>NC_140411.1:37658488-42458488 GCF_965140295.1 Lepidochelys olivacea | reverse complement strand
CTCTGTACTCTGTATTTGATGCCAGCCCCAGGATGCCCATCGCTGCTCCTTTCCCTCACCCCCAGTTCCATCTGTCTGTCTCCACACACCCCTAGCTATGTCTGTGTGTCTGACTGATAGTGACAGATTCCTGCTGCTCTCTTTCTGCCCGGGGCTGAGAGCCACTGCTTGCGGCTCCCTCCCTCTCCCTGCTGTAGAGACACGGCCAGGCACTTCTGGGAGCCGGGTCAGTGCTGCAGGGAGAGGGAGGACGGAAGCAGTGAGCGGAGCTACCCTGACCCTGCCGACACTCTCTGCAGGATGCAGGGGACAGGGGGAGCTGCTTGTTGGGAGGCGGGGGAACTGCCCCCGAGATGAGAACGCCCCACATTGCCAACCCATGGTGCGGAGCCCCCCAGAGCGTGGGGTCTGGGGCCCAAACATTGGCGGAGCCGGGCCCACCTTCATGAATATTGATGGAGCATGGGCACCATGGGCCTATATAACTCGCTGCCTATGCTCAGGAAAAGTGGTCTTCCCAGGAAATCAACATCAGCCTTGTTGAGGTCCAGGCAGTGTTGCTTCCTGAGAGTCCCTCCAAGAATCATAGCCAGTCACTTGGAGCGCAAAAGCAGAACCACTATGGCTTATCTCAACTGACAAAGCAGAACAATAGCAAAAGCCTGAACAGAGAGGTCAGAAAGATTCTTCTGTACTTGGAACACATGGGTCTGTTTTTTAGAGCCACATACGTTTTCGGCAAGACCAACAGCCAGGCTTACTGACTTCACCATCACAAACTGGATACGGGAGAATAGAAGCTAAACAGAACTCTTTGATCAGATTGCACTGAGGTGGCTATGTGTGGAAGCTCATCTGTTTGCAACCCAGTCCAACAGAAAGATAACTGATTATGCTTCTGATGTTGGCATCCACAATTATGGAGCATAGACATCCTATCATTCCACTGGCTGAGGGGAAATGCCTTTCTCATCAGATCCAGAATAGCTGGAAAGGTTAGCCAGCATGGAGCTTCAGCAGTCCTAATCACACTATACTAACCCAGTGTCCTTGGCTTGTCAGCATGTCCTTCCTGGATGCTTCCAATCTCTTGACACCTCATTCACCAGGATCTACCGAGATCAACAACATTGAGGCTTGGTGCATGGAACTTGAATGTAGAACATGGTCAGTCCCAGGTACTGATTGATTTGCCTTAGAAATTCAGAAAATCTTCTACCAACCACTTGGAAGAGATGGTACTCATGGTGGACAAGGAGAAGAAGTCCTTGAGACTGAACGCACAAGGCATTCCTGACTTCCTACCAGATGGTTTTCATAAAGCTATAGTTTCTTGAAAATGTAACTTTAGGCTCTGCCACGTGTCCTATTTCTTCCAGTTCTATCCTACTGCTTCATCCATGTAGCTCCCATTTTCTGATGCAGTATTCCATGAGAAACTCCTGATCTGGTTACCAGTGGAAAAATGGACCCCTTCTTGAAGTGCTACAAGTTCTTGCCAAATCACCTTTCAGTTGCTAAGGAAAGTGTCCTGTATGGTACAGAACTGACAGACATCTTTCTCACTTTCCCTTCCCAAGTGCTCTTTTTGTATTGTTTGCTGCTTCCAAATAGTTACAAGCTTAAAGAGCAGATTGCCATAATAGAGAACACTAAAATTAGTAATTTTGTCTTCTCTGAATGGGAATTTGCTTTCCCGTCAGGACCTGCTCTGACTCAGTGTGTTTGACACACTGAATGTCTGGCTGCTCTGAGATGGCACCTGATTTTTCTCTTCAGATTTTCTAGTCAGAGAAATGACACATCTGCTTTTGTTTCACATACAGTTTCTTAGGGGAAAATGTGAAACCTAATGTTTTGAAGATCTAATCAGTTCCTGTAACTTTTTTTCTTATTCTTCTTAGCTTTGGCAGTATAGCCTGGGAAGCATCATCAGTGCAATTTACTAAGTGGCCTGTAGAGGTTGGTGATGGGAGACTACTGCACTGGAGAAAATCAAAACAAACACCTCTTACCTGTCTCAGAGATTAATACCGGGGGGGGGGGGGGGGGGGGAAACAGTGGTTCTAAGTCTGATGGAGCAGTGAAATTCTATTCAAGAAACACAAAAAAATACTTTATTGTTCTACTAGAATAGCCACTTCCATAATTTATCTCCATAATGTATCAGATGCTGAGATTTGTGAGACTTTGCTGCTTGGAATACAATTCACATTTTTATAGCTCTGAAGCCAAATCACACACACTTCAAAAGTGTGATCTTTTATTCTTCATTTCCTCTCCTGCTTATTGGGGTTGCTACTGCTATATAATTAACTGTAATGGGGACCTGCAGAGGCAAACTTGTAAGGAAGAAAGAAGAAAGTTACTTAGCAGCCAGTAACTGGAACATTCTAAACATATGGCCTCTGCAGATCCACACTGACCATTCTTCGGAGTAAAACAACTGTTGATTAAACTAAGGCTATGTCTACACTACCACAGTAAGTCGACCTAAGTTACGCTACTCCAGCTACGTGAATAACATAGCTAGAGTCGACGTAGCTTAGGTCAACTTAATGCAGTGTCTACACCACGCTGGGTCAACAGGAGAGTATCTTAGGGCAGATGTACACTACGGGGCTCAGTCGACCTAAGTTACACTACTCCAGCTACATGAATAACGTAGCTAGAGTCGACGTACCTAGGTCGACTTATTGCAGTGCCTTCACCACATTGGTTCAATGGGAGAAACTCTCCTGTCAATTTATCTTATGCTTCTCGTTTCGGTGGAGTACTAGAGTCGACGGGAGAGCGATCGGCAGCCAATTTAGCAAGTCTTCACTAGACCCACTAAACCGACCCCCAGTGGATCGATCACCATGCATCGATCCCCTGATAAGTGGAGACATGCCCTTACTACTCTTGTTCAGGGTGGAGTACTAGGGTTGGCTGGAGAGCGATCCTGCAGTAGTATAGACATAGCCTAAGACAGTGATCACCAACCCCTAGATCGCAATCGATTGGTCGATCCTGGAGACTCTCCCAGTAAATTGTGATCTCCAGCCACTAAAAGTCCGGTGGTATAGCGTGGCTGCCACTAAGGCAGGTTCCCTTCCTTCCCCGGCCCAATGCTCTCCCGGAAGCAGACAGCACACCCCCCATGGCCCCAGAGGGAGAGGGGTCTCTCTCTGTGCGCTGCTCCTGCCTTCAAGCACCACCTCCGCAGCTCCCATTAGCCAGGAATGGGGAGCTGTCGCCAATGGGAGCTGTGGGGGTGATGCTTGCAGAGAGGGGCAGTGCACAGAGCCATGTTTCCCCCCCACACACACACTCCCTCGGCCCACAGGGGCGTGTAGGCACCTTCCGGGAGCGGCGTGGGGCCAGGGCAGGCAGGGAGCCTGCCTTGGCCCTGTTGCACCACCGACTGGGAGCCGCCTGAGGTAAGTGCCGTCCGGCGGGAGCCTGCACTCCAACCCCCAGTCCTGAGCCCCCTCCCAGAGCCAGCACCCCATACCCTCTCCTGTACCCCAATGCCCTCCTGCACCCCAAACCCCACCCCAGCCCTGAGCCCTCCCATACCCCCTCCTGCACCCGAACTCCCTGCTAGAGCCCATATCCCCTCCTGCACCCAAACTCCCTCCCAGATCTTGCACCCCTCACTCCCTCCTGCACTCCAACCCTCTGCCCCAGGCTCAGCCCAGAGCCCCCTCCCGAACCCCAACCCCCTTTCCCCAGCCCGGTGAAAGTGAGTGAGGGTGCAGGAGAGTGAACGACGGAAGGAGGGGGGCTGGAGTGAGAGGGGCTGGACTTTGGGGAAGGGGTTGGGTAGATCCTGGGTTGCACTTAAATTCTAAAAGTGATCTTGTGCATAAAAAGGTTGGAGACCACTGGCCTAAGAGGAACTGAGGATTGTGATGTATATAAATGGCCTCAGTCCATGGTACAAATGTCAAGTCTACAGTCCAAGTGCATATGTCCCTAACTCCTAAACTGTTTTAGAATGGTTTCTACAATCTTGCATTTAACATAACATCTTTCTCTCTACCTCCTACTGCTATTCATTGGCTAACTTACTCTTACATGCATAGCACTGTATTATAAATAATTGTCGATATTTTTACAGCACCCTTAAACTAATCTGCACCATTTTATAATACATTTGAAAGGTATCACATTCTGTAGGAACTGTTGCTTTTTTAAATAATACATACCCAGTAAGATTTTTACTATAGTGAAATCAGTTTTTTTGATCACTGCTTATAGCAATCATTGGATTATATGGATCAATCTTTACCTTTCAGAAATCAATTCCCATTTGTGCTGATGTGTTTGACTATGGTTTTACTGATAAAGTAGGATTTTGAGTTGAAATGTTTTTTTTTTCTTTTTTCTTTGTCTCCAATGGTAGGAAAGAATTTCTCACCTTTCCTAGTGCTACTTGATTGCAGGTAACAATGTTACAGCTTGTCAAAGTGATAATTTGAACCAATTATAAACTGATTGACTTGCCTTGGTATTAAACTAGCTTTATCCTTGGAAGGTGGAGATTTCTTCTATGTACAGTAGGTCTGAGGAGCTCACTATTTCAGATTCTTATATATTTTGTACATTTTTTCATCAAAATTATCATAAAATGCTCTAATGACTTACTTCTTACAACTAAACTTTGAAAAATAAATAGTGCAGAGTAAAAGTAAGACAGGGCTTGAATAATCTGTATTCTATCCAGAGGTGAATAGGAAACTTTTTCCCTGGAAAGTGGGGTTAGGGTTCTAAAATGACAAATTTGTGCAGAATTTTAGCTTTTATTTTGAAATAATTTTCTAGCACTTATTTTTGAAAAGATAATTTCTGTTTGTAACTCTTACACAGCGGTATCTTCCTGAGTCTGCATATAAAGGACTTTACTGTGGTGCCTCTACTCTCTCATTAGGTTTTTCATAAAATACCACAGTGTTTCACTGTTGCTATTCAGAACTCTGAGCAACAGTGAGACTGGAAAGAAACTTGCACTGCTGCTGCTTGGAAGAGTTGAGTGAGTGGTAAATAAAAGCAGTGTTGCAAAGTTACCTGTAAGTATATTTGCAGTGATAGGAGATGATGGAAGTGGCGCATTCAGGTCCAAGAATATCATCAGGCTATGGTCCACAAAAGGAAATGGAAAGGCTAAGTCCTATATTAGAGAACTTGAGCCAGTGTAAGTAACATCAGTCTATTTACACTAGTGTAAACCCATCATGTATTCACACATTTAAACTGGTTTAAATTGCCCTTACTGATTTCATGCAGTAACTTAACTAAACTTTTGATAGTATGGTAGTTATACTTGTGCAAGCTTTCTAATGTGTACGAGATCTAAGGCTGTGTCTACACTGCCACTTTCAGCGCTAAAACTTTAGTCATTCAGGGGTATGAAAAAAAACACACCCTGAGCTACAAAAGTTTTAGTGTTGAAAAGCCCCAGTATAGACAGTGCTTTATTGACGGAAGCCATGCTCCCGGCAATAAAACTGCCACCCCTCGTTCAGGGTGGTTATTTTTTCTCTCTCTCCCCCGGTGATAGAGCTCTCCCCCGGTGATAAAGCGTGACTACACAGCACTGCTGTGGCCGCACTGTAACGTGGGCAGTGTAGACGTACCCTAAGTCATGGAGGAAGATAGAACAGTCATGCTTAAGGATGCTCATTTTACCCAAAAGAAATTTTTTGTTTTTAATATTTAATTGAAAAATGTTCTGCTGAAGTCTTAGATTTGTGGTCAAGATAACGACCTTGACAAGGATATAGATAAAGTGTAGTCATTTAAGGTGCTGAAACATATGTACAGTTGGTATTTAGATCTGACAACTGTGGTTATAGGTAGAGATAAGATGACCAAGAAGGTGAAAGTAGAAAGAAAAAAGCTAGAACTTTTGTCAATGATGCTCCCTAGAAGAGATTTCTCTGTGCACAGGAAGTCACACTTTTCTTTTCTCTCAAGATTGCTGTGAGAATAAGCAGTTGGATTTGGAGCAGAAGGTGAATGTGGCAACTGGGAAATAGAAATGTATGTATAGTTGTGGAGGCAGACCACGAGGATGGAGTATTGAAGGCTACACAGAGTTAAATGAGAAAGGAAAAGGAACCTTTATTGGTGGGAATTTGGACATAATACGATTTTGTGCTTTTGGAACTATTAACTCGACAGGGCCTGCCTGTTCAATCAGCAGCCCTTTTTGGGGTTCTTCCACTACTGAATTGTCTATTCCACTCTTTCATCAATTAAAATAGCCACCACCTTTTCTTTGCTGATTCAGTAGAATATTTCATATGGTTCTTAGCAAGTTTAAAACTCCAGAGAATTAATCACTTTTGCAACCATAGAGTCGAAGGTCAAAAATGTCCGTTTCAGATTTCTTTATCAGAAGTTTTGAATTCAGAAAAACACAATTCTTCCTCCATTCGGAAGGAACTGCCCTCTCTAGAAAAGGGAGAGCTCACATTTTTTAGTCCTCTTTATCTTTATAGGTTTAGCTCTAGACTTTTTCCTTTTACCAGGGTCTGTACTGTAAAGGACAAAGTGGGTGTGTGCTTTGAAAATTCTCATCTCCTTTCTTGTTTGGTTCCCAAGAGACACTCATTCTCTAAGATACTGGAAAAGGTGATCTAATGGCAGTAGTACCTGGGTTAGTCTTAGAGGTAGAAAGAAGCTCTTAGAGCTGCACCATCTAACTAGATGGGAATAGAATTCAGGATCTGAGAGTAGGAAAGACCAACAGTTTAAGGGCTGCAACTCAACAGCTGAAGGGAATCTCAAATCAAGCAGAAGGGAAAGAAGAATATGAGGGAGGAAAAGCCACCAGAGAATTCTGGGTTGATTGCACTGATGCCCAGTGGCTGGGAAGCCCTGAGATGTGGGGGAGAACAAGACCAGTAAAGTCCAAAGGAGAAGGGGAACATTAAGCACCCTGACTCAGGTGAAGTGTCTATGGTGACTAAAGATGGCAAGAGGAGGAAGGCAAGCTGATTTATGGTGGTTTTAGTGTGGCCTGACCATTCCTTTAATTTCTTGTAAGGCTGTACTTCAGAGTTCCGCAGGAGGGGAGGGGGTTCCCTCAAAACAATGTCTCCTGACATAATCTGCTTCCAATTCTACTCCAATTGGAACCTTTTTGACGCAATTGCTCTTTCTGATAATCTCCAGAGTCCTGCTGAATGTTTGATGCTACCTGCTATGGTATGGTAGCCCAGTAACACTTCTACTCAAGAACAGCATTTTATTCCTTTTTCTTACACTTTATTTCTGTTCAATTCCCATTAGTCAACCTGCTGGGAATCCACTTAGAAAAGAAATAAATTGACTTAACTACTATCTTCTTTTCTGCTAGAATGGATGTCCAGCACTCCAATTCATCCTTTTAAAAGACTAGCAAAGAAATCTGTACAGTAAAAGATTTCTCTTCTGAACAGGCCAGTTCCCTTACTTCATCTTTTCCAGTGAGTTTGTTTCAGGGGTGTCAAACTCATGTCACATTCAGCAAAGTTCTTGAAAGAGAAATAGATAAGGATAAGCCATACTGGTAATTACTTACATTCACCCTTTGACTTATTTAAAGTTTCCTTTTCTTTGACTTGCCAGGCAGGGGTATCTACTGGGCAGATAGATAAGCTGTCTTCAGTGCCATTTCACCTTGTCAGGACACAATCCAGCTTCCACTAGTCTTATGCCTCTCCAGTGCCTCTTAAACACGAGCAAGCGGTTCTACACTTATACACAAGGTTTTTCTGGATTGCTGTACCAAAGTCTGGACTGTAGGGGTGTTTTTTGTAGCACGCTCTAACTACCTCGTGTGCACCCTGCTGGTGCACACTAAATGTTCCTTAGTTCATGCTGATGTAGTGCACATTGTATGACAAAGTTCCTCCTCTACCTTGGTGGGTCCTGTGCTTATTGGCGGATTTTACTTGCCTCAGAGATTCACAGCAGCCCTCAGTTTGGCCATCTTCATGGCTCAAATCTGCCGTTCACTCAGGTAACCTCATCACTGGCCAGCATGGGGAAAACAAGAACAACCACCCCTGCTGTCTCTGCTGATCCACTGTATGGGTTGGGGAACAGCCCAGAGACCTTCCCCTCTGGTGGAACCCTCAGTTCAGGTCAACTCCTCCTGTGTCTGATCAGGAGTTGGGAGGTTTGGGGGGAACCCGGGCCCACCCTCTACTCTGGGTTCCAGCCCAGGGCCTTGTGGATTATAGCTGTCTAAAGTGCCTCGTGTAACAGCTGCGTGAGAGCTACAACTCCCTGGGCTACTTCCCCATGGCCTCCTCCCAACACCTTCTTTATCCTCACCACAGGACGTTCCTCCTGATGTCTGATAATGCTTGTACTCCTCAGTCCTCCAGTAGCACGCTTTCTGACTCCCTGCTCCTTGCATGCCCCCCTACTAACTGATACAAAGTCGTTTTTAAACCAGGTGTCCTGATTAGCCTGTCTGCCATAATTGATTCTAGAAAGTTCTTAATTGGCTCCAGGTGTCTTGATTAGCTCTAGGGCAGCCCCTGCTCTGGTCACTCAGGGAACAGAAAGCTATTCATCCAATGGCCAGTATATTTGCCTTCTATCAGACTCCTGTACCCCACTGGTCTAGGTCTGTCACAATTGATTTGAAACATGAGTAGATCAATACATGCTAGAAAGGTCTACACAGGAGAATTAGAATACAACACACGGTGCACACTATAAATCACAGTCCCATAGAGCGAACTCCAGTGTCATTCACACGAGCCCAAAGATTTGTGAGAAGTTGGCAGGCCACCACATGTTTGACACCTCTGGTTTACATAGTATATATATGGTGGCCTAATGCTAATTCATGGGCATAAGAGTCGGGAGGCATGAATTCTATCCTAGACTCTTCAAAGGACATTTTGCAGGATCATGGGCTTCTCAACTAACCTCTGTCTACTCCAGTTTCTCCATTTGTAAAGTGAAAATCATTTTTGTGAAGTTTAATGTTTATAAAACACAATGGCATCCATTAGTGGAAGGTGTTTTACAAATTTATAAAGCACAGGACTATTGCTGCTATTAGCTGTGGAAAAATTCTTCCAGGTGAAATCATTGTAAGGATGGGACTTCCTGTACTCCACTTAGCCTAAAGGTGCCTCCATAGCCACCCAGGAGGAAGACAACTCATTTATTAGGTTGTACAGCATTCCTACCTCATGGAAAAGAAACTATCAACCATTTCAGCACTTAATTGAGAATGGAAAGGTTAGAGGTGGGGTTAGAGAGAGTTAATCTCTGTCATTGTCAAGAAAAGAATTTTAAGAAGGTTGGGATGGAGCAGATTTTAGAGATTCAGAAGGAACCAGAGATAGAGTTGTTAACTATAGTGATAATTTAGAAAGACAGGACAAAATGGTAGATAAGGGAAAGTGTATAAAGGAAGGAGAGCTATTTTCTGAAGAAAATGGATTTCAGGAAGGTTCAGAGGGACAGGGGAGTAGGGTGAGGCAGTATTGCCAACCCAAAAGTTCAAAAATCTTGTGTAAGACCTCATGATTTCTTCCCCAAATCTCCTGTTGTTTTGATTTTTCCCCAAAAAAATTTTTTTTGATCCAAAACTCATGGTTTTTTAAATGTCTTCTGACTTTTGAATTACCCCTGCCCATCTCCATTGCATATGCAATAATTTGCCAACTCCGACAAGTTTATCATGAGTAAGGTTATTTTGATCCCCCATTGTAGGAGCTCTTGCTAGAGGGCCCACCAGAGATCAGGGCCCCATTGTGGAAGGTGTTGTACAAACACAATAAAACACAGTATGTAGCCTAAAAAGCTTACAGTCTAGTGCAAAGCATAGTGGTGAATTTGTGACATGGAAGCTGGAACTGGGACTTGCCAAACTCAACTCATATAGGGGTCCAAAACATCCATTAGGTGGGTGTAATTTTTAATCCCTGTTGGGGGGAGCAGAATTCATAATGGAGACCTACAGATTAAAGGTTATATAAACTAAAAGCAACATTCTGAGGCATCCAGTCACCCTAAGATACACCTTCATGAATGAGGTTTGTTTTCAGAGAAGGTAAATTTATTAACTCAAGTTCTGACCTTTTGGGAGTTTACCACTCTCTGGAAAACACAGGCAAAATCACCTCCACCCTGTTCTTGAAGGTAAAGTCCCTATTAACCAAAACACGAACACACACAAAATGCAACGGTAAAACAAATATTAACACAACATCCACATTCACTTCTAAATACAACATTTTGCAATATAAAAACATTTCACCAATTACTCGGGGGTTCTTACACTAACTTTTATGCATATTGGATATGAAGATATTTTTCACCCCCATGTGGGTCATCAGTAGGATGTGAATTCTCAGCCTTCAGGTCCACAGCATGGACCTCTTCTGTTTCAGCTGCAGGAATAACTGGTGAAGGAGAAATCATGTCTTCTTTGTGGACTAGCACATACAGAGAGAGACAACACACACATTGTCAATGAGTTACATGAGAGTTTATGGATAGCTGGGCATGTAGATTCTTGTTTTTTTAATTCCTGGTTCTAAAAGCACATGGTGATCTAGTGGTTACAGATAGCATAGCCAAATGTAATACCTTTTGTGGAATCATCTTTGACTACTGAACCCAAGATAGTGTGATGGACATGCACGAGCCTCTACCACTTGGGCTAAATAACCAGATCTATTATCAGGGCAGCAGTAGCAGAGTCATAAACCTCTATATATGATCTAGCTGCTAGAGGGTTTCATAGATCTCCATTGTGTTGGTGTGGGTTACAGAAGCTCCTAATTTGTCATGTATTTTTTGAAAGACTATGTGGCAAAGTAGATGAGACTTAGTTCTATTATATTAGAGACCCAGCTCTGCCTCCAGTGACCGTGTGCAATCTGTCAGTTATTTCATCTGAGACATGGGTGACTGAGTTAACCCCTCTTTCCTCCAATGTATGAAACCTTAGCTCATAGGGCAGAAATACAATAGTCAGTGGAAGACCTAGGATTAGAACTCACGGCCTCTAGGCTTGTAGTTTAGTGCACCTTCCTCTAGATGTTGCTTTCTGTACATCACTTGAAGGCTTTTTGTATCATTGTGAGACTGTGTGCAGCAAGAACCAAAAAATTTGCAATAAATTCACTGGAGTTGGCAACACTGGAAAGAAAATAGTAACAGTAGTGTGGTGGGAGAGATGTTTTGGCAGTAGAACATGGGCAACCTTAAAAAGAAGACTGGCTAGATGGAAAAAAGAATTAACAGCAAGCAAGAGGGAGCGAGGATTACCAGCACCTTTGGAAATGAAGGAAGGGTAGAAATCAGGCATCCTGCTGGTGAGATTTCCAGATCTCATAATAGACATGTCGATGGACGCGTGCCACCTTTTTCAAGGCTCTGACTAGGGATTATTGGGATATAATGATCAAAAGACTGAGGTGGGAGATTCCCAAACTGATCCTTCTAGCAGAATTCCACTGTTCTTTCCAACTAATTATTGACTCTATAAAGTAACTTTTTCTGCAATATTTGTGAAAATTTTCACTTTCTGCTGCTGTAATGAAAGCAAATTAATCCTTTAAAGAAAAAGTATTGTTGTAACAAAAAAGAAAACATGGAAGATGGTGTAGATAATGTTGATAATGTGATAGGGTGAAATGAAAAATAATAAATGGACTACTAGGTGAACTGGATCCAAATAACTTTTTGTATTTACGGGACTCCTGAGGCCACATTCAATTTATGTGAAATGTCAGTGCTCCTGGATACTTACCCTCTGAAGTAGTCTAAATTGTCTTGATGAACTAATACCTCTGCTATTTATTGCTTGGATGCAAGCACTATAAATGCTCTACATCTGAACAGAATTATGGTAAGAGCACTACATTTTTCATACTGATCCCATGAATAAGTTGACATTTTTCACAAAATGTTTCAAATTTTTTATTTTGAAGTTGTAGGGTTATTAAACTTTTTGCTTCATTAGGAATGAGCAATATCAACATTATCCTGAAGTTTGTACACAGTGTAGGAAGATTTGGGAATTGTTGCATCTGAATGTTCGGAAGGTAACAAAACTGAACAGTTTCCTTTGTCTTTCAAAGCTGGAATTACAGTTTAACACTAATATATCTTGGCATACGTGTATATACGTATATAAACAGCACTAGTAAGAATCCAACTAGAAGTAGGTGGTCAAACTGGATTACCCGATTGGACTTTTCTGATCTCAGTAACTATATAATTCTTGTGGTTCTTGTATGCCAAAATATCCATTGCATATCAAAGTGTGAGATTAAATCGTACAATTATTTCACAAAATTTGGCATAGTTTAATACGATTTGCAGTTTCTGGTTAGGGGATAAACAAGATCAAAGGAAGAAAGAAGATAAAATCCACATTAGTAAAAATAGTTTCTGTTGTCCAGATAAAGACATAGGCCTTTATTTCCTCACTCCAGCCAAGCCATCCACCCACCACTGGAACACTCGTTCCTTCCCTTTACTTCAGGTGCAGCTGAGTAGATTTATGCCAGTGGTAAATTCCCATGCACAGGGTGAATTCTCCACCAGTCCTCTCCAAATTCTGAAAAATGGCCTTAGCTAACCAGGGAATCCAGTTCATAATAAACAACAGTGATTTTTATCTTTTATGGGCGGCTGTTATTTATCTGTGTGTGGTTTTTTTTAATTTTGTTAGGTGCCAGAAAAAAAAGCGATAACTTTTGTCATACTAAATAAGACTTTCCATACAATATATGTTCTAGACTTAAAAGGGTTAGATTTTTAATCAGTAAATGACAGTAAACATTAACTTCACTGTACACACACAAACTAACAACAAGATATTTTCATCAGTAATAAACAAAATTTACGGATAGGCAAAGTAAGAAAAATGCTATTTGAGAACTTCTTAGAGTTTCATTTAAGGATATTTACTTTGTATATTTTGACATATGATGTTAACAATTTGAGTTTTGATGGTTTTGAATCTTAACAGGTACTTTCATTAAATAATTACTGTCTGATACCCACTCCATAACTTTCTGCAAGAGTGAAATTTTAAATCAATAAAAATTGAAAAAAAAATCTTTTAAAATAAACATCAATATTATCTGTCAAAATTATTTTTAAAAAAATCAAATTCTGGCATATCTCCTAGAACCAATTTAAATTTTGGTTGGAGGCATTTTGTGAACATCTACTTCCTATCTCGTTGACTGCATCTGAGATACAATGCCTAGCACAGTGGAACCCTTGCCCCTTCCCCCCCATCAGGTCCTCTGGACACTACCGGATTGAGATGGATCAGTGGGTGGGTGGGTGTGTGTGTGTGTGTGTGGTTCCTTTCCTAGCATGTACTCCTATGTTAAAATGATCTCAAAACTAGTTTTTGGTTATAAGAGAAGTAGAACACATAATATAAAGCATAACAATATTTAACTCTATAGAATTTGTTCCCACTTTATTTCAGGGTAGAGTCAAAGTGCATGAGGCAGAACCTTCAGGGGAGCTGAACCAATGCTGTGGAACTCACTTCTGCAAGATATAAGAACTGACCACTAACTTCACTAGATTCAGAACTAAATACAAAATCCAAATCTTAATTTAGCTTTTCACAATAAACTTTCCCCATAGACTTACACACCCATAAATTTACCTTTCAGGCTACCTTTACAGGCAGAGAAAGGAGAGAATATGTTTGTAACATTTTTCATTTGGGAGGTGCTCAGATGAGAATCAAGTATGTACCTAGATAGACTGATTAATGACCATAAAGCCACTGATCATTTCTGGAATTCTTAATTATTGTTGGTAACTTACCATCTCTTCAAAATATTCTAGCATTTTATGAAAATGGGCTTTCCTGGAAATTTCGGTCTGTTGCAGTTTCCTAACAGATCATGTTATTCTTTGATGTTATCTCCCTGCAACAGCTTCCCACCCTCTTAATCCCAGGCGGCCTTACTCATAAAGAAATCTTCTGGTATTTCTGGGCTGTGATGCAACTGCTCCTCTGAAGTGGAGATCTGCCAAAGTTGGCCTCAACCCGGGAGTGTGCATTTACTACTTATTTCCTCAGTGGAACTATTGCACTAAATAAATAATGTTCATATACGTTTCTGAAAGATACAAAACCATGCTCTATAAATCATCATATCAGAAACTTTTGATATTCTATTTTTTTTAAATCAGCCATTCCATTGGTTATATTTGGTTTTAATTCAAAGTTGCGAATTCAGGTGATGGCGAGGGCTTGTATCAATTACTTTTTCATTTGGCAATTCATGGCATCAGTAAGTGATTGCTAGCTAAAGTTAGGTTCTTAACTCATTATTTTAACCCTGCTCTCTTATTTATTGATCAGATATTGTCTTTTCAGGATTTTTCACAGCTGATCAGGACTTGTAGACTGACTCCATAAGAGTCTTTGATTTTTCTTTAAGATGTTTTTAGCCTAGTACTCTCCCCAGATGAGTCTTTCAAAAGTAGATTTTAAAGAATAAATTGTTGATCCCTGACTTTTCTTTCTATTACAGTATAACCTAGAGCCACCATTCATAACTTTGTTTCTGTTGTGGCAGACACTGTTACAAACACATAGTAACACAAACCTTGTCCCAAAGAGCTTAAAGTCTAAACAAACAAGACAGACAAAGGAGTATTATAGTCTCTGTTTTACAGAAAAACAGGCAGAGAGATTATGACTTGTCCAAGTTCACATAAGATGTCTGAGGGATAGCTAGGAATTAAATCCAGCTCTCCCGAGTCTTAGTCCTATGGCTTAACCCCAAAAACATTTTTCCTCTCTTCTTGAGGTTAATTTTTTTCCTTGTTCTAAGGATATGTCTACACTTTGAGTTTGGGGTGTGAGTCCCAGCTTGAGGAGACATATTTTGTCTAGTTGTCATCAAGCTAGTGCACTAAAAATATAAAGTGCAAGTGGCTGGAGGGACTAGCTGCCCCAAGTACCTGGCTGTCGTCTCTGATGGACACTCACTCTTGAGTGCCTACCCTTTCCCACTGTTCATGCTGCTGTGGCTACATTCTATTTTTAGAACACTAGCTTGATGACAGGTAGCTTAAGAGAGTCTGCTTGAGTTGGCTCGAAGTGTAGACGTATCCTGACACTGCCCATCTTTAGGTGAATTTCCCAGGAGCACATGACAGCAGATTGGATTTTTTTCAAAGTTTTGTGTGTACTGAAAATAATTATATGCTGAGCCCATACTCTCTGAAAATCAGGCCCCTTTAACATGTCTCAAGTTGGGCACCCAGTAATTTAGGCACCACAATCATTAGTCACTCTTGTAAATTTAGGTCAATGCCTCTATCCAGTTACTAAGACACGGGTCGTCTGCTAGAGTGAACATATGCACATATTCTATCATGATGATAGAACACAATAAGATCTAGATCGAAGATGAATGGTTGCAGTCATATTACCAGAGCTTCATGAAACTAAGTGTTTTGGTTGCTCCCTGCATAAGTAGAATTAGTTTGAGGTGAGGGCGTCCAAAAGTAATCCCCAAACTGAGGGTCTCATGGACAAAAAGTAGAGAGACTTCTCAGTGTGGGAGTTAAGGACTGCCCTAGCATACCGTCGGGAACCATCCCACGAAATTCACCCTTGTTTTAACTTGTCTACCCAGCGCATGCTCTCAAGTCTCAATCCCAGCCAAATAGGAGAAAAGCAAAAACACTGCACCAGATGGGTCATGTGATGTGGTTTAATCAGTTGTTAACCCGTCAGTAGTTAACCAGTGAAGAGAGCAATAGTACTAAAATATGTTCTGTCATATGTGGACAACTGGCATCTTTGTCTATCCTAGGAACAAATGACTGGAAGGGCTTTCATGGGTCATTGAGTCCAGTCCCCTGCTATCAAAGTGTGAAATAAAAACATAAATGCACACCATATGTGCGATAAATACTTTGTGTGTGTATAAGTGTGTACACACAAATATAACCACATCCACCCACATTTTAGCAGTGATTTCATGCCACTTTGTGGAAAGTGTTAGTATTTCTAATTTACAAGAGGGTGAGGGGAACAGCTATTGCGACTACTGTAATTGTGAATAAATACTACGTAAAATTTGTTGATTTTATTCTGAATAACAATGAAAAATAATACGCTATTTTTGAAAACTCCCTGTTTATCTGAAGGCCCAAAGCCAATAGGTCAGAGTAATGTGATGTTCCCATGCTTTTAGGCTAATTTTAACCTTGATTTAGTAAAGTAAATGTTTTAATTAGGCCCCAATCCTGGAATCTGATCCACATACTCTGACCCCTGAATTTGTGTAGACCCCACTGCAGTGGGACTCCACACCACTTCAGAGACCATGCCTATGGGGAACAGATTGCAGGATCAGAGCCTGAGTTAATGCTATTGTAACTTCAATTAATCCTGCTCTCTTTATTCTTTAGAGAAGAAGCTGTAACATGTGATGAATGCTGATGAGATATTGCATTTGCCAAATGCCAACAAAAGTAGCAGGGGTGGCAACAACTAAAAAGCAGATTTTGAGAGAGAAATCTTGTTGGTTATTTTTTCTAAGCTAGGTATTGCTGTCTGAAATATTGCCAAAATGGCATCCTACTAAAATTTTCTCAGTAACTTTGCTAAGTCAAGGTGATGGTAGTCTGTTAATTTCCTGAACAAAAATATCTGTTGGGCAATTGTTCTAAATTGAAGACATGGCACTTAGTGTATGGTGGGGTTTTATATATTTTTTTTAGTTTTTATGGAATTTTCCTTATTTAAAAACAAATAAATATACAGACGTGAAAAATTCAGCTTTGTTCGGCGTGTGAGTTAAGTTTCCCACTTCGGCTTTTGATTTTTATCATCAAAATGGGAGATGTTAGTGATTTTGTTCATAAGATTCTTTTACTCTGATAATACCTTTTATCAGTTTTGTCAGTTTTAAGCCTTTTCTAACCCTGTGAAAGTAATAGGTGTTACTGAGTGCAAGCGTGCACTTGTTTAATTCCGTACTGTTCCAATGCTAATCCTAGCACTGATGTCAAATTCATTCTGCATGTTAGTGTAAAGAGATGATAGATGATGGAAACATTTCTATTGTCAAAAATGTACATGACAAAAGACCATGCTTGCCTATGGCAAATTAAAACTGAAGTAGCTGCTCTTGGTAGTGTTTTCTTAGCTATGGTTGTCGACTAACTACATTTTCTTGGCTGGAGGCAAATACATTTTTTTTACTCTTATGTACTTGATGTTTTTTAATGCAGCTTCACTCATAAAGCTAAAATGTCCCTTTGCCTGTAACAAGATGTGCTTGTACCTGATTGCTGCTTTGTAGATCCACTGTAAATAGGGAAAATCAGATGATGGAATCTCTTAGATAGGAGGGGACTTAAAAAACTTTCAGTTTATTTCCTGAGCCAAAATTCCATCATGGGCTTGGAAGATCTGTAGCAAAAGAGGTATTTTCCATTCTTCCATGCTCAGAAAAATAAAAATTCAAAATTACGTTTTAAGGCACTGATTAGTCTTATTACTGTAAATGAATTTTCTAATCTTTGATTTGTGGGTATATATAAAAATACACTGTTTTTGAATTCGACTAAAGTTGCAGAAAACTGCATTCATAAGTTTTCCTACTCAACAAATAGGTTCTAGTTATATTCCCACCTGTATTCCTCAGACAGAGTTGGGTCTTGGTATATATGGTCAAGTGCCAGGAATGATAGCTTTAACATGTCCCCATAATCTTTTAAGGATGCAAGGGGCCCCTTTTTAAAATAAATCCTATTAATGGCATGTTTTTAAGGCCTCGTCTGCACTGGTTAGGGAAACTGTTGGCACCTCTCTAGCAAACCATGTTGAAGCATGACTCTTGCTAGACAGGAACTAGCCTTGTTTCCCTAACCAATGTAGACAAGGCGTTAGAAGACCTTGTTCTTCAGAGAGCCACACATTTGATGGGCCAGTGCATGATATTAACAAAGCTGGCCTTGTTAGAATTCCAAAGGGAACTCCTTGCGAGAAACAGAGATCATGAAACAATACCTCCTTCCACCCCACTGTCCTGCTGGTAATAGCTGATATTACCAGCAGGACAGTGGGGTGGGAGGAGGTATTGTTTCATGATCTCTGTGTGTATATAATATCTGCTGCAGTTTCCACGGTATGCATCCGATGAAGTGAGCTGTAGCTCACGAAAGCTCATGCTCAAATAAATTGGTTAGTCTCTAAGGTGCCACTAGTACTCCTTTTCTTTTTGCGAATACAGACTAACACGGCTGTTACTCTGAAACATGTTTGACCAGTTTTCAGCAAATGATTCCTGTAACAGCATAAGAGAATCACCTGTGACAAAGTTGCTGAGCTAAGCACTGTGAGGCCAGCTCTGTGCCTGTCAGGGAGCCAGCTGCAGTAGGGGCAGTCTCCTAGCAACACACTGAACACAGCTGATCCTAACAGGGGCTGCCTAACTGACTGCAGTTCCTGATTGGTGGAGGGACAGAACTAACTACTATTTAACCCAGCAACAGCCAGAGCTCACTGGCTACTCAACACATTCCCTGCCTGCAGCTGCATTTGCTCCTGCCCCATCTGCTCTTGTGCCCACTTCAGCCGTTTCCCTTCTCCATCTTTGACACCCCATCTCCACTTCCTGACCAAATCTCTGGCGCACCCGTTGGCTCTAGTATTCAGCTTCTGATCCTTGGTGGTTCTTTGAGTGCTTGCTCATGTCCATTCCATATTAGGGGTGTGTGTTCGCCACATGCACTGGTGCCGGAAGTTTTTCCCTCAGCAGTATCCATTGGGGACTGACCCTGGGATCCGCTGGATTGGCACCTGCATGGCGCTGTACAAGGGGCGCTGCCAGTTCCCCCCACCCTCAGTTCCTCCTTGCCGCCAGTGATGGTGCTGGAACGTCTGTTGCTTTGGCTAGTTTTGTTCTTTGTTCTTGAGAATTTTGAAAAACCTGTAATATAGTTGTATATTGTTAGTAGTTGAATTAGTTATCCTTAGTAGTAGTTCTTGAAGTTCTAGTCCTGAATGGGACTCAGCCAGGGGACGCACATCCCTATCCACGACATCTGTAGAGTCGCAATTTGGTCCTCTGTTCACACGTTCACAGCTTGTTATGCCATCACTCGGCAGGCCAGGGATGATGCTGGGTTCAGCAGAGCTGTGTTGCAATCTACACATCTGTGAACTCCTACCCACCTCCAGGGATACTGCTTTGGAGTCACCTAATATGGAATGGACATGAGCAAGCACTCGAAGAAGAAAAGACAGTTACCTTCTGTAACTGGTGTTCTTCGATGGATATCATCTTCAGCAGTGGAACCCTGCAGACGACTATCGACAAGAAACCCACAGATCACCACACTTATCTTCACAGATCCAGTAACCACCCGAAACACACCAAGAAATCTCTTATCTTCAGCCAGGCACTCAGATACCACAGAATGTACTCTGAGGAGAAAGTCCGGGTTATATACCTTAATACACTCAAAAACGCCTTTGACCAAACAGGGACATTCCACCACAGAAGTAGATTGCATGATGGAACGGGCCATCCAAATAGCTGAGAGAACCTGCTTCAATACAGAAATAAAAGCCCCTTTGATCACACCCCCAGTTGTGACCTACCACCACACACTGCAACCCATATGATGTATCATCAAATAAATACAACCCATACTCAATGGGGACCATATCTGAAAGAAATCTGTCCTGAACCACCTCTTCTGGCCTTCAAATACTACTCCCCCTGCCCCAGTCTCTCCAACTTCATCATCAGAAGCAAACTCCCCACAGACTAGGGGACACAAACTGAAAGCCATACCAGACCCTGCCAGAATAACACATGTAAAGCCTGTAGACCAAGGGTAGTCAATAGGCAGAGCATTGGCCAAATTCAGACCACCAGATGTTTTTGAACAGACCCTGAAATCTTTTTATTTTACTTGTTGTTTTTTATTATTTTCTCTGGAGTCTGAACATTGACTTTATCTTCACCAAGAAATTTGGACCTTGGCAAAAAATAGACTACCCCTGCTGTAGACATACCTCCACTACTATAATGATCAACACCTCCCCACACAACATAACATTCAAGATCCATGGGTCCTCCTATACATGCCTATCACAACCTTTGGTGTACCTCATCCAGTGTACTACATGCCTGAAGAACAACTGTGTGCGTGAAACCATACAATCACTATGCTCTCAAATGAACTCTCTCAGGAAATTGATGAAAGACAAAAACACCCATGGGCAAACACTTTTCACAAAATTATCACTCCATATGTGATCTCTCAGTTCTCATTCTCAAGGGAATCTGCACAACAACTTCAAAAGAGGAGCCTGGGAGCTTAAATTCATAACTTTGCTAGACACTAAAAATTCTGGACTGAATAAAGATACTGGATTTATAGCTTATAACAACAATCTGTAAACCACTAACACTACCCCCACACTGTCTTTTTTTCCCTCTCTCCCTTTCTTTCCCCTATATGACTAGAAGAGTGTTAACAAGCTACAAAAGTTGGTCCAATAAAAGATATTCTTTCACCCATCTTGTCTTTCTGTGTATAATACACTTATACATACACTGATATTCATATGTATAAATAAATAAGGTGGTCTGAGTAGCAACACCTATAGCTGAGGGCCCCAAACTTTTTCTATAAAAAAATACCAGAATTTCAGTAGTTTATAACTTTGAAATGTTCTATGGCAGCTATCTGCTGAATTTTTTGGGAAAGTTTTTCAGCAAAAATGGTTCTACTCTTTCAAATAACAAGGATAGGGGAAATGCATTATTTTATCCACATATTTTTTAAAAAAAAAGTCATATGACCATTTCATGGAGAAGTTTTAGTACCTCAGTGATTTGAAGCAGGCACTTGAAATTTGCCTGTGGGATTGTACTGTTACCTTTTGCTATTCCTGTGAAAATCCACCCATATTTGGCCAAGTTATAAGCCTCTGACAATTGTAGTTAACACATGCTCAATAGTTTATTAGAGGCCACCATCATTATTCATCAAAGATTCTGTCTGCACTAGTGTGCTCCATGCTCACATAGCAGCTATTGCCAACTGAACTTCACATACACAGTCCCCACAGAACAACTGAGCATGCTCCATCCTAGGACTCCAGGAACTGAGTGGGTCTTTACCTCGAATTGTTCCTCCCCCTTGTCTGAAGTCACTGTGGCACTAAGTACCAGAACCAATAACAGGAAGACTCTCCTGTGTTCTCAATGCTCTCTGCTAGCACCCAGGCAGCATGGAGGAGGAGGAAGCAACCTGACTTGTATTGAAAAGAATTAGAAGTAAGGGGGTGGGAAAAAAGGGAGACAGAGGTAAACTGGGAGCAATAGGAGCCCGACAGGGATAGGGGCAGGGACAGGAGTTACAGAGGGTATAGAAACATTGCAGGGACAGGAATAGCTTGAGGTGACAAGGGCAGAAAGATCTAAACCACTGGAACATACTTCCCTCCAGAACCTAGAACTGAACCCAGATGTCTCCATCTCTATTTCACAGCTGTCAAGAGTATCACTGTGCTTTCCACTGGCTAGATATGTGTCACATTCCCCTGTAGTGCAGAGGTAGGCAAACTACGGCCCGCGGGCCCATCCTGCCCGACCCTTGAGCTCCCCGCCGGGGAGGCTAGCCCCCAGCCCCTCCTGTACTGTCTCCCCTCCCCCACAGCCTCAGCTTGCCATGCTGCCAGTGCTCTGGGTGGCAGGGCTGCGAGCTCTGTCCAGGCAACGCTGCAGTGTGGCTGGCTCCGGCCTGTCAGAGCGGCTGCCAGACATGCGGCTCTGAGCAGCATGGTAAGGGGGTGGGGAACTGGGGGTTGGATAAGGGGCAGGGGATCCCTGGGGGCAGTCAGGCTGTTTGGGGAGGCACAGCCTTCCCTACCTGGCCCTCCATACAGTTCTGGAACCCTGATATGGCCCTCAGGCCAAAAAGTTTGCCCACCCCTGCCTGTAGTGGATGGTTCACATAGAGGAGAGCAGCCTAATACTGAAACTAGTTACTCAGGTGAAGATATGGGAATGGGGGCCCTGCGGATGACCTGTGGGGGTCAGTATGGTTCCATGCGATGAAATTTGTTTTTTCAGTTTGCTTTTTTAAAAAACCTAAGAAATTGGATTTTTAAAAACTACATTAAAAGAACTTTAATTCTGGCATTTCCTAACTTTTGAGTGCTTGACTCTGTTTCAATATATGTTATGTGCATATATGTGTATGAATAGTTTAAGGATTTATAGCACAGTGTATGCAAAAGCACACTGCTGAGCTAGTAGTAAATACCTGAAGCCATTTGTGGTTTCATCTGTGTTGCAAGAACATTTGAACTGGTTATTTCATACTATTTTTGAACATTGTCCTTGCCTGATCATTGCGGGAATTAGAAACAAACTGCCAGCTACAAAATATTCTCTTTCATATTACTTACCATTTTCTCATAAAAATCTGAAGAAATGCTACAGATCAAAGTTTCAAGTCAGAGTTTGTTACTGAAGGATGATTTTTTTATTATTATTACAGGTACAGCAATGGCCAAGAAACTGACAAAAAAGGTAAGCAAAATGTTCTGTTCTCAAAAAGAACTCTCATTCCTTCCGTTACTAAAACTCTATTTCACAACTGATTTTTTTTATTTGTGTGTTTGAAGGAGGTAGATGCTGCACTGGTAAATGTCACAAAGGCTAAAGCAGGACCAACCTTTTTTAGAGACCTCGGCGATAAAGGTAGCACATTTTGGTACTGAAAGTACATCTTATATTTTTGGACCTAATTATGCATGTGAATGTATTTTAAAGAAGGTTCTACAAGCTCAACTTGATTTCCAGCTAGCAAAAAGTTAACTCCCTGCTGAGATCTCTCTCAGCTCTTCAAGACGAGGAAACAGGGCTGGGAACTGAAGACCCATTCAGGCATTCCTAGGACACCAGGAAATTCTGTAAAAACACCTAGCTGACGCCGCCTATGGAGGAGGCAGAGCTCTACAGCCAGTCACTAGAAGGATGGGTTGTAGCCCAAAGTAGGCTTTTGTTTGTTTAACCCCAACAGGTTGTTGGATAGATTTTGTGTAATTTGGATGCACTTAAAATTTATAGAAAAGAAACCTTGGATAAAAATCATACTTGACAATGTACCCTCCGGTTCTTTGGCATCCCTGATTTCCAAGGGTGGTTGAATCCCTTATTCTTTCCTGTTCAGACAGGACCTCAGGAATACTCACTCTTCCCCGCCCCCAGCCCAACCCCTTAGGACCAGCAGTCCCTGGATTCTTCTGTAGTGCCGCCACTTAGGGGCTGGGAGTATAAACTAGTAACAGTTACTCCAGCCTCTAGGATATTACATTTTTATAACAGGGAATCCAGGACCAACAAATAAAGATTAACACCACTTTCTTTTAATTTATCCCTGTCCTTTTTAGGAGTAAAGGGAAGGAAACAGGCAAAGAAATTGAGAATGCCAAATAAGGGAGTAATTAACCAATCCATCAGCAACAAACACCCACAAACTAAGTTACTCTGAGAGAGCGACCCAAAGTCTCTGCACAGGCCCTATCTGAATATCGGGACTGTCCCTATAAAATCAGGATATCTGGTCACCCTATCCTCCACACAATGTGTATGACCTTGTATGCACCCTATGTGTGAGCTCACACCGGAGGGAGGATGTCCTCTGCCCAGTGTGACCTTGTACGTAATGTGCGTGCGAGGTCATGCTGTTCAGAGAATGCCAGTTTGTAATGTAAAATGGTATCCTCTATGCATCGTGACCTCACATGCATTATACATATGAGGTCATGTTGCGGAGCAAAATGGTGTCCTCTGCACAGAAGGAATTGCCACGACCCCATCTGCTGATAGTGTGACCCCATTTTGAGTCACGACCCACAGTTTGGGAACCGCTGCCATAGAAGCATGCTCAGTATTTGGTCCACCAAACCTCCATTCTGTCTCTGAATTCAGTTTCAGTTTCATATGTATAAAGCTATAAATATTTTTTAAAATAAAAATACAAAATAGTACTTTGACAAGTGCCTGGAACTAATAATCTACAACTGTTTGAAGGCACAATTTAGGTTGCTTATTTCTACCATCAAAGGGTTATTTAAATATTCAATAAAACTATCATTGGTTCAGATTGCAGAATAGAAAGCTAGGAGATTCTGCCTTCTAGTGGACAGTTTTAAAATTAACTTCACGTTCTTGTGGATATATTTTGTTTATATTTTATTAAGACTATTTTATTTATTAACCACACTTATTCTTTTATAATCTTAGCACTTTGACTGTGGAGATTTTTCCTTAATACAAGGAAAATATAACATGGTTACTAATCCAGAATAAAGGAATCTGGTTGTAATTGGCTGAGGCATAAGAATTAAGTAATGTGTGCAGCATTTATCCTTTAATTCTGATAGAGTCTACATATATACCAATAATATTTACAAATTGTTTTAAAAAAACCTTCTCTACTGCACCTATTAAATGTAAACTTGAAAATGAATAAATGTCAATAATCTCTTCAGAATAAAAAGTTTCACAAAGAAGAACTCAGTTCAGTTTTGCATCAGGTAAAGTGGTCAAATCTGTATAAAAGTAATAAAAGTGAAGTAATATTACTGTGAGATGAATTCTCTTGGAAATGATTCCATGGTAAAAATCTGCTTCGAGTCAGCCAGGTATATGTTGACTTCAGTATAATTAGTCATAGACAGAATATCAAACATATCATGGCTTTGTTTAAAGTCACTGAGGTTGGTGTGGAAAAACAATCAGAAATATTTTACATCTTTTTGCTATTTTTATCTTTTTTTTTTTTTTTTTTTTTTTTACCTATTTTACTATGCTGACTGCTCACAGAGTCAACATGGCAAAAGCAGCACTCCTAATCTTCTCTCTCCTGCAAGTCCTCCCTCCTTCATTCTCAGTCACTAGTGAACAACACCACCATCATCTCTGTCACTTAGGCCCATAAGTGGCTGGGTATCATCTTCGTCTGAGCCCTCTCTATAGATCCTCACATCATTCAGGCTGTGTCTGAGCCTAACCAATTCTTTCTGCATAACCTCTAAGATCTGACGCTTTTATCCATCCTTACAGCTAAAACTCTGGTCCGGGCTCTCCTCATCTTGTATCTTGATTACGACAACATCCTTTTCCCTGACCTTGACAAACGCAAGTTTGCCCTGTTTGTATCCATTCAAAATGTTGCTGCAAAGATCATTTTCCTAGCTCAGTGCTTTGACCATGTCACCCCTTCCTGTGTTTCTCTTAACTGGCTCCTCCTCCTCCATTGCAATCAAACATAAGCTATTTCTCTTCACTTTCAGGGCTCTTCATGGCTTATCCCCACCCTACCTATCAGCTCTCATTTAGCATGAGATGTCAACTCCCACCTTTCATCAGCTTGAGATGCAAGCCTCCATCACTCACTTGCACCAGCAGGATCTACACTGGGGCTGCCTCATACTCACCCCTAAGAGCAGGGGTGGGCAAACTTTTTGGCTTGAGGGCCACATCGGAGTTGCAAAACTGTATGGAGGGGCCAGGTAGGGGAGGCACAGCCTCCCCAAACAGCCTGGCCCTGCCCCCTCCCACTTCCTGCCCACTGGCTGCTCCCCTCAGAATCCCTGACCCATCCAACCCTCCCTGTCCCCTGACTACGCCAACCCCTATCCACACCCCCGACAGGCCCCCTGGGACTCCCACACCCTATCCAACCCCCCCTGTTTCCCATCCCCTGACGCCCCCCAGAACCCTTGACCCATGCAACCGCCCCCTGACTGCTACCCCGGGACCCCCTGCCCCCTTACTATGCCGGAGCCAGCCATGCCGCCGCGCTGGCGGTGCAGGGCGCTCAGGCTTTGGGGGAGGGGGGGACAGTTGGGGAGGGGCCGGGGGCTAGCCTCCTTGGCCGGGAGCTCAGGGGCCGGGCAGGATGGTCCTGTGAGCCGGATGTGGCCCGCGGGCCGTAGTTTGCCCACCGCTGCCTAAGAGCCACTGTATCTATAGGCAAACTAGGCAACTGCTGCTTAGGATCTGCAGGTTTCTGGGAGAAGTGGTGCTGCAGACCAGTCTACCGGGTGTAAACTGCAGAGTACTCCAACTGACCCATGTAGACCCTGCTGGTGCGAGTTAAAAGCACCTAGTTTGCATTGACGTACAGGACTACATCAGTATGCACTAAATACTTTTTAGCTCACACCAGCAAGGTGTACATGGGGCAGTTAGAACACTCCAATCTATACTGGTCTGCAGTTCACACCGCCGAGACTGGTCTGTGGCAGTGCTTCCAGAAATCTGCTGTATCTAGGCAGCTGCTGCCCCACACGGATGCCTGTAGCTATCACACCCTTTGGGTGGGGGCAAGGCAGCAAAATAAGGACCCTGGAATTAGGATCTTGCACAGATATTTTCTTCAGGGAAAGAAACACTCAATGGAGGGAGGAAAAAATGGGTACTTCTGTTCGAGCCGTGAGAAAAAGAACTGATTTCAGTATCTGCTGGTAGCATTGTCATAAGCCCTGTTACTTAGTATAGTATAGGAATATGAGCTACATTTCAAAGAACTAGGTATGAGCTTAAATCTCTTCAACACAGTATTTAACAGAATAGAAGATGTCGTGGGCAATTACAAATTGACTGGGTAATTAAATTAAATAGATTGGGGCGGCAAAGGTCTGTCTAAACATGAAGAAAATATAATGATAAATTAAAACCAAATAGGAGTGTTCCCACATTCTCTCAGCCTTTCATGAATAATTTAAATTGATTAACGTAAAATAAGGTTCAGCCTTGGGGCTTTTGATCTTTTTAGTTGGTTGTTTTAATAGTTGTGTTTTTTAAAATTCCATAGTAATTTGGATCTGTGTATTTGGTACTTTGGTCTGTATATTTATGACAACACTTGTTTGCATTTGGTGCCCAGCTACATGATTGGTGAATGCAAAGCAATTGCTGTTTGTGCTCAGATTGCAAGTTTTTCCATGGGCAAAATTGTGGGTTCAGATATAAAGATGTGGGGTTTGAGTCCTCATTGCATCACTCCCCTTTTTAGCAGCATAAGTCCATCCGTTTACTTCCTGTAGAGGTACACCAACTTGAAACTGCAGTAACGCAATGGTGACTCAAACCCTTTGCTCTTGAAAATTCAGCCAATTAAGGATAAACTCGCATGCCACAGAGGTCCATGAGCAATTGCTAATTAACTAATTCTTCCTATTAGCTCTCTGTCATTAAGCAGACAAAAAATGTTTCACTGTGCACCTTTGTTCATAATCCTGCTCTAGGATAGAAGTCGGTAATCCTATATTATAGAGAAAATCACCTGATACCATTCCAAATCTGCATACTCTAAACTCAACACCAGAGTAAAGTTTGAGACCAGTGTAAAATACTTTTTTGGAATCTTAAATGCTTTATTGAAGTTTGAAGAGAATACTAATGTTGTCAGGTCGCCAGTGGGTTTTTTGATTAACAACATGTATGCTTTGGACGTGCTTTGCTATGTAGTTTACAGTTTGGCATATAAAAGCTGAATTACCTGTGTTTTATGTTGATACAATATGTGTATTTATTACTAATGTGTGAAGTCTCATAATTGCTGTTGCACAGATTTTCAACTGGATAAAATTTACTGGTAAAATATTAGTTAGGTTTTGACTATGGGTACTTTATTTTATGGTAACATCACACACAGGCTAGGTTTTGGAGACTATCTCACACAACTTCAGATCGTTTCTGCAGGGCTCCATCACTATAAAATGTAACGCTACATCACTGGTAGGGACTGTCTTTCTTTTTGCTCTGTGTTTGTACAGTGCCTAGCACAATGGGGTCCTGGTCCACAACTAGGGCTCCTTGGCACCACCACAGTACAAATAATAAATACAAATAATTTATGCCTTTTGTGTTAAAGAACTAATACAATATTGTACATTCAAGTTGTAAACACAATTTTTGAAATATAAATAATACTTAGTATCTACATAGTGTTTTGTATGGTCATAGCACCGTACAGACATAACTTTACTAGTCTTCACAACACAGCTGTTAGGTAGATGGCGAAGTATCATTTATCCCCATGTTTACAGGTGGGGAAACTGAGAGAAAAGGAGAAATGACTTGGCCAAATCCGCACAGCGCGTCAGGGGCAGAATTAGAATTAGAACTCACTCTCCTGAGTCTTAGCCCTGTGCTCATTTCTCCAGACAATGCTGCTTTCAGTAAATGAATATTTCTAAATTCTGGAGTTAGTATAAAATGACAAACGTAAAATATTAAATTATTTCAAAGCAAATAAAAATGTTATTGGCTCAGCATAGTGATTAATCAAGTTTGTTTATCACTGAGGCTTAAGAGAATTCCTTATCTATCAATTAGCTAAATATAAATTATAAAAATTATGTTTATCTTTGAATCTACATTATACAGTGTTTACTTCACAAGTTAAAAGTATTTTTAAAAGCTGTTCATAAAAAGCCCTTTAAATGTTTTTCTTAAAACATTATCATAGGGCAGATGCGTAGAATTCTGTTGTTTAACCATCAGCTTTTTATATTCTCTGTCTTTAGCTCGTATGCTGCTATTTTGACACTGTCACATCTTTGTTCAGGCTTTTCATTTAAATCGGTGTTTCAAAGGAAAACTCTGGAATTTTCCTTCAAAAGGGGGGAAAAACACTTTCACCTTGTAGAAAGGACATGTTGCTATTAAAAAAAAAAAAAAACCTCCTTTTGGCACAGGGCCCAGCAGTACTATCAGTGCAATCTAGCAGCTTGGCAGCTTTGCGTGTTGCCATATTCCCCTTGAGAATTAAAGGAAAGCTATTCTCCGCCTTTTCAAGGCTGCCAAAGGATGAAATACTTTGATCCTTCAGAATAACAGTAGAGTAGTTCTCCTCCCAGGTACTAAATGTGACAAAGCACATTTAATTTATTTGTCTTTTATGTAAACACTGACATTTTTCAGTGAAAATCCAAACATTTAGTTCAGGTCTTTTATTAATACCAAATAAACCTCCACATGACAGAGATGCTTGAGAAACAAGTTCACCTCCAGAGCACTGAAAATAGAATCAGAAATTTTTGTTTAACAAATAATGACAAAAGAAAATATTTATTTCAAATAAGTTGTATTATTTAGTATACAATTAATATGAAACTGAAAGTTTCAAATATACAAAGTTTGATTGTAAAAGCCTTTCTGCAAATATTGCAGATCAATATGCTGATTTTAAAATTCACCATTTCATTTTTGGTACAATTTTATTTCAGGACTGATCTCATATACAGAGTACCTCTTTTTGCTGACAATCCTCACAAGTAAGTATGACTTCTAGATTTCTGCATCACAGCCCAACATAAAAAAATATTTTATATTAAGATCAATGGCTACTACACATTAGGGAATTAATGTAAATGGATTCTATGTCAAATGACTGCAGTATGAATCTATTGTGTTATCAGTGATTATTAGCAGCACTTTAAAGATGTTGATAAGCTCCACAACAAGGGTCAGGAATTGAATAGGATGCCATTCAAGAGAATTTGGTGGAGGGAAGGAGGTATTTTTACGTTATTTGTTAGTCAAGTTTGGCAATGAGACGTTTACATCTTAACAAACAGGACTCGTTCAGTGGTATAGCACAGTGCCCAATGAATCGTTTATGAAAAGGAGTATGTGTCACGGAAGACATCTCCAAAAATGAGCCTGGGAACTTAAAATCATAATTTTGCTAGACACTAAAAATCATGGTCCTAATAACACTGGATTGATGGTTTATTACAACAATCTGTAGTCCATTAATCCCCCTCATTTTGTCCTATAAGTGCAGGGTTGTTAACAGGCCACTTCACCTTGAATGGTCCTTTCAAATATGTATTAGCTACTTATGTTAAACAGTCTTTTCCACCTTGTATTTAGCTGGGTCACTCATAGTACTTTCCCCAGACCTGAAGAAGAGCTCTGGGTATCTTGAAAGCTTGTCTCTTTCACCAACAGAAGTTGGTCCAGTAAAAGATTTTACTTCATCCACTATCTCTCTAATATTCACATAGAATCATAGAATATCAGGGTTGGAAGGGACCCCTGAAGGTCATCTAGTCCAACCCCCTGCTCGAAGCAGGACCAATTCCCAGTTAAATCATCCCAGCCAGGGCTTTGTCAAGCCTGACCTTAAAAACCTCTAAGGAAGGAGATTCTACCACCTCCCTAGGTAACGCATTCCAGTGTTTCACCACCCTCTTAGTGAAAAAGTTTTTCCTAATATCCAATCTAAACCTCCCCCACTGCAACTTGAGACCATTACTCCTCGTTCTGTCATCTGCTACCATTGAGAACAGTCTAGAGCCATCCTCTTTGGAACCCCCTTTCAGGGAGTTGAAAGCAGCTATCAAATCCCCCCTCATTCTTCTCTTCTGCAGGCTAAACAATCCCAGCTCCCTCAGCCTCTCCTCATAAGTCATGTGTTCCAGACCCCTAATCATTTTTGTTGCCCTTCGCTGGACTCTCTCCAATTTATCCACATCCTTCTTGTAGTGTGGGGCCCAAAACTGGACACAGTACTCCAGATGAGGCCTCACCAATGTCGAATAGAGGGGAACGATCACGTCCCTCGATCTGCTCACTATGCCCCTACTTATACATCCCAAAATGCCATTGGCCTTCTTGGCAACAAGGGCACACTGCTGACTCATATCCAGCTTCACATACTAAGGTGTATAAAGGATACTACGTAGACAGAGGTAGTTCACAACATTCTTGTTTGGGAACCCATCATGTTCTTTCATACCATGCCTTCAGACAATTGCTGCCATCGCTTCACATTTTAATCCATTTTCTTCTCATTCCTTTCCTCCTCTCTGTTCCATTTCTCTTGGTTTTTTTTCTCTCTCATATATATTTTGCTGACTCTTCTGCTTGCCCTGTTGTCTGCTGATTACTTCAGTAGCCCTCCTCACCATCTCCAGCCGCTACTTACCAAAGATGTGGAAACCATTCATTGTGCTACACAAGGCTGGACTGAAAAGAACAGGGAAAAGATGTTTGGGCTGGCAGGTCGTTCTTTGAGCCTGAAGTCCTGGACATGAAAAGTGCTATTGCAGCCACCTTCATTAGGGGCTACAGTGGGAACAGTATGCATCCGATGAAGTGAGCTGTAGCTCACGAAAGCTTATGCTCAAATAAACTGGTTAGTCTCTAAGGTGCCACAAGTACTCCTTTTCTTTTAGTGGGAACAGGGAGTGAGGGCAGGTGGCTTTCAAGAGAGCCATCCACTGCTTTAACTGCAAATATAATGGCAATTATATGATGGGTCTGTTGGGGTGACCTTGTGTCTTTTAGCTTTCCTCACAGACACCGATCCTAGCCTGTGCTCCATACATACCATCCCTCTGTACTACTCTGGTGGTCTGTCCCTCAAACTGGAAAATATTAAAAGTCAGGGAGAGCTTTCGAAGACCAAATGAATATAATGGGCATTATGAAGTGAGGCCTTTGGCTAGCTGTGATACATTCCAATTATATAACCATATAGGCCAAGTTTTGTTAGCCAGTATAGCCTCTCTCAAACCATTAGACTCACAAAAGTAGGAGAAAACCAAAAATCTTAACTCTCTTGATGTCAGTGGATGATGGACGGACATACATCCTCATGGACCTCTCTGCAGCATTCAGCACTCTCAACTATGAGATACTGCTATCTTAGCTGAGAAAGGTGATTGCACTAACATGATTTTGAGCCCTTCCTTGAAGGATGCATCCAGAGAATGGTGATGGAAAATGACATCTTTCCCACAAGCCCCCTCACTTTGTAGAGGGCCTCAAGCATTGATTCTCTCTCCAGTTCTATTTACCATCTACATACAGCCACGAGGTGAATTGGAAAGATAACCTAGACTTGAGTGCCGGCAGTATGCGCATGACACACAGCTCCACCTATCTTTCACCACATGTAACCCTTCCTGTATAACCAAGATGGCCCAGAGCTTGATCAGGTCATGGATGAAACTGAACTCAGGCAATACAGAGGTTATGATGGTGGCTAGAGGAAAGCACCTCCTGGCTGTACTACAGCAATGCAATATACATGGGATGAAGCAATCAGCCTTCAGGAAACTCTAGCTAATACAGATCACAACATTGTGCATGGTTTTGATATAAACTAATCCATCATACAAATATACTGCCCCCCCCCTCGAGTAGTGATCCTCCAGTACCACAGCTAATGGCCCAATAATTATGAATGTGGGCAATATTAAACGCACAATAGTTATTCATAAATGTTTCCAAAAAGATAGCAATTGCTTAGACGGATTCTGGCTGAGTAATGTGCTACATAAAGCAGAGAGGAGGAGTATGGTCACCTCTTACATATAGAAAAAAATCATTTTCAAGATAGGCCACCTTCACCTTCCACGCAAATTGAAATACCAGCCAGGGGTTTACTGAATCCAGAAGTGGCAGACAGGATCTAGCTCCACTGGAAAAATGTGAAACTAATTTTTTTGCAAAACAAATCAGGCAGTGGATAGTCTTAAAAAAAGAGAACCCCATAGCAGCATCAATATTCTTATATAGTATGTTTTAATTAAAATCAGGTGGCAGAAGATTCAGTTTCTTTAAATTCAGTTGTTAGGCTGAGAATTAAAACCAATATTGATGCATTGGATCAAATAAGAAGGAAATGAAGCAGCTTCAAAGCAAGCAATTCTTCACATTTTCGGACAATCAAATGACATTATTTCCAGGGTATATTATATAGGAATGGATTGAACTGCAAAAACAAAGGAACCTGTTTATACAGGATGAATCCAATGTTAATTTTGCTTCTGAAGTTACACAAAAGGTTATCATGTACATCATTCTGAAAGCAAATGTCAACAAGGGTTAGTGCTTCCATCTGTATCTAATATCTGTCCCATATCAATCAGTTCTTGATATTTCATAATTATGTAGCCTATGTGTCTATGACTCTAATTATTATTAGCTACAATCAGATTGTTCGAAGAAGCTCTCTGAGGCTTTATTTACTTTTTTTAATGAGATTTTCCCAACCCCACACAGCTATTCTCTAGATCTGCTATCCTCTGGTACTACCCCTCCATTGGCTAAAATATTCCCAGTTTCTGTACACCTGGACAGATATGAAATCCAGTATCAGGGTAAGGGCCTGTGTGAAAATGTTTCTTCATAATAAATGGAGGCCTTATTTTACCTATTGCAGTACTTGCTTCCCACTCAGACATGCCTCATGTCACCACAATTATCTTTTGTTCAGTGCCAAGGCTTAGTTAATGGTATACTCCTGGTTAGTCTCTGCTATGGGTTGTGAACAGCTAAAATCCAGCACTATTATTCTATTATTACTTTCCTGGTGAGTGACTCCAGGAGCTGAGCACGCCATCTCGATCAAAAACTTTATTCCCATTAGCCCATTATAAAAGTTTCAGATAATTAATACTGTTTTGCTGTGCAGGACCAAATGGAACCTACACTTTCGGCTAATATGCAGGTCTGATGTTCAGATTTTACAGTTTTGCCTGAAAGCGTAATTAAATACAAATATATTTGAGATCTTCTTTGAACCACATTTACATTATAAAATGCATACCATTGGCATTCGATCATATCAGATAAGCATGTCTTGGGAACTGTATGAGCAGTTCTAGCCTGTATATTTTATGTCCGGCTGCTTTCTTATCTGTAAATTACAACACAGATTACATTAATCATTTTACAATAAATCGTTACACTTTTATTCTCTAAAGTTATTATGGGATGTGCTCTTATTATTATTGAACCAGAGAACTCTCTCGGTGAAAGGTTTCAAATGAAACATTTCCATAGAGAGGAAACCAGTTTCCGTAGAGTTCGGATTAGCACGCTGTAATGATACTTGTCAAATATTAGTGCATCACAAGGTTGGTCAATTGGAAATGCTAATTGGCTGGTGATGGGGTGAATAATGTCTGATATATAAAGACAACATGTTGTATTATATTTTTGCCAGATTCACTGGAAAGCAAAAAAAGGCATTTTCTTAATGTTATCACTCTGCAAAAGCATAAGCTTTGTGCGCGTTAGAAAAATCAAGGTCCACACTTTTTTCAGCCAATGGCTGAAAAAAATATAACTCCAAACTAAAAACGTCTCTGAAGAGGCTTCACATTCCCAAGGGAGATTGAATTTTGTATTGGACATTATATTCCTGGAGACCCTTGTGACCCCGGTAAACTATAGGAGATGTCCCATAGCTTTCTTCTAATTGATGGTTTGCCTGCATAGAGCTACAAACTCCCAGATATCAGTGCGGGTCACTTGCTACTGCAATGGACTTCAAACATGTTTCAGTGTCAAATTACTCCTGGTCAGGCTAGTTAAGAGGACAACCCACTAGCGAGTCAGGTAGCCTCAAATGGACAAAAGAAGTATTTCAGAGAGTTTTGCGTTTTCTTAGTGCCTACTACAGTCAGACCTGATGAAATTGTCCTGATAGATAAGGGGCAGCAATTTGCTGAAAGAAATGCAGTGCATGTTTTTGCAAATTATTTGCATCATTTAATTAAAAAATAGGTATTGGGGAACAAAATACACAATGTACCGAAAGGGGAAAAGTTGGAGCTCAAATGTATAGAGATTTTCTAATAAGAAAATATAATACTTGGGCTGGCTCGGGACCCTGTTGCTAGTTCCCATGGTCCTAACTGAGAGAACTGGGTTTGATTTACAAACCCAGTCTCTTGTTTCTCGGGGCAGTAGAGACTGAAAATAATAGTCTACGGCATGCTTAGTTTCTGAGAGGAAGAAGTACCTGAGACCACTCTACAGTGATTCTTCTAACCAATTTGGGAATATTGATTGGCTTTGGAGGTTTCTTCCAGCTCTTCTTAGCATGAAAGTAGGTACAGGACATAGAGCTAGAACTTAGAGATGGTCAGTGGCAATGGAGAAAATGGGGAAACAGGCTGAGGACCATAGGAAGAGAATCTAGGGCATTATGATGGACTGAATTTTCAGAACTCGTGAAAACAGATCAAGATATTCTGCTATATGTAGTTACTATTAGAATTTCATTACCAACATCACTGTCTTTTGAAATGGATATAAAACAGTGTTTTTTTAACATTTACATAATAGTTGCATCTGGGTAATATGGTTTGTTGGGAATTCAAAGCATCTGTCCAACTATGAAAAACTGAAACTGCAGGTGATAATCCTGCTGCATTAGTTATTTATAAGTATATGTATTTTTAACACTTCATTGCAGAACCACAAACTGGATTTCATATTGCTTTTAAAATGTTGGATGCAGATGGCAATGAACAAGTTGAAAAAAAGGAGTTCTTTAAGGTATGTAAATACATATTCATTTTTGAAGTATCCACCATTAAAAATAGTCATGTGTAGTCTTTTGCATCTAATCTGTGATCACATTTTACAATAGAGAGAGCTATATTTGCTAATACACTTTATTTATATGAAAGGAATATATAAAAAAGCATCACCACAGGGTTTAAAAGTAGTTATTATCATGTTTGAAGTTAACTTTTATAAATGCTACCTTTCATCCATATCTGCAGATCTCTGTATAGTAGCAGTAATTGCCCCAGGTTTGACCTACCTTAATGTATCAGTTTGGGAAAGTCTTCCAGTTTCTAAATATGGACTTTAAAAAAGTCACTTTCTGATTTGTTTTAAATTTGTTTGTGTTGTTCCACAGTAGTAAACAAATATTGTTCCCAATGTGATATATAATGTAGGTGGGGGAAAGAAACTACATTTTTATTTGAAACACAAATGGGGAAAATTGGTCCACAAATGGAAAAAGAAAACTCTGAAAGACATTTATTTTAAGCTTTTAAGAGAGTATCATTAATTTTGTAGAGTATAAAAAACTATATTAAGTATTCAACAGGGTTCTTACAGGAAAATATGTCTTAAAAATTCAAGTCAAAAATAGGAAATGAAAATAACAGAAACCTGGACATTTTTTATGCACTCTCATTGTGATTTCCTATTACATGACTGTGGTTAGGATTTTAAAAGAAGCAGAAATGACTGCTGTCCTCCTTTATGAATTAGTCTCCAACATTACCCTAACGGTAAACAGTACTGTGATCAAAGTCAGAAATACAGAAAAATCCTCTTAATCTGAACCTTAATAATTGGCACACCCGCTTGATTGGGAAAATTGCCAAGGAATCAGTGGAATGTATTTCAGTGACTTTAAACATTGGGATAATGGCACACCAATTGCTAGCATAAATTTCTCACTGTGCTACCCTTTGTTCATTTCATGCTGTTTCCCAGCTCGGTTATGATTGTTAAATGAGTGTCTTGCCTTAATATTGTTTTAGAAAATATTTTAATGCTTTGGAGTACCTTTTTAAAGCAATATCTGAAACTAAACAATATTTCCCAGTGCAGTGTGTTCCCATGAACCTCTAATAATTGAGACCATTGCTTAATTTTGGTACATTTGTTTCTCTCTGTTTGTGCCAATTAGGAGGCTTCTGCTGAGCTATATTTCAGATACAAATTGCACAAACAAATCATAGAATCATAGGATTGGAAGGGACCTCGAGAGGTCATCTAGTCCAGTCCACTGCACTCACAACAGGACTACGTATTATCTAGACCATTCCTGACAGGTGTTTGTCTAACCTGCTCCAGTGGCCAAGTTCCATTCAGTATCATTTGCAAAGTATAGGCCCAATCCTGCAAGGTGCTTGAGTGCTCTCAGTTCTCTGCGGGTCCTGTGTGCAAGTTCTTCCAGGTGTGAAAAAGTTGTTCTAGAAAACTGTTCACATCATTATTCTGCTGATGAAAAATAAAGCCAAATTACAAAACAGCCATTTTCTTTTTGCATTTGTCATTCTTACCCACTGGTTCTGATAATCATCCAACAGGATTGTATCAGAGCAATTAAAATACATACTGATCAGTGAAATGCGTCTATTCCAGCTCCTGTTTTTTTAAGCTGAACAATACAGAACATTGATAACATACAGATATGGATACATCCATTAAAGAAGATGAGAGTCTGTTCTCTCAAAATAGGTGGCAATACAAATCAATACAAAAATTAGAATCTTGGAGAGGCAATCCTATTAAGTGAATGTTGTTGTAGTAAGAAAAATTACGTTACTTTGCATGTCTTTTGATTAGGGCTGGCAAGAGATTTTAAAAATGTATCGTGATTAATCTCAAGATTTAAAAAATTGCTATTAATTGTGCGATTAATTGCACTGTTAAACAATAATGGAATACCATTTATTTAAATATTTTTTATGTTTTCTAGGTTTTCAAATATACTGATTTCAGTTACAACACAGAATACAAAGTGTACAGTGCCCACTTTATATTTATTTTTATTACAAATATTTGTGCTGTAAAAAAAACAAAAGAAATAGTATTTTTCAATTCACCTAGTACAAGTACTGTAATGCAACCTCTTTATCATGAAAGATGAACTTACAAATGTAAAATTGTGTACAAAATATAACTGCATTCAAAAATAAAACAATGTAAAACTTTAGAGTCTACAAGTCCAATCAGTCCTACTTCTTGTTCAGGCAATCGCTCAGACAAACAAGTTTGTTTACATTTACAGGAGATAATGCTGCCCGCTTCTTGTTTACAATGTCACCTGAAAGTGAGAACGGGCATTCGCATGGCAATATTTTAGCCAGCGTTGCAAGATATTTACATGCCAGATGCACTAAAGATTCATATGTCCCTTCATTTTCAACCACCATTCCAGAGGACATGCATCCATGCTGATGACGGGTTCTGCTCAGTACAGATCCAAAGCAGTGCAGACTGACGCATGCTCACTTTCATCGTCTGATGCCACCAGCAGAAGGTTGATTTTCTTTTTTGATGGTTTGGGTGCTGTAGTTTCCACATCAGAGTGGTGCTCTTTTAAGACTTCTGAAAGCATGCTCCACACCTCGTCCCTCTCAGATTTTGGAAGGCACTTCCGATTCTTAAACCTTGGGTTGAGTGCAATAGCTATCTTTAGAAATCTCACATTGGTACCTTCTTTGTGTTTTGTCAAATCTGTGGTGAAAGTGTTCTTAAAACGAACAACATGTGCTGGGACTGCTATAACGTGAAATATATGGCAGAATGCAGGTAAAACAGAGCAGGAAATGTACTATTCTCCCCCAAGGAGTTCAGTCAAAATTTAATTAACATGTTATTTTTTTAGCTAGTGTCATCAGCATGGAAGCATCTCCTCTGGAATGGTGGCCAGCATGAAGGGGCATACAAATGTTTAGCATATCTGGCACGTAAATACCTTGCAATGCCGGTTACAAAAGTGCCATGCGAACACCTGTTCTCACTTTCAGGTGACGTAAATAAGAAGCCGGCAGCATTATCTCCTGTAAATGCAAACAAACTTGTTTGTCTGAGCGATTGGCTCAACAAGAAGTAGGACTGAGTGGACTTGTAGGGTCTAAAGTTTTACATTGTTTTGTTTTTGAGTGCAGTCATATAACAAAAAAATCTACATTTGTAAGTTGCACTTTCACGATAGAGATTGCACTACAGTACTTGTAAGAGGTGAATTAAAAAATACTATTTCTTTTGTTTATCATTTTTACAGTGAAAATATTTGTAATAAAAAATAATAATATAAAGTGAGCACTGGACACTTGGTATTCTGTGTTGCGGTAGAAATCAATATATTTGAAAATGTAGAAAAACATCAAAAATATTTAATAAATTTCATTTGGCATTCTATTGTTTAACAGGTTTCAGAGTAACAGGCGTGTTAGTCTGTATTCACAAAAAGAAAAAGAGTACTTGTGGCACCTTAGAGACTAACCAATTTATTTGAGCATGAGCTTTAGTGAGCTACAGCTCACTTCATCGGATGCATACTGTGGAAACTGCAGAAGACATTATATACACAGAGACCATGAAACAATACCTCCTCCCACCCCACTCTCCTGCTGGTAATAGCTTATCTTAAGTGATCATCAAGTTGGGCCATTCCTTTGGATGGGCTATTACCAGCAGGAGAGTGAGTTTGTGGGGGGGGGGCGGAGGGTGAGAAAACCTGGATTTGTGCTGGAAATGGCCCAACTTGATGATCACTTTAGATAAGCTGTTACCAGCAGGAGAGTGGGGTGGGAGGAGGTATTGTTTCATGGTCTCTGTGTATATAATGTCTTCTGCAGTTTCCACAGTATGCATCCGATGAAGTGAGCTGTAGCTCACGAAAGCTCATGATCAAATAAATTGGTTAGTCTCTAAGGTGCCACAAGTACTCCTTTTCTTATTGTTTAACAGTGATTAAAACTGTGATTAATCGCAATTAATTTTTTTAACTGAGATTAATTTTTGAGTTGATCGCGTGAGTTATCTGTGATTAATTGACAGCCCTACTTTTGATATTGTATTAAGGAATTAAAATGAAAGTTGTAAGAGCACATAAAATGTAATCCAAACTCATGAAAGTCATTACTTTCAAAATTGTCCTTAAGGATCCTCACAGGATTGCTTCATTAGGCAAATATTACAGAAATTGGATTTTGGTCTGTTTGTTTTTTTTGTCCCCTCTCCCCGCAGAACAGTCTTGTTTTGGGGGGAGAGTGGAACAAACCCCATGTGGGTACAGAGCAGGAAGAGGAAAACAATCTCTGCAGTCACAGAGGGAATCTTCTCATGTGGTTAGATATCAAACATTTATGAGAGGTGACTATTTTAAAGCATTCATTCCTGTGCAGCACTAGTTTGGTAGACTCAAAACTAAGAATTTATCATCAGGCCTTTAGACTTTGCATATCAGCTGTAAATACACTGAAAGAATATCCTGGTCTTTGAACTTTTAGAATGTTAAAAATGAAAACTGTTACGTAAACACGATTAGTCTGCCTGAATCAAGTGTCTGTATAGCTAACAAATTAACAGACTAAATGTCTGTATAGCTAACAAAAATCTACTCACCCCTGTTGTGTCACAATTAGTTTCCAAAGAAAATAAGTCTCAGCTATTTTTGAGATTCTTTTGCCTGTGTTTCACAACTTTGCCTCCTCCTGAGTTTCTTTTATTCCAGTCTCCTCTCAGTGACATAATGTGTTTACTATCTACAGAGTCTCACTGATTGAACCAGCAAGTGTTGTTTTGATACAACTGTCTCTTTTCTTTTCCAATTATATAATGACCAAAAGGCTTCTACATGTCATGGAAAATAGATTTTCTTTTTTGGAACATTACTTTCAATCTGTTTCCCAGTAATGTCAATCAGATTTGAGGCAGTCTCTCTGGTTGCACAATCAAAGAAGGAGAGCATGTGCACGGTCTCCCTGGCTGACTGAGTCACAATTACTCCTGGTTCTGAATGTGCTGGGAAAGGTCTGCTCCATCACCTGGTAAATGGGCCGATGTCCCTTATAGAATCATAGAAGATTAGGGTTGGAAGAGACCTCAGGAGGTCATCTAGTCCAACCCCCTGCTCAAAGCAGGACCAACACCAACTAAATCAGCCCAGCCAGGGCTTTGTCAAGCCAGGCCTTAAAAACCTCTAAGGATGGAGATTCCACCACCTCCCTAGGTAACCCATTCCAGAGTTCCACCACCCTCCTAGTGAAATAGTGTTTCCTAATATCCAACCTAGACCTCCGCACTGCAACTTGAGACCATTGTCATTGTTCTGTCATCTGCCACCTCTCAGAACAGCTGAGCTCCATCCTCTTTGGAACCCCCCTTCAGATAGTTGAAGGCTGCTGTCAAATCCCCCGTCACTCTTCTTTTCTGCAGACTAAACAAGCCCAGTTCCCTCAGCCTCTCCTCATAAGTCATGTGCCCCAGCCCCCTGATCATTTTCGTTGCCCTCTACTGGACTCTCTCCAATTTGTCCACACCATTTCTGTAGTGCGGGGCCCAAAACTGGACGCAGTATTCCAGATGTGGCCTCACCAGTGCTGAATAGAGGGGAATAATCACTTCTCTTGGTCTGCTGGCAGTGCTCCTACTAATGCAGCCCAATATGCCGTTAGTCTTCTTGACAACAAGGGCACACTGTTGACTCATATCCAGCTTCTCATTCACTGTAATCCCCAGGTCCTTTTCTGCAGAACTTCTGCTTAGCTGATTGGTCCCCAGCCTGTAGCAGTGCATGGGATTCTTCCATCCTAAGTGCAGGACTCTGCACTTGTCCTTGTTGAACCTCATCAGATTTCTTTTGGCCCAATCCTCCAATTTGTCTAGGTCACTCTGGACCCTGTCCCTACACTCCAGCTTATCTACCTCTCCCACCAGCTTACTGTCATCTGTGAACTTGCTAAGGGTGCAATCCATCCCATCATCCAGATGATTAATAAATACGTTGAACAAAACTGTCCTCAGGACCGACCCCGATGATCGAGCCGTTGATCACTACCCATTGAGCCCGACTATCTAGCCAGCTTTCTGTCCACCTTATAGTCCATTCATCCAATCCATACTACTTTAACTTGCTGGCAAGAATACTGTGGGAAACTCTATTGAAAGCTTTGCTAAAGTCCACGTATATTACGTCCACTGCTTTTCCCATATCCACAGAGCCAGTTATCTCATCATAGAAGGCAATCAGGTTGGTCAGGCATAACTTGCCCTTGGTGAATCCTTGTTGACTGTTCCTGATCACCTTCCTCTCCTCCAAGAGCTTCAAAATAGATTCTTTGAGGACCTGCTCCGTGATTTTTCTGGGGGCTGAGATGAGGCTGACCGGTTTGTAGTTCCCCGGATTCTCCTCCTTCCCGTTTATTAAAGATGAGCACTATAATTGCCTTTTTCCAGTCGTCCGGGACCTCCCCCAATCACCATGAGTTTTCAGAGATAATGGCCAGTGGCTCTGCAGTTACATCAGCCAAGTCCCTCAGCACCCTCTGGTGCATTGTATTTGGCCTCATGGACTTGTGCATGTCCAGCTTTTCTAAATAGTCCTTAACCTGTTCTTTCACCACTGAGGGCTGCTCACCTCCTCCCCATACTGCACTGCCCAGTGCAGCTGTCTGGGAGCTGACCTTGTCTGTGAAGACCAAGGCAAAAAAAAACATTGAGTACCTCAGCTTTTTCCACATCATCTGTCACTAGGTTGTTTCCCCCGTTCAGTATGGGTTGCACACTTTCCCTGACCACCTTCTTGTTGCTAACATATCTGTAGAAACCCTTCCTGTTACCCTTCCTATCCCTTTCTAGCTGCAACACCAATTATGCTTTGGCCTTCCTGATCACACCCCTGCATGCTCGAGCAATATTATACTCCTCCCTAGTCATCTGTCCAGGTTTCCATCTCTTGTAAGCTTCCTTTTTGTGTTTAAGCTCGCAAAGATTTTTCTGTTAAGCCAAGCTGGTTGCCTGCCATATTTGCTATTCTTTCTCCACATCGGGATGGCTTGTTCCTGCGCCCTAAATAAGGCTTCTTTAAAATACAGTCAGCTCTCCTGGACTCCTTTCCCCCTTGTATTAGCCTCCCAGGGGATCCTACCCATCAGTTCCCTGAAGGGGTCAAAGTCTGCTTTTCTGAAGTCCAGGGTCCGTATTCTGCTGCTCTCCTTTCTTCCTTTTGTCAGGATCCTGAACTCAACCATGAACTCTCATGGTCACTGCTGCCCAGGTTTCCACCTACTTCTAATTCCCCTACCAATTCTTCCCTGTTTGTGAGCAGCAGGTGAAGAGGAGCACGGCCCCTAGTTGGTTCCTCCAGCACTTGCACCAGGAAGTTGTCCCAAACACTATCCAAAAACTTCCTGGGTTTTCTGTGCACTGCTATATTGCTCTCCCTGCAGATGTCTAGTGAAACCCGTGAGCAATGTCTAGGACCACTAATTCTCAAATATGGAGTGGTCCAGTCCATGTTCAGAACAAATGACATAAATTATCTCACAAGTTACAACCTTCACTTTATGGGGAAGGTCAGTAAGAAGATAGTATCAAGCCAACTCCTGCAGCATCTGAATCCTTCCCATTTTTTCAAGCCCAATCTGTTGGGCTTCAGATCTGGATTTGATATGGAAAGTGCCTTGATAGTTTGTAGTCTCCTTAGAGTAGTGGAACGAAGTTGTACATCCATGAAAACAGGATTAATCCTATCAGCACCTTCAATACCCTTAATTATGAGTTGCCTTTGACTCTCCTATGGAATGGGGCAGTAACAACCAGAGTTGTTTTAAGGTGACTTTTTAGGGGTTGTCTACACTTAAAAGTTAATTTGTATTAATGTGGTGTGTGAATTTAAAGCACAATAACTATCCCTAAATAATTACATGTGTGGACACTCTTATTCTAGAATAAGAGAGTCCACACATGGATCTATTCCGGAATATCTCTATGTGTAGACAAGCCCTTATTCCTACCACAAAGATGCCAATTGTGCTTCTTCCCCTAAAGCTCCAATAATTAAGTCCATAACTAGTCTAGCTAGTGGAATCTTCTCACCCTTCTGTTCACTCTGTATGTGAAACTATTAGAAGAGATTTAGAGGTGCTGCTCAGCTTTATTTCATTTTTAATAAACCCGCAGACAGAGCTGATTCCTTGCTCTCCTACTGTCTGGTAGAGATAATGACCTGGTTGAAAGGTAACTGGCATTGGCTCTAACCAGATAAGACAGAGGCAAGGCTTATACGTGGGGAAAATATTTCAAGGAACTGGAAAGAACTGTGGCTGCACTCTGCAATGAAAGTATTTGCCTGCCAATTTTCAAGGTGATTTTGCAATTACGGGATTCCCCTTTGTTTTTGGATTCTCACATAGCAGAAGTGGCCAGAAACACTTTGGCCCAAAGATTATATCATTTTCTCTTTGATGCAGACCTCACCTTCATGCCTTTGTTATTTCAAGGTTAGACCACTGTAACACATTCTTCTTTGGTCTTCCCTTCATTGCAACTTAGGGCACATCTTCACTAGCAACGTTAAAGCACTGCCACAGAAGCGCTTTAACGTGGCTTATCTAGTCGCAGCATAGTGACTCTCCCAGCACTATAAAAAAAACCACCTCCCCAAGGGGAATAGCTACCAGCACTGGTGCACTGTCTACACTGGCACTTTACAGCACTGAAACTTGCAGCGCTCAGGGGGGTGTTTTTTCACACCCCTGAGCGGGAAAGTTGCAGCACTGTAAAGTGCCAGTGTAGACAAGCCCTTAGAAGCTTCAACTACTGCAGAATACAGTTGCCAGCTCTGTAGTATCCATGAAATTCTGAGTAGCCTAGGAACCATTTCTTCCTCTCTTCCTTTTTTCCCCACTGCAGTACCTTCATTCAGCAAGAACACATCAGCTATCAGTCTTCAGGATGAAATTTGCAGGCACAAGTGGTGAGGCACAAGTGATGGGACCTTGCCTCTGAAAATTCATCAGTCCAAATCTGACCACTTTTAGGCCTGTTCTTCACTAAGAAAAAAAAGTATATTTTGAACATTTTAACATCTTTGTGTAGACACGTTGTAGTTCTAACACGTTAGCTGATCAGGATGAACACTGGGCTCACTCTAGGGCTTATCTTGACCAACCATAACATGTAACAACTACAGCTGGTTTGTCTGCACTAAGGCTGAAACCCTGGCCCCAGTGAAATCAATGGCAAAATTCCTATTGAATTAAATTAGGTCAAAATTTTACCATAGGATTTTAACACATATTAACTAGCATCTGTATCCTATTGTGTACATGTCCTCTGTGTGTAATGGACACACCCTGAGTGTAGTAGGATTTTTCTGTAGATGCTATAATCCTTTTGAGCACTTTCTGGTTGATAAACTTTCAGTTTTGGTCTTTTTCAAGGAAATTGGTTTGGTTGCTGTAGGAGAACAGAGAGCATGTGTGCTTTAATTTGGGATAAATGTTCTGTTTTCTTGATACAGATAATGGAAAGTGATGAATGACTTAAAGAAGCATGTAATAACTCATGATATCTCAAATCAATTAATGATAGATTCTCTAATGAAGTTTTGGTACACATTCACAAAACACATATGGTTCACGTGTTAAGCAATGTTAAACAATCATGTGTTGACCTTTTTGGAGAAATCTTTGGGGGCTGCACAATGGTAATAAAGGGCAGCAATTGATATCTGGGTTCAAATCCTGATTAAGGTACCAATTAAAGTGTTCATGATCTCAACTTAATCCTTAAAACAACTAGCATTTTATGGCAGCCAGAGGAATAAGACAGAGTTCCAGAAATCCATTTTGAAAAAAATAAGGGGAAAGTACAGGGCTGTTTCAACACAGTAAAGATAATCAGATGAGGATTTCAGAATGATCAAAATTAGTTATTTTTGTCTAGTTCTCAACACAATGGATGATGATGACATTGGAAAACTTTGTGTGGGAGACAAGAAAATGGAGAGGTAATAGAAAGGCAATAACTAACTAGAACAAAATTTAGTGAAAGCAAAAAAGAAAGGGGTAGAAAGAGGAAGATGAAGCAAACATCAATGTTTGTTCAATTACTTGCTTTGTCACATCCCATTTCTCATCCACTGTCTTCTAGTTGTGTGTTCGGATTGTAAATTCCTTATGGCAGGGACCTTGTCTCCTTAATTGTCTGTAAAGTGCCTACCATGCTTTGGATGCTGGATAATTAATTATAATATGTATAACAATATCAGGAGTGTAGCCAGGTACATATTGTGCCATGCAAATCATTCAGGAAACTGGGGAGGGCAACAAAAGGAGGTCACCACTCCACAGGGCTCAGGCACCAGTCATGTTACAGTAACAGCTCAAAGGCCAGTCTTCCTTAAGGCCAGGCAAAGCCTAAATGCCAATGTGCATTCTCGCCTCATTCAGTCAATCCCATTTTGCCAGAACCAGCAACACTAGAGCTTTTGGGCCACAGGAATTGCAGATGCTTTTTTCCCCTCTGACAGAAAGGCATGGATTCTGTTCGATATCTTACGCTACACCCATCACCTGAGGGTTGAAATGGGTAACACCTTTATTCATGGCAGAAAGGGCAAGGAGAGAATCAAATGAACATTTCTATATGTTCCGTCCAGATTAGTGCTAAAAGCACATAGCTAGGCAAGCCTGCACTGCCACTACCCATCTTATACCTGTTTCCACCCAACAAGTAAAAGAATTCATCCACAGATTTCTCAGTGCTTTATATGCATGCTAAGGACACAACTACTTTTTCTGAGAGTAAGTGAACTTCATGCCACCCAAGCCCGGCTCCCAGTATAGAATTATTATCTTCCTCATGGGCATTTCTGTGATGCTCATGACTAGAGTACTTGAGTGCTTCCCAAACACTGATGAATTGATCTTCACAGTACTCCTGTTGGGTAGGGAGGTTTTGTCCCCGTTTTACTGATGGGGACTGAGACATAGAGAGAGCAAGGCCAAAACTCTACACTGATTTGGCGTGCCCAAGTTCAGATGCCCAAGGCCTGATTTTTCAGAGTATTTAGCATTTTTATGCATTTCATATGTTCAAGGCAAGCTTCTTTTGGCGTCAGTTGCATTTATGAGTTCTCAGCATTTCTGTAAATCTGGCCCCAGGTATCTCAATTTGGAAAACACAGAAAATCCAGGGCACAGTGGCTACCAGTGAAAATTGAGATTTGTGACTTACCCAGCATCACAATGGAACAGTACCAAAAGTAAAATCCCTGCAGGCTGCGTGGAAACTTTTTAAAGACACCATAATAGAGGCTCAACTTAAATGTATACCCCAAATTAAAAATTGTAGTTAAAGAACCAAAACAACAAAATAAATGAAACAGTGAGAGGCAAAAAGGCATCCTTTAAAAAGTGGAAGATAAATCCTAATGAGGAAAATAGAAAAGAGCATAAACTCTGGCAAATGAAGTGTAAAAATTAGAAAGACCAAAAAAGAATTTGAAGAACAGCTAGCCAAAGACTCCAAAAGTAATAGCAAAAAAAATTTTAAATACATCAGAAGCACAAAGCCTGCTAAACAGCCAGTGGGGCCACTGGACAATCAAGATGTTAAAGGGGCACTCAAAGACGATAAGGCCATAGCGGAGAAACTAAATGAATTCTTTGCATCGGTCTTCACGGTTGAGGATGTGAGGGAGATTCCCAAACCTGAGCCATTCTTTTTGGGTGACAGATCTGAGGAGCTGTCCCAAACTGAGGTGTCATTAGAGGAGGTTTTGGAACAAATTGATGAACTAAACAGTAATAAGTCTCCAGGACCTGATGGTATTCACCCAAGAGTTCTGAAGGAATTCAAATGTGAAATTGCAGGACTAACTGTCATATGTAACCTCTCATTTAAATCAGCTTCTGTACCAAATGACTGGAGGATAGCTAATGTGACGCCAATTTTTAAAAAGGGCTCCAGAGGTGACCCTGGCAACTACAGGCCAGTAAGCTTCACTTCAGTACCGGGCTAATTGGTTGAAACTATCGTAAAGAACAAAATTGTCAAACACATAGATGAACATAATTTGTTGGGGAAGAGTCAACATGGTTTTTGTAAAGGGAAATCATGCCTCACCAACCTACTAGAATTCTTTGAGGGGGTCAACAAGCATGCGGACAAAGGAGATCCAGTGGATATGGTGTATTTAGATTTTCAGAAAGCCTTTGTTGAGGTCCCTCACCAAAGGCTCTTAAGCAAAATAAAGCAGTCATGGGATAAGAGGGAAGGTTCTCTCATGGATTGGTAACTGGTTAAAAGATAGGAAACAAAGGGTAGGAATAAATGGTCAGTTTTCAGAATGGAGAGAGGTAAATAGGGGTGTCCCCCAGGTATCTGTACTGGCACCAATACTGTTCAACTTATTTATAATGATCTGGAAAAAAGGGTAAACAGTGAGGTAGCAAAATTTGCAGACGATACAAAACTACTCAAAATAGTTAAGTCCCAGGCAGACTGCAAGGAGCTACAAAAGGATCTCACAAAACTGGGTGACTGGGCAACAAAATGGCAGATGAAATTTAATGTTATAAATGCAAAGTAATGCACATTGGAAAACATAATCCCAACTATACATATAAAATGATGGGGTCTAAATTAGCTGTTACCACTCAAGAAAGCAATCTTGGCGTCATAGTTCATAGAATCATAGAATATCAGGGTTGGAAGGGACCTCAGGAGGTCATCTAGTCCAACCCCCTGCTCAAAGCAGAACCAATCCCCAAATTTTTGCTCCAATCCCTAAATGGCCCCCTCAAGGATTGAACTCACAACCCTGGGTTTAGCAGGCCAAGGCTCAAACCACTGAGCTATTCCCCCACCTCATTTCAGTTCTCTGAAATCATCCACTCAATGTGCAGCGACAGTCAAAATAGTGAACAGAATGTTGTGAATCATCAAGAAAGGGATAGATAATAAGACAGAAGCTATCATATTGCCTCTATACAAATCCATGGCACACCCACACCTTGAATACTGCGTGCAGATGTGGTTGCCCCATCTCAAAAAGGATATATTGGAATTGGAAAAGGTTCAGAAAAGGGCAACAAAAATGATTAGGCATATAGAACGGCTTCCGTGTGAGGAGAGATTAATAAGACTGGGACTTTTTTTTAACTATACCTGTCTCTTTTTCTCTTGCTTAGTATCACTTAAATCTCTGTTCTTTATTAATAAACTTATTCTTAGTTTTACTATGACTATCTCAGTGCTGTTATATTGAAGTACAGTGAGTCCTCAGTTAACCTAACAGGCTGGCATGTGTACTGTCTCTTTGGAGGCAATGAACTTAACGATTTCTGGGAGGATCCAATGAGAGGGACTGGACATTACAGAGGGACACCTCTGGGGAACTCGGAATTTGGGTTCACTGATTGTTATCTGCATGGCAAAATTAAAGCTGGCAGAGTCCCGAGGAATTTGCTGGTGAAGCAGACAGACTGGTGTGGCAAAGAGCTGACACACAGTCTAATCTTGCTAAAGCAGAGTAGTAACACAGTTGCTTATGGTTCTGGGCTGCCCCAAGTGGAGCAACAAATAAGTGCACATCACAAAAAAAAACTAAAAGCCAAAAATTAACTGAACATGGACAATGAATTACTCACTCTCTCACTCCTGGAGGTGTGGCATAAATACTTGTACAGTCTCCAGCACTAATAGTTCCACATGCACTAACTTCAGTGTATAATTCTGAAGATGAAAAATTGTTTCATTTGTTTTTGTTTTCAAAAATGAAGAAGTCTATTCTACTAAAACTTGTCTTCTGAGAAGATTGCTTCTTAATAATACATTTCTTTGGTAGAGAAGCATCAATTATGCATAATATGCTTCATCCTCTTTGACTTGTTTTATTTAAAGGATGATGGCCATTAGTGTATTACTGTGATGAACAGATATAAATATTAAACACAGATAAATGTTACAATGTGATGAGAATCTTTTGCTTAAGGGCACAGTTCTCTCTATTCCACTGCAAATTACCTCCTCCTCCTCCTCCCACCCTCCTTGTCCTGGAAAAACCTCTTCAAACTCCTGAGAAGACCAATAAATTTTTTTTCTAGAAAGTGGATAATGAACTTCACGGTAATTTATGTACAGTTTTAGAAAACAACAAACCTTATAGATAGCTTTCTCTCAAAATTTCACTTTAATCCTAGATATGTGAGTGCGTGCTGTCAGTGGATTGTATATTTTTTAAAAAATTCTCACAAGCACTGAAACCAATGAAAAATCATATTTCTTTGGTTTGTGGAAGAATAAAAGTTTTGCTGCTTCGTCTCTTGTGTTTTCATGTAAACAAAAGATAGAAATTCTTCAGATAAGAAAGTAAAAGGGAGTTTTCAAACACATTGGCTTAATTTTTCCACTTGTGAGCAATCATGAATTTGCCCAAAGCAGAATTTGCTATTTGCTATGAAAATTTGGTTCACTACCAGAAGAACTTCATGCTCCTAGAAAGAATATTTTTACTATAGGCATCAAAGGTACTGCAAGAACCAGAAATATGGACATCAGCCAAGGATAAAGGCCTCATTGTGCTGAAGATTGTATAAGCATGCTGTAAAAAAGCCAGTCGCTGTCTCAGAGAACTCAGAATCTAGGTTATGACAAGACACAATGGGTAGATTAGACAAACAGAATGAAAGGGGTTGGAGAAGAAGGGTAACAGTGTGAGCAATAAACAGTGTTCTTGGCTCACCATCGGCAGAGACACTGTCAGCCAGTACTACTTTTTAGGCATCATGGCAAAAATGAACTAAGGAGGGATTTGAAAACAAAGTAGTGGCTTTATGGATTTTGTTAGGAAGCCTTTCCCATTAATAAGGGACAGCATGAGAGATGGCTCAGAGATGTTTGAGAGAGAAAACAGAATAGAAGATGGCAGTATAAATATTGGTTTTAAAAACATCTTCCTTATGTGACTTGAAATCCACAGTGATCTGTTTATGTCTATGCCTGTATCCCAAATGTAATGACAAGTTCCTTGTTCTTTTATTTTTGCTATCCATTTGAGGATTGGTACAAATGTCAATGAAAGGTAGGTGAACTTTGCTATGTACTATGTTAACTCACTCGATTTTGTGAGTATGTTGATTTCTCAAGCTGTTTGTGAACAGTTATAAAATATATCCATGAAGAAAGCTTGCTGCTGAGGGTGTTTCTGAATGATACATATTTATAGTAAACTGCAGATTAATAGCTGTATTTTTCCTGATACAATTATTTTAAATATTTTGTGCTGTTTGAAAATTTTACCCAAGTAACTTTTGAAAATGAGACTGACAGGCTTTATGTGACTTTTGAAAATGAAATTTAGGTGCTTTTTGAAAATTCTACCCATTGACTCATTCAAGAATATTTTATTTTTTAAAAAAGTCCAGGCCACATTTTGATTTAAAAAACAAAAAGTAGTTTCTCTGACTATTTAGTTAAATTGCTTTGGATTTGAAATTAGCTGGTCTTGTTAACCACATGGTACCTTATTTAAACAGACACATTTTTTGTTTTCTAGAGGGAGGGTTTTACGCTATTTGAGAACTATTCCAAAGCATTTAAATATGCATTGGTAAAGTAGTGGGGGTGGGGAAACATAACCATATTTTCCACTTTCATATTCTTATCTTCTAAAACGATCCTGGATGTAACATTCCTGAATCTTGAGATTATTCAGCGGTGGATGGTAAAAAAAAAAAAAAAAAAAGTTCCCAATGAAAGAGAACCTCTGTCAGTAAGACTAGAATGACAAGTAAAAGGAGAGCTCATTACACAGTGTTTTGCTTGAACTTATTAAGCAAGAGAACTGTGATGGATTGGACCTCAGTAAAAAAGAGGGGGGAAGGGTAAACATTTGGGCAAAATATCTTTTAAATATATAAAGGGTGTTTTAATACACAAAATAGTTTGATGGTCAGAAAACAGAGCAATAGAAAAATATGAGTTTAATTAAAAGGTGAGGTTAATAAAAAATATTCCTGAAATACAAATATAAGAATCTTAAGCCAATCAAAATGGTTACATATTCTCTGTTTCTGTTATGTTTAGCTTCAGAAAATCATTGGGAAGCAAGATGACTTGAGAAAAGCTTCTGGACGTGAAATGTTATCACAGGTATGCTTCAGTCAATCATTTTCCTTAAGCAAGTTTCTATAGAACTTACACTGAACTCTGTAAGTTAGTGTTTATAGATTTTAGAGTTTATAGATTAATTCATCCATGTCAACTCTGGTACTTCTAATTAAATGAAAGTGCATGATCTGGCACCTCTGCTATTTAATTTTGGTAAGAGAAATATTATAAATGTTTTTCAGTTTTACTTCTGAGTTTCCTAATAAAACATATTAAAGTAATGTACTTTTCTACTATGTAGCCACTCTATTATTTAGAGTTCATAAGCTTGTATTTAAAAGCAACGTTTTTATAATTTGTGAAAAACTGTGTTTATAGAAAGAATAATATATTGTTATATGGGGAGAGAGGCAGTGTATCAGATAAGTAAGTCTTGAGCCATATAGGGCTTTATAGGCTAAAATCAACACACCCAAGAACCAATAGGCAATCAGCGCAGACTATGGAGTAGCTGCTACATTCTGTATCAGCTTCAGTTTCTATTGATTTACAATGTGGCCCCTAATCTTGTGTTGAGAAAGGCATGGATTACTTTAGCCAGGTCCACATCCAAAGAAAATGGTTGCAGTCTCTGGACCAGTTGAAGCTTAAAAAAGAATCCTAGATATAAACTTCCAACAGTACTTGGGGCTCCCACAGATTGATAACTTTGTTAACAAATGCCTACCACACATCCTTACTTAAAGGAGCAGTTATAGTCCTCCTCATATCTTTTGGCTGCCTCCCTCAATCTACCAACATTACCTAATTTTTTCCCAGACTGAGCTTCAACCAGCTAGCTGTCATCCACTCTATAATCTCTACTAAACACACAGATAAGGCATTCTATACCAATGGCTAGATTGTATGAGATTGAAAAACAGAGTTGGGAGTCTTCAGCATAACACCCCATGACTGAAGGTAGCTGATAAAACTAACAATGTCAGTAAGGACACATTGCCAGGAGGAGATGAATGCACCACCACCACCAGTGCTTTCTCTGGCCTGCACCCAGATTGACAGGAGTCACGGAGATCTGAGGCATCTCTGTATTTGAAAGTTGTCTACCACAACCTTCTTTACAATTTAGCCAAAAATGGAAGATTAGATACTAAGGTGACAGCTGGCTAGATTGTCATCGTCCAGCAAGATGGTAAAGAGGAGCTTCCTTATGAAAGCCAGCAATCTGCAAGACACTGATAGTTTCTACCAACTACAGAACCAGTTCTTCCTCACTGGCCTTCAACAAACAGGAAGACATGATTGTGGTACAAAGTATTCCTAACACCTCTAGTATTTCATTAAGCATGAAGACCTGGTGTTTGCCCCATCAAGATATTGCTCTGCTTCCATAGAAGCAGATAAATCTGCTTTATTTTCTCGAAAGTAACATACAATTCCCATCTGTTTTGGGAAATTTCATCAGCCACCAAATGAAGACAGCTCAGATTAACCAGACTGTCCGCTGTTCATAAAAATAGTGGATTGAGGTTTAGCCAATACAGTACTAAGTGGAAGCAAAAATTCTTTTCTTTGCCCCATCACAGTTACAGCATAAGATTTCAAGGGACCTTTATGATGCAATTGGTCACATTTAGCTGTGAACACCTCAGCTCTCTAGGAACTAATTTAAGAGTTGTGACTAAGGGCAAGTCTACACTCAAGTGCTACATTGCATTGATGCAACTGTGCCACCGCTGCACATCTGGTGAAGACACGCTATACGACAGGAGAGCACTCTCTCGTCAGCATAATTGTTCCACGTCCACGAGAGGTGAAAGCTATGTTGGCGGGATAGAGTCTCCCACCAACATAGCGCTGGTGTGAACAATGCTTAGGTCAATGTAACTTACATCATTCAGGGGTGTGTCTTTTTCACACCCGTGAGCGACATAAGTTACATCAATTTAAGCAGTAGTGTAGACCAGCACTAAATATCTTAACTGTGCTTTAAACCGTACTCCAGATTGTTTCCTCAAAGTACACTCATTAGAAAAATCTATGAAGTAATATTACCTACAAAATATAATGTAATTTCTTAAAGGGTCACTTTCATGGGTATTCTAGTCAGTTTTAAAAATACAAGTTAAAAATAGCATCAGGTCATACAAATCCCTCTGCCAATTTTTGTGGTTTTATAGTCCTATTTTCTTGTTGTTTAAAAAAAATTATTTTTCTTTCCTATTTCTGTGTAAAAAAAACCACACTAACCCTGGAAACTCAATAACTAACAGAATAAAAAACAAAACTGACTCTACACAAAGTCCTGTCAAAGTAAACAAAGTACAAAAATTTTTCGCTAATATCTTAATGTTGTGGTAATCGTTGGTGTTATTTTTAAATATAGTAGATAAAAGATGAGTTGTCAGAAGTATGATTTTTTTTTTAAAGTTGATGGTGTCCCTTTAGAGCCAAAGGATTACTACAGTAGTTTCAGTGGAGAAAAATAAGTACATAGTTTCTCAACGCTATTATTTCTTACAAAGACCAACAATCCCAGGATTTTATCTTGTGTTAAATGCTCAGTTAGAACTTCTAAGAGCCTTAACCACTCTGAGGATGGGGAGTAGAAAGATCCTAAAGTTATGCCTATACAAGACTAATGCCAGGACAGATGCTGTGGGGAGTGCCCTGGCTACCAGGATTGGATACATCTTGGAAATGGTGTAGCCAGTACATACATGGGCAAGTACACCTCTACCCTGATAGAACGTTGTCCTCAGGAGACAAAAAATCTCACCACTTTATAGGTGAGACCATGTTATATCGAACTTGCTTTGGCCCCCCCATTCCTTGTTCCCTGACCGCCCACTCCACAGACCCCTGTCCCTAATCACCCACAGGACCCCAACCAACCTTCCTGTCCCCTGACTGCCCCGACCCTAATCCACAGCCCCTGCCCCCGACAGGCAGTCACCGGCAGTGGCGGGAAGTAGAGCAACACAGCCCCAGCCCACTCCACTCTGACACCTCCCAGCCGCAGCACTCCGCTTCCCGCCGCCAGTGAGTGCAGGGAGGTTGGGGAAAGGACGCCCCCTGTACTCACCTATGGTGGGAAGCGGAGCGACACGGCCCCAGCCTGCTCCACTTTCCTTGCCCCGGCCCCAGGCATGTCGCTGGGGGTAGGGAGGGGGTTGGGGAAAGGTCCTGCACTCACTGGCGGCGGGAAGCGGAGCGCCGCGGCTGGGAGCTGGCGGAGTGGAGCGGTCTGGGGCCAGGCTGCTCCACTTCCGCCACTGCCGGTAAATGTGCGGGGGATCCCTTCCCCCGAGCCCAATCCCCTAAGCGACATGGCTGGGGCTGGGGCCGGGGCGAAGGAAGCGGAGCGGGCTGCTCCCAGCCCCCCGCTAATCCCCTGGGCCACTGTGGGGCCCCCAAAAGTGCTCCCCCACAGCTCCTGCCTCCCAGACCTGGGGGGGGGGAGCCCCTGGTCACCCCCAAGACGCTCTGCCCCTTATCCAACCCCTCGGCCCCAGCCCGGCACCCCTAACACACTGCTCAGAGCAGCATGTCGGAGCTTTATCACGTTGTATGCAAAGCCATGTTTTATCGGGGTAGAGGTGTACATAGATTTGGCAGGTGGGCCACATCCACACATGCTGTCTCTTCCGTCCATCTAGCCTCACTGCCACCAGCACTAACTGCCTATCCCACCTGGCTTTCCTTCCCCTCCCCATACGGGACTCACCATAGAGACAGCTGTAATTGTGACATGAGTATTGAAACCTGTTGGTGACTGTCTGTCTGTTCTGCAGAGCTCCCAGACAGTATTACTGTTATTTATTTGTATTACTATAGCCCTTAGGAGTCCTAGTCCTGGACTAGGACCCCATTGTATTAGGCACTGTACAAACAGAACAAACTCCTTGCCGCCTCAAGGAGTTCACAGCCATCTCATGTCTTATATGAAGTCACACATTCTGTTGAGATGGTTGCTGCCAGTAGGTTGCGCCAAATGCCAATTCAAATTAAAAAGTTTGTTTTGAGAAAAATTAAAATTTTAAATTTAAAATACCTTTAGTTTGACATATATAGGGTTTCACCATGTATTTAGATTGAGAAATGCTTTTTTTCCCTATCCATTTCAGAAGGCTTTTCATCAGTTCAGTGAGCACCACTTTCTTTTGAGGCCATTAGGCAAAACTTTATTGCAACATAAGAAATGTCATAGACTAGAGATCTGTGGTTCCTCTCATCCAGTATCGTGTCTCCAACATCCTGGAGAATGCCAGATGCTCATGAAGATGATGTAAAACCCCCATGTTGCCCCTTATTTTACAATGTTAAAACCTGGTTGAGGGGATATTGTTTGTTTCGTTTTGTGACTGCAGCTGGTGATCGTCTCCAGCACTGCAGCATGGGGAGTGGTATTGCTTATAATTGTTCCCTAGCTAGTGTATTTCCTAGCTAACTTACAGAAGTGTACGTTGTCCTAAACAGTATCAAAATGGAAAAACCACTGTGACATATTGAGGAGGTGTTGATTTTCACCAATAATACAGGTACAATTTAATAATAAAGGGGACTTTGACCCAAAAAAACCACGATAAAGAATGATCACATTGTTTCAAAGACTGGAACATAGTCAAACCAGTTTCTTAAACTATTTAAATACTTTTAATTAATAAAGTGTATTTTTTCAAAAAGACTAAAGTAAGTATAATGGTACAAAATGAACTTTAATTACCATTAGCAAGGAGTGATTAATAGTGTAGAATATTTTGCATTTGTTTATAAAGTAAAGTTTCATATTAGGCAAGATAAAACAGCATATTATCTACTTTGACAGTTGTTTCCAAATGACAAATTAGGCATATGGTTCTGAATTCTTTAATGAGCTTGTTTCCATATGAAGTATCTCACTTGTGTCTTTTATAAAACATTTAACTGGTTCTTAGGGACACCGCTATTGATCTCTTAAAAACAGGAGATTTTAAACTCTTAAACTGAAATTTGATGCAACTATAAACAACTTACTCTCAGACCTGGCCACATGCATTTTCCACTGATGTCCATTTTGATCATGTGTCAAGCACTCTTTCTACTCATAACTTCTTCACTTGTAAAACTCTTTTTCCAACCTTTGTTCTGAAGAGAGATGATGATTTGCTTTTTTCACCTCTCAACTGGACTACAGCACTGCAATATGCCTGGGCATGAAGGCTTCAGCACTTCGGAAACACCGATTAATACAGAACACTCCAGCATTTCCTCTCAGCAACATTGGCTACTGTGAGCACATCACACTTGTCTGCTTTGTACATTGCCTTCCATAAAATATCAAATCAAATTCAGTGTCCTCAGTCCTTATCTTTAAGGTGCTGCATGGGTCCACCATATCTAAAAGATCATCTAAAGCTCCAGGATGAAGACTGTGGTCAACAACTGTGGCCCTCTGGCACAATGGAACCCTCTACAATAAGGGTAAAGCTCATCTGCATGGGAGATAGAACTTTCTTGGGGGCTGTTCCAAGACTGTGGAATGAACTCCTACAGGAACCAGGGACCATCACGAACCTTACCACTTTCTGCTCCATGTGCAAGGCACGTTTCTTTGACCCTGCCTTCTCTAATATAAATACATAGCAACATGTATATTTAAAAAAACTACCAAAACAAAACAAAGCACTGCATATACTTCTCCCCATAGGGAGAGGATGAGAGAACAAACAATATGTGACAGATGTTAGTCATGTAGCTTAATGCACTATTGGAAGGTGCTCAGATACAATGATATAGAATAGAATAGTTTTATCTCTTATAAATGAATTTATGAAAATCATTTTTTCTCTTTTCTTCACTTATTTTTGTTCTGAAAATAGAGACTGTCTCCCCAAAATTCATATCACCTCTTTGAACAGCTTCCACTGCCTAATACCTGTTTCAACTCTAGCTAATAATTGCCAATAGACTGATACTTAAGGCCCCAGTCCTGCAAACATTGAGTTCATTGGGACTGCTTCCATGAGTAAAGTTACACACATTCTTGAGTGTTTGCAGCATCAGGTCCTCCATTCATATAATTTTTAAACAAATTCCATGATTTAATAAGGAAAAAAATTGTTTTGTCTGAGCCATAAATGGTTCTTGATAGAAAAGGACTAGTTTCACGATTTGGAGTAAAATTTTCAAAAGAATCTATGTGATTTAGGAGCTTAAGTTACTTTAAAGTAACTTAATCCTTTTATTTCCATATATTAAAATTGCAGTAGAAATATAGGCTCTTATGTTTGTAGTACATACTGTGTTTTTGTACTGTATATTTCCATTAACACTACCTTAATTTCAATAGATTGGAAAAACACATATTACTTACTTGGTGCAGATCAGCACTGTAGCTAAATATAATTCTTGGGGGAGTCTGTTTCTAAAGATTATTATTCAGTGCTGTGTTTGGATACTATATTAGGTCACCATTCATTCCCAAAGCTGAGGGAGAAAGTTTCAAAATCTAAATTATGTTTCCACCTGACCTAGAAGAGTGAGGGGTTGGAAATATTAATACATTTCTCATACCTTTTAACAAAGAATTGTCATGGGGGTATTAGTTTATACGCTATGTGGAGATTAGCAGGAAAGGCAGCTAATGATTTTGTGGACCAAAAAGAATTATGTACTAACAATGTACCTTAATTTAATAGCATTAACCTTGGCAAAAGAAGTTTTTTGAAACTTTACCCTTAAGCTGTTGTCTTTCAGGTTTCCTATCACACATTCTGCTTTCAAGAAAAGTACTATTTTGTAGTTTTTAAACACACTTAACTCTCACTAGCAAGTGCTTGGACATGTGCCAATTACAGCTTGGAATTTCAACTGATAAAGAGGGTAGCAAACAAGTAGGTGCATATTTATTATAAATCCAGGGATAGGCTTTGTCATCTTAGATAAGATGAGATAGGTATTGTTTATATGTCGTCTTCTAGCTTATAAGGAGAAATCTGAGTAGAGGAACAAGGTGCCTTTTCTGTTGTAGATTTAGTCTTTAAAAGGTTATTATAAACACTTGCTTTTCAGCGGTAGTTTTCAGAGCAACACAAGAGATTTTGACTTCACAGGCATATAGATAAATGTGGACTATTGAAAGCATTATGTTGTTACTTAGTTTTAAGTTAAATTTTAAAAATAAATGATTTCAGGAAATCTATTATGTACTTTTTAAATCCATCTTTAATATGTAAATTGAAAGTACAAAACTAATTAGAAATAGACACTCTGGGCTGATCCTCCTTTGTTTCTTCTTGAAAAGCCATGGATGCTGACATGACAACAAAAAGTTTTGCTTTTGACTTTCAAATAAGCATATATGACTGTTTTATACATCAGTCATCATACATGAAGCCTAAGCATTTAAACTTCTGAAGCACAGACCTTGGGACTACTTAAATTGTCTACCTGCAGTCAAATGATAAAATTCAGTGCAATTGCATGAGTCCTGAAAAGATTGTTTTTAAGTTAGCTCATACTTAGCTCATATTACTGGCATTTTATGAAATGTGGCTTAGAATAGAAACAAGGAATGTTACCTCTTTAACTGTAAAATACTTTGTGTCACATATGCAGTAAGCATGAAACACACAGTGGACTAATGGGACTTGTTATTGATGATGCTGAAAGCTAAATAACCATTAGTATTAAATCTCATGAATAGACTCTTGTCTTTCATCTTACCTCTTCAGCAGGATAAAAGACACAGAGGCTATTTAGATGTCATAAGAATAGTTCTGTTGAAATCCCTGTGGACTTCCAAAAAAATCTCTCTTCATGTTGCTTAGTGTTTTGTTGTGTTCAAAGAAAAGCCAATATGCTAGTGGTGAAAGAGGAATAAAACACAGAAATCCAGCACATTGTGTGGTTTTAGGCTTTATGAAGATGCGGTAGTTGAGCTGAAGTGTGTTCTTTGTTTTCTGTAGAGCTATTTTTTTTTTCAGAAGAAGAAAAAAAATTATACAGTAAAAGAATAAGATGTTAGTTTGAGAAATTTGAGATTAACAAAAAGCCTTATAACAATATAAAAACATACATGATGATTGAATGCATAAATGTAAATGTTTGTTTTCTACTTTTTTTATGTGTGTTTCAGACTAATTTATGAGTTTGTTACAAATCTAGCATCTTGCTGGAGCTGAAGGTTCCCAAACCAGTCCAGATGAATTAGCTGAAAATTGTTTTTATCTGAATGTGAAATTGATTTGAAAGACAATAATATTAACCTAAAAATGAAGGTTGCTGAGTAGCTAACCAGCAATTTTATCAAATGATATAGAAAAGTATGTTGTGCTAAAACATTAAAGTGAATATTAACATGCTATCTGGTTTCATGAAAATTACAGAGTTTAATTCAAAACATGTATAAAACTGGAAAACAATCTTTTTTTTTTTTCAAAGACAGCTGTTATTTCCTATCCCAAATGGTTCTTTTAATGGGAAATTTGCACTTGAATCACAATATGTCTCTTTGACATACTGTGGACCATAATTTTATTTTGAGTAAATATTGCCAGGTTACTTTGCCAAGTTCAGGTAGATGCTGCATGTTCTAAGCAACATATGGTTGTGAATAGGGGAAAGAAACTTGTAACAGGAAGATGATAAGATTTTGAGTCTGAAAAGCATTACAGTATTTAGATTTAAAAATTTTGCAAATTACTGTATTGTCAGTAATAGGGAATAAAATCAGAGGGAGATGATTCTGTTTCTTGGGTAAACCATAATTATCTCCAAATTATTTCTTTGATAATCTTTTTACCAATGAAGAGGAAAATTGTGTTTGCTGGTTGATCAGTGTTTAGCTACTATACTTGATATCAGGAGCAGAACATTGAACACTGAGGTCAGAGTTCAGCTTGGAAGAGAACCATTCAGCTTTGCTTTGGAATTCTTTACATACTGTCTGCAAGAAAAATAACTAAATTACAGGTGACATCTGGGAAACTCTCCTTCAAATATGCATTACCAATTTTGTGTTGAATTGTTAGTAATTAATTATACAAGTTTATTTTTTGTTTGTAGGAACCAGAATTGGAAGACTCTGCTGTTAATACAACATTGTTGGTCCACTTCTTTGGAAGAGCAGGAAAGGAGAAGCTTTGCTATTCTGAGTTTTACAGGTAGTGTACAAATACTAGTTGTCATTCATTGCTAGTAGTCATTCTTATAAGTTCCAAGTTTGAGTAATGATGAGTTTGTTCCTGTTTGGTAAAACTCATATCAGCCAATGCACATCAATCTGAAGAAAAATGAGGGCTTTTCTATGCAGCGCAGCAAAGCATGATTTGTAAAGCACACTAAGAAGCTGCACTCTAATTGCCCTGCGTAAACCTTGTAGGCACGCTCTAAAAGGTACCTAGTTCGCATTCTGTTTCAAGGGCTATATTAACACAAACTAGGTACTTTTTAGAGCACACCAGCAGGATCTACATAGACAATTAGAGCATAACATGATCCAGTACTTTCCAAATCACCCCCCTCCAGTGCACTTTGCTAGCACTTTGTAGACAAGCCCTGAGAAATTTTGCCTTCCACTGCCACAGTAGCTCTCCCTACTCTCCAGAATAATTTAAATAGTACATTTAAATAGTATGTTTTGTCCCAAAGAATTAGAAGGAGCTTTACAAACTTTACAGATACAGGAATCATGTCACTAATTGAAATGTTCTTGCAGTGAAACCATGCAGCTGCCTAACAGTGACTCACCACAGTATACAATTTTAGGACAGGAAGCAAAGAACACCATATCCATTTGAAACAGCAATGGAATATTGTGAAGCATTACTCTCTGAAATGTGTGGCTTCATTTCTTTCAATGTGCAAAATATTTTATTCTCTTATGTCCCAAAGAATCTCTTTACCATTCTTATACTGAAAGCCAGAAATTAATGAAAAAAGCTGTAAGAATAATATAGGTCAATCATTCTGTTTATAAAGCACTAGCACAAAATAAGGATTGTAATTATTTAACTAGAGACTCCATTACTTATTGCTATGATGTGCCATTGTTACTAATTGTGTATGTATGTATGTGTGTGCACCCCCTAATCTGTGATGACTGACATACTGGTCATAGCAAGTGTTACAAGGCCAAAACAGTCCTTTCTTTGTATGGGGAATGGGAGACTCCTCACCTGGGCTGTCAAGTGAAGAGCCTCCATAATTTGATATGTTAATGCCAACAATGTAATGGACTCATCTTTCAATTTTGTAACTTCACCTGTGACCACTACAGATACCCAATATGGGCTGAAACATCATAGTCATGTTATGATGTCAGAAAGATGCTCAAGTAGATCTTAATGCAGAATCTCTTGCCTTGTCCTGTCTCAACTGGACAACACAGCAGCATGTGTGACTGGAAGAAATAATCAGAGTTTAAAACATCAATATAGCTTCTTGTGTGTAACAGCAACCCCCAGCACGTCTGAGTTTTAAAGAAACAACCAGTTAAAACCCTCTATTACTGTGCAACATAAATGTCCTGACTTGATACTAATTGCTGAAACCACATTTGCATGTATACTGTTGAGCACCAAGTTTTTACATCACAACAACTTATGTGCTTTCACACCTAAAGGGAACAAGATTCTTTTCACTAATGTTCCATTTCCTTCATAGGTAATTGGTAGTTCATAATCTTATAAAAAAAAGTAGCAGCATAAAATGGATAGTCTGATTTATGTCGAGCTGCAATGGAGTCAGTCAGCCCTGAACTTAGTAACAGATGTTGCAGTCAGTTGAGGTTTAGGAAAAGCCAGAACAAAAAAGGGGAGAATGGCATTTCTCCTAACACTATAAAGTGTTTCTACTTCACTGACTCAGACACATACCAGTCTTCAAATAAATAAACAAACTTCTCTCTTTTGAAGCTCTTGACTCAATAGAACGCTAAATGAGTAAAATAAGTGTAACATGTCTGCAGCTCCTTCTTTATAAATACAGTAGGCCCTCTTAACGAAACAAAGGACAGAGAACACCAGTAAAAGGTTGTGTTTGCATATATAGTGTAAACTGGAATGCCTCATGTTTTAGATAAAATCCTGCATTGACCCAATGAGGAATGACATTGATAAAACTATGTACCTAGTACATTCAGAAAATGTAGGTTAAAGACCTTTGCCTACCACACAAATAGAGGCCTGTAATCAAAATCAGACTCCCACATCTTGCTCTTAAGCTTTGTGGGATAAGTGTAAGGTTTAATGCAGGTAATTTTTCAACAGTGGCAGTTATTTTTCATAGAGGTGGAATGTGCCTCTTTATCACTGCATATACACTCCATTTAAGTTGCGACATGACAGTGAAGTTTGTTTAACACATAGAACGGTGAATAAAAGGATCAGTGTCTTTTTAACCTGTGTGGAGATATCACTTTTCACATGATTTTATTTGCAAGTAAATCAAGCACATCATTTCTGGGTTTCTATTGTTCAAGGAAAATGTGATTTCTATCTGATGGCCTCTCACAACATTTTACCTCACACGGGAAGCTATTGTTGGCTGTTTGATCAAAGTGCCATGCTGTTTTTACAAGACATGACTGATGAGCTATACAGACATAGATCATTGTCAAAAGGAAAAAATAATGATGGTAAATGCTTTTATCATTTTCCAAGTTGTTGCTAGAAAGTCTTTTCACCTATCAGTGCAGCACTAGAAAAAGTAGGAATGATTAGATTTTATTAAGACTCATTAAAACCTGTAACACCAGTTATATATAAAATAATCCGTGTGCTTTAGATTTCTCAAAAATAAAAGTGGGAATATGGTGGAACCCTGTGTATCTGATCTAATTGGGACCGTGGCCAGATCAGATAATCAAAAAATCAGCTAATCTGAAGAATGGGCGGGGCTCGGACTGTCCATGCCAGGAGTGGCAGGGCTCAGGCTGTCAGCCCGAGCCCTGCTGCCCAGTTCGATTAATACAGAGAGCTGGATAATGGAAGCTCAGTAAACAGGTTTCTGCTGTACTTTCTTCATGAAATTTCACCCTGTTTACGGGCAGGGGCCTGGATCCAGTACCATTCAGTATTTTCATTAAATGACTTGGATAAAGGAGTGGAGAGCATGCTTATAAAATGTGTGGATCACATCAATCTGGGAGGGACTGTAGCACTTTGGAGGCCAGGATTGGAATTCAAAATGACCTTAACAAATTGGAGAATTGGTCAGAAATCAACAAGATAAAATTCAGTAAAGATAAGTGTAAAGTTCTACTCTTAGAAAAGAAAAATTAATTGCACAACTACAAAATGGGGCATAACTGGCTGGGTAGTACCAGCTGTACTGCAGAAAAGGATCTGGGTGTTATAGTAGATCCCAAATTGAATATGACTCTACAATGTGATGCAGTTGCAAAAAAGGCTAATTGTAGTAGTTATATCATGAGGGTAGTTTACACTTGTTCAGAATATTCCTCTGAGGATTTCAAAGTCCTTTTTATAGGTACAGGTATTATCCTTCTTTTACAAGTAAGGAAACCAAAACACAGGAAGGCTACATAATATTGTCCAGGGTGTGATAGTGACTTAGTGACAGAAATGGGAATAGAACTCAGGTCTGACCCTGTCTAGCTAGGTGCTTATATGGCCTCATCATGGTAGAACCAGAGCACCTCCCAAGTATTTAATAATAGAGAAAACTATAACAGTGTATCTCTCTTCCTTTCTTCCTTCCTTCTCAACCAGTAGGAAGAATGGCTTGATTTTTTCTAGGGAGTTGTTTGTAAGTGTGAGTGAGTGGCTGTGGTTGTACCAAGAACTTGTTGTGGAAAAGCTTAGTCAAAGAAGTGAGTTTTGCATTTAACTCTGAAACTGGTGAGTTCCATAATCATTCTTACCTGTAGTAGGAGTGAGTTCAATCGTGCATTTCCAGCTCCTGTGAAAAAGTGAAAATTCTGTGTCCAGCCCTCATGAGACTCCCTTTACCCATTGATAGTTTCATGAGTCTGGTAGAACTCAGCTATTGTGGATGGTCAAGGTTGCAAAGGGAGAGGTGATCTCGCTGGTAGTTCAGGCCAGTCCCATAAAGCAGTGTTTCCCAACCTTGGGATGCCACTTGTTCAGGGAAAGCCCCTGGCGGGCCTGACTGGTTTGTTTACCTGCCGCGTCCACAGGTTTGGCCGATCGCAGCTCCTACTGGCCAATGGGGACTGCGGGAAGTGGCATGGGCTGAGGGACGTACAAGTTTGGGAAACGCTGCCATAAAGCATAGAGGTCTTTGAATGTTAGGAATTCCTGAACTGGACTCAGTGTTCTATGGGGAGTCAGTGCAGAGTGGAACACCAAGGTGATGTGTCCATGGCAACCTTTGTTGCTAAGTGAAGTGGGCAGCAGCTTTTGTATCCTTTGGTCCTTTTTCAGGAGATGAGACTTCAGGAGTCTTGTAACTGCTAGACGGTGCTGCCTTATAATGTCAGGGTGCTGTACAAACATTCTGAAGTACAGAAACAAAATTATAAGAAGGAAAACTTTCCCTAATTTTTCCTTTGTGTTTCATTTTGCTACTTTGTTTACCATAAGGAAAGTACAAAGCTAGCATTGTATTTCAAAATCCCAGGTTGGTGGGTGAATCTCTGGAACTGTGAGGTTCCCCTAGTTACACTTTACTTTCACTTCCATTTAAAAGTGAGTTACCAATGATTTTTAGGCACTGTATCTTTCTATGTGGGTGACGAGTACCTTGCAAAATCAGCCCCAATCTTGACTGGGGATTCTGGATGCTACCATATCACAAATAATTAATAACAAATTTGACTGTTGTTCTTAAACATGTGCATTTTGAAGACTGGATAACAGGCTAGGTGAAATAAAGTACTGTCTTCTCCCTGCCTTCTCCCTGCCTCCTTCCCTCTTGTAAATTATTGATTTCTCTTATACATTTTTTTAAACTCTGGCCTTGATTCTGATTACTTTTACACCACTGTAACAGAAATTTCCTTGACTGCAGTGGATTAATCTGGATTTACACTGAGTATCTGAGGTCAGAATTTTGCCCTCTATTCCTATGATGAAATCCTGGCCCTACTGAAGTCAATGGCAAAGCTTCCATTGATTTTAGTAGAGCTAGGATTTCTCACCTAAACTTTATTTTGTCCCTTCCTAATGTTTTCTCAAAACTAAGCACTGTTTAGGGAATCTGAACTCTCTTTAGTTGTGAATCATTATTTTGAACAAATGCAACCAGATACTAGCAGGTACATAGAAAAACACCCACAATCAAGTGTTTTAGTCATATAAATGTGATCAAGCTACCAAGATTTCCTTCCTAGCTAGATACTTCTCAAAAAGTGTTACTAAAAAATAAAAAGAAACTCATTAGGATTTTTAACTCTCACATCTGGTAATAAAAATGCCCTGATGTGATGAGTCATATGCTGGTATCTCAAAATATGGGGAAAGATCACATCTGAATTTTAAATTGCATTGTTCAGCTGCTGCTCTGAGAAATGTTTGGTACTGCATGAAATCTTCCCACTCCAGCATGCCAAGAACAAACCTACTAGCTTGAAATGCAATACTTACTGAATTCCTTACATCTAAATATATAATCCATCCCATCTCAGTGGGGGGTAGGGGGGATGGTTGGCCCCGCAGCAGGAAGAATGCTCTGTCCCCAAAGGGAGGTGGAGGGGGAGAGAGCCCTTGAGATACAGTTTTATATAACAAATTATTGTAACAATTCATAGACCTTTACTCTCTTTTTACCAATTCAGCTTACAATTAAAGTAAATTTGTATGCCCACAACCACATCTCCAGCTCCGTGCGTCAGGAGGGATGCTGCCACTGCGAGAGGGAAGGGAGCACATGCCCGAAAATGTCAGGCTCCCCCTTCTCCTCAGATTCACTGTGTCCTGTTGGCTAGCTGAGGGCAGAGTGGGAGATGATTGGCCCCTGTGCTCCCCCAACAATTTAAACTTTTCCCTGGGCTGCAGGAGACCTTTGCCTCTTTGTCTGCCCTGCCCTCCCTCTCATTAGTTGTAGATAGCAAGCTGTATTTCCAGGATACTGTGGACCTGACTAGTTGCCTGTGTTTTGGGATAAGAAAATAATTTTTTCCCATTGGGCAAAATTGATGGAGGTCTGGTAGACTTTTTGCCCTCCTCACAGCAAATTGTGGAAGCCCAGCTGGGGTAAAGAAGAATAATAGACTTTAAAAGCTATTATAGGAATGTATAGTTTGTCACAACTTGCAGCCTGTGTTTAGTGCAGATAAGAGCTAAAAGGGCCAGCTCCCAGAGATAAATGAGACCCAGGATTTTTGCTGGTGAATCTTGTGCCTCTGGGGAGAAGGGGAGACCTGAAGTCTTCAAAGACTGAGGTCCCCACTTGGATACTCTCTATTCCCCCTCACGGGTGGGAGAGCTAGAGGACTCAGAACGAGCTGAGTCCTGGGGTCTACCCCAGGTCATTGCTTATATGGTGGGAGACCTCTAAATCCACACTGGATCCAGTTAAATGACTGATATGTGAGATGGGGTGGGCATATACCACCCCTACTCAGTGTTAAGTTAATGAAGTTGTAGCCTACTGCTTACGATCCATTCCATTGTCTGTCTTTCTTTCACCTTCGTGTCCTGAGCAATGAAGCATTATTCATGCACCCTCTTGCTTATGCAGCACTAATTATGTGGAGGAAAATACGAGAGAGAGCTTATGTTGCAAAGGCAATCTTGACATATCCCCCTACAGACAACACAGAGCTCCAAGCTGCTAATTGTCCAAGTGATCTCATTAAAGAACTAAAGATAGCTGCACTGACTAAAATGCCTTAGATTCAGGGGAAAGAATTCAAATACAATGAGGCCATGCAAACACTGATAAGCAAAGGAGTCTCTACCAGTATTTGCTGTACAGACACTTTCTTTGCTACTCTATTCTCCAAGTAATTACTTTGTCCTAGTATAAATGTACTTTATTTCAGCCTCTCTGTAGTTATTGCAACTCAATAAAACCAAGTTCTTGTTAGAACCTGTGGACATTAAGAAGAAAGCACAGGGAGAGACAAATCATAAATGGCACTGTTGGGAATAAGTGCCCTTTTATCTTAGATTTCCAATAAAAATGTAACCACTTAAGGATGTGGGCAACAGAAATAAAATAACAATTAACAAAATAGGAAAGAAAAAATATTTGGAAATACTGTTTCCAATACTAATACATACACACTGTAACCAGAGTGATCACTTAAGGTGAGCTATTACCAGCAGGAGGGGCGGGACCTTTTGTAGTGATAATCAAGGTGGGCCATTTCCAGCAGTTGACAAGAATGTCTGAGGAACAGTGGGGGGTGGGGATAAACATGGGGAAATAGTTTTACTTGGTGTAATGACCCATCCACTCCCAGTCTCTATTCAAGCCTAAGTCAATTGTATCCAGTTTGCAAATTAATTCCAATTCAGCAGTCTCTCGTTGGAGTCTGTTTTTGAAGTTTTTTTGTTGAAGTATTGCCACTTTTAGGTCTGTAATCGAGTGACCAGAGAGATTGAAGTGTTCTCCAACTGGTTTTTGAATGTTATAATTCTTGATGTCTGATTTGTGTCCATTTATTCTTTTATGTAGAGACAGTCCAGTTTGACCAATGTACATGGCAGAGGGGCATTGCTGGCACATGATGGCATATATCACATTGGTAGATGTACAGGTGAACTTTGTGACTTTGTTCTCACCCATAACTATTTCACATTTGGGGACAATGTATACCTTCAAATCAGCGGCACTGTTACGGCTACCCACATGGCCCCACAGTATGCCAACATTTTTATGGCTGACTTAGAACAACGCTTCCTCAGCTCTCGTCCCCTAATGTCCCTACTCTACTTGCGCTACATTGATGACATCTTCATTATCTGGACCCATGGAAAAGAAGACCTTGAGGAATTCCACCATGATTTCAACAATTTCCATCCCATCATCAACCTTAGCCTGGACCAGTCCACACAAGAGATCCACTTCCTGGACACTACGGTGCTAATAAGCGATGGTCACATAAACACCACCCTATACCGGAAACCTACTGACCGCTATTTCTACCTACGCACCTCCAGCTTTCATCCACACCACACCACACCACACCACACGATCCATTGTCTACAGCCAAGCTCTACGATACAACCGCATTTGCTCCAACCCCTCAGACAGAGGCAAACACCTACAAGATCTCTATCAAGCATTCTTACAACTACAATACCCACCTGCTGAAGTGAAGAAACAGATTGACAGAGCCAGAAGAGTCCCCAGAAGTCACCTACTGCAGGACAGGCCCAACAAAGAAAATAACAGAACGCCACTAGCCATCACCTTCAGCCCCCAACTAAAACCTCTCCAACGCATCATCAAGGATCTACAACCTATCCTGAAGGACGACCCATCACTCTCACAGATCTTGGGAAACAGGCCAGTCCTTGCTTACAGACAGTCCCCCAACCTGAAGCAAATATTCACCAGCAACCACACAACAGAACCACTAACCTAGGAACTTATCCTTGCAACAAAGCCCGTTGCCAACCGTGTCCACATACCTATTCAGGGGACACCATCATAGGACCTAATCACATCAGCCACAATATCAGAGGCTCATTCACCTGCACATCTACCAATGTGATATATGCCATCATGTGCCAGCAATGCCCCTCTGCCATGTACATTGGCCAAACTGGACAGTCTCTACGTAAAAGAATAAATGGACACAAATCAGACGTCAAGAATTATAACATTCAAAAACCAGTTGGAGAACACTTCAATCTCTCTGGTCACTCGATTACAGACCTAAAAGTGGCAATTCTTCAACAACAAAACTTCAAAAACAGACTCCAACGAGAGACTGCTGAATTGGAATTAATTTGCAAACTGGATACAATTGACTTAGGCTTGAATAGAGACTGGGAGTGGATGGGTCATAACACAAAGTAAAACTATTTCCCCATGTTTATCCCCACCCCCACCGTTCCTCAGACGTTCTTGTCAACTGCTGGAAATGGCCCATCTTGATTATCACTACAAAAGGTTCCCCCTGCCCCTCCTGCTGGTAATAGCTCACCTTAAGTGATCACTCTGGTTACAGTGTGTATGGTAACACCCATAGTTTCATGTTCTCTATGTATATAAATCTCCCCACTTTATTTTCCACGGTATGCATCCAATGAAGTGAGCTGTAGCTCACAAAACCTTATGCTCAGATAAATTTGTTAGTCTCTAAGGTGCCACAAGTACTGCTTTTCTTTTTACTATTAAGTGTGTGACAGCTCCCCAGATTTCTAGATTTTAGGGCCAGCAATGAATACCCCCACCCCACCGTGATTATCTCGTCCAAAATAAGGAACCTCAAAGCCACACTTATATTTACAGTTGTAGTTTCTATTGCTGCCAATTGTAGCCTGTTTCATGGATCTTGTATGGGGGAAATAATCTCCTAAATCCCTTAATGTTCATGCCTTCCTACATCAGATTGTGCTCTTGTTTTTTATCTTGTTACCTTCCCACATAGCTGTGATATCATATTTTCAGCACTGTTTTCATGCCAATTATAATTCATCTTAATCAATTTTCTAATGAATATTTACCTGATTTACCAAGCCTCTCATAACCTCTGAGACCTTTAATTACCATTCCTCTGTGCTGCCCTGTATTGATGGTTTTAAGTTTCTTTCTTCTATCACCTTTTCATGATCAGGAATCTTGTGACTTGACTGTTAGGAATGCATCCGATGAAGTGAGCTGTAACTCACGAAACCTTATGCTCAAATAAATTTGTTAGTCTCTAAGGTGCCACAAGTTCTCCTTTTCTTTTTGCGAATACAGACTAACACGGCTGCTACTCTGAAACCTGTTAGGGTATAGTATCTTTAGCAATTTTCCAGTTCTCTCATTCCTCAATTTTTAACATTAAATTGCATAAACCACATATTAGTCCATAACCTATATTTACCAGGTCAGTCCCTTTGCATTCAATTGTCTTGTTACTGGCTCACATAAACACATATAAAGGTTCACATAATCTTTATATATGCATACACACTTTGCTGCATGTTCTCTTCGGGTAATTGTGTTCACTAGTGTAACACTGACTGCAACATCCATGAATGTACATAGACTTAGAGAGCACCCTAGTGGTATAATTACTGAAACACAGCATTGAAACATTTACATGCACAGGTAAAACTGTATTTTTAACATATTAAACAGTTAGCGTGATTGTAATATTTGTAGGTGGGTAGTTACATAGATTTTAAAATGTTACTATTTCTTCTACTGAGTTGAGTACGGTTTCAGAGTAGCAGCCGTGTTAGTCTGTATCCGCAAAAAGAAAAGGAGGACTTGTGGCACCTTAGAGACTAACAAATTTATTTTGGTAGTCTGTAAGATGCCACAAGTCCTCCTTTTCTTTTTGAGTTGAATAACTAGTTTAGTATTAATAGTACTAACTTAGGGTTATTTTATGTACTTCACTATATTTCTTTACATTTAGATTTATGGAAAATTTACAAACAGAGGTGCAAGAAATGGAATTCATACAGTTTTCAAAGGGTCTGAACTTCATGAGAAAAGAGGACTTTGCAGAATGGTTATTGTATTTCACTGATGAGGAAAACAATGAAATTTACTGGCAAAATGTGAGAGAGAAAATCCAAGCAGGAGAGGTTGGTACATAGAATATATTATTTTTGTTTTGCTTTCTTATTTTAAGTTCAAGTGCAAGTTTTTTTAATTAGATAAGTATATACCAAAAATGTGGCTATTTTCAAATAGAGGAGTTCTTGCAACCTTTCAGATTTAATTTTGCTATCCATAAACATGATGATCATTTGACAACTAGAAAATAGAAATATTAAAGGTGATAACCACAGTAATATCTAAATACTAGAACTCTAAGGAAATAGACCTACTTGTTTCTGAATTTATTATATAACCTTGTTTGAATTATTTGGTACTCTAGAATATCAGCTTGGACGAATTCAAGACATTTTGCCAGTTTACAAATCGCTTAGAAGACTTTTCTATTGCCATGCAAATGTTTACTGTAGCTAATCGTCCTGTTAAATTGGGTAAGTAGTAGAAAACTTAGTATATTTACCTTTAAATAACAGGAAGAAAGTATACTGTGTAGGGATTGTGTGAATAAGTTATCTCAAACATCAGCATTGTGGACTCCAAAAACTGTAGTATTAAAATTCTATAACAAATTAATTTAACTTGCACGAAGAACAATAGCATTTATAACCACAAGTTGTTAGGATTTCTAAATTCTGATGTGTGCTGTAATATACCATTCACAGAATCACCCACAAGAGTTTGAATTTATTTAGTGATACCTAAGTGTATCTGTGACCGGGGTCGGGACAGGGGGAGCGGAGGCACACTGGGGATACTCAATTCGGGCAAAGTGCAAAGAATGGGGCAGACAATCCCCAAAGCTGGTGAATATTTCAGTATTTAGGTTTGCCAAGATAGCACAAAACAGCTTCTATATCTTACAGGTTACCCAGAAGCCAAAACAAAGTTCCCTTAAAAGTAACCCAGCCTTTGGGCTCCCTCCCAGACAGCCAAGTTAAATATGAAAGTTCTGCCAATCCCAAAGGATCGGACACATTACCTCCCAAGTTAATGAATATTCCAGATCTTACCCAAATACACGCTACAGCCAATTCTTATTAATTAATCTAAAATGTATTAAAAAGAAAAGCGAGTGAGTATTGGTTAAAAGATCAGTATACACACAGACATGAGTACAGTTCTGAGATCAGTTTCATTGTAGAGATGGTGAGCTTTGGAGTTACAAAGAGTTCTTAGAATTAGTCCATAGATTCAGTCCAATGTTCATATCAAGGGTGATCCAGGTGGGACAGGAGAGCTCAGTCTTAGGACTTAAACTTCCCCTGCCTAAAGCACCAAGCAGATCTGAGATAAAAAGGATCAGGACCCAAGGGTTTTTTTTATACAGTTCCAGGCCTTCTCTTAACAGCTCCGAGTCCTTAGGTAAATAATAGTCATCCAGACTCTGAAGTAGACCTATTTCCTAAGCATCACCAGTAATTAGCTACATGGATTAACATAAGGAAGTTACCTGTTTTCCACCATTTGCAGGTGATTTGCTGTATACTTCAAAGAGAAATCAAGACAGTGATATCATTATATTTACAGGTTTCAGAGTAACAGCCGTGTTAGTTTGTATTCGCAAAAAGAAAAGGAGTACTTGTGGCACCTTAGAGACTAACCAATTTATTTGAGCATAAGCTTTCGTGAGCTACAGCTCACTTCATCGGATGCGTACTGTGGAAAATACAGAAGATGTTTGTTTTTATACACACAAATCATGAAAAAATGGGTGTTTATCACTACAAAAGGTTTTCTCTCCCCCCACCCCACTCTCCTGCTGGTAATAGCTTATGTAAAGTGATCACTCTCCTTACAATGTGTATGATAATCAAGGTGGGCCATTTCCAGCACAAATCCAGGTTTTCTCTGCCCCCTATTCCCCCCCCCCCCAAACAAACCCACTCTCCTGTTGGTAATAGCTTAAGATTTTTGAGGAAGGGAGATACTGTTGTAATCATTACAAAGAATGACAAACATCTCTTTATTGCAACTTATGGCTTGTCTACATTTACAGTGCTTAATGAATACACTCTTTTTTGGCACAGTCCTTTTTGCATGGATGTTAATCTGTCTTTTTGTTCTCCATTAATGAACTGTTAAAGCACATCAGCAGGGTGCACAGGGACAATTACTCAGTGACATGCCTAGTACAGGGTAGATTAACACCCCAACTTGCTATAAACTTACCGTTTGTGTTGACAAACCGTTCGTGGCTGAACTACTGTTACTGCTTAAACCAACTCGTTTGTGTCACAGAACTAAGTCATGAGTAGCCCCTCCTCTAATGTGCTTTCAAACTAGCTGGGTTTATCTCAGAGTTACCAACAGCATTCATTTGTGAAGATGGGGCCTCAATTTTAGTATGTGGACCTCTTAGTAGGAGCAGTGTGCTATAAATGGAAGGAGCTCCCCATAAAAATACATAAAACTACTATTTCTTCATTATTATTCTCCAAATCCCTCCTTAAAACACGATGATGCCTATAAAACATTTGATCTAGGCTAGGCAGTTTGTGTGCTGTGATTGCTGGTTATTGTATTAAGCATAACTATTTCTGTGTTATCTTGTCCTTGTTAGAGAGCTTATTCCTTCTCTCCCCCACTTCCCTGGTCCTTCTCACATGAACAGAGAGCAACAATACCCGAAGTCCGAAGGTGCAAACAATTCAATGTTTATTGGGGTGAACTTCCAACAAGCTTAAATCCAAGTTCCTTTTTCCTTATTTTCAAATCCCAACTTACTTTCTGTTTGCCCCTAATTTATATAGTAATATTCTTAGCTATACCTTAACCAATCATTCTACTGAAATTTACCTAACCAATCCTAACATATTGTAACATGATTAGCTAACCAATTATATCCCACCACCTTAATTAGTTTACACCCAGCAAAATTAATTATACAGCAGACAGAAACAATCACAGAACCAGACAGAGACCATGCAAATAAACAATAGCAAAGTGGGAACTATAATGACAAAACAATACAGAAGTGAGGATTCCACAACTACATCTATAAAGACATAAGGATTTCCCAGCTGTGTCTATTGATAAGTGAGTTCTTACCAGACAGAAAACTATCAAACTAAATTTCCTTTTACATCTTCTAGGCTCTTCCCTTTCTCTGGAGGTGATAGAGCGGATCACCTTCCTAACAGCCCCAGATTGACTAGGTTGGAATGTGAGGATGTGACCGGTCGCTTCCCAGCTTATGGCTGCCTCTGCTGCTTAGCCAAAGGCTTTGGCCTAAGAACAGGGCCTCAGACTGTCACAGTGAGAGAAGGCCCTTACACAGATTCTTTGTTGTATACCTCTATTACTAGCTAGATGATAAACATATACCTAAATTCTTAAAGTATAGGCCTTTACAGGCAGGCCTGAATATCTATATCCTAACAGTCCTCCACATTCCTCCTCCCCCACCCCCAGATATTTTTTGTAGTTGTGTGTTGTTTCTTATGTACTAAGACTATAAGTTATTTGTGGCAGGATTTGCTTTTTTTATTATTTGTATACAGCTTGTAGCACAGTAGGGTCCTGGGCCCTGACCGGGATCTCTAGACAGTTCCACAATACACATAAATAATAATAATAAATGTGAAAAGAGGATGGCAAAAGATAGAGGGGAAAATGGAGGCCCAGAATGGTATGGTGGCTGCTTCTTCCACGAATTCCATTAAACGTTTCTCTCTTCCACTCATTCAAGAAAGGGCAGACCAGTTCCTAAAGCCTTCTTCAAAAACCGACCAAAAAGCATATAAACCTGTGTGCTGTAAACGCACTTTCTAGGGGCTGATAGTTACTGGCTGTTAACCCTCTCAGCTATTTTTTTTTTTTGTCAATTCAAGTGAAGTATGTCTTTGAAAAAAATGCCGTACAGACAAAGATTTTAATATGGAATTATTTAGCATTAGACTGATTCCAAATAAAATGTTAGTATTTTTATAAGACCTTTGTGGGGTAAGTGCTTGCAATCTATATACACAGGTGTAAGCCGAAAGTAGTTAATTCTTTTAACGTGCAGCTATTTTCAGCAAATATTAATGATTACCATTTGTTCTTCTTGCTTCAGAAGAAATAATATATTTTAAAAGCTCATACTACAAGCTGCGAAGATTGCACTGAAATACAAAGCAAGCTCAAGAGCATGTGGATTGAGGTCTTCTAATATAATTTAGTAGTTCACACATCCCAAATACCATAGGTTAGGATACCCAGAAGACATCATAAATTAGTACAGAATCCCACTATTTATGTGTGTTTAGTTTTTCTTCATTTCTCTGTAATGTGTTATTATACATTGTGTAATTAACATTAACATTATGTTTTTACTAGCTGAGTTCAAGAGAGCTGTAAAAGTGGCAACAGGACAGGAGCTCTCAGACAATGTTTTGGACACCGTCTTCAAGATCTTTGATTTAGATGGAGATAATTGCCTCAGCCATGGAGAGTTTCTGGGAGTATTAAAGAACAGGATGTATCGAGGCTTACGGGTAACTAAACTAGAGTTGTCTAAAATCTGCAATGAAAGTATTTAACTGTCTTTAAATTACACAAAAAATATTAACATTGGGAATTTTTAATTCTACTGTGTTAACATTTGTAGAAGTGAAGGCAAAACTAGTGGATAGGGAAAAAACATTAAAAACTGATGATTCCTACTACTACTAAGTACTGAAGAAAAACTACCCTATTTCCTAGCATTCACATTGCTCCTAAACATTCAGATGCTTCTGAAGGATCTGGAATTCAGTGTCTCAGAATGTCTTTCGGACATGAACTGAGGAACTCTCTGAAGCAGGCATCTCCAAGAAGAAACTCCCACTGAGTTTGTAATAAGTGTATCTGCACACCAGTCATGCTGAGCATGCTTCCCCTTTTGTATCGCTTCCCCCAGGTTAACATCCTGGGATATGTCAGCATTTTATGCAGCAAATTGATTTCTCTTATTAGGGTCTATAATCTGAATTTATAATTCTAAATGGAGTATCTCTTATAGGATAAGTATTAGCTCATTGGTGGTATAGAAGAGAAACTGGGAATTTCTAACAGCCATAATGTGAAGAAGAGCAGATATTTGGTAAACTGGCCTCTCAGTGGTATTCTTGTTTTATTTGGGACAGTGTAAACTTGTTCAGCATTTATTTTAATTCTTTATATATATATTATAGAAATGTTTGTAGTTAAAGATGAACATGAACCAGAACGCCAGATCTGAACTCCCTGATCAACAGAAAAGTTTGAATCCAGACTGGAACTGCAGTTTGGGCCTAATACTAATTATAATGAAATTTTCCACCAGGAGAAAAAAGACCTTCACCAGCCAATCAAGATTAGCTGTCCACCTATCTGAGAAACACAGGCTGTACAGCAAAATAATAGGATTTCAGCATATTGAGGAATCCTGAATGCTGATTGGCTGGTGTGGATGTAAAGATGTGCTAATTATGATACTCGGTATTATCCATATGAACTGTGGAAGCAGTAGCATTATGGTGCTGCTGTGCATTTGTGTGTTGCACAGCCATTATATAGGAAAGGTATTTTATATGTAAAGATGGAACAAAACTATGTAACTTTATTGTTATTGTTGATAACAGGTACCACAACAGCAAGGTGTACAAGGATACTGGAAATGTGTGAAAAGAGAAAGTATTAAAGGAGCAAAAGAAGTCTGGAAGCAAACTGGGAAAAGCCCTTTCTAAATAAGTTACTTGTTCTTTTATTACTATAAATGTCAGAGGTTGGGGTTTTCGTGTATTTTTGTTTATATGCTGGCTAAATCATGTGTAAATTGTTATACAACCTAAATATTTAATTAATCGAATTTCTGATGCAATAATTTTACAGTATTAGTGTAATCAGGTTTGCCTGTGGAACTGTTATGACCTCTAGCTTCCATACAAAAGTATACTCATTCCAGGAAATGCTAAAGTTTACAAAAATAGACATCAGCAGAATTCTTGTGTGGGGACTGGCCCTGCTCTCTAGCATATGGGGTATCTGAGTTTTAGTACTGGTCAGCTGCTGAATGTGCTGCAGAAATAGCATTTACAACCGGAGAACGGAAGACCAGTAATACAGCAATATAGTCCAACCCAAAATGTACCTACCAAGTTTCCTTTATAGGGATTGGGCGTTACAAAGGCACAGACTACCTGCACAATCCCTAGGAGATGCAAGATTTTGGTATCAAAAAGGAAAACTTGACCGTATTGTTTTGTATGTCATCACTATTATGAACTGCCCGTAATCATATGAATGTACTTTTGTTTGCTGTCTTGGTAATAGGATTAACATATCTCAATCAAAACTGGAAATTTAAGACTGTTTATAAAGGCTTTGAAAATTGTAAATGCTTTGTGAAAGTAAATAGGCTCCTTAAGACCTCCTCAACAAACAGAATAAATTAGAAAATTGAAGTAAAGACCTTTGTCATTTTTTAAGATTTTGCTCAGTATTGCTTGCAGTCGTCTTAATCATCTTGCTTTAGTCACAACTTGGTGGTTCAGTGTTTAACAAACCGAACACGACATTTGTCCATCTCTGTCCTAAATTATTTTATCTGTTTTTTTAATCTTAACAAAGGTGTCATAGTGAGCCTACATTATCTCAGGAGCCCAAGGTTACCAAGGCAGCGTCATGTAAGTACAGAGATAAATAAAAATTAAAGTATTTATTACCCCAGAATACAAACAACATATAATGAGATACAAGCCCTTAAATAATGACAGAAGGAACAGGTTAATGTGTATGTGTACACATACATAGTTGTGTAATATATTTTTGGATGTTTCCTTTGGCTCTGAGACAAGATTAGCCTTCCTGCCCGATCCACTAAAGGCTGGAAAGTAGTCCTGTTTATAAAGGCTCTAGGCTTCTCACCCCATTTCATAGTTTGTCCTCACCAGAGTAGAAAGTTTAGCCTTCCAAAATGGCTGCCTTTTTTCTACTAACACTTCCCAGCCTGTCTTGTGAGCATCTCTTAGAAAAGGCAGACTGTGAACAAATACCTGCCTCGTTTTAAACATGACTGTCCACCAGTCTCCAGGTAGTTTTCTCTTCACTGCATTTGAGCTCTTCAGGGTGGCTTGGAAGCTCCTTTCCTTCACAGGGCCTTACAGAGGAGTTAGGTACCAGGACCACCCTTAGATGGAGAACACCAAGAACCCCTAATATGAGACCATCACTACTCACCCTAGAAGAGGTAATAGACCAATACTTAAAGAAATCATTGTTCAACAATGGAGCCCTCCCAGCCTCTCCCACACTGTTATTTCTTAAGCATGCTAACTGAGACACTAGGGAGAAAACAGCAATGCCACCTGTCAGCTACCAGTATCCTGCATCACTGTGTCATGCTTCTGATTATGGCATGGTTAAAGAGAAAACACTTGTACTCCTATTGTCTATGGACATGAAGAGGTCATCCAGCAGAGCAGCATCATACCCATCTTGCATGCCCTTTCTTAAGAATCAGATACCAATGAAGACTCTTGTTCTGCCTCCAGGAAGCTACAGGGCTGAAATGAAACACTCTGAAATGTGTCAGTTCCTTTCTCAGAAACTGAACCCACAGAGTTGTGATGGACAACAAGAAGTTTCTGTTTTTAAATATTTGGCAGATGCTCAGATATTGTGATGATGGGGCGCCATAACTACCTGAGTGGAAGATAGCTAACAGGGCAAAGCTAAGGCACTGTTTTGACAGCAGCCAAAAATACAAAATAAATAAACCATGTGAAGATTTCTCCTTATAGCCACAGGAAGTTCCAGCCCACCAGGCTCCCAAAGCACCCCTCCTAGGACACAGAAAACAGAGCCAGGAAAAACCGGACATAACCAACAGCCCCACGTTTCCCCAAGATACTGTCTCCCATATTACAAAGGAGAAGAACATTCCCCCAACTACACCTCTGTTCAAGTTCTGGCTTCAATACAGGAAGCCTTTGGATTTGCTATATTTATTTATAATTTTAGCCCATAAAAGTTGTAGTTTGGGGGATTAAGGTTACTCGCTTTCATTTTTATCCTGTGACTTGTTAACAATTTTTTCAATATTCTATTTTAATTTTTTGTTTGTGTGGCTTCTTTTGGTTACAAAACATGTTACTTTTTTATGAATACTTTATGAAAAATAAATTGGTCCAGCTCTGTCATCTCTAGAAGTTTAATGCCTTGTTTGTATCAGGGTGTATGCAATCGGCAATGTCAGGTCTTGGCAGCAAGTTAGTAAAAATTGAGATTTCAAATTTGAGTCATTTTTAGCAGTTTCTAAGAAGTTGCATACAAAGTTAAAGTTCAGAGGAAAACGAGAGCTGTAGCATCTGTATATCCTACAGATGAATACTGTACATTTTTAATAAGAAATGGGATAATCAACCAGGAATAAAAATCCATCTGATGAAAACGTTTTCATAGACCTGACCCTGCAAGTACCCGATGGGTATGTCTGAACAGCATTTTGGAGCGAATCTCCCAGCCCGTGTTGACAGACTCAGCTTAGTAGGGCCCGTGCTCGTGCTCTAAAAATAGCTGTATGTAGAGTAGTTTGAAATTGCAGTTTGGGATGGAGGTCGGGCTCTGAAGCCTGAGCTGCAACTTCAAAGTGCTGTCTATGCGGCTATTTTTAGAGCACGAGTGTGAGCCCTGCTCACATGAGTCTGTCAACTTGGGCTGCGAGGCTTGCTCCAAAATGCTGTGTAGGTATACCCACAGAGAACTCCCAGTGAAGTCAAAGGAGGCCTATGCATGAGGGCTGGAAGGTTTGGGCTCGGTGTTTAATTGTTTTCAAATCTATTTTTAATTTGCCTTCACTAAGAGATTTTTAAACAAATCTTGAATTAACATCATAAATTGAAAATGTTATTCACATGAACAGTTACGTCATCCTTTCCTTATTAAACAATCCACAGTGGGGTTTTTAAAATTTAATTTAGCTCTCAAGGGAACTAAAACAGGTGCAGTAACTGTATAGTCTATTTTCAAACTGTATGTCAGCATAATTCAACATATAATTTCTAATCAAATACAATTTATATAAATCTTTATGCATGAGGCCACTGTATTAGTTAAACATGAGAATTACTTCTTTAATCGGTTCTTACTTTTATAATCTCCTGGCTATGAACAGCAATTTATAGAAAACTTAATAGAATGTAATAAAATTTGAAAAATTTCCTTCAAAATATTGGCTTTATACTATGGTGACAGGTGGTATAGAAAATGCTAAGGTACATACATTTTGTTACTGTGGTGCCAAAGACTGGCTTCACACCTTTGCAAAAAGCACAAGGATTAGTTAAATGTTCTTTATATTATAATTTTATGTGGGTCTCTTTACTGTTACCAATTATGATACACCTCTGTTTGCTAGGCATTGCAAGAGTTTGGTATAGAAACACAAAGCCATATGAAACTCAGTTTTAGTATGTATCCAAACACACAAGAAAGTTTAGCTTGAACTAGTTTTGAACTTTGCAGCAAAACTTTCTGCTATCGCTGAAAAGGAACAAACATTGAGTTCTACAGTTTCATTTTGGTTTGGTAATAAAGTTTTGAGTGAATCCTAACTCTTCACCAATCCATAGCTAATGCAATAGAGCCAAACAAATCCAATGCAATGCGGTAGTGAATAAACCTCGGTTTTGTTTGGAGGTTCATTTTTGCTGTGAGAGTGTATACAAACCAATTCCCAAAAGTGAAATGCCTGAAGCCTTCTAATAAATTGGATGATCCCCATGTAGACCAAATCTAGTGATTTTTTTTTTAATGAGCTCTTACATTTTCCCTTACTCTCCCTATCCTGTGTTGTACATTGAACAGTGTGTAATGAGTAAAGTAAAACATAACTATATTATTTCTACCTTCTAAAATATGAGCATTACCATGGGAAGAAGTATGATAAGTATCAAAAGCAAATTAGTTGATTTACTCATGTTCGCAAACCGACAGTAACTCTAGCAACATATACAGGATTCTACAAGCTGCACTTAGTGGCACATGTAGGATTTGACAAATAATCGTTTATCGCAAGGGACTTCTCTTCTCTCCCTATTGATATGTGTATTGAACACATTATTTTAACAGGGGGGAAAAAATATGTTCATTAATTTCAACCCTTATATTGATGGAAACACCTTTTGCCTGTTAATGTCACCACTTAGGCTCTGTGTCACTGTTCACTGTCTAGACTCCTCTGTACATCTGAAAGGGTGAAAGTGAGAGCGAAGCCAAGACAGAGGGTTAAAGTTACATTATTTACTACTTCTATATCACTTTACATCTTCAGTGTATCCTACAAAATGAATCATTCTACAATAATGGGCATGAACATAATCTGATCTAGATACGTAGTAAAATATTTTTATATTAGATATTTTGGCCACACTTTGAATGATTCTGAACCAGAAATGGGTCAACAGATTCACATCAAGTTTCAGAAAAAACTGTTTGTTTCTTATCCCACAGTTTGGGGGGGGGGGGTGTCTGTAAACATGTCTTATACCCTCACATTTAATCTTTTCTGTAATGAAACAAAGTAAAGTTTGGTCAGCAAAAGACTCTGATGCAGAAAGCAAGCTTCTGCAGCCTCTTTGCGTAGAATATATGTCATTAAATGATGGCATGGCCATTATAAGTCATTAGCAAGCTGACCTAGCTACAGCTCCTGATATGTAACTGATCGCAAGAGCAACATGCAGATGATGGCAAACGTAGATAAACACTGTTAGCATCCAGCCAACGAAATAAATTCCTCATAGAGAAACTGAAGATGTCACCCAATAAGAGGTGAAAAGGCCCATTCACAATAGAAAATCTGAGAGACCATGGCATGTACAAAATTAATCTGCAAACAAGGGCACCTTTCTTCACTCTCTTGCTATTGTAATGTTTGCTACTGTCCTTGTTGATTAAACAATTCCTGGTTGGTCCAGTAATGTAAGAATTAGTGTGTCATACTTTGAGAAAGATTCCCCATTTGGCTAGTACTGGCTTAGTTGATGGTGTGTTCAGTTCAGTAACAATCGCGCAGTAGTGCAGAACTCTCCTTGTCCTTATTAGTAACTACTCTGCTGTTCATGCAATCTAGGGTCCAAAAGCCTGGGTCTTGTGAGCAGAGTGCCCACCTGAATGGGTATTATAAATAATGTCCTATTTCTTAAAAGGCCACAAAATCCAGAATTCTCAAACCTAGGCATCAGCCACACTATCAGAGGCTCATTCACCTGCTCATCTACCAATGTGATAGATGCCATCATGTGCCAGCAATGCCCCCTGCCATGTACATTGGCCAAACTGGACAGTCTCTACGTAAAAGAATAAATGGACACAAATCAGACGTCAAGAATTATAACATTCAAAACCAGTCGGAGAGCACTTCAATCTCTTTGGTCACTCGATTACAGACCTAAAAGTGGCAATTCTTCAGCAAAAAAACTTCAAAAACAGACTCCAACGAGAGACAGCTGAATTGGAATTAATTTGCAAACTGGATACAATTAACTTAGGCTTGAATAAAGACTAGGAGTGGATCACCTTAAGTGATCACTCTGGTTACAGTGTGTATGGTAACACCCATAGTTTCATGTTCTCCATGTATATAAATCTCCCCACTGTATTTTCCACTGAATGCATCCAATGAAGTGAGCTGTAGCTCATGAAAGCCTATGCTCAAATAAATTTGTTCATCTCTGAGGTGCCACAAGTACTCCTTTTCTTAGTCCCTTTGTAATTCAGCCCCAAATAGTTACAGAATACCTTCATTTTAATATCTTAAGTATATCAGACGAAGGAAGCCTGCAAAAAAATCAGTGGGTCTGTGGATAACCAAGGGCTAAAGGGATTAATTAAGGAAGGTTGCTGAAAAGTTAAATGATTTCTTTGCATCAGTTTTCACCACACCTACCCCAGACCTGCTCTTCTCTGGTAATAAAGATGTGGTTCTTGGAGACTGAGCTGTCCGAAGAAGAGGTGCTGGAGGAAATCGATAAATTAAATTGCAGTACCTCACCAGGGCTAGAGGATATATACATCCAGGAGTTCTGAATACCTGGCACTTAATACCTGAGTCGATAATAGAAATTTGCAATCTCTCATTAAAAACAGATACTGTACTAGAGGACAGCAAGTATTGTACCCAGATTTTATAAAGACTGTAGGCGTGATCTGAAGAATTACAGACCAGTAAGCCTGTACATGGCAAATTGGATGAATTTATAATTAAAGACAGAATAACACAATACCTGGAAAACCCTCATATGATGGGGTCTAACTAGAACAGATTTTCTAAAGGAAAGTCATGTTTCACTAATCTCTTAGAATTCTTTGAATGTGTTGTTATCGTATTTGTAAAAGGGAAGCATGTGACAATTTATTAGACTTCCAAAAGGCCTTCAACAAGATCCCACACAAAAGGCTACTAATGAAGCTAAATAGTCCTGGGATAAGAAACAAGGTATTGTCATGGATCAAAAACTGTCTAGGAGACAGAAAACAGAGAGCAAAGAGTAGTATAAAATGGTCATTTTCATCACAGCAAAGGTTCTATACTAGAATCCGGGTTTAATATATTGATCTGGAAAGGGGATGGTGAGTAGTGAGCAAAATCTGGAGATAACACAGTTATTTTGGTTACTTAGGACCAGAGACAACTGTGAAGAACTTCACAGATATCTAATCAAGCTAGGTGAATGAGCAACTTAAGGGCAAATGAAATTAAATGTCAACAAATGTAAAATAAGCCCCATTGGAGGGAAACATTTAAACTATTCATATGCCCTATTGCAGGGGTGGGCAAACTTTTTGGCCCAAGGGCCACATCTGGGTGGGGAAATGGCATGCAGGGCCATGAAAGTAGGGCTGGGGCAGGTGATTGGGGTGCGGGAAGGAGTGTGGGGAGGGGATGCAGTGTGCAGGAAGGGGTTCAGGGCAAGGGGTTGGGGCAGAGGAGGGGTGTGGGGTGTATGAGGGGGCTCAGGGCAGTGGTGTAGGGAGGGGTGCGGAGTGCGGGAGGGGACTTAGGGCAGGGGGTTGGGGTGCAGGAGGGGTATGGGGTGTGACGGGGGGCTCAGGGAAGAGGATTGGGGTGTGGGGTAAAGGAGGAGTTAGGGGTGTGGGCTCCGGCCCGGCACCGCTTACCTGGGGAGGCAGTGGCACACACTGGGGCCAGGGCAGGCTCCCTGCCTGCCTGCCCTGGCCCTGGCCCCGCGCCGCTCCAGGAAGCAGCTGGCACCATGTCCCTGTGGCCCCCAGGGGAGGGGAGACAGAGGGCTGAGTGCACTGCTCTTTCCTATGGGTACCTCCCCTGAAGCTCCCATTGGCTGTCCGCTTCCCAGAGCGGAGCGGGGCCCACGGCACCACAGGGTTGGTGATCCTGCGGGCCGGATCCAAAGCCCTGAGGGGCCGGATCCGACCTGTGGGCCATAGTTTGCCCACCCCTGCCCTATTGGGTTCTAAATTAATTGTAACAGTTCACAAAAGGGTCCCTGGCTGAATGAAAACCTCTGCTCAATACACAGCTGTGGCCAAAAAAAGCTAACAAGATGTTAGTATGTGTAAGGAATGGATGGAGAAAAATACAGAAAATATAACAATAAATGTAAGTCAATGGTGTGGCTTCATCTGGAATGCTGTGTGCAGTACTGGTCACCCCATATGAAAAAGGATATTTCAGAACTACACGGGGGTTCAGAGAAGAGAAATGAGAATGAGAAAGGATGTGTAAAAACTCACTTGAAGAGAGATTGAAAAGATTGGGATTGTTTACCTTAAATAGGAGCTGAATAAGTGGAGAGATGTGAAATAAGTGAAAATAATGAATGGTATAGAGAATGTAGACTGGGACTTTCTGGGCCACCTGTCTCATAACACAAGAAAAGAATGCTCAATTAAATTAAATTAAATTAAAAGGTGGGAAATTCAAAACTGATAAGGAAATACTTTTTCATACAACATCTTGTCTCTGATAGTGGCCAGGGCCAGATGCTTCAGAGGAAAGTTTAAGAACCTCACAGTATGCAGATGTGGAATAATCTGCCCCCAAATAGGTCCCATCCTGGTCTCTAACAATTAAAGATTGGTTTAAGCCTTAAACAGAGCTTTGGTGATAAACTACAGATTGAAAGAGCTGGAGATCAAACTGTTCCCTGGATAGGGTACATAGCCTTGAAGGTACAATTCTCGAAGGACCATTTGTGGCACCACCAGGAAACACGAGATCCTAGTTCTCATTTGCCCAGTTTAATAGATGAATCAGCAAGTTCCATATTGGTACTAATGTGCTGAAGAGCTTTATTGAGAATGGTAAGCAAGAATGGGGTCTGATTTTTCCCCTTTCTTCCCCATTTTTCTTTTTCTCCTTTGTCAGCGGCAAAATAGGGAAAGGGAGGAAACAGCAAATACAAAAATTTTCAGTACAAATGTTTGCAAAAAAAATTTGAACTCTGCTTTAAAAAAATTTAAATGAAAATACTCTTTAAAATGTTCCTGATTTCTGTTCCTGATGGATTTTAGGTTCGAAGAGTTAGTCATGCTCCTAAAGGGAACTCCCTCTCTTGTATCAGCAGGGAACAGCGTATCTGCCACCAAGCAGGAAGTAAAGGAGCAGTTATTAAAATATCAGAACTGGGCATTGCTAAATGGTAAATACTTATTTTACAGGGGAAAAAACCCAAGATTCATCTTCTACCCATCCCATTCTGCCACCTTCAGCTTCCCTAATAAATAAAACTTATCACATTATGAAGAAACTTTAGCTGCCATGCCCTACATTAAACATTTGTAGTTTAACTACTCTGCTAAGGGTTGGTTGATCGGTTATTTTTTTGTTATGGGATTTTTCCAGCGTGTGCTCCAGGACTGAATCCCCGCAGAATGTTTAGCAAACCGATGAAGATAAGAGAGGGCACCAGCGTGCACCTGTGGAAGCTTAATGTTGAAAACTAAGGATCAACCATTCAGGAATGAATTGGGCCCAAGAAATGGAAACATTTGACATATATAGTCTATTCATGTCCTTAAAGCCTGCCAGAAAAGGAAAACCTTATCTCCAGTTTCTTGGGTCAAGTAATTCATGGCAGAAGAAGCTTTTACACAAACAGTTAGCTATTCCCCTTGACCTATGTGTTGATCAGGATTATGTTGATTACACAGCATGACCTACTTGTCTGACAATAACTAATTTGCAACATAATAGTATAATAATCTCTTGTTCTTCTATCATTTGTTCCATCAGAAGATGTCAAAATATTTTACAATTTATTAATTAACTCTCAAAACTCCCTTGTCAGTTGGGTAAATAATATCTCTTTTAGAGAAAAGAGAACAGTCACGGAGGGCCTGATTTGTCCCTGTTGTGCACTTTCTTTGGTCATCTATGCCTGTGCAAAGTGAGCGTAAATGCTATCAGATTGCAATTTCCCACACATGTACACAAAGTCAGCACTTTACACCCACAGTTCACAGGTGCAAAGGACAATCCAAGGTGCAAAGCAGATTAAAGATCACAAAGGAAATTACATGGGAATAGATCCCAGAATAGATCCTTTGCTTTAAAACACAAAACCATCCTTCCTCTCCAACATAGAGCAAGACTCTATGCTTCTCCCACATTTCCTATGGTGGCAGAAGCAGCAAACTAGAAGTAGTGGCAACCTCACCTTTTAAACCTCGTAAGTATGGTCCAAAACTCACCATCCATTATTATTTATGTATTAGTTTGTAGTATGGTAGTGCCTAGGAGCCTATCATGGACCAGGAATTCTCCGTGGTAGGCACTGTACAAATACATAAAGAGACAGTCCCTGCCCCAAAGAGCTTATCGTCAATCCACAGCATGTGTCCCTAGACTGAATAAATATAATTTTAAATGGTTTCTCTCTTGCACTGCAGGAACTAAGAGCATCATACAAGTGAGACACTACAGTAATGGCTCTTGTTACTCCTTTTGAGAAGGGAATGGCATTCCTCAGAGCAAGGACTGTATATCTGTGCCGTTGGCCAAAGGACAATATGTAGAATAGGCTGCAATTTTTACTGAGGCAATTCTCAGAGGGGCAGAAAATTGTCCTGGGGATGAATATAGCCTTTCATGAAAGCAAAAGATAAAGCTTGTATTATCCTGACTGAAATACATATATTCAATTGAAAGGCACCCCTGGAAAGTAGTAATGCTGAAAGAGACCTAGTGATGATAGTGGACACCAAGTGAGATGTGTTTGCGATGTGACATAGCAGCAAAAATACTAATACAGTATTTGGGCTACACATGCGCAAACATTACCTCAAGAGGCAGTGAAGTGCTAAGTTTATTTTATACAACTCTGGTGCTACTGAACCTGAAATATTACATTCAGTTCTGGCCACCTTCCCAGAAAGATATTGACAACATGGAATGAGTTCAGAGAAGAGCAATAAAAATGATTAGAGGTTTGAGGGATTAATTTGTGAGAAAAGATTATATATATAATTTGACTAAGAGATGACAAAAGAGGTAACAACAGTTTACAAATTATGAAGGTGTAAAGCACCTTGGAGAAGGATGAATTATTTAGTGTGGTACAGTATGCAGCGGTATGACTAGGCATGGTTAAATGAAACCAAGAAAGGGAACAACATTTTGAATATCAGATACAATTTCCTATCATTGAGGTTCATTGCACTATGGAAGAATCTCCTGGGGAAAGTGATAGAAGTTCCATTCACTTGAAGGATATAAAACTAGATGGGCAAGAGGCAAGCAAAGAAAATGTAGAGATGAGAACATGCCTGCATGAGCAGAGAAATGAAGTGGATACGCTAATAGGTCTTTTCCTTCTCTAATTTCTGATTTACAGCAGTATATTTTTCTGAGGTAAAACAGACTCATAAAGTATAAATTATAACAAAATAAAGCATAATTTGTTGTGAAATGGTTCCTTTTTATCATGTGATTTCTGTGGCTGCTTTAAGCTCTATTGTAAGCTCTTTGTTTTAGCTAGGTGAACACAATTTCCACAAGGTGGCTCCCTTGCTTTTCCAAATATTTGTTTTCCCAATTCCATAAAACTTTCCCAAAATAATCCCTAGAGCATATCTTTTAGAAAACATCCAATCTTGATTTAAAAATTGTCAGTGGTGGAGAATGCATGACAACCCTTGGTAAATTGTTCCAATGATTAATTACTCTCCCTGTTAAAATAAAAATATATGCCTTATTTTCAGTCTGAATTTGTCTAGCTTCAAATTCCAGCCATTGGATTGTGTTACACCTTTCTCTGCTAGATTGAAGAGCCTATTATTAAATATTTGTTTCCCATGTAGATATTTATAGACTGTAATCAAGTCATCCCTTAACCTTCTCTTTGTTAAGCAAGTCATGTTTTCTAATCCTTTAATCATTCCCTTGGCTCTTCGCTGATCTCTCTGCGATTTAGCAATATCCTCCTTGAACCATGGACACCAGAACTGGACACAGTATTCCAGCAGTAATCACACCAGTGCCAAATAAAGGGGTAAAATAATCTCTCTACTCCTACTTAAGATCCCCCTGTTTATGCATCCCAGGATTACATTAGCTCTTTTGGCCACAGCGTCACACTGGAAGCTCATGTTCAGCTGATTATTCACCACAACCCCCAAATCTTTTTCAGAGTCACTGCTTCCCAGGATAATTCCCCACCCTGTAAATATGGCCTACATTCTTTCTTCTGATATGTACACTTTTACATGTAACCATATTAAAATGCATATTGTTTGCTTGCAGAGTTTACCAAGTGATCCAAATCACTCTGACTCAGTGCCCTGTCCTCTTCTTCATTGTTTACGACTCCCCCAATTTTTGTATCATCTGCAAATGTTATCAGTGATGACTTTGTTTTCTTCCAGTTTGTTGACAATAATGTTAAATAGTATAGGGCCAAGAACTGAACCCTGCGGGACCCCACTGGAAACACACTCATTCAATGATGAGTCCCAGTTTATACTTTGAGACCTATCAATTAGCAAGTTTTTAATCCATTTAACATGTGCTATGTTAATTTTATATCATTCTAGTTTTCTAATGAAAATGTTGTGTGGTACCAAGTCAAACACATTACAGAAGTCTAAGTATATCACTATTTAACACTATTTATCAACCAAATTTGTAAGCTCATAAAAAAATATCAAGTTAGTTTGACAGCATCTATTTTCCATAAATCCATGTTGATGTGCATTAATTACATTAACTTCCTTTAATTCTTCATTAATCAACTCCCATATCAGCCATTCCATTATCTTGCAAGGGATTGATGTCAGGCTGACAGGCCTCTAATTACCTGGGTCATCCCATTTACTTTTTTTTAAAATGGACACATTTTTGTTTTTCCAGTCTTCTTGAAATTCCTCAGTAATCCAAGACTTATTGAAAACCAGCATCAACTGTGAGATCCTCAGCCAGCTCATTTAAAACTCTTGGATGCAAATTATCTGGACCTGCTGATTTTAAAATGTCTGATTTAATACCTTCCATTTAACATCTTCTGAGATACTAGTGGAATGGAAAGAGTGTTATCACCACAATGTATCATCTGTTTATTCTCCAAATACAGACCAGAAGTATTAATTTAACACTTCTGTCTTTTATTGATAATTTTACCAATGGACCAGTACCATTCTCAAAATTCTTTTTTCCCCCTACTATATTTTTAAAACTCCTTCTTATTGTCCTTTACTCTGCTGGCCACAGATTTCTGCTTGTGTCCCTTGCTTCTCTTATCAGTTTTCTACAATTCCTAATATCCAATTTATATGCATTACTATCAACTTCCCCTTTCTTCCATGTGCTTATATATATGATATTAGAGCTGCCTTGACTTCCCCTCTAAACCAGGTCATTTTTTAAAATCAGCACAGCCTTCTTCCTTGATTGTGGCTTTTTGGTCATCTAGAAATGATTCCCAATTATGATTCACATTTTTCTGATTAAATTCTTTCTTCCAGACCATTTGGCTCATAAATTTTTTCAGGTTTGTGAAATCGGCCCTATTAAAGCACTAAAGTGTGTGTGTGTAAATATATATATAATTTTTTTTAACTGGGTCTGCTTACCGTGTATATATATATATATATATATATATATATATATCACTTTATTCTTTTTTCAGAGTAGCAGCCGTGTTAGTCTTTATTCGCAAAGAGAAAAGGAGTACTTGTGGCACCTTAGAGACTAGCAAATTTATTTGAGCATAAGCTTTCATGAGCTACAGCTCAGATGCATCGAATGCATCTGATGATGTCTCTAAGATGATACATCTGATGATGTCTCTAAGATGCCACAAGTACTCCTTTTCTTTATTCTTCTTGCACATTATAAATATAATCAAGTCATGATCACTTGTTCCTAAGCTACCATTAATTTTTAGTTCTAAGATCAGTTCCTCTTTATCTGTTAGGAAAAGAATCCCCCTCATGTTGGCTGCAACACTTCTTGAATTAGGAAATTGTTGTTAGGGGGCTTATTCCTTCACCCACTTACTTCCCTGGTCCTTCTCGCATGAACAGAGAGCAACAATACCCGAAGTCCAAAGGTGCAAACAATTCGATGTTTATTGGGGTGAACTTCCAGCAAGCATGATTCCAGTTTCCTTCCTTAGTGTCCTCCTTCCCAGCTCTGACACCACAGAGCCTTAGACCTGTGTCCCTGTTCCCATTCCTACCCTTAGCCAAACATGATCCCAACTTCCTTACTCCCATTCCCTGTTCCCATTTCCCCCTTTAGCAAAACATGATTCCAATTTTCTTACCCCCATTCCCTGTTCCCATCTCACACACCCACATGCCCAACCCCACCCACACCCAGTCACTTCCTCATTGACTACAGATTATATAGTAAAACTTGAGTTCTGCTTAGCTATACCTTAACCAATCATTTTCCTGAAATTTAACTAACCAATCCTAACATATTGTAACATGATTATGTACCCAATTATATCCCACCACCTCAATTAGTTTACACCCAGCAAAATTAATTATACAGCAGACAGGAACAATCACAGAACCAGACAGAGATTATACAGACAAACAACAGCAAAGTGGGAACTATAATGACAAAACAATACAGAAGTGAGGATTTCACATCCCAACTATTGATAAGTGAGTTCTTGCCAGACAGGATGCTATCAAACTAAGTTTCCTTTTACATTTTCTAGGCACTTCCCTTTCTCTGGAGGTGATAGGAATACAATCCTGTCCTGATAGTGCCTAACAGCCCAATAGCACCTTATTTCAGTGTGACTAGTTTGGAATGTGAGGATGTGACCGTTCGCTTCCCAGCTTATGGCTGCCTCTGCTGCTTAGCCAAAGGCCTGAGCCTAAGCACAGGGCCACAAACTGTCACAGTAAGAGAAGGACCTTACACTGGCAGACAGTGGTTTTGATTCTTTCTTTTATACCTCTATCACTAGCCAAGTGATAAGAATACACCTAAATTCTTAGAGTATAGGCCTTTACAGACAGGCCAGAATATCTATATCCTAACAATTGTCATCTACAATGTTTAGAAATTCCAAGGATGTTTTAGTACTGGCAGCATGAGACTGCCAGCATATGTCACTTATATTGAAGTCCCCCATGATCATGCAGCCTTTTTTCCTGAACATTTTGAATAGATACATAAAGAAATAGCCACCCTGTTCTCTAGCGTGATTTGGTGATCCACAGAAGACACCACCTTTTAGCCCATCTGATGCTTCATCTGTTAGGACACTGATCCATAAACATTCAAGATCATTTTCTTCCAAGTTATCAGTGACTCAGAAGTTCTATGACCTTCATTATACAGGAGGTCAGACTAGATAATCACAGTACTCCCTTCTTCTGGCTTTATGATCTATGAATCTATTATTTATTTAACACACCAGACAGAAAGGTCAGTTAAGCAATGTAACTATACAAGAAAGAAACATTTCAATAAATTCCAAACATCTTACCTTCAGCTATGTCTAAGTATCAGAGTAGGCATGTAGAAGCAGATTACAGTAAACACCATGTTATTCTGTAACTAAATTAAGGCTCAATCCTTTTATTCTCACGATTGTACATGTAGAAATTATGAAAATTACCAGTTACACTATTTTCTGAATGTGAATGGATTTTTTTGTGTGATAGAAATTAACATCAAGTCATTTAAATTAAGGCATTACTAACGGAGATAAATCCCTGTGTAGAGATATGATTATAGTCATACAGTCTAGTTGTAAATAAATATTTTACCACACTGTGCTGTATGGGTTATTTGAGCAAGGACCAAGGGTAAAATCCTGGCCCTATGGAAGTCAGTTAAAGTTTTGCCATTGACTTCAGTGGGGTCAGGATATCACACCACATCTTTCCATGTGTTTGTGTAGTGTTTAGTGTGAGGCCCTGATCTTGACTTGAACCTCTGAGCAGTATTGTAGTATAAATCAATAATAAATGCATAAATATAGAGGTATTGAGATTTAAGGCTGGTTCTCCATTGGAAGGGAATGTTATCTAGAATAGGGTTATGGCAAGGGCCTAGAAGACAGAACTCATGGCTGCTGTTCCTGGCTCTCCCTCTACCTTCTTGCATTACCTTGGATGAATCACTTAACCTCTGTTCATCCATTTGTAAAATATTGTCTTTACAGGTGGATTGTGAGAATTAGTGCTTTGAAGTCTTTGGATTAAAGGCACTCTAGAAGTGCAAGCTATTTAAGACTTGTGTATTTTGCACTAAATTTAACAATAGCTTAAAAGCTACTTCCACCTCTCTGCTCACAAGTCCACTGTGAACAGACAAAGTCTCCCAGCAGGCTGTGCAAAATCATCTAGAGCTAGGAACTCTGAGCTATGTGGCCAGAAGTCATGGTGCCTAACTCAGCTGAGTATTTTGTCTGAATCAATACATGACCCAACAAGCAAATCCTCAAAACACATATGTGAGCAGAGTGTAGATGCACTCCATCATGAGATACATAACTCAAGTTAAAAACAATCAATTTAACTGTGCAGTCTTGACAAACTCATAGGTGCACTGAATGGGCCCCAAATTTTCAAATATACTCTAAAATATTTTGGCTCAGGACCTTATAACTGATACTATATATCTTTCTGTACTATATGTCAACATGCACACTGAGTTACTGCAGTTTGTGGTAAGTAAAATGCAACAAACATACATTTATGATTTTTCCTGCAAACATAAAATATTAATTTGTCCAGTTTATAATAGAAATCTCTATTGACCCTCACTGTTGTCAGATCTAAAACATATTTAAAGTGCTGCTCTGTTCTGAGAAGTAACTGTACAAATGGTAACTGGGGTTTCCTTGTTTGTTGTGTCTTAGTCACTTGTTACACAGACTAGTTCAGTTTACAAGTTTGCAAATGGTTTTCTTCCTGGCAGCCTTACAGATTCAACCTGAGCTTTGGAAATCAAGGTAGGTTCTTTCCTTATCTTCTGTTATCCCTTGTAATTAAGAATCTTCAGATGTGTCTTCAGATTGTGCCTTCAGTGTCAACTGTACGACTCCAGTAATGTATAATTCATTAACAATTTAAATGTATTGAGATTCTCAGACTTAAATGTATTTAAGTGCGAAGTATATATTCCTATAGTAATATATAGTACTATATTATTGTGACCCTTGTTCTGCTGCTGATTCTACACTTGTAACCCCAAAAGTGAATTCTTGTTGCTTTTATTTTCTAAATAGTTTTAAATTGTCAAAAGGTTTGTTAAATGAAGAACATTTTAGAATTATAAAATGATTATATTTTGAATATATAGTAAATCTATTTGACAGAGTGAAAATAATATGTGAAGAATATTTAATAACAATATAATCACCAAATTTGAACAGAATATAATTGAAGGTAGGCTCTTTGGCCACCAGAGGGTGCTTGTATTGTATTATCCCACCAATACAAGAGAATTATAAGAAAAAGTTCATTATTTAAAAAGTCAACAGTATAATAAGTTGAGGGATAGAGAAGACTTTGGTGTCCATTCAATCCAGTTCTGGGGGAAAAAACTATTTGAGAACTGGTTTGGCCCAGTCCTTATTTTTCCTAATCAGTTTGCCTATCTCTAACCATCATAATCATAGAATCATAGGACTGGAAGCGACCTCGAGAGGTCATCTAGTCCAGTACTAAGTATTATCTAGAGACCATCCCTGACAGGTGTTTGTCTAACCTGCTCTTAAAAATCTCCAAGGATGGAGATTCCACAACCTCCCTAGGCAATTTATTCCAGTGCTTAACCACCCTGACAGTTAGGAAGTTCTTCCTAATGTTCAACCTAAACCTTGCCGCAATTTAAGCCCATTGCTTCTTGTCCTATCCTCAGAGGTTAAGAAGAACAATTTTTCTCCCTCCTCCTTGTAACAATCTTTTATGTACTTTAAAACTGTTATCATCCCCTCTCAGTCTTCTCTTTTCCAGACTAAACAAACCCATTTTTTTTCAATCTTCCCTCATAGGTCACGTTTTCTAGACCGTTAATCATTTTTGGTGCTCTTCTCTGGTCTTTCTCTAATTTGTTCACATCTTTTCTGAAATGCGGTGCCCAGAACTGGACAGAATACTCCAGTTGAGGCCTAATCAGCAGAAGTAGAGCAGAAAAATTACTTCTCGTGTCTTGCTTACAACACTCCTGCTAATACATCCCAGAATTATGTTTGCTTTTTTTGCAACAGTGTTACACTATTGATTCATATTTACACTGTATGTGGAGTTAAATTCCAAATGAATCTAAAATTGATTCTTTGACAGCAAATCAAACAAATATCCAATTGACTAGTTTCCATTTAAACCAGGAACTAGATCACATTGCCTTGAAGTAACCAGCGCTGAGGCAACATGAAATAAGGCCGCTCTGATTGTGCTGTTCAGGATGGTTAAGAATCGGGTAAAGGTGTAATGGGAAAAAACCTGTGAATATTCTGAATCAGTTCCAAAAGCAAATTCTATATATGTTAGATACCAACTAACAGGTGATTAGGAGGGGAGTACTGGAAGACACGTTTGGGAGATGTGTGTCATTAGGAGGATAAATGCTTAGGGGTGGATTACAACAGGTTAAGGGATTTGTAGGGAGTTCATAGAATTGTAGGGCTAGAAGGGACCTCAAGAGGTTATCTACTCCAGCATCCTAAGCTGAGGCAGAATCAAGCATACCTAGAACATCCCTGATAGGTGTTTGTCCAATCTGGTTTTAAAACTCTCCAGTGATGAGATTCCACAAGCTCCTTTGGAAGTACATTCCAATGCTTAACTATATACCTCCCTTGCTGCAGATCAAGCCCATTACCTCTTGTCTAACCTTTAGTGGGATATGGAGAACAACTGATCACTGTTGTCTTTATGAAAGCTCTTAACATATTTGAAGGCTGCTATCAGGTCTCTCCTCAGTCTTTTTTTCTCTCAAGACTAAACATGTCCAGTTCTTTTTAACCATTTGAAATAGGTCAGGTTTTCTAACCTTTCATAATGTTTGTTGCTCCCTTCTGGGATCTCCCCAATTTGTCCACATTCTTCTTAAAGTGTGGCACCCAGAATTGGACACAATACTCCAACTAAGGCCTCACCAGTGCTGAACAATTGCCTCCCGTGTTTTACATACACCCCAGAATGATGGTAACCTTTTTTTGGCAACTGCACCACATTGTTCATTCATGTTCAGCTTATGATCCACTCTAACACCCAGTTCCTTTCAGCAGTAATACCTCCTAACCACTTGCAGCTGATTTGTCCTTCCTAAGTGCAGTACTTTGCACTTGTCTTTACTGAATTGAATGTTATTGATTTCAAACCAATTCTCTGATTGATCAAGGTTGTTTTGAATGCTTGTAACCCCTCCTAGCTTGGTGTTAGCCACGGACTTTAGAACCACGCTTGCCATTCCTTTATCCAACTCATTCATGAAAATATTGAACAGCACCGGACCCATGACTGGCCCCTGCAGGCCCCACTAGATAGTCCCCCCCAGTTTGACAGCGAACCTTTAATAACCACTCTTTGAGTCTGGTCTTTCATCCAGTTTTGCAGCCTAGACCAGGTCACCCAAGAGACGGTTTGGGGACAATTGGAGGGGGCTGTTGGATGTTAGCCAGGGGGTAGTGGATAGATAGTGTGGGGGGAGCGAGCGTGGAGGGACTGGGGTTAGGACACGAAGTGGGGTGGTCTTGGGGGATAGGCTGTTTGCTTATGCAGACAAACAGGCAGCCCTGCAGGAGGCTGAGAGCATCTGGGGGCTGTGAGCAGAGGCAGAGGGCACTGGGGAGAAGCTGGGGGCGGTTTGGGGAGACGGAAGGGCTGGCCCGCCTTTGGGGGAGAGGCTGTAGCCGGCTGGAAGAGCCCGGGGCAGGCTGAGGGGGAGGTGGGGCCAGAGCGAGGGGCTGCGGGGGAGCCCGAGGGGCTTTGCGGAAGGAGACGGGAACCGGGAGAAGGTTTCCGGGCCCCCCACACAGCGGCTGGGGGGCGCCGCGCCCCACCCCTCCCGCGGCGAGTTCCGGGGGGCGGCCGCTGCGCAAGCTCAGCCCCCTCAGCGTGCGGGGCGGGGGCGGGGACGGGGCGGCGGGAGGCTCCGTAGCGGCTGTAGCCCCAGCAGCAGCGCCGGCGCCGCCGAACCCCGATGCCGCCCCTGCAGCGGCTCGCCAGGGAAGATGGCGCCGTCCCACGTCCTCAAGTGCTGCCAGAGGGTGCTGGCCTGGGTGCCCGTGGTCTTCATCGCCCTGGTGGTGGCCTGGTCCTACTACGCCTACGTGGTGGAGCTGTGCGCCTGTGAGTGCCCGGGGGCGGGCGGCTGGCTGGCTGGCTGGCGGCGGCCGGGGAAGGGCTGCCGGACGTGGCGCTCCCACTTCCCCCAGCAGCCTCGGGGGCGGCAGCGGCTGTGAGAGCGGGGAGTCCCCGTCCCCCACCCCCGGTTAGCCGTGCGGTGCCCCGGCTCCCCGATCTCGGCCCCCAAATCCCGCCTCTCCTCCGCCGGCTAGTCGCGGGGCTGAGCAGGCGCCGACCCCACGGATCCGTGTGTCATGCGGGGCCCTCCCCGGGGGTCCCCCGCTCGTTTGCGGGGTGCCTGGTACGGGGTGTCCGTCCCCACGGTGCCCGTGGCTGCCGCCTGTCACTTCAGCTAGCCGGGCACCGAGCTGCTTGGGGGGATGTTCCAGCACTTGGCTGTTGCCCTGCGTGTGAGGCTGCTGGGTTGCTTGTTTTGTGTCCCTCATGCTGGAGCTTTGCCTCACACTTGGAAACGAGCAGGCTGCGAGTCGCAGGTGTGGTGTGGTAGCTCCTGTTTAAATTGTGGCAACTCGCCCTGGTGCCGGAGGATGCCCCACAGATGTGCTTCTTTAAAAAAAAAAAAAAAAGTCCCTTTAACTTGGCCTTTGAGAGGGGAGGCCGCGGCAGTTCCTTGGTTTCTGCAAGCTTTAGGGGTGCTGCACCCGTCCTTGCTGGCTGACTGTAGAAGAGCATCCAGCAGAGTGCCGAAGTGGTGGTGCTAATAGGCCTAGTCTCATAAACGAAGGCTTCTTGGGGGAAAGACCAGGGTGCCAAAGAACCTAGAAGAGTTAAAAGAGAGGAAGGAATGGGCTGTGGGGAAGAGATGTGTGAGAGGGATGTAACAGGCTTGGGACCCTGTGGAAGGGACTGAGCTTCCTGTCACTTGAAGTCAATAAAAGCGGCTCAGGGCCTCTCAGAAATCTGCCTTTAGGATCATTGTAACTTACGCCAGGTTTTGGTTAATTCCTTCACCATCCATGGTTTCTGTCCCTACTTAAATAGATAACATTATTTATGTGTGTTTCCCCTTCTTTGTTAGCTTTTGTTTTGTTTTGACACTGTTCTTTCATCCCCTTTGAGATGATGTGGGGATATTTTTAACTGAACTGTTGTCTTCTTTTAAAAATAAATGCCTAGAAGTTCATGTTTTAGAAAGTAATACTTTTTGAGTTCTTCAGTGTTCTGTCTCTCTTCTGATAATGAATCCTAGAACCTAGTGTCACTGAAATGTGATTAGAGTGAAGTCTTTTAGACAGTAGGGAAAAAGGATTTAGAGCTTAGATGTTTCCTGCTGTCAGGCTATTGGTAGTGTAATTCAGTGTTATGTAAATCTTATTTGTAGACAGTGTCATTCAGGATGATATTTATCCTTTTCTTATATCTAGATCTCAATTTAGACTGAAGTCTTATGGTATTGTTCAGTTAAGATAATTTGTTCATTTAATAATAATAACAACACATTGCATTCACATAATTCATCAGAACTTCAAAGGATGTACAAACATAATAAAGACATGTAGTGTTTCAAACCTGTAGGTAGTCTGTGTAAAAGTTGAAATGCATAAAAATAGAAGACTGGAAGACAGAAGAGTGCACAACTAATATATATATATAAAGGACTGCCAATTAATCACTTGATTAACTCAAAAAAATTAATTGCAATTAATCACACTGTTAAACAATAGAATACCAACTGAATTTTGTTAAATATTTTTTATGTGTTTCTACATTTTCAACTATATCGATTTCAGTTACACCACAGAATACACTTAGTGTACAGTGCTCACTTTATATTATTTTTGCTTACAAATATTTGCACTTAAAAATGATAAAAAGTAGTAGTTATCAATACACCTCATACAAGTACCGTTGTGCAATCTCTGTATCATGAAAATGTAACTTCAGATGAGTTTGTTTTGTTACATAACTGCACTCAAAAACAAAACAATGTAAAACTTTAGAGCCTACAAGTCCCCTCATCCTACTTCTCGTTCAGCCAATTGCGAAGTTCGTTTACATTTACGGGAGATAATGCTGCCCATTGCTTAATTACAGTATCACCTGAAAGTGAGAACAGGCGTTCACATGGCACTATTGTAGCTGGTGTCACAAGATATTTATGTGCCAGATGTGCTAAAGATTTCCATGCCTCTTCATGCTTCAACCGTCATTCCAGAGGACATGCTTCCATGCTGATGACGCTCGTTAAAAAAATAATGCGTTAATTAAATTTGTGACTGAACTCCTTGGGGGAGAACTGTATGCCTACTTCTCTGTTTTACCCACATTCTGCCATAGATTTTATGTTATAGCAGTCTCGGATGACGACTCCACACATGTTGTTCGTTTTAAGAACACTTCCACTGCAAATTTCACAAAATGCAAAGAAGATACCAATGTGAAATTTCTAAAGATAGCTACAGCACTCGATCCAAGATTTAAGAGTCTGAAGTGCCTTCCAAAATCTGAGAGATGAGGTGTGAAGCATGTTTTCAGAAGTCTTAAAAGAGCAAAACTCTGATGTGGAAACTACAGAACCCAAACCACCAAAAAAGAAAATCAACCTTCTGCTGGTGACATCTGACTCAGATGATGAAAATGAACATGTGTTGGTCCGCACTGCTTTGGATCATTATCGAGCAGAACCTGTCATCAGCATGGACTCATGTCCTCTGGAATGGTGGTTGAAGCCAGGGATGTCCCTAGCTATTCTGGGGCCCTACGCAGCCCCCCACCTCTGCGGGGGGGAGGGGGAGGCAGCGGCGGGGCTGGCCCCAGGCCTCTGGGGGGGGCTGGCTTGGGGGGTAGGGGGAACCAGCCCCCCCCCCCAGCACTTACCGGTGGCGCAGCTGGGGACGGGTCTGCACTTCCCGCTGCTGGTGAGTACAGGCCCAGCCCTGCTGCAGAGCTCAGGGGAGTGGGGGCGGGGCTGGGGCGGAGCAGGGGCCGGAAGGGGCGGTGGTCCTGGGGAAGAGCCGGAGCAGGGACTGGAGCAGCACGCAGCTGCGCAGGGCACCAGGAAATTTGGTGCCCCAAATTTCCTGGTGCCCTACGCAGCTGTGTGCTTTGCGTATGGGTAAGGATGGCCCTGGTTGAAGCATCAAGGGACATATGAATCTTTAGCGCATCTGGCATGTAAATATCTTGCGATGCCGGTTACAACAGTGTCATGCAAATGTCTGTTCTCACTTTCAGGAGACGTTGTAAACTAGAAGCAGGCAGCATTATCTTCTGCAAATGTAACCAACCTTGTTTGTCTGAGCGATTGGCTGACCAAGAAGTAGGACTGATTGGACTTGTAGGCTCTAAAGTTTTACATTGTTTTGTTTTTGAATGCAGGTTTTTTGGTACATAATTCTACATTTGTAAGTTCAACTTTCATGGTAAAGAGATTGCACTACAGTACTTGTATTAGGTGAATTCTAAAAATACTATTTATTTTGTCTTTTACAGTGCAAATATTTGTAATGAAAAATAAAGTGAGCACTGTACATTTTGTATTCTGTGCTGTAAATGAAATCAATATATTTGAAAATATAGAAAAATCCAAAAATATTTAAATAAATGGTATTCAAATATTGTTTAACAGTACGATTAATTTTTTTCATTGCTTGACAGCCCTAATATATATATATATTTCTGTTTATGAGGCCATGGAATATGGAAATACTTTACACTAATTATTTATATATACTATGTGAAATGCTTTTGTTTTTTCTGTTATATGGTGCAAACCTTCTATCACTAGTTACAAGGCATATCTGATATTTGGACAAGCTTGTAAAAATCTGTATGTATAAGACCCTTACAGATAAGATTTTCCACTGTGTTTAAGCATAGGGAGAAGTATTTGGATCACTTGTATTTTTGCGGCTGTTAATCATATTTCATATTTTTTAAAAAAAATAAGAGTAGTCTGGAGGAAGAAGTGTGAATACTATAGACTTTAGGCATCAAATCATTTAGCTTGGTTATACATATTTACCCTTTTTAGTTAGAAAAGGTTAAAATAAAACCTATTAAACTATGAGTGATCTTTAAATTCCATGTAATATGTTTATGTAGACAAGCTTGACACTATACCAAAATTTGTGTCAAAGGTTCTGATTTGTGGACACATTGATGGGACTAGTCACATGAGTAAAGTTATTCCTATGCATAAATGTTTATAAGATTGGACCTTTCTTATTTTGTGACGGTCTCTTTTAAAACTGTCAAAGTACTTGCAGCCAAATTTTTAGCCAGCCTCTAGCATTGGATGATCTGTGGTTTCTGGGCACAATTATTTATATTACAGTAGCTCCTAGAAGCCTCAAATGAAATTTTATCCCCATTTTGTATCTATGCACAGTGAGAGACTGCCCCTGCCCTGAAGAGTTGATGGTCCAATTGAACAAGACTATATGAGGCCTAGTCTACACTAAAATATTAGGTCAGTTTATTTACATCAATCAGGGGTGTGAAAAAATCCACACCCCTGAGTGTCATTGTTAAGATGACCTAGGTTCTTGTGTAGACAATGCTGGGTTGACAGAAGAATTCTTCCATTAACCTAGCTACCGCTTCTTGGGGAAGTGGATTACCTAGGCTGACAGGAGAGTCCCTCCCATTGGTGTCGGTAGTGTAGCATTTTATGTATAGACAAGCCCTCAGGGTGTTCCTTGATTACAGGCAAGGAATTGAAACACAGGGAGACTAAATGACTTGCCCAAGTCATTTATGCAGGAAGGCTTTGGCTGAGTCAGGAATTTTAACTAGTTCTTCTGAGCCTCAATTCAGAGTCTTGACCTCAAGGCCATCCAGTGTTAGAGGCTGACTAATTGTACCTGTACCTTGAAAATGTTGGCCCTGAGCCTGGAAGGAGCTCTAGGGATGGATCCCTAAACCTGCACAGCGTCCCACTGAATTCAGTGGAGCTCTGCAGAGAAACCGGGGTCCATCCATGTGGAGATCCTTGCAGAACTGGGGCTTTTGTTTGTATTAAAACCCTCAGTTGCATGCATAAATCATCTAGCCATTTTGCACTCTCAGTGCAATTTTTTCATCCTTAATGTTTGCAGGTGCAACTGTGCAGGCTGTTCTTGCAAATTCAGCCTTTAATAAAAGGAAATCTAGATCATTATTGTATTGCTATTTTAAGTGGACTCTTGACATGTTACCAGTCAAAAATCACTGTGTTTGGTATGTCTTGTGTTGTATTTTCTATGACTGAAAAAATAGTTGATGCTTGAATTTTTTTAAATTTTGTGTTATGTAGAAGTCTTGGGAAAAGGTTGGTTGATGTGAATATTTACTGATAGTGGACAAACCAAGGGGTGGAGAATGTAGATTTGTGATGCTCTTCTTTTACACGTCAGTTCATTTAAAAAAAACCCACATACCTTAGTCATAGCTCAGAATGCAAAATTACTGGATGCTTACCTTCTTTTGGCAAGTAGATATCCCTACTTAAAGGGGTAATATTATTTGTTTGTTTTTTTTTGTGGCATGTGTGTTTTCTTTTTGATTGGGAACTACTGCACTGTATATTGTTGTGAAGAGCAATGACAACTCTTTTAATACACCACTAATATGTGAAAGTGGCGTGACCTCTGCAAGGGCAGAAATGGGGCTGTTAGTTTCACTTCTCTCATTCCTCAGTGAAATACACATGGGGCAGATGATATGATTGCTCTTGTGGAAAAAGACACAAAGGCCATTAAGAGGCAGATGGAAGGAAAGGCTAGAAAAGAAAATGCAGACAGGAAAGTGAAAGGAAGAGAGCATGAATGAGAGAGAAGTGGAAGGTAGGCAGGGCCATAAATGGCAGTGTCTACATACGTCCTTTCTTAACATCCTGGGGAAAAGGATTGTCTGAGTATTGACTGCATGAAGAGACATCTGGAGAGTTTGGGAGCATTCTTTGTCTATTCCCTCAACCATAACTTTTTATTGTATTATCACAGTTCCTTGGGGCCCTGGCCCATGACTGGGGTTTGGTTGTGCTAGGCACTGTACAAATACAGAACAAAAAGATAGTTCCTGCCTTGTAGCCCCTCCTTACTAAATTAATAAAGGTGCAGAAAGGTATTCACTGAGTAATTTAGTGGGCTACCAGGATGCACGTTTAGTATCTTGTTTGTAAACTTCGCAAAAGATTCTTGAAAACAAAATTAGATAGGATATCAATATTGGGAGTACCTGTTGTCTCTGTCCCCATTCTGTTTATCTTCCTCTTCCTGTACTTGTTTTATTCCCACTGTTCTTTCTGTTTTTAATTATGTATTTCTCAGTTTCATGTTTCTGCATTTTTCTCTTACCCCTGTGATGGAACTGGGGCGGCTTTGTAATAATTTATAAATTCATAAACTTGGGCCTGCCTGAGTGCAGGGGACTGGACTTGACCTCTCGAGGCCCCCTCTAGTGCTACTTTTCTATTAAAAACTGTATGTTGACCTGGTTATTTGGATGTTTACTCTATGGATATATTTAGCTTAATAGGGAGCTGTCAGGAATAACCATCCGGAAAGGAAAGAATGGCTCAAAATAAGTCATTTCTCAGTAAACACTTGAGTAGTTGTTAAGAGGCTACTAGGACAGGAAAAGGCCTGTGAATGTAGGAGAGAGAAGAACTGGAAGGTTTAAAAAGAAATGGTCTCTGAAGAGGCAGTGTAGTTGTTTGAGGAAACCAGGCTGAGGCAGACGGGCTCTACTGCAGGTGTCTGAAGAAGTTAAGCTTGCCTAAGTTATTATTTAGGGTGGGAAGCTTTTAGGTAAGGTAGACATGCATGTAAACTGTTTTAAAATCCATTTTCTCTAAATGCTCTGTTCCTACTGCTGAACTAAGCAATACTTTGGTTTTAAGAAGGCTGTCTGATCACTTGTACACCCTGCTCACAGACTCCTGAAGGAAAGAAACACAGGTACTTGAACTCAGTTGGACCTGCTGGGTAATAACAGTTGAAACGCTGGGCACTGTAGTCCAGGTGTGGGAATTCTTGACGTCTGAGGGGTGGACTCAGAGTGACCAGAAATGCTTTACATACACATTGAATTGCAGAGTGAAAATGATTGACTAGGTTTGTGTTGTGATCCAAATGAATTTCATTCTGCACCTGGCTCCAGTGTAAAGCCACTGAATTTGGTGCTGCTGTTGGCACTGAGGGTTTCTTAGTAGTTCATTGCCTTGGATGGAGATCAGGAAGAATGATGGAGGTGGTCGTGTTAGACAAAGAATGTCTGGTTCTGCTATGTTAGTATTTTGGGGAGGAAGAAGATTTAAGGAGAAATCAGAAACCCACAATTAAGTATGATGGTCACTTTTGCGTTATTTTAAATAATTTTGGATTTTGCATAAAAATAGATGTTCAATGAGCTGATCCATGTGGATCCTCAAAATTAACATTTATCCCTGGCAGAAATTGTTCAGTGTAGAAATTGTTTGTGCATGAAGTCTGGATGACTCCTGCGGTTGATAATAAGATGCAAAGTCTTTCATATCTACGCCACTGTCTTGAATCTATGCTGGCTTGGTGGTGACCAAAAGACATTGTTCTGACCTATAAAAATGAGCTGGGGAGTGATCTTGGTCTGTTCCATACTAGACTAACATCCATTATGTACCATGGTTATAAACACACTAAATATTTAGATATTGCAGTTCACACTACTTGGTGCCATTGATGCAATCTCAGTATTGTGACTGAACTTACTTATCTTTGGTTGTGTTGCTTGCAGAACATAGCTAAGGTGCATTGGTTGGAAGTTATCGTTGGAAACTGGTAGTGCTGTTGTCAGTACTTTGCTTTCCTTATTGAGAGGGGTTCAGCTTTCTAAGGTGTCAGTCTGACACCTTTTACTTGAGTTACATTTTTAAGGAAAAAATCTTGCTGTATATTGCACCTTTTATTTATATAAACCTATACACATCTTCATTCCGAAGATATTCCAAAACCCTTAAAAATAAGTGAGTTATATAATTGTGACCACAGGCAACCAGAGTAGTTTGTACTCATCCCACCAATGGTGGATTAACTGTGGATCCAGCCCTAGGCTGACAAACAGCTGACCAATATTGTTGTTTCTTGTCTTATGCTTAGATTGTAAAGGCTCTTTAGGTCAGGGACTGTCTTTTTGTTCTGTGTTTGTATAGTGCCTAGCATAACTGGATTCTGGTCTGTGACTGGGGCTTCCAGTTGCTACAGTTGGTGGATTAACTGTAGATCTGGCCCTGGGCTGAACCAGGATCCATTGTGCAGGAAAATTCTTGTCTTGTGGAACACCCTGCCTAAATATGTTAAAACTGGGACTTTATCCTTGTTTCAGTATAGTTGTCTAGCTACTAACCGCTATACCTTAAGGAAATTTGAAACCCTGGTCTGTTTCTGCTGGCCTTAGTCATCCCTCCACTGAGTTCTGCATGCTCTCACAGATAATGAAACCTGGGGTGTGTCAACTCCTTTGAGAGAGGAATTTGAAAAGCCCCAATTTCATTTTGGGTAAAGTTCAATTAGTTGCTTATGCGAGGTCCCAGCCAACATATGTAGCTGGCTAGAGTTTACCGCTACGTAGATAAGAATTGTTAGAGAGGGGATGTCACTTTCCAGCCACAAAACCCAGTGTGTGCTCCTTCCCCCATTCACACAGCCGTCAGACCCTCCAGTTTCACCATCCTCCATCCCACTTTTTCTAGCTGCAAATCCCTTCTGCAGTGCCCCACACCTAAAAATGTGTTTCCTCTGTGGAGGAAAGTGACTTCCCCTTGTGAATGACCTGTCTCTTTTCTCCCTCGCCTGCCCCTGAACACTGAAGCAGTATGATTTTGGTTAAAAATGCCAGTGGCCCATCTAGGCTGTGGCTCCCAATGTTATTAACACTGGTTTAGTTCCACCAACATCAACAGTGGAAAACTTATACAAAACTTCCCTAGGACAGATAAGCCTTAAATTAAATCACAAAATTGGTGGTGGAGTGGGCAATGGGACCAAAAGTGTAGCTAGCTAAAGGAACTGATTTCCAGACCATTGCTTTCACAACTAACATGGAAAACTTTTACTGTCTCTGGAATCAGCAATGAACCATTAAAGTAGAGGCAAGTTTGTCTGGTTTTTATAACGGTGGACTGGGAATGACGGTCTATCACTTTCTTTCCCCATAGCCCAGCCCCCCTCATTGATGGAACAACATATGCTTTCAAAGGTAGGATTTAGCTTCCTCTGCTGCGATGGAGGAGCAGTCTGTTGAGCTCCTTTAATCTTCAGACTAGAAACAGCATTTGTATATTTTAATAGCTAAGACATTTTTTCCCCATTACACCCACTCTTCCTTATGGCCTTGTCACTAGGGAAAAAATGGTGTTAGCCAACACATGTTAAAATTCTAGTGAATGCAATGCAGTTTGTCATTTTCTTGTGTGTCAGATTACAAACTGTGTTGTCTTCACTAGGATTTTAGCATATGTGAGGTGTGCTGTTACCTCATGTTAGCTTTTTTCTTAGGGTGGATGCACCTCTATGTTGTGAAGAATCATTCCTACCCTGTCCTAGGAAAATATGTGATAGTCTCTGTCTTTGGTTTGTTTAGAATCCTGAATTCACTTATAGAGTTAGTCTTTACCATGGACTGTCTTATTGTTCTGTGTTTGTATAGCCCCTAGCGCAGTGGAGTCCGGATCCATGGCTCAGGCTTCTAGGTGCGACAATAATACAAATAAATAAATAAATATGTAACTTCAGTTCCCTCTATCTGTACCACCAAGCCCACAAGGGTTACTGTAAATGTAAATACAGACAGTCCTTTATAATTTCTCTGACGCACAGTCAGTACTAAGAGGCTTGGGTTGATCTGTTTTAGTGCTGTGTTCTGATAAACAAAGGGACTGTAATTTCATCTGCTTTCTCTCAAAAAGTCTTTACTCTGTATCAAAATGTTAACACAATAGCTAACAAACAATGACAAGGTTGCACTTAACAACAGTTGTATAGTGTTTCAGTAACTTTTTGGAAAGCTCTTCTGTTTCTGTATTTGCATGAGTATCAGCAGTATATTACGAGACTTGCATATGATGCTTCTATATGAGCTCAACATATCTTGCTAATAGGATGAAGAGGCCCACAATTCAAGGAGAATGGAAAACTGGAGTGATTAGTTACAGTGAGCTAAATATTTTAGCTATCTTAAATATATATTATAAAAAAGAACGATCAGAACAGTTTTGGATAAATCTGTTACTGTTTCACTATCTCCATTTCAGTGATGGGAGTTGGGAATGGTGTCTGTCTCTTTGGAGGCTACCATTTTATATATACTTCCTATCAAGAGCTTCAGCCTGATACAGTGGGATTGACAAATCTGATCCCGTTTGAGAACACTGAAAGAAAGATGATCAAACCTTTTATAAGGTATGCTAAATTAACTGATATGACCCTTTTATGTGCCCTTTTGTGGGAGTCAAGGCTTGAAATGGTGTGCATGTTCATTTTAAAAATTCTGCTTGGTTTGTTACTCTGGAGTTAACAGGTATATCAAGTTTTTTCTTCCTTGATTTTGCTCTAGGTCTCGTTGGCTGTGTTTAGATATAGATTATTAACTTTCTCATCCCTTAATTGAAAGGCCCGGACTAAAGTGTCTTCTAAATATTTCTCAGACATTGAATTTAAATGTGCAAGTTAAAAAAAAGGTTGAAATAGTCTGAATAAAAATCACTTCATTTTTCAGTTAATCAGGGTTTACATTTCTTCATCCAAATCATATCAATTCTTCAGTCATCCATAGAGTCTTGTAGGGAAATCAGGATAGACAAGACCTGAAGTTCTACTCTGCTTAAAAGAAAAAAGTTATTTTAGTTTTTGAAAACAAAATAACTTTTCAGGTCTTCCTTATACGTATAAAGAAACAAAGGTACAAACCTATGTTTTCTTTTGTAGATCACCACCTTTTAACCTCTTCAAAATTGAACTTCATCCAAGTTTTTAAACAAACAAAACCAAGTAGAGCAAAAAAGTTCACCATCTGCCCTTAATTTTATGGTTAAAATATAGATAGCCTTGCCCATATTCAAAGACTCTCTCACTTGGGTAGCTCAGAAATGCATCTTCTGAATTGAGTTGTCCTTGCAACATAGTATATTTAGAATGTCTTATATTTATCTCTTTCTTTGCTTCTATAATTTGTGAAACTTCTTCTCTATATATCTGGTTTAACACAAAAGGATAATCTGTGTATGGTTATTTGTTACACCTTTTTTTTTTTTTTAAAGACAAATCCCAGTTGTATCTTGAATAAACTTGGGTTTTGGAATGCTGTGTTTATCCCACTCAGTATATCAATGCTTGTGCAACTTTTTTCTGATAATCTTGACATCCCTTTAACCAAACCCACCATTTCCTCAGATACAGCCAGTATGAATTTGTGGCATTTTCTTAAGTTTCATCCTTCCATGCAATGAACTATTAATTACAGCTTCCTACAGTTTTTCAGACTCTCCAGTTCAGTTGACAGTGTCACACAGTCTGGAGTGGCTAATGACCATGAGTGCCAGCTGCAGGGCAGAACCCCCAAAACTGGTTGTATGTTCTATCATTAGATTTCACCAACCCAGTAACAGATGTGAAGTCCTAAAGCACTATAACAGTCTTACCACAGAGTTACAGGCAGACTGGAATGCCCAAGGGGGCTATCTTGCCACCCAGGCAAGATGAACTGTAGATGGTCACTTTACACCAAAAATCACAACAATATTCAGGTTACTTCCAATTCCAAAGAACCAGTCACTTACCACAGGTCAGTTGTACTCAGATCTCAAACCCAAGACACAGCCTGTAGCCAATCCTGTTCTAAACTAACTAAAGATTTATTAACTAAGAAATGAGTTATTTACAAGATTAAAACAGGAAACATAGACACACAAATGAGTTACAGTCTTTGATTTAAAAGGTAGTATAAGTTTCTATAATAATCAGCTCTATATGTCTTTTAGGGCTGACCTATTCCATACACCATGGGGATCTCTTTCTTATGTATAGGAATCTTTGCTTCTTGGAATTCAGACAGCATAAAGATCCCAGTTTCTCCTTGTCTGGAATTTTTATCCTGTATCACCCAGGAATCCAAACTGATGGGATGAGATCATGCTCAGGGAGGGAGTGAGGGATGCAGTCAACAAGGTCTCTATCCTTTGATGCTATGCATTGCCTCATTTGCCTTCAGTGGGCCATCTGGTGTGCAGAAGCACTTTACCTGAATTAATGCTGCTTGTCCTGTTTGGTGAGTTACACAATTACAGAGGTTTACAATACAAACAGTCAATATAACTTTATACCATGGGCTACGGAAGTTATAAGTGAGATCAGTACATGCAGCTTCCTACATTGTTCATAAGATCTAGGCACCAAACACATTCTTACAACTTTTAATATTTATCTTAACACTGTTAACACATAGGAAAGCCAGACTGGTTTCCAGCTGTGATTTTTGTCAATGTTCAGTGGGGCTTGGGGCCTTGGCATGAGCTGCCACCTGGTCTGCTAGCATCAAAGTCATATTGATTTAATTCTTAGAAACTGCTCATAATTTCTCTTCAAAAGTGCAAACAGAGTCATATTTTTTTCCCCCAACTTAGGAGGCAAAAACATCCAATTTTCCCTTAGTTGTATTTAGCAAAAGTGCTAATCAATTATCAGACCTTCTTGCTCCCTGGGCAGACTCCCTAACATGGTGTGAGAGGGTAGGTGAGGCAGCAGCAGACACACTAAATCCTGTAGCCACCTACTTCCCCATTTCTGCTGCCTTTGAACTTTTAAGAGGGATACACCTTAACCATGCCCTGCACCCCAGAACAATAAGAGTGAGAAATGTCTTAAGAAAACACTCCAGCAGGAATGATTCTTTGCTGTCTGACAGCATAATATTTGACTCCTGTCGTCTTCCCTCAACTTTAAGCCAAAATTAAGTCCTGTCACTTCTACCTCCAGAACATTTCAGCCAAATTGCTTGTCCACACCCTGCTCATATTCCATCATGACTATTAGAATCTTCTCCTCTGAGGTGTGTAACAGTCTTGGATTAATAATTTGATCACTGTGGCCACAGGTGCTGGCTTCCTCTGGGCCCTGGACGTTCTCAACCCCCTGCTGTGCCCTGTGCCCTGACCCCTTCCCCCAAACCCTCACCCCTGCTCTGCCCCGGGCTCTGCCCCGGGCCCTGCCCCCATCTCATCCCCTCTCCCAAGTCCCCACCCTTGCCTGTCTCTTCCTGCCCCTGCTCCGCCCCAAGCCCTGCCCCCACCCCGCCCTCTCCTACCCAGTTCCGCCGCCGCCTCCTCTGAGTGTGCCCTGTCCCAACTCCTCCCTCTCCCCCCCCAGTACCTCCTGTACATCACGAAACAGCTGATTGTGGCAGGCGGGAGTCGCTGGAAGGGAAGGGGAAGAATTGAATGACGGGGCTGCTGGTGGGTGCTAAGCACCTATTAATTTTTTTCCATGGGTGCTCCAGCCCTTGAGCACCCACGGAGTTGGCATCTATGACTGTGGCTAATGGACAGCCCCCCACTCTATCTGAAATGCAGCTGTACCAAAGTCATCATTCTCTCCAAGAACTTTTACCATGTCACCTCTCACTCCCCTTTTGAGTCATTTTGCTGCCCTTCTGTTACATTGTGCATCAAATTTAGACTACTTGTCCTTTTCTTCGAGTCCTGGATCTCATTCAGATGATTCCCTTAAAAAAAAATTGTACAATAAATACCCAAACCTTCTGAACCATTATGATCTATGTTACGTGTATATGTAAACTCACTATCTCTGTAATCCATGTCTCTACCGGTGTATGTTCTGCCTTCTCTTGTTTGTCATGTCTACCCCCTTAGTTTTGGGGCTCTTGAGAGCAGTAACTTGTCTTGGGCATCTCTGTGTAGCATCTAGCACAGGTATGTATACAATTAACAATACTTAATCCTGAATTATGTTAGAATTAGGAATATATAACATTTAAAATAGTCTGTCCCCACATTGGTTGTTTGTCTCATTCCAGAAGCCCAAGTGCAAGCTAAACACATGTACTTTTGGGAACAACAGACTTGTTTTTGTTTAATTTATAAAACGAGAATGTTTTTTTTTCAAGACAATTTGAATTAGAACTTGACATTAGTTGATGATTCAACTGATACTTTTCTCATAGATATGGAGAATGTGTAGTATTATGTAATTCTTAAGACAAAACCTCTAACTGTGACTTATTTTTTGAAGGGTTTGGCTAAATTATCCATAAGTTTTGGATAACTAAGAAGATTTTGAAGCTTGAGACTTGTGTTTTGTCCACCAATATCTTATAAACAGGAGAACAGACTATACTTTATTAGCCAGGATAAATATAACCAAAGGCTTTCTGAGCTGTGGTTTTGTACCATAAGAATGGTACACTTGTTTAGAATGAAAATAAAGCAGTCTTTGGGTTTTTTCCTTGGAAAATTGTTCCATTTATCTAATGCAGAAATCTGCTGGAGAATGGCAGTTGAAAAAGGAGAGGTGTTTATGACAAATCAAATAAAGTGTTGTTATGGGGAAGAACTACAATTTCTTCCTTTCCTATTAACGATTAGTTTGAAATTATGGAAATTTGAAGTCATTGGAAAAACTTGGAGAGGTCAGTCTAGTAAGTGTACACATAACTATAATTCTTGGCACACTGGCAGTGTTGCAGCGGTACATGTATTAGAATTCAGCCAGCAGTGTAAAGGATGGATTTTAAAACTATGACTTTTCTTAATGCTTCAGAGCTTAAATAGGTTTAACTGCTGGTTTTGGTTTTTTTGTCTGTTTGGTTTTTTTTTTATAGGGAATGTGGTTAGAGAGGGAGTTGAAAGGTTGTTCCACATTAGTATAGAATTAAATGGTTTTTGTTTGTGTGAAGTGTAATAGAGAATTAGAACACCTTACAGTTAATTATTCAGAGATTGTCCAGATTTCACTCTTCTTCATGTCATATGCAATTTGCAGAAAGACCTTGTTTACCAATTCCTAATTATACAGGTAATATACCAAAGGCAATAATTCCATGCTGTTCCCCTAGATACCCTGGTGATTGGCAGCACATGGATACTTAAGTATAGTGTGCCTAATAGGCTGAAACTCATTCTTTCAGCTTGTCCACACTAATAGACTACTGTGTGGTTTTGAAATAAAACTTCCTTAAATGGCTCTATTCATAAGCTTTGCGCAACTAAGTAATATCTTTCAGCATTAATGTAAATCCCTGTTGTTTGCTTTGACAGCAGAGTAGTGCTGACTGCATGTAGTCAGTGAATTTACCAAAAATAATTTTTGCTTGTTGCATGCAGTTTGCTTAGTCCGAGAAACTCATCCCTCACTGACATTTAATTTTTTTAAAATCTGAGATCGTCCTGCACAAAAATCTAGTGGTTGATGGGAGACCTGCATTTTACCAGCTGGGTTGGGCCTCATTTCTCAGGTCATCAGAGGAGTTCCACAGCAGCAAAACACTTGGCCCCTAGGAAGAGGGAGTCCCTTGTGTTCTGCTATTGGATTAGAATGGAATCTCACCCACTCCTCCGTATGCTTCATATCAGGTCTAAGGGCGTGGGAGAAAATGGATTTTTAAGAGACTAAAGGAAAATATGTATTCTCAAAGACAGGCCATTACTTAACTATGGAATGTGTGTTTGCAGGCCTTCTTCCTTTTGATTGTTATTTAAAATTTATATGCATCCAACTCACAAAATACAAGCTATTTTAGCATGTCAGATCTCCCACAGGAGGTAGGTAACGCTGCTTTGTTAAGTAAAATATAATACAAACAGTGCAGCCACAGTAATAGTAAGGTAACTTAAAAACTAATATCTTCAAAATGGTAAAGTTAATTTAAGGAAATCAAACCACTGTGAATTTTCTAATCCCTGAAAATCTGTGCAAACAACTGGAAAGTGAAACTTCTTTATAAAACTGTAGTGTAATGATGACTCTACAAGGCAGGTGTAGTTAAAATTGTGAAAAGTAACTCATGAAGTAGTAATTTCCAGCATTTTTATTCCCCTCTATTTAACCTACATAACTTTACCAATATTTCAGCACTCAAAAATACTCTCTGTTTTGGCTTAGTTTAATCAAGACTGTTCATATTTCCTTGTCTTTATCCACCTGGATTTGAAGGGTGAATGGGTTTCTTAGTAGGATCTGAAGTTAGGCCATTGGGCACATATAATTAAGGTACTGAATTTTATGCCCAGTGACCCAAATGCTCTTTAGGGATAGGTGCTTGATTATAACACAGTTATTGACTAAAAAATATACACTTTAGCTCGTGAAGAGTACATTCTATTCTTTTCAGAAAACAGTAATTCTGATCAGAGAAATTGGAAGATGAGACACATGTCTCTATAGCTCTTTTTATTTTTTTAGATTTGTTAATTGTTTCCAATGTTGCCCACAACGTATTAGGTGCTCTCTCTATAAAACCCATGTATTAGTAAAATTTTAGCATCACCTGGCCACTTTGCTTGTTTCTGACTCCCCTTTCTAGTTCCTTCAGTGCTTGTTTTCAGTGCACAGTTAACTCAAGAACTCAAGTTTATAACTCAAGTGTTGCCCCTAACTGGAGTCCCATCCCTACACACAAACCTTTAACTCAAATGCAGTGTTGCTTTTATCTCTAGTTGGTTGGTCTGAGAGGAGTATAGGCTAAAGGTCAGTGAAACACAGCTCGTCAGCTGCTAACATGATCACTCTGTAGTGTGGACAAAGGCTAGCAACACTCAAGTGCTTCTATTCTTCCCGTGTCTTCCTATAATTCTCCCTGTGTGTCCAGGAAGGACAGAGAAGTTCTCTCACAACTCACTGGAAAATAATTACTAGAGCAGCTCAGCTTACTACAGTACTAAGAAACATGGCATGTGCTCCCAGAGGTCTTAACGCACTCGAGTGCAGCACCAGTATGGACACAGAAGCTCATATTGTTTCTCAGGCTATATCTACACTGCACACCTTATAGGTGCCAACTTCTGCTCCCATCAGTGGATGCTCGACCACCCACTCTGGCCCTGTCCCGACTCCACCCCTCCTGCCCTGCCCTACCCCCATTCCAACCCCTTCCCCAAAGTCCCCGCCCCCTCCCTGCCCCTATTCTGACTCCTTCCCCAAATCCCTGCCCCAGCTCCACCTCCTCCCCTGAGCATGCCACGTTCCCGCCCCTCCCTGCCCTGCTCCCGGAGCGGCCAAACAGCTGTTTGGCAGCGGCTGGGAGGCGGTAGGTGGAGAAGCAGGGATGTGGCGCGCTCAGGGGAGGAGGTGGTGGGGTGGGGAGCTTGGCTGCCAGTGGGTGCAGAGCGCCCACTAATTTTTCCCCATGGGTGCTCCAGCCCCAGAGCACCCACGGAGTCGGCGCCTATGGCGCACCTTACAATGGCATGGCTGTGCCGCTACAGCTGTGCTGTTGTAAGGTGCGCAGTGTAGCTGCTCTTTGTCGCTGGGAAAGAGCTCTCCTGATGACAAAATAAACGCCCCCCCCAACACGGGAGGGTGGTTTCATCACCGAAAGAGTGTCTCCCACTGACGAAGTGCCGTCCACACCGGGGGTTTTTGTTGTTAAAACTTTTGTCGTTCTGAGGTTTGGTTTTTTTTGCACAACCCGGAGCAACAGAAGTTTTAATGATGAAAGTGCAGTGTAGACATAGCCTCAGTGTGGCTGCTTTCACTCAAGCTAGGTTAACTCAGGCTACATCTATACTGCAATATAAAACCTGTGGGATGAAGTTTCAGAGCTTGGGTCAGCTGACTCTGGCTTGGACTGTGGGGCTAAAAATTGCACATAGACACTTGGGGTGGAGCCCGGGCTCCAAAACCCCACAAGAGACAGAGGGTCTTTGAGCTCGGGAGCCCAAGCTCTGAGACACGCCCCAGGGTTTCAGAACCCAGACTCCAGCCTGAGCCTGAATGTCTACACTGCAATTTTTAGCCCCACAGCCCAAGCCCCACGAACCTGAGTTAGCTGACCTGGACCATGGGTCTTTTATTGCAGTGTAGACGTACTCTCAGAGAGAAGTAATTCAAGTGTATATAAGTTGAGTTGACTCTGTTGTGTAGACATATTCTCTGTTTTGATTTTAAAAGAGTGTGTGCCTTCTTTTGTGTTTGTATAGCACTTAGCAAATTGTGGACAGCATTGGAAACAAATCATTTATATGTGGCATTAAAAAGATACCCTATAGTCAAGCCATTGAAGTTACTTGAAGGTGTTGTGACAGAGCCGAGTATTCAGGAGGGATTGAATGAGGAGGGGGTAGTGGCTTTACCAACCAGATGAGGAAGGTATAATCAAGCAACACTTGGACTAGGAGCAGGCCAAATTGCTAGTAAAATGAAGAGATTGCATTCCTTCAGTGTACTGGTGATTAAGAAAAAGGAAGGAAGTCTGAAAAATGAGCTAATTTAGGTGTCTTGATTCTGTGCAGTTGTGCTTCATTACAGTGAATGGTCCTTTTCAAGAATAACAAATTTGGTTAAGAGTTTCTGCTGCAGTGCAGTCGCTTGAGTAGCTTAATGTGCTGATTACATAGCCAGCCTTAGCATTTTTGGATGAATGTACAAAACACTTTTTAAGCCACCCTCTCTTTCCAAATATAGCCAATGCCTCACCATTTTAGCGAGCTATGCATATGACTAGCTTCAGGATTGATTAGCTAGGTGACTTCTTTTCAGAGAAACCTGGTATTTAGCTTCCTGATTTTTAGTAAAGACTAAGGGGGAGATTTTCAAAAGCACCGATGGTGGCAGTTTGGTGCCTAATTCTGGTTCAAAGTCAATGGGAGTTGGGTACCAAACTGTCATTTGTGCCTTTGAAAATCTCCCCTTAATTCTTTGTCTGCCCTCTTGCGTCAGTGGAAGTGGAAAGGGTCCATGTAAATTACCAACATCTAAAAATGTTTCAAGGCACAATTCTGTAGATAACACAGTGGTCAGCATGCTGCTAAAATTTCTGGAAAGTTTTGTGCACATTCTGGTGCATTGTAGTCCCCTCTACAGCAGTAATTTATGAGCATTAATGAATCATCATAACCTTCACCTGTGAAGTAGTTATTAGAAAAACTTAGGCAGATAAGTTTGACTTTGAGTTGGTATAATAAGAGCAGGGAATGTAATGGATCCCCTACTCTGTCCTGTGCTGAGTCCACTAAACCAGGCCATGTCTCATGCTGTTAAGGTGACACTGCTTGTGGTCATTGGTCACATTGCTACTTGCAGCTGAGCAGCCAAGCTGAGAAGTAAAAACCTGCAGCAGTCATAACACTATCAGAGACCATCTCCATCCCCAACAACTGCAAATTTGATTGAGTTTTTCTTAAAAAATTAAAGGACCCATATGTGCTAGTGTAGGGGTGGACAAACTTTTTAGCCCGAGGATATAGAAATTGTATGGTGGGCCATGAATGCTCATGAAATTGGGGTGGGGGTGCGGCCTCCAGGGTTGAGCCAGAAATGAGGAGTTCAGGGTGTGGGAGGAGGCTCTGGGCTGGGGCAGGGGGGTGAGGGGTGTGTGTGCGGGGTGAGGACTCCGGCTGGGGATGCAGGAGAGTGCTTGGGACTGGGACCGAGGGGTTCGGAGGGTGGGAGGGGGATCAGGGGTGGGGCATGGGGGATGGCTCAGGGCAGCTCTTATTTCAATCTGCTCCTGGAAGCAGTGGCATGTCCCCCCTCCAGCTCCTACGCAGAGGTGTGGCAGGCAGGTCCGCTATGCGCTACCCCGTCCATAGGCATTTCCTGGCCAACTGGAGCTGCGGGGGTGGCACTTGGGGTGGGGGCAGCATGCAGAGCGGAGCCCCCTGGCTGCCCCTACGTGTAGGAGCCAGAGGAGGGACATGCTGCTGCTTCCAAGAGCCGTTCGGAGTGACCCCTGACCCTGCTCCCCGGCTGGAGCGGGGCAAGCACCAGACCTTGCTCCCGAGCAGGAACTCAAGGGCCGGATTAAAATGGCAGGCGTGCTGAATGCAGCCCATGGACCGTAGTTTGCCCACTCCCGTGCTAGTGGCTTTTCCATTCCCACAGGTCAGATCTGACCAGCTATAAGAATGAGACAGAATAATCCATGCTCTTTTAGAGATTTTCTAGACACAGTTTTGGTAACAATTTAATTATATCTATTTTTGAAGCAGATATAATTAAATCAGTGCAACCCCCTAGTGTGGATGCAGCGTAAAGGTGCTTATATCAGAATAGCTTATTTTGATAAATGTGTGGTTTCTTAACTTATCTAACGGTTCAATTTTTTATAGACAACCCTAAGAAAAATCAGTGAGAAGCCTTTCAGCCCCAGGGTACCTTTACACTTTCAAAACTATCTTTGCCAAGGAAGAGGACTAGAAACTTACTTTCTAAATATGAAAATTGAAATTGCCATTCAAAACCAGGAATGGTGATGGGGGGGGTCATCTGCAGCTTTGGGGGTCCCAAAGCTAGCTCTGACTAAGTCTCTTTATTTTGAACTGAGGGGTGAGGAGCAGAATCCTCTTGGCATCCACTTTGGTTATTGTCATGGAGATCTCCTTTACCTGTTCAGTGACCCTGTTGTAGTGTACATACTATAGAAAACCCTTAGATGCATAGATCACTTGTACATGGTAATTAGAATGTTTTTGTTTCTGCAGCTTATGCTGTTCTAATAACAAACATATACTTACAGACTTCCCTTGTTTCCTATTCATGTTGGTACACATATTGTGCTCAAGCTAGAGTGGTCTTGCCATAAATAAATATCTACCTTGCTTTTTTATAAGAGAGTATTTTCTGGGCAGTGTGCCTCTCAATCACTCTAAATTATCTGTTGCAGTCAAATAACTCTGTTAATGTTGCTTTAACCATATGACACAAACTGTGAACATGGTTAGTTACAAATAAAAAACAAGTTGTTATGACCCATATTATGCAACTGTAACTTCACTTTTGCCATATTTAGAATATAATGCAACTTATAATGTCAATTCCTGTGAGTGTTAATTCTCTCAATAAACTAATAAATATAGTAGTGTGTGGCATGGCCCTGTCTATGCAGGGAAAAAATATGGCTTGTTTTTTAATTTTTCCAATCAAGATAGCTCAACTCTATTGGAACCTCCCTTAACACCTGTGTAGACAGTTCAACATCTTTTGAGATAGTTTGAAGCTACCGCACAACCAAAAGTGACTCCACATTACAGTATTAACTCAAGTGATCCACCCTTGAGATTCTTCCCTTGTGTTAGCTATGGGAGTCATGTCCTGCATCCACATGAGCATTCTGTTTACTTGTGTGTGATGCCAAGGCTTTTGGGGACCCATCTCATTGTAGTGCTACATTAAACTGCACTGCTCTGTGAATGCTTTTGCAGTGTAATGAGGGAGAACGTGTCTGCCCCTTCTGGGGATTCTGGTTGGAAGTGGTATGAACCTAGTAACTCAGTGAAGTAAACCCATTCCATCTGGGCTCGCTCCAGATTTCTCTCTGGAGAAACATTCCAATGGGTTGTATCCAACCCATGTACATCCAAAGCATGTATCCAACTTGCGGGCCCTGCTAGCATCACACCAAAGATCCACTGGTACCTTGCTGTCAGCCTGTGGCCAGCTGGGAGCATGCTGAGGCGGTCCTCTTGGGGTCATTCTTAACAAACAGAGCTCTGTGCTGCATATAGATGAGTGAAGTTGCTGATACTGGAAACTGTGCAAGTGGGGGAAAGAGGCTGAGAAGGCCTATGTGCAATGGTAGGTGGTTTCCAATCAGAAAACAAGGAGGTAGATGGCAAGAAAAGGGCACAGGTGGGAGGTGTTGTGGGATTGTTGGAAGGCATTGGAGGACTAGTGGTTCTTGCTGATGTCATGGCATTAGCCTGTATCCAGGCTACAGATAAGACACGTTAGCAACTGTTGAGGGAATCTCACTGGAAGTCTGTCCTACACCCCCAGTTACATCAGCCAGTTTTTGTTATATCACCACCACGCGAGTGATTGGGTTTTTGTATGTGGATGGTGTCGGGAACACTCAAGCTCTGCCTTGTGTTACCTTGCTAGTGGTTCTGTCTACATGGATCTTAAAGGGAGAAGGGGATCTCAGCTGAGTTGAGCTAATTTACTTTTTGGAGAGGGTGAGGTGGAGAACTTGCTTTTGTAGTTAGGGCCACTGTTGAGATGTGTTTCAGCTGAGTTACGGAGCTGATCGGTGGTTGGTGGGTTTTTTTAAATTGTTTTGATCTTCACTTGTGAACAATTTAATGGAGTGGAAGCTGGGGAGAGTTAAGGCTTCAGATATTGTGAAGGAATGTATTTGCATCTGCACATTAGTATTTCCCCACCTACATGGAGCACCAGGAAGAATGTAAAAGTTCACTCGTTGGATGCCTGGAGAGACTGAAATATTCAAAGTATATGACTTCAGTCAGGATCCATGATGGGGCTGCAAATAAATGTTACATAAGAAACAGATCCAGTTCTTTCCGTGTCTTTATTTTTATTTGAGTTTTATTTGCAATCAAAAGAATACGCACCCCATAGTCGAAGGATGGTTTTATGGTTAGAGTTATTGTACTGAGATACAGGTTCTATTTCTGGTTTTGTAGTAGATTTCCTTTGAGACCTTGGGCAAATCACTCAACTTCTCTGTGTCTCACTATGGAGATACTTCCCTACCTTGTAGGGATGTTGGAGGTGCTTGGATACTACTGTAGTAACCATAGAAAAGTCTATAAATAGACCCATAGCCCTTAAGGCCAGAAGGAATCATCATGATCATCTAGTCTGACCTCCTGCAAATTGCAGGTCACAGAACCTCACCCACTCACTCCTGCAACATACCCTAACTTCTGACTGAGTTACTGAAGTCTTCAAATCATGATTTAAAGAATTCAAGATACAGAGAATCCGGCATTTACACTATAAATAAGTGGTACACATTCTGAAATCCCTTGAAGTGGTGCATGTATTTTCACAGGCTGAATGCATGACACTTTCTGAAAATAAGGCTCCTCTAAGGTGTCTCAGTTTGGACATCCAAATATAGAAGCATCCAGAATCACTAGTCACTGCTGAAAAATGTGACCTCTTTTACGTCTGATTCATTAGATCCACCAATCTCCCTACCACTGCAGCATTCTTTCCTGTGACCATGGGTGGTTGGTGCAGCCCCCGTTTGGGGAGGCGAGCCCCAGGTCTGCCCCTTCTGCCATTTCCTCCCCCCACCCCCATGGCTGGTGTAGTACGAGAAATTGCTATCTGTAGGAATTTGCTACATCGGATAGCAGTTTTTTTACAGTCCCTTACATATGAGTAACTGCTACAGGTAGCAAATTCCGAAAAGTAGCTGTTTCTTGCACTATACCAGAGCCCCCAGACCCTCCCCCCACCTGGAGGAGCCCCTGGCTATCCGAAGTCCCCGAGCCCCACCCCCAACCCCGCCCACCTGGCTGGAGGAGTCCAGGGCCAGCTGCAGCCGCGTCGCATCTCCCCTCTCCAGATCCCAAGCTGCCCAGAGAAAAGCATTTCTCAGACCAGAGGTGGGCAAACTATGGCCCATGGGCCACATCTGGCCTGTGGGACTGTCCTGCCCAGCCCATGAGCTCCTGGCTGGGGAAGCTTGACCCCGGACCCTCCCCCGCTGTTCCCCTTCACATGCAGCTACGCTGCCATGTGGGCAGCGTGGCTCTGAGCGGCATGGTAAGGGGGTGATGGGTAGCAGGTACCAGGGGGCAGTTGGATGGGATGGAGGTTCTGGCATGGTCAGGGGTCGGGGAAACGGGGGGTTGGGTAGGATATGGAAGTCCCTGGGGGGGCCTGCTAGGGGTGTGGATAGGTCAGGGTAGTCAGGGAGTGGGCGGGGGGGAGGGTTGGAAAGGGGGGTGGGATCCTGGGGGGCGGTTTAGGGCAGGGGGGTCCCAGGAGGGGGCAGTCAGGGGATGGGGAGTGGGGGTGGGGGCAAGGGCCCAGTTGTTTGGGGGGCACAGCCTTCCCTACCCGGCCCTCCATACGGTTTTGTACCCCGATGTGGCCCTCCGGCCAAAAAGTTTGCTCACCCCTGTCTCAGACTCTCCTCCAGAAGAAGCTTTTGATATGTGCCATGCAGGATCCGGGGTAGCTAAGAAGGTGGAATGTGCTACTCAGCTTCCTGGGTTCATCAATAATCTCCCTGGAGTCCATGAGCCCGGGAAGCTGAGTAGCACATATCGCCTCCTCAGACGCCCTGGAACCTGCATGGGGCATAATAAATCAAAAACTTCTCTGCAAAACACTGCAACCAGGGGTCCGCTGGCTGTGGCCGCGCCAGGGGGAGCTGAGCCTCCCCTGGCCTATTATACCCACGCCATGGTCCAGGAGGTCTGGAAGGTGCAAGCCTAAATAGTGGCATTGTCAAGGTGCAAAGACAAAAATGGAGAGAGAGAGAGGTGCTTAGGAGAGGTATAAGGAAAATGAGTGGCATTGGGAATCTGAGACAAAACACTTGAGCTTTCTCCCTTGTTAGAAACCAAAGTTGGATTGTGTTTTTGTTTTTTAACTCAGCTAAGCAGAAAGTTAAATATGAAGCCAGCTTAATAGAGCACCTAGTTTCACATTGAAAAATACACTATTTTCAGAGAATTGAGTGCAACATGAACAGGACTCTGACAGTATAATAGATCTGACTAGAATAGAAAATAGGTTCACTTTATACGTTGGTGAGAGTTGCTTTTGGTGCGTAAATAGGATTAAGTCATGTTTGAAGAATGAGGGTTTTCTTTTTACTCCTTTGTTTTATTTTGTTCTTTGTGCTTCATGTTGAGAGAAGGTAAAAATTAGACACAAATTTATACCATGCTGTCAACTAAAACACGAGAGACCTTTGGGTTTATCAGGCCTTTGTTGAAACTTCAGGGTTTCTGTAGTGCTCATAGGCACTTTATGAGCTGTTTACAGAACTTCCGCATAAATTATAGTTACAGTAGTCCATATTTTTAGTCCATATTTTTAGTATTTGCTAGCAATAACTTATTAAAACATTGACTTACTATAGCAAGTTAAGATTTTAATAAATACATTTTCAAGATGCTGGGCTTGCTTAATTTCCCGCCCCTCTCCCCCCTTACCTCTGTAATTGAACAGTAGACCAAGGAATATATTTCGAATTCCTCAGCTCCCAGCAAGGACAGACTGAAAGCAGATTTGCAGTACTTAAACTTGTGAAATATTGACTTTGCTCTTCACTGTAGCTCTCAGGGCACAGACTCTGGTTGATACATCGCAGAAGAACACAATGCGAAGGTTTTGGAAGCATTTTGACTTGTTTTGTAAAAAAAATCAATAGGGCAAAAAAGCAGCACTGTTTGGTACATTTCCCACATGTAGAAAAGATTTTGAAGTGCCTGAAGTGGAAATACATATCATTTCACTGGCGAGCCACTGCAACAAAGCAAATTGGTCAAAGGTAGCATAGGGAAGGATTTTAGTTGGCAGTTCTGAAGCAGAATTTAAAGGCTAGGATGATTGTTTGGCTGGCCAGGTAATCAGTGCATGTTTAAAGTTCCTAGTGGAAACAAAATAGTAAATATTACTATTAATTTGAAATAGTCTATAATATAGATACATCCTGAAAAATGGTTGACTCGTCTCTTGCTTGCTGTGTGACTTTTGTCAAGTCATTAACCTTGGTGCCTCAGGACTTTGCTACAATTTATCCATCCATAAAATGAGAATAACTGTGGTGTGAGAGTAACCTCTCTTTAGCTAAGATGGTAACCAACTTTACATTTTAAAACCAGATTTTTTTAATCCTTCCTCTAAATTGGCTAGAACCCAACAAATTGTCCTCATATGTGCACTTCTTATGTGCACTTCTCTACCCAAAGGGTTTTTTTTTTTAATTTGGTAGTGACCAGACATCATCCTGAAATGAAAACAGTATGAGAAATCAGAAGGATTTCACTATTAGGACACACTTCAGACTACAAGATTTTGTTACCCTAAAATTGCTCTGCATGGTCTGATGGCTATGCATGTTGGCCTGAGGGAGCTGGCTAGGAAAGGGAGAGATAATTAGCTTCTTTCCAGGGTTATGAGGTTTACTTATTGTTTTCAAAGTGCATCCATCAGGCTCGCCAACAGAAATTCTGGGCCCCAGGGCCAGAAGTGACAAATCTGTCACTTTCGGGACCGGCCTACGGGGCCCCCCAAAGTGCAGGGCCTGGAGTGGTCTTGTGCACCTAGACACCCTGCAGCCTGCCCAGGCGACTTAAAAGGGCCCAGGGCTCCCGTAACTGCCGCGACCACAGGAGCAGCAGAGACCGCTGGGCCCTTTTAAATTGCCTGGGCCCCTGGGCAATTGCCCCCTTTGCGCCCTTCTTATCCCCCGCCCCTCCACCAGTCATCAGGCCTGGCATCCAGATCCTTGGATGAAGTCTCTATACGTGCAAAGTAATATGATGTTACCTAGCTGATTATGTTCAAGAGGGAAAATATATGATTTTTGAAGCATCATTCTGAATATTCTCATAAAATATAATTGAGTTGAATTTGCTTGATATAGTACCTGTATAGGCCACATATTACAGTGCTTTTTGACTGGAACTATGATGTGAACCTTATATCTTTTCTAAGTTGGATGCTTTACTTTCTTTTCTTTTAGAAGACAAGTGGAATTTTGAATTTATCTTGTCCCAGAGAACGCATGTTTCTCCAGCTCCATGCAAAGGGGTTCACCCAGGATAGAGCAGTAACTAGAGGAAAAATTCAGTCAGAAAATGTTATTTTGAAGTTCACAGAATATCAGGGTTGCAAGGGACCTCTGGAGGCCATCTAGTCCAACCCCCTGCCCAGAGCAGGACCAATTCCAGCTAAATCATCCCAGCCAGGGCTTTGTCAAGCCTGACCTTAAAAACTTCTAAGGAAGGGGATTCCACCACCTCCCTAGGTAACGCATTCCAGTGTTTCACCACCCTCCTAGTGAAAAAGTTTTTCCTAATATCCAACCTAAACCTCCCCCACTGCAACTTGAGACCATTACTCCTTGTCCTGTCCTCTTCCACCACTGAGAATAGTCTAGAACCATCCTCTCTGGAACTACCTCTCAGGTAGCTGAAAGCAGCTATCAAATCCCCCCTCATTCTTCTCTTCTGCAGACTAAACAATCCCAGCTCCCTCAGCCTCTCCTCATAAGTCATGTGTTCCAGTCCCCTAATCATTTGTTGCCCTCTGCTGGATGCTCTCCCATTTTTGCAAATCCTTCTTGTAGCGTGGGGCCCAAAACTGGACACAGTACTTCAGATGAGGCCTCACCAATGTCGACTAGAGGGGAATGATCACGTCCCTTGATCTGCTGGCAATGCCCTTACTTATAGAGCCCAAAATGCTGTTAGCCTTCTTGGCAACAAGGGCATGCTGTTGACTCATATCCAGCTTCTCGTCCACTGTAACCCCTAGGTCCTTTTCTGCAGAACTGCTGCCTAGCCAGTCAGTCCCCAGCCTGTAGCAGTGCATGGGATTCTTCCATTCTAAGTGCAGGACTCTGCACTTGTTGAACCTCATGATTTCTTTTGGCCCAATCCTCCAATTTGTCTAGGTCCCTCTGTATCCTATCCCTACCCTCCAGCGTATCTACCGCTCCTCCCAGTTTAGGAACTGTCCATTGTTTAGGAACTCAATCTTGCAAGAAAAAACACTTTTAATGTTTACCTTCCACTGTCTAAAAAGTTCACCTTTTTATGTTGGGGGGGGGAAAAAAGTGAAATTATTAAGTAAGCAATTTAATATGAACAAGAAAAGAGAAATATAATACAGTAAATTAGAACTATTTTGTTTTAATAAACTACAAATATCTCCAGCATTTCAAAAAAAAAAAAAAACCAAAAAAAAGAAAATAACTTGAAATTAGGGCTATCAAGCCATTTAAAAAATTGCAATTAATTGCACTGTTAAATAGAATACCATTTATTTAAATATTTTGGATGTTTTCTACATTTTCAAATATATTCAATTACAACACAGAATACAAAGTGTACAGTGCTCACTTTATGTTTGATTACAAATATTTGTGCTGTAAAAAAGTGTTTTTCAATTCACCTAATCAAGTACTGTAGTGCAGTCTCTTTATCATGAAAGTTGAACCTACAAATGTAGAATTATGTAGAGAAAATAACTGCATTAAAAAATAGAATATAAAACTTTAGAGCCTGCAAGTCCACTCAGTCCTACTTCTTGTTCAGCCAGTCGCTCAGACAAACAAGTTTGTTTACATTTGCAGGAGATAATGCTGCCCGCTGCTTCTTTACAATGTCACCTGAAAGTGAGAACAGGTGTTTGCATGGCACTGTTGTAGCTGGCGTCGCAAGATATTTACATACCAGATGCGACAAAGATTCATATGTTCCTTCATGCTTCAACCACCATTCCAGGGGACCTGCGCACATGCTGATGATGGGTTCTGCTCGATAACAATCCAGAGCAGTGTGGAATGACGCATGTTCATTTCCATCATCTGAGTCAAATTCCACAGCAGAAGGTTGAGTTCCTTTTTTGGTGGTTTGGGTTCTGTATTTTCCTTATCAGAGTGTTGCTCTTTTAAGACTTCTGAAAGCATGCTCCACGCCTCGTCCTTCTCAGATTTTGGAAGGCACTTCAGATTCTTAAACCTTGGGTCGAGTGCTGTAGCTATCTTTCGAAATCTCATATTGGTACCTTCTTTACATTTTGTCAAATGTGCAGTGCAAGTGTTCTTAAAACGAACAACGTGCTGGGTCATCATCTGAGACTGCTATAATATGAAATATATGGCGGAATGTGAGTAAAACAGAGTAGGGGACATACAAATCTCCACCAAGGATCTCCATCAGTCACAAATGTAATGAATGCATTTTTTTTTTTAACAAAAAAAAAACAAAACAAAACCAAGTGTCATCAGCATGGAAGCATGTCCTCTGGAATGGGGCCGAAGCACGAAAGGGCATCAGAATGTGTAGGATATCTGGCATGTAAATACCTTGCAATGTCAGCTACAAAAGTGCCATGCAAATGCCTGCTCCCACTTTCTGGTGACATTGTAAATAAGAAGAGGGCAGCATTATCTCCTGTAAATGTAAACAAACTTATTTGTCTTAGTGATTGGCTGAACAAGAAGTAGGATTGAGTGGACTTGTAGGCTCTGAAGTTTTACATTTTTTTGTTTGTTTCATAACTGCACTCAAAAACAAAATCTACATTTGTAAACTGCACTTTCACAATAAAGAGATTGCACTACAATACTTGTATGAGGTGAATTTAAAAAATACAATTTATTTTGTTTTAATTTTTACAGTGTAAATATTTGTAATCAAATATACACTTTCATTTCAATTACAACACAGAATACAATATATATGAAAATGTAGAAAAACATCCAAAATATTTAATAAATTTCAATTGGTAGTCTATCGTTTAACAGTGCGATTAAAACTGCGATTAATCGCGACTAATTTTTTTAATTGCAATTTATTTATTTATTTTTAGTTAATCATGTGAGTTAGGGCTGTCGATTAATCGCAGTTACTTGAAACCTCTAAGCGCTGGTCTATACTTTTATCTTATGTCGGTATAACCACAAGCAATGTAGCTATACAGACTGAACTCCCGGTGTAGATAGTGCTTCTCCCATCAACATTGCCACTCCTCTCAGGGAGGTAGAGTACTCATCCTGGTGGGAGAAACTCTCCTGTCGGCATACATAGCGCTGCACCACTGTAAGTGTAGACAAATTTTAACTCACAAGAGGTTAATACAGACTCTATTGTCCTATAGCATGTGAGCCTGTTCTTAGCAGTTGTAACTTGTCTTTGTACATATTGACTTGCTTTGGGACTATTTTACTATGTTATTGGTTCATGTTCTCTGGGGTGAAAAATATCCTAAAAAAAAAAAAAAAGCACTTAACAGAAACTCTAGTTTTGATCATACCCAATCGTTCTTCCTAATTCAGTTTAAAACCAAACTTGCTGTATTTTGGATGGTAGATAAAGATCCTTCCCTTAGAGAGAAGGAATTAAAAAGTTGCAAATAAAACTGCATAGGGGAATGGAGATGGTGCTGAGCAGGTGGTTCTTTCCTTTAATTCACCAGCATAAGCAGAAAGGGAGCATCTGAGCATGGTGAGAGAAGCCAGAGCAGTTTATTTTATAGTTTTGCTTTTTCCTTCTTTGGTTAGGTCTTATTACTACTAAGAATTACTAACTATTTGGAGGCATCTAGACAATCAGAAAAGAGGGTGATGCCAGTCCTAAGGACAATGGAAGGACAGACAGACAAGTAGACAGAGATTAGGAGGAGTGGGGGAAACATACATTTTACTTACTGTCAAGGTGCGGCAACTCACCCCTGCGGAGCCTCCTGCTGGTCGTCCAGGGAATTAGCATTCCAGCCTCTGGAGCACCCTCTGCAGGCCTGTGTTGCGCTGGCCCCCCGTGTCCCTCCTGGACCCTGGTGCCCCTTTTACCCAGGGGGCTGCCCCCTGGCAGTATCCCCACAGTCTCTGGGTCTCCCCTCCCCAGGGAACCCCCACCCACTATCCCCACCTTGCCTCAGTCTTTGGCCACTGCCAGTGACCATTGAGCACCTGCACACTGGGGCAGACTGCAGTGTATAAGCCAATCATCACAGGCAAAGAGGTTTGGACCTGCTGCCTCTGCCTACCTTTGGGCTGCCCCCTGTAACCGCAGTACCTATCTTAGGCCATTGGCCAGGCCTGGGCTTTTTCAGTCTGGAACCTCCCAGCTCCTCTGGCCTTCCCCAGCCCTGCTTAACCTCAGGTACTCTGGCATGCTCTCCAGCAGCCAGGCCCATCTCTCTCTCTCTAAAGGCGGAGAGAGACTCTCTGCTCCTGGCCTACTGCCCTTTTATAAGGGCCAGCTGAGCCTACTTCCCCCAGTCAGCCTGGGAACTGTTTGCTCCCAGCCACAGCCCTCTCCCTGGGCTGAAGTGGGTCTTTAAGGGGGATTTAAAGTGGAGAGGGTGAAGGCCTTGCAAACAAGCACAGGAATGCCCTGCCTGTGCAAGGGGAAAACGCATGGCTGTGTCTGTGCAAAGCTGACAGACTGTGGAAATTAGGAAAGTTGGCAGAACAGGGAGGGAGGAGACCATGCAAAATGAGACCTGCTCAGGTAGGTAGGGAGGGGCAGAGTTATGCAGAGCTTTGGAGAAGGTGATGACAAACTTGAATTTGATGCAGTAGCAAGTGGAGAGCCAAGGAAGGGATTCAGAGAGGGGGGTGATGGGATCAAAATCACAAGCAAGGAAAATTTCCAGTGCAGTATTTTATCTGAACTGTGCAGGGTTGGTTTAGGGAAGCCAGAGAAGAAGATACTGCATTAGTTAAGGCAAGATATAATGAGGGCCTGAACAAGAGATTTAGCTGTAGGGTTAGAAATAAATGGACAGATCTTAGAGATATTGAGGAGGAAGAAGTGATAAGACTTTAGATATGAGCAGAATGTGTCAGGCAGGGGAGAGGAAATCAAAAATAGCCTGTAAATTACATGCCTGCATGATGGGGAGGATGACGGTGGGGTAGAAAGTGATAGAGAAGTGTGGAGCTCTTAGAAAGTAGATTGGGTGTGGCTAATACAAAAAATTGTACAGGGATTTCTGTAAAGGGCTCTGCAATTATTTAAACTTTCCGCTGTATCTGCCAATTGAAGGGTTTTAGTCATTTTAAGATTTTCTGTAATCCCTGTAGGCAGTAAATAAGCTGTTTGGGTGTGTGTACAACCTAAGAAAGTTCAGAAAGTATAGTAGGTGTTCATGGCAACATGTTTAATTGTTAAATTGAGATCTAATTAAACATATGGATTAATACTTGTGAAGAGCAACATGCTCATTTGGCTAGAGCAGGGAGCTGGGGCTCCTGGCTGTTCGTAGCCCTGTCACTGACTTTTGAGATTGTTGAAACCTAGAGGAGAAGTTTAATGAGTGTTTACCTCACAGGGTTATGGAGTCTCCATTAACATTTGTAAGATGCTTTGATCTTTAAAACACAATATAGATATATTTAACCTTTTCTTTCTTTCTTTTTTCCTAGTTACGATTACCTCAACAGGAGAAAAAGGTAGGAAACATGTATTACTCATCCTAAATAAATAAATTGAAAGTTTTATAAATAGGAAAGTTGCCTACTTCTTGTCTCCGTAATATAAATGTACAGTGTGTTTCTGATGTATAATTTACACTTCCTTACCAATGCAATTTTGTATGATTTTATGTAACTCTCTAGATAGAGCGAGCAGATGGGTACATAGAGGGAAAACACAAGGAGGCTGGATCTATCAAGCTTTTAGTGCCACAAGCTTGGGATGATCATATTTCATGTGAGCAATGGACCCATGACTTAGTTACGCAGATCTTTCAAAACAAGTGATTGGGGGCAGAGGGGGAAATCAGACCCACATCATGTTTTCTCTATACCACTTAATGTGTGCTATGCGAATCTCTTTCATCTCTCTGGTTTTCCCCCTTGTTTTTCAAGTGCATTAATTGTTGTGGTAACCATACTATTGATAGCTGCTATGGCTACGTCCATTGCAGAATAAAATCAGTCATGTGGTTATTGAAATTCTGGAGTTATCATAGTGATGGTTCTGACCACATTTGTTGTGTGTATGTATTGTGTTACACTATGTTGAAAGAACATGATTAAGGTTGCAAAGTTAGGAAATGCCAGAATTAAACTTGCCCTTGCAGCCTTAATTCAGCCCACTTATGTGCATACGTTACAATACAGTCTTTAATTACATGATTACATGCTATTTTTTCTACAAGACCCCTGTCTTATTCACTTCACAGGATGGAGCTACTCTGGGGCTCAATCAGGGTTGGGTAGGGAAGCAGACTTGTTTGTAGGACTCCTGCCTCGTTTGTTGCAGAAATTAAAAAGTGGGTAGTGAATGAGGTAGGGGAGTATGGTCTTATGGTTAAAGCAGCTGAGTGCTGCCTTGAGTAATTAGATTTTATCCCTGCTGCTGCCACAGAGTTCTTATGAGATGTTGGGCAATACACTTCAACCAGACTTTTAACAGGTGGTCACTAATCATGTGATCCTCATTTTCTGGAACCTAACTTGAGACCCTGCAATCTGATATGAAGAGGAGCTGAGCGCACTCAGCTGCTACTGAGGTCAATAGGAGCTATGCTTTGAACATCTAAAATGCTGTATAATGCCAAGCACTGTGAAAAACCAGGTCCTAGGCATTTCAATTGGACATACAAAATTAATGAATCCTTTTTACCTCTAATCCTTTTGTGCCTTGGTTCACCATCTGTAAAATGGGGATAATAATACCCCTTCACCTCGGGGGGGCATTGTGCAAATACCTTTGTGAAGCACTCCGATACTGTAGTGATTAGCATCATAGAAAAGCCCAGGAGGGAATTAATAATTCTGAAGAATGAAGAGCTGAATAGAATCTAGTGTAGTTTGTACCTATAGGCCCAAGAAATGTAGACATTTGAGACCTGATCCTCAAATCACTGAGCAGCTCCTCCTTTTCCTAGAGTTGAGCTTTTTTTTTTTTTGCTTTTTTTTTTTTGGATAACCTGTAAAAATATGAAGAAGAAGAAGGCAGTAGAGGAGAAACCTTGCTGTTTTTAATCTTCCTACTTTTTTTTGAAGAAACAACAAAACAAGTCTGACTTGCAGGAAAACATTCACATTTAGGACTTGATATGAAATAGGAAATCTCCTTTACTTGAACTTTATAGCTCTTGTAGTCAGGTTTTTTTTTAGTTATTTGTTGCATCAGTAGAAAAATGAGCCTTGTAGCAGCCAAGGTGGCATCAATATATTCCTGTGATTTTAAGCCAAGAGCACATATCCTTGCAGATAAATTTCTGCCTCACATTTCAAGTGTATTATGTTTAAATCTTGTTACAGCAGTGCTTAATTATAATTTTCTGTTTAATTTTACAATAGGTAAATAGATCAGTCATGTAGTTCTCTCTCTTTCTCCCTTAATTTGACTTATTTTTAAACATGTGAATTGTTTTGAATCTTATATACAACCACATAAAAACCAGTAGACCCTAAGCCTATACACATGCAAGCCTCTAACGATAACCTCACGAGGAAATCTAGAGTCATAGAATATCAGGGTTGGAAGGGACCTCAGGAGGTCATCTAGTCCAACCCCCTGCTCAAAAGCAGGACCCATACCCAATTAAATCATCCCAGCCAGGGCTTTGTCAAGCCTGAGCTTAAAAACTTCTAAGGAAGGAGATTCCACCACCTCCCTAGGCAACGCATTCCAGTGTTTCACCACCCTCCTAGTGAAAAAGTTTTTCCTAATATCCAACCTAAACCTCCCCCACTGCAACTTGAGACCATTACTCCTTGTCCTGTCCTCTTCCACCACTGAGAATAGTCTAGAACCATCCTCTCTGGAACTACCTCTCAGGTAGTTGAAAGCAGCTATCAAATCCCCCCTCATTCTTCTCTTCTGCAGACTAAACAATCCCAGCTCCCTCAGCCTCTCCTCATAAGTCATGTGTTCCAGACCCCTAATCATTTTTGTTGTCCTTCGCTGGACTCTCTCCAATTTATCCACATCCTTCTTGTAGTGTGGGGCCCAAAACTGGACACAGTACTCCAGATGAGGCCTCACCAATGTCGAATAGAGGGGGATGATCACGTCCCTCGATCTGCTGGCTATGCCCCTACTTATACATCCCAAAATGCCATTGGCCTTCTTGGCAACAAGGGCATACTGCTGGCTCATATCCAGCTTCTCGTCCACTGTCACCCCTAGGTCCTTTTCCGCAGAACTGCTGCCTAGCCATTCGGTCCCTAGTCTGTAGCTGTGCATTGGGTTCTTCCATCCTAAGTGCAGGACCCTGCACTTATCCTTTTTGAACCTCATCAGATTTCTTTTGGCCCAATCCTCCAATTTGTCTAGGTCCCTCTGTATCCTATCCCTCCCCTCCAGCGTATCTACCACTCCTCCCAGTTTAGTATCATCCGCAAATTTGCTGAGAGTGCAATCCACACCATCCTCCAGATCATTTATGAAGATATTGAACAAAACTGGCCCCAGGACCGACCCTTGGGGCACTCCACTTGACACCGGCTGCCAACTAGACATGGAGCCATTGATCACTACCCGTTGAGCCCGACAATCTAGCCAACTTTCTACCCACCTTATAGTGCATTCATCTAGCCCATACTTCCTTAACTTGCTGACAAGAATACTGTGGGAGACCGTGTCAAAAGCTTTGCTAAAGTCAAGATACAATACATCCACTGCTTTCCCTTCATCCACAGAACCAGTAATCTCATCATAGAAGGCGATTTAGATTAGTCAGGCATGACCTTCCCTTGGTGAATCCATGCTGACTGTTCCTGATCACTTTCCAGAGTGGTGTGGTGTTGTGCATATCTAATCCAGTTTCCCAGAGTTGCTTTCTCTATCTGAAGATTATCAAAAGAGTTTAAGAAAATGTTTTTTATCAGTCAGATACAAATTGTGCCTCTGTTCTCCCACATGTTTTGATTCTGTAAGACAGGTTGTTAGAAAACATACTAAATGTAAGTGGTAAGCACATTTTTGTTTTGTTTGGAGCAGTGGGAATTCTGTAGGGTTTTCTGTAGGGTTCATTTTGTCAGTCTTGAACCTCTCATCAGTGTAACCCTTCCTTCAGCTGAAGAAGATTTCATATGGATCCCTCAAAAGCCCAGCACTACTGAGTGATGCAAGACCTTCTCTTCTTCTAAGCACTCAACTACTCCTTGTGCAGTATTGCCACACCTGTTTGTTTAATGAACAAAGTCTAAGCAGGGGCCCTGAATACATTCCCCTTCCACTTGTCAGCTCACTGTCACTAGACCATTTAGTCTGCCAATTTACATTTGTTCAGTGAAGACAGCAGAAGTAACTCTGCCAATCCCTTTAGCTGACTGCAGTTAAAATGCTGTTAAATTTACAGATTTCTTACACTTCAAACAAAGTTAGACTTCATGGTTACGATCTCAGATTATGCTGGAACTGTGAAATGACTTTCCCTGCTAGTTGGTACTGGGATTATTTTATTTTTTTCCTTTCCCTTTCCCTTTCCTTCCCTTCATCTGGTTTGTACTTACAAGAAAATAAACAGATCTTAATAGGAAACCAGCTAATGCATATTTATACTTGGAGCCAGCACTAGGATCTTTGGAGGGTTGCCCTCAATGAGTCCTGCTGCTACTGCCTTTGCAGGTTGGGTGGAGTCTAGAGGAGAAGCTTCTGAATCTGGTGTCTTCCACCACCCCTGTGCCCCATCTTTACCCCTTGGCAGAATCACTCTCCCAACAGCAGCAGTAATGACAGCAAGTGAGGCAGGATAGAGAGGCAGGGGCCTGTTCAGCATTGGGCCAACCTCCAAAGGACAGGACCCTGATCCCAGGGATTTCCTCCTGCGTGTCATACAGTAACAGCTGGACCGGTCTGGGCAGGGCACTCTAAAGGCTCCTGTTCCCCTTGAAGAGTATAGCTGCGGAGGGCTGACCTTCAGCTTCCAGTGCTGTATGACTTAGAAGTCATAGAATTGTAGGGCTGGAAAGGACCTCAAGAGGTCATCTAGTTCAGCCCCGTGCACTGAGAAAGGATTAAGTATACCTAGATCATCCTTGACAGCTGTTTGTCTAGCCTGTTCTTAAAAACCTCCCAGTGATGGGGATTCCACAACCTCCCTAGATAACCTGTACCAGTGCTTACCTATCCTTTTTAGTTAAGAGTTTTCCTAATATGTAACCTAAATCTCCCTTGCTGCAGATTAAGGCCATTACTTCTTGTCATACCTTCAGTGGACATGGAGAACAATTGACCACCGTCCTCTTTATAATAGCCCTTTACATATTTGAAGACTCGTATCAGGTCCCGTTTCCTCTCCTCTACCACCCCCCCCCCGAGTCTTCTCTAGAATAAACAAGTCCAGTTCTTTCAACCTTTCCCATAAATCAGGTTTTGTAAACCTTTTATCATTTTTTTGTTGCTCTCCTCTGGAGACTCTGCAGTTTGTCTGTATTTTTCTTAAAGTGTGGTGCCAAAAACTGGACACACTACTCCAGCTGAGACCTCACCGGTGCCGGATAGAGTGGAACAGTTACCTCCCACGTCTTACACAAGACACACCTGTTAATACAGCCCAGAATGATGTTTGCCTTTTTATATAACAGCACTGCACTGCTGACTCATATTCAGTTTGTGAGTCATTATACCCTCCCACCCCGATCCTTCATTGCTGCCTACCCAGTTATTCCCCATTTTGTATTTGTGCATTTGATTTTTCCTTTTTAGGTGTACTACTTTGCACTTGTCTTAATTGAATTTCATCTGGTTGATTTTAAGATGTTCTCCGATTTATAAAGACCATTTTGAATTCTAATCCTGTCCTCCAAAATGCGTATCACCCCTCCCAGCTTGGTGTCATCTGCAGAGTTCTCTGTCTTCCTGATTTCATCACTTTTGCAAGAAGTCTAGACAGTTTTTTCTCTTTCTGCTAAGTATTGCTAGCACGGCCACAAATTTCTGCCCTTATTGCCACTAACTACCATCTGTTGTTGCTTATTTGCATTGCAGTAGCACTTAGCCCCAGTAAGGGCTTAGGGCGTGTGTGTGTACGCGCATACACTAGAGAGGCCTTCCCCCCCCCCCAAAAGAACTTGCATTTTAAGTGTAATCTTCTATGTTTTAGTTAACTCCTACTGCTAAGACAGTTTAGTTGTGTCCTGCCCTCGTGCATCTGTCACTTCCTCTTTCTGGTTCCAACTATTCCACTCTTCTCACCCCCTTGCACTGATTTACCCAGCCAACTCCATTGTAATCTTAAATTTACTTTTGTCCTCCTTCCCCAACCCACCTTCCTGTTTTTATCATGCCTCCTATTATGTCTAAACTTAGACTTCAAGCTTTTCAGAGAAGTCCCCATCTTATTTGTTCTGTATAGTGCTAGTACCCTGGGACATTTCATAAAGAAATAAGTGTTCACGTAACATGGTGGCAGTTTTTAGGACTCTGCATACGAATATAAAGTTATTTTTGCTGACTGCTTTGTCACTTGAGTCCCACTAGCTCTATTCCATGAGTGTTAAAATCATTCTAATCTCTTTCTAAGGCCGTCTCTACGCTACGCAGCTTTTAGCGACACGGCTGCGCCGCTGCGGCTGGGCTGTTAAAAGGCGCGCAGTGTAACTGCTGTTTGTCGGCAGGAGCGCTCTGCTGCCGACAGTCAAATCACTGTTCGCATCGGCGCTTTTCCTCGACAAAACTTTTGTCTTTCGGGGGGGGTGTGGTTTTTTTGATTTGTTTTTTTTAAACACTTCTGAATGACAAAAGTTTTGTTGTTCATTTGCCTAAGGCAAGGAAGATGGGGCAGAAGGGCCCGGTGAGGAAAAAACCCTAGGAACAGCCACGGGCCTGAGAAAGCTTAGGTTAAAGTTCATGTTGTGTGCAACAACATACCCTCTCTCCCCCTTTGGGAGTTAAGTGTGGATCACATCCAGTGTGTGTGTGTGCATTGTTTGGAGCAGGTGGAAGTGCCGCAAGCTTACTGTCTACTTCATGCCATCCTTCAAACATTAAATATAGCTTCTTTAAATGTTTTTTTCCCTATATCAGGATAGCAAAGTAGGTCAAGCTTCCCCCTTCTTGGAAGAGAAGATAACACAAATGTTTGTTGTTATTTCCTCATTTTAAGAGGGTTGTTGCCTGATACCATGCAGCTGTTTAATCTCAACAGTAGGTGAGAGCAACTGTTCATAGTGGCTAGTTTTAAGAATCTTACATAGTAAGGTATGAATATAGTGAACGGGGGTAACAATTTTGGGATTTAGGTGGCATTGACATGCCTGCTAATTAGTGTTCCATTATCTTCCAACACTGTTTAGATTGGAAATGTGCCTCTTGGGAAACTGAATAGGATTTAGTCTGGTGAAGACCAATGGAGCCAAATAACTATCTCCTTCCTCATGGCTGCAGTTTGCTGCTGTTCGCATTACTTCAGCCTAATTTCATCTGATGGGGAAGGGAATTCAATGGGAGACTGACAAGCTGGACGACTCCTTGGTTTCTCTGTTTCTTAGCTTAATTTGGGTTGTTGAAGTTCTTGTATCTTCTTAGAAAGGAGTGTACTTGCTGCTCAAAATCAGTTAGAAGATATCTTGCCTTGATGCTGCTTGAGTCACAGCAGTTTGATGATTCAGTACTTTGATTTCTTTGACTAGGTAGATATGCTGGAACAACTTTGGCTACAGTCTTTGAGTTAGCTTAGTCGCTTTGCTCATATAGGTCCTTAAGGTTGGTCTTTCTCCCTGTTTGTAAAAGCCTTTTTGGAGTCTGTCTGCATCATACCAACAGTCAGTGGTTCCTGTTTACTTCTGGTATGAGGTGTAGGTCATGTGCTACACTGGAGAAGCATTGTGGTCCCCAGGTCCACATGTCAGGTATGTTGCTCGCGTGATTTCTAATGGCTTCTTCAATTCCCGGGGACAGTTTTTGTCAGGAAGGAAGTTCTAGTCGATTTTTCTTTCATTATCCAGTAAGGGTGTCTGACCCGATCAGTTTGCATTGTGTAAGCTCTACATTCATCTTTAGATATTCTTACATGCTCAGTGACATTTCCTCTATAGATCTCCATTCTTAAAACATATGACATGCAGACCTAGGAACCATTAAGGTTGGCCTAGCAAGAAGCTACATGTATCAGTGCATTCTCCTGATGGTATAAACATGTCAGCAATTTAAAGGGACACCCCTCTTATCCTGTTCCCTTGTATACTCAGCTCTCACCTTGGGTCAGATCCTGAAGTTGCCTCTCTCTAATCCAGTGGTCTCCAAAGTGTTTGTCAGGCCCAACCCCCTTTACAAATAATGGATTCTGTCCGTGCCCCGCTGGGGGCAGAGTGGGGCTGGGTGGTGCTCTGTCCCTGCCCCCCGTGGCTGGCTACACTGCGCACTCCTCCCCAACATTCTTGGGGACCATTGCTCTAATCAGATGCTCTTATCTTACTGCTGTTAGCTGTGTTAAATTAGTGTTGTTCATTGGTATTGCATTTAAAATAGCATGGTATTAAGTTTTGACATCTAATCAGTGGCCAATGATTTTCAACTTCCACAAGATGCCACACATCAGCATACAATGAGTTCTGTCTTTAACTATCTAGACCAGTGGTCTCCAACCTTTTTATGCCCAAGATCACTTTTTGAATTTAAGAGCAACCTAGGATCTGCCCCTTCCCTTCCCCAAAGCCCCGCCCCTCTCCATCACTCACTCACTTTCACTGGGGTAGGGGGTTGAGGTTCGTGAGGGGATGCAGGCTCTGGGCTGGGGAGGAGGGGTTTGCAGTGTGGGAAGGAGCTCTGGGCTGAGCCTGGGGCAAGGGGTTGGGGTGCAGGGTGCAAGCTCTGGGAGGGAGTTTGGGTGCAGGAGGAGGCTCCGGGCTGGGGCACAGTGTTGGGATGCAGGAGGGGGTGTGGGCTCTGGGAGAAAGTTTGGGTGCAGGAGGGGTACAGGGTGCTGGCTCTGGGAGGGGGAATCAGGGTTGGGGAAGGGGGTTGGGTTCCAGGAAGGGGTACAGGGTGCTGGCTCTGGGAAGGGGGTCAGGACTGAGGCAGGGGTTGGGGTGCAGGTGGGGGTGCTGGTTCTGGGAGGTGGGGCAGGGCTGAGAGTTGGGGTGCGGCCTCCTGCTGGACAGCACTTACCTCTGGTGGTGTAGTGTGGCTGCCGCTAAGGCAGGCTCCCTGCCTATCCTAGCCCCACGCCGCTCCCGGAAGGGACCAGTGCACCCCTGGAGGGGCGGGGGGCGACATGTGGCTCTGCGCCCTACCCCTTTCTGCAAGCACCGCCCCCGCAGCTCCCATTGGCCACAGCTTCCCTTTCCTGGCCAATGGGAGCTGCAGGGGCAGTGATTGCAGGCAGGAGCAGCACACAGACGGAGAACCCCAGCCCCAGGGCTGCACTGGCAGCTTCTGAGAGTGGCATGGGGCCGGGGCAGGCAAGGAGCCTGTCTTAGCGGCAGCCCCGCTGCACCACCAGAGATCGCGATCAACTGGGAGATCCTCTAGGATCCACCAGTCGATCGCAATCGGCCAGTTGGTGACCACTCATCTAGATAAATGTTCTTCACAAGGTGTTACAGAGAAGTAGAAACTGGTCAAAATAGTCTTGACTATCATGACTTTGTTCAGCCCTGGCCACCAGCATTAACCCAAGCACCATAAATTGTGTTGCTGTATTCATCATGCCATTTTAAGCACGGGCTCGATCTCCTGTGATGGCTTCAAATCACCCAATGGATTTTCTTTTTCCAGCACCATGAATCCAGTTATAAATCTCTGAGTTCATTCCTACCAAGGATGGCTTTTGTCTATATGTGTGTCTGCTTTGTACTACAGATCAGTGGCCAACTGCTTTTTGGTTTCCTTCCCCTCTTACCAAAATGCTAGAGATGATATCTTCCGTTAAATGATTTTGATATCGCCCTGCGGTATATTAAGGCAGAAGTTCTCACTATCACAAATGTTCATATAGAAATAAGATGTTAGATCAAGAATTCCCATTATCTAGTCACCAGCTCTTTATTATAAGTATAAAGAGTAGCTTTTCCAACATGGAATCAGAATGGGAGCCTAGTATATTAAATACTACAGCAAAATCCAAATGTGATTAATGTTTACCTTATTTGAATTACAGTACAGGTACATTTACATTTTAATATTATTTACAACCCATTTTCAACACCTAGTAGTAATAAAATATAGTTATGATATTAGCATGTAACATTTTTAGTGCAATGCTTAGACTTTATAAGATATATCTATTGCATAACCCAAATTTTACATTAACCTGAGTGTTTTCAGTGTTCCGGTATCATCTACTTTATTTGCTAACAATATATTATACTTTACATAGGCTGAATTTAGTACTCGAACCAACTGGAATATACTGTGGCCTGTCTGTCAAGAGAATTTAAATGTATACTTCCAGCTTTTTTATTTTCCTATTCCAGACATCAGACACTTTATTTTAATTTTCCTGAGGGTGGGTACGTGGGAATGAAGGTATGTTTCTAAAGTTGTGGGTTGTTGCCCTCATGGTGAGACTCATTCAGTTTAAAAAAGTGGGAGTATAAGTGGGGAAATTGCTTCATGATGAAGATTTTGATCAGCATTATTTTAGTAGCCTATTAAATGATTCATTCTGAGGATGAAGTGGTATTCATCATATCTGGTGGGCTATCAAGTGGATTTAGATGATTTCTTTATAGAGCTAAGCCCACTCAGATGTGCTAGTATTCCTAGTTATCCAGTGGGTTTCAGTGCAATTTATCTTACTGGCTTGCAGAGAGAAATAACTTATCTACACCCAAAACCATTGCATCTTTATGTTGTAGTTCTAGGTCTTTTCAGCTATACTCACTGAAATCTTATTGTATTTATTTTTATTGCAGTAGTCTACCTTGTGGTTTTTCATCTGTCATTTGCCATGTTTGTATGGTCCTATTGGAAGACAATTTTTACATCTCCTGCTTCCCCCTGCGATGAGGTAAATTTAATGATAGAAAATTGCCAACACTTATGTATACCACTGAACTGTTTTCAGCAGTGATACTTGTTTAAAGTACAGTGTAATTCATCTTCTCTGTTCCCATTAACTGAAATAAATAGCATGCTGCCATATCATGAATGTAAATAATTAAATTACTTTTAAAATCATTGTAACCTAATGACATTTTTTCAGATTGAATGCTTGTTTCTAAGTGGTCACAAGTTCGACATTCAGGTGTATATGTTCAAGTAATAAGGTATGCGAGTATATATGACACTACAGTGTTTTGCTAAGCAATACCTTCATCTTGGTATTTAGAATAAATAAAATATAGGTAGGCTTGGAAGGATTCATTTTTATGGGTAAATGTTGGTAAACGTTGATTTCACCGTACACACACAATCTGACTAAAACTATTTCTATCGATTAATCAAAATTTACAAACAGGAAAAGGAAGAAAAATGCTACTTGAGAACTTAAGATTGATTGAATGATATTTACTTTGTGTATTTTGACTCGGGACATTGGCAATTTGGTTATAAAGCTTTAACTTTTTGAATCCCAATGCCTGTACGATGGGGTATATAGCCCCACACTGGGCCCGAAGGGGTTAAAAGGCTATACTGGGCGCAGGCAGCCCCATCCCTATAGGCCTGCTGAGCATTTGCAATGTTGAGGAGTGGGTTAAAAGGAGCTCAGAAGCCCAGGCAAGGTTTGGATGGGTTGCAGGAAAGAATAATCCTTCTCCGGAAAGCCAGACAAAAGGTGGAGCCTTGAATGGGGATCATAGAGCGGGTAAGGCCCCCAGGCAGTACCTTCTCCAACCACCACCCACTTGGAGAACCAGCAGGTCTTGCAGGGCCCAGCTCATTTGGACTTTGTGAAGCTATTGACTGTTTGGACTGGTAGGGCCATGCCCCAAAGTGAAGAAGCACTAGCCCAAGGCAGCAGATTTTGGTTCTCTACAGGGAAGAACCTCCGATGTTACTTCCCAAAGGGCTCTGGGCTGGGACCCGGTGAAGAGGGAGGGACCAGGTCCCCCTACTATGGCCCACTTAAGAGAAAAGGCCCAGACGGAGGGGAAAGGCCACAACACTCTTGACCTGGGGTCAGGAACCAGGCACTGGTACTCCACTCCCCCAACAAAGAGACAAGGGATTATATGTCAGATGCACTAACCAGTAGGCCACCCACCAACCTCTCTATCAGTGTATCATTAATTACTGTCTGACACCGCCCCTAATTTCCCACAACTGTGAAAATTTAAATTGATTAAAAAAAGAAAAATGTTTAAAACCCATAATTTTGTGCAACTGTGAAAATTTACATCAATAAAAATTGAAAAATGTTTAAAAATAAGCATCAATATTATCTGTCAAAATTATAAAAGAATAAAAATTCAGTTCTGCCAAAACAAAATATAAGTTAAGATACAACAAGCTCAGTGACTCAATCTGTATGTATTTTCATTATACACCCTTATTTGAACCCTCTTAGTGACGTTTCTTTGGATAAGGATAGGTTACAATAAATATTCATAACTTTAAGAGGACTGTAATGCTCAGTGATAAGTCTGTTTAGAAGCTCAAGGCGTGATGAGCACTGTTAAATTGGTATAGAAATAAATCTCTACACACTGACATAAAAAGTGCTAGCTCTATTGACAGAGGTAATTGTAATATAATTATCTCTCCAAGGAATCTATTAGGTGGATTAACCTGCTGGCTTTTATTTTTTTCCCGTAAGTCAAATGATCAGTAGACTTAATATCAAAACTACAATGAAAGTTGTCCCTCTATTTCCAGTAACTTTAATACTGGCTAAACAGAAAATTTTTTATTCTATTTTTGGCAGGGGTGACTCTCAAAGCCAACATTTAGCGCAAAGCAAATTTGTACAGCTGAAAACATACTTGCAATGGAAAAGCAGACATGTGGTTCTATAATATGTATCTATAATGTGTCACAGAAATTTACAGTAGGGTAGGAGAGGAAGCTGAAGAGAGAGTTCTGCTGGTTAGCTGAGCAAAGGAAGTAGTACTGAATATTTTAAGTTGTAAATTCACTGCGGAGGCTGGCCTTCAAATCATATGACTGGTTTAATTGGAGCCAGTTCTGTGTGATAATGACAAAACACTTGGCAGATGAATTATCTCAACCAATCAGTTGCTCCAAGATTTGTAGAGCCACATGAACTTAGCTTAAGCATCAGTGTATTTTATAATTATTTTTGTGCTTGCCTGGATTCTTCTGTCTGCCAACATCTGTTTATAACTAACTGTAATAAAAGCTGCAACAAGGCTTCAACTTTCAGTGAGTGACAGAGTTTGAATTTACAGCAGACTGTTAAAAAGAGAGTGCCCATTTTAACTGTTTAAAATCAGGTCTGAATTGGAAAATGTCTACATATGAGCTTATCCAAAAGCCATGTTCCTCCTTAGAGCACTCTTCTCCCACAGTCTCTGTCTGTCATCTCCATTCAGGCACCAAGGAAGAATATAGTATTGTCTCTTAAGCTGTTCCAACTTAATTTTTTCCAATTCTTTTAAAACATAAATATATATATTTTCACGTAATCTTCTCATTTTAAGTACCCATTCTTGTAAAATGAGTGGCATCCTGTGATTTTACTACTATACTAAAAAAAGATTACACACCTGTTTATTGTTCAAGTGTAATCCCTGCACATTTTATAATAAGGAAGAACAAACAACATTATGTGAGATCCCAGAAAGAGAGGAAGGAAACAAAGTTACTGAAAATAGAGGGATAACTTTAATTGTAGTTTTGATATTAAGTCTATAGATCTGTTTACATTAAGAGCTGCTGGAACTTTGTCACAATTATTTTGTTGATCTGTAATTTTTATCCCTTTGAACATTTGCATTTGTTGCCCAAAGAGAGGGTAGTCTTGTGACCCTATTAATATTCAATAGACATAATAATGTAAACATAACTATTCTGGGAAATTGAATGTTTGTTAGCCAATTTGTTATGGTTACAGGACAACTTTAAAAAAAAATTAAAACTACACGATTTTAGAGGTTTAGGGTTTTGTCTATGCATTACTTGGATAGCTTGTTTAGCTGTCTGTTAAGTAGTGTTTTAAGGCTAGTTTTACTCTCTTAGTTAATTGCCCACTTCTCTCGCCCAGGGTTGAAGACACCAAGCAGACTCCTAGCAGCAGTCTCCGCTTGACAAGGCCTCCTGAGAGGCAGTAGCAAATGTGTACTACGGTACTCCTCATACTTATACAGTGTTGCCAACTCTCACAATATTTGATATTTTACTTAAAGCCCCATCTTCCGTAGGCAAATAATTATGTGAGTTTTTTTAAAACTTTTTTTATTTTTTAAAAAGTACGTTTCTAGCCCTCATGGTTGTGAAGAAAAGCTTGAAAATATGACCCAAGTGCACGCTGATGCCTCAAAACATTGAAGGCAAATAAAAAGAATACAAGATATATTTATTCTTTTTTAAAATTCATGATTTGAAACCAATTTCATAATTTTTGGAAACTTGTCATTTTATGACTTTTAAAAAATTGGAGTTGGCAATACTGCATACAGCAGTGGAATCTTGCCTGACTACTGTGGGACGTGGGTTGAATCTTCAGCCTTCTGGATTTAGGAAGTAATATGGGGAGGCAACAGCAGTCTCTCATACTCTCCCTGTAGTAGGAGAGGTACCATGTCTTCCATTTGTCCCTATTATTACTCCCTCCCCAACCACTTAGACTCTGAATTCCAAAAGAAGGGGACATTACAGGGCCCAAGGAAAACCCACATGAACTAATCAAGAAGTACAACATGGTTAAAATGATACCCCCTTAATCCAGTTTGCATCTTTTCCTCACTGGAAAGGGCATTTTCAGTGATTCCTGCTGGGAGCTCAGAGTTTAAAAGATTCACCCCGTTCAGAACCTAGAGCTCCCTAGGGAAACAATAAGTTCTGTGCCAAGCCCTCTGCTAGAGAAGCTTGTGACTGCCTTGGGCCTCATGGACGTGCGGGGGGGGGATGAATTTTAGTGAATAGTAAACCATGAGTGTCGCAGGAGCATACAAGCTCTCCAGGTTATTCTGGCAAAGCTTCTAACTGGTGAGCCTTAAGTATGGTTCTTCTCATGCCTTATAGAAGTAGGTAACTCCCCCCTTGTCCCCCCGCCCAAGAACTATCTTTCACTGATGTGACTAGCTCTGTCAATATAGCTAATGGAGGCTGAGACCATCGCGATGGTCTTATTAAAGTTACCAGCCGTATCCCTTCAGCTGGTGATCTGTGACAGTGAGAAGTTACTTATTCTCCACTTCAAGAAAGTTTTCCCTGTTCCTTCTGGACCTGCTCTGTCTGCAGGCCCACCAGAGATAGGAAGTGGCAGCCATAGAGCCTGACTCTTCTCCCTGTGGCAAGAATGGATATTGTAGAGCCCTCTGAACTCATGGGATCCCCAAGCACCACTGGGACAGGGTTTACACCCTTGGTTTCAAGGGAAGTTTGCACTGTCATAAAACTCCACTGAGTACAAACCTTCATTGTGTAATCTTGTATAGCAAAGGGAAATCGAGTGGTGGGAACTAGGACAAAGACAGTTCCTTTAAATTTAGCATTTTAAAGTTTAGTTACAAAGGATCAATCATGTAATTTCAGAATGTGTGGGGGACAATTCTTGCTGTACCTCCTATCATTTTCTATTTTTTTCTCCTGTGTTTGGTAAGATGTTAGGCAGATATTGCTGCTTCTTTAGGGGTATTCAAACCGTTATCTCTTAACGTAAACCTTGATTGGGCCATGCATTTAAAAACTATTCTTTTGTCCCCTTCTTGCAGTTCTGCTTATCAAAATCTGATAAAGAACAATATGAAAGAGAAGAGAGACCAGAATCCCAGCAGGACATTTTGAGAAGAGCTGCTAAAGACTTGCCTATCTATACCACAACAGCATCAAGGGGTGAGGCATGCAGATGAGTCCAGTTGTCCAAAAGCTGCTAGTCTAATTCATGAGATTTATTTTGATGTTGCTGTGTGAACAGTCTGCTAAACAAATACTGCAAAAGCCCATGACTTCATATTTCCCCATGAGATGCCAGAGTTCTTTTTTGTCTGTGGATCTCTACAAGCAGCCAATAAATAGAACCGTTTTCTCAAAAAGATCATGTTTTGCAAAATAAATTCAGTGTGAAAATATTTATTGTGCACTCTGCTTATAATAATCTTAAATAGACTAAAGGAACAGAGGTGAAAGGCTGAGTTTTTAATATGCATTTCTATTTAATCCCAATTATTGCTTCAGTCCTCTAAGTATGAACATTTAAGGCTTGAATTTACTTCCACTACAGTGTCAGAATTGAGGATATGGAAGCTAAAATGACAAGTAAATTCTTCTTCCAATATCAGCTATAACTCAGGACAGAGCTGTTTAATCAGTATGTTTATGATCCTTCATCTACTTCTGTCTTTACCGTCACTATTTTTAAGTAACACTATTGTAATTTCTCTGAAAATATCATGAGAGACCGTTAAATGATCTCTCTGATGCCTAAATACAGTATAGCTAGATTTCTGTAACTGTGTTACTACTCTAAAACTAGTGGTATTATTGATTACTCCCAAGACCTGTGGTCCTTTTTAACAGAAGTCACAGATGTTATACTATTTAATATGCAGTGTTGTTGTAGCCATGTCAGTCCCAGGATATTAGAGAGACTAATGTGAGTGAGGTAATATCTTTTATTGGATCAACTTCCATTGTGTCTCCTACCAATAGAAGTTGGTCCAATAAAAGATATTCCTCACCCACCTTGTCTCTCTTATCACTTAATAGTAAGTCATGAGATTTGTTAATGGTTATCCTGAGTAAATTCGTTTTGTACTTAAGTGATTCCCAAACTAGGGTTCCTGGACCATTGGTGGTTTGTGGGGCACTTGCTGGTTGTCAGCACAGAGCTGCCTGGTGGTGGTGGCTTTTCTCCTTCTTTATAGCTGCCTCTACAGGTCTGCCATCTTTTTATCAAGAAGAGTCTGGAGGCCTGTTAAAAGCAACTGCTGAGAAGGAGTTGGAGCCAGCCTAACTGCATCTGCTAGATACTACTTCAGCAGAATAGGAGAGAAATATGAGCGACCCTCAAGGACTAGGAGAAGAGGACTAAGGCCATTGGGGAGTATGTCAAAAGGCACATGGGGAGAAAAGGACCCAGTGTCTAGGTAGCATATCCAGAAGAAAAGGAAACCAAGTGGCAGGGAAGCATGTGCTTGGAGGATCAGGGGAGGGGAGACTGAGGAACAGATTAAATGAAGAGGAAGAGTTGAAAAAGCATTTACTACAACAGAAACAGATACTGCTACACTAAATACTTTCATGTTACATTTTTCTGTAAGCAATTGTTGTAGTTGCCACAGCAATCTTATGCGATTCAGAATGGAAGTGGGAGGGGAGATGTCCTTGAGACAGTCTCTTGAACATAGGGAGCTTCTGTGTATATGTAATTTAATTTTACAAAGACCTGTTTAACAGATTGACTTTTAAAATTTGAACATAGCAATCAGATATTGTGATAGATGCCAACTAATCAAGCCTGACCGCTGTCATCACTGTTCTGCATGTGACCTGTAAGTAGCTGTGATGATCTGTTGTTTAAATTCTCATCTTGAATACTTGTGCCTTATTTTTATTGCTTGCCAGTGGAACTGCATAATGGTAGATCTACTATCTCTGTCCCTCTCCCAGCCCACAGAGCCTGGGCTTCATGTAAGACATGGAAATCTCTGCTTTTCCCTCTGCTGGAACTGCAACAGTTCTACTGCATATGGGGCCCTCTGCACCATGGAGAGTGGGGCAGGGTTTTAAGTGTGCTTCTAGCTTTGTAAAATATGTTCAGTCTGAAGGATCAGTACTGGAGAGTGAAGTGGGTCTGGGGTGTGATACATGTGCCAACAGAAACTTCTGGGCATGAAACCTAGCTTGCTTCCCTAGCTGTCAGGCACAAGCATGCTGTGGTAGTAACAACTTTGTTTCAGGAGAGCTACAGTAGCATTACAGATCTTCATAACTTCAGAGGTATTAGGTTATCCACCAGACTCATTCTGCTCCACCTGCAAAATCTGTTCTTACAGGCCACTTAAGATTGAGAAAAAAATTATTAATTAAACTTCAGTGACTGAGCTTGGGGAGATCTATTTAATTAAGAAATCTGATGAATGCATGTGTCTGTCTGGAATTACTACCCTTTAGCCATGCTATACTAAAGTTGGGAGAAAATGGAATATAGACCATTGGAACTATTGATTATATATTTTTCCATCTTCTTCTGCTCTATCCCAAAGTTATTTTTCTATCCAGCATTTTGATCAGCTTGATTCAGTTGAGTGCCAGGTTGCCATATTTCCCATACTCTCCACAGCAGCTGTACGGCATGCTAGTTATTAAAATCAATTCTAAATGTTGGATTTTTTCCTCAAATGCTAATGCTGAAGTAAGTTGGTGTACAGTGAAAACAGCACCTAATGGTCTATGGAGACAGAGTGTGCCTTGTGCAGTTCAATAATATCCCCTCTTTCTGATTAATGGGCTTTTTTGAGTCCTATCTTCTATTTCCCCTGGGCAGAAGGTCTGAGAGCTGTGAAATGGGACCTCTGCCTGAAGGGGTGGGGTTGAAAAGCAGAAGTAATGGGTATTAAAAGTTGTTTCACAGTTTTAGGAAGTTTGAGACCAAATATTTGAATTAGAAAGTGAATGTATTTTGTACTTTATTTTTTATTTTAATTAATTGGAAATGGACTTTTTCTTTTTCAGATGTGTACTAAAAATGGACCATCATTGTCCTTGGTATGTTTGGTTTTTTTAAATGAATATAAATAATATTGAAACAATTGATCAAATTCTGCACTCTCTTACACCAAAGTAAATATGTAATAAATCCATTGATTTTTAGTGGAATTTCTCCAGATTCAGACATTTATAAATGAGAGCAGCATATTTCCTAAGCTTATTGCAGTGTATATTGCAAGCCAGAATTGTAGGTCTAAGAAACCTAAATATGTACATACATATAGATGCACATCAGAACTGACCAAGTTAAAAGAAACGAGAGAGGCTGAGATGCTGCTTTATTGTGTTTAATTCAGTACTGTATGTGTCAAGAGATAAGAATCTATTTTACTAAATTGTGAAAATCAACTTCTTAAATGAATTCACTCCCAGATATCAAGTTGATCAGCTCACTTTACATTGCCCCAGTTAACGCTGTTTCGTGGATACATCGCTGATCTATTAGAGAACACGTTCGTTTAAAATTGTTCAGTGCTCCCTTATAACATTGCTTGGCAGCCGTCTGCTTTGTCCACTGCTTGCAGGAAAAGCAACCAGTTGGAGCTAGCTGGTGGGGGCTTGGAACCAGAGTGGGCCAGCAGCCCCACATCAACTCCCCTAAATTCCCTGTGCCTCAGCTGCCCAGCAGACTATCAACTATCAGGTAGTTCAGCTGTTCCTCCCCCCACTCTGTGTGCTGCTCCTGCCCTCTGCCTTGGAGCTGCTCCCGGGAGCCTCTTGCTTGCTGTGGAGGGGAAGTGGGGTGCTGATGTCAGGGTGTCCCCCGCTCCTGTACCTCATCTCCACAGAGCAGAGGGGGGACACGACAGATCAGGACGAAGGGAGCTTGCTGTCAGCAGCTGCTGTCTCAATTTGCTGATCTACTTAAAAATACAGTGTACTTAGAGTGGGGTCAGCGTACTTAATGGGGCAACGCGCAAGTCTCTCTCTCACACACACACACACACACACACACACACACACGGTGTGTGTCTGTCTGTCTCTCTTGCACGCACGCACCCCCCTGCACTTTGGAAAGTGGAGGGAGTGGTGCGCTCCAGTGGGATAGCGTGGGTTCATCATCACGTTCAGTTTCGGCATGGAATGTTTGCAGCCACTGCCATGCAACTCTTGTGTCTCCTCCCTCCATTCGTGCTGCATTTTAGAGTGTGAGGCTACATTAACAACATGTTAACCCTTGAGGGCTCAGCTAAATGCTAGTTCATCATTTAGCAGTAAGGCATTCCCTGGGAAATATCCCACCCTCTGACTCCATTACCTCAACCAAGCTTCACAATCATCATTGCTGTGTACAGTATTAAATTGTTTGTTTTAAAACTTATAGTGTGAGTGTGTGTGTGTATGTATATTATATGTGTGTGTGTGTGTATATATATGTGTGTATATATATATGTATAGTCTTTTGTCTGGTGAAAAAAAATTCCCTGGAACCTACCCCCCCCCCTTACATTAATTCTTATGGGGAAATTGGATTCACTTAACATCATTTCGCTTAAAGTAGCATTTTTCAGGAACATAACTACAATGTTAACCAAGGAGTTATTGTATTGCTATTTTTTTGCCATGCAGGATTCATTGCAGGGTGTAGAATTGCAACCTGGACATGTAGTTCCTATTGAATATCATGCAGTTTTTATTCCCCTACACATGACATGTCATCCCAACGGATATTGCTAGTTGTGGTAAACGTTAATAGATGTTCTAGGGCCTAACGTGACATCCATTGAAGTCAATGGAAAGGCTCCCAGTGGATCAAACTCCTGAAGTCTGGCAAGACTTCATATTTTTATATAAGAAATCTGGCCAGAAATGGTGTTGGTCATCAGGCTGCTCTTTGTTCAGCAAAATTATTTCAGTGGCAGGAGTGATGAGAGGAGCCCACATCACCTGTCTTAAGGGAATATTCTTTAAAATGGGGATTTTAAAATGTTAAATCTTAACTTTTTTTCATTGATGGAACGTTGTCCCAATTGACAGACTGCTGAAACCATGCACATACAGTGGTGCCCCACAAAAACAGTTTGATTAATCTTTATAACAAAGTGATCTCTCTCTCTCTCTCTCTCTCTCTTTTTTAGGGTGAATAACTGTGTGGGATTTTCTAACTACAAATTCTTCCTCCTGTTTTTATTATACTCCTTATTGTATTGTCTGTTTGTTGCCGCTACGGTCTTGCAGTACTTCATAAAGTTTTGGACAGTAAGTTTTGCTTTTTGTTAAATTTGCATGCATTACTGAAATCTGTATCAGAGCATCATGTCTCCATTTTTGTCTGTTTTGTGGATCAGTACCGTCAACAACAGCATCACTTGAGGTGACTGAAGCAAGAGAACCTTTCAAAATTAAATGAATTAAGTTCTACATTGAGTAGAGCTGGACAAATACTGTGGGAGAGTAGAGAGGGTGGAAATTAAAAAAACAATAAAGTACAACTTCTCTGATGCCAAAAATTGAGCAGCACAGCTCAATTTTTCAAATATGTATGTTGGATACTTAGCTTCTTATAATCAAACCACAGAGTAAAACAAATGATGAAAAATATTGTCAGATTTGAATAACAAATTCAAGAAAATAGAAATCTACTTGTGGATATTCTGTGAGCAGAAGAGACAGCTAAATTTGCCTATTCATTGTGAATTTGTTTGGTTTTAATACTGAGTGCTTATAATGGCAAATTTCAATTTGAGATTTGTAGCATTTACTGACCAGACATGGCCATCATAAGAAGTTATGCAAAGTATGTACAGTGTTAATACTGTTTACTTTCACTGCAACTGTTTTCAGTGTTCAAATGGATAATATGCACTTACTCTATTACACAAATTCATTTGAATAGAGCCTTACCAGTGGAAGCATCCTTATACATTATATTTTATACCAATTCTCTTCCAGAGAGAAGTGCATATTCCAGACTCGATAGAGTATCTTCTATTTCATTCCCGCTCCTAATATTAAAGCCTTGCATTGTGCCTACTGTCCTTCCTGATACGTAGGACTAGATGTAGTTACCTTCAGAATTCAGCTAATGCTACTGAAAAATAATTGATTGGAAGAATTGTCATCAGTGAAAGTCTCTTCGCAACTTTTAAAGCTTGTGACTGCCTCTTAAACAAAAGTTGCCATCTGCGCAGCTGTGCAAAACAGTAATTATCCTCAGAGCTGTAAGGATGACAGCTTTTAAGCCTAAAGATGTAACTATATCGGGGATCTCTTTCTTTGTATAAGACTACACAATACGTTCGGAGTAGCTACACTTGAAACAGTTGTTCTTTTGATGTCTAGGAAAGATAAATGGTGTTAGTAGTCATCCAGGCTGTACACACAATTCTACGAAATGCTACGTTTTAGTATGATATATTGATTTTACATTGTGGCCCATCAGTGTAGAGCAAAAAAACTGAGGGGGAATTGAGTGTCAGTGCCTTGCAGGATCAGGCTCTATGATTGTATTCAATCAGACATGTTACTGATTTCCTTATTAAAACATTGCCTTGGCAAAATTCTCAAAATGTAATGATCTAACTCTGACATTCAATCTTATTGAATATGCTCTATTTCATCTTTAATTTGTTTGTGAATGTGGCTCAACGTGGATGTGGCCCTCTGTATTTTACAGATCAGTGGGGGAGCAGACATGCAGGAAAGAGAACTGATTTGCTTTGTCACCTCACTTCATAAGTCTTATTACAGTGGAAGTCTTGTGTTTGGACATTAGGCCATAATGAGCATTATTTAATACCACCCATTTACAGAAAATCTCTTCCAAGGCCCATCAGACACGATAGTTGAGTGGACTTCTCTGAATGAAGAGAGGGAACTTAAGAGTTTCTTGTGTAATCGTTAGTCGTCACTATTCCCTGCAAGAATGCGTCATTTCTGATGATTGACTGTTTTAAAAAAAAAACCCAAAAAAAGTGGTCTTATCTTACTCAGCAGTACTGCTTCATTTGTATATTCATAGCATCATAGAATAACAGTGTTGGAAGGGACCTCTGGAGGCCATCTAGTCCAACCCCCTGCCCAGAGCAGGATCAATTCCAGCTAAATCATCCCAGCCAGGGCTTTGTCAAGCCTGACCTTAAAAACTTCTAAGGAAGGGGATTCCACCACCTCCCTAGGTAATGCATTCTGGTGTTTCACCACCCTCCTAGTGAAAAAGTTTTTCCTAATATCCAACCTAAACCTCCCCCACTGCAACTTGAGACCATTACTCCTTGTCCTGTCATCTGCTATCACTGAGAATAGTCTAGATCCATAGTCTTTGGATCCACCTTTCAGGTAGTTAAAAGCAGCTATCAAATCCCCCCTCATTCTTCTCTTCTGCAGACTAAACAATCCCAGTTCCCTCAGCCTCTCCTCATAACTCATGTGTTCCAGGCCCCTAATCATTTTTGTTGCCCTTCGCTGGACTCTCTCCAATTTATCCACATCCTTCTTGTAGTGTGGGGCCCAAAACTGGACACAGTACTCCAGATGAGGCCTCACCAATGTCGAATAGAGGGGAACGATCAAGTCCCTCGATCTGCTGGCAGTGCCCCTACTTATACATCCCAAAATGCCATTGGCCTTCTTGGCAACAAGGGCACACTGCTGACTCATATCCAGCTTCTCGTCCACTGTCACCCCTAGGTCCTTTTCCGCAGAACTGCTGCCTAGCCATTCGGTCCCTAGTCTGTAGCGGTGCATTGGATTCTTCCGTCCTAAGTGCAGGACTCTGCACTTGTCCTTGTTGAACCTCATCAGATTTCTTTTGGCCCAATCCTCCAATTTGTCTAGGTCCTTCTGTATCCTATCCCTACCCTCCAGCGTATCTACCACTCTTCCCAGTTTAGTGTCATCCGCAAACTTGCTGAGGGTGCAATCCACACCATCCTCCAGATCATTAATGAAGATATTGAACAAAACCGGCCCCAGGACTGACCCTTGGGGCACTCCACTTGATACCGGCTGCCAACTAGACATGGAGCCGTTGATCACTACCCGTTGAGCCCGACAATCTAGCCAACTTTCTACCCCACCTTGTAGTGCATCCATCCAGCCCATACTTCTTTAACTTGCTGACAAGAATACTGTGGGAGACAGTGTCAAAAGCTTGGCTAAAGTCAAGGAATAATTCGTCCACTGCTTTCTCTTCATCCACAGAACCAGTTATCTCATCATAGAAGGCAATTAGATTAGTCAGGCATGACTTTCCCTTGGTGAATCCATGCTGACTGTTCCTGATCACTTTCCTCTCATGCAAGTGCTTCAGAATTGATTCCTTGAGGACCTGCTCTATGATTTTTCCGGGGACTGAGGTGAGGCTGACCGGCCTGTAGTTCCCAGGATCATCCTTCTTCCCTTTTTTAAAGATGGGCACTACATTAGCCTTTTTCCACTCATAGAATCATAGAATATCAGGGTTGGAATGGACCTCAGGAGGTCATCTAGTCCAACCCTCTGCCCAAAGCAGGACCAATCCCCAATTAAATCATCCCAGCCAGGGCTTTGTCAAGCCTGACCTTAAAAACTTCTAAGGAAGGGGATTCCACCACCTCCCTAGGTAATGCATTCTGGTGTTTCACCACCCTCCTAGTGAAAAAGTTTTTCCTAATATCCAACCTAAACCTCCCCCACTGCAACTTGAGACCATTACTCCTTGTCCTGTCCTCTTCTACCACTGAGAATAGTCTAGAACCATCCTCTTTGGAACCACCTGTCAGGTAGTTGAAAGCAGCTATCAAATCCCCCCTCATTCTTCTCTTCTGCAGACTAAACAATCCCAGTTCCCTCAGTACGTTAGCTTTTTCCACATCCTCTGTCACTAGGTTGCCTCCTCATTTAGTGAGGGGCCCACACTTTCCTTGGCTTTCTTCTTATTGCCAACATACCTGAAGAAACCCTTCTTGTTACTCTTACCCTCGCTAGCTGCAACTCCAGGTGTGATTTAGCCTTCCTGATTCCATTCCTACATGCCCGAGCAATATTTATATACTCATCCCTGGTCATTTGTCCAATCTTCCACTTCTTGTAAGCCTCTTTTTTGTGTTTAAGATCAGCAAGGATTTCGCTGTTAAGCCAAGCTGCCTGCCATATTTACTATTCTTTCTATACATCAGGATGGTTTGTACCTGTAACCTCAATAAGGATTCTTTAAAATACAGCCAGCTCTCCTGGACGCTTTTCCCCCTCATGTTATTCTCCCACGGGATCTTGCCCATCAGTTCCCTGAGGGAGTCAAAGTCTGCTTTTCTGAAGTCCAGGGTCCGTATTCTGCTGCTTTCCTTTCTTCCTTGTGTCAGGATCCTGAACTCGACCATCTCATGGTCACTGCCTCCCAGGTTCCCATCCACTTTTGCTTCCCCTACCAATTCTTCCCGGTTTGTGAGCAGCAGGTCAAGAAGAGCTCCGCCCCAGTTGGTTCCTCCAGCACTTGCACCAGGAAATTGTCCCCTACAGTTTCCAAAAACTTGCTGAATTGTCTGTGCACCGCTGTATTGCTCTCCCAGCAGATATCAGGATGATTGAAGTCGCCCATGAGAACCAGGGCGTGCGATCTAGTAGCTTCTGCGACTTGCTGGAAGAAAGCCTCGTCCACCTCATCCCCCTGGTCCGGTGGTCTATCCCACCACGACATCACCCTCGTTGCTCAGGCTTCTAAACTTAATCCAGAGACTCTCAGGTTTTTCTGCAGTTTCATACTTGAGCTCTGAGCAGTCATACTGCTCCCTTACATACAGTGCAACTCCCCCACCTTTTCTGGCCTCTCTGTCCTTCCTGAACAGTTTATACCCATCCATGACAGTACTCCAGTCATGTGAGTTATCCCACCAAGTCTCTGTTATTCCAGTCACATCATAATTCCCTGACTTTGCCAGGACCTCCAGTTCTCCCTGCTTGTTTCCCAGGCTTTGTGCATTTGTATATAGGCACTTGAGATAACCCGCTGATCGCCCCTTGTTCTCAGTATGAGGCAGGAGCCCTCCCCTCTCACAGGCTCCTGCTTGTGCTTCCTCCCGGTATCCCGCTTCCCCACTTACCTCAGGGCTTTGGTCTCCTTTCCCCAGTGAACCTAGTTTAAAGCCCTCCTCACTAGGTTAGCCAATTATTCAATTACATCTGTTTGCTTTAGTGATTAAAACAGGTATGTTTTAATGCTTCTTATGTCTGGTAGCACTGCACAGCCAACATACTTGGAAAGATTGAGCAGGATTCAGTACATCAACAACAGAACTTTTTTGATTATGAGAATGGGTCTAATTTGGCATGCAGAACTTTGATATTCAAGAGTGGAAAGAACCCATCTTCACAAATTTCAAAATGAAGTGCTTGCAGTAGGAAAAACATCTTTTAATTGTAAACTTGCACACACTTGTTATCGAAATCATTGAGACACAAAATCCTGAATTCTTTCAATGCTTTTCTTACAATCACTTTTCAGAGTAAAACTATACTTTATACCTATATTCAAGCCACTTATACACTCCTTAATTTAATATACCTAAAATAAATTATAATGAGATTAAAATAGTAGACCATTTTAATAAGACTTCTGTAGAGCGATGGTGGCACCTTCATCAGCATGGCTTGCAAAATTCACTTGCCTGTGGTGAGTAGGAAGCTTTTCTAGATGAATGCCATCAACTTCTGCAGAATCTAAGACTTGATTGCTATGCGTGATTTGTTTTCTGTAAAATATTCTAGTCTCAGTAGTTGTTAAAAAAACAGAACAAAAAAAAACCTTCCAGATATGAACCAGGTATAACTGATGTGGTGCTGTCTGCAGACTGTCCTCTTCAGTGCTTCTGCTGCTGCTCATATCTCTCTCACAAAGCAAAGTGAAAATTGATCAGGCTTGTTAGTTTTCACTGTTCCTGTTGGGGACCTTTGAGACAGCACTGACCCAACATGGACAAGTTTCAGATGAAATTTACTCTGCTGCATCTTGGGAAAGCTCTGCGCAAAGGCAGAAGATGGATTCAAAAACAGAGCCTGGTACAGGGGTTCTTAGATTTTAAAGTGATGAGACCATATATAGGTACATAGATAGGATAAGGGCGACAGCAGCACCCTCACATCAGCCAGTAGGCTCTGGGACCAGAGTTGGGGAACAGAGCTATTTCTTTCTCCCAGCAGCCAGTGGGGAATGGGAACTTCATACTTACCAAGCATACCATTATGTGGACACTACAAAAATGGAGTCCTCGAGCAGGTCTAAGGACAACATCTTAGTAGAAATCCCAAATCTCCTTTTGCAACAGCTGCAGGCAGGGAAAGGAAGACTGGCGGGGGGAAGCTTAGAGTCTCACATGGGCATTGCTACTAGCCAGTAGGGCCCTTCATTTTAGTTGAGTCCTCAGGCTATTAGATGCTTAGAAAATCCCTATACATGAGAGGGCCTGTGTGGAGTGAGGGCAGTATGAAGAAAACAATGAGATCAGAAAATCTTCCATGGGGAAGGTGAATAGAAGTCACAGGAGAGGAGGAGTTGGAAACAACTTTTTTTTTTTTAATCTACTTGGCTATTTTGTTATGCGAACCATCAAAAAATATCTTTACCAGAATGAGTTCTGCCCCTGTTAGGTAAAGACTTCCTAAAGTTCAGAACAGCAGCAGCAATTTAACCACAGTATTGACCACGTCCTGATCAAATTTCATTTCGAAAACTAAATATTTTGCTTTGAGAAAATACTGTTTTCCAAGAATTACTTTTGTTTCACAGAAATATAATTCCAAAATAGCCAGGTGGATTTTTAAAAATTGTTTTATTAAAAAAAAAAAAAGAGAGTTGTCACACTGAGGATATGTGCCGTCTTTCATGAAAGTTGTATTATAATTGCTATCAGTCCTTGAAAATGTGTTTTTACAGTGGAAAAAACTGACTTACCTTGAAGTTCTCATACTTCTACAGTTTTTTGAGAATTTGTCTCTTGTTACTTAGCCTGCAAACTCTGATGACAGACCCTTGGCTATCCTGCCTTCCTGGAATAAAAAGCACCTCTGTAACTTTCTTGTTTACTCTGTGGATCTGTATTTCTTAATCTTCAAGCTGTGTCCCCCAGAAAGAGGGCAGCCTATCTTGGGTTGGAAAGAGGCTTGGCTACCCCAGTGTGGAGCTCAACAGAGAGAAGCAATTAGAGTATCTCCTCCACTGACCCTGGTGTCAAGAGGTCAAAACATGGCTGGTTCTCTTGAAGAAAGGAGAGAATGGGAGCCCTAAGAAATGGAAATTATCGATAACTAAAATGGCCATACGTAAAGATGTTGGGAGGTCAAGGAGCCTAGCCTTGATGTGTTGGTGGAGAGAGCAGTGGTACCTTGCTATCTTAGGCCTTGTCTAGACTTGGATGTAAGATGTGATGTTAACTAACACATTTTAAAAGTCTTGTTAGACAAGGGACGCTGCCTTTAACGTGCTAAACTGTTCAAGTTAAAGCTTAGGCTTTTGTTTGATCAGCTTTACATATGTTTAAAGCAGTGTGTCTTGCCCATGCTAGACTTTTAAAATTATAGTTAACGTGTGCTAACATCACACTTGAAATCCGAGTTTAGACAGGGTTTTATTGTTGCAGAAGGGGAAGCCTAGAGTTTTTCCGTTAACTGGTGGGAGGCATCCCAGATCAACGTGTAAGACCCTTTTGCCTTCACGCAAAAGGACACTGTGGGAGAGGGAACATTATCACACGTGCATTTGTATGGGCAGTTTTATTTTTTTAGCTATGACTAGAGAAAACGAGAGAGAGAAACCATTTTATTCTGCCTCATTTAGAGCCTATTCTTAAATGCTTTACTTCCCCAGCACAAATGAAAAACAAACATCATCTTTGAGTGGAAAATTTTTCCGTCTTCATATTTACAACCCCCTGATTGACAACTCCACTCTGTGGTAATGAGTATATTGGAAATGCAGATAGATGTGTAGTCACTAAACTGTACAGCATTTGTTTTGCACCTCTGAGGTATGCTGAGCTTGAGTTATTTTCCTGACTCCTGAATATTCTGTTCATATTCAATGTTTTTTAAACCTCAGCTACAAAATTAAAAGACTGCTAGATGAAAACTACTGATTGAGAGAGCACCTGATGCAACTGTATTGGGAAAGCTGAAAAAACATGTTGAAAGCACCCTATACATGGTATAAATGTTGCCAGTTACACACACCAACAGAGCACTTTAGGCTTTCAGAAAAGAGTTGGCAATCTGTTCCTGCGCATTTTGCTCCAATTTTCTTTGTGAATGAAAGATAAGACTTCTAATGGGCATTAGAACTTTGCATGTTTTAGAATACATGTGCACACTAACCATTGCTTTTTCAAACAAAGCGTGTGCTGTTTTCTAACATTTGTCTTGAAATAATACTGGTATATAATAAATTGTCTTTGTTTGCGCAAAGCTTTGCCGCAGGAAATCTGCTGAGAATTGTCCAAAGGTAAAATCCTGTGTTGATGTGATTAATATAGAAATTGTTCCTACTGTGTTTTTTCTAATCCATTCATTTGTGATAGCTGTTTACATTGTTACCTAATGGAAAAAAACATGTAATCCTTTCTCCGTATAAGACAGGTGGTATAGAGTGTTTGTGTGTTTGATTTAATTGAAATGTATGGCAGATAACCTAGAAAAGAAATCAACATCAGATAAGTATGTGCTGGATGGGCTAATGGAAAATTAAATGGCAATAATACCAACCACACCTTTGGATAAAAATAGATATTCTAATTTCCAAATGCTGTTAAAGGTCAACTTCTTAAAAGTATTGAGTTTTTGAGCTTATGTAATTAAACCATTTATTGTTTCAAAAACCCATTGGCCTATTGCAAAAGTATACAGCAAAGCCTAAAAATAGATAAGGAAGAAAGTGAATGCCTAATATTTGTGTTTGTTTTTTAAAATCATGTTTTGTACCTGACGTACTGAAATTGTAGTTCAAGAAAAGCTGATCTACATAAAAGCGTGATCTCTATAATTTTGCTATGGGTGCAGGCCTGTTGTGATTTGCTGTGTAAGTGCTGGCTGTGTTTTAAGATGGTCTAACTCAAGCAACTAGGCCTAGATCAACCAAGGGGACTTAGCCCTGCTATCTAAGTTAGCCAGTAGGAATTGGAGGAGAGGGGTGGGGCTTATGCAGCTCTCTCACTTTGACATTCTTGACTATGAACCTCATAGATTCCAAGGTCAGAAAAGACCTTTGTGATCATCTAGTCTGACCACCTGTATAACACAGGCCATAGAACTTCCCCAAAATCATTCCTTTTGAACTAGAGCCCAGGTCTCCCACCTCCCAGGTGAATGCCCTGACCACTGGCTTACTGGGGGGAGCCACGGGCATTAGCAAGTCCTCCTCCTCTGTTTTGTGCAGGGCCCAATCCAGTAAGTGTGCTCTTAGGTGACCTTTGAGAACACCCAGGATGTGGGTGCTATAGGTAACCTAGGTATTGGAATGCCCAGTTTGAAGATCCCGCTGGGGCTTAGGCATTGAGCAACTCAGGACTTGCACAACTTTGCACATGCCCACTGGCAGAAATTTAGGCACCTAGGGAATTTAAGCACTTTCAGGGTTAAGCGGCTGCTGAGCAAAGGGTTTGAGGATCTAAACTTTGGACTTAGGCACCTAAATCCCTTTGTGGATTTAGCCCCTAATGTTTCCAACATTTAAAAATATTTTAGACTAGACATTGTGTAACTAGTCCAGTTCCTCTCTACTTTTTCTGCCAGTTTTGGGGCATATTAACAGGGACACTGTCAACTTAAAATCTAGTCAGTTTTTAAATTAAAAGTAGTTTAAGCACCTTCCTTCTCCGAGTCCCTCTCTGGGATTCTTATGGTTTCACAGTCCAAATTTTCCTGTTTCTAAAAACAATTTTCCCTCCCCTGTTGCTGTCTGGAAGAACCACCCTAACATGAAAGAGATTATACCAAAAGTGCTATCAAATGTACAAAGCAAATACTGCTCACTTCCAGTTATGTTGGTGTTTACAAGGAACAGTAGGTAAAATTCAGACAGAATGGGGTTACCATCAGGCTAATCACTGTGATCCACTGCTCTGAACCAGCTTCAGATAATATGGAAGAGAGGCTTAATAGTGATGCTGCATATTATGCAAAGTTAAGGGGAAAAAGCTTCGGGGGGGAAATAACTGTAAAGTAGAATGTTTAGTGAGGATGCTGGATTATTTGCTTAAAAGGGTTAATATTAATCTTCATTTTTTTCTCCCCCCAGAATGATCTGCCAGACTCACATGCAAAATTCCATGTACTTTTCCTTTTCTTTGTGGCTGCCATGTTCTTCATCAGCATACTGTCACTTTTCAGCTACCACTGCTGGCTAGTCAGCAAAAACAGATCAACAATAGGTCAGTTAATTGGAATATGTAGTTGCCTTTTGGCCAGAAAACTGATACTGATGTGAGCATGAGGTCTGCAGGAAGTGGCATAATGTTTAAGGGAAATTCTAAAATCCTGCAGAGGGTGGAACATTTTCAGTGGAAGTATTTAATTGAAAGGTTCTGTTGTGAGATAATTGAGTGTAAAGAGTTATCTGTCTGGAACCAAAGGTGTGGGTGCACGATGGATGTCATAAGCTAGCATAATAGGTCCCTAATCCCTGATTGGAACCCATAGATTACCACAGTACAAATCATTTGTATTACAGTAGCACCCCAGGGCTCCAACTGAGATCATGGCCCCATTGAGCTAGGTGGTGTACGTAGATATAGAAAGACACAATCCATGCCCCAGAAATCTTATGAGGTAGATAGGGAAGAAAAGAAGGGACCTTGCTACTAGAAAACTGTTTTTGTAAAACACTCAAAGTAATATGGAAAAATGGAAATACTGACAAATATTTCCTGACAAACATAATGATGCTTCCCTTGCCTGCTGTAAACTGAGTCTTGCTGGTCAGTACAATGAGTGTTTTTTTCTACCATGTGTTCAAGTTAAAGCACTTGGATAACATCTTCAAAAGTGCTTATGTGATTTTTGGAGCCCAAGTCCTATTGATTTTTTTTCAGTGATTTTTTCAGATTTTTTTTTTATCAATCAGATTATTCACTCAGCTCTAGTTGCAGCCTTTCCTTCTGATTGTTGACTTTGCTTCTGTTAGACAGGCCTTCTCACATCAAGATTAGACTATTGCAATGCGCTGTACATGGGGTTATACTTTAAAACTATTTGGAGATTGAAGCTGGTACAGAATGCAGCAACTCCCTTATCAAACAGCATCTTGCTGGGAGTATGCAACACTGGTGCTCTAAGATTGGTACTAACTGCCTAGTGGTTAATTTATTTGTAGATTAGTTTTAATGCTGCAGGGTAGTTATTATAAGACTAATTATTGTCAGGGTCTCAGATTTTGTATTTGTATTCTTTTTACTGTCAAATGTAAATAAAATACAATAAAATAGACATGTTATGAAAGCATGTCCCATATCAAATTTAAAATTTTACCCTTCATTGCTGTTATGTCAGTTACCTTGTTAGATCTTTGCCATATTTTTAATTGCTAAAACTTGACATCAGTGTTTTTCTGTAATGCATTTTAAGGCATTGTTGATATTAGTTTCACTAAACTCACTGTCTGAATGTCATGTATTTTCCTGTTGCCTACAGTAATCATAGTAATGAAGAAAAATTGTTGGTTCAGTTCCATGCTTTTGAAGAACATTGCTTTATTTAAAATTGTTAATTTCCTTTTTTAAATAGAAGCATTCCGGGCACCCACATTTCGAAATGGCCCTGACAAAAATGGCTTCTCTCTCGGATGTAGCAAAAATCTGAAAGAGGTTTTTGGAGATGAAAAGAAGTATTGGTTGCTGCCTGTTTTTACAAGGTATCAACCCTTATGGGACCCATGGATTCCACTACTTTTAAAAAACAAACAAACTATGCATAACTCCTGGAATTTAGGGGTTAGTGGATGAAAGTGTACAGTAAGCAGCTGAACAAACTTCACTGAGGACCATAATCTGAAGAGTTAAACCCTGAGCACAAGGGAGCTTAGGGCCCTGCCAAACTGAGATGTTGAAAACACTTCTTGAACAGTGTTTAGAAAGATGGTAACAGTTTCAAATGACAGTGGGCTGGTGCCTTACATACAGCAGGACCCCAGTAACACAAAAGACCAGACCAGTGAACTCTCAGGCTTCATCTATGCTACAAAGAACACTGATGTAAGATGACATTTTTTAGAAACAATTTTAAAAATAGCTATGGCTGAGACAATTTTGCCTTCAGTGTGGACCACACATAATTAGATTAAAAGTATTAGGAGAAAATGTTCCGAGACTAAGCAATACAAGGCTCTGTCTGTGGTAGAGAAATTGACAAATAATTTCCCACCAGTTTTAATACCATTTCAGCTGAACCTGTATTTAAATGGGTGTTTAAAACTGCTAGGCTCTATAGCGTAGATGAGCCTCTGGCAGCCAGATCAGTTTTTTTTTTTCTTCTATCATTTTAATTTAGACTGGCTTCAAAAGCAGGTTTATCGAGGGTGTGGTAAAAATAGGTCTGGCCACTGGAGCCTTGCCTACACTACAGCTCTTGCCAGTTTAAATGCCAGATAATCTGCATACATTTGTACAATGGGATGTGTGAATTTCTCTCTCATGCTGTCACACACACTTTTATACAAAAGAAATCAGTTACTTTTGGGTCACGTCCCAAAGAATCCTCTCAGTAGTTCTTACGAAAATCTGTAGTCTGGTGCTGCGACTCAGTCATGACAGACAGCCATCTCTTTAGGCAGAGAAGGGCAAAAGTTATTTCATCGGCCTGCCCAAAAACACAGAAACTGGCTGCAGTATTAGGTGGTCTGGCCACATAGTGTAACGGTAGAACTTTGCACTGGCATGCAGGAGACCTATGTGCAGTTCCTGTTTTCACTGGGGTTTGGAGTGCAGCGTCGCACTTAAGCTAACTAGTTCTGACATGTGACATTTGATTTTCATGCAAGTACCTATTCAGCTGGATTTACCTAGCTCATTTTAATACACCTCTAATATTGGTTTACTTAATGTTTCCTTCATCGTTGTAGCTTGGGTGATGGTTGTAATTTTCCAACTCGCCTGGTGATTATGGATCCAGAGCAACTTACTGTATCAAGCCAAAATGAACCCGCCAAAAGGTATTTACTTTCAGATATTTATTTTGTATTTCCTTGCTTGTATTTATGTCTCATTTCATCTTTCATCTGGCAAATAAACTAAGTGTAAGTTTGAAAGGCCACTTTAAACTAGTTGTACCCACCGGTAGGTCCTGAATTAGTTTGCAGTCCTTCATAGGTGGATGGGGTGGGTTCAGGAAAAATTGTGGACAGCACAATGAAGAGGTCTCCTCAGTGCAAAGCAGTGATCAAAAAAGAAAGGAATAAGTTATTTACATGACCGTGTTAAGGGGATAGACACCAATACCAAAAATACAAATGGATAGATTGATGATAGGGCCCTACCAAATTCACAGTCCATTATGGTCAATTACATGGTCGTATGATTTTTAAAATTGTAAATTTCATGATTTCAGATATTTAAATCTGAAATTGCACGGTGTTGTGATTGTAGACGTCCTGACCCAAAAGAGGGTTGTGGGGAGAAAGGGAGTTGCCAGTTATTTTAGGCGAGTCACAGTATTGCCACCCTTCTGCGCTGCTGCTGGCAGCGGTGCTGCCTTCAGAGCCGGGCTGCCAGAGAGCAGCAGCAGCTGGCCTGGTGCCCAGCTCTGAAGGCAGTGCTGTCACCAGCAGCAGTGCAGAAGTAAGGATGGCATGGTATGGTATTGTCACCCTTATTTCTGCGCTGTTGCTGACGGGGCGCTGCCTTCAAAGCTGAACGCCTGGCCAGCTGCTGCTGCTCTGAAGGCAGCTCAGAAGTAAGAGTGGCAATACCACAACCCTCCTACAATAACTTTGCAACCCCCCCCCTTCCCCCAGTACTCCCTTTTGGGACGGGACCCACAGTTTGAGAAATGCTGGTCTCTCCTGTGAAATCTGTATAGTATAGGTTAAAAGTACACAAAAGACCAGATTTCACAGTCCATGACCTGTTTTTCATGGCCATGAATTTGGTAGGGCCCTAATGGTACAGCTTCACCTTGAACACTTTCAGATTTGGTTACTTCTCAAGAAGAACATACTAGAAAAGTTCCAAAGATTAGCAAATAATATAATTTGAAGGCCTATGAGAAGGGATTTGAAAAGACTAATATAATATAATTTTAGAGAAGGATTAGAAAGATGTTGATGTGTATAAAGTAACAAATTGGTGGTGTTTTTATCATTTCACATCATCCCATAAATGCATAAACAAGGGGACACTCAAGCCCTACCTGTTTGAGGAAATTGAACTGTTGTTGGCAACGATTTTTAGGAATTTGCTGATATTGAAAAGTGTGCTAGTTTTGAGAGGACAAAACTGTCTTCAGTATTCTTCAGAAAGCTGGATTCAGACTTGGTGAAGATTTGTACCTGTACATGGAACTAAGTGTTTCTGAATTGGTATTATTGTCCAACCTATACTAGCACTTAAGGGAGATCCATGGCTTAAATCATTTTGGCAACAGTTCTGTTTTCTAGTGTAGATGGGCTTTGGAGAAATTAAAAGCCAACTTTTGTAAAATAAATTAAATATACTTCTTTTATGCAACATAACTAACCTGTGGAACTTGCTTAAACTTAAACGTTATTTTCGTAATTTATATGGCAATCGTGTAGGTGAAATCACAAGATGAATGCAGCATGGAGTTCTGAACAAGGCATTCCTCAGTGGCCAATTTTCCATTCTCCCCATGAGAATAGTAAATGGCCTTAACCAGTCCAGACAGAGGCTATTTTCACTGAAGCAAGTCTATACGTGAATTAGGTTTCAAACGAGCAAAAATATACTTAATTTCCAGTTACATTGCCTGGGCTATTTGGTGTTTTTGTTTTACTTTTAAGTGAATTTTATTAAATTTTTCAATAACTTATGACTTGTATGCTTATTACAAAATCTAACTGTGGACAGTACTTCTGTGTACTCTGTTTTCAGCTCTGGAGCCAGTCAGCCCTTTCCTGCCAGGCCACTCAGTGAGTCACAAAATCGATTGTTGGACAATGAAAGTCAGTGGGTAGAAGGTGGCTCAGAAGAAGAAAATGTTAAATCAGGTAGAATTTATGAAGTAGAGGGTCACATTTCATCTGGTATCATACTTTAAAAATCCCTTAGGAAAACATAGCTGAAATATAAAGTTTAGTAAAAAAAAAAAAAATTAATGGGTGGAAAATTTGTCAAATGGAATCGAGTCAATATTTTATTTCTAGAATGAGGCTAATTTGTGCATCATAATCTAATCCAAAATTGAAATTGAAAAAAGAAAAGGAGGACTTGTGGCACCTTAGAGACTAACAAATTTATTTGAGCTGTAGCTCACGAAAGCTTACGCTCAAATAAATTTGTTAGTCTCTAAGGTGCCACAAGTCCTCCTTTTCTTTTTGCGAATACAGACTAACACGGCTGCTACTCTGAAAGGAAATTGAAGAGTTCCAACTTTCTAGTCTCCTGTTCTGGATGTTCCCGTTTGGGATGGGTTTGTGCTTTGGTTTAAAGGGAGGACAAAATTACTTCTGTAAAATAGAGAAGGTGGGTGAGCCAATATCTTTATTGGACCAATTTCTGTTGGTGAGAGGGACAAATATATGCAGCACTGTAAACTTTGTTGTGACGCTGTTATCACTGTTCTCTTGTGAAATATATACTTTATATGGTGATCCTCTCACTTTTTAGGTGCAAAAAAGCATGTTATAGTTTCACTGGAAAGCTGATCTCAGTCTGTTAATGACCAGTTATCTCAATGAGAAAAAGGTAAGATCAATGTAATTGATTATTGTACACAGAAACAGCAAATAAATTACTTCTGGCCATCTGAAGCCATAAAATATCCAGTCTGTGAATTCGGAGAACTTCTCAAAGCTTCTTAATAAAAAGTTCTCTCTTCGGTGCATCAGCAGTGCTAGAGGTGTAGCTCTACGTAGCATTCTGTCTGCAGAGTAATATGGGGGATGGCTAGTCTCTTCCTCTGTCTGATTAAACAGCAGAGAACCTTGCCTCTTAATAGTCCCATCCTCTGATTTATTTGCTTCAGAAGTAATTAAGGTCTGATAGTAACTCAGTTCAGCCTTCCCTGAGCAAGGGTAGATTTAAGGATAGAGTCCAGTGGATAAATGAACTGGAGGCTCATTTGTAGAGCTGAGCATGAGGTTCCTGGGACAGAGCCATAACAGCAGGAGGGGATGGAACTGGAGAAGTGGATAGGAGGTGAAAACCCCATAACAGTGGATTTGTGGGCTGAGGTGACTCAGCCCTTCCCCACAGTTTGGTCTGCGAGCAGGCCAAAGAATTCCAGCCTTACCCACCAGTGGAAGGAACTCGCTGCAGAGGCAATTCCAGGCTAAATGCTTTCTTGAAGTTCTGGAGCAGCTTTTCCTAAACAACATATTGTTTTGTCTTGCTCTTGCTTATGAAGTCAGAAAAGCAGTGGGTGTGAGATAAATCATAGAATCATAGAATATCAGGGTTGGAAGGGACCCCAGAAGGTCATCTAGTCCAACCCCCTGCTCGAAGCAGTACCAATTCCCAGTTAAATCATCCCAGCCAGGGCTTTGTGAGCGATCCTGCTTCAGTGAGCGATCTCTGCTTTCCTGCTTCAGTGAGCGATCTCTGTACACAGAACAAATGGCTCTGCTTAGTCACACTTCAGATTGACAGTGATGTTATTTTTCTGTGTATGAAATGGTTTCTGTATATACTTTTCTTCTTTGATATTTGAGAAATATGAGGTGTGCTGCTGCATACATGAAAACTCTGTATTTCCTGGGTACATTTACCATGACTAATTTAGATTGTAATAGTGACTTTAAAAAAAGCTGGTGGAATTCTGTAAGGAAAATGCAATGAGAAAGTATTCGTAAGAGCAACAGATTGTATACAGACACAAAACTGTTATTTGTTGTTAGTTATGATGTACAATTTTATGTTGTTAAAGAGAATTTAGGGGGACCATCTATTGGCGTCCTGTATTGTAAGTTCCACATTGCACTTCCCTGGTTGCCAAAGCAGGAGAAATAGGGAGACTGAGGTCCTTTGCAGGAAGCTGGGTAACCGTTGTAGGAAGAGAATACAACTGATTCAGAAAAGCAACGCTACTTAGGACAGCACATAAGCTTGTGCTTAAATGTTGCCCTGAATAGAGATAAGAACATGCTTAAGTACTTTTATGAATCAGGGCCTTACCTTAGGCAGAGAGCTTGAAATTACATGTTTTTAAAATCTTATTTGTAGAACTTATTATAAGATAGGTAGATATAATTCCTAAATAGAAACTGATCTACATTTTTATTAAAGTTAATGTTACACTTCCACTAATTAACTTATTTCCTTTAATTAGGTTTCTGCGACACATTTGTGCTTGAATATTAATTTTGTTTGGAAGATGTTGCTCAGTAAAATGGAACAGTGTGAACATGTTAAAGAAGATTTATGAGAAATTGTTTTTGTACAGTACAATGAACGCTTGGAAGCACTGCTGCAGAGCAGGGAAGTAAGACAGATGCCTTAAGATTATTAATATGCATTTATGCAACATTGACTTATATACTGCTACAAAAGAGCCAAATCCTGAAGTGTCCTGCGCGGGTGAGCAAGCCCAAACAGAGCAGAAACTGTGCATTGCTGCTTTGGGGGGATAGATCTGCCAAGACCCAAGCAGGCAGATCCCATATTCCTGTGCACTGCAGAAGTTACTTCCATAGCAGGTCTCCAGGGGACCAAGAAAGGGGAAAAGTGGATGTGTTGCCCACAAACACAGAGCATGGCCAGTGAGTCTCCACAATGTAGCTACACGTGGCCCAAACACCATGTAAGGGAAGAGCAGCACGATGTATCTTCATCTTTTCCTAGTACCCAGTGGTGGCTGATCACACGCTTACTACCCCTGTACCCTGGCTCTGTAGTTCTGTGTGGGTTAAAGACTCCTTCCTTCAGCCGTGCTTTGTTGCAGCAAAATGCCAAGCAAGTAAAGCTCTTTCACTTGGGCTCCACTTGTTTGCTTCAGGATTGGGCCCCCTAGTAATTTGATTTCTTTAATCATATCAGGAATGTAACTCCGTAAAGTGAATTTCCATTTAGATATAGTAACCTAAACAACAATTTTACTTTTCCTACAGTTGCCTCTCAACATACAAAACATTGTCAATCCAGAAAGGAGCTAACAAACTAGTACACTTTTCTGTTAAGGGGTGTAGAAGGGATGTACAAGGCAGTAACAGAGCAGCAAGATCCTAGTGGCAGCAAAAATCTTATTGTAAGTTTTGTACTGTATTAGAAAATGGAACTGGAGGAGATTACTGCTTTTTATATTGAACACTTGATGCTTTATAAATATTGTTTTATATTTGCTTTAGCTTTTTAATAAAGACAGAAGGTGGGCTTTTTTATTGTTGGCTCTAAAGTACCATTTAGACACAGTTCAAGTATCTGTGATGAAATATAAATGTTGGATCATGCATTTGGGGAATGCATTGGAAGTTTGTTGTATGCTTTAGTCTGCTGGTTTTTACTTCCATTTTAAGTGGAAGTGACTGAAAAATAGCTGAAATAAGCACTTTACATAATTCTTTATCTTGTTCACGAAAGGCAAGTTATGTTTTTCCTATGTAGGGAATATAGTGCATCCAAAGCTCGAGACCCACAGCAAACAACATACTCACATTTCTTACTCCTATTTAGAAAAGACTACTAATGATATTTATTTTTCGGTGGTACTGACATTGCACCCAGCAAACTTGAAAAATGTCCCTTACTTGTCAATTTCTTTATTCCACTATATGGTATCTGCTGATCCTGAATAAGTGCAATTGGGTCCGCTTGAAACTGCAACTGCTCTGCTGCCTCCAGTCCATCAGGGCTGAAGGGACCAACCTGTATGTCTTTGTCCCTGGGCTGATTCCTTCCAAAACCGAATGTGTGTTTTATGGCAACACTAAGGTTAAAGTTGGGGCAGGATTTTGCTCTCACAGTCTCTCTGGAGTTAAAACAGTACCTACTCCTTTATATTTTCAAGTACTGTTTAAAGTGGAATGGATCTGAGAATTTTTAAGCATGCTCTGGTCACTAGCAAGTGTACTTATGGAAGGAAATTAATTATCCAAAATTGCACTTTTCAGAAGTCTTGCAAAATGTCTCTCCAAATTTTGTACTACTTTTGTCTAAAAAGTGTAGCACCTACTAACTTCAGAATTCACAAAAAAAATGTGCCTTCTTTTGAGCTACAAACCCCTTTTCCCTGAAATCTTTCAGCCCGTCTCAAATATTGGCAACTTCTGCTTAACTGAAAATAAAAAAACAAAGTCATCAAATTCTAGCAATCAGCATGTTAGGTTTGAAAAGAGAGATCGCCCCATCAAAATGTCCTATGGCTAGGGGAAAGGTGCACTGGGTTGAGAACCAGAAGACCCTGATTTCATCTCCCCTCTTCCACTGATGGGTGTTAAGGGCTGTGAAACACCCCAAGCTGTCACTGCAGAAAACGTGACTATGGGTATTTCCCTCTGCATCTTACAGGTGAGCTAATTGAAGATCGAAGACGTTGCAGAGGGTCATTTCTGGCAGAGCAGGGAATAGAACCTAGGTCTCTACTGTGGCAAGCTTTCCTACTTAACAGTACTGCCTTTAAGAGTCTAAAAACACTGCGTTAATGGTATCTGTTTAGTATACCAGTATAATTGCATCCACACTAGAGGGTAACACCAATTTAACTATATTGGCTTCTAAACTGATACAATTTAAAGCAGTACAAAAGCTGCGTACAGACAAGCCCTCAGAGATTAAGCCAAATGTCCGTGTGTGGTTTCCAGTGAGCAATAGTTTCTTTGGGAGCATTCTTTCCTCTGCATCTCAGATAAGCCATTAATGATGAATTGAGACTTCCATACAGAACTGGTGCTCCTGATATATAGATCTAGATACAGATATAGATAGATTTTTAGTGCCATAGTATGCCAGTTTTTCTGACGTTTTGGATAAGACTAGTATGAGAGTAGCGCACACTTGATTCTGGTGAAGGAGTAGTTGTACTTGGATGTAAAAGCAGATAGTATCTGAGGCCACTTTTACGGGATGTAAAACATCATTGGGTGGTTCAACAAAGAGTCCCCTGGTTCAGCTCACCCTTCTTGGAGAAGTGATTGCCACAAAAAAGACAATATTGATGGAAAGGAAATACCATGAAACTGATCTTAAAGGGTGCCAAGCTATGGGCTCATAGAACTAAATAGTATCCACTGGCCAAAGTGGTGCATCTCTCTGATACAGGGAGTCACCTTTGCTGTCTTTTTTGAGAACTGACATAGGGGCTCTGGGTATACAACAGGTACAGCACGAAACAGGATCAAATCTTCAGGGCCGTCATTTGGAGAGCAACCCTATTGGCAGTTCACCATGCATAGGCAAGAGTGAAGGAAAGTGAATTAAAGGCAGAAGGGGAGAGAGCCAGGAATAAATTAAATTTTGGCAAGAAAGAGAGAGATGGGGTGGGGGAGAAGCTGTTTTGCTGCTGAGTGGAGTTATAAACTCACTGCTTCCACGTTTTGCCTTACAGAGGCAGGACAATCTGTGAGAGCAACCTACTGAGCAAGTCCTTTCAGCCCAGGCCTTTCTATTCAACCACTCAGAGACTTCCAGTCACTGCATCAAGGGAACCCCACCCATTCAGGATCAGTGGATGTGTTCTTGAGACAATGTGATTATAGCGAGTGCTGGATTGTGTTTTATAAAAGCTGTTCAATATGTGCAAGTACAGAAATACTGAGATGACAACTAAGGGCTTGTCTACACTGGCAATTTACAGCGGTGCAACTTTCTCGCTCATGGGTGTGAAAAAACACCCCCCCCTGAGCGCAGCAAGTTTCAGAGCTGTGACGTGCCAGTGTAGACAGAGCACCAGCGCTGGGAGTGCACCCCTCAGGGAGGTGGGTTTTTGGAGCGCTGGGAGAGCTCTTTCCCAGCACTCTGCCGCAACCACACAAGCCACGTTACAGTGCTGCCGCAGCAGTAGACTGGCAGTTCCAATGCTTAAGCCTTCCCATCCCTCCACTATGCAGCCCCAAATAATATTCCAGTTATTTGGTTGCTGGAGTATATTGGTACCATTAGAATCAGTGAGCTTAATGTTTCTTAAAGCTGTATTGTATTACATATATGTAATATGCTTTGAACTCCCAGTTTGAGGGCAAAAGCCTGACATAAGGCTCTTCTCTCTTCCTGTGTAAGGGTTTCCTTCCATTTCTGAACCCTTAAGATGATAAAGAAGTACCCTTAAGGGGGAAAGATGAAACAAATGAATCTGTTAGAGAATTGAATTCAATTTGGAATGCTTTTGCTTATGTAACAATAGCTGCATTTACAATTTGTACCACATAATCAGACTGTTTTAAATAGTGGTCTTCTGATTCTTCGCAAATTTGTATGATGAATGTAGAAACAGAGACATGCTATCTATCTCAGAATTTGATATCAGTAGTTTATAAAAAGTAATCTTTGATCCCAGACTTCCGCTGACTGATTTTTACTAGGTAATTCTAGAAGAAATCTTTTGACATGACTAAAGTTTGTAGCTGTCTGATTTGAGGAAGTACACTCTAATGTGTTAGTAAGCATACCCAAACTGCGTGGCATGCATAGGTAACAAGCTACTCTTAGCACAGCATATGTCAGAATTAGGCACACTAACACTTGCACTTCTTTGAGTTTTAAGTATCTAAATTTTTCAGGTACTATTCAAGTCTAAGTTCATGCTTGAAACAGATTTTAGTATGTTTATAGTAATTTTTTGTGGACATTTTTCTGCATCATTGAAGCATTGCAGTTTCAGCTCAGTGGAACCCCAGGAGTGGAATGGAAGTAGCATTTGTAAGTAACCATTAATTTCTATTGCCAGACTGTCTAATGAAGGATAAGGCTAGTACAGTCAGTCTTCAGTTTGAGCAGCAACCAACCAAATTCAGAAGTATCTTCTGAATACGAAGTTTTACATTACAGTATAGTTTGTGGAACCCAGACCAAGTTTTAGGGATTCAGCCATCCATTTAAAAAGACTCCAAATATTTCAATTACTGAAATATCTGTAAACAGATCGCCCGGGAACCATTGTTCACCATACCTGAAATGTAATTAGATATTGAACACACAGGGCATCTTGTCAGTATCACTAATTGATACCAAAGAGAAGCTGCAGTATGTAAAGTTTAGTATAATACTGAAAATGTTTACTAAGTTCATTTCTATCCATTTATTTTGTATGTAGGGACAGCTTTTTGTATGTGTGTTTTTCTTTAGTATAGAGCTGTCATAATCTGTAATGAAAATGCAGAATGTAGTTATAGTGCATCTTAACATTAATGATAAAATTTGTTTTAGGTTAGACTTAATAAAACTGATTTTTGCAGAGGTTACTTGAATCTTGTCTCTAATAGGTAGCAGAATCTGACCATGTTTACAAGATTGTTTTAATTACTTGGTTTTCAGAAGATGAGATTTACCAGCAGAAACTCAGATGAATGCATAGCACCCATGCAAATGTGCTGGGAAATGAGTATCAGGATCTCCTGACTTCATACTGTTTACATTATTTAGGTTACAATATACTTAAGTGCTCAACATACCTCTGTTGAGCTCTTCCTGCTGCATCAGCTCTAGTCAGGTATTCTAAGAAAATCAGATTTCACGGTAATATTTTTAGGATCAGTCTACATTATGGTTCAGACAGAGAATAGATAAAACTCATGTATGCTAGTCCTTTATTAAGAATTTGTCCCATTTAAATTGTGAAATAAATATCCCTGAGTTATTTCTGCAGCTCCTGTATTTGCCAGTGGGCATGTCATCTACAGTGCACTGTAATGGCAAAATCCTGGGTGTCTGCAAATATCTTACTTCCATGTAGTTAATTGCAAGTGTACGCAGCACACTGAAAATAATTATTAATTATCTGAAGTTAATTATACAAGAATAAATATGTAATAAATGACACATTGTATTTTTTGTATGTTGCCAGTAGGAACATTCCTATGCACAAAGAAAACATGTTGCCATTTATAGTTTAATACTTTGAAGTGATTTTTTTAAATGGGCTTTTATAAATTAATGAAATATACAAAAAACAAAAATTAATTCTGCCTGAGTTCCTTCATATTTTAATCATACCTTGTAACTTCTCCATATGTGTATTATTTTCCACCACTGTACTCTTAGGTTATTACTTAATGTTGAATGTTTGCATTCAGACTTTTGTAAATCAAAGTTCAGACTTACATATTTTATCTAAAATTACAATTCACGGTTTAGGCAAAACTTGCACCTTTTGGGGCCCTCTTTTCCTAAATGGTAAAATATTAAGTTATGACATGACCTCACTGAATGCAAAAGTGACTAAATAAAGAATGTGAAATATTCTGAAAATAAACTGTTTAAGTGTGCATTTATGTGGCAGCAAGGGAAGCTTGTTTGACCTGTTGATGGAAATCTAAAACATTTTGTAAAGGGAAGACAAAATTCTCCTCTCTAATTTTGTTAGAGACAGGCCATATGCATGGTGTGCTTTACAGTACCGATAAGACACACTGCCCCACAGGGTTTACAGTCCAAAACAGGAGCAAATGACAACATGGTAACTGTTAGTTCTGACCCATCCTGTTTTAATCATCATACTGATCTGTCTAAAGGAAAATCTGGTTCTGAAATTTCAGAGTCAGAGCTGCCACTATAGAGAATTAAAACAAATATGCATTCAGAATAGTTCAGGGGTAGCTCAAATCTATTTTCTACAGGGTACTCAAAACAACTGTTTCACTTTTTTGGGGGGAGGGAGGGTGTAACTTAAGCAGCTGGAGGCTTATTTTGTGACACCGTTTAGTCCAACTGATGATTAGTTTTGTTTCCTCTTGAACAGAATTTATCCCTATGAAAGAAAATATACCAATAGGTCAGCTGTTGTACATTAAACTAAACAGGTTGATTCTGAAATACAAACTCAGTTTTAAAAGGAAGTGTATGATGGCTTTCAGCTACTTATATTAGTTAATTTATTGTGCCCCTTGCCAGTACTAGGGTCATTATGAAGTGATAGTACAATTTGGCCTTTTGGTGTTTCAGGTACTATAACAACATAACAAATAGTAATTAAAGCTTAGTAATAGTGGTCATTTAAATTCATACTCCTGGAGGAATTCTGCACCACTGCATGTGCACAGAATTCATGTCCCCTGAAGATTTCTTTACTTCCTGCAGAAAAATGACTTTGACAGGGAAGCTGCAAGAGCAGTCACGCACCACTCCCTAGTTGCACAGGTACATCATTTCTGGCACCTGGAGCAGCTGGCAGAGACATGAATCACCACAGGGCTGGGGACACCCCAGTCAACGGCTCCTACCCTGAGCCAGGAGCAGATGGGACGCCCCCTGCAAGGTGTGGCTGGGGCTGTCAGACCCACCCCTAGCAACCTCCTCCAGCTGCAGAAAGCTCAGCATCCTGCCCCCATCACTCCTCAGGTGCAGGGGTCACTATATGGGGAGCTGTTCCCCCATGCAGCTGGACCTCCCATACCCAGACACTCCTGCCAAGCCTCACACTGTACACCCAGAACCCTCCATACCTGAACCCCCCCCACTGAACCTCAACCCCTGCATCTAGACCCCCCTGCACCCAGACCACCCCCCAGAGCTCCCTGCACTCAAACCCCAGTGAGCCCCCCATATGACCCCGAGCCTCCACATCCAAGCCCCATTGTCACTGCCCCCTAACTAGCTGCACTTAGACCCCCTCCAAGCATCCACAGCACCCAGATCCCCCTGCTGAGTCCCATTGCCCCTACACCTGGAACCAACCCCCCAAAAGCCTCTGCATCCAGATCCCCCTACTGAACTGCCTGTACCCAGACTGTACAAAAAAGAATCCTCTCACCACACACAGAGCCCCTCCATACTTGGATTGTGCCTGCCCCACTCCTGGTGCAGAGGAGCGGGGCCCCAGGGTGTTTCTGGCACAGGCCCCGGCCTTGTACTGTGTCAGGGTTGGGTGTGGTCTCACCACTGTGTCCATGTCCCGGGTGGGGAGGCTACAGGGTGATCTCCCACCTTAATACAGCCAGTGGCCTGTGCTCCCCCCTGCCATGCTGGAGCCTCTGCATTTATTTATTGACAAAATTTGAAAAATTTGAAAATATTGTGCATAATTTTTAATTTTTTGGCACAGAATGCCCAAAAATTTCACGAGTAAAATTCACTGTAGAAAAAAATGGGTTCACACAATGTAAGAATCCCTGCCCTGGAGCATTTGTAATTTAAGTTAAGGAAAACCAGACCAGACAGACAGCAACACCATGAAAGCAAATATGTGAAAGGACTATGACTACAAGGCTGTGGGAGTGAGGGGGAAGAAGTTGCATGTGCAGATAGTATTCTCATACATCCTCCTAGTTGAGAGTAAAGGCCCGGACAGGGGCACATACATCCTGGATATAAATGCATTGCTGCATAGATGGTGTTGACAAGAGGACTTCGGCTTCCTCGACCATGGGATGCTGTTCTGGGAAGAGATGGGTCTAATAAAACATACCCATAAGTATGACTAAATCCTTACATTTAGTTATGAGAAACTCTTAATACTAACATGGCCTCAATGCCTTTTGTTTCTCCAGATTATTTTTTAATCTGGAGAATTTTTTTTTGGCACAGATACTATTATTCTTACATATCAATCTGCCCAGACTAGCATAATCAGACCACCTCATGGCCACATCAGTTATTCATGTTCATTTCATAATAAAGCAGAGTGACTTGGTAGGAAAACGCCAGCAATAATACTGGGTAACCTACTAAGATTGCTTTTCCCCCAATTTTGAGGAGGACGCTAGTGAAGAAAAATACTCGTTTACACTGACCCTGCCCAACTCCCGTTACCCAACAGCAATTGCCTTACAGCAACTCCCACTGCCCAAATGCAGCATGGCCCTATACAAAACCCCTTCTTTGTAACAAAAGATAGGCATACACTGGAGATGCATGGAAAGCTTTCACTGTGTAGTGAGCTAAGATTAAGGAAAGAAACCTCACATTTTTCCCTGTATGCTTGATTTTAATGTCATTAACTCTACATATATTAACAGAAGACAAATGTTCATCTGCTTCACACCCTTATCCCCACATTTTTATACCCACTACAAAATTTTCAATAACAGGTATTGAACAGCCTGCAACAGATCAGATGGTAGACCACTGCAAATATGCCAAAAAGTAAACAGATATGATTTAAGAGTGTGTCCATTTTTTAGTCACATTCAAGTGGTTTAAATGATCCGCAACATATCTATGTTCAGGAAATTTAGATATCAACTGGCTTCTAAAGGTTTCCCATTTTGCAAGTCTCCGCTCTGCATTATGTTTATATTCCTGCTCTGGTGTCATGTATGGTCGACTCAGCCAATATTCATTCTCGGCTTCAACTTCCAGCCTTTGAATCATTGAACGCTTCATTGAAAGAGTAACCACTCTTGGTCTTCTGTATTTTCCAATCCATTGTTTCCCAGGAATCCTTTTTCTGAGCAGTGCTGTGGTCAGAAACATTACCTTAAAATAAATAAGATTATATATAAGCTTTTTAATTTATTATGAATCATTAAAGCCATCTTAGAAATAACACAAGTTTCTGTACAATTAAAACACTTGCTCAAAACACTTTTAAGCTATTAGAGCAGCCTTTTCTCTGCCTTTCCCAACCTTTACTCTGCAGCAGCACACCTTGAGCTCCAGGGGCTCTTCCACCGGCCAATGGCTGCAGGAGAGAAAGGGCAGAGGAGGGGAGAGTAGAAGAGAGGGAGATTGAGCTCTGATTGGTTGCTCTGCCCCTGAAGGAGGTAGGGCAGTGAGACAGACAAACAGCCAGTCAGAAGGCAGCTTTCCCCCCCACTCCTTGTTCTCACATTTACTTTTTCAAAAAATTCCAGGACACACCTGTCCAACACGCTGGTTGGAATCTGTGAAACACTGTATTAGAGTAAAGTGTTACAAAGCTGAACATTTACAAACTTGCCACCCTGAAATAACCAGCATTCAGACAGATTCTATGGTGATGGATGCATCAGAGTTTCACAGATTTTTTTTAAAAGGTCAAAATGGATCATTAGATATTCTAATCTGATCTCCTGTACAACACAGGCTACCCAGTTATCCCCGCATCCAGGCCAATAACGTCTGTTTGACTAAAGCATGTTTTCCAGAAAGGCATCTGGGATAGTCTTAATGTGAAGACAGACATATAATCCACCACTTTCTGTGGTTATTCATCCTCCCTGTTTATTATATGCCTTATTTCTAATGGATATTTGTCCAGCATTACCTTCCACTCTTTGGTTCTTGTCAAAGAACTTTTTAGTACCTGGTATTTTCCTCCCTGTAAAGATACTTACACACCACCGTCAACTCACCTCCTGATTTTTAATGTATTTATTGATTTTTAATTTAGCTAAACATTAAGTCTCTAACTGTAAAGCACTTTTCCCCACCCTTTCATCATTTTTTGGCTCTGTGCATCCTCTCCAATAACTTTTTGACTACGGGGGCCCCTGAACTAGATTCCAGTATCAGTCTCCCCAATGCCGGGAAAGGGGCATTTACACGTTCAAAGCTTGCAGCAGCCCGCTCTGCCACAGCCGTACACTAGGCGCTCATCTTGAATTGCTGCTTCGCTGCCCCCCTTAAATCCTCGCCGGAGTCGCCGCCTTCTGGCACGCGGGCGGCCCCCGGGCGGGATACGCGTGCCCAGGGGCGTAGCCTTGCACCCTGCGGCGCTGTGCGACTAGGACCCCGCCCCAGGGAGCGGCTCAGCGGCCACGTGTTAAGGCCCCGGAGGCAGGGGAAGCCGGGGCTCAGGAGGCCCGGCCGGGGCGCGGGGGCTACTCGCCCGCCGAGCCGGAGCTGCGGGGCATCACGCTAGAACCGCCGGGGGCCGGGGCTCCGCGCGGGGGCCGCAGCCGCGTAGGCGGCAGCGGGGATGGCTGCGGGCTGGCACAGGCCGGGCCGCGCGAGCTAGGGAGCGGCAGGCCCGGGGCTGTCCGCGCCTGGAGCCCTTTACCCTAAGGCGAGGTCCGGCCCCGGCCCCCCGGTCACCGGCTTCAGTTCACCGCAGCCCGGTCACTTCCGCGTGGGCCGCGGACAAGACGGCAACGGCGCAGCTACGCTAAGCGGGGTCGTCCCAGCGCGAGCGCGACGCGGGCCGCCGACGCTCGCTTCTATCGCGAGACTAGGAGCGCCTCAGCGGGAGGGGCGGGGCCTGGCCGCGCCCAATGGGGTTGGTTCTGCTCGGGCTTTCAAACAGTGCGCGGCGCGCGCGGCGGCGGCGGGGGTTCTGGTTTCTGTTCCAGCCGCAGGGGACGGACCCGGGCGAGCAAACCGAGAGCGGCGGCGGGTAACGGCTCTGCCGCGCGCTGTCGGGTGGGGCTGGGGCGCCTCGTCTCTGCCCTGTGTCCGGGCTGCCGGGCCCTACTGCCGCCGAGCTAAGCCGGGAGACAGTCCGACCGGCGCGGGCGCAGACACTGCGAGGAGGGGAGTGCTGGGGCCCGGCGGGGTCGTTAGCTGAGCCCTGACTCCCCCACCCATACGCGCGGAGGGGAGGGGTGGGTGTGATTGCATTAGTGGAGTCGTCCCCTCGCGCGCCCCCCCCCCACAGACAGACAGATAGATACATGCGGGGGGAAGGGGGGATTTTGCCTTACCTGAGCTCCCCCACAGACATGGGGTGAGGGGGGTATTGCATTCGCCCAGCCCCCTCTGCAGGGCTCCGAAACTACTTTAATTCGCGCCATACCTTAGTGCGCCCCCAACATCTCCGATAGCACGTGCCACCCGGTCGGGCAGTGTCCCTATCCAGCATACCACTGGCGTCCGGAGGGCAAAGGGGCCTGGGTGTAAGCGCTGAAACCTCTGGATTCGCTGTCATTGCAGAGATACAAATCCCAGGACATTTGTGCTTTTCCCGCTGGGAGCGTTCCCAGGCCCCTCTCCCGCAACTGGTGTGTGAAATGCCAGGTGCACATTACTCCTCTCTGGGTGCGTTTATTGGGGCGCCTTAATTGGCCTAAGTACTTATGGACTCAGTAAAATAAATGCCTCAGGAAGCATTAAATGTGTGATTATAACAACCTCTTTAAACACCTCCACTTTCTAGACAGTCTGTCAAAAAGAAACACTGTGGAGCTGCCACTCGTCCTGTGTGTCTTGTAACTTGAGAAACACCCATGAAATGGGTCGTACTTGACATCCTCATCTGTGTGGCTTTTTCTTCTTCGCCTACGCATAACACGCCTCAGGTGGCACATGACTAGGATTCATCACCGAATAGGGTCCACTGGTTGGCTCATTAGCTTCCCCAGGCTGGGTATTAACAGGGATTGCGATGTCAGTGATGATCCATGCCCCCTACGTGCCGCTGGACTGCTGTCGATGGCTTGACTTTAACTTGTCTAATTTACATTTAAACTAAATTCCTGCTAATTCTCATCTGGCCTATTGGTAAACATGAGCCAAAGTCCCCTTGGCTTCCCTCTGAATGAAATGTAAGGCAAGGACAATACAGAAAATGAAAAAAATGGTATTCGTGAGAAGGGGGTAAAATGGCAGAGGACTCTGATGGGGGAGGTTTGGTTGGAAGTGGGGACTTTATTGGGACATGCTGCCCTCTTGAAGCTTGCCTTGCTCCTCAACACCTTCCAAACTGGGCCCCTGGCTACAGTTGCTGCCTAAATTGCACAGCTGTTCCCCCTGCTGGGAGGAGGCTGGAATTGCAGCTAGCTAGTTCTTTAGCCGGAGAGCTAGGTGGCTTTCCTTAATTTTATAGCCAGCCTTTATTTGCTGACCACCCTTCTCTCCCCCCCTGCCCAATTCCCCTGGGGGGATAGGAGGAAATTTCCCATGGGTCCCAAGTCTTCCAGCCCTGTTGTGGCTTCTACAGTGGATTTCTGTGTGGGAGCCCTTTGCTGTCAGAGTTCTCTGCAGCTGCATGTTTTGCAGCTGCTCTGAGCTGTCCCTGTATGTGTCTTTTTTTGGGTGAGAGGAGCACTAGCAGCATGACATGGAACTTCATAAGTTCACCTCAGTAGCTCAAGCTGTGCAGTTTGGTACTGTCACTGTGTTTGGTATGGGTCACCACTGAGACTGCCAAACTGAGGACAGATGTCCAGAAACAGAGCAGACACGCTCCTAACTGGTGGTATATTCTAGAATAAGATTTCACCAAGCCAGTTAGCAACAGTGACTCCTGTACCACCACACTAGTTATCAAGAAGCCAAAACACAGTTTCCTTAGGCATTCCAGTCCCTGACTTACCACCCAGACAACTGGATTTTTGTGATGAATGATTATTAAAACTAGAAATCACATATGAAGTTCTTCCAATCCCAATGGACCAGCCACCTTCCCCAGCTCAATATATGTTTTTAGGATCTTACCAAATACCACACTGCAGCCAATACCTTTACTGAACTAAAAACTGTTTGTTAATAGAAAAGAAGAGAGTTATTAAATGGTTAAAGGAAACATACATTTGATTTCAGAGTCTGTAGGTCAGGATAATAGCAGAGATGGTGATTCTGCTAGCGTGCAATAAAACTCCCTGGATCACCTAAAAAGATTGGGGATCATCAGTGTTTTTCCAAAGGTTACTTATTAGAAATCACAATCTAGAGCAGTGGAGCAAGAAAGAAGACAAAACAGTGATGTCACAGGCTCCTATTTTATACCCTAAGCCCATGTGCGTGGAAAGTTACTGGCAAAAAGAGGGAGTCTTAGATCACGTCCTTCATGCCTCACTGAACCATGAGGCAGCCATTGTCTGGTGCTTTCTGAAATGTCTCCAGGAGAGGCTCACTGGGTGAGCTGAGTCTCTTCAATGGCCCATCAGCACAGGGATGGCTAGTATGGATGTAAATTTGCCCTGTGGGTGTCACCCAAGAGCAAATCATACTTGATATACAAACACATAGCCCAGCAGTTCTCAAACTAATGGACTCCAAAGTGGGACGTGACCCCATTTTAATGGGGTCGCCTGGGCTGCCTTAGACTTGCTGGGGCCCAGGGCTGAAGCCCAACCCTGAGGGCTTCAGCCCTGGGTGACGGGGCTCAGGTTACAGGCACCCTGTATGGGGCTGAAGCCCTTGGGCTTCCACGTCCCGCTCTACCTATAGCGGTAGGGGTTGGGCTTTGCCCCCATCCCACCTGGGGCAGTGGGGCTCAGGTGGGCTCAGGCTTCTGGCCCCCCTCCTGGGGTTGTATAATACAGGCAGTCCTCAGACTTATGACGCAATTGGTTCTTGTAAATTGCATTGTAACTCGGAACTGCAATACACTCCATTGTGGGACCGAGCGTCGTAAAGTCAAAACCAATTGTCGTAAGTTGACTCAGGGTGTCAATTCAGAAACGTAAGTGCCATTCATCGTAAGTCGAACGTCGTAAAGTCGAGGACTGCCTATTTCATAACTTCAGATACAATGACGATACCTGAATTTAAACAGAATAATCATACTAAACATATAACTTTTCCATTGATACATGACGTACTTTGTACAGAATTTATTGCAATTTGTAACAGTGGTCACTGTATTAGTGTAACTAGTTATCTTCCTTAGTATACAGCATCACAGGTACAACCTAAGGCTAGGCATAGCAGGAAGCCAGCCAGCTTGGTGCCACATGAGAATACAGCACCCATCTGCCCAGCCTCAGTGCAAATACACTGCTAAGTAGAACTTTATGCCAGTGTGGCTGGTGATGTTATTCACCATCATGGGTCAATATGGCCAGGAGAGTGCATTTTGTTTCATGGGTGTATTCTGGAGCTCTGCACTGCATGCAACGTCTGTTCATTTGAGACTGAAACACTTTTTAGTTTTTTGGCATCCCATTTCCAACAAGCTCACACTTTGGTACCCCCTGTCGTAGTGGATATATGGAGTTCTATACAGTTGCATCTTTCAGAGATGACCTTAAGCCACTTATATGCAGTGTAGTTTGTAGCCATGTCAGTCAGTCCCAGGATATTAGAGACACAAGGTGGGTGAGGTAATAACTTTTATCGGACCAAATTCTGTTGGGGAGAGAGACACTTTCAAGCTATACAGAGCTCTTCTTCAGGACCTGAAGCTTGTCTCTCTCCCCAACAGAAGTTGGTCCGATAAAAGATATTACCTCACCCACCTTGTCTCTTGAAATCAGTTATGGCACTTTGTAAGAGTACGGTTTTCCTGTGGTATTCATGAGTAAAATTTCCTCTCATACTCCACTGCTCTGCTTCATGCTGTAGTTCGTTAGCTCTGGGTAGCTGGTGCAAGAGATGGCCTATGTAAATGTTAACTATTAAGTTGCTGATAGGTGTTTCCCTTGTTTTCTCTAGTGATTTTCTTCATCATGGAGGTGACAGGAAGTTTCTTCAGCAAACTGCGTGCTTTAGCTGTCACTTTGGAGAAAGAGGCTGAGCAGCTTGAACAAGCATTAAATAGAGAAGATACACGTAAGTATGTGAGAGGCTGCACCTCAAATCTGGTACTTCAGTGAAAGCTGTTAGCTTTGTGCTCTAAGCAAGAAAAACACATTACAAGAGAGGTCAAAGTATTTCCAACCTGCTCTTTTGTATGGAAATGCAGATTCTAGTTTCTGATGTGATCTGGATATTTGGATTAAGATGGAATGTTGAATGCTGAGAGCTATAGACTTTGAAGGCCACACGCCTAGTTCAAAACTTAACTTTTTTTGGTCTTGTAACTATTTTTCTTTGTTGAAATGTCTGTATGTTGTGGGTTAAATCTTGAATGGTATGTTCCTAGAATGGTCTTTTTTAACATTTGATATAAAAAAGGGAAAATTCATGATTATCAGGTGTGGAAACTGGCAAATTGTTTAAAAATATGATACCTCTCTTCTAGAAAATAATAGTGATGCAGCATTACCTACATGTGAAAAGTTTGTTTAAACTTATTTTGTTAACCTTGTTCACACATATTTAAGTTGTGGGTTGCAGCACATGTAGTGAAACTCTCCTTCGACATAAAAAAACCACTCCACAAGTGGCAGAAGCTGTGTCGGCAACATAAATTTTGCTGACATAAGTGATAGTGTAGACATAGCCTGAGTTCCTGGAGAAGATGCAGTAACCCTCCCCCAGGAAGAAGAATACAATCTCTAGTCCACAAAGATATATAAAATGTGTAGGTACAATGTATAAAGGGGATACAATAGTATCATAACAATACAGATAAGTCTCATCAAGTTGATAAAATAGTCCCCACGTATACTGCATGTGGTTGGAATATCTGTCAGTGTCCTTATTTCAAACTCATTCATGCACTTTCTTGATTAGTACAGATTTTGTCACTCTAGATAAGGTTTCTACATGATAGAACTACTTGGATGAGAAGAGACCTCTAGTTACAGGTTTCAGAGTAGTAGCCGTGTTAGTCTGTATTCACAAAAAGAAAAGGAGTACTTGTGGCACCTTAGAGACTAACCAATTTATTTGAGCATAAGCTTTCGTGAGCTACAGCTCACTTCATCGGATGCATTCAGTTTTCCACTGAATGCATCCGATGAAGTGAGCTGTAGCTCACGAAAGCTTATGCTCAAATAAATTGGCTAGTCTCTAAGGTGCCACAAGTACTCCTTTTCTTTTCTCTAGTTACAGGGGTTCTCAATTTTTTCATACATCTTTATAGATTTGTTGACACAACTGTGTAGAAGTTACCTTTCTTCTGATTCATGATCAGCTAACATCCTTACTGCAGTTGTGTGGAAAGGTAGCATTAGGCAAGTATTGAATTTTTAGTTCTCTTTTGACTAAATTTAGAAGCTACGAACAAGAATAGCCATTTCCATATAACCAGTCTGCTCTCCAGGGACCACAGTTTGTGACCCTCTTCTCCTAGTGGGTTATGTAGTCTAACTTTCTGTGTAATGGCAGAATTACATTGTTGTTTTTAAACTGTCCTTAACAGGTATCAAGTCTGGCCTCGAATATTGTAGCGGACCACCAGGTCTACTACAGTTAAGTCAAGACCAGATTGAAACACTACTCTCCCAGTAATCTAAGCACTTGAAATTTGGTGTTCTTCATGAGATCATGGGCTAGGGTTAGTGATCCAAATTTAGGGTCCTTTGATCAAGGGGTTCCTGAGATACAGTCCCCCCACTCAAAAAAATCCTCTTTTTTTTTTTAAGATTGGCATATTCTACGAATGTATTTTTGCCCAGACCAGCGGCTCAAACCATGGCTCTGATCCTGGCACAAGAGTTTCATTCACTTGAAGGTTGCTCCCGGAGAGATGCCCACCGGCCCTTTGTAGTAGCAAAGTTCAGAACAGTATTAGCCAATGATTTCGCTTCTCCATTCTCCTAATGCTTGAACTAAATGGGTGCCTGTTAGCCCCATGTTCTCTCCTCCCATGTGTATGCCAGGATCTGGGCGACTGAGCCCCTGCCCCTGACTTCATGTGAGCTGGCATCTGGGGCCCTTGTCCTCTCTGTGTGGGTCAGAGCCCCTTTCCCTGCCCCCTTATCTGAGCCAGCATCTGGGAAAACCCTGCCTTTTTGAGTATGAAGCTGAGAATAGGTATTCTGGGAGCATGCACCAAGAACACAAGGCTGACACTGGGATAAGGAGTTGATAACAGGCATGCTTGATGCATATCACAGGCTCTCCAGCACTGGGAAGGGGAGGGGAACACTCATTGACATAAGTGGAGCAGTTTACACATCTCAGGGCTATTGTTCCAGGCTGCATTCATTTCCATGAGGTGTTCTCATTCAGCTGAGACCATTACATTGAGATAAATTGGACACTGTACACCTCTGAGTCTCCTATGCCTTCAGGTTATCTTGTTAATTTATTTAAAGAATGTTTTAATTTAATTTAAAGAATGATTCTTCTAAGTGTTCTAAGATTTGATGCATATCCAGATTATCTTGAATTATTTTTGTTTTAAGGAGGTGTATGATAGGATTAATGATCCAAATTTGGGGTCATTTTAGCAGCAGGTTCTGAGATACAGTCTACTGGGGTGGGAAACAGCTTTTCTTAAAGTTCACTGATTCTATCAATGTGATTTTGTTCACATCTGGTTTCTAATATGCTAATGGTTTGATGGGATGGACAGTATGACCTGGAAATGGAGATGAGTGGCAGGGTGACTGGGGGAAATACGGGCAGGGGCTCCCATAAGCCCCACATTCTTCCCTCAGATGTGTATGCCAGGATCTGGGTGGTCTGAGCCCCTCTCCCTACCTTTGTATGTGTGCTGGGATTGGGGAGTGGGGCTATAAATTTCAGGGAATAATGAGGGAATGGGAGAGAAGAGATACACACACCAGTCTTCTCTTAAATGCATAAAGTTCCTGTAATCACAATGTAATAACATTGTCAAGTTTTTTAGATATAGACCATGTCTGAGATTTTTCTCACAGCTTTGTTTGCTACTACACAGTCCTAGCATTTCAAAACACAACCATTATCCTCATTCCACCATAACAAAACATAAGGGTGGGGGGGAGTGTAGGCATACTTAGGAATCCCTTGGACTTGGACTCAGAAAACTTGGGCTCTATTCCTGACTTTGCTACTAGACTGTAGGATGACTTCGGTCAAGTCACTTTAACCGCTCTCTACCTCAGTTTCACCATCTGTACAATGGGGATAATGTTTCACTCCTTGAGATACAATGATGAAAAGTAATATGTAAGAGCAAGGTATTATTCTCATTACCTGGCCACAGGAACATCTGGACTGGACATCGATATAATTGTAACTGTCTAAATGACTGCTAGCTTCTACCAACAAGGTTTTGTTTTGTTTTGTTTTTTAAAAAGAGGAAATTTAAATGGCAAAAAAAATTAATGCCAAGTTAAAGTTGCTCAGTGGTATCTTGCCGTTCCCGAACGTCAAATTCAGCCACACTCAAACTTGTGAAAACCAGGAAATACAGTTCTACCGTACTTGCCCATTCAACCGTAACGCATACTCACACTCTGCCTTTTCGCTGAGCTGAACAAGAGCTACCTACACCTGCTCTGCACTAGTATACTTGGCCTACTCTACACAAAGAACACCACATCTGCTAAATTTTACAACCCCTTCAACCTCTTTTTTTTACAAACCCTTTACCTTATGCACACAATACCAACTAACACTATACCTGTATTTACCCTTCATTAAACTCAGATCAGGAGTTCTCTTCCACCTAACTGCAGACTATCTCCCCCACTAGTGACACAAACTACATAAGTAAATTACATTACATCCTTCCCATGCCAGTGTTGGTGCACAGGGCAGAAACTAGTCTCTTCCATTCTTCTCTGTCATTTGCTCTTGCTTCCATCTGCTCTACGGTGTCAATCAACTGTTTTGCCTGCCCTTCTAAGGGTTCTTCCGAAGGTTTCTCTTGGGCAACCTTGTTTCCTCAAACCAGTTGTTTTCCACTTGAAAGCTTCATGTGGGAATCTGTGTGTTGGCATCCAGAGTTCTTGTCCCAAATATGTGCCGTGCTTCTTTCTGATTCTGATGGCAACAATTGGCTGGTTGGTGGTTTCTCGGACCTTGTCTTTGTAATGAAGTCTTTCCAACCAATGCCCAAAATCTTTTATGGGCACGTATTTTTGAATGCATCTAATTTTCTATCTAATGTTTTGGTAGATAGCCAGCTCTCAAAGCCATACATTCGCACAGAGATTATATTTGAATTGAAAATTCTCAGTTTTGTTCTGATGCTATATATGTAAGCTTGGAAGGATTAGATATTTATTGCTACATGTCAGTAAATGCCAATTTCACGATACACACACACAAACTGATGAAAAAATATTGCTATAGATGATAATTGAAACTTACAGATGGGCAAAGTAAGAAATTCTGCTTGAGAACTGACTAGAGTTTGATTTAAAGTTATTTACTTCATATATTTTGACGTGATATTGACAATTCGTGTTTTAATGGTTATATAGCTTTAAATTTTTGAATCTCAACATCTGCTGTCATTAAATAATTGTCTGACACCCTGTATAATTTCTCACAACTGAAATTTTAAATTAAGAAAAATTAAAAATGTTTAAAAATAAACTGATATTTCTGTTGAAATGATATAAAATAAAAAGTTCTGCCAAGCCTATGTATTTCTTTGATTACCATACGTTGTTAAGTTTAGTAAATGCTGTGTTGCCTTTCCTACCCTTGATCTCACTTCCTTCGTGAAGTCTCTGTTGGCCAATATGGTGCAGCCTAGGTAGGTGAACTGTTCTACTTTGTTTTTGCCTTCTCGTGTGATTTTACTGCTAGATGACTAAGCTTCAACAATGTTTGTTTTAGCATACTAATCTTGAGCCCTGCTTAGCCTGGTGTTTTTTCCAGATTGTCTATCTTTGTAACTTTTCAGGAGTGTCACTCAGTAGTGCAATATCATTAGCAAAGTCTAGGTCTTCTAGGCATTTGCCATGCTATATCAGTGTTTGCGTTGTCAATACCCTTTTTCATTATCCAGTCTATGACAATGCCAAACAGTGGAGATAAAATGTAGCCCTGTTTTATGGCAGTGTCCAAGTTGAACTACCCTGTCTGGTTGTTTACCCTTACAGAGCACTTTGCATCTCTGTACGTGGCCTTGATAATGATGACAACTTTGGCTGCGATTCTGTAGGACTGAAGAACATTCCACAATGTATGTCTGTGCAGGCTGTTCAAATGTCTTTTGAAAAATCAATTAAATTGATGATGAGGGGAGCTTCCCAGGTTAGATATTCTTCTATGATGGTCCTTAGTATAAATATCTCCTCTACACAGGATGTCTTGGACCTGAATTCTTCTCTAATCTTTGCATCTACTGCCTTTCTTCGTGTTACTCAGCGGAAGGCTTTCCCTACAACTGAGTAATGTAACTTCTCTCCCATTTTTGCACTCAGTAAGATCACCTTTTTTGGATATTCTGACAATGATTCCATCTTTTCAGTAGTCATTAGGGGGTCTCTTTTTTCCCAAATCTTCATTGACCAACTGTCTGTTTTGTTACGGTGATGGTATCAAGTTTTTAGCGCTTCTGCTGTGATTTGATCCTCTCTCAACACTTTATTTTTCAGTTTCTTGATTGCAGCCTGTACTTTTGACATCTCTGTTGGGCCAATGTTTATATCGAGTTGATCCAGTTTGCATGTTTCATCAAAATCTGATGCTGAAATGGAGCTTGGTCTGTTAAGAACTCCTTTGAAATGTTCTGCTCATTTGTTTTTCTGGCCTATCTCAGTTGTAAGCATTTTTCCATCTTTGCTTTTTATTGACCCATTTCCTATTTTGAAATTTTCACTTGGTAAACAACTCTGTGACTTCCTATCATAGCAGCATTGCCATGTTCTTCTGTCAGAGAACAGCACTGTATGATTGACATTTTTAGGAATCTAGTTTGGAGTCTGGAGTATATGGTGCACTAGTTTATATGTTCCCAATTGATGGGTCATTACCTTGCGTAGAATCTGCCATAATGAGCACTATTCCCTCTAATTGTTTGTTGTCACTATAACCTGAATAAATGAGATGTGGCTTCTCTTGCTTGAAGCGCTTATTGTCTGCACTTGTCAGTCTGCTCTTGCTGATGCCCAGAATTTTGAATCTAACATTGTCCATCTCCTTCATGATCTTTGATATTTGAAACATTCTCATGTTTCAGTAACAACTTTGAAGTGTTTTCTTGCGGCCAGCATCAAATTTTTTAGGGTCCAGGTTTCCACAGACTTGGTTTCACCAGGTGCCTTCATGCAGCATGCAGGCTCAGCAGTGTTCTCTGCTGATGAGCCATTTTTATCAGAATGATACCTTGGTTCCCTTTCTATAATCAGTGTGGGTTTTTTATGAGGCTAGGTGGTTAACCTTGTGCTCAACCCTCCCCACTTTATTCATGCTTGGGATGAGCAGTCACATTAAAGTGCAGCGGGCCAGCTTAACCTGCAGAGTGCAGTGCTGAAATTAAAGATGCTAGATTTCTCAAGTACACTTGCATCTCTTTGATCACACACTCAGGGGCCAAGAAGAGGGACTCTCGAATCCCCAGAGACTGCAGCCTCCTAGGTTGCCTCATATCACAATTGCACCTCTTCCAAGCTGCTCCAACTAATTTCTCCACCATTCAGTACAGCTACATCTAACACAACGAACACAGCTGGGGTGCATGCAGATAATTCCCAGTAGTTACTGCCAGCTCCAGGTGGGCAGAGTTAAGATTGCATGGGCAGGTATCTCAACTTTGTATTTCTTGGTTTTCACAAGTTTGAGTTTTGCTGAACTTGGAGTTTTGGAGGAGTATGAGATACCACCGGGCAACCTTAACTCTGCATTAATGAAGTTTTTTGCTATTTAATCTTTGATGACAGTTCAGTACCTTGTTCCATTACCTCTAATCCTTAAAGTCAGTAGGTTTTAATTACGTTTTCTGTTTCATGTAAAACTATTGCTGCTTGTCCTTATTGATCCAGTCTGTCCTATGCTATTTGTCTATCTGCATTGCTTGCTTTCTTTATAATATATCTGCACATTTGATTCAAAGTTTTAATTTGATTTATCAACTCATACTTTTCCTGGTCTGTACATTGCCGTGTCTTGTCACGTAGCAGATGTTCCCTCTTGCTTCATCTATTCACATTAACCTTAATTTCCAGTATAAGGGACAAAGTCTGCCTGCTTTTGACTTCTGCATGCATAAGTGAGAAACACTGGCATCTGTATGCAAGCAGACAAGTCAGATGAATTGATACTTGATTCTGCTTTTTGCAGGTATAGATGTTTGTATCCATGTTTCTGCCAAACTTAGTTGAAGGTTAACACTGGTAAGAGGTGAAATTTGGCACAGGTATCCCACATTTTCACGGAACATTCTGATAGGAGTAGATTATACCTGTGGTGATACTGCTTCTATAAACAGGACCTTCTAGCATCATTCACTGGAGCAGTAATGGAGTGAACCTAAATTGATCCTCATCAATTTCTCTCCTCTTCCCCCTGTGGCTTTGCATCCTGTGCAATGTCAATTGTCACACTGCAGTCTTATGATATGTGGGGCATTTGGTTTATAATATTACACTTGGTTCTTTTTTATATATTTATTTATTTGTTTGTTTTTGTTTTGTTTTTCATGTTGACTCTAATAAAACTATATGTCTATGGTAGAAATAATTGAGATTACCAACTAATTTAATGAAAAGATATTAACCTCTGTTTTTCCTCCAAAATCGTTTTCCATTAACATGCATATTAAAGAATATGAAGATGAATCTCCAATGAGAGTTTTACATGACCTGCATTGTGAAGTCAGGACTCTAAAGGTAATGACTGACTCATCACTTGCTTGTCAAACTATACAGCAACATATCTTTTTATTTTCCATAACTTTACAGATTATATATTAAATATTTTACAGTTCTAACTCATGAAGGTTAACAACTCAGAATTTGACTTGTTTTCTTTCAGTTTGCAAGTCCTAATTATTTGTGTTCCAAACTAATTATTTAAGTAAATTCTTTGTTTATAGAGTTGGTGGCACTGAATTTATAAGAAACCAATTTGTGCATTTCATGAAAGAGAGACCCAATTTCAGTAAGCAAACAGGTCCCAGTTTCAGGCTTTCAGATGATGATTGAAAATGGTAAAAAGATTTTTAAATATACAAATATTTTGTCTACTGTCTTATCACTCTGGTATTTAAATATTGAATTCATAGATTCTAAGGCCAGAAGCGACCATTGTGATCATCTAGTTTGACCTCCTGTATAAGACAGGCCATACAACTTCCTGAAAATTATTCCTAGCACAGATTTTTTAGAAAAACATCCAGTCTTGATTTTAAAATAGTCAATCGATGGCGAATCCACCATGACACTTGGTAAAGTGTTCCAGTGGTTAAATTGACATTTGAATTGACAGTGTGCTGAATATTCCGTAACCCAAAATTTCTAACAAAAATGTTCAGATAGGGAGAAAATTGTAGCACTGATGGAGTTCAGATTAAATGTACTAATATATACCCCAGTAAACATGTTAGATTGCTATAAGAATTTTATGGTGAACCACATAAAAATACAATGGAAAATATGGAAGAAACTTATTATCATTGTCTAATGGTCTGTTCAAACTATTCAGTGGGTGTTTTACTCATGACTTCAATGAGAGCAGGCCCTAAGCAATTAAAATCTTCTAATGTTCTCGTTTGTTTGACAGATCCATCACTCTTAAATTTCCTCCCTTCCCCACTATCTGGCATTCTAGCCAGCTGCAGGTATTCTGGCTGAAATATGCAAAACGGCCGTATCCAGTCCTGGAGCCTTAGATGAGAAGAAATGCTTCCTTTCCACAATCTGGAACTCTAACTCTACTTAACTGCTGTGTCGGCAATGCTCTGATCTTTTGCCTCCCATAATATCAGAGCAGCAACATCTCAGGACCTTTCCTCAGTGAGAAAGTAGAGACAAGGACTGAGAATTACAAATTCTGTTTGAAGTCAACTACTAAGCATCTTAGATTAAAACTTCTTTTTTAAGAGCTTCCACTATCTACTGGTTAGTGTAAAATATGGTGACAGTTGTGATATAATGTTCTGTCCTGCCAGCAAGTTTTAATAACTCTTCATTTCTGCACACTGGGATTGAATTTAAACTAGAATAGTCTATTTGAAGTACTGACTCGTAGGGAAAGTTCGAGCTCTCCAGTCCCCAAATTCCCAACACGTTTTATTGCTACCATAACTTGGTACATATTTTTATATTTCTGCTGTAGGATATACTTTCAGACATAAAAAGAAAAGGAGTGCTTGTGGCACCTTAGAGACTAACCAATTCATTTGAGCATAAGCTTTCGTGAGCTACAGCTCACTTCATCGGATGCATGCTCAAATAAATTGGTTAGTCTCTAGGGTGCCACAAGTACTCCTTTTCTTTTTGCGAATACAGACTAACACGGCTGTTACTCTGAAAACTTTCAGACATAAGCATGTTGTTCCATATAGCAAGGTAACAGGTGGAAATTGAAGGTTGTGAATATTGTGTTCCACTTCCTTCCCATTATCGAAGCAAAAAAATTTTAAAAATGAGTTTGTACACTTTTTGGTTTCCTTATTAATATACAGAAAACTTTGTGAAGCTGGTATAGTTGTGACACATATACTTGACACAAACTCCCAAAAGCAATGAAATGAAGTTAACCCACCTAATAGTACATACTCCTCTCCATCATGTATAGGCACCTATTTACCATTACCACAACTACCGTACATAGCATACCACATCCATAACTGCCTCACTCAACCCAGCCTTCTTCACATACCTCTTTAATCAAAGTACCTCCTCCCAACATTATTAGTTGTGGATATTAGGTAAGAGTATTGGGTTAGTAGAGGGTAGTTTGGTAAAGTGGGTGGTGGAAGGCTGGATTCCCTAGGACAGAGTTATAGTTGTGGTACATGGACTGATGCACGGTAGTTTTGATAATGATAGGGTTTGTGCCTTTGGGTGGAGGAACAGAACATATGTACTGTTAGGTGGCTTAACTTTTTATTTACTGCTTTTGTGTCAAATAAGTTGTGTGTAGCAACCAAACTACTTCACAGCAAAGATCTGTGCATTTCCTAGGTTTGTAATGATTAAGCAGGGATGGGGAACTGGGTAAGGGCAGGAAGCCTGCGTGGAAGCAGAAGTGCAGCTGATGATGATTTTATCTATCGGCTCATAGGTGCCAACAGCTGCACATATTTATTAACGCTTTTTTTTACTGGCAACTTTGGTGAATAAACCTTCAAGGACAACAGCTGAAAATTACCCTCAAATGAGCTCAGGTATTAAGGGGCTGAGCTAGCAAAAATATGCAAACTCTCATTAACAACAGCTACTGTGCCAGAGGACTAGAGAGTAGCAAATGTTGTATTTATGTTTAGAAAACGTTCTAGGAGTGATCTGGGGAAGTATATACATGGTGTGTGTTGACGGAATCCAGGTACATACCTCCCACATCCAGGAAAATTTCAACCAAAGCCCAGTGTGTTCAGGAGGAAGATGTTTAAAGACTTTAAAAATTTTGCTTTTGCTATTTACATGTGTATCTTCCATGACTAGCCTTTTGAATAAAATAAGCCTTTTTTAAAGATTCAATACACTCACCCATTTGATGAAGCATACAATAAATATATTGTATACTTTATTCCCCACTGATCTTTGAACAAAACTAGGGAAGAACAACGCTATTTGTAAATTAGTATTTTAAAACTCATGCCTCTACTTTTTTCCTTCAAAGGGTGATGTTAATGCTACCCTGGATCAGAGTCGCTCTGAAAGACAAGAAACTTATGATTTCATGAAGTCCATTAAAGTAATGATGCAAAGAAATACAACAGATCTTGAAAAAATAAAAGAACTGTTCCAGAAATATGGTTATCAACCACTTGTTAAAGATAACTCAGGTAATACTACTTGAAAATACTATAGAATCTTTGGAAGATTAAAAATATGATTTCTGATAAAACATTGCCCTAATTGTAAGCATCTCTGTATTAAAGAACAGACCAAATGTGTTAATATTATGAACTAGTTACAAAACATAATACAGGCTTAGCCAGATTTCTTTGCATTAACATTTCTAACAGTAGGTCTATTTGTAAACCCTTGAAATAGTATGCAACTTGAAATATTTACCCTTGTTGCATGGACAAGTTAAATATCACAGTAACGTGCATAAAATTACACTCCCTGACGTTGTAATCTATCTTTCATTTCAGGTGTCATTAATGTGAACCACAGTAGAATTTGTTTTACAGTAGTACTGAAAGATTTGGGGTCCCATTGTGCTGGGTGCTGTAAACACATGGACAAAAAGACAAAGGTTCTAGAGTTAAGAAAGACCATCTGATGTGGTTTTTAAACATAACTGTCTTGTCCTATATTGAATACTAACTGGTAATTAACAGCATGTTAAAACATGTAACACGTTGTCTTAACCCAATTTGTTATCCTAATGGAGGCTTTGTCTACATGAGCTATTGCACTGGTTTCACTTAAATCAGTTCATACTCCTGTACTCTTATGTTGGGTTGAATGGCTTTTTTCAGCTTATCTTAAATCAAACTGAAATAAAGCGGGTTTAAACTAAAATAAGTGTCCACCCAGAAGCTTGCACCAGTTTAATTAAATTATTTTAAAATCACACTGTTAAACCAGTGCAACTGTTTTGCATAGACAAAGGCCTTTAGACAAAACCAAAGGACTATCTAGTGGTGTCTCTTGTTCTTAAATGTTGTCTCAGCTTTCCCCAGTCTATTCCTTAGTGATATAAAAATCCCAGTAATGCTTGAGGATTAATATAAACCCTTAAAGGTATTATATTAAATGTTAAACAAAATCAGTAAATATGTGCAAAAAGAAAAGGAGTCCTTGTGGCACCTTAGAGACTAACCAATTTATTTGAGCATAAGCTTTCGTGAGCTACAGATCACTGTAGCTCACGAAAGCTTATGCTCAAATAAATTGGTTAGTCTCTAAGGTGCCACAAGGACTCCTTTTCTTTTTGCCAATACAGACTAACACGGCTGCTACTTTGAAACCAGTAAATATGTGTAATACTAAAGCATTTTCAGAAGTGTCACCACTGGCAAGTCTCCTGCTACTTATGGCTTTCTTTTAGTTGCTATAATTTGTAGGAATTTGCAAGGGTTGTTTTCTTGAGTCTCTTAGTTTCTGAACATAACGTAGGATTTGGGCACTCAGTTACCTTCGCAATGGGATCTTCTTAGTTCCTCTTGTTTTTTTTACATTGTGCCTTATGCACATTTTCATAGTTTTCTATTAACTCTTTGTCAGTGTTGTTTTTCTTAAGGGCAGTCCAGCTGTTGCTACACTTTCTTCTATAATCTTTCCTCCTTCTCCAAATAATATTCCCTGAATTTGAGAAAATGTCAGCTTTTAACCACATTGTAGGGTTTCATGTAGTTTCCAGTGGCACCTTCTAGTATCAAGAAAATATTTACTTCATTTTTCAAATGAATTACTTTTTTGTTTAAAAATAAACATTATTCTCTCTCCCTCCACAGCCCTCAACATTTTGGTACATATTAATTTGCTTTTTATAGTTTTCAGATTTTAGTGATCATTGTGTAGGAGAGTTAAAATATTCTTTTCTCTTAACCATTTCTTTATTGAAATAAGTATACCAGGAGTTCCTTCGGATTCTTGTTACATTTAACAGGATTTCAATTTTACAACTACAGCCATTGACTACATGGCACCTCTGAACAAGAGCAGGGGGACTGTGCCAGCATATCTGATTGTAGAAATTAAGGAGTAAAATGAAAATAAATCCATTTTATATCATATTTAGCCTAGGATTACAAAATAGTCTTGTTTGCTTAGTCTATAAAACAGTTCTTAAGTGGTATACTGAAATTTCTGAAGTATCCTTTGTTTTTAATAAAACAGTGGAGGACGAGGAGGAAGTTAACCATGCATCTAAGATATCTGACCAAGCTAACTCTGATCAAGAGAAAGTGGAAGATATTTCTAGCTTTCCTGCTTGTATTGGGAAAACATCTGTGCCTAAGGATCCCCTGCGTAACCCACAGCTTTCAGATTTCGGTCTTTCACAGTACGCATTCTCCAGAACTTGGGATGTGATGGATGTGCAATCCCAGACCAATATGCATAAAGAAGAGTCAAGAAATAGAATTCCAGCTCCCAAACAGACCCCATATATAGTGCCCAAAACACCAAAATGTACATTAAAGATGGATGATTATGAATGTTTAACTCCAAAGCTTGAACATTTTGGCATTAGTGAACATACCATGTGTTTGAATGAAGACTATACAATGGCACTTATTAATAAAAATCTTCAGACAAGAAAAAAGTAAGTAGATATTTTTAACTTCAGACTGTCTTATGTTTTCTGTAGTAGTTTCCTCTGTGATTGTACTAGTTTCTTGCAATTTTCTGATGGTAGGTGATTCTTTCTTTCATATTGATTTCCAGCTTTGTAAGTGTTGCATTTAAAAAAAAACACCTTTAATATCCAGCTGTCTATACACACACACACAATATCTCTCTGTTGTGCCAGACACTGCTGTGTTGGATACCCTAGATAAATTCCGTCTTCCTGCAAATTTTGTACCTTCTAAAGATTTTAAATTCTCCAGTTTGAGTAGGATCCACATGATAGAGACAGTGACTATGTGAAGACCTTGGCTTTCATTAATCTCAGATTTGGGTTCAGACATTAATAAACATTGTCCTATGCAGTAATCATTGGAGAACTGATTTAAAGTTATTTCTTGATAATGCTGTCTGAATTATGGATGGGCAATAAAAGTTGATTTTTTTTTAAGTTAGCACTTTTAAAAGCAGTTACCAACTATAATGTAATCCAGCTTTTGGGGTTTTGTTTTTTTTTTGGAAACTATTTTTTTTTTCACAAAACCAAAGACCGATGAATACGTTTACAATTTTTAATAGTCATGCAAATATTGTTTTCATCAAATAGATACTCCCTTGTAGTAGCTGCAACACAAATACGGCAGCACGGAGAACTTCAAAGTCAAATTGGTATTTTTAAGGGCCTGATTTCTAAAATGGGTACACCTGGTTTTAAAAGTCAGGCCCTCATTGTCTATAGCTGAATGAAACAGAAGAAATACACAGCATAAGTAAATTACATTTTTAAAATAATTTTGGTTGTAATAATCTAAAGTGAGGTTATTAAAATAGGTGAAATATGTTTTTCACAATGTCCTTTTAAATTCTACAGCTCAGTTTCTCTTAACGAGTTATTTGACTTAATGAAAGAGTTATCATCTGGAGTGACAAAAAAGAGCTGATAATGAAAACTGTCACAACTTTAATTATGAAGTCAGTGTTAGTTCCATGGGACTTCTATAATTGACGCTCTATATTATCTTTTAAAACTCAAATGGAGAGTTTGTAGTAGGATTAAACAGAAATCACAACATAGCTGGCTGTTTTTCCTTCATACTTACTGAGTAGGTGGATTTTTTTTTTTTTTTTGTATTGGTCAATCTTAACATTCAAATTTTTAAAAATCAAATCTCCAGACAGACATGCTCTTGCTATGATGCTAATGTATGTTAGAACCAGTGGCTCTAATTGCGAATACTACAACAGCAATTCAGTTATTTTGCCTTTTTCTATACATATGAAAAATTGACATGATGATTTCCCACAAATATTCCACCCATTGGCTATTCTGTGGCTCCTATTTCTCTTCCCACTCTGTGGACTTGTAAAGGAACTGGTCTCAAATCATGTCTGGATCATTCTATAAATGGTACAAACATGCCTCTTGTATTCGTGTTTCATAATAATTAACTTTTAGTAATGAGAGATCTCACTATGCTGTGACTGATGTGACTTTTTTGTGGCTGTGTTTTTTCTATGTACTGTATTTAAAGGGATGCTAATTCAAAACTTAGTCAGTTTCAAAGAATGCGTCGAAAGTAGTTTCAGTTAGTGGACCTCACTGGGTATTTAGTTTTTATAAATCACTTCTTTTTTGCTTCTATCTCCTGTTGCTGTGTGAAAAGATCGAAACTTATGAACTATGATCTGCCACCTTACCTGTGCCCATAAATATTATATACCAATGCATCTATAAATTCAGGCTTCAGTTCTGTAACTATAAATACATTTAGAACAATTGTTGACACACATCACCTTTTCCTAAACATTATATAAAAAAAAAAAAACCACAGCCACCATTGGCAATCTGACAACATACTTCTCTTACTTACAAAATCAATTCAAAATTGAACAGGGAACTACATACAGTATAAGTTGTGCTAGCCACACAAGCCCTATATTAAATCAAAGTAGATTAGCATAAAACCATTAACCAGTACTGGAGTTAGGGCTGCACATTGGTAGTGTTCAGAATTAAAGTAATGATATGTAGATTATGAAAGGTGAAAGTGGTTCAGTTCGAAAGGAAACTAAATGAAGTGTTTGAATGGCTTAATTTTTTATTTCCTTGCTTCTTACTATTTGCTAACTTTGAGTTACAGTTGTTAGACTGCATATACTATCAACAAAGTTTTCTTTGTGTGGCATATGTGTGTGTCTACATAGCCACTCCCTGCCTTGTAGAGTTTAGATTACAGTAACTCCTTGCTTAACATTGTAGTTATGTTCTTGAAAAATGTGTCTTTAAGCGAAACAATGTTAAGCGAATCTAATTTCCCCAGAAGAATTAATGTAAATATGGGGGGTTAGGTTCTGGGGGGGAAAAATTTCGCCTGACAAAAGACATTATATACATATACAGTATAAGTTTTAAACAAACAATTTAATACTGTACTGAGCACTCATGATTGTGAAGCTTGGTCGAGGTGGTGGAGTCAGAGGATGAAAGAGGGTGGATCATTCGGTTCCTCCTCTTGCTGTTCTTTCCAAAGTGTCAGGGGGTGCTCTGCCCCAGGCCCGCTCCCACTCCAACCCTTCCTCCAAGGCCTCACCCCTGCCCTGCCTCTTCCCACCCCTGCTCCTCCCTTCCCCCCCCCAAAGCATGCCACGTCCTCGCTCCTCCCAGCCAGAGCCTCCTGAACATCGGGAAACAGCTGATTGCGGGAGGGAGGGGGGAGGCTGCGTGCCTCCCGCCCGCAGCAATCAGCTGTTTTGTGGCATTCAGGAGACTCTAGGGCAGTAGTTTTCAAACTTTTTTTCTGGCGATGCAGTTGAAGAAAATTGTTGATGACCACGACCCAACGGAGCTGGGGATGAGGGGTTTGGGGTGTGGGAGAGGCTCAGGGCTAGGGCAGAGTGGTGTGGGTAGGGGTGAGGGTTGCAGGATGGAGCCAGGAATGAGGGGTTCAGAGTGTGGGAGGGGGCTCTGGGCTGGGGCAGGGGGTTGGGGTGTGTGAGGGGATCAGGGCTCTGGGCTGGGGCTGCAGGCTCTGGGGTGAGGATGAGGGGTTAGGGGATTGGGGCATGGGCTTTCCTCAGATGGCTCCCGGTCTGCGGTGCAGCAGGGGTGCTAAGGCAGGTTTCCTGCCTGTCCTGACACTGCGGACTGCGCTGCGCCCCAGAAGTGGCCAGCAGCAGGTCTGGCTCCTAGGCAGAGGCGCGCAAGCGGCTCCGCGTGGCTCTCGCCCACAGGCATCGCCCCCACAGCGGGGTTTGGGGCGGGGGCAGTGCACGGAGCCTCATGGCCCGCCCACTTAGGAGCCGAACCTACTGCCGGCCACTTCCGGGGCGCAGTGCAGTGTCGGAATTGGTAAGGACTAGTCTGCCTTAGCTGGGCAGCACCAGCAACAGGACTTTTAACGGCCCAGTTGGCAGTGCTGACCAGAGACACCGCGACCCACTGCCTGACATTCCGCAACCCAAGTACTGGGTCGCAACCCGCAGTTTGAAAACCACTGATCTAGGGGGGAGGAGCGAGGATACAGCACACAGCCTCTCTCCCCATGCCTCCTGCCTGCAGCAATCAGCTGTTTCGGTGTGTTCAGGGGCTGAGGGGGAAGGCTGTGCCCTGCGTCCTTGCTTCTCCCCCCAGCCTGCTGAACACCACTTAACAGCTGCTTGCTGCCGGCGGGAGGCACGGGGAGGGAAGGGGGAGTTGCTGATCTGTGGGGCTGCTGGCGGGCGGGTTGTGCTGTGGGGGTGGAGGGGACCTGATGACGTGACCCGCCCACCTCGGTTCCAAGCCACAACGGCCAAACACCATTATAAGCAAACATTGTGCAACTTTAAATGAGTATGTTCTCTAATAGCTCAGCAATGTAACAATGAAACAGCGTTAATCAGGATGATATTAAGTGAGGAGTTACTGTAGTTTAATTAATCTTTGTTTCATTTGCCCTGCAGGATAACAATCCTCTTGCACTTCCTCTTTCCTGGACTCTTTCTTGTCAGGCATATAGTGCATAAAGTATGTAGAAAGACTTTACATGCTTTTAAGCAGGCTAATTTTTGTAAATAAGACTCTTTAAAATGTAATTAGTTTATTAATTTAATGGGAAGAACCTGTGTAAAGTTAGAGATGTGTATGTAGCCAGAGTGACACAAAGTAGACTTATTAAATGTCATTTTTAAATACCTATAACTTAAAATGGTTTGACTAATTGCTTTCAAAAATAATTCTAGCGTACTTAAAGTATTTCCCCAATTTTTTTAGCTAGAAATACTTTTCCTGTGCAAAACTGTAAGGGATATGAAAATGGGTCTTGTAATGAAACTCTGGTTGCAATCTTCAGGGAACTGCTATTAAGTAGATCATCAGTGTAACATAATCTGTAACTCATAGAATCACAGAATATCAGGGTTGGAAGGGACCTCAGGAGGTCATCTAGTCCAACCCCCTGCTCAAAGCAGGGCCAATCCCCAATTTTTGCCCCACATCCCTAAATGGCCCCCTCAAGGATTGAACTCGCAACCCTGGGTTTAGCAGGCCAATGCTCAAACCACTGAGCTATCCTTCCCCCCAACTCAAACAGCTTAATCAATTTTCCTCAAGCTTTAGAGGAAAAAAATTCTCCTTAGTCTTGAATAACCTTGGCAATTTTCAAGCCAAACTAACTTTCCTAGCGGGTAGGGAGATAAATATATGGGTCATAAAATGGAACCTGGTTGCAACCTTAAAGAGACATCAACTTAAAATCATACAACAGCACTTCTGAGATAGTCATGGGAATTCCCATATCAGATCACACCTGTCAGTACCTTATGTTTCAGAGGAAGGTTCAAGAATCCCTGTTGGACAATTATGGAATCCTTGGTCATAGGGAAAACAGGGCTGGGAAACAACTTCCTCTGTCCTTCTCATTATTGCCAATCTTTCTCCTCTGCTGTATAGGTTTCAGGCAAGAGAGAGAGACAATGTAAAATAAAATGGAAATATGGACTCTAAAATCAGATCAAGTGTGGGACAAGACAGCCTGAAACTACTTTTAACTATTCTTTTTTCTTTCAGAATGACTAGGTTTCAAATCTCTTGGGCTATTGATAGAGCATGGATAGATTGTGCACTTGCACGCTATGAACTGCGGGATTTGAACCATAGCTTTCTTTGAGGAAGAGAATGTGTGGTCTTACGTATTTACACAGTGCCTAGCACAATCCTGATCAGGCCTCTGGGTGTTACTGCTATATAAATGTTTAGTAAGTCGACAATATGCCTTTAGTCATGGAACCATAGTCATGTTTTTTTTAATATCACTTTTGGTGTATTTTTTTTAATCCCAATCTTTAGTTTTCCTAAGGAAGATGATAATGAAATGTGTGTGGCAGCAGCAACATCATCAAAGTCCAGGGAAATCATGGTTACTCCTGGGCCAGCCATGAAAACACCTAGCAAAAATGGTAAATTCAAACTATTTGGAATGAATAGTGGTAATTTTCAATTAATTCTGAAGTAAACTTTCTGCATTGATAGTTCAGGCTTGATATTTGTCTGCATTATAACTATTCAGAACATTATTTTTAAAGGGTACAAAAGTAGGTGGGTTTGGCGGTGTGTAAATCTAGCATCCAGACTTAAAGATAAATATTTCCTTTCTCTCCTATCTCCAACACCATCATCCACAGAGACCAAATATGGTATCTCTGTGACTCTTTCACCTACAGAACTTAATCGTTGCTTCAATAATTTCAAACTTATTTATCAAAAACTTAAAAGAACAGGAATGAAGGTACATTAGAACAAGCTGACCTAATATTATAATTTGTAACTCTTTCAAGAATAGCTGTACAGTATCTTAAAAGAGAAAAATGAAACATACTTCAGAAGGTGTATGAAGATCTTAGAGCAAAATTGTACACTGACAAATATTTAGAATTTGGAAAAATGTAACCTACGTTTATGTAAGAGATTTGTTCGGAAATATGATGTAGATATGTTTTAAGCAAGAGAACTGGTTCTTGAATGTGGATACTGCTATGGATTTGAACCTAAAATTTGCATTTGTATAGATGGAGTAAAGCTTCTAACCTTAAAGATCCTACTAATTTAGTCATGTCTTCACAGTGGTAAAACGGTCAGCTAGTATTATACTTTCATGCTGTTTTGGGATGTGTAAATAAACAAAAATTGTTACTGCAGTCTCTAATACAGAATTGTGAAATTGAACTGTTATATATGCCTTATCTATTCAAGCATGTGAAATTATTACTCATATCTATTATTTTAGCTGTTGATTGCATGGCTTCTCCTTTGATACCTGTATTCTGCACTCCTGGTTTGAAAATTCCTTCCAGAAAGGACAATACCATCTCACCCAAATCCCTGAAGAAGAAAGAATCAAATATTTCTAATCAGACAGCAACCCCCACTCTTCCAGACTTTGAAACAGGCTGGCTAAAAACAGAAACTAAAGTAAGTGCTTAAATATCATTTTAGTAATCATATTTATTCTGAGACAGGTGAACACGTACTTAGATATAATTTTTAAAATGAGTCAGTAATGGGCTTCCCTTCCCACACTGCTTTTGTGGGCAAGTGAATCACTGTAGAACCAATCCTCGTAACATCAACTTTAAGAATGCTATTAATTACTTCATTTGTCTAATAAAACTAAACTAGTTGAAGACATTTTACTATAAGTTTGAATATGATTACCATCTTTTATACAGCCCTTAAAGGGGAACAAGGCTGAGTCACTGCCAGAGATTGATGTGACGGTTAAACAACACAAAGAAGATTATGCTTCTCCTATTTTAAGTTCTGACGAGTATCTTGAACATCTTGGAAGACCCTCTCTTCCAAAAATATCTGACTATGAAAATCTCCTTAATACTCCTCCGCCTCCAGAAATAACAAAGATACCAGAAGACATTCTGCAGGTTGTTTTTACTTACTTTTGTGTGTGTTTGTGCCTGTGGAATCTTCATTCTGTTATCACATCAGTGGTGTGGAAAGACTACTTAATTTTACTAGATTTGAATCTGGAAATTCTTTGCTGCTTTCCATTGAAAATGTATAAAGCATAGTCATGCTTTGAATTCTTGCTCAGATCATTACCTCTTTAATCCCTTTAATGTTTTATTTTAGATATTATCAAAGTATAATCCAAAAACAGATGCACCTAAAGTAATGAAAATGGAGACCAAAACAGGAATTGCTACAAAATTTGAAAGGAATATCCCAGATTATTGCAACAAAGAGAACAGGTGAGAGTGAATTCCCCAGATGTACTAAAGAAATTGACAGGTTTCAGAGTAGCAGCCGCGTTAGTCTGTATCCGCAAAAAGAAAAGGAGGACTTGTGGCACCTTAGAGACTTTTCTTTTTAAAGAAATTGAATTGATGTAATTTAGGGGGGTATATTTGGAGAAGATATATTCATTTAGAAATTAATACTTGCTCTCAGATCAGCTACCAAAACAACCCTTCTTGATTGTGTCTTAATAAATGTGTAATATTTGGCATGGTATTTATGGTGACTGTCTTAAGGTTCCTATCTGTTTGGTCTGTAGTTCATACAAATATATATTTGTGTACAACTAATAATTTCATTTTTTATAAATAGCCAGAATAAATTCATATAATTTAAAATGATCATGTTCAACTGTATAACTATCAAAATTGAAGGGGTTGTGACCTGGAAAATATATAAAAGTGTGTGCTATATCAGTGGTGGGGAATACACAGCAGCTTCCCATACCACCTGGCCAGAACTGTGGCAGTCTAGCAATTAAAAAAGACATAGGACAGATTACTGCACCCTTCCCAGATAGCTTATGTATATACATGCAAATACAATTACTTCTTGACTCTGGGAGAATTGACTATGAAGAATGTAAACAGTCAAGAAATACTGCTTACGCCTTTCTTAATCAGGAAGGAACCCAAGTATCCTATAAATGTACAGTCCAAGGACTTAATAAAATCTAATGTTCATTCTTGTACAAAGGAGGACAGGAAAAAAAATGTCATAAAACTCTGTAACTTTACCTTTTCGTTCTTCAAGGGCTCTTTGCCCACTCCCTGAGAACCAATGCCCCAATGGTTTCTTCAGATGTTCTTCTGTTCAAGGTTAGGTCATTAAAACCAGGGAACAGAAATAACCACCTGTGACTTAAATGACCATTCACGCAGCCCAAATAGCAAATTTTGAATACTCAAATGCTTGCAGCAAATAGTTTGCAACAAATCCATAGGTTGAAACAAGTTTGAACAACATATCTGAGCAATTCTGTATAATGGATAAATTAGTAAAAATCCTGTTCAGATTGATCAGGAAAAGGATACATTATTTGTGACAAATAACTTGATCTACTATGGATATCTCACACAGGATGATATTCCTCTGCTTCATTGTTCTTTATTGTGCTTGTTGCTTACTCTGATATTAAACTTGTATTTGCTACAGATTTTAGAGTATTGGTGAGGAAAAGAGAAGTCTTCTTCAGAGTTAAGGCCATCATACCAGAATATTCATGAGAGCCCTGAATGAAACCAAGAACACTCTGAGTTACGTCAGCTAGTATGTTTGAAATTGGGATCCACCCTAGTACTGTATCAAATAGAATAAAGCTTTAATTTAGCTGGACTTTTTCCCTGTCAAGCAAGATTTACAAAGAAATGCCTCTTTCAAAGGCTTTCTGTTTGAACTGACAAACTTAGTTCTCTTCATTGAAGACACTACTGAAATGTTAAATAAACTTCTGTACTGGATATATTTACAGAGGATATTCTGAATCTATCAAATCAAATGATTGAGAGTGAGCTGGGCATGTTTCTGGATTTTGATCCACATTTATGGATGTTCTGAGTCTTACAGAGCTTAAAAAGTTGGAAAAAATAGAAAACCAATGAAAAAAGACCTATATCTCAATTTCTAATAACTTTCAGCAAGTCCCAAGGAACTAGTTATGCAAAACTCTTATGGAAAAGAGATGTACATTGTCATAACTTTGCCTTTCTTCAACAAAATACATCTCCACGGCACTAGCTGCAAACTTAGAAGTGGGAGACACAGGAGAAAGAGGACTTCTTATACACAGGACCTGGGGTGAATAAAATCATAATTAACAATTTGTACTAAATCTCATATGAAAATAAAGCACTGTCAAAAATATATTTGTGCTACATTTCTGTGTTAGTGATGACGTGCTTCAAAGAGCTTTGCAGAATAATCCTTCATTTAATTCAGAACTGGTGACGTATTCCATGTGATTATTTCTGTCTGTTTACACATGTGTTTGTGCAGTACACTAGAGAGAAGAGGATGATTCAAATAATACACTAAACTGAAACTTCAATATGCTGCCTTAGAAAGTAAAATCTCTAAATCTTTCACTTACATTATACATCTTGTTAAAAGCACTGAATTTAAGGTCAACATTTTATTAAAATATCTGTTTTGTTATCTGTAACCAGGAAGTTGAAAGCCACTCCAATGACTGAAGAACTAGAAAGAGGAATAAATACAGTGTTACATAAACAGCTTCTAAATAAGGAACTGCTTATGCACATACACTAAGAAATTGGTTCTCTCTTTGGGGCGGGGAGACAAAAAAGATGAAATGAGAGAACTACTGAAAAACATTTTGTAAAAAAAAGACAGGGAAGTGTTAAATATTTGACCCACTTTAGATAGATAGATAGTTGCAAATGCTGAATTGTTCTAATGAATTTTTGAAAAGATCATTCCTAATCACATCACTTTTGATCCATGCAAAGTGATGGTTGGTTTGTAGTTATCAGCCAGAATTCCAGCACACTCCTCCCAAGTAGTCCTTATTTTCAGAGACCTTGTTTATCCATAATGGGGCCTGAGAGGCATTACAAGTGGCAAAACCAATAATAAAGACTTGCTTAAATCCTGTCCCTTAAAAGCAGTCTAATACAGAGGAAATTACTTGTACTGATCTGAAAGGAAAATGCTAGCAAGAGGCAACTCTGAATGTTATAGGCAGCAGATTTCTGCTGCGCAGTTCCTCTCCTTATTCATAACAAATGGGTAATTCCTCCTACCTCTAGAATTTGGAGGTGGTCCACTGTTATTGCTGGGAGCTCTGGGACTAAGCCTTTCCCTTTAGCTTAGGCCACCAAAAGTGCTGCCTCAGGCAGAGGAACAAATTGGTAGTTCAGTTTCTCCCTAACAGTTTGTTTTATTACATTTATTTATTTATGCATGCATGCAGTAGTGACTTCATTTCAGCTTCTAGTTCTTCTCTTCCTCTTCTGAGCTGAGGACTTACTGGAGCATTGAAGCTCTAACCCTAGTCCCTCCAGTATAACACTTCTTGACTGGACTCCCTCTGCCCTCACTACAGTGGCAAAGAAGCCCTGTAAGCATTGAACTAAGTCCAAGAGTTGCTGTACACTGCTTTTCAGGAGCATCAGAGGGGGAGCTATGCCCTGCTTCCAACAAGCCACCACCCTTGCTCTGCCAGTGCTTGGGGCTTCAGAGACTGAGCTATGCATAATGTGCTATCTTTCTCCTGTAAACAGCCAGGGTAAGTAACATACACATTACCGAAAGAGAGAAAAACATTGACTTCTACGAGACAAGAAGCCATTGCAGGTAAGGAACTCATTAATATTAATAATAAAATTGCTTCCACTTACACAAAATTAGAGTCTCTCTTGCTTTGAGGACATCAGATCCAAAAATTGTGCTTCTGATTAAAACCAAATGTTAAACTGAAATGTTATATAAAACCTAAAATTTCCTAAATTTAAGAACCTAAGTTTGGTACAGTACTAGTCCCACCAATAAAAGATATAGTCAAACCTTCCAAAAGATCCCAAAGACCACAAAAATGAGGACAGTACACCAAAATTTCAAAGCTTCAACTGACTGTTCACACAAGAAATGATTCATGTACTCAGTAAGGAAAATTTACTACTTGGCAATCAAATGGCTTGTCACATGGGGATATGAATCTTGCTTTGGGTGTGAAGTCTTGGATTTACATTCAGATCAGATCCTTTCAGATGTGTGTAAAATTTTCTTAGCAATTTTTCCTGGGGCTTGATGTGATTTGTGGCAAGAGCAATGGCTCCTAACTGAGTGGCTTCAAGGAAGTTGTGTAAAACCCATTAATGTTCAGGAAGGACAGACATGATAAAAAAAGAGGTGGTGTTGCATTATACAAGAATATATACACTTGTTCTGATGAAGGAGGTGAAAGGCAGAACAGCTGAAACTCTTTGGGTAAAAATAATAGGGGTGACACCATGATAGGGGTCTACTATAGACCACCAAATCAGGAAGAGGAGGTGGAAGAGGCATTTCTAGAACAGACAACAGGAATATCCAAACACAAGACCTGGTAGTAATGGGAGACTTAACTACCCAGACATCTGTTGGAAAAATAAAATGCCAAAACACAAAATTTCCAATACATTATTGGACTGTATTAGAGACAATTTTTTGTTTCAGAAGATGGCAAAAGTAAGCATAGGGACAGCCATTTTAGATTTGATTCTGACGAACAGGGAAGAATTCATAGTGAATCTGAAGGTTGAAGGTAATTTGAATGAAAATGGTAGCTTTCATAATTCTAAGAAAAGGAAGGAGTGAGAGCAGCAGAATAAGGATAATGGACTTTAACAAACTCCGAGAACTGGTAGGGAAGGTCCCATGGGAAGGAAATCTAAGACAATAAAGGAGTTCAGGAGAGCTGGGAGTTTTTCAAGGAGACCGTATTAAAAGCATAACTGCAAACTATCCCATTGTGAAAGAAAGAGGAAGAATAGTAAGAGGTCAGTCTGGCTCCATCAGGAGATCTTTAATGTCCTGAAAATCAAAAAGGAAAGCTACAAAAAGTGGAAACATGAACAAATTGCTAAGGAGGAGTACAAAAGAACAGCACAGGCATGTAGGAACAAAATCAGAAAAGCTAAGACACAAAGTGAATTATCCTAGCAAGGGATATAAAAGGCAATAAGACAAGGTTCTTTAAATACATTAGGAGCAACAGAAAGACAACAGAAACTGTAGGTCCTTTATATAACAAGGAAGGAGAGCTAATAACAGACAACATCAAGAAAGCCACGATGGTTAATGCCTATTTTGCTTCAGGCTAAAATGGTTAATGGTCACCAGATACTCACCACAATTAGTATTAACAACAAGGGGGAAGGAATCCAAGCCAAAATAGGGGAAGAACAGGTTAAAGAATATTTAGATGTATTCAATTTGGCAGGGCCTGATGAAATTCGTCCTAGGGCATTTAAGGAACTATCTGAAGCAATCTCGAAATGGTTAGCAATTATCTTTGAGAACTCCTGAAGGACAAGTGATGTCCCAGAAGACTGGACAAAGTACAGTAAACATGGTACCTAGCTTTAAAAAGCAGAGCAGAGAGGACCCTAGGAATTATAGACCAGTCAGCCTACCTTCAATACCTGGAAAGATACTGGAACAAATTATTAAACAATTCCTTTGTAAAAACCTAAAGGACAATAGAGTTATAAGGACTAACCAACCTAATTGTCTTCTTTAACAGGATTACTGGCCTAGTGGATAGAGAGAAAGCAGTAGCTATGATATGTCTTGATTTTAGTAAGGCTTTAGACACAGTCCCCTATGACAGTGTCATAGGTAAACAAAGGAAATGCAATAGAGATTAAATTATTGTAAGGAGGATACATGATTAGTTGAAAGACCAGACTTGAAGAGTAGTTATCTATGGTTCACTGTAAGACTTAGAGGGCGCTTCTAGTGGGGTTTCCCAGGGGTCTGTTCTCAGTCCGGAACTATTAAATATTTTCATTAATTACTTTGATAATGGAGTGGAGAGTATGCTCATAAAATTTGTAGATTGCACTAGGAGGAGGAGTTACAAGCACACTGGAGAACAGAATCAGACTTCAAAATGACCTTGACAAATTGGAGAATTGTTCTGAATTCAACAAGATGAAATTCAATAAAGATTAAGTGCAAAGTAAAAATTAGGAAAGAAAAATTAAATGCACAACTGTAAAATGGGGAATAACTGACTAGGTGGTAATGCTGCTTAAAAGGAGTTGGGGGTTATAGTGGATCACAAATTGAAAAAGTCAACAATGTGATGCAGTTCTGAGAAAGGCTAATATCATTCTGAGGTGATATTTGATAGAAGTGTTGTTATGTGAGACATGGGAGGTAACTGTTCCGCACTACTTGGCACTGGCGAGGCCTCAACTGGAGTACTGTGTCTAATTCTTGGTGCCACACTTTAGAAAAGCTGTGGACAAACTGAAGACAGGCTAGAGGAGAGTGACAAAAATGATAAAGGTTTAGCAAATCTGATCTCTGAAGAAAGGTTAAAAAAACGGCATGCTTAGACTTGAGAAAAGAAGACTGAGGGGGACCTGATAAGACTTCAGGTATGTTAAGGGCTGTTATAAAGAGGATTATCAATTGTTCTCCATGTCCACTGAAGGTAGACAAGAAGACTTAATATGCAGCAAGGGCATTTTAAGCTAGATATTAGGAGAAAACTTTCTAACTGTAAGGGTAGTAAGATCTTGAACAGGTTTCCAAGGGAGGTTGTGAAATCCCCATCATTAGAGGTTTTTATGATCAGGTTGGACAAACATCTGTCAGGGGTGGGCTAGGTTTACTTGGTTCTGTCAACACACAGGTACACTTGATGACTTCTTGAGGTCCTTTCCAGCCCTATATTTCTATGATTCTATAGCAATTGGCCATCCTAAACAGACACACTGTGTATCCAAATTTACAGGTGTTGAAGACATTTGAGGAATCAGAGAAATTAGTATCTGAGAATTCAGAGAGCCCTTGATGCTCACTATAAAATCCCACAGCAAATCTGTCACTAGCAAGAGTATTCCAGAAGAGGCTATTCCCCTAGCAGAGGGGAAAATCTGGAGCTGAAGCTCCCAAGGAAACCTAGATACATTTTCTTCCCAAACCATTAAACTCCTTAAGAGAGACAACATGAGCATTTCTGTATAAGAGCTTACAGTTCTTCCACAAGACTTCCTTTAGATCTGCCCTATATACCCATAATCTTAAGCAACATCTGGTGGTATTCACAGCAAGTCTTGGATTGCAAGTTATACCACTATACCTCTTCAAGCACAACATCCCATTCTGTTACCAGTTTCTCTCCTCATTCATTGCTCATGGGTTAATGCCCTCCACCTATGGAATGTGGAAGGTGGTCCAATGTTGCTGAAAGCTCCAGGACTCAGCCCTGCTCTTCTGCTCAGGCTACCAGCTTTTCTACCTCTGGTAGTGAAACCAGATGGAAATTTAGTTTCCACCTACCCATTTTGTTTTAGAACTTTAATTTTTATTTTTCTGTGCAGTACTTATAGTCTTTCTTCCTTCCCCCTCTATTAGTTTGGGGGGGCGGGAGGAAGAAAGTTTGGCAGTGTGGGGGCTTTAATGACTTGGATCTGCTGCTGCAGTACCTGCCTCTGCCAGACTCTTCTTTGTCAGGCATGGTGGAGCTGTCTTGTAAACAGCAGGCTAAATCTAGTTCCATGTCTATGCTAGGGTGCTACAACGACATAGCTATGGGTCCACAGCTAGAGAAATGTGCGCTTGCAGAACTACCATTAAGTGCATACATAATTGGTTGAACAATTGCAAACAAAAAATAACTATTAATGGAATGATGTCGAATGGGAGAGAGGTCTCAAGTGGGGTTCCACAGGGATATGTTCTAGGTCCGGTGTTGTTTAACATCTTTATTAATTACCTAGACGTAGGAACAGAGAGCATACTGATCAAATTTGCAGATGACACAAAGCTAGGTGGGTTCCCAAGACTTTGGAGGATAGAACTAAAATTCAGAGGGATCTTGATAAATTGGAGAACTGGGCTATAGACAACAAGGTGAAATTCAACAAAGACAAATGTAAGGTACTACACGCAGGGAAAAAAAACCAAATGCACAAATACAGAATGAGGGATACCTGGCTTGGCAGCAGCACTGCTGAGAAGGATTGGGGAGTTGTGGTGGATCACAACCTCAGCATGAGTCAGCAATGTGATGCTGTTGCAGAAAATGTAGAGAAACTGGAAAGGATCCAGAGGTAAGTGACAAAGATGATCAAAGGGACAGAATACAAGCCATATGAGCAAAGGCTGGAGGAACTGGGTTTGTTTAATTTCAAAAAAATATTAAGTGGGGGACATGATAGCAATCTTCAAATACTTGAAAGGCTGCCATAAAAAAAGGTGAAGAAAAGTTGTTCTCTCTTTCTGCAGAGGGCAGGACAAGAAGTAATAGGTTCAAACAACAGCATAGCAGATTTAGTTTAAATCTCAGGAAAAACCTCCTAACTGTAAGCACAGTTGGATACACTGCCTAGGGAGGTTATGGAAGCTCCTTCACTGGAGGTTTTCAAAAGGAGGCTGGATACCCATCTGTCTTGGATGGTTTAGATACAACAAATCCTTCATCTTAGCAGGGGGCTAGACTAGATGACCCTTGTGGTCCCTATGATTCTGTTGACCCCAGCTGTGTCTACGCTGGAGGTTAGGTCAGCATAGCTATGGTGCTCAGGGGCATAGATTTTCAACACCCCTGAGCACCGTAGCAATGTCAACCTAAGTTTTAAGTGTAGATCAGGCCTAAGTGGTGCTCCCTCTGTGACGCAGCATTTACAGAGCGTGATGTGCCAGGGCATAGGGCTCAGAGTCAGATCAGCATCTCAAGTCCTGTCTCTGTCCCCCACCCAAATCCTGAGGAGCTATGCAAACTCCAGAAAAGCTAAATCAGGAGCTTCTGAGCACTAGAGGAGAGAGTCTAAGATAGAGGATACCATCTGGCTAGCTCAGGGGTAAGTCCTTTTTCCACAATCCCCTAGATATTGAAGTGCACCCTCAACTCCTTGAGGAGAGAAGCAAGGCTCCTACACAGCTCCCCTTCCACCACACAGGGATAACTCTTGCAAACCATAGAGACTCTGGGTCCCAAATAGGAAAATGCAAATGTCTCCTTAACCAGGCAGCAATTAATATTAATGAACAAGTGGGGGTGACAATCAAGGGCTAAACCACTTCTTTGCCTTCTCTCCCTGAGGGAGTTTTACTGGGGTTTTTCTATGCAGTGGCTTTCACAGTGGTCTATATCAAGCTCACCAATCCTTCACCCGGAAGCATCTCTAGACTTCCAGAGAAGCCTGTTCCTCCTGTGCAGCCCTGACTCAGGTAGTGCAGTGTAACGGGAATTTTGCCTGTCTGGCTTTCGGCCTACGGTCCCTCCCTCTGACTGCCTGGGAAACGGGCTCAGATTTCAGGCAGTGGTGGAATTAGGGTGACCACCCATTCTTTATTGTAAAGGACCCCTCCCTTATTTCATTGATTTGTCCCTTAGGGTGACCACACGTCCCTTATTTTAAGATGCATTGAAATGTATTAAAACTGATCCTAAGTACCATTTTAAATGTTAAATTGAAGCTAATGATAATTCCATTGTACATTTGAGGGCAATAGAAATATGCATTTGCAAGAAAAATACATGATATTCTAAAGGAAATGATGTTTCCCTAAAATGTCCCTTAAATTAAAGTGTTCTCTTATTTTTCTTTTGGCTTTCCCTATTTCCATCCAACAAAGGTGGTCTCCCTAAGTGCAATGGGAATTGAGCCTTTTGACCCTTAGACCATTGACCCTTGTTCTGCCAGGGGAAAAGGGTCTCAGAATCTGAAAGGCAGAAAAGAGTTTCTTTCTGTCCACCCCTTCCCAGCTCCAGAAGGTGGCTCCAGAGGAAAGTGTAAAGACTAGGACCACTTCAGACAGTCTGTGACGAGAACAGAGGCACATGAGGATCCACTCCCCGTGAAGCTGCACCACCATCAGATTACAGAGGAGTAAGTGAGTAATTCTTTCCCATGTTCAAAATGACTCCTTATTTACTGAGTAAAGCTCCTTGTTTCCATAGCACTTACTTAGAAGCAGACAGGTTCTTGGGACAATCTAACAAGCAATTTCCACATTCAAGGTCTGTGTACCACTATCTCTCCAAGTTGTGGTCCGCAGGCCATGATCAATAGTGTATTATCCCCTCCCTGTAAACAGTTTAAGGAAGTACTTCACATGCACCACAAAAAAGGGTGGGGCTGGAGACCTGCAGGACTTTTCCAGGACAAGATGCCAGCAGCTTGCAAGGAACTGGTTAATTGATTACATGTACCACCTTTCTTAAGGTTCTTTTAAGTTCAATTGCTTAACAAAAGAAAAGAACTCAAGAGTTGAATTTAGTTATATAGAGTTTTGTTACATATTCTTAACAACAGCAACTAATAATATAGGGTATAAGAAGACAACAATAGTATTGACTATGATTTGGCTAACAAACTAGAATATTGGTTGATGTAACTAACAGATACAGTAAGTCCATGCAATATATTTGGAAGATCTTACTGTGTTAAGTTTATGTATCATTGTGGGCCAGGGACTGTGAATAATTCCATGGGGGAAGGTGACTCCAGGAAATAAGAAAAATGGTGTGTGTGGGGGGGTGGAAATAGGCAAATTCACTCAGGTTGTAACACCTCCAGAGAAGTACCATCACCTGGAGAGGCTATACAATACTAATTCAAACTGGATTCTCTAGAGACCAATGGACAAAGGACTTTTGGATAAATAGCCTGAGTTTAAGCTGGCTTAAGGCCTTTTTTCTGATCCAGCAAACGGTCAGGATATTCTATCCAAAGGGGGTCGCAATCCTTCCTGAAAGGGTTAGAAGGACATTGACCAACTGAGGTGCCATAAGACTTACGAGTGACCTCTGATAAAATTTTAGCATGCGTGTAGGTTCTTTTGTTTTTTTATGTTTTCTCTAAAGCTTTCTCAAGAATAAACATGCTTGATTATAAAGAGCTATCAGTTACAGCTGTTCATAAGCCTTCGGAGAGAAAGCAAAGTGCAGATGCTCTGGGGATATCATAGTATAGGGTGGGAACTGTGCAGCCTGGAAAAACTCTTGGTCAGGAGGGAGAGAGATGCAGGTCTCTACCCAAGAGAGATGACAGCTGAGAAGCTGGAAGCCTAGAGTGGGTACCTTTGAGGCACCATGGAGGGGGAATTCATGCAGTTGCCGTGAACTGTGACAATAATCATTCGGGTTTTCAGAATCAAACCACAATAGAGAACAACACTTATACTTAAGGCTGTGAGTTTGTCACGGATTCTGTGACTTTCTGGGACCTCCGTGACTTCTGCAGTGGCTGGTGCAGCTGGCCCGGGCGCTGTCTGAGCAGCTCCCGGGCCAGCTGCACCAGCTGCTACTGGGACAGTCTCAGGCCACTGCCCCCAACAGCAGCAGGAGGAGTTTGAGGGTGGGAGGGGGTGAGGGCTCTGGGTGGCGTTTACCTTGCGGGACTCCCTGGAAGCGGTGACATCTCCCTCCCTCAGCTCCTAGCTCCATGTGCTGCCTCTGCCCACAGGGACCGCCCCTGCAGCTCCCATTGGCCGCGGTTCACAGCCAATGGGAGCTGCAGAGCTGGCACTTGGGGCAGGGACAGCGCGCAGAGCTAGGAGCTGAGAGAGGGACATGTCGCTGCTTCCGGGGAGCCACGAGGAGCCGGGTAGGGAGCCTGCCAGCCTGCCCCCTCCCCCCCCCAGTACCAGCAGGGGTCCCAGGCCACACACTGCCACCTGTGCCCCCCAGGCTGCCCCCCCACAAGCACCCACAGCCCCCCCGGGTGGGCCCCCCCCAAGATTTAGTCAGGGGTATATAGTACAAGTCATGGAGAGGTCACGGCCATTCCAGCACCGTCACTGGTGATAAGAAGTAACTGAAAGGGGGGCCGGTGGCACCCCTTATACTGGTGCATACACACGTGACTCCAAAGGGCACCAGAGCCAGTCCCTACGGATACCAGGGAAAAACTTCTGGCACTGGTGCATGTGGCAAGCACACACACCTGACATGGAATGGACATGAACAAGCACTAGAAGAACATTAAGATATTGTAAGATATGCCAGATACAGTAGTAAAATAAGGAACTTGATGGAATATAATATAATTTAAATGTATATAAAAATGAAGTCAAGTATAAGTAATACAGCTATGGGCCAAATATTGTAAACTTTAATGATAGGGGTTTACTTCATCGGCAATCCTGTTAGGAAAGAAAGGGGTTATGTTAAACTAAAAGAAAAAATAGATTACGTGATAAAACGAAGAACTACGCTGTTAGCATAAGCATGCTTGATTGCAATCAAGCTAGTGAAATAACTGCTGAAAGAGGAAACTAAATAAAAGGAACTAAAGCCAAAGAATGTGCTTATAAGGACATTTGATCAGAGTGCACTAATCAGAAATGTAACTGATTAATAATGCACAGACTCAGCTTTTCCATAGATACCAAGGTTCCACCTTTGTTAAAACAAGGAGAACAGAAATGTAAGATTTATAGAGCTGTTCTGGCTTGGTGGAAAACAACAGTTCTTGAAGTGACCTTGCATAGTATAATGGACTATTAAAACAAGTTTAAAGAGCATCAAAGAATATGGGGGAACTTTCTATAAATTATATGAACTTTAAACTGGACATTTCAGCAGGTAGCAGTGTTGATGAAGAAACTGCAACTCGAACAATAACTTACAAAGTTAGTTAACAGATGTGCTGCAAAGGGACCCACAGAAAGTGACTTGAGGAGGTAAGTTGCTGACCAGAGCAAACTAGCTAGTGTTTAAGGAACATTGTGTTAGCAACACTGGAGTTAAACATTTGCACAAGTGAGACATGATTCTGAGGGACTCAGTCAAAAACCTAAATAAAATCCCCTCGAGATTATGATTGAGTATAAGTAAGGCTACTTTTTAGTCATGGCTATTTTTAGTAAGTCATGGACAGGTCACAGGCAGTAAACAAAAATTCACAGCCTGTGACCTGTCTATGACTTGTACTATATACCCCTGACTAAATCTTGGGGGGGGGGCTGTGTGTGCTTGTGGGGGGGCAGCCTGGGGGGCACAGGTGGCAGTGTGTGGCCTGGGACCCCTGCTGGTGCTGGGGGGGGGAGGGGGCAGGCTGGCAGGCTTCCTACCCGGCTCCTCGTGGCTCCCCGGAAGCAGCGACATGTCCCTCTCTCAGCTCCTAGCTCTGCGCGCTGTCCCTGCCCCAAGTGCCAGCTCTGCAGCTCCCATTGGCTGTGAACCGCGGCCAATGGGAGCTGCAGGGGCGGTCCATGTGGGCAGAGGCAGCACATGGAGCTAGGAGCTGAGGGAGGGAGATGTCACCGCTTCCAGGGAGTCCCGCAAGGTAAACGCCACCCAGAGCCCTCACCCCCTCCCACCCTCAAACTCCTCCTGCTGCTGCTGGGGCCGGTGGCCTGAGACTGCCCCAGCAGTGGCCCAAGACTGCCCCAGCAGCAGCTGGCCCTTTCTCACCTGTCAATGAAAGCTACTTTCCTGGTGGCCATGACATCAGCTGGGAGAGTAGATGAGATTCAGTCCCTTATGTCAGATCATCTGTTAGTGGTGTTTCATGAGGATAGGATTACTCTTAGACCTTACACAAAGTTTCTGCCCATGTTTGTCTCTGAGTTGCCTGTAAACCAATCCCAGTTTTCTTTCCTAGACCTCATTCTATCTGTGGTGAGGCAAAGTCTCACACACTCAATGTAGTGAGAGGACTGTAATTCTATCTAGCCGGAAAAAGATAATTGAGGAATACACCCTGGCTATTTGTGACCTTTACTGACGAGGTCAATGGGCAACTTATAGCTACAGAGAGGTTATCCAAGTGGGTGTCTAACTATGTAAGAATATGTTATTTATTAGCCAGGCAAGATCCCCTGAGCCATTCCACTGGCTGCCAGGTTGGGTAATATTCCCATACCTGAGATGTGTAGAGCAACTACATGAAGCTCAATCCACAAATTTATCACTCACTGTTTCCTAATGCAGGCCTCCTGATTGGAGGACAATTTTGGTAGAGTTGTCCTTGGTCTTTAGTCAAGTAGGACTCTTCATAACACACCTCCAAGCAACTGGCAACTGCTTATTAGTTATTTGAAGAAGAAAAAATGGTTACTTACCATACAGTAACTATGCTTCTAGGTGTGTTGTCCACGTGGATTCCACAACCAGCCCTCCTTCCCCAATATGACAGTCCTACTCTTCTGGGATTCTGTATTGGTGAAGGAATTGAAGAGTGGTTGGGCCTGCTCTGCCCTTAATACCCTGGGGTTGTGGGGCATGAGGGCACCCACAGTGCAGGTTCAGCCCCAGCAAGAATCCAGCCAAAAAAAATCCAGTCTTGTGTGCACCAAGGGTGGAATCTGTGTGAACAACACATCTCAAAGAACCATAGTTACTGCAGGGTATGTAACCATGATTTTTCTTTGCCTTTGATTCAGAGCAGGCTGTGTGTCTTTGCTAATAAAAGCTGATTTTATGGCACAATATTAGGAGAGATCATGCTCATAATACCACAATGGTGGTGATCCATACTTTTCAAATTTAAGTATGAATGAATTTTGCATCACCCATATTAAAACCCCAGACACACTCCTTAAACTTCTGATGACTAAAAAGATTAAATTACAGAAATCTTAACCGAGCATAAATTTCATTTGACTTTCACATAGTGTTCCTGCTTACCTTTCAGTGTTCTTAGACTGGTAAAGGCAAACTGCAAAGGGTTTGCTACTCAACAATTTGATACCAAACTAATGAAAAACGTATCTGACACTAAAAAAATGGAGTGTTATATTTTAACAAAATTCCCTTCTTCAGAGCTCTGCTGCAGATTTCCTAGCTTTTGTCAGTAAGTAAATACTACAAGGACCATAAACAAGAAATGGAATGGTTCTTTGATTCATACTTGTATTGTTATTCTATCTTAGAAACCAGAGGCCCCATATACAGCTGAACTTTTCTCAAGAATACGACTTGTAGTCTAGGTTGGCAATCATTGTTAGCGTGAATTGTTGAAAATAATTCATGCTAACATTCTTTAAGTGCCACCGTAGGAAGGGCCTGAAAGTCTGTATCTCAAGAACTTGACTAAAATCTGGTGGTCTCATACAGGTTTTACTTCACTAGCAACATGATTTTTAATCTGTTTGTGCTTGTTTTAGAATATAAAGCATGGGAAACAATGTAATCTTCTTATATCCACAATTGCATTAGTTGAGAAAAAAAATGTCTTAAATTGTTCTGCATTGAAGCCTCTTAAATGAGTAAATGCTCTGTTATGTCTAAGAAGAATTTTGCCTGATCTTAAACACAAACGGGGGGAGATGTCGCAGTGTAATGAATCATCCCAAACAGTTGCCAAATACTTAAAATGATACAGCATTCCTGTTAGTTCCTTCTGATGTTTGTTTTTTAAATCACTGGAGCAACAGCTATATTCTGAGCTTTCATGGTTGTTCATGTATGGCTTGGATTTGTTGTGATATGTATAATTTGCCTTGTTTCACATTAAAATGCATGTCATTATTCAGAGCTTGAAAAATCCACCCACCTGGGATGAGGGTCATCAACATCTGTAGTTAGTGTAGGGGCTGCCCCACATTTTGAGTGTATTGAGTGTACATTTTGACAGTTATATGTGTGTTTTTCTATTGGGTCACAATACAGAAATATCATCACTTATGAGGAACTACGACAACATCCAGTGGCCACTCTGCAGAATCACATGAATCGCATTCCAGGGGAACACTCCTCAGAAATGGATCCAAGCCTGTGCTTCCTATTCAAAAGTTGTTAATTGATATGAACTGTATCACCTGCCAGATTTCACACTTGTAATTAAATAGACAAAAAAGTGTGCTGGGGTGACAGAACTTTAATTATCAATTAGCATGAGTGTAAATTATTCCCAATTGCTGTTTTCACCAGCTGAAGAGCCTGAGGTGGGGAAAAAAGGATAATTCTAACCATATGTGTATGTATATATATATATATATGCACACACACACACTAATTGCTCCACAAAAGTGTTTCCATTGACTCTGAATCCCCTTGGTGTAATACAATATATTTTCTGTAAAAGTCCAAATCCCACTAAGAATTTTCTACATTACTCTTTGGGATTTCTCATTTTCTCTATCAAAATGGTACATATCGTTTTTTCCCCCCACATCTTCTTTATTAACAGTGAACGGATAGCAAGCACAGCACTTTACAACATGCTATAGAAGTGTGGGTGTGCAATTCAGATTGACTTTAAACTGACCTTGTGGTAGGTGTAATTGACAGCTTTAGTATGAGCATTAATTCATATGACAAGGTGTTAGCATCTTCTCCCTACAGGCCTATTTTGAACATGGTAATATTTATGTGGTGTTTTCAAAGTGCTGTGCAAACACTAAACGCTCCTGTCATGATCTCCCATGTTCCCACTGGAAAACTGAGGTAAAGGTTGTGACGTGGTCAAGACCATGCAGCAAATCAGTCCAACTTTTATTCCAAAATATTCCTGACTTAAGCTCTGCCCCAATCTTTCCTTGTTTACAGCAAAAGGCCAACTCCAGGATTCCTGTTCTGGCTGCTCTGACAGCCCATTTAATCAATCCACTAGCAGCCCCTATGCTCCCTACCTCCACTTGTGCAGAACCTTACCGGGAACTCTCATTTGCTTCCATTTGTGAGTTTGCTCCACAGCCGAGTCTTTTCACACAAAATCCCTTTCCACCTTCCCCTGTACACTTCCCTACTGGTTTAATCCTGATAGTGCTTCACTCTGGAACATTTCTATTCCATCCAGAATGGGTAGAGTCCAGTCCTAGTTCGGGGAAGGGAGACCTTGAAAGATGACAATACCGCATCTTTTGGGGAACTGAAATGAGAACCCTAAGTGCCTTTTTATAACTGGGGGAAACAGTTCATGAGGGAGCTTTGTTGGGCCTTATTGTGGGAAGGAGGACAGCGGAGATATAGTGAGTCCATAGACTAAAGTTTGGTTAATTCCTGTCTACGTTGAGCAATAGCCATATAGCACCATATTCAACACTCTGAAATACATTTAAAGAAAGGGATTATTCATTGGAGCAGAGACTTGAACCTAATTCTCCCCCATGCCAGGTGAGTGCCCCTATCACTGGGCAATAGAATCTCAAGCTCTCTCTCATGCACGCACTCCCAATGAATATTTAATACAAAGCAGAACAGCTTCAATAGTTGAGATTGAGACAGTCTTCCCCAGAATACCCTGTAGACTGTGGGTAGAGACCTCACCTGGGATATAGTAGATCTAAATTCCAGTCCCTGTTTTGAACCAGGTAATGTAGGGATTTGAAAACAGTTCTCCTGTATCCCAGCTGATTACAGCAATCTGGACGACTGGCTATAATGGCTGGGTGTCTCTTTCTCTGTTTTGATGTGAGAAAGAGCTGGTCTGTCTTAGGCACTTAATTCCAGAAGCAGGTTCACAGTTGTGAATCCTGAGTGGAGACAGGGGCACCTAAATACTTTTCAGGGACAGGCCCCACCCCTATTCTCAGTGGTTCCTACTGGCTATCTTAGGTAACTCCCCATTCAGTGTGTTGGCTTCTGTGAATTCCATTCTTAAGTGGCTGACTCTTCCCATGTATTGTATAGAGAGCCTGGGTGCCTAATTCAAGACTCTGCAACACCAACGTGTCTTTGTGCATATAGCCCTATGTTTCTATTGTCTTCACCTTTTCTGCTTGTATTTCAATCCGTCTTTCTGCTGTTCCTCTTCTCAACCACTCTTTGCTTCTTTTTACATGCTTCTTGCTTGAGTTGACTCCACTATCATCTGGTTGCTCAGCAGCTCCTTTATCCCTCCTTCACCTGTGTCAGTCCCTTGTGGAGCAGATGAACTCTCCTTGCATGCATGAACTGGGGAGCCCTGGCTCAATCAAAAGCAAATGGAATAGAGCATTTCAAGCATTCTCTGGAGCTGCAGGCACCTGAATTGACTGTGGGAGATAAGGGCAGATATGTTTGACTCAACTATCAAACACAGTTGGGTTTTCCAGTGTAAGTGCAGCCTTCAATGTCCTTAGTTTTCTACTTTAAAAACAAAATAGGCATCCCAGGCCCTCTTGAAGCTTAAAACCACATCCCACTACACAGAAATCAACACAAGTGGAAATCACCCAAAATAAATAGCTCACATTCAGCTGTTACCTCTAGTTTTCCATGGCGTTCTGCATGACCATGAACACACAACCTTTCCTGCGGAGGTGGCAGTCGTGAGGAGGGCAAGTGCATTTTCCAGGCCAGAGAGTCTCTGCTTAAGCCTGTCAATTTATGTTAAAGTATAAAAGATTCCAACTCAGGTGTTTGAGTAACTTCTCAAATCTTCAGACTCATGTGAGACCAGCCCTTAAATGGTTTTGATATCTTGTGCTGCAGCATCCCGCAAGACCAGCCCAAGCCACCTGCCTACTCAACGCTGTTCGTAGCAGCCACGCAGTTGTGTACAAGAGAAGCGAAGTCCTTTACAATTCATATACTTCAGTGTCCCATGCTGTCAGAGGAACTGCAGCACTTATTTCTTTTTAACCCAGCTCATCTGCTGTAATGTCTAGACACAAGGGCTCAGGCAAGGGACCGGCAGTAAAACTTCAGAATCTCCTGGCTTTTGACAGTTTATGTCTTAGTTGTCACATTATTTTAAAGTATTGTTTTGTTTAATAGAAGCATAGGTATTTTCATTCATTTGTTCTGACACAATAGGTCTCTGAGACCTTGTACTAAAGATGTTTTTCACTCTTTATATAGCAGAGTGAGAACTTGCCTGATTACTCTCCAGCCAAAATCTCTTATGGAAATAGCATTTGCTGCTCCATATAATGAGGCATTTTTGTAGGTAGACAGCGAGGTGATCCAAGTTCAGATTAGTTTGGCATATAGTGAGGGGGCGTTATAAGTATGTAATTGTTAATGTTGATAGTTTGCTTGTCATTGTCTTTAATGGTACTAGTCTTGCCACAATATTTTTAAAAGCTGAATTAGAAAAGAAGTCTGTAAAACTCATAAGTGTTTCTCTTTTTGGAGCTAGATGGTTTCTTCCCCTATTGCAGGCTCATTTCTTGCACAAATATACTTGTTTGTTATTGTAACTAGTGCATTTCAGAGTTTCACAAACAAAGGCACTTATCAAATTGCCACCTCTCAGCAGCTGAAGCATGAGTCTGAACCAGGGCAGGATAAGAGGAAGCAGAGGAGAGCAGCCCGATAACCAGGCTTACCTGAAGAAGCAGAGCAGAATGATCACTGAAGAGCCCAGGTTTGCAGCAGCTAGAGGCATACTGGTTCAGGCAGCGGGCAGGCAGGAGAGAGAAAGCTGGATAGAGCTATAGCAGATAATTCTGAGCTGGCTAATGCTGAACGCTTCACGAATTTGCGTGTCATCCTTGCACAGGGCCATGCTGAAGGAAGGCAGTGACAAAGTCCCTGCAGCCCCTAGGGGACTGCCAGGGAGGCTCTGCTTGCTGCCTTCATGCCTGCAGGTGCCGCCCCCGCAGCTCACATTGGTCGCAGTTCCCGGCCACCCATGCACCTAGGGTCTGCACGGCCTCAGCGGCTGCTTCCAAGAACCATGCAAAGCTAGGGCAGGCAGGGAGCCTGCCTTAGCCCCAGGCCCCTGCTGCACCACCGACCAGACTAGATGCCGACTGGAGTCGACAGGGTCCCTTTTCGACTGGGCGATCCGGTCAAAAACCAGACACCTGGCAATCTTAGTAAGGTTGCATGCACACACACAAATAGCATGGAGGAGGGGGAGGAGTGTCCCCAAATGTTTCTCTCTGGTGGTAGTTGGGGACAAATGTGGCTCCTATGAGGGGTGCAAATCCTGTTGTGAGTGGATTGGGCCTGGAGCACCTTATACTCAGTCTGCTGTGGTATCTTTGCGGGAAAATTGGCCAATGACAAATTCACTGGTATCTTGCTTGGTTATGGAAGGCTGTGATTGCTGGCTGATTGTGGGTGGGGTTTGCCGCGATTTGGTGTAAACAGCAGAAAATGAAAATAGAGAAAAGACATATTTAGATACTAATGCCAAATTACAAAAATGGTGCCTTTGTAAAACAACAACTATGGTTTGATTGATGTGTTATGAAGAAATTTGCTTCATACTTGATTTGAATACTTATTTATGCTTATGTGATTAGAGTAATACAGTGTCATTAAGTTTTTATTTCCTTGCTTTTCAAAGCTTGGTTTTTGTAACAGGTGCAATAGGTATCTACTATACATTATCACTTACCAATTTCCCTGGTTTAAGTTTTTTGGTTTTGGAATTTGTATTAGAGAATTTCTGGGTAGGGCTATGGGACTGTGAAATGAAATTGAGTAGTTCTATAACAAATGTCCCATGAATGAGACATCCTCTGTAACAAATAGAGACATCCTGAAGGCACTTTATACCATACATGTAAAGCACTGAAATAAAATTTATAAGTCAGATTCAGTCCTGAAGAATTACATGCTGTTGTTGAAACCTTATCTGTAATTATACCACCATTTCTCCATAACAATTTGTCTTCCTAATATCTTATAAAATGGAAGGAGTTTGGCTCCATGTCAGCCCTTACAATTACTGTGGAGAAACAGGTTTCAGAGTGGTAGCCGTGTTAGTCTGTATCAGCAAAAACGAGGAGTCCTTGTGGCACCTTAGAGACTAACAAATGTATTTGGGCATAAGCTTTCGTGGGCTAGAACTCACTTCATCAGATGCATGGAGTGGAAAATACAGTAGCAGGTACATTTATACGTAGTACATGGAAAGATGGGAGTTGCCTTACCAGGTGGGGGGGTCAGTCTAACGAGACAATTCAATTAACAGTAGAATACCAAGGGAGGAAAAAAATCACTTTTGTAGTGGTAATGAGGGTGGCCCATTTCAAACAGTTGACACGAAAGCTTATGCCCAAATAAATTTGTTAGTCTCTAAGGTGCCACAAGGACTTCTTGTTGTTTTTGTGGAGAAACAGGATCACTATATTTTTATCCCACTGATTCTATCAGGGAAACATTTGAATTTAAACAGGCTTCAGAGGCAATTGGACAGGAGTTAAAATATCAGCAAATTTAGCCCATTGAAATTACAGTCCACTTTGGAAAACAATTCAGAAGGCTTTGGAGCACTGGAAAGTACATGCCATGTGGACAGCCAGAATAAATGTGGCTGAATGAATGTCCTAGCAAGGTTAAGTTATTCATTTTACCTTTTGATAATACCACCCCCGCCCTTTTTTTTTTAACATTCTTACAAAATATTTTCTAAATGAATTTTGCTACAGCACAGAAAGAAAAAAAAAGAGGATGGTTTGGTTTGGTTTTGCATTTTGTTTTTATAGTCTCGCTGTTCAATTCAAGTGAGTTTTTGATTTTTACGTTAAACCCTTTTGGAGTACTTGACTCCTTGATAACCTGCTACATCATAAGCTAATTTAAATTACTTCTTTTCCCTAGGATGATCTTCTGAAGAGGATCTTCCTCCCTGTTCACTTCACAGTGGGGACTCTCGTGGGCTCTATCTTCTTCCCATCTGCTGGGTGGGGTCTCTGTTCCCCATCCCAGTAGGGGTATTCTCTCCTCCACTGTCCCCCTTTCCAGTAGCGGAACTCCCTTTTAAAGTGGCCCTTCTGCCCACAGGCATAACATTGCCCTGTTTAGGCTTATGGCCTCCCGCATGTGGGACCTTGCTTCTCTACTCGCTCTCTGTAGCGTCTCGCAGCTGCTTAAGCATATACATCTGCTGCTTGGCTAGCCGGGCCACACAGACTCTCAAGTAGTCTGACTCCATTTCTCCATCTCCACTGTCTCTGTCAGGTAATAGTCCCCACAGTCTTCTAGCTTCACCTTGTATTGGGGTGCCCACATTCTCCACCACATGTAACAGGGCAGGACTAAACACTGCGAAGCCTCCTGTTGGGCATCCTGGGAATTAGCTCTCATTTCACCAGAGCACCCTCATCTAGTGGTGTCTTGCCTGTCATCACTTTTGCCTCCACCTCTAGGACCCACATCACTCCCCGGACCACAGCATCCTCTTCTGGACACAGCCCTCTGGCTGTGCCCCACTTGGTTCTCTCCCCACTTCCAGGGGACCCAACAGTCCTCAGTCCAGCCACTTGCCTCAGTGGCAAACTGCAGCCTCTGGTCTAGCCACTCCCCTCAGTGGCAAGTGAGGAGTAAAGTGGGGGAGACCCAGGCCCACCTGCTACTCCAGGACCTGGCCCAGGGACCCTATAGTTAGCAGCCATGTACTGCCCCTCCTCCTACTCCACCATCTGTTTCCCTGGGCCACTTCCCCACAGCCCCAGCACCTTCTCCATCCTTTTATCAGGGCCACTGTCAGGCTGGTGCTCCCTTGACCCTGCCCAATACTGCTTTGTCCGTGGTGCTGTCTCTCTCTCAACCCTCCTACAGGACAGCCAGACTGCCTCTGTTCTACTCAGCAGCCGTTCTTATATGTGCCAGCCTGGCCCTGATTGGCTGGCTCAGTAAGCCCTCTTCTAATTGGCTGGGTTCTGCACAGCCTCTCCAAGGTTGCTTTAACCCTTCTTTTGCCTGTATGGGGCAGCCGCCCCACCACAGATTCCAAGGGCTAACCTATTTAGCAGTCACTCTTATCACTGAAAAAGACTTATAAAATAAATATTTATAAAAAACATTTAGAAATCTGGCTTAAAAAAATCACACTTGAATAAAAAGGACTATTGCTTGTTACTGATTTCAGCTGCTTCTGCTGAGTGACAGGGGACCTCGCGCTCTATAAAATGAGATGACTAAGGAACAAAAAGGCAGTTGAAGCAGAAATTGCATTTTTAATATATTCAACCTTTAATATCACATGTACTTTTTTGTTTGTTAATTCAAAATAGAATTCATACTCTACATAGTACAAACTGAAGTCTACCCATTCCACAGAAGAATCAGATCCCAGCAAAGCAGTACCAGCCGTCAGGATGCGCACGGATAGGCATCTTTCACAGACAGTGACAGTTACAGCAGGAAAGAAATTGGGGTTAAGGTTATAGAAAATAATCACTAATGCAAATGGAGTAGAACCTGGTACGCCATATTATGCATAGCTTCTGCTGAACTTGGCAAATTAATCTTGTGCCTATTAATCCCACTGTTAACAGGATCAGACTCTTAAAGCCATCCTTCCCTTTGGGGACTCCCTGTTAATGTCTCTCCAGCTCTAAGTAGCCAGGAACAGAGGGGAGGAACCTAAGTCACTTTGATCCTGTTCTTATGCAACTGTCTTGATGAAGAAAACTTCATTTAAAAGTATGTGATGTAAATTCATGTCTATGGTTCTCTCCTGCTGCAGGGACCTTGCTGTGGCTCTCTCCCCACCTTTTTGCTCCATGGTTGTCTAAGGACACTCTCTATCATGTGACTGAGCATTACCCAGCATCACAACCAGGTTAGACAGCACAATGGCATAACAGACCTGCAGGAGACTGGCCCCCACAGTTGATCTCCCCACACCAAATTGGCTGGCTACAGACAGGTAGCCTTTCTGGGTGGCTAGGTTCCAGATGGCAATGGCAACCTGTTTCTCTATGTATACAGGGCACTGCATGTGGACACGCTGTCACTGAAACTCTGGGGTCAGGTCTGCACAGATCTCAAAAAAGGTGCCGCCCCTCCCCCGCATCGTGAAGTTCTCTTGCTAGTTCTGGTCATCCTAGCTCTGCAGAATGATCCTCTCACACCAATCCATGCTGGTTTCCCAGGCCCAGAAATGGTTCTGAATGCTATGTAGGTGATCAAGGAAACAGTCCTCCTGCTGCCACCACTGCAGATATCCTCCTACTGTGGGAGGAGCTGCTGCTGCTGAATATTTTCCTCCCGCATCATCTGTTCAGTGGTGGGATAGATGAAGTCCAGTGCCAAATTCCTCCGGCTCTGAGTGCTCTAATACAGCCCAAGCAGTCTGTGCATGTTTGCACGTATCATAGCAGCACGGAACATTGTTGGGTCCATGCTGACCAACAGCAATGTGAAAATGGGGCACGCCAACCCAGAAAAGATGTACGGGACTGAGACAGTGGAATCATGGATTTTTAAAAAAAAATTTAAACCCACCTGACTTCCCACAATTCACACTGAAAACAATGGCAGGATGCTTCAGAGGTGAAGCAAAGGACCATGGGAGAATACTATGCTCTCAATTCACAACTCGCTGCTGCCATGCGTTCATATGATGCCAAGTGAAAACAGAACAGATGTTCCATCTGCCTATTGCTGGTGCGAATCGTGTACTGCGAGTTACGTGATGTGATTAACTCCCCATCTCCTGGGTGGGCACCACCCTAATTAACTGCCTGTCCATAAAAAAGGGAAGTCCGTGCCACTACTTGGGAGCCCTGCAGCGGGTACACAAAGGTGGGAGCTTCCCAGGGAAGCTGGGACACCTAAGAGGTTTTTGGGAGGGGAATGTGGAGCCTAGACCTCATGATTCTGCATACTGGGCTGATTTTAATAACTTGGCTTTGGCAATCATACCAACCCAGCGCTGGCTTCGATGCTGCCTTGTTAGAATCCTCCCAGAGACTCTTCCTTCACCCTGGGAATGTGTGTTTCTTGGGGCCATGCTGCCTATCCTCCATCTGAAGTTGTAGCCACTGGAGGTCACTTTCCCCACCCTGCTCTTTCCCTCAGAAACACTCCAATTCCCCATCCCTTTTGGGAGATCCTGATCTGCCAGATGAGGCAGTAACGAATGGGGGGGTGGTCAGGTACTAAGGATCTTATGATGATGCTCTCTGTAGGGCAGGGATTTGTTCTGGTGCCACTGGCCAGAACATCCTCTCTCCTCCTGTGATGCAGCAGGCTCTGGGGATTAACATTCCTGGCTAATGCCTTGTCACCTCAGATGGGGATAAGTAAAGGGATTCTTCCGGTGCAGTTTGTAGAGTGTTTTGAGATCCTTTGGGTAAAAGCTGTTGTGTACCTGTAAGAGAGTATTACTTCTTCCCACCTCCCCACAAAATACCCTCAGCTGGAGAGCTACTGGGGAGATGTTTTTAGCTCTCCTCATCCCCACCAGTTTAATTCAGGAACCCAAAGGAAAAATCCCACCTTGCTTGAAAACAGCTTTTCCTCATAGAGCTGTAGAAAAACAAAGGATTTATTAGGTCGCCTAATGTATTCCTTTGGCGGGACCAGGGCTAGATTCCTCCCTTCAGTGCATTTCTAACAATTTTTGTCCAGTCTGAGTTTTAATGACCAGCACGGGGACTCCCCTTGGGGATTATTCCTTGCTCCAATAGGCCTCACTTTTAAAAATGTTTCTCTGTTCTTTGACCTACATTTTCTCTTGCTGGATTCCATCCCTTCACTTGAAGTTCAGTCGCCTTGTACTACCCTCACAAATTTCCCTCCCTGCTGAGTGTTTGCACCCTTGAAACACTTGCACTTAAATGCCATAAAGAAGAAACAGCCATTGTAGGCTGGAGTCTAAATTTAAGTGAACTTTATACTGAACTTTTTTCCAGACAATGGATCTTTTAATGAAATCATATCCATACATCTTCTACAGACTGGATGATAATGCACATTATCACATTACACTCAGTTTGTGTATAATCCTGAATTTGTAGAACAATTGTTTATTTCTCATAATACCCTTGCTCCCTATTTGTCAAGCACAGTTTAAATTTTAAAAACTCCAGGATATCAAACAACAAAGCACAAACATTAAGAAATTAAATGAGACAACAACATATTCCATACCATCATGCCCATGATATTTGGATTGTACGTTAGGAAGCACTCATACAATGCAGGCAGAATTCTCAGCACAGCATGGCCTACTTGATGGGGCTCAGCACTAGGAATTAGAGGATTTAGATACAAATCCCAGCTCTGCCAATGTCCCGTGTGAAGTCACTTCACCTTTCTGTGCCTCTGTTTCCCCTTCCCTTAGGCTTTTTTTTTGGGGGGGGGGGCCAGGGGGGGCTGTTTGTACCATACCTAGCTCACTGGGTTAGAACTTCAATTAGAGTCTCTAGGGCCACTGTAATAAAATTATATTTCATAGAATTTAAGGCCAGAAAGGGGCCATTAAATCATCTAGTCTGTCCTTTGGTATATCACAGGCTATTAAATTTCACCTAGCTACTCCTGTATTGAGCCTACTGATAATAATATCCCATTCTTAAAATATTAGCTAAAAATAGTCCAGTTTCAGTTTAAATTTCTGTCTATTTCTCTTCTGCAGAGCACAAGGATGTTTTGCCACATAATTTAAAAAGGAGTCAATGAAGCTTTAAAATTCTTCTGGTTTCAAAATATAGCACTTATTACATCACTTCCTGGAAACCCTCTTTTCTCTTATGCAATGTTATGGTCTGTATATTAAACTTGCCGCATCCTCATTACACTTTTTCTCAGTGTTGTCATTTGTTCAGTTCTGTAAGAACAGTCTAATGAAAACAGTAACGGCTGTAGCAGACAACTGAGAACCGTTGATGGAATTTTACTGATGAAGTATAGTTTGAGTTGTTTCCTCTAATTTGGCTGTTTCAGTATTTGCAGATAAGAAGTCTGTTACACCATTCTCATTTCAGAAGAACCTTCAAACTGCAGGACCTCAGGAAAATTGGTCGATATCAATATTTCTGTTGGTTAAAGCTGCAGTAATTGGCATATGTTGAAATTTTCCATTATTCTTGGTTATGGGTTGACACTAATTCCCACGTTAATTAAAAGGTTTTGTCATGACACGTGTTTCTGCATCAATGTTCCATGTGAATTTTCAATACCACCCAGGCTCACAATTTGTGGAATTGTTAACTGTTGTTGATCTTGTAACTCTCAAAATGTACCTCAACCTCCTGTCCCTCCTGTTGTCAACTGGTACTCCAGAAAGAGACATTCCTTTTGCCAGCATCATTTTTGACACACGTACTATTTTTGTTGGTAAATTGGAGATGTCTCAGCAAAAAAAGAAGGTTGGAAGCTCATCCAAGGGGTCTGTTTAAAGAAAGGCCAAGCATAGCTCCTGTGGTGATTAGATAGTGAATTCCATACTCAACCAGAAAAGGCAAACATGAGGACTTGCCTGAGTGCTCCCTCTCCTCCAATATCCAAATATCATGATTCTGCTTCTGCGAGGCCCTAGAAAATGAAGGAAATAGGTTTCCAGTCTCTTTCTTGTTGAAACTGCACAAAAGCTTTCGCTGAGCCATCTGCCACCATCATCTTCTGGGCCTTGGCAGCCTACATTGGGGGGAGGGGACAGCTTAGTGGTTTGAGCATTAGCCTGCTAAACCCAGGGTTGTGAGTTTAATCCTTGAGGGAGCCATTTAGGGATCTGGGGCAAAAACTCGGGATTGGTCCTGCTTTGAGAAGGGGGTTGGACTAGATGATCTCCTGAGGTCCCTTCCATCTATGATATTTCCAGAACAGAGAGAGGCATTTGCTCTCTGAGTGGCTATGTAACTTGTACAAGGCTGAGCATAAATTTTCTTATGTATTTGCTCATGTTCTGGAGACTTTTAATTACTCCTGATGTATTTTGTTTGCTGGAAAGTCTGACCAGTTTTATTATATTTTTTATGTTTATTTTTTATTGTTTGTATTCTTACTTTGTTTAGATCACTCAGACTGAGCACATCTTCCCCATATCTGATCTCTCTCCTGTGCACTTGTTTTTATTATTTGGGGTGAGATGACAGTGTCATGCACCAGAGTCCTTTATAAGCTTTCAAGAAAAACTTAGCTTGCAAAGACTATGCTGTTGCTCTGTTGTGGTTGCATCAGACCTCCTAGCATAATAACATTTTTGCTAAATAATATCAGATCCTCAAACAGTTCTGTTATTTATTCCCAGCTTCTTTTGAAAGGCCTCATGAATCACAAGTTGCTGCTGTCCATCTCTTGAACTGCCATTATCTGCTGTGATCAGGTGCTGGATTTGGGGTATTCTGTCTGAGTCAACAGACACTTGGACTACCTTCTCGAAGTTCTCTTATTCTTCTGAAAAGGCGGTTATAAGCATATCTGTTAGCATCAACAAAGGGTTTGGGCTCTGTTTCAGTAGTGAACTCCATACCTAGGCAGTAAGGCTAAACATGTTGTCATAGACACACATACTGCTGGCATCAGGAAATGAGGGCAACCGCATGCCTCCGTTTATCTCGTTGAAGTTGCATAAGGCTTGTAACTCCTGCGGTATCACACTTCTTTTATTTATATTGGTGTCTTTTGTGGACCTTCAGTTGCAACTTTGCTAACAGAGACTGCGGTATTACTCTGGTGTTGCATCAGGAGCAGACCTTGTACTCTGGTTATGTGCTTTCCAACAAAGGGCAGAACGGTCTGTGGATTTGTTACTCTGTCCCTAGCTTCTTCTGCAAGGCCTGAAGAGGCATATGTTGATATTGGCTGTCTTTTGAACTGCCATTATAGGTTGTGATTGGATGATGGATTTGGGAATATTCTGTCTCATTCTATAGACCAGTGATACTCAAACTGAGGCTTGTGATGTGTCTACTGCCGCTCTTGGCAGCACATGATATTAAAACACTGATTTAATTATTAACCAATCAGGATGCTTTTACTGTGTTATAAACCAATTGAGGTTGATAAAATAATCATGCTTGGTCAGTCATTTTGCTGTGAAAATAATATAGATATAAACGAAATATTTCTCCTGTCCTGCTGTTTAAATATGAATAGTACTATACTAAATGAAATAATGAATTCACACTACTGTGGCTCTTTTGGGTAATGTTGATGGCTAATTTGGCTCCTGAACCGCTGAGGTCTGAGTATCACTGATATAGACACTTGGACTAGGTTACATCTACACTGCAATAAGAAACCTGTGGCACCGAGTCTCAGAGTCTGTGAGAGACTCAAGATCACAGGGGCTCAGACTGCAGGACTAAAAATTGCAGTGTAGACACTTGGGCTCCAACTGAAGCCTGTGCTTCTGAGACCAGGGCATCTCAGATGCCAGGCTCCAGTCTGAACCTGAATGTCTACAATGCAATTTTTAGCCTCGCAGCCAGGTCAATTGACTCAGGCTCTCAGTCTCAGTGCCACAGGTGTTTGTTTTATTGCAGTGTGGATACACCTTAGAGTCCTGTCCTCCCTCTGGAAGGATAATTACTGCTGTTAGCACCCTTCTTTGCCCGTGCAATATTTTGTATATACAGTGCAGTTTTCTAAGGTCTATATTTTTTTTTCAGAAGTTCATCTAAGCATTTTAGTGTAAAAAGGGCCAACCAAGGCTCTCACTAGTGAATTCTGTACACATGGAGTAAAGATAAACATGTTGGCACATCCCCCCGCCCAAAAGATTTTCCCCACCTAGAATCTACATACCACTGTTCTGCTTCTACTAGACTTCAGGAAATGAAGGCAATGGGTTGCTTCTTTCTTTTCACTGACATTTCATGGCGACATTCGCAGGCCTTACAATACAGCGGTTGCCACTAGCCGTTTCAATATCTTGGCACACTCTAGTGCCAGAACAGGTAGAATCATTAACTTTCAGGGTCAGTGTTATGAACACAACACACTGATAATGCAGTATATCATGAGCTCCAGATCTGAACAGGAATCCATGGTGCCTGTCCTGCTGTGTGCTATGGAAAGAACCAACATCAAATTACTTTTGGCATTCATGGATCAGCTGCACACAGTGGACCATTGCTATTGAGCTTGGGAAGCAAGCACTGAGTGGTGGGATTACATTGTTATGCAGGTCTGGGACGATGAGCAGGGGCTGCAGAACTTTCAGATGCACAAAACCATCTTCCTAGGACTGGGTGCAGCCCTTGCCCGAACACTGCAGTGCAAGGACACCAAAATGAGTGCTGCCTTCTCAGTGGAGAAGTGCGTGGCAATCACTGTATGGAAGCTGGCAACTCTAGACTGCTACTTGGTCAGTCACGAATCAGTATGGAGTCAGGAAGACTATCATGGGCGTTGTGTTCATGCAGGTGTGCAGGGCCATTAATCGCGTCATGCTACAAAGGACTGTGACTCTTGGAAATGTGCATGAAATAATAGATGGCTTTGCGGCAATGGGATTCTCTAACTGCAGAGTTGTGATAGATGGAATGCATATCCCAGTTTTGGCCTTGGACTATCTTGCAGTGGAGTACATCAATACAAAGGGGTACTTCTCTATGGTATCACAGGTGCTTATGGATCACTGCTATCATTTCACTGCTATCAACGTTTTGTGGTCAGGGAAGGAGCATGACGCACGCATCTTCAGGAACACTGGCCTGTACAGAAATCTGCAAGCAGGAACTTTCTTTCCAGAACAGAAGATTCCAATTGGGGATGTTGAAATGCCCATAGTGATTGTGGGAGACCCAGTTTACTCCTTATTCCCATGGCTCATGAAGCCTTACACAGGAAACCTGGAGAGCAGCAAGGAGCATTTCAGCAATAGGCTGGGTAGGTGCAGGATGACCACTGAATGTGCATTTGGCAGATTAAAAGCTTGCTGGTGCTATCTTTATGGCAGGTTAGACCTAAATGAGAAAAATAGTCCCATGGTCATAGCAGCCTGCTTTGTGCTGCATAATATTTGTGAGGCTAAAGGTAAAAAGTTTCCCCAGAGGTGGAATGTGGAGGTGGATGGCCTGGCAGCTGATTTTGAGCAGCCAGATACTAGGGCTATTAGAGGGGCACAATGGGGGACTATTCGAATTAGGGAGGCTTTGAGGCATCATTTTGACAGTGAGCTCCAGTAATGTGTATATTACTATAAAGCATTCTGCCATGCTTTGTTAACTTGCCATGTTGCATGAAAATTTTGATGATTGCTTTCTCATTGTGATTTGTAGTCTGTAAATGCACCAGTTGCCACTGTGTATTAATTCCAGCAGCAACCACCGTGTGCAGGAGACAAATAAAGATTATCTTTCAGAGATCATTTGTTTATTAAATAGCAATAAACAACTCACAGAAAATGCGTTGTTGAAAGGGACATAACAGTGAGAAGGGCACTCTCCCGATGGAGGCTCTCATAGCTGTGTGTAACTCCAGCTAACATTTGTGAAGCTGTTCAAAGGGATGGAGTGAACTGGATACTGCGACAGGCTGGGAAGATGCAAGGAATGTGTGGGAGAAGTTTGGGGAGGGCATGCAAAGCAGTTCTGTATGGGCTGTGAGGAAGGGGCGAACACATGTGTTCTGCCTGCAGCGCAGTTAGGGACTTCGGCATCTCCATTTGCTCCTCCATCACTTTTATCATCTGCTCCTGACCTAATGAAATTCTCTCCTGGCCTTTCTTCCTCTCATGCCTCTCTATTTTTAAATTTTCATTAACTGTCTCTCTCCACATCCTGCGTTCTTCTTTTGCGGCTCAGAGGATTGGAGCATATCCTGAAATGTGTCTGCCTTGCTCCTCTTCAGTCACTTCCTTATCTGGTGGAGGTGCTCTGGTGGAGGTGTAGGGGGTTCCTCTGAGGCCACATCTGAAAAAGCACAAGAAACAATAGAGAGAAGCATGATTGTGAGTGCACTCACAGCATCGAATCATAATAGTAAAATACACCTCTTTCTCACTGTCCCTTGGCAAGAACACAGCTCGGCAAATGCCCTAAACATGCTGAAGTCAGCTTGGTGGGGTGGGGGCGCGAGATGGGGAAAAGGATCTTGGTGGTTTTTCAAGAGGATCACTGCAAGTGACATGGGGCAATAGTGTAAATTCCCACAAGTTGGGGGTCATTGAAGCCGATATCTCACTCCTGAGGGTAAGCAAGGATTCCAAAATGCATCTTCTGAATGGGTGCAGCTTCAGACCGGGTCCCTATGTTGCTCACCTGTGTGCCCTTTGGTCCCTGCACAAGTGATTGCTGATTGGCGCAGGAAAGTTTCCTACAACGGGGGAAGGAACAAAGCAGTTCTGCTAAGGAACCTTTGGCAGAGGATTGGAGTGCCTCCAGGAAAGTTTCCTAGAGAAATCTCTGGAGGATTCCCGTGAAATATGTGTGTATAACACACTGTTCCACAGGGCCCCCACTGCGTAGCTGCACAGAGGAATGTGAAGCAGATGCAAACACAGCTAGTTTTGTACATTTCTATCCCTTAACCCACTTCTAGCAAAGGACAGCTCTACCTCATGTAACCCAGCAGTATCAACTCAAAATGAGCACTTACTAGAGCTCCCCTCTCCTGCATCATGCACACCAGAGATGGAGTGCTGGGACTGGCTCGAACCCTCTGGCATCAAGAAGAGGTCCTGCCTTGCCATGGTACTGACGACCCTGTCGCCTGACTCACCTCATCCTCCAACTCCACTTCCTCATCCACCACCTTGTCTTCAGGGTTGACTCCGCTGGCCGCTGTCTCCAGTCCCCAAGAAGTATCCATAGGTGTCCTGTCGGTAGAGGGAGAGGTACCATCAAGGATGGCATCCAGCTCCTTATAGAAGTGGCAGGTCTTTGGTGCAGCACCAGAGTGACAGTTTGATACCCTTGCCTTCTGGTACGCCAGCCTCAGCTCCCTATCTTTACACGGCACTGATGTGTGTCCCATTCGTAGCCCTTATCCAACATGCCACGAGAAATCTGACCATGGAAGTTCCTACAACTGGAGCAGAGCTGGGACTGCACAGTCTCCTCTCCCCACATATCCAGCAGATCCAGTAACTGTGGTATGCTCCAAGCAGAGAGCATTCACTGCATGGAGCTGCCATGTCAGCTGGGAGGATGCGATGTGAGCTGTCCACACTGACTAGAGAGGTCAGGATGGGCATTGTGGGGCACCTCCTGGAGGCTATTTACAGTGACATAACATGCACAGTGTCTACATTGACAGTCTGTCGATCTAACTTTGCCGCAAAAAGCTCTAAGCCTCTCATCAAGGTGGTTTTATTTTGTCGCCAAAGCAGGAGAACTTTTTCAGTGGGAGGAGCACTGTAGTGTGTACACCCCATTCTTTTGTCGATGAACGCTGACTTTGTTGACAAAACTCTGTAGATTAGACAAGGCCTAAGATGGCTAGCCCGATCAGACACAAGCGTTCTTTATTCCATCTGTTATGTTAGTCATAGAAGCTGCCCTGGTCTTATGGCAGCTTGTGAAACAGAGAACATCTGTTTTGCCTGCATGGGAACAAGACAAAACAGTGTCTCATCCTGAGGAAGGAAAGAACTGGGATAGAATGTTGATAAAACAATAGGCTCACTGAGATGAAATTCAGTGATCACTTAGCAATCAAACTTTTTTAAAAGACATGTTAAGAGAACTTGGTCTATATATTCAAAGGAAGGTCCCTTGAGAATCAAGGGTCGGCAGGTCAGCAGGGTGCCAGCAATAGCACCTTCACCCTGCTTACCCTAACTTTCTGATTGAAGTGGGGGAGAACAAAAACCCAGCTCTGTACCCCAATCACAGACGAATGTGTCTGTGCACTGGGATCTGGGATCAGGAATGGAGAAGCTTAATAGCCATGGATGTAGCAACCAACTAATCAGTCATAGGGGTGTCACATTTGAAAATGTAGAAAACATCCAAAAGGACTGGCTGTCTCCCAAGATCTACAACCTATCCTGAAGGACGAACCCATCACTCTCACAGCTCTTGGGAGACAGGCCAGTCCTTGCTTACAGACAGCCCCCCAGCCTGAAGCAAATACTCATCAGCAACCACGCCCCACACAACAAAACCACTAACCCAGGAACCTATCCTTGCAACAAAGCCCGTTGCCAACTGTTTCCACACATTTATTCAGGCGACACCATCATAGGGCCTAATCACATCAGCCACACTATCAGAGGCTCATTCACCTGCACATCTACCAATGTGATATATGCCATCATCTGCCAGCAATGCCCCTCTGCCATGTACATCGGCCAAACCGGACAGTCTCTACATAAAAGAATAAATGGATACAAATCAGATGTCAAGAATGATAACATTCAAAAACCAGTCGGAGAACACATCAATCTCTTTGGTCGCTCAATTACAGACCTAAAAGTGGCAATTCTTCAGCAAAAAAACTTCAAAAACAAACTCCAACGAGAGACAGCTGAATTGGAATTAATTTGCAAACTGGATACAATTAACTTAGGCTTGAATAAAGACTGGGAGTGGATGTGTCATTACACAAAGTAAAACTATTTCCCCACATTTATTTCCCCCCCACACCCCATATGTTGGGCATTGTTATGACACAGTTATGACATTGACTAGACTTTTGTGTAGCTTCAGCAGTAGTTTGGTTTTTAAAACAAAATGCTTTACATGTTCTGGATCCAAAATAGAGTTTTAATTCTTTTGATTAAACTTCACTTTGTTTTACACTGATATTTGTGCCAACAGCAGGGAGAGACCAAAGACAGAGCAAGATGCTTGTTTCAATGGTCTTTAAAACTATAACCATAATTGTATAGTAAGTAGAGCTGTCAAGCAATTAAAAAAATCACGATTAATCGCACAATGAAAATAATTGTGTGATTAATCGCACTGTTAAACAATAATAGAATACAATTTCTTTAAATATTTTTGGATGTTGTCTACATTTTAAAATATATTGATTTCAATTACAACACAGAATACAAAGTATACAGTGCTTACTTTATATTTATTTTTGATTACAAATACTTGTGCTGTAAAAAACAAAAGAAACAGTATTTTTCAATTCACCTCATACAAGTTCTGTAGTGCAATCTCTTTATCCTGAATGTTGAACTTAACAAATGTAGAATTATGTACAAAAAATAACGTTCACTTTTGTAGCTGGTGTCGCAAGATATTTACGTGCCAGATGTGCTAAAGATTTATATGCCCCTTCATCTTCAACCACCATTCCAGACGACATGCGCCCATGCTGATGATGGGTTCTGCTCGATAACAATCCAAAGCAGTCCAGACCGACGCATGTTCACTTTCATTATTGGAATCAGATGCCACCAACAGAAGGTTGATTTTCGTTTTTGGTGGTGTGGGTTCTGTAGTTTCCACATCAGAGTGTTGTTCTTTTAAGACTTCTGAAAGCACGCTCCACAACGCCTCATCCCTCTCAGATTTTGGAAGGCACCTCAGATTCTTAAATCTTGGGTCGAGTGCTGTAGCTATTTTTAGAAATTTCACATTGGTACCTTCTTTGCGTTTTGTTAAATCTGCAGTGAAAGTGTTCTTAATACGAACAACATGCTGGTCATCACCTGAGACTGCTCATAATATGAAATACATGGCAGAATGCGAGTAAAACAGAGCAGAAGACATACAATTCTCCCCCAAGGAGTTCAGTCAAAATTTTATTAACACATTTTTTTTAACGAGCGTCATCAGCATGGAAGCATGTCCTCTGGAATGGTACCCGAAGAATGAAGGGTCAAATAAATATTTAGCATATCTGGCATGTAAATACCTTGCAACACCAGCTACAAAAGTGCCATGCGCACACCTGTTCTCACTTTCAGGTGACATTGTAAATAAGAAGCGGGCACCATTATCTGCCATAAATGTAAACAAACTTGTTTGTCTTAGAAATTGGCTGAACATGAAGTAGGACTGAGTGGACTTGTAGGCTCTAAAGTTTTACATTGTTTTGTTTTTGACTGTAGTTATATAACAACAAAAATCTACATTTATAAGTTGCACTTTCAAGATAAAGAGGTTGGACTACTGTACTTGTATGAGGTGAATTGAAAAATATGATTTCTTTTATCATTTTTACAGTACACATATTTGTAATAAAAATAATATAAAGGGAGCACGGTGCACTTTGTATTCTGTGTTGTAACTGAAATCAATATATTTGAAAATGTAGAAAAACATCCAAAAATATTTAATAAATTTCAATTGGTATTCTAGCTGAATTCTCCTCTGCCTTTGTCCTTGTGTTGTCATTTAGTCCTGTGCAAAGTCAGTCCAAATGCTACCATTCTGATTTAGGATTGCTTTGTGTTCACTTTACAGACGTGTAAATGACCACACAAGACACAAAGTAGTAGAGAATCAAGCCCATCAAAGGGCCAAATGTACTATTTTCAAGCAATGTGTATTTAGAATCCCTGTCCTGTGAGCTTGTTTTGAGGACTCCTATAACCACAGGGCTGGGAACGCCCATATGTAAATGGAGCATGGCCTACAGGCATATTCATCTGTAGGATTCCACCTGCAGAGTTTAGGCGGGCAAGTGCTGCTCCTGAGAAAGCTATGAAGCATGAGCCCATCAGCTTTTTGCTCTTTTCTCACGTCCCCTCTTCCCCAGGTCGCTATCAATGGGCTGACAGGATGGAAAGGGCCAATGGATCAACCCTACCAGCCAATCAGATTGCTACTCTGCTCTCAGGTCTTCCTCCTCTCGTCTAATGAGGAGCCCAGAGCAGGGAATATGAGCCCCAGAAGAAGAAAGAAGCAAACTCTGACCTAGGTGGTGGCAGTAGCATCAAAAAGAAGATGATCTGGTGACGAAGGAGCTCAACCTAGCCTGCGTGTGAGGTAACTGGGGAGGAGGAAGGGAGTTGTATGGAGAAAGATGACTAGGGAACCGAGGCAAGGTCTGTGCTAGAAACTTTTGCTGGTATAAGAGTATTGATTAGGGGTGTGAGGTTTTTTTATAACATTTCTATACTAGCGAAAGCTCCAGTGGAGATGCAGTTATAGCAGAAAGTGGGCTTTTGCCAGTACAGTTTATGTAGTTTGGGGAAATCATATAAGCTAAACCGGTGTGATGCTACTCAGGTCACCCATGGCTGTGAACCATCTTGTTGCCACCTGCATCCAGCATGAGGGAATCTTTCTGTGCCAGCTGGGTGTTAGCTCCCTAACACCACCAGTCTGGCAGCCCCCCAAGCACTCTCCTCTGGGCTAAGTCAGTCCTGCCTTTGCTCTGTGGGTTGACAATAGGTGCACCCCAGCCCCCAAGTCCCTTCCTGCTGTCCCCCTGTTGTATCCAGCCTGACCTCTGGATACCCACAGAAATTCCAGTCCTCCATTCCCAAAGGAAGAGTGTATCCCAGTTTGCCCATTTTACCTTAGCCCTCCATTCCTGTATTACATCCAGCCTGTGCAATAAATTGTCCTAGAACAAAAGAAAATTGATCTAAGAACAGAGAGTCAAATCCAGGCAAGTTGGAGGGGTTAAAACAAATGGTTACATATACAACAAATTCACAAAGCACAAACTAGAGCCTACACTTATTAATAGTTACATTTCCTAGCTAATACAGTAGATTCCCACCCCCAACATTCAGTCTTTTGCAGAGGTTGCTAGCCCCAAGGAGCTAGGACCCAGTCTTTCATGAAGCAGTCCTGCTCATCAAGGTACTTCCTCAATGAATGGATCCGGAGTGAAACTCTACCCTGTGATATACTAAATCAGTTTTTTGTGACTCTCCACAGACAGGGTGATCCCTTCACTGTTATATTATTCCTTTTCACTGCCCCGTGGTTTTGACGTTTATTGTTGGTGTTTGATGGTTTGCATTGACTTTTCTGAGTTGGTGCAGCTCTGGACAATTGAGCAATATATTATGTAATTGGCTAACTAGTAAGGAGTGACAACTCCTTCCTGCTTGAATGGACCATCACCATCAAGACATATGATTCCCTGGCGACTCACTTTCACTCCAAAACCATAAGGACATATTTTAATACAGTTGTGTTATTCCTTAAATATTACCCTTACACACATCTCACAGTGAGTACTGATAAATTACAAGCTCTCAGTAGAGATACCACATGCTACCCTTTATAAATACCATGACAGGGGTTTATTAGGTGTAGTAAGCTTGTCAGGCCTGAGGCAGAAGGAACCCCTGTGTCACAGACAGCAAAAACACATTTTTGCCAGTAGAAGCTGTCTCTCCACTAGGGGGATTGCTGGTACAACCACTTAGGCAAACTTTTTTGAGTGTAGACTAGACCTGAAAGTTGTTTTGGGTATACTCTTTGGGGAAGCTCTCTTTTTGAGAGCCTGGCCTCTCTATAACCTACTGCTAGCTGTGTGTACAGGCAGTTCCTTCTGTGCACTTATGCATCAGGCAGGGAGTGTGAACATTATATTGGAATTATATTTTTTTTTAATATTAAGTTTGCAAAGTCATGCATTCAAATGTTGGGAAGTACCAGTGTCAAGATTGTCCAGGCAACCTTAATTCCTACCACATGTGCAAATGCAATATGCTATTGTTTCTACAAGGCCTCAGCCTCATTCAGTGCACAGGAGGACACTGCTTGATGAATGACCAGCTATTTGATATTTCTTTTTATCCTTATTTAACGTGTGTCTTTAGTCCTTATTTACTACACACCATGCAAAGATTGCACTTAATATAAAATTACTAATTTCCTCAGAGGCTTTTTCTGTGGTGTTCTCCTTGCAGTATCTGAGTGTTTCGCTAATACCTCTATGAGGGGTGGTGGTATTGTTTCCATTTTACAGTTGAGGGACTGAGGCACAGAGAGATTAAGGCCCAAACTGTCAAAAGTGTCCACTAAATTACAGGGCCTTCTGTGGGACTAATTTCTAAAGTAGTTCACATTTTATTGCACTTTATATATCCAAAGCACAGCTACCACTGACTTCACATGTATTGAGAGTGCTCAGCACTTACGTAAATCTGGGCCCCTGGTGCCTCCAGTCAGGAGCCCAGAAAAAGCAGAAACTCTCACCCAGTGACCATGTGTGAAAAGTTTGGTTTAAGTGACTTGCCCAGCATCACATAAGAAGTCTATGCCAAGGACAGAATCCAATTCTCAAGGGCAGCATTCAGCAGTCCATCCTGTCTCTTCCTACACTGTCCTGTTTCATTTACTACATACCTTGCACTTTCCAAAACAAATGATGTACTACAGATAACTGCCTCACTATCTACACATATCATTCATCCCCAGGGCACAGCACACTGATGCACTGGATGAGGCAGAGGTCTTGTGGAAGAAAATAGATATGATCATGTAATTAAAGACCGCATCATAATACATATGCACAAAGGGGGGTAAATTAAGGTTGCACAGGCCTTTTGAGGGCTTGACTTTGCAGGCTAAATGTTCTTTTAATTTTTCTGTATGTATCCTCCTAAATTTTTAAAAAAGCAAACTGAAAAACTAGGAATTCTATTATGTGGCACCAGATTTGGGACCTATAGATCGGCAGCACAAAGCTTGAGGGTTCAAGCTAATGAAGTAATTGGTAGCAATAGTAAGTGATTATTCCCCTTATAGACCAGATGTTTCTCATACCTCTCCACAGGAGTCAAGTTCTGTCTTTCTTCCCTGTCACTGCCTGGGCTCCAGTAGAGGCATGTGCTCTCTCTCAGCTTCCTTAATCTAGTGCTTGATGCCACAGTGACACCTGGTGGTTGGAATGAGCAATTGCATGAAAAGTCCTCCGCCTTGGAACAAGCAAGCTCAGTTTTTTTGAAAAGGATGTCAGCCCCCCTCCCCGCCCCAAGGCAGAAAGGCTGCAGCTTCAAACCTGGCCAGGAGGCTGCCTAAAAAACCCAGGCATATGGTAACCCACCACCCATACCCTGTGACCCTGCTCTCTGGCTGCCCTGTCTAAAGGCAGCGCCCCTGTCAGCCGCAGCACAGAAGTAAGGGTGGGAATCCCAAGACTCCCCTACAAAAGCCTTGTGACCACCCCCCTCCCACCACCTCCTTTTGGGTCTGGACCCCCATGGTTACAACACTGTGAAATTTCAGATGTAAACATCTGAAAGTGACACTGACCATTTTAAAAATCCTATGACCATGAAATTGACCAAAATGGACCATGAATTTGATAGGGTCCTATTTATTTTGAATTAAACAAGCAAAAAGTACATTAATTAATTTGGCCCTTCTGGTGACCTTCTCTTTGAAAAGCTCTAGCACCCTCAGAAATGTAGGGCTGATAGGGACCTTGAGAAGTCATCAATTCCAGGACTCTCTGCTGAGGGAGGACCAATGCCTTGAACCAGGGACTTGAAACGTGGCCTGGGGGAGGTTAGCATTTGTCAGGGATGTGCTTTTTGCTGCTCCCCTTCAAATTTGGCCAAGTTATAAGTATCTGAAAAACTGCAGCGTGCATGCTCTCACTGGCTAGAGCTTTGCAGCTTAATTTCCCCACAGTCCATTTGCATTAGCTATGCTGCAGAGAGCTGAAAATAATTTTCCTTGCAAGTGCAGCTCTGAGCTGGTGTGGGCTATGCCAGGTCTGAGCGCCAGAACTGAACACAGGGAGATTCTCTCATGTGCTGTCAATGACCATGCACCCTGGCCCTGACTCCCAGGCAGCATGAAGGAGTAAGTTGCCTGAATCAAATACAGGGGCTTGGAACAAGAGGACTGCATGACAAAAGCTATTTGGAATGGTCGGTAAGGGGACTGGGCTTGCACAAGGTCAGGGAGGCAAACTGGCAACCACTGCTGAAGGATGGAGATATCTGACAAAAGGAGCTATGGGATTGCCTGGGCAAAAGACTAGGACAAGGGGCCAACGGAGGTGGGGGGACTCTAAGATTGGGCAAGGAGGAGAACTGGGAGCAAGAAGAGACAGGAGGAAATGGGGTGGGGGAAAGGCAGAGCAGATGAGGATCTGGGAGCAGCGACTCTGGGATAGGGAACCCTGACCCCCCCTACATAGCCAGATTTCCCACTCTGTGATGCATTGTTCTCTGCCATAAATTTGGTAAGGCCCTAAAAATAAAGTACATACTCATAAAAAACTTATGTCCATTCCTTCTGTAGAAGACTCAAACCAGTGAGGCAGCATAGCACTCTGGCTGGAGATGGGGTAGGCACCTTTCACAGAGGGAGTCAGTCATGGGAGCACTGGTATGGTAGGTACAGCTAAAGTGTTATCGAAGATCATTACTCATACAATGAAAGCCGAATCTCGCAAGCCATGTCAGGTGTAACTTGTTCTGAGCTTGGCAAACAAACACTCTTGTGCGAATTAGCCTCCCTATTAATATGATCAGACCCTTAAAGTCAGTCTTTGCTTTCAGGACTCCCTTTTAACTCCCATACAGTTCTAAGAATCAAGGAACAACAGGAAAGGGGGGCAGTGGCTAAGAAACTATGGTGTTTCCAGGCACCTGTCTTGTTGGGGAGGGGAGAGAGAGAATGTGTTACATTATTTGAACACATTCAGTTCGGTATAAGCCACCATCAGGCTTTTCAAAGACTTCTGCTACTTTACATATATGGTAAGAATTTAGTTAATTTAGAATCTGCCCCTGATTTTCAGTACTTACATTCTCACTTTCTAAGGAAGTCACACCTGTGACCTTAGAAATCCTTGTTTCTATTTACTAAATAATTTAGCCTGTTTAAATTTTACTAAATAATTTAGCCTTCAGACACTGAAAAGGCAAGTTGTTAACATACCATACCGAGTACAGTGGATATATTTGAAGAGTAAAAAATAGCAGACTCCAGCCCAGGAACCCTTGCCACTAACTGCTTTTGCTGTAAACTGTAGACAAAGGAAGAAGTGATAGAGAAAGGGGGAATCTCATTTTTAATATAGGAAGTGTTTTGGAGCTGTCTTTGCAGCTGAGTGGCTGAGTTTTAAAGGTGATTATTTAGCGTTTAAGACACTGAAGTTCTTTCCAACTGAAATTTTGTTGTTCAAAAGTCAACAGCAGCAGTTTACAGGAATTCAAAGTGAAATGAGCAAGAAAGGGATGGCTTACTTCTTCAGCAGTTTAACCAAGGAGCATGACAAATACTTTTAACAGTGAAGTTTGGTAGTATAGTAACATCCCTAAGAAAGGTTTCAGCGTAGCAGCTGTATTGTTCTTTTTGCGGATACAGACTACGAGTACTTGTGGCACCTTAGAGACTAAGGAATTTATTTGAGCATAAGCTTTCGTGAGCTACAGCTCACTTCATCAGATGCATGCAGTGGAAAATACAGTGGGGAGATTTATATACACAGAGAACATGAAACAATGGGTATTACCATACACACTGTAACGAGAGTGATCAGGTAAGGTGAGCTATTACCAGCAGAAGAGAGAAAAAATAATCTTTTGTAGTGATAATCAAGGTGGGCCATTTCCAGCAGTTGACACATTGAACACGTCACGTTCTTGTTAACTGCTGGAAATGGCCCACCTTGATCATCACTACAAAAGGCATCTGATGAAGTGAGTTGTAGCTCATGAAAGCTTATGCTCAAATTTGTTAGTCTCTAAGGTGCCATAAGTACTCCTTTTCTTTATCCCTAAAAAATACTCAATGTAAATGTAGCATTTGGAATTTAAGATTTTTAGCTCTCTTGCCAACTGACATTTTACAATGTGGTGTATTTATGTCTTAGATCAACTAGCTAACCAGTTTTACCAGTTTTTCTACAATCTGAAAAACAGCTACATAACTTTAAAAGATACCAAGTTCCTTCCCTGAATCTCACTCAGCTGGGAAAGACTTACCACTAAAGATGAAATTATCTTAAAGACTTAAAGCCCAGTTTTCTAATGACTTTGCACAGAGTGAACACCGCATTAACTCCATTCACCCCACAAAGGAGTCAGTTACAGGGTCATTCAGGGAAAGCTTCACCCCTCATTTTAGAGGCCACAATTTGATGAAACAACCTCTGACATTAACAGTTTAATTAAACACTTATTACGCAGACCTGGTTTAATCTTTAAAAACAGACACTAAATTTTGGATGACATAGCAATATATTTGTTCCAAACATGACAGTTTCTAACAGAACTAGAACACTTCTATGTTATGCTGCTCATATTTTTAGAGACCTTGAAACACTGAACATTTCTACTTTTCAGACCATAACTACTATGAAAAGGATTATGAAGCTGCTGAAAGATATTTTCTTCTAAACAAGTAAAATAAAGATTTAAAAGTAACCCATGTTTCCAAGGCTTAAGTGTGTTCTCAGATGTTCTTGCTTAGCAATAAAAACAAAAAAGAGCCTGTTTCAAGCAGCAAGTACTATCAAAGGGAAATATACATGATCAGTTTTAAACAAAGTGACACTTTGTCACTTAGTATGGTCTCATGCGTCCTGATGGGGGTGGTGCACGATTTGGAGGAGTAATTGCTATATCCAAGTAGTCTCCAATCTGGAACTTCTGAGACTGCAGAGTCATGGAATCATCTGTGCCCTTTCTGCCTGACATTGTGCTGCCAATCTCCTTCACCCTGCAGGGAGGAAGTGAAATGCAAATGAATAATTAGAGGCAAAGAGTCCATCTCTCTCAACTGCAAACTCATTTCAGGCCCAAATATAATCTTCTAGTGAATGGTTTTAGTGTCGTCCCCCCCACATTGTCTTTAACTAGTTGAATACTAAGATGGCACCCCCCTCACACGCAACATGCTGTCTTCATTAGACGAACAATACAACTCAGGATAGAACAATTATGTAAACTTGCATTAAATTTTAGCTCAGAAAAAAACTGTCTGCCAAGTTAAAGAGAACAAAACTAGTAAAGAAAACACTGCAGATGACATAGCAGGACACATTCACTGCCCTTTAACTGGTCACTGATGAGTGAATGTCTACATCACAGGGGACGATTATGACAGGAATATCAGTCTTAAGATCATAAGTAGGCCCCTACCAAATTCATGGCCATGAAAAACGTGTCACGAACTATGAAATTTCGTCTCCCCCTATGAAATCTGGTCTTTGTGTGCTTTTACCCTGCACTATACAGATTTTACAGGGGAGAACAGGGTTCTCAGATTGGGGGTCTGAAAAAGGGAGTTGCAGGGAGGTTGCAAAGTTACTTTTGAGGGGGTGGTGGGGTGTTTCACAGTATTGCCACCCTTACTTCTGCACTGCCTTCAGAGCTGGGCAGCTGGAGAGTGGCGGCTGCTGACTCACGGCCCAGCTCTGCAGGCAGCAGCGCAGAAGTAAGGGTGGCAACACCATACCATGCCATCCTTACTTCTGCACTGCTGCTGGCGGTGGCTCTGCCTTCAGAGCTGGGCTCCTGGCCAGCACCCGCTGCTCTTTAGCTGCCCAGCAATGAAGGTAGCGTCACCAGCAGCAGCGCAGAAGTAAGGGTAGCAGTATTGCAAACCCCCACGCACAATAACCTTGCAACCTCCGTTCCCCCCTCCCCCCAACTCCTTTTTGGGTCAGGACCCCTACAATTACAACACTATGAAATTTGCTAAAATCATGAAATTTACTATTTTTAAAATCCTATGACTGTGAAATTGACCATGAATTTGGTAGGGCCCTAAATCATAAGCATTTATTAGATAGAGGATGTAGTCACTCTCCATACCACCTGAGACAACAAGCCTTCCATTGCTACGCTAAGCTACAGGTACATATCCTGGCTGGTTGCCTACGAGGTGACTAGCAGATTGGGCAAACTCATGTTCATTGTTTTGGGAAAGGGTGAAGAGAAACTTTAGAAGCATTGCAGTCACCATGGAGTGTTCTCTTTATTAGGACTTGATTTCAGATGATATCAGACTTTAAATAAGTGTTGATGAAAAACAGTTTACAGCTCTGCTGACTGATATATTCTATGAATCTGGAGAAGAAATGTCATTTACCTATAACCGGGTCTCTTGAGTTCTGTAAAAACTATTGCAAAATTGAAGTGCGTGCCCTTCTTCCGTGCTTCTGGGTAGACCTCTTTCACTAAACTGGTCAGCTCTTTTAAAGTTGCATCCATCCTAGATTTAAAAAGAGAAAGACATTACAACTCATCAGGATGGTTCATATGGTTGTCAAATATATAAAAATGTCAAACCCTGTTTAAGGTAAGTGATGTTTGTTAACTATGTACTATCACTTACAAAAACAGCACGTAAAAGCAAGGAAATATATAGTTCACATTTGGGCAGTGTAAGATTTTTATATACTTCTGTATTTCTATGTAATACGTATTTTATGTTAGTCACTTCACAAACTTCAATGAGGATCCATTTTTAAAGTACAGTAACTCCCCACTTAACGTCCTCTCACTTAACGTTGTTTCAATCTTATGTCCCTGATCAATTACCGAACATGCTCCATTTAAAGTTGTGCAATGCTTTCGCTATAACTTTGGCTGCCTGCTTCGTCCACAGCTGGCAGCCCCCCCATCAGCTCCCCTACGCCCCCCTCACACAGCGCCTCCTGCTCGCCGACAGACCCCGCAGATCAGCGCCTTCCCCCTCCTCCCCGCAGCAATCAGCTGACTTGCAGCATTCAGGAGGCAGGGGGAAGGAGCGAGGACTCAGCGCGTAAGCTCCCCTTCCCTCCCCAGCCTCCTGAATGCCGCAAGCCAGCTGATTGCCACAGGCAGGAGCGAGAAGCTAGGACACAGCGTGGGGAGTAAAGGTGGGGGAAGAGGAGGTGGGTTAAGGGTGGGGGTTGGGGGAAGGGGTGGAGTGGGCGGGCCGAGGGTTGAGCCCCCCGCAGAGTTGGGGAAGCTGCAGCTATGCAACATGCTTCTCCTAGCCTACAGCACCTTCAGCCTCCTTGCCTGCCTCACTGTCTCCAGTGCCTGTGGGCGGTGCCTGTGTGGGGTAAGGCGGGGGAACCTCCCAACTATATTACAGTACTGCAAAAAAAAAAAATCTCCCTGGAACCTAACCCCCCCTTAACATTCATTCTTACAGGGAAATTGGATTCGCTTAACATCATTTCACTTCAAGTCATGTTTTTCAGGAACATAACTACAATGTTAAGTGAGGAGTTACCATATTTAACCTAAAAAATTCAGTTATTTAAAACTTTCTGAGCATGTTTTTTTTGTGGCCAGTGAGGACTTACTCTAAACATCTGAAGACATAAGACACCAATTAAACACTTGAGGCAAAATGGTCTAGTCGATAAGGCACTGGACTGGGACTCAGATTTGGGTTCTAATCCTGGCTTAGCTACTAACCTACTATGATGTTGGGCAAGTTACTTCACCTCACTGTACCCGTTTCCCCTCCACCCTTTGTCTAGTCTATTTTGATTGTAAATTCTTCACAATAGGGACCCAGTGTCACTATGTAGTTGCAAGGTGTCTACTGCAGAGAGGCCCTGATCTCAGTTGAGACCTCTAATATAAAGTAATCAATTATAATTTGAAAGCTTTTTTAATGTACATACACACGATAGCGGAAGTCAAAGTCAGCCTTATAATAAGATCATGGTTACTATCCTGACAGGAGAACTACCTTTACAGTCAGGACTAAAACCTTGAGTCTAAGATTCCAAGAACAAAAGGATTCAATTATCTGAGCTAAAAAGAAGAACTAATAGGTATGCACAATAAAAAAAAAGGGGGGAGAGGGGAAGGGTTTGTTCATTCTAGCGCCAACAAGTCAATAGAGGGCATTGTGTTGACAGAGCCTAATCTGACTTCTGCTGAAGGCAAAAATTTCCAGACCAGGTTTGGGTTGATAATTCTCATTAAAATAAATACAGCAGCACTGGGCCTCTAAACTAACTTTTGTTGTGAATAGGTTGTTCAACTAGGTCATTGATGCACAAGTTTCAAGAAAATTTTGCTACATGGGAAGTTTGGAGTAGTAACAAGATACCTGGAGAGAAAGAAGTTTTAGACGAAGTTCGTTCCCCAGTTAGGTGTAGCTGATGCTGACTAAGTTTGACATTCTTCAAATGTTGAAGACAAATAATGTTTCTGAAGAGTAACTCTGGCACCTTTGGGGCCAGACTAGTTTTCCAAACTAAACTTAAGGGACTAAAAAGAGTTCATAAAGAACACTGGTTGCCACCAGAGTACACCTTCTACACAATACACGAAATACCACATGCAAACTGTGCACATGAAATGTATGCAAAACATAGCACAAAAATTATTGACACAATTTCTATACAATACTCAACATTTTGGGATAACCTTTTTGGTAGTCTTCAAGAGACATGGAACTTAGGCCATGTCTACATTTACAGTAGAAGCTTACAGCAGCACAGATGTACCAATACAGCTGCGCCACTGTAAGATCGCTCGTGTAGTTGCTCTATGCAGACGGGAGAGAGCTCACCTGTGGACATAATAAAAGCAGCTCAACGAGCGGTAACTATGTCAGCAGCAGAGTGTCTCCCACCAACACAGCACTGTGCACATGAGCGAATATGACGGCAAAATGTATGTCGCTCAGGGGTGTGTGTTTTTCCACACACCTCAGCAACAGAAGTTTTGCCAACGTAAGTGCTAGTGTAGACATGGCCTTAGTTACTACAGGGAGCCAAAACAACCAGTTTTCAAGACAAAGTAATGTTTAGGCCTACTTTGGAATAAAGAATTTCAAATGTACAAGGGTGTTGAAGTAAGAAGTCTTTTGTATTGTGTATTTACACCAAATTAATGAAGAGTATTCCAACATATAGATCTTTGAAATCTGAGGCAGTCAGTTGACACATCAAATACAGAATCTCTAGTAATGACCTATAATTAGTTAAATTACATATGAAATGCTTTGTTCCAATCTTAGGAATGAGATTCCCAGTCACTATGGCTACAAACGATATAGTATCATAACAGGTCAATAGTAGCCTTCTTCTTTCTAAGTTTAGCTATTACAGCCAACGGTTGTTTTTAATAAAAATACACACTCCTACAACTACAGTGCAAGACCCTGATAGAAACCTAAGGAAAAAGGCACTTAAAAGGCTGCTTAACATCTATGGAAGATTAGGGCATGGCAGATTGTATAGAGTTTTGGATCAAGAGTGTGCTGGAGCCCAGCAGCTCACCAGAGGTGATAACAACGCACAGGCCAGGTGGCAGGCTCTATACCAGAGGTGGGCAAACTACGGCCCGCGGGCCACATCCGGCCTGTGGGACCCTCCTACCCAGCCCCTGAGCTCCTGGCCCGGGAGGCTAGCCCCCGGCCCCTCCCCCGCTGTCCCCGCAGCCTCAGCTCACTGTGCGGCAGGGCTGCAAACTCCGGGGGCAGCGCAGCTGCAAAGCCCAGCCTGACCCGGTGCTCTGTGCTGCGCAGAGGCAGGGCTGCGGCACCACCGGTGCTCCGGGCAGGGAGTGGGGATTGGATAGAGGGCAGGGGAGGTCGGGGGCTGGTCAGGGGCCAGGGGAGTGGATTAGGATCAGGGCACGGAACAGGGGGGCCGTCAGGAAAGGGGGGGTGGGGCAGGGGGACAAGTCAAGGGTGGAGGTTCCAGGGACAGGGAGCGGGGTGAGAGGTGGACGGGGCAGGGATCTCGGGGCGGGGGGGGGGAGCATTAGGGAATGGGGGGGCTGGATGGGGCAAGAGTCCCGGGGGTGGGCGTCAGGGGACGAGAAGCCCGCGGGATGGGGGGGCGGGTAAGGGCCGGGCCCGGCCCGGCTGTTTGGGGGGCACAGCCTGCCCCAACCGGCCCTCCATACAATTTCCAAAACCCGATGCGGCCCTCAGGCCAAAAAGCCCGCCGGCCCGCCCTTGGTCTATAGGGCAGCTGCAGCCCAGCAGCGCCGGGGCCCGGCAGCGCGGCGGGTCCCCGGGCAGGGCCGCCCGGCGGGGCGCGCTCACCAGGTGTAGATCTGCAGCTCGCTGGAGGGCACGTTGCCGCGGGAGAACTCGTCCATGCGGTGGTGCCGCCCGTTGTTGGTGGTGAAGACCCTCAGCAGCAGCGGGCACGTCTGCAAGGGGGGAAACACAGGCCGTCAGCCCCGGCCCCAGGCGCGGCCCCCGGCCCCAGGCGCGGCCCCCGGGAGGCCGAGCAGCCGGCGCCGCTCTCGCCCGCCCCCCCCCAGCGCTCCTGGGCGGACCTGCCCCGCGATACCTTCTCCCTGTCGATGGGCTTCTCCGGCTCCTTCTTAATCTCCTCCTGCGTAACCCGCGACTCCACCGCCATCTTCCCTCCGGGCTCCGGCCGGGCCACACAGGGCGGGGCGGCGGGGAGCGGAACCCGGATGCCTCCGGGCGCGCGCTCTGTTAAACTCTCGCGAGAAGAGCGCGGCCGCTGCGCCGAGATACCGGAGGAGGAGGAGCTCGGCCACGCGCGCGCTCAGTAAGGGGAAGGGCGGCTCGGCTCGGCTCCCCGAGCCAGGCTCCGCCCCCTGCGTGCCGCGCGCTCACAGCTTGCGTGCAGCCGGGCCGGGCGAAGGCGGCGCTGGAGCTCCCGGAGTGACGTGGGCGCGTCTCCCAGCAGCGGCCGGTGCCCGCGCGCCTGGCCCGCGCGGGGAGCTCGGCAAGCGGCCCCTGCGGGCCCAGCAGCCTGACGCCCCCTGCCCGGGCAGACCGCGCCCCTGCTGCGCCGCGGAGCTCAGCTGCGCCTCTGGACTCCTCCGCTCCAGCCTGGCCCAGGGGTCTCCCCGCTCAGCTTGGGGTCAGTGCGTGCCGGTGCCGCCCGCAGGCGCTCGTGCACCTTGTCACTGAGTGAGCTCTGCTTTCTCCGGCCGTGACCGCCGATCGGCAATGAACTAGTTAACGTCGATGACCTCAATGGTGTTAGCTGGGTGCTTGAAGCTGCACCAAGGACCAAGCACCATGCTCTTTTGAGAGTTATTTTATTACTTGTATCCCAAGCCGTAAACTGCTGTTTTTTCAAAACTGTGTAATATTTTTGCATATTTACAGCATATGTCCAAACCGATAGGCTGCGTTGCTCCAGCCAAGTTACTGTTGTGGTAGCTGCATTCTGGGGCATCTCAGTTACTAGTAGCTGGCTGGCAGGACTTCACAGGACCCAAAGAGAATTGTTTCAAAGGTAAGTGCAGAATCACTTATGGGTTGAGTGGAATATCCTATCTGTCACGTGAAGATGAAGTGTTGCTCATGTCCCAAAATAACTTTCTCTGTTCTGCTCAGTTTCAAGTTCACAAATTGAGTCTCAAGATTTGCAGGATAAATCATCTCAGCATCTTCTAATACTTTGAAAAGCTTAGGAGTACTTGTGGCACCTTAGAGACTAACAAATTTATTAGAGCATAAGCCTTCCTGGGCTACAGCCCACTTCATCAGATGCGTAGAATGGAACATATAGTAAGAAGATACATAGATAGATAGATACACATACAGAGAAGGTGGAATTAAGATGATCTTAATTAATTAAGATGAAACGCTTGTAATAGGCTAATATTATTTGTTTTCTACAGAATGACATTTCTCAAAGGGAGAAAGATTTACTGAGATGTCTGCTGCAGATAAATGTGTAGTAATAACCTGCTGTAATTTCAAGTAGTTGAAAAAATAAATTAGAATGGGGTAAATCATAACTAGAGTTGAGTTCCCCTTAACGTCATAGGCTGGAACACAAATAGTTGAGCTCTCCATTTTATGCTTTTGTTTTTCCAAGAACAGATTATTATGTTATGTCACTCTTGGCTCAACTATTGTGTGCTGCCAAATAGGTGGGAGAAAGATAGATGTATGTTTCTGATATGAGGCTCAGCAATAAAACAGTCCTGATAATAGGCCCAAAGGATTAAGATGAATGGGAAAATGTCACATTTATAGGTAGAAAAGAATGAAAATATATACTAGTTTAATCATCATACTTGTCCAGTATGTTTTATGATGTATTGGCATTTCTGTGTTTTCATGCATTTTAACTTATGCCCACCCATGTACTATACATTCATGCTCTAACCCTACAGAGAATTACATATTGTGAGAAATTAATGGGACTGCTCTCAAGGCATAAAGTTAGTTTTTGCAGGATTGGGGCTTTAGAGAGTATTTCTCATATGGCCTATCCTTGATCAACAAAGTTAAAATATTAATTTCACCAAGTATTGGACTTAGTTTAGGATTGTTTTAAAGAAAATGTTTCTTTCCATTCAAGTCAGAATTTTTTTGGAACTTTCTCTTCCACACTACTTTGAAAATTATGAATACATTTTTTTTAACTTCACAAATACAAAAACCTTGAATTCTGCTGTAAACTGACATAGAAATATATGTATGTTTGCTGATTCACCGTATTTAACTATATTTAATATATTTTAATTGATTTATTTGTGAACTATCAATAATAATGTAGTTATTGAAAGAATTAAAGTTCTAATTATAAGTACTTATATAATGCTTCTTATTAAATCTGTTATAATTCATTTGTAGCATGTTTGTTCCTTAAGTATGTAGAAATAGAGTCCATGAACTCTGTCTTGCATATACAAAGTAGAACACCATACTAAAAACTGCTATACCTGCATATCCAAGGCCTGATTCAGCAAAGTACTTTCCTAATATGCTTAAATGCTTTTCTGAATTGTGCCCTAATATTATAGAAATATGTATGATACATTGTGTGTTGTTTAAAAAGGAGTATGTGATCACATAAATTGTAATACATATGCATAAAGGGATAGAGTTACAGTTTATGCATTCACATTTGCATTTCCTGGCCTCAGTGCATTGGCATTCTCAATATTTCAGGGTTTAAAAAATAGTCAGGAAAAAAATCCATACAACTTTCAGACTTTTTTTGAAAACATAAAGCATGAGTCCAATTGCAAAACAAACAAGCAAAAACCTTTGTAGGTCACATTTAATGTAACTAACATAAATTGTTGGTTTTTTTTATTATTTTGATTTGTAGTACATTTAATATGATACGAGAACCAACACAACCTATCTTTGTGCACCTCCATCTCCCTTCTTTTGGGGTAGATAAATATTTAGGAAAAATCATAAGAAATTAAGTTATAATTATAATTCCCTAAATTATCAAAGGAAGTGACTCAGCATCATCACCATTCATAAGAATGAATTCCAAGATGATGCAGTTTTTCACATTGCTAAAATTAAATTTCTCTGACATAACAGGCAGATATAATTATGTCTGGGTTCAGGTATCATAAAAGAACAGCTGTAACAAATAAAGCACTGCTTTATGAATCTAAGTAGTTCCTGCTATTAGATTCTGAACACTTTACTTATGTGAAAAATGACCCAACATGTCTGAGTTTTAAGAAAGCTCAAGTATGGTTTTTTGTAATTGTTCATGAAATACACTCACAATCACAATTAATTGATTTTGAATCTGAAATTTTACATTCTTTTAAAAATGCATATATTCTCATATTTGCAAGATAAAGTTAGGAATATTTTGAATTAAAATATAAGCATGCAACTTTTAACATGGGTTTAAGCATGAAAATATAAATATTGTAATCTTGTAAGCAGAATGGAGGGGTGGGATTCAGGAGTTCTGTGTTCTGTTCTGCCCTGTCCCACCACTTGCTATGTGGTCTTAAGCCAGTCAGTTAACTTTCATTTACAGTTTTCCCCAGTGTTCAGATTTGAAGGTGTGCAATAATAATGTGTTACTCTCCCAATTTGCAACCTTGTGCTCTAGAATAGAAGCTTTTGTTTTTAAAAAAGTAAATCTCTAGCCTTCAATGTTGTGCAGAAACCTTTAGAATATGAATTGAATGTATCTGATGCAGCAACTTCTGTTTGAATTTGGGAGAACATGAAACAATAAGTCTAAGGAGTATGAGTTGATCCTCAGTGGTGTTAACTCAGAGGTGTCAACGGAGGTGTTAACTCAGATTCCCAGCAATGATTATTTAAACATCAGCTAATTTAACAATTTCACTACTGATCAAAGCATGCAACAAGGGAGTGCATGAGCGATATCTCATTTTAAGTGTTGTGAGTGGATGGAACTTGGGAGAGTTCCACCATTTAGCTTTTTCCCCAAGAAGGAAACAAGCTCAGGTAACCCAAGGGAGCCAGCCAAGCATGTTACCAGCAGGAGAGTGAGTTTGTGTGTGTGGTTTTTGGAAGGGGGGGGGGTGAGAAAACCTGAATTTGTGCTGGAAATGGCCCACCTTGATTATCATACACATTGTAAAGAGAGTGGTCACTTTGGATGGGCTATTACCAGCAGGAGAGTGAGTTTGTGGCGGAGGGTGAGAAAACCTGGATTTGTGCTGGAAGTGGCCCAACTTGATTGTCATGCACATTGTAAGGAGAGTGATCACTTTAGATAAGCTATTACCAGCAGGAGAGTAGGGTGGGAGGAGGTATTGTTTCATGGTCTCTGTGTATATAATGTCTTCTGCAGTTTCCACAATATGCATCCGATGAAGTGAGCTGTAGATCACGAAAGCTTATGCTCAAATAAATTGGTTAGTCTCTAAGGTGCCACAAGTACTCCTTTTCTTTTTGCGAATACAGACTAACACGGCTGTTACTCTGAAACAGGATCATTGTGGACCTTGCTCCACCCATCAAGACTCAGGTTAACAATTTTACCCTCTAGACCTTTTGCACAATTCTCAGTTTCTCTTTCATACACTTTATCCAGCAATTTGCCTGCAACATCTGCTCTGTTGGGTGGACTGTATCCTGGTTTTAATGACTGAACAATGTTAATGAAGTGTGGGTTCTCAATCATACGGAAAGGAGAGTTTGTTGCATAAACAAACTGGGCAATTTTTTCATCAATTACCTCTTTTTGTAATCTGCTGGTTCTTATCACCAATTTATCTATGGTTGTTTCTGGATGATGGAGATTTTTTTTTTCTTTTTGCTACAGGTGATATACTGTGCCTCTGTGACGTACATGATGTGACTGAAACACTGTCATTGGCAGATAACTCTGAAACTATAGAAAATGATTGTGATCTTGAAGGTGGATAGTCTTCAGAATCCTGTATGTTGAGGATGGATTCTCCGAAACAAAATAAGTCAATGCAGTTATTTAATTATTATTACCATACTGCTCATCTAGTATTAATCATTGCATTCACTGACACTCGGTACTATTTTAAGGGTGAAATTGTACAAGGAAGATCTGCCTATTTCAGCTATTTATTTTTTTTATCACAGCTGCATCTAAAATGATAGTGCCATAGAGTAACAACTACATTTTTTGCTCAAACATGAAGATCCTGCATATTTAGACATGTTCCTTTCATCATCTTCAATGCAGCTTCCTCCTGAGAAGGAACTCTTCTCGTGATGTTATTTCATTCAGGCTACCAGGCCTTGCATTTCTTTGTTGCACTGTTTGCATTTTGCACGCATGCCACAGGTAGAGGAACTTCATTAAAATATTCCCAAACTGGGTCTCTTTTATAGCCTGCTGCTATTATGGGTTTTCCCTTCTAGTGAGAGAATGGTATGGTAGATCTCAAATCAATGAAGGCTACACTCAGAAAGACCTCAAGACTTCTGGAATATGCTGCTCAAACAGTTTCATTTTTGTTTCTACTGCTTGTCCCTCCCTTCTCACATTCATCTCCAGACTTCTTCTCCTTGTCCAGATCTGTTCCGCCCCCAACAATTCATTGAACTTTTTGAAACTTTGCACTTCTAGAGAGAGGTAAGGTATTGACTCTGTGTACACAAATTTGCAGAGGGACAATAGGGTTGAGGTCTGTTATGTCTCACCTTTGTATATTATTTATTTATTTAAAAACATTTTTGCTGTTAACAAGCATGTTATCTCTGGAGACACAAATTCACAGTTTGAGAACTGCAAAACTAAGCATCTCTGATGGTATCTTCTAGACTGAGCACTGAGTTCCATTGGGTAGATAAAAAGATTAACCTAAATAATCTATACAGAAGCCCCTGGAACCCCATAAGATTGGGTCCCTAATCCATGAACTATTGGAACTCATTTACAAAACTTTTCTTAAACATTACATGAATATATTCATCTCATACTATAGAATTAGAATTTATAATCCCTATTCCATGATGAGATCTCTTTGAGCTATAATGTATCTTTATCTTTAGATAGGTTTTTTTCCTCCAAAAAGCATTTTATCAAAAAAATCCGATTTAAATTAAAAAAATCAGTGTTTTTTTTTTTTTAAATCATTGGTTTTTATCCACCCTGGTTTCTTGCCATGAAACCTTCATGAGGATGATAGGTATGAGCTTAGTTGCTTGCTTGTATTTAAGTGTGTGATTATATTCTAAAAAAACACTGTAAATGGTATTAACGTGCTCCGTGTTTGTTGAGTCTCAGTGACTCCATATCAAATTTGTTACGTGTATAGGTGAAAAGATGGAGTCTTTTCACGATAGTGCTATTCAGTTTTACATCATTGTAACTCCACTGGAGTAACTCAGTGGAATTATACTTCCATAAAACTAGAGTAATGAATCTGGGCCGTAGTCTTCCAACCGTCTGCCATACAGACATGGTTCTAAAAGTCTACCTTGGTTCTTTCTGGCTTGTGCACTACTACCAGTAATAAAGATTCTACAGGCCAAATTCATAGGCCAAGTCTACACTAGATAGTTTTGCTGGCATAGCTATGTTGGTTTGGGGCGGGGGAGGATTTTTATTATTAATTATGACATTCCTATGACACCAAAAGCTCCTAGTGTAGATGCAGTTATACCAGCATAAAAGTCTTTTTGCCAGTACAGCTCATTTCATTCAGGGAACTAGAATAAGCTATACTGGCAGATGTACTCTTGTGCTGGTATAAGCTACATCTTCACTAAGAGGATGCACTGCTATAGCTCTTCTGGCAAACTTTTCATATTGTAGATTAGGCCATAGTTAACTGCATTGGGTAAAATCCCGGCCCCATTGACTTCAGTTGGGTCAGCATATTGCCATTGTCTTTAATGGGGTGGCACAGGCATCAGATTCACAGAGGGACTTAGATGCCTAAGTCTGATGTTTAGGTACCTATGCCCCTTTGAGGGTCTGGGCCTAAGTTGTTACTACTGTTTAGTCCTGTCACAGTTCAGGGCAACTGTACCTAAGTTCCAGTTTCAGGGCCCACTCTGATCCACCAAACCTCCACTTGGCTGCTGCCTAATGCTGTAGGCACCTACACTTAATTAACAATTAAGAGTTCACTAGGCACCTATGTTTCTGCATCTGGGCAGGCACCCTGCTGTTTCACTCTAGGCATTGTTCAGATGCCTGTCTGCTGCTTAAGACCCAGTGCAATCCAGAGACTGGTGGAAGATAGGCAGAGGAGTGCCTAATTCCTCCATTGTGCCTGATCAAGTGGGTGTGCTCAGAGGCTGCCTGCTGGATCGGGTCCCATCAGAATCTAGCTGGAGGAGGAGTGATGCCCACATGATAACTTTTAAGTACAATGTTGGGGGCCTTCACCTGAGATGTGAGAGGCCTGGGATCAGCTCCCCCTTCTGCCTGAGGGGGAGAAAGATTTGAACAGGGGTCTCCCACACCTCTTTTATGAGAGATGTCTAACCTCTGAGCTGTGAGATATTCTGATATGGGTCCCTGTCAGCTGAAGCTGTTCTGCTTTGGATAATACTTATTCATTGAAGCCGGGAGATTGGAACGTGGATCTCCCACCTCTCAGGTACGTGCCTTTAACCACCAGCCTATAAAGTCATTTGCTAGCTCACTCTCTGGCAACACCAACATGGCCCAGTGGTTAAAGCACTCTCTTGAGAGGTGAAGATGACCCTTGTTCAAATCTTTTCTTCCCCTCAAGCAGAGGGGGAATTGAACTTGGGTCTCCCACATCCCAAGGTCTAACTACTGGGCTAAAAGTTGTCACCACCACTGTTTTGTGTGGATTAAGACAGATGCTTGACTCATTCTCACAAGGAATGACTTAGGCACCAAAGCCACCTGACTCCAGGAGAGGGGTTCAGGGACGGGCTGTGAATCACTAGCGGAGATAGGCACCTCCCTGCAGCCTGGATTTAGGCATCTATCTCCATGCTACAGGCAGGGCTTAGGATACACTTCTCTTATTGGTGTCTTCCATTGGTCAGTGGTTCTCAACTAGGAGTATTGAGAGGTCTTCCAGGGGGTACTCAACTCATCTAGATCACTGGTTCTCAACCTGGGGATTATGGGATGGGTTTAGGGGGATTGCAAGTGCAGGGCTGGCATTAGGGGATGGCAAGCAGGGCGATTGTCCAGGGCCCTGCGAAGCTAAGTTACATGCTTCAGCCCCACCGCATGGGGCTCTGGCTTCAGACAAGGCTCACGAGAAAAACAGGCTCAAGTATCACACTGAAACGTAAGTACAATATTTATATTCCAATCCATTTATTTTATAATTATATGGTAAAAATGAGAAAACAATTTTTCAGTAATAGCGTGCTGTGACACCTTTGTATTTTTATCTCTGATTTTGTAAACAAGTAGTTTTTAAGTGAGGTGAAAAGGGAACGCAAGACAAATCAGACTCCTGAAAGGGCTACAGTAATCTGGAAAGGTTGAGAGCCACTGGCTTAAGAGGCTCCCCACCTAGCATGCTGTCTTTGTGGATTGTGTTCTAAGGTGCCTATCTCTCCCCATTCATTGTATAGGGAGCCTAGGCACCTAACTCAGGCTCTGTAGATCAGCATTGTTAGATTTTTTTCTAGGCACCTAAAAGTTTTGATGCTCAGTCCCTTTGTAGGTTTGGCCCTTAGTCACTAAGTATGCAGATAACACCAAGGAGGTGGATCTTTGGAGTTAGAAGGTACCATTCTTACATAATCATTTGTCAGAGCAGAACTGTGCTTTAAGACAAATATAAAATAAAAACCCCTGTAGGTCTTAGTCATGGATTACACGCCTGATACATTGTATAATTGTCTGAATGTAAATAGAAATTAAATATACATGGTTTAACCAAGAATTGTGCTTAAATGAAGCAAGTAGTATATTTTAAGAGGTTTGTATTTATGTACTTAATAATTGATTTTTAAAAAGCACTGCAACACCACACTGCTGGACCAGGCATGTTGTGAACCTAGGAGTGAATTGCTACACCATCATTCACCATAATTGGTGCTTAAAAATCACTTGTGGCTTGGGCAATTATATATTACAGATTATAGAAGAAAGCTCAGTGATAAAAATTGGAATAACTACTTGTTTGAGAACAAAATGCATACTAGAAAGAGTAAATGGAATTTGTTTGAAAATTAAATTTAACAAAGTAAGTTTTATCTCCAGTGTCACATACAATAACCACCTCCTCCTATGTATATTGAATAAAATGTAATCATTAAGTTCTGATGGACAGGCATACTAAATAGTCAGTTGATCTTTTCCCAGTGAGGCAGTAGATGTAAAGCTACAAAAATGTAAAATTAAGGAAGAATTTTTTTCCAGAATCTGAACCTGGATTTCATTAATATATGCTGTTATTTCACTATAAAAATAAATCTGTTTCAGTGCTCCAGAAATTTTAGGCACATAATAGAGTAATAAAGTGATTTTATAACTTGGGTAATACTCTACCAATAGAATCTTATTTTCCTCACTGCTTGTACTGAATCAACTAGGTAGTGAAATTGTGATATACTGTTGGTAAGGAATAAACAGGGTTGTCACTGCAGTAAATGGAAAATTGAAAAGCAGCATATGAGATCATATGTTGTAGAGAGGGCATCCAAAATCCTAAGAATAGCTCACCAAAATTTAGTATAGCTAGTAAGCTTGTCACTTTGCTCTTTTTTTTTTCTTCTTTTTTTTCCCGGTACTATCTTTTGTCTTTGTCTGCATGTTTCTGCCCACCAGTCCAGCTCCACTAGTGACAGCTGTAATGGGAACCCTAGTGTAAAGAAGTTGTCTTTTGTCATTGGCATATTTTACACTGTCATCCAACCCTCCTCCAAAGAGGTCTAATGACATTGTAGTGAGGTGGAGTGGCCTCCCACTGAGCCAGAGGGGGAGGCATCACTCTTTGAACCCTGGTGAACGGAGCCAGGGCATGCTCACCTCTCCCACTGAAAGTCAGGGGGCGGAACAAGTATAAAGGGCGGGTCCTGGAGCTCAGTTGGGCTGCAGCGGCCAAAGGAGCCAGATGCCTCCAGCACACTCCTGACCTGGGAGACTGCACCCTGTGGAGCTGAGGACTGGCCAGAGCCACTGGAGCCACCCACTGACTAAGCCACAGATGAGTTGCTGGGACTGCAGCTGGCCTTCTACCTTGAGGAAATGGATGGGTATACTTCAAGGGGAGGAGAGGAGAGGAAGTGTCCCAGGGGCAACCGACCGTAGTCTGGCTGCATTGCTGCTGGAGACCCGGTCAGCATGTTGGTGACCCAGTGGTGGAATACTCCACTGTTAGGGCCCTGGGTTGCGGCCGGGTGGGCCCAGGCCCCCCACCTCTGCAGTGGCAGCTTCCCCTCTGCAGCTCAAGAGGCATGCATTTGTCAGCTGTCCACCAGAGCTAGGATGCCCGACCTCTGTGTTGCTCTGGCCTGCCTGTCGGCCAGAGCCTTGAAACTGTTGCTGCCCGCACTGACTGAGTGCTGGGCCTTAGAGACTTGAAACTGTTTGTGGCCCTGCCCTGACCGAGGGCCTGGGCCCCTGGACCATAGCAGCCCTGCCCTTACTATATGCCTGGGCTTTAAACTATTTGTTGCCCTGCCCCAGTTGAGGGCCTGGGCCCAGACTGTCTAACTATTTGCAAATTTGCCTAATGACAAGCGGAGCCATCATCTGTGCCATGCCCTGCTAATTCCCTGACTGAATGCAAGGACTGTAGTGAGGCAGGGAGTGGCCTCCCGCTGACCCAGAGAGGGAGGGACTGCCGCTAACCCACCACAGACAGAGTGAAATCCTGACCAGTTGAAAACTGAAAACTCCCATTGACGTTAAGAGGGCCAGGATTTCACTCGTATTAAAATTCCTAGTAATTAAGGGATCTTTATCTACACTAACATGTCTAGAGTTGTTGCTGCCTTTGAAGTTAACCAGATCCATAGGTGCTGGAATTGGGGGTGCTGCTGAACTCTCTGTCTTGAAGAAATTTCCATCATCTACAGAGTTTACAGTTTGGTTCAATGGCTTTCAACACCCCCATTATACAAATTATTCCTGCATCCCTGACCGGATCCTGGGCTTTCTCGAGCCTCTGGTATAATTTAGGGCTTGTCTATATGGGTATATGCAGGAAAATTAATCCAAATTAACTAAAGGTGTGAATGTAAATAGAATTAGTTTTAAACTGCATGAAACCCCTGTATGGATGCTCTGATTCAGAATTAAAGTGCCCTTAATTTGGTTTATCCTAATTTACTTTGAATTAAGATAAATCCTATTAAGGTCACATTAATTTTGAATAAGAACATTATTCCAGGGGTTTAATGCAGTTTAACTAATGCACTTAAATTGGATTAATTTTCCTCAAGGTCTGCATGTAAACAAGCCCCTGGACAACCCTGGGAGGGGGAGGGGAACTGTGTCTAATTTAGGGAAACCTACTCTAGTATCTTATGAGCTGCTACGTGCTGAGGTGCCACCTTTGATATGTCCCTCCTGTACCTACTCACACCACTGTGCCAAGGCTTGGAAGGGGTTCTCAGAAGGCAACCTTAAGGCTGTCTGTCCATGCTTACACTGGCAAATCCTCCCTGGATGGATCCTGGCCTGAATTTTTAGAGCCCATTTACTCTACTCCTGCCCTTTTACCTGGCAAGAAGGGGTCTGAGCAGAGGTAAAGATCTTACCTCCTGGGTAGACACAGCTTTATTCACACAAGTCCTTAATCACACCAGTGGGACTGCTTACATTAATAATCTTACACGATCAGGTGTTTGGTTACTCCAACATCTCCCTGAAAATGTCTGTTCTCCCTTGCTTCCCCCCCACCCCTGTCTTCCCCCTCTCCCCCTGTGATATTCTAAGAAAGAGGAAGCCCTTCCAACATCTTACCAGACAGATTCCAAGGGATTGGACTGAATAGGCTCCTGCTCATAACCACACTCATAGCCACTTTCCTGGACATGCTGTGCATCAACTTCAAATACACCTCTACCCCGATATAACGCGACCCAATATAACACAAATTCAGATATAACGCGGTAAAGCAACGCTCGGGGGAGGGGGGCTGCGTGCTCCGGTGGATCGAAGCAAGTTCAATATAACGGGGTTTCACCTATAACTCGGTAAGATTTTTTTTGCTCCCGAGGACAGCGTTATATTGGGGTAGAGGTGTATATTACTGGATATTTTCAGCAATTCCTATTGAAAATAATGGAGGATTCACGGTTAATCCCACACACCACCACAACACACAGTTCTCCTTTGTGTTCCTTGCTTCCCTGGGACAGCAGGATTTTAGACAAAGAATTAATCTACTTATATTTTTGGTATTTCACATTGATTTTTTTTTTATTACAACATTGCTGAGAAAAAGATCTGCTCTTGTCAAGCTGCAGTCATAATAATAGAGGTAAACACAGCTTTATTTAGTATTACACTTTGATACTGTTATTCACAAAATCTGATAGAATGGTTATGCCTAACAAAGGCTGATGTGTAATGGCTCACATGACATCGTAACAAGGAACCTGCAAAACTCTGATCCTAAAATGAAGTCATTTCATATGGCGAGCACTGCAGGGCACAACAAGGCAAAGCTTCTGGAGTCCTGTGAAGCCCTGCCTATGCTTTGTGGTTCTATAACCATACTTTGCCTGCAGAGGCGTTACAGGACCACAGTGAACTCACTATTGTAAAATATCTGGATTCTGTGAAAAGTACTATGTAAAACCAAATTCTATCCATTATATATGTTGCAATACCAAATTGCTTGTTCTTTTTAAAAAAAGAAAATGTCCTTTGGTGAAAAATTTGTAGTATGTAAAGTCTGAACCGACAATGAATTCTGATAGCTGTTATAATAATGTCCACCCACCTCCCTGCAATAAGAGTATATATAGTAGAACCTCAGAATTACAAACACCATGGAAATGGAGGTTGTTCGTAATTCTGAACAAAACATTATGATTGTTCTTTCAAAAGTTTACAACTGAACATCGACTTAATACAGGTTTGAAATGTGAAGAAAAATGCTGCTTTTAATCATCTTAATTTAAACGAAACAAGCACAGAACCTTGTCAAATATTTTTTTTTAAACTTTCCCTTTTAGTTTTTTAGTATTTTATGTTTAACACAGTTCTGTATTTGTTTTTTGGCTTTTTTTTTTTTTTGGGGGGGGGGGGGGGTCTGTGCTGCTGCCTGACTGTGCACTTCTGGTTACAAATGAGATGTGTGGTTAACGGATCAGTTCATAACTCTGGTGTTCGTAACACAGAGGTTCTACTATAGTTGAAATGTTGACATAACCTTAACTATAGTGACGGGAATGATTCTTAGACAGAAGGGGCATGTGCAAGAATTTAATTTGACATCTTTTGGAGGGGCATGTTCTGTGTCCCAGCTGACAGCTCCCACTGTGGCCCAAAGACTGGGAGGAGCTCGCTCTCCTTCCCCCACCGTGGCCTTGAGGCCAGGAGTTGTTCTGTGCCTCCAATGATTACTGGGAGGACTGTGGTCCTGCTTGCCTCCCCTTGTGCACGCCCCTGTAAGACAGTGGTTTTCAAGCTGTGGTCCACACACACCTGGGGGTCTGCAGACTATGTCTAAGATTTCCAAAGACCCCTGTTTGAAATGTTGTAAGGGTCCACAAATGCAAAAAGGTTGAAAACCACTGTTCTAAGATAGGTTTCACAGTAGCAGCCATGTTAGTCTGTATTCGCAAAAAGAACAGGAGTACTTGTGGCACCTGAGAGACTAACAAATTTATTTGAGCATAAGCTTTCGTGAGCTACAGCTCACTTCGTCGGATGCATCCAATGAAGTGAGCTGTAGCTCTCGAAAGCTATGCTCAAATAAATTTGTTAGTCTCTAAGGTGCCACAAGTACTCCTGTTCTTTTTGTTCTAAGATAATACAATGTCCTGTAGGTATATAATGCAGGACAGGATAGGTTAGGAACCAGGATGTCAATTTCTTTGAAAGAGAAGTTAGTAGAGTATGTAATGTGCATCTTCTTTTAGGAAATGTTCACCCAGCATCCCCTTTTTGTGCAGTATAAATATTATACAGTTCATTCATGAACAAATATAAAACTCTCAAACAAAAAAATCTAAGGCAAGTTCTTTCTCTCTAAAACAATTGACCCGTTGTTCAGAGGAAGCCAGGGGAATAGCACCCAAATATAAACCCCTTATGGAAAGTCTGAACATAGATGCACATTTTCCCTGCACTGCAGTAGCCATGATGGCATTACAGCTAATAAAGACATTTCAGTTTGCTTTAAGAGTGTACTGTTCTCTTTCTTTCACATGATGTCAGTAAGTAATTGACAACACACCTCAGAAATAAATACACAGGACACAGAAGTATCTGAGAGGAATAGTTGTAAACAAATTAAAAAGGAAACTCTTTTTATTGCAGATGTTTCTAATGGGGATGGTTTGGCCTTATAAAACTTGATTGGGTGAGGTGTAGATTTTGCAACCCCCCGTTCCAAAATTAGAGGTAATTTAGATCTCATGTTATGCAAATCCTCAAAAGTTTCAGGCTGCAGGAAAGCAAGATACATGGCTCATCTCTAACTTTTATTTTAAATTTGCCAACACAAGCTAAAATCTGCTTGAATGTTTTACTCGGGTTTAAAATTCACATCTCCACAACATGAAAGGGGATGTGTTCATGAGGAGTTCAACAAGACCATTATCACCCAATGTGATCCTGCAGAGCAAAGGATATTTCAGAATTTTAATTAAAAGGAATACTGGAAATAGATATGGTGTATTAAAGCAGCTAAAACCCCAAGAAAGGCTTTACACACAAAGGCACAAGAGTTAAAGTACCGATAGATTGTTTGGTAATGATGATCAGTTAGTCAACGTTTGCGCAATGTGTGGAAAATATTAAAGTGCCATACACCATGCACAGGATTATTACTATTCAGTGCTAAAGGATTAGGCCCACATTCTGACTTGCATGCACACGTTAAAACCCCAGTAAAAAACGCGGTAGTTACCTGCTGACAATTAAATATTTGAGCCCCAGCACTGGCTTCGTACGAAAACATACGGCGCTACTGATCCACAAGCCTTCAGCGAATGACTAGGAATAGGTTCAGAAAGGGGGGTGGTCAAAGCCAGACTGCAGGTAGCACTGTAGCAACTATTACCCAACCTCTGCTTAACAAACCCTGCAGTCTTACGGGCACGGTCTCTGGTCTGGGTTCTTCCACTTTGGAAATGGAACAAAATAGACACAGGCTATGTGTGCACGTATAGCAATGCTCCTTGCAATTCAGCTTCGCTAGCTATCGGTCATTAGGGATACAAGGATATTACGTTCCCTCGTCTTCTGCACAATTTCATGTGGAAATGATGAATGTGGCCCTCTGTCAATCTGTGGAGAAGTTCCCGCCGCACCTTGAACACTTGGAAATGTCTGCAGTGTTGTAAGCCAGAATCTGGGCATATCTTGATGCTGCTTCAGATGCATGTGTTTCTATCTAATCGCCAGCTACCCAGATTCTTATACTGTGTCTTACAAATTCTTTAGAGTGAACACAAGATCTACAGAAGTCTGTGTCTTTTTCTATCCTTCCCACATTCTGTAGGGACGTTTTCTTAACTATGTGATTTTTGGTGGGGTTAAAGCAGGGCCCAAGGGCCACATCTGGGTATGGAAATTGTGTGGTGGGCCATGAATGCTCATGAAATTGTGCATTGGAGTGTGGGCTCCGGCTGGGGGGGCAGGCTGTGGAGTGGGGCCAGAAATGAGGAGTTCAGGGTACATGAGGGGACTCCGGGCTGGGGTAGGGGGTTGGGATGTGGCGGGGGGTGGCGTGCAGGAGGGTACTCTGGACTGGGACCAAGGGTTTCAGAGGGCAGGAGGGGGAACTGGGCTGAGGCAGGGGGTTGGGGTATGGCAGAGGATCAGGGGTACAGGCTCCTGGCAGCCCTTACCTCAAGCAGCTCCTGGAAGCTGTGGCATGTCCCCCCTCCGGCTCCTACTCAGTGACGTGACCAGGCAGCTCGGCGCGTTGCCCCTTCCCCAGGCGTTGCCCCTGTGGCTCCTATTGGCCACAGTTCCCGGCCAATGGCAGCTGTTGGAGCCCCCTGACTGCCCCTGCCCGTAGGAACTGGAGGGTGGACATGCTGCTGCTTCCGGGAGCTGCGCGGAGCCACGGCACACTCACAGCGGGGCAAGCCCTGAACCCTGCTCCACGGCTGGAGCAACGGAGGAGGGGCAGCCGCAGACCCCACTCCCTCCTGGGAGCTCGAGGGCCAGATTAAAATGTCTGAAGGGCTGGATGCGGCCCCCGGGCCGTAGTTTGTCCATCTGCGGGTTAAAGGATGGAAGGCTAAGTCTAAGAAGTAAGTGAAGATAGTGAAATTTGTAGTCTTTTATGGTCTCTTTTGGATACGAGTGCTACAGGCATGGGCCAGTTACTGAAAATGTTTTTCCTGTACACACAAGTCTCACAATTGAAGTTGACAGTTTTGTGGGGGAGGGGGCTCAAGTTTTCTCCAGACAGGATTCCCAAATGGGTCATTGTTTCTTCTTGGGACCTCAGTCCCATAATTATTTGATCAGATTCCGTACTCCTTTGGGTTCATGGCAACGAACTGTGGCTGGTTTTAGAAAGGGAAGACTAGGGTGCGTGGGAATGAGTGATGGTGAGTTCTTCTGGGAAGGGGCTAGTGCAGGGACATGCTGGCGGAGTGGATATTGCTAGATGGGGCCAGTTCTCGGAGGGGGCTAGCTCTGATGCTGGAGGCAGAGTGCTGGGGTGTGACGTGATAGGAATGGTGGCATTGGGGGGATGCTGACATGGTTGAGGGGTTGGTGCTACTGGGTTGGGTTATGTGCTGCTGAGTGTTGTGGACTTTGGGAGTGCAGGTGGGGTTTGGGGAGGGTAGTGGTGCTGCTGTGTAGGAACTGACATTTTAGTTCATGCTGTTTCACAATCCCTGCAATGGCTCCACAGGGATGTGAAATGGATATTTGCATCCATGAGCCAGAATGTCCGCCTGCCTAGTGAATTTGTTTGTCAAACTAATGCGTAGGTAATTTGCAGGGAACAGGAGATCATAAGAATGCATTTTCATTAGAGGCAAGGCTGTAATACATAATGATGGTTTTTTTCTAATACCTTAACTTATCATATGTGATAATTACAAATAGGTCTGTCTGCATAACCACTAGAAATGTGGATTTAATACTGAACTGCTTTGGGTAGTGGGATCCGTCAAACAGTGGACAATTTCTCTGGTTTTGCAGGGACTAGGTATCAGAATGCAAACATCTTTGACAGATAGATACCTAAAAACTTTTCATTCAAAGGACCGGGATGGTAGAAACACCAGATATATATTACTGGACATTGACTAGACAAGCAGTCCAGTATGCTGCACAGACTGAATATATTAGAATCATAGAATCGTAGGACTGGAAGGGACCTCGAGAGGTCATTTAGTCTAGTCCTCTGCACTCTTGGCAGGACTAAGTATTATCTAGACCATCCCTGATGGGTATTTGTCTAACCTGCTCTTAAAAATCTCCAAGGATGGAGATTCCACAACTTCCCTAGGCAATTTATTCCAGTGCTTAATCAGCCTGACAGGAAGTTTTTCCTAATTTTCAACCTAAACCTCCCTTGCTGCAATTAAAGTCCATTGCTTCTTGCCCTATCCTCAGAGGTTAAGAAGAACACTTTTTCTCCCTTCTCCTTGTAACAACCTTTTATGTACTTGAAAACTGTTATCATGTCCCCTCTGTCTTCTCTTCTCCAGACTAAACAAACCCAATTTTTTCAATCTTCCCTCATAGGGCATGTTTTCTATACCTTTAATCAATTTGTTGCTCTTCTCTGGACTTTCTCCAATTTGTCCACATCTTTCCTGAAATGTGGTGCCCAGAACTGGACACAATACTCCAGTTGAGGCCTACTCAGCACAGAGTAGAGCGGAAGAATTACTTCTCGTGTCTTGCTTACGACACTCCTGCTAATACATCCCAGAATGATGTTTGCTTTATTTGCAAGAGTGTTACACTGTTCGTTCATAATTTATTACTGAAATAGTGAGGAAGAAAACGCTTTGTGGAGATGTGAGTTCCCTTGGGAGTTAGCCAGATGGCGCTAAAGCATACGTAAGTACTGCCATACTAATATGAATGTTTACAGTGCCAACTTAAGTTGTTGGTTAGAAATTGTTGCACTAAACAAACTCTTTAGCTCCTGTTCTATCCTAATTACAGTATGTTTTCTGCATGAAATTATGCTGTATCTCTCTGACCGGTTCGTCAGTTCTCCATTACATGCAGAATAAAGGGGAAAGTGCTATAATTTGGGCCTGCTGCTGACACAGTAACAATGTCAGAGATAGGAGGAAACCTTACTATTTCAGTGTGCTTTACTAGTGCTCACAATTTACATCAAATCAACTAAAAGGCCTCTGATGATAACATTTCCTTTTTCTAAAAATAGAAGATAGTATTTTAAGAATTCTAGTTGTCATGCAATTAATAGCACACTTTGTTCTGAGTAAAAAGATTTACTTGTTTAGAGCAGTAACGGTATTTTGCATGTTTAAAAGGGGAATGGAGTGCTTTATTGCCAGCCCTTTTCCTTACAGGGGGATGAATCACTTGCATTCTTGGCAGTCCAGCTTAAATTCACAAGAATGTTCAGTTTGATCAACTTCCTTCAGAACACTAAGCTCAAAGTAAAGAGGAAAAAAAGAGAGAGAAATTTGGATGCGCCTCATATAGCAGAAGACATTACAAGATGGATATCCAAGCAGGAAGACAATAAATCTAGTGTACAAATTGTTTTGCCCAAAGCAAGTGACTAACTTACTGTTAAAAGAGTGGCTAGACTAATTTAAGAGAATAATCCTGCAAGGAGAAAAACAAGAGGGGAAAGAGCCAGCAGAGAAGAATCCAGAATTAACAGAAATGTGGGACATTGTGTCCAAAATTAGTTTAATAAAATTATAACAGATTATTCTCCACAAAAACTATGTAGGTTTCAAATAAAATAAAATGAAAACAGCCCCCCTCAAAATGAAAGATTTATGTCAAGAATTCTTACATGGAAAGAATCAAAATGTAAGAATGTGTTAATTAGGCATGAAGAAAATCAGTACAGTGATTCTTTTTTGTCTCTCTCTCTTGTCAACCCCATTGCTACCTTTTGCCCCATCCCACCTCAATACTCTGTCACAACTGATTCTCACTCATGATGCAAGGGAAGCGGGTGGAAATGCGGGTGCCAATCCGTTATCATTAGCTGTCTGTATATGGAATCAGTGCAGCTGTGGGTCTATTTCTGTTTAAGGGATTGGTGGTTTGAGGGGGATGCTCAGTAAAGGCTTCCCTCGAGGAGAAGGTGGCAATATTGTTGGGTGACAGATCTGGGGGTTGTGTAGGTGCAACAGCAGCATGTTGTCAGTTCACCAGCTCAGCTGGCTGGTAGCTCCTTCCTTGGGATGGCCCCTCTGCTGGGGCCAGGGCAAAAACCAGGACAAATTTTTGTGAAACTGACAGGGCCGGGGCATTCCCAGTTTTCAGAGAAATGTGGTTACCCGTTGTATTTGTTTATAAAAATGAGATGGTAGTGTTCCTTCACATTAAGGCAGAATCATGGTTTTTCATGGGGGTGGAACAAGAATCAGTCATTTTGTAGAGATAGTAAAGGGAATGGTGTTACAATGTTTGAATAAACAAAAAATGCCAGGTCTGGCCCTGCTTGGAGAGGCCTTTGACTTCAGTGGGGTTTAGCACTCCCTACAGATAGTCAGATGAGGTTAAATAACATGCAAACCTATATATGAAGGAGTCACTGATGCCATGTTTCCAAACACCGCTGCCTTATGTTCCATCAAATCAATATTGCTTTGCTTTGACTTGTTACACACATATAGCCCCGTTCAAGACCAGCATTAGAAGTATTTGTTTAGATTCTCACAGCTGAGTTCTTAGTGACTGATCATGATCCACAGGAGAAATTCTCTGAAACAAATTGTCAAGGTTCCTCCACAATAGAGTGCCTGCATGCATCCGATGAAGTGAGCTGTAGCTCACGAAAGCTTATGCTCAAATAAATTGGTTAGTCTCTAAGGTGCCACAAGTCCTCCTTTTCTTTTTGCTGCTCAAGAGAGGCCTGTGACTCTGAAACAGGATGCAGGCTGAATAACCCTCCATTCCTGGAGAGGGTGGTCCCTGTAGGTCAGGGTTGTGTTCAATGGTGTGGCAGTGAGAAAGGAAACTGGCTCAGAGGTTGCTTTCATAATGCTTGAATTACGAATAAATTCAGCTTCTTGTACTCTTGGTTCCCAAGCATTAGTGAGTCAGAAAGGTGAATAGGAAAATTAGGTTAGTAAGAGCAATTCTCTAACTGAACTTTTATTAGAGAATAGTGGTTTGTTTCAGAGACAGGATGTTTCACACTGGGTAGGGGAATGTGTGCAAGTGCTTACATGTGAGAAGAAAGTTGGGCAACGAGAGGGTCAGCTGGTATATTGATTAACAAAAATACTGGGCCTAATTCCTCCCTGCTAGAACTCCAGTGACTTAAACCAGGTGCAAGTTTGGCTCTATCGATCTCAGTGCTGTTCTAGGTTGGGTAAAAGGGGTGATGCACAAAAGTCCTTTGTGCCTCCCGCAGTAATAAATCTAGTAAGACCTTGGAGGTTTCTCTGTTCAACCCACAAAGAATTTCACTGAAAGATTTGTCGCATCAAGTTTAAGAGAATCAGTGGGGGCATGGGCATTCTGCTCCCGTATTTGTGAGCCAGCAGTATTCCTGGACATCTTTTGTGTTCTGGCAAGAGATCTTATCTGAGATCTTAACTGAGCTGCCTTTAAGTTATCCAAGGCAGTTTTTAACATTGCTCAGGCTAAAGTCATTGAAATGTTTTAATTAGACTGCAAACGCAGTCTGTCACTTTCCTCTCTGTGACGCACAGAAACCTATCTGCTTCCCCCATGAGTGCAGTACAGTTAAATCAGAGCTATTATCATTATGATAGTGTTAAGCATTTGTATGGTGCTGTAAATGTGCTTTACAAATGAAAAGATGTAATCTCATCCCTGAAGACTTTATACTCAAATGCAGACAAGACAAAACATTGGGCAACAGTTCAGGTTAGAGATGATTCAAAGAAATGATTCCCAAGGAGACCTGTGAAAAAAAGGATTAAAGAAAAAAATAAGTGGGGGAGGATTAAGGAGGAATTTGAAGGAGAAAGAAAATTGTGAAACTGTTTAAAGCACTGGGTTGGGACTCGGGAGTTCTGGAATCAGTTTCCAGCTTTGCTACAGACTTGCTGTTTGACCTTGTGCAAATTGTTTAATCACTCTGTGCCTGAGTTGCCCATCTGTAAAATGTACTTAACACTCCAACGGTGTTGTGATGAGGATAAAAGCTACAAATTCTTAGGAGGTGCTCACATATTAAGATGATACAGATTCTCCCATCACTTGAAATCATCAAATCAAGATTGGATGCCTGTCTAAATGAGATGGTCTAGTAGTTCAACCACAAATTAGTGGACGTGAGGCAAGAATTACTGGATGAAGATCTATGGCCTGTACGGAGGAGGTCAGACTAGATCACAGTGATCTCTTAAAATCTATGTGCTCGGGTCTGGATAAATACCTCTAGAAACATTGTTAAGCTGCAAAACAGGATGGGAGGAGACAGAAAGAGCAGTTAAGAGATAATTGGGGACATTGGAAACAAGTGGGGAAGTTGGAGAAAATTAGAGCAAATATGTAGGTGCAAACAAGTGAGTTGCTTATGAGTGACGACAAGGAATTTGAATTTGATGCAGTCAAAGACAGGAAGCCAGAAAAAGGATGCAAGAATGTGGTTGAAGTGAGAGAGGCTAGAGACTAGCCAGCAGTTGGTTCGAAGGGAGTGACAGTGCTCAAAGTGAGAAATGACCAGGGCCTGGACAAGAGTTTTAGTTGGGGAGACAGAGAGGCCTGAGTAGATTTTAGACATATAGAGATGAAGAGATAGGATTTGGGGCCAAATCCAAATTGCATTGGAGTCAATGGAAAGACTCTGATTGACTTAAATGGGCTACAATAGGCCTTTAGTGAGAGACTGAATATATGAGGAAGAAGAAGAGAAAGAGAGGAGTCACAGATGACACCAAGATGGTGAGAATAGGAGAACAGTGCAATCATTAGAGGAGATAAATCAAGGCTGTGGAAAGGGATTGGGAGAGGAACGATGCTTTATAATGAGAATTTTAGTTTGGGGCTGAATGAGGTTGCGATGGTAGCAGGGATTCCGGAAGCAGATATCTCAGAAATGGGGATATGTAACTGGACAGGGGTAGGGTAGAAAAATAATTCGAAGACACAGCCAAAGACAGACCTGAATGGAGAGCAGCTACCAACAGAGGTTGTAAACACTTTGAACAAGACAAATGCAAGAAATTGATTGAAAAAAGAGCCACAGGTATCATGCCAAGTCCTCAGTGGGAGCCTACACATTCCTCTATGACAACTGTTTGTGACCTTGCTCCTTGCAGCTCAGACTATACAGCCACAAAACAACACACAAGATGCCATGACCTCATCATCAGCTACAACGGACAGCTATATGTCTGAGAGATGGGGATATGAAACTGGACATTGATGGATATTAGGATAGAAAAGTAGTTTTGGAGGTTAGTGCCACAGAGGTGGTGGTAGAATTGATGTGCTCTGTGATGGCACATGCCCCCATCCCACTGACTAATGAGTGTCCCTACACTCGGACAGTGCCAATTAGGAACACCTGTAGAGCATGCTCTACCTGGAGAAGGGGATATTAAAAAAGTGAAGCTGGCCACAGAGCAGGCTGCTCAGGAGCCCAGTAGCCAGGGAGTTCAACCCTTCTCTTTCCCCAGCCACCTTGTCTGACACTGCAGCACTGAGAGGGCTCTGGACGTCTGCTCGCCCTCAGTTTCTTGCAGCTGGACCTGAGGAGCAGTGCCAGGGACTGGAGGTAATAGGACTCAGAAAGGACCCTAGGAATGAGCTCAACTCTGTGGAGGATATGGTTTTAATCAGGAATGGGTGTTTCAGAGGGGACCCTGGAACAAGAGAAGAGATGTTGGCCAAGTCCAGGCTGAGAGCTGGTCAACTGCAAGCCCCCTGGAATAGGAGAGATTACAGAGCTATTAGCAATAAAGGATTCAGTAACCAGTAAACAGATACATGACTCAGAGAGGCGCAATATAAGCTACTTCGTGTGTCATTCATTCCATACATGCTTCTACTAGGGACCTGTAGAATGAGGCTTTATAATGATGTTTCTAATGGGCTTGAAGCACAGCATGGTGATAAATATGAGGTTCTAGTGGTGAAGGAGATATACATTACACACACACAATACGCACACTTTGCTTGGGGAAAATAGCATTTCACATGCTTTTTTCAAAATTTGACATTCACATTTCTGAGTGCTACCTTCCCTACTTGCTCATACAGATGTGAATGTTGGAAACACACAAACTTGTGTCACCCAAAAATGTGTGTGTACATGTTGGGGAGGGGGAAATGTAAAGAGACCAGTTAGGCAACACAGTCCTGTGTTTTTATGCTGTCATGTGCTGTTTGCTTTAAAATAATGTTGTGTGTGTTTTTCTGTATTCGTTTTGATTTATAATATATTAATATTGCTCCTTATGTGCTTATGATATTCTAAGATTTATAATAAGCCTTCCTCATTTAGTCACTGAATCAGATAATTGGCAATCCTTATTATAGCCTCATTCTGTGTTTTATTTGCAAACCACTTATTATCCTCCCTGCAGTTTTAGTGACTGACGATGAATAAATGCCACCTGTGACATTCAGAGTCTGTTTTCTTTAATTCTGGATTTTAAATTTCCTGAGATCCTGCACAGTATGTGATGGTAACATACAGTGGAGACTGAAAGGAAAAGGCTAAAAATTGAAAACATTGCTGGGACTCCTGCAGAGCTTTTCAGAGAAGACGAGCAAGTATTCCTAAAGTGAGCTAAAAACAGTGACTGGCATGGGAAGAAAGTTCAGAATAGATGTAGGTTGGAAGAGTGTGCGGAAGACTAGGAGACAAGCAGCGATAATAATCAAGTCTTCGGATTGGGAACAAATGGTTGTGAAACATTTTTAAACTGAAAAATCTCACAGTTGGGGTACTGTTTGCATGTTTATGCAATTGTTCTGTGATTATATTTTAGTAGAGTGTGGTAAGCAGTTCAGGACTTTTCACACTCTCCTAGGGCTGGGACAGTCAACATTTGCTCATGGGCTTCACTCGCAACTTTCTGAGAATTCTAAGGCTGAACCTAATTTCCATAAAATGAGGAAAGTGTGGCCCGGTGGGATGACAAATCCCACCGCGCAATGCTCAGTTTTGATTGGAGAGATCTAGCTAGTGCTCCATCCAGTCACAGCCCTCCATCTTGAATTTACATGTACAAAATTGATTTTCGGTATCCAAGCCAAGTTTTGTATTCATTCAAGTTACTCACTCGATAGACAATAGTATATATTTTCTGTAGCTAATTAGTCTTTCTAGTATCTTCTTTGCTAATAGAGGTAAGTAAACAAATGTTTAGCTTTGAGGATCTTGGTTAGCTCACTTAATAAACAAGAGATTTTACTGAAGCTTTTTTCCCCACTCAGTACCTTTCCTCCTTTCAAGCGAGGTCTGAGATATGTTTGCTAGAGTTTCATATGCTGTTATGAGACACTGTGAGGCAATGTTCTGTATGACAGATTGTACATTGAGAAAGACAAAGTAGGTGAAGTAATATATTTTATGGGCCCAGCTTCTGTTGGTGAAAGGGACAAGTCTTTTGAGCTTAACAGAGCTCGTCTTCAGGTCTGGAGAAGGTAACCAGGGTTTCCAAGCTAAATGCAAGATGGTACCATACGCTGACTCCGTGGGGGTTCCAGCCCTGGAGCACCCATGGAAAAAGAATAGCGGGTGCTTAGGACCCACCAGCAGCCAAACTCCCTCTCTCCCCTCAGCGCCTCCCGGCGGTCCTGTTGATCAACTCCTTCCCCTCCCTCCCAGCGCCTCCTGCACACTGTGGAAAAGCTTTTCCATGGTTTGGGCGAAGGGGTAGAGTTGGGGTGGGGGCTGGGGCTGAGTGGGAGTTGAGTATCCCCAGAGAAAATTAGAAGCCAGCGCCTGTGGATGGTACACACTCTTGTCCAGAGAGACCATGCTGTATTAGAATGATACTTTGTACATGTGTGTGCGGATTTGCAATTATGCTGCTGTTGATTGTACCTAGGAGAAGCAGACTGACTTACATTTGGTTTCTACTCAGTTCCTTCTTACCTTTTATAAACACTTCAGGTGGGAACTATTTCTCTTACCCCAGTAGGTCATACCAACTGGCGTATTGACACTGCCCCCCCCCCCCCGGTTTTAAAATGTTGTACTTAGGAATTACAGTAAAGGAATTAGATTTTACAGTGCAACTGGGCTATTACTGAACAGCAAAGCAAGGTTAGCTGGTGGGAATCTGAAATCAAACAAATTGTCCAGAAGAGGACCACAGTGGTGTAAAGTGGCCTCAGTGTAAATGAAAATCAGGACCAACATTTCTGGAATGGTATAGTAAAAACTGAAATAAATTTAAAAAGCATACCTATATTATATTAGTCTATCACACCTAATACAATAGTATCTATCACCATCTTATCGTATTTTGGGGGAAAATCATGGTGCAGGTAATGGCTCATTAGTGCCCAGATACTTTCTATCAAAAATACCTTAGATTTCAGCACAAAGAGGATGGAACAGATAGATATTATCTTTAAACTGACTCCCCATTATAGAAAAACATCAACATGGGTTTATATCACTGGAAAATAACTCAGACTATTTTTGCAAATAAATAAAGAAAATAACACAAACTCAGACTATTTTTGCAAATTTCAGAAATAGTTTGTGAGGTCCACACAATCTTGAACTTCATAAGGAGCTATGTCATCATCCAGGCTCTCTATCCCCCACCCACATAAATCAGTGACTTCAACAGGAGCGAGATCAGAGCCTATGTGGCTAGGACTGAAAGAATGTCATGACTTTGTGTGGAATTTCACTAATGCTAGGTAGTTGTATTCTGTGCTGGCTAGCCAGTTTTTTAATTAGCTTGAAGGCATTGCTCTGTAATTGTCTATTGATCAAAGATCCAGTTGATAACAAGCCCCACCCACTGTAGCTCTGCCTATCCTCTCAGTAGAGTTTCATGTGTTGATGCCCTGAATGACTTATCTCCCTGACAGAAAGAAAGAAAATAATAATGGAGTGGGGGGGAAGGAATGAGTGTGCGCACACAACCACTATTGTGGAGTGGGGAGGTGGAAATGGAGGAACAGAGCTCCTGACATGTGGTAGAGGGGGGAATGGAGAAGTATTTGGAGAAGGGGGAATGATGGGATACACACAGCATGTGATGGAGGGAGACATGGGGCGGGAGGGGCACACACAGACCTTGACATAGGGGATAATGAGGGACAACCAGTATTGGGCGAGGGTAGACAAGGTACCTTGCATAGGGAGGAAAAGGAGAATGGGGAAGTTTGGGGGAAAGAAGGGGCACACAGAGTCCTTGGCATGAGGTGGGGAGGGAATCTTTGAAACCACAAGGAATAGGAGGGAGGGTGGGACACTGGGAGCTTGTTTGGGGGAATGGAGGAACAAGATCCGCCTACAGAAGCTGTGAATTCTACCACACCCTAGTCTTTAGCCTTCTTAAAGATTTCAAATAATTTTGCAACTACTCAGAGACATGGTGCTGTTAGAATATGTGAATAGAATGTTCCTCAGTACTAGAACTTCAGTTCATCAACAGTCAGCCGATGTTTTCAGTTCTGCTTTTCTGAGGAGGACACAACAGTGAATTACAGAAGTCACTCTCAGAAGTTTCTTTTAGAGAAGAGATGGCTTTGAGTTGGTAGGGTACAGTGACATTTTGCTAAAAGACTCACACTGCTGACTTCTTTTTGTGTGGCCTGCACTGTTGATCTGAATATACTGGAGCTGAGCCTTTCCCCTTCCACTGTCTCGCTATAGGAGCTTATGCAAGTCATTTAATTTCCCTGCCCCTCAGTTTCTCTATCTGTGAAGAAGGGATAATTAAACCAATCTTTTTGAAGCTCTATGAAATCATGGGTGAAGAGCAGTATGTAAGTGACAAATCTGATTATTATAAAAGGAGGTTAATGCTTTCAAGCCCAAAAGCACAGTCTATTTTGAAAGGTTTCAGAGTAGCAGCCGTGTTAGTCTGTATTCGCAAAAAGAAAAGGACTAGTGGCACCTTAGAGACTAACCAATTTATTTGAGCATAAGCTCACTTCATCGGATGCATTCATGCATTCAGTCTATTTTGAAGAAAGTTGTGTAGACATCCACAGCAATCTATTTTAGGTATGTCTGAGGCACCTCTCACTTAGGTATTTATGCCATGTAGCCCTGCACACCTAAGAACTAAATTTAGTTTTGGTAAATCTGCAAACATTTCACATTACACTGATCTCTCAGTTTAACACTGTGCATCTAATGCATTTAAACTATACTAAGGACTCACCAACAAACTACTAACTTGGGCTTTCATTTGAGGAAATTTTTAACATGTTTTTTAATTATTAACCCATTGGCTCCAGCAGTTAGGTTGTGTCTCATTACTGGCAGTGGTCTTCAGGATGAGAAGTCTGCCACTTCCAGTGATCTAATAGGTATCTGGGATGTCTCAGATCAGGTAAGTGGGTAGGGGTAGCCGGGAAGGGGTGTCTCAGTTTAAGCAGAGGAAGCAAGAATGAACTGGTTTAGGAACCTAGACTCCTGAATTCTAATATTGGCTCTACCAATAACTCATTGTATGGCCTTGGACACACCACTTACCCTCCTATTTTTCAGTTTTACTTCACTCACAGTGGTGGTGTTTGGCTTACCTAATTTATGTGTGTAAACTGCTCTGACAGTGACAGTGTAAAATGCTATGCATTATTAATGTCTTCTGCAGTTTCCACAGTATGCATCCGATGAAGTGAGCTGTAGCTCACGAAAGCTTTTGCTCAAATAAATTGGTTAGTCTCTAAGGTGCCACAAGTACTCCTTTTCTTTATGCATTGTTATTGTACAGTCTGGTCAGTCTACTTTGTATAATGGTGACATGAGGTTAACTTAGTTCTGAGTTACCTCCCAAGAGCTCAGAACATCAATATAATCTGTCACAAGACAACCACTGCATAACTCCCATCACTATTGTATGCAGAGCAAATCTTGAGAATCATTTGAGATAAGCAGATCTTGGTGACACAGACTGAATGGCTCAGGTGACTGGTAATATGGTACAGGGACTACCATGCGTTTGAATGAAGCCCAAAGTAGTAGTGACCAAACATTTCTGGAAAATTGTGATTCTGTATTACCTGCCTATGATCTCAGTCCAGTCCTAAAGTGAAGTGTTCACATCAAAAAACCACATCATCATAATTGCAGTTATTACCAGTCTCAACAAAGAGGACCAGGATAGAGTTGCCATAGGCTACATTGAGGATTTTCTGAAAATCCCCTACCATCGTTATAACCCAGGTGCAGCTCCACCAGTCACAATACCAGTGGAAGAATAAACTGTAGTCCAGTCACAGGCATTTTATCACTGGGTTGTCTAATCCTGCTCAAAACAAGAGTGCAAGACTTTCAGAAAAACCTCAGTGTAGATAAAGCCATTGAGACTGAAAAAACCTTGCCCCAGGACAAGGTTGAGGGCCATTGCAGGGGAGAAGAACATAAGAATGGCCATACTGGGTCAGACCAATGATCCATCTTGCCCAGTATCCTGTGTGCTGACAGTGGTCAATGCCAGGTGCTTCAGAGGGAATGAACCTAATCACCAAGTGATCCATCCCCTGTTGCCCATTCCCAGCTTCTGGCAAACAGAGGCTGAGGACACTTCAGAGCATGGTTTTGCAACCCTGCCTATCCTGGTTAATACTTGAAGGAACTTGTACTGTTGCTGCCTGTTATGTTAACAAAGGTTTTCTGTAGCTAAAACTGTTAATCCAGCACCTTTGAAAATAAAAAAGATAAAATAGAACCATTATTATATGTAAATAAATAAAGGGAGCATTTTCAATAGACTGCCTGACCAGAAAGTAACAGAAAGAAAAGGTAAAATCCAAAAAGTTTTAAAAAAGAACAAGCTACACGCAGGTGGCAGATTATTAGTTCTCCTTAGTGCGTTCCAATTATGTTCAAACTATATACATTTTTGGACTAGATATAGGACTCATATAAGAGGAAACTAGAATGGAGGTAACTCTTGATTTAGTCTGTCATAACACACAGTTGGAAATTATTCGAGCCATGGATGGGAGAGCATCAGCATAGTAGTGACTATGCAATGGTCTTTTTGTTCTGTGATTGTACAACACCTCGTACAGTGGAATCTTTGTTCGTGACTAGGGGCCGTAGGCACTACAATGATACTTAATAAATGTGTCTGATCCAAAGCTTTGATTTCAGTGGGATTTGGATCTGTCCCCATGTGTATTTCTGACTAAACTAGTTCATAAGGGAAAATAAAGGCAGAGAATCTCAACAGATTAAATTGTGGAAGAAAACTAGATGCAGTAAGTGAAATGGAAAAGACTGAAACAATGTATGGAAGAGAACCATATGAGGACTGAAAAGTATTTACATGTATATTAATATATGGTCAAAAGCAATAAACAATAGCCAGTGTTCATGGATAAGGAAGTGCTATCAGGAATAACAATAAGAAGAAGTACATACAAAGTATTATAGAAGTGCAGAGAAAAAAACTAGACTGATCTACTATTAACTTTAGTAATGCAAAATAAAAAGGTATAAGCAAAAATGGAGAATGAAAGCAAAACTGTAAAATAAACTGAAATAAATGTTTGTTTATTCTCCAAGTACAGTGAACAAGAGGCCCCTGGAAACTGTCAGAGATAACAGTTATGTATTGACAGAAAAGTTATTCTTTGCTAAAAATCCACTTCCATCTCTGTGTCCACAAAGAAGGATGGAGACAGGTGCCGGAAGTGAACATACATTTTAAGAAATGACCAAATAAGAAATACTAAAGGAATCAGGCTCACACTGGGTGATGAAAAACACAGAACAACTGAAGAAATGAGAAAATTCTAGAACCAGATGGAATCAATGATTAATTACTAGTAATGTGTGTTACAGGAACACTTACAGGCCTCAGGCAAGATCGTCCCATTATCCTAGGCACTGTACAAAACTTACACATAGTAAGAGATAAAAAGAAAAGGAGTACTTGTGGCACCTTAGAGACTAACCAATTTATTTGAGCATGAGCTTTCGTGAGCTACAGCTCACTTCATCGGATGCATCCGATGAAGTGAGCTGTAGCTCACGAAAGCTCATGCTCAAATAAATTGGTTAGTCTCTAAGGTGCCACAAGTACTCCTTTTCTTTTTGCGAATACAGACTAACACGGCTGTTACTCTGAAAATAGTAAGAGACGGTCTCTACCCTGAAGAGCATACAATTTAAACGGACAAGATAGATAAAAGGTGGGAGGGGAAACGGAAGCACAGACAGCTGATGTGACTTGCCTACTCTCATGCAGCAGGTCCGTGGCAAACCCAGGACTAGCACCCTTATCTCCTGAGTCCAGTGCCCTGTCCATTAGATCACACTGCTTCCGTTGCAGTTTCTTTACATATTCTGTAAAACAAAAGAGAACCACAATAGATGCCAAAATGCTCTTGTTCCAGGCTGTTGATGCTGTTAAGGGGTATGATATTACATTTCACTCACGCTAGCGCTCCTTTACACTGCCAGAGAATTCAGAATCGAGCCCATTGGTAACATCTATGGAAGAGAAAATGTATATATCTTGTCCAGATCACTAAACACAAGCTCCATGGTTTAAAAACAGTTTAACCATGTCACCTATGTCTCTTTCTTGCAAACATCCCGTTTCACATCATTTTTGTCTTTCCATTTTCCATGTACAATCAATACACTGAAAAGTCCATTAATTCGTCATAAAGTCTGATAATGTTTCTGCATCACAAAAACCATTTCATATGTACTTAGAATCCTCTTTGGGGAAAAATGTGCAGAAATCAATTAGCAGTTGCAGGTCAAATTCCTGTTTCATCATTTTTGTTTGTTTGAATGTGATCCAATTCCCCCTGGCCACCACTACTGAGCATGTGGTTTTTTGGTTTTTTTTTAAATTTCATCTACCTCCTTTAGCTTTGGCTGTTAGATGTGTTTTTGGCAGTAAGATTTGAAATTTAAATACAATACAGTTGTTTAAAAAGGCCCAATCTGTGACTCAGCTAGCATGGGGGCACTGGAACATAATGGGGCACAAAACCCCTTCATCAGGAGCAGGCCTAAAGAAGCAGAAGAGTTCCATAGAGCCACTACTTCCCAAACCTGTTCAGGTGGGTGGGAGGAAACAGAATGTGAAATGAGTGGAGCCTCGGTTATCCCCCTTCACCCATGCGCTTGGCAGCATAGCTGCACAGGTGTATCAAGTGGGAACTGGAGCATGGTGTGCTGATTATAGATCTGACACAATTTATATCCTACCCAGAGCAGCAGAGAACCACATTACCCCTTGCTCAGGGCAGATCACTATCTTATGCTCTAGCCCTTAAATGAATTTTCTCATATGTGCAATGATACCATTTTTACTCTATAACTCTACTATCCTACTATGGAAAACAGTAGTGGGAGGGGGAACCTAGGTAATACGCAGTAGTCCTCCGTTAAAATACGGTTTGGTCTTTATACATTCAGTAACTGTATAGTTTGGATGAAAACATGTTTTAGCCCTGTTCTGAACTCCAAGACTAGCATTATTAAGGAATGTGGTTAACACATAGTTTGGTCTCATTGTCATTGCAAAAGTGAATTGTGTGTGGAGAGTATGAGTTTGTAACAGGTCATCCTGACATTTTCTACAAGGTAGATGTGACCTTTCTCTCCCCTGCCCCCTATTCCCATCTCTCTCACATGTGTAGCTCTGCTGTTGGAAAACAAAGCACAACAGCTTTGTGCTAGTACATGAGATCCAGAAAGTGAAACTGTTTAAAAATAGAAAGTGAAATAGTCCAGTCTAGTTTCACTGTCCAAATTGATTGAAATGCAAAAAGAAAGCAAACTATGTTAATGGTGAAAAAGAAATTCTTTTTTTTTTTTTCAGATGACAAATGTAGATGACATTAGTGTCTCAGGTAAAGGAAATTTTTATGTATAGTATGTGATTTTTATTGTGACAGTGCCCCTTTAAGCCAGCCTGAGCTTTGTCGGGAAAAGGTCTCCAGCAATTGAGCAATACCCTAGTTTAGGCAATCACACTGCTATGCTTCATTGGTTAAGCACAGCAGTAATTTAGAAAATGAAGCCATGCTGCATTTCTCATATTATTTAAAGTTTACTTCAGTTTTGCAGGTATTTGAAGATTGCAAAATGAACCACTTCAGCCTGCTATGCTCTTTTGATACTGCAATCTGCTATGAACTGTCCTAATGGGTTTCTCTCTCTCCCTTGAGGTTAGGGGTTCCTTCCCCCCCACCCCAATATATTTCAGTCTATATTTCAATACACTATTAAAAGTCTGATATGAATTCATAGAAAGTAACTGGCAACCCTTTAGATGAAACACTGAACGATTTCTGTTCACCTTTTTCCTATGAGACATGACAGTGTGTTTTTAGTCACTTTAAGTTAATTCCCTTCTCCTCAGAAATAGGGGTTTTCAAGCTGTGGTGGCAATTTGGATGAGAGAAATCGAAAAAGCAGAAGACAAGTGAGATTTAAAAAATGTTCTCAGATAGGGCCTGATCCTGCAAACACATAATGTATTTGTGACTTTATTCACATATTTACTTCCTTGACTACATAGTTCCCAGCCTGCAAACAGTTACGCACAAACTTAACTTTATATATGTAAATAATTCCATTCAAATCAGTGGAACCACTGACATTAGTAACGTTACCCCTGTGCTTAAGTATTTGCAGGAGTGGCCATTAAACAGACACTCGCAGAGCAAAATCCTTCCTCCCCAGAAGAGACTTTAAAACACTGACTTTAAAGTGAATCCAGAATGAAGAAGTCTCCCTTGGACTTTGCAACAAGACTGCAGGATTTGTTTAATTCTATTTTTATTACTACTTTCTGATTGTTATTAATGTCCATATCTGCCACAATGCCATCTAAAGACAGTTTTGATGTGCCTGAACCAAATCTCCAAATTGAAACACTTCAGTGTTTTAGGAGAATTTGGATCTCCATCTGAACTTGGTGTCAGGTCTTTATAATGGGCTAAACTAAACAGGAATCCCAAGTGCAAAAACTCTAGCACTTACAGGAAACATGTTCAGATACACACCTCATGGCTGACCATTAGCTCTGTAATGGGGTTGAATTCAAACTGTGACCGCTCGATCTATATGTGAACCGCGTGACCACATCTACCTACTGTGAAAACTGAAAACTCCTCCCAGCATGTTTCCAAGACTTCTCTGTGCCATGACAAGAGAATATTTTTAATAATTTAACTAAACCTTAACATAAATGGCTGTTTTTTAAACTGGGAGAATAATTATACATTGGCCACTATGTGACCCCAGACAAGAATAGGTCTCCAGTTCATATTAGACTGTTTTCCAGCTAGTTCCCAGTAGGCAGAGTTCCAGGGGTGGGCCAGGCCCTCACTCTTCTTCACAGGCCTCTTAAACTGGACCTATCCTTTTGTTCTACCTCTCTTCTGTCCAATGCCATTTTCACCCCCTGACCACTGAAGGACCCCAAGAGTCCCAATCGAACCTGAGTCTCAAGCCCAAAGGCCAGGGCCAAGCAGGCAGAGCGTGCCAGCCGCTCTCTCTGTGATGGCCAGACTCAGAAACCATTCTCCTAACAGCTAGGAACTTTGGGGAAGTTCAGCTCCAGACCCAAACTTTGCAGCTGGGCCCCATCTGCCACTGAAAGTCAGCTAGGCTGGGAAGAACTTGCTAAGGTGGCTGCACCCACAGTTTCCGGGAGGGATGGTCCGTGTATGGAAGAGGACAAAGGAAATCGGGGTGTCGCAGGCACCACCCCCTGGCTCCCCCCCTACACCCTCAGTGCCCAGCGGAATTCTCTCCCCGCCGCGACGCCGCAGCCGGCTCCAGCCTCAGTCGGGCGGCGGCAGGGGCGCCAGGGCTCCGCCCCGCGCTTGCTGATGGGGCGGCCGAAGCCCCGCCCCCCGCTGGTATGTGAAGGGAGGGGGGCTGGAATGACGCGGGCCCGGGTCACGTGACGCGAATGGAATGCTAACAATGTAGCGAATGTCCCAACTGTGTCCTGCCGCTGCCGCACTCGGAGCCCGGGAGGGGGACGGAGAAGATGGGGAGCGGGCGGCACCGCCGGCAGAGGCGCGCCGGGGAGGGCCCGGGCGCTGCTCCCTGACCGCGACTGCACAGCGACGCGGGGGCTCGACACTTTGTCCCCCGGCTCCCCCCGGACTAGAGGTGAGGGCAGGGCAGGGACACCCCGGGGACGGGCCCGGAGCTCGCCCCTGCAGAGGCTACTCAGGTCCGCGCAGGGCAGCACGCAGGGAGCGGGGCCCGCGGCTGGGGCGCTTGCTCCAGGGGGTCCCGGCAGCAGCCGCAGAGCGCGCCCCGGAGCGGCGCGGGCTGCGGGGCGAGGCTGGGGGAGTCGGTGCGCCCTGGAGCGAGGCAAAGGCAGGAGCCAGGGAGGGCGCGCGCGCGCTGGGGTGGGGGCAGGAGTCACCTGGGGGACTGGCGAGGAAGAGCCGGACCCAGGGCGTGCCTGCAGCCGGGGCAGCCCGCGCTTGCTGGGCGACAAGCAGGACTGAGTGCAAGTGTCTTCGAGGTGGGCAGGGGCAGCTGGGGGCTCCCCGCCGCGGGAGGGCGGCGAAGAACGGGACCCAGGGGCGGGGAGCAGAAGTTCTCGGCGGCGCTGGCTTGCGGGGGGCGGCAGGGAAGAGCCGCGGCCAGTGCCCGGGTGGAGGCGGCGGCTGTAGGGGCCGGGGGCTTGCAGCTCCCTGGGGTGACCAGGGAAGGGCTCCGGGGCCCGGCGTGTGGCTCCGCCGCCGCTGAGTGCGCGCTGTGCTTGCGGGGGACGCCGGGCGCCCTCCTCGGGTGGCCGGGGCTGAGCCGGACTCGGGCCCGTCCTCGCGCTCCGGTCCGCGCCGGAAGAAAAGGGACGAGAAAACTTTGGCGCAAGTTGGGCACCGCCCGGGGCGAGCGTCCGAGCGGAGCGGGGAGCCGGGCTCCCTTGGCGTGTGAGCGGCAGCGCTGGGCCCGGGGGCTCGCTCTGTCCCGGGCCCGAGGGCAGCCGGGGAACGTGGCCCCCCTTGGCAGCCGTGATCCGCAGTTACTTTCCGACATTTTCCCGAGCGCTGCTCTGGAGCAGACGTGAACGTGACAGCCCGGCCTGGGAGAGGCCCCTGCCGGCCGCCTCGGACACGCACTTAGGCCTCAGTGCCCCCAGCTGACTCTCCCCGACCCCGAATAGCAGCAGCCTGGTGGTTTGTCGCTCTGGGGCGGCCGTGCCTGGCTCTTTCCCCGGGGGTGGGGGGGCTGCGTTTCCAAACTTACTCTTTCCACGTCCCACTCTTACATCCCGGAGCTCTCCCGGCTCTGCCTGCGCCCGTCCCCGTGGCCTCTGGCCGCCCTCCATTTCCTGCTTGACAGCTAAGGAGAGTGGAGTAGAAATGTGTGGTAGGTTTGATGATGCTTTGGGGCGGGCTCTCACCACAGCACTTTGCCTAAAGAGGTTGTGGTCTCTGTACGAATTAACTGGATATTGGTCACTTTAGTCACCTCTGCTGTTTAGCCCCACAACAGTTTAGAGCACTTTCTGTTTAGGGTGGGCTGGTGCAATGCCTGAGGTGGCTTTTTCTCGGGTTTCTGTCTGCTGAGAGAAAGTTAGTTTGATGATTTAGATTGAACAAGGGATTTTGGAATCAGGACTCCTGGGTTCTTGTTTGTTTTGTGACTTTTAGCAGGTCACTTGGGCACTAAAAAACTGAGGTAATAATAATGTTGGCCTAACTTGAGACCATTTGAATTTGAGCACCCAGAACTTCAACTGAATTAGGAGGGTCCCTCTGAAATTCAGGTTTTGACTATTTCAAGTCAGGCACCCAAAATCAGAGGCCACTTTTTAAAAATCCAGATTGAACCTTCTTTGTATCTCATCTGTACAATGGATGTAGTGAAAAATACTATATTTGAAAAGTACATTGAGATCTTATATGACCAGCACAATGAAAATGTAAGGTCTTGCATAAACTCTTTACAAGATATAATCACTGGCATAGAACATGTCAAATGGATAAGTATGGGAATTAACTTATTTAAACTTCTGGCTATTTTGGAACCTATGTTTATGGTTTTGGCAGGGTACAAATCTCCAGTCCATGGGGATTTCACAGTAATTTTATATGGTACTGTTAGTGGGATAGAGGAGAGTGAGAGAAGTGACATGACCCTGCCTTCATTCCTACTCCTCACTTCAAATATGCTGCTATGGGTAACACAGTATTATTATTTGTATTACGGTAGCATCCAGAGACCCTGAGATTATGCCCCCTTTTTCTAGAAGCTGTACATATTTTAGTAATAGACAGTCCCTTCCTCAAAGAGCTTACAGTCTAAGTAGATGACAGCAGATAGACAAGCAGATGTCTCTGCTCTTGAAACATACAGCTGATCTGCAAGAGCATGTGTCCCAGCCCCATATAGCCACCAGTTGATGCTCCTTTCCCCCTTAGTAGCATTTAGCCTGTGTCAGTAGAGGAACAGGGAGGCAAAGTTAGATCCATAGATTCCAAGCCTAGAAGGGACCCTTGTGATCATCTAGGCTGACATCCTGTATAACACAGGCCATAGAATTTCCCAAAAATAACTCCTAGAACAGATCTTTTAGAAAAACATCCAATCTTGATTTAAAAATAGTCAGTGATGGAGACACCACCATGTCCCTTGATAAATTGTTCCAATGGTTAATACTCTCACCGTTAAAAAAATTATACTTTATTTTCAGTCAAGCTTCAATTTACGACCATTGGATTGTGATACACCTTTCTTTGCTAGATTGAAGAGCCCATTATTAAATATTTGTACACCAAGACTAATTCAGTCACCCCTTAACTTTCTCTTTGTTAGGCTAAATAAGTGAGCTCTTTGAAGCAGGTGTCTGGGGTCTTCTGGGCAAAAAACCCCAGAGCGACAATGAATAAGAATAGCAAGAAAAAGCAAGCAGAGAAGGGGGAAAGGAATGAAGACAAAGGAGCGAAAGAGAGAATGGGCATAAGAAAGTAGGCAGAGCACCTGTACCTAGGGCATGACATGTGGGGATTTTGATATATAGGTGATGACACCCTTCTCCTCTCCCCCATCCCCCCCAAATGGCTCATCTCCAGAAAAAGAAGTCATGAGCTACTGTGCTTGGCAGGAAGGTGTACCAACATACATACGGATCGAGCTCAGATGAACCAGCATGTGGCTTTTTTGATTGGATTTTACTCAGAAGGTGGAGTAGAACTTCCAAGCAAGCTGGTTTAGATATGTGGGCTTGGTCTACACTACAGCATTAGGTGACCTAATTATGTCAGTGTACACACTACAGCCTTGCTCCTGCCGATGTAAGTGCCCTGCTACACCTCTTCCATACACGGACCATCCCTCATGGAAACTGTGTGTGCAGCCACCTTAGCAAGTTCTTCCCAGCCAAGCTGACTTTCAATTACAGATAGGGCCTAGCTGCAAAGTTTGGGTCTAGAGTTGAACTTCCCCAAAGAGTTCCTCTGGGCGGCGTCCACTGGCTCCCTTGGCGCCTTTGAAGAGGAGTGGGCACTCTCCGGGGTTCTCTGCCCAGTGTCCCCTTCTTTTATCCCTTTGACCGCACTCCTGTCCCTGTGATTTCATTAGTTGTCCCCTGGAATCACTTGGTTTCTAGGTCCTGTAGATCCTCCCCTTAAGGCTGGGGGGGTCCTAAGCCCGCTCACTTCCTGGAACCCAATAGGTACACCGGCATAATAACTCCAATTCCACAAGAGGCGTAGGGCTCATGTCCATGTAGTTAAGGCCACACAGTGTCTTTGTAGACACTGTTACTTATATCAGCTGCTGACTGTCATTCTTGTCAATTTCAGGGCTCCATGCTGGCTATGAAATTTACAAGAAAACTGGGCTGTCACTGGGACAGGTGGGTACTCCAGCTATAGCCAGGCTGCCCCCCAGGCTCCACTCTCCCAGCCAGGCTGCATCTACCTGGCTTGGAGCCTAGCTGCCCCAGTTCCTAGCCCAGCTGCTGCCCGGGCTCCCCTCCCCCCCCCAAAAGCTCTAGGCTCCCCGCCGCTAGGAGCTCCGATATCCCCACTCCCCTGGCTCTTGGCTCCCTACTGCCCGGGAGCGCAGCTCCCGCCTCCTGGTTCCCCAGAACCCGACTTCTCCTCCTCTCCCCCCTCCCCCCCCCACTGACTACTGACTTAGTTTATGACAGTAGTAAGACATTGCTACCTTCCTGAGCAGTTCCCTGGATGGCGAATTCGGATGGGACAGGCGCAACATCGCTTCACTGTGGTCCTGCGCTCGCAATGCCACGCATCGCCTGGGGAAGCGCATCGACTGCCCCTGGGAGTGGTGCGAGGAGCGCCAGGAGCTGGGAGTCCTGGTGCCGCAGATCAGGTCCGACGACAATACCATCGTCACCCTGAGTGCCAGGGGCATGTTGAAGAGGACCCTGAAGACAGCCATCCACTCACTGTACATGGAAACCCTGAAGCGTAAACCGGACCAGGATAAAGCCTTCGAACTGACCAGCAAGTGGGATGCCAGCAACCACTTCCCCGCCGGGGGCAGCTTCTCCCGTTTCACTGACTGGCGGTTCATCCACCGTGCCCGGCTCAACTGCGTCCTGCTCAACGGAGCCGTCCACCACAGGAACCAAGACAAATGTTGCAGGAAGTGCGGCTACTCCACTGAGACCCTGCCCCACGTCCTGTGCAGCTGCAAGCCCCACTCCAGAGCCTGGCAGCTGCACCACAATGCCATCCAGAACCGCCTGGTGAAAGCCACGCCTGCGGGAGGTTGCTGTGAACTGTGCCATCCCCGGTACTGACAGCCAGTTGCAACCTGACGTGGTAGTCACCAACGAGGCTCAGAAAAAGATCATCCTCGTCGACGTCACGGTCTCCTTTGAGAACAGGATCCCGGCCTTCTGCGAAGCCTGAGCTCATAAGCTGGAAAAATATGCCTCCCTGGCCGACACTCTGAGAGCAAAGGCCTATGAGATGTAGATGGATGCCCTGGTCGTCGGAGCTCTGGGCACTTGGGACCCCTGCAACGAGCGTGTGCTGCGGACCTGTGGGATCAGTCAACGCTACGCACGGCTCATGCGGTGCCTCATGGTCTCAGATGCCATCCGATGGTCCAGGGACATCTACATCGAACACATCACTAGCCACCGACAGTACCAGGAGGTGTGAGCCAGAACGACATCGTGCATCAACTGTGAGAAAGGGACTGGGAGACTTTTTCCATTGGACCATATGAACTGGAACCATAAACTCATTGAAACAGAATCATAGAATATCAGGGTTGGAAGGGACCTCAGGAGATCATCTAGTCCAACCCCCTGCTCAAAGCAGGACCAATCCCCAATTTTTGCCCCAGATCCCTAAATGGCCCCCTCAAGGATTGAACTCACAACCCTGGGTTTAGCAGGCCAATGCTCAAACCACTGAGCTATCCCTCCCCCTTGAACATTAAATCTCAGCAAATGAGGGTAAATCCATCCTTATCCACTCATTATACTCCACACCTGAACATAGCCATTATATGAACAACATACCCACATTTCTCAGTGTCTGTACTTTGACCTGTTAACTTTTTACCCCCAATCGGGGATATTGCAGATTATGTATTCCTTACCCCATCTGATCCTAAATGGAATTTTGCACCCCTTGATAATCTGTACCTTATTCCCTGATAACCAGAAACTTCTACGCTTAAACTCTGTACCATTTTTTATTTTACTTTACATCATCTTAATAAAATTATTAATTCTGTGCCCTTGGGATGGCAAGGTGTTATTATTGCTGCCTTTTTAGAGGGCTCACAGAAGGACATTCCTGTCATTTACAGCTTGCTCAGAATGCAGCAGTGTGTTTGGTTGTTTTTTCTCATTGGTGTGAAAAACCACAATCCTATTATACCTGTCCTACACTCTTTACATTTGCCACCTTTGAAGTGTCAGGCTAATTTAAAGCTGGAACAGATGATTTTTAAAGTGGCTTTTATTGCTTCATAATTTATTATTTTAAAGTATTGTGAGACCTCCTCCTTGAGGCTTATTCTAATAGGTACTTGTGCTCTGACCACACCTGTCTTTTAGGGATTTTGCCTTCTCACCTTAAATTGTTAGAGGATTATATCTTTGTCATTGGGTCTTTGGAGAATGGAACTTTCTATCCCCTGAAAATAATTCTTGTTAATTTCTTCTATAAAACACCTAATTACTTTTCCATTTAAAAGGTTTTTGGTGACCATTCTTATTTTGACACATTTAGAACTTTTTTCCTCTCCTCCTTTTGCTATTAAGACCCCATCATTATTTTTTATTTTGCATATTAATGATGGTAGCTTTTCACTGTATTTTAATTTGTTTTTATTATGCCATTCGTTGTCCAGAACACCTGTGTGGGGAATATAGTTTAAATTCAATGTATCTGTTTGTTTGTCTACTTCCACAACCTCTGACGGTATTTGTCAACTAAGAAAAAAATTCAACTCTACAAAAATTGTTCTAACTTTCTGTAATGAAGGTAACCCTAACTTTTATTTGGGGTATTGTAACTTAGTAATGGACAGAAATTCTTTGAAAAGAAGCTTAATGGTGTTTAATCAGAATGATTTAAAACGCAAATAATTTTGCAAAATGATTACTCGTGATTGTAGGGGCGTGAGGTGGGCACTCATTTCAAAGACAGGTTGAATGTTAGAAGGATACTGAATTTTTAAAACTGGGATAGTACAAACTGTACAGATATGCTTTATAAATATAAATTGATATTTTTGATATTTAATTCTGTGGTTTTTAAAAACACAGCTATTTCCCCCCTAAAAATACAACTAAGTCCACCATTTATGAAGGTCACACACAATTTGTTTTCCTTTGCAGATCTGTAATATTTAAATGCTATTCCAATACTTGGCATATCTTGCATACTAAGTTAACTTTTCTTTCTGCTGGAAAATATAAAACACAGTAACAGTTATCTGGTGGCTGCTGTTGCTGTTCTCATTCATACTGTAGATGTAATGCTGATCACTCAGTTAATGCTGCTAAAACAGAAAGAAAGCTCAAGAAGTTTCCAGCTGACTTGACCCAACATTATTAGAATCATGCTTTGGATCATGGGCCACAAAACTTCTTTCTATGAGACATGTTGTATAAGCAAAAGGCCAATTCCTGGGTTGCAAGGAGTTGGAGGAATTGCATTCCTCTCTATCACATCCCATGCCTGAACATTGGCACCGGGTCTGAGAGAAGTCCTTGTTTGTTCTTCCTCCTAAACCCAGCCATACGGTATCTGCTGCTGTCAGGAAAGGGAAAGGAAAGACTGGGTAATAAATTGGACTGCAAGTGTATTTTTCATCTATGAAATACTATTTAGTTATGGTGTATTCCTAAAATGACTTCAATAATATTAAGTGTCTTTTATTTATTAAAGTCCATTTTAGCTGCTATTATCACCTTAGGGGGACCAAATCTTACCCTCAGAAACCTGCATGCACTTCCCCACGCCCCGACTACATTGGCAGCCGCACTCTGTGTGTCTGAGCAGGATTTGTCAACCGATAATTGAATTGTTGTTTAGGAGGAAATGTCACAGTATGGATAAATAGCTTTAACCCTTTTTCTCATCACAAACTTCCTCCCACCATTAATTGCAGATTTAGACACAAACAGCTTATTATTAAGGATTTCAGGACACCACCAAGAATTGGGGAACAAAGAGTTTGAGATCTCTGGTTGAATCCAGCTTTTGTCTAGCGTATTCCTGAGTCTGGTACTAGGTCATCTGGCTAACCACTAAGGCACATTTTTTATTTAAACTTTAACCAAAAAATGTTTAGATAGCGACAACCTACCACAGATCAGCATCAGGGTTTGAACTGAGGACCTTTAGCACCAAAGCACAGAGGCCTACCACTTGAACTAATGTGTAATTCTAGACAATAAGTGTAATTGGCTAGCTTCTGTGTTTATTAGCTGCTAGAGGGGCATGCAACACATTATGTGAGGCTGTCACTCCTGTGCTATGATCGAACATATTAGTTAGTGCTGCCACTGTTTAAAGAGATGCACAGTCGTACTGGAGACTTGGATTTGATTCCAGTGTCCTGTTTTCCCATTTTAAAAGGGTTCAGCCCATGGTTAAGAGGAAAGGCTTTATGTCATCTTTGCAATCCCTCAATGCAAGGATGATGTCTGCCACCGGGGTTCATTGGTGGGTTTTTAAGTGGTTGAGGAGCCCATTTCATGCCCTGCAGATTTCCACACAGAAGTGACAGGTGTGGTCTTGGAGGAGACATAGTTGTTGGCTGGACTGTTGTGCCCTTTCTTTCCTCCTTTGTCGCTTTTCTGTCTCATGAGCACATCTGTTCTCCTCCAAGTGAGCTGTGGCTTGGTGTATGGTGTGGTGCCATTGTGTTCTGTTCTGTGCCAAGTCCTCCTAGTTTATGTCACTCAGCAATGAACTCTCTGCCAGTTAGGGAGTGGTGTTGGGTTTCAAACAATCTTGGGTCCAGACAATCTTGGCCTTCAGGATAGTGGCCAGCATGATGGGTGATGAGGATGTATGGTGTAAATCTGGAAATGTTTTCCAAGCTTTGTGATGGTTCCATTTGCCCCTTTTTGGGGGCCAGTGAGCAAAATTAAAGGACACATTTAATTTAAAGCCCTGGCAGTACTTCTTTAGCAGCCAGCTCAAGATGAGAAACACTATTGTTTTCACAATAGCAGAAGCTAGAGTTAAGGGTCCATTGGCACTTTGATATAAGCATGTGAAAATGATGGGTTATAATCTTTATGGAAGAACTCTCCTTTTGGGGCTAAAACTTTCAGCCAAACAGTAGCAGCTGCAGAGGTGTGGAGCAGTTTCGATAGTGTGGTAGATCTTTTAATCTTCTTTTGCATATTCTATTTAATATTTAATTTTATGGTAATGACAGGAGACCCCCATCAGAGTCAGAGCCTCATTGTGCTAGTTGTATAAAGACATACGATGATACAGATACTCCACCAAAGACCTCAGAAACTGAATTGAGTGTCCTTCCATGTGTCAGAGTAAGCATATTTGTGATTGACAAACTAGCAGTCTTTCTTTGTTTCCAGATTAGGATTTTTATTCTTTGTCACTACTCATTTTAATTTAGATTTGGCCACCTTTGCTCAAGATTGTTACGCAAAAACCCTACAGTGCAAGAATCAGATTCGTTACTCACGCTAAGTTGTACCTGACCCAGTGGAGGAAGGTATTACTCAAGGAGAGTAAAGTTCTTCATCTTCAAGATTTATTTAGATGTTAAAGTGGAATGTCAGAATGTCTTGTTGCTGCTGACCTTGGTTTTGAAATAGTAGAAAATGCTATAGTTAGAGTTGTCAGTATTGCCATTATAAATCTCCTTTTCTGGGATTTATAACTCAGCTATTGTAAGACAAACAAGAATTTTTCTTCAGGCAAGATCTTGACATACAAAGCCTCCGCATGAACGTACCCTTCACTAACGATGAAATAAAAGATAGATTTGGCCTGTTTGTAGTTATGCAGCTATACAGGAAACTTGCCACCAAGCTTTTTAAATACAGTGAGATTTTTAAAGTTTTAGGTTTTTGGTTGTCAGTTTTTGAAAACTGAAAATATTTTTGGTTTTTGAAAATCAAAAATTTCTAGAGAAATAACTATTTTCTGTGAAAATTTAATTTCTAAAAAAGGGCGTTTTACATTAAAAAAAATTTGTACCTGAAAAATGTTGACCAGTTCTCGTGTTGCAAAAGCACTTTGAAATCCTTGAATGGAAAACAGATAAGTGAAATTTATTAAATGATGTTCAGCTTTGAGGACTGGTATAGTCAGGTTCTGCAGCTTTCACTGGGTAAACCGCAATTGTCATCATGTTGAAGTCCCTTAAGAGGCAAATCATTTAAAACAGGCAGAAAAATGTGTGAGACTTAAGTTCATATTTCTTTTCTGTTTCAGGTACAAACAGTTTGCACAATGATGATTCCAGGGTTTTTCATTTTCCGTAGGAGCCAGGAAGACACTGAGCTGAACTAAAACATTGAGTGGAAACTATTTGTTTAAGGATCATCAAGAGAGGAACACTTATTTTAAAACTACTTTATTCTAAAGAGAAAGAAGATTGTATTTATGCTGAAAAAAAACTGGATTAACAATGAGGCCAAAGACTTTTCCTGCTACAACTTATTCTGGAAACAGCAGGCAAAGATTACAAGAGATTCGTGAAGGTTTGAAGCAGCCTTCCAAATCGTCAGGTCAGGGATTACCTGTTGGACCAGGCAGCGAAACTTCTCTGGACCCTAAAATTTTAATAGGGAAAGATGCTGCCAGGCAGCAGCAAATGAGACCAACAGCCAAGTTTGGACCTTATCAGAAAGCACTACGAGAAATCAGATATTCGTTGTTGCCTTTTGCTAATGAGTCGGGGACCTCAGCCTCCACAGAAGTAAATAGGCAGATGCTGCAGGAATTGGTGAATGTAGGCTGTGATCAGGTACGTATGAATTTGAGGGGAAGGAATGTTATACTGGGTTTAAAGCAAGTATATATAAATCTACAGAAATTATATCCGTTGGTGGTTGACCCAAGGAAATGTTGTCAAATGACAAGTGCTGCTGATTCTTCTAGCTGTGTCGGCTGCCTTTGCTGCTGTTGGCCATGAAGAATGGTTGCTGTTGCTGGAGGCTTTAGTAGGGTAGATGACTTATTCTTGAGTGGATCTGTTCCTTCCTTTGCGTAATTCCAGTGGGTAGCATTGGATGGCCATTAATCTGTCCCATGGCCTGTCATGGGGTCCCATAGGTTTCTGTTCTGTCACTTCTGTCATTTATCTTGTTGGTGTGCCTATGGGCACAATAGGAGTAATAATAGGATGTGTGCGGGGGTGCCTGGAAGACATAGATGATACTCAGCTGTTCAGCTATTTCATCAGAACTGGGCCGTGCAGTTCAATGGTTTAGCTAGTGTTTGGCCATACTGTGACTTGAATAGGAGTTAGCTGTCAGTGACTTAGGTGCTTTTGAAAATGTTACCCTTGGTGACTTACGCCCCAAGTCTCATTGACTCTCGGAAGCAATCAGAAGAAAGGGACGGTGTCTGGCTCTTTAACTGAAATATGCCCATTGTTGCATAGCCAAGTTTACGGAGGGGCGGTATTGGGGTGAAGAGTACACAGTGTGGCTATTTCTGTGTTAAACAGTATCTTTCATTGGAAGTATTTTACATATGTGCTCTGGAGTTGGCATCATCTTCCTATTTGTGTGCGGATACAATTTGTGGTGTTGGCTTTGACTTATAAAGCTCTGTTTCTGGTTCAGGTCCTGGCTGCATGAGAAACCATCTTTTACCACTTATGCTCAAATGGCATTTGTGTGTCAAGCAGAAACACTTGTGTTTTTATAGTCCCCTGCTTTAAATGGCAAGGTGTTCTCATGATTCCTTGATTCCAAACCTTATTTCCACTTACTTGTCTATCAAACCTTGTATTTACTGACCTTCAAGGCACCTTTCAAAGACTATCAACTTCTTAAAACTTTCCTTGAAGTGGGGGGGTTGCTTGACAAATAATTCATAATAACAACCATTGACATTTACTTGGAGCTGCACGGGATAGAGATATTTAAACAATCTCTGCACCAGTGAGCTTATGTTCTACAAGTTGGGTAGAGAGAAGACAAGATGCAGACCCAGATGATAATGGGAGGATTGGGGAGGAGCAACTAGATGTTACCTGGTCCAGTGGATCAGATGCTGAATTGAGTTCTCTTCCTGGATGTGACACTGACTTGCTGCGTGAGCGTGTGTGTCATGAAGGCTTACATTTTGAAAGGTCTGCACTCAGAAGTTCCTAAGGCACTTCTGAATGCAAACACTTGATGCACATAAATGAGTGATGGTTAAGTGAGCACAGTGGGATCCCTGATTTGTACATACAAATTGGGTGTATTTACAAAGACACGTCATGCACACATGCTTTTGAGTGCAGACTTCTAAAACTTACCTATAAACAGGGATCCTTGCTTATCTTTCAGAATGCTTTGGGACTTATGGCTAAAAATGTTTCATGAAGTTCAGTGTAGTATACTGTGTATATATAATTTTTTATAACTATTTTTATATACCAGGTCTCAGCTATTGGCACGAGGTATCTGAAATGCTGTACAACAATTAAAGTCAGCTCTGACTGTGCTCTAAATGGTCACATTCTCATAGGCTCCGTAGATCCTAGAGCACATGTTTGTGGTTTTTCCTCCTCTCCCTGATCCTTCCTTGTGTTTCACTTCTTTCCATTCAGTTTCCCCAGTTGTGGCTTGGTCCTGTGAAGATGCCATTACTAGCGGCAGCCATATCAAATGAGTATAGCAGTTAGACTTGAACATCATCAGGGTCAGATTCGACATAATCTCCTGTTAGAGATTCCACAACTGGTGTCCTGTTTCTGAAAATGCTCTGTCTGTGCATCCCATACTCTTACCCAGTCCAATCTAGATGAAGCATACATGTCTTGGAAGGTTGGGAATGGATGGGAGTTCCTTGAGGTAGCTTGGACTCTGTCAACTGCTTTCAATGAGGCCCCTAAATTCAACCAAATAAATAGCCCGTGAAGCTTGTGTTTTTATTCCTGCCTTTACTGGCTAATAAGTGCATGGCACGAAAATAGCTCCTTGGTGGCAGTCATGTTCAGCCCAGATGGAGTCTAATCTGGAGGTGGTGAATGCATATTTTGCAGTGTTTTTTTCTCACCTGAAAAGAAAGGTTGTGGTTTCTCTTGCCTTTGCCCAGTCAGGAGGATGTTACATGCCACTTTCCCAATCCATGCCAGGAGTGAGTGTTAAAAAATTAAATAAACCACAGATGGAGCTAATATTACAGATACACAGGAAACAAGGATTTAGAAAACAATTTTTGTAAAAATAGAAAAATGCTGGGCCTTAAATGGCCCAATGGGGGGGTGTCCCTCTTAACTTTCCCATACAGCAAGCCTACTCCTGCTCACTGTATAAAATACTAACCAGCTACTTAATGATCAATAGCTGAAATCAGTGATTTGCCATCAGTAAATCTAATCTAAGGTGTCCGGTGGATTTTGAAAACACCTAAATGCTGTGTGATGTTCATCATAATGGTCTGAAGAACTTCATTCTCACAATAGATCTGGGCTAATTTGGTTTGGTGTTGTGTTCCAGAGGAACCCTACTTCCATTGGACTATATTCGAGGGTGCAAAGATCAACATTTTCATTCTTTCTGGTCACTGAGCCAGGACCAGTGTTAGAAAACAATCTACCAGTACTAAAAGGAATTTAAGGTCCACTACTAGGTACTTCTGTAGTATGTTTTCAATTTTAGCAGCAGTTATTAACACACCTATCGAGATGGACCGGGGTGCTGGAACAATGTGTATAGTGGGGTTGCCGAGAGCCATTGAACCAAACTATACCCTGTATATGGTGGAAACCACTTCAGGCCAGGAGGTGCGACAGCCCCCCCCCATATGCCTAGTTCCAGCACCTATGGAGATGGAGAGTAATGCTTAATACTATTTGAAAGTTGAGCTTCCAAGCCATCAGATAGCATAAAGCAAGGGTTTTTATCTCTCGGCTCTTGAGAAGCTCACTTCAAAAATCTATTGGAATTCAAGCATGTGTTGGGGAAGGAAACAAGATGGTAATCAGAATGATGCATTTTTAACTGGGTACCATCCAGTTGACATTTGTTCAATTTAAAAAAATTAAAAGTAGATTCAGATCACAATCACATTTTATTTTTTATTTTCTCTCTTGCTGTGTGAAAGAATGACAAAAAGGGAAAATTGACTGCTGGAGAATTAGTAAAATAACTATATAGAATGTGCTATCAAATTAATTAAGTAAATGCAAAATTTTAAAAAATATATGTCTTTATGTTTCTGTAATTTTAGGTGTTGCTTGTAAAAACAGCTGATAAGAGATTTTCAGATGGCGTTAGTATTAAAGTTGATTAATAACTGATGTTGGGTGCATCACTATGACTGTAAATTGAAGTTTAGATTCCTCGATTCTGAATGGCATAATATGCCCATTTCCAGAGTTGGTGGTGCTTAAGATATTGGGAGAGAGACCCTGGTCCCACTGAACTCAGTGGAAGCTTTGCTGTTGAATTCAGTGGATCTAGAATTTCACCCTGGATCTTAACTTTATTTTATATTAACCATAACCCTTTTAACAAATTACAATCCTGGCAGCTAAACGGAGTCACTCTTGCTAAATAATGACTGTTGTAGACATTACTTAAACAAATAGCATATGAGTTGGAATCACAAATATTTCAGATCAAATAATTTCAAAACTTGTAAAACTTGATCGCAAAAGACATGACCTTACTCAGTGTGAAAGCATGTAGTCAAAAACACTACTAATATACTAGTCCCCTTTTAAAGAAAACTTGCTGGGCTTGAAAGTGTAGCTTTCAATCACTGAGAAAGATTGTGGAGAGACTTCTTGCAGATCAGTAAGCCACTTGAAATCACCCTGGGCAATTATTGTTTTTCAGTTGTAGCAAGTAGATGCAATTGAGCATATGATCAGATGCATTCCATCAGCCTGAAGGGGCTAGGTTTTTTCTTGCCATACTTCAGAATTAAAAAAAACCTTGACATAAGAATATTGTTTTCTGTTCTAAATTATGTAAATACACGCTGTTAAATAACTGTTCTATTTTACTTTGGTGATGGCTGGTCTTCACTTGGTGAAGTTCCCTGGCTATAGTTTGTATATGTAGTTTATTCTTAACAACAGTAGTTCAGAATTTTTCTTACGCTGTGCACTTAAAAAATGCCGCATTGCAGTGGTGTGCGGTGAGCAGTATGATTCATGACGTACGGAGTCTCTGACAGCTCACTTTACCTTTACAAATGCCTCTGAAATAAAACACACACCTCCTACGCTGTGCCAATACCTGAACATTCCTTAAGGGCGGCTCTCCCCTTCAAACTCTAATTATGGTGGCTTTCAAGGAATGGGAAAGATAAAAGATGTTTGTGGGAACTCTAATATATCTAAGAGTATCAAGCTGACCATCTTGTCATCTTTATTACATTGAGGTCTTGGAATTCAGTTACAAAGTTTTTTTTGTTTTTGTTTTTTTTATTGCATTCCAGGATCCTTTGATCTTTCTGTCTTGGATTACATTTTTTTGAAGAAAGTAATATTTCTCCACTCATCTCTCCCCCTTGGCAGAGGCTGCTTTTTTCTTTTTTGGGGTGCGGGGGAATCACTAACTCAGCAGTGCAATGGGGGAGGGAAGGTGCGGAGGGGACCGTCTAGGGGGCCCAGGCCACCCCCTCCACACTCCCCTACCTCTAGCCATAGAAGTACTAAAAATTCACATGAACGTCCTTGAGCCGCCATCTCCCCTTCCAGAGCAGGCTTGGAAGTGGAAAAGAGGGAGGAGACAATGAGGAGATGGCAGCCTGGGGTTCTGGGAAGTGGGGAGCCAGGCTTGGTGGGTCTCAGGGGCCAGAGCCCCAGCTCTAGCCAGTTTCTGGCAGTTCTGTCACCGGTCCTTGTCCTCCTTCAAGGACTGGACCCAGGTGAGAGAGAGCGGCCAGTGCATATCCCAACAGAGAGACCGGGACCTCTGCCTGCCGTCTTCTTCCCTCCTCCCCCAGTCACCCATTTGGAGAGACCAAGATGGGATGGAATCTCTTCTCCTCCTCCATCCCCCTCTCCAAATCAGGGAAACTGGGACTGGATGGGACTTCTGCACCTCCTTCCCGAGAAGGGATTCATACCTCCCACGCCTGGACGTGGCTCCCTGCATTCTAGAACCCTGGCTTGTTGCCATCTCACACCGCCTCCTCCACTTCTTTCCCTCAACACAATTATCCCTTCTCTGGATCCAGGAGACTGGTTCACCGCCCTCGGCATGGAAGACGTGTTCTTTCACATAGCAATTTATCCTGCATACAAACGCTTTTTAAGGTTCATGATAGACCAAAAACATTATCAGTTCGTGGGTCCTTCCCTTTGGCCTGTCGACAGCCCCACAACTGTTCATCAAGTACATGTCGGTGGTAGTAGCCTTCCTCCGAAGAAGGCAGGTACAGGTATACCCTTACCTCAACAATTGGGTGCTCGGGGGGCACACCAGAGGAACAGGTGGAATCGCAGGTCCTGGCCACATCCACCTTTGAGAGACTAGGTTTTCTCAACGTGAACAAGTCCACCTTGTCTCCGGCCCAGAGGATAGAGTTTATCGGAGCAGTGCTGGACTTGGTCCAGGAAAGAGCAAGCCTGCCACAGTCCTGATTCCAAGCCACAGCAAGCATCATTCGATGCATGAGAGCGTAGCCGACCACTACAGCAAGGAATTGCCTCAGTCTTCTCGGTCACATGGTGCCCTGCACGTACATGGTCCGACATGCCAGGCTGAGACTTAAGCCTCTACAGATGTGGCTCGCTTCGACCTACCGCTAGGGGCTTGACAGCCTGGGACTAGTGGGCTCAATGCTCGAATAGTCTGCGGAGTCCCCCTCAGCTGTCCTTATCTCTAGTTACAGATGAGTCAGCTCTAGGTTGGAGCGCACGTCTGGGAGATCTCCGAATGCAGGGCCTCTGGTCACAGGACAAGCTCTCTCTCCATATCAATATCAAGGAGCTCAGAGTGTTGCGACTTGCGTGCCAGGCCTTTTCAGTCTCGTCTGCAAGGCCAGCACGTGGCAGTATTGATGGACAACACTACTGCAATGTTTTACATCAACTAGCAGGGTGGAACCCGGTCCTTGCCCCTCTGTTAGGAGACTGGGAATTCTGTACAGCCCACTCCATTCACCTGGAAGCATCATGTGTGCCAGGAGCCCAGAATGTACTGGTGGACCCCCCTCAGCAGATCCTTCCACGGCCGCGAGTGGTCCATCCAGCCGGATGTCATTCGCTCCATCTTCCAGTGGTGGGGATTTCCCCAGGTTGGCCTGTTCGCCACTCGGAGCAACAGGAAGTGCCCAGTGTTTTGCTCCTTCCAGAAAAGTAGCCTGCACTCAATCGCAGACACACTCCTGCTACCCTGGGGAGGCCGTCTGCTCTACACCTTTCCCCTGATCCCTTTCGTGCACAAAGTCATACTCAAGGTCCGCAGAGACGGGGCAGAGTTAATTCTGGCGGCCCCAGCGTGGCCGCGACGCCACTGGTACACCATGCTTCTGGATCTGTTGGTCAACACTCCGATCATGTTGCCACTCCTCCCCGACTTGATCACTCAGGACCACGGTCGTCTTCATCACCCAGACCTCTCGTTCCTCCACCTCATGGCCTGGAAGCTTCATGACTGAATCCTATGGAGCTCCTGTGCTTGGAGCAGGTAAGGAAGGTCTTACTCAGCAGCAGAAAGGCCTCCACGTGGGCCACATACTTGAAGTGGAAGAGGTTCACTTGCTGGTATGACCAGCGTCATATGCCCCCACTTCAGACACCGTTACCTCTTATTGTGGAGTACCTTCCGCACCTGAAATAGCGAGGCCTGGCAGTGTCATCCATAAAGGTACACCTAGCAGCTATCTCAGCTTTCCACCCCGAACTCTCTAGATGCTCCGTCTTCGCCAGCCCCATGGTTGGATGGTTCCTCATGGTCTGGATCGGCTACATCCCCAGATTAGCCTGTTCCTGTGTGGGACCTTAATTTGGTCCTCTCTGAATTAATGGGGCCCCCATTCAAGCTGCTGGCATCTTGCTCCCTTCTTTAGCTATAGTGGAAGACAGCCTTCCTAATTGCCATCACATCAGCAAGAGGTTGTACTCCTTGGATGTTTGGTGAGCGTTAGCCTTCTATGTTGAATGCACCAAGCTGTTCAGGAAATCGAACCAGTTGTTCATAGCGGTGGCTGACCTCATGAAAGGCCTACTGGTCTCATCTCAAAGAGTGTCTTCCTGGATCACGTCCTGCATCCATGCATGCTACGGGCTGGCCAAGACACCAGCCCCGGCACTTACGGCGCACTCCACAAGGACACAGGCCTCATCTGCAGCGTTTCTGGGCCAGGTCCTGATACAAGAAATCTGCAGGGCAGCAACTTAGTCCTTGGTACATACATTCACCTCATTACGCCATCGTCCAGCATGCCAGAGATGATACAGCTTTTGACAGAGCAGTGCTTCAATCTGCGATTCCATAACTCCAACCCCACCGCCTGGGTAAGGCTTAGGAGTCACCTGATTGGAATAGATATGAGCAATCACTTGAAGAAAAAACGGTTACTCACCTTCTCGTAACTGTTCTTTGAGATGAGTTGCTCATATCCATTCCAAACCCACACGCCTTCCCCTTTGTCGGAGTAACCAGCAAGAAGGAACTGAGGAGGCGCTGGGTTGGCGGGGTCATATATTGAGCGCCATTCCAGGGGGCTCCACAGCCAAACAGACAGGTGCTGCTAGGGGAAGAACTTTTCGACGACTGTGCATGTGGTATGCGCACACCTGATTGGAATGAGTATGAGCTACACATCTCGAAGGACAACAGTTATGAGAAGGCGAGTAACCGTTTTTTCCTTAACTGACACTGATTCTGTTACACTAAATGTAATTTATGCAGAAATCCTTTTTGTTGGGACGGGCACACAGAATTAAGCCGTCACTGAAAACCTCCCTCTGGCAGTGGGTGCAGAATTTTGGGATCTGAGCACATGGGTAGTACAATGTGGTGAGGATGGAAAGACATTAGTTTTTTCCCTAGAAGTAGAAAAGAAGAGTGAAAATTGAAGTGTAGGTGAAAAGAGACCTGTTAAACCAGCCTGGATTGCTCTGTAGGAAATACCTAAACAATGGCATGTGGACCCTCACTAGCAGTGTTGCAATTTGGCAAGGACTAGATCTCATTTCATTTTTTTTTTTTGGGGGGGGAGCGGGGGATCACAAATATATTATCAAATGAGTGTGTTGCTGAATGATACACACTCCAACAGGTAAAATAAAACCCATATCTGAGGATTTCAGCTACCAGTGTCGTGTCTGTGCTCCCACCTCCCATCCCAGTTTGGAATTAAGCCTTTCTCTTTCCCTTCCTTTGGATACTGATAGTGTGTGCTTGTTTCTACCCTTTCCTTTTGTTACAATCTCTTCTTCTTCTTTTTTTTTTTTTAGGATCTTCCAGGATCACATTTTACCCCTCTCTGTCCTTCCCTTGCCCCCACCCCCCACCCCCGCTCCTCCCCCAAGGCCACATATCACACTTTCTGACCCCACATGGTTGAAGAGAACGCCTTCAGTTGTTTCAATTTGGCTGCTAAAGAATGAAGTGAGTCACAGCTTTCCCCTGGGGGCTGAAGGCAAGAGGCCAAGCCTACTCCTGAACTCTTTTGTGTTGACATTTCTCCCTGTGTCTATTCCTACTCCACTTCTTTTTCTTGTCTCCAGTCTCCCATGTTGCTGCTGGCAAGAAGGGCAGCATCATTGCTAGTGAAAATGACCAGACTCTACTAGGTATTGCTATGCTGCTGCTGTGCGACACTGGGGGGTCCATTCATTCTGGGATATGCTTTGCTCAAGAGCTGCCCAGGAGCATTCTTGTGCTGGGAAATCTGGGGCAGGGAGCAAAGATAATTTCTCGTTCCTTTCTCTCCACCCTCTCCCTGTACAAGTGTGTCCAGCAGTGGTGGATGGTGCCTTTGCTGCTTTTGCATAGCACACTTCTCTGTAGAGCACCAGAATGAAACTAACCAGGATTGCATTCGTTTTAAACTTCTGCTGCTGTCCTTATCAGTCCTCCTTCCCACCCTCCCTCTTGGGTGGCACGGGACAGGAGTGGGAATTCCTTGTAATGCCACCTTTGAAATAACAGGATGGGAATTCCATGCCAAATGTAAACCATTAAATATATACAAAATGGTCAGTTCTGTTGAACCAATGGAGACCGCTCTTCTCCATAAGCACATGCATGCACGTAAACAACTTGACATGGATGTTAATGAGAGTTCTGCATGTATAGTAAAGGGAGAGTGTCTATGCCCAAAAAGAAAAGGAGGACTTGTGGCACCTTAGAGACTAACCAATTTATTTGAGCATGAGCTTTCGTGAGCTTTTCTTTTTGCGAATACAGACTAACACGGCTGTTACTCTGAAACCTGTCTATGCCCAATTATTCAATGTGGAGCTTATATAAAGCACTATAATCATATATTTCAGTAACAAGATACTATTATGTTTTTCTTCTCGGTGCTTGTCTAGATTAAAGATTCTTGTGTAGTAATAAATACCAATTAATGGTCAGCATAAGGTTTGCTTATGTCTGTCTTCAGTAAAAGAACAAATGGCTTCATCAGGTCATTGGAAAATCTGTAGAAGTGTTAACATCAAGCTTTTAAAAAAATCGCACTTGTAACCAAAAGTTTGAGAATGCCACTAATGTAACAGGAAGTTGTATCACAATGATATTAGGGTGTAGCAGTTCCTTTTGCATGTTTTATGGTTCTCAGCTTAAATCTCTGCTCTCCTTGACAGCTTGTATTTGATAGGAGCCAAAATAGTTTTTTGTTAAGTCAGAAAAATTTTGCATATGTGAAGAGGTAAGTGAAGTTTATTAACTTTGAGACAGGTTTTATTAGAAGGACCAGATGCAAAGATTTTGCAGATTAGAAAGAACTCTTTTTAATACAAATATACATGTAATACATTTTAACTCAGGTGGCAATTTTGCAACAGAAAAACCTCAAAAACGGACTCCAAGGAGAAACTGCTGAGCTCGAATTAATATGCAAACTAGATACCATTAACTTGGGTTTGAATAGAGACTGGGAGTGGCTGGGTCATTACACATATTGAATCTATTTCCCCATGTTAAGTATCCTCACACCTTCTTGTCAACTGTCTAAATGGGTCATCTTGATTATCACTACAAAAGTTTTTTTTTCTCCTGCTGACAGTAGCTCATCTAAATTAATTAGCCTCTTACTCCACCTTTTCATGGTCTCTGTATGTGTGCATATGTATATCTTCTTACTGTATGCTCCATTCTATGCATCCGATGAAGTGGGCTGTAGCCCACGAAAGCTTATGCTCTAATAAATTGGTTAGTCTCTAAGGTGCCACAAGGTCTCCTGTTCTTTTTGTGGATACAGACTAACATGGCTGCTACTCTGAAACCTGTAAGCTGAATAAATCCTCATCACACTAGAACAGTTAACATGTGGAATGTGAGCTGTGGGCATGCATGCTGTTTATCTGGTACACCTGTTTTAAAAAAAGAAGTATTGGCCATATTTTTTTATTCATATATATAGATAGATAGATAGATAATGTGTGTGTATATGTATGTTTCTACTGGCTATCCAGATAGATTACAAGGGGATAGCTTGTTTTTCTCTTTTTTTTCCCCCTCCCCTTTCTCCCTGCTCATATCTCAAGCAAACACATATATTATCTGAAAAATAATGGTGCATCAGTAAAAGTGAGAGGGTAGTCCTGGCCTATCACTGTTGTGGTACTCCCCTCCTCCCAAACTGCAGAGAACTGTGGGGAAGGAAGTGCCTTTTTAGACCAGATTCTATTCCAGTCTCAATGGTCAGAGACAGGGAGAACCTTTCTTGTTCTGACTGTGATCCTCTCCCAGCTCCATAGAGGGGAGACAGAAAAGGTAGACTTATTGCTCCTCTTGCTTCACGCCAGTCAGTGTAAGAGTTGAATCTTCCTAGATGAGAGATCTATGAGCCTCATTTTGAATAGAGTCCAAGTAACTCAAATATTCCTTGTGAAGAAAATACAAGGTAAATATAGGTAGTGGGGATGGAATACAAAAACACTCTAAAATAGCCTTTTTAAGTAGGTTACTTTTGGGAAGGCTGAAGTCAAGGAGTGCCTAGTTACTGGGTACTTTTAGTTCCAGCGGAGAGGATAACGACCATGCTGCCTATGCTACTGCAGAACAGAGCCAATAAAAAAATAACCATTCTCTCAGTTGCTATGTCTTGGGTGCCTTTATGCCACTTTGCCTTTAACTGCTCTGTGTGTGTGTGTGTGTGTGTGTGTGTGTGTGAGGGGCAGAGGAAGGGTTGGAGTGGTATTTTTTTATGTGCTACCTAATATGTATCGCAATATTTATAGAACAAGGAGGGTCTGCAATAACCCCCATTCCTCTATGAATGGGAAAATGTAGACCTTTACAACTCCAATGTTTAAATGACTTCAGTGTTTTTTTGTGTTTTGGTTTTTGTATCCTTGCATTCCTGTGATAGATGCTTTGGACCTTAAAAGTTGCATGTTTTCTTGCTTAAGTTGGGAGCTAAAGTATTCCACATACATAGAGTTCCAGAAAGCAACAGATTACTTGTTGCAGGTGATGATGGTATCTAGGCTTCTATCTTGCAAATACTTGTGTGTGCACAGTCCCACTAAGTGAGACTACTCTGTGTAGTTACTTATGTGTAACTGTTGGTAGGATCAGGGGCTACGTTTGTATCAGTTAATCCATGTATTGATTTCAAATCTATGTAATAACGGGGGGGATGTAAACTGTAAGGTTTCAGAGTAGCAGCCGTGTTAGTCTGTATCCACAAAAAGAACAGGAGTACTTGTGGCACCTTAGAGACTAACCAATTTATTAGAGCATGAGCTTTCGTGAGCTACAGCTCACTTCATCGGACGCATAGAATGGAACATATAGTAAGAAGATACCATACAAACTATAAGAGGCTAATTAGTTAAGATGAGCTATTATCAGCAGGAGAAAAAAACTTTTGTAGTGATAATCAAGATGCCCCATTTAGACAGTTGACAAGAAGGTGTGAGGGTACTTAACTTAAGGAAATAGATTCAATATGTGTAATGACCCAGCCACTCCCAGTCTCTATTCAAACCCAAGTTTATGGTATCTAGTTTGCATATTAATTCAAGCTCAGCAGTTTCTCGTTGGAGTCTGTTTTTGAAACTTTTCTGTTGCAAAATTGCCACCCTTAGATCTTTTACTGAGTGGCCAGAGAGGATGAAATGTTCTCCTACCGGTTTTTGAATGTTAGGATTCCTGATGTCAGATTTGTGTCCATTTATTCTATTGCGTAGCGACTGTCTGGTTTGGCCAATGTACATGGTAGAGGGGCATTGCTGGCACATGATGGCATATATCACATTGGTAGATGTGCAGATGAACGAGGCCCTGATGGTGTGACTAATGTGATTTGGTCCTATGATGGTGTCACTTGAATAAATATGTGGACAGAGTTGGCATCGGGCTTTGTTTCAAGGATAGGTTCCTGGATTAATGTTTTTGTTGTGTGGTTGCTGGAGAGTATTTGCTTCAGGTTGGGGGGCTGTCTGTAAGCAAGGACTGGTCTGTCTCCCAAGATCTGTGAGAGTGAGGGATCATTTTTCAGGATGGGTTGTAGATCTTTGATGATGCGCTGGAGAGGTTTTAGTTGGAGACTGAAGGTGACAGCTGGTGGCATTCTGTTATTTTCTTTGTTGGGCCTGTCCTGCAGTAGGTGACTTCTGGGTACTCTTCCGGCTCTGTCAATCTGTTTTTTCACTTCCGCAGGTGGGTATTGTAGTTTTAAGAATGCTTGATAGAGATCTTGTAGGTGTTTGTCTCTGTCTGAGGGATTGGAGCAAATGCGGTTGTATCTTAGAACTTGGCTGTAGACAATGGATCATGTGGTGTGTCCTAGATGGAAGCTGGAGGCATGTAGGTAAGTAAAGTGGTCAGTAGGTTTCCAGTATAGGGTGGTGGTTATGTGACCATCACTTATTAGCACAGTAGTGTCCAGGAAATGGACTGCTTGTGTGGATTGGTCTAGGCTGAGGTTGATGGTGGGATGGAAATTGTTGAAATCCTGGTGAAATTCCTCAAGGGCTTCTTTTCCATGGGTCCTGATGATGAAGATGTCATCAATGTAGTGCAAGTAGAGTAGGGGTTTTAGGGGATGAGAGCTAAGGAAGCGTTGTTCTAAGTCAGCCATAAAAATGTTGGCATACTGTGGGGCCGTGCGGGTACCCATAGCAGTGCCACTGACTTGAAGGTATATATTGTCCCCAAATGTGAAATAGTTGTGGGTGAGCCATCAGGGGCTCGTTCATCTGCACATCTACCAATGTGATATATGCCATCATGTGCCAGCAATGCCCCTCTGCCATGTACATTGGCCAAACCGGACAGTCTCTGCGCAATAGAATAAATGGACACAAATCTGACATCAGGAATCCTAACATTCAAAAACCGGTAGGAGAACACTTCATCCTCTCTGGCCACTCAGTAAAAGATCTAAGGGTGGCAACTTTGCAACAGAAAAGTTTCAAAAACAGACTCCAACGAGAAACTGCTGAGCTTGAATTAATATGCAAACTAGATACCATAAACTTGGGTTTGAATAGAGACTGGGAGTTGCTGGGTCATTACACATATTGAGAAAAGGAGTACTTGTGGCACCTTAGAGACTAACCAATTTATTTGAGCATGAGCTTTCGTGAGCTACAGCGAGCTCATGCTCAAATAAATTGGTTAGTCTCTAAGGTGCCACAAGTACTCCTTTTCTTTTTGCGAATACAGACTAACAGGGCTGTTACTCTGAAACTACACACATTGAATCTATTTCCTTAAGTTAAGTACCCTCACACCTTCTTGTCAACTGTCTAAATGGGCCATCTTGATTATCACTACAAAAGTTTTTTTTTTCTCCTGCTGATAATAGCTCATCTTAACTAATTAGCCTCTCACAGTTTGTATGGCAACTTCAAACTTATCTGTATGTATATATATCTTCTTACTATATGTTCCATTCTATGTGTCCGATGAAGTGAGCTGTAGATCACGAAAGCTTATGCTCTAATAAATTTGTTAGTCTCTAAGGTGCCACAAATACTCCTGTTCTTTTTGTAAACTGTAAGATCACCCTCCTTGTCTGTTGCTCTGACCATGTCATCCTTATCAACTCCTTTAAATCCCACCACTGGCTCCCTGTTTTCCACTGCATCAGACTTTGTTTCTTGTACTTTCTGTACTTCCCTTCAATGCTCTTTAGAACTCTGCACCTCCCTCTTTACCTGCCATTTTGCACAGCCAGCTGCTCTGCCAATGACGCCTGCCTTAAATACCCATTTTCCCACTTTCACAAATGTGTCTCTGCTTTCTTCTGTGGTCAGCTGAATAGTTCACAATTTAATGAAACCTCAGTTAATTTTAAACTCATGGAAAATATTCTCTCTCCAAACACGTTCTTCCTTTTTTCTCCTTGCTGCATGATGTAACATTGTAAAGATCCATGGGTATGATTTTTGACATAGTGGGACATGTCTTTATCAATTATGACTTCCATTTTTGTACACTGTCTTCCATTTTGTGTGCTGACTAACATTTTGTATTCTTTGTTTTGAAAAACCAGCATGACCTTGACAAGGTCAGTTTATTGTGTTGCATTCCGGACAGGTGCCCAGCCCAGGAAAGATATTGGACACCAAGTTGAATGACTATGACTTAGAAGCAATCGCAGAACTTTTTAAGACCATCATCTTTGATTGTCTCTTGGCTGCTGGCCCAACCACATGGAGCAATGAACGCTACACAGGAAACTGACTGGAGCGGGGCTGGGGTTTCTCCATTTGGGCACATACCAAAAGGGAGAATGACCGCATTTAAAGGCAGTGGGGGGTCCTCTCTCAGAAGTGGGGCCATCCACCACCACATGCAAGAAGAGCTGGATGGAGAGAGAAAAGGCGGGAGGGACTTGGCCTAGCCTGAAATGCTGATAATACTTTGGACTTACAGTAGGGGCTGCATCTAGGACTTTTGTTACTTTGAAAAGATCTATAGCTCTCTAATCTAGTGCTTTTTAAAGAGTACTGTGACTGTGACTATGCCTATGTTCCTTGTCTTCCTGCCACGTTGTCCCTGAAAGGGTTAAACAAGAAGCCCGGAGTAACCACAGCCTAGGTGGAACTCTGAGGGAGTATGTAAGCAATTGGAGGGCTGAGGCACTGATACCAGCATCAAAGGCAGGGGTTGGCAAACTTTTTGGCCCAAGGGCCACATAGAAATTATATGGCGGGCCATGAATGCGCACAAAATTGGGGTTGGGGTGTGGGAGGGGGTGAGGGCTCTGGCTGGGGGTGTGGGCTCCAGGGACCAGCCGGAAATGAGAAGTCCGGCATGTGGAAGGGGGCAGAGGGATTCGGAGAGTGGGAGGGTGCTCTGGGCTGGGACCAAGGGGGTTGGGGCATGGGGTGGGTGGGTGAGGGCTCCGGGTGGTAATGCAGGCTGTGGTGTGGGGCTGGGGATGAGAGGGCTGGGGTACAGGAGGGGGCTCCAGGCTGGGACCAAGGGGTTCAGAGGGCAGGAGGGGGATCAGGGCTGGGGCAGGGGATTGGGGAGCAGGAGTGGGTACAGGTGGCGCTTACCTCAAGCAGCTCCCAGAAGCAGCGGCATGTCCCCCGTCCCCTTCCCCCTGGCTCCTATGCGGAGGTGTGGCCAGGTGGCTCTGCATGCTGCCTCATCTGAAGGCACCACCCCCAGAGCTCCCGTTGGCCATAGTTCCCGGCCAATGGGAGCTGCGGGGGTAGCATGTGGAGCGGAGCCCCCTGGCTGCCCCGTGCATAGGAGTCAGTGGAGGCACATGCCGCTGCTTCCAGGAGCCGCACAGAGCAGCCCCTGACCCTGCTCCCCGGCTGGAGAGCTGGAGCGGGGCAAGCCCCTGACCCCACTCCCCAGCGGGAGCTCAAGGGCCGGATTACAACAACTGGCGGGCCAGATGCAGCCTGCGGGCCGTAGTTTGCCCGGTCTAGGGTGCCTGGATTGTGGAGGCTCATGTCCCAAGAAAAGGCTCAGACCCCTTGTTCAAGCCTGGGAATGTGTCACTGTGCCTTCAAACTCAGGGCTAAGAAAAATGACCCAGGTCTGGTTGATTTAGAACTGTGGTTCTCAAACTTTTGTACTGGTGACCCCTTTCACATAGCAAGGCTCTGAGTGAGATCCCCCCCTATAAATTAAAAACACTTTTTTATATATTTAACACCATTATAAGTGTTGGAGGCAAAGCGGGCTTTGGGGTGGAGGCTGACAGCTCGCAGCCACACATGTAATAACCTCGTGACCGCCTGAGGGGTCCCAATGCCCAGTTTAAGAACCCCTGATTTAGGAGCACATGGGATCCAGCAGTTGGGTTAGCCCATGTCATAAATATAAAGGGAAGGGTAAACCCCTTTAAAATCCCTCCTGGCCAGAGGAAAACTCCTCTCATCTGTAAAGGGTTAAGAAGCTAAAGGTAACCTCGCGGGCACCTGACCAAAATGACCAATGAGGAGACAAGATACTTTCAAAAGCTGGGAGGAGGGAGAGAAACAAAGGGTCTGTGGGTCTGTCTTTATGCTGCCTTTGCCAGGGATAGACCAGGAATCGAGTCTTAGAAATTTTAGTAAGTAATCTAGCTAGGTACGTGTTAGATTATGATTTCTTTAAATGGCTGAGAAAAGAATTGTGCTGAATAGAATAACTATTTCTGTCTGTGTATCTTTTTTGTAACTTAAGGTTTTGCCTAGAGGGATTCTCTGTGTTTTGAATCTAATTACCCTGTAAGGTATCTACTATCCTGATTTTACAGAGGGGATTTCTTTACTTCTATTTACTCCTATTTCTATTAAGTCTTCTTGTAAGAAAACTGAATGCTTTTTCATTGTTCTCAGATCCAAGGGTTTGGGTCTGTGGTCACCTATGCAAATTGGTGAGGCTTTTTACCAAACCTTGTCCAGGAAGTGGGGTGCAAGGTTTTGGGAAGTATTTGGGGGGGGAAAGACGTTTCCAAACAGCTCTTCCCCAGTAACCAGTATTAGTTTGGTGGCGGTAGCGGCCAATCCAAGGACAAAGGGTGGAATATTTTGTACCTTGGGGAACTTTTTGACCTAAGCTGATAAAGATAAGCTTAGGAGGTTTTCATGCAGGTCCCCACATCTGTACCCTAGCGTTCAGAATGGGAGAGGAACCTTGACAGCCCACATCAGAGTTATGGGACAGGTTGTGATTAATGCTTTGCTGTTTTAGTGCTTAATTGTAGTGGTACAGATTTCTCATGGTTTTATTTTGGTGGGTTTTTTAAATGTAAAAATTGTTTTTTTGTGAAAAGCTAAACCAGCAAACACTGCTGAGCATAGCGCTTACTATCTTGAGTAGTTTGACTAATCCTGTTCAAGATTTGCAGGATTAGGTCCTTATTAAAGTAAAGTACCAGTAGAATCACAAAAACAAATGATGCCATGGACACACGTGTCTGTGTGTGTGGGCACATTTTGGACAGTCTTGCTCTATACTTATTTGGATGTACTTGGTTGGGTTTTATTCCCTGTAGTAGCTGTTTGTAACTGTCTTCTGGCTCAGTGCTATATACTGTATAATTTATATGAAGGTATTTTGGGGTTTGTTTGGGCTTTTCTTGTCTTGTATTTTTAGTAGTCTTTACAAAAACCTCCTACATTAATTTTCCTTCTTTCTTCCTTCTGCATTGCCCCCTTTTCAAAGGTAAAATGTGGAATGGGGGTGGCTGTGTGACCACAGATACTATTAAACAGAAATTCTTACTGCACAGATACGCAGACTTAATATGAATTTAAAAACTCAGCTCTGTTTCAGAGTTCCAAAAGCTTTTATTCACCAGAGAACTGTTAAACTAGTCATTTTTGGCATAGTGTAGGTCAGGGAAGCGTGACCAAGTACAATGGAATGTACTGAGCTCTGTGCCAGTTTGTAGTGATAAATTACTTTTGAGTAGTATATGGGATATTGCAGGAAGTGTGTTTTTGAGGGTGGGGGTTGGGACAGGGGTGGTTCTTTCCAGGCTTTTCCAGTTCATTAAATAACAAAAACCGATACAATACGGGATCAGTCCTGCCTTCACACCCCATCTGCAACAACAGAGGGCCCCATATGTGCTGGACTGGGGGCAGGATTTGAGGAGCCCACACAGCTGTATCTCCTGTGTACTGTGGCGTTCAGCTCCACAGAAGTGAGCTGTGCATCATTGCTCAGCATTTTTGGGGTGTGATATGGGTCAGGTGAGGGAAGCAATGGGGTTTGGCTGATGCATCTACTGCTGTATAGATACACCTGGACAGTGTCTCCACCCCCACCAAGCTGGGGTGCAAGAGCAATGGGGCTGTATTGGTGACTGAAGCCTCGAGAGATGAAATCCTGGCCTCATTGAGGCCAATAGCAAAATTCCCATTGACTTCAGTAGGACCGGGATTTCACCTCGTATCTCTAGCCCCTACAGATCCATTCAGAACTTGTGGTTTGCATTTCACAATGAGTGGACAAAACTGAACACAGTTGTATACAATAATTGATTACGATCTTCCCATATCTTAAAGTGTAGAAGAGCACTTTGCTTTTTTGATAAAGAGAGGGGGGTAGCTCCCTTTGAGGGACACCTAGCCAGCCAGTTAGCTGTAAAATCCCTCTTGATAGCTGTTCTTTACTTGGTTTACCTGTAAAGGGTTAAAAAGTCCCCCAGCTAAAGAAAAAAAGTGGGCATCTGACCAAAAGAGCCAATGGGAAGGTTAGAACTTTTTAAAATGGGGAAAGAAATTTTCTCTTTGACTGGTTTCAGAGTAGCAGCCGTGTTGGTCTGTATCAACAAAAAGAAAAGGAGTACTTGCATCCGATGAAGTGAGCTGTAGCTCAGGAAAGCTTATGTTCAAATAAATTTGTTAGTCTCTAAGGTGCCACAAGTACTCCTTTTCTTTTTCCCTTTGACTGTTGGTCTCTCTGGGCTGCAGGGACTCGGAGAAGCAATCTATAAGCAGGAATGCTGTGTAAGGTTTGAATCAGGTATGAAAAATTATTTTCCATACCTAGCAGGAGTCATTGGGATAGGGAATGTTTAGGTAGACACGATCAGGTTATTTCTTTATTTTGGCTTGTGGATCTCCTCTATGCTAACCCCAGATGCTTTTGTTTGCTTGTAACCTTTAAGCTGAACCCCAAGAAGTTACTTTGGGTGCTTAATTTTTGGAAGTGCTCTTTTAAAATCTAGAAAAAGCCTAAGTTCCAAATGTATTTTTTTTTCTTTCTGTTTTTAATAAAATGTACCTTTTTTTAAGAACAGGATTGGATTTTTGGTGTCCTAAGAGGTTTGTGCATATCTTGTTTAATTAGCTGGTGGCAACTGCTAATTTCCTTTGTTTTCTTTCTCGGCTCTTCCATGGAGGGGGGTGAAAGGGCTTGAGGGTACCCCACAGGGAGGAATTCCCAAGTGCTCCTTCCTGGGTCCAAGGGTTGTTTGTTTTTGGTTTTTTTGCATTTGTGTGGTGGCAGTGTTTACCAAGCCAAGGTCAGAGAAAAGCTGTAACCTTAGGAGTTTAATACAAGCCTGGAGTGGCCAGTATTAATTTTTAGAATCCTTCCGGGACCTCACCTTCTGTACTCGAAGTGCCAGAGTGGGGATTCAGCCTTGACAACTTTGTTGCACAGGGTCCTTTTAAGATTTGAATGTTGTGTGTAATGTTCTGCAAAAACTATTAAACTTTATTTTAAGATTATCCAGCAAGCATAATCTCTGCAGTGCAAGAAAAACTGTAGCGGTACCTTTCACGTAGGTACAAAAACTCAGGCCAGTAATACGCCTTGTTTGTTAGAAACAGGAAAAACTTGGTTTGATCATAAGTTGTGTTAACAGCACAGGTACAAACAACAAATCACCTCGCTATTTCAACTAGCAGCTGCAGGTTTGCATTGTTGAGTTAGAAAGGTAAAGGTAGAACTCTGCAAAACTTCTCATAAAATGTAACTTCATTATCATCATTTTTATTTGTACAGCACCAAATATGTGCTAGTCAATGAGTGGGCAAAAAGTGAGGATGAGATCCCTGACCTAAAGAGTTCACAATTTTTAACTAGACGATTTAGAGTCTAGCAATAGGGGACGGGATGCGACATAAAGAATACAAAGGGGCAGTGAAGTTTAGTATGTTATCTTTTTGGTTCCACAATGTATGTTTGTTTCTTTAATCATCCTCTATTTAGTTAGTGCTTCCTTGAAGGGAAGGACAAGAGGTCTCATTGAAGAATTGTGGGATCGGTTCCCAGAGAGACTTGGAGGAGGAGAAAGCGAATAGTTACATGGTAGACCAGACCAAGCTGGGAGTTTCCGCATAGGGGATGTAAAGATGAAAGTGGGAGTAAGGATCATTTAAATCTAATAGGTTTTCGAGTATCAGTTGGACGCTCATTTGACAGTTAGGGTACAGAACCAGTTGGAAGACTAAGGATTTCAAGCACATAGGAGTCTAGAACAAGAGACTGCTAAATCTTTGTGTATGTGCGAGTGTGAGTGAACAAAAACAAACTGTGCTGAGCCAGGCAGAGAACTGAAAACTGACCACTCAAGACTGAGTGTTGTAGCTGTCTTAGTCCCAGGATATTAGAGAAACAATATGAGTGAGGTAATATCTTTTATTGGACCAACTTCTGTTGGTGAGAGACAAGCTTACAGCAGAGCTCTTCTTCAGATCTGTGTAAGCTCGAAAGCTTGTCTCTCACCAACAGAAGTTGGTCCAATAAAAGATATTACCTCACCCACCTTGTCACTCAAGACTGAGTCAATAATAACGTACAGATCCTGTCACAGAGAGTGGCGTGAAAATGAAAGCATTACAGCTATATGATGGCTGTGTACCATGTTATGTGTATGTTGTTTAGGCCATGTCTACACTGGCGAGCTTATAGGAGCACAGGCACAGCTGCGCTGGTGTAAGACTGCTCGTGTAGCCGCTCTGTGCCCACAGGAGAGAGCACGCCCATTGACAGAACAAAACCACCTCCGCGAGTGGCGGTAGCTACGTCGGTGGAAGAAGCTTTCCCGCTGACATAGCGTTGTCCACACTGGTGCTTCTGTTGGTGTAACTTATGTCGCTCAGGGTTGTGTGTGTGTTTTTTTTTTCACACCCCTGAGCAACATATGCCAACAAAAGTGGTAATATAGTCATGGCCTTACTTGTACTAAGATTACAAGTATTGACACACAACATAAATCCATTACTCCATTTAAATGAGTGAATGGCAACTGTCTGTCTTGAAAGCTGACTGTGTAAGCCCCAAAGCAGTTCAGTTACTGTGTGTTGTGCTGCAGGTGGCTAAAAAGGCCAATTCTGGAGCGACAGTCCTTGCCACAGATAATGCAAACCGAAGGCAGAGGGCCAGAAAATGGAGCTGGCATGCTGTTAGTGCTTGAGGCCTGCTGCCCTTTGCTTTCCTGCCTCTTAACCACTTCTCTTCAGCCTTTTAGACTCCCTGGTGCACCACAGCCCTCCAGGGTAGACTGTTGGTAGCCGCATTTTCCCAGCTTGCCGTGTTGATGCAGAAAGTTTTCAAATTCCTCTTGCTGATGTCCTTGAACCTGCGCCTAGGTCAGCCCAGTGGCCTTGGGGCATCTGCTAGTCCTCCATACAGGAGATCCTTTGGAATGATTCTGTCATCCATCGGGTGCAGATGACCAAGCCAACAGGGACATCTGTGTTCGAGAATAGCGATTCGACTTGGTGGTTTTGTTTTCGCAAGTACATAATGAAACTTTTTTCTAGATTTAGGTTTCAAATTGTGCTTATTGCTATAGACTCTAAACCCCAATGTATGTGGGAAATCTGATGATTGTTGTCAATGGTGGCTGCAATTTCATCATACATTTTTTTTTTAGTCCATTTCATAGCTGAGGTATGGGGATAAAACCCATAGTCATAGAAAGGTCTGTGTATGGGGAGGGTGTTGGAGAGAGCCCATTGCAGCAAGGAGAGGAGGCCCATAGGTGTAAGGGTAGGGTGCTGCTGGAGAAAGAGCCCAGGCCGCACTCACCACGCAGCTGCGGCTCCTGTCCCACAGGGGCTGGGCCTGGCTCCCCACTCCTGTGCGCTAGTCACAGCACCAATTAAATTTGGCCCATCTGCCCCTCTGTTTCCATCTCTGGAGGGTGGATGAGCCAAACATGAGTGGCACTGTGATCACATAGGTCAGTTCTCAGTGCCCGGAACTGGGAACCCGGCCCACAGGAATTGCTGCTGCAGAGTCATTGACTTCATTAAAGTTCATGACTCCTGGGAACACTGTGACCTTCACACCAAAATCACAGCCTTAGTCAGCGCCAAATATTTGCAGACACATAGTGAAAAATTTGTGGGGGTTAGGGGGATGTGAGTAAATTGCAATTCAGATCTTTTTCAGCTGCGTAGAGAGGCAAGCGGATAACTAATTCATCCCCACTTTTGGGCATATTAAGTACTGAGGAGGAAAAGCGCAGGCTATCACGTCACTCACAATATGAAGAAATGAACTTTGACCTCAGAAGCAGACTGTCTTCAATTCAAAAGAATGTGTTTGTAAGACTCACTGCAGCTTGGGGCACATACAATACAACAGCATGGGCAACGTACACAGAGACGGGAACCCTATCAAGATAAGCAATAAACCGCACACCCACCCACCCACAAAAGTGAAGAAAGAGAGTAGGTCTGGAACTTGGTCCTGGCATACTCCCATGTAAGTGAGGGCTAGTGTTGAGATTTCCCCTTGAATCTACAGGAATCACTTCACACCGTTGCTGCAGTGCAGTGTAGTGGAATGGCAGCTGTTTGACAGTGCTTAGCAACACGGCACACTAGTTCAGAAGAGGAAGTAACATGGTCTCCAAACAATAGCAGGAAGAAGAATTTAGGAATTTGGAGTGTAATTGCCCAACCAGGGCTAATATTCTTATCCTTACTCTTGGAACCTCTGCTGACCTCTTATCCTTACTCTTGGAACCGTAAGTAGGCAGGACCAAGATTTTTATGTCTCCTCCAAAAGAGACCATCACCAATACATTACTGCCTAATATCCTCCTGGGCATTAGTTTGTTGAGTGCCATGTAATGAAATTCCGCAACCACTTCATGCAATGCCCCACTTGTTACCCTTGGTGTTTTCCTGTCAAAGAACTGATCAGGTCTCACTCTGCTTGGCTTGTGATATTTGAGAAGACTTTAGCCCAACACGTGAAAAAGTTTTAAGTAGTAAAATGCTAACATAGGTACCAGTTCTAGGAATCATTTTACTCACTCTAAGAAAGTTGATTACCCATCCTGTTGTTTCTTGGTACCTAATGTTCTGCATTAGGTAAGGGACTAGTAAGAAGCATTTTACCATGTAAAAATATGCTTGTCAAGCAGTAATCGTGCAAAGAACCATACCTTGTTATATAAATATCTGATGATATAGCATAAATAAAATGATGTGGTTGGTGTCCTGTATAGTGACACAGACTGAAAGTCTGAGGAAACAAGAGGGTGGCTCAGAATTTTGAGTAATAGGCATGGAAGAAGAAACTGAGGAAGACAGTCCCCTTATTTCATTGCCAGAATTATTTGAGAAACTAAGATAAAATGTTCACAGTAAGTTTTCTATACAAAGGGGCTTTTTCTTTATCTACTTGAGCTATTTTAAGCTTCCTTCTCAAATGCCAGCTGTGGAGGGAAAAAAATTAAAATTGTGTCATCCTGATATATATACTTCTAAATCAAGACAAACCTGATTTAGAATTTTTCATAACCACAAGTATGTTTTCATTGGGAATATACTTGCTGTGGATGGGTGTAATACTTATTAGTGATGCTGTGACTGGTTTTTGATTAGCATAATACTGTGATACATGAGGGTTTTCCCTCTGGTTTAAATTTTAAACTCATCTAGTCTGTTGATTATGGCCTATTATGTAGCATTGTTTCCCCTTGTCTGTATCTTTCAGATTATAAATGTGTTTTTAAAAAAAGTTGCTTTGTAATATTCAGTTGTAAGCTTAGTGAAGGAAAAATAGCCATGACACTAAAACCCAAAAGAGTGCCATTAAAACAACTTCCCAAGGCAACATGAGAAAAAGACTGAAAAGTTTTGAACCAAAACGTCATGGTCTGATGAAGCATAAACGTACACGTTTCATTCTGTTATAAAGGTTATATATTGGAGGAGGGAATGGGAGACTCTCAAAGACAGCTTAGTTACCACTGTTAAGATTGCTGGAAGATGGCTATTTTGCTTATCTAGTTTTTGAGCTGTGTTTCACCGATGGCGTAATATAGTGCAGTTTGTGGAGAGGTAAGAAAGTAGCACTAAAAAGTATGCCACTGAGGATAAGCTTAGAAGAGGATTTACTTTTCCACAACAATTCAAAGCACACATCCTAAAATGCACATATTGTTTGGATGGGAGGCAGGAAGGGCACTGATCTAGTGTTTATTGCCTTGGCCTTTATTTACTTTATTTGTATCCAGAAGAAGTAACTTTGGAGTGATCTGAAGAAAGCTATAGCTAAAAGAATATAGGGCAACAAAGAACAAACATGATGTGGACACCTTGAAAGAAATTGCCTCCTATTTGCCAGAAACGTTGCTAAAGGAATTTAATGTGTAATAAAACCTAATGGTAGATGTACATAATATTGAATAAAATGACTGACAAGAATTCTCTATCATTTACTTCACTTTACTTTTTGGTGTAACTGAAGTCAGGTATCCAATTACAAGGTTTTTCTATATCCCCAATTAAATTGTTAGTTGATGGTTGGCTATCTTTAATTTCTTATACTTATGCTCCTGATTAACATGGAGAGGACACAATATTTTTGTTGTTGTTACAGTGATTCCTGAGATTCAGAGACTGCAGCTGTTCTCTTGAGGAATTGTTTGCCTCTCTGTGGAATCTCTTCCTGGTCAGTTATGCGCTGAGAATTTGAATAATTTTGCTGCGACTGCTTTAAATGTAAAAAGCCTGACCTTAGGATATTTTATCCAGCTGGTTTTTTGCTTCCAGCGCTGTGTGACTTGAAGTCTTATCATGCAGTTGTGGAAAGCTGTACTAACTATATAGGACTTTCTATAGAAAGGGGTATTTTGAGGTTTTTTCCGAACTGTTCTCTGAGAGCCACTCAGTGGGAGTCCATGGTGCTCAGCATTTCACAGATACATGTGTGTTTTATAGAGCTAATGTACATTAAGTGCTGCTTGGCAAGTTTCTAATATGATCCCTAGTGTGCAAAATTTGATCATCCAGGTTTTTTTAGAGACGTCAGTTGAATGCTATCTTTCATACTTTTATTTTCAGAGTTTAGAAAGAGAAATACAGGAGTAGAATTCTAATGAATTTAAGTTGAGATATTACCGTCTTAAAAATAGGTACAAAGATAACGATAGTGAATTTCCCAGCTTTTGAACAGTAAAGAGGCCAAGAAGTCTCTCCTGATTCTTTTTTTAAATATTGAGAAAACACGAGGATACGTAAGATAAAACCCAGATGTTTATTCAGTCTCCTTAAGTTTACAGAGAAGTACCCTTCATTTGTCTCGCAATAGAACTCAGGGTTTTTAATTGGAATGTGCATTACTACTTGACATTAGTTAGGATCCCAGGGTAGTGTAAATCCCCAAAGAAGAACACTTCAGTTATAATGCATTCCAAACTGATATCCTGGAGATTTTACAGTTCTATTAAAGTATTCCCAAAGGGAAAATTAAGGGGGAGGGAGCTCTCCTAAAGTACTAAAATCCATGTCAGAAACACTTTTTGAACAGATACATTAACCTTGTTTGAAGAATTATGTTCGCATCTGACCTAGAATTTGATTAGGTGACTTGCTCTTAGCGACTGTCATTACTGGGAAGTTGTTAAGAATTTTTCCTCTCTTGCGGGAGAGGTTGTAAGAACGCATTTGAAAATGAAGTGCTTTGAAAACTGAATAAAGATGTATAACATTACACAGTAAAAGAAAGTGGCATTATTGCCCTTTTATGTTAAAGTCTTGGAAAATGAATACAAATTGTAATGCATTATGTAAATAGCATTAAGAAATCTGAGTGGACCATCAGCGCCTGGGTTAGATTCACAATTTATTAAGCATGGAGCTGTGTGAAATAAACAGTGCCCATGAACTTCAAGTTGGACGGTACTATTTGTCTTTATTTGGAGCAGATTAGCTGAGGTTTGAGGTTGGCAGTTCAAGGAAGGCCTTTCTGTCTCTCTCCATATTTTTTGTACCCTGATGCTTTTATTTCTGGACAGTGAACCCAGTGACTCACCATATTGGATCTGGATGCCCAGTTAATGATTCACCTACACCCAGCTTGGCAGAAACATTATGCTTGAACCCTGTGAACATTTGTAAACAACATGACTATTTTTAATATATACTCTGTTTTGTAGTAGTAGAGGGGGGAGGAATAGAAGCCAGTCACTTCTAATGTCTGTGTCTGCAGTGAAAAATGCTTGGAGTACTGTGTTAGCACTCTCCTGCGTAATGTTAGCCGAAAGCATTTTTGGCTAGCACTTGAGTAATAAAATTAGCAACTACATTACTTATGGCTGATGAAAAGGAATAATCTCCTCATGGAAACTTCAGTGAACTGCTGTTCTATCCAGACTAATTACTTGCTCTCATAGTCAGGTCAAGAAATTGGTACTTCAGTATTAACAGCAAGATGTGGGAGTTGGAAGGGGGGGTATTTTTCCAATGGCCTAATGACTATTCTGCATGTGAAGTGCTGCTCCGGAGGGCAGCTAGTATGGCCTACTATGGCTAAGACTATATGTGCAGAGCACAGTTGTGACTTCAGTGTACAAAACTGTACACGTTCAAATTCGAATTAACGTCTGATATGCATAGTGCATTCACTATGGGAAAAATGCTAAATTGTTAACACTTAATTATCTAATTACCACTTTCCCACACATCTATTACTTAGCTATATTGAAATTGGACTTGTGTCCTTAGATGGCCACATACCAGATGCATCCACATTAGGGCTGTCAAGCAATTAAAAAAATTAATTGCAATTAATTGTGCGATTAAAAAATGTAACTGCAATTAATCACAAGATTAACAATAGAATACCATTTATTTCAAATATTTTTGGATGTTTACTACATTTTTAAATATAAATATTAATTACAACACAGAATACAAAGTGTACAGTGCTCCCTTTATATTTATTTTTTATTACAAATATTTGCATGGTAAAAAACAAAAAAATTGTATTTTTCAATTCACCTCATACAAGTACTGTAGTGCAATCTCTTTATCATGAAAGTTGAACTTACAAATGTAGAATTATGTACAAAAAAAACTGCATTCAAAAATAAAACAATGTAAAATTTTAGAGCCTACAAGTCCACTCAGTCCTACTTCTTGGTCAGCCAATCGCTCAGACAAACAAGGTTGGTTACAATTTGTAGGAGATAATGCTGCCTGCTTCTTGTTTACAATGTCACCTGAAAATGAGAACAGTCATTCACATGACACTGTTATAGCTGGCATTGTAAGATATTTACATGCCAGATGCGCTAAAGATTTATATGTCCCTTCATGCTTCAGCCACCATTCCAGAGGACATGCTCCCATGCTGTTGATGGGTTTTGCATGATAATGATCCAAAGCAGTGCGGACTGATGCATGTTCATTTTTATCATCTGAGTCAGATGCCACCAGCAGAAGGTTCGTTTTCTTTTTTTGGTGGTTTTGGTTCTATAATTTCCGTATGAGAGGGGCATACAAACGTTTAGCATATCTGGCATGTAAATAACTTGCAACGCCAGCTGCAAAAGTGTCATGGGAACTCTGTTCTCACTTTCAGGTGACGTTGTAAATAAGAAGCAGGCAGCAGTATCTCCAATCAATGTAAACAAATTTGTTTGTCTTAGCGGTTGGCAGAATAAGACGTAGGACTGGGTGGACTTGTAGGCTCTAAAGTTTTACACTGTTTTATTTTTGAGTGCAGTTATTAAGCAAAAAAAAATCTGCATTTGTAAGTTGCGCTTTCACAGTAAAGAGATTGCACTTCAGTACTTGTATGAGGTGAATTGAAAACTACTATTTCTTTTGTTTATCATTTTTACAGTGCACATATCTGTAATCAAAAATAATAATATAAAGTGAGCACTGTGCACTTTGTATTCTGTGGCGTAATTGAAATCAATATTGAAAATGTAGAAAAACATCCAAAAATATTTAATACATTTCAATTGGTATTCTATTGTTATAAGTGCGATTAATCGTGATTAATTTTTTTAATCACAATTAATTTTTTGAGTTAATTGCATAAGTTAACTGTGATTAATTGACAGCCCTAATCCACATCATTTGGCTCTCTTGGCCATGCAGCAGGATTTGCATGTTTAAGTGACACCTACTGAAGGAATATTTTTATATGCACAACTCTGCAGTTTTTGAGCGTGATTCAGGCACATCTCTATGAAAATGTAGCCATCCTAGTGGTCCTTTTGTAAAAAGACAGTGTCAGCCCACAGTGAGTACTGTCCCCTCAGCCAGGAGGCAACAGTGACCGTATCATGGGTGTGTTTTGTCCAGAAACCTAGTCGCTGAGTATATCTACACTGCAATTAAAAACCTGCAGCTGGCCTGTTTCAGCTGACTCCCGCTTGCCAGGCTCATGCTGCAGGGCTATTTAACTACAGTGTAGACGTCCAGACTCAAGCGGGAGCCCGGGGTCTAGGACCCTGATTGGTGGGAGGGTCCCAGGACTCAAGCTCTCCCACCTCTCAGGATCTACAACCTGGGCTTCCGCTTGGGGCTGAATGTCTACAATGCAATTAAACAGCCCCATAGCCTGAGCCTCGCAAGCCTGCTACGGGCATCTCATTGCTGTATGGATGTATGCATCATGTATATTTTATGTGTGATGGAGGTTTTATTCTAGTGGGAGGTTTTCACTTAGCGGAATTTATAAACTCATGAGAGCAATTTACTGAACATTCTTCCTTGAATTTTATATTGGTTCCTTGTTGAATGCTGCAATGTTTATTTTCATTTCTTAAATTGGACTTCAATACTGATATCAGTAGTGCCTCACTGAAGAACACATTTGCCAATTTCATTAAACCAGAGGGGAAAAATCATGTGTCCTGTAGTTGTTTGGACTGACTGGACTGTGGGGGAGTCTCAAACAAGTCCTGGCTCATGGCATAGCTGGACTTCTCCCCCCCCCCCCACCTCTCTGTTGCATGTCCCCTATCGTCGTCCTCTGCTTCCTCCTTTGCTGCCTCCTTGTCCTCGCTGTTCACGCCAGGGGTCTGTGGCTCAGGCTCCTCAGAGATCTGTGGTGGTGATGGTCTCCACCAAGGATGGCATGCAACTTTTTGTAAAAAGCAGCAGGTCTGCAGCTCCGCACCGGATCGGGTGTTGGCCTTCCTGGCTTTCTGGTATGCCTGATGCAGTTCCTTTCATGTGGCACTGCTGCTGGTCCTGGTTGTAACTCTTCACCTGCATCCCCCAAGCAATCTGTTCGTAGATGTCCACATTTCTACGGCTGGTCCGTCGCTGTGCTTGGACAGGCTCTTCTTTCCATAGGCTCAGGAGATTCAATATCCCCTGTCTGTTCCAAGATGGACTGGCACAAAAGCTGGCATGGTCAGCTGGGCTTTTGCACACAACAACAGAGGACTGCTAGGTGGGCAATCAGAAAAGGGCATTTCAAAAATGTGTGGGGCTTTAAAAGGGAGGGGGGCCTTCCTGTCCCCGTGATCCCTGGGCAGTGGAGTTCACAATTGTGACCAGAGTGGTAAGTGTTGGGCATTATGGGACAGCGGCTGGAGAACTGTTAGGGTCGACACAAGTAATGCAGTGTCTGCGCTCATGCTGCATCAACCTCAGTACATCAGCTGTGGCTCGCTGCCCCTTGCGGAGGCGCTATCCTGCGTCACTGTAATGGGGCGCTGACGTCAGCAGGAGACAGATTTAAGTGTAGACGCATGGAGCTCGCTCTTTCCCCACTCTGACAGAAGCTTGCTCTTTTCTCTCCTCCCCCGCCCCGGTGTGCCCCCAATGATGATTGTCCCCCGTCCCACCCCAGTGCATGCCTCTGGCAGATATGTTTCAGAGTGGCAGCCGTGTTAGTCTGTATTCGCAAAAAGAAAAGGAGGACTTGTGGCACCTTAGAGACTAACCAGTTTATTTGAGCATAAGCTTTCGTGAGCTACACCCATCGGATGAAGTGAGCTGTAGCTCATGAAAGCTTATGCTCAAATAAATTGGTTAGTCTCTAAGGTGCCACAAGTACTCCTTTTCTTTCTGGCAGAGATGTTAGCCGCTTAAAATCTGCGGCTAAGCTAGCTTTGAGGGTACCTGCCTTATTGCTGAACTGCATGTAAAGCAGGTTTCCTGCTAGTTGAGAAGAAAATGTATAGTACATGGATTACAACATTATTAGAGAACATTTCATAGAGAGAAAATAACTTGTTTTAAAAAGCCTAAATGTGGTCTGGTTTTTAGAGGTGCTGAGCATGTTTTGTTCCCCTGGGCTAAGATGATCTTCAGCATTTCTGGAAAATCAGGACATAAGTCCATGATATTTATATTGATTTATGAGAATGAAAATAATGTAAGTATACAAGATGTGGGAGGGAGGGGAGATTACAAAATTCTGCACGTGTGTGCCTAAGGTTGAAGGAAAAATTATACGAAAAATAGAATGTATTAGTGTAATTAAAGACTGTATCATAATGCTATGATTTTGGTGCGGAGGTCACAGTGTTCACGGTAATTGTGTCACTGGCAGCTTCTGTGGCTTCATCTCCCTGTGCTGGGCATTGTGACCTGGCCCGTGTGGTCACAGCACCATTCATGTTTGGTGCATCCACCCCCTCTACAGATGGAGATGGAAGGGCAGACTGGCCAAATTTGACTGATGTTGTGACCTAGTGCCAGGGGTAACAACTGTTAGAGAGGGGAGCCAGGTCTAGCCCCACAAAACAGGAACCACCACTGTGGGGTGGGCTCAGTTTCCACTCCCCCCCCCGGGCCTCACTGGGGTGGGTTCGCTCTCCACCATCCACCCCCTGTACCCTGTGACATTTCCATGACTATGGTTTTTCCCCCACACCTCTGCTGTGAGATTGAGTGACTGAAAATTTGCATGACAAAACTGTAGCCTTAATCATAATGTTTACGCTCACGGGGTAGTGTTAAATTTGCATGGACAACTTTAACATTGACACTTTGTGGCTTTTGGAGTACTTAGGTGTGCAACTTTAATGTTCTCCTAATATAGAATCATTGAAATGTAGGGCTGGAAGGGACCTTGAGAAGTGCTCAAGTCCAGCCCCCTGCACTGATGAAGGACCATGTAAACCTCCCTGACAAGAGTTTGTCCAACCTGGTTGTGCAACCCCCATCATTGGAGGTTTTAAAATCTCCCTTGGAAGCCTATTCCAGAGTTTAACTACCCTTATCACGGTCCTCTTTATAACCGCCCTTAACTTATTTGAAGACTGTTAGTAGGTCCACCCTCAGTCTTCTTTTCTCAAGACTAAATTTACCCAGTTTTTTTAACCTTGCCTCATAGGTTATGTTTTCCAAACCTCTGATCATTTTTGTTGCTCTCCGGTTTGTCACCATCTTTCCTAAAGCATGGCGCACAGAATTGAGATACAGGACTCCAGCTGAGGCCTCACCAGTGCTGAGTAGAGCAGGACAGTTACCTCCTGTGTCTTATATAAACATGCCTGTTAATACACTCCTTAATATTAGCCTTTTTGGCAACTGCAGTACATTGTTGACTCATATTCAGTTTGTGATCCGCTATAACCCGAGATCCTTTTCAGCACTACTACCACCTTAGCCAGTTATTCCCCATTTTGTAATGATGCATTTGATTTTTCCCTTCCTAAGTGAAGTACTTTGCATTTATCTTTACTGAGTTTCATCTTGTAGAATTTCAGACCAACTATCCAATTTGTCAGGATCATTTTGAATTCTAATCCTGCCCTCCAAGGTGTTTGCAAGCCCTCCCAGTTTGTTATCATCTGCAGATTTTATAAGCATGCTCTCCTCTCCACTATCCTGGTTATGAATGAAAATAATGAATAGTACTGGATGCAGGAGTGACCCCACTAGATACATCCTCCCAGTTTTGACAGCAAACCATTGATATTTGTATAGCTTGCATTTATTTTTAAACTGCGTCAACAATAAGTATGCCACTGGCACAGTCAGGACACTGGACAAGACGAGAACCATTACTGTGTTCTGGTATGGCAATATTTACAGTACTTTGACAGGCCTACTGATTGCGTTGCTTAAACTAACAGAATCCTGTACGTGCTCCTATTAGGTGCTGTGGTTTTTGGGTGATTATTTTGTTTTGTTGTCATTTTGAAAAAGAAGTTTTACATGTTTATGGAGAGAGAAAATCCATTGATGCACAGCTATTCAAAGAAAATGTGTTAATCTCTGGGTTAGCATCTTGCAGGGAAGGGGAAATAGAAAGACAACATACAAGCATTATTGGGGGCAGAAAGTCAAGGATGATTCTTTTCTTCTTGGGACCTGAATCAAGGATCATCTGATCCGAAAGCAGTACTCTCTATCACTGCTGCTGTTCTCTCCTACTACTTTCCGTTTTCCTGGCTTGTAGGAGGAGTGGGAGCTTCCGTCTGTCAATGAGCCCAGCTGGCTGCTTGCTTGAACTGAGATGTTTTCCATTCTTTCTCTTCTTCTTTCTCTTCGTCAAGCAAGTTGGGAAGTCCCATTTTGATTGTCAACACCCTCATCTCTGAATGCCCTGGCCACTGTTTTCCTTGTTGCATTATTTTTATTGTCCTTTCATTGCAGCATATGTTAACTTGGAGTGTAGGCTCTTCAGGACAGGGTCTTGTGCATTCATTTTACTTAATATGCTTCCAGGAACTGTTGTAGTACAACAGTAAATTAAGCCCTTGTCTACTCTTTGCTGATGTAAGCTACCTTACGTCGACCTAACTCCAAACACACTACAACCTTGCTCCCGCCGATGTAAGTGCCCTACTGCATCGACATAATAACTTCATCTCCATGAGAGGCGTAGGGCTTATGTCAGTGTAGTTAGGGTGACACAGTGTCCATTTAGATGCTGCAGGTTACTTACATCGGTTGTTGGCTGTCATTCTTGTCAATTTCATGGCTGGAGCTATGACATTGACAAGAAAGCTGCTCAGAGCTTGGGCTGTCACCCTGAGATGGGTGGAGGGCTCCAACTAGAGCCTGGCTGCCCCCGGGCTCCCTTCTCCCAGCCGGGCTGTGCCTGCCTTGCTTGCACCAAGGCTCCCGGCTCCCCCCGGGGAGTCTGGCAGCCACCCGGGCTCTCAGCGGACAGCGCTGAGCCAAGAGCCTGGGGAGCAGCGAGGCTCTCAGCGGACAGCGCTGAGCCAAGAGCCTGGGGAGCAGCGAGGCTCTCAGCGGACAGCGCTGAGCCAAGAGCCTGGGGAGCAGCGAGGCTCTCAGCGGACAGCGCTGAGCCAAGAGCCTGGGGAGCAGCGAGGCTCTCAGCGGACAGCGCTGAGCCAAGAGCCTGGGGAGCAGCGAGGCTCTCAGCGGACAGCGCTGAGCCAAGAGCCTGGGGAGCAGCGAGGCTCTCAGCGGACAGCGCTGAGCCAAGAGCCTGGGGAGCAGCGAGGCTCTCAGCGGACAGCGCTGAGCCAAGAGCCTGGGGAGCAGCGAGGCTCTCAGCGGACAGCGCTGAGCCAAGAGCCTGGGGAGCAGCGAGGCTCTCAGCGGACAGCGCTGAGCCAAGAGCCTGGGGAGCAGCGAGGCTCTCAGCGGGGAGCTGCATGTGGAGCTGAGAGACCCCCGCACTGCCGCTGTCAAGTTAGTGGAAGCGCTCCTGGTAAAGACACACACCACCACCAGAAGGAGGGTAGTGTGGACATGAACCACCGTATGCATAGACAACTGGTGCCTCCCTATAGTGGGGTGCGGCACTCCACAATCTAAAGGGGAGGACATGATTTGTCCCACGTGTCCTCTGTCCAGTGACCCCCACCCTGAGCCCCCGTGCTCTCCTGCAAGTAACGTGTGGCGGGGAGCTCTGTCCTTCTCTCCCTGCACCTCCCCCCAGTACTTTTGGCCGCTCTCCCTGGCAGCCGAGCGGGAAGCAGGACGGAGCTGTTTCTGCCTGGCTGAGAGGCTGTGGTGTCTTGCTCCCTGCTCGGGCTCAGCTGCCTGGGACAGGGTCCGAGCAAGCAGGATGTTTCTGACTCGCTCAGCTCCTGTCCCCAGCAAGTGAGCGGCCGCCGCCCAGGCCCTGCTGCCGGGGATAGAAGCTGAACGAGTCGGAACCCCCTCCTCCCCGGAATGCTCGGACCCTGTCCCTGGCAGCCGAGCTTGGGCAGGGAGTGGGCAGCCGCTGCCTCCCAGCCAGGCACTCTCAGGCAGAAGCAGCTCTGTCCTGCTCCCCACCCTGCTACGAGGGAGAGCAGCCAAACGTGCAGGGGAGAACAGGGAAAGAAGGACAGAGCCGCTCTCCCTCCCCACGCTAGCAGGCCAATCGGGGGTGGGGGGCACTTGAGACCCACCCCCCATGTCCTCCCTACACATCGCCTTTGACCATATGTCTACTTAGGGCATGCCTACACTACAAACTTATGTATCTTAACAAGAGAGTGCATCTTCATACAGGAACAGTATTTTTATTTATTTTTTTTTTCCATGAGAGAGAGAGAGAGAATGCATGGGGCTTTTTTCATGTGTTGCCTTCAAGGGATTTCTAGGCCTACTACAACTAAACCCATTTCAACAGAAGTGTCTGTATACATACACATACACTCAGAGATTGACTTTAACAGGAGTTATGTAATTAACTCTTCCTGGGTTTGAAAGCCTCGTGTAATTTTTTTTTAAAAAACGTGTAACATCTCTTGAATGAAATGTTTACACCTACAGTCTCTGTCTAGAAATGCCTTGTTATAAGTCATCACTGTATCTTACAAGCATTTGTTTGGAAATGATGAGCAGCGACACTTGGAATATTTCCAAATGGCTTAACTTCAGGACCTTGGATATGTCTAAATCTTATACCTGGCAGGTTTCCTTCATGAGACAAATGCCGCACATGTTAAAGAATCTACCATTTTGGGATGTACTGTATGAACTCAGTTAAGAGAACAAACCATTATGTGCAATTTATTACTTTAATATAAATACATTGCATCAAAGTATTTTAAAACGGTTTGTATTAGTTGTGAAGTTTCCTTGGTAATTTTGTCATTTTCTGATTCTTATGTTTGTTAACCCCTTTCTGTGTCAGTTGCATGCACCTGGCATGATGCTTACTCTGAGTAGGTATAAATATACCTGCCTCCCAACTCCAGAGGCTGGAGCTTCTCCCTGCTAGGGAAATTTAGATGGTGTATGACTTCCTGATCCTGGGTAGAGCTGGTTGAGAGAATCAGTAAATAAACTTCATGCCAATCTTTTAAAAATTTTTATTGGCTTTTGTGAAATTGACCAAATTTTTTTAAAATCAGAAAAGTTTGACCAGCGAGATAGTTTATACAAACCTGATAAATAGTTTGAAAATTATTTTATTATCAAAAGCAATTTTTAAATGAAAATCTTTGCCAAAAAATTGAAATTGAATTTGTTTTGAGTAACTCTAATTCTGGGCATCTGAAATGAAAATCAAGCCTTTGTTTTAGTTTTACTTTGCATTACTCTATTCTCTCCTGATACGCATGTTACCATGGCTATTCTCTGTCTGGGAGGACTAAAATAAGCTTCCCTTAGGGTATGTTTACACTACAAAATTAGGTCGAATTTATAGAAGTCGATTTTTTTAGAAAGTGATTTTATACAGTCGATTGCGTGTGACCCCACTAAATCCCACTCAGCACATTAAGTCGGCTGAGTGCATCCACGGTACCAAGGCGAGCGTCGACTTTCGGAGCGTTGCACTGTGGGTAGCTATCCCACAGTTTCCGCAGTCTCTGCCGCCCACTGGAATTCTGGGTTAAGCTCCCAATGCCTGAAGGGGCAAAAACATTGTTGTGGGTGGTTTTGGATACATGTCGTCAGTCGCCCCTCCCTCTGTGAAAGCAACAGCAGACCATCGTTTCACGCCTTTTTTCCATACGGGCACCATACTGCTTTCAGCAGATGGTGCAGTAGGGCTGCAAACCATCATCATCGAACAACTGCTTCCGCTGCCACTCTGCTCTCCTGCTGCTATGAATCCACCTCGCAGGTCCTCTATATGACCATCGTCATCCACTGCTTCCGCTGCCACGCTGCTCTCCTGGTGGTCTCGCAGAGCTGCTTCTGCTGCCACTCTGCTTGGCTGCTTTTGTCTTGCCATACCATGGCAAGCGTGCAGCCCGCTCAGCTGTTGTGTCCTGGCAGCAGATGGTGCAGTTGGTCTGCATCACTGGTCATCCAACCACCGCTTCCCCTGCAACTCTGCTCTCCTGCAGACGCCATACCACGGTAAGCATGGAGCCCACTCAGATCACCGCGGCAGTTATGAGCATTGTAAACACCTCATTCATTATCATGCAGTATATTGCAGAACCAGAACCTGCAAAAGCAGGCGAGAAGGCGATGGCAGCGCGGTGACGAGAGTGATGAGGACATGGACACAGACTTCTCTCAAAGCACGAGCCCCGGCAATTTGGCCATCCTGGTGGCAATGGGGCAGGCTCATGCCATGGAACACCGATTCTGGGCCTGGGAAACAAGCATAGACTGGTGGGACCGCATAGTGTTGCAGGTCTGGGATGATTCCCAGTGGCTGTGAAACTTTCACATGTGTAAGGGCACTTTCATGGAACTTCGTGACTTGCTTTCTCCTGCCCTGAAGCACAAGAATACCAAGATGAGAACAGCCCTCACAGTTCACAAGGGAGTGGCGATAGCCCTCCGGAAGCTTGAAATGCCAGACAGCTACCGGTCAGTCGGGAATCAATTTGGAGTGAGCAAATCTGCTGTGTGAGCTGCTGTGATCCAAGTAGCCAACGCAATCACTGAGCTGCTGATATCAAGGGTAGTGACTCTGGGAAATATGAAGGTCATAGTGGATGGCTTTGCTGCAATGGGATTCCCTAACTGTGGTGGGGCGATAGAACGCATATCCCTATCTTGGGACAGGAGCACCAAGGCAGCCAGTACATAAACCGAAAGGGGTACTTTTCAATGGTGCTGCAAGCACTGGTGGATCACAAGGGACGTTTCACCAACATCAATGTGGGATGGCCGGGAAAGGTACATAACACTCGCATCTTCAGGAACTCTGGTCTGTAGGAACAGCTGCAGCAAAGGACTTACTTTCCAGACCAGAAAATAACCGTTGAGGATGTTGAAATGTCTATAGTTACCCTTAGGGACCAAGCCTACCCCTTAATGCCATGGTTCATGAAGTCATACACAGGTACCCTGGACAGTAGTCAGGAGCTGTTCAACTTTCCGCTGAGCAAGTGCAGAATGGTGGTAGAATGTGCATTTGGGCATTTAAAAGCGCGCTGGCGCAGTTTACTGACTCGATTAGACCTCAATGAAACCAATATTCCCATTGTTATTACTGCTTGCTGTGTGCCCCACAATCTCTGTGAGAGTAAGGGGGAGACGTTTATGGCGGGGTGGGAAGTTGAGGCAAATCATTTGGCCGCTGATTACGTGCAGCCAGACACCAGGGCGGTTAGAAGAACACAGCAGGGCGCGCTGTGCATCAGAGAAGCTTTGAAAACCAGTTTCATGGCTAACCAGGCTACGGTGTGACAGTTCTGTTCGTTTCTCCTTGATGAAAACCCACCCCCTTGGTTCAGTCTACTTCCATGTAAGCCAACCGCCCTCCCCTCCCGCCTTTGATTCCCTTGGGGATTGGTCCTGCTTTGAGCAGGGGTTTGGACTAGATGACCTCCTGAGGTCCCTTCCAACCCTGATATTCTGTGATCACCACTTGCAGAGGCAGTAAAGTCATTGTTGTTTCAAATTCATGCATTCTTTATTAATTCGTCACACAAATGGGGGGATAACTGCCAAGGTAGCCCGGGAGGGGTGGGGGAAGGGGGAAGCACCGAGTGGGGTGGGGGAGGAGGGAAGGACAAAGCCACACTGCCCTTCAAAACTTATTGAATGCCAGCCTTCTGTTGCTTGGGCAGTCCTCTGGGGTGGAGTCGTTGGGTGACCAGAGGGGGGGGACACCCCCCCCCCACACACACACACATTCTCGGGTGTCTGGGTGAGGAGGCTATGGTACTTGGGGAGGAGGGCAGTTGATTACACAGGGGCTGCAGTGGCGGTCTGTGCCTTGATTGCACCTCAATCATACGCCGGAGCATATCAGTTTGATCCTCCAGTAGCCTCAGCATCACATCCTGCCTCCTCTCATCACGCTGCTTCCACCTCTCCTGTTGCTCCAGCCATCTGTCCTTGCGTTCATTTTGTGCTTTCCTGGATTCTGACATTGTCTGCATCCATGCATTCTGCTGGGCTCTTTCAGTTTGGGAGGACTGCATGAGCTCAGAGAACATTTCATCACGAGTGCCTTTGTTTTTTGCCTTCTTATCTGCGCTAGCCCCTGGCACGGAGATCCTAATGGCAGCGTTGAAACATTTGCAGCTGCAGGAGGAAAAAAGAGAGTAAAATTGAAAAAGACACATTGACCATTTAAAAGGAGGGGCTGATGTTTCTGCTTTAACATGCAGCACAAACCCAACTAACACCCCCCCCCCAATTCTCTGGGATGATCGCTTCACCCCTCCCCACACCGCGTGACTAACAGCGGGGATGATTTCTTTTCAGCCACAGGCAAACAGCCCAGCAGGAACAGCCACCTCCTGAATGTCCCCTTAACAAAATTCCCCTATTTCAACCAGGTGACAATGAATGATATCACTCTCCTGAGGATAACAGAGAGATAAAGAACGGATGTTGCTTGAATGCCAGCAAACACCGGGACCACAAGCTGCCATGTTTTCTTATGCAATGATTCCAGACTACGTGCTACTAGCCTGCCGTGGTAAAGTGTCCTACCATGGAGGACGCAATAAGGGTGCCCTCCCCAGAAACCTTTTGCAAAGGCTTTGGGAGTACCTCCAGGAGCGCTTCATTGAGATGTCCCTGGAGGATTTCCGCTCCATCCCCAGACATGTTAACAGACTTTTCCAGTGGCTGTACTGGCCGTGAATGCATCCCAAGTCTTCAGGGCAAATTAATCATTAAACATGCTTGTTTATAAACCTTGTATTATATTTACAAAGGTACACTCACCAGAGGTGCCTTCTCTGCCTTCAAGGTCCAGGAGCCCTGGTTGTTCCTGGCTGTTGGGGAGAACGGTTTCTCCGCTTGCCTGGTGTGCGCTATCTTCAACCTCCCCCTCCTTATCTTCCTCATCCCCAAAATCCTCATCCCTGTTGCATGAGACTCCCTTGCAGGAGTCCATGTACAGGTGTGGGGTTGTAGGGGCACCCCTTAGAATTGCATGCAGCTCATCATAGAAGCAGCATGTCTGGGGCTCTGACCCCAAGTGGGCAGATGTTATGCACTTGTAATCATGTAATCATGTTTATTACAGTAGTACCTAATGCCCATCCAAGAATGGGGCCCATTGTGCCAAACACCCTACAAACACGGGGTAGTAGTCGACTCTCCCACCCCAAAGAGCTTACCATCTAAATAGACAACACAAGCACAGGGTGAGGGAGGGGCTATAAAACACAAGCAGAGTGAACATTTTGGCAGCAAACAACATGTCGATTCCACGACTTTTATCTTCTTGATTAGGCATTTACTAGAGCCTTGAAGAGTGTTCTAAATTCTAGTTGTTTCTTGGCAATAGCCTGTCTTTGTTCATTCTTTAAAGCTTATTAGTCCCCAGGCTTATATATATAAAATGTGGGCTAGGCCTGAAAGGCTAATTCTCATGTCTCGATCATCTGTTCTGGCACAATCTTGATCTCCTTTTCTTGGGGAATTTGTATCAGTTTCCTGCATCTGTCACCCATCCTTATACGTGAATGGTGATTCAAGTAATTAATTTTGTTGTTGTTAGCAATTAATTATCCTTTCCAAATCTTGGAGGACCTATTGTCTCCTTCAGACGCAATGTTCTCAGAAAAAGTATTACTTACCTCTTGAGCAATCTTCAATTCAATGATAAATATGTTTTGATGACTCTGAGCTTTTTGAATGAAGAATGTTGCTGGACAACCCTGTAGTACAGCAAGAACGCTAGGCTCTGCCAATGATGTTGGCCTCCAGCCAGGCAGGAGGCTAAAATGGGGAAAGCCTTCACTGCACACACTAAGATGAAGTCTGTACACTTACATATCCAATTATCTGTTTACTGTCAGACACAGATATTCCCTGTTGGGCATCAGCGCTTAGAGGTGGCTTTCCTTGTGGCAAAGTCTTGCTGCTTGGTGGAGAGCAACTATCTACCAGCTCGGGGCTTGTGGCATTGGTGTAGGGATGTGACACTCTCCCTGGCTTGAAGTGGTTTCCATTATATACAGGGTTTATAGTTTGGTTCAATGGCTCTCAGCAGTCACACTATACAAATTGTTCCAGCAATCCTGGATAGTGGGGGTACCAAATAGATCTGGTGATTACCATTGTCTGGTTATGCAATCCACTGTCACTGCTTGTAGCTGTGGGGGCTGGAAAGCACACAAACACCTATTCCTCTCTGTACACCACCAAATATGGAAGACAACTTCCCCACCCCCTCATATTGAGTCCATACTTTACATAAAATGCTGACCTGGTGGCTGCTTAAATACCATAGCTTTTACATTAGAAACATTGAATGTCACAGGTATGTAGCTGACCACTTAAATCTCCTTGCTCAATGTTTTAACAGGTAACAATATTTTTTAAATCAGTTTTTTTCGCCTTGTTTTCTTTTTGCAGCCACAGCCAATGCTAACGAAAAGGTGCATGGAAACGCTGCACTGAGAATGTTTGAATTCTCAAAAGAGAACACATAGAATGTAGAGAATGATGTGCAGCTGGGACTGATCTGTCCCCTTGTGATTTCTGTGCACACTGCCCCTAGCTTGTGTTTCTTATTAAAGTCTGGCCGCTGGCTGTAACGTTAGCTTAAAACACAATAATCAGCTAGAGTTCTCAAACCATAATGCAACTTAAAGTATTTGGCTCAGTGAAAAGAAAATAATCAGCAGCTAAGGGCCTGATCCAACTCCCATTGCACTCAGTGGGAATCTTTTTGTTGGCCTCGGTGGGAGCCGGATTGATTCCTCCATCTAAAAGAATGTTTTGACCCTGAAATCACGATTGGTTACTGCACCAAGCAGATTTTTTTGCCTCATTTCTGCCTTTTCTGTTTATAAAAATACTTGTCTGAGGACCATAACTCAGTGGTTATTTTGATTTTAAAAGGAGGAGTAGATCCTCAGGAGTTGTAAATCAGTTTAGCTCCAAGAACTGTTCTATTGTTTTCCGAGAACCTCTCTACTCTATGGTAGCATGTAATCTATCGCTCCCACAAAAAAGAGTTGAGCCTTATTATCTGTGCTGCAAGTCCCTGAGATGTGGCCTCTGTTTGCATAGACATGCTATACTTTCATGAATCAACGTGTTAGATGAGGGATGGGCAAACTACGGCCCGCGGACCGTGTCTGACCCACCAGACCTTTCAATCCGGTCCTCAAACGCCCGCTGAGGAGCGGGGTCTGGGGCTTGCTCTGCTCCAGAGCTTCAGCCGGGGAGCGGGGTCGAAGGCTTGCCTGCTCTGCATATGCTATGGCTCCGCGCAGTTCCTGGAAACAGCGGCATGTCCCCTCTCTGGCTCCTGTGCGTAGGGGCAGCCAGGGGGCTCCGCATGCTGCCCCGACCCTAGTGCCGGCTCTGCAGCTCCCATTGGCCGAGAACCAATTAATTATATTGACACCCCCCATCTGCCATGTAGACAGCGCTATGTTGGCGAGAGAGCTTCTCCCACTGACATAGCTACCGCCTCTTGAGGAGGCGGATTAACTACGCCAACAGGAGAGTTCTCTCCTGTCATTTTAGCGCTTCTTTAGTGCTACAGCAGTGCAACTGCATCCATGTAGCTGCGCTGATGCAGCATTTTAAGTGTAGATTTGCACCAAATTAGGTGCAGAGTTGAGATTAAAACCCAGGAATCCTGAGTTTGTCAAAGTACCTATAGTATTAAACTCCAGCTCCCAGTTGCTTGCTTCAGACACTAGCTCTCTTGGCTACAGCAAATGTATAGCAGTCCTCCAAGGTAGGCAGCTTTTCTTGTGGCCACAGCCTCCTAGGCTGTGATGGGGAGGGCTGGTGGCAAAGCAGCGGCCCCTCCCCTTCCTTGTTGTTCGTGGATGCACTGCCTTGGTGTTGGCTGCGGGGGCTGCAAGCAGGGGTTAGACCCTGTCCCTGCTCTGGAGACAGCTGGGGCACAATGCTGGAGGAGCAGGCAGCTGGTGAGTGCCCCACCTTCCCAGAGGAGGTTGCGCTCAGGCTTTGGGCCTCACCCCTGGGGTGGCAGGTTCCAGCCACAGGGCTTCAGGCTTTGGCTGTGTAGCAGTGGGCCCCGGGCTCTGGCTGTGCAGCTTTGGGCTCCATCCCCAACACCCAGTCACGGGGCTTCAGGCTCTGGCCCCTCACTGTCTCCTCCAGCCCCCCCGCCCCAACCCCATCACTCCTGGCCCCTGCTGCCTACCCCGATCCCCCATTCAGTTCTTAATTTGTCCCCAGGCTTGCCAGGACTGAGTAAGTCTGCTGTGAAAAGTGATACTTGTATGTTTGTTTTCTGCTAGCTAGTAAGTCTTCTGTGAAAAGTAATTTTAACAAATATCATTTTTTCACAGCAGATTTACTAGCTAGCAATAAATTACTATGATTCGTGCATATGTATTTGTTTTTCCTAAAGCTAATAAAGTATTTTAGGAAAAAGTGTGAGTGACCACCAGCAAGAGTTGGTGGCCGCACTCTGAGGCTACCAAAATATTTGTCCTGAGAACCCCTGTTCTAAAGAGAGCTAACTCGTTGTCTTGGGGGACGGTGGGGAGGGAGAAGAGACACTGGGGGGGGGGGGTGAACTTACAGGATATGGTGGATGGACAATGTTTATCCTAAATGAACCTCCAGGCTTTTTAGCAGGGTTTGCTATTGAAACAGTACCTGTGCCAACATGTCTGATGAGTTTTACTTGAATTTTCCTAAGATATGTGTATGATTCTTGTTTCCTGTGTTGTTTATACGAGTTTGTTTTGAATAGCAGCAACATTTGAATTACCTTTTTAAAATTTACACTAATGTAGAACTATAGCAAATGAGAAAATAATATTAAAGACCTGTAGCTACCAGAATTTTTAGCTGTCATTTGGCATACCACAGAAAAATGCATTCTGGAAGTGGAGTATCCAATACCTTGTCAGAGTTTGAGTATTTAAAAAAACAAAACAAAAGTCACTTAACTCTCACAGATATTTTGAAAACATACAAGTCCAGTTGGTTGTAATCAGCCTGATTTGGTATGAATTGTATAATATATTGTTTTAAATATAAAAAGTCCTGTTGATCCCTAAACTAAGAGATCATTCTTGATTTTTGTCTGACTGTATGCTTTACCTCTTCCTCTGCTTTTAATTTTATTTAGGAGATGGCTGTACGAGCTCTGAAGCAGACAGGCAGCAGAAGCATTGAAGCAGCTTTGGAGTACATTAGTAAGATGGGCTATCTGGATCCTAGAAATGAACAGATAGTACGTGTGATTAAACAGACCTCGCCAGGTAAGAAAAGTTTCCTTTAAATTATACCCCTCTTTCTTGCAATGTATTTATTTTTCAATTGAATTTGTAGTGGGTGAAAAGAGCTGAATTGACCGTAGTGGGCAGGAGTTTTCTGTTCATAGGAACAACAATACCAGCTTCTCCACTCAGTCCTGCCAGTGTGCCTCAACCCTATTCTGAGAGTCCACTTTAAGGCGAAAGAGGGCGAGGCCCTGCATGCGCCACAGCAAACTGGACGTACTTTCTGTGGCAAGGTCCCTAGATTCAACAGGAGTCTGGTCTTGCAGACTGGAAATTCCCAGCAACTTCTGGCCTTCAATTCTGTTGAATCCATGAAGGGACCATTAGATCATCTGCTCAGACCTCCTGTATGTCACAGGCCATTAACTTTCACCCAGATACCCCTGTATTGAGCACAGTAACTTGTTTGACTCCCTTGGTAGTTTATTCCAGTGATTAATCACTCTCACTGTTAAAAATTTATGCCTAATTTACAGAGGTAAAATCACCTCCTACTCCTAGGCTTACTCTGCTTGACAGAGTTTTACCGACATAGCTATGTTGGCTAGCAGTGTGAAAAAAATCACCTCTGCAGCAGACACGTAGTTATGCTGGCAAACACCTGGTGTAGACACACCTGTGCCACCAGAAGGGAGGCTCCCTGAATGACATTAGCTATGCCTACCAAAGCACTCTTCTGGTGGCACAAGTGTGTCTACATCAGGGGTTTGCCAACATAATTACGTGTCTGCTGCAGGGGTGATTTTTTTTCACATTGCTAACCAACATAGCTATGTCGGTAAAACTCTGCCGAGTGGTTCTCAACCAGGGGTACGTGTAGCCCTGGGGGTACATCAACTGATCTAGATAGTTGCCTAGTTTTACAACAGACTACATAAAAAGCACTAGCAAAGTCAGTACAAACTAACATTTCATACAGACAAAATGAAAAGTCAGCAATTGTCCAGTAATAGCGTGCTGTGACACTTTTGTATTTTTATGTCTGATTTTGTAAGCAAGTAGTTTTTAAAGTGAGGTGAAACTTGGAGGTACGCAAGACAAATCCGACTCCTGACAGGGGTACAGGAGTCTGGAAAGGTTGAGAACCACTGATCTAAGTAGCTCGATCTATGGGATCAGATAGCATTGTCATTACCAGCATGGGGGAAGAGAAGTGGGTTGTGCTCAGCAATAACCTTGGGTTGGCCTCTCCTCTGGCCAGAATGTCGTGGGTAACATATAACGTTCTAAGGTCTTGTCTGTATTGGAAAACTTGTACCTAACTAATTAACAAAATCAAGTTAAAATCGGTTTTGTTACAGTGGCACAACCCCCTAGTGTAGCACTTAAACTGATTTAGCTTAATGCAGTAACTTCACTCACCATCCCTCCCCACTCCAGATCCCAGTAAGGGCACTCTGCAGTCCAGGGTCTGTGCTGGGGAGGGTGTTAAGACTGGGCAAGTCTAATGAGGAGTGGCTGGGAAGAGGGAAAGCTGCGGGGAAGGGAAAGGCCCTTGGAGGTTACTTGGAAGAGCTGGGGACAAAGCCATTTCTCCTGTTGCGGGTGATAGAGTGCTGTCCCTGGTAGCCGCTATGAGGAAGTGGGGTAAGGAGGAGCTTCTTATGTGATGATATATGGCTCTGGGTTCTGCCATGTGTGGGGATGGGCCTTGCTGATTTCTATAAATCCTGCACTTCCAGTGGGACAATGTATGGGAGTGAGGGGGATACAGGGTACTTGCAGAGATTTTGTATTCCAGGCCCCCTTCCAGGTGTTTTGTATGGGAGATGATAATCTGGCAAACGGAATGGTAATTGCCAGGGTTCGTCTCTCCTTTTTTGGACTTGGGCATAAGGCATGTGTAGACAGGGCCTCAGATAAGCATTAGGAAGAATTTAAAATAATATTGACAGAATTATTTAATAACCATGTTTTGCCTTATGTGTAGGGTGGTGGGTTTTTTCTTTCAAATATATTAAAATCCTTATCCCCTGAACGCACATATTCCTTTTGGTAGGTCAGTTCATATTTTCGAAACCCTGTTCTTGCAATCTTTCCTGCCTAAAGGTTCTAGTTACCCAGCTGTTTTTCATTTTCTTTTGCTTTTACTTCCTGATCACATCCTGGTCTCATTTAAACAGAATGCCAGACTGTGGAGATTTCAGGATCAAATCACTACTGCAACTATTTAAAGTCCTTTTCTTTTAAGTTCTGTTGAAGCCTTCACTTTGTTATCCTCAAAAAAGCCAAACTCAGGTGGCTTGTGATTGGCGTGTGTCTGTCTGACATGCCAGAAAAACATTTTGATTTGTTTCATATTAGAGTGCTTATGCTAGGTTGTGTAGGCCTCCTGCAATTGATTAGATGGCATACAAGCTTTGCTGGAAGCGTTTAGATTCCCAGTGTGAGCGTTTAAACACTTGTTTCAGAGATTCCCAGTTACGGTCTATGGCATTTATGTTTTCAAATCCTTTTCCTTTCTTCATATGGTTTTAACTTTTAACATTAAAATTGATAGCACATTTTTAGCATTCAACTGAGAGCAAAATGGAGCCTATCTGACATCAGCTGCGGATGAGACTGAAAGAATCAGTGTTCTCTATGGCCGTAGTTAGCAGACACTACAAAATACACTAAGACGTAAACCCTTCCAGATGAAAGATATGCAGACCCAAATTTTGCCATGCTAGATAGGAGGATGTGGGCAAAAATAATTTCTGGTGAGTCACGTAGTTAGTACCTCCACAGACCCAAACACTCCTCAAACTGATCAGCTTCACTGTCCCAGGAAATGTAAATTACATCTCTGTACCGGCAAGTTCCCAGGCACATCTCCAAAGGAGGACAGTAATGTTCACCCTGTTGCTTTTCTTCAGGGTTCCTGAGGGGGAAGCAGCTTCAGTTTGCAGCCAGTGCTCCCTGTGTGCTGTGCCAGCAGAGATGCTGAGTGGATATACTGCATCAATGCCGCACAAGCCACATCCCCTTCCAGGCCAGTGCCAGCCACTCTTCTGGCTGTGCTGCACCAGCATGACCCCACTTCTACCTGGGGGATTTCTGCTCCCACATCCATATGTATCCCTGTGCATCTTCTCCAAGGGATACTTGTTTACTCCTGGGGGAATTCTGTGCCACTGCGCATATGCACAAGTTATGTCCCCCGCAGATTTCTTTGCTTCCCTTCAGAGAAAGACTTTCTGACAGGGAAGCCACAAGAGCGGTCATGCAGCCCTCCCCAGCAGTACGTTTCGGGTACCCAGGGCAGCCAGCAGAGAGGTAAATCACTGTGGGGCAGGGGATGGAACTGGGGAAGACCCAGCTGGTGGCTCCTACCCTGCGCTGGGGTCAGCACGGCATCCAGGGCCATGTCAGACCCACCCCCAGATTTTTCCCCTAGCTGTAGGAAGCTCTGTAAACTCTGCCATCCCCTTCCCCACACTTCCTTTACCCATTGCTCCTCAGCTGCAGGGGGAGAGATCACTGTACAGGGGGCTGCTCTCCCATCCACCCAACCCCCGTGCATCCAGACCCCCTCATACCCAGACCCTCCCACCAAGCCTCACCCCCCCCACACCCAGAACCCTCCGTGACAAGCCCCACTCCCCTCGCACCTGGACCACCCCGATGAGCCACCCACACCTGGATCCCCACCCTACCGAGCCCCAACCAGCTGCACCTGGATCCCCACCCCACTGAGTCCCTCTCCCCTGCACACCCAGTCCTCCCCCACCCCCCAGCTGAGCCTCAACCACCTTCACCTGGACCCCCCCTGCAGAGTCCCATTACCGTTGCACACAGAACCCCCCAATAAGCCCCTATCCATCCAGATCCCCCTTGCACCTGGATCCGTCACTGAGCTGCCAACACCCAGATTGCCCAACACAGAACCCTCTTAACCCACACCTGGATCCCCCCACAGTAAGCTCCTCCACATTTGGATCCTGCCTTGCTGAGCCTGCCTGCCCACACCTGGTGCACCTGGCACAGAGGGACAGGGTCCCGGGGTGTTTCTGGGACAGGTCCTGTCCTTGCATTGTGTCAGCGTTGGGTGCAGCCTCGTTGCTGAGTCCGTGTACCGGGGTGAAGGGTGGGGAGGCCGCAGGGTGATCTCCTACCTCTGTGCAGCCAGTGGCCTGAGCTCCCCAATGCCATGCTGGAGCCTTCACATTTATTTGACAAATAAAATTTGCAGAATTTTAAAATATTGTTTGCAGAATTTTTAATTTTTTGGAGCAGAACGCTCTCAGGAGTAATAACTGGTGCACACACACACACACGCGCACACACACACACAAAATACACCCAACCCAGCTGCACATAATAGGAGACTTAATTTTATAAAATAATGAAATGTTGGCCAGTTTTATTAGGTAGTGCACTGTTTTGAATGTAAGCGCTGTGGGGTAGGAGTTGCTTCTTCACATATGTTATATGCATGTAGATGTACATGTATACACATGCATTCATGTGTGTTGCACCTAGCATAATTTGGACCATGTTGTAATACAGATAAGAGATGGTAATAATGTTTGACGTTCTGCTCGCCTGTTAGTATTCTCTTCTCCCATTGGTGCAGCACCCCTAGACAGCAGCATTTCAAGTTCTCCGGACCTCAGATCGGCTGCTCCCAGCTCTTTGTGATTCATGACTCTGATACTGTTTCAGCTTTTAAATCCAAGCTGATGATTTCATAACTAAAATATCTGAACTTCTATTTTCATGATTTGGTAAAACTACTGGTGATTCATGTAGTGAGAAGTGCTATAGAACTGCAGTTTATTAATAATAATAATACTTAGTACTTCAAATGGTCAGAGAGCTTAATCTAGTTTGGTATGATTTTGGTAACACAGGTGCAATACAAAAATATTTGTTTGTGTATAGATGAATGGATTATGTAATATAATTTGTTCAGATGAATTGTTTCCTAACATTCTTTTGTCTTTTTATAAAGGAAAGGGTATTGTGCCAAATAACATAGCCCGCAGGCCAAGCTTTGAAGGATCAAATGAATCTTTTCCGTCCTATCATCAGATCAGTAATACAGCCTATGAAGGGACAAGCTTTGGAGCAGAAGGTGCAAATATGCTTAGTGATGTTCCCAGGACATACATGGACTATTTACTCTCTGCTTCACAGTCTGCGGCCATGAATGCTCCAGTACAAAGACCTTCAGGAGTAGGCTCTCATAGCACACCTGGGAACCATCAACAAAAAACATATTCTGCAAATATGGACTCTCCTGTGATTAATTACCCAGTGACTAATCACAGTAGCCAAGCTTTACAGCTGCAGGCCACTCATGGCTCAAACAGCCCACATTACAGCAGGCAGCATATGCTGGTGCAGGGGGAACCTATGGGGTATGGTGTTCAGCGGAGTCCATCTTTCCAAAATAAAATGCAGCAGGAGGGAGGATATGCAAATCTTCCAAATAAAGGGACTGTTCAAAATAACTCTGGTCATGCATTTCAGCAGGCACCAGCCAGTCTGTACATACATACGCATCACAAACAAACAAGCCCTTCCTCTCACCAGATGCACGTGATCGCCAGAGGTCCAGCATTTGCTAATGACTTTTCAGACAGCCCACCACAGAATCTAATAGCTCCATCTAGAAATAGCTTGAACATGGACCTCTATGACATGAATAATCCTCAAGTTCAGCAGTGGCAAACGGCAGCACCATCACACCGTGATTCTTTACAAAACCCAGGGATAGAAACATCCCCACGGCAACATGTATCCTTCAGACCAGACGCCTCAGTGCCAAGCAGAACTAACTCCTTTAACAACCACCAGCAGCAGCAAGTGCCAGTATCTATAAGACAGGTTCCTCCAGGAAAACCTGATCCTTCAATTACATCTCCAAATACCATCACAGCAGTCACATCTGCTCATATTCTCCAACCAGTGAAGAGCATGAGAGTGATGAGACCTGAGCCTCAAACAGCTGTGGGGCCTTCCCACCCTGGCTGGCTACCTCCACAAGCCCCACCTGTGGATGGCCTAGAGATCATTGAACAGCACCCGCTTCCTGTTGGAGGAGCGAACGCCTACCAACTAGATGTTGATTACAGTAATCAGGAGCCCAGGTGTCCTCCACCACCATATCCTAAGCATCTGTTACTTCCCGGTAGCTCTGAGCAATTTGATATAAACTGTTTGTGCCTGGGTGTAGAACAGACTCTCCGGGGAGTCCCCAATTCAACGTGCAATAAAGCTGAGGAAAATAGCGAAAGGAATGACAAAAGCAGCAAAAATGCTAAAGTGGAAAAAACAAGCAAGGATAAAAAGCAGATCCAGACATCTCCTGTGCCAGTGCGAAAAAACAGTAAAGATGAGGAAAAAAGAGAATCCCGAATTAAGAGTTACTCACCATTTGCCTTCAAGTTCTACATGGAACAACATGTGGAGAATGTCCTAAAGACCTACCAGCAAAAAATCAACAGAAGGTTACAGCTAGAGCAAGAAATGGCCAAAGTAATGCTTTATTTTTTGTTTTAATACAAGCAAATCATGGTCAGATTGGTATAGAAGTAACATTAATCAACCAAAAAGAATAAAATGTTCAAACCAAGGTGCCTAAAGTTAGGATCCCATGGGAGCGCCAGGTGATCAGCACCTCTTAAGTCCAGGCCACTTTTATTTAGGAGTCTGTGTATTTAGAAGCCTATTTAAGGCACCCATGGGGGGCGGGGGGAGGTATATAATTGTGTTTATATAAAAACTGTGGAAGTATTCCTCCCCTTCCTACACACACATGCAAACACATGCTCTCCTTGCATTAAGGAACAGATGAACTGCTCGCTTAAACTTTTAAAATATAAATCACTTTCAGGAAGAAAGTTTTCCCCCTAGATTGAACCACCAGCAGTGCACACACTCCCAGGAATCTCTAAAACAGCAAGAATCATTTCACGTGAAAATAGTAGATGCTCCCTTTGTATTTCACATCTGTGTGTACCTCTGCTCACTTTTTAAAGTGTTATTACTAGGCTTTCTTTTGGCTTGAATCTGGCAATTCATCCTACCTGTCCTTCAGGTTTCCCTTAATCTCCCCTTCTATTCTTTTTATTTATTTGTAGATTTCACTTTTATACAGACTCCAAATCAAAGCTTTGCAAGCCTTTGACATATGTTTTAAAAGCACCAGGGCAAGCAAGATGCAAAATAAATATCAACCAAAGCCGCAGCAACACCCTTTCCTCCCACCCTATGGCACACTTGATCTCCATTGTTCTGAACACTACAGCTTAGCGCCCCCACATTGCACTTTCCCATCAGACAGAAATCCCACTCTCAATTGGCTCAGCCTTCAGTCAATGCCTGCTTAAACAGATGGGTTTTTAAACAGTGCCCAGAAAGCCAATGAATTCAGGACCGTGGGGGCAGAGCATTCCAAAAGAAAGGGACCTTTATAGAGAATGCTGTGCCAGCAGCTCCCTCCCTTATATAATAAAGGAATCAAGCTCCAGGGCCTCTGCTGATCACATCTGTGGCAACACGGCACAGGGAGAAAGGTATCCTCTTCAGCAGCCAGGTCCCAGCCCATTTAGAATTGTAGGTCGGAACCAACACCTTAAATTCCACCCAGAAACCAACCAAAATCTTTTGCAGATAAGAGTGCTGGTAACATTTGTTACCACCGTGAAGCACCACTTAATAAGTGGACTGCTGTATCTTACACCAGCTTAAATTTCTGGGTAGATTGAAGGTGTAATTCCATGTGGCATGTATAGTAGTAATACAGTCTCAAGATGACAAAGGCATGGATCACAGTAGCAAGGTCCATGTCTGAAAGAAACAGTCACAATCTCCTGGTCGGACTTGTCTTGTTAAAATAAACTCCTCCTGTGAGTCATTCTGGAAATGCTGGATTCAGTGCAGTGGTCAAAGATTTACAGAAAATAAGAGGTGATAGGCCAGGATGCAGTGAAATTGCAAGAGTTTCAAAAATATATCTACAGAGAGCAAACAAATTCATGTGTCTCTCTTCTAGTTCATGGTTAATTTCTCCTAACCACATGCTTTCAGAATGCTAGTTTGATTAGTCTCTGGCTGTAAATGTAATTATACTTGCTGTTCTGATTTGTTTTTTCCTTATAAAGGCTGGCCTTTGTGAAGCAGAGCAAGAGCAAATGAGGAAAATTCTCTACCAAAAGGAGTCCAACTACAACAGACTGAAGAGGGCCAAAATGGACAAATCTATGTTTGTAAAAATCAAGACCCTAGGTATTGGTGCTTTTGGGGAAGTGTGCCTTTCCTGCAAAGTGGATACCCATGCCCTCTATGCCATGAAAACCCTGAGAAAGAAGGATGTACTGAATCGTAACCAGGTGGCTCACGTCAAAGCAGAAAGGGATATACTTGCTGAGGCAGACAATGAATGGGTGGTAAAACTCTATTACTCTTTCCAAGATAAAGAAAATTTGTACTTTGTGATGGACTACATCCCTGGTGGGGACATGATGAGTTTGCTGATACGGATGGAGGTCTTTCCAGAACATCTAGCTCGTTTTTATATTGCAGAGCTCACTTTGGCCATAGAGAGCGTACACAAAATGGGATTTATCCATAGAGATATCAAGCCTGACAACATTTTGATAGACCTTGATGGGCATATCAAACTGACTGATTTTGGGCTGTGTACTGGATTCAGATGGACTCACAATTCAAAATACTATCAGAAAGGTAGTGTTCTTATGTGTACTATTTGTGATGCGTGTTGTATTATTTCACCTTGAAATAAATAGTGGTGGGGTCTCTGCAAATGTGCTAGCTTAGAGTATACTGAACATTTTATACATGATAAAGGTGAAGAGGCCTAAGCCAGTGGCTTGGTGACTCTCATGCTAAATTTGCTGTATTTAAGGATATGTCTACACAGCAAAAAAAAAAAAACCCATGGCAGCAAGTTTCAGAACCCTGATGTTCAGGCTCAGGCTCACACCACGGTGCTAAAAACAGCCATTAATCATTCAGACTTGGGCTCTAAAGCCTGGGGACAAGGTGGGCTTCACAGTCTAAGCTCCAGCCCAAGCCTGCATGTCTAAACTACTATTTTTAGTGCCGTAGCACGAGCCCTACAAGCTCAAATCTGTAGACCAGGATTCTGAGACTTGCTGCCACCGTTATGTTGGTTTTTTTGCTGTGAGAAGACATACCCGTGGTGTGTCAGATGCTTTCAACTACTGCTAGTTTATGTCCCCATCATAAACTGCTGTGATAGCAATAGATTGCCAGTTCTCGCTGGCTTCAGGAGCGGGATCCCTACTGGTGGCAAAAGGAGCTAATCATAAAAGAAACTCATCTGATGTATTCCTGGCCCCCGTGATCATATGCATGCCATTGATCAGGAATGAACAGGGCCTGTACAGATATCCCCATCGTATTACACCCATCTGGTCTTTACTTGGAGATGTGATTCTGAAAGGTCTAGTAAGGGACTGAGAAGTGGGGCTCATTATGGAAAATTAGCCAAAAATGGAGAATTTTTCAGATTAAACCTATTCTTGTTTGTTCGAGAGAGAGGGGGAAATACTGGTTGGCACAACTAGCCATTTAGTAATCTGTTTTCTCATTCGTTGACAATTGTTTTATAAATAATAAACTTTTTTTTATTTCCTCCTTTTTCTGTTTGAAAGGGAGCCATATCAGACAAGACAGCATGGAGCCCAGTGATCTTTGGGATGATGTGTCCAACTGTAGATGTGGAGATAGGTTGAAAACCTTGGAGCAAAGAGCCAAAAAGCAGCATCAGAGATGTTTAGCCCACTCATTAGTTGGGACCCCTAATTACATAGCTCCTGAAGTACTGCTTCGCAAAGGTAGATGAGCTCTATTTTGTTTTCGTTCGGTTAAATGAATGCTGATTTTTTTTTTTTTAAGTAAATATAATTTTGGGGAAGGGTGTCAGTTTGACAGCCCTGGACATTAAGTCACCTGTTTGACCAGTACAGATTTCTTCATTTGCCATACCAATGTGCCTCAGTACTATTCACCTTGAGAGTTGAGATGGTACTTCTGCTTCCAAGGCCATTCAGTCCTTGGCTTTTCTGCTGAGGCAGCTAATAAATACTGTGAGACAGATAACCAACCTGGGCACTAGGAAGGGGACTGAAATCACTAGCTAATTCACGTAGGGCAATGAGCAGCCAACAGAGGGTATCTGCTGACTAATTCAGACTGGTGACTGTGGCATGGAAATTATAATGTCCTAGGGATCTCTCTTCCTGGCCAGGATTTTGGGCAGCCAAAGAAGAAAAACCTTTCATGTTTTATACTGAACATCAGATCAGGGCTTGGGGACTTTAACCAGTGCTTTGTGGATGCCCATGCAGTGCTGACATGAGCTCTAAATTGAATAGTTATGAACTGAGATTTTCAAGTTTACTGGAGGCCTGATCGTATGTCCATTGGAGTCCATGGGCGCCTTTCCATTAGCTTCAGTAGACTTTACATCACGCACTAGAGGATTTAGCCACACAAACTTCCATTGAAATCAATGACTAACTCATCTAGTTGACTTTAAAATCTCAAACTTGTACCTTACTGTGTAGTCTCAGGAAATGACTGATGTAAATTGCTCCTGTTTGCATGGAATCCAGTGCAAGATTGTGTCCTTTCACCTATCCCCTGAGCCCTGCTGTGTCCCTGAGCTGTATTTTAAAATTCAGCATCACCTCTCTATAATCTTGGTAGTAGATCAGTCATCAAGTGTTTTGTTTTTCCTCTGAGGAACAGTATGTGCTCCATGGCAGGATAGGACCAGAACGATGCATGCAAAATCCTTGCTCTGTCCAGTTATGTGCCCCCTGTCAGCCCTCAGTCACCAGTGTCACACCTAAAAGTATGGAGAACAATCTCTAGCTGCCAGGATTAGGATTTCTCTGCTTTCAGGAGTAGAATTTGGGTCAGCCAGCAGAAGGCACAGAGGGATATGGATTTTGAGTAACTTAATTTTCGGTCACAAATCACACTACGGAGAATGAAAAGGTGAGAGAGAAGATGAAAACATAGGCTGTGTTTTTCAATATTATTTAAATTGGATGAGGAAACAATGTCTGTACTCAAATTCTTATTGGTCGTGGGACACTGTCTTTTGCCTGCCTTTCAGGATACACTCAGCTCTGTGACTGGTGGAGCGTTGGGGTGATTCTCTTTGAGATGTTAGTGGGGCAGCCTCCCTTTCTGGCCCCCACACCCACAGAAACCCAGCTAAAGGTAGGTTAAAGCAGAATTCCAAATAGACCTTATGTTTATTTATCGGCTCCCCTGTATCTGAGCATGTCACAGATGTTAATTTATCCTCGTCCCACTGCTGTGGGATAGGGAAGTGTTATCCCCATTGTACAGAGAGGGCAAAGAGAGATTAAAGGCCTAACTTTCAAAGATGTTGAGCAATCACAAATCTCCTCCAAGTCGATGGCAACTAAAAAACAATCAGGCCATAACTGACTTGTGGAGCTGGGAATGAAACCCCTGTATACCACTCCAGTGCCTTAACCACAAGATCATCCTTCCAGCCTCCCAGGGGCTGAATATCACATTTTAGCCACTCCTTTCTAAAATGCTTAAATTTTTCCCACTTTAAAATGGAGTGGGGGAGGGAGAAGGATTCCTCTCTCTTGATGGGACAGGTCCTAATTCAAATACATACTTTCCTTTACATTGTGACTACACAACTCTTGGGTGAATGCTGTCTGGATTTTTATTCAGCAACCTGGTAATCTGCATGGGAACATTGTTTCCAAGTTCTACACGTAAAGAGAAGAAACTTCTCCTAAACTGTTCACCATGGATTTTGCTATTGAAAATCATATGTTCATTATAACCTCACAGTTTGCAATTGCAGTATTCAAAGTTGAGCAGTGGTTGCAATTCTTTTTATTAGAAGGAGGTATCTCTCCCTCCATCTCCCTAAAGGCAAATTGCAAAACTAAATGAATACTGAATTTAGCTTAGAAATGTCTGTGCTGCGTATCCATTCAAACTCGGCTGTGGGGGCGTTCAGCAAGGAACAAATTCGCACTTACACTGTTTACATTTCTTTTTTCTCCTGTCTGTAATGCAGTGGTCTTTCCTTGTTCACTAAATACTTCCCAGAAGACACAGTTCTGTGACCGCAATGATACCATAGGTTGCATGTGTTGTATTCTGGGAATATTTTAGTGAGCCAGAAACAATTTCACGGAGTGGGAAGAGGGGCAGAGCAGGAATAACTGTTTTTAAAAACAAGTTAAATTTACATTTTCTCTTCTTTTTCTGCTTAGAATGCCCTCTACAGTCTGGCCTGTGAAGGCTATTCAGTATGTACATTTCAGAACTAAAATCCTGTTTTCCTTTTAGCTTTGCAGCTGTTCTCTAATATTTGTATAGGAAACGGGATCAAATCTTTATTGTTGTTTTCATGTCCATTCTTCAACATTTGTCCTATACTGCTCAGAGTGAGCAGCATATTTGCAAACAGTCAGCAGACCACTGGATTCTTGACTTTCAAAAGTAAAAATTGTGGGTGTGAGCTGACCTTGAGCTCAATCAGCATTGACAAATGAAGAGCTTTTGTTCAAAAGATTAAAACACGATGTTGAATATCTTTCTCCTCTTCAGGTGATAAACTGGGAGAGCACGCTGCACATTCCCTTGCAGATCAAGCTAAGCCCTGAGGCAACTGATCTGATCACAAAACTCTGCTGTGCTGCTGAGGATAGACTTGGAAGAAGTGGAGCAGATGATATTAAGGCCCATCCTTTCTTTAACTCAATAGACTTCTCCACTGATATCCGCAGACAGACAGCTCCCTATGTTCCAAAGATCAGCCATCCAATGGACACCTCAAATTTTGACCCAGTTGAAGAAGAAAGTCCTTGGAATGACACTAGTGGGGACAGTACGAGGACATGGGACCCACTAGCCTCTTCAAACAGTAAACACACAGAGCATGCCTTTTATGAGTTTACTTTCCGAAGGTTTTTTGATGACAATGGATATCCATTTAGATACCCAAAGCCTTCTGGAATTGAATCTAGCCAGTCTGAGAAGTCTGATGCAGAAAACAAAGATGTGGTGGATCAGACTGGAGCCTGTCAACCTGTATATGTGTAAATTATTGTACTGAGTACTCCAGATAATCTTATTCACAAGTAGAAGAGGGCCTTTAGCTGACAATTTAGGACCTGATCTTGCAGTTCTTATTCAGGCATAGCTCCAGTTGAGGCCATTGTGAGTCGGGGAGTGAAAAGATTGCAGGACCAGGTCCTAAATGAGCATTCTAAGTTCAGGTCAGTTTCATTGTAAATAGCTATGTTGATAATTACACTTGAATTTCTGGTCTTTACCAAAATCTGCAAGGCCAGCAGCCTATCCTAGCCAGGCTATTTTTGTTTGAAGTCAACATCCCCTACTCTGATCAGCATTTACAGACTTAAACAATGTTATTTTTTAAACGAGTAAAGAGCACTTATTTTGTTTATAGCAGTTTTTTTTCCTACTAAATTATAGGGATTAACTTTGACAAATCATGCTGCTGTTCTTCTTTTCTATGTTTTTTATTTTATCCATGGCACTTATTGTTTCACATTTAGGAAAAATGCATTAAGCTGAAGAACATGTGATGAAAGGTCTCTGTGCAATAATGTTAAGAAACTAAAAGAAAAACTGCTCTCTAATTTTCTAAATTTACAGATGCCATTTTATTCACACCATGATTTTTGTTTAATTTGTATTTTCCGCATTTCAAATTTGTGACATGACCTTAAAGCTGCTTTATTTTTTTCTGCTTGTTGGGATGTAATAGAAAGTGTGAGTAAGTGACAATTTGGGTGTGATTTCAGTGTCTGTGTGAAGAATGTTGCATGAGCAGTGTTTTTCTATACGAAATGGCCGTTTCTTGCCATTCACAGGCAGGTCCTGTGAATCCATTTTTAATGAGGGTCTAATATTAGACCATTTTAAACCTGTGTTGATAATGTATTGTGTGGATGATTTTCTCTTTTATGATTGTATCCAATATTAATTTTGGACAAATTGCAAAGTTATAACTGATTAGTGATTTTTGTGGTCTTGAAGTAATAGGTCAATTTTAGTAAACATGTATCATCTGCACACACATCTCCCTAAGGAGAGTAAATTGCAAACCATTATTTACAGTTTCCTTGTGGCAACAGTCTAAATCTAGCTCGTTCATGTAGCACACAAAGCACAGTGATCAATAGTTAAAAATTCACCATTTAATACTCACTGTCCATAACACACAGTATCCAGGCTAAAATACTTAGGTCCACATTTTCAAACCTTAATGCCTAAAGCTAGGTGCCTAAATCCATATTTAGGGTCCTAAATAAAAATGGACTCACTTTATAATAGGCCACTGAGCACCTACAACTCACATTGATGTCAGTGGGGTTTGGCGGTGCTCAGCACTTCTAAAAAATCAGGCCACTTATATTTTGGTGTATAAGGATTTGGGAACCTAACTTAGGCACTAAGGTTTGAAAATGTTAGCGTTGTTAGAAAGTTATTCTGTCCTGTTGTCTCTTCAATGGAAATATTGCTGTGATGGAACACAACAGTCCCTGATTCCTATCAAATGATAGGCATACTTTGAAATATCAAATCTTAACTTTGTTAAAATATGTATTTTTCTTCTATATATAGATGTGAGAATTATTCAAAGTGATATTGGAATACTAAAGATAATTAAGCCATACATATTTACTTTTATTATATATAACTAAATAGATAAACAAAAAAAATCTTAATTCAGATTAGTGTAATAGTCCTATTTAAGTGATTGACATAACAACATTGAGGAAAACACTCCTTCAGTGTGTCTTTGCTTTATTATTATTATTATTTTATTTTATTTTAAATCTGGAGCTTCAGAATTTTTCCGTATATTACTCCACATATTATTCCTTAATGTTTTTAGCATATCCTATCCTATCCATTGTTTAGATATCTAAGCAACAACACATATAAATTCATCAGTTTGGACGAAACAAAAATGATTGTGTATTTGTTTACATTTGTATGAAAGGAGTGCTATGAGGTATGCAGTGCTTGTGTTGTGACAGTCCATGTAAGATTCAGTATTACTGCTTTTTTGTTTGTTTGTTATTTACATCTATCTGACATTCTTTCATGTGGTAGGTTCTTTCTCAGGAACTCAATTTAACTGTTATTTATTGATATATCATTGCTTTTGAAAGCTTCTACTGGCACAATTTATTATTAAAAAATTTGAATCAAAATCTAAACTGCATTGTGTGTTCTTGAAATGATCATTTCTGTGTGTTTGTGCTATGAGGGCTGGTTTGTAATGTTAGTGGTGGAGTTGAGGCATAAAATTCAGATCCAAATCTCAGCTTTCTTCAAACCTGGATCCAACATTTGGTTTAGATTCTTTCTATATACATTGGCCAGTTTATTTTCTACACTCACAGCTAGTTTCTTCTGTAGACTCTCAGCCCCTAGCTGAGGAGTCCCCTGGCATGGGAGAGTCACTAGCTGGCATAAAGCCACCATGACCATGTCTTTCTCCATCCTTAGTGTTGGGGGCAAAAGTTTGAGCATGGTGCCACTACACAAGGGCGAACCCCAGCTGGCATGCTAGTCCCTTGTGGTTGTAGCCAGTTGGCATCGTGTAGAGCAGCACCAGCAATGACACTAATAAGGAGGCCAATGGAAAACTGGCCCCTGGATTGGAAGCCACAAGTGGTTCTTTGCAGCCATCGTTTTAGCTGCACACAATGGATGCTGGACACAGTTGAGATAATCTGGTCCAAAGTCCTTTATTCGGGAGGGGAAGGAGGAGGGAAGGCAGCTGATGTCATTACCATGGCTCCCAGGATGAACACTTACCTTGTTTGAGAGTGTGCTGTTGATCTGGCCTCTCTAGTGTAGGTAGGATGTCCTGGTTTGGGTCTGCAGAAACTGTAGGAATGAAAGAATAAAAAATAGAAATGAAGGGACATGATTGAGAGAAAATTTTAGTAGTAGCATATTTTGGATTTGATTTTCATTATCACCAGAATCCCTGAAAGCCCCATCCTATTGTGACCCCTCCAGGCTAGTACACTAGACGCATGCTAAAATATTAAATTTCTCTTCCTCGTTGTGCTGCTACATTACATTCATTCTTGCACACTGCTTTGGAATGTGAACTCTTCAAAATGCATTGACTAGAAAAGAGAAGATTGTAGGAACTGTGGTCAGACTCTTCTCAAACCTTTGCCATTGCAATGTGTAGCAAACGTGCCTCAGGGTAATCCTTCAAATAAAGGACTATTTTTCATGAGCACCATTGAATACCTCTATTTTGCAACTGTTTACAGTTTTTCTTTCTTACTTCATGGCACTAATGCAGGGTACTTAAAACCTATCCCTATTATTCCTACTGTTGTGTATTACTACTTTAAATTAATGCAGCCTTCATAGATTATAAGGCCAAAAGGAACCAATGTGATCGTGTCATCTGATCTCCTGTATAACACAGGCCATAGGAATTCCCTGAATTAATTCCTGTTTGAACTAGGGCAGGGGTTTTCAAACTTCTTTTCTGGGGACCCAGTTGAAGAAAATTGTTGATACCTGCGACCCTACGAAGCTGGGGGTGAGGGGTTTGGGGCATGGGAGGGGCTCATGGCTGGGGCAGAGGTTTGGTGTGTGGGGGTGAGGGCTGCAGGTGGGGCTGGGAATGAGGGGTTTGGGGTGTGGGAAGGGGCTCTGGGCTGGGGCAGGGAGTTGGGGTGCGGGAGGGGGTCAGGGCTCTGGGCCGGGGGTGCAGGCTCTGGGGTGGGGTTGCACTTCTAGACTGTGATCAAGTTACCCCTTAACACCTTTGGTTAAGCTAAATAGATTGAACTCCTTGAGTCTATCACTATAAGGCATGTTTTACAATCCTCTAATCAGTCTTGTGGCTCTTCTCTGAATGCTCTCCAATTTATCAACATCCTTCTTGAATTGTGGACACCAGAACTGAATACAGTATTCCAGAAGCAGTTGCACCAGTGCCAAATACAGGGGTAATATAACCTCCTTATTCCTAGCTGATATCCCCCTGTTTACAATATAAAGACTGCATTAACCCTTGTGGCCACAGCTTTGTGCTGGGAGCTGATGTTCCACTGATTATCCACCATAACTTCCAAGTCTTTTTCAAAGTCATTGGTTTCCAGGATAGAGTTCCCCGAGCCTGACAGTGTAGAGCTTTACATAGGGTCGATTCATGCGTACTGTTTGCTTCTGCCCAGCTCACCAAGTGAACCAGATTGATATGTCAGTGGCCTGTCCTCTTCATTATTTACCATTCCACCAATCCTTGTGTCATCTGTGAATTTTATTGGTGATTTCGTTTTTTTCCAGGTTCTTGATAAAAATGTTAAATAGTATAAGCCCAAGAACCAGACATTGTGGGACCCCACTAGAAATACACTTGCTCAGTAATGATACCCTGGTTTTAGTTATATTGAGGCCTGTCAGTCAGTTTTTAATCCATTTAATATGTGCCATGTTAATTTTGTATTTTCTTAATTTTCTAGTTTCTTAATATCTTGTGTGTTAACCAAGCCAAATATCTAGCAGAAACCTAAGTACGTTACATCAACACTATTACCTTTATCAGCCAAATTTTATGTTCTCATCAAACAAGATATCAAATTAATTTGATAGGATCAATTCTCCATAAACCCATGTTGATGGCATTAATTATATCAAAGTCTGTATCAATCCTTCCATTATTTTGCCCAGGATTATAGGCCGACAGGCCTATAATTACCCCAGTCGTTCTGTTTACCATTTTAAAATATTGGTACGTTAGCATTCTTCCAGTCCTCTGGAACTGTCCTAGTATTCCAAGAGTTACTGAAAATTAACATTAGCAGTCCAAGAGTCGTAAGAGTGGCTCGTCTCCATTAAATGCCTAGACAGGTTACTCCATGTCAAACATCCTGAGCAGAACCCCTCTGGTTATTTTAGAAGGTGAACGATTTACCTATAAATACAGATTCTTGGGAATTGAGCAATTTGTGATAAACTAGCCCAGAAAGTAAGACTGGAACCACTAATATGCTATTCATCTTAAATCTATCTCAGTGTGCAACTGGAAAACAAACTCCCACTTCACCTAGAGCAGAACTGAACTGTACAACAGTCTCTTCTGTTTAGTCTCTCTCTCTAGCTAGTTTTCCTCCCTTCGTACCAAAATTTCAGAGGAAGCTAGAACCCCAAATTAACTGTATGCAAGCTGGCAAATTAGACACATGCCATACATATGAACTGGCTTCTGTATGTTCTCTGGTTTATATATTTTCTACTAAGATACCTAATATTTTATTTGAAAAGTTAGAACTGTAATTAATTTTTGGGAGCCTTTAAAACTCCTTGCCTCAAATAAAATGTTTGAATTACCTTTGGCTACAAAGAGGCTCCCACACTTAAAACCATATTATTGGGCAACAAATTGAAGAAATACAGCTACATGGAAAGAGAGAGAGGGATAGGTTAGTCAAAATATCCCTTTGCCTTACCACAGAGAGAGAATAAGGAATCTATTCTGAAACAGCATCCTTCATTTATGGCAACACTTGACATTTGGGTTGAAATCGTGGCTGCATTGAAATACATAGCAAAACCCCGATGGACTTCAATAAGGCCAAGAATTCACCCTTGGATTTCAATTTCAAAAAAGTACACAAGGTTGACATCAGGTAAAATAGTCACTAAGTTTCCAGTCTTTACCCTGGAAGGCCTAAATAACTGGGAAGGTAGTCTAGCACTGAACAGTGTATGTGATAGTGAGTTACTACAGAGTGGCAAATCTATAACAAGCAGTGACAGTGTTGCAGGAACAAAAGGGATCTTCATAAGCTCCCTTTGTACCAATATTGCCAGATGTGGAGGTTTTCAATAAGAAGGAGCAATAATTTATTAGAAGCAATTTTATTCCCGGTTTCTCAGTGGAAAAGAATTACAGGTAGAATTTATAGAAGTGTATATCATTTGAACAATATTAAAGGTAAATGAGGAAGAAAAGCATTTGACTCTTAAATGGCTGAGGAAGAACAGAATTAACTGCACAAAAAGTGGTGCTATTGCCTGTAATTTGATGGAAACTCTGTAATAACTTTACATAGATTCTGTTTTACTCCTTACAGACTGGGCTATGATACAGCTGCCTCATATAGTGCTGGAGAAACTCTAGTGGAGAAGGGAACTTAGAACATATAATTTGGTTCTGTCCCAACGACAGAAATATTGGCAGAAAATAGTAACAGCTACCCAAAATATTGTTGGAATTAGAAGTATTGAATTCTTCCTGCAGGAAATAATCTCAGGAATAGATAACGCAGGAAGAGTAACAGCTAACACACAAAATCTTGTAAAAATGTTTTTCCTGGAAAAGAAATGTGCTATTGTAAGATCATAGAAGCAGTGCCTTCCTCTCGTGGCTGTTAAGCAGTGTATGGCATGTGGTGAAAATGGAAAGCTGAACTTGTTCATATCAAAATAAACCAAAGAACTTTAAAAATGTCTGGTCTCCTTTCTTAAATTATGCAGCATAACAGAACAAAAGAGAAAGTGGACAAATGGACAATTTAACTTGAAACTGGACTAATACTCTGCCTTGTAAATGCTTAATCTTTTAGGGTGCTTTTAAATCAGTTCAATAAAGGTAAAAAAGTACTTGTGTGTGCAGATAATGAGTTTCAGGTGTATTGGTGTGTCAACTATTTCAATTATTTGCTGTTTGGTTCAATGTTTCATATACATGTTTTTGGTTTAGCTCTATTGTACAGTTAAGGAACAAATGTTAGGCTGTCAACTTTTTTCTTAAGTCAGTGTTGATTATGATAATTCTAAAACTTTACAAAGTAAGGTTTTAATCTGATGTATTGATAAGACTGCAATAAAATGCTACATTTTTGGTAAAGTTTGAGGTTGGTGGAGTGGCAAGCAGGGAGGCAATGGAGGAGGTTCAAAGAACGCGGTTGGCGACATGATAGAGCAATGGACAGGAAGGTGATAGTTGCAGCTGCATTTCCTTTGTTTCAGAAGGGAGTGACGTGTGTGTTGGGTCAGCTGAAGAGTAAGGAGTGACAATCATCAAGACATGACATTATGGAGGGCCTGAAAGACAGGTTTAGCTGTGTGGACAGTGCTGCTATTATTTATTTGTATTGGGATGTCACCCAAATGTCTCAATCAAGATCAGGAATTGTGCTCGGAACTGTACAAATATATAAGAAGACACACAGTCCCTATCCCAAGGGCCGTGAAAAAAGAAATACTGAATGTTTTGTTGCATGATAAATGTGAAGTTGCTGCGGTATCAGCCCACAGATCCGTCTCTGACGCTTCTAATAGTGTGGCAATTTTCCAACATATCGTTTTTGTTGGACAGATTGAGGATTGTGTTGATAATTCATGATGTCCTCCACAGCAAAACCCAGATTCTTAAATTAACTAAAGGCGGAAAAAGGATTATTTTTAGAACAGCAGTTGAATTCACATTATCCCAGATAAATGGTCTATCTGTTTAATTGGGGTGATTGCCAAAGAACAGATTCTTTTCAATGCATGAAATGGATGGAAAATACTGAATTAATGGCATGCTAATAGCTATGAAAAATCTGCTTCAGTGTTTGCATCCTATTGATGTGTTTTACTGCTCAAGTAATGCTTTTAGCTAGATTCAACTTCTTGCTGTGTGGCTTGTCATGGCTGCTAAACAAGTCTCTTACATTCATGTGATTTATTGCTTTGCCTAAAGTGCTTATTATTAAAGGAATTTATTAAATAAAAGCAAATATCTCCCAGCAAAATGCATGCCCTCGGGCCCCTAACTGAAAAACTGAATTTCCATTGGGAAGGATGTGTGTGTGTGTGTGTGTGTGTGTGTGTGTCCCAAATGAGAAGAAATCTGATGCATCCAGTTTGTTTTGATCTGAATTGCATCCCACCTTAACTGAATGCTGTTGCCTTGGGAAGAAGGGGATTTGCTTGGCCTTTCCTGCTGGCCTGCACCTTGAATCCGGTGGTCTGAGGGACATGGTTTCATCAGTTGGGAGTAGTGGGACAGAGGAAGAGATGATAGTTGGAGCTGGCCAGAAATTTCCTGATGGAATAGTTTTCCATCATAAAGTGTTGATTTGGCAAAAGTGAAACATTTCATGGGACTGCATCGATTTGTGTCAACATTTTCCTTGAAAAAATATCAAAATATTTTAGTTTTGAAAAGGGCAAAGTGCTTCACTTTGACTATCATCTCAACTTTTATATTATATGATTATATATATATATATATTATATTTTATTTCTTAACAGTCAAAATTATAGTTGAAGTGAACCACTTCGAGAAGGTCATTTTGATATTTCTAAAAAAAATTTTTTTTCAACTTTTCATTGCAATCCATGACTAAAGGAAATTTTGAATGTCTGAATTTCCCACAAAACAGAAATTCTGAGCTTTAACCAGTTCTAATGATGATGGAAACAGCAGACAGCAAACAGACGTGAATAATATCTGAAATGTAACTGAATCTAATAGATCACATTCATTCTCAGTGTAATTCTATTGATAACAATCACCTGATGGTCTCTCTAGTTACCTTATCTGCTCTCCATGTCTTAGCAATTCCAATTTCGTATGATACTTAGTTGTGGAAGTTTTAACACTGCTGTGTGCGCAATCTGCTTTAGTTTACTGAAACTGTGTGGGTTGCTGATTTACATGACTACATTTGACTATGCCTGGTTGATGGTGGCTACACAAATGGTGGTATGTATGAAGTAACAGAATAACATTTTAATTTCTTCCTTGTTTTCCATGGAGACAGTAGCCCAAAATTGAGTGACTGAGTTTGATAATACAAGACAGCAGGCTAGATTACAGGAACTAGTGATGTAAATCTATTGTATGCTTGGCAAGTTTTAAGGCCGGGGGCGGGAAGCAGGGGGGAGACAGTGAGCATAATGCAAGGGAGTGAGGCCTCCATCTTGGAAAAGCAGGAAGAGATTTCAGGGAGGGAACTAGGCCCTGAACTAACTACATACAAAGGTGCAGGGGGGGAAGACAGAGCCTTTCAGACCCTACAAAACCTAGAGGCACTTGGCCAACAACCCGCTCCCCCCTTATTCTGCAGCTTGAGGGAACTTTTGCAAGCTACAACCAGCATCATCACCCAACGCTGAAAGTTGGATTCAAGTCTTTTCTCTTTTGCCGTATTACCATTAGAGGAGCTGGTGGGCCTGAAGTGCCAGCAACACATGGATGAAACCCAGCTCTACATCTCCCGAATACCACAGGCAAACAGTACAATGCCTAGTAGATGCATTAAAGCTAACTGACTGAAGCTGAACCCAAGCAAGGCTAGTGATGCTGGTAGGAAATGAAGTACTTTGAGGAACTCACCCCCTTCATAACACCCCACAGATTGCTGTCTGTTTACAGCATTGAGTCCTGTTGGACTCTCCATTGCAACTGGATGCCAAATATCCACATCAGCCAAAAACACCTACTTCCACAAATAGATAGACAGAAAACTATGTCCTGGCTTTTCAGGCTTGAACCTGACACTTGTGACTCTCACACTCATGACCTCAAGCCTTAATTACTGCAACTCATAACATCTAGGAATGAAACCAGACAGCCTGGAATCACTCCAACTGGTGAAGTCTGCAGCACCCAGTCAGCTAAACAATGCAAGTTGCAGTGAGCACATAGCTCCAGTGTGCCACTTTCTGCACTGGCTCTCCATCAAACAGAGTCTAATTCAAGGCCTCTCTCCTGATGTGTAAAGTTCTTCATGGGCTTCGCCCTAGCTACCTGAGAGACCAGTTTTCTTCTCATGACCAGAACTTCCCACAGTACACTGGAATTAGGCAACTATTGTCCTGTAAGAGAAAATCATGGATGTAAGAGACAGGACCTAGACTATGGCTTGGTCTTCATTTAAAAGTTAAGTCGACATAGCTATGTTGGTCAGCGGTATGAAAAAAACCCACCCCGACAGACATAGCTCTGCTGACATAATCCCCAGTGTAGACACAGCTATGTCGATGGACTAATGCTTCCATTGATGCATCTACCATCAGTCAGGGAGGTGATATTCCTACACCAATGGAAAAACCCCTTCTGTCAATTTTGGCTATGTCTACACTGTGGGGTTAAGCCAGCATTGCTACAAGGACCTAGCTATGCTGGTATAGTCTCTATAGTGTACTGTAGATATACCCCAAGGCTATGCATTTGACTACATGAGGTGTAAAGAATGACCACCAACCTCAGTGGATTCAGGAATAAAAGCAAAACTGATTTCTTTCAGATTGACTTTGTCAATAAGAATGTTTCTCTTCCCTTTTCCCCCCACGTACATATTATAGGCACAATCTCTATGATCAATGCAGGCTTTTATTCCTAGAATTGGAAAAGAAAAAGCGAGAGAGTGTGCGTTTGTTATTTTTTAATACTTGGGGGGGGGGGTACACACATGCTGCCAGAACCAAGGTCATTTAAGTAGAAACATAAATTAAGATTTTAGCAGATGTGAAGTCAAAGAAATATGAATGAGAGAAATGTTTTAAAAATAGTAATACAAAGATTTACAGAGCTTGGAGAGGAGAAAGAAAGTTAAAGGATTGAAAAGAACACTAAAATTACCAAGAGGCGAGGTGGCTAGGTGGACTGAGCTGGGGAGAGAGATGGAATTATGTTTGAGGATGAACTTCCTGCCCCAGAAATGCTCTTCTGCCTTCAAGACATTTAGCAAAAGGAAGTTCAGAGAAAGCCACAAGTCTACTTGATCAAGTCAGGCACTGTGAACAGGGAAGAGCCATTAAAGATGTCAAATTATATGGAAAAATTAGAATCACCAATGTGCATGTTAGTCCAATACAGAGGGAGGATCCCTGTCCCAGGATGCCCTTTAAGAGAAGTTGAAATCCCACTTCTAACCTCTGCTTAGTTTTCCCCAATCAAAGGAATTTTGGGACTTGTAGGCCAGGTGCCACTAAAATTGTGGGCCTGAGAGGATGTGGTATTAAGGATAGCCATTTTTCTCATTGGCAGAGAGAGCACCTTAACTGAGGAGTTGACCAAGACCTGGACCTGTAGTGCAGTTCCCAACTGAGGTGGAACTGGGGAAGAAGCCTCTGGAAAGGCTGTGTAAAGATACCTAAAAGGCAGGCAGACAGGAAAACTGGAGGGGGGGAGGGGAGGGATGTGGCGAGAGTGAAATGGACTACTGGAGGCTGGAGTGGATGGCTGCCTCAGACTGTTTAGGGTCTTGGGATTGCCTTGATCGGAGGAGGCCATGGGCTACCCTACACCTCATTTGCAAGCTACTTGATGCAATGAATTTGTTCCTCCTGTGCCCAAGGGCTAAAAGGAATGTTGTAAGCCCCTCGGATTGTGGGATGAAAGTCTCACAGACCTAAAGAGGGATCTGTGGCCTGCGGAAGATGAAAAATGATTTGTCTGGAGAGCTAAACTAAAGCTGAGCGATGGATAGCTAACAGGGAAAATGAGACATAGCTGCCACCTGACAGCAGGAGGTATGTAACTTTTGCTCAACCACCAAGAGGGTGAAAATAGACAAGATCAGACGACTAAGAACATAACGTGTAGGTCCTGACTGAGGCAGATTCTTGGCACAGAGAAGGAACCATCACCAGAGAATGAGTGCTTAGAAAATGCAGCACTGGAGAGTGCAAGAGGCAGGCAGGAGCCTTTCTATGTTCTTTAGAACTTTTTTATTGATTTAAGTTAACTGTATGATTAAATTATTTTAAAAATTCTACTTACAGAAACTCTGAAAGGCTCCTTTACCTTGTGTATGAATTCAGCTGCTGAGCTGCATTTTGTGTGTCTCACGCTACATAATGAGAGTTGGCTTCCTATTGAGCGTTACCAATAAAATACAGGTCACATTGTCAGACACTAGCTGTGTTAGTCATAGTTATTGAATTCGTGGACCAATGGTGTCCATTTCTAACAGTTTTTTTTGAAAAATACGTATTTTTAAATATGATAATGAAGTGGGTTGTGTGTGTTTAATTGTTGCCCTCTGTTGGACAAAATCAGCACTGCTCAACTGTGTGTCACAGACTCCATACTGCTAATAGCCTTCTTTAGCTCAAGTTGCAGGGATCTGTACTTTTGAAGCAGGGGCATCTTGCTCTGTTCACACCATTGCAGTGAAGTGAATGTCCATGATACGCAGCATAGTGACAACTATAGTGCCCTAAATTGCCAGTGCTGTCTTAAAATCTTTAGCAAAGTTAAAATAACTCCTCATTAAGATCTTTAAGCAACTGAAAATTTCCATCAGTCCTGCTTCTTTTACCATGTTCTGTGTGTGTACTGAACTATTGTATGTGGCTTAACATACTTTGGATCACAATCACTTGTGCTGGTTTAAATGTTTACAGGGAAGAGGAGAGAAGAGCATGTTCTCATTCTATTTCCGTAGTTTGAGTTTCCCCTGTAATGAGAAGAACCGATTATATTGTACTTTAATCTTTTTTTCCTAACTTTTGTGTTTGCTTTTCAAGCAAACAGTAATAGTTTATAGGTCACAAAAGGGATACCAGCAAGTGACAAACAGTATGTCTTGATAAGTATTTGTCAAAACTCGAACAATTCCAAGTTCTACAGCCTCTAGGACACGCAGTACAAATAGATGGTAATAGTAGGAATGTTCAAAGTAGGAGGGAGTTAGTCACTTAATTGCCATTTGTGCCACTGAAAATCAGCCCTGGGAGTTTATTTTAAATGCCAGGTTATGAGTAAAACAAGGCAAAATTTTTCAGCCAAAACTTTTTTCACTGAAAAATGTACATTCGGGTTGACTAAAACATTTTAGGGGTTTGTCTAACTTGCCAAATTGTTTTAGGCAAAAAATAAAAATAAAAAAAAAGTTAAAAAGATGAAAATGTTTCATTTCAACAGGGTCAAACCACAACATTTCAATATTTTTATTCAAAATTACTTTTTGAAAGTTACTTCCATTTTATTAGAGTTAAATATGTTAAAGCTCAACCGAAGAAAAACATCTCATTTCAGAGCAAACAAGATATTTTGTTTGAGCTGGAACAATTTTTTTTCCCCAATTTTTTGGAAAGAGCCAGTGAACTGAAAAAGCAGCTATTTGCACAGCTCTAGCGGGATATGAGCCCACACACTCCTGACCCTATACAAGGGACACCTAGGGTAACCTGACCCACTTAGCAGCCACCACAAAGAAGCCCAGAGAAGAGGAATATTGTTCTGTGCAGATATGTTTGGAGCGCTCCAGATACTGGTTTGGAAACTTTGTTTTCTTCTCTCTCTTCATAGGTGGACTCCCCTGGAGACTGGAAAGCAATAACTCCATAATTAGAAGAAGAGAAGGAACCCTGATTTAAATTGAAAGCAAAAGCATACATTATTATTCTGCTAAGGTTACACATAGAGGGAACATTCCACTCCCACCTCCTCAGGTGCATATAGAGCACATAGAGGGTCACAGTCTACCCCGACTCTTCAGGTGTGGAATGCCCCTGTTAGCAACACCTGCTTGTTTTGCAAAGGAGAGGTTGAACCAGGGCAGTGATGCCATGGTTCTCTAGTCCCACTTGGCTTGGACTTCAAATAAACTGGGCTGCATGCTGTGGGGTAGAAGTAATTTGAGGGGAGTGGTGGAGCCAGATCTGCTGCAGTGTGATCCCTCTATTCTCCTATCACTGAAGGGGTATACTAGGGTGCAGAGGCAGAGCATCATTGAGGAGAGGATTTCTTTTCTCTTTCCCAGCACACTGGTGAGAGTTCAGATTGGAGGTTTCCTCAGAGGGCCCAATAGTGTAATGAGCTGAGTGCCCTCAACAACCATTGATGTTGGCTGGCTGAGGAGGTGGCTGGATTTTTAGTGTTTATTTTCAATAAGTCTTGAAGCACGTGGGAAGTTCCAGAAGACTGGAAGAAAGCTAATGTGCCCATTTTTAAAAAGGGTAAAAGGGATGAACCGAGTAAGTAGCCTGTCAGCCTAATGTGGATCCAGGACACGATAATGGAGTGGCTGATATGGGACATGATTAATAAAGAATGAAAGGACGATAATGCAAATAAACATAGGTTTATGGAAAATAGATCCTGTCAAACTAACTTGATCTCTTTTTTTTAATGAGATTACAGGTTTGGTTGGTAAAGGTAATAGTGTTGATGTAATATACTTAGACTTCTGTAAGGCATTTGACTTGATATCTCAAGACATTTTGTTTAAAAAACTAGGACAATATAAAATTAACATGGCACACATTAAATGGGTTAAAAACTGGCTAACTAATAGGTCTCAACATGTAATTGTACATGGGGTATTATCATCGAGCAGATGTGTTTCCAGTGGGGTCCCAAGGTCTTGGCTCTACATTATTTAACATTTTTATCAATGACGTGGAATAAAACATAAAGTCATCATTGGTAACGTTTGCAGATGACACAAAAATTGGGGGAGTGGTAAATAATGAAAAGGACAAGTCGCTCATTCAGAGCGATCAGGATCTCTTGGTTGACTGGGTGCAAGCATTTTAATACAGCTAAATGTAAATGTATACAACTAGGGACAAAGAATGTTGGCCATACTTACAGAATGGGGGACTCTATCCTGGGAAGCAGTGACTCCGAAAATTATTTGGGGGTCATGGTGGATTAGCAGCTGAACATGAGCTCTTAATGTGATGCTGTAGTCAAAAAAGCTAATGCAATCTTGAGGAATCATGAATAGGAATAGAGAGGTTATTTTACCTCTGTATTTGACACTGGTGCGACCATTGCTAAAATACTGTGACCAGTTCTAGTGTCCACAATTGAAGAAAGATGTTGATAAATTGGAGGGGGTTCAGAGAAGAGCTATGAGACCCATTAAAGGATTAGAAAACATGGTTTATAGTGATAGACTCAAAGAGCTCAGTCTATTTAGCTTAACAAAGAGAAGGTTAAAGTGTGATGTGATTACAGTTTGTTAAAGTATCTACATGAGGAAAAATATTTAATAATGCACTCTTCAATCTAGCAGAAAAGGGTATATTATGATCCAATGGCTGGAAGTTGAAGCTAGACAAATTCAGACAGGAAATAGAGTGAACTTTTTGACAATGAGGGTAATTAACCATGGGAACAATTTACCAAGGATCAGGGTGGATCCTCCATCACTGACAATTTTAAACTCAAGTTTAGATTTTTTTCCCAAAAAGATATGCCCTAGGAATTATTTTGGGGAACTTCTATAGGAGGTCAGACTAGATGATCACAATGGTCCCTTGCGGCCTTGGAATTTAGGAATGAGAGCTGAGGGTGTTCGAGGATCTCACAGAATTGGACCCTAAAATAACGAATAGCTTCTGGTGCGAGTGCTATCACTCCAGCAGTGTGTAAGGAATGAAGTTCTGGAAGTTTGATTTGTTTTTCTAGAGTATTGTCTGTACACTCCACTGCCTCTTCCGAACTCCTCCTACGAAGTTCTGCTAGATTCTGCCTCCTAACTGAACAGCTTAGATATCCTCTTTTTCTTTTATATACATACACACATTCACAATTTATCTTAGAGCTGATTTTTTAAAGTAATCTATTCCTCACATATTTTAAACACTTTACTTCTTGGTGGTTATGTTCAAAATGTGTATTTCACATCACCTCATACATTTTTAGACAGCTAGCAGAGTTAGGAATAAATCATTCTGAGAACCCAAGGACTTAACACACAGGTTTTCTTTGTTAGAATGTTTCAACAGAGACATGCAGTAAATTATTGTACTTTATATTTGCTATGAAATGGATAGAACCATGATAGAAAAAGCACAGCAATTTAAGTTTCAACATCCACATATATCAGTTATGGTTGGTAGGGGCCATCTTGTGGTAAAATTGTTGAATACTTCTTTAAAAAAGGCTCTGCTTTAAATGGATACTGTTACATTTAAAATCTTAACTGAAAAAAATATAATTATCTTACATTGCTGCTAATACCTTAGATTGTTAAAAGAGAAAATGTACTACTTGATCCACTTTTAATTCAGATTAGATAATGAGTCTGTGGGTTGAAAACGCTGCACGGTAGTGTTTAAATTCCATAAAAACTTCTTTCATTGAATTGAAAAAGAAAACAAGACATTTATATTCATATAAGTTTTATAAAACTTATATTTTTAATCTTTCAAATTTGGGACCTAATTTGCCTCACAATGTCCTTTTAAGAATGGTATGCATGATTAATGTATTTTATAAAATATACGGTTATCTATAAGAATTCCATGGAAAAGAGAAACTAATATCTGACTACTTACCAAACTTTTTGTTTGTTTGTTTGGACCATTGTCCACACATTGGATGATATCCTAGCTCTACTGGAAGCATGCCACTAACTTCATTTGGGGCCAGAATCCATTAGTTTGTTACTGCAGTGTGGCCATTTCAGGGAATGAAAATGGAGACCTTAAACCTGAATGAATCGTTGATGTTGTGATGATGGTAATTCCGGTGTTGCTCCCTCTGGCAGAGCTAAGACAGCTGTAGCTCAGTTTCCTTTGAATCAGAGTAAGCTAATTAGTATTGTAATGTGTGTTTGGAGAAAGGACGGGAACCCAGGCAAGTATGCTCATTCTCTCTCTCTGGACTAATGAATATTTAGTTTTACGATGTGGAACAGTTTCAACAGTGGAGATTGAGAGAGTTCCATAGCCCAGTGGTTAAAGCGCTCACTTGGGCTTGGGACAGACTGTCTCAGGCCCCAACTCTGCCTGATTCACTGCAGGGAACTTGGGTCTCATCCGAGGCTATCGGGTATAAAGAGAGTGCTGGTGGTTGGCAGCACTGCTACCAGTGGTGTCTTGTGAATGACATTTCTAAATATATTTGCTTTTAATGAAAAGGCAATTAAATGCCTGAAATAAAAATGAAATGAAAAAAAATGGGTTTGCTAAGAAAACTAAAAAATGTTTGCTTTGGGTTGATCCGAAACAATATTTTAAGAAAAAATATTGGTTTGGACAGAGAAATTAAAAGTCGATTATTTGCACAGCTCTACCTGTAAGTCATATCTATCATTCAAGTATACTGTCCTCAGCCTTTTAAAGGCTGGCTCACTATTTAAAATCTGCCCAGCATTAGCAATTTAAAGACACTTTAAAAATATCAGATTTAATATCCAAGTTTTTGGAAAGTATCCATTTTCAGAGCAGATCTTCTAAGAAAAATTAATCCTTTACCTAAAATAACTTCCAGCAATAAAATGTTTCAAGAGTGGCTCAAAAACAAGAAAGAAATAAGGAAAAGCTACCTACGAAGAACACCTTACCCTGACGCTATGAAAAGCGATTAGGGAAGTCAATGGATGACTTTGGAGACTGGTAATGGGAGACAGATGTCCACACAATTGAACATTTGAGAAACCCCAGCCTAAGAGTGATTGTTTTGTAGCCACTCCCCTTCTATTAATGATTGCACGGTGGTTAAAGTAGATTGAAACAGAAGGAGCAACTCTCATTGCACTGGAGAGGAGGAGTTTATAGGGGAGCACTTCTCAACCAAGACTGGGAGAGGAAGAGAAGCTCTCCCTCTGCTTTTAGCAGAGGAAGAGCTGTGCTCCCCTCCTGCACCCTATTCCCTCCTTGGTGTAACAGCTGCAATCACATAACATCCCTGTGGGAACTATAGCAATTACTTACATGGGAAAAATAATATTAGGAAAGTAAACGTATTTTTATCTGTCTCTTGATGCAATTTAGCAGCAGGAAACAAGAAGGGCTGGCACAATGTGACCGGCCTGCTCCCCATGGGTGATGTCATGGTGGGAGTCTACTATAGACCACCGGACCAGGGGAATGAGATGGACGAGGCTTTCTTCCGGCAACTCGCAGAAGTTACTAGATCGCACGCCCTGGTTCTCATGGGAGACTTAAATCACCCTGATATCTGCTGAGAGAGCAATACAGCGGTGCACAGACAATCCAGCAAGTTTTTGGGAAATGTAGGGGACAATTTCCTGGTGCAAATGCTGGAGGAACCAACTAGGGGCAGAGCTCTTCTTGACCTGCTGCTCACAAACTGGGAAGAATTAGTAGGGGAAGCAAAAGTGGATGGGAACCTGGGAGGCAGTGACCATGAAATGGTCACGTTCAGGATCCTGACACAAGGAAGAAAGAAAAGCAGCAGAATACAGACCCTGGACTTCAGAAAAGCAGACTTTGACTCCCTCAGGGAACTGATGGGCAAGATCCCCTGGGAGAATAACATGAGGGGGAAAGGAGTCCAGGAGAGCTGGCTGTATTTTAAAGAATCCTTATTGAGGTTACAGGGACAAACCATCCCGATGTGTAGAAAGAATAGTAAATATGGCAGGCGACCAGCTTGGCTTAACAGTGAAATCCTTGCTGATCTTATATACAAAAAAGAAGCTCACAAGAAGTGGAAGATTGGACAAATGACCAGGGATGAGTATAAAAATATTGCTCGGGCATGCAGGAGTGAAATCAGGAAGGCCAAATCACACTTGGAGTTGCAGCTAGCAAGAGATATTAAGGGTAATAAGAAGGGTTTCTTCAGGTATGTTAGCAACAAGAAGAAAGTCAAGGAAAGGGTGGGCCCCTTACTGAATGAGGGAGGCAACCTAGTGACAGAGGATGTGGAAAAAGCTAATGTACTCAATGCTTTTTTTGCCTCTGTCTTCACAAACAAGGTCAGCTCCCAGACTACTGCACTGGGCAGCACAGCATGGGGAGAAGGTGACCAGCCCTCTGTGGAGAAAAGTGGTTCAGGACTATTTAGAAAAGCTGGATGTGCACAAGTCCATGCAGCTGGATGCGTTGCATCTGAGAGTGCTAAATGAGTTGGCGGATGTGATTGCAGAGCCATTGGCCATTATCTTTGAAAACTCATGGCAATCGGGGGAAGTCCCGGACGACTGGAAAAAGGCTAATGTAGTGCCCATCTTTAAAAAAGGGAAGAAGGAGGATCCTGGGAACTACAGGCCAGTCAGCCTCACCTCAGTCCAGTCCCTGGAAAAATCATGGAGCAGGTCCTCAAGGAATCAATTCTGAAGCACTTAGAGGAGAGGAAAGTGATCAGGAACAGTCAGCATGGATTCACCAAGGGCAAGTCATGCCTGATTAATCTAATTGCCTTCCATGACGAGATAACTGGTTCTGTGGATGAAGGGAAAGCAGTGGACGTGTTGTTCCTTGACTTTAGCAAAGCTTTTGACACGGTCTCCCACAGTATTCTTGTCAGCAAGTTAAAGAAGTATGGGGTGGATGAATGGACTATAAGGTGGATAGAAAGCTGGCTAGATTGTCGGGCTCAACGGGTAGTGATCAATGGCTCCATGTCTAGTTGGCAGCCGGTATCAAGTGGAGTGCCCCAAGGGTCGGTCCTGGGGCCGGTTTTGTTCAATATCTTCATAAATGATCTGGAGGATGGTGTGGATTGCACCCTCAGCAAGTTTGCAGATGACACTAAACTGGGAAGAGAGGTAGATACGCTGGAGGGTAGGGATAGGATACAGAGGGACCTAGACAAATTGGAGGATTGGGCCAAAAGAAATTTGATGAGGTTCAACAAGGACAAGTGCAGAGTCCTGCACTTAGGATGGAAGAATCCAATGCACTGCTACAGACTAGGGACCGAATGGCTCGGCAGCAGTTCTGCAGAAAAGGACCTAGGGGTTACAGTGGACGAGAAGCTGGATATGAGTCAACAGTGTGCCCTTTTTGCCAGGAAGACCAATGGCATTTTGGGATGTGTAAGCAGGGGCATTGCCAGCAGATTGAGGGACGTGATCATTCCCCTCTATTCGACACTGGTGAGGCCTCATCTGGAGTACTGTGTCCAGTTTTGGGCCCCACACTACAAGAAGGATGTGGAAAAATTGGAAAGAGTCCAGCGGAGGGCAACAAAAATGATTAGGGGACTGGAACACATGAGTTATGAGGAGAGGCTGAGGGAACTGGAGATGTTTAGTCTACGGAAGAGAAGAATGAGGGGGGATTTGATAGCTGCTTTCAACTACCTGAAAGGGGGTTCCAAAGAGGATGGTTCTAGACTGTTCTCAGTGGTAGCAGATGACAGAACAAGGAGTAATGGTCTCAAGTTGCAGTGTGGGAAATTTAGGTTGGATATTAGGAAAAACTTTTTCACCAGGAGGGTGGTAAAACACTGGAATGCATTACCTAGGGAGGTGGTGAAATCTCCTTCCTTAGAAGTTTTTAAGGTCAGGCTTGACAAAGCCCTGGCTGGGATGATTTAATTGGGGATCGGTTCTGCTTTGAGCAGGGGGTCGGACTAGATGACCTCCTGAGGTCCCTTCCAACCCTGATATTCTATGATTCATGGGTCATCAGACGGTGCTCTGAGAAACCCCAATGGTCCATGGACCAGAACTGCTAATACAAAACTTTTCTGTTCTAGACTGATAACTTGTATCCAGCACAGGTAAGAAGTAATCAAAACATGTGTTAAGGGATTAACTGATTACAGTTTTAAAGTACCTACATGGGGAACAAATATTTGATAATGGGCTGTTCAATCTAGCAGAGAAAAGAATATCATGATCATGGCTGGAAGTTGAAGCTAGACAAATTTTTAACTGTAAGACTAATTAACCATTGGAACAATTTACCATACACTGTGGTGGATTCTCCATCACTGGCAATTTTAAAATCAAGACTGGATGTTTTTCTAAAAGATATGGGCTAGAAATTATTTTGGGGAAGTTCTATGGCCTGTGTTATATAGAAGGTCAGCCTAGATGATCCAGTGGTCCTTTCCAGCCTTGGAATCAGTGAATGTGATGTCTAGTGGTCTATGTGAAATGAGATGGTGACCTCAGGGTAGGTCCCAGTGGATAGGTGTTTTAAATAAAGAACAACACTACAGCTAGCAATAAATGACAAGTTTATTGGCAGTGTCTGCAGAGGGTCAAGGATTAAATGGACCATGGAGACTGAACTGTCCTGTCACTCCTAGAAGGGTCCTGTCAAGTTAGGGTTAGAGCTGATTAACTTGGAAGCTTGTTTTGTTGCTATCAGTGAGAAGCTCTTGGGATCTCCTTGTCAAAAACTCTGCCACAAAATGGAATGGAAGGTGAAGATGATTACTCTGCTTCTGGGATTTCACCCCTCCCAACATTGCTAATTCATTCTTACCAGATATGACCTATCCCTGAGGCTCATTATATTTTTAGCCTTTAAACTGGACAATGTTGCACCAAATAGCAAATATTTAAAAATAAATTCTCAGGAAGAACACCCAGGATCACGCAGTCACTCATCTTTCCTTCCTGTTAGCACAGGTAACCCTTATCCATGGGCCTTGTCACAGACTGAAGGGAAGTATTTATTAAGCTATTGCTAGCTTGTTAGTGGCTGTTCTGCAAAGAGATAGGCAACTTCAGACTCTAGCTGTGTAATTCCGACAACTTTCACCAGTGCTATATTGACAAACAATAATTAGAAAGGAAGAAAAGCAACGGAGTATGTCCCCACCAAATAATGGGGAAAAAATACTGCAGGATAAGCTGAGGGGGGAAAAACTGACTGTTCACACATACACACAAAATCTAAACACTTGGCACCAGTTCTCAAAGATGTCAATGCCAATGTGAAAATCACTGAATGATCTATACAACTGTGAAGAGTGAGTCAATACACCAGCCTTCAGTGTCCTTCCTGCCAGTTTGGTAATAACCACTGTGAGTGATAGATGGGAGGTCTGGAAAGTAAGGAAACTTCAAAGACTGTTATGTTGAGCTGTGATACATATTACAAACAAATATCTCTGAGACTCTTGTATCTATTTAAAAATGTTATATGTATCTTTGTGAGCCAGGGATTGTATTCTGGCTCCATGGGGGAGAATTACAGAGCTTCTTGTAGGAACTAAAATCGCTTCAAGGTAATTATTGCAAAACCCTGTACAGGTAAACAGGTTTGGGAAGGACCACCCCACTGGGGCAGGGATTTGCATATACTCAGTTTGACCATATACTCAAGAGGCCCAGCAGACAAAGAATGGAGAATTGGAAAGGGGCAGTCCAAACTCATTCAGGACAGACTCACGCTGGAACAAAGAATTGACAAACTTGTGTACAGATCTACTGAGTCTAATGCAGTATAATAGCTTTGTGTGTGTGTGTGTGTGTGTGATATTACTCCTTCCCTTGTCCACCCCAGATGCATGGGAATTCTTGAAAACATGGCAAGCTTAATGTGCATGTAGATGGTTTATTGTTTTATTATATGTTTTATCTGTAATGATTTTGTCCTAAATAAATGTACTGTGATTTGTGAAGACCGGCTGGTCACTAGTAAACTCGGTCATTGTCTCTGGGAGATAAAAGGGCTGCAAGTGCTTAGGTAACCTCAAATTTGCTAAGGTTATCACAGTGAAGCACAGGAATAATTGCAGCCTAAATCCCCAGCCTGGGGGGGGGAAATATGTGAATTCTCAACCCAAGGTGATGACTAGAGGCCTGAGATGTAGGTGGGGCTGCCTTCAAAGAGGCTATGAAGGGGTCAGTGGTGCAGTTACCCCAGAACTGTGACACAGATTCTGACTCCTCAGCCTCAGAGCTCCTTTGCCTTAATCATTTCTGCCTTCTGCTCCAGAGATCAGTTAGCCTCAGAGATTTATTTTGTAAACAGAAAACACCCTCAAGTTAGAACTGCAGAAAGTAGAAGTTGAATCAAGAATATAAATGTATCACATTACTGGATCTCACCAGATGGTGCTATTGCTAATAGTTGTGTTGAGTCTCAGTGAAGCAATCCAGAGATACCCTACAGTGTATCAAGCTGTCAGTGAGATAACCACCAGTGAGCAGCTGCTCAGAGTGCTCTTAGCTCACATCAGACCTACTCCTGGGGTGCTAAGGAGACATGATCTTCCAATGCTTCACATCTCCTCCCTGTACCAACAGGGCTAATTAAAACATTAAGTTTCATTAATACTTTTTCTGGGTTGGTGAAAGAGCCTTCCAGGTTACAACCCTATCATTTTAGCTTTTGTGTTCTTCTGAAGGAAGTTTTTGGAAATTCTGGTTGGCATTGTGCAAGTTTGAGAGGAAAGCAAACTACTGTACAAAAGGATTTTTAAAAATATGTCATTCAAACTTGTCAGTCATAACTCACCAGCCTATTGTGTAGCATATTAGCAAAACTTTTTGGAATACCCCAGAATTCACTTTGTAGTCAATAGAAATGTTATGTGAAGCGAAACCAAGAGCATGTTGTCCAAATACTTACTGAAAGCTATTGCTGATAAATTTCTTTATAAGCAGTCCGTACTAGTTAACCAGTTGCAAATCCTAAAGATAAGATTGAAGGTCAAAATGTCTAAACCTAGTGATGATGAAGATGTGCTTCCTTCAAGCTCCCTCTGCCAACACATACAAGCCCACGCTAGATCAGAGCCCATTGGTAATGGAGAGTGACAAAAAATGAACATATTTAGAATACAAGAATGAAGGTGGCAAGCTTACCATAAAGTAACAAGGTAAATAATCAAAACAGCTGAATAAAAACATAAAATAAGAATTTATTATTTATGGCCCAGTGAGAGAGCTGGGATTAGAAGTCTGTCATGAGATTCCAGAAGTCTGGTTCTAGCCACATTACTGCTATCCACCTCTGTCTTTGTGCTCTGTCCCCCAGTGTTTTACACTGACTTTATTTCTTGTGGAGAAATCTACATCTACCCCTGCATCTACATCAGGATGCTCTGTGATGCCTTTCTCATACATGAGAAAAGAGCCACAGGATTGCGTAAGAGAAATCAGCTATGGCTCAAGCTCCTCTAGTCTAACCCCCTGCTCCAAGCAGGGCCAATTCCCAAATGGCCCCCCGAAACAGCCCCCTCAAGGATTGAACTCACAACCCTGGGTTTAGCAGGCCAATGCTCAAACCGCCAAGCTATCCCTCCCCCTGACATTGACAGAGGCTCTTCTTCCTAGAGAAATAGAAGAACTGGGCAGCCATCTAATGTGTTGGCCTGCACCCATCTCCTGTCAGGATGCCTGAAGAAATTGTGCTGTTCAATAAAGGGATCTGCTGCCGCCTCAGCGCCTCCTCCACTGACCTAGGAACTGCTGCTGCTGCTGTCAGTGGGAGCTGCTTCACGGGGTGACTGGTGCCAGGCTGCTGGGATAGGATCAGCTACGACTGGAGCTGCCATCCTGAAGCCATTGCTACTAAAGGACTGCAGGTGCAGACACAGCAGAGGGAGCTGCATGATGAGGCATTCAGGAAGAGAGGTACTGAGGAAGCCACCACCAGTGAACTAGAAGGTATTTCAGGGAAAGTTAGGCTGGAGGAAGAAGGAGCTGGGAAGTGGGAGGGGGAAACAATAAGGCCAGAGCAGGAACCCTGCCTAGGAGAGGAGGCCAAAATGCTTGCCTGGGGACTGCAGCTAGGGTGACCAGATGTCCTGATTTTATAGGGACAGTTCCAGTATTTGGGGCTTTTTCTTATATAAGCTCCTTTTACCCCCCCCCGTCCCGATTTTTCACACTTGCTGTCTGGTCACCCTAACTGCAGCCCCCTATTTATATGGGGGGAGGCTCCTAAAAGAGCCCCAGAGTTAGGTAAATAGGAGAAGCTAAGCCAAGGAGGGGAATTAGTGGGTACTCACCAGGAGCAGGGAAGGGAAATGACTACGCTTGGGATGCTAATAGCAAGGCATCAGGGACTGGCTGGGTAGCTATCGGGAGGTAGGCATGGAAACAGTCTGCAATAGAAAGTTTACTAGAAGTGACCTGTCTCCACTCTCATTCTCCACTGCCCTCCCATCCCTGCAGCTGCCTTTATTACTCCCCCATCCCAGTGTGTAATTTTCCTGTTGAGTTTCTGTTCCCTGGCTCATCTTCTCCTGTGCTCAACCACTCCTTTTATCACCTTCCTCAAGAGCACTTTTAGGAGCCACTCTTTCTCCCTGCTGTTTCCCACTGCCTGTACAAATAGGAGGCCTCCAATTTCTAGAAGCTCATTCATAATTTTGTGTCTTATCCTGAATTGTTGGTCACAGTGTGGCAGCTTGAGCCAAAGTGCCAAGGAGAAAGAATCAACCAAGACAGAGCCTAGTATTAGCTATGACAATGTTGTGACAGACTGACAATATCTCATAATATCCCAAACAAACCTTAGGGAATTAAGATAGACCTTATTGAATTAAATTAATCCACATTAATTTAGGGTTAATGGCTTTGGGGTACATTGTATTAAAAATCCAATTGTGTGTGTGTTATTGTGGCACTGTATGCACCATCTTTAATAGGAGGGGAATGTTACTGTACTTCCTCTATCAGCTCTTTGAAGCCTTGCCCCTGGAGAGGTTCACATATACTAGTTCAAACTGGATTCTCTGGGGACCAACAGACAAAGAAAGGATTTTTGGATAAATGGCCTGATTTTAAACTGGCTCAGGGCCTTATTCCTCATCCAGCAAACGGACAGAACCGCTAGTCCATGGAGGGTAGGGTTGGAAAGCCTGCACCTATTGAGGCCCCATAAGGCTAGGTGTACATTTGGAGCTGAAGCTGTGATGAACTTGCAACCATGAGGAATGCCCTTGGGTTGGAATTTGGAGGACTGCTCCTGCCAAAGCCCATGTTAGGGAATTCCAGTAAGCTTATGAGAAGGTTCCTTTGTTGATTTTAATGTGTTTTTTCTGTAATGCGTTTCCCTTAAGAATAAAATAGGCTAATATAGAAAGAACTGTTTGGTAACATATACTGTAGCAATTATACCTAAAAATAACAAGGAGTCTGGTGGTACCTTAAAGACTAACAGATTTATTTGGGCATAAGCTTTCGTGCAATGCAATGCCCCTCTGACATGTACATTGGCCAAACCAGTCAGTCCCTACATAAAAGAATAAATGGACACAAATCGGACATCAGAAATGGTAACATACAAAAGCCGGTAGGAGAACACTTCGATCTTTCTGGAAATTCTATAACAGACTGAAAAGTAGCTACACTTGAACAAAAAAACTTCAGAAACAGACTTCAAAGAGAAACTGCAGAACTAAAATTCATTTGCAAACTTAACACCATTAATTTGGGCCTGAATAGGGACTGGGAGTGGTTGGCTCATTACAAAAGCAGCTTTGCCTCTCCTGGAATTGACACCTCCTCATCTATTATTGGGAGTGGACTACATCCACCCTGATCACATTGGCCCTGTCAGCACTGGTTCTCCACTTGTGAGGTAACTCCCTTCTCTTCATGTGTCAGTATAATAATGCCTGCATCTGTATTTTCACTCCATGCATCTGAAGAAGTGGTTTTTTACCCACAAAAGCTTATGCCCAAATAAATCGGTTAGTCTTTAAGGTGCTTAAGACTCCTTGTTATTTTGTGGATACAGATTAACACAGCTACCCCCTGATACTTGGCAATTATACCTGTTAACCATCTCTGAAGAGAAAGCAAGTAGGTGTGCTTGGGTAGCCTGTCTGCGATGGAAATAATAGTGAAAGCAGAGAACTGTGCAGCCTGGAAATACCCTGGTCAGAAGGGAGTGAGACGTGGTGACAGCCGGAAGTCTGAGAGTGCCCTTGCTAGACCAATGAAGGGAAATACAGATGCAGTTGCCCTGAACTGTGACAGAAGTGTCTTCAGCTGTGGAAGAAAAATGGAACTAAGAGAAGGACTGTCAGAAAATAGGAAGGCAAATATGTGCAGATGGGCTATATGTGGACTATATCTAGAGGAGTATCACACCAAAGTTATTTGCTGTGAAGTGTTGGACACTGAAAACCTCACCCCAATCCCTCCAGTTAATTTGAGACCAAACATTCTTACTTGAAAAACAAGCATGTGATTTTTTTCCCACACAAGTTTACAGAGCAACATAGCCAGAAACAAAAGTGCAGCCAGTGTTCAAAAGCTTTGAAGACATCTCATCTTGAGAGTCTTTACATCACAAAAGGAGAGAAATATCACTATAGGGAAGAGTTTCTTTTTTAATCTAACAGCAGAAGCGGCATCAGTGGCATCCGATGTCAAGACTAGCAAACAGTGGGACGTATTAACATTGTTAGACAATAGAGATTTAACAAGACTCTCCAACATTGCTGAAAATATGAAATAACATGCTCCCTCAAGTTTGGAGTAGTCATTTAATTGTAATACAGCTTGACTAAACATTGATTTGCTTTCCACTGTAAACCTTTCCATCTATGTGAGATATGCATCTGATGACAAAGTGCATGATTTTCTTTTTGTCGATCTCCCAATCTACACAAGCAAAAAGTAAATATTCTCAAATATTGAATGGATATGTGAAGGGGAGTGAGCTTAAATAACAAAACAGTATCAGGTTCTTCATGGATGATGCATGAGCGTCATTGGCAGGCATAGTGGTCTGGTTACATGTACTATTCTGCTGCCCCCATGACTGCTAAATACACCAAGAAGCCGTCGCTATTAAAATGCCAACACAATAAAGAACTCTTATGGAAGTTCTCAGTGAAGATAGTTGACTTTATCAAAGCTGATGTTGCACTCTAAATGGGCAGAATAATAAAAGTACAGAAACATTTACTTGGGAAACTGAACAGATCTTTATTGTAGTACAACTGAAATCAGCACTTAAAGTAACTTCTTTTGATGGTTCCTTAGCCTTAGTGTTCCTGTGCTAACCTTTCGGTGTAGATCCAAATTGTCATTTATCCTGAATGCTCTTTGGATTGGGCTTCTCTGCACACCCATTATAGCGAAGTCTCTTTGTCCTGTTTAAGGGTCCAGGCATTCTCTCACACCTTTGCTAATACCTGTGTCTCACTCAGTTTCTCCCCTCAAAATCAGTTGTTCCTGCACCCATCCACTCATTCTTTTCAGCTTGGTACTGCTAGTCTTCCAGATGGGAGCCAAAATTAACAGTTCCCCATCATGATCAAGTTTGTAATGATACCTCCCGTATTAACTTTCTTGAATCCACGTAATGTAACATTGTTTTAAATATGCTTCTTATATGAATATCACTATGCATAAACATCAGTACAAAAATATAGCCTGATTCTTCCATGACCCTATATCAGCTCATTAATTCCCTAACTTTTGCTTAGCAGCCAACACTGCCAGCTTCTCCTTCGTGTTGAAGGTCACTGGCTTTCATGAGGGAAAATGCTAACACTCTCTCTGGACATCATTCTGAAATGTATTTTTGTCAAATCACTCATTTGTGTGCTCACATGCTTTGATTACCTCTTTTACCTTGGACTACTGATCTACTCATCCAATACTTTCACTCTAATGAATGAACTTAGTTTGAGTTTGCAAGGGCATTCTGTGAGTGTTCAAGAAAACCCTGTAGACCTGTTGAATAAATGAAGAGAATATTGATGTGTCTCATTTCGGATGATTTCCTCTCTGAGGCCAATGAATGCTTTCCACTCCAAGTAGGGGGGAAATGTAGTCAAGAACACTCCTTTCTTTGGAAAGAGCAGCTGAGAGAATTAGCAATTCTTTCGCTCCTTTCACTCAATTCTTTCCATTTTTTTTTTAAACAGATGATGACCTCTTGCAACAAAATATTGAAGACCACATTCAACAACTGGCCCTGAAAGAGTTCTGGCTGCAGCTAAGGGAAAACATCAAACATTTGTAGATCAAGCTTTGAAAGCTGTATTGGCTTTCACCTCAATGTACCTGTGCAAGAGTGGATTTTCAGTGCTTAAGCAAAATACAGGTCTAGATTGTGAACAGGTTTTGGTTTGAGACGGAAACTGAGCATGATCTCCCCCAGTATCTCAGAATTGTGTTCAAGAAACCAACCAGACGTATCCCATTAAATATACATTTTAATGTTTAAGTAGTGGGGTTTTTTTTCTGTGCACCCACTCACTGTAGCTGCCATATGGATGATTCCAAATCTGAGGTGAGAGGGGAAGTGGTCCATACCACAAAAATGTTTGGGGACACTTTGCTTCACTGAAAATGTGAAATGAAGTTTACATGCGCTAATATTTTATTATTAGTGTATTATTCAACTTAAGTACCAAGAGGATGGATCTAGGCTGTTTTCAGTGACGGCAGATGACAGAACAAGGAGCAATGGTCTCAAGTTGCAGTGGGGGAGGTCTAGATTGGATATTAGGAAACACTATTCACTAGGAGGGTGGTGAAGCACTGGAATGGGTTACCAAGGGAGGTGGTGGAATCTCCATCCTTGGAGGTTTTTAAAGGCCCGGCTTGACAAAGCCTTGGCTGGGATGATTTAGTTGGGATTGGTCCTGCTTTGAGCAGGGGATTGGACTAAATGACCTCTTGAGGTCTCTTCCAACCCTAATCTGCTATGATTCTAAGGCCCTGCTGATGTAACTAGGGAGCTGATGTCTCACTGTTGGAGGCATGGAACAGAGCTGAACCCCAAGTTTCCTATTGCAGAGGTTCTCACCCTTTTCCATTTCAGGACCACCCTGGGACCCCTTCTCTATGTAGCTGGGACTTCCCCCATTTAGCAATGCAGGAGGATGGTCAAACTCCCGCACTTGTTTGTGGGCCGCCTGTTGAGCACTCCTGCCCCGCTGGCCAGCAGAAGGAGGAAGCCAGGCTGCCGGCTGGAGTGTGTGGGGGGAAGCTGAGTTTACTGTTGAGGGGGAGGAGAAGGAGAGCGGTAGCTGAAAAGTGTGGAAAATTGAGCTCCCCCCCCAATTGGGTGTGTCAGGGGAGCCAAATTAACAGCCCCTCGGGTCGGACCAAGCTAGGGTTTGCACATGCAGGAAGCCGAGTCCCCCCCGCCCGTTCCAGCAGGCTGAGGGCCGCGCGTGCAGGGAGCCGAGTCCCCCCAGCCCGTTCCAGCAGGCTGAGGGCCGCGCGTGCAGGGAGCCGAGTCCCCTCCCGCCCGTTCCAGCAGGCTGAGGGCCGCGCGTGCAGGGAGCCGAGTCCCCTCCCGCCCGTTCCAGCAGGCTGAGGGCCGCGCGTGCAGGGAGCCGAGTCCCCTCCCGCCCGTTCCAGCAGGCTGAGGGCCGCGCGTGCAGGGAGCCGAGTCCCCTCCCGCCCGTTCCAGCAGGCTGAGGGCCGCGCGTGCAGGGAGCCGAGTCCCCTCCCGCCCGTTCCAGCAGGCTGAGGGCCGCGCGTGCAGGGAGCCGAGTCCCCTCCCGCCCGTTCCAGCAGGCTGAGGGCCGCGCGTGCAGGGAGCCGAGTCCCCTCCCGCCCGTTCCAGCAGGCTGAGGGCCGCGCGTGCAGGGAGCCGAGTCCCCTCCCGCCCGTTCCAGCAGGCTGAGGGCCGCGCGTGCAGGGAGCCGAGTCCCCTCCCGCCCGTTCCAGCAGGCTGAGGGCCGCGCGTGCAGGGAGCCGAGTCCCCTCCCGCCCGTTCCAGCAGGCTGAGGGCCGCGCGTGCAGGGAGCCGAGTCCCCCCCGCCCTTTCCAGCAGGCTGAGGGCCGCGCGTGCAGGGAGCCGCATCTGTCCACCACGTAAGCGCCCCCCCGGTGTAGCAGGTGTCAGAGGGGAGCTGCAGCGGGCCTCCAGCGAAGTTAATCAGAAACCGCCGCCGAGCTCCCGAGGCGATGCGATCCCTCTTGCTCTGGGCGTTGCTGCCTCAGGCGAACTCTGTATTGGGCCTGGATTAGTCCCGCCCCGTCTGTGGCCGCGTGCCCTGGGCCCGCCCCGGGGGAGAGCGCGGAGGGGTGGCTCTTGCTGCAGTCACGCCCGGTGCTTCCGCCTGTCCCCCCTGCTGCTCCGGCCGGTCACGCTGCTGCAGGTCGGCGCCGGTACTCTCGGTCCGGGCGCTTCCCCGCCGGACCGGGGGATTGGCTGTGCGACCGCTTCGTCCCAGAATGCCCCGCATGGCGCGTCATTGAAGAGAGACCATGATGGCGGCGGCCGTGGCTGCGGGGGGGGCTCCTGAGGTGATCGCCCAGCTGGAGAACGCGGCCAAAGTGCTCATGGTGAGGGCCCCCCCGGGCCGGGGAGGAGGGGGGCAGGCAGCGCCGTGCCCGCGGACCCATCTTGCCGCCTGCATAGCCCCCGCAGTGCCCTGCACGGGCCCCCTCCCGTCTCCCCTTTCAGAGCTATCCCCCGATGCTTCTGTGCCCCCCATAGCAGTTTCCATGCATAGTTTTCCGGAATACCTTCCCCTGCCTCGCTTATATTACCGTGGCTAGTCTGCCGCCGTCCCTTCAGGACCTTTGTCCTTTTAGGTAGTTGCCCCTCTAACCCTTTTAGCTTCCCTTGGCTCCTGTTTTCCCTTCTGGCCCCTTCAGAGCACAACCCTCCCCACCCAGGAGCCTGCCACTCTGTAAAGTCTCACTAGAGGCGGGGAGGCTTACATGTCTTTATTCCCATGTGCTCTAACCCATCTCTATCAACCGACATTCAGCACTCTCCTGGTCCCTTGTTGCCATTTCCCGCTCCTTTGTTGGTTCCCCAGTACTTGCCCCCCGAACCCCACAAACTGCCCTCCTGTCACCATCAGTGTCACCGCCACTCCACTGGAAACCAGCAGAGAAATCTCTTCTCCCACACCTATCTCCTCCTCTCTCACTCTTGCAGAAACTATTGTGTGGGTTACATAAAACATAGCTATAACTGCCTGTTCCAGCTTTCCCTCCTTGCAGTAATGGGAACCGCAAAACACCAGGGGTGAATTGCAAACATGTCATACGAGAGGTGGCTGATTTCAGTAGTGGGTGAAGTGGTCCCTGAACAGTTTGTAATGTGTTCTGTGGTTATAAAGGTTGCATAAAGGTATTGTGTGTGGAACGTAAGACCTTATGATGTATGGAGCGTAAGACCTTATGAGTGTGACTCTATTGCCCTGTGTTGTGAAATACACTCAAGGAGTCAAGAGCTTTGTTGTGAACAAACAAAAGTACTCCACTTAAAGTACCCGCAGCACTACAACAAAGCTAGTAATTAGTATTTTGATATTTATATAGCAAAGGATTGTATAAAAAACTCAGCATGAAACATTTTGTGAGCTGTTGTCTGAGTTGCAGGTTTGGTTTTTTGTATTTTCAGAGTTGTTTTTGTTACTTCAATTAATGTGGAGTTCGTGAAGGGTAAAAATCCTCATAGGATTATTAAATATTTATAAAACAAAGTTGGATTAGAACTATGAAGTTATTTAACTGACTTTATTTGTGGTGGTCTGATTTTCACCATCACTTAATTGAAAATTGCTTTGGATTTTGGAAATGAATGTTGTATAATACAGTAACTCCTCACTTAACATCCTCCCGCTTAACGTTTCAAAGTTATGTCGCTGCTCAATTAGGGAACATGCTCGTTTAAAGTTGTGCAATCTCCCTTATAACGTCGTTTGGCTGCCTGCTCTGTACACTGCATGTAAAATTTTGTGGAAGAGCAGTGACTTTATAAGGGAGCATTGCACAAGTTCCTCTTCTCCGCCTCCCTCCCAGCGCTGAGGACTTTTTGGGAGGGAGGGTGAAAAGCGGGGAAGCGCTGCGTCTCTACTCCTCCCCCTCCCTCCCAGAAAGTCTTAAGCCTGCCAAACAGCTGTTTGGCGGTAATTAGGACTTTCTGGGGGCAGGGAAGGAGAGGGGATGCGGTGTGCTCTGGAGAGGAGGTGGAGTGGGGGGTGGGAAGAGGAGCGCCTGGAGTGGAGTGGGAACGGGAAGAGGTGAGCCTGGAGCATCCCCCAGCAAAGTCAGCATCTGTTCTTCTCCGGATAAGCTGCCACTGCTGCTGCGAAGGTGCTTCCTTGTGTCCTTGCCTGCAGCAGGCTGTGCCTGTGTGGGGTAAGCCAGGGGCACTTCCCAACCACAGTACAGTATATAATGCCTTTTGTCTGCCCCTACGAAATTTCCTTGGAACTTAACCCCCCGCATTTACATTAAATCTTATGGGAAAATTGGATTTGTTTAACATTGTTTCACTTAAAGTTGCATTTTTCAGGGACATAACTACAACGTTAAGTGAGGAGTTACTGTATTGAGTATACGGAGGAGATAATTTCTGTATATGGAGAAACTTAACTATTTTTTTCTAAAACACAAATAAATGCATATAAGAGTCATTAAGTGTTAAACATTTAAACATCATATAAAACTAAGTGCCTTTTAATTTTTTCTTCTGTATGAAAAGTTGTACATACAATAGTTTGAAACATAAACCTATTTTAATAATGCTTATCTGTGAAGATTTTCCTTCACAGTGTTACTTTCTGATTGCCGTTAAAATTCTGACCTGATTGATAATTTGAAAGACTTTGACAATTTGGTGGGCATTCAGTGGAGCTGAACACAATTTAATTAGGAATCTGGCTGAAATATGTAATATTTATACTAAAGTAGTGCCCGGAGGCTGCATAGTATGAGGTATTGTGCACATACTGAGACTGTCTCTAACCCAAATACAGTAAGTAGTTAACAATCTAATCTCTTCAAAATTAAAGTGGTCTTAATTCAGGTTAGTTTAATTTACAATAAGAGAGTCCACACAGGGATTGAATGTGGTTAAACAAATCTGTTTTAAATTCACACCTTTAGTTAATTTTGGATTAATTTTCCTGAGTGTTCCTTTGAAGTTAAACCCTTAGAAGCTAATGCCATAAACTCACATCTTTAAGCAAGTGAGTAATTCCTTTGAATTACTCATCTGTAAAACTGCAGCATCATGAACTAAAAAAATTAAACGTGTATTCCCCCACCAAAAAAAGCTGCAAATTTAATTAAAATTGCCAAACAAAGCTCTTGTCTTTGGAAATGTATCAAAATAGCTATTCTGGAATAATAATTCCAGAACAACTCCCCATGTGGGCACTCCTAGTGTGGAGTAAGTGTGTCCACGTGGACTTATTTTAGGACACTCTTATTCCAGACTGACTTTCCACATGGGGAAGTTGTTCCAGAATAACTCTTCTGGAGTAGTTATTTTGGTAAATTTCCAATTGTAAACAAATCCTTAATAGGAAACATTACAAAAAATAAATACTAAGAATTATAGATAAAATATAACAATTAGAAGTATGCAAATAGCCGTAAATTGAGGTAATGTATATGAAGATGTGAATTACGTTACATCTCATACACATGCTTGTGAAACTCATGAGTAATATTAGACATTCAACTACCAATCTTAGACTCCCTTTTTTGAGCATATCTGATTATGGTGGTAGAAGGACTCATTTTTATAAGGGCAATTTAATAATAGAAGTGTATTGTTGTTATATTAGATGTTACAGGCAGGACGGGGGCAGGGGAGAGAGATGATTAGGAGGCTTTTTTTAGGTGAGAACCATTAACTTTTGCAGCTTAAAAACAAGTGTCTAGTTGCATGTGGGTAGAATATAACCTTCCAAATGTTTAACTGAATTTACACTAGCAAATGTAGTATCTGATTGTCAGTATCGTGTAGTTTCCCTTTGCTTGTAGTAGCGTAAATGTTAGTGTAGACCGGCTGAGGCACTTTCATATGAAGCTTTCATTAAAGTGGTGGTAAAAATATGTGAGCCCTGTTTATGGTAGTGCTTACACAGATACAGAAAAATGGGCAATACATTCGCTCTTGAATATACAGCTTTAGTACCTCTGCTGCTACTCAGCATTTTCAAGATGTAGTAGAATGAAAACTGATCAGACATTTATCTGTTTTCACTACTGTTACTGGAAACATCGTGGAAAAGATTTAAACTGACAAGAATCAGGGCCATTTTACTCTGCTGCAGAAGGCTAGGGTGGCAGAGGCAGGCGCTAAAGCTATTCATGGGGGATTTGGAGGTTGGAGGGAGGGGTGAATTAGCAGAGACCCCCATCACAGCAGCCAGGAGGCTCTCTCTAATGCTCCTTTCCCTCTCCGGTAACCAGAGGGTATTTTAGTTGTTGGAGGGGAGAATTCAGATTGTTCAGACAACTCTGAGTTGAAAGCTATGAAAGATAGGATCCCAAAGCTGGGCCCAGGGACAGCATGATGAAAGGAATCCCAGAAACTGTGGAAGCGTAGTTTGTCTCTCACCAGGACAGTCATGGTCAGTGAGGTAAATTTTTCAAGTCATTTGTGTATAAAGGGAATCATGAATGAGGGCGGGAGCCTGTGTGAACTGATTATCCACATCCACACCTTCACACACGTGGAAGAAACAAGTGGAGAGCCATGATGGAGGGGGAAGAAAAAGTAGGAAGAAAAAGTACTGAAATGTTTGTAAGAAGCTAATGAACAGGAGGTGAAACTGGCATTATTAGAGGAGGTAAGCGGGTGGGACCCTGCTATAAGAGATGAATGGGCAAGCAGTTATGAACAACCTTGTAGGTGGGGGCAAGAAGGTTGAACTTTTCTGCCTCGTAATTGGGGGGTGGTGGTTGGGCAGGTGGCAATGGAGAGATTTAGAAGAGTGTTGTGATGTGTTCACTGTGTCAGACAAGGAAGATGGTCTTAGCAGCTGTATTTTATATGGATTAGAAGGGGGGTGATATGAATGTCAAAGAGATTCAAGTATTCATAATGGGAGATTTATGTGCTGAAATTAGTATTTTAAATATCTTTTGACTTCAAAAAAGTGGAAGTTAAATCCTATTGAGGAAAATAGAAAGGAGCATAAACTTTGGTAAGTGAAGTGTAAAAATATATTTAGGAAGGCCAAAAAAGAATTTGAAGAGCAGCTAGCCAAAGACTCAAAAACTAATAGCAAAATTTTTTTAAAGTAAATCAGAAGCAGGAAGCCTGCGAAACAACCAGTGGGGCTACTGGACAATCAAAATGCTAAAGGAGCACTCAAGGACGATAAGGTCATTGCAAAGAATTCATTTAGTTTCTCCGCATCGGTCTTCATGCCTGAGGATGTGAGGGAGATTCCCAAACATGAGCCATTCTTTTTAGGTGACAAATCTGAGGAACTGCCCCAGATTGAGATGTCATTAGAGGAGGCTTTGGAACAAATTGATAAACTAAACAGTAATAAGTCACCAGGACCAGATGGCATTCACCCAAGAGTTCTGAAGGAACTCAAATGTGAAATTGCAGAACTACTAACTGTGGTATGTAACATCATTTAAACCAGCTTCTGTACCAGATGACTGGAGGATAGCTAACGTGACACTAATTTTTAAAAAAGGCTCCAGAGGCGATCCTGGCAATTACAGGCTGGTAAACCTAATTTCAGTACCAGGCAAACTGGTTGAAACTATAGTAAAGAACAGAATTATCAGACACATAGATGACCATGACTTACTAGAATTCTTTTGTGGGGGTCAACAAGCATATGGACAAGGGTGATCCAGTGGATAGAGTGTAGTTAGATTTTCAAAAAGCCTTTGACACGGTCCCTCACCAAAGGCTCTTAAGCAAAGTAAGCTGTCATACGATAAGAGGGAGGGTCCTCTAATGGATGGGTAACTGGTTAAAAGTTGGGAAACAAAGGATAGGAATAAATGGTCAGTTTTGAGAATGGAGAGAGGTAAATAGTGGTGTCCCCCAAGGGCCTGTACTGGGATCAGTCCTATTCAACACATTCATAAATGATCTGGAAAAAGGGGTAAACAGTGAGGGGACAAAACCTGCAGATGATACAAAACTACTCAAGATATTGAAGTCCAAAGCAGACTGCGAAGAGTTACAAAGGGATCTCACAAAACTGGGTGACTGGGCAACAAAATGGCAGATGAAATTCAGTGTTGATAAATGCAAAGTAATGCATATTAGAAAACATCATCCCAACTATACATATAAAATGATGGGGGCTAATTTAGCTGTTACCACTCAAGAAAGAGATCTTGGAGTCATTGTGAATAGTTATCTGAAAACATCCACGCCATGTGCAGCAGCAGTCAAAAAAGCTAACAGAAAGTTGGGAATCATTAGGAAAAGGGATAGATAGTAAGACAGAAAATATCATATTGCCTCTACATAAATCCATGGTATATCCACATCTTGAATACTGCATGAAGATGTGGTTGCCCCATCTCAAAAAAGATATATTGGAATTGGAAAAGGTTCAGAAAAGGGCAATAAAAATGATCAAGGGTATAGAACAGCTTCCATGTGAGGAGAGATTAGTAAAACTGGAACTTTTCAGCTTGGAAAAGAGATGACTAAGGGGGGATGTGAAAGAGGTCTATAAAATCATGACTGGTGTGGAGAAAATAAATAAGGAAGTATTATTTACTCCTCGTAACACAAGAACTAGGGGTCACCAAATGAAATTAATAGGCAGCACGTTTAAAACAAATAAAAGGAAGTATTCACACAACACGTAATCAACCTGTGGAACTCCTTGCCACAGCATGTTGTGAAGGCCAAGACTATAGCAGGATTCAAGAGAGAACTAGATAAATTCATGGAGGATAGGTCCATCAGTGGCTATTATCCAGGATGGGGAAGGATGGTGTCCCTAGCCTCTGTTTGTCAGCAGCTGAAAGTGGGCGACAGGGGATGGATCATTTGATGATTACCTGTTCCGTTCATTCCCTCTGGGACACCTGGCATTGGCCACAGTCGGAAGATAGGGCTAAATGGACCTTTGATGTGACCCAATATGGCCATTCTTATGTTCATATTTAAATGCTGTGTTTCTTGCAGGGTGGGGTTTAGACATTCTGATAAGTTTGTTAATTTTTATACTTTTAGATCTTTCTTGAGAGAATGTATAAACTGTAAAGAAATTCAAATAGTTTAGTAGATTACCTTAATCTCTACTTTTTAAATGTTTGGGTTTTTTTTAAATTAGCATTCTTGATATTTATTTCAGTGGGGTAGCGTGTTAGTCTGTATCTGCAAAAACAACAAGGAATCCTTGTGGCATCTTAGAAACTAACAAATTTATTTGGGCATAAGCTTTTGTCAGCTATATGCCCAAATAAATTTGTTAGTCTCTAAGGTGCCACAAGGACTCCTTGATATTTATTGTTACTTTAAGTTAACAAAGTTTTTTTTCGGTGGGAATTTTCTTTATTTTCTTTGGTTTGTTTTAAAGTAACATAAGGTGTACTAAGGGTATTAATTAGGCATCTGCATTACTTAAAAGTTCCTCCTGAACTCCTGCAAACACTGACCTGCAGCCCATAAAAAATTGATGAGATCCCAGTCTTTTCTCTTGCTAAGTTCCTCTTTCTCTCCCTACATATTAAAATAAATCTGGCTGCTCTTATTTGTAGTACCTTTCAATAAACTCTGTTCTGGTGGTCCTTTTAAACAGTGTCCTTGTTCAAGGGGTATAGCATGGAAGCTCATCAGTCTTTGGTATAAGGTGTAGTATCAGTACTTAAACATGACTACAGCTTGAAAATTCAGAAGGCTGAAGAGAATTTAGGATCAGTGTTCACTGAAACTTTTATTTTGTGTCCACTGTATGCAAAAGATATGTTCTGAAATATTTTCATCATATAAAGTATGCACAGTTTTTATTATTTATATTGTGGTAATACCCAAAGACCCCATTGTGCTAGGTGCTGTACGAGTATGTAGGAAGACATTCCCTGCTCCAAAGAGTTCAAAAGCTAAAATTCTATGATGCTTTTTAGGATATAGTTTAAATTTATGTAACAACTTATACGATTAAAAGACTACATAACTAGCATACACCAAAAGCTTGATGAACTGAATTGATCCTTCTCCTTCCCTTCCAGATGGTACAGGCCTCCCCATGTAAATGCTTATGTTGTTTTCTGGATCTCCCCCTCCCAGCCCATGTGGTGCTTGAGTGCTGATCATTAATTAACATTGATCAAGCTCTAACTTCGTTAATTGTCCATGAGGATCTGAGAAGCAATACATATTCTGGGCCACCTGGGATGGAACATAAATCTGATTCTTGTGTGGGAGAATGGGGACTGCTTGTACATGGCAGTTCATAACAGTGGAAGAACAGCTTTGCTATAGTTGAGGTTCAGATTCACTGTTCAGTGAAAACAACGAGGAGTCCTTGTGGCACCTTAGAGACTAACAAATTTATTTGAGCTGATGAAGTGGGTTTTAGCCCACGAAATTGCCCAAATAAATTTGTTAGTCTCTAAGGTGCCACAAGGACTCCTCGTTGTTTCTGCTGATACAGACTAACACGACTACCACTCTGAAAACTGTTCAGTGTGTAGATGACTTTTCTAAATGGCCTTAAAATCCAGATGCTGACTCAGGTTGTCTTGAAAATTGTTCTGCCGTATGGTGGGGGAGGGGGTCCTGGGTAGGATAAGTGAACCAAATTTGGGATTGTTTGAGCAAGATGTTCTCCAAATAAAGCCCTTCTAAAAATCCTATTAGATTCCTTTGGTTCTTATGATGCTTTTTTGTGCACACTTGGGGCTCAAACTATTCTTCTAATCCTCCTGGAATTTATATCGCCTGCTAGGATTTATCTCAGCTAGGGCACGGCACGCACCGTCCCTCTGGAGAAGCAATATTTCAGAAATTATTGAGGGTAAAGTGAGTCAATCCATGCTGGAGTTCCCAAAACTGATGCACCAAAGAGAATGAAATAATGATGTGCAGTAAAAGTAGGACTCTGTTGCATGCCAGGAGGTTTGCAGGCAGCCAGACATTAAAGTAAATGGGGGGCTCAAAGTGACATGCTATGGTCATTGAACTTGAGCAGCATACGTGCACTGTGAGTTCAAGTTCTACCTTTGGCAGCTTCTTGAGAATGTGTTGTGCACATTACTTGCTTTTTACTTGGATTCTACAGCAGCTCCTTTTGAAAGTTTTGCCCTGAGACAAAGCTGTTTAAAAGTGTTCTAAAATCCACATACGTTATGCAGTTTTATTTAGAGGTATTGTCAAGAAAAAATAGCATTAATTAAATGGAGGGAAGATGGAAAAACTCTTGTGAGCAGTTAGGATAATTAAATCATGACTCCTGCTCCTCAACCTTTCCCTGAACAACGGTACTATGTGATTGAGGAAAAGCAAGAAACTGAGTCATTTTGTCTAGTGGTTCCTGATACATTCCCTACTTAGCAGGAGCTGTTCAAAACATTTTAAGGTTCTTACTACTAACAGTATTTCTAGGGGAAGTCTACGACTCTGTCCTTCGTGAAATTTATAGTATGGACTGCCATTGCGATCAGTTATTGGGTAGTACAGTTTAGAAATATTTCAAAAGCTATCGCGTTACAAAAGCTTTAGTATCTCTTCTTAGAGACAATAAGCGTGTGTGTGCTGTTTGGAGTGACACACGCTGAGAAATTTACTCAGTGGTTTAAGGGAACAATTGCTGTCCCTAGAGTCCAAGCACAACGAGTTCAAATCTTCTGTTCAGGTCAGAGGCACTGAGTTCCTGGGGCATGCTCGACCCCCGCTCTGCCCCAGGCCCCGCCCGCACTCCACCCCTTCCCCCAAGCCCCCACCCTGCCTCTTCCTGCCCTGCCCTGTTCCACTTCCTCCCCAGCCCTCACTCTGCCTCCGCTCTGCCTCTTCCTGCTCTGTTCTGCCCCCGCTCCTCTCCCTCTCCTCCAGCGCCTCCTGCACACAGCTGAATAGTTGATCACTGGCGGCTGGAAAGCGCTGGAGAGGAGGGGGAGGAGCTGATCAGTGGGGCTGCTGGTAGGTGTTGAGCACCCACTGTTTTTTTTCTGTGGGTGCTCCAGCGCCTATGGCTTAGGTGATTTGTTTGCTGTGCATATGAGTGTTCTCAGCCTGCCTTTCTGCTTGGTGTCTAGGACCACAGTCAAGCTCCTTTTGGAAGCTGTGGAAGTTCAGCACTCTACAAATACACCCTCAGTGCAATCTACCTGAGTCCCTCTTTGGGACAGCTTGTTGGCCTGTACTATGTCAGGGAGACAAAACCAACTGATGCCTCCCTTCTGTGGGTTGGAGGGTTGGGGAGGGAGCATTGAGCTGATCTGGACAGATACAGACTAGAGATGAGGAGCTAATGCAGGGGCAGGAAAGGGACCAACCTGCAATCACTATCTTTTGTGCCTGGGGTAGTGGTTGCCAAGGAGCCAGAAGCAGTGGATGGGGAGAACTGAGCTGTAGTACGTATGGATGCTGAGAGAATTTCTTTCTAGTATATATTTTTAAATAATTTAACACCCAGTAAACTTAACACAGAGTTAAGATTGCTCAGTGCTGCCTATGTCCTTCCAGAATGTGAAGAATGACTAAACCTATGCCTCTGAAACCCAGAAATTACAAAGTTAAGGTACACGCTAACCATGTAATGCAACCTTAACTCTGCCCCGCAGAGATGGCAATAGCCGCTTGAAATGGTTCAGTAAGGGTGGTGCAAAGGTTGAACTACCTAAGGAAGTGGTGGACTCCCTATTCCTTGAAGTCTTCAAATCAAGACTGGATGCCTTTCTGAAAGGTATGCTTTTGTCAAACATACGTTATTAGGCTCAGAACAGAAGTAACTGGATTAAATTCTTTGGCCTGTGTTATGCAAGAGGTCAGATGAGATCATCTAATGATACCTTCTGGGGTCTTAAAAATCTATTAATCTATAATAAGTGGAGTTAAGTAAGGACTAAAAATGTGTCACTCTTTTGAGTTCTACAGGATTGAATTCCAGTATTTGTCAGCATGCACTCCAGCATGCTCACAGTGTTAGGTGCAGCTGTATTGATTAGCTGAGGAGTTAGCTGGAGCGGGTTGGCAGAATTATCCCTGTAATATGAGGTACCTTGAGAAATCAAGTAAGAGCTCTCCTGTCGGAATAAAAACCCACAACTCTGCAAGCAGCATAAGCTACATTGTAAGGAGAAGCTCTCCTGCCAACATAGCACTGTGCACGTGAGCGCTTATGTCAGTGTAACTTATGTAGCTCAGAGGGGTGTGTGGAATATTCACCCCTCCCCCCCCCCAGTGACATAAGTTTTGCTGACATAGGCTGTAATGTAGACATAGCCTTAGCCAAATCCATTCTCATTCTCGGTGGCTTTTCACGCGAGTGATGGTTCTTTGTCTTTAAATCTGTCATCTATTGGCTTTTATGGCACTGTTTACTCATTACTTTTTCCTTACCTCTTAAGTTATTTCTTCACTGTCTTATTTGGTGGGTCTTCCATTTTCCCTCACTTTTAGTAGACATCCCCCAATGACTCCCACCTTCTGCTCTGCCAATGTCAGCCTTGACTGCCTCTTCTTTGCTTCTCCTTCAAGCTCTGTCATGTTCCCTTTTGGTAGCTTCCTGTATTACAAAATAGCTTTGCATCATTGTCAAGGAAATGTATCAGCCAGCTACAAAATCTACTGGTCCAGCTCTTACTGTGATGACTGAATAAACAGCTAAAGATTCATGGCTCACTATGTCTACAAACAAACAAATTCTTCCCAAGGGAGATAGAGAGGCTTAATTATAAAGCCTTTATTTTGCTAGGCTGTTTTAAGTGGGATTAATAACAGGTGTTTGGTAACTTGACTACAATGAATTGTACATCGGGGAGAATGTGTTGAAGTGAGAGGAGACAATAGTTGCTATTTTGGAGCTATCCTAATGCTCAAATTACAACAATTTTCTCTGGGTACCAAAAAAAAAAAAAAAAAAAGTCTGGTGAAGAAGTTTAATATTAAACTGGCCAAGATTTATTTTTTAAGTGGGTGTCTAAATCCTAATTTCAGTACCTAAATAAGTGTTCTGATTTCCTAGAATGATGAACAGCTGGAAACTTGCGTCAAGGGGAGCTGTTGAATGTTCAAAACTTTTAAAAATCAGGCAGTTTATTTAGATACATGTGAAGGGGGATACTCACCACTGATGCTGCCTACTGGCTAGGTGGGGTGTGGCAGGCTGTCTTCCTTCTGGGCATCCCCCTTTCCTATAGCTGCTCTGCCCTACAGTAGTCTGTCCGCCCAGTATGAGAAAAACAACCTCTGAGCGACATAAGTTTCGCTGGCATAAGTGGTAGAGTGCATAGTGCCACTGCTCATTGGGGATGGTTTTATTATGTCAACAGGAGAGCTCTCTCCCGTCAGCACAGAGTGGCTACTCAAGTTAGCTTACAGTAGCACAGCTGCATCGGTACAGCTGTGCTGCTGTAATCTTGCTAGTGTAGACATGGCCTTAGTTAGGTCACTGTCGCCAGGCCTCAGGCAGCAAGAGCTCCTATGGTACTCCTCAGGATCTTGGAGTGTAGATCCACTGCCTGCCTGCTACTAAACTATTCTGTTCTCCTTTTTAAGCTTCTCATCCAGCCTGTGCAGCCTGGGCCCAAAGCAGCTCTCTAACTCCTTCCTTTCCAGAGTGGGGTTTATAAACTCTGTCATTGCAGTTTAGAATGGCGTCAGGAGTGCTCATTTTATGAAAATGTGTGTTTTTTTTTTTAAAGCAAAGAACTAATTATCCAGAGACAGAGAGAATGAGCAGTAAAAGAGCTATATTTCTACATCTGATCTTAAAGCTGTAAGTGTTAAAATGTAGTATTTTCTTTTTAAACTGAATAAAAATGTAATAAAATTGAAGATTGTTTCTGCAGTTGCACAATATTGGTCACTTTCATTTCAAACCTTTTCCTTTCATTCTGCCACCATTTTGGCCTAAAACTGGATAAAGTTAGAAATTTAGTAGTCTATAGGTGGAGTGTTTTTTAGTTTCCTTTGTAGGGCGTGTTTCTGTACCTCATCCAAAATGCTGCTCTTTTTCTGTTGATATTGTATTTTCTCTGGCTGGAAGTAAGATAGACATCTTCCTTTCAAGCAGATGTCAATACTTCATTGTCTGGCCAAGAAGGATTTTGAATGAATGAAGGAAATTAAATGAATGGAAGAAGTCCTCAAGGAATCAATTCTGAAACACTTCTAGAGGAGAGGAAAGTGATCAGGAACAGTCAGCATGGATTCACCAAGGGCAAGTCATCCCTGCCTGATCTAATTGCCTTCTATGACGAGATAACTGGATCTGTGGATGAGGGGAAAGCAGTGGATGTGTTGTTCCTTGACTTTAGCAAAGCTTTTGATACGGTCTCCCACAGTATTCTTGCCAGCAAGTTAAAGAAGTATGGGCTGGATGAATGGACTATAAGGTGGATAGAAAGCTGGCTAGATAGTTGGGCTCAATGGATAGTGATCAATGGTGTTCCATGTCTAGTTGGCAGCTGGTATCAAGCGGAGTGCCCCAAGGGTCGGTCCTGGGACCGGTTTTGTTCAGTATCTTCATTAATGATCTGGAGGATGGCGTGGACTGCACCCTCAGCAAGTTTGCAGATGACACTAAACTGGGAGGAGAGGTAGATACGCTGGAGGGTAGGGATAGGATACAGAGGGACCTAGACAAATTGGAGGATTGGGCCAAAAGAAATTTGATGAGGTTCAACAAGGACAAGTGCAGAGTCCTGCACTTAGGGCGGAAGAATCCCATGCACTGCTACAGACTGTGGACCGAACAGCCAGGCAGCAGTTCTGCAGAAAAGGACCTAGGGGTTACAGTAGACGAGAACCTGGATATGAGTCAACAGTTGCCAAGAAGGCTAATGGCATTTTGGGCTGTATAAATAGGGGCTTTGCCAGCAGATCAAGGAACGTGATCATTCCTCTCTATTCGACATTGGTGAGGCCTCATGTGGAGTACCGTGTCCCATTTTGGGCCCCACACTACAAGAAGGATGTGGAAAAATTTGGAAGGAGTCCAGCGGAAGGCAACAAAAATGATTAGGGGACTGGAGCACATGAGTTATGAGGAGAGGCTGAGGGAACTGGGATTGTTTAGTCTGCAGAAGAGAAGAGTGAGGGGAGATTTGACAGTAGCCCTCAACTATCTGAAGGGGGGTTCCAAAGAGGGTGGATCTAGACTTTTCTCAGTGGTACCAGGTGACAGAACAAGGAGTAATGGTCTCAAGTTGCAGTAGGGAAGGTTTAGGTTGGATGTTGGGAAAAACTTTTTCACTAGGAGGGTGGTGAAGCACTGGAATGGGTTACCTAGGGAGGTGGTGGAATCTCCTTCCTTAGAGGTTTTTAAGGTCAGGCTTGACAAAGCCCTGGCTGGGATGATTTAGTTGGGAATTAGTCCTGCTTTGCACGGGGGTTGGTCTAGGTCCCTGAGATCCCTTTCAACCCTGATATTCTATGAATGAGGAAGTCTGTGTTCTTACTGCAGATACCAGACATACTTTATAATTGTGCTTCGAGTGTCTGCTTGCAAATGATGAGGGGGAGCTTTACAAGGACAGGAGGATGAGAAGCCATCAATTTCTGCAGAATTTAAGATGTCATAATTGAAAATGGATTCCTTGGGTAGGAAATGGATGTCATCTGTTTTGACTTGGTGTATATTTTTGTAAAATTTTGGGTGGGCATTGTGAATTGGGTAGGGATTTAATATGACCAAAGGTTCTTATGGCAGTGGGCTTTTTAAAGGGATGCAGAGTTTTTGAAGAGTGTAATATTGTTTTTGGTGTTGAAACACTTTGTCTTCACACACAAACTTGATTTAAAGATTAATTTTCTGAATTTTTGAATGAGCATCAAAAGTATATGCCAAGGCAATTTAAAAAGTTCACAGGAAAGAAACTGTGCTCTGACAGATCGTTTGATCTGGGTTCTCCTCCAGGTTTTGGGAAGTGTGTAGAAGTGGAGTTTTGGGGTGGGAGGAGTTGTATGTGAATGTGATATGAGGAACATAGATTATGAAACAGAATGAATCAGAAGAGATGTGTTTTAAGTGTTTAAAGTTTTTTCTTAATTTTTAAGCAGTAAAGTTCAACCTGAATAAGACTCTCTGCCTTTCCAGCCTCCCTTCCCCTCCATCTTATTTTGCCTTTCCAGGACCCTTTATTCCAAGACCAAGTAGCACAGCTCCGTACTGTGTCAGCTGCACCCTTTTCATCTACTTACTTTCTTTTCCCTCTTCAGTGCCTTAAGTCCTGAGGAGATCAACTTAATTTATAAATATTTAAAAATAAATGTAGCTCTTTATAGACATGAAAGCAACTCTGTAGGCATGTGACCCAGGCTGTCACCATCGGTAACAGACAAGGAGAGAAACAGGAAAAACAAAAATGAGCTGCATCCTGCCACTTTACCATACGCACAATTCTGCACAGAATATTTTTTCATCTTAGACTAAGATTGAGAAAATCAGAAAAAGCCTCATCCAGAAAAAGCCCTGCAAGTAGCAGACAGTTTAAATTTGTTTCAGGTTGGAGAGAGAAGAATTTTTAATATGCAGAATGTCTCAGTATAAAATTCTTCAGTTTCCCAGTACTTCCTTGCCTCCTGATGCTATAGAGTTCCTTGGCAGGACATGTACTTTTCTTAATTTTTTTTCCTCCTCCAAGCGCTCCCTGGACTATGCTTTCACAAGTCCTTGTTTACATGCTGCTTTGCCTACCTCAGGCCTGGTCTACCCTTAACATTCAGGTCAGTATAGCGGTGTCCTTGAGTCCTGTAGCTATGCCAAACTTAACCCTGGTGTAGACACAGCTGGGTAAACAGAATAAATTCTTCCATTATTAAGCTGTCATTGCTTGGGGAGGTAGAAGCCCCTCTTCTGTCATTATAGGCTGTGTCTACACTACAGGGTTGTGCTGGCATAGCTACAGCACCATGGTTATGCTGTTGCAGTCCCCCTAGGGTAGACATGGGCTTAGTGTAGTGCATCACAGGTTGGTCTTACATTTTTCTTTTGCGTCTTTGGGCTTGGCTACACTTGCGAGGAACAGCACAATAAAGGAGCCCCGGGCACACTGGCTCACTACCCGTCCACACTGGCAAGGCACATAGAGCGCTCTGACTTCGCGGCTACAGCGCTGCTGGTACTCCACCTTGGCGAGTGAAATAACGTTTGTTGCGCCCCTGCTGGAGTGCCGCAGCACCAGTGTGAATAAGGTGTTGAATTACTGCACTCTGATCAGCCTCTGGAAATGTCCCATAATCCCCTTAAGTCAAGTGTCAGAGTAGCAGCCGTGTTAGTCTGTATTCACAAAAAGAAAAGGAGTACTTGTGGCACCTTAGAGACTAACAAATTTATTTGAGCATAAGCTTCCGTGAGCTACAGCTCACTTCATCGGATGTAGCTCACGAAAGCTTATGCTCAAATAAATTTTAGTCTCTAAGGTGCCACAAGTACTCCTTTTCTTTTTAAGTCAAGTGGCCACTCTTGTCATTGTTTTTGAATTGCTGCAGGATATGCCCTTTGAAAGCTCCGTTTTCTGACAGCGGGTTGCTTATCTGCTACGAGACAAAGCAAGCCATTAGTGTGGAATGCTGTGTGAGAGAGAGAGAGGCGGAGGGAGGGGAATCTGCTGCTGTCTGAATTTACAAGACAGCATGCTGACATGCTCTCAGCCCCCCAAAAACCCACTCTCTCTCCCCCCACATACACACACACTCCACCCCATCCCCCACATTTGAAAAGCATGTTGCAGTCATTTGCGTGCTGGGATAGCTGCCCACAATACACTGCTCCCAATGCCGGTGCAAGTGCCGCAAATGTGGCCACCCCAGTGTGCTTGAAGCTGTCAGTGTGGACAGACTGCAGCGCTTTCCCTACTGCGCTCTCCAAAGGCTGGTTTAACTCAAAGCGCTTTACATCTGCAAGTGTAGCCATGCCCTTTGTAACTTTTCCACTAATACACTAAAATTCTGAAGGGCACTTTTCAGCAAGGCTAACAAAACAATCTTGGCCATTCTAGGCCAAGTCATCTTGGATATACCGTATTCTGAGTAAAAAAAAAAGCTCTTTAAAAAGTGAACTTCAGGTGATTTTTCAAACTTTAAAACTCCTTTTCTGACTTTTATCAAACTTCCTTAAATTCTATGGTGAGATGAAATGATGTCTGTGAAATTTCAGAAAGATTGGTGGAGGAAGGGTTGAAAAGTGGGATTATAACGGGAAGTTAGCTTCAGCCTTAATTGTGGAGCACCTATTATTGCTCCATAATTTGGTAAACAAATACTTCCAGCTTGAGACATTGTATATCAGGCTTCTCTCTGGAGAGCATATTTAAAAATTTATATTAAATATGCTGGCAGTCGTGGTCTTGATTGAAATTCACCCTGAAGTGAAAGGTTCAGGTCTCTACACCATGTGCACACTATGCGTGTGTCTGCACTGGCCCTACAAAGGTTGGTTTAGAGGAAGTCAGGGGAGAGGTGCATTGAATCCACAATGACATGAATCTAGTGGCCCTCACTATTTAAATTTATGTTGCAGCAATACCCAGAGCTAGATACTGCACAAACAGACATGTTCCTACCCTGTAGAGCTTAAAATTTAAGAAGATAAGTGACATACAGAGTGGTTTGGAGATGGATATGATTGTATACATACAACTTTTGCATTTAAAACTTTTTTCTTTTTATAGATCAGCTGTCTCCTGCCCCTCAACCCTGACCATCATACATTGGTTTTGCAAATGGCTCTGCAGAACTGTGGCTGCTATTCCAACCCTTAGACTCCTATACCTTGCCTTCAGGCTAAGGTGATGAATTTTACCCCTGCAACCTCCCACACACATCACCTGCAAAAAGCTTGCTTTCCGAGGCCTGGTCTACAATGGGGGGAGATCAGTCTAAGTTAAGCAACTTCAGCTCCGTGAATAACGTAGTTGAATTCAACGTACTTAGACCTTCAACGTACTTAGACCTACTCACCGCTGTGACTGCTGCTCCCCCGTCGACTCTGCCTGTGCCTCTCGTGGCGGTGGAATACAGGAGTCGACGGGAGAGCACTCGGGGGTTGATTTATTGTGTCTAGACTAGACGCGATAAATCAACCCCTGCTGGATCGATCGCTGCCCTCCGGTCTGGCAGGTAGTATAAACATACCCTAAAACAGACTTCATGGGATGATGAGGTAACCTCTGTAGAATTTAGTGCAGCAATTATAGCAGTGCTATAATTTTGGGCATCCCTGAAGTCATAGACTAGAAAGAAAAGAACGCACATTACAAGCTCATTACTTACCTTTTTTGTTCATGTAAGTGCAGCAAAAGTAGAGAATGTGTCCTGCAGTAGGAGAGAGAGAGCTGGCGGTGTTGTACATGCTGTAAGTCTAGTAAACAGATTAGGCAGAACAGACTCTCAATCTCTGCCTTAACTTAATTTTTGCATTAAGCCATGTTTGTACATTATGGTAATTGCAGAACTGCTACCTTAAATATATATCTGTCCTAACTTTGTGTGGTGATAACTTTATTTTAGACAGAAAAGCACCATTAAAAATAACTTCCATAATCTCTCAAAGACTTACAGCAAGGGTGCCCAAACTAGCCTATGGGGCTGCTTGTGGTCCTTGCAGGTGAATGAAGTACCTAGACAGAAATTGGAAGTCTCCCGTTGATTCACATGGGATGGATTACATTACCAGTACACAGGAGTTCTAAGACAACTAATACAGAGGTCAGGAAAATTAATCTTTCCACAGATAACCTCAAGTCTAACCTATCAACATCTATCTTCTACCTATCCACAAACTGACCACTACAGAGTGCATGTACACTAAGTTTCCCCCCCCCCCATTAGTTTAGTACTAATGCAACTCTAGTGATGGTAGCTACAGGTGAATCAGTAATACAGACAGGATGAGAGGAGGGACAGGTGTTATTTAACTTTGTGTCTTCTAACCCCTGTGCCCTAACTATACTAGTGCTTTCACTGGTGGAGTTGCATGGGTGCTGGTAAAGCATATACAGAAAGAGAGTGAAGGCTTTACCCCACCTCACCCTTATTCCAAGATTAAATTGCTTACTTAGAAGGAATTGAATCTTGGTGCTGTTTATCTCAGAACCTGGAACCATTTTGGCATCCGTTTTATTAGAGGAAGGTTTAGAAGGATAAGAATGTTGCATCACACTCTAAAAGTTGCAAGACAGAAGCTCTGCCTGTTCTGGGTCTTGCAATTATTATTATTGCTTATTTGTATTGCTGTAGGGTATAGAGGCTCTAGTTGGGGATCTTGGCTGGATTGTGCTAGACACTGAACGTGCACATAATGAAGAGGCTGTGCCTTACCAAAAGAGTGTACAGTTGGTGGTTCTCAAACTGTGATCCATGAGCCACTGGTGATGTGCAGAGAACTTGCCCTGGAGAGCTAGCTGGTCACAAGGTGTCATCTTGTTTCCGGTTGTTGAATCATAGTAAGACAGCTAAAAGATGTTAAATATGTTTTCTAATATTGGGTTAACAAGTAAGTAGTTGCAGGTCATGAATAGGAAGGAAGATGGTACCTGAGATTGCTTTTATTTGAGATATACAGTACAAAAAATTGAAAACCCCTTCAGTAATGAATTTCATAGCTAAGGGCCCCTTACGGAAAATGCCTTACCTTGGGTGTGTTTGAATCTGGGTTCAGTCAGCTTTACCTTTCCTGTCTAATGCAGCTCCTGTGCTGGGTCTGGAGAAAGAGGTGGCCCCTCAAATACCTATGCTCTAGGGTTCAAAGATGTGAAGCAGAATCTTGAAACATATCTGATGCGGAATAATATTGGGGACAAAAGTTTGGTGTGAATTTAAAGCGTCTAAGGGCTTGTCTACACGTGGAGTTAAGTAAATTCCTGAATTACTGTGTGGATAAACCCTTATCATATAATTTACTTTTCACTGTTTATGTTTTTTACTATTTCATTGTCCAAGTTGAGGGGAAATACAAAACTAACTAGTCAGCTTTACTTTCAGATTCTCATACTAGCAGTATAGAGCAGTGTTTCAGTTGCAGGGGTTGTCAATTCGACTTTTTAAAGTTTCCATTGGAATCTTTAGAAATTATTGAAAAGTTTGCTGGCTGTAACTTTATAAAAACATTTTTAATAAAAATTCTAAACCTACACTGAATGCGTCACTTGAATCTTAGGCCCGCAACATGTTGTATTTTGACACAAAAGCTGTAGCTATGTATGTACATCTGCAGTGGTGTACGCTGTGTGTGGGCTGTCTGAATCTGGTTCAACACTGACAGGTTAAAGTAGTGAATATGGGGAAGTATTTAATTCTTGTGGGAATACTGCTTTTTTTCCAAATTCTCTTGCAGTAGTCTTCCATGGAGTGGATGGAATCTGGACTGCTTGTGTTCTAATAGTACTTGCTGAGAGGCTGGCAAAAGAAGTATCTAAAGAAACTGATGCAGTTTTAGCTTGTTCTGCTCTGTGGACACTTGCCAAGCAATATTATACACTGGACAGTAAATCAGAGATTCATAAAATTAGGGAATGTGAGGAGACTGACAGTAAAGGTCAGAGTAGCTACACTGGTGATCCTGTGGCAGTATGTATTATTTTAGTGCTAAACTTGGTACCCTTCTTCTGTGCTAATAAATATACTGTGGAACCTCAGAGATACGAACACCAGAGTTACGAACTGTCTCGTGAACCGCCCACCACATTTGGAACTGGAAGTAAGCAATCGGGCAGCAGCAGAGAGACAAAAAAGCAAATCACAGTACAGTACTGTGTTAAATGTAAACTACTAAAAAAAGGGAAAATTTTTTACAAAAAGATTTGACAAGGTAAGGAAACTGTTTCTGTGCTTGTTTCATTTAAATTAAGATGGTTTAAAAGCTGGATTTTTCTTCTGCATCTAATGTAGAGTTGAATCAGGCAGAGCAGGGACATGAACCTGGGTGTCTCGTATCCCAGACCAGTGTCCTAACTGGATAGATAGACATGCAAACTCACCTGCCTATGTGCCTGAATCAGAAAGCTCAGGTTTCAGTCAAAAACCAAATATTTTGGCACAATTCTGTTTTTGCAAAAACATTAGGAAGATTTTGATTTTGTTCCAGTGCAGAATGAAAATAAATTTTGAAACCTCAAAAGTCACTGCCTACCATGAAATGGAACTGACTTCTTCTGGTCAGCTCCAATGCTTAACCAAAGCAACAGTTTCTGTGATTTAGGACTTTGAGGATGCAGCGTCCTGAAAACCCTCCTATCGCTTTCTTTAAAAGCACAACCAGGAAAGGAGGTAGAGGTTGCAATGGATTTGGGAAGAGAGAAAACGTATTGGAATAAGAAGTGAGTGAATGTGGCAAAGGTGGTGAGAACACCTCAGTGCTAAAAAGTGGCATAGGAAGGAGGTGCAGGTGTATGTTGCTTTTATATGTATTGAAAATATTATATAAAAAGAATGAAAGCAAACTGCTGTTCATTATAAAATTTAGCACATATTTCAACTTGCAAAGGACTTAATTAAAAGACTACTCTAGTAAAATCAGAAGGTGAAGAAGGCAGATTTTGTTTAAAGTTTAGAATCATCATGATGGCAAGAGATGAGATAGTAAATATGTAGGAGGTAGTTCCTCTGACAGTCATGCATGGGTTCCAAATATAAATTGAAAAATGCTTGGCAATGGGAAGCTTAAATAGATTGTATCATAATTCATTTTGGAAGACTTTCAGAAAATGAAAGTCCTTTATACTTTTAGAAAATCTTAGGTCCCCTTATTGTCTTTTGCAGATCTAATGTACAGCCTTTGCTCAAATCTTAGACTTCAGCTCAAATTGAAATTATCTTATGGACATGCTGATTCAGCTTGGCTAGCTTTGCCTTGTTTTTTACCTGTTACAGGCTCCAGGCTCCTCTTCATAGCAGTGTCTAGATACCATTTTGAAGGCTATGGTATTGAGGCAGAAGAACCCCTACCATGTGATCAACTGTCTCTGCAAACCACTAGTGGTCCACAAAACTCTGGGAATAACTGCGTTGTTTGACTTGACAGCGAGGAGAGGCAAAGCTTTTCCCAATATTTAAGCAGGATCAGTTTGGAGAGTAAATTTAATTAAATCACACTTTCGTTAGAGATCTCAAGGATTTTTTTTATTTCTATTCTTGACAAGTTTGCAATTCACTTCACTTGCAGGCATAAACATTGCCTTTGGCAAGATGGTTCCTTCTGACTTGAATAATAGCAGGTGGGAGCAATTTGATCAGTTTCTTTAAAGAAAGTCCTCTGGTAGGCATATTTGCCCACCCTCAGTACTGTGTTTAGGCTACACTGTTCATATGAGACATTTTCTGTAGGTGGAAAGACTGTGAGTACCAGTCTAAAGCACTGCAATGCACCATCTGTGTCATTCTTTTTAAAAATAGTAAGGTCTGGAAGAATGCTTAATTATTCTGCTGTGTAGCCAACTAATTTTTAGAGTTCCCTTCTAGTAATTATAGAAAGAGACATTTCTTAAATAATTAAATTCAGCCATGATTAGCTGTATTCTTGCATTACATAAGGGGCGTGAAAATATACAACCCTTAGAGCTAGTATAGTAAATCTTTCTACAAAGAGTGAAAACAATACATCTGGTGCCTGTTTACTGTTATGCAAGATGTTTTTTACAAAAACATGCAGCTCTGAGATAATGCTATAAACTGGTTAACTAAAACATGCTTTAATAGAAAATCAAGTGATTATTAAAATATGTAATGGAAAAAATATTAGATGCTATAAATTTTGAGATACGGCTGTATGTAACTGGTCAACTGTACACCCAGTGACAGATGGAGGTAATAAGGGAGCTGAAATTCATGTAAAAACACAAGAGGCTTGTATTGTTTTTGTTTAATATAAATAGTCCAAAAGTGTGTTGGGCACTTCAGATATCTAAGAAAACAAATTTCTGTCCCAGAGTTACTTGTCTGTTCAGGCAGCATATGGATGGGGTAGAAGATGTGCTTAGGCTATTTATTTGTGAGCGTGTGGGACTACATATGCAGGTTTGGGTGTTCAAAAAAATCTTGCCCTCCTTTTAAAAACATTCTTTTTCTGCTCTTGAGTGCTCTATGTTTGACCTATTGGCCTTTTTAGATTTTTAACTTGTGCCCACTTGACTGCTGATTTCAGGTTATCCAGCCCTTGTCCATTTTTATTTAACCCTTTCCCTGTTTTAAGTTTCATTCTTGTAAACAGATAGATAGGGCCCTACCAAATTCTTGGCCATGAAAAATGCATCACAGACTGTGAAACCTGCTGCTGGCCCCCCCGCCCCCCCCCGCGAAAGCTAATCTTTTGTGTGCTTTTACCCTATACTGTACAGATTTCATGGGGGAGACCAGTGTTTCTCAAACTGGGGGTCCTGACCCAAAAGGGAGTTGCGGGGTTATTGTAGGGAGGGTCACGGTATTGCTATCCTTAATTCTGTGCTGACTTCAAAGCTGGGTGGCGGGAGAGCAGCGTCTGTTGGCTGGGAGAGCAGCTCTGAAGGCAGTGCCCAGCCAGCAGCAGCACAGAAGTAAGGGTGACAGTACCATACTTCTGCACTGCTGCCTTCAGAGCTGGGTGGCCAAACAGTGGCAGCTGCTGACTCATGGCCCAGCTCTGCAGACAGCAGCGCAGAAGTAAGGGTAGCAGTACCACAACACCCCCCGACCCAATACAATAACCTTGCGACCCTCCCACAACTCCTTTTTGGGTCAGGACCCCTACACTTACAACACCATGAAATTTCAGATTTAAATAGCTGAAATCATGAAATTTACAATTTTTAAAATCCTATGACCATGAAATTGACCAAAATGGACCATGAATTTGGTAAGGCCCTACTCATAGACTTAAGGCCAGAAGGGACCATTGTTGTCATCTAGTCTGACCTCCTACACATTGCAGGACATAGAACTTCACCCATCCACTCTTGTACTAGATCCATAATCTTTGTCTGAATTATTGAAGTCCTCAAACCATGATGTAAAGACTTCAAGTTAGAGAATCCACCATTTATTCTGGTTCAAACCAGCAAATGTCCTGTGCCCCATGCTGCTGTGGAAGAGGAAAAAACCCCATGGTCTCTGCCAATCTGACCTTGGGGGAAATTCCTTCCTGACCCCAAATATGGCTGTCTGTTAGACTCTGAGCATGTGGGCAATAGATACCAGCCAGACACTTAAGAAAGAATTCGCTATAGTAACTCAGAGCCCTCCCCATCTAGCATCCCATCTTTAGCTGCTGGAGATATTTGCTAATAGCAGTTGCATTTAGTAGGCCATATGTCCTTGTAGGCAAGTTCGTCCCACCATCCCCTCTGTCAACTTATGAAGCTCGGACTTGAAACAAGTTAGGTTTTTTGCCTTCACTGCTTCTGTGGGGAGGCTATTCCAGAACTTCACTCCTCTGATGGCTAGAAATCTTTATCTAATTTCAAACCTAACTTGTTGATGGCCAGTTTATACCTGTTTGTTCTTGTGCCAACGTTGGCTCTTAACTTAAATAACTCCTCTACCTCCCTAGTGTTTAACCCTCTAATGTATTTATAGAGAGCAATCATATCTCCCCTCAGCCTTCATTTGGTTACGCTAAACAAGTCAAGCTCCTTAAGTCTCCTCTCTTAAGGTAGGTTCTTCATTCTTCTGACCATCCTAGTAGCCCTTCTCTAGACCTGTTGCAGTTGGAATTGATCTTTCTTAAACACAGGAGACGAAAATTGCACGCAGTATTCCAGGTGAGGTCTCACTAATGCCTTTTCATAATGGTAGTAACACTTCCCCATCTCTGCTGGAAATACATCCTCAGATTGCATTCGCCTTTTGCATGGCTTCATCACATTGGTGGTTCATAGTCATCCTGTGACCGACCAATACACCCAGGTCTTTCTCCTCCTCTGTCACTTCCAACTGATACATCCCTATTTTATAGCAACAATTCTTGTTGTTAATCTCTAAATGCATGACTTTGCACTATTAAATTTGATCATATTTCTATTACTCCAGTTTCAAGGTCATCCAGATTTCTTGTGTGATATTCCATTCCTTCTCTTTATTGGCAATACCTCCCAATTTTGTGTAATCTGCTAATTTTATTAGCACGCTCCCACTTTTTGTGCCAAGTTCATTAATGAAAATATTAAATAAGATTGGTCCCAAGACTCAATGGTAGCAGATGACAGAACGAGGAGTAATGGTCTCAAGTTGCAGTGGGGGAGGTTTAGATTGGATATTAGGAAAAACTTTTTCACTAAGAGGGTGGTGAAACACTGGAATGCGTTACCTAGGGAGGTGGTAGAATCTCCTTCCTTAGAGGTTTTTAAGGTCAGGCTTGACAAAGCCCTGGCTGGGATGATTTAACTGGGAATTGGCCCTGCTTTGAGCAGGGGGTTGGACTAGATGACCTTCTGGGGTCCCTTCCAACCCTGATATTCTATGATTCTATGATCCTTGAAGAAATCCGCTAGTAATCTCCCTCCAGCCTGACAGTTCACCTTTCAGTATGACCTGTTGTCTCCCTTTAAACAGTTCCTTACTCACCTTTTTGACTCTTATTATAATCCCCAGGTTCTCCAATTTAACTAGTTTTCCATCTGGAACTGTATCAAATGCATTACTGAAATCCAGGTAGATGAGATCTACTGCATTTGCTTTGTCTAGATAATTGGTTACCTTCTCAAGGAAAGAGATCGGGTTGGTCTGGTATGATCTAACTTTTGTAAAACCATGTTGTATTTTATCCCAGTTACCATTTACCTCTATATCCTTAACTAGTTATTTGTTCCAAGATGTCCTTGCATACAACTGAGGTCAAACTAAAGGACCTGTAGTTTCCTGAATCACTTTTTTTCCTTTCTTAAAAATAGGTACTATATTAGCAATTCTCCAGTCATAGCGTCCAACCCCTGAGTTTACGGATTCTTTAAAAATAGCTAGGGGAAATGTTTATAAGAAAAATATATATCCTCACATTTCAGGGCATAAGCTGTTACTTGTGGTTAGGAAGACACTTTCCTTATGAGCATGTTATTTTGTAACTGTCTTCTATAGGTCTTATTGATCTCCCCCTGGAGTATTTGGTACTCTCCACTATGGGTGTGAGGACACCAGAGTAGAATGACCATGGGTCTGATCTAGTGTGGGATTTCCTATATTCTTATTAGGCCCCAGTGTGACTTTGGCAACTGAAATGTCATTCCAGCTTCTTCTTTTTATTTCCTAAAAGAGAACTTCCCCTTCTCTTTGCACTACCTAGTCCCATAGCCAAGTGAAGATGTACAGCCCAAGTCTGAAGTTCAGTAAAGACTTGTCCTGATTATGTCATCTTGTTGCTGGTGCTATAAAGATGCACTCCATAGGCTACTTCCAGTGCTGGACTTGTATCTTCCGAGAGCTGGGATCCTTTTTATGCCATTCTTGGGAGCTTGTCAATGGATCAGGTGCCCCATGTGGTGGTGCTGATGTAGTCATTGGGGGCACAATGCCCTGAAGCAGCTCTTCGTGCTGATCAGTACGCTAGTTGTGGGGAGAATAGGGCTGTTGGGTTTACTCTCTTCTCTGCTCCATGTGCTTCTGGACTGATGCCTCTAAAGGGGTGATAAGGCCATTTATTGGGGATTGCTGATAGGACTACTACCCCATATGTTGGTGCTTGGGGATGGGGGAGCTTCTGGGGCTTGGACTGTGGCACAGTTCCTCTTACTAGTCCTGGTAAGAATGGGAGGAGTGGGAGAGATGCTGTAGTCATTACTGAATAGGGGTGGTGTTAGTGGGATTCTGCAGGGGTTGGTTCTAGGCCTGTTCAATGTTTTTTCAATGATCTTGAAGAAAATATTAAATTATTGCTGATGAACTTTGTGGTGAAACACAAAGGTTGATGGTGACAGTAATATTGGGTGACAGGGCAGATATATGATCTGGATCACTTGGTATGCTGGGCCCATTCAAACAAATGAGTTTTAATAGACCCAGATGCAAGATCATACATCTAGAAACAAATAATGCAGACCATACCTACAGAATGGAAGACTGGAGCCCGGAAAGCAGTGACTGGTAAGAATTTGAGGTCCTAGTGAACAAAGAATTGAACAAGAACAGTTTGGCATTAAGCAAGGCCAAAGAACCACAGGTGCCATGTTTGTACTTCAGCAAGGGATAGGGAAATGCCTAGAGTACCAATAGAATAGCTTCTGGGCTTCTATCGTCGTGGGAAAGGTATATGATAAAGTGGACAGAAGTATGCTCACACCACTGCTGAGGAAATGTGGACTGTCTGATGTATTAACTATGATGAATGCTGTATATAGATCACCTAATACAGTGATCCAAATATGTTTTGAAATCTCAAGTCCCTTTGAAGTGAATGTTGAACTGCGCCAGGGGTTGGCCCTAAATCCACTGCTGTTTATCATATTGATGGACTATGTCAGCAGGAAGATCCCAAGAAGAAAAGATAAGCTGCTATGTGCAGATGACACAGCAATAAGAACATCCTCAGAAGAAGACCAAGAGGAAATAGTAAACCAGTGGTATGACCAGCTAAGCTGCCATGGGATGAAAATGTGCATGACTAAGACTGAAGTCTTCTGGGTCAGTAGAGGTGCCAGAGGGAAATTGGATGTAGAGATTAATGGAGTGAGACTAAACCAGTCTGACCAGTTCAAGTACCTTGACGGCTGAGTCATGGAAGATGGTGAGCTGGAACATGATACAGTACAGATAGGGGAGTGCTGCAAGAGTGTAGAATAATCATTTCATGGGTTGTGTATGACCAGTGTAAGCCACTGAGACTTAAAGCCCAACTTTATAGACTAGTGGGGAGCTCTGCAGTGCTGTAAGGTGCAGAAATATGGATGATAAAGAAATGGTAGGTTCAGTACCTACTGATGTTTGAGATGAGATGTCTTCATGCTACAAGAGGAGTTACTTTCATTTCAGAATCTATTAGGATGAAAGTCAGTGTCTGTGATGTGGCTGACAATCTATCAATTTGCTGGTTTGGACACATGCAGAGGATGGATGAAGGGGACCTGGTGAGGATGGCATGGCAGGAGAGGGTGGTAGAAAAGTGACCTCCAAGGAAAGCCAAGAAAGCAATGGATGGATTGCATCAAAGAAGATGGTAAGCAGGTGGGCCTTAGTGCCACCTCAGAGAGATGAAGACGGTGGATGATGCATGACAGCTCTACCCCATTTGATGGGATAAGGGGAAGAGTAAGAATAAGATTAATGTTAATACGTTTGCTGCCATTTTTTAAAGAAAATGAAGTCAATGGCTATGCATCTGGAACTAGAGTTTGATGAAGTGCTAAACCAGCTTTTGACAGGAGAAGCCTCTTCTGTGGGGACAGAGAAAAGATATTTTCTTTTCAATTCAGCTAGTTAGTTCAGTTCAATGACTAGTTTATTCAAAGTTAAGAAACCAATTGGGAGCCTGAAAAAGCAGGAAAGCTTGTTTTCTTCTTGCAACCTATGAATAAAAACCAGGTTGAGAGGCTGAGATCTACTAGGTTTAAAATCTTGAAGGACATGGTGACCAGAAACAACTAGTTCAATTTATTAATTACATATAATACTTCCTTTGTTTAATAAATCAATTTTAAAGTATGTTCAAAAACAAAGTATGTTTTTATAACTTTTTTATGTACCTAGCATATCTAAGGTTATTTTATTTAATTACAATAATTAAAATGCTGTTTGTGCATTTGTAATTCTGAATTTTCATCCAAATAGAACTTGACACAAATCACAAGAAACAAATTAATCATCTAGTAAATAAGAAATGCACCATCTGCCATTTTCTAACATCATAAAAATGTAAAAATTAAGAATCTGAATAAATGTAAATTAAACTATATAATTGCTTAAATAAATATATATAGATATAGTCTGTCTTCTGGGTTAGCAAAAAGAAGCACCACATTTATTGTAAATGCTATACTTAGTTGCAACTCAACATGTGTTAATGGTTACCAACCAATGAAAATCAGAATGGCTGGAAGTTAAAGCCAGACAAATTCAAGTGAGAAATAAGGCACAGATTTTTAATAGTGAGGAATAAATGCCAAATGAAGTGGATTCTCTAGCTCTTAAACTCTTCAAATAAAAACTAGATGTCGTTCTGGTAGATGTGCTTTAGTCAGAGTGAAATATTTGGTCGTCATATATGATCCGATAGTACCGTCTGACCTTAAAATCTATAAATCTACTAATCATTGTATAGGTAAACTACTAAAAAGAGAGACTTTGCTAGCCAAGAGAAACTAGCGACCTACTAATACAATAAAATAGGTATGAGCTGAGGCATGTGTCATTTATGTGATTTGTGTGGTAACTGCAGAATAAGACTCATCGGTTAATAGTTGTAAAGCAATATGTTTGATATAACTTTCATTTCAGAGTTTCCAAAGTGATCTGCAGATTTATTTTCTATCTGCACAAATCATTTCTCTAACTAATGGAACACAGCAGCTGTTGGCCAATACAAAACAAGTCTTCTCAAGTTTAGGACAGGAGTTGAAGAATATTCTCTTTGATTAAAACTTTAGGAGAAATGTAGATAGGCACAATCCAATTATTCAGATTGAAGTTTGCATATGACACCCAGGCTAGCACTTTTACTACTGCAAATAAATAAATAAATTTCCTGACTGGAAACACTTCGAACAGCAGAGTGCCCTTAGTTCCATGTTGGGGCACAGATTAGGGAAAAATGCTATTTGTTGAACTGCTAACATAGCTTCCTGCAGAACTGTTTTTTGCTTGATCTTTTATGCAAGAACTGGCCTTGTTCAGTTTGAGGGGAGTAGACAATAGCAGTCTGAGGTGACACATATCCTATCTATTCATATATACTATAGATAAGTCTCACCATATATTTGTAAAGAAGCAGCAACATGGCCGGGTGTGTTAATGAGCATACACACAACCTGGATGTGATGAAGCACTAAGAATAGTAATCATCTTAAATCATAATACTTCCGTTAAAAATATGGAACTTAGCATTGCCTTAAAGTAGCTTTTTGGTTAGTAGGAGTTATTTCTGGTGTTAGGCCATGTACTAATTATGATTGAGTCGTTAACTTTAGCTGTAGTGCCATCAGCAATTTGGAAGCCAGGCCAAATCTATTTCAATGTAAAAGTTACTATCTCTGTGCCTTGTGTGTGGTGGGTTTTTTAAAATCACATTTAAGTGCAAATGTGATAAAACACAGACTTTTCTATGGAGCTGCAACCAGTGACTCCATAATGTAATTTTTAAACTTGGGCTTTTTGTTGTAACATTGTTATAGTCTTACATTGCCTACTTTTTGGGGAGATGCTTTGTTATTGATTTGATTTTGTTTTTGTGCCAAAGGTAGGATAACATGAAAGTCTGTTAAATGGATCTAGTGGTAGGCTAATCAAGCAGATCTTCCATCTGAGTAGGTCCCTCACTTTTCCTTCTCACCTGGTCTACTTTCAGTAACCTCATGGTCTTTCTTTTGAAATGTCTTTGGTGTTGTAGAGGACAGTGAGGGTCATGTGCAGGTTATTTGCTTGAATATAAAAATTGACTTTGCGTCAAATGAAGTCAGGTAGAGTAGCCACAATATTCCATTGGTTAGCATCTGTAGTAATTTTCCATACATATTCAGGTTTACTATGAAAATCTAAGCCAACTTGTACTGCCTAAAAAATACATGCTATATCTTGAGGTGCCTTGAGGGCAGGGGACTGGACTATGACCTCTCGAGGTCCCTTCCAGTTCTATGACTCTGATTATCAGAATTTCCTCTGTCTTATGAGGCTGATCAACTGCTAAAAAACTCCAGTACTATCCCTGTCCTAATGTGAAGAAGTTTTCTTGTTTTGAAGTTTCTTTGTTTTTTGATGGAGTAGGGGGACTGTCATAAATATAAAGGGGAGGGTAAACACCTTTAAATCCCTCCTGGCCAGAGGAAAAACCCTTTCACTTGTAAAGGGTTAAGAAGCTAAGATAACCTTGCTGGCACCTGACCAAAATGACCAATGAGGAGACAAGGTACTTTCAAAGCTGGGGGGGAGGGAAACAAAGGATCCTCTCTGTCTGTGTGATGCTTTTGCTGGGACCAGAGCAGGAATGCAGGTCAGAATTCCTGTAAAGAATTTGTAAGCAATCTAATTAGATACGCATTAGATTCTGTTTTGTTTAAATGGCTGATAAAATAAGTTGTGCTGAATAGAATGTATATTCCTGTTTTTGTGCCTTTTTTAACTTAAGGTTTTGCCAAGAGGGATTCTCTGTTTTGAATCTGATTACCCTGTAAGGTATTTACCATCCTGATTTTACAGAGGTGATTCTTTTACTTTAATTAAAATTCTTCTTTTAAGAACCTGATTGCTTTTTTCATTGTTCTTAAGATCCAAGGGTTTGGGTCTGTGTTCACCTATGCAAATTGGTGAGGATTTTTATCAAACCTTCCCCAGGAAAGGGGGTGTAGTGCTTGGGGAGATATTTTGGGAGGGAGATGTTTCCAAGTGGGCACTTCCCCTGTTCTTTGTGTAACACTTTGGTGGTGGCAGCTTTTAACCTAAGCTGGTAAGAATAAGCTTAGGGGATCTTTCATGCAGGTCCCCACATCTGTACCCTAGAGTTCAGAGTGGGGAAGGAATCTTGACAGGGACACAGACGTTTCTGTCTGCATATTCTGTGTCTTGTCACAAGATTCTTATGGTGTTTTTGCTGCTCGTCATAATTGGCATTTTTCATTATTCTCTACTTATGCTCCTCCATAGGACATCTCCAGCAGGAGTACTTGTGATCTGTTAATGGAAGTTGGCAAATCGGGGAGGAAAGAAAAGATGGTTTCTTCTCTTTTCCTTCTTTTCTCATCTATTCAAATCCCTGAACAGTCCCAGCAGCAGCCGCCAAGGATTGTCTCAGAAGAAGTGTGAAGATATTAGGTTTCTACAAGCCTGTATAAAATTTAAAACTTCCAACATATGCTACTCTGCTCTGCTGGTGTTTTCCCTCAAAAATTTGTACCCCATCTGTTCCTGCCCTCCATTCAGATTTTTCCCACCAGTGGTAGTTGGATATAACTGAGAAGGAAGAAATCATTTTTCTAGAAACTCTGGGATATAAAGGTGGGATGACAGTGTTTTCTTTCTGATTACATGTCCAGGCTCATAGTTTAAAAAGTTAGTCTGTTAGTTACAAGTCTGTCAAAGTGTTTGCAGCCTTGGCAGTTTCACATGTCATCTCATTGATTTATTCATTGTTTTTGTTGTTGAATTTCAACTGTGTAAAACTTTTTTGAAAAGTTGAACAAATTGTGAAGAAAAAATTAGTGGCCACTATCCTGCAACCCTCATGTAAATAATATTTATTCACGGGTGTAGACCTATGTCATCTGTCAGATTGTGATTCCTGTGCTGCTGTTAATATCTTAAGCAGTTCCAGTTTCTCCATCCAAAAAAAGTTAACAGCAGTCAAATAAAGTGGCAAAATCTCAGACATAAGACAGCCTATATTCTTTTTAATAGCGATGGAATTTGCATATACTGACTGACTTCTTAGACTTGACATAACTATAACTGAAACGTAATATTTTTTATTTGTGCACTAGAAACACTGTTATCTTCATATAGTAGCTTTCAGACTAGGGTTACTTATCTTTAAGCTCCCTCTCATGGTGATGCGGTGCAGAACATACAAAAATAATGTTTTATGGGTGATCTAAAATTTCTCAGCCATACAGTGAGGATTTAAAAAAATAAAAATAAATGCAGCAGCACCTTTAAAGTAGGCCATATTTGAGAGCCTAATGAGGTTAATGCATGTAATTACACTTTGCATTATAATTAACTGAATAAAAACTTTGTTAATGCAGAGGTAAGGTTGCCCAGTAGTGCTGTATTGAATGGTGGAGGGATTATTTGGAGTAGATTGGTAGAGTTGTCACTGTGCTATTAGAAGAGGCCCATGTCTACCATGGGGGATCAAGTATACCTCATTTCAGCACTGAGGTCTGTAGGTTGCATCAGTATTAGCAGGCAGGCAAGTCTTGTCATGGTGATTGTCAGCAATGTAGTGAAATACATGACTGGTCTCCGGGGCTTAGTGAGGGGCTAGTGAAGGCAATGTCTTAGAAGAAGCCCTCAAGGAAAGGGTGAAGGGATGGTAACATTTTGCAGATCTGGGGTGGTGAGTGTGGAGGAGGGCTTAGTGTTAGGGTGTAGGTTGGATGCAGGTAGCTCCTGTTTATGTCAGGCATAGCAAACCAGAGTTTTGCCTTGGCACACAGAAGGTGCTCGTGCTCAGTTCTCAGAGTGCTCTTTAGTATCTATAAGGGTAGAATATTAGTATGTGTGTTATAGGTAGGGCTACAATTTTGTCACGGAAGTCACGGAATCTGTGACTTCCAGAGACCTCCATGACTTGAGCCCTCAGCGCCTGGGAGCTGCAAGATCCCCCCATCGCCCGTGGTGGCTGGGAACTGCGGAGCCCTGAGCTCCTGGCCGCCCACCATGCGCGGGTGGCTGGGGCGCTCCGAGAGCTTGGAGCCACCGCCGGTGGCTGGGGTGCCCAGGGCAGTGTGGGAACCCCACAGATCTCCATTTTGTCGTGCATATCTTTTAGCAAAAGTCACAAATATGTCATGGGTTTCCGTGAATTTTTCTTTATTGCCTGTGACCTGTCCGTGATTTTTACAAAATACACGTGACAAAATCTTAGCCTTAGTTATAGGCATATTAGGCCATCTCTCAGAGGGAAGAGTTAAGGTTGCATTGCAAGGATGGTGCATACCTTAATTCTGTATTGCTGGTTTTCAGAAGTTTGCCTTACTGTAATTTTTCATTTCCTGTTTTTCAGAGGTTTGGGTATAAATGAACTCAACATTCTGGAAGGGCACAGGACGTTACTGAACAACCTTACCTCTGCATTAACAAAATTTTGGAGCAGTTAATTTTCTCAGTTGTTTTTGTTTTTTGGTTCTTTTTAAACTTCTCTCAGTACCTCCATGTTCCCCCTCTGCTACCTCTGGGTGCTTGGCATGATTAAGGTGGCCAGAGAAGACCATGGGTCCATGTTTGTCCCTTCATTGCCTGTCCAGCACAGACTGATCCTCCTCCCACAGAGAAACAGACAGTGATGAGGACCCCACAGATCAAGGATATGGGAATAGAAAACAGTTACAGTACAGTGACTGATATAGTCAGTGGGTGCATGTTTTGAAGGGGGGACAGAAATGGGGAGTCTGGGGCGATTTTATGGGGCAGAGCTGAAGCCCCCACACCTCCCAGTGCACATCTGTCTCCTGCATTTTCACCCATTGTTCCCTGCACTGTTCCAGCACACCCACCTCTTCTCTCTTACTGGTTTGAAGTTCCCCCCTCCCAACTTTGCAGATTCCCCACCATTTCTGTAACTCCTCCAACATTCCCTCCATCCATGCTCATTCCTTTGACCACTCCCCCACATCCCTCCCTGCTCCTCTGAGACTATCCCTCACCCACACACCAGCTCCACCCTCCTCCTTGCCCTCATAAGCTTGGAGAGGCTATGGGGAGGTGGGGAAGGGGTTATACATATCCACATGCCACGTAAACAGTTCAGAGAGGTGATCTCCATGAGATGTGCTGAGCTGAGTGAGAACACCCTATGAAGAGGAATACAACCTGAAACAATAGCTCTGAGAAATGTGAACTGCTCCATTAATCTCAATGCGGTGTTCTCCTCTCCCCTCCCCCCAAGGTTTCAGCACCTGTGCCATTCTCTGAGCATGTCTGTCCTTAACTCTCCACCCTCTCTCCGCACTGGGTACCTATTTCATGCACGAAATGAGCTCATTCCCAGCCCCTTATCCTGGTTTTTTTTGTTTTGTTTTTTTTTTTTGTTTTTTTTTCTTCAAAAAGCATGTTGGGGCATGTTTTGAAGGGGAGACAGAAACTGGGTGTGTGTGGATATGGGGAGGTTAGTTTGTGGGTATAGCTGAAATTTCCTAGATCCCTCCACTGCACAGCTGTGACCACCTCATTTTTTCCTCCCCATGCTCCCTTGCACAGCTCTGACCTCCTTTTTTTCCCTAGAAGCCATAGCATCTGAAGGGAAGGTGATTGTGGAGTCCCTTCCTCACTGATGGAGGCAGGAGGGGAATTCTGTTTTCCCTCCTCTGGCTGGGGGCCAGTGGTAGAAAGAAGAACCCTGGAGTCGCTCCCTCAGCCTAGTGAAATAGCCATGGAGGAATTGTTGGGTGATGTGCAGTGTGCATAGGGACAAACTCTCAATATTTGTAGAAGAACAGGAAGAGAGGGGGAAGGCATAGATTGCTCCACTTCCCCTTCTCCAAGTATGTTACTGGAGGGGAAGGAGCTCATCTTTCCCTGCTTATAGTTCTGTCTTGTCAGCCCTTCTGAGTTCCCAGAGCACAAAGGTCCATTTTTAGGGCGATTCCTTATTTGTCGAGGTGTCATAGAAGAAAAACTGCGTTTCTGGAAACCCAGGTCTTCATCAAAGCTCTAGCCATCCCATTGGGTTTTTAAAGATGTAACATTTTGAGTGATTCCTGGTACTAATAAGGGTCAGTATCTAAGAATGTGCTGGCCCCTCAGTAGCTGTGCCAGAGCAGCCCTAAGGCGAAGAAGCCCTCACGCTGTACCTTCCCCAATTCCTGGTCTCTGAGGAAAACTTCCAAAAAGATTCCCTGTAGAATGCAGGCAGAGAGTGAAGAACATGTCTAGCACATTATTTGAAAGCTGCCAAGGGTAGGGTTTAAACTCACAGTGCATGGGTGTAGCTCAGGTTTTTTGAGAGCTTGTCCCTATGTGTAGTTCACTTCAGGTGAGCACCTGAGACCAAAGACTTCTTACTAGCAGCATCCACTTGGTCTGCGCATGCGCCCTTGCTCTTATTGTGTGCCATACTAAGGATACGAGGGATTATGCTGGACTGCCACCATCTTAGTTCCTTCTTACTGCTTGTGGTCCGAGATGGAGCCATAGTATTTGTTGTGCTCTCCTGAAGTTTACCTGTAGATAGTTAGAGTTAGCTATTTCTGTTCAGTTCAGTTAGGCTTGCTTTTCATTACTCTTAAGGGTGTTTCCTCCACTGAGTCCCCCCCACTTTTGGTGGTGCATTTCTTCATCTACCCACCCCATTTGTTTCATCCAGTGGGGAAGGGACAGCATGACAAAGAGCCCCAATATTAAGAACTGTGTAGTCTGTCTGCGCTGCTTCTTGGTAAATTGTGACCATGACTCCCGTTTGTACTGCCTGGGAGAAACCCATATTCCATCCAGATGCAGTATTTGCAGTTTATTTACGTGAAGGAAAAAGAAATTGCAGGAGATCCGCCTTAAGATGTTCCTCATGAACAAGTCTGTGAGAACATAGTTGGATTCTGAATAGGAAGAACCCCCTGTACATCCACCTGAGAATGGTAAGAGCACCTCTTTGCCATCTGCGCGCTACTGAGGGTCCTGCGGAAGATCAAGCAGGACAAGGTACAGATCATTCTCATAGCTCCATGATGGCCGTGGCATTTTTGGTACTCCATGGTGCTTTAGCTGTTGGCCTGACCTCCAGTCAACCACCTCTTTGTATGGGATCCCCTGACCCAGGACAAGAGAAAAGAATACCTATTTGACACATCCTTATGAGAGCATGGTATTTGGATGGATGTCAGATCTAGAAAGCTGTTACTTGGCAGGCATGCAGGTCATATGGAGTAATAGCAGGAAAAACTCCACCAGGAAGTGCTACATGTCTAAGTTTGGCATGACCAGTGGGGCGTTTCCCCGTTGCTGACCGAGACCCTTGATGTGGTGGATTTCCTGCTATCCCTGAAGTCCACAGGATTATCCCTTAACTCCGTCAGGGTGCTCTTAGCTGTTGTCAGCACATTTCATTCCTCAGTGAACAGCCATACTATCTTTTCGCACTAGGTTAAGTTCTGGTTTCTGAAGGGGATAGTGAGGGTTTTCCACCAGTGATGACACCTGCGCTGGCTTGGGACTTCATCTTGGTCTTACTGGCTCTTATGGGGCACCGTTTGGACTATTGTCATCATGCTTCCTTTTGCACCTTTCCGTGAAGGTGGAGTTTCTGGTCATGATTTCATTCGAGGCGCTTATGGTGGACACCCCTCCCCGCTTCAATCTTCCACAAGGACAAGGTGTCTGAGGTTGCACTCAAGGTTCCTCCCTAAGGTGGTATGGGATTTTTAGAGCATTAACTTACCTGTGTTCTGTCCTAAGCCATGTGTCAACAGGGAAGAGGTGAGATTGTGCACCTTGGATGAGTGTAGGACCCAGGCCATTTACCTTCAGAGGACTAGGCTGCTTTGGAAATCATCAAAGCTGTCTCATTTGTGGAAAAAAGGGGAAGGCGATTTCTGCTCAGAGAAAGTCAAAATGGATCTCTGGCTGCATAATACTCTGCTATGAGGTGAACAAGTTCTCTTGAGGACAGCATGAAAACACGCTCAATGAGAACAAGAACCCAGGCAACCTCGATAGCATCTTGCAAGGATGTTCCAATCATTGACGTCTGCAGGGGGTGACATGCGGCTTGGTCCATGTCTTCACAAAGCCCACTATGCTTTGGTGCAGGCAGCTGCCTTAAATGTCTCCCTACGCAGAGAGCAATCCTTCAATCAGCACTTGAGCAATGCTCTGGGCACCCACCTCTATAAGAGGGGTCACTGCCTGTGAATCACCTGAAGTGTGCTATGAATAGGGACAACCACTTGAAGAAGGAGAGATTACTTTGTATTAACTGGAGTTCTTCAAGATGTGTTGTCCCTATTTGTAGTGCGCTGACTATCCTCTTTCCCCTCTGCCTCAGACCCCAGTCTCAAGACTTCTGGTGATGGTGTGGAGCTGAGATGGCAGTGGTCCAGTGCAGCCCCCCTGCACACTGTGTGTGGTGGACAAGGAGAGCAAAGTTACTTGTACAGAGCAAGTGGACACTGCTAAGAAGAATTCTTTGGTCTCAAGTGCATGCACAACTTGAAGGGGGGAGGGATAGCTCGGTGGTTTGAGTATTGGCCTGCTAAACCCAGGGTTGTGAGTTCAATCCTTGAGGGGGCCATTTAGGGATCTGGGGCAAAAATTGGGGATTGGTCCTGCTTCAAGCAGGGGGTTGGACTAGATGACCTCCTGAAGTCCCTTCAATCCCTAACCTTCTATGATTCTAAGTTAATTAGTGCATAGGGACAATGCATCTAGAATAATTCCAGTTACTACAAGGTGAATGACCTCAAGCCACCCAGCTTCTCGGACTTCATGCAAACCCTCTACCTTTAACAGAGCCCTAGTCTTGCTGCACATGTGCATTTCATTTTTAGATGCATCAGTTTAGTTCATGCCAACCTGGAGTTAAGAACTTTACCCTTAACTTTTTCAATATTGTTATCCCCAAAAGTGTAGTGGGTGCCATGCACTAGCTGAGAGAAATCCCAAGCGGCTGAGATCAGTTTGAGGAGTAATAGAGGCATAGTGTGTGCAAATGAATTTGAACCAGCTGATTTTGTAAACATCAAATTTTTTGGAGGGGCTGTATCCCTTGTATCCTTGAAATCCCTTGCTCAGATAGCCCCAAATTTGGTCACTAACCCTATCCAGCAGCAAATTTCATGAAACAGCAAATTTCAAGGCAGATTAAGCATGACTATTTTAAGCACTCTAAAATCTACAACTTTTGAGCAAAGTGATGCTCAACTCTAGAAGATCTTTTGCTCCACTATAATGGATATAGGAGGAATAAATATACTTTTTACAGAGGATAGTTATTGAGGTGGGTTTGAGTTTTCAGTTTGAAAAACTTATACCTACTCCAATAGATACTTTAGTAAGCAGATTCTGATTTAATTTTAAGGTGCTACTCCTGCTTGTAACAAAAAATAAGTATTGAACTACTAATTTTTTTCTACTGAGATTTTAAAAGGGAAAAATACTCTAGAAATTTCTGAAGTCTGTCATTTCTACAAATACAGATGTAATAAAATGACAAGTATTATAATGTAGGTATGAAAATATGCCATGGCATGTCATCTTAAAGGAATAGATCCTTGAATTGAAATATCTAATAGAAAATTCCTCTTGCTAGATTAATTGGTTAGGATAGCTTTAATATTTGTTAGACACAAGTAAGGCTATTGGTACTAGTAAATCTCCATATGAGATCACTTGTAAACAGCAAAACATTTTGATCATGCTGTTTTGTGTAACTCTGTAAGGGATTATTATAAGTGCCTAGCACCAATTTAGTCTCTTTGTAATATGCTGACTCTAAACACTAGAGGGCAGCATATCACTAATGATGACTTTGTTTCCTAAAAGAATCAGGATACACGTTCTTCAACCTTTTGGGATTACTATACCATTTAAAATCTCTAATCTAAATTTAAACATTTGGAAAAATTTAGTACCACAATTAAAGCTTTTTTTGGTGAATTTAGGTATAATTTATCCCATTTCTCTTGGTTTACATTTCAGTAGTCCATTATGTTTTAGGTGATGATGGTGGGTTTTTATCTGTACTAGAGTGGGTGCTATTACTTGGTTTGGGCTTTGTCAGTCCAGTGCAAAAAGGATTGAGTAGAACCTTAATCTTCCTTTCCTTTCACCTTATCTTAAATGTGTTTTGGTATTAGTATTGTTAGCAGTGTAGAGGCATTTAGAATGATTTATTGTCTGCATGCCATTTGAATATGCACATAGAGATATTTACATCCTGCTGTAGGGGTATTTGTGTACAAGGAAGGCTATGTCAGACAAATAAGAGGTACCTTGCCTTAGCAGATGTATATTTCTGTTGTTTGGATTATTCACCAAGGCAAATACCAGCTTATAAAATTTCTCATAAAATGCATATGTAGTAGGAACGATACTTTGCAGATTACCTAAATGCAAGTAAACTTTATTTTCTTGTAGGCACCACCTTCCATGGTCAATAATGAACAACGCCAGCATGCTGAGCACATATTCTTATCATTTAGAAAATCAAAATCACCATTTGCTGTTTGCAAGCATATTTTGGGTAAGTCTTCAGTGTATTTTTTTTTAAAGATTCAGCATGTCATCAATTTTACAACTAATAGAAAATCCTAGTTTTTTGCATCTGGGAATGTGAACATTTGGTTAGATATTCTTTCATTTTTATTGTACAGTATTAAATTTGTTGGTGAACTGCAAAGCATTTAAAAAGCAAGTTAAATAGAACTCTTTAAGATCCAATACAGTATGTGTAATCTTAAATCCTTGATTTTTAGCTATAATTTTTGTGGTGTTTGCAGAACTACTAGTGTTTTTAATGGTCTGCTGAGGGGGAAAAAAGAAGTTTAGTGCCCTCTCAAAATTTCACAGGTTTGGTGAAGGCCTTGGTACAACTTCCTTCTGCTGGAGAATTTCTAAATTTGATTTGGAAACTGATTTAGTCAAGTAGGTGCTACTCCTCGGCGAGGACCCCTCTTATTTTCGTTTGAGAATAGTTTGTATGTGGAGCTGGTAGTGCCACGTATTGTTAAGGCTGCTTGTCACTTTCCATTGTAAGACCCTGTTCTCTGTTGCTTATGATTTTGTCAAACTTTAACTATACAGGTGGAAATTTTCTATGCCAGTTCTCTGCCTCAGGCTGAATTTTTTTAGTAAGTTTCAGCTAAAATGATCATGCCATTTCAGAGAATGAGACTATGGGGAAATATGCTGTTTTACCTGTGATTAAAACTCCCCACTTCCATCCATTTTGTTAAAAAAAAAAAAAAACTCTAGGACCTCTAAGCTTTGGAGCAGGGTCTTGGAATTTGGCAGGAAGGTTCATGTTGCCCTGGTGTCAGGGCTATATCTTCTGTAATGCCCGTAGAAAACTGCTCACATTTGGACAGATTACAAGCCTCTGAAAAAATTTCAAGCAGTAGAGACTAGGTAGCTTGGCAGCAAAATTACCTCTACTGAGCACGAAACATCTCCACTCAGCTCCTATATGCTGATCAGAGTGTGTGTGTGTGCGTGCGCGTGTGTGCCATCATCACAGGGTGAGTGGACACGCTTCAGCTCAGGATTGCAGGGGCTGAGCAGGACATTCCTTGCAGTTGCTTCCTCTGGGGCTGCTGTGATGTTAGGCACAGGGACTGATGATAGACTCTTTTCTGTGCTCTGTGATCCCTCTGTCACCCAGGCAGTGTGGAGGGAAGGAGGAAGCAGCTGTTTTGAATGCAGAGGGGTGAGAAATGAGGGACAGCGAGATGGGGTTGGAGGAGCCAGAGTGGGGGCAGTACCTGGGACATAGTGGGGGGACATGCACGCAGAGGGATGGAGACAGGAACAAGTGGGTAGAAGGATAGCTCAAAGGGGGAGGAAAGCAGCAGCCAGGAGATGGAGTGGAGAGGATTGTGTAGGAGCGGAAGGGTAAGAGGTAGAAGACAGGGTGGATGGGGATGGAGAGGGGGACAAACTGGGACAACAGGATAAGAACAGTCTTTAAGCACTAGAGAGCACTCCTCCCCAAAATTTGGAATTAAACCTAGGAGTCCTGAATCTTTCCATTCTACTGCTGATAAATTCATGGAGGGCAGGTCCATTAATGGCCATTAGACAAGATGGTCAGGGATGCAGCCCCATGCTCGGGGTGACCCTAAGCCTCTGACTGCCAGATGCTGCGACTGGACGATGGGATGGATCACTTGATGATTGCCCTGTTCTGTTCATTCCCTTAGAAGCATCTGGCATTGGCTACTGTCAGAAGACAGGATACTGGGCTAAATGGGACATTGGTCTGACCAAGTATGGCTGTTCTTATGTCAGGAAAAAACTCTGAAACCCGCTGGCAAAGTGCATCTCTCTCTCTCTCTCCCTCTCTCCCCACCCCCTCCCCTCCTCCCCCCCCTCCCCCCCCCGGTCCACATAGAGAATAACAGCCTACTATTCCCACTAGTTATTCAGTTAGCTCAAGTGGCGCCAACCCTGCTGATGAGGGTTAGCTTGGTTAGCTCAAGTAAGGATTCAATATGATTTGACGTGATAGAATTTAATTTTTCAGGTTTCTTTTAAATTAGCAAATTACATTTTAAAAATGTTAAGGTTGCAAAGTCAAGCATTCAAATTAGGAAATACCAGAATTAAGGTAGCCCATGTCACCTTAATTCAGCCTCCCAGTATGTATGCATTATGATATCTTTAATTACATGATCACATACTATTTTTCCAAACTAAGCTACATTGATATAAGCCAGGTTTAAATCTATTTAAGTATCCACTGAACGTTTTCTACCAGTTTTGAATCAATTTAATAACAGATTCTAGCTAAATCGGTGCAACTTTGAATATAGAGAAGGCCTTTGTCATATATATATAGGAAACATGAATATTGTAGGTTTCAGAGTAACAGCTGTGTTAGTCTGTCTTCGCAAAAAGAAAAGGAGTACTTGTGGCACCTTAGAGACTAACCAATTTATTTGAGCAAAAGCTCATGCTCAAATAAATTGGTTAGTCTCTAAGGTGCCACAAGTACTCCTTTTCTTTTTATCAATATTGTAGGCTCTTTTAAAAATATTTTTAAGTTTCCTTTCATAGCCACCTGCATTCCCTTTCAACAAGTAAGTGGTGCTTCTTAAAACAAGCCAGCATGTCACATTCTGGTGGGGGTGCAATCCAGACAAGTCAGAGATTGTCATTGTCTGCCCTGTATGTTTTACTGTTGTAGCTCCAACCTAGGTCACTCACAGCCAGCCTGCAGGTAACACCCTCAGTGTCTGTGTGCTGGACAGCCCTGGTTTAGCATCCCTGACCCCAGCAGCCTGTCTGCAGCCCCACTCTGGCTTCCACCAGTCTGGGTTACTACTTGCAGGGTGTCCACAACACACCTCCAATCCCAGATTTTCCCAAAACTGTGTGTTCTACAATGTCCAGCCCTCTCCTAGGCAGTTCAGAGAAATTATATGGTTCATTTGTTCCTCTACAAACTCAGGAACACATTACAGCTTATTAACTTAACTGGGGGTAATAAACTCTTCCGTTTAAATACAGAACTGAGTTCATTTATGATAAAAAAAAATAAATTTATTGACAAATTATACATAGAGGTAAATGAGTTCAAGTATAAGGAATGAAGATACAAAGTTACAAGTAAAACAAACCATGCTTCTAAAAGTCAAACTTAAATCTAGCAAGATACAGACTTTGTTTGAGATGATTTCTCTCACCAGTCATTTTTCTTCCCAGTCATGGCTGACTTTTTCCTCAGTTAGGACCTTCCACAAAAGTACAAGGTGCTGGCTTCCCTTTGCTTCTTTGCCTAAGCACGTTTCTCGCCTATATTCAGTTTCAGAGACTTCAGCAGCGCCCCCCCGTTGGTGGAAGGACCCATCTTTCTTAGCTTGCAGGAACTCTGGCCTCTTGTGTCTGTCTAGTGATGGATGGCAAAGCTGGCGTCTGTCCTTACTTGTATCTTCCAAAGTTCAATTACCTTGTTTCAAGAGGCAGGATGACTTCCTGTGTGCTTCCCTCCCCCGGATGGGGCTTCCATTGTTTGATTCCACCATGCTTAATTTACACAGGAGACGGGTAGATAGCTGTGCAATTTCCTCCTGTCTGGGCAGACTGTACAACAGAGGTGGGCAAACATTTTGGCCTGAGGGCCATATCTGGGTATAGAAATTGTATAGTGGGCCATGAATGCTCATGAAATTGGGGATTGGTGTGCAGGAGGGGGTGAGGGCTCTGGCTGGGGGTGCAGGCTCTTGGGTGGGGCTGGGGATGAAGGGTTTGGGATGCAGGAGGGTGCTCTGGGCTGAGACTGAGGGGTTCGGAGGGCGGGAAGGGGATCAGGGCTGGAGCAGAGGGTTGGGGTGCTGGGGGGGCGATTGGGTGCAGGCTCCAGGAGGCACTTACTGGAAGCGGTGGCATGTCCCCCTCCAGTCCAATGCAGAGGTGTGGCCAGGTGGCTCTGCGTGCTGCCTTGTCCGCTGCCACCGCGCCTGCAGCTCCCATTGGCCATGGTTCCTGGCCAATGGGAGCTGCGGGAGAAGGCGCTTGGGGTGGGGACTACGTGCGGAGCCCCCTGGTCCTGGCTGCCCCTATGCATAGGAGCCAGAGGGGGGACATGCTGCTACTTCCGGGAGCTGCATGGAAAACCCCCAATCTGGCTGGAGCACAGAGCAGGGCAAGCCCCCAACCCCGCTCCCTGGAGGGAGCTTGAGAGCCAAATTAAAAAGCCCTATGGGCCGGAGTTTGCCCATCTCTGCTGTACAGCCTAATATCAATGCGTATCCATAATTGCTTACATAATGTTAATATCCTTGTGAAATATATGTGTTAATCACTAGTGTGTCATTTGTTTTCAGAGGAGACCTTACTCTCTAAACTTTTATAATACAGTAATATTGTGTGGAATCAGTGGATTCAGTTGCTTATCACTTGAGGCTCAGCCCCCCAGTCTTTTACAGACAAGTAAACCTTTGAAATGGATTCTTCTGAAAAGTGAAATCCAGACCAAGTTGCTGGATGTAGGCACCTCCTGTCTTCTCCCACACTTGTTAGTATGAGGTTTGCCTCCACTCCTTGTTAGCTTGATGGGTCTGTTTACGTCGTATATGTAAATTGAGGTAAACACACAATCCTTTGTTTAAGATAGACCTGTTCAAGTCCCCCAACATACCTGGTTTACACACACACACACACACATTGTAATTCCAGCATATATTCATAATTATTAATACACATTGCATACATATATCTCAAAGAATATTAATGATCAGTGAGTGACTAGTTTTCAAATGATACCTCACAAGGCATATTTTGTACAAAGATTATTACAGTAGTTTGTAGTGTGTGAGTACAAGTGTGCTTCGTGTCACACAATTTTCTTGCCCTGCCAGTTAGCCCACCACAGCCAAATGCCAGGTACAGCTCTTTATCCTCTTATCATGCCCACTTCTGCCTTTTCCGCTCTGTAGCCATTTCCCTGCATACTGCACCTTCTATGCTTTTTTTGCAGTGCCCCCCAAATTAAAAAAAAAAAAGTAGAAATTCAGAAGTCAGGAGTTGATGGTTTCAAGTTTGTTTGTTTTTTTAAGTTATCTACAAACATTTGACTAGGTTTAAGCAAAGGGATACTTATAAAACATAGGTTATAAAATCCTAAAAAATCAATGTCCTTTTTATATATACACCCCCCTTACTCCTTCCCCCCAATATAATGTGGTTCTCAGGAGCCAAAAAGCTTACTGCCTTATAGGTGAGACCGCATTATATCAGTAGGGAGAGGAACCGCTCCCAGCCCCAGCTCATCTCCGCTCTGCCTCCTCCTCTGAGTGCGCCGCCGCTCCACTCCTCCCTTCTCCCTTCCAGGCTTGCCGCGCCAATCAGCTGTTTGGTGCGGGAAGCCTGGAAGGGGGGGGGTGGGGGAAGTGGAGCCGCGGCGTGCCCGTGGGAGGAGGCGGAGCAGAGGTGAGCTGGGGCGGGTGGGAGGGGCACAGAGGAACCGATCCTCTCCCCAGCTCACTGCCACTCTGCCTCCGCCTCCTCCCCTGAGCGCGCCACCGCTGCTCCGCTTCTTCCCCCCCTTCCAGGTTTCCCGCGCCAATCGGGGAGACGTGGAGCTGCGGCGCGCTCGTGGGAGGAGGCGGAGCGGCGGTGAGCTGGGGTGGAGGGGCCGCAGCAAGTAAGTGGGGGGGCTCAGAGGAACTGCTTGCAGTAACACAGATTCAGATATAATGAGGTAAAGCAGCCCCTCTCCCTGAGCGCAGCTTTACCATGTTATATCCGAATTCGCATTATATCAGGCTGCATTATATTGGGATAGAGGTGTATTATGCATCCACAAACTACATTAAAATAACATTAAGGTTGCAAAATCAAGCATTCAAAAGTTAGAAGATGAAAGAATTAAGGCTGACTGTGTCACATTAATTCCTGTTCCTGTGCATAGGCATTATGATACAATCTTTAATTACATGGACATATATGCTATGTGTTAGTCAGTGACCAGTCGAGTTTCCCCCTCCCTCCCCCGCCCCGGTTCCTCATCCCAATCCCGTTTTCTTTGTCTAGCCAGTCAGTCCCCACTCCTTAGGCTTCTCATCCTAGTCTCCATCTCCTCCCAACTCCTCATGCCATTCATAATAATATATGATGATATGATAATTCTGGTAATTTATCTCCTTGTCACCTGTGAGCGGAACTAACCCCTGAAATAGCAAAATCAGTTAACAAAACTACAGCTGACTATATATTTTTTTGAATGAAAAATATTTTTTCATTTTAACCAGCACGGGCAGTGAAAACGTCAGGTGGTAATTGAATAATGTCTTTGGTCTTAACAGAAACTAGTAAAGTGGACTATGTCCTTTTTCAAGCTGCCACAGCAATAATGGAAGCAGTTGTGCGAGAATGGATTCTCTTGGAAAAAAGTAGCATCGAGTCACTGCGAACATTCCTTTTAACTTATGTCTTACAAAGGCCTAAGTAAGTATGGATGGAAGTACTTCCAAAAATATTTGCATAAATTCCTACATAAACCATGATTTACCTTTGTTTAATCTTTCTAGGCTAACAAGTAGAAACATTTAAATAATAGTGACACTTCTAATTCCTGAATGGATGGCTGTTTGACATCTGTAGAATTCAGTTTTCATTTAAGCTTTCATTGTGTTCTTGAAAAAATAACCCAGATTTAAAATTCTGTTTTACAGAAGCCTTGTGCTGTTCAACTTAATGGCAAGAACTTAATATTTGTATTATGTTTACAGCCTTCAAAAGTATGTTCGGGAGCAGATTCTATTAGCAGTAGCAGTAATAGTGAAACGAGGATCATTAGACAAATCAATTGACTGCAAGAGCATTTTCCATGAAGTCAGCCAGTTGATAAGCAGTGGTAACCCCACTGTGGTAAGTTCTTGTTTAAAATATAATATAATCATTATACATTGTATATTAAGTATACTAGTTCGCTGGATTATTTTCATATCCAGAATATGAAATTAGGAAGCATAATCAAACAAAATAGTAAATGGCTGCTTGAATATCTAAATCTGGGATTTTTTTTGTGAGAAATGGGTTTTGAAGCAATTTGTAATGAATGTTGTTTTTACAATGCTTTACCCTATTACACTATGATAAATATCTGTGTCCTATGGAAAAGTGTAGATTTTCATTTAGCGTTCTAGAGACAAATGTTAATGAGCACTTTGAACTTGTATTTTAATACTAGCGTGTTTGATCCCATTAGTCTCTCACTCAAAGTATGGGGTAAAATCTTTACTAAAAGCTAGAATTAAACCACTGTACTTGTTTCCATTCTGAGTTGTTTCAAGAGCCACGACACTTGATATGAAAAAAGGATTTTCCATTAGCTGGCAGTGGTTCTGTAGGACTCTGTTCCGCTTACATCTGTCCATTGCTGCACCCTGTTTTGGTTCAGCTGTTGGAATTGTCTACTGAGCAAAAGCCATAGACCTTCTTCATTCTCTGGGAGTTGGGCCAGGTGGGGAGAAAGGGTTGCGAGGAAGTAAAAACTGGAATGGAAATACAAAACTTGTTTACTCTAGATTTAGAATCAGACCGTGGTAAGTGTTCCCTTCCTTATTGTGTTCAAAGTGGAAACAAGGTGTCAATGTCTATCTTTGCATTTAGTTAAATTCCATTTACTATGCCAGGAGATAAGATTAGAGTCTTTTGTAATGGAGGCGTTAGTGATAAACTTGATATCTAAATATATCTAAAAACTAAACTAACTTAACTACAAATTAAAGAAACTTGATTATTTGCCTCCCAAATATAGAGGTACGATTATGTAAATATATATTTTTTCAACTAAAACTACCCACATCCCATAAAAAGGGGCTTGACTTTTAGAATTGCTGAGCACTTAGGACTCCATTCGAGGTAGATGGAAGCTGGAAATGCTCAGCACCACTGAAAATCACATTAAAGAAGTGCAGTCAGAGTAATACAGCTCCTGTCATGATCCTAAAAAGTGTGCCATGTTTGTAGCACGTTTAATAGATTTCCCTAACTCATAGAAATGAAAGTTCTAAGATTGTTTTTAAACTCAGATTTCCTGTTTGGCAGCACAGTATTCTAATGTCTGAACAAAAAACAACATCCTCACCCCATTAATTAGCTGCTTAAAACACATATTCGCCTATAATAGGCAGTTGTGTGGAGATTGATAATTGTGTGGAAGGAGAACTATACATATTAATCTTTTTAAAAAAAGAAACATTCAAAATGTAGTTTCCCCCCTGAAAAAGATACTCGAGGTTTCAAAACATTTTCTATACACATGAGTGTATATGTATAGGAAGTTAGTTGATTTTAACTAATGATACAGGAGTGGGACAAGTAGAAAGCTGCATATCAGAGGAATAGTCACTGGACCATCTCTTGCACTCAAATACAATACACAGACACTAGATTGTGTGTCATTTAAGTTTGCTCTCTATATAATATACCTAGTACAAAACCTAAAAAGTAAGGAAATAAGTTAAGGCTACCAACAGTAAATACCTCTGCTTCCCCATCCATGGGCTCACCTTACCACCAACATAGTCACCATACACTATTGACAATGTATCACAACCTTATCTCTACCTTGTAGTAACGCCCCGGTTTTCCAGCACCTCTTTCCTCAATTTCCACCTACTTCCACTATAAACTGACCAGATTTCACCATCTGTTTCTCTTCCTCCTCTCCCATACCCACAAACATATTACTCCCTCTGCACAAATTCTTTGGAGCTACACACACACAGGCTTACGGAAGGGGGTGATTATAAACTTAGGTTATAAAATCCTCTGTGATATAAAATGTCACTTTCTACTCAAGGGATTTCCATTTCCAATCCACTATAACATATGCTACACTATTTGCTACCAAAACTAACATTTGTTGGTATTTAAATATATTTATTTTATGATACAAACTTGCAAGGCCTAAATAGATGTGTATAAACTTACTGCACCATGCAATGAATAAGCTTCATAACATGAAATAGATCATTGATTCCGGTTCTAGTAATAAAAATATCTACTACTCTGCCAACACACTACACTGAGAGGACTTCTTGAACTACATAGCTTAATGAGCCCTGAAACTTGATTCCTTTTGAAATCTTTACTGCACGTTAATAAACAATACATAAATTCAACAGTACACACCCAACAGTGTATTTCCATTACAGAACAAGTCAAGAAGACAAAGTTAATGTTTGACGTGTGATATTGAGTTGGTCAGGAATCTCATTGGCTTGTGGTTGTACAACACCCAGCACAACAGAGCCTGTTCCTGACTGGGCCCTCAAGGAGCTACTGTATTATAAAATTTAATAAGACTGAAGGATTGTATGGCAGTGAGGAACTGGCTGGAACCATTAACTGTAACTTTTTTTAAAGTATGGAATCTTTGTTGTTCTATTTAAAACGAGTTAACAAAGACTACAAGGGAAGCCATGCTCCAACAGAACTTATGAGACCCATTAAAGTGGGCTTCCTTTGGGTGGGGAGGAAGATATATCTGGCTGGGATATAGGGTATGGGGGAGAGAAGGTCTCTGCCTCACTAGTCCCTTTCACTTCATTTCACACCTTTCATGCCTCCCCAGGCTCCTCTACATACTCTCATCCAAAGCCTCCCAAATTTGAGACTGGGGAGCATGGCTCTGACCCCTTGATGGCCCCTAACTGTCTCCTCTGTCTAGTCCTCCTCCCTCTCCCCCACCTCTGTGTCCCTCCCAGACTCCTGCTCCAGAACATTTCTCTCTGGTCAAGTACCTACCCTTCTGTGTCCTCCAGTCTCTGGCTCAGCTCAGCAACTACAGGAGCACAGTCAGGGGTCAGCAACCACTCAGCTTATGTTTATAAGTGTTTAAACATTGCTCTGTATGCATCTGAAAACAGCTTTGTACAAGTGTAGGCTGGGGCCATATCTCTTGGGTAGCAGGAATGGAATAGGAAAAATAAAGATAAAAAGAAATCAAATATTGCCACTAAAAGGTAAAGGCATCTCTGTGCATATTATTCTTCGGTCTGGCCCAGAACAAGGAATATAATGGAAAATAAATAAAAGAAGCTTGCTCCAGCTAGTGGAGCAGTATTTTACTTATAAAGTCACTTGTAAGCAATCTGGTCCTTCTGGGGAAGCAAACTGGTATCTTCCCAGTTCTTCCTTTCTGTCTTCCTTCCTGTAGCTGGACTCAAAGCTACCTGACCATTTTTTCCCTCCTTGGGCTGTGTCAAGGTTCCTCCCCCACTCTGAACTCTAGGGTACAGATGTGGGGACCTGCATGAAAAACCTCCTAAGCTTATCTTTACCAGCTTAGGTCAAAACTTCCCCAAGGTACAAAATATTACCCCCGTTATCCTTGGAATGGCCGCTACCACCACCAAACTAATACTGGTTACTGGGGAAGAGCTGTTTGGACGCGTCCTTCCCCCCAAAATACTTCCCAAAACCTTGCACCCCCCTTTCCTGGGAAATGTTGGATAAAAAGCCTCACCAATTTGCATAGGTGACCACAGACCCAAACCCTTGGATCTGAGAACAATGAAAAAGCATTCAGTGTTTTACAAGAAGACTTTTAATAAAAAATAGAAGTAAATAGAAATAAAGAAATCCCCCCTGTAAAATCAGGATGGTATATATCTTACAGGGTAATTAGATTCAAAAACATAGAGAACCCCTCTAGGCAAAACCTTAAGTTACAAAAAAGATACACAGACAGAAATAGTTATTCTATTCAGCACAATTCTTTTCTCAGCCATTTAAAGAAATCATAATCTAACACATACCTAGCTAGATTACTTACTAAAAGTTCTAAGACTCCATTCCTGTTCTGTCCCCGGCCAAAACGACTACAGACAGACACACAAACCCTTTGTTTCTCTCCCTCCTCCCAGCTTTTGAAAGTATCTTGTCTCCTCATTGGTCATTTTGGTCAGGTGCCAGCGAGGTTACCTTTAGCTTCTTAACCCTTTACAGGTGAGAGGAGCTTTCCCCTGGCCAGGAGGGATTTCAAAGGGGTTTACCCTTCCCTTTATATTTATGACACGCCCCCCAAATCTCAGCTAGGGTGAAACACTGGCTGGGATTTCTTCCTGGAGCTCTAGGAAAACAGAGTTAATAAGACACATGCATCTCTAAATATACTACCAAGTACATAAAGACTAACAATATTTTCCACATCTCAAGGACGATTTTAACCAGTTGATTCTGGGAAACTTTCACGGGAGAGTGCATCAGCCACTTTGTTAGAAGCTCCTGAGATGTGTTGGATGTCGAAATCAAAATCTTGGAGAGCTAAACTCCACCGAAGAAGTTTTCTGTTAGTTTCTTTGACGGTGTGAAGCCACTTTAGTGCAGCATGGTCGGTTTGCAGGTGGAAACGCCGTCCCCAAACATATGGGCGTAGCTTTTCCAGAGCGTAGACAATGGCATAACATTCTTTTTCAGTGACTGACCAGTTGCTTTCCCTCTCAGACAGTTTTTTGCTGAGAAACACTACAGGGTGGAATTCTTGATCAGGTCCTTTCTGCATTAAAACTGCTCCCACACCACGCTCGGATGCATCTGTGGTTACTAGGAACGGTTTGTCAAAGTCTGGGGCCCTTAGTACAGGGTCAGACATGAGTGTCGCTTTAGGCTTGTTAAAGGCCTTCTGACACTTTCCGGTCCACTGAACAGCATTTGGCTGTTTCTTTTTGGTTAGGTCTGTCAGTGGGGCAGCGATTTGGCTGTAATGCGGTACAAATCGTCTGTAATAACCGGCCAAGCCTAAGAAGGATTGAACCTGTTTCTTTGACTTTGGGACAGGCCACTTTTGGATAGCATCCACTTTGGCCTGTAGGGGGCTGATAGTTCCTTGACCCACCTGGTGTCCAAGGTAAGTCACTCTGTTTAGGCCTATTTGACACTTCTTAGCCTTAACAGTTAGTCCTGCCTCCCTTATGCGCTCAAGGACTTTTTGTAGATGTTCCAGGTGGTCTGCCCAGGAATCCGAAAATATGGCCACATCGTCAAGGTAGGCGACTGCATATTCTCCTAATCCCGCTAGGAGACCATCTACAAGTCTTTGGAAAGTGGCGGGTGCATTTCGCAGCCCGAAAGGGAGTACATTAAATTCATACAGCCCGAGATGTGTGATGAAGGCTGACCTTTCCTTGGCAGATTCATCTAGCGGTACCTGCCAGTACCCCTTGGTTAAGTCCAAGGTAGAGATGAACTGGGCCCTTCCCAGTTTCTCTAATAGTTCATCTGTGCGTGGCATGGGATAGTTGTCTGGGCGAGTTACAGCATTTAGCTTCCGGTAGTCCACGCAAAAACGTATTTCCCCATCTGGTTTGGGAACTAGAACCACTGGAGATGCCCATGCACTTTCAGAGGGGCGGATTACACCCATCTGTAACATATCCTGGATCTCCCGTTCTATAGCAGTTTTAGCTTGAGGAGACACCCGGTAAGGTTGGACCCTAATTGGGTGAGCATTACCTGTGTCAATGGAGTGGTATGCCCGTTCAGTCAGTCCTGGGGTGGCTGAGAACGTTGGCGCGTAGCTAGTGCACAGCTCCTGGATCTGCTGTCGCTGCATACGCCCAAGGGTCATGGAGAGGTTCACCTCTTCCACACCACCAGCACATTTCCCTTCGTAGTAGACACCTTCAGGCCACTCAGCGTCGTCTCCTCCCTGGGCTGTAAACTGACAAACCTTTAATTCTCTGGAATAAAAGGGCTTTAGAGAATTAATATGATACACCTTAGGCTTTCGGTTGGAGGTGGGGAATGCTATGAGATAATTAACAGCTCCCAGGCGCTCCTGGACCGTGAATGGCCCTTCCCACGATGCTTCCATTTTATGGGCCTGGAGCGCCTTTAAGACCATGACCTGGTCTCCTACTTTGAAGGAACGCTCTCTGGCATGTTTATCATACCAGGCTTTTTGCTCTTTTTGAGCATCCTGTAAGTTTTCTCTAGCAAGGGCTAAAGAGGTTCGGAGGGTGTTTTGTAGGTTGGTTACAAAGTCCAGAATGTTAGTTCCTGGAGAAGGTGTAAATCCCTCCCATTGCTGCTTCACCAACTGCAATGGCCCCTTAACCTCACGGCCATATACAAGTTCAAATGGGGAAAACCCTAAACTGGGATGTGGTACAGCTCTGTAGGCAAAGAGCAACTGCTGCAATACTAGGTCCCAATCATTGGAGTGCTCATTTACGAATTTACGTATCATGGCCCCCAAAGTTCCATTAAACTTCTCCACCATGCCATTTGTTTGATGATGGTAAGGAGTGGCAACCAAGTGATTTACCCCATGAGCTTCCCAAAGGTTTTTCATAGTTCCTGCCAGGAAATTAGTCCCTGCATCTGTGAGGATGTCGGAGGGCCAACCTACCCTGGCAAAAATGTCTGCTAGTGCCTGGCACACACTTTTAGCCCTGGTGTTGCTTAGAGCTACTGCTTCCGGCCATCGGGTGGCAAAATCCATGAAAGTCAGTATGTACTGCTTTCCTCTGGGTGTCTTTTTCGGAAAAGGACCCAGAATATCCACAGCTACTCGCTGAAATGGAACTTCAATGATGGGGAGTGGCTGGAGAGGAGCTTTGACCTGGTCTTGGGGTTTTCCCACTCTTTGGCACACCTCACAAGACTGGACATAGGTAGAAACATCCTTGCCCATTCCCTCCCAGTGGAATGACCCCCCCAAACGGTCTTTGGTCCTGTTCACCCCAGCATGGCCACTAGGGTGATCATGGGCTAAGCTCAAGAGCTTGGCCCGGTATTTAGTTGGAACTACCAACTGTCTCTGAGGATGCCAGTCTTCCTGGTGTCCCCCAGAAAGAGTTTCCTTGTATAAAAGTCCTCTTTCTACAACAAACCTGGATCGATTAGAAGAGCTGAGAGGCGGTGGGTTGCTCCGTGCCGCCGTCCAAGCTCTCTGGAGGCTTTCATCTGCTTCTTGTTCGGTCTGGAACTGTTCCCTTGATGCTGGAGACATCAGTTCCTCATGGGATTGTGGACCTAGGCTTGGTCCCTCTGGAAGCGATATAGGGGATGGAGCTGTTTCTGTTGACTGTGAACCGCTCTCCGCTGGTGTACTATGTTGGGATTCAGGCTCCGGCTGAGCCTCTTGTGTAGGGTTATCGGCTGCTGCCAGTTCAGGTTCGGTGGGGCCCTCTGGTGTTGAGGTTGCAAGTACTGGATTCAGTGCTGACATGGGGTCTGGTGTTGGTTGTTCGGCTGGTTCCGGTTCTGGGACTGGTTCCGTCTGGGTCTCTGGGACTGGATCCACTACTGCTGTTGCAGACATTGGCCTGGGGTCCAGGTCCATCACCTCTGACTGGGTCCTGATAGAAGTTTCCGGAACAGAGCTAGGCCTCACGGCTTGTTTAGCCTGGTTGCGGGTGACCATTCCCACCCTCTTGGCCTGCTTCACATGATTGGCCAAGTCTTCCCCCAACAGCATGGGGATGGGATAATCATCATAGACTGCAAAAGTCCACATTCCTGACCAGCCCTTGTACTGGACAGGCAACTTGGCTGTAGGCAAATTGAAAGAGTTGGACTTGAAGGGTTGAATCGTCACTTGGATCTCTGGGTTGATTAAATTGGGGTCCACTAAGGAAGCATGGATAGCTGACACTTGTGCTCCGGTGTCCCTCCACGCGGTGACCTTCTTCCCACCCACACTCACAGTTTCCCTCCGCTCCAAGGGTATCTGGGAGGTATCTGGGCCTGTGGACCTCTGGTGTGATTCCGGTGCAATGAACTGTAATCTGTTGGGGTTCTTGGGGCAGTTGGCCTTTACATGCCCCAGCTTGTTACACTTAAAACATCGTCCAGCTGACGGGTCACTGGGGCGAGGAGGGTTGCTGGAGAACGGGGTGGTGGGACGATAAGGGGTCTGGAGGGTTCTTTGGGAGGTAGGTGGGGCTTTGGGCGGCCCCCGGTAATAGGGTGTGGTCTGGGGTGGTCCCTTCTGGTCTCCGCTCCAACTGCGACCAGTTTTCTTCTTCTCTGCCACCTCCACCCATCTGGCTCCAATCTCTCCTGCCTCAATTACAGTTTTGGGTTTCCCATCTAGGATGTATCTTTCTATTTCCTCAGGAACACCCTCTAAGAATTGTTCCATTTGCATTAGGAAGGGCAAATTTACTGGAGATTCAACACTTGCTCCTGATATCCAGGCATCCCAATGTTTTACAATGTGGTAGGCATGTCGGGTAAATGACATGTCTGGTTTCCACCTTAGGGCTCTGAACCTCCGACGAGACTGCTCGGGTGTTATCCCCATTCTGACTCTCGCCTTGGATTTAAACAGTTCATACTTGTTCATGTGTTCTTTAGGCATTTCAGCTGCCACCTCAGCTAAGGGTCCACTGAGCTGCGGCCTCAGCTCTACCATGTATTGGTCAGTAGAGATGTTGTACCCAAGGCAGGCCCTTTCGAAGTTTTCTAAGAAGGCCTCAGTATCATCACCTGCCTTGTAGGTGGGGAACTTTCTGGGATGGGAAGTGGTACCTGGAGAAGGATGGCTAGGGTTTGTTGGTATATTCTGCTGGGCCTTTATCCTCTCCATCTCCTCCACATGCTTCCTCTCTTTTTCCTTCTCCTCCTCCACATGCTTCCTCTCTTTTTCCCTCTCCTCCTCCACATGCTTCCTTGCCTCCATTTCCCTCTTGTGGGCAGCCTCTTGGTGTTGTTCTGCCTCCCTTTCTTGTTCCTTCTTCAGCTGCATGAGTTCTATCTGTCTTTCATGTTCCCTTTGTTTTTCCTCAGCCTGAAATTTGGCTAATTCCAGCTGTAGTCGAGCTGAGGATTTGGCCATTCTAACCTCTCTGTTTTTAACTAACTTTACACCCGAGGTTTAGAAATAAACAAACAAAACTTGGCTGTAAAATTTTGCTGTGCTGGAATAGAATACCTATTCTCTGATAGTGATTGTCAGCCTACAGAAAAAGACAATTCCCTTGTCTCTGCTCTGGGCCCAAATTAAAGCAAAAACCCTCCAACTACTTGGAAACCTGCTTACCCAGCCCAAAGAAGAAAAAAATTTCTTTTCAAACCTGTGCTCCTTGTAAAACAAAAAAAAAATCAAAATCCTAAAAAAACCCTGCCACTTTTGTCTCCAGGCAAATGGGTAGAGCACACACCCCCTATTTACTTTTAGGAAGAAAAGAAAAAAAAAAAAAAAACCTCTGGGTTGGAAGACTGTGAATTTCCCTGCAGGAGTTAAGTACCCTGCCTCCAGGCAAGAAAACCTGCAATTCACAAGATAATCCCCTTTTGTCTCTGCTTGGCCACAAAGCAGAGAGAAACCAAGCTGCTTTCAGTTTCAAAGCTGCCTTCTGGACTTCCTAAAAATTCCTTTTTAAAATCTGTATTTCTAGTTCAAAAAATCTCAACTGGATCTCAAAATGATTTCAGGTTAATCCCACCACTGTGCCACCATGTCAAGGTTCCTCCCCCACTCTGAACTCTAGGGTACAGATGTGGGGACCTGCATGAAAAACCTCCTAAGCTTATCTTTACCAGCTTAGGTCAAAACTTCCCCAAGGTACAAAATATTACCCCCGTTATCCTTGGAATGGCCGCTACCACCACCAAACTAATACTGGTTACTGGGGAAGAGCTGTTTGGACGCGTCCTTCCCCCCAAAATACTTCCCAAAACCTTGCACCCCCCTTTCCTGGGAAATGTTGGATAAAAAGCCTCACCAATTTGCATAGGTGACCACAGACCCAAACCCTTGGATCTGAGAACAATGAAAAAGCATTCAGTGTTTTACAAGAAGACTTTTAATAAAAAATAGAAGTAAATAGAAATAAAGAAATCCCCCCTGTAAAATCAGGATGGTATATATCTTACAGGGTAATTAGATTCAAAAACATAGAGAACCCCTCTAGGCAAAACCTTAAGTTACAAAAAAGATACACAGACAGAAATAGTTATTCTATTCAGCACAATTCTTTTCTCAGCCATTTAAAGAAATCATAATCTAACACATACCTAGCTAGATTACTTACTAAAAGTTCTAAGACTCCATTCCTGTTCTGTCCCCGGCCAAAACGACTACAGACAGACACACAAACCCTTTGTTTCTCTCCCTCCTCCCAGCTTTTGAAAGTATCTTGTCTCCTCATTGGTCATTTTGGTCAGGTGCCAGCGAGGTTACCTTTAGCTTCTTAACCCTTTACAGGTGAGAGGAGCTTTCCCCTGGCCAGGAGGGATTTCAAAGGGGTTTACCCTTCCCTTTATATTTATGACAGGCTGTGAGGACAGTGAGTGTGCTCTATCTTTCCCACTAGACCCCTCCTTCCATGGTTACCTTTTTTATATCCGTACTCTTTAAAATCAGTGGGGACTACTTATGTGAATGTTGTTCTTGAGCTTGGTTGCCGAATCCGGTGTGCAGCCAGGATGATGACAAAAGATGAACATTAAGAGTATGTGGTTGACCATGAAGAATACATTAGGTCTCCACACTTCTCAAAGGTTCCATATATTTAACATTTGTACATATTAATTAAAATTATTGATAGAAATGGGGTTATTCTGAGGATGGAGCTTGAAGAGGAGCATTGAAGTAAAGGTTGTGGCAGGGCGGGGCATGTGCAAGACTGAGAAATGAGACAGTGATGAGGAGATGGAACAGAGCAAGAGAATAGAGAGAGGTTGGATGGGAGTGTACGGGAATGTCAAGTGTATGGATAGGAAAGAGGGACGAGAGGATGAAGGACAGAAGGATATGAGATTGGTAAACTGAATTGTGGGCAGGTGTGAGCGAGTCTGGGCAGTGGAAAAGAGCATTCAAGTTAGGGAAACAGTAAGATGTTTGAGACGAGTGTTATCACTCGTTATAGAAATTCCATCAGTGGGACTAGATGTTATGAACTGTTGGTGGTAGGGAAGGTGGTATAGTGTGGGCCAAGATTAGGACCTGGAATGCTGAGTTGTTGCTTCTGTGACATCTGGACCTTGGGAGTAGATGGGTCATTACACAAAGTAAAAGTATTTCCCCATGTTTATTCCCCCCCCCCCCCCCCAATTCCTCAGACACTCTTGTCAACTGCTGGAAATGGCCCACCTTGATTATCACTACAAAAGGTTTTCTCCCTCGCCTTCCCCCCCCCCCCCCCCCCCCCGCTCTCCTGCTGGTATTAGCTCATCTTAAGTGATCACTCTCCTTTGTTTCATGTTCTCTGTGTATATAAATCTCCCCACTGTATTTTCCACTGAATGCATCCGATGAAGTGAGCTGTAGCTCACGAAAGCTTATGCTCAAATAAATTTGTTAGTCTCTAAGGTGCCACAAGTACTCCTTTCCTCCTAGAAGAGTCCTGGGCTTGATGGGGAGAGCCTTGTGGGTAGTAGGGTGGCTATTTGTTCCCAAAGTAGCTTTGTAGCAGTCCAGTGTGAGGCAAGAAGGGGTTTTGGTGTGCCTGCATTTTTTCTTTCAGGTCTTCTCTCTGGCAGTCAGGAAAAAGCACCCCTACCAGTAACTTCAACATTTCTTGCTCTGTAGCTTGCATTTCTGAGGGACAGAGTTTCTGGTAGAGGCCTCAGAGCGCTTGGCTAATTTTAGCATGTGTAATGTGTTTTCACCACTGATTTCTAGATGTTAAGGCAGGTATAGTCAATTATTTTTTGTTCAGGTCCAGATTTCTTGGTCAAGATCCAGACTCCAGAGAAAATTAAAAAAAAAAAAAAAGTAAATACAAAGATTTCGGGGTCCATGCAAAAGCATCTGGTGGTCTGGATTTGGCCCATGATCCGCCTGACTACCCCATCCTACAGAAGCAGGGCTCCACTTCTACGCACCTTAACAGCTGCCAGAGTGAAAGGAATTGAGAAGAACGAAGGGCTTGGAGGGGCCAAAAAGAGGGCATTCCCCCATGATGTGTGCAAGAAACCCACAGAGTGAACAGCCTCTCATCCTGCCTGTCTCCTCCTGCTTTCCAACCCTGTCTTTGGGGCTGCAAGCAAGGCAGAATTAGCTCAGTATCTTCCAGGATTACCTTTTAAAATGTAATAAACTTCTAAAATTAGGTTTTAATCAACTGAACTTGATCTTGTGCATTGGTCTCCACTAAGTCTGTACTATATGAATTTAGTAAACTGGAATTGATCTTTTGTTTTTGTTATAGTTTAGTTGTGTCATTTTAAACAGTTTGTCACCATTTATTGGTTAGAATTAATTCAGTTTAGGTATGTGTGACGGGATCCCCAGGGTGTAGCCTGGGACTGCTGTGCCCCCTGAACTCTCTCCTTTCTGGGCTGTCTCTCACAATGCCTTGCTAGTGACCAGCAGCAAACCCCTCCAGGTGCTGTTATCACTCAGTACAACCACATGTGGAGCCCTCCATCCAGCTAGATTGCATGTATGCTCCCAGAGCCACTCATGAATCATACAGAGAAGGGCAAAGCTAAATCCCCCCAGTTGCCAACACTGTACCTCAGGAATATACCATCTTAGACTGCTCAAGATGAGCAATGCAGATTTATTGATTGGTTCACCACTTCATCAATGGAAAGTGGATATACACAGTGGTGAACTGGAGCCAGTTCACACCGGTTCGCTAGAACCGGTTGTTAAATTTAGAAGCCCTTTTAGAACCGGTTGTTCCACGAGGGACAACCGGTTCTAAAAGGCTTCTAAATTTAACCGGCCAAAAGTGGCGCCTTAGGCGCCGACTCTATGGGAGCTCCAGCCCTGGAGCACCCAAGGGGAAAATTTGGTGGGTGCAGAGCACCCACCGGCAGCTCCCTGCCCCACCCCCAGCTCACCTCCTCCCCTGAATGAGCCCCACCCCCCCGCTTCTCTGCCCCCCCCTCCCCCCGCACCAGCTCACCTCCACTCTGCCTCCTCCCCTGAAATCGCTGCCCCGCTCTGCTTCTCCACCCCGCCAGGCTTCCCGCGAATCAGCTGTTTGATGGGAAGCTGGGGCAGGCTGAGAAGCAAGCGGCGGCTTCCTGCTCAGGCCCAGGGAGGCGGAGGTGAGCTTGGGCGCGAGGAGGACTGCCCGCGCCGCAGCAGGTAACCTGGGGCGGGGGCACAGGGGAACCATTCCCCATCCCAGCTCACCTCCGCCACCCTTGGCCTGAGTGGGAAGCCGCGGCCTGTTTTCAGCCCTCCCCGGCTTCCCGCCGAACAGCTGATTCGCGGGAAGCCGGCGGGGGGGCGGAGAAGCAGAGCGGGGCGGCGTATTCAGGGGAGGAGGCGGAGCAGAGGTGAGCTGGGGCCGGGCATGGGGCGGGGAGCTGTCGGTGGGTAGCTTTGCACCCATCAAATTTTCCCCATGGGTGCTCCAGCAACGGAGCAGCCAGGGAGTCGGCGCCTAAGGCGCCACTTTTGATGCGATCAGTGGGGGAGCGGCCGCTCCTCCGCTAGCTACTCTCCCCCGCCCCTAGGAGCTAAAGGGACCTGCTGGATGCTTCCTGGGAGCTGCCCTGGGTAAGCACCGCCGGGAGTCCCCACCTCGCCCCCCCGCAGGCCCTCCGGCTCTTAGGGTTGGGCACCCACTACGGTGGCCCACGAGACCCTCCTGCCCGGTTCTGGGGGCAGACAGGGGAGGGGGGTGGATGGGGCAGGAGTTCTGGGCGGGGGGGCGTCAAGGAACGCGGGGTGGTTGGATGGGGCAGGAGTCCCGGGGGGTGGGGGTGGGCAGCAACCCCCTCATGGGGTGAGGAGGGAACCTGTTGTTAAGATTTTGGCAGCTCATCACTGGATATACACCAGTGTTTGCAAAACCTGAGCAGATTTGCCACACGCTTCATATAAACTTATTGGTAAAGATAAACAGTAAAAAAGTTTATTGACTACAAAAGATAGATTTTAAGTGATATTAACTAATAGGCAGAAAGTCATAGGCAAAAGGAAAGAAAATATAACTCAGTCTAAACTCTCAACCCTATTAGACTGGGCAACATCTAAATTAAGCATTTTTTTTCACTCCACTGGATATTGCAGTCCATAGTATGCAGTTTCACCCTTGAAATCTGGGCCAGTCCCCTCGGTTAGTCTTCTCGCTGTCCTTGTTGCTTGCAGCATAGGTGGGGATAGGAGAAAGGCCAAGCATGGGGCCCCCTGTCATCTCTTTTCCAAGCTGAGCAGTCTGTCTTTTGAATCACTCATATGGAAGCTGGGTGATGGTCCTAATAATTTTTGTTACCTTTTTCTGTACTTTTTCCAGTTCTAATATATTTTTGAGATGGGGCGACCACACCTGCACTCAGTATTTAAGGTGTGGGCATTGGTTTATATAGTGGCATGATATTTTCTGCCTTATTATCTTTCCCTTTATTAGTGGTTCTGAACATTATCTTTTTTTGGCTGCCACTGCACATTGAGCAAATGTTTTCAGAGAATGATTCCAAGATCTATCTAAAGTGGTATAGTTGGGATTATGTTTTCCAGTGTTCATGACTTTGCATTTATCAGTACTGAATTTCATCTGCCATTTTGTTGCCCAGTCACCCAGTTTTGTGAGATCCCTTTGTAATGTTAGGATATAGATATTCAGGCCTGTCTGTAAAGGCCTATACTCTAAGAATTTAGGTGTACTCTTATCACTTGGCTAGTGATAGAGGTACAAAAGAGAATCAAAATCACTGTCTGCCAGTGTAAGGGCCTTCGCTTACTGTGACAGTCTGAGGCCCTGTTCTTAGGCTAAGGCCTTTGGCTAAGCAACAGAGGCAGCCATAAGCTGGGAAGCAAACGGTTACATCCTCACATTCCAAACTAGTCACATTGAAAGAAGGTGCTATTGGGCTGTTAGGAATACAATCCTGTTCTGATAGTGCCTATCACCTCCAGAGAAAGGGAAGTGCCTAGAAAATGTAAAAGGAAACTTAGTTTGATAGCATCCTGTCTGGCAAGAACTCACTTATCAATAGCTGGGATGTGAAATCCTCACTTCTGTATTGTTTTGTCATTATAGTTCCCACTTTGCTATTGTTTGTATAATCTCTGTCTGGTTCTGTGATTGTTTCTGTCTGCTGTATAATTAATTTTTCTGGGTGTAAACTAATTAAGGTGGTGGGATATAATTGGGTACATAATCATGTTACAATATGTTAGGATTGGTTAGTTAAATTTCAGGAACATGATTGGTTAAGGTATAGCAAAGCAGAACTCAAGTTTTACTATATAGTCTGCAGTCAATCAGGAAGTGAGGGGGTGAGCGTGTGGGTGGGGGAGATGGGAAAGGGAATGGGGGTAACAAATTGGAACCATGTTTTGCTAAAGGGGGAAATGGGAACAGGGAATGGGAGTAAGGAAATTGGAATCATGTTTTGCTAAGGGCAGGAATGGGAACAGGGACACGGGTGTAAGGCTCTGTGGTGTCAGAGCTAGGAAGGAGGACACTAAGGAAGGAAACTGGAATCATGCTTGCTGGAAGTTCACCCCAATAAACATCGAATTGTTTGCACCTTTGGACTTCGGGTATTGTTGCTCTCTGTTCATGCGAGAAGGACCAGGGAAGTAAGTGGATGAAGGAATAAGCCCCCTAACACGTAACTCTTCAGTCAGCTATGGACTTAACTATCTTGAATTATTTTGTATCACCTGCAGGTTTTGTCCCCTCACTGTTTACCCCTTTTTCCAGATCATTTATGAATCTGTTGAATAGGACTGGTCCCAGTACAGGTCCCTGGGAGACACCGCCATCTACATCTCTCCACTGTGAAAACTGACCATTTATTCTTAGACTTTGTTTCCTATCTTTTAACCAGTTACTGATCCATGAGAGGACCTTCCCTCTTATCCCATGACTGCTTACTTTACTTAAGAGCCTTTGGTGAGGGATTTTATCAAAGGCTTTCTGAAAGTCCAAGTACTGTATCAATTATATCACCTTTGTCCACGTGTTTGTTAATTGCCTCAAAGAATTGTAAGAGAGTGGTGAAGCATGATTTCCCTTTACAAAAGTTGTGTTGACTCTTCCCGAACACAAATTGTGTTCACCTATGCATCTAATAATTCTGTTCTTTACTATAGTTTCAACAAATTTGCCTGGTACCGAAGTTAGGCTAACTATCCTGTAATTGCCAGGATTGCCTCTGGAGCCTTTTAAAAATCAGCATAACATTAGTTATCCCTCAGACACTTGGTACAGAGACTGATTTAAGTGATAGGTTACATACCCTGTTTAGTAGTTCCGCAATCTCATATTTGAGTTCCTTCAGAACACTTGGGTGAATGCCGTTTAGTCCTGGTGACTCATTACTGTTTAATTTATCAGTTTCTTCCAAAACTATCTCTATTGACACCTCAGTCTGGGACAGTTCCTCAAATTTGTCACCTAAAAAGAATGGCTCAGATGTGGGACTCTCCCTCACATCCTCTACAGTGAAGATGGATGCGAAGAATTAATTTAGCTTCTCTGAAGCGGCCTTCTCTTCTTTGAGTGCTCCTTTAGCACCTCAGTCATACAGTGACCCCACTGATTGTTTAGCAGTTTTCCTGCTTCTGACTTCCTTTCAAAAAATTGCTGTTCGTTTGTCATTTGCTACTTGCTCTTTTAAAAAAACAACAACTGTTTTTGGCCTGCTTAATTATACTTTTACTCTTGACGTGCCAAAGTTTTAGGCTCCTTTCTATTTTCCTCAGTAGAATCTGACTTCTAATTTTTAAAAGATGTCTTTTTGTTTCTAACCACCTGTTTTACTCTGTTGATTAGCCATGGTGGCATTTTTTTTTTTTTTGGTTTTCTTACTGTTATTTTTTATTTGAGGTTTACGTAATTTGAGCCTCAATTATGGTGTTTTTTAACAAGTTTCCATACGTTTGCAGGCATTTCGCTCTTGTGACTGTTCCTTTTAATTTCCACATAACTAGCCTCCTCATTTTTGTGTAGTTTTCCTTTTTGAAGTTAAATATTACTGTGGTGGGTTTCTTTGGTATTTTCTACCTTAGAAGGATGTTAAGTTTAATTATGTTATCGTTGCTTTTACCAAGCAATTCACTATATTCACCTCTTGGACCATATCCTGTGCACCACTTAGGACTAAATCGAGAAGGGTCTCTCCCCTTATGGGTTCCATGACTAGCTTCTCTGAGAAGCAGTCATTGATAGTGTCTAAAAATTTTATCTCTGCATCCCATCCTGACGTCACATGTTCCCAATCCATATCGGGATAATTGAAGTCCCTCATTATTACTGGGTTTTCTGGTTTTGTAGCCTAATCACCCTGAGCTTTTCACAATCACTGTGACCACCTTAGTCAGGTGGTTGGTAGTATATTTCTGCTGCCGTACTCTTATTAGTCAAGCATGGAATTTCTATCCGTACAGATTATGTGGTATTCTTTGATTCATTTAAGATTTTTACTTAATTTGACTCCATGCTTTCTTTCACGTATAGTACAACTCCCCATCAGTGTGACCTGCTCTATCATTCCTATATATTTTGTACCGTGGTATTGCTGTGTCCTGTTGATTTATCGTCATTCCACTGAGTATCTGTGATGCCTATTATATCTGTATCCTCACTTAATACCAGGCACTCAAATTCACCCACCTTCACATTTAGACTTCTTGCATTTGTATATAAGCACTTACAAAATTTGTCAATATTTAGTTGTCTGCCTTTATGTGATGTAATTGTTTCACTGTTTCTCTTCATTTCCTACCTGTACTTTGTCAACTTATAGCCTCTCCCCTTTACTAGGATATAGAATATCCCCTTCAATAAATCTTTCGCAAAGGGATGTGTCTGTCTAAACCATGTGCTCCTCTGCACCTGTCAACTTTCCCCCAGCCTTTAGTGTGAGAACTCTTCTGTGGCCTTTTTAAGTTTACATAGCAGCAATCTGGTTCTGTTTTTGGTTTCATGAGACCATCGGAGTGCCACATTTCTTACTATTCCATCCTGGGCTTCCTGGTCTAGTTGAATTAGATGACTGCAGAATGTAATTCATGTAGTAACATTTTCATTGCCCTCGGAGCATGAAATTGTTTGAGCTGTGCCAAGCTCCTCAAGAGAAACTCCAGCTGGCTTTTTTATTTCTTGTAAGTGTTGGTGAGGATAAAATAATCACAAAAATTTACAAGGCTTGTATGATCATTGATTAAACTGAAGGTCCATTCAGTGTGGTAAGATATCATATAATATAGTGCACAGTTAATTTAATTTCATATTTTTCATTATGAGTATACAGATACTTGACCTGAGTTTTCCACAAAGATAATGAGTGAAAATCAGCTAAAGTGAAGACATTGTCTAAATAAATGAATGTGCTTTGCCTTTAATTCATTTAGTTTTAGCAGACTTATAATTAAACCATCTGAGCAGGAGCTATGAAAGGTATCTAGGTAAGCAATCATTCATCTGCATTCAGACCCACTTAGTGATATGTGTGACTCACTGTTCATCAGACAACACAATAATGAATCGCTCTCTGAAGACAGATAAATAATAGTGACTGAAGAGTTTCTTGGTTCTCACTATTCAGAATTTGCAGTTAGATGTTAGGTGCTTAGATAACTACAGTGATAGGTGTGGTATTAAAAACTAGGAGGCATGGTTGTATAACAGTTAAGTAGTATATTAGATAGAATGGATATATCGGCTGCAGCATGTGTTGGGGATAGTATAAGTCCTCTGGGAAGATGAGGAAGCAGGTTTGAGAAGTTAACAAATTAAGCACTCGTGCCATGAGTGTGACCTGCCAAAACTAGAATTTGAGTGTATACAACAGTTGGCCTCAAATGAATATCTGATACCAGTGACAAGCTGTGTGGTTTTGTTTTATTGTTTTTTTCCGTGATATAACTGTAGGGCTTCATTTTGTTTGCATAACTAGTGGAACATCAGAAGGTCCAGCTGTAAACAGAGTGTTTTGGACAAAAACTGTTGAAGAAAGTCAGTTCTGTTATGCATGGATGATCTGAAAATGCTGTTAGTAAATGTAGTAGTTTGTCCGAGGACTGCTGGGGAGGAAGCGGGAACATTGTCCCTTCTCATTGTAGAACTATCTTGCAAGAGAAGTCTCACTTTTGAAAGACTTGGTCTAGAAAAACCTTTTTACTTATACCCGTGAAAGTTTATTAGCTAGGAACAACACAACTATTTCTGCCCCAATGCCCCTTTTCTACTCTATCAACTACCTGCTTCTATACTAGTTAACATCTCTGAAGAATTACTTTTATCTCATGTTTCCTGTGGCCCTGAAACATTGGCTACGTTGACAATAGAGATTCCATTGTGGGAGGGGGGAAGAAAGCAGCAGCCCTATAAATCACCAATAAGAGTAACTGAAAATTATTTAAGATAACAGGATTAGTTTCATGTTCTAACTGTGAGGGGAGTAAGCCCCTTGTGCTGTTAAATTCATTGAAGTTCAATTATCTAGAATACAAAAGGAAATATAATAAGATATTGAGATTTCCCAAATGGGATTTCTTCTTTAGTTTGATGATTTAGAATTTGCGGCGAGATTAATATGACTAACGTGAACCAAGCATCTCTCAACATGAATCTGTCCACACACACAAGTTCAAGACTGGGATACAACAGTTTTACTATGCAATTAATTCTGCTTTGTCTGGGTCAGCTTCTATGATTTAAACAGTTGTGTGCTAACTCCTGTATTTCCCTAGCCCATAATTGAACAGTTCTTCCTTTCATACATTTTTTAACCTAATTATCCTTAAATAAATCAGTTCACTTACTCAGTGAGCTCCCTAGACAAAAGTGTGAAATCCCACAAACATTCATTATGGGTTTAACATTCGGTGTAAGTGATATTGCTTTGGAAGGAATGAGTCACATTTTATAGAGTATGCATATATTATGACGATTACTCCACGAAAGCTGTTTTGCAAAATAAGGTTCAAATTGTGCATATTTTTCACGTAGTGGCTGTTTTAGTATTGTGTATAGATTTTAAAAAAATCTAATTGTCTAAAGCCATGCTTTAGGGTTGTCTGATTGCTAAATTAATCTCTTATCACAAGTCTCATTGATCTTCTGTTCGAGCAGCTGAGAGTGATTTATGTATGTCAACCTTTCAAAAATTTATTACTGGTAATAAAGCTAACTGGGGTAAGTGCCAGGCTATTCTAAGAGACAATCCATGCTCTGAAGTATTTTATTTTGTCAGATGTGGTTATTGTTTGAGTATGTTCTTGTGACAGAACTAATGAAATTGCTGGTGAGTGAGACAAGCTAGGTTCATGAGGTATACTCTTACTGGTATGAAGTTAATGACACTACTGGGAAATTAGAACATTGAGGTTTGACTTTTAATATGATGATCAGAATTACTCACGTTTTCTAGCCATTAGTACGTGGCATTCTTGAATCTGATTATCTGTATGTGATGATACTAAAAGTGAAAAACCAAAAAACCTAAAATGTGGTTACTTTAAAAACATCTTGTAACTCTGATGTACAATTTATTTTTTTACCAAGCACAGTGTGCTCTACTGGTAGATCTTTGTTTTTCAAGTTTTTATGAGGTTTTTCTTAGCCTTAAAGTAATGCAGCTAGTGTGCATGACTAGATATGCTTTGTAGATCCCTCTGTACAAAAGACACTTGTAAGCTTAGAATACTTAACTTTCAAAAGATTGTGTGATTAAGTCTCTGTATGTCAAGTGAATTCCTTTGAAGCGTCTTATAAATGTGATTGTTCCTCTTTCAGTGATCTAAAGAGGAGGCTATATGTCGCTCCCTTTAAAATTGTTGGACTGATTTCCTCCCCCCCATGTGAAAATGGTAATATATCATGCATGAATATATTTAGTCTTATAGCATTACTTTGTTTTGGAAAATAACAGCATTTTTAGGGTATGTCTACACTGGAAAAAAAAATGTGTTCTTAACTTAGGTTGGCTAACCAAGGTTAAGAAGAAACCTGGGTTAGGAACACACCTTTTAAAATAGCATTGTAGCTGGAGTAACATGGGCTGCTTAGCCACCTAAGTATCAACCCAGGGGTCTCAGCATGTACATATTTGCAGAGGCTAGCCTGAGCTGCTTCTGTGCTACCATGGCTATGCTGCTGTTTGTAGCACGTTGGCGTGGGTACGTCCAGGGCTGGTGCAAGGATGTTTCGCGGCCTAGGCGAAACTTCCACCTTGCGCCCCTCCCTCGGCCTAGGGAGCCGTGCGGCAGCTCCCCACCCTCCCCGCGCTCAGCCCGGGGGGGCCGTGCGGCACCTCGTGCCCGTCCCTCCATCCCTCTGCCCCGGGAGCTGTGCAGCAGCTCCCCGCCCCAGCTCACCTCTGCTCTGCCTCCTCCCCTGAACACACTGCCCTGCTCTGCTTCTCTTTTTCCCTGGCTTGCGGCGCCAAACAGCCGATTGGCGCCGCAAGCCTGGGAGGTGGGAGAAGTGGAGCGGTGGCGACATGCTCAGGGGAGGAGGTGGAGCAGAGGTGAGCTGGGGTGGGGAGCGGTTCCCCTGCATGCCAGCCCTGCCCAGTTACTTGCTACAGGTGGCCCTCCCCACGCCCCCCTGCCCCAGCTCACTTCTGCTCCACCGCCTCCCCAGAGTGCACTTTTGGCCACCTCCAAACACTTGGCGCCCTAGGCAGCTGCCTAGTGGTTGCACCGGCCCTGGGTACGTCTATGCAAACTATGAATCATTTCCCTAGCTCCCAAGTATAGATGTTGCCTAAGTACCGTCTACAGTGGTGCAGCTGCACCTCTGCAGCACTTCAGTGCAGACACCACACCAACAGGAGGGCTTCTTCACCAGATGTGCTATTTCCTTTTTATTTCTAAAGGCTTATCTACAGTGCACATGGAGTTATTTGGGAATAGCTATTCCCACATAGCTCCGGGACACTTTTATTTTGGAATAAGGCTACCTTGTTCCTGTTTAGTATGGGTTAAGCTAAACAGAAACAAGGCTGCTTTACTCTGGAAAAAGTGAGTCCATGCGTGGAGTTATTCAGGAACGGTTTTCCCTGAATAACTACATGTATAGGCAAAAAGAAAAGGAGTACTTGTGGCACCTTAGAGAGTAACAAATTTCTAAGGTGCCACTAGTACTCCTTTTCTTTTTGCGAATACAGACTAACACCGCTGCTACTCTGATACATGTATAGGCAAGCGCTAATGCTAGGAATGGCAGTCCATAGTGATAGGATCTATTCAAGTTACATTTTTAAAAACTAGCTCGTTTAAAGGGACAAACTTGAATATCCTAAAACTGCCTTAAAATATTTTTCTGATAAAGCCCCCTTAATTGGTAAATCCCGACATTTATTTTTTAAATTAATTTTGTTTTGAAATAATTATCTTCTCTTTGTTGTTGCTGCTGCTGCTTTTAGAAAGGGACTTTTGAGGTGGGTCTGAGTGTAATGCCAAACCTGCTCAAGACAACCAGTCAGCTGCTGCTCTTTTCCCCCACCCCCTCATGTTTGACTGCTGCCATATCAGCTTCAGACTTACTGTTGCTGTTACTGGTACACAGGCCCTTGCATGAGCTCTGTCCCAGAGCAGTACAGGAGAGTAGTGAATCATCATGCTAATGCAGTGTTTCCCAAACTTTAGAAAGCTGCCTTCCCCCCTTCAGGAAAAGGAAACCAATCTCTCACCCCTTGGAGACTCCGCCTGTCCTTTGGGGAAACAGCATGCTACTGCATGAGATCAGGCATGCAACTGACAAACAAAACAATGAAACTGCTTTCACACTGCACAAACTGCTGTCAAATGCACAAAGTAAAACTGAAAAAAAATGGAAGAAGAAAACTACTATTCTATCAGTTAGAGTAATCCTGGAAGTTTATTACTGCAGTATGTACCAAATCTCCCCCCCTCCCCCTTTCCTGTTTCTTTAATCCCATTATACACTGTTGCATTTTGGCTCTGTAAATGGTGCCAACTTGTATCATTGCTCCAGCTGTCCTAGGTTGTTTTATGTAGTAAATCTGTTGGGAGGGTTATCAGATCTTTGTATGATAAAGCAGAGATGACTTAATTTGTATGCTGTTGTATCACAAAAACAATATAGCATGCTTATCATATATGGAATTAAAGTAATTACCATTAAAGCTGTCTTTGCATCAGTGCTTCCTAGAGCCTACAGATATTGATGGCTTGGTAATTCAAGTAATAAATGAAAACGTTATAAGTCTTTATGGAAGTCTGGAATAGGCATTATCAGTATAGCGTACAAAAATGTATAGCATCCTCTGGCAACTCTGAATTATTCTTTAAAAATATATATCTTGCAAAGGCATGAAAAATCCTTGACAGTAGAACAGTGGCTCAGTCAAACTTTAAAATTTATTTTTAACTTTTTCAGAGAACTAGTTTTTATATGGTGTTTTCATAGTTTTGATGTTTGATTAAAAATGGAAATGCTTGCTTTGATTAATTGTCATATTGATTTCAATTCTGAATTAAAAAACAAAAAAAACCAAAACACAGCCCAACAGTCCCAGCAGTAACTACACAGAGCCTTGAGATTGTTAAAACTGCTGAATCATTTAGGAGACAGCTGAATTACTGTATAGTATAGGGTTGACAAGTAGAGAGACTACACTGATGTTCTAGCAATTTAAGGTTTTGATTTTTTGTTTTACACTGGCAAAGATACAACCGTCACAGTTTAACAATAGTAAAAAAGGAATAGTTAAGTAGAATTGAAATTGAAAGAATTACTTTGAACTGAAATAGAAATATTTGAATTTAGCAATTAATTACAGTAAGCTGACGTAAAGTGCATTTTTAATGTACTATAGGCAATTGTCCACAAAGATGCCTGAAACAACCATGTTTGCTTGATCTGGGTGGGATTTATTTCGCAAGTAAGAATTTTAATTTAATGTGTACTGGCTAAGAAAACTAGTTGTCTGTAGGGTCAAGGTACTGACATCAGAGGCATTTCTGAACAAAGATGTTGCAGTTGGTGGGTGGATGGCACTGCTTTCAGCTGTTGTATGAGCTTGCATAAATAGTATCTCAACTTTAATCTTTCGGGTGTTCAGAGGTAGTGTGCATATTTCCATTTAACCCCTGGACACTTGCCGGCATGTATGACCCTTTAACAATTCCTGCCCCTCTGTCCATCCTTGGCACCTTGGCTCCAAACAGTCTAGGAGTAAAGCCAGTAACTTTGAAGTTGTAACTGTGTTGGCTACATCTATTAAGCAAAAATATTTTCATTTAATCAATACAAGGTGTCTCTTATGTTTCCTGTGTAATATGTTGATCATTAGTGAAATGTAATTCACCTCCCCAGTACGAGATGTTTTCTTTCCTTTTGTGTGTGTTGATCAATCATGGTAAAATATAGGGCAAAATGAGAACTGAAAAAGATGATTAATGGACTTTGGCATCAAGAGTAAAACTTGTTTTTTTTGTTTTTTTTTTGCAAAAAGCAATTTTTTTGCAGCATATTTCAGCAAAGAAGAGTGTGGCCTTGACTTGTATTTTAGGATAACACATCTTTTAAGTAGTTCATCTATTAAAAACTGTTGAAATATTGGCTCTTATCTAAAATTTTGTGAGAGAAAAGGGCAACCAGGGCCCAATCTGATTAGAGCCTTTGGGAGCTACCTCAGTATAATGACTGATATGTCTTCTGCAGTCCTACAAGCTTCCTGTGTTTCATGAACTGTAGTTGGCAAGGTACTTTATTGTGGCTTGAATATCTACTTCTGTCAGTAGGGAATCATCTGTCAACCTTCGTGCAATGATATTTTCTGCTAATTCTATCCCAGTTCTGGACTTTTTTTAGAGGTGAGGGAGGCACTTGGACTTTGGAGGTGCCTTTTTGACTAGCTATATCTAATTCTCTCTCTCTTTGGTATAAATTTAATCATGATCAGACACCACCATGGGAAAGTAACAAACACAAAGGAGGGCCAAAGCAAACTGGAAAGTGACCTGGATACATTTAGACAAATAGAGGCAACAGGAAGATGAACCTTCGCTAGTAGTAGGCTTGGTACACACTTAAAAGCTGTGTTGGCATAGCTTGGAAATAAAAAGCAAAACACCCCATACCAACATAGCTATGCCAACAGAAACCCCAGCATAGATGGGCCTATGTTGATGAAAGAGGGCTTGTGTGACATAACTAACGTCATTCAGGGAGGTGGTGTTCCTAAACCAACAAACTCCTGTATGTGTAGGCTTAGGCTACGCTGACATAGCTAAACCAGCATAGGCTCCATAGGGTAGACATACCACTAATGAACGTAAAGCCTTACGCACAGGGAAGGAACTAAAGGGATGTATAGAAAATGGGTTGAGCTAACTAAGCAGAAACATGATTGTCTTAAAGCAAATTTTTTTCATTGTGTGTTAATACTCTAATATTCCTTTTTCATGTTACCCAAGTATTAAAGTTCCCTCAGAAAAGGTGTGAAACCTGCCCAGGGCGAGATGGCTCATCCAAGGAGCTTTACTTTAAGTGTTCCAGAATCAAGGAAAGCTTGAGCTACTGCTCTAGTTTGTGGCTGAAGTAACTGAAGTCCATAGAAATATTCTAATAAGATAACTTAAACTGCATCTTAAGCAGTATTGCCTTATTGAACAACTTTTAATTTATATTATTTCTTATATAGCAAACTTTGGCCTGTTCCATTTTAACGGCTTTGTTGAGCGAGTTCTCAAGTTCAAGTAAAACCAGCAACATTGGACTAAGCATGGAGTTCCATGGTAACTGCAAACGAATATTTCAGGTAAAAATATAAAATAAAAATAACGTATGCTAATTATATTTCTGATAAATAGAAATGTTAATAAAGGAAAACTTTCATGCACCAACAAATGCATTAACGATTATGGTATGTGCAAAAGTCTCCTGTATATTAGAAATTAAAATCAATTCCTTGTTTAGTAAACATCTTAGTAATGTTAGGAATATTTGTTTCAAAAAGTGTAATGCATTTTTGTCCATTTTATGAATGTAGATCTATGAATCTATACACAGTACGAATCTTAATTCCCTGTCTACCAATAGCAAATAAAACTAATACTCTTTGGAACAATGATAGTCTTAAATATAGCTTTGGTTAAAAGCCAAGGAAAGCCATGCATTTAAAAATATTATTGCAGATGGTGCAGTCTGGTTGTCTCAGATGCATTGTTTGGCTATGGATAAACGTTTTTGTGAAGGCATAGCTTTAAGTTCTGTGCCTGTTGTGGAACAGCTTATCAACTTCTTCCATGCCAAAGACCAAATCCCTCCTCCTCTACCAGTTGTCAGAGAAATGTATGACCAGTTTTTTTCTCTTAATGACAAATATTTATAATTAGTAAGATTTAAGCTTTTTTTTTTTTTTTTTAAGTATTACATTGCATAGGTAAAGGCCTTGTTTCTGTTCAGATATAAGAAATGTTCAAAGTTAATGAAAGAATCTCAGATTTTGTAAAGAAAATTTAATTTTATTATTTCTCACTGTTTGCCTGATCAAGAACTTCTCACTTCATGAATGGGAGACTCCATTAATAGCACGCGTATTCTCCCTAACACTAGGAAGGTGACCTTCGGCAGATCTTCATGCTAACAGTGGAGGTACTACAGGAATTTAGCAGACGTGAAAACCTCAATGCTCAGATGTCTTCAGTGTTTCAGCGCTATCTTGCACTAGCCAATCAGGTCTTAAGCTGGAACTTTCTTCCTCCAAATTATATCCTTTTAATGTTTGAACCTTTGCTTCAGCTAATTAACTTCACCTGTACTTGGTAACTGGAGTGTTTGAAAAATGTAACGTTTAGAGAATTTTTTTTCAAGTGGGGGTAATTTAGACCTTTCTGCTATGCACTCTACTGGTCACTCCCATATTTGCTCATATTTACTATATACACACAGTGTTATTGCTGTTTTCTCTTTAAAGTTGTAAGTATTTGTCAGAAGGGTAAAATTAGCTCATAGAAACAGCAGCTAGTTATGGGCTGCTGGATTGTCTGGCAGATTTTGGGATGGTGCAGAGTGGAAACTTTCATCTACTGCTTTAATGTGAGACTAGGCAGAACCAGCAGGGATAGATCAGAGCCCTTGTTTTGCTTGTAAAGCTTCTCACTGTGGATCTCCTTCTCGCCACCAAGAAAAGGAGAGGGTGATGTAGAACTAACACCATCTAAGAATTAATCCCTCTGGCTTCTTTGGGAGCTAGAAGAGAAGTTCTATACTACTTTTTCCATGGGCAGGAGAAAAGCATTTTAGGATCCCACCAAGAAAACCATTTGTCAGCAGACAGGCAGAACAGACTGCACCTGGTACACTTCCCCTTCCTCCTGACAGCCTACAGGTTGCTTTAAGACAGTCCCTTAGCCCCTCATTCCTCTGTGTGATAGGTTGCTGATCTTAGGATCCCAAAGAAGTGGGAAGAGATTACAAGGGTAAAGAAGAAGGGAGGGACTATAATGTGGGGACTGAAAGGGGAAGAGGCATGGAGGGAGGGGGAAGGAATGAGAGAAGAGAGATGCCTACACACACTAGAAGAGAGGAATAAAGATGCCCACATGCACATATATAGACTAGAAGAAAATCAGTGTAGATATGGTAAACTGCATTTTGCATTTATCCAACAAAGAGTTAAATGGCAAAGCTTCACTGCCAGGGGTGACTTTTATCCCTGACTCATAAAGCTGTTTTAAATCCTTTCAAATCCATTTGCATCGAATGACATACACTGCAAAAAAACTCAGATGTTATACCTGGATCCTCTGTAAGGACTTTTATTTCACTCGCAGAAATATTGTTGGTTGTGGGTGATAAAAACATGTTGTAGGGGTTGTTTTGGCCCTGATTTCTGGGATGTGTGTACCTGCTGTACAATAGATAGTAAAAGTGAGATTTCCATGCTTGAAAGTGGACATTCTTAAGGTCTTGTCTGGAAGGCTGAGTTCGTATTATGACCCCTAAAGTTATAGGGAAAGTACCATGATTTAAAAGAAAACATCCACGTGCAGTTCTGTTGAAAACCACTGAATTCAGACTGGATTAATGGGCCATATTCAGCCCTGGTGTAACTCAGCTAAAGTCAATGAAGTTAATACAGAGATGAGGTTGGTCCAAGGGCTTTGAAGACTGATTCTGGAGGCCAACTGCTGAATGGGCTGAGGTTGTGTAAGGAAAATTTGGGATTTGAAGAATATTGGATATCTTTTGGGATCACCTGTTGCAATTCGACAGTGTCCACAGAAGAGGGACATCTCTATGCTGTCTTGTGTTGTGAGTTTTCCCACTGGTGTAGCTTTACCTCAGTACAAGACCCTAGTGGAGATGAATACCACAGCTGGAAACTGGGGTATGCTGCACCACCAGTGCAAGTCATAATTTACATGAGTGCTGTCCATCTGCACTGTGGGTTTGAAATGATGCAGTTACATTGGTGCAACTACACTGATGCAAAGAAAATTGGAGAATTAAATTAGTGACCTAGCTTACATTTTTAGCTGTATGTAATCAGAAAATGGCTTGTTCTGTGCCAGTAAATAGGTGTTAATTGAAACAGATAATCAGGCCTTATCACTGGATTAGTACTAGCAATATTTTCAGTCACTTGGATACTTTCAAGAAACAGTAGCTGGTAAACTGTATTTTTATAATCAAAGGGAAGAGAGAATTAAGTGGGTTTTTTTCCCCTCTGCTGGGCATTACATTTTTATATGAAAAGCATATTTAGAATCATAATTAAATTTTATTAAGAAAACATTAAATAATTCCACCAGCGTAATGTCTTAATCTTTAATTTAAAAAAAATGTGACAGTTGGCCATAGGTCTTGAACATTTGGTCCCCAGTTGTTCGGCCTGAATGTGACTGCACTTTTAATACATCAAAATACATTAAATGAAACTTTAAAATTTTTGTAGCAGATGTTCTCTTCATTCTCAGACAGCAGACCTCAGAAATGGACTTGTACAATCATCGGGTGTGTGTGTGTGTATGTTGCCATAGCATTTTGTACTTCCCTCGGCAAAATACACTGGTTATTCCTGTGTTCATCAAGGACAGACTGAAGTTAATTTGCAGTAGATATCTGTTATCTCTAGTTAAATGATTATTGCATCTTTAAAAGAAGTGGCAAAAATGTGATGAACTCAATACTAATCAAAGAGAGTTTTAATCTTCAAGGGTCATATAATTTAGTGTAATCTCTTAAGAATTGTATTAAGACAAATTACTTTTAGTCACTGCCTAAAAGTGTTCATACTGTAATAGGATGCTCACTAGTTTGCTTAGCTAAATGCTGTTTCTCACATGAAGCATCTGTTTGTCACAGATGGCACATGGCAGCATCATGGTTAAATTGTAGTACTAGTGATGGCAAGAGCTGGTTTGTGAGATGCTGCTTCTTCCATCTCACTTTATAACATGCAGACAATCTATCAATTGTTATTTTTATCCATTACCTCCATGAATACTATCTACACAGTAGTTCACCTGGTGTTTATGAATGCTTGAGACATTTCTTGGCAGTGCTAATTGTAAATTATGATAACATAGAATTCCTATTTTTTGCTAAGAATGTATGGCAGTCTGCAGTGGTATGTTGGCTTCTGTAGCATTGCTTTTTTTGGTACTGATACAGCATTGTTTATTAGCATTGTTTTGTTTACTTGGATCAAGCTGGTTCTGATCACTTTTTTTTTTTCCCCTTAATTTTTAAATTGACCTCGGGGGATACTGGATAACTCAGGACTAGTATTGTGCTGTATATCCATCTCTTTCATAAATTTGCCTCTGCTGATTCCCACTCTGGGAGCCACATATTATATCTAAAACATCCCATTTCAGAGCTATATACCATTGGCCCATGTGTATCTTGACATATGCAACTAAGCTGTCCTTCGTGGTCCCCTTGTAATCCATCTCTCTCATGAAATTGCCTCTGCAGATCCTCCTGATTTCTCTACAGTAAGTCACGTGCCTTAGTTGCAAGTTATGAAACCACTGACAACAGTAAAATCATGAGGGGCCTGACTTTGTGATTTGTCCACAGATCCAAAAGTTCTTGAACAGAGAGCATAAGATTTTTGTCGTCCTGTCTCCCCCCAAAATTGTGTTCATTTCTTTGTTAGCAAATTCAGCCATGGAACTTCAGACTCATTAAGACACAGATTTTTATAAGTTTTAGTTAATAGGTTTAGTTTAAAGTTTAACAATAGTTTAGCTAGTAGTTCTACAATAATGATTGCTTTAGTGCTACTTTTTTTGTTTGTTTTAGATTTAAGGTCTGCATCTTTGGAGGGCTTGGGTCTCTTCCATAGTGAATGTTGAGATGGGATCTGGGTTAAGACATCTGCTTCTTTTTAGTAGCATAATGGTGCAGCTATTTAGCTGATTGTCATAGTTGCCTTCAATAGAGCTATGGCAGTTTACACCAGCTGAGAATCTGCCTTTGTCTTTAATGGTTCAGCATGCCTATTGCCTTAAATGCACAAGTGAGGGACATTCTCCTTGAAACTATTCGGTGGTTTTTATTCCTTGAGCCACGGTAAGATCTTTAAAGGAGGCTTTAGCACTCCGATCATTGTCTCTGAAGACAGCTGGAAACATCTATCACTAAATCTAACAGAGCAGTCAGAGAACCAAATGGAATGCTCTAGAGAACATTGTCCAGAAGAAACCACCATAAGAGGCCCTAACTACCAGGAGAAGAGAAGAGGCATGTAAATATAGCAATTGTATGTGGGCAAGACAAGTAAGGCCTGGTTTAAACCCCCCCCCCCCCCCCAAATCATTGTGAGCCAGTCTGTGATCTCTGAATTGGTTGTTTTCAGCTTAAGAAGATCTCCAGGGAGCCCAGCATGAAAAGAACAACCATTCAACATGTGTGCAGAATTCTCCACAGCACCACAAATTCACAGTGCATTCCCCTGTATGCCCCAGCCATGACTAGTCTTGATATAGTGAACTACCCCACACCTGAACCTGTTAAGCTGACTCCAGAGACAGCTGAGAGTCCAAAGCCAGGTAGCCAGTCATATGGCTTGATGATGATGTAGGAGTTCCTGGTAGTGGGAGAGGCTCTCTCCCATTTGGTCTGGCACAGTGAACTGATGATGTCAACTGGATGGAAAGTGTGTAAAACTGTCCAGGTAGGATTTCTGCTTTGCAGTCAGTGGTGGAGTCCATCCCATATATCCCTGAACAGTGCTCGGTGTGGCATTTGCTGTACATTGTTGGTTGGTTTTTTGACTGCATTCAAACACCGAGTGTTAGGTGGAGGAACATTGGCTAGGACTAGGAATCATACAAGTTTTGTTGGTTTCAACGTGCCTGTAATAATGAAATGATTCAGCTGTGTGTCCACTAGTATAGTGTGGGCAGAGTTTATCCAAACTGGGGCACAATATTCTCCAATTGAGTAGCAGAGAGTTAAGCCCTGAACTATGTAGAGTTTGTGTATTGACTCCAAGTGAGCCCTACCACTTTGTTCAGTAGACAATCTCTTTTTTCATCTTCTGAGCTACTTTAGTGAGATGGTATTTGTATGTAAGTGTGCAACGTAGGGTGACCCCTAGATTACACTGACTTGGAATCCTGTGCCAACCATGAACCATTCAAAAAGATGTTAAGCTCAAGTTGGCGCTGAGCATGGTGTAAGTGGAAGCATATTGACATGGTCTTTGATATACAGTAGGACCTCAGAGTTACAAACTGACTGGTCAACCACACCTCATTTGGAATGGGAAATATGCAATCAGGCAGCATAAGAGACCAAAAAAAAAGGGGGGGGAGAGGGCAGGGGAAACGGTACAGTCCTGTGTTAAACGTAAATTCCTAAAAAAAAAAAAAAAAAAAGTTAGCCAAGCAGATTGTCAGTGTACATGAACTGCCTGGAGATTCCATATTTAGATTGAGTTGCTGGACCATAAAGAGAGTTCAACCAATGCTACAGAGGGTGGATGCAAAGAAGTGCCAAAGTGGTCATAAAAATAAGAGGCTGTCAATCTCGGCACCCTTGGGTAAAAGCTGACCAGACTTCAGCTCTGAAACCAGGCAGTTAGAATTGCTTTTTGAAGGTCTATGTACTTTTGAGTAAGGCATGTGGTCTGTGGTCCTGTGTTCAACTTAAGTGTTAATCCTGTTAATAATGTCTCAAGAGATACTGAGCAGAGTGTGAGAAGGGAGGTTCAGATTTCATGAATTTTAAACATAACTAAACAAAACTTAAACACCATATTGAAACTGAACTCAGCCATAATTAGTGCTTCATCACTTGGGTTTTCCTAGACATTTTGTTGTAAACTATATAAGACGTAGGACATAAGAATGGCCATACTGGGTCAGATCAATGATCCATCTAACCTAGTATCCTGTCATTTGACTGTGGCCAATGACATGTGCTTCAGAGGGAATGAACAGAACAGGTAATCATCAAGTGATCCATCCCCTGTTGCCCATTCCCAGCTTCTGGCAAACAGAGGCTAGGAACACCATTCCTGCCCATCCTGGCTAATAGCCATTGATGGACCTATCCTCCATGGATTTATCTAATTCTTTTTTGAAATCTGTTATTTTCTTGGCCTTCACAACATCATCTGGCAAAGAATTCCACAGGTTGACTGCATTGTGTGAAGAAATATTTCCTTTTGTTTATTTTAAACTTGCTGCCTATTAATTTCATATTAGCTTAGTTCTTGTGTAATGAAAAGGAGTAAATAACACTTCCTTATTTACTTTGTCCACACCAGTCATGATTTTGTAGATCTCGATCATATCCCTCCCCTTAGTCATCTCTTTTCCAAGATGAAAAGTCCCAGTCTTATTAATCGCTTCTCATATGAAGCTGTTCCATACCCCTAATTATTTTTGTTCCCCTTTTCTGTACCTTTTCCAATTCCAATATATCTTTTTTGAGATGGGGCTACCACACCTGCACACAGTATTCAAGATGTGGACATACCATGGATTTAGATAGAGGCAATAAGATATTTTCTCTTGTCTTATCTATCCCTTTCCTAATGATTCCCAACGTTCTGTTAGCTTTTTTTGACTGCCGCTGCAGATTGAGTGGATGTTTTCAGAGAACTCTCCACAGTGACTGCAAGATCTCTTTCTTGAGTAGTAACAGCTAATTTAGACCCTATCATTTTATATGTAAAGTTGGGATTATGTTTTCCAATGGGCATCTGCCATTTTGTTGCTCGGCCACCCAGTTTAGTGAGATCCCTTTGTAACTCTTCACAGTCTGCTTTGGACTTAACTATTCTGAGTAGTTTTGTATCATCTGCAAATTTTTCCACCTCACTGTTAACCCCTTTTTCCAGATCATATATTGAACAGTACTGGTCCTAGTACAGACTCCCGGAGGACGCCACTATTTACCGGTCTCCATTCTGAAAACTGACCATTTATTCCTACCCATGTTCTTTCTTTGCCAACAAATCATGTTCATCTATGTGTCGATAATTCTATTCTTTACTACAGTTTCAACCAATTTGCCTGGTACTGAAGTTAGGCTTACTGGCCTGTAATTGCTGGGATCACCTCTGGAGCCTTTTTAAAAAAAATGGCATCACATTAGCTACCTTCCAGTCATCTGGTACAGAAGCTGATTGAAATGATAGGTTACATATCACAGTTAGTAGTTCTGATTTTGCAGTGTAGTATCTGAGCACCTTGAATACGTTAATAGATCTTGCAGTGCCTCTGGGAGGTAAGGAAGCAGTTTTATCCCCATTTAAAAAAAGAGGAAATGAGACAGAGAATAAAGGCCTGACTTTTCAAGGTGCTGAGTGCACACAACTCCAGTTTTGGCACCTCTGAAAACTGGGCTGTAAGTGACTGGCATACAAGAAGTCTGTGTCAAAGCTGGGAACAGAACCTAGGTGTTTTGAGTCCAGTACCTCACCTGCAAGGTAATTGAGCCTCACTGTTAATTATGCTGTCCTGGAAAAAGTTTAGTATTTAAAATTGTAGGCTGATTTTTTTTTTTTAAAGCAGAATATGCTAAGCATTCAAACATGGGCTTTCCTCATTTTATTACCTAAACCCCACCTCCCCAAAAAAGTCAAACATGAAAGGCTTATCCTGTACGGACTTACGAGGGTTTGTAAGATCCCTCATAGACTGAGAGTCCCTTTCCCATAGGGACCAATCCCAGTCCGTCTGTGTATCAGTGTTAGTGAGTTGTTCTCAGATCCTGGCCATGTGCTTGGCATAGTTTCAAACGAGAAACAGTCTTTAAACTCTAAATATAATCAGTATACTGGCATTACAAGGTTGTACAGCAGACTGCCAGCTGTTAGATTCTATTTAAATTAGTTAATTATCTGTAAAACATATGTATAGGAGTACTTCTATTGTACTTGAAACACTTTTTCTCCAAACAAGTTCTAAAGCTTGATTAAAATGACCTTTGAAACAAATATCTCATAATACACAAGATCATCCTCTCCTGCAGAAACACCAGTGGGAGAAATCTGTCAGAGGAAATCAAAGCATTGATTGTGAACTACTCCCCTATTGTGTTGGGAAGAGGCAGGGTTTGCTTTCACCTGGAATAGGCTGTGGGGACCCACCACCAAACCTGGTGGATCTGCGGAAGGCCCTGAGCTACAACACTTGCTCTAATCCCCAATTGCTGCCCTCAGACCATGGAGAGGTTTTGTGGAAAAGATAATATAGCCCCACCTCTTGAGGGTCAGAGGGGCAGCAGTGCATATCCTGTCCATTCCCTACTCATGGGCTCTGGACCCACAGAGTGCCTTCCACAGGGGAGTCATGGAAGTTGGCTGCGCTGCAGAGAAGGCTGACCTATGTATAGAGCTGGAGGTTAATGCCACCTATTGTATGTTGTGTAGATATTCATTAATAGTAAGTATATCAATAAAAATGTGTGTAATTGTAAGTAATACTTAGAGCATATATAGTTTGAAAATCATTTTAATTTCCCAGTGATTGCCCTTGTTTGAAAACATGGTTTTATTTCTCTAAGCTGTAAAGACTATGCTCATCATGACATTGGTGGGTGCATACATAAATTGGGATGAGAGGAACCAATGTAAGCTAAATGAACCCTTCCAAAACAATACTTCAGTATGAACTGCAATTGTTCTCTTCCAGCAAAAGCACCTGTGAATACATTTGCCTTACTGTATGTCATGGCATGAATGAAATTTCTACATTATTATACTTCTGAGCACAATTTGAGACTGTTCACTGAATAATCTTGTTTCTGATTTTAAAAGACTTCCAGCTTCTGTAAGAATCTCTGTATTTTACATTATCTCAGTACAAAGTTGAATTTCCTATTGGTTGTTTTCAATGTGCATTTTTGTGGTATCACCAGTGATCTGTTTTAAGGATATGCTCTTTAAAAAAAAAATTAATTTAAAAAAATTGAGTTAGTTTTTCTGTGATATTATAGGGTGGTGCAGTGGCATTTTTATTTTTAAACTATATTGCTGTCTGAACTCCTGGAAAAAGTATTGCACAACTTAGTCATTTTTCTATTGCTTTAAGAGCATTGACAGTCTTCAAATTCATTTTTGATAACAATGTTACAAAGCCAGCATTTATCACGGGTAGCATCAGAAGCTGCATGTGCAATATCAAATTTCATACCCATTTTTCAGCCCTGCTGCAGATGGACCAATGCTAATAACAGTGTAAACCATAGCATAGACCAGGAATTTCACTGTAGTGTTCCTGAAGCAAGTGTTTATGACACTGTGATAAGCATGCCTGAGCCCTATCTACACTAGCAATTATACATTTACTAGCACTAGTACAATGACATGTTCTGGAAAATGAGCTCCAGGTTCTCTGCTGTAGCTGCAGTCTCATTTTGGATTGTTTCGTGAACATATACGTTATTTCACTTACAAATCTTCTATTGTCAGATGTGTCATCAGGCCATTAGTATGAGATTCAGTTCTAAAAATAACAGGATATGACTACTAAATACTGAGGCTTGTTAAAATAGTGACAGTAAACCAGCCCTTCTTTCATTCCAAATTAGGTGTGTATATGTAACTGGTCCCATTTGTAAATTAGACCTACTAATGAGTAAATTGAATCTCTAATCCTCTTATGGTACTTCTATATTTCATATTCATTTGGTACAGAATTAAGGAGAAGAGTACTTTTACAAGTAAAGAATAACTTATCTTGCTGTATTTTCTTCATCAGTTTACCGTGGGTGGAGAAAATCATTCATAACTTACTGTACAATTTAGACTACTGCTAAGTGCTTTGAAATGCACCTGAGAGTAATTATAAAGTTTTGGTGAAGGATTGTTATTTCTTATAATAACTTACACCAATATTTTATTTTCATCCAAAAAACTGAAATACTTTCATCGTCACTTTATAAAAATTCTTAAGCTTTTATTTATATTCTCAAATATAAATGAGACCAAAAACTCCGTTATCTTATATTTCTGTATGAAATAATCTATTGTGTATCTCTGAGTCCATACTGTTCTCATATACATTTGGTAAATTGGTATGTAATGAAATTCATTTTGTATTGAAGTAGTATAAAAGTCCTGAATTTTTTCAATTCATTATATGTTGATTGCAGTTCTGGTTATAGTGAACCTCCCACTTACAATGAAATTGCTCTGTGGAAAAAATTACTTCACTATACGAGGGTTCAACTGTGTATGATGGTGGTGGGGTTCTATTTTGGTTGCTGTCGTATGATTGGAGTCACTGTGGTACTCATGATGTCTCCTCAAACAAGTGGCAGTAAAAATGTTGCGCCCTGCTTTATGCTCACACTTTTGTTTATGCCACTTATTTTATATTTTAAATTTCCCACTTGCTTACTCTTTTGAATAATGTGATCAATATGAGTACAGCTTATTGACATCTACTAGTGTAGTATAAACTCTGTCTAGAACTTTGCATATTTTGAGAAATCTGGAGTATATATGATGCCTTTAACCACATGTAGTATTATGTGTTGCGTATTCTCAATGTCTCTCTAAATATTTATATACTTTAGTATAATCATAGAGTGACACAGAGTGCAGTGGATTTACATGTTTAAGTGTTTTCTTGCCTCTCTGGTTATCCAGCACTCTAACATTTGCAGATTTCCATGCTTGTAATTTAATGTTGAGCAATTAGATGGTTCTCTGCAATGAATTCATAGATGCAGTGTGTGTCTTGGTTTCTCTTTTAAGAACATATGCTTAATAGAACAATGACTTGTGGTGCCTTATGCTTTCATTCTTCCTAGCATGATAAAAAAATGTAGACTAATACAGGGGGGAACATATTTTCATTCTGTGAAGCATATTTGGCTATTTAGAAAAATAGGATATATGTTTCAAAGAGCTATCTTTAGCAATCATAAGGCCTTTATAAAAGCTGCCAGGAAAATTTTTTAGAAAATGATTTCCTATTTTGCATAAATTTTAACACCTGTTAATTGCGGTTGCTTTTTTCCCTTCTCCCCCGTCACATTAGATATCCCGGTTATCAAAGTGATCATATCACTATGGTATGTCTCATAATTATGATCAAACTGTTATCTAACATTCCTGGAGCATTCTTTTTTTCAATACTTAATACCTTTTATTCCTTGGCCTCATGCATGAATTATGCTGTGTATGTGGAGAGGCTTAAAGATTGTTTCCATTACATTCTTTCTGAATGGATCCTGTTGTATCTAGGATTTTTTTTAAAGGCAAGTAGGAATGTTATTGTTGACCTTGACACCAGATAACTGGGCAGACATTATATAGCTATGTTTGAATCCTCACAAAATGTGATGCTAAAGCCAACAGAGTTGTGGCGTGAAACCCTCCTGGACATCAGAGTTATGGAGCTTTTCTTTACAGTAAGTCTCATTCTTCTTCAACTTTCATAATACAGGTCACAGAGAAGCAACTCCTTCCTCCTTTTAAAACATTATTGTTGGATTCTTCCTTTTGTACCAGGTAAGACTAATTCTGTTAACATCAATTTTTACCCTAGCAAGTTTCTAAGGTGATGGTGGACTATTGATTTTCTTGTCCTATCAAGTGATCAACATGCTTTGCATGTAAAGTATCTTAAATTATTTTTCTTTTAAAAATTAATCATGTATTCATTTCATATCTTGGGCATATCTATTTGCCAGATGAAATTCTGAGCATAATGAGTGAGCAGTGTTATCAGATACCTTTTTAGCTAAGGTGTTGCCGCTCTACAAATATCAGCTAAACAATAGGTTTTCACTGCTCCTGTAACACTTTGCTCAACAGAACAGTTGAAAACTAGCAATATCTTTGCATTTCTCCATCCAAGTTTAGCATAAAACTCCATTCATTATAAGCTGGATATAAACCAAAAAGGTCAACAGTAGATCTGACTAGAAAATAGCTGAGCAACACATGGTTATTTTGTATTTTTTTTTAAACTGATCTTAAAGCTGGGTAAAAGTAATTTTCTACCACTATTTTTTGTTAATATTTGCTTAAATTGCAGTCAGCCCAGCAACAGCATTCAAATTATTTATGTAAACTGCCATGCTAATCTTATTTTATATCACATCTCTTGGGATCTTACAGCTCAACATTCTTCAAGCTAGGGTTCCTTTTGCAAAGCAGAGAAATAATATACTCAAAACTCTTAGGGGTGGGTACTATGTAGCATATATAAATCTCTAGAACCAAAAGTGATTTGTCTGACACGTGAGTTTGAATGCACATCTATCTTCAGTGTTTTATAAAGGAGATTCATTTGTTTGACTGAAAATTTATCTTGCTCCAGCAGTTCTTGAAAAGGTGAAAAACTTCCTGGCAGAACTCTTAACAGCCACACACAATCTGAACAGCTGTCTAGACGATCTAGACAGTTGCTACTGTCAGCTGTGAACCTCCTAATGCAAATAACTTTTGGGTTTACAGGTTAACCCTTTCTAGTTTAACTGTATTAGGAAGTCCGTAAGTTAAATGTTTGACTTCTGATTTGTTCTTCAGTGTTAAATTTTGAGTAACTGCCTCATCCATCGCATACAGAAGATGAATTCTTCTGAATACTAAACATTTATTTTATTTAATGGAAACTAAAGAATACATCAGTTTGTTACATCATTTGTGAATGAACAAAAATCAAAACAGCACACTTTCGTTACTTTTGTTTTAAGTAGCACTGCTTAAGTCTTTTAAAGACTTATTTTGCATTTGAAGTAATTTGAAGCCTTTGCTTCTGTAGATATCAAATTCTTGTTCAAATACAAAAATTAAATGAACTGTGATAATTTACACACTTATTTGAACTAACAAATTGGAATACTTCTAAGTTTTGTAAGACTGCCATTTTAAAGGAGAAAAATCCTAATTTCTACATGGTGTAAGGTTTATTTTAATAGGGTGGAGTGGGGAAGAATTGTTTTAAATTCCAAAATTGTGTTTTCATGTGATTTGATCTTTCACAAGTTAAAATAGTTGTAACTTGTCTTTCTGTATCATTTAGAGGTTCATGTTAGTTGCACGATTATCACTTGGATAACATTTGAGATGGGCTAAATAGAGAAATGGTAATAAAGATTTAACTTTGCTTTTATATATATCAATTTAACAAGACTGGTTTTTTTTGAGAGACTGGCTGTACTAGTATTTATTATACCATTATATTATACTATTTGTTTTGTCCTGTAGAAATAAAATGCTTGTCCTAATAAAAGCCTTAAAGTCCATATTTCATAATTGCAATAAATATGTAAGAATGTGTTTTAAATCTATTGATGTTAGATTTATTTTAATCCAGAATTGATAATCATATAAGTAGTAGTGTAACACTCCATTTGCAGAAATGAGAAAAAATTACTAGTGGTCTTGGAGATGTTACCAAGGTGAGGTGCACTTGTTTTGTGTGCCTTCAGTGTTTACCTCTGCTAAAGAAGCATCTATATAATCTTGATTGAATTTATCAACTAACTTTAGCAAGACGCTGTAGCTTAGGCATAGTTAGCATAATACAGATGACTGTCATTATTGCTGTTTTTAGAAGGAGCAGTATGTCTGACTGGCTGGCATCTGTTTCTCTCTTTAAGACATAACATGCACTAAACAGTTCAATTTCTAAAATGTAGGTAGGACCCAGTTAAGTGTTAGTTTTGGTGAGTTAAGTCATGGCTCATGACGTTGATAAACTGAGGAGCAATCTTGATGTTTACTCTTGTTTAGGGAGATGCTGTAGAAGCAGTGTCATTTCAGATTGACTAGAAATTAGGGTAAAATTTTTTTGGTGTCTGCTCTTTTGGATTGAGAGCCATGTGACTGTTGTAAGAACACGCTGTTTATCCATGTATAATTAATTTATTTCACTTCGTAAAAGGTACATCGAAAAATCAGAGAGGATACAGATATGGCACAAGACTCTCTACAGTGCCTAGCACAGCTAGCTTCTCTGCATGGGCCAGTCTTTCCTGATGAAGGTTCACAAGTTGATTATCTGGCACATTTCATTGAGGGATTACTGAATACTGTCAATGGGTATGTACACTTGCCCTTTACATTTAGATGGCATCTTTTAATCTTTACTTTGGAGTGGAAGGAGAGAGCCAGTGTGGCTTATTTCTTTGCATAGTTTTTGTTTGGAGTTGGACTGGTAAAATGGAATAACATTTTTTAAAAAAAAGGGTATTTCCTGAAAAGAGTATAAAGTATATATTGGTTTGTTAAATGCAAGAAAGTCATCCATAAAATGACCAATTTTAAGCTTTTTTCCTAATTTCTAAAAAAACCCAACCCTGCTGTTTCTATCTATAGAATTGAAATAGAGGACTCTGAAGCAATGGGAATCTCCAGTGTTTTCAGCAACCTGATAACTGTGTTTCCTCGCAATGTTTTAACTGCCATTCCAAATGAACTTTTCTCTTCGTTTGTTAACTGCCTCACACACCTCACCTGTTCTTTTGGGAGAAGTGCTGCACTGGAAGAAGTGGTGAGTACTGTTCTTGAACTGCAATTGATTCTTGAAAGAGTTGAGTTCTTTTTATTGCATTTATGATCATCAAATTAACAAGAGACATAAGAATGTAATAGATTTGTAATGACTTAGTAATGTTTGGATGTCTTAGCCCCATTCTGTAATATGTTTTCTGAGATTCATTAGTTTTGTTTGAGAGAAAGTTGCTGTTAACTTTTAGTTTATTTTTACATTACTGAAATCAGATGTAGAAGAGATATGTGTAGACCAATATAATTAATAATGAACAATAGAAATAATTATGCACCTTTAAAAAAGTCTAACAATTTTAGACTTGAATTAAAATTTTGATTAAAATACCCATTAAACTTCCTCATTTTAAATTGACAGCTTCACTAGCAAGTATAGTAGGCATTAAATATTGCTTAAGCGTTCAGGTAGGACTTCTGAGAAGTGCTTATAAATGGTTAACAATTTACAGATTTGAAAGCCTGGAATGGCTATGTGCACATATGGGCAAATTGAAACTTACCTGAAGCTTGAACTTCTATTTAAGTGAATGCATCTGCCATGATGTTCCCTATTACTGCCCCCATCCTGTGTCATAGTGGCTGTTTTAAGTATCCCTTGACTGTTGACTCAGATGTCATTTTTACAAATTTAGATGGTCAGGTAATTCAGTGTTTTGTTGTTATATCAAAGCTGTTGGCTGAACATACATGAGCAATTACTACCCCTCTACCTCTTTGCCCAGGAGAGTAATATTAAAAATGAAACAATCCCAAGAGGAGCTATTTGAAGATGAGACATAGTTAGTAAGGTAGATAAACTGTGCATCTCCTGTTTATGATAATGAGAACTAATATCTGGAAATTTGCTACACAGTGATGTAAAAATAGAACTTAAGAATATAAAACTGTCCTTATTTATTAGCAATGTTTAAAAAATTTTTCTCTTAGATTATATGTTTATAAAAAGGTGGTTTTCTCTATATTTGGGCTTTACCAACAAAAAACTTCAGAAAGATCCTATATTGAAAAGCTTTTAAAATGTATTATGTGGGGGTTTTCTCGTTGTCAGAAGGTCCTGAGTTCTCCTACCTATGCTGTTGACTGACCTTTACAATTAGCGCTTACATTATCAAATACTTTTCCATGTTAGTTATGAAGTAGGCAAATGTCTCTTTCATTTTACAGTTTGGGCAACTGAGGCTTAGATGTTAACTTGCCCAAGGTCAGAGAGCAACTCAGTACATTAGAACCCTTGTCTTGACTATTGTTAGACAAATGCTTATTCCACTAGACCACAGTGCTCTCGAGGCAAGTCACTTAACCTTTCTGAGGTTCCATTTCCTAATCTGTAAAATGGGGATAACGCTTTGTGAGATTCTTAAATGCTGTATATTTTCAAACTTCATCTAAATTGCCCCATTTTACAGATTTGTAACAGACAAAGATGTTAAATGCAGTTATTTCTGGGACTGATGCTCTTTGACTAGTTACATTTATAAGGCTTTCATACAGAGGTTCAGCAGAAGCATGAAGATATTCCATATGATGAATCTTTTGGAGAAAAGATGAAGACCTTGTCTTTAAAGCTAAAGGGGGGAAAGCCACCCATTGACCCTCAGTCACCCTCCTGTTCCTGAGGCGCTAAGAAAAAGGAGCGAGCCTACGCATCTTAAATATGGTATCAGAAGTGACTAGTATACTTAGAATTGGGGCACTCCATCTCTCAGTCAAATCACAAGCAGCAAAAACCTACAGCAAATTGCCAAACTGTAGCAGTATCTGCCTGGGAGGATCTGTCTTTTTGGAGGGCAACTAGTGATTTCTTTTCTCTAATGGCTTGTGGTTACCTAGAGCACATGAATCCTCAGCATTGTCTAATGGGATACAGAATTGCTTTAGAGAAATTATATCAAAGTATTGTTCTTAAATATTCTCAGATTCAACTGCATGAGGAAGAGGGATTGCAAGAAATTAAATTACTCTTAGAATAGTATGCTGCCAGGTGAAAGAACAAAGTGGGTTTATTCCAAGGGTTTGCTGATGTTCATAATAGCCAGGTTCAAACCCATTCTAGATCTTGGAAACATAGGTGATTTTTTTTATCTGTCAAAAGTAACATTAATAATTGTGTCACTAGGAAAAATTATACCTCTTTTGTATGCCCTGGATTTTACCATGCATGTATGGATGCATTTCAACCACCTGGTGTATCTCAGATTTTCAGTAAGGAAACAGCTCTACCAGTTCTGAGTTAATGCCTTTTGGGTTTGTTATGACATTGCATGTTTACAAACATGTAACATTTGTGGCCATGTATCTGACCAGTCCATAGGTATGTGTGTGTTCTACAGAAACAATCTGGAAAAGGCAGGATTGTGATTAGAGAACTCTACAGGTGTGGAAATGGATGGTATCACCCAGGAAATTCCTAATGACCAATTAGCTAGCAGGAAAGGAAGAAAAAACTAGTATGGCCTGGCAAAAACCTACTGCCAGTGGGCCCTCACAAAAAACAACCCTATACTCTCACTTTCTTGTCAACTGTCTGAAATGGGCCACTCTCCTTACCACTTCAAAAGTTATTTTTACTCCCTTGGTATCCTGCTGTTAAGTGAATTGTCTCATTAGACTGACCTCACACTTGGCAAGGCAACTCCCATCCTTTCATGTATTTATACCTGCTCCTGTATTTTCCATTCCATGTATCTGATGAAGTGGGTTCTAGCCCACAAAAGCTTATGCCCAAATAAAATTGTTAGTCTCTAAGGTGCCACAAGGTCTCCTCGTTGTTTTTGCTGATACAGACTAACACCGCTACCACTGTGAAATCTGAACTCTATACCTGTGAGCTTAAGTTTCTTGGAGACCGCTTCCCTGTTGGCAGTGACATATTCAGTGTGCTGAAGTGAACTTCAGGTCCTAGTGATCAATACACCTTTATTATAAAGTATTTGAAGACTAGAAAAGTGGCTTTACCAGAACATTGATACAATATTCCAGGAACTTTTCAGAACACCTGAAACAGCTTTTCATTTAATCAGTCAGATGTTTTTGTTTTAATTCAAGACTTATTCCTGTATAGTGTTAAATTTACACTGTGTTCACGATGACGTCCAGCAGGATGAGTGTTCATTGTGATCAGTGTTTGGAGTGAAAATTCAAATTAGCATAGATGCTTTTTTTGTTCAAAATGAATACTGTATTAATAACACCTGTTTGTGTTTTATGACTCATTCAGAACACTAAAAGTTACTGGAAAAAATCCTCCAGTCCAAGAGAGATGCATGTCACTGAATCAGATGTTGGCAGTAGTCACACCAACACATTCAAAAAAGGGTATTTTTTCCTTTTTGTATAGCTATTTTTGGTGACATTAAAAATGTCCACTCCACAAGTGTCCACAGGAGAAGAGCACTAGGGGGAGAGTGGGGAGAGATTGGAAACTTGGAGGAATATCTAACATATTTTTTGGGAAAAAAGATAGAGGGCGAGAGAGAGAACAGTTATTATGCAATGTAGTAAAATGATATTGAATGGAAAATAAAGACTGGGAAAAGATAGTTGTATGTTAGAGGGAAGGAGAAGAGTGAAGAGTAAAGGTATGTCTTCACTAGCAATCCAGCATTTTAACGTGGCTGTGTAGCCAGTGCTATAAAAAAAACCAAACACCCCCACGAGAGGAGTAGCTACCATCGCTGGTACGCTGTCTACACTGCCAGTTTACAGTGCTGAAACTTGCAGCACTCGGGGGTGTGTTTTTTCACACCCCGAGCGAGAAAGTTGCAGCATTGTAAAGTGGCAGTATAGGCAAGGCCTACGTAAAAAGAACTAATGCAAGGGAAACAGTAAATTTTAACAAGTTTTTACATAATAGAAAAGGTAAATGCACAATGATGTAATAAGTAACCACACTTTAAAAATTACTTTAGAAGGAAAGGATAAAATGTGCGATGAGGATAGAAATTTGCCTTGGGCCAGCCCTGGTTTACTATGCTGTCTGTCTCCCAATTTTGTCTTTTTTATGTTGAATAAAATTCTTCTTTCTTCCTTTCTTCCTCCTGACCTCTCCCCCACCCCCTTCTATGGTTGCATCTATGAATGTCTTGGTTTTTGATTTCGAAAGTACGATCACCTTGAAGATAGTATGGTGCTGCAAAAGGGTCTTAAAATGTTTCCATCTTGATTGGTCATCCCAACTTTTTTTTTCCTTGCCCACATGTCCATCACAGTGAGGACTTTCACTACAAGCCTGCTGTTAAAAGTCACTAAGCTTTTATCTGGAGCAGACTTAAGGCCATAGTCACTAACTTTTTATTTTATGAGGACATCAAGTCATTATGTTCTACTATACCAAATTATTATACCATGGTAGGCCTCCTGCTCAAAGGTCATGATAAGGACCATTTATTAAAAGGCTGGTCTTGCAGCAGTACACTTATACTGTTTTTCCAACTGGACTTTAGCAAGGCAGCTATGTGACATTTGGATATATTTACTAAACATTATTGTTTAAATTCAGCCTCAGGATAATAATGATTTGAGCCAATAGTGTTATAGAAACTTTTTGGACAAAGGCTCCTCATCTGTCCTGCTGCATAGTAACTTCATTTTGAGACCCTTTTTTCCCCCTTCCATCTTGTGGCATTTTATTCTTTTGTGTGTATAATGGTAACCTCCACTCCAGTATTTTGATCGTTACTCTCAAATGTATGTTCATCTTACCTGCACTTTCAGTTATCTATTGTGTGTGTGGTTTTGTGGAATGATCCCTGCCATTTTTAGTCTCCAAGATTGATGACTTGTTTTGAATTATCATAAAAAAACATCAGAGGAGTAGCCGTGTTAGTCTGGATCTGTAAAAACAGCAAAGAGTCCTGTGGCACCTTATAGACTAACAGACGTATCGGAGCATAAGCTTTCATGGGTGAATACCCATTTTGTCAGATGCATGAAAGCTTATGCTCCAATACGTCTGTTAGTCTGTAAGGTGCCACAGGACTCTTTGCCTCTTTTATAAAAAAAAAAAAAAAATAGTTTACCTGTAATTGTGTACTGTGAAGATTCAAATCCTAATAGTGCTTCTCCCCAGAGTAGAGGATTCTTTCACCTTCTTGTCTGTCTTTTTTTTTTTTTTTTTAAAGTGTGATTTTATATATTATATATATGGCTAAGATTTAGTCACGGGTATTTTTAGTAAAAGTCATGGACTGGTCACGGGCAATAAACAAAAATTCACAGCCCGTGACCTGTCCATGATTTTTTTACTATAAATATCCATTGTGACTAAATCTCTGTTCATGGGGCCCTGCTGCTCTATGCTCCTGCTCCAGCATTGGGGGCTGACTTCCCCTGGCGGCCCGCTGCTCCAGGGCCCCCAGAAACTACTACTCTGGCGGCATCCGGGGCCGCCACTCCGGCTGCCACAGCAACAGCTGCTGCTTGGGCGGTTCTCAGGGCCAGTTGCCGAAGGCTGTCCGAGCAGCAGCCAGTGTGGCCAGCCCTGGGGCCGCTCCAGCAGCGGCTGGTGCGGCTGGCCACGGAGTGCTCAAGCAGCTGTCCGCGGGGTTAGATGCAACAGCCACTGTAGCTGAGGAAGTCATGGAATCCGCTACCTCTGTGACAGAAACACAGCCTTAATTATGTGTGTGTGACTATATTATATTTTATATTTTATGTATTATAATATAATATTGGTATCAAGAGGAGCTGTGAGTGCACATCACCTTTGAAAATCAGGTTACTTATTTATGTGCCTATCTTTAGGTTTTAAAGTTGTAATTTGGGAAGAAGATTTTGATGTTAAACTTTTAGGTGCAGGGAAGGATCTTCTTAACTTTATTTTTGTTTTTTAGATTACCAGTTTTTTAAAAAGTATAACCAGCATGAAAACTTGCTGGCCCTTGTCATGTGATGTGATATGTCAGGGAATCCATTTGAACTCTTGTGTGTATCTTTTATAGCAGTTGTAACTGAATTCAGCTCAGATCTTTATATTAATTGTTTATAAAAATGTGTAGAATATCTGTTAAAGATTTATGATTACTAATGCAATTTTGATTTGTTTCGCTTTGTTTAGTTTGGTAATAATCTTTTTCTTACAGCTTGACAAAGATGACATGGTATACATGGAGGCATATGATAAATTGCTGGAATCCTGGCTTACCTTGGTACAAGATGACAAACATTTCCACAAAGGCTTCTTTACGCAACATGCTGTTCAGGTTTTTAATTCTTATATTCAGTGCCACCTAGCTGCTCCTGATGGTACAAGGAACTTGGTAAGTTCTTAATGTGCGGTTCTTGGGGTAACAATAAGCACTCTGATAGTGTATACAGTAATTAAACATTTCTTAGATATACACGACTTAAGTAACTATTAAAGGAGGTAACAGAAATTTTTTTACATGGTTTGCAGTAGTGATGAAAAAAACATGATTAGCAATTACTCTGTGCTGAGTTTGACACAGGAGAGGGTTCTTTGACAGCCTTTTTCCTCTCATCTTAAAGAGAAGATAAGGGGAGAGCAGTGGTGGAGAATGCTTTTAAAACCTTGGCTTTATTAAATATATAAAATAGCCCTATAATTGAAAAATTTGCTTACCTCTTATCCTTCCATCTTTGGGTCTAGTGACAAAATAAATTACTACCTTTTTTGCAGAATTTTGATGAAACCAAAAATCCTTCAATGGAATTATAAACCTGATAGTGCGCTTGTTAATTCTCTCTGTACTTAGCCACCAAATTCTTATTTTGTTGTCCCCTTTTAAGTGTATTTTATATGTGTAAACTTATCAGATACACAGTAGGACTGTGGGCTTAGACTAGGAGAAACTGCTTTAGTAGAGATACTGTCCTTTTGGATAAAATGGTAAACCAGGGTCCATACAGCCTTTCTGTGTTAGCTGTCCAGGAGGAAATTTTAAACATTCCATGGCATTTTCATGGGAAAATCCCAACATTTTATCCTTTCCTTCTAAAGTAATCAATCCCAACCTTCTGTCCCTTAAAACAGGTTCTGATGTAGACTGTTGAATGTAAATCTTGAGCATATTAATGATTGCCCAATTTTTATACAGTAATATCGAACTTGATGGTATTTAAAGGACTTTGAGATACCTCACTTCCGAAAAATACCATATAAACCTACTTCGTTTCTCTTGATGCCTAACAGATGGTGGTAAGAGTTTCAGTATAGTGAAGAATATTTTACAAGAGACCTTGAATTCATAACAGACAGTCTTGACATAACTTGTATACACAGGTTAATTCATGTCCTTCTGTGAGATAAGTCGTTTATCCCATGAATAACCTTTTAAAAGCCACAGCTGGCATTTCAGAATGCTGCTTGTTCAATATCAAAGCAGTGGCTGGAACTTTCAAATAGGAAAGCACTCTTCAGTGAGCAGCTGCAACTTTGAAGTGACCAAAAGAGAATTATTTGCCAGTTTAGATAAAGAAAAGAGGCATTTAAAAGCACTTCGGGAGGATTTAAGGTTTGGATTCAGTTTCCCAGCTCCTTTCTAGAATGACAGCAAAAAGATACTTTTCTCTGACACACAATCTTCTCTCTCTCTTATCAACTACTGCAATTTCATACTTAACTTTCCAGTTAACACTGAAATCCATTTTCCCATAAATGTAGTGTATTTGTTCTTGGAAATAAGTCGTGATGTACTTAAGGGGTCTTTGCAATATTACCAACCTGAGTTTTCAAAAATAGAGATTTACTAAAAATCGTGAGATTTATAAAAAAAAATTAAGGTGGTTCTTATTTCACTTCTGATTTTTTGAGCTTTCAGTATTCACTTTTTCAACCTTTACTCTGTAAACAATGAGGGCTGGAAACTTTTCTTTTCCTTAATGAAAGCTCTGATTTTTACGTAATAACAAGACTCCAGGAGCTAGGATTTTAAAACATCAAACATGGTAGGACTCCCAATAAAATCTCTAGAACTGCCAACGTTGTCTTTGTCATGACTTGTGTATGAAGTTGGCAAACAAAATATCCAGCCTCAGTGTTTTCATAGCTTAAAATATTAGTTCCTGGCCTCTTGTATATGTGACTCAGATAGCAAATGTAGTAATTCAGTCTTGGTTAGTGTCTAAACTAGTGTCTGTGAGCCAGTAGTGATGTGTTTGAATTTTAGAATCTTTTTGCTCAGTTTGTCTATGGCAATTTTATTGGTATGTTGGTGACGTATTTCAAGCCCAAAGCTAGTCCTTGAGAGCAAACTGTATATTTTGCCTCTTCCTTGATTGGTTGAGCCTGTTCTGTGTGATCAGTGGGGTTAGCCAAATGCACCTAAAGCCATTTTCACTTGGCCTATCATAGGTTGCATTTTGTTTGAGCTCCTGATTCAGATAGAAAAGTTTGGGAGATAGGGTGAGATTTTTTTCCTCCTGTTTTTTTCTCCTTCTGTTTCTCCTATCATGTTTTGTCTGTCACTGGCATCCAGTGGCCAGTCTGTAATTCCTCCATTTATTAGAAATAGTCTCATTCAATATCTGGACTTACATTATTGCATTCCAGTTTTATAAGAGAATTGAGTTCAGTGATTGTTTCAGAGGTAAGACCTAGTCATACCCCTGATTCCAGAAAACCATGGGCATTAAGTCACCAGCTCCTTTCTTAATTCTTCTACGTATATTTTATTAAACTTAAACTTACATTTCTGATTTTCCATCTGGAACACCAAAAAATTGAAAAGCATGTAGAAAAGTGATTTTTTTTCTTCTTTGCATAGTCTGATATTTTTAACACGGTAGATATCTTGTATAATATACATTGATTGATGATTTTTAACTTATTTAAAATCATATCAGACTGCCAATGGTGTAGCCTCTCGGGAGGAAGAAGAAATAAGCGAACTGCAGGAAGATGATAGAGACCAGTTCTCTGACCAGCTGGCCAGTGTAGGCATGCTAGGAAGAATTGCTGCAGAACACTGTATACCTCTTCTTACAAGGTACAAGAGATAATTATAAAAGTGTACTGTACTTCAGTCAGATGATTTAAACAAAAATATCTCATGTTAAGCAGAGTTTAATTCTTTAATATAACCTTAATTTATGTAATGACTACATAAAGTTATTTGCTCATTGTTTTTCTTCAGTTTATTAGAAGACAGAGTGACAAGGCTCCATGGTCAGTTGCAAAGACATCAGCAGCAGTTACTTGCCTCACCAGGATCAGGGTCAATTGACAATAAAGTGCTTGATGACCTGTATGAGGATATTCATTGGCTTATTTTAGTCACAGGTTAGTGGAAGTGTTAAACACATAAAATATTGGTATACTGTATCTGAAACTGGAGCTCCTCAGCCAAAACTGCAGTGCATCTATCAATCCATATGTCTCATCCTTGTAATTGATTTGTATGCGGTCATTATCTTTCGTCTCATATAGATACTTCACAAACTATAGAGGCAAACGTATCATTTGCCTTTCAACAATACTGGGTTACTTTATCATTCTTTTTCTTATTTCCTTATGTTAATTGTGATAGAAATAATTTGTTTCTTATGAAGATGCTTAGAAAAATGTTAACAGAAGACATCTTACTTTCTGTGCTTGTACTGATTTTGTCATACACTTTTGACCTGTTTGTTCTTAAGTATAGTCAGTCGCCATATTCAGGTAGCTTGCTGTCAATGAAAGATCATAAATAGAGAATATCTGAGGTATGTAATGGCAAAAAGAACTTACTGGCATGAGTTTCTGATGGCCATGTTACTGAGTGACAAAGACCTGAGTGAGTTATGCAGATCATCCCAAATAGAGTGTCAATAAAACACTGATGCAACCACACAGCACCATACATATTTTGCTGCATTTTAGGGCAATTTATTTTTGAAACATTTTTAAGTTTCAAACTTTTTATTGGTACTATCTTTTATATTGATTCATAAAACCAAATTACCTTAGTTACTATGCCCATGCCACAGTGGCAGAAATATTGAAATAAAAATGTACATCTTTTAAGATGTTTAATAAAACAGGGTTTTGTGATTTTTGAATGTCTGATGTCTTAGTGATTACCAGATCTTGATGTAAATATGGTATACAGTTTACTAGCCATACCATTATCCCTCCTGGGATAAAGTTTTTATTTCTAGTTCTGGTGAGTTATGGTACATCGGACATTACAGTTGTCACTAGACCAGGAACGAATATTGCCTATCCTGGACATCAGACATACTGTATTTTTAAATACCTTCTTCTACCTGAGGTACGCGTACTATGAAAAGAAGGAAACCTTTTTTTGTGGTAAGTTTGTTTGGCATTCTTTTGAAAGCTACTAAAAGGCTTGGATTGTTAGCAATCTCAATTTAGATTGATTAGTGGGCAGAGTGCAGATGAGTTGAAACTGTAAAATTAAGACATTTTATCACATGGCTGCAGAAAAAAAACTATTAGAAATGTAGTGTAAAAAATTATTATTCTACAGAGGCATCAGTTCTGGTATCTGCAGGTGATGCAAACGTGTTCTGTATTTTGTTTGTTCAGGGATTACTTTTCATCTTTAACTTCCAGTTATAATTTTAGGATCTCTTCTCTCATCTGTGTACACAGTACTGAAATACATAATTGATTAAGATATATATTTAGCACTGTTAGTCAGGATTGATTCCAATGCCATTTAACCTCTGCTGTAAAGCCAATAGACTTAAAAAGCAAAGTCCTAAAATGGAAAAACTTAATCTAGGGCAAAAAACTTGTGGTCACTTTTTCTTTCTTTCTTTCTCTCTCTCTCTCTCTCTCTCTACTTTAGGCTACCTCTTAGCTAATGATACTCAGGGAGAGACTCCACTAATACCTCCAGAAGTAATGGAATATTCCATTAAGCATTCAACTGAGGTTGACATCAATACAACACTTCAGATCCTGGGATCTCCAGGAGAAAAGGCCTCTTCCATCCCAGGATACAACAGAACTGATTCTGTAATTAGGTAAGACTACAACACCGTCTATAGCAGCTTCCATTCAGAATATCTCAAACAAATTTATATAGGTAGATAGGAGATAAAACTATTGATGGTCGAAGGCATCTTGGAAAAAGGGAAACAATGCATGAACATTGAATATGGGAAAGGAAAAGAGATCTCTCTTTATATCTTTTAAAATTAAGTAGATGTTCTGTCAGATTAGTTATAGTACAGGGATAATAAGGTAATGCTATAAAGGTAGAAAAGAAAAGGTAGGAAGAATTAAATCAATTGTAGGTTAAAGTAACAGTCTTAAGGTGAAATTTTAAGCTAAAGGTGACTCAGTGGCATGGGAAAAGGTAGGATTGGAAAGTATTGAAGATGGGGCAAGACAAATAAAACTGATTATTCCTCTAACTCCAAATTGTGAGAGACTTAGGAGAGTCCCAAGAGTAGAGAGCTAGAGTAAGCGGACAGGTAAGTAGGTAGTCATCAGGGGAAGGTGGAGCAAGTTCCTGGAGAGAAATGCAGAATTCAGTTTGCAGTAGAGATGGAGAAACATCTTTGTAGAAACAAATATCTTTTGCCAGTATATATCAAGAACCAAAATAAATAGTGTTTCTTTTTTGAACATATGAGACTAAATGTTTGAAATATCATTGAATTAAAATCTCTAGATAAGACTATATAGATTAATTGCATACTGCCTTCTACAGCATGCATAAACAAAATGACCGTTTGCCAAGCTTTCCAAAGTATTAAATGGGACTGTTTGCTTCTGTCATGAACTGTTGGTCCCTGGGATTGCTCCAGAAGCACTCTGTTGGCCTTCAGTGGGGAAAGAATGCTGTCGCTCAGACACTCAGTTACTGGCCTATTTTAAGGACCAGCGTAAGGGGTTCAGAAGGGATTTCCATCCTTTTTGGGAAGAAGAATGATGTGTATGGTGCTCAGTGTTGGGCAACAAAGAAGAAACATGAGCAAATGATCTGTTGAACAGAAATGCAGATGTTAAGATGGGTGAGTGGAGTCAGAAAAAAGACCGCACGAGGAATGTGTATGTTAAAGACATGCTTAAAATATGACCCATAAATCAAAAAAAATGAGGGAGTGCAGGCTCAGATGGTTTGGTCATGTAAAGTACAGTCCTGACAGGTATGAGGATAAGAGAATCCCAACAGATCAAGACTGAAGGAAAAAGACAGAGGCCAGCCCAAGAAGTAGTGGTGGAATGTCATAAAGGAAGACATGTTAACGTGTTGTGATAGAGGATATGGCATTGAACAGAGCACTTTGGAGGGAGAGAATTCAGCACTGACCCCGCTTGATGGGATTAATGCAGAAAGAAGGAAGAAGAAAGGAAAACAATGGCTCAAAGCAGAGTCTCAGAGTTTGAGGGTTCAAATTAAGGGGATCATGTAGCACACTAATGGATGTGGAAATTACTTCACCCAGGGTTAAAATTAGTTTTCTGTGTCTGTCTCATGCCAGCCTTAATCTACTATAGGAGGCTAGAGATGGCTTTTCATTCCCATTCATTTGGTCCCTGGATTGACAGGTCTAGAAGTGATGTGGAAGTGTTATACTTCGTCCTTGAAAGGTAAAGGAGTACCTTTATGTTGCTCCTTGATGATCCCTCCCTCTAGCTGGCAAAAAAAAAGAAGCAGCAATACTGTCCAATTGTGTGTGTCCAGTGGAATAGGGAATAAAATCTGTTCTAAAGGAAGAGAGTCGCTAGGGTCTATCAGGGATATGGCTGAGGGGGAGGAAGTATATACACTGTACAGTAACAAAAATAGTCAGATAATTTACTTTCAGTATTTGATTTGATTTAGTTTGCACATGCTCCTCAGACTGTCCAAAGTTTATAGGTAATAATGCGAGGGAGAGGGGAAATACTGATGTCTCAGTAAAAGCTTTTAAAGTCCTTTAGGCAGTGTTCCAATTGTAATATTTCCCATTTCCCCTGATGTCAGAGTACTGGAGAGAATTCTTCCTGCTGCAGAGATTTCAGAGTCCAATTTCAAATGCATTCTCTTGGACTTGACTAGGATATTCTAGCATCTCTATCCCATCCCACCATCCATGTATAAAGAGAGAATATCCTGAGGGTGCTTACACTCCATCCATAGAAAGAGGAAATACTTGGTGATGTCTTGCTTCTTCCACCCCATTCCATGAAGAATGGAAATCTTTATTGTGGCCATGCCACCCTGCTTGGGTAATTGACCCTGCTTAAACTCCAAAAGGTAAAAATCCACCAAAACCCAAAGTCAAGTATCTTAATTATACTTCATATCTGCAGGTTATTATCTGCTATTCTAAGAGTTTCAGAAGTAGAATCTCGAGCAATAAGGGCGGATCTAACACACCTTCTGAGTCCACAAATGGGAAAAGATATTGTATGGTTTCTTAAGCGTTGGGCAAAAACCTATCTCCTAGTGGATGAAAAACTGTATGACCAGGTAAGACTTTAACTGCAATTTTGATTGCCTTAATGGACTGTAGAGTATATAACACTAACACTACTGTATGAAAGTGGATGTTAGAGTTTGTTTTAAACCTCCAGCTGTGTTTTGTTTTAGAATTTAGTGTATATAGTTATAGCCTGAAAAATTAGTGTTTTCTATTTAATTTTTTTTCTAAGAGGAAGTAGCTATGCTCATAACTTAAAAATAATTTTTGTGATTTTTAAATGCCATTTTGTAGGCTTTGAGAGATAGCAGGCAGACATCCTTCATGCTGTCACTTGATGGAATATCTTCTCCAGATAAGCTATCTGAGCCACTACTGTCTTCAAATCTCTTGAGATTAATCTCCACTGTAATAGTCACAGTAAATGACCTAATGATAACGGCTAGGCAGGTGGCCTGATAGAGATTCATTAATATTTCTAATTCACTTAGTTGGATTTTTTTTAAAAAAAGCAGGGATGGGGAGGAACCCCCAGAACCTAAGAAGAGTCCAAATTGTGTGATCTTAACGTTCCTGTTAGTCATTTTTTCTCCCTCCCCGCTCCATTATGTTCCATACCCATGTCCACATTGTTACTATTTCAGTATGCAGTGTAGTTGTAGCTGTGTTGGTCCCAGGATATTACAGAGAAGGTGGGTGACGTAATATCTTTTATTGGACCAACTTCCGTTGGTGAGAAAGACAAGCCTACCCGGAGCTCTTTTTCAGGTCTCTCTCACCAGCAGAAGTTGGTTCAATAAAAGATATTACCTCACCCTTTATTTCATTGGCAATGCTTGTGGCGTGGACAGTCTTATATGTTGTTTGAACAGGACAAACACAATGGAGCTCTGATGCTGATTGGAGCCTGTCGACACAATTGAACTACAGATCAATAGTACAGGACTCGCTGGCCTGCACTGACTAAGGAGGGCAGAGTGACTGCATTTTTATAGCTTCTGTTTCTGAAATAATCAGGGATATTAAAATTCTCAGAGGATCATCCTGAGTGAAATTTGGGATACTGAAGGCTCCTTCTTAGTCTTCAGTAGGTTGTATTTTTAGTTATTTTTGTAAAGAAAGACTGATTCTTCTCTGATTGATGAAGTGCATGCGTGTCAGGACTAGAGCCAGAAGGTTTTTGGAGCGATGTCCGTTGATCCACACGTGCGCAGTGCGCTTCCTCATGCTCCCAGCACAGGTTATGATAGGCCGTGTTGGTCAGCATCTCTTCAGTTCCCTCTTACTGCCACATGGCTGGAGTCGGAATCCCTGGTCCTCTGCGATCTTCGTCTTTACACTAAGATAGCCTTTACTCTTCCTGTATATAGTACTACTTTGTTGTTTTTGTAGTGTAGATAGTTTTCCATAGTTTTATGTAGTTGTGATAGTTCATTAGTAATAGTTTCCCCAGTTGGGGTCATACAGGGTCCCTCCTGGGGACTATGCTCCACAATCTGCAGTTTAAGAACTGTGTTTCCTGGCCTCGCTTGTTCTCCGTGAATGATGAGCACCAATGCTGTCTGTTCTGCCTCGGGGAAGCCTGTATCGCTGTGCCATCAGTAAGGCTTTTTCGCCATGGACTCGAGAGGCATGACAGCTTTGCCTGAGAAAGCACCTCATGGAGGAGGCCATGAGGCGGCATGCCCACTCGGATCTGGAACCATTGGAACCGGCGGGTTCCATGCCACCTCTTCTCTTGCCTTGGACCCGACAGTCCTAGGCATGAAAGTAGGAAGCACTCTCCTAGGCACAGAAGCAAGTCCCTATCGAGGGCTGCTTCCAAGCACAGCCTTTCTGCCCCAAGTTTCTTGGGTGAGAAGTCGCGTGCCGACCCCACTGCACCGGCGCCAAAGCTTCCCTGCCTTGAGCTTCCCCGCTCTGTGCTGTCTCCTCCATGCTCGCTGCCCATCCCCCCATCGCTTCCATGACCTTTGTGCATGACCTTTGTGCTGCAGCTGTGAAGACTCCACCGCAATCTTCTGCTGCCACCAGGGATACTGCGTGAACCCCTGGCTGTCTGGAGCCCCTTCTCTCCATGGAAGAGCTGGAGCTGCCCAACCCACCTTCATCACTGCTCTCTGACCCATCACTCACCCGTGCGATTCCCACTCTGGTGAATGAGCCAGTCCTGCTCCTGCTGTGCCTGTGCTGCACCGTGATCTAGCCACACCGTCTGCTCCCCCATTTCAAGAGGCATCTTCAGACTCCGAGGGCTTTTCTGACCCGGAGCCAGTCTTTTCTCTGATATCTAAGCGTAGGTCTGACTCTCGCTACTGCCTGCCCACCTTAACCTCCTGCTTATGACCTGGCCTTGGTGATGTGGCACCAATATCCCTAAGGCCCTCTGCACACCCAGCTCTCTACTCTTTGGCCCCATTGGCTACCCTGGGACACCTACCACCCTCCGTACCCTCTCTCCCAGGCGTCATACCAATCTGCCCCGGCTCCTTTGCTGTTACCATCAGGCTCCGAGGCGGAGGTTGAGCCAGTATTGCTGGTCCCTACAGCCTCTTCCTCCTCTCTGGAGGAAGCTGTATGCACCCTACCTGTCATACTACCAGTGGCACCAGGAACCCCCACGCCAGTGCCACCCGTCACACCACCTCTGTTGCAACCGCTTCCTCAGTTCTCACCAAAAAACAACCCAGGGCATAGTTTTGATGTGTCGGTCAAGAGCTGCAAACTCTCCCCATTGCCACCTGTGGCCCCACATATCATCTTTGGGGGCTGCATTGCCCTGTTCACCCACAGTTGGGGCAAGATCACCACGGACCATTGGGTACTGGAGATTATCCACCAAGGAAACACCATAGAATTTTTCATTCCCCCTCCAGAGCCCCCCCACCCAAAAGCCTCCAGGGGACCCCTCCCATCAATATCTTCTACAACAAGAGGTTGATGCCCTTCTCCTGAAGGGTGCCATAGAGCCTGTGGCACCTCCCTACTAAGCAGAGGCTTCTACTCCCCATAGATCCTCATTCCCAAAAGGGCGGAGAGCGCCGCCCCATTCTTGACCTTCATCTCCTAAATACCTTTTATCCAAGAATCCAAGTTCCATATGGTGATGCTGGCTTCTATTATCCCCTCTCTTCCCCCCTGAGGCCTGGTTTACAGCCCTTGATATGAATGATGCATACTTCCACATCGACGTCCACCTGGGCCACTGGATATTCCTTTGTTTCTAGATGGGGCAACACCACTATCAATACTGAGTCCTCCCCTTTGGCATTGTGACAGCTCTGTGAGTCTTCACGAAGGTCTTTGAGGTCATGATGGCTCACATGCGCTGCCTTGGCTACTCGGCATGCCCCTACTTTGTTGATTGGCTCCTCATTGCGCTCTCCCAACAGGAGCTTAGCTCTGCCATCTCCATTCTTCGCGCTCTCCTGGCCCCTCTAAGTGTCTGCATCAATGAGGAGTCAGCGCTCTTCCCTACTCAGACGATCAACTTTATTGGCATGCAGCTTGACCCAGTTGTGGCTCATGCCTTCCTTCCATCGGACCTCTTCAACGCTGACAGCCCTAGTGACAATGCTCCGCTGTGCCCCTTGCATCATAGTATGCCGTTGCCTCTCCATCCTCAGCCAATGGCGGCCTGCACTTTTGTGACACCACATACAGATCTACACATGCGTTGCCTACAAATCTTGCTCCTCTTCATGAACAGACCCCAAGGAGATCATGTGACCGCCAGGGTTGTGGTTCCTCGGACAGTTCTGGCCTCCCTCACTTGGTGGACCGACCCTTCCAATGTCGTAATCAGTAGCCCTTTCACCACCCCCACCCCACAGGCCACCATCACAACAGATGCCTCCCTTGCGGGCTGGGGGGACCATCTCCACCAACACACAGCCCAGGGTATTTGGACACTGCAAGAGGCCAGGCTCTACATCAACGTTCAGGAGCTCTCAGCAGCTTGTCTAGCCTGCCAGGCATTTCTTTCTCTGATCCAATCACCGCATATGCAGCTCCTCTCCTACATCAACAAAGTAGGAGGTGCCTGGTCTCCATCCCTCTGTGCAGAGTCAATACACCTGTGGAACTAGTGCATCCACCATCATATCATGCTGCAGGCTATGTACTTGCTGAGCACCCAAAATTCCATGGCCAAATGCACTCAGCAGAGCTCTCCACCACAACCATGAGTGGGAGCTGCATGACCCTCCTCTCTGCTACCTAGTCTGAATCTGGGGCACCTCTTGCTGGGATTTTTTTCACCGCTCGCAAGAATTGCAAGTTGCCTGTCTATTTCTTCAGGGGAGACCTGAGCTAGGACTCCCAAAGTGACGCACTTCTGCTGTCCTGGACTGGAGACCTCTGCTATGCCTTTCCCCCCATTGCCCTCCTACTACAAGTCCTCTGCACGATTCAACAAGACCATGCCACTGTCATATTCATAGCCCCATATTGGCCACACCAGTTTTGGTTCTCAGGCCGCCTCAGATTTTCCACCTGGGCACCTCTCTGCCTCCGAACTCTCCTAGACCTCTTCAGCCAACATCAGGGGCGAGTCTGGCATCCCAACCCGAACCCGCTTCACCTTATGGCAAGGGTGGGCAATCTACGGCCTAGGGGCCGTATCCAACCCTTCAGACATTTTAATCAGGTCCTCGAGCTCCCGTTGGTGAGCGAGGTTGTGGGCTTGCCCTGCTCCACGTGTGCTGTGGCTCCGCACAGCTCCCGGAAGCAGTGGCATGCCCCCCTTCAGCTGCTACGCATAGGGGCAGCCAGGGGGCTCCGTGCACTGCTCCCGCCCGAAGCACTGCCCCAGCAGCTCCTATTGGCTGGGAACCACGGCCAGTGGGAGCTTCAGGGGTGGTGCCTGCATATGAGGCAGCATGCAGAGCTGCCTGGCTGTGCCTCCACGTAAGAGCCGGAGATGGGACGTGCTGCTGCTTCCGGGAGCGGCTTGAGGTAAGCGCCACCTGGAGCCTGCACCCCGACCCTCTGCCCCAGCCCTGATCCCACTCCCACCCTCCTAACCCTTTGGTCCCAGCCTGGAGCACCCTCCTGCACTCCTAGTCCCACCCGAGAGGCCGCACTTGCAGCCGGAGCCCTCACCTCCCCCCTGTACCCCAACCCCCTGTCCCAGCTCAGAGCTCCCTCCTGCACTCTGAACTCTTCATTTCTGGCCCCACCCCAGAGCCCACACACCCCCTCACAGCCCAACCCCAATTTAATGAGCATTCATGGCCTGCCATACAATTTCCATACCCAGATGTGGCCCTTGGGCCAAAGAGTTTGTCCACCCCTGCCTTATGGCCTAGTTTTTGGATAGAGCTTGAGGCTAGACAAAGCATGCTCTACCCCAGTATGCCACATTCTTACTCAAAGCAGGAGGGCATCCACCATGGCACGCTACCGGGCTAAATGGAAATGTTTCACCGCTTGGTCTTACTGCCATCACCACCATCTTGGTGAGATTTCCATTCCCATCATCCTCAATTACCTACTGAAGCTCAAGACGGTGAGCCTCACCATCCGCTCCCTCTGGGCCATCTGGCAGCACTGAGTGCTTCCTCCCTTCAGTGGATGGCGCCTCAGTATTTATCCACCCTACCACCATCTGTTTGGTCCATGGGATCTTAATCTAGTCCTATCTGCTCTCATAAAGCCTTCTTTCAAACTGCTGGCAACGTGTTCCCTCTCTCATCTCTCTATGAAGGTAATCTTCTTGGTTATCATTACCTTTGCTTGATGAGTCAGTGAACTGGCAGCCATGATGGCTGACACCCCGCCCCATACTGTGTTTCAGGGTACATCTACACTCCAGTGCTGCATCGGCGCAGCTGCAGTGTGTCTGGTAAAGATGCGCTATGCCAACAGGGGAGTTCTCTCCCATTGGCATAAATACTCCACCTCAGTGAGAAGCGTAAGCTGTGTCAGTGGGAGAGTGTCTCCCGCTGACATAGCGCTGGTGTGGACAGCGCGAAACTTGTGTTGCTCAGGGAGGGGAGCTTTTTCCCACCCCTGAGCAATATAAGTTAGATGACTTAACCAGTAATATAGAACTGCCCTCAGAAGGACACAGTCCCCATGCGACTGCACCCTAACTTCCTCCCAAAGGTGGTGGTGGAGTTCCACTTCAATCAGTCCATTCACCTCCCTGTCCTCTGTCCGAAGCCATATGCCTCCCATGCAGATGCTACCCTTCACTCCCTCAATATCTGACGTGCCTTAGCCTTTTATCTCCAGAGGACCCATCACCGAAGCTGTTTGTACTAATTGCAGACCAGTCCAAGGGCCAAGCTGTCTCTTCCCAGTGAATTGTGAAATGGGTCTTCGGGTGCATCCAGACGTGCTACACACACTCCAACGTATGGCCACTGGATACAAGTACAGCACACTCTATGCAAGCACAAGTTACCACTTTGGCATACCGAGCAGCCATTTCCTGGCAGGACATCTGTCAAGCAGCGACATGGCAATTCGTTCACATATTCACCCTCTGCTATGCCAGTTGTCCCCAAACTCTGGGGTTCATCCCCCTAAGGGGCACAAAGGAACATTCATGGGGGCTGCAGCAGGGCCCAGGCCAGCCCCCATGGTAGGTGGGGAGGGAGCGCCACCCCATCCCGCTCTGGCCCCAGCTCTGCCTTGGCCCCAGCCACAGCCCTGCGCCACATCCCACCCCCGGCCTGAGCCCGGGTCTCTGCTCCTGGCCCCAGCCTCGGCCCCCTTACCCCTTTCTGCATCCCATGGCCCCGCTCCCGGCCCCACCTCCCAGGATGGAGGGCATGTACAGAGGTAAGGAAGGGCATGTCCCTGAAAAGTTTGGGGACCACTGTGCTATGCCATCGCTGAAGGAGCGGCTGCGAACATGCAGTTCTACAGCCTGCATTTCCATCTCCATGTTGATTACTACTTGCTACTCACCCACATTGGAATACATAAAAATAATACTCTGAATAAATGTAAGGTATATAATTGCTATCACTGGAGGGTCTTTGAGATATGTGGTCCCTATTCCAATACCCGCTCTCCATCCCCTTTGCTGCGAGCTGGAATACTTGGTGTTAAGAGGGTCACTGAAGAGGCATTGCTGGGAGAACGAGGACTCTTGATGCACGTGCAGATCAATGGACACTGCTATGAAAACCTTCTAGCTCCAGAACATGGCACGCATGTGCACCCATGATTGGAATAAAGATAGGGACCACACATCTGGGAGAACCTGTAGTTATAGGTAAGTAACCTCCTCCTCTTATTGGTTGGGAACCATTAGAACATGTTGATTTGCAACTAAATGTAACCTTTATTAAAAAAAAAAAAAAAATTGTGAACCAGGAGGATACAATATATCTCTGCCGGGGTGGGCAAACGTTTTGGCCTGAGGGCCGCATTGGGTTTCGGAAATTTGTATGGAGGGCCAGTTAGGGGAGACTGTGCCTCCGCAAACAGCCAGGCGTAGCCCGGCCCTTACCCCCCCGCCCCCATACCCTCTCCTGCTTCTCGCCCCCTGCTCCCTGTCCCCTGACTGCTCCTGGAACCCCCATCCCTGACTGCCCCCTGCCGCCCCATCCAACTCCTCTTCTCATTCCTAACTGCCCCCCCAGGACCTCTGCCTCATCCAACCACCCCTTCTCCCTGACCGCCCTCGGAACCCCTGCCCCTGACTGTCCCCCGCTGTCCCATCCAACCCGCCCTTCCTGATTGCCCCCCTGCCCCCCGCGGGACCCCTGCCCCATCCAACCACTGCTTCTCCCTATCCCCGGAATCCCTGCCCCTGACCGCCCCCCGCCACCCCCTCCTTCCTGGCTGCCCCCACCGGACTCCTGCCCCCATTCAACCTGACCGCTCCGCCCCCTATCCACACCCCCGCCTCCTGACCACCACCCTAACCCCCGAATTCCCCTGTCCTCGATCCACCTCCTTGCCCCCTTACCGCCCTGCCTGGAGCACCGGTGGCTGGCAGCGCTACAGCTGCGCTGTCCAGCTGGAGCCAGCCATGGCACCGTGCAGCACCGAGCACCGGGTCAGGCCGGGCTCTGCAGCTGCGCTGCCCCAGGAGCTCACAGCCCCGCTGCCCAGAGCATTGTGCTGGCGGTGCAGTGAGCTGAGGCTGCGGGGGAGGGGAAACGGCAGGGGAGGGGCCAGGAGCTAGCCTCCCAGGCCAGGAGCTTAGGGACTGGCCAGGAGGGTCCCAGGGGCCGGATATGGCCCACAGGCCATAGTTTTTGCCCACCTCTGATCTATACACATTATTTAAGCAATTATATAGCTTACATTTATTCAGAATCTTAATTTTTATATTGTTTTTGATTATAAGAGTGGTGAATGATGCATTTCTTTTTGGCTAGATGATTGAATCATAGGACTGGAAGGGACCTCAAGAGGTCATATTGTCCAGTCCCCTGCACTCATGGCAGAATTAAGTATTATCTATTCTAGACTATCCCTGACAGGTGTTTGTCTAACCTGCTCTTAAAAATCGACAACCATGGCGATTCCACAACCTCCATGGGCAATTTATTCCAGACTCAGTGCTTAACCACGCTGACAGGAAGTTTTTCCTAATGTCCAACCTAAACTGCCCTTGCTCAATTTAAGCTCATTGCTTGTCCTATCCTCAGAGGTGAAGGAGAACAATTTTTCTCTCTCCTCCTTGTAACTATCTTTTATGTACTTGGTGTGACGGGTTGGATCACAGAAACCCCCTTTGGGACTGCCACCTGATGTGCTGAGACTACCTCTGAGCCTGTTTTCCTGACAGCTTGGGACTTCAGTGTCCTGCCTGGCTGTGCCAGACACGTTAGCCTGCTACAAACACAGACCCAGGTCTGAACCATGTCCCCCAGAAGCTGCAGGCTTAACTGAGAACAGCTTAAGAAGTGTTCCTGTCTCCAGCACTCAGATACCCAGCTGCCAGTGGGGTCCAAACCCCAAATAAATCAGTTTTACCCTGTATAAAGCATATACAGGGTAAACTCCTAAATTGTTTGCCCCCTATAACACTGATAGAGAGGTATGCACAGCTCTTCCCCCTACCCCCCCCCCCCCCCGGTATTAATACATACTGTGGGTTAATTAATAAGTAAAAAAGTGATTTTATTAAATTTAAAAAATAGGATTTAAGTGGTTTCAAGTAATAACAGACGCAACAAAGCAAATTACCAAGAAAAATAAAATAAAACAAACAAGTCTAAGCCTAATACAGTAAGAAAGTGATTACAGATGAAATCTCACCTTCAGAGATGTTCCAATAAGCTTCTTTTACAGACTAGCCTCCTTCTAGTCTGGCTCTAGCAATCACTCACACCCATGTAGTTCCTGTCCTTTGTTTGTTTCTTTCAGGTGTCCTTTGGGGGTGGAGAAGCTACCTCTTCAGCCAGCTGAAGACAAAATGAAGGGGTTTCCCCAGGGGCTTAAATAGACTTTCTCTTGTGGGTGGAAACCCCTTCTCCTCTCCTATGCAGAATCCACCTGCAAGATGGAGTTCTGGAGTCACATGGACAAGTCACATGTCCATGCATGACTCAGATTTTTTACAGGCCGACACCACATTCCCAGGAAAGTTCAATTGTGGATTGATGTCTCTTAAACTTCATTGTTCGCTTAAGTGTTTCTTGATTGGGCACTTACTGAAAATAGTCTTTTCTCAAGAAGCTGACCAACTGCTTCCCTGAGCTACTTAAAATCAAACAAGTACATAGCCAATATTCATAACTTTGAATACAAAAATAATACATGCATACAAATAGGATGAATATATCCAGTAGATTATAACCTTTGCAGAGATGTGTTACATAGCATATCTAGCGTAAAACACATTCCAGTTATGTCATATTTATACTCATAAGCATATTTCTATAAAGCATTATGGGGTACAACGTCACACTTGAATCCTCTTCTCTGCTCTCCTTCCCCCCCCTCAATAAAAAGAAGCAAATGGAACAAATTCAGGGAGCAATTGGAGCTGCACTCCTGTAGCATGTCTGGTGAAGATGTGCTATGCTGACAGAAGAGTGCTCTCCCGTCTGTATAATTACTCCACCTCTGCAAGAGAGAGGTAGAAGCTATGTCAGCAGGAGAGCGTCTCCTGCCGACATAGCGCCGATATGGATAGCGCTTGGGTTGACGTAATTTATGTCATACAGGGGTGTGTCTTTTTCACACCCCTGAGCAACATAAGTTACATCGACCTAAGAGGTAGAGTAGGCCAGTCCTCAGTATTAGAGTCTTCAGTTCTGAAGAACTGCAGGAATTCCTTTATGGCCACCTTGAACTGTGCATGGGAAATGTAAAAGACACAAGGTGGGTGAGGTAATATCTTTTATTGGACCAACTTCTATTGGTGAGAGAGACAAGCTTTTGAGCTTACACAGAGCTCTTCTTCAGGTAAGAAGAGTGAGCTCAAAAGCTTGTTTCTCGCTAACAGAAGGTGTTCGGTCCCAACCTTGTCTCTAATTCATGGGACCAACACAGCTATGACAACACTGCATATATGGGAAATCTTTCTTTTAAAAGGTGGTGTTGAAGGATAGATGTAAGGATACTTAAAATAGGGTTTTATAACAAAATTGATATTGTTTCCTGTTTTTTGTCAAAGAGTGAGAGGTAAGTTTGGTTTCCTACCTATTTTTTCCTGATACTTTTTCCATTTTATCAACATAACTCTTGTACGTTAAGTAAGCAAGGACTGTGAAAGTCTGAAAATGAGTTACTATTTTTGTAAAATGCACTCATTTAATTGTTTTCTTTTTCTTATAGATAAGTCTACCATTTAATACAGCATTTGGTGCAGACACAGAGGGTTCCCAGTGGATTGTGGGTTACCTCTTAGAAAAAGTAATCAGTAACCTGGCAGTATGGAGTTCTGAGCAGGACCTTGCAAATGACACTGTTCAGTTGCTAGTAACATTAGTGGAAAGGAGAGAGAGGTAAACTGCAGGCATATGCAAGTCAAATTTTTCTTTTGCATCTCTTAAAATTATATTGGGCCAAAAATAAAGTGAATATAAAGTATATTACCTGTTAAGAGTATTTGTACTGTTCTAAATGTTTTCCACAGCTAAGAGCACTTAAAGTGAGAATTAAAGCATTCAAAATTGTTCAAGCCCTAGAATAAAATGCAAGGTATTTTATTAAAAATATGTACATACTTGCACATAAACTATATAATTTGCAGTTTTTCTCCTTTTATGACATAACCACCATGTTCTAGACTACATAGATTCAAGACCTGATTCTCCACTCTTACACCAGTTTTATGCTTCTGTAACTCCAGTGAAGTGTCACCAAACAGAACTGGTATAATGTAGAGGAGAATCAGCCTGTCGGTGCTTGTCAGCCCAGTTATGTGAGCCCCCCAAGTTTATATTGTACTGAAATGTGCTCTCCTTCCCCGTGCCTCTCAACTACCAGGTGTTTAGGAAGAATTAACTCTGCCTTTCCCCCCACCCTCCCAATCCCATAATGAGGATTTCTACACTGCTATTTACTTTTGCAGAATTAGCTGTTTAGGGTTGAAAAAATCAAATGCCAACATAGTTATGTTGTAAAAGAATATTAAAATGGTGTAATTTTAAACATCTAAAAGCATGTAGAATTTGGAGAAAGTGATACATTTCAAAGCCTTGCTTGGAGCTAGAAGCTGTAAAGCAGCAAATTCTTGAAAGTTTTATCCTTTTGTAGACTGACACGAAGTCGTTTTTTGTGTGTAATACATATGTATTGTGTTAAAAGAACATTATTACTGTTGCTAAGTCACGCACGCACGTTTTAAAATGCCAGAATTAAAGTTGCACATGCAACCTTAATCCACCCCCTTTGTGCATATGCATTATGTTAATATTGCATTATTTAATTACATGATTTTTTTCACACAGAATCCTTGCCTCATTCAGTGCACAAAATGGACAGTGCTCTCTTAACAAGCAACTATTCAGTATTTTGTTTTCTGCTTGATGTTCGATGTGTGGCCCTATGCCTTATTACTACACACTGTTCAAACTCTGCTCTGAAGACAGAATTATTAACTTCCTCACTGGCTTTTCTGTGGTGCTCATCATTATAGTATCTGAAGTGCTTCACAAATATTAGTGAATTTATTTTTACAATACCTCTCTAAAATTAAGGGGTATTATTCCCATTTTATAGATGGGGACCTGAGGCACAGAGAGAGTAAGGTAAAAAGTATATACTAAATTTGAGGTGCCTAGGCCTTGATTTTTTAGAATACTCAGCATTACATAGCACTTCATAATTATTACATAATCATTACATAGCACTTCAAAGCAGAGCTCCCCATGCCTTCAGTTACAGCTGCGAGTGCTCAGTGCTTCTGCAAATCAGACACCAGGGTTTCAAAGTCAGGCATGAGAAACACACAATGAGTGAGTGATTGTAAAAGGCTTGGTTGAAGTGACTTGCCCAATATTACATAGGAACTCTGGCAAGGAAGGAGTAGAATCCAGTTCTTCACAGCAGCATTCATCTGCCTTAACCATGAGACCATCCTTTTTCGCAGTAGGAAAAGCATTCAAGTGCCAAAGTCAGTTGTGAACTCCTTAGTGTTAGGTAGGAGCTGACACTGTTCAGTGCTCTCTACAGGGTTCCCATAACCTTGCCTCTCTCATTTCTGCTCCCAGCCCTCAGTGGCGGTACCTCAGAGGAAGCTTGATAATGGTGTGAGCTTTTTAGTTAAGGCTGGCAGGGGATTGAGTCCTGTCTGGGAGTCAGGTCTGGAATCCAGGATTAAAGCATGTGATCTCAGCCTAGAGGAGAATTTTAAGGAGATCACAACCACCCACCATTTCTTTGACTACATGGGGCGGTGTTCCTGAGTTCCAGAATTTGTTTTCTTCTGTGTAAAATGGGATCACGGTATTGAAAGTTGAGAACCGTTGGATTAAGGCATAGGTACTACAGAGCCATGTTGGAGTCCTAGCTCCTGGAATCACATAATGAGGTCAGAATCTCCACTTTGATCCCCCCCCCCACCCCAAAAAAAAAAAAAAAAAAGTTGGGGAGGACCAGCCACTGGGTTTGGTGCACTCTGGGTAGACTGGGAAGGAAGAGAGCCCATGTTTTGATGCTTATAGCCTGTTGGGGGTTTGGGAGATCCTACAGCTCCCCCCTTCCTTCTCACTCCTCCCTCTCCCTCACTTTTTTGTGTGTTGAACAAAAAGACCATGAAAGCTCAAGTTTAACAGATGTGTGAGGTGAGAGAGAAGATAAAAGCAAAGGGAGGATGAATGATGGAGTGGAAAGGAGAATATAGTGAATATGGGATCTGTAATGCATCAAGGGCGAAGGGAATGAATAAATGAAGGGATAGATGAAATGACAGAGGCAAAGGAATGGGAGTGGGAGAAGCTGCATTGATAGGTTTGAAATTTGAGCTTAGGCAGGCATTTGTTCCCTACATAGGGGGCAAAAATAGATGGAACATAGTTACCTATACAGAGGGGTCTCTCTGCTTCTACCCCATCATAAGTTGGCTGAGGTGGTAACAGTGAGTCCTGTTCTGAGGTGGATGCAGACAGAGCCCTCCCTTGCTCTGGAGAGGGCCCAGTTCACATGAAGGCAGGGAAGGGTGACCCAGAAATGAGGAAGGCCCCAGTTTATGCAAAGAGGAGCAGGGCAACCAGCCTAGCAAAATTTATTCTTTGCTTTTATGTTGGTGGCCCGTGCCACTGCTGGCCAAATCAGAGAGCGCACCACAGTACAGGAGGGGCCCCATGTGAGGGAGTGGCAAGGGCCCTGGTTTGTCTTAATCTGGTCCTGCTAGAAATGCCTCCTTGAGCAAGGACAATCTCTGTGTGGTAGAGTATAGTTGGGTTCAGACTCTTAAAGGGACTGGACTACTCTTGTGACCAGAAGAGACAGAAATTTGTTTCCCAGACACCAGCTGAGGAGCTCTGGAGATACACAAGAGATGCCCTGTTTGTTATTGTTTTGATCTGTACAGATTTCCAAACTGCAAGAAGGTACAGTGGCTAAAGACGATGCTGGTTTGTGTTCTTCTGGTTAAACAGAACTCTGTGATATAACAGATTTTCTTTTCCTTAATCTGAATCTCCTGTAAATTCTCTAAAACTTCAGAGTCTCTAGGCTCAGAGTTATAACAACAAAACTCAAAATAAACTGCTTGAGCTCAATACATGCAAGGTGTCAAATAAAGGGTAGTATGGGACTTTACAAAGTACTTTCCCATTTTTTTCTCTCATACATTAAATGATTTATAAATTAAATGTTACAGACATCTAGAAATGAGGCATAAATAAGATGAATGTCAAAAGGAATAGAGACTAGGTATAAATCCTAAGTTAAATGAATAAAAAAATGTTAACAAAATTTCAAGTAAGAGTACTTGGTAGAAGCAGTCAGATTGTATGTGTTTCCACAGGATTTTCTATGAGTAAGCAGTTTTTTTACTTTTATTTTTATTTTATTTTTTAGGGCAAATTTAGTAATTCAGTGTGAGAATTGGTGGAATTTAGCTAAGCAGTTTGCAAGGCGAAGCCCACCTCTTCACTTTTTGTCCAGTTCTGTGCAGAGAACACTAATGAAAGCTCTAGTTTTAGGAGGTTTTGCTCATATGGACACAGATACAAAACAGCAATACTGGACAGAGGTAAGACATTTTAAATTTCCGTCACCTTCATTTCAGCAAGCAATGAAACTGAATTCAAAGTTAGCTTTTGAATTCAACACTACTGTTGCACACTCAACATCTTTAGAGACTTTTTTAATATTAGAGTTTCATTGTGATTCTATGACTGTCTTGAAAAACTAAACTCTCAAAAATTAGATCAGCTTAGCTATCAACAGTATCATGCAGATTGAACATAGGTTGGAAGACTAAACAATGTTTCTCTAAACAAAAGCTCACTGTTGTAAATACCAGAGCCAATACAATAATAATTACCTGGCAAGGATTTGTAAATTTGTTAATGTCCTAAATAAATAGTTTAAAAAAAATTAATGATAGATAGCAGTATGTTGTGTGGTACCACAAAGATCATTATTAAGACTGATCTTATTTAACAGCTTTATTAATTAGCTAGAGTAGAAAAGAAGCGTTCAGATGATACAAAATTTGGAGGAGATTCAAATACCAGAGAGGACAGAAAAAGGCACAGTAGAGAGGAATTTAAACAGCATAAGTGGGCAGAAAATAAGTTGGCAAGAGATAATGCTAAAACAGACCCCTAACGGAGATAGTACGTGGCAAGATTAAGTTAAAATTCACTTAATGGGTCTGATTAATCACTGTGTTACCCCAGTTTTTTGCCAGTTTTAATTCCATTGAAATCAATGGAATTGCACCAGTGTAAAACTAGAGTAACAGTGGTGAATTATCCCAGTGCTTTGGAGGTGGGGAGAGAGGGAAGAGTTGTGTGCCATAAATACTTGAATTTTTAATGAATTGATAGAAAACTGTAAGTACTGCATGTATTAAACTGGAAGAATACATTTATCAGAAATGGCTGTTTAATTTTTGATTCTGTAGGTTCTTCAGCCACTTCAACAGCGATTTTTGAATGTGATAAACCAAGAAAACTTTCAACAGATCTGTCAAGAGGAGGAGGTGAAACAAGAAATCACTGCCACACTAGAAGCACTTTGTGGCATTGCTGAGGCTACCCAAATAGATAATGTAGCAATCCTCTTTAACTTTCTGATGGACTTCCTTACCAATTGCATTGGATTAATGGAGGTGTACAAAAACACACCAGAGACTGTTAACCTCATAATAGAAGTTTTTGTTGAAGTTGCACATAAACAAATATGCTATCTCGGAGAGGTAAACGCAACCAAAAAGAGTGTGTGTGTGTCCCTGCATGCATGCACATGCAAAATAAGATTTTATTCTCTAAATCAAGTAAACCATAATGATTTTAGATGCTGAATAGGAAGAAACATTGTAGAGCTTAAATGAATGCCTGTTAAAGGAGTGAACGTATTTAAAACGTAGACATCAAAAAGTTAATTGATCTTTTAAAATAATACATCTGCTAACTTATTTTGTATATAATCCATTAAAGAGCATAATTCACTGAAACTGATATGTTGTTAAAAGGAAATAGACCTCTTTAAAGGAAAACAGATTTGATAAAACAAGCAAATCCATTTACAGGTTTCTGCTATAGTAAAACCCAAGCATACTGACTGGAGACTGGAAAAAGAGAGAGCATCCCACAGTTCTGCCTCTTATATCATTCAGAAAAATTTTGGATGTACTAAATAATCTTTCCTTGTCTATAAGTGAGAGTTCATATATTGTCTCTGAAAAGGTAACCCAAAAGTACAGCTAGACTATGCATACACTAACAAATATACCTATCATTCATCATTAGTCCAGCTCTACCAGCTCAGGGTGTTTTTACCATGTTTAACTTTCTGTGAAGGTTTGTCTAGGGAAACTTGTCACTGGTTTAACTTCTGGTGCAAACTCGTAATGTGGAGACACTGCATTGGTACTAAACAGGGCTTCCCTGGTGTGATTTACCCCAGTAAGTTACCAGGTAAGTTGCATCAGTGCAGTGTACCTACGTTAGGACTTTGCACTGGTACAGTTCTACCTATGCAAATTTCCCTAATCCAGACAAAATCCTAGCTACCACCTTTGGATTCCATAATGGTGGATTAAAGCTACAAAATGTGCTAGTGTGAACAAGACCCTAGAGATTCTGAATCTGCAATTCTGTACTCTTTTGTGAGTTTGGCAAGAAATGTCAGCCTGTCCAAAATCATTTTATATACAGACTCCTGATTTACAATTTTCTTTTTAAGTCTGGAGGAACCTGCCAAAAGTATGGTTGTATTACTAAAGTATTGTAGTAACTGGTGCATGAGTAAATGGGCAAGATAGTTACGTTATCTAAGGAATATCTATTTCCTTAACACTTTTATGTGTAGCTATTACACTAAATAGTAACATAATAAAAATGAAATCAAAATCACTGGTGTATTGTCAGCCAAGCAGCACCAAAAGCAGCTCTAAAAAGTCAATATTAAATATGCTAGTATATATAGTATATAACACATTTAACTTCCTGTTTTGTGTCTTTGTTGCAGTCCAAAGCCATGAATTTGTATGAAGCCTGCCTGACTCTACTTCAAGTATATTCCAAGAATAATTTAGGTCGGCAGCGAATAGATGTTACAGCAGAAGAGGACCAATACCAGGATCTTCTTCTTATTATGGAGCTTCTTACTAATCTTCTGTCAAAAGAATTTATAGATTTCAGTGATACAGGTATGAAGGAATTGGAGATGAAAAGCTTCAAGTATTGGTGAACTACTCTGGGTGGTTTTGAGCAAAAATTATGGGCTGCAAAATAAGATAATTTTCTTTTGAGGAATTATCTTACATTGATTTTTTTTTAATTAGCAAAAATATTGTGGAGAAAGAATTAATTATCCAAGTAATGTGAGAATAGAGAGTCTAGTTTCCACATTCTGAGATAATATTTAATATTCCGACTCTGGAAGCTGAGGGAAGCATGCATATAATTCATAGGCCATTGTTCTTGTTGCATTGCTATTGTATACTGAACAACTTGAAATCTGAACTAGAACAAGCCACTAATCTGGAAATAAAGCAATGGTAGTTATCAAAAACAAGGTCAATGAAGTCAAAATTAGGATATAGTTTAAAACAGATACATTTCAGTGTGTGATAGAAGGGCTTGATTCTGTAAGCTTTATCACTCCAGTGGCACTTCATGAGGACGTGTAGATGCTCAACAGTTTGCAGAACAGGCACTGTGTTCATGCTTTGTGTGTATAAAAAGATCTTCTACACTTTCCACAGTATGCATCCGATGAAGTGAGCTGTAGCTCACGAAAGCTTATGCTCAAAGAAATTGGTTAGTCTCTAAGGTGCCACAAATACTCCTTTTCTTTTTACTGTGTTATTGTTTAGTTAAGTTTTCTCTTGTATATCCCAGTCTTTTTTTTTCTTTGTGATCTCTGCTATTTAAAATTGAATCAGTTGGAAACCTGATACGTCAGGTGTAATATAACTATATTGAACAGTTTTTTAGATAAGCTAAAAAATGTAAACCCAATGTTCAAGCTTTACCAAGTCCTAGAAAGTTCTGTGCAGAAGGACAGAACGAAAGGAAATCATATCTATCTATCCAGGTATTTATATTAATGCCCATCACTAGCTCTTAGTGCCTCCCAAGATATAACCAACTGAAGTGCGCACACATAATTATTTACAGTCTCAAATGCATGGAATTCTGGCCCCCTATTTTTAATCTGTAAATAATAGACAAAGATTTTACTGTTAGACCTAGATCTGTAGTCAGTATATCTTAATCTAAGATCAGAATACAGGCTGGGTTTTTGAGTCAGGGTTATGAGGAATTGAATGTCTGCATTAAGGTTGGTTATGTGGAAGAATCTGAAAGGGAATTTGTCATGAAACTAAGGAGTCGGAATACATTTTGGTATTATGATCAGGTGGTAAGACATGAGTTAAGGTTTGTATGGATGTTAATATCACCAGTTAAATGAATATTCTTGCTTTTTAGTGTTCCAGTTGATAGGAAATGCAATTGTGAAGCCTTACTTTGAAATAAACAAAGTTTTCTGTGTTTTAACATACTCCTAAATGCTAAGGCATACTCATAGTATTTGATATTTCCTGTTCTTATAGGATCTTTTGGAGTACTGTATTGTGATGCCTAGAAACAATGGGCCTAAGCATAAGATGAAGCTGCAGCCTTAACTTTCACAACTCCTATTTTAAGATAGTGTGTGTGCTGTCCTTTTTAAAAAAGAAATCTGGCCTCTTGCATAAAAATGTGACACTTCAGTATGTCTGATCTCTCCTTTTACGTTTAATATGTTAACAGTAAAGGTTTACATGTTTTCTATAGATGAAGTATTTAGAGGACATGAGCCAGGACAAGCTGCAAATAGATCTGTGTCAGCAGCAGATGTAGTCTTATATGGGGTTAATCTAGTTCTGCCATTGATGTCACAGGATCTACTGAAAGTAAGTATATTTTAAGATCTATGTATATATGCATGCACACATAATAAATGTGGAAACTTCTTATAAAGGTATATAACTTTTTAAATGGTTTCTAAACTTTGAAGTTGTTAGAGCGGTTTATGTAGCCTGGCGGTTAAATACAATGAATTTTCTAGGGTTTATTTTACTGTATATGCAAAGAATTTTTCTCTGGCCCCTGAGAGCCTAAGAGAGAGATACATGAAGACCTAGACAAAGTTTGTCGTTTTTTAAAAAGTCAGTCTTGCCACAAGTCATCTTATTTTGCATTGAGTTGAGATTTTATCATAGAATTCAAAAAAGGATGAGTTGTCACTTTGGATGGGCTATCACCAGCAGGAGAGTGAATTTGTGTGGGGGGGTGGAGGGTGAGAAAACCTGGATTTGTGCTGGAAATGGCCCAACCTGATGATCACTTTAGATAAGCTATTACCAGCAGGACAGTGGGGTGGGAGGAGGTATTGTTTCATATTCTCTGTGTGTATATAAAGTCTGCTGCAGTTTCCACGGTATGCATCCGATGAAGTGAGCTGTAGCTCACGAAAGCTCATGCTCAAATAAATTGGTTAGTCTCTAAGGTGCCACAAGTACTCCTTTTCTTTTTGCGAACATTTATATGGAGAATGAGAATATCTACTTTAACATTAGATAGGATAAAAAAGGATATAAATCTTCATGCTGCATGGCATAAATCAACAACTAACTGATGGGGGTTAGAAGGAAACTTGCTCTATAGGCAACTTGCTCTATATTCCATTCCAAGTTTCATGCACTTTCTTGGGGAATGCATTATGATCTAAAAAGTGTCTGCATTGCTGTTCATTCACTTGTCAGCTTTCTTTCCCGTCTTGGGTCCCTTCTCCTGTGGCTTTTCTTTTGTAATTTGCCTTGTGAAAGTTTGATTTATTACTTTGCTCTTGTCCATATTTGACAGTTTTTAAAACTCTTCAAATTTTGAAAAACATATTATATATTTTGCATTTGTGGTTGATCATTACTTTTGTATTTCTTTACTAGGATAACACTGATTTTTGGGGGGAGGCGAGGCACTTTTTAAGGCTTTCATGTCATATGCATAGCTCTTGTATACGACCATAAAAATCAAATGAAGGCAATATGCTGAGGACCATAACATTGAAGTTTGTATCTGCTAATAATTACCTTTCTTTTCAGCAGAGTGCATCAGTCTGTGCCCTGTCTCTTTGTTGCACAGAAATTTAGGAGCAGTAATAAAACAGTATTAAAACAGTTTGAGTCTAAAATTCCCAATATATTTCTTTTGACAGTTTCCATCTCTGTGTAATCAGTACTACAAATTAATCACCTTCATCTGTGAGATATTTCCTGAGAAAATTCCTCAGCTTCCAGAAGACCTTTTCAAGAGCCTAATGTACTCATTGGAGTTAGGGATGTCATCGTATCCTTTACAATGAATGGGTGTCCAAGTAAAAAATGTCTTTCCTTTTTTTGTGAAGAAATTTGAACTTCCTTTACTTTTTTCCATTTTTTCCTTCTGTTTATCTCTGCTGATATAATAGTAGTGTTATAGCTAGTTTTCTCTCTCCGTTTTGCCCTTGCATTCTTTTTTATTATTATTATTGGAAAGTCATCTGAGTTTCTAGCCTTATTTGAATTTAATTAGACCCATAACATTTCTTTAATGTAGCTTTTAAGTGGTTTAATATGTGTATGTTCTTGCTGGCAACCTCTGTTGCCTCCTCCCTACTATTTCATCTCACAGAGAATCTGACTTTATAAGCCTTCAGGTGGTATCTCAAAACTATTCCTGAATTAGTTTCTCAGCTAGTAATGCAAAATACTACTGTTGTTCTACTGGGCTGGCTTCAGAGTATTTCCTGTCAAATTGCCAGTGGGCTCTCCGTTTAGAACAGAGAGTACCGTTTTCACTCACCTACAGCACGTGTCAAAAACAGATGAAAACGTTGGCATTAAGGGACTGTTTCTGAAAATGTTAGGTCACTGATGACTGAGTTATTTTACAGCGCATAGCCAATAAAAGAGGGCAACAAAGATACAATAGATTCCTATCTTTTTGTTAAAGCACTTCAGTAAAAATAAAGTAAGTCAGCCCTGGGACATATACTCATTAAAACATTTTCTAATGATGCTGTTTAGAAATTTACCACAACTTAAAAAGAAAATCTGACTTTTATTCTTTGATGCTTTTTCTTTGACACTTGGATTATCAGGATGAGTTCTGAGGTTTGCCAATTGTGTCTGGAAGCTTTAACACCATTAGCAGAACAATGTGCAAAAGCACAAGAAACAGACTCATCGCTATTTCTAGCAACAAGGCACTTTCTTAAGGTAAAATGTCTATTTGCAAATTTCGCTGCCATATTTTATTTATTTGTATTACAATAAGAAAAGGAGTACTTGTGGCACCTTAGAGACTAACCAATTTATTTGAGCGTGAGCTTTCGTGAGCTACAGCTCACTTCATCGGATGCATCGGATGTTGCATCCGATGAAGTGAGCTGTAGCTCACGAAAGCTCATGCTCAAATAAATTGGTTAGTCTCTAAGGTGCCACAAGTACTCCTTTTCTTTTTGCGAATACAGACTAACATGGCTGTTACTCTGAAACCTGTATTATAATAGTGTTTAGAGGCCCCAGCTGAGATCAAGGCCCCATGAGGCTAAGCACTGTACGAACACAATATAAGAGACGGTCCTTGCCCTAAAGAGCTTAGTCTATTAAGACAAGACCGACAAAGGGCATAAGGGGAAATAGAGGCACAGAGAGGAGAAACAATTTGCCCAAAGTCATGCCAAATCAGTGGCAGACCTGGAACTTTTCAGTCAGTAGCTCATGTTTTGTGTTATGTGCATGGGCTTCAAAATGAAACTTAAAAGATTTTAGTAAGAATCACTATGAAGTCTGAGTAGATGATGCAAAGAACTAAAACAGAATGGGCAAGATCGCTTGTAAGCTGAAGGATGGAGTGGACAAGAGGCAACAGGAATAGGTAGGAGAAATGGAATAGATGATTACTAAAACAAGAAAAGAAGAGGATGCTGCTCTCGTTGGTCTTCTATTTAAAGAAAATTACATAGGTTCTCAATCCGGTGTCATGTTCAGTGTCTACTGTTCTGGACTACGGGCTCCATCTTGTTCAGGTGGGTCTTAGTGTAAATTGGGAGCAGCCAGTTGCCTCTGGCCATGAGCTGGCTGGTAGGAAAATCTTAGTGGTTAACCCCGGGTTAAATGTTCAATGAAAAATCTCTTACATTACTCTTCCAGCACAGACTGAGTCTTGCTTGGGATCTTAATTTTGTCATAGCAGGCTCATTGACATCAGTCCGGCTGAGTGTTTAATTTTGTGTGAAGACAAGGACATGGTTATCCTACAGTTTGCACCTTTTACAGTGTTTGTTGGTATTTGAGTGTACCTCTTAATAGACAGTTAATTCACAATAGAATCTATACTCTTTGTTCATTAATCAAATCTTCTCCTCAGAAAATCCCCATTGTAAGTTAATGTAAAAAAAACATTTCCAAAGACAAACTTAGTAAATATGCCCTTTTCACTGCAAAGAAGTCACATTTACATAACATAGTAATAGTCCTCTGTTGTCTTCTAGCTCTAGAAGCATAAACTATAAATATTTCCAGAAATCCTTATTCAATAACTTATATTCTCCCCAGATCCATAAAGGACTTAGACTTATCTCAGGAGGAGGTCTTCAATAGGTCTGATCCTTTTAGCTTCCTAAACAAGATTTCCCCTTCTACTTTGTTACGTATTGGCAGCTTAACAGTCTGCATTTTAGATAATTAAATAATTTGTTTGATCACTTCAGATGGTCTTTGATATGCTGGTACTACAAAAGCACAATACAGAGATGACAACTGCAGCGGGTGAAGCATTCTACACATTAGTGTGTTTGCATCAGGTATGGTATTATTTTCCCATTTTTAAGCAATGTTCAAAAACGATTTTGCATGCAGAATAATACTAAGGTTACTGGTATACCTAGTGGAAATGCAATAGTTACAGAACAGTATTTGGCAGCAATTAATTATTTTTCCTGTGCAAGTAAGACATAAGAAAAAAATTAAATAATATCAGAAGAGGTGGGATTTTCAGTTAATATCCTTTTCCCTCAGTACATGGCTTCATTGTAGTCAATCTTTACTTGTTTCCTATTGTTTTTTCTTTAGCATTTTGGCAGATCCATATTATTCCATGAAATATTCACCAAGACATCCAGCATCTTTGTAGAACCAAAATGAAATCAAATTTACTGATCAGATTTTTGCCAATACACATTGTTGAGCTGTGAAGCACATTTAACTCCAGAGGGACTTCCATCCTGGCTTCCATAGTTGGAATGGTTGTTAAAATTAAATAAGGGTCTGATTAATTTTATTTCTAGATATGTATTAACTTAATGGTTCTAGGAATACAATAGCACATGTGCCTAGAGTGGTTCTGTGGAAAACTTCTTATCTTCCACACTACAAATTTGTCCCATATTAACTTTTTAAAATCACTATACAAAGACTTGTATTACTTAGGTTTTATGGCTCCCTGTGTGGTCACTTTGACATAAATCCAGTTTTCTTGAAACACCTTTCTATGGAAAAAAGTTTTGCAGTTCTCACGTTGTCTGTTTAGCCTGTTACTCCTTTCTTCTGCTCCCACCTTCCTTAAGGTCAGAAGTCCAGGTTTTTCTCTCATGAGTGTCCAGCAGTGCTTGTCTCCTCAAACAGTTGCTAAATCAGTTTAGGAATTTTACAGCTAGGGATCAAATTGAGAGAGTGGGGAAAAAAAGTAATGGTTCTTCGAGTGTTGCAGACATAGTCCACGCAAATGTGTTTACACATAGCATGCTGAAAGCGGGAGACTTTTTCCCCCTGCAGCAGTACCCATATCCTGCACATCCTTGTGGCCCCTCCTGAGGCTACATAAGGGTGGCGGTGCACCAGTCCCTACCCCATTCTTTCTTACCATCAGCGGCTTAAGTCTGAGCTCCCTCTGCAGTTCTCTCCTCACAATTTATTTCCTGCATCACAGCTACTTGCTGAGAGTTTGTAGTGTAAATAGTTAGTAGCAGTTAGTACCAGTCATGTAGTGTAGTGTAACATTAGTTTAGTTAGTTGCAGTAGGTTATGCAACATTCTCCGAGTTTTAAGCACCAGGCATCATGTGGGGCCTCTGTTCCTTATAGTGACCTGCACACATGCTGCTTACTGTTTCTCAGTGAGGAACACATTAAGGTAAGGAACACATTATCTAATGTTCATTGAAAAAGTTAATACTGATTTCCAGAGACCTTCACTTGAAACAGCACCTGATGGAACAGGCTACAAAGCCTGTACTGGCACCAGAGTATTCGTTGGATCATTCGGCCAGTCATCCTCTGGTACCATCTACTTGTATGGTAATTCCAATGGACCCCTGGACTCTGATTCTACCCCAAGAAGAGAAAGGGCTTGTTCACCTTCCCCAGATGACCCATAAATCTAATCAGCACCATTAGAAATTGGAGAGATTTATCGTCCTCTTCGTCCTGAAAAGCTGTTAGTGACATCAAGACCCATCAGCCTATGTCTCCCCGGTAATGAGGTGAGAGGAGCCTGGTACTGTACCGTTGACTCGAGAGACAGCTGTCAAGTCTGCTACCTACGGATGTCACAGTACGCTGTCTGGCACTGTTTCTTTTGGTACCTATCACCTCACAAGCCTTTATGGCAGCATCAGATTTATTTCTCTGTGCTGGTATACTTGATAACACAGGAGGTCAGCTGTACATCAGTACCCGCAGCAATTCCAGGTCCATCCACTCCTTCAGCTTTAGGACACAGTTTGCAAATGCTGACTGCCACATTACTGATGAAGAAACAGGCATTGTCCATGGTCTTCGTGCCTGTGGAGCTGGTACTGATGCACCCTTTGTCCTCAGTGTGCTCAGTACCTACGACCTTGGATACCTGTGACCTCGGTACCCAGTTGCTTTTCAGAGTGTGGACGGGTTCCATCAGGCAGTATGCTCCTCAGTACCAGACCCATTTGTATGGCCTCTACCTCCCTGGAATGCCCTTACATTAATGTCTGAGTTTTTCCACCTCCAGTACTCACTGTAGTGCCGCTTCGCTGGTCAATAGACAAATATAGGTATCTAGCTGGGGTGGGCTCCACCGATGCTCATAGACTACTTAAAAGACTCATCAGGTTTTGAGTTGGCGTCCTCCAGCTCTTCTCTCCCTCTCTCTCTCTCCCCCTCTCTCTCTGTCTCTCAATTAAAGAGGTTGCACAAGTCATCCAAGTGTTGAGGAGTAGACAATGATACCAAGAGTGCAGCCGCTCTTGTAACAAGGACAGACCACCCTGGTCCAACATATATTGGCCTCCCATGCTGTATCCCTTCCCACAGGGGCCTCCCTGGAACCTGTGGGATGGTTTCGCTCCAACAGGTCAGGCTCTCCACCTTGGTCTAAGGATATATCCCCTGGACATGAGGCAGACCAAGCTCCAAAGCACCTATGCACATATAGGAAGATGCCTGTACTCCTGAACCTCTTCTTGTGGGGGAGTCCTTGCCAATCAATCTCTGCCTCAAGAGATGCCATCGGCTCCACTGATTCTTGGCACCATTGATCATGAGGAGTGGGCAAACTTACTCTTCTCCAGTCCTAGAGGATTTAATATCCTATCTCCATTTTTTTCCTAAGCCACATTCTAATAAGGATAAGGAACGTGTATGTACTATGGATGTTAGGAGGGCATTCGCTTTTCATCTGGACAGGACCAAAGCCTTTAAATGATCTCCTCGTCTTTGTGTCCTCTGTGGATTGTATGAAAGATCAAGCAGTATAATCCAGTCTCCAGATGGATCACTTCCTGTGTGATGACAGTGTATGGGATAGCCAATACTCCCCCTTCTCAAAGACTCTCAGCTCATTCAACAAGGGCTCAAGCTACATCAGTCACCTTCCTGAGGGATGTTCCTATATCTGACATTTGTAGGGCCCTCACATGGTCCTCAGTGCACACATCACGCGTTGCTATGATCACTAGTGCATCCAGATCTGATGCAAATTTTGCTAAAATCTCATTACAGTAATTAAGTAGACTCTAAGCCCACCTCCAGAGGGAACAGCTGATGAGTCACCTGAATGGAATACACATCTGCAGGTGGACTAAAAAGATACAATGGTTACTTACTTGTTCTGTAACTGTTCTTCAAGATGTGGGTGCTGACATGTATTTTGCAACCCGCCCCTCGTCACTGGAGACTTAGTTTAGCTCCCTGGGATGCGAAGGAACTGATGGTAATCAGGGTGCCACCACCCTTATATAGCTCAGGGAGGGGCCATAAGGAAGTGCATGGGATGGGTGTTCTTTCCAGGCGTCCTGATGGGTGTTCTTTCCAGCTCTTGGTTAGAGTTGCACACATTTGTCAATATTTGATATTTTCCTTAAAGCTCAGCTCCTGGAGACAAGTTGTTACATGAGAAATTTCAGCCTTCGTTAAAAACAGAGCGGTACATTTCTAACTTCCATGATTGTGAAGAAAAACATTTGACAGTGTGACCCAAGTGCACCCTAAAAGCTCAGAGACCCAAGGCAAACAAAATGAACCCCAAAATTTATAATCATGATTTTGGGTGCTTCAGGTTTTTTAATATCTAGGGTTAATATGTTATCACCAACTTATTTCTCTCCCAATCAAGAAGGAGCTAAACCCAAGGAGTCCAGCAGATCTCAGGGATATGTTCAAGCCCCACCTAAGGAGCCCAATGGTGCTCAGAGAGCACACACAATCATGTTTTAAACATCAGCATAATCTACCGTGAGCAGTGGCTCATTTTGATGACTTGCATACGTGATAGAGAGAAAACAGTTACTTACCTGTTCTGTATCTGTTGTTCTTTGATGTATGGGTGCAGGCATATAATCCACTCAGGTGTGTTAGCGCCTAGAACACCAACGCTGGTATGCCATATTAGCTCAATCTGAGCCCTGCTTAAAGCCAAGTATTGGGGAATAGAGAGAGAATAAAAACAGGCAGCTAACATGCCTCAGACTAACTGTTAAAAATATCGCTGAGGGGAGCAATAACTTTATAATACAAAAATAAACACTAAAAACCTTACATGGTAGAAAGTTTGGTATTTACCCATATGTGGATGTGTCCCAGGAAAAAAATTTGTCACAGTACCAGGTTGTTCATTTAGTCCTTGTTTACATACACATATTATACCACTTTAACTATACTAATAATGGGAACCCCCCGAAATGTTGACACAGTAAAGTCAGTAGAAAAGTGCTTATTCTAATATAGTTTATTCCCATTTGGGAAGGGGAATAGGCTATACCAGTATAGGGATTGTACTGGTACAACTATCAGACAGATACAGATTATAGATATATCTCAGTACAGGCTATATCTATACTCCATACTTCTGCTGGCATCGCTGTCAGTCAGGGGTGTGAGGAGGTGTTATCCTGGACCCTGACCAGCAGAAGTCCCCATGGGTGGTTATTCTGGTAAAAAGCACAGTTTTGCAGGTATAGCTGTGTGCATAGGAGCGTTTGCTGGTAAAGTTTACCATGTTCCTGTATTGGTAAACTGCTCCTAGTCTGCATGTGGCCTGAGTGTCCAGTCTCCTCAAGGTGTTTTGTGTCTGTTACAGCAATTCACTGCTTTTATAAGAAAAACTATTATTTTCTTTGTGAGCCACCACTCCTCTGTTCAAGTCCAGTTTCGTATTAACATTAGGATATGACATCATCCCTTCCAAAAAAAAAAGCTGTTTTCTGAATGATTCAGGTGTCTTTACAATCTCCACTCTAAGTGGTATGCTGAATAAGCCTTTTTTCTGTGACTGACTAGTCTTGTCCTGCACATGTAGTTATTAGTCTTAATTCTCTTTCCATAATACTTTCAGGCAGGATTTTTATTCTCCCTAGTGATACCCATTATTTATTTGTAGATAGCCACGACTGGACATGACCCAACAGGCCATCCTTTGAGTTGATTGCCCTGAACAGAAATGCAGTTTACTCATGTGGAAATAATGTAGAAGTTCAGAAATGCAAGGCAAAATTTTAAATGAGATGTCCAGAGTCGTATGTTACACACAGACTTTCCATACTCAGAGAAAAATGAAGAAAATTTGGCAACGACAACATGCAATTCTGATCCTCCTCTCTTCCCACAATCCAGTCCTGAAGGAAAATGGGGCTGAAGAAAATTGGTGGATTTGATGAGCCTCTGGGCACCAAACAAAAGAAAATTAAAAAGACCAAAATCTTCTCCCAGATAAATTTCGTTCCTTCCCCCCACCCCATTTAACCTTCCCTATGAGCCTAGAAATAGTTGGAAGTGTAATTTTCACTTCCTAGCAGTCATTTGGGCTGTCTTCAGTATTTCATAGTTTTTCTTTATGCCCCTCCACTGAAAGGATGGCATTTTTTCCCCACAAGTGTCTTTTTGGGCCCAGACCATCATTAGTTTTTTGTTTGTTTTGTTTTGGTTGGTTGGTTTGGTGATTTGCTTTTTGAGGCAAAAACAGCGTTTAACAATCTTTTTTTGAAGATCTGAAGTGCTAGTCTCTCGTGGTAACTCTTCAAGGATTTTCAACTGTTTCTTACTTGGGAAGTATGGATTAACTGGATAATTGAGGAAATGGCCTGTGAAGGAAAAAGAATGATGTGAGTTGTAGTAGGGGTCTCATGCTCCCAGGGCTCTGATAATCAGTGTGTGAGTTTGAACCTTGTAGCCCCCAGCTCTCAGAGAATACACCCCTCTGGCCAACACCTTGAGAGCTAGGGGCTACGAGATTCAAACTCACGCGCTGATCGTCTGAGCCCTGGGTGCATGGGACCCCAGTAACTAGCGAGTGTTGAGAGAATGTGGAATCAGTCAACGCTACATTTGGCTGATGTGGCAACTCATAGTGTCAGATGCCATCAGGTGGTTGAGAGACATCTACCTAGAACACATCACTGGATATCGGCAACGCCAGGGGAGATGAGCTGCAGTGCTGATGAGAAGCTCAGACAGGAAGGTAACTCAGATACTTCCCTGATGGCTTGTATTTTCTAGCAAACAACCTACCCTAAATTCTCAATTACTGAGGGACAATCTTCACTTGTTGATATATTTGCTTTTCACAACCAACTCTCTCTGTATAACTTTTCATGAGTAATGTACCTGAATTTTTGGATGCTAATATCAAAACTGTATTGTTAACTTTTATTCACCTAAATTTGGGTTATTACTGATTATGTATTATATGTATCTTATGACTTTTAAAACAAACTTTGTATTTATGGATAATCTAAACACTATACCCAGATGTACAGACACTCTTTTCTTAACCTGTATATTATACAATCTTTTAATATTAGCTTTAATAAAATGTTTAAATCTGTTCTCTGCAAAACACTGTATGGAGTTTTAGCCAAGCAGTTTGCACCTCTCATACAAAATTGTATACATATAGTGGGGAGTTGTTTGGACAAAGCTAGCTGACATTTTTGTAGCACAGCAAGACTGCTTTCTATCGAACTCTGTTTCGTTGCTGTTACTTTACCATTGGTGAGAAATGTTATTTATATCTTTGCCCGCCTTCATGTTTTGATCTGTGCTGGTGAAAATGACAGTTATTTCATGCAGCTTACAAAGGTGTGGTAGGCACTTTGCAGAGAGCGTGCAGGATGCTCGTTGTCTACTTAGGCATGATGTGACAAATGAAGATTTAAAAAAAAAGAAGGAATAGGGAGAGAGAGCGGGCTCCAAATATAAGGTCACTCATTTCCTTAAAGGTTACTGCACATTTCATGTTGCCATTTTTTGTTACTTTATTCAAAAATTAAGGTTTCTCTTTACAGATGTGGGTAGAGAAATATGTATGTAGAGGAGATGAGTGAGCAGGAGACTAGGAGGGAAGAGAAAAGGTTGGAGGATGCCAAAGATACTGTATGGAGGTTGAGATTGGGTGAAAGAAAAGTGGTGGGGAGGCAGTGAAAGACTTTGAGACAGAAGCAATGTGTGGGAATGAGTCTGACAGAAATGGGAATCAGGAAGCAGTCTGGTGTGAGGGGACTCATTACAAGCAGGAAGAGCAATGGCCCTGCACTCACCTCAGCTGCAATGTTAATGGTGGTGGTGTCCAGTGTTCCCTTTAATTTTTCCCATACATGTGCGGAATGAATTTTGTTATGTGCACCAATATGGAGGTGATGTGTGACGCATCACCTCCATATTGGTGCACCTAACAAAATTCATGTAGCAGGGTTGGGGCTCAGGGCTGGGGCAGAGGGTTGGAGTGCAGGGGGGTGAGGACTCTGGCTGAGGGTGCAGGCTCTGAGGTGGGACCGAGGATGAGGGGTTCAGGGTGCGGGAGAGGTCTCAGGACTGAGGGTGAGGGCTCCGGCTGGGGGTGTGGGCTCTGGGGTGGGGCCAGGGATGAGGGGTTTGAGGTGCAGACTGCATGGGAGCTACAGCGCGAAGAGAGGACACCCCCAGCTCTCTCTCCCCGCAGCAACACCTGGGCTGGCGGGGGGAGAGGCGCCTCTCTTCACTGCGGCAGGTCCAGAGCTGGGGGAGAGGCAGCTCTGAGCACCTGTGCGGCCTTCTGTTCAAAGGGAGCCCCCAACCCTTTGAGTAGAAGGGTTGGAGAGACTTTGCCCTATTAGGGCCCCATAAGACTGGTGGGTGACTTCTGGTAAGCTTTTAGCATGCATGTAGGAACCTTTGTTGTTTTTTTAAAATGTTTTCTCTGTAACACGGTTACTTTAAGAATAATGTGCTTGCTTAGAAAGAGCTGTGTGATAACTTGTAGTTGCTGGCCATACATTATTCATATCCCTTTAAGAGAAAGCAAAGCACAGATGCTAGTCTTTAGGTAGACTGGCTTGATGGGGATAGCACACTGTAAAAGCAGGGAGCTGTGCAGCCATAAAACCCCATCAGAAGGGAGTGGGATAACGGTCCTTGCCCAGAGACAGGTGATGGCTGGAGACCTGACTGGGCACTCCTGGAGTGGACCACTGAGGGGAAAGAGGGAAATACAGGTGCAGTTACCCTGAAATTGTGACTGGAGCTGAAGGCTTTTAGAGCTTTATCAAGGCAGCCACTTGGTCTGGCTGAAGGTCTTACCCTCCACCTGTCCCCAACTAGGTATCACCTACACATTCACCTCTGGTGCCTGTTTGAGCCTGGCAGATGAAATACTGTAACTTGGTATTCTTATCTAAATCTCTGGAAACAACTTATAACTTTCCACCACAAACTAAGTTTGTGGGAGTTTTTCCTTCTGACAAAGGAAGGTGTGTGGATATATTTGTATTCTATTTCCTGTGTAGTAATCACTGCTGTTTCTTCAACAGGCTGAATATTCAGAACTAGTTGAAACATTACTATCAAGTCAGCAAGATCCAGTCATTTACCAGCGGTTAGCAGATGCATTTAACAAGCTTACTGCAAGCAGCACTCCTCCTTCACTGGACCGTAAGCAGAAGATGGCCTTCCTAAAGAGTTTAGAAGAATTTATGGCAAATGTTGGTGGACTCCTCTGTGTAAAATAAACAACAACAAAACTCTATGCCTAATTTAGACCCTTTCTGCAAAATGCACTGAGAAATGCTGAAAGCTGACTAAACCTTGTACCTGTTTCTGGATTCTTTGCAGCCATCTCAGATTTTAGAGAGCCTGGAAGTTTGATATAACACAGTTGAATAGGAGAGGTCAACTTTGAATCAGCTTCTGCTATTGTGTTAGTCACAATCTGTCATACTTGTATGTTGTAGAGAATGAACAACAAATTGAAATTTAAAAGAAAATTCCATATATGTGCAAACAGATATGGGCACAGTGAAAAATAGTGCCTTTTCCCCCATTAGCTTAAAACATAAGTGGCTGGACAAACTTTTACAGATTTTTTTTTTCTGAAAACCATATTAGAGTATGATGTAGACACATACAAAACTGTAAACAGTGTAGCTGATTGAAGCTTTATTTTTTCTCTCTGAAGACTGAGTTTATGATCCAAGGGAAAAACACCAAATGGTATTTTTTAACGTGTGTTTAGTTTTGCTTTTCTACATCACCTGATGTTGCATGTTTTATGTAATACAGGTTTCTACATTATATTCTGCTGCCTAAAGTTCAGAAGGAAGAAGGTGTATATTTTTGTTCCCCTAAAATGAACTTTAGGAACTGTAGCCATTTCATTGCCTTAATTTAAAACAAACAAAAAAAAGTGATATACTTTAGACAAGAAATATTAGGCAACATTTGAGTCTTCAGAGTTGGTTCAGGATGTTGGCATTAAGCTGCTGTGTACCTGTTGCAGCCCTTTGTGTTGACATGTGTTATGTTGGGGTGAGTCTAATGCAATGTTCATGTGTAGTTTTACTTTCAGTATCTTTTTAATCCACATCCAAGTCGCGCACAGCTGCAACGTATTTCTACACTGAACTGTTTGCTTAAGCAATAACAATTCAAAGGGTGTAAATTATTGATTTATACAAACTGTTTTTAAGTTGGGGCATTAGATAAAATAATTATGCTAGACTAGGGGTTTCAAACTCTATTTTACCCAAGGGCCATATACATTTGATTCAAGGGTTGGAAAGATAATTAGGATTTGTGGTGGGGTTTTTTTTCCCACCACCACCTCCATATTTGTTGTGCTCTCCTCTGCTCTTGCTCAGTTTTGTATGTCAGCACTTGAGCAGTTAAGGATGTACATATGTTTCATCCTGCCAACTGATAGACAGATATAGTGGAACAACAAGGGAGAGTAACACAAGAATACGGAAGTAAGGCATACTTTGCCAGTAGTCATAAACCTGACAAAACTGAGGCAAATGCACATTCTGCATGCCAGATAAAATTGCTTTTTGTGAGGGGTGTGGGTGGGTGGGGAAGAATTTGGCCCTTGGGCTTGCGCTTGATACCTCTGCTAAATTGTGCTGTTGAATGTTTTCCATGTGGTTTTTACATTTATATAAAATGTACAGTATATACACCTTTACAGTGCTGTGTATAGCATCATGTTTGCAACTCTGTGCCATCCTTCAGCTGTTCATCTCAAAACCAATCATATTACCCACTGTGCTAGTCATAGTGATTCAGGACATACTTTTTGAGTTAAATTCATGCATGTAACCATATGAATGGAATACAAGGGCAGAAAGTGCCATCTTTTCAACAGAATTTTTTCACTTTTATTTTAATCCACTGTTAATATGAAAACTGGGCTGGAGCAAACATACATTTTAAAAGGTAACCATAATTTGTTAGACATCCTTTCACAGTTAATATCGTATATTGTCTATTTGAATATATTTTTAGTAATATTTGCAAGACAGGGAATTGTCTTCAAATTTCTTCCTAGAAACCCTATCACTTTCCTTAAGAGATTTCTTGTGTGTGCAACAAAACTACTCTTGCACTAGTGATGGGGAAATACCATTGTATCCTTCTGCATTTATTCCATCTGTTTTCCAATTGTTCCAGCAAATGGATGACAAATTTATTGGCGCTGCTTTTAGAGTTCATGTCTGAGTTTTTACTTTTTATAAAAGTAAGTGTCTTCGAAACATAGTGCTTTGGCTGAAGGGCATTAAGTCCTAGAAACATGAGCAACAGTAATAATTGCTAATCTACCTGGCAATACCAAGAGTTGAACCTTTGGGACAGATTCTTCAAAGGGATAATGACATATTTTTACTTTTTCTGGTTCTTACTGATTAAGAATAATAACCATTGTCATAACAAATGGCTCCAGTATTTTCAGAACTACTTTATTTACTTAAAATTTGCTCAATATAAACGTCTAAATTTTTATAAACTATGGAAATTTGGGAATTCCCTAGAATAATTAAGTCAGCAATAAATCAGCCTACTAATTTAACATTCAAACAATATAGTACATCTACCAATTACCTTTTAGATGAATCTGGCCCATTTTGTGTTCAAGACAACTGACATCATGTAGCTGCTTTCGTAGCTACATTGATGTTCAAAAATTGTCAAGGATTACTTAAAATGTTACATTTGTTTGCTCTTTCATTTTAAACATATGTTTTATGTTAAAGGGACACTGTCCAGTGTTTTTAATTTGCAATTTTTTAACTTTGTCACATATATCTCATAAGCTTGACAACATATTTTTCCTGCTTTTGTTCTTTTTTTTTCTTTCATGTCAGAATGTTAAACATTGATCTTTCCACCCCACCTAGTGTTTCTTGTAGAGCAAAATGCAAAGATATCTCTACATGTTTGTGTAACAAACAACCTCATAGATGTCACTAAAGTTCTGGGAATACGTTTTTGTTAATTTATGCCCTTTCTGGTGGCCGTTTCAATACCTAAACTACTTGATCACGTTCTCTTCTTAAAAACAACTTTCAGTGAGATTCTTTGAAACTCAGCCACTAAGAGCAAGATCTGAAGTCCATACGACAGACTCCCAATGACTTCAGTGGACTTTGAATCAGGTCCCAACCCTCTGTTTAGAGACACTGATATGATTAACATCACTGCATTGAGTTTCCACTCACTGTACAAAGTGAATAATGCTTTTTAAAAATTGCCAATTTTTTAAAAAAATTGGCATAGAGAAATCAAATTGATTTAATTATAAACCATGTATCATAATTGTACTATATTTTTGTCAAAACTTAAGATGACTTTTTACCAAAATAGATTGCTATCAGAGAGTCTTAATTCTGAAGTTAGAGATCCAAATACTTTCTCTTTCCTGCACCTCCCCTTCTTTTTGGTTTAAACAATAATTTCTAGCTTCAGGGTTTCCCAACCCCACACAGCTACTGTTTAGCACTAACCTAACTACTTCCCTATGCTTCAACCCACTAAAGGCTAGTGTCCTGCAAACAAGGGGTATCTAGTTTAGTAATGAAATACAAGTACTCGGGGAACAGAGGTCCATGAGGATTAGGGAGGAGTGATCTTCACTGAACCTCCACTTCCAGGCCTCATTACATCTTAATTATCTTCTGTAAATCGCATAGGAAGTCTGTATAATGCTGTACCAGTTGGCAAGAAGTTGTTTCTCCTTGAGTGATGAAGGACTTTGTTTTCCTCAGAATTTGGAAAAAACTGTTTCCTCTGTGCATCTAAATCCTGCTAGTCAAGTGTGTCTGGGATTTGAATTTGGGTCTTCTGTCTGATAGTGTATAGCACTTACCTAAGCCACAACTTTTAAAACATACCTTGTTTTAAACATTTAGCTGGATATCATCCTATATGTTGTTTAAACCATATAGTTTTAGAGAACAAGCTTGGTCCAAAATCTCCAAAAAGTCCATTGCATTTCTTAAAGAAATCTAATTATACAGAAATCATCTTAATTTCTAATTACAGAGATTTTTAAAAGTCTGTTCAAAAATAAAAATAAATGTAGTACTTCTATTATAAAACATTCTTATATAATTGAAACTGAAATGACTTAGTCACCTTTTAAAATAAAGGGTTTTTTTTATGAGAATGCGCAAATGGACTGAACACAAGAGAGGGAGACAAACTCCTAAATTCTAACACTACCTTTGTCACTAACTCTCTCTGTGACCTTGGACACGTCACTTAAATTCTCCCTGTTTCCGCATCTGTACAACTAAGAATACTTACATACCTCATGGGGTGTTGTGAGGATTAGCTGAAATCTATCAAGCGTTTTGAAGATCTAAAATGCTATGTAAGTGCTAAATATTTTTCATTTTACTGCTTATGTAAGGTGGAAGATTGACCACACTGAAAATTGAAGTGCTTTGTAACCATAAGACAGATACAGCACAGGCAGCAGTAGTACTGCAGTATTTCATAGTAATAACAACACCTGCTGTAAAATTTAGTTGCTTGGATTGCTACTGTAAAATATGGTCTCTCTTTTTTTTTTTTTTTTAATTAAGGGAAGCTTCCCTACCAGTGTGCCTCTCAGCTCTGTTCTAAAGAGTGAGATGATGGTAGTTTCTGTGCTGACTCAGTCTTTGGTGCCTCTACTGAGATTGCCAGCAAGGGTGCCAATTACAGTAGTATTTGCTTTTTGGGGGGAGGATGGGCGGTATGACATGAACAACTAACTCGATTAGGAACTAAAATCACTAGCTCAATTTTACAAGGTCCCTGTCTGTGCTGGTGAGAGAAACAGTGGTCAGTGTACCATGTGGTTTAATGAATCAGCTTCTAGCATGTTTAGATCCTGTCTGTCTGTGGTTTGGGGAAAAATACAGCGTTTTCTAACAAGCACAGTGTGGTTTATTAGTAGGTGTTAACATGATTTCTCTGGCCCGGATAAACAGGGTCATAACTTATCAGTTAATTGTCAGAATCGTTCTCACTAGAGTTTTTTGTGGTAGTGCCCTAGGAATCAAGGCATGAGCCATCCATTCTGCTCAACGGACCAAGATTCTACTTTTCCACCCCCTTTTTTCAGTTTTTATAACTTGTCACACTGCACTCTTTTGAAAAGTTTAGAATATATTGGTATATGACCCTCACCTCTTCAAATGAAAGATGTTACCTGCACTGTATTCCCATCCACTGTGCCTGATGGTGGATAAAATCCTTCCTGAGCCCAGTTCTCATGACACTGTAATCTGCCATTGGATTATTCTGGATTTTACAACTGGGAAAATATAAAATACCTTTTTTAGTTCCTTTTGTACAAAATAAGGAACCTCCATGCAGTGAACTTGCAGTTTTAAGGTGACAAATGTGTGTCAGTCAGTCTCGGTGTGTAATTATTGTAATTTTTAAGAAGACTTTCAAGTTTAAAAACAGGGATTGAAGTGCCAGTTAATTTCAAGTATAATTTAACCTGAACATAGTTGAACATTACAGTTGAAGGTGTGAAGTTGCATAATAATACTTCACATATTGCAGCAATAATAACTTAAGAAACAAATGGCTATGTAATCAAGCCTTGTCACAAACTAATTTCCAATTTTAAAATGAACACTTTATGTATTTAACATCCATAAATGGGGGAGGGTAACATTTTCCACTATTTCTTCCATTTTCCATTTTGTTACATTTTGTTTTGGCCATGTATGGTTTGTATGTATTCTTGTTTGATATTTTTTCTAGTATTTAACTTGCATTCAGGCCCTCAAATAGGTGTTTGTTGTACAGTCATATAATAGAAACAGAATATTATGAAATCACAAACCAAATTTTGCTCTTGATTACATCAGTGCAAATTTGGGGTAACTCAACTAAAGTTAATGAAATAACTCTAGATTTACATCAACATAACTAGGAGCAGGAATTTGGCCCTAAATATTCAAAAATGCAACTTCTATAGATGGTACACAGTAAAACAAGTATTCAGTATCTTCATCAAGAGGGGGAAGGGACAAATGTAAAATACAATTGCCCCCCAAAAGCATGTAATGAATTTTCAATTACATACTGCATATGAACAGAAATTCGTGATCTAGAAATCTGTATTCATCCTGAACATCTAAACAGTTTATTTCACTTCTTGGCACTGAAATGTTTTCCAAACTTTATCCTTCTGCTGTGGCACATAAAGTTACACCTACATATATGGTACAGATGTCTTTCAGAAATGTTCAGTTAGCAGCACCAGTTTCTCATGTGCTGTGAGCTAATTGTATTTGGGTTAATCAATAGCTACTCTGAATCTTTCCCCTTTCTCCTCTGCTCATTTAAATGTTCCAAAGAACCGCATCACAAACCCTGAAAGTAAGATTACACTACAGCTTGCTATATATCTTGACTATGTATCACTTTAAACTTACTGGCTTCAGAAGCCCTGGCTGGGATGATTTAGTTGGGGATTGGTCCTGCTTTGAGAAGGGGGTTGGACTAGATGACCTCCTGAGGTCCCTTCCAACCCTGATATTCTATGATTCTATGAAGTACAATTATGACAATAGATTTATATTGGCTTGTTTTAGACCAGGGAAAGCATGGGTAAAGCAGAGAAATGTTTTGCGCAAATCTCAGAGAGCAACTGACAATTTTAAAGCAGCAGAGTATCAAAGAGCCTTTCATGTAGATATTGAGTTAATCTGCTTTACATTAACAAATGGGGTCTGGAATAAACTTGAATGATTTGGGTACAAAGCCTTTATTCACACTTATTTGTGTAAGTGTATGCACAAAAATTTCATTTTGCCTTTATGTACTACTTGTCTTGACTGTGCATTGTAGATTTCTTAAATTCAATAGCTTCCCTCCCTCCCCCCCCCCAGTTGCCATTTGTTGTAAACAAAAATGTGGGAAACAGTCTTCCCAGTGAAATGATTTAATCAGCTATGTTTTGCAGATCAGCAAGACAAAGCTGAAATTAGCTAGTGGGAACAAGCAAAAATCTGCAATCGTGATGTGAAAAAATATGAAGTTAATCTTTAAAAATAAATAAGTCACTGAATTTGTTATCCAATTTCATCTTGGTGGGATAAGGAAACATAGGAATTTAAATTAATCAAGCACATTTTTAAAAAACAAAAGACGTTTTGGAATTGCATTGGAGATCTGCATTCAAAAAACAGCATCATAGTAAGGCTGATACTGCTAAAACAAGTGTCATTAAATAAATATTTTCAGTTAATAGTAATAAAATCTATTTCTGGGAATAGAGTAGTCAAATTGCTCCCAGATAATACTGCAACTATAAATTGTGATTTGTTACTAATCACAATGCTTACTTCCACTCACATATTTAAGTCTCATGAAACAACTGTTTTCAATTTAAAATCTGTTAATGCAGTCAAATTATTTTTAATTGCCTTTACAAATTAGCAGGGTAATATAGTAGCTTTGCATATCACGTGTCTTTCCCCCCCCCCCAAGCAACTGGCTCTCGGGATAACCAGTTATTGTTGCAAATGAGTAGACATTACAATGTTGTTAGCTTTATCTCAGTCGTTGGTGGTATTAGTAATAGAAACCAGTTGGGACTATGGTGTGTCAGAACCACCAGAGATCTGTTGCTGAATATGGTATTTACTGCATGGAAAGAAGTCATAAACCCAGCAAAAGTGTATTGATTTGAAAGCTACCTTCAGATCTATTGTTCTAATAAGTTGCCAGGACACTCAATATTTTTAGTACTGTATCCATGTTACTTAATTCTTGGTGTATGCCAATACTCTTTAGTGGCATTTTGTTACTTCAAACCATCGTTGTAATTGCTAAAAACACCATTTGAAGTCTTAGGAAGATCACTGATGTCCTCTCACAAGATCAACACTATACTGGGAAGGCTTACATTCTTCTGCCACTCGAAAAAAAGACTTTTCTTCTAAAGTACTCTTTGCCTGCCTTCAGGCTTTTATGCACTTTCATGATTTCTTAAAAACTGCTGTTGAAAATGTACTGTATCTTGCATATGGATTTTGATAAGCGCACATGTATTTAAATATTAACTCACTCAGACTCAGGAAAACAAGAAAAATTAGATACCTGTTTTGTATCTTGGTTAAAATGTTTGTTACCTACATCCTTTAAGGTGGCCAGATCATGTCTAGATCCCATGAGTGTAATTGTATTTAATTGCTAGTGTAATCTGTAAAAGAAGGGCAGTGTAGTTGGAATTTATGGAAACTTCTGTCTGTCTCTTACTTTTGTTGGATCTATAGTCTGAATTGGAGTTTAAAAAAAAATCCCATTTACTTTTTAGAAAAATGCCTTGTTTTTTTTCATAACTTTAGTTTATTTCTATTTGCTTCCTCCTCCTTAAAAAGAAAATATGAAATAAGTGCAGAGGTATCTGTAGGAAAACTTGTGTAAAATCTGCTGCTGTACAAAATGTTTGCCACTTGACTGCATTTTTGTTCCACTTTAATTTTACTGGTTTTGCTAAATATATTTTATATATTTTTCTTCCTGCTTCTTGTGATGGCAGAGTGTGATTACATCGTTGTTTGAAAAATGCCACTTGAAGACACTTTTGTCAGCCTCTCAAAGGCCAACAAAATCTGCATGTTACAATAGTATATATGGTGTGGTAACTCTGGGAAGACCTTGAATAGCTTATGCTGGGCTTTCAGAGGAAAAAGGGTGATCCCACATTTATGCAACATAGCACAGTCCATTGATATGGAAGATGTTCTGTTAGCTCATTTAGATATTGGAAATTCTATATTGTTTCCATTTATAACAAGAATTTATAAATTAGTCCTCTGGTTGCCATTAAAAAAAATCAAGTTTCCACACAATTTTTCCCCACACTTGAAATGGGAGATCTGTGGTAATGGCTGGCAAAAGTGGACTTATTAATGGCTTCTGTGGTAGTCTGACCACAATCACCAACACAGCCATTGTGGTAGGCACTAATTTACACCTTACTCTGCATTCTCAGCAGAAGGGCTAAGAATTAAAGAACAGGTGCAGTGAACTGTTCTCTTAGCTGTAGCAGTTGTTCAGCTCTCCTCTGACCTGAGGGGAACAAAGGGATATGCATCTGGGGTGGTTGTGTAGCTTGGGGATTGCCAGTGTTGTCATTCTGCTACTTTTCACAGACTTTACAGTGAGATTCTAGTCTAAGTGACTCTCAAAATAGTTGTGCAGAGGTGCATATTTGTGTTTCAGTGGCTTCCAGGTGAAAGTCTCTTTTTACAAATTAAAAGTTTTTTTGTTCATCTCCCTCTCCCCAACTACAAGCCTTGAAAATTCATGTAGAATATGAAAATCAAGCTCTGTTCTTTCTGGCTTACACATCACTAACCATAAAGATTCTCCAATTGTAGTTTAGTTAATTTTATTGATGTGCCAGTCAGAATAGAATACCACTTATTCTTTCAGCAGGCTGTGGTCACTTTTCAGAGTAAAACTGCATTGTTTAAAATTTGATTATTTTTCCTAGCAAAGCAAAGAGCTTTCCCTTATGAGCTCTAGATAGCTAAGATCATCACAAATAAGTAGAATTGGCATTTGCATACAAGCAGAAATTCTCTACTACCTCAAATCAGTTTTTAGCATATCCCATTTTAAAGATAGCAATGTCAGAGGAAATACATTGAATTTTTTGTGAGAGTGCAAAACTAGAAGTGAGTTTAACTAGAAGTGAGTTGACTCACAAAGAGGGAGTAGGAAACTGACTAAATGACTCTTAGTAAGATGCTGCTTTTGGCAGCACACAGTAGCACAGACACTCCTTTTATTTGTTTCTTATGATGGCTTTTGAGTTTGACCCTACAGACATTTAGAAAGGACCCTGCAACTCATGGGTCCTAGTCATCAAGTTTGATCTCTGGTTTTGTCTGCCACCAGATAATGTCCAAACCCATAATCAATGATTGTCTGCCAAGTCCACACACCTTTTAATTCCCTCCAGCTTCCAGTAACTTTTTGGGGAGGGAAGAGGAAACTTTTAGTCATAGGGAGACCATGTTTCAAAGAAATCTGGATCAGAAGTGGAACTCCCTCCTTCCTCTGTCTTGTGCCTTTTATGCTTGAGCCTTATAGCCCTTTCCGTAGAGCTCTACATCTTAAATACTTTTCATTAAATCTTCATGGCATCCCAGAGAGGTAGGTAAATAACTTAAATTGGGAGCTGATCCCTAATATGCAATATTCTGTACTACTAATAGAGGTAGAAAGTTACCTCATTTAAAAAGTCAGCTATTTTTGATTATTCCGCAACCCAAAGGAGGTTATGGAACTGAAATAACCAAAGCCGTAGTAGCAGTAGACTTCCCCCAGGCTAATTGGTGCTATGTGGCAGAATCTTCCACAGTGGGGTGAATTTCCTCTTTTGCTGGATTTTCAATAAAGGCAAGAAGTTATTTTGAATCAGACAACACATTATATTGAAGTATGGGACTGGTGAAGGGTGTAAGAGCCTTCAGTACAAGAGCTTTTAGTCCTCTCAGGGATATATGCAATCTTCAGGTAATAGCCATAGAGAATAAAGTGTGGTTCTGTAGCTACTAGATGCCAGATTCTATTTTTACGTTCAGCAGGGGCAAGAAGGAAGATTAATGAACTGTTGCTTGATAGCTTATATTTATCTTCTACTCAAAATATTTTGAGTAGTTTAATGTTTCTTTAAATCATTAAAAACATATTCCAGGTTACTAGTTCTCTTGTTCTACTTGCCTCCTGAGCAGGAAAATGGCACTGAATGTAAACAAGGTAGGGGAACTTAAAATCATCATCGACACATAGTCTACTGAAGACTATTGCACCAGCCACTGACCAGGGTTGATGGTGTTGCACCATGCATTGTGAAGTAAAGTTCCCAGATCATGAAGTGCTGTCCACACCAACACTTTTCGTAGTTAAAACTTTTGTTTTTTGGAGGTGGGGTGAGGTGTTTTTTCACACCTCTGAGAAACAAAAGTTTTAACACCGAACTTTATTCTTGAAAACCTTTGATTACTGACACTACAACCTCCCTAGGTACCTGTTCCTATGCTAAACTCTCCTTTTATAGTAAGAAAGCTTTTTCTAATACCTAACCTGAATCTCCCTTGCTACAGCTTAAGCTGATTACATTTTATCCTCCCTCATCCCCTCAATGGATGTGGGGAACAATTGCTCACAGTCCTCTTTATAACAACCTTTGACATATTTGAAGGCTGTTAGTAGATCTCCCCCCCCCACCTTTTCCTAAGCCTAAACATGCCCCGTTGTTTAACCTTTCCTCAGACGTCAGGTTTTCTAAACCTTTTATTACTGTTGTTGCTCTGGTCTGGATTCTCTCTAATCTGTCCATTTTGTTGAAGAAAAAGTGTGGTGCCTAACCACCACCGAGTAGAATGGGACAAATTACCTTCCCTATTTTACACATACCACTCCTGTTAACACAACCCAGAATATTTTCCTTTCACAATGCATTACATTAACTCTGTCGTGATCCACTGGAACTCCCCAGTCCTTGTCTACAATAATGCTGCCTATCCCTTATTCTCTATTTTGTATTTGGTTTTTCCTTTTTCAGTGTAGTACTCTGCACTTGTCGATTGAATTTCACCTTATTGAATTCAAACCAATCCTCCAGTGTATCAACATAATTTTTAATTCTAATTCTGTTCTCTAAAGTGCTTATAACCCCTCCCAGCTTGGTGTCATTTACAAATTTTATAAGCATACTCTTCTCTGTGTCATCCAAGTTGATGAAAATATTGATTACTACTAGACATAGGATCTACCAGACTCTGTCCTATTTGATAAGTCCTCACAGTTTGACAGTGAACCATTGATAACTACTTTTCAAGTATAGTCTTTCAACCAGTTTTGCAACCACTTTATAATATTTCATCTCAAGTGAATTTCTCTGGTTTGCTTATAAGACTGTCATGTGGGGCTGTGTCAAAAGCCTTGCTAAAATCAAGATATATCATAGCTACAGCCATGGGCAGCACGTGAACCCCCATTTTGGGAGACTAGCCTTTGGTCCCACCCTGCCCTCCTCCTCTGCTGGAGCCCTGAGCCCCCCACCATGGGCGCCAGGTTTGTATAATTTTTGCTGGTGCCCAAAATGGGTCCAAGCAGAGCCAGGACTGACCAGGGCAACCGCCCCAGGCCTTGCATTTTGGGGGACCCTGAGCTTCAGGGGGACATGGGGTCTAGGGTGGCCTGAGGGGTCAGTGGGGGGCCTGACACCAGCAGCAGCAAGTGATGCGGCCCCCCTGCCTACCCCACTCCGCCAGCTCCTGGCGTCGCTCGCGGGAGGGGGTGGAAGCCGGAAAGAGATAGGGAAGGGGTGGAATGGGGGCAGAGCAGGGGTGGGAAGAGGCGGGGTGGGAAGAGGCAGGGTGGGGCCTTGGGGGAAGGGGTGGAGTGGGGGTGGGGCAGAGCAGGGCGGGTCAGCACCAGGCCACCCCACTGCTGCCTGTGTCAGGCCCCCTGCTAACTCCCCAGACTGCTCTGGACCCCACGTACCCTGAAACATGGGGCAGAACGGCTCTGATTAAATATAAGCTCAAACATTGGTGGAGCCGGATCCACATTCCTGAAGATTGGTGGAGCACAAGCACCATGGGCCCATATAACTTGCTGCCAATGCCCCTTGACACAGTCAGAGGAGTGCTACCCTGAGTCCCAGCCCACCGGCTGGCCTGCCCCAGCTGCCCTGTCCTGGACTGGCCAGCCCAAGCAGCCTGAGTCCCAGGCTGCCAGCCCAAGCACTGACCTGCCCCAGCCACCCTGAGCTGCTCTACCAGCTTTGGGGGAGAGGCCGAGTGAGGGTGGGAAGAGTGGGACATGAGAGAAAGGCCTCGGGGCAGAGCCTGGGCAGGGCCACAGCCTGGCTGTTTGGGGCAGGTTAGCCTCCCCTGGGCTATCGAACCTGCTGCCCCTGGCTACAGCTTCCCCCCAGCCGCTGAACAGGTTGCACTACCATAGAGTTACCAACTGTCCAATCACACAAACCTGAACACCTTTGCCCTGCCCCGCTGCCACACCCCTGCCCTGCCCCTTTCCAAGGCTCCATCTCCTGCTCACTCCATTCCCCCCTCCCTCCGTCACTTGCTCTCCCTGCCCCTCCGCACTTTCACCAGGCTGGGGTTTGGGGGGTGGGCCTGAGGTGCTCAGAGTGTGGGAGGGGGGCTCGGGGTTGGGGTGCAGGCTCTGAGAGGGAGTTTGGGTGTGGGAGGGGGCTCTGGGAGGGAGTTTGCAATTGGGAGGGGACTCGGGGTTGAGGCACGAGAGGGGGTTTGGGGTGTGTGCTCTAGGAGGGAGTTTGGTTACAGGAGGGCACTCAGGGCTGGGGCAGGTGGTTGGGGTATGGTCTCCACCCAGGCAGCACTTACCTCGGATGGCTCCCGAGAAGTGGCCAGCATGCCTAGCTCCTAGGCAGCCAGGCAGCTCTGCACACTGCCCCTGCCTGCCGGCACTGCCCCCGCAGGTCCCATTTGCTGCGGTTCCCAGCCAATGGGAGCTGTGGAGTTGGCGCTTGGGGCAGGTGCAGAGACCCCCATGAGCCTAGGAGCCAGATGTGCCAGTTGTTTCTGGGATCATGAGGAGCCAAGGGCAGGTAGGGAGAAGCCTGCCTTAGCCCTACTTCACGGCCGGACTTTTAGTAGCCTAAAATCTCCCGGTTTGGCTTCAGTAGACTCCGGGAGCTCGAACCCGATTCTGGGAGACTATCGGACAATCTGGGAGGGTTGCCAACCCTACCTGTCAGAGAAAGAAATTAGATGGGTTTGGCATAATTTGTTCCTGAGAAATCCAAGTTGGGTATTAGTTTTATGACCTTATCATCCAAGTTTCAATAAACTGTTTAATAATTTGTATTTTACCATGTATCTTGGGGGGTACTGAAGTTAGGCTGGCCTATAATTCACCCCAGAGCTTCTTTTTGCCCCTTTATGAAGACAAGTACCCTGGTAGCCGCGTGAGACCAATCTTTAGCAGGTAGGATTTAAGTAAAAGCCAGAGAGCAAGAGAAAGCGACTCAAAGAGACCCAAAGTCAGAACTAAAACAACCCAACCCCTGGGGTTGCAGGTGGGGCCAGGCAGGGCTGCCCCAGGAGCGCCGCAGGAGCGGATCCCCCTGGCCCAGCCCGGGGAGCAGGATCCGCGGGGCAGGAGGGCAGGACTGGAGCAGTGGCTGCAGCTGGGCCGCCCCCTTCCACTGCAAGCCCCGCACTGGGGTTGGGGAGCACTGGTCGGGTTGGGGGGAGGGATGGTTTCGGGGGGAGCATTGGGGTCACGGCTGGCCACGCGCCCCGAGGCTAAAGGCAGCGCGCGGGGCTAAGGGTGCCCTGGGCTGAGCACGTGACCGAAGCAGCGCGCGGGACCCCCCAGAGCTCGGGCGAGGGGAGCGCCGTTCTCCCAGCCACAGGGTGGGACCCGCCCACTGTGACGTGCCCAGGGAGCGCGGGCGATGGGACGCCAGACTCCCCAGGACCAGGCGCAGCCGGCAACGCGTGCGCGCCCCCGCGGACAGGGTCGTGCACGCAGAGCGGGAGTGCGCCTCTCCGCTCGCGTAGTTCTCAGTCTCTAGAGCGGGGTCGGGGTGTCGGGCCCGCGCCCGGAGCGAGCCGTGTCCGCGGTGAGTGAAGTGATGAGGCCGCTTCGCCTTGGGGCTGGGGGTTGATTGAATGAAGGCTCCAGGGATAGGAGTGTGGGGGTGGAGTTGGGAGCATTGGGGTCGGGTTGGGAGGAGGGGTGGTTTTGGGGAGAAAGTATTGGGGTGGGGTTGGGGGGAGGAAGCACTGGGGTCAGGTTGGGGGGAGGGGTGGTTTTTTGGGGGGGAAGCACTGGGGTCAGGTTGGGGGGAGGGGTGGTTTTTGGGGGGGAGCACTGGGGTCAGGTTGGGGGAGGGGTGGTTTTTGGGAGGGAAGCACTGGGGTCAGGTTGCGGGGAGGGGTGGTTTTTGGGAGGGAAGCACTGGGGTCAGGTTGAGGGAGGGGTGGTTTTGGGCAGAAGCATTGTGGGAGGTGGTTTTCGGGGGAAGCATTGGGGTCAGGTTGGGGGAGGGGTGGTTTTGGGGGGGAAGCACTGGGGTCAGGTTGGGGGGAGGGGTGGTTTTGGGGGGGAAGCACTGGGGTCAGGTTGGGGGGAGGGGTGGTTTTGGGGGGGAAGCACTGGGGTCAGGTTGGGGGGAGGGCTGGTTTTGGGGGGAAGCACTGGGGTCAGGTTGGGGGAGGGGTGGTTTTGGGGGTGGAGCACTGGGGTCAGGTTGGGGGAGGGGTGGTTTTGGTGGATATGTTGAGCTGGGGACGGAGGGTTGAGTTCTGTTGTGTTAATTTTGATGGATTATATGGGACTAAAGTGTTAACGTGACCCAGTCATCGTCCAGCATCAAACTCAGTGTTAAAGAAGATTCAGGGTTTGGTATGTAGACTCAGGCTGTTTAATATCATGGCAATTGGCAAACACATTATAAATCCTCTTTAAGCTTTCCATAAAGGTACAGGTACAGGAAAGGTACAGCTTACAAGAAGTGGAAGGTTGGACATATGACCAGGGAAGAGTATAAAAATATTGCTCGGGCATGTAGGAATGTTATCAGGAGGGCCAAATCGCACCTGGAGCTACAGCTAGCCAGAGATGTCAAGAGTAACAAGAAGGGTTTCTTCAGGTATGTTGGCAACAAGAAGAAAGCCAAGGAATGTGTGGGCCCCTTACTGAATGAGGGAGGCAACCTAGTGACAGAGGATGTGGAAAAAGCTAATGTACTCAATGCTTTTTTTGCCTCTGTCTTCACTAACAAGGTCAGCTCCCAGACTGCTGCGCTGGGCATCACAAAATGCGGAAGAGATGGCCAGCCCTCTGTGGAGATAGAGGCGGTTAGGGACTATTTAGAAAAGCTGGACGTGCACAAGTCCATGGGGCCGGACGAGTTGCATCCGAGAGTGCTGAAGGAATTGGCGGCTGAGATTGCAGAGCCACTGGCCATTATCTTTGAAAACTCGTGGCGAACCGGGGAAGTCCCGGATGACTGGAAAAAGGCTAATGTAGTGCCAATCTTTAAAAAAGGGAAGAAGGAAGATCCTGGGAACTACAGGCCAGTCAGCCTCACCTCAGTCCCTGGAAAAATCATGGAGCAGGTCCTCAAAGAATCAATCCTGAAGCACTTGCATGAGAGGAAAGTGATCAGGAACAGCCAGCATGGATTCACCAAGGGAAGGTCATGCCTGACTAATCTAATCGCCTTTTATGATGAGATTACTGGTTCTGTGGATGAAGGGAAAGCAGTGGATGTATTGTTTCTTGACTTTAGCAAAGCTTTTGACACGGTCTCCCATAGTATTCTTGTCAGCAAGTTAAGGAAGTATGGGCTGGATGAATGCACTATAAGGTGGGTAGAAAGCTGGCTAGATTGTCGGGCTCAACGGGTAGTAATCAATGGCTCCATGTCTAGTTGGCAGCCGGTATCAAGTGGAGTGCCCCAAGGGTTGGTCCTGGGGCCGGTTTTATTCAATATCTTCATAAATGATCTGGAGGATGGTGTGGATTGCACTCTCAGCAAATTTGCGGATGATACTAAACTGGGAGGAGTGGTAGATACGCTGGAGGGGAGGGATAGGATACAGAAGGACCTAGACCAATTGGAAGATTGGGCCAAAAGGAATCTGATGAGGTTCAATAAGGATAAGTGCAGGGTCCTGCACTTAGGACGGAAGAACCCAATGCACAGCTACAGACTAGGGACCGAATGGCTAGGCAGCAGTTCTGCGGAAAAGGACCTAGGGGTGACAGTGGACGAGAAGCTGGATATGAGTCAGCAGTGTGCCCTTGTTGCCAAGAAGGCCAATGGCATTTTGGGATGTATAAGTAGGGGCATAGCGAGCAGATCGAGGGACGTGATCGTTCCCCTCTATTCGACATTGGTGAGGCCTCATCTGGAGTACTGTGTCCAGTTTTGGGCCCCACACTTCAAGAAGGATGTGGATAAATTGGAGAGAGTCCAGCGAAGGGCAACAAAAATGATTAGGGGCCTGGAACACATGAGTTATGAGGAGAGGCTGAGGGAGCTGGGATTGTTTAGCCTGCAGAAGAGAAGAATGAGGGGGGATTTGATAGCTGCTTTCAACTACCTGAAAGGGGGTTCCAAAGAGGATGGCTCTAGACTGTTCTCAATGGTAGCAGATGACAGAACGAGGAGTAATGGTCTCAAGTTGCAGTGGGGGAGGTTTAGATTGGATATTAGGAAAAACTTTTTCACTAAGAGGGTGGTGAAACACTGGAATGCGTTACCTAGGGAGGTGGTAGAATCTCCTTCCTTAGAGGTTTTTAAGGTCAGGCTTGACAAAGCCCTGGCTGGGATGATTTAACTGGGAATTGGTCCTGCTTCGAGCAGGGGGTTGGACTAGATGACCTTCTGGGGTCCCTTCCAACCCTGATATTCTATGATTCTAAATGGAGGGGAGAAACAATTCAGCATTTGAAATGTAAAGTATTTAAATAAGGCTTTCTTTTTAACAACACCCCTTGTTCACTTTTCTGTTAGCTATAGAGCATCTGTAGAAGGAAAAGCCCCCTTGTTAGTTGAGATGAGCTGCTGGTGGTGGTGGTAAAATCCAATCTCTAGAAGAAAAAACAAGACAAATACAAGAGAACAGAGGAAAAACCAACAAAGATGGAAAATGCAGTTTTTGTCTCTGGTGTTGACAAGCTTACTGGAGAAACACAGGCCTAGTACGTGGTCTTGTTGGCTGCTCCAAGAACTGGCAACTTATACCAGCATCAGGCTATTTACGGCCGCAGTTCTCAACCTTTCCAGACTACTGTAGCCCTTTCAGGAGTCTGATTTGTCTTGCGTACCCCACATTTCACCCTAATTTAAAAACTACTTGTTTACAAAATCAGTCATAAAAATACAAAAGTGTCACAGCACGCTATTACTGAGAAATTGCTTAGTTTCTGATTTTTACCATATAATTATAAAATAAATTGATTGGAATATAAATATTGTACTTACGTTTCAGTGTGATACTTTAGCCTGTTTTTCACTTGTGAGCCTTATATAAAGCCCGAGCAAGCCCCAGCAGCAGGGCTGAACCATGTAACATAGTTTTGCAGGGCCCCCTGTGGCACGTGGCCCTGGGCAGTTGTCCTGCTTGCCCCTCCCTAATGCTGGCCCTGCACTTGTGATCTCCTGAACCCATCCTGTGATCCACCCTGGGGGTTGCAACCCCCCATGTTGAGAAACACTGATCTAAATGAGTTGAGTACCCCCTGGAAGATCTTTGTATACCCCCCGGGGTACGGGTAACCCTGGCCGAAAACCATTCATCTACAATGATGTCATTTTTATCCTGACTCTGATCTGGGCTTCAGAGTGATTTGCTCTAGATAGAATTGGTCAAATTCAGAACCAATAGCAATAGTAGCTTTTTGGACTTGCAGTTTATATTAGTAATAATTTTATAGGTGTTTATGCTAGGCAATTTAACAGAATACTAAGAACAAAATTAGTCTTAAAAAGACGTATTTGTGTTGGGTAGCTTGACTGCAGAATTTTCTGCTTGTGCAAAAGCAGTGAGCCAGGATTCTTTACACTCTAAAGCACAGGGTTTAGCCTTTAGGCCCTGTAAAACTGAACCAATTTTCCTTTTTTTAATGGGGTGGAGAAGAGAGGACATAAAAAAGCCAGTTTTTGGAACCCATTTTTTGAACTTATTTCTGCATTCAAATTGAGAATAAAAATGTCCCCTTTCTGCCAAACCAGTCTGAAAACCAAATGAACTACTACATGAGCCTGTGTGTTCAGTCAGGGCTCTGATTTATAGAGACAAACACTTCCATTGAGTCTGTGGAGTGACAGACTAAACATTCCCAGTGAGCACTGTTCAATTGACCATCTCACAGTGGTGGGTTAATGTTAAACACAACCTCCTCTTAGCAAGTGGTCAGATGGCATGCGTAATTTTAGCAAATCAAGTTTAGAATGCATGTTTTGATCAGAGTGTTGCAAAGAGAGAGAAGCCTGGGCAAAGAATTATGGGAGGTGAACATAGAGTTGTAACTAGGATATTGAAAATTAAGGATGGGAAAAGAAAAGGGCAGGTCTTTATGTTTAAGAACATCTATATTTATGGCTAATTATCATAAAGCAATTATATATTTTGTAGGGCTGTCAAGTGTAGTTATCTGGGGCACAGGTTAATTAAGCATTAAGCATCAATATGCTTAACTAACGTCTATCAAACCAAAACAACCTGAGAGAAACATATTGCTGTACTTTGGTGCTCTGTAAGCAACATGTGTATAATGTTTGAATACACATAACTACAACTTGGTCAGTTATGCTTCCCAATATTAAAAAGAGAAAGACAGGTTCTGCAGCACACAGCAGGATCTCTTGCTTTCTCACATCATTACTCTCAGCATCTCCATCAAGGTACCGAGTTTGCTGCATTTTGTCCAAAGGAAGCATGTAAGTGTTATGAGTGTTATCTCTGTACGGGGTGGCTGCTTTCTGTCGTTAGCATGTTAACACTGAAAAAAATCCCATGTAATGGGGATGTTAAGTGACTGAATTTTTCATTATGAAAATGATAAACACAGATGGGAGTCTGCTTTCTCCGCCCCCTTTCACTCCTGGTAATACAGATCTTTCATGTCAGTTATTATTCCTGTAGACAACTGATCATTTTCCTCCTGATTAATAACCACGAACCCGTTCCAACAAGGAGAACATACTTTTATATTGGTGAGCTGACCATATGAAATATGTTCTAGTTTTTGCTAATTATTTAGCACTAATTGCATCACATTTTTTAGGTGGAAAGGGAGGAGCAGAGTTCTACAGGACTTGAAAAGTACACAAAAGGCCTAATTAGTTAGAGGCTGATAGGAAAAAAACGGTGAGTGGTCCTGGAAGAGTAACACACCAGTAAAATCAGTCAGCCCTCCGCTGCATAGCAAGGGAATGGTTCTGGGACTCCTCTCTGGACTCTGCTTGGAGACAGACTATTTCATATCTGCCTCTGGCTGGTAGGTGTTTGATACATTTTAATATTACCCACTCAATCCAACCTCCATCTTACACTGCAAGAGCGAATGTGCTTTATTTTGTTGGCTCTTGGCTTCAGGACGTTTAGTTTTCTGGTTAGTAAGTGTGTCACTGTTTGGTGTTTTATCTCAAATGAGCTGGTCTTTATTAAATGCTATTATCATTGAGAAAAGCTGAGTTTAAACACTTCTTCTTCTTCACATCTAGATAATGGGTGATGATGATGACGACGACATCCCTCAGCTTTCATCCCATACACTGGCTGCCTTGCAGGAGTTCTATATAGATCAGCGACAGAGAGAGGGCATAAAGATCTCACAAGGATTTAAACAGTATTCCTTTGGCTCAATAGAAGAGGACTGGGTAAGAAACTAAACTTCAGAGACTGCAATTCGATTACTTGTAGTGCCCAGTTAAGAGGAGCAGAAATGTAAGGCTTCTTTTGGGAAGTGAAGAGGAAGGGGGAATGAAAGAGGGCATTTTCAAGAGTGGGGGAATCTAATGGTACTGCTTCCACACTATAAAAGTCAAAGTCTCCTTGACTTGTTATTGAAGCTGGATGTGGTGTTTTTGTTTGTTTTGTTCTATCTGGCACTAATTGAAATTAACATGGGAGGAAGGGAGAAAAGATGCCAAGACAAGTAGCTGCCCTCTCTGGAAATTTTAGTTCCAGACTGGGAGGGTGGAGGAGGTATAGATTTTTCCTTTGGTGTGTGTGTGAAAGAGATGCAATCGAGACATTGTAATAATGTGGAAATAGCACACTCTTCCCTCTCTTCTCCCATCATGCCTCTCTGTTTTTTACCTACCTTATTTGGACAGGTGACTTGTCCCTTCTGACCTGTGACTGACTGATTCTGGCCATGAGGTTTTCTGGCTCTCATTTTCCTGTTCTCCCCCCGCACACCTTTTTTTTTCTTTTTCTGATTGCTATCATCTCAGACTTTCTCCTTCCTACCCTCTGCTATCTCATCTTTCCTTTTCTTCACTGCTTCCGCTTCCTTGACTTTTCCCATCTCTCCAAGCTGGCTGTCTTCTTGCCCCTCACAATCCTGAGCAGGTATAAACTGTTCCCAACCTCAAAATAAATCAATGACTTCTTAATAACACAATTTTAAACTACTTAAAGACTGGGAGTTAAAATATCTGCACACTGCAGGTAAACAATATCTTTGGATTTGAATTCACCATTGGTAACAGGGCAAAGGTACTAAATAAAGGAATGATCTAAATAGTCTGGTATAGCTTGGTTTTGTTGAAATAGTAATAGATTTTTATAAAACTCTGGCAACATATAAGTGTGAAGTAGCACTATTTATCGGCTTGAAATACTAGTTTATAGAGGAAATAAAACTGTCAATAGAGAAATCCCTTTTCCAGCTCAGTTAGTAAGAGTTTGTTCAGATGTGCACGATTGCAATTTATGATACAAAAAAGTTGTGGATTTTGGTTTTCCTAGAATGGGGCTGATATTGGTTAACAAAAAGTGTCATACACTGCACAGTCAGAAGGACCGATGCTGTCAGTAATTGTTTGTGCATGATTTTCCCCAGCAATTGAGCCAGTTTTGGTATGATGATGAAACTGCATTATGCCTGGCTAATGAAGCTGTTCTGGCAGCTGGAAGAGGTGGCAGGTAGGTTTTATTAATTATTTTATAAATTAAACATTTTGAGCTGCTTCTTATTTAAAATGTTCTAGGTAGTTTACTTTAAATCATCTTGTTTCTCTAGGCAGTACAGAAAAATGAGAATTTTGGAAGTAAGAAATAGCAATCCAGTTTAGAGAGACACCTGTCGGGGATGGTCTAGATAATATGTAGTCCTGCCATGAGTGCAGGGGACTGGACTAGATGACCTCTCGAGGTCCCTTCCAGTTCTATGATTAGCAGTCAGTTAGTGGGTAGAGCACAGGACTGGGAGTTGGGAGGCCTGGATTTTAATCCTGGCTATGACTGTTTCTCTATGTGACACTGAGCAACTCATTAACCAGCCTAGTTGATCACACTTACCATATCTACCTCATGAAGTGTTTTGCAGCTTAATATTTGTGAAGTGCTTTGTGGTCCGTGAGTGGAGGTGCTATACAAATACTTATCTTTCATTTTATTAATAACTAACAACATCACACCAGTCAGCATGTCCATTATTTTAAACTTCTGATCTTAAGACAGGTCTACACTACCACTTGAGTCGATCTAACTTGCGTCGGGTAGGGGTGTGAAAAAGATACCTCCATGAACAACGCAAGTTACAGCAACCTAGGCACTGTCCACACCGGCACTATGTCAGCAGAAGATGCTCTCCTGCCTATATAGCTTCCACATCTCGCGGAGGTGAAGTAATTATGCCAACAGGAGAGGTCTCTCTCCTCAGCATAGAACGTCTTCACCAGACGTGCTACAGAGGTGCAGCTGCACTGATGTAGCACTCCTAGTGTAAACCTACCTTTGGGCATGTTTTTAGGGAGAGGGACTGGAAGATTCACTCTGGATTCCTTTCTTCACACAATAAAAACCACCAACTAGAGTCCTTTTTTATGTTTTGTTTTGGGGTTCTGTTTGTTTTTATTTTTTTAAATTGTGACTTAGTTTCCCCTTTTCTTGTCCCCCTCTATCCATTCTGGAAAAATAAAATAACAGGAAATCTTGTTTTTTCACAAAAATTCTTCTTTGAAAAAAATTATTTTAAACTTTATTATTAAATTTTCAATTCTGTTTGTATATTGCTATAAAACAAGCTTTGCTCTATAGGTAGAGCTTAAGTCCCCAGTGCAGCAAGGTACTAAAGCATACATTTAAGCATATTGCTGAATCAGGGCCTAAATACCTACTATATTTATAATATATTAAACCTCTATTAATTATTGCAATTAATTTGTTTTGAGACTGTGTATGTGCTTGCTAGCTGTCTGGTGCTGAGAGCTCTTTTTTTTTTTTTAAACTAAGCTAAATACTAGTTCTGAGCTTTGTTGTTACAAATCTGCTTCTAAATCCTAAATTTTTAAAAATTGTTAAACATTGGTAACTAGCTGTAAGATGTTCGTGCTGACTTTGTGTGTTCCTAATGATGGTTTCTTGTGAACTGAACACAGATCTTATGACTTATTTTTTCTTTCCAATTCCATTTAATTATCATTGCAATTCCTTTGGTTTTAAGATAGCTTTGCTGATTAACTTGGCAATCTGATTCAGAAAGAAACACAGAAAAGTTATTTTTAGAACTGCCTTTGCCAGACTATGCAGTCTAAACCTGAAGTTCCCACTATTTGAGTATCAGAACTATTTATTCCATTGTTCTACTCATTAGAATACTTGGTATACAAAACCGAATACAGGTAGTATGAAGACAGTATCCCATACAATGTTCTTTTCACTGTAACTGATTATCCAGTATCTTGATTGATTGGGTTGGGTATTTCAAAACCAAAAATTATGGCAAGTGTATTTTTTATAGTCACAGTTAAATATATTATTCTTACAGATTATCTGCTTTGTTGCTGCTACCAGTTAATGTTCTGTTGTAAACAAATTCAACCAAAGGGCTGTAATTACACTAGCACCTGTATTTTATGAACTAATTAGGGATTTAAGTGTTCATTAAATCAAAAATTTCATAACATTGAACATTTCAAAATTACAGTAGATATGGTCGATAGGGTGCAGTATGGTGCACTGCATCACATTCTTCTTGTTCTTCAAACCACTGCAAAATGATTTCTAGTGCACTGAAGGCATTGGAGTATGAAGGGATGTTAACTTGTTCTTCATAAACATAATTTTCATTATATGATTTCCCCCACACACACATATACCCCACCCCGCCTCAGTCGGGAAATATGGTTTGTTGCACGTAAGATTGGTCTTTATAAAATCGAGGTTCTACTGTCATTTTAAAGGACATGTCAAGGGAGGTAGACCTTGAAGAAACCAGAACTATCAGGTTTGTTTTGTTCACGGATATACACATGCATATTTCTCTGCCTTTCTTTGTTCTTTTGTGTTGGCAGAGTATTGCAGTTAGAGCTAGGCGGGAAATGGTTTTCCCGTCCTATGAAAATTTTTGAGATTTTAAATTTTTTCTCATTCTGTATCAAGATGAAACCAAGACCTTTCAAATTCTTTTGACAAAAACATACAGACACTCCCCACTCCCTTCCCCCCTGGAATAGCCTGGTGGTCAGGGCACTCACCTGGGATGTGAGAGATCCTGGTTCAAGTCCCTGTTTAGCCTGATTCAGACCAGGGACTTGAGCTGGGTCTCCCACATCTCAGGTGAGTGCTCTAACTACCACACTGTTCTAGAGTGGAGTTAGCTTGCTGAATCACCATTTTCTGACCCCCAAAAAATTTCATTGCAATTAGAGCTGGTCTGGAATTTTTCAATCTCAGGAGCCTTGTTAATTACAATACCCTGTTTGCTCAAAAGAGCAAAGGGAATAAACAAAGCAGAGGGATGAGGCAACATACATTCTTATATTTGGATTGCATGTAATGAAGTTGGCACTCTGTGTAGGAGGATCACTCAGATGAGAAACTGGGCATAAATCTATAATGCAATCTAGATTTAATTTTAGAAGGTTCTTTCTATGAAAACAGATTGGGAGGAAAATAGAATGTTAAATCTTAGGTGTTTTCATTTTTTGGTTATTTAACCATGACATAGTCTCTCTAATATTTATTTCAGATAACAGAGATAAACATCAGAATTGATGCCATTCATGACCAGTGTTTTTAACTTATTCCTGATGTTTCATCTTGTTGACTATGTCAAAAGAGCTGTAGCATTTTATTTGTCCTTGGGGATTTTAAACACAACCATGGTGAAATCCACATAGTTTAATAGACTTTTCTGAGGTTGGTCAGCTTGGTGCTACAAGCAGCCATACTGTTGATTATCTCTGCTGATAGTACTCTATTATCATTAGCATGATGTAGTTCATTATTAACCTTCATAACTGTCTGCATGTAAATCCTGTCATTTGTAATATAAAGAGTCAGGCCTTGATCCCTGCTCAAATTAATGGAACATTATGGCTTTTATACTGAGGCTTGGTTTGTTCAATGTGAAATTATAGTGAATGTATTAAAAGCAGAAATCCAAGTAAAAGCAGAAAGGTTATAACTTAAAAGTGAGGTCCAAATCAAAACCTGGGATCCAAGTACCCCAGAACTTTTGGGGCTTGGAAAAGAGGTCAAAATCCAGATCTAATTTTGCAAAAAGACCTGACTTTCGGGTGTTAAAAATCTAAATCTTGTGGTCTGAGCCCAATTCTAATATCTTTGTCTGTTACCCTTTAAAAAGAATGTTCTGAATTACTTCTTTCTCTTTTCAGGATAGCGTGTGTTAGTGCTCCAAGTGTTTACCAGAAACTGAAAGAACAGGATGGCAAAGATTTTTCCGTGTGTATACTGGAATATGACAAAAGATTTTCTGTATATGGAGAGGAATTTATCTTCTATGATTACAACAATCCATTGAATTTACCTGGAAATCTCATACCACACAGTTTTGACATAGTATTAGCGGATCCACCCTATCTGTCTGAGGAGTGTCTCAGAAAAACAGCAGAGACAGTCAAATACTTAACAAAAGGAAAGATTCTGCTCTGTACAGGTATAGCATCTGTGTCTTTTGAGAGAGGAGAAAATATACTGAATGTGTTTACTCTAAATATTTTTAAAAAAAGAAAAGGAGTACTTGTGGCACCTTAGAGACTAACCAATTTATTTGAGCATGAGCTTTCGTGAGCTACAGCTCACTTCATCAGATGTATGCCGTGGAAACTGCAGCAGACTTTATATATACACAGAGAATATGAAAAAATACCTCCTCCCACCCCATTGTCCAGCTGGTAATAGCTTATCTAAAGTGATCATCAGGTCCAGCCGGGGTCCAACAGAACCCTATTTGCCAGGCAAGTTTTCTTCCAGCTTGACTGCCCAGCTCCTGCTCGCCAGATTGTCCTGGAGTCAGGGACTCCAGAGCCTTCAGGGTCCATGGCCCTGGGGCAGCCCACCAGGCAGACTGGCCTGGAGCAGGGCTCCATTCCCTTTCATGGAGAACTTCAAAAATTCTGGGTTTAGTTCTGATTCAGAACTAACAGGTATTGTTACTATGCGGTCGGTTCTTTAACTGTTCACGTATGTTCCCTAACATTTTAACTGCCCCAAGGACTGAGATTTTTAACAGTGGCAGAATCCTTCTAATTACCTTTAGCAATAAATGGGTCTACCGATACACTTGTGCTCCTCCATGAAACAGAATTACCTTTTTTAGTACAGTTCTAGTTGTATCCTAATTAAGACAAAATGTGTTGTTTTTTAGGAAATCCTGACCACTGAGCTGTACAGTCTTATAGCCTGTGTATGCCTAATGCCCCTAATACACATGGGGAATATGTATTCAATGCCTGGGAATCCCTATATATTTCTGGAGCTGAACACCACTGAGAGTCTGTTCTGTTTATAGAGAGCGATTTGTCTAGTGCTTAGAGCAGCAGTTCTCAAACTGTGGGTCAGGACCCCATTTTAATGGGGTCGCCAGAGCGGCTTAGACTTGTTGCTGTCTGGGGACGAAGCCTGAGCCCCGCTGTCTGGGGACGAAGCCTGAGCCCCGCTGCTCGGGGACGAAGCCTGAGGACTTCAGCCCTGGGTGGTGGGGCTCAGGTTACAGGCCCCCTGCGTGGGGCTGAAGCCCTTAGGCTTTGGCTTTGCCGTTCCCCCACCCCCACCCACCCAGGGCAGTGGGGCTTGGGCTTTGACTTTGGCCCCTTCACCCAGGACGGCAGGCTCAGGCTTTGGTCTCACCTCATAGGGTCATTTAATAATTTTTGTTATCAGAAGAGGGTCACAGTGCAATGAAGTTTTAGAACCCCTGGCTCAGAGCAAGAAACTGAAACTCGGGACTCTTGAGTTTTCTTCCCACTTGTGCCACTGACTTGCTGTGTGAAGTTGAGCACACACTTGACCTGTGTGCCTCAGGTTAGCTAACTGTTAAAAAAGAATACCTTCTTCACAGGGGTATTATGAGCTTATTTGTTTGTAAAGTTCTTTGAGATCATCTAAGAGAAGAATAGTGTTTTTCCAATCAAATAGGAATTCTCTGACCGGAACACACTCTGTAATTAAGGGGATTGTTTAAATTTAGTTACAGTAACATGAATGCCACTTACAAAGGTGATTTTTTTTTAAACAAATAGTTTTAAATTTATCTGAACTCACTGAAAATAAATGAAAAATGCTGCTGCCTTTAGGAATTTGCAAGTTCTTAAATTCTGCAGCTGCTGGCCGAGGTTTAAGTTGCCACATAGCTCTTCCGCGTGGAGCCCAAGCTAAGCTAAAATGACAGAGTGAGCGGTGACTAGATTGTAATGGCCTCGAGATCTGATCAGGGAAAAGGGAAGTTTTTAGCATTCTAAAGGAATGAAAGCTTTAGAGTTTCGCTTTGAACACAAATGTATCGATAGACACGTTTATTGTTAAAGGTCACATCTAAGGATTCTGCCACTGTTAAAAACTTCAGCCTTTGGGCAGTGAAAGTGCATGGGACAGTTAAAATGTTAGAGGACATATGTGAACAGTTAAAGAACCTACAGCATAGTAATGGTACCTGTTAAGGCCTCTTCTCGCTGTGGAGCCCCGTGTTTCAAATGCTGTTAAGGCTTGCTTTGCTCATGCTGCAATAATGCTCTAATGCAGAGGTTCCCAAACCGTGGTACGTGTGTCGTGTGTGAGCTTGATGTTCAATCCATTCATTTCACCGTTTTTTTTTTAAGAAGTTGGTACTTGAATCAGTAAAGTTTGGGAGCCTCTGCTCTAGTGCACCAGCTGTGTTACTTCCCTAGAGCATCTCTGGTTTTGAACTGGGTAGCTTTAAATATGACACTCTGGAGTGTACTCACTCATCAAATGGCAGCAGTGTGTGGAATTCGAATCTGTGTCTCATTTGGCTCTTGATCTAGAGTCGAGCATGTTCAAGGGAGAACAGTCAGCACCAGGCAAAGGGGATAGTGGAGAAAGCACCTAAGACCATTCTCAGACGTTTTCCCTCCTTTCTCTCCTTCCTTCTCCCTCCCGTGGGGCTCCAACCCTCTCTGTGGCCCAAGACTGCTTGATGCCACAGAGCTTTAGAGAGGATTGTGGAAGGGAAGTAAAAATAGGGGGATGCCGGAGGAACAATTTAAAGAAAAAAGCATAGAATGCAGTGTTACCTTTCTTTGTCAACAAATCCAAATTTTTTTCTGCTTCAGGTGCAGTCATGGAGGAGCAGGCAGCGAAGCATCTTGGTGTGAAGATGTGCAATTTTACTCCAAAGCATACACGAAACTTAGCCAACGAATTTCGATGTTATGTGAATTATGATTCTGGACTAGACCGTGATTCTAGCTGTTCAGAGTGTACATAAACTAAGCGAAACAGTATATCAATCAAGTCCATTTATTCCTTCTTTCAGTGATGTCTGCGATCCTCATTGCTTTATTAAAGGTGCTGCTTCAGGTGATGGTTTCTGGGCTAGCTTTCGACGTTGAAATGTGACCAACTCTGTAGTCTGTTAAGTCTGCAAACATTTGAAACTTATTTCTTTTGGTACCCTTACTTAGGGCTTGTCTTCACATACAGCGAGTGCTACACGGGCACAGCTGCACCAATGAATGTGCCCCGATGCCGACAGGAGAGCTTCTCCCATCAGCGTAGCCTTCAGGGTTGGTATAACTACGTCACTCAGGGATTTGGAATTTTTCACACCCCTGAGCAACGTACTTATACCAATATAAATCTGTAGTGGAGACCTGGCCTTAGTAGATGAACAGGGATTGGTTGGTTCAGATGACTTGTTAATGGGAGCTTTTCTATTCTAAGTCACCAGTTAGACCTGATTGGTAGCCTTTCTGATATGAGGGCTGTTCCATGGGTGCAACAAAGGTGGGAGGGGTGTTCAGGTGTCCTGGTCCAGCTGCCCTACCCCGCCCCCAGCCACAGATCAATGCTACTACAAATTCACAGTCCCAGTTTCTCTGGTGGGAGGGTGGGGCGAGGTCCAAGCCAATCCTGGTCTCTTTGTGTGGGAAGGGAAAGATCCTGGTCTGTCCAGGATGGGGGTTTCCTGGACTTGGCTCCCTGCTTCCCAGAACCCCAGGCCACAATCTCTTCATGCTTCCTCCTCCTCCACTGTTGCTTCCAGGCTCACTTCAGAAGGAGAGATGGCTGCTCAGTGAGGGCGTGCACAACAGTGTGACGGGGAACTTCATGCATTCCCATGCACACAGGGCTGGATGAACACATTGGCAAACCAGGCACACTCCAGATTTATTGGAGGGGAGTGTGTGTCCCAAAATGTTTTGGTTTTGTGTTTTGTTTAACCACACAGATTTGCATGCAAACTGAAGGAACTTCACTCACTTGAGTAAGTGGTCATGCACCCTGGCACACACAGTCACCTTCACAATGTCACTCAAATTTGACTCAACTGCCCCTCTGTCATAATGAGGGCTGGCCAGGCTACATTTCAGTGCGGTTACGACCCCATGTGCCAGGCCATGGCACCACTCAAGTGAGTGAAATTCTTTCAGTTTAGACGCAAATCTGCACCAGTGGAGGTGTGGGCAGAGACAGGCCTTGCACACAGTTGAGATTCACTTTCTCCTTGGCTCTGTTGGGAATGGCAGAGGAAGGCACTGGGTAAAGAAACCACTTCCTTCTTAAACAGCAGTAAGTGAACAGGCTGGGATAGGAACTTATTACAGTAATATCTATGGGAGAAAGCAGCACAGAAGTGTATTTTTTCCCCTTCTCTCCATTTATCAGCTGTTTGTAATTCACATTAGAAGGTAGGGACCCAGAAGTGTGTGTTTGCCTAGGGCCAGTGATGGTTAATTTAGCCCTGCCTCTCAGAATGCAATGTATGCATAAAGTGATGAAGAAATTGGGAACCTAGTGCCTGTAAAGTGAGCTCTGCTTCTTGGCAGGTAGCCTGGGCCCCCTTCTTAGAAAATTCTGTTTGTGCCTCATGGCTGTTCAATGGCCTTGATAGAATGAGTTTGTGGATGCAGTCCAGTTTCTAGTGCACAGGGGTCTCTCTCACAGGAAATCACCATCACAATTTGCCCTAATTAGTCTCAGCAGCCATCCCAACTATTAAGCACAAAGACTGATTAATTTTTTTTTACCCCTAGATATGGTCCCTCCGTCTGCCCTGTACTTGTCGTGTTTGGTCCCCCTGGTTTTCAACCTGGCACCTTTCACAAGCAATAACTATTTGAGTGGAGGGGAAATAGTGATGTATGTCATTGCTATATTGTTAAAAGAATACTTGAGAGGCCTCTTCAGAAGCAGAACTAGATAAGATTTATCAATTACTTTACACCTACACTTTAATTAACCAGTAACAGGCACAAGTGAAAAGGGATTAATTTGGAATTTGCAGCTGTTACTTTTTAAGGAAACCATTTCATTTCAACACAACATGTGCCTGTTATCGATTGATTCACAGTTTTAAAATGTGTAGTTATTTTTCAATTTTTCTGAATAGTTAAAACAAATTCACACTTTCTTTTATTACAAGATGTATATATTTTCGTTATTGCTTCCCACTTTATAAGCTACTCTATGATGAACATCTGCTATTCTGAAAAAAAAAAGTTTTATTAACTAGTAAAACAGCTCTCTGCAGAAATGAAGTGCATACATTTGGGATGTTCTGTATTAGATTTGTTTAAAGAGCCCATTTTAGGTTCTGAAGCCAGGCATATTACTGTTAGAGGGATACTGTAAACCTGACATTTTAGTGGAAAAAAAACAAAATACTTATTTCCCCATTAGGGGGAGCTTGACCTTCATTAAACATTCGACACAAATGAGGGAATAGCATTTTTGTTTACTACGGAACCAGCCACTATTCACTTTACTGCTTCATACTGTGTTCATATGTTTTCAGTTTGAGTTCGTGTAATAGCTGGACATAAGTTATCTATGCACTGCACCAATGCTCACAGTGCGCTCTGGGGTATTAAATCATGCACAGCAGCTAATCTGGGTAAAGGGGTCTGCCAAAATGCTGGCACTATGATTTTTAAAATCAAGGTGAAGACCATTTATAGGGTGGGTCAGGTGTGTAGCTTCAAGAACTTGCTGCTTTATTTCAAAAGTCCCATGTTTAAAATTATTGCTGCTTATTCCACAAACACGTGCACCTCAGAGATCTTTTAGAGGTAGTTGGAACTTATGAAGTTACTGAGGCATAATGGAACCTATTGATAAACTTATACCATGAAATAGACAGATGTAATGTTTTATATTTGTGGAGTTTGGCTTTATTTCCAAAAGTTAAAACAGATATTCATTAAAAACATTTCCTCTTTAGAATACCAGGCATTTTTGGTAATCTGAGAAACTCGAAAAGACAATTTTATCTAGCTCTTTGGCTATGCTTATGTAGTAGCTTCCACCCAAAAATCCCAAAGCACTTAACAGTTTTATAAAGCTATATGTGTACATATCTTCCTGCACAGACATTATCTATAGGGATTACATTAAAAGAAATGCTAAGGTTGCATAATCAAGCACTCAAAAGTTAGAAAATGTCAGAATTAAAGTTGCCTGGTCAAACTTAATTCAGCCCACTTGTACATATGTGTATGCATATGATAGTCTTCAATTACATTATCACATACTTCCTTTTTTCACAGGACTCTGGCCTCATTCACACACTTCATATATTTTTGCAATATGTGAGCATTTGATAGATGCCAGGTAGAAACTAAAAGGCACATACTGAAGAAGAGTGCTGCATGATGTTAAGTTTGAACTGAGCTCCCGTGCTAACCATCAAAGCAGCGATCTACCCCCTTTGTGACAGAGGGACATTACTGAGCCCAGCTACGTTCTCTGAATAATATTATTGTAACACTTTTTCCTTTGTAGGTACAGTAGTTCTTCCTATATCAAATGATAGCTCTAGGGTATCTAAATTGGATATTTTTACAACAATGGTACAAGTGTAAACTAATACTGTAATAAATTGCCACTTTGAGCTCTATCAGCATTAACGCTCTTGTAAAAAGATATAGTATGTAAACACCAAATCTTAGTCTTTGGCTATTCTTATGTTACAGTGGTAACACAGCAAAACACAGGATGTTCACTAAGTTCTTGCAATATATTTGGGAAAACTTCTTGTTTCAGAAGGAGGAGGAAGTAACCAGGAAGGCATCTATTTTGAGTCTGACAAACAGGGTGGCATTGGTTGCATATCTGCAGATGGAAAGCAATTTGAGTGAATGTGATCATGAAAATATAGGTTTCATGGTTCTAAGAAAAAGAAAGGAATGAGAGCAGCGGATTAAGGAGAATGGACTTTAAAAAAAGCAAACTTTAACAAACTCAGAGCTCTGGCAGGGAAGAAAATCTGAGAGATAAAGAAAAGGAGTACTTGTGGCACCTTAGAGACTAACCAATTTATTTGAGCATGAGCTTTCGTGAGCTACAGCTCACTTCATCGGATGCATACCGTGGAAACTGCAGCAGACTTTATATACACACAGAGAATATGAAACAATACCTCCTCCCACCCCACTGTCCTGCTGGTAATAGCTTATCTAAAGTGATCATCAGGTTGGGCCATTTTAACTTGGATTTAAACTTGGAGAGTGGTCAGTTTGGATGAGCTATTACCAGCAGGAGAGTGAGTTTGTGTGTGTATGGGGGTGGGGGGGGGGTGAGAAAACCTGGATTTGTGCTGGAAATGGCCCACCTTGATTATCATGCACATTGTAGGGAGAGTGGTCACTTTGGATGAGCTATTACCAGCAGGATAGTGAGTTTGTGTGTGTGGTTTTTGGGAGGGGGGTGAGGGGGTGAGAGAACCTGGATTTGTGCAGGAAATGGCCCAACTTGATTATCATGCACATTGTGTAAAGAGTTGTCACTTTGGATGGGCTATCACCAGCAGGAGAGTGAATTTGTGTGGGGGGGTGGAGGGTGAGAAAACCTGGATTTATGCTGAAAATGGCCCAACCTGATGATCACTTTAGATAAGCTATTACCAGCAGGACAGTGGGGTGGGAGGAGGTATTGTTTCATATTCTCTGTGTGTATATAAAGTCTGCTGCAGTTTCCACGGCATGCATCCGATGAAGTGAGCTGTAGCTCACGAAAGCTCATGCTCAAATAAATTGGTTAGTCTCTAAGGTGCCACAAGTCCTCCTTTTCTTTTTGCGAATACAGACTAACACGGCTGTTACTCTGAAACCTGAGAGATAAAGGAGCGTAAGAGAGCTGGCAGTTTCTCAAGGTGACTATTAAATGCACAATTGCCAACTATTCTGATGATCAGGAAAGAGAGGAAGAATAGTAAGCGACCAATATGGCTCCATCATGAGCTCGCTCTTACCTGAAAATCAAAAGGAGTCCTACAAAAACGGTAAATGGATGAATTGCTAAAGAGAGGTGTCACAGTTCAGGCCAACTGAACCATTATTTCCCCTCGATGCAGCAAGGTCACCCGCTCTCAGGCTTCCAGCTCCCCAGCCATTGCCTTTGTGGATGGAAACCTGCACCTCTCTTCCTTCTCACTAGGGTGTTTCCAGGCTGCATGGTTCCCTGCCTTTATTGTGGTATTCTCAGCACAGACAGGCTGCCCAAGGACACCTGGTTGCTGTCTCTTCAGAGATAGTTAACAAATGTGATTGCTACAGTTACAAGGTATCACACTGCAGTTCCTATGAAAGCCTACTTTATTCTCAAGGTAAAAATCATAACAGAAAAGATATTAAAAACAATAAAAGAACCTACATGCATGCTAATAAGCTTAACAGAGTTCACCCTAACATGGGTCCTGGTACAAGCAGCCCTTCAACCCTCCACCCAAGGGGATTCCTTGTGGTTACAAGTTCCTCACAGCTTCATCTCAGAACATGCACCCAGTCTTATGGGATCTCAGTAGGCCCAGTCCTTCCACTCTTATCCTAAGGATTGGGGCCCTCCATAGACCAGCTGTCCTGTCCCTTTGCTAGATCAGGAAGAAGGCCATGAGCCAGTTTAAAACTAAGCTATTTATCCTAAAACCCTTTTATGGCTGTTGGTCCCCTCAGAGAATCCAGTTTGAACTAGTATATGTGAACCTCTCCAGGTGTGGGGGCTTCTCTGGAGATGTTACAAGCTGAGTGAAATTGCTTAAGCACCCACTGCTGTTCTCCTATTTACCCTTTCCATGAAATGCATACAATTCCACAATACATACACGCAATTGCATTTTTAATACAGTGTACCCCAAATGTATTAACCGGAATTCAATAAGGTTTAATTTAATTCAGTGAAGTTAATTCAGGATATTGTAGGAAATTGTCAATCTGTCACATGGCGTGGCATAAGCAGGTAGGGGAAAAATCAGAAAGGCTAAGGCACAAAAAAGGGTTAAAAAAAGAACTAGATAAGTTCATGGAGATAGGTCCATCTATGGTTGTTAACCGGGATGGGAAGGGATGGCGTCCTTAGCCTCTGTTTGCCAAAAGCTGGGAATGAGCAACGAGATGGATCACTTCATGATTACCTGTTCTGTTCATTCACTTTGGGGCACCTTGCATTGGCCACTGTTGGAAGACAGGGTACTGGGCTAGATGGACCTTTGGTCTGACTCAGTATGGCCGTTCTTATGTTCTTACAAAATGAGTCTCATCTAGCAAGGGACATAAAAGGCAGTAAGAAGAGGTTCTTTAAATATATTAGGAGGAAGAGAAAGATGAACTAAACCGTAGGCCCTCTATTTAGTGGGGAAGGAGAGCTAATAACTGATGATGTCAAGAAGGCTGAGGTGTTTAATATCTACAGTAAAATCTGCCTTAGTGACAACCTCTGAGGAGAGACCATCTCTCACAAGAGACTATTTGCAGATGCCACGGAACTGTTCCCCTATAATTTAACTGTGAAGAAACTGAAGAGTGACCACCTGTTATCTTTCAAAGTGGTAGACGTGTTAGTCTGTATCAGCAAAAACAACAAGGAGTCCTTGTGGCACCTTAGAGACTAACAAATTTATTTGTGCATAAGCTTTCGTGGGCTAAAACCCACTTCCTTAGATGCATGGAGTGAAAAATACAGTAAGCAGAATATATACTATAGCACATGAAAAGATGGGAGTTGCCTTAAAGGATGATGCCTCACTCTCACAGACCTTGGGAGACAGGCCAGTCCGCGCTTACAGACAGCCCCCCAACCTGAAGCAAATACTCACCAGCAACTACACACCACACAACAAAAACACTAACCCAGAAACCAATCCCTGCAACAAACCCCGTTGCCAACTCTGTCCACATATCTATTCAAGAGATACCATTACAGGACCTAACCACATCAGCCACACCCTCAGGGACTCATTCACCTGCACATCTACCAAAGTGATATATGCCATGTGCCAGCAATGCCCCTCTGCCATGTACATTGGCCAAACCGGACAGTCTCTATGAAAAAGAATAAATGGACACAAATCAGACATCAAGAATTGTAACATTCACAAACCAGTTGGAGAACACTTCAATCTCCCTGGACACTCAATAACAGACTTAAAAGTGGTAATTCTTCAACAAAACAACTTCAAAAACAGACTCCAATGAGAAACTGCAGAACTGGAATTAATTTGCAAACTGGACACGATCAAATTAGGCCTGAATAAAGACTGGGAGTGATGTGTCATTACAAAAAATAATTTTCCCTCTGCTGGTACTCACACCTTCTTGTCAACTGTGGAAAAGGGCCACCTTGATTGCATTGGCCTTGTTAGCACTACAAAAGTAATTTTCCCTCCCTTGGTATTCACCCCTCTTTGTCAACTGTTGAGAATAGGCCACTTCCACTTTAATTGAATCGGCTCGTTAGCACTGACCCCCCACTTGGTAAGGCAACTCCCATCTTTTCATGTGCTATAATATATAGTCTCCTTACTGTATTTTTCACTCCATGCATCTGACAACGTGGGTTTTAGCCCATGAAAGCTTATGTCCAAATAAATTTGTTAGTCTCCAACGTGCCACAAGGACTCCTTGTTGTTTTCACCTGTTATCTGTGACCAGTGACCACATTTTCTTTCTCCCTTCTGAGCTGGGCACCACTCTCCGCTCTGCCTTCAGAGCTGGGCGGCTGGAGAGCAGCGGCTGCCACCCTTACTCCTGCACTGTTGCTGGCGGCGGCGCAACCTTCAGAACTGGGTGCCCAGCCAGCAGCTACCACTGTCCACTCTGCCTTCAGCCTGTGGTTGAACCAGAACTGGAAGCTGAACTTGAACAAACAAGAACTTGAAAGGAAGCTGTGAACGTGTTGAAATGAAAGATGTACGCTACTGTAAGTTCTTCTTTGAGCGATTCCTCATGTGTATTCCACTATAGGTGTGCGTGCTCGCCACGTGCACCGGTGCCAGAAGTTTTTCCCCTAGCAGTACCCGTAGGGGGTAGCGCCCCCTGCCCCCGCAGTCCCTGGAGTGGCGCATGCCTGGCGCGGTAGAAGGGGAACTGTGCGCTCCCCTCCCCACCCTCAGTTCCTTCTTGCTGCCAGTTGGAACTGCTCTGCTCCAGCTTTGCTGTAGCTCATCCCCAGAACTGTTCATTTGTTCAGCATTAGTACCTGTAGTTAGTTAGCTGGTTAGTTAGTTTAGTCAGTCAGTGAGCCCGGGCTGGGGCATGCCCTGCGCTCTGGGGGTTAAGTCATGCAGCTCTTGTAGGCTTTCTATGCCAAGAAGTGACCCTCACGCAGACTGTTTGTGCTGCTTGGGAGAAACCCATATCAGCAAAAGGTGCAAGATTTGCAAGTTGTTTAAGCCACGGACCAAAAGAGAAAGGGACATTAGGCTCCGGGCCATCCTGATGAAGTTGGCGTTGAGCCCGACCGCAGCACGCCACTCTGAACTGGTACCCAGCACCACAGCGTCGGTACACAGCGACCCTCTGGTGCCATCGACCAGTCGGCACTGCTCCCCATCCACGGGGCATGCCAAGAGGGCCAGGAAGACTCCCTCTTCCCAGCGGCACAGAAGAAATTCTGGGACAGAGGCTAGGTCCATGTCGGGCAGTCCTCGATCCCCATCCGGCCCCAGACCTCCGACTCACTCTGAGTGGAGTAGCCCAGCCTCTTCGGAACAGGCCTCTCCGGATGTCCGGATGCCGTCCACACCTGAAGCCCTGCAGGCAGCCCAGGATGTTATGGGACAGAGTCCAGGTGGATCGCCCTCGACACCGACCAGACTGTCTGGCTGGATTCCGTCCATCCAGGACTCGCAGCACCGCTCGTCCTCAAGGAGCGAATATCGGCGGGACTGCAGTGGGCGTCGCCATTGGTCTTCGTCTCGGAGAGGGTACCACAGTTGATCACGGCATGGTCGTCAGCGCCGTTCCTGCTCGGACTCCCGCTCCAAGTCTCCGCCAAGACATCGCAGCCCAGGCATCGATCACCGGCATTTCACCATTGCGGGTCCACTCGTCGAGGCCGTTCGAGGAGCAGCTGTTACTGCCGGTACCGGTCCTCCACATCGAGATCAGGGTCCCGTGGCCTTCTTAGATCCCGGCAGCGCTGCTCCTCCCGGGCCAGAGACAGCAGCGGATCTTACGCCAGCCCGGTCTCCATTCGTAGCCATCCTCCAATGGGCCAGGCCAGCCAACCCGAACAGCCAGCCCCGCCAGTGCCGCAGTAGGTGCAGTGGCACTGAGCATCATGGCCGGCCCCATGGTACCAGTGGGCACTGTGACCTCTTGCACAGCCCCCGGTGGGAGCTCGCTTGCTGGCTGGAGCTTTGGAGGCATCGTCGGCCTCCCTCTCTAGACCCCTGAGAAAGGAGGCGGTGGGACGTACATCCTCGGTACTGTGCCCGGAGTCCAACCAGGTGGTGGACCCTCCAGTGCCAGCCGACACCCAGGGCACCGCACCGGCCTCTTCGCCCCGCCCAGAAGAGGCAATTGTGGCCCCGCCCCCTTCTGTCCCGCAGGAGGACTTCAGGGCCCACCAAGAACTCTTACAGAGGGTGGCAGCAAGCCTCCACCTCCAGGCAGAGGAAATGGAGGAGCCCTCAGACTCCCTGTTTAACATGTTGTTCCCATTGGCACCAGGTAGGGTGGCCTTGCCTCTCCATGAAGGGGTGGCTAAGATTTCAAATGCCCTGTGGCAACACTGCCCTCGCTGGCCCCCATCTCTGAAAAGGCGGAATGCAAGTACTTTGTACCCACTAAGAGGCATGAGTACTTGTATACCCACCCAACTTCGCCCAACTTCCTGGTGGTCGAGTCGGTCAACCACAGGGAATGGCAGGGTCAGCCAGCCCTGAACCCAAAGAACAAAGACTCTCAGAGACTGGACTCTTTCTGAAGGAAAATGTATTCATCTTCGAGCTTCCAGTTACAAGTGGCAAACCATCAGGCTCTCCCGGGCCGGTACGAATTCAATCTGTGGGGCTCCCTGCCCAAGTTTGAGGACTCCCTCCAGGAGCACAATAGGAAGAAATTCAAGGCACTAGTGGAGGAAGGGGCAGCGGCCACTAGGGCATCCCTCCAGGCAGCCTCAGATGCTGCGAACATGGCCGCACGATCAATGACCTCTGCGGTGTTCATGAGATGGCATCATGACTCCTGCTCTCTGGGCTGTCCAGTGAGGCACAGTCTTCCATGCAGGATCTGGGTCCTGCAAAGGCAAGCAGGCGCGGAAAAGGCTTTTTTGACAGGACACTAGGGGGCACCCCACCAGTCCTCATCAGGGATCTACCCCCAATAAAGTTTCCCTTCTCCAACCAGTTATGTGCTTTCCTCCCTGAATGGTTGCGGCTAACCTCAGACTGATGGGTTCTCAACACCATCTCCCAGGGTTATACCCTCCAGTTTACTTCCTCCCCACCCAACCACCCCGGCCCCCATTTCCCTTGGGGGACACCTCGCACGAAGCTCTGCTCGAGCAGGAGGAGGGGGCGGCTCCTAGATCTAGGAGCGATAGAGGTGGTGCCCGGGGAGTTCATGGGCAAGGGGTATTACTCCCATTAGTTCCTTATCCCGAAGGCCAAAGAGGGGCTCAGGCCCATCCTGGACCTCCAAGGTCTGAACCAGTACATGGTTAAGCTCAAGTTCCGCATGGTCTCCCTGGCCTCCAGCATCCCCTCCCTGGATCTCGGAGACTGGAACTCTGCCATCGATCTACAGGATGCGTACTTCCACATCCACATATTCGAGGGGCACAGGCGCTTCCTCCGTTTCGTGGTGGGACAGAATCATTACCAATTCATGATCCTCCCATTTGGTCTGTCCACTGCCGCCAGAGTGTTTACAAAATGCATGCCGGTGGTAGCAGCCTACCTCAGGTGGCGGGGGGCCCAGATATTTCCCTATCTGGACGATTGGCTTGTCAAGGGCACCTCCCAGTCACAGGTGAGGGATCATGTGGCTCTCCTCCTGTCCACCTGCACCACCTTGGGCCTGTTGGTAAACAGCACCAAGTCCACGTTAGTCCTGGTCCAGGGCATAGAGTTTATCGGGGTGCTCCTGGACGCAGTGTTGGCCAGGGCCTCTCTCCCACCAGACAGATTCAAGACCCTGGATATGTCTACACTATGAAATTAGGTCAAATTTATAGAAGTCGTTTTTTTAGAAATCGGTTTTATATATTCGAGTGTGTGTGTCCCCACAGAAAATGCTCCAAGTGCATTAAGTGCATTAACTCGGCAGAGTGCTTCCACAGTACCGAGGCTAGAGTCGCCTTCCGGAGCATTGCACTGTGGGTAGCTATCCCACATTTCCCGCAGTCTCTGCTGCCCATTGGAATTCTGGGTTGAGATCCCAATGCCTGATGGGGCTAAAACATTGTCGCAGGTGGTTCTGGGTACATATCATCAGGCCGCTATTCCCTCCTTCCCTCCGTGAAAGCAAGGGCAGACAATCGTTTCGCCCCTTTTTTCCTGAGTTACCTGTGCAGACGCCATACCACGGCAAGCATGGAGCCCACTCAGCTCACTGTCACCGTATGTCTCCTGGGTGCTGGCAGACGCAGTACTGCATTGCTACAGAGTAGCAGCAAACCATTGCCTTGTGGCAGCAGATAGTGCAATAGGACTGGTAGCCGTCATCGTCATGTCCGAGGTGCTCCTGGTTGCCTGTGTGAGATCGATCAGGAGCGTCTGGGCAGACATGGGTGCAGGGACTAAATTTGGAGTGACTTGATCAAGTCATTCTCTTTAGTCCTGCAGTCAGTCGTATTGAACCATCTTATGGTGAGCAGGCAAGAGATGAGGATGGCTAGCAGTCCTATTGCATCATCTTTTACCAAGCAGCCATGAGATGTGAATGGCATGCAGTCCTTCTGCACCGTCTGCTGCCAGCCAAAGATGTAAAAGATAGATGGAGTAGATCAAAACAAGAAATAGACCGGATTTGTTTGGTACTCATTTGCTTCCCCCCCCGCCCCCCATCTAGGGGACTCATTCCTCTAGGTCAAACCGCAGTCACTCACAGAGAAGGTGCAGTGAGGTAAATCTAGTCATGTATCAATCAGAGGCCAGACTAACCTCATTGTTCCAATAAGAACAATAACTTAGGTGCACCATTTCTTATTGGAACCCTCCGTGAAGTCCTGCCTGAAATACTCCTTGATGTAAAGCCATCCCCTTTGTTGATTTTAGCTCCCTGAAGCCAACCCTGTAAGCCGTGTCGTCAGTCGCCCCTCCCTCCATTAGAGCAGCGGCAGACAATCGTTCCGCGCCTTTTTTCTGTGCGGACGCCATACCAAGGCAAGCATGGAGGCCGCTCAGCTCACTTTGGCAATTAGGAGCACATTAAACACCACAAGCATTATCCAGCAGTATATGCAGCACCATAACCTGGCAGAGTGATACCGGGCGAGGAGGCAACGTCAGCGCGATCACGGGAGTGATCTGGACACAGATTTCTCTGAAAGCATGGACCCTGCCAATGCATGCATCATGGTGCTAATGGGGCAGGTTCATGCTGTGGAACGCCGATTCTGGGCTCGGAAAACAAGCACAGACTGGTGGGACCGCATAGTATTGCAGGTCTGGGACGATTCCCAGTGGCTGCAAAACTTTCGCATGCGTAAGGGCACTTTCATGGAAGTTTGTGACTTGCTTTCCCCTGCCCTGAAGCGCATGAATACCAAGATGAGAGCAGCCCTCACAGTTGAGAAGTGAGTGGTGATAGCCCTGTGGAAGCTTGCAACTCCAGACAGCTACCGGTCAGTTGGGAATCAATTTGGAGTGGGCAAATCTACTGTGGGGGCTGCTGTGATGCAAGTAGCCCACACAATCAAAGATCTGCTGATATCAAGGGTAGTGACCCTGGGAAATGTGCAGGTCATAGTGGATGGCTTTGCTGCAATGGCATTCCCTAACTGTGGTGGGGCCATAGACGGAACCCATATCCCTATCTTGGCACCAGAGCACCAAGCCGGCGAGTACATAAACCTCAAGGGGTACTTTTCAATAGTGCTGCAAGCTCTAGTGGATCACAAGGGACGTTTCACTAACATCAACGTGGGATGGCCAGGAAAGGTACATGACGCTCGCATCTTCAGGAACTCTGGTCTGTTTCAAAAGCTGCAGGAAGGGACTTTATTTCCAGACCAGAAAATAACTGTTGGGGATGTTGAAATGCCTATAGTTATCCTTGGGGACCCAGCCTACCCCTTAATGCCATGGCTCATGAAGCCGTACACAGGCAGCCTGGACAGTAGTCAGGAGCTGTTCAACTACAGGCTGAGCAAGTACAGAATGGTGGTAGAATGTGCATTTGGACGTTTAAAGGCGCGCTGGCGCAGTTTACTGACTCGCTTAGACCTCAGCGAAACCAATATTCCCACTGTTATTACTGCTTGCTGTGCGCTCCACAATATCTGTGAGAGTAAGGGGGAGACGTTTATGGTGGGGTGGGAGGTTGAGACAAATCGCCTGGCTGCTGGTTACGCGCAGCCAGACACCAGGGCGCTTAGAAGAGCACAGGAGGGCGCAGTACGCATCAGAGAAGCTTTGAAAACCAGTTTCATGACTGGCCAGGCTATGGTGTGAAAGTTCTGTTTGTTTCTCCTTGATGAAACCCCCCGCCCCTTGGTTCACTCTACTTCCCTGTAAGCTAACCACCCTCCCCTCCTCCCTTCGATCACCGCTTGCAGAGGCAATAAAGTCATTGTTGCTTCACATTCATGCATTCTTTATTCATTCACCACACAAATAGGGGGATGACTACCAAGGTAGCCCAGGAGGGGTGGTGGAGGAGGGAAGGAAAATGCCACACAGCACTTTAAAAGTTTACAACTTAAAATTTATTGAATGCCAGCCTTCTGTTTTTTGGGCAATCTTCTGTGGTGGAGTGGCTGGTTGGCCGGAGGCCTCCCCCACAGTGTTCTTGGGCGTCTGGGTGTGGAGGCTATGGAACTTGGGGAGGAGGGCGGTTGGTTACACAGGGGCTGTAGTGGCAGTCTGTGCTCCAGCTGCCTTTGCTGCAGCTCAACCATACACTGGAGCATACTGGTTTGATCCTCCAGCAGCCTCAGCATTGAATCCTGCCTCCTCTCATCACGCTGCCGCCACATTTGAGCTTCAGCCCTGTCTTCAGCCCGCCACTTACTCTCTTCAGCCCACCACCTCTCCTCCCGGTCATTTTGTGCTTTCCTGCACTCTGACATTATTTGCCTCCACGCATTCGTCTGTGCTCTGTCAGTGTGGGAGGACAGCATGAGCTCAGAGAACATTTCATCACGAGTGCATTTTTTTTTCTTTCTAATCTTCACTAGCCTCTGGGAAGAAGATCCTGTGATCATTGAAACACATGCAGCTGGTGGAGAAAAAAATAGGGACAGCGGTATTTAAAAAGACACATTTTATAAAACACTGGCTACACTCTTTCAGGGTAAACCTTGCTGTTAACATTACATACATAGCACATGTGCTTTCGTTCCAAGGTCGCATTTTGCCTCCTCCCCCACACTGCGTGGCTACCCCCTCAACCTCCCCCCTCCCCGTGGCTAACAGCAGGGAACATTTCTGTTCAGCCACAGGCAAACAGCCCAGCAGGAACGGGCTCCTCTGAGTGTCCCCTGAAGAAAAGCACCCTATTTCAACCAGGTGACCATGAATGATATCTCACTTTCCTGAGGATAACACAGAGAGATAAGGAATGGATGTTGTTTGAACGCCAGCAAACATACACTGCAATGCTTTGTTGTACATTGATTCCCGAGTATGTGTTAGTGGCCTGGAGTGGTAAAGTGTCCTACCATGGAGGACGCAATAAGGCTGCCCTCCCCAGAAACCTTTTGCAAAGGCTTTGGGAGTACATCCAGGAGAGTTGCGAATGCCAGGGCAAATTAATCCTTTCACATGCTTGCTTTTAAACCATGTATAGTATTTTAAAAGGTACACTCACTGGAGGTCCCTTCTCCGCCTGCCAGGTCCAGGAGGCAGCCTTGGGTGGGTTCGGGGGTACTTGCTCCAGGTCCAGGGTGAGAAACAGTTCCTGGCTGTCGGGAAAACCGGTTTCTCTGCTTGCTTGCTATGAGCTATCTACAACCTCCTCCTCATCATCATCTTCTTCGTCCCCAAAACCTGCTTCCGTGTTGCCTCCATCTCCATTGAAGGAGTCAAACAACACAGCTGGGGTAGTGGTGGCTGAACCCCCTAAAATGGCATGCAGCTCATCATAGAAGCAGCATGTTTGGGGCTCTGACCCGGAGCGGCCGTTTGCCTCTCTGGTTTTCTGGTAGGCTTGCCTCAGCTCCTTAAGTTTCACACGGCACTGCTTCGGATCCCTGTTATGGCCTCTGTCCTTCATGCTCTGGGAGATTTTGACAAAGGTTTTGGCATTTCAAAAACTGGAACGGAGTTCTGATAGCACGGATTCCTCTCCCCATACAGCGATCAGATCCCATACCTCCCGTTCAGTCCATGCTGGAGCTCTTTTGCGATTCTGGGACTCCATCATGGTCACCTCTGCTGATGAGCTCCGCATGGTCACCTGCAGCTTGCCACGCTGGCCAAACAGGAAATGAGATTCAAAAGTTTGCAGTTCTTTTTCTGTCTACCTGGTCAGTGCATCTGAGTTGAGAGTGCTGTCCAGAGCGGTCACAATGGAGCACTCTGGGATAGCTCCCAGAGGCCAATACCGTCGAATTGTGTCCACAGTACCCCAAATTTGACCTGGCAAGGCCGATTTAAGCGCTAATTCACTTGTCAGGGTGGAGTAAGGAAATAGATTTTAAGAGCCCTTTAAGTCGAAATAAAGGGCTTCATCGTGTGGACGGGTGCGGGTTTACAGCGATTTAATGCTGCTAAATTCGACCTAAAGTCCTAGTGTAGACCAGGGCCCTGAAAGGTCTCATCGACTAGGTCACAAGGTTCCCAGTGACAACAGCCAGGGTTTGCCTACAACTCTTGGGTCACATCTCGGCGTGCACATATGTGGTCCGTTATGCCAGACTTAGGATGAGGCCCCTCCAGCTCTGGTTGGCCTCAAAGTTCTCCCAGGCCACGGACAGGATGGACAAAGTCCTCACCATGCAGAACTCTGTGATCACCTCCCTATGGTGGTGGTCCGCCCCAAAACAACATGCTCCATGGGGTCCCATTCAGGGACAGGGCCCCGTCGTTGGAGCTGGTGTCTGATGCGTCGGACCTTGGTTGGGGGGCCCATGTGGGGAACTTTCAGACTCAAGACCTGACCTTACATATAAATGTCAAGGAGCTCAGGGTGGTGCGGCTGGCGTGTATGACCTTCCACTCGCACCTAGAAGGCAAGGTAGTCAGGGTCCTCACAGACAACATGGCCTCAATGTTCTATAGCAACAGGCAAGGCAGGGCCCAATCCTCTGCCCTCTGCTGTGAAGCCCTCAGGCTGTGGGACTTCTGTATAGCCCACGACATCCACCTGAAGGCCTTCCACCTACTGGGCACCTGGAATGAGAGGGCGGATCACTTGAGCAGGGACTTTTCCTCGCAACACTTGTGGTCCCTCCACCTGGAAGTGGTCCACCAGCTCTTCCGAAGGTGGGGAACTCCCCAGGTGGACCTGTTTGTGACTCTGCAGAACTGGCAATGCCCCTGGTTCTGCTCCGGGGGTGCCTGGGGAGGGGCACTATCTCCAATGCCTTTCTCCTGTCCTGGTCAGGCTGGCTTCTCTACGCCTTTCTCCCGTTCCCTCTAATCAGCAGGGTCCTGGAGAAGATAAAGACAGACAAGGCCTGGGTCCTCCTGATTGCCCCGGGGTGGCCCAGGCAGCTTTGGTATGGGACCCTCACGGGCCTGGCAGTAGCTCTGCCGTGGCCGTTGCTGCTCTGCCTGGACCTGCTCTCTCAGGACCAGGGCCGCCTCCTCCACCCCAAATTGGCAGCTCTTCACCTCGCAGCGTGGCTGCTCTGTGGTTAGGTGGAGAGGGAAGGACATGCTCAGAGCAGGTTCAGTGCATCCTCCTCAAAAGTAGACTGCCCTCCACTCACCGTGCTTATTTGGCAAATGGTCCCTGTTTTCTAGGTGGGTGGCAGACCAGGGTGTCTCCCCGGTGACTGCCCCAATCCAGCTTATCCTTGATTACCCCCTCCACCTGAGGGCCCAGGGCCTGGCGCCCTCGTCAGTCAAGGTGCACCTGGCAGCCATATTGGCCTTCCATCTGCCGGTGCAAGGGCACACGGTATTTTCCCATGCTATGACTCGCCGGTTCCTTGAGGATTTGGACCATCTTTTTTCCATATTCTAGACCCCCGGTCCTGCAGTGGGACCCAAACCTGGTGTTGGCTCATATCACGGGGCCCCCGTTTGAACCACTGGCCATGTGCTCCTGTTCTCACCTCTCGTGGAAGGTGGCCTTCCTGGTTGCAATCACGTTCGCCAGGCGAGTCTTGGAGCTCAGGGCCCTGACCGCCGAGCCACCGTACATGGTCTTTCATAAAGACAAGGTCCAGCTCCGCCCACACCCTGCATTCCTCCCGAAGGTGGTCTCCACCTACCAGGTGGGTCAGGACATTTTTCAACTGGTCCTCTGCCCCAAGCCTCACACGTCCAGTGAGGTGTGCCTTCTCCACATGCCTGATGTGCAGCAGGCTCTGGCTTTCTACCTCGAGCAGACCAAGCCATTCAGAAAGTCCGCGCAACTGTTCATCGCCTCGGCTGAGTGCACAAGAGGCCAGCCGATTTCCACTCAGCGGCTTTCCAATTGGATCACTTCGTGCATACGTTCCTGTTATGAGCTGGCGGGTGTCCCCCCGCCACCCATTGTGAGGGTACACTCGACTTGGGCGCAGGCCTCATCGTCTGCCTTCGTGGCCCACAGCCCCATGCAGGACATTTGTAGGACCACCATGTGGTCTTTGATTCACACATTCACCTCGCACTATGCGATCGTCCCCCAAACCAGGGATGGTGCCGGGTTCAGCAGGGCTGTCCTCCATCCTGGGAACTTGTGAACTCCTACCCATCTCCAACAGATATAGCTTGTAATCACCTATTGTGGCATACATATGAGCAATCACTCGAAGAGGAAAAGACAGTTCCGTAACTGGTGTTCTTCGGGATGTGTTGCTCATGTCCATTTCACAACCCGCCCTCCTTCCCCTCTGTCAGAGTTGTCTGGCAAGAAGGAATTGAGGGTGGGGGCAGCGCACAGCTCCTCTTATACCACACCAGGCAGGTGCTACTCTAGGAGTTGTGGGGGGCGCTCCCCCCTATGGGTACTGCTAGGGGAAAAACTTCCAGCACCGGTGCACGTGGTGAGCACGCACACCTATTGTGGAATAGACATGAGCAACAGATCTCGAAGAACACCAGTTAAGGAAAAGGTAACAGTCTTTTACAGTTTAAAGCTAAAAGACGTCAACATGGAAGCGAAAAAGAAAAAATGAAAATCCAAAGTGTTTCTTACACCAAAGCAACATAAAACAATATCACAACTAGAAGCTGGTATCAGTTGCCGTCAAATTACCAGACAGTTTGGAGTCAGAAAAACATAAATCCAAAATCTGTTACGATGGAAGGCAGAAATCCTCGCTGATTATGACTCAAATGCAAATTCTTCAAAGAAAGTTAAACGTGCCAAAACTGGAAATGAAGGAGTCAAATTTGTATATATAATAGAGATTTTTCCCCCTAATGTGCATTACCTACATGTCCCATGGCCACTGGCTGCTTCTCCAGCACTGCACATAAATCTGTCTAGATGTCTTAGGAGACCTGCAACCTTCGCACACAGCAAATAATTCACCATGTAGTTCTCCTGGTCATCACAAACCCAACTATATATTTCTAATAATTTAATCCCCCTTACTATTACCTGTCTCTTCCTAATAACTGAGTTCTCTCCCCTAGAGGGTATTCTCAGTGCAAGAGGATACCATAACATCAGCTGGAAGGAGGGTCCCAACTAAATGATCATTTCCCTCTACTCCAGTTTAATGTTCTCCTTCCCAAAGCCTTTCATCTACCTGAATAGCACAGAGGCTGTCAGTTCTACTGTGTCCCAGAAAGTCTTGTCTATCATAGAATATCAGGGTCGGAAGGGACCTCAGGAGGTCATCTAGTCCAACCCCCTGCTCAAAGCAGGACCAACCCCCAATTTTTGCCCCAGATCCCTAAATGGCCCCCTCAAGGATTGAACTCACAACACTGGGTTTAGCAGGCCAAGGCTAAAACCACTGAGCTATCCCTCCCTCCAAGTCTATGTACTTCTCTGTCTGCCTTAGCTCCTCCAGTTCAGCCACTCTGGTCTCAAGAGCCTGATATGTCTCTGAGGGCCATGAACTATTTGTACCAAATGTGCACACACATGCCACCTGCCCACAAGGCAGGTGATCATACATGCTGCATTGGGGGCAATAAACTGGATAGCCCCACTCTGCTGCTGGCTTTCTACCTGCATTATTTTTACTTTGGCAAATTTTTGTTTATTTATTTTGGGGGGGGGTGTATTGGCCTAAGTTTAAAAACATATTCATTAGGTGTATCTGGCTTTCATGCTCCCTCTCTAAGCTCCTATGCTGGTGCTCCTGTTTGCTATCTCCTCTGGTCGCTTAGCAACTGGCTTTTTAAACCCCTGTTCTCTCTGAGGAACCCCGCCCCCTTATCAAGGGACCCTAAATGGATCAGGAAACAAAGGATGGTAAACTAGAGCCTCATTAGGAAGCTCTCAGCCTTGTCTAGCACGCTGCTAGGCTCAGCAAACAGCCTCCCAAACAGACCACATATAAACTTCGATCAAGCAGGCGTACGGCACGCAGCAAGCACACAACAAACTAAACAAAATAACAGACAAGAAACTCATCCCAAGGGTTATAAGGAATAGTCAGGATGGATTTGTCAAAAACAAATCATGCCAGACCAACCTAATTTCATTCTTTGACAGAATAACCTGCCTAGTGGATAGGGAGGAAGCTGTACACGATATACTTTTATTTTAGCATGGCTTTTGACATAGTCCCACATACGAACACAAGAATGGCCATACTAGGTAAGATCAGTGGGCCATCTAGCCCAGTATCTTGTCTTCCAATTATGACCAGTGCCAAATGCTTCCTAGGGAGTGAATAGAACAGGACAATTTATTGAGTGATCCATCCCCGCTTGTCCAGTCCCATCTTCTAGCCCATTGCATTCTCATGAGCAAACTAGGGAAATGTGGTCTAGATGAAATTATTATAAGGTGAGTGTGTAGCTGGTTGAAAGGCTGTAGTCGAAGAGGAGTTATCAATGGTTTGCTGTGAAACTGAGAGGGCGTATGTAGTGGCCTCCTCCAGGGATTTGTCCCGGGTCCAGTACTAGTCAATATTTTCATTACTGACTTGAATAAGGGAATGGAGAGTATGCATTTAAAATTTGCAGATGATAACAAGCTAATAGAGGTTGCAAGCACTTTGGATGACAGGATAAGAATTCAAAATAACCTTGACAAATTAGAGAAGTGGTCTGGAATCAACAAGATGAAATTCAATAAAAGCGAATCCAAAGTTCCTGAGGAAGGAAATATCAAATGCACAACTACAAAATATGGAGTTGGTAGTTCTGCTGAAAAGGAGCTGGAGTTTATAGTGGATCATAAATTTAATAGTAACAATGTGATGCATTTTCTAAAAAGGTTGATAATCTGGGGTGTATTAATAGGACTGTTGCATGTAAGACATGGGAGGTAATTGTCCCACTCTGCTCGGCACTGATGAAATCTCAGCTGGAGTATTTTGTACAATTCTCGGTGCTACACTTTGGACAAATTGGAGAGAGTCCAGAGGAGAGCTACAAAAATGATAAAAGGTTTAGCAACTCCGACCTATGAGGAAAAGGTTAAAAAACTGGGTATGTTTAGTCTTGAGAAAAGAAGACTGAGGAAGAGACAAGATAACAGTCTTCAAATATGTTAAGGGCTGTTATAAAGTGGATGGTCATCAATTGTTTTCCATGTCCGCTAAGAGTAGGACAAGAAGTAATGGGCTGAATCTGAAGAAAAGGAGATTTAAGTTAGATATTAGGAAAAACTTCCTAACTATAAAGATAGATAAGCACTGGAATAGTTTTCCAAGGGAGGTTGTAGAATTCCTGCCATTGGAGGTTTTTAAGAACAGGTCGGACAAACACCTGTCAGCGATGGGTTAGATTTACTTGGTCCTGCCTCAGGGCAGGGGGCTGGACTTGATGACCACTCAAGGTCCCTTCCTGCCCTACATTTCTATGGTATTGGGCATAACCTTTGGTTTAATACCTTTGCTAGTGGTAAAAGTTCATTGAGAAGGGAAGGAGTTAGCATTGTAGTCACATTATTTTGGTGAGGATGAGCTTAGCAAACCCTTTAAGCTAGCACTAAAATGGTTAAAAATAATACTTTTGTTTTTGTAGGTAGCTTCTGGTTTGGTCCTATGACAGGACCCCAGTCCCCAAATGAATGGGGTAACCTAGACATGATGTAAACATCTTAGTGCCTGGAACTGGTTCCCCCTTAGGAGATGGATACTTGTCCATTAAGTTACTTCCTCAGTCCACTACTTGTTTCTCGCCACTTTCTAAAAGACCACTCCTACTTCCTGAGTCCTGCCTGGTGAATGCCAGAAGAGTCTACCCTTTCCTCTCCTTCAGAGGGAGAACCTCTGATATACTACCTCTGTTGGCCCCATCTCCCTGCATGGAGTATTTGTAGGTTTGCTGCTGTTTGTTCCCCCCTCAACCCCCGTGCTGCTCTGTTCCCAAAGGGAGAAGTTGGAAATGAGCATTTTTAGGGAGGAAAGGTGCACTAGGAGGGCTGCCCAAAGGCAGAATGGAGAGACTTGGTCATTAGCAAGTCACTGCAAGCATGTGTTCCAACACAGCCCTGTCGCTCAAAGACCAGAAACCCGCCTTGCCATAGCATCCACCGCTCGCCTAATCCCCTAAAAATTAAAGTACCCAGGTGACATCCAGCTGGGGTTTAGTTATTTTGCAAAGGGTTATGTTCTTACTTTATTGTGAAAATAGGAAAACAGAACATTAAATACATACACGTTGGCACACAGATTTCTATCGCACTATTGCGGCGTGGTTTAGATTCACTACCTCAGATCTCCAGATCGCTATGCAGACAGACAATGTAGTACCTACTCACGCACAGAAATCTTGTCCTCAGCTAGGCGACTAGCTACTCCTGCTCTAAATTGGACAGGTCTCCATGCCAGAACCAATGGGTTTCCAACTAGAGAAGTTCTTCCTCCTCCTTAATCCCAATTTGAGCAAGCTGCTCCAATCACAAGATGCATCTAAATTGTTGCTTCACCATTTAGGTCTTTGATTAGTTTTAATCTCTATGTCTGGTTCTCCATGTAAGAGAATCTTACTGGGCTCTATGTTATATTCATATTTAAAAATACCTACACTAGCCTCTCCAAAGACCAGCTCAACATACAATCTATTTTCTGGTGGTGGAACTCAATTTCATCCTGCCTTAGACATCCACCACCAAGAAAAAAAAGTAATCTCTTGATGTGTAATGTACTTGTTTATGCTTTGAAAATAAGCACACTGTTGACACATGATTATGAAGATGAGCATAAATTTAGATTTTTGAAGATGGGTGCTCAACAGAGCAGGTCAGTTTCTACTAGCGTCTGTCTTTTGAGTATGCTAAGCTTTATGAACTATTGCTTTCTCCTTGTGCTCTCAAAAAGTGTCTTTGTGAAGCAGGATTTTTCAGCTTTCACACTCGTCTTCTTAATATTTAAATGGTATGGCTTTACTGGAGATTATATAGCAGCTTGGATAACAACATTCACAACTGGAGTTGGCGGAGGGGAATGGTTTCTCACCCCTGAAAATGTTCCAGGTTTCAAAAATTTTCCCATTCTGTAGTGGGACGAAACCAAAACCTTTCAAATTCTTTCACCAAAAAAAGAGATGCCCACCCCAGAATATCCAGTAGCCTGGGGGTTAGGGCAAGTGGGTGTGGGAGACTGACCAAATGCATCCCCCATATTCACTCCCCAAACTCTATTGTAATAATCTTTGTACAAAATATGCCTTGTGGGGTATCATTTGAAAATTAATAACTCACTGATCAATAATCAAAAATCTGGTGAAATCTATGTAGCAACATTATATATAAAGTTATGAACATAAGTTGAAATTATGACTGAAATGTGTTTATCTGACAAGTCTGGGGAGGGGGTAAACCTGTTCCTCAAAGACAAAGGACAAGCTGACGCCTCTAGCCAGGTGTCATCAAAGCTGATTGCCAATCACCTGCCAAGTGGCCATTCTTTGGCAATGAAGGGGGGCAGGAACAGCTGTATCCGCATTTTAGCAAGCAACCACATGGACCCTCTTTCACCATGAGACTCCATATCTCCAGCCTCACTGTGGGAAGGAACTTTATCTAGGGGTAGGGTTACCAGATAGCAACTGTGAAAAAACGGGACAGGGGGTGGGAGGTAATAGGCGCCTATTTAAGAAAAAGTCCCAAAAAATGGGACTATCCCTTTAAAAATGGGATGGCTGGTCACCCTATATAGGGGGTAACGCACAGGAAGATTCATTTCAAAGGGTGATTGGTCTAAAACAGTGAGGGGCAAAAACACCTCAGGTTTTCTCTCCCTACCTCTCTCTCTCTTTCAGCCAAGGAGACAAAGGAACCAGCCCTTTCACTTCATGGGGGTGGATCCTGGCCAGAGAATTTGGTCAGCAATGTTGCTGGGAACACGCGATAAGGATTTTACCTTGAACCAAGTCTAGCTTGTTAAGTTTTAGTTACTAGAAAGTGTTTTGTCTTAATTTGTCTTGTAGCCATTTCGGACTTTAATACCTTGTATTTGTTCTCACTTAAAATCTTTGTCTTTGTAATTAAATAAACTTGTTTTATTTTTAATCAAAATGAATCCAGTGCTGTGTTTAAACTGAGTTGTGTGGGTAACTCCAATTAAAGTAGCAAACTGTTGGATATTGACCCCTTACAGGGGCAACGGCCCTCTAATAGCTGAACTGTCCAGGAGAGGGCTGGACAGTGCAGAACATGGGTTTGGGAGGAAATTCAGGCCTGGGAGTGTGTTGGGGTCACCATGCAAGTAGTAATCAAGGCTGCTGGAAGCCAGAGTGTGGTTGGTGTGTTGCTGACAGGCTGCTGGGGTTGGAGTTACTGTACCAGGACTGCAGCTATATACAGATACTCAACGGCATGACCTGCTTGCTGGTAGGCTGTTTGTGAGTGATTCAGGTTGGGAGCTTCAGCTGCAAAGTATTGTGAGGCGCCCACGATTGATTGGCAGGTGGTGACACAACCCTGATTGGTCTGGATTGCAACCCAGAATATGACAGAGACTCTAGTTCAAGTCCCTGGCCTGCATTAGGCAGAGAGAGACACACGCCCACCTAGCCATATCCAATAGCCTAGTGGAAGTGGGAGACCCTGGTTTAACTCCCTGGTCTCGGATGTCTCCCACACGCTCAAACTACCAGCTATCCTGGGGTGGGTGTCTACTCTTGTCCTCTCTTGGTTTTGACCAGAAATTCCATTTTGGACCGGAAAACCTTTCATGACGCAACATTTCTCAAACCTGATACAGAAGTTTTGATTTCACTGAAAAATTCCCAACTCTATTCACGACTTACTCTTTGTTGCAGTAAAGCAGTGAGCATTTCACACTATTGTGACCATGAAAGTATGTGCATCAAGTGAGGTGGGACCAAAGGCTGCTCTAGCCCCTAAGCTATATTAGCAGGCTCTGGGCAGCAGAAGGGTTTCTCCACATCCTCACAGTCAAGTATGTGGTGACTGAAAATGTGGCATTTGGAGGAAAAATGTATCCATGGTCCTTGGGAGGAGTGTAACAGCCCTGTGTGAAACAGGTCACAACACAGCTCCATGCAAGCTCTTCAGGATACTACTAAAGTCGTGCAGCCAATCACACTGTCTAGGACCGGCTGTGCTGCTTTTATGAAGGCAGCATCTGCATATCCATGAAGACTGGTCCATCCCACACGTAATGCCATACAGATACAGACCACGCACACACACGCACACACCACAGCACATGTGAGATATCTGTATCTGTGGGGTGGCTGTGTGCCATTCCCTCACAAGCAGGTCACCTCCAGCCACAAGCACATACCTCAGAAAACATGGGTCTGAAATGGGTCATCGCTCCACGATCCAAAAGCCACTAGTCAACAAACATCTGCTCACAGCTGTGCTGTCTCATTTTGTTTGCTAGCCCCTGTATCTGAGCATGGGCTGGGCTGTCCTCTCAGCAGGAGCCATTGCGTACACAAGAGGAGGGTAGCTGATGCCACCACACAATAGGTTATCTATGAATGGCTAAGTTTCCCTCACATGTGTCTTGGCCATTTCTAGCAGCTGACCTGTTGCCTAACACTTCGGACACCCGTTCACGTAGATGTCTACCAGCTCACTGCCTGGCTGCAGGACATTATTTATTTATTTATTTTTGCGATTCCAAGTACATTACTGTCTGTCTAGCATCTTTATACTATAGTGACTGGCTAATCAAAACAAAATCAGCCTCTCAAGATGTTCTCAACCTTCTTGCATGACCTGAATTTTCCAGTCTCTCTTAGGTTCTTACTATACAGAAGATGCTCTTTATTAAGGAGACCTTTGCATGTTTTGAAGCTCTTAATTTATTGCAGGGACAACCTCAATAAGGGAAAACATTTTCCTGGCACAACAGAAAAGGGATCAGATAGTCTACAGCTGCCAAGTAGTTTCAGCTTTGAATTGTTCGCATTTATTGGCCCTGAATTGGGTTCAAAGAGCTGTATCCTGCCTTCTTTGTGTCAACAATTTGTGAGCCTTGAAGGAATGCCAATGAACCTTCCCCCGACCCCTTTCATGCAAACATAAGGCAGTTCTAGCATGGTGGTATCTGAGGGCTAGGCGATGGAGTATGTCACATCACAGCTGATGTCAGATTGCGATAAGTCCATAACATGGTAACTTACATTTAGCCATGTCTTTTTTTTTTAAAGCCCCTAATGCTGCAGCAATAAAATGGAGATGGTAATAACTGCATCAAAAGCGTGCTGTGAGAAGTAATATATGTACAGTGCTTTGGAAATGTAAAATGCTTTTTATGTTAAATAGCACTGTTAGTAGCAAACAACTGCTCACTTGAAAACAGCCAGCCTGAAAACTAACTGGCTCCTCCAACCAATTATTCACACAAGTGGCTGAGAAGTGGATTAATAAAGGTGGTGTGTAACTCAGGCAACATTCTACATGAGCTCACTGGTAACCCTGGGACGATGCTTTCTGCACCTGTTCCTGCACAAAGAGGAAGAGGCCTCCAGCACACATAATTTATTGATCCGCTGAGATTTTGCACTGGTCTAATACTTTCCTCTGACTCAGTCAATTCTCAAAACTTTCAAGTCTAAGCCAAGGCATGTGTCATTTTTCTTGGTTTGAATTGACCAGATCATGTTCCACTTACCTGCTCTTCCTTCAGCCTGTTATTCCCAGTGGCTCTCTAGAACGTGCGCTTGTGACTTGAAAATCTGAAACTGATCTCATGGCTTGCGCCTGAAAGACTGGAGAATTGCTTAACAGGTGGTCACCACATAGCAACTTAAAACAAACACCACAGTTACTGAGATACTTTTATGAGAAATAGATTTTCTTTCCTCCACATCATGCAAATAAATCCATGTCCGCTAATAACTGATTTGGTCCCAAGATATTAGAGAGACAAGGTGGGGGTGTTATGCTTATAAGAAGCACATGGGATCTTTTTCAGGGGAAAAAGCAATACATCGCATTTATTGACGATATAACAATTAGCATATGCATTTAATCACACCACACACACTGTCCCGCCAGTTGATGTTAGAGCTCGGATCAATCTAGTGGCCAGCTAGGTTGATCACGGGTAGGGAGGAGCTGGGTTCTGTAGGTTGCGACACGATGCTCCAGGGAAGTCTTGGCAGGATGAACCCAAAGTTTCATGGCAAGGTACCCTATTTATATAGTGATTTTCCTTCACTGGGACAATGAGTTTTGCACCATCATGCTGTAATTGATTTTTGTTTGATGAGCACTTGTTTTTTTTAATTGTTTTTTTACATTTTTTTAGTTTGTTTTTTATTACATTTTTAGGGAGTTATTTTATGCTAGTTTTGATTACAGCTGTTTTGTTCCCATTCATAGGTGCTTGCTTTATTTTTAGAGTCATTAATTTGCCCTCCTTTGACATTTCAATAGGGGCGTGTTGTAGCCTCCTGGTGCCCTTGTGTCGGTCTCCAGTTCCTCCCTCATACCTCTGGTTCAGCGATGACCTTTACACTTATCTCTTAACACATACATTCCTTATTCACATACAAAACAGAATTAATTTACACAGAACATTTTGAACAGGAACATTAAATTGCATTGCAAAAGAAAACAATCATGGCATTCTTTTACTTATTTTAAAATGTGAAACCTACAACGAATTGATGACCCTCAAAGATCTGTTACTGCTTTGAAATCAGTCCATACACAGATTCTGGCTGATGTATTTCTACCCATTGGCCCATTAGGTCATTCCTTTCTGTTATTGAAAAAGGGTGGCTGGCAGGATATGATCAAACCATACATCAATACATTTAATACATGCTACATTATTATTTTTTATTTTTTTATTTTAAATTATATAAAATACAAACATAAAATCCCACTACTACAGGGGAGCTAATATCTTTCATTAGACCAACTTCTACTGGTGAAAAAAACAAGCTGCCAAGCTACTCAGAGCTCTTCCTCAGGTCTGGAAAAGGTACTTGGAGAGTCATAGCTAAATACAAGGGTGGAATAAAGTGATAACCTATGTTTCAAGAGACCGTGCCAGGTGACGTTAACAACTCATACAACAAAGGCGGATTAGTGGGTTATAGATTGTTGTAATGAACCATAAAGCCAGTGTCTTTATTAAGTCCAGGATTTTTGGTGTCTAGCAGAGTTATGAATTTAAATTCCCAGGCTCGTCTTTTGAAGGTGTTGTGCAGTGTTGGGATTATTAATAATATTTGAAATTATTAATATTCATGGAAAACCAACCAACACTAATTTAACCATACACGCCTTTATGGGATAGCTCAGTGGTTTGAGCATTGGCCTGCTAAACCCAGGGTTGTGAGGTCAATCCTTGAGGGGGCCATTTAGGGATCGGGGGCAAAAATTGGGGATTGGTCCTGCTTTGAGCAGGGGGTTGGACTAGATGACCTCCTGAGGTCCCTTCCAACCCTGATATTCTATGATTCAAAAGCCAAAGGCCAAATGGTACTTTATGCAAGTGCTCTTAAAAAGTCTAACTAATCAGCACTTTACTACAGCCAAACACTAACAAAACATTTATAAGCATTTGATGAAGATATTTATAAACGGGCTGAACCCAGGGGTGCTGAGACCCATATTGTTTGGCTCCAGCATGGGCAGGCAGGTATTAGCAATGAACCCTTTAAAAGATGACTTTCTATACCCTTTAACAAACAAGTGATGTCATTGCCAATTAATGACTTCAAATAAAAATCAGTTTGAGACGGTTCACCCTTAATTCCAGTCTTAATCCAGATAAGATTTACAACCTCCTTCCTTCCCAAGGCCTTTCTTCCTTATCTCTTCCCCTCCTTTCTGAGGACCAACAGCTATTTCATTGAACCTGGGTTCACATAGGAGATGACGTGGATATGTGCGGTGGGAAAGGGCTGTGTTAGCTCATTTTAAGACAGATTCTTTGTTTGATTTTAAACCATCTACAGTCACCCCTATTGGTCAGAGGCCTTCTTTTTAGAAACTTCCTCTTATTTCATTTGTTATTCTTTGAACCAGATACCCTCCCTACTTCATTCCTTTTAGCCTTATGACTTGAGGCCTTCTACTTGCTAGTCAGGACCTTTCCTTACAACACATATACATTTTCTTAACCAATAAGCTAATTTTAACTCTTTAATTTTATACTTATCCTACATGCAGGTTTCCTTTGAGGATGAGGACTGAGAGGTCAGATATGGAGTGAACACTTTGTGAAACATAGTCACCTATGGGTCAGATGATGTTTTTGTCTTTTATCATTTTTCTGTATGCATTCATTTGAGAGTGTAGTGATTGTCTGGTTTCACCCACATAGTTGTTATTGGGGCCTTTAGTGCACTGGAGGTGGTACACCACATGTTGTGATAGGCATGTGTAGGACCCATGGATCTTGAACGGTGTGTTGTGGAGGGTGTTGATCATTATAGTAGTGGAGATATATCTTCAGGCTTTGCACCTGTTGGTCTGGCAGGGACTGGTGCCACTTTGAGTTGGTGTGTCCTGCGTGCTTTTGATGATGAGCTTCATGAGGTTGAGAGATTGTTTGAAGGCCAGAAGAGGAGGTTCAGGAAAGATTTCTTTCAGGATATGGTTCCTATCAACTATAGATTATAATTGTTTAATGCTAGAATGATTGATTGGACAAAAGTTGGCCAATAAAAGATACTACCTCACCCACCTTTTCTATCTGACTATTGGTAGACATTCTGAATATTGTGCCCAAACAAGGTCTGGACAAAAGAATTCTTGTGGTGGAGAGTGTCTCAGAACCCCAATGATTTGGATATGTTGCTGATGAACTCCTACACATTAGCTGACGAATATCCATTTTTGTGTGGTTATCAAATGCTAACTTTTTTTGCAATTTTGTAACAGTGGAAAATGACTTCACACAGGGTTGAGCCTAAAGGATCAGCTTCAGCCTCAGTGAAAAAATAAACAATGTCATAAAGAAATTTAGCACAAGGATAACAACTGCAAACTCTATATCCTGCAAAATTTAGGGCAATGCTTAGTGACAAAACATATGTATGTAAAATTCTGAAATTACAACATAAGCTAAACAAAAATCCGGCAGAAGCCTTTGACCAAGGGGATAGGATAGACTGTAACTGTTAAACAAGTGTATTGAATATTACTTTATTAGAGCCTGTTAAATATTTTACTCTTACATCATGAAGGTGTTTTGTTCCTACCTAACGGATTATAGAATTATTGAGTTTTAAATGTTCTAGAGGATGTATAAGAAGCTGGATTAACTGCAGTACAAAAATTTTGGTTTACTGTACCAAGGTATAAAAGGCATGGTGAACATTAATAAGGATCCCTAGCCTCCATTTGCCAGAAGCTGGGAATGGGCAACAGGGGATGGATCACGTGATGATTACCTGTTCTGTTCATTCCCTCTAAAGCACCTGGCTTTGTCCACTGTCAGCAGACAGGATACTGGGCTAGATGGACCGTTGGTCTGACCCAGTGTAGCCGTTCTTATGATCCAGTTCGGTCATGGCAGTCACGGATTCTGTGAGTTCAGTGGACCTCTGTGGCTTCTTCAGCTTCAGCCCACCACAGCGGCAGAGCTGGAGCAGCTGTCAGCCCCTGCCCAAGAGTAGTGGCGGGGCTGGAGTAGGGGTCTGGGACCAGAGCAGTGGCCAGTAGTCAGCCCCCACCACAGGAGCAGTGGCCTGGGGCTGGTGGATTTGCAGCAGCTGCCACCTGAGTAGCAGCCAAGGGCTGGGTCAGCCGCCAGGGTCAGAGCAGCAGCCATCAGGGCTAGAGGAGCAGTGGCCTGGGGTCAGAGCAGCCCCCAAGGCCAGTGGTCAGCTCCTGCCCCAGAAGCAGTGGCCAGGGCTGGAGCAGGAGCTGGCTGTCAGTCCCTGGTGGGGCTCCAACTGTTAGTCTCCCTCCGCCCAGGATATTTTTAGAAAAGTCCAGGACAGGTTGTGGGCTTCCATGAATTTTGTTTATTGTCTGTGACCTGTCCATGACTTTTACTAAAATACCTGCGACAAAACCTTAACCTTAAACATTATACACTAAAAGACAAAAAAAGACACATAATGTAGCATGACTGATTGTAGCGTGACTGATTTTTCCGCTTGTTAAATTCTGCTTTGCTCATGGTCTTTCCTATGCCTCACTACTACCCCTATGCACTGTGGGGATACAAGAAAAGGAATGTTGGTCTGGATAGTGTCTTGATGTCTTGCCGGCATTGGAGATTCTGTCTAATATAAAGAACACCTGCATGGACCAAGTATAATTTTGAGGTTGTTGATGCAGCAAACATATTACTACACAAGTACCTTCATCCTCAGCTCTTCTGTAATGGAGTGGCACAGTCAGGAGCCTCCTGCTGAAAAAGCTCCATCTTACTCTCCCTGTCGAGAGAGCCATTGTCACTGGCGAGTGCAGCTTCCTTGGGTGGCTGTGGCCACACAGTGTGTGTCTGTGTTACAGAAGTCACTTGGCTGATTCAGCCTGAGTCACGGCCCCTTGAGAGGGAGACATACAGTCTTTCAAATAGCTAGGATGTGTTACCAACATATGGATACCACTGTTAGGTCCACCAAGTAGTACATCAGACCTCTGCAAAAACATGAGATCTCACTGCCCTCCAGTGACTGTAGCCTGCTGGGGGTATAAGACCAAATGGTTCTACATAGACAGGTGCCAGAACTAGGGGTGCTGAGGGTGCTACCACACCCCTTGGCTTGAAGTGGTTTCCATCATATAAAGGGTTTACAATTTGGTTTAACGGTTCTCAGCAACCCCACTATACAAATTGTTCCAGAGCCACTAACTACATAATTATAAATCTTTCATGGGTTGTTAGCCAATTATTGGTAATGCACAGGAAAGACAATAACACATGTTGTACAAATAGCTGAATTTCATTAGTTCTCTTTACTATTGACTTTCCCTCAGTGGGATTTATTGTCAACATGAGAAGGCTTGCAAAGTTACAGAATACAGCTGTCATGACTAACAATTAAGAGGTTGACAAGGAATGGGATATAATGTAGAATACTTGTGTCCCAGAGTCTGTCTCTTTATTATATATGTGTCTTTTTATTACTAGAAAGCGTTAAAACATTGAGTAGAATGTTACAAAACTGTAATATTAATTTTTCTGATATGGTTTATCAGCAGGTTTTGTATTCATAGCAGCACGGAGAATTTAGCAATAATAAAGAGAGTTTATTAACTCAGTTTATTAAAACAGGGTTCAAAAAAGAACTAGATAAGTTCATAAAGGATAGGTCCATCAATGACTATGAGCCAGGACAGACAGGGATGGTGTCTCTAGCCTCTGTTTGCCAGAAGCTGAGAATAGGCGACAGGGGATGGATCACTTGATGATTACCTGTTCTGTTCATTCCCTCTGGGGCACCTGCAGTGGCCACTGTCAGAAGACAGGACACTGGGCTAGCTGGATTTTTGGTCTGACCCAGTATGGCCATTCTTATGTTCTTATGAGTGTCTCCTTTTATCGAGTATTGTATGAATGACTTTAGCAATTCAACACAGTTGAAAAATACTAAGTGGTAAAGGTTTCCCATTTTGTAGACTCTAAATAACTATGGTTGTAACAGCCAAGACTATCACTTGGATTTTTACAGTCTGCAATGTAACAGGAGGACCCCAGCAATCAGAATTACTGGCTTCCTTTCTACTGCTAACATGGGACATGTGGCGTAGTTAAGTGACTTTTATATAGAATTACCAAAAGGCAGACTATAAAATTATTATAAAGTATTTGCAACCAGTAGTTTGTTATGAAAGTAGCTGGTATGTTACACGGTTATAGCCTCTTCTAAAAATTCATCCAAAATAAGCAAGGATATAATAAAATTGTGTTTAACTTTAAACAATACAAACTTAAGGAAGCTGAACTTCGAAAAGATCCTTCTTACTCGATGTGTCTTGTCTGCCATGGCTGAGTAACAATCTACTGAACACAGCCTCCTCCTTATAACTGCAACAGTCGTAGTTAGAAAGACAAAATGATTTCCCCCCTATTGCTATATAACCTCCTGATTCAGTGAAATATTAACTTGAAGCCACTGTTGTACACAGGGTTCCTTGAATGCTTCTCATTCAGATGCTGGCTTGTCATTCTGGTTTACCAACAACTTCATTTCTTGCTTATCTATGCTGGAATTGACACTGTCTGCCTCTTTTTCCTGCTCCGGTACACAAGTGCACCCCACAGGGATAGTGACGTAATCCTCTGTGTACACGTAGCGCCCCCCAGCACAAGCTGAAGTGCGGCGCAAGATGACGGTTGGCATGTACACTGGGGTGCTGCGGAAGTGGAAATTCTCCTCGCCGTAAGTCCCAGTGAGACAGCCCTGGCAGAGACAGTATGCTTCAGGAATGTACTTGGGATACCTTGTGGGATCGTAGGAAATTCTGTATGGAAGTAAATAATAAATATTCATTTCATGCTTTTATGAAAACCACCCGGAAAACATTACAGCAAATGCTGACATCAAATCACATTCTATAATGGGTTGGGGTTTTTGCCAGGCAAACTAGCTGTAGCTATTGCTGTCATGCTGCTGTGTTGTAAAGTCAAAAGAAAAAGGGCTGAGCAGTGACTGAACGGATCAGGGTCTGGGACACGGAGATCTGACTTGCCTTATTTTCCAAAGCTGTCAGATCGAGACAGTCGGGCACGGAACTGTGTGGAATTGTGAACTCAGCACAACAGGAAGGGGTACACCTACAGGCAACTCTAACATGTTCAAATCTTCGGGCTGTCTTTCACAGGGGTTTTCTGCAGCCACAGCTTTGCGGTATAAATATCCTGAACCCTCTCCTGGAGTTAGGTACCTTAGCCAGGTCAGCTGCTTTTCATAATCAATTAGAGAGAGCCTCCCCCCACCCCATCTCCCCATGGTTAGGGCACTCACCCGGGCTGGGAGAGGCCTGCTGCTCTGCCTGAGTTGGCGCAGTACTTGAACCCAGGTCTCCTGCAGGGTAGGAGAGTGACCGAACCACTAGGCTATTGGGCATTCGGGGACGCTGGTGCTCAGTCGTGCCTGGTGAAGCTGTTCCCATTATTTATACAAAGGGAACGACTTCAATAGGAGAGACTGTGAAAGCTGCTCCCCAGACTGCCCAATCACTTGGTGACTAGGGCACTCTCCGGGGATGTGGAAGACTTGGGGGCAAGTCTCTGCTCCAAATCAGGCAGTGTGGAGAGCCCAGGCTCTTGGGTAGCCTATGGCATGCGCCTGCCAGTCAGCCACAGAAATTCCCAAGCTCCCAGTGTGACACTGTGGCCAAAAGAGCTAATTTGACCCTGGGATGCATGAACAGGGGAATCTTGATTAAGAGCAGGGAGGTTATTTTATCTCTATGTTTGGCACTGGTCCGACTGCTGCCGAAATACTATCTCCAGTTTTGGTGCCCACCGTTCAGGAAGGATGTTGATAAATTGGAGAGGGTTCAGAGAAGAGCCACAAGAATGATTAGAGGATTAGACAACATGCCTTAGACCTTGTCTACACTGGCAAGTTTCTGGGCAGTAAAGCAGCTTTCTGCGATGTAACTCCTGAGGTGTACACACTGCCAAGCCACTTTGTGCACAGAAACTGCGCAGTGGCAGGGCTGTAACAATCCACCCCGACGAGAGGCATGGAGCTTCCTGCGCTGGGGCTACAGCACTGCGATGCCAGTGTAGACACCCGGGTCGATTACAGCGCTGCGACTGGCCTCCGGGAAGTGTCCCGCAATGCCTGCTCTTGCCTCTCTGGTCATCGATTTGAACTCTACTGCCCTGCCCTCAGGTGACCAACCGTGAGCCCCACCCCTTAAATTCCTTGGGAATTTTGAAAGTCCCCTTCCTGTTGGCTTGGTGACACGTGCAGTGGTCTCAGCGCATCTTTCCAGGTGACCATGCCTGCTCCACGCACCAGGCGATCCCCTGCTTGGAGCAATGCCGAGCTGCTGGACCTCATCAGCATTTGAGGAGAGGAGGCTGTCAAGTCCCAGCTGCGCTCCAGACGTAGGAATTATGATACCTATGGACAGATTTCATGATGCATGACAGAAAGGGGCCATGACTGGGACACACTGCAGTGCAGGGTCAAAGTGAAGGAGCTGTGGAACGCCTACCACAAGTGCTGTGCCCATGAGCTGCCAGTTCTACAAAGAGCTGGATGCAATACTCGATGGCAACCCCACCTCCACTGCGAAGGCCACTGTGGATTCTTCCATGGCTCACGTGCCAGTCGAGAGTGGACCAAGCCAGAAGGAGGAAATCTTGGACAATGATGTGGAGTGGGAGTGGGACCCAGAGGAAGAGGACGACTCGGAAGCCAGAGATGCATGCAGCCAGGAGCTCTTCGCTACCCTGGAGGAGACTAGCCAGTCACAGCTGTCGGAGCTTGGTGAAGAGCAAACAGGAGAGGAGGCCCCTGGTAAGTGGCTTTGATTTTGGGAATTGCTGAAGCGAGTTGTTGGAGGCAGGAGGGTTGCAGAAAGCAGGCTTATGTATGATGCATATACCACCACATGTCTACTCAGAGCGGCAAAACAAGGTGTTGATTGACTCCCTCACTTCACAGGAATCTGCCTCAGAGATCTCCATGAAACTCTCATGGAGATACTGGGCAACCCGCTGCTGCAGGTTCTTTGGAAGAGATGCTTTGTTTCTTGCTCCATTAACGGTACCTTTCCTGCGCCACTCTGCCATCACGGGGTGCAGGGGTGAGGCAACTATTACTGCACACAGGCGAGCCGTGTAAAGACCAGGGCGGAAGCCGCAGTCTTGGAAAAGACCCTCCCTTGATTTCCTGTTTACCCTCATCAGCAAGCTATCTTCCATAATGAACACAGCCTGTGGAAAATGTGGGGACGGGAATGATTATAAGGCCCCCCTGCAAAGTGCTGGCTCTCCCCAAGAGCCACATGCCCAGTGTACAGTATGGTCCTGGAACACTGATTTCCACTGTCCCAGCAGTTACTCACCATTTTGGGGGTCTTGTGGCTCATGTGTGCTTGCCTGGGGTCAGCCAGTTAGTGATAGGATGTGAATAGTGGCTGTGTTTTAAATCACTGAATCAGTGGTCTCTGTGTTGCAAACAATACTGCTTCTGTAAAATGTTGCATTTTGGCTTCACAGATATGATCTTGGGAGCCCAAGCTCCCTCTTTGTTATTGCCGGCTGAACGGCTGCGCAGAATTAGAAAACGGCCACGAAGACCTGAAGAGGACTTTCTGGGTGATGTCATGATGCATTCTGCGGCTGAAAACCAAGAATTGAAGGAGTGGCGGGACAATGAGAAGAGGGACCGAAAGGAGAATGCGGCACGCCAGAACGAAGCCACAGAGCAGCTCTTAAACATTATGGAGTGCCAAGTGGACACGATCCAGGCTCTACTAGCACTGCAAACCGAGCAGCTCCGTGCCCGCCCTCCCCTCCCAGCCACTGTCACAAAACTCTTTTCAATGTGCCCCCTAGACACTGTCAACGCATTCTTATCAACCTCCTGGCTCCAGTCTGTACCCGTGGCATTCTACTCCCCCATCACAGTCCAGCCTGTGAACTCCCAGTACCCACTGCACTCAACACCTGTCCCTCTGCAGTTTAGCCCTGCTGAAGTACAGTACCAGCTGCACTGTACTCCAAAGGAGAAGGTTGGATAGGATACCTGGACATTTACAAATCTTTAACTGTCCCGGGACCCCACCTCCTTCTGGGACCCTCCCTTCCCCCATCCCCCTCAGTGCTGATGTGTTTTTTTGTTTGTCTGTCTCCTCTGGTTGTTATTTTTTAATAAAAGAATTGTTTTGGTTTGAAAGCAATCATTATTCTATTAATTGAAAGCAAACAGAACCCTGCAAAGCAACAGGCAATTTTCTTAAACCTTCACAGTGCATCGTCTGCACCAATCACCATCACCTCCTAGCAGTACAAGCACTGCACTCCTGAGCATAGCCACAAATATTAGTGGCTTTCAGCTTCAAATTCTGCCTCAAGCCATCCCTGATCCTTATGGCCCTGCACTGCGCCCCTCTAATAGCCCTAGTCTCTGGCTGTTCAAACTCAGCCTCCAGGCGCTGAGTCTCCGTGGTCCAGCCCTGACTGAAGCTTTCATCCTTCCCTTCACAAATATTATTGAGTGTACAGCACATGGCTATAAGCATAGGAATATTGTCATGGTCCAGGTCCCGCCTCCCATATAGACAGCACCAGTGGGCCTTTAAATGGCCAAAAGCACACACTCAACAGTCATTCTGCACTTGCTCAGTGTGTTGCTGAACCATGCCTTACTGCTGTAAAGGTGCCTCGTGTATGGCTTCATAAGCCACTACATTAAGGGATAGGCAGTGTCCCCCAGGATCACAGTGAGCATTTCGACTTCCCCTATGGTGATCTTCTGGTCCGGAAGACCCTGCCTGAACAGGCCAGTGTTCCAAAAGATGCATGCATCATGCACCTTTCCACACCAGCCTACGTTAATGTCCATGAAACACTCACGGTGATCCACAAGCACCTGGAGAACCATTCCAATTAATGTACCCCTTCTGATTAATGTACTTGGTGGCTAGGTGGTCTGGTGCCAGAATTGGAATATGCATGCCATCTATCGCCCCTCCGCAGTTAGGGAAGCCCATTTGTGCAAAGCCATCCACAATGTCACACACATTGCCCAGAGTCACAGTCTTTTGGAGCAGGATGTGATTAATGGCCCTGCACACTTCCGTCAACACGAGTCCAACGGGTCGACTTTCCCACTCTGAACTGTTAAGCGACGAACGGTAGCAGTCTGGAGTAGCCAGCTTCCACAGTGCAATCGCCACGTGCTTCTCCAATGGCAGGGCAGCTTTCAGTCTCGTGTCCTTGCGCCGCAGGGCTGGGGCGAGCTCATCACACAGTCCCTTGAATGTGGCTTTCCTCATCCGAAAGTTCTGCAGCCACTGCTCATCATCCCCGACGTGCATGACGATGTGATCCCACCACTCAGTGCTTGGTTCCCAAGCCCAAAAGCGGTGTTCCACTGTGGTCAGCACCTCTGGGAATGCCACAAGCAATTTGTGTCGTAGCTACTACACGTGGCAAGATCAGTGTCAAACTCCTTTTACCTTTGTAGATTAAGGAATAACTCCACTGTCACGCATGACGTGTCAGTGAGAACGAGCAGCATATTGGTCAGCAGTGCGGGATCCATTCCTGCAGACCAAAGAGGCAGCGCGCGGGGTACACAAACCGTTGAAAGATGGCGCCAAATGCAGATGGAAGCACAGGGATTGCTGGAATGCAAAGCAATGCATCACGGAGCATTGGGACAGGACCCAGGATGCCCTGCGACCCCCTCCACCTTTCCACAACTCTTAGTGGCAGAAGAGGAAGAGGTGCTCTGTGGGGTAGCTGCCCAGAATGCACCTGTCATAAATATAAAGGGAAGGTTAAACCCCTTTGAAATCCCTCCTGGCCAGGGGAAAGCTCCTCTCACCTGTAAAGGGTTAAGAAGCTAAAGGTAACCTCGCTGGCACCTGACCAAAATGACCAATGAGGAGACAAGATACTTTCAAAAGCTGGGAGGAGGGAGAGAAACAAAGGGTCTGTGGGTCTGTCCATATTCTGTCTTGGCCGGGGATAGACCAGGAATGGAGTCTTAGAACTTTTAGTAAGTAATCTAGCTAGGTACATGTTAGATTATGATTTCTTTAAATGGCTGAGAAAAGAACTGTGCTGAATAGAATAACTATTTCTGTCTGTGTATCTTTTTTGTAACTTAAGGTTTTGCCTAGAGGGGTTCTCTATGTTTTTGAATCTAATTACCCTGTAAGATATCTACCATCCTGATTTTACAGGGGGGATTTCTTTATTTCTATTTACTTCTATTTTTATTAAAAGTCTTCTTGTAAGAAAACTGAATGCTTTTTCATTGTTCTCAGATCCAAGGGTTTGGGTCTGTGGTCACCTATGCAAATTGGTGAGGCTTTTTCTCCAACATTTCCCAGGAAAGGGGGGGTGCAAGTGTTGGGAGGATTGTTCATTGTTCTTAAGATCCAAGGGTCTGGGTCTGTAGTCACCTAGGCAAATTGGTGAGGCTTTTTACCAAACCTTGTCCAGGAAGTGGGGTGCAAGGTTTTGGGAAGTATTTTGGGGGGAAAGACGCGTCCAAACAGCTCTTCCCCAGTAACCAGTATTAGTTTGGTGGTGGTAGTGGCCAATCCAAGGACAACGGGTGGAATATTTTGTACCTTGGGGAAGTTTTGACCTAAGCTGGTAAAGATAAGCTTAGGAGGTTTTTCATGCAGGTCCCCACATCTGTACCCTAGAGTTCAGAGTGGGGGAGGAACCTTGACATGGTGGCATAGTGGTGGGATTAACCTGAAATCATTTTGAGATCCAGTTGAGATTTTTTGAACTAGAAATACAGATTTTAAAAAGGAAATTTTTTTTTCCTTTGGAAAGGAAGTCCAGAAAGCAGCTGAAACTGAAAGCAGCTTGTTTTTTCTCTGCTTTGTGGCCAAGCAGAGACAAAAGGGGATTATCTTAGTGAATTGTAGGTTTTCTTTGCCTGGAGGCAGGGTACTTAACTCCTGCAGGGAAATTCACAGTCTTCCAACCCAGAGTTGTTTTTTTTTCCCCTAAAAGTAAATAGGGGGTGTATGTTCTACCCATTTGCTTTTTCTTTGGGCTGGGTAAGCAGGTTTCCAAGTAGTTGGAGGTTTTTTGCTTTGATTTGGGCCCAGAGCAGAGACAAGGGAATTGTCTTTTTCTGTAGGCTGACAATCACTATCAGAGAATAGGTATTCTATTCCAGCACAGCAAAGTTTTACAGCCAAGTTTTGTTTGTTTATTTCTAAACCTCGGGTGTAAAGTTAGTTAAAAACAGAGAGGTTAGAATGACAAAATCCGCAGCTCGACTACAGCTGGAATTAGCCAAATTTCAGGCTGCGGAAAGACAAAGGGAACATGAAAGACAGATAGAACTCATGCGGCTGAAGAAGGAACAAGAAAGGGAGGCAGCGAGAGAAGCAGAACAACACCAAGCGGCTGCTCACAGGAGAGCTATGGAAGCAAGGGACAAAGAACTGGAGGAGAAGGAAAAAGAGAGGAAGTATGTGGAGAAGATGGAGAAGATAAAGGCTCAGCAGAATATCCCAACAAACCCTAGTAATCCTTCTCCAAGTACCACTTCCCATCCCAGAAAGTTCCCCACCTACAAGGCAGGCGATGATACTGAGGCCTTCCTAGAAAACTTCGAAAGGGCCTGCCTTGGGTACAACATCTCTACTGACCAATACATGGTAGAGCTGAGGCCGCAGCTCAGTGGACCCTTAGCTGAGGTGGCAGCTGAAATGCCTAAAGAACACATGAACAAGTATGAACTGTTTAAATCCAAGGCGAGAGTCAGAATGGGGATAACACCCGAGCAGTCTTGTCGGAGGTTCAGAGCCCTAAGGTGGAAACCAGACATGTCATTTACCCGACATGCCTACCACATTGTGAAACATTGGGATGCCTGGATATCAGGAGCAAGTGTTGAATCTCCAGTAAATTTGCTCTTCCTAACGCAAATGGAACAATTCTTAGAGGGTGTTCCTGAGGAAATAGAAAGATACATCCTAGATGGGAAACCCAAAACTGTAATCGAGGCAGGAGAGATTGGAGCCAGATGGGTGGAGGTGGCAGAGAAGAAGAAAACTGGTCGCAGTTGGAGCGGAGACCAGAAGGGACCACACCAGACCACACCCTATTACCGGGGGCCGCCCAAGGCCCCACCTACCTCCCAAAGAACCCTCCAGACCCCTTATCGTCCCACCACCCCATTCTCCAGCAACCCACCTCGCCCCAGTGACCCGTCAGCTGGACAATGTTTTAAATGTAATGAGCTGGGGCATGTAAAGGCCAACTGCCCCAAGAACCCCAACAGATTACAGTTCATTGCACCGGAATCACACCAGAGGTCTGAAGGCCCAGATACCTCCCAGATACCCTTGGAGCGGAGGGAAACTGTGAGTGTGGGCGGAAAGAAGGTCACCGCGTGGAGGGACACCGGAGCACAAGTGTCAGCTATCCATGCTTCCTTAGTGGACCCCAATTTAATCAACCCAGAGATCCAAGTGACGATTCAACCCTTCAAGTCCAACTCTTTCAATTTGCCTACAGCCAAGTTGCCTGTCCAGTACAAGGGCTGGTCAGGAATGTGGACTTTTGCAGTCTATGATGATTATCCCATCCCCATGCTATTGGGGGAAGACTTGGCCAATCATGTGAAGCAGGCCAAGAGGGTGGGAACGGTCACCCGCAGCCAGGCTAAACAAGCCGTGAGGCCTAGCTCTGTTCCGGAAACTTCTATCAGGACCCAGTCAGAGGTGATGGACCCGGACCCCAGGCCAATGTCTGCAACAGCAGTAGTGGATCCAGTCCCAGAAACCCAGACGGAACCAGTCCCAGAACCGGAACCAGCCGAACAACCAACACCAGACCCCGTGTCAGCACTGAATCCAGTACTTGCAACCTCAACACCAGAGGGCCCCACCGAACCTGAACTGGCAGCAGCCGATAACCCTACACAAGAGGCTCAGCCGGAGCCTGAATCCCAACATAGTGCACCAGCGGAGAGCGGTTCACAGTCAACAGAAACAGCTCCATCCCCTATATCGCTTCCAGAGGGACCAAGCCTAGGTCCACAATCCCATGAGGAACTGATGTCTCCAACATCAAGGGAACAGTTCCAGACCAAACAGGAAGCAGATGAAAGCCTCCAGAGAGCTTGGACGGCGGCACGGAGCAACCCACCGCCTCTCAGCTCTTCTAATCGATCCAGGTTTGTTGTAGAAAGAGGACTTTTGTACAAGGAAACTCTTTCTGGGGGACACCAGGAAGACTGGCATCCTCAGAGACAGTTGGTAGTTCCAACTAAATACCGGGCCAAGCTCTTGAGCTTAGCCCATGATCACCCTAGTGGCCATGCTGGGGTGAACAGGACCAAAGACCGTTTGGGGGGGTCATTCCACTGGGAGGGAATGGGCAAGGATGTTTCTACCTATGTCCAGTCTTGTGAGGTGTGCCAAAGAGTGGGAAAACCCCAAGACCAGGTCAAAGCCCCTCTCCAGCCACTCCCCATCATTGAAGTTCCATTTCAGCGAGTAGCTGTGGATATTCTGGGTCCTTTTCCGAAAAAGACAGCCAGAGGAAAGCAGTACATACTGACTTTCATGGATTTTGCCACCCGATGGCTGGAAGCAGTAGCTCTAAGCAACACCAGGGCTAAAAGTGTGTGCCAGGCACTAGCAGACATTTTTGCCAGGGTAGGTTGGCCCTCCGACATCCTCACAGATGCAGGGACTAATTTCCTGGCAGGAACTATGAAAAACCTTTGGGAAGCTCATGGGGTAAATCACTTGGTTGCCACTCCTTACCACCATCAAACAAATGGCATGGTGGAGAAGTTTAATGGAACTTTGGGGGCCATGATACGTAAATTCATAAATGAGCACTCCAATGATTGGGACCTAGTGTTGCAGCAGTTGCTCTTTGCCTACAGAGCTGTACCACATCCCAGTTTAGGGTTTTCCCCATTTGAACTTGTATATGGCCGTGAGGTTAAGGGGCCATTGCAGTTGGTGAAGCAGCAATGGGAGGGATTTACACCGTCTCCAGGAACTAACATTCTGGACTTCGTAACCAACCTACAAAACACCCTCCGAACCTCTTTAGCCCTTGCTAGAGAAAACTTACAGGATGCTCAAAAAGAGCAAAAAGCCTGGTATGATAAACATGCCAGAGAGTGTTCCTTCAAAGTAGGGGACCAGGTCATGGTCTTAAAGGCGCTCCAGGCCCATAAAATGGAAGCATCGTGGGAAGGGCCATTCACGGTCCAGGAGCGCCTGGGAGCTGTTAATTATCTCATAGCATTCCCCACCTCCAACCGAAAGCCTAAGGTGTACCATATTAATTCTCTTAAGCCCTTTTATTCCAGAGAATTAAAGGTTTGTCAGTTTACAGCCCAGGGAGGAGACGATGCTGAGTGGCCCGAAGGTGTCTACTATGAAGGGAAATGTGGTGGTGGTGTGGAAGAGGTGAACCTCTCCATGACCCTTGGGCGTATGCAGCGACAGCAGATCCAGGAGCTGTGCACTAGCTACGCGCCAACGTTCTCAGCCTCCCCAGGACTGACTGAACGGGCATACCACTCCATTGATACAGGTAATGCTCACCCAATTAGGGTCCAACCTTACCGGGTGTCTCCTCAAGCTAAAACTGCTATAGAACGGGAGATCCAGGATATGTTACAGATGGGTGTAATCCGCCCCTCTGAAAGTGCATGGGCATCTCCAGTGGTTCTAGTTCCCAAACCAGATGGGGAAATACGTTTTTGCGTGGACTACCATAAGCTAAATGCTGTAACTCGCCCAGACAACTATCCAATGCCACGCACAGATGAACTATTAGAGAAACTGGGACGGGCCCAGTTCATCTCTACCTTGGACTTAACCAAGGGGTACTGGCAGGTACCGCTAGATGAATCTGCCAAGGAAAGGTCAGCCTTCACCACACATCTCGGGCTGTATGAATTTAATGTACTCCCTTTCGGGCTGCGAAATGCACCCGCCACTTTCCAAAGACTTGTAGATGGTCTCCTAGCGGGATTAGGAGAATATGCAGTCGCCTACCTTGACGATGTGGCCATATTTTCGGATTCCTGGGCAGACCACCTGGAACATCTACAAAAAGTCCTTGAGCGCATAAGGGAGGCAGGACTAACTGTTAAGGCTAAGAAGTGTCAAATAGGCCTAAACAGAGTGACTTACCTTGGACACCAGGTGGGTCAAGGAACTATCAGCCCCCTACAGGCCAAAGTGGATGCTATCCAAAAGTGGCCTGTCCCAAAGTCAAAGAAACAGGTTCAATCCTTCTTAGGCTTGGCCGGTTATTACAGACGATTTGTACCACACTACAGCTAAATCGCTGCCCCACTGACAGACCTAACCAAAAAGAAACAGCCAAATGCTGTTCAGTGGACCGAAAAGTGTCAGAAGGCCTTTAACAAGCTTAAAGCGACACTCATGTCTGACCCTGTACTAAGGGCCCCAGACTTTGACAAACCGTTCCTAGTAACCACAGATGCGTCCGAGCGTGGTGTGGGAGCAGTTTTAATGCAGAAAGGACCTGATCAAGAATTCCACCCTGTAGTGTTTCTCAGCAAAAAACTGTCTGAGAGGGAAAGCAACTGGTCAGTCACTGAAAAAGAATGTTACGCCATTGTCTACACTCTGGAAAAGCTACGCCCATATGTTTGGGGACGGCGTTTCCACCTGCAAACCGACCATGCTGCACTGAAGTGGCTTCACACCGTCAAGGAAACTAACAAAAAACTTCTTTGGTGGAGTTTAGCTCTCCAAGATTTTGATTTCAACATCCAACACATCTCCAACACATCTCAGGAGCTTCTAACAAAGTGGCTGATGCACTCTCCCGTGATCAACTGGTTAAAATCGTCCTTGAGATGTGGAAAATATTGTTAGTCTTTATGTACTTGGTAGTATATTTAGAGATGCATGTGTCTTATTAACTCTGTTTGTCCTAGAGCTCCAGGAAGAAATCCCAGCCAGTGTTTCACCCTAGCTGAGATTTGGGGGGCGTGTCATAAATATAAAGGGAAGGGTAAACCCCTTTGAAATCCCTCCTGGCCAGGGGAAAGCTCCTCTCACCTGTAAAGGGTTAAGAAGCTAAAGGTAACCTCGCTGGCACCTGACCAAAATGACCAATGAGGAGACAAGATACTTTCAAAAGCTGGGAGGAGGGAGAGAAACAAAGGGTCTGTGGGTCTGTCTATATTCTGTCTTGGCCAGGGATAGACCAGGAATGGAGTCTTAGAACTTTTAGTAAGTAATCTAGCTAGGTACATGTTAGATTATGATTTCTTTAAATGGCTGAGAAAAGAACTGTGCTGAATAGAATAACTATTTCTGTCTGTGTATCTTTTTTGTAACTTAAGGTTTTGCCTAGAGGGGTTCTCTATGTTTTTGAATCTAATTACCCTGTAAGATATCTACCATCCTGATTTTACAGGGGGGATTTCTTTATTTCTATTTACTTCTATTTTTATTAAAAGTCTTCTTGTAAGAAAACTGAATGCTTTTTCATTGTTCTCAGATCCAAGGGTTTGGGTCTGTGGTCACCTATGCAAATTGGTGAGGCTTTTTCTCCAACATTTCCTAGGAAAGGGGGGGTGCAAGTGTTGGGAGGATTGTTCATTGTTCTTAAGATCCAAGGGTCTGGGTCTGTAGTCACCTAGGCAAATTGGTGAGGCTTTTTACCAAACCTTGTCCAGGAAGTGGGGTGCAAGGTTTTGGGAAGTATTTTGGGGGGAAAGACGCGTCCAAACAGCTCTTCCCCAGTAACCAGTATTAGTTTGGTGGTGGTAGCGGCCAATCCAAGGACAACGGGTGGAATATTTTGTACCTTGGGGAAGTTTTGACCTAAGCTGGTAAAGATAAGCTTAGGAGGTTTTTCATGCAGGTCCCCACATCTGTACCCTAGAGTTCAGAGTGGGGGAGGAACCTTGACAGCACCGCTCCGAATACCGCTGCAAGTGCCGCAAGTGTGAACACGCTGTTCCGCAGGCAGCTGACAGTGTGAACACACAGCAGCGGTTTCCCTTCAGCGCTCTCTGAGCAGTGCTGTAACTGCTGGTGCTGTAACTCTGGCAGTGTAAACATACCCTAAGACCGGTTTCAGAGTAGCAGCCGTGTTAGTCTGTGTCCTCAAAAAGAACAGGAGTACCTGTGGCACCTTAGAGACGAACCAATTTATTTGAGCATAAGCTTTCATGGGCTACAGCTCACTTCATCGGATGCATAGAATGGAACAAATAGTAAGATATATATATATATATATATATATACACACACACACATACAGATAAGTTGGAAGTTACCATACTAACTGTGAGAGGCTAATTAGTTAAGATGAGCTATTATCAGCAGGAGAAAAAAACTTTTGTAGTGATAATCAAGATGCCATATGTATATCTTACTATATGTTCCATTCTATGCATCCGATGAAGTGAGCTGTAGCCCATGAAAGCTTATGCTCTAATAAATTTGTTAGTCTCTAAAGTGCCAAAAGTACTCCTGTTCTTTATACCCTAAGATTGAGCTCCTTGAGTCAATCACTATATTTAGCTTAACAAAGAAAAGTTTAAGGTATGACGTGATTAGTCTGTAAGTATCTACATGGGGAACAAATCTGTGATAATGGGTCCTCCATCTAGCAGAGAAAGGTATAACACAATCCAATGGCCGAAGTTAAAGCTAGACCAATTCAGATTGGAAATAAGGCACACATTTTCAGCTGTGAGAGTAATTAACCATTGGAACATTTTACCATGAGTCATGGTGGATTCTCCATTACTGACAATATTTAACTCAAGATTGGATGTTTTCTAAAAGATCTGTGCTAGGAACCACTTTGGGAAGTTCTATGACCTGTGTTATATAGGAGGTCAGACTAGATAATCACAGTGATCCCTTCTCGACTTGGAATTTATGAATCTATGAATAAGAACTTAGCAAGAGTCAAAGATGGGTAGGATGTTTATTCAGATAATAAGAATGTCCAGTTATAATAGTTAATGGTAAAAATAAAGTATTGGAAGGGAGGTAAAATCTCATGCTTCAGGATTTAAGCCAATCTCTAACTAAAAGGGATCATGATTAGACTTTCATGGAGGGCAGGTTACCTGACATCTGCCTACTCTGGGGTTCTTGTCCCTTTGTCTGAAATACCTGGTGTTGGCCACTGTTGGAGAAAGGGTGCAAAACTAGATGGACCACAAATCTGATCCAGTCTGGAAACTCCTGTGTTCCTATAAGAGAGTTAAAATTTCCCTCTTCATTGAAAAGAATGAAGACATTTACTCATGTGTGATGCAAACTAATCAGGTAACTCATTACCTCCTTACATTCTCTAAATTAACTAGTTGTAAGCTGACATGCTAGACTTCACACTGGTTTCCTAAACTACATTTCCCAGAATGCCACAGGCCTAGGATCAAGGGTTATACCCACTTCCCAATATAAAAGCCCCAGCCTGTTGGTGTATCCTTAGTTTAAGGAGCATGCTGTTGTGGGTAGACTTCAGGGATCCCCCTCAGTCAGAAACACAACTGATTTCAACAGCCCCATAATAAGGTACATTTTGGCAATCGATGCATAGTTTGGGTTATACCATATGGTATGTTGTTGTCTCTTAAGTGTTGGCTTTTCCCCACAGAACATGAATAACTCCTTTAAACTCAAATGTCAACAACATTACAGGCCTTTTGCAACCTTCCTCTTTCTCCACTATGCTTGCTCTCTTTCTCTGGGTAATATCTGTGTATTTCAAGATTACCACAAGTAAGATCACCATGAAATAAAAAGATTTGGAGCCAGCAAAATGGGGATGATGAATAATCTTCATCTCCTCCATTGATATATTTAAAACCTTCACCTCACACTGAACTGTGACCAGTAATTTCTGTCACGCACCTCTGCCACTTGATTTAGGTTGTTAATGGATCCCATGAAAGCACTTCCAGACTGGCTAATAGAGGCTTCTTGCCCCATGCAAAGTTATGAGTTTTTAGTTGTTTTTTACCTTCACTGATCCACCCTGATCTTTCCCCCAAAATATCCTCCAAGCAGAGGGGTATATATTCTAAATTTCATGAGGCAGGGGAGGGGCACTGGGGAAAGCTAGATTGGGGATCAAAATGGGTGTTGTATGGAAAGCGTCTTACAATCTGAACTGTGGGGTTGCTACCCTAGCTCCATAATAATAAAAGGAATGGAAAAAATCCGAGCTGATTCTGAGCCAAAGCCTGGATCCGAATTCTGGAAAGGTTTTGGAGCCAGACCAGAACTTCACAGCTGGTTTCTCTCCATAAAATGGGCTGAAGCTAAATTCTGGACCCCAGTATCCCTGAACTTTGAATCTGGATCCAAGTTTCTGAGGCTTCAGCCCAAATCTTAATAGGAAACCTTTACTGTAAAGCCTCATTGTCTTTCTGTGCTATGCCTCCTTTGGTTTGAATTGCTCAGAGATTGCCAGGGCTGCTGTCATGAAAAGTCTGTCCATTTTAATGTCTTCCTTTCATACAATCTGTGCCACTGCACAGTTGTTCCTGTACTCATGTGTAGAACATGAATGTTCATGCACAGGGTCCAGGTACATCCTCAACTGTGGCAAATCAGCATAGCTCCATCGCTCATAGGATTTCAATTCATAACAAACTTGTTTCTTTCCCTAGAAAAGGACTAAAAATGTTTTATTTGTTTATAAGTATCAGTACAGAATAGGTTGGGGGAATGCTCTAATTTCACATGAACACTTTCCCACATGTGACTAAAGATATGACCACATAATCAGTGTGTTATTGGTGGTTAATGCTAACTGGCCTTTAGACAGCAGTCCAAACATAGAGAAATGATCTCCTGGCAGTCAGCTGTACACAGATGCTGTGTTTAATGTTTGTTCTAAATAAATTTAAATTCCCAACTGAACTGAAGTGGCTGGTGAAATGTGACTAGTTTTTGGCTTTACTCTTTCTTGTGACTCTGTTGAGTGGTTTGAGAGCTCCCAGTGAAAAGCAAACTTCCTGCTGTTTGTTTAGTATGATTGCAAGCTTTGAAAGGCCACTTTGTCAGAAGCGGCAACACTTGCAAAGCATTGACTGTCTAAAGATCTGGTTGTCCAATAGTGCTGTGCCTGTAGGTGATCTTCAAAATCATACTTTATCACTTATATTGCACTTCACAATTTCCGAGCGCTTTACATGCACTCGGTCAGATTCAGTGCTGGGATGAGGACTTGCGGGATTGCAAAGTCAGTGTCAGTGTGTCCATTTACACCATCAGTGAGTTGGCCCAATATATATGTAAAACAAATTAAGTGTAAAGTGAGTTAACGAAAGAACCCTAGCAACACCTCCAGTAGAGAAAGAGGTACCTCTCCATAACAAAACTAGCAGCATTGAAATCTCCATCATGTAAATTGTTCAGAATGTTCAGTAATGGGAGGATGCTCTGCATTCTAGAACTCTGATAAGGTCCAGCTGATCATTACACAGATGCATTAAAATAAGGATCTGATTAATAGCAGATTTGTGTTCTGCTGCACCTCTGTGCTATTCCACTGTATTGTACAATAATGCTGAACTCTGTAAAATGTCCTGGATATGGTGCTTGAAAAAGTCAATGGAAGTTTACTCACAAGAAAAATACCTTCCCTTATATAATTTTTTTAAAAGTATTGCAGTTTAAGCCAGCCTGAGCGTTAGCAAAGATGAAGATCGATTTCCTCTTGTAATTCTTTACTAGAATTTTAAATACATGAGCACTAAAACTGGCATTTTTACAGAGAGAAAAATCATTTGTGAAAAACAAAACAAACACACTAACAAAATTAAAGTCATTGACTTTAATTTAGTGACTTAAGTTCACTGGCTCTTTATAGATCTGCAAAGTAACAGAGTGATATGGGTAATTAAATTTCATACTACAGGTCGTATACTGTTCTTCTTTGGCCAGCAGGATGGGATTTCAATATCAGGCAGATGTACTTTATGCATTCCCCCTCCAACAACCTCCCCCTGAAGCACCACGGGTTAGGTACTGCCAGCAGCGAGATCCTGGACCAGATGGGCCTATGGCCTGATCCATATGGCAACTCGTGTGTTTCTGAGGGGTAGCAAGCCAAAAATGATGTAAGTCTTGATGTTTGTATAAGCAAATGAAGGGCCAAAGGATAGGAAAGCAGTAATAAGTGCAGAACAAAGATAAGGGAAGAGGCTGCAGATGGATCGTGCATGCATCCTTCCAGCCTAAGTCGATTGCTTTGAAAATATATCTGTGTAGGTGGATATAGAATTACACACTTGGATGAGGGGATATGGTAGGTGAACGTCAGACACTAGGATTTCAGTGCAGCATTTGATTCTTTCTCAGGAACTCTTATATGACAAATCCCAGGTGGTTTGGCTTGGAATGCTGTCATATGAACTGAAAGATTAAACAAGGAACTGTGATAAATGGCAGTGTGCTGAGCTGGGGGCAGGTGCCCTGGGAGGTACTGCAGGGCTTGGAGGTAGGCTGGGACTGACTTAACCTCTTAATTATTAATGATGGGGGGATAGAATTAATGATGGGGGTATAAACAGGATGTTCATAATGAAATCTGCAGATGCTGCTGCATGGGGAGCTGTTGCAAATATCAAATGAAGACAGAGAAATAATACCAAAGATCCCAGACAGATTAAAATCAGGGGCAGAAACATAAATTTGGGAAAAACTAAGCTAATGCACCTGGAAAGAAAAAAAAATCTATAATGAAGCTCTTGAATGGCAGAGAGAAAACTGGAGAGCACTAAGGCTGTTAGACTTCTGGGTGATACTGTGTTTGTGGTATAATCTGAGCGCTTTTAGACTGCATGTTCAGTGGTATCATGTCATGGAGTAGGGGAAGGGACAATCCCTCTGCATGCAGCATCAGTGTGATCACACCTCGAACTCTACACTCACTTCAGGGCACACTGCCACCAGAAAAACACTGGCAACTTAGCGGAAATTCGGAACAGAGCAACAAATGATGGTCAGAGAGGTGGCGGGCAGTGGCTTGCAAGGAAAGTTAGAGAGAAGCTTGGCTAAGAGACTGCTAAAGTGGGGATGATCATTGTCTACAATGACTCAAAGAATGAAAACATCAAGGAGGGAGAGGAAATATTTAGGGTGGCACTTGCGAAGCTAGTTAACCACTGCAACAATTTACCCAGGAGTGTGGTGGATTCTTCATCACTTGAAATCTTTAAATCAAGACTGCATATCCTTTTAAAAGATATGCTATTGCTCAAACAGTTACGGGATGGATTCAGGCACTACGGGGTTAAATTCTATGGCCTGTGATACACAGGAGGCCAGACTAGATGAGCTAATAATCCCTTCTGGCCTCAGACGTCTATAAAATCATAGGCTGACATTAAGAATTTACAGTACCATAGACAGTAGAGGACAAGAGAATACATGTTTTAAATAAGATAATACATTTTTATTGTTTGTCTTATGATGGCTCCTGGAGCCCCATTATTGTAATGATCTAATAAAAGTCTGAATATCAGGCAAATTTTCCTGCCAATTAGATCTATTTTTAGGCAGTGAACGCTAGGTCTCTGCATCACTGGGCCAGGATTCCCCTCCAATCATGTATTACTTTCAAACATTCTTTTGCCTTCATTATGAGCTCCAACTGAAAATTTAAACTAAAAATAAAAAACCAGTCCTTATAAAACATGGGGAGCTTCTCTGTTATTCAATACTTTCTCCCAAGTTGCCCCTCAAGCTTGGGAGGAGCTGTCCATGAACATCCCCAAAGCCACCTCATTGTCTTCCTTCAAAACCCTCCTCAGAATTCTCCTTTGCCATGATGCCAACAAAAAGTGTGAGGCCAATGACCTGCAAAGACCACTGCCCCTCACACTAACCAGTACTGTCTCACTCTTTCCTTGTGTTCCCTGTCTGACTGTATCCATCTGTTGTCCCTTGTCTTATACCAAGAATAGTTTGTAATCTCTTGGGGGCAGGGAGTGTCTTTTTGTTCTGTGTTTGTACAGTGCCTAGCACACTGGGGTCCTGGCCCCAGACTGGGGCTCCTAGGTGACACAGTAATACAATACTGTAAATAAATATTAAAAGTCTAGGGTTACTTGAATGGCTAGAGAGAGGTTGGGGCTGTCTGACTGGCATAGTTTGAGATGTCTGGAGGAGAGTGCAGTGGATTTATGGCTTTCTGATCCCCCTTTTCCTAAGACTGGCCCCATTCCTGTGATTGGTGCTGGGTGGACAGATTGCTGTGCCTGTGCTGAGCTCCACTGAAGTCAAAGAAGTCTGCCCACGCAGCTACGATGGCAGAATTGAGGCCTTGCTTTGTTGTTCTTATCCCAGGTAGACCAACATCCTGAGAGGACCAATATATGGCAGAACAAATGAGTGTGAGTTAGTTAAGTTATTGGTATGTGCTATTCTCAGCATTTCAACATATTTGGGGTTTCTGTGAATTTTTTATGTAGCTATAAAAAAAAATCCTCAATGTTTACAAGAAAATGTAATATTCCTAAATATATTAGTTTGTCTATAAAGGCCTCATTGAGCAAATGAACTGTTTTTATCTCACATAGGATTATTTTTTGAGCTAAAAGCAAGCAGGGAACATGCCACAAAATAAATATTTATTGGAGGTCCCTAATGAGGTGGTATTTTTATCTTCAAGACTGCTGCACGACTGTGACTTTGTCCTTCACTCAGGGCATCATAAAGGGAGCACATATGAAATTTAAAGAGAAATACAAGGTCTTTTGGGTTTGGGCTTGTTTTTAACTCTCTGTTGTTCACAATCTTCTTTTAGAAGATTGAAAATAAAGGACCGAGTCCTCCATTCCTTCTTCAGGCACAACACCCAGATAAGTACAGAGGGCAGGATCATGGCTTGTTTTCAATGCTTTAAAAAACTCTCATTTTATTTTACTTCCTTGTGTGTGGCCTGGCATCCTGAGAGAGAGGAGCCAACCCCTGGGGACAGTGTTTGCAGTGAGGAATGTGAGGGAACCTCCTTGGAACATCATAACTGTAAACATGGCACATGTTGCACTCGGATGCATTTTAGATCCCAGGACAGTGGTCTGGCTTAAGGACACTAACTGCTATGAAGTCCATGGCTTTCATTGTTATGCTGTCTCCATGCGCACTCCTTCGCTACTATTTATTTTTAAATATTTTTGTTACTCAACAGGATTATCACCCATAGCCCCATGGGGGTTTCTAACCTAAATCAAGGCATTGTGAAAGCACAGGGCCTCCTGCCTCCTCATCCTGATCTTTTCTGGATTTCTCAAAATCGCTGAGTTTCAGTGGGAAAACCCCTTCTGTCAGAGTGAGAGTGGCTACCCCAAAAGGAAAGCTCAGGTGGCATTACCAACCCCTACACAGGAGTAATCTACACAGAGGACAATGCGGACCTAAATTTCAGATTCCAGGCTGTCTTCAGGACCAGCAGTTAGGAAAAACACCTTTTTATTTCCGAGTTTCAGCTATGGTATGGAAAACCTTGAGAGCCAAACATGAAGCCCTATGGTTTTGCTGATACTGAGGGCTTGTCTTCACTACGGGCTAAATCGGCACTGCTGCGATCAATGCAGCGGCATCAATTTAGCAGGTCTGGTGAAGATGCAATAAGTAGATGGGAGAGTGCTCTCCTGTTGACTTCAGTACTCCACCTCCCTGAGAGGCGGAAGCTGTGTCAACAGGGGAGCGTCTCCCGGCAGCATAGTGCGGTGTAGTCAATCTAAGCTATGTCGACTTCAGTTACATAACTTACGTACCTTAACTAGCATAACTTAGATCGACTGACCTTGTTAGTGTAGACAAGGCCTAAGTCACCATTCAGAGTATAACTGCACTTTAGGACATGATAGCTTTTCTTTATTTAGTTACAGATTTTTTTAAGTTCACAGTAATGTCTCTCTCTCTGAGGAAATCATCTAAAATATTAATGGTTCCCACCATTGTTGGTGTTCTGCTTCTGCTTTCTTCATAGTTTATTTTCTCTGCTAAAGGCCAAATGTTTAACTTTAACTCCTAAAATGTTTAACTCCTAATGTTTAACTCCTAAATGTTTAACTTTACCCCTTGGATTGGATTTCCTTTATTTATTTTCAGTGGAATTTTAGGTAATCGAGTCATGTTTCCACCCCATATTTCTCTCATGCACGTATCTGTTATTTCCTGCTGTAACTGAAAAAATAAATGTACTGAAAATTCAGAGCTCTTCACTGAAGAGGTTACTGTCTCTTAGTCCCTGTAGTTATATCAGATTCCTGCCCTGTTGTGGGCTCTGACAGCCAGTCAGATGCTTTCTTTCAAAAGGTGCAATTTATTAAACAGTAAAGATTGTGGAATTCGTAACCAATGTTCCCTTTCCAAACAGCATCTATATCATGTCCCATCTGGTATAAAGCTTCATTTCAATGAGAAGTGTAAAAGTGCCCTTAAACTACAGGCTGACTTGACCAATTGTGGGTGTGTACCTCCATGGAACAGCTGCAAAATCACGGGGGATTCTTGGATGCAGTTTTATAGGAGGGAGTTGATTCTGCATGGGGCAATGTGCACCATGTGCCACCTTTCGGATGGTGGTGAAAAACTTTCTAGTTAAGAAAAAAGCTTAATGGTCAACTCCATTTTCTTGTTCACTTCTCTTTTTAGCCTGTTCTATGCATTTCTCTGGCAGCTTTATATTTTTACCTCACACTGCACTATTTTCTAGCATATTTTAACTCTTTAAAGCCCTTTGTCTGTTTTTTTCTAATATCTTTTAACCACTGTGCTCCCCAAGATGATTCCTCACACCTCAAGATCAATGCTCCTGACCCCAGCCTTCGGCTCTTCACTTAGTTCTTCTGTCACTGCAGCGCAGCAGGCCAGGCCATTCACATGCAATTGAGGCATCAAAGGAAAGTCAAAGTGACTCCTGGGGTAGTGAGTGGGCTTCAGCCTTTTTCTTGGGAGGAACAAGGGAACTTGACATTATAGTATTGCCAATGTTAGGGGTAAAATCCTGGCCCCATTGAAGTCCATGGCAAAGCGCCCATAGGGCCAGGATTTCACTCCAAGAGTTTAAACTCTCGTGTGTTCCAGCATCACTAGTCCATGTGCAAATTATTGTGAGACATTCTCTTAGAGCAGGGGTGGCCAAACTGTGGCTCCGGAGCCACATGTGGCTCTTTGGAAGTTAATATGCGGCTCCTTGTACAGACACCGACTCTGGGGCTGGAGCTACAGGAGCCAACTTTCCAGTGTGCCGAGGGGGTGTTCACTGTTCAACCCCTGGCTCTGCCACAGCCCCTGCCCCAACTCCACCCCTTCCTGCCCCCTCCCCTGAGCCTGCAGTGCCCTTGCTCCTCCTCCCCCCCCCCCACACCGAGCCTCCTGCACGCCACGAAACAGCTGATCATGAGGTGGGGGGGAGGAAGGGAGGGAGAGGGGCTGATTGACAGAGCTGCCGGTGGGTGGGAGGCCCTGGGAGCAGGGTGCGGGAGCTGATGGGGGGCTGCAGACATATTACTGTGGCTCTTTGGCAATGTACATTGGTAAATTCGGGCTCCTTCTCAGACTCAGATTGGTCACCTGTGTCTCAGAGACTCTGATGCTCAACACACCTCTGTATCGGGAGGCTTGTCTGAATGGAGCTAGGTCCTTACATGAAAAGTAGAATCATGCCACAAAGTTACAGAAAACCTTTTTGCATATTAATTAAGGGATCTCAGGTTTTCAGAAGCATAGATTTTAAGCCCAGAAGGGACCATTATGATCATCTAGTCTGACCTCCTGCATAATATGAACCATAGAGCCTTACCTCAGCAATTTCTGCATAACTTCCTACTGGACTAGAGCTTATCTCTCAGAAGGATATCCTGTCTTGATTCCAACCTTCCTTCTCAACCCGCCTTTGTTGTGCCCTGTGCCAGGGGAACAGCTCTGGTCTGACAAGAAACAGCCCGTGAAGAAGACAATGGCAGTGGTGGCCCCAATAATCCCCACCCTTGGCTCGTGCCACCCTTGGGAGTGTAGCAAAGTAAATAAGGGCGCTAGTCACCTGTAAGACCAGGGGGAGACGCTGTGCAGGTTGATAGGGAGGCGGTACTTTTTCTCACTGGCTGCTCTGCCCCCTGCCGGACAGCTCACGTTATGGTCTTTCTCCAGCGGTTCCAGCTGCAGGGTGTGGTGGAAGGCGCTGAGCATGCCCGCGGTGAGCCTCCCATACAGCTGCTCCAGCAGCTCCTCCGGCCGGTCGGCGCAGGTTCGAGTCCGCGCGGGGCGCCTGTTCATCTTGAAGGCCTCGGATGCGGGGCGACCCAGCCCAGCAATGAGAAGAGCTGCCAGCAGCACCCAGCCCTATAACAAACACAGCGAGTAACGACGCTTCCTCGTGGGCTGCTGCCTGCTGCCCTGCCCGCCGCTGCAAGCCAGGGAGACACGGGACAGGGGGCTGGCGCAGGGCGACGCCTGGGAGTCGGGGCACGTCGCTGTCCCCGAATGCAGCGCAGCCCGCCCTCCTCCAGCCCGCGGAGCTGGGTCGCTGAGCTGTCCGAGGGGGGCCCGCTCTGCGCAGATCTCTCCGCTCCCCTGGCACCCAGCGAGAGCGCAGCTCTGCCTCCAGGTCCTCCCGCCGGTTCCAGCCCATCCCAGCCGTCTGGAAACGCATCTGCCCCCCCCCCCACCCCCGCGGTAACTCTGGCTCTGAATCAGCCCGCGCCAAACGGGAACGAGCCCCAAGGCATCAGCTGGCAAAAGATTGTCCGGGGGGCGGCGGGGGGGGGGGGGAGGAGGAGTGATCGCAAGACAGAGAACAACAAGTGTCTGCCCGATCGTCTGCTTTCCCTGGCACCCTAGAACGGAGCTGTGCCCCCCCCGCAGCCCTTACCTGGCCTCGCGGCATGGTGGGACTGGCTCTCAGGCGAGCCGGGCCGCGGGAGCACGCCGCTGACAGCGCCGGGGTGTCAGAGACCCGGCCTGCGCGGTGGAGGGGCTGGAGGGAATGTTGGACAAGTGCCCCGCGTCTCGCTGCAGGGCCCCGGGCGCCAGGAACATTGTAGACGCTCACAGCGGAGGCGAATTTTCAAAGCCTCGAGCTCGCCTGTCCCGGCGCATGGGGTGGGGGTGGGGTGGTCAATGAGCCCGTGTCCGAATATGGCAAGCGGCCCAAGGACGCTGCGCTGAGCTGTGCCCGGGGAAGGGAACAGCTGGATCTACCCGGATCCTGCCAGATGCTGCCCGTGTCAAAACCCAAGCCCCCTAAATTGTACCGTCAAAATAGAGATTCGGCTTAATTGCTCCTGATGCTCCCGCGTCCCGCTGCATCCGGAGCATGAGCACTGCAAAAACGGGGATCCGGCACCTGGCTGCTGCTGGATCCCGCCATATTTTGGGCCCTAACCTGCAAATTCTGATGTTTGAACAGGGAACACGTCCAGCTGCTCCTACTGCACCAAGGAAACAGGCGCGAGCGCCACAAAAAATCAGTGATGGCCCCTGGATCCAGAGGGATTTGGCGCTTTTGGGCCCCAAATCGCAACCTGTACACTGGCCATGGAAAACAAACCGAGCCACTCCTACTTCACCTGAAAAACCTGCGCGCGGCTGCAGCATGGTGCGCCTTACATGTAGGCACCATGGATCCTGCCGATGCCAGCATTCAGCTGAAACGTGTTTAAAATTAATTTAAAGAGGTCTCAGTCCCCGACCCTGCTTTGAAAAGTTCACTCAAGACAAGAGCCAGCTACTGTAGCTACCACACCTCATGTGATCAAAAGTCCCTCTGCAAAATGTAAGTGTGGTGGTTTGCAATTTAGCTGTATCTAGAAAGGTCAAGATAGGAGCTCTGGGCTGCTATAGCTTCCCTGGAACACAGGAGCTTGGAATAGAGTCCTTTAATGTACAAGATCCCGGTCTAACCAGATAGAAACACTTTGTGGGCCTAAATGGAAAAATAGGTACAGCCCTCCTGGATCCAGGCCCATATGTGGGCTTTTCAAGTGTGCCAGGAGGAGCATTTCCTATGGGGCCAGGAGTTGCTGCACTTGGTCTCTATGTAGTAGAATTTAGAGGTTTGTGGCCCCAAAAATTCTGCATTTGGCATGGTCCAGGTGTCCCATATGTTTGTGCATTGATCTTACATGGGGTGGTGCCAGAAGTTTCGCTTTCAGTTATCTATTTTGATGTTAAAATTTGGGGGGATTGGTGCCCCAAAATAATAGGCTCCAGGTGCTGGCTATGTGTCTTTGCAGAACTGCTGAAGAGGGGTGAATGGGGGTGGGGGGGGGTCTGGATTTTTTTTCAGTGAATTTGGAGCCGTTGCACTTCTCTATGTAGCTGAGATTGGAATTTATAAAACTATCTTGTGTTGTGTTGCTGTACTACGTTGCTGAATAGTCTGGATTTTTGATGCACGAAGGGCTGCTTCATTGTTCTTGCATTTAGACTGTAGAATTGGGGGACACAGCGTTGAAACTTGGCAGGATATGTGCAGTATCCAATATGTTTTACCAGTCCTTTTGGGCTGAGAGGCATCAGCATCCAGATTTTCCCAGTGAAGCAGAAGTGGCTATGTTCATTTTCTATTGATTTTGCCTTGGGATGCAAAATTGCCAACAGGGGTGGTGCAGTGCACATGCTCCAAGTTCCAGACCATGTTTGTGCACCAGGAGCAGCAAGGCTAATTCTCTCTTTAGGTATTTAAATTTGGGGGCTTGAGGCTGAAAATATGGCTAGATCTAGGTTTTTGTAACCCTCCTGCATTAGCCTCCATGGAGGTCAGGATTGTTTTGGTGCAGTGCCTTTAGAATTGCTCTTTATTTGGTTGGTATAATTTGGGAAGTTGGGCCAAAGAATGGCAGGATTCAGACAGATCCAGCTTCTATCTTTTCCCGAAAAGATCACCAGAAAAGCACTTGGAATTGCTTTCAGTCTACATTCATGTGGGAGAAATGAAAGGAACAGGTAGTTTATACACGTGCAGCTCTATGGGTCAGAATAAAACGATTGTGACACGGCTGCCTTCAGAGTATGGATGTTGGAGTTTCTAAGCAATGAGTACAAGCCTGATTGCACATGGCTGGAACAATTCTTAGAGACCATAGACTAGGATCAGCACTTCAGAGCCAAACACCTTAGAAGTGGATCTGAGCTTTGTTGCTTGCCCTTGTCTCTAATGGATTATAACAAACCCTGGATCTATTCTATAGGCGTTGTTATACCGTACTAATTACTGTAGTCTCCTGCACAGACAAGATTTACCCTTATTGGAGGGAGTTCCCTTGTGCCAGAGGAGCGAAGTTGTTATCAGAGTCTTCATCCTGGAGCTTTAGCTGATCTTTTAGATACCATGGAGCCTCTTTAAGACAAGGACTGAGACTTTGAACTTGATTTGACATTCTGTGGGAAGCCAGTGTAGAGAGCAGAGGACAGGTTTGAGGTACGACCTGTTGCCAATGTGGCTGAGGGGAAGTGCTGCAGTGTTCAATATTATTTGACATTTCCTCAGTGCTGAAGGTTTCATGCCCAGGTATATTGAATTGCTGTAATCCGGCTGAGAGGTGACCAAAGCTTGAATAACTGAAGCCAGTTCATTGTCCACCAGGATGGGACAGAGTCTCCTTGGTAACCAGAGACGATAGAAAGCATTGCTTGCAGATGCTGCTATGTGAAAGCTTAGTTTTAATGAGGCGTGTAAGAGTGCTCCTAAACTACAGGCTGATTTGACCAATTGTGGGGGTGTACCTGCAACCAAAGAAGACTGCCTCATAGTTGCAGATCTTCAAAATACTTTCCTCTGACCACCAACATCAGCTCTATCTTGCCCAGTTTCCACTTCAGTCCGCTGTTCTTTACTGATGAGCTGATCGCATCCAAAAAAAGATATACAGGTGAATCGCATCATACACGCATTTAACTTATGCAAATTTAACTGTGCGCGCTCAGCAAAAAAAAAAGAAAAACAACAAGATACCTGTGAAATAGTGTGGGCAATCCCACCCACCATTCCATTCAATGAGCGTATGCCCCGGAGTAAGTGTGAGATGGGAGACGTGAATCTGCTGTTCCCTCAGTCGGTCTCAGTTCCCGTGTGCCTCTCATAGTGTGAGCATCTTGCCATGCTGAGTGTGATTTTAGCGTTTAAAGATACGTATTTTTCATACATGGCCCCTAAATGCAAGCCAACTACTTCATCTGGTACTCAACCGAAGAAACAGAGATCTGTTCCAACGCTGGAGGAAAAACTGGCTGTGTTGGACTTATTGAGAGATGGCATGTTGGTCTCCAACGTGGCACATAAATATGGCTGCAACGAATCTAGCATCCGTGCCATCAAGATTCGAGAGAGAGAAATTCGTCAAGCCATGGCATCAAGTGCTCCAATAACTGCTAAAGTGATGAGCCAGGTGTGTGATAAGACTTCAGTGAAGACTGAAAAGGCATTAAACTTATGCCTGGAAGACATGAACCGTAAACGTGTGCCTATTGATGGCAACATGTTGCGAGAAAAGGCTCTTAGCCTCTACGCGCTGTTCAAACCTCCCACTGAAGAGGGACAGCCTTCTAATGAGAAGGAATTCAAAGCCAGCCAAAGTTGGCTTAACAGTTTTAGGAACCGCTTCAACCTCAAAAACGTGCAGACTACTGGTGAAGCTGCATCTGCCAATGAAGAATGATTTAATTTTTGAATACGATCCCTCTATGGAACGAAGCCTCAAAATCAGAAGTAGTATTACGGACGATTTGAGACCGCATCAAGAAATGTTTGAGCAGCTCAAGAGACAACTGCGACAGTTGCCCATCACCATGTTTTTCAAGGAAAAACAACCAGCAGCAGATCAGCCTACGTAATCAACTTCTCGAGCTGAACCAGGGCCAACTACTTGGTCTACGACTTGCTCTCCGTCACCTCCGTCTCCTGGATTGACATCAAGCCCTGATGACCCCCTGTAATTAAAAATACAGTACTGTAAAATTATATTTTGCATATGTACTCTATTATATACTGTACATTACTATATACATTACACATTTATACATATTACTATACAGGGTTGTATACACAAAACCATATACAGTATACTGTACTTTATGGGCGATTTAAGGGATTTTCAAGGGTAATTTTGACTCTACGCAATTTTAGCCATACGCGCTGACTTTAGAACCTAACCCCTGTGTAAGATGCGACTCCACTATACTGGCATTAGAAAAGGTTCAGAAAAGGGCAACTAAAATGATTAGGGGTTTGGAACAGGTCTCATATGAAGAGAGATTAAAGAGGCTAGGACTTTTCAGTTTGGAAAAGAGGAGACTAAGGGGGGATATGATAGAGGTATATAAAATCATGAGTGGTGTGGAGAAAGTGAATAAGGAAAAGTTATTTACATGTTCCCATAATAAGAACTAGGGGCCACCAAATGAAATTAATGGGCAGCAGGTTTAAAACAAATAAAAGGAAGTTCTTCACACAGCGCACAGTCAGCCTGAGGAGGTTATGAAGGCTAGGACTACAACAGGGGTTTAAAAGAGAACTGGATAAATTCATGGAGGTTAAGTCCATTAATGGCTATTAGACAGGATGGGAAAGGAATGGTGTCCCTAGCCTCTGTTTGTCAGAGGGTGGAGAGGGATGGCAGGAGAGAGATCACTTGATCATTACCTGTTAGGTTCACTACCTCTGGGGCACCTGGGATTGGCCACTGTCGGTAGACAGGATACTGGGCTGGATGGACCTTTGGTCTGACCTAGTATGGCCGTTCTTATGTTAAGCACTGGGCCTTCTTGGTGACAGTGGTTTGTTTGTATGTGCTGAAGGATAGGTAGAGCTGTGGGACATCTGCACACTTTGGGAAATTTCAGATGTAGATCCAAATGTCACTCAGGACCATGACTATTAATTAAAGACCCAATCATCTTTATGCAATCAAAATTCCCATTGAATTCTCTTGTAACTTTGCAGCTAATGGAAGTTTTGCCTGAGTGTGGAGATCTGTCACTGTACCTAGCTCTTTCACCCTATTTATTAATAAAAGAGCTCATGTTTCAAGAGGGCGAACAATAAGGTGCATCGATCTTTAATATGCACTAGTGCTGTGTGACTTCAATGGGCTTTGGATGAGGCCCCACAATAGCAGCTGCATTGCATGCCCAGTTTTCTACATCATGAGAGGGACAGAGAAATGCAAAATTTTGACCCGACCATTTTGTAACGGCCCCACGTATCAGCAAGGTGCCGAGTCGCTGCTTGCAGTGCATGCCCTAGGGAAGGCTTCCAATCCCTTCTGATGCTGCAGGTCCAGGACTGCAGGAATTGCTGATGGAGGTAGCTGAGGCCCGAGTTACCTCCTTTGTCATGTCCCAAAGTTCAAAATTTTGAAACAGGTTTATATTTAATGAAAACTATTATGGCTGGATGGAACCCATATGGGGCAGGTAGGCTCAGCTCGTCGACAGCTAACTATTTTGAGGATCTCTGGACCCTAATGCCTGGCCATGCAGCTGTCTCTGATGTAGGGTTCTACCCCAAAGACCTCTCCAATAGGTGATTCTTCAGCCCAGGGTTGATGATGTCAAGTGATCTAATTCCACCTCTTGGGTTTGGAAGCTGGTTCAAATGCCTGGTTGATTTGTGGTTAATACAAATCCGTCACTTGTGGTTATCAATGTCAAATAATTAAGGCTATGTTTATGGCACGGAAGTCATGGATTCTGTGACTCCAGAGACTTCCCTGACATTCTCTGCTTCAGCCCCAGGGGCTTCACGACTCCGGAGTCAACAGCCAGTGGGGCCCTGGCAGGGTTCCAGCAACAGGTGACAGCAGTGACAAATGACAAGGAGCCCCTGCAAAGTTCCAGTGACAGATGACAGACTCCTGAGGGGCCCCAGCCTTGTGTGGAGGTAGGGCAACGCCTTGGGTGAGCGGCTGGGGTATCCCGTTTTCTCTTTGGGAAATATGGTCACCCTTTCAATATCTTCCTATCAGACTTGCTCAGTTCACAAGTAAAATGATGTTTTTTCTGAAAATCAAGCTCAGTTCTTAATAACTATGATTCTGCAACTGAAATCTAGTTACGAATTCTGTTGATGATGCACATGCTAGAATAATATCCAGCGCACTCTGACCACACCCTGGGCGAACAGGAGTAAAATGACAAAAATATGATACTTTGCTTTTAAACACCCAAGGAGCTGACTTCTTGAGTGAGGAGGTAGGTGCCAATTTTGAAGTCTGAGTTTAGCTACATTTTGGCTCAGATTCAGCAAATCATTTAAGCCTGATCTTAAGTATGTGCTTATGTCTCATTCAATTAAGCATTTGCTTATGTGCTTTGCTGAATTGCGCCTTGAAGATGACAGTGTAATGTGTGACACTATTAAAGTAAATCAGTTCATATTGATTATTAAAGTAAATTCTGCTCTCTCATTAGGCCTGTGAAATTTCCATCCTTCTTGCATGATCTTTGAGGTATTTGGGGTTGAAAGTTTCTATAAAAATGTACAGCCACTGAAGAGACATCCATGCTTGATACTGTTACAATGTGTAATATCTGTGCAAACAAAAGCTTTCTGAATTTGTTACAATTCACAACCAGTTTGTTAGAAAAGTGCCTGAGCACTGCTTGTATGCACGATCAAAACAAAAAACTCATTTTTTTTACTGTTTTTATTGATTATAATAGAAAATCTTGACTCCAAATTCACAATTTTATATGTACATTACCATAAATACAACATGAATTTTTCCTCAAACATTTTATCAAATTCTAATATAAAATGATCATTTCTGAATATTTTTCTGCTAAAACTTTCAAAACACATAAATGTTATCCTGTACTGTACATTATTCTGGAAGCAAATCCTCTCCTAACTCTTCATCAGCAAACTCATCTTCATCCATTCTTTTTCTTGCTGCAGTTTTTGGTCTCTCTGTTTGTGGTCCAAGTGGATCTACATAGGAAGCATCTAGGATTCAAAAGAAAACAGTTGAAACGATAAGTTTATGGAGATGGTATGATGGGATAACAAGATTTTGGCAATTAATTGATCTTTAACTATTCATGGTAAATCAGCCCAATGGCCTGTGATGGGATGTTAGATAGGGTGGGATCTGAGTTACTACAGAGAATTCTTTCCTGGGTATCTGGCTGGTGAATCTTGCCTACATGCCCAAGGTTCAGCTGATCACCATATCTGGGGCTGGGAAGGAATTTTCCTCCAGGGCAGATTGGAAGAGGCCCTGGGTTTTTTTCACCTTCCTCTGTAGCATGGGGCATGGGTCACTTGCTGGAGGATTCTCTGCACTTTGAAGTCTTTAAACCATGATTTGAGGACTTCAGTAGCTCAGACATAGGTGAGAGGTTTATTGCAGGAGTGGGTGGGTGAGATTCTGTGGCTTGCATTGTGCAGGAGGTCAGGCTAGATGACCATAATGGTCCCTTCTGACCTTAATATCTGAGTCTATGAGCTTGTATCAATCACACAAGACTAAAATCCACAATTATGTGGAGCATGCTATAGCTGTGCAAGATGCTTTACAGGACACGAGGGACACTGATTTCGTGCCCTGAAGAGTTTACCGCATTGGGATTTACTAGCTCAAACCATTATACCCACGTGCAGTCTCATTGAAGTCAATGAGATTCTGCATGGGTGTAAAAGTATATGCAGGTTTGGGGGTCTACATTACCCCATTACAGAACAGGAGGAGATAACACAGAGAGGAGGAAGAGAACCATAGCGGTCATGCAGATGTTCTGGTGGCTAGAGTTTCTTTTTCAAAACTATTTCTATTGCTTTATTACAGGTATATAGTTAATAAGCAAGACTTAGAGAAATAGGTTTTAGGAAGGGGCTTGGCAGAGGAGGAATGGTGGATGGGTTCAGTAAGAGAATTCCAGGCATTAATGAATTTCAATGGGATTTAGGTGCCTATCTCCCTTAGGCTCTTTTGAAAAGCTCCCCTTAATAAAATAAGAATGTGTGATTGTAAAAGTACAAAAACCGGTAGGGGATTGCAGTGAGCAGATTCGGTAGTTGAAATAACTTTTTGAAATGGATATGACAACATACAAGCATAAGTTAATGATTTAATGGTAGACCTGGGAACAAAGAAGCTATAACTATTTTTCTGTCCATGTTTCATGATGAAAATTCTTCCACAATTTGTGCAATTCAATATGATTTTTAGCAATTATTTTTCTCATTCCCTTTGTCTTGACAAGATGGGGCAACTCGGAAGGTACCACAGTCCACTTGCCTATTTCTTTATTACCGCTGCTTTCATAGGGTTCATTTGTTCCAGGCAGAGCCCTCAGCTTGGCACTTAGTCGTTCCCCTTTAGCACTACCGCCACTATCTGGAAAAAAAAATTAGAAACACCACAATAAAACACTGTCGCATACTTCATGAAAGCAAGCTAAGCAACTGAAATTGGACTAATTTGCATGAAATAAGTTTTTTGTATCTTACGCCATTTTTTTCCTGAGGGCCATCATATTGAATTTTAATACAGATTTCTAAAAATATGACCTCTGTGATCTGTGTAACAAAATACACAGTGGCACTCATGCTGTGGGATAATTAAACTTTTATTTTAAGTCTTTTTAGCTTCAAATTCTAACATCTTAAAACATCTATTAAAATTAAGGAAAAGTAATATTTGAGGGTTTAAATAGATTAAAACATGTGATTCCTACAAACGATGCCTGTTTTACAATGCATACAAACATTTCAGACATGTATATATATATATATATTGGTGTGATCCACCTGTCAGATTATCAGTCTTAAATCCAGAACACTTACTTTGCCTTTCATTAGAAACACCTGTGTGGCATTGCTATTAGCATGGCTGTCAGGCACAGTTCATACATACAGCACATCTTGGCTCTGCATCTTGCTGTAAACATTCTATTCACAGCTCAGTTTGCAATGGGCCCCCTGGAATGCGACTGTTCTGATGGCTGCCTAGTATCCAGACACTGTCAGATTAACATTCTAGTGCCACAGCAGTATTCCAGACCCTCTAAACGGTAGATTCACAGGGCAGCCTTGAATCTTTTTCACAGTTTATCGGAAGCTTTCAATTTTGTCTGCTGGAACAATTTGTGATTCAATATTTTGCTTCCAGGGGAAAATGCCCCTTGTTTTGGATTGGTGTATTTGCAGAGCAGCTTATGCCATGCAGCCAAACATAAGTATACTCCTTTGCAACATGCAACAATGCTGTTATTAGAAATGTTTCCAGCTGAAAGGGAACAGGCAACGGGGATGAAGTCAGGAGTTGGCTACAAATTATAATTCCCATATTTATTACATATGTTCTGTTCATAAATTGTTATAATTTTTACAAATGTATTCTTCCCCAAGGAAGACAAATATTTATTTTACGCTAATATGACTGCTGAGTGCAGCATGCTCAGCCATTCACAAGCCCTACAGGAAGACATTGCCTCTGCTCCAAGGAACATATAATCTAAGTCAGACAGAGAAAATATAGTTTTGGGTATAGGGTGAGGAGAAGGGTTTATTATTTATCTGTCTTTGGTGGATTATTATCGAAAGGCTTCATGGATGAAATGTGTTTTAAGGAGGGATTTGAATAAACAGAAATCAGTTGGGAGAGAAGGGGCCTGATCCAAAGCTCAGTGAAGTCTCTTACTAATTACATCATGCTTTGGACAAGACTTAGGGGCCAGGAAGTGAGTAGCAAGCTAGAAAAAGTATGGAAGAAGGTGTGAAGATGAGAATCGGAGGAGGATTAAAAAGGGTCTGCAGGGAGAACTAAGAGAGAAGGTAGGATCTGTGTACCTAGGTGTTACAATAATACAAATAATAAATAATAATAATGCCGTAGGACTCTGAAGACAGTAAGTTTGCACTTGATGAAAGTGACAGGAAAGGAAGGGATATGAAGAGGGATAGTGAAGGGATGTGAAGAGGGGAATCGCAGGATTGGGATTGCCAGAGAGGAAGACTACTAATGGTAGCAATTGTATAAATTTAATAGGTTCTTTTCAGAGAGGAGGAGGTTGTTGAAACCAAGATAGAGAAAATCAAGGTAGCATGTGAAAGGGTTCTGACAGTTAGAAAGGAAGCACGTAATTTAGAGATACTACAAAGAAGCAGTAGCAGGGTTTGACATAAACAGAAAAGCAGGAGAAGAGCTGAACATAAACCAGAAATGCAGATACACTATAAATAAACTGAAGACCTGAAGAAGAGCTCTGTGTCCCTCAAAAACTTGTCTCTTTCACCAGCAGAAGTTGGTCCAATGAAATATTACCCCATACACCTTGTCCCTCTCATAAATAAACCATCCACTGTACTTTAGCACCCTAAATTGAGCAATTTTAACTATGAGGCCTCTTGGACTGAATCCTAAGGTCCTTATGTAGCTTTTACTTAGTCCTTACTCAGGCAAAATTATCATGACATTAAGTGAATGGGACATGTGACAGAGTAGCTGTGGATTTCCCTATTTTTTTAAATTCAAACACAAGAAACCACTTCTTTCTGACAAAACAAAAACTAGCAGACTGAAAAAAAAATGAAGGTTTTCTGAAGTGAAATACAACATGCAGTATGTGATTTGCTTTGTCTGCATATTTACTCCTTACACATAAAACAGCACCCATTGTACAAAATGAAAAGCTTTCAATTCTCAAAGCAAAATACAGGACTATAAAAAGAGTTCATTCTACTAACTAGCGAGACCTACCACTCTTTTGTATCTGCCTTTAAATACTGATACACTTTTACCAAGTTATTTGCCTTTTCAACACCTAGCCCATAACCAAGTTTCAACCAAACCAATCTGAATTTGCTGAAGACATGCTCTGTTGATGCTGAGCTGGCTGGACAGAAGTGGAGGTCTGTTAATAATTGATAATTCTGAAATCAACTGTCCTGTCTTCCATAGCTTTACTTCCATAACTAAGATGCTCACCTTCCAGACCAACAACCTCCCAATTAGCAATGACTCCACCCATTCTTCTTCCCCTCTGGGCTTCTAGACATTTTTTCCCCTTTTGTTTCTTAATAGACATAAAAAGGCCCATTCTTGTGTTTTCATCCCTTCCCTTTTAACTATTTAGAAAAAAGCTTTCACTCACAGATTGAAATTAGAGCTTGATTTAAAAACTTTCAAATGAATGCTATATTTATATAAATACTTTAGAGTGACATACAAGTTCAGAAAGGGAACACTTTCCAAAAACTCTGCTGGGTTGGGTTTTTTTTCTGGAAAAAACTGAGTAAGGATCTGAGGATTTAGACCTCTATGCTAATGGGGTGCATATCCAGGAGCAAAACATTAACACCCCCCCCTCCAAAAAACAAACAAACAAACCCACAAGACGGAATAAGCCTGGCTGCAAAACCCATAGAACACTTTTTTTTGTATCTTCTATACAAGCAGTACAACACAAAATAACAGTGTTCACCTCTCATTGATTTTTTTCAATCTGAAAATAATCATATTTAGTGAATATCCAGAGTCAAACCAACCAACAAACCAATCCTATAAGTTTCTGCTCAAGCAAAACTCCCATATCTTTGGGGGTTATGAACAGATATTGAAAGGAAAAGCCACTCCTACTTATCACGAGGGGAATCTTTGTTTTTGGGAGGTGTTAAACCCTAGCAAGGGATGCATGACTTGGCCGTCACTGGGTAGTAATTAATAAGCTTGCTGACTGAGAGCTTTATAATTTGATTGTAAGTAGTGAAAACTTCTGTCATAAAATTTTACATTTTGCAGTTCTCTTTGCATATAAATCTTTTATATATTTTTTTACTCTCTCTAAATGTGTAATTTGGCCAACTCCATGGAACTTAATTTTGCAATGGAGACTGTAGGACTGTAGGACCCCACACTGGACATAAGAATTTCAAAGGAGGAGCTAACTTTTAAATCATTTTAGCACAAATGTGCATACTTTACAGAGGTGAGATTTCTCGTCTGTAGTCAACAGAAAATCTGGTTTGCTTTAATATGCATTCCACATTTGTGGGTTTTGGAAATAACACCAAATTTCACCAAAAATGACCACTGATTGTCTGCCTGTCTAGCCAAGGAAAAAAGGAAACAGCTGTAAAATTAAATAAAAATGTGTTATTAAAAATGCATCACCCTTGATTAAAGAATAATTTACACAGACCTTTTAACACTTCTGAGAAAGGTCTGCACCTATTTTCAGGGAAAAGACAGCTGCCAAAATGGGAGGAAAGATAGAGATCAGGCAAAGAAAGAGTCCAAAGAAACCAAAAGCAGGACAAATTCACAAACTTATTATAACTACTGGGGTGACAGAAGGCATGTATAAAGAAATAAAAATATAAAGATAATATGAAGACAAAGGATGACAATGAGAACTCTGTGGAAGCAAGGAATTTCTGTAGAGGTTTTATCTGCTACTGTACAGATTCTGAGTTATAATAATTGTTGGAAAGACTAAACAAGCACTTGCAGTAAAGATCCACTGCAAACATTTCTCAGACTGCAAATAAGTTCTACCTACCTTATTCTAGGAACAGTACAAATAGTAAGAAGAGCAATTTTATCATTTACTTTTAAAATAATAAAAGTTACTGCCCATAATGAAAACAATATTCTATGCAGTCACAAATTTTAGTCAATTAACTTTATATATTTAACAATGAACTAGCTCTTTGTGTCAGTGACTAACTTCCAGTGAAAGTAAAGTGACTTTAATCTGCAAAGGAGCAATTTATCTTTCTCTATTAAAAAGCCATTAGTACATCATCACTGTAATTAGTCGAGTAGGGCCATTCACACTGTATTGATTTTTGGTCCATCCAAAATGCCAATAGACCAATACAATATTAACTGAAGGAATGTTTTTCTTTGGTTTAAAGAACCAAAAAATAAAAAACCTCTAAAAGAATTTGAGTACAAAAAGCAGGTTAAGATATTTTATAAATTTGATTTAAAAATTATATTTAATCAGGAAAAGCAAGTAAACTTGGAATTACGGCTACCACTCTCAATCTCCCTTACTTCTCTCAATCTGTGCGCATCGGATTTATACATGCATAGAGATGGATAATACACTCCGAATCCTGGGATTTAGTACTGTGCACAAAATCCTGTGCCAATCCTCCTGGGGTTTCCTAGCGCAAATGGTCACACAAAAGAAAATAAAGAATTAACCTCTCATCTGCTGGTAGCTGCTAGGCTACTGACAGACTATTTGTCATTTTCAAGTGTGAGGCTAACTCTAGAGGAAAGGTCAACAAAAAATCAGAGGTTGTTATGGAAAAACCAATGCATCAATTACATTCACAGCAAACTAGATTTGGTGACCATTTATTCAATACACAGACAAAGTACATTCCCCTGTGAACGCACTAGCACACCTTACCGATTTTTTAAATTAACATTTGATTGACATGACTAGTCTGTTAAATATGAAATCAGAGATTTCACCTGAGTTCATAAAATCACTAGAAAAGACAAGTCATGGACGCTGTAATCATGCTCACTCAGTAATATCATAACACTCTGTTAAATAGAGAGATCTGATGACTGTATTCCTATATGTCGCTCTACACAAGAGCTCACTGTTCTAATGACTGCTTTGTTTTTTATATTTACATGGCATGCATTTGTAAACCTGTTAGAACTTACTAAATAAACAAAGCATTAAAATAAATAAATCATATGTGCTTTTATCTGACCTTTGCAATACACAAAACAAGGTGGATTAAGGGTAGAGTGGCAGCCTTAACTCTGATTTTCCTATATGCAGTATTGTTGTAACTGTGTTGATCATAGGATATTAGCGAGACAAGGTGGGTGAGTTAATATCTTTTACTGAACCAACTTCTTTGGTGAGAGAAATAAGCTTTTGAGCTTACACAGAAGAAGAGCTCTGTGTAAGTCTGAAAGCTTCTCTCTCTCTCTCTCTCCAACAGAAGTTGATTCAATAAAGATATTACCTAAAACACCTGGTGTCTCTGCTTTTCCTAGCTACTTATGTCATACGCTTAATGTAAAATTTAGCGTAATTACATATTATGCATAAATGTGCACACTTATTAATGGTTCACTCATATACTTTCAACTGCACTTTAAAAGCTACTGTTGATTATTGTACATACAGAGGGCGCAGATTGCTAGAAGGGAAAATTAAACTAAAAAGAATGAACATAAAAAACAAATCCACTGGTAATTTTTATGTGGAAGAATGATTAGTACAGCAAAATCTTGTATACATAGTTCTACTTTGGAATACTTAAAGGTTTTGGCACTGCTATCTCCAGCTGAAAAGGTTCTAATTTCTCTGCAAATGTTTTTGTACTTCTTAGTCGGCAGATTAGTTACATGTGTAACACCAACAGACCCCGGTTGTCGGCGGGCGGGGTACATACTTCCCCTAACTGAAGAAGTGTGTCCCGAGCTTCAGAGACTTCCCAGTTGAAATCCTGGATGAGCCCCCACTTGTTACACCAACAGACCCTGGTTGTGGCGGGCGGGATCGAACCGGGATCTCTGGAGCTTAGTGCATGAGCCTCTACCACAGGGGTGGGCAAACCTTTTGGCTCAAGGGCCCCATCGGGGAATAGAAATTGTATGGTGGGCCATGAATGCTCACAAAATTAGGGTTGGGGTACGGGAGCGGGAGAGGGCTCTGGTTGGGGGTTCAGGCTCTGGGGTGGGGCTGGTGATGAGGAGTTTGGGGTATAGGAGGGTGCTCTGGGCTGGGACCGAGGGGCTCAGAGGGCAGGAGGGGAATCAGGGCTGGGGCAGGGAGTTGGGGCATGGGGAGAGGCTCAGGGGTGCAGGCTCCGAGTGGCGCTTACCTCAAGTGGTTCCCGGAAGCAGCAGCATGTCCCTTTTCTGGCTCCTATGCAGAGGCACGGCCAGGCGGCTCTGCACACTGCCCCATCCGCAGGCACCACCCCTGAAGCTCTCATTGGAGTGCTGGAAGGGGCCATTGGAGCACGTAGGAACCAGAGCAGGGCCATGCCACAGCTTCTGGGCGCTGCGTGGTGCGGCCCCCGACCCAGCACCCTGGCTGGAGCGGGGCCGAGCCATGTGGTGCCGCCTGTGACCCAGCGCCCCGGCTGGAGCAGCTCCAGACCCAGCGTCCCAGTCAGAGTGGTCCCCAACCCAGCGCTCCAGCCAGGGCGCCAGAGCAGGGCCGAGCTGCGTGGTGTGGCTCCTGACCGAGCACACTGGCTGGAGCAGGAACGACCCATGTGGTGCGGCCCCCGACCCAGCGCCCCAGCCATAGCTCTACCACATGAACTAAAAGCCAACTGTCTGTTAGCTAAGGCTGTAGAGCAGACTCTGGTCTCAGTGCCACTAGATGGGACAGAACACCACACCCAGGAGGTGTGTGGGTTACACATGTACACCACATCAGTCAAATTATACAGATTTACAGCTGGTATTTCTAAGAAAACTTTCAGTGGTCATAAGTTAGAGAGATGGGAAGAACAATTATAACACAAGCAATTCCTCCAATATCACAGAATACATTAATTCTATTTTTAGTACTATTTTACACAATGTATATCAGGCACAGAACATGCATGAAATACTTTCTTTTCCCAGGATATTAAGAGTGAAATCATTTAGTTAGATCTAAGTCACCTTAAAAAATTCAAGTGTCTTAAATAAAGTGCATAGTGGGCTAAAGTTCTTAACAGAGAATCAGGATGCTTCACCAACCCAAAATATGTTTAAATGCCTCTCACTATGTCCTTCACACTTTGAATGATGGTGGTGGGGGTCCATGGAGAAAAGGGAGCTTGGTTTGGTTTGACCAAAACCCATGAATTCAGCACTCTGCCCAGCTAATGCAAAGTCTTTTATCTAAAATTCTGCTTAAGAGTAAACCATTTCTAGCATGGAAGTTAAACTAACCCATAGGGTGTGCTAATACACAGAAAACATGTTCAGTTTATTCCAGTGTGAGGATCTGGAGTTAATGGAGCATGAAGGGGAAAATAGTCCAGTCCCCCCTGGAAGCCAACTGAAAATGCAACTGATTGTGAAGCTCTTGCCTTAAGATAGTGAGAAGACTTTCTGCAAATCTCTTGCCTTACAGTGCAGACCTGAACTGCAATGCCTATTGCCCTTCATACTCTAAAATCCATGTGTCCCTTTGTTACACAAGGAGCTTCCTGTAGGCTCTACTAAGTGTATACAAATATGAAGAGCCAACCCTATTCCACTCTCTGAGGTAACTGTAGGAGGGCTGGAAAGGGCAAAGAAACTCAGATTTTCCTTGTGGAGTTTCCTTCACTTTTTTCCCTGTTGCGGTCTGGGGAGTCAAGGAGAAGGCAAGCAGTGCAGCCTTTCAATCCCATGGATTCTGGAGATGGATGAGAGAAGGGGACCAACCCACATGCAGACAACTTGCTCACTCTAAACTGCCTCTCTGGGCCACTATCTCCTCTCTGTATTTTTTTTTATTACAGAAAAGCACTGTAAGGTGAGGAACCAATATCATCTCATCCCATCACCAAAAAAAAAAAAATTCAAAATGCAAATCTGAGGCTTGCTGAGGAAAGATAGGTTTTCTACATATGTTAGGAGAACCCAAAAGTGGTCAAATTTTGGATGTTCATTTTAGCTATAATCTTTGAAATTGCCAGATCTAGACTGTGTCTAGATCTTTTAGTGATACTTCTGGGTCTTTCTGTAAAAGAAAAAAATAATTCCAAGCTTATTTCTCATCTCTCTGTTGTAGCAAAATGCTACTTAGTTGTGCATTGGAAAAAGAAAGAATGCTGAAACTGTTTAAAGGGTCAGGAACATATTTCTTGTGGAAAATCTTGCTAACAATACAAAAATAAATCGTAGTGAATTCAACACAACTTGGTTCCCTTTTTTGAAATTTGAACAAATTAAACCTTCAAAAGCAACCAAGACTGGATAACTTTTAACTGCTTTTCTTTGCTATGATAGAGATACAGTCCTCCACTGAACACTCTTGCAGATCTCTGTTTTTCTGGTCTCCCCTTTTTGTACTCTATCTGCCATATATATGCAGAGAATAGTTGAATTCTTAGGATTATGCTGTAATGTTTCTCCTGCATCTTCTGTATGGTTTTATTTCTGAAAAGTGGTATATTATTTTTAAGTTTTATGGGCAAATCTAGCCCACTTAATCCTCCCAGTAGTCTCCCCTCTGCATGTGTTTTCAGTGTCACTGTCCAAAACAAGGGAGCCTTGTACTATTATTGGTTCTACTATAAGTAAGCATACAGTTCTGTCACAGATTCTGGGACCTCCATGACTTCTTTTGGGGCAGAGCTGGAGCAGCTGTCAGCCCCAGGGTTGTAGCCAGCCCTGGGGCACTAGCCCCCGGAACGGCGGCCAGCCTAGGGGCTTTCCAGGGCAGTGGCTGGTGTTGGGTCAGCAGGCTGGAGCAGCAGTAATCAGCCCCTACCACAGGCGCAGCAGTGGGGCTGGAGCAGCTGCAAGCCCCAGAAGTGCTCTGTTTATCCCCCTACAGGGTATTTTAGTAAACGTCTGGGATGGGTTGCGGGATTCCGTGAATTTTTGTTTATTGCCCGCGACCTGTCCCTGACTTTTAATAAAAATACTTGTGACAGAATCTTAACCTTAACAATAAGTAAGTAGATATGGATAAAACATTGAAAAAGTCTATGAAAACTCAAAGAAACATAGGCATATTTGGCTGCAAGAGAGTAAAGTTAAAAATTATAAAAAATAGTATGTAAAAACAATCCCTTGTACTCAGCAGACAAGAACGGAGTTCAGGATTCCACATTTTTCCTGGATCAGCTAATGATATCAAATCTCTAAAATAGTTCAGAAAAATGATCCCCACTGGTCTTTGCAAAGAAACTGAAGAAATGAATCCCCAAATTTGTGTATTTAATTTTTTTAGCAATAAACATATCAAAAAATCTTGAATAAAGTAACCCACATTTATGTTATTTGTGTGACTCAGGCAGACTGTGTACATAGAATTTTTAAACTGTGAAACACAGACTTGCAATCCTGTTAAGCTACGCCAAGCACAGAAAAAATGAGTATTTAGGGCTTCTGGTCCCACTGGATCTTACTGCAAGTTTGTAAATGGGAGCTATACTACAATACAGTCCTTATGTCTATTGCCTCTTTTGTGCCAACTTCTTCACTGATAGTGTTTCCCAGAGCTAGCATACCCAGTTATCAATTGGTGGTGCCTTTGACTGCTTCTGAAAAGTTTAAGTAGTACATCTTACCTCAACTTTTAATTGGGAGCCCCAGCAAAAATACCTTCAGGCTCAGTACAGAGCCTCCTTTGTAATACTGCTTATTTGTTGAGCTGTTTCAAAAACTCTTTGATCAGTTGCACCAAATTTGCATAAATGAGCATCCGAAGAACCTTTTCCTACAAAGATTTGTTCCCAAAGCATAAACTCTCTTCAGTCTCTCAGGAGTTAAATACAATAACTGCACAACTTTGCACAAAAATCAAAATCAATATGGAAGAGTGCACAGCTATAGCTCAACTCAGACCCCATTGCTCTTACGAGATTTGATCTCTTACATTAGTGTTCCAAGGGTCCATACTTTTCTCTACATGTGGTCTATGGCCGACGTATGAATCTGTGGAATTGAAAAAACTCAGTGCCTTAGAATTACTAGAGCTTGTGGCAGAAGCTCCTAATGAGTTCAACTGTCTTTCCATTTTCCACATATATTTTTTGTCCTTAAGAGAACTATTGGCAAAATGGTAGCTCAGGGTCTTTAATGCTGTCTTACCTTCTCAGCTAGAATCTTTCTTATTTCCCCTATTAGCTGTCCTCTTGCATTTATATCCTTATTTATTAAGCTACCAAACATCCCTTTCTCTCTCAGTTAATGTTCCATTCTTTCACTAATAAGGGTACATACGATGACAGAATGTAGCAGTGAAAGAGGCCCTTTGCAACACTTACATGGATATCAGGGCCATTGATTTGCACAGGTCTGAATCCCTTGGTCTGACCCCAACGCTGCCCTCCATTTCTACCTAAACAAAGCATGGGGTCCTGCATGGCTACTTTGTAACCAGACCATAGGTGCAGAGGACTTTGTCTGGGCCCAGCCCACTATAGTGAATTTCTTCCTTAGGGTTTATAAGTAGGGCCCTACCAATTTCACGGGCCATTCTTGTAAATTTCACAATCACAGGATTTAAAAAATCTGAACTCTCTCGGTGTTGTAACCATGGGGGTCCCGACCCAAAAGGGGGTTGTGTGGGGTGGTTGCATGGCTACTGTAGAGGGGATGTTGTATTGCCACCCTTACTTCTGTGCTGCTGCTGGTGGCGGCACTGCCTTCAGAGCTGGACCTCCAGACAGCAGCTGTGGAGCTTCCTGCAGCCCGGGGAGGTTCCTGGAGGTGGGTCTGCCCTGGTCCCAGGAGCGAACCATGCAGGGAAAGAGGAAGTTCCATCCCTCCCCAGCTCAACCGTCACCCACCCGTAAGGCTGGCCCTGCCCCTCGCATACCATGCCACCCTCACTTCTGTGCTGCTGCTGGTGGTGGTGCTGCCTTCAGAACTGGGTGCTTGTCAGGAGCCATCACTCTGCACTCTCCAGCCACCCAGCTCTGAAGGCAGCAAAGACGTAAGGGTGGCAATATCGCAAGCCCCCTACAACAGATTTCACAGGGGAGAGCAGATTTCATGATCCATGACGTGTTTTTCACAGCCATGAATTTGGTAGGCCCTGTTCATAAGGATCATGAATCTCCAAGATTCATATAGGTGACAAGAACCCAAAAATCAGTTATCAGAAAAAGAGGCAATCTGAAATGATATTATTGTATGTTTTCTAAATATAACAGTTTTCTATAACTTCAGATTTAATTCATGTGAATAAATGTTTAGGTGACAGTACAGGTGTGTGTGATAAAGCAGACTAAAACATTCCATACATAAACGTGTGGCGGTCATATCTATGCAATAAATTGCAGAACTACGTATTGTTCATCATGCACTTTTGACTGCCTGACCTGCACTTTGCTCACTAATCTATCTGTGTAGGATTTATTCTAATATTTCAAATCCCTGAGCAGATTCAAAAAACTGTCCCAGAAATGTTTTCTTCTCTTCTCTTTTCTTCCTCTTTTCCCTCCCACCATGAGAAATTTCCCCTTAAAATTATCTTGGCCTGAGGCCCAAAACGGCAATATTCAATCCCCAACAAGTGATGGGGTTTCTCTATATAAAAATGTAGTTAATTCAAAGTTTATCTCATAGGATAGCAGAGCTGAAAATGGGGGCTTCATACCATTACAAAATAGAAATATAACCCTTTTCCTAAGGCACCCCAGGACTCCGTTCTAGCCCCGTAAGATCCTAAAATAGGAGACTTAATAGACGTAAAATGTTTAAGTACTGAAAAGCTATTTTGGGCTATGTTGGTGGTTTTCATGGCTCTCTCTGAGCCTTATTCAGTTGGATAAGTGGTAATTAAGACATCTGGCTTCACAGGTGGAAGGATAAGAAAAATAGTCCAATTTTTATTAAAAAACAAAGACTTCCTGAACCATTCCACACATTGGTTTTCTGTAACAGGAAGTGTAAGCAGAATGTAAGATAGGTGGTATGAAGCTTTTCCAAGCACGTATTTGGTACCTGCATAAGTCACCCATGGCTTTGCCATTCATGAGTAATGTGATGTGACCATCCACACACCCACAGTGGCACTCACTTGTGTGTGTGATCAGTCCAAAATGTCTTTTTTATGGCATCTATGAAAATCCCCCTGTATTTCCTACTTTATGGCACTATGCTAAATTTCTCTTGGGCCACTTACACATTATAGTGATCACCTTTGTTTATAAAATCCTCTTATCCCTGCTAGATTTTTGAAAAGCTGATTTTCTGTTGCATCTGCATCTATTGGATTTGACATCTGTAAATCAAAATGGTTATACTGAATTGTAAATCTGTCTGAATTTGTCCCAGTGTTGTTAATTGTTATCACACTCCTTCTCCAGAGAACCAGTTCCAAGTTTTAGGATTGTGAGGAAGTGTCTGCAAGTCATTGCAAAAATCTCCCCAATTCAAAACAATTCACAGAAGCATTTTACAAACTTGTTCTTATAGCTGTTTTTTCCTCTTTCTCAGGGCACTTGGCAATGACTCTTTAAAATAAGTGTTGTTCATCCAAAATTTAACATTCATCCAAAGAGTGTTCAGCTAAACTATTATAAACGGGTCACAGATGTATTTTTAGGAAAACTGTGAGACCTGTATGTGCTCTATAAACCCTAAAACAAAACAAGAAAGCTACTATATTGGTGGAGATTTTACAGACCAAAGATTTAATATTCACAATACTAGGACCAAAGGAGCTAAAAAATGTAAGAGAAGTTTGCAAAATAATATTTATGTATTACTCAATATGTACTTGTATAAATATAAAAGGGTTTACAACTCTAAGAAAAACTCTTCTTTTAGAACTTTGACAACTCCAACACTTAAGCAAAGTTGTTATTCCAAGTACTTACCCCCGCTACCACTCCCTTCTCTGCGGCTACGCGCACTGCCATCTCTGCCAGATTTAACACGCTAGAACAACAGTGAAATAAGTTTGAAGGAACAAACACAAAAACCCTATTTAGCATAATTATATTAGATAGAATTGCTGAAGCTCAAAATTCAATTTACTGCTATAAACAGTAGAGAACACTAAATTGGACTTAAATTACAGTAATATTGTATTGTGCAACTAAAATCTTATTTCTTCAGTACAAAAAGTTGCATTTAATATCAGTGTTAAATACAATGTTTACACAGAACTAATGAAGTTCAAACAAAAAAATTCAATAAAATCTGTTCTTTCAGATAACATTTATATAAGAATAAAAATATATTACATGAAGTTTTGATTAGTACAGCTGAAAAAATTCTCAAGGTATCCCCCTCTACATAAGTTCAAAGTAGTATTTGCCTACTAACATCTTGTAAATTCAAGAAGTGTTTTATTATTGTAAAGATTCAAGTGGGGAGGAAGAAAATTTAGAAAGAGAAATATTTACCCCACAGGTCTTACATTTCTAATATTTGGCACAGGACTGTATGTCAGGAAAAAAAATTTAATTTAATTTGTCGTTGAGTGCTAAATCTAACATGAAGGTAATGGTAAATACTATAAAAACTATGTTTAAAATGTCAACTTTCTCAGAATGAGGAAAGGACCACAAACACCTTCCAGCTGTGTTATTTTTAGGATTATTTTAAAATGTTACTGTTATTTTGTCCAAGCAATACCTCTGTATTGCATGATTGAATAGGCCTCTGATTTCAAAATCCCAATATTCAGATGCATATATCTTGTCAATTACAGAAAATATACATCTTAATAAGGACCTTTTGATGGACAGCTGCAAAGAATCAACATGTAGAGCCTCCATCTGGTTTTTTTTTTTTTTTTTTTTGAAAAAAAGCTCTATCTAAATTCAGTGTATAAAATTAAGAGCCTGTTTAAAAAAGATGTGTGGACTATATAAGCCCTTGGTTGAAAACCTAGATCATGTGACATAAAATGACTTTCCTAAGCAGTTTATTTTAATATTAGTTGAAATTGTTTAGCTGAGTGGAGATTCAGTAATAACAAATTAGTTGAGTTTCTTTAAGGCCTTAACATTTTAGCACTTGATCCTGGAAACATGATGTACATATTTAACTTTAAAGTATGAAGCATAATCTAGTTAAATTCCAATGAAGGGAGTAATCCCTTTGAACTCAGTGTGACTACACACATGAAGTTAAGCATTTGCATGACTTTTTGCAGGACTGAGGCCTTTGCCATCATCTTCGCTATCACCAGGATCAGATGGTATTCACCCAAGAGTTCGGAAGGAACTCAAATGTGAAATTGCAGAACTGTAGTCTGTAACCTATTATTTAAATCGCTTCTGTACCAGATGACTGGAGGAGAGATAATTTTTAAAAAGGGCTCCAGAGGTGATCCTGGCAATTACAGGCCTTTAAGCCTGACTTCAGTACCAGGCAAACTGGATGAAACTATAATAAAGAACAATACTGTCAGATATACAGATGAACATAATTTGTTGAGGAAGAGTCAACATGGTTTTAGTAAAGGGAAATCATGCCTCACCAATCTATTAGAATTCTTTGAGGGGGTCAACAAGCATGTGGACCAAGGGGATCCAGTGGATATAGTGTACTTAGATTTTCAGAAAGCCTTTGACAAGGTCCCTCACCAAAGGTTCCTACGCAAAGTAAACTGCCACGGGATAAGAGGTCAACTATATGGCAGATGAAATATAATGATGATAAATGCAAAGTAATGCACATTGGAAAGCATAATCCCAACTATACATATAAAATGATGGGGTCTAAATTAGCTGTTACTACTCAAGAAAGAGATCTTATGGATAGTTCTCTGAAAACATCCACTCAATGTGCAGCAGCAGTCAAAAAAGTGAACAGAATGCTGGGAATAATTAAGAAAGGGATAGATAATAGGACAGAAAATATCAGGTTGCCTCTATACAAATCCATGGTACACCCACATCTTGAATACTATGTGCAGATGTGGTTGCCCCATCTCAAAAAGATATATTGGAATTGGAAAAGGTTCAGAAAAGGGCAACAAAAATGTTTAGGGGTATGGAATGGCTTCCATATGAGAAGAGATTAATAAGACTGGGACTTTTCAGCTTGGAAAAGAGATGGCTAAGGGGAGATATAATTGAGGTCTATAAAATCATGACTGGTTTAGAGAAAGTAGATAAGGAAGTGTTGTTTACTCCTTCTCATAACACAAGGACTAGGGGTCACCAAATGAAATTAATAGGCAGCAGGTTTAAAACAAATAAAAGGAAGTATCTCTTCACACACCGCACAGTCAACCTGTGGAACTCCTTGCCAGAGGATGCTGTGAAGGCCAAAACCATAACAGGGTTCAAAAAAACTAGATAAATTAATGGAGAATAGGTCCATCAATGGCTATTAGTCAGGATGGACAGGAATGGTGTCCCTAGCCTCTGTTTGCCAGAAGCTGGGAATGAGTGACAGGGAATGGATCACTTGATGATCACCTGTTCTGTTCATTCCCTCTGGGGCACCTGGCACTGGCCACTGTCGGAAGACAGGATACTGGATAGACGGACCTTTGGTCTGACCCAGTAGGGCCATTCTTATGTTCTATAAATACAACAGTGTCTGGTGGATTATTTATTACCTCCATCATGACCAATCCTCTCAAACCACTGAGCTATTTAGGACAGACTCTCAAAGTACCCTAAAGATGTTCATAAATTCATATCTATTTTATTTTAAAATATTTATTTCCCTTATGAAATTCTTGCAAACTAATGTTATGCAAAGGGTCTAGTTTTACTTTGTGCATGGTTTTTATTATTTTATTTTAAATTTATCTTGATCTCCAGTTAAAGGTTGCATCATGTATAACTGAAAACAAAAAGGCACTTGAATTCTGCAGACTGAGCAGCTGCAAAATGATCCTAAAAGTCTCGAAAAGGTATGTACTGTATAACATACAAAGTGCGGGCACATGCATTCCAACTTCATACTCACAGCACTGTGGAAAGCTCTTGAGTATTTCAAACATCAGGGCAAATTTAAAAAACAACAACTGGAAATGAAGGAAGTGGGTCTAATGTGGAACAAGTAGGTTTTATGTGTTGGCGTTTCATTTGTGAAAACGCAAGATCAAATTCTCTAATGGGTCACAAGTGGAAATGAGTTTGCTTTACATCCTACTCCCACATGGATGACGGAATTCTTTTTGGCACAACCAGCAGCCTTTGGTCAAGAGAGACCCAGGACTGGAAGAGCAGAAATGTGTTACACATTAGAACTGAGATGCACTGAGGAAAATCATATGGTGTCTGTACATATTATCCCTGGCTCACTTCACAGCTTATCAGGCACTCAGTCATTAAAGTCACGTAGAGAAATAAATATGCAATGCTATTACCTGCATATGAACCAATGCCAATAAGGTTTTGTGAATTTGTGTACCAGTACCAGTATGTGTGCACATCTCTTTTAAATGAAAAATCAGAGAAATGTTAATACACTAAGGAATATTCAGGGGAATATTCACCTACCTCACAGATGTTTCCAGATCTCTGGCTGGACACCTTCAAGCACTTGTCTACACTTGGAAATTTACAGAAATAGTTATTCTAGAATAGTTATTTTGATATAAGCCCCTGTGTGGACACTCTTATTACAGAATAAGAGTGGCCACATAGGAGTTTTCCAGAATAGCTATTTTGGTAAATTTCCAAATGTAGACAAGACCTTAGTAAGACGCATTGAAAAGCAGGGCATATTCCACAAGTATTTTATTAGCTATTTACTGCCTCACCACTTGGCACAGTAGTAAAGAGATCACGGCTTGGTCTGAAATATCGAGGAAGGGAAAATGAGTTTAAATTGCTGTCGAAAACAGAGAGCAATAACTGACCTGTCCCTTTCTTTGCGGACTGAAATCAGTATCTGGCAGGAAAACGTAAGGAGTGACTTGTATAATTTCTGAGCTACAGAATTCAACCTCTAACAACTGGAGAGGCACAAAGTGAATCATAGTGTGAGACCCTTATTTTGCATTGCCATGCTGGTGTTATGACAGAACATGTAAGAATGATGCATTGTTGTAATTAACATAACATTCCAGTCATCTGCAAATTAGCTTCTCCAAATTATGGTTAATTTACCATAGCAGTATAAAATGGATTGTATTAGAGTTTGTGCTTCCACATACATATCTTGTGATTAAATGGAGAACTATAGTATTCAGCAGCTAGTCCCTGGACTTTCAGTGACTAATGTATTAAGTCAAATGAAATATTACATTTTTAACATCATTGACATATTGCTATAATCTTAAACAACTAAGTTAAACAATCTAATTGTTTAAATATTTTCACTAGTAGTTTAATGCACAGGAGTAAGTGTTCAAAAGTACCCAGAAAACTCAGGTTCACATCATCAAGTAAAGATGTTAAAAATAAACAAACAACCAAACAAAAATAGTATTTGTATAAAAAGTGTGAATATATTTTTTAAAAGGTACTTTTCTTTCCTTTTATTTGCCGGTCTATGCTGCATAATTAAAAACTCAAGAAAAAGTAGTGCCGGTATTGTATACAATTGAGTAATTACCTCTCCAATCCCAGGGATCTCCGCCCTCCAATTAAGAATCAATCCAGTTTTTATTAATCCAGTTTCAAGTTTAGTTCCTGACCTTTCCTGAGCAGAGTTTACCAGTTATTTCATATTGTGGCAAAGTGAGTGTGTTTGTAACTTGGACCATTACCCACTAGAGATAAAGCAGAACCAATTTAACTCATTTCAGTGAGAAGCTCTTGGAGTTGTACTCGGAAAAGGTAACGTTTTACCTGCTTAGCTGTTTCATTACTAATGGTCATTATAGTGGGGTGGCACCACCACCAAAGTTAAGGCTGAGCCTTGCTTATTGTTTAGCAGTCAATTTTTCTAAATGCACTAAGGCCCACATGCTTTGGGAAATTGTCTTCAAACTGTTATGTTGCAACAGGGGCTGCGGTAGAGTTTATGGTACAAATATGGGGTCATTTGATTGAGGAGTTCCCAATAACTAGGGCCCTACCAAATTCACGGCCATGAAAAATGCGTCACAGACTGTGAAATCTGGTCTCCCCCGTGAAATCTGGTCTCTTACCCTATACTACACAGATTTCATGGGGAGACCAGAGTTTCTCAAATTGGGGATCCTGTCACAAAAGGGCGTTGCAGGGGGGTTATCTTGGGGGGGGTCGCAGTATTGCCACTCTTACTTCTGCACTGCCTTCAGAGCTGGGTGGCTGGAGAGCGGCAGCTGTTGGCCAGGCGCTCAGCTCTGAAGACAGCGCTGCACCTGCAGCAGTGCAGAAGTAAGGGTGGCAATACCATACCATGTCTCCCTTACTCCTGTGCAGCACCGCAACACCCCCGACAATAACCTTGTGACCCTCCACAATTCCTTTTTGGGTCAGGACCCCTACAATAACAATACTGTGAAATTTCAGATTTAAATAGCTGAAATCATGAAATTTATGATTTTTTAAATCTTATGACCGTGAAATTGACTAAAATGGACTGTGAATTTGGTAGGGCCCTACCAATAACCACCCCCCACATTATGAGCTGCTTTACATTTTCAATATGCAGTGAAATATATGTAGCTAGTGAGATTATCTTGAATACTGGTATGACACAAGAGGGGCCAGGAAATATTTCTTGGGGTAAATATGGAGTAATTTATCAAGACGTTTCTCAGATGTAGCCCTCTCCCTCAATAAGGAGCTGATTTTAGTATTCAAATTGCTCTAAAGTCCATGTGCATTATAAGATTGTCCTGAAAACTGTATTGCATGACTGGGCTTGAGGTAGATTTTGAGGTAGAAGGGGGAGGGGAGGAGAATACATATTGAAATGAATGGGTAGGATCACACCACTTAAGAGCTGTTGTCAGGCTGTATTAATCTCCATGGGGTGTTTGGATTCACCTGAAAACATTCCCTTGAGATGAATGAGTCACTTCACATCTTTGCAATCCTCCTATGCTCCAGAAGGTTGTGCAGAACCCCTTCTCCCTATGCTAGTCCCAAAAGTGGAGTACAGACTTTGGGGCTCTCCTCCTCTCACCGTTGGTACTACCATCTGGTAGATGTTCTCTTCACAGGCTTTTGTTTACCACCTTCCTACCTGCCCTTGATCCTACTGGGGGGCTTGATGGAGGGCAGAGCTGATAGCTTAGTGACAGTGAGGTGTTCCCAGTAAGCTGTCTTGTGCCCTTCAGTCATGCCCCTTCATGATTAGCACCTCCTCAAAGCCAAGGGACATTCGCTGCCCAAAAACTTCATTAAGGCAGAATGTTAAGGTTGACTAGATGAGCCTTGTACCCTTCCAGAATGCACCTATATTTAAACCTCTGAAAACCAAAGAATCCAAGAGTTATGGCAAAACCAACTTAAACATCTGTAAACCAGGAAGTGAAGGTCCACTCTAGCTAGGCTAAAGTACTATAGCAAACATTTTACTGTTTATTGTGCTAGGCAGTAAAGTTACATAATGAAAATGAAAAAAAAAATTCCACTTTTCATAGGAGAAAACAAACATACCTGTTCCCTTATTTCTTTTAGTTTTTCCACTCTCTTGAGCTTTGTCACATATTCTTGAACTTCTTTCAGTCCCATATCTGTGCAGAGACGAACTAAGAACCGTAGACCTAATTGTATATTAAAAATATATTTAGAAAAGGGCTTGATAGCAGGTGAAAAAATAGTAGTGTGTTTAACCTAGTAAAACCGAATTTACAGAGTAGCAGCATGGTCTTCTGGACATAGCATAGGACTGGAGATCAGGGGTTCCTGCTTTACAATGCCAGCAACTCAGATTGGAATCTTATGCAAGCAATTTTAACTTTTCTGTGGTTGACTGTAGAATGGTTAATAATACCTAAGGGGTGTTGTGAAATTTAGTTACTTAGTGTTTGTGAAATGCTTCGAAAATAAAAAGTATTATACATATGTTAATCTATCGAGAAACAATTCCCCAATAGCATTTTATTGAAAATAAGTCGTCAATGCCAAACGAGCTGAAAAGAATGGACATAGTTAGATTTTCTAATTACTCCAGTGTTGAGTCAGCACTTCACATGCATGGTGGGTGGACTTTTAGCTCCTGCGTTAATATCAATCTCTATATAGTTCAAAAATTGAAATGAAGGCTAAATGTGACGATGGCCATCTATGCTATGGAGACTATGGCTATGTCTACACTACAGACCTTACAGCAGCACAGCTGTATCGCTGCAGCTGTGCTGCTGTAAGGTCTTCTGTGTAGCCGCTCTATGCCGACGGAGAGAGCTCTCCCGTTGGCATAATTAAACCACTTCCAACGAGCAGTGGCAGCTACGTTAGTGGGAGAGCATCTCCCGCCGACATAGTGCTGTCCACAAAGTGCTAGTGTAGAAAGAGCCGATACCAGCATAACTATGCCAGCATAGCTCCATAGTGCAGACACAGCCTACACAGACAGAAGGGGTTTTTTCTGTTGCTGTAGGAACACCACTTCCCTGAACAAAGCCCTCTTCCATTGACACAGCTGCGTCTACACTAGGGGTTTTGTCAGAATAGCTATGCCAGTCAGCCTGACGGATGTAACTATGCTGATATAACTTTTCAGTGTAGACCAAGCTTATATGATAAAATTGGAAGAACTAAGGGGAAGAGAGAACTCCTTTGAGCCAGAGCCCCAATTTGGAAAAGAGCTGCCACTGTCTCTGTGTGCACAGCAGCAGGGAATGACACCTATCTAAATACCACGCTAAACTATCAATAACCAGTAAACAGAAGAAAACCTCAACAACTAGTTAAAAGGTGATTTAACAATAGCTGAAGAAGCGCAGGGAGATGAGAGACCTTCTGACTCACTGCCTTTACAAATTAACAGAACAGTGGAATGACCAACAGTGACTACCTTCCTGGCAGTTCTGTACTGCATCCTCAGCGTCATGGATTTGTGCCGGCAATGTTTAAAGAAAGTTAGAATCACTGAAAGATTTTCAAAATAGTCCACTCCTTTGATTCACACACTACAAATATTAACATGCCTTATATTTTTTTACCTATAGTTCTTAAAGTGAGAAACCATTTTGTAAAACTTGTGTTGCCATTGTTAACTAAGGCAAAAGTTTTGTTTTTCTACTACAGTAGACCTCCTTAAAGCCTGCTCTTCAAGAGAATTTAGGAAACTTGATAAAATTAATAGTAGCTGAAAAAAATGCTGCAAGTCTACTTTTAAAAAATAGTAAATGTTCTGCCTTAAACTGTTTAAAAATGTAATTCTGGTAAGTGGCAAACTGACTTTTGTAGTACTGAGGTTCTCAACAATAGTGAGGTAAGAGGGCTGCTACAACAACATAGAGCAATGGTTCCCAAACCGTGCTCTGTGATGCTCTTCCATTCACCCACAGAGCTGCTTCTGCCAGTGGTGAAGCATCTATCAGTCTTCAAAAAGTGATGTTTCCTGCTACCACGTATCCCCAGTTTGGCACTCTCTAAGGACTTCCAGAGACTACCTGAACAACTAAACTTTAAAAAAATGCTTCATGTCTTTTTGTGATACTTGGTTTTGGTAAAACTTGTAACCACAGTAAGATTTGTAGACTATAAAAAGGAAGGATGGCAAACACAAGAGAAACAATCTGGCCTGTGGAGATTACAGTTGCAGGGTCTACAGGTAACAATGGATGTTTCTGTAAGTACACACATAGAACTTAAAGGGCTGGTCTACACTGGGAACTTACATTGGCATATCTACATCTCTCAGGGGTGTGACAAATCCACTCCCCTGAGAGACACAACTATGCTGACCTAACCCCTGTAGACAGCACAGAGTCCAGAATGCCACCCCTGGAATTGTGCCATCCCAAGGACATGCTTGCTTTGCTGGTGCCTAGAGCTGGTCCTGACTTCAGAAAGAGGATAGGAGGAAGGAAGTCAGTAAGCAAGTTTATTTTCATCTTCTTTCCTCAAAATTGCCCTAGTATTACTTTAGTCAAGCCCTAGACTTGTCACAAGGAATGTGCAGAATTAGTATTGGAAAAGAAGGTAGTCTGCGAGAATATTTTCTATATATAAAATACTTACATAATATGGATTACTAATAGATATATTCAATATAGCATAGAGTTTCCTTTACCTTGAAAACTACACCATTCAATGAAACAACTTACATTCAACATTGTCTGGAAATTTTCTGTGTATTTCCTTATATGTATCTAGAGATTTTTGGTAGTTACCTGCAAACAAAACAAACAACATCACTCACACACACACACTATCAGACCAGAAACTGATGTGACTCGGTACCTCCCAGATTTTTTCAGCTGCTTTATTTTTAAGAGTACATGGTTTAATAATCCTAGATCACAGCTGATACAGTTAAAGTGGGCATTCTTTAATTATTACCTGACTATAATAATTAAGGCTGGTTGCGAACAGTTGAAAAAAAAATTCAAAATTTACTTTTTTTAAATGATGGGTGGGGCTCAAACTGAATTGGAATGTGCTGGTAGGACATACTGGGGATTTTCCCAACATATCTAAATGAAGATAATGTTGGCCAAGTTGTCTTGCTCCTTTGCTGAGAAAGCTCTTCTGTGCTGGATTTTGGTTGGGTGCTGACTTTATCTTTCAATTCACATAGTCACCCAGCTTCTACTCCCCCATCCCATAGAATCAGGTAACGGGGTAAACAATATAAGAAAACCTGAAAATTTGTCATTCGGTTCTCTGTAAGGCTCTAAAGGAGCAAGGGAAAGAATGGGAACAATGGGACAGCACGAAAGAAAAGTATTATTAAAATATCTTGTGTGTTTTGGTGCTGAACAATACAAAGAGGAAGACATGGACTCTGTCCCAATGTGATTATGATCAATAGCAGATTCAGACTGTAGAATCCAAGTTATAAAATTCAGCAGCTGAGAGCTCAGTCTCGAAGTTGCAGTGTGTATTCTGTTTGTACAATTTACATTTTCAATTTTTTTTAATATCTAGAAATTGTACCCACTTTATATATTGTAAATGTGGTTGGTTCAGCTGAGCAACTCTAGAAGTTTCCTACTTGGCTATTGTGACATGATGTGCGGCACTGACATAAATTAAATACAATATGACTATTTACGCTAGTTTGGCCTGTTCTCTTTACTTGAATGTGACTGCTCCACTCATAAGTATAAGACAGTACAAACATGAGTAACTAAAACCAAGACTTCAAGGAAGGTCATACTTTGTTATACAAGAAAATTCACAAAGCAGAAACATGCTAAGGAGATTTTAGAACCAAGAACTCATACAGCAGATGTACAAAAGATCAGTAGATAAAAATTCAAAATACATAAAGTAAAAAAAAAAATCAATTAAAAAAATCACAGAACAAGGAGAGACACTTACCACTTCTTCTATAACAACTAGCAACCATCAATTGCCATTTCACTTGCGTTGGTCTGTGTATAAATAAATAAAAACCATTTAGTATACTAGCAAATGATGAAATAGACAAATTGTTCTGCGAAGTTCAAAGTATTGGTGTACATCCACTGTTAAACCAGTCTCACCAAATTCTACTTGTCGGCTCACTCAGGGTGAATCCTTTCTAGGCAGGGCACATAAACTAACAGCATTTTTTTATTATGAGCAAGTGAAAAGATAATAAAGATATAGCCATGTGTGGGCTGGTCAGTTGCCATGTCTTCAAAGCTGACCGAAACCACATGTGGAAAGCTCTTTGGACTGTATAGTACTGTCTGATCGTTAATATGTCCTAGAAGATATTGCACTCTAACAATTTGTAGGGAGGCGTCTCTAGTGGAAATCTAGCATTTTTCTTTACCTTACTGGCTGTACTGTTCATCCATTATTTATTTATTTTTTATTCAACCACAGGTCAAGCCAATTTGACCTCCAAACAATTTCTCTATTTGTTTGCAGTCTAGTGCCCTGCACAATAAGCTTATGTAAAACGAGTCTACTGCATATTTCTCAGTTGCAGCACATGTGTGTGCCTGCTGCACAGAGCAACGGAATGCAAGTGAGCACCTAACACACCTTCATTGTAACACAAATTATTAGTAGGCAACTTGGTATGAAAATCCTACATTTTTAGGACACAGAATGAAGCTCCACAACTCCCACGATTGTGTGAATTGCACATGTTGCTAAAATTTGCCCCTGCAAGCTTTTCAAAAACACAATTTCTCAATTCATTTCAAAATACATCTTAAAATGCAAGTTAAAGGAGGTGATTTAAATATAAAATATCACTGAATTAGTGGAATATTAATTCCAGTCAAACAGATTTGAGAACTGAGGATTGGGGTTGAGGCAAAGTTATCATTTAAATGTCATCTTGTTTACAATCAGCATAATAACAACTGTTAAATTACTGTGGCCTATTTTTAGGATTAACAAATTGCAAATAGCATGTACAAGTTTTAGCGCCAAACAAGCTCCCGAATATTTATGTTCTGTTAGCTACAATTAACAATCTCCTCTCCTGGAAAATGAATTCTCACAGATACTGTAATTACACAACATAATCAAGAATTTCAGAGGTTAATAATTCACAGATACTTTTCAATCCATATACAATACACAAAGTTTCATGCATTGAGTGGTTAGAGAATTAGGCCTTAAACATTTAGGTCTGTGCCAGAAGATTATGAAATCGGTATGAATTTTTTCTAGTTTCAGCTGTGTTCTTTCCAGTGTTTTAAAATGGGCTAAGAGTGCCAACATATGTGATCCAAGAGCTTGACTGCATTACAAAGTTTTAAGGGGTTGGCAGCTTCACTGAACAGCATGATAGCAAGTCTTTAAATCAGTGTTTCCTAAATATTTTCACTGGTTTGTCTCCATTTTTAAAAGCTATTTGTTTTAGAAAAAGAAGCCAATGGGTTGGACATTTCCTGGTAGTAAATGACTAGCTGGAGAAATTGAGGCCTGAGGCAAACAAGACTTCAGTTACCAAGCAATGTCCAATGCTGACGATACCATTTTGATGAACATTGTTTCCTTCCCCTCTTTCTGTGTCTGTTGTGTCTAGAGCTGCATGCTGCTGCTGCATTTGTTTTTGTTTACAGTACCAATCCTTTCCTTACAATTAATAACAAGCACAGTAACCAGTGGGAAAGCAGAACTTCATTTTGAGCATTTTACTAGAATTTAATTTCAATTATTATATTTTTAAACTTTCTATATAATAGTATATGTTAGTAAAGGGGGCTTTAAATACAAGGAACTTCCCATGTGGACCTGACTGTAAGGGCAAAAGGGATAATGGAATATTTCTATAAATTATCTTACCTATTTATTTCCATATTTAATGTTTGGGATTCTTTTGTAATTTTCTTGTTATAAAGTTTGCAGAAGTGTCATATAAATATACTGTCTCAATCTTAACTACAAGATGAAAGGTTTTTGCTGTTGACTTTCATTATTATTTGTAAAGGAAAAGCTAAGTTGACAGATGTTTCTCATATGTCGTCCTGGAGATGGTGAGATTTCAGGTCATTCTGGTCTCATGAGGAAGGGAGTACCCAACAGTAGTGGGCCAGCCAAGAAAGCTGTCTCCATTTCTCATGAATTGTGGAGCTATGGTGGACGGTCCTAGTCATGGGGATAAAGGTGGTTCTTCAGGTAGCTGAGTGTGTTGGAAATCAGGACCATGATCTTGAATTGGATCAGATAATCAATGGGGAGCCAATGTCTCAATACAAGGGTTATATAGTCCTGCTTACCAATGTTGCTTGGCAGGTATGCTGTCATATTTTGGATCAGTAGAGCATTTTTAAAACCAGGACTTGTGCTTTTAGCATTATTAATAATAATAATTTACTTGTGCTGTGGTTAGTGCCCAAAAGCTCCAAACAGTATTTGAGGCCCCGATGTACAAACACACAGAGAAATCTCTGCCCCAAAGAATTTACAAAGACAATGCAGACAAAAGGTGGGAGAAAGAATCCAAAAATACAAGCAATTTTGCCAGGGTGGTGGTAGGCAAAAGTCCTGTTAATTCCAGTTTTATTTTCATTTTTTTGTTTGGTTATTTACCCTTATCCCTTGCCTATTTTTTTTTTAATTATATGAACTCTTGACTTTACTCTCTATATATTTTGCATTTAGCCTTGTATTTCTATTTGTTTACAATTTACTCAAACATTTGAGTTTAACTCTTGCTTTCCCCCCCTTTTTTACATTTAACCCTAGCCTTCTTTGTTTTAAATTATTTTAAACCATATTCTTTTTTTATAATTTTATTATATATACCCTCGCCCATTCAATTAAAATATTAATTTCTGCTGCATTTTTAATAACCTTTCTGCAGTATAGTCTTCTCTTGAATGGATTGCCCAAACACACAAATAGTTCCTTGTACTTTCAGGGGCATTTTAACCAGAGTGCCATACATGAATCAGACAGTAGGTCAAATTTTAGATCATCAGAAACAAGCCAAGTAATAACTGAGTTTGGCTCAGGCTGATTTTGGATAGGATTCCCAAAACACACACAAAAAGAGAAATGCTACCTCTGGGTTTCATGGGGTTATGTGAATTTTAGCTTGTCTGTTGACACAAATTCCACATGGAAATATGTATGTGGTCCTTTTATGAGGAAATACATATTTTTCTATAGTTATAAATTTTGGTTGAACTCAGAGCTCCAGTTTCAAATTTGGCCAAATTTTTACACGTAGGTCGCTTGTATGTTAAATTCCATTTGTAAGTCTAGAATAAAATATGCAGACTACCTTAAATAGCTCATTCTGTGAAGTGCACAAACACAGTTTTACTCAGGTCAAATATAAAATTCAGAATAAATTAGATTTGTCAACATATATCCATTGTTAGCTGTTAATACTGTACTCTTGGTGGTTTTATCTAGTGTTTGATGTTTTCTGCAATTCCACTCTTTTTATGAGAATAGGAACACTACAAACAAGGAAACAAAGTTAATTACTGAAAGATGCTTTTGTTTATGAGGTTGAATCAACAGTCTTTACCAGATGAGGAAACCCTGGAAAGGAAGTCTTTTACTTTTGTTTGCATTAGAGCTACCTAATAGAAACAAAAACACCCCTCCAAACAAAATACAAGGTGAGGAACCTGATGAAACAATACCTAAAGCTTTATTTTATGCTGATGTAGCTTATGGCCAATTAAGGCCATGTCTTATATCATGTCTCCAAGATATAATTACAAGAAGAAAAACCTCAATACAAGATATTTGACTAAACATACAATAAGAATCATTACTTACTGAATAAGCGCTGCTCTCTCAAAGTACTGAATGGCTTTTTCACAAAACTGGGTATCAATGTAATAGGCTCCAAGCCACTCAATGACCTCAATGTTCGAAGGGAAATACCGATATGACTGACAAAATAAGGAAGGTGAAAGAAACACAATTTTAGTGATAAACAACATTTTTATTTTACTTCTGGAATATCTTACTCACTTAAGTGTTTAATTCTCCAGATGCCAAAAATATGTAATACATGAATGAAAGCACTGTATTATACCAACTAATCCCTAAAGAGAACTTGTCAGGTTTTGTAATTACAAAATACTTTTTAGAAGAGTTACCTGAGATGAGTTTCACATTTTCCATCTGTCCTTACTAGAATTATTATTTTGGCATAGTTAGTAGCAGCAAGAGAGTATTATTCCACACAAAAAAGTTTGCTTTTTTAGATTACTGCTGTATGTAAATGAGTTAATTAAAATGCTAAGAAAGTTGTTTCCATAAACAAATTCACTAATCAGTTTCAGATAGCCAAGCAGTCTGCTGGAAAACTCACTGAAAAACAATTTTTTTACTTTCAGAACAGGAGTGAGGCACCAGTCAGAATAGCGCAAGGAAGCTAGTGCTGAGTGCCCTCACTTTACGGGTTCTGTGGGTAAAGAGGCCAGTCTACAGAGTTGTCAGTCCCAAATTTAAATGTCTGAAAAAGAGAGAGAGTCAAGTGTATGCACATATCCACTTTATTTCAGTGGAATACTTCTAATCTGTTTTTAATTCATCTTGGTATTAATGCCACATAAATAAGCAAAACTTTTGTCTATAGATTTTAATTTTACTGATGGGGGATATTGGTTATTATAAATAGGACTAATTTCTGAATTTACTAGAAACAAAATTTGTTACAAGTGTTTTATTGAAATAAAGTGGAAATTTACTATAGTACAAAATGTTAATAATTCCAAGGGAATTAATACTAAGGGAACAATGCTAAAAACTCTGAAAGTGTAATTTTTTTTTTTTTACCAGGTGGTCTGGGTTAAAATTGGCACCAGTATGTAGAAAAACTGGGGTTTGGAATAAGGCAAATTTAAACTAGACCAATAAATATATAAAAAATAAGTGAGGCATTTAGACTTTTAAAACTTCATTCCAACAAATATCAGAGGGGTAGCCATGTTAGTCTGTATCCACAAAAACGAGGAGTCCAGTGGCACCTTAAAGACTAACAGATTTATTTGGGCATAAGCTTTTGTGGGAGTTGAAAATGTTCCTTGAGTCAGAGACAGCAAAAATAGGCCCTCAGCTAAAACCTCTCCAGCACATCATCAACACTTCTAACTCCCTGGACACTCAACAACAGATTTTCAAGTAGCCATTCTTCAACAAAAAAAAACTTCAAAAACAGACTTCAAAGAGAAACTGCTGAGCTACAATTCATTTGCAAACTTAACACCATCAATTTATAGAATGCATTTCAACTGAAGTAGACAATTTCAAGCATACAATTACAGTTTCAAGACAATTATAGATATATACACAGTATACAGGTACAGTGGAAAACCTAAAGAAGGTAGCACTTATCTGACATTATAAGTAGTGAAAATTGCCACAATTTATCCTGGAAAATCTTTATGACCCAGATTCAGCAAAGTGTGCAAGTATGTGCTTAACTCTAAGATTATGAAGAAGTTCTACTGATTTCACTAGGATGTACGAGTAAGCACATACTTAAGAATTAGGCACACACTTGAGTGTTTTGCTGAATCAGGGCTTATAACAATAAGGCAAATGCTTCTTTTTAACATTGATTGGGGTGATGGTGGGGCGGGGTGTGTGTGTGTGTATGTATGTATGTATGTATAAGTATAAATAATAATTTTACCTACTTCTAAAATAAAGCCAACTATGGGGAAGAATGTGGCATGTTTATCAGTGCCAGTAAAACTACAAAATAATTTAGGACAAGAAATGAAGAAAAATTTATCTAATTATCACTATGGGAGAGATTTAAGTACAGTAGACCAGGATGTAAATTCAAGAGTTGGAATTTTGCCAGGGTTAACATTCCTACTCTCCTGGAAAAAATGCCATGGCATCTTTTAATGGCCATAAGTGGTCAGAACTTCAAGAATTTTATTTCTGAGTACTAAAAAAAGGTTTAGAATTGTACAAACAAAAAGAAATGCTTAGGTAACAATAGAATTATTGTTGTAAATTAATTGCATAATAAAGGTAAACAGAATGCACAACCAACATAGCACAAGAGGCTGTATTGTACAAACATTAATTAGCTTAGTGAATTAGGTGTTAGCACAAATAAGAAAAGGTAGCCAAACACCCAGATACTGGTCACTTTTTAATCAAGTTTCATATTAGTACGTTTCCATGGAAAGAATAACATATATTTTACTTTTTCTCCTACCAGCATTGCTGGGGCTTTGGTTCACTTCTGATTTACAGAGAGGAGGGATATTTACTAAGGCCCTGACCCACGAAGGGACTAAGGCCATATCTACACTTACAAGCTAGCACTCAGGTAGCCTCATTATGCTGATGTGAGAGAGCTCTCCTGTCGAGATAATAAAACCAGCTCACTGAGTGGCAACAGCTATGCTGGCAGGAGAGCGCCTCCTGCTGACAGCGGTGTGCACATGAGCACTTATGTTGGCAAAACTTATGTCACTCAAGAGTGTGGTATTTTTACACTGCTGAGTGACAAAAGTTTTGCCGACATAAGCACTCGTGTAGACATGGCCTTAGGCGTTGTGGTGCTGAGCATCCGAGCACCTACCTTTTAGCCCTGGTCTATACTACAGACTTACGTCAGTCAGTACAACTAAATCACTCAGGAGTATGGAAAATCCACACCTCTGAGTGACATAGTTATACCAACGTAAGTCTATAGAGTAGACCAGGACTATGTCAATGGGAGAGCTTCTCCTGTTGACATAGCTGTCATCTTTTGGGGAGGTGGAGTACCTATGCTGACGGGAGAAACTCTTCCACTGGTGTGGGTAGCATCTTCATTAAGCGCTACAAGGGCAGAGCTGCATTGGTACAGCTGTGCCGCAGCAGTGCTGTAAGTGTAGACAAGCCCTTAGGTGCTGAAAAAAAAAATTTCAGGAACAGCACTGTTATCCACAAAGCCTGAGTTAGGGGCATAAGGCTCCTATGCAATAAATGGGGAGAGACAGGTGCCTTAAAACGAAATCCACAAAACCAGCATGCTAGACAGGGAGCCAGCTAATCTAGCCAGTAGAAGATGCCAACCAGAGGATGCGTGCACTACTGCAACGCTCCCCTTGGACTCTTTGATGCCTAAACCCAGGCTACAAGCAGGCACCTATCTCTGTTTGTGATTCACAAACCAAGGGAAGATAAGCATTCAGCCACATAAGTCACGTGCAGGGTCTGATCTGGTAGGTGGGCTCAGAGACACCTACCAGATCGGGCCCAGGGGGCGGAATGGGAGGAGGGAACTCTTTTATAGAAGCAGTTAGGGTATACTCACCTGGAATGTGGGAAATCCCCAGTTCAAGTCCTCCCTTCTCCCTGATGAGAAGGGAATGAGGAGAAGTGATCTGAACAGGGATCTGCCATCTCTCAGATGAGTGACCTAACCATTAGGCTATAGAGCCATTTCAACTCTTTTCACTGGCCCAGTTAATATTTAATTATTAAATTATTTAATTACAGAGGAAAAACTTCAATAGGAGAGATTGAGGGAGCCCCGCATCAGAATATCCCATAGCCTTTTTTGGTGTGCTCCTTATTATAAAGAGCTGACAATAAAAGCCTGATTTACAAAGAATTATACTTTCCTAAGAAAAGAATCTGATTTACTTTCTATACATACTTTAGGCAATTTAAATACTACATAAATAAACATTGCCTTGTCACATGTGCCTATTGCACAATTTTATTTCTATAAATATTAGAAAATGTGTAGGTCACATACCTCATAGTAATACTGAAAAGCTTGGGATTTATCACCTTCATTATCATACAATTCCCCTAGTTTCGACAGTGCATATGAATCAGTTGGAACTACACTGATAAGCTGCATGAGCCATTCTATGGCTTGGTTGGGATCCTCCATTATTTCATATCTGAGGTATCTTCAGTTAAGGACAATTCAAATGGTGACCATATTTGGGTTCATCAAGCGGAATTCTTATGTTATATAATGTAAATGTAATCCAAAAGTTGCATGTTGAAAAAATTTGCCAGACATAGCAAAGTGGACATATATTTTGTTTTTTTGCACATTTACTTAATAATTTCTTCCCACTCAGATGTACTTTAGTTTACTATAAATAACATAATTAAGCGTTAACAGTCTAGGCTGCTCTTTCAACCTTAAAAACACTTTTGGTGTGGTTCTTCTCTCTCTCACTAATTTTACATTGGTATAAATTCATTAACTTGAATGGAGTTGCTCCTGATTTATAACAGTGCAACTGAAAGGAGAATTAGGCACCCTATTTCTATGCCCCACAAACTTCCTAGGTTTTCTTAGTGTGGTTCTGTGCTACACAAAACGACAAGGCAAAATTGTCACCACCTTATGCATTAAATCTGTTCCTTAGGTGCCACTCTGTACTGCATCTCTAAGGAGCACAGCACAGAATTTGCAGCTTAGGGGAAGAGGGCTTTAAGCCACCTTTGCACTCTTCACTTCTGGGCAGCTCTGAGGGCTGGAGCAGTCCCCACTGTAATTAGACAGCCTTAAGGGGCCTGTTTAGTTACAGCAGCCTTCCTGGGTGCTAGCACAGTTCATAATCCCCACAGAATGATGTAGCTCCTCTCCAACACACTCCCCCTACTCTCAACCCCGTCCCCAGAATGCCCCCGATGCCCGAGCTTGCAAGGGAGTCCTCTAAAGGCAGTGTTATCCAGTGTCAATACAGGGGAATATTCCCCCAGCCAGAACCAGGGCTTTAGAACCCCTTTATGCCACTCCAGTGCTTTAACCCATTGTAAAGAGGCGGGAGCAGGAGTGAAGACCTCACCCCTTGTGTCTAGTTAGATTCGTATCTGCTTACTTTTCTATTATCTGTTTTATCACTTTCACTACTTTTAAAAATGCTGAGCCAATACTGCAATGGGATTCCATTATGCCTTGGAAGGGATTCTATTGTGGTTTGCACATCATGAACAGAATGCTTAACTAAGTTCTGGCTGCAGAATCTTTACTGCTGATGAGGCAGAGAGCTAAGAAAGACCCCAACTTGGCTTTCAGATCCCAGGCTAATTTTGCAGGATTGACAGATGATTATGCTTTTACTTGTAAACTGAGCAGACTTGGTCTGGAAGCCACTGAGAAAATAAACAAGGAACCCTATGGAGCTATTTTTACAAATTCCCTTTTCAGAATAGAACTTCACTGTAATGAAATATTTTGTTCAAAGTTTTACATCCATTATGCTTATGTCTGTTATATTATTTTCAAAATAACATCAGTTGCATATCTAAAGGGTTACAGGGCTCTCCTCAATGTTAATTATCCTTATATAAATAGGCCTTCTTCATGTGTGTTAGTCTACTAGCTTTAATGACATTGCTCACCAAAATAAAGGGTTGCAGAATCAGGCCTTATTTTCACACACCAAATATATTTTAACCCCACAAATGCCTCCTGATTAAATGTAAATTTTTTTAGCCATACAAAAACAAACTTTTATGTCTTGATTAAGACTAATCTCAGCTAATCCTCTAATGTAGACTAAATTCAATATTTGGCATCATGACCCAGAAAAAGATACAAGCTTGCTATTTGGTAGAGAACTTGGGCACTGTTTCGAAGGATTGCCTGAAGTTTCAGAAAACAATCCAAAGCCTCATCTATTCTGTTTAACTTTTTATATGTTAAACCTAAAAATAAAAGTTACAAAATGAATTCAACAGGCAAAATAAAACATCAGTACAGGCATAGTAATTTAGCAGAATAACCAAGGAGAATGAAGCAGAAATGCAATATTTAGATGGATGCTATCAACTTAAAAATCATATTTTTGTCTGATTTTTTTGTTCCTGTACTATTGCAATAGGGAACACATGAAAGAGACTGAAAAAATATTTTTCTGTTTTCAGTTTGTTTAATTTGTACATTTGGCAGCCCTTTTTGGATAGTCAATTTCACCGTTTTGATAGTTGGTCAGTTTTCCTTGTTTATTTTGGGTTTTCATAAAGCAACAGATTTTAAAAAATGTTTTTTCTAAAAATAAGAAAACAGGATTGTAAAGCCACAGGGATACTCAAGGCAGATGTGGTATTTGAAACTACCTTTAACTTTTTTTAAGTTGGAGTCCTTTTTAAAAAGCAAGCTGCATCACTGTTTAGAGGTAAATGCAATATAACTGCGCTTTCCCCAACGATCACTCTCTCATCTCAACTGCATCTCAGTAGATTTGCTGTGCTGCTTGGTTAAGAACCATCTTGACAGTCCTTTCAGGCAGTGTGACCCGAATGAACCAAAGCTGAGTAGGGCAATGGTCATGATTCCAGGCAAGGCCCACCCGCCGTACATAACACCATCCCTTTAACAAGGGGCATCAGAAAGGGAAGGGGGGATAATTTGATGAGTAGTACTATCCAAAACCTACATTTTGAATAGAAAATAGTTCTTCGCACTTATAGCAATTTTTATCTTCAAAGTGGTTTATCGACATCAATTACTCTAAGAACAGATGAGTAATATTGGTGCAGAGTTTCTGTGAAGAGGTTTGAAGCAAAGGACATTATCTCACTTTACGTCTTAAATCATGAAGTAAAAGAATTAACAGTTTATTGGAAATGACAGAACATATTTTAATTTCAATTAACATTTCTAAAAAGGACAAGTTTGAAAACTAGAATCTCAAACACATTAGTACTAGCCTTATCCAAACTTTAAGCCATGCAAACACTTCTACATTACCTATATTGTAAAGTGCTTCAGTGCATGAGGAATCATTCCTTAGAGCTTCCTTATAAAACTCTGCTGCTTTTTCATAGTCTCCATTTGCAAACACAGTGTTTCCTTTATTAGTGAGAGCTGATGGGTTGTATCTATCAGAATTCACAGCTAAATCTGCATAGTTGGTTGCTTGTGCAAATTCATTTTCCTGTGTAAACAAAATATATATAGTACATTAACAACTTAATATACTATCAATCAATAATTTTCTTTGGAGCTAACCTTTGTTGTTTATGGTTGATATAACAGCAGTCTGAAAAAAATGTAATAATCTTCAATCCTAATACTATTTTTTATGAGCTTGTTGAAAACAGATCACTCACATTTTTCAGGTCATAGAAACCTGAAAATTACAGAGTGAGACCTAAATTGTCATCTTGTCCATCTCCCTCCCAATGCTGGTTTGCTCCTTATTTTGGTAGGAAAGAGAGGGGAAACACTGTAGAATCATTTAAGTCTCCAAAATGAACTTATTTTATATTCTATTTGAAAATTAATATTAATCAGAGAGGCAGAGCAGACAGCATAGAGCAGTGTTTTAAATGTCGCTGTCTCCACTCCTCCATGAGTATAGTTATGAGAGTTAAGCGTGGGATCACAGCCCTATTACTGATGTGCAGGTGAACAGAACCCTGCCAGAGATGGAGGGAGATAAAAGTTCAGGTGAGCCCAGCAGGAGACAAGGAATGGGTGACAGGCCAGGCAGCTGAATACATACATTCAGAGAGCACAATAGCAGTAGGAAGCCAGGGCACAAATAACTAGAACATACATATATGAAGAGCTTCATGAACATTAACTAATTCACCTTCACAACATCCACATGAGGGAAGAGTCTCTTATACCCCAGCAGTGGCTCAGTCTCATTCCTCCTGGCATAGCAGTTGGAACACTCCTTTCTGTCTGCTCTGCTTCCTGTACCTCTATAAAAGCAGAGCACTCCCACACATAGGTGCCGATTCCATGCATGCTGTGGAGCTGGAGCACGCATGGGGAAAAAAGTAGTGGGTGCTCAGCACCCACCGGGAGAGCCGCCAATCAGCTCCTTCTCTTCCCTCGCAGCGGCTCTCACCTGCCAGTGATCAGCTGTTCAGCAGCAGACGCTGGGGGAGGAGTGGGGGCAGGAAGAGATGCGAGGAGGGGGCAGAATGGGCCAGGAAGAGGCAGGATGGGGGCGGAGAGCATGTTGGAGCTTGGGTCAAAGTAGGGGTACGAGCACCCTCTGGGAACTCAGGAAGTTGGTGCCTCTGCTCCCACAGCCCCTACTTTCAATTAGGAAGTGAAGGCAACAATTGAAATTTAAATATTTAACACTTATAATCAAAAATAATAAAGTACTTTGCTCTTGCATTGCACTTAATAGTTCAAAACATTGAACAGACACTGATTAGTTAAAATGGTGTCTTTTCTTACCTCTCGTTTTCTTGAGCGTTGTCTCTTAATGCTGAGACAGAACATGTAGATAGATACAAAAATTGCTACAGAAGCATAGACTCTTCTGAGCTCATAGTTAACAACAACAACAAAAAGGCATACTTACCAAATAATAAAGAAATGAAAGGTTTGTTGCAGCTGCACTTTTTACTCTGCTATCCTTTTTTTCAAACATTTTTAAAGTCTCCACAGCCTAGAATTAATTTATAATCAAGTTACTAAACTGTAACAAACTTACTCAAACTATTACTGTGCAGGTCAATCCTATGTTTTTCTGAAGGAATAAACAACTAAAATGACTACTTGACTTATATTACTAATTACTAGTGAGTAATTTATTAATTACTACTTAGACAACAATTATACATAACCTTTCCTATTGCAAAATAGTTGATATTTCATACTTTTAAAATTCCCACAGTACTGGCAGTTTTGTTTGCAGCGTATGGATCAGATTTAGAAAATACCTGAACTTTCTGTTCAGATAGCCACACTTTTCCACAGAAGTTCCATTCATTAAAAAAACAAACAAACAAACCAAAAAAAAAATCCAAAAAAAACTTCGACATATTCATTTTGTCAACTACCTGTATTGTGTAAGTATTTTCACTTTTTCTGTATCTTTACCCAAGATTTTTTTCTTAAAGACTTACAAACAAAAAAAAATGAATGTAACAATACAAAAAGTATGTAACACAGTACGTTTGGAGTACAAATAGAAATTTTGCTTTGTGTATTGATCAGAAATGACCAATCATTTTCATATCTCATACTATACAATGTGCTCAGAGAAGTGAGGATTGAGGACAATACATATGCAAATCTAAGGAGTTTTACAGATCACTTTGTACATCAGAAATTAATTTAGTAAACTTTGCCAAGGCGATACTGATATGTGAAAAGAGTAACAAAAATGATATAATAATTAACTAAACAAATTTAAAAATAAAGGGCAATTTTTTCAGCAATATAAAAAAAGATATATTTCTATAGACCAAATATAACAAAATCTTTGGCTAGGTTCTACTAAATATTTACATTATGTTCATAAAAATTGTTTAATGATACTTTTGCCTCAGTTCCACTTTCCATTACATCAATGCAAATGTAAGGACTTCAGGTTACCCACTATTTGCACGATTAAAATTCCTCCTTTTTCCCTACACAAGTTAAAATCTTGAATCTGCTTATCATAGTAATGTGAATGCATAATGCTCTCTGGTGGTGTGCCAAGGCAGAGGAAAAAATATAAGGTTTTAAAATGATCCACGAACATGCTATTTTTACATTACTCAAAATGCATGACTTAGTGTGGCATAAGAGGACATGTAAAGTTTACACAGTTAGCTGAAGTTTATTGCTCCCTAGCAAACTACATAGGAAGTACAAACTACTACAAATGAGAACATTTTTTTAATTATATAGAATTCTCTGAGAAAAGCACCAATTTGAGAGTCAAGGAAATAGTTTCAAAATGCATGACTTCAAATTTTATGGGCTTTGAAACTCAAGACTTTAGCTATAAGGATTTTGGTTCTCATTATGTATTTGACTGAATCAAGAAAGAACTGGTCCCATAGATCTATAAGTACAGTACTGTTATATCTGAGGTATTCTACCATTAAATTGTTTCTTCAAGTTCAGGCTGCACATCTCAGTTACAATGGAATTCTGGTTTACTGACCTTTCAACTATATATATCTAATTGCTTTCCTAAAGTCATTTCCTATTGTTGCTGATTTGTTTGCCCTTTCCTTCTACTGATATGGTGGCACCTTTGGTTATAAAGATTAAAGTGGAAGTAATTTCTTTGTTTTCAAAGAGAGAAAAGAAGTTCACAGATGATTTTGGGTGCTGCTCAGCTGCTGGTAAAGCATATTATAGACTGTGTGAGCCAGATGAAGCCATGACATGCCGTGGCATTAAAATGCCTTAGCGGTACTCATTCTATCATGGTGGAAAGTGGAAATGTTGATTCTATATACACGTCTCAAATTTGGGAAGTTCACTATTTATGTATCTTAAGAGTAATGGTCAATTGGACACAACCATCAAAATACATTGTCAAAACCAATCCTTATAACTGGATTCCACTGTACACATTATATATGACAAGGGCAAAGTTTAAATGTAATGCACCTGGCCTAATCTGTGGATTCTCAGTAACGGTAGAAGAACTCACAAGGCTAAATCCCAGTGTTCTGCTTTAAAATTTTATACCAGAACTATCTTGTAAATTGAGAGGGATTCAAAACACCACCAACACACAAAGATTATTTTAAAACAATATGTAAGCCTGAAAATGGCTAGGTAGATGGTCAGTAGAGATTTCTGATATCTATTTTACTTATGAATTTATTTGTATCTTTGACCTGAAACCATCTCATTGTGTACCTTTCTAGTCCACATAACCATGTGCTCATGTCACTGCTACTCTTACGTGTTAAAATCTTTTGTTAAATTAGATTATAAAGTCTTCGGGGCAAATACACCCTTACTATGTATTTGTACAATGCCTAGAATGGTGAGGCCCCAATCCTACCCAGGGACCTCCCATTGCTACCATACTACTAACATTAATAATATTCCTCAGAATGTGGGTCCTTCATATTATTTCATGATTTAACTGTCCTCTGACTTCAAACTGATGCTACTGTTTCACAGTACATCATTCCAATCTCAAACTCTGTATAAGGTTTCAATTCAGCATTCCAGAAGTTCACCAGTTCCTACCAGTACTAGCCCCACAGAACAGAAATACCATTTAAATCTCACATCTGTAATTTTATTTCTCTTGTAGTTTCTAGTAGAATTATGAAAAAACTGTTGGATACAATGAAGCATGGAATTGCGGCAAGGAAGTGGAAACTCTAATTGATAACTACTGAATAGAGAGGAAGTTTGTCAGATAGAACAGGTGACAGGGAGCCAAGACTCCTGGGTTTTAGCCATGTGTCTGCCACAGATTCACTGTATAACCATGAGCAAGTCATGTAACCTCAAATGCCTCCTTTTACCTACTCTCCTACCTTAGAGGGGTGCTGTTGTGAGGTTTAATTAATGAATTTTCACAAAGATCTTCGAGACACTATGCTAGAAGGTGTTACATATGTAATTTTAGATAAAAATATTCTTGAATTAGATGCAAACAGTTCTAACACTGCATAAGATCAAGAAATTCAAAAGGGAAGTTCCTACAGCAGCTTTAGGTCATATTTTATAATTATATTTTGCTGCTTTAAAAAGATCCAAAATATGGAACAGCAAATTTTGTGTTATTAATTTAAGGTGAATTATTTTTTCCCCTCTGATTTTTAAACTTTTAATGCTTTCATCAATGTATGCTACAGTGAGTGCTCAGTTACACCCATTATAGTTACAGTAGCAGAAGATTTTAATTTTAACCTCTCTTTTTACACACTTATAAAACTTTTTGAAGTTTACTTTGGGGACTGAAATTTTCCATGTTTTTTCTTCAGCCAAAGGTGAAGGGTGGTGTAAGGTGGTTTTTTTGTTGTTGTTTTTGGAAGTTTGAGGAAAAATCCCATCAACTGTTCTTGAGTTTGCTGTTGTTCAGATGAAGCATTTTTCAATTTTATCAAATTCTGTCCAAGACTTTACCCATGGAACGGGACCTCTATTCTATATTTTTCTTTGAATAAAATGCAAGAGTAATGCAAAGGTAAGATTGGAAATCTATGACACGTGAAAGTTAGGAAAGAGCATATTACGTGTATACTGTCTGTGTGTACATTCTCTAATTACTATACATGGTTACAGGTTGTATTTAAGGTTATAGAAAAATGCATTTTTCATTATATATTTGAGAAATTGTATGATCACATAAGTAAAGACTATCCTAACACATTCATGCATAATTGCAGTGTTAAGGTAGTGCACTGTATCTTAACTTTCACATTTCCAGTCTTCTGAGTATGGAGTGCAGCATAAAGGATGCAAAGCTGCCACGTGTTTGCATTGGTAAGGGATAGCCAGTTTAAGAAAATGATTCACTTATGTATTATGTACATTACACTTATGTGAATATGGAGGAGCAAAAGGTATACTATGATCAGGAATGAGGCACTCCAAAATATAAAATGAAATGCAGCTTTCTTGTTTGAGGTTCTTACTTACTTTGCCCAGGCTAAGCCCCAATACCAATGCACTGAGAATAGTGACAGTGTCATGTAAGCAACAGTCAGGTCACAGGATGGCTCCTGGTTACCTTGTTAATATAGCTGTGTCAAAAGAACAATTAAAAAAAGGGACTTCTTGGCTGAATTTATATCATCAAGGCACCCGATCTTTTATATTCACAGATAGGAATTTGTAGAGGCAATTCATTGGACTCAGAAGTATGAAAGAAGCATGAAAGAACTTATATAATGGAAAGAGTAAGTAGAGGTTTGCATAGTGCAGAATAGGTTAGAAAAGACAAGATCCTCCAACATGCTACTTCCAAACTTGCTTATTTTTCATGTCGATGTCTTTCCTCTAATTCTTTATGCTTCCAACAATTTTAATAATTCAGTAGGAAACCAAGACAGTAGGGTTTCTGCTTTAAAATGTGCTACTATTCAATTCTTGATGTTTCTTTTTTTATTTTAAGCAGTGAGTTTTCTACAGTTAGTAGAATGTTGACTATCATTGTTTTTCTCATTCTATCACTCTGATGGGGACACAACACACTAACATCTTCCATCTGTCTCAAGCATTTGCCTCAGATCTTCAATATAATTCTACACCACTTCATTTATTAAGTGAAAGTTTATTTCAGAAATAAAAACATTAAAAAATGTTAATACTGAGTTAAGAAACACAATGGACAGCTATCCCAATACCCCAGCCAATAGCACATGTAGATGTGGGGGGCGGAAGAGACTCAGATCCAAAAGCTCTCTCAAGACTTAAGTATTGTGGATCATCAGAACTGGGTAACATCACATAGGCCATAATCTATCACAGGACAATATTGCACTGCTCTGCAAACACTTTCACCACATCAACTGAAAGAATGCATACCAGTGAATGCAGTATGGAAGGACTGGGAATGAGAGTCTACAAGCACCTTCTTTTAAAGAATTGTTAGAGACTAGGGACTAAGATGAGCTGCAGAGGGAGGCAAGGCACCATCATTTGGAGTATTTAAGGGTAGGTAACTACATACACCCGAGAGGCTAAAGTAGAGGAAATTCCTGCTCCACAAAAATGGCTAGACCAGGTGACTCCAGAGGTTTTTTCACCCCCATTATCTTCTTCCAGTACCCCATTATGGCAGCTGCAGCCAGTTTGAAATGTGTCAGCTATTTGAGTCCAAACACTGAACTGTTAAGGACTAGGAAAGTGGTGTTCTCAGTATAGGACACTCGATTCTAAAAAGTTTCAGAGTGGTAGCCGTTTAGTCTGTATCAGCAGAAAGAACGAGGAGTACTTGTGGCACCTTAGACTCTAACAAATTTATCTGAGCATAAGCTTTTGTGGGCCAAAGCCCACTTCATCAGATGCATGTAGTGGAAAATACAGTAGGAAGGTTGTACACACACACACACACACACACACACACACACACACACACCATGAAAAAAATGGGATTGCCATACCAGCTCTAACAAGACCAATCGATTAAGGTGGGCTATTATCAGCAGGAGAAAAAATGTTTTTATAGTGATAATCAGGATGGCTCATTTCAAACAGTTGACAAGAAGGTTTTTAAAATAGTTTTTAGTTAAACTATTTCCCCATGATAATTTCTCCCCTACTGTTACTCACACCTTCTTGTCAACTGTTTGAAATGGGCCATCCCGATTACCACGACAAAAGTTTTTTTTTCCCTCCTGCTGCTGATAATCCACCTTAATCAACTGGGCTCGTTAGAGCTGGTAATGGCAACACCCATTTTTTCATGTTCTCTGTTAGACACTATATCTCTATCTCTTCCTACTGTATTTTCCACTCCATGCATCTGATGAAGTGGCCTTTAGCCCACGAAAGCTTATGCTCAAATAAATTTGTTAGTCTCTAAGGTGCCACAAGTACTCCTCATTCTTTCAATTCTGAAATTAACTCCCAACAGAAACCCAGAGGAGTCTGAGATTTGCAAGGTTTAGGGTACGATATACAGTAAAATACAGCTCTTTCATTAAGGTTTTTTTTTCCTAGAAATGGGTATCATAGGAATCAGCAACTGGACATTATTTAAATACAAGAAAGAATATAAGAATACAAGAAAATGGCCTAAAATCTGAATAATAAAACACTGCTCTCCTGAAAATAGTTCCTCTAGGGTCAATCCATTTGTGTGTCAGGAAATGAGACTGTAAAACTGGGTTTCTAAATGAAACACAAAACCTTCTTAACACTTCCACCAGAAGTACTGTTTTACTTACTCCTTTATTATGGGCATAGCCAGGAAACATTGCCAAGTTTCAACTATTCTAGAAGACTAAAGCTAATTAAGGGCCATATTTTAATACTATACCTACCTCTTCATACTTACAGTATCAAACAAAATGTGAGACACAACGAAAGTAGCAATATTGAAAGGAAAGCAAAAATTACATTTTTAAAAACACAGTTAAACTAATCTTACCAAGATACTGAATGTGTGAATGGAGACATATAGGATGAAAATATCTACTAAATCATCAATCAACATGTGAGACTTTTGTGCTCCACTAAGAAATTGTTCAAATTCAACCACACTTGAAATTTCAGAGTTTAGTCCTGGTCACTAATCTAAAACCCCAAATCATTGCACAGCTGCTGTCATTACACATTAGACATTGAGTCAGTTGTCAAATTCTAATGCAAGAAAAGCCAATATAAAGATAGAAACCTATCCTAATAGGCAGAAATGAAATTCAAGGTTTGCTATGTGTCTATGGAGGGAAAAGTAGGAATACATTGCCTCTTTTGTCAATTTTGTAACTTCCAACCAAAACAGAGTATATTTGTCCTTCAAAATTTTAAAACGGTCCTGTTCTATACTACAAAATAGTACAAAGCATACTGTAAAATCAAATGGGATGATGAAGCATTTGAATATACCTATATTGCAAAATACTGCATATTAATATATTAATGTTCTGAGTGAGTATAACTTTATCTGGCTGTAAATGTATATTCAAGACAATTTGTGCATGTGCCCCTGTTCGAGGATTCTCCCTATTGGCTCCTAAACATCCATGGGTAAACCACCCATAACACTAGTGTCACACTAGAACAACGGTGGCTTTTCCTACCCCTTCCTGGTAGTTCCACTGGAAGGACAGGCTTAGAACATAGATGCAAGGCACTGCCCACCCCAAATTAACTACTACTGTTTTTTTATAGGAGGAGATGGTCTGCAGAAAGGGCAGTCTTGTGGTCAACACACCAGACTCACGACAATGGGGTTCAAATCCCAGTTCTACCACCAACCTGTGTGACCTTGGACAAGTCAGTTAATACCTCTATTCCTCAGTTCCCCTCTGTAAAATGGGGATAATAATACCTCTGTACCTCACAGCAGCATTGCTATGATAAACTCATAAATATTTGTGAGATGCACAGACGCTATGATGATGGAGGCCATCTAAGTAGCTATGTAGGTACTAACATAGCCCCAGAATTAAAAGTACCTAAGTGCTTTGGGGAACACTTTCTATTTAAAAAAGTAGTACGTTTTTAGAGATTCCTATATTATTATTTAAAAGTTCAATTGTAGTAGAACCTAGAAACCAGACAGACGAGGGCCCCATTGTGCTACGTGTTGTACAAACACAAATTAAATGACAGCCCTTACCCTACCTTACAGTCTAAAAGACAAGACATACCAGGTAGAAGAGACAAGTGGGTCTGCGTGGGGGTAACAAAGATAACAATTCTTAGCCAGTCAGGAGCTGTACTCTTTCTTTATACTTTTCCTATAGTTTAATTAGTAAGGCCTTGTGTACATACAAAATTGCAAGGATTTAACTAAAGGTGAGTTTTTAAATTGATTTAGTTAAATCAGTGCAAACTCCCTAGTGGTCACTTTTATATTAATTTAAAAAGGGCTTATATTTAGTTTACCTTAGTTCCTAACTGAATTATGTTAACAATAAGCCAGGTTTAAATCTGAGTGTCCACACAAGCATTTGCACTGGTTTAACTAAATCATTTAAAAACTCATTTTAGTTAAACTGGTGCTACTTTGAGGATGGATAAGGCCTCAGAATACCAATCAAACAGAAAGGTGACCCCTAAAGCCCTTTATCGTTAAAATACATGTATTTTTAGGTTCACTTTTTTTGTCCCAGTAGAATTAATTTTAAAATATCATAGAAAAGACAGATCCCCACCCTCACCCAAAATTCTACTTTAAAGTATGGAAAGACTATACTCATGCTCTTCCTTTATACACACGTTAGAGTGTTTAATTCTTGGGGCCACTGCCTTACCTCTATTTCCTAAGTTTGTCCCTGCATGGAAGGACAAGATGATGGACTACAGTTCTGACACAGATTACAGTACCCTAATGGGGTATAATAGTACATATGCAGGAATGGAGGCAGGGCATCACTGGTACAATACCACAAGCAATAACATAACAGCAAGTGCATCTGCTCATACTCTGGTCTCTTATTAACTCCCTCCTGTGACAACAGACAAATTTAATGTAGGTAAAGCCCTCCCCAATCAATGTTTTTTGTAGCATTATTCTAATAAAGACCAATATCAACACTTTTATCGAGGTTCTAAGCAACTATTAAAGAGGAAGCTCTTGCTGGAAAAATATGGCCTTGCTGCTTTATAAAGGTATGTCTACACTGGAGTTGGGAGTGAGCCTCCCAGGCCAGGTAGACAAACTCGCACTAGCTTGAACAGCGCTAGTCCACTAAAAATAGAAGTGTGGACATTGCAGCATAGGCAGGGGTTCCGCTAGCAACGTGAGTCCGAGGCTGTCAAAAACTTCTGAGCCCGAGCTTAGCTGGTTAGCTTTAGTCGCTGCCTGTGTCACAACATCCACAGTACTATTTTGTGCACTAACTAGCACGAGTGTCTACTCCCAGCCACATTGTAGACATACCCTCAGATGCCTCCACCAATACAATATTCATAAAAATGTTTTTTAAAAAGTACCATACCTGATAGAAGTCCTTTTGCCTCAAATATGTAATTGCTTTATTTATTTCCAGGTCATTGGCTAACTCTACATAGTGGGAAGCTTTTACTACTTCAACACACCTACAACAAAAGGGAATCCACAGAAATAATTTCTATAAATAATATGTATCTGCATTAAGGTCACTTCAACTCATGTATGCTGCTAACTAGTTATCTAGAGGAAGTTTCTCTGCTATGTTAGGTACTCCCCTGTTTGCAGACACACACAGTGTTTCCACACATCAACCATGTTTTAAAGAACAGTTCAAATTTAATCAAATTTGGCTTTTTGGATTCTATGAAAGAATTGGTAGTGGTAAAACTATACAAAGCTCGGGATGCATCTATAGTTTGGTCCCTGGGTACTAAAATGACATAACCCCTAAAAATAAAAATGTATTGATTCGATAAATTAATTAGAAATGGTATACATGTCCCAGAAGTTGTGTCGTAAATATGTACTGTATGCAAAAGTGAATTACAAAAAAATCTCTAAGGATACTCTCAGACATTATAACATAGCACCAGCCACACTACAGTAGAGCCTGAGTCTGGCAACACATTTAAAGTTCATTTTTCAAACCTCTCTCAGAACAAGTCTCAGAAGGTTCTTTTTAGTTATATATTATTCATGCCTAACCTCAGCTCAACCCCTCTTGTATGTGTGGGACACCATCATCTCTAGAACCCAACTTATTAAGCCCAAGCCTCCAGCTGCATGATGCTAAACAATCATCTCCTCTTCCTGTTCATCCCCTCTAGGGCAGCCTTTAATTATACAGTGGTACAAGGAAAAGAAAGCTGACATGGAACTGAACATTCATAGTTTCCCATCCACCGAGGCACTCTCTTCCAGTCAGCACTTCTGTGCGCTTTATTAGGGTGGTATGTTCTGGAAAGAACTGGTGACATGGGCCAGGATCTTTATTGTATAGACAGTCTGACCGTCTAGATGATCTGGACTTAAATTAATTAAAGAAACCCCTCTCTGGTAGCTCTCATTTTCCTTAGGAGCTAGAAGTGAATGCTTTTTTATTACTGCAGGTTTGGCTACTGCCTTTTGAGGGCCTTGTTAAATAACTTTTCACCATCAAACCCAGCAGATGCTATAATTAAGACTGTGTATCTATCAGGGAAGTCACGGATTGCATGACTTTCTGTGACCTCCGTGACTTCTGCAGCGTCTGGTGTGGCTGGCTGGCTCTGGCTCAGCCCGCCCCTATGCCACCACCACTTTGAGTGTGGGAGGGGACTCAGGGCTGAGGCAGGGGTTTGGGGCAGCGATTACTTCAGGGGGGGCTCCCTGGAAGCGGCCGGCATGTCCCTGGAGCTCCTAGGCAGAGCGGATGGGGGGTCTGTGTGCTGCTCCTGCCCGCAGGTACTGCCCCCACAGCTCCCATTGGCTGCGGTTCCTGACCAATGGGAGCTGCTGAGCTGGCACCATGGCAGGGGCAGTGCGCGGAGCCCCCCCGACCTTCCCTCCCCTAGGAGCTGCAGGGACATGCTGGCCACTTCTGGGGAGCTGCGCGGAGCTGGGTAGGGAGCCTTCCAGACCTGTCAACCCTCCCCCACAGCACCAGTGGGGGTCCAGGGCCGCGCACCGCTGCCCGCTTCCCCCACGGGGCCCCTGAATCACCCCCTCCCGAGCACCCAAGGCCCAAGTTTTAGTTAGAGGTATATAGAGGTATATAGTACAAGTCATGGACAGGTCACGGGCCATTAATTTTGTTTACTGCCTGTGACCTATCCATGACTTTTACTAAAAATACCTGTGACTAAAACGTAGCCTTCGCTATAATCTGTTTGGCATGTGAATCACCTCTCCAAAGTCTATAAATACCTCTTGGCATCAGAGGAAAAGGATAGGACTGAAAACATTACAAAACAGTCTGCTATGAGAGAAGAGGCCAGAGATACTTTGATGGCCAGTGTTAAAGCCTTTTTAACCAAAAGATATTGACAGACCTGAATACTCCATCAACCCCTCATGGGAGGAAGATCAAACAATAGTTTCATGAGTAAGTTGCATGTACTTCTTTTTAACTGAAGTTTGAGACACCTCAGTAACATAAGAAATCTACATAATATCCATGCCTACTTCATTTCTCCAAAGAAAATTAATCTGATTAAGCACAGATATACCTGTAATATGCCATGAACTCAATGGAAAGTAGCTGAAAATTCAACTGTCGAATTAAGAATTTCAACATCTTTGTGTGGCTGGAGTTGTGCAAGGCAGCTACAGCATATAAGTGAATCTGCCCCAATATACACAAACCCATCTAATGTGTCTAATAATTTAATTAGCCACTAAGCAAATGTCCATAACTTTGTCGTAAGTTATTAGATATAAAGAAGAACTTTTTTTTCAGAATTTGACTACAGGCATGTGTGTATTCATGGCAAGTAATTAGTGAATAGAGGCAGGACTAGGGAAAGTTGAATGAAAACTAAAAGATAACTGTATATGTATTTATACACCTACATGTATGCACAGACAATGCATAATGAATACATGAATCTATTCTTTATCTTCCTTTGAACACACTACCAGACGCAGAGGAAGCAAATTTGACTTGCTAACGAGAAGCCACTCCTCACCAAGCATATTTAGGGTCTAAGAAACCAGAGCAGCTATACTAGGGAAATAATATGATTCTATCTATTATTTAATTATCAAACACCACATTGTGGGCTTCAGTGGACTAAACACTTTTTGCGTAAGAGATTATTTTAAATTATCTACAGATAGGTATATTAACAAAATGTAATTGTAGGATCTACAACTCTTGAAAATTTTCCTCTGCTTCTGTATATTCATAAATCATTAAGAGTGGTAACTTATTTTCATTTTTATGGGCAGGAGAAATGTTGAGGAAAAAGGGTTTTTCCCTACCCAAGCTTCCTTCACTTCCATGTTACAACTATTTCAAATACTAAGGAAATGCAACATAAAAACTTCCTCTAGTGAAGCTGAAGCTGTAGACACATATCAGTGGTTTGAGAGCATATTAACTTTCAAGAATATCAGAGTTAAACAAACAAACAACAAGCCCTTCAAAAATCAGAAACCTAGAATTAAAATTGCATTTTGAGAAGGCACCCTAATACATTACTCTCTCCATGTACAGCATTTACATACTATCTCCTTTTCTTGAGTATTCGGTGCACCAGAAAACTTTAGTTTAATACATATATATCTCTGATGCTAATGAGCTGCTTTATCACCACGTTAACTTTTACGCTTGTCATGCAAACGTTCTAATAGCATGATCAAGGCACATAAGGTTTATAAATGGAGCCAAGATAGCTCTGTCTAATGATGTAAGCAGAGTCTGAATGAGCTCTCCCCTGACATCTAGTGATGAGCTGTGGAAGGGGACTTTCAGGAGCTGATCTTGTTTGCCTGGGCACACCCACCTGCCTAGGTGTTCAACATGATGGGATTGCTTGCCCAAATGATCACTTTTGGCTGGTGCTGGATCCCCGGTCTCCTTGTTATTGGGGGCAGGAGTAATAAAGGGTTGTTATCCTTGTTGTGTGAATCGAGGGCAGCAGAACTGTACTTGGCATACCTGAATTGAGGGACTCACCCTCAATGGAATGGCACTCACCAGGCAGGAGACATGGGTTCCAAAGCCCAGTGAGTTCAGAGAGGGTGGGGACAAGTACTTGTATCTGGTGGTGTGGGCTCTGCTTAAAAGTCTTAGACAACATTTGGCCCTTCCTCTCTCCATTGTGTAATAAAAGATCTAATTTAGACTCAAGTGAGAGTCTTGTTGCACACGGCAGAGCTGAAATCACTGGTACTTAAGTCTAATGATTAGACCTGCTTTGGGACACTGCTTCTGATGCAAGAGACTGCCCATTGTGAACCAGCAGTGAGGCTCCCACACTAACAGCTGAATTCATTGAGAGCTGTGTGGTGGCCCGAAGACATCCGGACGGATTGGTGACCTGCCAGTAGGGCAGCTGGTGGAGAGGCATGGTGGCCGATGAAGAGGAGGGGCGAGCGAGTGCCGGGCACCAGAGCGAGTAAGGTGCATTCTTACTCCCCACCCCCTCCACCCAGAGTGAGAGGTGAATCCTGCATATGCACCTGTGAACTCTGGGTCTGCAGACAACAACTGCACAGTGGGATGCAGAGAAGGGAGGGTACATTAAAGGGACTTTTGGTTGCTGGACTTAAGAACCTGAGGGAAAAGGACGCTGCCCATCTTACTTGGGGGTGGGTCTTTTGCTCATGGTTAATGTTTATGAACCCTATTTGTGGTGTTTTCCCAAATTAATGCCGAGTTATTTCTCCCCTTTTATTAAAAGATTTTTTTGCTACACTCAGACTCTGTGCTTGCAAGAGGGGAAGTACTGCCTCTTAGAGGCGCCAGGGGGGTGGTTTGTAATTGTCCCAGGTCACTGGGTGGGGGCTCGAGCCAGTTTTGTGTTGTATTGTTGAAAAGGAACCCCTAGATACTGAACACAGTTCTTGTTGCTGCCAACTCTGACTGGCAGAACAGTAACATAATATTTAAACAATTGGTTTGCACATGGAACCAGAGGCCCTGATCTTGTGTGAAGTCATTAGCACCAGAAGAGTAAGACACTGTAGGTCTTCAGCATGTCACGTTCAGATCTTTAGTGAAGAGTGCAGAATGATTGTCTTCTGTACGTGATTTGTCTAATCAAGAATTTGTAAGATTCTTGTATGAATACTTTGTATGAATGTAAAGAGTTTTAAAGCAGCTCAATAACTATGTGACTGACATTTGAGTTTCTATGATCTGTGATGCAATTAAACTGTTTTGTAGATGGATAAAGCACAATATTTCTGATTTTTTTTCCAGGGCATTGCTATCAGGGCTAACAAAGTACTTTGATCGAGAAGCACAACTCAAATGCTATTTGATTTCTAGATTTCTACATTTGTGAACTTGATTTTATGATTATGGACAGAAATTGGCATGCATAGTTAAACTGAAGAAAATTGTCTCCTACCAGTCATAGCCTATGGCAAAGGAGGTTTCAATCACAGGTGCAATCAATTTTGCAGCTGTCATGATATATTTTTCTGCCATGCCTTTCCTTAGGAATTAAAATAGATATATATCAGTGTTTAGAAAAAGTATATATGAAGACATCAAAAACTTAGTTACCTTATCCTGTGCCTTGAATCGCTATTCACCAACTAAGCCTGAGCAACATCTATATTATTGTTTAATCAAGACATCAGTAAAATAATAGTATGACTTAAGGATAATATTACATCTTTCAATGAATAATATATAGATTGGGTAGCTAGTAACGCTACAGTATTTCTTAAGGCAAGAAGTTTTGTGAGACTTGCATAAATCCAAGACCTTGCATAATGACAGGTTTCAGAGTGGCAGCCGTGTTAGTCTGTATTCGCAAAAAGAAAAGGAGTACTTGTGGCACTTTAGAGACTAACAAATTTATTTGAGCATGAGCTTTCATGAGCTACAGCTCACTTCATCGGATGCATTCGGTGGAAAATACAGTGGAGAGAACATGAAACAATGGGTGTTACCATACACACTGTAACCAGAGTGATCACTTAAGGTGAGCTATTACCAGCAGGAGAGCAAGGGGGGAAAAAACCTTTTTGTAGTGATAATCAAGGTAGGCCATTTCCAACAGTTGACAAGAACGTCTGAGACAGAACCACTAACCCAGGAACCTATCCTTGCAACAAAGCCTGTTGCCAACTATCTATTCAGGGGACACCATCATAGGGCCTAATCACATCAGCCACACTATCAGAGGCTCGTTCACCTGCACATCTACCAATGTGATAGATGCCATCATGTGCCAGCAATGCCCCTCTGCCATGTACGTTGGTCAAACTGGACAGTCTCTACGTAAAAGAATAAATGGACACAAATCAGACGTCAAGAATTATAACATTCAAAAACCAGTAGGAGAACACTTCAATCTCTTTGGTCACTTGATTACAGACCTAAAAGTTGCAATTCTTCAACAAAAAAACTTCAAAAACAGACTCCAAAGAGAGACTGCTGAATTGGAATTAATTTGCAAACTGGAAACAATTAACTTAGGCTTGAATAAAGACTGGGAGTGGATGGGTCATTACACAAAGTAAAACTATTTCCCCATGTTTATTCCCCACCCCCACCATTCCTCAGACGTTCTTGTCAACTGCTGGAAATGGCCCACCTTGATTATCACTACAAAAAGTCCGCCCCCACGCTCTCCTGCTGGTAATAGTTCACCTTAAGTGATCACTCTCATTAGTGTGTATGGTAATACCATTGTTTCACATTCTTTCACATTCTCTATGTATATAAATCTCCCCACTGTATTTTCCACTGAATGCATCCGATGAAGCGAGCTGTAGCTCACGAAAGCTTATGCTCAAATAAATTTGTTAGTCTCTAAGGTGCCACAAGTACTCCTTTTCTTTTTATAAATCCAAGAGAGGTTAGTCATTAAAATATATCATTACACAACAATCCTATCCTAGCATATGAATAGGAGCATAATAATTTATAATACAGAAACAAGATCTGAAAATACAGTATATCAAAATAATAAAGGCTCCATAGGGTATGTTTATATTGCAGCTGGCAGTGAGCCTTCTATCCAGGTAGACAGACTCATACTAGCGGGGCTTGCGGTAGCATGCTAAAAATAGCAGTGTGGACTTTGTAGTTCAGGTGACAGCTTGGGCTCTCAAGCCCACTGAACCCCCAGTTCTGAGGTAGCCTCCTGACCTCAGAACCGCCTGAGTGTCTGCTGGAGCCACAATGTTCATACTACTATTTTCAGCACACTGGCTTGAGTTTTAAAGACTGCCCTGCTAGTTCAAGTCAGCCTTACCTGGGCTGGGAGGCTTGCTCCTAGCGGCACTGTACAATATCCCTACAGTCTAACATTTATATGACCTTCCAGTGCCAGCAGGCCACATATGCTGGATGCTTTGTAGTGGTCTAAATTACTGATATGCAATCCAGCGTGGCTTTTGCACAGGGCTCAGAAAACTAAAAAAAAAGGCCCCCACTTCCAGGCTATGTATTTCACTGATGGGGAATTCACAAACAAGTATTTTGTAACTTCTTCTGCTCCATTTGTTCGTCTTCCCTATCCCACTCCCTAGGGATACACAGGACTGTGACCCAGGGCCAGATTTTTCTCCTTTTGCTTCTTTATTTTAAACCAAATACCAGCCCAGTTCCTAACTAACAGTTAGGAGGTAGAAGAAATCTTCAAAATAATAGGGCCTTTTATTCTACTTGGCTGAGCTTCAAAATGGAGCTGTTAGCCAAGGACACAGAATTGGTTTCTGAAGGTCCCTTAAAAATCTTATTCCCTAGCTATTTTTCAGCCAACCAGGCCACCTGTTTTAGCATATCTAGTATTTTTCCTGACACTTTCACAAGCCCAAACAGTCATTACTAGGGAATTTATGTAGTACTTTAAAGCCATCCCATCCAGAATAAGGAATAGCTCTCAGGCATTGCAGCTTGGAAAGCTGGTGTCAGTTTCCAAGTGCTAGCAACCATGGAGGCATATTTGGAATGGATAGGGACCTATGTTTCCAGTATTACCTTTCACGTTCCATTTGCCTTAATTGGTCATTTTTAATGGCTTCAATCAATAGGTTAGTATGTGGATCATCCTAAAAAAATCAAAACAAAATAAGTTATGGAAATGTATATTTATATATAAGGTTCAACCATATATGTATATTAACACAGAGTATAAGCAGCAACTGACATATTACACACTATACATTTTTTAAAAGGCATATTTCAATTGAACAATTAGACTCATTTTTCAAAGAACTTGTTATGTACCAATTTTTATTGGTTGATATCCTCTGACCTTTGGAATAATGCACTATTGGTTGTGGTTAACTAATTTTAATTACAAAATTAAAAAGAATTACATTTGTGACAGTAGCCTTATACTGTTTGTCTGCTACTGTATGTGGATCACACTTCTTGTAAACCACATAGGTTACCAACTATAGTACTCTGTGTATCAGATCTATGGCCCTGATTCAGCAAGGTACACAAGCATGTGAGTCGTCCCACTGACAGCAAGGGGACAACTCTCATGCTTAAAGTTAGGCTAGTGCTGCACAGAGGCCCCAATTCAGCAAGGTAGGCATGGAGTCTGACTACATCATGTAATAGATCTTTTCAGTCTTCAGGTTCTATGATTATACATAATCATAGGTCTCTCTCATCTCTAGAGTCTATTAAATCATGAAGTCAGTCTCTTAAGTCAGTCATACACATACACACACACTCCATGTATTTGTGGAGGAGATCTCATCAATATATAGATTATAAACCCAGACGGGACCACTGCTATCATCTAGTCTGACCTCCTGTATAACACAGGCCATAGGATTTCCTAGAATTAATTCCTGTTTGAACTACAGTATATTTTTTAGAAAAACCTCTTGATTTAAATCTTGATTTAAAATTTTCCAGTGAGGGAGAATCCACCACAACCCTGGATAAATTGTTCCAGTGACTAATTACCCTCATTGTTAAAAATCTGCACTTATTTCTAGTCCGAATTTGTCTAGCTTCAACTTCCAGTCATGGGATCTTTCTGTCCACCTTTGTCTGATAGACTGAAGAGTCTTTTATCATCAAATTTCTGCTCCTCGTGTAGGTACTTATAGACAGTGATTTGATTACCACTTAACCTTCTCTTTGATAAGCTAAATAGATAGAGCTCCTTGAATTGTGTATGCCAGAACTGGACACACTATTCCAGGGGCAGTCACACCAGTGCCAAATGCAGAAGGAGTATAATCTCCCCGCTCCTCGTCCTTGATATTCTCCTGTTTACACATCCAAATATTGCATTAGCTCTTTTTGACATAGCATCAAAATGGGAGCTCACATTCAGCTGATTATTTACCATGATCCTCAAGCATTTTTCAGAGTCACTGCTTCCCAGGATAGCTTCCATCCATCCTCTTAATATGGCCTACATTCTTTATTCCTAGAAATGATTTAATGTTTTGGCCACATTGAAACACACATGGTTTGCTTATGCCCAGTTTACCAAGCAATCCACATCACTGTGTGTGATAAATGAATTCAATTTGCCTTTGAGCATTCATTTGCATTCTGCCCATTAATCCAGCTGTCTAGGATCGCTTCTAAAATGTCAAACTTCTGAGTAGATTAAAAGAGGTTCCTTTTCCCCCTTAAATCAACCTGTCACAAAAAGTTTTTTTTCTACCAAATGTGGAATTTTATTCCAAATTATGCTGAGCGGCAGTGCAATATTTAGTCTTACATCAATAAAACATCTTTAAGGTCCATTACATCATCATGATGTAGGGCTAGAAATGGAGCTTTACTCCGGAATAAGGGATTCACAGCTTTCCCATGGGATATAGAGGACTTGCTGATAGCCCTAGTAAATCATGACCTTGGATAGAAAAACTATTTTAGGCTATTTTAAGCGGTGTCTAGAGTTTATTCGTTATTTTTTCTTACCTCAGAGTCATGAAGAGTTGATTTCATGGTACAACGACCTTTATTGGTGGAGGGATATTAAAAAAACAGTTCCAATAAACTAAAACGAACTAAAACCAAATCCTCTATAAAACTTTAATAAAATTGTTTTTCTGTATAATGTGTGCGCTGTGGTATTATAGGTTTTACTGGCATTCATTTGAGATGACTTGCATAACTTACTCATTGGTTTGTCATTTTATTATTTTAAACACAAGTATTTTATGTAAATGTTTTAGAAATAAAAGTGGCAAAGCAGTAAGTCATCCCAAATGAGTGCCAACTCTATACTACGACACACAACCACATATTTTATGTATGTCACATTTTCTAGAAAAAACTATTTTGGAAATGTTTTCAAGAGTATTATCACTAGTGATGTAGTACTTCCATCCTCAACTCACGCTGGTTAAACATCACACCATCATGTGTGTATGTGTACACAGACATACATGTATGTACACATTATATACAACAGATTATTTTTCCTCAACGTTCAAAATTTTCCCACTTTGCAAATAAAATTTGTAGATTTTGCTTAGTTCATACTTACATTTGGTGAAATATATTTGTCATCATAATCAATTTCCAATGGTACAGTGATCAGTTTTTGGAAAGCTTTTTTCATTTGTTCACGGTCTCCAATGGCAAAATAACAAAGGATCAGGTTGAAGCCTGCTTTCAGGTTTGGAGATGTGCTCATTATGTGTTCAAAGGAACTAATGCCATCAGTGTACTGGCCAGTTTTAATAAATGCAACTCCAATGTTCTGCATTATTTTAATCCTAATTAAAGAAATCATTGTTAAATAATATTTTCAAATCATATGTACCACTGTATATACAAAACAAAAGGAATTTCAAAACTTTTACAGTACAAACTCACCTCATTTCTTTATGGACACTTGGAATCTGATCTAGAGCCATGCGGTAGAATTTGATAGCTTTTGAATAGTTTCGTTGTTTTAAATAAATGTTTGCCATATTCACCTTCAGTCTGCCTATCACAAAAATAAGGTGAATGAACTATGTGCCAATCTTTTAAAAATATTCATATCATCCCTCCTCATGCAAACTTTGAACCAGTGAGACTGCAGAAGCACTTCATGTATCAGTATCTGTGGCCCTTTAAGCTAAGGCATGGTCCAAAACAGTCTGTTCCTGACTTCCATCCAGAATGGAGAGAATTCAGGGAGAGACAGCAAGGAATTCTAGGAAAGGAAGGACTATATGAAACAAGCTTCTTACTCAGTCTAGGAGATCAGGGATGAGACAGGATTTTCTGTGGTGTTCTCTGCTGAGAAAGCTTGGGGAAGCACACCAGGAGGGGGTCTGGGAAGAGACCTGGAGACAGGCAAGATACAGAAGGAAACTGGAGAGGGTGGGGAGAAGGGAATGAAGAAAGTGGCACAGAGGGTTTAAAATGGGAAATGTTAGCTTCCTAATTTGGGGCCTATGGCTGGGGCTTCCAGAGGATGGGAAGGAACCTCCCCTTCACTTCAGAATCAACAGGGGAAAACCAGGGCAGACAATGATGGAAAGGGCTAGGAAGGGGAAACTACTGTTGGTACTGACCAACCCTGCATCCTCAGTGATGAAGTGTGGCCTGGGGAGGGCAAAGGATGTATTTTGTTTTTTAATCTGGACTTATACTTAGCCTGGAAAGGGAACACTTTTTGGATTAGCTAGAGGACTAAACCACAAACCATTCAAAGACATGGGGTCTGACATTACAAAGTAGTGTTTGCTGTCAACTCTGACTGGCTTCCATGGGAGTTGAGGGCACTCAGGAGGTGCTCAGGATCTCACAAGTGAAGTCAAATACCTGGTTAGTGAATGTGTTGCCATCAATATCAGGCATTTTGGTGTATAACTTACCTCCGTTGCTGAACATCTTATTTTTCACTATGACTTGATATGTATTTAGTGCTTCAGCATACATTTCATTAGCAGAATATTGGCTGGCCAAATTGAAAAGAACCTGGAGGGGGGGGGAAATACATAACATAACCACATATCTCTCTCAAAAAGTAACCAGTATGAATCAAAGCAGCCATTAGAAAAACTTCAATATACAAAATAGATAGAAAGATGCTTTAATATATTTGTTGACTGAGATATTTCCTTAGTTTTTCGCAGTGTTATTGTAGCTGTGTTGGTCCCAGGATAGGAGAGAGACAAGATGAGGGAGGTAATATCTTTTATTGGACCAACTTCTGTGGGGCAAGAGACAAGCTTTCAAGCTCTACAGAGCTCTTCTTCAGGTCTGGAAAAGGTAATCAGAATATCACAACTAAATACAAGGTGTAACAGATTGGTAAGCATAAAGAGTTGCAAGAAACCATTAAAAATAAAGTGGGTAATTAACACTTCTGCAACCATAGGTCAAAGGTGAGTTAGTAGGTTACAGATTGTTGTAACTTCATAACCCACTTTATTTTTAATGGTTTCTTGCAATGTGTTAATTTCTTATGCTTAACAATCTGTTCTACCTTGTAGTTAGCTGTGACACACATTATCTTTCTTAGACCTGAAGAAGAGCGCTGTGTAGCTCTTTCACCAACAGAAGTTGGTCCAATAAAAGATATTACCTCACCCACCCTGTCTTTCTCATATTTCCCACTTTCCCAATTATCTAAGGAAGAGGTAGCAAACATAAGCTGTGGAGAACACATAGGATAAACATAAAACAGGGATTTTTTTTTTTAAATCTGCAAATGTATCTTGTAGTAATGTGTTCCATCGTCTAATTGTGTGTTGGGTGAAAAAGTATTTCCTTTTTTCAGTTTTGAACAGCTTTGGACTTTCAGTTGAACTGATGCCCTTGTTCTTGTATGATGAGACAGAATGAACAGAAGTTCCCCCATCTACTTATTCTATACCGGGGTGGCCAAACCATGGCTCCCAAGCTACATGGGGCTCTTTTACAGTTAAAGTGCAGCTTGCAGAAAACCATATACCCCTCCCCACATTCTCCACCTACCAGACTTGGGGGGAACTTGGGGCTTCTTCCCTATGGCAGGCTGATGGGGATTCAGCCCTGCAGGAGGCACCTGCCGCGGCTCAGGACTTCAGCAGAAGCGGGGCTCAGAGGATCAGGAAGTTTGGCCACCCCTGCTTATACAGTTTGTTATTTTGTATACTTCTATCATGAGCCTCATGATACCCACCTATTCAGCAGAAGCTATACCTTGGCAAAAGAACTCTCTTCACAGTTATTATACTTTTTATGCCTAAATATGAGTAAATTATGAGGTAAGGTTGTTATTAAAATGGCTTTTTATTTTTAACTCATAAAATGTGTGTAATTTTTAGCATAGTTCAACAAGATATATGCCCCTATTTGTGGTCTATCTGCTTGTGAAGGGAGACTTCTGCAAGATGCTACTAAGAAAAACAGAAAAGCCTTGTCTGTATCCAGATAAATTCTATCCATCACTTTCTCATTTTTATGTTTTAACTTGCCTTCAAATATATGATCATAGAATCAGAATATCAGGGTTGGAAGGGACCTCAGGAGGTCATCCAACCCCCTGCTCAAAGCAAGACCAATCCCCAATTTTTGCCCCAGATCCCTAAATGGCCCCCTCAAGGATTGAACTCACAACCCTGGGTTTAGCAGGCCAATGCTCAAACCACTGAGCTATACCTCCCCCCCAGTTTAGCCTGGCTTGACATATTTTTAGTGAAATACTTCCAGTATAGTATTAACTAATGTACAACTTAAAATTCTCCTGAAATATTAGGGCATAGACCCTACTTAATCTTTTCTTAAAGCCTACTACCAATTTTAAGAGTTGAAGACAAATCCTTAATTTTAAAATTATCATTAAGCTTTTGGAATATTAACAACAACAAAAGTACCCTTTAATTGCTATTTTCCAGAATTACAGTAACTATTTTCAAACACATTTCTAAATATACAGTGTATCTCACCTGGAAATTTGTTCTGGGAACTCACACAAAATATGTGCATTACAGCGAACTCAATTTCATTAAAAAGGCATGTTACTGGAAAGCACGCTTTACACCCAGATCTTATTCAGGCACACAGATATTTCAGTACTTACTGAGTAAGTGAGGTCTAAGTTGATGTTTTCTGGAGATGCAATTTGTTCACGTTGCCTCACCAACACTCTTTCCTTTCTTCCAGCATCTTTTGCCTTTTCCAGAGCCTTAAAGTAGATATTACAGTTTAGTCTTGCCTTCTGTCTTCCCTCTCAAGACCCACTTCCATATATTTAAAATAGAAATACATTATTTTCATACATATTTCCTTTATGCACACAGAGCACATGAACACACACCTTACAGCAGATAAGCAGCAGTATTATACAAAAAGGCATGTTTAGATTAAAACAACATTCCGAATGAAAATTCAGCAAAGCAACCTCCATAATACACTAAAAGAAAAGGAGTACTTGTGGCACCTTAGAGACTAACCAATTTATTTGAGCATGAGCTTTCATGAGCTACAGCTCAGCTCACGAAAGCTAATGCTCAAATAAATTGGTTAGTCTCTAAGGTGCCACAAGTACTCCTTTTGTTTTTGCGAATACAGACTAACACGGCTGTTACTCTAAAACCTGTCATAATACACTAGTCACCCTACAGTTAATGCATGATCTCAAAAAGAGCATGAGAAGTAATGTTATAACAAAATATGAAAATCAAAAAACAGTCACACCAGTTTACTTAGGTTTTTAAAGGTATTTAGGTATTTAGGCTTAACGACTTTTTAAAAAAAAATCTAGCCTTAAGACACCATGGCCTTGTCTACACTGGCAAGTTTCTGGGCAGTAAAGCAGCTTTCTGCGTTGTAACTCCGGAGGTGTACACGCTGCCAAGCCACTTAGCGCACAGACAGTGCGCAGTGGCAGGGCTGTAACAATCCACCCCGACGAGAGGCATGGAGCTTTCTGCGCTGGGGCTACAGCGCCACGGTGCCAGTGTAGACACCCTGGTCGATTACAGCGCTGCGACTGGCCTCCAGGAGGTGTCCCACAATGCCTGTTCTCACCTCTCTGGTCATTGGTTTGAACTCTATTGCCCTGCCCTCAGGTGACCAACCGTGAGCCCCACCCCTTAAATTCCTTGGGAATTTTGAAAGTCCCCTTCCTATTGGCTTGGTGACACGTGCACTGGTGTTGGGGACCCCAGGGCATGGCCACTAGTTAAGTCGAGGGGATGGAAGGCCATAAGGGTCGAGGAAGTCTCTCTGCTCTTGGCCTAAGGGCTTCTTGTCAACCCCCCTTAACGGAACTCAGGCCTGGCTGGTTTGAGTAAGCTTTTTTGCTCTTAAAACAATGTTGCAGCCGCAGATAATGCCTTATAGTGTAAAGTTTGCTGACGCCAAGTTAAAGATAACAGGAGGAGACAGCTTCAAGGCCAGACAGGATATGCTGGTTGTTTAAGTTGCTAGAAATGCTTGTTAGAGGTTGCAGGAAATAAACATTGCTGTAACCCATATAAGGAAGGCAGAGTATTTGTGCAAAGCTTTGATTGGCTGATGTGTAGTGCAGTAGCATTAAGGAATATAAAAGTGTGTGTAATGACCTGCTCTGATGTGCAGGATTTGAGATTTCTCTCCTGTACCTTTCTTTGGAATTCCAAATAAACTTTTCTACTTCTCCACCCCGTTGTGATTATTGGGTGACGCACACCGGGCAACGAACCCCTGCTGTTGCTTGCCTCAGGCACACTGTGCCGGCAACAGTGGTCTCAGAGCATCTTTTCAGGTGACAATGCCTGCTCCACACCAGGCGATCCCCTGCTTGGAGCAATGCTGAGCTGTTAGACATTATCAGCATTTGGGGAGAGGAGGCTGTCTAGTCCCAGCTGCGCTCCAGCCATAGGAATTCTGATACCTAAGGATAGATTTCACGATGCATGACAGAAAGGGGCCACGACTGGGATACACTGCAGTGCAGAGTCAAAGTGAAGGGGCTGCAGAACGCCTACCACAAGGAGCGGGAGGCAAACTGCCGCTCCAGCGCTGTGCCCACGAGCTGCCGGTTCTACAAAGAGCTGGACGTGATACCCAGTGGTGACCCCACCTCCACTGTGAAGGCCACTGTAGATACTTCAGTGACTCGCGTGCCAGTCGAGAGTGGACTGAGACAGGAGGAGGAAATATTGGATGAGGATGTGGAGGGGGAGGGGGACCCAGAGGCAGAGGATGACTTGGAGGTCAGAGATGCATGCAGCCAGGAGCTCTTCTCTACCCCGGAGGAGGCTAGCCAGTCACAGCTGTCGGATCTTGGCAAAGCGCAAATAGAAGAGGAGGCCCCTGGTAAGTAGCTCTGATTTTGGGAATCGCTGAAGCTAGTTGTTGGGGGCAGGAGAGTTGCAGAAAGCAGGCTTGTGTCTGTATGAGGCGCGTACCACCACATGCCTTGTCTGAGTGGCGGAACAGCGTGTTGATGGACTCCCTCACTTCACGGGAATCCGCCTCATGGAGATACTGGGCAATCCACTGCAGCAGGTTCTTTGGCACAGCTGCTTTGTTTCTTCCCACATTAAGGGTAACTTTCCTGTGCCACTTTGCTGTCACGGGCGGCGGGGGAGAGGGTAGAACATTGCGGCACACAGGCGAGCCACATAAGAGCCAGGGCGGAAGCCGCAGTCTTGGAGAAGACCCTTCCTTGATTCCCTGCTCACCCTCAGCAGTGAGATATCTTCCATAATGAACACAGCCTGTGGAAAATGTGGGAACAGGAATGATTATAAGGCCTCCCCTCCCCAAGGGCCACGTGCTCAGTGTACAGTACGGTCCTGGAAAACTGATTTTTCCTGCCCCTGTGGTTACTCACCATTTTGGGGGTCTGTGGCTCATGTGTGCTTGCCTGGGGTCAGCCAGTTAGTGATAGGTATGTGAATAGTGGCGGTGTTTTAAATCACTGAATCAGTGGTCTCTGTGTTGCAAACAATACCGCTTCTGTAAAATGTTGCATTTTGGCTTCACAGATATGACCTTGGGAGCCCAGGCTCCCTCTTTGTTATCGCCGGCGGAACGACTGCACAGAATTAGAAAGCGGCCACGAGGACCTAAAGAGGACTTTCTGGTTGATGTCATGATGCATTCTGCGGCTGAAAACCAAGAATTGAAGAAGCGGTGGGACAGCGAGAAGAGGGACCGAGAAGAGGGACCAAAAGGAGAACGTGGTGCGTCAGAATGAAGCCACGGAGCGGCTTTTAAACATTATGGAGCACCAAGCGGACACGCTCTAGGCGCTACTGGCACTGCAAGCTGAGCAGCTCCGTGCCCGCCCTCCCCTCCCAGCCACTGTTGCAAAAAACTCTTTCCCATGCGAACCCCAAACACTGTCAACACACTCTTATCAACCTCCTGGCTCCAGTCTGTAGCCGCTGCATTCCACTCCTGCCCCATCACAGTCCAGCCCTGCGGACTCTCAGTACCCACAGCACTCAACGCCTGTCCCTCTGCAGTTTAGCCCTGCTGAAGTACAGTACCCACTGCACTGTACTCCAAAGGAGAAGGTTGGATATGATACCTGGACATGCACAAATCTTTAACTGTCCCAGGACCCCACCTTGTTCTGGGACCCTCCCTTCCCCCATCCCTCTCAGTGCTGATGTGTTTTTTTGTTCGTCTCTCTCCTCCAGTTGTTGTTTTTTAATAAAAGAATTGTTTTGGTTTGAAAGCAATCATTATTCCATTAACTGAAAGCAAACAGAACCCTGCAAAGCACCAGGCAATTTTCTTAAACCTCCATAGTGCATCATCTGCACCAATCACAACCATAGAATCATAGAATATCAGGGTTGGAAGGGACCTCAGGAGGTTATCTAGTCCAACACCCTGCTCAAAGCAGGACCGATCCCCAATTAAATCATCCGAGCCAGGGCTTTGTCAAGCCTGACCTTAAAAACTTCTAAGGAAGGAGATTCCACCACCTCCCTAGGTAACGCATTCCACCCTTCTAGTGAAAAAGTTTTTTCTAATATCCAACCTAAACCTCCCCCACTGCAACTTGACACCATTACTCCTCGTTCTGTCATCTGCTACCACTGAGAACAGCCTAGATCCATCCTCTTTGGAACCCCCTTTCAGGTAGTTGAAAGCAGCTATCAAATCCCCCCTCATTCTTCTCTTCTGCAGACTAAACAATCCCAGTTCCCTCAGCCTCTCCTCATAACTCATGTGTTCCAGTCCCCTAATCATTTTTGTTGCCCTCTGCTGGACACTTTCCAATTTTTTCACATCCTTTTTGTAGTGTGGGGCCCAAATTGGACACAGTACTCTAGATGAGGCCTCCCAATGTCAAATAGAGGGGAACGATCACGTCCCTCGATCTGCTGGCAATGCCCCTACTTATACATCCCAAAATGCCATTGGCCTTCTTGGCAACAAGGACACACTATTGACTCATATCCAGCTTCTTGTCCACTGTAACCCCCAGATCCTTTTCTGCAGAACTGCTGCCAAGCCATTCGGTCCCTAGTCTGTAGCAGTGCATGGGATTCTTCCGTCCTAAGTACAGGACTCTGCACTTGTCCTTGTTGAACCTCATCAGATTTCTTTTGGCCCAATCCTCTAATTTGTCTAGGTCCCTCTGTATCCTATCCCTACCCTCCAACATATCTACCTCTCTTCCCAGTTTAGTGTCATCTGCAAACTTGCTGAGGGTGCAATCCACGCCATCCTCCAGATCATTAATGAAGATGCTGAACAAAACTGGCCCCAGGACTGACCTTTGGGGCACTCCGCTTGATACCGGCTGTCAACTAGACATGGAACCATTGATCACTACCTGTTGAGCCCAACAATCTAGCCAGCTTTCTATCCACCTTATCATCCATTCATCCAGCCCATACTTCTTTAATTTACTGGCAAGAATACTGTGGGAGACCGTGTCAAAAGCCAAGGAACAACACGTCCACTGCTTTCCCCTCATCCACAAAGCCAGTTATCTCATCATAGAAGGCAATTAGATTAGTCAGGCATGACTTGCCCTTGGTGAATCCATGCTGACTGTTCCTGATCACTTTGCCCTCCTCTAAGTGCTTCAGAATTGATTCCTTGAGGACCTGCTCCATGATTTTTCCAGGGACTGAGGTGAGGCTGACTGGCCTGTAGTTCCCAGCATCCTCCTTCTTCCCTTTTTTAAAGATGGGCACTACATTAGCCTTTTTCCAGTCGTCCGGGACCTCCCCCGATCACCATGAGTTTTCAAAGATAATGGCCAATGGCTCTGCAATCACAGCCGCCAACTCCTTTAGCACTCTTGGATGCAGCGCATCCGGTCCCATGGACTTGTGCTCATCCAGCATTTCTAAATAGTCCTGAACCACTTTCTTCACAGAGGGCTGGTCACCTCCTCACCATGTTGTGCTGCCCAGTGCAGCAGTCTGGGAGCTGACCTTTTTTGTGAAGACAGAGGCAAAAAAGCATTGAGTACATTAGCTTTTTCCACATCCTCTGTCACTAGGTTGCCTCCCTCATTCAGTAAGGGCCGCACCCTTTCCTTGACTTTCTTCTTGTTGCTAACATACCTGAAGAAACCCTTCTTGTTACTCTTAACATCTCTAGCTAGCTGCAACTCCAGGTGCGACTTGGCCTTCCTGATTTCACTTCTGCATGCCCGAGCAATATTTTTATACTCTTCCCTGGTTATTTGTCTAGTCTTCCACTTCTTGTAAGCTTCTTTTTTGTGTTTAAGATGAGCAAGGATTTCACTGTTAAGCCAAGCTGGTCGCCTGCCATATTTACTATTCTTTCTAATAGTAACATTGGGATGGTTTGTCCCTGTAACCTCAATAAGGATTCTTTAAAATACAGCCAGCTCTCCTGGACTCCTTTCCCCCTCATGTTATTGTCCCAGGGGATCCTGCCCATCAGTTCCCTGAGGTTGTCAAAGTCTGCTTTTCTGAAGTCCAGGGTCCGTATTCTGCTGCTCTCCTTTCTTCCCTGTGTCAGGATCCTGAACTCGACCATCTCATGGTCACTGCTTCCCAGGTTCCCATCCACTTTCGCTTCCCCTACTAATTCTTCCTGGTTTGTGAGCAGCAGGTCAAGAAGAGCTCTGCCCCTAGTTGGTTCCTCCAGCACTTGCACCAGGAAATTGTCCCCTACACTTTCCAAAAACTTCCTGGATTGTCTGTGCACCGCTGTATTGCTCTCCCAGCAGATATCAGGGTGATTGAAGTCTCCCATAAGAACCAGGGCCTGCGATCTAGTAACTTCCATGAGTTGCCAGAAGAAAGCCTCGTCCACCTCATCCCCTTGGTCTGGTGGTCTATAGCAGACTCCCACCACGACATCACCCTTGTTGCTCACGCTTCTAAACTTAATCCAGAGACACTCAGGTTTTTCTGCAGTTTCATACCGGAGCTCTGAGCAGTCATACTGCTCTCTTACATACAGTGCAACTCCCCCACCTTGTCTGCCCTGCCTGTCCTTCCTGAACAGTTTAAATCCATCCATGACAGTACTCTAGTCATGTGAGTTATCCCACCAAGTCTCTGTTATTCCAATCACATCATAATTCCTTGACAGTGCCAGGACTTCCAGTTCTCCCTGCTTGTTTCCAAGGCTTCTTGCATTTATGTATAGGCACTTGAGATAACTTGCTGTTTGTCCTGCTTTCTTAGTATGAGGCAGGAGCTCTCCCCTTTCGCGTTCTCCTGCTTGTGCTTCCTCCCGGTATCCCACGTCCCCACTTACCTCAGGGCTTTGGTCTCCTTCCCCCGGCGAACCTAGTTTAAAGCCCTCCTCACTAGGTTAGCCAGCCTGCTTGCGAAGATGCTCTTCCTTCTCTTCCTGTCTCTGCCTAGCACTCCTCCTTCTTGGAACACCATCCCATGGTCAAAGAATCCAAAGCCTTCTCTCACCTCCTAGCATTACAAGCACTGCACTCCCGAGCATAGCAACAAATATTAGTGGCTTTCAGCTTCAAATTGCTGCCTCATAGCATCCCTGATCCTTATGGCCCCACGCTGCGCCCCTCTAACAGCCCTGGTCTCTCTGGCTGTTCAAATTCAGCCTCAGCGGTCCTGCCTTGAGTGAAGCTTTCACCCTTGCCTTCACAAATATTATGGGGCGTACAGCATGCGGCTATAAGCATAAAAATATAGTCATCAGCCAGGTCCAGCCTCCCACACAGGCAGCGCCAGCGGGCCTTTAAACGGCCAAAAGCACACTCAACGGTCATTCTGTACTTGCTTAGCCTGTTATAAAACTGCTCCTTGCTGCTGTCAAGGTGACCCATGTATGGCTTTATAAGCCACAATATTGAGTAGGCAGGGTCTCCCAGGATCACAATGGGCATTTTGACTTCCTTCCTGGACCAAAAGATCACCGTAGGGGAAGTCCCTGCTTGCAGCTTCCTCAACAGGCCAGTGTCCCAAAAGATGTGTGAGTCATGCACCTTTCCAGACCAGCCTACATTAATGTCCATGAAACTCCCACAGTGGTCCACAAGCGCCTGGAGAACCATAGAGAAATACCCCTTCCAATTAATGTACTAGGTGGCTAGATGGTCTAGTGCCAGAATTGGAATATGCATGCCATCTATTGCACCTCCGCAGTTAGGGAAGCCCATTTGTGCAAAGCCATCCACAGTGTCATGCATGTTGCCCAGAGTCACTTTCTTTCGGAGCAGGACGCGATTAATGGCCTTGCACACACTTACGTCAACACGAGTCCAACGGTCGACTTTCCCACTCCAAACTGGTTAGCGACTGATTGGTAGCAGCCTGCAGTAGCCTGCTTCCACAGTGCAATCGTCACGCGTGTCTCCAATAGCAGAGTAGCTTTCATTCTCGTGTCCCTGCGCCGCAGGTCTGGGGCGAGCTCATCACACAGTCCCATGAATGTGGCTTTCCTCATCCAAAAGTTCTGCAGCCGCTGCTAGTCATCCCCGACATGCATGACGATGTGATCCTATCACTCAGTGCTTGTTTCCCGAGCCCAAAAGTGGCGTTCCACTGTGGTCAGCACCTCTGGGAATGCCACAAGCAATCTCATGTCATAGCTACTACACGTGGCAAAATCAGTGTCAAACTCCTCTTCCCTTTGTAGTTTAAGGAATAACTCCACTGCCACTCGTGACTTGTTAGTGAGAATGAGCAGCATACTGGTCAACAGAGCGGGATCCATTCCTGCAGACCAAAGAGGCAGAGCGTGCAGTACACAAACCATTGAAAGATGGCGCCAAATGCGGACAGAAGCTCAGGGATTGCTGGGATGTGAAGCAATGCATCATGAGGCATTGGGACAGGACCCAGCATGCTCCGTGACCCCCTCCACCTTCCCACAACTCTTACTGGCAGAAGAGGAAAAGATGCTCTGTGGGATAGCTGCCCAGAATGCACCGCTCCGAATACTGCTGCAAGTGCCGCAAGTGTGAACACACTATTGTGCAGGCAGCTGACACTGTGAACACACAACAGTGGTTTCCCTTGAGCGCTCTCTGACCAGCGCTGTAACTCCGCCAGTGTAGACATACTCTGTGTGACAGCAGAGTGATTACCGTTATATAATATTAGGCACATTATCTCCAGCATTACCAAATATCATTGACTTGAGTGGAGAGAGAGAGACAGACACACACTAAACATCAAGATTCCATCTCCTTTGTGGCAGTGCAGACCATGACCACAAGATCAGCCACAATAATATCAAAATTAAGACAACCTAGCTTTAACAACTGGAAATTTTATGACCAACCAAAAGTCAAATTAGCATTTAAAAAGCATATTTGCATGTATAAGAGGCATATAATATATTATATGCATATAATATTAAAAGACAAATGAAACCCAGATAACTTACCAATTTTAAGTCTCCACAGCTGTTGGCAATGCAGCTTTCTTCAACCAACTCATTCACTTTTTTTTCTAACTGTCTAATCTTTTCTTCTGGACTAAAATTGGGTAAATAATGCATCATTTATCTTATGCAAATACCAGTAATAATATAAAGATTTTTGAATATAGTTTATTAAAAATAATGTAATGTATTTATAGCTGTCTTGGGTCTCATTAATATGCCATAGCATCTGACATTTCTTGATGGACAACACAACTGTAAAAGTGGCCGTTTGTTACTGCACTATCAGAAGTTCTATCAGTAATGTGGGCTAGTGAAGAAAGTAAAGAGAAAATCCTGCAGTTTCACCATTTTCAGTGAGCGATCCATTTAATGACAGAAAAGAGGTTTGGGTTATTGGGCTCTGATCCTCTTATGTAACAAGCCTCAACTTGAGCTGTTTGGGTAAAGATAGTATAGATACATGCACTGGGTGAAACTTTTAAGCACCCAATGGAAATCCAATATTGCATATGTACTATTTTAAAGAACTAGTTTAATCAAAAGTAGAAATTCAATTTGTAATGATAATTTTTTAAACAGTGTCAACATAACTTTTCATCAGAATTACAGATTTTATCAAAAGCTGTGATTGATCCAGAATTATTTAATCTGTGACAAAAAATTAGCTGCATAATAATCTGATTATTTCCCTTCTTTCTCCACTTGCAACATGTCCCACTACCCCTGGCATTCAGGAAGCTCAATGGCCCTGCGTGAATCCCTCCTCTCCAATCTGTTTTGTGCCAAGTCTCTAGCACCATCCAACATTTACACTAGACTAGTAATATTCACCACCTCAGTTCTGGCATATGTGAAATCTGTTTGGGTTATGAGATCCTGGAAAGAAGGAACAGAGGGAAGAAGTGTCTTTCCTAGTGGGAAGATAGCAGGAATTTCGGGGGTATCAATCTACAAGCACCACTGGCATCCCTTGCCAAGCAAGTACTCTTCCAGTCCTCTAATGATCTGATCCTTTTCTGTACCACAGCACTCAGTGATGACAAAGGCCATACCTATATTCAGGATCCTGAGCCACAGACAAAGCACAAAATACAAGAGTGGGGTGGGAAGAAAGCTAGTTGTTTTTAACCACCAGAGGCCCTATTCTCTTTCTGCAGGATATGAACCATGACTTCAACAGGAATCACACTTAAACCCCAAGCCTGCAAAACCCCATGGACACGCTTAACTTTAGTAGCGTAAGTAGTTTCATTGAAATCAATAGGACTATTTATGGTGGTATCACATTGGTCCAACATTATTTAATATTTTTATCAACAATCTATATGATTACATAAAATCTTTTGTGGTAAAGTCTACAGATGACACAGACTGCTGGGGTAGTAAATAATAAGAGGCATAGTTTACTGTTACAGAATAATCTGAATCACTTGGTAACCTTGGAATCTGTGAATTCCCCGGTTGTCCCCTTCCTCCATGGGCCATGGAAGTAATAGGATCACTGCATTTCCCTGAGCATGCTCTTAATCAGGGGTGGGCAAACTATGGCCTGCGGGCCGGACCTGGCCCGTCAGGGCTTTGGATCTGGCCTGCGGGATTGCCACCCCTGTGGTGCAGTGGGGCTAAGGCAGGCTCCCTGCCTGCCCTGGCCCTGCACCACTCCCGGAAGCAGCTGGCACCACATCCCTGCGGCCCCTAGAGGAGGAGGGGGCAGAGGGCTCTGTGTGCTGCCCTCACCTGCAGGCACCACCCCCCACAGCTCCCATTGGCCGGGAACGGGGAACCGCTCCACATTAAGCTTTCCGCTCCACATTAAAACAATGAAAATAATCAAATCCCATGTTTCAGGACTTCAGCTGGTCACCTGCAGGGAACAGGAAGGCATCTCCTGACCTGATGCACTACTGGTGAGATGTATTCTTAGGGTGAGGATGGGGTTCACTTTCTTCTGAACCATCAGAGACAGGCCACAGCTAGAGAGGAAACACCAGTTGGAGTCGACCAGTGCTCTGAGATGGTACAGAGAATCCTCTTAGATGTCTGGCTGGAGTTTCTTGCTGACATAGTTAGGGTCAAACTGATGGCTAGATTTGGGATTGGGAAGGTATTTTTTCCCCTAGGTAAGACTGGTAGGAAATTTAGGGGGTTTTCACCTTTCTCTGTAGCACGGGGTGTGGATCACCTGCTCCAATCATCTGGGCATAATAAATTCCACGCCACTGTAGGGGCCTCAAGCATTGGTGGCACCTCAGTCTCTCCTGTTCTTTGCCTGAGGTACATAACAGTTTAGCTTCCCAAGGACTGAAATACTTTAGTCAATCTAAAATAACTAGACTGAACGTAAGGATATCTGGGTGACAATTAATAGGGAGGACAGCATAGATGATCTAATGGTCCCTTCTGGCCTTGAACTCTATTAAATCTAGTAAAGTTAAGCATGTGTATGTTTGCAGGATCAGGCCTCTTCCTCCAGAAAGAGAATCTGGCCCCTAGGCTTCCTGAGTACCATGTTGTTGTGATTTTTCTAAGAATGCTGAAATCATTTGTTTCGAAACAGAACAACAAAAATGTGGCTACGTACGTATCTTCATTTTTCATTTCTAAAGGAGGAGCAGGACCTCTTGCTTGACCAAGGGGATCAAATACAGAACCTGCAAATTGACACATGGCACTGAGAACGGTAAATTCTATGACAGACAGTGAATTCCATGACAGACAGTGAATGCTATCCACTCTACCTCTCAAAGCTGCTTTAGTGTAACCTGCTGCATGAACTGCTGTTAGAGGTCGAGCAACTCCATCCTTAAATTAAAAGAAAAAGACATTTTTATGAATGAAAATATTCTGAAAACCAAAAATGGGGAAAAAGCAGGGGGATAAGTTACATATTGGAACATAAGTGGGAAGCATGCTTTACGGTTGATACAGACCGACCTAGTATTAGTAAGCCTCGTTTACGCTGACCAGTGTCTTTCACAACCCTTAGGTATATTGTAACAGACTCTACAGTAGCAAAATATATATTGGAATTATTTCTAAGTAATAAATGTTACAAACTGTTTTATTCACATAACTTATTCCAAATGCCTTTTTACATAGATAACCCTAATCTTTTTTGTTGCCGATAATTTTAACATATGCCGTGTAATTGTCTCTGATTTTTAAAATATTCTTCTTAAGAGCTGGCCTGTTAGACTAGTGGCTCTGTAATGTGCTGTCACATGCTGCCATGCTAAGTGTCAGAGTTTTTTTTTTCCTGGGCAGCAAGGATTGAGAGCCCTGAGAAATTATGGGTCAGATTGAGTGGAATTGGACAAGATAAAGAGGCACAAGTTGTCTAGAAACCAGCTGTAATTCAGTAGCTGAGAAATCCCCAAGCTTGGGAGAGTTCACAGCTGGCAAAGAGACAGCATATCCACCTCTTGGAACATTTGCATTAAAAAAAAGAGAACATTCACAGTATAACTTCAGCATACTGAGCCCACTCTCAAAGTAAATAATAAAATATTACCTGTATAGCTCCTGTCATCGGTCTTCCCATTGATGACGATAATGCTGTCTTTGACTACCAAAATAAAAAAATTAAAATTAACAATCATAAGTTCTTTTTCTACTTTAGAAGTTTAAAACCAAAACTATAAATACTTAAATATGTAGCGTTTCTGTCTCATGAATGTACAACTTTAGGATACGATCCTGCTCCCCTTGAAATCAATAGCAAAACTCGCATTGACTTCACTGAGGCAGGATATCCTTCCATTATAGGGCATAAATATTCTGAAGGTACCTGGTAGCAACTCCATAGTTATGATTGGGTTCTAAAATGGATTTAAAATTTAAATAAATTCCTGTTTTTCTCTAGAAGAAAGAGACAAGCCTTGTAAAATTTCACAGATTTTACGCCCTTTGAATTTTCTGTATACTTTTTGTTTAGTCTCTGTTCATCAGCTTTTAATGGGCTCTGGTTGAAATTTGTCCATGGGAGTCGTACATTTCATTATAGACTTTTTTTTAATTGTCAATCAACACAAATATTAGTAGAGAGGTGTATCCTGACAGACCTGGTACAATAGATAGTTTTTATTTTTTAATTAGATTTAGGAAGACTTAGGTATAAAGCAACTGTGCCTTACAGCCAAAACTAGGGATGTAAATATTGTTTAAAAAGTTAACTGTTTAAAGGATTAAAATTCTATTGTTTAAAGGGTTAATCAATTAAAGGGAGAGGACTGGGGTTGTTCATGCTGTTGAGGCAGGGCAGGGGTCGGTCAGCCGGCCATGGGGCTGGGGTCAGCTGGCCGTCCAGCCGGCTGAGTGCAGCTGGGGGCCAGTTAACCGGTTAACATTTTACATCCCTAATCTAAACCTGATAAAATGGGGCCAGGTGCCCATAAAAGCCTCTTCACTGTGAGCTATGCTTTTCTGTCAGATTTTATCCTTCAGCCAAGAAGGTATATAAGGGTTAATTTGCAACAGCTAATTGATATTATCTGCTGATGGAGAACATATGTTCTCCATCACCACTTCTACCCCCTTCCCTGCCACTTAAGCATCTTCATTTATAAACAGTTATGGCTGCTGCATGCATAACACACATGACAGCAAGTAAATGAAAAGTTAAGTCACCTAACAGTAAAGACCATTTACTTCTCCAGTCACAGGCCCCCACCTTACTGTAGTGATAACTACTATATACCATAGACCATGCACCACAGCTTAAACTCTGTCCCACTAGAGATTCTTTCTGAATAAGATATTTAAGATATGGTCTTTCCTATCTAGTCATACCGTTAAAACTTGTACTCTCACTATATTGCATCTTGATTACTGCATCACTCTTTTTTCTGGTCTTAACAAATGCAGTCTTGCCCTGCTTATATCTATTCATAATACTGCTGCAAGTATCATTTTCTGAGCCCGCTGCTTTGACCATGTCACTCATCTCTTTGATTCCCTTCACTGGCTTCCTCTTCTCAATTGTATCAAACATAAGCTGTTTCTCTTTGCTTTCAAGTCCTTTCATGACATATCTCCCACACTATCATCTCTCTTCCAGTATTGAAAGGTTGCCTCTAATACCTCACTATGTCAGCCTTTATTGCACACTTGTTAAATTTTCAAGCACCTTCATGATTTCTCCCAAGTTTACCCCTCATGCTTGGGACAAGCTCCCTGTAAACATCTGAAAACTAACTCATTATCCCCCTTCAGAACCTTCCTTTGCAGTGAGGCCCACAAAAACACTGACAACAGTTAGACTGTTGGAGTGCTGAGACCTCAGCATAGCCAGTCTGACCATTAGTTCTCATTACACTTCCTTGTACTTCCCCATTGGTCTGTTTATATCTTTTTTTTCCCCTCTTGTCTTATACTTGGACTGTAAGCTCTTCAGAGCGGGGAGTGTCTTTTTGTTCCATGTTTGTAGAGTGCCTAGCACAATGGGGTCTTGGTCCATGACCAGAGCCCTCACCTGCTATAATACAAATAATAATAATGCCAGCCTTCCATTACTGTGGGAACTGCCCCTCTGCACACAGCCCTTTACCAAACTAACTTCTCCAAACACCACTAATTACTACACCAAATATCCACAACTATGAGTGTTGGGGGGGGAGGGGAGGAATAATCTGGTAAAGGGGTGTGACCTGATCAAAGGACAGGGGCAGAGAAAAGCCTACAGTGCAGTGATTTTCAATGGGACTTAGATGCTTTTGAAAATTCTAACCAGCAAGCTTGCCTAAGAGATAGCTAAAGCAATATACCTGTCTAGAGAAGCACATACTTAAAGGGTCTTAACACTGAGGAGGATGAGGAATTTTAAGGTGTTCCAAAAGGGTGTAACTAGAAGTAATGACATCAAATTAGACAACAGGAAAATTATGACTATTGGGAAAAATTTCCTGACAGAAGTCCAATGTACTGTGGAATAGTTCATAAGGGTAATTACACTGCTTGAGTTATTTAAATAGGACTAGATAAAAAGCACTCAAGAACGTTCCTTCCAATTTAATCTTGCATTGGCAGTGGTATCCGAGATGACCTAAGAGAAATTAGGCATCAAAATAACCTATAATTAAAGTAATTAATTAATTAGTTATTCAAATGATCTTGTCTATGTTTAGGGTTTCAGAACTAGAAAGAAATCTGTATAAATTTAAATGTAATTTGAAAATTCTTTACAATTTAATATTTACCTTAGGATCATGCAATTTCTACAGCATACTCCAAAACTGTCCACCACATAAACACAAAGGGTGCAGTCCAACTCTCACTGCAGTCACTGGAAGTCTTCCCATCAATTTCAATGCAAGTTCAATCAAACCTTTAATGTTGGATTCTGCCCTCTAATACAATACCTAGGAAGCACAGTCAAGTATCTTGAAAAATCAGTAACTGTGCCCTGTCTAAGGGTATGTCTACACTACCTGCCAGATCAGCAGGCAGCGATCAATACAGCAGGGATCGATTTATCGCGTCTTGTCTAGTCTACATCTACTCCTGTACTCCACCGCCGCAAGAGGCACAGGCAGAGTTGACGGGGGAGCAGCAGCAGTCGACTCACCGTAGTGAAGACCCTGCAGTGAGTAGGTTATTCACGTAGTTGAAGTTGCGTAACTTAGATTGATCCCCCCCAGTGTAGACCAGGGCTAAGTGCACAGTTGCTGATATTCAAAGTTAAGCAATGAGTGTGGCTCACTGGAGGAAAGGACTGAGACAAAAAGAGACAATGCTGTACATAGGATTTAGAGGGTTGTATATACTCAAGACTCCAGGTAGAGCCTCTCTTTGATTAAGTTTAAAGCACAGAACTAAAACTTACCCCAAATCCTGTAGCTAAAGGTCGTGAAGCTGATGTGCCTGGAATTTTGGCTGTTATCTTCATTAAAAAAAAAACAAAAACAAACCATAATTAATCCAAATGTGATTACTCAGTCTTTTTACATAGGTTAAAGAAACAAGTTCACAGAAATGATCATGCATTAAAAAAAGTACAGAAAGTTCTATAGTTATGTCTCTATGTTCAGTTTTATTTGTATAAACCATAGCTCCCTCTTTAAAATATGTACCTTTCTGGTGATTAAATTGCACATGATTCTTAATGGTTTCAGCTCTTGTTTAGAAGCACACAGTCATTACAACAGAACATACATTTCAAAAGTAGGGTCTACATGTCAATTTTCCATTTCTTTTGAAAAAGGATGTAAGAGTTTTGAAGTCATAACTAAATAAAAGTAACCAAAGTCATTTGAATAAAATTAAATTGCAACAACACTCCAGAGTTCTGTATATTATACTCCATTCTCCATCCCACGCTTGAGGAACCATGTCAAGGCCAACTTCCTTCTGGTTGGATGCATTATGCGAGGACCTTTTATAGAATCTGTTACTTCATTGTAATCAGCATCTGGCTCATTTTATCATATAGGAACAAGGCAGTAGTGCCTAGTGGTCAGGCCACTCTGCCATGTGGTATGGCCCTTTTATGGAGTTGAAGGATCCAACATAAGACTAAAGGGGATATGTAGAGGAAGTGGTCCTGGGAATGAACACTGCCTGGAAGGAAATCCTGTCATTGTATCTTTAAGGGCCTGGGGCAGGAGCCTTGCAGAGGAGGGCAGAGCCCCCCACCAACTGGGAACGAGCTGGGAGAAGGGGACCAGCATAAATGCTATATCCTCTGTCATCTCAGGGAGATGCCTGCAGACACTGAAGAGAGTAAGAAGGTCCCTGCATAAGTGGGGAGAAGGCTGCCTGCTGGATCCTGCTAGCCTCAGGATTAACTGATGAAAAAGGGGCAACTGAGGCAGAAGCTGGTTAAGGCCCTACAGCTGGCTAATTATAACCTAGCCCCAAGAGGAGGGCTGGGGCTCTTGCTATGAGGAGAGTGACTGACTAGGTGTTTCATTAATGTATACCCTGCCCGAGGAGGGACTGTCTGAAGCATAACCTGAGCTCCAGGAGAAGGTCTCCTGAAATGGGACAAAGAGCTGATGAGGAGTCTTATAAGGAGCCAGAGCAAGGTGACTTTTGTTAGTTTTTTCAGGTAAGTCACACTTTGTAGAAACTTAATAAATCAGACCCCACAGAGGGGTGCATTCTCTTAAGTCAGTGTAAATCTTGTAATTGATTGAAAGAACCTAAAGGGGAGGCCACATAGGGGTGTGCTGGAGAGGTTCACCCCCTGACAGATAAACATATGAACGGCCATAGTGGGTCAGACCAAAGGTCCATCTAGCCCAGTATCCTATCTTCCGACAATGGCAAATGCCAGGTGCTTCAGAGGGAATGAACAGAACAGGTAATCATCAAGTGATCCATCCGCTGTCGCCCATTCCCAGCTTCTGGCAAGCAGAGGCTAGGGACACCATCCCTGCCCATCCTGGCTCACAGCAACAGATGGACCTATCCTCCATGAATTTATCTAGTTCTTTTTTGAACCGTTAATCTTGGCCTTCACAACATCCTCTGGCAAAAGTTCCACAGGCTGACTGTGGATGCCTTGCCTTCTCCCCCGCCTCCTCCCCCCCCAACTTTTCCCCATCCAAATATTTAAGAAATAATCATGTATAAGAACTATACTTACTGAATGGTGGAAGTTTAAAATCTCATGCTGTAGCTCTAATAATTTTGGCCTTGTATCTCACAAATGGCTAAACATTCCATCATCATTTTAGCAATACACTGAGCTTGAGACTTGTTTAAAGGCAGTGGGTGGCAAAGCCAAGATTAGAACCCAAACTTCCTGAGAATGTTTAGAAAAATTGCAACATATTTTAAAATTTACTTACTGGGGGTCTTCTACCATGACTAGTTCTCACAGCCTGCTGAAAAGCTGTATCATTTTCTAAATCCTGAAACAAAACAAAAATGTAAGAACTATCCAAAGAAAACAAACAAAAAAAAATAGGTACCTAATTTGCTCCTACAGTACTTTACTATTGCCAGGGAGATGAGGAATGGGAGAGGGAGTGAAAGGAGGTACTGAGACTTGGCTGGGGGGGAAACCGGTTCGAGGCTGGAAAGGGGAGCTTGGGAGTTCCTATCTGTTCCCAGGCCTGATTTTGGGCCCTGCAGCAGGCCCTTCAGCCCCTCTTGGTCCCACCCTCGCCTCTGCCTCCCCTTCATCCCCACTAGGCATGCACAAGTATATGTGGGAGTGGACCTCCTACAATATTTCCACTGTGGGGGCACTAGCCCCTGTGTTAGGATGCCCTTGGATATTGCCAAATTACAGTTTGTAGTGTCAATAAGCTATGATTGTACAACTTAAAGAACTTTTAGTTTACACAAAGCAATATCAAAACAGAGTAACCACTGAATAGTAAAACATTGGGAGAAAACTGAGCTTGATTTATAATACTTAGTAGTTACCATACACAGCATTTTTATTTCGGTCTAAAGGGCTGTACTAATTTGAATTCTTAACTGATCCTAGTGTGCATCTCATATTGCTATTCCAGTGAGGAAATTTTAAAACAAACATATATTGGATATTGCGCTATTTATATATTTAAACATGCAGGGTGTAGTATAAATCTCACTAGCTTATGGAGGAGGAAACAATATATTGAAAATACACTATAATGATCAATGGACTAGATGACCTATTATGTCTTTTACATCATTTATTTCTACGATTCCATTATTTCATATAAAGGTACATGTGGTGAGGGACAGTTTTAGGGTAAAATAAATGAGTTCTAGAATGCTGGACCTAAGAAGTTCAAGTAGTTCAACACTGAACAGAAGCTATTGACTGAATGCTTAGTCTGCATTCTTATTTAATTGGGTTAAAATGATTTTATGCAACAGTAGTTTTCCCGAATATAATTTTATTTTGATAAATTAGTGATTTTATTCTATTTAATATATAAATTTGACTAAAAAAAAAATCACAATGTGATCACAATCCCATTGAAGGTGATGTCAAAACTCCCATAGAATTCAGTGGGGCTAGGACTTCACCCCAGATGCCAAAACACAAACCTACTAAAACCTCTACTTTTAAACAGTTAAGATTTTAATATATGAAATATTAAAATCTTAACAGCAAACAGTTTTGTTATACACCTTCAACCAGTGTCTATCTCAGAATAAAACCCACCAATGAAATTGTAACCACTCAAAATGATCTCTGAGATTGTTGATAAATCTGTATGGATGGGTGGAGGAAAACTAACTTCAAAGCAGCAATGCTTGCTGGTTTGTTTCTGATCATATCTAAAGCACCATCAGAATGCCAACTCCAGTGAAGATTGCCTTATATCATGCACAAAGGCATGGCCTACACACATAAAAACTGAGAAATGGTAAGTAGATGTACCTCTGTGTCAAAGGTGGGGTTATAATCATTGTAGCCAGAATAAAGATCCTCTTCATCTGCTTTAGGTGCCAGGTGGACATTTTGCATCATTTTTACCTGAGAAACATTAATTATGCCAAATATTTTCTCAGCATTATCAAAAGTCTCCTTACAATTGTAAAATCATGAATAGTACTGAGCTTTTTCCATTCACAAGAGCTAAAACTTTAGACCTAATCCAAACCTCACTGAAATTGACCCCTGACTTCAGCAGGTTTTGAATTAAACCTGGACAAACAGCTTCAGCGTAGATTTAAAGGGACACAGTCCACTTGAAATCGAGTCTGTTTGAAGAAGTAACAAGCCCCGCTGAGGTCAAAGAGCTTCTGAGCAGATCTGAAGCACCCGGGGGTCAGGAAAAGGGATTAATAATTGGCCCGATGCTCCAGCGAGTCCGGCCCTGCCTGTGGCCGGCCCCTGCTCCGGCAGAGGTACAGAAGAGGCCGATCTCTGAACGCTCGCGCCCCTCGCCAGCGCCACACGATGCCGGGCAAAACGAGGCGGGGACCTGTGGAACTCCTCAAATGCGGGGAGCCAGGGCCCCTACCCCGGCCGGAGGGCGAGGGGCCCCACTGCGGCACAGAGCGCCCGGACACAGCGGGAGACAGGGGCTCTCTCCCCAGGAGCCAGGGCTACCGCCAATGGCGCGGGGAGGGGAGGGAAAGGAAACCGTTAGACTCCAGCCCCGTCATCTTCCCGCTCCGCCTTCTACCTGGTCCGGGAGCCCGCCCTGCGGCCCCGCTAGCAGGGGAGCCGGTAACAGGCCCGCACCGCACGGGCTCCGGGCAGTGGTCGCGCCCACGATCCCATCCCAGAACGCACCGCGGCGAGCGGAACGGGAGGGGGCAGTGCGTCCGGTTGCTAAGAGACGAGAGCGACTCGTGGGGGGCCGAGGCCCCTGTAGCGTCAGAAACAGCCACTTGCGAGGCTCTGCACGCGCTGAGTGTGCGCGAGCGATTAGCGCATGCCTAGCAGCAAGTCTGGAAGCCGTGGCTCACACTCGGCCCTGACCCTCAGATTCTGCTCCCTGAGCAAAGGGCGGGGCCGAAAAGCGGAGCCGAGGGGCCTCCTCTACCGCAGTGCCCCGGCCTCTAGCTGTGCCACGCGAGGGAGGCTGTAAACACCTGCCTGCTGGAGGCTTGATTCTGAGGCAGGTCTTCCTTTTCCCTGCTAGGTTCGGCAGGTTCAGACGTGAAACCTTGTCAGTTTCAGGAAAGCCAACCCCATCCCCAAAACATACCAAATAAGTAACCCTGGCCTTGCTGAATGTGGAACGGAGACAGGTGGAGCGAGCAACAGGCACAAAACGGAGAAGCTCCTTCATGACCCACAGTTCACGAAGAAAAAGAGTTGGGGGTGGATAATCAGCTGAACATGAGGGCCCAGGGCCAGGCTGTGGCCAAGAGCTAATGCAATCCTGGAGTGCATAAATGCAAATCGAGTAAGAGTCAAGAGATTATTTTTACTTCTATATGTAAGCAGGGGAATAGTCCCGCTATTGTGGGGAACTTTCCTGGCTTCTGCACTACCCCGGTGAAGTGGGGTTAGCGAAAGGATCTGAGTCCTCACTCCCACTTCCTTTACCCAGCTGCCTCCCTGCCATTGAGGACTCCCCTTCCACTCTCCTGTCTGGCAGAGTCCTTGTAACCCCAACAAGGCTGGGCCCAGGATTCCTGGGGGGCTCGACCCCCAACCCTGCTGTGGTCACCTAGGACAGGGGCTAGGGTGTCCCCACTCCAGGGTACTCTCTCTGCACTGGGCACTTCTCTGATCCACTGACCATTACATACAAGTTAAAGCAAATGCAAGTTATTTAATCAACAATTAATTTTAAAAAGAATAAGGAAAAATGGGAAAGGTTAAAGGAAACACATCAACCCGCTCTGTGGCAGGAAACATCACAAACAGTGTCCCTGGAATGTCAGGGCAGTTCACAGTCTGTTCCTTGTAAGTCCCAGGCTTTCTTCTCCGGCCCTGGTTTTGCTGCAGGGATGCTCTGGTGGTGGCCACACGCTCAGGCTCTAAGTGGTAGGACCCTTCTTTCCAGTGTCGGCCCCGCCCTGTCAGGATTGGATCCAAGCCTGGCCTGCAGAACCTCTTGGCTGAGGTGTCTCCCTGTGCTGGGCCCGCTGCCCAGGGTCCCCCTCGATCTCCCTAGCTGCTCATCGCACCCAGCTCCACCACTCTGTCTCTGTTGCTCTGCCTCCAGCTCCCTGGGCTGCTTCTCTGGCCCCTCTGGCTCTGGTTGCTGCAGCTCTGCTCCCAGGACAGGTCTGCACTGCAGGCTGCTTCTGTGACTCTGCTCCCAGCACTGACCTGCTTCATGGGCTTTTTTTCTGGTCCCTCTGGATCTGGCACAGCTCTGCTTCCCAGCTTAGCTTGGGCCCCTGCTTTCTCCTTAGTTCAGCCCCACTCTGTCTGACCTAGGCAAATCCAACTCACACAGAGGATGGGGCCTCCTGACTCCCTGCTTAGCCTGCTCGCCCTGTCATTCAGGCTGACCTGGAGCATTGGCCTCTCCCCATTGTTCCTGGGGGCTGTCAGTCTCAGGGTTCTGATTCCCCACCAACCCTTCCCCCTTTTTAGTATTGGGAGCTAGCAACTAAAACAGCCCCACTGAATGTTAGTAAGGGAGCAACAGTCCCCTTCCATGTATTTGACACTGGTGCAATTGCTGCTGGATCCTCTAGCCAGTTCTGGTGACCACAAATAAAGAAGGATGTTGCTAAATTGTAGAGGGCTCAGAGAAAAGCCACAAGAATGATTAGAGAGTTAGAAAACTTGGCTTTAAGTGGTTTTCTCAAGGAGCAAACTGTATTTAGTTTAACAAAGAGAAGGTTAAGGACTGACTTGATTAGTCTACAATTACCTACACGGGGAACAAATATCTAATCTATCAGAGAAAGATATATCACAATCCAATGACTGGACGTTGAAGCCAGGGCCGGCTGTAGGCACCAGCTAAGTAAGCTGGTGCCTGGGGCGGCACTGCTGAAGGGGCTCCGGCTGTCGTTGGGGTGGAACTCTGGCAGCAGCCCCGGCGGCAATTTGGCAGCAGCTTCTCTCCGTTGTTTCCCGCGGAGGCAATTCAGTGGCGACTCTTCTGACTTGGGTCTTGCTGTCAGTGGCAATTCAGCGGCAGCTCCCTCCGATGTTTCTGATCTCTCCGGCGGCGGCGTATTCATCAGGTTGTTTGTTTGTTTGTTTTTTGGTGCTGCTTGGGGTGGCAAAAAATGTAAAGCCGGCCCTGGTTGAAGCTAAACAAATTCAGACAGGAAATAAGGCATACATTTATAATGGTGAGAGTAATTAACCATTGGAATAATTTCTCACTGGTCATGGTGGATTCTCCATCACTGACCATTTTTAAATCAAGATTGGATGATTTGTGGGGGATTTCTATGACCTGTGTTATACAGGAGGTCAGACTAGATGATCACAGTGGTCCCTTCTGGCCTTGGAATCTATGAATCAATAGGAAAAAAGACTAGTGAAAACTTTTAGGCCCTGATCCTTCAAGAGAATTGTGTGGGCCACTGGGATAGATCAGGCACCTAAATATTTTGGTTAAAGTAGGTTGACTATTCCTGTTTGATCCTTCTAGGATTCTGTGTAGCATCCATCATCATATCATCTAAGACACCAATCCTTCAAACACTTATGTATGTTCCTAATGTTATGCATGACCTATTGAGGTCCCTTCCAGTCCCATGATTCTATGTGAGTACTTTATGGGTTACGTTAAGCATGTTTATAAATTGTAGCCTGTGTGCTTACCAAGGGGCAGCATATTCTTCTGCTCATCTTTCCTCATCCTTTAGACCAGAAAATTAGGACGGCTGATGCTAATCCTATATCCTGTCAGAATATGCTTTCCCTCATTCACCTTTCCTCATCCCCTGATCCAGGGATAGCAAATTCTGACAGGTGATCATCTGTCAGAATTTGCTATAGTTGTACCTGGGAAGAAAGATAAGCATTTTGAAAGGGAGGTAAAAAATGAGATGCCCTCAATATGGGAAATGTTTTCTAACTCCCGCTCTCAGCATCCTGCCAATCATACAGTGCAGAGGCTGGAGTCCCGGATGATCTAATCTTGACTGGCCTCCAAGAAAAGTTTGTCTGCTTTATTGGGAGTGGTGAGCATTGTATGCTTAGCGTGTGTATTCTGTTTTGGTAATTCTTAATAGAAGTTAAGGATATTACTGTGTAAGGTTCTTTTACTGGTAAAAGGCCTCAAACCTGCAGAAGATTTTGCCCTGAGCCCTAGGAATTGGGTAAGGGTGGCCCTAAGCCCTAGGAACTGAATAAGGGTAGTTTCCTTTCACCCTGAGCCCTAGGAACTGGGTAAGGGTTGGGGTGCTTAAATTAACTGGGTTATGCCTTGAGCCTACCGAAGGGTAATGGTGGGGTGCCCTAGAGTGTGTGGGTAACACATTCTGGCAACTCTTTTACTATGTTGCTCTATATTGCATATAATAGAAAGTCATAATATTTATAACTTGTTTATTATTCATATTGCCATAGTGACTAGGAGCCCTAGTCATGGAGCAGACCCCATTTTGGTAGGCATTGTACAAACACAGAGAGATGGTCCCGAGCCTACACCAAAGAATTTACAATCTAAAGCTATGTCTAAACTAGAAAGTTTTCCTGGTAGACATTACCAGCATTTCTATGTCAGTGGAGCATGTGCACACTTAGCAGCCTTTGTTGCTGTGCTTCCTCACTGTCAGAAGTTCTGTCAGCAAAAGATGTGGTGCAGTATGTTTACGTATCCTAGTGTACCCAATACCACCATCTGGTGCACACCTTTCTGTGTAATATTTGCAGTGCATTGTGGAATACCAGCAGTACATTCAGAAAATTATGGGAGCTCGGGGTTAAATTCCTGCAGTTCCCATTCTTCCAGTCCATAACTTCTGTGACTTTTTAAAAATTTGCACGGTTCTTTGTGCTGCTCTTTCAGTGTCTATCTTGCCATCCAGGATCACCTTGAACAGATTGGCATTATTGTGTTTGTTTTAAAGACAGGTCTCATGATTCTTCTATCTTTGCAGAGCTTCAATGACTGCCACAGAAACTGGTGATGCTGTGATGAAGATGAGACAAACAAGAAGGAAGAATGGATGATGCAGAAAGTGCATAAAAATTGCAAGGTGCTGCTGGCATTCGCTGATCAGCTCCACATGATCGAGTGGCACTTCTGGGCCCATGAAATGAGGATGACATGGTGCAACTATATTGTGAGGCAGATCTGAGATGAGCAGTAGTTGCTGTAGAACTTTAAAATACAAAGACCACTTTCCTGGGGTTGTGTGTTGAGCTCGCCTGAGCCCTCCATTGCAGAGACATCAGAATGAGAGCTGCTTTGACCGTAGAAAAGAGGGGCCTGCTTTGACCATAGGAAAGAGTGTGTGCTCTAGAAGTTTGCAATCCCAGGCTGCTATCAGTCAATGGACCATGAGTTCAGTGTTGGAAAATCCATGGTGGGGGCGGTTGTCATCCAGGTGTGCGTGGCTATTAAACGTGTCTTGCTGCATAGTATTGTGACTCTGGGCAATGTGCAGGAAATAATAGAGAGACTTGAAGCAATGGACTTCCTGAACTGTGGTGGGGTAATAGGCTGCATAGCCTGATTCTGCTGCCTGCTCCCCCACACCTTACTGCTTAGTACATAAACAGAAAGGGGTACTTGTGCCTGGTTATGAAAGCACTTGTGTATTACCGGAGGGTGTTTCACTGACATTAATGATGGCTGGTCAGGGAAGACATGACGCTCATGTCTTTAAGAACACAGCACTTTCTGAAAAGATGTAAGCAGGGATGCTTATCCTGTACCAGCACCACCACATTAGCACTGCTAGAATGCAGTGACATTTGCCAGAGTACAATCCGGACTGCTGGACAGCTATGTTCCCTCAATTCTCCAAGCTGGGGTGCCTTTTACACTGCTTTGCTTTGAGAGAAACCTCTCCTGGCCTGCTCACAGGCAACTTCTAGCATGTAAATTACTCCCAGCTGAGTTATAGGTGTGTTCCTATCCAGCCACTCCTGAATTATATTCTAGAGCAATACCGGCAAATTCTCAGTTCCAGACTTGTCCCCAGAAATGTGCATCTTGTACTGCTCAGCACCCTCTGCTGGGCAGTACAAGCTCACAGAAAATGAAATGACAGACTAACAGAAAATGATATATACAAACCCTCTTATCTCACATGGAGAGTCCAAACACTTCAATCCAAACACACACAAACATGTTTATCAACTACAGAAAGATAAATTTTAAGTGATTACAAATAATGAGGCATAAAAGTCAGAATTGGTTACAAAGAAATAAAAGGTAAAACACAAACTAATACCTAACTTAAAAAGCTAAGTGAACTTGAAGCAAAAAGGTTTTTCTCACCACATGCTCACAGCACTCTGTCTGGATTCCTTCAGCCAGGACCACTCCCCCAGTTCAATGGTGCTTCATTTGTCTTTCAAACATTGCTGCTGCCATGAGCTGATGTGAGATGTGTTTTGTGTCTTCAGTTCTCCCTTCTTATAGCATTTCTCTTCTTTGAGAATTATCTCCAGCTGGGGTTCAGGCGACAACAAGTCTGTTAGCCAAGATGTAAGTTTCTCACTCACACTCTTCTTCCTGCCAAAGAATGGCCGCTTAACCAGGTGATAGTCCATTTGATTTTGTTGACACTTGGTTGAGGCATCAGTTTGCCTTTTGCCTCTGAGGAACTGGTGCCTCCTGCTTTTCTAAACTTGGATCATGTCTCAGCAATGTCATACAGTAAAATCTTATAACTTTACATACAATGTTGCCATACACATTTTACCAGGACAACGATGATCAGCAAATTATAAGGTTTCAAATGATACGTCACAAGGAATAACTTTGTACAAGATTTATCATAGTTTTGTAAAAAGGATGAACACCAGGGTACAAACTGTCACAAATGCCACTAGTGATTCTGGGGAAGCTGCCCTACCCTTTGTATCCCTGGTTCGTGAAACCATACACCAGATACTGGACAGCATCAAGGAACGATTTAATTACTCTCTGAGCAGGTGCAAGATAACTGTTGAATGTGCATGTGGCAGACTGGAAGGACACTGGCAATAGTTCATGAATAGGTGGGATCTTAGTGAGGCAAACATTCCTGTTTTGCTTCTATTGATTTCAATGGAAGTTAGGAGCCTAAAAACCCTTAAAAAGAAAAGGAGTACTTGTGGCACCTTAGAGACTAACCAATTTATTTGAACATGAGCTTTCGTGAGCTACAGCTCACTTCATCAGATGCATACCGTGGAAACTGCAGCAGACTTTATATACACACAGAGAATATGAAACAATACCTCCTCCCACCCCACTGTCCTGCTGGTAATAGCTTATCTAAAGTGATCATCAAGTTGGGCCATTTCCAGCACAAATCCAGGTTTTCTCACCCTCCACCCCCCCACACACAAATTCACTCTCCTGCTGGTAATAGCCCATCCAAAGTGACAACTCTCTACACAATGTGCATGATAATCAAGTTGGGCCATTTCCTGCACAAATCCAGGTTCTCTCACCCCCCCACCCCCATACACACACCAAACTCACTCTCCTGCTGGTAATAGCTCATCCAAAGTGACCACTCTCCCTACAATGTGCATGATAATCAAGGTGGGCCATGTCCAGCACAAATCCAGGCTTTCTCACTCCCCCCCACCTTTTTTTCCAGGGACACACACACACACACACACAAACTCACTCTCCTGCTGGCAATAGCTCATCCAAACTGACCACTCTCCAAGTTTAAATCCAAGTTAAACCAGAACGTTGGGGGGGGGGGTAGGAAAAAACAAGGGGAAATAGGCTGCCTTGCATAATGACTTAGCCACTCCCAGTCTCTATTTAAGCCTAAATTAATAGTATCCAATTTGCAAATGAATTCTAATTCAGCAGTTTCTCGCTGGAGTCTGGATTTGCAGTTTTTTTGTTTTAAGATAGCGACCTTCATGTCTGTGATTGCGTGACCAGAGAGATTGAAGTGTTCTCCGACTGGTTTATGAATGTTATAATTCTTGACATCTGATTTGTGTCCATTTATTCTTTTACGTAGAGACTGTCCAGTTTGACCAATGTAAATGGCAGAGGGGCATTGCTGGCACATGATGGCATATATCACATTGGTGGATGTGCAGGTGAACGAGCCTCTGATAGTGTGGCTGATGTTATTAGGCTCTGTGATGGTGTCCCCTGAATAGATATGTGGGCACAGTTGGCAACGGGCTTTGTTGCAAGGATAAGTTCCTGGGTTAGTGGTTCTGTTGTGTGGTATGTGGTTGTTGGTGAGTATTTGCTTCAGGTTGCGGGGCTGTCTGTAGGCAAGGACTGGCCTGTCTCCCAAGATTTGTGAGAGTGTTGGGTCATCCTTTAGGATAGGTTGTAGATCCTTAATAATGCGTTGGAGGGGTTTTAGTTGGGGGCTGAAGGTGATGGCTAGTGGCGTTCTGTTATTTTCTTTGTTAGGCCTGTCCTGTACTAGGTAACTTCTGGGAACTCTTCTGGCTCTATCAATCTGTTTCTTTACTTCCACAGGTGGGTATTGTAGTTGTAAGAAAGCTTGACAGAGATCTTGTAGGTGTTTGTCTCTGTCTGAGGGGTTGGAGCAAATGCAGTTGTATCGCAGAGCTTGGCTGTAGACGATGGATCATGTGGTATGGTCAGGGTGAAAGCTGGAGGCATGTAGGTAGGAATAGCAGTCAGTAGGTTTCCGGTATAGGGTGGTGTTTATGTGACCATTGTTTATTAGCACTGTAGTGTCCAGGAAGTGGATCTCTTGTGTGGACTGGACCAGGCTGAGGTTGATGGTGGGATGGAAGTTGTTGAAATCATGGTGGAGGGTGAGAAAACCTGGATTTGTGCTGGAAATGGCCCAACTTGATGATCACTTTAGATAAGCTATTACCAGCAGGACAGTGGGGTGGGAGGAGGTATTGTTTCATATTCTCTGTGTGTATATAAAGTCTGCTGCAGTTTCCACGGTATGCATCCGATGAAGTGAGCTGTAGCTCACGAAAGCTCATGCTCAAATAAATTGGTTAGTCTCTAAGGTGCCACAAGTACTCCTTTTCTTTTTGCGAATACAGACTAACACGGCTGTTACTCTTAAAAACCCTTAAGTAGCTGGGCCAAAGGTGCTTCTTAATAGCAAGATATCTTTAATGAAACAAACTAATCATCTCCAGATTGTTGACTGATAACATGTTTTTAAATGGTTATGGTACATTTTAACCTAGTTTAGATTATAGCAAGGAACAAGTTGTACCATGTTTACTTAATAGAAGAACATAGGTCAGCTGTAATTCTCTGGCTGTCTTGAGGGCTGGGAGAGGCTACACTCTGAAGGTATTGGACACTCAGGTTAATTAATGACACTAACTTATAGGAATTATACCTTTTTATTCTTTCCATAGCTGTAGTGGCTCAGGATCCCAGAGAGGAATTAAGAGCTTCTTGTACTATACCTTATACAAATAAATAACAGAAGAAAATCCCTGCCCTAGAAAAGTGGTTCTCAGCCTTTTTGGGCTCAGGAACAATTTGTAAACTTGATAGCCTGTCACAACCTAATAAATAGTTTTAGAGCAAAACAAATAAATGAACCTCATTTACTTAATATTCTTACCCACAGTATATAATATACACATTAATATAATAAGTACACTATGTGTACCGTAGTTTGAGCTCCTGCCCCATAGGTCTGGCTGGACTTGGCTTCCTGCTCTGGGTGTTGTGACATACAGGGTCGTAGTATCACTCAGGGGGGCCAGCCAGGCCAAATTTGTATAAGTGGCATTGCAAACTGGCACCTGGGATCACAGTACCATTCACTCAAATTTGGCATGGCTGGTTCTCCATCATCATGATGGAGGGCCAAACCTGAGTGGTGCTATGACCCCTGAAAGAGGTAGCAACTCCCAGAGTGGGAAGCCGAGCCCCGTCAGCCCCAGATTTGGAGCTGCAGGGACTGCAGCTGTGACATAGGTGTAGGGTCTGAACCCCTTCCATCACAAGCCTTCCACACCTCTGTGGAAACAGGACCCAACTCCTCTCTTCCCCTCAAGAGCCTCCATGTCCCTTCAACACATTCTGGTGATTTAATTTTGGGTCATGACTCATGACCCACAAGTTGAGAAAACCTGTTCTAGAGACTTTGCAATCTAGGATTTAGACATTTAAGTTGATACAATTTTGTAAATAAATGGCACAATTGAGAGCTAGTTTCTAGGCCCTGCAAAGGCCATGGCAACTTTTCCCCCTCCCCCTTACCCCACTACTTCATTTTTTAAAAATGTAGTTTTCTGTCCCCTTTCCTGGCAAAGATATCCCGATATAAACTGTTTGCTGTGATTGAAAGTTTGTCATCAGATTATAGTCTTTCTAAAGATCATAGTATTTATAGTCCCTCCCTGTAGCTGGCCTCTGGTGTCCACGTAAACCAGAGCCAAAGGTACTTTGATTTTTGGCAGAATGCCCATTCAGTTCATGGCTTTTTATGAGGCACTGCCTTTCAGGATTCTGTTGCTGGTAGTACAGCTGCCACAGTTCCCTTCTAGCTGTCTGCTGGTAGCTGAGCTGACTCACCTGTTGATAGCCACTGTAGCGTCAAGAAGAGGAAGCCAAAAATAGCGAGAGGAAGTGTGATCTAGTGGACTAAACACTGGACTGAGAATAAGGGACTTCTGCATTCTACAGCCCCATATATACAACAGTAATAAACATGTTTAATATGGTTATACCTAAGCCATGTTATAACATGTTTATTCTTTCCCATGTGGAAAGAACCCCTCCCTCCACTGTTTTAGCCATGTTAAGGAACCATATTTTAGCCTAGGTAGCTATCAGCGTTAAAATATAGTTTTCTTATAGATTTCTGATATTGTTTTTATTTTTTTGTCTACAGAGGCAGTTTTTAAAAAAGTTATAATGTGGTTTGTCTACAACCATGTTTAAACATGGTTATCTTTGTTGTATAGACAAGGCCTAATCCCAGTGTTTATAACAACTCCTTCAAAGGGAATGAACAGAAGAGAGCAATTATCAATTATCAAGTGATCCATCCCCAACATCCTGGGTCATCCAGGCCCAACATCTGGCAGTCTGAGGCTTAGAGACACCTACAGCATGGGGTTGCATGCGCTTGGCTAACTGGCATTAATAGACCTATCTTCCATGAATTTATCTAATTCTCTTTTGAACCCAGGTATACTTTTTGTCCTTCACAACATCCTCTGGCAACCAGTTCCACAGATTGACTGTGCATTGTGTGAAGAAATACTTCCTTTTGTTTGTTTTAAAGCTGCTGCCTATTAATTTCATTTGGTGACCCTACTTCTTGTGTTATGAGAAGGAGTAAATAACACTTCCTTATTTACTTTCTCCATACCAGTCATGATTTTATAGACCTCTATCATATCCCCCCATAGTCATCTCTTTTCCAAGCTGAAAAGTCCAAATCTTATTAATCTCTCCTCATACAGAAGCTGTTCCATACCCCTAATAATTTTTGTTGTCCTTTTCTGAACCTTTTCCAGTTCCAATATATCTTTTTTGAGGTGGGGCAACCACACCTGCACACAGTATTCAAGATATGGGCGTACCATGGATTTATATAGAGGCAATATGATAATTTCTGTCTTCTTATCTATCCCTTTCTCACTGATTCCCAACATTTTTAGCTTTTTTGACTGCCGCTGCACATTGAGTGGATGTTTTCAGAGAACTATCCACAGTGACTCCAAGATCTCTTTTTTGAGTGATAACAGCTAATTCAGATCCATCGTTTTGTATGAATATTTTGGATTATGTTTTCCACTGTGCATTACTTTGCATTTATCAACAGTGAATTTCACCAGCTATTTTCTTCCCTAATCACCCAGTTTTGTGAGATCCCTTTGTAGCTCTTCACAGTCTGCTTTGGACTTAACTATCTTGAGTAGTTTTGTATCACCTGCAAATTTTGCCACCTCACTGTTTACCCTTTTTCCCAGATCATTTATAAATATGTTGAACAGTATTGGTGCCAGTACAGATACCTGGGGGATACCACTATTTACCTCTCTCCATTCTGAAAACTGACAGTTTATTCCTACCCTTTGTTTCCTATCTTTTAACCAGTTACCAATCCATGAGAAGATCTTCCCTCTTATCCGACGACATCTTACTTTGCTTAAGAGCCTTTGGTGAGGGACTTGTCGAAGGCTTTCTGAAAATCTAAGTACACTATATCCACTGGATCCCCCTTGTCCACATGCTTGTTGACCCCCTCAAAGAATTCTGGTCGATTGGTGAGGCATGATTTCCCTTTACAAAGACTATGCTGACTCTTCCCCAAGAAATTATCTTCATCTATGTATCTGACAATTCTGTTCTTTCCTATAGCTTCAACCAGTTTCCCTGATACTGAAGTCAGGGTTACCTGCCTGTAATTGACAGAATCACCTCTGGAGCCCTTTTTAAAATTGGTGTCACATTAGCTATCCTCCAGTCATTTGGTGCAGAAGCTGATTTAATGATAGGTTACAGACTACAGTTAGTAGTTCTGTAATTTCACATTTGAGTTCCTTCAGAACTCTTGGGTGAATACCATCTGGACCTGGTGTCTTCTTACTGTTTAATTTATCAATTTGTTCCAAAACTTCCTCTAATGACACCTCAATCTGGGACAGTTCCTCAGATTTGTCACCTAAAAAGAATGGCTCAGGTTTGGGAATCTTCCTCACATCCCTCAGCCGTGAAGACCAATGCAAAGAATTCATTTAGTTTCTCTGCAATGGTCCTTGAGTGCTCCTTTAGCATCTCAATCATCCAGTGGCCCCACTGGTTGTTTTGCAGGCTTCCTGCTTCTGATGTACTTAAAATTTTTTTTGCTATTAGCCAAAGATTCAAAAGGTATCTGTTCTTCAAATTTTTTTTTGGCCTTCCTAATTATATTTTTACACTTCACTTGCCAGCGTTTATGCTCCTTTCTATTTTCCTCACTAAGATTTAACTTCCACTTTTTAAAGAATGCCTTTTTGCCTCTCACTGCATCTTTTATTTTGTTGTTTAGCCACGGTGGCACTTTTTTTGTTCTCTTACTATGTTTTTTAATTTGAGGTATACATTTAAGTTGAGCCTCTATTATGATGTCTTTAAAAAGTCTTCATGCAGCTTGCAGGGATTTCACTTTTGGCACTGTGCCTTTTAATGTCTTTTTAACTAACTTCCTCATTTTTGTGTAGTTTCCCTTTCTGAAATTAAATGCTACCGTGTTGGGCTGCTGTGGTGTTTTCCCCGCCATAGGAATGTTATATTTAATTATATTATGGTCACTATTACCAAGCGGTCCAGCTGTATTCATCTCTTGGACCAGATCCTGTGCTCCACTTAGGACTAAATCAAGAATTCTCTCTCGTCTCATGGGTTACAGGACTAGCTGCTCCAAGAAGCAGTCATTTACAGTGTCAAGAAACTTTATCTCTGCATCCCATCCTGAGGTGACATACCCAGTCAATATGACAATAGTTGACATCTCCCATTATTATTGGGGTTTTTATTTTTATTGCCTCTCTAATCTTCCTGAACATTTCACAGTCACTATCACCATCCTGGTTAGGTGGTCAGTAATATATCCCTACTGCTATATTCTTATTATTCAAGCATGGAATTACTATCCATAGAGATTCTATGGTACAGTTTGGTTCATTTAAGACTTTTACTTTACTTGATTCTATGCTTTCTTTCACATATAGTACCTCTCCCCCACCAGCACAGCCTGTTCTGTCCATCCGATATATTTTGTACCCTGGTATTACTGTGTCCCATTGATTATCCCCCTTCCATCAAGTTTCTGTGATGCCTATTATATCAATATCCTCATTTAATACGAGGCACTCTAGTTCACTCATCTTATTATTTAGACTTCTAGCATTTGTGTATAAGTACTGTAAAAAACTGTCACTTTTAGCTGTCTGCCATTACATGATGTAATTGAATGGGAGTCTTTTTAATTTGACTGTTTCTCATCAGATCCTAACTGTATTTTATCGTCTTCCATCTTCTCCTTCTAGCACATAGAGAATCTCCATTAATAGATCCTCTCCTAAGGGATGTCTCTGTTCGAACCACATGCTCCTCTGCACCTGTCAGCTTTCCCCCAGCCCTTAGTTTAAAAACTGCTCTACAACCTTTTCAATGTTAAGTACCAGCAATCTGGTTCCATTTCGGTTTAGGTGGAGCCCATCCTTCCTGTATAGGCTCCCCCTTTTCCAAAAGTTTCCACAATTCCTGATAAATCTAAACCCCTCTTCCCTACACCATCACCTCATCCATGCATTGAGACCCTGCCATTTTTCCTAACTAGCCCTGCGTGTGGAACTGGAAGCATTTCAGAGACTGCTACCATGGAGTTCCTGGACCTTCAATCTCTTCCCTAAATTTGGCCTCCAGGACCTTTCTCCTTTCCTTCACTATGTCATTGGTACCTACATGTACCATGACCACCAGCTCCTCCCCAGCACACTTATCTAGATGTCTCGAGAGATCCGCAACCTTTGCACCAGGCAGGCAAGTCACCATACAATTCTTCCAGTCATCGCAAACCCAGTTATCTAAGTTTTTAATGATTGAATCCTCTATAACTATTACCTGTCTCTTCCTAATACCTCGAGTTCCCTCCCCGGAGAGGTATCCTTAGTGCGAGAGGATACTATGACATCATCTGGAAGGAGGGTCCCAACTATGGGATCGTTTCCCTCTGCTCCAGTTGGATGTTTTCCTTCCCTGAGACTTTCATCCTCCTCAACAGCACAGAGGCTGTCAGACCAGGGGTAGAACCATTCTACTGAGTCCTGGAAAGTCTCATATATGTAACTGTCTGTCTCCCTTAGCTCAGCACTCTAGCCTCCATAGCCCATACACAGTCTCTGAGGGCCAGGAGCTCCTGGCACCAAATGCACACATACGCCACCTGTCTATAGGGCAGATAATCATACATGCTACACGGAATGCAAATAAACTAGATAGCCCCAACTCTGTTGATGGACTTCTGCCTGCATTCTCTGTTTACTCCTGCTGCTCCTTCCTTTGTTGTTTTGTTTTTATCAGGGGTGTTTATTGCCTTAAGTTTAAAGAATGTTAAGTATATCTAGCTTCCCCCTCACCCTCCCCTTCTAAACTCCCTCGCAAAACTCCCCTGTTTACTAACTCCTTTGGTTGCTTAGGAGCAGGCTTTTTAAAGCCCTAGACTTCCTCAGTAGCCCTGCCCCCTGGTTAAGGGTTGATGGATGCTAACGGGCTTAGGGATCAAAGCCTTGTTAAGAAGCTCTCAGCCTTGCCTACCAGTCCCCTAGGCTTGGCTCGTGATCCCCCAAACGAACACACCACACCATATTTCAGTTAAGCAGCAAGCACCCCACAAACACACATGCTACAGACAACAAACTTACCCCAAGGGTCATGTAATCACTGTTGTTTTATCCCACAATGCTTTATGTGCTGCACTCCAGTATTTGTGGGAGTCCATGCAAACCTTGTAAGTTCTAAGGGAGGGGGGGTGTTCATTGTGCAATATCTGCCTAATTAATTATTATATATAATATGCTGCAAAGGCTATTGCTTATGGAGTTGGCTACTAGACAGCTACAATCAATACAGATAATGTATTGAAATGAGTCTTTTAAAACGTTATTTAATAAATTAACTGATAAGCTTCTTGATTGCTATATCTTGGGGAAAAGAGCTTGCAAGATGTGTTTTATGTTGCCTGTTATATGTATATGTTTTTTGTTAGAGTACATGAACAATATGGATATTTGAATCTATATACACATCAACTCTTTATCCATACTCAATTTTTTTCACCATTCTTGATATTTATTTCTTCCAATGCATAGTACTTATTATAGCAACTTTAACTTAAAAAAGCTTTTTTTGGTCTGTGAGTATGTGAAATGTAGCCCAATTAAAATAATGGTAGGAAGTATTTGCACGCCTGGCTTTCTAAAAGATTTATTTATAAAGTGTATTGATATTATTTTGTTTTTTGATTTAAGAGAATAAAAGTCAGAAAATAGTACTGGAGTCCATAAGGCTACTCATGGTACCAGCAGTAAGCAGTAGGCCCAATAACGTTTTCAGAATTGGGCCCTTTAATGAGGGAGTACTGCAATGACATTTTTTCCTTGTCTTCCATATTACACTAAAAATGGTGAACAGCAGATATTTTTAAAAACTGATCTAGAAAAGTAAAATATACAGCACAAAAGCAAAATTAATCACAGTAATATAGTTATGAGCCTAGGTGATCTAGTGTGTATATATAGTATTCTATTCCAAACAGCAATTCAGTGTAGTCTCACTTTACCTAAATACATAAACTGATCCAATATGGAATTTGAAAATAAATAAGTCTAAAATATATAGTGAAAAAAATCTTGATTATGAACAGTGCTTGTGTTGTAGTTTGTGTGTAAAGCAGATGTTATCTAACAAGGAAATCCATCTTTAAAACATTTTTCTGTAAAATCACATTTATAGCATGTCCTTTGTAACATCTACCTTCCTAATACACTTGCTCTTTTGCCTCATGTAGACAGCTTTTTACAGGATCATAGTATTTTTACATATAAGATTGGTAATAAGTTAGAATCACATAATTTGCATTGAACATTACTGGCTACATTTAACTTTATAAAATATGGATAAATGTTACTAAAACAAAAGCATTTTAATTAACTTTTCATTTTTCAGCATGATCAGTTTTGTCTGAGCTTTTAGTATTGTAACTAGCAACGTATCTTAGTTTGTTTCAACTGAAACATGCTGTTTCCAATTGCTTTAGTGACCAAGTAATGCGTTTAATATTTAACAGAGGTGAACTATGCCTCTGTTTTCATTCCACTCCAGTGGGTTTGGTAAATTTTTCCTAACTCAAGAAACACTTTGTATTTCAGAGATACATGATTCCTTGCTTTCCTGGGAGAAAACAAACATTTACTTTCCTGCATATATCCATTTCAGTCTTTTAAAAATAATAATTTGCTCTGCCCTGCTTTGCTTCACCAAGCTACTCTTATAGATCCCTAGCTCCTCCCCCTACAGTAAGATCCTGCCTACTGTCTTCAGCCAATATCAGGTTTTTTGCCCGTTTATGGTATAGAAATGGAGCATGTTTAACAGAGAACACATTCCAAAAAATAATGGAGTGGTCATCTTTGCTGCTGTCAATGAAACTGTGAAAGGCTTCTCCTACTGCTTCTAGACTAAGAAGAAAGAATCTCTGCATTGAGAGAAGAAAAGAACGCCCCGTTTGGTGAGTGCATGTTTGCTCCACTTGGACATCTCATATGTCAAGATAAACTCTTTCTTTTTCTAATTAAGCCCAGAATCTTTCATCACATCTCTGCTAAATAGGCTTAAGGTTTTTGATCTTTCCACAGGGATCACAGTGTAACCCTTCTGCCCATCAGAGTTGGCAGCAACAAGGGCCGAGTTCAGTATCTAGGGGTTCCATTCCAATAACACAATGCAAAACTGTCTTGAGCCCCCACCCAGTGACCTGGGACAAACGTATACCACTATCCCTGGGCACCTCTAAGAGGCAATACTTCCCCTCTTGCAAGCACAGAGTCTCAGTGTAGCAAAAGCCTTTTGATAACAGAGAGAAACAATGTGGCATTATGTTGGGGAAACACCACCAACAGGATTCATAACACAACCCATGAGCAAAAACCCACCCCAAGCAAATTGGGCCATGTCCTTTCCCTTTGGTTCTTGAGTCCAGCAACCCAAAAGTCCAACAACCCAAAAGCCTCTGTCCCTGGTCAATGCAGCCCCAGAGTTCGAAAGTTTATCTGCAGAGTTTAACCTCCCAGCCTGGGTGGAAACACAGGGGTTAAGGGGCACCTTACGTATCCCAAGCCGACTGCTCCGCTAGCCATCCCATAAGCCACCCTGCAGTATATCTTCAGGCCCTGCGCCACCTAACACAGCACTCACTGATTTCACCTTTTAGTAATTTTAACTCTTTAGTAATTTCAGCTTGTAGTAGGGGAGCCTCAGTACTGGTGAATTCAGCTCACAGCTTGTAACTAGACTCCTAATAGAATCAAAATGAGCTCTGATATTCCACAGTGGAGAGAGGAGACAGTGCAATTAGAATTTAGGGCCCTCACAAGGGGACATACCATAAGGCATTTAATACCTATCTCTAACCTCTCTCAATTCACTGGATTTTGGAACCCATGACCCTTGCCTAGCGAGTGCTGCTTAGTTGATGGCGAGTCCCTCCATCATAACAAAAGGCCAAGTACAGTTCCACTGTCCTTGATTCACATAATCAGGATAACAACAGTTTATTCTTTCTGCCCCAATAACAGAGAAACTGGGGTTCCTACAGCAGCCAGAGTGACCATCTAGGTGGGGTGGGTGTGCCTATACAAATGAGATCAGCCCCTGAAGTTCTTTTCCACAACTCGCCACCAGATGTCAGGGTAGAGCTCATCCTGATTCTGCTTACATCAGGAAAGAGAAGAGTCACCAGCCATCTACTCAAATTAACGGATCTGCAAATATTTATGCTGTGACAGACAAGGGAACTCTTCTTTCCTTATCCCACCCTCTCTCCTGTCATTTTGACCTTGGAAATCTCACTTCCCATGTACTCCCCTTTTCCTTTTCTAATCTTTTCATTGTTCTTCTTTTTCCTGTTCTTGCCCATCCATCTATTCATTGACCACGTGGAAGCATTAGACTGTCTGAGCATCAGTGACAGCAGGGAATATGCCTGTTGTCTTGTTCTTACACAGAAGAATCTATTATTGTCTTATGTGGAAGTTCTGCCTGGGTAATGGCTAATGGGGTCAGGCTCCAGTATAGGATTGCAAGGCATGTGGTTTTCGACCGGAATGCCCAGTTGAAAAGGGACTCTGGTAGCTCCGGTCCGCACTGCTGACCGTGCCGTCAAAAGGCTAGTTGGCCGCCCACAGCGGAGCAGGCAAGGTGCCAATCAACTCCATGGCTCCCAGAAAGCTGCAGGCATCTCTCTCTGGTTCCTAGGCTTAGGGGTGGCAACGGGGGCCCTGCATGCTGCTCCCCACCCCGAGCACTGTCTCCGCAGTACCTATTGGCCGGGAACCACGGCCAAGGGGAGCTGCAGGGGCAGTGCCTGCAGGCAGGGGCAGCCGCAGAGTTGCCTGGCCAGGCCTCCGCCTAGGAGACAGAGGAAAATGCTGGCAGATTCCTGGGAGCTGCCTGAGGCAAGCGCCACCCGGAGCCTGCACCCCCAACCCCCTCCCATGCCCCAACTCCCCTGCCCGAGCTCTGAGCCCCCTCCTGCACTCTGAACCCCTCGGCCCAAGCCCAGAGCCTCCACCTGCACCCCAAACTCCTCATCTCCGGCCCCACCCCAGGGACTGCACCCCCAGATGGAGCATTTAGAACATTTAGAAAATGACATTTTAAATTAATTTATTGGAGAATTAAAAAGAATATGTGAAAAATACCTTTAAAATGCTAGGCCGTTTGTGAATTATCCCAACAGAGGTTCACCAGACTCTACCAAGAAAATAACAAACATTCACATTTGGTCTGAGTATAATAATTTTTAACCCAAATTTTTCTGAAACGTATACGCTCCTGAAAATAGGTGCTTAGAATGGAAGTGTCTTTTCAACCACTGCTGTAATGCTAATACCACAACGCTATAACTTTTAAGAGCAGGTGTGACAAAAGAAGGTTAAGGGTGATGTGATCACAGTCTATAAGTACACACATGGGGAACAAATATTTGATAAGAGGCTCTTCAATTTAGCAGGCAAAGGTATAATATGATCCAATGGCAAGAAGTTGAAGCTAGACAAATTCAGACTAGAAATGAGATGCAAATTGTTAATTGCTGTGGATTCTCCATCATCGGCACTGTTAAAATCAAGATTGGATATTTTTTCTAAAAAAAGAGGCTCCAGTTCAAACAAAAATTAATTGAGGTAAGTCCTAAGGTCTGTGTTATTCAGAAGACCATGCTCAGTGATCACAGTGGTCCCTCCTGTCATTCTAATCTATGAATTTAAAATATTAACCTTTTTATTTTTTGTTTTCAGGGAAATTCAGCGTAAGATTACAAGAGAGAATGCTTAGACATGAGGCGAATCCATTCGATTAGTGCACAATAATAGGAGACGCAGCACTACAATAGGAACAGAGGATATTGTAAACCAATTGAAGGCATTAAATGGATATTATCAAGTCAAATGTGGCACAACATTTTGTTTTTTAAAGAAATAAGTTTTTACAAAACCAGATCAACAGAAATATTTCCATTATTTTTTCTTAGTTCTAATGGAAACTTACTGTTTTAAAATAATAAACCTCTCTTGCCATACAAATGCACAGAATGGATTTTGAAGGTTTCAACCTCAGTATGGAGCTGCTATCAAGGCACATCACTGGTTAGGCTTAAGGCAAATAGTTCATTTGGAAATGAGGACAACCGTGGTCTGACAAATTATAGTACTTCTTTCTGTCCAGACTCTGTGTTAGGAAAAGACCTGCCAATCTCACTGTTGGGAACTTTTAATTTAAACAAAGCGGGTCAGCTCAGCAATTCCTCTTTCTGGGGTAAATACACTGAGTACCCTGCAGTTTAATGTGTGTAGCTCTTTCAAAGGACCTTAAACACTCGAGTCCTGCCTGTACTGCATGGACATCATAGGTGGCATGGCAAAAGGGTAGGAGTTTGTCATCTTTGTAGGTAAAACAGTGGTGGGGTAGAGAGGGAAGGGGTGGGACATTGCCTGAATGACAGGCACACCAAACAGGGCAGAACAACTGTAGAACCATGTGCTCCTTTTTCCTTGCTGATGGACAATAGCTGGAATTCCATGTCCCCCCTCCGCAGCGGGATGCTGATCACCCACCTGTGCAGCATGCTGGTGCCCTGAGGTTCAAAAAGGATAAGTGCAGGGTCCTGCACTTAGGATGGAAGAATCCAATGCACTGCTACAGACTAGGGACCGAATGGCTAGGCAGCAGTTCTGCGGAAAAGGACCTAGGGGTGACAGTGGACGAGAAGCTGGATATGAGTCAGCAGTGTGCCCTTGTTGCCAAGAAGGCCAATGGCATTTTGGGATGTATAAGGAGGGGCATAGCGAGCAGATCGAGGGACGTGATCGTTCCCCTCTATTCGACATTGGTGAGGCCTCATCTGGAGGACTGTGTCCAGTTTTGGGCCCCACACTACAAGAAGGATGTGGATAAATTGGAGAGGGTCCAGCGAAGGGCAACAAAAATGATTAGGGGTCTAGAACACATGACTTATGAGGAGAGGCTGAGGGAGCTGGGATTGTTTAGCCTGCAGAAGAGAAGAATGAGGGGGGATTTGATAGCTGCTTTCAACTCCCTGAAAGGGGGTTCCAAAGAGGATGGCTCTAGACTGTTCTCAATGGTAGCAGATGACAGAACAAGGAGTAATGGTCTCAAGTTGCAGTGGGGGAGGTTTAGGTTGGATATTAGGAAAAACTTTTTCACTAAGAGGGTGGTGAAACACTGGAATGCGTTACCTAGGGAGGTGGTAGAATCTCCTTCCTTAGAGGTTTTTAAGGTCAGGCTTGACAAAGCCCTGGCTGGGATGATTTAACTGGGAATTGGTCCTGCTTCGAGCAGGGGGTTGGACTAGATGACCTTCAGGGGTCCCTTCCAACCCTGATATTCTATGATTCTATGATCTATGATTCACTGCCTGGTGGGGAGGGCAAGGGGATGTTTCCAGTGCACCCTCCCGCTGCCCACGGAAGGGTAGGGAGAAGAGGCACCACCAGGGGGAGCTGATGTGAAGGTGGGGGCAAGCAAGAGAGAGGGGGCATTCCTGTAGGGGGAGCTTTGGGAGGAGTTTGCGGGGAAGGTAGGAGAGATGGGAGTGAGCTGTACTGGGGGGAGGGTTGCAAGGGGGAACGAGTTGAGACTAGGGGACTTTGTATGGGGGCGTTTGGGGGCTTGTGGTGAGGACTGGGAAATGGGGCTCCCCAAAGATAGCCCAGCTGGAGACTCTCTGCCTCCAAATTCCACCCTCCCCAGTCGTTCTCACAATGAGCGAGGAAGAGAATCACGCCATCTGAGAAAGTGAGCTGTAGCTCACGAAAGCTTATGCTCTAATAAATTGGTTAGTCTCTAAGGTGCCACAAGTCCTCCTTTTCTTTTTGCTCCTAACCCCGGTAATTACGGGTTGATGGTTGTCGTGCCCGCCCGCCCCTCTTTTTTTCTCCCCGTCGGGAAAGCGAAACATCTCGGCACAGGGCCTCCATAGGAGCCGCTGCTTAGGGGCCTTTCGGAGAGCCAATCGGAACACGTGTACAGGGAGCCAATCAGAGAGGCTGTGACATCCTGTGAGGGATGGGGAGAGAGCGTCCGCAAGCAGGAGGCTGCCCCAGGAGGTTACGGCTCTGGTGGTGCGTCCCGCTCCTGCCGCTCTAGCGCCCCTCGTGCAGCGGCAGGGGTCCCTCCAGGACATGGAGCCTGCCCAGGCGGGACAGGTTGTGGTGATTGGCAGGTAAGCTCCAGCGGTCTCTCCTGTTTGGAGGCAGGGTCTAGAGTCTAGATGCAGTGGCCAGAGGGAGCAGCAGGTACCGGCGGTGCTGGGAGCCACCAGGGGCTCTGGTGACAAATGCCACAGGGAGGTGGGAAGGGTTTGGGCATTTCACCTCAACCCTGCCAGTGAAACCACAGCCCTGGACTTTGGGCTGTTGGTATCGATTCCTGATGCTGTCTATGTGCTGCCAATAGGTGCAGGCACAAACTGTTGCCTTAGTTTTTGCTGCTGTAGCAGCAGCCAGATACCACAGCGCGGTGTTAGCTGAGAATAATCGATCTAAATTGTGCAACAGTGAACATTACTCAGAATTAGTACAAAAGGCATCAGCTTTAAAATGATTCTCCAGCCGGGAAAACTTTTGCTCTAATGTGATTGGTTTACTCTATGTTCATGTGTCATTCTGTTGCTGATAAATTTGGATCCTTCTGAAAACTGTGTGCTGCATCAGTCCAGTGTAGTCTCTTTTGTTATGCCTTTTTATAGCTTGGTGAGCATGTGCTCATTTTCTCCATATTCATTTACTGTGAAGCACAACCCTCCATGTATTTTTCTGCGTGCTGTGTGGGTGAATAAAGTTGTGTTCAGGTTTACGTAAAGGTCATAAAGCATGCAGAGAAGCTTAGAGATAAGATACAATATCACAATGATACTTATTTGAAGCATGACATGAAGAAGTAGCATTTTGGGACTGAGGCATTAATACAAGTCTCATTTCAATTTGTTTTTGAGATTAAATAAAAAAGCTAATCAGTTTTAAAAAGTAGCTTTTTCCAGTTACTTCAGATTTATCAATGGCTCTGAATAACTACTGTAAATGCACACCTGCTACTGACTGGCTAAAGTACTCTGCCACCTGCCTTGAGAGACCATTTGAGGTGTGACCTATATTTTCAGGCATGTGTCTTCATGCTGTCACATGACAGTGACTAGACTAATAGCTAGGGGTCACACTTAGTTACCCGTCATTTGCAATTGGTATGCTGAGGGTCAGAAGGCTTGTCCTGTCTGTACATAATGTGTAATGTCACCATACGACATGACCTAACCTAGACAAAGTGTGGGAATGTTGTGAGAGGTGGGCACACTATAGCTACCTGAAACTAAGTCCTGGGTCCCTCTTGCACCAGTGTTGTTTTGACATCTTACAAGTGCTGTGCTCTCTGAGTGTGTTAGTCAAAGTATAGAACGGAGATTTTAAAAAGCATGCTAAAACTTGACTTCTTTCTTGGGATCAAGACACCACAATATATGGATTTCTCCTTAATATTGAAGGTGCAAAATAATAAGAAGCTTATAATAATTTAAGAAGCACTTGACAAATACTTCAGTGATAACCACAATATAAGGATGCCACAGTGGCTAACAAGTTTTAATCCCATATCTGCATGGGTTCAGTAAACTGCTTAGAAGTTGATGAGAACTGGGGTTTTTTTTTTTTTTTTAATGGAATCCTGTTTCTTTTTTCAGAGAAAGAGGAGAGAATAGCTTTGCGCCAGCTCAGCAACATTTAATGTGAAGTTAAATTCTGTTTTTGTTCCAATTATTTCCATTGTTTCCTTCTGTCTCCTTGAAAAGCTTCCTGTTTTGTTTTTAACTGAAGGCTGGAGCAAGACTTTTCCGGTTTTCTTTTCTCTTCTGCCTTTCCGTTGTCCCCTGGCCTATTGCTGTTCTCTCTTTCATTACCCATGTCCTTTTTCACTGTTGGTCACATGGCCTTGTAGAATGAAACTTTCCAAGTCTGTGGCACTCATGCAGTTCAAAGGAAAATACAAGAGCAGTTCCTCTCAGCAACAAGAGGAAACATGGTGTAATAGTTAAAAAACACATGAATGGAAGTAAGAAGATCTGGTTTCTATTCTTGGCTTTGTTACAGATTTGCTGTGTGACGATAGTCAAGTCATTTAACCACTCTGTACATTAGTGTCCCTATTTGAGGATAATGGATATTGTGAAGCTTAATTTATTAACATTTGTGAATTGCTTTGAGATCCTGGGAGAGTCGATGCTATAGAAATATGAACTATTGTTGTGCTGCTCTTCACTTGTTTGTACCATGCATGTTGCAAGCTGTGACATGACCTCTCCAAAGGCTGTTGACTGAGCTCTTCTGCACAGGCTACAGCATGGTGGCACACCTCAGCATGGGAGTTCTTAGGCTGGTCTAACTCAAGCTTTGGGGTGTGTCCAGAATTCAGAGGACACAAAGATGCCTTAAAGCCATATTTGCCCCTCTTCTCATCCCCTGCTGTACCTCCTGAACTGCACTGTCCAGGAGGTGTAGCTCAGAACAGAGTACTATGTTTTCAGTCACTTGTCACATCATTGAGAGCTTATTTTAACAGTTTAAATAAAAAACAAAACCACAAATTATTTGTGCCCCCCTCTTTGTCCTTCCCTCTTGCAGCCTTTCACTATTACGTCCTCTTCTCTAGTTTCCTTGCTACCTGCCCCTCCAAAATCCTTTATGATTAGTCATATAAATTATTATATTGGTGTTCAGACAGATAGAGGCCATATTGCAGTCTACTGCATTCAGTGCACATTTTTCTTAGGTAGGAAAAGTCAATACTCATTTAAATCAATTGAGTGCCAATCCTTTTGATGGTGCCGAAGTGAACCATGTAGTTACACGCATAAACATTTTTATTTATTTCCTCTTTAGCGGACTCATTGGTCGCAGCTGGGCTATGGTGTTTGCTGGTGGAGGCTTCAGAGTGAAACTTTATGATGTTGTGCAACAGCAGATAACAACTGCTCTGGAATACATTAGGTAGGTCACCTGATTTTTTTGACTGAGATAAACTGGCACTGCAACATAAATCTCTATTCAGGTCTAGCATTTACAATTATGAAAATATTCTGACCACAATCCCTTTTCTTAAAAAAGGAGCCTAAAGTTAGCTTGTCGGGTGGTAATTTTCAAAAGTGCCTAAGTGACTTAGGAATACAAGTACCATTGAATTCAGTCGGATTGTGCTCTTAAGTCATTTAGGGTCTTTAAAAATTACTACCTGTAGGGGCCTAAAGATGGATATGGAGCTTAATCTCCTATTTTTGAAGACTTCGGCCTACAGGATCTTAGGGTTTAGTCACCCACCAATTCTAAACTTGGTGATTTCATAATTCAGGAATGGAATACAAGAGAGAATTGGGTACCACTGTACAATTGTAAGCTGAAAATATATGCACATAGAGGCTTTTGAATGAAAAGGAAGCAGAGTCTAAATAGTTTCCAACATGGAAGGATATCAATGGTTGTGTTCCTCAATGATCACTACTGGATTCTGTATCTATTAACAACCTGGGAGAAAGGGTGACTAGTGAGGTAGCAAGTTTTACTGATGACTCAGTTATTGTTAATTAAAATGGGGAAGTGTTATAAAGAACTGTGAGCCATCTTAGGGCTAGTGACAATCTAGCCCTTATATGATCATGCGGGGAGGGAGAGGAGGGAAGTAAAGCTTTTCTCCCTTCTTCTCCAATTTGTCTGCCAAGTTAGAGCTACGTGGATCTTACCTCCAAGTGCTGGGGGGAGCACAGAGGCTGAGAGCCAGATATTACATCCCAAGGAAGCAAGTGGGAGAGGTGACGTGTAGGCTGAGCCATGGTTCTGGTGGGTGGAACATGGGGCGGCAGAGCCAGCTGACTGTGTGGGGAGAGAAATATGAACCAAAAAGGGTTGTCGCAGATTACACACCAGTGAACTAGGGTGGGCAGAAAAGCACGCTTCTGTGGTTCTTTGTGGTGCAGTCCAGCTACCCACTGTTTTACTCAGGGCTGTGCTAAAATGCATTGTCTAGCCTTAAGCTAGGAAATTGGGCAACATGATGGGAGATGAGTCCTCCACTTACTGTAGGCATGACATTTTGTTGTTGCTTTGTGATGTTTGTTGTGACATGAAATAACTTCATATGTTCTGGTGACACCATAACCCAATATAAATACCTTTATACCACAATATCACAAGTTGTGCCTTTCTGAATTAGAGAAATCAGTGGTGGCTGTGAGGGAGTTAGAGTATCTACAGGAAAGTAAAGGCTGGACTACACTGAAAACTTCCATCGGTATAGCTACATCTCTCAGGGTGTGAAAAATTCACACCCCGAGAGATGTAGCTGTAGACAGTTCTAGGTCGACAGAAAAATTCTTGTCAGCTTAGCTACTGCCTCTTGGGGAGGTGGATTAACTGCAGTGACGGGAGAACCCCTTCTGTTACTGTAGTAGGTGTCCGCAAAAAGAAAAGGAGTACTTGTGGCACCTTAGAGACTAACAAATTTATTTGAGCATAAGCTTTCGTGAGCTACAGCTCACTTCATCTGATGCATTCCTGTGGCACCTTAGAGACTAACTTCCGGTGGCACCTTACAGACTAAATTTGTTAGTCTCTAAGGTGCCACAGGAATGCATCTGATGAAGTGAGCTGTAGCTCACAAAAGCTTATGCTCAAATTTGTTAGTCTCTAAGGTGCCACAAGTACTCCTTTTCTTTTTGCGAATACAGACTAACATGGCTGCTACTCTGAAACCTGTAGTAGGTGTCTACACCGAAGTGTTACAGTGGTGCAGTTGCAGTGTTTTGAGTGTAGACATATCCTAAGAAAAGGTTATGTGTGAAATGCTGGCAAAACTCCCATGGACTTTAATGGGGTCAGGATTTCACCCAAGCACTTTGAGCACAGAAAAAAGAGCATAAAAGGAGATAGACTAGTTGGATGTTTCCACATAGTCTCTTCCTTCATGCATAACTCTTAAGGCACTCTGTAGTAAAAAGCAATACATGTCAAGAGACTTAATTCTTCCTTAACACAATATAATTAATCGGTGAAACTGAGGCCTTGGCTACACTTGCAAATTACAGTGCAATAAAGGAGCCCCGGGTGCACTCGCTCGCTACCTGTCCACACTGGCAAGGCACGTAGCACGCTCTGACTCTCTGGCTACAGCGCTGCTGGTACTCCACCTTGGCTAGTGGAATAACGTTTGCTGCACCCCTGCTGGAGTGCTGGGGCGCCAGTTTGGACGCCCTGGTCCTGTAGTGCGCTCTGATCGGCCTCCAAAAGTGTCCCACCATGCCTGTGCTAGCCACTCTGGTCATCACTTTGAACTCTACTGCCCTGCCCTCAGGTGACCAACCGTCAGCCCCACCTTTTAAATTCTCTGGGAATTCTGAAAAATCCCTTCCTGTTTGCTCAGCCAGGCGTGGAGTGCTATCAGCAAATCTTTCCACGTGACCATGCCTCCACGTGCCAGGCGAGCCCCAGTATGGAGCAATGGTGAGTTGCTGGTCCTCATCAGTGTCTAGGGGGAGGAAGCTATCCAGTCTCAGGTGCGCTCCAGCTGTAGGAATTACAATACCTTCGGGCAGATATCAAGGGACATGATGGAAAGGGGCCATGACCGGGACGCACTGCAGTGCAGTGCAGAATTAAAGTGAAGGAGCTTTGGAATGCCTACCACAAAGCCCATGAGGCAAACCGCCGCTCCGGTGCTGCCCCCATGACCTGCCATTTCTACAAAGAGCTGGATGCGATACCTGGAGTGACCCCACCTACACTCCAGGGACCGCCATAGACACTTCAGAGCCCAGTGCAACAGGGCGGCAGGAGGAGGAGGAGGAGCAAAGCAGGCGCGAGGGTGCTGAGGCGGAGGAAGACACCCCGGAATCCCTAGATGCATGCAGCCAGGAGCTGTTCTCAAGCCAGGAGGAAGGTAGCCAGTCGCGGCGACCGGTGCTTGGGGAAGGATAAATACCGGAAGAGGTTCCTGGTAAGTGGCTTTTAGTTTGGGAAGGAAGTTATTTGGTGCGGGGTCTTGGGGCTAGGAGAGTTAGGGCTGCATGCATGCCTAGATGCGTAATAAGGCGTTGATGTGCTCTCTCACATCGCGGTAATCGTCCTCAGTGATCTCTTCAAAGGTCTCATCCAGAACTTGGGCAATGCGCTTGCGCAGGTTTCTCGGGAGACCCACTGTGGTCCTTGTCCCAGTCAGTCTAACTTGTCCGCACCACTGTGCCGTGAGGGGCGGGGGGACCATTGCTGCACACAGGCAAGCTGCATATGGGCCAGGACGGAAGCTGCATTGCAGTAGAAGACCCTCCCTTGCTTCCCAGGTACCCCTCAGCAGCAAGATATCTTTCAGGACGAACTCCTGTGGAAAATGTGGGGACAGTGTTCAGTGTAGGGGCCCCCTGCCGCTGTTGGCTCTCCCTAAGACACAGAAACCCAGAGGACAGTACAGCCGTGAAACAATCAGTCACGCTTGACCCTGTGCTTACTTACCATTTAGGGGCTCCCATGGGTTATGTGCACTCGTTTTGGGATGGGCAAATTATGATGTTGTGTAGACTGCGCTTGCCCTTAAGTACGGGTGAATCATTGCTCTGTCTGGTGTGAACAATGCTGCGTCTGTTAAGTGTTGCATTTTGCCTTTACAGATGCAACCTTCAGATCTCAGCCATCCATGTTATCACCGTCTGAAAGACTCCAAAGAATCAGAAAGAGGCCATGTAGAAGCAAGGAAGACGTGTTGCATGAAGTAATGCAGCATTCAAGTAATGAAAATCAAAAAGTGCAGGAGTGGCGGAAGAGTGAAAGGAGGGTCCGCCAGCAGAATGCGGATCACCAGCACCAAAGCATGGAGCGGCTGCTAAGCAGCATGGAGCGCCAAGCGGACTCAATACAGGCGCTTGTAGCAATGTAGGCGGAGCACTACCGCGCCCGCCCGCCCTTGCAGCCCTTGTCCCGAAACTCTTTCCCTTGTGCCCCCATGTCACCTCCAACCCACTTTCTCCAACATCTGGGTTCTTACTGCCACCAGCTGCCTCCAACACCTGTAGCTTCACCACCCAGCCTTGAAAACTACAACCCTTACCCGCTGTACTCAACCCCCATTACTATGCAGTATAGCCATCCTGAAGTGCAGCACTCATTGCACAGCACTCCAGACAGGACATACGCAAATCTGTGATTGTACTGTTCCCCACCCCCTTGGCCTTTCTGTTACCCAAGTAGTTGTGTCTCTTTTCAATAAATGGATTTTTTGGCTTTGAAAACATTCTTTATTATTGCATAAAGTAAAAGATACCGTAGCCCAGGAAAGAAACAGGCACTGCAAGTTAGCGTAGCAAACACCGATTCCTACTAACATTGGAACAACTGCACTTCACTCCCGTGCAGGGCACCAGACATTACTGGTGGCATTCAGCCTCAAATTGCTCCCTCAAGGCATCCCTAATCCTTGCAGCCCCGCGCTGGGCCCCTCTAATAGCCCTGCTCTCTGGCTGTTCAAATTCAGCCTCCAGGTGTTGAACCTCCAAGTTCCATGTCTGAGTGAATCTTTCACCCTTCCCTTCACAAATGTTATGGAGGGTACAGCACGCGGATATAACCGCGGGGATGCTGTCATCGGCCAGGTCCAGCTTCCCATACAGAGAGTGCCAGCAGCCCTTTAAATGGCCAAAAGCACACTCCACAGTCATTCTGCACCGGCTCAGCCTGTTGTTGACCCTCTCCTTGCTGCTGTCAAGGCTCCCTGTGTAGGGTTTCATGAGCCACGGCATTAAAGGGTAAGTGGGGTCTCCAAGGATCACAATGGGCATTTCGACTTCCCCTACGGTGATCTTCTGGTCTGGGAAAAAAGTCCCGGCTTGCAGCTTCCTGAACAGGCCAGTGTTCCGAAAGATGCATGCGTTATGCATCTTTCCAGGACAGCCTGCGTTAATGTCGATGAAATGCCCACGGTGATCCACAAGTGCCTGGAGAACCATCGAGAAATACCCCTTCCGATTAACGTGCTCGGAGGCTAGGTGGTCTGGTGCCAGAATTGGAATATGCATCCCATCTGTCGCCCCTCCGCAGTTAGGGAAACCCATTTGTGCAAGGCCAGCCACAATGTCATGCACTTTACCCGGAGTCACGGTTCTTCTGAGCAGGATGCGATTAATGGCCCTGCAAACTTGCATCAGCACGATTCCAACGGTCGACTTCCCCACTCCAAACTGGTTAGCGACCGATCGGTAGCTGTCTGGAGTTGCCAGCTTCCAGATTGCAATAGTCACCCGCTTCTCCACCATGAGGGCAGTTCTCAATCTCATGTCCTTGTGTCGCAGGGTGGGGGTGAGCTCCTCACACAGTCCCGTGAAAGTGGCTTTTCTCATCCGAAAGTTCTGCAGCCACTGCTCGTCATCCCAGACTTACATGACGATGTGTTCCCACCACTCAGTGCTTGTTTCCCGAGGCCAAAAGCGGCGTTCCACGGTGGTGAGCATGTCCATGAATGCCACAAGCAAACTCGTGTCATATGCGTTACTTGAGTCGATATCTTCGGAGCCCTCACTGTCACTTTGGATCATAAGGAATAACTCGACTGCCAAATGTGATATGCTAGCGAGACTCGTCAGCATACTCCTCAGCAGTTCGGGCTCCATTCCCGCAGACCGAAAGGGAAGACAGAGTGCGCAGTACAAAAAATGTTGAAAGATGGTGCTAAATGTGGACGGAAGCAAAGGGAATGCTGGGATGCGAACCAGTGCATCACGGGGCATTGGGACAGGACCCCACCCCCTTCCCACAAGCCACAGCGCCAGAATGGGAAGAGGTGCTCTGTGGGATAGCTGCCCATAATGCACTGTTCCCAATGCTGCTGCCACAAATGTGGCCACACCAATGCGCTTGACAGCGTGGACAGACTGCAGCGCTTTCCCTACTGTGCTCTACGAAGGCGGGTTTAACTCACAGTGCTCTACATTTGCAAGTGTAGCCATGCCCTCAGTGACACAGCATATTTTAGTAGAAGTAGATTGCTGAATGATTTTCTGAAACTCATTCAATATTTATATGAGTAAGAACAGATTGTGCAATTACATTAGCTAATGATAAAAATTATATTGATAGTTAAAATTCACATTAGCATAAAAACTTTTAACACTCTGACTTTATTGCAGACTGCTATAATTCACTCTGAACCACTGCCATGATGCTGGGTTCTGCTACAGGAGCTGAAATGTTTAATTGCAGTGGAAGCTGAGTAAAATGATGGTTTTACATGTTGTTCTTGAATGCATGTACTGTGTCCCCTACAAAACAAGTTGACAGCTACTCCTTTGTGAATTTGGTGTTATTGGTTTTCCTTATTTTTAACTCCTCTAAAAGAAGATTGGGTAAGATGTCAGCATATCTATCATGTTACACACCTTTAAAACTGAAAAAAGGGAATTTTGTTCCACTATAATTAGCTTTTGTATCAAATATCCACTGTTTTATGGTTCACATACCCTGAATTTGTTGTATGCAATTATTTGAAACCATGAGAAATTTGAGTATACCAAGAAGAAAAAATGTAGATCACCCTTTTTACCAAGAGAAAATGTGTTTAAAAATAATAAATGACTGCAGAAGCCAGATTACTTGTGCAAAGAAATGGAATAAAACTTGGGTATTATTCATCACTTTTTAGGATGTAAACCTTGTTTATAAAAGGAAAACCCAGAGTAATGGTTTGCAAACCATATTTGAAGCAAGTGTTTCAGATTTTATGCAAGTTTTACACAATGGATATTAATGGATAATGCATCTGCAAAACAGACTAAATTATTTCCGTCATACATAGCTCTGTGACTGGAGAGGAGATCCAGATGGAATTAGAATATCAATAAAGCTGCCTCTATAATAATGTCAGTATTGAAAATTAAAAGCATGCTTTGTGGCAGGTGTGTTGACTAATAGAGTAGTTATATGCTAGGAAATAACAAATAATGAAATTTGGGCCCACTCTGGCAAGATTGAAAATATGGAGGTGTATTAGCAGGGAGCATACATACAGCACACCAGGTAAGGAAACAGGAATGTATAAGGCATAATACTAAGTGAGACAGATTTCCTGCCTCCCTAATCGTTATCAGACACATAGCAGTTAGAGTCCTGACACAGAGGAAATAGGAGGAAAAGGGGAAGGTCATGCTGTAAAAGTGACATACACCCAGCTAGAATTAACACTAGTAGCATTCTTAACAAGAATTCACTATATTGGAACAGCCTAGAAGCGCTCAGTTGAATGGGCAAGTTAATGAAGAATTCTACAATTGCTAAATTCTCATGGTCTCTGTTCAGTAATGGTGCAACCTGCTGTGTAAAGTGTATACTATAACCTTTTTGCAATTCATTAAACTCCTTTCTTGCAAGTAGCAGTCCCTTTGGTTTATGAATACAGAGTTCTTTGAGAACAGCATGTTAAAGTTGAAAGTTAGTGGGTCAGAAAACCAAGTAGTACCCTATTTCTGAGACTAAACACAGAACTCATGTATATTGAATTTGCTTATGCAAAGGTAAGAAGGAAGCTATATAAAGTAATGGGAAGTCAGATTCCAGAAAGACTTTGTATGAATGTGGCTTCATATTCTGTTCTATGAAATGTTTACACATTAAAAGTGTTTCATCCCACTGTGCACTGCTGCTTAACTATGCAACTGAGATAAGAAACATCTGAAAAGGATGACAAGTATTTTCCCTTAGGTCACTGATTCATGTTTTATGGAGTAATTTTTGTTCCACATCAACATTTAACTTATAAGGAAAAACAATGTAAGGGAAAAAGTGAATTATCGGGAAAAAGAGGGGGAAAAAGGAACTTGTGTTAGTTTTGTGGTCAGTTTCTCTCCTTGCAGAAACTAACGTATTCTGATTGTAGCTGTGTGTGGCCGGCTTTTACCCATATATTACTGTATGTATTTTTAAGGATGCCACTTACAAAATTGCACCACAGCTAACACTTAGAGATACAGAAGCAAGACTGAGTAACATTATTCTATATAAATAAAACACTGTATATCCTATTAATTAACTTTTTAAAAAGAATTCCAAAGCTGAAATTCATAAAGACTCTTATAGAATCTTGAGTGGTAAAACATTGGACAGTAATCTTTCCTCTCCTAACTGTATCAATGGAAGTTATTGGCAAAATAAGTGGAAACAAATACCGTGTATATATCTTTATAAAAGTTCTTTTTTGTCCCCCCATTTCTCCCTCATATTCACCAAATAAATAGAGATATTTCTGAGAGAGCCTGAGAAGTTTGTCACTTTTTGAAGTGGTCCTGAGTAAGCTTATCTGAAAGTTGTTTCTTTGCTCATGCATTTAGTGTACACGCCAAAAGAAAAACTAAGCATTTGAGTTAGGAATTTAGAACACTACAGTAAAAAATGACCTAAGTATTAGAATCTGGAAATACCTAGCCATAGCACCAGCAACGTGTTTAATTTTGGCTCTTCCTGGGGCTTGTGGTGGCTGCCCAATCAGTAAGGGAGAGCTCCACTAATCACTGTATGAAAGAAATGAAGACCAGAAGCTTTAAACCTAAAGTTAGGTTCCTGAAGCAATATTTAAGTACCTAAATAAATAGCCTGATTTTCAGTAGTGCTGAACACCCATAAATCTTATTGAAGTTAGTGGGAGATACAGGAGCTAACCATCTTTGAAAATCAATACACTTTTACTAGGAGCCTAGCTTTAGGCACCTACCGTTAAAAATTCTGGCCTTAGTTTCTTTTGTTACATATATGAATTCATAAGTATTTTTCTATGTGTTTTCTTTCTTAATATAATCTGCACCTACCTTTTTGGTTTACCAGGTATAGCAAAATCTTGCGGGGTATATATGTGTGTGTGTGTGTAACCTTGCTTAAACCAACAGACTCCCTAGCCATCCACTACCCTCAGATACAGTGGCAGGGTGCCCACTATCACTAGGCCATGGACTTCTGCTTTCTGTAGGGCCTGAATCTATAGGACAAGTTAGGATAGTCCCTCCATCTCCCTTCCTCCCCACAGTTACAGGATATTCTATCACATAGAATCCCACAATATGCTATTACAGAACAAGACTTCATGAGCTCTACGTATCCCAACCTCACAGCTTGAATTCAGTGCCTTATTGCCACTGCTGTTCAAGCCAACCATCCATCTGCACACCTCTGCAATCTGAGTCACAGCAGGAAGGAATAGACAGAGGAAAGACCAGCTTCTGGGTTGTGATCTTGCCATGTCTCAATGCCACATTGCCTATACTTAATTTTTTTTTTTTTTTTTTATGAAAGAATAGTGTAAAGAAATTCTTCCTTCAAAAAAAATCTGAAAATTCGCTTGTTCTGAGAAGTATCCTGGTTGTAAATAACATACCCTACTTATAGTTCAGCATTGTTTTGTACTGTCTTGTATACTTTAGAATGTGATCTCCGGGCAGGGTCCCTGGTCTCACTGTGTATATGTATATTTTTCCCACTCCAGTTGCTGCTTATCCTAGCATTATTTGTTTCTCTTTCTTTTAAAAACAGCTATCCACACAACTCCCTTGAACAATGGGCCCTCTTCCTTTACATAACATCTTAACTCCTCTCTCCCAGCGCACACACATTTGGATGCCTGTGTCAGGAATCTCCTGCTCTCTTTTGCAGTCCAGGGGTCTAGGGTGGGTTCTTACAGCCACTGGACAGAAGAGGGCAGAAAGTTCATTGGTCAGTTTTGGAATGTAAGCTCATATGTCACTACTGTCTGGGACTGTGAAGTTGCCACTGGGGCTTGTCCTTACCTACCCCTCTTCCCAGTTATCTCCACATGCCCCTTCAACCCTACACAACTGTCTCACACCTCTCACTCAAGCCGTCAGTCTCCCAAAACAGCTCACAGAATCCAGAAATGCTGACTGAATGGCTTTTGTCTGTGTAAATGTGCTGCCCTCTGGTGCTGCGGGAAGGAGGAAGGCAGACTGCTGTAGCTACTGGCTCCTTGTTTGGGCTTGTCTAGTCCTTGCCCCTAATGCTGCTGAAGATTGCTTCTGTTGCTCTTTTCTTCATGCAGGATGCTGGCGGCTCACCCTGGGAAATTCTGTGGAGGGTTCCATCCACAGAGTGCTCTGATGAGGGGTATGGTGGTGGCTCCTGTGACAGAAACTATTATCAGGGTAGCCTTCCCTTTTATCATAATATAACCCCTTCACTGCCCTTCTCCAAAACCAGCAATATTTTGTTTCGTCTCTTGCTCACTTGATCAGAAGCAATAGCTAACTAACAAATCTCAAGAAGTATGCCGTACAGATGTAATCATTTCAAGAGCTTTCAGAGGGAAAAAATGGGAAGGGACAGCATTGCTAGGAATAGTATTTTTCAAGTTTCTAAAAATCAGGGAGGGTGCCAAATGAAAAAGTAAAGCCAGTAACTTGTCAGTGTATCTCATTATAATTTTGTTTATTATGGTACTGCCTAAGGACCAACCAAGAATGTGGCCCCATTGTGCTAGGCACTATACAGAGTAGGTGATGGTCCCTGCCCTGAAGAGCTTACAATCTAAATAGACAAGATGGACGCAGCGTCGGGGGAAGGGGTGTAACACACAAGCAGAGTGTACAATGTGATGGCTGCAAAGTTGTGTTAGTTCCACAGTTTTTTGGGGGGGTGGGTTTATTTAGGAGGGGATAAGCTAAACAGAAAGAGAAGCAAAGAGAGAGAGAAAGTTGAAGGGAAGGGATGTTTGTGGGACAGGGTAGGGGAGACAAGAGTAAGAGGGGCAGGTGTGGACTGAACTGTAGTGACAAGACTATGAGGGAAGGTGGGGAGAGAGGGTTGTTGAAACAGTTGAAACAGTTATTAATTAATAGGATATGTTGTTACATACAGTACCTCAAAATGGACCCCATCTGACATAGATTGGTAATGTGAATATTAATAATCAGCAACAGAATTCTAGGAGTGATAATACCAGTGCACTTTGCAACGCCAAAATATTCTTGCCTCTCTGAGAATAGTTGACAATACTAAATGCTTGTGGAAAAGTACAGAAAACTAGATCACATTTCTTAATCCTTTGTAACACATTTCGTTTGAACAGGAGGTATTTTGTTCCTTACCTTCACCTTCAGGATGCTTCAGGAATCTCTTTTTGCTTAGGCTAGTTGAAGCATGGGGCAAATATGTAAGCATGGGATTAATATATCACTCCTAATGCCTTTGGCAAGTTACTAACCTCTCTGTCTTAGTTTGCACACCTGTAAAGTGGAGAAAATAATATGTAATTACCTGGTCTACAAGGGGTGGTTGTGAGGATTAAATAGTTAATATTTCTATGGAACTTTGAAGATGTAACAAGCTAATTATTAATAATTAATGGTGATGGTCGTATTGAGTGGAGGCAATATTGTGTAGTAAATGTGGCATGAGACTCAGGCCCAGGAGACTGAGGTTCTGTTCCCAGCTCTGCCACTGACCTGCTGTGTGACCTTACGCAAGTTACTTCACCTCTTTGTGCCTCTGTTACTCTCTAACTCTTACTCTCTTTAGGTCTGTGATTGTCTCCTGCTCAGTATATATACATTATTTAGCAAAATGGGGTCTTGATCCTGATATAGGCCTCTAGATGCTACTATAATATAAATAGGAAAAACTATATTGCTCCAACTCAAAATTGATTCAGGCATCACAGTGGTGACCCCTCCTTTTCTGTATTTAAAAAATGACTAGTAGCAAAATTTTGGCTCTGAAGACTTTTCCTTTGGATGTAGTACATATCAGTGCAGGGAGTTCTTTGCTTCTAAAAGGCAGGATTCACTCAGTTCAGTACAGGGATTTCCCAAACACTTAGGTCTGGTCGAAATCCAGAGGATGCTAACAAAAGGTTTAATTAACGGTATTGCTTTTTTTTTTTAATTGATTTAGTTAAACTAGTCCAGTTTTGTGAGTGGTGAAGCTTACATTGGTTTCAACCTGACTTACAGCAGTTTAACAAAATAAGTTTACAAATAAATTACACCAGTTTAACTAAAGGTAACGTGTGTGTATACAAGACAAAAAAAAAAAGGCAAATACAGTACAGCACTGTGTTAAACATAAACTATTAAATAAAGCAGCATTTTTCTTCTGCATAGTAAAGTTTCAAAGCTGTGTTAAGTCAATGTTTAGCTGTCAACTTTTGAAAAAACAACCATAATGTTTGTTTAGAGTTACGAACATTTCAGAGTTACAAACAACCTCCATTCCTGAATTGTTTGTAACTCTGAAGTTGTACTGTACCACTTTTCAGAAAGGATGTGGAAAAAATGGAAATTATTCAGAAAAGATCTACAGAATGATTGGAGATCTAGAAAACCTGTTTTACAGTGAGAGACTAAAAAGCTCAATTGATTTAGTTTATCCAAGAAAAGGGTTAAGAGGTGACTTCATTACTACCTGTAAGTACCTACATGGGGAGAAGATTTCTGATGATAGAGAGCTCTTTAACCTAGCAGACAAAGGCATAACAAGAAGCAATTGCTGGAAGCCGAAGCTAGACAAATTCAAACAAGACATAAGATGCATTTTTAACAGTGAGGATAAGTAACCATTCGAATCATTTACCTATGGTGTGGTGGATTTTCCATCTCTTGAAATCTTTAAATCAAGATTGAATGTCTTTCTAAAAGGTATATGCAATAGCTAAAGTTATGGTCTTGATGCAGACATTACTGGGCAAAGTTCTGTGACCTGTGTTATTTAGAAAGTCAGACTATTTAATCATTATGATACCTTCTGGCTTTTAAAAGCAATGAATCTAGATGAGTTTGTAAGTAGAATTAACACTCTGTCCAGCAGAGGTCATTGGTGCACAATACTATACATAAGCAAGCCAGTGCATTACAAACTATTTAAAAGTATAAGGAATAAGAAAGGCCATGGGAAATCTCTCTTCCTTGCCCACCAACAAGAGATTCCAGTCTAGGAAGACACGGCCCATGATCCAAAGAACTAACAGTGGCAAAGAGTCCAGACTAATACGGCTACCCCTCTGATAAAGAATTAACAGTTTAAGACAAGACACAAGTAAGTATTATAAACCATACAAGAGAAGGGGGGAAAAGGAGACAAAAGTGACAGTAATAACTTTTCATCATTATATAGGGTAGTTGTGTGCACCTTTTGATGTATTTGAATAAATGTTTTTAATAAATACCAGTTAACACTGACCTCTAGTTAACCATTGTTGATTGGCTGGGTTTTTTTGTAGACATAAGAGTAGAAATGGGTCTTGAGGCTGGATTGTAAGGATAAGAGGGCTGTGGCCTTATGGGTTAGTTCAGGGATGGTGTTTAATGTGCACAGAGCAGTGTTTAAGAAAGAACCTGGAGGGCTAAAGGGGAGCTGAGAACCTGGAAGCTCAGTCTTGTTGAAACGTTTCGATTTCAATAAATCTGTATTCTCCAGCAGAAAAATATTCCATTAGAGAATTTCCAATCAGCTCTAAATTTCAGGCAGAAAAGGTCTGATTCTTCTTTGAGTGCTGGTTCCTGTATGTATGGGCACATATGCATTCATGTACATGAGACTGGAGTTTTATAGCAAGTAGTGTCCGTTGGTCCATATGTGTGCAATTGCTTTCCTTGTGCTCCAAACTGAGGGTATAAGGCGTGGTGTGGACCGATGTCTCTCCAGTTCCTTCTTACCTCTGTTTGGCCTGAGTCAGAATACTGTGTCCACTATGATCTTCCTCTACAGTAAATACAGATTGTAAAAAGTTTTTGATAAGTTTAGATTTAGTGTTTAGTGTTTTTTATTGTTAGTTTAGTCACCCTCCTGTGGGAGCTTTTCCCCAAGGAGGGCTGGTCCAAGAGCCATGGGTCTCTTGCCCCTGTTTCTTATCCATCAGTGACAAGCTTCAGCACTGCCTTTACTGCTTTTGGGGGTGGGGGGGTGCTCACATTGCCACCCCAAGTGCAGCACCTGTGGCTTCCGACCCTCCTTAGTCTTATGAGGGACACTAACAGCTTGTGGATCAGGCCATGAGGCCCCAGTTGGATCAAGGCCGAGGAGATCCCCCCCGTATAGACTGTGAGCAGTGCTCCTCTGAGCATAAGCTCCAGAGTAGAGGCAAAACACTTAAGCCTAAGAAACCCTCACATGAGAGCTGGGGACATGACCATAGCATAAGGACAGATTCTCATTCAGATCTGCCTCTAAGAAAAGGATTCCCTTCCCATCTTGATCCAAATTGGGTGAGTCCTTGAGCAGAGGTCCTAAGGAATTAGGCCTGCACATACCTTCCATACAAGAAGGAAAGGCTCAAAGGAAGAAGATGTATCAGTGCTGGTTCTGGCACTGTTCAAAGACAGAAAGATCAGCACCCACTGGTCCGGTCTGGAAACACTATGCTGGACCCCCATTTGACAGATCCAGCACATTCCCTGTGGGATCCTCTGAGTACCAGACCAGAGGACACCCCTGATTAATTGGTTCCCACCTCAGGGACTCCTCAGACTCCGGGAGGGACTGAAAGCTTTACCTCACCAGAGGATATTTTCACTCTGCCCTATCCACAGTCTCCTCCTCTATCGGCCTGAGTCCTCCTTAGAAACATTTCTACACCCAAAGAGACCATCTTTACCTGTCCTCCTTCCCCTCTGCTTCGGATCCCATCTGATTCACGGTAAGAGAAGGAACTGGAAAGGTGTCAGTCTGCTCTGCCATTTGTGCCCTCAGTTTGGAGCACGAGGAGAACAACTGTACCTGCATGGACCAACAGACATTACTTTCACAAATCTCAGCCTCAAGGAGCACATGTTTACCCACTTGTGGAATATAGATAGGAACAACACATCTTGAAAAATCTCCAATTACAGGTCAGTCACTTCCATTTTCTTTCATACTTATGGTGAACTCTCAATATTGTAGATGCATTTTCAATCAAAACAGGCAAGAATTTATGAATAGAATAAAAGTCTCAGCAGAAGGTTAAAAATGTGCTTATACTAAAATGTAAATTCTAATGCCGATTATGGATTTAAGCAACTGCAGGGAGTTGCAAGCCAAACTGACCCCAGAAATTTTGTTTTCATTTCAGACTTCTGGTTTCATTCCCCTAACAAAGAATGAATAATTAGATTTTTTTTTTCAGTACAGATGCTCAAGAGAGAATAGGAATGCAATATCTCTGGCTGTTCACCCAGGCTTGCACTTCTTAGATTGGAAGTTAAAGATCATTGTGTCATTGATTCATTTTCTTTTTGTTTTTGTTGACATTGTTGACTCTACAGCACAGTAAAACTTACCCAGAGTTACTTACAAAAAAAAAAAATGTAAACTCTATTTAAAGCAAAGGCCAAGTCAAGAGGAAAAAGTTTTTTTTAAGAATCATGAGCCAGAGTACATGCTGACATCTTGCATGTTCCAAGCAATGATTAGCCTCACTTGTTCTTTCCAGTATAATAAAAATTCCACCTTCTTTATAATCCATTGAGGACATTTGGAGTTAAAGTCCATAACTAGGGCTTCTTTAGGGTTTATTAACTTTATTTTTCAAGGTTTATTTTCAGCAATTTGTGTTCTATATAGATGTAGAAAAATCAGGCGTTTTGAGGGGTTTCTCTTTGATACGTAATGAGAAGACTTTCTCTTGGTAGCTTGTTCCAATGGTTAATCATCCTCACTGTTAAAAATGTCTTATTTTTAATTTGAATTTGTCTGACTTCAGCTTCCAGCAGGGTGGATTTGATTTAAATCAAATTGATTTAAATCATGATTTAAATCACTAGTCAGGAAGACTCTATTTAATCATGGATTTCTACATAAAAGTGCATTCTTATTGATTGTTATAACCTTTATACATATTCTTCACAACTCAGAAATAGATGTAGGTTTCATTTTTAGAAGGTATACGCTATCGATTTTTAAGTGATTTATTTTGAAAACTTTTCAGATTAGTTTTACAGCTATATCAGAAAATTACTGATTGTTTAGTTATTTCATTTACCAAAGGTAATAAAGGCAGATATTTATGAAGTCATTGGGAGGTGAACTATCTCCAATTCAGCAGGTTAATAGTTGGAGGATTTTCTTGCCATGCTGTCTTAGGAGGAGAACATCACCAGACAGACATTTAAATTGTTTTATGTAACTAAAACAACAATGTTATGTATTCTGGATGTTTTTCTTCAACAGGAAACATATAATATTTTAACAAAACAAGCATATGAATTTTTGAATTTAGTTAAACATTCAAGTTTTTTAAAATCAGGTTTGTTTTTGTTAAAATTGTTTTTAACTAAAATAGTTAAATGAAATATTTAAAAAAATATAATTAAATTGACTGTGTCAGCCAGGTCAACATGAGAAACTTCAAATATTGGCTTCTGCAGCTAACTCAGTCATCTTCACCTCCATTTTCCTGTTTGTTCATAATCTGGACCTGCTTTTTCAGGTCCCAAGCGATTTCTCAATTTGGAATGAATTAGTCCAAAGAAAATATTCTTTCTACACCGGCAGAAGAAACTACTGATGTTAAAAGTGAGATTATCACTTCAACAGTCTCTGAATCCAAGTGCTTAAGTATGACTTCTACCAGTTCACTGGTGTGACTTTCTTTAAAACATCATCAGCAAACATATATTTCTTGAATGGTTCACCCTTAGCTCTGAAGTTTATTATAGTTGGCATTATGGAGGGATGATTACTGGATGTCCATGTCATAACCAACTCCTCTTCTTCAGCAGTTAAGGTTTGACCCTGGTACCGAGTATTGAGAATATTTGCAAGAAAATGAGCTGGCGATAGTGCTTGTCCCATTTGTTTTTTTAATGCTTGTAATTTAACTCTGTCATTGCATATTTCTCTTTAAGATCCCACTCAGTTCATTCCAAATTTCAACAGCATGAGCAATAAAACAGCTATTTCCCTGCGTTTTGTTCAAGGCTACAGAAATAGGCTTCAGCATACTAAGCATGTGTTCAACATTTCTCTTAAGCCCATTGTTGAGAACTTTGTGATGGTGCCATCTATTTTTTCATGATTTTGTTCACAAACTGTTATCAGATTAGGCCAGTTCTTGATGTAGTGCTCAAAACAGTCCACTGCCGAGGTCCATCGCATGTCTTGTGGGAGAGTTAGCTTGGTTCCGCCCACTTTTTTCAGAGCAGCTGCTGCAAAGTGGTTGTTACGGAAGTATAGTGACTCCTCTCTTAATGTTGTAGTTATGTTCCTGAAAAATGCAACTTTAAGTGAAATGAAGTGAAATGAATCCAATTTTCCCATAAAATTTAATGTAAATGTGGGGGGGTTAGGTTCCAAGGAAATTTTTTGGGGGCAGACAAAAGGCATTATATACTGTACGGTACTGTACTGTACTGTGGTTGAGAGGTGCCCCTGGCTTACCCCACACAGACACAGCCCACTGCAGACAATGAGGCAGGCAAGGACGCTAGGAAGCACCTTGTGCAGCAGCAGCGGCAGCTTCCCCCCAGAAAAACAGGCGCTGACTTTGCCACGGGATGCTCCAGGCCCACCTCTTCCCATCACTGCTCCACTCCAGGCCCACCTCTTCCCACCCCTACTCCACCTCTTCCCCGGAGCACGCCACATCCCTGCTTCTCCCCCTCCCTCCTAGCACCTCCCTCCTAGCACCTCCCTGCTGCCAAACAGCTGTTTGGCGGCACTTAGGACTTTCTGGGAGGGATGGGGAGGAGTGGAGACACAGCGCTTTCCCCACTCTCTCCCTCCCTCCCAGAAAGTCCTCAGCACCGTCAAATAGCTGTTTGGTGCCAGGGAAGCACTGGAAGGGAGGGGGAGGAGGAACTTGTGCAATGCTCCCTTGTAAAGTCGCTGCTCTTCCACAGAATCCTACAAGCAGTGGACAGAGCAGGCAGCCAAACGACGTTATAAGGGAGCATTGCACAACTTTAAACGAGCATGTTCCCTAATGGAGCAGCGACTTAACTTTGAAATAACGTTAAGTGCGAGGACGTTAGGTGAGGAGTTACTGTATTTTGCAATTTCAACAACATTAGTCTTTATTTCTGGAACACTGAAATCTTTGGCTAGGAGGTGCATCAAATGAGCACTGCAACTGTGTGTTATTAGCTTGGGAGTCTCTTCACTCTCTCTTCTAAATTTTTTTCTCTTCTTGGATACATTTGCAGCATTGTCTGTGACCAACCTGCATACTAGACATTTGAATTTTTTTTCACAGTTTGTTATAGCTTTTACTGCTACTTCTTGTAAGTATTCTGCTGTGTGTACATCTCCTGATGTATCAATTGTTTCTGTAAGGAAGACATTCCCTTCTTCTGTTGTCACACAAGCACATACAACAGGATCATTGTGGACCTTGCTCCACCCATCAAGACTCAGGTTAACAATTTACCCTCTAGACCTTTTGCACACTGCTCAGTTTCTCTTTCATACACTTTATCCAGCAATTTGCCTGCAACATCTCCTCTGTTGGGTGGACTGTATCCTGGTCTTAATGACTGAAGCATGCTAATGAAGTGTGAGTTCTCAATCATACGGAAAGGAGAGTTTGTTGCACGAACAAACCAGGCAATTTTTTCATCATTAACCTCTTTTTGTAATCTGCTGGTTCTTATCACAAACTTATCTATGGTTGTTTCTGGATGATGGAGATTTTTTTTTTCTTTTTGCTACAGGTGATATACTGTGCCTCTGTGACATACATGATGTGACTGAAACACTGTCATTGGCAGATAACTCTGAAACTATAGAAAATGATTGTGATCTTGAAGGTGGATAGTCTTCAGAATCCTGTATGTTGAGGATGGATTCTCCAAAACAAAATAAATCAATGCAGTTATTTAATTATTATTACCATACTGCTCATTTAGTATTACTCATTGCATTCACTGACACTCGGTACTACTTTAAAGGTGAAATTGTAAAAAAAGATCTGCCTGTTTCAGCCATTTATTATTTATCACAACTGCATCTAAAATGATAGTACCATAGAGTAACAACTATATTTTTTTGCTCAAACATGAGAATTCAAGAACAGTCCAGAAGGAAGAAGGACAGTCCTTAAGAAAGAAGTATGAAATAAAGTTTACCAACCTGAAGATCCTGCATGTTCAGACACGTTCCTTTCATCATGTTCAGCGCAGCTTCCTCCTAAGAAGGAACACTTAGAATCATAGAATCATAGAATATCAGGGTTGGAAGGGACCCCAGAAGGTCATCTAGTCCAACCCCCTGCTCAAAGCAGGACCAATTCCCAGTTAAATCATCCCAGCCAGGGCTTTGTCAAGCCTGACCTTAAAAACCTCTAAGGAAGGAGATTCTACCACCTCCCTAGGTAACGCATTCCAGTGTTTCACCACCCTCTTAGTGAAAAAGTTTTTCCTAATATCCAATCTAAACCTCCCCCACTGCAACTTGAGACCATTACTCCTCGTTCTGTCATCTGCTACCATTGAGAACAGTCTAGAGCCATCCTCTTTGGAACCCCCTTTCAGGTAGTTGAAAGCAGCTATCAAATCCCCCCTCATTCTTCTCTTCTGCAGGCTAAACAATCCCAGCTCCCTCAGCCTCTCCTCATAACTCATGTGTTCCAGTCCCCTAATCATTTTTGTTGCCCTTCGCTGGACTCTCTCCAATTTATCCACATCCTTCTTGAAGTGTGGGGCCCAAAACTGGACACAGTACTCCAGATGAGACCTCACCAATGTCGAATAGAGGGGAACGATCACGTCCCTCGATCTGCTCGCTATGCCCCTACTTATACATCCCAAAATGCCATTGGCCTTCTTGGCAACAAGGGCACACTGCTGACTCATATCCAGCTTCTCGTCCACTGTCACCCCTAGGTCCTTTTCTGCAGAACTGCTGCCTAGCCATTCGGTCCCTAGTCTGTAGCTGTGCATTGGGTTCTTCCGTCCTAAGTGCAGGACCCTGCACTTATCCTTATTGAACCTCATCAGATTCCTTTTGGCCCAATCTTCCAATTGGTCTAGGTCCTTCTGTATCCTATCCCTCCCCTCCAGCGTATCTACCACTCCTCCCAGTTTAGTATCATCCGCAAATTTGCTGAGAGTGCAATCCACACCATCCTCCAGATCATTTATGAAGATATTGAATAAAACCGGCCCCAGGACCGACCCTTGGGGCACTCCACTTGATACCGGCTGCCAACTAGACATGGAGCCATTGATCACTACCCGTTGAGCCCGACAATTTAGCCAGCTTTCTACCCACCTTATAGTGCATTCATCCAGCCCATACTTCCTTAACTTGCTGACAAGAATACTATGGGAGACCGTGTCAAAAGCTTTGCTAAAGTCAAGAAACAATACATCCACTGCTTTCCCTTCATCCACAGAACCAGTAATCTCATCATAAAAGGCGATTAGATTAGTCAGGCATGACCTTCCCTTGGTGAATCCATGCTGGCTGTTCCTGATCACTTTCCTCTCATGCAAGTGCTTCAGGATTGATTCTTTGAGGACCTGCTCCATGATTTTTCCAGGGACTGAGGTGAGGCTGACTGGCCTGTAGTTCCCAGGATCTTCCTTCTTCCCTTTTTTAAAGATTGGCACTACATTAGCCTTTTTCCAGTCATCCGGGACTTCCCCGGTTTGCCACGAGTTTTCAAAGATAATGGCCAGTGGCTCTGCAATCACAGCCGCCAATTCCTTCAGCACTCTCGGATGCAACTCATCACTTCTCATGATGTTGTTTCATTCGGGCAACCAGGCCTTGCATTTCTTTGTTGCACTGTTTGAATTTTGCACGCCTGCCTGTCTTACCCACAGGTAGAGGAACTTCATTAAAATATTCCCAAACTGGGTCTCTTTTACAGCCTGCTGCCATTATGGGTTTTCCCTTCTAGTGAGAGAATGGTATGGTAGATCTCAAATCAATGAAGGCTACACTCAGAAAGACCCCAAGACTTCTGAAATATGCTGCTCAAACAGTTTCACTTTTGTTTTTACTGCCTGTCCCTCCCTTCTCACATTTATCTCCAGATCTATTCCGCCCCCAACAATCTTCTATTCATTGAACTTTTTGAAACTTTGCGCTTTTAGAGAGAGGTAAGGGATTGACTCTATGCATGCAAATTTGCAGAGGGACAATAGGGTTGAGGTCTGTTACCTCTATATATTATTTATTTATTATTTTATTTTAAAACATTTTTGCTGTTAACAAGCATGTTATCTCTGGAAACACAAATCCACAGTTTGAAAACTGCAAGACTAAGCATCTCTGATGGTATCTTCTAGACTGAGCATTGAGTCCCATTGGGTAGATAGAAAGATTAACCCATAAGATTGAGTCCCTAATCCATGAACTATTGGAACTCATTTACAAAACTTTTCTTAAACATTACATGAATATATTGTCTTATACTATAGCATTAGAATTTATAATCCCTATTCCATGATGAGATATCTTTGAGCTATAATGTACCTTAATTAAAACTATTTTTAGATAGGTTTTTTCCTCAAAAAGCATTTTATCAAAAAAATCTGATTTAAATTTAAAAAAATCTGATTTTTTTTTATTTAAATAATTGATTTTTATCCACCCTGGCTTCCAGTCATTGGTTCTTTTTATGTCTTTCTTCACTATAATCAAGAACCTTATGGTACCCAGTATTTTCTTCTTGTGAATGTACTTACACCTTGAAATCAAGTCACCTCTCAGTTCTCTTTAAGCTAAGCAGATTGAGCACTTTAAACCTCTCACTATAAGGCATTTTCTCCAGCCCTCCAATCACTTGTATGACTTTTCCCTGCTACCTCTTCAATTTTTCAATATTCTTTTAAAAATATGAGCACCATAACTCTACACAGTCTTATCAATACTGTACAAAGATTAAAGATACTGTACACCTCCCTGTTCTTACTCCCCTGTTTATATATCCAAGGATCACGTTAACCCTACTTGCAACATCATCATACTGGCATTTCATGTTGAGTTGTTTGCCACTATGCCCCTTAAAACCTTTTCAGTGTCATTGCCTTCCAGGACAGATCCCCCAAATGCAGTAGGTATGACCTCTGTTCCTTCTTCCTAGATGTGTTAATTTGCAGTCATTGGTTCTTTTTATGTCTTTCTTCATTATAATCAAGAACCTTATTGTACCCAGTATTTTCTCCTTGTGAAGGTACTTACACCTTGAAATCAAGTCACCTCTCAATTCTCTTTTCAATAAGCTAAACTGATTGAGCGCTTTAAGCCTCTTGCTATAAGGCATTTTCTCCAGCCCTATACCGGAAACTTACTGACCACTATTCCTACCTACATGCCTCCAGCTTTCACCCAGACCACACCACACGATCCATTGTCTACAGCCAAGCTCTACGGTACAACCGCATTTGCTCCAACCCCTCAGACAGAGACAAACACCTACCAGATCTCTATCAAGCATTCTTACAACTACAATACCCACCTGCTGAAGTGAAGAAACAGATTGACAGAGCCAGCAGAGTACCTAGAAGTCACCTACTACAGGACAGGCCCAACAAAGAAAATAACAGAACGCCACTAACCATCACCTTCAGCCCCCAACTAAAACCTCTCCAACGCATCATCAAGGATCTACTACCTATCCTGAAGGACGACCCATCACTCTCACAGAACTTGGGAGACCGGCCAGTACTTGCTTACAGACAGCCCCCCAACCTGAAACAAATACTCACCAGCCACCACACAACAGAACCACTAACCCAGGAACCTATCCTTTCAACAAAGCCCATTGCCAACTGTGTCCACATATCTATGCAGGGGACACCATCATAGGGCCTAATCACATCAGCCACACTATCAGAGGCTCGTTCACCTGCACATCTACCAATGTGATATATGCCATCATGTGCCAGCAATGCCCCTCTGCCATGTACATTGGTCAAACTGGACAGTCTCTACGTAAAAGAGTAAATGGACACAAATCAGACGTCAAGAATTGTAACATTCAAAAACCAGTCGGAGAACACTTCAATCTCTCTGGTCACTCGATTACAGACCTAAAAGTTGCAATTCTTCAACAAAAAAACTTCAAAAACAGACTCCAACAAGAGACTGCTGAATTGGAATTAATTTGCAAACTGGATACAATTAACTTAGGCTTGAATAGAGACTGGGAGTGGATGGGTTTTACACAAAGTAAAACTATTTCCCCATGTTTATTCTCCCCCCTCCCTGCACTGTTCCTCAGACGTTCTTGTCTACTGCTGGAAATGGTCCACCTTGATTATCACTACAAAAGGTTCCCACCCCCCCCCACTCTCCTGCTGGTAATAGCTCATCTTAAGTGAGTTAAGTTACAGTGTTTATGGTAACACCCATTGTTTCATGTTCTCTATGTATATAAATCTCCCCACTGTATTTTCCACTGAATGCATCCGATGAAGTGAGCTGTAGCTCACGAAAGCTTATGCTCAAATAAATTTGTTAGTCTCTAAGGTGCCACAAGTACTCCTTTTCTTATTACAATAGAGATTAATCTTAAAAAACACATTTGAAGGAAGACAGGGTAGTGGCTCAGATAATTGATTTGGAGAAGTTACATAAGGGACAGCATAGGGACAAGCCCCACAAAATTGCATTTAAAAACATAAAAAGTATTTCTAACATATATGAGAGTAGGAGATTCCTCTAACAGTGGCTTTTTCCCCCCTAAGAAAGCAAAGGTTAAATAGAAAACGCCTTCTTTCCAGGCTATGACCATATACTAAGTTCTAAAACAAACCATAGTTAACTTCATGTTATAAACATATGAAATATTAGGTTTAAAATAGTACAGACCTCCACTTTCATAAAATAGTGCTTGATGCTCTACAGTCCATTAATGCAATCAAAGTATGTTCCCTCTTTCTGTAGAAATTGATCTGTCCTAAAATACAGACACTTTATGTGTAGTCGGCTTGGTGATACAGGCCCATTTCAGGATGGACCATTTATTGACTGTCACTCTTACCACCAGTGCAACCACAGTAAGGGCCTGATCCTCTTTACATTAAAGGGAATAGCAAAGTTCATTGATTTCAATGGTGCAGGATCACAATTATTTGATTATTTAAAAAATTGATGGAACCAAGAATGATCCTAGAGCCATATTGAGGAGGACATAAGTAGGGTAATAAAAAGTTGTGTGTAGGGGGTCAGTACTTTTCACCCCTCCCTCCCCAGTGATTTCACCTGTGCGCTCCTTAACTCTTTCTCTCCTCCAACTGGGAAGCATTAACTGTTAACCATGCACTTAAACTTATCAAACTCATAAAGTGACATTGCAAAATAACAAAAATACAGTTTTCAAAGGATGGCTAGATATGGTTGCCAGCTGGTAAAAAGAGCCTGCGGTGTAACAAATTTATATGTGTATTCTGTGTTTTCACTAGCAAAGAAATGAAGGAGCTGGAAAAGTCAGGAATGCTGAAAGGAACTCTGAGTGCAGAGAAGCAATTCTCTCTCATTAGTGGCTGTACTGACTTAAAGACAGCAGTAGAGGGTGCTATGTTCATTCAGGTGAGTTGAGGACTTTTCCATTTCTAGCAAACAAAGGTTATTGCAATATTTTGTGGTGTTCGGTTGGGGGCACACTGTTAAATACACACCGAAGCAGTAAACTTTAAACCTATATATATCTTCATTTATCTGCTTAACTCTTTTTTATTTGAAAAAAAAATTGTCATGCAGCTAATATGAGACTTAAAATCCTGACGCCTTATCAGGCCTCATAATAATATTTGCTAGCTAAGCTCTGTTATAACCCATTATCAAAGTTTGATCATTTAGAACCTTATAGTAGTTGGCTAAAAGTGAAAAATTATTTGAATTCATCTTATTCACTTTCTGCCAGAACTTAAGAATCTCTGCACTAGAGCATGTTATTTCTTTTGTCTTGGTTGTCAGTCTGCACCCTTCACTGTACACAAATTTGTAAAAAGTGGCCACGCTACGTTTTTTGTGTCTCTTGCAACAAAAATGATTAAAGGTCTAGATAACATGATGTATGAGGGAAGATTGAAAAAACTGGGTTTGTTTAGTCTGGAAAAGAGAAGACTCAGAGGGGACATAACAGTTTTAAAGTACATAAAAGGTTGTTACAAGGACGAGGGAGAAAAATTGTTCTTCTTAACCTTTGAGGATAGGATAAGAAGCAATTGGCTTAAATTGCAGCAAGGGACGTTCAGGTTGGACATTAGGGAAAACTTCCTAACTGTCAGGTTGGTTAAGCGCTGGAATAATTTGCCTAAGGAGGTGCTGGAGGTTTTTAAGAGCAGGTTAGACAAACAACTGTCAGGGATGGTCTAGATAATACTTAGTCCTGCCATGAGGCCAGGGGACTGGATTAGATGACCTCTCAAGGTCCTTGCCAGTCCTATAATTCTATAAAAGCAAAACAGTAACGAGGTACAGATTTTACACCCACAACTGTTGATAGGTGACTCCTTGCTAGACAGAATGCTGTCAAACAAAGTTTTCTTTAAACATCTTAAGATCTTTGTCTTTATCTGATGGTGATAGGTACTGTTAGGACAGGATCTCCTTCTTAACAGCCCGATATTGTATTATTCTAATGTAATTTAGATGGAATGTGAGGATGTGTCTTCCTGCTTCTGGGCTCATGACTGCTGATCTCCTAATATGGTTGCAGAAAAAGCCTCAGAGCTTAACGTATGCCGCTAGTGATGGCTTCCGTCGTTCAGTCAGTAATGGTGTTGAACAGATCAGGGGCAGCCACACGCCATTGACAGACACTTCTATTGCACTCAAACCAGTTGGACATCCTAGACCGAAGAAGACACAGCTCTCGCTGTGGCAGTGCATTTCTCAGGAAGATTAAGGAGTTTGCCATGCAGGTAGTGCCAAAGGGAGCGATGATCAACAGAGGGAAAGGCAGCTTTTAAATCAATAAAGACTATAGACACCTCATCTTTCCTGGGACAAAACCCTTGGACTTTTACTGTTACACAAATTATTGAAAAAATCTGTGCTGTGGTTGATCATCCAGGCATAAACCTGGTTTGTTGTAGATGGCGTAGATTGCTTTTGGCAGGCGTAGCATGTTCAAGAAGAACCAGCATGAACAGTTTGCTTGGAATGGAAAGCGAAGTGATGCTGTGTTGATGGGAACGCATCAGAGCATCGCCTTTCCCTTTCCAAAGTGGGAGAATAATCCCCCAGCACCAGTCGTCCGGTCATGTGATAGAATGCAGGGAGTGAGTAGGTGAGCCTGCACTCTGATTCAGGAGACGCTGTTTGGGAGTAATGATCTAATCAGGCTGGTGGGCTAGGTGGGGTAAGAACTCAATTGGCCCCATCATCCCAGGGCTGATAAAAGAGACACAGGAAGAAAGTGGAGAGGGGAGAGAGGGAGGAATAGAGCTAGCTGAGCCTAGCCATACAGAAGCCTCAGAGTTGGGAGACTTCTGTTCCCCTCAGGTCCTGCTGAGAGGGCCTAAAGCTCAGCAAAGATTGTAAATAGGAAGGAGCAGGGGGGACTGTGGTGATATTGGTGAAGAGAAATAGAAATAAAGTGTCACTAAGATCACCCCTGGTGGAGTCTGTGAAGTTTCTGCAGCAAACTGGGTAGGGGAGGAGCCAGGTCTCTGTTACAAGTAGTTTCTCATGAATCCGTACTTTGTTGCTAATGTGAGTCAGCCACTCCAATATGGAATCCCTTTCACGCTTGATCGGCTTAGCAGCTATAAGAGAAATACTGGCAGCATGGCCATTCTTGAGTTTACAGGCTGCGCTTTGAACCTCCTTGACAGGGACATCCTTTATGTTACGTGGAAAGGCAGTCACTGGACTCTCAGGTGCTCCTGCAGCTGCAGATCTGCAGCGCGGATGTGGTGGTTAAGAAGCTCGTGAAAGTTTTCTTTCCATCTACTCAGACGTTCTGCCCTGGGGTTCAGTATGTTACCACATCCATCTTTGACAAGCAAAAGTTTGTTTCATGGACTGGCTTTTAAGTTGTGCTGTTCTTTATTAGACAGTGCTGTAGTTGTTTCTGGCAGATGCAGCTTTCATCAACTGAGTCTTCTTTGCCCAAAACATCTTACTGTCCTGTTTTAAAGCTGTGTTATGCAAGGTACTGAAGAGTTGGTATTCTTGGTTGGTCCTTTAAGCAAGTCATACATCATTTTTCTATGATATCCAGAGTCTGTTGACCGATCCATTGATATTTGGGTCTGAGATGCCGTTTTCCCAGCACTTTGTTGGTGACAGCCATAACAGAAGACTGGAAACTGTCCTACAAATTGTTTATTTGCTTGTGTTCAAGGCTTTCATCTGCAAGGGCTAGAACATCAAATCGTTTGCAGATTTCAGTCTGGTATGCCATTTTGACAGCAGCCTCAGCATTTTCGGGCTGTGGAATTGCATCATCTCCTCTCTTCCAAGATTCCCCCACCCAAAATAGATAAATACAACCTAAAATCCTCTAGAAGATTTCCCTGCTGGATCTCTCTGTCTGTTATATATGTTTGCAATATTGTAACCGTGTTGGTCCCAGGATATTAAAGGCTCGAAAGCCTGTCTCTTTCACCAACAGAATAAAAGGTCCAAATAAAAGATACCTAGCCCACCTTGTCTCTGATATACATATGTAAAGTACTTCAGCTGTCTAGTTAATAGACTCTATTAAAGGGTACAACATAGAAGTGGAAGACGGGGGAGGTTAGTTAAGTAATGTAGTTCTGAAAATTAGTGTCCATGTACCCTTTCTTATATTTTATATTGAGTATAGTTGAACAGACACTTGTAAGGCAGTTACTTGCTCTGAACAGCATGCAGTAGGTTTCAAGTGCAGTAATCTGAAATTGAAGGAACTAGAATACTGATAGCTTATTTGTTTTCTGAACTGTAGAAAAGTACAAAATGTTTCTTTCAAGATTCTGGGTTTCACCTTACTGAGTGAGTGGTTATCCGTACAGTATCATACGGGTAGAGATTTTTCTGTCATTTTAAGAGCCAGTGTATTTAGCAAGCATCAAATTTCACATTAGTATGAGCTAAAGCGTTTTGGATATCTGAGGAGTTGTTTTTGTTTCTTTAGCCTTGAGAAGACTTGCAGTAACTGAGTTAGGAGTTAGTCATTATATTAAAAAAACCAACTAGATTGGCCAACACTTCAATGGATGCTTTATAATACCTGTATAATAAAAAAAAGTAACTAGGGCTGTCGATTAATCACAGTTAACTTATGCGATTAACTCAAAAAAATTCATTGAAATGAAAAAATTAATTGCAATTAATCGCAATGATAAACAATAGAATACCAATTGAAATTGATTAAATATTTTTGGATTTTTTTTACATTTTCAAGCATATTGATTTCTATTACAATACAGAATACCAAGTGTACAGTGCTCACTTTGTATTATTATTTGTTATTACAAATATTTGCACTGTAAAAATGATAAAAGAAATAGTATTTTTCAGTTCACCTCATACAAGTATTATAGCACAATCTCTCAATTGTGAAATTGTAATTTACAAATGTAGATTTTTTTGTTACATAACTGCACTCAAAAACAAAACAATGTAAACCTTTAGAGCCTACAAGTCCACTCAGTCCTACTTCTTGTTCAGCCAATTGCTAAGACAAACAAATTTGTTTACATTTATGGGAGATAATGCTGCCTGCTTCTTATTTAAAATGTCAGCTGGAAGTGAGAACATGTGTTCGCATGGCACTTTTGTAGCTGGGTTGCAAGGGATTTGTGCCAGATGCTAAACATTCGTATGTCCCTTCATGCTTCGGCCACCATTCCAGAGGTCATGCTTCCATGTTGATGATGCTCGTTAAAAAAATAATGGGTTAATACATTTGTGACTGAACTCATTGTGAGAGAATTGTATGTCTCCTGTTCTGTTTTACCCACATTTTGCATAGATTTCATGTTATAGCAGTCTTGGATGATGACCCAGCACATGTTCGTTTTAAGAACACTTTCACTGCAGATTTGACAGAACACAAAGAAGGTACCAATGTGAGATTTCTAAAAATAGCCACAGCACTCCACCCAACGTTTAAAAATCTGAAGTGTCTTCCAAAATCTGAGAGGGACAAGCTGTGGAGCATGGTTTCAGTAGTCTTAAAAGAGAAACACTCAGATGCAGAAACCCGAACGACCAAAAAAGAAAATCAACCTTCTGCTGGTGGCATCTGACTCAGATGATGAAAATGAACATGCATCAGTCTGCACTGCTTTGGATCGTTATCGAGCAGAACCCATCATCAGCATGATTGCATGGCCTCTGGAATGGTGGTTCAAGCATGAAGGGATATGAATTTTTAGTGCATCTGGCATGTAAATATCTTGCAACGCCCACTACAACAGTGCCATGTGAATGCCTGTTTTCACTTTCAGGTGTCATTGAAACAAGAAGCGGGCAGCATTATCTCCTGCAAATTATAACCAAACTTGTTTGTCTGAGTGACTGGCTGAAGTTTCAATTGGTATTCTATTGTTTAACAGTGCGATTAATCACGATAAATTTTTCTGAGCTAATTGCATGAGTTAACTGCAATTAATTGACAGCCCTACTTAAAATGTATCTCTTTGTATTTAATAAACTTGTTTTATTGTTTTATCCTATCCAATGTGTTCAAGCTGAAGTGTCTGGGTTACTCCATTTGGGATAACAAGTTGTGTGCATATTATTCTGTTAAAGGAATAATGGACTTAGTGTATTTGTACTGTCCAGGAGAGGGCTGGGCAGTACAGGATATATGTTTCTGGGGAAAATCTGGAATTGAGAGTGTGTTGGGGTCACCCTGTGGTAGGCTTTAAGGCTGGTAAGAATCAAGGTGTGGCCAGTTGGCTGCAGCACACACAGACAAAGTTGGGAGTGACTTAGAGTCTGGAGGCTGTTTGTGAACAGTCCAGGCTGATGCTACAGCAGCAAGGCATTGTAAAGTGAAACCCCTGTTACAGGGCAGGGATGGCACGGCTACTCGTTAGTCTGAATTGTACCCTGGTATGGCACAGTGGCATCCGGTCCTGAAATTCTGTGGCCTGTTATGCAGCAGCTCAGACTACATAATCATGATGGTTCCTGTTGGCATGAAAATCTGTGAATCCATAATATATTCCCAAACAAAAGTTTCACTAAGATAGCTGCATGTGTGCATTATACCGCATATGTGGAGATGATATCTATGAGATAAACTGCAATGGCATATATTTATAATGCACTTTGGAACACACAGATCCATCTCCATTGAGACTGCTTCCAACGTTACAAATGTCTGAGTTGCTTCCAACAGCTACTTTGGAGTTACTTTATTTATTTTATTTTTGACAAAGTGACAGAAAAATATTTCCTTCTTTCCCTACATATTCCACTGTCCCGACCCCCTGACATGTGATATGGGCCTGATAGCCAGGGCAGGCAATATTCAATCCTGAAGTTTAAAGTCTATTATCTCACAATGCTGAAGGGTTAGAAATGGGAGCTTTAAGGCAATGGAAATGAGAATACTAGCGTCCAGTGCAATATGCAGCACTTGCTTCTGGGCCTGGAATGTCTTGAGATATTGGACTTTTTATATGCTGTTTTTTTAATTGTAGCTGTACAAAAGTCATTTTTTAAAATCATTTTTAAGGTTTTTTAAATTTTATAATGCATTCATTCTCTCTCTCTGTCTCTGTGTCTATGTGTCTCTCTCTGAGACCTGTATAGGCTGATTGATTAATGCAGGAGAATTCATCCCTGTACTACAGCCCTATTGCACTGTCTTAATCAGTGCATAGGGGCCATCCTGCCCTCCTGGGAATGCTCCTATATGGGGCATTCTAGATTTTATGGGGGGGAGTAGTCAGGGCAGTCCTGTGGTCCAGCAACACTACATACTGCAATAGCCCTTGGGATCCACAACAGCAAGGGCAAGAGATCGGACAGCCCTCAAGGCTGAAGCAGACATAAGTTGCCTCTCCTCTTGCAATGAATCTGGTCCAGAGTAACCAAGGCATCTGGCTATAGAGATGGCAGGGATACAAAATATTAATCTTAGTAAAATGCTTAAAACTCTTTAAAATAGTCAGTACATAGACAAGTGTCAAAACTTATCAGACATGACATGCAGCAGTTTATTTACCTTACATGTATACAGCCCTTTCACATTGTGCATCGTATAGAAAACAAAACACAATTGTGGAACAAACACAGTTACTCAGCAGGAAGATGATGCAGCTGCTAACAGGTGTACAGTGAAGTGTGGGAAAATGTGTGCTTGGCATTCTGTGGAGTCAGAAGCCACTGTCTGATTTCTATCAACTTGTCTGTGGTGGTGTATTCTACGGTCTTGGCAAGCTTTCTACAATTTTTTATTTAGATCAATCACTTCTGAAGTATCTTCTATGTCCTGGAGATTTAATAAAATGCATGCAAATAAATTTATCTGCAGTTTTTTAATTAAAAACAAAACCATCCCAAAAGTGTATCAGTGGAAAAATTCAAAGGTATTGCCATTTTCACAATGCTGAAAGTTTTAACTGATTTGTTAAATAAGTGTAAATCTTTGGAAGTGCTCTTCTCTTTATTTAAGTTATTAGATATATTTTGGTGTATCTATCATTTAACTGTTTATTAGAATGACAGTGAAAACTACATTTGCCAACAATACTTTTTTTTTACAGTTTTATTCATGATATTTTTTGCAAAAGGAATGGGCACATATAACAATAATTTAGGATTGGAAACAAAATTGGTGCTTTCATCTTGGCTGTAATAACTACAAATAACAATTTTGTTTCTCTGCTTGTTCCAGAAGCTGCTTTAAAACAACCAGCAAAACAAAACTTTGCAGTCTAAATGCACCACTAACTTTCATTTTGTAATCCTTCTTATACACTAACCATTTAATTTTTTTTTTGTAGACAGTAAACACTGGTGTAAGAATAATCTTAAAATTCTAGGATTTCAGTGTGTGAATTGCTAGCTTCAGGCAGATAATTATTGTTCACTGAGAAAACTGCACATCAGGATATGATATAGAATGCAAGAAAAATGGCCACCTGTTCCCTAGCTCTAATTTACATTTTTGGACTTCGAGAAGAAAAGTACGATATAGGTCCCAATCCTGCAGCAGAGGCCTGAGCTAGCAGAACCAAGAATCATAAGTAAAAGACTTTGAAGTTGGATGACCTAATATTTTAAAACTATTTTACTTAAAACTTCTTCAGACAAGATCAGTAAACTATATGTAAAACTTTCTGACGTGAAACAGCTTTTTAGGGAATATGAGTTTTTGGTGATCATACCACTATCAAAATGAATATGCCAGGTTTACCACAGTTTACCTTCGTTCATTTACCCAGTATGCATGCCCACTGTGTGTTGCTTTGGGACTCATTCAAGGCCCATTGAAGTCAATGAGGAGCCTCTTCATTAGTTTCAGGGGGCGCTGAATCACACCCTTTGTTAGTCTTATTGTACCTTGCACAGTTTCACTGGTCCGCTGTTGTGTGGTTCACTTATTATGACTGATCATGCAGGTCTCCAGTGCCATACAGACACAAATCTCTGAGGTGCGTGTGGCTTTGATCATAGACTACACCTCTTCAGCATTCTGGTGAACTCGTGCTGGGCGTAGCCTGTAGCACGGCTCAGCAGCCGTGGAATTATGGTTTCTGTTTCAGTGAACATCCTGTTTCCTGATGTGTAGCCTAACCAAATTTCTGCTTATTCTCCCCTTTTCTAGTAAGCACATTAACTAATCGGGACTCCATAGCTTGGTTGCATGGATCTTAGTCTCTTGTTTTCCTCACTGGAATGTATGAAACTGTGTGTGCAAAGAGGGGATTCTACATATGTACTACCTGTACTGTCTGTTTGTTGTACTGTTGAATCCACTTTTGTCAGTACCTTTCTGACCCACTTGATAATGAATGTATGGGTTCTGCAGTTTCTCATCATGTATTTCAGCTCTTACACATGCATCCTTCCTATTGGAGGGGTTAGCCAAAATATGGATGTACTCCTGTACTGCCACTTACAAATGTACGTCCTTCCCCCCCCACCCCCCCCGCAAAATCTTAAATGCTAATTTTGGAAGAAAACTAGAATTTGCTCATAAGTTATAATGTTCAGTTTGCATAGAGCTAAGCTTGGACTATTTCTTGACAGTAACTTTGGAGTGTGCACCTTATTTCTTTCCAGAGTGGCCTGCTTTCTACAGGAATCACTTTTCTAGTAAAGATATGCTGCAGTCTTACAACATTATCTTTAACTTACTGTGGCCACCAGCTTTATAGCTAAGTGACACAATGAGAGAATTTCAAGGGATTCTTGACTAAATTTCCAAATAACTTTTCCAAATATTTGGTGGTGCCTATCAATACACTGATAAGCTGCCTCCATATTCTTTATGTAGGTTTACGCTTATCAGGCCTTTTGTTTTTAAATCCAGGTGGCTTTCTTAACTATTTCAGTAGTTGGATGATAATGCAATAACTATGCTTGAATTCTCTGTTTATCTTTTCACACTGTTTTTCTGAGTGGATTTTATCTATGAAAGAAGATGAAAGTATTTAGAAAAAGTGATTAGACTTATCACTTTATTTCTCTGCTGGGGTTTACTGAGTCCGTCTCAGAACCGTAAGGTTTCTTCTTGTGTTTTAATCCTTTCATTCACTGCTGCATCTCAACAACTGTCCCACTAGCTGAGGGCTAGACTGGACATAGCTCCTGTCACAGTAGTGCTGCAGTAGTCAGAGAGATTAATGATCTGCTGTAAAGTATATGTATGAGAAATCATCCTGCCAGGGTCTGTAGTATAGGGAAACCTCGAGCTAACTTCACATAACCAGAGTACACTTTGTAATCATCAGAAAGTGATCAGGATTTCTTTGTCACAGCTTCCTTGGTTCAGCAGTTACTCCCATGGCCACAGGAAAGACATTATGGGCTTGATTTTTAGAAGTGCTGAGCACCCATCACTCCAGTAAAAGTCAATGGGACTTTCTGTGAGTGCTCAGCATTTCTTGAAATCAGGCTTTATATGCTGAAAAGCGGAAGAGTGAGCCAGTGGTTAAGGGAAGACCTCAGGTGCCATTATGCCATGTTGATTTGTGCTTTTCTTTTCAGAGCTCCCCCCACACCCCACAGGTTTTTCATTTAAGAAAAAACAAACAGCTCCTTGAGGCTAGAAGCTGAGACTCTCCATTACATAAGAGTTGCTCAACCCCATGCAAGAGAAAAATAGGCAGCAATGTGCACTGTGAGATGTAATTTCTAAAGCTCACTAATGTATTGCACATTAATTGGTCAGTGTAGACGCTGCGGGTGCACACTGAAGGTTCCCTAACATGCTTCTGAAAGCAGTCCAGGGAACCTTTAATGCACACTGGCAGAGTCCTCACAGACCAATTAATGTGCAACTCATTAGTGTGCTTTAGAAATCACACCCCCATAGGGCACATTACCCAACTGTACAGACAAGCAAATAGTGAAAATTGTGTTTAGGATTACTATAGCCACAATCCTGCAATGAGATCTGTGGAGTCAGACCCCTTTGCCCATGCAGAGCACCACTGCAGGATCCAGGCCAAGACTGTAAGCTCTTTGAGGCAGGGACTTCTTCTTATATATGTGTTTGGTGTCTATAAGAATGGAGCCCTGGTCCCTGACTGGGGCCATGAGATGATACTGCAGTGAAAATACTAAATAATAATTACTTGCATGCACATGCAGAAACAGCAACTTTGGAATAGGCATTCACATTTAAACATGAAAATCTTTAATGAAAGTGGCTCATAAATATTGTAACAGCCATGAAACATTTATTTTAGCAAACGGTCATGTATTGCTACTGTACTTTAACGTTAGGACTTAATCACAAAAAAAACACTGATTGAGTTTTTGAAACAACTACCGGTATGTTTAGTAGTTTTGACTAAAAACGAGGATCTGAGAGAATGTCCTGATTGGTCTGTCTTACAAAGAATTGAACTAGTATCAGAAGACCATATGAATAATAATAATAATAAACACTGTTAGCTGTTATAGAGTACCAGACATTGACATAGTACCTATGAATTTGCTCTTGGCAGGTACAGTAAGTTAAGATTATGAAGGCTAGAGACGGCTTTTAAAAAGTTTGTTGAATGCACAATGTAGCAAAGTTGTACAATATAATTCAATCTACTTGAAGTCTTTGGGTTTGTCTGCACTAGGCTTTCTGACCACAAGTTAATTGATTGCCAATTAACTGGAGGTAGCTAAGTTTTTAGAGGCTTTTGTTCTGGGTTACAAACATTTGTACTTCTACCCAAGGCTGAGGCATAGCAATAAATTAACTTGAGGTAAAAAATTCTAGTGTACAGCTACCCTTTTAGAGTTGCCAGATCTCTCAGGATCAGGCTCTTAATTGGCAGGTGGAGTCAGTGTTTCCAGCTTGAACATGTATTTACTCTGAATTGTTTGAATTTATATTGTAGATTCACAGAGTGGTTTTAGATTCACTGGAAAGTTTGCACTGTTCGGAAGGTTTCAGAGTAACAGCCGTGTTAGTCTGTATTCGCAAAAAGAAAAGGAGTACTTGTGGCACCTTAGAGACTAACCAATTTATTTGAGCATAAGCTTTCGTGAGCTACAGCTCACTTCATCGGAAGTTGGTTAAAATCAAAAAGGTATTAAACAAACTTTTGTACAGTGCAGCCTCTCCAGGGCATTGTTGTTGAAAGCCAACAAATTGGCATGTTCTCGTGAGGCTGTTACAAAATATGTTTATTGTAAGGTTTAATTAAGTTGAAAGTTGGGTTATAGTGATCTTATTCAAGCATTAGAGCCCTGGAATAAGAGTGTACTATTTGCAGCAAAAGAGAAGCATGATAGCCTCAAAAAAAGTGGGGGGGTGGGGGGGCAGGCACAGGTATATACAGTGTCACTTAAAATGCATTCAGATGGACTCTAACCTTACTGCACTGACTATTCCAGAGACCATATGAGAGGCTTAGTACTGTATTTTAACTACTTATTATTTGATCTCCTTTTTCGGAAGGTAAACAGAATAGCTACAGATTTCTCCAAGTTTTCTAACTGACAGCAAGTGAAGTTCCAGCTTAATAGACTGTTTAGGGCTTAATTTTCTCTCTGTTCTTCAGGAAGTCAGGATCCCTGATTGAGAAAATAATTCCATCCTTCACAAGGACAGAAACTTTATTCCACTGGTCCAACAGATTGAATACAATTGTGTCACTATACAAGAAACTTCAAGCAAATGTTCCATTCAGAAACCTTACATAATCATAGCTGGTTTGGGTTTCCTACAGTTTTGAGCTTTCCCCTTTTGATTATCATATGATCTGAAAGAAGGCATAGTATTTCAGGTAGAGAGTCTCACAATAAGTTCTCACAATAAAGCAATTCAGTGCAACTCTTTTATTAGTTTGAACAGTATCTGCAGAGTTCTCTTCATCTGTGGCTTTGCTAAAAGAAACTATTTAAATTTAACCAACTTGCTATCTTAACTGATCCAGGAATTGCAAGCAAAGTATCATTTTGTTTTGATAATGGAATTTATTACAATGGACTCTATCTACCATTCTTAAATGACCTCACTTATCCTTTCTGAGTCATGGACATTTTATAACTTAAAGCTTAGTAAAATTCCACACAAACTGATTTAAAAAAAAAAGATTTTTTACCTATTTGTATTCAGTCTGGTGGAATTCCGTACCCCAAACATCCACAGAGAGTCCATTTGAAGTTTTATAAACCAAGTGTAAGCCTACTCCCCCATCTCTTTCCATAATGTAACACAGGGGAGTAATGCTGATGGGTGGGTTGGGGCTCTGACCCCAGGAGATGATGGAAATGTTATCTGCCCTTTTATTGAGGGGCTAGACCTGCCTTTTGTTACAGAAATTCTGAACCCTGCCTACTGTTGGGTGTCCAGAGAGCAACCATAGCGTGTAGAAAAGAGTTGTGTGTGTTTTTTGTTTTGTTTTGTTTTTATTTTTTGCCATCTTCACTTGGCAAAGAGGTTGCAACTTTTGCTCTTGGATATGGACTTCACTGTAGTTATCCTCTGTGCCTTTGTTACTTCTAGACTGGCTTACTGCAGCATGCTCTGCATGGGGTTGTACTAGGAGACCATTTAAAAACTTCAGTCAGTGAAGAACATGGCTGTCCACCCATTTAGTAAAGTTTCGTACGTGTGCTCCACAGACTGCATTGACTTCCAGCTAGTTATTTTGAATATTTTGACCTACAGTGCCCATTAAGGTTTGGAGACCTCTTCTCTCCTTCACAGATGAAGTCATCTGGGGCACTTCAGATGACAATCCCTAGCTTTGCATGTTTCAGAGCCACTGGCAGACATTTCCAGTGCAGGGTCCTGATCTCTGAAACGTGCTTCATCGTCCTTGGTCCTACAGATCCTGAGTTCGTCTACCTTTTAAGGCATGCTGCAATGCCTATCTGTTCACTTATGGCTTGCCTACATAGGGAGATTGACCAGCATTGCTACAGCAGAATTATGCTGAAGAATAGTAATTGTTCTGAAATAAAGTCCCTTTTATTCCAGAATAGAGCATCAACATGGGGAAGTTACATTGGCCTACCATAGCAAAAGAATTATTTCCTTTGTCAATTTCCTCATGTAGGCCTGTCCTAAGTGGATGAGTTGATCTGAGAAGAGTATTATGGCTGGCGGGTACATCTAAATCTGTTTGCATACATATTTTAGGTTGTTTGTTTGCCTGGTTGCCTAGATCTCTTTGGAAGCTTCAAAAGTATATAAAAATAAATAAATGTATTGATAACTAGTATTAACTGGAGGATTTCTAATGCTATTATTACTACTTTTTATTCCAGGAATGCACGCCAGAGAAACTAGAATTAAAAAAGAAAATTTTTGGTCAGTTAGATCTTATTGTCAATAATGATGTTATCCTAAGCAGCTCAACTTCCACGCTTTTGCCTACTAAGCTGTTCACTGGCCTTAAACATGTGAAGCAGTGTATTGTGGCACATCCTGTAAGTATTCCGACAGACTCTGTTAATTGCTTTATGTTTAATCCTACATGTTTAATCTAAGTCTTAATGCCAGGGTGGTATCCTGCAGGCTGCTGAGTGCTCCTGAAAGAAGTCCAGAGTGCCCAAGGGCTAATGCTGAGTGCTCAGGACCTGACTTTCAGAAGGGTAGAGGGTTCACAAATCCAGCTGAAGTCAGTGTGAGGTTCAGGTACCTGAAAATCAGGCCCCCTGTTAGCTCAGGATCTGTGTAGAAAGGCTTCTTCTTCATAACAAGAAGGATGGTCCAGTGGTCTGGGCACTAGTCTCGAATATGAGAGACCTGAGTTCAAGTCCATGCTTGGTCACAGTCTTTCCATGTGATCTTGGGCAAGTCACTTAGTCTCTCTGTGCCTCAGTTCCCCCTCTGTAAAATGCGGATAACTGTATTTTCCTAATATTGGAGTGTGAGGTGCTCAAGTGCTGTGGTAATGAGGGCTATAGAAGTACCATAGATGGATAATTTGGAGAAAGGGCCACATTGCTCACTAAAGTCTGCACTGAGATGAGCACAGTTGAGGAAAAGTGAATGTGATTACAATTGCAATAGGGGATGGGGGCAACATTGGTGCTTTATTACAATCCAGTGTATGCAAATGCTATGTATAGTGGCCATTTATAGCATTTTGGGTGCTCTTGCTGGACAATACTATTGATCATGAGAGCTGCATTTACAAGAACTTGAGAGCAGGGCATGAGGACCAGCCACTGACAAAAATCTGCCCATGCAGTCCTTGAACTGTCTGCTGAAACTCACATGGGTGCCAGTTATTTTGTGGCTCCATGGACTGCTGGAAAGGAACATGGGTACAATTTCCAGGTGTTTATAGAACTTTCTTTCAGAATTCAAGAACATTAATGAACTGTTTATTTAATTATTCCTTAATGTTTACATAATAAAGTTCTTGACTGTGGTGAGAAATCCTGTTTGGGATTGGGATATGGCTGGGAGAGATTTCTCTTTTGTTAAATGAATGGGTGTAGTTTTCGGAGGCTGTCAAAAATATAAAAGGAAGGGTAACCACCTTTCTGTATACAGTGCTATAAAATCCCTCCTGGCCAGAGGCAAAACCCTTTCACCTGTAAAGGGTTTAGAAGCTAAGGTAACCTTGCTGGCACCTGACTGAAAATGACCAATGAGGGGACAAGATACTTTCAGATTTGGAGGCGGGGGGGAACAAAGGGTTCTGTCTGTCTGTGTGATGCTTTTGCCGGGAACAGATCAGAAATGCAAGCCTTCCAACTCCTGTGAAGTTAGTAAGTAATCTAGCTAGAAAATGCTTTAGATTTTCTTTTGTTTAATGGCTGGTAAAATAAACTGTGCTGGAGGGAATGTATATTCCTGTTTTTGTGTCTTTTTGTAACTTAAGGTTTTGCCTAGAGGGATTCTCTATGTTTTGAATCTGATTACCCTGTAAAGTATTTACCATCCTGATTTTACAGAAGTGATTCTTTTACCTTTTCTTTAATTAAAATTCTTCTTTTAAGAACCTGATTGATTTTTCACTGTCTTAAGATCCAAGGGTTTGGGTCTGTGTTCATCTGTACCAATTGGTAAGGATTATTATCAAGCCTTCCCCAGGAAAGGGGGTGTAGGGCTTGGGGGGATATTTTGGGGGAAGACGTCTCCAAGTGGTCTCTTTCCCTGTTCTTTGTTTAAAACGCTTGGTGGTGGCAGCATACTGTTCAAGGGTAAGGCAAAGTTTGTACCTTGGGGAAGTTTTTAACCTAAGCTGGTAAGAATAAGCTTAGGGGGTCTTTCATGCAGGTCCCCACATCTGTACCCTAGAGTTCAGAGTGGGGAAGGAACCTTGACAGAGGCTCTCTGTCTTGTAATTTTCTTGGAATAATGTTTTATGTCATATTTACTAATGCACCCAGAGTATGTTAGGGGGCAGGTCAATATAATTTAGTAAGTAAAATAAATGAATCTTGAAAAGAAGTTATGTAGACTGCTTGGAAGTGTAGGTCACTTATGACAACAGCAAAATTATTGCGGAAAATCTTTCCTTTGAGATGCTCCCTAGAAAAGAGGTATGTTATTTATAATCAGCATCTGAATAACAAACAGTTTTGAAAATTAGAAATAAATGAATTGAATTGAGTTCGCATAAAGTACACTGATAATGTTGGAGTGAGCTCATGCTTGGTGTAACTCCATTGACTTCTGTGGAGTTATGGCCATGGTGGATTTGTCCCCCAGGGTCTGATTCTCTGATATGTTGAGTGCATGCCATTCTTGTTGTGAACTGGCTTTGTGAGTGCCTTGTACTTTTGAAGATCAGGCCCATCCTGTTATAAAATTGTACGAGCAAAAATAGGCTTTACATTTAATTGATTCAATGTAACAATGTTAATTAATACAATTTTTTTTTGTTGGTTCTTGTTAAGGTAAATCCACCCTATTATGTGCCGCTGGTTGAACTGGTTCCCCATCCAGAAACAGAGCCTTCTACGGTGGATAAAACCCATGCTCTGATGAAGAAGATTGGACAGTCACCCGTCAGATTAATCAAAGAGATAGATGGGTTTGTTCTGAACCGTCTCCAGTATGCAGTTATTAGTGAGGCATGGAGACTCGTGGGTGTACGTGTAACTTCATTTTCTTTACATATGCTACTAGTTTTATAGGCACAACAAACAAAGAGTATTGTAGTATTTAAATTTCCTTTAGCTTTCTGTCTTCATCATTATTAAACGTTCAGCCGCTTAGATTACATGAAAATAAAGTCAAGTATGTAAATTTTACAAAAATTAGAAGCTTTGATGCTGTTAAATACTGAAGACAGAGGAAGAAAAGCTAAATGATAGCAAAACGAGAAACACTAGAGCTGTTCCAAAATATGGTCATTTTCAGAATAGCCAGAAGAGCAAGGTTAAAGGGTCAGAAACCACAATACTGATTTTCAGGTTGTCTCTTTTCATTTCCTGCTGCTTTCAGAATGTTATTGGCATACTTTTTGCGCTCAGTGAAAAGGTAATGAAAATAATATTTTAAATAGAAATCCATTTACCTTTCAGGAATTCCTCTCTCAGGTAGCTATTTGATACTGGTATTTAAAGACAGATTTCTCCACCTCCTTCCCATTCAGACTTTTAGCTCATAATCATCTGTTTGTGACACTGCAACTTTTCCCACAGCTACACGTTCTGTGCCACAAAGTATGACCTTTCAGCAGGAGGAGATAAGTAGTGCACCCACTATTACTGTGGGAGATTAAATTGTGTTTTGAACAGGGCCAGTTTTTTTTCTTGAAGAAAGTTCTGGTTTCTCAAGCTGTTTAAAAATAAAAAAGCACAGGAATCTCAAGTTTGTAAGTCATCATAATTAGAGTAATAATAACTAGATGTTTATCTACCACACTTCCTGAAGGATCGCAAAGCACTTTACAAATTTTATATGTATATTTCAGTTCACCCATAACTGATGCACAGACTCTGTTCATAGTCCCACAGGCACACCGTCTGATAGTTTAGATCAGGAAGTGAATAAGAAGGCTGCTACCAGTTTATACTATGTTGTGGGGTATTGACTGACCTGGAATGTATAATGGGAATTGCTTTTTATAAACAAATAATTCTGACAAATAAGTTCAAATAGTGAACAAAATGGTGCTTGAAGTTCTGAAGTATAAGATATTTCAATGTTTTAGTTAAAGAAGAAAGTGTAACAATGCTGTGATTCTAATTGCCATGTATTATGGTGTAGGTTCCCCTCAGATATGTTAGTTTTAAGTTGTCCTCCATTTGTGTTAAGTGGGATAATAAGACAGTTATTCTGTCTCAACTCAAAGAGAGTGAAATGTAGTGAAGTGTTTAAATCATTGATAGTTGAACCTCCAGGAACAGAACACTCATCCACAAATCTCAGGCTGCACTCAAGTTTCTAAGGACACAAGTTCATAGGGCCCTTTGGAATCTTTGGTTCATGTGTTCCGTGTGTGCTGGAAGAGTCTGGTGTATATTTTTGGTTATTTTTCCTGAATTTCATTATCAAAGCCCTCAGGGAGATGATCAGCCTTCACTTTTTCCAGCAGCCTCATAAGTGAGTGTACTGAATGCTCCCTATTTAAGATAATTTTTAATGATGCACAATTTAAAAGTATTTTGAAAGATAATTTTTAAAGAATTGCACCCCCCTCCCAGAGCTTGATTACTTTATGCAGGAAGTTCTTTGAAGCGGTCAGGACAAAACCAAACTGAGTGTTGGGGTATGTTAAAAGAGCTTTCCCTTAAGCATGTGTTAACCTTTTTTTGAAGGATTCCTCTATGATGGCCAATTTTTTAGTTGTTGGTGCACCCAGAAAAGTACATACACATTACCTGTTTCTCCCACAAAATCTGTAATTGTGATGGCAAATACTCTTTTGAGGTCCCAAAGTGAACTACTGCACATGCAAATCAGTAGTAGTAAAGCACACTGGATTGTGCATGCAAATACAGTATCGTAGGCATGTGTGCACTTTTCATGCACATGTTGCTCCCACAGTGGAAAAACTTTTGCTCACTACACTCAATATCCAAAATTTTGGTTTCTGTGAAATAATGATACTAGGACTTTAAGTGTTTGTGGCATTGTGTATATATGGCCAAAATTTTCAAATTTAGGTACCTAAAGTTGGGCATCTACAATAAGTATATTTAGCCACCAAAATAAGTGGCTTGATTACCAAAGATGGTAAGAAAACCAATCCCCTTTGAATTCACTGTAAATTATATGGGTGTCCAGAATTTTGGAAAATCAGGCCTCTGACTTTGTGCCTAAAGATGGATTTAGGTGCCTAACTCTCTGAAAGTTTTGGCCATATTTGACAAAATACTGAGTACAAAGTGTTAAGAACTTGAAAGTTCCTAGTTAATTGTTAAAATGTTGACTTACAGTTTTGCATTCTCTAGCTTGCTTTTAATTAGAGTTGGACTTTGACCACTAAGGAGATAGTGCTGACAAAGAGTCATGAAACTTGCTTGCTTAGGTTTTACCCAAACCTCCAAGTTTTACACCCTGCCCCACCGCTATTCTGTTCTCTTATAACTATATTTCAGACAATTATGGTTGTAATCATTAACCACTTGATGACTAAATTTACATTCTGTGAGATTATACAAATAGAATAACTCAAGTATTAGTGGGACATTGTGATTCCTAGCTTTGCCTACTACTTTCTTGCCAATTTTTGCAATTTTATTGCAAGTTCTGTGATTCTTGGTGTTTTTCTAAACGCCTCAGCTCTTGGAGTCATGTTCCTATGCGAGAATCTCAGCTTTCATTTAAAAAAAAGTCACTTTCTAGCCCTCAAGGATGAGAAGAAAATCTTGTAAATGTGAATTCTAAAGGTACAAAAAACAGTTAAAAGAACCCCCATATATATATACATATATTGTGTCAATGGCTTGATTTTGGGAGGGCATCTGACTCATGATTTTTGAACCCTTGGGGTTGGCAATATTACTGCTCTTAATAAAGAAATATTATATGCCTCACACAACTTGCTGCTTAACTCCAGCAGGTGTGCGAGCGAGGTAAGACAGTGGTCATGCCTTCTTGGGGGCAAAGGGCATCACTGGGCATGCTGGCTGGTCAAACAGGCTAGCACTTAAGGGCATGTTGTGTTTAGAATCTGGGTGCCTCCTATGACCTCTCCTCATCCACTACACCCTGGCAGGGGGATCCACAATTTAGCCCGTAAAGTATTGTTTAAAAACTATACAGTTATTTAACTTGTTTAAATTTGGTGCAGTTTCTCTCACTTTATGCTATTTTTCGGTGGTGATCATTACTTAGCATGAACTCATTCATGGCACTTTTATGTTACAGAGCCAAATTCTGTTCAGTTATATAGGAGCAATCCCACTGATGTCAGTGAAAGGACACCAGGGTAACCGTGGTTCCATTCCTGCAAACTCTTACACATCTGCAGAAAATACACGGTCATATGCATAAGTCTTTCCAGGACTGAGGTGTATGTGCAGAATTCAGCTCAGAAGTAGCAGAAAAATTTAGAGGAGAAATGAACATATAGTAGAACCTCAGAGTTATGAACTGACTGGTCAACCACACACCTCATTTGGAACTGGAAGCGCACAATCAGGCAGCAGCAGCAGAGACAAAAAAACCCAAACTAAATACAGTACAGTACTGTGTTAAACATAAATGACTAAAAAATAAAGAGAGATTTAAAAAAAAGATTTGACAAGGTAAGGAAACTGTTTCTGTGCTTGTTTCATTTAAATTAAGACGATTAAAATCAGCATTTTTCTTCTGCATAGCAAAGTTTTAAAGCTGTATTTAGTCAGTGTTCAGCTGTAAACTTTTGAAAGAACAACCACAATGTTTTGTTCAGAATTACCAACATTTCAGAGGTATAAACAACCTCCATTTCTGAGGTGTTCAGAACATTGAGGTTCTACTGTATGTATCAGATCCATCAAATATGTTAAGTTTAAGGCCCTGTTCTGATCTTCAGAACTTAGGCATGTTTATCTTGACTTTCATTTGGTGATATATCTTGCATGTGATTTGAAGGATGTAGCTCCCACTATTTTGCTCTTTACAGCATTGCAAAATGGCAAGTAGGAGAAGATTTCGTTCAGGACACATTTTATTGTTCATTTTATATTGTGCTATGGTTAAAGCAAACTTAAAGAAACTATGCAAATACACATGCATAATTAAACAAGTAATCTTATTCCTCTGTAAATATGCGCTGTATGCAAGGGGGAAACAGGAATATTTTAATCATGCTGTCCTAAAAAGAAGAATTTCTTTGGAGCTGGGGATGTTGTCAGTAGTCCATCCCCTGTGCCTTCCAGAGCCTGGTTCAGAAAGATGCATACACCTAGTCCTACATACCCACAATAGATCATACTCTAGAAGATGTTACACGAAAGCCAATGGAATCTCTTACCAAGTGCTACAATGTACAATCAATGTCAGGGGTTAAAGAGAAATTTAGAATATTTATTTAAAAGTAGATTAGATTACAAAAGAGGTGAGTTTTAATGCACAAAAAAAATCATTTTGTCCAATGATTCCAAGGTTACGATTAAGAGAAGATGATGGTATGAATAAATTACTGACAACAGTTTATTCAACCTGTTAGCATTTTCTTTGTTTCTTTGCTTTAAAGGGATGAGAAGCTAAGGAAAATTGCTTACTTTATGCATTTCCTAATCCCTTTTAAAGGTGAACAGCAAAGCAAAAGTAGAGTTTATGCCTTTTCCCCCTCATTTATGCTGTAGAAGATATCCTTTAAAAATATCCTGCTTGTTTTTCCACATTAGGAATATCAAGCCTATCCTCTTCTGGAGTTCTTAATTAGGGCTAGGGAGAGATACAGCTCAGGTTTTGTCCTTTTATGATATCACCATGCAGGCCTTTGAATGATCTTGCTGAGGTCCTCCGACAAAGAGAGGGAAATCTAGACATGATGGGGCAGATCCTTAGCTGAATCCAGTAGAGCTATGACAATTTACATCAGCTGAGAATCTGCCATGGTATTTCTAGAATAAACAAGTACACAATTTTTGTGGGCAAAACTCTGAAGACTTTATACATTTCAGTCAGCTGAGTTGTGAATTCTTAAACCTCTCAAAATTCTAGATACCTTGTTAAAATTGAATATTTAAAACACATGCATATCACACAGAAAAGAGGTGATAACTTAATTGCTTTTGAGCAGGTGCACTCTGGTCCAATTTTAATACTAGCCTTCCATCACTTAAACCTCTCAGTAATATGTATGAGTTTTATATACACACAAATAAGACAAAATTATCTTCTCCAAACCTAAGATGTTTCAATCCACATTTGATTTTGCTTTTACCCATCTCTGGGTCAATATTTCCATAGTCTCAGCACATTTACAGTCTGGTATCCACCGTGAACTTAAAAAACATAGAAAGTAGAAGGTTCTACAGCTTCAGCACTTGTAGTTGCACATAGTGGTTATCGCTCTAAAATGTTAGGGGGGTGTCAACTAGTTAATAGAGAACTTGCTTGGAGAATTCAGAAATAAATATTAAAAGATGCATGTTTTTAACATAGAAAATTGTTTAAGATGATCATCACCCCAGAAATTGTGGGCTGTGCCCTTATTCCAGAAGAGATCAGTTCTGTTTGATTTAGCTTCTTATTCTCTGATGATCAAAAAAGTACCTTGAATGACTAGTTAATAGGTTCCTCTTCTCATGGCTATTCCTTTCTCTTCTCGGTAAACTCACAAGAACAGTATGGATTAGATTTCCACAAGCATACACACACCTGTGCATAAATCAGGGTTTGCATATATACATCAGAGTTTGTATCAAATCAGGTACAAGCACTTCTGAAAACCTGACTCTCTCTAAATTTTCCCTCTGTAGTAGGAAAAAATAAAAACATGGGTTCCTTTCTCAGCAGGATCAGATAAACACTGTGGGCCAAACTGTGGTGTAAATCAGCAGAGCTCTATTAACGTCAATGCAGCTATGCTATTTACACTAGTTGAACATCTGACCCTGTGGGTATGTCTTCACTGCACAATTAATCTGGCTCCTTACTTGGTTCTTACTTAGCCCACCCCCTCCACCATACTCACAGAGAAATATCTGACCTGAGTTTCGTGGTGCTTCAAGCCTGGACTAGCTTACACAGTTTGGGCAGTGGATTAGAGCCAGAGTTCCACTTTAACTTGGGCCACAACACCTCCACTCCTCTCCCACCACAAACTTTAGAATGACCATGCAGGCAAAAATCATTCAAGTGCTGATAGTACTCCAGTGTCCATCCCATAGTTCCCTCTGAAGGACTGACAGGTTTTCCTGCAATTGACTGGGAAAGAATCCTGGAGTGTCTCAGCAAACAGATTCCTGGGATGTGCCCCTAGAGACACAAGTGAGAGTGCAGAAACAGTGAGGACACAGTTGTGCCGATACAGCTTTGCAGTGGGAATGCTCATACGTGGGCTAGGCTAACCCAGGTGCTGAGACCCACGTGCCAATCACACAGGCTACTGTACAGTGAAGACATACCCTGTAAGTCTTCCTTTTGCACCCAGAAAAGTAGCCACCCAGCTTCATCCTTTGCTTTTTTTAGAGCATTCCATCGTAGGCCTTCTACTCAATGTGAGACAAAATTCAGACCTTTGCTGCCAAAAACCACTCTCCCCTCCCCACACCCTCTTTATGGTTGTGTCTTAATGAGCCACACCTGAAGGTTCATTAAGAGATCTAGCTCCTTTCCTGTTCATATGGTTCTGAAGTATTTACAGTCAATCACAATATTCCATTTAAAATTCCAGACAATTTGAAACTGTTTGACTTAAGTTTTAGTGGAATATGTCACATGAAACTATCCCAGCAGTAAAAAATATGTGTGTCTGAAATTTGGTTTTATGGGTATGATGCAACAGTTAAAAGTAACGCACCATCATTATTAGTCAGCAACATGCTCATGTTACGAATTACACCTGAGAGGACACGCACACAACTGCTGCGAATTACGCCTGGTAGGACATGCACACGACTGCTGCGAATTACACCTGGTAGGACACGCACACAAATGCTGCGAATTACACCTGGTAGGATATGCACACAAATGCTGCAAATTATACCTGATAGGTCATGCACAGTTCGAATCTAGGCTGAGGCACGTAAACAAAGTCTACAACTGCAGAGTTCCCAAAAGACACTAAGTTTATTACACTCGAGCGTGGTGCCCCCCTGCTAGCCAGGAGGGGAACCCCTATACAGATTATGCAAAGGTTATATACTTTTTAGCAAAGCATGTTGCCCTCGTGCATCGGAAACCTTAGCCAATAAACAAACCCTTTTCTTATCTACCACCTATCCTTGCTTGGTGCATTCCTCGTGAGCAACTGAGCAAGAATGTTGTGTTATGCATGGAAGGATAGTTTAATGCTAATACAAGCAATTTACATATTTAATCACAGCAACATGAGTAACATGGCAACTTTGAGCATGCATGTTTTACTATATTTTGCTTTTAATAATCTCTTTTTGGCTCCCACTCAGCATGCTTCTCAGCATGAACGATGACTTTATCACAGTCTGCTAAATATTGCTCTGCGTTGGGGCTGTGCCCATTTGGAACTATGGAGGGATCTATGCTTAGATTAGTATTGTTAGGTAAGATTTGCTTCTAAGGAGCATGCTGCAAAACATCCACAAAGGGAATTATGTTTCAGGGAGAAAAATGGGTATTCTTGTTCTTTTGGGCAGCTAGATCCTGAAAATACATCGCCCCCCTCCAACCCACTCCGTCAGCCACTACCCACCATCCAAATTCCCCAGTTCCAAAGGTCTCAAAGATTTCAGCAGAGTTTTTAATGGTTAGTGAATAGTCCTGAAAGCATTTGTTGAGAAACCAAATGGGCACAGTTTTTGTCACACTCAGTTTCTAGGTAGTATCTTAGCTAGAGTACAGTTAATTGGGGTTCAGTTGCAGTGTCCTGATTTTTCCATGCAAGTTTCCCTATTGCCCAGAGGTTGACTTTGCCAAAGTAGTTCTCCAAAAGGAACAGTACATAATCCATCTACAAAAATGATTAGCACTGAATAAATCCTATTTCCAATTCCAGTGTGACGCAGCAAAGGAGCTATACACTTAGAATTTTCTAGAAAGACTGTTGGCAGCCTGCGGAGCGCTTGCCTGTTTAAAGCAGTCAATGAACTAACAATCAGCATGTTAGGTTAAGGATACTTTTTATGGTGGATGGGAGCAATAATTTTACTTAGCCACCTGTCAAAATGAGTCTTTTTTTTTTTAACTGACTTGATTTTGGTTGTGGTGGGTACTGAAGAAATAAATAAATAAAATATGCATTTTTGATGGAGTACCGCAGTATCCATGTACGGTATCAGTTCCTTGGCGGTATTATCAGATGCTCAGATGCTGTGGTGATAAGGGCCATACTTGTACCTAGACAAACCAGCAGTCTTCATGAAAGTGTCTTGAGTCCACTTGAAGAATACATTAGTGGTCCATATAACAATATTAAACCAATTCCTTTTAAACAAGCAGCTACCTTCTCAGTCTGCTGAGGAGTGCCTCTGCTGGGAACTGAGCTAGGGAACCTTGGTCCTGGTCTAAACTTAAAACTTTTTCCAGTACAATAATGTTGGTTAAGGGTATGATATGTATATATTAAACTACAGCTTATTTCATTTGGGGAGCTGATATAAAGTTCTACCGGCAAAAGCAAATGTTTGCTGGTATAAGCTGCATCTAGACTAGAAGAGTTTATCCCTATAGGTTTACCAGCAAACCTTTTCTACTGTAGACTAGGCCTTCAAAAGCAGTAGTGTTACCAATTTACTCTAAACGGAGTATCCAATAACTGCTATCAGCCACTGTGAGGCAAGACCACTGGAATGAGATGCTTAGTAATATGCTGTGTCTGACAGAAGAAAGGCAGACCATTCAAAGTCTGTCAGAAATCACTTTGTCATGCTATTTTGAGTTATACATCACAGCAGCACTCAAACCGCTCAAGCATTTGTGGCCACAGCACTTCAGTATCACTTGCCTCCCCTTACTCCAGATTCACAGTGGTCCTACTTTTGCTATATTTGGTCAGTATGTTTCAAGCTCCAGGTCTCTGCCTGTGTCTGTGTTTTCAAGGTCACCCATCACCAGGGGTGCCTTCCAGGAGAAGTTAACACACAAGCATCCTTTTCTTTCAGGCTTGCTTGTGGGAACAAGCTTCATGTTTATTGTTGGGATTTTTATATAGATCAGCTATAGCTATTATACGTTTTTTAAAAGGGAGGAACAATTAGCATATCTCAAATACTTTTTGCTGTTGTAATCCTCATCCTTCCACTTTACTTCCATTATCATCTTCACTGTGTTATATCTTAGATTGTAAGATCCTTGTTGCAGGGACCTATCAATTTATTTGCTAAGCACTGTACACACCCACAGCACTGTATAAATAACAGCGGAATCCATTTACAGTTCCTTATCAGTACTCCAACTTTGTACAGAGGCATGGGACTATATTTCAAAATCAGACAGTTGGGCTCTATCTTACTCAAAAGATGACCATAAAGCTGTAGGGAACTCTTCCTGCCACCCAAGATCATTTATTACAATAGTTGCTTTGAGATAGTTTGGTCTTGTTTTAAAATTGAGGACTGTCTTCCTTTTGTTGATTGATCATCAAGACCTTATTACAAATACTAAGCTGGTGTTTGGAGTGGTTCATATGACATGGCCATGGAAATCGTGAGGAGTAACAAGGCAGTTTTTCAGGAGGTAATGATCCGCTCACACTAAGGTTCTTGAAACCAGCATCAAACTTGAGCACCTGGTTAGAACCTTTCCCCGCCGATGAAACTTGAATGTACATTTTAGGATTCTGTAATTTTCCTCTGTATGAGACCTGGTAACAGTTTCAATTTATTTTCTGTTTAAAAGTGGGTTACTTGTGGCTTGTCTAGTCTAAAGGAAGAGAAGGGAAGAACTGGAAGCCCTGTCATTTGGCCTTTGTTACCAGCCTCTTGCAAAGACAGTCATTTTTGTGTCCATTCAGTTAGCTTTCATAGCAACCAAGTACGCTGGCTTCACTCCCTAGCCTCTGTACCTCTCCATTCTCAGTTGAATAGCTTTGACATTCCCTGAATATTGACAGGGATCTTTATTTCTATAATCATTGTTATCTGTTGTTTTATTTGTATTACAGTGTTTGAGACCGAATAAGGAGGACAAGGTAGTGGCTTCACTGGCTAGTTTGGGAAGGGTGTTCCATACATGAAGGGTGGCATGAAAGAAGGTTCAAAGATGCCAGTGGGAAAAATTGGACAAATGGATGACTGAGGCTAATGTTGTTGGGACGTGGGGTGGATGAAGGGGCAATGGAGTGAGGTACATGAGCAGAAAAGGAAGGAGGAGCGGAGCTGTGCTGGGCCTTAAAGATAAAGACAAGAAGTTTGAATGTGATTAAATGGAACACGGGGGAGTTGGTGGAGGGATCAAAGAGAAGAGTGACATAGTCAGAATGACAGGACAGGAAGCTGTGTTTTTAATGGACTTGATGAAGATGAGATAGGTGTCAGCGAGGCCAGAGGAGGAGGCGGCAATAGTCAAGCTGGGAGAGGAGGTCCTGGATGACGGTCTTAGTGATGTTCAGAGAGAAATGGCTGGATCTTGAACATGTTGTGGGGGAAGAAGCAGTGGATTTGGACAAAGGGGCCAGAGAGAGGACTGAGTCAAAGATAAATCTCAGGTACGGGCCTGAGTGAGGATGGTGATGCTGTCAACAAAGAAAGAGGTGATGCAGGGTTTGAGAGGAAAGGTAAGATTCAGTTCTGGCCATGCAAAAGTTACGTTGCTGGTACGCCATTGTCAGAGAGATGGGCCAAGATGTGGGATTTGGTGAAGAGATGGGGTAAAGGTAGACTTCTGAGTCACAGGCATATGGATGGTGGTTAAAGCCATGCAGTGAATAAGCTCACGAGAGAAGTTGGGGACCAGAGGTGGAGCTCTGTGAGACCCCTCTCCTCACAGACAGTGAGAGAGGGAAGAAGAACCCTGCAATAGTCAGAGACCCTGAAGGAGCAACAAGACAGATAAGGGAAGAACTGGGAAGGGACAGAATTGCAGCAGCCTAGGGAGAATAAAATTTCAAGGAGGATGTGATTAGTGGCATCACAAGCAGCTTAAAGGTCAAGGATGGAGCAAAGGCCCTGCAGCATAACCAGGAAGGCATCATTAACAACTGTGGTGAAAGCAGGATCTACCTAAGGCGCTGATCCTATTGCCAGTAAAGTCAATGACTATGCATGTTGCAGGGTTACCACCACCTCCAGATGAACATGCATTTCACTATAGCTCAGCTTCCTCTTGCCATTTGCATAAGTGCTCAGCCGACAGGCTTATCACTGACTGCTTGGGAGGCAGAGGGGGACAATGCCTTCAGAAAAGTTGGGTTCCACACCCAAGCACAGTGGTGCTTTACTTTTTTCCCATAAGCACCAACCCTTGAGGAAAACACCTTGCTGACTGCAGCTTTTTTCCTTTCCCCTTTGCTGAATCATTCCACCAGCTAACACTCTCCTTCACTTTAAATGGGAGCTGGAACATTCCCTAAGGGAATTAGTTTAGTGGGTTCCTTATTTGATTTTCTTTAATTTGTAAAGAAGTCATAAAGCTAAGGAAACAAAGGCTTTTGTTTTTATAGTGCTCTGCCTGGCAGTGGAGAAGAAAACATTTTTCTCTGAACAGCTGAGCCCACTTCACTAGGGTAATGTGAAACCTCAGCTGAAGGAATCTGTCATGCATCTAGCTGGAAGGCCATCTACTTCTCTTATTAACATTTTGACTGGACGAGACAGTGTCTTCAGGTTCAGCGAGCCATAAAGTTTGTGCAAGATATGGACTGAGAGCAGAATTGTAGTTTAATGGTTTTGAGTGTATTGCTCTTCATATCTCAGCATTGTGGAACTGGTGGGTCTATAGTAGCAGAGAGGCTAATTTATTTCTTATTTGAAAATGATCTTACAGTGATTCAGAGCTATTGTGAGAATCCTGCCTGATGCTGGAGTTAAATATTATACCATTATGTTTACAGTTTTTAATTTAAATGAAACATTAATCAAAGCTCCATGTTTTGTTAAAACATTGTCATTTGTTATGTTTACATCCAAAGTCTACTTCCATTTGCAAACAGTTTTGGGTGGTTAACATGGCTTCACTGATCTGTCCCAGATTGCAAATGCAAAAATTCCATAAATAGTTGGGAGTACTTAAAAATTGTTTCAGTTTAAAATGCGATTCTAAGCTGCTCTAGAGATGAAGGATGATCTTGTGGATGAAGCACTAGGCTGGGACTCTGGAGACCTGTGTTCAGTTTGCAGGTCTGCCACAGACTTCCTGTGTGACCTTGGACAAGTCACTTCATTGTCCCTCAGTTCCCTGTCTATAAAATGGAGATCACACTTCTTCCACCATTGTCTGGCCTGTCTAATTAGACTGCAAGCTTTTCAGGGCCTAGCAGAGAAGGGACCTGTTCTTAGCTGGGGCATCTAGGCATTACTGTAAAACAAATAATTGTATGTCCTTTTCCTTGATATACAGGGTGGTGTTAATAATAACAAGCCACCTGTAACAATGAATCAGCTGAGTGCTACATCCTCTAACAGGATCGACACCTGCTAACCAATTGAGATTTGACATTAAGACCTTTAAAGAGCTCCTTTTAAGGCTGTGGTGCTGAAATCTCCATTTCTTTGTACTCGGTGAGGATGTGCTCATCAAGTAAGGCTTATGGTGTCATTAGCTTGTCAGTTCTTTGCTTTTCAGTGGTTGTGTACTTACCCAGTCTTGTAGATGATGTGAGAGGTAAAGCATCCTGCTATTATACCTTTATTGGGTTTGCAATGAAGTTCTTGTTTCTGGACCTCAGTTCGCGATTGAATCATAGCATTCAGCGAAAGGACAGGTGGAACCCTCATGTTGGGCCTCATCCTAACAGACACTGAGTGCCCTTAATTCCCACTGAAAGCAGTGGGATTTGAGGGCGCTCACAGGCTCAGGCTTTATAGGAGGGAGTAGTAAAAAGGAATTCCTTCCATCAAGCAAACTTTATCAGCCACGGAAAAGAGGTAGGCCACCAGGAGGGGAGGAGAATAGCATCCCTTTCCCCTCAAACAGCAAGAAGGGAGAGAAAAAGGTAGAAGAAGCCTGACAACTCTTCTACCTTCCCAGCAGCCAGGAGAATAATTTGTAAGGTGTCCACTGGGGCGAAGTGGGCAGGCTTGATGGAATGGGGTAGAACATGGTCTTAGTTCAGTCTTAGCTTTCTAATCTGAGAGAGGGCAAGAAACGTCCGTATAAAGGAAACATTATTTTCAGGAAAAGATTTGAGGCACTGTAACCTGTAGAAAAGAAATGATGTGCCTGTCCCAACTGGTTATGAGGTGTGATGGCTTCTTTGTAAGTGTACCCCAGGGGTGTGACTGCTGTGCTGAGCTTTCAACAAGAAGGTTCTCCATTTCACAGACTCAGTGTCATGCCAGATCTGAGACTTGAGGTTGGCAGTGAACTTGAGAACCCAGGCAGTTTGAGGCTGAGCAAAGTTCCATACATGATATAGCCAGTTTCCAGTTAAATGAGTGACACCTGCATTGTCTATCTTTAATCATCGTTTTCCCAGCTAATTCCTTGGAATGGTTTCAGGGACAATGAGAAACCTGCCCTCTATCTCAAAATGGTTATTTTGCAGTAAGAGCCAGGAACTGGGGGGACAAATGCGAGAGAATAAAAGGGGGGCATGAACACTAGCTGAGATTCCTGCATTCAAAAGTTCTGCTGCAGTATATGGATTTTGATAAAATAATCTCTTGATTTGGTTCTGTCAATGATCTTATGCTCAGCAATACTATGTCCTTTGCTCCCTACCTCCTGAGAAAAGCACATAATGACTAAAATTAATTAAAATTTGTAATATGCAGATGTAGTAAATAAATAATAGAAAGTGGTCTGACAAGTTAGTGAATGTGCTTCCCCGACTACTGTATGTCCTGAGAGATCTCCCAGTTACTGTTCCTCAGTTTTATTTTAGGAAAACGTAACAAAATTTTTACAATATTTCTCGGGGGGGTGGGGCAAAACTTGCTTTGTGTAGATTGTAACTCCCAATCTCATCTGGATCATTATCATACAGTCTATATCTTTAGCCAGGCAGCCTGGTGGCTCCAGATGGAACAGAACAGACCTTTCCCTGGCTGCTGCTGGAACAGGAGCTGGTCCATCCCCTCCCACTCACAGGAATACTGGGTTCAGTGTGTTAATGTTTTGTTTGTAAAATGTCCCCTACGGTACTGGCTACCATTCCAGTCACTCTAACAACATTACAACCTACCTGGTCCAGCTGCATGGCATTGCCTGCATCTTAAGCATCTCTTGAAGGACATATTTGGTCCTGATGCCCTGGGAGCACAAGAAACTCCAGAATTGTTGTTGTGGAGAGAGCTCCATAGGGTCAGCCAACCAGCTATAGCCTGTTACAACTTCCTGGTCCAAAAGAACTTCCCTAATTTAGATTGTCTGTTCCAGGCCTGGAACTAAGATTTGTATATATCTTGAACCCTAGCCAATGTGGAGCAGTCTTGCAATACATTAATAACTCTACTATTGCTCTGTGATGAAGGTTGATCCATCAGAAGATTATATTTTGTTCACATTGGTCCTTGGATAGGTTACAGTGCCTGGGCATTGTCAGAACAAACTGCTGCTGGAGATGTGGGTCTCTCAGAGCCACACTGGCTCATCGTATCCTGGGACTGTCCTAGGATACAATCTTTTTGACTAGAAGTAGGCAGGAGGATGAAGAGATAATGGATAGCCCCTTAAAAACTAATTCCCAGAATTGTGTTCTGGGATATATCCCATCATCTTGGAAACTCTCCAACTCATAGAAAGCTTGGTTCTCTAGAGCACTGCTTATAACCAAATAACTCATGTTGCTTAGGTGGAAGAGCAGACTGCCTCCTGCGATAGAAGTATGGCTCAGCAACTTGGTTGCCCTGACAGCTAAAGAGTGGGTAACATTTTGGAGAAGAGAAACTTTAGACAAATTTGAAAAGATTTGGTCTGACTTCTTAGAAAATTTTGGTGAATCCCTAGTGGATGGAAACTGAGATGTTGCTCTCTTTTCCCATTCCTGCCTCCTTCCCTTCCTTCCTTTCCTTTTCTATTCCTTTACTTCTTGTGGTTTTGGGGTCTTCCCTTATTTTTTGGGGTGGGGTGTTGGGGAAGAGAATAAATAAAATATGAATACACTTAAACAGAACTTCAAGCAATTTCATATCTCTTTCTGGTTATTTCCCCCTTAAAAATAAATACTGAACTAAGCAACCCCTGGGATCACAGAAGAGACTCATTTGTTTAGATTTGCAAAGAATATAATTTGGTGCTAAAACATGACAATCATACGCAAAAAACCCACCTCTTAAATTAGCTAATACGTATAAATGCTAAACAACAATAAGTCCTGTTAAAGAGAGATGTGTCTGGGGATCTGTTTTTCTATTCGGTAGTATTTTCTATGTTGCTATAACAGATTATATTCTAAATAAAGAAACTAAGTGAAATTCTATAAAATTCTGTGCATTTTGAGATTTTTCTGTCCCTCTTTTGCCACTTAGGAAGGAGTAATATCTCCTGCTGATCTAGACCTTGTGATGTCTGATGGATTGGGAATGCGGTATGCATTTATAGGGCCGCTTGAAACGATGCATCTCAATGCAGAAGGTATGCAATTTTTATCCCTTAAGACTTAAATATAATACTTTTCAAGGCAAGGATTTCTTGCATAAAGCTTTGCTAATATTGTCTTAACAGTTCAGACCAGTGTAAAATTGACTGTAAATGTCTTTTCTCTTTTCATAATAAGGTAGGTCTCAAGTCTTGAAATCATATGAAAGCTTTTACAGTTTCAGGGTAACTGCACATGTATTCCCCCTTCCATGTCCCTTGAGGGCAACACTTGAAGATTTCTGGCTCCCAGTCATCACCTTTCTTTGAGAGAGACCTGCGTCTCTCTCCCTCCTGACTGGGGTTTTTAGGCTGCATAGCTCCCCTGGATTTATACGTGATCCTCAACAAGCCAGGCTGCCTAAACAGGCCAGTGCCTGCCTTCTTTAAGAAGGCTATAACCAGTGTATTTTCTGCAGTTATAAATTATCACACGGTTTCTAAGCAAGCACATTTATTCTTGAGGTAATAGCACTACAGAGAAAACATATAAACACCAATAATAAAAACTGATAAAAGTTCCTATATACATGTTAACAGATTACCAGAGGTCACCCATCAATCTTATGCAAGTCAGTTCCTTCCAATCCTTCCACAAGGATTACCTCCACCCCAATCCTGCTTGGCCATTTGCTGGATCAGAAAGAAGGCCCTGAGTCAGTTTTAACTCAGGCTATTTATCTAAAAGTCCTTTTTATGTCTGTTGGTCTCTGGAGAATGTGGTTTGAACTGGTATATGCCTTTGCTCGCCAGGAGGTGGTACCTCTCGAGGACGCTACACCTGGCTGATTTGCCTTAATTGGTACCCACTGTTTATTTTCTGGATGAGCTGTGGTAGCTGCACTCCCCACTGGAGCAGAACACATTCATACATAAATCATCCATTTAAAACAATGAACCCCAATGATATGCCTCATCTTCCCCCAGGGAGGTTACATTCAATCCCGGCTGACGTAATACATAAACGTAACACAATATGGGCTTTCAAGGATATTGCAGGAGATTGCCATATCTGTCACAGAAGGGGCGGATATTGAGCAACTCTTTGTCTGAGTCTAGATTAAGTTTCTGTTTTTTAACTCTCAGTAATTTAGGCTGAGTTACTAATTTTTGTCCCAATCCCTTGGAAACATTCCCCTACATGTAATTTAGCCCGGTTTTAGGGCCAGCAGCGGAAGAACAAGTCAGAAAAGTTTACCAGAGGCTGAGGTGCAAATACAAGATCACTCTCTTCGGGTGTGTGCAGGGGTTCTAGGTTCGTTCACATTGATACCAATTTGATAAATGTGTCTAGGTGCTGTGAGTACAATAAGTGTTATATGCAATGCCCTAAGCCACTGCAGTTGATCAATTAACAATACCACTTGATGTTTCTCACATGTTTTAAAGATATTGTGTTAGTCATAGACATAGATATTAAGGCCAGAAGGGGTCACCAGATCATCTAGTCTGACCTCCTGTATGTCACAGGCCACCAACACCACCCATCACCTGCACACTAAACCCAACAACCGAAATTAGGCCACAGTATTACAGCCCACAGGAGACTAAACTATTACATGCCACAGGCAGAGAATAGGAAGGACTGAGGTGTACCAGTGCCTGAAGCCCCTGCAATGGAAGGGAAATGGTTAAGTGAGATATACCCAGATAATCCTGTCAAATGATCCACACCCACATGCTTCACAGGAGGGCGAAAACCATTGAAGTCACTGCCAGTCTGACCTGAGGGAAAATTTCTTCCTGACCCCACATGTGGTTATCAGTTAGACCTTGACAATGTGAACAAGAACCAGCCAGCTATGCACCTGAGAAAGACAGAATCCCCTGGCCCACCCCACCCCACCCAGTGTCCAATCTGCAGCCAGGATGCTTTAGAAGATTTTACAAAATAAACCTCCCAGAATACTCTGGGGGAATCCCTTCCTGACCCCTGCAGGTGGAGGCTGAAGCCCTGAAGCATGAGCTTGCTTAGCCAAAATACAGATTTAAAATACCTTTAGAATTTTGTTAATTTTATTAACCACAGTAAAATTAACAAAAAATGGTAAATGACAGAAAATAAAGGTGGTTACAAAATTTTAAAGAATTGTTAACACAAAATGTGACCATATCAAGAAATAAAAATCAAATCACTGCAAACCAAGAATATATATGAAATATAATCACACAGTAGTGAAATAATCACAGAATGTAATGGCACAGTTGTAAATTTTATCCTAAGTCTATATCTTCAGTTAGTCACGGAATGGAAACTTGTCTTACATCTCTACTCTCTGAATAAGCAGTTTTGGTACCAATATGGAATTATGGATCCTCAATGTAGATCCTTCAATTTGCCAATCCAGTTGCATACCAATCAACTTAAACACCACTTAAAGTGTCTAGTGTTGTGTACTCTTGCGAAGCTGCATCTCCACTCTCGAGAGCAAGGTCCATTCTAGATATTTTCATTTTTCATCTGCTGATTTCTTGCGGTTTTTCCATCCTCTTCAGGGTTTATAACTCAGCATATAAATCACATAGATATTTTCTCTTAGCTTGGTACAGCAGACAGGTAATGAAACGGCAAGGCACAGAAACTGTCGTGCTTCTTTATCTGTTACATCTTTGTTAACTTTTCCTTTCAGTCATGCAATTAAGATCACTTGTGCCTGTGTTTCTCAACTGGGTTTGGTTTCAGAGGGGTAGCTGTGTTAGTCTGCACCAGTAAAAACAATGAGGAGTCGTTGTGGCACCTTAGAGACTAACAAATTTATTTGGGCATAAGCTTTCGTGGGCTATAACCCACTTCATCAGATGTATGGAGTGGAAAATACAGTATTCCTTCTTACTGTATTTTCCACTCCATGCATCTGATGAAGTGGGTGTTATCACACGAAAACTTATGCCCAAATAAATTTGTTAGTCTCTAAGGTGCCACAACGACTCCTTGTTGTTTCAGCTGGGTTTGTGTTTCCAGTTGGCAAGTGTCTGTGAGTATTCAGTGCCTTGCATAATGACAGGTTTCAGAGTAGCAGCCGTGTTCGTCTGTATTCACAAAAAGAAAAGGAGTACTTGTGGCACCTTAGCCCTGGTCTACACTAGGACTTTAGGTCGAATTTAGCAGCGTTAAATCAATGTAAACCTGCACCCGTCCACATGATGAAGCCCTTTATTTTGACTTAAAGGGCTCTTAAAATCGATTTCCTTACTCCACCCCGACAAATGGATTAGCGCTTAAATCGGCCTTGCTGGGTCGAATTTGGGGTACTGTGGACACAATTAGACGGTATTGGCCTCTGGGAGCTATCCCAGAGTGCTCCATTGTGACCGCTCTGGACAGCACTCTCAACTCAGATGCACTGGCTAGGTAGACAGGAAAAGAACCGCGAACTTCTGAATCTCATTTCCTGTTTGGCCAGCGTGGCAAGCTGCAGGTGACCATGCAGAGCTCATCAACAGAGGTGACCATGATGGAGTCCCAGAATTGCAAAAGAGCTCCAGCATGAACTGAACGGGAGGTACGGGATCTGATCACTGTATGGGGAGAGGAATCTGTGCTATCAGAACTCCGTTCCAGTTTTCGAAATGCCAAAACCTTTGTCAAAATCTCCCAGGGCATGAAGGACAGAGGCCATAACAGGGATCCGAAACAGTGCTGCGTGAAACTTAAGGAGCTGAGGCAAGCCTACCAGAAAACCAGAGAGGCGAATGGCCGCTCCGGGTCAGAGCCCCAAACATGCCGCTTCTATGATGAGCTGCATGCCATTTTAGGGGGTTCAGCCACCACTACCCAAGCCATGTTGTTTGACTCCTTCAATGGAGATGGAGGCAACACAGAAGCAGGTTTTGGGGACGAAGAAGATGATGATGATGATGATGAGGTTGTAGATAGCTCACAGCAAGCAAGCGGAGAAACCGGTTTTCCTGACAGCCAGGAACTGTTTCTCACCTTGGACCTGTAGCCAGTACCCCCCGAACCCACCCAAGGCTGCTCCTGGACCCGGCAGGCGGAGAAGGGACCTCCGGTGAGTGTACCTTTTAAAATACTATACATGGTTTAAAAGCAAGCATGTTTAATGATTAATTTGTCCTGGCATTCGCGGCTCTCCTAGATGTACTCCCAAAGCCTTTGCAAAAGGTTTCTGGGGAGGGCAGCCTTATTGCGTCCTCCATGGTAGGACACTTTACCACTCCAGGCCAGTAACACGTACTCGGGAATCATTGTACAACAAAACATTGCAGTGTATGTTTGCTGGTGTTCAAACAACATCCGTTCTTTATCTCTCTGTGTTATCCTCAGGGAGTGAGATATCATTCATGGTCACCTGATTGAAATAGGGTGCTTTTCTTCAGGGGACACTCAGAGGTGCCCATTCCTGCTGGGCTGTTTGCCTGTGGCTGAACAGAAATGTTCCCCGCTGTTAGCCACGGGGAGGGGGAGGGTTGAGGGGGTAGCCACGCGGTGGGGGGAGGCAAAATGCGACCTTGTAACGAAAGCACATGTGCTATGTATGTAATGTTAACAGCAAGGTTTACCCTGAAAGAGTGTAGCCACTGTTTTATAAAATGTGTCTTTTTAAATACCGCTGTCCCTTTTTTTTTCTCCACCAGCTGCATGTGTTTCAATGATCACAGGATCTTCTCCTTCCCAGAGGCTAGTGAAGATTAGAAAGGAAAAAAAAACGCACTCGTGATGAAATGTTCTCTGAGCTCATGCTGTCCTCCCACACTGACAGAGCACAGACGAATGCGTGGAGGCAAATAATGTCAGAGTGAAGGAAAGCACAAAATGACCGGGAGGAGAGGTGGCGGGCTGAAGAGAGTAAGTGGCGGGCTGAAGACAGGGCTGAAGCTCAAATGTGGCAGCAGCGTGATGAGAGGAGGCAGGATTCAATGCTGAGGCTGCTGGAGGATCAAACCAGTATGCTCCAGTGTATGGTTGAGCTGCAGCAAAGGCAGCTGGAGCACAGACTGCCACTACAGCCCCTGTGTAACCAACCACCCTCCTCCCCAAGTTCCATAGCCTCCACACCCAGACGCCCAAGAACGCTGTGGGGGAGGCCTCCGGCCAACCAGCCACTCCACCACAGAGGATTGCCCAAAAAACAGAAGGCTGGCATTCAATAAATTTTAAAGTTGTAAACTTTTAAAGTGCTGTGTGGCATTTTCCTTCCCTCCTCCACCACCCCTCCTGGGCTACCTTGGTAGTCATCCCCCTATTTGTGTGATGAATGAATAAAGAATGCATGAATGTGAAGCAACGATGACTTTATTACCTCTGCAAGCGGTGATCGAAGGGAGGAGGGGAGGGTTGTTAGCTTACAGGGAAGTAGAGTGAACCAAGGGGCGGGAGGGTTTCATCAAGGAGAAACAAACAGAACTTTCACACCGTAGCCTGGCCAGTCATGAAACTGGTTTTCAAAGCTTCTCTAATGCATACCGCGCCCTCCTGTGCTCTTCTAAGCGCCCTGGTGTCTGGCTGCGCGTAACCAGCAGCCAGGCGATTTGCCTCAACCTCCCACCCCGCCATAAACGTCTCCCTCTTACTCTCACAGATATTGTGGAGTGCACAGCAAGCAGTAATAACAGTGGGAATATTGGTTTCGCTGAGATCTAAGTAAGTCAGTAAACTGCGCCAGCGCACCTTTAAACGTCTAAATGCACATTCTACCACCATTCTGTACTTGCTCAGCCTGTAGTTGAACAGCTCCTGACTACTGTCCAGGCTGCCTGTGTACGGCTTCATGAGCCATGGCATTAAGGGGTAGGCTGGGTCCCCAAGGATACATATAGGCATTTCAACATCCCCAACAGTTATTTTCTGGTCTGGGAATAAAGTCCCTTCCTGCAGCTTTTGAAACAGACCAGAGTTCCTGAAGATGTGAGCGTCATGTACCTTTCCCGGCCATCCCACGTTGATGTTGGTGAAACGTCTCTTGTGATCCACCAGAGCTTGCAGCACTATTGAAAATTACCTCTTGCGGTTTATGTACTCGCCGGCTTGGTGCTCCGGTGCCAAGATAGGGATATGGGTTCCGTCTATGGCCCCACCACAGTTAGGGAATCCCATTGCAGCAAAGCTATTCACTATGACCTGCACATTTCCCAGGGTCACTACCCTTGATATCAGCAGATCTTTGATTGCGTGGGCTACTTGCATCACAGCAGCCCCCACAGTAGATTTGCCCACTCCAAACTGATTCCCAACTGACCGGTAGCTGTCTGGCGTTGCAAGCTTCCACAGGGCTATCGCCACTCGCTTCTCAACTGTGAGGGCTGCTCTCATCTTGGTATTCATGCGCTTCAGGGCAGGGGAAAGCAAGTCACAAAGTTCCATGAAAGTGCCCTTACACATGCAAAAGTTTCGCAGCCACTGGGAATCGTCCCAGACCTGCAACACTATGCGGTCCCACCACTCTGTGCTTGTTTCCTGAGCCCAGAATCAGCGTTCCACAGCATGAACCTGCCCCATTAGCACCATGATGCATGCATTGGCAGGGTCCATGCTTTCAGAGAAATCTGTGTCCAGATCACTCATGTGACCGCGCTGACGTCGCCTCCTCGCCCGGTATCGCTCTGCCAGGTTCTGGTGCTGCATATACTGCTGGATAATGCGTATGGTATTTAATGTGCTCCTAATTGCCAAAGTGAGCTGAGCGGCCTCCATGCTTGCCTTGGTATGGCATCCGCACATAAAAAAGGCGCGGAACGATTGTCTGCCATTGCTCTGACGGAGGGAGGGGCGACTGACAACATGACTTACAGGTTGGCTTCAGGGAGCTAAAATCAACAAAGGGGGTGGCTTTACATCAAGGAGTATTTCAGGCAGGACTTCATGGAGGGTTCCAATAAGAAATGGTGCACCTAAGTTATTGTTCTTATTGGAACAAGGAGGTTAGTCTGGCCTCTGATTGATACATGGCTAGATTTACCTCGCTGCACCTTCTCTGTGAGTGACTGCAGTGTGACCTAGAGGAATGAGTCCCCTAGACGGGGGTGTGTGTGGAAGCAAATGAGTACAAAACAAATCTGGTCTATTTCTTGTTTTGATACACTCCATCTATCTTTTACACCTTTGGCTGGCAGCAGACGGTGCAGAAGGACTGCATGCCATTCACATCTCATGGCTGCTCAGCAGAAGATGGTACAATAGGACTGCTAGCCATCCTCATCTCTTGCCTGCCCGGCAGAAGATAATGCAATAGGACTGCTAGCAATCCGTATCGCCTGCCTGCTCACCATAAGATGGTTCAATACGACTGACTGCAGGACTAAAGAGAATGACTTGATCAAGTCACTGCAAATTTAGTCCCTGCGCCCATGTCTGCCCAGGCGCTCCTGATCGACCTCACACAGGCGACCAGGAGCACCTCGGACATGACGATGACGGCTACCAGTCCTATTGCACCGTCTGCTGCCACAAGGCAATGGGTTGCTGCTATTGTGTAGCAATGCAGTACCGCGTCTGCCAGCACCTAGGAGACATACAGTGACAGTGAGCTGAGCGGGCTCCATGCTTGCCGTGGTATGGTGTCTGCACAGGTAACTCAGGAAAAAAGACGCAAAACGATTGTCTGCCCTTGCTTTCATGGAGGGAGGGAGGGAACAGGGGCCTGACGATATGTACCCAGAACCACCCGCGACAATGTTTTAGCCCCATCAGGCATTGGGATCTCAACCCAGAATTCCAATCGGCAGCGGAGACTGCAGGAACTGTGGGATAGCTACCCACAGTGCAACGCTCCGGAAGTCGACATTTGCCTCAGTACTGTGGAAGCACTCCGCCGAGTTAATGCACTTAATGCACTTGGAGTATTTTCTGTGGGGACACACACACTCGAATATATAAAACCGATTTCTAAAAAACCGACTTCTATAAATTCGACCTAATTTCGTAGTGTAGACATACCCTTAGAGACTAACAAATTTATTTGAGCATAAGCTTTTGTGAGCTACAGCTCACTTTAAAAAGAAAGTGGCAATTCTTCAACAAAAAAACTTCAAAAACAGACTCCAACAAGAGACTGCTGAATTGGAATTAATTTGCAAACTGGATACAATTAACTTAGGCTTGAATAGAGACTGGGAGTGGGTCATTACACAAAGTAAAACTATTTCCCCATGTTTATTCCCCCCACCCCCACCCCCACCCCCCACTGTTCCTCAGACGTTCTTGTCAACTGATGGAAATGGCCCTCCTTGATTATCACTACAAAAGGTTCCCCCCCGCCCCCTCGCTGGTTGCTTGGTTCCTTTCATCATCTGGAGTGTTGATCTGCTCCCAGTCCTGCTGATGCAGGCTGGGAGTGCAAAGCATCTGCTTATATAGGATCCAGCAGACAGTGCTGCCACTGATTGCTCTTGTCAGAGAGCATTTAACAGCGTCGTTTGCTGGATGCCATGCCTCATTGCAACCAATGGACATCAGCTTCAATTCTGTACCAGCTTTCTCCTTGCTCTTCCAACACTGCTTTAGATAGTGTGAGAACTAGCAGTGTTAGGGCCCTCTTCCTTCCCCAGGATAGATCTCCTGGACCTACAGCACTAGCTTCATCTTCCAATTTGCAACAAATGGGGAGAGGGTGAGGTGTAGGTGAACTCTCCCTTCCTCTTACCAGTCTCCCTAGCCCAGCAGATCCCACCAACCCAACAACAGCTGCTTGCAGCCAGCCAGCCAGCATCTCTCTTCAGCCAGAAATCCACCCTAGCAGCTCGTCTGATGCCTAGCCTTGCTTCAGGTCAGTAAGCAAAGAGGGAATCAACATAGGATTTGGGAGGTGAGAAGCTGAGGTGAGATACAGGAAGAATTAGTGAGGATAAAAATGGAATTCTTTGGGAGGGGCGTGAAGGATGAAATTTTGGATGTGGGAAGAGAGGGATTTATTTTGGAAGTAGAGGAAGTGATAGTCTTCTCTTTTGGGAGAGGAGAACCTGACTCATAAGGATACTCCTGGAGGACAGTGTTGGTTTGGTTGTGGGAAGGATACCCGAAGGTCTTCCTACAAACCACCCACCTGCAAATGCTCCGACCCCCTAACCTCCCTTACTCTGTCTCTTATTTTCTTTTCCCCCATTTTTGCAAATTGACTGACCAAAGGCTATTACCTAGATCACTTTACCCTATTATTCAAGCAAGAGATTTGAACATACAGTACTGTGCCAATAGTCTTGAATACAGAATAAAATGCCTATCTCAAGTCACTAATGGCATTGAGGCAGAAACTTGAGAACTGAATGGGAACAGACAGAAAGGAAGCCCATAAAAACAAGGGAGGTACTATGGACATTCAACTTAACATGATGATAGTGAATGTTGATTTCAGATCCAATAAGCTCCTTACCGCTGAGTTGGTTATTTTAAGATTTGGCATGGTACCACCACACAGAAATGCCATCAGCCCTTTACCTGGCAATAAACATCAATATCGTACTTTAGAGTCTTTTCTCATTTATCTATCACAGTATTATTTTAATACACACAGTACCTCCTTGTATGTGTAATGAGCTATCTGTTAATCTGTTGAAGTTTGTCCAGACTCTGTAAGATTATATGTTTGTTTTTAAGCTTTCAGAGTTACTTCAATCTTTGTGAAAAATCAGCTGTCAAACAAGAGAATAAGTGGTCATAAATATAATTTTTAAATGCTTAAATCTGTAAAAAGGGTATGGGGGGATATGGGCTCTTCTGATTTCAGTTGTTTCAGTGTAGTTACTCCAAATTTATACTAGTGAAATGCAAAACCAGAATCTGGCCCTAACTCTAGCACAGTGGTTTCCAAACTGTTTACTAAGGTGACACACCAACTGCATTTTCTCTCTTTTGAGGGGACCAGCCATTACTCCTGCCAGGCCCCGGCACCCCCTATAATCTGCTCCCCACACTACTGCTTGCTGCGTGAGAGCATGTGGGAGTTCTTCTGGGGCATGAACAGGCTGCTTGCTGGCCCAGCTGTTTCCGCCCACGCTGCTGCTGCCCTTGCCTGGCTCTAATTCTCCGCACTGCTGCCCATTGCCCAGGGGAAGTCAGAGCAGGATCCAGGCATTAACAAGCAGACAGTCAGCATCCTTTTCCTGTCCCACCTGTGCCCAAAGGTGCTTCCTCCATGTTGCTGGTGCTGCCACCCAGACCCCGCTCCCCATAGTGCTGTCTGCTGCCCAGGAGATGTAAGAGTAATGGGATAGGGGGCTGCAGAGGGCAGCTCTAGGACATGCGTGACCAACCTAGACCCTTCCTGCAACCTACTGGTGGGTCGGGACCCATCATTTGGGAGGCAATGCTCTAGCACATGTGCTGGGTATTGAGACTACGAGGGACTTCTAAATAGTGTGAGAGTAAAAATAATAATATGCAGTTTTAGGGTTATGTGCTGTCCACCATCCACTGTGGGGATTTCCACTTCTATCAGCAGGAGTTGGATAGAGATTAAGAGCAGCACATGGCCTCAACTTTATGGTGAAACTTATGATTTTTCTACCACTAGTGGGCATTCTTGCTCATTTTAGAAATCTCTCCAAGATGGGTAGGGTTGTGGTGAACAGGGTGTGAAATGTAAAAAGCACTAACTATCAAAATGAAAAAGAAACATCAAACAATGATCCAGAGTCACTTTCTTTGCTGAGCTTCATAAAATATAGCTGGGTATGGCTTTTATATACTCAGCTATAGTTGAAATGTATGCTTGTTATTAATACATTTCACTCAACAGTGTAGATGATTTCTGTTGTCCTGCCCACTGGTTCAGTGGTGAAGTGTTTAGTGCTACCATGTAGGGAACTAGTTTTCATCAAGTTCTAGATGGTTGCAAAAGGTGAGAGTTTCCCAAACTTAATATGATCCACTCTAGAGTGAGGAAGAACTTTTGTGCCTCTATTATGGCAGTGCCTAATGAATGATTTGAGTACTAATTTATCTGATCATGCCATGAAATATCCTCTCATCGGCCAATCATTTATTTCTCACTTTAGTAGGATCAGTAAAGCTGAAAAGTTCTGTTTAGGCTCTCCTGAAATGGAATTTTTCTTAAAATCCCTTTCTGCAAAAAGTTTTGTGTTTTTAATGTTTCATCTCTTTTTGGGATTAAACTTTTTCTTAAAAACATGAAAAGTGTGGAAAGGTGTCCCCCTTTTCAGCCAGCTCTATTTGTGACCCTTAGTCATGGTGCTGTGTTGACTGTAGATTCCATGCTTATTTGGGCAGGAACCAGGTTTATACATATTTTTGTGAAACATCTCATTTTGGGGTGACTGAAGAAAAAAGTACAAGTCTTTAAATTGTTTTAAAGATCTGTGTCAGACATTCTTTTCCTAGGCACCCCTTCCTCAATCCTGCATCAGTTCCACCTTCACCATAGATATCCAGGTTTACACCACACTAGCTCCTTGGGTTTTCAAAAACTGAGTACAAGAGGACACATGAGTCTCTCCACTGTGAGTCAAACACTCGCCTGTTTGTGTCTGGGGAAAGGGAGCAAACTGATCTGCCAGTAGTGACACCCTTTGGTAAAGTGCCTTCATGAGGCAGGCAGTATAGGGTTGACCTTAACTAACTACCTCGAGGTATAAATTACAGTGCCTTAGCTCTCTCAATATACAATCCTAGTGAAGACATCTTGTTAGCTATCTCAGTGTAAAAATAGTCCTTTCTTTGCAGTGAAAATTGAAAACATAGCCTATGTGACTTGCCCAGCATTATATAGGAACTTAGTGAGAGCGGCTGGGATAGCATCCAGTTCTCCTGGGTGGCTTTCAACAGTCTTAACCATGAGACTATCCTTTCTGTCTTTGTCCAGTGTCACTGTTTTCCAACCCCTCTCCCCAGTGGCAGTGTCTCTCTATCCCATGGCTCCTTTGCATGCTTTGTCCCAATCTGCCGAGAAACCGCACCCAACTCATAGGCGCCAACTTCTCCTGGCGCCAGTGAGTGCTCGTGCCCTCCACCCAGCCCCGGCCCCACCCCGACTCCACCCCTTCCCCGCCCCCATTCCAACCCCGTCCCCAAAGTCCCCGCCCCAACTCTGCCCTCTCCCTGCCCCTGTTGGACTCCTTCCCCAAATCCCTGCCCTGGCCCTGCCTCTTCCCCGCTTCCTCCCCTGAGTGTGCTGCATTCCCCCTCCTCCCCCCATCCCTCCCACAGCTTGTTACGCCGCAAAATAGCTTTTTCGCAGCAGCAAGTGCTGGGAGGAGAAGCGGGGAAGGCGCGCTCAGGGGAGGAGGTGAGGTGAGCTGGGGCAGGGAGCTGCCGGTGGCTGCAGAGCACCCACCAATTTTTCCCTGCGGATGCTCCAGCCCCAGAGCACCCACGGAGTCGGCGCCTATGCCCCAACTTACTCCTGAAACTCCAGCTTTGCAAATCACTTTGTAGAAATCTACAAGCTACTGGTAACCAATTCAACTTGCAACAGCAAAGATTGTACAGCAGTTCTCTCCTGTCTCCTTCACTACATACGTACCTGTCAACTTCTGTAGCAAATGACGCCGGGGTCCTACAAGCAACAGCCTCATTCCCTGTGAAAACTTGAGTCATTCCCAGAGCGCCATTTCTCCTGTGCACTGAATGAGGCAGGGATCCCTTGGAAAAGAATAAATAAAAATGCATAAGTGGGGGTGAATGAAAGTTGCACAGGCAATCCTAAATCTGACATTTCCTAACTTTGGAGTACTTGACTTCGCAAATTTAAGTGTTTTTTTTAAACATGGGGTGGGTGTGTGTGTGTATATGTATATGCTACTAGTGCTGAAAGTACTTTATATCTACCCAGACAGTCCTTAAGCACAAAGTTTTATATTATTGAAACAAACTGTAGGAATTTATATTTTGGAACAGACCAAATACATTTTTTCACTCCTGTTTTAGGAATGACAAATTATTGTGAAAGATACCGTGAAGGAATGATACATGTTCTGAACACCTTTGGGCCAGTACCAGATTTTTCAGGTGAAATTGAGCAGCAAATCAGCCAGGTGAGTGTACAAGACTGGATTGATGTGATGTCATAAGGACAATCAAAATAACAAATGTTGGCTTTAATTTCTTTGAAGTGATCACTTGTTTGAGTGACTCTTCGAAGTGCCTCTGATCTGTATTTCACAGTGGGAGTATACACTTGCACTGATTGAAAATGCTAAAATAGAATTCACATAATGTAAATCCCATTACAAAGCGTTTTGAGATCTATGGATGAAAAGTCATAGAAATGTAGGACTAGAAGGGACCTAAATAAGTCATCTGGTCTAGCCCCCTGCACTGAGGCAGGACTAAGTATTATCTCTGGACTATCCCTCACAGGCGTTTGTCTAATATGTTCTTAAAAACCTCCAATAATGAAGATCCCAGAACCTCTCTAGATAATTTGTTCCAGTGCTTATAGAATCATAGAATATCAGGGTTGGAAGGGACCTCAGGAGGTCATCTCGTCCAACCCCCTGCTCAAAGCAGGACCGATCCCCAATTAAATCATCCCAGCCAGGGCTTTGTCAAGCCTGACCTTAAAAATATCTAAGGAAGGCGATTCCACCACCCTGACATGCTTAACTACCCTGACATGCTTACCCTTAAGTACTATCTAAGAGCTACGTAGCATTATTATAAGCTTTTCACTATGCCTTGGTAGAACTCTGAGAGCTAGTGTAGATGCATCTCATAGTGTTCATAGATAATTAGTGGTTGTACACAACAGTAAGAGAGCTGCTTTCTGTAGGTTTTGTTCCCATCTATCTGTTCTGATGAGCTGAACTTGGAGGTCTGATTGTTGGCATACCTATGTGACAAGTTATGAATAATATTTAATAACAGTTTCTTGTTTTTATTCTTGTATTTATATATTCTACTAACTAAAACCCTAATCTGCAAAGCAGTTAGACGGCTAACTTGATTATTCACATGCTTAAAGTTAAGCACCTCCTTGTTAGGGGGCTTATTCCTTCACCCACTTACTTCCCTGGTCCTTCTCGCATGAACAGAGAGCAACAATACCCGAAGTCCAAAGGTGCAAACAATTCGATGTTTATTGGGGTGAACTTCCAGCAAGCATGATTCCAGTTTCCTTCCTTAGTATCCTCCTTCCCAGCTCTGACACCACAAAGCCTTACACCTGTGTCCCTGTTCCCATTCCTGCCCTTAGCCAAACATGATTCCAACTTCCTTACCCCCATTCCCTGTTCCCATTTCCCCCTTTAGCAAAACATGATTCTAATTTTCTTACCCCCATTCCCTGGTCCCATATCCCCCTTTAGCAAAACATGATTCCAATTTTCTTACCCCCATTCCCTGTTCCCATCTCACACACCCACATGCCCACCCCCACCCCAGTCACTTCCTCATTGACTACAGATTATATAGTAAAACTTGAGTTCTGCTTAGCTATACCTTAACCAATCATTTTCCTGAAATTTAACTAACCAATCCTAACATATTGTAACATGATTATGTAACCAATTATATCCCACCACCTCAATTAGTTTACACCCAGCAAAATTAATTATACAGCAGACAGGAACAATCACAGAACCAGACAGAGATTATACAGACAAACAACAGCAAAGTGGGAACTATAATGACAAAACAATACAGAAGTGAGGATTTCACATCCCAGCTATTGATAAGTGAGTTCTTGCCAGACAGGATGCTATCAAACTAAGTTTCCTTTTACATTTTCTAGGCACTTCCCTTTCTCTGGAGGTGATAGGAATACAATCCTGTCCTGATAGTGCCTAACAGCTCAATAACACCTTATTTCAATGTGACTAGTTTGGAATGTGAGGAGGTGACCGTTCGCTTCCCAGCTTATGGCTGCCTCTGCTGCTTAGCCAAAGGCCTGAGCCTAAGCACAGGGCCTCAGACTGTCACAGTAAGAGAAGGCCCTTACACCAGCAGACAGTGATTTTGATTCTTTCTTTTATACCTCTATCACTAGCCAAGTGATAAGAATACACCTAAATTCTTAGAGTATAGGCCTTTACAGACAGGCCTGAATATCTATATCCTAACACTCCTTATGTGCATTGCTGGATTGGGGCCCAGGTTGTTTATCTTGCATCTGAGTTCTTCACCAGTGTGATTTCAAATATATAATCACCCCATGGGTTTATTGCTGAATCAATATAAATCAGGAAGCAACAATAGATAGCAAACTATGCCTTTCCATCTATCATCCTTCTTAATGCCTCTATAAATGAAAGCACAAAAACAGAGTTTTGTGATCTTCTCAGAGTGCTATATTCCCATTTGGCCTCATGCTGATTCTTTCTCCTTTTTCCTTGGGCTTCATCAAAGACATGGACAAAACTAGGCTTACAAGGAACCTTCCCCAATGGCAAAACATTAAACACTTTTTATGCTGCTTTCTGCCCCCCATGTTGCTCTAGAATAACTGCAACTTGTGAATTATTATTCCTGGCAACAACAGTGCTGCAAATGACTTGGGCCCGAGTTTTATCCAGCTTCTGTTATATTGCTAATTGTTTATCTTTTAAATTTCTGAACTGTGGGCCGCTCCTTTTAGCAAAGATGGCATGGGGTCTGCCTCTGCACTTTCAGAAATACTTCCCTCTCTAAGAGCACATCAGTCAGTAACATGCAGCTGGCACGAGCTTATTACCTACTGTTGCTCTTCTTGCAGTGATCCATTTAACATATAGATCTTCAGGTCCTTAATCCTTGCACTCAAACACTAGGGTCCACTTTCCTGCACGTTGTTTTAGGTATTGTTTTTTGCCTCTAGGTGCAGCCTGCCACCTTGTCATGGTTTCTAGCACTGGAAGCCCATTTAATAATTTCAGCCTGCTCCTGACCCCACGCTTGCAAAAAGTGATAGCTTCATTTCTTGGATGTGCCTTACCTTATAATTTTATGTCTCTAAGGCTGCACTCCTAAAAAATGACACCTTCATAAACGTGGTTTATGAGGAGTAAAAAAAAAAAATCAAGTCTTCAAACTCCTACATGTGTACTTGGATTAGAGCACGTATCTAGCTGCCTAAAAGGCCAAGGCTGGATCTCCTCCTTCCAAGTTAATAAAAGGGTTTTGTCAGAAGGACTTGACAGCTGCCTGATGGGCAAACCAAGCAGGGTTAATGCCAAGTTGCTGCTGATAGACTTACATGGCCCTGTGTGAGAGCTGGTGTATACTAGAATGTTAGGTTGACCTAGCAATGCTGCTCAGGGCTGTGAGAAAGTTAAATCCCTGAGAGATGGAGTTAAGATAACCTAAGCCCCAGAGGTAGACAGCACTGGGTTACCAGAAGAATTGTTCCATCAACCTCGCTGCTGGCTCTCAGGGAGATGGATTTATGACAGTAATGGAAGAACCTCTTCAATCACCATAAGAAGTGTTTACATTACAACACTGCCATGGTAGCATTTCTAGTGGAGACACACAATATTAGGCTAGAATGTTCTCCAAACTACAGTGAAAGGTGAGAGCTCCCACCTCCAAGTACTTCAGGTCTTTCTCACTGTCCACCCTGTCAGATCCTCACTGTCCACCGTAGAGATTAACTAACTTCTAACTAGTGGATTGGACAGCCTGCAAAAAGGAAAAAAGGTATGAATTAACGGTATCCTCCTTTCCATGAAAAAGAGGCATGTTGGCCTTAAACAGGCAACTAATGGCCCTTGTGACCCTACTGTCTGTTGTCAACAGAATCAGAACCTGTATGACAATTACCAGCATGGATGTTAATTGAAGAGGGGAGAAAACCGACAAAAACAATCTTGGTAAGAAATTTCCAACATGCAACAGGAGGTTTAATCTTCTGTTTTCTTTATTTCAGGCCATGAGTGAAAAAACTCCAGCTGATCCAGAACATCTAAATGCCAGGAGAGCAGGGAGAGATGAATGTCTGATGGGTCTTGCCAAATTGAAAAAACAAATGAAATCCAACTGAGTTGCATCCTCTGTAATACACAAAGGCAAATTATCGGCAGGTCTCCACAAAAGTGGTTGCTTCCATTTCCACAGGCAAAAGTCTGTATTTGCAGAACAGGTGACTCAATATACAAGCAATGATTTTTGCCCTTGTGCGAATGCAGAGACTGATTCAAAATGTGATCCAAATTGTCATTACGTTATTAATTTGTGACAGGAACTGCTTAAGAAACTAATTCATAAAAAAACTTTTTATCTGATTATTCTAAATGCTTTAATACTAGCTTATGCAGATTTTGTTGTAGCCCTGTCAGTTCCAGGATATTAGCGAGACAAGGTGAATGAGTGAGGTAATATCTTTTATTGGGCCAACTTCTGCTGGTGAGAGAGACCTGAAGAAGAGCTCTGTGTAAGCACAAAAAACTTCTCTCGCACCAACAGAAGTTGGTCCAATAAAAGATATTACCTCACATACCTTGTTTCTTTAATACTAGCTAGCATCAACATTATTAATACTGTATAACAGACAGGCAAACAATAGCTTTTAAAATTGTACATTTGATAATCTTGCTTGGAGATATGTAGCCTCAGCAGCGCTTGCATTTGCTGGGGTCCAGGAATGGGCAAACGTCAGCTGTTTGTCATTATGGGACAAATTCTGCTCTCCATAACCTTCTGGGGGCATGATGAGCTCTGTCTAACTTGACTGCATTGGGGTTAGAGGAGAATTTGTGGAATGCATACAGGGAACGTCCTTGCACCCCTCCCAGGGAGAATAGGAGAGGGGTCCACTGGTCATTCTCCCCACAGAGTAGGAGCACGATAGCTTCAGGGGTTGCTGCAACCCAGCTCTGTAGCTGTTCACAATCTTGGTGAGAGAATTACTTTTTCCTTCCCTTCCCCCCTCCCTTAGGCACTTAGATACCATGGTGATAGGCAAGGCATAAGTACCTGAATCGAATAGAGCAGAATCCCTCCCTGCCCCCCAGCTCCTATAGAATTCATCAGAGCCTCACCCAGTTTTTCAGGCTGTGCGCTTGATAGCCCGTGACTTTGCCCTGACCAAAGTGAGAAGTTTGATGTCACAGTGGTTTATTGCTACCTAAAATAAGTGTGTCTTATTTAGGCCCTCTCTAGAAGAGATAAAAAGGTGGTTAGAGTTATTTTTAAATTGTTAGCTAACTTAAGAGGCAGTAGGGTCTAGTGGACAGGGCACTGATCCGAGACCTGGGTTCTCTTGCCAACTGTGCCACTGACATGCTGTGTGACCTTGGGCGAGTCACATCTCCTCTCTGTGCCGTCTCTCACCCATTGTCCATTTAGACAGTTCATTCTTTGGGACAGGGACTGTTCCTTGTTATGGGTCTGTATAGTGCCTAGCATGGTAGGGCCCTGATCTTGATTTGAACCTTTGGACACTAGTGTAATATAAATAATAGATAAGAATGATTTGAAACACCACATAGAACTTAATGTAGCCACTGCTTAACATCTTCAAATTCCAGTAGCTGGTCATATTGTAACCTAGATTACCACATAATGTACAAGGTGTGAAGCAGTGGCACTTCAAATCCTGTTAGCAAATATAATTTTAAAAACACCTTTCTCCCGATTCTAGACAAGGTCATAGGAGGTTTTAATAACTCTTTTTAAACATAAGATTAGTTCCTCTTTGCTATATGCATGTCCACAGTAACAGTCTCATTATGTCTTAGCTGGTTAGTTGCTCTGCGTTAGCTTGTTTTGAAATCTTTGAAAATCTATCACATCATCAAATATCTGCCTCCATTTCTGTTCTTTGCTTATGAATAAAAGCTTGTAATGAAATATGCTGACTTCCACAAAGGTCCTGTGTGATATTTTACTGGTTACACTCAGAGCCGTAATCACAGTGGGGCAAGTGGGGCAGCCACCTAAGGCACAAAGCTGCGCGGGCGACTCAGGCCGTTGACACCAGCCACAATGGGGCTCGGTGGGGCTAGCTCTGTATGGTGAGGCTCGGGGAGGGAATGCCACCTTCACCTCCTGACTCACCTCAATGGACCACCCATCCTGTCTGGACTGGGCGGGGGTGCAACCAAAAAATCAGTGGGGCACATGACAGTGCGTGTCCCCCACTGCGTCGCCTGGGGGGTGCAAATATGGTTGCTCACACTGGGTGCTAAAATGCCTAGTTATGACTCTGGTTACACTGAACATTGGTTTGAGATGGTGTACTCTGTTAGGGGTGTAAGTGTGCTGATTTAAAATGTTGCTGAGGTCAGTTTGGAATCAAATCGTCAAATCTGAGAAATGGATGCTAGTTACCAAGTATGCACTATTGTCACCTAGTGCAAGTGCGAGGCATTTAATAGCAGTGAGTAACTTCCTGTCAAATTGCCTCATGGAAAGCCTGGGAAGGAGGGACACTGCAGAACAGTGGCCAAAAAGGGAGATACTATGGTGCAGGATAGAGCTCTGGGGAGTGACGGTATCAGTGTGATTCCAATATCTCTGCCTCCCATCCACTCTGAAAATACCACCCTTCGAGTGTTTGCTCATGTCGATTCCATTCTCGGTATGTGAGTGCCCATGTGCGCAGTCGTCGGAAATTTTTTCCTTAGCGGTATCCGTAGGGTTAGTTGCGGGGCCCTCTGGAGCGCTGCGCTCATGCACCAGGATATCAGGCACCGCCAGCCCTACCTCCTCTCCGTTCCTTCTTACCACCCGTGACAGTTGCTTGGATCAAGTGGATAGGGGCTCTTCCTGCCTTCCTTTCTCAGTGCCCTGTAAATAGTTTGTTTACAGTTAGTTGTTAAGTAGTGTAGTTAGTGAGTTAGAGTCCCAGCGGGGACTTTGCTCTAGGCAGGGCATCCCCCAGTCTCCGGGTTTTAAGCCCTGTTCTGCCTGCAACAGAGCTTGCTCTTACTGAATCTTCGCTAGACTCGTTAATCTCCTCAAAGAAATGTCTTTGCTTGGCAAATACTGCTTTAAATTGCCGAACGTTTTCTTCTCGAATTTTTCCGGTGAATGCATCCTATTTTTCATGGTGCATCGTGTGGTAGGGCCAATGCACGTTGTGCTCCTTGGGAGCAGCAATCGTTTGCTGGCAAATAAGGCATTGAATTTGACCTTTTACCTCTGTGAAAAAATATAAATTCTCCCATTTGTCTTGGAAAACTCTCTTTTCTTCCATGAGTGTTCTTTTTTGCAAAGAAGTCATTTCCAAGAGGTTTTAATAAAATATAAACACCACAGTAATGCACCTCACTCAAAGGACAAAACCTGCATTTACTTTTAGAATTCCTTCTGTTAAAGCCCCCCGCTCTGCCCCTGGCTCTGCCCCTGCCCCACCCCTGCCCCGCCTCTTCCCACCCCAACTCCACCCCCTCCCCACCCCTATTCCAACCCCTACCCCAAATCCCTGCCCCGACCCCGCCTCTTCTCCGCCTCCTCCCCTGTGCGCGTGGCTCCCTGCTCCTCCCCCCTCCCTTCTGGAAAGTGCTAAGCACCGTCAAACAGCTGTTTGGCAGTGGGAAGTGCCTGGAGGTAGGCAGACGAGCAGGGATGCGACATTCTGAGGGCGGGTGGAGAGGGAGGGGAGTTTGGCGGCCACAGGAAATAACTCCGGGGTGGGGCAGGGGGTGAGGGGAGCATGGCGGCTGCAGGAAATAACTCCGGGCTAGGGGGGGAGCTTGGCAGGCCGCAGCAAAGCTCGGTGGGCTGTGTGTTTGAGACCCCTGGTCTACATGGCCTGTCTATATCCCAAACAAGCACAATTTGGACCTGGCAGTCAGAGTACCAGACCACATCCAGTCATCACTGGAATGGTGGTTGGACCCCGGGTCAGTGTTGGAGGGAGTTCCCATCGCAGTCCCGTCCCTGTCGCTGACCCTGGCTTCCAACGCCTCAGACCTGGGCTGGGGAGCCCATGTGGGTGAGCTCATACGCAAGGCCGCTGGTTGCGGGATGATCACTCCCTCCACATAAATGTCAGGGAGCTCAGAGGGTTCAGTTGGCCTACCAGGCTTTCTGGTCTCACTTCAAGGGCAAAGTGGTACACGTCCTGATGGACAACACCACCGTGATGTTTTATATCAACAAGCAAGGCAGAGCCAGGTATTCGGCCCTTTGCCAGTAAGCTCTCTGGCTCTGGGACTTCTGTGTGCAACGTGCCATTCATCACATGGCCACGCATCTTCCGGGGACTAGAAATGTACTAGCCGATTGCCTCAGCAGAACCTTCTTGTCTTGCCATGAATGGTCACTGTGATGTTCCCCTGGATGGGTGATCTGCTAGGTCACTCCAGTCGTTGACTCTGGGAGCCAGACTTACCTCATCAATTTAACAAAGAAATTGATATGCACCAGGCTTGTTATCCCAAGGGGAGTCTCTGACATGATTCAAACCAAGCGCATTGCTTCAGGTAGAATAAACAAACCAAATTATTAACTACAAAGATAGATTTTAAGTGATTATAAGTCAAAGCATAACAAGTCAGATTTGGTCAAATGAAATAAAAGCAAAATACATTCTAAGCTGATCTTAACACTTTCAATGCCCTTACAAACTTAGATGCTTCTCACCACAGGCTGGCTGGTTGTCCTTCACCCAGGCTTTCCCCTTTGATCAGCGCTTCAGTCGCATGGTGGTGATGTCTGTAGATGGAAGTGGAAGAGAGAGGAAGAGCATGGCAAACGTCTCTCCCTTTTATCATGTTCTTTCTTCCCTCTAGGTTTTGCCCCACACCCCTTCAGAGTCAGGTGAGCATTACTTCATCGTAGTCCCAAACTGACCAAGGAAAGGGGGGTGACTCACTCAAGAGTTCAACAGATCATTTGTTGCTGCCTAGGCCAGTGTCCTTTGTTCCTGTGAGGCTGGGCTGGGTTTGTCCTTTACATGCCCTGATGAGGTGTGACCTGCCCCTCTGCTCTTGGAGAGTTTTTGCCTGGGCTTGTTTTAAGCAATGAGGACACATTTTCAGCCTCATAACTATATACATGAAATTACAACCTATAACATTACTGTAACAACAATGTTAGGTTCATCATGAGCCTTCTGAAGACACCCAACATGACAAACTTTGCAATGGATACCACACAATCATATTATAAGAATGAACATGGGGGTGCCGGGTATTTCCCCGAGGTACAGAATGTCACAATCACTCCACTCTGAGGTGGTCAGCGTATCTTCCAAAGGTGGGGAACTCCCTGAGTGGACTTGTTCACAACTCATCAGAACAGGAAATGCCATGTGTTCTGTTTGATTCAGGAGCTTGACAGGGACTCCCTGTCAGATGCCTTCTTACTCCCATGGTCAGGGGCTTTGATGTATGCCTTCCCACCAGTGCCGATAATCCACAGAGTCCTCATGAAGAGCAAACAGGACAGGGTGAAGGTAATCCTGACAGCCCCGGCTTGGCCTCGCCAGCACTGGTTCGGCACATTGCTAGACTGCTTGGTGGCAGACCTGCTGCAGCTGCCTCTCTGGTCGGATCTGCTGTCCCAGAACCACAGCAATCTCCTGCACCTGAACCACTTGGCCACTATATCAGCCTTTCACCCTCCATTTCAGAGCGGGTTGGTCTTCGCTTATGACAAGACAGTCCGGTTTCTAAAAGGTCTGGAGCAACTCTACCCCCATGTCCAGAACCCCGTCCCTCCTTGGGACCTGAATCTAGTGCTGGTGCAGCTCATGTGGGCCCCCTTCGAGCCATTGTCTTCCTCTTCCCTGCTTCTACTTTCCTGGAAGGTGTCCTTCCTGATGGCAGTAATGTCTGCCCTTAGGATCTCTGAAATTAGGGCACTTACCTTGGAGCCACGCTATACAGTGTTTTTCAAGGACAAGGTCCAGCTGCGACCGCACCCAGCTTTCCTGCCCAAGGTTGTTTCACAATTTCACATGAGCCAGGACATATTCTTGCCTGTCTTCTTCCCAAAGCCTCATAAGTCTCAGGAGGAAGTGTAGATTGCACTCTCTGGAAGTCAGAAGAGCACTAGCCTTTTACATTGAAAGGACCAAGCCATTCTGTAAGCCAACGTAGCTGTTTGTCATGGTGGCAGACAGAATGAAAGGTCATCAGGGGTCCACCAAGAGGATTTCATCATGGATTACCGCCTGCATCTGGTTTTGCTATGAACAGGCAAAAGTGCCTCCACCGGCGATTGTAACCACCCACTCGACTAGGACGCAGGCCTCCTCAGCGGCCTTCCTGGCCCAGGTGCCAATTCAAGATATCTGCAGGGCCGCTACCTGGTCATCCATTCACACGTTCTTATCTCACTACACGCTTATCCAGCAAGCCCGAGACAACACCGGCTTTGGTAGAGCAGTATTACCAGCCGCACGTCTGAACTCTGAGCCCGGCTCCATGGATATTAATTATGAGTCACCTAGATTAGAAACGACATGAGCAAGCACTGGAAGAAGAAAAAATAGTTACCTACATTTTGTAACTTTTGTTCTTTGGGATGTGTTCCTCGTGTGCATTCTATTACCTGCCCTCCTGCCCCTCTGTCAGAGTTGCCGGTAAGAAGGAACTGAGAGGCGCCGCCGGCCTTACACCCTGATATACTGACACATGAACGCGGCACTCCAGAGGGCACCACAGCCGAATTATGGATACTGCTAAGGCAAAAGATCTCCAACAACTGTGCACGTGGGCACATATTCACCTAGAATGGAATGGATTTGAGCAACACGTCTCAAAGAACAACAGTTACAAAAGGTAGGTAACTGTTTTTTGTAGGCTGCACTGGAACCACTGACATGAACAAAAGACTTAGGCCTAGTCTACACTGAAAAGTTATATCAGCATTTCCACGGCATAGCTATGACAACAAAACCCCCAGCATAGACACAGCTATGTTGATGAAAGAGGGCTTCTGTCAATGTAGCTAACTTCATTCAGGCAAGTGGTGTTTCTACATGACAGAAAGACCCCTTGTCTTGTGATGGAAGCTCCCTGAAAGTAGGGGGGCCAATGGCTCCTGAACCGTGGCCCTGCCCCCCACACTCCCCCTTTCCCTGAGGCGCTGCCTCTTCCCCCGAGGCCCCACCCCTGTGCCACCTCTTTCTCCCAAGATCCTGCCACCCCTCTCCCACCATTGCTCACCCTTATAGCCAGTAACAAGTGGTGGGACTGTGGCCTCCTGGCCCCCTCTCTTCTGGCACCCCTGGGCATAGCTACACTGACATAACTATGCAGGTATAGTCTCAGGCCTGGTCTACACTTAAAAATTAGAATAACCTCGCCACGTCTCCCAGGGCTGTTTAAAAAAAAAGTTCACACCCTGTGCAACATAGTTAGGTTGACCTAACCACTGGGGTAGACGTGGCTAGGTCGATGGAAGAACTCTTCCATCAACCTAGCTATTGCCTCTGGGAGAGGTGGATTATCTACAGCAATGGAAAAGCCCCTTCTGCCGATGTAGGAAGCATTTACATTACAGTGGCACAGCTGCAGCACTGTAGCTGTGCTGGTGTAGTGTAGACATGGCCTCAGCAGTGGTGACATATCCTTACACTACCAATCAATGGTCCCAATGTTTGTAAAACTCCTAGGATGGCATTGGGGTGTGGACACAGTTTTACAGATGATGCAAATGTTCAGTGCTACATCCAACCATTGCTTGACCTCCATTTTGCCTACTGTAGACAGGAACTGTCTGTCTTTTCTGTTCTCCTGTGCAGACAGGGTATTCAAGTACACAAGAATCCATCCGATGAAGTGAGCTGTAGCTCACGAAAGCTCATGCTCAAATAAATTGGTTAGTCTCTAAGGTGCCACAAGTACTCCTTTTCTTTTTGCGAATACAGACTAACACGGCTGTTACTCTGAAACCCTCCTTGGAGTGTTTCAGGGAGGATGGAGCTGTGTGCAAGGACATGCCTTCAAAACAAAGCTGGTACATCTCATTTAGGGTCTTTATTTTCTTCCAGCCCCTTTTAGAAGCCTGGGTTTAGGGAAACTCGCCTTAGAGGGGAATGAAATGAAATTTGAGAATTCTTCTATACCCATTCCCTGGGATTTTCACTCCACTCATAGCAAAGCTTCACCTGATTTTGGCCTGGTTTATATTAGAAAAGTTTCACTGGTTTAACTAAATCAACTGAGATGCATTCCTGTAGATACACTTACACCATTTTAACCCTTGCTTTCGCTAGTTTTTCTTAAATTGGTCAGTTATCAATGCAAGACAAACTGATTTTAGGAAAGGATAAACTGGCTTAAGAGCATTTACTAGATAGATTTTGAATTGAGTTAGTTAAACTCTTGCAACTTTTCTCAATAGGAAAGCCCTTGTAGTAAGTGCCCTGCACCATGCTATGGTAATCCCCTGAGGGTGCAACCGGCCAGTAAGTGATAAATGCTGTATTCGCATTGGGATTAGCATCTCCCCTTTCTCCTCCCTTCCTCTATCAGCCAGAACACTGGGAGCAAGTCAGAGGACGGAGAAGAGATATCCTATTGTCACTACCCCATCGGAAGACACATCTTTCCAGAGACACCCGAAGACTGCTGTGGAGAAGAGAAGATCTTCTATGAGGTAGGACTTCTCTGCTTCTAGGGAAACTCTGTGTAAAGGTGGGTTTTTGTGTGGAAATAACCAAACTAACTTCCATCCTAGAGCAGGGTTACTTTCCCTATGTTTTAATCCATATTCAAATGATAGCTTCAGTATGTTACATACACTATTAGAAGAATTTTTCCCTGCTTTCAGAGATTTTTCAGCATGGGGCTATGTCACATAAGTGGCTACCGGTAGGAGGAACAAATTCTAAAAGTAACATTTAGGCTCCATTTATTTTCTTACCTTAAATCAAATCGCCTGTCACCCCTGCCAATTCCCAGTGTCTAAAGTGGCTTTTCAGGGCTCAGGCTAATGAGCTCCTTCCACTGCCAGGAAACATTCTTTTCTGATTTTTCTCTTGCCCCTGTTTTCTTTTCCTTTTTCCCATTCCTTTCCCCCTTCCCCATGCTCTCCACCACCAAGTGCTTTTCCCAGAACTAAATGTTGATAGAACTTCTAGCATCTACTGTTAATACTACTAGCAGTTCTCTGCTGGGACAGCGCACCAGGGTGTCCCAGCTGGAGGAAAAGCAAATGATGAGGCCTGGATTGTGTGTCTGGGGTGAAAATCCTGGCTCTGAAATTAACTCTGGTGGAAGGAATCAATTTCATTAAAATAATTCTAATTTAATTACTGCCCTTCCTTCCATCCCATCAGGGAGTTTTCTTAAGGTAATATACAAATGTGTTTATAAATTGTACCTGAGCTGTGTATTGAGTGTAATCCACATACCTACATAACAATTCATATTTAACAAACCTAATATGGCTGTGTAATATTAATGGGTATTATGTAAATAGATAGCAATTGTCTAAGTCACTTACAATCTACTACCACCAAAACAAAATCATACTCCCAGTTCTCTTTTCTGAACAATCACAACAAACAAACAAAGCCCCCTCCCAACTATTATAAATGTCCCAATTGCCACTATACATCTTTTTATGTAAGTGCAAGAAAGAAGGTGAGTGATTCTGAGCCAACTTGGGATAGTATTATTTAAAAAATGCAATCACTGTAATTCTACATCATTCATTAATTCATTTCTTCACTGCATTGAATTTTTCTTAGTTTTACCAGTTTATATGTTTTGTTTTAATCCATGTTCAAATTATAGCTTCAGTATGTTACATAAACTATTAGAAGAATTGTTCCCTGCTTTATTTTGAAAGGGTGGAATATGTATTCACACCCAAACCTTTAGTTTAGTTTAGATTGCATAACGTCTATTTGGAAATTAAACTCCATGGTATGTGTAAACTGGGGACAAAAAGATAAATAACAAATAATATTAATCTGCTTCTTCAAAGAAAATCTAATGTCTCTATTACCTATCCCTTTGAATATTCAAGGAAGTGGCTTAAATATAGTATATATAGAATATTTAAGCCATGAACATGCAAAGGGATAGGTATTAGAAATGTCAGGTTTTCTTTGAAGAAGCAGATTAATATTGTTTTTATTTGCCCTTTTGTCCCAAGCGTACACTGTCCAAGGAGTTTAATTTCCAAATAACAGTTATGAAATCTAAACTAAAATAAAGGTTTGGGTGTGAATAGATGCAAATGAAAACCTGCTGGTAAATTTGTGTAATTAGTGTTGCATCATAGTTGTAATTTGACAGTTATGTTATGAGTGCCTGGTGATGAATTTGGCTATCCTAATGTTAATAAATGATGTATTACCCTATGTACCTCTTCTTGTAGGCCGGGGGATGGTGTACCTGATGTCCTGTATACATTAGAAACCAGAACTATAGTTATGGTTTATAAAACTTTAAAAAAATAATTTGAGTCAAAATAAGATAAGCTTAAGGTTCAGATTTTCAGCAGGTAGAAGCCCTGGTCAGCCCCAGTTGTGCGTGCAATGACATGTCATGCTTACAGTTCACGGCGGCATGTAATCAGGTAAATTCCCCTAATGCATGTAATTGCAGTAACCTTACATAAATAGAGGTATAATGTTGTATGCACTAGTTTCCATAGGGACAAAGATCTGGAAATGTAAGCATGAATAATTTGTCTTTGCTAATACCATTTAAGCTTTATGATATGTTGTTATGAACTAGTGCAAAGACTACAGAGCCCTTACAGAAGTCCCATTAACTAAACTAAATAAATATGCAGTGGAATTTGGTTTTACTGCCTACCACTTGAAGTGGTCATTTGGCTGTGTGGGTTAACTCTTACTTTACAAGATCCAGCTCACATTTTGTGCTAGGGTGACCAGGCAGCAAATGTGAAAAATTGCGGCGGGAGGGGGGAGTAATAGGAGCCTATATAAGAAAAAGACCCAAAAATCAGGACTGTCCCTATAAAATTGGGACTCTGGTCACCCTATTTTGTGCTGACGTATTTGCCCCTCACTTATACTGCTCAATGGATTTTTCCATTGTAGGGATGGGTCCCTAATCCAAAGTCCATTGAAGACAATGGAAAGAAATACACTGGAATCAATGGGAGGGCTCCCATTGACTTCAGTGGGGTTTGGATCAAGCCATTTGATAAGGATTTCTTTCAGGTTTCTTCAGTAATTTCAAAGGTAGGGAAAAAATCCTCCCAGCTTTGAGTGACCACTAATAAGACTTAGACAATGGTACAGCTTGATAGGCTGCCAATTAAAGCCAGTTTTAGCTTGATCAGTGTTTCTTGTCCTGAAAATTATTGATCCAATTTTGCTCCACCCTTCCAAGAGGGAGGGTTTCCTATATGTGTCTCTGATTTGGAAAACTAACACTTTAGTAAGTCTCACAGACAGCTCATTTTAGATGTGAGGATCAAATAGAAGGAGTTGTATTGATCCTTATAATTTATTGTCTATGTATAGGAGAGAGAGGAACAATCTGAACTCAGGTATGTGCACTTAAATGTAGATAACCAAACTGCACAAGAGCAAAACTCCGGAGAGAAGACTTAGCTGAATAGCCTAATATTAGTAAGGAAATGAAATGTTACCTACAGAATCCCACTGGGGAAGGTGTTACGGAGGCCTGAGTTTCCACTGCCTTGTTCCTTGTATTGTACAATGCTATCAAATCAGAAAAGTAGATACAGGTGCATATGGTGAAGAGTAGATACACACACTATGCACAGGTGCAGCGCAATAGAGAATGAGACTCCAAACTGGAGATCAGAAAATAATCTGTATATTAAATGTAAAACAGGACAATACTGGTAGTTTGACAAAAAAATGGAGAAAAAAATTTCAGTGTCCTGCATTGGGGCACATTAGACGCAAAACAAGGTGACCTTGAATGAGCTGAAACCAAGAATTTGTTTTTTGCATTCATGATTTACATACTCTGATATGTTATCTTGAGCCACTCTTAAAACAGTTTCTGGCTCTGATCTGATTGTGGATGACTGGAGGGCAGCTGCAGGTGAAGCCTTGACCAATGCAGGTGGGTTGACAGCCCTGTGTATATAGCACACCAAGAATTGGCTGGTTACACTTTTTATAGTGTGGGAAAGGCATGTCTCATTCTGCATATTTTCAGGGCCTCTTGCACTGCGGGTAAAGGTGCACCTCTGTACAATTCAATGGAAAATGCATAAAGTTTAGTTTTTGGGGGGGTTTGCATATGGCGCTGTTCACCTTTATGAAACATTTTCTTAATATCCCTTTAAATTCAGAAAATTCCTCCCCAGTGTTGCTACCTTCTCAATCCTCCTCCTTTCATATTGCTGTGGCATCACAGGAGAGCACATTCTGTTAGGATCGGTCCCAGAAAACCCTCTCCTCTGCAGTGATGGTGACATACTGTGCTTCAGAAGAGGTGTAATGTTGGGCCTATGCAATACAGTTCAAAAAAGCAGGAAAGGTTGTGGTGGTTACATGCCCCATTGGTAAGACTGCATTGCAAGCAGTGGCAATCACTCAGCAGTTGTACAGGTGTGCAGTACAAAGTTTTGTTGGCATTGCTGTGTCCGTCAGGGGGGTGAGAAAAAGCCACACCCCTAGCTGATATAGCTGTGGTAGTAAAACCTGCAGTGTAGACCCAGCTATGCCAGATACAACAGGGCTTCTACCAGCATAGCGTATGTCATTCAGGGAGGAGGTGGCATTACTCTACTGGCAGCATGCCTTCTCCTGTTGACATGCACTGAGTCTACATTAAGGGGCTCTGCGGGTAGTGCTATACCAATATAGTTGTATCAGCAAAGCCTGTGTAGTGTGGGCAAGGCCTCAGTATTGCTCTGGTTAGTGGGGACACCAGGATTCTATTCCCATCTCTTCGACTAGCTTATTGGTGACCAGGGGCAAGTGACTGGGGACCAAATTTTCAAAAGTGGCCTCTGATTTTGGATGCCTCAGTTTTTGAGTGTCCAGCTGTAGATACCCAGGGTATGATTTTTTAGAGGTCTTGTGTATCCACAGCACCTTCACCTACCGCCGCTCTTTGGGGGTGGTTTAATTAAGAGGATGGGTGAGCTCTCTCCCATCAGCACAGAGCAGCTACACAAGCGATCTTACAGTGGCGCAGCTGCATCGGTAGTTGTTCCACTGTCTGCTCTGTAGTGTAGACATAGCTTTAGTAAATCCCCTGGTGAAAATTCTGTTTTATCATGGGATCTGTTAAAACTTTAACATCCCATTTTGTTTGCCTTCTGGCAAAGTTATAACCATAAATGCTTTCCATGTGGGACCAGGCATGTCTGGAAAGTACCAGCACATTGTGAGTGCTGCCATAAAGAGTAAATAAAAATAATAATGTGGGTCACGCTTCTTGCAGCCCAGTGATATGATGATGAGAGAGTCACTCTGGGACTGGCCCACCTCCAAGTGAGAGCTTTGCCATGTGTCCTGCATTACTTATGAAGTTTTGTTTCTTACAAAATGGAACTGGCCTTTGGTGACGTGTTCCAGGGAACTGGGTAGAGTTTAAGAGTTGTTATAAAGAAGGAACAAATCGATTTTAACTTTCCCAAGAACTGTTTGTTAATACTTGAATTTGAACGGCTGCCATTAGTGAAAATGTGTGATACGGTTTCACTGTGCTTCAGTTATGCAGCCCACGCAGTGGAAACCTTGGGCATTTTCATATGGGGCATGTTCGCTTGTGACACCACAGGTTGTACATTGCTTTTGGATACCAAATGGGGAGAAACTGCATAGCAAAGCTACAACTCAACTTTCATTATAACCTCCTCTTGTCACTTTTTCTTAAATGTCTCTTTTTAAACTGAAACTTTATATACCTGATCCTCACTAAACAGTTATTTGTGTGTGGGAAGTTGGGTCAATTCAGCTGTTTTTGAATTAGGCATGCAGGAACCATACATACTTTCCTCATGTTTCATGTATTTTTAAGACTTTTTATACACACAGATAGCTCAGATGGCTGAGTTCTTAAAACAGCACATGTGGCTAATCCTCCTTGAGGTATAGGTAGCTATTTGTTAAGTTGGAAAGAAAATATTGTAAAGTGATCATTAAAAAATCTTCATGTGCTGTGAAAAGCAAATTCTCTTTTGGCCTCCATTACAGTATAGTCTGCAGTTCTGTGGAGTGACACAGCTCTGTATCTGCCACGTTATAGTATCAGAACTAGGTTTTTCCTATATCTACAGTGCAATGTCATTTAAAACCCAGAACACTGTGGGAAAGTGCACTCCATGGGTCAGTGGGAAGGGTTTGTGTGGAACCCAGAGTTCTGCAGTCAATGGTGTTATGTAAAACAGAATTGTATAATTCTGTAAATCAGAACTATATCTTGATTTTTTTTTACTAGGAAAAAGGAATTAAAAGCAACAGCTTCCGTCCTCTCCCCTCCCCCCCCCAATATGTATCAGTGGTTAAGGATGACTTTATATATATATAGAAACCTAAAACATTAATTTTGAAAAAGTTAAGGTTGCTAAATGACAACAATGTAGTTATACATTACTTCTTTTGCAAAATATAGCTATTAAAGGCAAGGAAATTAATAGTTAAGGACATCATAAATGGTACAGTCCCCACATAAATACATTATTCTTATCCACTGCAAAGATAAACATATTTAATCACAGCAGCACAACCTTATCTTTGACCCCTGGGTTATTCTTATATATTATTTTTGTTACTTTATGTTAAGGGGAAATAATCCATTAATATATTTATCAACTGATAATAAAAATTTTGGTTCTTTTAATTATTATTGATTATGATTGCACTGTAGTTATTTATGTTGAAGTAGTACACAAGTCCTCTCTCAGGATTGGTGTCCTACTGTGCTAGGCATTGTACCAATCCCATATAAACACTCTGCCTTGAAGAGTTCCCAGGAGGCAACAGAGGAATGTGATTAAAAAACCAAAAGGGACTAGGGAATGGAGGACTGACATCACGCAGTTAGGCTTTGATCTGGTAAAGAACGTTAGCATGTGCTTAACTTTAAGCACATGAGCAATTTTTTAATATATGAATGGGATGACGAATGAAATAACTCAAGGTCAGCCTCTGCTTTGCTGCACTGGGGCCTTACATGGATTTACATTGACTTGTTACACAACTTGATGGTTTAAAATCTGACTTTTTTTTTTAAACAATGAATAAATAAAATTACCTATCCCTAATAGCCACACACACTAGTTGTAATAGTGGTTTTCTGAGAATACTGTTTGTTTATATATATATATATATATATATATATATATTTACAATTATATATATATATATATGTCTGTCTGTTACCGGGTTTGAGGTGTGCAATCCAGACCAGTGAATGGTTGTGTCGTAACTTGCCCTGCAACCCGGTGTGCCTCACAGAGCTTTGCCACTGCAGTTCCCAGCCTGGATTGCTCACAACCAGCCTACATGCATGCAAGTCACAGCCTGAGTGTCTATGTGCTAGCTGGCCCTGGTTCAGCAGCTCTGACCCAGCAATCTGTGTACAGCTCTACAGTTCCACTCTGGCTTCCACCAGACTCGATTACTACTTGCAGGGTGACCCCAACACACTCCTGGTCCTGAATTTCCCAAAACTGTGTGCTCCGCAGTATCCAGCCCATTTCTGGACAGTTCAGAGAAATAATAAGATTCGTTTGTTCCCCTAAAGCAATGGTACTCAACCTATTTACCATTGTGTGCTGCATATGCAGCTCTCTGTTATGTGGGCCGCATCCACACAATATATATACTACCTGTATGGCCCTGAGAATGTCACATGGGCCGCAGTTGTGTGCTGATTGGGCCGCAAGCAGCCCAGGAGCTGCGGGTTGAGAACCACTGCCCTAAAGACTCAAAAACACATCACAGCTTATTAACTTAACTGGATACATATACCCTTCCATTTAAACACAGTACTGAGTTGGTTTATAGTAAAAATAAAACAATTGTATTAACAAAAGGACATAGGTTAAGTGATGCCAAGTAAAACAAGTAAAGTTAGAAAGGGTTACAAGCAAATAAAAGTGAAAACACGCATCTGAGAGTATAAAACTTAATCTAGCAAGTTACAGGGTTTGCTCAAGATGTTTTCTCACCTATATTCAGTTTCCAGAGACTTCTGGAAGGACCCATCTTTCTCAGTTTGCAAGAGCTCTGTTCCCTTGTGCCTGTCTAGTGATGGATGCCAAAGATGGTTTCTGTCTTTGCTTATACAGTAACTCCTCACTTAACATTGTAGTTATGTCCCTGAAAAACGCGACTTCAAGCAAAACAATGTTAAGCGAATCCAATTTCCCCATAAGAATTAATGTAAATGGGGGGGTTAGGTTCCAGGGAAATTTTTTTTTGCCAGACAAAAGACTATAGTTTATATATACACATGCACATAGTATAAGTTTTAAACAAACAATTTAATACTGATACACAGCAATGATGATTGTGAAGCTTGGTTGAGGTAATGGAGTCAGAGGGTGGGATATTTCCTAGGGAATGCCTTACTGCTAAATGATGAACTAGCAATTGGCTGAGCCCTCAAGGGGTTAACTTGTTGTTAATGTAGCCTCACACTCTACAAGGCAGCAGGAATGGAAAGAAGGGAGACAGCATGGCAGACAGAGACAGAGACACATACCGTGTGTGTATGAGAGAGAGATGCGCATTTCCCCTTTAAGTACACTGACCCACTCTTAAGTATACTGCCTTGTTAAGTTAATCAGCAAGCTGAGACCACAGCTGCTGCCAGGAAGCTCCCTCCATCCTGAGCCCTGTTGTGTGTCCCCCCTGCTCTATGGAGATGGGGTAAGCGGGGTGCAGGAGCAAGGGGGAGGGAGACACCCTGACATTAGCCCCCTTCTTCTCCTCCCCTGCCCCCCACAGGAAGCAGGAGGCTCTGGGAGCAGCTCCAAGGCAGAGGGCAGGAGTAGCACATGGCAGTGAGGGAGGGACAGCTGAACTGCAGGCAATTGACAGCCTGCTGGGTGGCTGCTGCACAGGGAACTTAGGGGAGCGGGGAGCTGATAGGGGGGCTGCCGGTCCACCCTGGTTCCAAGCCCCCACCAGCTAGCTCCACCGGGCTGCTCTTCCTGCAAGCATGGACAAAGCAGGCAGTTGCCAAACGACGTTATAAGGGAGTATTGCACAACTTTAAATGAGCATGTTCCCTAATTGATCAGCAACGTAACAATGAAACGTTAACCAGAACGACTTTAAGTGAGGAGTTACTGTATCTTCACATGTTCAGTGACTTTTGTTTCAAGAGGCAGGGTGACTTCACACTGCTTTTTCCCTTCCTGTGGGCTTCCCATTGTGTAAATGGAGCTTCCATTGTTTTGATTCCATCATGCTTATGTAGGAGACAGGTAAATAACTGCCTTCTCTCCTGTTTGAGAGGGAACCTGTTTCTCCCAGTGTGGCCACATACTTTAAAGCATAATATCATTAAGTATCCATATTTCCTCATATAGTGTTAGTACATACATTACACAATTGTATAAATCACCAGTGTGTTGTTTGTGTCCAGAAAAGACCTCACTCTCTACACTTTTACGATGCAGTAATATTGTATACAATCAGTTGATTCAACTGTGTTTCACTTGACGTTCAGTCCCCCTGTCTTTATAGACCAATACATCTTTGAAATGAATTCTTCTGAGGGTTACCCCTCCAAGTAAAGCTTATTCAAGCTGTGAGGAAGGCAACATGAAGTTTAGTGGTGAAGAAAGTCCATCAAGTGATCCATTCCTAGCTTCTCGCAGGCAGAGGCTAGGGACACCATCCCTGCCCATCGCCATGCATGGACCTATTCTCAAAGAATTTATTGAGTTCTTTTTTTGAACCCTGTTGTAGTTAAACTCCTGCTTACCCCAGATGGGATTAGAACCCATAAACCCTGGTTTAGAAGGCCAATGCCTTATCCATTAGGCCACTGGGACTGCTACTGTCATGAAGAAGGACAAGGAGCTGCATTTTTTCTATTGAATTGCAAGTTAGGAATGGGAAGGAGATTTTTGTTGAAGAGTGTAATCTCCCCTGACTGGGATCAAACCCCAGGCCACTGTGGTGAAAGGGCCAAATCCTAACCACTAGACTACCAGGGAGACTAAAAGTTAACCCACCTCTGATCTACTTCAAAGTTCTATAGCAGTGTCACAGCAGCACTTTAAGTGTACGCAGCCTACAAGTGAGACCAGGTCTGGCTCCAGTTGGCTCTGCGGATGCTCAGGCAGTAAGACAACAACAGTAACAACACTCTAATGCTTCTATAGTTGATAGGTTGTGAATGGGGATATCCCAATGGATTTCTAGTTTACTGCTTTAACCACTTGGCCACAACTGTGTGATAGGCAAGACTAGAACTCAGGTCTTCTGAGTCCCAGTCCAGTGTTCTATCCACTAAGCCACACTGTGCATTCAAGTGCTATGCTCTTTCTCCTCCCAGTTGTTTGCTTAATAGCTTTGTTTGCCTAATATATAGGTCCTAATGGACCTTATTGTTTTTGCCTGAAGACTGGGCTGGTCAGGGAATCAAGTACACATTCCTTTGTCTCAGACAGACCTGTTTACCATCTCTCCCTGACATACCTGGTTTAAACACACTTTAGGCATAATTCCAACATATGTTCATAATTAATTATCTGTGAATTATTAGTTTTCCAATGATCTCTTACATGACAACCACAAATACAGATTATGACCATAGTGAGTTGGGGCACACTGAATTGGTCAGGCCAGCTGCAACTCACTACCTGATACCAGTGAGTCCCTTCCCCTCTGGCATTGGGATGCTCTTAGGATCACAGCCCCCTCCTCTCACAAAGGTGCAGGAGGGTTACCCACTGGCTGACCTGGAGGCAGCTCGTCAGAGCCCTCTTTTCTAGACAGGGCATCTGCCACCGTATTTGCTTTCCCCTTCATATAAAAGAAACCCGTTTTGTCACCTTTGTCTGTTTACAGACTCAAGGACATAATATTAGAGTGTATTCATAATTTCACTTACCAAGTTGTTACAGGTTTCAGAGTAACAGCCGTGTTAGTCTGTATTCGCAAAAAGAAAAGGAGTACTTGTGGCACCTTAGAGACTAACCAATTTATTAGAGCATAAGCTTTCGTGAGCTACAGCTCACTTCCTCAGATGCATATCGTGGAAACTGCAGCAGGCTTTATATATACACAGAGAATATGAAACAATACCTCCTCCCACCCCACTGTCCAAACATTGTACAGTAACATTAATGACCAGTGTGTTATTAAATTTCAAATGATATATTACATGTCACTGTTTAAATAAATATCATGACACCTGTGTGTGAATATGTCAGACCTAACAAGAGTTGCTGACACAGAGTAGTGAGCCACAAATGGGCCTCTATGTCACACTGTTTCAACAGGAAAAGTGAATAATATTGTCAGTGTATGGTAAAATTACTGTATGTATGTATGTGGACTTGTGCTTGAGACTGATCAGTGTGTGTGTCCACATACAATTGTTATGTCCCTCTTACAGAAATGGTTTATATGGTATATTTTGTCAATGGTAAGGATATGTGTGATGAAACATGCATTTTGCTGTACTTGATAATAATAATGTGCATGAATGTTATGTGGGCAATGTAAGATTTATGATGTCCTTAACCAATCAATTCCTTTCTTTTAAGCCCTTGGGTTGTGTGAACGATTGTTACCACTTAACAACACTAGCTGGTTTTTGAAACAAACATTTCATAAGAAAGACAGAAAAAAGATATCAAAATATTGTTGTATTTGATACTCTGTATAAACTTATTGCAATAGCTTGATCCAGATACATTATAAATGACATTTATAATATTTGCATTTATTTATGTAGTTTAGAAAATATAAAGTTGTGTTTACTTAATGTTCAGCATTTTCTGACTGTGCAATAATCCTTGCTCGATTTCTTTTCATATCTTACCAAATGTTTGTTCAAGCAAAATTGTGATTTCCCTCTCTCCATCCCCCCGTGTAGTGTCTTATGAATCACAATGTGTGTTACAGTGGATTCTTGCTAAACAACACTTCACTACTCTACCTACCCTTAATTCACACACAAAACATGGGACTCACATAACAGAGTCTTCTACTGTGGTCTCAAAATACCAATTACTACTTCTAGAATACTATAAAGTAATATCCTAGACAATCAAATGAAACTAAATTTGTCTAAATGAACAAAGTGTATCATGTGATAGACTCACAGAGTTTAAGGACTTTCATAATTATCTAATCTGAGCTCCTACACATTGCAGGCCACAGAACCGTCCATTCCTGTAGGATGCCCATAAGCTCTGGCTGAGTTATTGAAGTCCTCACATCTTAATTTAAAGACTTCAAGTTACAGAGAATTTGACATTTATTCTAGTTCAAACCAGCAAGTGACCTGTGCCCCATGTTGCAGAGGCGGGGCAGGGGCAGAGTTTCATGGAATGGGTGGAGTGGGGGCGGGGTTGGAGGCAGAGACGGGGGTCAAGCACCCAGGGAAAAGGGGGGAAGTCAGTGCCTATGATCAGGTGGGTCTGGCCTGATCTACCTTTTGTAAAACCATCTTGTATCTTATCCCAATTACCATTTACCTCTGTGTTTTTAATTACTCTCTCTTTCAAAATTTATTCCAATACCTTGCATACAATTGAGGTCCAACTGATTGCTCTGTATTTTTCAAGATTCCATTTTTTCCCCTTTATTAAATATAGGAACTATATTTGTAATTCTACAGTCATAGGGTACAATCCCCAAATTTATGGATTCCTTAAAAATCCCCGCTAGTGGACTTGCAATTTCATTGCCAGTTCCTTTAATATTCTTGGATGGAGATTATCCGGATCCCCTGATTTGGTCCCATTAAGCTGTTTGAGTTTGGCTTCCACCTTGGATTGGTAATTTCTACTTCCATATCCTTGTTCCCATTAGCCACCCTGCCACTGCTCCCGAGCTCCTCAGTATCCTTATTAAAAACTGAGGCAAAAGTATTCATTTTGGTGTTGGGCCATACTTAGGTAGGTTATCTTTAATCTCCACCCCATCCTCAGAGTTTGGCAGTCCCACTTCTTCTTTCCTTGTTTTCTTTTTATTTATATGGCTAAAGAAGCTTTTACTATTGGTTTTAATTTCCTTTACAAAGTCCAACTCTGCTTGGCTTTTGGCAGCTCTCACTGTCCCTGCACTTTTTGACCTCCAAGAGGTAGCTTTCCTTGCTGATCCCTCCCACCTTCCATTCCTTGCAGGTTTTCTGCTTTCTTTGAATCACCTATTTGAGATGCTTGGTCTGCAACTCTTCCCTACAAATTTTTCTCCTTGCTTGGGATGCAGGCTTCAGATAGTTTTTGCAACTTTGACTTGAAGTAATTCCAAGCCTCGTCAGATCCTTGAGTTCTTCAGGCCAGTCCACTTCCCTAACTAATTTCCTTAATTTTTTAGAGTTTGCCTTTTTGAAATCAAGGACCGCACTTTTAGACCTGTTTGTCTTTATCCTTCCATTTAGTTTAAACTGAATTAACTCATGGTCACTCAAACCAAGCTTGTCCCCAGTTCATCTATGAGGTCCTCAGTACTTACCAATGTTAAATCTAAAATGGCATCACCTCTTGCTGATTCAGTGGCTAGTGAAGAAATTTGTCAGACATCACAGCCCTACTATTATTAGTAGCAGTTGTTCTCCAGTCCATATCTGGGAAATTAGTCTCCTGTAATCATACAATTCATTATAATTACTTTTTTTTATTGTTACTGCCTTCTGGCCAGATTCAGCTCTCACCAGTGTGAGTGAGAATCTTTCCATTGACCTTTGTGGGTGTTGGATTAGGCCTTTACTCATCTATTTAAAAGTCAGTGATTCATATTAGACTGCTACCAATCAATCTTGCCATCCCACTTTGAGGTTGAAGAACCCTAGTCTTCATCTAGTTTTTCTTACTGATTTTTAGTTAACTTACAAAATTTCTCACATTAGGCTCAGTCATGAGCCACTGAGCACCTGTGCAGGGGATTAAGGGAACATAAGAAGACCCTTATTCCCCTAAGTAGGGCTTTTGGATTGCCAGACCCTGCACTCATAGGCACCGAGTTTCTAATCTGACCGGGGGGGGGGTGCTCCCCCAGACCCCACTCCCACTCCACCCCTTCCCCCAATGCCCCACCCCTGCCCTGTTTTTTCCTACCCGTTCCACCCCCTCCCCCAAGTGCGCTGTGCCCTCATTCCTCCCCCTCCCGCCCCCATGCCTCCTGACGCCATGAAACAGCTGATCCATGGCAGGCAGTAGCCACTGGGAGGGAGGAGGAGGCGCTGATTGGCAGGGCCCGCGGTGGGCGGGAGGTGCTGGGAGGCGGGAGAGGAGTTGATCGGGGGGCTGCCAGTGGGTGATACACCCACCATTTTTTCCCGTGGGTGCTCCAGTCCCAGAGCACCCATGAAGTCGGCACCTGTGCCTGCACTGGTAAGCTACTATTTGTACTCCAGTCATGGGCAGTGTGTGAACCGCCAGCTGGGGGAGGCTAGGCTCCAGCCCCTGAGCTCACCCCGATGCCGCTCCTGACTCTACTGCCTCCTCCAGTCCCCAGCTATGCAGTGGGACACTGGCCCTGGGCTCCTCTCCCCACACACGCCGCCCCTTACCCCATTGCCTCCTCCAGCCCCCCACTCATCCCTCCCCTCCCTACTCCCCTCACCTCCCTATCCAGGGCTTAATTTGTCCCCCAGCTTGCTGGGGCTGTGTAAGTCTGCTGTGAAAAGTGATATTAACAAATGTACAACTCTCAGTTTTCACAGTAGCAGACTTCCTAGCTAGCAAGTCTGGGGGAAAAAACAACCAAAAAAGCAAACCATGCAAAGCACCTTATTTGTATTTCTAGTCCGTGTAGGTCCAGTAAAGAAGAGAGACAACTGTCCCTTATTTTTATTATTGAGTCTGCAAAAAAAAAACCCTCCACATAAATAAATTACAATGATTTGGACGTGTAGATGTGCATATTTATTTGTTTTTCCTAAAATTAATAAAATATTTTAGGAAAAATTCAGAGCAGTCACCAGCAAGAGTTGGTGGCTGCACTCTGAGGCCACCAAAAAATTTGCTGTGAGAACTCCTTTTCTGGCTTCTGTCCAGTGCAGGTGAGCAGGGAGTGAGTGGGCAGGGGTGGTGAGTGGGTGGAGCCTTGGCCTGCATCAGAGGTGAAAGTAAGCCGGTATGCCCCGGTGCGGCATACCAGCACGAGCTGATGCACCGTACTGGGGAAGCCCAGCTTCCGCAGGGGGCAATTTAAAGGGCCTGGGGCTCCCAGCAGTGGCTGGAGCCCTAGGCCCTTTATATTGCCTCCAGAGCCCCGCTGCTGGAGCCCTGGGGTAGCGGCTGCGGGGCTCCGGTAGCTATTTAAAGGGCCTGGGGCTCCCCTGCTTCTACCGCCCCGGCCCTTTAAATAGCCACCGGAGCCCCGTTGCCGCTACTCCAGGGCTCTGGGGGCTATTTAAAGGACCGGGGCGGTAGAAGCAGGGGAGCTGCAGGCCCTTTAAATAGCCCCCAGAACCCTGGAGTAGCGGGGGCTCCAGGGGCTATTTAAAGGGCTGGGGCTCCAGCTGCCTCTGCCACCCCAGTCCTTTAAATAGCCACTGGAGCCCCGCCGCTTCTCCAGGGCTCTGGCGGCTAATTAAAGGACCGGGGCAGTAGAAGCCGGGGAGCCCCAGGCCCTTTAAATAGCCCCCGGAGCCCCGGGCTGCTGCTGCTACCCCGGTGGGGGAGGAGGAGAAGGGGGGGCACTTACCTTACAGGGTGGACTGGGGCTGGCTCTGACCCCCTCAGCCCCGCCCCTTCCGCCCTAGGCCCCACCCCTTCCAGGGGCCAGAGCTGGCCCCAGCGTATTGGTAAGTCACTCGACTTACTTTCACCCCTGGCTTGCCTTCACAAAGTGCCAGCCAGCTGCACCAGCATAGTAGGGGAAGCAGGAACCCTGGTTCCTGCCTTGCTCTTGGGGCAGTGCAATTGTGTCACGCTCTGGAAAAGATGTGGCCAAATTGGAGAGTCCAGAGGAGAGCAACAAAAATGATCAAAGGTTTGGAAAACCTGACCTCTGAGAAAAGGTTAAAAAAACTGGGCATCTTTAGTCTTGAGAAAAAAAGACTGATGGGGGAACCTGATAACTTTCTTCAAATATGTTAAGTCCTGTTATAAAGAGGACTGTGATCAATTGTTCTCATGTCTACTGGAGGTAGGACAAGAAGTAATGGGCTTAATCGGCAGAAAGGGTTCGATATGAGGAAAAACTTTCTAACTATACGTGTAGTTAAACTCTGGAACAGGCTTCCAAGGGAGGTTTGGAATTCCTGTCCTTGGAGGTTTTTAGGAACAGGTTGGACAAACACCTCTCAGGGATCATCTAGGTTTACTTGGTCCTGTCTCAGCACAGGGGGCTGGACTTAGTGATATCATGGAGTCTCTTCCAGCCCTACATTTCTATGATTCTGTTATTGTGCTATGCACAAGAGAGAGAGAGAGAGACTCCCTGCCCTGATGAACCTAACTGGCACTGAGTAAGCAATAGGACTCACTGCGTAGACTTTGCTGATTTGTCGCAACATTAAGAATGAACAAAGAATGAACAGAAATAATAATTAGTTGTATTGCCTGAAGGCCCTAGTTGGGATTGGGCTGTAATGCCCATTGTGTGTACAAACATGGAGTAGGAGAGTCCTTGGCTCAAAGAGCTTACAGTCTAATTATAATAAGCAGTGTTTAAACACATTAGCCTTTCTGGATGGATTTTTTGTGTGTGGATAATTGGCATTAATGCTATCAGGACAGAGAATGAGGATGGGCATCTGAATGGATTTAAGGAGGAATTAAACCGTAAACTTTACTAAATGTATTAACAGTACTAAAACTGTAAGTATGAATATACCAGTCCGTCAGAGGCCCCTCTTCAGGATTCTTACTCCAGGCCCCATAGGCCATCTATTGAATTACAAGCTCCACCTGTCTCCTTATAATTCCTTTGTGTCATAGGAATAGGCTCTTGCACGGGCTCCTCCTATTAAGAGCTGTGTAATCAGGAAGCCATTTGCAGTGCACCACAATAACTTCAGTAATGCCAATCGCAAGCACTGAAAAATCGTGTGATTGGCTTAGATTAAAAATAAAGATCTGTCGGGTTCTTTATATTTGCCTTCTGGTTTTGAGTCTTTGTGGTATATTCAGGTCACAGTTTCCAGCTTTTATCTCAGCCATAAGGATCATACATTTACTTTCTTTCTTTTTTACTTAAAGCTGAGATTCTCACCCACTCACATAACCCCAGAGACTGTGGCATTAAGAAAACCACCAAGTATGACAAGACTCATGATAAAATGTGAGAGTTGGCAACACTGTAAACTTTATCGGTCCTACAAATTTCTGAACAAAGTTCCATAATGGTGTTGTGCGATTTACTTGCTGTTTGCAAATCGGTTTGAGATCATTTGAGAGAAAGTGCTATGCAAAGACAGTATTTGTATAGCCTAGACACTCTCAGTACCTGAGATCAGAATTAGGTGAACATGAAATGTTTGGCTAGGATTAGGAATAGAGTAAATGTAACACTTGCCTCCATTCTTCATGCCCTATCTGTGGTTGTTGCAACAGCAAATTATATCTAGACTGCAGTGATGTACTTGGCCGTGTATATGTATTGCAGCATTTTGCAGTTAGGGTGATGATATTTTGCAGCATGTTACATGTCCCGCAGTTAAATTAAAGGCATGAGTTGAACTGGCTCTTCTTTCATGTCACGCCACTGATCCTGTTCCATGACTCTGTACAAAATTAACAAGTCACATGTTATTTCTGAATGGCTGAGCCTATCCCACGTTGTCAGGAAGGTAGGAGGGAGCCATCTTTACTCAGTGTCTTGGAAAGAGTGACAGTATTTATTGTGCTCTCTCTGAGCCTGGTAAACAAAATCTGAGCAACCTCCCTCCCTGCTATTCTCTGGATCAATTTGACTTTGCCAGTAAGTGTTCCCGGGTCTTTTGCCTGCTCCGAATCCCCTGCTTTCTGATTATTGTTCATTGTACATCATGCATCCGACGAAGTGGGTATTCACCCACGAAGGCGTATGCTCCAGTACGTCTGTTAGTCTATAAGGTGCCACAGGACTCTTTGCCGCTTTTACAGATCCAGACTAACACGGCTACCCTTCTGATAATTGTTCATTTTACTTGTAATCCTTCCTCACAATTAGCTCCTACCATCACTGCTGAGGATCAGTCAGAGGTCCCATATTTCTGTGTATTCCTGTCAGAGGCTCACACTCCCCTGGGCTGCTCCTCCCACCGTGCAGAATTCCCTCACTTCCTACTGCCTGGGCACTGCTGCTTTATTATACATCATTTAATGGCATCTGAGTTTCATCATCAGCTGATACTCAAAATACAGAGGGTCAAGAGCAGCAGCAGCAGTGAAGGAGATTCCCTCATTTCCCAAAGAGCCACGGGTGCCGTCCATGAAGCAATGTAGGTGCCTGAATTCCACAGTTAGGTGCCTAAATCCCTATGTAAAGTATCACTGTGATCCACAAAACTCCCTCTTGGCTGATGCCTAAACTCACCTGGCACCTGGCTTTCTGCCGTAAAAGTTCCCTACCTGCCTACGTTTAGCCATTGGGGCATGCCCACTACTGCCCCACTGTAGGCGTCCGGATATCTATCTACTGCCTATGCCACAGATCTCCCGCCTACACCACAAAGCAACTCACAAACTGGGAGGAAATAGGTATTCAGCCATCTAACTTGCATGTGGACCCCAAGCTGGTAGGCGCTTCTGAGCACACCTGCTGGATTGGGTCCCATTTAAACTGAGGCAGAGGAGGTAGTGGTGCCACTCACATTATAAATTTTAGCCAGTGGTTAGACCCCTCACCTGGGTGTGGGAGACCCAAGTTCAATTCTCCCTTCTCTTCAAAACGGGGAGAAAGGATTAGAATGGAGCTAAATAATGAAAGAGTCAGGGAGCAAGGGGACTGGCCCTACGGTCTTCCCACCTCCCAGGTAGATGTCCTAACAATTGAGCTACAGAATCATTTCTAGCCCAGTGACTATGTAAATATCCACAATGGAGCTGTTGTTGGGCCAGAGAAATAGAGAGTGAGGGAATGACTCTAGCTTTATTGTTAGGACAGCCACTTGGGAGTGGGGAGACCATGGGGCCAGTCCCCTGCTCCAATGACTCTTTCATTATTTAGCCACAGTGGGACAGCTTCAAGAGCAGAGACTGAGGAAACCCCACCTCAGAATAGCCCATAGCTCAGAGGTCCCAGAACTCTCCGGAAAGGTGGGAGACCCCGACTGAAAAGCTTTCTCTTCCTTTGGCAGAGAGGGGGGGAATTGGTCTTCCACATTCTAGGTGTGTGCTCTAACCACTGGACTCCAAGTAAGAAGTTAGGTGACACCACCCCCACCCCGAGTTCTGTGTGGAGAATTGCAGGCATCTACCTCAGTCCCACAGCGAAGTGGCTTACGTGTCTCAGCCACCTGACTCCAGGCAGCAGGTTCATGGTCATAGATCTCAAGCAGAGATAGGTGCCTCTCTGCAGCCTGGAATTAGGCACCTATCTATGCCCCATGAGGGGGAAGGGCCTAGCACACACCCTTCTCATCAGCGTCTCCCATTACGTAGTGTCAGCCACTCCTCTCCTACCGTGCCGGCTTTTGTGGATCGCATTCTCAGGTGCCTCTCTCTCCCCATCCATTGTATAGGGTGCCTAGGCACCTAACCTGGCTTTGTGGATCTCAGCGTTGTGGCTGATTTTCTAGATGGCTAAAAGTTAGGCATTGTGACAGTCAGAGCTGCAACACCTAAGTGCCTTCGTGGATGCCACCCCAGGTGCTTATCTTGAAGCATTATCAGGGGACTGTGGTTAGACACAGAGAAAACCGCAGTGGTAGGACCCCATGGGTTCCTCAGCATTAGCTATTTCCTAGACTATCAAACCTTAAAGAACTGCTGCCTCAAAGCATACTTGTAATTTACCAAACCTAATCAGGGTGAAGCAGCAGTCACGGCCTGAATTGTGGTAAATAATGCTCCCCAAGTACAGAGTTCCCTTTTCTCTGCAGCTGTGTTGTCTCCCCTCTACCTAAGGCCCTGCAGAAATAATAACCAGACAAAAACCATCAGGCACCAGAGAATGGGGGCCGCGAGGAGGAGCATGCCACCAGCCCTCCCTTGCTGCAGGCTGACTGTGGACTAGCCACACCCACCTGACTGTCTTCTTTCCCCACTGCAGCTCATACAAAATACTCACGTTTTATGCAAACGGGAGGTGATGAGGATATTGAGGCTGGTACACTAGAGACCACAGAAGCTCCAATCAGGGTGGGGGTCATTCCAACCAGCTGTACTGGAGCCTCTGCATTCACTGTGGCTGCAGGTGTTACACAGACCTGCAGGAATTTCATCGTTATTACTGCCTGAATGGAAGCAGATATGAAAAAAATATAGTCGAGTTAATTAGGTCTGTCTGAGGCCATTACTCATCAGTGGTTTCCTTGTTTTGTAACTATGCTCTGAAGACATGTTTGACTCACTTTATTTAAAACATCTCTGATGGGGCAGCTGGTGCCAGCATGCAGTGACCACATCCTTTTCTTGCCCATGATCTTAGGCTCTGGCAATGCCATTTAGAAGAGAGAAAGCCTTAGGTGACTTTAAAGACTGACTTCAGTTTAGAACAGTATTTTAACGTATCCTTTCAGGTATGACAAAAGCCAACTAAAGGAAGATGACAATTACTTTAAACTTTAATCCATCTTAAAATGTACTCATTTCAGTATAGCAATCCTGGGTCACAACATTACTGTTTATACGCTGGTTCGTGCTCAGTAATGAGATTGCCACCTGATGTTTCAGTTTCACTCCTCATTTCAATTCAGTTTTTACTAAAATGCAGTCTTATCAGTAGTTTTTTAAGACAGCGCAGGATTCTAGTTTGCTCTTATACACCAGCTGGCGAACTCACTGTAGAGCAAAAAAGCAAGTTCCTATCCTGATCCTACAGGTCGGACTACTCAGTCCATGGAGCTGGCATACTTCAAGGATTTACGCCCACACCCACACGGCATGTGATTTCAATATCACTCAGATAATCTTTCATCAAAAATCAGGCTCAAGCCTGCATGATCAGGTACGATTAGCTGAGCAAACAGAAGAGAGAAATATGAGTCCCTATTAAAAAAAAAATAGAAACCTACTTACTTGAAATGTCCTGTCTTGTAAATAAAGGTTCATTCTAACAATGCACTGATGTTCATTAAAAAAGAAATTGTATTTCTTTAAATACATTGGCTGGTTTATATAGAATAAGATCACTACTGCAATGAATTCGGGGATTTTGCATGAAGAATCAGACTTTATTGAGCTATTTGTTTTGAGTGATGTTGCCTATTTCCTGTTTCCTTCTTTTTTGCGTGTGCAACTGCTCTGCATGTTAAGGGAAGTGGCTTATGCACACTTTGAGAGGACAATTGAGAATTTTATATGCAGGAGGTGCAGGGCACGAAGGGTTAAGTTTAGGCTGGCAGATCTCCTTTTCATTGTGTTGTGTTAACTGGTGCTACACATTTCCTAGGGTTATCTCTTACAGAACATTGTTTTAGTTACAGATCCATAATAGGGAATGGCTGAAATTTGGATTTGAGTTGCTGTATTCAGATGACACAGCATATTTGGATGCCCCTGAATATAGGCCCTCAAATACTATGCACAGCCAAGTATTGGCCTATTGGACCACCAAATATTCCTCTCTAAGCCCTGGTCTACACTAGGAGTTGAGGTCAAATTTAGCAGCGTTAAATCGATTTAACCCTGCACCTGTCTGTCCACACGATGAAGCCCTTTATTTCGACTTAAAGGGCTCTTAAAATCGATTTCCTTACTCCACCCCCGACAAGGGGATTAGCGCTGAAATCGGCCTTGCTGGGTCGAATTTGGGGTACTGTGGACACAATTCGACGGTATTGGCCTCTGGGAGCTATCCCAGAGTGCTCCATTGTGACCGCTCTGGACAGCACTCTCAACTCAGATGCACTGGCCAGGTAAAGAGGAAAAGGCCCACCAACTTTTGAATTTCAATTTCCTGTTTGGCCAGCGTGGCAAGCTGCAGGTGACCATGCGGAGCTCATCAGCAGAGGTGACCATGATGGAGTCCCAGAATCGCAAAAGAGCTCCAGCATGGACTGAACGGGAGGTACGGGATCTGATCGCTGTATGGGGAGAGGAATCCGTGCTATCAGAACTACGTTCCAGTTTTCAAAATGCCAAAACATTTGTCAAAATCTCCCAGGGCATGAAGGACAGAGGCCATAACAGGGACCCGAACCAGTGCTGTGTGAAACTTAAGGAGCTGAGGCAAGCCTACCAGAAAACCAGAGAGGCGAACAGCCGCTCCGGGTCAGAGACCAAAACATGCTGCTTCTATGATGAGCTGCATGCTATTTTAGGGGGTTCAGCCACCACTACCCCAGCCGTGTTGTTTGACTCCTTCCATGAAAGTGCCCTTACACATGCGAAAATTTCGCAGCCACTGGGAATCGTCCCAGACCCGCAACACTATGTGGTCCCACCAGTCTGTGCTTGTTTCCCGGGCCCAGAGTCAGCGTTCCACCTCATGAGCCTGCCCCATTAGCACCATGATGCCCACATTGCCAGGGCCCGTGCTTTGAGAGAAGTCTGCGTCCATGTCCTCATCACTCTCGTCACCGCGCTGACGTTGCCTACTCACCCGGTATCGCTTTGCCAGGTTCTGGTGCTGCAAATACTGCTGGATAATGCGTGTGGTGTTTAATGTGCTCCTAATTGCCAAAGTATCTGAGCGGGCTCCATGCTTGCTGTGGTATGGCGTCTGCACAGAAAAAAGGCGCGGAACGGTTGTCTGCCGTTCCCCTGATGGAGGGAGGGGCAACTGATGACATGGCTTACAGGGTTGGCTTACAGGGAATTAAAATCAACAAAGGGGGTGGCTTTGCGAGAAACTGAATGGCCCCCTCAAGGATAGAACTCAAAACCTCAAGGGTAGAACTCAAAACTGGGTTTAGCAGGCCGTTGATTTCACAGAGGGAGGAGAAAATGAATACAAAACAAATCTGGTCTTTTTCTTGTTCTTCATCTCTCTTTATACTTCATCTATCTTGCTGGCAGCAGACAGTGCAGTACGACCGCTAGCCATCGTCATCTCCTGGATGCTTGGCAGAAGACGGTGCAGTATGACTATTGGCCGTTGTCTTCTGCTAGGTGCAGATTAAAAGACAGTGCACTGCCGGTAGGACTCAATCGCCATGAGACGAAACAAGGGAAATGACCTGCCTGAGTCACTCCCATGTTTGCCCAGGTGCCCCGACCTCATCGAGGTCGGTTAAAAGAGCACCCAGGACTATGTCGACGACAGCTACCAGTCATACTGCACTGTCTGCTGCCAAAAGGCAATAAACTGCTGCTGTGTAGCAATGCAGTACCACGTCTGCCAGCACCCAGGAGACATACGGTGACCGTGAGCTGAGCGGGCTCCATGCTTGCCGTGGTATGGCGTCTGCACAGGTAACTCAAGAAAAAAGGCTCGAAATGATTGTCTGCCCTTGCTTTCACGGAGAGAGGGAGGGAATGGGGACCTGACGATATGTACCCAGAACCACCCACAACAATGTTTTAGCCCCATCAGGCACTGGGATTTCTACCCAGAATTCAAATGGGCAGTGGAGACTGCGGGAACTGTGGGATAGCCACCCACAGTGCAACGCTCCAGAAGTCGATGGTTGCCTCGGTACTGTGGACACACTCTGCCGACTACATGCACTTAGAGCATTTGTGTGGGGACACACACAATCGACTGTATAACAACGCTTTCTACAAAACCGACTTCTATAAATTCGACCTAATTTCGTAGTGTAGACATACCCTAATGGTACCTCCCCTGTGCCTGTAATCATAATCTTGGTGAGGGCAGTTTGGAGCAGTGGCATTGTAACAGTTTGTATAGTGGGGGTACTCAGGGCCATTGAACAAGCTGTACACCCTGTATATGATGGACACCACTTCAAGGCAGGGGGTGTAGCTGTAGCCCCAGTACCCCTAGATCCAGCACCCCTGGCTTGGAGGCCATGTATATATTTTTTCAAATATCTTTGAGGCTGGCTCGCTGGCATGCCCTCCTCCCCCAATCCCATTTCTCATCAAGTGACTATCTGGCCCATGGCTCTCATGCACCTGATCCTTCCAGCAGCCAGCAAGTACACCCACTGCCAACCCCAGTCCCCCAGTGATTCCATGGGAGGGGGAGAGTAAGAATGGACAGCCTTCCTACTCTCACCCTTCATTCAGCAGAAGTGAGACTGAAAGTCTCCTCCTGGTCTCAGGCTGACTGAAATGCCCTGGGCTGTCACATGGAGAAAACAATATTATTACTGATCAAGCGAGTAAGCAGCTCTGGTTTGGACATGCCTCTGGCAAGCATCTGGTTCAACTCTGCAAGACTAATCTTTGGCACATTCACCTTCGGAGACATTCCCAGACATGCACAGTGCAACCCCACAGTGAGGTCATGGGCCTGTGGAGCGGCAGGGCCGGCTCCAGGCCCCAGCGTTCCAAGCAGGTGCTTGGGGCGGCAGTGAAAAAGGGCCGGCAGTTCCTCCGGCCGCGGCGGCAATTCGGCGGCAGCTTCTCTGTTCCACCCGCCACCGCAGCAAATCGGCAGCAGCTTCTTTCCTTTGCCATCTGCAGCGGCAGTTTTTTCACTGCTTGGGGCGGCAAAAACTGTAGAGCCGGCCCTAAGCAGCAGCTGCACTGGGAGGGCCTGTCCTGTCCCGTCCCATTGCTGCTGAGCGGGGGAGAACCAGGCCACCTCACAGAACCGGACATGTTAGTCTCTAAGGTGCCACAAGTACTCCTTTCCTTTTTTTTTTGTATTCAGTTTGCCTCTCCCTGCATTCTGCTTCCCCTCAGCTCCCATGCTATAAGGGGCATCTTATATGATAAGCAAAGAGTCCTGTGTAAATAAGACACAGTGGGTTGACCTGTGCTCTCACTTGCATCCATGCAGTCCCACAAAAGACAGCTTTGCTGCAGTCATGCAACTCAGGGTTGAATATGAGCCCTGTGTATTAATCATAATCCTTCCCCAGTACTTGGGAGAGACAGAGGAAAGAGTGTTTAAAACTACATGGGACTGGCCTAGAGGCAGGATGGTCTTGGGTTAAAACACAAGACCATGGGTCAATAGACTTAGGGTCTTTTTTCTGGCTTGACACAGATCTCCTGTGTGACCTCAGGCAAGTTATCTTACATCTCGGGGCTTCATTGTGCCCCAAGGAAAGGACACTTCCCTGGCTGAGAGGGCCCTTTCATTAATGTTTGTAGAAGGCTTTGAGATCCTTAAGTGGAAAGGGCTCCATAAACATAGTGTTTTCATTTGTGTTCTGCAGTGCCAAGGACGGTTCAAACTTGATTCTGGCATTGTATCCAGAGGTCACGTGTTCAGCCCTTCTGGATATAGTGCAATTGATGTCACTTGACAGTGACTGATTAAAGAGGTAATGGGCATCCCACCCTCTCTCTTGCTTAAAGGAGTTGCGGTTGCAGCTTAGGTCCTTCAGGGTGGGAAAGTAGGAGGAGGGGTCCAAAGAATGCTGATCATTCTTTGGAAGAACTCTCTACCCACAAGGATAAAAGCTGCTTTTATTTTTTTTCTGTTTTATGTGGAATGAGACCTTTCCTCCCTCCTGAGATCCTCCCCAACGATGGAAACTCTGGAGAATAGTCTTAGTTAAAATGAATCTTGGATACAGAAATGCAAAAATCTGTATTGTCCAGTTTTGTCCAGTTAAATCTGCATGTTTCAGGGCAATAGCCAACCTCTAGCTGATCCTCAGCTCATCTCCTTGTTATGTTCATGGCAGCCAAACAGAGAAATTAGATACAAATATCAAATAGTCTTGCAGGAAGGTTGCAATGTAATACTACTGTATTACTTAGAATTCAGGACAATAATGCACAAGAATCCCAAACCAGAGAGACACAAAGTAGGCTGCTCCCTAAACCAGAGGCACAATGCACCCCATCTTACTCTATGCTGACTTTCTGAAAACTGACTCTGGATCTGATTACATGCTTCCCTATGTAACCCTTCTGCCCGTCAGAGTTGGCAGCAACAAGGGCCGGGTTCAATATCTAGGGGTTCCATTCCAATAACACAATGCAAACCGGCTCGAGCCCCCACCCAGTGACCTGGGACAAATATATACCACCCCCGCTGGGCGCCTCCAAGAGGCAATACTTCCCCTCTCGCAAGCACATAGTCTGAGTGTAGCAAAAGTCTTTTAATAACAGAGAGAAACAATGTGGCATTATGTTGGGGAAACACCCCCAACAGGATTCATAACACAACCCATGAGCAAAAACAACCCCACCCCAGACAAATTGGGGCATGCCCTTTTCCCTTTGGTTCTTGAGTCCAGCAACCCCAAAAGTCCAATGCCCCAAAAGTCTCTGTCCCTGGTCAGGGCAGCCCCAGAGTTCGAAAGTTTATCGGCGGAGCTTTACCTCCCAACCTGGGTGGAAATGGGACGGGGGTAAGAGGCACCTTACGTGATCTGAAGCTGACCGCCCCATAGCTCCATAGCGGCGCTCCGCCAGCCGCCCCACGAACTCCTTCGCTCAGCTGCGCTCCGCTCCGTCAGCCGCCCCACGAACTCCTTCGCTCAGCTGCCCCACGAACTCAGCTCCACGGCCCACAAGCAGCTCCTGCCATCCACACACTGCTCCGCGTCGAACTGCTTCACCAGCCGTCCCGCAAACTGCTCCACAATATATCTTCAGGCTCCCCCACTACTTAACACAACACTCAGTGATTTCAGCTCTTAGGTGAATTCAGCTTGTAGTAGGGGAGCCCCAGTGCTGGTGCACTGTCAGCCCAAAGTCAGCTCAGCAGCCTATAACTAGACTTCTAATGAAATCAAAATTAGCTCTGATATTCCACAGTGGAGAGAGGAGGAAGTGCAATCAGCATGTAAGGCCCTCACCAAGGGGCCCATGCCACCAAGTACTACTACTTGTCCCCAGCCTCTCTCCATTCACACAGTTTTGGAACCCATGACCCTTGCCTAGCGAGTGCTACTTAGTTGATGGTGAATCCCTCCATCATAACAAAAGGCCACGTACAGTTCCAAGCACAGTTCCCATAATCAGGGTAATAACAATTTATTCTTCCTGCCCCAATAACAGAGACACTGGGGATCCCACAGCAGCCAAAGTGACCATTTGGGCAGCTATGGTCTCATTCTAGGCGTGGTGGGTGTGCCTATGCAAATGAGATCGGCCCCTGAAGTTCTTTTCCACAACTTGCCACACCTCACCACCAGATGTCAGGGTGGAGCTCATCCTGACACTGCTTACACCTACATAGAGCCCCCTGCCTGCAAGCAGGGCCAGGAAATCCCATAGCATTTAAAATACTCCACACTCCTATTAGCAAATGATCCCATAACTGCCTGCTGCAGGGTTTCTTGCATCTTCCTCTGAAGCATCCGGTGTTAGTCACTGTCAGACAGAGAATACTGGACTAGATGAATCATGGGTTTGAACAGGTTTTGCAATGCCTATGTACCTGTCAGTATTGTTTAATTCATTCTATACATCTTTGAATTTCCAGCCACAAAATGAACACATTGGGCTAGTCCCTGCTACTGTGAAGATAAGATCTCTGTTTAGATAAGGCTTTCAATTCAAAATGCCTGTAATCATACACGTAAACCAAGGACATGCTTTGTAAATAATTCACCTTGTAGAAAATCACCACTTTGCATTAATTGTTCACAATAAAAACTCCTGAAGTCTTTCCCTTAGCACGAGAGTGAAGTGATCCCAGGCCCCTGGGGCGGAGCCTTCAAACCAACACACCCCTGAGTGGGCAGGCATTTTGCAATATGGGAAAGCCACACCTTTTGTTGTTGTTCTGCTGCATTTGATATAGCAGGAAGAGTTGGGAACATGTGCTTTACTGGCCCACAGGGAATGTTCCCCAACTTTTTCTGCTCCTTTGTGTGCATCTCTATGTAGCAATCTAATCCTTCCAGAAAGTAGAACGTCAGGATTGCCAAACAGACCCAAGTTACATGAAGGTTGACACTTGTTCTCTCATGACGCACAGATAATCCTCAGATCCATGTCCCAGTGGCACTGTGGAGTTCCCTGTTTATAATGGCTCCAGATTAAATGTACTCAATTGACAAGTAAATGGATGGGTTTTCTAACTCCCAGCCCTGCAATGTCATTCTGGGGTTTGACAGCTTTCCAATTTGTACATCATCATTACCAAGGTAATAAATGTTCTGCAGGCCAGACTATGCACTCCGTTTCTTAGATTCCAAGGCCAGAAAGGCCAATTGTGAACTTCTAGTCTGACCTCCTGTGTAACACAGGCCATAGGACTTCCCGCAAATAATTTCTAGAAGCAATCTTTTTGAAAAACATCCAATCTTGATTTAAAAATTGCCAGTGATTGAGAATCCCTCACAACACTTGGTAAATTCTTCCAATGTTTCATAAGAATAGCCTGTTGTGTCTATGTAACCTCATTGTCTCCAGATTATGCCCTTGGTGACACCTGTGTAACTTTATCGCCCATAGTGGGCTTGCACTATAAATGATGGGACCTGAAATTAGAATTCTGCTGATGATGTACAAGAAGGAATTGAATCTGACAATATCTCTCATAAGAACAGCCATATTGGGTCAGACCAATGGTCCATCTAGCCCAGTATCCAGTCTTCTGATAGTGGCCAATGCCTGATGCTTCAGAAGGAATGACCAGAACAGGGCCATTGTCAAGTGGATCCATCCCCAGTCATCCAGTCCCAGCTTCTGCCAGTCAGCTCTTTTGGATCTGCAGAGCTAGCTAGAAAGACTAAAAGGTGGTACAGAGTTATCTGAAGTCACTGCTGTCAGCAGACGTGACTCTGAACATACACATCTGGTGAATAAAAAGCTGCCAGTCTTACAGAATCACTTTTCAGACTAGAACCACAGGGTATTGGCCTAGGCCCATTGTATAGCTCAAGTAAATCCTGAGGAATCTTTCCTACCAGGCCGCTTTGTGTAACTACTGCAACCTCTGAGATATAGTGGCTCCTGTGCCTGATAGTTCCCCCATCAGAAATATGGGAGGGTTGAGTCAAGAAATCAGTCTGGTCACAGATCCACCAGCCACACCCTTTCCGCAGCCTGTGCCTCACGTCTCTCTCCACATTGGGACACAGGTGGTGTATTTTATGGGACCCAAGGCTTGTAAGCCCCTTGGCAAACTCCTCATCCTGATCTCCTTACCCCCATGCAGCAGAGCTGTTCAGTTTCTTCTGTGTTCAGGGTCTTCCATGAATGAGGAAGCAGGATTTGCCCCTTCCTGAGGAACCCAGGACCAGGGTCTTCTGTAGTGACAGACTTTTCCTTCCCTCAGCGACTACAAAGCTTTCCTAAGGCTTGGCTGTCAAATCAAAGATACTGTGTTCAAGTTTTTCTGAGACTGATCATGGTCACAGACTGGGGACACTAGGGAAAGGGAAAACAGGTCATCTTTTCTACTGATTGGGCAGCCAGGCCTTCACCTGATGGGCTAGCCCCTTTTATGAACCACAAGGCCAGATGTGTGGCCAGCTCAGTGGCGTGTAAGCCTGAGCAGAGGGAAGTACCAAATAGTGCTCCTACTCATCCTGCATACAGTTCTATGCTGAACCCCCAGAACCACTCCCTGATACTGGAAAACCTCTGCCCTTGCCATGAGGGGTGAGAAAATGTCCTAACAGTTTCGTGTTCTCTGGCCCATGAAGGGGAATGAGAACAAAGCATCGCCTACTTCTGTAGAGGCCTCCCTTGGCTTGAAGAAGAAGAGGAGATGCCTGTGGTCTGGCCACCTTCTCCTGTGGGAAAGAGGAGAGAAAGCTTGAGCTGATTTTCCTGGCTGGAGCCCCTCCCATTCCCTAAAGGGGCCAGGGAAGAGCCTAGTGCTGCTCCCCAGGCTGTAAGAATCCTGGGACCAGCTGGTAAGTCCCTCTTACCCTCCTTGTGGTTGGGTTGGGGAAGAGGAGTGGATTAGAGGGTGTGTGTGTGGTGAATGGTTGTGGGAGGGGAGTGAGATGGGCCATGGTGCCAGGAAGTTGTGAGAATGTGAACGTAGGTGCCCCCTGCTAAACTGCCTTGGTTTTAGGTTACAAGGGTAACTGAGACAGCAACTGGCTGTGTTTGCATTGTCACGTTTTCATTTTGGCATTGCCAGCTACTCTGAAATAATTTCTGTCTGTTACTGTTTGGTTTTTACCAGGCTCAGCTGTCAAAGCCCCCCCCCCCCCTTTACAAACACATTTCCTTGGGGCACATGTTGATGCACAGACTCTGGTTGGCTGCTACATGCTTCAGATTAATCCCTCCAAATCACTGTACAGTATGAATCAGATGGTTGTCATTGCTAGCTGGTAGTCCCATTGACCCTTCAAGTCCGGCAAGACAATAAGCAATGTTTACAAACCCACTAACTTTCCCCTCTTTACAATTCATCAGTGATCGGTTTAATCCCAGTTGCACGTTACGATGACAGCAGGCAGCTTATTCTGTAAGATGCTGCTGTGCAGGGCAGCTCTGGGTTTCCATCCATGAGGCACTCCCGTGCTCCATAGTACATCTGCAGGTGTTAGCTCAGCTAGTCCATTCCCTCCGCGGTGTAGGTTTGCTCCTGCTGCAGAGATTTAAGAGCCAAGTATGTTAGTGAGATCTCATATTACCCAGAGTTTACTAATGGTCACAGAACAAGCAGTATTATCATAAACGATTACTGCATGAACAGAGATCGTTCTGTGCCGTTGTATCACTGCTTATATTTTTGTGTTTGCTCTGTTTGGTTATGGCTACGCTACACGTACTCCAGTGGTTCAGCTAGAGCTCTGCAGCTATCCCGCTGTGGCGTAGACCCATTCTACATTGACTCAACAGAAGGGCTTTTCTGCCCTTGTAGTAAATCCATCTCTCCAAGAGGAGGTTTGTAGGTTGGGAGAAGAAGGGAGCTAGGTTGAGGGAAAATGTCTTCCATCCACCTGGCTGTGTCTGCCCCAGTGGTTAGGCTGACCTAACCACTGAACTAGAGACATGACATTTTTCACAGCCCTGAGTGACATAGGTAGGTCAATCTAATTTTTAAGGGTAGACCAGGCCTTATTTTGTTAATTTGCTGATTTCCAGGGAAAGGGTCTATTGTGGTATATTCTCCAGGGCTTTGCTCAGTCTAGTTTTAAATCACTGTTGTTACAGAACTTCCACCATTCTCATTAATGACAGGTTTCAGAGTAGCAGCCGTGTTAGTCTGTATTCGCAAAAAGAAAAGGAGGACTTGTGGCACCTTAGAGACTAACCAATTTATTAGAGCATAAGCTTTCGTGAGCTACAGCTCACTTCCTCAGATGCATATCGTGGAAACAGTTTCCACGATATGCATCTGAGGAAGTGAGCTGTAGCTCACGAAAGCTTATGCTCTAATAAATTGGTTAGTCTCTAAGGTGCCACAAGTCCTCATTCTCATTAAGAGGCTTGTAAAACTCACCATTAGATCTCTGTTTTCATTCTCAAGCCCACATTTTCTTGTGCTCATTTTCATCCCATTGATCTTTAGTTCTACACTCGTGAGACACCCTAAACACCTCCTCTCCCTCCCTGGCACCAGTATTTGGGCATGAAAATGGAGGGGTGAGAAGAAAGAAAGGGAGGAGCAGGAATAGTTACATTTCATGTAAGGGACAAACAAAAATTGGCTGCTCCACCAAGGTGGCCACCTAATAAAGGTGGTAGCACAGGGGTGGCCAAACTGGTAAAGTGCAGCTCCCAGAGCCCCCCACATCCCTCCTATTCTCCACCTACCACACCTGGGGGGAGGCTGGGGGAAGAGAGCTTGGGACCTCTGCCTTGCAGGTGAGCCCCGGCTCTCGAACTTCTGAAGATTGTCAGATGGGGCTCAGAGGGTCAGTAAGTTTGGCCACCCCTGTTGTAGCAGAACTGAACTCAGATTTTTGGGCTGTCTCTTAATTCAAGAACTGCCTTATAAAGGTAATTGCTTGTACGGGTTTCACTGTGTAGTGCAAAAGTAAACGGGAGAAGGGCAAATGCAAATATAATATTGTTATGCAGGAAGGTGCTAATGGCTGCCATCAGGCATTTCTTTGATCTATAGGTAAAATACAGACCTGTTAAATACAGTGTTATTGTAGCCATGTTGGTTCCAGGATATTAGAGAGTTGAGGTGGGTGAGGTAATATCTTTTATTGGACCAACTTCTGCTGATGAAAGAAAGAAGCTTTTGAGCTACACACAGTTCTTCAGGACTCCAGATCCTGGTCTCCAGACCTGAAAAAGAGCTCTGTGTAGCTAGGAAACTTGCCTCTCACCAACAGAAGTTGGTCCAATAAAATATATTACCTCAGACATGGTTAAAATCAATGGATGTACTTAGTACCCTTCATTCAGGCTAAAGGGAGGGAACAATTTAGCTTCTTTAGTGTAGTGATAGTTGAAGCAATAGAAGTCACTGGCCAGTATGGTAAGTCCTGAGCAGAAGATAAGCGATGGGTTTTCCTGGGGACTGATTACAAATGCAGGAGCTTGTGGATTGATTGGTTACAGCTGTGTGTGTGAGAGACCAAAAGCAATGAGAAAACCAAAATAACGCTACATGCAGCTAGCAAGAGAGGAAGTTGTCAGAGTGGTCCTGAGAGGGAGCAAAAAACATAGTTCCTTGGAGCACAGGACTGGCTGTAGAGGCGGGTTTGGAAGTTGTGAGCGACGAAACTACCTGGTGTTGTTTGTTCCTACTGTGTTCAAGGAAACAGGACTTTGTGTACAGCCTTTGTAAGTAAGTCCGATTCCACCAATCTCTCCTCCTAACAAAAGGGCAATAGAATATTACATAATTATTAGTTATCTTTTGTATAAAGCCAACAGTGCATTAGGCACCCTCCTGAAAGACAAGAAGACAAAAATCTCTTCCTTTAAGAACTTACAGTCTGATGCCAATACAAGAAAGGGAGCGGAAGTTTGACTGCATTGTGAAGTTTAGCTCATACCTTGTTAATACTGCTCCATTTTTGTTTGGATTGTAAGATAACAAAGAGAGTGGGCAGAGGAGACGGGTTCAGGCCCAGCAAATTTAGCAAAAAACTGCATTTAATAATGTTGAAATGTGAAGGATGCAGCTTTTGAAAAACCACGACTCTTCTGCCTAAGAGGGACATGTAAGTAGCCCCCTGCAGACATTCTTGAGAGCAAAACCTGCCCAAGTTACTCTCTGCTTATTTGTCCTCCTGGTCTTCCATGTCTCCAGTCTCTTCTTCTGAAAATGGAGCCTCAGAAGTTTTCATGGAGTTCTTCTCTGACTGTTTTCTTACAGCCATTGGGTTAAGCATTATACTCACACCAGTATATGGGCAGGAGTTTCTAAGGAGAGCATTTCACTCATCCCACATTACAAAAAATTCCTTTAAACTTTCTGAATCCCACTTTCCTCAGGCAAAATTGCAGTTTTCTTTCTTTACAATGCTTTGAAAGCACAGCAGTGGGAGAGCAGGTATGTTATTACTGACACTCCCTTTCAACTGACATTTTTGTTTTTGTTCAGCAGATGCTAATGAATGCTGAATTTTTAAAGAGGCAACTTACTGTTTCCATCCTGTTAAATCTCTCTGCAGTTTTTTGCAAAGGGAAGAATCTCTCTCCCTCCCCCGCACCTTCTCATCACCATAGTGCGTGAGCTTCCACATTTATAAAATTAATACCTAGAAAAACCGGAATACAGATTATCCTTGCTCCGCAGTGCATGCAAAATGCTATTGTCTTTTTAGTCATAGAACAATGACATTGATAAAGGAGATACATTCAAATTTGGCATTTCCTCTAAGGAAGCCATTGCCTGCTCTGACAACAAATCTATTCAATACAGTAACATGACAAAGAGCATTGTCCATCCATGGAGGAAGAGTATATTATAGTGCTAAAGAAAAAGATAATATTTTCTCCTATACCTTTTCTTATGTTCACATGTGGCTATATACTCCATTAGTCCAACCAGCTGCAATTTAACTAAGAAAAAAAAATATAAAAATTTCAGAGTTCACCTAGCTGCCTGATGGTTCCATTCTAAATGGTAAGCACAGAGTTAAACTGAGAGCCATAGGTGTTCGGAAAGTTTCAGTACCTCTGTGTGATTATCTGAACCAGTTTCAAATGTGTCCATCAGCCGGGTGTCCCTGCAATCTGGGAAGAATGGTATCCAGGCTTAGCTTTTACATCGTACTTTTGAGCCATAGATCGCAAAGCACTCTATAAAAGGAAGCAAGTACCATCGCACCCATTTTTACAGATGGGGAAGCTGAGCCACAGTTACTTGCCTATGACCACGTAAAAGTTGGGTGGCAGAGCTAATCCTAGCACCCAAGTCTCCAGACTCCCAGCCTAGTGCTGTATCCTCAGAACCATGCTGCAGTTTTAGCAGCTTAATAAAATATTCTATCATTGCCATTTTTGCAACCCATATTCTGTATCTGTCATGGGACTCAGGCAGTGTCCCAACTCTTGTTCTCCCAGTTTTACAGCCCTTTCTAGTACACTTTTGCCTCCTGATTTAAAAAAAATATTTTGTGTGAATAGTGCTAAGTTGGCAGCCCAAACCTAACACAGACTCTGAACCTTTAGTTTCCCCCATCACTAGCTGCCCTCCTGCATGACCTCTTCAGCTGTACTAGTGACCTGTCTGTGGTTCTACTTCACTGATGTGTAATAAAGATCACACAGGACATACAATGGGAGTAGCTCATACCTGGCATGCCTCACTGTTTTTATTATGACTCCTCCCACTCATCAGCACTGTTGTGATATATAAACAATCTGTTTAGAAAATTAGATAGTTTTCTTGACTTCCCCATTTCATCATATGTTCTAGGGACAAGGGTGCTGTAGCCTGAACCTGGAAAAATGGATCTGTACTTTTCAGAGTTATTTTACGAGGGAAAACTTCTCTGAAAAAATGAATTAGTAATAAGAAAGGCACATTCTGGGCTATATATTGCAATATTTTTTCTCTTTACATATCTTTTCTATACTGTACTTTTCACACAAAAGTGCTTTTTCCCCCCTTAAAGTTTCCATGATGTTTCTGTGAATAGAAGTTGGCAGCACAATGTGTATATGCTGGAAATAGCTTATGATAAAAATTTGGCATGTTACAAAGTCTTGCAGTTGATGTAAAACTGGGGAATCAAAAAATCTAGTGTCATAATTAGTGGTAACTAATTTTAACAAATGCTTCACAAAAACAAATAAAAATATGATCCTTGCCCTGAAAAGTGCATTGTCTAGATTTGACATAATACCACAAAGGGCATAAACAGACATGGGGTGATGTGGAGAAGGAAGCGCAAGGGCAAGAGTGACAGTAATAAGACTATGTGGTAGCTCACATCTTCAAGCATGTACACATCTTCAAGGTTTTGGTTATTGTTTTCTTTGGGGGTCATTATCATTCCCTCCAGTGAGATGCCAAAAGTGAAATTAATGTGCAATTTTTGTTCCTTGAAAAAATAGATAGTAAAGAAAAAACTATTGCACCATTTTGGAATCTTGGCAGTCCGTAAGAGTAGAACTAGAACACAGAACTCAAACTGAGCATTGCAGGAAAGCTGGGAACTGATACGGGACAGTTTCTTTGCTCTTTGTCCTGAAAAAGATAAGAGTAAGCAACAAGTTAAACACTGGTAAATATTTGTTTTAGTTAATGAGAAAAAGTGGGATCTCAGCTCGATTTTCTATTCTTGACTGCTAGATCCAATTTCTGACAGGGAGATTACTGGCTACTCTGTCTTGTGCTCACTTAGTCGAAGAGCTTAGTGGAGATTTCATATATTAGGACAGTTGTAACTTTGGTTAATGTACCATGAAATCACCATGACTCAGGATAGGTGGCTTTCCATAGTTAGGGCTCGATTCTGCAAATACTTCTGTATGTAAATACATTTACTTATGCCAGTAGTCTCAGTGGCTGCTCACTTAAGTCTACATGATTTTGCAGGATCAGGCCCTCAGGTATTAAGGGGAAGATGCCCAGCTGGTATATATTGTACCAGAGCCCCATTTGAAGTAAAAGGAGACATGACAATTGATGCCAGCTGAGAATCTGTCTCTTAGTCTTTTGTTTTTTCCTTATCTGTCCTCCAGGAAGTTGGGGAAGTTAGAAGTGATCACAGAGTTAGTCCCTCACCTACTCCCTGTAATAGTTAAGGTTATTTTGTTGTGAATAATTATACTTTCAGCAGTAAACATGGACTCAGGGTTAATAAGTCAGAGACCAATGAAAATATTCAATACATCTCACCATAATCATCTTTTTCTGATCTTTTGTGACTGTAACATACTGGTGGTCACAGTTCAGGGCAGTTGCATCTGTATTCTCCTTCCATGGTCCATAGAGAGCACCCATTCTAGACTCCCAGCTCCTTAGCCATTGCCTCTTTTGGGCAGACCTGTGTCTTTCTGCCTCCTGGCCAGGGTCTTCCCAGGTTGTATGGTTCCCTGCTTACACTGTGGTATCTCCCGCAAGCCAGACTGCCTCAAGTAGCCAGCACCTGGGCTTTGCTTTCTCTCCCAAGGGTATTAATAGCATAATTGCCTGCAGTTACCACACAGCTCTTTCTAAGCAAGCACATTTATTCTTAAGGTGAAAGTGTTACAGAGAAACATATTTAAAAAAACAATAAAAGAACCTACACGCATGCTAAAAAGCTTATCAGAGATCACCCAACTCCACCCTCAGGCTCTGGTAGGTGTTAGTTCTTCAAAACCCACAGCTGTGTTTTCTTTGTGGTTACAAGTTCATAACTGTCTCAGATTCAGAGCCAGAATTCCCATGAATATCTCAGTCCTTCCTTTATACAGCTTGAGCCTTTGAGCTTGGCCTCATCTAACAGGTGATCAGCAGACAATGGCCCACTCTTCAGCATGTAGCTCCAAAAGGTTGGGTTTTTGTATAACCAGAGGTAGGGAATTTGCATTCACCTCCGCATATATATTCCCCAGGAAAATCACTTAACACTTTTTGTTCCAAAAGTCCATTCTTGTCTGGCACATTGTTCAGCACATTTGAACCCCCCTGGTCTCACCCCTGTATATCTCCCCCCTTAGAGGTTACATATAATAATACATAAATCATTCATTTTATACAATGCACCCCAAAGATCTTTAAATGTACTTCATTAAGGTCTCCCAATGATATGATAGGAAATTGCCTTATCCGTCTAGTCTGGTGATAGCTGCCATAGCTGGTCTGATCAAAAGTCTTTCATTTATAAAAAAAAAAAATAAGCAAGTTGGATAAAGAACAGCAGGCTGTATAACAATGTGATATCTAGAAATAGCCATAGAAGAAGGGAGTAAACATTCTCTAGCAGCTACATTCTCCTAAGCTTAGCTCCTCAAAGATATTTAGCTGCCATTCCCATTGAAATCAACAGGAGCCTAAATATATTTGAGGACCCGAGCCTAAGTTAATCAAGACACAATTAGGACTAATTTGGATTCCACACTCCTGGGTTTCATAAATGTGCAAATTACAACTCTAGGACTTGATCCAGCAACTGTTTAAGAGTTAACAATCAGTCTATACTTTGTATAGCATCTGTCCTGCAGACTATAGTTCATGAGTACAGTGACAAGCATTTAATAATATGCTCCCTGCAGATGGAGAAAAATAGTAGACCTTGGAAGAAAGATCTGCTTTCAATAGAGTGCTTAGATACTATGCTGGTGAGTGCTATAAAATCTAAGATAGCAATTAGGTTGGAGCTCTGAATAGGAGATGTCTGGAATTAAGATGCAGCAATTGTTCTGTTAAACTTGACCATTGGAAAATGGCTCTCATACCTAACATGGCTTTTGTTTCATATCTTAAGATGGCTTAATTTATTTTAAACTAATTTGTTTTCTTTTTTTACATGTGATCAAGTCTAAAGCAGTCATTTTTCTCCCTCCACAGAATGGAGCCTAATCACAGCAACACAAACAGCATGTTCAAAATAAAGCTATAAATAGTTTTGCTAACTCACAAAGCTAAGCATTCACTTCAGTTGTGAAAAAGCTGATGGTAAATGCACCTGACTGAACTAGTGAAGACAACAGATAGCCTATCTGAATAGAAAGTGTGTGTCCTTGATCAAACTCCTCTACCACAGCTGTCTTATTTTTAGCAGATAGAAATGTTTAAAGTTCTTAGGCCAAATTCTGCTCTGGTTTACATCAAGGTAAATGTGGCATAACTACATGGACATTGAGTTACTCCAGGTTTAACCCACTGTAAGTGAGAGGAGTATTTGGCCCTTTGACTCTGTGTGAAGTACAGTTTTTATCCTTATTTTGTTATTATAACATTTGTTTCTTTTAAAAGTGCTCTTGTATGCGAGTCACTAGTTATGGGCCTGATCCCACAACCCTTATTTGCACTAGTCAGGACTATTCACGTGTGGAAGGGTTGTATGATCAGGTCCTGTGACTGTTAATACAAAGTAACATTTTCTTTTTAGTTCTGTGGTCTCCATGATCCCGACAACGGCAAAATACCTTTAAGTGCTGTGGTGGACAATGAAGCAAACATACTTAAACTAATATTTAACCCAGAAGGCTTAAATTGCAAAGAAAAAAAAATCCTTCCATTTCAATAGAATACAGCAATGTATTCCAAATGGGGGGTACTGAATCACTCCTGGAGAGATTCAGAGTGGGTATTTCCCAGCACTGATTACCTGGAAAAGTTTCAGATAATAAACATACTCTGGTGACATTTGAAGATTGTCTAGTGCAGTGGTTCTCAACCAGGGGTCCGGGCCCCCCTGGGAGGCCACGAGCAGGTTTCAGGGGGGCCGCCAAGCAGGGCCAGCCTTAGACAGGCTGAACCCTGGGGCCCTGAGCAACTTAGCTTTGTGGAAGCCCCTGTGATATGGGGCCCCAGGCAATTGCCCTGCTTGCTACCCCGTAACGTTGGTCCTGGCTTTTATATGCAGAAAACCCATTGTTGTGGCCCAAGTGGGCCGTGGAGTTTTTATAGCATGTTGGGGGGGCATCAGAAAGAAAAAGGTTGAGAACCACTGGTATAATGCACATGCACAGGAGGAATCAGGCTTCCCCAGTTACAGCTTAGCTTTGAAAGGATTAGATTTTTATTGGTAAATGTCAATAAACATGGATTTCACCATACACGCACAAACTGACAAAAAATGTTTCCATTGATAATTATTGAAATTTACAGACAGGCAAAGTCAGAAAAATGCTGCTAGAGAATGTAGTGTTTGATTTAAGGCTGTTTAGTTTGTATAGTTTGACATGTAACATTGACAATGTGCATGTTAGAGGTTATAAAGCTTTCACTTTTGAATCTCAGCGTCTCCTGTCATTAAATAATTGTCTGACCCCCCCCACCCAGTTTCCTACAACTGTGAACATTTAAATTGAGAAAAATAGAAATAAAAATGCTTAAAACCCATAATTTTGCACAACTGTGAAAATGTAAATAGATAAAAATAATGCTTAAAAATAAACATTGATAGTATTTGTCAAAAATAAATTAAATAAAAATCTAATTCTGTCAGGCTTATTTATATTGTTAATAATAACATTTGTAGCATTTGGCATTTTCAAACTGTTGTGTAAGTTAATTAACAATTAGCATGTTACGCAGAGTTCAATACTCTCACAGTACCCCTCTGAGGTAGGCAAATATTATTATTTTAATTCTCAAATCTCTGCTTTTCCTCCTAAGACAAGACTTAGAGAGTGAAAACAAGGAGATTCCCCACGTTAAATTTTTGTAGTTTGAACAATATCAATAATGGGGTTTTAGAAAGCTATGGGACTATTCTCCCTTTGATACATGGGTTTCCAGTTTTAAGCCTCAAAACATGAATTATCACCCATTCGTGATACTTCTGAGTGTGATGCTTTGGCAGAAAAGCTCTAAATATTGTAAAACTCCATAAAAATTATGAGACACTCTTATTTAAAAAAAAACTGCTCAACTCTTAAAATATCCCAAAGCTAAGGACAAACCTCTTTGAAAGAGCTTTCTTGAATGAGTTGTGTTTAGATATTGGTAATTTGGAAGGTAGGTTGTCTGCACAACAGAGGTGTCTATTGATAAGATCCCAAGAAAAACCTAGGACTGGAGAAAGAAAAGCTGATAGTGCTACAGCTGTCGTCCAGGATTGAAAAGTGACAGGGAACTAGACACTACTTTTCCACCTGTAAGGAACAGGCTTTTTAAATCTTCATAATCATTCCCTAACAACCAAAATCTACCATGTACTCACAGAGAACAACTGATCCTGAGCCATTGCAGTCAATGGAACTTTTCCCTTTGACTTCAATCAGTACTATTAGTGTTTTTGAAATGTATCTGTATTTCACTAAATCAGTGATACTCAGGCTGAAAGTCATGAGCTGCAAGTGGCCCTTTAATGTCTCTCATGCAGCTCTTTGCAGCACATGATATTAAAGTTATTAACTAATCAGGATGCTTTTTACTGTTATTAACCAATTAAGGTATCAGCTTGCACTAAGTTATTAACCTATTTGCTGTGAGAATAATATATAAAATGAAATATTTCCCCATCATACTGTTTGAATATGAATATATAGTACTATAGTAAATGAAATAACGAATTCACACTACTGTGGCTCTTTTGGGTAATGTTGATCACTAATTTGGCTCCTGAACCGCTGATGTCTGAGTATCACTGCACTAGATCCTTGTTCAATGGATGCAGATTCAAGCCCATAATGAGTGATACTTATGAGGGTCTCTACCATGTTAAATTTTCCAAGGACACTGTTCTGATGTACTATAGCTGTAACTAGGTTTTACAGTTTAAGATGATAGACTATAGGTTGATTTTTTTTTCATTTCTTTACTAGCCATATTGTCTGATTCAGGCCTGTTGGAAGTGTGTGGGGAAAATGCATTGAAGTGCCTGACATTTACTCTTCTGACACAGGCACAGAATACCAATTAAGCACTGGAGGGTTCAACTCAGTAAATAAGATCTACATATGGCCACAGCCATTGTCTGCTGGCGAGCACCACCATTAGATCACTGTGATGGTGTGATTCTCCTCAGGGTACCTAGGACTGTGAATCACCTTATGTATCCCCCTCCCCTTTGTTTCCAGCAAGAAGGAGAATTATTTGTGCTTAGCTGGGTGTTAGCTCCCTGACATCACCAGCCTGTCAGCCACCCAACAATCTCCTCTGAGCTATGACAGCCCTTACTTTGCCTTGCAGGTTAACAACAGGTGTACCCCAGCACCTGAGCCCCTTTGAAATGTCCCCCTGTAGAGTCTAGCTCCTTATCGACTGAATACTCACAGTAATAACAGGTCTACTATCCACAAAGGAACAATGTACAATGATTCAGCTCAGGATCAGCACCTTGTATAATACCACAGCACTGAGATATATTTATAGTGAAAATAGCAATACGTTTATTATCAAAGATTCAAGATATAGTGAGAAGGGATAATAGAAACAGAAGGGTTACATATAAAATAAGTTTAGTCTCTAGAAATGATTATGATTTTAACAGATTAACCTTCTATCTAAAGAAGTTTATCTCACCCAAATGTCCTTTGTAGAGTTTCCAACCAGGACAAGTTCTGATCTCGTTTTTCATCAGTGTAATCACACTGGTCAATTACTTCCTAGCTGCAGGATAAATGGGTGTCTCCTTGCCTTCTCCTTCCCCAAAGTTCATTGTCTGTACCTCAGAGTCAGATAACCTCCCGGAGCTTATTCTCCAGTGTGCTGCCTCCCTGTTGATTTCACATCCCCCTGTTCACTTTGTATGTAAATAGCTTATAATGCTTGATTGCATGCAGACTGAGAAAGACAGGTAAATAAACATCTTTTGTCCGTCAGAAGCCTGTTTATCAGCTCTGCCTTGATACAGACTTTATGATCATATTTTCACTTCATACGTAACTCCTTACATAGTATCTGTACGTACATTTCACAACCATGTTAATGACCAGTGTGACTCTGGCTTTTATTGAAGACCTCCCATGATATTTTTTGGGGAAGCAGAATGTACATATCAGAATATTCTGGTAAGCCCATTGCCAGCTAGCATTGAGTGGTTTGTTGGCCACAAATGGGGTTTGGGACTGGAAGTGGAGGTCCTCCCTTAGATGTGCAGCCAGAGCCGTCAAAGAGGTGCCAACTTCCAGCTGGGTGCTGAACTGCTCTGCTGCTTGGCATTTATGTTGCTCAGCTCCCGGCTAGGGCCACTTTTGTGTTCAGTAGCTGGAATATTGGCACTAGAACTTGGCATTCTCTTTGGAAATGGATTCAGTAGAACCTCTACTGCACCTTTTTAAGCTCTTTTCCCCCTTCACATATATCGAATGCTATGTCATGGATAAACGCATGGCACAGGCTTGTCCAGAAATGTGGGTTCAACCGGTTGCTATATGGCATGATTCCCAGCTAGATTCTGTCACTAATGGTAAACTACCCTTCATTTTAGTTCCAAGAGGTCCCACTATGCACACACTAAAGGGAATGGGACTCCTCCTTTCCATAGGGTCCTAGGCCTAGCTCCTCAGAGGTATTTAGGCATGTAACTCCCATTGATTTCAGTGGAGTTAGGTACTTAATTACCTTTTGAACGTCTGGGTTCTAAATCTTTTATACAACAATGACATCATTTCAAGAGGTGTCCAAACAACACACTTAATTTTGATCAAGACTTCTCCCTTGAACTTAGGCCGGTACACAACTGAGTGTTAGGTCACTAGCACTGAGTATGCTGGTTTAGATCCTCATCTCATGCAAATCAAAGCTCCATTGAACTCAATGGAACCATGCCAATTTAAACTAGGTAAGGGTCTGGCCTATTACATTTTTATATTAATAAAAAACCTCTGGCCCCTAAGTAAGTTGAGGTAAAAATTGTCATTTCTTCCTTCCTGGTATTTGTTTATGCTAAAACAACATACCTTCAGGTTTAATTAATTTCTTAAAATTAAATTAACATGTTTGGGTCCAGTTCAAACAGCTTCATTGTCCCAGAGCAAACTAACCTTCTAGCTTGTAGTATTTTTAAAGCTTGCATTCAAAACCTTGCTTGCATTCTTATAAGGGAAATTCATTAATATGCAAAACAGAAGAGTCATACTTCACTTTTCATAGAACTTCATTAACAGGAAATAAAGGTAGAACATTGCCTGATTGCAGCATAGTTCAATTCTGTAATATTGTTTTAACAATCAGGGAACACATACAACTATAAGGACCTATCTGCATTGACAAAGCTATTGGATTGATGGATCATGTTTTAGATCATTGACTCCAACCTTGATATAAAATGAGTTGGTCTTACCTTCATCATGTTCAGAGTTGAAACACAATTTGTTAATATGAGTATAATGCAATATGAACCTATCTACTTTGGCAAGATCAACTATTATAACACGTTATCTAGTAACAGGCTCCCTGATTTAGCAGTTTTTATTCTACCTTTCTATGGCATCGTCTATATTAGGAATATTTGCACTAGTATAATTAAATTGATTTAATTATATTAGAGAAAACCATTAATACAGAGCAGTGGTTCCCAAACTTGTTCTGCTGCTTGTGCAGGGAAAGCCCCTGACAGGCCAGGCCGGTTTTTTTACCTGCCACGTCTGCAGGTTCGGCCAATCGCGGCTCCCAGTGGCCACGGTTCACTGCCCCAGGCCAATGGGAGCTGCTGGAAGCAGCGGCCAGTACATCCCTTGGCCCGTGCTGCTTCCAGCAGCTCCCATTGGCCTGGAGCAGCGAACTGCGGCCACTGGGAGCCGCGATCGGCCGAGCCTGAGGACGTGGCAGGTAAACAAACCGGCCCGGCGCGCCAGGGGTTTTCCCTGCACTAGCGGTGGAACAAGTTTGGGAACCGCTGAGATAGAGGCATTACAGTGGTGTGAAGTGGGGCTTATACCTAAAAAAAAAAAAAAAAAAAAAAAAAAAGCTCTATTTAGCTCGAAAGCTTGTCTCTGTCACCAACAGAAGTTAGTCCAATAAAAGATATTACCTCACCCACCTTGTCTCTCACAGATTTATGTGGTAGTTTAGGAAATAAATCTATAAGGCCTTAGATGAGAGGTTCCCACACTGTGATCCATGAACCATGCTAGTCTCTGGAGCCTGGGGAGGAGAAGTTGAAATGAACAACCAAAGTGGTCTGTGTCATTAACATGTTCAAAAAACATCAAAACACCTATTGCACTCAATAGAGCTAGCAGGCCATAAATACTTTCTCAGTGTTTCTTATCCGTGGGAGCAATTGCTGTTGTTGCCTATAACAGGGATGTTATGTGAGTGTGAAGGGAGCTTGTCAACACAGCCAAGCCTAGAAGAGGAGGTGTCCACAAAGCAATCTCTATTGAGAACCCCTGTGTTAGATGTAACAGTGCAGTAATGGTTGGCAAATGGTGACTTCTTAATGGCAACCACTATGTAAATGGTACAATATCAAACTGGGAGAAGAAATCAAGTCCTGTCTAGCAGTGGGAACCAGCATTAATCACTATTTTCATTAGTATCTTGGAGAATGGAGTGAAGAATATGGGCCCCAATCTTGTTCCCACAAAAGTCTATGGAAATTTACCTTCAATGAGTGCAGGATCAAGCCTTATACCTGTGAACACTACTGAAGTGAGAGGGATTGCAAAGGACAGGACTAACATATGATCCCAATAAATTGAAGAAATGGGCTGAAAGCAATAATGTGAGGTTCCATAAAGAGAAATGCAAAGTGCTACACATAGGCATGAATATTATGCAACACCTGAGAATGGGGAAATACTGTCAAGGCAGAGCCTGACTAAGGGAAAGAGACTGGGTGTTAGAATGGATGACAAACGACAGGGTGGAGTCAATACACTCATGCTGTCACAGACAGGCAGCTGGCATAATAGGTTATATTAATTAGGTGTAAACAGGTTCATTATTCTGCTTTACTCACCATCGGAGAGGCCTCCATTACAGAACTGGGTTCAGGTTCGGGCCCCACATTTTTGAAAAAGAGAGACAAATTGGAGAGAATTCAGAGGAGAAAAAAAGAATTTTAAAAGTTTTGGCAAAAATGAGGCCTATGCGTGGGATTTGCAAAAGTGCCTAAGTGACTTAGGAGCACAAGTCCCACCAGCTTTCAGTGGGACTTGTTCTCCTAAATCACTTTGGAAAGATTTAGGAAATCCTGATTTAGGAAAGACTAAGACAGGACATGCTCAGTGTAAGGGAAATTAAGACAGCAGGGAGGGAAGATTACTGTTTATGTATAACAAAAAGGGATATTCTAAAAGGGACAGGGACCATGTATTGTCATTAGCTAATAAGGATGGGAAACAATGGTATGTTTGAAGACTGTGGGGAAGGAGCCAGATGAAAGGGAGTTGGTGAAGATGTGGGAGGCAGATGAAGGGAAGATGAGGAGTTGGGGCTGCGTAGCAGGTGGAGGAGTTCTTCCAAATCAGAAGATGTTGTGGAATAGAGTAGATGAAGGAATGAATGAGAGGAAGGGGGAGATGAAGGCACAGTGCAGCTAGTCAATTTTCTCTTAAAAAAAAATTAAGATCCTGGGCAGAAAGAGACCACTAGGGGAAGTGGCTTAAAGAGACTCAAAGATGAAGGAGAGGCAGCTGGGAATGAAGCCACACACTCTAAAAGAGCTCCAGGGGTCACAGAAGACAGCCACCAGCCTACCTTCTGAGCAATATAGGTCTCTGTGTAACAATAGACTTGCACTAAAGGAAGTCCCAATGCCTCTTGGACTTTCTCCAGAGTTGCTCAGCAACATGGTACAAGAGGAGACTATAAAGTATGAACCAGGATTGTTGGAACAATAGGACCATAAAAGGGACATGTCCACACTAGGAGAAATGATGTGGTTTTTACACAGACATAGCTAGTGATTGCTAGCACATTGTAGAATAATAGTGCAGACAGGACAAGATGTTTGTGTTTATCTTGGTGCAGTTGGTTGAGGTGAGCCATAGAACAGAGCCTAGAATTCATCTTGACCAGCTACATAGAGGACAGACTTTACAACATGTTAAGTATCTCATTGTAACAACATACATTTATTTACAGTTTAGATATGGCTTAAGAGAGTGGAGAAGAAAAAGAGTTCAAGTGGAGAAGAGAAAGAGGTTTGAGCTGTAACAGAGGCTATGGACTCAGCAGAGGAGAGGGAGAGTAGTGAGAAAGGTAGGAGGGTGGAGAGAATCAGGGTGGTCAGAGATGTTGTGACTTGGAGATCGCAAAAGTAGGAGATGAGACGGGGGTGGGAGGAAGGTGGAAGAGGAGAGTAGTAACACAGAGGGAGATAAGGAATGGTCAAAGAGTGGAAATTCACTGAGGGAAGGGTCATCCAGAGAGCATTTTGGGGTGTGAACAAAAGGTCAGAAGCCCAAACATTGACTTGGATGGGGAGCTGTTTCAGAGCTGCAGGTTGAATGGGTAAGTTAGGGAGAAAAACTGACAGGTGGCAGGGTTGGAGGGATCTTTAACATGGGAGCTGAAATCCCAAAGAATGAGAGAGGAGCACATGAAGGAAAAGAAGAAAGAGGAGCCAGGAGCTGAAATCAGAAGAGGAGCCTGGAGAATAGTAGCTAACAGCTATACAGTGGGAAAGGGGAGAGAAAGCTGGTTGGAGGGTGCTTTGAAGGAGGCAAAAGAGTGGCTGCAGAGAAGTGTTGGAAGTGGGAGGGACAGGAAAGCACCAGGCTGGTGCTGCTGCAATGTGAGAGAGGAGGGGAGACCACTAGTGAAGAGCAGCCACCGAAGCAGAGGGAAGAGCTAGGTTTCGATATGAGGGGAGTGAACTGTAAGACAGCTTGCTGAAGATGGAGTGGGAATTCTAGAGTGCACAGGAGAAGGGAAGGAAGGTGATGTGACCGGTTACTGTGGGCCATGGTAGAAAATGGAGAGAGCTATGGGAAGAGACAGGATTGGAACTAGGCAAGTATGAGACAGAGGAAGAGATGTGCTGAGTACTTGTCGGATGGGGAGAGGATGGGGTGGGGAGAGAGCTGTTGCGGCAAAGCAGAGCAGCATCAGGAAGGCAGAGAATGTTGGTGGAATAGAGAGAGATAAGGGAAGGGAGCAGGAGGATAGAGGAGACGCACCAAGATAGAATGTTAGAAACATGGTGGGGCAGTGATTAGCAACAAATTTGGAGGGCAAGTGAATTAAAGTGACAGTCCAGTGAGGCAGCAATCTGTCAGTTAAATCGGGTAACAATGTCTCAGTTAAATCAAAGTGGGGAACAATTAACCAATTACAGTAGCTTGGAGCCTCCATGGGTACATTTGAAGACTGGCTTGCTGCCACAGAGTAAAGGAATGAATGCTACAGCTGGCTGCTTCGTTTAAAATATCATAGAAACAACCTCATATTAGTGATGACAGCTCCAGCTGCTCCTCATTTCCTCATGGAAACGAGAAGGGTGTTTCAGACTGGCAGTAGGTCTGAAGAAATCATTTATAATAACCCCTCCTCCCTCACTAGTTTCAGAAGGGGCCATCAGCCTTTCAAACTCGCAAACAGCATCATAAGGTCACCAGCCTATCTGAGGGTGGAGTTGCAGCTGGGAAGAAGTCCTACCCTTCAGAGCTGGCTGACAATTGGTATCCAGAGCTGTCAGTCACAGCAAGTGACCTAAGGGACTGATTTCAGAGTAACAGCCGTGTTAGTCTGTATTCGCAAAAAGAAAAGGAGTACTTGTGGCACCTTAGAGACTAACCAATTTATTTGAGCATGAGCTTTCGTGAGCTACAGCTCATTTCATCGGATGCAATCTGATGAAGTGAGCTGTAGCTCACGATAGCTCATGCTCAAATAAATTGGTTAGTCTCTAAGGTGCCACAAGTACTCCTTTTCTTTCTAAGGGACTGAGAGGCTCAGACAGCATGGTGACAGGCATGCTATAAGAAAGATAGATAGATTGTGCAGTCCCCAGATGTGAGTATTTAAAATCAGTGTGGAAGCAAGACTAGAGACACCAGTGAAAGAAGCTAGCAGAAAATCAATCAACCAAGGGAAAGTAAGAAATTAGTTTCTTGCACTTCCCACACATGGCCAGATTCTGCCACCCTTACTCCCATTGAGTAGGATCTTTCACAGTGAGTAGTCCCATCTGAAGTCAGTGGAAGTATTTGACAAGTAAGGTACTTCTTAACATGCGTGAGGGTGGCAGAATTTGGATCAAAGTAATATTAAACTGGGATTAATGACATAAAGAGATAGGAGGTATCTTGAATGAAAAACAATAGAAGGTAGCAGAAGCCAGGAACATCAGGATGGAAAGGTGTAAAACACAGCAAAATCAAAATATGCAACCGAGTAGGGTATACTACAGGTATCAGTAATACAGATAAGAAAGAAATAGTTATAACTGTTAGGTAGACAAGGCAAAAGAAGTAGGAATTATCTTTACCAATGTATGTAAGATCCTTAAAGAAAGCAGTGTAAATTCAGACTATTTTAAGCAATATAAGTTTTATTCATTTCCTGGTATGTAAGTTTAAATTAGAACCAACTTCAATTCTACAGCCACAGCACTAAGGAGAGAACACCACAGCACCACCTAATGTAGAAGGGCAACCTACTTTTATGTTTACCTGGCCAGTGTGCAAGGTGTGGGAAGCATGGTTTACTGTTTATGGGGAGAGGGTTAATTGTCAGGTGGGAGAAAAGAAGTAAACACCTGGAGCAGACTGATCTGGTAGTGAGATGGTCATTCCAAGAACTAGCAACATCAGATGATAGTAGTTATCATAAAGACAAATCTCTGAAAAACCTGTACATCTTGCTAATTAAACAGCAAGTTACTTAGATGCCAGCTAAAACTGTTTTTTAATTGCCTGGTGTCTGTAAGTATCAGGAGTAACCTGGTGACTGTAGATAAAAAGCAACTTGGGTCTGCAGGTTTCTGTTTTTTGACTACCACTTCCCACTTTGCAGAGAGACACAGTATTCCAGTCCTAACCCGTCCACATCTTAGAATGGTTTACACATTCTCAAAAAGAAAGGGAGTACTTGTGGCACCTTCATCACTGCATCCGATGCAGTGAGCTGTAGCTCACGAAAGCTCATGCTCAAATAAATTGGTTAGTCTCTAAGGTGCCACAAGTACCCCCTTTCTTTTTGCGAATACAGACTAACACGGCTGTTACTCTGAAACCTTACACATTCTCATCACTTGTTATTAAGAGCTACCGGTTACAGTAGGTGAATCCCAGTAATTAACAAACAAGTGATTTTTAATTGTGCATTACACAAGAAATGTTTATAATACTACAAGCTCTTATTAAGGTGACTATATTGAGAAGGAAGTGAATGTTTAGGTGTCACTCTTGCGTAAAAAAGGTCTTTGGCTATGTTGGTCATGACCATAGTTCAGAATGAATTTTCTCATTATCCCGGAGGGGCCAGTTGAGATTATTCTTGAGGGTGCCTGTCCTCTCAACGTAGTCCTCTCTTCAACAAATCCCCTTTCCCTCATGTCTACTAATCCTCTCTCCTCTACTTTGGGCTTCTCTGTGCTTAAAAACTGTAGTGCTTTAAATATACCAGTAGAGTTAATGCAGTACAACCCATGAGTGTGGATAGAGTCAAAGCAGTATAAGGGAAGGAGAATAATTGATACAGTATAAATTCAATTTTAAATTTTTTATAATTTTGACAGATAATATTGTTTATTTTTTTTCAATATTTTATCTATTTTAAATTTTCACAGTTGTGGGAAATTATGGTGGAGGGTCGGGCAGGTATTAGACACTATTTTTTTTAATGTGGTAGATATTGAAATTCAAAAAGTTAAAGCTTTATAACCATTAAAATGCCAGTTGTCAATATCACATGTCAGAAGATACAAAGTAAATATCCTGAAATCAAACTCAACTAAGTTCTCAAGCAGAATTTTTCTTACTTTGCCTATCTGTAAACTTTAGTTATTATCGATGGAAATATTTTTTCACAAGATTGTGTGTATTCAGTGAAGTTGATACTGACCAACTTTTACTGATAAAAATCTAATCCATCCAAGACTAAGTATAAATCACCTTTATAGCAGTATAACTATGTCCACACTATAGGTTTCACCAATATAACTTTTGATTAAAAAAATAATATTAATCAGACCCCATTCAACATATCAAAGCTGTGTGTAGAGCAAGCCTTATTCTCTCCTCCACATGGCTGAGTGATGGCTCTCCCCTTCATTCCTCTCCAAATAATCTCTTCCTCTATACACAGAGTGGTTAGTAAGAAGGAGAAGATTGAGGCCCTGTCTCTATGGGAAAGGAGCATCAGTTTAACCTAATGTGTGAGTTTAAACTGGTTTAATTAAACATGTGCAACTCTCCCATACAGACAAGTCCTTGAGACCTATTTTTCCCAGCATGAACCAAAGGAGAATACCTTATACCTCTTTATAGCTATATTTACATTAGGACAAAAGGTATATTTTAACATGTGTTAACTAACGTGTTAAAATCCTAGTGTAGACAGGGCAAGGTGTAATTTTAACATGTTAACTGGCCAAAATAAACTTTAAGCTCCTTCTGAATTTACCTACAACTGCTCTGTCTGCACTAGGACTGTAATGTGTTAGCTAACAGGTGTCAAAAATACACCTTTTTTCCTAGTGTCCTAGTGTAGACATGGTGTTTGTGTAGACTGTGGAATTCTACAATTTGACCACAGTCATAGGTGGAGCACTGAGGGAACATCCCCATGTCTAAGATAAAAGTGACTGGAATCTGCTCTATTTTATTCAAATTAGGTGCAATCCTAATCCTCCAGGCATATTGCCTAGGAGGCTACTTCAGCTGAGAAAAATTGGGCACGCCTCATATTAATATAGATGTTTGAACTACATGTAAAATATTAGGATGTCTGAGCTGCAATGGGTAATAAACGGATGACTTTAATAGTGCATTACGTAGGAGATCTTTATGATACTGCATGTTGTCATTTAAGTAATTATACTGAAAAGGAAGTGACTCTTTGGGTGTCATTTTTGGGCCTAGCACTTTGTTGCGATTTGCTGAGTGTGTGTGAAGAGCCCAGTGAGCATTGTATGTCACACCCTTCCAACTAGTCCATCAGATTATATTTATGCAGAAATTACCTCCTGCTGCTAATTAAAATTAAACAGTTATATAGAAAAATAACTCACCAATGTAACAGACAATATTAATAGTGTTGTACTCAACAGTTAGCTTATAGCATTAACTCCACATGGAAGCCTGGGGTGCCCCTAATAAAATGTGTCAGAGGAAAGTGTAGTTTTAGTCATGTCAAAAGATATCCCCTCACCCACCTTGTCTCTCAGAGAAAAGTATGCATTTGAGACCTATCTCCACAGCAATTCTATGTTAACTTTCTACTTGCTGGAGTTAGATTTTCTGACTGAACTACATAGTCCTCCTCTGGTCCAGTTGTTAACTGTCATACACTCTGCATCCTACAAGACAAGATGTGTGAGGTAATAGCTTTTATTGGATCAACTTCTGTAGGTGCTTCTGTGGGAGAGAGAGACAAGCTGTATAGCTTACACAGAGCTCATCCTCAGGTCTGGGCAATATGCACCCTGAATTATCATTTATATAACTGCAAAATAGGTGTAGGACACTACCAAATTAGAATGGTAGCATTTTACACCCACTTGGCAGGTTGTAGACATTCATAAATGATGACAAAAAGTGCTAGGCAGTGAAGAATTACAGCCCTGCATCTACCGTATGCACAGGGCTTCCCAGCTGCAGCTCCAACACTTGGTCACTTTTTGAGCCTAGAATATGACTAAAGGCTTTGTCTTCACTGCCAAAAAAGATGTTTTGACTGTGAAATAATTAAAGCTAAGTAGCTGTAAAATTCTAGTGGAGACAAGGCACTGTCATTTTTATGACAAGGTAGCTAGATGAGATCAACTCTATATCCCCACCCGTGTTTGACTTCATCTAGCCTACCTTGCAGTGTAAACAACAATATGTTGTCTCAGCAAGGAACAGCTATCACTTTTTTGCAATGAAGACTTAGCCCTGGTCTACACTACAGAGTTAGGTCAAAGCAAGGCTGCTTACCTTGACCTAACTCTGTAAGGATCTACACTAAAATGTAGCTCCCACCAATGTAACTCACCCATTACACCAACTTACATAACTCCACCTCTGTGAGCAGCATAGTGCTTAAGTTGATGTAGTTAGGTTGATGCAGTGTCAGTGTAGACACTAACAAATTTATCTGAGCATAAGCTTTTGTGAGCTACAGCTCACTTCATCCGATGAAGTGAGCTGTAGCTCACGAAAACTTATGTTCAAATAAATTTGTTAGTCTCTAAGGTGCCACAAGTACTCATTTTCTTTTTGCGGATACAGACTAACACGGCTGCTACTTTGAAAAGTGTAGACACTGTGTTGCTTACATCTAGGGTGACCAGATGTCCCAACTTTATAGGTGATGTCCCACCAGCCCCTGTCCCAGTTTTTCACACTTGCTATCTGGTACAATACTTACATCAACTATTACTGTCTTTTAGAAACTGTCCCACAGTGCCCCACACTGGCAGTTAAATCAGTGCAAGTGCACCTGATGAGGATGTGCACCACCAACATAAGGAACATAATGTGGACGTGTAAAACTGATTCAATTACTACCATGACTGTATGTCAACGTAACTTAGGTAGACTTAATTTTGTAGTATAGACTTGCCCATAGCTAGAGCCCTACCAACTTCACAGTCCACTTTAGTAAATTTCACAGTCATAGGATTTAAAAAATCTTAAATTTCATGATTTCAGCTATTTAAATTTGAAATTTCACTGTTTGTAACCGTGGGGGTCCTGAGCCAAAAGGGGGAGATGAGGTAGTTGCAAAGCTATTGTGTGTGTGTGTGGGGGGGGGTCATAGTATTGCCACCCTTACTTCTGCGCTGCTGCTGGCAGTGGCGTTGCCTTCAGAGCTGGGCTCCCACCAAGCAGCCAGGGTGCTTCCTGCAGCGGGGGATGGGAGGAGGTTCCTAGGGGTGGGTCTGACTCGGCCCTGGGAGTGGCCTGTGCAGGGGAGGAGGAAGTTCTGTCCCTCCCCAGCCCAGCTGAGACTAGCAGCTGGAGTCAGGGACTAGCAGCAGCTGCCACTCTCTGGCCATCCAGCTCTGGAGTAGTGCAGAAGTAAGGGTGGCAATACTGCAACCCCCCTACAAAAGCCAGATTTCAAGGGGGAGACCAGATTTCACAGTCCCATGATGCGTTTTGCACGGCTGTGAATTTGGTAAGGCCCTACCCATAGCGTAAACAGTCCTGCTTTCTCAAGATCCTCCAGTTCAGCTAAAACGAAAAGTGTCCATTGTTCACAGTATTGTTGACCTTTGAATGAAAAGGGCTGATGGAGGGGGTGGAATTAGTGAACTAGTGTAAATTGCAATGATCTGTTAATGAGACTAGGGTATGATTTTCACAGTGACCCATAGTGCAAATAAAGAAAGCTCCAGATTTCATTTTAAACCTTTTTTTACATTGGGAAATGGGTTCCTCTCCTCCAAAGCAAGGACATGTTGCTAAAGCATCAGAAGTTCATGGCTGTAAAGAAACTACATCCTTTTGTTAAAATTTTATGGGACTGATCCTGTAGGCACTCCACGCACATAGAACTCTCAATGAGTTGAGGAGAAGGATCAGGCCCCAGATATTTGCTTCTTGTCTAGTTCAGTTTGCTGTCACAAAACTGTGGGCATGATCCTGACCCCACTGGAGTGAATGGCAAAATCTCTATTGACGTCAACTGATAATTTAGAATGATCCTAGTATATGATTAAATTGCTCATTCTGATGGACTGATATTGCCTATCATCTATTGGCTGCTGTAGAACTGGGATTGTTATTCTTGTAAGTGAAGGGCAGAGGAATTTAGCTAGATGGTGTTGATATTCTGGGCCCTTATGCTGGTATTCCTGGCAAGTATGAACACGTCCTTCATCTAAAGCAGGAGGGAACTATGCTAGCTGCAGCACAGATCCCATTGTGCATTTTGTTTGGAAGGGGAAAGGGTTTAAAACCATTGCATGAAGCGTATGTGTTTGACAGAGAACTAAAAGTGCAAGGTACAAAGTACAAAGATAGGGAATTTTGTTTCCTATAGATATGAAAAATAAAGCATTTCATCAGCAATTTGATGGGAACTGAAAACTGGATTAGCCATAGCCTTGCTCTGATGTTTCTGCACTGGATGAAAAATTTAATTTCTCGATTTATTTTGATAACATCTCAGTTTCCTTCACAGTAAACACATTCCCCATCCAAAACATACTAAAACCTCACAAACCAAGGACTGAGCCTTCTCCCATTTGCCAGTGGCAAAATTCCTATTGGCTTCATTGGGAGAAAGACTGGATCCCTTTTGCTAAGAAAATTGCCAATTTCAATATTTCGATTTGAAAGAAGAAGCATGCAGTAGTTTTAAACCCTTTCCCCTTCCAAACAATATGCACAATGGGATCTGTGCTGCAGCTAGCATAGTTCCCTCCGGCTTTAGGTGAAGGACGTGTTCATACTTGCCAGGAATACCAGCATAAGGGCGCAGATCATCAACACCATCTACAAATCCTCATAATTTAAGATAAAAGAAAAAGAAATTTCAGTAGCAAATCCACTTTGGGAGATTTGATAGTCCAAACCAGAATTCTTTAGCCCACACCAGATTTTCCTGTTACACAGCCCAAAGAAAAGAGTAGAGGAGAAATTTTGATTGGTGTTCCAACCTGAGAGGAGAGTTTAGCACTCAGTTAAAACTTCCATTGACTCTAGTAAGGACTTGAGGACTGGGCCATTTACCTGCACTTCCTGCCTTAGAATCATAGCAGATTATGGTTGGAAGAGACCTCAGGGGGTCATCCAGTCCAACCCCCTGCTCAGAGCAGGACTAACCCCAACTAAATCCTATACTGTACTTTGAGTTTTGAGCATCCCCAGTTCAGCCTCCCTGTCCTTGAATAGTTTGGCAGAAGGTTGTCTTAATCCAGACAGCATGCTAGACACTGTCCTGGCAGGAAGGGAGCCCAGTGAGGTGCAGCAGTTATCGTTTAGCCTATGGTGAAAGGACCAAATGGGTAAGCCCCTCTTTTCCTGATGCAGGGAGTTTGAATTTGGAGAGGCAACTCCCAGAACGGGCTGCAGCATTTCCAAGGTTTTGCTCTCTGGGGAGAGTGGTGATATCAAACCTGCCAAATGGGGAGTGATAGAATTAATTTGAAAAATAACCCGACTCCTAGACAGGGAGGGAAAGTTCCCCTGACTTTAGCCCCCCCCGTCCCGTCCCGTCCCGTCCCGTTGGACAGCCACTGGGGTGGCTGTGGCGAGGGGGTGAAGAGGCAGTAGGGGGGCAGATGTGGCCCTTCGTCTCCTGCCACGCAGCCCCCCTGGGGACGGGGGAGATTCCTGGCTGCCACGCGGGGGCCCATGGGCCGTAGGTTTCCTACTGCCCCCGGGTGCCTGGGCTGGGAGAGGGACTGGGGGCAGGACGGCTGGAGCCAGGCCAGACGGAGGAGATGGGGGCGGGGTCAGCGCCTCAGCCGGGCTTGCTCCGGGGATCGGGCCTGTCCTCTCCGCCCGCCCCCGGCCCCGGGCTGCGGCGCTCAGCGGAGGAGGCGGGCATGGGGCGGCTTAAAAGCAGCTGCCGGCGGGGAAGCGGCCAGGACCAGGAAAGCTCCGCGGGACTCAAGGCACCGACACCCGCAGGCGGAGCAAGGACCGCGCACAGCGAGGCGGCTACTCCTGCCCCGGGCCCCCCCCGCCCGTGCATGGTGCCCGGCGCGCAACCGGGGCTCTGGTCCGCGCGCGTGGCTGAGGCAGGTGAGCTCGGCGCCGCTCTCCCTGCAGGGCGCCCGCTTCAGGCGCGGGGGGAGACGAGGCGCCTGCCCACGCTGCAGCCGGGCCGGGGAGCCGGGCTCCGCGGCCAGTCCCGCGCGGGGGGTGGGCTCGTTTCTCGCAGCTCTGAGGAGCGAGGCGGGGGGTGGGGGGGCGCTGGGGCTGTGTGTGCCGGGGCAAGCTCTGATCCCCCTCGCTCCCTTACTGGCCTCTCCCGGGGACCGCGGTGGGAGCAGGAGCGAGCTACTCCTCTGTGGCCAGGAGTTGGGGCCCGATCCTGCCGGCTCCTCCCTCAGAAAGTAGGAAAGACTGCGGGGGCGGGTTGGCAGGATCGGGCCCTTGAGCCCGGCGCTAACCCCGTGCTCTGTGGAAAGGCGTTGTGAACCCCGGGGCGGTTATAAAACTCTCCTCTTCGGTGGCTCCTATACTCTGCTCTTTGATTCAGAGCGACGTGAATCCTGAATCTGACTCCTCCGTGTTAAGTCCCATAAGTTCCCCCTCTTCAAGTCCTGTTCAGTGAAGGGGCTCTGTCTGTCAGTCCATTATGTGTGTCCCTTCAGCTGCCCAGTGACCTTCTGCCATGACTGTCGCTCTGGGTTCATCTTTTACACTTGGCTCGGGCATTTCCATCTTCTTTTCTGGATAAGCTTAGGGATAAGGGGTTGTTGGACTCCCAGGAATCTCAAGCACTTTTCCATTGATGGACCCTATTGTATTCCATGAGGGTTTCGGCGTGCACCCCGTGCACCCAGAGTTGGAGAATTTTTTTTAATAAATTCATTCTATTTGTTACTTGCATGGTATTCAGCAGCTTTTAACTAGTTTAAAAGGCCTCAACCTCTGTCAACAAGACTGTCTTAGCTTGCCTATGAATATATACAGGGTTTTAGTTAACTTGGACAAGATTTGTAATGCGCTCAGCATCCCAAGGGCAGGGTAAATAGGGTGAAGTGTCTTGCTGAGTTTTGTAAAAAGACTGGTTTTTAATTTACTCACATGACAGGTTTGGTAAATTGACCCTTTGAAAGGGTGCCCTGCTGTAGTATCTATTTTTGTATGCTGCTCTTGCTCTTAACTTTCTTTCCCTTGCTGCTAACTTTAACCCAGGGAAAATGAAATACTCCAGTGCTGCACGTGAAGGGACACATTGTCTGTGGATTAAATGTTAAATTAATTCCTGAGAGAAAGGATAGCCTTATGGTTAGGGCTGGGGAATGGGAACTAGGGCACCTGCATTCTTTTCCTGGCTCTGCACAGGAAGTCTGAGGTAAACTTTGGAAAGTCACTCAATCTTATCTATAAAATGGGTAGAATAATACTTAAACCTACTTCACAGGTGCATTGTGAGGCTAAATTCATTGTTGCTTGTAAATCATCTTGATATTCTTGTACTAAAGGCTCTCCAGAAGTGCAAAGAGTGTGTGTATAGAACATATGCATTCTTTACCTGTTTTACTAATAAGTGGGTGGAAGGCCCAGACCTGACTTTCTGTGGAGCAAGAAAGTTTGTCACTTTCACTAACAGAAGTTCCACCAATGTGAGAGATTACTTCCCCACCTTGTCTCTGTCATATCCTGGGACTTACATGGCTACAACAACGCTGTAAACATTAAATAAGAAAACATTTAAAATATCTATCTTTTTCATTCCTTCACTCAGCCTGGAAAATCTAAATAGATTAGTAAATTTTCACTTTTGCTTCCATTCTGGTTGTTTCTGGTTCTCCTGCACCAATCCAATGTTGCTGGTTTGGGGATGAAGATATTTAAGGGAAAGTTTAAGTCCCCAAATCTGCCTTAATTTAACTTTTCATGAGACTTACTTTTTTTAAATACTTCTATTACTATTAGCTATCCACTTAACACTGGACAATGTCTCTATAAGTTCACAAGACCATGACTTCAGAGAATTAAAGCAACAAGCAATATAAAGGCAACAGCTATTAAAGGTTTCAGAGTAGCAGCTGTGTTAGTCTGTATTCGCAAAAAGAAAAGGAGTACTAGTGGCACCTTAGAGACTAACCAATTTATTTGAGCATAAGCTTTCGTGAGCTACAGCTCACTTCATCGTATGCATCCGATGAAGTGAGCTGTAGCTCATGAAAGCTATTAAAGGTAATTTGTGGCACGCCTATGTATTTGGCTTTGTTTTTTAAAAGAGATTCTCATGAAGGTAAACAGGCTTGCATAAATGGACAGGTCCTATCAACACTGTTACCCCAGGTCAGAGTAGACCATTATTATAACTTATTGAGGAAATAGGAAATGAAAGGTGTAAATCAGGATAAATGTTTCCTGCTCACTGTGGCTGGCTTTGCTGACATCGGCAGGAGACTTGCCTGAGTTAGGGCTGCAGTACCTGGCCCTAGACCATAGGCAGTTGAGTAGATGGTGGCTGAAAGCTTCCCCAGGGCACTTTGGATAGAACTGCCTTGTCCGGGTCCAGTCAAGGTCTCTAGGCAATAAGGTCACAATATCTGGGTCTTTGGATTGCAGAATCTGTTTCCATCCTATTTCCTTTTCCATCAATAAAGCAGGGTGTATCCTTTTTTTCTCATGTAGCACAGAAATCTTCTGAGTGAAGAAGGATGATTCAAAGGATTGGGTAATGGGCTAGAGAGTCTTTCATTTTGAGGGTGCTGGTTCCAATCCACCTCTTGTTGATAGTGATCACAGATTGTTACCCTCCGATGCAAGATATAATTCTGTTGAGTTCAGAGTCGCTGCATCCACTTATAGTCAAAGTGAATTTGTCTTGGGGAACTCAGAACTCTTGCAAGATGAGGTTTTTTTTTTGCAAAAAAACTCATGGTTAACTTAACAGTGGCTGAATTCCGGCAAGAATTCTTCTGCCTTGTGTCCTACTTTGCATAATGAGAATGGATCTCCTATGGAAAAGTATTATGAATGGCACCTCTCACCAAGCAATAGTAACTTAATTAACAGTTATGGGGAGAGTGAAACAGTGGCAGGTATTTCTAAAAACTATTCAAAGTTCACTTTAAATCTATATTTTTTTAGACATATCAACAGAGCCTTGCCAAATCCCACCTTTGTGGTGCTGAGTCACTGTGGGAGCTGAAGACCCTTCATCTTGCAGGACTGAACCCTTATTCAGTAAATAATTGACAAATGTATATTTGCTTGCTACATGCTTTGCAGTGTTACATTTTAATCCAGCAAGTAAAGGTCTAATTATCTCTGAGTCTTTTGCTTCTGGGTTAATTAGTACAGTGACTCTCAACCTTTTCAGGTTACTGTATCCCTTTCAGGAGTCTGATTTGTCTTGTGTACCCCCAAATTACACCTCACTTAAAAGCTACTTGCTTACTTTTGCATTTTTATGTCTGATTTTGTATCACAGCACACAATTACTGAACAATTGCTCACTTTCTCATTTTTACCATATAATTCTAAAATATTGTATTTACATTTCAGTGTATATAGAGCAGTATAAACAAGTCATTGTATGAAAATTTAGTTTGTACTGACTTCACTAGTGCTTTCTATGTATCCAGTAGTAAAACTAGGCAAATATCTATATCAGTTGATGTACCCCCTGGAAGACCTCTGTGTAGCCCCAGGAGTACACATTCCCCTGGTTGAGAACCACTGAATTAGCACACACCAAGCACCTGTTTTCCTAAGGCTAGAAGTGCTTGAGATCCAAAAATGTATCGTTTCAGCTAATGCTCAAGCCTGGACCTATCACATGCTGGCTGTGGAAGGTACTCAGGGCAGACAATAGACTTTGCATACCACTGATTTAAGTCAGACATGTGATCCTTACCTGTCATTGTAAATTTACAGCAAATTTGCAATTTCTTTCCATTACCAACTGCCTTAACTTAAAGACAGAACTGTTACTGTACTTGTAGGAGAGCACTAATGAACTGCTAGAGAGAACTTCCCTGGCTTCTAAGAGGGTAGGACTGTTGTTTTGATCTTTATCAACCACTCTGTAATTCTTTAATAAAAGTTGATCATTTTGTTTTGGGTGTTCCTATGGGGCACTCTTTGATTCTTCCTGTACACAGCAGCAGAATTACAAATTGCTGTAAGTTTCTTTGCATTGTGAAAGGAAAGTCTCTTTAGCTGCCAAAGCCTGAGTTCAGAGTTAAGTTTTCTTCCACAGTAGAAGACGCTGCTTAAAACTAAAGCAATGTAGGGAGCATCATTCTCTTTCTGGGTGAGAACAGAGTCATCAACTGCTGAAGGAAAGACACTGAATTCTGTTATAGCCGTGTTTACATTAGGCTTTTACCAGTAATTATTTTTGGCAAAAATAGTACCCCTACCTGAGTTATGGTGGTAAAACTTGGAAGTGAACACCAGCCTTCAGTGCCATAGAACTACAGGTTTGAATGGGGGTTGCAACTAAGGTCAGGCTCTTTCTGCCAATGATTTGGGTCCGAAGCAGTTTAAAGAAAAGGAGTGCTTGTGGCACCTTAGAAGCTAACCAATTTATTTGAGCATAAGCTTTCATGAGCAGCTCACGAAAGCTTATGCTCAAATAAATTTGTTAGTTTCTAAGGTGCCACAAGCACTCCTTTTCTTTTTGCAAATACAGACTAACACAGCTGCTACTCTGAAACCTAAGCAGCTTAACAATTCTAAAGCTTTGCTGATGGAAAAAATTAGCATGAGAATTGCCACACCAAAACAGAGAATCCTGTATGGTGTCCTGTCTCCCAACACTGGCCAATGCCAAATGCTTCTGTTGAAGATCTGATAATGCACTTAAGTGTGTGATGGCTGGTTTAACTGCAGATGCTATCCTTAGACATATTTATCTAAAAGTATGCTGATGAAGGCAACAAAGGGGCTGTCAAGGTTCCTTGAACTCTAGGGTACAGATGTGGGGACCTGCATGAAAACCTCCTAAGCTTACTTTTACCGACTTAGGTTAAAACTTCCCCAAGGGACAAACTATTTTACCTTTTGCCCTTGGACTTTCGTTGCCACCACCAAACGTCTAACCAGGTTTATTATTGGGAAAGAGCCGTTTGGAAATGTCTTTCCCCCTAAAATCCTCACCAAAACCTTGCACCCCCCTTCCTGGAGAAGGTTTGATAAAAATCCTCACCAATTTGCATAGGTGACCACAGACCCAAACCCTTGGATCTTAAGAACAATGAAAAAAACATTCAGTTTCTTACAAGAAGAATTTTAATAGAAGAAAAAGTAAAAAGAATCACCTCTGTAAAATCATGATGGTAAATACCTTACAGGGTAATTAGATTCAAAACATAGAGAATCCCTCTAGGCAAAATCTTAAGTTACAAAAAGACACAAAGACAGGAATATCCATACCATTCAGCACAGCTTATTTTCTCAGCCATTTAAAGAAATCATAATCTAACGCATAGCTAGCTAGATGACTTACTAAGTTCTAAGATTGCATTCCTGTTCTGTCCCCAGCAAAAGCATCACACAGACAGACCCTTTGTTTCTCCCCCCTCCAGCTTTGAAAGTATCTTGTCTCCTCATTGGTCATTTTGGTCAGGTGCCAGAGAGGTTATCCTAACTTCTTAACCCTTTACAGGTGAAAGGGTTTTTCCTCTGGCCAGGAGGAATTTTAAAGGTGATTACCCTTCCCTTTATATTTCTGACAGGGACAGTTCAAGGCACACCCAACATCGGAGGAAACCTGAGCTTAACTAGCCAATGGAGGCACCGTAGACATCCATGCCCATATGCAAGCCTGGGGAAATGAGTAAATCAGGATACTATTTGTAGGAGTGGGGGAGAAGGGCATGATCTTGTGTTCTGAATTTGTATAGTGCCTAGGGCAATAGGACACCATTACTGACTGGTTCTTCAGGTGCTACTGTAATACAAACAAATAATATTACATATGCTGCTTTTTAGATCTTACTAGTAAGCCATTTGCTTGGGTAATATCCTGTGGCAGTGAGTTCCACAAATTAGCTTTACATGAACAGAATAAACTTTTTGTTTTTATCTTTTTCACCATTTTATTAATACAAACCCAGCATGCCTACATACACTGCAATCTCTAACACATCTGGTTTGTTGAAGCTATATTGTTAACTTCTGATTAAAGACCACCTGCTGTACCCAGCTTTTAACTGAGGCCTTGTCCACATTGCCACTTTACAGCGCTGAAACTTTCTCGCTCAGGGGTGTGGAAAAAACACCCCCCCCCCCATAGTGCTGCAAGTTTCAGCACTGTAAAGTGGCAGTGTAGACAATGCACCAGTGCTGGGAGCTGCTCCCCTTGTGGGGTTGGGGGTGTTTTTTACAGCACTAGAAGAGCTCTCTCCGAGCGCTGGTGCCCCGACTACACAGCCATGTTAAAGCGCTGCAGCAAGTGACGACACCCCTGAGAGCATGGGCATGTCTTCACTAGCAACGTTAAAGTGCTGTTGCCTGAGCGAGAACATTGCAGTGCTGTGAAGTGCCAGTGTAGACAAGCCCTAAGAAAGACCTCTGCTAAGGGGGGAGTGACTATAATCTAACCACTGGATCTTGATGATTCCAGCACTAAGAGCTAGTATCATAGGGGTTAGCAGAGCAAACACATAGTGCCTTCTTGCTTTGCAACTGCAGCTTTCAACTCTAGTATCCTGATGCTGTCTTATGTAGGTGTGCAGTAACCCTCTGCCGCTAGTGATAATGTTGATAGTCTGGTCCCTCTGGCAGCTCCGCTGGAACAGCAGAATAACCAATGGGGTAGTGCAGCTGTGACTGGTGCTGAGATGTGCAACTGCTTGATCCCCATTTCAAACCATTTTTTGATATAGAAATGCTCTTTTAATTTTTTATTTAAGGGATGAGTTTCTCTACAGTGGAGACTGAAAGCTCAGTTACTCAATGTCATTGAGTTCTGTGGCTCCCTCCCTGCACTGTGGTCTCCCCGGCTCCTGCCTTTGACTCTAATCTCCCTCTATATCTCTGCTTCCCTTTTCTGCCTTCGATTCCCCCAGATGCTCTTGCTGCTGCTTCTGCTGTTGCCTTTTGCAGATGTGGGGTACACTCCCAGGCCTCAGTCCAGCAAAGAATTTAAGTCAATGAGGCTATTTGTATGCTTTAAGTTATGCTCATGCTTAAGTGTTTTGCTGGTTTGGGGTCCTAACGTGTGTACAGTGGCATGGCAGTTACAGAGCTGTGCTGGCTATATGAAAATAAAGGCTGCCATCAATTAAATTGAATCTTCGTTTTCCTTGCCATAGTTTTTCATTCCGTCAGAGAGATGGCTGATATTTTATTCACTTTGTCAGTAAAGGGGTCTGAGAAGCAAATAGATGAACAATGGTACTGAGTCAGTAGAGTAGCCCATAATACTTCCACCTCACTGTAAGTAAATTAAAGCAATTGAACTCTTCCAGAACTCTCTTTCAGTTGGGACTACTATAATATTTTGTTGTCATCTGCCCCACATGTTGTCGTGACCGATGTTTGATTCAGGGCTTGAGCAGAATAGGGATAGTTGGTGTGTCCTATTTGGACTGATGGCACTAAGGGATTGATTCCTCACCCACTGATGTCAATGGCTGTATTGACACTGACTTCAAAGGTTGCAGGATCAAACTGTAAGTGGCTGTATCACGGGGGAGTGTTGCAGGTGCCACATGGCTTTCAGCCAGCATGAAAGCAGGAGTGGAGCCTTGAGAGGCAGAATATGAGAGGGGCAAATGGAGGATGCTGGCAGCACCAGCTTTCTGGATAAGAGGAGAGAGAGGTTTTTAAGTGGTGAAGGGGCAAAAGAGATTTGGGCATGTGTGTGGTGGGGAGTGACACTTGGTGGGGCAGGAGGAGGCAAAAGGAATAATGAGACCTGGGAAGCTGAAGTGGAAGGGGGGAAGAGAGATGGTGTGGTGGCAGGAAAGAAAAGCAGGGCTGGGTGGAGAGACAGCAGTGAGCCAAGTAAGGCCAGGTCTACACTATCATCTTACATCCATATAACTATATCACTTTTGTGTGGGGAAAAATCTACACCCCAAGCAACACCGTTATAATGACCTAAACCCCACCCCACCACCAGTATAGAAAGCTCCTGCCTCTCGTGGAGGTGGGTTAACTACGCTGACAGGAGAAGCTCTTCTGTCTGTGTAGTAGCATCTTCACTGAAGTGCTACAGTAGCGCAGCTGCACCGCTGCAGTGTTTTAAATGTAGACCTACTCCAAGAAAAAGGGCATATGGAATGGAGGAGATATGAGATAGGAGGAGAAGGAAACAGGAAAAGAGATGCAAGAAAGCAAACAAAACTGGGAATGCAAAGAAACTGGTGGAATTCAGAGAGGAGAAATGAACCTGTGTTCGTGTGTACAGCGACAAATCTCTATGTGGCAGTTCTGTTTTTATAAATGATATATATTTAGCTGTATAGAAGCATCTCTAATCTGTATACAAAAGCAATTACAACATTCCAATATCTAAAGCTCAGTTAGAGCCTGATCCAAAGCCTTTTGTAATTGATGTGAGTCTTTCCATAGATTTTTAAAGGGCATTGGATCTGGCCCTTGTCAAGGAAAGATTCGCAATACAAAGCTGAGAGCCTTGCAGATATCCTAAAAAGAAAAGATTACTCAGTTATAAATTCAGTATCAAAAGAGAATTTGCAACACATGATCCCCAGGGTAAATCCTGACATTCGGTCTCCATTAAAAATCATGCAGCATGATAAATAACCGGTGAAGTAAAGCTAAATATTCAGAAATCTGACTAATTATCCCCTAAAGAATCTTCTGGGAATTCAGGATCTTTTCTGTGCTGCCATGATGTATGAACCTAGAGAAACTTTTTCTTTTATATGCTAATAAAAACTCTACTTTGCTCCTGTTAAATAACTTTGTAGGATAAAAGAATGTGGCTTGTTTCAAGGGCTTCATTTTGCAAGGTGCAAGGTCCTGGGAATTGCAATCGGCATCTTGAAGGAGAAACTCTTCACGTCTCAAGACGGGGTTAGTTCAGTCTAGAAAGAACTTGATCTCTAGCCTGCAGATAAGGACAAGAAGTGTTTCTAAAAACTTGCATCTTTGAAGTAATCCCACCAAATCTTCTAGTTTTACTATATCCACCCGAAAGGGGCCATTACATTTAATTGCAATAATAACTCAGAAAAAAATCTTGTATTATCTTCAAAATTCAATGTCCTTGTTTCCCTGATTTACCTCAGATTTTTGACTTTACTCATTCTCCGTAGAATAGCTTCCAACTCACCGTGCAGTTACCTTTAACCAATAGAGCAGAAAGGATTTTGGCCCTGCTTGGAAATAAAGGTGTGACACAGAAGATTGCTGGTAAGAGACTGAGCCTTATTTCCTGACTCATGCCATGGGACCCTGGGTCAAAGTTCCAAAGGGTTCCAAAGCCATGTTACATGACAGTCAGTATCCACCAAGCCAGTATCTCTTGTTTTATCTTCCTTATTATGTGTGCTTTTAAAAATAAATAAATAAAATCAACCTGACATGAAACTAGCCAACTTATGAAATCCAAAGTAGAAGAAATTGTTAAAGGGGAGATCTAAGTTATTGGACTAGAATCTCTGAATCACATTGGCTCACTGATCACATGGCTGCTCCTTGTTCACAGACATTCCTTCCACCGTGGCCTGTTCAGTCACAGGTTTATTTGCTATGGTGAACCTGTTTGCTGCTCCTGTTGTCCTTTCCTTGCCAGAGACTGGATGGTTACTTCTGTCCAGTGCATGAGATTGTCCTCAGCATCCTGAACATCCTCAAGAAATGAATCTGTAGTCCTCTTTGGCTTTGTCAAGCGCTTTCTGACCATCCGAGGCGGCTGTGACCTATAAACCTTGGTGCAGATGATATAGCTGTTATGTTGGCACACTGCCAACCACTTTCTGTTTAAAATCCTGCATTTTCTCCTACTTGCAATTGGAGTGACTGTCATTCTTTTGATAGTATTTCTTCTGTGTTGGTTTCCTTGTAAACCGGGACCTTTTAATATCTAAATCAGGGTTAATGATCTTTGTTGGATGTTGGCGCTAAGGTTTTGTCCTAGTACCCATGGATCTCTGAACCAGTGATTGTAATAAGGTGGTGTTAGGTGTGATATACATAGCTAGAAGTTCTTTGCTATTTGTATTCACTTGAGCTGGTCAGAAATTGTTCAGTGAAATTGATTTCTGATTGGAAAACACTGTTTCATCAAAACCATAGTGTTTTGTGAAACCAGGTCAGATGCAAAAACAACTTTGTCAGAGACAAATATTGCAGCCCAGCAGTTAGGGCACTGGCCTGGGAAATGGAAGACCCAGATTCAAGCAGAATTGAGCAGACTTGAATTTGGGTCTCCTGTGTTCTAGCCCAGTGCCGTATAAACCAGACCAAAGTGTCACTTGTACCAAAATGAATTTTTTTTTTTTTTTTGGAAACTGAAATATTTCACTAATAAGAATTGTCACTTTCAAGCCAGTCCTATGATTGATCTTCCTACTGACCCATTCCACAGTATGTTTGGTGCTGTAAATGATACTAAACAAAAAAGACTGACTTGGAGAGCTGACAGTCTAGAAACTGTCAACACCATTTTTTTAAAGTAAAACCAACATCAGAAAAGTCTTTGTATAGAAATTTCAGAGCCAAGAGAAATTATGGAATGAGAACTTCAAAGGATGATGCCTGACACTGATAAGGGTGGGGGAAAAAAGACTAAGCTAGCTTTGTGGAATGTTTTGGTTTGGTTCGTTTGTTTGTCTGCTTGTTTTTTTTTTCTGGGGTCTTCCTCTTCTAGGAGGTATTAAGATAATGAAAATATTCTCTATAAAAAGCTATTGCCCAGTATTCTCTATAAAAAGCTATTGCCCAGTACAGGCAGTCCTCACCCATTTCCTTCAGGGTTATGGGGAAAATCTCTGGAGAAAATTGAGTGTACACCAAATTCAAAACTTTCTCTCCAGCTCAACAAAAATTCATTTCATGCTGGGTTTGGTGCTCGTCCCACTCCCCCAGCATTTACAGATCAAAATGTTGTTAGGGTTCTTACTGACAAAACAGTATTCTTCAGTTTCTAATGTGTGTCTTTTTATCCTGTAAAGAATAAGTGAATTAAGTTAATTGTTAACTGGACTTCAAACAAAATTTCTGTAAATCAGTGAAGGAGAGGAATAGTAATCAATATTCTGTGTGAGGATAACTCCATTCTGGTTATTGGGGGTGTGGTTTTTTTGTGTGTGTGTTTCTTCTCAGTTCCCATAATCTATTGTAATACTTCTGTACATAGTGTATGGATTATGTCCTTTTGTCTGTGTCATTTATCTGAACCTCCCCTATTAGAAGCTCACTGTTTGAAAAGTTCCTGACGTTAGTGTTGGTGATATGACACTTATCAGCTTAGTGCTATTAGGTAGTGGAGCTGGTTGGCTTTCCTGGTGGCTGCCTGACTCAGCAGGACATGAAGATGCTTATGGCTAAAAATCTCAGTAGCACAGAATGGCAAAAATACTTTGTCACAGAGCTGCGGAGCTGGCTAGCCTCTCTGAGGATACTGGCCAACAGGCTTTGAAGTCCCTGCTCAGGGTCACAAACTTTAAATTCTTCTAAGCCAGCTCCCCTGATTATCTGAAACCCCAGTTACTTTGGGTGTCCCTTGAGGATTATAGCATAATATCATACATTTATATGGTGTGTTGGACGATCCTTTGAGATAGAATTTGCCCAGAACTTTATGTGCTACACTTAAACGAAGGGAGGTTGGCAGCCAAGTGGACAGCGCTTTGCACAGCAGAGGGGGGAGGAGAAAGTTTGGTGCAGGACATCAGGTTAAACCCCTAGAACATAAGAACGGCCATACTGGGTGAGACCAAAAGTGCATCTAGCCTAGTATCCTGTCTTCCGACAGTGGCCAATGCCAGGTGCCCCAGAGGGAATGAACGGAACAGGTAATCATCAAGTGATCCATACCCTGTTGCTCATTCCCAGCTTCTGGCAAACAGGCTAGGGAAAACTGTCCCTGCCCATCCTGGCAAATAGCCATTGATGGACCTATCCTCCATGAATTTATCTAGTTCTCTTTTGAACCCAGTTATAGTCTTGACCTTCACAACATCCTCTGGCAAGGAGTTTCACAGGTTGACTGTGTGCTGTGTGAAGAAATACTTCTTTTTTTGTTTTAAAGCTGCTGCCTATTAATTTCATTTGTTGACCCCTAGTTCTTGTGCTATGAGAAGGAGCCAATAACACTTCCTTATTTACTTTCTCCATACCAGTCATGATTTTATAGACCTCTATCATATTCCCCCCCTTAGTCATCCTTTTTCCAAGCTGAAAAGTCCCAGTCTTATTAATCTCTTCTCAAACAGAATCCGTTCCATACCCCTAATCATTTTTGTTGCTGTTTTCTGAACCTTTTCCAATTCAGTATATCTTTTTTTGAGATGGGGTAACCACATCTGCACGCAGCATTAAAGATGTGGGCATACCAGGGATTTCTGTAGAGGCAATATGATATTGTCTGTCTTATTGTGTATCCCTTTCTTAATGATGGCCAACATTCTGTTCACTTTTTTGACTACGGCTGCACATTGAGTGGATGTTTTCAGAGAACTATCCACAATGACTCCAAGATCTTTTTCTTGAGTGGTAACAGCGATTTTAAACCCCATGATTTTATATGTATAGTTGGGATTATGTTTTCCACTGTGCATAACTTTGCATTTATCAACGTTGAATTTCATTTTTGTTGAATGCCATTTTGTTGCTCAGTCACCTAGTTTTGTGAGATCCTTTTATAGCTCTTTGCAGTCTTCCTGGGACTTAACTATCTTGAGTAGTTTTATATTCTTTGCAAATTTTGCCACCTCACTGTTTGTACCTTTTTCCAGACCATTTATGAATATGTTACATAGGACTGGTCCCAGTGCAGATCTCTGGGGGACATCACTGTTCACCCCTCTTCATTCTGAAAACTGACCATTTATTCTCTTTGTTTCCTATCTTTTAACCAGTTACCAATCCATGAGAAGACTTCCCTCTTACTTTGCTTAAGAGCCTTTGGTGAGGGACCTTGTCGAAGGCTTTCTGAAAATCTAAGTACACTATATCCACTGGATCCCCTTGTCCACATGCTTGTTGACCCCCTCAAAGAATTCTAGTAAATTGGTGAGGCATAATTTCCCTTTGCAAAAAACATGTTGACTCTTCCCCAACAAAATATGTTCATCTATGTGTCTGACAATTTTGTTCTTTACAATAGTTTCAACCAGTTTGCCTGATACTGAAGTCAAGCTTACTGGCCTGTAACTGCTGGGATCATTTCTGGAGCCCTTTTTAAAAACTGGCATCTCATTAGCTATACTCCAGTCATTTGGTACAGAGGCTTATTTAAATGTTAGGTTACAGACTACAGTTAGTAGTTCAGCAATTTCACATTTGAGTTCCTTCAGAACTCTTGGGTGAATACAATCTGGTCCTGGTGACTTATTTCTGTTTAGTTCATCAATTTGTTCCAAAACCTCCTCTAATGACACATCAACCACATCATGGACAGTTCCTCAGATTTGTCATCTAAAAAGAATGGTTCAGGTTTGGGAATCTCTCATACATCCTCAGCCGTGAAGACCAATATAAAGAATTAATTTAATTTCTCCACAATGGCCTTATCGTCCTCGAGTGCTCCTTTAGCATCTCAATTGTCCAATCACCCCACTGGTTGTTTAGCAGGCTTTCTGCTTCTGATGTACTTAAAACATCTTTAATGTAATTTTTTATATAAATATAATTTTTAAAAAAGACCTTTTATGTCTATGTAGAGCAGACCAGGAATCATGTCTTTTGAGGTCTCCTCCAAAAGACTTCACACTATAACTTCATAGTGCTCCATTTATCCTCTTCAGAAGGATGAACTACTAGGGGGCGTAAACTGGTTTGTATCCATAAAGTTAACTTGTTCTTTTGTAGTGTGTTGCAGGCAGTGATTTGAGATTTGGTGCATGATAACACAACTACCATTATCAGTTCTTTCTGTTTGAATCAGAAAATTAGAATTCATGGATTACACAAATCCGCTATCTTAGTACAGAGCTAAAATATGATCTCTTAGCAGCATGAAGTGCTTTGGAGAAGTGACAGAAGGTATTCTTCTGACACCAATGTCCCCCCTCTGCTGGGTGAAGCAGAATTCTTGGGCCTTGCACATAAGCTTCCCAGTGAAATAGAAAATCAGTGACAGAGCTTAGTTTATTATTTACATATCTACACAAGTGCTGGAATGGAGGTGGTCAAACAGCATGCAGACAATCCCTTTTGACCTTTATGGCTACTTGTAGTGACAATGTAAGACAATGATATGCCAAAAAGCTGTGAAACAGTTACTGTAGCCCATGAATATTCTGCCATTATATGTCTTGTATCACAAGTTTTATGGCATTGATTTTCTAATCATTTGGTGTATTAATTTTGTCTTGTTAGGTCAAAGGATTCAAACGAGACAATGGACTGGGGAACACTACAGGCCATTTTAGGAGGTGTAAACAAACACTCCACCAGTATCGGAAAGATCTGGCTCACCGTCATGTTCATTTTCCGTGTTATGATCCTTGTGGTGGCTGCAGAGGAAGTCTGGGGAGACGAACAAAATGATTTTGTCTGCAACACTCTGCAACCGGGATGCAAAAATGTTTGCTATGACCACTTTTTCCCCATCTCTCACATTCGACTGTGGGCCCTTCAGCTCATCTTTGTCTCAACTCCTGCACTTCTCGTGGCCATGCACGTTGCATACAGAAGAAACGAGAAGAAAAAGCAGCTCAGAAATGGAGGGAAAACCTGCGAATATAAAGACATTGAAGAAATAAAAGCACAAAGATTTCATATTCAGGGTCCCTTGTGGTGGACCTACACCAGCAGCATATTCTTCAGAATGATCTTTGAAGCCCTTTTTATGTATGCGTTTTACTTCATGTATGATGGCTTCCGAATGCCACGCCTAGTGAAGTGCAATGCGTGGCCTTGCCCCAACACAGTGGACTGTTTTGTTTCTCGACCCACTGAAAAGACGGTGTTCACTATTTTCATGATCGCTGTGTCTGGTATTTGCATTTTGTTAAACGTGGCTGAATTTTGCTATCTGCTGGTAAAGGTTTTCCTCAGAAAGTCTCGAAGAGCAGCATCTCCAAGACATCACCACAACCATGAAACTAAAGAGGAAACTAAACAAAATGAAATGAATGAGCTAATATCTGATAGCTGTCACAACACAGTCTCGGGATTTCCAAGCAGCTAAGGTGATGCAAATGTGAGGAGTCACTTGGTGTGGAGTGAATATTCCTCTTACAAAGCTGCAAATGAAATCAGCTACATTAAACAATAAAGTGGGGTGAAGGTTTAATATGTAATGTCAGGTGGGAATTAAACACTTAGTTCAAAAGAGTCAAAGCAGCATAAAAATGTGAAAAGTATATAAGGATTAAATAGGAAACTGTCTTCATAAGAATATCCTTAAGGCAACTATGATGAGCAAAAACTCACTAGTAACTCAAGGCTAGAGTCACAGAAGGGACTTCGGAGTTAGGCAACACCTAGGGACCCTGCTGCCAGTGCATGAGGAGAGTACGGTGAGCAAGAAGAGGATTCTCAGAAGCCTGCATGCTGAGTGGGGAGCTGCCTCAGCTAGCCAGACGTGAAATGCAGAGGAAAAAGGCAGGGGTTTAGGTGCCTAAGCATCTTTAAGGATTTGGACCCTAACTCCATTTGGGATTCTTGGCCCTGAACCCTCTCCTGGAGTTAGGTGCCTAAGCCAGGTCAGACCTTTTTCATAATGAGAACAATACAGAACCCATTATAGCCAATTGCCCAACAGGGTTAAGGCACTCGTCTGGGACGAGAGACCTGTTTTTTTTTTTTTTTTGTTTTGTTTTTCAAATCCCTGTTCTGCCTGATCTCCCCTGAAAGGTGGGAGACCAGATCAGGTAAACATCCTCACCAGTGGGCTGTAGATTCGATCTCTCATGGGCCTACTGATTATTTATACAAAGGGGACCTGTTTCAAAAAGAGACTGAGGCCTGATCTACACTAAAGTTATGTTGACCCAGCTATGTCGCTCAGGGGTATGAAAAATCCACATAGTTAAGCTGACTTAGGGTATGTCTTCACTACCTGCTATCTTGGCGGGCAGCGGTCAATCCAGCGGGGATCGATTTATCACATCTATTCCAGACACAATAAATCAACACACACATCCCTGAGCGCTCTCCCGTTGACAGGGGAGTGGCAGCAGTTGACTCACCGCAGTGAAGACACCACAGTAAGTCAATCTAAGTATATCAACTTCAGCTATGTTTGTTCACGTAGCTGAAGTTGCATAACTTAGATCAATTCCCCCCTCTTCTCTTCCTCCCCCTCCCCCCTCGCCCCCCCCAAGTGTAGACCAGGGCTAAAATCCTGGTGTAGATAGCGCTAGGTCAATGGAAGAATACTACTGCCTGTCAAGGAGGTCAATTAACTACAGTGACAGGAGATCCCCTCCTTTTGCACTAGTATCTACACTGAAAGCGCTATGGAACGTGGACATTTGTTGTACTTTGAAGATGAAAAGTGCTCTATGAAACTGAAGTGTTAACAATAATAGTAATCCTGTTGGGAGAAGCAAACACCTTGTAGACCACAACTCATCCCCAAATACCCAATAGCCTGGTGGCTAGGGCATTCTTACCAGACATGGGAGACCTGGGTGGAGCAGGGACTGAAACCCAGATTTAAAAACAGGTCTCTGACATTCCAGGTGAGTGCCCTAACCACTGGTCTCTTGGGTATTTGGAGGAGTACACACTTGCTAGCCAGGCCCCAAAATTCCTGACTGTCTCTTGTGCAGGTTAGGCATGCTCTAGGCGTGTTTACCAAATTGGTCTCTGGAGAGATGGGCAGGGAAACACCTAGTTTGAGAATCCTGCTATGCCTTAGGTGTAAGGTAGGGCTCCAAGCAGCTCATTAGCTGTCAGGTGGAAATCTAGACACCTTCAAGGTTAAGCAGTAGCTGAATGGTGCTTTTGTGGTTGGTCATAAGCACCTAAAGAGGCAGTAAAGCACCTGAGTCCCTTTGTGAAACTAGCCTTTTATGCAGATTTCAGTCCTGAAAACTATACATTCAATAGCAATAAGAACAAACTTTTTCCAGGCAAGATATTCTAGTATTACAAGATGATTTTACTTACCTTAGTTATGAATTCACAAGTATTTTTGTAAGGTCTGAAATTCCGTGTTATTTAGAGTGTGATAGTGAGTGTGTGTGTGTGAGTAGTGTGGTTTTTTTCTTTGTTTTTACCAGAAAAGCAGATGTAATCTCCAATGTCATTTTAATAAAGTATATCAACTTTAAACATCTAGTACACGTGCTGTAAATAATTCTATTAACATTTTACATTTGTGATGGGGCAAGGCCATATGTCTATAGAAAAGTAGTGAGAGATAAATTAGCTCCAGGCTAAACAAATCCCTGGTACTTGGATAAGTTAAATGGCAGCTGCTCCAGGTCAATTAAGACATGTAGGGCCAATTAAGAACTTTCCAGAAGGCAGGGAGAATGCTAGGTTGATTGGGACACCTGAAGCCAATCAGAGACTGGCTGAAACTAGTTAAAAGCTTCCCAGTTGGTCAGGTGGGTGCAGATGTCAGGAGCTGTGGGAGGAAGTTGTGTGGTTGGAGAGACTGAGCAGTACACACCATATCAGGCACAAGGAAGGAGATCCTTAGGTAAGAGTGAAGTGGAGCCTGAGGAAGTGGGAGCTGCTGTGGGGGGAAGAAGCTCAGAGAATTGTATGTGTCTTGTTTCTAAAAGGTCAGCTCCATAGCTGATACTATTAGGGTCCCTGGGCTGGAGCCTGGAGTAGAGGGTGGGCCAGGGCTCCCCCTTTTCCCCCTCCCTGATTGATCGCTGAGACTGGGAGACAACAGAGCTGTGCAAGGGAGGATAGCTTCTCCTCACCTCTCTCACTTGCTTATGATGAAAATGTCTCAGTAGACTGTGACCCTTCTCTCTAGAGAGAGACGGGTTATGTGGAGGCTCACAGTGAACCTCTGAGGCTAGTGAAATCCGCCAGGAAATGCGGGACCCCCAGAGACAAGGACAGAGCTTTGTCACATATTGCATACTGCCAATGTTATAAAATCATAGCTATTATGAAAATAACCTTATCTTTTCATTTCTCAAATGAATTGTTTCTTGTACTGTAGATAGTCATGGAACTGTCTTGGGTTTTTTTAAACTGTAGACTGAAAATGACAAAATGGTATGAAACTAGGAGCTCTCTGGAATTAGCATGAAGAAATGTCTCCGCTAGTATAAGGAAAAAGCTAGAATATTAATAAGGTCTTCTGAATAAAAGACAAACACTGTAACCTGGTGTAATGGAGTGAAAGTTTATATGTGAGTGTCTTGTAAAGATTTTTGCCAATGACCTATAGCACTTGGTGAACCTTGATTTTTTTTTTTTTTTTTTTTTACATGCTGAGAGTTTTTTTTTCCACTTTTCCTGCTTTAACATACTTCAGTTAAACTTCAAAACAAACCCTACAGCCAAATTCTGTCTGGTGGAAATTCCTGTTTTGCTTTAACAGACATGTTAAACAAAAAAGCTCCATTGGCCGGGAACAGCGAACTGCAGCCACTGGGAGCTGTAGGCGGCCGTGCCTGCGGACGGTCAATGTAAACAAACTGTCTTGCAGGCTGCCAGCAGATTACTCTGATGGGCCACGGGTTGCCCATCACTGACCTAGGAGCTATTCCCTGGTTAGGGGCTATACAAGCAAAAAACACATGGCCCATACCCACTACCATTCTAGCTTCACCACAGACTACCCCTTTGCAGCCCCTGTCATAGAGAGCTTGCAGAATGGCTTCTGCCTGGGTTAGAGGGGAGCCAGGATTATGGCATCATACACTGGACCCTCGCTAGAACGCACATCTATATAACGTGAATTCGGATATAACATGATCACGGGCATGGATCCCAAAGTTAAGTACTGTACAGTTTTGACTATAGATGTGATAAATTGACTGCTGAACACTCTCCTGTCGACTCTAATACTCCACCAGAATGAGGAGCGCAAGCACAGTCAATGGGAGAGCATCAGCTATTCACGTAGCTGAAGTTGCGTATCTTAGATCGACCCCACGTGGTAGTGTAGATAAGCCCTAAGACGATTGCTGTAGGCCTAGAATGCCATACACATGTAATGTAACAAAAATTTACAGGTATAGTATTTATCTTTAGGAAGGGTCAAAAATGTCAGGCAAAAGGAAGGCTTACTCAGTGCAGGAGAAATGGGATGCTTTTGAACAAATTAGAAATGGCAAAACCCAGGCAAAGATTAGCCGCAATATTGGCATTAACGAATCCACCTTTTGTGGATGGCTAAAGAATGCTGACAAGCTTGGAACTTTCATTCATAACCTGGATGAAGAGCATGGTCTTCAAAGAAAACAAGCCCGTTTAGCAAATGATGCAGATCTTGATTCTGCAGTGTACATATGGTTTGTGCAAGAACAGCAGAAAGGCATTCCAATCTCTGGTCTGCTTATAGCCATGCAAGTAGAAAAATTCAACAGGGAACTTAATGGTGAATTCAGCAATTTTAAGGCGAGTTCAGGTTGGCTATGGCGATGTCAGAAAAGACACAATCTCTCAGACTGCAGTTTCGGGAGAAAAATGCTCTGCTGATGCCACGCAGTCGTACTCTGCGAAGCTGAGGGAAATTTTACAGGCAGAGGGTTACTCAGAGGAACAGGTTTACAATGCAGATGAAACAGGAATTTATAAAGTGTTGCCCAATAAAACCCTGGTTGTCAGAACAGATGAACAGAAAGAAGATATAAACAGGCAAAAGATCACCTTACTTTATTGTCTTGTGTGAATGCAACAGGCAAGCATAAATTAAAACCATTGTGCATTGGAAAGTCTCACATGCCTTGGTGCTTTCATCACGTAAATGTGAATTGCCTGCCGTTTTAGTACAAGAACTCCAAAAATTCCTGGATGACGAGTTGTGTGTTTTTGTTTTTTTTTTTAACAATGGTTCTTCATCAAATTTGTCCCTTCTGTGCGAAAGCATTTGCAGGCAAAAGGCTTAGAAGAAAAGGCCTTTCTTTTGCTAGACAACTGTCCAGCACATCCTCTGGCCAAAAGACTCGGAACTCGTGATGGTAAAATATGGGTTGAATACTTACCTAAAATCACAACTTCCAAAATCCAGCTGCTTGAACAAGGTGTTATTGCCTTTTTTAAGCAGCACTATCGATGGAACTTGGTACGACAAATGATAGCAAGTTGTCTGTCACCGATTTTTCTGAAGAAGTTGACTATAAAAGACTTCTTTTACAGTGGCGGCGATTCCTGGAATTTATTACATGCTGAAATGATAAACTGCTGTTGGATGGTGGGACTTAGTTGTTTGGTCACCCGCTCCTGGAAGAAAATGAAGAAAACTGAACACAGTCTGAGGAGGAATTTGACTTTGAGGAATTTATGGAGGAGGAAGTTGGAAAAACAGACATGGAGTGGATGCAGGAGCTGTGCCAGCAACTCTCCGGGCTTGGGGTAACTGTTCTGACACAATATCGAGTCCTGGATAAGAGGCGACGATGAAGCAGAAGAATTTTGTCCCATTGCTGAAAGTCTAACGGATGACCAAATTCTTCAGGCTGTATGACCAAACAACATTCCAGAAGCTGAAGAATTGGCCTTCGCCGAGGAAGATGAAGTGGACGTAGTTCCAATGTCAACTGCGACCATAGCCGGCCTAGACTGCTTTGAGATGGTTTGAGACACAAGACATTGAGCCTATAAAAATTATGCACTATGTAGTCTTTTGGAGTTTGCTAAGCGGAAGTGGCACAGCAGCAAGAAGCAAAAGCAACTCACCAACTTTTTAAAGAAAAACTAGAGTAATTTATTGTAATGTCTACTTTAAATCTTTAATAAAGCAACATTTTTTTTCATTTATTGTTTCCTTCAAGTAGGAGTTTATTTTCTAAGGTTTTCTACACTTTATGGAGGAGGCATTTACTGTATACAGTAATTTCATTTTAACATGGTCCCTGCTATAGCATGGTACTTGGCATAGATCCCAAATCCTGCATTCTAGTAAGGGTCCGGTGAATTTCTAGCCTGTTAACCTCCAGGTAGGTACATGCCATATGGTGGAGCACCTCGCCAGAGTGTTTTGCTATAAGGGTGATGATCATGCACTTAGGAGAGCAGTGCAGTGCTCAGGGTGAGGGCAGGCAAAGCAGAGAACACATTGCTCTGGTGTCTTGTTCTCCTTTTCTGTCTCCACCCAAAGGGTGTGAATTTCCTTGTACGAGTATAAACATGTAAACCCATTGACCTCACTACTTCCTGCTCTCTTACACTAGCATAAATGACTATACCTTTGGCTCTAATGGGTTTATTATGGTGGCCCTCCTTAAGATGACCAAAGTGGGTCACTACAGAAAACAATTTAAAGTGTGTTTTTTGTGGGGGATTTTTTCTTTTCTTTAAAACACTAGGAACACAGGGTGCTGCCAATGAAAATGACACTGATCTTAGATCCCTAACTCACACCTCTATTCTACTGGGAGAATCAATTGCTTGTTGTTGATATTGCAGAACTCTGGTAGAAGAAAACTGCTGTTAATTTCTAAGCTTGTCTGTAGGCAACTGGGGTAAAAGCAACACTGTAAATTACAGAGGCCTGAATTGCTCCCTTGACCCACTGAAAATACCTACCCAAGGAGGATCTGCTTGTGGATGTCTTTCTGGAATTATTCCTAATCTCTTTAGCTGTGGTTCATTAACCCACTAGTACACTCTACGTAGGGGGAAGGGCATAGGGAACAATGTTGTGACAGTGCATGAATGTTCGTGCCTTAGAAGGAATGATAAGGCCATAGCCTATTAAGTGGAGAAATATTTCTCCTATGGATGAAAGAACATGGCCCCAGATTACTGAGAGAATTCAGACAGCACCACATACAACAAGCTTGGATGGGGATGCTTTTGTAGCAGAGTGATATTCCTCAGTGCAATCCTTTCTATGGGCTTTCATCTGTGAATCACATACTACTGCATGTAAATAAACTGAGGTCAGTTAGACACTATCAGAAATCGTCTTCAGTAATCTACTTGAAATAACCTTAAATTAAGCCTCACTTTGACTCATTCTGGAGAATCTTCCTTACACTATGCTTTCCTTAAATAGGACATTCAGTTAGTTCATATTTACATCAAAGTGCAAACCAAGGTGCAAAAATTGGATGTGGCAATAACTCTGTATGTGGTGGGTGTCTTTTTTTTTTTTTCTTCACTCTCTGCTTCTAATATTTATAAATGGCAGTTTTCTTCTAGCTTTCTAGCAGACTTCAGTGCAGTTTTACAGCCTGTGCTGCTGTTCTTGCTGCGTCATTATTTTAAGCCTAGTTAAATGGACAAGAGAGTGAGCTGTATGCCAGCATTACCCACAGGTGACAGAAATAGAAGTGGAGTCCCTATATAAGCCACATTCTGTTCAGGCTTGTATCCCACACACGTTACTTTGGTATCCAAGGCCAGAAGCTAATGTACTTATAACCAGCTCCTGTCTCCTCTCTATTCAGGCTTATCATAAATAAACAGGCAAATTCTCTTCAGTTACATTGGTGCAAATTCATTGACTTTAACAGAGTTGTTCAGTTGTTACTGAGAAGAGAATTTGGCTCTGAAGCTGTGAACGATGTAATGATGGAACTGCACACCACAGACCTGTAAATATCTGAAACAGGTTCATGTCCCCTGACTCCTGTTAATTACACAGAATCATTGCTTATCTAAATTGACCCTCCTCTGTTACAGTAAGCTTCACTCAGACCTACACTGAAATTGGAATTCCATCAGAAACCTGTCTGATTTCCTGCCAGCATGCTCACTCAGCAGCCAACCTGGGGGGGAGCTATCAGCCTGGAATCTCTGGCTCCCAAATCTATCTTAGGTACTCATATGGCCCCTAGCACTGTAGTATCTGAGCCCCTCAGAATCTTTAATGGATTTATCCTCACAACACTCTTGTGAGATAGAGAAGTACTGTTATTGGCTCCATTTTACAGATGGGAACTGAGGCAAAAGCTTGCATGGGGATGCTATGCCAAGATCACAGGAAGTCTAGCAGAGCAGGGAATTAAATCCAGCTCTCCCAAGTCCTAGGGTAGTACCCTGCTTATGGACCCACCCTCCTCTGTAGCTTGGCTAGTAGGGAACTGGGCAGTGCTGGCTCCCAAGCTCCCTGCCTTGCATCGCATCGACTTCCAGGACCTGCAACTTCAGGGCAGCCAGCCCAGCAGACTGCCCATGTCAGGATCCTTCTTCTTTCAGAAAGAATTTTGGAGTTTTTGGTTTTCATTCCAATTCAGAATGAAAGCAGATTTCAAAATGTCAAACTCCTCCACAAAAGGGAATGACCTTTCTCCTCCTACCTGTACATCTAGGGTAAATCCTCTAGCTCTTGCCTCACAACCAGCTGACAACTAATGCCAGAGAAAAAAAATCAAGCAGTGTCAGCTGGAGATGGGCAGAACAACATTCAGATAATTTCTCTTTATATCTATGGAAGTATATGTCAAAGGGAAACATGTATGTAAGATCCCACTTCAGCTGAACAGTTTAGATGTCTGGCAACCGAGTTTGAAAATCTGGCCCAGTAAGTTTATTCTTGTCCCCAGTAGCACATGCCACATCTGGAGTATTTCTGATATGGCATTTATTCCTATCATTTGCACCCACCATGATCTTGATTTCAGACACAGACAGAATAATTGAATTTGAAACAGGGGCATGTTAAGGTAAAAAATATCCATTTGGCCATTCCATGCCAACACAGATGTGGTGGGCAGTCATAGCTTAGGGCTTGTCTACCGATATCGGGTGATCGATGCATCAGCGGTCAATTTAGCGGGTCTAGTGAAGACCTGCTAAATTGACCACCGATCACTCTCCCGTCGACTCTTATATTCTACCTGATCAAGAAGAGTAAGGGTAGTTGACGGGAGAGGGTCTTTTATCGACATCTCGTAGTGTGGACCCCACGGTAAGTAGATCTAAGCTACATCAATTTGAGTTACACTATGCACATAACTCAAATTGCATAGCTTAGATCGCCTTTTCCCTTTGGTGTAGACAAGGCCTTAGGTCAGGCATCCCCATACCTTTAGAAGTTGAGGTCTTCTTGGAAGCCTGAAAAGACACTGATGGTCTCAGTCTACTTTCAGCAGATGAGTATCCATATCGCAAACATTCCTATGATGATTGTCACTGCTGGGAGATGTCTTAGCAGAGACCCCCAAGGAAGGAATTGGCATGGAAACTCAACTACTCAACTCCTCGAAATGATTCCTCCAGGGCAGGTATGAGTCACATTGATGGGCCTCTGTGGGGAAACTTGGGTTGCTGCTGCCCATTCTCAAAGTCTCCTGTTGAGAATAAAGAGCTGCATTTCCAGGGCTTCCAACCAAGAAATTTGCACAAGCACTAAATTCACACTACACCACATAGTCTGCCAGCAGCACTCAGGGATCATTCCAGCAGCCATGGATGTAGGGCCTCACTAGCCATACTCTATTTCTTCCAGCCATGCTCACCCCACAGCCAAGGGGAAAGAGGGTCTCAGCAGGGCCCTGTGCAGGGATTGTCCCATGCTGGGGAAATCCTCAGTAGTCTGGATCCATGGTTTTTTTGTTTGTTTGTTTTTCCCCCTCCCTACTACCCCTTCGTATCTGCACAAGGGCCACAGGAGGCTGAAGCAGCTGGTCCATTGGATCTGGTCCATGCAGCACCTGGACATTCATTGAAAAGTGTTCCATTGTGTTCATCATCATCATCCTGCTGGGAGAAGCTAACACCTTGCAGCCCGACTCTTACTGCACTCAACCATGCTCTTTCATGGCTGACGGGCAGGCCTTTCTCCTAGCAAGGCTTCCCACTGTTTTGAGGAAAGACCTCCCAGCTGCACTAGCTAAAGTGGGCCTGGGTCATTATTAACTTAAGAGGCCTTCCATGGTTTCAAGCAGCATCTCAATGCCCATTTCCTGACTCATCATATGTCCAGGGGTGACCACCCACTCCTCTGGGGTCATCTTCCTTCCCCAACCTATGGCGGCCCATGGAAGAACGTCTGAGGTGGCATGAGCTATGGGGGGAGAGGGAACACAGCGACACTCACAAGCAGCCACCGCAGAAGGGGCTGTTGGACACTGATGAAGGTGTTAGGCAGTTTGCTGCTATTTTCACTCTGGACAGTCTCCCCGCTATGCTGTTTGGCCATGCCCTCCAAATTCCCCCTCCCACCCAGTCTCACTCCACCAGCCCTGCATGCTCTTGGCCCTTGTCTTCTCCCCTGCCCCTCTCTCCCCACCCGCCTCCCTTCTTTGTTGTTTTTTTTCCATTCAGCTGTGGGGTCTCAAACTCCATTTACCTTAGGGCCAGTGCCAGTCCTCAAATCCTCCCAGCGGGCCAATAATGTCACTGAAGTTGGTGTTCAGAAAAGAAAACATTTATATTGTATTTATTTCAAATTTCTTAGAAATAATAAAACTGTCATCCAACTTTATACAATTCTTTGCCTGCCAGAGAGTTTTTAGTGTTTGCCAGACACCTGGCAACGCTTCAGTTCTTTCAGTTTGTTGATGTTTGGTCTCTGACTGAGCAGTTGAAACCTTCAGGATTGCAGCAAGGTGTGCGTCAGATAGCTGTGGTCGGTATTTTGACTTGTTTATATTCATTGGGGAGGGGGAGTGACGCTGCCTCCATGGCTGACTCTGCCCAGCAACTAATGATGCTGCCTCCATGGCTGACTTTGCCTGGTGACTAGTGATGGTATCTCTGTCCCTGTCCCCCAGCCAATGGGAGCTGCGGCGCGCGGCACCTGCAGCCAACATTGCCGGCAGCATGTCTGCATGCGTCTCTCCTCCGCGGGCCGCAGTGGGGAGGTTCTCAGGCCGCAGACGGCCCTCAGGCTGGGACTTTGAGACCCCTGATTTAGCTAATCCCCAAGCACCAAAATCCCTTACAAAGCATTAAATAAAACTTGTGGCATTAGAATGTTTTCAGACCTTCACGCTACTTATGTGCTATACTCCTTCCCTGCACCCAATGTCTGTCTGGTCTAGAGTGTAAGATCTTCCAGGTATGGCGTGTCTACTCCTCAGTGTTTGTACAGTACTAGTATGAGGTGGCGGGGGGGGGGGGGGAGAGAGGGAGGCAATCTTAGCTGATCCCTAAGCATTACCATGATAAACCCAATGAGTAATAATAAATCATCTGCTACGGGACTAAACTACTGCCCCTGATTGCCTCAGACAATTTTCTTGATTAGTTTCCTGTTTCTAAATTATGCTGTCACCTGAGTTAATACTCCCTGGTGGAAAAGACCGGGTGTGGTAGCTACTTTCTGTCACTCTATTTCTGAGAGGAATCAGGTGCACTTCAGCAAGTAATCCTGTGTCAAGTCTCTGTACTGCCCTCTGCTGTAACCATGGGTCTCTGCAAGTCATGTTATCATTCTAATGGCATCATCTGATTTCCTACGTCTGACAATAGAGTCCCATTATTTGGCACCTATGGGTTATAACTGCTGTTCCCTTTAAATTCCAGCAGCTGGACCAAGTTAGCTGATTGATGACAAAAGTAACAACTGATGACCCAAATCAATAAAGGTTATCTCGCCTCTCATCTTTGTCATCTGATGCCTGCTGGACTTTCCTTACTGGCTGTGGAATCCATGGAACTCTCCTCCCACTATTGGTTTGTCTTCACTGATGAGTTATCACGTTATAGCTCGAGTGTTCCAGCGACTTGACACCCTCCATACACAGCAACTCAACTCCTGTCTCCCAGCTGGTGATGGTAATAGCATGAGTTGGGCATAGAACACACATTGAGAGAGCTCAGCTGCTTACACCACCTCTCTGCAGCCTGCATACAGGTTAGTGCTGCAACAGAACACTCAAGGACTGCTAGTCTGCCAACGTCTTCCTGCAATTCTGCCAGGACCCTCTCTCACCCAGTGCCATCTACCTATTCCCTGCTTCTGAACCAGACCTCCCCTATCACTGCATATAACTTATTCAACAGTTGTTCCCCATATTTGCATGCAGCTTCTAGTACCAGCAACTGCAATTGCACTCATCCAGCTTTTTACAGAGCTCCATAATTGTGTGTGGCCAGTGTTGAGTCAATCGGATACAACCTACAGCTAGTGGTAACTCACGGGCAAAGACAGGCCCACAGATATCCTCTGAATGGGAGAATGAGAGCCTGTGGCTGCAGACTAGCCCATATTTGACTTAGGGTATGTCTTCACTACCCGCCGGATTGTCGGGCAGCGATTGATCCAGCGGGGATCGATTTAGCATCTCTAGTCTAGATGCGATAAATCGACCTCCAAATGCTGTCCCGTCGACTCCTGTACTCCACCGCCGCGAGAGGCGCAGGCAGAGTTGACGGGGGAGCGGCAGCAGTCGACTCACTGCAGTGAAGACACCACAGTAAGTCAATCTAAGTATGTCAACTTCTGCCATGTTACTCACGTAACTGAAGTTGCGTAACTTAGATCAATTCCGCCCCCCCCACCCCCAGTGTAGACCCAGGGCTTAGCTTCTGCCTCCAAGCATTTCTCTGTTGACATGTTTAGCATAGAAAACTTCTCCAAGGCACAGCACTGGTGTTTTTGCCCTGAAAACCCCCCTTTTTGGTGAAAATATAAGCTGGTATAAACGGATCACTCAGGCTGAAATTACAGTAATAAGCAGCTGTGTTCTCCTGCTGCAGTAGAGGCTGGAGTTGAGTGAATGCACACTTTTTATGTAAAATTAGTTCATTGAGGGATTGGCTGGTAGTGGGATAATAATGGACAGAAATATATTATTTTTTTCAGAGAGTTTAAAATCAGAAGGGACCATTAGACCTGCTAATCTGACCTCCTATATATCATAAGCCATTAACTTTCACCCAGTTAGTCCATTGTTTAAACCAGTATTTAGGAGAAGGGAAACCACCAATTGTTTCAAAAGTGCTGATGACAGCTCAGCCAAGGCCAGAGGGAGAGACCATATCCACTCCAGAAGCTATCTGTCCAAGCATCTTGGGCAGCTGACATCTAGTGTCGGGCCACTGGTGTAGGAGCCTATCACTTGTTCGAGGCAATGCTTATCAAATCTTCACAGGCAGCCCTACATTTTACTCCACATATCAGGAAGTCACCGGACAAACCCTGAAAAGTCACTCGATGTAGCTGTTTAAGGAGTAAAAAAAAGTCACAGAACAAAATTTAAACAGAGAATTATACACATACACACACAGGCGTGCAAGTATCATCACAAAATCATTCACAGTCTTAATAAAATCCATTCCAGGGTCTTTCTTATTCTGTTGCACACCAGAAGCAACTACAGCAATCCACTGTCATCATCAGGAGGGCGCCCTCGTTGGGAAGGAAACTGCAGCCCTCTGCTCAATGGGAAGGGTGCTCTGTACGCTGCAGCCCAGGTTGGCTGGGGTTGGTTATTTTCAGCTGAGCCTCCCTTTCTTGCCAACCTGGATTTGAGCTGAGAGGTTAGTGAAAGGGAGAGCCCAGAACCAGGGGGACAGAGCAAGTGCCACCAAGACTGGGTTTCTTCAAGTATAAAAACCTAACTCCTTCACTAGCATGAGCACTGTAGACAGGTGGGGAAAGGGAGAGAGAGCTGCAGAGGGTGGACTCAGGGCACCAGTCAGCCTTCTGCTCTCTATGTGCCAAGTAAGGTGTATAGATAGCACTTCCACTCCCTTAGTCTTGCCAACCTAAGCAGATGCACAGCCTGGCTGTAATTCAGAGCTGGATCTGCCTGTTATATGCCCAGATTTCCACTTCTATCTCCCACAACAACTGAGGTATTTTAAAATAATGTTAAAATTTTCCAGCTGCACTAAAATTTTAGGACCTGCTCCAAAGCCCATTGAAATCACTTGGAAGACTCTCATTGAGTTGCTTCAGTGGGTTTGGACCTTCAGTCCCTTAAGAAGGGGTGTCACCCCTTCCTGACACCATATTACATACTGTGTAGTACTTTGCATCATCAAAGCCTTTTACGCACACCTATCTAGTTCTATTGACACTTTACAACACCTTTTTGAGCTAAGAAATAATTATTGCCTTTAAACAGGCATCCACCCTGTCAGAAATTAATGCTGTCCAGGTGCAGTTCTAACTGACACACCTACTGGGACATCTACATCAAGCAGAGTGCCCAAGGGTCGGCCCTGGGGCCGGTTTTGTTCAATATCTTAATTAATGATCTGGAGGATGGCGTGGACTGCACCCCCAGCAAGTTTGCAGACGACACTAAACTGGGAGGAGTGGTAGATACGCTGGAGGGCAGGGATAGGATACAGAGGGACCTTGACAAATTAGAGGATTGGGCCAAAAGAAATCTGATGAGGTTCAACAAGGACAAGTGCGGAGTCCTGCACTTAGGACGGAAGAATCCCATGCACCGCTACAGACTAGGGACCAAATGGCTAGGCAGCAGTTCTGCAGAAAAGGACGTAGGGGTTTCAGTGGACAAGAAGCTTTATATGAGGCAACAGTGTGCCATTGTTGCCAAGAAGGTCAATGGCATTTTGGGATGTATAAGTAGGGGTATTGCCAGCAGATCGAGGGACGTGATCATTCCCCTCTATTCGACATTGGTGAGACCTCATCTGGAGTACTGTGTCCAGTTTTGGGCCCCACACTACAAGAAGGATGTGAAAAAACTGGAAGTTGCTCTAACTCTCTAAGCGTCTACACTAAAATGTAGCTCACACTAATGTAACTCGCCCACTATTCTGACTTAATAACACCACCTCCACAAGAGGCATAGGTCGATGTAGTTAGGTTGATGCAGTGTCAGTGTAGACACTGTGTTATTTACATCAACTGTTGCTGCCTTTCAGAAACCATACCGCAATGCCCAATGCTATCAGTTAAATTTATGCAAGCACTTCTGATGGGGACCCCGTGCTGCCGACACTAGGAATGTAGTGTCGACATGCAAAAGCAATGTAATTACTGCCATGGCTGTATATCAACGTAATTTAGGTTGACTTAATTCTGTAGTGTAGACTTGTCTTAAAACAGGCCCGCTGCCCTGATGAGTTGACAATTTAAAAAGGCAACATAGAGGGGAGGACTGAGAAAAGGGATAGAACAGAGATTAGATTAGCTAGGGCCCCTCTGTGTATTTTATAATAGCGCAGTAATGCTGTAACATGTTAAAATGAACATTAACTGGTAAAACTAGATAATACTTAATCCTGCTTCAGTGTAGGGGATTGGACTAGATGACCTACCAAGGTCTCTTCCCGTCCTGCATTTCTATATCAGTCCTGCTTCACCAGGTTTGAACAAAGTACATGAACCTGATTCTCCACTGCTTTGCACCTTGTGTGTGCATTTAACCCTTTACAAAGTGAGTGTAAAATACAACCAGTCTGATTTGAAAGTATTTTATATCCACTTTGCACTTACTTAGCACAGGAATTGATGACTAAACAATGTGTAAGGCATTAGAGAATCAGGCCCCATGTTTGTTTTAAAGGGATCACATCCAAAGCATCTTATCAAGTCCTTCTCCTCCTTTCACTTTGATCCATCAAGCAACAATCCTGTAGAGTTTTGTACAGCAGTCAGTGGCTATTTTGCTCAGTTGCTCCATGGCTGGAAATGACTAGAATGAGTTTGAAAGCGTGAATCATAGAAACACAGACTATCAGGGTTGAAAGGGACCTCAGGAGGTCATCTAGTCCCCTGCCCAAACCAGGACCAATCCCCAACTAAATCATCCCAGCCAGGGCTTTGTCAAGCCTGACCTTAAAAACCTCAAAGGAAGGAGATTCCACCACCTCCCTAGGTAACGCATTCCAGTGCTTCACCACCCTCTTAGTGAAAAAGGTTTTCCTAATATCCAACCTAAACCTCCCCCACTGCAACTTGAGACCATTACTCCTTGTCCTGTCATCTGCTACCACTGAGAACAGTCTAGATCCATCCTCTTTGGAACCCCCTTTCAGGTAGTTGAAAGCAGTTATCAAATCCCCCCGCATCCTTCTCTTCCGCAGACTAAACAATCCCAGTTCCCTCAGCCTCTCCTCATAAGTCATGTGTTCCAGTCCCCTAATCATTTTCCAGTCCCCTAATCAATGAAGTGATCTGTAGCTCATGAAAGCTTATGCTCAAATAAATCTGTTAGTTTCTAAGGTGCCACAAGTACTCCATTTCTTTGTGTGGATACAGACTTACAAGGCTGCTACTCTGAAACCTAATAATTTTTGAGGTGCCATATCTCGACCTTACTCTGTAGTGTAGACCAGGTTTTATTCTACGTCTGGGCAGCATCTAATGAACTGTTTGGGAATTGCTAAATAAAAGGAATATAAGAACAGACAGACAGGGTCAGACCTATGGTCCATCTAGCCCAGTAGCCTGTCTTCCAGCAATAGCCAATGCCAGGTGCTTCAGAGGGAATGAACAGAACAGGTAATCTTCACGTGATCCGTCCCCTGTCATCCACTCCCAGCATCTGTCAATCAGAGGCTAAGAACACACACAGCATGAGGTTGCATCCCTGACCCTCCTGGCTTATAGACATTAATGGACCTGTCCTTAATGAACTTATCTAGCTTTTTTTTTTTTTTTTTTTGAACTCCATTACAGTTTTGGCCTTCACAACATCCCCTGGCAACACGGTCCACAGGTTGACTGTTCGTTGTGTGAAGAAATACTTCCTTCTGCTACTCTGGAACCTTCCTTCTGTTTGTTTTAAACCTGCTGCCTATTAATTTCATTGGGTGCCCCTGGTTCTTGTGTTATGTGAAGGGGTAAATAACACTTTCTTATTCAATTTCTCCACACCATTCATGAGTTTACATATTTTTATCATATCCCCTCTTAGTCGTCTTTTTTCCAAGCTGAAAAGTCCCAGTCTTTTTAAATCTCTCCTCCTTTTTAGTTGCTCTCTGTTCCACACCCAGAATCATTTTTGTTCCCCTTCTCTGTACGTTTTCCAATTCTACTATATCTTTTTTGAGAAGTGGCGACCAGAACTGCACACAGTATTCAAGGTGTGGGCATACCATGGAATTATCTAGTGGCATTATGATATTTTCTGTCTTATTATCTGTCCCTTTCCTAATGGTTCCTAACATTCTGTTAGCTTTCTTGACTGCTGCTGCACATAAAGTAGACGTTTTCTATCCACAATGACTCCAAGTTCTCTTTCTTGTGTGGTAAAAGCTAGTTTAGACCCCATCATTTTGTATTTATAGTTGGGATTATATTTTCCAATATGCATTACTTTGCATTTACCAACATTGCATTTCATCTGCCATTTTGTTGCCCAGTCACCCAGTTTTGTGGGATCCCTTTGTAACTCTTTGCAGTCTGCCTGGGACTTAACTATTTGAGTAATTTTGTATCATCTGCAATTGTACTGTTTACCCCTTTTTCCAGATCATTGATGAGTATGTTGAACAGCTCTGGTCCCAGTACAGACCCCTGGGGGGGCACCACCATTTACCTCTGTCCATTCTGAAAACTGACCATTTATTCCCACCTTTTGTTTTATGTCTTTTAACCAGTTACTGATCCACGAGAGGACCTTCCCACTTATACCATTACTGCTTACTTTGCTTAAGAGCCTTTGGTCAAAGGCTTGCTGAAAGTTCAAGTACACTATAGCCGCATGTTTGTTGACCTTCTCAAAAAATTATAATCGATTTTCGAGGCATGATTTCCCTTTACAAAAGCCATGTTGACTCTTCCCCAACAAATTGTGTTTGTCTATTTGTCTGAGTCTGTTCTTTACTATAGTTTCGACCAATTTGCCTGGTACTGAAGTTAGGCTTACCGACCTGTAACTGTCAGGATTGCTTTTAGAGCCTTTTTTAAAAATTGGTGTCACATTAGCTATCCTCCAGTCATCTGATACAGAAACTGTTTTAAATTATAGATTACATATCACAGTTAGTAGTTCTGCAATTTCATATTTGAGTTCCTTCAGACCTCTTGGGTGAATACCATCTGGTCCTGGTGACCTATTATTGTTTATTTTATCAATTTATTCCAAAACCTCGTCTACTGACACCTCAACCTGGGACAGTTTCCCAGATGTGTCACCTAAAAAAAATGGCTCAGGTGTGGAAATCTCTCTCACATCCTCTGCAGTGAAGACCGATGCAAAAAAATTATTTAGCTTCTCTGCAATGGCCTTCTCTTCCTTGAGTGCTTCTTTAGCACCAGTTGCCTGACTGGTGTACTCAAATTTTTTTTTGCTGTTTGTGTTTGAGTCTTTGGCTAGTTCCGCTTCCAATTTTTTGACCTGCCTAATTATACTTTTACACCTGACTTGCCAGAGTTTATGATCCTTTCTATTTTCCTCAATAGGATTTTACTTCCAATTTTTAAATAACTACTACTATTACTTATACAATCAAACATGGCCAATAAAAGAAAAGCATTGGGCTTGTGCCCTTTTATGCTTCTTCATGAGGTATAAAAAAGTCCTGAAAGGATAGCACCAGGACAACTTCTCTGTCTAGGTTAAGTTCCCATTGTGCCACTGGATTTCATAGATTCAAAACCCAGAAGGGATTATTAAATCTTCTAGTTTGCCCTCCTGTATATCACAGGCCAAAGAATTTCACCCAGTTACCCCTGTACTGAGCCCAGTAACTTGTGTCTGGGTGTATCTATAATGGGTGTGTTCCCACATCCTGGCTTGCTTGTTAGCCACACTCACCTCTGAGAGTCCATATGGCAGAGCCACACACTCACCAAACACTGTATACCTCATGCTTAGGGGGTCTACCAAATTCACAGCCATGAAAAATGCAGCACGGACTGTGAAATCTCTCCTGTGAAATCTGGCCTTTTGTGTATTTTTACCCTATGCTATACAGATTTCACAGGGGAGACCAGCATTTCTCAAACTGGGGGTCCTGAACCAAAAAGGGGTTGTGGGAGAGGGGGGTCACAAGGTTATTGTAGGGGCATCATAGTACTGCCACCTTTACTTCTGCACTGCTTCAGCACTGGGTGGACAGAGAACAGTGGCTACTGGCCGGGCACCCAGCTCCTGAAGGCACTGCCCGGCCAGCAGCAGCACAAATTTAAGGGTAGCAATACCATACTAGCCCACCCTTACTTCTGCGTTGCTGCCTTCAGAGCTGGGCCCTCGGCCAGCAACTGCCACTCCATGGGCTGGAGAGTGGCAGTTGCTGGCCGAGGGCCCAGCTCTGAAGGCAGCAGCACAGAAGTAAGGGTTGCAACACCATACCAGGTTATCCTTACTTCTGCACTGCTGCTGGCGGTGACTCTGCCTTCAGAGCTGGGCTCCCGGCCAGCACCCGCTGCTCTCTGGCCTCCCAGCTCTGAAGGTAGTGCTGCCACCAGTAAGAGTGGTAATACCGAAACCCCCGCTACAATAACTTTGCAACCCCCTGCCCCCACGATCCTCTTTTGGGTCGGGACCCCTACAGTTACAACACTGTGAAATTTCAGGTTTAAATATCTGAAATCATGAAATTTACAATTTAAAAAATCCTATGACCACGAAATTGACCAAAATGGACCATGAATTTAGTAGGGCCTTACTCATGCTGCAGCGAGATGTGTTTCGTGGTAGGATTTCTAGGGATATCCCAGGAACCCTAGTGCTGCACCACCGGGAGCTCCTATAGGAATTGGTTGGTGGTATGTTGTGGGAGAACTTGTCTGTCCTCCCCAGTGGAGAAGTGAGTGCCAGGCAGGTCTTACTGTGACTTACCAAGGGGTGGTGGCCATTAGAAATATTCCTGAAATACTAGCAGGCTTTCAGAGAATGGGGTTCCCCAGCTGGTTGGGACCACTGTAGCCTATAAGTCAGGGGTGGGCAAACTACGGCCCGTGGGCTGCATCCAGCCCACCAGCCGTTTTAATCCAGCCCTTGAGCTCCTGCTGGGGAGGGGGGTCAGGGGCTTGCCCCACTCTGGTGCTGCAGCCAGGGAGCAGGGTAGGGGGCCACTCCACGTGGCTCCCAGAAGCAGCGGCATGTGCCCTCTCCGTCTCCTACGCATCGGGGCAGCCAGGGGGCTCCACTCCACACGCTGACCCCACCCCAAGTGCCACCCCCACCGCTCCCATTGGCCGGGAACCATGGTCAATGGGAGCCATGGGAGCGGTGCCTGCAGACGGGGCAGCATGTGGAGCGGAGCCCCCTGGCTGCCTCTATGAATAGGAGCTGAAGGGGGGACATCCTTCTGCTTCTGGGAGCTGCTTGAGGTAAGCGCTGCCCAGAGCCTGCACCCCGTCCTGCTTCCCAACCCCCTGCCCCAGCCTTGATCCCCTTCCCGCCCTCCAAACCCCTTGGTCCCAGCCCAGAGCCCCCTCCTGGACCCTTAACCTCTCATCTGCAGCCCCACCCCAGAGCCTGCACTTCCATCCGGAACCCTCACTCCCCCTGCCTCACCTCACCTCCCCAGCCAGAACCCTCACCCCCTCCCACACCCCAACCCCAATTTGGTGAGCATTCATGGCCCACCATACAATTTCTATACCCAGATGTGTCCCTCGGGCCAAAAAGTTTGCCGACCCCTGCTATAAGTATACATATTTGCTAAGTGAGGCTTGTAGGTTCATTGCATTTCTGCCTTAACTGATACCTTTGTCTTAAGCCCTGTAAGACAATAGCTTAGCTAAACAAGGCATACAGCCATAAAAGCCTAATCATAAGCCGCTAACCAGTAGTAACCTCAGATCATAAGCTACCACAAGAATGATTGCTGTAATACGCAAGTTTATGTAATACACACTGACAGGTAACAACAAGATGCTAGTTTCTACCAGCTTGAGACCTCTTAAACTTAGGAACATCAGCAGATGTCTGACCACAAGAATGCCATGGTAACTAATGGACATATAGGCTAAGGAACTTGAGGTAAAAGGCCTAGTAACCTATGGGAGAAAGGCACCCCAGCATTAGTGGAGTGAGGAAATACAAATAAGGAAAAGGGGATGACTCCCCTACTGAATATGCATTAGGCACAGTGGCGTCAGTATAACACATTATAAAAGCTGTATCCCAGCCTGCAAGCCTTGGGAGGGGCCAGAGTGACAATCACTGGTGCTGGTGACAAGGAAGATGATGAGGACAAGGAGGAAGATAATGACTAACACTGCAAGTTGTTCTGCAAGGGATGGTGTGAGTTAGTATATGGGAGCTGAGACTCTCATTCTGTGTTATCTCTATCTACCTTGCTGGGTGGATTTTGCTAACTGTGTTAATAAAACTATTGAAGCTTTTCCTTAGCGTAACTTTAGCACCCTTGTGGCCAAGATGGAATTTGCTCTGAAGAAAGCTCTGGCAGATGGAGGGTCTGTGGCTCCCTTGTCGGGGTAAGAGCCAAGTGGGCAGCTATGGGGAGCCACGGACCCTCCTGCCCTGGGAGAGGGGACCACAGGGTGGGTACATGGTGTGATAGATTTATGTTACCAATCTGCCTGAGGTGTCAGGTGATCAGGCTGAGGCCGCAGGATCGTTAGGGGAGGAGCACACCAAATGACTAAGTTTTAAAGCTTTACTAATAGAATAACAGCGGTGAGTGCTGAGAATGCCCCACGTCACTCAGAGGAAGGAAGAAAGTGTTAGTGCCTGAGTCCTAACCCACTTTCATATCACACATGCACAACACAAGACTGGCCAAGCCTGGGTGTAACGTAAGAAGAAGAGGGGGAAGGGTAGATGAGAGGTCTGTCCTGTGCATAGGCCATCTAGGGTCCGCTGTTAATCTCTGACTTGCTTCAGCTCTCAGGAGGGTTTTTAAGCCCTGGATTCTTCTGGGGGCATTTCGTCCAAGGACCCCCGTGCTCTGTGCTCTCCGCACGAGTCCAAACCAGTCGTCCGTGGCTCCCTTCATTTTCCCAAAACACACTGGCTTCAGGGACATGAGACTGTTGTTTTCCAACTTGCTTACCTTCACAATCTCACTAGTTTTTGCAGCCCCTGCAGTTCTGTTCAGCTCAATCCTTTTTTTCTCACAGCTGGCCAGGGTTGAGATACGGGCTTCCAGCTTTTTGGCATCAGAGAGTCTGTCTGTTTATGTGTGTCGGCCTTGGATGGCTGAAATCAGCTTATCTTCTTATCTTCGGACCTAGCTGGAGCGTCGAGTTAACCTCTTCTCTTCTCCCTTCTTCCCTCTTCAGCTTCTTGCAACCTGCAAAGGAACCTTTCACTCCACACTCACACCTTCAACGCTTCCCAAAATACACTCCAATGCATGTAGAAGCATTAGCAGTATACAGTGCTGATCTGCTTACCCGGGGACCCCATGGCGGGGAGGCATTTTACTGTGACAATGGGCTGGGGGCTGCTCTTGGCCCCTCCACCCTGGGCAGATGGTGGGTCCACAGCTTCCAGCTAACTCCAGCTTCCAGCTTGGCCAGGGGTGGGGCCTTGGGGGGAAAAGGAGGGGCAGCGGTGTGGTCACAGAGGGGCCTCTGTTCCCCTCACACACACACTTTTGGGAAGGCTCCACTGCCCCTAGCAGACACTGAGCAATGTGCCTGCACTCAGAGTTCAGGAGTCCTGGACAAAGTTTCAGTCCAGTGGTGAGTCATGAGTATTCTTGGTCATCTCCAACACCAATAATCTTTCCCCAATGAACTCCTCCGGTGCCCTCTTCTGCAGCTCTCTGTAAACCCATTCTCTAAAGTTAGCGTCATCTTAGTGGCAAAGCATCATGGGAATCCTTGCTCCCAGGGAATCCTTAAAATCTTTCTTGGCTTATCTTCAGTGTCAACACAGTGGTAGATGAACTTCACTCTTGACAAAAGCAAATAATATACAGTGGAATATTCAAGGAATAATTTGAACTACTACTCCTCATTACTGGCTTCTATATTAAACATAACTGTTCAGGAGTTAGACCTGGGTGTCACTGATGACAATCCAATATGTGCAGCAGCAACCAAAAAAGCAACCAAAATCTTACGATGTATAAGGAAGGAAAATAATAATGAAAAATTGATCATACCATTATGGCAGTCAATGGAACATGCACCCTTTCCTGGAATAGAGGATGCAGTTTGGGATACCCTATCTCAAAAATAAAAAGACAAAGCAGAAATAGAGGGGTTCACAGATAGCTGATGAGAATGATTAGCGGTATGAAGAGACTCCTGTATGAGGAGAAATGGAAAAGAGTGGACTGTTTCATTTAGGACAGAGACAAATAATAGGGGACAGGACAGCCATATACTAAATAATGAATGGACTAGAAAAGGTAAGTCAGGGATTCCTACCCCTTTCTCAGTCATAAAAAAGAGGAAAGGGAATTCAATGAAAATGAAAGGCAGCAAATTTCAAACCGTAACTTTTTACACAACACACAGTCTATGAAACTCTTTGCCACATGATATCGCTAAGTTCAAGAGTTCAGCAGGATTCAGAAAAGGACTGGACTTTAATATAGTTGATGGGAACACTCACATTTAAATGAGGATTTTTTTAAAAGAAAAAATATTCTCAAAGTTTGGAAGAGATATAAGCTTTCCTACTTAAGAGAAGAAGCCAACCTCTTTCTTGGTGAACAGATGAAAAAGAAATTTCTCTTGTGAACAAATTACAATTACCCACCTCAGGGTTCTCTCACCCTCCTCTGAAACATACGGTATTGATTACTGTCAAAGACAGGATACAGATCCAGGTGACTCACAGGGCTGGGAGTGTAAAGCTGTCTGGGAAGCTTAAACTCACACTTTTCTTACACCATTTTAAAATCTGTGCATGTATGTGTTCAGATTATGGGTCACAGTGAGCTCTTCTCCAGCCATTACTCTTATAAATAGGTAGAATGTGATTATATAACCAAGTAAGTTGATGTACAATTTTCCTTTTGAATTCTCCACATAGTTGTTATCCAAAACCTAAGCTTCCACTTAAAAATATTGAGTTTCTTCTCCTTGTTGTTACCAAGAAAACTTTCAAAATATGAATCCAATGAATCAATCCAATACAGTGATGTCTGCCTGAGTCTGCAGACAGGCTGGGGCAATAACACTGAAAGGTGTGACCTATGCACTCCCCAAAGTGCAAAATTACTTCTACCTTTTCCCACAATTCCCTCTCCAGTGTTCACACCTCCAGCTGTCTCCTGGTTGCCAACATGGGTGGTGGGGAGACATGGGTGATGGGGTGGCCCCAACCCTTCTCTGAGGTCCCATCCCCACCCGCCAGAGTCTCAAGCCTCCCTCCCCCGACCACCACCCCGTGGCCATAGGAGCCCCAGCCTGGATCCAGCTGTGAAATGAGAAATGTGCCATGCAGCACGTCCCCTCCTGAGACCCCAAGCTGCCCACTGGGAAAAGCAAAAGCTCTTCCCTAAGAACTTGAGCTTTTTATATGAGCCATTCAGGTTCCAGGGCAACTGAGGAGGTGGTATCTACTACTTAGCTTCCCAAATTCGTCAGTAATCTCTCTGGAGTCCAGGGAGATTACTGATGAACCTGGGAAGCTGACTAGCAAATACTGCCTCCTCAGCTGCCCCTACCCTGGAACCTGAATGGCACATAATAATAAGCAAAAACTTCCTCTGGCGAAGCCCAGCCTGTGCAAACCGCCAAAACCCTGCCTCCCCTGCCTATGCCTAGCCTATGCCTAGTCTATTATGCTCTATGGTTGCCAGAAAACAAAATAATTTCTGAGGCCTCCCTAGGTGCCAACCCAGCTGCTAAAACCTTCAGCTTCTCCCTTTCCCTCAACACCAATTTCTACAAAATAATTACATAGTACAGTACCAACACCAGCAATTTATTGAAAATGTGGGGCAGTGTAAAATAAATTGAATATCAGAAATAATAAGCAACAAGGGCGCGTGTACTGATTCTATTATACTACATAGGAGATGAATGACAGAAAAGAGTTTGAGGTGAAATGCTGCATAATTTAGGTGTCCCTACCTCAAAATCTAGGTCTGCCATATAGGAAACTGAGCCTGGCTTGTATGTGTGACCATGACTGTTCATATTGGCAATGCATATGTAAGCAGAATCTGAATGAGCATTCCTCTGACATCTAGTGGTGAGCTGTGGAAAGGGACTTCAGGAGCTGATCTCATTTGCATGGGCACACCCACCCTGCCTAGGTGCTCAGCTTGATGGGGTTGCTTACCCAAATGGCCACTTTTGGCTGGTGTGGGATCTCCAGTCTCCTTGTTATTGGGGCAGGAGTTTATCCTTGTTATGTGAATCAAGGGTAGCAGAACTGTACATGGCATTTCCCGACTGAGGGACTCACCCTCAACCAAATAGCACTCACTAGGCTGGGGACGTGCGTTCCAAAGCTCTGGTGAGTGGAGAGAGGGTAGAGGTAGGTACTTGAGTGTGAGATGGTGTGGGCCTTTTCTAAGGGCATAGACACTATTTTATCCTGCCTCTGTCCAGTGTGTAATAGAGCTAATTTAGACCCAATTGAGAGTCTTGTTACATGCTGCAGACCTGAAATTGCTAATACCTAGGTGTAAGAATTAGACCTCCTTTGGTACGATGTCTTTTATGCAAGAGAATACCCCCTGTGCACCAGCAATAAAGCTTTCCCACTGAAATCACTGGGAGACGTATTAAGTAGGGGGCCCTGAAGACATCTTGGCCTGGGCAGCTGATGGAGAGGCGTGGTGAGAAACCAAAATGGGGGCTGATGTAGAGGCACAGCAAGCTGTCAGCAGGGCGGCTGGTGGAGAAGCGCTGGCAGAGAGATGCGGCCAGCAAGGTGGCTGGTGAAGAGGCGTGGCTGGTGGAGAGGCGTGGCAAGTGGCCAGCAGGGCAGCTGGCGGAGAGGTGCGGCCAGCAGGGCGGCTGGTGGAGAGGTGCGGGCGGTTGACGGAGAGCTGCAGCCAGTAGGGCAACTGGTGGAGAGGTGCAGCCTTCAGAGTGGCTGGTGGAGACTGCCAGAGCAGAGCCCCTCAGAGAATGGCAGCGAATGAGTACCTGAGCAACGGAGCGAGTACGGTGCCTCCTTACCCTCCCAACCACCCAGGGTGGGAGGTGAACTCTGCAGATGCACCTCTGAACTCTGGGTCTGTACTGTCCAAGGACAGCACCTGTGAGTGGGGTGCAGAGAAGGGATGGGAACGTTAAAGGGACTTTTGGGTTACTCAACTTAAGAACCTGAGGGAAAAGGACACTGCCCAACTTACTTGGTGGTGGGTCTTTTGCTCATGGTTTATGTTTATATATCCTGTTTGTGGTGTTTCCCCAAATTAATGCTGCGTTATTTCCCTCCTTTTATTAAAAGGTTTTTTTGCTACACTTAGACTCTGTGCTTGCAAGAGGGGAAATATTGCCTCTTAGAGGTGCCCAGGGGATGGTGTGTAATTGTCCCAGCTCACTGGGCAAGGGGCTCAAGCCGGTTTGTGTTGTATTGTTGAAAAGGAAACCCTTGATATTGAACCCAGCCCTTGTTGCTGCCAACTGACTGGCGGAAGGGTTACACATATGTTGTGCACATAACTGGCAACACAACCAACCAGACACCCCTCTTGATGTCACTTACACCATTTTCCTGTACACACTGAACTATTTGGTCCCTTGATCACTGTGCACTATATGGGCCCTGGCACTCAAAGAATAATCCTCAAGACAGCTATTCACAGAATTGGGGGGGAAATATTCTATATTTACAGATATCTTTTAAGGGTTGAATTCTGCCCTTGGATGCTACATCAAGAGCAGAATTTGACCCAAAGATGAGACATTTTCAGGCTCTTGATCGCAGCATCCCTGGGCCTGACCAGTCTTGCTACACTACCCTGTTCACATATGATTCACCATCACTAAATTCACTTGTCAGCAATTTGACTCTTCCTGAGATTTTTTTTTATAACTTTCATTTGTATAGTGTCCCTCACTAAAGAGAGGCAGGGCACTACCCAGTTAAATGCTGGAAAATAATCAGGAATTAAGTATTATTAAAAACAAATGCATCTTTTAATCCTGTTTTTAAATGTTAATGAGGAATGCTGCCTTTTTTCTTCAAACACAAAACCCAAGTAAAACATTACGCACTTTAAACTTAATAAGGCCAGACTGTGTCTTCACTAGGCTTTGCCTATACTAGAAAAGCTGCACTTGCTTGACTAACTTAAGTTTAAATTCATCTAGTTAAATTCATCTAGGTGGAAGCCCCTAGTGTAGATGCAATTAGTTTAAACCATTGCATTAAATGAGTTAGATTAATTTGGTAAGGGCTGCTCTACACTACAGAGTTAGGTCTACACCAGGGGTCGGCAAGCTTCGGCACTCGGCCCATCAGAGTAATCCGCTGGTGGGCCACAAGACATTTAGTTTACATTGACTGTCCGCAGGCACGGCCCCCCTGCAGCTCCCAGTGGCCGCAGTTCGCTGTTCCCGGACAATGGGAGCTGCAGGAAGTGGCGGCCTGTACGTCCCTGCAGCCTGCACTGCTTCATGCAGCTCCCATTGGCCGGGAACGGCGAACCACGACCACTGGGAGCTGCGGGAGGCTGTGCCTGCGGACGGTCAACGTAAACAAAATGTCTTGCGGCCTGCCAGCGGATTACCCTGGTGGGCCACGTGCCTAAGGTTGCCAACCCGTGGTCTACACACTACCCTGTGTGATGTAATTAAGTCGACCTTAGCCCCAGTCTAGGCACTACGAGGTCAAGGGAAGAATTCTGTTGACCCAGCTAGTGCCTTTCAGAGAGGTGGATATACTGCAGCAACGGAAGAACCCCTGCTATTGCTGTAGTGTCTACAGCTGCACCACTATAGTGTATATAGCGCCGACATATTCTAATTTAGCAATCCAAATTAAACCAATTTAAGCAAGGGTTAAACTGACAAGACTAGCTAGGCCTAGGACACTTGGATCAAAGCCTGAAAATGTATTATCTTTGGGCTTGATGCAGCATCCAAGGGTAGAATTAAACTCTTGAAAGAAATCTGTGAATATGAAATATTTCTTCCCTGGTTTATGTGCATCTATATTAGGGAATTGCACTGATTTAACTAGACTGAATTAAAATTGGCTCAGTTAAAGCAGTACAATATTTCTAGTATAGACAAGACCATAGACGTGTGCACTATACCTGCATCTAGCCTCAGAATGTTGACCTGAGACTGCCTTTTAGGTGATGTCTCAGGTCTGCCTCCAAAACCTTAGAGGCCAATTTCATTGTTGCTCTAAGGCCCCTTTCCCCTGGCTCATCCATTAGGTGTCCCAAGGGAATACCCCTAGTGCAAGAGGCCTTTCTAGCAGGCATAGAGTCAGCAAAGCCAGATCTGTGAGTCCTTCCCCATGTGGGGGCTGCATTGGGGGGCAGATCCAAAGTGGGAAGGTGCAAGCCAAGGAGGGATGAGGCATGGTCAGGTCATTCCCATGCCCCATCTATTGCACAGTGCTGTAATGTTCATAAGGATCATGAGAGCCATGGTACAATTAGAACAATTTAGGGCTGCCCTTAACTAGGGTGACCAGATGTCCCAATTTTATAGGGACAGTCCTAATATTTGGGGCTTTTTCTTCTATATGTGCCTATTACCCCCCCCGACCCCCTGTCCCAATTTTTCACCCTTGCTATCTGGTCACCCTACCCTTAACCAGGGGCCAATCTGGACTCATGAGAGGGGAGGCACAAACCACCTCCCCTTAATCTCATCACCAGGTGCTGAACCAATGTGGGGATGAATCGAAGCCCAGTGTTTGTGTTGCTGCCACAGGTGTGAGGATAGCAGGTGTTGCAAATAGGTAAGTAATATTAAATAGAATGAATAAGAGGGAAAAGATGCCAAAAAGAAGCCAGTCCCTGAGTCTCACCATTGTCCAGATTCACTTAAAGTAGGAGCTATGGGACAGATTTACAAGGATATTTAGGCACGTAAAGATGCAGATAGGCACTTAGTGGGATGTACAAAAACCCCTAAGCAGGTTAGGGCCCTAACTCCTTCTGAAATCAATGGGGCTAATGGTGCCTAACTCACTAGGCACTTCTGTAAATCCAAGTTTCCTCTGTAAGGAAAAATTCAGGAATTTCATATTTGCGTATAGTACACTAGATGTGGATGGGGCCAGAGGCATGCACGGTGCTTTACAAACAAAACATGCTACAATTCGCAAGGCAATTGCGTATGTGCACAACTATAAGTATCTGAGCAGTCCTAGTGATAGGATGGCTCATGCCCTTGATGATACACTCATGCTTGAGTACTTTGCTGAATTGCAGCCATTATTCCTGCCCCACAGATTTTACAATTATTCTAGAATTCATCATGTCTTGACAGAAGGAGAAATGATCTCAGATAAGGAGGAAGTTTGCCATTTGGAAATAAAAACAAAGTATTTCATCAGCAGTTGTAATCCCTTGTGGGAACTGAAAACTGTGCAAAAGAGAGCTCTTCCCTTAAACTTTTCTGCAGCTTCATGCAAATTGTTGCCAGATTTTATCCTTTTGAAATATTTGGTACAATTCAAAGTACACACTTACTTTCCTGAATAATAAATCTAGAATCTAGAACGGAGTGGGCAAACTATGGCTTGGGGGCTGCATCCGGCCCTCCAGATATTTTAATCTGGCCCTTGAGCTCCCGCATGGCTCCTGGAACCAGCAGCATGTCCCCACTCTGGCTCCTATGTATAGGGGCAACCAGGGGGCTCCTCACACTGCTCCTGCTTCCGCATCTCCCATTGGCCAGGAACCGCAGCCAATGGGAGCTACAGGGTGGCGCTTGCAGACAGGAGCAGGAGGGGGCACATGCTGCCACCTCTGGGAGCTGCTTGAGGTAAATGCCGCCCGGAGCCTGCAACCCTGACCCCCTCCCATGCCCCAACCTTCTGCCCCAGCTCTGATCCCCCTCCTGCCCTCTGAACCCCTCAGTCCCAGCCTGGAGCACCCTCCTGCGCCCCCAACCCCTCATCCCCAGCCCCACTCCAGAGCCCGCACCCCCAGCCAGAGCCCTCACCCACTCCTGCAACCCAACCCCCAATTTCGTGAGCATTCATGGCCTGCCATACAATTTCCATACCCAGATGTGGCCCTCGGGCCAAAAGATTTGCCAATCCTGATCTAGAACAATAAAGCATGCTGAGGAAAGTGCCTCCCACAGTATTTGGCTAGGAAGTCTTTTTTGTAATAGACAGCCCTCTTGTTTTAACAGCTAATGACATATTAGTCAAGTTTGTTTTGCAAGACCTTCTTTGCAATTCCTTCAGTTCTATGTGACTTTTCCCTAGAACATGTTTCCACAAACCCAGTTCAACTTCCTTGTCTCTGAATAGTTTGGCAAGAGGAGAATGCATTTGTCATATCTGCATGCATGAAAGTATCAGAAAAGTATGATGCATAGACAGGTGGAACCATTTAATTGTCAAACCACACTCACTATTCCTGTTTTTTCTGATTCAGAGTTCTTGAACTTGGAGTGTCAGGTATCCTCCCTTGGCATATCTTGTTGAATTACTTTCCCCTCAAAGTGAGCCAGCTGCTGACAACAGCAATAAAAGAATGATTTTAAATATCTAATTACAATGACAATTAAACGTGTATAAATATCAAATCTCAGTTTCCATGGAGGAATCCTTTTACCAAAATCCCACACACTGCATCTAGCTAGTGTGTCAAACTGGCTTTTATGCCCCACCCCCATGCCAATGAAACCACCATCATCAAGGATTTCAATGACCACTTCCTGACCAAATCATGTGGTTTCTACTCCATCCTTATCCTCCTGACCTCATTGCTGATTATGATTGAATCGATCGCATCCTCACTCATGACATCCTTTCTGCTTTTGTTGCACTGCCTGCTCTCTGCCTCTATAACTGCTCCTTCAGTATGGCCAATAGCAGTTTCTCCTTCTCATCGCTGTGAATTCCTAGAGGGTTTTGTCTTTGCTTCCCTCCTCTACACCTTACGTCTGAACAAGCAAACTCATGTGGCTTCAGCTATCATCTGTACACCCTTTATATCTCAAAGAGATACAGCAGAAATACAGGGGGGCCAGAGACGGACAATGAAAATCATTAGATACATGGGGAGACTTCCGTAGGAGGAGAGGCTGAAAAGATTGGGACTGCCTAGTTTAGCGAAGAGACAAATAAAAGGAACATGACAGCAGTATTTATTTTTAAGGTCAGGCTTGACAAAGCCCTGGCTGGGATGATTTAGTTGGGGATTGATCCTGCTTTGAGCAGGGGGTTGGACTAGATGACCTCCTGAGGTCCCTTCCAACCCTGATATTCTATGATTCTATGTAAAATAATGACTGGTATAGAGGGGGTAAGTTGGGCACTCCTATTTATCTTTTTGCATACTACAAGAAAAGTGGGTCTGTCAGTGAAGTTGAAAGACAACACATTTACAAATGCTAGAAGGAAATACATTTTGTGCACCATAGTTCCTGTGGACCTCATTTCTGCAAGATATATGGCTCCGTTTAGTAGCGTTCAGAAAAGGATTAGGCATTTTAGTAACATAATCCAGTTACATTAGATAAATTTGATAACATAGAAATAAACCCTCATGCTTCAGGGCATAAGCATCCCCCAGTTGCCTGGGGTTAAATGAAAGTTTCCTCCCTGGGCTGGTTACTTCATAATTGTCCGTCAGAAGGTTTTTTAGATCTTCCTCTGAAGCATCTGGATCTAGTTACTGACAAAGAGGACACCAGACTAGCTGGACTACTGGTCTGATCCAGTATGGTAATTGCTTTGTGCCTATGTTACGTTCATAAATCTATGCCTGTCAGGGATAGTCTATGTCCTACCCATGCGTAGGGGATAGACTAGACAACCTCTCAAGTCCCTTCCAGCCCTACATTTCTATGATTCTCCACACCTGACCAATCCCTCTCTGTCCAGTGCCGTATGTCAGTTGTCGCACCAACATTTCTTCCTGAATGTCTCACAGACAACAAGTTGAACACTGTTAAAAAAGAGCTCCATATTTTCCATTGTAAAATCTTTGTAATTATCTCCCCCAATCTCTGTAATTATCAGTGAGAATACTACCATCCATCCCATTGCCCAGGCTCAGAATATAGAAGTGACAGTCAACTTCTCCCTCTTCTTCACCACACACATTCAGATTGTGTCCAGATTTTGCCATTTCTTCCTCTGCAACGTAGTGAAATCCAATCTCTCCCCTCTGCCTGACCACTAAAACTCTTGTCCTTGCTCTGATCATCTTGTGTCTTGATTACTGCAACCTCCTCTTCTCTGGAATTCTCAATGCCTTCATCACCCCCTCTGGTCCATCAAGAGCATGGCCACTAATATTATCTTCTTGGCCTGTTTATCTGATATCAGTTCCTCTCTGGATCCCTTTCCTGACTTCCCCTTAACTACTACATCAAGTTTTAAGTTTCCTGTGTTCACCATTAGCCTCCTACACAATCCATCCTAAAACTATATCTCAGAACGTATGTCTTATTGTGTTGCCATACCCTTCTGCTTCACCAAAGATGCCAGCCTATTCATCTTCCCCTACTCCTTCCTCTGTGTGTGTTCCTATGCTGACCCATTTGCATGGCAGGCCTGCCCCATCCTTACTTCCCAGCCCACCAACCTCTCCTTTAAATTCCTCCAAAAGACTCACTTATTCTTGGGCTATGTCTTCATTGCAGAGTTAACTTGACTTATCTACACTTGAGTTATTCCTCTCTGAGTTAGCCGAACTCAACTGAAAGCAGCCATGCTGAGGACTAACAGTCAAATTGTTTCAGAGTAACAGCCGTGTTAGTCTGTATTCGCAGAAAGAAAAGGAGTACTTGTGGCACCTTAGAGACTAACCAATTTATTTGAGCATAAGCTTTCGTGAGCTACAGCTCACTTCATCGGATGCATACATTGGCACTGCAGTCACTTGTGTGGGGCACTAAGACTTCTGAGGGAACATCCCATAGTTCTTGACAATACACTAAGCAGAGTCACTCTTTGAATTCTTTCCCAGTAAATTGTGGGAGAAGTTATCTGTCCTTTCTCAGCGCATGGGATGGGATGGGGGATGAAGGTGGGGATTGTGGGAAGCCATTGGAAGACTAGTAGCACTTGAGTGTCACTGGCCCATCATCACACTTACAGTGTGGGTGTGTTAGCAGCTAACAAGCTGTACTTACTTGAGATTTAGGGCTGGTCTACACTGGGAACTTACATTGGCATCGCTACATCTCTGAGGGGTGTGAAAAAACCACTCCCTGGAAAGACATAGCTCCACCGACCTAATCCCCAGTGTAGACAGCAGTAGGTCAACAGAAGAATTATTCCATCAACCTGGCTACAGCCTCTCAGTGAGGTGGATTACCTACACCAACAGGAGAAGTAGTAATAGCAACCCAAATGCATGGTTTCTACCTTCAGCACCCCCACAATAAAAATTGTTCAAGCACCACTGGTAGGTAGTATCTACACTGAAGTGCTACAGCTGCAGTGCTGTTGCTGTAGCAATTTAAGCATAGACATACTCGCAGCCTTTACCCCCTCCAGTTAAAAGCACCACTGCACTTAAGGGTTTGTGTGTATGAACTGGAGTCAATTTAGGAGCAACACAAGTTAACTGGAGTTAACTGTGCAGTGAAGAAATGCCCTCTGCTGCCTCAGTGTAATCAACATACAAAACCTCCAAGTGAGTCCATTAGACCTGATTGCTTCCAACCCTGATATTCTGTGATTCTAAGAACCTCTCTTGATAGCTCAGTGGTTTGAGCATTGGCCTCCTAAACTCAGGGTTGTGAGTTCAATCCTTGAGAGGGCTGTTTGAGATGTGGGGCAAAAACTGTGGATTGGCCCTGCTTTGAGCAGGGGGTTAGACTGTCCCTTCCAACCCTGATATTCTATTATTTAAACTAGGAAATTAGCTCAATACAAGGGCACCCCAGAGCCTTCCCCTCCCTAAGGCCCCGTGCCTACGTCCCTGCACCCTGGGGCCCCTACCCAGGGCAGGTGGAGGGATCCAGGATCCCCACAGCTTCCCACGCATCTCTCCCCAACCCAGCTCCAGCCAGGGATGGGGGGGCCTCACAGCCCAGCCATGATAAGAGCCATGCTGGCAGCTGTGGGGAGTGCAGCGGGCCCTCCACCTGCCAAGAGCAGCCCCTGGTCCATGTCTCCATCCAGGGCAGGTGGAGGGTCCACTGTGGCTTTCCACAGTTGCTCAGGGTGTGAAAAATCCACACCCCTGAGCAACGGCGTTATACCAACCTAAGCCCTCCGTGTAGACAGCACTATGTCGGCCAGGAGAGCTTCTGCTCACATAGCTACTGCCTCTGGAGGCGGTGGGGTATCTAAGCAGATGGGAGAGCTCAGTCCGTTTAGTGTGTCTTCATTAAATCACTACAGAGGTGCTGACACAGCTGCACGGATGCAGCATTGTAAGTGTAGACATGTCCTTAGGTTTCCCAGCGCATGGCCCTGTGTGTCTCTTGGACTGTAAACTCTTTGGGGCCTGGGGCCTCTCTCCTTTCCCGCCTTCTGCAGCGCCAAGCACGCGGTTGGCAGCAAGCAAATACTAAAGAGCCCTGCAATAATAATATTGTGGCAGTAAGAAAGCCTGCGGGGGCCTGTTTTTACACTCAGGGAGAGACAAAGGCATTTTGGCCCAAATCCATTGCTTTAGGGGGCTGAAAGGAGGCGAGGGGGAGGCTGTGAAGCGACTGGGAGGTGCAGAGGGCTCTGTGTCAAGGGTCACTCTGCCATGCAGGGGGCAATTGCCCCCTTCCCATGGGTGGCTCGGCCCCTCTCCGAGCTCTTGGGAGGGGCTGGGAGAGGGACTGGGGGCGGTGCGGCGGGAACGGCTGGAGCCAGGCCCGACGGAGGAGACGGGAGTGGGGGCAGCGCCTCAGCCCGGCTCGCTCCGGGGAGGGGGAGGAGGCGGAGGCGGGGGTTAAAAGCCGCTGCCGGGAGGAACCTTTTGGAGACAGCGGCCGCTGGGACCTGAGGCGCCCGGACCGCCAGGAGCCCTGCCTGCTCCGGGGCGCTGATCTCCCGCCGCCGCAGGCTCCGCGCGTTGCTGAGACAGGTGAGGGTCCCTCGCGGCGGGGAATCCGGAGTAGAGCGGGAGCGTGACGGCATGTGTGTTTGCGCCCACAGGAGAGGAATCCGGATTAATATGTGGGGGGTGTCCTGCTCGCACACGAGGGGGGATGCGGAGGGAATACTGCGTGTGTACTACGCAAGGAATCCAGATTAGAGGGCAGTGTGTCTGTGACCGTGCAGGACTGGAGGAATCCGGATTAGAGGGGTGCTGTGTGTGTTACTGAAGGAGCAGTCCGGATTAGGGGGGCGCTGGGGGTGTGTGGCTGCTCGAGGAGTCTGGATTAAAGAGGAGTTTGGGGGTGAGTGCAGGAGCAGTCGGGATTAGAGAGGCGCTGGGATGTGTGACTGCTCGAGGAGTCTGGATTAAAGAGGTGCTGGGGGTGTGACTGCAGGAGCAGTCTGGATTAGAGGGTTTGAGGCAAACTCTTGCCGTATTTAGATGAAGTTTCCTTTTTCAGTTCTTTTTCTGATTGGGGTCTCGTTTGTGGATATCCCAGCCCTGGAGCAGTGAGGGTGCCTGGTGGCAAGAACGCGGGATTTGCAGGCTCTTTACTAAACTGGGACATCTAATTTAAAAAGACTAACCACAGCAGAATATACCAGGGAAGGCTGAATGAGGGAAAGTTCAGGCTTCGGGGATAAAAGGGAATTTTTCAGTGTTACATTTAACCCAGTGCATTTTGATCTCCTTCACTTTTGTTAATATTTTATCATGAATTGAGTGCAGAGAGGTTAGCAGCCCTGGATTTGAACTGCTCAGCATTACTTGAACGAGTAAAGCGGAAAATGTGCTAAAACAGCTCAAGCAATACTGACATGTCAAACCTTACTTGGCTTGTACATGCAAAGTCTTGTATAGGAGAAACACCTGGTTTCCTTGAGGGTGAAAGGAGTGAGTTCTTAAAGAAATTATCGTGCATCGCTGCTTAATGACAACTTGCTTTCAGTGTCAATATTTTAATTAAACTACCTGTCGTTAAACCATCCTACTGTTTACAATCTTGAATTTTTCTAGGAGTCAATGAGAGTCTGCTATTGATTTAAATAGAAGCCGGACTAGACACATGAAGAACATGTGCTGTGATTTTTATAAGATTTTTATCACTCTGTATATTTTAACTATAAAAATCGGATTTTCTAATAATTTCTGTGAAGGTAGTGACAATGTGAGTATTCAGGGTTCATGTTGTCAGTTCCAACAACTGATTTAAATGCTCCCATAGTGGAAGGAGAGAAGGAAAAAGTGCTTCATGTCCAAAATCTCTACAGGTACAAGTGGATTCATATCCACAATGCAAATTTGCTCTTCTTCAGCACTCCTGTTGGATATCAGAGTGGCAATTTTAAAGAGACAAGGTGGGTGAAGTAATAGCTTTTTCTGAAAGAGACAAGCTTTTGAGTTTACATAGAACTTACACAGAGCTCTTTTCCGAGCAGTTTTAAACTCAGATGTGTGATAGCACATCCAATGCATGCGATGAAGTGAGCTGTAGCTCACGAAAGCTTATGCTCAGATAAATTGGTTAGTCTCTAAGGTGCCACAAGTACTCCTTTTCTTTTTGCCAATATTTGCAGTTCTTTTCCTACTTTCAATCAATTCGTACTAGTCCAGGTTTTTTTTAACGATCCTTTTTTAATTGCTGAGATTTTATGTGATGAGTGAGAGTAGGTTGTTAGCAGAAATATACAGCATCTGATCATGGTCAAGGGAATAGGTCATCACAGAAAGCAATACAGAATGGGACCAACTTGTGTGGTGGGAAAATAGAGGGAGGCTAAGAATTTCAACCACCTTTTCAGGGCTGCCTTTTCTCCTTTATCATTCAGTTTCTCCTTCCCTTATCACAGCAGTAAATCTCTGATATCTCCTTCTACTTTAAAGCCTATCCCCACAAGCATATCTGCCATGTCAAGAGATTGTGTTACTGTTATAACATGCTAGTCCTCTTTGTTGGCATACCACTTGGTCTTGCCTGTGTAGACTACAATAAACCCTGTTGGAATATGTTCAGGGAGTATAGTTTTATAACATGAGCTTTGAGTACAGTAGACTTGCATGTGTAGACAGGCCTTTAGGATAGACATTCACCTCCCATGTGGCAGAGAAGCCCAATAATTGCTGCATGTTATAGGGCAAACACAGTGCATGATCCTTCCTCCCCTGGTGGAGGGTGTGTCACCTTCCAACAGGCTTTTATCCATGGCCAGCTTGGGTCTCCCACACAGCAGAATTGAACATTATTCCTAACGGATAATGAACCAGCCCTGCCAGAGTTTTATCTGCTGTTTCAAAGTACTTTGTCTACTTCATCAACAATTCCCAACAACTGTGTTCAGTGAATGATCCATGTCTCAAGGCGGCATATCAGCATCAGCAGAATTTACGCTTTCATTTTAAAAAAAAAAGTTTCTTTACTGGTTGTGAAGAAAACTTTCCAAATGGGAAGTAGTGTAGCACTTGCTGTGCTTTAGAGAGACTGAAACAGCACTAATGAGAGGTTTGACTTACTCCCAGCGCTTGTCTACACTTAAAATGCTTCTGCGGCACAGCTGCACTGCTTCAGTGTACACACCATCTACGCTGACAGGAGGGATTCTCCCATTGGTGTAGGTAAGCCACCTTCCTGAAAGGCGGTAGCTAGGTGGATGGAAGAATTCTTCTATAAACCTAGCACTGTCTACACTGGGGCTTAGGTCAGCTTGACTGCGCCACTCGGGTGTGGATTTTTCACATCCCTGAGTGACATAGTTACGCTGACCAAATTTTCTAGGGTAAACCAGGACTTATTTATCTCATTTTGGTGTTAATTCTGAAAACTAAGGCCACATCTACACTAGTGAACTTACAGTGGCACAGCTGTACCAATGCAGCTGCTCCGCTGAAAGATCGCTCATGTAGCCGCTCTGTGCTGACAGGAGAGAACTCTTCATCGACATTATAACACCACCTAAATGAGCAGCGGTAGCTATGTCAGTGAGTGAAGCTCTCCCGCCGACATAGTGCTCTGCACACCCCTGACCGACATAAGTTTTTTCCGACATAAGTGGTACTGTAGACATGGCCTAATTACATTTCAAATGTCAGCATTAACTGTTTAGCTGATTATTTTTTTAGCATAAACATCCACCTCCTATAATGTCTGTATCCAGTCTGTGGATGGAGGCAGTGGTGATACATGGAGGTGGGTCAGCCATATCCTTCTGGCCCCTTCAGAAGCTTAAAAAATTGCTCTAAGAGGGGGATGTCCTGCAGTGCCAGCCTTCTTTCCCTGACTCTGGGGTGGAGGAGGGTTGAGAGGGAAGCAGCAAACTACTGCTGGACTTTTCCCACAGAGATGGAGAACTCTGAGAAAGAACTGAGGACACAGGTGAGAGGAGGGCTCACTTATTTGTTGGCCTAACCATATCTTAACCAACAACTCCTTTGGAAATGTTAGCACCATCAGAGATCAATATAATTAATGCACTAGTAAAATGTTTGATTCCATCATCTTTTTAAAATATGGGCAGTGCAAATTAAAATGACTTGTGTTTGTCTATTAGTCTGTTTACCTGCAATGCTGGGCTAGTGCCAGGAAACCTCCCAGTTCACGGAAGTTATGGTATTGATTTTCTAATCCTTGATAACTGGTCCTTTGGTATATTCCTCTTGTCATATTAGGTCAAAGGACACAGAAGAGAAGATGGACTGGGGAACATTGCAGAAGATTTTAGGAGGTGTGAACAAACACTCCACCAGTATTGGGAAGATCTGGCTCACTGTCTTGTTCATTTTCCGTGTTATGATTCTCGTGGTGGCTGCAGAGAGAGTCTGGGGAGACGAACAAAGTGATTTTGTCTGCAACACTCTGCAACCGGGATGCAGAAATGTTTGCTACGACCACTTCTTCCCCATCTCTCACATTAGACTGTGGGCCCTCCAGCTCATCTTTGTCTCGACTCCTGCGCTTCTGGTGGCCATGCATGTTGCACACAGACGGCATGAGAAGAAAAGGCAGCTCACAAGTGGTGAGAAAGTGGATATTGAAGAACTGAATAAACAAAAGTATCATATTCAGGGCCCCTTGTGGTGGACATACACCTGCAGCATATTCTTCAGAATCATCTTTGAAGTTGTCTTCATGTATGTGTTTTACACCATGTATGATGGATACCAAATGCCTCGCTTACTGAAATGTAGTGCGTGGCCTTGCCCCAACACAGTGGATTGCTTTGTTTCTCGACCCACTGAGAAAACAATGTTTACTATTTTCATGCTTTCTGTGTCTGGGATCTGTATGCTGTTAAACTTGGCTGAAATGTGTTATCTGGTGATAAAATTTTGTATGAAAGCACCTAGGAAACCAGTAACTTTTAAATAGCTCCCCACTTATCAGAATATTTTCTCCCCCAATGTCCTGATAGGTATAAAAAACAGTGCTGTTTTTCAGGCTGAATGAAAATAAAATGTAAACATAAAATGTAATTTATTTTAAAAATCTGATAGCCCTCCCATGAAACTTACTGAGTTTTTAAAGATCATGTATGTGTGCTGAATACTCCCTTAGCTGAATACTCAGAGAGCATGATCCTGCAAGCTGTAGCTTTTCAAATTTGCAACTGGTAGAAGAGTAAACCCTGTGCTGATTCTAGTGTTAAGAAGCCAGTGGAGTGTAATCATTTTAAAAAGGAATACACTTGTGTGCCTCTCGCTGTGGGAGAGGCCAGAGAGGGGAGATCCACATGTTCCTAGCACATAGTGTGTGTTGCACCAATCACTTTCAGTGATGAAGCTGCTAAGAAGGGTTTGTGTCTGAATGGGACAGAGCTTTGGTTTGGGGCATTTTTAGGCATTCTCTAGTTTTAGAGACTCTCCTCGCTGCACTGGGGAAAGAGGAAGGCAGAGAGGCAACTGCATCTATGGTAGGGTCCTTGTTTCTCTCTCCCAGCAATCCCCGCGTTCATGGAGGGAATGTGTGTGTATGTGTGTGTGTGTGTATATATATATATATATAGTATGGATACATACACAGCCTAGTACCGTATTTTTCAGCAGATTCCTTCTAACTGATCTCAAAGGGGGTGGGTTGTTCAGTTCAGCCAGTGGTGAAACAAGCCATGGCAGTATTGCTTCCATGGAGGCAACCACATGGAAGTTAGCATTGTAGGGGGTGGAATTGGAATCCCTTGCTCATTCCCTGGGACAGGCAATCAGGCAAACACCTCCTTCCCATATAATAATTTAGAGAAAACATGAGGCTGGGGTGCCCAAAGGCTTTCTTCTTCCACTCTTGCCCTGCAACACATTTTTCCAGGGAAAGGGGTGGTGCTGAGGGCCTCAGTTTGGTAGGTTCAGTTCTAACATTTGAAAAAGATTTTTTACCAAATAATTGGCCCTCCTTCAATTGCTTATTTTAAAAATTTGTGCTGACGAAAGAACAAGGAAAATTGTTTCTTTATCATTCCATTTTGTATTGCTCAGGACAACTACTGTACTTCAACTCTTATTGCATAATACATAGCAGGACGCACCCTCGTAGTGTTCCGACACAGTTCTCTTCTTTCTATCCTTTCTGGGTAGCACTTAACTGTAAAGCCTTCTCCAAATCCTTAACTAACCCACGGTAGGGTGTATCAGTCGTCAACACTCTCAGTTACAGTGTGAGTCACTTGTCCCTCATTTCACAATGTACACAGGAGGAGTTAGATGATCCCTAAAGATCTAAAATAACGCTGTCTAGGCATGAGAGATGTATGTTATAGGAACCTTCTTTTTCTTTTAACGTTCCCATTGTTAAGATGTAAATTGCATGTAACCAAGTGGAGGAATAACAAGAGTGCATCTGGCCCTGTATCTTTACAGTATTCTCAGTAACCATTAAAATTTACATATTTACATGGGGAATTTCAGCATTACATGTAGCAATACAATTTCAGCACTTCTCCCAAGTGGCTACCCATTAGAAGTAACTGTAGAGAGCCAGTTACTCCTGTTATGGGCTGCAATAACTTGGTATGCCCAGAGAGGGCATATTTTAGGGGCAGCATGTAGAGTATCTAGGTTTCTCCCCTTACATCTGTTGTCGCCTGCAATACATCCCAATTTACTGCTGTTGGAGGAAATGAGGATGCACTGATTTAGGCAGGGTAGCATGTGGAAATATTGCTAACCTGCATCACCTCATTGTGCACTGGAAACGGAACACAAACAAGTTACTACTACTGATGTATTGAGTATCAGCTGGTACGTCGGGCCCCAAACCAGGTATGTTCATTACAGGCTTAGGTTGGGTGGACTTTCAAAATGTACAGTCAGAAATCTGATCCCTAATGGGGGGAGGAAAAGAAATCAAAGCAGCATTATCAGAAACATGAGCAAAACTTGAAAAGTAAATAAGAATTAAATGGGAAACTCTGTCTGTATGAGAACATCCTTCATCCAACTGTGGTGAACAAAAGCTTTGCCATGCAGCATGCTTTTGCTTGGTTCCTGCACAGTTACATGTCCAACTACAAAAAGAACAAACTGTTTCCGCACTTCCAAAGCTCTAGTATTATGTTTGTTTTGTAACAATTATCATTTTTACTTAATTCAGAACCCATAACTAAAGCACTTGTAATGGCTGAGGTTCTGTGTTACTTAAAATGCTATGGTGTACAACTGTCTAGTGAAAAAGTAAATTTACTGTCGAAGGAAATGTAAGCTCTAACACCACTTTCAATAGCCAAGAGATACTGTAAATAGAGACATTTTTAACTTACATGACAGGTTAGTTAGTTTTATAAATAGTTACATGGCGTGCTAGAGTGCCAGCTTTATGAGCTGGTAATGGAATGATGTGTATGCGTGTCTAGGTTTCTCCCCTTACATCTGTTGTCGCCTGCATCAGAAATCGGTTGTCCCGTCTACCGAAGGCTTTACAGCAGCAGAGCAACAGCTGGAAAGACTGGTGATAAAAGGTTTACCTCCTTCCTGGAAAGGTGGTTTTACTACAGTCTGGCATTGGGTGCGGGGGCCGTGTTAGGACATGCTAGCTTGACAAACTACAGATTTAAAGGAATTTGCAAGTGGATGAAATGAAGATGGTCCACAACTGATGAGAATCTCAGGTTAATTATTTTCATCTAACAATTTAGCTACTAGGTCTCCTGAAGCAGTTAGAGGGATTGGAAAAGCAACTGGGACTGCCCATGCATGGTTCTGATCCTGAATTGTAGTGTTAGTGATACTAACCCTAGCTGGGTTTTATCTGTAAGATTTTCTTTGTTTATATTTTTATTTAGCTAAGGAATTGATGTGTAGAAACGTGTTGTTTGGACATTTCCATGGGAAATAAGCCTTGTGAACCCATTTTTGTGTGGCCCCATTGCATGCCTGACTTGTTACAGAGAGATACTGTTCAAATAAAAAATATAATTCTCTACTGGAGTTGTCTTGTGTTTTTTCCTCAAGTGCATTAGAAATGTTTGTTTCTTGTACATGTTGCCTAAAATCTTTTCAGATGAGTTCAAAGGCTATTTGCAGCAAGCATGGCAAAATGGTGGGGAGGGATAGCTCAGTGGTTTGAGCATTGGCGTGCTAAACCCAGGGTTGTGAGTTCAATCCTTGAGGGGGCCATTTGGGATCTGGGGCAAAAATTGGGGATTGGTCCTGCTTTGAGCAGGGGGCTGGACTAGATGACCTCCTGAAGTCTCTTCCAACCCTAATCTTCTATGATTCGATAGGGTCAGAATTTCATGCAAAATCTTCTAACTAAAACTACAAACAAGGCTATAAACTATCCTAAAAGAAACATTCAATAACACTCCAAGTAAGGAGGGGAAAATACTAACTTCTTCTAGTTCACAAGTCAACTTTTTTTTATTTGGTTTTGTTAGTGAAAGACTACATCCTCATGAGATTCACACTGAATTATATGGAATGAGCAGAAACTGGCATGCTTCAGCTACAGCCATAAACCCATTATTACAGGGTTTCTTGGACAAAGCAACTTGTAGAGCTATATAGTGTAATGATATTTGATCTTTGCCACAATATTTTGCAGTATGTCCTCTTCTAAATGCTAAAATCTTGAAGTCCATGCAGAGCGTTTACTCACTCCTTAATCTATTAAAGCCAAGGAGAGTTTTGCCCAAGTAATGCATGAGTAAGGACTTGACTTAACTAAACAAATCCCACAACAATCAGACTCTGGTATTTTGGACTATGGGTAGCAAGCAGGGGTAGAGCACTGCCTGCTGCCAGGAGTAACCAGCAGCCTGTGAAAGAGCTTCCTCCCTGTGAAAGAGCGGGTGGTGATATTGCTGTCCCCTCCAGCTGATTGCTCCCCATCCTAGGAGGTCTCCATATGCATATTTTCAATGAGTTCTTTGTGTGTACAGCTGCTCCTCAGCCTAGCTACCTTCTCCTGTAGCTCTCCCACCTGCTTCCTGAGAGATTCTACAGTAGGCACCTCTTACACGGGATGGTCTCCCCAGCCTGGCTTTCTAAGGGTATCTCTACAGTACGAAATTAGGTCAATTTTATAGAAGTTGATTTTTAGAAATCGATTTTATACAGTCGATTGTGTATGTCCCCACTAAGTGCATTAAGTCGGCGGAGTGCGTCCTCAATACCATGGCTAGCATCGACTCACGGAGTGGTGCACTGTGGGAAGCTCTCCCACAGTTCCCGCAGTCTCCGCTGCCTATTGGAATTCTGGGTTAAGCTTCTGCCTTATGGGGCAAAAACATTGTTGTAGGTGGTTTGGGATACATGTCGTCAGTCTCCCGTCCCTCCCTCTGTGAAAGCAACTGCAGACAATCATTTCGTGCCTTTTTTCCTGGGTTACCCATGCAGACGCCATAGCACAGCAAGCATGGAGCCCGCTCAGCTCACCATTGCTGTTGTGAGCATTGTAAACACCTCACACATTATCCTGGAGCATGTGCAGAACCTGGCTAAGAAATGGCAGCATGAGGACGATTGTGAAGAGGACATGGACGCAGTACTTCCTGAAAGCATGGGATGTGGCATTTGGGACATCATGGTGGCAGTGGGGTTGGTTGTTACAGTGGAATGCCGATTCTGGGCCTGGCAAACAAGCACAGACTGGTGGGACTGCATAGTCTTGCAGGTATGGGATGAGTCACAGTGGCTGCAAAACTTTCGCATGCGTAAGGCCACTTTCCTGGAACTCTGTGAGTTGCTTTCCCCCACCCTGAAGCGCAGGAATACCAAGATGAGAGCTGCCCTGACAGTTGAGAAGTGAGTGGCGATTGCCCTGTGGAAGCTTGCAATGCCTGACTGCTACCAGTCAGTCAGGACTCAATTTGGAGTGGGCAAATCTACTGTGGGGGCTGCTGTGATCCAAGTAGCCAATGCAATCACTGACGTTCTGCTATCAAGGGCAGTGACTCTGGGAAATGTGCAGGTCATAGTGGATGGCTTTGCTGCAATGCGTTTCCCAAACTGTGGTGGGGTGATAGACGGAACGCATATCCCTATCTTGGCACCGGACCACCTTGCCAACCAGTACATAAATCGCAAGGGGTACTTCTCAGTGGTGCTGCAAGCACTGGTGGATCACAAGGGACGTTTCACTGACATCAACATGGGATGGCCGGGAAAGGTGCATGATGCTCGCATCTTTAGGAACTCCAGGCTGTTCGAGCAGCTGCAAGAAGGGACTTACTTCCCAGACCAGAAAATTACCATTGGGAATGTTGAAATGCCAATAGTTATCCTTGGAGACCCAGCCTACCCCTTGCTCCCATGGCTCATGAAGCCGTACACAGGCAGCCTGGACAGTAGTAAGGAGCAGTTCAACTGAGCAAGTGACTGAGCAATAGACTGAGCAAGTGCAGAATGGTGGTAGTATGTGCCTTTGGACGTTTAAAAGCTCACTGGCTTTTAGATAATCATAGCAGGGACAAAGGAGAGACTAGAGGGAATATAGAGGGGAAATCTAATGAACATCTTAGATGTCTGTATACTAATACAAGAAGTATGGGGAATAAACAGAATAACTAGAAATACAACTAATTAATCACAATTAATTGCATTGCAGAGATTTTGTGGAATAATTTGCGACTGGAATATTGGTATAGAAGGATACAGCTTGTTCAGGAGGGACAGGCAGGGAAAAAAGGGAGCACGTTTTGCCTTATATATCAAAGATGTACACACTTGCACGAAGTCAAGATAGACGTGGGAGGGAGACCTGTTGAAAGTTTCTGGATAAGAATAAAGGTGTGAAAAAACCCAACAGCGATATCATGGTCGGGGTCCACTGTAGATCACCTAACCAGAAAGAAGAGGTGGATGAAGCTTTTTTTAAACAACTAACAAAATCATTCAAAGCACAGAAGTTGGTGGTGATGGGGGATTTCAACTACCTAGACATCCACTGGGAAAATAACACAGCAGGGAACAGATTATCTAGCAAGTTCTTGGAATGCACCAGAGGCAACTTTTTATGTCAGAAGGTAGAGAAAACAACTAGGGGAGAGGCTGTCCTAGATTTGAGTCTGACAAATAGGGAGGAACTGGTTGAGAATTTGAAGGTGGAAGGCAGCTTGGTGAAAGTGATCATGAAATGATAGAGTTCATGGACAGCAGGAGGGAAAACAGAAGAATCAGGACAATGGACTTTGAGAAGGCAGACTTCAGCAAACTCAGAGAATTGGTAGGTAAGATCCCATGGGAAGCAAATTTAAGTGAAAAAAGTGGTCAGGAGAGTTGGCAGTTTTTTAAAGAAACATTATTAAGTGCACAAGAACAAACTATCCCAATGCACAGTGTCAAAGTCAGATTCAAGACTCACAAAATTTGTCAGACCACTCTGTTTGTTAGCAAAGCACTTTGCCAATGCACCCAGATATGTGAGCCTCCTGCAAAGGCTCAAGCTAACTTATTTAAACAGGTAAAGGAAAGCCAATTTAACATAAGAGACAAAAGGAAGCAGAAACTGACAAATATACATACATATCTTATTTGCATACTAACGTTTACCAATCTCCTAGCTCAGTAGGAGCTCTAAGTTAATTAGATTGATGACCCATTGTCTCACACTCCTTAATGTTTCTCTTCCTGACAACTATATTTCAACAAACCCTTCAAGCAGCATTTCTTTAATGAATTATAATTTCAATATAATTCATTCTACTTTCATAATAGGAAAGATAGGAAGTATGGCAAGAGACCACCCTGGTTTAACCAGGAGATCTTCAATGACTCAAAAAAGAGAGTCATACAAAAAATGGAAAGTAGGTCAAATTACTAAGGATTAATATAAAATTTTTTAAAAACCACCACAAGCTTGTAAGGAGAAATTAGAAAGGCCAAGGCACAAAATAAGATTAAACTAGCTAGGGGCACAGGGGATAACAAGAAAACATTTTACAAATAAACTAGAAGTAAGAGGAAGACCAAGACCAGAGTAGGCCCATTACTCAATGAGGAGGAAAGACAATAACAGAATGGCTGAAGTGTTAAATGTCTTCTTTGTTTCAGTTTTCACCAGCAAGGTAGCAATGATCAGATGACAAACATAGTGATTATCAGTGCAAATGGGGTAGGATCTGAGGCGAAAATACGGAAAAAACAAGTTAGGAATTACTTACGTATTACGTCTATATGTACAGCACTGCAGCGGCACGGCTGTACCTATACACCTGTGCTCCTGCAGCGCATGTGGTGAAGCTGGTCTATGCCAATGGGAGAAGCTCTCCTGCTGACATAGCGCTGTGCACACAAGCGCTTATGCCGGTGTATCTTACGTCTCTCAGGGGGTGGAATATTCACACTCTGGGCGACATAAGTTTAGCTGACACAGGTTGTAGTGTAGATGTAGCCTTAGGGCTTGGCTTCACGTGCCACATGACAGCGGCACAGCTGTGCCGCTATATCGCTTTATGGAGATACTCCTATGCCAACAAGAGATTTTCTCCCGTCAGCATAGTTAATTCATCTCCCCAAGAGTCAGAAGCTATGTCAATGGGAGAAGCTCTCCCATCAACATAGCACCGTCTACACAAGAGGTTAGGTTGCAGCTCTGGGTTTAGACAAGTTAGATGTCTTCAAGTTGTCAAGGCCTGATGACCTACATCCTGGAATACCTAAGGAACTGGCTGAAGAGAGCTCTGAGCCCTTAGCAATTATCTTTGAAAACTCATGGAGGATGGGAGAGATCCAGAAGACTAGAAAAGGGCTAATATAGTACCTAGCTATAAAAAGGAAAATAAGGACAACCCAGAAACTATAGACCAGTCAACTTAATTTTGGTACAGAGAGAGATAATGGAGCAAATAATAAAACAATCAATTTGTAAGCACGTAGATGATAAGGTGATAAGTAACAGTCTTCATGGATTTATCAAGAACAAATCATGTCACACCAGTCTAATATCCTTCTTTGACCGAGTAACAAGCCTTTAGTGAGGCTTTTTATACTGTCTCACATAACTTTCTCATAAGTAAACTAGGGAAATATAGTCTAGACTGGTGGTTCTCAACCTATTTATCATTGTGGGTCGCATACGCGGCCCACAATGTGCTACCTGGGCTGGCAGGTTGAGAACCACAGTGTGCCTGCCCAGCTGCCCCCATGCCCATTGCCGCCCACCCAGAGACCCCTCCACAGAGTGGGGCCAGGAGTGGAGCCTTGGGTTGGTTGACCCTGGAATCTGCTGTGCGGGGCCGGGTGGCAGCCCTGACCCTGGCCCTGGCCCTGTGGTAGGGCAGGCAGGCGGCAGCCTGGAGCCTGATCCTGCAGGGTCGGCCAGCAGCCCTGATGTTGACCCCGGACCCTGACCCCATGGGGCAGACCCCAGATCCCGAACCCCGTTGGGCTGGGTGGCAAGCCCAGGCTGGCAGCCCCAGATCCTGGTTTCTGCGGGGTTGGGTGGCAACCCCAAACCCTGGACTCTGTGGGGCCAGGCAGCAGCCCTGGACTCTGCAGGGCCAGGCGGCAGTCCTGGACCCTGGACCCTGAGGGGCCGGCAGGCGGCCCCGGATCCTGGATTCTGCAGGGTTGGGTGGCAACCCCAAACCCTGGACTCTGTGGGGCCAGGCAGCCCCCTGACCCTGGACCCCATGGGTTCGGCCAGCAGCCCTGGACTCTGTGGGGCCAGGCGGCAGCCCCGGACCCTGGACCCCTTGGGTCCGGCCAGGAGACCTGGATTGTGCAGCGCCAGGCTGCAGCCTCGGACCCCAGACCCCAGAGACTGCAGGGCTAGGTGGCAACCCCAGACCACAGACCCCTGCCATTCAGGGTCAGCTGGCAGCCCCGGCCCTGCCTCACTGGGCAGCCCAGACCCCACCTCGCTGGGTGGCCAGGCAGCCAGGAACCTGTACCCTGCTGCGGGCCTATGCCCCCTCAGGTTGCGGGTTGAGAACCACTGGTCTAGACAAACCTACTATAAGATACATGCACAACTGGTTGGAAAGTCATACTCGGAGAATAGTTTTCAGTGATTCACCGTCAAGCTGGAAGGCTATATCGAGTGGGGTCCATTTTTATTCAATACCTTCATTAATGATTTGCATAATGGCATAGAGAGTACACTTACAAAGTTTGCAGATAATATGAAGCAGGGAGGGTTGCAAGTTCTTTGGAGGACAGAATTAGAATTCAAAATGATCTTGACAAACTGGAGAAATGGTCTAAAATAAATAGGATAAAATTCAATAAGGACAAACACAGAGTACCAACCACACTTTGGGAAAGAATAATCAATTGCACAAATACATAATGGGAAATGATAGTCTAGAAAGAAGTACTGCAGAAAAGAATTTGTGGGGTACAGAGGATTGCAAACAAAAAAAGAATCAAAGAATGAGTCAAATATGTTACACAAAAAGCAAGCATCATTCTGGTATGTGTTAGCAGGAGTGTTGTAAGCAAGACATGAAAAATAATTTTTCCACTCTACTCAGCACTGATAAGGCCTCAACTGGAGTACTGTGTCCAGTTCTGGGCACCACACTTTGGGAAGGATGTGGACAAAAGTGGAGAAAATCCAAAGGAGAGCAGAAAAATGATTAAAGGTAGAAAACATGCTCTATGAGGAAAGATTGAAAACATTGCATTTGTTTATCTGGAGAAGAGAAGACTGAGTGGGGACATGAAAGTCTTCAAGCATCTGAAAGCATTGGCGGCAGGTGGAGCCTCCCCTTTGGGGAGGCTAGCCACAGCTCCACCCCTTCTGCTCCTCCCCCCACGTGGCCAGAGCCCCGAGACCTCCTTCCCCCCCCTATCCTACACCAGTGTACTGCGAGAAACTGCTATCTGTAGGAATTTGCTATGTCAGACAGCAGTGTTTTTTTACAATCCCTTACATATGAGTAACTGCTACAGGTAGCAAATTCCTACAGGTAGCAGTTTCTCGCACTACACCAGTGCCCCCAGATGCCCCCCACACACACACACAGAAAGGGGAACCCTGAGAACCCCCCCACACCCCCGCCCAGAGGAGCCCCGGGCCAGCTGAAGCCCTGAGCCTCTGCCCCACCCCACTCCTCCCAACCTGCATGGAGGAGTCCAGGGCCAGCTGCAGCCGTGCCGCACCTCCCCTCCCCAGACCCCAAGCCTCCCGGAGAAAAGTATCTTTCAGACTCTTCTCCAGAAGAAGCTTTTAAATAGTTCTGTCTCAGCACAGGGGACTGCACTTGGTGACCTACTGAGGTCTCTTCCAGTCTTACATTTCTATGATTCTTTGATTTCCTGGTCTTCCAAGATTTTAGTATAGGCATACTTGACATTCTGGCATGAGGCAATGCTGGTCAACCTTTACGCTGCATTAACAAATTTTTGAGTAGTAAATATTAGAGCTGTCAATTAATCGCAGTTAACTCACTCAATTAACTCAAAAAATTAACGGCAATTAAAAAAATTAATTGCAATTAATCACAGCTTTAATCGCACTGTTAAACAATAGAATACCAACTGAAATGTATTAAATATTTTTGGATGTTTTTCTACATTTTCAAATAGTTGATTTCAATTTACAACATAGAATACAAAGTGTTTAATGCTCACTTTATATTATTTTTATTACAAATATTTACACTGTAAAAATTATAAGCAAAAGAAATAATATTTTTCAATTCTCCTCATACAAGTACTATAGTGCAATCTCTGTATCATGAAAGTGCAACTTATAAATGTAGGTTTTTTTGTTATATAAATAACTGCACTCAAAAACAAAATGTAAAACTTCAGAGCCTACAAGTCCACTCAGTCCTACTTCTTGTTCAGTAAATCAATAAGACAAACAAGTTTGTTTACATTTACAGGAGATAATGCTGCCCACTTCTTATTTACAATGTCACCTGAAAATGAGAACAGGTGTTCGCATGGCATCAGGGCATTGCTAGGTATTTACATGCCAGGTATGCTAAACGTTTGTATGCCCCTTCATGCTTTGGCCACCATTCCAGAGGACATGCTTCCATGCCAATGATGCTCATTAAAAAAATAATGCATTAACTGAATTTGTGATTGACTGTTTTACCTGCATTCTGCCATATGTTTCGTGTATTGGCAATCTCGGATGATGGCCCAGCACATGTTGTTCATTTTAAGACACTTTTACTGCAGATTTGATAAAATGCAAAGAAGGTACCAATGTGAGATTTCTAAAAGTAGCTACATCACTCAACCCAAGGTTTAAGTATCTGAAGTGCCTTCCAAAATCTGAGAGGGACAAGGTATAGAGCATGTTTGCAGAAGTCTTAAAAGAGCAACAGTCTGATGTGGAAACTACAGAATCTGAACCACCAAAAAAGAAAATCAACCTTGGTGGCATCTGACTCAGAAGATGAAAATGAACATGCATTGGTCCGCACTGCTTTGGATTGTTATCAGACAGAACCCGTCATCAGCATGGGAGCATGTCCTCTGGAATGGTGGGTGAAGCATGAAGGGACATATGAATCTTCAGTGCATCTGGCACGTAAATATCTTGCAACGCCGGCTACAAAAGTGCCATGCAAACGCCTGTTCTCATTTTCAGGTGACATTGTAAACAAGAAGTGGCTGCATTATCTCCTGCAAATGTAAACAAACTTGTTTGTCTGAGCGATTGACTGAACAAGAAGTAGGACTGAGTGAATTTGTAGGCTCTAAAGTTTTACATTGCTTTAATTTTTGAGTGCAGTTATTTTTTGTACATAACTCTACATTTGTAAGTTCAATTTTCATGATAAAGAGATTGCACTACGGTACTTGTACTAGGTGAATTGAAAAATACTATTTCTTTTGTTTCTTTTTCACAGTGCAAATATTTGTAATAAAAATAAATATAAAGTGAGCACTGTACACTTTGTATTCTGTGTTCTAATTGAAATCAATATATTTGAAAATGTAGAAAACATTCAAAAATATTTAAATAAATGGTATTCTATTATTGTTTAACAGAGCAATTAATCACAATGAATTATTTTAATCACTTGACAGCCCTAGTAAATATATAATCAAAGAGTTGTTAACACAAGGAAGAATTACAAAACACTTTTGGGGAAACAAGGAATATTTTTCTGAAGGGTACAATTAATTATGTAGTGTAAGAACAGGTATTATATCATGTTGCCTGATCTATTGATTGCATATTGATTATAGTACTAATTTACTTTCCCCAATTAGCCCCCTGAAATTTGGTAGGTTCTTGTCCCAAGTTCAGGCCCAGTGTTATTAAAATTACTGTTCAGTTGGGAGCCCTGATGAGCATGGTTACAACACTCTCACTTAGCAAATCACACTGTATTTATAATAGTTTTATTAATACAGTTGGCAAATTCACAAACACTCCAACCCAGCAAGGCAGGTAGAAATAACATAAAATGAGTTGTACATCCATATATTTACACCATCCCTTGCAAAACAACCTGAAGTGTCAGTTATCATCTTCCTCCTCACCGTCATCCTGGCTTCTCCCAAGGGCTAATCTCTCCCTCTCAATGCACACAGGCTGGGATACAATTTTTATAATGTATTATGGTGATGCAACTGTGCCTAATGCATATTTAGTAGGGGTTTCAGCCCGTCTCCTTATTTGTAGTTCCTCACCCTGTTAATGTGGGGATGCCCTTCTCCTATAGGTTATTAATCCTTTTACCTCAAGCTTATTAGCATATATGTCAATTAGTTACCATGGCATTCATGTGGTCAGACATCTGCTGATGTCCGTAACTAAAAATATACCAAGCTGGTATAAACTAGTATCTTGTGATTAACTAGCAGCAGTTTGGTCATTACAGCATTCCGTCTTGTGATATCTTATGATCTAGGGTTACTCTTGGTTCGCTACTTATGTGAAGGCTTTTTGGGTCTTATGCCTTATTAGTTTAGCTAAACTGTTGTCTTACAGGCATTGAGGCTTGTAGGCTCATTGCATTACTTCCTTAACTTATATCTGTGCCTCACCTAGCAAATACTTATACCTGTAGGCTACAATCACCAGTATTAGAGTGACCATGCTAATATGATGAGCTAGTGTTAGCATGGGCGTGACTATATTAATGGATGCATTAAGACTCTGAGCATGCCCTGTGTAAACTAAATGTTTCCAGAAGCCTGAGCAGACTCAGTCTGAGCTGACTGCTTGTGCAGTTATTAAAAGTGCTCTGCCTACTCTCATGCCAAACCTAACTCCTGAGTCAGATACAATTTTTACAAGTAATCCTTTTGCTTCTGGTAGCATCACCACAACTGTAAAATGAGCATCTAGTAACAGGCACATCCAGTCCATAATCTGGTTTATGGTTGGAGAGCGCATGCCAGGAAAATTCATACTAACTTTTTCACTGCACTTTATATACAGGTACTGTATAATGTGTAATCCTTCTACCAGATGTAGGGTGACCCTATGTCCTGTTTTGGCTGGAACAGTCCCTTTTTTAAGCCCTGAGAGGCGACTCGTGGGAGGTGCACAAAGGGCCAAGTGTCCCTCCTCCAGCAGGATCAAGTGCCCCTCCAACAGCAGGCCCCGCTGCAGAGATGAAGGGGCAGGGCCAGAGCTGGAAGTGAAGAGGCAGGGCCAAAGCCTCTTCCAGCCACACTGCCTGGGATGCTGCCCGGTGCAGCACAGCAGCTGACTGGGAGAGCACCTGACTGCAGGAGCAGCAGGCTGCTCCCTGCCCAGGCCCAGCTTCTGGGGACAGTGGCTGAGTGAGCTGGAGCCCCTCCCCACCCGTCCAGCATGCTCAGAGTCGGTTTCTGTCCCCGGAAGTCGAGCCTGGGAGGGAGCGGGCTTCCATTCCTGCCGCTCCCTGCCCAGGCCCAGCTTCTGGGGACAGGAGTCAACTCTGAGCATAACGGAGTGGGTTGTCAGCACTATGTACCCAAAATGACGTGAAGAGCCCTTGTCATGTATAGTCAGGGTGAACCCACACCTATGACATACCCCTGCACATACCCCATGGCCTTTCATAACTACAGCAATGATAATAATCTATCATCACAGTTACTCATCAAAACACATGAATTCCAACCAAAACAATGACAATCAGTAGGCAGAATGATGAGGAAACACCATATCATTCATGTCAATGAAGTTGGCCAGTGCTGGCTTCTCCCCTTCTTCCCAATAGAGAGAGCAGAAAGCTCTATCCCTATAGGTCTTCTAGCCCTGAAGCTTACACATGCATGAGCTACTCATCGATATAAGCCTTTTAATCTTTTTGGAGAGGCTCTGGAACAACTCACTGGTCAATATTCAGTTTCAATAAATTGTATAATAATAAATAATTGTATATAATAAATAATAAATTGTATTCAGTTTATTGTACACAAGTATTGCCATAGTGCAGCCTACTCTGTATCTCGCAGAGGTTTCACATCAGTAATATGTCATCGAGCAGTATCTTTCTCTTCTACTGCAGTGGCAAGCTGTCACATTTTGTGCCGCTGTTCCTTTTCTATTGTATCATCTCCAGACGTAGGCACAGGTTGTCTGTCTCACTTTACCAGGCAATCTCTTACCGTGCCTGTCTGAGAAAATAGTGTTGCCCCATAGTTCAGAGCGGTTAGCCAGTCTTTAGGTCCTTGAAGGATTCTTTCCATTATGATGAGAAATTGATGATGCAAGCCAGCTATATTCTTGGTGTAATTTTGTTTATTTACAAAATACTGGTGATTACTGGTTCTGTGGATGAAGGGAAAGCAGTGGATGTATTGTTTCTTGACTTTAGCAAAGCTTTTGACACAGTCTCCCACAGTATTCTTGTCAGCAAGTTAAGGAAGTATGGGCTGGATGAATGCACTATAAGATGAGTAGAAAGCTGGCTAGATTGTCAGGCTCAACGGGTAGTGATCAACGGCTCCATGTCTAGTTGGCAGCCGGTATCAAGTGGAGTGCCCCAAGGGTCAGTCCTGGGGCCGGTTTTGTTCAATATCTTCATAAATGATCTGGAGGATGGTGTGGATTGCACTCTCAGCAAATTTGCGGATGATACTAAACTGGGAGGAGTGGTAGATACGCTGGAGGGGAGGGATAGGATACAGAAGGACCTAGACAAATTGGAGGATTGGGCCAAAAGAAATCTGATGAGGTTCAATAAGGATAAGTGCAGGGTCCTGCACTTAGGATGGAAGAATCCAATGCACCGCTACAGACTAGGGACCGAATGGCTAGGCAGCAGTTCTGCGGAAAAGGACCTAGGGGTGACAGTGGACGAGAAGCTGGATATGAGTCAGCAGTGTGCCCTTGTTGCCAAGAAGGCCAATGGCATTTTGGGATGTATAAGTAGGGGTATAGCGAGCAGATCGAGGGACGTGATCGTTCCCCTCTATTCGACATTGGTGAGGCCTCATCTGGAGGACTGTGTCCAGTTTTGGGCCCCACACTACAAGAAGGATGTGGATAAATTGGAGAGAGTCCAGCGAAGGGCAACAAAAATGATTAGGGGTCTAGAACACATGACTTATGAGGAGAGGCTGAGGGAGCTGGGATTGTTTAGCCTGCAGAAGAGAAGAATGAGGGGGGATTTGATAGCTGCTTTCAACTACCTGAAAGGGGGTTCCAAAGAGGATGGCTCTAGACTGTTCTCAATGGTAGCAGATGACAGAACGAGGAGTAATGGTCTCAAGTTGCAGTGGGGGAGGTTTAGATTGGATATTAGGAAAAACTTTTTCACTAAGAGGGTGGTGAAACACTGGAATGCGTTACCTAGGGAGGTGGTAGAATCTCCTTCCTTAGAGGTTTTTAAGGTCAGGCTTGACAAAGCCCTGGCTGGGATGATTTAACTGGGAATTGGTCCTGCTTCGAGCAGGGGGTTGAACTAGATGACCTTCAGGGGTCCCTTCCAACCCTGATATTCTATGATTCTATGATTCTATGTTTTCCTGAGCACAGCAGAAACAAACAACAGCAGGAAGTTTCCTTGCTCAGAAAGCCCCAAGTCTGCTACTCCAGTGACCTTTGTGCTATGTTCTGTCTCTGCTCAAGAAAACATCCACAACTGCTTCTCTATGCTTTCTACCTCTAACACACAGATTGTGCAAATCCCAATATCCTAGCCCCTACACTTGAAATCAGACAAACCACTCAAGCCCCCCAGCTTAGCTCTGACCTGCCATGTACCTTAGGCAGTCCCTCCATTGTTTGTAGCTGTCTCTACTATGTAAAGAGGCTTAATTTCTCATTCCATTAAATTTGAAAGAATGTTTGGCACACCCATTAATTTTAACTCCATCTTGATTGTCTTTGGATCAAAGACTTTCCTGAGGGCAACCATTTATTACCTTTCACAATAACAGTATTTTTCTTGTACCTCTTCATACTTTTGTCAGTGGGGTAGAGAAAAAACTTTCAGTTTCAATCTCTCCCGTGACAGAATCGTTAAGAGCCATTCTTCTCAGGGATCCCAGGGTGTTTTGCATCTCCCATTTCTAGTTCTTTCTCATCACATGTAGCCACAGCTCTTCCCTTGCTACTTCTAACAGACAGTACTTTCTCCTTAGGAAGATCCCACAAAGTCAAAAAAAGGCCTCCTTGCTGCATATCCTAAAATAATCCAATTTAATCACAAAGAGACTTTCCTCGTTTAACCTCCCCTCCTGTTCACCATCCGAGTGTGAGATTGTTCAGGCTAGGGTAAGTCTGCCTTGTGGCTTTTACAGAGCTCTGCGGACTGGGCCTGAGGTTCCTCAATGTGCTTTGCGTTGTGTGCCAGTGAGTGTTCACCTCAGACAAGAACCACTCAGACAAACCATCAGGAACAAATTTTTATTCTGTAAGGACATCCAGAACAGGATTACAGTCCAGCTGCCTCCTCTCTGCTTGCCTCATGCTCCCAGCTTCAGTCAACTTCCTGCTGCGAGGGCAGAGACACTTTGCATAACACAACACAACACAACCCTCTTACAAACGTGTTCTAACCCCCATGATAACTAAACTGCAAAAGAGACAAGCCCATGTTCTCCTTTTCCATCATTTAAACTCATCTCACTGTGCTCCATCTGCCCTTCTCGGTACTGCCTGTAAGGAAACAGAATACGATTACTCCTCTCTGCTTGCCTTGTGTCTGCCAGCTTCAGTACTACTTCCCAGCAGGAACCAGGAAATTCCCCCAAAATGCAGCAGTTTGTAGTCCACAATTTGTAGTTCCCATGATTGCTGCTGCAGCACAATGGATCTTGGAAAACACATGGTTTTCAAGTTTCTAGCAGACCTTTGAGAGGAAGGATACCTTATGGCTAAGGCCAGGGCCATCCTTAGGATTTATGGGGCCCTACACAGTATTATTAAACTGGTGCCCCTATGCCCGACGGCAGCCCGGGCTCGCAGCCCAGGGTGGGGGAGGGATGAGGCAGCAAAGGATACCAAGTCACAGTTCCCCACAGAGACCCCCGTACCCTCTCTCTCACTCAGAATGCGCAGCACTGGCTCATTCAGCTCTGTGAATACAGCCCCTGCCTAACGAGACTGCAGTGCACGCTGGGTGTGCGGGAGCCAACCCGCTCTTACCTGCTGTCATGGGCGGTGGGTGAAGGTGCTGCTTGGGGAAGCTAGCTCTCCAGTCCACCTCTTCTGCCTGTGGGCCAGCCCATACTCCACTCCCGCTCCACCCCAGGCCCCGCCCTCTCTCCACTGTCTCCTTCCTCTTATCCTTCCTCTCCTCCCTCCACTCCCTGCTCACCCCCTTCCAGCCAAATCCCTGAACCCAAATGAAGCAAATGACATTTGAAAAAAAACACTCTTCTGCAATTTCTTTCTAAAGAAAATGAAGCATGTTTTCCACTGCATGCCAGATGGTAAAGACTGGACATGCAGAAGGTACCTAATTAAAAGCACAAAATTTGGGAATAAAAAATGTCAGTCACAGGTTTTTCGATATGCCCTGAAGTCTGTCAGAGATTTATTTGCAAAAACTTTGTAGTAAGGGCGAGTCAGCTGTCTTGCTGAATACAACATTAAATATTATGGATTACATAATGCAGCTCTTCTCTGTTTTACATTTTCTTAATTAGTATTTCTAAGATGATTTTATATACGAAATGTACTCTTAAGCCTTCATAAAGTAATCATTCCAAATTACTACATATTTAACTCATTGAAACAAAGACATTATTTTAACTTAATCAGTCACAGAGGTTTAGTGTGTTCATAATAATGTTCATTGCTTTTAGAAAAAGGGAACACTAATTTACTTTGTGTGATCTCCATAATGTTGGATCATATTAAAGAAGTTCTGTATTAAAATCACAAATGAGTTTGATTCCCCAGAGTTTCAATTCCAGGGTATAACTAATTAAGAGGTCTCTTGGTTTTTGGTACTGTTTCTCTCCCTCTGTGTGTGAAACTTGCAAGCTGCTAATTGCGTTAGTACATTCTAAGACAGAGTCTGTTCTCAAAGCAATTCACAAGAGAGAGAGACTCAAAGCAATACTCTAACAACAGAAACAGCACCCAGAGACTCCCCACCCTTTTGTTGTATTAACCATTGTGATTAAAATAGAGATAGAGGATGTATGTGGATGGATGCTTGGTGTGGATAATAACTGAATGATCAGGGAGGTGCCAGCCTAAGAATCCAGTGTCCATCGGCTGAAGAAGGCGTCAAGTGGAAATAACCAGAGGACCCCCCCGGAGGGCAGACTGGAATCCACCCAACAGCCTCAAGAATGGGAGAACCAAAGAACAAGATAACATCTTGGAGAGCCGTCAGGAATGTGCTATCTGCTGATTGATTCAGCAACAGCATGATGAAGCAATTCCCATAGACTGGCATAGGAAGAAATTCCTATAAAAATAGACTCTAAAAAGTGAGAACTTTGGGGTCTGATTCTGCAAACCAACTTCCAGGAGCATCAGATGAGCATCTGACAGGCCCTGCTCCCTCCTCATGTCCAGGCCACCTGGCCAGTGGCTTGGCATGAGCAACTCTAAGGCTGGTAACTATGGTAACAACCTTGCAGAACCTGTGTGTGTGGGTGTGTATGTGTGTGTGTGTGTGTTTGTATGAATGAATGTGTGAATAAATATGAGATTGAATGGAATGTTATAGCTATAACTAACTGCTTACTATGATTCTTTCTGTATTCACAATAAATGTGGTATTTTGCCTTTTTCCCTTTAATAAGATCCTGCTGGTTTTTATTTTATTGGTATAACATTTTGGTGGAGAATTGCGAAAGGGGGAATATTGGTAAAAAACCTCAGTTATTGTAAATATTGGTGTGCACACCGCCAGCTCTAGTGAGCTAGGCATTTCTATTAGGTTAACTAGACCTGCTGGCCTCTGAGAAGGTAGCAGGGGACCTGCTGGCCTCCGAGAAGGTAGTAGGGAAACAGATTAAACTAGACCTGCTGGCCTCTGGAAAGGTAGCAGGGAAGAACAGGTTAACCGGACCTGCTGGCCTCCGAGAAGGTAGCAGGGAGAAACAGGTTAACCAGACCTGCTGGCCTCCGAGAAGGTAGCAGGGAGAAATAGGTTAACTGGACCTGCTGGCCTCTGGGAAGGTAGCAGGGGACCTGCTGGCCTCCGGGAAGGTAGCAGGGGAAAAACGCATAGATTAAGCTATGATTTCAGAATCTAGGCTGTGTCACTTGCTAAGTAATACCAGCAGTGACAAAGAGATTGAAATATCCATGTTAAGATGTTTAAAAGAAAACAGGGTAAGCCAGTACTAGAGGGAGGAATGGAGTCAGAAGGAACTCCAACCTCACCTTTTGTTAAAGAAATTACACCTTTTAAACAAATCCTTCAAAAATTTGGGCACAGTCCTTGGACTAAACAAGCCCTAGCTGATGTCTGCACTATTTCGGACCTAGAGGATAGATTGGCTCAGTATATCCTCATATACAAACCTTCTAGTGCTGCCAAAAGAGATGCAGCAGCAATTTGGTTGTTGTGGGAGGCATGTAAGGATTCTTCCCTCCGCTTGTCTTCATGTAAAGAGGAAAAGGCACAAATGGAAAAGGGAGCAGACAATTGGAAGGTGCTGGCTACAAATATCCAAAGCCAGCTGAAAATAGTGAAAGAGGCACTCCAGGAATACAAAAAGAGTGAAAAAGTTAACTCTGCAGAGGCTGGAGGGAGGCAGGTAAAGGGGGAGAAGGTCCTATGTACGGCACCCCCAGTCATAATTACAAAGAGAAAAGAGAGTAAAAAAAAAAAAAGTTAACTCTGCAGAGGCTGGAGGGAATTAAGCAGTTAAACTTTGTATTTCACCCAAACAACTTTTAACCGAAAATGTTAAAAAGGAAAAGTGTTAGAGCATTCTTGGTTTCTTTGCAGCCATTCTGAAAGAAAAATGGGCCCTTTTCCAAAGGAATGTCTGTAAATTAGCCAGGCAAAAATAAACTATCTGATTAAAATCATTTGACTGGACAATTTAGTCAAATTTGCTAAAAGAACATAAGAGGGTTCTATTGGAACTTAACTGCCTCAAATGTATAAAGGGAATGTAAAGATGTAAAAAACAGAGCAGTGTGGAAGGGATGTTAAGGAAAAGAAAATGTGTATGTATCTGTCTGTGTGTGTGTAAATATGTAAAGTTCTAAGGACCAGTTAGTTTTGTTTTTGTTTTAAATAATGCCACTAAAAATCCATTTGACTCTTTAATTCAAAGTTGCAAAACTGACAGACCTTTTTGCTAGACACAGGTAATTAGTGTTGTTTGGCTTTGGGATTTGGCATTTAACCCTTAAAAGGTAACTCAATGCTTTACAAAATTTAAAATGTTTTTAAGTTGTGGCTGCAGCAGGGCAGTCAAAATCAGGAGAATTTAAAAAAAAAATTGGATTCTTTTTGTTTTGTTTTTTGTTTGTTTTTGTAACAAAATAGCAGATGAGAGTTGTAGTAAAAAAAAAATTAAAAAAAGACAGTGCCTCTCTGAAGCAACAGCAGGGGTGAGGTGCACAAAACAAAAAGAAGCAATGTTAGAGACACTGAGTCTTAAAATGGCTCTGAGTAATCAGACTGTCACTTTGATAAAGGTACATGAAAACTCTGTAAGCAAAAAAAGAAATAGTGACACCTTATGTAAAAATGGATCTGGATAATGTTATAGAAGTTAAACTATGGAAGGAATGTGCATTTGCCCCAGAACATGTGCAGGGTATATTGTAGAAGGGGCAAAAGAAATGCAAACATACCATGCTACTTAATTAAAATGCTATTAGGGCTCCAAAGGGAGCCACAATAGGTTGGGTTTTCTTTTTCAGATTGCTGTGTGTTTTGGAAGCAGAAGTTAAAAGTAATCAAAACTTTGGTGAAAGTTGATTGTATCCCTTTTAAGATAGAGTCTCTGAGCTGCTGATGGCTTTAAATCCAAAAGCAGGAAGTTTCTGTGAAAATGCAAATTACCTAAATGATAAAGGAAGGAAAGAACTAGCAGCACAAAGGAGCTGCAGATAAAGGACATACCTGGTCAGCAAACAAATTGTCTAAATAAAAGGCATGGGATAACAAGATAATTTTAATAAATTTAATGATAATAAGTATCCCTGTAACAACGTATAGTGTGTATGATTTTTGGAAAAATCCTTTAAGGTCGTATGGTAATGATGCTTCTCAGTTATTACCTGTTAAATAAAAACATTATAAACTTGGTCTGCTGTATAAGAAGGAAAACTCAGGGATTTAATGACTAAACAGTGGGATAATTTCCCCATAACCCTTAAAAGATAAAAGCCTTTGAAACCTGGCCTGCCTATAGAACAAAAACAGGAAAATATGGGGGCAATTTCTCTGTTTTGCCTGCAATCAGCAAGGGTATTTGTAAAAGAAATATTTTAAGCAATAATCTGCCACCCCAAAAGGGGTAGAAACATGTTCTTTTTGTCTTTCAGAAAATCAGGAAAAGCTGCCAGCTGAAAAGCAACCCAATACCATGAATCTACTGTCACAATAGAAATTGTGTTCTGTGTTCTATGTTTTGTCTTGTGTTTTGTGTTGTTGCTAGCACTGTTGTGTGTTTAAAAAAAAAATACTGAAGACCTGCAGGAACTTAAAAATAAATTAAGCTTTCTGTCCCAGCTACAGGACAGCCTGATACAAAAACAAGTACATGCCAATGTAGACTTGGTCCAAATTGGTCTGGGTAACCTAAAAGGCCAATGGAATCTTTAGTAATGGCTTAATGGATCCGATGAAGTGAGCTGTAGCTCACGAAAGCTCATGCTCAAATAAATTGGTTAGTCTCTAAGGTGCCACAAGTACTCCTTTTCTTTTTTAGTATATACCTGGGGGTTGGCAAATGCCTGTTAAAAGGCTTCATTACCACTTGAATGGCTCTTTAACAGTTTCAATGTTGTGCTAAGTATCGGGGGTAACCCTGTTAGTCTGTATCCACAAAAACAACAAGGAATCTGGTGGCACCTTAAAGACTAACAGATGTATCTGGGCATAAGGTTTCGTGGGTATGCATCTGAAGAAGTGGTGTTTTACCCACGAAAGTTTATGCCCAAATAAATCTGTTAGTCTTTAAGGTGCCACCAGACTCCTTGTTGTTAATGTTGTGCTAATAGGTCTGGCAAGCTGGAAAGCTTTTTCACTTTTAAGTTACTAGATCCTCTCCAGAGTAAGAGTCACCAGGCTGCAGCAGCCAGCTGTAGGAGCCTGCAGGAAGGTTCAGAACAGGGATAGGAAGAGCCAGGAGGGTGGACACTAAGACGCAGTGGTTCCCCAAATGTTCAGGTGCCCAACGCAGCTACATATGCTGTGTATGCCTAAGGACGGCCCTGGCTAAGGCCCTGGTCTGGGCTTTAGGAGATGTGGGTTCAATCCCCACCTCAGTCAAAGGCTTAATATATCACCTTAGGCAATATGTAGTGTTGTGGTCGCTGTGTGGTCCCAGGAAATTGGAGTGACTAGGTAGGTGAGGTGCTAAATAGTTAGCAAATATTCAAGCTGAAATGTCCAGTTAAAACCACTGTAGTTAATAACCTTGACGCTTGACCACAGGGGTGTTAACAAGTCACTTTGACTGCTCCCTTAGAATGAGTGCTAACTACTTATGTTAAACTATCTGTTCAGTCTTGTATTTAGCTGTGACATTCTGAGTACCTTTCCCAGTCCTGAAAAAGAGCTCTGTGTAGTTCAAAAGTTTGTCTCTCCCTCACCAACAGAAGTTGGTCCAATAAAAGATATTACCTCCCCCACCTAGACTTTAGACAAGTCATTTAACCTCTCTCTACCCTCCTTCCTGTAAAATGGGAAGAATAATAATTCCTTTCCCCCACTCCTTGTCTATTCAGTTTGTAAAATCTATGGGACAGAGACTAAGTCTTTGGAAAGTACTTAGTACAATTGGGCTTTAATCACTAATGGGGCTTGTAGATGCTTCCATCATAATAACCTCCAGTTGCTGTGGGATTAAACTACTGCCCCAGATTGCATCAAACTATTTCCTTTATTAGTTTCCTGTTTCTAAATGATGATATCACTTGAGTTACTCCCTTTATTTAAAAAAGAAAGAAAGAAAATAACAGGCTTGGTGTGGCTTCCCATCAACTCTGCTTTCAGGAGGAAACAAGAGCTTTTCCTGATACTTTAATTCTGTGTCAAGTCTCTCTTCTGCCATCTTCTGTAACTGTGTGACATCTCAAGCAATGCTATTTCTATTAGTGTACATAATACACACTGCAGGAGTCCACCGAACTGTTGTGCTACACATAGGTATATTGTTACCTCCACTCCAGAACTGAAAGAGTCCCCAACATTTAAAATAGAAAAAATGTTGTACATTTTAAAACCGTATACAAATAATAAGATAAACCTCAATTTGTATTCAAGACTGATTTATAAAATTCCATTTTCTCGTATTTTATATTCCTTCCATGAGAGGAGAGGCATCTTATCCTCCGACTGAAACCAAAACATGTCCCCTCATCCTATCATATCTCCTTAGAATATCATAAAATTGTATCTTCATTTCTTTAACTCTTTTCCTAGTGCTTTAAGCCCAATACTATACCCCATAGAGCTTTTTGTCCTTGGTCCCCTCCTCTTTTCCTTCTAGACCCCATTGCTTGATGACCTCATTCACCTTCATGGCTTTAATTATTATCTTTATGTGAAAATTGCTATCTCTCCCTCCATTTGGTCCTATATTTGCATCCACTCAGTTCTCTCAGCAACTCTCTCTCTCTGACATCTGTCAGACCACAGTCCTCATTGTCAGAACATGGCAAACAGGAAAATTACTTCTTTGTAATTATGTTTACCACAGTCCAACCTTTTCCTACATACAAGCAAGAGAGTTCCATGTTATTCCAGGCAGCTAGTATGATGACTGCATCTAATGGAAGCAAAAAGGCAAAGAATAAATTGGATTCTTCTAGACAGTATATAACCATAGTTCCCTCCTTGTAGCTTCAGTAAATTAAGAACTAACATAGGCTGGAGTGCCACAGAGAAGAGAGAAGGAGAGAGGGATACAAGATGGAAGAAGAGGAAGGACTATAATGAATGGAATTAGTGATAAGTAATTTTCCTCTTGAGAACATCCTCTTCTTCTACCCTAAAAAGAGAGTTCCAGACAGAGCGCGCAGTGAGAAAAAAAGGAGGGTTTATCTGAGAGAGACAGTAGCACCTGCTGGCCAAAAGACACTCAAAATGAGGAACACAAATTCACCCAAGAACAACGGATGGAGTAAGAACAGACCTGAGCCCAAGCCCTACATATATCCAATGCTGATGTCTCAGCCCTCTCTGAAATAGTGATGTCTCCTGTAGAATGTAATTTGATGTTAAGAGGAGTTTGCTTGACAATTTGCTTGTAAACTTGATTGCTACAGTCTCTAATGGGGATTGGACTAGATGACCTCCTGAGGTCCCTTCCAACCCTGATATTCTATGATTCTAATACAACAAAAGATGGAGGATTTCAAGGCTCCAAACCTTTTTTAGGACTGTGGAAACAGACAAACTGATTCCAGGACAGTAGCAAAGACTGAACCCAAGTATAATAGAGTTTAAAACCATGCTTGATATCCAATAAATGCAACTTCCTCTGGTGAGGCAAATTGGATTAGAACAGAAGGTAGGTCAACATACAATTAATTGACACACAGTTTCATCACAACCTTGGAAAGGAATGCTAAATAGGAAACATTACTTAGAAAAATGTGCAGGCGAAGTGAAACAATCACAGTTCAGTTCTCTGATATGGCAGGCAGACTAAGTGGTAACCAAAACCACCTCCTTTCTGGGCAACGTGGTACCTATTTAGAACTTGGAGAATGAGATGAAGGTACCATGGGGACAACGACTCTGTGTATGGGCCTCATTAAGGAAAAGGCTCTAAAAATCTTGGGAACATATGAGTGAAACACCAGAAACTGGTGGTCTCTGTTGGAAATGTCCTCGTCTCTAAACTCTTTGTTCTAGCAGGCTTCCCTTCAACTATTCAGCATATTCATAAATGAGCTGGAAAAGGGGTAAACAGTGAGGTGGCAAAATTTGCAGATGATACAAACTACACAAGATAGTTAAGTCCCAGGCAGACTGCAAAGAGCTACAAAAGGATGTCACAAAACTAGGTGACTGGGCAACAAAATGGCAGATGAAATTCAATGTTGATAAATGCAAAGTAATGCACATTGGAAAATATAATCCCAAGTATACATATAAAATGATGGGGTCTAGATTAGCTGTTACCACAAAAGAAAGATCTTGGAGTCATTGTGGAGAGTTCTCCGAAAACATCCACTCAATGTACAGCAGCAATCAAAAAAGCGAATAGAATGTTGGGAATCATTAGGAAAGGGATAGATAATAAGACAGAAACTATCATATTGCCGCTATATAAATCCATGGTATGCCCACATCTTGAATACTGCATAAAGCTGTGGTTGCCACATCTCAAATTGGAAAAGATACAGAAAAAAGCAACAAAAATGATTAGGGGTATGGAACAGCTTCCATTTTAGGAGAGATTAATAAGACTGGGACTTTTCAGCTTGGAAAAGAGACGACTAAGGGGGGATATGATAGAGGTCTATAAAATCATGACTGGTATGGAGAAAGTAAATAAGGAAGTGTTATTTACTCCTTCTCATAACACAAGAACTAGGGGTCTCCAAATGAAATTAATAGGCAGCAGGTTTAAGACAAACAAAGGGAAGTATTTCTTCACACAACGCACAGTCAACCAGTGGAACTAAAGAACTAGATAAATTCATGGTGGATAGGTCCATCAATGGTTATTAGCCAAGATGGGCAGGGATAGTGTCCCTAGCCTCTGTTTGCCACAACCTGGAAATGAGAGACAGGGAATGGATCACTTGATAATTACCTGTTCTGTTCATTACCTCTGGGGCACCTGGCATTGATCACTGTCAGAGGACAGGACACTGGGCTAGATGGACCTTTGGTCTGACTCAGTATGGCCATTCTTATGTTCATGTTCTATTCAAGTTAATTTCAATCTTCTGTATTGTTTCATTAATAGTACACACTGAGAGCATGTCTACACTATAAAATTAAGTTGACTTAAGTTATCTTGACATACAGCAACTGCAGTAATTAAATCAATTTTTAATGTCCTCAATATGTTCCTTCTGTTGGTGGTGAGCATCCTCACCAGGAAGGCTTGCACCAATTTAAATATCAGTATGGGGCATTGTGGGGCACTGACCTCAGTCAGACCCCCACCAACCGTCAGCATAGACCATCTTCACCAGACGTCCTATGGCGGCACAGCTTTATTGGTACAGCTTTATTGGCTGCTGCAATGCTGTACGTATAGACATGGCCATAGGGTAGCAAGACAGGGTAACAAGCCCTGTGGATAGGAGGGAAGCGGTAGACGTGGTATATCTTGACTGGAAAAATCATGGAGCAGGTCCTCAAAGAATCAATCCTGAAGCACTTGCATGAGAGGAAAGTGATCAGGAACAGCCAGCATGGATTCACCAAGGGAAGGTCATGCCTGACTAATCTAATCGCCTTTTATGATGAGATTACTGGTTCTGTGGATGAAGGGAAAGCAGTGGATGTATTATTTCTTGACTTTAGCAAAGCTTTTGACACGGTCTCCCATAGTATTCTTGTCAGCAAGTTAAGGAAGTATGGGCTGGATGAATGCACTATAAGGTGGGTAGAAAGCTGGCTAAATTGTTGGGCTCAACGGGTAGTGATCAATGGCTCCATGTCTAGTTGGCAGCCGGTATCAAGTGGAGTGCCCCAAGGGTCGGTCCTGGGGCCGGTTTTATTCAATGTCTTCATAAATGATCTGGAGGATGGTGTGGATTGCACTCTCAGCAAATTTGCGGATGATACTAAACTGGGAGGAGTGGTAGATACGCTGGAGGGGAGGGATAGGATACAGAAGGACCTAGACCAATTGGAAGATTGGGCCAAAAGGAATCTGATGAGGTTCAATAAGGATAAGTGCAGGGTCCTGCACTTAGGACGGAAGAACCCAATGCACAGCTACAGACTAGGGACCGAATGGCTAGGCAGCAGTTCTGCGGAAAAGGACCTAGGGGTGACAGTGGACGAGAAGCTGGATATGAGTCAGCAGTGTGCCCTTGTTGCCAAGAAGGCCAATGGCATTTTGGGATGTATAAGTAGGGGCATAGCGAGCAGATCGAGGGACGTGATCGTTCCCCTCTATTCGACATTGGTGAGGCCTCATCTGGAGTACTGTGTCCAGTTTTGGGCCCCACACTTCAAGAAGGATGTGGATAAATTGGAGAGAGTCCAGCGAAGGGCAACAAAAATGATTAGGGGACTGGAACACATGAGTTATGAGGAGAGGCTGAGGGAGCTGGGATTGTTTAGCCTGCAGAAGAGAAGAATGAGGGGGGATTTGATAGCTGCTTTCAACTACCTGAAAGGGGGTTCCAAAGAGGATGGCTCTAGACTGTTCTCAATGGTAGCAGATGACAGAACGAGGAGTAATGGTCTCAAGTTGCAGTGGGGGAGGTTTAGATTGGATATTAGGAAAAACTTTTTCACTAAGAGGGTGGTGAAACACTGGAATGCGTTACCTAGGGAGGTGGTAGAATCTCCTTCCTTAGAGGTTTTTAAGGTCAGGCTTGACAAAGCCCTGGCTGGGATGATTTAACTGGGAATTGGTCCTGCTTTGAGCAGGGGTTGGACTAGATGACCTTCTGGGGTCCCTTCCAACCCTGATATTCTATGATTCTATGACTTTAGTAAGGCTTTTGATACTGCCTCGCATGACCTTCTCATAAACAAAACTAGGGAAATGCAATCTATATGGAGCTACTATAAGGTGGGTGCATAACTGGTTGGAAACCATTCCCAGAGAGTAGTTATCAATGGTTCACAGTCTTGCTGGAAGGGCATAACAAATGAGGTCCCGCGAGGATCAGTTCTGGATCTGGTTCTGTTCAATATCTTCATCAATGATTTAGACAATGGTATAGAGAGTACACTTATAGTTTGCGGAAGATACCAAGCTGGGAGGGGTTGAAAGTGCTTTGGAGGATAGGATTACAATTCATAATGATCTGGACAAACTGGAGACATGGTCTGAAGTAAATAGGATGAAATTCATTAAGGACAAATGCAAAGTACTCCACTTAGGAAGGAACAATCAGTTGCACACTTACAAAATGGGAAATGACTGCTTAGGAAGGAGTACTGCAAAAAGGGATCTGGGGGTCATAGTGGACCACAAGCTAAATATGAGTCAACAGTGTAACACTATTACAAAAAAAGCGAACATCATTCTGGGATGTATTAGCAGAAGTGTTGTAAGCAAGACACGAGAAGTAATTCTTCTGCTGTACTCAGTGCTGATTAGGCCTCAACTGGAGTTCTGTGCCCAGTTCTAGGCACCAGATTTCAGGAAAGATGTGGACAAACTGGAGAAAGTCCAGAGAAGAGCAACAAAAATGATTAAAAGTCTAGAAAACATGACCTACAAGGGAAGATTGAAAAAATTGTTTAGTCTAGAAAAGAGAAGACTGAGAGGGGACATGATAACAGTTTTCAAGTACATGTAAGCAGTGTCAGGATGAGCTCCACCCTGACATCTGGTGGTGAGGTGTGGCAAGTTATGGAAAAGAACTTCAGGGGCTGATCTCATTTGCATAGGCACACCCACCACGCCTAGAATGAGACCATAGCTGCCCAAATGGTCACTTTGGCTGCTGTGGGATCCCCAGTGTCTCTGTTATTGGGGCAGGAAGAATAAATTGTTATTACCCTGATTATGGGAACTGTGCTTGGAACTGTACGTGGCCTTTTGTTATGATGGAGGGATTCACCATCAACTAAGTAGCACTTGCTAGGCAAGGGTCATGGGTTCCAAAACTGTGTGAATGGAGAGAGGCTGGGGACAAGTATTAATACTTGGTGGCATGGGTCTCTTGGTGAGGGCCTTACATGCTGATTGCACTTCCTCCTCTCTCCACTGTGGAATATCAGAGCTAATTTTGGTTTCATTAGAAGTCTAGTTATAGGCTGCTGAGCTCACTTTGGGCTGACAGTGCACCAGCACTGGGGCTCCCCTACTATAAGCTGAATTCACCTAAGAGCTGAAATCACTGAGTGTTGTGTTAAGTAGTGGGGGAGCCTGAAGATATATTGTGGAGCAGTTTGCGGGACGGCTGGTGAAGCAGTTCGACGCGGAGCAGTGTGTGGATTGCAGGAGCTGCTTGTGGGCCGTGGAGCTGAGTGAAGGAGTTCGTGGGGCGGCTGGTGGAGCGGAGCGGAGCGGAGCGCAGCTGAGCGAAGGAGTTCGTGGGGCGGCTGGCGGAGCGGAGTGCAACTGAGCGAAGGAGTTTTGTGGGGTGGCTGGCGGAGCGGAGCGCCGCTATGGAGCTATGGGGCGGTCAGCTTCAGATCACGTAAGGTGCCTCTTACCCCCGTCCCATTTCCACCCAGGTTGGGAGGTAAAGCTCCGCCGATAAACTTTCGAACTCTGGGGCTGCCCTGACCAGGGACAGAGACTTTTGGGGCATTGGACTTTTGGGACTTTGGGTGATTTGGGGTTGCTGGACTCAAGAACCAAAGGGAAAAGGGCATGCCCCAATTTGCCTGGGGTGGGGTTGTTTTTGCTCATGGGTTGTGTTATGAATCCTGTTGGTGGTGTTTCCCCAACATAATGCCACATTGTTTCTCTCTGTTATTAAAAGACTTTTGCTACACTCAGACTATGTGCTTGCGAGAGGGGAAGTATTGCCTCTTGGAGGCGCCCAGCGGGGATGGTATATATTTGTCCCAGGTCACTGGGTGGGGGCTCGAGCCGGTTTGCATTGTGTTATTGGAATGGAACCCCTAGATATTGAACCCGGCCCTTGTTGCTGCCAACTCTGACGGGCAGAAGGGTTACATACATAAAAAAGTTGTTACAAGGAGGAGGGAGAAAAATTGTTCTTCTTAATCTCTGAGGATAGGACAAGAAGCAATGGGCTTAAATTGCAGCAAGGGAGGTTTAGGTTGGACATTAGGAAAAACTTCCTAACTATCAGGGTGGTTAAGCACTGGAATAAATTACCTAGGGAGGTTGTGGAATCTCCATTATTGGAGATTTTTAAGAGCAGGTTAGACAAACACCTGTCAGGGATGGTCTAGATAATACTTAGTCCTGCCATGAGTGCCAGGGACTGGACTAGATGACCTCTTAAGGTCCCTTCCAGTCCTATGTTTCTATGATTCTATAGACAAAGTCTTTCATCCCCTGATGTTCCACAATAGTTTATCTGGTGTTGATGGGCCTTCTTTGTTGGTCAGAAGAAGATAACACCTACTGTTGGAAACTGGTATTTCACACTTGTTAATGCTTCTCTCCTGTCTGGTGATTTACAGTTACAGAGCAAACAATTAAAACATGGGATACAGATATTATAAGTGAGATTAAAGTATACAGCAACTTATAAGAATTTCTTAAAGTCGAAACACATTCTGATAATTATTACATCTATTTTCACAACATTAACACACAGACAAGCCAGACTGGTTCCAGCTATGAATTTGCCTCTGTTCAGTTGAGACCTAGGGGCCGTGGCATGAGCTGGCACCTGGTCTGCCAGCATCACACATTTCATTGAGAAACACATCATTTGCTTCTGTTTGTGACTTGGTTTTTTTTAAATGTTTGTGCCAGCCTTTTTCTTTAGTTTTTAGGCATGATGGATATTACTGCACAGGTTTAGATGAAAATTCAAAGTTTAAATAGTTTGGATATTCATGTCATATACCTCTTAACTGTGTTGTCTGTTAGATTTAGGTAGCAAGCTCCTTGAGATAGGAACTACGTTCTCTATGTTTGTTCATAACTGAGTACAATGGTAAGCACTTAATAATTAATAAAACAAATACATAATAAGCAAGCACCTCTTCTAGAAAAAAAACTAATTGCCTTGGTACTTTTAACAAAAAACTCAATTTCAGCACATCTGTCTGATTCAGCAGTAGCTGTTCTCCCTACTGTTTCTTGTGGTACAGAATGCTCTTGGATCCAAACTTAATTTTTTACTGAACTTGTCTGGTTGAACTAAAAGGGTGTAGAGTTGGGATCGCTGCCTCCAATGTTGGTACAGCCAGTGGAGCTACACCGAGTACTGAATTACAGAACTTTTTTTCTAGTGTAGCTGCCTGTGATGTTACACCCCATATTATTTATGGAAATATGCTTATGATATGGCTATGGCATAACTGAAGTATATTTTATGCAAGATGGGTCTTGTAAGGTATCACTGGAAAGGTTATAGTTTACTGAATGTGATTATCCAATTTGTATGCATGTATCATTTCTGTATCTAAAGTTAGGAACATTGGCTCTGTAACAATTACAACTGTGGTTATACTTGGAGATGCCCACCAGACAATAAGCAATCAGCCTTAATGGGCCCTTAGGAAAAAGACAATGAGTCTTCGAAGATGTGTATCCTCCATCTTCCTGGAGTTCCTTCCTGTGGACATTGCAAATAAATCTGGTTTCATGGTTGCTTTGACATTGCAAGCTCAGGTGATAATGTCACCTGGTAAAAAGTGCCATCCTGGACACTACTGGTACTTTTCCACTAGAAACAAAGGCTTCCCGCCTTATGCAAATTCTATTTAAATCTGGGGAGTAAGGAAAACAAGACTCTTCTCCATTGCCTTCCTCCCCAAGAAGAAAGACTGCTGAAAGTGACAAAGGAACCTGCAGCGACAAAGGAACTGAGCTGTGGAAAAGACAAGGGCTGAGTCCAGACTGAGACAGAGGAGTCTAGTCTGTAAAGAGAAATATCTGGAACTCTAAGCTACAGAAACTCTGCAAATTGCCTAAAACAACATTTAGGGTGAGAAATTACTTCTTGAAACCAGTCTCTTTAAGATCTTAAGCTTGGTATGTGTGTTTTGTTTTATTTGCTTAGTAATCTGCCTTATTCTGTTTGCTTATTCCTTCTTATTCCTTATAATCACTTGAAATCTGCCTTTTATAGTTACTAAATTTGTTTTTGTTTATTATTAAACCCAGTCTGTGCAATTTCTAACTGCAAGAAATTGTGCATATCTTCCTCCACATTGAGGGAGGGGGCAAATTTATGAGCTTACATTTTATAGATTTCTCTACAGAACAAGATAATATTATTTTGGGTGTACTTTCCAGAGGGGAGCTGCACTTGAGTGCTTGGACGATTTCCTAGCTGAATCTTCTCATAGAGAGCTGTTTGCAGACTCTGTGATTCTACAGCTGGTGCGTCCCTACCTGTGTGTGTGTGCTGCCAGAGGCCGGAGAGCGTAATTCAGCAAAACAGGGAGAGGGAGCCCAGGCTAGTGGAGCAGGCAGGCTCAGTGAAATTCCAAGTACATCAGGTGGCATCCCAAAAGGGGGGATCCAACCTGTCACATTGCCCTCCAAGTGTTGCTAATCAATTTGCATCTCTCTAGACTAGATCCATTGCACTCAGTTTTGTCTTTTTTCTAGACCACCAGCTCCATCTAGTGCAATACACTGCCTGTGGCAGGTTAGCAAATCACTTGCTGGCTATGAGTTGCCATTCAGGCCTTGTTTATTTATATAAAAGAATTTTAGTGTGCTAGCCATCATGAACACTTGTAACACCCCATGTGTCCACACACAAATTGAAATATCTCTCTGACCTGCTGCTGCTCTGTGCGAATTAGATGCTAATACCACTGAGCAGCAAGAAGGAGACCTGGAACTTCATGAAGACTAATAATAATTATAGCAATAATAATAATAATAATAATAATAAATAATAAACAACAACACCTGGACTGAGCCATATCAGTGGGCAATGACTATAATTTTAGAGAACTACTCAGTATATAAGAGTAGCAGAATCAGCCCCTATATTAATATTAACCACATTATTATTATTATTTTCACATGTGAGGTAAGAAAGAGGATAGTCCTTAAGTAGTCCCACTGAAATCAATGGTATAAAGTACTACTTAGTGAGTAAGCTTAGGAGACTCATCCCCTATATTAATAGCAATAAAACAATAATAATCACTTCTAGGATATCATAAATGTACATGCTGATTTAGAAGAGCTAGAAAAAGGCTAATGTTGGGATGGTGCCAAACTGGTGAAGCCATACTGAATGGTGTGAGCATAACTTGGCATGACTTAAACATGGCTGAATGGCTGCAGAGGATCTTGGGAGCAAGTTCCCTTTAAGGAAAAGCAAATTTGATAAAGAACTGGCAAAGTCTGCTTGTACAGTCAATATTGAACCTATTGGTTGGCAAATATGGGCCCATGCAAAAGTAAATAGCACATGTATAAAGTTCCAGCATGGAGCATAGATCGACCTGGCTATAGTGACCTTACAGCAAGGACACCACACAGAGGGCCAGAGTGAATGACTGATGAGTGAGTAAATGTGGGGTGATCTTCGTTTGGTACCACCACCACTCCCAGCCCCTTCTAAAATACTAATCAGGTAAAAATTAGTAACCACACGCCCACGGGGCATGCTTTTAAAACATGTGACTCCTTTGAGGAAAAAGAGCATAAGAATCAAGCAAAGTAAATTACTATGATTGGGATTCCTTAATTGACACTTGAAGCAGCAACACTGCTCAACAGAGTAGCCAGAACTCTGCTCCGTGGGCTCGAGTAGGACTGTGAACCAGAGGAGTCTCAAGGCAACCAAGGCCTTGCCTTGAGGGAATCCGAGACAGACCAGAGGGCTGAGAAGAACAGACCAGGAGAGAAGAAGTTGTCTATAAAATTGGTAACCACCTTCTCTGTTTGCCAAGCAGGAACTGTGTGAGGCTAGTGTGGGGCCTGTTTGTGTATATTTGTGAAAAAGAGACTCATTAAGAGGAATGTATAGCTCTTAAATGTCTAACATACGAGTTATGTGCTTAATATAACTCTTTACCGTTTGTGTAATTCCTTCTCAATAAACTGCTGTGTATTGAAGATAATTACTGTGGACCTTTTTCACTGGTATGACAGTAATCTGCTCCACCAGGAGCCAGTAAAGATCCATTTCAGGGGTAGTAGTGCCCCTTGTTGTCAATAGCTAACACAGGACAATAATTCCAAGAAGGGAGAGCGAGGAGAGTTTATACTGGTGAAGAGAAGAGGAATGGAAGTATTCTTGGGGGGGGGGGAAGGTTTTATAAAGGGACTTAAAGGAGGGGAGAGGGCCTTGGCAAAGCAGGAAATGAGAGATTGTTTCAGGCCTAAAGGGAAATAAATGGTGTGCAAAATGAGACAAAATGAGCAGTAAGGCAAAACAAACGGGAGAAATTAACTGAATGAAGAATAGGAGGCAAGAGATCAGAGACATACACAGGATGCTATTATGTAGCGTCTTGAAAATGAGGTCAAGGAGATTGAATAGACAAGAAGCCAACAAAATGAGTTGAGGAAGGGGGTGATGCAGATAATGATAGGAGAGGAAGATAACTTTAACAGTATAAAATTTAGGAAAACTGGATAGAGTAAGAGGGGTGGCTGGAAAAAAAGCTTACAATAATAATGTTGCAAGATTACTATAACATAAACCAAATGAGAATTTTAAGGGAGGTTAGTGAGAAAAGAGCAAATCTTAGGGATATTAAAGAGCAAGAAGTGATAAGATTTACCAAGAGAAATATGGGATAGGAGGAGAAAGATCATACCAAGACTGTGAGCCTGAGTTATAGGAAAGATAATGAAGGTGTCAAAGAATGCAATGGAGAGAATTAAAAAAGAAAGGTAAGAAGTTAAAGGACTTAAATGTGTGTGTGTATAGTTTGTGTCAATCCTTCTCCAGAATCCTTCGTTATACACTCTCCTCCAAACTGAGTGAGACTGCAGGGTTGTCAACAACACATACTCTTGGAATGTTTCCATAAAACTTCCAGAAACCTACAAGAGTATCTTCAAAGTATATTACACAATTTTAAAATTTACAATGGTCCAAAAAATGGATTCCTAAGACTAAAGTATTCTTGAAAGACATCTTTTTGTTGTATGGAGCAAAACAAGAGGCCTTACGAATGAGAATGACCTGTCTGTGTCTTGCTGATGTGATTAAATTTTCATCTTGCTAACTGTAATGAGGTTCTCTGTTATCAGGAATTTGTTCTTGTTGCTGTTCCTCAGAGAAACGTCCTGCTACTTTATGTGTTATTGTTATAGCTCATATTATCTGTTTCTTGGGGTAACAGCCAGAAAGAATCTGAAAATCTGACTGAAAGGTGTGTAATGGCAGCTTTTGAACCCTGATGTTGCGGCTATTGAGACGGACTTTAAATAATACTGCTTGGAATTGTAAGCTCCAGTTTAAATGCTCTGGGCTGTAATAGTTTTACTCCACTACATTCTCTCCATGAACTTCTTTGAATTTCTTTACTTTCCAACCAAAAGCCTGAGAGAACAATCCTTCTCACCTTATCCTGCTGCTTCCTGGAAGAACGACCTGGGTCATGGCACAGTCTGAACCATCCTAGTTTCCAATCTGGTCAAGCATTCCAGCAGCCTGAAATCCACCCACTGAAAAAAAACGGGGAGAGCATCTATCATGGACCGTCCAGTCAGCCACATCTAGGAAACACTCCAATAGCCATGGATTTTAAAAAGAGGCTAGACAAACATCTGTCAGGGATAGTCTTACTTACTTACTCCAGTACTTACAGGATAATACTTACTCCTGTCTCAGTGCAGGGGACTGGATTAGATGACCAATCAAGCTCCCATCCAGTTCTACATTTCTGTGATTTCTATGATTACTAGGTATTCCCAACAAGAGCATTCTTTGTTCATGTTAGTCCAACTAGCTTTCTGCTAGTTTATGTATTTATTGTTTTCTGAACCAGGTATGTTCTTGATTATACACAGCTCTTTAAATTTAACATACAGTTTTATGAAAGCTTAAAGAATTCTTTGACTGTTAAACTTAGGGTTTGTTTATTATCTCCCCATGTTTACAGACTCGTAGTAAGAATGGCATTACAAGCTGTCAGATTTGACTCCCCAACTAACGAACTAAGATGATCACATCTTACAAATTGAACTGTGAGACAAATTCTGCCTTTAGATGTAAACACACAGCTCCTAATGACATTAATCACAGCTATACAAGCTTATCCAAGGGTGTGTAGCTCTTATTCTAAACTTCCTTGATATTTTGTATTGTGTTATCTGTCTCCTTTTTTAAGAGTGATATCTAGAGATCTAATCATTTAGCAGTATTTATAAAGCACCTGTTATTGTGACCTGAGAATCTGGAAACCTAGGTTCTTTTCCTAGTTCTGCCACGGACCTGCTGTCAGACCTCAGACAAACTGCTTCAGCTCCCTGTGGCTCTGTTTCCCTTTCCACCTATTCTTTGGCTGTCTTGTCTATTTAGATGGTAAGCTCTTTGGGGCAGGGGCTGTTTCTCATTATGTGTTTGCACAGCACCTAGCACAATGGGGGGGTCTCACTGTCAATTGGGACCTCTAGGCACGCCTACAGATCAGAATACAAATACTGATAATTATAATTGTGCTGCTTTATTGCTGCCATTTGCAATATTTACATTCCTCCTTCACACCTAGACCATCTTCATTTGTCAACTGTCATGCAAAGCCTACTGTAGGGAAACAAAGTTAATGCTGGTACAGGATACAGAAAATTCAGTATTACCATTTTATATCAGTATGTAAGTAATGAAGAAGAATTTGAAACCTGCAAAAGAATGATAGGGATAGACACAAATGAGAACCAGAACTAAGGTACGTACACCTGAGCTGTGATTATACTTAGAACATTAGTTGGTTTTGACACTATCTGACAAAGCCCCTGTCAAAGAGTGCTGTCCTACCAGGTCCTAGAATGTTCTGGCACAAAAGTGTAAAATCGACTTCCTGCACTGCTTGAGGAGAGGCAGTGGGAAGTGGAGCTGGGAGTGGTGAGTTGGTTTTTTTTTTTCCTCCAAATAGTTTATTTGCCAAAAAATGCAGCTTTGAGTCAATCAAAACTGTTCTTGAATTTGGGTCAAATTTGGCAAATAGTTTCAGGGAAAAAAGGAGGGGACACAATTTCCAAGAAAGTCAAAATGTTTTATTTTGACTTTTCAATTTGAAACAATGTTTCGTTTAGAAATCTAGCTAGATTTAACTTTAAAAAAAAAACACACACACACATAAAAGGTAAAAAACCTGAACTGAAACATTTTATTTCAGATTGAACAAAATGTTTCATTTGACCCAAAACTTTTTTTTTTCCATTTTGGTGAGAGCCACCGAAACTAAATTTTGTTTTGGTTTAGTCACCAAAATCTATAATTTGCCCAGCTCTAAGAATATTTTTCCAAAATTGATTTGGTCATGGAGCATAAGAGCTCAAATACTACACAGTGATGGGAGGGGGCATATAAGTAGATAAAAGGTTTCATCACTTTAGCAATTTCCCTTAGGTAGATAGAGCTAAAGCCCCAATTCTGAAATTGATAACACTTAAGTGGATTCTTGAACCAACACAGAGTTCCTGAAGTTGATCTGACCCTATGCCAGTCCAGAAGCCTGCCCGCACATTGAAAATTATAGTATCAGGGATTGAACTAGTAGCCACTTTGTGAAAGTACTGTCTGTATCAATAATTTATCAGATGGAGGAGCTGTGCCCCCATTGATTTAGTCCTAACACCATCTGGATAGAAACAGTTAACGTACCACTGCTTTGGGTTCTGAAAACCCTGGGTAACAGATTTGGCGAGCCAGTTGCCAGGAGTAGTAGAAAGGAAGAGGATAATTTGTACAAACGGTTTGCTGTGCTGTGCAAGAAAGGAGGAGTGCAGGACAGGGAGCAACCTAGAATTTCCCCGTTTCATGGTCCGCAAATCAATTTACAGGTACATTCCATTACTGTGACTCAGGTCCCAGGCTGGTGGCCTAGTCGAGGGCTTATGTCAGAAAGAAAGGGAACATCTGGAAAGACAGAGCAGTCAGAAATGATTTTAGGAAACAGCTTGACTGATTTTGTAAGGAGCATGGTAATGGTCTTTGGAAGCCTGGAAGCTTTACTGGCCCCGGAGCGTTCCTGCAGCTCTGTAAGCAGGTGGTAGTAGATAAAGAGAGAGATCAGTTAAAGGCAAGAATGGAGGACCTAGAGAAGGAAAGGGTCAAGAAAGAAAATGAAATAGAAGAGTTAAAGAAAGATAAAATTGAGAAAGACAGAAATATCCAACCTGAAGACAGAGCAGATAGTAGGAATGCAAAAGCAAGCGTGCAACTGAGTGAGAGAACAACAGGCTGAAGCAGGAGGTACTTGGATTGAAACAGCAGACAATGGAGAGTGCAGTAACTGTTAGATCCTTACTGAATGATTCCCAGGATAAGACCCAGGCAGATCAAGGGCAATGTAAGAGACAAAGTTGTGCTCTCAGAGCCATGTTGGGAGAGCAGAAGGGAATAGTGGCTGCGATTCAAGGGAGTCATAGTCTGGGAATGGGGGATGGGTCAGAGGAGGACGCTGACTGGTATCCTTCTTATTATGATGAAAGGGATGATCCCCATGAGCTTCCTTTTCCCTGGGGCTCTTCTGGGCAGTTCCCGTATGGTCTCTTGCTTGAAACACTGGAAGAATTGCAGATATCCCCACCCATAGCCACCACAGTGAGGAAGATTGTTTCCCAAGGAGGTAACCAAGGAGGTGAAGAATGGCTAGAGGTCAGGCCTTTCACCCGGACCAGGCTAGAGCCGCAAGGAAATTGGTTGGCCTGTTAAACTGGAGCACAGCCTTGGAATGGTTGGTAAAGATAGCTAGCACTCTGGTCTCACTCTGGCGGATTTGGTGGCAACCCCCCATTCTCCTCTTAGAGCCAAGATAGGGGCTAGGAGTGTGGGTTCCCAGATGCTTTGTCCCTGGAGCCCCACATCTAGATTTGTTGCTACTGTCTGTATTTTTTCTTAGCTTAGGTTTTCCCTCCTTCCTAAGTCATTCTTCACACACACACACACACCCCTACTGCTTCCACTCCTCCCCTCTCTTTTCTGCTCCCCCCCTCCGCTTATTCTTTCTTCTCACCCAAACACCTGCCACTTCTTTTTTTCTTTTGTGTGTTTTTGTTTGAAAAATTAAGGGTTAATGCCACAGCTGAAAGTATTTTACTGTCCGTAAAGATATGGTTGCCAAGCAATAAGGAATGTTAACTTTGCTGCTTATAAGCAGTTTTGAGAAAAGCAGTAAATGAACAAAAGAAGGATCTGGCCCAAAGATTGCTGCTTATGTTCATGGCCATAAGGGGATCTGTGGCTCCACATGTGGCTCCTGAGGTCCCTTTCAACCCTGATATTCTATGATTCTATGAAGCAACATCGTTTAAAGCAACAGCCCTCCCAGATCAGACTCTAAAGGAATGCAAGGGCTAAAGGGGAGAAGGGAGACAGACCCTACAAAAGTTGGGGCAGAGCCCACACTGGCGAGTGGAAATTTGGAGATGGTTCCTAAGGTACAAGCCAAAGGAAAAGACAGATGGCTTGTCCACTCTGAAACTTTTGTTAAGCCTGGCTGAGCATGAAGGGAAGACCCCGTCAAGGTTCCTTCCCCACTCTGAACGCTAGAGTACAGATGTGGGGACCTGCATGAAAACCTCCTAAGCTTATCTTTACCAGCTTAGGTCAAAACTTCCCCAAGGTACAAAATATTCCACCCTTTGTCCCTGGATTGGCCACTACCACCACCAAACAAATACTGGTTACTGGGGAAGAGCTGTTTGGAAACATCTTTCCCCCCAAATACTTACCAAAACCTTGCACCCCACTTCCTGAACAAGGTTTGGTAAAAAGCCTCACCAATTTGCCTCGGTGACTAGGGACCCAAACCCTTGGATCTGAGAACAATGAAAAAGCATTCAGTTTTCTTACAAGAAGACTTTAATAGAAATAGGAGTAAATAGAAGTAAAGAAATCCCCTCTGTAAAATCAGGATGGTAGATACTTTACAGGGTAATTAGATTCAAAACACAGAGAATCCCTCTAGGCAAAACCTTAAGTTACAAAAAAGATACACAGACAGAAATAGTTATTCTATTCAGCACAATTCTTTTCTCAGCCATTTAAAGAAATCATAATCTAACAAATACCTAGCTAGATTACTTACTAAAAGTTCTAAGACTCCATTCCTGGTCTATCCCCGACAAAAGCAGCAGACAGACAGACAGAGACCCTTTGTTTCTCTCCCTCCTCCCAGCTTTTGAAAGTATCTTGTCTCCTCATTGGTCATTTTGGTCAGGTGCCAGCGAGTTTACCTTTAGCTTCTTAACCCTTTACAGGTGAGAGGAGTTTTCCTCTGGCCAGGAGGGATTTTAAAGGGGTTTACCCTTCCCTTTATATTTATGACAACCTCAAGTGCACCTCCATCACCTCCCTGTGGGGAGGCTGGGATACCCTAGACCCCGCCTCTCCCAATAGTAGCATAGTTGGACACCAATGGGTGGAGGAGAATTTCACAGTTTCTGTGGAGTTTGAAGGAGGGGCATTTAGGCAGAATTTGGTGTTAGATACAGGTGCCAATAATTCCTTGTTAAGTCCCCAAAATGAGAACCTGTCTGAATCTCCGAATGGGGTTTAAATGAAACACAGAGTATTGTTCCCTTTTGCAGGGACATTCTGTATTGGCTAGGGAACAGGAGACATAAAGGGCAATTTGGCTTAATGGATTTGGGAGGCGAAGGGATCCTGGGAATTGATGTCTTGAAGAATTAAGAGTGTTAGTTGGTTTTGCTAACAGGGCCCTATGGGAAACGCCTCCTGGCCCACCCTGGGAGCCAGTGGAAATTTCAGCAAGTTACTGGCTAGCAGCCCTTAAGGCATCTGAAAACTGGAGTGGCCCATGTGGCTCCCAGAAGTCCCAGCAATTGCAGAGAAACACAGTTACAGGCCCTGATCCTCTACCCCAGAAACAGTATAGGTATCCAAAGGAGGCAGAAGCCACCCTGAAAGAAACAATTGATAGGCTTTTAAGCCACAGGGTTTTAGTGGAACAGTCAAGTCCCAATAATGCTGCCCTCTGGCTGGTACTTAAAAGTGACAGTGGGACTTGGAGCCTGGTAGAGGATTTTTGCCCTTTTAATCGGGTGACCCCAACAATGGCCCCCGTAGTGGCTAAGTATCAGGAGGTGATGAACTCCATTGTAGGAAAGCCCCAGTTGGTTTCAGTTTGAGATTTGACAATGCTTTCTTTTGGGACAGCTATTACAAATATGCTTTTACCTTTCAAGGGAAGCAGTTCTGCTTTGCCATGGTCCCCAGGGGCTGGAATAATGCCCCTATTATTTGTCATACCCATGCAGTCAAGGTGTGGGATGGTATGCCTGAAAGGGACAGTGTGGTTTGTTTGGTTTTTTTATGTGGATGACATCCTGGTTTGCACTCAGACCATGCAAGAGAATTTGGAAGTATTGCATAGGATGTTACAAAAGATTCAGAAAGCTGGGTCTAAAGTAAGCCCAAAGAACGCCCAGTTGTGCTTCCACTAAGCAAATTATCTTGAGTGATTTTGAGACAGGAGGGGTATTCCCCTGATCAACAGGGGGTGGAGCTGAGTCTTAAACTTCCAGCTCCCACAGACGTCATAGCTTTTAGATCCTTTTTGGGAATGGTTAGTTTCTTCCAAGATTTTATTGAGGGATTCTCAGAGAAAGCAGCCCCGCTGCATGAATTGTTAAAGGAGGGAGCAGAATAGGACAGCCATTTGTGTTGCAGCTGGCAATTTCAGAAGGGGATGGGAGGTGTACTAGGTCAGAACAATGAAACAGGGTTCTGGCCTGCAGCTTATGCCTCCAAAACTTTAAGTGAAGTACAGAGGGGATTCAGCCCCTGTGAAAAAGAGGTTTTCGCACTACTTGGGCTTTGCAGCATTGGGATAGTCCCCCGTGTTACTGAAAACTGTGTGAAATATGTACACAGTGAAATATGTACTCACTGGCAACTTTAATAATGGTTATGTGTCCAGCCCCAACAAGCCATAAGCAAATCAGGACAGATTAATTTGCTGAGCCCCAAATGGATGCTCAAAGCATAGTTAAAAGTTCAAGAGCCCCATCCTGGGGGAAAAAAAGGGGGGGGAGGAAGAAGAACTCAGACCCAAATAGGTCTGAGTAAAAGTTGATAAGTTTAGCTTAAATGTTTAGTGATACCTCCCACTACATCAGGAGGGGAAAAAAAGTTTGTTTTGCTTTGTGTTTTAGATTATTCATCGTGTGGATGCTGGAAGATCTTGGAGATGATGCACTCCTGTGTGCTGCTTTTGTTGGTGTTTGAAGTGCAGACCTGCTCCTTTGGTGGTGTGAATCCAGAACCTGCTGTATTCAAGGTGTGGGGAAACTTCCATAGATTGACAGTGGAATGTATAGTGAACAATACCCTTGACATCACTACTGATCCAACATCCTTGGAGAACAAATCACTCTTTTAGTCCTCTTGGACAGATATGCCACTTCAGTAAAATTGAAAGGCTTGGACTTGGACAAAGTAAATATTATAGAATCATAGATTGTAAGGTCAGAAGGGACCATTATGATCATCTAGTCTGACCTCCTGCACAACATAGGCCACAGAATCTCACCCACCAACTCCTGTAACAAACCCCTAACTTACGTCTGAACTACTGAAGTCCTCAACTCAAGGTTTAAAGACTTCAAGGTACAGGGAATCCTCTAGCAAGTGACCCAGGCCCCATGCTGCAGAGGAAGGCGAAAAACCCCCATGGCCTCTGCCAATCTGCCCTGGAGAAAAATTCCTTCCCGACCCCAAATATGGCAATCAGCTAAACCCTGAGCATATGGGCAAGACTCACCAGCCAGACACCCAGGAAAGAATTCTCTGTAGTAACTCAGATCCCACCCCATCTAATATCCCATCACAGGCCATTGGGCATATCTACCCCTAATAGTCAAAGATCAATTAATTGCCAAAATTAGGCTATCCCATCATATTATCTCCTCCATAAACTTATCAAGCTTAGAAGGAGATCAGGTTGGTTTGACACGATCTACCTTTGGTAAAGCCATGTTGTATTTTGTCCCAATTACCATTGACCTCAATGTCTTTAACTGCTTTCTCCTTCAAAATTTTTTCCAAGACTTGCATACTACAGATGTCAAACTAACAGGCCTGTAGTTACCCGGATCACTTTTTTTACCTTTCTTAGAAATAGGAACTATGTTGGCAATTTTCCAGTCACATGGTACAACCCCTGAGTTTACAGATTGATTAAAAATTCTTGCTAATGGGCTTGCAATTTCATGTGCCAGATCCTTTAATATTCTTGGATGAAGATTATCCAGGCCCCCTGATTTAGTCCCATTAAGACGTTCGAGTTTGGCTTCTACCTTGGATGTGGTAATATCTACCTCCATATCCTCATTCCCATTTGTCGTCCTATCATTATCCCTAAGCTCCTCATTAAAGACTGAAGCAAAGTATTTGTTTAGATATTGGGCCATGCCTAGATTATCCTTAACCTCCACTCCATCCTCAGTGTTAAGTGGTCCCACTGCTTCTTTCTTTGTTTTCTTGTTATTTATATGGCTATAGAACCTCTTACTATTGGTTTTAATTCCCTTTGCAAGGTCCAACTCTACATGGCTTTTGGCCTTTCTCACTTTATCCCAGCATGTTCTGAGCTCAGTAAAGGTAGCTTTCCTTGCTAATCCCTCCCATTTTCCACTCCTTATAGGCTTTCTGCTTTTTCTTAATCACCTCTCTGAGATGCTTGTTCATCCAGCTTGGTCTACAACTCCTGCCTATGAATTTTTTCCCCTTTCTTGGGATGCAGGCTTCTGATAGTTTCTGCAACTTTGACTTGAAGTAATCCCAGGCCTCCTCCACCTTTAGATCCACAAGTTTTTAAGTCCAATCCACTTCCCTAACTAATTTCCTTAATTTTTTAAAGTTAGCCCTTTTGAAATCAAAAACCCTAGTCACAGATCTATTTTTGTTTATTCTTCCATTTAGTTTGAACTGAATTAGCTCATGATTACTCTAACCAAGGTTGTCCCCTACAACCATTTCTTCTATGAGGTCCTCACTGCTCACCAAAACCAAATCTAAAATGGCATCCCCTCTTGTTGGTTCAACAACTACTTGGTGAACGAATCCATCTATTTACATGAAGGATAATCAATGGATTCTTTCCCGCTCCCGTTCGGATCCTCTTCAGCCTCAGGTCCACATCCCGTATCTTAGCACCCAGCAGACAGCACACCCTTCTGTTCTCTGGATCAGCTCTTGTTACAGGCCTGTCTATTCTTCTCAGTCCCCAATCATGTAGACCTGCCTTTTCCTGGCAATGGTGCGATTCTCCAGTCTATCCCCTGTTCCATCTGGCTGCAAGTCCTCTCGATTCCTATTGTCCCTTGCAATCCTCTGCAACCCATCCCATATCCTCCTGGGGCTCATATTTGGTGTTATCTACATTGACTCTTGCCCTCTTCCTATAGGACTATCTGCTCTTCTCTTCTTCCTTGCCCTCCCACCTTCAGTGACTACCTGCTGTGCCCCTTCTTCATTTTACAACTCCACAAACCTGTTCCTGAGTTCTATTTCTCCTTCCTTCACTGGCCAGTCTTTTCCTCTGCCTGGTTCTCTTAGTCACATGCTTCCACTGTCCACTTTCCTTAGCATGGGAATGAGTGAGAACTGGTAATGTATCTTGGTTTGGATTGCAAATGGTCTATGCTGCCAACTACAGAATCCCTACCACTTCACTGGCAACAGCACCATCCTCATGTATACACAAGAGGTTAGTGGGGGAGTGGATTTGTTAGTGGGAGGAACTGGAAGCTACCCAGGTGGATACGGTTGTCGCTGGGTGGAAACTGACAGGGTGCTGTTTAATTGTAATGAGCCCAAGTGCATTCACTTGCAGAATGACATCCCTAAGCGGACATCTCCAGGAGAAAAAGACAATTCATTTTAGGCTGAAACACTCCCTTTCATTCCCAAATACCAAATGAGAAGATTTAAGTGTAACCCTTCTGCCCATTAGAGTTGGCAGCACAAGGGCCGGGTTCAGTATCTAGGAGTTCCGTTTCAATGACACAATGCAAAACCAGCTCAAGCCCCCACCCAGTGACCTGGGACAATTACATACCACCCCCTGGGTGCCTCTAAGAGGCGATACTTCCCCTCTCACAAGCACAGAATCTGAGTGTAGCAAAAGCCTTTTAATAGAGGAGGGAAACAATGCAGCATTATGTTGGGGAAACACCACAAACAGGATTCATAACACAACCCATGAGCAAAAGAGCCATCCCCAAGTAAGTTTGGCAGCGTCCCTTTCCGCTCAGGGTCTTAAGTCCAGCAACCCAAAAGTCATCCCACCCACAGTTTCTGTCCTTGGTTGGTGCAGCCCCAGAGTTCAGAAGTTCATCTTCAGAGTTTACCTTCCAGCCTGGGTGGAAGGGTGTGGGGGGAGGTATAGGGGCACCTTATCTGGTCTGCTGCTCAGGTTGATGGCCAATTGCCACGCCTCTCCACGGGGTTCTGCTGCAGTCTTCACCGCCAGCCGCACCTCTCCACTAGCCATGCCTCTCCACTAGTCGCTCATCAATATGTCTTCAGCCTCCCCCCCCACCATAACACAGCGCTCAGTGATTTCAGCTGTTAGTAGGGGAGCCTCAGTGCTGGTGCATCTGGATAGTCCTCTTGCATCAGAGCCACTAGCCCAAAGTAGGTCTAATGCTTAGACCCAGGTATCAGTGATTTCAGCTCTGCAGCATATAACAAGACTCCTAAGGGAGTCAAAATTAGCTCTGTTATTACACAGTGGAGAGAGGTGGCACCAAAATGGTGTTTAGGGCCCACACTACCAGGTACAAATACCTACCCTCAGCCTCCCTCAATTCACTGGGCTTTGGAATCCATGTCCCTTGCCTAGAGAGTGCTGCTTAGTTGAGGGTGACTCCCTCAGTCATAAAATGCCAAGTACAGTTCTACTGTCCTTGATTCACTTAACCAGGAAAGCAACACTTTATTACTCCTGCCCCAATAAGAAAGGAACTGGGGATCCCACAGCAGCCAAAGTGACCATTCGGGCAAGCAGTCCCATTGTGCTAGGCAGGGTGGGTGTGTCTATGCAAACAAGATCAGCCCCAGAAGTCCCTTTCCATAGCTCACCACCAGATGTCCGGGGAGAGCTCATTCTGACTGTTTACACCAGAAAGGCAAGACTACAGGTATTGACACCAGGAGGGGAATGGGATGCTATTTTTCCCTGTACTTTGGAGGCTCTGGTGCTCAGGAAATTTATAATAGGGACAAGGAATGTTTGGCTAATAAAGTAGTTAAATGGTCCTTGGTAAAATGGTTATTAACATGTAGCCCAATATGACAGGAAAATGGCTCCTTCAGGGATCCCATGGAGTAAAAGGTATAGAAGTGTGGATTTTGGAACTAACTGTTATTAATTTGGTTGGAGCATATGTGGTTCAAACCAATGTAAAGAAGTGATCAGTGATTAATACAACCCACACCCAACAACCCACACCCTGAAAAGGGTTATTGTGGACCTCATCTTAGCAAACATCTCGGCAAGAACCCTTCCGTGAAAAGTTTGTCCAGTCATTATATGAGGGCTGGAGCAATTGGATTAATTTTCACGATGTCCCCTGACCGCACAAGGACCGAGTAAAAAGAGACACATTTGGCATAGGGGTAGGGGTTATTAATAGTACAAATGAGGAAGTGGTTGGGAATAAAATGAAAGCAGGGTGGCAACACCTAAAGGATTTAGCATTGCCTCTGAGGGTATCCTCAGATCAGCTAAGCTCCATACAGAATGGGATGGCACATGTTTTAAAGAAATGGGAGCAATCCCAAGAAAAGGACCACCTCGACCTCTTGCAAGCTGTTGGTGCCTTCCAGAGTAATGTTTCCTTGGCTCTGGCATGCAGATATGGATTACCGATGTGGTAAAGGACATGATTCGAGATGGTATAAGCGGGATACTCCCACTGGAAATTAGGAGCATTATTTGGAAAAATTCCACTCAGACTGAGAAGGATTTACAATTCTGGTGGAAAATGGTAAATTTTACCTATGATGAAAGATCTGGAGAAATCACTGTATTTGTTTTATTAATATCAGAAGCTGAAATAAGGTGGGTTTCTCCCATTGCACTCTTGGGCCTTAATGTTAATCAGACAGTGATGGAGCTCCTGGACCACAGGATATGGGTAACAAAAGAGGCCCAAGGGTGACAGACAGTAGAACTGGAAGCCTGCTTAGAAGAACATGGGATTGGATATGAATGCACCACAAATACCTTGCAGCCACAGACTGTGTATTTAGAAATATCAGAAGGAAAATGTAATTATGCTATTAATCCATTTGTAAATGAATCTGTTATTGTGTATGTGGGTGATAATTGTGTATGTCTTAGAAGTTGGTGCCCGGTATCTATAATTAATTATGTGCATCATGTACCGCATAATCCCCATGAAAATAGATTTTTTTGCCACATTGTAGTTATTGGAGGATGTGATTTTAATTTCAAGTGCCTGAGTTAAAATATAGCAAACTAAAAGTGAAATACAAATTGTATTCAAATGTAATACCTGTACTCACTGGAATGAATTTAATTGTTTTGCAGATATTGCTTCAGCATCCCCTTTTGATGAATTATTTATATGCTGCAAAATAGGAGGCACATAAGATTATGGTCACTGTCCATCACTCAACCAGTAAGATGAAACAAGTAATTGAGAGGGTTAGCAAGGATCTGGAATACAAATGGTCAGAGACATTGTTGGGATGGTCCCTCATGGCAAAAGGGATTTTTAATCTGTTTTTACATCCAATTGTGGTGATTCTGGTGTTTCAGATAGTGGTATTTGTTTTGTTCCTGGTGCTGATATGCTGAATTCGACTGAAGATTGATCAGTTGCAAAGCCCACACTTTTGCAAACCATGGGTACTCCCCGAGGGAACCTACATGAGGGCTAGTCTATAACAAGGCAGAATCGGGGTGAAAACCGAGAGTGCCAGCAAGAAGACCATTGCTCAGTCTCGGTTGAAAGCCTTGAGCCCATGCTGGGCCTCACTCGTAATCCACTGAACTTGTTGTGTATGTACGTGTAGAGATGTTAATATTAAAGGTATACGATCTGCAAGGAGGGGAGCGTAGCCCCTGAATTTGACATTCCTGCATGTACACCACAATTTGATAGTACTGCAGTCAGCCATTTTGTATGTTCAGCCTCTGCCAGCTGAAACCCAAACATCACATACCTAGGGATAGTTTTAGAACCCTGAGAGGTAAGGCCGTGCAGCTGCATGTTTGCAGCTCTGCGATCAGAATGGGAGATTGGGACAGGGAGTTAAGGTTCCATGAAAATAGAAGGAATGTTTGGAAAGCCAACATTGGTTTTAGGTGCCTCTAATATGCAAGTTGTATTGTTGTTATGACTAGAAATGCTTTGCTGCTAAGGAGAATAATGAATTGTTATTTACTGTTGCAAGATAAATTGTTAGCCTATTATGAGTTATGTGCTTTATCCAGAGAAAATATATTAAAAGTTTAGTTAGAAAGTGTTCTTTGGAGCAGTCCAAAGAAACTTTTCTTTGGGCAAGGATTTGACACCTACGTTTCCCAGAAGCTAGATGGAAGGCAGGGCCCTCCCAGAAACCTGGCTGTTGATTCCTTGAAAGCATCTTAACACCTACTGCAACAGCGTGTGTGTGTGTGTGTGAGTGTGTGTGTGTGTGTGCTCAAGACTTAATAAAAAGCAGTTTTAGATAAAAACACTCTTGTTTGTATTAATCATTTATCAGCCGGAGAAGCTGTGCCCCATTGATTTATTCCTGACACTGCCTGGAGAGAAACACTTAAGTTACCACTGCTTTGGGTTCTAAAAACCCTGAGTAACAGTGGGAGAGGTGCATTTAAGTAGATAGAGGGTTTCTTCACTTTAGCGGTTTCTGTTAGGTAGCTAGAGCTAAAGCATCAATTCTGCAATTAATAACACTGGGGTGGACTTGAGAACCAGCACAGAGAACCATTAAAATTGATCTGACTCTATGCCAGTGCAAAAGCCTGCCTGCACATTGAAAATTATAGTATCAGGGATTGAACTAGTCACCATTCTGTGTGAAACTGCCTGGTACCACTAAACTGGGTGATTGGGTAACAAAACAGCAGTTAAGTCCACAGCAGACTGCAAAGAGTTAAAAAAGGATCTCTCAAAACTGGGTGACGGGGCAACAAAATGGCAGATGAAGTTTAGTGTTGATAAATGCAAAGTAATGCACATTGGAAAGCATAATCCCAACTATACATATAAAATGATGGGGTCTAAATTAGTGGTTACCACTCAAGAAAGAGATCTTGGAGTCATTGTGGATAGTTCTCTGAAAACATCCACTCAATGTGCAGCGGCAGTCAAAAAAGTGAACAGAATGCTGGGAATAATTAAGAAAGGGATCGGTAATAGGACAGAAAATATCATGTTGCTCTATATAAATCCATGTTATGCCCACATCTTGAATACTGCATGCAGCTATGGTTTTCCCATCTCCAACTGGAAAAGATACAGAAAAGAGCAACAAAAATGATTAGGAGTATGGAACAGCTTCTTTATGAGGAGAGATTAATAAGACTGGGACTTTTCAGCTTGGAAAAGAGATGGCTAAGGGGAGATATGATAGAGGTCTATAAACTCATGACTGGTGTAGAGAAAGTAGATAAGGAAGTGTTGTTTACTACTTCTCATAACACAAGAACTAATTAAATTAATAGGCAGCAGGTTTAAAACAAATAAAAGGAAGTATTTCTTCACACAATGCACAGTCAACCTGTGGAACTCCTTGCCAGAGGATGTTGTGAAGGCCAAGATCATAACCAAGTTCAAAAAAGAACTAGATAAATTCATGGAGGATAGGTCCATCAATGACTATTAGCCAAGATGGGCAGGAATGGTGTCTCTAGCCTCTGTTTGCCAGAAGCTGGGAATGAGCTACAGGGGATGGATCACTTGATGATTACCTGTTCTGTTCATTCCCTCTGGGGCACCTGGCACTGGCCACTGTTGAAAGACAGGATACTAGGCAAAATGGACCGTTGGTCTGACCCAGTAGGGCCATTCTTATGTTCTTATGCCTTTATTGAATTTCACCTTGTTGAATTCAGACCAATTCTCCAATTTGTCAAGATTGTTTGCAATTCTGATCCTGTCCATTGGGAATCCCTTGACGCCAGTGGATTTTAGATTAGTCCCTAAAGAAGACTGGCAAGGCTTATGTATGTGGCTCTGATGTAAAGAATAGTTCAATAAAGATGAAGGGGAAGATTTTCAAAGGCATAAATGGGAGTTAGGCATCCATCTCCCAATTTCCCCTAAATATTTTTCAGCAGACTTAGACTATGATGCTGCAAACTCACCATTCTCTTCTTAGGTGTCTTTGATACAAAAGCAATTGCCTCAGGCTAAGGAAACAAAAAAGTCAAAAAGGCCACAGACTCAGAAAGGTCTACTTAGACATTGAGAAATAGGAACAGACAGAATAATTCCAATGTTCTTTTCCTCCAAGGAATATGAGACAAAACAACCAGTAAAATTCTGAAGTCCAGAGTTTACATTTCCATGGCTAAAAACCAAAAAGAACCTAGGAACACAAAACAGTGAAAACATCATCAGTGTTTCAGCCAAGCAAACAGAAAAAGAAATGGGTGCAAGAAAAGATCTCTTGATCTGAAAAGATCACCTACAGATGTGAAGTTAATTCAGTTTCCCTATTGAGTCTTTGGCCTCTCTGTTAGCAATTCCTGGCAGTGCATAGTTATTATGAAGATGTTTTCTGTTCTGTGGATAAAGGTCTTCTAGGAACTGAACTGGAACCACCCATTCATTTCAAGTTGGCTGCCAAACAGCCATTGATTGGGTGGTAGATTGATTGTTGGTCAAATTGAAACCTGTGACATACAGGTGAAAGGCTCTGATGCATCCACTTACTTATGTATAGGTTATGTAAACGTACAAATAACTATCCAGTTAAACTAAGCTTACTCTGGTGTTATGGAGAGTTTTTTAAAACTCTTTTAAGATAATACCCCCGATCTGAGTACTGAAGGCTGATCAGGTGTCCGCATATACTCTTGGAGGTCACTGGGTGGCGCTATTCCTTGCAAAGTATAAATTTTACTATTGAATAGATGTTGGTGAGCGTGAATTTTTAGAAGCACGTTCTTCCCGAAATATTATGATTACTAGAGTACCTCCATATTCCCTCCAAGATATGAAGTTATCGAAATAACCATGTAGTTCTTTATTTGCAAGGGATCAGTGAGAGCAAATATAAGCACTCCATTGCATCAGCCCTTGGAAGGCATGTTAAGGCAACTGGGCACTGAGCACACATGCTACAAAGGAAAGCTAAGAAACAAAACATGAGGCCCCCTGCAATTGCCACTTACTTGGAAATGAGGAGGCAGTGGCTATGGGAATGTGCGGACCTGGGCTTTAAACTCAGCTGACTGACTCAGTGGAACTGTGCCTGAGACAAAAGCATGTCCCCAAAACAGCTGTAGGGACTCTCCAAGAGGAGGAAGCCAGCGAGCTGGTTTGGGCCGGGCAGCGTCCCGTCGGGAATGGCCCTGATCTACGAAGGACGATCATTCCCCCGGCGTTCTGACCGCTGAAAAAGCGTCAGACCCAGCAACTCGGGAGCCACTCGCCTGCTGTTCGCAGCCCCGGGGCAGAGCTTTGGAAGGAGCGGGGGCGTGGCGTTTGCCCAGCTGGTTGCTCACTTGATGGGTTCAGCCTCGCACGGTCACACAACGTGACAGCGGAGATGGCTGAAGAGGAGCCCCTGGATTCGGTGGGATTCAAACCTTAAGTTTCATCAAACTTTTCCACGTCCCGCTGAGGGAGGGGACGGTTTTACCGCCTTTCTGCCTTTTATTTATTGCCCTCTGGCGCGTGGCCTGAACTTCCATGTGCCGGGAAGGAGCTTTGTGAGCGACCGAGCTGGGCGGGCTGGGGCCAGAGCTGTTTGCTAAGCCGGCAAGGCTGCGGCAATGGGCTTGGGGAAGAGGTGGAGGGCGGGTCGGCTGCCCGCTCAGCCTATAGGCGAGTCTCTCTGCCAGCCAACTCACTCACACTGTGGCATGGGCAGTCGCGCGTTGCACGCGGTAGTTAACTACTTGTGGCATCCCCGCAGGTACGAGGTGGGGGGGGGTGCCCACCCCTTGAGCAGCGCCTGGGGCTGGCGGGTTGGGCTGGGCTGGGCAGCATGTTTGCGATAACCATTTGTTTAACCTTTTGTAGCATTTCCGTCAACTATAGACGTGTTAGAAAGTAACGGTTCTGTGCCCGGGGCCTTGCAGCGTTCTAGGTAACTAACTTTCTAGAGCTTTTTAGTACCCAGGAGAGAATGTAACTCCGTAGCATCCCCCCTCCCCTCCCCCTTTGATGTTATACTTTTTAAAACAAAAATAATCTGTTGAAAGTTTTTCCTTTCGGGATTTTTTTTTTTTTAAAATGAGCCACTCAAGGCTCTCTGGATCCTTCTGCACAGTTTAAGTTTTTACTGCTTGACAGCAATGCTACTGCCGCAAAGCGTAAGTGACATTGTCCTGCCTGCGTCTGGGTAGTAATAACAACATGCTTACTAGGTTTATTCACTGTCTTGGTTTCTGCATATTCAGGCTGGGGTGGGGGGGAAGAAACACAAGACGATTTTCTTTGACCATAATCACACGTTGATTTCTGGATTTTCACTAAGGTTTTTTTTGGTTTTGCTGAGCCTGATGTGTTTATTTAAAAATGTTGATACAAATATGCTGCCTGTTGATTATATTTTGTAACATTTCAATGTAGGGTTATGTGTATGTGCTATAGTAGTAGAACTACATATTTACATTATATATTCTATAGATATGCTATATGTGGGTGCATATGTATATAGCGACAGAGGTATAGCTCCATCTGTGTGATTGTTCCTCACTGAAGATGTGATTAGGCCAAGATTTACTCTTGAATATAAACAAACTCTAAAAAATGTATCCATCCTATAGGTCTCTGAATGAATGCGAAGGTCAATTCAGAGAGCTTGCAGAGAGAGATGCTGGTGCAACTGTGCACCAGAATGGTGTTGCAATTATCTTTATTGCGTTACAACACAGTGCCAGGCATGGTTTGCCAATCATATTATGAAGTGGCGAGGACAAGTAAAATATGAAAAGATGTAAAAAGAGAAAGGAAGGGAAACTATGCTGTTTTAAAAATGTCGCTCTGTTCAGAATAAACATTAGTTGACCTGGCACTAATGGCCCTGGCTCAGCAGTTTGCTTCCTGCTGAGATAAGCACCTAACAAGGGTGGTACCCAGAGACCTATAATGCAAGGGGATTCATAAAAAAGCATGTTGATATAATGAAATGGTAAATTAAGCATTCTTTGGACAATGTGAGAACGTTACATACATAATATACTAAGTCAGAGGTCAGCAACCTTTCAGAAGTGGTGTGTGGAGTCTTCATTTAGTCACTCTAATTTAAGCTTTCGTGTGCCAGTAATATGTTTTTAGAAGGTCTCTTTCTATAAGTCTTTCTATAAGTCTTTAATATATAACTAAACTATTGTTGTATGTAAAGTAAATAAGGTTTTTAAAATGTTTAAGAAGCTTAATTTAAAATTAAATTAAAATGCAGAGCCTCCCGGACCGGTGGCCAGGACCCGGGCAGTGTGAGTGCCACTGAAAATCAGCTCACGAGCTGCCTTTGGCACATGTGCCAGAGGTTGCCTACCCCTGTACTAAGTCATGTTTAGTGTTATGTATACCACATCGTTGGTATTATCTCGTGAATGATATTATCTGTTTGTCTTTTATTCCCCCCGCCCTTCATTTTATTTACCAGAGCTTTTGCTAAAGTAGTTAGAAGACTATATTTATTTTGTTAAATAAGTTTAGCACCAAGTTACATTTTAGTTCCTTTTTAATCTTGTAGTGGTGGAAAATGCTTCAGCCAACTGGGTATTTCTTTTAGCTTCTTAAAAGACACAACAATATGCGATAAACAAAATGTATCTCAACTGCCTTCTTCTTTTCTTCTTTCAATTATATCATAATATTACCTTGAAGGGTATAAATGTGTTGGGTTTTCTTCCTATACTGAAATATATTTATTAGGTGGGCGGGGGGACCCTATAGTGTGAGCATCCATAATAATAGCAAAAGATTGAAAGGTACTTTAATACATACCAACCCATTTGCTCGCACTGACAACAATCTTTGGTCTAACCATTATGAAAAAGCTGCAACGGATGAACATTCAATTGTTCAAAATATAAACTACTCGAGACATTAATAATCTTTCGACTCCCCAGAAAGATTAGTGGTTCAATTAGGTAATGCTTGCTAATGCAAGACTTAAATAGTAGGAGTTTTTCTTTAGGCAGAACCCTTTCTCCCTGAAGAAATCATATAAGATTGAAATGTTACCTGAAATCTTGACAGCATGTACGGCATTATAATAAAATGTAATCAAGAGGAGCAAGCATTGAACTGAATGTTCAGAAAAGGTAAAATAGCAGACAGTATAAAATAATAGGCATATGAAAATATTTTCTTCCGGTAAAAATATGCCTGAACGGGTTTGGAACATGGTCACTCAAAAAAAATTAGGTGTTTAGCTTCTCTCTGAAATTGTATCAATCGCAGTCACTGTTAACTGCTTTGAAACCCTCTTCCCACAAACCTTTCACTTTCCTCCAGGGTCTCTGCAAGCCATTAATGAGAAGGGGGGGTTATGCTTTTAACTCAGAACTCGAATGGGGCTGTACATCCTTCGTAAATTTCTGGATTATGCAGTTTTCAGATCTAGGAGACTGGTAATATATGGGCATCTGACAGATGCGTCTCATTCATGCTTCAGCCATTCTAAAAGTAGATTTAATTTAATTTAAGCTCCAAAGTGTTTCTGCAGTGGCCTGCTCACTGCCCACTGTTTTACATCCTTAAAATATAATAATTTGCCAGTAAAACTCTCTTCATTTACAAATAGCAATCTAAAATGGCAATAAAACATTTTCTGGGTTTTTTCCCTGCGGATGGTGAACGGCACAGATTTGTTCTGCGATTAAACAGAAGGGTGTAGCAGATGTGGATTAATGGGCTCCCTTCCTGAGGTCCTTCTGCCTTTTTTTTTAACCCAGGGAAAACTCTCACTCAAGTCAGTGGGAGTTTTGCCTAATTAAGGATGTCAGGAGGAGTAGGCTCAGAACTAGTAAAACATCTAGGGTAATAGTAAGGTCAGGTGAGTGATTTGTTACCACTCTTAGATTTTTTTTTACAAGCTTTTACAAATATAATAGATCCACATGTTGTAGTATTCCTTCGGTATGCAACTGATGTACTGTTCTCATAAAAGATTTAATATTGAAACCTTAACGTTTTAAATGAGTTTGCAAGGTGCATTTAAAAGAAATATTGTGTTTACAACCCCTCCCCAAGAAAAGAAGAGAGTTTGGCTCAAAAACATTTGTTCTTTGTGTACAATTTATAGCCATTTCTTTCCAGCTAAACTGAAAAGTGTATTGACTTTTTTTTTTTTGCAGTTTAACTTGAAGACCTCTGATCATAAATATAATAAAGATGACAGGAAAAATTCTTAATATTGTAACACACTGGAAACCTTGTGTAATGTCATATCTGTGAACCACTTATACTAAATTTAAAATGCTATATTCAACCAATGATTAAAACTACAATGGATAGTGACTGAGGTGTCTGGTAATTTAACTAAAAATGAGATGTTAACAAATTCATTTTTCAAAGTTCTTTTCTCATTTACATGCCATTTTCTCTCAAACACATGTATAGAGAGATCAATGTAACAATCTAAAACAAATAGGTGATAAAGATAACAAAAAAAATATAACTAGAAATAATAGAATGAAAGGAAATTTAGATTTTATTTCAGGAAAATTCCTGACCATGACATCTATTAGGCTTCAAAATAATTTTCCACAGGATGTTGTAGAAGCCTCATCTTTCTTTGTCAAATCTCATTTTAAATATATCAAAAGTATTACACATACACACATTCTCTCTTTATGGGGACAATCCTGCACTGTCAGGGAATAATGGCCTTATGGTTGTTTAATAGTTTCTAATTTCGAAGACCCTTATAATCAGTTTTAAAGATGTTTTCATTGAAAGTGATGAGGAATTTTGCTTAATAATGGATGTAACAATAGAACCCTTGACTAATATTTAATTAACAAAATGGTTCTGGTGATATAACGTGGGGATAAAATTTTGAGATTCTACAATTTATATATATACACAATTATAAATAAAATCATGTATGTGATATGCTGTCATGACATCTTTAAAAAGTATGGCTAGAAGTGGTAACTGTCAATGAGTTATCTTTCTCTCCTAAATAATAAATGTGATAAGAGATCAGTCAGCATAATTATAAGGCCCTACTTGAATCACGGGATGATCTTCAAACAATCGCAACTGAGTTGCGCACAAGTCATGGAAAAATCTCAGAAAAATAATAATGGATCTTTATTAATAGCAGTAATTTGGAAAAGCCAGAGAAGACCAAAGAAAAATTTGCTGGAACAATACAAGCCCTCAAGTATTATGTTATGCCTACTAATTTTATTGAGAACGAGATATATTGCTGCAACGATATTACATTCATTAAAAAAAATGACTGGTACAATATAAAATTCAGAATACTACAAGTCTTAAAACAACTGCTGTAGAAATCGAGTCCAGTAACTTTAGCCTTTTACATTTTACAGGCACTGAATGTTAGTGCAGTACTAATTGCATACTCTAAATGTACACAAAATCATGGACGTTGCGAAATAAGCTAATTAAAATCAAAATTGCAGTGAAAGCCTAACTTTGCGGAATCCACAATCTCACAAATGAAATAGGGCCTTATATGTATACAACTTTTTCTCTTTCTCTCTCACTTTACACACCCACCCAGCTACCCATACAAACATACACTTGATCTCATACCATTTTGTAATACCGAAACTTGTTTCTTGGACAGCTATGATGCTTGGACAGTGTAAGGATGGAATTTTCTGAATATTTTTAAACTGTTATGGACAAGTTCTTATCTCTTTATTCATGCAATTGCTGCCATTAGACTAAATATATATTACCATCCCATTGATTTTTAAACCAAATTCCTCATTGATTTTTAAGCAGAATTCCATATTTTTCAATGGCATGATATGGCCCAAAGGAATTACTGTTGAGACCTTTGCAGTTATTGTTTCACCAGTATTTTACTAGCATGTTATCTTACTCTGTTCAGATCACGTCGAGATAACTGATGGCAAAGCTGAGTATCTCCACCACCATTGCTGTCACTGACAAAGCTAAACAGACAAAGCTAGGACACTGATAGGAGATTTAGGGTCTGACTTGCAGGGGTGATGAGTGACCCCAAGTCCATTGTAGATGCCAATGCGCAGCACCTTTGGAAATGAGGCTGCTAACACATTTTTATTTCTGTAATGTATACATTATGGAGGCACTGGTTACAGCTGGATAGTTAAGACTGAATTGAGTTTTACACTTAAAGCAGGTATTCAACTGCTTTGCTATGTTTAAAGATTATTCTGTATCCTCCCCACACTTACAACACTTTGTCTTTGAGTACTGAATACATTTTCTGATAACATACAAGGAAATCCATTAATTAGTTTATGAGTTAGAATTAATTTTTAAAGGTGTCCTTTAAGAAATTTAGCATTCTGTCAGACCACTTTTTTTGTCCCCAATAATATCAATCCGGGCATTGTCTATCTTTAAAGAATTGTTTAATAACACTGATACATTAAGAAATTATAGAAAATAAATTGTTTAGGATTACTGGTAATTTCCCCCTGTACTCTGTGTAGATGAAAGTTTCTTTTTCACCAGAGACTGAATAATATTATTCTCCTTCAGAGAAACTCACCAAAAAAAAAAAAAAAAAAGGCTACTTTCAAAATGGCCACCATCTCCTATTGTTCTGGACAGGATTGAGACCACAGGTGACCCTTACCAAAGATGGCCATCATGCCCATTCACCAGGTCCTTGCAGTTCTCTTTTCTGCTTCCTGACAGCTTAGGGGCCCATCAACTTTCATTAGGATAGCTTGGTGTCACTTTTATTGGGATCAATGGGAGGCAGTGACCATCTTTACAAAAGATGGCCTGTGCACTCAGACTCATTGAGAACAATGGGTGATGGAAACCATTTTGAAACAGGGTAATTCTGAGTGAATTTCTGTAAAGGAGACGATTTAATGAGCCAGCCCCTGCTGATGGAGAAACATAGGGATAAAATGACCCTTCATCCTAAATACTGATCTTCCAAAACTACCTATTTCACTGGGTTTACTCAACAGAGAGAGCAGGGAAGGGAAATCTTGTTTGCGCGCACAGAGGAATGTGAAATACAGGAGGAAGGAGGTAACTTGATTTAAGGTTGATAGTACATATTTTCAAATCATTAGAAATATCAAACTAATTTTACTGTTCATGTATAACCATTTTAATAATTAAAAAACCTCTTCAGCAAAATACATGAAAATGGAGCAATTATTGAGAGTACGTTAATTTAGGACAAAAATTTACAAGGTTAATTATCTCCCCAAAAATTAACACTCCCCTTAATTAAAAATATCCTCAAAACAATTATAAACCAAGGAAATTCAAAGCTAAGATTAAATTTAGAAGAAATGTAAACATGTTGAAGTACAGAAATGTACTGTTAAGATACTCTAATACCCTTACTTCTACCTTGAAAGATTAAAAAAAAAAATCTGTGTCTTTAAAAAAATCAGTTTAGTTTAATCACAATGCATAGTGTCACTATTACTAATAATGCTGTATTAGAAAAGGAGCTTGAGAAGCTAAAAGGGTTAGTGTTTTAATAAGTACAATAGCTAATTTTTCTAGAAGACCTAATTTTTCAGTGATGAAAGGAAGAAAAAATTGTTAACAGTCTAAGGTTTTCTTAAACTATAAAATAAAAACTGCACATTAGTAACAATGTGTATGAAAGAATAATATCCTGAAAAACCAAGCACTTAATTTATTATAAATAAATTAGATATAATTGGAATTGCATATCTAAAATTGAACATACTGTATTTTAACTGAATATCTGAAAGATATAGTAGAATATATAATATAGTACAATTCAAAAACATGGTTTTTGAGGGGAGGAAAGGGGAATGAGATATTTTCATTTTTGAAAAAACAATGGTCTTAATAGAATCAGAAATAGAATGTAATTTAACTAACAAGTATTCACTTGAACTACTGCATTCCTTACAGAAAATCAAGTGGTGTGTTTTACATATGGTTACAATGTATTCAATAAAATTAATTCCTGCAATGAAACATGATGTTAATGTCTAGATAATTGCATACAGAAGCTGTTAGATATGTTAGTGTTTGTCATGAAGACTGTTAGACATATTTTGAAAAAACAGGACGTTGCAAAATATTGGACACTACAGCTACAAATCCCTGTAAACAAAATACAGGCAGTCCTCAGACTTACAACACAATTGGTTCTTTACAATTGCATCGTAAGTCGGAATGTCAGAACTCGGAACCACAATCTACTCCATTGTAGGACCGAGTGTTGTAAACACGAAACTTATAGTCGCAAGTCAAATAGGATATCAATGTAGAAGCGTCATAAGTGCCATTCATTGTAACCTGAACGTCATAAAGTCAGTGAATAGAATACCATTTGACTGTAGTAAACACTTTGCTAGTTGAGAAGTGAACAGCACACACACATATAGTATGTATGTAGTTTCTTCTTTGTGCTAAGGAGTGAAGATTTAAGAGTATTTTCTTTGTAGATGATCTGATTCCACCACATTAAAACTTTAATTTAGCCATTTTAATATCAGCATCTTAAGAATTTAAAAACCAAACCAAAGGCTAGATACCCAAGCTAATCTGATAATATACTGAGGGTCTTATGTGTACAAATTATTTACTGGGATTCCAGCTAGTGGGTAGGGGGAAGAGAGAAGCACATGTATGACACAGGTATTTCTGAAGTTAGCCTTATTGACTGCCCTTTACACTTTTTCAGAAGGGTGTTGACATGTAAAACACAAAACATGGTCTGAAGTATCATAGTATACTAGGCTAGTGAGCTGCACTACCTTCATGCAGAAGCAAAACAAAAATAATGGCTTCTATTTTCAAACGTGACTCATGATTATGGGTGCTTCCATTTTTGGTGCCCAACTTGAGACAAGGGGTCTGATTTTGAGAAAGTGTTCAGTACCTGCCCTCTGAAAATCAGGTCCCTTTAAAGTGTCTAAAGTGGGCACCGAAAAACAGAGACTCTCAAAATCACTAGACACTTTTGAAAGTTTAAACTAACAACTTTTCTCACTAAGAATAAAGCCATGAGGAATTTCTCCGGTAAATGATAACTTTATATAGCAAAAGCCTGGGTTCCAACATGATATTATTTGGCAAAATAACCTTATTGAGCACCAATTCCCAATGGGAACCAATTGACAGGATACTGGGGAAAGTATCATTCATTTATGCTATTCATCTCATGGTTTCTAATATTGCATTCCACATATTTGAAGTTTCTTTTATCAAGTGTTCCTTTCAGATAAAAAATAAACAAACTAAACTATTACTTGATTTTCAAGAGAACATGCTTATTTTCAATGTATACATTCACATTCATAATTACAGAATTAGGCTGAAAGCTCTCTGGGGCAGGGACAATCTTTTCATTCTGTGTTTATACAGCACCTAGCACAATGAGATCCTGGACTATGACCAGGACTATATTACATTATTAATCTAATAATGTCAGCCAAACTTTGTATAACTTGGCAGCTTTATCTCACTAACAACAACAACATAAAGATTTTCTAAAAATAGGCAAGAACAAATTAGATGCCTGGTCAGCATATCTGGGATGGGGGAAGTAAAAAAACAAGCAAGCTAGTACTTTGATATTTAAATTCTTCTATTAGAGATTACAGGTCTGAGTATCTGCCGCCTACCACACTGCCGTTGACACTTACACAGTACAAATTAGATGTAAGACACTAGCAAATCAGAATTCTCTATTCACTACACAGGCGCTGGCTTCCTCCAGGCCCTGGGAGTACTCACACCCCTGCTCCACCCTAGGCCCCGTCCCCACCCAACTCCTTACCCCAGACCCTCAGCCCTGCCCTACCTCTTCCCACCCCACCTCTTTCCACCCAGTTCCTCCCCCTCCCCAAAGTGCGCCCTCCTGCTCTTCTCTCCCTCCTCCCCCTCCCCCACCCAGTGCCTCCTGCATGCCACGGAATAGCTGATCTGCAGCAGGCAGGAGATGCTGGGAGGGAGGTGGAGGAGTTGATCAGCAGGGCTGCTGGTAGACAGGAGTCTCTGTGGGGAGCTGGCTGCCGGTGGGTGCTAAGCACCCACTAATTTTTTTCTGTGGGTGCTTGAACCCTGCACAGAGTCGACACCTATGATTCACTGACACTGGTCACATTTTACACAGGTCTGTGCAATTCTAAACACACACACACACGTGTATACATGCAACATTCTGTAATAGAAAATATACTCCCTAATATATATAGATAGATATTTTAATACATGTCATATGACATGAAACATAATAGTCACATATTTATTTGGGGATTTATATAATTATCTACTTATCTATTTTCTTTTAATAACACTGCTATAATGTTCTTATTGTAGGTTAGAGATCTGAAACAATGGGTGACTGGAGCTTTCTGGGGAGACTATTAGAGAATGCACAAGAGCACTCCACGGTTATTGGCAAAGTTTGGCTGACGGTACTATTTATCTTCAGGATCCTGGTGCTGGGGGCTGCTGCTGAGGAAGTCTGGGGAGATGAACAATCGGATTTTATATGCAACACACAGCAACCTGGTTGCGAAAATGTCTGCTATGACAAAGCCTTCCCCATTTCCCACATCCGCTTCTGGGTGCTTCAGATAATCTTTGTCTCTACGCCAACCCTCATCTACCTGGGCCATGTGCTGCACATTGTGCGCATGGAGGAGAAGAAGAAAGAGGAAGAGCTAAAAAAGAAGGGAAGCAGCAGGGACAGCAACCACCAGGGGGGAGCAGCAGCAGCAGGTGGCCGAGGGGGTAGCAACAACAGCAGCACCAATAAGGAGCCATTCCCAAAGAAGGAGAAGCCACCAATCCGTGATGAGCGGGGTAAAATCCGCATCAGTGGTGCCTTGCTCCGCACCTATGTGTTCAACATCATTTTCAAAACTCTGTTTGAGATAGGCTTCATTGTGGGCCAATATTTCCTCTATGGCTTTGAGCTGAAGCCACTCTACCGTTGCAGCCGCTGGCCTTGCCCAAACATTGTGGACTGCTTCATTTCACGGCCCACTGAGAAGACCATTTTCATCATCTTCATGCTGGTGGTGGCATGTGTCTCACTGCTGCTCAACATGCTTGAGATGTACCACCTTGGATGGAAGAAGCTCAAGCAAGGCGTGACCAACCAATACCGCCCTGATCCACTCCCCACTGCCATTGCACCAGCTACTATTGCAAGGGACTCCAAACCTGTTACTCTGCCGCTGCCATCTCCGGCAGCGTTCCCTACCGTCTCGCCTGCTCTGCCGGATTCCCATGCCATCACTCCGCTGCTCTCTTCACAGACTGTGCCGCCTTACTATGCTGAAGCCACTGCTAGGGCACAACCAGCCGCCACAACTTTCCTGGCTGACTACCCTGGGGCTCCTCCATTCTCTGAGGAGCAACACAATACTGCCACTCCCACTCCCACCTCTATCCCAATCCCAACTCCAACCTCCATCCCAACACCTATGCAAGCCATCACTCCCTACTTCAATGGCAGCAGCCAGGTCTTAGCTGTCGAGCAGAACTGGGCCAATCTGGCAGTCGAGCAGCAGAGGAAGTCACCAGCCTCCAGCTCAGCTGCCTCCTCTGCCGCCAGCAGCATCGGACAACAATCTCCAAAGCAAGAGGCGGCCAGTGAGCAGCCGCTGCCGTCGCCACCTCTTTTGCCACCTGTAGCAGCAGTCAATAGCAGCAGCAGCACCAGCCTGAGCAGAGGAAGCAGCAGCAAGTGGGATGTAGAAGGCGAAGAGGAGGCCACAAAGGAATGGCCAGTGTCAGCTGCCTGCACTACAGTAGAAATGCATGAGCCGCCACTGCTCATAGACACACGGCGCTTAAGCAGGGCTAGTAAGTCAAGCAGCAGTAGAGCCAGGTCAGATGACTTAGCTGTGTAGCGTGGTCCCCAGCACTGGGAGAAGCAGATGATGAAAGCAAAGTGTGACGAGGAGCTGCACTGGGGATGAGGCCATGCCCCAGCACAGGGGGTGAGGGAGGCTGGGGTTCCAAACTTTGAAGCTTGCTGTTCTTGCACTCTGTGAGTTGTAGTGGGGATAAATATCTACATTTTCTAGTAGGTCAGGGGTGGCCAAAGTGCAGCCCGTGGACCAAGGGACCAATCCCCCTGTCATTGACATCAATGACAGACATCCCAATGGCAGCCATATGGAGGGCTTGCACAGATGACAGGTGGTGGCAGCTAGCCATGTGCCTTCATATGGAAGCTCTTCCAAGAACAATGTTAATACTCTTAGCCCTCACCTTTACTTCCACTCGTTGTATATAAGCACTTCATGAGCAGAGGCCTTGACTTCTTTCCTTCCTCTGAAACCCCATACAGACCTGTGTAACCATCTCCTTGAAAATGAGGATGGCATATTGCCTGCTGGCACCTGTCATCTCTGTGGACCAACCTGCCATATTAAACATCAGGGTGACAACAGTCTCTTCCATTTAATGCAAAGTAGGGCAGCCTTTGCACTCATGGCAAATTTCCAAAGTGACCCTCTTGGCTGGGCAAAGTTTGGGTAACCCCTGTAGTAGCTTTTATCATTCTGAGCTTCATCTTTGTATTATAATAATTTTTTTACTCTTGACCCATAAGGAAATGTCCAGTTTGACCTTCTGTCCAGTGTTTGCCAACTGTGACCACACAATGTTTTTAAACCTGTGTATTCCTTTGAATATGTTTGGTTATATTGTGAGATGACTTCTGAAATTGCTTAGAGGAGGACAGGAAACTAAACCACACACCTCATAAAGTATTACACAGAATAATTGTAATCCAGAAAAAAAGGATTATGGTTTCAGTACACTGTGACCCCTTATGTTGCTCCTGAACAAAGCAATAGGTTAAAGTTGAGTTCTGCATTTTAGACTATTAGATACATGCTTTTATCAGCTTAAGATAGTTGGAAAAATAGAAGTAAAACTAGAGTGCATACCTTTAAAGTATTTGAGCAGTTTTAGAATAAATTTTAATCTGTAGTTTTAAATTTCTTGACAGTGTACCTATACATTTTAGTTTGATCTTTGATCTCATAGTAAAAATTAAGGGGAAAAAAAAGAAAAGTTCAAAGCAGTATTGTTTCCTGCTGTGTGCTGTAAGTGATTAGCCCTGTCCTATGACAATCTGTAATGTCTTACAAACCAATAAACAGCATACATAGAATATACTGTACTGCAAAAAAGGTGACTAAAATATCATGGCAACATTTTAAGGGCCTCGGGGCCTATTCTGGTTCCACAGAAGTCAATGGCAGAATTCATATTGACTTCCATAGGAGCAGAACTGGGCCCCCTCATCTTGCAGTCCTTATTCAATCAAACCTTCATCGGAAGTCAAATGAAGTTTTGGCTGCAACAAGGAATGTAAGATTGGACCCATTTCCCTTAAAACGATGAAGAAAAATTATGGGTATTTTTCTAAGGAGTCAGCTTTCCTTAAAAGAGACTCAGTCTTTCATTCCCATTGTAACAAATACTCTCACATACGTCAGTCAGAAGTTTGAACTTCTGAAAAAGTTGGAGAGAGATTTGGGTATAAAAAGAAGGCAGAATCAGACCCAACTTTTGTTCTTGTGGTTGAAAAGATAATTTCAATTAGTTGAAGTCCAGCACTATTCCTCTGGCTGCCATAAAGCTGAACTTCTATTTAGCTGTGACATTCTGAGTACCTGTCCCAGACCTGAAGAAGAGCTCTATGTAAGCTCAAAAGCTTGTCTGTTTCACCAACAGAAGTTGGTCCAATAAAAGATATTACCTCACCCTCCTTGTATTGCTAATATTCTGGGACCAACATGCTACAACAACATCGCAAACATAAAGCTGAACTGCCATAATTAAAATAGTATAGCTAAGTTCACTTAAATAATCTTTACATGTTCAAAGTGTGTTGGCCTGGCCATATAGTGCTTACTTAGGCAAAGTTGAGATCAGTTCCCTATGTAGCTAAAGGCTACAAGTGCAACTGATAATATATGTTTTCCTGAACATGTTTATTTTATTAAATGATTAACAATATTTCCCATCAGTCACAGACTCAAAATTATGTCTGAATAACCATGGAACAGGGTTGGAGTTCTGTCCTGAGACTCTTATATAAGTGGTCTCATTGACTTCAGTTGATCTGCTTGTATGAGAAAGGGTTGCGGGATGCAACTCTGGCCTGCTAAAAGTCTTGGGGCTGACAGTGCATATATAATAAAGTCAATATGCATTTCTTAATATGCTGATTAACAAGTAAAAACAGATAGCAACTATTTAGTAGTCAAGGTTAAGGCATCCTCTCATGAGCTGTTTTAAGCCATTAAAAACAAACGTACAAGCTAAAAGAATTCTGCTCTCAGCTACACCCATGCAACACCCCTGAAACTAGCACAAAGTTAATAGGAAAAAGGAAAGGAGTACTAGGGGCATCTTAGAGACTAACCGTCCGACGGTATGCATCCGATGAAGTGAGCTGTAGCTCACGAAAGCTCATGCTCAACTAAATTGGTTAGTCTCTAAGGTGCCACTAGTCCTCCTTTTCTTTTTGCGAATACGGACTAACACAGCTGCTACTCTGAAAGTTAATAGAGTTATATTAAATGTACATGAGGACAGAATTTAGCCCTCAAAATTTTTAGATCTACTAACATTTATAGCAGTTTCTGAATGTCAGGTCATTATATTGCTGAAGTAACATGATGTGCACCTCTGTATTTTAATGACACTTATTGGAGAACTGCATCAAAATTCATAGGGCCGAATTCTGCTCTCATTTACACTAATGTAAAGAGTAAGTATCTCCAACTGTATATTGATATAACTAAGGCCTTGGTTCAAAAAAAGCATTAGGAGTACATTGCTGGAGCAGGGCCATAGAGCAGAATATGACCCCCTGTTACATATAGTCACTGATCCTGCAATCCTTACTCAGGCACAACCCCCATGGAGTGAGCCCATACTATATTTAAAAACCTAAGAGGAGAAATTGTTATAACTTGCTTAAAATCAACTGATATTTAATCTACCATTTTCAGATTAACATGTGTGGTTAGTCCTGCACAGAGTTCAAAGAGTTTTGTGGTATGTGGCATTTTCAGGTATAGTAAGGACTGGACAGCTGTCCTTGCAAAAGACCCATTTATTTCAGTTACACAAGCTTGGCCTGGGGAAGGAGAATTGCAACTCTAGCTGTGCTCCCTGGGAGAAACCTGATCTAATGGTCTCCAGACCAGATCAACAATAGTTTGAAAAAAATGGATAAAACAAAACAAAGCAAAATAACTCACAGGTTGTGTTTTTAACACTGGCTTCTTTAAGTTCTACCAAAAGAACTGTAAAAGCTCAAGCTTCTTGTTAACCACACTTTAATTTAGAGTGTTATAAACGGATTCTTAATTTCAGTCATGATAACTCATCTTGCAGAGTCAAAAGTTCAATTGATTTCAGTGGACATTTTGTCTCTTTGAAGGCTGCAGGATCACAAGGGGGAAACAAAGTTCTTTGAAAATGTCATTGGTGGAGCAAATAATGCGAGCTTTACTCAATCTTTACTCATGAAAACTGCCATTTAAATCAATGGGAGTCTACTAAGTAAAGAATAAAATAACCTGAGGATTTGGCCTGGTATGCTTAATATTTTAATATGCTTATTGGGCCTGATCCAAAGCCCACTGAAGTCAATGGAAAGATTTCCATTAAGTTCAGAGCTTTGGATAACACCCCATAATGCTATTGGACCCGATTCCTGCACTTCTTACTTAGGAAAATCTCCTGTTGAAGTTATAGAGTTTTCCTTGAGTGAGGAGCACTGATATAGGTTATAGAGGATAGGATAGTTATGCGTTTTTTCAGTACTTGGAAAGTGATTAGTTTATGCCAAAAGGTATACATTTAAAGCTTGAAAACATTTGTCTGAAGAACATGTTTTTGAATAAAAATTAAAAATCAGATTCAATTTATACCTTAAATTAATTGTTTTCTAAAACTGCTGTAAACACCAAAAAGTAACAAATGTTGTGAAATGGAACTGCATCTGATGGAAATATTTGTAAGTTTTTCAGATAATTTTGTCTGTCATACTTTGTTTCATCTCAAAAATGAAAATGGTAGCAGCTGTTACTGTAGATGGACCTAATCCTGCAGCCCTTACTCAATCCTGGAAATCTTACACATTTATTTAACTTTAAGTAGGTGTGTAGATCATTGTAGGATTGGAAGACGAATAAGGACTACAGAATTGCGTTTGATATTATTTTAAAGTTGAAGGAAGTACTTGTCTTCACTGTTTGGATAGATTGGTAGTGGGAAGGATTATTACATGTGGTATTTAAAGTTTAAAAGATAAAAGGAAATACTAAAAATATGCAAAAGAAAAGATAAAAACAGAAAATGTCACACTTTGGACAAATTACCAGGTATATAATGTTATATTTTTTGCAATAATTCAAGGAATTTATTGACATTTATTTAAAAAAAACAAAAACTACATTTCAGTAGTATATTTTTCACAATATTTTCACAACTGAATGTTGCAAAAATACAAACATTTTATAAAATTTATTAGCACATAAATAGTTTTTTGGCCATCAGAATATTTATATTGTTTTCTGTAGCTGGGCCTGTACAGTTAGTGCAGCTATCTGTTAATACCAAAGAAAACAAAGCATGGATGATTTATGAACTACACAGTTCTTTTCTTTACATTTTGATTCAGTGAAAACAGTCTGAGAGAACTTCCTGGTAACTCACCCTTAATTAAAATTTGAATATTCTTGGTATGAAAATCTAACATGATTTTTCATAAAGAAAAAGAAAAGTCATATTTAAAATACTGAGCTTTCCCAGTATTGGTCTATAGCTTCCTGAGAACATGTAACATGCACTGAAAACTCATCCCTGGTGTAACAGTAGAAGTCAACTGGTATGCAAAGATGAAGTTAATAGCCTTACCCCAGGGATTAATTTGACCCAATATGTTAGCCATCCAATAAAGGCATTCATCACTAATTAAGTGCACTGATATACTGTAATTCTTCATATTATTTTCTTGTCTGAATACCTAATAGTAGGATCAGTAAAACATTAAAACAATCCTTTTAAAAAATAATATTTCAGCCTTTTTTCCAGTTAGATCTGGGGTGAGTTGCTCAGCTGCTATAAAGAAAAGGAGTATTTGTGGCACCTTAGAGACTAACCAATTTATTTGAGCATAAGCTTTCGTGAGCTACAGCTCACTTCATCGGATGCATACTGTGGAAAGTGTAGAAGATCTTTTATAAGCTGGTATAAATTGTCATAGTTTCATTGACCTTAATTGAGCTATGGCAGTTTACACAAGCTGAGTATCTAGCCTCTTGGTTTTTATTCATTAAGTTCCTTAGTAGAGCTGAATTAAACAGGCTGTTCTCCCCCCCTTCCCCCCCAACTAAGTGCATTTGTTTTATTTTACTCTGATTTTCCTTATGAAATGTGTGCTCTGTTTGTAACTTTGGTTTCCTGAAGTTTACATTAAATTTTTGATTTCAGAATTGTACATTTGGACTGAATATGCGGTTTTGGAAATTTACATTGGTATAATACAAATTTAAGCAATGACCCTGCCAATGTGTTAATCCTAAAATGAAATGTCTTTATATAAACACATAACTCTTCAGCTGTAAGGCAGTACCATTAAAGAAAATTAATTTCATATTGGGAATTCTTACCAGTAATCTACACTATCAGTTTCCTGCATAGGTTTAAAGTACAGGATCTTGACATATGGTATACAGGGAGCACACTCTTATGGAAAAAAAAACTTTTCATCATGAACTGAATTACCACAGAATGAAGTGTAGGTTTTACTATTATCTATTTACTTTGTGTGTGTGTTTAGGATGTTTAATGGCAAAAATTAGCAGTGACATCAGTTCTCTCTGTCAGAAATTGACAGTATGGCTTGAAGTCCCACACAAAACAACGCTTGTGGCAAAACACTGTACTGTTATATTGTGGAGGATGTTGTAAAGGGTAAATGTTTTGTTTTCCAGATAAAAACAAGGATCTGATCCTGCAAAAACCCTCTCATGTGAGCGATCTGTACTCACGCAAGTAGTACCGTAGAGACAATGAGATTATTTGCTTACTTAAAAAAATACTCCTGTGAAAAGTAATTTGCAGGTTTGGGCCCTACATTTGTTTTCGTATGCTAAGCTAATTTCTGAGGTTTCAGCTTTAAAAGATATGAAACAAATGTGAACATATTTTAAGATGGGGAATATATTCCTATTTCCAGTTCTCTCACAATTAAAAGGTTGTGTTGCATAAGAAAGCTTACTCAGAGGTTTCTTGTTGCTGAAAGGCTGTCTGTCTTTTACATTACAGAACCTCACAACAAAAGAAGAAAGTTTTCTGGGAAGTCAGGGACTTTTAATAACACTACAAGCAGCAAACTGTTTCAAGTGGTGTCTTTGAAGAAGTGCCTTATGTATTCAATTCTATAAGAACAAGTTGATGTAAATGTCAATTTACCTCAAATGTTTACAAAACCGTTACTAAATAAACTTTTTGTACTGTAAGAGCGTCTCTTTTAGATGAAATTTACAATAATGTATAGATGATCACTAAAAACATTAAAATGCAGAGGAACCAAACTAAATTAGATTAACTGAATAATGAAAGTTATCTACTTTCTTTTAACATTCAGTCTTATTCAGCTGACTGAATAAGATTTGTCTGAAAATTTAAGGCCGAATCCTGTGATTCATCTACATGCAGATCTCCCACTGACTTCAATGGAAGTTCTCAGTGTAGAGGGGAAGCTAGGGATGCAATTTTGATCTTACTGCAATCAGTGGCAGCTTTCCCATTGACTTCAGTAGGTTCAGGATTTCACCCTAGATTCTGACTGTGACACACGTGAGTCACAATTCCTCCCATACTTCATCTTTGCTCCTGGGAGTAAGTAAACAATGGGTGGCCATCCTCGTGCTCCTCAGCTACTTTAAATGGGGAACATGGCCAAGTCTCTGACCATTTCCTGCTCTTTCCCATCCTCTCCGCAGACAGCAAGTAGGCCCGCTTTGTCCTATGTGCTCATATGCAAGGTCTTGATAGTTCAAGCAAAGGTGTAAGGGCATTTTGTTCTCTTTGTGGAAGAGTAATCTCAGTCACGGGCTAAGTAATGTAATCCAGGCATGTATTTAAAATTATTTAAGTAGTGCTTTTTCCTGAGCAGCAAGTCAAGTTTCCAGAAGAATAATTTTCAAAGAGTAGCAGAATGGGTGACAGTAACAGCTGGTTGTTTTTTTTTAAAAAAAAGCAAACTAACTTTTCTAAATCTCCCCTCCCCCCTTGTCAATTTATGGGGTAAAAGGCCCAAATTCTCCTTAGCCAAATCAAATAACCTGTCCCATTGATTTGAGTAAGTATTCACATGAGTAAAATGACCTGAATTTAGTCCAAAGTATCATTTACATGACTGAAAGAATGCCTAGCCTATTGGTATTCCCAAAGTCACTGAGTTGCTTCTCTACTTAAATGCCAAACATACATGCATTTTGAAGACTAAGAAGCTGATCCTGCAATCTTTACTAAAACAATACTGACAGGAGAAATCCCATAAGATCTACAATGAGACTATTCATGTTAGCAGAAGGGTTTGTAGGCCTTATGCTCTAATTTCTATTTAAAATATAGATTCATATGGGCACCCAGCATCTTATATTAGGTGTACATTTGCCCAAACACATCGATGTCAGTGGCATGTAGCGTACATGTGGCTACAAGCCACAATGAAAAGCAAGCCAAATCCACACCCTGGTGTGTAACTACATGTGCCAGTGAAAGACTCCAGCAGCAGGGAGAGAGCAGCTCCCCACTACTGGAGCCTGTGACTGCAGGGAGGAAAACCTATGGCAGGGGGAAGGCAGTAGAGAAATGCCTCTGCCGGAGTCTTTCCTGGCTGTGGGGAAAGGCTCCAGCAGCAGGGAACTGGTGGAGCCTTTCCCTCTTGTCTCCCCACTACTAGAGTCTTTCCCTGGGTTGGGGAAGTGCTCCAGTCTTTCCCCCCTGCCTCCTCCCTGCCAGAGCCTTTTCCCACTGCTGGAGTCTTTTCCTGTAGTAGGGGAAAGCTCCAGCAGCAGGGAGGAAGCAGGAAACCACAATGCTGGAAATACCAGTATAGATAGGGAGGCAGTATAGGTAGGGTACATACTCATATACATATAACCCACACCCTTCAGGCCTGTCTTTCCTCTACTTGCCTAAGTCATGCCACACCAGCTACAGGACTTTTTTATGCCCGTGCTGGGGGAGTTACAAGGGTATGTACACTACTCACTGCCAAAAGCAGCATGCAGTCTAGATGAACCCTTTCAAGTGAGTGGCTTGAGCAATTTGAACAAGACCAAAGGCCAGCGAGTGGAAGATGAGCAACTCTGTCTTTCCTATACTGAATAAAGCAACAATCTAATAATGAGATGTTGACAGATTAAGCCACTGCATAGTATCAAAACATCATAAAGCTTCTCACATTTTAGTTTTTTATCCTTTCATTTCAAAATTAAGAAAAATGCCTTAAACTAATAAAAGTAAAAGACATATACTACTGAGCTGTGACAACAGAACAATCCATTGTATGAGGTCATCTCTTTCCTGAAGAAAGATGCTAGAAACATATGATTAAGGTCTGACTTGAATTGCTGGATGACTGTCAAATAATTGCAGCTGAGTTGCGGACAAGAAATGGAAAAATCACAGAAAAAGTATTAATGGACCTTTACTAATTGTGGTAATTTGGAAAAGCCAGAGAAGACCTATTTGTTTAGGAAAAATTTGCTGGAAAAATATAAACACTCAAAGTATTATGTTATGCTTGCAAATTTTTTTTTTTAAATAAACCAGACATTTTGCTGCAACTGTATTACAGTCATTAATGCACGGGGGTGACAGCAGCAGCCCCACCATGCGTTATCATAGAACAGTAGTTTTCAAGCTGTGATCCACAGAGCCTGGGAGTCCACAGACTACGTCTAAGATTTCCAAAGGGCTCCACACCTCCATTTGAAATTCTGTAGGGGTCCACAAATGAAAAAAAGGTTAACTACTGGTTTATCGTAAGTGCTCCTGTCCTGAAAGTTTATTAAAAGAGGACATGCTATTTTGTGAGTGTGTGTTGGTCTCACCTTGCCCCAGGCTGAGAAAGTAAGCCTAATGTTGCCCCAATTAGGGGTGTGGGGGAATATTTACTGTGCCACAAGAGAGCATGCAGGGACTGCCCACTCTTTTACATATGGTGTAGTTGGCAGAATCCTCCAACCCCTCTCCCATTAAGGGTAGAGAGAGGTGCCTACAGTCTTTGGCTGTAAAAGGTCTTGCCTACACCAAGTTTGTGTGTAACATAGGTAGCTTCAGGACTAAATGATTGACGCCAGGCTGGCAGATGGAGCAACAGCAATGACTCCAGAAGTTCAGGTCCCAGGCTTGGCAGGGAGCCCAGCAGCAGCAACTGGACAGGCTGACCCATCACAAATGCCAAAGGGAAGAAGAAATACAGTCCTGCCAGTCAGTGTGTGGATTGTCACCAAGAGGGGCAAGTAAATTGGGTCTGCCCCTGGGGAGCCAGAGAAAAGATTCCTGACCAACACAGGGTGCTGAATGGACCTGGGGAGGTTTGAACTATTAAGGATGTTGGTACACAGAGTCAAGGAACCCAGATAGCTGTGAAAAAGGATTGAGGGGACAGTTTTGGGCCAGGAAGAGTGATACCTTGGTGTGATGGGGTGTATAAGCCCCACCCTGGCAAACTGAGCATTAAAGAAGAGCTCTGGTCCCAGAAGGCTCCAGCCAGCTGCACCTGCTGGGCATGCTCACATTGGAGGCGGGGCTCAAAAGGAAGCAGCTCAAATCAGTCTGGGTGGTCAGAGCAGGGGAATAGTCATGTGCAGCAAGCTCCTGCAGAGAAGCTGCTAGGGCTTCACATGGCCAAGACCAGGCCCCACTGCCAAGCTGCCATGGTCCCTTCACCCCACAGAGGCCAGGAATGACAGACTGCTGATAGAAGACCACTCTCTGGAGCATGATCAGAGAGAACTCCAGGGAGAACTCAAACAGGCCAGTCAGTGTGTGTTGGCACAGATAGAGGAAGACACAGTAGAAATGACTGCTGGAACAGTCATAAGGTTGCTCATCCCAGGCCAGATATGTGAGCTATTATTCACATGGTCCTGGGTTGGAATTCTGGAGCAAGGAGATCCTGGGTTCCCCTACCCCAGCCATTGGTTCTCACCACTGAGAGATATGACCCAATTAGGTCTTTTAGCTCCCACCACCTGGGTGTAATTTCTTTTAAGTGCAGGGGAAATGGACATGTTAGAAGAATCAGCTGGACATGAACTTTTGACCTTGGACCAACTGCTTGTTTCTATGGGGAAGTAAGGTAGTAAAGTTCTGGGAAAAAGAGCATTAGCCCAGAAGCAGACTCTGGGGGAAAGCTTCAGGGGCAGAAGTCAGCCATTGGTTTCAGATTTTTCCCACTTGCTGGAGCTGCCTCAATTCCATCCTCAGCCTCAGAACAGAAGAATGGGGGGTGTGAGTAGCCTGATACAGGAACCTGAAGAGATTCCAGGATGAAAAGACTGTTAGTTGCTCCAAAGAAGAACATGGATTCCCAAGCTGGAAGAACCAGGGCAAACACTGAGATGAGGTCAAAAGTCCTCGATAATGGGTGTAAAAGGGTTATGATGATGTTGGTGCACAGTAAGAAAGCCTGCATTTGAGCTTGCAAGTTTTCTTACTGAAACTGGCTGAGCAACAGGAACAAATTCAGTGACTAGAAGACAGGCAAAAGGTGGTTTCAGAGAAGGAAAGAAACTAAGCCAAGGTAACAAATCAACACACTGGAAAGCAAACATGCAATTCCTCAGAGGAAAGTCTGTGTTAGCCTCCAAGAAACACTGCAATTAGAGAGGAAATTTCAGCATCTCAGTGAGTAGATGGAGGCGGAGATAGTCCAAATGCAGGAGAAGCTTGCAGCAAAGTGTGATAAGTTCCAGGCATTACACCATCAGAATGGGCTGACAGCAGGGACTGCCACTTCCCAGGGTCAAGAACCACTGACCTTAGAGAAGCAATGCCTGGTTCAGCTGGAGGAGGAGCAAGGTAACAACGAGATGGTGAACAACCAGCTTAAGAAAACAAATCTGTAGGCCAGTCAAGGAAAAGAAAAACAGACTTGAAGACCAAGTTTCAGGAAATGGAGTGGGCAGGGGGTAAAATGACATCCCAGTACCAGTTTTCCTGTGTGGCCTTGGAAACAAGGCTAGCCCAACTGGAAAAGCTTGTGGACTCAGACTCCAAGAAACAGCGCACCCACTGACTGGTGGCAGGCAGCCTAAGAGGTTTGGAAATAAGGCCTCAAGTCTTTCTGAAGACTGCAGGAGAAAGAAAGAGTCAGTAGTGATTCAAAACCCTAACGAGGATTTAGTCTGAATGAAAGACCATGGGCTTATCTGCACAGCCTCTCAGTCCAGACTATGGGGGTGTGAACTGCAGCATGCACTTGTGTGTAGCTCTCATGTGTAGACCCTGTGGGCGCAAACTAAAAAGTACCTAGTTCAAGATGACTTAGTCCTGTTTGAAAGACTTCTGGTCTCTACATGTGTCAGTGATGAGACTAAAAATAAGGCCAAAGGTCTTGCAGACTTCCTTGGAGCTGCTAAATAGGAAATATTCCTCTGTCTTGAGGATATGATCATGATGAGGTGGCTAGGCCAGCAGCCTAGTAAAGCCAACCAGGATGATTGCTCAATTTGAGTGCCCATATGGGCATGGAATAGACAGTAGAACTTGCCCAAGGACCAGGCAAGGTTCTGCGTGGTGGGGAGCATGTGAAGCAGTGTATTGCCTGTATAGTCTGGAGCCCACAGCTGGCACAGCTTGGGGTGGAATCAAGGGGACTCCCCCCTCCTTCCTAGGGCAGGTCTGTTTAAACCAGAACAGGAAGCAGAATAAGAGAGAGAAGCAGAAGCCATGCAGGCTGCAATGGGTGGTGGTCGTGGCTTTCTTTCAGGATCTAGGAGACTAGCGTAACCAGAGGCTTCATTTTGAGGACTTTGGGGGCTGAACCAGGATCCTGAGGTGAGGACTTATGAACTGTTTATTGTAATTGCTTTGATCCTGAAACCTTATGAAAAGGTGACATGGTATCTGTCAGTGTGTGTTGGTCTCTCCTAGTCCCAGTCTGTTAAAGTCACCGATCACTAACCCAGTTGAGGGAAATTAAAGGGGGCACACCTGCAGTGCCACACTGGGCCACAAGGGGGAAGGCAGGGACTGCCCACACTTTTACACATTTCAGAGTAGCAGCCGTGTTAGTCTGTATTTGCAAAAAGAAAAGGAGTACTTGTGGCACCTCAGAGACTAACATTTATTTGAGCATAAGCTTTCGTGAGCTACAGCTCACTTCATCGGATGCATACTGTGGAAAATACAGTGGGGAGATTTATATACACAGAGAACATGAAACAATGGGTGTTACCATACACACTGTAACGAGAGTGATCACTTAAGGTGAGCTATTACCAGCAGGAGAGCAGTGGGGGTGGGAGGAACATTTTGTAATGATAATCAAGGTGGGCCATTTCCAGCAGTTGACAAGAACGTCTGAGGAACGGTGTGGGGTGGGGGGAATAAACATGGGGAAATAGTTTTACTTGGTGTAATGACCCCTCCACTCCCAGTCTCTATTCAAGCCTAAGTTAATTGTATCCAGTTTGCAAATTAATTCCAATTCAGCAGTCTCTCGTTGGAGTCTGTCTTTGAAGTCTTTTTGTTGAAGAATTGCATCTTTTAGGTCTGTAATCGAGTGACCAAAGAGATTGAAGTGTTCTCCAGCTTGTTTTTGAATGTTATAATTCTTGATGTCTGATTTGTGTCCATTTATTCTTTTACATAGAGACTGTCCAGTTTGACCAATGTACATGGCAGAAGGGCATTGCTGGCACATGATGGCATATATCACACTGGTAGATGTGCAGGTGAACGAGCCTCTGATAGTGTGCCTGATGTGATTAGGTCCTATGATGGTGTCCCCTAAATAGATGTGTGGACACAGTTGGCAACGGGCTTTGTTGCAAGGATAGGTTCCTGGGTTAGTGGTTCTGTTGTGTGGTGTGTGGTTGCTGGTGAGTATTTGCTTCAGGTTGGGGGGCTGTCTGTAAGCAAGGACTGGCCTGTCTCCCAAGATCTGTGAGAGTGATGGGTCGTCGTTCAAGATAGGTTGTAGATCCTTGATGATGCGTTGGAGAGATTTTAGTTGGGGACTGAAGGTGATGGCTAGTGGCATTTTGTTATTTTCTTTGTTGGGCCTGTCCTGTAGCATGTGACTTCTGGGTACTCTTCTGGCTCTGTCAATCTGTTTCTTCACTTCAGCAGGTGGGTATTGTAGTTGTAAGAATGCTTGATAGAGATCTTGTAGGTGTTTGTCTCTGTCTGAGGGATTGGAGCAAATGCGGTTGTATCGAAGAGCTTGGCTGTAGACAATGGATCGTGTGGTGTGGTCTGGATGAAAGCTGGAGGCACGTAGGTAGGCATAGCGGTCAGTAGGTTTCCGGCATAGGGTAGTGTTTATGTGACCATCGCTCATTAGTGTCCAGGAAGTGGATCTCTTGTGTGGACTGGTCCAGGCTGAGGTTGATGATGGGATGTGCCAGCAATGCCCCTTTGCCATGTACATTGGTCAAACTGGACAGTCTCTACATAAAAGAATAAATGGACACAAATCAGACATCAAGAATTACAACATTCAAAAACCAGTCGGAGAACATTTCAATCTCTTTGGTCACTCGATTGTGGGATGCTGAATACTTGCATTGTGATATTTCACCTGTGGCGGGGGGGGGGAATCACATTATAAATTAAAAAAGGTATGACAATGATTCTTTCCTTTAGGAATTTAAAGGTTAGGATAACTGAACAAATTATTCACTGTGGGCAAAAATGTGGGTTTAACTCTTTTGAAGTCAGAGTTGCAGCTACTTAGGCCAGTGGTGAACTTGTCCAAGCACTGGTTTTTCTCCACAATGCTTTTTGCTTTGAGTGCGTACAGTTAGTCAATACCAATAAAACTCAAACTTACATCTTTTTGGTTTAACTAAAATAGTATTCTTAGTCCAGACATGGGAAAAAATGAAAACAAACATTTTCTTACTATTTATTTTGCAGTCCTCCCCATTATACTCTAATAGGATAACTAATTGCAGTGATTCAGGAATGACTGGCATCATTAATCTGTGTTAAGAGATTCTAAAAATATTGATTTATCACATGGTATTTCTAAAATTGAATTATTTGAAAAATAGTAAAAAGATGTAATTAAAGAGTATCTTGTAACTTACATACAGAGATCAGAATACACTTTGGCATGTCTTGATGTTTGAGTACTTGAACATGGAAGTAATAGTCTTTCATTGTAGGAGGAGAATTTCCTACTTTTTTTTAAAAAAAGGAAAGCATAATATGAAGGAGCAGCATGCTGCAGGACTTGAAAGCCCCTCTGGTTTACTAAAAAGCTGACCATGTAAATTCCATAATCTGGAACTATTTGGCTAGATGCCACTGGAATGCCTTGTGGCTTAGAAAGTCCACAGCAGGAATCTACTCTCCTGTGAACCTGAAGAGCTGTGCAGCTTTAGAGGTTCCGCAGAATAGTACAAAGGCTTCAAAGCGCCAAGCATGCAGCAACCCTTTCCATTCCCTTCACACATCAAAGTTCACAGGGAGTCAGTGAGTTCTTGCCTCAAGACATACTTCAATACCCTTTTCAAAATGCAACTAAGGCCATGTTTACACCACCACTTATGTCGCAAAACATATGTTGCTCACCGATGTCACCCGAGTGACAGTTTTGCTGGTGTAAGTGGTAGTGTGCACAGTACTTCTCCTGCCAACATAGCTACCACCACTCATTGTGGCAGTATTATGTCCACACGAGTGCTCTCTCCCATCAGCATAGAGTGGCTACATGAGCAATCTTACAGTGGCGCAGCTGAATCAGTACAGCTGTGCTGGTGTAAGCTTGCTAGTGTAGACATGGCCAAAGTGGTTATGGAAACACATAAGTGAAGCCTGTCTTACCTATGCATATGCAACCTTAATGATAAAGTTCATGCAAAATGTACTGTGCATGTACAGAGTTTTCCAAAGCTCATAATTCAGTCAGTCAAATAAAAGTCAGTTCTTAGCAGAAAACTCAAAGGCAGTTCTCCTTAGTAAGGACTGTTTCCATGCCAAATTTCAATTTTCTCCTGTTCTTTAGGCTATATATATATATATTTATGACTGGGGAGGTACCTTTTTCCCACTCACCTTGTACTCAAACAGATGAAAAAAAAATTGTTCAAATTTTCTGAGCTTTGGGGACAAAATTTCAGCCCTAAAAAGGTGATTTTTTTTTCCTCCAGGAAATCTGACTCACTGAAGATTGGGACTAGAATGGAATTGCTTAGACACTTATACAATCTTAACTTGCCATTTCTCCCGCTTTGTTTTATATATCATTTATATGAATACAGCAAAAACTAAATGGTATTAAAGATCAAAGAAATAAAAGTAAAGAACCTCAGTGAATTGGATTTTACAAAACATACTGCTCAGTACTTTGACCTCAATCCAGAAAAATACTTAAGCATGTACTTAAGTGCTTTGCCTGATCAAGCCCCTGTTGCCCAGAACTTTAAATCTTCATCAAGTGAATTATGTATACTAAAGTGACCTTATTTCATGTTTAAAGATTCATTGATGCCCCATGGAAAATTTTTGAAAGACACCAATTGAGAAAAATGCTATTTATAGAGATCCAACTATGTTACCCTTAGTCAGATTGGTAAGCAATCAGGCACATGGTACTTGTTTCTTTCTTACATTTTTACATAGAAGTGAGCTTATCACTTTCTGTTGTATAACCCCTAAATGAAGTCAGAATCCTCTTCTTCGAGGGAACAAATCCAGAACTTCTAAGGGTATGTCTACACTACGAAATTAGGTTGATTTTATAGAAGTCCATTTTTAGAAATCGATTTTATACAGTCGATTGTGTATATCCACACTAAGCGCATTAAGTCAGCCGAGTGTGTCCTCACTACCGTGGCTAGCATAGACTTATAGAGCGGAGCACTGTGGGTAGCTCTCCCACAGTTCCCGCAGTCTCCGCCGTGCATTGGAATTCTGGTTTAAGCTCCCACTGCCTGGTGGGGCAAAAACATTGTCATGGGTGGTTTTGGGTACATGTCGTCAATCGCCCCTCCCTCCGTGAAAGCAACGGCAGACAATCGTTACGCCTTTTTTCCATGCAGACACCATACCATGGCAAGCATGGAGCCCGCTCAGCTCAGCTCACCGTCACCGCTGCTGTTATGTCCTGGGTGCTGCTGTCAGCAAATGGAGCAGTGTGACTGCTAACAGTCATCATCCACCGCTTCTGCTGCAACTCTGCTCTCCTGCTTTTGTAAATGAGCTCAGTCTCAATAGCAAATTTCTCAATGTTGTCGTCATCCACCGCTTCAACTCTGCTCTCCTGCAGCCATGAATCCACCTTTCGTCGTTCTGTATAAATATCTATTCTTGTGGCATCCGTCCTCATCCACTGCTTCTGCTGCAACTCTGCTCTCTTGCAGATGCCAGACCATGGCAAGCATGGAGCCCGCTCAGCTCACCGCTGCTGTTTTGAGCATTGTAAACACCTCACGCATTATCCTGGAGTATATGCAGAACCAGGCTAAGAGACTCCAGCATGAAGATTATTTTGATGAGGACATGGACACAGACATTCCTGAAAGCACGGGCTGTGGCAATTGGGACATTATGGTAGCAGTGGCGCTGGTTGATACAGTGGAGTGCCAATTCTGGACCCAGCAAACAAGCACAGACTGGTGGGACCACATAGTGTTGCGGATATGGGATGATTCACAGGGGCTGCAAAACTTTTGCATGCGTAAGGCCACTTTCCTGGAAGTCTGTGAGTTGTTTTTCCCCCACCCTGAAGCACAGGAATACCAAGATGAGAGCTGCACTGACAGTTGAGAAGCGAGTGCCGATTGCCCTGTGGAAGCTTGCTATGCCTGACTGCTACTGATCAGTCGGGAATCAATTTGGAGTGGGCATATCTACTGTGATCCAAGTAGTCAAAGCAATCATTGACATTCTGTTATCAAGGGTAGTGACTCTGGGAAACGTGCAGGTCATAATGGATGGCTTTGCTGCAATGGGTTTCCCTAACTGTGGTGGGGTGATAGATGGAATGCATATACCTATCTTGGCACCGGACCACCTTGCCAACCAGTATATAAACCACAAGGGGTACTTTTCCATGGTGCTGCAAGCACTGGTGGATCACAAGGGACGTTTCACAGACATCAATGTGGGATGGTGCTCACATCTTTAGGAACTCAGGGCTGTTCAAGCAGCTGCAAGAAGGGACTTGCTTCCCAGACCAGAAAATGTTGAAAATGCCACTGGTTATCCTTGGAGGCCCAGCCTACCCCTTGCTCCTATGGCTCATGAAGCCGTACACAGGCAGCCTGGACAGTAGTAAGGAACAGTTCAACTATAGGCTGAGCAACTGCAGAATGGTGGTAGAATGTGCCTTTGGATGTTTAAAAGCTCGCTGGCACCGTTTGCTGACTAGGTCAGACCTCAGCGCAACCAACATTCCCATTGTTATTGCTGCTTGCTGTGTGTTTCATAATATCTGAGAGACTAAGGGGGAGACATTTATGGCAGGGTAGGCAGTTAAGGCAAATCTCCTAGCGTCCAATTTTGAGCAGCCAGACACCAGGGCTATTAGAAGAGCACAGCAAGGCAAGCTGTGCATCAGAGAGGCTTTGAAAACCAGTTTCATGACCGGTCAGGCTACAGTGTGACAATTGTGTGCATTTCTCCTTGATGCAAACCTGCCCCCTTTGTTGATTTTAATTCCCTGTAAGCCAACCACCCTCCCCCCTTCGAAATAAAGTAACTTTTGTTTTGAAACCATGAGTTCTTTAATAATTAAAAAGCGGGGGGCAGATAACTGACAAGGTAGCCCAGGTTGGGTGGGGAAGGAGGGAAGGACAAAGCCACATTGATTTGTACTGTAGCTACAATAAGCAAACTGTTTGAATGACAGCTTTCTATTGCTTGGGCCATCCTCTGGAGTGAAGTGGCTGGGTGCCCGGAGCCTCCCCCCCCCACATACACCCCACGTTCTTGGGTGTCTGGGTGAGGAGGATATGGAACTTGGGTGAGGAGGTCAGGCAGTTGTACAATGGATGCAGCAGGGGTCTGTGCTCTTGTTGGTTTTCCTGCAGCTGCACCAGATGCTTCATCATGTTCATTTGCTCCCCCATTAGCCTTAGCATTGCCTCCTGCCTCTGCTCTTGGTGCTCACTTAATGCTTTCCTAGCCTCTAACACTGAATGCTTCCATGCATTCAGCTGTGCCCTATCAGCGTGGGTGGACTGCATGAGCTCAGAAAACATGTCATCACAAGTGCAGTTTTTTTGCCTTCTAATCTGTGATAACCTCCGGAACAGAGATGATAGGGGGAGCATAGAAACATTTGTACCTGGGGGGGGGGAGAGAGATAAAAAGAGTAAAATTTAAGAGGATACATTTCTGAGAAAAGGGAGAGAGAGAGAGAGAAAGGGAGAGAGAGAGAGAGAGAGAGACTTGCACAGTGAATCAAACAATTCACAGCAGACAGCATATGTGCTTTAGGTACAAGGTCACATTCTACCTTTTATATTGAGCGCCTGTTGGTATGGTGACACATCACACACGGCTGGGCAACCGAATTCGGTTTCCATGCAGCAAAGGGTAAGGTACAGGGTATGTGGGATTGGCTTCTTATGCATAAGATGTGGGAATGGTTTCAAACTGCAGCACCCTCCTTTCCCACAGCAAGCAATGGGTTGGGTTTCCACATTTAAAAGGAGGGGCTGCGGTTTTCAGGTGGATGTGCAGCACACATCTTCCCCCAACCCTCCGCGTGGCTATTTGGGATGATCCCTTCACCCCTCCCCCAACCACATGGCTATTCTCCAGGATGATCCCTTTTAGCCAAGCGTGAACAGCCCAGCATGAGTGGGGTCCCTTTACTGTTCCCTTACAAAAAAATCCCTTATTTCAACCAGGTGACTATGAATGATATCACTCTCTGGAGGCTAACACAGAAAGATATAGACTGAATGTTGCTTGAATGTGACCAAAACCTAGGACCATCCGCTGCCATGCTTTGTGCTGCAATGATTCCAGAATACTTTGAGTACCTCCAGGAGAGCTGCATGGAGATGTCCCTGGAGGATTCCTACTCCATCCCCAGACACGTGAACAGACTTTTCCAGTAGCTGTACTTGCTGCGAATGCATCCCAATTCTTTAGGGCAAATCAAACATTAAAACACTATTACTTTTAGTTACAAATGTGCACTTACCAGAGGTGCCTTCTCCAGCTTCAGGGTTGGGGATCCTGCCTTGGGAGGGTATTAGCTCCAGGGTGATGAAAAGGTCCTGGCTACTGGGGAGAACGCATTCACCACTTTCGTGCTGTGCATTCTCCTCATCATCATCATCCACAAAATCCTCCTCCCTGTTGCATGAGACTCCCCCCTTGCAGGTATCCATGGACCGTGGTGGGGTAGTGCTAGGGTCCCCTCCTAGAATGGCATGCAGCTGATCATAGAAGCAGCATGTATGGGGCTCTGACCCAGAGCAACCATTTGCCTCCTTTGTCTTTTGGTAGGCTTGCCTCAGCTCTAACTTTCATGCGGCACTGCTGTGTCCCTGTTGTAGCCTCTCTCCAACATGCCCGGAGAGATTTTGGCAAATATATTTGCATTTCGTCTTTTTGATTGGAGTTCTGCCTGCACATATGGCAATCCCCAAGTCTCCCTTTCAGTCCATGCTGGAGCTAGTTTGCTATTCTGGGGGGACTGCATGGTCACCTGTGCTGCTGAGTTTGCCGCGCTGACCAAACAGGAAATGAAATTCAGAAGTTCCCAGGGCTTTTCCTGTGTACCTGGCTAGTGCATCAGAGTTCAAAGTGCAGTCCAGAGCGATCACATTGGAGCACTCTGGGATAGCTCCCGGAGGCCAATACCGTCTATTTGCGTCTGCACTACCCCAAATTCGACCCAGCAAGGTCGATTTTAGCTCTACTCCCCTCACCGGGGAGAAGTACAGTAGTTGATTTTAAGAGCCCTTTAAGTCGATGGAATGGGGTTGGTTGCGTGGACGTATTCATTTTAAAGTTGACCTAACGTGGCTAAATTCGACCTAACTCTGTAGCGTAGACCAGGCCCAAGTTTGAGTGTTCCTCAGTGAGTCTGGAGTTTCTCAAGAAACTTCAGGATATTATCTGAGTTAGATCCACACCCCTACTTGCCGAGAAAAATCCAGCAAGAACTTATAAAGGTGAATTATTGGACAGAATTATCAGTGCCTCCCTTTGGAAAGCAAGGGTGCATCCACCTCTAAAAGAAGCAATTGTTAGGAAAACTCTTGACATTAGAAATATCCCTAATTAATAGTCCATAATTTTCCTTTTTTGGGGAATGTTATTCAGAAGACTAATGAATCAGCTCGAGCAGTACCTGGAAACCTCAAACTTCTTTGATACGGATCCATCCATTTTTACATTTGGGCCTGCTATGAAAATTGCACTGGTTGTGTCAGTTGATGACCTCTTTAAAGTGATGGGAAAAGATAGTCTTAGGTCCATCAGATGCCTTTGATGCCACTGATTACAAGATGGTGCTGACATGCGAGGATCATCTCTCTTTAAGAGCTAGCCTGTGGCTTATTTCTCCCTCCTCCGGAGCAGCTCTAATAAGTTGATACACTTTCCAGAGAGGTTTCAGCTCTGTTTTTAGCAGCTCTCCCTCCTAGATATACTGTTACAGGCTGATGTTAATATCAATAACAAATTAACTCATACACTGGCTTTGGACTCCATCAGAACACTAAAAAGACCACCACATCATGGGCTGTCAACCTGACACAGAGAACAAGTCTTTGATTGTTCATCTCTCAGAAGATTTCTCATCTCCATCCTTTTGATTAGTGCAGGGTTCTAGTCTATTGCTGCTTCTGTTCACCATTATCTGAACCATAAGCAGAGAGTGTGAAATGGTAGGAACTCTGACTCCAAGGTGTTGAAGACACCCCACTCTTTTTTTCCTTTTTCATCTGATCCACCTGGTGCAGTTGACCAGTTACCAGGGTCTTATCAGGACTGGAACTTGGATTAAAAAGAAGAAAAAAGGCTAAATTATAGCCTAGAAGAGACTGAGATGATGCTGGCAGAAGGGGGAAGCCAAGGAAGAAATGGCAGGGGTGATATCAGTGTCACAATTTTGAAGAAATTTGCTTGTCCTTCAATAGCAGCAGTCACCAAAAGACTAGCGTTCCTAGACAAGAGTTCCTTTTAGTATCTATATTTGGCCAAGAAGTTATGCTGTTTTGTTTTGGATATGTATTTGTCACTTCAAGACTGGATTACTGTAATGCAGTCTACATGGGGCAACATCTTCAGGCTATTTAAAAACTGCAGCTGGTGCAGAATGTGGCTTCCTGCTTAAGTGAGCCCAACACACCTGCAATTTGCACTGGCTCCCAATTAATTACCAAGTGAAACTTTGTGGGTTAAAACCAAACACCTTTAAAACCTAAATAATTTGATCCTTAATATTTAAAAATTAATAGATTCTAAGACCAGAAGGGACCATTATGACCATCTAGTCTGACCTCTTGTATAGCACAGGCCACAGAACTTCCAAAACAATTCCTAGAGCAGATTTTAGAAAAAAAAAAATCCAGCTTTGATTTGAAAGTTGTCAATTATGGATAATCCACCACAACCTGAGATAAATTATTCCAATGATTAATTATGCTCACCATTAAAAATTTACCCCATATTCCCAGTCTAAATTTGAAACTTCCACGGCTGCATCTCTCTTCATGTAACGCCAGGGCAGTAGTAATCAGCTGAGATGCTCACACTATGCCAACAGAATGGCCTGGGAGACAGGATGCATTGAGTGAGGCATCATTGACTTTGAAACTGGTTCCTACACAGCATGAATTTCTGGACCTTCAGTTTGTTGATCTTTGATGTTTATTAGTTCTCCCAGGATTTTTCTGGGGAGAAGGTTGAGTGAATGGGTTGCGGTATTAGGAGATTCTTGAACTTGCTGGAGATTGTTTAACACTTATCCGTGCAAAGGTTCACTTTCAAATACATAAATTTTAAAAAGTTACCCTTAAAGAAGTCAATATGAAGGGAATTAAAAATGGGTGAGGGAAAGTGATCTTAGCTCTTGTGCTGTATTTTGCCTTCTGATCCATGCACAGCCCACAGATGCAGAAATTATATTGGGTATAACTGCAATGAACATTTACAGAGACATTAACCAGTACTCTTCAAAAGTTGTAGATTTTTATTTTTTAAAATTTAGACCAAAGTCTACACTAGAAATTTTTGCAGGTATAAGGGTTATTTAGGGGGTGCGGATTTTTTTAAAATGACACTTCTATACCGGCAGGCTCCCTAGTTTACATGCAGTTATACCAATATAAAAGTGATTCTGCTGGGATAGCTTATTTTGCTTAGGGAACCCTTTATAAATTGTGCAGGCAAAAGCATTCTTTTTCTGATATAAACTAGTCTGCACTAAGGTTTAGCTGGTCTAGCTAGACTCGCAAACCTTTTCTAGGGTAAACCATTTTCTCTTAGGCGAGGTCATCCTGGGGTGGATGGAGAAAAGAAATTGATGTTATGTTTGTGTTCCCTGTTCCACTCTCAGATACCAAGGTAATACTCTCTTTTTAAAAAAAAACAAAAAAACACACACCCAGCTCAGGGCCCCTTCACACATAGGTTTCTAGTGTGCTTGCAGCCTTGAGTGTTTGGACTGAAGATATCTACCATCAGAAATAATGCAGAATAAGACTCCTCAACTTATGCACTCAGACATGGGGTCTTGAGGAAGGAGGGTTCCAATGAAGGTCAACTTGTTCTCTGAATAGATTATTCAGAGAACCCAAGAATGAGTCTTCCAAGGCTTGAATAGCTTGAAGATTACGGATATTGAAACCTTATCTATATGAGGTTTCAAGCTGTACTGAAACAAACCTCTTGTGGTTCAAGAGTTATTTAATTTTAAAACATGCTCCTGTTTACTATTCACTAATTTTATACCATATTGCTTATTATAGGATTCACTTTACCCGTCACTTAAATACAGCCACTTCAGCTGTGAACTATAGCAACTGGTTAACCAGGGCACAGCAATACCACACAATCAGCTACAGTAGTATTCATCTCCTCTTCTAGATAACTAAAAGTAACAGGAGAATTTTAGAAAGGCAAAAATGTAATTATACAAATTTGAATTTGTAAGGAGCCTGGGACTGACACCCCTCCACTTTTAACAAGTGATGGGATCAATCTTTAATGATAAAATTAACTGAAAATAAAAGGCCTCAGCAAGCCTTTTTTAAAACCCTAATAAAGTAAAACACATGCTTAACTTTAATCACAATAGTAGTTCCACTGAAGCCTAGTACACCTTAAATAAAAAACTTAATTACCACTCTATCTTAAAGGTTTTAACTCTAATTTTTTAAAAATTCTCATCATGGGTTTCTATCTTTCTGGTCTCGGAATCTATAAATATAAAAATCACTGAGGCAATAAAGGACCACTGTAATAATCTAGTCTGACCTTGTGGATAACACAGGCCAGAGAACTTTCCAAAATAGTTCTTAGCCCATATCTTTTAGAAAAGCATCCTACCATGACTACTGGTAAATTGTTCCAATGGTTAATTACACTCACTGTTAAAAGTTTGCCTTACTTCCAATCTGAATTTATCTAGCTTCAACTCCCAGCCATTGGATCATGTCAGACTTGTCTCTACTAGACTGAAGAGCCCATCATTAAATATTTGTTTCCCATGCAGGTACTTAGTCTAATCAAGTCACCCCTCAATCTTCTCTTTAAGCTAAATAGATTGAGCTCCTTAAGTCAATCACTATAAGCAATGTTTTCTAATCCTTTAATCATTCTCATGGCTCTACTCTGAACCCTCTCCTATTTAGTAACATCTTCCATGAACCATAGGCACATTATTGCAACAGCAGTTGCACCTGTGCTAAATAGAGAGGTAAAAACCTCAACTCCTACTCCTGAGATTCCACTGTTTATGCATCCACTGGGAGCTCACATTTGTCTGTTTATCCACCACAATACCCAAATCTTTTTCAGAGTCACTGCTTTCCTGGATAAGTCCCCCATCCCTTAAGTATGACCTACATTCTTTCTTACTAGATGTATACATTTTAAAATGCACATTGTTTGCTTGAGCCCAGCTTTCCAAGCTATTCAGATTGACATTCATCACCCAGTAGGACTGGCCCCTTAGTTTGTAATTTTTGGCAGACAAATTTGCAACTTGTGCCACTATTCAACTGAAAATTGGCATAAGTTACTAGAGTGTGAAGCAACTGTATTAAATCCCCAAAATGTGGGAGACAGATGGTAAAAGTATGTTCTAGTGATACCGTGGTACACTGAGAGCAGTGTAAATGAGGAAAGATTGGTGTTCAAGGGAATGCTCATGTATTTGAGCAAGACATGAAGGAAACATTCTTATTACATGTATCTTAGGCTAAATTGCAGTGACAAGACACTTGAGGTTTGTTTTTTTAGAAAATGAGAGAGGGTGGCCATACTTTAAATCGGTGTCATTGGCACAATGACAATAATGAAATTCTCTCCTTCCTTTTCTGCAATGAGCTACCCTCTTACCAGAGTGATATCTGTCTGCCTTTGTGTCATGCCTAGTGAAGGCCATAGGAAATATTGTTAGTGTAAGAGCTGGATTTCAAAATTAGTAAAACTGGTACCGTATCCTGTTTTTAAAAGTTGAGTTCTACTTCAGATGCTGGAGATATGGGGCCAAGATACCCAAAAGTATTTAGGTGCCTAACTCTCATTAAATTTCACTAATACCACTAACAACACTGAGGATCTGTTGACATCAAGGGCTCGGAGGAAAAGATTCACAAGATGACAAATGTGGTTAAAGAGGAGGGAGAGACATCTTCCTTTTCCAGCATGTCCCAAATCTGTATAAAAATTACAGAGCCTAAGTACTAAGAGATGGACGGCTCAGAGCACCCTGTTCTGGTCAAACCTGACTCTGCCATACCATGTTACTCTTAGCACCAGGGGATTTTGTGGCACCCTACAGTTGCTTCATTCTTGCCAGGAGTAAGGACCCTTCCTGCAGAGGGACCCACCTACATGGATGGCTGTGTAAAAATGGCAACAAATATTGCTTATCATCCCTCTTCCCCACTCATGGAGGCTCTGCATGAGGCTTTGCCCCTGGAGGCTTAGAGCCAGAAGAGGAGGAGGAGGAGGAGGAGATCATTTATGTTTAAACAAAACTGGTCAGGCAGCTGCTCAGCCCCTTCCTGTGTCCTGGATGCAGAGACAGAGGAGCCAGGAATTCATCTACCTTCACAGGTGGCTTTAGTCTCTCTGCCTATTTTGCCCAGGTTTTGTTGCTCTCTCTACTTGTTATGTCCCTAATGTGGTCCTTTTCACCCTCATTACCCAACTCCCTATTAACACCTCCACACTACCCCTTCCTCACTTTTCCCCACCCAGCGCACTTTCCTCAAGCCTCTCCAACTGCCATTCCCAACTGCCATAGAACCTTCAGATTCCAACACAAATTTAGATTTACAGTGAGCGTGTACTGAAGATGCAGTTAATTCATGTGGCATTTCAAAAAAAAAAACCTAGAAATGAAGGAAGCAGTTTTATAAAAAGCAAAAGTTTTGATGGGCTTAAAAGTTACCCAGCATTTCATCAATGTCACAAATGCAATGTAAAAATAATCTTATAAAGAAAGGGCTGTTGTACTATTAAAACCAAGAGTCTCAAAGAAATGGATAACAGCAAGGCAGTGATGCAGATCTCTTTATGGGTGAAAAAAAGAGCACAACCATTTCAAATTGACAAGTACAGATAAAAATTAAAAGCACAGCTGTATCCTTCAAACTAGATCATGGAGTATATTGCAATACTGACACTAACAAGAGAATTCAGAAATCAAAGTAAAGCTGGTACTGATCTTATGTCCTGAAGATGAAAGACGACCAAGCAACTGTTAGTTTTCTTTAAAAATCAGTATTAAATTTTCAAAATGTGGATGGGCCAGCTATGTTAAAATTAAAATCCTGTCTGGCCTTGAGATGTTTTCTGTAAACGTCACAGAAATGCATACAGAGAGCACAAAACATCTTAGTAAGAGAATCATCAGATATCAGCCACATCTCAGAATGTCTGTGGGGAGAATATTACATTAAAATAGACGTCCGTAATCCCATACACATTTGGAAATGACCTATACACTGGTAAAATTCTTTGGCTGTAATTCAAGAGACATAAGGTTTGCTTATGTATACATCTGATTTAATTAAAGCAATAAAACAACACCATTATTCAATTAACACAGTTGAAAGGGTCTGCTCAAGCCTTAATTTCATTGACTGATAAATTGGAGGGATAGCTCAGTGGTTTGAGCATTGGCCTGCTAAACCCAGGGTTGTGAGTTCAATCCTTGAGGGGGCCATTTAGGGATCTGGGGCAAAAATTGGGGATTGGTCCTGCTTTGAGCAGGGGGTTGGACTAGATGACCTCCTGATGTCCCTTCCAACCCTAACCTTCTATGATTAAATGCTGCTTGCTTTAGTTCTTCTCCTAAGGAATTTCTAGAGTAATCTGACAGATTAGATGGATAGCAAAGTGTTGAAATTATAACGGCCGATGTTTGAATTTGAGCTGGGGATGTTCAAGAACACAATAAAAGACCTGGTCAAGATTTGTAGCATGTGAGAGAAACACACCAACAATGAAGTTAAAAAACAGCAAAAAGTAGTCTAGGAATTTTTATTTAAAACAACAAAAACAAAACACCACACACCACATTCTGAGTACCTACACTAAATGAAGTAAGAGACAGCTGTGGGTAAAATCAGGTTCTTGCTGTATTAGACAGAATCTGAGCACAGATGACTTATTACTGATTCAGATAAAATAAAACAATAATTGAAATGTCTGCTTTGCAGTGTGAAGTGGATCTACAGTGGCTTATAGGATGATAAACAATTATTCAAAATTCATACCAATACTGAATGTATGACATTTAAGGAAGTTACTTAAGGAAACATTTAAGGAAGTCACTGGGAAAACTATGAGACAGACGTGAACAGGCATTTGAGTAGTTAAAGTCAATGCAATCAGTTGCATTACCAGTTAATGAATACTTCAAAGGGCCAAGTACGTGCAGAAAGTGCAACAAGTTGTATTAGCGTTGAGATCACTAAACTATGCCCACGTGACTCTTTGGTTTTCTTAAGTTCCACCAAAATGCATGTGAGAAAGAAGATACGAAGAAAGTGATTATAAAATCATTTTAAAGCTTGTTTAAAATGCTTTGTCTTTAGCACAATCTAGGATTAAATTTAAGTAGCATTTTGCTGAAGCCCTGAAGATATTTAGCTCTGCCAATTTACACCAGCTGTTCTGATGTCAAGTGATAACTACACAAATAAAAATCTATGACATCTATTTTCTAACCTACACAAATACCAGAATCAGAAGTATAACTGAAAGAAAGGCAAACAAAACAAAGTTTGTTGTGACAGACAAAAGATGACTGCTCAGATTAAAAGCGTGGCAAGTAGACTACGTGGAAATGGAAGATTTCTGGAAGTAAAATCTTGCTGGTTTCCAGCTGACAGGTACAATGGTATATTTTGAAATAATCTACCTTTAATGGAAGTTTGTGTCTGACCAAACACAGAATCATTGCATACATCAGCATCATCAAAACTGACAAGTCCAAGTAGCACCTGACTGATGCTACAGCTTTCATCAGGACAGAGCCCTTTTAGCAGCTGTATCTTGGGAAAAACAGCCAAAAACATTCAATAAGCTGTAATTGGCTTATTATTATTTGTATTATAGTAGTAACTAGGAGCTTTGTATGGACCAGGAGTCAGACCCCACTCTGCTATGCACTGCATAAATACAGCGTAAAAAGACAATCTCTGCCTGTGATGGGGTTGCTCTACTCACCACTGGACAGTGCTGCCTCATGTCAGAGTTCTGGGGATTAGCTTGGTCAGGCTCACACTCAGTCAGTGGTTACACCCTGGAAGTTTTTCTTTTGCAGCCCCTTTCTCACTCCAGAAACTGCAGCATCCTCTTTGTGAGCCAGCCCTCTGGCTAGGTCACTAAATGGGTTTCCCTTCCAAGGTAGGCTTAAAGTCTCTTCAGGTAGTCTTCTGCTTCATTGCCTCTGAGTGCTACTCCTACAGCTGGCAGAAGAACCTGAGCCCACTCTCTATTCCAGGTTCCGGCTCAGGGACCCTCTACACAGCAGCCAAGGACTATTCCCTGCACCTCACTGCCTTTCCCTGAGCTGCTTCCATATGTCCTGACCCTCCCCACTCCTCTGGGTTTGCCAGTCTCTTTACTCCCTCCTCCCAGGGAGTAACTTTAAGCAACTCATCTCTGCAGCCCACCTGCTCCCCTCTGAGGCACCAACTGTAGATTCCTTCCCTGCAACCCCCCTCTGCTACCAATTTCTTGTCTTTTCTAGAACTCCCTCACAGGTTAGCTTCTCTCTAATTAGCTGCCTCCAGCCTAATGCACCTCCCCCCAGTTTGCAGCCTAATTAGCTGAAGGGAGCCACCTGGCCCCATTCAGCTCTTGCAGGGCTAGTGTGGGGAGCACACACACACCATCACACTGGCTCAAAGAGCTTATAATCTAAGCAGTTATTCTGATAAATATTCAGTGTATTGACCAGTGTTATGTTATTTCAAACGTGTGTTGTCTCAGAAGAATTAAAAAGGTTAAGAGGGATGCAAAAATAAGTATTAAAGGTCTAGTTCAACTCTGATTGAAATCAATGGGAGTCTGATCAGGCACCAAGTTCCTAATATGGGCATGTCTGTGCTACTGTTCTGGTAAGTCCCTTACCATGCCAATTGTGAACTCCTGTAAATGTTCCCAAAAGACTGAGCAGACTCAGACCAAGGTTATGTCTTAAAATGCCACAGTGGCAGAGCTGTGCTGTGGTAGCCCTTCAGTGTAGACACTGACTACAGTGACAGGAGGGGTTTTTCTGTTGCTGTAGGTAATCCACCTCCCCGAGAGGCAGTAGCTACGTTGATGGAAGAATTCTTCCGTCAACTTAGCACTGTCTACAGTGGGGGTTAGGTGGTCTTAAGTATGTCACTAAGGAGTGTGGATTTTTACACCCCTGAAAGATGTAGCAATGTTGGTGTAACTTTTCAATGTAGACTAGCCCTGTGGGCATGTCTACACTACAAACGCTACAGCAGCACAGCTATGGTGCTGCAACTGTGCCACTGTAGTGCCATAGTATAGACACTTACTACAGTGAAGAAAGGGGTTTTTCCATGGCTGCAGTTAATCTATCCCCTCAGGGGTGATAGCTAGGTCAACGGAAGAATTCTTCTGTCAACCTAGCAGTGTCTACACTGGGGCTTGGGTCAGCTTAATTACATCTCTCCTGAGTGTGAATTTTTCACATCCCTGAGCAATGCAACTAGGTTGACTTAAATTTTACTTGTAGACAAGGCCAAAGTGTATGTCTACCCTCTGAAGACCCATAGTATCAGTCAACATAGATGGAAGGGGTTTTTCTGTTGGTGTAGGAACACTGCCTCCCCAAAGGACAACAATTACCTTGATGGAAGCATTCTTCCATCAGTTTAGCTGTGTCTACATTGGGGATTAGGTAGGCATAGTTACATTGGTCAAAGGTGTGGATTTTTCATGCCCCTGGGTAATGTAACTACATCTAGCTAACCTTTAAATGTAGCCCAGGCTTATGTAGAGTGGCCCTGAAGTTAAAACAATTGCAGTGCCTTCTCTCCATTCAGCCTGTCTCCTGAGCGCTTACTAAATCTACACTACTGTATGTGGATGATGGGTAGAGGACTTCCCTACCCATCTCTTTTAAGAGGGGACAGAATTCTCCAATAACATCACCTTCTCTGGTATGGGGAAGATGCTGTATGTCTCCAAAGAATATAATAATTTTTAAGACCAGCTGCACCTTGTAACTCTGCAAGGTGGTCAATGAAACTAAGGCTGCAGTAATTCATGTGCACTGTGCCTTGCCAGCAAAAGAAAGAAAATTAAAGATCTGACCAGGATAGGGAGCTGTGATTCACAAAGTAGGAATCAGAGTAGCAGCCGTGTTAGTTTGTATTCGCAAAAAGAAAAGGAGTACTAGTGGCACCTTAGAGACTAACCAATTTATTTGAGCATAAGCTTTCGTGAGCTACAGCTCACTTCATCGGATGCATTCAGTGGAAAATACAGTGAGGAGATTTATATACACACAGAACATGAAAAAATGGGTGTTATCATACACACTCTAAGGAGAGTGATCACTTAAGATGAGCTATTACCAGCAAGGGGGCGGGGGGGAATAAAACCTTTTGTAGTGATAATCAAGGTGGGTCATTTCCAGCAGTTAACAGGAATGTCTGAGGAACGGGGGAGGGGGGGAGTAAACATGGGGAAATAATTTTACTTTGTGTAATGACCCATCCACTCCCAGTCTCTATTCAGGCCTAAATTAATTGTATCCAGTTTGCAAATTAATTCCAATTCAGCAGTCTCTCGGAGTCTGTTTTTGAAGTCTTTTTGTTGTAATATTGCGACCTTTAGGTCTGTAATCGAGTGACCAGAGAGATTGCCATCTTAAGTGATCATCCCCTTACAGTGTGTATGATAACACCCATTTTTTCATGTTCTGTGTGTATATAAATCTCCTCACTGTATTTTCCACTGAATGCATCCGATGAAGTGAGCTGTAGCTCATGAAAGCTTATGTTCAAATAAATTGGTTAGTCTCTAAAGTGCCACTAGTACTCCTTTTCTTTTTACAAAGCAGGAAATTCATTTACAGAAGTTCCCAGCCTCCTTGAGCATCTTGAACTCTTTAGAATGGAGCTATTTTTCCCCCCTCAAGTTTTGAAAGCCTGAAAGGCCATGTATAATTTTGGCTGGATAGAGCTCTTAGATTTCCTCCTAAGTGCCAGGCATTGAAATAAATTCAGTAATTCTTATGGGTAGGTAGGGAATCCTTAGGTGACTTAGACTGTCAATGGCCACAGCATCAAAGGAAGGGAGCAGACGACAACTTTGGTTAATGAAGTTCACATATTCTTAGAATATGATTTAAAACTGGTTTAAAAATTTTTCAAGATAGTGTATAGAGCTGTGTATGCAACATAATTCATTTGATTTCTGCTATGAGTAATAGAAGACATTGCATTTTACAGGAGAAAATGACAACTTTTTAACTAAAGAGTATTGTCAAAGTTTAAAGTATTCTTCAGATTCAAGCCATCAAAAGTACGAACAAGTTAGACATTTCTGTGAGCCTAATTTCTCTCACACACAGGAATAATTCCATCATTGAAGTCAATGTATAAAACTGGAAAGAGATCAGAATCTGGTCCTACATATTTTTTCTGAGTTTTTATTTTATCTTTCTAAAACAAATGAAAAACATACCATAGCATAATGGAGGAACAATCAGCTATCAGCTGGGATGTGTTCTTGTTTCAGTTTGACAAGGTTAAATTATTTAAAACCAAAACATTTTTTAAACTATGTTGTCTTGTGAGCAGAGACTAAGGATAATATGGTTGAATTATCTGATCCCTCACAGGAACTTACTGTTTGTTTTACGTGGCTTATGTGATGGTTTCTGCTATGTAAGTTCTGCAGAAAATGCAGAAGTAAGCAGTTGGAACTGGTTTAGCTAAATAAACTTGTCCTGGACTGGATTTAGCTGTGGATCATGTGGCCATGTCTACATTTACAAGCTTACAGCAGCACCAATACAGCTGTGCCGCTCTAAGAGTGCTGGGGTAGTCGCGTTATGCTGATGGGAGAGAGCTCTCCCTTTGTGATGCTCTGGACCTCGGGGGAACACCCAGCACCCCCATGTTCATCTCTATAATACGATTATGTGGTATCTAATGCAAAGTTTGTCACGTTGGGTGTCTTCGGAAGGCTTGTGATGCACTGAGCATTGATTCATAGATTCATAGATATTTAGGCCAGAAGGGACCATTATGATCATCTAGTCTGACCTCCTGCACAATGCAGGCCACAGAATTTCACCCACCACTCCTAAAAAAGACCTCACACCTATATCTGTGCTATTGAAGTCCTCAAATTGTAGTTTGAAGACCTCAAGGAGCAGAGAATCCTCCAGCAAGTGACCCGTGCCCCATGCTACAGAGGAAGGCGAAAAACCTCCAGGGCCTTCCAATCTGCCCTGGAGGAAAATTCCTTCCCGACCCCAAATATGGCGATCAGCTAAACCCTGAGCATATGGGCAAGATTCATCAGCCAGATACTACAGAAAATTCTTTCCCGGGTAACTTGGATCTTACCCCATCTAAAAACCCATCACAGGCCATTGGGCCTATTTACCATGAATATTTAATTACCAAAACCATGTTATCCCATCATACCATCTCCTCCATAAACTTATCGAGTTTAATCTTAAAGCAAGATAGATCTTTTGCCCCCACTACTTCCCTCGGAAGGCTATTCCAAAACTTCACTCCTCTGATGGTTAGAAACCTTCGTCTAATTTCTAATCTAAATTTCCTAGTGGCCAGTTTATATCCATTTGTTCTTGTGTCCACATTGGTATTGAGTTTAAATAATTCCTCTCCCTCTCTGGTATTTATCCCTCTGATATATTTATAGAGAGCAATCATATCTCCCCTCAACCTTCTTTTAGTTAGGCTAAACAAGCCAAGCTCCCTGAGTCTCCTTTCATAAGACAAGTTTTCCATTCCTCGGATCATCCTAGTAGCCCTTCTCTGTACCTGTTCCAGTTTGAATTCATCCTTCTTAAACATGGGAGACCAGAACTGCACACAGTATTCCAGGTGAGGTCTCACCAGTGCCTTATATAACGGTACTAAAACCTCCTTATCCCTACTGGAAATACCTCTCCTGATGCATCCCAAGACGACATTAGCTTTTTTCACAGCCATATCAGCCATATCACATTGGCAGCTCATAGTCATCCTATGATCAACCAATACTCCAAGGTCCTTTTCCTCCTCCGTTGATGTTATAGTAATTGTTGTTATAGTAATGTTATAGGTTATAATTTCATGTACATAGTTATGAGGCTGAAAATGTATCCTCATGGCTTAAAATAAGACCAGGAAAAAACTCTCCTAGAGAAGAGAGGCAGTTCACACCTCATCATGGCATTGATGGGATAAACCCAGCCCAGACTCACAGGAACAAAGGACGCTGGCCTAGGCAGCAACAAAAGAACGTGTTAGACTCTTGAGTGAGTCATCTCCCTTCCTTTGGTCAGTTTGGGACTGCAATGAGGTAATGCTCACCTGACTCTGAAGGAGGGCGGCAAAGCCAAGAGGGAAGAAAGAACATGATAAAAGGGAGAGACATTTTGCCATGTTCTTTTTCTCTCCCACCTACATCTACAGACATCACCACCAAGCGACTGAAGTGCTGATCAAAGGGGAGAGCCTGGCTGAAGGGCAACCAGCCAGCCTGTGGTGAGAAGCATCTAAGTTTGTAAGGGCATTGAAAGTGTTACGATCAACTTAGAATGCATTTTGCTTTTATTTCATTTGACCAAATCTGACTTGTTATGCTTTGATTTATAATCACTTAAAATTTATCTTTGAAGTTAATAAATCTGTTTATTTATTCTACCTGAAACAGTGTATTGGTTTGAAGTGTGTCAGAGATTCCCCTTGGCATAACAAGCCTGGTACATATCAATTTCTTTGTTAAATTGATGAACTCATATAAGCTTGCAGCGTTCAGCGGGCATAATTGGGCACTTTACGACAGAGGTTCCTAGGATTGTGTCTGGGACCAGAGATATTGGCTAGTGTCATTCGATTGCACAATCCAAGGAGCAGCTTACATGCCAGAGGCTGTGCATGAACAGCCCCAAAGTGGGGGTTCTCACAGCAGAGCAGGGTAAGGCTGGCTCCCAGAGTCAAGGATTGGAGTGACCTAGCAGATCACTGGTCCAGATAACACCAGTCGGGAACACCACACTGGTCAACATAATAAAACCAGCTCAACGAGAGACAGTAGCAATGACAGCAGGAGAGCATGTCTTGCCGACGTTGCGCTGTGCACACTTGTGCTTATGCCGGCAAAACTTATGTCTCTCAGGGTGTGTGTTGTTTTTTTCACACCACTGAGTGACAAAGGTTTTGCCAGCATAAGTGTCCTAGTGTAGACATGGCCTATGCAAAAGAGTTCCTGTGGCTATAGTTAAAGTAGCGAGTGCCTCCTTGGAAGCCACCTGTGTTCCATCCTTGTTCCAACGGTAACCCCTAATGAAGTCCAGCACAGGAACAGCTCATACATATATACAGCCATCAGCTTAGCAGCACTTCATAGGCCTAAGTTTCTCTTCTCTCTTTCTTAAGTCAGGCCTGGTCTACACTACACAGTTAGATGTAAGCTGCCTTTCCTCGACCTAATTATGTCAGCCTATATGCTACATGCCCTACTACACCAACATACTAACTCCACCTCCATGAGAGGCGTTGGGCTTATGTTGGTGTAGTTATGGTGATACATCAGTTTTTAGCTGTCTTGTCAATTTCATGTCTTCAGTCGTGAAATTGACAAGAAAGCCTGGCTTCTGGCTCTCCAGCCAGACTGCTGCCCGGTCTCCGCTACAAGCCGGTCTGCCACCCAGGCTCCCAGCTTGGGATGCCGCCTGGGCTCCCCACTTCCTGCAGAGAGCCCTGTGGGTCCCCCTCCCCTGGCTCTCAGCTCCCTGGACAGCTTCTGGGAGCAGGGAGGCTAGAAGTCCAGAGAGCAGCTGGGCTCCTGACAGGGAATTGCACGGAGCTGAGAGCCCAAGCTCTCAGCCGCCCACACTGCCCCTCTTCAGTCAGTGGAAGTGCCCTGGTGAGGACATGCACCACCAACAGAAGGAGGGTAGTGTAGACATCAGCTACTGCAGTAATTACTAATCACTGTGGTGGCTGTAAGTCGACCTAACATAGGTTGATTTAAGATTGTAGTGTAGACATGCCCACGGATTCATAGATTTTATGGCTAGAAGGAATCATTGTGAGCATCCTGCATAACACATGCCATAGAATTTCAAACAATGATTCCTGCATCAAGCCAATTGTCACAGTATAGGGCAACTGCACCTCTAGTTCCCCTCATAGTTCATTAAAAGCATCCACATTTAGGTACCTCAGCCATCAGCTCTCTTGGTTAGAAACCCACGTCTCTCTCCTTCTTTACTGCAGGTTTTCCAGGCTACAGAGTTCCCTGCCTGTACTGCTTATACTAACCAGGCCACTGTTTACTTTCTCTCTGAAGGCTATGAACAGCTGGAATTTCCAGCAGTTGTAAGTGAACACACAATCCTTTCTAAGCAAACACATGTATTCTTAAGGTGAAAGCATTACAGGGAACGTATTAAAAATAATAAAAGTACCTATATGCATGTCACCAGTTTACCAGATATCACCCATCAGTCTTATGGGGCCCCACTAGATCAAGTCCTTCCAACCCGTCTGCAAAGATTGGCCTTTCCTTGGAATGAAGGTCCTGTCCATTTACTGGGTCAGAAAGAAAGCCCTGAGTCTGTTTAAACTCAGGCTATTCATTCAAAAGACCTTTCTTTGTCTGTTGGTCTCTGGAGAATCTAGTTTGAACTAGTTTGCGTGACCCTCCCCAGGAGGTGGTACTTCTTTGCTGGTGGGGTGGGAGGTTACAACCTTGCTGATTTGCCTTAATCACCACCCAGTGTTTTTAATTCTTGGAGTAGCTGTGGTGCCCTGCCACTGGAGTAGAACACAATCATACATAAACCATTCATTTTAAACAGTGGGCCCCAAAGGGATTGCGTGGGGTTGTGGTATTTGTCACATCTTTTTCATAAAGAAGTTACATACAATCCCATTTCACAATAATATATAAACATAATACCATAATGTTTTTCAAGAATATTGCAAGAAATTGCCATATCTGTCACACCCGTAACTTCTGTTTGAGCTATAGAATCCAGTTTGGATTTCAAACCAGAAACTAGAATTGGTTAGACATTCTTTTGCAATGATACTACCAGTTTCTAAAGTGCTTTGAAATTCTTTGGGTTGAAAGGTTTATTTATATATGAATGATTTATCTAGCTTGATTTTTCATAATATAAAAGCAGTGTGACATTAAATGATAGCATACAATAATCAAAATTTCCTGGTGACCAATAATATATTCCTATAGCAACTAAAATATCAATAATATAGTAAATACAGTTTCTTTTAATATTGGCACTTCCTGTAAAGTTTAGTTTTTCTGGACAACTACATTTTAGATGATGGAAAGTCCATTTCAAACTGTAGCTCAGTAGTCTGGGCTTTGTTTTACTTTGGTTTTAAATTCCATGATGAAGTGTGATGCAAGTGAAATCAAGGCAAAACTTGCAGTTGTGGTGAGAAGGCAAACGGAGTGTCACTAGCGCCATTCATATTTTACAGTTAAAAACCTAGATAGGAATTTGCTAAATTGACAGCTGGGGGATTTTTTTCAAGGGGGACAGTGGAGGTGGGGGTTGTAGCTTTGAATGTAGAAGGAACATAATAATTTAATTTGCACCAGAGTCCCTACTGATGAGCAAATCACTATTAGGAAATGGAATAAACTCCATCCTGTTTGCTCATTGTTTTCACTAAGCCTTCCAACACCGATCTCCATTCTGCCTGCCAGACTCTGCTCTGTTAAGCTACTACACTTTAAAAGTTTCTTCCACATGGAGTAAAATTACAGGTCTTGGAAAAGTGCTTGTAGCCTGGTTTTGATGGCCAATGAGCTAATCCCTGGTGCTGTTGTTTTTTTGTCTGTGAAATAAGAATTCATCACTGTAATGTAAGAGATAGTCTGTAACATCATGTGTGTGCACGTGAGCATGCACATGCATCTGCCCTCTAGTGGCTGGACCATGTAAAGAGGTTTGAGTGTGCTGCTATCTCCAAGTTAATAGATGTCCTTTAGCTCAAGCAACAGCGACTCATGCTTTTAAATGCAGTTCTGGGGTTCAGTTCCTGTTGATTCATAGATACTAAGGTCAGAAGGGACCATTATGATCATCTAGTCTGACCTCCTGCACAACGCAGGCCGCAGAATCTCACCCACCCACTCCTGCAATAAACCTCTCACCTATGTCTGAGCTATTGAAGTCCTCAAATCGTGGTTTAAAGACTTCAAGGAGCAGAGAATCCTCCAGCAAGTGACCTGTTCCCCATGCTACAGAGGAAGGCAAAAAACCTCCAGGGCCTCTTCCAATCTGCCCTGGAGGAAAATTCCTTCCCAACCTCAAATATGGCGATCATATCTAGCCATGGTCATTGTTGAATTGTTTCAGGGTAGAGTGGAGGAAATAGAGGTTTCCTGTCATATATGCCTAATGAAGAAGTTTAAAAACATTTGTTGGGTGTTAAAAGTTGCTACAGCTAGAGCAGGATGAATAACTGATTTTTCAGTTCAGTAGCCAAAAAAATTAGTTTTGGATTGATCAGAAAATTTTCAAAATTTCAAATTACTTGGCAGAATGAAAAAGTCACAATATTTTAGCTGAATGTACTGTAGAGAAATATATATAGTATATATCTTGGGGTGTGTCAGCCTCCATATATCTTTTAAAACAAGTTCATTCATTAATAATGAGGGTTGGCCCACTGTGCTTTCAGAGCAGAGCCTCATGTAATTGGGTTTGTCTGGATGTCTATCTAGCATAGTATTCCAGTCGTCTCCCAGTTTTATAGGAATGGGTTTTTTTTTTAATTAGAAAGAATATCTGTTACTGTAAGGGCTGAATGCATAAAGTATACCTCCCAAAAGAAGAGAGAGAGACTCAAGTTATAAGAGACTCTCTGGTCAAGGAAATAGATGGGTTGCAGAGAATGCACAAGACTGACCCAAATAATGAAAACTCCCTAGGTTCTCTAATCAACACCAAATATAAATATAATGAATGCTTATCCTGCCAAGTTGAATTTACACTTATCAGGGTCAAACAAAGATACTATGAATGGGGAGCTAAAGCAGGTAGACTACTTGCCAGCAGACTTAAGATAGAACTAGAAAACAATAGTTCTTCCTTATTACAAGAAGAAAGGAGTGCCATCCTTGAACCAATAGATATAAATAATCAATTTAAGAAATTCTATCAGCTTTCTGTAAATCAGACAACCCATTTGCCTCTAATAAATTTTATCATTTTGTTGAAAGCCTACCTTTTAATACCCTAACTTCAGAACAAGTGTTTGTTTATGGACAAAGCTTTCACAACACAAGTGATGAAACAGGCTATAAAAATATGAATTCTGGGTGGCCCCTGCAATGGATGGCTTTCCGGCAAATTTATAGAAAACATTTTTAAATGAGCTATCCTCTATTTTTTCAAAGGTCTTCACTGAAACATTCCAAAAAGAAACCATGACTCATGGCATGAAAACTGCTTTAATTACTTTAATATTAAAGAAGAACAAAGATGGTTGCAACTGTGGTGACTTCTTCCCCATAATCTCTATGTTATGTTTATAAGAAGCACATGGAATTTTTTTAAAAAGAGGATACGGCAATATTCTGTGTTTATTGAGAGTACAATTTAAGCATTAAAATTAGCATATGCTTTTATATTTTCATATATATGCTTTATATATAAAGGTTTTGCAGATAGATTTTATAGTTATTAGTTTTTAGTGTTGCTTGGTTATTTTCAGTGGCCAGCTGAAACTGCATATAAGGGAGGGGAGCTAGGCCTTTGTAGAACACTTCTGAGGCTTTGATGTTGATGCAGAATGAACCTAAAGTTTTATGGCAATTTTTTTTATAGTAATACATTGTTATATAAGTTTTTGGATTTTGTTGTGTTATATTGGAGCTGTTAATTACTAAGTAGTTAAGGTTGCTTTGATTAGCATTATTTGGGTTGTTATTGGGAGTTATTTGCAGCTGGTTTGTTTGTTTTTTTAAATTTTGTTTTTGGGGTGTATGTTTTTGCTTTAGGGTTGTTAATTTGCTATTTGGGAGATTAACAATAAAGTTGGTTCCTCTTGATTCCTCCACTCCCCTCTTGACCATTCGGCCCAGCTGTTTTTTCTCAGTTAATTACCATACATTCTTCACTTATATAGCAAACAGTAAATAAGGCAATAATTACAGCCATAACACTTCTGTTCTTCTAAGAACAATCATTAATACAATCAGCAAAGAATAAACTCAGAACAATTTCTTCTTACTAATTTAAAGCTAGCAAAATGGAGTATAAAGCAAAATAAGCAAAATGGAGTACAATTTACTTGAGACAATTTTTCCAGTTAGGCTTTTGGCCTACATTATCCCCCTTTTGACCCTTTAATATTAATATATTAATACACAGAATGTGACCCGTTTAATATAATTGCTTTAAGGCAATGTATTGCAAAGCAATTTGGGCGTGTGGTTTTAATTTGAGGTACATTTTTTTATTTAGCAGTACATAAAACACATTATGACAAACATTATTTTAATGAGTACAAAAAAAAACCAAATTCTGGGATGAATTATAATATTTAAAACTGATGTCCATGAGGGGGACCAGCCTTTAAAAATGTTATACCAGTGGTGCACTATTATTTGTTGAGCTTGTGTGGATACTTTTCGAATTTTAGTTTTTTGGTGCAAAATAGCTAGACTTTGTGTTAGTATTTTTGTTTGGGTAGTGCAGGTGTGTATGCATGCACCTCATGCGTGCAAAATTTGATTTTTTTAAATAGCTCTGTCCATCGGGGCTCTGCATGCACCCTGTGCCTCTTTGTGCTCCTCTACAAGGGCATAAAGGGCAGCTGCAACCCTCCCTCAATTCCCTTGTAATTGGAGGCCCATGGTAGCTGAGGACTCCTATGATTAGAGATGGAGGGTGGGTTGTAGGATTCACACTGACTACAACATCTAGAAGAACCATGGTTTTAAAACAAAACAAAACAAAACTCCCGCCTACTATTAAAACAAGACACTCCACTGCATGCACTTACCCTTTTGGGGAGATGATGAGAGAATAACTTGTCACTGCCTTGCTGATCTTTGAAATTAGTACATGTGTGAAGCAGGCAGAAGACTTCACTTGAGCTTTAGAGTGAGCCTTTATGTTCAGTGGGAGAGGTACATTAACCAACTGGTAACTCAGAGGGATGCATTGTGTGATTCATTTCACTCTACTTTTAGATAAGATAGCTTGGCCTTTTGAATACTTGGCTACAGCAAGAAATAGAAGGGTGACAGTCTGAATGGTTTAGTCCTGTCAATGTAATAGAGTCCTGGATATGTCTAGAGTGTGCAGTTTCTTTTCTCCCGGCACCAAATGCAGTTTTGGGAAGAAGGCTAGTGAGTTTGGGCCACTCATCCTTTGACTTGCAAGTCCTAGATGAGAATGATTTGCTCACAGTGTGGTGTTTAGGGAGCACTCAGTGCTTAAGGAACTTGCAAGAGACCATTTATTCTGTGTCCGGTTCCAATTCCCTGAACATAATACCAACAAAAGCTTCAGAGTGCCTGACCCAGACTCTCTATCTGGGATGCTCAGCCCTTAAAGGCACAGTCCCCCAATGACACACACACTGCACATTTATTTGGGATGTGATTGTCTGCCAAATAGAAAAGACATTGTCTATGCCAGGGGTTCTCAAACTTCATTGCACCACAACCCCCTTCTGACAACAAAAATTATTGCATGATCCCAGGAGAGAGGACTGAAGCCTGAGCCCAGCTGCCCCAGGTGGCAGAGCCAAAGCCTTAGCTCTACCGTCTCGGGTGTGGGGGCCAAAGCCCAAAGGCTTTAAGCCCCAGTCAAGGAGCCTATAACCTGAGCCCTGCCACCCAGGGCTGAAGCTCTTTGGCTTTGGCCCCAGGTGGGGGGGCTGGGGCTTGGGCTTTGGCTCCAGCCCAAGGCCCCAACAAGTCTGAGCCAGCCCCAGCGATCCCATTAAAATGGGGTCACAACCCACAGTTTGGGAACCGCTGGTCTATGCCCATCAACAAGAGGAATGAGGTTATCGCAGGTCGGACTTAAATCCAGAAGTTTAAATCCAGAAGCCTTGGAGTCTACCACAACAGTTGGCATGAAGCACCATGCCCCACTGTACAGGGGCGGTCTCCCCCAGATTTTTCTTCTTTACTTTTTTTGGAATTAAAAAACGAGGAAGTGAAGAAGGATTTCTTCCCAGAAACAAACTAATCTGGAATGCATTTAAAGCTCACGGAAGAGTAACAGGTCAGATACTTGCCAGATCAGGTGGTAAGAGGCAGCTGAAGGAGGGTTGCAGCTGCCATGCCCTTTTTAAGCCCTTGAATAGGAGCATGAGGAGGACAGGGTGCATGCGCGGCCCCTATGGACATTGTTGTTTTAAAGAATCCAAACTTGTCTGCACGAGACAGTAGGATCCACATTGACACATTGAAACACATTGGAGTTTCAGCTAGCAAGGGCTGTTAAGAGTAACAAGAAGGGTTTCTTCAGAAATGTTAGCAACAAGAAGAAAGTCAAGGAAATTGTGGGCCCCTTACTGAATGAGGGACGCAACCTAGTGACAGAGGATGTGGAAAAAACTAATGTACTCAGTGCTTTTTTTGACTCTGTCTTCATGAACAAGGTCAACTCCCAGACTACTGCACTGGGCAGCACAGTATGGGGAGGAGGTGACCAGCCCTGTCAGGGTTCCCTCCCCACTCTGAACTCTAGGGTACAGATGTGGGGACCCACATGAAAGACCCCCTAAGCTTATTTCTACTAGCTTAGGTTACAACTTCCCCAAGGCACAAATTCTTTGCCCTTGGACGGTACACTGCCACTACCAAGTGATTTAACAAAGAATCAGGAAAAGGACCACTTGGAGTTCCTATTCCCCAAAAATATCCCCCCAAGCTCTTACACCCTCTTTACTGGGGAGGCTTGAGAATAATATCCTAACCAATTGGTTACGAAGTGATCACAGACTCAAACCCTTGGGTCTTAGGACAATAGAGAAATCAGTCAGGTTCTTAAAAGAAGGATTTTATTTAAAAAAAAGGTAAAAATCACCTCTGTAAAATCAGGATGGAAAATAACTTTACAGGGTAACAAAAGATTCAGAAACACAACAGAACTTCCTCTAGGCTTAGTTTCAAAGTTACAAAAAACAGGAATAAACCTCCCTCCAGCAAAGGAAAAATTCACAAGCAAAACAAAAGATAATCTAACACACCTTGCCTGGCTTTTACTTACAATTTTTGTAATATCAGAGACTTTTAGGATGGTTTATAGGAGAAGAAGTTTTCTGACCTGATGCTTCTCTGCTTCCCAAGAGAACACACACAACAAAGCCTTCCCCCCAACCCCAAGATTTGAAAGTATCTTCTTTGGTATCCATTGGTCCTTTTGGTCAGGTGCCAACCAGGTTATTTGAGCTTCTTAACCCCTTACAGGTAAGGAGGAATTCTAGGCTAGCCTTAGCTGTATGGTTATGACAAGCCCTCTGTGGAGAAAGAAGTGGTTCAGGACTATTCAGAAAAGCTGGATAAGCACAAGTCCATGGGGCCGGATGCGCTGCCTCCGAAGGTGCTAAAGGAGTTGGCTGATGTGATTGCAGAGCCATTGGCCATTATCTTTGAAATCTCATGGTGCTCGGGGGAGGTCCCGGATGACTGGAAAAAGACTAATGTAGTACCCATCTTTAAAAAAGGGAAGAAGGAGAAATCCAGGGAACTACAGGCCAGTCAGCCTCACCTCAGTCCCTGGAAAAATCATGGAGCAGTCCTCAAGGAATCAATTCTGAAGCCCTTAGAGGAGAGGAAAGTGATGAGGAACAGTCAGCATGGATTCACCAAGGGCAAGTCATGCCTGAATAACCTAATTGCCTTCTATAAGGAGATACCTGACTCTGTGGATGAGGGGAAAGCAGTGGCTGTGTTATTCCTTGACTTTAGCAAAGCTTTTGATACGGTCTCAAACAGTATTCTTGCCAGCAAGTTAAAGAAGTATGGGCTGGATGAATGGACTATAAGGTGGATAGAAAGCTGGCTAGATCATCAGGCTCAATGGGTAGTGATCAGAGGCTCCATGTCTAATTGGCAGCCGGTATCACGCGGAGTGCCCCAAGGGTCGGTCCTGGGGCCGTTTTTGTTCAATATCTTCATTAACGATCTGGAGGATGGCATGGATTGCACCCTCAGCAAGTTTGCAAATGACATTAAACTGAGAGGAGTGGTAGATACACTGGAAGGTAGGGATAGGATACAGAGCGACCTAGACAAATTAGAGGATTAGGCCAAAAGAAATCTGATGAGGTTCAACAAGGACAAGTGCAGAGTCCTGCAGTTAGGACGGAAGAATCCCATGCACTGCTACAAACTAGGGACTGAATGGCTAGGCAGCAGTTCTGCAGAAAAGGACCTAGGGGTTACAGTGTGCCCTTGTTGCCAAGAAAGCTAACAGCAAGTTAGTAGGAGCATTGTTAGCAGATTGAGGGACGTGATCATTCCCCTCTATCAGGCATTGGTGAGGCCTCATCTGGAGTACTGTGTCCAGTTTTGGGCCCCACACTACAAGAAGGATGTGGAAAAATTGGAAAGAGTCCAGCAAAGGGCACCAAAAATGATTAGGGGACTGGAGCACATGACTTATGAGGAGAGGCTAAGGGAACTGGGGTTATTTAGTCTGCAGAAGAGAAGAATGAGGGGGGATTTGATAGCTGCTTTCAACTACCTGAAAGGGGGTTCCAAACAGGATGGATCTAGACTGTTCTCTGTGGTACTAGATGACAGAACGAGGAGTAATGGTCTGAAGTTGCAGTGGGGGAGGTTTAGGTTGGATATTAGGAAAAACTTTTTCACTAGGAGGGTGGTGAAGCACTGGAATGGGTTACCTAGGGAGGTGGTGGAATCTCCTTCCTTAGAGGTTTTTAAGGTCAGACTTGACAAAGTCCTGGCTGGGATGATTTAGTTGGGGATTGGTCCTGCTTTGAGCAAGGGGTTGGACTATATGACCTCCTGAGGTCCCTTCCAACCCTGATATTCTATGATTCTGTGACACATACTTAAGGAAGACGTATAATTTCATTAGTAGAGAGTTTTAACATTTCAGCATTAGATGTAAAACTGAAAAATTTTTGAACATTAAATAAGTTGCTGCAATAGATCTTCTAATAATCAGGAAAAAGAGAGCTAATTTAAAATTTCCTTTCCTAGTCTCTCAGTGCTTATAGTCTAAATTTAACCATGCTACACAGCTGATGACTATTTTATCAATGGTCTAACATAGTGTTATTTGCTACAGTGCAATTTGTTTTAGTAGAGCATGACAATTTGTCATGTGATAAGATTAAAACAAAGTCTCATTTAAAATAACTAAAAATCATTCAAGGCACAGTACAAATAGGATTGGGAGGAGCAGTTTGAATAGCACCATAAAAGTGGTCATTACTAGAGTTAAATCAGAATACTATACAGATTATAACTCCATTTAAAGTAAGAAAAATTGTGGACCACATTTTTCAGACAGTTATGCCTCCTGCAATCCCAGTGAAGTCAGGGGGCCTTATCAGGAGGTCTAATCACTCTAAATATTTGTTGTTAAAAAAAATGTGTATGATATTCCAAGGGAAGCAGTGGGGGCAAAAGACCTATCTGGCTTTAAGATTAAACTCAATAAGTTTGAAGGAGATGGTATGATGGGATAACATGATTTTGGCAATTAATTGATCTTTAAATATTCATGGTAAATAGGCCCAATGGCCTGCGATGGGATGTTAGATGGGGTGGGATCTGAGTTACTACAGAGAATTCTTTCCTGGGTATCTGGCTGTTGAATCTTGCCCATATGCTCAGGGTTTAGCTGATTGCCATATTTGGGGTCGGGAAGGAATTTTCCTCCAGGGCAGATTGGAAGAGGCCCTGGAGATTTTTCGCCTTCCTCTGTAGCATGGGGCATGGGTCACTTGCTGCAGGATTCTCTGCTTCTTGAAGTCTTTAAACCATGATTTGAGGACTTCAATAGCTCAGACATAGGTGAGAGGTTTATTGCAGGAGTGGGTAGGTGAGATTCTGTGGCCTGCATTGTGCAGGAGGTCAGACTAGATGATCATAATGGTCCCTTCAGACCTTAATATCTATGAATCTATGAAAATACTTGCATATCTATTATTTTATTTGAATAATTATAACTCCTGTGGATCTCAGTGCTAATTATGGCCCTGCTCCTGCTCCCACTAAAGACTCTCATTGACTTTAATACTGTGTGTCTCTTTGTGCTTGTGACAAGAGGAGAGGAGACATCATAGAAAGTTCTAATACAAGAGTTTTGGATTCGACTGGCTTATGGTCATTCATGTGGGAGTCTTCCGGGAAATGGGACACAATCAACTCACATTGCCTTTATTGACCTTTAAGACATGCTGGAAGGCCCATCTTTCCCCCAGTTGGCTGAAGAGGTTGGGGTCTAATGGTGATGGATGATTGTGGGGAATGGCGGTTTGGTGGGAAAGTCCCACCAACTGGTGATGTTGGGGGGTTGAGTTTTGCTGGAATTTTCCCTAGGGTCTTGCTGCTGTTGTGTTGTTGCTTTGAATAATATGAAAAGGCACCCAGCATAGAAAATGTGTGCTTTTATTTATTATGATTTATAACACATAAAGACATACTATTTTAAATATAGATTCTAAATCAGTGGTTCTCAAACTTTTGTACTGGTGCCCCCTTTTACATAGCAAGCCTCAGAGTGCGACCCCCCCTTATAAATTAAAAACAAATTTTTATATATTTAACACCATTATAAATGCTGGAGGAAAAGCGGGGTTTGGGGTGGAGGCTGACAGCTCACGACCTCCCATGTAATAACCTTGCGACACCTTGAGGGGTTCCGATTCCCAGTTTGAGCACCCCTGTTCTAAATGAATGTATATTGAGAATCCGTGTCCCATAAACAGTCTGTCTATAGGTTTAGTTTTGCTCTGAAATTTTAACTTCCAAGGTATATGCTTTGAAGATGCTTGTAAATGTTAGCCTGGGCTGCCCTGAGCTGCTTCCCTAGCAGGGCTACTCTGCCCTGAGCTGCTCCCCATGCAGGGGTTCCCAGGAGGCCTAGAGATGTCCCTGGGAAAGCTATGGTGGACAGAGCACTTCAGGCTGAAACAAACCCGGAACTCCTGTGAGTCTAAGGACTGTCACTCTTTTCCCCTCTCCCCACAAATCCTTTGTGTCTGCACTACCCCACTTTTAAATTGGCAGTGGTAATGCTAGTGAAAAAATTGTGTTAAACTCCCTTTTCCGAAGCTTGTAAGGTTCATATGACAGGGCATTTTGGTGGTATCTAGCCTATTTTAAAAATCCCAACAGCAAAGGAAGCTCTTTTAAAAAAAATGATTACAAGAATATTATAGTTTCAATTACAATTCCAAAGACAGGAAACATCAAAGTGAATGTGGTACATTCAAGCTTAACTCTTCCCCCTTGTGCGTATGCATTTGAAACATTCTTTAATTAAAATAATCCGTCTTTTTCCCCCCCTGCAGCCCCAGATTCCGATGTAGTAGCATTTAGTAGTAATGTGCATTCCAGACAAACATGGAAGTCATTTCCATGCACAATCCGCAGTGAATGAAGCAAGAAGTGGAACACTTGCCTCTTTCACCAGCATGTTACAAGAAGCACTTTTCGAAGTTGTCAGAAAAAAATAAAAACTAATTTCCCCCATGCTAATTTCCCCCTACTGTTACTCACACCTTCTTGTCAACTGTTTGAAATGGACCACCCTGATTACCAATACAAAAGTGATTTTTCCTCCTGTTGATAATAGCCCACTTCCACTTTAATTGAATTGTCTTGTTAGAACTGACCCCCCACTTGGTAAGTCAACTCCCATCTTTTCATGTACTATGTATTCTGCCTACTGTATTTTCCACTCTATGCATCTGATGAAGTGGGTTTTAGCCCACGAAAGTTTATGCCAAATAAATTTGTTCGTCTCTAAGGTGCCACATAGACTCCTCGTTGTTTTTGCTGATACAGACTAATACAGCTACCACTCTGAAACCTGTCAATAAAATTTGAATGGTTTTGCGACTTTATTCAACTACATATGGTTTGTTTAATTATATAATCTGATCTAATCCAGGTTTTTAAAACTATAATTTGAAAAATATGGATTTTGGCATGTTCAGACAGCCTTAGATTTTAGTGAAGAGAATGGGCCTGTTTCGAACTGCATAATTGCGCAGTGTTTGGTTGAATCTCTGTGTCAGATATAAGCTGTTTTCCAAGTTGGCATTATTAGATTTCTCTTAGTTGTCACAGAAATCATTGCTGAAAACCCAGACTCACAGAGCTATCTGGAAGCAGCACTTTCATCACAGAGTTATTCCTATTCTCCTTTAACAGAAATTCAGAATTCCTGGTTTGTTAGATTTGCAAACTTGGTCTTCAGCGTGAGATCACTTGACATTTCTGAGACTTCCTTGGAATGGAGTCAACTGTTACCAAGACTGGGTTTCAAATCCAATTAGTATCTGGAGCTTCATAGTCAATTCCAGGAAAATATTCATCAAAATGGGAATATAATTGTAACTGCGCCCAAGTGGGTCACAACTGAGAATACCAAATTCAGGACAAACTGCTTAGAAATAGGGCAGATACACCCCCAAACTGGAGGTTATTCTCCCATGAGATATACCAAACCAGCAACAAAAGTAAACTTCTGTTTCATCACACTGGCTAACAAGAAGTCAGAACAGCAGTTTCCTTAGGTATTCCAGTATTGTATCACCACCAAAAACACTAGACTTACAGATGAGTGGTTCTTTAAAACCAATTTCATCAAATAACAGGTTCTTCTGATTCCAAAGGACCAGCCACAAACCCAGGTTAATATACAACTCAGGTCTTACCCCAAAATCACGCTGTTGCCAATCCTTTGGTATCTAAAATCTAAAGGTTTATTTACAAAAAGAAAAAGAAAGAAAGAAAGAAAGAAAGAAAGATGAGAGTCAAAATTGGTTAAAGGAATTAAATACATAGAACAATGGCAAAGTTCTTGGTTCGGGCTTGTAGCAGTGATGGAACAAACTGCTGGCTTAAGTCAAATCTCTGTTTGCTTCCAAATTGTTGGAAGGACCTCAGTCCCTTGGTTAGAATGCTCCCATTAGTATAAATCCATACTCCAGAGGTTTGAGCATGAAAGAGGCTGGAGCAGGATAGAGGCAAAATGGAGGTGTTTCCAGGTCCTTTTATAGCTTCTGCCATGTGGCAGGAAATCCATTGTTTCAAACAAAGCCCTCAGCACAGCTAGTGCAAAATTACAGGTAAAAGATGGGAGTTTGGAGTCACATGAGCAAGTCACAGTCCCTGCATAATTTTGCTTAGTCATAGAGGGAAAGTCCATTATCTGTAGATAAGCATCTCCCATGGTCCATTGTGAGTTAAGTGTCCCTTGATGAACTACTTAATTTGAATAGTTCCTTCAAGATGTGCAGGCTGAATACCTTGTGGGTATTACCCCAGGAACAAACATTTGAAATCCAGGTATAGAAACAATACTCATAGCTTCAAATACAAAAATGATACATGCATACAAATAGCATAATCATATTCAGCAAATCATAACCTTTCCATAGACACCTTACTTGGCAACCTTTGTACAAGATTTGTTGCAAATATATAACAGTGGTTGCAACAATGATCTATATGGTCATATTTTAATCAGATAACATCACAACGATATAGACAAATGAGTTAATATTTGGTCTTTAATAGTGTTTTGATCATTTTTACTCTATTCTTTTTATAAGACTGAAAACATATTGGTCCTTTTCAATGTGTCATCTCCAAAGACAAAGCTTCTTCATGAATTCCTCTGATTTTCTTTTTCACATCTAGTATATGTATAGTCCTACCTTGAAGTGTTATGTTCAGTGCATTCAATTTGTCAATCACATCCACCAGGTAAGCTAACATAGTCAAGAAGTAAATGTGACAAATGTAATCTGCAAGGACTGTGTTCCCAATTCCTCAAGAGGAAAATTCTGATTTTTGTTATGCAATTTGAAGAAACGTTGTAACACTTTCCCATGTTACAAGCAGCTAACTTCACTGTGAAACAGAAGCTGTGTGTCGTCAGAGCCCATCTCTTCATACAGCATACTAAACGGAGTATGTTGACTGCCCAGGTTTTTATATCATTAACTCTTTTAATAACAATGTTGAGAGCCTTTTGTACTTCAGGTTGGAACTTCTTCCATGACAAAGTTTGGTGATGAGTCATGCCGTGTGTCCAAAGGGCTGCTGGTGCCACTTTACTCCTGCTGCAATCTCACTATTCTGCTCAGGCATGGCTGCTGTCAGTGCACAGCCCCACACACATTGTCCAGTTAAGACCTCAATCCACTATGAATTTGTCAAGGATATGGAATGTTTCCTGACCAGTTGTACGGGTTGGGATTTCTTTACAAAATAAAAGTTTTCAACTGTTTTATTTGCTTTGACAGATCTCACAGAACACAGAAATTGAGCCATGTTGGCGACATCTGTGGATTCATCAAGCTGCAGTGTATAATATGGACTCTTCTTAACTTGTTCTAACAACCGAACTGGCCCTGCATGTTTTCTGCAAGGTCATCAGTGCCTCTAGGGATGCTATTATTTGACATAGGAATGGTGTTTTCAGTACCCTGGCTGCTTGTTTCCAAGTCATAACTGTATACACATGGCTATCAGTGCTGGAAGTAGAAGGGTCTCACCAAAGGTGTGTGCTTATTTGCATTTTAACAACAAGGAGACTGGTGGCACCTTAAAGATGAACAAATTTATTTGGGCATAAGCTTTCGTGAGTAAAAACCACTTCTTCAGATGCATGGAGTGAAAATTACAGATGCAGACATGTGTCAGGATAATAATGCCTGCATCTGTAATTTTCACTCCATGCATCTGAAGAAGTGTTTTTTACCCACAAAAGCTTATGCCCAAATAAATCTGTTAGTCTTTAAGGTGCTACCGGACTCCTTGTTGTTTCTGTGGATATAGACTAACACGGCTACCCCCTGATATTTGCATTTTGCAATTCACATAGCCACAACATAAGATGCTTCGAAGGCTTTTTTAAGAACAGTTTGCTTCTTCAGACCCAACCCTTTTTTTTCCTGCTTTACATCTTCTTGTTTCTGAAGGGAATAATCACTGTTCTTGTTTATGGATTCTGGCTTTTGGTTTCTAAATGTCCCTGTAGCTTCCACAACCTTCTGCTTTCATTTACTAACACTTGAAACCAAGTGACACATTGTGGCTCTGGACTTTCTGCAGTAATATTGTGACCCAAAAATCCAAACATAATGTCATATCATATTGACTACTTTTCTTCATTTTCTGTTAAAATATCTTCTTTGCTACGTGTAGGCTTAGCACCTGGTAAAAATCATTTCATTACAGAAGTTAGACATGGCTGTCTCTCCCTCAGCCCCCTTCCTCTATCTGCTAGTGGGAGCCTCTCTTTGCCCTCCACTGCAGCAGGGGGTTTCCAGCTGAGAAACTTCCTGCTGAATGCCCCCCTGTAGGAGCAGAGAAAACAGAGGCTCCCGGCCCCAGGGGCAGCATAAGATGCAGACCCACAGATACTTGTTTGAGGAACCAGGCCCATGCTTCAGTCGTAAGTTTTTTGTACTAGAAAAATTAAAATGGACCCAAGTGACATGCATACTTTACGGTAAAGGAAACTTCGTTATGCCTCATATTGTGAAGGTATTATCCAAGAATTATGGCTTCTGTCCAGGGACAGATCACTGGTCAAAATCTCTGCAGCTGTGCTTCTCACCAGGAATTTTCCTCTTAGGCCCAGAGGTGCTGGAACAATTTTTGTAATGGGGGTGCTGAGCGCCATTGAACCAAACTGTAAACCCTGTGTATGATGAAAACCATTTCAAACCAGGGGGTGCAGCAGCACCCACAGCACCGCTAGTTCCAGCACCTATGTTTAGACTTCACTGGTGGGCCCCTTTCCCGTGCGTGCGCATATACACGCTCAGGGCCGCCGACAGCAATTCCGGGCCCTAGGGCAAAGCAGTCAATGGACCCCCATGCATGCACAAGCCGCGCCCGCGGTCCACCTGACATTTGGGCGGTGCTGCACTTGCGCTGGCTGGGGCCCAGCGAGCTGCCAGCTGCACACCTGGGCATGCTCTTCTGACACAGCCAGGGCTTCCACATGCCTGCCCGGTAGGGTTGCCAACTCTCTAATTGTGCAAACGCAAAGATCCCCCCCAGCCCAGCCTTCCCTGAGGCCACGCCCCTGTCCTGCCCATTCTCTGAGGCCCCACCCCCTGCTCACTCCATCCCCCCTCCATCTGTTGCTTGCTCTCCCCCACCCCCATTCACTTTCACCAGGCTGGGGCATGGGGTTGGGATGTGGGAGAGGGTCCGGGGTGCAGGCTCTGGGAGGGAGTTTGGGTACAGGAGGGGGTGCAGGGTCAGGCACTGGGAGGGAGTTTGGGTGTGGGAGGGGGTGCAGGCTCCATGAGGGAGTGCGGGGTCAGGCACTGGGAGGGAGTTTGGGTGCGGGAGAGGGTGAGGGTCAAGCTCTGGGAGGCAGTTTGGGTGCAGGTTCTAGGCTGGGGCAGGGTTTGGGGGGGCAGGATAGGGCCAGGGGGTCAGCACTGACCTCGGGCAGCTCCCAAAGCGACCAGCACACCCCTTTGGCAGCAGCTCCGAGGAGGGGGGACCAGAGGGTCTCCATGCACCAATGCCTGCAGGCACCACCCCCTGCAGCTCCCATTGGCCATAGTGCCTGACCAATGAGAGCTGTGGAGTCAGAGCTCAGGACAGGGGCAGCACCTGGAGACCCTCTGCCCCCCCCTCACCCTCCCCGCAGGATGTAGGGCCGTTCCAACCGCTTCTGGGAGTGGTGCAGAACAAAGGCAGGCAGGAAGCCTGCCTTAGCTCTACTGCACTGCTGGCAGCGGTGGCAGCTGGGGGCCCCTGGGCCCTTTTAAATCACCCAGGCCCCTAGGCAATTGCCCCCTTTCCCCCCCCCATCAGTGGGCCTGTGCACACCCTCATCTTTCATAACTACTTTTAGTTCTCTGGCTAGTGGGGGGTCTGTTGAATTTTTCAAGCCCTATGTTTAATGCTAAGATCCTGAATTTCTACAAGTAAGGAGCAAATATGAATTAACGTTCTGTCTGTTGGTGCCAAAGTGTTAATTGCTTGACCGTCTTTCAGTAGCTGTATTAACTGAAATATAGCCACTCTGAACAGGACATCTAAAGAGTTAAGGCTAAAATGTACAGTAGTTACCAAGCAACTTTCTTCCTGTAACATACAACACTGTGTTATCAATATGCTACTCAGCGATAGGAATGTATGACACTGAAGTGGACCAGAAGTGCAATCTGCTTTGTTTCCCCTACTAATGAGTGCTGTACTGATCTGTTTGTTTCAATGAATAGCTGCAAACCATCGGACACCCATATATAAAAGCATATTTTGAGTTTTAAAAATCCAATTGACTTGTAGACTTTGTTGACTAAATTATCTGTGGCTGTAGAATTCATGACAGGAAGGTTAGGAATTTCAGACTGTCCATAGATGCAAATCCTGTAGTTCCAAGGGAATGTGATTTGGCTACAGTAACCTCTCATAAAAATGACCTCTTGCCAATCCTGGATTCATACAGTAGTGGAAGCTTTTATAGTATATTACTTACTGCATTTTTTACATGAAATAAGAACAACATACACTTACAGTGACTTTCACCTGAAAGGAGCGCACAGTATTGTTGACTCCAGGCTACAGAGAAAACATGGTCCAGGGTCTAATGCACTGGCTTGGGAAGTGGAGAAACTTGAGTTCTATTACTATCTCTACTATGTGGCCCTGAGCAAGTCACGTCACTGCTGTGTGCCTCAGTTTCCCTTTCTGTAAAGTGGGGTTAAAGATACTTATCTTTCTTTGTAAAGTGCTTTGATATCTACAGCTGATCACTATATATGCATGAGGTAGATTGTACAGGAATGATTTCAGCCACCCTCTGGGGTGGCGGCATTATTGTAATTTAGATGGGTTATATGGACCCAAAGAGTCAAAGGTGTTAACGAGACTGTCACTGTTCAATATTAAACAGTGTGAAATAAGGTTTGGTATACAGAGAGCGCAACCTGCTTAGTACAATGGCAAACACACAGTTAAAAATCCTTTTAACCTTTTATTAACAATACAGGAAAGAAGGAAAAACCAGTTAAAGCATCTGAAATGTAAAGTATTCATAGAATATCAGGGTTGGAAGGGACCTCAGGAGGTCATCTAGCCCAACCCCCTGCTCAAAGCAGGACCAATCCCCAACTATTAAGTGAGGCCTTCCTTTTAACCACATCTCTTATTCCCTTTCCCTTTAGCTGGACAGAGTTTTAGAAGGAAAAAAACTAGGGCTATTGATTCATCACAGTTAACTCACACGATTAACTAAAAAAAAATTGCGATTAATCATACTGTTAAACAATATAATACCAATTGAAATTTATTACATATTTTGGATGTTTTTCTACATTTTCATATATATTGTGTTCTGTGTAATTGAAATCAAAGTGTATATTATTTTTGATGACAAATATTTGCACAGTAAAAGTGATAAACAAAATAAATAGTATTTTTCAATTCACCTGATACAAGTACTGTAGTGCACTCTCTTTATCATGAAAGTGCACTTTACAAATGTAGATTTTTTTTGTTACATAACTGCACTCAAAGACAAAACAGTGTAAAACTTTAGAATCTACAAGTCCACTCAGTCCTACTTCTTTTTCAGCCAATAGGTAAGACAAACAAGTGTGTTTACATTTACAGGAGAATGCTGCCCTCTTCTTATTTACAATGTCACCAGTAAGAACAGGCATTTGCAGGGCACTTTTGTAGTTGGAATTGCAAGGTATTTATGTGCCAGATATGCTAAACATTCATATGCCCCTTCATGCTTTGGCCACCATTCCAGGGGACATGCTTCCATGCTGACTATGCTTGATAAAAAAAATAATGTGTTAATTAAATTTGTGACTGAACTTCTGGGGGAAGAATTGTATGTCCCCTGCTCTGTTTTACCCACATTCTGCCATATATTTCATGTTATAGCAGTGTGAGAATATTTCTACTCTACAATGGCCACATTTTGAACTCCCACTGCTGTCATCACTGAAGAGAGATAGAAAGAATATAAATGAACAGAAAATACTATATGTTTAGCAATCAGCAGCCTTCTTGATCATTTCACTTGGTAAGTGACCAACAGAACAGGATGGCTCAGGGAAGTCGTAATGGAATATACACTCATCTCTAGCTCCCTGGTATGAATCTAGCCCAGGTCACTAGTGACTGAAAGTTCTGACCATCTGATGGCTGTTTGGAGCACTTTCTGAATGAGTGAGCAGTCTCAGTCTTCTCCTACTGTGCGTATGTTCACACAACAAAAACCACCACCAGAGTGAAAAGGGTAAGCACTGAAGGGGCATAGAAACTGAATTCCCTTTTCGCTCCTCAGTTAAATTGTCTCACTAGAACACAGTTGACGGCACTTTGGTTGGGGAAGTTTGTACCGTTGATCCTATGCTTTATCTGTTCTACTGAGAAATGGAGGACTTCAATGTCTAGCATTGTCAGTCTGACACTTCTCATCAATGCTAAACAAAACTTGAGAAAGAAATGCCAAACACAAAGAAGGAGCAAAAATACTTTCAATGCATTGTTATGAAATAACTATTCTAAATCATTGGGAAAATATCAGTTTTCTTGGCACTATGTCACATGAACAGGGTCATCAGAGATTCACACCCCAAAAAAAGATGTGGCAGAAATATGAAGTTAGCTTATATTTTTCCAATAGGTGTTGTGAAATCTATCAAAACAACTGCTGAGATGCTCACCGATGCTTTCAAAGCAATGCTAGCAAGTTAGATATCAGCATGTTTGATCTGAGAATTGCATTTCCATAAAAGACCAGAAATAAAGCACCTGTTGTATTTTGCTTTATTTTGAGGGGATCAGGGGGAAAAATACTCTCCAGTGGGGTAAAAATAGGATCCTTGTGCAGCCTTTACAGCTTGTATACTGATATCATACTGCTTATAATTCACTTCCTCCTGTTTTCATAACAAAGATTACTACTACAGTTATTGACACTACCCTGTTGCAGGCTTTAAAATAAATGTTTAAATCACTGACAGATAGTGGAAGCACATCCTGAATCAACTTCCAGCTGCCTGCCCTGTCATTCTAGCAAAGACTGACTTGACTTAGAAATACAAATTACCACTGACTTTCCTTGCTTTTGTGACAGACTTTAAACATGATTCTTGCTAACCTCAGAATAGACTTTTAGATGGAGCAAGTTCTCTCTTACTTGCCTAAGATGAATAGTTAGCGTTTAAACAAACCACGATCCCTATAATTTTGTATGAAACATAAATGCTCCCTTTTTTCTAAAAAACTGATATTTTATCAGTTTATCACATTTTCCCATATACAATATGAAAGTAATAAAACAAAAATTTAAATTTCTTTCTGCCTAAAAAGCCTGGACATAGAGGGGCACATTCTCTGGCCTGATCCACTGTCTTAGCACTGCTCAGAAATTGCAAAGGGAGCGGAAAACACCCTGAATTCCCTTGCTGTAGATACCCCTGCCATGAGGCAGTCCTTAGCAGATATACAGCCATCAGAGGGCACCTACACCTCCCTCCCTGCAGCTTCCTGGCAGAGGCGGGCAGGGAGGGGCATATTAGGGGCACTCCAGCCATTCCTACTTGATTGTGGCCTAGGTAGAGAAGCAGGAGGTTATAAAATGACAGCCTCCCCCCCTCCAATTCCCTCTGCCGCTCTGCTGCACTCAGCATCTCCTTAATGTAACCTGCCCCATAGCCTTTCAAGATTTACTATTCCAGTTTATTGAAGAATAGATTTGATACCCCTAAATCTGCTTGATTTTAAAAAATGGAAAAATTGGAGGCTGCACCATTTATTTGCCAAAATTTGTATTATCAAAACCAAAATGTTTTTAAAGTTCTGATCGATTCAGATAGTTTTATGCTGTATCAGTCTGATATGAAATGGTTTGAAGAGACAAAAAGTCTTTATGATGTAAAGGTAGTGTGCGTGATTCTCCTCTCACATGCATGAGACACATGGCTGTGTATTTGAAAGCCCAGGTTTTACATCTTTTACAGTTTAAATTTCCTTATATAACAAATGACAGAAATCCAGATAATCACTTAGTTATGTGACATGGGAATAGGAAGAAACAGGAATACTTTAGAGAAAGAGTAGAGCCTTTTTTCCCCCTATAAATTATCTAAACCAATTGACTTCTTACCAAAAATACACCAATTAGGGATGCTCTTTTACAGTGAGCATCAAAATAAATATATAAACTTATAATGAATGCAACTTGTGCTGTTATTGTCTTGGAAGTGCATTATGAATAGAGATGGGCAATTTTTTTTCCATTTTTTTTTTTGGCTGAAAACGCAGTTTTGGTTCAACCAAAACTGTTCACAAATTTAAACTGAATTCGGCAAATAGTTTTAAGCTGGAAAAAATGGGAAGAAGTCTAAACATTTCATTTTGACATTTTCAAAAAAATGTTTTGACTTTTCATTTCAAAATATTTCATTTCTAAATGTAGCTAGATGTAACTTTAAAACACACACACACACGCGTAAAAAACCATCCAAAATCAAAAATAAATATTTCATTTCAGATTAAATTATGTTTCATTTAACACCAAAAGGAATCTTTTTCATTTTGGTGAGAAAAAACAAGAGAGGGGTCATTTCAACTCAGCCCGAAACAAATTATTTCCAACATGGAAACAGAGGGTACACTCTTGCATCAACTTTAACTCAGTGAACGAATTTACTGTATGTGCACCTGAGCCAAAAAGTCTGGAGGGTCTTTTCATTGACTTCTACGAGCCCTCAAACTGGCCTTGGTTCAAGCCCCAAACTGCATTCTTTAAAAGAACGTGACGCTACTTTCAAAACTGATGGAAGATGCCTTCAAACGGTTTTGTTTTCTGCTTTTAAAATTTCTACCTTGACACTTTACACCAGTAGTAAGCTACTGGATGATTCTGAACACTAATAACTTCTATTTGCTGGAGACTAGAACACTATTGTAAATACAATCAATTCTATTTAGGAGCTACCATGTCCATCACCAAAGATGTGTGTGAGCTGCACTCTTACATACTTAGAATGCAAACAACAATTTTACCTAACATACGAATTTCTACATGCTTATCTTCGAACTCAGAATGGACTGGCTCCTGTTCCCCTCAGACTATTACAGGCTGCAGCAATATCCTGCTAGTCCCTCCTTTCATGAGCTGCTAACCCCATCTGAGACTTCCAAAGCAGAGCACTATAATAGCCTTAAACATAGTCTGTATACTGTTTATAGTTTGAGGCTAGTCATCTGCCTCTATAGGGACATTTTCTGCCACAACCACATGTCCTGGAATTTACCCTACTTACACTTATACTGGGTCACAGATGTTAGAGATAGAAAAGTCCCTTATCTCACCAAGACTATCCCTTAGCAAGAGCAGTCTCTAGTTTCCCCAGTACAGAATGTATTAGCTATCAAGTTCATGATCCCTCATGGAAATACTTATGAAGATGCCTTACATAGCAATGAGTGGGGAAGGGGCAGGTTTTATGATCAATCTGTGTTTAGCGCAAAATGGCACATATATATACATATATAGGAGCCAAAACAGGCTCTATTGGGTTTGCTGAACTTGACTCCTGCCTATTTTAAAAAAAGCCAACCCCTCTCCCAGGATGAGAGAACAAACAGAAAACCCCACAAGTATAAACTTGTCAGGTTTCCTGTGAAGTTTCCCCCTTCCTGCGGATTTGGAAGGTAATATTTGTCCTAAAATGTTGATTCTCTCAGTTCCTCTAAGGGAAGAGAATTCTCAACACTGACTACCAAGTGAGGAAAGAGTCCTCTTGGATACTTACCTAAATTCTGTCTGGTTTGCTTTTAATGTTCATGATCAGCCACATGTTCTTCCATTAGAATCATAGAATATCAAGGTTGGAAGGGACCTCAGGAGATCATCTAGTCCAACCCCCTGCTCAAAGCAGGGCCAATCCCCAGTTTTTGCCCTGATCCCTAAATGGCCCCCTCAAGAATTGAACTCACAACCCTGGGTTTAGCAAGCCAATGCTCAAACCACTGAGCTATCCCTCCCCATGCTAACTGTTCTTCTAGGTTCATCCCATAGTTCCAAACGACATGGTCATAACATGCTTCTGTTAGACTGATCTTTCCGTTGCTGTGCTAAACTTTATACATTTAAGGCATGATAAAATTCCATCATAATTTGGATGGGATGTAGACATGTTTTGGTATTATTGTGTTAACTCAGTAATAACAGTCATATAGATCAAGTCTGAAATCACTGAAAAAAGTTCTTATAGCACATAGTTGCGTTCCTTTCTTGTTGACCTTAGTTTCCCTCCTCTTCCAGCACAGCAGTGAGAGAGTATTTCTGCACTACAATGGCCACATTTTGAACTCACACTGCTGTCATCACTGAAGAGAGACAGAAAGCATGTAAGTGAACAGAAAATACTGTATGTTTAGCAATCAGCAGCCTTCTTGATCATTTCACTTACACTTTTCACAATGCTTTGTTTTCTGTCACTTAAGTACAGTACAGAATATTACTCTGTGCACTTGCCAGGTGCTCACAGACTGAAATTCTGACAAAGATGAACCAAGACCCCAGATCCACAACCACACATGTAATAAAGGTGTAATGCACAGGAGTGCTGTGAACTGTATTGCTTGGCCCCAGTCACCTGAGCTGGATGAGGAAAATAAAGGTCAATATGCCCATCACATGACAGGGATCAGTACTCCAGTATCCGCCATGACAGCCTGAATTTCAGCTCAGGCCCGTCTCTACATTCCTAGTGTTACCCTAGAGTTTAATGAGCTAGAATTTCATATACAACACCAAAGCTGAAAATTCTGTGGCAATGTCTCTTGATCTTACTTCTGTATGCAGCAAACTTTGTAAATATATTTTAAAGCATATTTTAGTTATAGTCACTATAACTTTAGTAGAGGTTCACTTTTATTAATTATGATGATGATGATGACAGGAAGGATGCTCTTGTGGTTAAGGTGTTAAGGCACTGGACTGGGACATAGGCTCAATTCCCAGCTCTACCACAGACTTCCTGTGTGACCTCAGGCAAGTCACTTGGTCTCTCTGTGTCTCAGTCCCCATCTGTAAAATGGGGATAACCATATTTTCTCTCTCTCTTTCTCTCACCCAGAGGTGAAAGTAAGCCGGTACAGGCCAGTACAACATACTGGTAAGAAAGTGGCCGAAGCTGCGCAAGTAAACCTGTACGCCATACCAGCAAGCTATTTGTAGCCGGTACAGAGTACCGAAAAGACACTGCTACCCCCAGCCCCTCCATGAACTGCCTCTCAGGAGAACAGGGGCTGGGAGTGGTACGGGACGGCAGCCGGAGGAGCTGCCAGCGTTCTGCTCCTTTCCCCACATGCTGCTGCCCCTCCCAGCACAGAAAGGAGCAGAACCCTCAGCCCTGTCCTCCTGTAGGGCTGCCGCTGTAGACAGCCAGAGGAGACGCAGCTCCGTGGAAGCGTAGGAGGTGGGGCTGGGGGTTCTGCTCCTTTCCCCACTGGGAGGGGCAGCAGGGAAAGGAGCAGAAAACACCGGCAGCTCCTCTGGCTGTTGTACCGACCTCAGCCCTCCCTCCCCCCAGGTGACATGGGATGAGGAGGCGAGGGGAAGAGCGTATGGGGCCCATGTGGGGCGGAGCCACATGGCCCTTCCCGTACAGGGAAGAAATTAATTTTACTTTCACCACTGCTCTCACCCTCTATCTGTCTTGTATACTTAGACTGTAAGCTCCTTGAGAATGAGACTTTTACTATGTGTTTGTATGCTGGCAAGTATAATGTGACCTTGATCTTGGTAGGAGCAGCTAAGCACTAATTTAACACTAACAAACCATATTGTCCTCCGCCAAGTGGTAGCAGCTGTTGGGGCCTTTCAGATCAGCTTCCCATTGGAGGAGAAATTCTTAGTATAACTTTTTTCTTAAAAAAAAAAACATCAGTCCTGGAACAGTGGTGGTCACAAACAGCCTAAAGGGAAGCCCCTTTTTGGGGATCTCAGCCCAAAAACCAGTTCCCTGGGAGTAGCTCTGCCTCAGGAATACACTCTAAGTTAGCAAGATTAACTCAGATTTCCTACTGCTTCCCATGGCTCTCCCGAAAGATCCTGCAACAACAAAATTAACAATACAGCTTTTCTTCAGACACTAAAAACTTGCCCACCCACTGGGAAAAAGAACTTGTAAGATGATGTATAATAGCAGTCTCTCTCAATTCCTTCGATAACCATATTAATTGTTAAGTAGGAGAAGGTGCTCATATAACCCTCCCTCCCCATCCTGCTGCCCAAAATTGGACATGGAAGAAACCTATACAATCTACAGCAAGACTGTTCACCAGACCACATGCTAATGGTATGCAATACCAGTTTTAAATTTTCCAGGTTATAGAACTTTCAACACTTCCTTAAACAAACTATTCAACAGTCTATTACAACTCCATGTCAGGAGGATTTATGCAACTACTTAGCCTAAATCAATGTATTTCATGTGACAATAATAATTTAACACAATACAATCTAGTGAAAAATATACTAAAATTCTTATTAGGACAATAGAACACAATACAGTGTGAAGGTCCTCCCAGATTTCTGACCAGGTCTTTGGAACAAATGAAGAGACCATGCTGAGAGAACATAGCCCAAGTTTTACAATGGGCCTACCACATGAAGGACAGGGCTGCATCAGTTTAGTGCTGTGAAGAAACTCTCTAAGCAAGAATATGTTGAAAAATGTTGAAAGTGCATTAGCCTGGTACCAAAAAGTGTCAGAGGCTGGGACTTTATATATATATATATACACACACATATATAACTGTTCTCTGATAATCCCAACTTTGTTTTTCCTCATTCTTCTCAAGGGATGCTTTTGATTTCTTCAGTTATGACTTTTTCTTTCTTTCTTTCTGCAGTCTCAAATATCTCACTTTCCAGGTTTCACTCCTAACCAACTGCTCTTTTTGGTGACTGGCATCACCAGACTTTTCCCTTAGGGTGTCTCCTTGTAGAGCTGGTCTTTGCAGAGCTAAAAAGCCCTTCCCATGTGATTCTCTCTAATATAAAAGATCATGAAATGCAAAAAGAGAATCTCAACTTTCAGTTTTATAAAGTAGATCTCTCTCTCTTTTCCTTATGAAGATAGCCTTGAATGGAGATTCCTCACTGGGGTTGAAAGTTTGCTGCTGTTCCTCACAGCCACCCCGGCCAGGCCTTTGGGGTTCAGAAAACTGTAGCCATAGGTCCCTTGAGTTTTTCAAAGATCCCAGGTTAGTTCATAGTTGTAGGGGGCAGCACTAGCTAGGCTACTGCTGTTGGAACTGGGGCTGTTGCAGGTTGCCTGGGGCAGAGCCAACTCTACTGCTGAGTTGATGCCATGACCTCTACTGCAGTTTACTAGCACAAGAGACCACATGGTGTAGGGAACTAAATCCGTGGTTTTCAACCTTTTCTCATTTGTGGACCCCGAAAAAATTTCGAATGGAGGTGCAGGTACCTTTGTAAATCTCAGCCATAATCTGCGGTTCACGGACCACAGGTTAAAAACCACTGAACTAAACAAAGAACTGTGAGCAAGGGATTAATGCCAGGTTTAGAACCAAATCCTTTTGTGACCTTTATTTAGTCACATGGTCTGACTATATATTTGGAAAGTGGCTGCCACATTGTGGGTGCCATCATATGTAAATATTTTGTCCATTTTTCCACTGAAAAAGGTGAGGGGGTTTAAAGGAGGGAGAAGATGGCAAGGGGAGTGTTCCTTTACACGTTTAATGGAAAAAATATTTAGGGGGAAAACAATTTGTCATTAAAATTTTCATTTTTCAGAAAAGGCTATTTTATGAAGAAAAATAATTGTTAAAAAACCCAATTATTGTACTTTTAATGAGCTATATACATGCTACGTCCTCTTCCCTTTCACTGCGGCAGTTCTGTTTCACAGGGATGACAGTCCATAGGGTGAAGCCAGTGGTGAGCTGGAGCCAGTTTGCACCGGTTCGCTACAACCGGTTCTTAAATATAGAAGCCCTTTTAGAACCGGTTGTTCCGCAAGGGACAACCGGTTCTAAAAGGGCTTCTAAATTTAACCAGCCAAAAGTGGCGCCTTAGGCACCAACTCCATGGGTGCTCCAGCCCTGGAGCGCCCAAGGGGAAAATTTGGTGGGTGCAGAGCACCCACCGGCAGCTCCCTGCCCCACCCCCGGCCCCAGCTCACCTCTGCTCTGCCTCCTCCCCTGAACGCGCCGCCCCGCTCTGCTTCTCGTCCCCCTAGGCTTCCTCCGAATCAGCTGTTCGCGCGGGAAGCTGGGGCAGGCTGAGAAGCAGGCCACGGCTTCCCGCTGAGGCCCAAGGAGGCGGAGGTGAGCTGGGGCGGGGAGGGGGAGGGAGGAGGGCTGCCCACGCCGCAGCAGGTAACCCGGGGCGGGCCGCGCAGGGGAACCGCTCCCTGCCCCACCTCACCTCCGCCACCCTCGGCCTGAATGCGAAGCTGCGGCCTGCATCTCAGCCCTCCCAGGCTTCCCGCCGAACAGCTGATTTGCAGGAAGCCGGGGCGGGGGGCACAGAGAAGCAGAGCGGGGTGGGGCCTTCAGGGGAGGAGGCAGAACGGAGGTGAGCTGGGGCCAGGGGCAGGGCGGGGAGCTGCCGGTGGGTGCTCTGCACCCACAAAATTTTCCCCGTGGGTGCTCCAGCCCTGGAGCACCCAGGGAGTCAGTGCCTAAGGCACCACTTTTGATACAATCAGTGGGGGAGCGGCCGCTCCCCCTGCTCCCACCCTAACTACGCCCCCCCCGCCCCTAGGAGCCAGAGGGACCTGCCGGATGCTTCCTGGGAGCTGCCCCAGGTAAGCACCTCCAGGACTCCCCATCTCGCCCCCCGGCAGGTACCTCTGGCTCTGGGTACTAAGACACAATGCAAGACTCCTCTCTGCAGAGACTGGTCCCAAATAATGGAGCTACCAAAGGACCTGGGAAAATTGTCCTGGAATATGATCACCAGGGTAACTCTGTGCAGGTTGACAGCTAATATAAAGGATGGGCTGAAGTGATTTAGTCCTACATTTACACAAATTCTGTGTCTATTATTGCAAGAGATGATGGTGATAGGCATTAGAAAAGATATAGGCTGAATTGCTACAACAGGCCATGTTACAGGTAATAAATCAGACAGCATACACTAAACCACTTATATTAAGATATTTTAAGCGGAAACAATACAGGTGCAAGTGTTTCTGCAAACACAAAAAATCCCAAAGTGTTTGCCAAGAGTCCAAATGCAAAAGATTATGCAGCACCGTGTGGCCTTAAGACCCATTTGTGAGTTAGTCTAAAAGATGTCACTCTCAGGATATTTTCCTTGAAAACCAATCAATTATTCTTTTCTTAATTTTATCCAGTTATTGTCCCAACACCTATCTTTATGCCACCATACATGGTTCCTCAATTCAGTTTAAGTACAGTCTGAATTCACTTTCTTTTCTGCTCATCTCTACAAAAATCATGATTACAATCAAAGACAAACACACTTTGGCAAGACCCTCAGCGGCTTGGTTACAGCAGTTTAGAAATATACTTAAAATAAAAATAGGATTTGAAATGTACATCTATTATATTAATTTCTGATGTCATCTTAGAATGGTATATTTCTGCTCTTATTAGATAATTGTAGCCATGTATGTACCAGATTAAGTTCTCAATTCTGCCAAAAATTTCAGGATCAAGGTTATCATCATCATTATTCTAATTAGTTTAATTAAAACTGATCTAACAATGCATATATTTCATAAGTATGTTTATTTTTTGCCCAAATTGCTGCTACATTCTTTGACTTGTTTGTATGGGTATTTGTGTGACATTTGTCATATAAGTTATTATAACATCAAATGTTTCAAAGTCATGGAATTACATATTCTGTGTATTTTATTAAATATTCATATCTCATTCCTCTGGTTCTGCCTACAGAATTAGGCCCTGACCTTGAAAAGACTTAAGCACATTTTACTCACATGTGTAAAATTATGCATGTGCTTTAAGTCTTTGAAAGATCAATGCCTTAGAAAAATATCTCCCACTTTAAATCAGCAATATGAAGTCAATGTGTATTTGAACTCTGTCACCATTATCGGTCTAACATTTGACTAAAAGAAAGACTGAAGCCACTTCTTTCTCCCAGTTCACATTCATCACTAGGCTTCTGTACCACTGAAGTCTGTGAATTTTGCCATTGACTTAATTGGTGCATGATCAGGCCCTAAAGACCCAATCCTGCAATCTGTCGTTTGTGGACAGACTTGTGCATCCATGTGGTGCCCCATGGACGCTAATGAGTCTGCATTTGAGTGTGGATTTGCCTATGTACAACAAGTTGTAGTTTAGTCACCAAGTTTTAAGATGGCTGTTTAACTTCGCTAAGGCAATCTTATCCATATGGCTGGATCCTTACCGCTAAGCAAAGTCCATTTGAAATCAGTGGTGTAGTGCATGGAGGGACCAGAACCCAGATTTTATACCACATTGTGGTATCTGAGTAACTCCATTGTATCGGCCTGCCGCACTGTGTGTTTTCCCCCCAACCCCACACATTTCCGAGTATCTCAGCACATAGTCAATATTTTGAAACATACCAAAATCTTGTAATGTGTTTGAATCTTCATCTGATCTTCTAGCTGAAGATGTCAGACAGCAAAGGGTTAATGCATTATCCAAGTGCAGAGAGCAAATGCTGTAGCTTAGATATTAATAGCTAAGCAGCAATTAAAAATAATTTAAAACAAAAAAATTAACTATGGTTGGTGCCTTGTGCTTTTAATTCACACCAATATTGAACCTTGGAGTTCAATAGTTAAAATAAATTAAATGATTATTTTGATCGTAATAACGCAGTTCAGTTTTCACTTCTCCCTACTGAGACCAAATATTTCGATCCATACACAGTGCGAGAATTGTAAAGAATACTGAATCTATAACCTACTGTAAAGAAATGAAACACTAGTGCTAAAATGAAACTCACTGAAAATACTTGCAATTATTTTAACTTTGTTTTTTCCTTGTCTAAAGTGATCATGCTGTACTTGCTTAAACGAGAACATTTAAAAACATTTAAATGTTAAAAGAACATTTAAAAATGCAGTTGTCATCCATTCTATTCCTCCTGTAGCTGGACACTTTGTTGTTTTATAATAAATGGTGACATTAGTTCATATCATGTGATTAAAAAGGATTCATCACACATTAGAGCCCATAATCGCAGCCTATAGTCTCATTTTCACGTTTCTCACTGGCATATCCTACTTGACCCTGCTTACTGAAGCACTTCTATTATACTGACTAAAAGGACAAGGGATTGAACAGAAACAAAAAATGCGGGAGTGAAAATTGCTTTCACACTCACAGCTGTGTGTTCAGTACTGTTATAGCTCTAGATGAATAGAAAAAATCTGGAGTCTGGCCAACACCACTTGATAGAAATCTCCATCTTCCAAAAAAACTTTCTGATGTGTATAAAATGAATTGAAACAACCGACCCAGGGAAAATATATACTTTTTCAGAGATAAAGGACATCTACTCAAGACAACCTGATTTAATATAATATCAACTACATATACCATTACTGCTTACTATGGTTAATTCTCTTTTTGCCATATAAGCAGTTTATGGTGCTGACTAGTATCAAAGGATTGATGTGTTGACAATATTAAAAACCTACAATATGGTGTTGACTTACAATTTGGGGAAGAAAGCAATCTACAAAAGAAAGCACTTTTACAGTTTGTGCATTTACTTTTTCCCAACAGCTGGAAAAGCAAGCTATCAGTTATAAGGACTGTTCAGTAATAGCCAATGGTGGATTCATTTAAATACAGACTGGTTCATTTGAAAACTAAATCTTCTCCAAAACTTGGGGGAAGGCTGTGTACAAATAAATCAGAACCTTCACAGTTCAGGTCCAACTAGCACAAACAGAAAACGATGCCCTAGGAAAAAAAGCTTTTGTGTTTCTGCAGAGTGGCACCTAAAACAAAAACAGACACACACACACACACCCCTTTTTTTTTTTTAATTAAAGAGAACCACATGACAAAATAGCGTATGAGAAAGTAATAGGGAGTGACCCAAATCTGGCATTACCATGAACAAATCAGAAGCAAGGGTTGCTTGAGCTCAGATCCTGATAGGTTCGTTTCTCTGGAGCTGTGATGTAAGCTGACAAGCCGAATCAGTTGCCCCATGGATCACTGACAAAACTTCAGTTCTATGGCATGGACAACTGTGAGCATAAAACTTTTAATAAGAGCCTACAACGATGACAAAAATAATTTTAAAAGTCCTATACTTAATAGAATCCTCAAATGTTAGTGATGGAAATCCATTTGAGCTTATCTAGAGTATCACTCTGCTAATGCAACAATGTCCCCCTACAGTATATTACAACTGAACCAGTGGATTTTGCTCAGATTTTCAAAGTAGCCCTTACCCGCTTTTTATCAATTAATTATTTTTACTGGATTTTTTTCCACATTTTTAATATTTTTCTTGTTGAAAATAGTTTTAAGACTAAATGAAAAAACAAAACTCAGGCCTTCCTCGCCCTCCACTCTTTTCAGTATTAGTGACTACTCTCTGCCCCTTGATATCATGTCCTCCCTTGGCTTTAATGCTACAGTTCTATCTCCTCCTACTTCTGTGCCTGCTGCTGCAGAGTTCTCCTCAGGATCCCCTGGCTAGATCCACTTTTGCTCTGTGAAGGGGTCTTGCAGGGCTCTTTCCCTGGCCCTTACTGCGTTTTCCTCCACACACTATCATTTTTATGCTGACAATTCACAAATCTGTTTGTGCACTCCTGACCTGTCTCTGTTAGTCCACTCCTGAATTTTGAGTGGTCTTTCTGACATTTCTTCCTGGATGTCAAGCTGTTTTGCAGCCAGAGCTGAGCACCATATTTTACTTTCTAAGCCCTTTCCACTTCCCCCTTTCCCTGTTACTATTACTCTTGACCACTGTTCCCTCTAAGCTGTGCGTGCATACACAGATCCTAAACCCCGCGCACACAGCGAAACACTGCACGCACAAAAATTTGCACAGAAGCACAACAATTTGCACAGAAGAAATTTTTTGCACACACGGCCTGTCAAAAATTACCCCAACTTCCCAGGTGCACAGGCTCATAACCTCTCTGCTCCTCTCCCCACATATACAGGCCATGTCCAATCTTGCTGTTTCTTCCTCTCCAACATTTCAGAGACCCAGTCTTTCCTCTCTGTCACCACTGCTACAACTCCTGTCCATGCTCCATTGTCTTCTATCTTGACTAATCAGCCTCTCCCTCCCTCCTGTCTGACTTCCCCGATACTACATTGCATCCCTGCAGTCCATTCAAAATACCACTACTGAGATTATTTTCCTATGCTTATATGACCATCCATCATCCATTCTTCTACTTCATCCCCCTTTCCTACCATATCAAGTTTGAACACCTTATCCTCACCTTCAAAGTCCCACATATCTCTGCTTCTGCCTACATATCTGACCTAGGCTCATACTGCACCACCTCTCACTCCCTTCTCCCTATCAATTATACCAGCCTCAGTGCCCTGTGTGTCTGCTATTCCCATGACTATCTCCAAGCATTTTTCCATACCAACCTCTAGGCATGACATAGCCTCCCAGTTCCAGTCCACCCAGCCGCTGTTCTCTCACTCCTACTTGTTTTTCAGTGCCCATGAGAAGCATCCCATATAATACATTTTAAAAAGGGGTGTGTGTGTGTGTGTGTGTCCACCATCACTTAAATAGAGGTAAGGCACACGTTAGTTCAGCTGAACATCAGATTAAAGCTCTTTGAATACATTAAGCACCTAACAGGCAAGGTAAGAGCAAATTAAGTTTGAAAATAGAATTGCTGTTTTCCCCACTCTTTCTTAAACAAATGGATTTTAAAGACTTGTTTGTTGACATCAACATCTAAGAACTCATGCATTACATTTTACTTTAATTTGAAACTCTCTGAAACCTGCTTTGCTTAATGTTCCTGAGTTTTCATGCAGTTCACAAAAATGTGGTTACATCAACCTTTCATTGTATGTGGTGTCAATTATGTGACTGTAGTCTTTGTTATATATTGACTGTAAGCTTGGTCACATGACTGTCTGAGACATGTAACAATGGAATAGAGAGACTCCCTTCTCGTCAGCATCACCAAATTTGTTGGAAAAAAAAAAGATTTTAAACAATTACCTTTCATTAGAGAAGACTATCTTAATAGAAACACCTCTGATAGTTCATTTATCTTTTTCATGCCCCTGAAAAAATGTTAATTTAGGTGCTTACAGCACTAGCTTCTGTTTAGAGAGTTGACTTTAATCATATGAGGTTTGCATTTAAAATGAATTCATTGCAGACAAACACTCCTATAATCCTGAAAATCTTCCCCTTTGTTGTTTGTAATACATTTTCAGCTATCTAAGAAATATGTAAAAAGTGCACTGTATTCTGTGTTAATGAATTCACAAGCTGTTTTCTCTGCTCAAAATAAAAATAAAACCCAGACACCCATCTGGTAAGAATTTTTTTAAACACTTGTGAGATTAAACAGTTTCAAATACTGTTGACCAATGCATACAAAGTATGCAGTAGTATTATGGGTATTCAACTGACATGTTTGTCTGTTTATAGTGAGACAGGTTTGTTTTTTCTGCATACGTGGTAGCTGAACTCTGTTTGAACCAGAACCTATGCGAGACAAATCCAGCAGAGACAATAGCAATAGATATAGAAAATGCCAATTGTGCTTGTGATGTACAGCAAAAAACTATCCAATTTAGGATCTTATTACAGTAGAGGAACATAATCACAACAATATGTGCATAGAGCCTGATCCAAAGCCCACTAAAGTCAAAGGGAGTCTTTCCACCAACTTCAATAGGCGTTGAAACAGGCTCATATCAACTGCATTAAGATCAGCTATTATAATATGCACTTTTAACATAAGTGAAATAGCATATATTACGTTTATATTATGCAGGTAATTTGTATATTAGAAAAAGGATGTAAATAATTAAAATATTTACTAGTTTTAAAGTGTGCTTTCTATTAAAAGGAATTAGTAATACATCACACACAAGGAATTATAGAAATGTAGTACTGGAAGGGACCTTGAGAGGTCGTCTAGTCCAGTTCCCTGCACGGAGGCACATGCACACCTCGAGTGGAATACACATAGGGACCATCACAAGGTAACTTACTGCAACTGGAAGTTCTTTGAGATGTGTGGTCCCTATCTGGATTCCAAATGTGGATGCACATGTGCGCTATGTACCCAGGCCAGAATGTTCATAGTACTGTCCGTTGACCTGCGTGTGCATCATTAGTTGTCCATAGATCAACGGCATAGATTGGAAGGCATAGCGTAGGCCAGGGGTCCAAGGAACGAGGAGGATGTCGCCCTGGGAGCTTAGGCCAAGGGCTTCTTTGGAGCAGTAGAGAAGTTTGTGATTGACCAGCATGTCGAAGAGGTCCCAAGTCGGTGTGCCCCACAAGGGGAAGAGGAACTGAAGAGTGGGGTCATGAAGTTCCTATTTGTGATTGTCATGGAAGGAGCAGCTAAACATATCTGCCAGGGAGTCGCTGGTGACGGGAAGATGAACTGCCTGTAGCATGATGTCGTGCCACAGGCACCAGTTCCATAAGAGGATGGTCTCTGTGCAAAGGGTGGGGTCTCAGGCTCCACCCTGCTGGTTGATGTAAACAACAGCAGTCATGTTATTCGATAACAGCTGCACGCGACAAGATCGAAGGAGAGATAGGAAGGCTTGGCAGGCAAGGCAGACGGCTAGCAGCTCTAAGATGTTGATGTGCATCTGCGCTTCCCTCTCAGCCACGCGGTCATCCAGATGAGGATCCCAGCCGACGAGTGAAGCATCCATTGTGTGGGAGGTGAGAAAGGAACACTGCTCAAAACTGTGGCAGGGTTGTGCCCCGAAGTGAGAGAGGCCAGAACTGAGGAGGGAATTTGTTCCTATTTGTTGAAATAATTGGACTGTGGATTGTAGATGGATTGGAGCCACAGCTGGAGGCAGCACATGTGGAGATGGACATATGGGACAACAGAGGTGCAGGCTGCCATATGGCCCAGAAGGGATGTGCTGGGAGAGGCAATGACTGAGGCGGGTATGCAGGCAGCCACAGAGCTGCATGATGAGGGCAGTGAGAGTGGTGAAGCAATCTGAAGGGAGGAAGGTGCGGGTCATGACAGAGTCCAAGAGAGTGCCAATAAAGGTGAGGGAACAGGTAGGGGTGAGGATAGACTTGTCTTTGTTGATGCAAACCCCTAGGGTATCAAAGAAGGCACACAGGGTTCAGGTAGTGGTGAGGAGATGAAACGGGATGACACCATGAGGAGCCAATTGTCCTGATATGGGAACAGAGAATGACCCAGGTGGCACATATGAGGTGCCAAGATGGCGAAGACCTTTATGAAGATGGGGTGGGGGTGGTAGTGATTCCAAAGGGCAGGACTGGGAACTGCTAATGGGAGTGTTCAACTGTGAAGTGGAAGAACTTGTGATAGGCAGAGTGAATGTCAATATGGAAATAAGTATCCTTCATATCGAGAACCGCAAACCAGGCTCCAAGGGGAAGGGAAGGGATAATGAGGGGAAGGGTGACCATCCAGAAACAGAACTTGTGAATAAACTTGTTCAGAAGGCAGAGGTCCAAGGTAGGGCGGAGGCCACCCCTTTTCTTCAGCCTGAGGAAATAGGGGGAATAGAAGCCCTAGCCATGGTAGTGCCATGGAATGAGTTCTATAGTGCCACTCCGGAGGAGGGTATTTGCTTCCTCACAGAGGAGATGAGAGTGTGATTACATGGCAGGGCACCTTGGGGTGGGCAGTGAGGTGGGAAGGAGAGAAATTCAATAAGGTACCCTTAGCGAACAATGTCCAGCACCCAGCAGTCAGTCGTAATCTTTCCCCAGTTGTGAGCGTAGAGAGCAAGGCAACCCCCGAAAACTAAGTGCAAAGTGGCGAGAGAGGGGTGGTAAGGTTCACGGATCTCAGAAGAGGAGTCAAAAGGGCTGTCTGGAGGAACGTTGAGAAGGATTAGAGGTGGATGAGGAAGCTGTGGCAGGGCAGTGAGGTCACTGGGTGCCCAGGCAGCACCAAAAAGAATCCTGTGAGCGCTGGGAGAAGGGCTGTTGGTAAGGTTGGTATGCGGCCCATTACCAGAGTTGGAAGGAGGGCCGTTGTTGGTGATGAGCAGGGTTTGGGGTATACAAGTCCCAGAGAATGGAGAGTGGCATGTGAGTCCTTGAGGGAATGTAAGGACCGTTGGTTTTGTCTCTGAATAACTTATGGTTGTCCAAGGGGAGGTCCTCAGGAGTGGTTTGAACCTCTTTAGGGAAGCCACTGGATTGAAGCCCGGAGTCCCAGCAAAGTATAAGCCCAGAAGCTAGTGAACAGGATGTAATTATGGCAGCTTTGACCGCAGTCTAGAGGGCAACCTTGGCCACCAGCTTGCCCTCATCCAGTTGACACTGGAAATCTAGTTGCTTGTTTGGGGGAAGGAAGGTCTGGAAGTCTGCTAGCCTGGAGTATGACAGGAAGTCATACTTGGCCAAGATGGCCTGGAAGCTGTGATGTGGAACTGAAGGCCAGCAGATAACTTTACAACCCAGGAGATCCAATTTTTTAGCTGCTCGATTGGAGTGCGGGGACCTCAGATGTTGCTGGCGAATGTGCCTGTTGGCAGTTTAAATTACCAAGGAGTTAAGTGGTGTGGGTGAGTGAAAAGAAAGTCTGTGCTTTTGAAGGGAATGAAGTAACGGCGTTCTGCCTGCTTTAGTGTCTGAGCACAGGAGGCTGGGGTGTGCCAGACATTTGGGCTAGTTGCAGAAGGGTGTAGTGGATAGGAAGGGCGGCATGGGAGGGTCCCAGAGATTGCAGGATATCCAAGAATTGAGCCTGCGGGTCTTAGACATCTTCAACAGGCAAAGTGAGGGCAGCGGCCATATGCCAAAGTAAGTTCTGGTACTGCACTAGGTCAACAGGAGTTGAGAGTATAGGGGGAATGATGGCATCATTCGGAGACAAGGAAGCGCCCGTAGGTACGGGGGTTGCTGAAGGCGCCGTTGGTACTGCCAGTGCTGCCAGAACGGGGTTGGCCTGAGGTCTTTGAAGACAGAAGGAGGGGCCATTTGCATCAGAGACGGCCAATGCTGCAAGTGAGGTGGTATGCTGTGCTCAGAGTGGGGCTTCCAAGTGGCCCAATATGGCCAGGCATAAGGGTCGCCAGGCGGCAGTGGTGCCAAGGTGTAGCGATACCACGGATCAGCCGATGGAGCATATACTGAAGGGTACGGATGGGGCCGAGAGTCCGGGCTGTAGGGCTGTATAAGCCACTGTTTCCACCCCACAGAGTTGGAGTCACCACTACTTTAAAGATGGGCAGAAAAACAGATTAAAATAATAATAATCACAAAACAACTATCCAGGCTGTTTCCTTCCTGGGAGGCAAGTAATCTCTCAATTTTTAGTTTGTCCATTTAGATAAACAAATGGTAAGGGAAGAAGGTTACCTATTTCAGCATGGTGCCCACATAGTCCTGGTTCTTCCCTGGTTTGCAGGGTCGAAAAAATGAGAGCACTTGTCCCCTTTCCAATACTGATCATCCCCTCTCTGTCTAGAATTTACACTCTTCCTTCCCAGGAACATGCTCTTCTCCTGCAAGCGTGTATGTGTGTGTGTGTGTGTGTCTCTCTGTCTGTGTGTGTGTGTGTGTGTGTGTCTCTGTCTGTCTGTCTCTCTTCTACCACATCATGAGGCATGGCCGTCAACTCCACCTTTCAAAAGCCTTAGTAGTGGACCACAGCTGTCATCTCCTTTCTCCAGGCCTGACACCTCAGGCAGTCTCTATAGTCTAAGTGCAGTGAATGGGGTTAGCCTCTTCCTGATTCAGCCAAGGATTGCATACATAATAGCCCATCACAAATAATTTAATTGGTCAAAGCTTACTGAAATTATTACTGCCAAGGAGCCAGTACTGTGTGAACAGTATCTTTTGTTACTGCGTTTCTGAGTTTTATCCTTTGGCTTTTGTAAGATAGGTGTGTGATCTTGATGCTCTAACAGATTTGTTTCTCAGTTTGTTTTGATGGCATATCTGATGCCATGTCTGTATCTGCAGGACAGCTGCACTGTTCTGTTAGTGAAAATAGCGATATACTGATTGAATATTAAATGTAACCAATTTATAAGCACATAAAAGCAACTATGCTTAAAATTATAAAATAGCATAGAATGTCAAAGTTGGAAGGGATCTGAGGAGGTCATCTAGGCCAACCCCCTGCTCAAAGCAGGACCAATCCCCAATTAAATCATCCCAGCCAGGGATTTGTCAAGCCTGACCTTAAAAACTTTGAAGGAAGGAGATTCCACCACCTGCCTAGGTAACCCATTCCAGTGCCTCACCACCCTCCTAGTGAAAAAGTTTTTCCTAATATCCAACCTAAACCTCCTCCACTGTAACTTGGGACCATCACTCCCTGTTCTGTCATCTGGTACTACTGAGAACAGTCTAGATCCATCCTGTTTGGAACCCCCTTTCAGGTAGTTGAAAGCAGCTATCAAATCCCCCCCCCCCTCATTCTTCTCTTCCGCAGACTAAACAATCCCAGTTCTTTCAGCCGCTCCTCGTAAGTCATGTGTTCCAGTCCCCTAATCATTTTTGTTGCCCTCCGCTGGATGCTTTCCAATTTTTTTACATGCTTCTTGTAGTGTGGGGCCCAAAACTGGACACAATACTCCAGATGAGGCCTCACCAATGTCGAATAGAGGGGAAGAATCACATCCCTTGATCTGCTGGCAATGCCCCTACTTATACAGCCCAAAATGCCATTAGCCTTTTTGGCAACAAGGGTACACTGTTGACTCATATCCAGCTTCTCATCCACTGTAACCCCTAGGTCCTTTTCTGCAGAACTGCTGCCTAGTCATTCGGTCCCTAGTCTGTAGCCGTGCATGGGATTCTTTCGTCCTAACTGCAGGACTCTGCACTTGTTCTTGTTGAACCTCAGATTTCTTTTGGCCCAATCCTCTAATTTGTCTAGGTCCCTCTGTATCCTACCCCTACCCTCCAGCATATCTACCTCTCCTTCCAGTTTAGTGCCATCTGCAAACTTGCTCAGGGTGCAGTCCACGCCATCCTCCAGATCATTAATGAAGATATTGAACAAAACCAGCCCCAGGACCGACCCTTGGGGCGCTCTGCTTGATACCGGCGGTCAACTAGACATGGAGCCATTGATCACTACCCATTGAGCCAGACGATCTAGCCAGCTTTCTATCCACCTTCTAGTCCATTCATCCAGCCCAGACTTCTTTATCTTACTGTCAAGAATACTGTGGGAGACCGTATCTAAAGCTTTGCTAAAGTCAAGGAATAACACACCACTGCTTTCCCCTCATCCACAGAGCCAGTTATCTCTGGATTAAGGAAATTAGAAGGAAATTAGATTAGTCAGCAATGACTTGTCCTTGGTGAATCCATGCTGACTGTTCCTCATCACTTTCCTCTCCTCTAAGGGCTTCAGAATTGATTCCTTGAGGACCTGCTCCATGATTTTTCCAGGGACTGAGGTGAGGCTGACTGGCCTATAGTTCCCCAGATGCTCCTCCTTCCATTTTTTAAGGATGGGCACTACATTAGCCTTTTTCCAGTCGTCCAGGACTTCCCCCAATTGCCATGAGTTTTCAAAGATAATGGCCAATGACTCTGCAATCACATCTGCCAACTCCTTTAGCACTCTCGGATGCAACGCATCCGGGCCCATGGACTTGTGCTCGTCCAGCTTTTCTAAATAGTCCCGAACCACTTCTTTCTCCACAGAGGGCTGGTCACCTCCTCCCCATGCTGTGCTGCCCTGTGCAGTAATCTGGGAGCTGCCCTTCTTCATGAAGACAGGAAAAAAAAGCATTGAGTACATTAGCTTTTTCCACATCCTCTGTCACTACGTTGTCTCCCTCATTCAGTAAGGGGCCCACATTTTCCTTGACTTTCCTCTTGTTGCTAACATACCTGAAGAAACCCTTCTTGTTACTCTTAACATCTCTTGCTAGCTGCAACTCCAATTGTGGTTTGGCCTTCCTGATTTCACTCCTGCATGCCTGAACAATATTTTTATACTCTTCCCTGGTCATTTGTCCAATCTTCCACTTCTTGTAAGCTTCTTTATTGTGTTTAAGATCAGCAAGGATTTCACTGTTAAGCCAAGCTGGTCGCCTGCCATATTTACTATTCTTTCTACACATCGGGATGGTTTGTTCCTGTAACCTCAGTAAGGATTCTTTAAAATACAGCCAGCTCTCCTGGACTCCTTTTCCCGTCATGTTATTCTCCCAGGGGATCCTGCCCATCAGTTCCCGGAGGGAGTCAAAGTCTGCTTTTCTGAAGTCCAGGGTCCGTATTCTGCTGCTCTCCTTTCTTCCTTGTGTCAGAATCCTAAACTGGACCATCTCATGGTCACTGCCTCCCAGGTTCCCTTCCATTTTTGCTTCCCCTAATAATTCTTCCTGGTTTGTGAGCAGCAGGGAAAGAAGAGCTCTGCCCCTATTTGGTTCCTCCACCACTTGCACCAGGAAATTGTCCCCTACCCTTTCCAAAAATTCCTGAATTGTCTGTGCACTGCTGTATTGCTCCCCAGCAGATATCAGGGTGATTGAAGTCTCCCATGAGAACCAGGGCCTGCGATCTAGTAACTTCCGTGAGTTGCTGGAAGAAAGCCTTGTCCACCTCATCCGCCTGGTCTGGTGGTCTATAGCAGACTCCCACCACGACATCACCCTTGTTGCTCACGCATCTGAACTTAATCCAGAGACTTTCAGGTTTTTCTGCAGTTTCATACCAGAGCTCTGAGCAGTCATACTGATCTCTTACATACAAAGCAACTCCCCTACCTTTTCTGCCCTGCCTGTCCTTCATGAAAATGTCCTTTCTTCTTGAAAATATCAGTCAAAAATGTTATTTTATTCTCCTATATTCATTTTTATTAAAACAAATGTGTCTAAAGCTGGAAGAAAAAATAAATATTTTATTCACCATCATCCCCCATCAGAATGTTCACCTGTGTTGCTGAAGAGTTGCTGCTTTCTGTTTTTGGATAAATTTTACTTCCTGTAAGTTTGGGCCCAGGCCTGTCAGACTATTGTGAGCAACATTATGATTTTAGTACATTCAAAATTATCCTGCATAAGTGTTTGTTCATAAAACAAAAGTATATTCCATTTTAATTAATATCTTTAGCGAGAGTATATTCTACAGGAAAACCACACATACAACACTTTACTATAAAGACTCCAGAACAGTTATTGATTCTAAACCAAAAAATTTTTTTGACAAACACAAAACACATAAGGACCTTTCAGTTTTAAAAACTAATAGTTTGTATTTCCCACCCATCACAGATTTTATAAACATTTACCATGTGGTGGGAGAGAATTAATGGGACTACAGGGAGCTGGAGAATTAATGAATGAATGGATTCAATTCCAAGGCCAGAAGGGAGTACTGTGATCTAACCACATCTAACACATGCCATGGGACTTCCCTGAACTGATTCCTGTTTGAATTACAGCATATTTTTTAGAAAAAAAAATCCCATCTGATCTGGGGGAGGTGGAAAAAATAATGGTGGGGAATGAAGGAAAATGGTGTGTGTGGGGGGGAGTTTGCTGGATTTGGGGGATCTGTGTAGGCAGGTGTGCCCCTTAGCATGCTGGGTCCCAACATCCTGCCTCCTGGCACCTCCCCACATTCCTTTATCCCCAAAGAATCACTACTTTCCCATTCTACCTACTTTATTGCATTCCCATGCTCTTCTCAGCCTCCTGTTCTGCCACCCCATATATTCCCCTTCCCTTAATCTCATTCCCATCTCCTCACTTTCTGCAATCTCAGGCACCTATGGTGAATAGCAGGTAGCCTTCGCACTGCAGAATATTTTGGCTTCAGTCCCTTTTGGAAATAATGGCAGATAGCAGGCAATTTTTCTAGATGCAGCCTCACCATCACCTACAAAGGATGAAGAAAAATGGCAGCCACTTTGGGTAAGGACAGCCTGGCTTCAGTCTCATTGAAAACAATGGAAGACAAACCATTTTGGTAAGGGCAAAAGATCACAAGGAAGTCTTCAGCTTTTCCTGGTAGCTTTAAGAGAACCTAAAATTGCAAAATTCGTGAGAATTGGCAACTCTAGTAAAGTACATTTATTGATCCTGCACAAATTAGATGTGAAATTTAAACTGTATGGATGTAAAATCTGGCAGGGAGTTCCCATTAATTTGTATTTGTATTTTTTGGAAGGAGAAGGCGTTAGGATAAATACCAAAAAGGCAGAAAGGGCATAAGTATTCAATAAATGTTTCTGCTCTGTATATGGGGGGAAAAAACAAATGTAGTTATATATAAGGAAACACTTTCTATTCCAATAGTAACTCAGGAGGATGTTTAACAGCAGCTGCTATAACATTTTTAAATCAGCAAGTTCAGATAACTTGCACCCAAGAGATTTAAAAGTCCTGGCCAAGAAGCTCACTCGATCATTAATGTCAATTTTCAATAACTCTTGAAAAAGTGGGGAAATTCCAGAAGACTGGAAGAAAACTAATGTTGTGCCCATACATAAACATAGTAAAGGGGATGAGCCAAGTATTTTTAGGCCTGTGATCCAAAATAATGGAGTGGCTCATACAGGACTCAGATAATAAAGAATTAAAGAAGTGTAATACAATTAAGGCCAATAATAATATATTAAAGAAGTGTAATATAATAAGTTAGATCCTGTCTAACTTTCTTTTTTTGATGAGACTACTGGTTTTATTGATAAAGGTAACAGAGCTGATTTAATATATTTAAGCTTCTGTAAGGCATTTGACTTGGTACCACACATTTTGATTAAAAAACTAGAAAGATATAAAATTAATATACCACATATTACATAGATTAAAAACTGGCTGATAGGTCTCAAAATGAGAACGTTACTCACCTTGCAGTAACTGAGGTTCTTCGAGACATGTTTCCCTGTGGGTGCTCCACTCCAGGTGATGGTGCGTCATGGCACCGTTGATCGGAGATCTTTGGTAGCAGTGTCTGGTCGGGACGCATGCGCTCAGCTGCTGTCTCGCGGTCTCGTTAGAGTATGCCTGAACGCGAGCATCCCACACCCCCCTCAGTTCCTTCTCTACTCTGGAGATGTCAGAATAGTACTCCAAATAGAGGGGCGGAGGGTGAGGAGTGGAGCACCCACAGGGACACACATCTCAAAGAACCTCAGTTACTGCAAGGTGAGTAACCTTCTCTTCTTCGAGTGCTGTCCCTGTAGGTGCTCCACTCCAGGTGAATGTGAAGCAGTACCCATTATGGCTGGTGGGACTCTGGAGTTGCGGAAGTGACGACTGTAGACAGTACTGTGTGGCCTACTATGGTGTCTGCTGTGGTATCCTGTGTGATAGCATAATGTTTGGCAAATGTGTGGTCAGATGTCCACGTGGCTGCCTTGCAAATATCAGTAATAGGTACATTATGGAGGAAGGCAACGGATGTTGACATCACCAGAGTAGTGAGTTCTGATGCCCTCGGGTGGTTGGGCATTCTGAGTTCCACTTGGAAAGTCATCTGAGAGCTGTCCTGTTGGTTCTCTGGCGAAGGCAGGGATGTTGCTGCCACTGATGGTACCAGTGCCTGTGGAGGGACAAAGGACGCCGACGCCATCAACGCCAATCGAGACATCGATCTCTGGCTCTGTCCCTGGCTCTGATGGTAAGCCTAGGGCATCCAAAAAGGCCACTGCATTGGGGGTTGCCATTGGGCTGGCCACGGCACCAGATAGGGCTGGCGGTCACACCAGGACCTGGACCTTCTGCTCCTTGTCCTATCAGGATGGTAGGATTCCGCCTCTGAGGTGGAAGACCATGGAGGAGAGGTGCTCCATGGTGCCGGCGAATGGTGCCAAGGAGTGGCGTGCTCCACCCGGGTGGACTGTGTCAAGGAGTGGCATGCCATCATTGCTGGCTTGTCCCTTGATGGGATCAGAGGTAGTACCGTCACCAGTGACTTCTCTCTTCTCTGCAGGGAGGACAGCACAGTGAAGCATATAAGGTCCTGGGCTGCCTCCAACGCCTCTGGCATGGAGGGGAACTGAAGCTCTCAGACGTGCTGGTCCAGAAAGCAGTGAGTGCCCAGACTTGACTGGACCCCCAACGGGGCAGGAGTCGACGAGACCTTGGGAGGCAGGGGGGCTGAGGTGGTGTGGCCTGGTTCGGGTTTCCCTGCTGCAGGTTGGGGGACGGGGGCACTGGGGATTGAGACCAGTGCCTCACAGAATGTTGTCTATGGCCAGAGCCGAGTTTCCTGCACTGATGAGATGCTGGGCATGGGCTTTGCTGGAGTGCAGCCTCCATGAGGAGGATCTTGAGCCTTTGCTCCCGGCCTTTTAAAGTCCTGGGCCTAAACCCCTTATACATCCTGCACCTTCTTTTGGTGACTCTCCCTGAGACACTTCAAGCACAAAGTGTGCGGGTTGCTCCTGGGCATAGATTTGTCACAGTCCTCACAGAGTTTAAACCCCAGGGACCGAGGCATGCCCTGGTCCCTCAGGAGTGTTGCGGGGGCAGAATGGAGAGACCCCCCCAAGGAAATTTATGAACTAACTATATACACCAAAAAACTGACACTGCCAAAAAAGTGCTTGCCGAGGCAAGAGCAACAGAGTGTCCCAGCTAGCCATCACTAGTGATAAGAAGGAACTGAGGGGGTGGTGGGTCGGCAGGGCCGTATATCAAGTGCCATGAAGGCACAACTCCAGGGGGGATACTCCAAGGGAAAAATCTTCCAGCTGTCACGCATGCAGCCTGTGCACACCTAATTGTAATGGACATGAGCAATCACTCGAAGAATATTTAACAAAATCATCATTGATCAAGTTTGCATATGACACAAAGTTTGGGGGAAGTGACAAATAATGAAGAGGACTGATTGCTGATTCAGAGCAATGCAGATAAGCTGCCACAAGTACTCCTGTTCTTTTTGAGGTTACAGATATTTACTCTCATTAGTATATGGTCATGCTGTTCTCTTAAGTCTTGCTCACTGTTTATACAGTGCATTCATATTTTGAATACTTGTCTTCACTATGACTATAGAGTTTACTACAACAAAAAAACAACCTGAAAATTTGGAAGGAATGCTCTAAGTACTGGTTTCCCCCTAAAGGAACTAAAATGTCCAGCTTGTATGTATGCTGTCCCAGGTCAGAGTGTCTTACACATCTTTGCTGTTGAGCATTACATCTTTAAGCTCATGAGGCGGCCATAGTTCAAGTGTATCCTATTATCAAACAAGAAAGCTGTTTGGTTTTGTTCTTTGTAGGCCTCTCAAATACAAACTCCGATCCTTGTGGTTTGCATTCGTGCTGGTGTGTTTTTAAATAAAAACTTTCCCCCTGCACCATATACATAACTAGCAGAGCATGAGCAGGGACATAAATTTTTGAAATGTTTGTCCTTATGAGAAAAATGTTACATTGCTATTTTCACATTTAACCTTGTGTCAAAATCCTTTCATTTTCATACTTTGGATAGGAAGAAAGAGATGACAGTGATGAGAGGTATGGAATAAATATTTAAGCTTGGGAATGAAGTCTGGGGAGGTTCTTGACACTGATATCATTGTGGAAGATGCAGTAGGGTTCTTGTTCCTATTTCATCTCCAAGCCCAGAAACACAAGGAGCAATGAGACTTGAAAAAGACAAAGCAACACCTCTCCAAGAAATTCATATGGTGCAAAAAATAGATTGTGTCACGCTCAGTTCTAAGTTTGACAATTTGGTGAATTAGAAATTCCTTTTGTATCTGTTTTTCATGTTCATAAAGTCAAGTTTCAGACCTGTCCCTGGTTGTGAAAGGTTGTCATTACTACAGAATAGCGGTTTTCAATCACTGCAATTAAACAGACAAATTTTGGTTCAGGAAGAAGTTGCAGACTCCCCGCTTTTCCCAGTGAGTTTATCCAAAACAAAGTCTGTTTCCCTGCAGACTATTGGCAGAGTCTGATACTAGCAGCGGTGAAGTATTGTAGGCACAAAACTATGCTGACAGCTCTCATGATAGGTCTGCCCACTGAAGACCCCAAAGAGCTCAAATCGTATCTTTTTAGGAGACCTTTTTCTCCCTTTCATTTTGAGAGCTGAGAACTAGGAAACTCAGTTGCAAATAGAAGTATACTTAATTAGACAAACTAGTTGAAATACTCTCCAGACTCATGGACAGTTAGAGATCTAACTGCATCCCAACCAGCTAGAACTGTGCATGTAGAAGCACACCATTGTTACTATGTCAGTGACTTTACTGAATGGAGATACATAACAAATCTGGAGTCCAAGAAACAAAAATATTCCCTTGACAGATGACTTTTTGCTATTCATTTGTTTGGAAGCACAGATACATTGATGTGAATCTTGAAAACTAAAATTTTTTAACTGGCCTGACAGTTCTTTTGAACAACTGACACTACTAATGGATATTTTAGCTAATTCCAATTCCAGTGATTGCATACGAGGTAAATGGTTAAAATTATTTTGCCTGTGACATACAGGAGGTCAGACTAAATGCTCTAAGGGTTCCTTCTGACTATAGAATTGGTTAATGAATTCTGCCGTCCTAAATTCTAGCTTTTCAAAATGTATAGAATCTTCTCTGACTGATCTCCTTTCGCATTTACCCCTCTGCCCATCAGTGTCACCAGCCTCAATACCTAGTTTGCATCCCTAAACCTGTTTGCCACACCAGCTAGCCTCATTCAAATCCCTCCTAAAAATTCTGCCATTTTATCCAATAGAACTAAAAGGAGGGAGGGAGTGTATATACAAAAGGTACAGCAAGATGTAATGATAGCTCACTGAGGGCTTGTCTTCACTACCGGGGAGATCGACACTGCTGTAATTGATGCAGTGGGTGTCAATTTAGTGGGTCTAGTGAAGACGAGCTAAATTGATGGCAGAGCACTCTCCGGTTGACCCCCGTACTCCACCTCTCCGAGAAAAGTAAGGTAAGTCAGCTGGAGAGCATCTTCTGTTGACACAGCACAGTGAAGACACCAGGGTAAGTCGACCTAAGCTACATGGACTCCAGTCTTGTTATTCACATGGCTGGAGTAGCGTAACTTAAGTTGACTTACCCCAGTAGCAAAGACTGGCCCTGAGTTAAGAAACAGATGAGATTATCACCCTGATCCTTCCTGTCGCCATCTGCCCCTTTTTGTCTGTTGATGAATCTCAGCTGTATCGTTACATTTTTACTTTTCTGGGCATGGACCACGAGCTAAAATCTTTGCTGTGGCCAGGAGCTGTTCAGCACAACGAAGAGGAAGGCACATCATGGAAATTGTTACAATGCCCAGATTTTCTGCCCAGCTGCTGAAGTAAGTTAGAGCAGCCTGAAGTTGTCTAATATTTTTATAACACTACATACAGTTCAGGACATGTTATTTTTCAAGCTCCAAACTTGTGTTCAGCACCTCACAAAAACAAAACTGAAGACAGAGCCTTCAAACTGCTCTAATCTATCCTCAACTGGCAAGGACCCCATGGACTCTTCACAAATAGAGGATACCTGGTGTACAGCATGCCCCAGCCATTGCCTTTTATACAGAATAGGGGGTGCTGTATACCCACTGGGGATACCCTGACCTGGAATCTCCAAGAGAGTTTCAATTCTCTTTCTGCCACCCAAGCAGTACAAAAAAGCAGAGCAAAGCTGAAAATCTAACCCCCACATTTCCACTTGATTTTGTGAGGTGCCTAACATACTTCTGGGTGCTCAGAAAGAATAAATATTAATCTCTGTCAAGCAGTTTGTAGTATTATGCACTGTTAGATACTTGCCACATTTCACCCCAAGATTGGGTGCATTGGAGCAGTGGATTAAGGGATTCTTGGTATAATCTGCATACCATGCAAGGTCTTTCAAGCAGAGGCCTTTCAGGCAAATTTGGCAAATTAAGAACTGCCAGACTGGATCAGACTTGAGGTCCATTTAGTCTCGTATGCTGTCTTCAACAGTGGCGAGTTCCAGAAGCTTCAACGGGACGTGCAAAAAAACCCCCTGCAGCATGGCAGATCTGAGATCCTCTACCTCGATGAAGGGCTCATCCTAAACCATAATAGTTAGATATTGTTTTAAAGTTTTAAGAATGACATTTAATATCCCTTCCAAAATTTTGTTAGTATTAGTTTTAACTCTGGATAGTCTTGTTTTCCATATAAATTTCCTATCCCTCTTTGAATCTTACTAATCTTCGCCTCCATGACAATTTAGATTTGGGAATTCACTGACATAATTATGTGTTGTGTGGAAAGAGTATTTTATCAGTTTTAAATTTGCTACTGTATAATTCATTGCTACTGTGTAATTCACTTATGTTACAAGTGGGAGAACAGCAGCTCCCAATCTACATTCTCTATAAGATTTGTTGTTTTGGAATAAAATTTATTAAAGAGGTCTGAAATTTTATTTTTGTCTATTTAATAGATATTAGGCCAAAATTAATAAAAAACAATAGGCAAAAGTAGTTAATAAGCTAAATTTTAAAATATATACAGAAAAAATGGAACTAAGATGTGTGTCAAGCATCATTTTGCTTGTATGTTATCTTTCTTCCTCGCCATACACGTTTTTGTCTGTGTCCTTTTTCTAGAATGCAAACTCTTTGGGGGCAGGAATCATGGTGTTTTTTTTTTTAATATATATTTATACAGCATACCTAGCATAATGGAGCCCCCAAGAATTACAGTAACACAAATAAATTATTGCATTCTAGATTTATGTTTTTCGTCTTTTAAAAATCTCTCTCAATTGATATGTTAAATATTGAGGTTATCTACGCAACTACTTTTTGCCCAATTAAAAGTTAACTCTCACAAATCTTCATTGTGCTTTCTATCATAAGCCAATAATCGCAAAAGCCTGGGTTTACTTATATAACATACATTTTCTTTCCATGCCCAGAATGCCACTGTATAGCAATCATCATTTTAATAGAAAAACAAATATTACTACCTACAATTTTCAAAAAGGAACTTTTCCTTTGTATAAAATTTTCACTATTAATTGTATTTGCATTGCATTGCATCTTGCCTAGTGTTGCCACTCTAATTCTCTCAAGGTCTTCAAGCTGCCATCTTTGTTTTAATAATTATTAAAAATACAGGTTTCTTGGGAGATTCGGTTCTCTAGATAAAACTTTTTCTTCATGCAGAAAAGGAGACATTTAGCACATGCTGACAGATTTTGGGAAGTGGCAGAAAAATTATGTATTTAAGCTAGCACATGCTACCAGTACCCCGGGGAGGGGGCGGGGAGGAGAAGGGGTGTCACAGAGACAACCGACTGTACAGCAGACTAGTTACCAAGTTATATTTCTAACTAGGGTGACCAGACAGTAAGTGTTAAAAATCGGGACGGGGTGAGGGGTGGGGGGTAATAGATGCCTATATAAGAAAAAGTCCCAAAAATAGGGATTGTCCCTGTAAAATTGGGATATCTGGTCACCCTATTTCTAACTAAGATGAGCGGTACCATAATTAACACCAATGGCCAAGAAAGCCAAGGTACCTCTTCTCACTTCCCTCTTTACTCTGCACAAGATGGAGGAGGGGAGGGGGGTTGTCGAGCAAATTTTTGATGCATGCCATTAACCTAGACACCCGGTATGAAACAAGACGGCTATACACTCCTACACATTAATTTATTTCTTCATGTTGTTCTTTGGAACCAAGGTAGTCAAGAACTGGACTAGCAACAGTCTTTAAAAAGAAAAAAGTATTAGCCCTCAACTCCTAATTATTACAAAATTACATTTATTAATTTTTTTAAAGCTAAGGCCGTTTATTGCATTTTGCATCACCATTAAAATTTAGAAATTATGTAATAACATGTATACATTGAGGCATGATGTGTACTTGACTACAGTATCTCAACAATTTACTTTTGTTCTAAACACACTAAACACTTGAATAAACATTATTGCTAATGATGGAATAGCTCCATCTTCTGGAATAAGTTATTTTCACGTCAACCATCTTTGTATTACCAACTTGGATCTATACGTAAAAACTTCTATTTTAAAGCCTGCCTAAATTATGGTTGTTTTTTTGTTGGGGAGTGGAACTGGGGTAGAGAATGGGAGAAATTTAGGGCAATAATTTGATTTTCAATAGACTTAAGTCATCACTTCCTTATGAAATAGAAAACAATGTAGGTTAGTCTCCAGTATGTCATATTAACAAGAGTCCCTATTTACTCAAAGGATATCCATAATCTAATTTTGAGGACACCAGGTTAGCTTCTGCTTCAGGCAAAACATACCAGCATATACTTAATTTAAACACAAAGTCAAACATTAAGTGCTTTCTTGAATCAGTGCTGAAGTATTGTCCTCAACAGGGATGGACATAAGCACATGCTTATGGACCTTCCTGAAACTGGGTCTCTTACTGGTTTTAGAAAAGCACATAAGCACATAACTAGTTAAACATTTATAGTTTAAATTTAAGTATCTCTCAAAGTTAAGCATATACTTAAGTGCTTTGCTGACCTGAGGTTTCAAACACATGCTTAACTTTAAGCAGGTTAGTAATATTGTAGTCTCACTGAACTCAATAGGACTATTCATTTGCTTACAGTTAAGTTTGTACTTAAGTACTTCACTAAATTGGAAACTCAGATCCCAAAACATAGAAATATTAAAACTGTGATTATAATGCTTGAAATTTATTTTACAATCAAGTTAACTTTTCTATCTCAAGAATATTTTTATACTGCTGTTGCTTGAAAAAACAGGCATTAAGTAATGTTTTAGTTACTGAAGTTGCGCCATGGCCTGGAAAATCAGGAAACATTTCACAGCAACAGTCAACAGATTACTGAGCATTATAGGTTAGATAATCTATTGACTATTGCTGTAAAACGTTGCCCGATTTTCCAGGCAATGGAACAACTGCAATTCTTTTGGGGGACCTGGTGCCAATTCAGCCAATCAAAATAAAGAAATTAAAAATGTATATATTCATCTGCTTTTCTATTAGTAGTATATCTAAAATTAATACACACTCATGGTCAGAAGAGAGTAGCAGAAATTTAAATAAATTTCTTTATCAAAACAAAGCACTAGCAGCAAGCATCCCTATATCCATTCTTCTATAATAAAGGAAAATGAAAAAGTTGTGCATCTTTGCAGGAAATGAATCTCATGGCGATCAGATCTATAAAAACCATTTTCTTTCTCTCATCTCAGCAATAATTGATTCTTATCACTAGATTCTTAAATCATTAGGAATACCATACCAATTACCTACTTTATAGTAGAATGCTGTACTATGATTTCTTGAGTACCACAGGAAATATCATTGCACAAACCACCATATTGCCTGCATTAGTCAAACAAGAGCAGGGAACAAACAAAACTTCAGAGGCTAAACATATACATCTGGAAATCAGATTCCTTATGCAGAATAAATATATTGAACAGACATAGAACAAAGGACAGCAGATGTTTTAAAAATTATCTTTTGACTTTCTGCCACTTCATGTGTCTTCTGTTTTTTTAATGGAGACATTAGTTAAAAGAACTCTGACAACCCAATCAAATGTTAGTTGTATTTAAGTACAGCATAGCAATGACAAATGAAAAAAGTTTAAAAATGTAGTACACTGTATTACTTTTTGTAATACTGCATTAAAGTCCCTTTTGCTAAGGCTATGAAGGACTGATGTACAGAAATACGGGGTACCAGCATTTATGTTTGGCAAAATAAAAATGGAAAAGAAAATTACAGCATTGCCATCAGACATTTTTACAAAATAAATGTCTAGATGATCACATGCCTTACGCTTATCTCATTTTTAATATATATTTTATTTGAAGGGGCAATTCAGAGAGTCACAAATAAGGAAAGGACACTAAGGTTTTTAATAAGGGCAACAAAAAAGTTGTTTTCACCAATATAGATTCACATTACAGTACACCAATATTGACAGCATTCTCTTTTGTCTATTTTTGGTACATAAGATGGAATCTCTCTACATAACCTTATAAGGCTTCAGTAACTAAAAAGTAAAAAACCTAATAGTTTACAATTTATTTAAAAATTCTGAAAGACACAGCAAGTTCTAAACTTTAGTAGTGCTACCCATACACAACCATCTGGTTGAAGAACCCAGTAAAAGAGCCTCCTTTCAAGGAAGCTTGCAACAGTAGAGCTGTGCAATATGGATGTTTCTTACTACAAGAAAAAAAATTACACATGGCACATTCTCATTCATATTTTGCAATGTAAAAAGTTACAAACATACCTAATCAAATAAATAATAATAAAAAAAAAAAGAATTTGAATGTGTTTGTTAAGTATCCTAAAACCACTACGTAGGATAATGGCAACTTTCACTCACGGATTATTTACATGGTAATACCCAGGTCAGGGTACACTGCTACAAAACTCATAAAACGAAGAGTAAACTTGAAATGGTTTCCATAATAAAGATCTAGCAGCATGACTATCTAATGCTGTTTTGTTTTTCCTGACAGCTTTTGGAAGTTTGTTTTAATCTATATCTTCATCCAGTTCATAATTGTCTTTATCATAAATATCTTTTACTAAAAGAACCCGTACGAGCATGTGTTCCAAAGTGTTGCGGTCCAGTGAAGTGGAAGTATACCAGACAGGGCTATCTGAGGAAACGGAGCATTCCGGTTGTAAATAGAACACATCCATTCTCTGATTAAGATTCTGTGGGCTAAAAGGAAAAAAAATGGTCAAAAGAGTCAGTTTCACATGACAAATCTATACAAGTTTTGATTTTTAACATCTTGTGTGTACAACTATAACTATGCATATACATATTAGGAGTTGAGGATTATGTGGAAAAATACTGCCTTCTGGTTTGAAAATGGGACCTTATGGTGGCATAAATGGCTTGAACCATTCTTGTCCAACTGAGGTTGCTTTTCGATCTAAGGTGCTGTAGTTCCCTATACACTAAAAACTATTATATATTTCCTTAAAATTAAGAAGGTTAATGCATTGTCAACCTGTGGAACTTTTTGCCAGAGGATGTTGCGAAGTCCAAGACTATAACAAAGTTCAAAAAAGAACTAGATAAATTCATGGAGGATAGGTTCATCAATGGCTATTAGCCAGGATGGGCAGGGATGATGCCCCTTGCGTATGTTTGCCAGAAGCTGGGAATGGGGGACCAGGAATGGATCACTTGATGATTACCTGTTCTGTTCATTCCCTCTGGGGCACCTGGCATTGGCCACTGTAAGACGACAGGATATTGGGCTAGATTGGACCTATGGTCTGATCCAGTATGGCCGGTCTTAGGAGAGAAAAAACTCAAAAACCCATTTCCTGCCTTTTCTCTCCAAGGTTTGGCTGTTTGGCATAGGCCTTACTATCTTGCTCCCTTTGCTCCTGGGTCCCTATTATATGGGTCCTCTTGTTTTTCCTATGAAGCTGCTTTGCAGTTTCCTAGTGAGCCATGCAAATCTGGTGAACTTGGTGCTGTTGTGGCTCAGATGCATCTCAGCATTCTTTAAGCCAGTGGAGAGGATTCTTAAGGAAATTCTCAACACAAAGCTGCCCAGAGAAAGTCAACAATTTTATTATTATATTTTTAAATTATTCTCCTCCCCCTTAAATACTACAGATTTTAAGAGCCCATAGTACTGGGACATGCTTTTTGGCTTGAAGTATTTAGCTGGCTTTTCCGGACTGGCACTTGCAGATTGCAGACATTGAGATCTCAGGGAAAATCTACACTACAGCCAAGATTGACGCGCTGAGATTGATCAACCGGCGGTCGATTTAGTGGGTCTAGAAAAGACCTGCCAAATCAACAGCAGATTGCTCTCCAGTCAACCCCTGTACTCTACCACTGATGAGAAGAGTAAGGTAAGTTGATGGGAGAGTTTCTCCCGTCGACCCCCCGCGGTGTAGACCCCGCTGTAACTCGACCTAAGGTACATAGCATAGGTCGACTTACTGCAGTAGCGTAGACATAGCCTCACTCAGCTGGAAAACCAGTTACTTTCCTACTTTGATAGAAACAGACATAATTGTTGGAAGTTGTTTGGATTTGAAATATTACATTTAAACATTTTAATCTCCTCAACTGATTCTCAACAATCAGATCTGTTTCTGTTGAAGCAGTCTACGAAATGATGCCAGCAGCTGAAAGTGAGAGGTGACACTTTAAAATTTCAGCTGCAGGTTGTCAGCTGATTCTCAGGTACCAATTTCAAAACCCACTTACTTGAAAATTGAGAGAACAGTTTTAATTAAATATTGTTTCAAAAGATATATTTACAAAATAATTTCAAGAGTGCAGGAAACCTCTCCTCCATTGGGTCAGGGTATTAACAAGGTGTGGCAGCAAACAAGACCAGGATAGAGAGCCTGCAATTGCAATAGGGAGAATAACCGAGACCCATTCTAAGATATTGTACTTTAAAATTGTGACATCATTAGGAACAGAAGAGCTATTTTGGAAGCTTCTAAAACTGTTTGCTTTTCTCTCTCCTTTCACTCTTTTCAAGTTAGTTTCTTGAAAGTGTTTTGTATACTCCATCTACTGGCTACATTGCAGTAGTTAACAAAAATCTACCTCTACAATATGCAATTACATACTATCCTCCCAAGGTGTGTGATTCTAGTGTCTAAGCAAACAAATTTTAGCAGGGCAAGGACTATTTAATGGGAACTGGTTTTCAAATTTTTAATAGACCACTGAAAACCACAGTGAGAAACTAAAGAGGTAAATTCTATACTTGGACTTTGTTTCTGCCATACATTTCAAATTGTATCTTCACTTTTTAAGGATAAAGTGCAGTATGCTAAAACATTTTGTCCTTTATATTATACTTTGTGAAATTTCTATGGAACTTCTTAGATTATTAAAAAGTTGTAAAATGTTTCCCATTTTAAGTCCTTCAGTTTTCTACCACATATACATTTCCAAAACATTCAACTTTTGAAATGAAATTTTCTAAGTTTTGTTGGCCTGAAGCTTTTTTTAAAAAAAAAAATTAGCTTTTTGAAAAACCATTCATCCATTTCTAAGTGATAAGCTAGTGAAAAAATTGCCCTTTCTCATTGTGAAAAAATTCTAAGCATGTATTCTGCCTGGGCTACAACAAAACCATCCGAACTTGAAATCTACCATATAAGCAGCAGTCTTCAAATGAGAATAAAATGGAGTAATTTTTTAAAAAAAATTACTCCATAATATTTACCTACATAATAGAACTTTTCATCAAATTGTAACTAATGTGCAATTTATTTTCAGTGGGATTTTTGCCTGACTGAGAATTACAGAATTGGGCCCTTAACACCAATTCATCAATTTACAAGCAATATAAAGAATGTAGGGGAAGTGGGAATGATCATGTTTGCTCAAACTAATATTTATTTCATTCTGAAGAAACCAAAAGAATACTAGTATGCAGCTGGCGTCTGTTAAGAGCAGAATTACAGCTGTTTGAGAGTCTTTCAATCAGTAACAGAAAAAAATTAAAATACTTGTCTTTATAAAAATAGAGAATATTTGCTTGGAATAACCACCTATTATCACCACAAATAAAAGGCACTACCTTGGGGTTGAGTATTTGAATCTCTCCAAGTTTAAATACCTTGTGGTTTTCTTTTATACCATTCACATTCTTATTTAACGTCTAAACAGAGGGAATCAAAGGATAATGGAGCTTTATAGGCCTAGGTTACCAAATCCAGAAATCAGTAGTAACTGAAAGTTGTTGCCATCCTGAAGGCCTATATAAAATAAGACGGTTTTGCAGTCCAATTAGTGAACATATATGCACACCACAAGACACATCATCAATATCTGAACCAGCTGGGTCTCCTGTTGGCAAGTCTGAGATTCTCATGATTTAATAGATATAGAAACCAAACCATACTCTGACCCCTAGAGTGTCTTTCTGCAGAACAGAAGGGGGAAGTTTGTGCTGCAAATTTCAGTGCTTTCAATCTGCCACTTTCTCCAAGCACTACATTCACTTTATTATTATTTCACATTGCACCATAATAGTCTCTCCTTCTGCAACTCCCTCACAACTCTAAAAAACATACCTATACTAGTCCATGAAACACTTACCTCTTAGATAGATAGCACTCAAACATTTTCACAGGACATCTAGCAGGATTTGATGTGTTTTCAATTTGTTCAAACACTGGCTCATCATCTTCATGTTTCCTTTTTCCAGTAGTAATTTTATCTTTAAAAAGGAAAAAACCCACCTAAGCTCAAACTTGAAAACATTAGGTAATTTCATCTGTATATTTAACATAATAGATTAGGGTGAACAAAAGTACAACCCAGAATACTGCAATGCAGTCACTTGCATCTCTAAACTAGAGATGTAGCCCATAGACAAGGTTCCAGCATTTGACACGGAGGCTACTTGGATCAAGATGCAATATTTAATGCAGGGATCTTGTAGTCTCTGCAGAGCACAAATTCATATTAAAGATCCAGTAGCTACAATCTGCTCAGTTTTATGCAAATGAGGCAGTGTCCCTTCAGGCTCCTGGCAAGGTGCCAGAGTCGCCCTCATTTGGGCAAAATTTGGATGCCCCTGCAATACTTATTTTGAAACAGTCAATAATACCTTCACTATCAGCTCCACAAAGGGAAGAAACTTGATATCGAAGACAAGCTTTGCTGTCCATTGTTCGAGGATTCTTTTTCCACTGTCTAAAAACAGTGCCAAAGGAAAGTCTTAAGTGCTGCTCCACTGTTTTCAGGCCAAAATATTTAGTGTTAAAGTAGAACAGTGTATTCAGAAGAGCAAATGGAGAGTGTGATCCTAGCTGTTTTATCCTCCAAAGATAATCTTCTTCAACTCGAGAGAATATTGACCCTTCCAGGAAAAAAAAAAATGTATTAGAGAAAATACAATGAAGCAAACAACCCACATTTAAAAGAATCAGTAACTTCTATCAACTGCAAAAATCAAACAAAATGTTCAATTCTCAATGGAAAACTCTGCCCACATCCCTAAGAGGAAAAACTGAAACTCACTGATTCAGGAAGAGAAAAAGGCAATTTCCACATAAGCAAGACACATACGCAACACTTTTTTGTTAAACTATTTCAACAGGATACTTAAATTGTCACTCTCATAATGATGTCACTTCATAAAAAAGTGAAGGTTAGAGAAAGTGACCAACCTCAGTCCTTTCATAAGAAAACACTCATGTTTTTGGGTTGGGTTTTTAAGTTTTTTGGCACATGTAAGGGCCCCTGACTGACCCTCTCAATTTTCTGATTGCAGATAAAAGCCTCATCCAGAAAGGACTCCTGTATCACTTTAGCTGGAGGAGTCAGCTAGGCCAGCAGTTGCTACCCAAAGAGGCTACAGCAGATCCAAGATAACTGGAGGAAAGGGAGAAAAGAAAGGTGCACCTCCCTCCTCCTCATGGGTTTACGGTAGAAAAATTCTAGGGTAACTTGACAGCCTACAATCCCAAGAGGGAAGAAACGAGAGGGGCTGAGAAATAGCACTTTTACCCCTTCCTCTATTCCCCAGAAACCTGCAGTAATTTGAGAGATAGGGAGAGAAACAACCCTATACTCCAGAAATGGGGGAGACATTGGAATTGGACCTCCCCCCAGAAATTGGGAAGGTCTGGGACAGAAAAATTGTGACTGCCCCATCCCACTGGAGCAGGAGCAACCCTGAAAATAAGACTGTAAACAGCCCCCTCCAAAGAGAGATGGGAAAGAGTGCTGTGGGAGTGTGGGGTACAGCAGGGAACACAAGAATTACAGAACCTGGTCTTGTGTGCTCAGCTCCCTGAGTGATGCTGTTAGCTGGACCACTAAGCTCATCTTTCCTGGCAGCATTCTGATCTACTGGGAGAGAGGGCAGAGGAGACTAGAAATTAGTTCCTCTCCTACCTCACAGACACACACCCCACTCCCCCCGCAACTCATCACAGGAGATCTGCCCACTCCAGCTGAGGCTGAGAGGTTATGCGGGTGGGTGCATGTGTGGGACTCACCAGGTACTTAAATGATTCCCTGTCACCTCAAAGTGCCTAACTTCCCAGCCCCACTGAGCACCCTACAATGCTCTTCACACATACTAAACTCTCTCCCATCTTTTTTTCAGAAGTGGGTTGTTTGTCCTCTTATTCTCAGGACTGCTCCAGCTTCAAAGAGGGAGTGATGGCCACAGCCCCCCAGAGTTACCTCTCCCATTCTTGGGGTGGTGAATGATGGGGTTTATTTCACCCCCCATATTCTGAAAAGGACCCAGATTCCTTTTGGAAGAGAGGAGGCAGCACAAGTGATGCCGCCCAGGCCTTCTGTTCTCTCCTCTGTTGGGTGTGCATGGCTAGTGTGGGTGTTCCTCCCCTAAACTGTACCAGATGTCTTACAGGAGTGAAGGGATACAGGTTCACCTTTCCCTGCCACTTCCTAAGTAGTCTTAGTGCTGACGCATCTTCTTTGAAGGGCTGCTGACCTCATCCCCTGCAATGATGGGGGGGGGGGGGGGAAGGGGGTGGGTCGTGGGGGGCAGGCAGGCAAGGTGAATGACACACAACAATTTTATTTATTTGTTTCGATGTTACCAATCACCATCACAAGGCACAAAATATTTGTGTATATGTGCATGCTTAAGAGTGCACAACTGTTAACAGAAGACTGTACATGACAAAAAAGAAAATTACCATCTGGAAGTATGCTTGGTTGCCAACTTTTAAGGATTTTATTTAATTCCTGCTCAAATGTCTGGTAGCTTGGATTAACAAATATATTGTCTTTTCGATTGCTTCCATACAAGTACTAAAAACAAGAAGAACAAAGAATATTTACTGTGTTGGGAGAATTAGTGACAAAACAATGTGTTATGAGCCAGCATTTCTTCTCAGAAAACAATGAAATTTTTTAATAGTATAGCAGTTGTAGGCTGGCTATAAAACGAAGTAGTGTAGCATTTAAGTCACATAACATCTAATATTGGGTACAACAAAATTAAAGATAAAAATATTGGAGAAAATATTAAAGATAAAAATATTGGTTTAATTAGAAGCGTAATTCACATCAATGAACAGGATTTTTTTAAAATCTCTAAAAACCAAAGTATTTAGATATGGCACCAACACTTATTTTTCATTTCCAGCTAAGTCTTCAGAGTAGATACATTTTTAGCAGGACGACATTTTAAATGTAAAATGTGATTACTGACAACAATACAAATGACAGAATTACAGTTACTTCTAACACAGAGCAAAGAAAAATATTTACTCATGGTAATGATATGCAGCATTACAAGAAAACTGGTAGACTGTGCAAGGCGCCTGAATATTCAGCAGTCTAATGTCTAATTATCTTAATCCTCTTGATCTTGCAGACAGAAGTGGTTGCTCTTTTGAACATTGACGAAGAATTAATTATGAGGGCTATACTAGTATTTGACATTATCCTCTCTGGAGACATTTCTAAGAAATGGAGTATTGGCTTCTTAAAACTTCCACTTCAGTATTATCGTAGTGAAAACAAGCCTGTTGCTAGTGAATACAATAAAAGTGATAGACTGAAAAACATGTTCTCACTTCTGGAAATGGCATCTTTTTCTGTACACATCCTTGAAATAACATTAAAACACAGCACGTATATGTATTAAGCAGAAGTTCAGCATATCTGGACTACCTTATCTTTGCAATTAGTCTTACAATAAGGAAAAATGAATCCGTACACTTTCTTTGAAGTCTTAAGTCTCTGAATACATAGTTCAGAGAATTGATCTGTAATGGATACATTTACAAAAATGCTTTCTTGAAAACTTAAAACCCTTACAAATATTTTCAATACTGCAGATATGCAATTTTGAATTTATCACAGTTCTAAATCAGATATCGCAACAAGTCTGTATAAGGAATCTCAAGAGGATCCCTCTACTTATTTTTTATCCTTATTTTAGTTAACACATTTACCTGGTCCTGAACATACTGATGCTTTTTTCCAAGTGTCCCATTTAAAAATATATTCTTATGTGCTTTCAAAATATATCAAAGTCAGAAAAACTAATACAAGTAAGGTTTCTACACAACCCCCATTATGCTCAAAGCCTATACCTAACAGAGAATAAGGCTCATCTGTGCTACACTATCTAGTCCCAAAACTATGGTAATTCTACTGGGGGGAAGAAATGTTCTCTGTCCTTTCCTCTGCGTTCCCCAACAACCTGTTGGACAGTATTAGTACAAGTTCCAATACTAAGTTACTAAAACATGCTGATTAGATTTAGAGCCATGGGAATTTCCACTGTATCTGAGTGAAGGCTTAATATTGTTCTCAATTCATTAGGGGTTTTTTTTTGCCTGCCTTGATAATTTCTCAGCTTTCTTCCTCAATATAAATGTTACTCCTTTGATCTGAAAAGAGCATACACTTTTCTTCTGGTAAAATTTGTTGCAATCATAATTTCCCCTAATGTACTGATCTCTCAATTTAGTTTTCCTCCATAGAGTAGTCATCTGGTTTATTTGAATATACAAGTCTGAGGGTTTTTTTTCATATTAATTTTGTTTTATTACTAGCAAAATCCTTTAACAACTAATATCTGACATAAGCCTTCCTAACTTACTAAAGCCCCTTCTGCTTAAGTCCTTTAACAGTTTTCCTGGAAGTTATACTTATTCTCCATTCCACGGATTTCAGTCTAGGGTTGTCAGCTAGGAGGAAGGGATGTAATGACCTAAGAATTGAGTTGTGTTTTATTCCACATAGGGACAATGGGATCAAATTTAGTACAATGTAAGTTAAAAATATTCTCATTGCTAGGCCCCAGGAGAAAGTCTGAACCTGCTTCTGCTTGCAGAGAAGGGAGAAAGGCACCTGAGGATACCTTCCTTAAAATGCACAAAATCTGGCATTAACAAGTGTACTTGCTGTCACCTTGACTGCTCGTGTGTGTATATCCTCTAATCCCCAATTCATTTTTGTCTTTGTGGACTGTAAGATCTTTAGTGCAGAGACCATTTCTTCCTATGTGTTTGAACAGCATCTAGCACAACTGAGCCCTAAACCCCATTGGGACCTATGGGCACTATCCCAATTAAAATATGAAACACAAATACAAACAACAGTTGCAATGGCATGATCAATAAAGAATGCTACTCCAGTGTCACAATATATTATTTTTGTATTAGGATTCCTGATATTCATGTCCATGCAAGACAAAGCACTTACTATAAACTTAAAATTAAATATATGCAACAGAAAAATAATATTTGCAACAGAAAAATAGGCAAGACAGAGGAGATAAAAGGGCAATTTGGAGAGAGTACAACTATTGGGAGAGCACTATTTTATAAGCAGATGGCTTATTTTTTCAGTACTGTATATCTGATTTTTTAAAAAATGTAATAAAAAGTTCTGATGTCAGAGTGATAGAAGATCATGCAAGGACAGTGGTGGAAAGCTACCTGAGATTAAACTACATTTTCTTAAACATGTTGTATATTTTGCCAAATAAAGAATGTTGTCTTTTCTTTGTGGTAGATATTTGGAAGTTATTGACTAGCTCCCACTAGAAACTAAATAGTTGGAGAAGAATTTCTTAAAATATTTTTGATTGTTTAAGGGATTCATTATTTGATTCCAGTCCCTTCCCTTAACAATAAGAAAGTTTAGCTACGGTGAGAGCTGGTTAAAGAAGAGCTGGTGCTCTATATGAAGACACATATATAAATGAGGTTTGGACTGATTGAAATTTTCAGCCTTACTGTTTTCAGCTTCGAATTTAGAATGTTTAATCTACAGACTGCTTTGTGCACCACAAAGAGAAAATAAAAGTGAGATGCCCCTCTACGTCAAAGATAGAAGTTACGGAACACATTCTTTATCTAAGAATCTAATGGTCTTTTACTGTGTTTATCTGCAATGGAATTATAGTGGCTCTTTTCTGATCTGAAGTATGACAGAATTTTAAATCACTTTGTGTAACTATTAAACCTTTTTACATTCCACAAAATAAGACAGGCTAACAATAGTGCTCAGTATTAGCAAAGGCAGCTCTGCCCAATAAGCATTCCACCACACAGCTGTCCCCTCCATCGACTAATGAAAAATTAGTCATCATTATCGTGATCAATGGTACTACCACAGTTTGTGAAAATTCTCATTTTCTGTGTAGATACAGTTAACTATTTCATTCTGCTTTATCATTAGATCATCTTAGGCAATCCACACAAATTTCAACACTTGAAAAATTGTTTTTGTCAGACACAAGTGAATGTAAGGCAACTCATTCCTTACCTTCATTTAGCACAAGGTTTAAAAGCATCATGTTGCACCACCTTTCTTTCAAATTTCCAGATGTGTTTGTAGTTCATCATCAAAACACACACCTTTCCATTATGTAATTTATATCATCTCTCTGCATTCCAAATTAACACAGCTCCTATGTTCATAATGTCTCCTAGCCATTATCAACGAATAAATCCACATTTTCTTATCCCCATTCTTTCATTAAAGCATAACACAGAGTCAAATCATCAGCTCCATAGTATACTGGATCTTCTTGATTACTAACCTCCTGAATCCCAAGACACAGATAATAGATGCTGTCAGGTGTATAGTTCTCTCCATTTGGTCTTCGAATTTCATTGACAAAACGTGCCAAGCCATAGTTTAGCTCAGCTACAGTATGCAATAGCAGATCTTCCTTTAATTTCACAGACTTTGCTGTAAAATAAAGATAAAACAAATATAACATTACACAACAACATTAACATTACTTGCTATGGGAGGGAAATGGTTTAGATTAGAGGGTCTCAACCTTTTTCTTTCTGAGGACCCCCAACATGCTATAAAAAACTCCAAGGCCCACCTGTGCCACAATAACTGGCATATAAAAGCCAGGGCTGACGTTAGCGGGTGGCAAGCAGGGCAACTGCCTGGTGCCCCAAGCCACAGGGGCCCCCACAAATTACATTGCTCAGGCTTCAGCCCTGGGTGGCAGGGCTCAGGGACCTGGGCTTCAGCCCTATACGGTGGGGCTTCAGCTTTTCGCCCTGGGCCCCAGTGAGTCTAATGCTGGCCCTGGTTGGAGGCCCCCCTGAAACCTGCTCGAGGCCCCCTAGGGGGCCCCAGACCTCTGGTTGAGAACTACTGGTTTAGATATTCTCTGCGCAGACTAATAAGTGAGTTCCAGTGTTGTACCTGGTATATTTGACCTAAATTCCGCAGCAAAGCCACCAGATTCAAGGCGATGTTAATTGACAACACTGCACTGTGCCATGATGGGAAGAATATCACCCATTATGGAGAATTTACTGTCATGCCAGGCTGAGGAAAAGGTGGAGTAAGACAATAGTCCAAGGTATTAATTCAAATACAGGGAGTGCGGGAGGGAGGTTTCAGAAAGAATGGCTGCATTTCTGGTGTGTATATGCCTGTGCTAAGGCACATGAGAGACTAGCAGAAGAGGAGAGTAGTGGCCCCAGGGACCAAGGTAAATGCGGATACCAGAAGAGCTTTGCAGGAAGGGCACCTGCATTCCATAGCTCCGAAGCCTGCTTGAGCAGAGCCCCACATTCAGGTAGGGGTTAGAAGCTGTACACTGCCAACTCCGTTCCCAGCTGAAGACCTCTTAAGGTGTGAACTCTGGGGCTGGCTAAACGATAAGGAGAATGAGTGGGCTGCTAGAAAACCAAGGGGCCACAATAAATGCTGACAGCTAGGGTGGTCCATCCTGTTTCACACCAGGAGCACAAGACCCAGGATTCAGAATCTAGTGCAGAAAGTATCTTTAGGAAAAAGCCATGTTTGTGGGAACTTGGAAAAAGAGTTAAGCAGCCATTTTCAGAAATAAATAATCCTGTTGTACACAGGATTTGATTAAAACTTGAAAACACTAGTTAATGTTTTATATTAAGAATTAGTTTACAAAAGGTGACGAGTTCATGAAAATATAAAAGTTCTTATAAAAAATAAAAATTAATTACAAATATGTGGGCAATACTTACTTGATTTCAGTTCCTCTAATACTGGCAGATCTTCATCTAGACTCCTAGTTTTTACCCAGTGTTTCCACGCATTTACACCATATGCATATTTGAAAGGAAAACTACACTCTGAATTCTCAGAGCTATCATCATGAGACTGGTATTCTGACACTGCTTTTCTCTTCACTCCCTGTCATTGAAATAAATCTGTAAATATTACTGCTTATTAAACTGTTCTAACTTTTAGTCAGTAATATTACCCTTATCTGAAAACAGAGAAACTAAGCAAACTATAACAAACTGCCAGCCAGATTTTGAATTATAAAACTGAAGTTGCAATATTTGTTTCATTCAGCTAGAGTCAGTAGGTGGGTCCTTATACTAAAGACACTTCCAAGAACAGTTCTACTTGTGCTGACTCAAGTACTTCTAAGACACCTAACAAAGTGGTATCTAAGATTAGATGAAGTTAGATGGGCTTTTTTTATGATAAAGAAGCTGTTGCATTAGAAATACTAAGAAACACACACACACCACAGTTCACAGAGTTAAGATTATAGGATTAATTTTCAAGTCCTCATTTTGTAAGTATGCAAATCAGGAAGGCAGAGGTGCAACTAAAAGCTGAGTCCATCGTTCATTTTGCAAACCACACCCAAAAACAGGGAGGCTGAACCTGACCCCTTCTGAAAATATACTCAATACCGAAAGAACAATTCCAGCTTGTGGAGGCCTCACATTTAAATTTAGTAAGCAAAATATAAAGAAGGCTTAAGAAACCCTAATATTAATAGAATTTTCTTCATCATTTAAAAAAAATGCTATGAAACAGTTTGCTAGACTACAGTTCTTGTAATCCAAACACTGCACATTTGTGCTGGTGCCCGTGTGCCACAATGGGAAACTGACTGGAAACAGACTATGAACAAAAGAATCTGGCCAATCTATTTTCAGTACCTAAACTGAGTGAAGTGCAAAAATGGATATGAAGAGCATAAACAACGAAAGCCAACACTTTAATGATCAGGATGTTACTAGTAGCATACATGTAAAGACATTTCTTTAGGAGTATTTATTAATATTATACACTCTGTTTCAGTTATTTTGCACACTAAGAGTAGGATTGTCAGATAAAGTAGTGCATCTTCACTAAAAACTTATGGCCTTAGAGAAAAGGATGCCAAATCTTACACAGTTAGAAGTCTGAGGATTTTCCTTCTACAGTCTGGCGATATTTGGTATATATGACATCTTTCCCAATAAAAGGAAGCTGGTGCTATTTCTTTAGTAATGTTTTTGCTATATTCTTCCAAATCTCTCCCTCCAAAAAGTGGATATAATGCTCATAATGCATTTCCCTATTTCCCCCCAAATGTCCCATTTTATAGCTTTTCGATATTGACAGGTATAGGCATGGGACAATTCTGAGGTACCATCCCAAAATCTCTAGGACAGGAGTTAAAACATGTGACAGTGCATCTATAGGGCAGGCTCAAAGAACAGCATCAACAACAGTGACTATTTGCCTGGCAAAGCGTCAAAGTGTGTGCCATATATAAGGCTGCTCAGAAAAGAGGAAGTCACTCACCTTGTGCAGGAACAATTGTTCTTCGAGATGCGTCCCCCTCTGGGTGCTCCATTGTAGGTGCACTTGAGTCCCTGTGCTGCCGATTGGAGAACTCTGATAATGTCCATTCGGCCGGCACATATGCTGTCCCTCGCCTCATGCTCTGCTACGAGGCTAACCAGCATGCATGAGCGAACCCCCCCTCTGTTCCTTCTCTATTGCTGAGTCCCTGACTAGAAGTCCGAAATACAGGGGAGGAGGGTGGGTAGTGGAGCACCCATAGGGACACCCCCTCGAAGAACCATCATTAGTTATTGCACAAGGGGAGTAACCTCCTCTTCTTCTCTGAGTAGTGTTCCTAGGAATGCTCCACTGTAGGTGACTCCCAAGGAGTATCTCCAATGGGAGGCTGGGGCTACGGAGTCGAGTCTGTTATGGATGACAATACTGCGGAGCTGAAGACAGCATCAGAAGCAAAGTCCCCAGTAATTGCACAGTGTTCTGCGAAGGTATGTGCAGATGCCCAGGTTGCTGCTCTACAGATTTCCAAGACATGTACGTTCTTGAGTAAGGCGACAGAAGAGAAAATGGATGTGGGGAGTGTGTGGGGATTCCGGATGGAGGTATTACATTGAGAACCTCATAGTAGTGTTTGATACAGTTTGAAGCCCATTTGGAGAATCTCTGGACCGATATTGCTGCACCTTTAGACCTTCGCAATGAAAAGGAAGAGCTTAAGAGACTTCCTAAAGGCCTTTATCCTGTCCAGGTAAAAGGTCAGGGATCTCCTAATGTTTAGCGTGTGCAGAATAGGCTCCCTGTTATCACGGTGAGGTTTAGGGGAAACAGTCAGGTAGTGAATCAGTTTATGTGAAAAGACAAGGTCACCTTGGGAATGAACCTGGGTCACGGTATTGCCAAGGTGACTGCCACCAGAAAGGCCGTCTTCATCTACGGATATGTGAGCAAACAAGTAGCTATGGGGGTCAAAGGGCGGTCTACTTAGGCTCTTTAGTACTAGGTGTAGGTCCCATGTTGGGGTAGGATGTTTGGGTTGGGGGAAAAGGTTTACTATACCCCAAGGAATCATTTTACGACTATGGCCGCTAGGTGAACTTTGAAATGAGAATTGTCCTGATTTCTTGGGAGTCAGTATATAATTTAAGACCACTGGAAGATTAGCAGATGTCTGGGAAATTTACCTGGAATCACACCAGACCTGAAACCTGGTCCACTTTTGCAGGTAAGTATGACGGGTAGTCCATTTTCTACTGTGTAACAGCACTTCCTAACCTCCTCAGAGCAGGATCTTTCTATGTGCTAGAACCATGACGGAGCAAGGCCTTGAGTCGGAATATCTGCAGATTGGGATGAAGTATGTGTCCTTTGTTCTGTGACAGGAACCATGGAGTGGGTTGGAGAGAGATCAGAGGGCATGTCGCCAGTTATGACAGGTAAGGGTATAAACATGTGTCTTGGCCAGATGGGAGCAATCAGTATGATGTTTGCTCTCTCTCTTTTTATTTTTCAACAGGACTTACAACAGTAAGGGGAATGGGGGAAAAGATGTAGAGAAGGTCCCTGTTCCACAGAAGGAGGAAAGCATCCCCCAAGGAGTGTCCTATTCCTGCCCTAGAGCAGTAGTGTGGACACTGTTCAGCTAAGTGGTGAACAGGTCTGTAGTCGGTCCCCCCCACCTCCTGAACAGTATGTGCAGTACTGCTGAGTTTATCTCCCATTTGTGGTCACGTGGGAACTTGCGACTGAGACGGTCTGCTATCGAGTTTTGTACTCCTGGAAGGTACGCCTCTGACAGTATGAGTATAAAGCTGTGGGAAATGGACCGGTTCCATAGCTTTAGTGCTTCCTTGCAAATGAAGGATGATCTGGCACCTCCATGTCGATTTATGTGGTACATACAAGTGGTGTTGTCTGTCAAGACTCGTGTGTGTGTGTACCCTTGATTAGTGGAAGGAAGTGGCTGCCGGCATTCCTGACCACTCTAAGTTCAAGGAGGTTGATGTGAAGAGACATTTCCATGGATGACCACTTGCCCTGTCTCGTAAGATCGTTGAGATGTGTGCCCCATCCTGTGAGGGATGCGTTGGTGGTAAGGAGTAACGAGGGGAGTTTGTGAGAAAGGGATCCCTGTGCAGACATTTGCTGGGTCCCTTCCACCAGTCCAGAGAGTGTTTGACTTTGGTGGGCAGTGATAAAGGTTCATCTAGTCTATCTTTGTTTGGCGTGTAGCAGAGCTGAACCACATCTGGAGGCACCTCATGTGAATTTTGACATGAGGTATCTTGGATGCGCCTGCCACCCTATATCCCAGAAGGTGGAGGCAGCGTCTGACTGATATTTGAGGGCTGATCTGCACTGTCTCTATGAGCGTGACCAGTGTGTGGAACCGGTGCTGTGGTAGGAGCGCCCTCGCCTGCAACGAGTCAAGATTCGCTCTTATGAACTCTGAGTGCTATACAGGGGATGAACACTGATTTTTGGACATTGTTCTGGAGACCAAGTTCTGTGAACAAGTCTACAGCAGTTTGGGTAACCTGGTGGGCCTTGTTGAAGGAGCAGGCTCTGAGGAGACAATCGTCCAGGTAGGGGTAGACCATAATCCGCTGAAAGCGTAGGTGAGCCACCACTATGGAGAAGACCTTGGAGAACACTCTCGAAGCCGATGAGGGGCTAAAGGAGAGTACTCTGTACTGATCTCCCGTGTACCTGCTCTATGCTCTCCTGGCCCACTGTAAGGCTCTGTCTACATTAGCACTTTTATTGTTACAACTTATGTCGCTCAGGGGTATGGTTTAATTATGTCGATGGGAGAGCATAGAGCAGGTACACGGGAGATCTTATAGTGGTGCAGCTACATGGGTACAGCTGTGCCACTGTAAGCTCTCTAGTATAGACATAGCCTAAACCTGAGAAATCATCTGTGGGAAGGTAGGATCGATATGTGGTAATAGGCATCCTGCAGGTTGAGAGCTGAAAACCAATCTCCCTGTTCCAAAGATGGAATAATCGCTGCTAGTGTGACCATCCTGAATTTTTGAGCTTTGACAAATTTATTCAGTGCTCTGAGGCCCAGTATGGGTCTTCCACCTCCCTTCTTCTTGGGTATCAGGGAATAACAAGAGTAGAAACCTTTTCCTTGTAGACCTAGAGGTACAGGTTCTATGGCTCCTAGATGGAGTAGGAGATCTATTTCTCATCGTAATAAACTCTTGCAAGAAGGGTCCCTGAAGAGGGACAGGGAAGGGTGCTGGGGGAAGGTGACATGGATAGAGTACCCATTGTGGAGGATTTACAGGATCCTCTGGTCAGATGTTATTCATTCCCAATTGTTGTGGAATGAAGCAAGGTGGTACCCAGATGCGTGCAACAGGTTGGTCAGTTGGTGTTGAGGGGAATGGTCTGTCAGTGCCCCAACCAAGATGTCAAAACTAATGTTTTGAGGTGGATGTTTGTGACAAGGAAGACTGGGACCCGATGGTTTACATTTGGAAAATCTGGATTTTTCATTTGAGGCTCATGATAGCGTTGAGTTGGAAAATGTGGAGTGCGAGATTTATGCCTGAGGCTGCAGATTAAATGACCGGAGGGTGGCCCTGGAGACTAAAGTGTATGGAGGAACATGTCAGTCTTCTCGGCAAACAATCTGGTGCCTTTGAAGGGAAGGTTTCAGAGTAACAGCCATGTTAGTCTGTATTCGCAAAAAGAAAAGGAGTACTTGTGGCACCTTAGAGACTAACCAATTTATTTGAGCATAAGCTTTCGTGAGCTACAGCTCACTTCATCGGATGCAAAGCTTATGCTCAAATAAATTGGTTAGTCTCTGAAGTGCCACAAGTACTTTTCTTTTTGAAGGGAAGGTCCTCTACAGTAATCTGCACTTCTTTAGGGAAGTCAGATAGGTGCAACCAGGGTGCTAGCTGCATAATCCCTGCTGTAGAGATGAACCAGGCTGCTGTGTTGGTTGCATCAAATGCTGATTGGAACATTGTCTTGGCCACCAGTTGTCCCTCACTAACAATGGCCCGAAAACTGTTCATGGTGCAACTCTGGGAGCTGATCAATAAAAGCGTTAAGCTTGGTATAATTGACATAGGCGTATTTTTGCTCTCAGAGGTTGATAGGTTGCAATTCTGAATTGCAGTGTGGTGGAGGAATAGGCCTTTCTCCCAAATAGGTTGAAGCGCTTCCAATCCCTATCACAGAAGGTCAACCTCACTTGGTGTTGGAGACCCCAGGAGTCTACTGCGTCCACAACAATAGAATTGGGGAAGGAGGGGGAATGGGAAAAAAGAAATTCCGTATCCCTAGCTGGGATGTAATATTTTTTTTTAACAGCTCATTTGCAGGTGCACATGATCAATGCTGGAATTTTCCACATAAGCTTGGCTGAGTCCAGAAGGGCCTCGCTGATGGGGAGGGTTATTCTGGAAGAAGAGCTTATAATAGGTGTCTTTTACCTCAAGAGGTATCTGCAGTGTGTCTGCCACCCTTTTAGCTAGATCTTGAAATACCTTAACTCGTCGGCTAGAGATGGTGGAAGGGCCATCACTGCCTCGTCTGGGGAGGAGGAAGAGATGTTGGTCTGTGGTGTGACTTCCTCCTCAAATCCACCCCCCTAACTGTTCCTCCATGATCTCGGAGGCTCTGGATGCCATGGCTCAGGGAAAGCGCCTAAAAGGCTCACAGTGGGTCATGCTGTATGCTTGGAAGGCATGTAGTCTGTACGCTAGCCAAGGATCCCAGTAGAGCCACTGGTGCAGAGAAAAAGGTCTTGGTGGTTATGGTATGGCTAGCCATGGGCACCATGGTTGAGGAGCAGGTGGAGGGTATGACTGAGGGGGCCCAGGTTGATAGTGAGCACTATAAGGGTGAGAGACAACCTCCTCCTACACACTATCTAATTCATCACAGGAGACTGGAGGTGCATGACACAGTGCTAGTGAAGATTCCGGTGCCCAAAGTAAACTTGGTATCAGAGCCCTGGTACCAAACAAGGGAGACTCTGGTATGTCAGATACCATGAATTCTCTAGAGTGTCTAAATTCCTGTGGTTCAGACCTAATCAGTGCCAACGGCAGTTGTCGGGGGGCCGGCGGCACAGAGTATTGGGGATCTTGGCCATACTGAGTGCTCCAAGGCTGGATGGCTCACTGTTGATGGTGCTGATGGTACTGCTCATACTGGCAGTGTCTTCTTAGTGGTGGCACAGTCTCTGTCCTTGCCCTTATCCATTGGTACCGTTGCTTCATCGCCTATGCCCATCAGGTCTTTAGGCACATCAGTGGTACCTGCCACTTCAGACCCTCGAGCGCTATGGGTACCGTCTGGACTATCTCTGTACTGATGATACCAAATGTGCCAGTGATCTTTTTCTCAGGGCTCACAGCTCTCTTTTTTAAAGCCTTAAGTGAGGGGGTTCATGGTTGTTTTCTTTGCCCCATAGTCCTTAGATGTTAAGAAAGAGAAACTAAAGAAAGCTCTAGAACTAAGAGAAAAGTATTAACTAACTACTGAAGTGCTAAGAGAGAGAATCTGAAAAATGGACTGTTAGCAGCTTCATCTCTAGCCGGGGGTGTTGAGAAGGAACTGTGAGGAGTTCGCCCGTGGGTGCTGCTTAGCCTCGTGGCAGAGCATGGGGAGTGGGGACAGTGCATGTGCGGGCCAAATGGACACTGCTACTAAAGTTCTCCGATCGGCAGTGCAGGGACACAAGCATACCTGAAGTGGAGCACCCATAGGGATACTACTCTAAGAAGGAGGCTAGGAAAAGAGCAACCCAAACACTGCACCTTCTTAAAAAGAGAGCAAACAAACAATCTCAATGGCCCCATATGATTTACAAGATACACAGGGACTTTTACTAAATTCTTCTCCCATGCACACATGGACAGAGCAGTCTTAGTTTTGCACTTTATGAGTTTAGCCAAAAAAAAAAAAAAAAATCTGCAAACCATACTGTGCATCTGCTAAGAACAATTTTTGACAAATCTTAACTGCTAATCAAAACCAATGTTCACCAGAACACTCAAAGGCACTTCTCAGTGAGTGTTTTTTCGATCCAAATTTCAGCTTTTCTGTACCCAATCATTGTCTTTAGAACTGTTAAATGCAGCAGCATTTTTTAAAAAACATATCTTACTTTCAAAAAATATGGAGGGAAAATATTTCCCCCCGACTCTCACTCAAAATTGTCACAACTGTTTTTGCTCAGATTTTCAACAACCAAAAATCAAACTTGGTCAGCCCTCAAACCTGGAAAATTTCAGAATGGAAACAAAGTCTGGGAAAATTTTGAGCGATTGAAAAATACTTATAATTGTTACTTATAGCGGCTGCTCTAGTAAGCTAATACATTTATATAATTGGCTGAGCAAAGTAAAGCTCTACGCTCAATGGAATTTCTTGGAGGGTCAATAAGTTTGGCCACCACTGATTTAGTATTTCCACTTTACAAATAGGGGAACTGAGGCAGCAGTAAACAAGGCTATGCAAATCAGTGGCAAAGATGGGATTAAACCCCAGAAATTAACTGGCAACCACTCTCTTACTCACTCTGCCCGATGACAAGTCTGGAGTAAGTATTACACTGAATTAATTTCATGGCACTGAATTAATTTTACTATTTGAACAAGTGCACTATTTCATTCCAAAGCAATTAAACATATTAATATTTTAATTAGCAATAACTTAAGTTTTCACAGTGATCTAAAATTTAGTCAACCTGCAGTGTACAAAGTTTTTTTGTATTTGAATCACATGATCTATTACCTTCTTTTTAGGTCGAGGTCTTGGCTGTTCCTCATATTCTTCCCCAAAGACAAGAGGCAGCAAAAATTCATTTTCTGTATCAAGCTCTTCAGCCGCTGCAAATATATTAGAAACTTAAGTTTCATAAAACTTCTGAGAGATTACTTGGTCCAAGATTATGAATTACATAAATCTGCACTAATACAAGGAGTCTATTAGAGTACACAGATTATAATGTTCTGCTAACATTTGTTGCAGGACCAAATGTGGAATTTCAGAAGAGGCAATTCATTCTGTTTTGGTATTTTATATGAAATACCAATTTCAAAAGCAATTTAATGATCAAGAAAAATTTTCAAGTGGTCTGTTACATGGTGAAAGCCCACCAACTGTGATATGTAACCTATCACATAAATCTATCTCTGTATCAGATGACTGGCGGATAGCTAATGTAACGCCAATTGTTTAAAACTGCTCCAGAGGTGATCCTGGCAATTACAAGCCAGTAAGTCTAACTTTAAAACAAGGCAAACTGATAGTAAAAAAAGATTTATCAGACCCACAGATGAACACACTACGTTGGGAAAGAGTCAACACTGCTTTTGTAAAGGGAAATCATGCCTCGCTAATCCGTTAGAACTCTTTGAGGGTATCAACAAACATGTGGACATGGCTGATCCGGTGGATATTGTGTACTTGGACTTTCAGAAAGCCTTTGACAATGTCCTTCACCAAAGGCTCTTACATACAGTAGGCAGTCATGGGATAAAAGGGAAATTCATGGATCAGTAACTAGTTAAAAGACAGGAAACCAAGGGCAGGAATAAAAGGTCAGTTTTCATAGAAGAAAGGTAAACAGCAAGGTTCCCCAAGAATCTGTACTGGAACAAGTACTGTTCCACAATTACTCTTTCAATAACACAAGAACCAGAGTTCACCTGCTGAAATTAATAGGCAACAGGTTTAAAACAAACACAAGGAAGTACTTCTTCACAAAACCCAATCAATCTGTGGAATTCATTGCTAGAGGATGTTGTGAAGGCCAAAAGTGTAACACAGTTCAGAAAAGAATTAGATATGTTCATGGAGGAAAATGCCATCAATAGCTGTTAGCCAAGACGGTCAGGGATGCAACCCTATGCTCTGGACACCCCTAAAATCTCAGATTGCCAGAAGCTGGGATTGGACGATGGGGTATGGATCACTTGATAAACTGCCGTTTCATTCATTACCTCTGAAGCAACTGGCACCGGCCCGTTGGAAGAGAGGATACTGGGGTAAGTGGACCATTGGTCTGACCCAGTATGGCCATTCTTATGTTTTATTAAGAGAGGCGCCTAACACATCACTTTGCAGTTTTTCTTTCACGTATGCAAACTTTGGATCAGACCTGTGATCCCACTGTGTGAATTAACAAATAATGGTATTTCTACACAGCAACTAGACACCTGCAGGTGGCCTGCGCCAGCCAACTCAGGTTCACAGGGCTCGAGCTGTGGAGTATCTAACGGCTGTGTAGACATACCCTTAGAGAATAAACAGTAGAAAAAAAAACAAATTAGGGTTACATTACAAAATGTACTTTGTTCACTTATTTTTGTTTATAACAAAATGTAAAGTTAACATTACTAAGTCTTCGATTGCCTTTTGGAGCAGGCACAGTCTTTTTGTTCTGTGTTTGTCAAGCACCTAACACAATGGGATCTGGTCTGTAACTAGGGCTTCTAGTAGCGATGGTAATACAAATTAGTCATTATAAGGTAAGGCCCCCCAATACTGCATCTCTGATTAACCCCTGAGAGGTGGAAAGAAGCCACCAATTTTTGATCAGGACACACAGCAAAACGAAGACAGACTGGATTTAAAGCTGCAGGCTGTAATTTTATTGACTTTTAATATTAAAGGGGAAGTCAGCCTTCCTTTAACTACTAAGCACTGACTGAGTTCAGAGTGGGGCTGAACGGCATTATGCCACACATCCAAGGAAAGGATTACTCAGCCGTTCAGTCACTAATATTCTTCAAGATGTGCAGTCCATATCATATTCCACAGCTTGCGATTGCAGGGGCCGTACCTGTGCCAGAAAACTTTCTAGTCTGAAGCATCTGTGTGGCAGTGCATGAACCCTTACACTCTAAAGCATTCCAGTGAGGGTATAAAGGCAGGAACCTCCTCATCACCCTCAGTTCCTTCACCACCTTCAGAGCTCAGGGCTTGGAGAATTCCCAAGTAGTAGTAACAGTGGGTGGGTTGTGGAATATATATACAGACTACACATCTCAAAGAAAATCAGTTACTGTACAGGTAAGTAACCTTTTTTATTCTGAGCGATAGTCCGTTATATTCCACAGCAGGTGACTTCCAAACAGTAGTCCTTACAGTCCTGTCAAACCTAGCCTCATCCCTGGTCACCTACACCAGTGTGTAATGCTTCATAAATGTGTGGCAGATGTCCCTGATGGAAAGGCACACCAAAGAAGCCACTGATAGAGACAGTATATGGAGGAATGCACTAACACTTTGTATGGAAGTAGCAACCCTGCAAGTCAAAATCATGGTGTGATGCTCCAGACAGATTGTCTCTGGGTGGGTACTGCTTGACCCATAATCCTTTCCCTATAAGCAAAAGAGGAGCCTAGGTGATTTCTGGAAGGGCTTGACCCTGTCCAATAATATAGCAGCGCCCTTTGCACATCCAGCGTGTGCAAACTCTGTTTCACTCAACCTTCAGGAAGAACACAGGTAGGTTGATGGTCTCACTGATGTGGAATTCCAATGCTACTTTTGGCAGGAATCTTGGACAGGGCTTCATTGTCCCCTCATCCTTGTATATAATGGTATCTGGAGAGTCCCACCATTAATGCCTGAGTCTCTCCATCCCTCCTGGCTGATGTGATTGCCAACTTTTATGGTGAGATTGAGCCATTGGCAACAGGCTCGTTGCCCTGAAGGGCTTCCACTAGCCCAGAGAGGACCAGATTAAGGTCCCATGCTGGGTCTGGGTCCTTAAGTGGTGGAAAGAGTCTAGAGATGCCTTTCAGGAACCTCTTTGCCATTGGCTGTAAGAATACAAAGGAATGGTCAATCAACAGATGGATGGCCAGCTGATATGGCCACTAGGTGCACTGCCAGGGGCCTTAGGAAACACTCACTTGCTTTAACTGACATAGGTACTCCAGTGTATCATCCTGGCTGCTTCCCTGAACAGGAGGAATATGGCACCCGTTGGCCCAGCCGGAGAATCTCATCCATTTCAAAATATAAGTTGTCCTTGTTAACTCCTACATGCTGTTTATCATACCTCCTGCACCTCCAGCGAGCAGGACCTCTCTGCTTGAGTCAACCAGAAAGCATCCACATGGTTAGACAGAGTGGAGGTTTGGTTGCAGCATCTCACCTCCATTCTAAGCCAGAAGTTCTGAGACTACTGGAAGCATGAATGGAGGTGCTATGGAGAGGTTGAGCAGGTCTGAGTACAAGGTGCGTCTTCTGGGTCATGCATCCGACGATATAGAGGATGTTTCATTTTCGTCTTCCACAATGTGAGCCAGGGTGTGTCCAGAGTCCCTGAGGCAACCTTAAGAATGCTTTCCCCAGTCCACTCTCAAGGCCAAATGGTACCTACCTCCTTTCGTCTAAGACCCGCTCCTTCCAGGAGCCATGCTATAGTGCTCTATTTGGAAAAGTTTCTTTCAAAGGATGAGGAACTCACTCATATACCCTCAGTCTGCCGAAGCTAAAAGAAGTGGTTTGGGACTATTTAGAAAAACTGGACGAGCACAAGTCCATGGGGCTGGATGGGATGCATCCAAGAATGCTAAAGGAGTTGGCGGATGTGATTGCAGAGCCATTGGCCATTATCTTTGAAAACTCATGGCGATCCGGGGAGGTCCCGGACGACTGGAAAAAGGCTAATGTAGTGTTTATATTTAAAAAAGGGAAGGAGGAGGATCCGGGGAACTACACGAGAATCAGCCTCACCTCAGTCCCTGGAAAAATCATGGAGCAGGACCTCAAGGAATCAATTCTGAAGCACTTAGAGGAGAGGAAAGTGATGAGGAACAGTCTGTATGGATTCACCAAGGGCAAGTCATGCCTGACTAATCTAATTGCCTTCTATGACGAGGTAACTCGCTCTGCGGATGAGGGGAAAACAGCGGACGTGTTATTCCTTGACTTTAGCAAAGCTTTTGACACGGTATCCCACAGTATTCTTGCCAGCAAGTTAAAAAGTCTGGGGTGGATGAATGGACTATAAGGTGGATAGAAAGCTGGCTAGATTGTCGGGCTCAATGGGTAGTGATCAATGGCTCCATGTCTAGTTGCCAGCCGGTATCAAGCGGAGTGCCCCATGGGGGATTGTTCAATATCTTCGTTAATGATCTGGAGGATGGCGTGGATTGCACCCTCAGCAAGTTTGCAGATGACACTAAACTGGGAGGAGAGGTAGATACTCTGGAGAGTAGGGATAGGATACAGACGGACCTACACAAATTAGAGGATTGGGCCAAAAGAAATCTGATGAAGTTCAACAAAGACAAGTGCAGAGTCCTGCACTTAGGACGGAAGAATCCCATGCACCACTACAGACTAGGGACTGAATGGGTAGGCAGCAGTTCTGCAGAAAAGGACCTAGGGGTTACGGTGGATGAGAAGCTGGATATGAGTCAACAGTGTGCCCTTGTTGCCAAGAAGGCCAATGGCATTTTGGGCTGTATAAGTAGGGGCATTGCCAGCAGATCGAGGGACGTGATCATTCCCCTCTATTCGACATTGGTGAGGCCTCATCTGGAGTACTGTGTCCAGTTTTGGGCCCCACACTACAAGAAGGATGTGGAAAAATTGGAAAGTGTCCAGCGGAGGGCAACAAAAATGATTAGGGGACTAGAATACATGTCTTATGAGGAGAGGCTGAGGGAACTGGGATTGTTTAGTCTGTGGAAGAGAAGAATGAGGGGGGATTTGATAGCTGCTTTCAACTACCTAAAAGGGGGTTTCCAAAGACGATGGATCTAGACTGTTCTCAGTGGTAGCAGATGACAGAACAAGGAGCAATGGTCTCAAGTTGCGGTGGGGGAGGTTTAGGTTAGATATTAGGAAAAACTTTTTCACTAGGAGGGTGGTGAAGCACGGGAATGCGTTACCTAGGTAGGTGGTGGAATCTCCTTCCTTAGAAGTTTTTAAGGTCAGGCTTGACAAAGCCCGGGCTGGGATGATTTAGTTGGGGATTGGTCCTGCTTTGAGCAGGTGGTTGGACTAGATGACCTCCTGAGGTCCCTTCCAACCCTGATATTCTATGAATCAACCACCCAAAGAAGGAAGACAGTAAAATGTAAAGGGATGACATACAAAATGATGGGGTCTAAATTAGCTATTATCACTCAAGAAAGAGAAGTTGGTATTTGTGGATAGTTCTCTGAAAACATCTGCTCAATGTGCAACGGCCGTCAAAAAAGTTAACAGAATGTTAAAAGCCATTAAGAAAGGGATAGATAATAAAACGGAGATCATCACCATGCCACTATATAAAGCCATTGTATGCCTGCATTTTGAATATCAAGTGTAGTTCTGGTCACCCCATCTCAAAAGATATTTTAGAACTGGAAAAGGTAGAACAAAGAAATGATTAGGGGAATGGAACAGCTTTCATACGAGGAGAGATTAAAAATCTGGAACTGTTCAGTTTAGAAAAGAGATGACTAAAGGGGGAAATGAGGTTACTTATCTGTAACTGGAGGTTCTTTGAGATGCATGGTTCCTATCTGTATTCCACTGAGGATTACGTGCATGCGTCATGGGCCCAGAGCCAGAGCTTTTCAAAAGAGTGGAATCCGTGGGTCCTCCACCAAAAAATTGACCAGATCCGCAGCAGAGGGGAAGGAGGGCGGGATTGGAATACAGCTAGGGACCACACATCTCAAAGAACCTCCAGTTACAGGTAAGTAACCTCCCCTTCTTCGAGTGATGGTCCCTACTGTATTCCACTGAGAGTGATTAACAAGCAGTACCTAGATAGGAGGAGGTTACGATGAGGAAGACAGAACAGTGGAACAGAGGACCGCCACACCAAACAAAGCCCCTGGCACAGAATGACTAGAGCATAATAAGAAAAGGTATGTACTAAACTCCACGTGGCCACCTTACCTATGTCCATAGGGGCCACTTCATGGAGCATGGCCACAGTTGATGACTTCACTCTCGTGGAATGGGCCCGTATCCCGCTTGGTTAGGACTGCCCTAACATCTGATAGAGTGTAATGCACCCTGAGACCCACTTTGAGATTCTCTGACTGGAGACTGCCTGCCCCTGAATTCTCTCTGCTATGGCAACAAATAGTCTATGAGATTTCTGGAATGACCTCGTCCTTTGTAGGTAAAAGGCCAGGGCCCCTACGTGCATCAAGAGAATGAAGCTGCCATTCCTCCTTTGAGGCGAGTGGTTTGGAAAAGAAGGTAGGCAGACGTATGGGCTGGTTGAGGAGGAAGCAGGAAACAACTTCTGGTTGCAATTTGGGGTGCAAGCACAGGGAGACTTTGTCCTTATGGAATGTGACAAAGGGGGATTTGCCATCTTGGCCTGTAGTTCACCAACCCTTCTTGCAGAGGTAATAGCAACAAGGAAAGCGAGAGAAAGTAAGCAGGAGGCCAGAGGTTCAACGGGTGAGTTCATCAATGCCGTCAGGACTAGACTGAGGTCCAACCGAGGAGAGACAGGCTGACTGGGAGAGTATTTGTGTACAAGGCCCTACCAGAATCTGGGAGTCACAGGCTAAGTGAAAACTGAATTCCCATCCACAGGAGGGTGGAAATCTCTGATAACCACTACATGCACTTTAATACAGCTGAGAGCGAACCCTGAGACCCAGAGAGGGAAATAGATTAAGAGCATTGGGATGCCCTTGGCCTCAGTGGAAAGACCCTTCTGGTGGGCCCTGGAAGTGAAATGTATCCATTTAACTTGGTAGGATCACCTCATGGAGTCCTTCCTGCTACTGGAGAGGACATCTTGCACTGCCAAAGAAAATTCCCACGCTAGCGGAGGTGTCCATCCAAAAACCGAGCTCTCACATAAAGCATCTGTGGATTGGGCTGCCTGAGCCTGCCGCTGTGTTGTGTGAGCAGTACTGGGAACCTCAGAAGCAAGAGTGGAGGAAACCAGAACTGGCAATCAGGATGGCTGTTGCCCTCTCACGTGGGAGTCTGTGAGGACACAGGGCAGGAGCAGTAGGGGAGGGAAGGTGTAATTGATTCGGTTTGACCAGTCGATGCCCAAGGTGTCACCCTATGAATGGGCACTGAACCCTCCCCTGGAACAGTACTGGATGTACTTGGTGTTGGCATGAAAGGTAGTCACCAACCAAAAAAGAAAAGGAGTACTTGTGGCACCGTAGAGACTAACAAATTTATTTGAGCATAAGCTTTCGTGAGCTCATGAAAGCTTATGATCAAATAAATTTGTTAGTCTCTACAGTGACACAAGTACTCCTTTTCTTTTTCCAGATACAGACTAACATGGCTGCTACTCTGAAACCAATCACCAACCATGTTGTGCAACTCCCATTTGCAGTTGGTCACAAAGTTCCTGCTGAGAGCATTGGCAATCACATTCTGAGTCCCCAACAGTAGGATAAAGTATGCAATGCACCACTTCCAGAGGTGTGTCGTTTCTGCACACAGCGTTGGGAACCTTGTGCCTCCTCACTTGTTTATGTAGCAAATCACAGTGTTGTCATCTGACATGACGAGAACATGACAAGATTAGATGGAAGGTAAAAATACGTGGCATGCCCTACGTACTGCCCGAAATTCCAGGACGTTGATATGCATCCTGGCTTCCCAAGTGTTCCAAGCTCCTTGCATCATGTGATAGCCCACGTGGGTGCCCCAGCAATCGAACGATGCATCCATCATCACCATACTCGGACAGGATGGAAGGAAGGCCATTCCACAGCAAACCTGGAGAGAATCTGTTCACCATCGAAGGGAGGAGATTACTTCTAGCGGACCAGTGAGAACGGTGTTAATGGGTTGGCTCACAGGGGAGCATACTCCCTGCAATCATAGTTATAGACAGCAGAAGCACAGGTGAGCAAAGGCCATGACATACATGCATGCTGTCATGTGAACGAGGAGGGAGAGAAGTTCTGGCTGAGACCGGGGGTTTGGATGTCACTGAAGCAATCAGGTCCAGTTGTGTCTGGAACCTGACCTTCGGCAAATAAGCACGTGCGGAGGTTGCATCAGTGTGTGCCAATGAACTCCAGGGACTGTATATAGGGTGCAAAGTTGATTTTTCACTCACCCCTAGGGAGAAGAGGAGTAGAAGGAGCTGGGACGTCAATTCTCGAGCTTCCCTTCCGGGCCATGCCACCAGCAGCCAGTCATCCAGGTTGGGGAAGACAAGGACTCCCTGTCATCTGAGATGAGCCGCTAACACGGAGAAAACCTTCGTGGAGCAGTGGTAAGTGCAAATGGGAGAACCCTGTATTGGAAGTGCTGAGGACCCATATGAACCTCCGGAACTGTCTGTGGGTTGTGTGGATGTCGACGTGGAAGTAAGCATCCTGCATATCAAGAGCTGTAAACGACATGCCTTTTTCTAGAGAGGAAATGATGGCCGCACGCATGACCATGCAGAACTTTGGCTTGCGAATAGAACGCTTGAGGCATTAGAGATACAGACTTGGTCTACATCCCCCCTTCTTTTGGGGCACCAGGAAATAACTGGAATAGAACTCTGTGCCCTGAAAGGTTGTGGGCACTGGCTCTCCTGCTCCTCTCTGCAAAAGGGAGTTCACCTTAGGGCAAGGATACTGTCGTGAGAGTGGTCCCTGAGACAGGACTGGGGCAGAGAATGTGGAGGAGGTAGCATCAAACTCAATCACATAGCCATGTCGAGTGACATCCAGGACCCACTTGTCCACTGTTATTGCGCTCCATGCTGGAAGAGAGTTTGAGACTGCCCCGAAAGGGGGTGGCTGGCAAGAGTGCTAGTGTGCAAAGTGGCCAACGGTTCTCTAAACGCACTCAAATATTGTTTAAAAGAAGATTGAGTATATTGTGCACAGGACTGTCCCCACGGATGGGATCTTTGTACCTTTGGGCGCTTCTGTGGAGTCTCAAAGACTCGCTGGTGGTAGAACTGGGGAGCTCTGTAGCGTTGTATAGATGGCAGGCAATAAAATTTGGGCACTGGTGTATAAATGCCTAGTGATCACAGGGTGGCTCTAGAGTCTTTGAATGAGTGTAAGCAATCATCCATCTTCTGATGGAAAAGGTGAGAGTCATCAAAAGGGAGGTCCTCAGTTGTGCTATGTACCTCCCTAAGGAAACCTGAGGAGTGTAACCAGCATTCCCTCCTCATGACAATTCCAGTTGCCATTGTACACGAGGACATGTCTGCGGAATCAATCACAGCCTGAAGTACAGTTCTAGTGACCAACTTGCGCTCCTCCAAAACAGCTTGAAAGCGGGCACAATCTTGCTGCAGTAGCTTGTTAACAAAGTCCACCATCTGGCCAAAGCTGCGTCCCAAAGTCCTTAATCATAAGAAATTACTACAAAATCAGTAAAATCCTATATACAAGAATAAAAACAGTTTTTCTGTAAAGTTTAGAAAGTACATCACGAAGGATGAGAGAATAGCAGAAGCTCCAACTCAAACCATGCAGCAGTGAGAAAGAACTGAAGTCATGGTTGGTCCACCCCACCCTTTATCGCCTCAGGCGAAATCATGAGACAATACAAGGGCACATGCGTGGACCAATGGATGCTATTACTTTAAAAACCTCTGGCCTCGTGTACCTGGTGCATAACTCTTAGTGGAATACAATAGGGACCATCACTCTAAGATGATGACAGAGGTCTATAAATTCATGAGTAGTGTGGAGGAAGTGAATAAGGAAGTATTATTTATCCTCTTCACATTACACAAGAACCCATGAAATTAATAGGCAGCACGTTTAAAACAAACAAGGAAGTACTTCTTCACACAACACACAATTAACCTGTGAACTCATTGTAGGGGATGTTGTGAAGGCCAAAAGTATAACACAATCAAAAGAGATTTAGATAAGTTTATGGAGGATAGTCCATCAACGGTTATTAGTCAAGATGGTCAGGGATTCAACCCCATGCTCCTGGTGTCCCTAAACTTCCCGCTGGCAGAAGCTGGGACTGAATGACAGGGGATGAATCACTTGAGATTATCCGGTTCTGTTCATTCCCTCTGAAATATCTGACACTGGCCACTGTCAGAGACAGGATACTGGGCCAGATGGACAATATGGGTGTTCTTATGTTATAAGAGTGTATATCACAACCAAAGAGACTACGAAGCCAGGCCATAAAGACTATTTCATTCTGAACATTTGTTGAAAAAATAGCAGAAATACCTCTTGGAAAATCAATTTCAATATCGAGGTCTGGTTCATACGGAATATCAGGCAAGCTTGTCTGCATCTTTGTATCAGAGTTTATCAAGTCTGTTTCAATTATTACACCTGTAATTAAATAAAATAAAATAAATTACCATTTAACAGTTAATTTTCATTTTGTGGCTCTGCCAAGACAGCGCAGATACTGAATTCCTCCTCATGTACTCACTGCCAGGTAGGATGACGGCAAATCACCAGCCCAGATTTTCCAATTCTGGAGCTCTCTATTCTGCTTCTTCAGTATGATTCCTTCCCAGCTAGAAAGATATCTGTTAGCCTACTCTGCCCTGCTTAATTATGGAGAATTTCTTGTTGAAGTCCAAGTTTGCAAAGCTCAGGACTGGGTAATCTAGGCTGTCTCAACCAGCCACAGAAAGCAAATTAGCATAAAGTGGGAATATAATTGGTCTTTCTGCGGCTTTGCCTGCAACAGTACAGATCCTGGACTTCTTTATAGCAGGCCTTATCGAAAACAAGAGGATAAACCAGAAAAGGGAGGGGAGATGAAAGAAAACAGGAATCTTTGACCTCTTTCCCAACTTCTGTCAGAGGTACACCTTATATGAGCACACACAAGCTCTCCACAGTCAAACGCAGAGCACACAAGCTCTCCACTATCAAAGGGCTCTGTCTGCAGACATTTGTATGTTCTGTCAACAGTATCTAGTGAAAGAGCAAAGGGAACTTGAGGTGGCAATCTTGCAAAGCTTGTCCAGTAACACCTTCAACTCTCCAGCTGAGGTGGTGGCCCTGGTTTTGTGAACGCTAAATTTTAATGGACATGGAAGTTCTGTAGCCTTGTAAGCCTCCTGTATCCCAGACATAAAACATTTGTCCATATCGTCTCTGGATAGTTTGAGGAAACAGCTGAAAAAGTCTAGGAAAAAAGCTTCTGGAGACCTCTCAAAAGCTTTTTAGGTTCCTGTTTGAAGGAGAGGTTTTTTCTGGTAAAATTTAGAAGCTACATAAACATATGATATGTGGGGAGAAAAAAAGTGTGCATGGCAGGAAAGTTTGCAGAAATTCTCTCCTAGTGAAAGTCTTGAAGCATCTCATCCTCAGAATCTGAGGATGCCTCAGTGAGAGTTTCTCTCCCCCTTCAGGTGAGATGGCAGGGGGTACGGGAAGAAGGTGGGAAAGCAGTTTCACTGTCACAGCCCCAGAAATTGCATCAACTGCTTCCTTGTTCTGCTTCAGGGAGAGACTCTGCTCTTGCAGGTTTTCATAGATTCTAAGACCAGAAGAGACCATTTTTGATCATCTAGCCTGACACCCTCTATAGCACAAGCCATAGAACTTCCTCCAAATAATTCCTAGAGAGTGTATGAAAAACATGCAATCTTGATTTAAAAATTTGGAATCCACCACAAACCTTAGTAAACCATTAAACTGTCACCGTTAAAAATGTACCCCTTATAACGAGTCTTTAGGCACCCTGAGAGGCTGATTTTGTTCGTCACAATTGCAAAAACTGTTTCAGCCATTGCCTTGCTCGACTGAGATGGTGGATTTTTCCCTCAGCTAATAAATAACTTAAGGTGTCTACAGGAAAGAGCTACTGCAAGAACAACAATTAATTTGTTCTTTCTTTAGCCTCCTTTGGTTGATAGATAAACGGTGGTTGGACCCAGCCGCAGAAGTCACTTTCCTGCGTTTGTGGTTTTTTTAAATGAAGCAGCCGTCAAACTAGAGATGTAAAGGAAGGAGCCCTACAGAGTGAGAAAATCCTGGGTGACAATTTGTCATCCTCCTGGCTCTAAGAGCAAATGAGGAGGAGGATTCCAGCATCTACGTGGCTGCCAGCAAAGCCACAGAACAGATTTCTAGAAGTTACCTGCATCTCAAATACGATGAAATATTCTAGAAATTTGTTTAAACAGGTAAAGTTTCCAATTAATTTTAAAATTCACAAATAGCAATTTTGTATTTAATTACTGTAATATAAGAACACTATAGATATATATACACACAGAAGTAAAAACACATGGATCCAAAGGCCACAGCAATAAAACATACTGTTCAAATCTGTAGACTCTGTTTTTCCATCATCTTCAGGCATCATCTCAGCTATAGTCAGTAGCTCAGCCTCCAGAGGATTTGAAGGAACTTTACCCCTCAGCTCTTCTATTGCTGCAAGGATCTTCTCATTGCTATCCAGAGTGGTGGGCAGAAAAACTGGAACTGGCACCTAAGCAGATAGGAATGAATAACTCTTTAAAAATTTCATTGTTAACAAATGATTACCAATTATGTAAGAGTTAAATGCAGAAGCTTTACATCTATCTTTTAAAAGAATTAATAGTCCAGGGCTTAGGAAGCGGCGCCCTCATTAGGGTCTAGCAGAAAAGCCAACAATTGATAAGACCATTGAAAAACCATGAATACAGATGACCAGAGTGAAGAAAAGAGGGACAGAAATGCTATGAGAAGTAATGTAGTACAATTTTGTGGTGAGAATAAAGAACAGTGCCAGGAGACTCCCAACTCCTAATCCCAGGTCTGACTCCATCTACCTACTCTTTGTGGCCCTGGACAAGTCATTACCCTCTTTTGGTGGCCTCAATTTCCCCATCTGTAAAATGTGGGAAATTCTTTTTACCTTCCTAGTCAAAGGAGTGTTGTAAGGATTATCATTTGAGTAAATCATGTAGAAGATGTAGAATGCTATGTAAATTGTAAGTATTAAAAAGCTTAATTTGCTAGAAATTTTGAAATCCAAATCTTATCTTGGCTTCCATTGCAACCCTGTCATTCCCTCTTTGCTTCTACTCCCTCCTGCTAGTCTCACCCTGCCATCCCCAATGCAATCTTTCTCTTCCCCATCTTCGACCATCCAGCAGAGATGCACCAGTCAAAACTGCTACTGGAGCCAAACAGCACTGTAAGAGCTTACGTGCGTGCCAGCGGGCAGGCTGCTTACTGAAGATTGGTGAGGGAACTGAAGTGTCACTGGGAAAAGTACTGTTCTACCTGGAAAAAAAAGGTGCTGCAGCATGGTCCTAATGACGAACATGCAAATTAATAAATAATACAAATTATTCTCTGAGCTAAAGTTGAATGAAGTTCAGCTTGAAAATAAGGCATGACTTACTGGGACAGGAACCATTGTTGGAACAGGAACATTTTGACTATACATGTGCATGGGCACCGGGACATAAACAGGTACAGGAACAGGCACCGGGACATATTCTTTCTTCCAATCATCTTCTATAAAAACAAGCCAAAATACTGATAGGCCCTTAAAAGTGTCTTACAATAATAGCGTGGAAAAGTTAAACTTTCTGTAGCATATTCCAAGCCAATAAAATTCAAACACATGAAATGAATGAACTGGTACTTCTACTAATATTCACTAGTTACCTGTCTGACAACATTTTGTCTGCATGTGAGGTTTACAGTATGTGGCTTTTGTCATTGTCAAAGGTTTGCAAAGAATTGCCTTGTTCTTCATCTCCTTGTTAACTGTGGGAGAAGGGGGTGGCGCTGAACCCTGGAGACAAGCAAACAATTGCATCATTATTGATTTGTTACAGATTTTGATTTCAGATGCCAGTCAATATTTGTGTTCTAAACATATATAAGTACTGGAAAAGAAAGCAAAACACAGCAGCATTGGTGACTGCTCTTCAGTTAAAAGTTGTTTTGTATTTCCAAATGAGCTCCTTCAGTCAGAAGCATAATACAACTGTAATTTTATTTGTTCTGGGCTAATACTTTCAGAATAACTGCCTATTCCAGAATTATTTTTTAAATTTTAGTTTAAACTACAACATTGACTTCACTGCTGTTACGTTATAAAAGCATAAAGAAATTGACTTGTTGGTTTACAACTTTCAAAAGCTCTAGCTTTAAACTACTTCATTAAAAACAACACAATTGAAAGGCTCGAGGCTCAAAATTTGACCCTCTTTAGAGGTGTAATAATCCATAATGAAAAGTCTTGAATTCTAATTTTTATTTTTAATTTCAGCATTCCACTGCTGGTTTTTTTATCCTAAAAATATGCGATCTGGGCTCTATAGCAGTAATCCAACTCTATTTCTAGAAAAGCACTAAAAGTGATGATAAATAAATCAAAGTGGTTTTGCATGACAGAACACTACATACATTTCAATTGCTGTTAAAAATAATCCCACTGATGAACAGAGTTCTCTTCAAAAGAGATTTTTCACCTATACATGGCAGTGTGAACTAAAATCAGTAGAGGAAATACTTAAGACTTACAAACGGATATTATAAAATAGTAAAATATTTTTAAAAAAATACTACAATAGATGACAATGTACTTCCTAAAAAGTAAAGGTTAAGTCATGAGGGCTTTTAAGATGCTTTTTATTTTAAAACTGTGGACCGAATCAGTGTGTCTAGAAGCAGTTTTCTATGTAGTCACTCAGAAATTTTAATCAAGATGGCTTATGGTTGACAACCCCAATTACTACAGAAATCCCAAAAAGTTTAACACATACACATTTAGACAAATTAAATATAAATTAAGATACTGTATTATATATGTCTAACTTTTAGCTCTATACAAGCTTAAATATATTTTTCTATAGCAGCAGGGAATCTGAAGGAGCCCATCTATTCTAGTCTGAAAATAAGCATCCCGAAGGTCTCAACAAAAGAGAGAAAAATAAATTAGTGTGAAATTAAAACAAGGTAACCTGGAGGAAGAGACCATTATTAAAACCCCTTTTTGTGACAATCTGATACAACCTAGTAAAATTAAAACTTGAGGTTACTCCATGCTCCACTCATGCTGTGCCTTGCTCTCCGCTACACAGTCCTGCAAAAAGTTACTCAATTATTCCCACATGCAGTCTCAATGTAGTCAATGGGACTCTGTACTGCAGTGACTGTACTTCTGACAGTAACTATTTGCATAATCAGAGGCCTTAATTTGGGACTTTCTGCCATTCCAAAATGGGTCATAACCTTAAAATGCTCATTAATCAGTGTTTTTTTTCCCTTGTACATGTATTATATACACCTACTCATTCGGAACACAAAACATACAAAACCTATATTTTCTTGTGAATTATCTTTAAAGGGATACGCTCACATAATTCAGCAATAAAATACACAGTAGTTTGTTTTAGTGCAAGTAGTTTAAAAAGACATATGAATACAATTTTTTAAAAAAATTTTATAACTTAAGCCAATTTAGTTTCACTGATCATGATGACAAAAAACAGCAAAAGCCCCAAAACTGAATTAATGTTTTCTATTTTAATAATTTAAAAATGTTACTTATTTTGTTGGTGTTTCTTTAAGAGTTCAAGATGTAATTTTAATATATCTAATTATATTTTATATACTTACTGTCATTTTTGTTCGGGAAATTTGACAACCCTGATCTAAAATATAAAGAGATTCAAAATTAACAGTGTTTATTTTATCAGTTTATATAAAAAGTGCATAAAATAAATTTTCAACAAAAAAAATTAAGACGGTTACTATGATCCTGGTAGCACCATAGCAGAACTGCTGATTGCTGCTTTATCACAATATTACCAGACAAGCACAGCCAACTGTCTATGACAGTTGTGTTCAGTCCTAGACACAGTCTACACACAGACATTACACCCTTTTAACTACATGAGTTTCCAAATCCACTGAGTTAAATCAGTGCATACCCATGTGAATATACTCTTGATCTGGTTTAAGACTGCCTTATATCAGCTTATCTTAAATTGAGCTTAATTAATAGTGACCACTCAGGTTTAAAAGTGTACACACAAAGATGATGCACCGATCTGAATGAATTGCTTTAAAAACTGATTTAACTAAACTGGTGTCATTTCTGTGTGCGGACAACCCCTAAGTATCACTATGATCTCCACATGCACATAAGCGTCCTGCTCTTTCAAAGGATCTAGCTGCCTCCTTGTATTAAAGCAAGAGGGCATTGTGCAATTCAAAAAGATGTTGCAAGTTAAGTTCCCAAGTGGGAAAAAAATGTTTTTAATGTTTTCACCTCTAATCCCTGGTATCCCCCTTCTCCCCATGATCTAAGGACACTTGGAAAGGAAAAGACCCCAAAGTACAAGCAAAGACAAACTGGGAGTGAGGGAGGAAGAGAGGGTTCCCTGCTCCCTATCCACCATATTAAATGCAAAATTACACTAGAGCTGAAGAGAACCTAATATGAGTAAGTGTGTTCTACTATCCCCTATCATCTTGAGATTACTTGGTTTCTTTAACCAGTGTTTGGACTCAGAGCTAAACTTCAAACTGTGACTCTTGTAGTACAAGTAAGTTTTCTATATGAACAAACAAACAGCAAAGGGCAATTATTTAGCATGATTCACTGGGAACTAGTCTCTTTTTTCTTTAAGATCAAACAAATTGTGTGTTTAATTCTACCCATGCAATGTACTGAATACATGTCCACAGAATCAGAATATTAATTGACAAGTTACAGAATTTTTCACTCTAAAAACTGGCAATAAAACAAAAAGCTAACATTAAAAATCCAATACAAATAGCACAAGCAAATTTCTAACAGCAAAACAAATGTTTGGACACTCTCTAGCACAATGGGGCTGGTGCCTCTAGGATTTATCGCAAGAAAAAAATATATAATTTCATCAATTTCTGATTTCTCCTTTAACAGAAGTTTCTCCTTTGTATATACAAGTTTATATTGCTTGTAGATGTCATCTGAGTGAAAAATATTGATCCACAATTGAAATTTGTAAATTAAAAAAAAATGTCTTTTCAGAATAATGAATGTATAGTTCCTCTCGCTATTTATGATCTATAAAACATCACATACCATAATGCAAATTTTCAGGTCCTTTTTGTGTTGCCATATTAGGTTCATTTTGTTGACAGTAGAAACGTAGTAAGCAGTGCTGATCACAGAAATGTTTCATTTCTCCACGCCACTGTACTTTTTCTTTGAGAGTTCCTTGAGACTTACAACAGTCACACCTGGCAGCCTTAACATAAAGGGAGATTTTGACATTTTTCAGAGAAAGAAACCTCAGAAAAAGAACTAAACATTTTACATTTTAAAAGGATACTTAATGATGAGGCTATTTATAATTGATTCTAGAGTACTTTTAAACAGTTAAGTTTCATTTTCAATTGAGACAGCTTCTTTGCCACTTCCAGAACATTTGTGTTACCTTCTGATCTGTGAATATAGACACATTAGTCATTTGGTTTTCAACTATATAAAACTGAAAGAGGGATCAACACGATTCATTTGTTTACATGTTTTTAAGTCCATAAAACTAGCTCATCTCTGCATATTCAGCAAGATATCTATATGTCATGGAACCATTTTTAACAGGGTCCACTAAAACATTCTGCAAAACAAGAGAGGAGGACAGAGATTGAGACCTCCATAAGGTTTCTTTCCAACGGACAATGAAATAGTAATTAAGCAACAATATTGTTGTCCAGTGTTTTGTATTTGAATTATATTGTGAGCTCCTTGGTGCAGGGACCTTGTGTCTTTATCTACTTTGTGCTGTAGCAGTAGTAAAATTGTTATAAATAAATAATATGATTAAGTTTTGCCAGTTTTAGAGCAATACAAATATATATTTTGCAAATCTAACAGGAAGCTCAAGTTGTCATTTCAATGTTTCTGGTCAGGAACCCAAGGATTAGCACATAACTAAAGCTCCTCAATGGAAAAGGTCTCCTCCACACTTGGCCTTGCATTATATTATGTCTACATCAGATAGCATGACAACTTTACTTGGGCATCTACGCCAACCAAAGATAGGTTTCCTTCCTAATAAATCAAGCTTCCATTGAAGTGAATCAGTCACACTAAGTTATAATATGAATGTTGATGGTGCCAGCTGCAGTCCCTCAGGAAGCAAGCAAATCCTCATAACCACAGTGCTCTTCACATCTGTTAACACCTACATGCCAAATGATACCAAAAACGGGAGGGGAGGGGAGTGAATACAAGGTTTAAGGGTACTTGGGAATACCAGATAGAACTGTTGAATGATACACCCTGGAAAACCCATTTAAAGCAGCACATGGTGCAACAGATATGATAATTTGTCAAAAGACATGTAGCACTGAAGTTACATATGAGGATCTGATTGCTGAGGAATTGACATTTGCACCATCAGTGTTCACAAGGTAACCAGAAAATGATACCAGGCTAATTAGTTCAAGCACAAAAGAGACTAAGTGGTGTGCTTTTATGTATATAGTGTGTATGTGTATCAGGCGAGGTATTTAGTCTCTTCTGCTTGAATTAGTGGCTTGGTGTCATTCTCTAGTGACCCTGTGAGAATTTCTGCAGAATATAAAATTTGAGCCAAGATTTTGAAATATTAAGGTGTCTATGTGTGGACTTAGGAATTGAATTTTCAGCACCTGTTTTTGAAAATACTTGCATTAAAAGTGTTTCTAACCCTTCTAGATGTGACTCAATTCAAGCACTCTCTTCCAGAGTCAACAGAAAGATTGAAACATTAGTTCTGAGAGTTGCAAACTGCTCCATTTCTCTTCAACAGGTGTTAATTCGTATGCCTCTTAATGCTAATATTACACTAACTTCTCAGCTGACCAGCTTAGTAGAAAGATCCATCTACTTTGGACTTGTAGATGGAGCTTGATGATAGCAGCATAACTCTTTCCCTAATCCGATTCCTCATGGAAAATATAAGGAACCAGATCTTGCAAAATACAGTGGAAGTGTTCTTTCTGCTGATAAGTTATTTCTCCCTCCTTGCTCTTCTCCCCCTCAGTGAAATCTTTGACATATGGACCATTCTACCCTTTAGGACTGCCCCATATTTACTTTATGCAGAGACATGTGTTTCTGCTTCTACCTATCTAACTGTGTGGTCTCTGGCAGTAGCTCCAGCTTTGTCCCAAGATGCCTTTCTCCATACTGTTCCTCAAAGTTCAATTTTTATCTCCATGATTTTCTACTCTTTAGAATGATATCCAAACCATTGCTTTTTTATCAATAGATGTAATTACACTGATATATTAGCATAAAGGGATGCAATAGTTTAGGGAGTTGGCCTCAGGATACAGAATCCTTCACTTTCAGATCACCTTTTTCGGATTAGATAGTATCCATATTGCAAGAGCTATCACTACATTTGGCACCGATAAGCTCGTAGGTCTCTCAGCAAAGAATGACAAGGGCTGAACTACTCTTACCCTTCGAACCTCCAGATCTGGGTTGACTCGTGATAGAGTTGGACAGGGTGGGGACCTTGACATACAGCTGCTTTTGCCATACTTGCTATCTGAAGAGAGGATTTCATCCTCCACAGTTGCTACTCTGAGGCCTCTCATGAGCATTAATTTCATGTAAAAATGAAGAGGCCCCCATACCTGCTAATTACAATACACATGAGAATTTTTTCCAGTTTAAAAAAGTAGACAACAAAGAAAATGGAAACAAACTCTTGTTTAATGAACATAACGCTGGTATTAAACATTATTAGGCCATTACTACTTATTTTACTAACTAAATATATTTAAATTTCTTGAAACTCCAGTATAACATTGGACATTCCATAAGTGAGACTAACAACTCAAGCGTAAGTAACTCCTTTTAACTTTTTTTAAAGACAAAACAGCAAATGAAGTACAAATCAGGGGCAGGGCGGGGGGGCAGCATCAACATCTGTCCACTCTTTCTTCCTACATTTTAAAATGATCTTTAGCTACCTGTACTTAGGAAAGGATAGTAACTAACACTTAAAACGTATATAATGTAACTGTAGAATGCAAAAAAAGCAAAAGAGATACATGCAGTGGCCTTTTTTTTTTAATTAAAAAAAGGCATTTGGCAAGTGTAGGCAGAGAGACTTTTAGCAAGATGCACAAATTTCCAAAAACCTGTGAATGTATGCATGTCTTCCCCACTGAAAAAAACCCAAACTTTATAACCATAACTGAATTAGGAAAAGGCACTAAGTAGCATCAAACAATGCAACTGCAACAATTAACAATTCAACAGTGTCACATAACACTAATTTTCACTCAGAAGTGTAAGATCCCAAAATATAAAAATATCTGTCAAAATTTAAGACCAACAATACTATCAAAAGCATCTTCAAGGTTGCTTAAATTACATTGCCTTTGCCACACCATGGTACCAAGGCAAAGCCACTGTAATGTAAATTTCAGTTCCTTGTACCACAGTAAGTACAGCAATTCTTTTAAGCAGACTTATTGGCCCATCTGAGGCATATCCTTATCACACAAACAGAAGTGCATTTGAAGTAATAGTTTAAGTAATTCCCAAACCCAAATCAGAATCCCATCTCCGTGGAAGTTTGGATATTTTAAGCCAGTCAGGTGAACGCCCAACCAAGAGACTGGTTCAAGTATAGCAGGGCTGCAATAGATTTTCATATCAGTAGGCACTTGTTATATAAGGGATAGATTTCAATTCCTTACTCTGAGTTTAAAAACTTATTCATCCAATTAAGATAATGTATGAAAGAATGTTTGTAGTAACTTTTTTTAAAACCTGAAGCCAGTTTTTAGCCTCAACCTTTTACATGAGAGAGCAAAGAAAAAACAACAACACTGTAGTCTGCAGTGGTATTCTTTTAGGGATTCCTAACTGGACCCTATATACACATTATGCTAAATAAAGACTGTACAACATTTTGCTGTAAAACCTCTGGAAACTGCCATTCAAAAATATCAAATATTTCTTCAGATTTGGTTCTTTTTGGAAGGCTTTATCATCTTGGATAACTGGACTGTACCTGGACCTCTAATATTTCATGCTTTTTATGGTCTTACTTCCAGGCTGTGTAGGCAGTTTTGGAAAGATGATGAATTTTGTAATCCTTCGGTTTTTGCAATTGCATCCACAAGTGTAGCTCTTGTTTTGGTATATCAAAGTAGTTTTCCAGGCTGTTCACACTAGAGATCAAATATTTTATCCAGATACCAATGGCAGGTTAAACCCAGTCCAATTTCACTTTAACTTCTTTCCCAAAAGCTCTTAAGGCGTAATCTTGGCTGGTTGTGAGTAACAAATTAGTTAAATGTCCAGAGAATTAAAAAAAAAGAAGTCACCACATTTGCTTTACACTTTTATAAGAAATCCATTTGGTCTCATTTTTCCACTTTGGCATCCTTTGCACTGGGCAATACTGAACAATTAAAGCCTATGAAGTTCACAAACAGGAGGAAAAGGGGACAGGCAAAAACAGGAACAAAGAGAAAGAACTCCGTTAACCTAATCTATTCTCATTCTATTTGAGGTACCAGCCAGCTACTATTAATGGGTTTTTCACCAACATTTTGAATACAAATTAAAATAATTTCTGATTGGCAAAAGTATTTCTATTAATTGAGGCTGAAGCAGCTTTTTTGGCAACTGCAATGTGGGCAGTTCTTTTATTAGTTTGTTTAGTAAACCACTTGGCAAGGGAAACTTGGGTTACAGACAAGTAGAAATGCTGCTCTAAGTTATGTGAAATCTGAAATGATGGAAAAAACATTTGGTTATTGTGTTGCAAATGCTGTGCTGAAGTAAGCCATATTTGCTAGACAGTCCTTGAACATATCCTCAAGTGCATTTTGTCTTTTTACACTGTGGAGCTCTTGTCAAAAATTCTAAGTTACTTGCCTTGAAGTACCAGTCTTGAAATTTTTTACAGCACTCTTCACTGCAGAAATCTCTTATTACACCATCTAGTTCCTTAGTAGCTCCCTTTTTACAGAGCTGTGAGCAGTAATTACAAGTAACACATCTCAGTCCTAACCGTCTTGCAAAATCTTGTTTATATAGCAGCTTGCATCCTGGAAAAAAGTTTTAAAAGTTAAAACAATGCTTAGGAACAGTCATTTTTATAGAATTTTTTTTTTTTTTTTAGGAATCAGTTGAAGTTACAAGACATATTCAAATTGAAACAGCAGTAATAGCAAAAAAGTTGGTGCTCCAGACAAATTCAGATTACACTGTAAGCTATTATCTAAACTATCAAACTTACCTGAATATATCCCCTGCACAACTTTAAGGTTATACATAATTCTTTGTATTTTTATCTCACAATATGTAGTACCGCGGCTGCTTAACAGCATTTAAAAACACAAATACCACAAGTAACCATGGAGTTGTATTTAGTTTTTGTCTTTTACATAAGCTCCCACAAAAATCCTTGGCTATGGGTATGTCTAGACCATGATAAAAGACTCACAAGAAGGCCCATGTCAGCTAGCTCAGGCTCATGGGATTTGGACTGTGGGGCTATAAAATTGCAGTATAGATGTTGAAGGCTCAGGTTGGAGCCCAGTGAGGGGACAGGATCTCAGAGTCCAAGTTCCAACCTAAGTCTGAATGTCTACATTGCAATTTTATGCTCTGCAGCGCAAGCCCCACAATCCAGAGTCAGCTGACCCAGGCTCTGAGACTCAGTGCTGCAGGTTTATCACCACAGTGTGGACATATCCTTACAGTTACTATTGTTCAGGTGCATTTCCTTAGAACACAAACAATAAAAACAAAGCACAGACTAAAACAATATTCACACCTTATACAATATAGTGATCTTCAAGCATCAGCTTGTTATCATCACTACACTCACCCACATTAACAGTCCAGTAATCTACATAACCCGTTCATTCTCAGTTTAACAATACTGTCACTCAACACACAGAACCGAGAACTGAAAATCACATTGCAATACATAATCTGAACTCAAATCTGGCAACTGGTTATTTTGTCATACAATTATCAGTATACACACGAAACTATGAATATATGAATTTTAACAAAAATTTTATATGGTTTTATTATGTTATAGTATAGATTTTTTTTTTTTAATAATATAGCCCCAGCTCCAAGTACTCTAACAGCATGCTGGACCTGGATTCTTCAATCACCTGCTGCAACAGACTAGAAAATTCTTTCTTCATTTCAATTAAAAGGAGGCTTTTAATGCTTTAAATATGAAAAATATTAAGACAACAGCCATTATGTTGTTTATTTTTATATTAAATTCTACCTTTTATGCTGTCCCCATATTTTCAGTTTTCAATATGCCACAGATTTCTGTCCTGACAAGGAATAAATGCATCATAAAAGTTGTCATGGGAAGCTGGAGGTTTTGACAGCTGAGTAGGGGACATTTGGGTTTTTGGCACCTGGGGAAGCAAAGGTGGCAGTTTGGGATTGCTGGATAAATGCATTAACTGCATGTAACTGCTAAAATGATCAACATTAAAATAGTTAATGTTAACAATGAAATGGTCATCTTCAGACTCCAAAGTTAACAATCCACTGAGATGACTGAAAAGTCACATCTATCACATTGTTCAGGTGATTTGCAGACTCAGGAAAAACAACATTGCATTGTTCTACAGCCAGTTCACATTTTTCAGGTTACTTTTCAATAGCATGAGGGCACTGCTCTGTGGCAAAAATTAACCAAGAGATGGAGTCAATGGCTGAGGAATACATTTGTTACCTAGTTTTTTTCATCAGTTGATCTCAAGCACTTTTACAAGGCCAGTATCATTAACCTCATTTTGCTTATAGTAAGTCAAGAAATTTTGAATATGTAATAAAATGTGTTTTCTCTCTGGTGCATAATGTGGAAATGCTATTATAACTTAATTATTAAACAGTATTACATTGGATGACTGAGTTAAGGTTGTCTCTCTTAGAGCCTTGATTTTGAAGTCATTAAGAGGTAAATAGGGGCCCCACAATTCCATTTTTATAGTCAGTTTACAAAGTACAACCACATTTTATGGCACTTCCACCAACTTTGATACATTACCATTTATCATTATCTTTTATTTAATGAGTCATTAAATGCATTTCTACACTGCAATAAAAGACTCATGGCTGGCCCAGGTCAGATGACTTGGGCTCAAGCTCTGGGGCTATTAAACTGCAGCGTAGACATTTGGGCTCAGGCTGGAGCCTGGAATCTGAGAACCCGCAACTAAGGACTGTGCTGGAGCCTGGGCTTCAGCCCAAGCCCAGATGTCTACTATGCAATTTTATAACCCTGAAGTCTGAGCCCTGTGAGCCCAAGTCAGCTGACCTGGGCCAGCTGCATCTGTGCTGTGGGTCTTTTATCCCACTTGCCTGTGTCCCTGTTCCCCCCCCTTAGCAAACATTACTCCAATTTCCCTTCCCTACACTTCATGTTTGACCCCAGTTTATAAAGTAATATTCTCAGCTATACCTTAACTAATCATTTTACTAGTTAATTTAACTAACCAATCCTAACATATTGTAACATAATTCTCTAACCAATTATATCCCACTACCCTAATTAACTTATACCTAGCAAAATTAATTATACAGCAGACAGAAACAATTAGAGAATCAGATAGATTAACAATTGAAAAGTGGGGGCCCTCAACAGAAATGAGGGTTTCACAACCACTGGTAAGTGATTTCTCACCAGACAGGATGCTATCAAATTAAGTTTTCTTTAACCATCTTAAGATCTCTTTCCTTGTCTGGTGTTGATGAGCACTATCAGGACAGGATCGTCTTCCTAACAGCCCAATACCACCTTATTTCAATGTAACTGGTTTGAAATCTGAGGATGTGACCATACACTTCCCAGCTTATGGCTGCCCCTGCTGCTTAGCCAAAGGCCTTAGTCTAAGAACAAGGCCTCAGACTATCCTAGTGAGAGAAGGCCCATACACAGGCAGACGTGTGATTTTGATTCTTAGCTAGTTATAGAGGTATAAAACAAAGTGATAAAAATACACCTAAGTTCTTAAAGTATAGGCCTTTATAGGCAGGCCTGAATATCTATATTCTAACATATCAAATGCTTCACTGAAAGGCAAATATGCTGTATAGACACTGAATGCCAAATACAGTACAGATACATAATCATTTTATTTATTCTAACTAAAACGCAATCAAGTTAATCTGAGATGGATTATAGAAAATCTTGGGAGTTTAAGGACACAGGCAAACAGCAATAAAAAGATTTAGTTTCTATTAGCACATGTAATATGCTGTTGGCATGATTTTTAGAAGTGCTGAGCACAAATAAATCTCACTGAAGTCAATGGAACTGCAGGTGTTCAGCACCTTGGGGAAAAAAATTAAATAATCACGGAATTCTAATACCCAGCAAAATATAAAACAGAGAGCTTGCTTAGGAAACAGTTATGCAATGAAGAATTTAGCATACTGCTTGCAAATAAATTAGACATCATCTTGAAGTGACGCTGTCGCCAAAAATACTATATACAGGGGGTATCACTAAAAGTATTGGAGGTAGTAACTGCCTTCTACGCAGATCCGTTAAAGCTATGTTTGTGTTAAAAGGATTAGAGAGCAGAACCTATAGACGAGATTATGGAAATATGACATGGATAATTTAGAGACAATGTAACAATAATTATAAATACTTGAGTTACTAAATAAACAATTCCTCTTCCTTAAAAATGGGACACGTCACTTTTAAGTAGTTTGGTTTAGAAAATAAACTCTTCAAAAGAAATAAATCCAATGTAATACCCCTGAAGATGTCAGTGTTTATATTCATAATTTACTAATCAACTGTTCGGTCGTGGAAAGCTTCTTACCTGATTATTTCTTTTTTGCTAGCAGTGTCTCCTACAAATCTGACATGTGGGGCTGTTCCCCTCCCGCCTGCAATTCCAGAGGTGGTTCAGCATTGCAGCATAGACTGTGGATCACAACATGCAGCACCTTTATTCTGAAGGAGGCCTCTGACAGAGCACCATGTTGCTGCCCTACAGACTTCCACAACTGAAACAGGTGGTTTTGTATTTTCCACACACACACACAGATTCAGCGATTTCAAATTCTGAAGGGACCATAGTGATCATCTAGTCTGACCTCCTGTATAAACACAGGCCACAGAAATTCCCCAGTTCCTAGAGCAAATCTTTTAGATAAGCATCCAACCTTGATTTTAAAATTGTAAGTGATGAAGAATCAATCCATCATGACCCTTGGCAAACTGTTCCAATGATTAAGCACCCTCACTGTTAAAAATTTACATTTTATTTCCAGCCTGAATTAATCTAGCTTCAGCTTCCAGCAACTGGGTCGTGCTATACCTTTCTCTGCTAGACTGAAGAACCCATTATTAAATATTTGTTTCTTCTGTAGATACTAACAGACTATAATCAAATCAGCCCCTAACCTCCTCTTTGTTAAGATCAATAGATTGAGCCCCTTCAGTCTATCACTGTGAGGCTTTCTAATCCTTTAATCATTCTCATGACTCTTCTCTGAACTCTCTCAATTTATTAGCATCCTTCACAAATTACGGACACAGGAATTGGACACAGTACTCCAGTATCAGTCATACCAGTGACAAATACGGAGGTAAAACAACCTCTCTCCTCCTACGCCCGCAGTTCACGCATCCAAGGATCACACACATTAATTAGCCTTTTTGGCCACAGCATTGCACTGGGAGATCATGTTCAGCTGATTATCCACCCATGTCCCCCAAGTCTTCCAGAGTCACTGCTTCCCAGGATAGAGTCCCCCATTATGCAAGTATGGCCTACATTCTTTATTCCCTATGGAATGTAAGGTTGTTTTGGAGTGTTTTAGAGTATGCGATCAAGTAATTTGCATTAAAAAGGTTAGACTCAAAGGGAAGATCCTAGATGGTATTCTGGACCTCTCAGGGGAATCCCAAAGATTGTGACCATGACATACGCCTCATGACTGTAGCTATAGCAATGGCTCTAGAGGCAATATCAGATGTGTCAACTGCCACTTGAAGTGATGTTCTGGCCACTTGCAGACCTTTTTCAATGAAAGCTTGGAACTTGGCCCAGTCTTCCTGCCCAAGTTTGTTTTTAAACTCCGTAAATTTGGTGTAATTAAAGAAATCATATTTTGCTAACAACGTCTGGTAGTTAGCAACTCTGAATTGGAGACTAGCCAATTAGAATACTTTCCTATCCAAAAGGCTGGGACGTTTAGCAACTTATCAGTTTGTGTAGTCATGGAGTATTGTACCCAGGATCTTTCTGTAGCCACTTGCACCACTAAGGAGTTGGGCGCCAGATGGTTCAATAAGAACTCAGCCCCTTTAGCTAGTATGAAATACCTTATGTCAGCTATTTTTCATGTAGGGACACAAGAGGCATGGGTTGCCACCGATCTGGTAGGTTCCAGGTTGGCTTGACTAACTAGAAAGGCCACCCTCAAAGGACAGAGAGCTGGAGGATGTCCAATAGCCCGTTATGTGTCTTTGACCTCTTTGAGAGGTATGTGCAGCCACCTCTGCAACAACAGGTACACTTTGTGGTCAACGGGTGAACAGGATTATGAAGGAGCAACTGCCTCATCTGGAGAGGACAACAATATGCCAGTCAGAACCGACTCAATCTCTTCCTTCTCTGCAAATTCTGATGGAACTGGCTAGTATTGACTAGGAGAGGAGTATCAATGCGATTCCCTCATGGATCCTAGGCTTCTACTGTATAGATTAGTGATTCTCAATCTATTTACCATTGTGGGCCAAATATGCAGCTCTCTCTGCATTATGTGGGCTGCAGCCACACAATATATGTACACTACCTGTATGGCCCTGAGGATGTCACATGGGCCACAGCTGTGTAACGACTGGGCCACCAGTTGAGAACCACTAGTATAGATCCTACATACCCCAGTAAAACCAGCAGGGATTGATTGAAAGAGGATGACCTCAGGACATTACCTATAAGCAATTCCCTGCATAACCATATTTGGAAATACCGTCTGCCATTATCTTATCCAGTTTCTCTACAAGTAGGAGAGAGATCCTGTGAACTAGGAAAAGCACAGGACATGTTTACAATGGGGTGTAGCCATATGTGGTGCACTTCGATGTTGAACTAGATGCCATAGCTCTGGCTGAGAATCTCCGTGTGTCCATTAAGGTGTCTATGGTAAAAGTTGTTGCTAAAGTTACTTTTAAGGGTTAACGTGAAGCTAGGATGGTGCCTGTCATTCAGAGCCTTTAGGTCATCCAGTCGGAACACTGTAGCTCTTGCAAAGCATGCAGTGGTCAAGGATGCTCTGACAGTGGCTGAGGAAGCCTCAAAATTGCTCCAAAGAGTGTTGTGCCTTTTGGCAAGAAATCCCTATTTGATCGTATCATCATATCCTTCACTAAGGATGCCACCGAAGAATATGCTGTTGGTATTTTGTGAGGGTATTTTTTTGGTTGTTGCATTTTGTACTTATTTAAATGCTTGTCCACTTAAATGCTTCCTCCCCATCAGAGGATTGCCATTCACATCAAAGAAAGAGTAAAGGGGAATTGCTGTCTCAAACTGGGATTTGGCTAGTGCATATTTGCCTTAAACTGGCAAAGGAATCAATCAGTATCAAAACAAACCATGACTACCTGCTGCATAGGGGCTACTCTGCAAAGCTAAACTGCCTCTATAACGGCAGAAAAGGGAACAGCGCCATGCACCACAGAATTGTGGAAGAAGCTAGGCTACAACGCAAAATGTCCAGAAGCTTAGAGCAACTTAGAAAGGAAAAGAGTTAAGAAAGAATTACAATAGGGTCTTTCATTATATAAACAAGACACAAACATGACATACTGTTTGGCAAACACCATACACACAGGAATGGCCTTTTATCTATCACTACATTTTATATTACATATATAGCTTGTGACATTTAACAAAGGATAAAAGAGCAAAAGAGAATTAAAGTTGCTATAGAAATTAAAATGCTAAACATCTTTATTTGTGTGATTAAAGCGTAACCTTAACATTGCAGGAGCAGTTTTCTGCATATCACCAAGGATTCTGCATGGCATTTATATTCTTTTAAAAAGGTACATTATTGGCATTAAAAACACCGACATAATCCCTTTTAAGGTGGCTATGGGACATACAAACAAGGAAAAATTAACTGAAACAAAAAGCAAAAAAAATTTGATTTGAACTTTTTCTAAAGTCTGACAATAATGAGATCTAGAAGACAAGGCAATAATGTATACAAGCCAGGCAGTTGTCTTCATTCCTATAATTTACAATTTTATAGTCAACGACGAGCAACAGCATGCACTCAAAACAAACAAAAAAAAGACAGCATACGAACTTTTCCTCAGTACAGTTCTCCATCTAGTGGTCAAACAAAAAACAAAACAAGGAAAAAAAATCCACAAGCAGAATCATTTGCTATATCATTTTATTTAAGCTGTGATATTTTTAACAAAGTTAATGACAAAAAATTATTCCAGCGTCAATAAGATAGCAAGCATTTTGTAATGAGACACTGAATTTTCCACAAAGTGTTGACACCCTCTCTTGTGAATAATTAAAATACAGAGATTTAAGGTCTTTCCAATATTTTCATTTTCATAGATTCATAGATATTTAGGTCAGAAGGGACCATTATGATCATCTAGTCTGACCTCCTGCACAATGCAGGCCACAGAATTTCACCCACCACTCCTAAAAAAGACCTCACACCTATATCTGTGCTATTGAAGTCCTCAAATTGTAGTTTGAAGACCTCAAGGAGCAGAGAATCCTCCAGCAAGTGACCCGTGCCCCATGCTACAGAGGAAGGCGAAAAACCTCCAGGGCCTTCCAATCTGCCCTGGAGGAAAATTCCTTCCCGACCCCAAATATGGCGATCAGCTAAACCCTGAGCATATGGGCAAGATTCATCAGCCAGATACTACAGAAAATTCTTTCCCGGGTAACTTGGATCTTACCCCATCTAAAAACCCATCACAGGCCATTGGGCCTATTTACCATGAATATTTAATTACCAAAACCATGTTATCCCATCATACCATCTCCTCCATAAACTTATCGAGTTTAATCTTAAAGCAAGATAGATCTTTTGCCCCCACTACTTCCCTCGGAAGGCTATTCCAAAACTTCACTCCTCTGATGGTTAGAAACCTTCGTCTAATTTCTAATCTAAATTTCCTAGTGGCCAGTTTATATCCATTTGTTCTTGTGTCCACATTGGTATTGAGTTTAAATAATTCCTCTCCCTCTCTGGTATTTATCCCTCTGATATATTTATAGAGAGCAATCATATCTCCCCTCAACCTTCTTTTAGTTAGGCTAAACAAGCCAAGCTCCCTGAGTCTCCTTTCATAAGACAAGTTTTCCATTCCTCGGATCATCCTAGTAGCCCTTCTCTGTACCTGTTCCAGTTTGAATTCATCCTTCTTAAACATGGGAGACCAGAACTGCACACAGTATTCCAGGTGAGGTCTCACCAGTGCCTTATATAACGGTACTAAAACCTCCTTATCCCTACTGGAAATACCTCTCCTGATGCATCCCAAGACGACATTAGCTTTTTTCACAGCCATATCACATTGGCAGCTCATAGTCAACCTATGATCAACCAATACTCCAAGGTCCTTTTCCTCCTCCGTTACTTCTAGTTGATGCGTCCCTAGCTTATAACTAAAATTCTTGTTATTAATCCCTAAATGCATGACCTTACACTTCTCACTATTAAATTTCATCCTATTCCTATTACTCCAGTTTACAAGGTCATCCAGATCCTCCTGTAGGGTATCCCTGTCCTTCTCTAAATTAGCAATACCTCCCAGCTTTGTATCATCTGCAAACTTTATTAGCACACTCCCACTTTTTGTGCCCAGGTCAGTAATAAAAAGATTAAATAAGATTGGTCCCAAAACTGATCCTTGAGGAACTCCACTGGTAACCTCCCTCCAACTTGACAGTTCACCTTTCAGTAGGACCCGTTGTAGTCTCCCCTTTAACCAATTCCCTATCCACCTTTCAATTTTCCTATTGATGCCCATCTTATCCAATTTAACTAATAATTCCCCATGTGGCACAGTATCAAACGCCTTACTAAAATCTAAATAAATTAGATCCACTGCGTTTCCTTTATCTAAAAAATCTGTTACTCTCTCAAAGAAGGAAATCAGGTTGGTTTGGCACGATCTACCTTTTGTAAAACCATGTTGTATTTTGTCCCATTTACCATTGACTTCAATGTCCTTAACTACCTTCTCCTTCAAAATTTTTTCCAAGACCTTGCATACTACAGATGTCAAACTAACAGGCCTATAATTACTTGGATCACTTTTTTTCCCTTTCTTAAAAATAGGAACTATGTTAGCAATTCTCCAATCATATGGTACAACCCCTGAATTTACAGATTCATTAAAAATTCTTGCTAATGGGCTTGCAATTTCTTGTGCCAATTCTTTTAATATTCTTGGATGAAGATTATCTGGGCCCCCCGATTTAGCCCCATTAAGCTGTTTGAGTTTCGCTTCTACCTCAGATATGGTGATGGCTACCTCCATATCCTCATTCCCATTTATCATGCTACCATTATCCCTAAGATCCTCTTTAGTCTTATTAAAGACTGAGGCAAAGTATTTGTTTAGATATTGGGCCATGCCTAGATTATCCTTGACCTCCACTCCATCCTCAGTTTTTAGCGGTCCCACTTCTTCTTTCTTTGTTTTCTTCCTATTTATATGACTATAGAACCTTTTACTATTGGTTTTAATTCCCTTTGCAAGGTCCAACTCTACTTGACTTCTAGCCTGTCTCACTTTATCCCTACATATTCTGACCTCAATAAGGTAGCTTTCCTTACTGATCCCTCCCTTCTTCCACTCCCTATATGCTTTCTGCTTTTTTATTTTTAATTTATATAATCTAAGATTTCTTATATAAAAGACAAAAGACTATACAGTCACAACTCAAAACATTTTTTAATGCATTGTACTAAAACTTCAGGGTCTAGATTATTAGAAAATATAATATCTGAATGATCTTACACTTAAATCTGATTTATGGTTAGAAACAAGTGTTAAAACTGCAGTATGTTACTCAATGAATGTGCAGCCAGTAGGCAATCAGTGTCAAAGCCACTTAGTTTTCTGAGAAAGTTTATATTATTGTTTGCCCTGAAAAACCAACACAATATTGTTACAGTAAACTGGATTCTGTTTGGCTGAAGGCACTTACAGAAACATCACATTAAGTGCCTATTTGCATAATTTTTATAACTTAGTGATTTTGGGGGAAGTAGCGGTGAAGCATTATTTCTTCAGCATTCTGATGCTTAGACCCCTAATATACAGGAATCTTAAAAGCGTGTATCCTCTTCTTCCTTAGCAACTTGAACTCAGGCATATGCTTTGACCCTACAAAGGCCTTAGAAAGAGAGAGGAAACATCCCTTGCTCAGAAACCTTACCCAGAGACAACAGCTACCAAAGCAGTACACACTCTAAACTTAACAGGATTATTAATTTGAAACAGCCTCCAAATTAAACTTCAGAGAATTAAACTATTTTAACCTCATCCAGCTTTTTCCTTTTAGGATGGGTCAGACATGAAGTTGCTTAAAAAGAAAATTCCCAGATAAGAATATAGCTTTCCTTCTTCTAGATGGTTAAGATATGGAACAGTGTGATGTTAATAGCAGTGAGTACCATATCCAAAAGAAAGAAACATTAACTATATACAGATTTTGGGCTTATCTACACAGTTAGTTAGCTTGCAGCAAGCCAGGCCTGCCACACAGTAATTGACTATGTGAATCCCGTTGCCACGCACTACGGAACTTCTGACACACAGCAAAACAGGACTGACGTAGTCAGTTACCCTCTGACAGTCTTGCACGCTGCACATTCACTGCCCAGCTTACTGTGCACTAACTAGCTATTTAGACACGGCCTGTGAGTCCATAAGGAAAGAAGCTACTGAGTCACAGCTTGTAGCAATCTGTTCACGACTGGATGTGTTCATAGAATCCTAGAATATCAGGGTTGGAAGGGACCTCAGGAGGTCATCCAATCCAACCCCCGCTCAAACCAGGACCAATCCCCAACTAAATCATCCCAGCCAGAGCTTTGTCAAGCCTGACCTTAAAAACTTCTAAGGAAGGAGATTCCACCACCTCCCTAGGTAATGCATTCCAGTATTTCACTACCCTCCTAGTGAAAAAGTTTTTCCTAATATCCAACCTAAACCTCCCCCACTGCAACTTGAAACCATTGCTCCTTGTTCTGTCATCTGCTACCACTGAGAACAGTCTAGATCCATCCTCTTTGGAACACCCTTTCAGGTAGTTGAAAGTAGCTATCAAATCCCCCCTCATTCTTCTCTTCTGCAGACTAAACAATCCCAGTTCGCTCAGCCTCTCCTCATAACTCATGTGTTCCAAGGCCCTAATCATTTTTGTTGCCCTCTGCTAGATGCTTTCCAATTTTTCCACATCGTTCTTGTAGTGTGGGGCCCAAAACTGGACACAGTATTCCAGATGAGGCCTCACCAATGTCGAATAGAGGGGAACGATCTCGTCCCTCGATCTGCTGGCAATGCTCCTACTTATACATCCCAAAATGCCACTGGCCTTCTTGGCAACAACGGCACACTGACTCATATCTAGCTTCTCGTCCACCGTAACCCCTAGGTCCTTTTCTGCAGAACTGCTGCCTAGCCATTCAGTCCCTAGTCTATAGCGGTGCATGGGATTCTTCCGTCCTAAGTGCAGGACTCTACACTTCTTTGTTGAACCTCATCAGATTTCTTTTGGCCCAATCCTCTAATTTGTCTAGGTCCTTCTATATCCTATCTTCCTCTCCTCCCAGTTTAGTGTCATCTGCAAACTTGCTGAGGGTGCAATCCACACCATCCTACAGATCATTTATGAAGATATTGAACAAAACCGGCCTGAGGACTGACCCTTGAGGCACTCCACTTGATACTGGCTCCTAACTAGACATGGAGCCATTGATCTCTACCCATTGAGCCCGACGATCTAGCCAATTTTCTATCCACCTTCTAGTCCATTCATCCAGCTCATACTTCTTTAACTTGCTGGCAAGAATACTGTGGGAGACCGTATCAAAAGCTTTGCTAAAGTCAAAGAACACCACGTCCACTGCTTTCCTCTCATCCACAGAGCCAGTTATCTCGTCATAGAATGCAATTAGGTTAGTCAGGCATGACTTGCCCTTGGTGAATCCATGCTGACTGTTCCTCATCACTTTCCTCTCCCATAAGTGCTTCAGAATTGATTCCTTGAGGACCTGCTCCATGATTTTTCCAGGGACTGAGGTGAGGCTGACTGGCCCATAAGTTCCCAGGATCCTCCTTCTTCCATTTTTTAAAGATGGGCACTACATTAGCCTTTTTCCAGTCGTCCGGGACTTCCCCCGATTGCCATGAGTTTTCAGAGATAATGACCAATGGCTCTGCAATCACATCCGCCAACTCCTTTAGCACTCTCGGATGCAACGCATCCGGGCCCATGGACTTGTGCTCATCCAGCTTTTCTAAATAGTCCCGAACCACTTCTTTCTCCACAGAGGGCTGGTCACCTCCTCTCCATGCTGTGCTGCTCAGTGCAGTAGTCTGGGAGCTAACCTTGTTAATGAAGACAGAGGCAAAAAAAGCATTGAGTACATTAGCTTTTTCCACATCCTCTGTCACTAGGTTGCCTCCCTCATTCAGTAAGGGGCCCACACTTTCCTTGACTTCCTTCTTGTTGCCAACATACCTGAAGAAACCCTTCTTGTTACTCTTAACATCTCTTGCTAGCTGCAACTCCAATTGTGGTTTGGCCTTCCTGATTTCACTCCTGCGTATCCGAGCAATATTTTTATACTCTTCCCTGGTCATTTGTCCAATCTTCCACTTCTTGTAAACTTCTTTTTTGTGTTTAAGATCAGCAAGGATTTCACTGTTCAGCCAAGCTGGTCGCCAGCCATATTTACTGTTCTTTCTACACATCGGGATGGTTTGTCCCTGTAACCTCAATAAGGATTCTTTTAAAATACAGCCAGCTCTCCTGGACTCCTTTCCCTGTCATGTTATTCTCCCAGGGGATCCTGCCCATCAGTTCCCTGAGGGAGTCAGAGTCTGCTTTTCTGAAGTCCAGGGTCCGTATTCTGCTGCTCTCCTTTCTTCCCTGTGTCAAGATCCTGAACTCGACCATCTCATGGTCACTGCTTCCCAGGTTCCCATCCACTTTTGCTTCCCCTACTAATTCTTCCCAGTTTGTGAGCAGCAGGTCAAGAAGAGCTCTGCCCCTAGTTGGTTCCTCCACCACTTGCACCAGGAAATTGTCCCCTACATTTTCCAAAAACTTCCTGGATTGTCTGTGCACCGCAGTATTGCTCTCCCAGCAGATATCACGGTGATTGAAGTCTCCCATGAGAACCAGGGTCTGCGATCTAGTAACTTCCGTGAGATGCTGGAAGAAAGCCTCATCCACCTCCTCTCCCTGGTCCGGTGGTCTATAGCAGACTCCCACCACGACATCACCCTTGTTGCTCACACTTCTAAACTTAATCCAGAGACTCTCAGGTTTTTCTGCAGTTTCATACTTGAGCTCTGAGCAGTCATACATACAATGCAACTCCCCCACCTTTTCTGCCCTGCCTGTCCTTTCTGAACAGTTTATATCCATCCACGATAGTACTCCATTCATGTAAGTTATCCCACTAAGTCTCTGTTATTCCAGTCACGTCATAATTCCTTGACTGTGCCAGGACTTCCAGTTCTCCCTGCCTGTTTCCCAGGCTTCTTGCCTCTCAGGGCACTTCAAAGAAAACGTACTGATGGCCAAGTTACCGTTCTGCAAATTTCCTCATTCTGTCTTCGATGTTGCCACCTATCTGACTGAGAGCACAGGAATATACATGACTGGGTCTGCTCCTCTTGCTTCAGCCTTTGCAATGCTCACCTTTTCACTGAGGTGTTTAAGCTTTTTTTTTCCTGGAATGCAAAGTGGCAATGCACTATGAGGTCACTTTAATTTCCACCAGTCATTGGTAGACTGATTTTCATGACTCCTCTACTGGTCAATTCATGCTGTTCAACTTCCCTGGAGTGCTTGGGATTTGGACAGAGGTCTGAGGACGACCTTATCCAGGTAGAAGGTTTGGGTATTCTCATTTCATGGATACTGCATATATTTCCAAATCTCTCCTAGTCGAAGAAGATTTGGAAGTAAAAGTACAGAGAGACTTATCCCAGCAGCATGAATGGGTATCTCAGTGCCTTAAAAAAATAACTAAGGCTCCAAAGAATATGAACAACAAAGATGCTGCCCTCAGGAATGTGGTATCATGTCAATAGCTAGCACAGCCAGTCAAGTTTTTTTGTTTGTTTGTTTCGTAGCTGATCAAGTGCATAATAGACAAAGTATGTTTCTTGACAGCACTTGCTTTGAAACCCACAGATTCGCAGCCTTGCAAAAATTCCAACGTGTGTTTAACTTCTGTTGACTTTGCTTAGAAGTCTTTCATAATACCAATATCTGAACTTTGTCCATATTTTCTCTTTCAATGAGTTTAATTTATTTCAGGAAGCTAGGAATGTGTCAATATCTTTGTGACTATCCAAGGGAGCATCAGTTCATCCCTCACAAACTCTCAGTTTATCGTAGCATGTTAGAATTTAGTGGATGATCCACCCACCCACTCCACATGTCAGAAGACTTGTATTGGACCAGATTACTGGAGGATGATGTGCATTGGGATTATGTCCAAGAACCATTGCCTCCACGCCCTTTGGGGCCAATCAGCATCATTACAACTTGTTCCACTGCAATCTTTTTATGGTCATTCCCAGGAAAGACGTACAGCTATACCAAAGGTGATGTTTAGAAGAGAAGAAGATCTACCACTGTCACGGGATCTCTCTACTTGTTAAGCAAAAAAAATTTGAGTCTGTTTGGAGTCCTGACTTGACCCGTTCACCTGACTTGACCCATTTACCTGTACAACAATGCTGGCTCCCAATCCCGCAATGACATCACCAATGAAGATAGTCCTATCCTTGGTATACAGGACTCAAACTGATTTTATGTGGCCTCTGCCCAGCTCAACAGTTTATTATCCTTATTATGCAGCATGGACAACTTTGATCATACGTACCATCACCTTAGTGTTGTCAACTATGACTAGCGTGTGTGCGCGGTACAGATATATCTATAATTTAAGCACAAATTGGATTGCCCCAAGTTACAACCAGTTAATGTTCCTTTTTTGATTCTTGGTCTGCCTGTGTAATTTGGTAGTTCAGATTATCTCTACGGGGAGGCATGCATCCATTGTTAGCATTGCTCTAATGGTACCACGGATGCGTGCCACCTCAGTAGAAATAATCTGAACTATCAGCAACAGTCTGACACTGACAAGTTAGGCTGATTTAATATTTTTTGGGTGGCTCCTCCTATTTATTGTGGGCCCATTAAGTTGGGGGCCCTCCACTTTGTACTTAAGGCTGGAATATGAGCGGCTCTGCAACTCTACAGCTTTCTCTTAGGGAAGCACACCAAGTGAAGAGATAATAGCATGCCCTGAGCCTGCCTTAGAAATCTTATTTGTACCAGCTGTGCAGCTGACAGTGTGTACGTCTATACTTCACACTCCTTACAGCAGCATGCTGAGTATATATGCTGCATGCCCCCCCTAGCAGGGGCATAGATAATACAAAAGACAGTAAAGCACTGCTTAGGCACATAAAGACGCACATGAATCCTTTGGGTACATACCCTAGATAGCTCTCTACATACCCAAGCAATTCCTCTCCTGTAGGCACTGCTATGTTTAAGAATGTAGTATCCTACTGCCTCCCCACTGCCTGAGTCTTTCGCCACCACAGGGAAAGAAGTTGGGAGTGACTTGGATTAGATTATGGATGCTTGACCTGCAACTCTGAGGGACAACAAATTTGTCTTTTAGTGTCTTATGTTCCACTGAGTGTCCTCCCTCAAAACTCTTGATTACCCATGTGTTTGAGTTAGCCTTTCCTCATGCATGAGCAAATTTCTGACACCACCTTCCGAAGAAATGTATCTGAGTTTTGTTGTTTGGTACAGGAGACTAGTCTGTTCCCCGCTTCCCCTTGTTCCAGCAGCCCCTGCTGGGAACACAGCTGCACCTGTGTACTCTAGATGAGCAATGGTCATAAAAGGACTGCTTCTCTGAAGAAGACTACTTAAATTCCTTCTGTGATGCCTTATGGAAGGCAGGCAACATCTTATACATATCCATCACCTCCATGACAGCTCTGACTTTTACTTCCCCGTGCAGTTTTTTGCTTGCATATTTAGAGGCAGTTTAATTATGCCTTCCAAAATCTAAGCCAACAATGTCTCCTCACCCAATATACTGGACACCACGGACGAGAGCAAGCAGCATGAGCCCCAGAATTCATCCGCTGTAAAGGAGGCATCCAAAGATATGTTTGGAAGAACTGACTTTAATTTCTACCTGTTGGTTGAACAGTCTTCCAGTTCATGAGTCAGGCCAGTATAGCTTGAGAACAGAATGAAGTTGTAGAGGCTTGTAGTAAAGATCCTTTAGAGTCAATCTCTCAAGGATGGCCTCCTATCCACAATCATCCTGTCCAGGGACTCCTTGAGTAAGAATTCCCTCTCTAAGGATTCAGTTGTGTCTTGGGGTATGTCTATAATGCACATTAAGCCCGGGCTCTGACTCAGGTTTGAGCCCAAGCCCTGCTTCCATCCACATACAAATCAGTCTGACTCTGTTCCACAAGCACTCAAGACCTGGGTTGCAGGAACCTGTGAGAGGGGTGAGTCAGAGTCCATGTCCCACTAGGACTTGGGTCTAGGCCCTGTCGTTTTGCAACGTGGATGCAGTTCAAGCCGCGGACCCAAGTCAGAAGATCTAAGTAGTGCAGTATTAGCATGGCTGTGAACCTGGGTCCAGCAATTGTATACCTAGGTTTAAAAAGCAGTGTGAGCGCTCAAGTGTGGGCTTGGAAACACTGAGAACCACAAGCCCAGGTCCCACAGAACCACGTTTATAGTGCAGAGTAGACATACCCTCAATTGAACAGCAATAGCTGCGTCTAACTTCACCAAAGGTACATTGACCTTTTTATTCTTTAGGAGCAAACAGGACTTCTGAAGTGATCTGATCGTTCTACTTGGGTATTCACACTGTCTTTATAATATACATGTTGGATGCTGGGATACTGGGACATTATCCAGGTACAATCTGGACTACTGAACAGCTGTGTCCCTTCAATTCTCCAATCTGGGGAACCTTTTACATTGCTTCACTGTGAGAGCAACCACCCCTGGCCTGTTCACACACAGCCTCTAGCATGTAAATTACTCCCAACTACACTGCATGAGTGCTTAGCTAGCCACTCATGAATTACATTGCAGAGTGACAAGCAAATCCCCAGTCCCAGACTTGTCCCCAGAAATGTGTGTCTTGTACTGTCCAGTTCTTTCCTTCTGGACAATACAAGCTCATAGGAAGTCCATATCATTTTCCCAAACACTTCAATCCAAATACACTGGTTTAGACAAAACAAGTTTATTAACTACAGAAAGACAGATTTTAAATGATTACAAGTAATGAGGCATAAAAGGAGAACTGGTTACAAAGAAATAAAAGATAAAATACAAACTAATACCTACTTTAACAAGTTAAGTGAACAAAGCAAAAGGTTCGGTCTCTCTCACCACATGTTCTCTTGTAGTCTTACGGGCTGGATCTTTCATGAATTCCTCCCCAGTCCAATGATGCTTCCTTTGTCTTTCGAGTGTTGTAGGTGCCATGAGTAGAGATGAAAGGAGAGATAATTTGTAGCTTGTGGCGGGTCTGCCATGAGTAATCACAGTTCACTGACTTTTCTGGATGATGTTATGGCGAGTAGGAACGTAACTTTCAGTGAAAGATGGGACACAGAACATCAGGCTAAAGGTTTGAAGGGAGGTCTGGTGAGAGAGCAAAGAACAAAAATGAGGTCCCACTGGGATGAGAGTTTCACCAACAGTGGGAAGGATCGAAAAAGCCCCTTCGAAAATCTAGCTGTTGCAGGATGAGAAAATATAGCGTAGTTGTCAACAGGAGAATGAACTCTGACTGCTACCAAATGAACCCAGAGGGAACCTAAAGAAAGACCAAAAGTTTTAAAGATAAGTAGATATGCCAGAATATAAGGGGTCCCAGCAGATTCTGGAGATACCAGTTATCGGTGACCCCAACAGGAAAAACGTTTCCATTTATCTGAACATCTGCTGGTAGAATCTTTCCTACTTTGATTGAGAATAGACTGCACCACTCTGGAACATGAACACACTACAACCGATGCCCATCCAAGCACCAAGCCCTGAGTTGCAACAGTTCCAGGTTAGGGTGCCTGAAGATGTCTTTGTGTTATGTCAGAAGGTCCAGAAATGTACAGATTCTTATGGGCGGACAAGATGAGAGTTTCGGTATATCCGTGAACCAGAACTATTTTGGCAAGTTGGATGCAATAAGGAAGACTCAATCTCTGTCATGACAAATTTTCCATAGAATCTATGGTAGTAATGGGATTGGAGGTAACATCTGAGGTGATCCCTCTATGGTAGCAGAAGGGCAACTCCCTTTGAGCCCTTGCCTAGAGCAACTCTGGAGCAGTACAGAGAGAGCTTCCTAGTCATCTGAGAGGTGAAAAGTTCCCACAATGGCATTCCGCACTGGTGAAGACCTCATCAGGAACCGAATCATGAATCTCCCATTTCTGGTCCACAGAAAAATGGCAAATATGCTTCTGAAAGGATTATTTGATGGCTGGTGGACCAAAGATTAAATGACTCCACACAAGGAGGGAGGGGGATCTCGTTCCCCTCTGATTGTTTGTGTAGAAGACAGTTGTCACATTGTCCAACATTATTTGGATATGCTGGGATCAGATGAATGGGAAAGAAGGAATTGCAGGCCCAACACACAGCTCTCAGTTCTAGTAAATTGACATGCATCTTGGACTACCTAGGGGTATGATCATCTATATGAACTCCCCAACCTGAGAGGGAGGCATCAGTAACAATGGTTGTCTTCGGTGTCCATGTGAGGAAAGGGATCCCCGCTCAAACTTTCTTCGACTTTATCCACTGGACAAAAGCGTCTGGAACCTTAAACAGAGTGGTCATTTTGGCATTAACGTTGCCTCGCTATGGTGAGTACACAGACAGAAACCAGGTTTTCAGACAACAAAGATGAAGACTGAAAAATGGTTTCACATGTGTGCATGAGGCCACAAGGCCAAGGAGGGACAGGCATGTTCTGACTTATGTCCAGGGCCTGAAGGTGACCTGGTTTATGAGAGCACCCAGGGAATGGAATCTCTCGATAGAAAGGCTCTTGTTGCCATTTCTATGGATGTTTGCGGTGCTAGTAGGGGTCAACGTGGACTTCTCATAGCTGACACGAACTTCTAGAGAAGGACATAGGTGGAACAGGAATCAGGCTGACAACCAGACTTCCTCATATGATCTGCTCATTAGGAGCCAGTCATACAGGTATGGGAAGATGGTGAACTCATTCCTTCTCATCCAAGCTGCCACCACTGAAAAAAAATTTGTAAAGACTCTGCACGCTGTAGCTAATACAAATGGAAGAACCCAGAATTGGTAATGGTCTTGACCAAAGGGGAACACGAGGAACCTGAGGAACCTTCAGTGGGATGGGCAAATGTCTATGTGAAAGTATGCCAAGATAAGGCGGGTTTTATTGGACTAACTTCTACTGGTGAAAGAGAACAGCCTTCAAGCTGCACAAAGTATGCATCTTTCATGTCAAAAGCCACCAACCGTGTGCCCTCTTCCAGGCAGTGAATTATTGATGCCAATGTGATCATGCAGAATTTTAATTTTTGGATGTATATATTTAGTCAGTGTAGGCTTAAAATAGGCCTGCATCTCCTATTCTTTCCGAGAACTAAGAAGTATGGGGAGTAGAATCCTTCACCCTGATGTTGAGGTGGAACTTCTTCTTTCTCCACTGGGGAGCCATAGGAGTCCACTTCTTGAAAGAGAATTTCCTCATAAGACTGATTCCTGAAAAGGAACTAGGAAGGGGGTTTGTGGGTAGGAGTTGACAGAAACACAATCAGATAGCCACAATGAATCATTTCCAGTACTCATCTATTGGTTGCTAGGATCCTCCACGTGCAGGCAAATTTGGTAAGGCAGCATCAAAAAACTGAGAGGGGAGGATGATGTGGCATCAATAAAGAGACACGGTCTCAGCAGTCTCGTCAAAATAAATTCTTTGTTTGAGGGTTAGAATGAGGTGCGGCAGTGGATGTCACAGGACTTGTGTGTCTGGGCCTGTGCATGCTCTGTCACTTATGTGGTGATTCCTGAGGGCGCTGGTAGTAAAAAAATTGAAGGGGTTGTCTCACTCTGTATCCTTGCAATGCTGTCTCATAGAGGCAAGGGTATAAATGCCCAGAGAGTGAAAAGTTTTTTCTTGAGTCCTTGAGGGAGTGGAGAGGTTCATCCGTCTTCTCTTGGAACAAATTAACTGCATCTAAAGGCCGATCCTGAATGGTGCTCTGTACCTCCCCTGGGAAATCTGAGGATTGTAACCAGGAAGGTCATAGCCATCCCTCTGACCACAACTTCTGCAGCAGATACTGCAGCTTGGAGGGAAGTCTTGACCACCAAATTTGCCCTCATCAATTAAGGAGTGGAAGTGGGCTCTAACTTCCTAAAGCAGCTTGTCTTTAAAATCTAAAAACTTCACATAATTGTTAAAAATCATATTTAGCTAGATGAGCCTTGAAATTCAAAATCCTGAACTGGAGAGAGATGGAGAAAGAGATCTTTCTTCCCAGGAGATTCAGCCATTTGGCACCCTTTTTTGAGGGAACCATTTTTGGGCGTTGCAGCCTGGATCTCTCAGTGGCTGCTTGTACCACCAAGGAGTTAGACAGTGGGTACAAGAACAGAAACTCTCTCCCCTTGGATGGAACAAAATAGTGCTTCTCGGCCCTCTTTAGGGTGGGAGCACAAGAAGCAGGAGCGTGCCACATCATTTTTGCTGGATCCACGATGACCTCATTGATCAGGCGGGCACTCGACTGGGGCCTAAGTACTGTAAAATGCCTCACAATCTATTCTGGAGCTCCTGAACTTCAAGTTGTATCTGCAGCTTGGACACCACCCTGTGCAGGAGGAGTTCCTGATATTGCCTGAATTCATCAGCCAGAGACCATGAAGATGGGGTAACTGCCTCATCAGGGGAGGATGATGAAATTGCTCCCAGAACCACTAGGTCCGGATCACCTTTGTCCTCCGAATACTCCAACTGGACTGCTTAGGGTTGGCCAGTAGATTGTAATTAAAGTTCATGTACCAATCTGGGATGCCCCACTAGTACCAGTATGAGGGATTAAATGGCACAAGAAACAGGAGGACGAAACAGCAAGATTTTTTTGGTTTGGTTTAAAGATTTTAGATTAAACGGGTTCTACTACAAAATGAAATCTGAATCCTACTGTTTGCTCTACTTGGAGGAAGAGAATTCTAGGCAGGGTTTGCAAGATTAGGGTTAAATCTGATCACTGGATCAAAGGACCAATATGCCTCTAAATCCCAATGATCTAGTCTATGTCTCACAACCATATAGAAGCGCTGTAGCATGACTCCTGACAGACATTTAGTTTAGTAAAAAGAAAAGGAGTACTTGTGGCACCTTAGAGACTAACCAATTTATTTGAGCATAAGCTTTCGTGAGTTACAACTCACTTCATCGGATGCATACTGTGGAAAGTGTAGAAGATCTTTTTATATACACACAAAGCATAAAAAGATCTTCTACACTTTCCACAGTATGCATCCGATGAAGTGAGCTGTAGCTCACGAAAGCTTATGCTCAAATAAATTGGTTAGTCTCTAAGGTGCCACAAGTACTCCTTTTCTTTTTGCGAATACAGACTAACACAGCTGTTACTCTAAAACCTGTCATTTAGTTTATAGTGTTTATTTTGATACCCTATTGTTCCATAGGTGGTGTGACATCATTCCAAATGCAGAGCTGCCCTTGGCTATCCAATGGGTAATCTCATCAATTTTGGCATTCTGTGACTCCCTAGGTAGCAAAACTTCTTCATAGACTTGAGAGGAGCACTGCAGATTTTAATTGGGTAGACATGTCCATTCCCCAGCATAGGCTGGTGCTATACTTCAGTTTTCTTTAGGCTGATTGTGAAACTAAAATGATTGATTGCACAAGTGAAGTGATCAGTTATAAACTGAACATCCTCAAGCAAGCAACCAGTGGACAGATTCTGGGTCGCCTCCCCGGGGCAATGCCATCCACCACTGAATGATAATGAATACCTATCAAGACAGCAAACTATAGCTTGAAAGGGACTTTCATAATCTATTTATGTGTAAAAATGATTTCCTGGTGACTTCTTTTTTCTTTGCAGGGCTGTTGTAACCCAGGTTGGTCCCAGGAGATGAGAGAGATAAGGTAGGTGAGTAATACCTTTTACTGGATTAACTTCTGTTCATGGAAGAGGTACGAGCTTTCGAGCTTCATAGGGAAGAAAAGGAAGAACACTCTGAAGTTCAATGGCTTATACCTTCTGCCAATAGAAGTTGGTCCAGTCAAAGATATTACCTCACCTACGTTCTTTCAGAAGGCTGAACAACAGAGTGGATTGCTTCTTTTTGCTAACCAGAAGGATACACTATATTCTATATACATTTAAACAATTATGCATCTTAACTTACATTTATTCAGTTCTTAATTTTTATATATTTCTTATGTTAGATAATGGTGAATTATGCATTTAGCATTCACTAACTGATTATTAATTTTTTACTTATGATTTGTGTCAAGCTTTATTTGGACGGAAATTCAAATTCAACTAAAAATGCACAAAAACAGCATTTAAATTTTTTTAAATGATTATTAAATAAAACTACAATACCTTAAATGTGTGAGATACATAAGAAAAAAAAGTTTATCAAAACACGTTTTGCAAAACAGGCTGCACTGCGGGGACAGGACGACGGTGAAGAAATTTGGCAGCATGTGACCTCCAGAAGAAGAAAGGGGAGCGTCCATGTACCAGCAACGCAGATACGGGTAAGTAACCATTTTCATGTTCTCTCCACAGGTACCAATGCGAAGAGTGGACTAGATGATACATTGAGGGAAGGGAACAAAAGGAGACTCCGCCGATTGGAAGGCATGAGATGCACTGTCCTAGGGTTGGTGGTTCCATGACAACCGCTCCCAAGAGAACGAAGTGGGTGATGGTGGTCGGGGACTCTCTCCTCAGGGGGACTGGGTCACGTATCTGCCGCCCCGACCGGGAAAACCGAGAAGTCTGCTGCTTGCCAGGAGCAAGGATTCACGATGTGACGGAGAGACTGCCGAGACTCATCAAGCCCTCAGATCGCTACCCCTTCCTGCTTCTCCACGTGGGCACCAATGATACTGTCAAGAATGACCTTGAGCAGATCATTGCAGACTACGTGGCTCTGGGAAGAAGGATAAAGGAGTTTGACGTGCAAGTGGTGTTCTCGTCCATCCTCCCCGTGGAAGGAAAAGGCCTGGGATGAGACCGTTGAACCGTGGAAGTCAATGAATGGCTACTCAGGTTTGGGCTTTGATCATGGGATGGTGTTCCAAGAAGGAGGAGTGCTAGGCAGAGACAGGCTCCACCTAATGAAGAGAGGGAAGAGCATCTTCGCAAGCAGGCTGGCTAACCTAGTGAGGAGGGATTTAAACTTAAGTTCAACGGGGGAAGGAGACCAAAGCCCTGAGGTAAGTGGGGAAGTGGGATACTGGGAGGAAGCACGAGCAGGAGCATATGAGGGGGAGGGCGCCTGCCTTAAACTGAGAAAGAGGGACGATCAGCGAGTTATCTCAAGTGCCTATACACAAATGCAAGAAGCCTGGGAAACAAGCAGGGAGAACTGGAAGTCCTGGCACAGTCAAGGAATTATGACGTGACTGGAATAACAGAGACTTAGTGGGATAACTTACATGAATGGAGTACTATCGTGGATGGATATAAACTGTTCAGAAAGGACAGGCAGGGCAGAAAAGGTGGGGGAGTTGCATTGTATGTATGACTGCTCAGAGCTCAAGTATGAAACTGCAGAAAAACCTGAGAGTCTCTGGATTAAGTTTAGAAGTGTGAGCAACAAGGGTGATGTCGTGGTGGGAGTCTGCTATAGACCACCGGACCAGGGAGAGGAGGTGGACGAGGCTTTCTTCCGGCATCTCACGGAAGTTACTAGATCGCAGGCCCTGGTTCTCATGGGAGACTTCAATCACCGTGATATCTGCTGGGAGAGCAATACTGCGGTGCACAGACAATCCAGGAAGTTTTTGGAAAATGTAGGGGACAATTTCCTGGTGCAAGTGGTGGAGGAACCAACTAGGGGCAGAGCTCTTCTTGACCTGCTGCTCACAAACTGGGAAGAATTAGTAGGGGAAGCAAAAGTGGATGGGAACCTGGGAAGCAGTGACCATGAGATGGTCGAGTTCAGGATCTTGACACAGGGAAGAAAGGAGAGCAGCAGAATACGGACCCTGGACTTCAGAAAAGCAGACTCTGACTCCCTCAGGGAACTGATGGGCAGGATCCCCTGGGAGAATAACATGACAGGGAAAGGAGTCCAGGAGAGCTGGCTGTATTTTAAAAGAATCCTTATTGAGGTTACAGGGACAAACCATCCCGATGTGTAGAATCAACAGTAAATATGGCTGGCGACCAGCTTGACTGAACAGTGAAATCCTTGCTGATCTTAAACACAAAAAAGAAGTTTACAAGAAGTGGAAGATTGGACAAATGACCAGGGAAGAGTATAAAAATATTGCTCGGATACGCAGGAGTGAAATCAGGAAGGCCAAACCACAATTGGAGTTGCAGCTAGCAAGAGATGTTAAGAGTAACAAGAAGGGTTTCTTCAGGTATGTTGGCAACAAGAAGGAAGTCAAGGAAAGTGTGGGCCCCTTACTGAATGAGGGAGGCAACCTAGTGACAGAGGATGTGGAAAAAGCTAATGTACTCAATGCTTTTTTTGCCTCTGTGTTCACGAACAAGGTCAGCTCCCAGACTACTGCACTGAGCAGCACAGCATGGAGAGGAGGTGACCAGCCCTCTGTGGAGAAAGAAGTGGTTCGGGACTATTTAGAAAAGCTGGATGAGCACAAGTCCATGGGCCCGGATGCGTTGCATCCGAGAGTGCTAAAGGAGTTGGCGGATGTGATTGCAGAGCCATTGGTCATTATCTCTGAAAACTCATGGCAATCGGGGGAAGTCCCGGACGACTGGAAAAAGGCTAATGTAGTGCCCATCTTTAAAAAATGGAAGGAGGAGGATCCTGGGAACTATGGGCCAGTCAGCCTCACCTCAGTCCCTGGAAAAATCATGGAGCAGGTCCTCAAGGAATCAATTCTGAAGCACTTATGGGAGAGGAAAGTGATGAGGAACAGTCAGCATGGATTCACCAAGGGCAAGTCATGCCTGACTAACCTAATTGCATTCTATGACGAGATAACTGGCTCTGTGGATGAGAGGAAAGCAGTGGACGTGTTGTTCCTTGACTTTAGCAAAACTTTTGATACGGTCTCCCACAGTATTCTTGCCAGCAAGTTAAAGAAGTATGAGCTGGATGAATGGACTAGAAGGTGGATAGAAAATTGGCTAGATCGTCGGGCTCAATGGGTAGTGATCAATGGCTCCATGTCTAGTTAGCAACCAGTATCAAGTGGAGTGCCCCAAGGGTCAGTCCTCGGGCCGGTTTTGTTCAATATCTTCATAAATGATCTGTAGGATAGTGTGGATTGCACCCTCAGCAAGTTTGCAGATGACACTAAACTGGGAGGAGAGGAAGATACGTTGGAGGGTAGGGATAGGATACAGAAGGACCTAGACAAATTAGAGGATTGGGCCAAAAGAAATCTGATGAGGTTCAACAAGGACAAGTGCAGAGTCCTGCACTTAGGACGGAAGAATCCCATGCACCGCTACAGACTAGGGACCAAATGGCTAGGCAGCAGTTCTGCAGAAAAGGAACTAGGGGTTACAGTGGACAAGAAGCTAGATATCAGTCAACAGTGTGCCCTTGTTGCCAAGAAAGCCAATGGCATTTTGGGATGTATAAGTACGGGCATTGCCAGCAGATCGAGGGACGAGATCATTCTCCTCTATTCGACATTGGTGAGGCCTCATCTGGAGTACTGTGTCCAGTTTTGGGCCCCACACTACAAGAAGGATGTGGAAAATCTGGAAAGCATCTAGCAGAGGGCAACAAAAATGATTAGGGCCTTGGAACACATGAGTTATGAGGAGAGGCTGAGCGAACTGGGATTGTTTAGTCTGCAGAAGAGAAGAATGAGGGGGGATTTGATAGCTACTTTCAACTACCTGAAAGGGGGTTCCAAAGAGGATGGATCTAGACTGTTCTCAGTGGTAGCTGATGACAGAACAAGGAGCAATGGTTTCAAGTTGCAGTGGGGGAGGTTTAGGTTGGATATTAGGAAAAACTTTTTCACTAGGAGGGTAGTGAAACACTGGAATGCGTTACCTAGGGAGGTGGTAGAATCTCCTTCCTTAGAAGTTTTTAAGGTCAGGCTTCACAAAGCCCTGGCTGGGATGATTTAGTTGGGGATTGGTCCTGCTTTGAGCAGGGGGTTGGACTAGATGATCTCCTGAGGTCCCTTCCAACCCTGATATTCTATGATTCTAAACCAAATGACTTATTAAATAAAGAAAGTATTCTCTATAGTTAGCAAACTGAACTGACTGTTTCTGGCCACCATGTCCATCAAGATTTTATAACGAGTAGATCTCATCCTCTCACAGCTATATTTTTTTCATAGACTGGAAGATGAAAACAAGATTTCCTGCTTTTTCAACACCCAATTGGTTTCTCAACTATGAATAAATGAGTCATCAAATTGAATTAGTTGAATAAACTGAAAGGAAGAAAATAGTCTTTGCATCTGCAAAAGAGAACACTGCTGTCAAAAGCAAGTTCAGCACTTCAACAAATTCTGGTTCCAGATGCATAGCCAGCGACTTCCATCAGTTCAGTGGTTTCACTTTCTTTAAAATTTAACAGCAAACATCTATTGCTTATATTTTTTTTGTACTTAATTAACACAATGTTAATGGATCACAATAATTTTAGGCCTGACATGGATTGTCAATTTCACATTTTGTTTTAAATAAATTTATTTTTTGAAAATAAACTTGTATTTAATTTAAATAAAAAAGACCGATTTATTTATTTTTAAATCATCAAATTTTATCCACCCTGCTAAACAGAAAGTTGGTTCAGCCCCTGTGTATGAGTGTAGGCACAGCCACCCAGGTCTCAAAAAGCAACCTTTCTTGATGGAGAAGGGTGCAGAGCACTGAAGGGCTTTTAGAAAAAGTGTCTTGGCCCAGTTTTCTTCAACCTGAAATGAGTATTGCAGAAACTCAACAGAATGGAATGCATGGGAGTGTCTGAGGGCTTCAAGAGACCCACTCACCAGGAGGGGGGGACGACACCCTGTTCCAGCTCAAATACTACTGAATAAGTTAGTATTTTATACATATTTTAATGTGAAAACTATCATCATAAAGCAAAGGTAAACAGACTACAGTAAAAATACAATAAATGAGATCAATACCATAAAAAAGAAAAAAAACATACCTTCACTACAGAATGGTCTTTTGATACCAGAGAAATTCACCATTTCGTGCAGAGTTTTCTCCTCTTGGCAGTATTCACAGTATGTAACTATGCAGTGCAGTTTCTTATAATCATCAGAACAAGTTCTGCTGCAGAACTGGAATACTTTGTTCTAAACACAAAATAAAGTACAAAAAAGTATTAAGATTGGTATAGATCAACTTTTAAACAAGAATCTGCTTTTAATACACAAATGCTTAAAAAATATGGCATGAGCAAAGGTGCAAGTATATACAAGGTAGTGTGACCTCTACCACTAAAGATAACAGCTTTTGATTAAACTGACACTCAATGCTACAGAAGTTATTTGTCATTAAGTATTTCACATGGAGAAAGTGACAACTGAGAAAGAATACACATTGGTGGATCTTAAAAAACAGTGCATTTCCTTTTGCTATTTTCCTCTTTTTCAATTTACAGACAAATTTCAAGATAGTCTAAGATCAGCTATAATCTCTAAAGCAGAGTAGTTGAATAGGAGATGAAGAGAACTGTGACCTACCTGTACTATAATTATTGTTCTTTGAGATGTGGATACAGACGTGAGGTCCACTCATATGTCTGCAGCCAGTGTGCCGAAGCAATTTGCTTAGAAGTACCCATCGGGGCCACACACATGCCCTCTGTCCCCCTCATAACCCACCCAAGGCTATTTAAGGTTGGCACCACTCTGACCCCACTCAGTTCCTTTGCACTGGAATCCAAGACTGGAGACTTCAGTATAGAGAGGACAATGGGTGGATCATGGAATACACGTCTGCACCCATATCTTAAAGAACAACAGTTACAGAACAGGTAGATAACCACTTTTTCTTTGAGTGGCTGCAGACATGTATTCCATCAAGATGATTCACAAGCAGTAATGGAAGGAGATGGAGCTCGGAATCTTCTTAATAGCAACTACAGAACTGCCCTTCCAAAGTTTGCATCTGATCAAGATTCAGTTTTAACAGTGTAGTCTTTGGTAAAAAGATGTATGGAAGACAAGCTAGCACCCCAACAAATATCCAATATGAAGTTACTGTAACTGGAGGTCTTCAAGATGTGTGGTCCCTATCTGTATCCCACACGTTGGTACACGTGTACACCATATGCCTGAGTCCAGAAGTTTTTCCAAGCAATCTCCCCTTGTGCTCCTGATGAAGGGTATAAGGGGCAGTGCGAATTGACGCCGCTCCAGTTCCTCCTTTTACTGCAATATAATCAAGTCTGAAGTAGAGGGGAAGGAGGGCAGGCAGTTGAATATAGAAAGGGGCCACATATTTCAATAAACCTCCAGTTACTGTTAAGTAACCACCTCTTCTTCTTTGAGTGCTGGTCCCTATGGGTATTCCACACATGGGTGACTTGCAAGCAGTGATCAGAGTGGAGGGGGGTGCGCAGATGCTGGTAAGAAGAAAAGGAGTACTTGTGGCATCTTAGAGACTAACAAATTTATTTGAGCATAAGCTTTCATGAGCTACAGCTCACTTCATCGGATGCATGTAGTGGAAAATACAGTGGGGAGATTTTATATACACAGAGAACATGAAACAATGGGTGTTACCATACAGACTGTAACAAGAGTGATCACTTAAGGTGAGCTATTACCAGCAGGAGAGCGTGGGGGAACACACCTTTTGTAGTGATAATCAAGGTGGGCCATTTCTAGCAGTTGACAAGAACATCTGAGGAACAGTGGGGGGGGGGGGAGAGAGAAATAAACATGGGGAAATAGTTTTACTTTGTGTAATGACCCATACACTCCCAGTCTCTATTCAAGCCTAAGTTAATTGTATCCAGTTTGCAAATTAATTCCAATTCAGCAGTCTGTCTCTCATTGGAGTCTGTTTTTGAAGTCTTTTTGTTGAAGAATTGCCACTTTTAGGTCTGTAATCGAGCGACCAAAGAGATTGATGCTTCTCCAACTGGTTTTTGAATGTTATAATTCTTGATGTCTGATTTGTGTCCATTTATTCTTTTACATAGAGACTGTCCAGTCTGACCAATGTACATGGCAGAGGGGCATTGCTGGCACATATCCCATTGGTAGATGTGCAGGTGAACGAGCCTCTGATAGTGTGCCTGATGTGATTAGGTCCTATGATGGTGTCCCCTGAATAAATATGTGGACACAGTTGGCAATGGGCTTTGTTGCAAGGATAGGGTCCTGGGTTAGTGTTTTTGTTGTGTGGTGTGTAGTTGCTGGTGAGTATTTGCTTCAGGTTGGGGGGCTGTCTGTAAGCAAGGACTGGGCTGTCTCCCAAGATCTGTGAGAGTGATGGTTCGTCCTTCAGGATAGGTTGTAGATCCTTGACGATGCATTGGAGAGGTTTTAGTTGGGGGCTGAAGGTGATGACTAGTGGCATTCTGTTATTTTCTTTGTTGGGCCTGTCCTGTAGACGGTAACTTCTGGGTAACTCTTCTGGCTCTGTCAATCCGTTTCTTCACTTCAGCAGGTGGGTATTGTAGTTGTAAGAACGCTTGATAGAGATCTTTTTGTGTTTATCTCTGTCTGAAGGGTGGCCCTGGGAGAATTGACAGGATGAGGTTGAAGTCCCACTGAAGCCTGGACTTGATGATGGGTGGGAAGTTTCTGATCAAGCCTTTCATAAAGAGTACCGTCATCAGATGCATGAAGATAGAGCACCTTCTTTCCCCTGGTGTAGGGATGCTAACTATTGTTAGGTGTACACAAAGTGAACGAAGGGACAAACCTCGTGCTTTTAGGGCGAGGAAATAGGCAAGGATAATCAGAATGTCTACCGTGGTGAGGGAATGGTGGTGGTGGCACACGCAAGAGAAAAAGGTGCATCATTTAGCTTGGTAGTATGTTCTTGAAGACTCTTTCCTGCTCTGGTTAAGGAGTACCTGGACTGAGGCAGAGTCTGAGCTTACTATGTCCAACACCCATCCAAGCACCAAGCCGTGAGGTGGAGTGAGCTTGGGATGGGAAACCTGAGCCTCCCATGGTCTTGTGTCAGGAGAACCTGAAATGGGCTGATCCTGATGGGCGCGTGTGTGGACAGAACTGTCTTGGCCAATAGGGCATTAGGAGGAGGATGGTGGCTGCATCTTGGCAAATCTTCCAGAGAACGTGTGGTCCGAGAGGAATGGGAGAAAAGACATATCAGAGTCTACCCATCCAGGGAAGCAGGAGAGCATCGCCCTATGAGTCACTGCCTATGGCCACACTGGAGCACTATTTGGGCATCTTTCTGTTCATCTGGGACGCAAACAGGTCCCATAGGGGAGTACCCCACTGCGCAAAGATGTTGGTCAGACCTGTGTAATGTATTTCCCATTCATGATCTATGTAGAGACTTCTGCTTAGTCTGTCTGCTAGGGAGTTCTGAGCAGCTGGGAGGTATCCGGGCTGTATGGTAACCTGATTCCTGACACACCAGTGGCACAGTATGACTACCTCAAAGCAGGAGGGGGACAAGATCTCGCTTCTCCCTGTTAGTTTATATATACCATCATGGTGATATTGTCCGATAGGACTTGTAAGCAGAGGAAACGTATGAGGGGAAAGAATGCCTTGCAGGCTAAGTGGACTGTTCCGAGTTCCAGCAAGTTTACATGCAGCCTAGTTTCCCATGGTGTCCACATCCCCTCGGCTGCATGGCACTTCAGGTGAGTACCCCATCCTGTAAGGGAGGCCCTTGGTATGGAAGAGCTGAAAGGGATCCCCACCATGACCTTGGCTGGGTTGGACCACCAACCAAGAAAGGCAAGAACTTCTGAGGGAACAGTGACTCAGGAGTCAATGTGGTCCCTGGTTGCCTGGTAGGTTGAGTGGACCCAGACTTGTAGGCACCACAAGTGGAGCCTGACAAAAAATGTCATATGTGCATGAGGCCATTGTACAACTAAGATTTCTAAACTACAGAATAACTATTTATAGCAAATATATACAGTAACTCTTCTAAAGATTACAAGAGCGAAGGGGAACAGGGTTCTGACTCAGGCCATGTGGCAATAAGCGGGAACTGGAGTGGTGTTGACCTGCACCACCCCTTATACCATCAGGTGAAAGCATAAGGGAAGATACTGTGCATGTGTGGGTCAACAGACACTGCTTGGAAAAACTTCCAGACTCAGGTGCATGGCGCATATATGTACCCATGTTTGGGATACATAGAGGGACTAGCACTTGAAGAAAACACATTATTGAGAAATTTGACCAAAGTCACTTGGGCCCTCATCAAATGAGCCACCAGTCTCCAAGGAGATGTGGTCTGAGCAACGCCATTTGCTGTCATAATGCAGAAAGTAATTTAACTATGTGGAAACCTTTTGACCCTTCATCAGATCTGCAGAAGAGACAAAAAGTTGAGGTGATGCCTTAAATGATCTAATACCAATGTTCATCTCATATCCAAGGAATGAGGATGGTGTTCATTCACATCTGAGTGAGGCTTGGTGCAACTGTGACACCACTTTTGGATACAGAGGTTCTACTATTAAGGCTTGCAGTTCACTAACTCTCCTCATAGAAATTATAGCTTTTTATTTTTATTGCTGTCTTTTGGCAAAGGGGAGACAGAGCAAGTTGCTAGTGGCTCAAAATGGAGGACCCATGAGGGAAGCCAGTATAGTACTGAAGTCCCACAAGGCAATCATTGAGGAGGAGGAGGACAACACCTTTTAGAAAGATAGCTATCACGGACTTGGAAAATCCCAACTTCCCTTGCATCAGAGGATAAAGTGCTGAGCTCAGGCTGATAGACAGATCTGAGGACCTAAGTTGTAACAGGTAATCCAAAACTTCTTGAATATGTGGTAGCATCAGTTGAATTCCCCAAGCCAATGACCAAATTAGGTAAACCTGGGAGAAGGATCTCTCCTACAAAGTAGGACTTGCTGCACTGCTTGAGAACACTGTTCTTCCTCCTCATCTAACCATGCAGTACCCACGCGATTAGGTGCAGACTGCTTGGTGCTTGATACCATATCTGACCATGGTGTTGTGTCAGTGGGTAAGGAATGAGGGGGAGAGATCTGGGAGGTTGAACCGACAGATTGTGAAGGTTAGAAAATCAGCACTGTCTCAGCCAAACTAGTGCAATGAGTATAACTCTCACATGATCCAACTTCAGTTTGAGAATAACATGAGGGACAAGTGGGATCTGGGGGAGTGCATACATCAGGGCCAATACACAATTCAAATGGAAGGCATTGGTTAATGAGCCAGACTGAGACACCCCCCCCGCCCCGGAGTGCAAAATTGACTGCATTTCTTGGTGTCTTTCATCGCAAACAGGGCAACTGTCTGAATGCCCTATTCTTTGAAACTGGATCTCAGCATATGGCCCTTCACAGACCACTGGTGACTTTGGGAGAAATTCCTGCAGAAATGATTGACCAACCGATTCGGTGAACCTGGTAAGTGTGCAACTGTGGGAATGATGTCTTCCTCGATGCAAAAATGTCAAAACATCATGGCTTCCTGACAGAGCTGGTTGGAATCGACTCCTCCCTGTCTGTTCACATAGTACATTGTAGTGGTATTGTCATTAAGTATGTGAATCGCTGCACACCCTTGATCTAGTCCCAAAAGGCCAGGCACACATTGTCAATCACTCAAAGCTCCAGGACACTGATATGAAGGGAAGCTTCCTGTTCAGTTAATACACCCCTGTACTTTCAGTGTCCCTAAATGCATCCTCCAACCTATTGTGGAGGCATCAGTAACTATAGTCCTGGTCACTGGAGGACAGGCGAAGGGAACACCTTTACATACATTGCTCTGATCTCACCACCACTGTAAAGACTTCAGAATCACCACTGGCACTCGGACGTGCCTGTCTAAATTTGGGCAACAGACCAAATTCAGCTATGATTGAAGAAGACAAAAGTCACAACACCACACACTGGATTACGTAAGTGCCTGCAGCCACATGACCTGAAGTTGAAAGGTGAGATTGCAGGTACAGACACAGGCAATGAATTGTTCAGTATCATTCATGCAGGAGAAAAGCCCTCCAACTCGTAGAGCCTATTGGGCCCCGCTTAACTTGATTTTTTTGTTGACATTAATTTTGACTTTCCTTTGTTCAAAATTAGCCCCAGCCAGACTAAGAGATCCAACATTAACTCAATGAGACAGAGGACTTGGTCTTTGGACTTGTCCCTCACTAGCCAATCATCCAGGTCCTGGAAGACGTGAATTCCCATCCTCCTGACAGGCCAAAGGGGATTACTGTGTTACTGATAATGTTGGCCTACCACTATGAATCTCAGAAACTTTCTATGGCTTAGGAAAATCTTCACGTGGAAGTAGGCATCCAGAAGATTGAGGGCAGCAAACCAGACATTCTGCTCTAACGTTGGGAGAACTGTAGCTAAGATTACTATACGGAATCTTATATTTTTGATGTACTTCTTGAGACCTCGGAGGTCCGGAATATGTCTCATCCCTTCATGGTGTTTTGGGGATCAGGAAATAATGGGAGCAGAATCCCTTTCCCCGACGTTGAATGGGATCTTCCTCTACTGCTCCCGAAGTGTAGAGTCTCGATTTGCAGTAGAAGCACTGACTGATGAGAGGGTTCCCTGAAAAGGGACAAAGTTGGGGTGTGTGACAGGGGGGACAGACAGGAATTGGATGGCATAATCCAGTCCTACCATGCTTAGAATCCATACATCTGTGGTTACTGTTTCCTGAACACTGTAGAAAAGGGACAAATCTGTCCCTAAATGGCAGGAAAGTGGAATGGAAGTTGACAACTGGTATGTTGACCTCCACAGGAAAGCCAATTTGACTGCTTGCCTAAAACTGATCGACTGCTTGTAAAAGGAACACTTCTCCTTAATATGCCCTTCTCCAAGGCACAATACGCACTAATAATGGGGACTGCTACTGCAGATAACTACTTCATAGGAGGAACAGTGCTTGTGAAGGCATTGCTCCAGGCAAAAATCAACTATTTAACAATCTAACTCTAGGGGTCTACTACTAACTGTAATTACATATTAAAGAAACCACAGAGAAAACTCTCAGACAACAATATATGAGGTAAATACCTCATGAAATGCTTAAACTCAAGCCGTGGGTGATGACAAGGAACTGAGGAGGGTTAGGGCAGCACCACCTTCAAAAAGCCCTAGGAGCTACAAGAGGCCAAAAGCAGCATGCACCACACAATTGATATTACTAAGCAAAGTTCTCCAGCACTGGTACACACACACACACCTGAGTGGAATACATATCTGCAACTACTCAAAGAAGAAGCAGGCTTCAACCTCTACAGCTGAGGTAAGAAAAGAGAATTACCTTTTACTTTAAATTCTAGATCCTTTTTGCTATCTATAATATGGTACTTGAGTGCATTCACATGTGCACGCACACACTCTCGCAAAACCTTTTGATTCTATCAGTAAAACACAAATTTAATTATAGGTTTAACATTATTAATATCCAATTTTTGCTAATTAAAACATTAAAAAAAAAGTTATGCAAACTTTAAGGACTACCCCACTATTAAGAGGTACACATTTAAACATATATAGGTTACTTATGAAGGGGTTTTTAAACCTATTTGGCAAGTACACGTAACCACTCCCTACTTCTGCTTCAGTATTATCAAGCAACTTACCTCCCACTCCAGTACTTCTGGCTTTGAACAAAAAGAACCTTTGCAATAATTGCATTTCAGTTGAATGTCACTTGGAGACACAAACTGACCATTGGTTGAAGACTGCACACTAAGAGTCTGAAAAATATAAAAACATACACACATCACTGTAGAAACTATGTTCTACAAATTTACATTTTTCTTAATTAAAATATATTTCATTAAAGTTACACTGTTAATGATAATATAGGTTTTTATATTATTGAATTTAGGAGCTTTCCTTGTAGAAGGCACAACGGATAACCCTTTCCACTTCTGATTGATTCTCTCCACCTCTCTCAATTGCTTACAGGTGTTTTCCCTCATCTTCACAATCTCCTACTCTTGCTCGTTATAATCCATTTATTTCACCTATGATGATCTTCAGTCTTGTTTCTCCTACATTCTCATCTACTGTACTCAATGTTAAGGACCTCTTTAGGCTTCTCCTTGTGTGTATGCATAAAACTGAAGAGCACCCCCGTGCCTCATCACTGATCAGCTGACAATCAGTCATGTAGCTTGAAATAAACATAGTTTGATAGTTCTAGATGGGAATCATCATTTATATCAGAGGTTTTGTATGAAAGGAACTAGACAAAGCAATATTTATAAAGAACCCCCCCCCAAAAAAACACACCAAGGCAGATTAACACTACCCTGCCCTCAGGCACAAGTCTGAGAATGGAGAAGCCATATATATCGTGTCTTAAATGGTCAAACTTAAATGGTCTCCATTCTAGCAGATCAGATGAGGAAACAAATGCCAGAGTAGAGGGCCATCTACTGAGAATACCCTGCACCCAGTTTCCAGAAAAATCTGGAAATACGTGCTGTGTCCCAACGGGCTCAACTGCCATGGCAAGAAGAGGCACTCACTCAGGTAACCAGATCTCACGCCATTTAGGGCTTTTAGATTCAAGGAGACATCGTGTATTGCATTTGGAAGTGTACAGAAAGCCAACATCACAGCTGAAGAACGGATGTAAAATATTCCCTGCAGTAAATACCACTTTGATGAAAAACTCCGTTCTATACCAGAAGCTTTCCATCGGTCTTATAGACCCATTATGGACATCAGTCTTTGCACATCACTAAATCAACCACCAACTAGATTGGCATATTCTCTGTGCTGTGATCATGCCAGAGTCTCAATCAAAGGTGATCACAGAAATCTGAGATACCACTAGCTTCCCCACACCCACCTTCTTAATAGCCTTTCCCAATAGGGATAGATTATAAACAGGACAAAAACAAGTTTGAAACTTTTTTTATTTTAGTTTTAAGTAGGGAACTAATCAAAGTTTGGGATAAGCTTTAACCTCAAACAATAATGGACTCATTACCACTGCTCAAGCTGATTTCAAAAGTCATGCTGGTCCAGGGTTTAACACACATTTCTCAGGACAGCTCTCCTTGAAACTTGGAGTTCACAGATGTGCTTCACTGGCATAAAAATGGCACATCAAGTAACATACCAACATACACTGGTCTGGTGCAAGACCCAACTTTACACAAGTGTATCATCAGGAGTTTGCATGAGTTTTCATACTGGTGCACTAATGTAGGTGAGGCCTCAGAGTAAAACTGGCCTAACCTCAAAAAGAAAAGATCATCTTTTGTTTCTTCAGACAACATCATTATAACTTGAACCCAGTGCAACGTCCACAAACAGTACTCCGTACAAGCATTTCAGGGCCTCTGAATCTTCACACCTGTCACATTATGTCCTGCACAGATCTCTGCAGTATTATGTAATAGGTTTATTTAAACTTGATCACATTTTGGCTTGTTCTGTTGCCTGCTTTAAATGGTTCTATTCTGTATTGGGAGCTGTGCAAGTGCTATGAAGAGTAGGATATACAACTTGCTACATCCTCATACTTGCAGATGTCAGGACAAAGTCATCAGCTCCCTCAGCACGTTACTGGACTGGTGACTACAATTTATTCTGATAAACAATCATGCCTTTATGTGTTGGTGTTCAAGGAGTAAAATAGTATGATTTTGTTTAAGTTGAGGTTTTCTTGTTCTGCTGATTTTTTCCTTGGTCTTATTACAGAAAATCCTCTCTTGCATGTTTCTCTCCAGAATCAAGGAAGGAGTAGTCTGAGTGTAGAGAGAAGATCTCTCTCTGGGTCCTTCAACTCCCGATTCTGTTCCTCTCCCCACTATCCACTCCTCCACTAAGTGCAGGGGAGGCCCTAAGGAGTTGCACTGGGTCGGAAATGAGCAGGTACTAAAGCAACATGCAGAGGGAGGTGGTTCCTTTTTATCAGAGCTTTGGAATATGGGAGATGTTGCTGAAACAGTTGACAGGCACTTGTGACAACCCCTAGGCAATAAAGTACATTAGAAATGGTATGTCCCCATAACCGCTGATTTTTTTTTAAAACAAAAATGACAATCGCTAAAAAGGGAGGGCAAAGGAATTTTTTTTTTAAGTGTTGAAGGTGATCGAAAAAACTGGTTATGTGGCTTTTTTGCTTCTTTTGATATATAAAAGTCCTGAAAGGATTTTATTTAATGTTCCCCTGCTCTTCTTCATGTATTAGAAATTCAAGTCCTGACTAGGCTGGAAGACTAATGACTGGACAAGTAGCAAAATGGTTACATGACAAAAGTGAAAATTAAAGAGCTGAGAACAGAGATTTTTAGGCAGAAAATTCAAAATTTGTTTTAATTAATATTTAAAGTTTAATTACTAATATTTTAGATAATAATGGAAATGGTTGTTTATGAGATTTAATATACACACATCTTCAATTAAAATACAGCTCACAACAAGCACCACAGAGGTCTACCAGAGATTGCCAGGGAAGACCAGAATTTACATTTCTAATATTTCTAAAATAAAGAACAAGCAAAGAAGAATTTTTTAAAATATCAAAATAATCCTTCTGGACATTTATAATACCTTATTTGAGCTCATCTATAAGACCTCTACCCCACTCACAATTTTTTTCTTCTTTAAGGTTAACTTCTGCCATGTGTTTACAATTGATCGAGTTTACAATTGATTGATTATTGTTTTTTCCCCTAACTCTGTCTATCCTTACATTGCAAGCTGCTCAAAGAGAACCTCCTTCTTGAATGTCTGGAAAGCGTCTAGCACATAGTGTATACTACACTTAGAATAAATAAAGCAGCAAAAAAAGGGCACAAGCCCATTTAAAAAAAATTTCCAGGCACCTTTATGTTATTTTTTATTAATATTTTTATTAGAGTTGTATTTTAAATTACACATTTGTTCCCTTCTTTGTTGAGCTGTCATCTGAGCCAACAATGGTCATGTTTCGTTGCAGCTGCTCGAGGGCTTTCCCTGAATACAGAGGACATAGGAAGTGCCAGGCACAGATGAGACCATCAGAGACCACAATCAGGCTTGCATCCAAGCAACTTAAACAGGTGACACAGCCAGTGCTCTGAGCTGTCAGACTGTCACTAAAGAGTGGAACAGGAACAGTCTTGGATTGCACTGGGAGAACTGAAGCACTAATACAATTGCTAAGCCCAGCACTTACATTCTACACTGGCACTGCAACTGGTGGAAGGTGACAAAGTGCTGAATAACATGGAAGTTAGAGTTGCTCTGAGCAAGGGCAGTTCAAACTGCAGTAGCAATTTTGCATATGGATGCATGTGTTACTGGGCTTCTAGGAGGTCCAAACAATAGATAGCACACCAAGTATTTCTGGTTTTGACAAAGCTAAAATGAACCACCCAGAAAGAATCAAATTGTTCCAATCAGTGAAATAATGTAAACGGAAAAAAAATCAGAGTACATAAAATGTGTCTGTTCCTTAGAAGAGCTAATTTATCAGTCACCCATCCACCCAGGATTGTTCCACAAACAAACCTCAACAACATTACAGCCAGTAGCGTAGCTGGGGAGGGGGGGAGGCGCTGGGTGGGGCAACGGCCGCTCCCCCACTAAGCAGAAGTGGCTCCTTTTTAAGTCCTTGGCGCCTTTTAAAATTTTTACTCACCCGGCAGCGCTCCGGGTCTTCGGCAGCGGTTCAGGGGGAGCAGACATAAAAAAAGGCACCACTCCCTGGTACTCACTCACTCGGGTCTTTGGCAGCATTGCGGTGGCGGGGGGGGGGGGGGGTGTCCTTCAGTCCCAAACACCGGATCGAGTGAAGGACCCGACGACGAAGTGCTGCTGAAGACCTGGAGCGCTGCCAGGTGAGTACAAGGGGGTGGCGCCTTTTTCTATCTCCACTCCGCCTGTTTTTTCCACCTGGCTACACCACTGGTTACAGCACTGGGAAAGAAAAAAACCTATGTCCATTACATCTTCAGTACAGGACCGTCAAATATTTTCTCCACTACTATCAGACTCATACCACGGATTTCCACCACCAGCATGCCACCCTCCCATCACACGCATTCCATGGCAGAGGATGAGAGAGAAGAGAGAGAACAGCATACTACCTGGCCACCAACAAAATGGGCAACAAGCTGCAGGATATTCTACTTAAAGAAGTCTGAAACCCACTAGATCCAGCACTCTCTAGGCACACTAGAAAACAGATGTCGAGACATGACGAAAGAGAAGACTATTTAAGAAAGGCACTTTACTCCCATTCAGGACTGAGGCTACTGGCAAGATGACCTTGCAAGCTCATACTGCAGCACCACATCTTCATAGAGAAGGAATTTCCAGTCTCAGTTTCCTCAAATCTCAAGTTCAGACAAAAAAAATCTTCAGTTGTCTCAGTGGACTTAATGGCAGCACAATGTTGGATGGAGACATTAATATGATTAGCATGTTTAGGATATATGGAAAGGCCTCAGACATTCTTGCATAGTGTTTCACCAGCAACCACCTACGGAACAGCCGCCTTAGGTAAACATGCTTGGTCTTCTCTCAGTCACAAGGACGAATGCTTACACTCAACTGCTCAAGGAAAGGAGAACAGTATTTATATATTAGCATAAATGCCATAGCATACACCTCAAGTGAACTGTTCAAATGCTTTTAATGTGTTACCAAGTAATTTTTATTTGGAAATGAAAGGATTATTCAAGAGAAGATACATTATCAGAGTGGGAAACATAGCAACCTACCTTAAGAGTAGAATGAAAGAATAAGATTGTGGATCAAAGGGATTTGATCAAAGTATCACTTTGCATTTTCTCTCTTAACGGTGCAGAACCACCCATGACCAGCAGAAATTAAAATCACTTGTGGAACCCTATATTCACTCCTTTCTGCAAAACTTTCAGCCCTTTACGATTAAAAGCAAACCATACAGAGTGGCTGGATGACAAATTGTTGGGTAACAGTTAATACTAATTCATGTCAAACTCATTTTAAATGAGTAAATCCCAGTTTGAGAGGATTCACTTAAAAAGGACTATTAAAGAAAAAACCAGGTACACTACTAGGCACATTATTACCTATTACTGTTGAGATGGGCAAAAGGTGAAGCTAAATTTACATTAGCCAACAGAAAATTCAGAGTATTGTATTAAGTCAATTATTTAATCCATCACATGATTTGTAGTACTGCTGCTCACATGGTTAATTAAACACGTAAATCCATCACCCATTGCTTGAAGCATTGCACATGCATTGGTGGTTGAGTGTCCCACACTTTTGTGAGGGAATCTCATATTTTGTGAATAAAATCAAGCAGATTCAGAATTAATTGCCTTTTTCCATAGATGAAAGGAAACATCTTGACTGAAGAGGGCAAAAAAAACTGGTTTCCTCTTCTTGAGTTCAGTGCCATGTAGTTCACTCTGGTATTAGAGATGCCAGGAATACTTCATGCCACAACCTGTGTTTCAGATCTCTGTCCTTCCTCTCTGAATATACCCCGAAGAGTGGAACATGGGTGAACTGTTGATAGATATTATCAACTCTTCCTTCAGAGGAGTTGGCTTCTATTAAGTACAGTAACTCCCCACTTAACATCCTCTCACTTAACGTTGTTTCAATCTTACGTCCCTGCTCAATTACAGAACATGCTCCATTTAAAGTTGTGTAATGCTTTGCTGTAACGTCATTTGGCTGCCTGCTTCGTCCACAGCTGGCAACCTCCCTATCAGCTCCCGTACACCCCGCCTCCCACTCCAATGCCTCCCGCCCGCCGGCAGACCCTGCATATCAGCGCCTTACCCCTCCACAACCCACCTACTGCCCGCGGCAATCAGCTGGCTTGCGGCATTCGGGGGGCAGGGGCAAGAGCGAGGACTTGGTGCGCAGACTCCCCCTCCCTCCCCGCCTCCTGAATGCCGCAAACCAGCTGATTGCCGCAAGCAAGAGGGGGAAGGCTGCGCTTCGAGTCCTCACTCCTCTCCCCTCCCTCCTTGGCCCTGAACACCGCAAGCCAGCTGATTGCCACAGGCAGGAGGGAGGGGGGAGAAGCGAGGACACAGTGTGCCTCCCCCTCCCTCCCCTGCCTCCTGCCTGCAGCAATCAGCTGGCTTGCAGTGTTCGAGAGGGAGGGGGAGCCTGCGAGCGGTATCCTCACTCCTCCCCCCTGAATGCCGCAAGCCAGCTGATTGCCGTGGGCAAGAGGCAGGAGCGAGGACGGGGCGTAAGGAGTAAAGGGGGAGAGGGGGAAGAAGAAGCGGGTGAAGGGTGGGGGTTTGGGGGAAAAGGGGTGGAGTGGGTGGGCCGAGGCTTAAGCCCCCTGCCCCTGGTGCTTGCAGAGTAGGGGAAGCTGCAGCTGCACAACATGCTTCTCCTAGCCTACAGCACCTTCAGCATCCTTGCCTGCCTCATTTGTCGCCAGTGCCAGTGGGCGGTGCCTGTGCGGGGTAAGGCGGGGACACCTCCCAACTATAGTACTGTACTATATGGCAAAAAAAATTTCCCTGGGACCTAACCCCCGCATTTACATTCATTCTTATGGGGAAACTGGATTAGCTTAACATCATTTCACTTAAAGTCGCATTTTTCAGGAACATAACTACAACGTTAAGTGAGGAGTTACTGTAAGTCATCACCTGAAGTGGACGATTTAGCCAACTACCACTAAATATCTGACCTTCCATCTCTGGTTAAAAGTATTTAAAAGATTGCACCAAGACAATTTGTGGATGCCTCAGATCATTTTAGTCCATGTTAACCTGGGCTGGGCACAGACCTAGTATAGCACAGACACTGTAAAGGTAGCACTGGCTGATCTCCTATGAAAGAGGAACAGCCAGTAGCCATGCCAACATTTGTAGATCTGTCAGCTGCTTTCAGTATCATGGATGAAACACTGTCTGGTCTGCAAGGCCAAGCAGGAGGAGACAGGATTGTCCTTTAGTAGCTTTCTCTCTCAAGAGATACCAAACTGCTTTTCAGCCTCAAGAACTCTCACATGTAGAATTCTACAGGATTCATCATAATGAACAAAGGGGGTAGGTGGGAATGACAAATATACACATGACTGCTGGGAAGGTTAGCAAGAGGCATGGGTTATAGTTTTTCAATATGCTGACAACACTAGGGTGACCAGATGTCCTGATGTTATAGGGATAGTCCCAATTTTGGAGGCTTTTTCTTATATAGGCACCTATTACCCCCCACCTCCCGTCCTGATTTTTCACACTTGCCCTCTGGTCACCCTACACAACACCCAGCTCTATTTTGTTATTTCATCCAATCTAGACTGTGCTGTTAGACGCCTTACCAGATGTTTGATAAAGACTGGGGCATAGATGAAGGCTATCTGGCTGAAGATCAATCTGGAGAAGATTGATGTGATGCTGGTAGATATGCGAGAAGCAACCAGAAAATGCAGGGGGGGATTACGTCTGCTCCCATAAATGTGCAAATTTTAACAACATATGGGAAGCCATTTGGGGGTATTGCTGGATCCCCAGTCACTGCTGGACAATCATATAGCAACAGTATTAAGAAGACTTTATTCCATTTTTGTTTAATCTGGAGATTGCAACAATTTCTTTCAGATGCAGACTAGGCTATTGTCATTCATACCTTTCTCACCTAAAGATTTAACTACTGCAGTGCAGTCTATATGGAGGCTACACCTTAAATCAAACCAGAAATTGAAGCTTGTGAGGAACATGACAGTCCATTTGGTAAGTAGCGTATCCCACCAGAAAAACAGGGTATCAGTGCTCTGGGATGTGCATTGGCAACCTATTTGTTCTCTGGGTACAGTTTAAGTGGCTCATTTTCATCTGCAAGTCCTCAATGGCACAGAATGTAACAGTTTCAGAGAAAGCCTCTGTCCCCATGACATATTGCCGTAGTTGCAGTCAGTGGAGCCCCATATGGTAGGTATTCAAACATGAAGGACTCTCAACTTTGGAATTCACTTCCTGGCCCACTTTGTCTGAAAGATCCAGAATTTGTTATCCTTCAGTGCACACTGCAGGGCTCATCTTTGTACACATGCTTTTTTGGGGGGGAAGGATGTGGTGAGGACTGATATTGGTGGGTGTGCCCACGTATTGCTGGGATATATTTTGTATTGGTTATTTTCAGATTTTTAGGTTCTGAGTTTTATTCTTTATGAAATTGTACTTTTCATTATGTCAAAGTTGCCTGTGGCCCAAGATAGGCTTTTTTTTTTTAGTTTTAGTGCAAAAATCAAAATAAGCTATGTAAAAGCCAGATATTTTAATATGCACATATTTAACACACGCATCAACAAATATATACATATATATTTTCAGGGAGGAAGAGATTTAACACAACAGCTAACCTGAAATTTAGCTACACAACTGGAACTGCAAAAGTTGTACAGTTTTCCATCAGGCATTGTGGCTTGATATTGAGGTAAAGTGTTTCGTTTACAAAAGTGGCAAATAATTCCCATACCTAAAAGAAAAACGTAGTTTACAAAGAAAATAAATACAAGTAGTAGTGTAGAAATTTACTGGGTTATAATTTACCACTTCCTCTCATTTTATTAATGTAAAATCTAAACTTCATAATTAAATTTTCCTACCAAAAAAACTACTAGGCTCTGAAAATCTCACACACACGAGACAGGAAAATATACATTTTAGTTCTTCCTGATCTTCTTTGTTAAACCTCAAAGTTAAAGTATTGTTGTGTTCCTATCAAAAACTTATTAGTATTTCCAATTTGGTGAACAAACTAATTCACTTTGTCTCCTTTTCCCACTCAGACATCTTGACAGATTTATACACCCCTTTCCCAGAATAAATGTCTTGGCTAAATGATGTATCTCGTGAAAGACACACAGTTGCAATGTCTCATGCATATGGACGGAATTTATTCAGTATTGGATGGTATCAAATATGAAAAAGTACCACGTACATGCATGAAGACTGTACTCTGTAGTACTCTGACTCTGTAGCATCACTAGTGTACACTATTTAATATGTCTCAATGTCCGTCCATCCCCTCCCCCAGTAACCTACAAGCCTCAATACACTGGAAAACTTTTTTTTTTTTTGGGCGGGGGGAGATTTGGGAATCAATATGCTAAAAGGAAGAGAGGGTTACAATATTCCAAATGGGAGATGACCAGAGCAGGGACTAAAATATTACAAGTCTAGAATATAAAAAGACAGTATGTTTTTCCTTTAAAATCTGCAAAACACTCAGATACAATAGTGATGAGTGTAATTTTAAAACCTACATGAATTTATATTCTAAAACAGAAAAAATAATCTTAGTACAAAGTGAGACTACTTTTGCAAATCTTATGTCTTTTCTTCTTCACAAGAGAAATAAACAGAAGTAAAACATGGAAATAAAAAAAAAGTGTTTTAATTCAAATCTACTCTTATCAGTGATGAAAAGCCACCATCCTTTTCACTTACTTTGTGATTTTGCATATTTTGCTTTGTGTGTGTTCATGCATGCAGTTGAGCAGTATGGCTCCATATATCCATTAGGTCCTATGCACTGAGTCATTTCAAAAAACCTGCACTGAGCTCTGCAACCAGTACAAGTTGTTAATTTGCCATATTTCTAAAACATAAAACAAAGCAAAACAATGCATTAGTCATGACCTTAAGTTACATTACACTAAGTACATAGGAAGATACATTTTCTGCTATTCTCACCTCATTAGAATCTTCCTGTATTACATAAAAGATCTAGAACATTTATTTTGGCAGGGAAGGATGGCTTGGCTAAAAATAAATATTTTTTTAAATTTAAAGCGTATTGAAAAAAATTTTGTGAACTGTGTTAGAGCCTAGGTAAGTCTGAGTGGTTACAATAGTTTGGAGGTAACAACATTTATCCCTTCCTGCTAGTGGATTAATGGTGTAATGAAAGAAGAGTCTTTTCATGGAGGGAGGTGGGGCGGAAAACTAAAGTTTAAAATAAGGGATACTCTAAGCTCCAAAAAGGACTTCACCCAAGCAGAAAGAAAGGGCACAAGCAATTAGGCACCAAAATAGAACTCAGTAGGATATATGGAAAGTGGGATTTTATGTTAAATGCTAAAAAAGAAAGATTAAAAATGCTTTCATGAAGTTGAAATAAAATACATGGAATCTCTCTGTTTATAGACATGCTTGCCAGAAGCTGTGAATAGGCAACAGGGGATGAATCACTTGATGATTATCTGTTCTGTTCATTCCCTCTGGGGCACCTGGCATTGGCCACTGTCAGAAGACAAGATATTAGGCTAGATGGATCTTTGGTGTGACCCAGTATGGTCATTCTTATGTAAGCAGTAAAACAGGTTTCATCTTAAACCGCTCCCAAGGTAATTTTAGATATAAAGTGGTCATGCTCTTGTGCACCAGTATCTTATAGAAATACCCTGTACTTGACCTTCCACGCTAAATGACTCTCATAAGACTATCAGTAGCAAAATAATTACTGGTGAAATACAACCAACTTTCAGTGGGATCAAACGCTCCACTGAGGTTGCCTGATGTTATGCTATACCATGGCTACGATGAATATTGCTGTAGCCAGCAGAGCTAACATTAATATTGTTAGAGCTAAAGCTTTCTGGCTCTGACAAATCCTGAAGAGTGGATTTCTCTTAACTTTACAATATCTTGGGGCTCCTGTCCTGATGCAGTTGAGCCACGTCTAGAAGAGTTTCTATGTACATCAACTGATGACCCAACTGCAAGTTGAGACTTTGGGTGAACTCTAGGTAATTACAACACCGTGATGGTGACCAGTTGATTTTAGACACTCCTCACCCCCATCAGTAGTATCATTCCACCCCACAAGAGCACTCTCAAACCGTGCAGGTAAGTCAAACTAAGCCAAGGTAATCACTTAGTGAACACAAGTAGTACAGATGCCAACACAAACGGAATACACAAAATGGATAGTGCTGATGTCTTATATGAATTTGATACACATCTCAGTTAAGTAAGGATCCAAATGTACACAGAAGCATCAACAAGATACAACACAAAGCCAGTGGCCTCTATCTAGTAGTAGTATACTTGCTCGTAGGTGACCATCTTGAATTTTTCCTTTGAGGGATTACTGATTCATATATCATTATGTTGGATGAAGCCCTTCTAACATTTTAGGTATCTGGAAGCACTTGGAATAAAATCTGTTCCCTAATTTTGTCCAGTAGCCCATGCTTGATGGTAGACTTTTTCAAGAGGAATTTTCTGCAGTATCTTTTCCTAGTAGTTTCCCAAAATCATTCAACATCCAGGGCCCTTCCACTTCTATCAGTCAAGGGGAGGATGTAAGGACATAATTATCCTGTTTGCTGAGGGAACCTTGTTTGGGTACTTTTGGCTCTCTTAGTCTTTAAGGATTTATCATTAGTGACTTAGTCAAATCCAGAAGTCTATGCAGTCACTGGAGAAACTTGTGGAAAGTCAGTTCTTACAGATCAGAGAGTCTATAATATTCTCTCGCCTCTGTAAAATGCACACACACACACACACACACCACCCACCCCAATTTGGTGAATTAATTTGCAACGGATAACAAAGCCTCATGGTACTCCAAAGAGTTTGGCTTCATGACCTGTGCAAGCCACTTTGAGGCATCCTGTGTTGTTGATCCGTTCTGCTTCAAGAGTGGCTGGGTCTGTGCTTATGTGGACAATCCTAGCACCAAGAAGGAGGGATTCAACTCTGGCTTCTATTTAGAGAATCAATCCTTTGAAGGATTCCAGACCAATTTCATGCCCAGCTTACTGGAGATTCTCAGGAGTGCTTCTTGGAGAGTTTGCTCGTTGCGGGTGACATTTCTAATCAGACATATGACACCCACATAATTCACTCAACTCCCAAGCAAATGCAAAAGACATGCTCACCTGTGAGGAATATCTTGTAGCAGCACTTCTTGAAACCATGTAAAGCAAAATTTAAAGAACTTAGCTATACGGAGAACAGTAAAGACCTCAAGGTAAAGTCTATGGAGGACTAGAATCCAGGAAGAAAGCCCTAAGAGCATTGAGTAATTACTCCAAAATCTATGCAGATAACCACTCAAAAGGCTCTAAGCAAAATCTGGAAGCACCGATGCAATTATGCTAAAAGGGAACTTTATAGATTGATTCTGCTCCTGGACACAGTCTGACAGCAGGAATGCAGTACGCAGGAGGTCAGACTAAATGATCTCGATGGTCCAATTTGGCTTTTACGTCTATGACAAATCACTGAAGCCTCCACAGGATTCTGGACTGGAAGAAGAGATCAAAATTAAACTGTCAGGCCTTGAAGGCTATCAGCACTCCACAGTATAGAAAAACAGAGATGCAAAAAAAATGAGATTTATTATACATTGACTGGAATGTTGGGGGAACACTCTGAAGGATATCCTATGTCTAACAAAGGAATGGTGGACAAAACAGAGTTGCAAAGGCAGCCAGAAAGGGTCACAGAGACCTTATTGCATGTCTGGAATAACGAAATGGCGTTTAGTATACAATCAGTAGCATAAGTAGCCAGGAGAGCTGGCTGTATTTTAAAGAATCCTTATTCAGGTTACAGGAACAAACCATTCCGATGTGTAGAAAGAATAGTAAATATGGCAGGCGACCAGCTTGGCTGAACAGTGAAATCCTTGCTGATCTTAAATACAAAAAAGAAGCTTACAAGAAGTGGAAGATTGGACAAATGACGAGGGATGAATATAAAAATATTGCTCGGGCATGCAGGAGTGAAATCAGGAAGGCCAAATCACACCTGCAGTTGCAGCTAGCAAGAGATGTTAAGAGTAACAAGAAGGGTTTCTACAGGTATGTTAGCAACAAGAAGAAAGTCAAGGAAAGGGCGGGCCCCTTACTGAATGAGGGAGGCAACCTAGTGACAGAGGATGTGGAAAAAGCTAATGTACTCAATGCTTTTTTTGCCTGTCTTCACAAACAAGGTCAGCTCCCAGACTACTGCACTGAGCAGCACAGCATAGGGAGGAGGTGACCAGCCCTCTGTGGAGAAAGAAGTGGTTCAGGACTATTTAGAAAAGCTGGACGTGCACAAGTCCATGGGGCCAGATGTGCTGCATCCGAGAGTGCTAAAGGAGTTGGCAGATGTGATTGCAAAGCCATTGGTCATTATCTTTGAAAACTCATGGCAATCGGGGGAAGTCCCGGACGACTGGAAAAAGGCTAATGTAGTGCCCATCTTTAAAAAAGGGAAAAAGGAGGATCCTGGGAACTACAGGCCAGTCAGCCTCACCTCAGTCCCTGGAAAAATCAAGGAGCAGGTCCTCAAGAAATCAATTCTGAAGCACTTAGAGGAGAGGAAAGTGATGAGGAACAGTCAGCATGGATTCACCAAGGGCAAGTCATGCCTGACTAACCTAATTGCATTCTATGACGAGATAACTGGCTCTGTGGATGAAGGGAAAGCAGTGGACATGGTGTTCCTTGATTTTGGCAAAGCCTTTGACACAGTCTCCCACAGTATTCTTGCCAGCAAGTTAAAGAAGTATGGGCTGGATGAATGGACTAGAAGGTGGATAGAAAGCTGGCTAGATTGTCGGGCTCAAAGGGTAGTGATCAATGACTCCATGTCTAGTTGACAGCCGGTATCAAGCAGAGTGCCCCAAGGGTCGGTCCTCGGGCCGGTTTTGTTCAATATCATTTAAAATCTGTAGGATGGTGTGGATTGCACCCTCAGCAAGTTTACAGATGACACTAAACTGGGAGGAGAGGTAGATACGCTGGAGGGTAGGGATAGGATACAGACGGACCTAGACAAATTGGAGGATTGGGCCAAAAGAAATCTGATGGAGGTTCAACAGGGACAAGTGCAAAGTCCTGCACTTAGGACGGAAGAATCCTATGCACCGCTACAGACTAGGGACCGAATGGCTAGGCAGCAGTTCTACAGAAAAGGACCGAGGGGTTACACTGGACAAGAAGCTGGATATGAGTCAACAGTGTGCCCATGTTGCCAAGAAGGCCAATGGCATTTTGGGATGTATAAGTAGGGGCACTGCCAGCAGATCGAGGGACATGATCGCTCCCCTCTATTTGATACTGGTGAGGCCTCATCTGGAGTACTGTGTCCAGTTTTGGGCCCCACACTACAAGAAGGATGTGGAAAAATTGGAAAGAGTCCAGCGGAGGGCAACAAAAATGATTAGGGGACTGGAACACATGACTTATGAGGAGAGGCTGAAGGAACTGGGGATGTTTAGTCTACGGAAGCGAAGAATGAGGGGGGATTTGATAGCTGCTTTCAACTACCTGAAAGGGGGTTCCAAACAAGATGGATCTAGACTGTTCCCAGTGGTAGCAGATGACAGAACAAGGAGCAATGGTCTCAAGTTGCAGTGGGGGAGATTTAGGTTGGATATTAGGAAAAACTTTTTCACTAGGAGGGTGGTGAAACACTGGAATGCGTTACCTAGGGAGGTGGTGGAATCTCCTTCCTTAGAAGTTTTTAAGGTCAGGCTTGACAAAGCCCTGGCTGGGATGATTTAATTGGGGATCGGTCCTGCTTTGAACAGGGGGTTGGACTAGATGACCTCCTGAGGTCCCTTCCAACCCTGATATTCTATGATTTTATGATTCTATGATAAGAAGGTGTCATGGCCCACTACCAGTGTTTCAGAGATTCAAACAGACTTGCAATTAAAGAAGTTCCTATTCTGCTTCATGCTGCAAGCTTGAAACATTACAGTGAGAAAAATCTGTGCTGATGGTATCTATACAGAATCTCCAAATCCAAACCTAGAGATCTTAATTTGCTTAATGTTTTTATTTTATATTAGAAAGCCAATGTCTTTATATTTTCATCCCATGAGTTTCTATATGGACATAAACTGTACCATAAGTAATACAATTTTCCCAGTGGTACATTAAGGTGTAATTCTATGGAAAGATTCTGGAGGTATCTAATCACAACAACAAAGCTCTCACTGTTTGTCACTGACCCCTACAAGGAGATTTTAACACTTTTGCAATATTGATAGTACAGTGTTTAACACAATATTTTGTATACAAAAATCTCCCTCTCCAATCCCGTTATCACTTCTTCCAACCTTAACTACTGTGCCATCTTTTCTGCTGAATCTTTTTTCCATATCTTGTTTCTACTCTTGTTGGCCCGCCACCAAACTAGTAAATTTGTACGTTAAAACCATCTGCAATCCCAAAAGCATATTAAGTGTATAAACTTTTCAGCTTTTACTTTATGTTAAGTACTAAACAGTATTAGAGACAGTACAGGTGTCTCAGATGGCTTTTGTATGAAATGGTTCTGAGAGACTACAAAAGATGGTTTCCATTTATTCTGCAGTTCTGCTGGTGAGGACCTGCTGTAAAATCTAACCTTTGCTGTAGAAATGAATGATGGAATCTAACTCTTCTTTAACACACAAACAAGTTTCTCTCTCATACAGTTGTGAAGGCAACTGTCAAAACTCAAAAATATAACCCCAAGTGGTGTTCTCGATTTCCAAGGTAACAGAAAATCTGCATCAATAGTTCTGAGAAATGTAATGCTCTCCCTTTAAACACAAAGGGTTATTGTTTTTATTTGTTAAGCATCAACAATATGCTCAGTCCAATAGACAAGATAAATAATAAGACAGTCCTGACCCTGGAAGCATTATAATCCTGAAAACAGAAGGAAAAAAGATAAACCAAGATACACTAAGAGAGTGAGAGGAAGAAGTTACCTTAGATAAATTTTTAAAGTCTTAAATATTGTGGGCCTTAAGGAAAAAATGGGTCTTCAGACAGGATGCAAATAAAGAAACTATAGAGATCCTCAACACTGGAATTGAAAAGGCTTTCCAAGCAGGGGCAGCTTGAAGACTGACCGAAGGAAAAGGAAATAAAGCAATCAAGAGGGCACTGAAGCTAGCATCGCTGACAGCCCAACACTGTAGCATTTAATTTCAGAAAGGGGAACTACACAAAAATAAAGAAGTTAGTGAAACAGAAATTAAAAGGTACAGAGCCAAAACTGAAATCCCTGCAACCTGCATGGAAACTTTTTAAAGACACCATAATAGAGGCTCAACTTAAATGTATACCCAAATTAAAAAACATAGTAAGAGAATCAAAAAAAGGGGCACTGTGGCTAAACAACAAAGTAAAAGAAGCAGTAAGAGGCAAAAAAGCATCCTTTAAAAGTGGAATTTAAATCACAGTGAGGAAAATAGAAAGGAGCATACACTCTGGCAAATGAAGTATAAAAAGATAATTAGAAAGACAAAAAAGAATTGGAAGAACAGCTAGCCAAAGACTCAAAGTAATAGCAAAAAAAATTTTAAGTACATCAGAAGCACGAAACCCACTAAACAACCAGTGGGGCCACTGGAAGATCGAGATGCTAATGGAGCACTCAAGGACGATAAGGCCATTGCGGAGAAACCTGAATTCTTTGCATTGGTCTTCATCGCTGAGGATGTGAAGGAGATTCCCAAACCTGAGCCATTCTTTTTAGGTGACAAATCTGATGAACCATCCCAGATTGAGGTGTCATTAGAGGTGGTTTTGGAAGAAACTGATATTACTGTTTAGTTTAAGTCACCAGGACCAGATGGTATTCACCCAAGAGTTCTGAAGGAACTCAAATGTGAAATTGCAGGACTACTAACTGTACTCTGTAACCTATCATTTAAATCAGTTTCTGTACCAAATGACTGGAGGGTAGCTAACGTGATGCCAATTTTTAAAAAGGGCTCCAGGGGTGATCCCGGCAATTAAAGGCCGGTAAGTCTGACTTCAGTACTGGGCAAACTGGTTGAAACTATAGTAAAGAACAAAATTGTCAGACACATAGATTAACAACAGGTTTAAAACAAACAAAAGGAAATATTTCTTCACACAACGCATAGTCAACTTCTGGAACTGTTTGCCAGAGGATGTTGTGAAAGCTAAGACTAATAGGGTTCAAAAAAGAACTAGATAAATTCATGGAGGATAGGTCCATCAATGGCTATTAGCCAGGATAGGCAGGGAAGGTGTCCCTAGCCTCTGTTTGTCAGAAGCTGGGAATGAGCATCAGGGAATGGATCACTTGATGATTACTGTTCATTCCCTCTGGGGCACTGGCATTGGCCACTGTCAGAAGACAGGATACTGGGCTAGATGGACTTTTGGTCTTACCCAGTATGGCTGTTCTTACGATAAAGGGGGTAGGAAGGAATACAAAGGAACTTCTTAACTTTTCAAACTGATGGTGACTTTAAACATTACTATTTCATTGTTCATTTTAGAAATACGTGGAAACTCAGAGAGCTAATATGATAGTTAGATGTGGTGGCAGAGATGGTAGCTGACGAAGACTGACAGATTTCAACCTTCCACCCCTATTTCCAGTTATCTTCAACTATGCCCATAAGGAAGTACAGAAAAGCAGATGGGTTCCCTCCACAAAAGCTATACAACAGGATATAAAAACTCTTTCTATGCCTTCCCAAAGGGTCATTTACCCAACTGCCAAGACTTCCAGTTTTCCACCATCCTCTACAGTACACTGGCATAGCCAGAATCAAAGGCAAGTTTTAAGAACACAAATTAAGGGAGAGCATAAATTAAAAATATGAAATAAAATAATTAAAATAAAATAAATTGTTTAGATAATAGCATAGAGAGTACACTTCTAAATTTGCAGAGAATACCAAGCAGGGAGGGATTACAACTGCTTTCGAGGATAGGATTAAAATTAAAAAAGCTCTGGACAAACTGGAGAAATGATCTGAAGTAAATAGGATGAAATTCAATTCGGACAAATGCAAAGTACTACATTTAGGAAGGAACAATCAACTGGACACATACAAAATGGGAAATGACTACATAGGAAGGTATACTTTGGAAAGGGATTTGAGGGGTATAGTGACTCACAAGCTAAATATGAGTCAATAGTGTAGCACTGTTGCAAAAAAAGCTTACATCATTCTGGAATGTATTAGCAGGAGTGTTGTAAGCAACACACAAGAAGTAATTCCTTCTGCTCTACTGTGCGCAGATTAGGCCTCAGGTGGAGTAATGTATCCAGTTCTGGGCATCACATTTCAGGAAGGATGTGGACAAAATTGGAGAAAGTCCAGAAGAGAGCAACAAAAATGATTAAAGGTCTAGAAAACATGACCTAGGTGGGAAGACTGAAAAAAAATGGGTTTGTTTAGTCGTCGTCCCCGCCCATCCCCACATCCCTTCAGTGGCAGGGCTCTGGGCTTTACCCTTGGAGTGGTGGGGCTCTGGACTTCAGCCCCACCCCACCCCACCCGGCTTCAGCAGGGCAAGTCTAACCGGGGTGGGTCCCTGAAGAGGGACAGGGAAGAGGGCTGGGAGAGAGAAATGGAGGGAACAAATTGAAGAGAATACACCAATTCTACTATGTGCAAGACCCATTGGTCTGAGCAGTGGCGTAGCCAGGTGGAAAAAACAGGGGGAGCGGAGATAAAAAAGGCGCCACCCTCTGGTACTCAAGGACCCCCCTCCGCCACCGCAATGCCGCCGAAGACCAGAGCGAGTGAAGGACCCAATGCCGAAGTGCTGCTGAAGACCCGGAGAGCCACCGGGTGAGTATCGGGGGTGGCGCCTTTTTTTTATCTCCACTCCCCGACCCGCCACTGAAGACCCGGAGCGCCAGCGGGTGAGTAAAAATGTAAAAGGCGCCGAAGATTTTAAAAGGCGCTACTTCTGCTCGGTAGGGGAGCAGCCGCTGCACCGCTCCTCCCTAGCTACGCTACTGGGTCCGAGGTGATCCAGGCCCAGGCATGGTAGAAATGAGATAGACTGTTCACAAAACGGTGAAAAGGATCTGGTCTGATGCATCACACCCAGGCACCCCTTCAAAGGGCAAGTCCTGAATTGTTTGCTGGACCTTTTGCGGAAGGCTCGAAGCCTGCAGCCACAAGCTCCTTCTCACGGCAATGGTGGTTGAGATAATGCGGGTTGCTGAGTCCATTGAGTCTAGAAAGGCTTGCAAGGAGGTTCTTGGTCTGGCCTGGATTCAGTTGGAAGCAACTCTTTAAACATGGTCAGAGTGTCCCAAGAATTAAAACTGTAGCAGCTGAGGACTGCTTGCTCGTTGGCAATACGAAGCTGGAGTCCTCAAGTAGAGCAGACCTTTCGGCTGAAGAGGTCCAGCTTCTTCGCCTCTTTATAGTTGGGCATTGGTCTCTGCTACCCTTACCTCTCCTTTTCATTTGCGGCCACCACAATTAATGTGCCCGGCTGAGGGTGAGTAAATAGGTACTCAACCCTTTTGAGGGTACAAAGGACTTTCTTTCCACTCCTTTGGCTGGGGGGGGCAAGAGAGGCAGGTGTCTGCCATAGAGTCTTGGTGGTGTTTTGGATGGTCTTAATCAGGGGTCAGGCCACCCCTGAAGGAATTTTGGGTGTCAGTATGTCCACCACAGGGTCAGTTTCCTTCGACACCTCTTCTGCCTGGAGGCCCAAGTTCTAAGCCACTCTCTTGAGTAGCTCCTGGTGTGCTCTGTTGTCCATAGCTAGTAATGTGGCAGACGAGCCAGTCATTGCCTCGTCAGGGGAGGATGAGGATGATGCCCTTGGTGGCACTGGGTCCTCTCGTCCCTGCAGGTTGTGGAGATCCCCCCTGCGCTGATATCTCTTGCATAGTGCCAGGGACGATACTGGCCCTGGTGCTGGCTTCGGAGCCTAGCAGTGGTTCTTCAGCAATAGATGATGTTGGGGTAACCCGCCTTTCTGAGGTGACCAACAGAGACCTCGAGCCTGGCCCTTGGGCTTAGTGGTACACCCACATAGTCCAGAAGGGCCACTGCTAGCCCCTGCTATTGTGGTGGCCAGGGCATCCTGAACTACTGCCCCTCCTCCTGTCTTGATTGGTGCTGAGAGCAGCGCTGGCTCTGTTCTGACATGTACAACTCCAACTGAGCCCAAAGATGACTCAATTCTTGGTGACCACAGTGGTGCCGAACAAGGCATTGCCAGAGAGAATTGCCGAGGGGAAGGCGACCAGTGCCACCTCATGGCAGGTTTACTGTTAGAAAGCATAGCACCTCTCTGTGGTGTCGGGGGCAGTGCCAGGGACAGTGAAGCTGTCACATCATAGCTATGAGGTTCCTGGCTGCCCAGAACATGTCCTGGGTAGACAGAAGATCCAGCTCCTCCACCTGGCTCTCCCGCACAGGGAATCCACCAGTACTGGAATCAATAGACCTGTCTGTGCGGTCGGAGTCAGGAGTGCCAGTTTAGCTAGAGCAGGGGCTCAGTGTCCTGCCATGAGACACATTCCACTAGCGCTTTCATGCTCCACTGCTCTAGTTGTAGACGAATGCCCTCTCTCAGATTTATTTTGCTTGTTGTGTGGCACCGGCGAATGAGAGCAGTGCTTGGTAGCCGCACTGGAATTGTTCGGTGCCAGGGAGCGGCAGTGCCGAGAGTCTCTAGACCCAAAGTCCTTTTATGACACTGCAGCCTCTCTCACTGAGGCTGGTGTCTTCTGTACTGAAGCACTGGGTTTCAGATCCGACACAGACTGGGGACGGAGAGCTGGCTCCATGAAGAGAAAGTTTAACCTAAAGTCCCTCCCCTTCTTGGTTCTTGGGTGGAAGCTTTCAACAGGTGCAAGATCTGCAGTCTGGTGTGCTTCTCCCAAGCACTTTAAACAAGAGTCTTGGGGATTGCCCCAGGAATAGGCTTCTGACAGGACCCACATAATTTAAACCCTTGAGAATGAGGCATGCCCACCTGTAGCCTATATGGTACCAAGTACAAAAGCTGACTATTTCAAAACTGTCAACTCAGTGGGAGACAGAGGTCTTTTTGGAGCAGATGCCTTAAGAGGTGAGGCAGTGTTCCTCTTCCTGAGACCTCTGGATCCTTCCCCTTTCTGGAGGAGTGTTGAGCCGAGGTAAAAGCGGCACTAGATCTGTCTGCAGACAGAGGTATGGGGGGGTTCTGCCACCTGGCCCTGAAGCAGCATGAAAGGGCGCTCCATCATAAGAAGCCTGAGCTTGATCTCTCAGTTCTTACTGTCTCTGGATTTAATGGCTAAACAAAAGTTATAGTCCCATGGGATGTGCAACCTTCCTAGACAGCAAATGCACTTGGAGGTGCCGTCAGTAACTGTGATGGCCTCCCAAGCAACCAAGGCAGTGTTTGAAGTCTGAAGAGTCATAAATGTCCTCCTGAGGAAGGCAAGCATCTCCAAATAGAGAAGAGAGGGGAAAAGGCACTCCTCTCACTAGCAAAACAAAAACAAACCTAAACTGACACTATGCAAAACGTTCTAATTTGACAAGACATGCTCAAGGCAGATACACTAAAGTTGGGTCTCAGGCTGAGACAACTGAGAAAAACTGATAGCAGTTCATCCACACAGCCCTGTATAGCCTCAGTGTGGGGCCAGAAGATGTGTAGGCTGCACACAAGGGCCAAATGGGTACAGCTAGTGAAAATCTCCAATCGACAGCAAATGGAGTGCATGTGTACCTTAACTGGAATGCCCATAGGGACACGACTCAAAGAAGAAGGGGATCAAGAGAGCAAGATGCTTTCCTGAGGGACTGAATGTGAAGTGCCTCAGAGAGCAAGGAAAGCAGAGAAACAAATACCGAGTGGGGACTGGTACTAGAATGGTAGTAGATTGTTTCTTGTATTAACAGAGTCTTCTGTGAATTTAGCTAGAAGTGGTGGTAAACCATTAGGAGACAAGGGCAACCTGCGCTTCTACATAGAAGAAATTGTAAATGGTATGGTACAGTATTACCCAATGCCTTTGGAAAGGAGATGGGGAATGTTTTGTAACGTTCTTCTATCCTCCAATTCCCCTAGCAAGTGAAAAATTTAGAGTAACTGACGACATTTTTAGATCTGATTGTGGACACGGGGATAGGACCTCTATTTTTCAAGTTATCGATGTGTGTATTTGACAGTCCATAGCTGGTCCACATCCCAAGAGGAATTTGAAAGTGCAGAAAGCATTTCTTATCTTTCTAGAGGAGAAAGCAACAAGATATATAGGCTGTATAGGAGAATGAAAAATCGGGGAAAGATTAATCTAAATTTGATGGCAACAAGCCCTGGTTTCTGAAACTCACTGACTAAACTGACCAAGTTTTGCAACAGCTCAAGGTAAATTAATGGAGTTCTTACTGAACATAAAAAAAGAACAGTACCATATCTTTAGCAACTGATGCTTTTTCAAATTTTATTCTGCCCCTAAATCTTCAATATGCTACTTATTTTTGTACTGACAGGCATAGTTGCTTACATAAATTATTTGGGGGAACTAAGATTTTGGTGGCTAGATAGGAGAAAATTTACACTTGCAGCAGTTCGATGGGATAAGCATATTAACTGTATAGTTCTGCTAAAATGAACAGAAAGTAACGTTGGTATTTATATTACCAACGTTACATTTCAAAGGTAACAGCTATTAGAAAGGAAGGGCAGTTCACACCTCACATCTTTGTTTAAAAAATTATCTAAATTCAGGATACACTGCATATTTTACTGTTTACTCTTGAAAAGTTCTCGGCAACATCATTAAGTCTTGAAACACTTTAAAAATGGAAGATTAAATCCTAGTAAACTCTGCAACAAGTGGTAGATTTTGCAGCTAAACTTAACACCAAGGAAAGCGCAATTCTCTTTCAACAGAATAGGAACAGAGAAAGCTTGTCTTGTTCATGATATTGAGGGTGGAGGTAGGAAAGACTACAGATTACATGAGACAACAAGGTGAAGAGGTGAGCCAAGAAACTCAGCATGTCCAGTGAAGTCCCCTGTGGTGATCAGTCAGAAAGCTGTCAGAGAAAGAAGGGGGCTAGCAGTAAACCAGAGTCTGAGCAGAGAGGAGTGTGATAAATGGAGAGAAGTTCAAAAGAGGAGACAAAGATTTGAGAAGAAAGGTGAGTTTGCCTTCTGCTTCTATGGCAGCCTCAGGGAAGAGGTGCTGCACAGATGCTCTATGCAGATGCTGAGTTCAGTGCAACAGGAAAGATACCAGAGTTTGAGCAATATGGAAGATCTGCCAGAGTTTGCAGCAAATGATTTCCCTGTTGGGCCAGTACAGGAAGGGCAATGTGTATCAAGGACATTGGGACCAAAGGGAGGAGGAGGAGAGACAAACCCACAAAGTATCTGGGCGTACTTTCTGCACAGGTTTCAACCTGAAGCACTAAAAAAGAATGGAGACAGGAGGCCCATTTCTTTCAGAACTAAAGATCAGGACAATCTTTAAGATTTTAAATGAGCCTCATGATACTTTATCCATATTCTGCTTTTTAAACACTTTGGGGTTTGACAATACATGTGAGAGTGGACTAGTAGAGCTTCTCCCCAGGCAGTTAAGATTTCAGCACAATTTGGAAAGCTTCAATAAAACATTTATAATCATACTTCAGACTGCCATGTATAACAGTTAAATTACTCAAACTTCCTGTATTAGACGCCAACAGCCACAGAAATTAGATCTGGAAGATTAGGTAATCCTATCTCTTCCCTTGCCAAAGCAATGTAGTGTCGGATTAATAGGGCTCATACCCACAGACTGAAACATTCTCCCAAAATGCAGCCACATTAGCATCTATGCAAAATAATAAATGATCAGCACTTTAATAGCAGAACTGACGTGCATGATGACACTGTACAGACAAGGTCCTTAATTCAAAGAGTTTACAGCCTAATTTGAAGGCTCACAGAGCATGGTATGATCGAGGACACCAAATAAACCAATTTGCAGTACTGTTCTGATAAAACAATATTTTAAGGTTAGTTCAACATGTTTGTTTTTTGGTGTTTTATGGGCATGATCATGTGGGAAAGGAGAAAATAGTGCCCGTGTGCAAGTTAGGAGAGCTGAATGTTCTAAGAGGGATTTCAAGGAGAACAGAGGTTCCTTGGTGAATAGATAAAGCAAAGACCCTTCCAGGCATAGGGACCAGAATTTTAAAAATTAAGGAGTTGTGAGAGAGAAAAAAATAAAACATTAAAGAAGAATAGATAAAGCAGAGAGCATGACAGAAAAACAAATTCCTTTCATGCTGTACTTGTCACAAATGAACCACTAGGAGGGGCGGAGGATGTATAGCTTTTAGTTTTGCAGCACGTTATGGTGATGGATCCTTGTTTAAACAAGGAATACAACCAGAAGCCCTGTCACTCCTTTACAGTTCTCACTCACATTTGAAAGGAAGGCTATGACTACATAAAGAACTGGTACTAAGTCCATTCTCTTACTTGAAAATCTCTAAATGGCTTGTGCTCAATTGGTTAGCTCTCACCACAACACGCAAGATGAACAGGTTTTAAAGTAAGCCTCCACAAGTCAAGTGGGGCTCTCCCCCTTTTTCCTGTCAGCATACCAAGACCTCGATTGCTTGGAAACAGCCTAGAGAGTTAGGTCCAAATGCACATTCTAACAAGAAGGCAGGGAAAGAAAGAGTACTCTGCATAAGAAAAAAGCCAAATTTAAGACACTAAAGGGGTGTTCTGACCTGGAAAAAGGATCAAATGTTAACTCGTGATGAAAGGGCTGAGAGAGAGACGGAATTGGTACTCAGGCCAGGAACCGAGAATAGGCCTGGTCTGCAGTACAAAGTTAGGCCAATGAAAGACAGCTTGAGTCAACCTAGTTGTATATGTGTCTACACTTAAATTAATCTCCCACCACTCTAAGGCCATGTCTACACTACCTGCCAGATTGGCAGGTAGTGATCCATCTACTGGGGATCGATTTATCACGTCTAGTGTAGACGTGATAAATCGATCCCCAATCGCTCTGCTGTCGACTCTGGAACTCCACCAGGGCGAGAGGCGGAAGCGGATTCGGCAGGGGAGCGGCGGCTGTCGATCCCACGCCACGAGGATGCAAAGTAAGTGATTCTAAGTCGATCTAAGATATGTCGACTTAAGCTACACTATTCTCATAGCTGAAGTTGCGTATCTTAGATCGATCCCCCCCACCACCAGTGTAGACCAGACCTAAGAGCCCCATTATGCCGACACAGTAACACCACCTCTCTGAGCAGCATAGAGCCAAGATCCATGTACAGTGCATGTCAGTCTCTAAGGTTCCATTAGTACTCCACAGTGCATGTAGACACTGCGTTACTTATGTTGACCCTAATTGTCCTCCAGCAGCTGTCCCACAATGTCCTATACTGATCATTCTGGTCATCATTGTGACCTCTACGGCTCACCAATTTTTGAAATTCCCCTTCCTAATTGCCTAGCTTGGCAACCACACCAAGCAGCTCTACATCATAGAGTGCAACAGGCCAGCTGACCACACTGGCTACACACTCCAAATGGGGTCCTGCCTGTACTAGACATGAGATATTGGATCTCTTAGGCCTGTGGAGAGAAGAGGCTATGCAGGCACAGATCCAAACCAGCTACAGAAACTGACAACTACAAGCAGATTGCTCATGGGATGCAGGAGGAAGAGTATAAATGGAGGACAGCAGCAGTTCCATATGAAACCAAGGAGCTGTGACAGGCATACCAGAAGGCTAGGGAGGCCAACAATTGATCCAGTGCCAAGCTGCAGACCTGCTGCTTTTATGAAGAGCTACAGGCCATATTCGTTGGAGACTCCACCACCAACCCCTCACAAACACACACACCCCAGCACAGTGGATACCTCCAAGGAGTCCAAGTCACAGGTCCCTGCCATGAACAGTGAGGCTGAGAAGGTGGTGAGGGATGAGGAAGAGAAGGCAGCGTATGGGGGTTGGGTGACCAGGGAAATCCAGTAAGCAGTGAGCCACAACCGGTTTTTGACTCCACTTCAGTCTAGCCATTCGAGCATGGGCTAGGCCAGTGCAAGGAAGGGACCTCAGATAAGTGTGTAGATAAACTTTCAATTACAGGGATGGCCCCACCCAAAGTAGAAGGATATAGCTTTTGACTTTCATTAATTTACTTGACTTGAAGACATACTGGTACAACCAAGAAAGCTGCTATGTGCTTTTCATTCCCCTCTAAAATTGGCAGGGGAGCCCATGAGGAGCAGTTTCTTTATGTACGTAGTGAGGGCCCTTGAATCCTCCTGAAAGATCTCAATGAAACTTTCGAGGTACTCTGCAATCCGCTGCCAAAGCTTTCTAAGGAGGGCTGCCTTATTTCTTCCTCTGTGTTAAGACACTTTCCAAAGCCACTCAGCAGTAACTTCAGCAGGCACCACTGCAGTGTGTGGGTGGCTTCAGGACACCAGCAGCAGCTGTGCTCTCTTCTCTGCCTTTGCTACCCTCCAGAGTGAGATATCAGCTAAAATCACCACTGCCTGTGGAAAATGGTGCCAGTATTCAGTGTCATTGTCCAAAACTACTAGATTCATGGAACTGAGCAATTCCCTCCTCATTTCTTCAATCCCCGGGGGGGGCCACACATACCATAGCCATTGCTGTGACTGGCACCAGGCACAAGCCATCTCAAGCAGAATTGAGAATGTAGTACCTAAAATTGTAGGGGAGCAAGAGTGAGTTCAGCATCTTAAGTTTCACTTTCTGTAGTGGATACACTGACAACGGTACCAGTGTGTTTTATCCACAGCTGCTGACACTGCAGCCTTCAGGATCTTCCCTTCCACACCCACAGAATGCCTCAGCCAGATAAGAAGAATAAGGAAGAGGAGTCAGGATGACATGTTCAGTAAGATCCTGCAAGCCAGTGCTGCGCTGGACTGTGAGCACAGGGCCTGGAGGATGAATTTTGTAGACAGCCTAGAGAAAAGAGTGGAGAGGAGAAAGGCCCAAGAGTCCCAGCAGGAAAAGCATAGAAAAATGCACCAGGACGCGATGGGGCTTCTCAGGCAGCACAGACAAATGCCACAGACTCTGGTGGACTTGCAGGTTCAGCAATACTGGGCTCACCTCCCTCTGCAACCCATTAAGAACTCAAAATCAGGACCTCCCTATACCCCCACAACATTCCACAGGGCATCAAGGGTCACTGCACTACCCCTACCCCTGCACCCCACGGGACACTGAAAACAATCACAGCTTCAAATACACGTGAAAGACATGGTTGGTGTACCTGCAGCTGAAATGGACATGAGCGTTTTTTCCCCTTCGGTAAGTTCTGCTCTGTTAACTTTTATTAAGTTTTGAATGGGGTTTTTTTTTTGTTGTTTTATTTTTTTAAATTGCACAGGGTTTTTTTTACACTAATTTTGTTAAAGAACAAAATTATATTATTTGAATACATACATAATACATCTTTTATCGTTCACAGCATTTGCTGCCGAGTGCTCAGCAGTTCTGAAAGTAACCAATTACCATCACACAACTCAGAGGATCAGTCACAAACAAAATTAATAGGTACACTGACAATGCTATCTTCCTACATGTACAATAATCACTACACAATTCCTACCAGGCCACAAAAGTGCAGGCCCAGATAGAGCACACTACAACAATACACATTACTCTGGCTCACTGTTAAAATGGTCTTTCAAAGCTTCCCTGAGCTGTATAGCTCCAGAACGAACTCTTCTAATAGCCCTTGTGTCTGGCCGTTCAAATTCAGCAGCCACTCCACCTCTGCCCTCTACCCAGTGGAAACTTCCCCACCTTTGCTTCACAGATATTACGCAGGATACAGCAGGCAGTTATAACCATTGGAATATTTTTCTCACTGAGGTCCAATCTTTTGAGTAAACACCAGTACCCCCTAAAACAACTAAAAGCACTTTCAATTGTCATTCTGCACCTGCTGAGCCAGTAGCTGAATCATTCCTTTGTCCTGCACTTGGGACGGAAGAACCCAATGCACAGCTACAGACTAGGGACCGAATGGCTAGGCAGCAGTTCTGCGGAAAAGGACCTAGGGGTGACAGTGGACGAGAAGCTGGATATGAGTCAGCAGTGTGCCCTTGTTGCCAAGAAGGCCAATGGCATTTTGGGATGTATAAGTAGGGGCATAGCGAGCAGATCGAGGGACGTGATCGTTCCCCTCTATTCGACATTGGTGAGGCCTCATCTGGAGTATTGTGTCCAGTTTTGGGCCCCACACTACAAAAAGGATGTGGATAAATTGGAGAGAGTCCAGCGAAGGGCAACAAAAATGATTAGGGGACTGGAACACATGAGTTATGAGGAGAGGCTGAGGGAGCTGGGATTGTTTAGCCTGCAGAAGAGAAGAATGAGGGGGGATTTGATAGCTGCTTTCAACTACCTGAAAGGGGGTTCCAAACAGGATGGCTCTAGACTGTTCTCAATGGTAGCAGATGACAGAACGAGGAGTAATGGTCTCAAGTTGCAGTGGGGGAGGTTTAGATTGGATATTAGGAAAAACTTTTTCACTAAGAGGGTGGTGAAACACTGGAATGCGTTACCTAGGGAGGTGGTAGAATCTCCTTCCTTAGAGGTTTTTAAGGTCAGGCTTGACAAAGCCCTGGCTGGGATGATTTAACTGGGAATTGGTCCTGCTTTGAGCAGGGGGTTGGACTAGATGACCTTCTGGGGTCCCTTCCAACCCTGATATTCTATGATTCTATTGTTGAGGTGGCCAATGTTCAGCTTCATGAGCCAAGGGAGCAAGAGGTAGACTGGGTCCCAGGATCACTATTGGTATTTCAATATTCCCCAATGGTAATCCACCGGATGGGGGAAAAGTCCCTGCTTGTAGTTTTAACAGCCCTGTGTTCTTAAAGAAGAAAGCATCAGACACCTTCCCAGACCAGCCCACACTGATGTCAATGAAGTGTCCCTGGAGATCCACCAATGCTTACATTACCATAGAAAAGTAGCCCTTTTAGTTGACGTACCCAGTGGCAAGGTGATCTGGTAGCAAAATAGTGATGTGTGTGCTGTCTATGGCTCCACTGCAGTTCGGGAACCCCACTGCTGCAAATACTTCCACTGTGTCCTGCACACTGCTCAGAGTCACAGTCCAGGAGGCAATCAATGACCCTGCATGCTTGCATGACAACAGCCTTCCAGGGTGGGTTTCCTGACTCCAGTAGCAATCGGGCCTTGCACGTTTCCACGCTGATCACCACTCAGCTTCTCCACTGTTAGTGCAGCTCTCATGTTGGTGTCCGTGAATTAGCTAGACTGATCTCCGTGCATAGATCCAAGAATGTGGCCTAGAGCAACCAGGAGTTCTGCGGCCACTGCTCGTCATCTTAAACCTGAATTACAATGCGATCCTAGCAGTCAGTGCTTGTTTCTCAGGGCCAGAAGCAGCACTCTACCATCTGCAGCTGCTATGTGAATGCCACCAAAAACCTTGAATTGGTTCTTGCTATGTCCCACAGCAACCTGTCCTCCAAGGAACAGTCATGGTCCCCACGCATTTGGTTCTTTTTGCGGCTCTGCAAGTACTCCAGGATCATGCATCCGGTGCTTACAATGCTCATGACAATAGTACAAAGCTGTGCAAGCTCCATGCTTCTGTCAGAGATAGCGGAAATGAGGAGGGTCATGCGGAACTGTAGGACTTTGAGAAAAAAGCACAAAAATTATGGGATACAGATAACAATGAGATGGAGGCAGCTGCAACTGGGAAATTGCTCCCAGTCACCCGAGGGACTCATTTCGGCCCCATCATGCACTTTCCAAAAGCCTATTACCATAGAAAGTCTCCAATCTCCACTTTGCCTTTCTAAATCTTTTGAATAAGCAAAAGTCACTCCACCCTGAGATGAATGCTGCAGAGCCTGAGCATACTCAGTAATAACTTAGGATTTCTAAAATGGTGCCTTGGCAAAGAGTAAGGTATATGTAAGTGTGGATTGGCAGAATCACAGCTCTGAGGTAAATGAAAACAGTGAACATGTGCAAGATTGCTAGCTATTGAGCATGTGCAATAAGGGATGAGAGAGAAGTGAGTTAACTGAGCCACTAGCTGGACACAGCCCACTCACACCGGTCACAACTTGTTTTGAAAGGTCAGAGCTGTCAATCGTAATTCTGAGGTAACAGTTTGTACTGAACATGTGCAAATGGGTAATTGCTTAAGGGTATATAAGGAAGTCCCAATAGCACAATATAAAAAGCCAGACACTTAGAGGAGAGCAGTCAGTTGATGGGGAGAGAAGAAGAAGATCTGGACCGTAGAAAGAAGGAGAGTTTTGATCAGAAAACGACAGAGAACTGGAAGCCAGCAGAGAGAGGGGAAAACAAGAGCAGAGCAAAGCTGACTGACCAGGAGCTGAACAGCAACAGTGTTTACAAATTTTAAAAAGCAGCAGCACTGATTTTAAAGTGATACCAACAGATTTATAAAGTAAGCTTGCCAGACTTTGATAAGTTTAGTATAGTATGTATTATGTGTATGCTCGGAATGTGTGTGTGTGTGTCTGTGTGTGTTTTAATTGTATTTTATTTATGTAAAACAACATAAAATTTAAGTTGGGCTGTCAGCAATTTGTTACAAACTGGCCACTTGTAACAAATGGCTTCGCTTAGAATCATTTGAACTATATGCAAGAGGTGGCCAAACTGCAGCTCTTTCACAGTTAAAGTGCTGTTTCTGGACCACGCTCGACACCCCTCCCCCCAGCATTCTCCACCTACCAGACCGGGGGGGGGGGGGGGGGGGGTGGAGAAGAAGAGAAAGAGTTCTGCCCTGCAGCAGGACAGTGGGTCTTGGGGCTTCATCTCTGTGGGGTGCATCTGCCAGGGCTCAGAGCTTCACCAGGAGTGGCACTGAAGCTCCGAGCCCCGGCAGATGCGCCCCGCAGGGCTGAAGTCCTGCGCCCACCTCTTGAACTTCTGAAGACTATCGTATGCAGCTCGGAGGGTCTGTAAGTCCGATCACCTCTGCTATATGCTATTATAGTTTGAATGCTCTTTAACTGGTAATAAGGGATTGGTGTCAGGGATTTTGTGCTTTGTTTAGGATTTTTAGATCATATTGTAGTAGGGCTTATTAGTTACTTTAATAAAAAGATATTTTGTTTTGTAAAGAACACTGCCTGTGTCAATTACTTTATTGGCAGGTTATATCTGTGTCCTTTAGTGTTTCCTTAACAACCCCAGAAACTTTTATCTTGGGAAGAACAGATTAAGGGGACAATAGGAAGGTTATTATAGTAGCATCCCAAAATTCATTTTTCAGGGTAACAAGCCAGCGCACCAGACAGTGGTGAGGTGCACTGCGGGATACCTGCCCATATTGCAACACATTCTGCATTGATACAAGCACTCCCGGTGATTATGTTCATCACTGACACAAGGAGCCAAGTATGCACATACACAGTGATGTACTAACTATGGCAGCTCTATACAGACTTAACTTCAGTTGGCATGACTGCCATGTAGGCAGGGTCATAGTGCTATAATAGCAGATGCAATCTAGTAAAAGCAGGCACACTGAATTCAGTCAAGCTTAGACTGACCAGGCTAAGATGAAAGGTATGGTAGATGATATGACCAAAATAACTGCACTGGTTTGTGAGGAGAGTGGAGGAATGCCAGGCCAGTGCCTGAAACCCACCAGCAAACCTAGGCACAACCAGACACTGCCACTCCCTTGAGAGGATCTTCTCTTGATTGGTTTGTGGAAACAAGGAAGACATATTGGTCACAGGTACAAATTAACAAAAACCAAAAGATGTCACTTCTCGTTAGAGATAGTTATACAAAGGACATATTAGGGGGTTGTTTCAACCTGTAGGTAAGGATAATACTAGAACTGGTAATATTCCCCATTATAACTATAGGGAGCACATACGCAAACCAGTAATAAAGGTAAAAATATTCAACTGCATGCACTGTATCTTAGTGTAATAACAATAGTTTTCCTTTCAGCTTCTGTGATCATTACTTTAACCATTTCACATCTGTCAAGGATGCTCCAACTTACTGTAACTGGTTCTTCGAGACGTTATGCAGGCAGATACATATTCCACTTAGGTATATATGAACCCAGCAAACTGGAGCTGGAGAAATTTTCCTAGCAGTACCCATAGAGGGGTAACGAGAGTGTCTTGTGGCCATGGCCCCTCTCCAGGCTACATGAGGCAGCACTACCCTGATCCACTCTTAGTTGCGTCACACCAAATGCTTGGAAATGAGTCTCTAATGCAGAGGGGACAGAGGATAGGTCATGGAATCATAGAATCATAGAATATCAGGGTTGGCAGGGACCTCAGGAGGTCATCTAGTCCAACCCCCTGCTCAAAGCAGGACCGATCCCCAATTAAATCATCCCAGCCAGGGATTTGTCAAGCCTGACCTTAAAAACTTCTAAGGAAGGAGATTCTACCACCTCCCTAGGTAACGCATTCCAGTGTTTCACCACCCCCCAGTAAAAAAGTTTTTCCTAATATCCAACCTAAATCTCCCCCACTGCAACTTGAGACCATTACTCCTTGTTCTGTCATCTGCTACCACTGAGAACAGATTAGAGCCATCCTGTTTGGAACCCCCTTTCAGGTAGTTGAAAGCAGCTATCAAATCCCCCCTCATTCTTCTCTTCCGTAGACTAAACACCCCCAGTTCCCTCAGCCTCTCCTCATAACTCATGTGTTCCAGTCCCCTAATCATTTTTGTTGCCCTCCGCTGGACTCCTTCCAATTTTTCCACATCCTTCTTGTAGTGTGGGGCCCAAAACTGGACACAGTACTCCAGATGAGGCCTCACCAATGTCGAATAGAGGGGAACGATCACGTCCCTTGATCTGCTGGCAATGCCCCTATTTATACATCCCAAAATGCCATTGGCCTTCTTGGCAACAAGGGTGCACCGTTGACTGATATCCAGCTTCTTGTCCACTGTAATCCCTCGGTCCTTTTCTGCAGAACTGCTGCCGAGCCATTCGGTCCCTAGTCTGTAGCAGTGCATTGGATTCTTCCATCCTAAGTGCAGGACTCTGCACTTGTCCTTGTTGAACCTCATCAGATTTCTTTTGGCCCAATCCTCCAATTTGTCTAGGTCCGTCTGTATCCTATCCCTACCCTCCAGCGTATCTACCTCTCCTCCCAGTTTAGTGTCATCTGCAAACTTGCTGAGGGTACAATCCACACCATCCTCCAGATCATTTATAAAGATATTGAACAAAACCTGGCCCAGGACCGACCCTTGGGGCACTCCACTTGATACAGTAATACACTTGATGTGTAATACACATCACATTGCGAAGAACCACAACTACAGTAAATAACCATTTCTTGTTCAAATAGATGCAGCCATGTATTCCACCTAGGTGACTAGCTAGCAGTAACCCCTCACACTCCCAGTAGGCAGGGCTTGAAGTCTAACTAAACAAGGACTGCAGGACTGCTCTACCAAAGATTGCGTCCACCTTGGAAGATGTGGTTATGACATAATGATTTACGAACCCATATATCAAGGATCCTGAAGCAGCCCTGCATACATCCAATAAGGAAACATCACTGAGGAACACTGTGGATGCTGCTTACACCCTCATAGAACGAGCTCTCATACTCTGAGGGGGCATAAGTGAAGCTACTTTATATTCCACCTTGATGGAAATCATAGAAATCATAGAATATCAGGGTTGGAAGGGACCCCAGAAGGTCATCTAGTCCAACCCCCTGCTCGAAGCAGGATCAATTCCCAGTTAAATCATCCCAGCCAGGGCTTTGTCAAGCCTGACCTTAAAAACCTCTAAGGAAGGAGATTCTACCACCTCCCTAGGTAACGCATTCCAGTGTTTCACCACCCTCTTAGTGAAAAAGTTTTTCCTAATATCCAATCTAAACCTCCCCCACTGCAACTTGAGACCATTACTCCTTGTTCTGTCATCTGCTACCATTGAGAACAGTCTAGAGCCATCCTGTTTGGAACCCCCTTTCAGGTAGTTGAAAGCAGCTATCAAATCCCCCCTCATTCTTCTCTTCTGCAGGCTAAACAATCCCAGCTCCCTCAGCCTCTCCTCATAAGTCAATGGAGGATGTTATCCATTCAGAGATTATCTGTGAAGAGACTGACTGACCCTTCACAGACTGTAGTGTAGACACAAACATGTGAAGCATGAAACTGTTTAGTCCTGTCCAGATAATAGGCTAACAATCACCTGACATCTAAGGTATTGAGACACTGCTCCTACGGATACGAAGGCACCTTAGGGGGGGAAAAAAAACCCACTGGTAAACATACCGCCTGGTTCAAATGAAACAGACCACTTTGGACAAAATTTTGGGGTGGGATCATAAAGTCACCTTTGAAGAACGGTTTATAAAGGAGGATCCATCAGAGCCACTAGGACCATGTTTAGGTCCCACAGGGGAACCATTTCTCAGATCAGAGGATGTAGATGAAGAAGCCCTTTTAAGAATCTTGTTACCATGGCATTAGAGAAGACTGATCTTCCCTGAACAGGAGGATGAAATGCCAGTATCACTGAACTATGCCCAAGCCCCAACAACTGAAGCTGTAGCAGGTACTCCAAGATGTCCCAGATAGAAGCCAGCATCGTCTGGAGTCTGCAGGCTAATGTCCACACCAAAAACCACTTCCACTTCATTGAATAGGCTATCATGGTAGATGACTTTCTGCTACTGAGCAGGACTTGCTGGACAGCCACTGAACACTGCTCTTCCTGCTCCTCATTCATGCAGCAGCCACACCATGAGATGCAGGGAGCTGTGCATGGGATGCAAGTTGGGGCTGTGATTCTGACTGAGGAGGTCAGGATGGAAAGGAAGTAGTATGGGAGGCTCAATAGACAGCGTGAGAAAGTCAGAGAACCAGCACTGTCTCAGCCATGCCAGGGACAATGAGAATGAGCTTAGTCCAGTCCACCTTGATCTTAGGGATGACCTGAGGGATGACTAGGAAGGAGGGAAAACACATACAGGAGAGCAGACTGCCAGCAGAGTTGGAAAAGCATTGGACAGGGAGCCTGGATTGAGGCCCCATCAAGAGCAAAACAGACATTTCCTGTTGTCAGTCGTTGGAATGAGCCAAGCTTTGAAGATGACCCGAAGGATACTTGTCTTCAGGGATCATACGTGATTTAGGGAAAAACCATCTGCTAAGATGGTCTGCGAGATGATTCTGAACCCTGGGCAAGTGAACACTGGAGTAATATTCTCCACAATGCAGAATTTCAACAGCCTGATTGCCTCTAAGCAAAGCAACCTGGAGTGTTCTTCACCTTGTTTGCTCAATAATACATCCCAGTGGTATTGTCAGTAAATATGTGAACCAGTGTCTCTGATACAGAGCCAAAAAGCATGGCCCAAAGCCCCAGCAAGCTGACATGAAGTGAAACCTCCTACTCTGACCACAGTCCCTGTACTTTCAGTGATGACAGGTGCGCCCCACAATCCATCAGGGAGGCACTGATAACATCTTACTTGCCTGGTGAGGGCTGGCCAAAGGGGACACCCTGGCAAATGTTCTCTGGACGCATCTACCACTGGAAGGAGTTCAGGACCAGTAGAGGAAGATGAATCAGTCTGTCTAGAGGATGAACAGCAGGACAGTAGACCATCCTGAGCCACATTTGAAAGGGGCAAAGACGCAACCTTACAAATTGGACCACCTGCATGCAACCAAATATGTGACCAAAGAGCCACGGAGACGTCTGATCTGTCTTGGAAGGCTAAGACTGCAGAATAAGGCAAAGGTAGCAAATTGTCTGAAAACAGTCGGTCAGCCAAAACATTCCTGATGTTGTGGAATCTAACAGGGCCCCAATGAATTAGACTTTTTGTGTGGGAGCCAAGGTTGACTTTCTGGTGTTCAGGATGAGACCAAGATGGTCGAGCAAGCTCAGTGTGGTCCTGATGTGAGCAAGAATTTGCTCTTTGGAGCTGCCCCTTAAGTAACCAGTTGTCCAGATACGGGAAGATGTGAATTCCCTTCTTTCTGAGATATGTCATAACAATGACCATGCATTTGGTAAAAACCTGGGTGGTACAGGAGAGGCTGAATGGTAGCACTGTGTACTGAAAGTGGCATTTAACCACAAAAAACTGAAGGAACCTTCTGTGGCTTGGCAAAATAGCTACATGGAAGTGACTGTCCTGAAAGTCCAGTCGTTGTGAGACAATTTAGGGAGGGGAGTCAATAGAGGGACCATTTGGAACCTCATGTACCTGATGGTTGGGGGAGGGATAGCTCAGTGATTTGAGCATTGGCCTGCTAAAATCCTTGAGGGGGCCATTTAGGGATCTGGGACAAAAATTGGGGATTGGCCTTTTTTGAGCAGGGGGTTGGACTAAATGACCTCCTGAGGTCCCTTCCAACCCTGATATTCTATGAATCTATGATATATATTTGTTGAGACTGCAAAGGTCGAGGGCAGGTCTTACCCCTCCTAAGAATTTGAGTACTAGGAAATACCAGGAGTAGAAGACATGACCCCTATGTTCTGGCAGAACTTCCTCCACCACTGCCAAAGCCATCAGAAAACAGACCTGCTCAAGGAGCAATATCTCGCAAGAGGGTTCCCTGAAGAGGGACAGGGAAGAAGGGCGGGGAGGACATGGGGAGAGGAACTGAATGGCATAACCTGATCTGACAGTGCTTAGGATCCAGCTGTACGGGTGGCTGAGCCCCAAGCATGGTGAAAGAGGCCACCCTGTCCCCAAAGGGGGGAGATGAGGAGGGAGAAGCAATGAGTAGAACAGTGCTCTGAACCAAGGAGTCAAGACAGGCGCTTGGAAGGCATTGGGGGAGGTTGTGTGAACTGGATGAATCCCAAGCCCGACTATTTTCTCCTGTGGGACCTATCACCCTCTTTCTGGGGTAGTCCCATTGCCTCAGGGGAGGGAAAGGCTGCCCAAATGCGCACTGTGGACGATACTGCTGCTGTTGAACGCCATAGTGGCACCTCTACACTGCCTGCATGTACACCCCCAAGGAGTGCAGTGTAGCCCTGGAGTCCTTGAAGGAGTGCAATGTCTTGTAAATTTTGTCCAAGAACAGTTTTTGACCATTGAAGGGCAAATTCTCAATGGCTTCCTGGACATCAAGGTAAATACCCATATTCTGCAGCCAGGCAGCCTCTCCTCATGGTGACCGTGGAGGTCATCACCCTAGCCGAGGTGTCCGCAACGTCTAGTGCAGACCGCAAGGACATCTTAGCCACCAAGCAGCTCTCAGTGACAAATGCCCAAAATTCCTCTGGTGAGGTCTCAGGAAGCTGGTCTGCAAACTTTGACATAGCTGTCCAGTTTAAAAAAATCATAGCTGGACAGCAAGGCTTGCTGGTTAGTAATTCACATCTGTAAAGAGGAGGTATGTATCTTCCTGCCCATCTGGTCCTATCGCTTAGAGTTCCTATCCTCAGGGGTGGAGTTAAACCTGCCCTGATGAGCTCTGTCATTCACTGCAGTTACATCTAAGGAATTTGGGGCTGGATGAGAGTAAAACCCCGCAAATCCCTGCACAGAAACAAACTAGTGCTTTTCCATGCACTTAGCTGCATGTTGTACCAAACCTGGCATGCTCCAGAGGGCCATAGCTGATTCAAGGAGTGTGTCACTGATAGGAAGGGTAACTCTCCCGGGGCAGACGGCTGTTAGACGTCCACCAATTTGTGGATATTCTCTTGAAAGAACTTTACCTGCATATTGAGGGAAGCAGCTTCACACCGCAAAAGGTCTTGGTATGGCTTAAAGTCCTCCGGTACCGAAGGGAAGGATGAGCCAGGCAGCACAGCACGGTCCACAGACAAAGGTGAGGCTCTTAACTGAGCCAAAGCCAGATCCTGTTCTGCAGCTGACAAACCTGGACAGGACAATTCTGGAGGCTCTGCAGGGAGAAGTACAGCTGGTGCCTGGGCCTGCAGCGGATTGACGGTCACCACCGCAGACCTAGCAAGCAATCTCACTTTGAGCAAGACAGAAAGCAGGACACCCACGACTGAGGAGCATCCCACAGATTCCAAAGAGGCCACTGACATGGATATGGCATTGGTGGCCAGCCCAGTACGCAGCGGGCCAGGGACCTCCATCCCAAGCATGAGATGCATGCTAATCCTGGTACCCATGATTGTCCATCAGCAGCCCTCAATGCTGGCTGTACAATGGAGAGTGGGAGGATAACAACCCTGACTCAGACGCAGAGGGGCCTCAGGACTGCAGAGATAAGGGCGGAGTCAGACCAGAGAGAGCGAGGAGGCAGTCTGACTCATCCGTCATTCAGAACAACCCAGGAAGCAGGGCTGTCGATGGAGGTGATACCATCGATTACCATCATCGGTGCTGGAAGCAGTGTCAGTCCCAAAGTCAACAACGGTACCAGAGCATCTGACAGTACCAATGTCGAAGGCAGTGAAAGCCACCATGGAAGCATTTGTGGTTGTGACTGCAGCAGCGCAAAGGAGGTTCCTAGTATGAAGGCCCTCCATGCCAATCCCAGTACCAGCCCTGCTTACACAACCTGTGAAAGGGAAACATTGGGTTGCAGTGCCGACAGACCCAAAGATTCACCGGCTCATTCAATCAAAGGGGCTATAGTTGGCACAACCTGGCAAAGTCCTGGACCAAAGGAGAAGTCAGGACCAAAAGGCAGAGGAGGTCTATAGCTGCCCGGTATGTCGCCAACGTGGAAACAGTCAGTGCTTGCATCTCCCTCATCAGTACCGGACTCAACAGACACCCAGAGTCAACGATACAGGGTTTCTACCCTCCCTATTCAGTACCGGGAAAGGGTTAAGATACCCACACCACCACACATGCCAGCACCAACTCTGCACTTGTCCACACTTTTACTGGGGGAGGTAGAAGAGTCACCCTGAGACCTAGAGGAACCTCAGTTGGTCTTACGCAATCTTTTCCTCAGCACAGTTGCACAGTTGACAGGGAATGGCTTCTCCATTTCTTCAGAGAGGAGCCTGCTCCAGAATGTGAAGCAGCAGTGCTCCTAAAGTTCAAGGGCAATCTCCGACTCAATGAGGGCCTTGATACCAATGCAGGCTGCATGGCCTGTTCAAGCAGGTGCTTCTTCAGGCAAAGGTCCCAAGCCACTTGAGTCGATTTCTTAAAGGATCTGCAGATCACACAACACTCCCTGATGTAGGCCTCACCAATACAGAGCAAGCACCAACTGTGGAGATGGCTGTTGGGGGGACACTGTTTAAACCCCACCACAGGCAATAAGAAGGAACTCAGGGAGGGTCAGGGCAGCACCACTTCATGTAGCCAGGAGAGGAGCTACAGCCACAAGGCGCAAGCACCCCCCGCCATTCGTAGGCAAATTTCTCTGGTTCCACTGCAATGGGCACCCACACACCTAAGTGGAATACATGGCTACATGTACTCAAACAATATCTTATTTTCTTCTGGTAATTCATTTACTTTTCTAGGGTCATTCTCTGAGTTGCTCCCTACCTCTCCCAGTACTGGAGAGTATGAACTTCAACAACAAGGACGACAGGAAAGGGTTCAGGGTCTACTTCGATTGGAAGTGTCTTCCATGTTTAACATACGTTTCAAGAAACTTTTCCTGACATTTAACCTAAGTTGTCCTTTGCTTAGTATCATTCCATTTCTTGATTATACCCACTTGTGCCACCATAAATAACTGGTCTCCCTCGTGGGTGTCAACACACTTCAAATAATCATACCTAAATAGTTTGGTCAAGCTATACCTATTTTAGTTTTTTTATTGTTCCTCATCTGTCCATTGTCTATTCATTTGTAACTTTTCCCCAGTTATCCTTTAGCCCTGGTCTACACTAGGACTTTAGGTCGAATTTAGCAGCGTTAAATTGATTTAAACCTGCACCCGTCCACACAGTGAAGCCCTTTATTTCGACTTAAAGGGCTCTTAAAATCGATTTCCTTACTCCACCCCTGACAAGTGGATTAGCGCTTAAATCGACGTTCCCAGCTCGAATTTGGGGTACTGTGGACACAATTCGATGGTATTGGCCTCCGGGAGCTAACCCAGAGTGCTCCATTCTGACCGCTCTGGACAGCACTCTCAACTCAGATGCACTGGCCAGGTAGACAGGAAAAGAAACGCAAACTTTTGAATCTCATTTCCTGTTTGGCCAGCGTGGCAAGCTGCAGGTGACCATGCAGAGCTCATCAGCACAGGTGACCATGATGGAGTCCCAGAATCGCAAAAGAGCTCCAGCATGGACCGAACGGGAGGTACGGGATCTGATCGCTGTTTGGGGAGAGGGATCTGTGCTATCAGAACTCCGTTCCAGTTTTCGAAATGCCAAAACCTTTGTCAAAATCTCCCAGGGCATGAAGGACAGAGGCCATAACAGGGACCCGAAGCAGTGCCGCGTGAAACTGAAGGAGCTGAGGCAAGCCTACCAGAAAACCAGAGAGGCGAACAGCCGCTCTGGGTCAGAGCCCCAAACATGCCGCTTCTATGATGAGCTGCATGCCATTTTAGGGGGTTCAGCCACCACTACCCCAGCCGTGTTGTTTGACTCCTTCAATGGAGATGGAGGCAATACGGAAGCAGGTTTTGGGGACGAAGAAGATGATGATGAGGAGGAGGAGGTTGTAGATAGCTCACAGCAAGCAAGCGGAGAAACCGGTTTTCCCAACAGCCAGGAACTGTTTCTCACCCTAGACCTGGAGCCAGTACCCCCCGAACCCACCCAAGGCTGCCTCCTGGACCCAGCAGGCGGAGAAGGGACCTCTGGTGAGTGTACCTTTTAAAATGCTATACATGGTTTAAAAGCAAGCATGTGAAAGGATTACTTTGCCCTGGCATTTGCGGTTCTCCTAGATGTAGTCCTAAAGCCTTTGCAAAAGGTTTCTGGGGAGGGCAGCCTTATTTCGTCCTTCATGGTAGGACACTTTACCACTCCAGGCCAGTAACACGTACTCGGGAATCACTGTAGAACAAAGCATTGCAGTGTATGTTTGCTGGCATTCAACCAAAATCCGTTCTTTATCTCTCTGTGTTATCCTCAGGAGAGTGAGATATAATTCATGGTCACCTGGTTGAAATAGAGTGCTTTTCTTCAGGGGACACTCAGAGGAGCCCATTCCTGCTGGGCTGTTTGCCTGTGGCTAAACAGAAATGTTCCCCGCTGTTAGCCACAGGGAGGGGGGAAGGTTGAGGGGCTAGTCACGCGGTGGGAGGAGGCAAAATGCGACCTTGTAACGAAAGCACATGTGCTATGTATGTAATGTTAACAGCAAGGTTTACCCTGAAAGAGTGTAGCAACTGTTTTATAAAATGTGTCTTTTTTAATACCGCTGTCCCTTTTTTTTTCTCCACCAGCTGCCTGTGTTTCAATGATCACAGGATCTTCTCCTTCCCAGAGGCTAGTGAAGCTTAGAAAGAAAAAAAAAACGCACTCGCGATGAAATGTTCTCCGAGCTCATGCTGTCCTCCCACACTGACAGAGCACAGACGAATGCGTGGAGGCAAATAATGTCAGAGTGCAGGAAAGCACAAAATGACCGGGAGGAGAGGTGGAGGGCTGAAGAGAGTAAGTGGCGGGCTGAAGACAGGGCTGAAGCTCAAATGTGGCAGCAGCGTGATGAGAGGAGGCAGGATTCAATGCTGAGGCTGCTGCAGGACCAAACCAGTATGCTCCAGTGTATGGTTGAGCTGCAGCAAAGGCAGCTGGAGCACAGACTGCCACTGCTGCCCCTCTGTAACCAAATAGCCTCCACACCCAGACGCCCAAGAACGCGGTGGGGGGGCCTCCGGCCAACCAGCCACTCCACCACAGAGGATTGCCCAAAAAAAAGAAGGCTGTCATTCAATAAATTTTAAAGTTGTAAACTTTTAAAGTGCTGTGCTTAAAGTGCTGTGTGGCATTTTCCTTCCCTCCTCCACCACCCCTCCTGGGATACCTTGGTAGTCATCTCCCTATTTGTGTGATGAATGAATAACGAATGCATGACTGTGAAGCAGCAATGACTTTATTGCCTCTGCAAGCGGTGATTAAAGGGAGGAGGGGAGGGTGGTTAGCTTACAGGAAGTAGAGTGAACCAAGGGGCGGGGGGTTTCATCAAGGAGAAACAAACAGAACTTTCACACCGTAGCCTGGCCAGTCATGAAACTGGTTTTCAAAGCTTCTCTGATGCGTACCGCGCCCTCCTGTGCTCTTCTAACCGCCCTGGTGTCTGGCTGCGCGTAACCAGCAGCTAGGCGATTTGCCTCAGCCTCCCACCCCGCCATAAACGTCTCCCCCTTACTCTCACAGATATTGTGGAGCACACAGCAAGCAGTAATAACAGTGGGAATACTGGTTTCGCTGAGGTCTAAGCGAGTCAGTAAACTGCGCCAGCGCGCCTTTAAATGTCCAAATGCACATTCTACCACCATTCTGCACTTGCTCAGCCTGTAGTTGAACAGCTCCTGACTACTGTCCAGGCTGCCTGTGTACGGCTTCATGAGCCATGGCATTAAGGGGTAGGCTGGGTCTCCAAGGATACATATAGGCATTTCAACATCCCCAACAGTTATTTTCTGGTCTGGGAATAAAGTCCCTTCCTGCAGCTTTTGAAACAGACCAGAGTTCCTGAAGATGCGAGCATCATGGACCTTTCCCGGCCATCCCACGTTGATGTTGGTGAAACGTCCCTTGTGATCCACCAGAGCTTGCAGCACTATCGAAAAGTACCCCTTGCGGTTTATGTACTCGGCGGCTTGGTACTCCGGTGCCAAGATAGGGATATGTGTTCCGTCTATAGCCCCACCACAGTTAGGGAATCCCATTGCAGCAAAGCCATCCACTATGACCTGCACATTTCCCAGGGTCACTACCCTTGATATCAGCAGATCTTTGATTGCGTGAGCTACTTGCATTACAGCAGCCCCCACAGTAGATTTGCCCACTCCAAATTGATTCCCAACTGACCGGTAGCTGTCTGGCGTTGCAAGCTTCCACAGGGCTATCGCCACTCACTTCTCAACTGTGAGGGCTGCTCTCATCCTGGTATTCATGCGCTTCAGGGCAGGGGAAAGCAAGTCACAAAGTTCCATGAAAGTGCCCTTACGCATGCGAAAGTTTCGCAGCCACTGGGAATCGTCCCAGACCTGCAACGCTATGCGGTCCCACCAGTCTGTGCTTGTTTCCCGAGCCCAGAATCGGCGTTCCACAGCATGAACCTGCCCCATTAGCACCATGATGCATGCATTGTCAGAGCCCATGCTTTCAGAGAAATCTGTGTCCATGTCCTGATCACTCACGGGACCGCGCTGACGTCGCCTCCTCGCCCGGTATCGCGTTGCCATGTTCTGGTGCTGCATATACTGCTGGATAATGCGTGTGGTGTTTAATGTGCTCCTAATTGCCAAAATGAGCTCAGCGGCCTCCATGCTTGCCTTGGTATGGCGTCCGCACAGAAAAAAGGCGCGGAACGATTGTCTGCCGTTGCTCTGACGGAGGGAGGGGCGACTGACGACACGGCTTACAGGGTTGGCTTCAGGGAGCTAAAATCAACAAAGGGTGTGCCTGTACATCAAGGAGTATTTCAGGCAGGACTGCACGGAGGGTTCCAATAAGAAATGGTGCACCTAAGTTATCGTTGTTATTGGAACAAGGAGGTTAGCCTGGCCTCTGATTGATACATGGCTAGATTTACCTCGCTGCACCTTCTCTGTGAGTGACTGCAGTGTGATCTAGACAGGGGAGGAGGCAAATGAGTACAAAACAAATCTGGTCTATTTCTTGTTCTGACCCACTCCATCTATCTTTTACATCTTTGGCTGGCAGCAGACGGTGCAGAAGGACTGCATGCCATCCATATCTCATGGCTGCTTGGCAGAAGATGGTACAGTACGACTGCTAGCCATCTTCATCTCTTGCCTGCCTGGCATAAGATGGTACAATACGACTGCTAGCAATCCTCATCTCTTGCCTGCCTGGCAGAAGATGGTACAGTACGACTGCTAGCAGTCCGTATCGCCTGCCCGCTCACCATAAGATGGTTCAATAGGACTGCAGGACTAAAGAGAATGACCTGGTCAAGTCACTCCAAATTTAGTCCCTGCGCCCATGTCTGCCCAGGCGCTCCCAGCCGACATGGCCAGGAGCACCTCGGACACGACGAGGACGACTACCAGTCGTATTGCACCGTCTGCTGCCAGAAGGCAATGGGTTGCTGCTACTGTGCAGCAAAGCCGTACTGCGTCTGCCAGCACCCAGGAGACATAGGGTGACGGTTACCTGAGCGGGCTCCATGCTTGCCGTGGTATGGCGTCTGCACAGGTAACTCAGGAAAAAAGGCGCGAAATGATTGTCTGCCCTTGCTTTCATGGGGGGAGGGAGGGAACGGGGGCCTGACGATATGTACCCAGAACCACCCGCGACAATGTTTTAGCCCCATCAGGCATTGGGATCTCAACCCAGAATTCCAATGGGCAGCGGAGACTGCGGGAACTGTGGGATAGCTACCCACAGTGCAACGCTCCGGAAGTCGACGCTTGCCTCGGTACTGTGGAAGCGCTCCGCCGAGTTAATGCACTTAGAGCATTTTCTGTGGGGACACACACTCGAATATATAAAACCGATTTCTAAAAAACCGACTTCTATAAATTCGACCTAATTTCGTAGTGTAGACATACCCTTAGTTTAATAGATCTCTTTCAAGCGCTGATGTATCTAGGTGTATACAGTACAGTTTCACTAGTGCCATATTAAAGAGGGGCCAGTTATGTCCTTAGTTATGAAGGACAACATTTTTAAAAGTACCTAGGCCCTAGAGTCCCATTTTCAAAAATGACATGTCCATTTAGGAGCTTATGTCAATGGGACTTCACCTCCTAAGTGTATTCATATTTTTGAAAATGAGACAAGAGCTTCTGTCTATTTTATCCAATGTCCCTCTAACTCAAAAACAGCATTGCCTCCTCTTTCCCTGTCTCCCCCACCACCACAACGTAAAATGAAGGATCAGCCACACCAAATCATGACCCATTTGTCCTGGTTCTCTACCACCAATCTCCCTGCCAAAAGGCATAACATTTTGGTCTGCACATAATTTCACTTCAATCCTAAGAAAAACTGTACATACGTTATGAAAACTAGTTCCAAACATTTTTAAGTAATATTTATTTCACACATAAGGATTAAGTAGGTAGGTACAAATATTGTGTCAATTCTAGTTTACGAGTACTACATATTTATAAAAGACCAGTTGGTATATGACAATTACAGTACATGATATACTAGTTTTATACAACTCATAGCAAAAAGACAGACCCCCACTTATTATACAATTGCTTGCACATAAGTGGAATATATTCACTAAAAATTTTAGTCATACCACACAGTATGATAACCTGCTAAACAAAATACTAATGTAGCCAAATGCTCCCCATCAACCCCTGTATTACTGTTTTGACAAAAGGAGGATTATTTCTATATTATTTTAGAAGTCTGTCCTTCCTTTCCTATGGTGCACGCCCTTGAAAGTAAAATGACAGAGAAAAATCCCCAGAAAGAGGTCTAGTACTACTGTGTGAAAGTAAATGTATTTTATCTATAATTACCTATTGCTAGCAATGATTGAGCTTTCATGGTCAAAATTCCTTTAAAAGATTAAATTGATAGACACATTCCATACAAAAACCCGTTATTGAACAAGACTATACATTTATACCTCTCACAAGAAGCACCCACTTAACAAAAGTTAATAATCATTTTCCAAAATTTCCTCAAATGATTTCAAATTCAAGTTAAAACATAAATGCAACATTGCTAGTCAGATTTGTCATTATAAAATTAATTATGGCCTGAGACATTTTGCCACCCACACCATACACCATCAGAACAATTATACTCTTTTGGAATGTACCTCATTTAAATAAGAATTTAAATCCACCATTCACTGTCTATAATATTTGAAAACCTACTATGAATTACATTTGGTCACAACAACCTGGGTGGATGCAAACTAGCACTAGAGATTAATCTTTTCACAGCTCATTACCATTCCATAAGCCATTCACCCCCCAACATCAGATACATAATAATCCTTTCACAACGTAAGAGATTTTGCTGGTACAAAGTCTGCCGATGGCAATGGATGCAGCAAAACTATCCAGGTCAAGGAGAGAGAGATTCACTTCCAGATCAGCATGCTATTGCATAATATCCACTACTAATGGTAAAGTTGCAATCCCCCAGCATACAATAGAGCACAACATCCTGTCAAATGCTATGCCACCTCATCCTCTCATTAGCATATGGGGATTTAATGTCTGAACACAACAGTACAAAAATATCTAAACAGACAAATGACAAAGTACACTTTGCAATGAATGTATAATAGATACAGAATTGTCGTTCCACCTCTCATAATTCCATGCTCACATGGCATTTCATCAATGCACGTTTTAGGTTGTGTGGGACAGTCCCAAGTTCAAAGTTAATCTTGTGGTCTTTTTGTTCCTTCATGAGTGCTTATTCAACGTTTCTCCAAGTCTTTCCATGGCTTCTGTCTATGCCTACATTTTTAGTATCTCGAAAACCTATTTTGCCCTTTTTTGGTTTTGCTGTGTGATAAAACAATAAGGCTTATGTTATGCTTTCAGTTGTGCTGTTTATACATGTATACATTCCCAGAAATACTGTCTGAGTTCTGTACAAGCTCAAAGAAGCAGTCCAAAAAGGGTAAAGGCAAGCAGCACTTGACATTCAAAAATGGAATAGCAATATAGAACAGAGATCAAACATTATGGAGCTTTTTATTCATCAAATATAATGGAGCTTTGTTAATTCAATACTGGGCTCCCTCTGACTGATTGTATTTCACCAGCTTCAAAAAGTGGAAAGAAATGAAGAAGAATCCTCAACACAGCTGGGTGCACAAACATCTCAAAGAAGCCTTGGTAAAGTAACACATCATCTCACATATATAAAGGTTTACTCCAAAACTACAGAAAATATAGGCATATGTTACAAGTGGAACATTCATTTCAGAAGTCCTAAAACAACAGTCCCTAGATGCTTAACACTGCAACACCATGACATCTCAGATAAAAGATGCACGCTATAGAAAAAACTAAATTTCTACACTGGACCAGCCCAAAAATTAATAAATAACAATGGTTCTGAATTATACTGCTAGGTCATAAATAGTTTGAACAGCACTCCAACCTTCCCACTAGTGTTAAATGATGGCTCACCACTGCCTCCTAAAGCAAACGCAGGGGGCAAATGTTGTCTGAAGACTGAAATGTAAAAAAAACAAGACTTGTTTCAAATGCTATAATAATTTCAGGAGCACACAGAAGCTAAGCAAAGGAGGATACAAAATCCTTCAAACCTTCACTCATGAAGGAATATAGGTAAAGCTTAGCTTTGGACTTGGGATTACACTGGAAAGGAACTCAAAGCATATCCAATGTACAGGTAAACAATGTGATTAAGGGAATCAACAGCCATGTCCAGACTGCATGGCCCATATACATTTTTAGCTTTACATAAATGTCTAAAAGTGCAAGTAAATGAGCTTTTATATCTAACCAAGCACTAGGTGGGCTGCACAATAGGTATGGAGTTGTCATGCTCACCATAAATAAATACATTAAGAATTAAAGCCTTCACTAAAAAGATAGAAGTTTTCTTCCTCAGACTGTTTTAAGTCACTAGTATTTTTGGTTAAGATACATGTCTCCTTTTACAATAATAATTTATTAGTAGAGTTCCACTCCCACAAATGCACATATAGATTCACATAGGTTAAACAGCTGAGTCTTTGAGGTTTGTCTAAATATAGAATACGAACAGTCTCAAGCAACTTAGTTAATCAAGAACAGAATGCATCTTAGCAGTACTAATGTTTGTTTTGTTTTTTAATTTATAGGCTAAATTTCATTTTTTTATAAATAGAAGAAGTTACCTGTTTATATTCACCAACGCAGTTTTGGCAGCAGAATCTTTTCTGCTGACCGTCAATCGTAAGGATATTGTTTCCAGCTCCTTTACTGGGCAAGTACTCCCCACAATGTTCACAGCAATTCATTATTAAACCATTCGCCATTCTGTATCTATTGAAGCAGTGGTCACTACACAGCTTATGAGTCATGTTCTTAAAGCTAACTTCATGGCGAATCTAAAAAAAAACAACCCAAGATTCTTCATCAGTGCGCTACACTTGACAATCACAACTTAAAGAACAATACTTGGTTCAACTAGAACCCTAGATAATATTGTGACATATGCATTTGAAATAACTACAACAAACAAAGCAAACTCTGCCTCCTTGCAATCTCTGGGCAAAAACCTAGCGCCAGCTGTTCTTGAGGCCTTGGAAGCCAATCCAAGGTCACAGGGTTGGATTCACACAAGGCTGCTCAAGAGAACGGGGAGCTAATTTACATACATTTTCCCCACCTGCACTTTATACACTTTGTTGGCAGTGAGCAGGATTTTTAATATATTTGGCTTTTAATTTACAAGGCTGTCTTGGGGCTAAAAGGATGAATATACATGGCTATGTAAGCTTGGCCCAGTATTTGCATCCAGAACGTAGTAATCCCAGCTCAGGAGAATTTAAATAAGGGTATATTCTACTATACAAACTATCTTTACGTTACTCAAGGGGGATTTACCAAAATATGCAATTAGAATAGAGAAAATCCTGAATTGTTTTGATGGCAACATTTGTATGTAGTCTACTGATTAGTATCAATTACTATTGGATTTATACTTTGAGGGCCCTCAAAATAGTTACTGAAAAATGAAATATGAGAGAAGCAGTAACTGTTTCTAGTTTCCTCCCTTTTAAGAATTCAAGAAACCAGGGGCCACCCAATGAAATTAATAAAACAAAACGAACAAAAGCACAATGCATAGTCAACCTGTGGAACTCATTGCCCTGTGATGTTGTGAAGGCTACAAATATAAATGGGCTCAAAAAAGATTTAGATAAGTTCATGGAGGATAGGGCTGTCAATGGCTGTTAGCCAAGATGGTCAAGGATGCAACTCCATGCTCTGGGTGTCCCTAAGCCTCTGACTGCCAGATGCTGGGACTAGACAACAGGAAGTGGATCACTCACTAACTGCTCTGTTCTGTTAATTCCCTCTGAAGCATCTGGCAGCGAGCACTGTCAGGAGACAGGATACTGGGCTAGATGGACCATTGCTCTGACACAGTATGGCTATTCTTATGCTCTTATGGAGATCAATAGTGAACAATTCAACAATTCAACATAAAATTTTTAAATGACTAGCTGTCTAAAGAAAAGCCTTGCCTGCAATAATCAGCAATGAAAATGAACTCCAAAATGTCAGCGGACTACAAAAATGTCAGTAATGCACAACTGTCTTCATAGATTTCTTAAATTTAAATATGCAATAAAGCAATTTATAAAAATTAATGTTATCTAACCATTATAAAGCATGACTGAAGATGGAAAGATATAAACTTGCTAAATATATTAAGCCTAATTACTGTAGAAATACAAAAAACCTAGACAACTTTAAAAAATAGACATTTTACCACTCTTTCCAATCAACTTCTTAATAATAAATGTTCTATTAGGAAGTAATTTAAGAGTTGAGACCAAAAACTGAACCAGACCTCAGTTAGTTTACCACAGATAGTGCATCTTGACTTATTCAAGATTCCTTTTGAGGGATTATGCTTGTCTTCATAAAAGGACAAACATGATGTACTGCAAAATTCCTGGAAAGACTCACTGGAATCAACTTGAGCAACAATGGTGCCTTTCATTGTTGTTATATCTCTGAAAGACAAAAGCAGTAGAACATAAAACTTTTTTTTTGAATAGTATTTCATAACAATATAATTGATTCTTTTTTCCCCCCACCATGCACTTTTAATTTCTCGGATTCTAAATAGCTTTTGGTTCAAAACTATTTTCAAGATGGTCCCACTGTATTGACATCCATCAATCACTCTATCTGTTGCATTTGTTTCTCTTGAGTTTAATACTATTTGCTAAAATATAAATAGTTCTGAGCAACTTTACATTCACACTGCAAATCGATCATTAAAACAAAGCAATTTCTGTTGTCTATCCAAAAGAATACCAGGTTGTATGTTTTTCCCTACATTACTTCCAATATTGAAGATACAGTATTTGTAAAACAGCATTTACCAATGAGCAGTTACCGGTTGAGCATATCTAGCTTGTTTTACTTAGTACACGCAAAAGATTAAATTTTAAACATAAAACCACAAATATTTTTTAAACAAAAGCTGCTTCCGAACAATAAAAAAAAGTATTTTTTTTAAACTTAGTCAATAAACATCTATTTCCTGATCCTCGAAAACCCACAACACTGCTACAACTAATATCAGCACTTTATTTTATTATTTTTGGAGATTCTTTTCTTCTGAAATATAACACTGAAGAGCTGTCTTTTTAGCTACAGCCAGCAATTTTTGTTAAGACCAAAACTCCACTCTGAATTTGCCTGGTAAGCTTGGATATTACAATGCATCATTTTAAATAAAAATAGGCACAATTTATAAAAGTAATCAAGCTGGCTAAAGAAGTTCTAAATCACCAACCTGAATATGGAGTACCTAGCTGTAACTGATTAAATATTCAACTGAGACAGCCGACTATTTTTGGATTAACCAAATGAACAGTAATAAAGTACTCTGAACTAGTCCTTCATACCTCTCCTCATTAAAAATCAATTGCACTATCGTGTTCTGTGACAAGTGCAAGATACACTTGGTCTTCAGCCTCATGCTACACTATGCACCTTAACATTTGCAATAATCTCAGTTGTATGCCTTGTTGCATGCTATTCCTTCTGCATTTATTGTTTGGCCCCATCTGCAAAAATAGCACGGCACAATATTATTATTATTCACCAATCTACCAATTTTTGGTTTAATCAAACATGTAAAGTTACTCAAAATGTTCTTAAAGTAAGCTTGGTTTAAAGTCACTCAGTTTTAACTGCAGGGTGTCTATAAATCCAATCATTTCAACATGTTAGATTACTTGGTTTTCAGATGGAAGCAGAGTTTTTAAGAGATACTTCTAGCTCCTAAAATGAAGAGCCCCCTCCAAATCAGATCGATCATACATTATAGATATTCATCAGAAAGTTGTGGTTAACAATAGACACAGAATAATAAGCAAACTCAACTGACAATGGATGAGTTTAAAGGCTTTGAACACACGTGATATTTGCTAGTGAATTTTGCTGTTACTTCACAAGAACCTCTTTCCCATAAAAGTGTGAGTCTCTACAGCTTAAACTAAAGAGCCAGATTTTGTAGCTGGGGCTGTAGTACATCCGTATCATCTGTGCATAAATATGGACCAGAGGGGTTCTTTTCTCCCTCCTCTCCCCCACATATCCCCCATGGAAGTTATGAGAGAGGAAAAATATCTCCCTTTTCCTTACAGGCACACAGCTTTTGTTTTTTATGATTACTGATGCAATGGAAATACCATTCAGCAGCATAAAGCAAGAACTGACTGGGCAGGTCATAGCCATGTTACATTCTCATGTTGGGGACGGACATGTCCCAAAAAAGTCTATCCCATGTTCAGTTCTAAATTTATAAACTGGGAGGAACTGAAAGCACTGAAGACATACAGCCTCTGGGGAAAGGGAATGCGGTAGGCTGCTCTTTAAAGATTGCTTCTGAAAAAGGCATGGACTGCCTGTACAGTGAGACACCATCAGATCTACCCTTATCCGAAAGGATGTCAGCATGAAGCTGGGACTTTGCAAGAGGACTACAAGATGACTTGCTTGTGTACTCCACAGAAACAGAAGGCCAGCACCCCTGCCCTGACAAGCTTACAAACTGTGGCACCAATTGGGCCAACATTTATAAACATCCTTAACTTTTAGCATGAGTAGTTTCACTGACTATGATCAGAGAGAAGAGCATCAAAAAAGGAAAAAATTCGCAATTTTTAATAAAAGTTTGAGGGGGAAAATAATGAACACATTAGCCAAAATTTTTAGAAAGTGACTAACAATTTTGAGCACCTTAAAATTTCTGAGTGCCCAACTTAAGACCTACTGAACAGCTGGATTTAAAAAAAAAACCTTAAAGGGTCTTATGGGGGACACCCAAAATTACATCACTTCTAGGAAATCTTTGCCAGCTTCTCTAAATTTCATCATCTTTTTAAAGTCAGTTGATATCACTCAATTTACAAACAGCCATTCTAAACCTAAATTAAAACCTATGTTAACAGTATGTTGTATTTTAAAAAAAAACACACTAAACTCACTGTGCAACATCATAGTTCCTACTTTTTTCATGTGCTCAGAACAGATGGTATTGCCATCTTAAAACTGGGGGGGAAACTGGCCAACTTTCCCATAGTTATGGCATTGAGACAGTGCAGCAAGATTCCTCCCTATCCAGTAAATCTGATACTGAGAGGGGACCCCCGGTGGAGGAGGGGAGTGCAAGAAATACAGGATCGCTAACTAAAAAATATAGGTAGCATAGATTTCTACTCTTGTTTAGACTTGAAGCTAAGGCAGTGTTAAACAAGGGCAACTTTATCCCTGGTTTCCATACACAGATTTACTGAGCAGTTGAAGACTAGGGGGAGAATTTAAAAGACTAGGGCTATGTCTACACTTAAACCACTACATAAGCACAGCTACAATGCTGCAGCTGTGCTGCTGTAGCGCTTCAGTGTAGACAACTCACTGTAGCAATGGGAGGAATTCTCCCATTGCTGTAGTTAATCCACCTTCCCAAGAGATAGTAGCTAGGTAGACAGAAGAATTCTTCTGTCGACCTAGCACTGTCTATACTGGGGGTGGTAGGTCGCCTTTGGTACATCACTCAGGGGTCTATTTAACTTTTTAGTGTAGACCTGGCCTAAGATATCCTCAAAAGAAAGACGTTCAAAGATGACCTCATAGGACTTCTCTACAAATCTGAGTCTTTAGCATTCAAAAAGACTTTGACAGACTGTCCAAAATAATGAATTAATCAATAATCTAAGAACTGGACACGTCAAAATTTTTCTCTATTTAAAAATGAAATGTTTTTAACGTGGCTGTTCTTTTTTGCAATCTGTATCATCCTACACTCTTAGAATCACCACAGAATTAGTTGCAGGAATGGGGAGATGAAAAAGAATTAGCCATGAGTTTTGAACATCTTAATCCTAAGAGAAAGAGAAAGATTAGATTCAAATCTTGTTTATAAATGGTATAACTAGCTGGACAATTTAGAGTTTAAGAAGCAGCTAGAATTTGTATTATTTAATTGCATATTCAGTCCGTCAGTTATCTTTACGCAAAAGACTCATCTACAGCGAGATATATTATTTTCTACTATGGTTGTCAAGCAATTAAAAAAGTTAATTGTGCAATTAATCACACTTAAAATAACAGACTACCATTTTTTATATTTTCTATATTTTCAAATATATGGATTTCAATTTCAACACAGAATACAAAGTGTACAGTGCTCACTTTATATTTATTTTCTATTATAAATATTTGCACTGTAAAAATAAAATAGTATTTTTCAATTCACCTAATACAAGTACTGTAGTGCAATCTCTTTATCGTGAAAGTTGAACTTACAAATGTAGAATTATGCACAAAAAATAACTGCATTCAAAAATACAACAAAATCCACTCAGTCCTACTTCTTGTTCAGCCAATCGCTCAGACAAACAAGTCTGTTTACATGTGCAGGAGATAATGCTGCTCGCTTCTTGTTTACAAATGTCACCTGAAAGTGAGAACAGGCCTTCTTATGGCACTGTTGTAGCTGGCATTGCAAAATAAATATTTACATGTCAGATGTGCTCAAGATTCATATGTCCCTTCATGCTTCAACCACTATTCCAGAGGACATGCATCCATGCTGATGATGGGTTCTGCTCAATAACTATCCAAAACAGTGCAGACTGACGCACATTCATTTTCATCATCAGAGTCAGATGCCACCAGCAGATCGTTTTTAGTGGTTCAGGTTCTGGTAGTTTCTGCATCAGAGTGTTGCTCTTTTAAGACTTCTGAAAATATGCTCCACATCTTGTCCTTCCAGATTTTGGAAGGCACTTCAGATTCTTAAACCTTGGGTCGAGTGTTGTAGCTATCTTTAGAAATCTCAAATTGGTACCTTCCTTGCCTTTTGTTAAATCTGCAATGAAAGTTTTCTTAAAACGAACAACATGCTGGGTCATCATCCGAGACTGCTATAACATGAAATTTATGGCAGAATACGGGTAAAACACAGAGCAGAAGACATACAGTTCTCCCCCAAGGAGTTCAGTCACAAATTTAATCAGCACGTAATTTTTTTTAACAAGCATCATCAGCATGGAAGCATGTCCTCTGGAATGGTGGCCATAGCATGAAGGGGCATATGAATATTTAGCATTTCTAGCATGTAAATACCTTGCAATGCCAGCTACAAAAGTGCCGTGTGAACGTCTCACTTCGTATTCTGTGCTGTAATTGAAATTAATATACTTGAAAACGTAGAAAACATCAAAAATATTTAAATAAATGGTATTCTATTAACATTGCAATTAATTGTTATTAATTTTTTTAATCGCTTGACAACCCTAAGTATAACTATTTTGCAAATCTAATGTTACTAGTGTACAATTCTTAAGCTCCCCAGTGGTTCTTTTAGGCATTCTGAGTAATGAATCAATAATAAATTTCAAGGTGAACTATGACCTTTATTTATGTCTAGTGTTCTGCATTTTCAGTTTTTATTTGTAAAAAAATTTGGAGATTTTTTGTTTATTTTCCAAACAGTAAAACTAGGATGAAATCGGGTTAAAATTTTTTTTAAAAAATATGGGGAAAACGACTTGTATAATATACACATTTTACTACAGTATAATTGAAGCTTTTTTCATGTACAAAAAGGTATTTTTTGTCTAAGAGAATAGTTTTTCCAGAAATCCTGGTTTACATATGCTCCCATAATTTTCTTCAAAGTATTCTCACTCATGTTGAGCCTCTTGCTGTCTTGGAGGTAGTCCAATTTTAAAAATAAGCGCTTTGCATCAGTAAGATCCAGAGGGTACAATCAAAGCTTGCCATGACACTCTGCTGAAGTCGAGAAGTTTGTTTTGATTACTGTCCCAAAAAGCCGGCACATCCAGTTTTATACTGTCAGGTTAGGCATGTTCGTGTAAACAGTAAATTCTCCTTTCAGATTTGAAATTCCATCTTTAGTGGCAAACAGCTGAAACACTCTGGCATAACTGTCACAGTCTGCTGCAAAATTCACTTTGACGAAAGGGTGCAACACCTGGATGACATTCCAAAAAGAATCTTTGGCACCAAACACTTCAGGGGTCAGATTATGCGCCATGATCGTCTCCCATTTCTAGCTGAGTGTTGTGTTGAAGGTTTAGAACACATTTGGAGTTCTCATCTCCTGGAGTCAGAAGGATTTCCAAAAACAGCTGGGTTCTCTCACTGTATGTTTCTTCTGCAGCTTTTGTACTCAGTTCAGCTGAGATTTTGGTTGACAGGATCTGGTAAACATCTGTATGGGCAAATGTGTTGGCAGTAGTCAGAGAAAGCTCCAGTGTTTTCTGTGTGTCACACAGTGATCACAAGTTTTCAACAATGAACGTTCCCTTATGCACAGAATCTGGTGGTCACATTCTGGTTATCTGCCAGTCTCTTCAGAGTTTCTGCTTTGGAACCAACAAACTCAGGATGACATAGGAGATGCATCAGCACAGTCCATGTGTTATTTACACGACAGGCAGCGACGTACACACTCATCCACCAATGTGGCACAACACAGGTAGGTAATTGGCAGTCAGCTCTGCACTCGTCTCGCACTGTGTAAAACAAAGTCTTCAAACTTGTTTGCATGCTTGAAAACAGCCCCAAACCCAATGATGCAAGATTTCACATCTTTCATTTCTTCTGTAGCAGTAGTTGTTGACAGTACAACGTTAATCAGATGAGCAGGATAGGCAATACATAGCAGCTCCAGTTTCTGACCGAGTTTAATCTCTCATGTAAACTTAGCCATGTAGGGTAAACACAATCTGTGTTTGTTGTGGCCACATTTTCCCAAATTAGCTGGTATATCTCAAATATGTCAGTTACTGCTGTGTTGACAAAACAGCTGACAGCAGAGGGGATGAAATGTCACATCAGCACAAAACAATGTGGGTTTATTCACTTTGAAATAAAAAAAACAAAAACAAAAGGCCAAGCATCGGACAGTCCAAAGCATCAGGAGACTCGTCAAATCAGATTAGACAACATTTTCATCAATTTGTTCCATTAGTTTAGATACTAAAGCATCGTCATTTTCTTTCAGGTACTTATGAGTGAGGTTGTCTGCATTAGGAAGGACTTTTGCTCCTGGACAGTACTGTCACACAAAGTCACCACCAGGCCCCTCTGCAATTAACAGTGACTGTCCAGCAAAACAAAGACTACGCACAAATTCATTGACACAATCATGCTGTGACCTCTCTTTCATTAAAGCCATGGTGAAAACTCCTGATATTGACTGTTTATCTCAAAGTTCACTTTCTTCTTTAAGCTTCTTATGTCACTTGCTTTCGACATGCTCCTTTATTCTGTCAGTGCAAGCACTGATCTCAATGCTGCAGTACTTGCAATGCAATGCGTCCTCTTCGTTCCCGTCTTTACTTTTCTTGAAAATTTCTAAGCACTCATTTTTTGTTGGTATTCAGGTACAGATTTGTGCTTTTGCCCCACGTTTACCTCTTTACCTTATCTATCTTTATCTGTGGAGGACTGATTGTTTAAATTTAGCGCCGCTCTAAACAGACGCAAAACAATAGGCAGGCAGCATGCCTTTGTGAGCCAATCATCCCGCATTATTAACATTGTTTGATTTTTCTGACCTCCACTGTGCGTGTGTTCTGAGTTTTACACTGAGTAACTGCTTCAGTCTCAGAGATACAGGACACAACCATCATGTAAAACATTAGTGTTTAACAAAAATAAGTACTCAAAAAAATATTGAGTAGATTGATGAGGGTATAAATCAATAAAAAAATAAAACTCTTAATTTAAAAAAATGGTAATTTATCGGTGAAAAGTGAAAATGCAGAACACTATGTCTAAATATATTTAATCACTTCCGTAATACTGCCCATATTACACTGCCTTGACCCCAAAATGGGATGAAGCCCCCATTCATGCCTTCACTATTTCAACTCTGCTTTCTGTAGCTTCCACAAGGCCCCGTTCTCCAGACTCTGGCAGGTGCCCACCCCTTCACACATACAGAGAAGTATGACCCATCTGGCTCCTGAGTGATTTCAGGAATGAGTTCATAATTCCTGGGCTTCTTTTTAAGACTTTCTATATTATATATATATATATATATATACACACACATACACACACATATACATACATACACACACATATATATATGCACAATAGGCACTCTCATAGGCTTGCCAGCTTATTGCTCGTCTCCCTTTCCCTTCCAGCCATTGACTAGGCCAGGGCTTTCCCCCATAACTCCCAGTAGATGGAACAGTCTTCCTATGTTTCTCAGCCATGTCTTTCCAAATCTCAATATTTTTTTCTCCTATGTATTTGCCCCTTGATGTCATCTTTTCCCTCTCACAATGGAAGCATTTATATAATAAAATGTTTTCACTATTTTTTCTTGTGAATTTATGCCATATTGTTTACTGTACTATATTTTGTAAACTCTTAGAAACTGTTTATATGAAAAAAATCACTAAACCAAAACTATTGATTTGTATCTTTAAAGAAAAGAAGCTCCCCTATGCTGCCTTATTTTGAATTAGAGAGTTGACAATCAAGGAGAGGTACTGTACTTTCCTTGATTATCTCCAGACATGCTATAACCATGAAGGATTACGTATAACGGTAACTTATAAAGGATTAGTCATTTTCAACCAAATTTAAGGTGGCCCTACACTTTCTAGGGAAAAATATTTTTGTAGTCAGATCTTACAAGCGTCATATACTTAGTTATTAGATTTCAGAGTGGTAGCCATGTTAGTCTGTATCAGCAAAAAGAACGAGGAGTACTTGTGGCACCTTAGAGACTAACAAATTTATTAGTTATTAGAAATGCTCCTTAACATTCATAAAGCAGATATTTTTGCATTCAAGTATTAAGGGAACAACGAATAAAACATCCCTTACTTTTTGCACATAACACAGAGTTTCTTTGGAGCAGGTTTATGCGAGAATGATGAGAGGCAGGCAGTGGAACAAAATAGGTGAGCTGATCCTTTGCGCTGATATGCAGTCTGTCCCTTCTGCAAGGGTTTTTTACAATTTGCACATGTGACTTTAACCTGTTTAGAAGGTTGTTGTTGTGCAGACGGCTGAAAAATCTGTTTAGGAAGGGAGGCCACTGGTGACAAGGAATCCACACCTGGTTGCTTCTGATTTCTAGGGAATGAAGCTGACTGGGATATCCAGGAATCTTAAAAATACAAAATACATGGAAAATTAAGTGAATAGACATCTTTCAATATACAAATAGATTTGATTATATGAGGATAATTTGCTAACAAAAGTGATTAAGAGGGGGAATTGGTTATCTTGGAGGTATATGTAAGCCAATTTAAAAGAACATGCTCAGTCAGTATGTTTAGATCAATGGCATTGTTCTCTGCCATCATAGGAAATTCCAAAACAGGGGAGCATCTAAAGTTGCCCGTTTCTTAGGTGTGGAAACACCAGTCAGAGTGATTAACACACGTGTAGTTTGTCCACAAACTGGCATTTGAACCTTACTCCTGAGGGCATTCTGTGCCAAAAAATTAAAAATTCTGCACACATCAATATTTTAAAATTCTGCAAGTTTTATCTGTTAACAAATAAATGCAGAGGCTCCAGCATGGCAGTGGGGAGCACAGTCCACTGGCTGTACAAAGGTGAGGATCACCCTGCAGCCTCCCCAGCCCCGGGACACGGACTCAGTGGTGAGGCTGCACCTGACCCTGACACAGCACAAGGCCTGGGCCTGCCCCAGAAACACCTGGGGCCTGTGGCAGGCGCACTAGGTGTGGGGCAGGCAGGCTCAACCAGACAGGATCCAAGTGTGGAGGGGCTCAGTGTGGGGAGATCCAGGTGTGGGGTGAGAGGATTCTGTGTGGGACAATCCGAGTGCAGGCAGCTCAGTGGGGGGTCTAGGTGTGGAGGGATCTGGATGCACAGAGACTCGTTGAGGGGATTCCAGGTGCATGGGCAATGGGACCGCAGGGGCTTCCAAGTGAAAGTGGTTGGGGCTCAGCGGAGGGGTCTGGTTGTGAGGGTCTCAGCAGGAGGGTCTGCCAGTGGAGTGGGGTTTTGGGGGGAGAAGGGGATCCGAGTTCAGATTGTTGGGGATCAGGGTGATGTACAGGGTGGGGCTCGAAGGGGTAGAGGTTTGAATGCAGGGAGCTCAGTGGGGGGTGGTCTGGGTGCAGGGGTGGGGGTCAGTATGGATGGCTGGGGGGGGTTCTGGGTGTATGGGGTGAGGCTTAGCAGGGGTTGGGCAGATGGTGGAGCAACTCCTCATACAGTGACCCCCACCCCTGCAACTGAGGAGCGATGGGGCAGGAAGAAAGGGGGGGGGGGGAGATGCTGAGCTTCCGCAGCTTGGGGAGGTTTCTGGGAGTGGGTCTGACACAGCCCCATCCACGTCTTGCAGGGGAAGAGGAAGTCCCATCCTCTCCTGCCTCCAGCCCAGCCAGGACTATTAACTGATCCCTCCTCTGGGTAGGAGCCACTGGCTAACGTGTCCCCATCCCGGAGGTGATTTTCCTCTCCACCCGCTGCTCCGGGTGCCTGAAACAATGTACCTGCACAGCTAGGGAATGGTGCATGACTGCTCTTGCAGCTTCACTATACTTCCCTGTCAAAAAGTCATTTTTGTGCAGGGAAGCAAAGAAATCTGCGGGGGACATGAATTCTGCGCACGCGCATTGGCGCAGAATTCCCCCAGGAGTAGAACCTAGACACAAATATAAAATTGTACCAATTGCATTTAAAAATTCAAAGCAGAGAAGGCAAAGCAGAATTTCCATTTTGAAGATTTCATCTATTAGAAATTTCCATTTTCTAAAAATATTACTGAAGAGGTTTATAAATTTGGACAGATCAAATGTCTATCAGACTTGGGTTGTTATCAAAGATACTTTTCATGTTTTTATTTTCAAAGCAAAACCCTAGATTTTCAGTAGATAGAAAGATAACGTATAAAGAGATTAGAATAAGGTTAAAAATCTTCTGATTTAAAACTTCTGGTATTACATACAAAAATAGTAGATTTGCAACTTCTGAAGTAGTTTCTCAGTCCAGATTCTCTGGCCCAAAGGTTTTTTGTATTACAATTAAAGACAGACAAAATATATTCACACCAATCACCACATGTATCTGTATCATGGTTCCTATGGGAAGCAATTTCTATTTTACTTTAAAATCCATTTCAAGGCAATAACTATCAATTAGAACAATGAAAATCTGCAGAATAGCAAAAACTGATTAATTCTCAAGATTTTGGTCTTCTCAGTAGGGAACAATTAACCTAGAAGTTGTTAGTCCAAGTCCTTGCAGTACCGAAATTCCTCCTCAGAACATCCCCTCCTCCCACCTAGCCCTGGACAACACAATCCCAGAGTACAGAGCCACTCTCAGACAATCAGTCATTTTATAGTTTAACATGTTGTAGGGCCGTTTGCATCACAATTTCATTTGTCCCACAGGAAAAAAACTAAAAAAATAGCATCCCTTTGTCTCAATTTTTAATATCTTACTTAGGTTCAGAAGACAAACTTCTGGCAAAACTATTCTCCTATAAAACCCTCTTTTGAGACATTTCTCCAGAATTTAAGCTTCCATTTTGATCAACTAAGTTTTTAGGCCCTGACAATGGAGAAAGTTCTATAGGATGCCAAAAGTAAGAAGTATTATTTTAAGTATGAAAAATTTCATTATAAGTGAATTTCCTTTACATTTGAATGATCAATTTATTTCACTTAAAATATCAACAACATGCCAACTATCACCAGTAACTTCAGAGCACCTAAAACTTATTTTTTGATCCTGCCATTCCATTCTTCTAAATGAATGTTTCATAGAAATAATCCTAGAGCCTGGCATGTATAAACAATCTTCTCTTAGATAACATGTATTTGCCATAGTCCCTAAATTAGAGTGAATGTGGCATTTACCCTAACCTATAAACTGAAAGCACTGACATCCGGCAAACTGCACTGCAGGACCTCGAAAGGTCTGTGGCATCTCGAAAGTTTGGTCCAGTATCAGCAAGTTAGTTTAAATGCATAAACGTTTTTAGTGACTCTCCTTGCACCTTAGAACAGCTGGTATCAAAATAGCCATACAGAAACAAAGAAAAAAAATGTGTGTAAATTCTGCAGATTTGGGATTAAAGATTTTAGGTGAAAATGACTACAGCTATTCTTGATGCTTTCTAAGGAATCCATCAATCAATCTAATGAAAGACTGCCATATTTTCCAATAAAGCACTGTATTTCTAAGAGACCATAAAGATCAAGCTTTACTAAGTCTGCTGCACAATTCTTGGATAAAAGTTTCAAGGACTAAAATTTATTCTTTAAATATCCAAGGAGTCTAATGTTCTTGTTTGGAAATCCAGGTTACTGTTTGGGACTGTGTGTTTGCCTGCCCTGTTGTCTGTCACGACAGCTGCCATGGATGTCCTATTTCCCAGGCATGCAAGACGCATTAAATGTAAGTTGGCTATTAGAAAGCTTCAATTAACATAAAGTGGAGGAGTTATGGGGAGGACAGGGGGAAGCAGCGCAAAAACTTTTTTGTTTTTTTTTGTTTTTGTTTTTTTTTAAAGAATGTGCCCCACACTGACAAATCTAGATATGTTACCACAGTACTTACAGTTTAAGGAGACTCACGCAAATGTAGACTCCATTTCTGGTCAACTACCTAAGACTGACAGATATATTTCTAGAAAATACCTAAATAAGCCAGAACAGTGAGACTCTCCCTTTTTCATGTGTGTTTGGAATGGGAGTCCAGACTGGTTCCTTTACATCCAGAACAAGGAAGCACATGCCCAGAAAGATTCCTGTACATGCGACTACACCACCAATATTTCTTAACTGATGCTTCATGGGCCCTATGGTTTGCAGATTTCATTTTTGGTTGAGACTCCAACTTGACACTCACACCTCCTAGTCCCTTCCACAAGGCTACAGTTGGCCTTGAGATTCCCCTCACATTTTAAGATTTCAAGTGGACTTCCCTCCTTTCTGCAAGGGAATTACCATAAAATGTAGAAACAGTAAGTGTCTAATCTTAAAATGGGACTTCTTGCTTTTTCCTCCTGTGTCTTTCATTTCTTTATTCCACTCTTTTCTCCCTCATATTTGCACTCCATTCACTTTATTATTCTCTTCCAACTCTCTTCACATCCTTGAGTCTCACCACTTTTTCCTCCTTCATCTTTCCTTGAATCCCACCACCCTCCTTCCTTTCTTCAAAACCACTCCTAAATCCTGATCTCAGCACAAAAAAGGTGTCTCCCCTTCCTTGGTTCATTCCCATGTTGCCCCCAAGTCTCCATTTCTTCAGGTTGCTCTCCTCCCCATCCCACCAGTGCTCTGTTAGGAAACATCCTTTTTTAGTGTCTGCCTTCTATAATGCCCTCCTGGAGTGACAAGCTTTATGGGTGCTCAGACTGATACTGCTAGAGCTTACGGCTCTGAGGCATTCATTGTTAAAGGCTGCTCCCCAGAAACAATGGACTTACTTCAAGTCTTAAGACCACTCTGCTTTAGAGTCACAATGGACTTAATACAACACTGGACTTCATACAACAATGGGCTGGACATAAGATTTGCAAAACTACTCCAGTAGTTGGAAACAGTATCCTTTGTGCCAAGTTTTCAGTTATGGTGAAAGGCAGGAGCAGCAATCATATGGGGAGATGGTAACATCTGAGAGCATGTAAGATTTTTCTATCCACTTCTTCCACCATATCCCTGCACCACAGGATGTTGGGGAAAACATCCTTGGTAGCTATACTTAAGATGGAAATGCTTCATGATATACAGATTTCTGATCGGGCAGGACTAGCTTGTCGGATAAAATGCTGACAAGTATTCACTGGAGGGTCATTCAAAAAAAAAAGGGGGGGGGGGTATGAAAAGGAGAGCAGAAACAAGTTACCCAGAAAATGTTTCCCCTACTTTTGTAAATAAAACCTAAGAGATCCACACCTACCGTGTTTCAGTTGTTTCTCCTGTAAAAGTAGTTTCCACTACAGTTCTCTTCTCTCTCCCCCTCTCCTTCCTCCTCTCGTTTCCTCTTCGTTTGCTCCTGCTCTCACTTGACTTTTTCCTTTTTTTGCTTGCTCTGTCTCTCCCCTTTTTTACCTGTGGTAGTCCTTTCTGCTCCCGCTTCTCCCTATTTCTTCTCCCCTTCACTGTGTTCTTTTCATGTGTGAGGACCACAAGCGTAGAAAAGACCTTTTTTATTCCCCCCAGAAGACAAGCAACATTTGGAAAGTGCAACAGATACAGACCTTTGCAACACTCTCTCAGCTCCCACCCCATTCTGAATCAACCTTCCTTCTTCCTTCCCATAGTTGGCCCTCTTCACTGAATCCCAAGGAAACCTTTCCTCCTCTCTTCCCCATTAATCCAGGGTGCCAGAACTCACTCTACTTCATGCTGCTAGTATACCAGTTTCCATATTTTGCAGATTTTTGGTATGCACCTGACCCATCAATCAAACTAGCAGCCATGCACAAAGCCTTCTGGGCCAGCAGTAAAAGGAGGAATTTTCTGGTGCCTTGGGCAAAAGCATGTGCTGGTTTTGAAAGGTATACAAAAGGCATTATTTTGCATTAACAAGTACTAGAAGTCCCCATGTCTTCCACTTGTAATGTCACAAAAAAACAATGCATTTTGAGGTCTTTAGTGTATCAAGTACCAGCAAATGTCACAAAAATGGGAATGCATTCTTCCAAAAAGAAGTTAAAAATTGATGTGAACGTCCAAGCTATCTGGAGACACTCGACACAAAACAAAAAAACTCTTCAAGTTTGAGTTTCGCTTTTTTGTTACAGTAGATATGACTGATTCATAAGAATGGACAGAGCCATCCACAAACTACAGAACTTGGGGGGGGGGGGGAAGGATAGCTCAGTGGTTTGAGCATTGGCCTGCTAAACCCAGGGTTGTGAGTTCAATCCTTGAGGGGACCATTTAGGGATCTGGGGCAAACACTGGGGACTGGTCCTGCTTTGAGCAGGGGGTTGGACTAGATGACCTCCTGAGGTCCCTTCCAACTCTGATATTCTATGATTCTATGAACTTGTCAAGTTGACATGAATTTTGCAAGTTAGTCAGGAAACACAGCATTATCCTTTGCTCTTATTTAGATAGAAGTATTTAGTTTTAAGTTAATACTTCTAAAATGCTCTATAAAATGTATTAATACACTCTGAAAAGTAAGTTTTGGTGATACAAGAACTAGAGAACTCTGCTATCAAGATACTTGTTGATCTAGATAGAAGCTACCAAGCTATCTGAGAATTATAAAATTAACATATTGGCAAATTGTGCTAAGTTCTAATACATCTGGATTCCAACTGAATATTTTAGATCACCTTTGAAATGATCCCAACTAATCTCCGAAGTTATTACCACTACCAGGGAAATAAGGGGAATTCATACATTTGCTACTGGCTTCATCTGAGATAGTTTTCTACGAGGCTAATTTAATAGGGCAGCAATGCACTGACTGACACAGAGAACTTAATCTTCATAATGTGAGATTAAAGCTTCATTATTTAGGTGGAAGCTTAAATTCTGCAGAATGTGAACTCTAGAAAACTGCAGTTGCAACTGTCCCATTTTGCTCCTAGTGGAACCTGTTGTTAGCTAAGTAAGGTTTACTGCTATTCCTGCTGTCCTAAACAAAAACAAATTACCCCTAACAGCATATAGCACATAAGTTTTAGCACAAGTAGTACTAAAAGGTAACATACATATAACTATTCATAGATTCATAGATATTTAGGTCAGAAGGGACCATTATGATCATCTAGTCTGACCTCCTGCACAATGCAGGCCACAGAATTTCACCCACCACTCCTAAAAAAGACCTCACACCTATATCTGTGCTATTGAAGTCCTCAAATTGTAGTTTGAAGACCTCAAGGAGCAGAGAATCCTCCAGCAAGTGACCCGTGCCCCATGCTACAGAGGAAGGCGAAAAACCTCCAGGGCCTTCCAATCTGCCCTGGAGGAAAATTCCTTCCCGACCCCAAATATGGCGATCAGCTAAACCCTGAGCATATGGGCAAGATTCATCAGCCAGATACTACAAAAAATTCTTTCCCGGGTAACTTGGATCTTACCCCATCTAAAAACCCATCACAGGCCATTGGGCCTATTTACCATGAATATTTAATTACCAAAACCATGTTATCCCATCATACCATCTCCTCCATAAACTTATCGAGTTTAATCTTAAAGCAAGATAGATCTTTTGCCCCCACTACTTCCCTCGGAAGGCTATTCCAAAACTTCACTCCTCTGATGGTTAGAAACCTTCGTCTAATTTCTAATCTAAATTTCCTAGTGGCCAGTTTATATCCATTTGTTCTTGTGTCCACATTGGTACTGAGTTTAAATAATTCCTCTCCCTCTCTGGTATTTATCCCTCTGATATATTTATAGAGAGCAATCATATCTCCCCTTAACCTTCTTTTAGTTAGGCTAAACAAGCCAAGCTCCCTGAGTCTCCTTTCATAAGACAAGTTTTCCATTCCTCGGATCATCCTAGTAGCCCTTCTCTGTACCTGTTCCAGTTTGAATTCATCCTTCTTAAACATGGGAGACCAGAACTGCACACAGTATTCCAGGTGAGGTCTCACCAGTGCCTTATATAACGGTACTAAAACCTCCTTATCCCTACTGGAAATACCTCTCCTGATGCATCCCAAGACGACATTAGCTTTTTTCACAGCCATATCACATTGGCAGCTCATAGTCATCCTATGATCAACCAATACTCCAAGGTCCTTTTCCTCCTCCGTTACTTCTAGTTGATGCGTCCCTAGCTTATAACTAAAATTCTTGTTATTAATCCCTAAATGCATGACCTTACACTTCTCACTATTAAATTTCATCCTATTCCTATTACTCCAGTTTACAAGGTCATCCAGATCCTCCTGTAGGGTATCCCTGTCCTTCTCTAAATTAGCAATACCTCCCAGCTTTGTATCATCTGCAAACTTTATTAGCACACTCCCACTTTTTGTGCCCAGATCAGTAATAAAAAGATTAAATAAGATTGGTCCCAAAACTGATCCTTGAGGAACTCCACTGGTAACCTCCCTCCAACTTGACAGTTCACCTTTCAGTAGGACCCGTTGTAGTCTCCCCTTTAACCAATTCCCTATCCACCTTTCAATTTTCCTATTGATGCCCATCTTATCCAATTTAACTAATAATTCCCCATGTGGCACAGTATCAAACGCCTTACTAAAATCTAAGTAAATTAGATCCACTGCGTTTCCTTTATCTAAAAAATCTGTTACTCTCTCAAAGAAGGAGATCAGGTTGGTTTGGCACGATCTACCTTTTGTAAAACCATGTTGTATTTTGTCCCATTTACCATTGACTTCCATGTCCTTAACTACCTTCTCCTTCAAAATTTTTTCCAAGACCTTGCATACTACAGATGTCAAACTAACAGGCCTATAATTACTTGGATCACTTTTTTTCCCTTTCTTAAAAATAGGAACTATGTTAGCAATTCTCCAATCATACGGTACAACCCCTGAGTTTACAGATTCATTAAAAATTCTTGCTAATGGGCTTGCAATTTCTTGTGCCAATTCTTTTAATATTCTTGGATGAAGATTATCTGGGCCCCCCGATTTAGTCCCATTAAGCTGTTTGAGTTTCGCTTCTACCTCAGATATGGTGATGGCTACCTCCATATCCTCATTCCCATTTATCATGCTACCATTATCCCTAAGATCCTCTTTAGTCTTATTAAAGACTGAGGCAAAGTATTTGTTTAGATATTGGGCCATGCCTAGATTATCCTTGACCTCCACTCCATCCTCAGTTTTTAGCGGTCCCACTTCTTCTTTCTTTGTTTTCTTCCTATTTATATGACTATAGAACCTTTTACTATTGGTTTTAATTCCCTTTGCAAGGTCCAACTCTACTTGACTTTTAGCCTGTCTCACTTTATCCCTACATATTCTGACCTCAATAAGGTAGCTTTCCTTACTGATCCCTCCCTTCTTCCACTCCCTATATGCTTTCTGCTTTTTCTTAATTACCTCTCTAAGATGCTTGCTCATCCAGCTTGGTCTTAACAGTTATATTATGGGAACACCTAGAAGCCACAAGCAGGTTAGACCTCAAACGTACCAGACATCACACAAACAAAAATTACATACCACACAGAGCTTAAATTTAAAATGCCAGCTGCTATTATGATGATTCAATTAATATTCTAGGGCAGGGGTTCTCAAACTGGGGGTCAGGGACCATCAGGGAGGGAGTTGTGAGGTTCTTACATGAGGGGCCGTGAGCTGTCAGCCACCACAAACCCTGCTTCACCTCCAGCATTTATCATGGTGTTAAATATATAAAAAAAGTGTTTTTAATTTATAAGGGGGGAGGGGTTGCATTCAGAGGCTTGCTATGTGAAAGGGGTCACCAGTACAAAAAAGTTTGAGAACCACTGTTCTAGTGTCTCACGCTTAATCCTTGTGCATATCAAATACTATTCAAAGAGCATGGACAACAAAACCTGTAAATTAAAGCTTCTCCACTTTGAGGGAAAATGGCTTTGATGCATAATACTAGCCACAGAACTTCAGAAACAGAAGCTTGGCTCAAATACTAAGTCCATGAACAAATGTGCACTATTTATCTAGGTGCACACATGCCACCCTGACTGCACACTGGGTTCCATGCATCCCAAGTCAATTACACATAAAAATATGCATTGTCTTTTTGAAAGATGAGGTAATTATACACAAAGTATTAACGGGGGGAGGGGGAGGGAGTATTCATTTTTCTAGCTAGTTATTAATCCAAGACAAGTTTACTGATGTATACACTTCATCTCATTGATTGAGCAGATTCTACTCATACACAAATAAAATGACAGATTAAAAAAAACCAAAGTTCCTTTTCTAAGAATGAAGTTAAGAGTGTATGTGTGCATGTGTGTATATCAGTAGCTCTGTACTTTATATATAAACAAATTAATATTTTGGACTGTTCAAATGTTATACATTTTATAAGCTTAGCAAAGTATTTAAACGTATGACTTACCAGGACTGTGATGAGTCACAGATTCTCCATTTTGAAACACATCTCCAGCCACATTCATTCTACCAGGATTGAAAGGTCCTACACCAGTCTTGGTCTGTGAAGTTAAAGATGGGGTGTATGTTTGTATATTAACACCAAAATTACTTGACTGCAGTCCGTTAGACACATCTCCCAAGTTGGTATTCTGCAGTGATGTTACATGTGTAATCATTAAGTTCATGTCACGCCCTTCAGTATTTTCTAAATGACCATCATTCACAGAGCTCATACCTGTTTCTAACGTGGTAACATTAGCAATCTGAATTTCAGAGTCTGGTTCTGTGGTTATACCACTATTACCTATTCCTGCATTTACCTTACTTCTTGAAAAACTGGAAGCTGAGAATTCCATATCGCTGGATCTATTTTTACACTCTGGAAGTCTTCGTTCATTAAAACTGGAAGCATTCTTCTCTTGTCCTGGATTTGTTTCAATATCTTCTTCATCATCAATAATAATTGTCTCACTTATACTTCCCTTTTGAGAACTTAAGTCTTTTGAAGGAGGAAGCATTTTGGAATCATTTCCTTGAAGCTCGTCGCTTTTTAATGAAATAAATGCAGTATTTCTCTGATCAGATATCAGTGATGTAGAAGTCTGTGGAGGTTGAATAGGTTCAATAAAAACAACATCATCATCATCTTCTATAGATGGGTTTTGGAATTTATTAGTTCTAGAAACTAGAGTATTAGGTGGACCTCCAAAAGAATTTCCTATATTTGCAAGACCGGTTGCCATGGCAGTAGTTCCTAGTAAACCAGAAGTATGTTCAGACAGTTCTAATCCTCCCAGAGAACTTCTGTCCATTCCAGATAAGCTGTTATGTAAGTAAAAGAGAAACAGTAATTTAAGTACAAGATTTAATTTCTTAAATAGCAAATATTCCATAAAATTTAAAAAGTCTAGTCTTTTAGTTATTTTCTCTTCTTAATTAGATCTTAATGACAGCTCAATATCTCTATCTTCTCTTTCATAAGAACTTTTACTCATTATGCTACCTAACACCACTCTCACATCATAACACACTAGTAAAAATGGAGGTCCATCACCAGTTTCACAGAAATTTTGCCAATAGAACAGCTATGTGCTGTTAAGTTTAGCAAGATAAATGTTGGAAACATCAATAGAATTTAGCACAATCATCACCTTTTTGTTGCCATTTAATACTTAGGCTTAATTTCCTATCCCCATGCCCCATACCTCTCTTGTATGCACAATGAGGTCAAATAGCATTGCCTCTGCTCAACTGCAAGGCAAGATCAAGAACACTGATATTTTAAGTTACCAGTTTTTATTCCTCTTAAAATGGTATGAAAACATCTCAACACCAAATGCACAAATTACGTGCCTAGTAAAGGACTTGCTTTGCATGGACTAACTAATGCTCTCAAGGTGTAGGCTAACCAAGACTACTTCACAGTCTGAATTAGAAAGCACAACCCTATCACACAGTTCCAGCCCAGCTGAAGAGTGGTGGGGGAAGGAAAAGAGGGTAAGAGTACTTAGAGTACTGTTGGAATAGCTGGCTAAAGGAAGAAAGAAAAATGTTGACTTTGCCACCCTTTAATTCCGACCACTGCAAGGGATAGGAGAAAGAGAGGCTCATTTGAGGTCCTGGCTCCTTCTCTAAAATTCTTTAACAAGTTGTAAGAGATTCACTTCCTATCTCCTCTCTTCTCAACATCAGATGCTACTGCAGGTTCCTTCATCCACTACTCATTTCGCACATGGCATTTTGTTTTCTGTGGTTTTGGGGAGGCTGCTGGGTTTATTCTTGTAGACACAGGCAAGAGTACAACTGTATTTTTAATAAGCCAAAAGAAACTTTAGCCCTGGATATTTTCTTTTATGTATTATATAAGGCTAAATATATAATCAGGGCCAATGGAAAGGACAGAATAGAAACAGAGTTCACAGCAGCTGTTGGTAAATGAACTGCATTGGTGCTGCTGCAGGCACTGGGAAGAATATAAAGGTAACTCCATGACAGTATACTCAAACACATACCTGAATTTGCATGTGTGATACCATCAAATCTTTGTGTACTTTATGACAGAAGATTATTATTATGACAGAAGGCTGGAAAAATGTTTGTGGATTTCTGCAAGTAACCTATTTTTTTTTTAAAAAGGGGGTGGGAAGTATCCCCCCCCCCCCCAATACTCACCCATCCAGAAATCCACTGCAGCCTGTTTACCTTAATAAGTTGCTCTCAAGTGCTCCAGTGTAGGGTCTATTCCTCTTATACCAATTAACTTGATGTGCTTGGTTGAAATGTCCTGAAATAGATCCAAAAATAAACTCTCATGATCCTAACATACATAATAACAGGTTCTTCCCCCACCCCCACTGCCCAAAGTCTTACCAACCAGGATAACAAGTCTGTTTCCTTCACACCAGCTCAGAGTGTTTAGAAAGACTTTTTAAAAGTGGTGTCATCCTTCTGCATAAGAGGTGCTGTCTAGCTCATAGTACTTAGAATTATTTGTGCTCTGGGTGAGTAAACCACTATTACGTAACAGTTCAATCATATAATGTTAACAAAATGCACTAATCAGTTTAGTTGTTCCTGGATGATAGATAAAACTGATTATGCTATTAGATTGTCCTAGCCAAGAGTCGGGAACTGAAGCGGTCATCTCTCCCAGAAGGTACCCATTCCAGATTTTACACATGGTACAGTTTGTAATTGGAGAGCTCTTTAGTTGATACTATATAGATACACGGACATGTTCATTAAAAGCAGGTGGAGAGGACTGCAATCATTTTAAGCAAAGGATACTAAAATTCAAGCAGCTCTCATAGCAAGTCTATATTTTAAAAAGCTGCAGCGGCTACTGAAGCACTGTAATGAAGATGCTACTACACCGACAGGTGAACTTCTCCCGTTGGCATAGTTAATCCACCTCCACAAGAAGCGGTAGCTATGTCAACTGGAGAAGCTCTCCCATCAACAAAGCGCTGTCTACACTGGGGTTAGGTCAGTATAACTGCGTTGCTCAGGGGTGTGGATTTTTCAATGGTAGGAAGAGGTTTATAAATTGTAGAGAGATCCTGCCAACTGTTATCCAGTCAATATTCTATTCCATCAATTTCAGTGCATAATCTTAAACAGACATTTATCAACATCTATAAATTAAAATTAAATCCTCCCAAGCCTACACATGCGTAGGTACATAAACTGCAAAAACTTCAGTGAAGTTGCATCCACTTACCCCAGGTCTGAATTTTGGCCTTTGACTACAAGGTTGTTACAGTGTGTTTGTCAAGGCAATTCACATACAGATTATACTTCACTTGGCCCATTTAGGTCGGTTAAGCTATTTGGCTATATTAGTCAGGCTTGAAACCAGGTGCTCCACTAATCACATAAACACTTTAATCCCCTTAATTCAGCTTCCTCTCATTTCTTTCTAACCAATGACATTCATTTCCTATGCATCTTCATTGTCTGACCCTTCTTGAGTTTGGCTCTCTCAAAGAGTTAGCCTATTGTAGAGCTTTACTGTATGAGGCTGTCAAGGAACACTTTCCAGTTTAATAGCATGATGAGTAACATTTCTTATTACTAACAACCTCAAAGAGCAGGAACTGAAGTGCACTTATGCCCCATTGATTGTAAAATGGCCGCCTGTATGTATAGAAAGGCTATGTTTGGATTTTCTTCTTATTTTAAAACACAAGAATATTGATGTTTTATTTTAGAAGAATTGCCAAACTTTGTAGAGAAGAAAACACTCATGTTTTGGACCTACCAATCTCTGTGAATCGAAGTTACTGATTGTGAAAAAGTTCTTTAAGGAAAGCATTGTGAAACAGCATTCAATGTCAAAGTCGACATTGTCCAAAGAATTAATTTTTAGGGTTTTTTTGTGGAAGAGGAGAAATGGATCAGCTCAGAAAGGTACTAATACCACGGGGAGTCCCATGCGCTTATACGCTTTATTCATAAAGTTGGGTGCAGTCTAAATCTGGCATTTAGGCTGAGGGTAAAAACTCAGTGTTATGAAGGTACTTGGGGTGGCTTCAAGCTACAGCGTGAATTGGACCTTTTGCCCTACCTGGGTGTTGAAAGCCATCAAGTAGTTACTGGAGCCACTGCTGATTGAGATTTAACAGTTTTTGTAAGTGGAAGGCACATGCTTGTAATTCTTAAAGCATTTATTGAGGCCCCTACTCGAGAAAATATCTTTTTCCAGAGATTATCACTAGTTGGTTTCTTAATTTCCCTTATCCTGTCCAATTGGGGTTTAAGCACAGGTATGGGCTAGAAACAGCTTTAGTGGCATTATTCAATGATTTCCTCCTTGCAGTGGATGAACCTAGAACATCTATGCCCACCAGATCAGTCAGCAGCTTTTGAAATCATTGACTATGAGGTTCCATTAACTTGCCTACTGACCGGGTAGGCATGAATTCTGTTTGGAGTGGTCCCATCTTTGAGAGATCAGAAAGTTACAGTTCCACACCAAAACCTTCTACTATGAGGCTTCTCTCCTATGAAGGAGATAGGTGTCTGTACTGTCAGCCCCTCCTGACCAACATGCAAACGAGGCCCTTGGAAGAGTCAGTGAGGAGATATGGGCTGTGATATGACCATTATGTTAAACATCACCCTGTAGTTGGAAGAAATTATACTGGGGCTCCTGGCACAGCATGCAACCAACATTTCAACTACAGGCAAGGACTTAGAGGACGTGGCCATGAGCACTGTTCACATTCTGCTTCCAAACGAACCTTGCCACAATTATCTATGCCTCTATCACCTGCAGTAATGCAGCTAACTTGAGCCTATTAAGAGACCACTTAAACTATACCTATTCAGAAAAAGAGAGTCCACTCATTAAATGGAGTATTACATAAATGCTTTAGGATCTACATTGACTGACAAAAGATTTCTGGGTGAAATTTAGGGCATTATTTTTAACCTATCTACAGAGTGGAACAATTTAAATCACCTTCATTTAATTTTTTTTAAAGCATTTATTTAAACTAGGCTTTGTAAAGCTAATTTGAAATATCAATTTTAATCTAAAGTTAAAATTGGTTGAATTGCTTTTTTTACAAAATTCCACTGTCAGAACCTGCCCCAGTCCCTCTCTTTGCATAGGCACCAGTCTTGTGAGTAAACAACTAATGGATCCCACATGTGTTTAAGTCATCTGAGCCTCCTCCACCCCCACAGACCAAGTCGTGACTAGTCACTTTTCCTAGGAGTATGGAACAGCTTTCATGTGAGGAGAAATTAATTAAGACAGGGATTTTTCAGCTTGGAAAAGAGATGACTAAAAAGGGATATGATAGAAGTCTATAAAATTGTGAATGGTGTGAAGAAAATCATAGTATCATAGGAATGGAAGGGACCTCGAGAGGTCATCTAGTCCAGTTCCTTGCACTCATGGCAGGACTAAGTGTTATCTAGACCATTCCTGAGAGGTGTCCATCTAAACTGCTCTTAAAAATCTCCAATGATGGAGATTCCACAACCGCCCTAGGCAACTTATTCCAGTGCTTAACTACCCTGACAGTTACGAAGTTTTTCCTAATATCCAACCTAAACCTCCCTTACTGCAATTTAAGCTCATTGTTTCTTGTCCTGTCCTCAGAGGTTAAGAACAAATCTTCTCCCTTCTACTTGTTACAACCTTTTATGTACTTGAGAAAACTGTTATGTCCCCTCTCAGCCTTGTCTTTTCCAGACTAAAAAAAGGATATTTTTTTCAATCTTCCTTCAAAGGTCATGTTTTCTAGATCTTTAGTCATTTTTTGTCGCTCCTCTCTGGACTCTCTCCAATTTGTCCACATCTTTCCTGACATGTGGTGCCCAGCACTGGACACAATATTTCGGTTGAGGCCTAATCAGTGCAGAGTAGAGCAGATGATTTACTTTTTGCATCTGGCTTACAACACTCCTGCTTCTACATCCCAGAATTGTTCACCTTTTTTGCAACAGTGTTATGCTGTTGACTCATATTTAGCTTGTGGTCCACGATGACCCCCAGATCCCTTTCCACAGTACTCCTTCCTAGGCAGTCATTTCCCATTTTGTATGTGTGCAACAACTGATTGTCCTTATTGAATTTCATCCTATTTACTTCAGCCCATTTCTCCAGTTTGTCCAGATCATTTTGAATTTTAATCCTATCTTCAAAACACTTGCAACTCCAGCTTGGTATCGTCTGCAAACTCTGGGAACAGTTTTCCAACCAGTTTTGCACCCACTTTATAGTAGCTCCATCTAGGTTGTATTTCCCTAGTTTGTTTATGAGGTCATGCAAGATAGTATCAAAAGCTTTACTAAAGTCAAGATATACCACATCTACTGCTTCTTCCCTATCCACAGGCTTGTTACCCTGTCAAAGAAAGCTATCAGGTTGGTTTAACGGGATGGGTTCTTGATAAATCCATGCTGTTACTTATCACCTTATTATCTTCTAACTATTTGCAAACTGATTGCTTAATTATTTGCTCCATTATCTTTCCGGGTACAGAAGTTAAGCTGACTGGTCTGTAATTCCCTGGATTGTCTTTATTTCCCTTTTCATAGATGGGCACAATATTTGCTCTCTTCCAGTCTTCTGGAATGTCTCCTGTCTTCCATGATTTTCTAAAGATAATCACTAATGGCTCAGATGACTCCTCAGTCAGTTCCTTGAGTATTCTAGGATGCATTTAATCAGGGCCTGGTGACTTGAAGATATCTAATTTGCCTAAGTAATTTTTAACTTGTTCTATTCCTATGAAAATGAATAAGGAAATGTTAGTTAGTCCTTCATGTAGCACAGGAACCGGGTGTCATCTAATGACATTAATAAGCAGCAAGTTTAAAACAAACAGAACAAGTATTTATTCACACAACACACAGTCTACCTGTGGAACTCCTTGCCAGAGGATGTTGTGAATGCCAAGACTAGAGGGGAGGGGATAGCTCAGTGGTTTGAGCATTGGCCTGCTAAACCCAGGGTTGAGAGTTCAATCCTTTAGGTGGCCATTTAGGGATCTGGGGCAAAAATCGGGGATTGGGCCTGCTTTGAGCAGCAGGAGATTGGACTAGATGACCTCCTGATCCTTTCCAACGCTGGAAGTCAATGTCCATCAGCCAACGCTGATATTCTATGATTCTAACAGGGTTCAAAAAAGTACTAAGTAAGTTCATGGAGAATAGGTTCATCAATGGCTAGTAACCAGGATGGTCAGGAATGCAACACTATGCTCTTTTGAGTGTCCCTAGCCCGTTTGCCAGAAGCTGGGAGTGTCGTCCACTCCCAGGGGATGGGATCACTCAATGACTGGCTGTTCCCTCTGAAGCACCTGGCATTGGCTACTGTCATAAGACAGGATACTGGGCTAGACGGACAATTGGTCTAATGCAGTATGGCCATTCTTACGTTCAAGCTGTGGTCTCTCAGGACAGTTCCCTGGTGCATACCTCTGACCTTAAAAGACCCCAGCACCCCTCTCTTGGGACTTTGGGCTTTGTAGCCCAGCTGCTTTACACACCAGAATCAGTGCCTCAACTCTTCTAAATGCTAATACATGTGTCACCAGCTGCTTCTAAACGGATCCCTCAGAGTGTCACCTCGCTGCAGGTGCTCTGATCTTCTCCATTAACCCCTTCAGGGACAACATGACAGACACTCAAAGAATACAGGCTTAGCAAAGGAATTTCTTAACCACGGGCATTTTACTCTTAACAGCACTACATGGTTACAGGTCTTTGAAAAAACAAAATCCCAAATGCAGCCCACCCCTTTTCTCTGATCTCACTCTTCCTGTAACTGCTGGATTTGGTCAACGTCCTTCGGCTAGACAGCCCTTCCTGCCACCTGGCCTGGTCTTCCACCAGATGTCTGTGAACGTTACCCCTTAAATATAATCTTTGATCCACTTTAGCTGTATGCCCAGTCTGAGGAACTCCAGCCCCTTCCCCCAGCCAAGCTTCTGTGTAGAATGTTCGTTGTTCTTGTATACGGGCCAGTAACTCAGAGACCGTATTGATAGACTGCTCTGTACCAGCTTCCCAAATAGTAATTCAACTAGGTGTTGAGCCTCTACTACAAAATGGATGCTCTAATCCAGGGGTTCTCAAACTTCATTGTAGCGCAACCTCCTTCTGAAAACAAAAATTACTACAGGACCCCAGGAGACGGGACCGAAGCCTGGGCCCCCCCAGGCCTCGCCATCCTGGGGGGCAGGGGTGGCAAAGCCAAAGCCCCACCTCCTCAGGTAGGGAGCCAAAGCCCAAAGGCTTCAGCCCCAGGAAGGAGGCCTATAACCTGAGCCCTGCCACCCAGGGCTGAAGCAAGTCAAAGCCAGCCCTGGCGACCCCATTAAAATGGGGTTGCAACCCACAGTTTGAGAACCACCGCTCTAATCCACAAGGAAAGTTAAAATATATCATGAAGGTCATGCTCCTAAATGAAGATTACGGCGCAAAGTGGAGCCTCTAAAAAGAAAAGGTGATCTCACAACAAAATGGAGTTCAGAATTTGACAAAGTCATTCCCAAATCTGTCAAACGTTATTAGTAGGATATTTGAAATTCACAAAACTGTTACAGGCAAAAAACACAAAATATTGAAACTTAAGAACATAAGAACTGTCATACTGGAAAAGACCAAAGGCCCATCTAGCCCAGTATCCTGTCTTCTGACCGTGGTCAATGCCAGGTGCTTCAGAGGGAATGAACGGAACCGGTAATCATCAAGTGATCCATCCTGTCACCTATTCCCAGCTTCTGGCAAACAGAGGGTAGGGACACCATTCCAGTCCATTCTTGCTAATAGCCACTGATGGGACTGTCCTCCATGAATTTATCTAGTTTTTTGAACCCTGTTATAATCTTGTCCTTCACAACATCCTCTGGTAAGGATTTCCACAAGTTGACTCTGCATCGTGTGAAAAAAATACTTCCTTTTGTTTTAAGCCTGCTGCCTATTAATTTCATTTGATGACCCTTAGTTCTTGTGTTAGAAGGAGTAAACAACACTTCCTTATTTACTTGCTCCACAGCAGTTATGATTTTATAGACCTCTATCACATCCCCGCCTTAGTCGTCTCTTTTCCAATTTGAAAAGTCCCCATCTTATTAATCTCTCCTCATACGGCAGCCGTTCCATACCACTAATTATTTTTGTTGCCCTTTTCTGAACCTTTTCCAATTCCAATATATCTTTTTTGAGATGGGGCGACTACATCTGCACACAGTATTCAAGATGTAGGCATATCACGGATTTATATAGAGGCAATATGATATTTTGTGTCTTATTAACTATCCCTATCTTAATGATGCCCAACATTCTGTTCGCTTTTTTGACTGCCGCTGCATATTGAGTGGATGTTTTCAGAGAGCTATCCACGACTCCAAGATCTTTCTTGCATAGTAACAGCTAATTTAGACCCCATCATTTTATATGTATAGTTAGGATTATGTTTTCCAATGTGCATTACTTTGCATTTATCAACACTGAATTTCATCTGCCATTTGGTTGCCCAGTCACCCAGTTTTGAAAGATCCTTTTGTAGCCCTTCACAATCTACCTGGGATTTAACTATCTCATCATCTGCAAATTTTGCCACCTCACTATTTGCCCCTTTTTCCAGATCATTTATGAATATATGTTGAATAGGATTGGGCCCAGTACAGACCTCTGGAGGACACCACTATTTACCTCTCCATTCTGAAAACTGACCATTTATTCCTACCCTTTCTTTCCTATCTTTTAACCAGTCACCAATCCATGAGAGGGCCTTCCCTCTTATCCCATAGCAGCTTACTTTGCTTAAGAGCCTTTGGTAAGGGACCTTGCCAAAGGCCTTCTGAAAATCCAAGTACAATATATCCGCTGGATCCCCCTTGTCCAATCGCTTGTTGACCCCCTGTCACGGTTCCTCCCCCACTCTGAACTCTAGGGTACAGATGTGGGGACCTGCATGAAAAACCTCCTAAGCTTATCTTTACCAGCTTCGGTCAAAACTTCCCCAAGGTACAAAATATTACATCCGTTATCCTTGGACTGGCCGCTACCACCACCAAACTAATACTGGTTACTGGGGAAGAGCTGTTTGGACGCGTCCTTCCCCCCAAAATACTTCCCAAAACCTTGCACCCCACTTCCTGGACAAGGTTTGGTAAAAAGCCTCACCAATTTGCCTAGGTGACTACAGACCCAGACCCTTGGATCTTAAGAACAATGAACAACCCTCCCAACACTTGCACCCCCCCTTTCCTGGGAAATGTTGGATAAAAAGCCTCACCAATTTGCATAGGTGACCACAGACCCAAACCCTTGGATCTGAGAACAATGAAAAAGCATTCAGTGTTTTACAAGAAGACTTTTAATAAAAAATAGAAGTAAATAGAAATAAAGAAATCCCCCCTGTAAAATCAGGATGGTAGACCTCTTACAGGGTAATTAGATTCAAAAACATAGAGAACCCCTCTAGGCAAAACCTTAAGTTACAAAAAAGATACACAGACAGAAATAGTTATTCTATTCAGCACAATTCTTTTCTCAGCCATTTAAAGAAATCATAATCTAACACATACCTAGCTAGATTACTTACTAAAAGTTCTAAGACTCCATTCCTGTTCTGACCCCGGCCAAGATGACTACAGACAGACCCAGACCCTTTGTTTCTCTCCCTCCTCCCAGCTTTTGAAAGTATCTTGTCTCCTCATTGGTCATTTTGGTCAGGTGCCAGCGAGGTTACCTTTAGCTTCTTAACCCTTTACAGGTGAGAGGAGCTTTCCCCTGGCCAGGAGGGATTTCAAAGGGGTTTACCCTTCCCTTTATATTTATGACACCCCCTCAAATAATTCTAGTAGAATGGTGAGGCACTGTTTCCCTTTACAAAACTGATGTTGACTCTTCCCTAACAAATTATGTGCATCTAGGTGTCTGACAATTTTGTTCTTTACTATAGTTTCAAATCAGTTTGCTTGGTACTGAAGTCAGGTTTACCAGCCTGTAATTGCTGGAATCACTTCTGGAGCCCTTTTTAAAAATTGGCGTCTCATTAGCTACCCTCCAGTCATTTGGTACAGAAGCACTACAGTTAGTAGTTCCATTTGAGTTCCTTCAGAACTCTTGGGTGAATACCATCTGGTCCTGGTGACTTATTACTGTTAAATCTATCAATTTGTTCCAAAACCTCCTCTAATGACACCTCAATTTGGGACTGTTCCTCAGATTTGTCACCTAAAAAGAATGGCTCAGGTTTAGCAATCTCCCCCACATTCTCAGCCGTGATGACCGATGCAATTAATTCATTTAGTTTCTCCGCAATGGCCTTATCGTCCTTGAGTCCTCCTTTAGCAACTATGTAACTTTAGCTACATGAATAGCCCTACTGATTTCAGTGGAACTACTCATATATTTCAAGTTAAGCATGTGTATAATAAGTGTTTGCACCACCAGGGATAAAGTTGTATTTTTATTCTAAAAAGTGTTAGTGGCATAAAATGTTTGACATTTCAAATCAAAATTGCTCTAGAATTAACAAGTGTTATTCATACTTTCCATACACAGAAGTTAACTTTTTAAACACACAGGCCAAAACTTTCAAAAAAAATAGAAGCCTAAGTTTAGGTGCTTAAGTATGGGTTTAGGAGCCTATAAGTATGGTTTTCAAAAGCAAGCTTCATTGACTTCAAACTGCAAACACTGATGAAAGCAAAGAATTTCAGCTTTCTTGACTTGTGGCAGTTCAATATACTGAAAGATGGTGCTGAATGCAAGCATAGCATGGACTTGTGTTGTTTTCACTGAAAGGATGTTAATGAAACACTGGATTTATCTTTTTCAACACGCACAGCATTTTAAGCATGAAACTTCTTAAGAAAAAGTTCTCTATGCAAAATCCTAAATTCTACTAACAGCTGGGAAACTAAACAAAAGTAGAAAACACTCATGTTAGCAATTAAATACTATAAAATAGGAAGACAGGAAAAAACTAGAACTATGCAAATAAAATATCTGAGTTTTAAAACCAGATTTAGAAAATTGCATCATTTTTAATCCATGCTGCCTATCTTTCCTCATGCAGTACAACCACTGGAGGTCCTGGTGATGTCGAGGAATTATGACGTGATTGGAATAACAGAGACTTGGTGGGACAACTCACATGACTGGAGTACTGTCATGGATGGTTATACACTGTTCAGGAAGGACAGGCAGGGCAGAAAAGGTGGGGGAATAGCACTGTATGTAAGGGAGCAGTATGACTGCTCAGAGCTCTGGTACGAAACTGCAGAAAAACCTGAGTGTCTCTGGATTAAGTTTAGAAGTGTGAGCAACAAGAGTGATGTAGTGGTGGGAGTCTGCTATAGACCACCGGACCAGGGGGATGAGGTGGATGAGGCTTTCTTCCGGCAGCTCGCGGAAGCTACTAGATCGCATGCCCTGGTTCTCATGGGTGACTTTAATTTTCCTGATATCTGCTGGGAGAGCAATACAGCGGTGCATAGACAATCCAGGAAGTTTCTGGAAAGCATAAGGGACAATTTCCTGGTGCAAGTGCTAGAGGAGCCAACTAGGGGGGGAGCTTTTCTTGACCTGCTGCTCACAAACCGGGAAGAATTAGTGGGGGAAGCAAAAGTGGACGGGAATCTGGGAGGCAGTGACCATGAGTTGGTTGAGTTCAGGATCCTGACACAGGGAAGAAAGGTAAGCAGCAGGATACAGACCCTGGACTTCAGGAAAGCAGACTTCGACTCCCTCAGGGAACGGATGGGTAGGATCCCCTGGGGGACTAACATGAAGGGGAAAGGAGTCCAGGAGAGCTGGCTGTATTTCAAGGAATCCCTGTTGAGGTTACAGGGACAAACCATCCCGATGTGTCGAAAGAATAGTAAATATGGCAGGCGACCAGCTTGGCTTAACGGTGAAATCCTAGCGGATCTTAAGCATAAAAAAGAAGCTTACAAGAAGTGGAAGGTTGGACATATGACCAGGGAAGAATATAAAAATATTGCTCGGGCATGTAGGAATGAAATTAGGAGGGCCAAATCGCACCTGGAGCTGCAGCTAGCGAGAGCTGTTAAGAGTAACAAGAAGGGTTTCTTCAGGTATGATGGCAACAAGAAGAAAGCCAAGGAAAGTGTGGGCCCCTTAATGAATGAGGGAGGCAACCTGGTGACAGAGGATGTGGAAAAAGCTAATGTACTCAATGCTTTTTTTGCCTCTGTCTTCACAAACAAGGTCAGCTCCCAGACTGCTGCGCTGGGCATCACAACATGGGGAATAGATGGCCAACCCTCTGTGGAGAAGGAGGTGGTTAGGGACTATTTAGAAAAGCTGGACGTGCACAAGTCCATGGGGCCGGACGAGTTGCATCCGAGAGTGCTAAAGGAACTGGCGGCTGTGATTGCAGAGCCATTGGCCATTATCTTTGAAAACTCGTGGCGAACGGGGGAAGTCCCGGATGACTGGAAAAAGGCTAACGTAGTGCCAATCTTTAAAAAAGGGAAGGAGGATGATCCTGGGAACTACAGGCCAGTCAGCCTCACTTCAGTCCCTGGAAAAATCATGGAGCAGGTCCTCAAAGAATCAATCCTGAAGCACTTACATGAGAGGAAAGTGATCAGGAACAGTCAGCATGGATTCACCAAGGGAAGGTCATGCCTGACTAATCTAATCGCCTTCTATGATGAGATTACTGGTTCTGTGGATGAAGGGAAAGCAGTGGATGTATTGTATCTTGACTTTTGCAAAGCTTTTGACACGGTCTCCCACAGTATTCTTGTCAGCAAGTTAAAGAAGTACGGGCTGGATGAATGCACTATAAGGTGGGTAGAAAGTAGGCTAGATTGTCGGGCTCAACGGGTAGTGATCAATGGCTCCATGTCTAGTTGGCAGCAGGTGTCAAGTGGAGTGCCCCAGGGGTCGGTTTTGTTCAATATCTTCATAAATGATCTGGAGGATGGTGTGGATTGCACTCTCAGCAAATTTGCGGTTGATACTAAACTGGGAGGAGTGGTAGATATGCTGCAGGGCAGGGATAGGATACGGAGGGACCTAGACAAATTGGAGGATTGGACCAAAAGAAATCTGATGAGGTTCAATAAGGATAAGTGCAGGGTCCTGCACTTAGGACGGAAGAACCCAATGCACAGCTACAGACTAGGGACCGAATGGCTAGGCAGCAGTTCTGCGGAAAAGGACCTAGGGGTGACAGTGGACGAGAAGCTGGACATGAATCAGCAGTGTGCCCTTGTTGCCAAGGCGGCCAATGGCATTTTGGGATGTATAAGTAGGGGCATAGCGAGCAGATCGAGGGACGTGATCGTCCCCCTCTATTCGACATTGGTGAGGCCTCATCTGGAGTACTGTGTCCAGTTTTGGGCCCCACACTACAAGAAGGATGTGGATAAATTGGAAAGAGTCCAGCGAAGGGCCACAAAAATGATTAGGGGTCTGGAACACATGACTTATGAGGAGAGGCTGAGGGAACTGGGATTGTTTAGTCTGCGGAAGAGAAGAATGAGGGGGGATTTGATAGGTGCTTTCAACTACCTGAGGTGGTGGTTCCAGAGAGGATGGTTCTAGACTATTCTCAGTGGTGGAAGAGGACAGGACAAGGAGTAATGGTCTCAAGTTGCAGTGGGGGAGGTTTAGGTTGGATATTAGGGAAAACTTTTTCACTAGGAGGGTGCTGAAACACTGGAATGCGTTGCCTAGGGAGGTGGTGGAATCTCCTTCCTTAGAAGTTTTTAAGGTCAGGCTTGACAAAACCCTGGCTGGGATGATTTAATTGGGGATGGGTCCTGCTTTTGAGCAGGGGGTTGGACTAGATGACCTCCTGAGGTACCTTCCAACCCTGATATTCTATGATTCTATGATTCACAGTTTAGTCTAATAGAGGTGCTTCAGCACCCTTCTTTATACACAAGATGGAAAGCCACTCTCTGCAAGACCACCTTGACTTTGGAATTTGCTCCCATACCTGAGAAGTTTGCACATGCTGCAAAGCTCATTTTTTCCTTAGGCTTTTAGGGAGGGAAATGGATTGAAAGAATGTATTAAATTAGAGACTTATTTTATGTTAATATAGACAATAAACATCCAGAGCATATGATGGACACACAGGTTGTCATATGTCAAAATAAATTTAATAAAAACGTAAATAGCAAAAATATAGAGAAGCTGCAGAACAGCAAAATAAATGGGTAGGCCTATGCAATGAAAATACCTCAAAGCAATTCTATCAACCAGGTTTCAATTTGATTCAAAAGATTAACTACTTAAAAAAAAGCAAAAAGTGATGCTCACTGGGAAGCTGAGAAATAAAGTGATCATGAAATTCACTGTATTTTGAATATCTTGATGCCTTTGCAGACTGCCTGTAGTATGCACAATGAAAGTTGTCTTTATTGCACTGCTAATGTCAAGTGCAATGTGCAGTAGTCCGGAGCTGTATCCAAACTGGGCTTTCAGGTATACTTGAACAACTGACACCCAACACAGCTTCATCCCTTGGTGCTCCCTCTCAGCCAGTGCTGAAATGGCTGTCTCCCTGTGTGGACAGGATCAACAGCACTCAACATCTGTTGCAGCAAAGCATGCCACACCCCTTAATTCTATCACAATGATTAACTTTTGACTCTGAGCCACACAAATAGCACAATCACTTTCAACATCAGTTGAAGGGAACAAGCAGTGTTTAGCAAGGTTGGCCAATGTAGATGAAAATTCTAGTATAGACACAAAATTAGTCCATGGTAGCCATGTTAATCACATTAAAGTGTGTATTTCCCCCACTCTCAATTCATTTGATGTAAATTTAGCCATGAAAAGATACTGGTCAGCTAGAACCTGAAGTCCTCTATCTGTAAGTAGCATATATGTAATGGGATAAAAACCAAAATTATTCTTGCCCCACTACTGCTATTCAAATATCAAGCAGAACATTTTGGTAACACCCTTTTAACGGCAGGAGTAAACAGAATGATGAAACTAGAAGATTCCACAGCAGTTAGAGAAGAGATTTCCGAGGAAAGAGCAGTGACAGAACCTGAACCCACTCTGGGTTGAAAGATAGAAAGAGGAGAGGTAGCAAAGAAGAACTAACAGATATGGTGGATGAGAACCACCATGTAGGGAAATGACAAGAGGAGAAAGCACAAAAAAGGCAACAGAATCTGAGAGAAACACACAGTGACTGAAACCCCTCTGTAAAGGTCAGTGAGTTGCTGGCTTCTCTCATGCTGAATCGAAGGCATAGAAAGAGGCTGAGCTGCTATTTGATCCATCTTAATTAAATATAGGCATTATAACTTAAAGGAAAATAAATGGTCTAAAACAGAAACAGACCTAGGAATGACAAAGAGGTATTTAAACATGAGCATTAGAAATGGGAATTATGGGTCATCCCTACCCAGATAAAGATGAGCAGTGCCACTACATTTTAACTTCTAGATATACTTCATAACTGCTCTGGAGAGATCACCTTCAAGAACCAGAGGATAGTCCAGTCTCCAAATTCCTTTCTTTCCGGATACTTGAGAGCATCAACTAAGATGGTGACATGGATTACAGTCTTCTAGGAAAGTGAACTGAAACTATTCATTTCACATGGCCAAACAGATGTTATATGCCAGTGATGGTCACTGACACAGCCCTAGACATTACTGAATAAGGAGGTGAAAGACTCCATATTCCATTTCCCCAATCATTTCGTCCTCTCTCATAAGTAGTACTGTTCATCAATTACCAATAAGCAATTAACAAAAAGAGGAATCACACTGTACTTTAGAATTGCAAAGCCATCCGTGTTTGTAGTCATTTCACATGTAAAAGTTAATCTTGCAACTGGATCACCTTATGCAACTCTTATTCTCCGAGCAGACTATCAAGACAGACAAATTTTAAATATATCTTTATAGGTAGCACCGGTAGCAGTCCCACAGCTTAGTTTTCACAACACCTTCCATTATAAATATTCTGTTAGTGGCATACAACTTTGCAAAACCAACTGTCCAGGGTGAAGTTTTCCATGCTGAGTGTCTGCCTCAGGCTGATCTTTAAGTTTGAACTAAAATGGTTCATACTTTTCTCAGGACAAGGCTAGGGAAAACAACAAATGCAGCAGAGATCCTACAATCTCATTCACTACACAACCCTGATTCGCTCCTAGAGCACAGAATACGGCAGGGAACCCATGGAAAAAAATAAAAGGTGATCGTGCAATTAAAGACTATCACAATGCACATGCATAAAGGGGCTGTATTAACATTGTACAGGAAACCATAATTCTGGCATTTCCACATTTAGGGAAGGAGGGAGCGTGTGTGTGTGCGCGAGCGTGCATGTGAGAGAGAGTCAGAAATAGATAAGAGACCATAAGATTAAAAAGTGAGACCACCAAACTATTTCACTTGTGACGAAATCAGAAATTTGAACTAAGATCATTTATAAGGCTGTCATAAATATAAAGGGAAGAGTAAACCCCTTTGAAATCCCTCCTGGCCAGGGGAAAGCTCCTCTCACCTGTAAAGGGTTAAGAAGCTAAAGGTAACCTCGCTGGCACCTGACCAAGATGACCAATGAGGAGACAAGATACTTTCAAAAGCTGGGAGGAGGGAGAGAAACAAAGGGTCTGGGTCTGTCTGTAGTCATCTTGGCCGGGGTCAGAACAGGAATGGAGTCTTAGAACTTTTAGTAAGTAATCTAGCTAGGTATGTGTTAGATTATGATTTCTTTAAATGGCTGAGAAAAGAATTGTGCTGAATAGAATAACTATTTCTGTCTGTGTATCTTTTTTGTAACTTAAGGTTTTGCCTAGAGGGGTTCTCTATGTTTTTGAATCTAATTACCCTGTAAGATATCTACCATCCTGATTTTACAGGGGGGATTTCTTTATTTCTATTTACTTCTATTTTTTATTAAAAGTCTTCTTGTAAAACAAAAAAAATCAAAATCCTAAAAAAAACCCTGCCACTTTTGTCTCCAGGCAAATGGGTAGAGCACACCCCCCCTATTTACTTTTAGGAAGAAAAGAAAAAAAAACCTCTGGGTTGGAAGACTGTGAATTTCCCTGCAGGAGTTAAGTACCCTGCCTCCAGGCAAAGAAAACCTGCAATTCACAAGATAATCCCCTTTTGTCTCTGCTTGGCCACAAAGCAGAGAGAAACCAAGCTGCTTCAGTTTCAAAGCTGCTTTCTGGACTTTCTTTCCAAAGAAAAAAAAATTTCCTTTTTAAAATCTGTATTTCTAGTTCAAAAAATCTCAACTGGATCTCAAATGATTTCAGGTTAATCCCACCACTGTGCCACCATGTCAAGGTTCCTCCCCCACTCTGAACTCTAGGGTACAGATGTGGGGACCTGCATGAAAAACCTCCTAAGCTTATCTTTACCAGCTTAGGTCAAAACTTCCCCAAGGTACAAAATATTACCCCCGTTATCCTTGGACTGGCCGCTACCACCACCAAACTAATACTGGTTACTGGGGAAGAGCTGTTTGGACGCGTCCTTCCCCCCAAAATACTTCCCAAAACCTTGCACCCCACTTCCTGGACAAGGTTTGGTAAAAAGCCTCACCAATTTGCCTAGGTGACTACAGACCCAGACCCTTGGATCTTAAGAACAATGAACAATCCTCCCAACACTTGCACTCCCCCTTTCCTGGGAAATGTTGGATAAAAAGCCTCACCAATTTGCATAGGTGACCACAGACCCAAACCCTTGGATCTGAGAACAATGAAAAAGCATTCAGTGTTTTACAAGAAGACTTTTAATAAAAAATAGAAGTAAATAGAAATAAAGAAATCCCCCCTGTAAAATCAGGATGGTAGATATCTTACAGGGTAATTAGATTCAAAAACATAGAGAACCCCTCTAGGCAAAACCTTAAGTTACAAAAAAGATATACAGACAGAAATAGTTATTCTATTCAGCACAATTCTTTTCTCAGCCATTTAAAGAAATCATAATCTAACACATACCTAGCTAGATTACTTACTAAAAGTTCTAAGGCTCCATTCCTGGTCTATCCCTGGCAGAAACCAGCATACAGACAGACCCAGACCCTTTGTTTCTCTCCCTCCTCCCAGCTTTTGAAAGTATCTTGTCTCCTCATTGGTCATCTTGGTCAGGTGCCAGCGAGGTTACCTTTAGCTTCTTAACCCTTTACAGGTGAGAGGAGCTTTCCCCTGGCCAGGAGGGATTTCAAAGGGGTTTACCCTTCCCTTTATATTTATGACAAAGGCTAAAGGAGGCTTGATCAATCCATGTTGCCTAAAGTCAGATAGCTATTTGAGAAAGTTTTGTTTTGTTTTAATGTATAAAATAAAGAAATCTGAAGGAGAACTAGGAAGGCTACACTGCCTAGGTTTAGTATTGATGCAAATCACTACTAGAACCTTGTGTCCAGTTCTGATGTTTACAATTCAAGAAAGATATTGATAAACTGGAGAGAGTTCAGAGAAGATCCACAATAATTATTAAAGCAGAGGTTGTGAAACTGGGAGTCCTGATTCCTCAGGGCAGGGGTGGCCAACCTGAGTCTGAGAAGGAGCCAGAATTTACCAATATACATTGCCAAAGAGTCACAGCAATACGTCAGCAGCCCCCCGCCCATCAGCTCCCCCGCCCCACTCCCCACACCTCCTGCCCACCAGCAGCCCCGCCAATCAGCACCTCCCCCTCCCTCTCCATCAGCTGTTTCATGGCATGCAGGAAACATGGCAGGGCCTGTCGCAGAGTCAGGGGTTGAGCAGTGAGCACACACACACACACCCCGACACACTAGAAAGTTGGCGCCTGTAGCTCCAGCCCTGGAGTCGGTGTCTATACAAGGAGCGCATATTAACTTCTGAAGCGCCACATGTGGCTCCGGAGCTACAGGTTGGCCACCCCTGCCTTAGGGGGGTTGCAAGGTGTCAACCTCCACCATTAAGCCCTGCTTCGCCTCCAGCATTTAGAATAGTGTTAAATATTTTTAAAATGTGTTTTTAATTTATAAGGGGGTTGCACTCGTAGGTTTGCTGTGTGAAAGGGGTCACCAGTACAAAAGTTTCAGAACCACTGGATTAAAGGATTGGAAAACATAAATTATAATGAAAGACTCAAGAGCGCAATCTATTCATCTTAAGAAAGAGATCACAATCTATAAGCATCTACACAGAGACCAGAAGTTTGATAATGCATTATTCAATATAGCAGACAGAGGTAAAACAAGCCCCAGTGGTGGAAAGTTGAAGCTAGAAACAGTCAGACCGTAAATAAGGCAGACAATTTTAATGGTGATGGTAATTAAACACTGGAACAATTTGCCAAGGGTTGTGGTAAGATTTCTATCGATGGCAACTTTTAAAACAAGATCAGATGTTTTTCTAGTTCAAAAAAGGAATTCTCTCTTTAGAGCATATTTCAGAGAAGCTCTGTGGCCTATGTTATACAGGAGGTCAGATTAGATAATACCAGTGTTCCCTCCTGTCTTTATCATCTGTGAATCTCAGAACACTCTTGGCCCACTCTGAAGCACAGATGTACTCTTCAGCCATGCATATTGCTTTCAGTGGTCACTATTATCCAGTCTCGTGATTCAAAGAGAGAATTTTTGAGGTTCTTTTCATTCAGCTACTAACAAAGAAGGTATCCTCATTGCACTCCGATGATATAAAACCATATATTATGAGGTAAGGACAAGTGGCCAGTGGATTAAAAAATAAAAAGATGCAATGGCTTTGTGTGAAACCCTCCTGGGTTCATTATCTAGATAATTGGGTTTTTTTCTCCACGTGTCAAGAAGATATTCTGAAGGATTGGCTCACATGCTTCAGTTAAATAACTTGTTAAGAAAGGGAACATCTTGAAAGAAGAGACAATAGTGCAGCTTTCATGCCCCTTTCAGTTCTCAGCGTCTGTTACAACTATCAATGAGATTATGAGTTATGACAGTAATTATATGGAAACCCATCTGCTGAAGACTGGTCTGAGACCACCTTTCTATATGGGATGTCTTGAAGCGTAAGGTGTTCTGAAGTTTTACACATTGCCTACACCCTTTCCCATTGGTTCAATGAACACAGAGAAGGAGAAGTTACTTTGACACAGAATTGGAGAAAGATACTATACTGCCTTTCATGACTGTGAACAAATCAGTTTCAAAGATCCTCATATGGACAAATCAAAACCCCCACTCCTAGCAATAGGCTAGGTATAATATGAATCAACAGGACTTAATTAAAAACCATGTCATTTGTATAGTGCCAACTGTGTGCCAGAAATATGAAAACCACCATCCCTACCTTCAAGAGTTTAAAAACTAGATAAACACAAACAGAAGAAAAAAGAAGCAACAAAAACAGTTAAGTATATCATGTGCCCACAACTGTTTGGGGTATTTTCTAGAATGGTAAAGATTCTACCGTCTAGTCTGGTAACACTGATCAGATAAGAGGACTAAGGAGGAAAGGACACTGGTAAGGAGTGAGTTTTAAATAAGAGATTTAAGAGTGTGTGTCACAGAATTACTGGCCCCTTTAAGGGAAGATAGGCCAGCCACACCCATGCCATAATTAATTAGCAGCTTCCCAGCCTGGAGGGGTGGGACTAAAAAGGGTCAGGTGGTAGTTTAATGAATATCTGCACCTTATAAAAAGGACTAAAGATCAATATGGGGAGCGGAAGCACACAGCAGATAGGATTATGGAAGGCTTTGAGCTAAGGTCTACAGAAGAGTAGTACGCCAAATGCTCGGGTACAGAGCACAGAAGGACTCAAAGAACAAAGCCCAGGAGGGGCGGAGAACAGTTCTCCAAGGGAACCAGATGACTGAGTGCTCTACCCAGAGGCAGAAAGACTTTTAAAAAGGTAGCCCAGAAAAGAGCTGGAAACAGGGCCCCAGAAGGGGGCCGCACAGAATCCCTCCCCAAAGGACAAAAGAACTTCTTTTTGGCTGGGGCTTTTTAATTTGGTCTTTTGATATTGAGGGATGTGGGGGGCTATGTTTGTTTGTGACTTGGCTGGAAGACTAAGACACCTCTCCAGCACAGACCAGATGTGCCCAAAAGACCCACCTGAGGGAAGGAAACTCAGGCAGGAAAAGCCAGTAATGCTGCCCTTGGCGAACAGGGGGCACTACATGGCAGGTATACCCCACATCAGGATGCTTGCACACCAAATTGGATAAGGGAGGGACTCCTTGATATAAGGGACCACATGGAAGAAGGCCTGGAGCCAACAGTGAGATGACAGCACAAAGGAAGCAGGTTAGTCAGGCAACAAAGGGGTGAGGGGAGGAAAAGAGATTACCAGCAGAAAGATAAAAGCATAGAAGTTGAGAGGCAGGCTGTTTGGTGTCACTGACCATGAGTGAAAGGATGATCAGAGGAATGGAAAACCTACCTTACGAGAGGAGAATCAAAGACCTTGACTTGTTTAGCCTAACCAAAAGAAGGCTGGAAAGAGAGAGGATTGCTCTCCATACATACATCAGAGGGATAAATCAGAGTGGGAGGAGTTAAGCTAAGCACCAACGTGGACACAAGAACCAATGAATATAAACTGGCGATCAAAAAGTATAGGCTTGAAATTAGAAAAAGGTTCCTAATCATCAGAGGAGTGAAATTCTGGAACAGCCTTCCAAGAGGAGGAGTGGGGGGTGAAAAACCTAACTGGCTTCAAGACTGATAAGTTTATGGAGGGAATGGTATGATAAGACTACCTAAAATGGCATGTAGCCGATCTGCAACTGCTAGCAGCAATATCTCCAACGGCCGGTGATGAGATGCTAGATTGGGAGGGCTTGGAGTTACTACAGAGAATTCCTCCCCAGATGTCTGGCTGATGGGTCTTGCCCACATGCTCAGGATCTAACTGATCATATTGGGGTCAGATTAGCAGAGACCCTGAGGGGCGGGGGGTTCTTAGCCTTCTTCTACGGTAAGAAGCATAGGTCACTTGCAGATTTAAACTAGTGTAAAGGGTGGATTCTCTGTAACTTGAAGTCTTTAAATCATGATTTGAGGATTTCAGTAACTCAGCCGGAGTTTATGGGTCTATTACAAGAGTGGAGTAGGTGAGGGTCTCTGGTCCGCAATGTGTATCAGGTCAGACTAAATGATCATGAGGGTCTCTTCTGGATTTAGCATCAGACAGACTCATAGACGTTAAGACCAACAGGAAACTAATGAAGAAATCTGAGGAGAAGATGGATGTGGTCAGAGTGTCAGGAAAGACAGGTTTTTGCAGCTGCATTCTTCAGTTGGCAAGGGCTTGGATTATGCAACTGACTCCCCAATTTATAAACTGAAAAATGAAGGACAAACAGGTAGGCTTCCAGAAGTACAAAGGAGGGTGTTATTTCAATTTTTTAAACACACAGCAGATATGTATATTTTTAGTTCTCTTAATGCTGGTCTCTAAGTACTCCATGAGGTACAGTAAACTTGATGGCATGTGTATTAGTCAGTATAATAAATGTTTAGACCAGAGAGACAACTGATCTCCTGCAGAACACTGGCCATAAACATTTCACCATTAATTCCTTCATCAAGCTCAAAGTTCTCTTAGAAAAACATTAAAATCTTGCATTAAAGATTTCAAGCGATGGAGACTCTACCACAACCCTTAGTAAATTGTTCCAATTGTTAATTACCCTTACAGATTAAAATAAAATTGTGTCTTTTATATAGTTTGTTTTTCTAACAAAATCAAGTCAATGGATTTTGTTATACCTCTGTGTGCTATATTAGAGCTCTGATATCAGATATCTTCTCAGGCAGGTACTTGTAGAACTCAAACCTTTCTTAAGATGTTCTGCAATAAACTAAATAGATTGATCTTAAGTCCTCCATTGTAAAGCATGCTTTCCAGTCCTCAAATCATTCATCTGGTTCTTTTCTGAAGTCTCTTTAATTGTTCAAAAATTGAATGGCATCAAAACTGGACGCAGTATTCCAATACTGCCCTCACTGCCGCAGAGGTAAAATCATCCCCCTGCTTCTGTTCAGTATTTGTTTATTCATTAAAGGAATGTGTTACCTCTTTGGCCTTAGCCACACATTGGGAACTTACATTCAGTTGATTATCCACTATGACCCCTTAAATAATTTTCATTCTCATAATTTCCAGGGTAATCCCCCCACATTTGGTAAATATGGCCTATATTCTTTGTTCCTAGTTACAGGACTTTTCTTTTAGGCAGTCATTTTCTCTCTTCTGTGGTTCTCAGCCGCCTTTTTTTTTTTTTTTAGGGAAGGTTGAAGGCAGAAATAACAGCAGATTCTGTCGATATCAAGTTATTGATTAAGTACATAGAATCATAGAATATCAAGGTTGGAAGGGACCTCAGGAGGTCATCTAGTCCAACCCCCTGCTCAAAGCAGGACCAATCCCCAATTTTTGCCCCAGATCCCTAAATGGCCCCCTCAAGGATTGAACTCACAACCCTGGGTTTAGCAGGACAATGCTCAAACCACTGAGCTATTCCTCCCCCACTTCGAGGGCAGATCCTGTTAATGCACTGGATGCTACACTGAACACTGTGTCAGAGGGCCCAGATTGTTGCTTATGTGGCAGCTACAGATATTATGGATGCTCCAGTGTCATATAGTAGATTTCATTAGAAAAACAAGAAGAGCTTTAGTTCAGCCTATTCCATTGTCTCTCAGGACTTGTTCAGGTTTCCTTCCTGAAAAATCCTTCCCAGGTTTAAAAAACAAAACAAAACCTCTTCTTGCAACTTATTTTCCTATACATCAGATGCACACATAGGCTTGGAAGGATTAGCTTTGTCAGTAAATACCCATTTCACCATACACACCCTGACAAAAAATATTTCTATCGATAATCAGTTTTTTGATAAGCAAAGTAAGAAAAATGCTCCTTGAGAACTTGAGTTTGATTTAATGATCTTTACTTTGCATAAACAGCTATCAAAATTATAAAAAAAAAATACAAATTGAATTCTGCCAAACTTAGATATAATAGATCTCTACCCCATTTATGTACTGCTTGGTTATTTTCATAAGACTGAATCTATGCGAAGAAACCTCATCCTTTGGGGTTTTCCAAAACTGAGTGAGAAGATAATACACAACTTATCAGTTCAACAAATTTCTGGTGACCAAAGAAAAGACAGTTACCTTTTCCGTAACTGGTGTTCTTTGAGAGGTGTTGCTCATGTCCATTCTATATTAGGTGTGCGCACTCACCACATGCACCGGTGCCGGACGTTTTTCCCTTAGCAGTATCCGTAGGGGACAGGCTCTGGCGCCCTCTGGAGTGGCGCCCACATGGTGCTGTGTAAGGGGCACTGCCGGCTCCCCCCACCCTCATACCTTGCCGGAAACTCTAACAGTGGGGAAGGAGGACGGGTTATGGAATGGACATGAGCAACGCATCTCAAAAAACACCAGTTATGGAAAAGGTAATTGTCTTTTCTTCTTCGAATGCTTGCTCACGTGCATTCTATATTATTAGGTGACTCCCAAGAAGTACCAGGTAGGACTTCACGGACATGTAGATCATAACACAGCACTGCCGAACCTCCTCTCTGGCCTGCTGAGTGATGGCATAATGCACCGTGAACGTATGGACAGAGGACAACTTTGCATCTCTAGAGATGTCCTGGATAAGGACGTGCACCAGGAAGGCTGCCGAGGATGCCTGAGCTCTAGTTGAGTGGACTCAGACAATCGACAGCAGCGGGACCCCCGCCAGATCGTAACAGATCCGTATGCAAGAGGTGACCCAGTTGGAAATCCTCTGTGAGGACACAGGAAGGCCCTTCATCCTATCCGCTGTGGTGATGAAGAGCTGAGTCGACTTACAGAAAAGCTTGGTACGTTTTAGGTAAAAAGCCAGGGCCCTTCGGATGTCCAGGGCATGCAGCTGCCTCTCCTGGTCAGGCTTAGGACAGAACACTGTAAAGATGATGTCCTGGTTCATATGAAAGGTAGACACCACCTTTGGCAGGAACACCGGCAGAAACTTCAGCTGGACCTTGTCTTTGTAGACTACCATGTACAGTGGTTCTGAGGTCAAGGCTTCAATCTCAGAGACTCGCCTCACCAATGTCACCGCCACCAGGAAAGCAACCTTCCATGACAGGTGGGAAAGGGAGCAGGAGCCTAGCGGCTCAAAGGCCGGGTCCATGAGCCTGGAGAGGACCAAGTTAAGATTCCACTGTGGGACAGGGGTCTGTACCTGCTGGAAAAGTCTCGAGGCCTCTCAAGAATCTGACCTTCATGTCATGAGAAAACACCATCTGGCCCTGGACTGGTGGGTGAAAAGTGGAGACAGCCGCGAGATTGAATTGGCCTTCAACATTGGTTCTCCACTTGTAAGGTAACTCCCTTCTCTTCATGTGCCAATACATATTTATGCCTGTATCTGTAATTTTCACTCCACGCATCTGAAGAAGTGGGTTTTTTACCCATTAAAGTTTATACCCAAATAAATCTGTTAGCCATTAAGGTGCCACCAGGCTCCTTGTTGTTTCTAATAGATGTGTGTGCCAGGCCCTGGTTCTTCAGATGAAGCAGGCAGTCTAAAACAGACTGTATGGAAGAGCATGAGGGCGAGACGCCACGCTCGGATGCCCAGCGGGAAAACCTCATCCATTTGGCCAGGTAAGTCAGTATGGTTGAGGGCTTCCTGTCAGGACTCTCACCACCTTGCCCAACAGGTAAGATAAGAAAACTCTGCATGCCAAGTGGACCACCCTGAGTTCTTGGACATTTATGTATAACGTCATCTCCTCTGGGAGCCACATATCCTGGATCTGTAGGTCGCTAAGGTGAGTGCCCCAGAGTCCGATAATAACTTGTCCAATGGAACCCCCACTAGGACCATTGTGCAATCATTCTACTATCACAGTGAGGAGAGTGAGAGAACGGTAATGACCTTGTCAAGGTGATCTCTGGACTCGGAATAGACTGTCGCCAGCCATTGCTGCAGGGGCTGCATCCATAGCCTGGCACGGCAGACAATGTATGTGCACACTGCCATATGACCCAGCAGGTGCAGACAGACCCTGGCCATAGTCAGGGGGAATGCGGAGACTTCCGCGACAAGGTCTGTCAATGTCTGGAACCTTTCTAGAGGCAGGAACGCTCTAACGCAGGTCAAGCTGAACACCACTCCGATAAAAACTCTATCCTTTACACCGGAACTCACGTAAACTTTTTGTCATTCACCAGTAGGCCCAGGGAGCAGCACCACAACATCCTCTTGGACCTGAGACCAGGAGTTTCCCTTGACTAGCCAGTCATCGAGGTATGGTGGATCTGGATACCCTGACACCTGAGGTAAGGAGCCACCACTGACGTGCACTTGGCAAACACTCTGGGTGCTGTCACCAGGCCGAACGGGAGGACCGCAAACTGGAAGTGGTGGGGGCCCACCGAAATCCGGAGAAAGCGATCTTTTAAGGTCGCAGATGCTATGTGGAAGCATGCATCCTTCAAGTCAAGGGTGGCATACCAGTCTCCAGGAACCAGGAAGTGAATGATAGAAGCCAGGGAGGCCATGTGGAAGTTTAGCTTCTTTAGATACTTGTTGAGATCCCTCAGGCCCAGGATGGGCCACAGACTGCCTTTGGGATTAAGAAGTACCATGAATAGAACCCCTTGTTCCTGTACTCGAGAGGAACTTCTTGCACCGCACCCAATTGCAGCAACCCTTTTATCTCTTGCATGAGGAGACTCTCGTGAGAAGGGTCCCTTAAGAGGGACAGGGGAAGATGGGTCGGGGGGGGGAAATAAAAACCGTAGGGTATAAAAAACATTCCGCCACAGTATTGAGGACCCAGCTGTCTGAAGTTATAGCAATCCATGCGTGGAGGGAAAAAAAAAAAAAGGAAAGGCAATTGAAGAACAGCGGGACAGACAGCTACTGGATATAATCTTCTAGGTTGCCCTCGGGCGCACCCTCAAAACACTTGCTTGCCCCCCTGCTTATTGCGGGTCGAGCCCGACTGGGCAGAGAGTAGAAGTGGGTGGCTCAGGCAGCATGTGTAGCCCCTACCCTTTTTATGGGAGGGGGCTCCTGGCCGGATTGACTCTCTTGAGCCTGAGAGTGCTGCAGTTTGAACCACTTACAGGCTGGACCAGTAACGTACAGCCCTGAGTTTTCAGGGTAATGCAGTAGTCCTTTAGGCCATGCAGTTTACTGTCCATCTGCTCTGCAAACAGGGCCCGGCCATCGAAGGGGAGGTCCTGCATCGATTGCTGAGCCTCCGTTGACAGACCCAAGGGAAGCAGCCAGGCTGCCCTTCGCATGCAGATGATCCAGGCCATCGTGCAAGCCACAGAGTCCGCTGCATCCGAGGCTGCTTGGAGGGCCACTCTCACTGCAGCTGTGCCCTCTTCGAGGATCGCCCGGTATTCCTTCCTGGACCCTTCGGGCAGCAAGACCTCGAATTTGGCCATAGACTGCCACATATTGTAGTCATAGTGGCCAAGGAGGGCTTGGTCGTTGGCCAGCCACTCTCAACTGAAGGCTGGAAGACTAAAATTTTTCGCCCAAACGGATCAAGTCTCTTTGAGTTTTTATTCTTGTGCACAGTCCCAGGTTGATCTTGTCTTTCCCTCTGGTTACCAGCCTCAACTACGAGGGAGTTTGGGTGAGTATAGAGATACTCCTGGCCTTTAGCTGGCACAAGATATTTGTGCTCAGCCCTTCTTGAGATGGGTGACAGGGAGGAGGAGGTGTGCCACAGGATTTTAATTATTTTCAATACCCTTGGAGTAGGGGTAAAGCCACTCTCGCGGGTGCCTTGGAGCAAAGTACATCGAACAGTGAGTCAGACGGCTCCTCAAGTTCCTCTGCCTGGAGTCCCAGGTTAGAGGTGACCCTCTTCAAAAGCTCCTGATGAGCCTTAGTGTCATCTTGTGGAACTGGTTGAGGTGGATCTGTAAATCGCTTTGTCTGGCAATGATTAGGACAAAGCCAGTGCCGAGGGATCCACCACATCCCCTGGTGGTCCAAATGGCTGCTCCCCTAGGTCCTCATGGTTCTGGAGGGTATTCCCTTGGGGGGCCTCCACCTCCGGAGGAGGGCAGGATGCTGGCCTGAGGCCCCTGCCAATGGCCTGAGGCCACTGATCGGGGATTGGTCCTGCTTTGAGCAGGGGGTTGGACTAGATGACCTCCTGAGGTCCCTTCCAACCCTGATATTTTATGATTCTCTGATCAGGCAGCCTGGAAGGCTGGGTGAACCCCCATGGATTCCAGGGGTACCAAGCTGCCAGCCATTGGTCCGGAGGCCACAGAGTCGGTTGCTGTGCCAATGAGGTCAACGGTACCACTGGTACCGAGACCTGTCCTGCTAACAGGCACTCTGGTCAGCACCAGAGTCATAAGTAGAGTGGATGCTGCGGAGTGACTATGACCAGCTGGCCTGGTGGCCCTCCTCCCCACGGTGCCGGCCGCTGTGCCTCGACACCGACTTGTCCGATTGGGATGCGTTCCTCCCGGGGGATCCCAGGAATCTTTAATGTTCGGTGGATCTACGTCAGTAGACTAGCAATCTATGCCTCATGCTGCTTGACCTGTACCGGGATATAGAGTGGGACGTCAGTAGAACCTCCCTGATCGAGGGGATTTGCATCTTGACAACGGGCACCAGCAGGGGGGTGACTGGTGACCCTGTTCCGCCGATCAGTCTCAGGACTGGTGCCAAGGCATTGGAGACACAATGGATCAGTCTCAACACTCATGCCGGGGGGCACGTGCCTCTGCAGGTCTGCGTCAGGTTTCTCGCGTGCCGCGCCTTGAATCCCGCTGTCGGTGCCCAAGTCCGGAGACCAAAGATGGCTTCTCTGAGCCTGCTTCCCAAAGTCCGAGGCATAACAGCTCAGGTGGGTTTACCCCTGGGCTTGGGTACCCCTGAAGCTGGTGTGGGCGGCATCGGCAGGATCTCCTGTGCTGCCTGCAGGGCCTCAGGCATCGATGGGACTTTGAGTTGACAGAGGCCCTCGTCACTGTCCGGTGTAGCAGGCATAGTACGGGAGGGGCTCGACCCCTCGACAGGCGCTGGGGCCCAACTTCCTGACGGAGGTGTTGAGCTGCCCAGTGCAGGTCTTGGCTCTCCTCCAGCCCTCTCCTTTCCCTTACGGGAAGTGGAAGATCATCCCCTTGCTGACCTTTTGGGCTTCTTGGCCGGGGATCAGTGCCGGCTCACAGATGGCACCAGCGGGGCACTCTGTACCGACGCTGCAGTGCTCAGGGCTGAGTCGGACCGCTGCTCCAGTGCCGGGGTCAGCGCCAACTCCATCAGGAGTGCCCTGAGACGGATGTCTCTCTCCTTTTTCGTTCTGGGTTTGAACTTACAGATGTGACACTTGTCGCTTATCTGTCCTCCTAGACACACCTTAAACAGCTAACGTGTGGGTCGCTGATGGGCATGGGCCGCTTACAACGATTGCATAGTTTAAAGCCTGGGGCATGACCGGCCCCTAGGCTGAGTCCTGTCCGGGACCAATTAACTAGAACTAAACACTAAGGGTAAAGACTAAACTATTTTACAAGAAACATTCATGAGACACATTGAACTAAGCAAAAGCTAGCCAAAGCAGCAGAAGTTCCAGCACCGTCACTGGCAGCAAGAAGGAACTGAGGGTGGGGGGAGCCAGCAGCACCACTCCAAAGGACGTCAGAGCCAGTCGCCTACGGATACTGCTAAGGGAAAAACTTCCGGCACCAATGCATGTGGCAAGCACACACACACACACACACACCCCTAATATGGAATGGACATGAACAAGCACTCAAAGAACCGCCCATTCTTTTAACCTAAATTAAAAAACAAAAACAAAAAAAACATTTATGGTGAGATCTACATAAAAGCCAATCCACCTGATATGAAATGGTGTATGTCACTACTAACTAGAGTATTAGTCTGAGCATAAAGTGGACACACATTAATATCCTACTTTTCAGTTAAAAGTTAAAATATTTAATCTGAGATCAAAGATTATACAGAATGTTTACGGAAAACTAGGCCTGTTCTGCAGCACCATCAAAAAACAGATCTGATAGTGGTTCTTTACCAATACATTACAGATTTTATCATATCATTATAGCCCCTTGAAGCCATAGTCATTGACTAGGATTCCACTGCATACAAACACAGAACCAAAAAAAAAGTCCCTTCCCCAGAAGCTTACAATCTAAGACAAGAGATGGGTACGAAACAGGAGACCACAAAGTAACGATGAGACAGTACTGGTCAGCATGACAGGCAACTGTTTCAGCCCAGCAGCCTCACTATTGTCAAGTTTTCTGTAGGCATCACGGCACAGGAGAATTTTAAAGGAAGTTAATGAGATAGCTTTACAGATGTCTGCAGGGAGCCTCTCCCAGAAGAAAGCAAGACAACATTTTTTTGAAAATTTAATAAGTGGGCAATGGAGATTCCTCAGACCATGATGGCAGAGGCAGGAGTGGACATTTTGATAGTGAATGAGAAGACAGGCAGGGTGGGGATTGGCCATGCAAATGAAGACAAACAATTTATGTCTGATTAGGTGGAGAAGGAGGAACCAGTGGAAGGAAAAAAACAGAGGGGTGACATGATCTAAGTGATGGGCTAAGAAAACAATACATACAGCTGCATTCCAAATGGCTATGAGCCAGGCAAGACTGCATTTGTCAAGGCCAGAGATAAAGATGTTGCAGTAATCAAGATGTAAGGTGATGAGAGCCTGCATAAGAGTTTTAGCTAGATGGATGAATAAGAAAGGCCATATCTTAGAGATATTATGCAGAAAACCTGAAAGATTTAGATATAGCCAGGATGTGAGAACCTAGCAAGAGGTCCAAGTCAAACATGTTACTGAGCTCATGGGCCTGAACTGCAGGAAGGATAGTGGTGTTGTCCAAAATAATCAAGAAAGGAGGTATTGGAGAGGGCTTGGGGAAAAAGATTAAGGGCTCTGCATTAGCCACACTGAGCTTGAGCTGACAACTAGATGTCAGAGACACAGATTTTAGTTGGGAAAAAAGGAGACGGGTCTGGAGCAAAGAAAGATCTACATATTATCAGTATAGAGATGGTAGTTGAATTTGTATTTTTAGATGAGATTACCTAGAGATAAGGTGTATAGGAAGAAGAGAAGAGGATCCAGGGCATATCCCAAAAGAACGCCGCTGCCGCCGCCCCCCCAAAGTTGGAAGTGGAGCTAGGGAGATGAGGAGGATCCTCAAAAGGACATGTTGAAGGAGTGATTTAAAAAGGCAGGAGGAGAACCAGGAAAGGACAGTCAAGGAAATCAAGGAAGACCAAAAAGTGCACAGACGACTGTGTTGAAGATGGCTGCTGATGGGAGTACTGATTCTCAGATTTGGCTAGTAGAAATCATTAGAGAGCAAGTTTCAGTTGCATGCAAGGGGCAGAAACCAGAATGGAGAGCATCAAGGGATCTCCAGACAGTGACTGTAAACAGTGCAGTCAATGAGCTTAGAGATGGAAGGGAGAAAGGGCAGTAGTTGAAGGCAAGTGGATCAAAGGAAGGTTCTTTTTAAGATGGAAGAGACAAAGCCATGCTTGCAATTGTGGGGAGGGGGGCATATGGAGCCAGAGGAAAGAGCGAGAATATTTTGTAATATTTTCAACAGAAGAGTTAATAAAAAACTGGCTCCACGTTGGCAGGGCACAGTGATTGTGAGCCCTAAAAAGGGTTCAATACAAAAAATTCTGAGTACCTGCCTCTTTTTCTATAGCCCCTTTAAGGTCTCTCAACCTGGGCACCCAAAAGTCAGGAGTCACTTGACCGCTAACATTGAAGTTTCTGTGGGAGTCCGGCATGAAGGTTCAGTGATTTCTTAAAGGTGGGGGGCCTGGTTCAGTGCTTGCTGAAATCCTTTAATGAGGAGGTGGTGCTGTGGAATTTCCACCCCCTTACATTTCTGTTTTTCTGTATAGTATCTAGGAAGAGAAATCAACAACGGCTACTGAGCCAGCATTAGAACTGACCCAAAGACGAGAGGCGATGAAGATGGACAGATGCAGAAGCTGCAGGATGTATTTCATCCTTGAGGGGTATCTGATGGAAGACTATTCTCAACTGATGCACTCTATGTTGAATACCTGGGATATTAACCTTCTGGGATCAAGGCTGGCATGACTGATAAAAAGAGCTTTAAAATTAGGAGGTATGGAGAGTAGGTTGGAGAGACTCGTGAAATCTCCATGCCTGGCTTCAAAACAGGAGGAAGGAAAAGAATCAGCTAAATGAAGATATAGTGATGTTCCGTTATCCTTTATAAGATTTTGGACAGCCAGGAAAAAGATATTGAAATATTGATTGCAGTAGTAGTCGTCAGGTAAGTGTTATACTTATTGAAAGGGCTATATCTAACTTGACTAGAAAACTGGATGGGTCCAAGGGAAACAACTGAAATGCTTGTATATGAATGCAACAAGTCTGGGCAATAAAATGGAGGAACTAGGACTACTGGTGCAGGAGATCAAGCCAGACATAGGGATTACAGAAACATGGTGGAATAGCACTCAGGACTGGAATACAGGTATCAAAGAACATGTGCTGTTTATGAGAGAGAAAAAGGTAAAAAGGTGGTAGGGTCTTGAGGGATGGATTGTAAAAGAGGTTCTATTTGAATAGCATTAGTGGTCTACTATGGAGCCCTAGGGTCAGATGTGCATATGGATAGTGATCTCTAATATTATTAGAGAGAGAAATACTTGTGGGAATTGTGCATAATGAGTGACTAACTTCTCAGATATAAATTGGGGAATAAATTATACTAATACTGGTAGGGCCCAGATATTCCTGGATGTGACAGATAACAAGTTTTCTTCATCAAACTGTCCCTTAACCAGCTAGAGGTGATGCAATTTTACACTTAGTTTTGGTAAGCAGTGAGGACAGCATAGAAGAGCTGGGTGTAAGATAACCTTGGATTGAGTGATCACAAGTGGATTCAGTTTAAAAAAATTGGAAGGATAATCAAAACCAGGTCATCAACTGATTTTTTTTTTATTTCAAAAGACCAGACTGAGAAATTAAGGGAATTACAGAAGTTAACTGGACTGAAGAGGTCAAGGACTTAAATGTGGAGTATGCGTGGAATTTCTTCCAATTAACCATACAAAAACTATAAATTTGCATACCAATCGAGGGGGGAAAGGGAGGAGTGCTTGTAAAGAACAGCTTCACCTCCAGACCCAGCTAGATGAATAACCAGCTCAAAAAGGCTATTCGGAGTAAACAGAGATCATATAGGGAATGGAAAAAGGTGTTGATTGGCAAAGGGAGGTTAGAAAATGTAGGAATAATATGAGAATAGCTAACAGTCAAGCTAAATTAGCTCTTGCCAAGAAAATTAACATGAGGGTTTTTAGTTAAATAAATAAAAAGAGGATAACGAAGGATGAGGTTTGGCCACAATGCAGCGTGTGTGGGAAGAAGATTAAAAATAATCTAGGTATGGCCCAAAAACTACATGAGTACTTTGCCTCGATTTTCAGTTAAGGATGATAATAGGGAGCACATGCATGAAGGCACTACAGCTAATAGAAATGAATGTCCAGATATGGAAATTATCACATCTGAGGTGGAAGAAAAGCTTTAGAAGCTTGATGCGCTCAAATTGGGAGGACCAGATAATTTCCATCCCAGAATGCTGAAAGAAAAGGCACATAAGATTGCTACTCCTGTATTAAGGATTTTTAATAAATACCTATTCAGGGGAAATACCATATGCTGGAGAATAGCAAACACCATACCTATGTTCAAAAAAGGGGAAAAAAAAGTGATTTGGGCAGTTTCAGACCAGTTAGTCTGACCTCCATAGTATGTGAGGCTTTAAAACTGTGAAGGAAAGAATAATTAAATTCATGGAGGTAAATGGATTTAATGAACATGAGTTTACCAAAGGCAGATCATGCCAGACTAATCAGATTTCCTTCTTTAAGAAAATAAATGATTTTTATAGATAAGAGAAGCACGTTAGATTTAATATACTTGGACTTCAGTAAAGCATTTCACATGCTACCACAGTGAAATTATTAGCTAAATTAGGGGAGATGGGGATCCATACAAAAACTGTAAGGTAGATAAGGAACTGACTCAAGGGGAGAAGGCAAAGGGTTGTGCTGAAAGATGAATTACTAGACTGGATGGAGGTTACTAGTGGAGTTCCTTAAGCATCGGTCTTGGAACTAATCTTATTCAATATTTTTATAAATGACCTTGGCACAAGAAGTAGGAACGTGCTAATGAAATTTGCTGATGACACAAAGTAGGGAGGCATCGTCAATATAAAGGAGGATCAGAATGCTATACAGGAAGATCTGAATGACTTTGAAGACTGAAGTGACAGAAATGGAATGAAATTCAATAGCACAAAGTCCAAGGTCATGCACTTAGAATGTAAGAAGAAGAATTTCTGCTACAAGCTGGGGGCTTATCATCTGGAAGTGACAGAGGACAAGAGAAACCAGGATCCGTAGGTTGACGAGAGGATGATTATGAGCCACCACTGTGAGGCAGCTGCAAAAGAGGCAAACATGATCCTAGGATGCATCAGATGATGCATTTCCAGTAGAGACAGAGTAATATTAATGCAATTGTACAACACATCATAAGACCTCACTTGAAATACTGTATACAATTATGGTCACCCATGTTCAAGAAAGATGAATTCAAACTGGAACAGGTGCAGAAAACTACTAGAATCATCAGGGGAATGGAGGGCCTATTTTATAGAGAATGGAACAGCTTGGCCTTTTTAAGTTTAGCAAAAAAGAAGGCAGACAGGCGATATGATTACTCTCTATAAATAAATCAGGGGATAAATACCAGGGAGGGTGAAGACCTATTTAAGCTACAGGACAGTACTGACACAAGAACAAATGGATATAACGGGCCATGAACAAATTCAGGCTGGAAGTTAGAAGAAAGTTTCTGGTCATCAGAGGGGTGAGATTCTGGAATAGGAGTTGTGGGGAGGAAACAATTTACTTTTAAGAGAACTGGACATATTTATATGAGTGATTTTATGATGGGGTTGCTTGTGATAAAAGGCATGACTCAGCAGTTCTGGGGCTCACTTCAGGTTTATGTCTTAAATTCCTAAAAGCTCATGCTTCAGGATTTCAGCAGGCCAGCTGCAGGTCAGGAAGGAACAGCCTGGAAAACACACACCCCAATGTATTCTGGGGTGGCTTTTTTGTCTCCTTCCTCTGAAGCATCAGGGATGACCATAGTTGGAGATGGCACATTGGGCAGGATGTGCCAGGGCTTGGAAGTGGCACGGAGCATTCTCTCTCAAGTACTTGGCTCTTGCTCACATGCTGATTGCCACATGTAAGGTTGGGAAGAAATATTCCCCCAGGTCAGACTGGCAGTGAACAGGAGGGGGTTCCGCCTTCCTCTGAAGTATGTGGATCGTGATCACTTGCCAGGATTATCTGGGTATATCTAACAATAATTTCCCTGCTGTTGCAGGGGCCTAAGGCACTGGAGTACCTTAGGCCCCCATATTCTCTGACTGTGACACATAAGTCTAGTCTTTGTGAGCTGTAACACTTTGATCTAATTTTGGTTGTTGGATTTAATAAGCAGTTGCTGGGTGGTGCTGTTGGCCTGTGATATACAGGTCAGACAAGATGATCTGTTGGTCCTTTCTGACCTTAAACTCTGTGAAAATTGATCCTGAACTGAGGTAAGAGATATGTGAAGTTAGCATAGTAATTTTTTTAATAGGCACGTATATAGCATTCATTACCATGGTGTCAACGTACACCCAAATGATACAAATCAAAGAAATCCTTCCCAGTGTGCAACTCCAGCTTGCACCTTTTTGTATTGGAAGGAGAAGGAGGGATAGGAGAGAGATGACAGGTGGTTCAATTTATGCCTCAGTATGCTGCTGCAACTGTAATTATAACTATCAACTTTCCTGCTCTGCCATAATTATGCCAACCTCAAATGCCAGTTTGACCTCTTCTGACAGCCATCTTCATGCTTTCCACTATGATGCCTCATGCAGATAGAATGCCCACCCTAAAACTGATGTAAGGCTACTACCCTCTTCCAATGACCTCCTTCTGGTCCAACCCATGACAACTAAGTCAGATAGGAAGGACAATACTTTTAAGTGATCTGGTGTTGTTAAAATGTGCACATAGCTAATTCACATAATAGCCAAGACTGGGGAAGGAAAAAAAAGGGAGTAACATTTGTTTTTCCACATTCCCATTAGCATGGCAAGTGACAAATGAAAGAGAAGTTCTTTGTGGCAGGACCATGTCTTTCTAGATATCTGTATTGCACCTGTCACACTATGGGGTGCCAGTCTGGATTAGCACCTTTGGTGAAATTGCAATAAAAATAAAATTCTTCCAGGTAACCCAACAATAAAGCTTTTTCCAGCATGGACAAAAATGAAGGAGTGCTACATTTATTTAAATTAACAAAAATAGTATTCTATGTATGTAGTTTCTTGCAATAAATCAGTCTGCAAAAATGTTTTAAGCATTCTAAAAAGCAGCAATACATTTAAATGCTGTATGTTCTAGAGATCTAAAACAGTGCACAACTGACATGCAATAACACAGCAAGATTCAAATTTAAGTTACTGAAAATCTTGAATGTAAATTTTAAGTGAGACCACCACCCAAAGCATGAGATCATCAAATAATCATTCAGTGTGTCTTAGTGCAGGATGGGGACAGAAGGGAGTTTAAACATTTTAAAAAAAAAAATACACACACACTTTGGAGTTATCACCCACACAAGATTCTACTTCAAATGGGTTTTAGTGTCAAGTCTATGCAGACTATGCATCAATCTGGAAATACTCATTTGAGTACAGAGCTGAATGACCTTGATTCATTTTGGATATGTTGAATTAGTAAGACTTTCACAGCCTAAATTATAAATGTTAACAGAAATAACTTTGTAAACATTTCCCAGTTAAAATAATTTGAACACACACCAATACAAGTTAGGCTGTCAACAAGAGCCCCAAATTAGACTCCCGGCAGAAAGCAGCCTGGTTGTTTCAAGACCACAGGAATTGCCATATCAGATAAGAACAGCAATCCACATAAACCATTATCCTGTCCATGACCAGTACCAAATGCTTCAGAGGAAGATGCAAGAAACCTTGTAGTGGACAATTATGAAATAACTGTCTATAAGAAGTCTCTTAAGACCAGCACTAACTGACAAGAGTTAAGTCCTCAAGCATTAAGTTTTTATCCCTTCTTTAAAAAAAATTTAATCCTATCATGTAACTGTGGATGTTCTCATACATATATATATAATCCTATAAAGCTCTTGGACTCAATGATATCTAGTGGCACTGAGTTTCACAGATTAATGAAGTTTTATTTTTTAACTGATCACTTCCAGAAACTGGAAGAGGTCTTAGACTGCAAAAAATCACTATTTAAGTACATGCAAGTTGAGTGTAATCAATGTATCAAGGTACCAAGTGAAAAGGGGCATAACAGTTAACTATACACCATAGGTGTCTTTATATTTCTAGTCCATTTCTTAACTTCTTTCAGGTGAAAGATTTCTCCTAATAGTATTAGGACTCAAGTGACGAGGAAATAAGCTTTGGTCCTGCACGAAGAGCATAAAGGACAAGAAACCAACAACACAGAAGGACATAGTAATTTCCACTTTCAGCAACACTTGTGACTAGCAGGCACCCTACAAGCAGTAAGGAACGAAGTTCAAAAAGAACTTACTAGCTTTCTTATGGATGGGAGACTAAGTCACAGGCTCCAGGAAGGCAACATAACTAAGGCCATGTCTACACTTACAAGCGTACAGAGGCACAGCGATATAGCTGTGCTGCTGTAAAAGCACTCATGTAGTCGCATTATGTAGTCGCATATAATAAAACCAGCTCAATGAGCAGCAGTAACTATGTCGGCAGGAGAGTATCTCCAAACGACAGAGCGCTGTGCACGTGAGCGTTTATGCCGGCAAAACTTATTGTAGCTTAGGGTGGTGTTTTTTCACACTCCTGAGCAACAAAAGTTTTGCTGTTACAAGTGCTAGTGTAGACATAACCTAAATCACTGAGGCAAAAATTTGGCTTTAATAATAAAACAAGTTGCAGTGAACTACTTTTGACAGGAAAAAAAACTGAACTCTACTAGCCAAGAAGACTCTAAACACACACAGTTATAAGGTCTACATTAAATAAGTTTTTATCCAGCTTCCTGGAGAAGACAAGTTCTCTCCCCAGCAGGTTTGATCCAACTAGGCTGCCTGTAACACAACCCTTCATCATGCCAGGGTACTTTAGACAGAATTCATTGCCATTTGAGGAAAACAGGCCTTTTGGAAGAAAATCTAACATAAAAGGCCTGCTCTTCACAAGCGTCGAAAATTTTGTAGCATTTTTCATTAGTAGCAGTACTGGCTCTAATGTCCTTGATCAAATTTCCCATTCCCCCTATTATCCAGTGTGTCTATTTGGTTGCCATCCACCATAAAAGATGTAAGCTAGATTTCAGTAGTTCTCTGTACAATACATAAAGTTTTTGGGATGAAGGATACCACAGCAATGTAAAAATAATAGTGCTGGACAAGGCACAACAAATAGCCAAGACCGAGTCAACAAAATCTACTAAAAGAGTTGGAAAATAAATCAACTGGAACCTTGATTCCACATGCATTCACGTATGTTTTGCACAAGCTCAATTCATAGAAGATACAGAATTTCAAATGCACTTTGTTTTTATATACTTGTCAAAACAATCCCTCCCAACATTTTATTCCAAAGAAAGAGCAACAGTAGAATGGAACAAAAAATTTAGGGTCAATGAAGAATTAAGATTAACTTAGTTTATTAATATGGTGAAATAGAGGCTTTGTAAAAAGGGATTTGCTCCACACATCTGCCTTTAGAACACCATGATGGTTCAAGATGTTTGGTTCTTATCTATACTTTTATACAGAAAGAGTGCTGTTTAAAGCTATTCTTGTCTTCTAGCAGGTGACCATGCAAGACTGTCATGAAAATGTACTCATCCAGGCACAATAATACACTTGCCTTCCCTTTGCCATTGTGATAGTGGTAGTGATGATTATAATGATAAATAAACCTAATTATATTTACTCACACATCCAAAAAAAAAAAAAAAAAAGTTACTTGCCCTGAGCAAGAAGGCTAGTAGAATTTTACAATGCTGACATAAGCTATGTTACTCAGAACTTAGCTATTACAGCAACATGTACTACAGACAAAGTCTACAATAGTTATTACACTGGAATATATAATGAATCAGAACGGAGGCTGGAAGGTAGCCTTATGCCAGAGGCAAAACAGAAACATAAAAATTAAAAATAAGGTACTGCACCAAAACAGATATTAGAACAAGCTCTTTAATAGTTAGAGGCTGTGTGAGTGCTAATGGTCAGTGTTACTGCTCATTTTAGAATTTCAGAATAAATACAAACATGAATGCCAGAGAATTAGAGCTGTGGATTTATGTAGGGAGTCACCTAGTCTCTGTATCTCTGTACATAATAAAAAGTACAAAGTAAAGTTACTGCCCAATGCTGCTGGAAAAGAACTTCCTTTTTTACTTTCTTTGACTATCCTATGTAATATTTATATATCAAACAAGATGATTAAATGTTTAGGAATATTTTCAGATTTGGAATCCTTCTACACAAAACCGAGTTTACTGCCCAAAGTATGTCCTGACTTCTTGTTTTGTTCTGCCTCCAGCACGTTTGTTAAGGAGATGTTTCAGTCAATCAATAGATCGTTGCAGCGGCCTCCAGTGGCGAAACCCTGCAGCACCGACAGCATCCAGTCCCGTGAGCTCTCAAAATACATTGTGTCTATAGATACTAATATTACTTTCGCCTTCACTGCGCTACTTTGTAATTTTGGGATTCGTGATTCCACAGAGCGCAGAAAAGAATATTACTAAAAAGGTGCAAACCTGCGACAAGTTACAGAACCTATGTGAATAGGGATCAATAGTCGGTCTCTCCTTAGGTGACCTAACACCTAACAGAAAACACAATCTGCTTCGAAAATCCCATACCGATGACACACTGAAACGGATCAGTGACAAGGTGTGGGTTTCTCAGGTGACCTCAGGGGTTTTGGGGAAAGAGTAAGGCAGATGGTTGCTTAACACAGGAACATTGCCGTGACACGTGAAACCCCAATGGCACCCGACAGAATCACCCAAGCAAACCCGCAGGCAGCAAGAACTGATCCAACTACACAAAGGCCAAACACTGGAATAGGCTCTGCGAATTACTGGATTATTTTAGATCTCTGCCTTCTCCCGTACTCCTACAGGCAGGTTACAGGAAAGATATAAAAATTAAAGATGGCTAAATGTGTCACGTTGTGTATTTTAATGTACAATCTAAAACTCTAGAGGGCAGCCGAAATATGCCCTCCCCCTCCCCAGCTGAGTAACATGAGCAGCAGCAGCAGGAGCCCGTCGTCTGCTTGCTGGAGTTGGTATTGCAGGAGCGATGCCTGCAGCAGCAGCGCCCACCCCGAGGAGGAGCCGCCTCACAGCCATTACAGGCGCTTCGCCCCAGGGCAGCAGCTGCTGCACCCAGGCATCTCCCCCACCCTATCCCAGACGCTCCTCTTCTTACCCCGATCCCCACACCACAACGGAGAAGGGGGTTGACCCCCCAAAGGCAGGGCTACTTGAGGCAGTAATAGATACATAAATAGCACTCACAATGGAGCTCCTCTCCTTTCTGGTCTCTGCCAAGGCTGCACCAAACTGGGCTGGAGCCTAGGGGAAAGGCATGGGGGTTAACATGAGGCCGGGGGGGGAGGGTCGGCAGAGTCCCCTTTGCCTGGGCAGGTATTACCTGCATTGCCCGCCACTTCCCTCCCCCCACTTCTACACATGGCCTTCCCAGTGGGTTATGGGGTATTACCCCAAAGAGACATCCTGCTCCCCGCTGAAGAAAGGATTGCACGGATCTGCCCCGGGGCCTTTCCTGGGAAGGTGCAAGTAAGAGGCAGCCCAGCAGCAGAGAAAGGGGGATTATTACCTGCTAACTTGCCCGAACAGCCCCTCAGCGGAGTCCCCGGCCGCGGGGGGCACAGAGCCCTCAGCAGCCACCCCTCTGGGCTGGAATAACGCCCTTGCGCCCCGCACGCTCCCTCAGCAGTTGCCCCGGGTCTCGGGTTTGCCCCCCTGCAGTCGGCCGGCAGCACTGCCGCCTCCTGTCCGCCATTAGAGACACCCAGCCAAACAATACGGGAGGGGAGCAGCGGCGGCGGCAGCAGGATCCGCGGAGCGCAGCGCCGGGCAAGGGAGGGAGACACCCGCGGGCGGGAGGGGGCGAAGAAGCGGGGCATAACAACAGCGGAGGACCCGGAGGAGGAGGGAGCGAGTTAAAATAGGAGGCGCTAAAACTGAAACACCCCTCCCCCCAAATGCCCCTGCGCCCCCGGTTCTGTCCCAGACCCCCTCCGATTTACCCCGTTCGCCCCCACCAGAGCGAGACAGTCAGTGGGGCTGCCCTGGTCCTACCCGCTCCTCTCCGTGGCGAGAGGCGGCAGCAGCAGCGACGCCACAGTGGGGCACTTAGCCCGGGTGGCTGTGAGGCACGGCAGCTCCCCTCCCATCCCCGCCCTAGGGGCAGCTCTGAGCCTCCAGCTGCCCCCCGTCCGCCCCTAGGGTGCGGCACTCCCCGTCCCCACCTTACCCAGCTCCCCACCGCTCACAGGCACGGGTCTCCCCCTCCCCCCGGTCACACGCACTCCGTGCTACTCCTCCGCCGCCTCAACTCTAACTCGGTCCAGTCCCGGGCTAAGCGCAGCTGCTAGCGAGGGGAAGGAGGAGCAGGGCCAACCGAGCTTGGGGAAGAACGGCCTTCCTAATCCGCGCATTGGCTCCCACAAAGGGAGAGCTTTAGCGGTAGGCAAGCCGATTGGAAGGACCGTCCGTCCATCAGAAAATCCTGCGGCAGGTTGGGTCTAAAAGCTGCCAATCTTTCTTCTAACCACGCCCACCGTTCTTCCCACTTTAATCCATCAGGTTAGAGAAACCCGAATTTCATTGCCCACCAGCAGCAGCAGTTCTAATACCCGAGTATTGGGGCTGGGAGGCGACGGGGGCTCCGCTCCGGTTCCCAGTGCTGCTGTTTGACAGTAACTTGCAGAAGTTTGGGTACAAGGCTGGCCACACTCATCCAGACAACTGCTGGGGTGGGGAGAGTATTACCTATCCCATCCTTGTGCTGAGTCCCCATGGGCAACTGCCCCAGTCGTGGGCACGGGGTAATTACCCCAGGGTCGCCGAGGGCAAGGCGGGCACAGCTCGTCCACAGCTTCTTATAGGTTGGGCCCCGCCCCCGGCAGGGCTGTAAACCTGGGCTGGAGCCATTTCCATGAAGGACAGAGTGTGGCTAATGGAAACCCTCCCCCACAGAAGAGCGAGAGAGCGCACAGTCCCCTCTCCCGGGGCAGAGACTTTCCACACCCATGTCTCGTCGCCTCCTCCACAAAGGACTCCCACCCACGCTGGGGGAGGGAGCCATGTCAGCAGCCGCCATGGCTCCTGGAGGAGCTGCTGCTGGTGGTGGTGGTGGTGGTAGTGGTGGTAACGTCCTCCATTTTGTCGGAAGCTGCTGCGGGGAACTTGGGACCAATTCAAACCAAGCTGAGGCTCAGAAAGGGGCCAGTTTGAAGCGCCTCTGCCTTGCAGTGACACACGCAGGGCGCCCCAGGCAATGCCCTGGGGGTGGTCCACGGGGCTCAGAGCGGCAAAGGCGGCAAGACTCCGAGAGCCAGGCTCTCCTCGCTCCCTCTGCCAAAATGGAGGCTGCGCACTTCCTTTGCGCGGCTGCTTCCCCCTCTCTAGCCATGGGACTCACGCCCGCTTCTTCGAGGACCTGGAGATCTCAGCCTCGCCCACTGCTAGTTAATCCAGCTCTTCCTCCTGAACGGCTCCCCCCTGCCCAGAAAGGAAGCAAATACCAGCCCTCTCCACCCTGCATCAATTCATGTCAACCACGCTGTGCAAAACGCCCCCGGAGAGAGCCTCATGCCTGTGTAAGGCGCACGGGTCAGTCGAGCTGCTTGCTCCACTTCCATCCCACCTCGGCAACCCTCTCACAGTGCAACCACAAATGCCAGGGGGTCGGGGCGGGTAATGTGCGGAGGAGCAGTGCCTCTGAGAAGGAGCTGAAGGGCTGGGCTCTTCTCCTGCGTGCCCTTGGTGTGTTAGGCTAATAATTTTCCTGCGGGGGATAGACTAGAAATATTAAAGCTTCTTTTGTCTCACTACAACTAATTCCTTCCTAACAGCCCCACCCTGAGACTCAGACTGAAGTCAACAGCCCAAGCCAAACACTTTTGTGACACCATTAATACATGGTGGTGGTAGGAAAGGATGATTAGTGCACTTCACCCTAGCTGTGGATGCCCTGGAAAGACGAGAACACCTGTTGCTATGGGGGAACATATATGTGTCCCATGGTAAACGGCACCTACGATACAATGTCATACTTGCCATTTTTGTGTCTGGCGCAAGAAAGAAATGAAGTGATAAAGGAAAAGGTCTAACTCAATGACTATGAAAGGATGACATTTTAAATTATGTTAATCACCATCCACAGTGAGGGATTCTTTTGAGTTAATTTTGTAAATAGTTTGAACCAAAACAGAAGAATGTTCAGCTAATTAAATACATAAAAACCAGAGAAATTTTTAAGATTAAACAAAAAATAAAATAAAATGATATAGTCTACCATTTCTACATTTGGTTTTTTTGTTTTGTTGTCTTTGTTTGTTTTATGGGATCTCTGTATCTGAGAATCAAACAAATTTAACTTATCCTCAATGGTCCACATATTTTGGCCACCCTTCTAGTTGCAGAGGAATAAACATGGCTCTGGTCTCTGTTCATTAAAACATCCTTACTCTGGAACTGTGCTTAAGTACATGCTTAATTTTAAGTATGTGTTTAAGTCCTGTTGAAGTCAATGGAACTTAAATGTGATTTTAAGTGCTTTTTTTGAATAGGGATGGACTTCAGCATGTGCTTGGGTGCTTTTCTGAATCAGGATTTGTAGATGGAATCCGTAATTCTATTTAATCAGTCAAAAGAGTAACCACTGAGCACTCTGCCACTACAAAGTCCCAGCAAGAGACCTGAACTAGCAATGGCATATAGGTCCCTCACACATTAGTACAGATCATTATCAGGACACCAGAATGTAAAGTTTATGTTTAAATTTGAACATTTGTACTTGCAATTTTAGAAATGTATGTATTTTCTACTGGAGTTTTGCTAATCGTAATTCCACTAAAGGATCACAAATCCTAGCTTTGAATTCACTGTTTCATTACTCAAACTTGGAAAAAAGTTATGGCATATACCAATTATCTTTTAATTATTTTTTCAACTGACAGCAGTGAAAAGTGAGGGTCTGGCATAGACACTTATACTTTCCACTTCAAGCATTGTTTTATTGAATTTTATCTGTCTTGTCATCCACAGATCCATGGTGAGGCTGACCTTATTTAAAAATACCATTAAAATTAATCAATTCCATCTTATGGTTTGAAAGCACTTGCTCTAGCTCAAAAATAAATAAATAAAGTATAATATATCTCTTCATAAACACCATAGGTGTGAAACTGATGTATTTATACTCTCCATGCTACAGCTCTCATGGACAGGTCTGATGTCAGCAGCATCACTACAAAAGTTCTAATTTACTGACGAAGTAGATAAATTCACCAAAGCTGAACCAATAGTATAAGTAATGACTTACGTGAAGAGTGATATCCTTCTATGTCTCATGAAGTAAAAGTGTGGCAACTAAGTCGATTGTATTTTCACTGAGAAGGCAAAATCAAATATTTGACATATTTTAAAAAGGATTTAGACTTTCACAGGAATCCTGACGTGTTTATCAAGCCAGCTTCAAATCAGGTGTAATAAATTGTGGGATTGGAATGTATGTACTTTAAATCTTCCTCCTACTCCCGCCAACATTCCCAAGTGTTCACACATTCGAACGAATGGTTAGACTCTTGTTCCAGAATTAGAAAGTGAATATTCCATTTATTCAAGGACTCCCTCTTCACTATCACTATCAGGATTTACAACACTGTAACTGAGGACAGAATCTGGCCCAGACCCTCTGGAATTATGACTGTTTTCAAGGAAGAAGAGGCAATATTTGGATAAAATAAGTGTTTACCACTATTTGGCATATGTGAACACTTGGAAAGTGGGAGGGAACAGGAAGCTTTAAACTACATAGACTTCAATCCTACAATTGATTTGAAGGCTGCCTTGGAAAAGTATCTGTCTGGAACCCTAATAAAGCATATACCTTTTAAAATGTAAGTGCAATTACTATGACCAGTGTGAGTGAAAATAGAATCTGGCCTCTTGTACAATTTGTAACAAAAATAATTAATTTCTGTGTGCTAATTCATTGTTTTTCCTCTTCTCCTGTCTATCTCCCTCACAGTCCCTCTGTTTTCAGTCTCACTATCCCTGCTTCCATTCTTCTCTCCTTCCTCTCCTTATTTCCTGTACTCATGTACCTTTCTCCTTCCTCAGTTTCTTTTTCCCTTCCTTATTTTATCCCACTTTCTTGCTCCAATTTACTCAACTCCTTTTGCCATTCCTCAGCCCAACCCCATCCTATACTAAGTACATTCATACATGCATACATAAAAACAAAGAAAGAAAGAAGAAACAGATGTTTATAAATTCCTTCGGACTGGAACAGTCTTTGTGTGTGTGTGTGTGTTCATACAGTGCCTAGCACAGTGGGGTACAGGTCTATGATTTGGGTCCCTAGGTGCCCTGGGTAATCATTCGAAGGGGCAGCAGCATCTACCGCTGAGCATATCCATGGTTGCTGATAGTGGAACGGCCTTTAGCTATGAAGGCTAGCTGCAATATAACCAGGGAGACATGTCAAATAGGAAATTGCAGACAATCCGACACAGTACTGACAATACCACAAAAGCCCAAAGACTGTACTGGACATGGCAAATGTAAGCTGCAATTAAATAAGCCTACAGCCAATCCTAATCATAGTGGCATGCAATTGCCTTACCAGAAGGGATTCTGGAAAGGCTAATGATCCCCAAGGGGTCAATGATATTTGTTCATAGAAGATATTTGTGAAACTATCTGCTAGTACCAACTGACATGGAAAGTTATACAGTATAATTAAACCTGCAAAGAAGCCTTGCAATCTGACTAGCTTCCTTGTTCCCAGGCAAGACAGTGTAAAATGGAGTACCGGGTGCACTGATGTGGTGACCAGGCATCCTGTATAAAATTGACTACTGGAAAATTGGAAAAATAATAGAGCTAAATAACCAGAACTATGGATGAGATGATGAGAAGGATGAATTTAAAAATAGCACCATTATTTGAGATCCTATTGGGATCCAGGACAATTACTTGAGATCCTAGATAGGAGAATAACATATTTTTGTGAACACATTGATCATCAATCACAGAGTGACTTGATTCCAGCACTCAGACTGTCAGGCAAGATCACAGGCAAATCAGGAAGAGGAAGAAAGCCAGCTACATTTGAAAAATCGCCAGATGGGCTGGTATCCAAAGAGGAGTGGAAGATTTACAATGCTGTGCCTGTCGTGACAGCAGAAGATGGAAGGGGGTGGTTGACAACCTCCATACTGGAGACATCATTCGAAGAAGAAGAAAAAGATGTTACTGCAATTAATGATAATAATAAATGATAAACTATAAACCGGGTGGCTGCAAACCGCAGCCACTGGGAGCTGCAGGCGGCCGTGCCTGTGGACTGTCAATGTAAACACTGTCTCGTGGCCCGCTACCAGATTACCCTGACGGGCCGTGTGCGGCCCATGGGCCGCAGGTTGCCCACCACTGCCTTATAATAATTTAAACTCTACCTTTTATAGTTAATAAACTTTTTTTATTATTATTAAACCCAGATTGTGCAATCCATATCTGGTGCGTGGGCATCAAACTGTGTATATCTCTCTTCACATTGAGGGAGAGGGCAAATTTACATGAGCTTGCGCTGTTCAGATCTTTCTATACAACGCAAGACAATATACCTTTGGGTTTGCACTCCAAGGAAGGTGAGTACCTGAGTGCTGGGGCAAGTCCCTTAAGCTGAGTCTTCCCAGAGCTGATCTCGGTGTTTGTGTCTTTCTGCAGCTGGGTGTGGCCCTGCCTGTGAGTGTGCTAGAGGAGGCTTAAGAGCCTGGCTCAACAAGACAGGACAAAGGGGGCCCAGGCTGGCGGAACAGGCGGGCTCATTGGTATCCTTGTAACATACATATAACTATTCATAGATTCATAGATATTTAGGTCAGAAGGGACCATTATGATCATCTAGTCTGACCTCCTGCACAATGCAGGCCACAGAATTTCACCCACCACTCCTAAAAAAGACCTCACACCTATATCTGTGCTATTGAAGTCCTCAAATTGTAGTCTGAAGACCTCAAGGAGCAGAGAATCCTCCAGCAAGTGACCCGTGCCCCATGCTACAGAGGAAGGCGAAAAACCTCCAGGGCCTTCCAATCTGCCCTGGAGGAAAATTCCTTCCCGACCCCAAATATGGCGATCAGCTAAACCCTGAGCATATGGGCAAGATTCATCAGCCAGATACTACAAAAAATTCTTTCCCGGGTAACTTGGATCTTACCCCATCTAAAAACCCATCACAGGCCATTGGGCCTATTTACCATGAATATTTAATTACCAAAACCATGTTATCCCATCATACCATCTCCTCCATAAACTTATCGAGTTTAATCTTAAAGCAAGATAGATCTTTTGCCCCCACTACTTCCCTCGGAAGGCTATTCCAAAACTTCACTCCTCTGATGGTTAGAAACCTTCGTCTAATTTCTAATCTACATCAAGTGGCATCTTCAAGTGGGCCAACCCATCATATACACAATTAACAATATGGGCCCATCACAGCTTAATCACTTTGTTTGTGTGCTGTAATCATTTCCTTTACCCTTCTCTGTTTTATTGAGCTGCATTGGGCATTTCGGCTGTTTTTGAGACTTGAGCTCTTCATGACAGGCATCTTATGTTTTGTATGTGTTTACACAGTACCTAAAGCAGTGGGCCCCCAATCCTGTTTGGGGTCTCTGGGCACTAACACAATCATGAAAAAAATTGAAATTTCTTTCAACAATACGTTACCTGTATTTTTCATTATGAGTTTTAAGTATTAGATTTGTATCAGTAAATGTTAATAAACATCAATTTCACCATACATACATAAACTGATGAAAAAATATTTCCATTGATAGTAACAGAAATTTACAGATAGACAAAGTAAGAAAAATGCTCCTTGGAACCATATTAGAGTTTGATTTAAGACTATTTACTTTGTATATTTTGACATTTGACATTGACAATTTGTGTTTTAATGGTTACAAGCCTTTAACTTTTTGAATCTCAGCTTCTACTGTCATTAAATAATTATTGTCTAACTCCCCACATTGTCTGACCCCACAATAACTTCCTGCAACTGTGAAAATTTAACTAAATACCAACTGGGGAAAATGCTTAAAAATTAACATCAATATTATCTGTCAAACATAGTAAAAAATGAATTATGCTAAGCCTAGTTTTAAGCTACATATATATTTCATGATATTTATAAACATATTAATATGTATCCAAATATATATTACGTTCAAGTGTTTTCATTGCATGTGTCTTATTTAACCAAAAATGATCTCTCAAAAGGTTGTATAATGTGACATTACACACTCTAAAGAAGGTTACTATACATTACATGGTATAATATGCATTTAAATAACCTTTGCACTACATCCCATATCTCAATTTTGGAAAAGTGTGTGTTAGAAACTGTAGTTCCAAACATATACACCTTTCTCAAAGAAGGCAACTATACATATTCTGATATTGTCTAGGCTAATATTGCAACACCTATCCAATATTCTTAAATCATTTCTTTTCAGTTATGCAATAGTCAAAATTACATTTACTTGTGAAATAGAATCAAAATGCAAACTTTACCATTTTTGTTTTGTTACATTTTCCTTTCTTCTTTTCTTTGTTGTTTGTTTGACAAGTCTTGTAGTCCTCACTGAAAATGGAAGAAATTACAAGCAGAAATAGCACTAATAAAGAGATACTACCATAAAGTGGTAATAATAAAATGCAAACTGGAGTATACTTTCTCTGTGTCTCAACGACTGAAATCCTGGTCAACTCTTACCTTGGCTATTGCAACCTCCTCTTCTCTGGTCTCCCTACTTCTGCCTTCTCTCTCACTGAGGCTAAAGTTATCTTCCTATCCTGTCACTCTAATCCTATTCCCTTTACCTTCCTTGTATCCCCCTATCTATGGTTTACTGTCCTATTCTCCTTCAGGTTCAAGCTCCTCTGCCTAAATTTCAATGCTCTGCATAGCTGCCTACATTTCATCTAATTCTCTCCTCTTTCCCCCTTTGTTCTGACCAATTCCCTTTCCTTAGGGCTCCCCAGGGTCAGTCTGAGTTTTATGCAGTAGTACACTGTACCAGCATTTTTCATTTGGCCTCATCAGTTGCTGCAGAAGTTATGCTTTAATTTTTAAAAAAATGAAGTTTCTGAACCTTATGATTGCAACAGATCAAAATATAAAACAAATGCAGGGGTAACTGATTGAGTTTTCAGACAGACAGAAAGAATGAGTCCGGGTCTCGTTACACAAATGTAAATCATAAGTAACTAAATTTAAGTCAGTGGAGTCATACCAATGTAAAATTGATGTAAATGAGAAAAGATTCAGGGTCAATAGAGCTAAAACAGGTGTGAAATGCTCTTATTCAGCTCAACAGCATGGTGACTCTGAAGTCTCTTAATAAAAAATTAATTGCTAACATTAACTATTTAATTGTTGGTTAGTTTAGCAGAAACTTCTAGGGCTGTGTGGAGATTCTGGCATTGAGAAAGGTGCTTGTATACAGTAACCACTTTTTTCCCCACTCCAACCGCCATGTACTCCGTTTGACTCCTTTTCCCACTATCTTCTTCATGTCTTTTTTCATGCAGTTCCCTAGCCTTGGAACAGCCTCCTTCTTCCTGTGTACGAAGTGAGCTTCTTGTTCTTTTTAAAATCCCACTTCTTCCTAAGTTTTCCTTGATGATTCTCTAAAATGCTATTTGCTTTCACTCTTGTTTCTTTCTATATTAGGTTGTAAGATTCAAAGAGTAAAGACTGTATCTTCTTATGTGTCTCTCAGTTCAGTGCTGCAAGGAAAGGGAGGCAGTGACAACAGTATGGTGATATTATTCAACATTTCTTTTCCTTAAACCTTGATTGCACTTTGTTTTGACTTTCACAGTGCCTGTTGTACACAATTACCAAGAGGCCTGAGTGATTTAAAAGGGCCCAAGGGCCCCCAGCCACCACCACTGCTGTCATGGGCCGCAGGGCTCCTAGGTGCGGGCAACCACTCTGGGCCCCATGCTTTGGGGGGGCTCTGCGGGCCGGTGCAATTGGCCAATGATGTCAGTCCCAGAAGTGACGGATTCATCACTTCTGCCCCCTGCCCCCCCAGGGACATCCCTGGCTCTGGCCCTGGGGCCTGGAACTGCTGTCAGCAGGCCTTGTAGGTGCTGACTCAGTGGGTGCTCCAGGGCTGGAGCAACCATGGAAAAAATTAGTGGAGGCTTAGTACCCACTGGCAGCTAGCTCCCCCGCTTCTCCCCAGCGCCTGCCACCCACTGGTGGCTCTGCCAATCAATTCCTTCCCCCTCCCTCCCAGGGCCTCCTGCCCGCCACAATCAGCTGTTCCGTGGCATGCAGGAGGTGCTGGGGGGAGGGGGAGCAGTGGACAGTGTGCACTCAGGGGAGGGGGTGGAACTGGGCAGGAAGAGGCAGGGGGGGCTTGGGAGAATGGGTGGGGGCAGGGGGTTGAGTATTCCCGGGACCTGGAGGAACCCGGCACCTGTGCCAGATAGCAAATGTGAAAAATCGGGACAGGAGTGGAGGGTAATAGTTGTCTATATAAGACAAAACCCTGAATACTGGAACATCTGGTCACCCTGTGTACACAGAGCTTGAATGAAAGCCAAGTTGGCTGAGGCTCAGTCTGGAGAAGACAAGGGCTGGATAATGGAGAAAACATTAGTAGGAGATGATAGAAGATAGTATCTTTAATTGAAGGGCTAATACTGCCTGCTTTTTATTAATCAGGTTCACAATAGAGCCTGTAGAGTTCTTAGAGAGTTCTTTTGGTTGGTCCTGGAATGCCAATTATCAACAATAGTTAAAGCTTGTTGGGGAGAAAAATCACACAAAAAATGAAAATTTGAAGTTGTTTTCATTTTGAAGGGCTTGAAACAGAACTGTTTTTCAAAATTCTTTGTGAGATTTTTAAATAGAAAGTTTTATCACCTTTTAATCAAAAATATGATAACTGTTATATATAGTTAACAATGTTTCCTTTATTGAAAACTAGGTTTTGTGTCCAGAAAGCTAGAATTTGTTCAGCTTTCTAATCACCCATCTTGATTATTGTAACCGCCTCCTCACTGGCCTCCCCAACACCTCACTTGCCCCACACATAACATATCTGATAAGATCAACTTCCGTGCTCATTGCTCTGACCATTCCTCTTTTGAATACTCCCCGGCACCCTCTTTATCACTAAATCAAGTTCAAGCTTCTTGTCTTTATCTTCAAGGCCTCTCAATAATTTGCCACTCCCTCTTTACCTGCTGATGTATTTTATTGCTCCATCTCTCCATAGCCTTTTCTATTCCACTAAAAATGACATCATCCACACCTCGCCCACAAACATTTTCACATTTTATTCCACACTACCCTTACTCATGGTATCTTCTTCCTGAACTGATCGGTCCAGTTATTACTGTCTCTTCCTCCTTCCGATCCCTTCTCAAAATCCACTTCTGCCATAATGCCTACAAGAAATCAGCTAATGTATAAAGGGGATGGGGCAAAGCTTCCCTCCTTCCCAGCCAGCATAGATAGGTGTTTGGGGTTTTTAGACCTAAACGCACCTGGTAAGAATTAAGACAGTGTTCAGGTGACTGGGTGGATGACTCAAAAGGAGCTCCAAGTCCAGTCAGGGAAAGCTGCTGAAGCCACCTCCTGGAGGAAAGAAGTTAACCAGCCCAAAAAGGAGGACTTAAATCCTGTGTAACCCCTAAACTTGAGGAGCAAGTTACGGGCCAGGAGGCCAGGATTTAAAGACATAGTCCCAAGAAGGAGGATTTAAATCGTTACCTTAAATTACCTTAAATCTGAGGGGTAAGCAGAAAGGGGACTGAATGCTGTTGAATAAACTAACCCCAGGACAGGGGAAATATTGTGTCAAAGACCTTAGCTGTGACTTGATTGCTCTGGGGGAACTCAAAAGGAAACTGAGGCAAGGTGCCTGTAGGGCCATTGCAAGCCACAAGGGGGATGACTTGGGACAGCATTTGTCTACAATGATGCTAATTAATTTTAAAAATCCCACTTAACCATTTCAAAAATTCAGCTGCGCACAACTGGCCTGAGTGTACATATAGGCCTTACTGCATACTTTGAAGGACATGAAACTTAGAGTCTGTTGGATCAGTGGAGGAAAATAAATTCCAGAGACAAGTTCCTCTACCATTAGACATAAAGGTATAAATGTAGAGGCTAAGTCTGTTAGCAAGAGCATTTAAGCCAACCTTTATTGCTAGGAAAGAGCACGAAGAGAGAAGCTGCCATTATGCTAGCCAGGTAGGCTTGAAATTCAACACCATGAATTGCATCTGGAAACCAGCTGAAAATAGTGTAGTCTACAAAGCATATGCATATTATTTTATTATCCTGCTGTACATAGAGACACCAAGCAGAGATATTTGCACAGGGCTAGGAACTATACAAACATAGTGCCCTAAAGTGCTTACAATCTAAAAAGATGAGCAATATATGATGAAGCACGGAGGATAATGCAACAATCATATGTACAACTATCATATATTTTAGGTGGTGTTAGTGACAAAAAAGTACAAAAATTCATACAGCTCTTTCATTAAGAAGTTCTAGCACTTCATGGTTTGGAGACAGGAGTTTACATTTGGCAGATAGCTTGTCCTAGTTTTTGGGATATGCCTCTTCCTGTCCCTGTGAAAATTCACTCACATTTGGCAAATGTATAAGTCTCTGAAAAATTTCAGTTTGCATATGTTCAGTAGAGACTAGTTAGAGTTTGAGCAGCTAAAATCTCCAAAGATTCAGTCTCTACTGAGCAGGCCAGGCTGCAATTGCTCCTCCAGGCAACTAGGGCTGCTACGATGCCAGGCACAGGACCTGAGAGCAGGGAGACAGTCTCTCTTGTGCTCTCAGTGCTACCCCTTCTGGTGTCCAGGCTGTAAGGAGGAAGAAGCCTGGCTGGAATGCAGAGGAGTGAAGAGACAGACCTTGGGGCAAAGGAGTGGCAATGGGGGAGACTGGTACAAGGTGTGGGTATGACATTCCATACCTTGGGGGAGCTCCCTGTAACCCACATGTTCCACATTTATATATAATTGTGATATTGAATATAAAGCAGGCCATGTGAGGTATCAGGGGAAAGGTTATGATCTGTTGAAAGTCATTTTTCTATCTATATATATATATATATATATATATATATATATATATATATATATATATATCATTAATGCATATGAGGTTATGAGAATGTGTTCTATAGTTGTCACTTAAAATATGCTGTTGGTTTGGGAAGCGCCCAGCTATTAGCTTTCCAGAAACAATGACAAGGGTGGAAACTAACACCCAGATGACTGCTGAACAGAAATCGCCAGCCATTGTCCAGCAAGGGAGCTACAATGCAATGACTCACCTGCATAAGGCTACAGCAGGGGAATTGCTCAACCTTGCCTGGGGACTTAGCAACGCCCACAAGACATGCCTGGACTTGTGTTCTCCAAGCACATGGACTAAGGGTATAAAACAGAACACAGTGGCCACATGCTTGGTCTTTCTCCTGCCCCCACCTATGCTGCAAGGAACAAAGACACTCAGAAGAAGACTGAAGACTCCAACAGTGGAGACTGGCCCAGGTTTAAGGGACAAACCTGTATATTAAGGAGTGTAATATCCAGTGGGGTGAGAAAAACTGCTTAATCTAGATGTTGTTCAGTCTAATAGGGTTGAGAGTTTAGACTGCATGCTTATATTTTCTTTTCTTTTGGTAACTAACTCTGACTTTTTTGCCTATCACTTATAATCACTTAAAATCGATCTTTTGTAGTCAATAAATTTGTTTAAATGTTTATCTTTACCAGTGAGTTTGCCTGAAGCTTTTGGTAACGGTGCTTGCTCAGGTTTGCAAAAGCTGTTGTATATCTGCTTTCCATTGACGAAGTGGTGAACCAATTAATAAATTTGCACTGCTAGCCTTGAGCAGTGCAAGATGGTATATTCCTAAAGTACAAGGCTGGGAGCTGGGGAGATTTGGCTGATGTCTTACTCTGTGTGATTCATGAGTGGCTCTGGGAGCCTTCATGCAATCTAGCGGGGTGTGGGGCTCAACATGCTGTTGTGCTGAGTGATCACAGCACCTGGAGGGGTTTGCTGCTTGTCACTCACAAAGTGTTGTGAGAGATGGCCCAGGCTGGAGAGTTAAGGGGGTACAGTGGTCCCACAGTCCCAGGCTGCACCCCGGGGATCCCATCACAGTGGGGGACTGGAACTGGGACAAGGAGTCAAGAGATAGGGGACTGGGATGTAGAGCCCAGGGTCTGCTAGTATGAGACTAGGCTATGGAGCTGAGGGAGGAAGGGGAAGGGGGAGACTCAGACTGGGACAAGGACAAGCTGGGGGGTGGGGGCAGAAGGGATTGGGCTGGACAGCACAGAAGAAGAAGGGTTTGTAATCACTAAAGCACACTCCTCTCAGAATCTGGAATAGGAATCAGGACTTCTGAGGTTGAGCAATCCTCTTCTAGCAGCAGATAGCTGTAAAATCCACTGGCAAAATGTATACCTCTAATGGCTAGTCCACACAGAGGATGACAACTTACTGTTGCTCATAGTTACTTTATTTTCAAGTGGCAGAGGTCTCTTCTGTGGATCTTAACATAACTCCTTACATATTATCCATACATACATGATGATCAGTGTGACACAAGCTTTCAATAGAGATCTTACATGACACCCTTTGACAAACTATTATGTAAAGACCAGACCTGGAACCCTATGTGCCTCTGTGCCCTCTGCCAGTCAGCACCAAGAAGTCACAGGGTCACTGGGTTTAGATGTACATCTGATAGAGAATCCATTGGTACAGTTATAGAGTATAATCAATGTCTCCTTGTTGTCTGCCTTTAAGTTAGATAATGAATAAAACTGATCAGTTAAACTATTGTTTATTATTCTGCATATCATTGGTAGAGGCCTGCTGATATGGTTTTAAATAACACCAAGAACTTAGGAAGACAGAGAGGAAAACCTTGTATGGCATTTCAATTATGTGTCTTTCATTCTCATTTTATGCCAACAAACCAAAGCAAAGGGCCTGATTCTCTTAACATTTACACGGGCGCAAATCTGGAGTGACTCCATTTAAGTAAGTAAAGTTACGTTGATGTAAAACTAAAGTATGTAAGAGGAGAATCAGATTCAAAGACTTTGTGTGAAATTATGGATGCCAGAGAGTCTCATACAAAATTTGCTATAGTCCTATATCCAGGTTTTCACTACTGGGAAAACCATCATCAAAATTATAATAAATACAATACAAGTACTCCTAAATTTAATATACACACATTTCATTATAAGGAGGAGCAGGGAGTCAAAGAGGAAATGGGCCTCCATAGCTTAAATTAAGAGACAAAAAGGGCATTTCCATACTTTTAGTTATGGAATTTTTTTGTTTTAACTGGAATAGTTCTTTGTATACAGAAAAATAACTTTAAAGTTTTTTTTTTTAATTTGTTAATTTCCTCGTGGGTTTTGTTTGTTTTTTAAGTATGAGCCAATGAAGAGTTCAGGAGCTCCACAGGGTTCCCAGGCCCAGCTCTCCCTATTCCCTGCAGTGTGGATCATAAGAGCTTTGCAGAATCTGCCTACAGTGTAAAGGAACTGAGGAATAATATCCCTTTAAATAGTTTGGGAAACCTCTACTGGGCCACCCAATCTTCCATTGTAGAAGCCACCCAGAACCCTGCCAGAGCAGCAGTTTACAGTTTTACTGTATGTTACCTTCACCATAATTACACTCAGGGGAGTGAGGATTTCCTCCTCTATATATTGTTAGAAGCACTGAGGTTTTCTGCAACATCACCTTCTTAAGTGTTCTCTGATAATTCTGGAGAGAAATTACCGAAACAGAAGATCCTGTGTCAAACTTCATTGTAAGTCATACTCCTTCTATTTGTAAAGGAAGTGAAATAACACTCCATTTACTGTCTTCTAAACTGTTGTAGAGATGCTACAACATTCTCAGAGGATTCCATATTATCTGCAATCTGATCAATTTGAAACTCTCTGGAATTGCCCTTGTGAGATGGTGTTTGTATTTTTTCCACTGACCTGCTCATCTTCTGTGTATACCCAATTTCTTGCAGTTTCTACATGGTTTGTCTTTACACCAACAACCTTTAGCATTGTGAGACTGTGTCCCACAATGAAAACACACAATCTTTGAATGTTCTCCATATTGTGTTTTCTGTTTGATGCACAGTTTATTTGTTGCATAGATTACATGCTGTTGTTGCAACTCTCTGCCAATTTTAGTAGTAATCTCCATTGAAAGAGCAATTTCTAATGCACATTTTAGGGTCAAATCAGATCCCGCCCCAAGAAGCAGCAATCTGAGAAGAAAAGAGCAGTATAGATAAGTCCTCCAAGCTTGCCTAGACAGGATGCTCTGGAGCAGCCATTTTGGAAGCTAGAGAGACCTGGTCCTCCATGGGCTGGAGGGGCTAGTAACAGCCAATCAGGGACCTTCTGACCCAGATAAAAGGAGCTGCTTGGACTTAGCAGTTTAGTTCTTGGTTGGGACCTGAGAAGAGAAGAAGGGTGTTTGTCTCTGGTATGGTACCAGAGAAGACCCTGAGGATTCTGGCCCTGAAGTAGGGCTGGAGACAAAAGGGGCCTAGTAAGAAGAGACCTAGGGAAATAGAAGTGATAGACTGGAGCAAGCAGTGTGTGGCTGCTGTGTATGGGGTCCCTGATTGGACCTTGGAGTAGTGGATAGGCTCAGTTTCCCCTACTGGCCACAGGCAAAGTGATGTAAACTCCAAGAAGGGGACAAGTCTTTTTAGGAGCCTGAACAAAATGTTGAATTTAAGGGCTTGGAGCTGGGGTTGAAGACCCTAAAGAAGGGGAATAAACTGCTTATTTGTTGGACTCTGATACCCCAGAAGGGGTTGATTTAGATTTTGTGACTCTGCCAGAGGGCCAAGCCACTGAAGCCCCACCAAGCTCTGTCTGCAGGGGGTGAGAAAAGGACTGCAATACTACACCCATCTGGTAGGATGTGGTTAAGAAGTGAGTGCCTACTTTACAGTAATGTTAAATAGATGTCAATATTGGAAAGTAGGGTGATGGTTTGTTTTGTCTTGTTTTTTCTAAGTGTCCTGTAACTCTAAACCACTTTGACCAATTTTTTTTTTCAATCACTTCAGAAAATTCTCCTTTTTCTTTCAGAGAACTTTTTAATTTTTAGGCCAAACTCAATTGCTAGCCAGAGTCATAAAGGGTCTAAATATAGGGCTTATTATGAAACCCAGCTAGAACCTTAACTATGACATGACTACAGTCCCTTCATAATAAGGATACAGGTTCCATAGTTAATATTGAGCTGAGTTACACACTTAACTAGAACAAGAATGATTTTGGGTTAGTGAAATGATTAGGAGCCAGGAAATCCATCATAGCTTAAAGTGAGGTGGCACTTAAGGGTTAATATTGCTCCCCTTTACTAAAATGAGGTAAGGGAATGAAATTCTGGACAGGCTCTGCTGTGCAACCCACAATTTTATCAATTATAACTGACAAATTGTAGGATTTGCCCTTTTATATCTAATACACCTTAAAGAGGAAAGAAATCCTCTTTGTGGAGGGACAGATTGTGGTCAGCCCCAGTAAAAGTGCACAAGTGGCTTTGAGCCTCCTGAAATGGAGATGAGCACAACTGCAGCCCTTGTTTGCACCTAAGCACAATTAGTGGCACAAGCCTGCTAAGAGTGGTAGAGAGAGGCAGGCCCATGGATGCCCTGCCTTTCCACAGTGGTCAGCAGAATTGCTAACTGTAGAAGGAATTGCATGCATTTTTCAGGGTGGGGCACCAGCTGCATTCCCACAGCTTGCATTTGGGAAGGGTCACTTTTGCACTAGGTCTTCCATTTTTGACACCATGAACCCTCTTAGTTTACTCCAGAAGATTTTGGCATACCAAGATGCATATTATTTCTTCATTGATTCTTCACTCATTTTGGGTCTCTCTCTCTCTCCAATGTTTCAGAGTAGCAGCCGCGTTAGTCTGTATTTGCAAAAAGAAAAGGAGCACTAGTGGCACCTTAGAGACTAACCATCCGATGAAGTGAGCTGTAGCTCACAAAAGCTTATGCTCAAATAAATTGGTTAGTCTCTAAGGTGCCACAAGTCCTCCTTTTCTCTCTGTAATGTGTAAGTTGCTACCCTCTCACTTTAACTACTCAAAGAATAAGTTTGCCTGTTCTGCCTCTTATCCACACTATTAAACAGAATGCCTTTGATTGCCTTATTGCTTTCCTTTGTATTATATGTGGCTTTTCTATGACTGCGATCAGCTGTCCTTTTTATAGCTAATCCTGTTTGCGCCGAGAAGCTCTCCTGGTTCCATGCTGTGGGAAGTAAGGGATGGATATTTGAATTCTAGATCTATCTTAGAGTGGCTTGTCATCCACAGATCCTGAACAACTCAGCAACTTTTGTCATATTCTTAATGTAGTGAGCATAAAACACACAAAGAAAGCTTTATAACAGGGGTTCTCAAACCAGGGGTTTGGACCCATTAGGGGGTCGCAAGGTAATTACATGGGGGGGGGTCATGAGCTGTCAGCCTCCACCCCAAACCCTGCTTTGCATCCAGCATTTATAATAAATATATAGTGTTAATTTATAAGTGTGGGGGGGGGTCACACTCAGAGGCTTGCTTTGTGAAAGGGGTCATCAGTACAAAAGTTTGAGAACTACTGCTTTATAACCATACACAGTGCTTCTCCCAGGCAGCTCTTCTCTGAGTTAAATAAGCACATTAGCTGGTTGTTCTGCAGTTTGTACTCACAAATTTGTGCTTTTTTTTTTTTCCAAATAAAGTATCACTCATTTTGCATAGCACAGTATTCTGAGTTCACGTTGCAAGATGGTCAGACTGCAGGCTTTACATATAGCAAGCAGGGTAAGTTTGAAATAAAAACTGGCATTTTTGAGCCTACTCCTGCCTCCTGTTCTCTTACTGAAATGAAGTAAAAGAGACAAGGTGGGTGAGGTAGTATCTTTTATTGGACCAACTTCTGTTGGTGAGAGAGAGAAGCTTTTACGCCACACACCGCTCTTCTGCAGCTCTGGGAAAGGAACTCCCAACGTCAAAGCAAAATGAAATGTGGAACAGTGTTAGCATAAGTAGCTAGCACATATGGTCAGGGACCATCACCTCTGAAGTCCTAGGAGAAAAAGAAGGGGTTAGGGGGTTACAGACTGCTGTAATAAGACATAAATCCGTGACTCTGCTCAGTCCATGACTTTGGTGTCTAGCAGAGTAATGAATTTAAGCTCCCAGATGCATCTCTTGAAAGTGTTGTGCCGGTTTCCTTTGAGGAGGATGATTGATAGGGTCAGGTATAGAGCAAAAAGAAATCTTTCCTGAACACCTACTTCTGGCCTTCAAACAACCCTTCCAAGCTCATCAGAAATAAGCTCCCCACAGACCAGGAAACACCAACTCAAAGCGGCACCAGACCCTGCCAGAACAACAGATACAAAACCTGCAGACATATCTTCACTGCTACAATGATCAACAACCCCCCCAACCCAGTTTTCAAAATCTGTGGATCCACTCCACCTGGAATGGTCCCTTACAATATGTGCTAACTACTTATGCTAAACAATCCCTTCCACCTTGCATTTTGCTAGGAGTTCCTTTCCCATACCTGAAGAAGAGCTGTGTGTGCCTCAGAAGTTTGTCTCTCTCACCAACAGAAGTTCATCCAATAAAAATTACCTTATGCACCTGTCTTTCTAATATCTTGAGACTGACATGGCTACATCTACATTGCATGAAACGCAGTAACACCATTTGTCTTCAGTAATATTGAAGCCCCGTGTAAGAGGGTGGAAACCAGTTTACAACATCTTATGTAGAAAGAATACAGACTAACAGAGCTGCTACTCTGAAACCTAACATCTTATGTGTTATTACTACTAGCAGAAAGGCCATGCTGTTCAGGTGTAATTAATAGTCACCTGTGCAAAAAAGCTGAAAATGGCTGAGAACTGGATAGTAATAGACAGCGAATCCCAGTGATGATTGAACCTGATGATATTCTAAACAAAAAGAGCTCTGTCACTGTTTCCATAACTTCACACTGACTCATCAGATCTTCTCGGCTTCAGACTGATGTTTGAGGTTAGTGTGTGTGCTGATTGTTTTGGGAGAGTAGTGTAGGTAGCCAATATGGGCTGTGTGTGGAATGAGGGGCTGTGTGTGTTTGGTGTTGTTGTGGATGATGGTTGTATTGATTTGTGGCTAGAGGATGTAACAAGGATAGTTGCCTCCTCAGCAGCTCCTCAGAGCAAGAGGTCACTTTACAGCACTCTCTGTTTCCCCCTCTTCAGGCCCCCTTAAGAACTGCACAGTCCCAGGTATTTCTAACAAAATTACCCCTTCTGGCTGGGGTCTAGTTTATGTAGTCTGGCACCCAGTCTCCAGTGGCTCTCTGGGCTCCAAACCCTTCCTTCTTTACTAAGGGAATCCCAGAACACTCCTTCTGAGGCTCATGTTCTTCTTCTCCCTGATCCCTGTGGTTCACCCTTCACCCGTTCCACTCAGGCTGGCAACAAAGCCTGTCATGAACAGAAGTCAATGGTGTCTCTCCCCTGGTAGTTCAAAACAAACACAGCCTTTCTTTACACTCATTTTAAACCCCTTCATCCCAAGGTATCTGTCATCCCTCCTCTGATTCAACTACCCCTCCCACGCTTTACCTGGCTGAAGCTCAGTCTTCTGGCTCTGGCTTCCAAAGTGCCCTGGCTTCCAGCTCTTCCTTGCAGGAGGCTTCCTCTTCCTATTTGTAAGTGAGGGAATGGTCCCGCTATTGTGGGGAACTTTCCTAGCTTATACGCTACCCCGGTGGAATTGGCTAGCGAAAGGATCTGAGTCCTTGATCCCACTCACTTTACCCAGAGGCCTGCCTGACCTTGAGGAGGACTCCTCTTCCATTCTTTTGTGTGGCAGAGTCCCTGTAACCCCAACAAGGTTGGGCCTAGGATTCCTGGGGAGCTCAACCCCCAATCTTGTCATGGTCACTTAAGACAGGGGCAAGGGCGTCTTCACTCCAGGGTGCTCCCTCCTCTCTGGATGGTTCCCTGTCCACTGATCTTTGCATATAGTTCAAGCAAATACAATTTATTAAATAGCAATCAATTTAAAAAATAAGGAAAAAATGTGAAAGGTTCAAGGAAAACAACCCCGCTCTGTGGCATGGGGATATCACAACCAGCCGTCTCTGGAATGTAAGGGAAGTTCACCTTCCGTTCCTCACCTGTGACAGGCCTCCTTCCCAGGCTCTGGCTGTGCTGTAGGGATGCCACAGGTCTGGTGGCTCTGGTGGTGGCCACACACCTTCAGGCTCTAGGTGGCAGGATCCTTCTGCCCAGCGTTGGCCCCCCTGTCAGGGTTATGATCCCCGCCCCCACGTCTGGCCTGCAGGCATTTCCATGTACTGGGCTCTCTGTCCAGGGTTCCCCTTTGCTCTCCCCAGCTGCTCAGCGCACCTGGCTCCAGACGGCTCCAGCCCCAGCCCCAGCCCCAGCCCCAGCACTGCTTTTGGTCTGCTTTCAGCACAGCTCTCGGGGCTGCTCCTTTGGCTTTGGCTACCATGGCTCTACTCCCAGCACAGATCTGCTCCCTGGGCTGCTCCTCTGTCCCCTCTGACTCTGGCTGGCACAGCTCTACTCCCCAGCTCAGCTCGGGCTCCAGCTCAGCCCTGCTCTGGCCCAGGCAACTCCAGTTCTCAAGGAGGATGGCCCGGCCTCCTGACTCCCTCATTAGCCTGTCTGCCCTTTAAATCACATTAAGAAAAGGAGGACTTGTGGCACCTTAGAGACTAACCAATTTATTTGAGCATGAGCTTTCGTGAGCTACAGCTCACTTCATCGGATGCATTCTGTGGAAAGTGTAGAAGAAGCATGCTTTGTATGTATAAAAAGATCTAAAAAAAAATCTATAAAAAGCTGTAGCTCACGAAAGCTCATGCTCAAATAAACTGGTTAGTCTCTAAGGTGCCACAAGTCCTCCTTTTCTTTTTGCGAATACAGACTAACACGGCTGTTACTCTGAAACCTTTAAATCACATTGACTTGGAGCGTTGGCCTCTTCCCATTGCTCCTGGGGACTGTCAGTCTCAGGGTCCTGATTTCCCATCAACCCTTCACCTTTCTTTTGGTACTGGGAGATGGCCAACCAAAAACCCCACTAAGCTTTAGTAAGGGGCCAACAGTCCTCTTACATATTTCATGTTCCCCTCTGGCTTGTCATAGGGAAACACTTGTCCTTTATCAGGCCCCATCAAGGCTGTAAACATGGCACTGGTAGGTTGGAGCAGTTCCCTCTGAAAAGGCCCAGTCCACCCTCTGTCAGGGGCGGGCGTTGTACAGGGAGAATTGCATGGATTTGTGTTGGTGGCAAATGAGGGTTTGTGCTGCAGTAAGGGGCTGTGTGTTTGTGGTTATTGTGTGTACTGGTCATGTTGTGTGGCTGTGTTGATTTGTTCTTGGCCGGTTGTGCTGGGAGATTTGTATTGATTTGTGTGTATGCCTGTTAGGACCAGTAATCCACCATCTGTGCTGTGTTCCTCATACAACCAATGAAACTGTTGCATATAAACTAGTTGTAGAATAAGGATGGTGATCGGCTCACTTACTTCTGATACCACAAGGATCTCAACTCTTGGCATGGTATAGATACATACAACTATAGTAAGGAATGTCACACAGATGTAAAGCCAAAATGGTTGAGAACTTAAAATTGGACAGTAATAGACTGTGAAAGGCCCCGGAAGATTCATACTAGTGATTTTCTGACCAAGAAGAGCCCTCAGCCATGCTTGTATCTGTTTCCATTTTAGGCTTCAGAGTGACAATCCTAGAATTTTATTATATAGATACGTTATTATTTATATGTCTCCCCAGAGCTTACATTTTAAACCAGTTTAACCTCAGAAGAACTTTATATATCACATAGGGTGGCCCAAAATTGGTTCCATGAGCTCATTCAATGTGTTATAAAATGTAAATTATACAAATACTGTATAACAGCCAATTGATATAGTCACATAAACTCTAAGTCTATTAGACTTTGCAGAGAGTTCAGAATATTTTCCTTAACCCAAAATGTTTAGTTCAACCACCCTAAATAAAATTATGTCCCAGTATTCGTTGATTAATTTAGGGTAAAATACATTGCAGATATAGCGTAATTATCCAAATACAAGCAAAATAAACTCAGGGAATTAAGGTAAATTTAAAAGAAATCCAATCTTGTTAAGTATGAAAATGTAGTCAGGGCACTTAAATGCTGCCTTTTAGCAGCACCATGAGGGTAAAAACAATTGAATGTGTCTTTAAAAATCAATTTCAGTTAATGGGGGACCACAAACACTAAAATGCTTTAATCATAATTATATAGTTATTACATGGTGTCACTACAGATTGTTTAGAAATCAGAAGAACGTACAATACATTATATATATTCTATCTGTTTGAGGTAAATTGCAGTTTCCTCCTAAGGTTTATCTTATCTAGCTAACCTGTGGCAAAACTACAGCTTGTTTATTGTATCTACACTAGAATTTTAACATGTTAATTCATGTGTTTAGCTCACATATTAAAAATGCACCTTTTTTCCTTGTGTAGACATGGTCAAAGAAGCATAGTTAATATTGCACATTCTACCTGAATGCTCTTCTAATATAGATTTTTGAGTGGAAAGTATATAAATTCTCAGTTTTCCTAGAGTTCAGTAATTTCACATGGTAAATTTTGTTGGGTTTTTCTCCATTTTTTCTGGGCCTGTATACTCCATAGTTCATTGTCCCCATCCTTCATACCACTGGACAGAGCCCCTGCTCCTTGGTTAACAGTTTTGATTTTGATCTAGAGAGCACCAACACCCCAACCTGGAATTCCCATAACCATGTAACTCAGTCTATAGATAACAAAATTTTATTAAGATGAGAAGGTGTCAGTGACTGGAATGTGGGCACTCATGCCTAATGGTTAGAGTAGACACTGGTAGCCAAGAACCGAAGCCTAAGTCAGAAGCCAAGTGCCGGACCCAAGGGTCAAAGCCAGTCAGGAGCCCAAACTGGAGCTTGGGGTTAGAGTCAGAGCCCAGATGCCAGAGCCAAACACAGAAGTAAGGAATTGGAGCCATGGATCAGAACCAGCTTATATGGGGCAAAGGAAGGGACAGGGCTAAGGCTGGAACAAGGTGGGAGCTATCACAGCCGTGGGCAAATTGTTTGGGCAGCCGCTGAACTGCTGCTGGGCTTAAGAAGTGGTTTGCTAACTCTTCCAGCCAGTCAGGCAGTATGGCCAATTAGGCAACTTCCTTCTGGCTGGCTGTGCTCATTAGATTGCCTGGAGACTGGCTCTGCTGCAGTTCTGCTTCCTGACAGTATCCCCCCATCCCCATTGAGGGTGCCTCTAGGGCAGAGGCTCTCACAACAAATTTGTTGGTGACCTCAGAGTGCAGCCACCAACTCTGGCTAGTGGCCGTGCTGACAATTTTTCCTAAAATATTTAATTAATTTTAGGAAAACAAATATATGCACATATATGTCCAAATCATTGTAATTTATTTATGTAGTTTTTTCAGACTCAGTAATAAAAATAATTTACAGTTGTCTCTATTCCTTACTGGATATAGACAGCATAGAAACACACATAAGGTGCTTTGCATGTTCTTGTCCTTTTTGTTGTTTCTTTGGGTTGCACTTTTTTTTTTCCCCTTAAGACTTGCTAGCTGGTAAGTCTTCTGCTGTGAAAAGTGATATTTGTATGTTTGTTAATATCACTTTTCACAGTAGACTTACTCAGGCCCTGCAAGCCCTGGGATAAATTAAGCCTTGGATGGGGAGGTAGGCATGGAAGTAGCAGGGCCCAGGGACAATGCAGGGGTGGGGGGAAGTGAAATAGGGGGTGGTGAGCCTGGGGCCAAAGCCTGAACCAGAGCCTGAAGCCCCATGGCGGAAGTCTGCCTCCCCTACCTGCGGGGAAAGTGGGGAATTCACCAGCTGCCTGCACCTCTAGTGTTTCTGTCTCTGGAGCAGAGCAGGGTCCAACCACTGCTAGCAGCCCTGGGAAAGGGGCGACTCTTTCCCTCCCTCCATCACTATCCAGGAGGCTTTGACTGTGAGAAAAGGCCCTAGTGGCCGCATGTAGCCACGTTTGAGAAACACTGCTCTAGGGGCCTTGGGGCCCAGTTTCTCAGGGTCCTTCTGATGGAACTCTTGAAATAGGTCCAGGGCATAGATGATCTTTACTTGTTCCCTAGATCACTTGTCCAAACTGCAGCCTTCACAGTCCACTAGGTACTTGAGCCTTCCCCTAGTCTTGATGAGAGTTGAGGATTCAGTGGACCAAGTACTCCCCCTGCCCACAGACTGTTCTGGATGATGGTGGCAGGTTGGAGCTGTTTGGGTGTGGGTAGGGCTTTAAATGTTAGGTGTGAAAGATGGGGTGCATCTTTAAGAACTCGGGAAGCTATAACCTGAAGGCAATTGGGTTTTCCTTCTCTGTAACCTTGAAGGGGCCTAGATAGTAGTAGTTTAATTTAGTGAATGTGTGACTCAATCGAAGGTTCTAGTAAGAGAACCCCACCTTGTCCCCTATGGCCAGCCTGGAAGCACCCTAATGGTATTGTGTTTATAGGCTTCTCGGAAGGACTACAAGTGTTCCTTGAGCTTCTGGTGCACCTGGTAGAGGTGGGAGGTGAAATTCACAACTGGTGGTAGTGGGGAACTCACAGGCAAGCTTGAGTGGAAGCAGGGGTGAAAGCTATATTTTGCAAAGAATGGGCTATGTTGGAGGGATGAAGGGGTGTATGGATTGCATTGTTATATGCAAATTCAATGTAACACTGCAAGGGAAGCCAGTCATCCTAGTGGTAGCTCAAAAAGCAGAAAGACTGCTCCATGATTTGATTGATCCTCTGTTTACCTATTAGTCTTCAGGTGAGAGGCAGATGAGATGAGGGATTTGATGCCAAGGAGTCTGAGAAATTCCCACTAGAACTGGTAAATGAACTGGGGACCCCAGTCGGACACAATGCCTGTTGGTAACCAGTGGTAGTTGAAGGCATTTTCCAGGAAGTGCTGAGCTGCTTCCTGTGTTGTAGGAACCGTATGACACAGGATGAAATGTGCTATCTTTGTTAGGAGGTCAATGACAACCAGGATTATTGCGTGTCCCTGGGAGCATGGCAATTGTATGATGAAGTCCATTGAGATAGACCAAGACTACAGAGGTGTGAGCAGGGCAGGAGGAGACCTGGGGGCATTGATGGTAGGTTCTTGGTACAAGCGTAAAGGTCACAGGATCTTATAATCTACCACCAGAAGCTCATTTAGACCAAATTCCAGGTCTTGAATTGACCAAAATGGCTGGCAAGCAGCAAATCATGGCATAGCTTCGATATCTAAAGCGTATGTTGTTCCTTCCGAACATAAAAAACAAGCTTTGTGATAGAGGATGCAATTCTGTAATTGGAACTTAGAATTGGGTCAAGTACCTGCCTCATTAAAGGTCTGGCAGATCTAGGTCACAAATGGGTTGTTGAGGGGCAGGGAGTGGATGGAGGACATCTGATTGCTGTCCACAGTCCTACTGATAAAGTTGGATGCTTTGAGCATGCCAGGTTTGAGATATTCATCTTTGCAGGATAGGTCATCTGCCTTCCCAGTTCTTTGTCCCTAGGCACCAGGTTACAACAAAATCAAAGAGAGCAAAGAAGAGAAACCAATGGACTGTCAGATCCACAGGTATTTCAGGCTCTTATGGTCCATCAGGACATGGATCAAGAATCATACTCTTTCTAGGAGATGGCGCCACTCCTTGAAAGCTACCTTGATGGCCAGTAGTTTCTTTTAGCAAGTATCATAATTTTTTGTGGCCGGGGTTAGCTTCCAAGAATAAAAAGCACAGAGATGGAGCTGGTTGTGGGGGGCCCACATCACAAAATACTGCACCTATGGCAAAGTTTGAGGCATTGGCTTCAAATGTAAATGGTTTAATGCGCTCTGGGTGAATCAGGATAGGTTCCAAAGTGAATGCCCTCTTCAGTTGATTAAAGACTGCCTGAGCCTCCACAGACTAGGTGAACCAGCCCCCTTTTTGTAGGAGCACCTTTATGGGTGCAACCAGTCCAGAGAATCCTTTAATAAATCAGCTTTAGAAATTGGCAAATCCCAGGCATCACTGCATCCTGCTTACCTCCTTGGATGCCACCTTACGCGGATCCATGGTGTCATAAATATAAAGGGAAGGGTAAACCCCTTTGAAATCCCTCCTGGCCAGGGGAAAGCTCCTCTCACCTGTAAAGGGTTAAGAAGCTAAAGGTAACCTCGCTGGCACCTGACCAAAATGACCAATGAGGAGACAAGATACTTTCAAAAGCTGGGAGGAGGGAGAGAAACAAAGGGTCTGGGTCTGTCTGTATGCTGGTTTCTGCCAGGGATAGACCAGGAATGGAGCCTTAGAACTTTTAGTAAGTAATCTAGCTAGGTATGTGTTAGATTATGATTTCTTTAAATGGCTGAGAAAAGAATTGTGCTGAATAGAATAACTATTTCTGTCTGTGTATCTTTTTTGTAACTTAAGGTTTTGCCTAGAGGGGTTCTCTAATCTAATTACCCTGTAAGATATCTACCATCCTGATTTTACAGGGGGGATTTCTTTATTTCTATTTACTTCTATTTTTTATTAAAAGTCTTCTTGTAAAACACTGAATGCTTTTTCATTGTTCTCAGATCCAAGGGTTTGGGTCTGTGGTCACCTATGCAGATTGGTGAGGCTTTTTATCCAACATTTCCCAGGAAAGGGGGGGGGTGCAAGTGTTGGGAGGATTGTTCATTGTTCTTAAGATCCAAGGGTCTGGGTCTGTAGTCACCTAGGCAAATTGGTGAGGCTTTTTACCAAACCTTGTCCAGGAAGTGGGGTGCAAGGTTTTGGGAAGTATTTTGGGGGGAAGGACGCGTCCAAACAGCTCTTCCCCAGTAACCAGTATTAGTTTGGTGGTGGTAGCGGCCAGTCCAAGGATAACGGGTGTAATATTTTGTACCTTGGGGAAGTTTTGACCTAAGCTGGTAAAGATAAGCTTAGGAGGTTTTTTATGCAGGTCCCCACATCTGTACCCTAGAGTTCAGAGTGGGGGAGGAACCTTGACACATGGTGAGTCGCTTGGTGAGACAATATATCCCAAGAATTCTATGGTGTTCTTATCAACTCATGTTTCTCAGGCTTTGCCTAGAAGTGATTTTGGTGGAGTCTTTCCAAGACAGTGTGCATGTGATGATTGTGGAGGTCCTGACTTTCCAAGAAAAGAATATTTGTCTTGGTAAATTATGACATTCTTCCAGCATGTCCCTAAAGATGACACTTATGTTGGAAGGTCGCCAGGATGTTGCACAGTCCAAACAGGATGACTAAATACTCAAAGAGGCCATATTTGGTATGAAGGCGGTCTTTCCATTTATCTCCTTCCTGGATCTTCACCAGGTTATAAGCTTCACGGAGGTCCAACTTTGTGAAGACCATGGCAAAGTGGAGTCTTTCAAACAGCTCATTAATAAGTGGTAAGGGTACAAGATTATAATAAGAAATCCTCCTTAAAGTATCTTGGGCAGTAGTCCTTTGCCTCAGTTTCCCACCTTGCAGTGTGCAAGTCCTACTGATAAATGTCCTTTTAACACTCTACTCATGGTTTGTTGAGTGAGGTCATCAAAGTCCCAGAGTCCAGGTGAACATTCTGGTGAATTCATCTCCCACCCTAGGGAAGGGGTGGGCACATGATATCTTTGCCTCTATTCACCGCTGCTGTCACTGCCTCTGCCCCTGCTCACAATCACTGCTGTCACTGTTACCTCTGCTGCTGCTCTGCCCTGTTGTGAGCTTCCTCCACCTAGCCCAGTTCTCAGCAATTTCAATGGGTAGTGGGGAACCTCCCTGCTGCTGCCGCCTCCTTGGGTGGTATTGTAGATCTCCATGCTGGCTCAGATGCTTCAATCCACCACCAGCCAGGCCCCAAGTGCTGGGTGTGAGTAACTAAAGCCTAGCAAATGTGGGTGGCTGTCCAGCCCTTTCTCTCAGGTGTTTACAATCCAGCTGCCTCCACAGCCTTTTCCTTAAAGGCCTCAAAGTCCATATTGAGGTATTTGATGCATAGGGAGTGCAAAGGCTCCCAGCCATTGGTGCCAGCTCCGTGGGTGATCCAGGGCTGGAGAACCCACAGGGAAAAATTAGCCCTCTTTTCTAATTCAATTAGACATTAAATCTTCATAAAACTGTTCTGCTGGCTGGTGTTGGCAGCAACAATGGCCAGGTTCCATATCCAGGGATTCCTCTTAAAATTACAAAACTGATTCATGCCCCCACCCAGAAATGTGGGAGAATCAAATACCTCTCTTAAGTGCCTCTAACACTTTAGTTCCCTATTCACAAGCACTAAGTTTGCCTGTCACAAAAAACTTTTATGAAGGGGAGAGGGAACATGGTATTAATTTGGAAAAACATAGCAACAGAGATTCAAAACATAACTAAAAACACCCACCCTACAGTATCTTGCCTCAGTTTTCCTCCTTGCAATGTGAAAGTCCAATGGACAAATGCCTCTTTAATACACCACTCCCCCTTTCCCCTCACCTCATTCATGGTTTGTTGTCAGTAAAGTCCCAGAGTCCAGTGATGCATTCAGGAGGGTTCACCTCCAGCCCCTTTGTGGGAGGGATGTTGCTGCTGCGTCTTTTGTGCAGTCCAGTTCCACTACACCATGACCACCTAGCCCAGCTATGAATAATCACAACTGTAGGATTTGCTGGGTAGGGGGCACTTGTGCTGCTACTGCATCTCTCACACTGCTTTCAGCTACAATGCCATGTCCTGAGGTTCCACTATCTAGCCCAGCTCTTAGTGATTTCAGGTCCCATTTCACTGGGTAGCAGAGAACCTCCTTACTCCTGGGGGAATTCTGCACCACTGCGCAATGCAGAATTTTGCAGAAATTAATGTAAGGCATGCAGAATTTCCTTTCCCCTACAGAAATGGGCTGCAGTATTGACAGGTACTTGCTGACAGGTATTTTGAAATAAATTACTAAAATAATTGAGACTGGTGTGATTATGTAGCATTATTTTGACAAAAAATTTGCAGAATTTTACAAATTTTTCATTTTGGTGCTGAATTCCCCCAGAGTACCTCACTGCCACCTCTGCATTGTCTTCCATCAAAACACTATCTCCATACTGGGTCTAAGGCTTATCAGTGATTTCAGCACAAGTGGGCAGTGAGAAAAAGACTCTCAATTAAGTCTGTTTAGCTCTTCTTTAAGACACTGGAGAGTCAAAACCCTTAAAACAGTCCTCACCACCAAATAGGAACATCTATTCCACCCCTTGTGACTTTCACTAAGGTGGAGTACCAAATCCAAGTTAATGAATGAGGATTAAGTGTACACCTGAAGAAAAAAAAAAAAAAAAAAAAAAAAAAAAGAGTTGCAGTAGCAAGTCTCAGTACCCAGATCAGCACTCTTGGGCTTGCACTATATAAAATGGTAGTGTAGGTGCATTCACTCAGGCTGGAGCTTGGGTTCTGAGACCCACCCTGCCCTCACAGGGTTTCAGAGCCCAAGGAGGAGCATCTACACCACTCTTTTTAGCACCATAGAGCCTGAGTTTGCAGACATGAGTTCTGAGACTCTGCCACTGGTTGTTTGGTTTTTTGCTTGCAGTGTAGCCATTGTGACCCCCTCATTTAGGGCATATTAAGTACAGTTCTGATGCCCTTCAGTCACACAACATTTAATTAGCTTTGCATCCCACACTTAGGTGAATTTTAATCCAAAATGGGCAAAATTGATCTTAGCAAAGTAGGTATGTCTATGCAAATGGGGTCTTTTACTCTAGTTCATCACTAGATGGCAAGAGAGCTCATTCAGACCACTGGTTTACATCCATAACACATGAAATATTTAACTTATCAGATGTGCAATGTATTTATTAAGATCTATTCAAAGTGATAACTATTGGAAATGGAAAAATGTTTGTTTGTTAATGTAACTTGAAAAAGTTACAATTTAAAATGCAAATATATATACTGGCAGGAACTTTAACTTGGCCACCTTATTGTTCTGACCTTAATGCACGTCTGGCTTTCCCCCCCCCCCCTTGGTTTTTGTTTTGAACTTCGCTTTGTAAAGAAGTGTGTTCTTCTCAGTTTATCATACATTTGCCTACTAAGGTGTTCTTATCCCTTCCTCAGAAGGATCTGGTATTGGACATTGCTGCAGACAGGCTAGTGGAGTAGATGGACCCTGGGTCTGATCCAAGGGGGGGCAAGTCCTAGGTGTTCTACTGTAAACAAATCTTTTAAATCTGCTTGTATTCTACTTACTTTACCCCATTCTTTGGAATCTCATTTTTTCCTTTTCTTCCTGGTTCTTAGAAGAAACCCTGTGGCATGCTAATAACAGTTTTATCAACACTAAACAAATTCACTGTTCAAAGAATTGATTGAACCCCTTTAAGTCTGAACAATTGACTGCTGCTGGAGTTGTTTATGATATCATCAGAAGGGGTGGAGCTGGTTCTTGCAAGAACCAAGAAAAAAAAAAAAGGGAGACAATTAGAAGGGGATGCCAAAAAGAGGTAACTTTTTTTAAATTGAGTGCTGTTGTCCTAGTTTTCTTTAAAGACTTACTTAGTCTGAATCACACGACATACACACAGTGTAAGAGTAGTAATGCTGGCTATGCTTACACTGTAAAATGCCCTGTTATGTTTACTTTTGCAGACTTAACATTGAATTTACAGTCAACATCAATGCAATTACATTTTTAAAGAAAGTACAAGAAAAGAAAGTGAATACTTAGACAAATCTGTACAGTTAAGCCACATTTTACACTAGTATGATTCTGTCTGAAAGATTTTTCATGTGAAATCTCATCTGTAGGAACAAACATTTATTTAAACTGCATTTACATGTATTGCTAAATTTTAAAGTAACAAATTATTTTCCAAAATATTTCATACAAAATTCTGTTCCAGCATAGAAAATACAGAAAAATTTGTAAGTGATTAAAAATAGTGTACTGTGGCAGATATGATTTTTTTAGTGAAAGATTTCCATGTGAAATTGTGTTTGCTCTTATGGACCATAATATTGTGCTGGTTTTGTAAGTGCAGGCATGACTCGTTTTGCTTGTTGAAGACCATTTAAGACCCAGAATTCTGGTTGATGCAATTGTCAGCTGATGGGGATATGTAGCCCAAAGGCCATATGATTGGTCATGTGATCAAAGCAAGGCCTGTTATTAGTTTTGGAGAGTCAAGGAAGATCATAGGGAGTTGTTCTACTAGAACATTCAACAGGGGACATTGGCTATTAGGTCTCACCTAGCAAGGGCCTGGGAAAAGAGCCCACATGGGCTTATAGTCAGATAGTGAGCGGCCCTGGAACTTCCTAAAATTTTTCAGGGGCTATGGAGGATCCTTGCAACCAAGAGGTTAAAGGACTGTAGTGAAGCCTTAGACATGGGAAGAGAGAACTACACAGACCCTAATGAAAGGACAGGGAAACCTGAAGTCAAGGTATGAACAAGAGGGGAGTTTCCTGTGCAAACAGGAAATTAAATCTGTATCTCAATAAGCCAGAGCTCAGAAGGGGATATTTGTAACAATAACTGTGTGGCATATGATTATCTCAGAAGCCCAGGAGGGGAAACTGAGGTAGTAGCACACCTATCAAAGGCTCCCCTTGGGTACAGTTCCAAAAGGGAATGAAAAAACTAACTATGTGCATACCCACCCATATGGAACCTAAAATCTTTCATGTTCAAATTCGCATCCCCGCCTTCCCAACTGTATAGAAGTCTGCTGTTTTACTTCCCTCCACTTGCTTTTCATATCTTTCTCCCATAAGCACTGCTCTGCTTTCTCACCTACACCTGGAAAGTCCTTCTAGATTCTGTATGACTCATTTTTCCTCTCCTCCTCTAAACTCTCCTCAAAATCCTCTTCATTGCGAAAATCTCTCCACCAATAACCCATACTTCCATGCTAACCCAATAATCCTATGTCATCACCAATTAAAATAAGGAATTTACATTCCATGTTAATTGGAAAAAGGTAAATATAATACCCATATTTTAAAAAGGGGCAAGGAGAGAACCTGGGGAACTACAGACCAGTCAGCCTCACTTCAGTCCCCAGCAAAGTCATGGAGCAGGTCCTCAAGGAATCAGTTCTGAAGCACTTAGAGGAGAGGAAAGTGATGAGGAACAGTCAGTATAGATTCACCAAGGGCAAGTCATGCCTGACCAACCTGATTGCCTTCTATGAAGACATAACTGGCTCTGTGGATATGGGGAAAGCAGTGTACGTGATATAGCTTGACTTTAGCAAAGCTTTAGATATGGTCTCCCACAGTATTCTTGCAAGCAAGTTAAAAACATATGGATTGGATGAATGGACTATAAGGTGGATAGAAAGGTGGCTAGATTGTCAGGCTCAACAGGTAGTGATCAACGGCTCAATGTTGAGTTGGCACTCGGTATCAAGCGGAGTGCCCCAGGGGTCGGTCCTGGGCTGGTTTTGTTCAACATCTTTTTTATGATCTGGATGATGGGATTAATTGCATCCTCAGCAAGTTTGCAGATGACACTAAGCTGGGGGAGCGGGGGGGAGAGATACAATGGAGGGTAGGGATAGGGTCCAGAGTGACCTGGACAAATTAGAGGATTGGGCCAAAAGAAATCTGATGAGGTTCAACAAGGATAAGTGCAGAGTTCTACATTTAAGGAAGAATCCCATGCACCGCTACAGGCTGGGGACTGACTTGTTAAGCAGCAGTTCTGCAGAAGAGGACCTGGGGATTTCAGTGGACAAGAAGCTGGATATGAGTCAGCAGTGTGCCATTGTTGCCAAGAAGGCCAATGGCATATTAGGCTGTATTAGTAGGAGCATTGCCAGCAGATTGAGGGAAGTGATTATTCCCCTCTATTCAGCACTGGGGAGGCCACACCTGGAGTACTGCGTCCAGTTTTGGTCCCCCCACTACAGAAGGGATGTGGACAAATTGGAGAGAGTCCAGCGGAGGGTAACAAAAATTATTAGGGGGCAGGGGCACATGACTTATCAGGAGAGGCTGAGGGAACTGGGGTTAATTAGTCTGTAGAAGAGAAGAGTGAGGCGGGATTTCATAGCAGCCTTCAATTACCTGAAGAGGGGTTCCAAAGAGGATGCAGCTAGGCTTTTTTCAGTGATGGCAGATGACTGAACAAGAAGCAGTGGTCTCAAGTTGCAGTGGGGGAGGTCTAGGTAGGATATTTGGAAACACGGAGTGTGGTGAAACACTGGAATGGGTTACATAGGGAGGTGGTGGAATCTCCATCCTTAGAAGTTTAAGGCCCAGCTTGACAAAGCCTTGGCTGGGATGATTTAGTTGGGGTTCATCCTGCTTTGATCAGGGGATTGGACTAGATGACTTCCTGAGGTCTCTTCCAACCCTAATATTCTATGAACCTTGCAAAAAACCCCACGAATATCATAACTTTGTTCAGCTTGTCTAAACTGGGAAACCATATTTTATAATACATCCTTGAAGAGTCGTAAATAATACAGTGTTAAACATGGAAGGCCAGATTCTCTGGTACACCATCATGCCACTTTAGTCAGTGGTTAAGGTTAACTTGACACACCATTAAACATGACAGTCGCTTTCTACACTGACCACCACATCATGTTTAACATTGCAACTACTCCTCAGGATTGTTGTGTTCTTGCACAATGTAATTTCCCCAAAGTAGAAAAATACATTCTAGTGTAAGCCTCCTTTCCAACCCTTGCCTGATGTAATATCTTTCTTGTTATGTCACAGCTAAAGACTTTTAATATTACCTCTATACAGTTATGTAGATCTTCTCACATGAATAAATAATTGCAGTTCTGCTTTTGCACAGAGGAAAATGTTATAAATACAGATGCCTATATTCTGTCCTCCAGAAGAACCTATGGGAAAGAAAAAGAAAGAAGAGAATTCAGTTTGGTAACCTACTTGGAGAATCCTTACAGTACTTGCCCCAGACACACTGATTTCAGTGCAATGGGTGTGACATTCTGAGTGTACCTGGTATGGATCATTAAGAATTACAAGGAAATTTTGGTTCTACCCTGGCATATCTGAAAGTAGCTGCATGGAGAGCCTTCTCATTCATATTGCTCCCCGACCATGGTTGCATGCTATCCCTGTCCTCAAGTTGTGAGTGGGGATGAGATGCTGTGAAGAGGTTACTACAATACTTAAAGGACAAATAATATCTGTGCAGATTTCTGCTGGAAAATCTGCTGGGTATTTTTGTTTTTGGGGAGTGCATGCATATGTGTGAGAGAGAGAGAGAATGTAGCGAAGCGACAACTCACCAGTGTGGCACCTCCTGCTGGTCATCTTGGGAATTAGCTCTTCCAGCCCAGGGCACCTTTTGCAGGCCAGTGTCTTGCCTGCCACTGGCCCTGTGTCCCTCCCAGATCCTGGTGCTTCCTCACCCTGGGGTGCTGCCCCCTGGCAGTGTCCCCACACTCTGGGTCTCCCCTCTCAGGGAGCCCCCAACTCTCTAAACCCACCTTGCCTCAGTGGCTACTGCCAGTCATCATCTAGTCCCCGCTCACTGGGGCTGACTGCAGGGTAATGGCCACTCATCATTGGCAATGAGGTTGGACTAGCTGCCTCTGCCTATCCTCAGTCTATACCTCTGTGGCCCCAGTACCTTTCCTGGCCTTTAGCAAGGCCTGCAGCCTGGAGGTTTTCCAGACTGGAGTCTCCTAGCTCTTCTTGCCTTCCCCCAGCACTCCTCTACTCAGGTACCCTGCTCAGCTCCCAAGCAGCCAATTCCTTCTCTCTCTACAGCTAGAGAGAGACTCTTTTGCTTCTAGCCCACAGCCCTCTTATAAGGGCCAGCTGGGCCCTGATTGAGCTGGCCACAGCTGTGGTCAGCTACACAGTCAGCTTCCCCCAGCTGTTCTTAATCCCTCTCCCTGAAGCAACCCTCTCCACGGCTGCTTTTAACCCTTCAGGGCTGGAGCGGGGTGACTACCCTGCTACAGTGAGAGAAACATAATCATAGAGTTTAAGGCCTGAATGGACCACCAGAGCATCTAGTATGACTTCCTGAATATTACAGGCCACTAAACACCATCCAGCCACTCTGCACCAAATCCAATAACCAGAATTGATCAAAGTATTACAGCCCTCAGGAGGCTAAGCTGTTGTGTGACATAGGCTGTGAACAGGAGGGACCCAGGTGTATCAAGGCCTGAGGTGCCTGCAATGTCAGGGAACTGATTTAGTGAGCATGCAGCATAGAACAGTAGCTCCTCTCTTTTGCCTGCCTCTGGCCAAACATCCCCCAATACTCATGGAGCCCAACCTCATAAACTTCACATAGAAAGGCTTCTGTGGGTTCATAGCAGTTGGAGAACACATTCCATAGACTTGCCCCCTGGCTCCAACCATCCTGGGTTATAACTCCATTTTACCACAAAGTCTACTCCTTATGCTGCCCTCTTTAGCACAAACTGTGGAGAGTATGTGAACCAGAGTTTCCTGTAGTGAGCTATTCTCCCACCTGCTTATTACACTACTTACTGATACTAACTGACTGGACTATGAGCTTTGCTGCTGCAGTTGAATTTTACAGGCATTAGAGCTGGCTGGGATTATTTTTTTTATAAAACATTTTTCTGCTGGAAAATGCCAATTTGTCAAAAATTAAACTTTTCACAGGAAAGGGTTGGTTTTTACAGCTGTCCTGTTTCCAAAACATTTTGGAAAAAAAAGTTTCAAAGTTATTGAAATATCCTGTTTCAACATTTTCTAAACAAAGTTCTGTTTTTCATTTCAAAATAACTTCTTGTATTGAAATTGAAATTAATTTATAATTTAAAACATCCAAAAAATTAAAATGTCAAAACTGAAACATTAAGAATGTATCAAAATGAAATGTTTTGATTGACCCAAATCTGAAAGTTTTTGCTTTTCAACAAAAATTTGGCTCTTCATCCCAATTTGGGACTGGAAAAATGGTCAACATGTCAAATTCTCACAGGATGACGGGAAAACCATTTCCCAGCAAGCTTTATCAGGCACCTCCCATTGACAGACATCAGTAAACCCAAAGATGTTTAAAACAAAGTATTAGTTAAACTTCTAAAAAAGGAGAGTTCAGCCTTTACTGACTCAAATACAAATGCCCTCCCTCACCAAGCAGAAAAACTCATTGAGCCTGGACTTGAAGAAGAGAAAGGAACAAATCATGTGAAGATGCATCATATGTTCCAGGACAGTAGTCCATTGTCTGTCTGTAAGCCTATTTGTCTTTTTTAATCAAACTCTTTAGACTTATTGGACATTTACAGCCTCAATAAAGTTTTGGAGTGTGAATCCATTCACAAAAAAAAAATTGTCCTGGTGCCTCATTTGTTTGGAAAATTATAGGAATAAGTTATTGTGCAAAGCCTGATCATGTAGGAAAAAGTAGGCAAGAAATGTTGTAGGCAGCTTGAAGTGAGATACAAAAGCATACTTTGTAATGCAAAGATCAAGATGCAAGAAGCGAACTCTCCTGTACATTGCAGAGGGGGCGGGGGGGATGTTGACCGAAACAGGAGAAAGAATTGACAATGGCCAGGAGTCCCGATCTCAGGTTTGCCTCCCTTTCTGTATCTATCACTGGGGGTTTGTGTTCCCAGATATGACTCAGACCGGATAAAGGTACAACAAGTTTTATTAATGGGGTGGCAAGGACTCCCCAAATAACAAAGTGAGACAAATAAAATAAGGCAGGCTGTATCAATAGGGATTTGTATACAGGAATTAAAATGACAATGACTCTACCATCTCTAGCAGCTTGTTCTGGTGATGTTTTCTCTTCTTCAAGATGGATGCAGCAGGGCAGGGCAGCCGGATCCCTCAGATGGGAATAGGACCTCAGGGCAGGAACAGATGAGCGTCTTCTCAGATAAAATGAGAGTATTCAGGAAATTGAATCCCTTCCCCTCCCTTCACCTGCGTCGTTGTGCATGGAGCAAGCAATCACTATAGGAGATGAAATACGTGCATGTAGGTGAGTATATCTCCTGCTAAGATGACCCTGGTGGGGTGAATGGCCTACCCTCAGTCACTTACTTTGTCTCAAACAGACAGCAACAAGACTCTGCCACTCAGGCGGGCAGCCCCGGTCTAATCTGAGCACCACCTTATATAGACATTGAGTTGCTAGGCAGATTAGCTGATTGACAATAACTAACTTTTTCCGCCTAAACATAAAAAGGCGCCAAACTCAGAGTGAGGAGGGGACAAGAAGCGTTTACAAAATGGATGCCCAGTTGTCCTTTAGAGGATCCAAGATGGCCTTAGGATTTTTACCTCTACAGTCCCCTCCTTGGCGATGATGGAATGTAACTATTTACATAATCAGAAGTCGCCATACTTACTAGGGCATATTGGAGTATCTGAACCTATGCTCAACCTTATTAAACCTGGCCTTGGTCCAGGCAAACAACAATATATACAAAATGAACAGAATTAACTGTGTGACCAATATTACAGAAAATGGATGTGCCAATAAACGCCATCCCTCAGACATACCAGTTGGGTCAGAGAAAAAGGAGCTCCACTAGTGGGTTACTCCTGCTGTTTTGAGTACCCTGTTTAAAACTGCACCAATTTGATTGGTGGAGTGATGGACAGCTAACATGGTGATCCTACCTTGTTCCAGCATGTTACTGATTTGTTGAGCCAAATCAGGGTGGTTAGCGAGATCTTTTAGCAGAGAAGCATTGATACCTAACCTTACAGGTTCTAAATGCTTATATAAATGGTACGCTGTCCTTATGGTACGAGATGTTAACTTTTCTGACTTAAACATAATATCACCCCTCAACTGTTAACACAAAACATAAACACAAATTAGGATGTACAGGATTTCACACAGTATAATAAGAGTTAACCACAAAACACTTACATGTACTTCTTATACACACACAGTGGTCATTGATAACTGCTACTTGTGAATGAGCCCTTGGTTGTGGATGTAACTCATAGTGGCACCTCCCTTCCTCAGGACTTAAACAGATGTGTGCATCTGGCATTACTTCAGCAGGGCAGTTGTACCCTATCGAGTGTCTCCATAGACAAGAACTCACATCTATAGCATGGTACTCCATATTTACAGGGGTTATCCATTTAGGAACATCAGTAGGTAACATAACTGAATCCTGAGCTATTATTTCTAAAGTAAACAAAGGGTACACCCACAGGACAGTGGCATTATTTATGGTTAGTACTCTGGCAGTTATTTGCTGGGTGCTGGGAAGGAAGTAAAAATTGATAAGTTCCCACCAAGCTGAATATTGCTTTTCAAAAGGGGAAACATCCTTAATCATTTTATTTTTAATTTCTACTGGGAGAATTCCTTGAAATCCAGACCTTAGTATGTTGCTTGTGATTGGCTGCAGCCATAACTGAGCTTGGACACACGAGAGTGACCAAGCATTAGAGTTTTCTAATACTTCAAATGCCTCTGCCACCTTATGCCAGCCCTCCAATTGTGTGGTATACCATGTTTTAATGATATCAGTGATGTTACATGATAGATCTCCCACCTTGTCAAGGGCAGATGTTAATGGCTGACTGAGAGATGCTACCTCGTGACCCAGAGCCCCAATTTTCGCTGATAGAGACCCTACGCCAAGGGCACTCACAACCCCTAAACCTGCACCGGCACCTCCCAGAATTTTAGCAGCGAGGTCTTTTCTTACCCTACTGTACCTGGGTTCAACACTTAAGAGCCAAGATTTCCAGCCCGAAATAGATGGTGCCACAAATGGGGTGCAGTTAGACATGATCCCGGAGATTAGGGCTTGCACATCCACAACCACTCTTTTAATAGAATATACAGGGTTGGATACAACCATTCTTTTGAGATTCTGGTTGATAACCAAAGGTCCAGCGTGACTGAGATGTGGAGATGGTATTATAGTTACCTCAAGGGTTTGAAGTAATCCAAAAGGACCCGCTGGGGACGAGCTTCCAGAATCTTTAAATGTCATATTTGCACTAAGGACACCAGTGCACTCAACCATAAATATTACTCCTGGCTCTTCACTTAGACAAAAATCATTTTTAACACTGGGAGATTTACAAACTTGAGAAGGACTGCTGGCGCAATCAGCAATCATTCCATAAGATTGCATAGCAGTGTGTAACCTAATGTACATTGAAGACTGATGAAACTGAATGGAGAATTTGAATGAGGAAGGCCCCTCTCTCATGAAAGATTCCATATTGGAGGACAAGCACATGCACCATTGGTAATAGCTGGTCCCCCAAAGCTTTGTTGTCCTGGTAATGTGATATTCCATGTACAGCTTTCTCTAGGTAACAAAACTTGTCCCAATGGACCAGTTTCACTACTCTCTATGTTACGAGAAGTATATTTGGTACCTATGACTTTGTCCACAATATTTTCAGTTTCCATGATCCAAATCAGGTCACATTGACACTCATCCTGAACAGTATAGACCGTCACAGGAGCTGTATTATTCACTCGCTTAATGCTGCGGGTAGCTTCCAAGGATGTTAAAAAATTTGGAGTAGCCCACCCAGTTGTTGCATCACGCGCCAGTTCAATGTTACAAAAATAATATTCATTAGGTTTCACATAAACTGTCGTATTGACATAACTACAAAGGCAACCATCCAGAGTATTTGATGAATGAGGTTTTCCTGCAGGTAAACAGAAAAAACATTTGTTAAGTATTCGAGACATCTGGCTCAGCTCCCTTCCATGGCTTTAATTGGCTAGAGTGCAACCATTTTACATGTCTTTTCTTTTTGTCAGGGATCTCTATTTGATATACATTGGAGCTGGCCTTCTTAACAATTGCAGGTAGACCTACCCACCTAGGACTCAAAGCATGACCCTTGTCGGAGTAATATTTGTAGAGGACCTTATCACCTACGTCCCACTCAACAACCTTTACATGCTCGAGTTTTCTATCCATTACTTTAATGTTTGATTTCAGTTGGACAGCCACTCGTTGTTGTATATCACTGATACTATGCAGTATTTGAGTCACATAGGTGTCTATCTTAAGCCTAGGTTGGTAGTTATCTGGGGCCTGTCCCCCTGCCCACCAATGTTCTGGGGTTCTCATAGGTCGTCCCATCATTGTTTCAAATGGGGTAAAGCTGTGAGACGCTATCATTGACCTGATGGCCATGAGTACGAGGGGAAGCCTTACATCCCAGTCTTTTCCCTGGAGAGAGATGACCTTCCTTAATGTGGATTTGAGAGTTCTGTTTGTTCTTTCGACTGAACCAGAGCTTTGAAAATGGCCTGGAATATGGAGGTGCTGTTTTATTCCTAAAGCCTGACATAGCACTTGAGTGATTTCGTTGGTGAAATGTGGACATTGGTCCGAGTCCATTTTGAGAGGCAATCTGAACCTGGAGAAAGTCTCTTCCAGGAGAACCTTAGTGGTTGTTTTTGCTGTGCAATTTTTAGTTGGGTAAGCTTCCACCCATTTAGTGAAAATATCAATGATCACTAGACAATATCTGTGGCCTCTGCCAGTGCAGGGGAGAGGGCCAATATAGTCAATTTGGATTCTACACCAAAGACCTTCTGTGAGATGGTGCTGCAGGGGTCCTTTTGCAATTCTTGGTGTTGCGTTGTTTTCCGCGCACTTTAAAAAGGATTGAATGTGCAAGGTAATGTCCTTCCACATTCCTGGCCACCAAGCCACAGGTGTTATGCGTGCCGTAGTCTTTTTGGGACAAAAATGGCCTTGCTGGTGGGCCAAATTGACTAACTCTTTTCTTAAACAACTGAGCATTACCAGCACTGGAAGCGCGTTATCATTTTTTCTGAGAGCTAGGATAAGCACATGCCTATCTAGTGTGACAAAGTTCCTCCTTTACCTTGGTGGGTCTTGTGCTTATTGGCGGATTTGCTCACCTTGGAGCTTCACAGCAGCCCTCAGCTTGGCCGTTTTTCTGAACCCACAGTCCAGGTCAACTCCTCCTGTGTCTGACCAGGAGTTGGGAGGTTTGGGGGGAACCTGGGCCCGCCCTCTACTCCGGGTTCCAGCCCAGGGCCCACCCTCTACTCCGGGTTCCAGCCCAGGGCCTTGTGGAATGCAGCTGTCTAGAGTACCTCCTGGAAGGAGCTGTGCGACAGCTACAACTCCCTGGGCTACTTCCCCATGGCCTTCTTTATTCTCACCATAGGACTTTCCTCCTGGTGTCTGATAATGCTTGTACTGCTCAGTCCTCCAACAGTCCACATTCTCACTCTCAGCTCTTAATGCCTCTTGCTCCCAGCTCCTCACACGTGCACCACAAACTGAAGTGAGCTCCTTTTTAAACCCAGGTGCCCTGATTAGCCTGCCTTAATTGATTCTAACAGCTTCTGGATTGGCTGCAGGTGTTCTAATCAGCCTGTCTTAATTGTCTCCAGAAGGTTCCTGATTGTTCTGGAACCTTCCCTGTTACCTTACTCAGGGGAAAGGGACCTATTTAACCTGGGGCTAATATATCTGCCTTCTATTACTCTCCTGTAGCCCTCTGGCCTGGAGGGAGAAGGAGGGAGAGGGCTGCTGCTCCCACTGCTGATACTGCTGCTGCTAGGCCCTGGGCTCTCCCTGCTGCTGCTCCTGCTGCTCCAGCCGCTCCCCTGGCTGGGCCAGACACCACCCCCCTTCTTTGCTACCTGGTTGCTGGCCGGCTGCTGGACCCTCCCCCCCACCCTCTGGTGCTGATACTGCTCCAACTGCAGCCCCTTGCCACTGCTGCTGTGGACACCACCACCACCACCTAAGAAGGGTCCTTTCTGCCTACCCGGACCACCACCTGGAGTTCCTAGAGCTGCTGCTGCAGAGTTTGCTGCCTGGAGCTGCTGAAGCCCCAAGGAGAAGAAGAGGACCATCTACCAGTGGGGGTGTCCCTCCCTTTCTTCCCAATGCTGCCCTGTTACCTGCCCTCTCAACCCTGTGGAAACCCATCTCCATTGTGAGCCCTCTCACTGGGCTGCAAAGACCCCATCCTCCGTCATGTCCTCTCCTTCCACCAGCAGGTGCAGCTTCAACTGCCGCCAGCGGCGCATGGTGGAGAGGCGCTCGAGGGGTCATTTCCGGTCCCCTACCAGGGGACCCATTACCAGGTGTACTACTCCACAGGGGAGACTCGGTGCTACCTCTGCTGGGCAATGGGGCATGTCCAGAGGGACTGCCCGTTGGCCCGGCAAGGAGGGGCATCTGGGACCCCCGAGCCCCAGCAGGGTGCCGGCCTCGTCATCGCCGGCGCCCCTGGCTGCCTGGCCCCCGAAGCCACCCCTCCTCCTTCCCAGTCCACCACTGCTCCCACTGTGCCCAGACGAGCAGGAGAGCCCCGCCTCCACCACACACAATCTGGCGGGGCCTGTGGAGGAGGATGCAGCAGGGATGTTGCCAGGAATGGGAGAGGGTCCACCCCAGGAGGAATCTTCCCTCGTGCTGCCCCACCATTACTCCCCCCGAGTCCCTGAGCCATCGCCCCTGCCCCCTGACTCAACGCCTGTTAGCCAGCCCCCAGATGATGCCATGGAGGGCTGAGCCCTAGTACAGGGGAAGCGGGGCAAGCGGAAGGCTTGAGCTCCGCTCCTCCCATCTGATGTAGAGGCCACCCGGAAAACCAGAAAGGTGGGCACCGATGCCAAGCCTTCCGCTTTGCCCACGGGTGCGTTCCATCCATTGGTGCTGGCTGGGAAAGACGTGGCAGCAGCGGAAGGTAGTATCTCCTCTCCACGGGAGTCCCTCCCCTCCAAGGCCCCCGAGGGAGCCCCTCCTCCCCTGGTACCATCTGAAGCCCCTGTGAGCCCCGAGGCGACCGTCGCTTCGGGTGCCAGCGGGAAGAACCCCAGGGTGGCAGAAAGCAATCTCCCCTCCATATATGAGGAGATCGAGGCCCTGGGTCTGACCCCGGTCACCCAGGGGGAGGACGACCCTTTGCCAGCGGGCCTCAATCTGGGGGACCTCACTCCAGCCCCCCTTTTCCCATGCTCCCTCCCCCTAACCGTTCTTTCCGCTCCCACCTCCGAGGAGCCCCTGGACTCCTCCATCAATCCAGCCACAGAAGGCACCCTGCTGACAGCTGCCAAGCCTGTTGAGGCAGAAAGGTAAACACCAAGATAGAGCAGCGGACCCGCGCTCCACAGGATGGCCTGAAGTGCAGGTGGGAGGGAGCTCGCCTGCCAGCCGTCCCCGACCACCAGGACAGAGCTCTTGACCCAGCTGACCAGGGCGGAGGAGGCTGCTGAATAGATGGCCTGGCAAGCCTGCACCCGTGCCAAGTCGCCCGGGTCCTGGACCACAAGGAGCACGTCGTTGGCGTACGCCGACAGGACCAGCCCCAGCTCCAGCTCCTGCAGCACCAACCCTGTCAACCTCCTGCGGAGGAGATAGAGGAAGGGCTTGATCGCCAGAGCGTACAGCTGGCCCGAGAGGGGGCACCCCTGCTGTACTCCTCATCCGAAGCTGACCGGTTTGGTCAGGGTCCAGTTGAGCCTGACCAGACACTCTGCCGAAGCGTACAGCACCCGGAGAAAACCCACAAACTAGGGTCTGAAGCCAAACGCTTGCAGAGTGTTAAGGAGATACCCGTGGTCCACCCTGTCGAACGCCTTCTCCTGATACAAGGACAGGAGGGCAAACAACAGACCATCCCTACACCCAAGTTCCAAAAGATCCCGGACCAGATATAGGTTGTCAAAGATGCTGTGGCCCAGGATGGTGTAGGGCTTGCATAGAAGGCTCTCGCCCTCCTGCACATCTCCACCAGATCCGTGAGGGGGGTGCCGTCTTCTGCCAGATGCCTCTCCAGCTCTAAGACCTCCCATTCCAACTGCTCTATCGCTGCATCCCTCCGTTGGCTGGCGCCCCGGGTGTAGTTACAGCAGAAGAGCCGGGCGTGTACCTTCCCCAGGTCCCACCACCGCCGTGCCGAGGGATAGGCACGCTAATGCCCTCGCCAGGCCAGCCAGAACTCCCAGAAGGATGCCACAAAGCCCACATCCTCCAACAAGCTGTTGTTGAAATGCCAATAGGCCGGCCCCGGCCTCTCTGCGCAGAGGGAGGCCATCACAGTGGCTAAATGATGGTCAGAGAATGGGGCCGGTGGGATGCTGGAGAAGTGGACTCGTGAAAGGTGGAAGTGTGATAAATAAATATGGTTCAACCAGGAGTGGCGCGACTGATGGGCCTCCACGCGGACAAAGGTGAACGTGGAAATGTCATCCGGGTGGTGGTCACGCCAGACGTCCACCAGGGAGTGATGTTCTACTATCTCCCGGAGGACATCCACAGCGGCCGGGCACTGCTCGGTCCCCGAGCGGTCCCGCTCCTCAAGGGTGGTGTTGAAGTCCCCGCCCAGGACCAGGCACTCGTGAGGATCCAAGGTGCTGAAGAAGGCGGACGCCTGCTGATAGAATCACAGCCGCTCCGGTCCCCGCCCCTTCACTGTGAGCCGGCTGCACAAGCTGCAGCCAGTCTGCTTCCAGACCATGCCAAGGAAACATCTATACACACTTGTGCTCCACACGCTTCACGCCCTCACCCTTGCGTCCTGCCCCAATACAAAATGGCAGGACCTCCTGCCACCTTTGGAGGGTGAGGAGCCCTGGTGGACCAGCCTATATTCCACCTTGGTCCCGAGGCCTGCTGGGGATATCAGTTGGCAGCTCCTTCACGGAGCCGTGAACATGGGCGTGTACTTGGCGTGGTTCACCCCTATCCCAGACACCTGCCCCTTTTGCGGCTTGAGGAAAACCCCGGATGACATATATTTGGAGTGTGCCAGGCTGCAGCCCCTATTCCGGCTCCTCACGAATATTTTATTATGCTTTTGGTTGCACTTTTCCTCTCACCGTCTTATTTATACACTCCCTATCCACGGCCCTACAAAGTCACGGGATCTCCTGGTCAACCTACTCCTGGCCCTAGCTAAAATGGCCATCTATAAAACCAGAGTGAGGAGGTAGGTTGATGGAGTCTCCTGTGACTGTGCGGCCTATTTCCGATCCTCCGTCCATTCACGTATCTGGGCAGAGTTCCTCTGGGCGGCATCCACTGACTCCCTTGACGCCTTTGAGGAGCAGTGGGCACTATCCGCGGTTCTCTGCTCGGTGTCCCTTCGTTTGACCCTTTGACCACACTCCTGTCCCTGTTATTTCATTAGTTGTCCCCCGCATTTATTTGGTGTCCAGATCCTGTGGATCCCTCTCTTAGGCTAAGGGGGGATCTTTTAGCAGTGGATCCTCCCCAGCCTAAGAGGGGGATCCACAGGACCTGAAGGGGATCCTTTAGACCACTTCCCGGATCCCAATAGGATTACTCTCCTGTAGCCATCTGGCCCGACCCTGTCACACTAGGTAGACAGAATAACCTTTACACTCCTTCTTTTCCAGCAGACTTTTGATTTGCTGGTCTTGCTGCTGAAGTTGCTTGATGTCAAACTGACTGTTTGCATTAGGATTTGATGGCTGGACCTTAGAGACAGGTGGTGAAGACCGTAGTATCCTTTTCGAGGTTGGCTGTACAGCAGCATAGCCGGCGTGGGTTTGGTCATCCCGGTGGTAACAACACGATCTACAACCCACACAGTTAGCTCCATCTCTTTTCCCTTTATGAAGCTATTCTCAGCTTGAAGGGAGACTCAATCACTGGAATCGATGGTGGCAAGGGCACTCGTGATCTTGACCCTCCAAGAGTAATGCATACAGAATAATACTGAACTGGGGTGACTTGTGAACCTTGATGTCCCAGTTTACTAAACTTAGAGTCCAGGTAGCTAGTAAGGGGGATGACACTTGCCCTTCCTTGATTTTTCCCGACACCACATACTTAATTGGAGTGTGCGTTGTTCTCAGGACGACTGGAGCCAACCCCATTAATTACTCCCAGTAACTAATCGCCCATACCAGCGCCAGGACCTCCTTCTCACAGGGACTGAATGTACGTTCCACCTGAGTAAGAACCCTTGACCCATAGGCAACTGGGCGTAGTCCATTGCCTTGGTCCTGTAGTAACAGTGCACTGATCCCTTCTCCATCAGTAGCCAGTTGCAGGTGAAAGGGATTCTCAGGCTTAGGAAAAGCTAAAGCCGGAGCCTTTGCCAATGCTTGCTTTAAGGTGTGGAATGCGGTTGTAGTGGGCTGGTCACCCGCTCCAGCCCTGAAGGGCTTGAAATCAGCCCTGGAAGAGGGCTGAGACTGCGAGATGACTGCTGCTAGGAAAGCAGCAAGCCTCAGCTGATTGGGGAAACAGCCACAGCCAAAGCCACGCCCCAGTCAGACCCCAGCTGGCTTGTAGAAAAAGGCTGTGAGCCAGAGGCCCAAAGAGTCTCTCTCCAGGCTGGGAGAGAGCAGGCCCTGGGTGCCTACCTGACAGGGTACTGAGAGTGGTGCAGTGCTGGGGAAGGAGCAGGCTGAGCGGGGGTGCTCCAGGCTGGCAACTCCCCAGGCTGTAGGGCCTGGTCCAAGGACCACAGAGGTACTGGGAGGCAGAGGAAGGCAAGAGGTCTGAACCCCCTTGCCTATGATGAGTGGCCTTTACACTGCAGTCTGCCCCAGGGAGCGGGGGCTTGGTGATGACTGGCAGTAGCCCAGACTGAGGCAAGGTGGGGATAGTGGGTTGGGGGTTCCCCAGGAAGGGGAGACCCCGAGGCAGAGTGTGGGGGTACTGCCAGGAGGCAGAACCCCAGAGAAAGGGGTACTGGGGTCTGTGAGGGTCTGACGGGGCCAGAGCTGTGCGAATCACCGGCCTGCAGAGGGTGCTCCAGGCTGTAAAAGAGCTAATTCCCAAGGACGACCAGCAGGAGGCGCCGCAGGGGTGAGTCTGCTCCTTTGTGGCGGTTGATGAGTATCTTCCACCTCCATTCTCCGCCTTTCTGGAACAATCTATAGAGGTGTTTGGCGATGGTGGCATAGTACTCTATAAATTCTCGGGAGAATCCCTTGAGGCCCAAGAATGATCGCAATGCTGAGATGTCTCTGTGTATTGGTAGCTTACAGATGAGCTCAACTCTTTGCCTATCCGGCTGCTTCCCATTTGGGGACAAATGGATGCCCAGATATGTTACTTCAGTTTGTACCAGCTGAGCTTTTGCTGAGTTGACCAGGAAGCCAGTGGAGTGGATTTTCTCCAAAACTGTTTCTAGAATTCGCTGATTCTTGTAGGATTCATACGGGGTTCATGCACTTGGCAACATTCAGGGCACACACGGCTCCTCTCAAGGGCATGAACCTTGGAATCTCGCCCAGATTACATGAACCGTGGGAAGCCTCCCAGGACTGGGCTCAAGGCCTGAGAGCAAGGAATGCGGTAGATAGATATTGGTAAATAAGAATATTATACAAAGCCAGTGTATTCCTTTTATCTGTTGGAGTATGTAATGCGCGGGGGGAGAGAGAGAAACAAAAGAGAGGGTGAAAAGCTGACAGGCAGACCAGCCCGTTGGCAGACCAGCCTGCTTGCTTGCTTAAAGCCTTGTTCTGTCTTGTATTTGAACCGCAACAGATTCTCTTCATGGTCCACTGTGGAAATCAGGATGTTGTCCACATAACTCAATATCTGGTCTTGGTCTGACATTCTTCTCCAAATCCCGGAGACACAGCGGTGGCATATACTTGGGGTGTTCTGCAGGCCCGGGGAACACAAGTAAAAGTCAGTTGACGTCCCCCGAAAGTGAAAGTGAGATTATGTTGGGACTCTTGGTGCATTGGTATACTGAAGAAGGCATTGACAAGTCAATTACTGAGAAATACTTGGCTCCTGCGGTGATGGCAGCCATGATGTCAATAAACTTTGCCACTACTGGGGCCAACTGAGGAATCACCCAGTTCAACTCCCTATAATCTACGGTGAGACGCCATGTTTTTTTGTCGGCTTTCATCACCGGCCAAATAGGTGAGTTGCAGGGACTTTCTACTTCGATCAACACATTCTGTTGCACCAATGCTTCAGTTGTCACCTTCAAACTCTCTGCATCTTCTTCTGGGTATCTGTATTGTTTTAGAGGGCATGGGTCAGGTCCTTCTATCCGCACTTCCGCATGTATGCATCCACATTGCAGTTTGTTATTCTCAAATGCTCCAAGGTGTCTTTGAACTACACAATTGACATCGTGCTGTAATTGAGGTATAAGAAGCTCTTCAGGGGCCTTTAAAGCAGACCCTCTACGGGAAGCCGGGATGACACCATGCTGTTTACCCTTGCCTTCCATGAGCAGTTGTCTATTGGGGAGATCTACAACAATACCTAATCTCTTTAGGAGATCAGTCCCTAAAATCCCCTGTCCGTCGGGCAATCTTTGTATACCAAAGGTAGCCTTGATGGTAACTGCTGTCAGAGTGCATAATATGGGCACCGTAAATGGGACAGAGCAACTCCCGCCACTATAACCCTCCAGCGTCTTGCTTGATAATATGGGAATGTGATTGATTCCCGGGTTTCCACAAGAACTCAAAATGGAGACCAAAGTGCCAGTGTCAACCAACATTTGCTGACTGAAACAACCAAACCCACCCTTAAACAGAGCCATTGTAGTAGGCCGTCGCCACTGATCCAGGTTAACTGGTGCTTTAACAGGGGAACAAAGGGGGTCTTGGCTCCATCACAAAAGGTTTGGAGATGCCAGTGTTTGTTGATTTCTGAAGTTCTTTCTATGCCTAACCAGCTTTGCCAGCAGCTCGTCTGTTGAAAGCCCATCAATATCCTCCTTGTGCTCAAACTGAAGCAACTGCCTCCAAATCATGGTCCGGAAAGACTTTGGCATCATCTCTAGACAGTGTTTCCCCTGAATGTTTCACTGAGCTAGGTTTTTGTGCAGCAGGGCTCCTGGGGTAGCAAGAATTTCTTGGGCTATACTGGGGGTTCTCTGCCTTATGCTAGGAGCTTCTCAGGTTAGCTCAAGAACTTTTGGTGTACTCCTTCCCTTTGTCGGTGATCACAGACACCCATTTCTTAAGGGCAGTAGGGAAGGCCTCCTTCTGGAGCTCATACGCCACCCTTACTTTCTCCTCCAGCTCTCATAGGGGAATGTTAGCTGGGTCTATGGATCCCAGGGCAATTCGCATGGTTGATGTTAGACCTTGAAATGCCACCTCCACAAACCCGGAGGTGTAGCATGTCTCTGAACTCGCCAGCCAGTATAGCTGCTTTTTGTGACTTAGATACTTTTCGGGGTGTTCTCCGGCTCATTGACAGTTTCAGAGTAATAACATCCTATTACATTTTGGCTGGGGTAGTAGAATTTTAACACACCCTCGTACAGTTTCAGGCAAGAGGGGACATCAGCTACCTGAAAGTGCAACCCGAAGTCTTCCCCAGTCATACACTCCCTTAACAGAGATGTGGCATCTTCCTTGATAACATTAGGGAGGGCACAGACTTTAGCTAACCAGTCTAGTGCCATCTCTCTGGTTAAAGGGCTCAGGGCTTTACCCATAGCATGGGCCTGATCAGGGGTGTACACCTTCTGTTCCTGTCTGGTTTCTACTGGTCGGGCACAACCAGGACCAAAGCTGACCACAGTAATGGTCACTGGGGCCATAGGAAGACTCTTCCCCTTCTCGCATGCTTCTTTTGGGGGAGCAGTTGGCAGAGCCGTTGGTTTGGCTGTCTTGAGGGGAGCTCTAATGTACTCCTTCTCTGATGCTGGAGAGCTGCTGTTGTGATTACCGCAAGACGATTCCCCTCTGCAGATAAGGGCCTTGCTGACAGTTCTCAGGAGGCCTCGAGTTTTTTCGAACTTCTTTGTCAGCCTCCTTGTCTCATGCTGACACTCTAGGTGGTCAGTGGGTTTACTTTCCCTGGAGCTCAGTTCTTTAAGAAGCTCCCTAATAGCTGTCTGGGATTCTACCTGTTGGGTCTGATGGGAGAGAGCTTCCTTCTCCCTTTTTGCTAGTGAGATGGTTAGATCTTAGATCTGGAGCTCCAGATGCCCCAGCTGGGACATGTAGGTGGTGTTCTGTGCCTCCAGCCCTTCTAATTTGTACCCCAGTTTTTCTATTTCCTGATCCCATGCTTGCAGTGGGGATTGGAGGTCACTGATCTTGGAAGCCTGTGTCTTTCCGCTCTTATGGAGCTCAATGGCTAAGTACAATCTGTAGATCCAGGCTCTTTTCTTTACTTTTCAGAAAGCAAAGCAAAGCAATTTGGTTTATCATTGGCCATAGCCTGCCATGTACGGGATAGCACACTGAATGCTTCCCTCTCATTAATTAACCCTTCGGACCATGGGTTTTTGCCCTTTCCAAAATAATGGACTCTGGAAAACAAAGAATTTTTATTCTGTTCCTCTTCCTATCCGGTTGCCCCTAAGATTCGCATACCACTCATGGGTAACCTGAGTTGTTCATTTTACCAGTGTTATACCAATAAAATAAAAACCAGCAGGATCTTATTAAAGGGGAAAAGGCAAAATGCCACATTTATTGTGAATACAGAAAGAATCATAGTAAGCAGTTAGTTATAGCTATAACATTCCATTCAATTTCATATTTATTCACACATTCATTCATGCACACACACACAGAGGTTCTGCAAGGTTGTTTTCATAGTTACCAGCCTTAGAGTTGCTCATGCCAAGCCACTGGCCAGGTGGCCTGGACATGAGGAGGGAGCAGGGCCTTGTCAGATGCTCATCTGATGCTCCTGGAAGTTGGTTTGCAGAATCAGACCCCAAAGTTCTCACTTTCTAGCGTCCATTTTTATAGGAATTTCTTCCTATGCCAGTCTATGGGAATTGCTTCATCCTACTGTTGCTGAATCAGTCAGGAGATGGCACATTCCTGACGGCTCCGTGCTGCCAGATGTTATCTTGTTCTTTGGTTCTCCCATTCTTGAGGCTGTTGGGTGGATTCCAGTCTGCCCTCCGGGGGTCCTCTGGTTATTTCCACTTGACACCTTCTTCAGCCGATGGACACTGGATTCTTAGGCTGGCACCTCCCTGATCATTCAGTTATTATCCACACCAAGCATCCATCCACGTACATCCTCTATCACTATTTTAATCACAATTGTTAACAAAGTGAGATGAATACAACAAAAGGGTGGGAAGTCTCTGGGTGCTGTTTCTGTTGTTACAGAGTATTGCTTTAAGTCTCTCTCTCTGTGTGAGTAGTTTTTGTTACAAAGAATTGCTTTGAGAACAGACTCTGTCTTAGAGTGTACTAACACAATTAGCAGCTTGCAAGTTTCACACACAGAGGGAGAGAAACAGTACCAAAAACCAAGAGACCTCTTAATTAGTAATACCCTGCAATTTAAACTATGGGGAATCACATTCATTTGTGATTTTAATACAGAACTTCTTTAATATGATCCAACACCAGGACCTTAAAGCTTATTACAGCTTACTGCCATTATCGCTGCTCAGTACGGCAGTTCCGCACTCCACAGCTCCTCCTTAGGTGCGTCGGGGTACGTGGACCTCTGGGACAGTGTCCAATGCTGTCCCTCTCCCAGCGTGGGGGAGTCAGATCTCTCTTCTCAACGGGGGATATCCCGCCCTCTGTAGGCCTACTGCCTTTCCCAGCCCTGGCATGTTTCCGGGGCCTTGCTGGATGGTGATCCAGCTGCTCAATTCAAAATGACCGTAGCCAAGTGGGACACAACCACACTCCTTGTGGCCGGTACATAGACGGCCCACTGTGGGAATCAACGGCCCGTGCCACTGGCGTTTCCGCCCACCTGTTGGTCTCTGCTCTGAGTATGCCTGAGTATGTGGGGCCAATGGGGTCTGCGGGAAGGGCGGCCAGTAAGTCCCTTGGCCCGCGCCGCTTCCCGCAGCCCCCATTGGCCTGGAGCGGTGAACCACAGCCAGTGGGAGCCGTGATCAGCCGAACCTGCGGATGTGGCAGGTAAACAAACCTGTCCGGCCCACCAGGGGCTTTCCCTGAACAAGCAGCGGACTGGCTTTGCAAACCACTGCTTTAGAGGATCCAAGATGGCCTTAGGATTTTTACCTCTACAGAGCATACAGGGTAGCAGGCAAGGAGGGGTTCAAGGCAGGGGCAGGACAAAGGCAAGACTGGGTGCAAGACAGGAGCAGCAGGAACAAGGTAACGTAGGAGCAGGCACAGTGATGGGCATGAGTGTTGAGAGGCCATGAGCTGCTGCTACCGCTGGCTTCTGCAGCTGATCAGGTGGTGTGGCTAATCGGGCAGCCTGCTGCAGGCCAGCTGTACTGATGAAGCTGCTTGGAAACTAGCTCTGCTGCAGGCCCTGATTACTGACAGTACCTCCCCAGGGGCCTTGAGACCTGATTTCTCAGGTAAGTGTGGTGAAAGGTGTGTAGGAGTTTCAGGGCATGGATGTGTTCTGCAGGTTCCCATGAATGTTCATCGGGGCCATATCCATCCCAGTTAATTAGATACTGTAGTTTTCCTCAAATATGACAAGAGTCTAGAATCTGCCAAACCACATATTCTTCTTGGCCCTGAAAAGTTATAGTCAGAGGAGGGGGGTGCTGAGAGCCATTTAACCAAATTATAAACCCTGTATATATTGGAAACCACTTCAAGCCAGGGGGTGTGGCAGCACCCGCAGCAAGCCTAGTTCCAGCACTTATGGGGACAACCAATCATCCTGATGACAGTTTCGGAAGCAATGTAGGTACTGTTCAAGAACCTGACTGACCCACTCCTCCTGCCCATTGGTGCTGGGATCATAGGTTGTTGAGGTTAAGATCTGAAAACTCAGACATCATAGAAATTCTCACTAGAAGTGGGAAATAAACTGGGATCCTCACTCAGACACCACACCTGTAGGCAAGCCATACAGATAAAAGATGTTGCTCACAAACAGGCAGCGTGTCTACTCAGCAGAGGGAAGTGCTCGACATGGAACAAAATGCACTATCTTCGTTAAATGGTCAACCTCCATTAGAATGGTAGTGTGACCTTGGGAGTGGTGGTAATTCCACGATAAAATCTATTGATATGATGATGACCCAAAGCCAGGGTGGAGTGGGTAAGGGCTGGAGAAGATCAGCAGTCTTGAATGGGGGGTATTGGTCCAGGCGGAAAGGTCAAAAGACTCTGTGTAGGAGAACCCAACAGAGATGTGTATAGCACCCACCGAAAGTTCCTGGAAAACAATTCTTGGGTCTTGAAATGGCCGAAGTGGCCTGCTAGGAGAGCTGTGTGGCAAATTGTAGGACTCAAAACCAAGTGGCCCCTTCGGGCACATAGATGCATCCCTTGTGGTATAGGATCATGTCCTGGAATGTGAAGCCCGTGGAGGTTTGGTCCTGGTCATGGTCTCAGTCTTGACGGGTTTGGATTGCAATAGGATCACTAGGTAACTGAGAACAGATGTAGGTCAGAGGCCACATAACTTCAGAAATGAAGTTTGAGGGCTTGAGAATCATGGACATAGTCTCCTCACCAGGTTTTTAATACTCATTTTTTTGTGACAAATGCATCCGCCTTCTTGTTCCTTGTCCCTGGCTAGTAGGTAACTACAAACTCAAATAGCATGAAGAAGAGAGACCAGCATGCCTGCCACAGTTTCAGGTGCCTGGCCATTTTTAGGTATTGCAAATTTTTATGGTCTGTCAGGACTTGGACTGGGAACTAGCACCCTCCAGAAGATGACACCATTCTTCAAAGGCTGCTTTGATGGCCCCAAACTGGATATGACACAGAGGCGACATGTGGGGGGTGTGCCAAGGTTTCTCCCATGTAGTTGGTTCTGCTATCTCCTCACGGAGGAATGTTGACGGGATGAGGGGTGGTTGTTGGATCATATTAAAGAAGTTCTGTATTAAAATCACAAATGAGTTTGATTCCCCATAGTTTAAATTCCAGGGTATTACTAATTAAGAGGTCTCTTGGTTTTTGGTACTGTTTCTCTCCCTCTATGTGTGAAACTTGCAAGCTGCTAATTGTGTTAGTACATTCTAAGACAGAGTCTGTTCTCAAAGCAATTCTTTGTAACAACAACTACTCACACAGAGAGAGAGACTCAAAGCAATACTCTGTAACAACAGAAACAGCACCCAGAGACTCCCCGCCCTTTTGTTATATTCATCTCGCTTTGTTAACAATTGTGATTTAAAATAGTGATAGAGGATATATGTGGATGGATGCTTGTTGTGGATAATAACTGAATGATCAGGGAGGTGCCAGCCTAAGAATCCAGTGTCCATCGGCTGAAGAAGGCGTCAAGTGGAAATAACCAGAGGACCCCCGGAGGGCAGACTGGAATCCACCCAACAGCCTCAAGAATGGGAGAACCAAAGAACAAGATAACATCTGGCAGCACGGAGCCATCAGGAATGTGCTATCTGCTGATTGATTCAGCAACAGCATTTGCCTAGACTGGCATAGGAAGAAATTCCTATAAAAATGGACGCTAGAAAGTGAGAACTTTGGGGTCTGATTCTGCAAACCAACTTCCAACCAACTTCCAGGAGCATCAGATGTGCATCTGACAAGGCCCTGCTCCCTCCTCATGTCCAGGTCACCTGGCCAGTGGCTTGGCATGAGCAACTCTAAGGCTGGTAACTATGATAACAACCTTGCAGAACCTGTGTGTGTGTGTGTATGTGTGTATGAATGAATGTGTGAATTGAATGGAACATTATAGCTATAACTAACTGCTTACTATGATTCTTTCTGTATTCACAATAAATGTGGTATTTTGCCTTTTCCCCTTTAATAAGATCCTGCTGGTTTTTATTTTATTGGTATAACATGATGCCAGGAGCTCTGTGCCTGCTGGGCAGTTTCCTCACATGGCCTGTGTAAGGGGAGGGCAAGAGAGCACTGACCTCACAGCAGAGCTCCTGCTTTGGGCCGTTTCCAATAAGAGCCAGGCAGCTGAGCTGCTTCCCAACCCAGGTGAGTGCTGAGCTGCTCATCCCAGTGCATGTGGGGGGTGGGGGCGGGGAAAGAGGATGATGGGACTTCCCCTCCAGAGAGCCACTGGAGCCAGGTCAGACCCACTCTCAGCAAACTCCCCTGACTCTAGGAAGCTTTGCATCCCCTGCCCCCATCACTTCTCAGCTGTGGGGAGAGGGGTCACTCTATGGGGAGCTACCCTCCCATCTGCCCAGCCCCAGTGCATCTGGACCCCCAGCATCCTCCCACCGAGCTCCCCACACCTGAATCCCTACACCGTCAAGCCTCACCCCCTGCATCCAGAGCCTCCCCCCACTGAGCTCCTCCCAAATATAGAAGTCCTTGGATGTGGTGGGAACAGCATGGATCTTGGCAAAGTTTAAGTCCATAAAATTACATGAGGCCTCTGAGTTGTCTAGGGTCTGTAGAGGGATCTCGGGGCTTACTGGTAGTCAGATTAATAGAGATATTCAGAGAAACTGACTCAGGGATCCTGTTGTGCCAACTGTGGCCCATGGATGCTGGGAACCTCCGAAGTGGGGAGAAGACCAGCTCGGCTTGGACCCACTCCTAAGGGCTGGGGACATGGTCTTTCCCGGCCCCAGTTCTGCCTTAGTCTTCACAGACATGTCAAGGCAAGATGGCCAGGTTCTCCACAATATAAGCACAAACCTAATGCCGAGCATTGGTGCTTCTCCAAGTTGGGGAGGTGCGGATTAACCTGGTTGGTTTGCAGGAGCTCTGATGCCAGGGAAGACCTGTATATTTGCGATGTCAGGGGCAGGGTGAATGGCGGCTTCCAGAAAATAGAGGTATGCTAATGACAATGCTCCATGAGGTGAAAGTTGATTCTGATGCACAAATCAATCAGATTGTTCAAACTGGACAGAGGCTCCATCCATGCAAACTCGTCCTTTATATCCTCATTTAAACCCAAGCGGAAATGGTGATGCTGTGCTGCCTCATTCCACTTGGTGTCAGAAGAAAAAATGATGAAATTCAGCAGCATAGATGGTATGGGCTGGCCTCCTTGCCATAAGGTGTAAAGGGCTGCCTTGGTGGTCTGCACATAGTTGGGATCACTGAAGATGATGGCCATAGCTTGAATAAATTCCTCTAATTGTCACAAGAGAGGGCCGGACTGTTTCAGGAAGCCAAGGCCAAGGCCTGAATCAACAAATTTAAGATGAGCCTGCAGGGGCCTTATCCATGGGAAATGATTGGTGGTGGAGGAGAAAGAGTGGCTGACATTGGTTCAGGAACCTCTGAAACGTGTCCCAATCTCTGTCAAATTTGGCAGGAGGAAGTCCCCCAGAACTTACACCAGCAGTTGAGGTATATCTGTTAGGATTGATGGGCGAGGCCTGCTGCATTCTTCTCTGGCCATATGCAAAGTCCTCTGGTGGGGTGGTATTGGTGGAGCCTCCTCGAGCAGTGCATCTTGAGTTAGCATCTCATTAATGTGAACGGGGCAGTTTCTCCTCTCGGATCTACTGTTTTAGGTTGTCTGCAGACATTGCTGCATCAGTTTTGTCATCCTGTGTTCATGTTTAGGAAACAAAACTTGAAAAAAGGAGAGCTAAACACTTTTTTTTAAAATGTAATCTGAGATTCTGATGTAATCACATGTCTCCTGGAGCTGGGTCCTAGGCACAGTCCTGTAGTCCTGCCACAACCTGACAGAATGATTGATACTTTGGGGCTTCTGTCTACTTTTATCTAGCAGAAGGAAAAGATAATTTCTGACATCTTGCAGTTCAAGATGGGCCTGCTGGCCTGCTAGGGGACCATGGGCAAGTCAACTCACTTCTGTTCCCCATCCATAAAATGGGGATAATGTAGTTACTTCCTTTCAGTCGGTATCAAGCGGAGTGCCTCAAGGGTTGGTCCTGGGGTCGGTTTTGTTCAATATCTTCATTAATGATCTGGAGGATGGCGTGGATTGCACCCTCAGCAAGTTTGCAGATGACACTAAACTGGGAGGAGAGGTAGATACGCTGGAGGGTAGGGATAGGATACAGAGGGACCTAGACAAATTAGAGGATTGGGCCAAAAGAAATCTGATGAGGTTCAACAAGGACAAGTGCAGAGTCCTGCACTTAGGCCGGAAGAATCCCATGCACCGCTACAGACTAGGGACTGAATGGCTAGGCAGCAGTTCTGCAGAAAAGGACCTAGGGGTTACAGTGGACAAGAAGCTGGATATGAGTCAACAGTGTGCCCTTGTTGCCAAGAAGGCGAACAGCATTTTGGGATGTATAAGTAGGGGCATTGCCAGCAGATCGAGGGACGTGATCATTCCTCTCTATTTGACATTGGTGAGGCCTCATCTGGAGTACTGTGTCCAGTTTTGGGCCCCACACTACAAGAAGGATGTGGAAAAATTGGAAAGAGTCCAGCAGAGGGCAACAAAAATGATTAGGGGGCTGGAGCACATGACTTATGAGGAAAGGCTGAGGGAACTGGGATTGTTTAGTCTGCAGAAGACAAGAATGAGGGGGGATTTGATAGATGCTTTCAACTACCTGAAACGGGGTTCCAAACAGGATGGATCTAGACTGTTCTCAGTGGTAGCAGATGACAGAACAAGGAATAATGGTCTCAAGTTGCAGTGGGGGAGGTTTAGGTTGGATGTTAGGGAAAACTTTTTCACGAGGAGGGTGGTGAAGCACTGGAATGGGTTACCTAGAGAGGTGGTGGAATCTCCTTCCTTAGAGGTTTTCAAGGTCAGGCTTGACAAAGCCCAGGCTGGGATGATTTAGTTGGGATTGGTCCTGCTTCGAGCAGGGGGTTGGACTAGATGACCTCCTGAGGTCCCTTCCAACCCTGATATTCTATTATTCTATGATTCTAAGAGAAGAGGAAGGCGATGCCTCCTATCCCTGATGGATTATTAAGCTTGCCAAATTCATCTGGCTTTCACCTGTTACCATGACTGCAACACACGAACAAGGCTGATTGCCTATACTAAGGGCCCTACCAAATTCACGGTCCACTTCAGTCAATTTCACGGACATAGGATTTTAAAAATCGTTAATTTCATGATTTCAGCTATTTAAATCTGAAATTTCATGGTGGTGTAATTGTAGGGATCCTGACCCAAAAAGAAGTTGTAGGGGGAATCGCAAAGGCTGTTGTAAGGGGGGGTTGCGGTATTTCTACTCTTACTTCTGTGCTGCTGTTGGCAGTGACACTGCCTTCAGAGCTGGGCAGCTGGAGGATGGCAGAGCCGCCACTAGCAGCAGTGCAGAAGTAAGGGTGGCATGGTATGGTATTGCCAGCTTTACTTCTGTGCTGCTGCTCGGGGGGCGCCGCCTTCAGAGCTGGGCGCCCAGCCACTGCTCTCCGGCCATCCAGCTCTGAAGGCAGCGCAGAAGTAAGTGTGGCAGTACTGCAGCCCTCCTAAAATAACCAGGCCACCCCCCTGCAACGCCCTTTTGGGTCAGAACCCCCAATTTGAGAAACGCTGGTCTCCCCTGGGAAATCTGTATAGTGTAGGCTAAAAGCACACAAAAGACCAGATTTCACAGTCCATTTTTCATTACCAGGAATTTGGTGGGGCCATACCTATACTGAGTGCCCCAGAAAGAGACTTCTTTTTTCTACATTAGCCATCCTTTTTTTCTCAGCGACTGCTTTGGCCACTGGCTGAGAAATCACCATCTCAGAGATTTTCTCCTCTTCTGCTCCAGAAGACTGGATATCAGAGGCAAACAGATATAGGAAAATAACTGCTTTTGGTTGCATTTAATGTGGAAGGGGAGAATACATTGCAGTGAGTATTCTGACATACCTATTTTGCTTCAGTCTTCACTAAAAAAGTTAATTATGGTCAGGTGCTTAACAGAATTAACATTAACAACAAGATAGAAAGAACAGGTTAATGAATGTTTATATAAGTTAGAGGTATTCAGGTTGTCAGGGCTTGACAAAATTCACCGTAAGGTATTGAAGGAACTAGGCAAAGCAATCTCTGAACCATTAACAAATTATTCAACAGTAATCTATGCTGCTGTACAGCCAGCCTCGAAAAGGATACTACAAGGCATGGTCAAGCCATATTCAGCTCAGGCTTCCGAGATAATGGCAGTTATGGCTGTCCTATGCGAAGAAAAACAGGAAGAAGACATTTGCATCTGCTCTGATTCAGACTGGGTGATCTGAGCTCTAAGTGACTGGATGCCTGTGTGGATTCAGCGTCAGATGCACTCAGTAGACGGAAAACCCATATAGTATGCTAATTACCTTCAGCATGTCTGGGATCTGGCATCCAACAGGTTGGGACAAACTTACCTGTGTAAAGTAAAAGCCCACAGCAAGGACCACACATAAGTGTCAAAGCTGAATAATCAAGTGGACCTTCTAGCAACCTTCTAGTGGGCTAAAGGATCCCCCCCCAGGTCCTGTGGATCCCCCTCCTAGGCTCTTATTCAACAATCAGTTTGCAAGCTCGTAGGAAATTAGATTGGTTTGGCATGACTTCTTGACAAGTCCATGTTGGCTATTACTTATCACTCTGTTATCCTCTAAGTCAGTGGTGGGCAACCTGCGGCCCATTAGGGTAAGCTGATTGCGGGCTGCGAGATGTTTTGTGGACATTGACCATCCGCAGTCGTCCTTGCAGGTCCAGACGTCCTTGCAGCGCGGGTCACTTCCCGCAGCTCCCATTGGCTGGGAATGGCGAACCGCGGCCATTGGGAGCTGCAGGGGGCCATGCTTGCGGATGGTCAACGTCCGCAAAATGTCTCAAGGCCTGCAGTCAGCTTACCCTGATGGGCCGCAGGTTGCCCACCACTGACTTAGAGGATAATAGGGTGATAAGTAATAGCCAACATGGACTTGTCAAGAAGTCATGCCAAACCAACCTAATTTCCTTCTTTTACAGGGTTATGGGCCTATAGCTATAGACATGACACATCTTGATTTTAGTAAGAGTTTTGACACAATCCTACATGACATCCTTATAAGCAGACTAGGGAAATGTGGTCTAGTGAAATTACTATATAGTTGGTGCACAGCTGGTTGAGAAAAACATACTCAAAGAGTAATTATAAATGGTTCACTGTCAAACTGGGAGGATGTATCTAGTGGGGTCCTGCAGGGGTCTCTTCTGGGTCTGGTAATATTCAACCTTTTCATTCATGACTTGGATAATGGAATAGAGAGTATGCTTTTAAGATGTGTGGATGATTCCAGGCTGGGTGGGGTTGCAAGCACTTTGGAGGACAGGATTAGAATTCAAAATGACCTTGGCAAATTGGAGAATTGATCTAAAATCAACAAGATGCAATTCAGAAAAGACAAGTGCAAAGTACTTTGTTTAGGAAAGAAAAATCAAATGCACAAATACAAAATGGGGAATAACGGGCTAGGCAGTAGTACTGCTGAAAAGGATCTGGAGGTGATAGTGGAACACAAATTGAATATGAGCCAACAATATGATGAGTTGTGAAACAGACTTACATAATGTGGGGTATATTAACAGGATTGTTGTATGTAAGACATGGTTAGTAATTGTCCCACTCTGCTCAGCAGTGGTGAAGCCTTAGCTAGAGTATGGTGTCCAGTTTTGACACCACACTTTAGGAAAGATGTGGAGAAATAGGAGAGAGCCAAGAGGAGAGCAACAAAAATGATGACAGGTTTAGAAAACATGACCTGAGGAAGGGTTAAAAAAACTGGGTATGTTTGGTCTTGAGAAAAGAAGATTAAGGGGGAATCTGACAACAGTCTTCAAATATATTAAGGGCTGTTATAAAAAGGACGGTGAGCAATTGTTCTCTATGTCCACTGAAGGCAGGACAAGAAGTAATGGGCTTAATGTGCAGCAAGGGTGATTTAGGTTACATATTAGGAAAAAAATTCTTACTATAAGGATAGTTAAGTACTGAAATAGGCTTCCAAGGGTGATTGTGGAATCCCAGTCACTGGAGGTTTTTAAAAACAGGCTAGACAAAGATGGTCTAGGTATATTTGATCCTGCCTCAGCAGGGGGATGGACTAGATGACCTCTCAATGTCCTTCCAGCCCTACATTTCTATGATTGTACCACACATTTCCCTGCTTGACTGGGATACAGCTGCACAAAAAGTTCCAGATGACTTATTTGTTTGTTTGGGTAAACTGCCTGCCCAAGTCCATCTCCTATTTTTGAACACAGTTTAAGTGACTGGTAAGAAATAGCTGAGTGCATATTATATTTCAGATGTTGCTGCATTACGCAGTGGAAGGATTAGTACACTGCTTTCTATTTTAGTTGGGAGTCTGATTATATCTTTCTTGTAAGCTGGAGTACAGGCAAAGTACTTTAGTTGGAAAATATTGCCAAACACATATTCTGTGACCTAGCAATGTTTGTGAGGGATACAGCTTTCAAAGTTATTTCTTTAGAAAAGCTAGGATGCTTTCCTCAAGCTCAAACTGGTGAGTCCGACAATCAAATTTCTGGCAGCCTTTGTTTCCTTTACCAAGATCAGCATTACTTATAGGAGTAAAAGGGAAGGCATATTCAGAGACACTGGCTTTCCCCCTCACTTTTTCCAGATTCTAATGACGGCCTGCAAAGAAATGTTGTAATAACTACATTCGGTTGGGTTTGATGGAGCATCTTGTAAAGGTGGTATGTTTAGAAGATTACTCTCTCCATTTAGACCCAGCAGCCATCCATTGTATAATTACGTTTAGTAGTGAATTGAACAGAGAAAGGAAGCCCACTAATACATTTTAAATTAGAAGTCCTCATCATCTTATTTCTCTAAGACTACAAAGGATAGACCAATTTATTCTAGGTTTCCTATTTTTTCTTTCCAGGTAATTTGATTAAAATTATTGAGACAATCCTGGATTTAGTCACCAGATGGCACTATAATGGTATTTTCTTGTAATCATAGAATATCAGGGTTGGAAGGGACCTCACCTCAGAAGATCATCTAGTCCAACCCCCTGCTCAAAGCAGGACCAATCCCCAATTTTTGCCCCAGATCCCTAAATGGCCCCCTCAAGGATTGAGCTTGCAACCCTGGTTTTAGCAGGCTAATGCTCAAACCACTGAGCTATCCCTCCCCTGCTTTCTGAATAACTAAAAATGACCCATAACATTGTCTACAATGAAAAATTATTGCAATTAAAAAAAAAAAGAGTTCTAACACCTCCAATGTTTGCAATTTTACTTTGAACTTTGGCATGGAGATAGTTCTTTATTGGCCTCATGAAAATCCCTTCAGATTTTTCCAAGTTAAAGGTTTTGACAATTGCCCCTGCCTGTCTTTGTCTCACATGCAGCACAGGTATTTTTGGAAATACACCAAAATCCCATAACATGTCATTGGCATGGCACATGGAGCTTCCTGTCACTTCAGCATTTTCCATTCAGAGCTGAACCTTCAGACGGGACAGACAAAAATGCATGATGATGGTCTTCATCCTCTTCAGCCTGCTGCAGCTTTTCCCTATCCCTATGCATTTGGGCCTAGGTCCAGGAGAATATATAATGTACTAAAACCCAGCCCTCGGTAACCACAGATTCTAATCTAGACTCACCTGTTTTACTAACTGGTGTCAGAGTAGCAGCCGCGTTAGTCTGTAGTCACAAAAAGAAAAGGAGGACTAGTGGCACCTTAGAGACTAACCAATTTATCTGAGCATGAGCTTTTGTGAGCTACAGCTCGCTTCATCTGCATCTGCATCCATGAAGTGAGCTGTAGCTCAGGGAAGCTCATGCTCAAATAAATTGGTTAGTCTCTAAGGTGCCACTAGTCCTCCTTTTCTTTTTGCGACTACAGACTAACGCGGCTGCTACTCTGACACCTGTAGCGAGAGAGCCGCTCAACCACAGCCGCTTCGATGGAGAGTGCGGCGGGGATTTAAAGGGGCAACCCCCAGCTCCTCTGAAAAGCGCCACAGGACGAATATCCCAGCGCAGCGAGCGGGGCGTCCCGCGACACAAGCAAACCTGCCCCACCCCTAGTCCCAGCTTCCCCACGCTCGCCTCGGACGGTCTCCCCGCCCCCTTTCTCCCGCCGGTGGGAGTCACTGCGCAGGCGCAACGGTGGAGCAGTTGGTGGGAGGGGCTTTCCTCAGAGACGTTAACTCGTTCGGGCTGGCGCCGCCGCCATTTTGAATCCGCTCGCTGGTGGTCCGGTCAGTGGTTGCGGCGGCTCCGGGACCCCCTCAGAGCGTGAGAGAGACCGAAACATGGCAGCGAACAGCCGGAACTTGAAACAAGTGCGGATCGAAAACAGCTCCCCGGCGGCCCCGCTCGGCATGGTGGGGGGCGGCGGCCTGAAGGGGATGCGGGGCCTGGAGGCGGACAGCGAGGTAGGGGCCATGGCGCCGGGCAAAGAGGCTGGCGACGAGGAGCAGGAGGTCGGGTTCACCATCGACATCAAGAGCTTCCTCAAGCCCGGCGAAAAGAGCTACACGCAGCGCTGCCGCCTCTTCGTGGGGAACCTGCCCACGGACATCACCGAGGAGGACTTCAAGCGCCTCTTCGAGCGCTACGGGGAGCCCAGCGAGGTCTTTATCAACCGCGACCGCGGCTTCGGCTTCATCCGCCTGGTAAGGACCTCTTCCCCCATCCGTGTCTGCGAGGGAGTGGGGCAGGCCTCGTCCCTCCGGCCGCCTACAGTATTCCGGTACTGACACCGTTCGGGGGGCAGTGGGAGAGGCCTGTCTCGGTGTTTGCATGCCGTACAGGCATTGTGGGGGTGGGATTGGGACGGACCTCGCCCCTAAAGTCGCCTAACCTACATCTCCCTGATACGGGGGGGGGGGGGGGAGTGGGACAGTGCTTGTGTCGTCGCCCCCCCCGGCCTCTGTGTGCGAGTTGGGGGCGGAGTGGGACAGATGTTTCCCTACAGCCTCGTCTCCTTTCCCTTGTCAGTACAGTCAGTGCTAGTTTCACAGCCTGATTGCTTCTCTTCTGCTCCTCCGCCTGGTACAGTTCTTTCTTTCATGCCTTGCCATGGTTACTCTTCCATACACTAAAAAGAAAAGGAGTACTTGTGGCACCTTAGAGACTAACCAATTTATTTGGACATACCACTGAATGCATCCAATGAAGTGAGCTGTAGCTCACGAAAGCTTATGCTCAAATAAATTTGTTAGTCTCTAAGGTGCCACAAGTACTCCCTTTCTTTTTGCAAATACAGACTAATACGGCTGCTTCTCTGAAATCTTCCATACACTGACTGCCACTTGCCTCACCGCCTCCATTTCTATCCCCAAGTAGTGCACACTATTGCCTGTCCACTTACATGTCCAACTGCCTTCACCTCCCACCCACCAGCCCCACTTGTTCTGCACAGATAACCTGATACTCTTACTGCCTTTTAATTTTCAGTAGTAGAAAATGGAAAATGCTTCTTTGAATAAGAAAGCATGTTTAGTTGGGTTGAGATGGTTGGTCCACCCTCGTACTGCATTATTTCCAGAAGTTTCTTTGTGTGATTAATTGGATTTTTCCTGTTTATGATGTAGCATGAATTAAGTTTTATTATACTTCAAGGAGGAGCTCTGGATACTTCTCCCACTCCTTTTGTTCTTTATTTCTTGGAAAGCCAAATATGTGGCGTCTGAGCCAGGTAGGATTATTTGCTGTAGGCTTCCATTCATGAAAGAATGAGGCTCAATTTCAGAGGTTAAGTTATACCATTTGCATTTTAGTGAAATATATTGTGAAATACACTTACTGTTTCCTTGAGATCCTTTTGAAAAGAAGAGCCTACATTTTCAAAAGCTACTAGACTAGTACCAGTGTTTTTGCATGCCCCACTTAATGGTCTCCACTTTACGAAACCTTAAAGGGGGCTGCCTGGTTTTTGGATTATGTGTGCTCATCATTTTTGAAAATCTGGTTTCTGGTGTATCATGAAAAAATTGAGGCAGTCAAAGCTAGCTTATTGCCCACAGGTTTTAACATATCATCAGTCTGTCTGCTATGCTGGGATGCTTTTCATAGTCAAAGCTGCTGTCAATAGAGAATGCACAGGGTGGTGGGCATAGAAAAGCAGAGTTAAGATTTTTTTGGGTACTTAAATTGTCAGTTTCCAATATTTTAGATTTTTTTTTAAATTGTAACTTTGACATTGATTTTTCTAATGTGTAAATACTTGTATTTTTTTAAAATGTTGCTATACAGAGGCTTTTTTTTCTTGAATATATAACTGGGATAGAATACTGTCCCTTTGCTAGTAGTAGCTGAGAGGATTAAGGAATGGAGCATCTCACGTCACTCTTTCGTAGTCTTTTTGGCCAACTGAATAATTTTGCAGAGGTTGTGAAGAAAGCTGTCTCCCACTTTCTTTGGCTTGATTCCTTTAGTACAATAACTTGGGATATAGGTGAAAGAAGTTAAAGGAAAAATTCCAGGATAAGAATGGGAGGGCAATGTCAGGGAAAATTGACACTTGGGTTAGATAGATGCAAAAGGCACAAAAACAAGTGAAGGGTAATAAATACAACAGGCATAATAAAAATCCCTAGAGAAAACAAAATAGTGCTGCTAGAATGTAGATCGTATTTGACTTTAGTTCAGCAATCAGTTCAATCAAAAGTGGTAGTGGATAAAAAGAATGGTAACAAAAAAAATAAAAAATTCCCTATACATTTTAAAATTTCTGTCAAAGAGTGAATGAGGGGAAACTTCTCCCCTCCCTCTCACAGAGGCAGAAACGAAAATAATATATATGTCCCTATGAAAAAAAGTTGTGTGAAAGTTCTGAACTCACTTTGACTGTCCATATAAAGAATTGCGTACTTTTCTGCTGTAGGAGTGTTTGGGGAATCATCCTCTAGCACATGCGAGCAAAACTAATGGATTTAAAGTACGACGTATTAGAACAAATTGTATGGAAAAACAAATGCAGATTGCTGAAATCATTGAACAAACAGAATCTGAAAAGCTCTTGCTTTGGGAAGAGGATACTTTGAATGTTGACCAATCCCCCCCTTAATTTTAATATGCTCATAACTTTAAAAAAATGTTTTAAGTAATGGTAAAATAGCTGAAAACTAATAAATTGACTCAGTATCCTTGAGGCAAGTATAGAATGGATTCATATAAAATGTTTTTTTTCCCCTCTTGGAAAGGAATCTAGAACACTGGCTGAAATAGCAAAGACAGAACTTGATGGTACTATTTTGAAGAGTAGACCACTTCGAATTCGATTTGCTACACATGGAGCTGCCTTAACAGTCAAGAATCTTTCACCTGTGGTTTCCAATGAGCTTCTGGAACAAGCTTTTTCTCAATTTGGTCCAGTGGAGAGGGCTGTTGTTGTAGTAGATGACCGCGGCAGAGCTACAGGAAAAGGTTTTGTAGAGTTTGCAGCAAAACCTCCGGCAAGGAAGGCTCTAGAGAGATGCAGTGATGGGGCATTCTTACTAACAACGTAAGTTACAGGTTTTTTTTTTCTGGTCAGATTTGTGGGTGAGAGTTTTATAATGTATAGAAAACTGCAACCAAGAGCATGGTCAGACCTTTTATTGTGTTCTCAGAACTTGGACACCAGATTTGCTTTGGTTATATGTAAATTTATTTGGTTATATGTAAATACAGTATGTTCATGGGTAGGTGTTATTTTCTTTGTAGGTTCTTTAATTATTTTCCAGTAACTTTTACTTTCTCCATACCTATTCAGAATTCTCCAAAGGTAATTAGATTGTTTTTGGTTTCATTCTTGACCATGAAGTTTCCAATAACAGTAGTGAAAACTGACAAGACTCTAGTTGGTGTTTACTTTGCGGTATCTTGGCAAAACTATAAGAAGAAGCGCTGAAGTTTTCTATTTGCAGACTTAGGAGGAACATGACCCTGCATCTGTTCATATTTTGACGGTTATGTTAACAACTGTATGGTTTCCTACTAACTGGGCATGTACATTTTTCAAGTCTTGCTATTATTGATAGCACCTCATCACCTTTTTTTAATCTCTTCCTTCATACTTTTGTAATTCTGCCTCTCCACACTTTGCCATAATGGCAGAGGACTATTAGTGGTGGTGTGACTGCTTGCCTACATGCATTTGCCATTAGCAGTTTTATGCTGCTTTGCTGAATATGGTTGAAATTGCAACTGCTTAGGAAAAAATGTATTGTGCAGTTATCTATAACTTTTCTCATTTAGGTGAGTGACATAATGTTTGAGTGAATAAAAACACATGATTTTGGCCTGAATTAAAAATCCAAAATATTCCCTAATGGACTAAATTACAGGCATATTTAGTAGGTCCCTGTTGTGGCTGCTACATTGTGTTGCAGGCACATTACATATGGCACTCGTTACAAGATGTAACTGATAATGGAATCATTATGCAACTGTTTTGTAAATATACTTTTGTGGAAACTGCTGTGCTACAAAGATATAGGATAGGGAAAGAAGAGCCATGGAAAGAACAGTGTGGCTACCAGAACTTTACATTACAAGTTTTAGTATTCCAGAAAACTATCATACAATGAAACAATTTGTTACACTCTAATTTATGTAGCTTTTTGGGTTCTTTGTGAAGATCTATATAATGGGATGAGATTTTTCACATTTTTTACTCACCCAGATTGGTTTATGCAATTGTATTGAAAAACTCTTCTATTATGTGTTGAATGCCCTTAATAATCAGGGATTGAGGGGGCTTTTCAGACCATTGAGGGCCAGATTTTGCCACCCTTGTGTTTCTATCTTGCTCTGCCACTATTTCCATTGAAATCAATAGTCCTGCTCATGAAGCAAAGTTATTTAATTTCAGTAAGGGTGGCAGAATCAGGTACTCATGGTTTAATTTATTCTTTTTTCATGAAATCTGTTCTTTCTTCCATTAGCATTTGATTCTCTGCATAAGTTGAACATGAGTATGCCCTATGTTGTAATGGCTATGCCATCCTATTACTTTGAATAGTATTGTGCAGTCCTGTAAGGTTTTCATTATTTGAAGCCGCTTTACTGTTCGTAAAATAACAATATTAAAAAGTCTAGAACTGACGATGTTGGGAAAGTAATGAATTGGCTTTCCCACAAAAGCAAATCTCTGTAATTTGTAGCTTGTTCGTGTTTGATACTCTGATGTGTATAGCTCATGAAGGGAAGATGTTGATTTCTAAGAATATGGCACTTTACAGAACAGGACATTTAAAAAGTCAGTTATGCTGAAATTATTTTTTAATTGTAGTGGGAACTCTGATGTCCACTTATCAATTCTATTTTTAATTGTGCAGGTAACTTTCAAAAGCATCTCTGTATTTCTTGTATATCTGAACAAAGCTGCTGTTTGTTTGTATTGTGATAGCTTCTAGGAGCCCCTCTCATGGACCCAGACCCATTTTTCTACATTTGTACAAATGCATAATAAAAACATGATTGCTGCACTAAAGAGTTTAGTCGCCTGTAAACAGTTATTTTTAACTTTTTTTTTTCATTCTTTAAATTGCTCAGTTTATTTTTCCATCAGAAGGGCAGTAGTGTTTTCTAGATAAAGTTGGCTTATGTGTAAGACAAATTTATTCACTAAGACAGTGCTTTTTTAAAATTTCATTAAATGTGAAGGAGTTGTACCTAACAGACCCTAAGAAGTCATTTTTTAGAATGTTTCCCAACAATATTACAAAATGTAACTTGTTTCAATGTGGATTTCCTTGGTTTGTTTAATGAATTAAAATATTAACACAGAAAACCTTTAATATTTCTTTCAGAACACCTCGACCTGTTGTTGTAGAACCTATGGAACAATTTGATGATGAAGATGGGCTACCAGAGAAATTAATGCAAAAAACACAACAGTATCATAAGTAAGTTGGATTTAGATTCAGATTTCCTTAAACATTATTAGGTTAGCTTGATGAACAAAAGTTTATTAAATTTTACCTTCATGTGTAGAGTGAGGATGGGAAAGAGAGTGCTGTTTGTCTAATAAGCAGATTTTTTTTGTTTTTAAATATATATACAGTTGTTAGGCTTTCCTGATTATGAAGTGCAAACTCAGATAATAGGCACTCAGTCCCTGATCCTGAAAAGATTTGTGCACATGTTTATTTTTACTCTGAGCAGTCTCATTGACTCTGTACATCAGTGTTCCTGCAGGATCAGGGCTTCAAATACCGCAGTGATGGTTGCAATAAAGTAAACTGTGTAAGTCTTGAGTGTCAGGAGAAACCAAAGTTCTTTTAATTTTAGTGTTGAAATTTGAGACTCTCCCCAAGAAATCCTGATTGCTGGAGCCAAAATGCTTACTCAGATGACAAGCAAAAATAGAATGATTTTTTAAAATAATGTATGAGATAAATATTTTGGTTCATTGCTCTTTAATGAATTATTACAATAGAACAAGCATTTGAAAAGGGTATCGTGAACTAAAATTTTGATGGGCTTTAGTTTTTGAAGGCTTTGAGTAATATGTTAATACAGCAAGCCATGACACTTTTTCAAACATTGGTGTTAAAAAAAATCATGTTTATAAGCCACTTTCTTAGCAGCCTGATAATTATTAGTTTAGTTGCATAGTCTTCTGCTAAAGCATCAGAAATTTTCAATATAATGCAAAACAAGTCTTCCTTAAAAACGAATAAATTTACATGGGGTTTGATTTGGACTATTTCTCTGGTCATGCAGAGTAATCTTACTGCAGAGTCCTGCCATAAAGTTTTGGGACTGAGTTCTGAAAATGAGCTGCTAATTTAAATTACAGAAATTGGCAACTTGATTTAAAGTTAGAAATTAAATCAGAATGTTTGATCAGGAATATATTTTGCTACTGCAGCTACTTTATAAATAAATTTCCGTACATTTTAACTGTGTGCATTTTTATTAGGGAAAGAGAGCAGCCTCCACGTTTTGCTCAACCTGGAACATTTGAATTTGAGTATGCTTCCCGATGGAAGGCTCTTGATGAGATGGAAAAGCAGCAGCGAGAACAGGTTGACAGGAACATTAGAGAAGCCAAAGAGAAACTAGAAGCGGAAATGGAAGCAGCTAGACATGAACATCAGTTAATGCTGATGAGGCAAGGTAAAAATCGGATACTCCGCCAACTATAAAAAAAACCCTGTTTCTCAAAAAAGGTTCCTTTGCATAACATATTGAGTGATGAATCTCAGTTGTGTGTGACACATGTAAATGAGATTTTGTTAGACTAAATATTTCTTGGCTTTTTCAGAAAATACTTAGAGGTGGGAAACAGTTTTTCATTTGAACCAAAATCAAGTCTACTCATCTTTTATTTTCAGAGTACAATATAATCAGATGTAAAATTAACTCCACTTACATCTAAATACTGTGTGTGGAGAGGCTGGGTAGCTTCACAAATTCAGTAGGAAGGGTTTTTTAGTTTAATGTTGATTGTGATCCTGGGCTGAAATAAATTAGATTTTGCACACTGTGTATAGAGAAATTGTGTGACTGGTGCTGCTCTATTATTTTCCATTTCTTATACATATGAGTGTTGAGGGAGATAATTTTATAGTTTTAATAGCTGAAAGCCTTTTGCTTTGATGCCCAACTTAGGAACCTGGTGATTCAAGGAGTATTCCATCCTCACCTTCTTGATTTTTAGTTTTTTTTTCTGCACAGTTGGAAGGACTGTCAGACTTCTGAGTAAATAACACAATAGCATGTTTCATTACAAAGGATCCAAAAGCTTTTAACAAACCAGACACGTACAGCACTGAAACCTGTTGGATAGTGGCAGACCACTGGCACAATGCACAACAGTGGAAGTAGGGGAAACTGGCCAAGTGTATCTGGGTAAGCCCTACAAAAAGTTTTATGGGATCTTCTGATCCACATTGGGGAGATAATAGCTGGATTTTCAAGTTCTTATCCAAAAGACCACTACACTAAGCATCATGCAGTTTTATTCTGTTTACCTGTTACTGTTTAGGCTGAAAGTCTGTATCAACACTTAAGGGATTTGAACCTCCAAGAGAAGGGAAATTATACGGTCATGGAATGATCACTTGTTAAAACTAAACATGAAGAAAAGACACACAATTGTGACAGAGGGGACATATAAGTTGCCTAGGCTTAAGGTTTGAAACACCTACATGCTCTGAAACCTTCATTGTCCCCTGGCTTACAAAGCTTGACCCAGTCAGGCAAATCCACATTCCTTTGTCTAAGGCAGGCTGGTTTATCAACTCTTTCAACAACATATCTCATTGACTTTAAGGCCAGAAAGGACCACCATGATCATCTATTCTGATCTCCTGTACGTTGCATGCCACAGAATCTCTCCCTCCCACTCCTGTAATAAGACTCATAAGCTCTGTCTGAGTTACTGAAGTCCACAAATCATGATTTACGTTACTGAGAATGCACCCTTTGCACTAGTTAAAACTTGCAAGTGACCTGTGCCCCATGTGACAGAGTAGGGGGGAAAAAAAACAACAAACCGGGGTCTCTGCCAGTCTGACCTGGGGGAAAATCCCTTCCTAACCTCAAATATGGCAAGTCAGTTGGATCCTGAGCATTTTGGCAAGATCCAACAGTCAGACTCCCAGAAAGAATTCTGTAATAACTCAGAGCCCTCTCCGTTTAGCGTCCCATGACTGGTCATTAGGGATATTTGCTACTAGAAGTCGCAGATCGGCTGTATATCATTGTAGGCAGTCTCGTCATACCATCCCCTCCATAAACTTATAAAGCTCTGTCTTTAAGCCAGTTTGGTTTTTTGCCCCCCACTGCTTGTCTTGGAAGGCTGTTTCAGAACTTCACTCTGATGGTTAGAAACCTTCATCTAATTTCAAGCCTGAATGTGTTGATGGCCAGTTTATATCCATTTGTTCTTTTGTCAGCTTTGGCGCTTAACTTAAATAACTCCTCCCACTCCCTGGTATTTATACTTTTGATGTATTTATAGAGAGCAGTCATATTTCCCATAGCCTTCATTTGGTTAGGTTAAAGAAGCCAACCTCTTTGGAAAGCCTACATTGAGATGAAAATCATTCCTCTGATTCTAGTAGTCCTTTTCTGTACCTGTTCCAATTTTGAATTCATCATCTGGAGACCAGAACTGCACACAGTATTCCAGATGAGGTGTCACCAGTGCCTTGTATAATGATAGTAACACTTCCCTATCTCTACTGCAAATATCCTGCCTAATGCATCCTAGGATTACATTATTCTTTTTCATAGCCACGTTGGCAGCTCATAGTTATCCTGTGATCAACCAATACACTCAGGTCTTTCTCCTCGTCGCTTCCAGTTGATACGTTCCCAGTTAATAGCAAAAAAATTTCTTGTTAGTCTCTAAGTGCATGACCTTGCACGTTTAAATCCCATTTCATCCCATTTCTGTTACTCCAGTTTTCAAGATCGTCCAGTTCTTGTATGATGTGTTAAGATAAAATATCTTAGGAAATATGTTCCTAACGCACACCTGTAACTCGTTGTACAAACACCTGTACATAAATTACACACTATTCATGACCAGCATGTCACTAGCTTTCATAAAAGACCTTACTTGATGCTCTTAATTCAATTGCTTATTCTTTGGGGTTCAGATCCACCGTTCTTCCAGTGGCGTGGATGGACCCTGATTGTCACACCTTACTACTAAGGCTAACATCCGTTATCTCTTGTTCTGCTTCTGGGTCAAACAAGCCCCAGTGTTTTTTTTGTGGAGTCCTTTCTTGAACTGGAATTGGGAATTCTTCTACACATTCTGTCTGATTCTGCTGGTTTGGAAGATCAGCTGAAACTGAGCCAAGCCCAAAATGGGTTTTGGCAGCTTTGTCTTCAGATGTCATAGGTCTGATGTGAGCACCACTTTCCGGTTTACTGGACCTTCATTTTCAGACTGGAGTAAGAATATCCACTTGAACCTCAGTCTTACAAGTTCTAGCTCAATTTTGGATTACTGATATGCTTGATGAGGATGTTTTTTAAAAAGTTGATCAGGTACATTTGAGAGTTCTAACAAGCTACCTGAGTTGTGGTTTCAGCTTCCATCTTCCATGCTTAGGCAACAGTTCTCAAATGGTAAAAGTCCAAGAGTTTGAAGGAGCTGTGTTAAGTCTGATATTAAATATATTAACAGTCTGGGAAGTGTGTGAGCAGTGAGGTAACATTGTGCAGATTGCAAGTTATTTAGGTTATTCATGTCCAGAGAGGACTTCAAGGAACATCATAGGGATTTAACCAAGTTAGGTAAATAGGCAATGAGATGGCAGAAGAAATTCAAAGTTGGTAAGTGCAAAGTAATGCACGTTGGAAGGAAAATTTTAACTACTCATACACTTTACAGTGTTCTAAATTAACTGTATTGTCTCGGGAAAAGGATCTGGGCATCACGTTGGCAGCTCAGTGAAGACCTCTGCTTAGTGTACAGCTGTAGTCAAAAAGCAAACAGATACATAAGAAAAGGAATAGGAAATATGAGAAAAATATCTTATTATATAAATTCATGGTGAGGCCTCATCTGAAATATTGCATGAAGTACTGGTCACCTCATCTCAAATTAATGTTGCAGAATTAAAATGAGTTCTGAGAAGTGAATTGAGAATGATTAGGGGCATGGAAAAACTCACATGAAGAGGGATTGAAAAGGCGGATTGTTTAGAGGAAATATGTTGAAAGTATATAAATTAATGAATGGTGTAGATAAGGTAGATCGAGAGCTTACATTCTCTCATAGCACAAGAAGAAGGCAAGGGGACGTTCAGTGAAATTGAAAGTTGCAAATTCAAAACCGATAAAAGGGAATGATTTTTCACACTGTGTGTAATCAGACCATGGAACTCATTGCCACAGGATGTTGTTGAGTCCAAGAACTTCTTTGTATTAGATAAGGTCTGGATGCTTATATGAACAAGAGAATCCAGAGTTTTGTAGTTAATGGGACTACAAATAGAGACTAACAAATATCTTAGAGCATAATAAATAGTCTCTAAGGTGCCACAAGTACTCCTTTTCTTTTTATGGATACAGACTAACACGGCTGCTATTCTGAAAAATGGTCCATTTAGTCCAGTATCCTATGTGCTCTTGGCCCTAAGGGTAAATTACATTAGTTAAATGCATTGACCATTTTGATATGAGTTAGTAGCTCGTTCCTTAATCACATTCAGACTAAGTAATAGAATGGTAATTTTCTAATTTAAAAATAAAATCACTTCGTAATGGTGGTGACAGGGTGGATTTGATTTAAATCAAATTGATTTAAATCAGTAGTCAGGAAGACTCAATTTAATCAAAACAAGCATATGAATTTTTGAATTTAGTTAAATATTCAAGTTTTTAAAAATCAAGTTTGTTTTTGTTAAAATTGTTTTAACTAAAACAGTTAAATGAAATATTAAATCGACAATCAGCTGTGTCAACGTGAGAGACTTAAAATATTGGCTTCTGCAGCTAACTCAGTCGTCTTCACCTTTATTTTCCTGTTTGTTCATAATCTGGAAAAGAAAAACAAGTTTTCCTACTTTTTCAGGTCCCAAACAGTTTCCCAATTTGGAATGAATTAGTCCAAAGGAAGAAAATATTCTTTCTATACTGGCAGAAGAAGCTACTGCTGTTAAAAGTGAGATTATCACTTCAACGGTCTCTGAATCCAAGTGCTTATGTGACTTCTACCAATTCACTGGTGTGACTTTCTTTAAAACATCATCAGCAAACATATATTTCTTGAATGGTTTTTATTCTTGTATTCTTTTACAGCCTGTTGCCATTATAGGTTTTCCCTTCTAATGAGAGAATGGTATGATAGATCTCAAATCAATGAAGGCTACACTCAGAAAGACCTCAAGGCTTCTGAAATTTGCTGCTCAAACAGTTTCACTTTCATTTCTGCTGCCTGTCCCTCCCTTCTCACATTTATCTTCAGACTTCTCCTTGTCCAGATCTATTCCACGCCAACAATTTTCTATTATTGAACTTTATGAAACTTTGCAGTTTTAGAGAGAGGGGAGGGATTGACTCTGTGTACACAAATTTGCAGAGGGACAATAGGGTTGAGGTCTGTTATTTCTCACCTGTGTGTGTATGTATGTATAAACAAACATTTTTGCTCTAACAAGCGTGTTAGCTCTGGAGATACAAATCCACAGTTTGAGAACTGCAAAACTAAGCATCTCTGTTGGTATCTTCTAACTGAGCACTGAGTCCCATTGGATAGATAGAAAGATTAACCTGACTAATCTATACAGAAGCCCTTGGAACCCCATAAGATTGGGTTCCTAATCCATGAACTACTGGAACTCATTTACAAAACTTCTTAAACATTACGTGAATATGTTGTCTCCTACTATAAAATTAGAATTTATAATCCCTATTCCATGATGAGAATATCTTTGAGCTATAACATATCTTAATTAAAACTATCTTTAGATAAAATGCTTTTTGAGGAAAAAAAATCTATCTAATTTAAATTAAAAAAAATCTGATTTTTATTCTTTTTTAAAATCATTGATTTTTATCCACCCTGGGTAGTGAACATTTTGCAATGTGCATTCCACTACTGACACTGGAACACTTGCAACCACTGAAGTCAAAAGAATAATTGAGGGCCTTGTATAATATTTAACTTTTTGCAGATCTCATGAGGCGCCAGGAAGAACTGAGACGTTTGGAAGAACTTAGAAATCAAGAGTTACAGAAACGCAAGCAAATACAATTGAGGTATTTTGTTTTATTTGGTATTGATCCAGCCATGTGCTAGACATTCTAAATATATAACTGATATTTTAGGTCTAAGTGAATGAAGGTAGGTATTTTAGTTTATAGGGACTGATTATGAAATCTAGTTCAAGCAGTGTTTTAAAAAGAATGCTAGAATAATGCTTCTCTGCAGGTGCAGAAGAATATAAATATGACATTTCAATCCAGATATACTTAAAACTAAACAGAATTTGAAACAGAGGGCTTACACCAATTAGGAAGTAGTATGTTGAATAATTCTGTGGGTTTTATTATTTCTTATGGTCAGCTGCGCTCAGACTAAATAGCGTAGGATTATATTAATTTGTTTTCTACATTCCTTGTGCCAATTTCTTTTAAGATTATATAAGAGGTGCATTTGTAGTCAGATATGAAGTTGAATTTGACTCATTTTGGGGCACTGTTCTTCAGTTAGATTAAAATGATAATACAAAATGATGCAGTCTTTAATTTGATAGATTTTTCTGCAATAATTACCCAGTTATAACTTTCTCATATGCACCTCTGTGCTCTGACATCTGTCTCTGAATACTAAAGTAAACATTCTTTTTTAAGATCTGTTTTTACAAACGTGGATGATACTTTATTAATGTGCTAAGATTAAATAAAATTGGAGAAGGGGCTTAGTTACTTGAATTGAGTTTACCAATGCCTTTTGGAAGAACTGTTTTCTGATGCTCCTATTGCTTATTTTTGCATTTCAAAGTAATTTACTGTAGTGAAATATGTACCAGAATGCAAAAAACAAATTGCAGGAGTTATTGATAAATTGTAGTTTTTAATGTTGTTAAAAAAAATCCTTTAGGATTCTAAATCGCTATTGGAAATAATTGAAATTCTTTCAGCAGAGACTGTTCTGTATTTATAAATCTGAACTTGGTAAAAACTGAGCTCCCCATCTTCCCCCCCCCAACCCATTTTTTTTCTCAGTTTTCACTGTTGACAGTACCATCATGTTTTCAGTTACCCAGGCTTAAACTATCATAACCATGGCAAGCAGAGCACACACCTATAATGCTGTTAGGTATATATCAGGTGTGTGCCAAAATACTTCAGTGAAATGTCAAAGCCCAAAAGGTGGAGTGGAGGACTAGTAGTAAAATGTTATGATGCTATATAATGATTTAAGCTATAAGAAGTTGTGTTTTTAATTAACTTGAAATTCATTCACTTTAGCCCTGAAAGTCTATTGAAACTCATGTATGAAGAGGTCATGAACATAATTTACACAAGTTTATGAATAATTTTAGACATGAAGAAGAACATCGACGTCGTGAAGAAGAGATGCTACGCCAGAGAGAACAGGAAGAACTGAGACGACAGCAGGAAGGAGGATTTAAACCAAATTTCTTGGACAATGTAAGTAGAAGTCTATTTGATTAAAACCTGAAGTGCAGAAGAACCTTTAGTTTTTTTTCTGTATTTTCAAGAATGATCATATTGAAATGACTTCCTCTCCTGGCTACTTGTACTACTTTCATGTGTATGCTCTTATTTCTGTAGCAAAGAGACCACAGTGATCAATAGTATGGTCTCATTTTATCCCCCATGATTTTGCCTAGGGTTTGTATTGACAGTGCTCTTATTCCTCCAGGTCAGTTATTCAAAATTTTAACTAAGCGAAGGTTTTTAGATATTCATATGTTTTGTACATTCAGGAAGTATTATCTCCTGTATAATCCCGCAATCTAAACACACTACCACTTTTTTTCCAAGGTCAGACAACAGTGTTTCGCTTCTGAATGGAAATGCAGATAATAGCTAAGGCCATGTCTACATGGAGAGTTGCACTGGTTTTATTAAAGGCATTAATTTTATATCACTTGAGCTAAAGTGGTGCAAACCCCTGTGTAAACACTTATTTTAGTTTGAGTGGTATATTTTGGTTTAGATTAAGTCTGTTAGGGAAAATAAGCCACTTTTAAACAGAAATAAGAGTATTTACACAGTGGCTTGCATAGTTTAACTAAATTGGTACAAGGTTGTCTGTAGACAAATCCTAACATACAGCCCATCTTGATTCTATCAATGTGGGTGAAAAAAGGAGAATCTTTTTAAAATTAAGCCTAAATATCACCTGCAAAGAAAAAATGGGCATATATTCCTCTTCATGAACGGGGTTAGGTGGCCTAGTTGTTAGAGCGCTAGTGTCACCACCCAGTGGGTAGGTCTTACAGTTCAGGCCCTCTTTTAATTAGAGGTGCTGTGAGGTGGGCAGATGGCTTGGATTTCTCCTGTAGTAGAGGCAATGGTGTGGGGCCTGGGCCTGCCCACTCAATCAGGCTCCAACCTAGGGGCCCTAGGAGGGTCAACACCATGTGACCCACAAAAGCACCCTCCAAGTTACTGTCTGCTTCCCCCCACCGCCCCAAGTCCAATATAAAGTGAAAAGAAAAGGCAACCAAACTATCAGCCCTCAGCAGGGCTCTGCACACAGTCTTATTTCCTCTGAGAGTCTTCTCCAGCTCCTTTGTCAGGAGCCTTCAGGGTAGGTCTGTCTACCTCCCTCCTGAGCTGGGTTGTTCCCTTTTCAATCCTTTCTCTAGTTGGAGCATGCTCTGGAGGGGCGTGGAAACCTGGGCCCAGTCCTGTCTTTTAACCCCTTTTGGCCCAGTGTGGAGTTTTTATGCTCCATCACATTTAGAAGATACTGATGTCTGGAGCTCTAGTGAAATGATGACATCATGAGAGAGGGAGAATTTTAGACTCTTAGGCCTGGTCTATGGACAATTATTATACTGATCTTTCAGTTGGGGGAGGGGTGACTTTTCTACAGAAATACTTAAATCAGTACAACACCTCTTGTGGACACAGTTGTAATGTTAAGTTATAGCTATCATCTTTGGGAAGGGGTATAAGATATGCATGTATAAGCCATCTTTATGCCGATATATCTGCGTCTGCATTATGGGACTTGTGCCACTTTAAATATCCAATATATTTAAAGCAGTACAATTTATGTATAGACAAGGCCTTAGCTTTTGGGTTGTTTTTACCATGTTCCTCAATGATTTCATATTTTGGAGAAAGAATATCATTGTTAAATATTCAGCACCATCACACTAACTATTAAGCCTGAAGAGAACCCAACATGCATGTTCTGAGACATCCCAGGAAGTTCTTTAGCAAAACTATACAAAACCATGTTTGCTATTCCAAGCAGAACCCCCTTTTTTCACCCCCCCCCCTTTTTTTTTTTTTAGGGGATGGTGGTGTTAGGAATGGAGCTAAAAAAGGCATAGGTTATAGTTTTCTGCCAAGTGCTATTAGAGGTTTTGGTCAGATCTATATTTGATTATACATCTCTAAAAAGCTTGTTGCAAAAAATATTTCAGATTTTTTCCTTCATTTCTATACATGCTTGCATTGTGAAAAAGAAAATGTGTATGCATTGTGCATGTTTTTTCTTTTGGGTGAGGGAAGTGATAGAAGAAAAGGAGGTTTCAGAAATCTGAAGGTTAAAATATTGCTATTGCCCCTTCGTGTGTAGTTTTTAACGTAGGGTTATATAGGATTTATGTATTATAAAACTTACAAAATTATATTTAAATAAAGGGATTAAATATTTTAATCGGATATTTATTTAAACGGATAATATTTAAACGGATCTTGAGACTGTACTTGTAATGCCAAATTTGACTCTAGTTCACATTAGTGTCTAAAGGACCCATAGCATATAATCTGTTACATACAGCATGTGTTTTACCTATCATTATCTTTAAGGCTGTATGAATATGAACCTCAGATCCTGTCATTTCACTGAAATTTGACCCTCTGTTAAAACTGATGTCCTGAACATATACCAGAATGTAGCATGAGAAGAGAAAGGGATGGCTTAAGTGGAAAGTATTTTAATTTATGCTGTTTCACACATTGAAGTGGTCAGGATGCCTTTTTGGGGGAGCAAAGCGGTGGTGTACTTACTGTAAGTTCTTTTTGAAGAAACTTGGGTAACTGTTCCATTGAGTGCCACTCTGAGTAATTTGTGATCACCTGAAACAGTGCTGCTGCAGGAAATTGTATGTATATTTTGTAATAGTCATACAGTATGAAGCTACTACAACTGGTATGAGTTACACAAAAATGGTTGCACGTAAATTTATTTTAAATTGGGATATGTCATGTGAACTTGAAGTGGCAGATTCCAAACACTACTATTTAACTATCTCATGGTTTTCAGGTCACGTTTAGTGATTCTAGTATTGTAGTGATAAGGTGGCTTTCATTCCAAAAGCATTTTTAAAGCTGTGCAAAAATTAAAATACAGTAATTTACATGATTATGGAACTTTTTCTCTAACAGTGGTTTCTAATGGAAGGAATCCATATTATACTTACACAACTTTTACTTTTGAATATAGCAGATGAAACCAATTTCATATATGTACATTACAGCACATCTGTAGATAACTATAAATAACAGTAATTTTAAAATGTGAACAAGAGCTTCTTTATTAAAAACATCTGGTTTTGGAATAAACCGGAAAGCTGAACAGCTAATTTCAGGATATCGTGAAGGGGTGAATCTGAATTTCTGCCATCAGATTAATGAATAGGGTTTTTTTCTATGATCATATTCCCTTTAAGTGATCAGTTTCTAACTCAGACTTGTTGATTGTAAGAAGATTTGATCTGCTAATTTGTCTTTGCATCATACTGCCATTTTATCAATATTGAGAATGTTTACTTCTGTATTCAAAGCCTCAAACTTTGATTGTTGTGGATGAAACAGTAATTTCTATAATATGAATATATTCATGGATGGTTTTCACTGTATCCAGTCTTTGCCAGCAAACTGTAATTATGGCATGTTTCTTTAATCCTTAGAAGATCATACACTCTAATATCATTTTTGTATATGGAAAGAAATTAGTAATTGTTTCTAATACTTGTTTTTGTTTCTTAAAAGCTTTGAAAATATAAGCTTCCTTCACTTATATCCTATCCTTTTCACTGTTCAGTTTTAAAGAAGGACCTAAATGGTAAGTGTAATAATTACCAGAATTGGAACCCTTCATGCAAGGATCTTATATTAGGCTATCTTCATTCACTAGGTTACTTTCCATATCTCTAATTATTTTTTCATTCTTAAACTTTGATTAATTTTGAAAAGAGCACTTCTTTTGAAAAGAGTTTGATTGCTATTTTTTAATATGTTCTGCGAATTGCATTTGATTCAGTTATTAGTCAGTGTTTCTCAGTTTTATTTTTAACTGACAAAAATATAAGCCAAACAACATTTTCTGATTGAAGCTGTTTTAAGTCTTTGAAAGGCTGATTTGGTCTGCTTCCTCAAAGAAGTAATATTGAATTTACAAAATTAGGAATCTGCTTGCTCTCTGGCTTAATGGACGACCTTTTGCAAGGGTTGTCTAAGGATTTACTTCAGTAATTAATGTTACCTGTAATGCAGCGAGAGTTACCCTTAAATCCCATTTTTTATACTGTTTAGGGTTCTGGTTTCTTAATGTCTAAAGGTTGGTGCTCACAGAAGTCTGCCTTTATAGCTCAAAGATCACTATATAAATTCTATACAATTTTCAGTCGTTGAGTTTTGTTCTAATTTAGTTTGGAAATTGTTACCTTTTTCCTGCTTAATCTCTTCAGATAACTTGCACTTTGCATAAATACTGTTCCTTGCTAGAAGGGGAACTTGTCTACAGTGGATAACATCTTATTTATTAGCACATAAATATTTGCTTTTTAGTGTGATATTTCTTACCCTTGAGCACAAATAACTTCAAAAATTATACTTTTTATCATAGAATCATAGGCTTTAAGGTCAGAAGGGACCATTATGATCATCTAGTCTGACCTCCTGCACAATGCTTAGTGAAGCTATTCAAATTGCATAATGTTTAAAAACCTCTCAATTGGATGCTAAAGTGAACGTTGTGTGCATATGTATCAAAACCATTTCCCCAAATGTTCGTTTCAGTGCTTAGAATCTGTTCTTTTAATTCACTTTCCTCTTTGGGTGGGAGACGTGGAGATGATCATTCTGAACCAGTACTAACAAAAATATTGAGCCTTCTGGGCAGGTCTACCAAAAATAGGCAGAATATGCAGGAATTGTGTTCTTAGAGATGGTTCTGCAGCAGCGACATAAGAAAAAGTATATATAATAAGATCAAATGGAGTATTGTAACCTGATAAAACACTAGTTACAAGGATTGAACAGTGCCATTGCACTTAAGATCTATGTACTGATCTTTAAAAGAGGAAATCATGGTATAGACTTTGGTGTTTTTGAAAATTTTACCCCAAGTTCTGTTTTCAAAAGTGACACAGGCGTTTAACTGAATGTCATAGAAAGTTAATGGGATTTAGGCTCCTAAGTCACTTACTCTTCTAAGAATTTTGCCCCTTGGTCTTTTAAAAAATTGTTAATTGTAGATGTTTAGTTGACTTCCCATTTGTTTTCTTACCTGAACAGTGGGGCTTCTACCTATGTTCCATAGGCTTCAGATTAAGGAGCCCGCCACAGCCGAGGTTGCATGAATAGAAGTGTCTCTAGTAGGTTCAAAACGCAGAAGCCCTAAAAGAGCTGGGAGCAGAACAGAGAAAAAGAACTTATAGTGCCATCCTCTTCTCTTCTCCCCCTCCCCCACAAACAAATGGTGGCAAGTGTTTTTTTAAGGATTTTTTCCTTCCAACTCCATTCCAAAACTGAGCGTAGGGAAAAAACTTGTTTCCTCGTTTCTTTTCTCTCTTGAAGGTGCTGCTGTTGTGGCTGGCCCTGTCTCATGCTGATGTACAAATAAACACTAGTAATAAGCATGAATTCTACTTGTGATGAGATAGAAAAGGAGAGGGTCAGTTGAGGGCCCCTAAACAGGAAAAACAGGATTGGTCAGTTACACACACTGGCCCTTATGTAAAAAAAAAAAAAAGAAAAGAAAAGACATTAGTGAATAGAACTGTACTTCAATCATTCTGATTTTCTTGTATATCTAAAGGCCGTGCTAACTTTGTAAATTTTGAATGCAGGGTTGGGCACTTGTGGTAAAACTAATATTCTTTTCTTCTTTTAACCCTTTTTTGCCCTTTGAAGAAATTGTCTCTTGTGCCACATAAATACTTTAAGTAAACAAGGTCAACTGAATGTCTGTTCAAACCAGTGTGTGACAGCAAGCCGTCTGCTATCAATAAATGCCAATTAGCTTCTATAATAATTTGGTCAACTTAGAGTGTGCTTTTCAGATCCTGACTCATCCAAGTAGTCCATGAATAGTACTCTCTGTTCCTCAGCATAAACTGCTGTAAATTAAACAAACTGCTTTATAAAAATGTTATTGAAGTGTTTCACTTAGAAATGTTCTCCTCATTGTAATCCAGTATACATACAGATGCATGTAATGATAAATTGTTTGACACCTTAATAGCTTTTATAGGTCTTATTAATGTAAAACTGCGTTCTGAAAAGACAGATTTGACTAAATGAAACTGACAAAACTAAATGAACAAAAGTCATGACTGTGACACTTCCCTGCTCTGGCTTTTTATTCAGTGGTGGATCAAGTTTATTTCCTGGAATATAGTCCTGTAGGTTGGGGGTAGGGCAAATGTTTTTAAACGTGTGGCATGTTTCAGCATTTCTTTGTAACTGTGTTAAATTGGTTTGGCAATATGATTAAAAAGTTTCCTTTCAAAAAGATGGTGGTGATGCACGCTATAGGGAAAGCATTTACTTTTTTTTGCCCTTACACTTCCTCCATGCACAAAACTCCCACTGAAATATATACTGCAGCCTGTAGATGGTAATGGACACAATTCTGCAACAGCCATTAAACAAACATTAAGAATACATCAGTTTTATTTTCAGAAACAAAACTTCTCTGTTTTCAGATTGCAAAATAATTAAAAGCTATAAATGGTGCAGTTATCGTATTTTCTTACAGTAGGGAAGAACACTGCATGCATAGCGTAGATCCCACTTTTTACAGCAAAATGTCTATGTTTATGTATTTTTCATATATATATTTTGTTTAGCAAAGCTATATGAAAGTGGTCTTCCAGTTTTGCAGGTAGCTGCTGTATTAATGAAAGTAAACATTTTTTGAGTATTGGTATGGGAGGGTACTGTCTAAAATTCTTAACCTGTTTCTCTCCTTTTCTCATTGTTTCTGCAGTGGGAGGGGTGTAAAGCAGGTAGTCACCACCCAGCTACACGGGAAAGCTGCATGTTCATAGAGAGAGCGTGCTTTTATTAACAAAAATGTAATTCCAAAATAACACTATGAAATCTAGTCTGAGCCTTCTCCTTAGAACTGGGTGCTCCTGAAGTTCCTACCACCAGGACCTGTCTGTTGTAGACTGTAGTCCCCTCTGCCAAAGGTTTATTCCCACATTCCATATATTCAAGATGGAGTCAATAATTAGCCTGAAATTCCTTACAGGTTTCCAACACCTGCTAAGATCAATGGTTCCAAAACTTCACTGGTTGACATATCTCCTTATTTTTATTTTTTTTAAAGATATTTGAAGTACCACATTCAATTTTATTTCTTTTGTGCACGTTTATTTTTGGCCTTAATAGGTTTACTTGAATATTCACAAACTTGTACTAAAATAAATTTTTGAATTTGTCTGGTGGAGATCTGCCTGGGAAAAAATTAGAAGAGAAGGGGGATTAGCTGCGGGGGAGTTTGGGTGGGAGAGTTAGACGACAGTTGGTCAGGAATTATTTGACAAAACATTTTTTGTCGGGAAATGCCAGTTCATTGAAATTGAAATTTTTCAGGCACCCACCTGCTTTGACAAAACTTCAGTTGGAAAAAGATTTCTCGAGTTCAAGATGGAAGTACTGGTGCAAACCAGACTCTCACCCATCCCTGAATAGCTTGGTGGTCAGGGCACTCTCCTTGGATGTGGGAGACACTGGTTCAGTTCCCTGCTCTGCCTAGTTTAGGTGCGTGCCTTTAACACCAGGCTATTTTGGGATTTCTCTCTCTTCTGAAGTTTGTTTTTGTGAAACAACTTCAGAAGCTTTAATTTTTGTCCTGATGCACAGTGGAAGAATTTTTTGAAGTTAGAGGTTAGACTGAGTGTAGTTATTTTGTTTGGAGTACAGGGAAGGCTCTGATGGTGGGTATGTGGGGAGTGCAAGGAAGGCTAAGAAGGGAGGAGCGCAGAGGTGGTAGTTGGGAATGCTTTACCTGGGAATCAGGCAGCTTCAGCTCCTATCATCCTTGTTCCTGGTTCCCATCCAGTTCTTTGAACCAGAGATTTCTGCCAATTCCACTGCAGCCCTAGGCTTCCGTGGAAACTTTCCCACAGATTTCCTCTTGCCCTGGTCCCTGGACTCACAGTTCCTTCCTCTTCGTTAAGGGATTCCATAGCCCATCTTCACTGGATTATGCTAGGATTCAAGCAGGCTTCCCCAGCCCACCAGTATCTAGGTTACAGCCGTTTCCACAGAACCTCCCTTGGTCCTTGAATTGACGCACTTTGTCCTCTTCGTCTCAGGCCCCCACAGTTGTCCTCTCTGGCAGGAGTGGTCAAACTTATTAACCCTCTGAGTCACATACAGTAATATTCAGAAGTTGGAGAGCTGCAAGATGTGCACAGCCTGTCCCACTGGGCGGTGCCTGCCAGGGTGCAGAGCTTTTTCCCCATTGTCCGTTCCTCCCCACTGGGCTAAAGCCCTTAGACACCACTTGCAGGGCTGAAGCCCTTAGTCCCACCACCCCACTGCAGAGCAAAAGACCCTAGTTCCACCACTCAGCTGCAGGGCAGAAGCCCCTAGCTCCACCCTGCCCAATCTTGTAGTTGAAGAATGGGGAGGAGGTATGTGGGGGGCTCTGGGAGCTGCACTTTAACTGTAAGAGAGCCACATGCTGCTCACAGGTCATAGTTTGGCCATGCCATGGGTTTGGGTGGTGATTCAGGCAGGCTTCCCCAGCCTACCAGCTTCCCTTCTGATTCTGGTTCCCCTGTCAAGGAGTGTTATCTCCTGACTCAGTGCTCCCCTGCCATTCTGCTTTCCAAGATGTCCACCCTCTCCTTAATCTTCTTGGAAGTCACCTAATAGCTGGATTTTATGGTATTAAAGAGGTAGCTATCTAACACCTGGCTCCCATGCCTCAGTTAGTTTGCTGCTCTCCTGAATATCTTTTTCCTTAGAGGGGCTATGTAATGGAACAGGGTTTGGCTGGCCTTGGGCCTCATTTCCCCTTAAAGGGGGACAGACCACCCTGTTCCAGTGTACCACTTCAAACAAGGTTATATACACAGTTTGGGAACGTCAGGAATAGGTCAGTAAGAGAATTCCAGCATCCTGCTTTGTGGTAGGAAAACTTTCAAAAACAAATCAAGCAGAATTTTTTCCCTTGCTGAGATAGTATTTTATGCAGGTGGGGAACTGATTTCTAGTCTTATATTGGGCTTCTAAACACGTGTCATTTTTCAATAATATAGTAACCACCGACTTTGGTTCAGATGTACTCATTTAAAGAAAAACTTGAATTTTAGTTGTAACTCGCACTTCATACAGGGTGAGTAGGAATGTTTTGATTCTTTAGAACATAGTATTGAGTAAAAAGGTTTTGATTTTCCTTTGATATGTGCAAAAATAGTCTTACCCAGGTTATTTGGAGGTATTCAGTATATGGTTTTAATCTTGGTTAGTTCTTTTTAGTTTAATGTTGCAGTCATATTTTCAGTGTTTGTACAGAATATTTTTGAACAAAATGTACATTAAATTTCAGTTTTTTCATAAGAACATACAAACAGGTGACTTTATAAAATAGAATTTAGAAGACTTGTCAGTTCATACATACTAAGCTTTTGTCTGCATCATGCAGTGGGCAGGATCACAGTAAAATAAGCAGAAATTACTAGTGTTAATCCATGCAACTGTTTCTTCAGACTCACAGTTTTGTTGAGTGTTGCAGAAGGCACAGAGGCTAGTCTCTCACCAGTTCCTTTTTCTATACTTTTATATCTAGTTTTCTTGGTTTCGTTCTTTCAATATGGTTGACAAATCAAGAAACTGAAGAAAAGTTCTTGTAAATATATTTCTTGTGTATGCAAATGCACTCAAGGTGAGTTGATAAACATCTTGTTTAGAGCCCTAGACAGCACTAGCATGCCAACAGAGACCTTAAATACAGCTGACACAAATATTTTGAGTTAATTGTGGTTTGCATGCTCATTTTATACTATCACATGATTTTATTTACTTATGATGTCCTGCTTCATCCATTTTGTGTCTGATAACGGTGAAGCCCCCTCCTTTTCTGTGAGGCGGATGAAATCAAATGATGCAGTTTCATTCCAGCATTTACTGTTAATGCTCAAGTCCTGGACACTAAATTTACATTGCCAGTTATGAAGCTCTCCATAAGTGACCACCAGAAAAGTCTGATTCCCAACATTGGACTCCTGCAGGAGCATACTGCTCCAGCAAATCTTTTCTCTCTGATAACACTGCTTCCAGAACTTCATCAGCAAATTAGGGCAGCTTTTTGAAGAGGATCAGGTGCTTTTTTATATATATAGAGAGAGGATCAGGAGATTTTTGAAGAGGATCAGGTGGTCTGTCACTAGAAAGTGTAAATCTGTTTTTTTTAAATGGGACCAAAATTAGTTATTCGCCCAGCCCTTTTCTCCTCCCTCCCCCAATTAGTGAGGATCAGTTTGCTTTGATCAGTTTCCCCCCATATATATATATATATATATATAGATATATACACACACACAAGCTGAGAAGAGAGAAACTTTTAAGTTTTAGCCCGATTTGTCCATCTGTCTGAGCCATAGAAATCATATCTGTGCAGATTCTCTTGAGATTGAGAATACTTGGCTTGATTAACAATCCAGTCTCCTGTTTCTGTGGTTACGAAAGTTTGTAATTGTTCTAAGAACCTATTATCTAGAGTGAGGGATAATCTACCATCTAGCAGGTAGGATAAGTATATCCAGGGGAATGGTATCTTTTCTTGTCAATATTCGCATCTCTGGAATTCAGTTTTGGCACCCATCGATGGAACTATTAACATTCTCAGTGAATACAAGGAAACCTGGTTTGCAGATCTGGGTTACCTGTTTAGATACGGGTGCAGACTCTCCCACAGCTTCCCATCTTTTTTTTCTGGGACATAGACCTTCTCTTGGACTTACAGATGCTAAGGCTTGATGTGTGAAAGTAACTATTCAGTAACAGTGGGGTTAAATTACTTAATTTTAGGAGAACCAGGATTTGCATTATATGATGATTTTGTGAGTGTCTTTTGATGTCAAGTTGTGTGTTGTCCTTTTAAGTAAAAATCCTCTATCTTTTTTGTAACTGTTTTGATTAACATTGAGAATTACTCAAGCTTCAGTTTTGTGCTTTACAAACCTAAGCTTTATGCTGTCACCGGTTATTCAGTAGAGGCTAATGCTCTTATTGTCTGATAATTTTAATCTCAGACCTCCCATAAGAAATACTGAAATTAGTTCTTGCAGCTCTGTGTATGTCTCCCTTTGAGCCTGTTGGCACACTTTAAATTTAGTTCTAGTTGCCATTGTTTTCCCTAGAGTAGTGAGTTGCTCTTTTCTTTTAGCAGCCTTTTACATGATTATTAAGAAAACAGTAAGTTTGTGTACTAGTTCTTTTTCATAAGTGTTCAGATGAATGTCTGACTGGCTCGATGAATCCAGAAATAGTTTTAAAGCTTCCAAAGGCTGTCAACCAAATGGGTTGAAGTCTGCAATTTAAAGAAGCTTGTTTTTAGAAGGTGCCGACTGCAATGTTAAGGGTCACTCAGTGAGATCAACAGCTGTCTTGTAAGATAAAAGGGCATACATTATAGAATTTTATGCTGGAACGCAGTTGGGAGCACTCGGATTAGATAACATGTTGCTGAATACATCTTGGTGATCAAAATAGATCAGGATATGTTCTGGTCAAAATTGTAATCTGACTTGAGTGCTCCAAGTTAAAACAAATAAAATTTTCTAACAAAGACCAGTCCAGAAAGAGGAGCCCTTCATGGATGAGACCTACAGAGCTGCATTTTGGTCCTCAATTCAGCCTATGACAGGGATTAGAATCCTACCCTCACTTTATTGACACCACTACGTGCGTCCTGACATCTTGCCCTTGCTTATGTATTACACTTATATCTTTAATTAGGTTAATTGTAAATTCTTTATGACAGGGATCATGTTTTTCTGTACATTTGCGTAATGCCAGGTGTAATCCACTAAAGTTTGATTTTACAAGTACCCCTATAATTCCATTTTACTGCAGGAATAGTGAGTGGGTTCAGTCTATTTTGACAGTGGCACGCCCACCTGTAAATCGTAACAGAGAAGATAAATGTGCAGATTTGGACAGTAGTGGATGTCCATATCCTGAGTTGCTCCGGTTTGAAATAAGAGCACAACAATGTAGTAAAACTGCTCAGACTAAAAATTATGGGAAGACAGTGTGCGGGTTAATTAAGAGTCCTTATACATTTAAACATGATGTTATAGCAATACAGTAAATACCGTGCAAACAAAAACAGTATCAAACATACTGTACTGTGTGTGTTTGTGTTGTATATGTAATTGGGAGGAGGGTGACGGGGAGAGGGAAGATTTCTTCAGTACCAAATGGTACACGGGACACAAATCCTATGCATTTAAAACTGTGATCTGCTGTTTGGGCATTTATGTCACTGCACCATCCTGCTCTGAACAAGTGACAGGTGCCCAGTTCTTTGAATAGGCGGGAATCCTTCTCCTTGTAGTTATTTTCTTACTGCAGCTAGTAAAAGTAGGTCTATCACCATTAGCCCTCAGGGCAAAGAACTTCACCTCTCCTTCATAATGGCTGTCTTCCTCTGGGTTTGGCTGAACTCACTCAAGGATTTTGAGCAGCTGCTCCCTTCCTCCTCCCCCCATATATACATCACAAACACACACAGTACAATATTCTTAAACATCTAACAGTAATTCCTAACAGGGAATCCCTAACTAAGTTTGGCTCCAGTACATACCTGCAATTTGTAAAAACAGGCCTGCAGGCATCAGCAGTCAGGGCAGAGATCTCAGTACCTCTCCTTTGTAAAGCTACCTCAGATGTTGGGATGAAAAGTGCTGTTTTTACGCTTAAGCAAGATTGTATAGACTGGTCTGAATCAGTGAGGATGTCATTTTTAAATTTTAAACAGTATTTCACTTCATTTGGATTAGTCCAAATTATCAACTTACTTTTTTTTTTTTAGTACTCACCTCTATTTTAGTATAGGTTTTGCTTACCATATAGTCGGCTCAGTTTGATGTATTGCATTTTTGTCTCGTGAATAAATTAAATACTAATACTTTTCTGTATTAGTTTCATTCATATAATTTGCTTCCTCGTTTGCTGAGACTTGTGTTATACACCCTTCTCTCTCAGTTTGAATAGTTAACAGTCTTCTAATCTGTATGGCAGTGGTTGTTGGAAATTTAGGGAGAGATGGGATGGTGCCTGGCTTCGTGCCAATAAAACTTGTCATGTCATTGGTGCTTCTTTCTGCTTTACAGTGTGTGGTGTAGTTAAAGGCGATGTATGTATGGACTGACCTCTCTAAAACCTGTCAGAGAAATATAATTTGCAAGTAAAATATTTTTACTTCCCCAACCAGGGACACATCCTTTCAGTCTGCAACATTATTTTATATGTAGGTCCCTACCAAATTCACGGTCCATTTTGGTCAAGTTCATGGTCATAGGATTTTTAAAATAGTAAATGTAATTATTTCAGCTATTTAAATCTGAAATTTCATAGTGTTCTAATTGTTGGGGTCCTGACCCAAAAAGGAGTTGTGGAGGGGTTGCATGGTTATTGTAGGGGTGGGGTTGCGGTACTGCTACCCTTACTTCTGTGCTGTTGGTCACAGCGGTGCTGCCTTCAGAGCTGGGCAACTGGAGAGCGGCGGCTGCTGGCCGGGTGCCCAGCTGTGAAGGCAGAGCTGCTGCCAGCAGCAGCATAGAAGTAAGGATGGCATGGTATGGTATTGCCACCCTTACTTCTCTGTTGCTACCTGCAGAGCTGGGCCCTCAGTCAGCGGCTGCCACTCTCCGGCCACCCAACTTTGAAGGCAGCATCGCAGAAGTAAGAGTGGCACAGTATGGTATTGCCACCCTTACTTCTGCACTGCTGCTGGCGGGGCGCTTCTTTCAGAGCTGGGCGGCTGGACAACAGTTGCCACTCTCCAGCCACTGAGCTCTGAAGGCAGTGCACAAATAATGGTGGCAGTACTGCAACCCCCCTAAAATAGCCTTGCGAGACACACCCCCTGCCTCCCCCAACTCCCTTTTGGGCAGGACCCCCAATTTGAGATATGCTGGTCTCCCCCTGGGAAATCTGAATAGTATAGGATAAAAGCACACAAAAGACCAGATTTCAAGGTCCGTGATGCACTTTACATGGCTGTGAATTTGGTAGGGCCTTATTTATATGCAAGTTATCAGTTCAGTATATAAAGATTTATGCTGAAAGTATCCTTATAAGAACTTCAGTGTGATTATGAGAGTTGCGATGTTTCCACCTCTGTTTGAAAATTTGTCTTTTGCCTATATTGTGGTATACAATAAATAATTTGGTTGTGGTGATGCATGTCCAAAATGTTTGGCACTACCCAAGTTGATTGTATGATAAAACATATTAGAAATATATAACTAATTGCCAGTATATACTGTGAAACAGTACATGTTCCATTGTAAGAAAAACATTTAAACTGGAAAAATAGTTAAGCTTTCTGCTGAAAAGAAATATTGTGTTTGCCAGGCTTTGAAATTGGCTCTGCTCCTCTTCCTCTCTTTCAAAATTTTGTAAAGATAAGGCAGTGGGGTTATATTTCACGTTTCATCAAAAAATAGTACCAGAATTTCATTTTGTGTGTCTGTTGCACTTCAACTATGAGAAGTGATTTTTTAAAAAAATTTTTGGGGGTTCTCCCTGGAACCAATTGGGTATACTTTTAATTCGATTTTTCTATCTTGTCATGGCATCTCATATCTTAAATTTAATCTTCAGAATATAGACAGTTCTTTTCAAGTATCTAAAGCCCCCTCTATCTGGGTCCAAAGACTTAATTAGCTCCTCTGTCATATGCATTGTTAATGTATATAATGTATTAAACATTGCATTGTTTTAAAATTTCGTAACTTTAAAGTTAAGATTTTTTTGCTGTATTTCTACATGTACAGGTGGTACAGTTAATCCAGCTTTCTCTCTTACTGGGTAAGACAGCTCTTCATCTCTGCAGCCTCCACAGGTGGGGATTTGTGGAGTATGGAATTAATTGAAAAGTTTGTAACTGAGGTTCTCTGAAGGTAATCTATTCTCCATATTGCAACACATCCTCCAGTTTTCCTTGAGATTCAACTACTATGATGTCAAACTACTACTGTTAGTTAAATCAAATATAAAATAAATGACTGGAGGATAAGTTATTGCATAAAATCCTTTAATATCCATTCCTGGACATTTGAACATCAGGACACACCATGAGCTTGGATAAAGTGGATATTGCTTTTAAATAACTATTTTTACAGGTAAGCACTATTTTATTTCTCAAAATAGTTGATTTTTGTCACTAGTACATTGTAAGCAATAAGTGTGTATGAAACTCTGGTCACAAATTGGTATGATGTTTATCCTGTGTTTAAATAGCAACAAATATGGTAAGATGGATTATTATTGAATTCGTTTTTTTTTTTGTAAGTTTACATTTTTGGAGTAATTGAAATGGTAGTGAGGAACATGAAGCTAGATTTTTTTCATGCCTGCTGCTTCCTCAGTTCTTAAGCTGTGCTTTACAGCTCCTGGGAACTAAGAATAAAAATGTAGGAACTGTTTGATTCTCATTTGCTTTTAAAAAATGTGTTTTTTAAAGTGACTTGCAAACACTTTTTTTAAAAAAAGAATTGAGCTTATGCCCTCTTAGTTTTGATATATAAAGAAGGCCTGAAAGACTTAGTTGTTTAAGACGAAAAACATAAAAAGATTTACATCAGGAATGTAAAATCTAAACTTCTCTTGTTTTGATGGATAGATCCAATAGATCAGCAAGAGCTCTAAGAGATGTTTAGTGTGAGCTCTTTATATTTTAATTGAAGTTCTGAGGGTGTTGAATCAAGACTTTCGTTATTGAAAGGTTAGCTGTTAAAGTTGGATTGATAACAAACACAGTACTAAAATTCTCTGGGCTCTTGTGGTGGTGTAATTTCATTAGCATTCCAGTCAACATAGTCTTCGAGAGAGATCCTGAATTTCTAAGTAAAAAGCAGGTTTTTTAAATAAACCCTTTCAGTCCTAGTTTATACACAATTAAGAAGCAAAAAAGGGCACAAGTCCAGTTTTTTCCTTTGCGAGGTTATCTTGAAGTAGTTCCCAGAAGCAAAGGAGAGCTAGTCAGCACAAGCTGCTTTGTGAGCTTGGGATGCGGTATCCTCTGTGGGAGAAGGAGCCTATTTCGAATGGTGCTTTGAATAATGGGGAAAAAAGGCAGGGGGAGAGAATAGAAATGCCTGTGTGATATTAACTTCTGTTTTTTAAGAGAGAGTACCCATCTGCGTACCCTCTAATTTTTTCCATCCATGTGTGGAATGAATTTTGTTATGTGCACCATATCAAGGTAATGTGTGTCACCAGTAGAAACCAGAAAACTAGATATGATATATATATTTTTAAAAAGTTAACATAGGGGTAATTATTCCAGCAAGGCCAGGTTAGGCATTTTAGAACTCACTACTCAAATAATTAAATTTAAGCATAAGAGAGAAATAAAAATTATGAAATGCATAGACCAGTCAAAAAACTAAAATCACACACTTTGAAAGAAGTACAGTATCAAGAAGTAAAAACAACAGTACAAGTATGTGTTGGGAGGTGAGCGTGAAAGACAGAGTGCGTGTGTTTGACAGACACACAGCGTGTGTGTGTGTGTGACAGACAGATGCTCGTTGCTCCTTTAAGTTTTCTGACTCTACTTTAAGTACGCTGCCCTTTTAAGTGGATCAGCAAGTTAAGACACAGCAGCAGCTGCCAGCAAGCTCCTTCTCTCCCCTCCCCTGCACTCTGTGGAGATGGGATACAGGGGCAGGGAGAGAGGAGGAGACCCTGACATCAGCACCTTTGTTTGAAAAAGGAGTGTAAATAACCAGTTATCTGTACAAAGAACACAAGTTGTCTTCTCTATAAGTTGGTATATATACACCCACAGTTATACATTGTGTGTGTGTGCGCGCGTGTGTGTGAATCAATATGTATACTTAAATATTTCCCTAGATAATGGGAAAACATAGGGTCTGCTTTAAAAAAAAAAAAAAAAAACCCCAAACCAAAAACCCTTCAGCTCCATAAAATCATTTTGTTCCATTTAGTGAGCACCAGATCTATGAAGTCCTGCACAATGGACATTAAAAAATCTTTGGGGCTGGGGGATTTTCTTAACAGATTAGATTCTAGTGGCTGAGTCTAGAAGAGGGGGACAGTAGGGCTAGAGCAGGGAGCTGAAAATTGGGGAAACTGGGATTCTACTCCTCTAAGGTGCCACAAGTACTCCTTTTCTTTTTACTCCTGAGTAGACTGTGATGGTGAGCAGTTCATATAGCGGGAGATTCTTCCACCCATATTTATGGACAGTATAACCTTGTTTTGTGAGAACTCAGTCAATTGAAAACAACTTGAGTAAAAATGGCAGAATCTGTCTTTTAATGTGTCTGTTCCTAATCTTCTCCATCTGTAAATACCCACCTTTTGTATAGCACTTTGATATCCTATGAAGGAACAGCAAATGTTTATTATTATAATGTAAAAAGACCAGGTATAAAAATTTACTCCAGAAAACTTCTAAATCTTAAGGCTAATCCTGAATATACTTTTCACAAATGCAGGAAAGTATAAACAATTACAGAAAAAAGGCTGAAATGTCAATTGACAAAGAATATATAAAAATTTCCAAATTTGGAATGAAGTTTTGTAATAGATCAACAGATTTTAAACCTTTCCTAGTTTTAGGCTACAAGTTTTGGGTTTGAATCAACAAAGTTCTAAGCATCATCAGAATAAGAATATAAGGAAATTCTTGCCATCCATTATCACTTGCATTTTTGGTTTGGGATATGGCATTGTCCAAATGAAAGATTTTTGTTTGACTATATGAAATTTTGTCTCAAATTTTCTGTAAAGCGTCACAGGAATCAAATTTAGTTTCTAGAGCCAGGATGGTATTGCACAGTCTGTCAAAGGAGACTCCAGGTTAAGAATTCAAAAAGACCTTGGGCAAGAATGTAGAGTGAAGTTTGCCTGGTCTTCTGCGGTGGGGCTGGATGAGAGTTGTCTCTGAATAGGCAAGAGGCACTTAAGCAATAGTCTGACTGAATTTCTCCAGTGCTCCTACAGTAGACTTTTTCTTGGGTGCCTCTTCTGCACAATCATACAAAACAGTATGTTGTTTAAGAGTCAAGTTTATTTCAAAGTGATCAGAGGAAAAAGTCTCCTTGTGAAGACAGTAACTTAGTTCTGCTTAATTGTACACTAAATTGCCATTGTACACTAAAATACATTAAGTGGGGTATAAACTGTAGTAAGACTGAGCTTTTGTTCAGAAGAGTTGCATTTTGTTGTCAAAAGTTTTTATATTTGACTGTTTTAAATTTGAGGGGAATTTTTGCCGGATCAATGAGAAACCTCCTTGCATAGTCAGGGGAGAGACTTATACCCCAGTATGTTGTCCTGGAAAATATTTCTGGCTCAGACTGCCAGTGCTGTCATTGGGCTCCTCCACCCTTCACTTGCCCAAGCAGGCACGATGATGGCCAGTCATTGTCCACAATTTTCCTGCTCTGAGTTCAGTCTTACACTTCTCCAGTCAGATTCCTGCCTTACTTAGAACAACATACAGGAAAGTGACCTCTCTGGCTGCTTCTGACTCGAACTCAGCAAGAAGTATTTTTCCCATCCTGTGATATGAGTTTTTGAACATTTTTCCCATCCCTTATCACATCAAAAAATCAAAATCTCAATTTTTTGTGAATCAAAAGTCAGTTTTTTACGCTTTCATTTTTTACTGTAAATTAACTTAAATATTGAAAGTTATATGCTCTGAAAAAGTTTCATTTAGAAGGTATCAAAATGGGACATTTTGACAATTTTGAAACTTTACAAAAGTTTTTAAACTGGAAATTTGTCAAAACCAACCTTTTTGGTTTTGGCAAATCAGCATTTTCTGAGGAATAACATTTTGTTGAAATATTCCGGACCAGCTCGACTTCCCATGTGACCAGCATTTGTCTTTTGACCACAGAAGGCTAGTAGAGAAAAAGAAGAACCTTCTCCTGAATGCTACTTACTTTCCTGCAAGAGTCTAAAGTGTTTTCTGTGGTCTCCTGCTCAGTGACTGAAGCAATTTCTGGAGCTATGACTAGGGGGGAAAAAAACCCCCTAAAACAAGCACTTGGTTTGCCTAAAGGGTAGAAAAGCTCTGCTTAATGCAGCAGTGGAGAGAGGCAGGTTCTGGAATAGTAAAAGAGAGAACTCCTCTGCTGTCCCCCCACAAAAAGAAATTCACAACAAACTGTGAAATACTTTGTATCCTTCCTGGCTACTGATCTTTAGTAGGAGGCATTAACTTCTTCCAGGTATTGCTTAAAGTCTGAGAGGGGCTTGTTGGGCTACTCTGTCATTTTAGCCCTGTTTAGGTCGTATGTAAACCCTTTACTTAGTGAAAGGTTTCAGAGTAGCAGCCGTGTTAGTCTGTATCTGCAAAAAAACAGGAGTACTTGTGGTACTTTAGAGACTAACAAATTTATTAGAGCATACAACCCACTTCATCGGATGCACAGAATGGAACATATAGTAAGAAATTTTATATATATATATATATATATATATATATATACACACAAACACATACAGAGAAGATGGAAGTTGCCATACAAACTGCAAGAGGCTAATTAATTAAGATGAGCTATTATCAGCAGGTGAAAAACACTTTTGTAGTAATAATCAAGATGGCCCATTTAGACAGTTTACAAAAAGGTGTGAGGATGTACATTGGCCAAACCGGACAGTCTCTGCGTAAAAGAATAAATGGACACAAATCTGACATCAGGAATCATAACATTCAAAAACCGGTAGAACACTTCAGCCTCTCTGGCCACTCAGTAAAAGATTTAAGGGTGGCAATTTTGCAACAGAAAAGCTTCAAAAACAGACTCCAATGAGAAACTGCTGAGCTTGAATTAATATGCAAACTAGATACCATTAACTTGGGTTTGAATAGAGACTGGAAGTGGCGGGGTCATTACACATATTAAATCTGTTTCCCCATGTTAAGTATCCTCATACGTTCTTGTGAACTGTCTAAATAGGCCATCTTGATTATCACTACAGAAGTGTTTTTCTTCTGCTGATAATAGCTCATCTTAATTAATTAGCCTCTTACAGTTTGTATGGCAACTTCCACCTTCTCTGTATGGGTATATATATATATCTTCTTACTATACGTTCCATTCTGTGCATCCGATGAAGTGGGCTGTAGCCCACGAAAGCTTATGCTCTAATAAATTTGTTAGTCTCTGTGGTAGGATGGTGCCCGACTCCCATGCCAGATTGGGCTATGACAGGCCAGAGTGGCTGTGCAAGGCGGCAGCCAATCGGGGGGGGCTGTTAGAGAGCCAATCAGGGCCAGTATTACAGCCAGCCAATCAGGGCTAGGCTAGGCCCTATATAAAGGCTGCCCAGGAAGAGAGCAGGTAGTCTCTCTCAGGCCTTCAGAAGGTGAAGGTCTGTCTTCTGCGTGAGGAGACTAGCACCAGGGACAGCACAGTGCTGGGCAGGTGGAGGGAGCAGAAGGGAACTCCTGCCGGGCTGTGGGCCCTGAGAAAAAGGGCCTAGCCGGTGCAAAGGGGCCAAAGGGGAAATGGCCCAGGGAGAGAGATGGACAAAGGGAGAGGAGGAGGGCAGGCAGGAAGGCTGCTGCCAAAGGGTCCCTGGGTCGGGACCCAGAGTAGAGGGCAGACCTGGGTCCCCCATCTTCCTCCTTGCACGTCCACCTGGCCGTTTGGAGTGGCCATCACGGAGTGCATCAGATCTCTGCCAAAAGGGGGTTAGACTTTGGGGTGTAGTTGGCCATTGTGACTCGGATGAAGAGAAGGACTGCTGATAACACCAAACCCCCGGAAGGGGGTGAGACCGGAGCAGTGGGCACTGCCGGAGGGCATTGTCCTGAAGAGGACGCCGCAAGCTGGGAGCAACGTGGGTCGATCGGCCAATCTAGGCCGAGAGACGGACAGGACACTACCGGCAGAGGGCGCTTCGCATTAACTGAGCTAATTCCCAGAGTGAACAGGAGGTGCTGCGGTGGTGAGTCCCAGTCCCATCGGTCTCTAAGGTGCCACAGGTACTCCTGTTCTTTTTTCTTAGTGAAAGGATCTCCCAAATTTCTGGTAGTGAGCTTCTCAAGTTTTGCTAAATCTGCTCAGGCACTGTGTATCCTTCTAAAGAATTATGGAAATAATCGGATCTGCTTCCTTAAAGTAGATTCTGCATTTCTTGCTCTTGAAGAAGAGCTCTGTGTAAGCCCAAAAGCTTGTGTCTGACCGAAAGAAGTTTGTCCAAAAGAAGATACTACCTCACCCACCTTGTCTATAAACTCAGACATCCGTGTGTACTCTAACATCAGCTGAAAGGCTATTCAGGGTAGGAATAAGGAGTCTCCTAGATAGCTGCACACAAACCTTGCACCTTGGCTAAAAAATTAAAACTATCCAGGAGGCCCTTTCACAGTTAGGAGCCTGACACATATTATCCAGAACTCCCTCAGGATTTTCACTAACATCCTCAGCTCACTGAGCATGATAGATTTGGATAGATACTGTGCTCTGAATGCGCAGGCGACTCCAGATAGAGTAATTGACCACGGAGTGATTACAGCTGGGCTTCTGTGAGAAGCTTTTTTTTTTTGTAGAATAGGCAAAGAGGCTACAGATTCCTCTTTCTATTCATTCCCCTCCCTTTTCCTCAGGATTTTTCTAGTTCAGCCTTGTCTCTTGTTCTCCTTTGATGTTTTCTAGTGCTGTCAATCGCAGTTAATGCATATTGTGATTTTTTTTTTTTTAATTCTCACGATTAATTGCGACTTTTTTTAAAAAATAATTTGACAGCCCTAATGTTTTCTTATAACATCTTTCTGATCAGAAACCAATTCCTGTGCTGTTGTGGACCAAGTCATAAAAAGACAAATTATATTTCCCACTTTTATTGCTCGTGATTCTAGACGCTCCCGTTCTTCCTTGCTTCAGTAAGAGAATTGCCCTCTCTCTTACCAAGGTGTAGCAGGCCAGCAGACTTTTTTCCAGATGGATGGCATCAAAGTGTAGAAGCAGGAGAGGGGGAACCCTGTGAGCAGGAAAATCTTGGATGGTGATTGCTTGTTACCCTGCTTGGCAAAAGAAATGAGAGGAAAGAGCCCAGCGTCTGTGTTGTCTTGAATGATCCACAGAAAGCATATTACCTGGAAAATGGGAATATTTTCTTTCCTTGCCAAGGCACAAAAACAGGTATGTTCTAATAAAGAACTTGAACTGCCTTTATACTTGCTGGATCAGGTTTTATAAAAAACCTGTGAAATCTCACAAGGCATATAATGAGATTCAGCCTTTTAAGAAATTGATAGCAATGAAAAACACTGCTCACATCAGCAATTATATCTCTTATACTAGTCAATAAACTTAAATTATTTGCTTATTCAAAATTTGCAACCATCCAATCAAATCTGCTCTCAAATAAGTGAAAGGTTACACTGACAGGCTGTCCAGTGACCCAAATAATCACATTAGCTGAGTTTTTTTTATCATAGAATCATAGGCTTTAAGGTCAGAAGGGACCATTATGATAGTCTAGTCTGACCTCCTGCACAACACAGGCCATAGAATCTCACCCACCCACTCCTGTAGTGTTGGCATGTAAAGCCTGGTATACATTAAGGACAGTTTGCTAAAATTTCTCATTGGGGCTAGAATTGTTCAGTAGCAGTGGTGTTAGCAAGGATGGGAGCCTTTCTGTTGAGCTGCTGCTGCTCTCCTGTAGATGAGTTGTTGGCTACTGTTCATTAGATCTGCTCTTTCCATGGTTAGATTACAGCATGTTTGGCTCATATGCACTAGGGCTGTTAATGTGCTAACATTAGTGGAACTGAACCAGACTTGGCAATAGTGATAATTTTTTGCAAAAATTTCCTAGTGTAGTCAAGACTTAAGGGATCAAAATTAGAGGAAGTTAACACTTTTCAATGTTGGGTATGAAAGGGCACCCAAGATAAAACATTGCATCTGTTTTTCATGGTCAGGGCAGGCGTTCCACACAGGAGTTTAAAGGAAAACGTATATTTCTGTGGATGCACAAAGTCAGCAAGAAGACCCTAAACCAGTGGTTTTCATCCTTTTTTCATTTGCAGACCCCTAAAAATATTTCAAATGGAAGTGTGGATCCCTTTGGAAATCCTAGCCCTTGTCTGCTGCCCCCAGTGGTCTGCGAAACACAGGTTAAAACCGCTGCCCTAAACCTAGTGTTAATGGAATTAGTATGCTAGCTGATTTCTTGTTTCACCTGATGCTCCGTTAATTCTTTTAGATATAATTATTAAGCTTGCACTTTACCAAATGGTACTGTTGTTTCCTGGGAGCTGAGCCAATGCAATAATATTTTAAATGCTTTCTAGAATTTATTCCCATATTTTAGGAAAGGGTAGTGAGCCATGCTGTAGAGCAGTAAATCAATGTGTTTTGAAAAAGCGGGTAACATCTTCAACTAAAGTAGCCCAAATAATTTTTTTATTATAGAATAAAAAGTGGAAATTTGTGAGCAAAGCCTTCAGAGTTTTGGAAAACAATTTGCACTTTCTGTTGGTTTCAGTATATTCAAAATATTTAAATGTTTTTACAAGATGAAGTTAGTTTTACTTTAATATCCCCACACACACACACACATCTAAAGGCATTTAACAACCTATAGTTTTTAAAATGAGAATTGGTGGATTTTTTTTAAAAAGCTGTGGATTTTTAAAGATGGATTTCTTTCCATCTGAAAGTAGATATTCGTCTTACCAAACCCATAAGATAATATATTGAATTTCATTAATTTGTATATTCCCGTTCAGTCTTTAATGGCCTGCCAATGGGTGAGACACTAGGATACATTTATGAAGGGGTTTATTAATAAAATAGTACATTACTAATGAAACCCTATCTAGCTTTTGGGTTGGTCGTGTGCATAGTATTTTTAGCATTAGTTAACATTTAAATTATTACGCATATTTTTACTGTGTATTTTTATACAACTTGACTTGCATGGTGTTAGACTTAAATATCAATGTGTATTTTCAATCACATTGTAACTTTTTTTAGCAAATTTTCTCTTGGGAAGTGTTAAAATATGGTGTACTCTTTCTGTTCAAGGAAATATCCTTATGTGATTTTAACTTCTGTTTGTAAGACTGGCTGAAGACTGAACACTAAATACTGTAGGCAGCGTTAACTGGTCTTACATGCTCTTCGATTCTATCTCAGCTAGGATCTAGACTGGGGAGTAAGGGAAGGTTCCACAAAAGTGGGTGACATCCCCCACGTACGTACCTCCCAAAATAAAACATACAGGACAAGGGAGTTTAGCATGGAGGTTTCCTTGAAAGTGATAACTTGTGGGGAATGATGAGTTCCTCTGTAAAAGTGCAGGCCTAAATAACATGTACTGTTTTTTCTGCTATTCCTGCCCACCTGATTTTAAGGAAGTTGTTACATTTCAATTTTCTCGCTCCCTGTGTGTGTGTGTATATATATGTGTGTGTGTATTACACTTAGGACAGATTATTAATGTATCTTTTTTCCCTAAAAGATCAGATTTTTTGGCCAGCTATCTTTACCCTTATTACTAACATTAGTAATATTTTTTCCAACATGAAGATTTCATGGGATGTCTGTTTGTCAATATTTTATATAAAGTATATGTTGTTTGTTATAGGTTTCATTGATTTGATTCTTACAGTATCCGCATTTGCAGTAGTTTGTAAGTTGGTTGAATTTAATACTTAAAGGCAGGCTTGGCAGAATTAATTTTTTATAATTTCAACAGATATCAGTGTTTATTTGTGGGGGGGAAATTAGACTTTGATTTAAATTTTCATAATTGTGGGAAATTCTGGGGGGATGTCAGACAGTAGTTCTTAATGACAGCAGATATTAAGATTCAAAAAGTTAAAACACAAATTGTATATTTTGACATGTGATGTTGACAAAGTATAAAGATCCTTATTCGAACTCTGGTAAGTTCTTAAACAAAATTTTTCTTTCTTTTATTAATCTGAAAATTTTAATTAACATTGGTGGAAATATTTTTCATCTGTTTTCGTGTGTAGTGAAATTGATGTTTACCAATATTTGCTGATAAAAATCTAATCCTTTCAAGTCTACTTCATCTGTTTGGTCTTAAAAGCTGACCTAATCGAAAATTTGGTGTAATACAACAGTTCATATTTGCTGTTCTATTTCCAAAAATCTGGGTTGGGAGGGAAGGGAATGGCTCCTTTTTAGGAGCAGTAACCCCAAAATAGAATTTCATGTGCTGCCCAAGGTGGTCTCTGGAATGGAGTTAATATTGCCTCTCTACGTTGAAGTTTTGAATGAAATGGACTGCAAGCTTCTGAGCTGGTCATTTTTCTACTAAACAATACATGCTAGTGCACAAAGGATTATGTTCAGTCTTATAATGGAATATTGACTATTTTTTCCAGAGTGTTTCTTTTAAACTTCATGGGAGATACTGAAGTGCTAAAGATTTGTACTTATCTGACATTGTAGTCAAAGTCCCCTCTGTTGTGGAACAAATCCTCTTTTCTATTTAACACATTGAATATCCTTACAGTGAGAAAAACATGATGTCACCGGAGTTTTGTTTTGCTTGAAAAATTAAAATGGTCTGATAACTGCATCCATATTTTAAAAAAATAACTTGATTTTAATGGATAACATTTAAAGTGACTTCACAGGAAGTGTTCTGGGACCAAAATTGCAGTGTTTCTTTTTGAATTCCCTTCTTTTCATTTTGCTACTCTTGTGATCATTAATCTCAGCTGGGAAGGTGAGTGGTCTTAGATTGGTCAAGATTTGCATTCACTGCCACTGGGTGCTGTTGAGAATTACATGGTTTGCCTTCTGATATAAACCCAATATAAATATTACATTGCTGGTATTCTTGCTTTCTGCCATTGTTGTTCCACAGAATAGTCCATTTCAAATATATTTCTATTTACAGCTTTATTATGATGAATAATGTAGCATATGTAGACTTGAATTTTTTTGGTTCCTTAGGCTACTGAAATTGGAAGGCAAACTTCCTAGGAAAAAATGTGGTGATTACCTTGCTTTGGCTGTACTTTAACTCTTGCATTCTGATGCTTTTTTAATACTAAAGGGGAGATGACATTTAATGATGATGGAGATGCTTTCATCCCTCATCTCAACAAACTTTTCCCCATACCTCTTAATTTCATGAAGTTTTATAGCAATTGACTTCAAAAATTCTTTTAATATTTTTATATTTTAAAAAAGCTGTGTATATCTTTAAAGATTCTTAGTGTATTTATGTAGCCCAGTGGTACTGATATTCCTGTTTTTAAAGGTCTTGTGTGTGTGTGTGTGTAAAAATTAATACAGAGGAATGGCAAGCTGCAAGTAGATTTTAAATTGTATATTAGGGTACATGTTTGGTACATGCTCCGGGAATTTCTTTTGTATAAAATCCTAAAAAAGGGGGAGAATGCATAAAATTAAAATTCTATGAAGATACAAAAATGCAGGGAATACAATGTAACTTCTACAGTGTTGAAATAAGAAAGTCTAAAACCTACAAGAAAAACTCTGTTTGGGGTTCATGTGACTCTTACAGCTGCCCAGGACTATAACCATAATTGCCAACATACCAAGAAGTTTTCTAGGGACAAATTTTTCAGATAAATCGGGGCCACTGGAGGTTTTTAGTTGCATTCCAGCACGTTTTAAATTTATTTTCTTAGAAGTGTGTGAGAGGCAGGAAAGAATAACCTAACATTTGCAGTTAAATCACTCTAGACCCTTGGTTTATTTGAAGAGTTGTCCTTTGAAAATTGTGTTGCTCCCTTCTGTCCCCATTATTCATTCTCTGCACTCCATATGACTCCTACTATGCTCTTCATGGTCCAGCCTTCTCTTCCCATGGCTTCTTAATTGTCTTCCATGGCTCCCAGAGTCCCATAGGATTGCAAACTCTGTCCCCTCCCAATCTCTTGGTTGCTACCTCAGTTTCTCAGCCCTCTTTTCCGATCTTCTCCCCAACAACTCCTATCCCATACAGGCTCCTGTGTTGGCAGTTTAGATGTTCCTGCCCACCTTTCCTTCTCAGTATCAGCTGGCTCCACTTTAAACCCCTGCTGTGCACAGCTGACAGGTGTCTGCAGGGGCTAGAACTGGTTCTGCTGGCAAAAGGACAAGCATCCAGAGAGAGAGAAAAGGGCCCAGTGATCTGGAAAGGAGCAATTTAGTCCTGCTTTTGTACTGTCCTAAGGTATTCTGGGACACCATTTATGTGGGATAGATTTTTTGACACTCATGGCCAAATCCAGACTACTGTGCTGTAATTCAGTAAGTGGTCTTATTCTGAATAAATGATTTTTAAGGATAATATGGCTGTTAATAATTATATCAGTCAAGCCACAGAGTAACCCTTAATATTTAGTGATTTTTTGTGAAGCTAAATGCCTCCTTTTGTCACATTGATGTGTTTTTTGTGTCCTTGTGTTTTATTTGTACCTCACAAAACAAGTGAAGAAGAGAATGTCCCAGCTCTGAAGAGTATAAAAACTAAAATTTAACAAGACACTAAAAGTTTGTTACAACCAGACACAACTGGGGAAGATGAGAGAATAGATTTGTTACAATGATAACAAACAAATGGACATCAAACAATCTGCAGTCAAATTTTGTGGTCCTTTGGTCTGCAACCTGAAACATTACCTCTCTCCTTTAAAAGTCAGCAGCAAAACTACAATGAAAGTAAAGTTGAATAAAACCCAGTAGATACTGTTGAGTACTCTCACTAACCAGTTTTTTTTGGGGGAAAGGGGAGTTAGTTTAAAAAACAAACAAAAACCCCACCCTAAACCATCACCTTAAGTGAAATCCTTTAGCATTAACTGCTTTACTGAAGACATGCAGTATTACGTAGCAAGCCACGTAGTGCTGGTGTGATTGACTGAGGACGAAAAGATTTTTTAAAAGCCTAAATTAAAACATAATGTACATGCTAAATGCTTCCTGTCTCCAACCCCCCCCCAAAAACAAACAAACAAAAAAACAAAAACAAACAAACAAACAAAAAACCCCTACCCCTCAAAACCAAACACCAAAAACTGGTTGCTTTTGGATATTCACTGGTTTTGATGTAGTTTGGTGTTCAGTACCATTGCAGCTTGCTTTAACTAAACATTTGGGTCTACATTTGGCTCTGGCACAGCACCTTTCATCAGACTTGCTATGTGCAATGGAGTCTGAGATGCTGTAAATTCTAGTCTTGCGTGCTGTGGGAATTGGTAGTGCCTCATACTAGATTGTGTAGTAATTCACCTAGATGTTGCTGACTTCCAAGTCTGTCTTTAAGGGCAAAATAAAATGGGTTGGGACTGGTAATGAAATGTGGCCCATTTCATCTCTAGGTCACCTGCTTCAGTCTAAGCCAGCACTTGAGTCAGCTGTAACTGAAAGTCATTTTCTGCTTGGTGTTTTGTGGCCCTTATGTATTGGTGGTCTATGCCTAGTTCCTAACTGGTTACAAAACCAAAAAATATCAATACGATTGGCACAAATTGACATCTCTGCTCCTTGTGGTGATCTTTTCACTTCAGTAGTGAGGCAAATTAACAGAGCAGTGTGGTACTGCTTCTGTGGATAAGTGGTTGACAAGTGTTTCAGGATATGAATTGGCACCTTGTAGGAACATTAATTTTGCCTCCCTCCCCACCCCCACCCCCTGCAATAGTGCAAACTATTTTGAGAGAATACTCTAAAGCCGTGGTCTAAAAACAGAATTACTGTAGCATCGTTAGACCTTTGCTTCTGTTTAATGAAACTTCTCTGTAAGATTTGTATTAGGTTTAAGGGAACTTTTAATAAGACTTACGTACTTTTGTCTTGTTTGTTTATTACCAAATAATCCCAATTCATATCAATTGAAGAATATATTTAATTGTATTTCCTGTATTTTTTGTAAATATGATGAAAGAAATTAAAACATAAAAGAAAATTGTGCTTTTTTTGTAGTAGATGGGAATGTTAAAATAATCATGATAGGTTGACCATGAAAACTATGTTTACTTTCAGAGAGAACAGGAAATGAGAATGGGTGATATGGGTCCTCGTGGAGCAATAAACATGGGAGGTAGGGATCTGAAGCAAATAGGCTTCTATAATATAAGACTACAATTCTTTGGGACTGTACATGTTACTCATTGGTATTATACATTAGTGACAAGAGCTAGTGGTAAGGAAAAAACATTTTAATGATGGGTAATGTAAAATCTCATCCATTTTGTCTGAATAACTGATTCTTGCAGTAAGTATCTATTTACTGAACTTGCATTTTATTTTAGTCTGTGTGTGGGAGAAAAATTTGGATATTTACAAAGTAGGAAAACAGGCGAAGGTAGTGAAGATGATATCCTGAAAAATGTTGTTTGATGGAAAACATGAAACAGTTTCTGCTGTTTATAAGAAGACTTGGGGGAGGGGGAGGACATTTTGCATCTGAATACAAAAGTTAAATATAATGTATATTTAAACAGATTTAGCATAGTTCTGTTCATGGCTTTATTAAATCACTTCTTACTGCTGTGTTACTTAACAAGAAATTAAATACTTTGTGGGGGCTAAACTTTAATAATTTTATCCCAAGTAATAGCTGGAAATTGTCTTGCAATTTTATTGTTGAACTCAGTGATATTGTTGCTGTTACAAACCTGCTTTTATTAACTGAATGTTCAGGCTAAAAATATAAAACTATTTTGTATATATAGCTTGAGTAATCACCACTTCTATTTCATACTGAATCAGTCAATGTGAAAAAAGTGTTCAGTTAGACTAAGCAGAATATCTGCTTTTAAACTACACTAAAATTCAAGTAGTCTGTCTCGTGAAGAATCAATTCTATTAAAATAGATTACTCATGAATATGTATTTTCACTGAGCTTCATAATCTTTGATTAAAAAATCTTGAAATAAACTTGAATAGTATTTGTTAAGAAATAAAATTGGCATACCTTTTAAACTTTAAATTATGTATGAACCATACATCATTCATCTTATGGCTTTTAATACTTTTTGACACTTGGTAAAGAAATATTATTTTCGTTTTCAAAATAAGCTGTATTTTACATCTTCTCTGTTGTGCCTTTTAAAATATAACAGGCTTCGAAAATTAAATTTGACAAGTATACTCTAAACTTGAATCACAGGTTTACATTAATATCCAATGATACTTGATATGATCTAATCCAAGTTCTAAATATATTGGTGCCTATTGTCACATACACCAATAGAAAAAAAGATTTACAACTTTAACATAACCTCATTTGCCTTTAAAAATGTATCATCCAAGAAATAAATAAGGAATTCAAGAAAGTTCAGAAAAAAAATGAGCTAGAAATGTAACATATCTAAAAGACCATTTGCCTTGGATCTAATGCTCAAATCATTGAATATATTACATTTAAAAAGGGATTCTGCTTATGTTCGTTAAACTGAATATTCTTCGGTTTCTTAAATAAGAGCCAGAACTTCCCAGGGTGTAGCTCATACACTCTCACAGGTGTGTGCCCATGTAGAAAAAGCATAGTCTGTTTTCTTAGTAGCATTGCAATAGTGATGCTCTGTGCTAGTTGTATATGCACCTATTGAGTCACCTGTGATACCAGCACTGAGCACTGCCATCATTATAGGCAGTGTGCTGCTACTGTCTGAAGATGCATGTGTGCGCCTGTTATGACTCTAGCAGTAGTATTAGCTCCTCTCCCTTTTCTTTTTCTATCTGCTCCTCTGGAATGACAAGAGTTAGCAGAGGATCCATGGTATGCTCACAAGGATGGATACTCAGAGCAGACTGTTCTTGTGGACTGAGATTTCTGCTCCTCTACATCCCATGAACTAATCTTGCTCATGGTTGAGTGAGAAGCTCCTTACCCTCCTGTTATTCTCCACCCTCTAGAGCAGCATCTCTCTGTAGTGGGTCAGGGAGACATCTGCTGAAGTTCACGTGGAGGAACAACCCTTCAGAACTGTGATGAGTTCAAACTTTTCTTTAATTAAAGACTAGTACCTCTCCTCCAAATCTTCTAACAGAAAGTCCTGTAGCACTTATCACTAGTACCACAGATCCTTTGCAAAACCTTTTCCTCCAGCGGAACTAATATAAGAGGGTCAGGGTGAGTCTGATTTTAGCACTCCTCTAGTATCAGAATCGTGCACATACATCTTTGGGGGCAATGATTTGCTAGTTGATCACTGTGATAACGAGCAGTCAGTGCTAATAACACAGAGGAAGTGTCATGTACGTATGTATAGTAGTAGCAATATGATAATAGTCCTGAATGACCTATTTACAGTTAATGCATTTATTATAATTTCTTCCTAACGTGAAAGGTAGTAATCTAATGGAGAATGGGAAGGACTTTACTAGGTATTTCAGTCCATCCAACATGTTTGATCCTTGGATGGAATTCACATACTACAGTGACTGACATGGTGTAAAACCTTGGAATTTGGCACATTTTTTTCTGTTTTGTTTATTGTCAAAGAAAATGGATGCATATAGTTGGCTGAACAGGATGGATTGTCCATCTGAACAAATACTGTTCCATTCCCGTTCTATTTGGATTTTTTTTACATTACATCTCATATGTCTAATTTACATACCAAGTTTTTTCTTCCTTATAATGCAACCTTGCAAATGTATACAATTAGTCTTACTGTATCTGCTGATTAGTTTAGTTGTTACTGACGAATCATATATGGTAGCTGAATTTTTATTGTAGATAAACTTTCTGTCCACCTCAGATTGCTGTTTCTTTTGTTTTTGCTTCTACTGTCTTACCTCTTTCTGTTCCAACAATGGATCAAAAGTTTTAATGGGTTAGTGTTAAATGTTTCATTTGTTTTGTTGTATCTTCTTAATTTCAGAATCTATTGATGTTTGTAATATTAGCCATAAATCTCTTTACAATCCTGTTCTTAACTTTCCACTATCCAACACTTCTGTAAAAGAGCATGTTTTTAAAAGAATTGGAAAACCTAGGTTTCAGTATTGCAATTGATTTGTAATATGGAATGAAGTAGAGTGTTGTCTTTTCTGATATAAGGTGCTTGAAACCTAAATGGCCAAGTTGTGTAAAAGTTGGCCAGTTGCAAATTGACTAATTTTTCTCATCTGTTGTAATTGTGTATATTACTCACAAACTATAAATACGTTTAGTAAACTTTTGTTCAAAACCAGTAGAAGTACATTTATTTGCATACCTTGAGCTTCTCAGATTTAAGGAAGAAAATGTTTTTGTTCGGAAAGCAAGTTGTAGAATAAAAATCGTTTGAGCAATAACTTAAAAATGAAGATCAATATAAAAGTAGATTGAGATAAATGTACAGTCTCAAAGAATAAAAGCAACTTTTATATTTCAAGTAATGGAAGTCTTGTATAGTTCGTTACTTAAATATTATAAATTGTTTGTTGCTTCTTGTAAAATTCAGATAGGACAGCTCTAAGTATAGATTGTTTTGCATAGATGCGTTTAGCCCAGCACCTGCTGGTAACCAAGGTCCTCCTCCAATGATGGGTATGAATATGAACAACAGAGGAACTTTACCTGGCCCTGCACTGGGTCCTGGTCCTTCCATGGGACCAGAAGGAGCTGCAAATATGGGAACACCAATGATGCCAGATAATGGAGCAGTGGTAATGTATCATTATAAAACTTAATTACTTTGAACAGTTGTCATGTCTCATGGCACATCTTTTGCACCAAAGTTAACTTCACACTAAAGTGAGTTTATAGTATCTCACATTTTTAATCTAGTGACAATACTTACCTGAAAACATTTTTAGGAAGTTTAAACAAAAACGTTCTGAGTCTGTTAAAGGCAACTGATAGGTAAATCTTTTGTATGCTTAAATTAAATATTTTTGCACAAGAAGAACCTTTTTCACTTTAAAATCTGTTGAGGATATAAACTAGGAATATTGAAAATCCAGAATTAATCCCCCCCCCCCCCCCCCCGGCACAGAGATGATTATCTTCAAATGGAAATGTAGCTATTAGTGGACCAGTCTTCTAAGAAGTTGTCTGGTCCTTACTTTGAATGAACCTTAGACTAAAATTGTCACTTGTAGTAGAACTGTGAATGTAAAATCTATCATGTAAAAATACATTTAATCTAGCAAAATATTAATTTTGTGAAGTGTATTCTTCATGTGTTAAATATACTTAAATCATTATTTTATGTTACGTTTTCTCTATTCTGTTAGTTATGAAACTAAAATTATTTATTAATTTTACTCTGTTATGAGGTTGAATTTTTTAAATAACACCAAATACAATTGTGATTAAAGGTGTACATAGTGTGAAGATATCTTTGGGTAAAAAACTTTTAAAAATTATTTTAGTATATAAGCACATTATTACAAGGGCACTGGCTCAAGCACGTGAAAGAGTTAAGAGTTATGGCAGTGATTTCATATCATTATAGAATAGCTACACCAGCAAAAATTATGTGGGATAATTGATGTACCAGGCTAGGAAAAGTCCTATTGTCCAGAATATCAGGGTGACCAAAAACCTGGTCTGGACAGTTGGAATTTACTTACTGAACAACAGAAGAACTCCTGGCCTGCACTTAAAAGGAATGGTTATCTTGGCTCTGCCCATTAACTCATGTACCCTCTTTTCCTATCTAATATCTTTTGGAGAGAAACAGCCATCTGTTTTTAATAACTTTTTAATATTACATATTTTCTGTGTTTCTGGATGTTTTCATGTCTGAGGGGATGTTCTGATGGCAATATATGAAGAGTAGAACAGGCAGCTTATAGTATTCCATGATCGCTTTGCTGGAGCACTGAAACATGTAGCTGATTTTTTTTTTCCCCTCTATCAGTTTCCTCAAAGGAAAATTAACTTGAGGAAACAATATACACTGTCTCAACAGCTGATTTGGAGAGGTAGATGCTGACAGGAATGCATGCTCCTTCAATACCAGACTCACATTTTTGATTTTTCTAGTGAGAATGGAGAACCTCTTTCACCTTCTGGACTTTTACTATCAGTGCTCACAGGAGCCAGCTTGTTCCCTCAGTAGTGAATATGAGAGCGGCCATACTGGGTCAGACCAAAGGTCCATCTAGCCCAGTATCCTGTCTTCCAACAGTAGCCAATGCCTGGTGCTCCAAAGGGAATAAACAGAAGAAGTGATCCATACCCTGTTGCTCATTCCCCATTTCTGGCAAACAGAGGTTAGGGACACCATCCCTGCGCATCTGGGCTAATAGCCATTGATTGACCTATCCTTTATGAACGTATCTTTTTCTTTTTTTTTGAACCCTGTTATACCTTCACAACATCCTCTGGCAAAGATACTGTCTCCTGGAAATGGCTCACTTCCTTCTCTATGGGACAGATCAGCCTAAAAGCTAGTGAAGAGAGTAGATGCTCTCATCAAGGTAACAGACTGTTGCTGGTAACTACTGCACTGATTAAATGGGCCTTTCATGCATTTGCCAAAGTTTTGGCTTCATTGTGCTCACTGAAGTCAGCTTCTCCAAACTGGTTTCTTAAAGAGGGAGTGCAAAGGAGAAAAAAAGTATATTAACTATTGCAGTGATCCAGCAAAACTGTTGAACACTGAAAAAGTCCTTATTCTGCTTGCTCAGCTTACCTCTGGAACACACCCTTAGGGTTGCATAAGATCAGAAACTGAAGGCAGGTGTGGAAAAAGACAAGATTTTATTTTAAGTGTATTTAAAAATAACCCCCTGACTCTCCTCCCATGGTAATTTCAAATATTGACACTTCAAAACTGCTGGATATGATGACACGTCAGTTTGATTAGCCTAAAGTTGAAAATTAAAACTGCTGACATTTAGAAGGAAATGGAAGGTTAAAGAGCAGAATAAGTGGATGATATGCTCATCTGGCCCTCTAATTTTAATAATTCCTTTTTTGGCTTTGCTCAGACATTTATTTTTGTGTTATGTGGTGAAAGGAATGTAGCTGGCTAATCCTTGTGTTCTTCTCAAAGGACTGTAATATAGAGTATTTGTCATTTGGTGGGTACAAGAAAACAGAGAATGGGGGATGGAGGGAGGGGAATCCAGTTTTCATTTTCAACTTCAGATGGACATGCACCTAGAATTTTTTTTAAGTGCAGGTGATATCAGCATCTTGTTATTGATGTAGACATACAACCATAATTTCATTTAAAATAAAACACCTCACTTTGGCTTCCATAAATGTTGGACAGCCATATTTTCTTCATGCACAACCAAATTTGAGATCCAGATTGTCATTGAAGAAATCACTTTAAAATGTCCTAGCTTGGCTCAGACCTTTACCATAGATACTTAATAGTCATAGTTAATTTTTCAGTCTAGAAGTAGAAACTCTAATTAAAATACCCATCATTAGCTTATGACTATCTGAAAATTAGACCAGCAGTCAGACCTTTACCATAGATACTTAATAGTCATAGTTCATTTTTCAGTCTAGAAGTAGAAACTCTAATTAAAATACCAATCATTAGCTTATGACTATCTGAAAATTAGACCAGCAGTAAGAGTTATATTATTAGGAGTATGGGAACCTTGCATTTAGACAAGCCATTCTTTCATGTCTGGGTATATTCAGTGTTGGCAGATTTGAGTTGATTAGAAACAAGATTTTATTGAAAGTACTTCCTTATATTTTAAAATTAAATACCTGTGTAAATAATTATCTCCCAAAAATTACCTAGAAGGGGGAAAAAAGGAGCACTGCAGCATTAAGAATTAGGGGCTAGATTTTCAGAAGTGGTTAGCACCCACAATCTGGCCACTTCGTTTAGGTGTCTAAAGGGGCTGAGCTCTTTTGGAAAGTCTGACCCAATATGTAACAGTACATATTATATCCATATTGTATTTAGATAAAACTTTTTAAATGTTAGTGACTAGAGCCCTTATCTTGCAAATGCTTGTTTTTTTAAATTAGAGTACTTAGATGTGTAAGTATTTGCGTAATTGGGGCCTAAGAGAAGACTTTTAAAGGAGGATTATGGTACCCACATCTGTATTAGTTTATATTTAACTTTTAATATGGTTCAGGGAGTGAAATAAAATATGTGGCCTAGAACACGAATCTGATTTATATCTTACATCTGTATTTCAAGTTGGGCTACATTTAAATCTGCCTGAAGAAACGTAGATGTATAATATTCTCTGATGGGAGAAACTTTATTCCTTGAGTCAATAAACTTTGGAAACATTGAAGCTACAACTCACAATCTCATTTTTTTTCTACTTTGACAATGCTTCAGTTTCTGAACAAGCTAGTGAATACAGGAGCATTGAAATATGGGAAGAGTCGCATAAAATGTTTGCTCCCTGTCTTCTAATAGGGTAAAAAAATTTTTTACGTTTACATGGAGAATAAGTACGGCTTTGTGGAGAGGCAAGCTTTAGAGTGTAAATTTTAAATTATATGCTCTATAAAAGTGGTTGCTGATACGGTCTGAGTGGGACGCAGCTCTTTAGTATTTATTTCATGTACCTTTGTTTTAATTTTACAAAGTTGGAGCATAGCATTTAATAAGCTTTTATTTTCAGCTCCTTTTTGAATAATAACTAATTTAATTGCTCCTTTCTTCCTTCTATGTATGATCCTGATTCTGCTGGACTATCTGCCGAACTTCATGACAACACCACTTGGGGTTTTGCCATTTTTGTTATAATTTACATTTGGCGCATTCCAAATGGACTTAATATTCATTGTATGTTGTTAGCATAATGAGAGATTCCCACAAGGAGGCCCATCACAGATGGGTTCACCTCTGGTTAGTAGAACAGGCTCCGAAACCCCTCAGCCGCCAATGAGTGGTGTAGGTGCCGTGAGTGGTGGACCTGGTGGCTTTGGTAGAGGAAATCCAGGGGGCAACTTTGAAGGACCTAACAAACGTCGCAGATATTAAAACTTTCTTTCATTCCTTACTGTTTAGAAAATTCAGTACAAATATCCGGTGGTATGCCTTTATAATTTTTAGCTGTTATCTGGAAAGCAGTTTTATTGTTAATGTAGTCTTTAAAACAATTTATTTTGTAATTCCTAAACTTTTTTGTATTCCATCTTAGGCTATGTAGTGTAGAGCAGAAATGATGTGCATCATTATGTAAGTCAGCTGTGTTTGTGACTTCTGCAAAGTATCAATGTGTGACCATGCTGTAAAACTTGTGCAGTTATTTGATCACAATAAAATATAAAACAAATTACTTTAAAGGATTTTGGAAATGTTATTACAAATACTAATTAATTTTAAGTTTAATTGTAAACAGCTTCATTTTCATTCATCTTATTACTTAGGAATTTGCACCTTAAGTGTGAAGAAAATTCCATACTTAACTGCAATTGTGTGGAAATAGAACTGTGAGTTTCAGTACGTGTCAGGAATACTTGTTATAACAAGTGATTGAAGCTAATGCAACTTTTGAATGGTATCCCATTATATATAAACCCTTAATGATCTGTACAAAATACTGTTAACCTGTTTCTCACCTTCCTGTACAAACTTAATCACAATAGGATTGTCAACAAAATATGTTCTGTGTTGAATTTTTCAAATAAATATTTTGAACCTTGGAAAATAACTTCTTACAGAAAGTAAATCTTCACCTGTGCTTATTCATTCATAAAACGCAACAAATGGTATTAAGGATATTTTACACAAAATAAGGTTTTATAAAAATTAAGTTGTCATTTCTGTGCATTTGTGAAATATGGTGAGCATTAGTGAATAGTATTAAAGTATCCTGTTATAACAGATAATGGTGCATTATTTACACCTAGTTTATTTAAGGCCTTTTATCAAGTTACACACTGGGCAGATTTGTGTCTCCTTCTAGCAGCTGGTCCATATAGCAAATATTCATTTACCAATGGCTTGTAAAAAGACACTAACTATATCAGTGACTTTCCCATGTTTATTTCAGAAAGGGAAATCATCTTTGTTTTTCCATTTATTATTGCAATTACTGGCATTTGCCTCCGGTGTAGAATCAAGTATTTTTTATTTAGAAATAACTAAATATTAATACCAGTTATTCTAGATTTTGAAATGAACAATTACAATTTGATCATTTAATTAAATGTATTCTGGATAAAAATGATTTATTGAAGTGTAAGACTTAAAACCCCACTTCCAGCACAAGTACCCAAGAGCAAGTAATGAGACAGAATTATTGGGAAAGTCTGTTATGATAAACAACTTGTTTTTGTGGAAATCCACTTCTGTAAATGATGGAGGAGATGGAATGACCTATTAGATTATCTAATCCTCTGTAAAGGCAAGTGGGTCTAAATCTTGGCTGCCTTGCACTTTTTTGTCACTTTCGTCTGTGCAAAAATGGTATAAAATGCTACCATTTTGATTTGGGATGATTTGCACCCATTTTGCACAGGTAGAACTGACTACATGGGGATTTATGTACACAAGTTGCTCTGGTTTAAAGGTATGATGTTACACAGATTAAGTTAAACACTTCTAATTGAACATATCTTTTAGATAAATAAGTGCAAATTCTGTGTGTAGACCAGGCCAAGGACACAAGGCAGCTGATAATTGGGCCCAAAGGCTGTATGTCATGTTAAACTTTCAATATAGAGGTGTGGTGATCTTGTTGAATTTCTTTCTAAATAAATGGATAGCCATTTAAAATTAGAAGTAGTGCCAGGAATTGAAAAATACTTTTATGCACACCATGTTATTGAATTGCTTAAGGGACATATTAGCTGATTGCCACAAACATAACACAAAAATCAAGAATACTGCTCAGCAAATTTACAGCTGTGTAATTTGTGACCACTATAGCTAAATCCATTAGCAACATCCTTTCTCTTAGGCTATTGCTGTATTTTGTATAACAGCACAAACTTGATTGTTTCTTACAGTTTGCTATGCAAAACAATTAGTTTGGTTAAAAGTTTGGTATATTTTTGTTGCATGCTACAAATTGCAAAAAAGAATACCCATTCTTAAAAGTAAGCTGCACCCAATTTACTGAGCATATTATCCTTAAACTTAATACAGTGAGAAACATTGCTACTTGTCCTTGTATTAAGTGTAAAAGCTTTCCTACTTGGCACTCAGTCTTGTCAGAAAATGACATTTGTAACAATGCTATTGTGGGGGACCAATGTTGGAGATCAACTTTATCCCATCCTTTCAGGCTGCATTAGTTGAAGATGGCAAATTTTGCCTAAAGATTAAGAAATATATTATTTTTACATTTAAGCTGGCCAATGATAAATATTTTTCCAGTGTGTGTTTACATTTATAATTTGAATGAGAGGCATAATGAGATCTTCATCAATTGATAAAGATCCAAGAGGTTTTTTTTTTTTTTTTTTTTTTCCTAGGAGGGGGTTTCATTCTGAGTGTCCTGGCCAAATCCTTATGTATTAGTCAGGCTTATGTATGGCCATCATAACTGTAGTATCTGAACATCTTCCAGAAGCACATTAAGCAGTGTAACAAGAATCTGTCATGTGGTTCTTTGTTTTTTCTTCTTCCACATGGAGAAATTGTCTTTTTTCAATATGTGGTGTTACACTGATTAGCAAAAGTTTGTTCAAAGAAGTACACCTTGGATTTAGAAATGAGGTTTATGGTACATTTTAATTCCTGTGGGAGTTAGTTCCAGTGTCTTGAACTGGTCTCCCCCAAAAAAAAGTCTCCTGCACACCCTTGTGGTGGGTAGTTCCATGGTGCCTGAGGAGTAGAGCTGTTGTCTGCTGTATGTGTGCCCAAACAATAGTGATCTTACGTGAACTTTTAGGTATTCTGGGCCAAAACCATTGGCTGCCTTAAAAATAACATAGATCTTGAATTTGACACATTATTCTATGAGAAGCCATCTTAGAGAATAGAACACAGGTTTGAAGTGTGTGCAGTTCCTGGGTTGTTGAGACAGGCTGGCACATTCTGTGCCAGCTGGAACTTCCTAAATGCTGCCTGCTTCATGCCCAGGAAGGTATCATTCTGCAGTCCTTTGGGAAGGTGGTAAAAGCAGGTATAACTAAGGCCAGCTGTAAAGTGGGGGTCCTAAAGTATTTCAGATGGTAAGTAGAGATGGCTAAGGCTGCTGGTGTGTTGACTACTGCCTGTCATGCCTATCAGTATTGTCTCATTGTTTCCGTTTACTCCCATGTCTATCCGTCTATCGTCCCTTGTGTTATACTTAGATTGTAAGCTTTGGGAGCAGGGACTGTCATTTTGTTCTGTGTTTTTGCAACACAATGGGGTCCTGCTTCATGACTATGGCTCCTAGGCTCTACGGTAATATAAACAATAGATAGTAGTAATATATATTTTTATTCTGTAAAGGAAATAAGAATTTGTAATTCACATAATAGTTGTCTACTGTAATGCCTTCGAGTTATACATGAGGAATCAGAAAGATGTTCCTGAAATTTCTTCCCAAAGTGACTTAGTTTTTGTGAGACAGTTTATCTTCCTGTAGTGTTGTCCAGAGGTTTGAACAGCATTAACATTCTATTTAAACAAGTCACAAAACTTGGTAGAAACTACCACACTTTTCATTTTGATAGAATACAACAAACTTGAGAGATTTTGCATTTTGGAGTCATTGAAAGCTGTTCTCTGTACTATTGTGCTGAAAACTGTTATAGTAATATTTAATTTTCTGCTTTGGAAAGAAAAGGAAAGATAGCATCCATGCAGAAGAGGACACAGTACATGTACAGGATTTAGAAGAAATATGTCAGTTCTTATTGTAACACAATTTTTTCCCAACTATCACAGGCCTTGATGCATGATGATGTGTGGCATGCAGATGCCTCATTTGAGTCTCAGTTACTTTGGTTTAAGGAGGACTATCTGGCTTACATATTACGACTTTGATTTTCACTTTTGAGTTCATTACTATTTAGTACCTACCTGCCCAGATTTCTGGTTCTTAGAAAAAATAATTTTTTTATTTGGAAACTAATTTTTGTGATTCAGATCCACTCTGCTGGATTTCTCACAAAACAAAATATTTAGAAGAACATCCTGAAGACCTGTCCAGATGAGTGAAAGTTCCTGAACGTGCAGTGCTTTTTTTATTGGCTACATGTCTTTCAGACAGAAGAGATCCAGTCGGACATAGAGATGCAATAAAAGTTGAAACCAAATTTTTAAACGACAGACCTTTTCTCCTTCTCTTATTTACCATTTTGAATATTGTACTAATTATGTACTAAGAACATGTCCTCCTGAATATAATACAAGCCTTGTAATAAGATCAAGTAATCTGAATAGCACTTAAAAATATTTAGTATTTACATAGTTCACTGACATAATTACTTAACTCATTATAACATATACTGTTTTGTTTCAGCCCTACTCTTAAAGATATTTTTCTATATAGTTCACTCTTCTCCCTTACCCAATCTTCACTTTTATTTCTTAATCTTCTTCCTGGCTTGAAAAACTAGAACCATTTTAATTGGCCTTTCAGTTGGTTTCAAATAGTTTTTGTGAAGCACTGCTTTCTTAAATAATTCTTGTATTCTAACTGGAAATAACCTCAGGAGTTATAAGAGGCACAACAGTAACTTTGTGTGATAGAAAGTCGATTGTTAGGACATGCTCCATACTTGCAAAAATAATGCACTTTTTAGAAGGTGTGTGCTCATCTGACTCCTGCTACATAATGCAAGAGCTAGGTAAGATGTGATATTACTATGATTTGCCTGTGATGGGGAATGGGAAAATTTTGCGTAATGAGCAGTTGTAGGAAAGCAACTTTTTTATAGAATTGTTCTACTATGTATGTTATGTTTATACAACAAGGTGAATGAAAATTCCTTTGAAATCCTGTTTTCACATTTTAAACAAATCGTGAAGTAGGCTTCTGAGTCACAAAGCGAAATAAGCGTCTTGTATCTTCTTTCTAGGCTACCAGCTATCATATGTTACCTTTATAGCAAATGTCTCAGAGACTTTTCATTATTTGGATTCAATCATTTTTACTAAAATCCATTTGAAATGATATATACAAATGTAACAGTAAGAGAATTGCATAAAGAAACTTGCACTATTATTTAAACTTGTCTATAACTTGTATTGAATGTTTAATTTTGATTCCTGTGCCTCTCAACATAAATGATACTTATCTTTTATGGATTTTTTTAATAGCAGGTAATGTCTTCTCACCAATGCATTGTGCTGATATGAAGAATTAAAGCATAAGTTTATCAATAGATTTTTTTTCTATAAAACATCTATAATCTTAAAAGCCTCACTTCAGCTATATAAATTTCAGAGCTTCATTTTACTTCTGTGACAGTCCATGAGATGTGATACTTTTACCATGATTAATCAATCCATGATGAACTTTTAACTAGTAAAACTTCTGTTGTAACTTTCTTAAATATAATAAACAAACAATACTTTTGAATACATTCTGAACATATGGAAAGAAACCTTTACTATAGATACATCTTTTATCTGCATTTTCAAGAGGATAGATTTAATAGGTCTTTTCCATCTTAAATGTACCTTTATCTACAGTAAAAGTTAAAATCAGATTTAAAGTTTATATTTTAAAGCATTTTTTATGTTCCTGTTTTATAGAATGGTTCTACATTTGAGTCATGCAGCATTAAACAGCTGGTTGACATGAGGAAAAATCCTTTTCTGTCTTTTGTGCTGTCCCATTAATTAGAACAAAATGCTGCTGTAATCTCTAGCAGTAATCAGAACAAACATAACCTTGGTATTTCATGCACACACATCTGAGCGTTAATATATTTTTTACTTTCTTTGCTAGTGCATAGTGAATGTATTGATCTAAAAACTTCTAACTGTGCCTAATTGTTTTAGTGCTTTCATGTCTAACTCTTGTAGATCTGACCACTGTCAGAAGACAGGATACTGGGTTAGATGGACCATTGGTCTGACTTCGTATGGATGTTCTTGTGTATAATTTGATTCCTTCGTTGACTGAGAGTACTTATTTCTGCTATCCTGCTGGATGTGGGGCATAAGTGTTGCATTTTTTAAAAAAATGCACTGAATATGGGGTGGTGTTATTGCCCCGATGAAAAAGGTTGAATATCTGAGAAGAACATAAGCACAAACAGTTGTGTGTAAACTGCAAAAAGTGGAAAATAAACAAACATGCAATGAAAATAAAGCAAGACTATGGTTTAATTTTGTATTTATATCAAATGTACCACCATATACTTTTTGAAGTTTGTCATACATAGAAGTTTATAGGGGAAAAAATTGCTGTCGGGGATACCGGAAAGAATGTATGTTTTGAGTTGCTTTTCCTGTTAGTGTCTAAAATACTTGGTTACATTTAAAAAAAAAAGTTCATCTTTGTGTACATTGTCAGGAAATATCAAGAAAAGTACTAGATACAGAGTAATTGAAACCAATTAAATATCTTAAAATAATTTTGCTGTGAAACAAATAGTGAAATTTCTTGCACATCACTCTTAAGGGGCTGGTGGGTCAGACTCAGTTTCATGGCTGAATATTTTTTGCCCACAAGAGTAGCAAAAGATTCAAAAAATGTAATTTGAACCCTTTCACTGTTATGTCCAAATGGTATAGAATATGACTCTCCCTACTGACTTTATTATAGTTGAAAAAATGTAAACAGGATGGGGTACAAGAATATAACTTGGCAGCTAACAAATTTTAAATCTAGGTACTGAATAGAGCTGGGATGTTTCGGGGCCAGGGTCTGCAAATGCCCAAGCCCTCTCTTCAGCCTATAAATTCTAATCATATGGTTAAAAGGGAAACTAGAATATTATTTCAAGTGAGGATGTTTAAAAGAGGCAAACTAAAGTTAAGTAAAAGTTCAGCCTTCTGTGTACCCAAAAATGTTTACCAGTTAACTTAGGTAGCAGAGAAAATGTGTTATCAATAGTCTGAGCCATAGAAGATTTAAAAAAGAAACATGAATGTTCATTATAAAATAAAAAGAACAGGAGTACTTGTGGCACCTTAGAGACTAACAAATTTATTTGAGCATAAGCTTTCGTGAGCTATAGCTCACTTCATCAGGTGCATTCGGTGGAAAATACAGTGGGGAGATTTATGTACACAGAGAACATGAAATAATGGGTGTTACCGTACACACTGTAAAGAGAGTGATCACTTAAGGTGAGCTATTCTCTTTACAGTGTGTATTGTAACACCCATTGTTTCATGTTCTCTGTGTATATAAATCTCCCCACTGTATTTTCCACTGAATACATCCAATGAAGTGAGGTGTAGCTCACGAAAGCTTATGCTCAAATAAATTGGTTAGTCTCTAAGGTGCCACAAGTACTCCTTTTCTTTTTGCGAATACAGACTAACACGGCTGCTACTCTGAAACCGGTCATTAGAGACTAACAAAATTATTAGAGCATAAGCTTCCGTGGGCTACAGCTCACTTCATCGGATGCATAGAATGGAACATATAGTAAGATATATTTTTATGTATACATACAGATAAGTTGGAAGTTACCATACAAACTATGAGAGGCTAATTAGTTAAGATGAGCTATTATCAGCTGGAGAAAAAAACTTTTGTAGTGATAATCAAGATGGCCCATTTAGACAGTTGACAAGAAGGTGTGAGGATACTTAACTTAAGGAAATAGAGTCAATATGTGTAATGACCCAGCCACTCCCAGTCTCTATTTAAACCCAAGTTAATGGTATCTAGTTTGCATATTAATTCAAGCTCAGCAGTTTCTCCTTGGAGTCTGTTTTTGAAGCTTTTAATATGCAAACTAGATACCATTAACTTGGATTTGAACAGAGACTAGGAGTGGCTGGGTCATTACACATATTGACTCTATTTCCTTAAGTTAAGTATCCTCACACCTTCTTGTCAACTGTCTAAATGGGCCATCTTGATTATCACTACAAAAGTTTTTTTCTCCAGCTGATAATAGCTCATCTTAACTAATTAGCCTCTCACAGTTTGTATGGTAACTTCCAACTTACTGTATATATATGTGTGTGTATATATATACACACACATCTTACTATATGTTCCATTCTATGCATCCGATGAAGTGGGCTGTAGCCCACAAAAGCTTATGCTCTAATAAATTTGTTTAGTCTCTAAGGTGCCACAGGTACTCCTGTTCTTTTTGCGGATACAGACTAACACGGCTGCTACTCTGAAACCTATAAAGTAAGTTATTTCTGTGGCTAATTATCCTTACTCATTTTGTGCTCCCCACTATGCCTGCTCCCTTGATTTTCTTAGTATCCATATTGGCTATATTAATTCTTTGATTAGTGAATATTAATATTTCCTCTGGAGTTAAAAAGATACATGTTTGACTGGCATATTTTAATCAGACTGTTGGATCATGGTGGTCCAATAGTCCATATGATTATTGTTTTAGAAGTTTTTCTATTTTGTTATTTCCCAGGGAGATAAATCAGGCATTTTACTTATAAACATCTCAAATGTCTGTAACCACCCTCCCCAGCACTATCTGCATCCACCATCCACATTGTTACTTCCCTCCTCTTTTTCTTTAGTACGTCGCATTTTTAAAAAAGATATTCTCTGGCTGGAATTGTGCTGCTGACGAGCCTAGATATTTGTTTAGCATAAAATTGAAAGAGTTCTATGTAAACCAGCTACTTCACTGTCAAAATGTAGTTCCAATATAGTTCCAAACATAAGTGGCCTCTTAAACTGTTAGTACATGTGCTTCATGTAAAGATTTTTCTGTTAATTAGAAATGATTAAGCAACATTGATGTCTAAAATCTAAATATTCATGGATCCAGCCTAGCTAGCATGAGTGAGCTGCTTGTCAGATATTACTAATTTTTATTTATTGGTAGATCGTCCATCTGGTTGTGACTGAAACTGTAAGGAAGCTGTTTTCAGTCATAGGTAAGAAGCTTTGCCTGTAAGTGTCCTCTGTCCGCAGTAAATAAATGTTTCATGAGTAACTGCCACCTTTGTCTGTGAAACTTTTTCTGGTTCAGCACCTATTGTGCAATAGGAACTATGAAAATAAATAAATATTCATTGCTATCATGTCCTGTTTAAATGTCTTTTCAGTACTATCAGGCAAATACTTGGCTTAGAAATGAGTGGATGAGAAATGAGTTGGGAGCTTCAGTCACATTCTTCATCTTCAAATGTCCACATTACAGAAAAATCATAGGTGGTACTGTTAATGTCAGTCTCAGCAGAGGTCAAGAATTAAAGGCGTGGAGATTTAATTAACCTATAAATGGTCCCTCCAGATTTTGCTTGTGTGCTAGCTGTGGGAGGAAGCTTGCCTGTTTACTGCCTACATTTTTATTCTATGTGTGGAAAAAATGAGAGCTTTGATATTCAAAGTTCGCAATGTATTATTTGTCAATAATGCTAAAATTCATGTGAAATATTTTTTTGTGTAAGAAATATAGTAATGGTAACAAATGAATGATTCATAGACTCCAGGCCAGAAGGGACCATTATGATCATGTAGTCTGACATGATATGTATGTAATCACTTAGGGGGATAAAGTATATAACAGATAAGATACAGTTTTAATCAATTTGAAGCAGAAACATTGAAAGGAAGAAGAGAACTGAGTATAATATGAAGCAATAGTTTTATGTCCTCTATTTTTGATGCAATTTAGACTTCAGACTACTAGAATTTACTGCATTATCTGTAACTGTTCTGCATCTGAACTTGTTTGGAATAACCAGTGCTGTTCCAAGTAGTACAAATATTTTTGATTTAGTGTTGGGGAATGTGATTTTTCACTTTTCAAAGTACAATATTTAGAGATCAGAAATCTAATTTATAAGAGAATTACAATGGTATATCAACATGTAAATTATTACAATAATCACATTAACAGATGTTCATATTTTAAGTATTTTGATTTACAGTAATGAAAGTGATACACAATTTAACTTCATGTTGGCATGAGCTGTGAATATTGTAGAACCTTTATAATGTCAGTTTACTGTTGCCTTATGTCCATCTGATGTCTGATTTTCTGTTCGCATTTTTGCGTTAATACAATTTCAGCACAATTAACTGATATACACTGTGTGCAGTGTACATACATCCTACCCACCCATAGCTTTGAATGCTAATGCACCAGTGTGGGATCAGTTTGTTAGAGCATTTATTTCAACCTTCCTACTAGGACTTACTGTACTGGTAACTATGAGGTTTTTATTGCTAAACTTGCTTTCCTTTTTCCTTTGAACAATGTAAATGTTTTGTGGATGTTGAACCTATTGCACATGAGGATGGATAAAACATTGATTATTTAAAAAATCAGATTTGTATTTAAATTGGATTTTTTTAAATTAAATTTATACAGATTTTAAAAAGCCACCTATTTAAAATTAAATTTAAAGTTGACAACTTATGTTAAGGCTTAAACTTCTTATAATTTGGTATTTAAATTGAATACCAAAAATAATATTAAGCAGTATATGTTTGCTTCCATGTTTTAAAGAAAGACCACTGAACTCATTGCCTAAGCATCTGGAACCAGAGTTTTTCCAGTGATAAACCAGTGTTTGACAGCTGTAGCTTCTTCTGCAGAATATTTTCTTCATTTATTCAATTAGTTCAGTTCAATGACTAGTTCATTCAAAGCTAAGAAATGAGTTGGGAGTTGAAAAAAGAAGGAAAGCTTGTTTTCAACTTCCAATCTCTGAATAGATATTAGGTGTGAAAGGATGAGATCTAGTGCTAAAATCTTGGACAGGGTGACCAGAAACAATCAGTTCACTAACTAGGAACAAGATTTCCTTTTTAAATAAATCATTTAGTTTTAAAAGCACATCATGCTGTGATATACTTTCTGAAACTTTTTTCTTATGTAAGCAGCACATTTAAGGTAGCTTTATATATATAACTAGTTAATCACAATTAAAATGCTGTTTTTGTGCATTTTTAATTGAATTTGAATTTCTATCCAAATAGACCTTGACACAAAACAAGGTTAAAAATTAATCTAGTAAATAAGAAATGCATCATTCACCATTTTTCATCACAGTAAAAATTAAAAATCAGAATAAATGTATGTTAAGATGTATAATTGCTTAGACAATATATATACATATAGTGTGCTCTCTTGATTAGCAAACAGAAGCACTAACTGTAGTGTAAAGGCTATATTTAATAGCAAATAAACATGTTTTAATGGTCCCTAACCAGGGAGAAGGAACCTTTCTTTAGGAAAATAACTAAACATACCAGTGCAAAAGCTTATTTAAATCAATGATTTTATATTGTAATTTGGGGAATTCAGATATATAATCACAAATTACAGTTTGAGTGTAGTCACTTTCACCTTTAGAACTGAGAAAATAATTGAAGATGCTGTGTGGACTAGGATGATCCACTGTATAAAACTAGTCTATATAAAATATATTTGTGGGGGAATAGTAAACTTTCATAGTTCGTGGGGGTTTATGAGATGCCACTGGCCATGTGCTGTAGTACTTGGCTCTTTCATTTTGTTTTATTGGGAAATACCACTTTACATTGCAATGGGATTTTTCATTATAAAAAGAGTTAACCAACTGGTGTACGAAGAGAGTTGAAATCAAGAGGTCCAGTGACCATTCTTAAGTCCGAAAATGAACCAGCTGGGTAAAATTGCAACTAATTATGTCAACATCTCAGGCAGTACAATGTCATCTATAGTAATAAAAGCATGCTTTGAGATGAGGAAAAAATCACAGTAATGTCAGAAGTCAGAAAACAATTGAATTTAAGTGATGTTTGCACTTACTGAATATTGTGATTCATTTATATTCAGTGTTTCTAGTCTAAGACTAGATGAGGATTTTTCATATTTTTTCCCTCATGGCATCATTATGGAGCAGAGCTAAGGTTGTTTGGGTGTCTTAACTGTGCAATTGTGTGCTTTAATATGTTGGATTTCTTTAAAGTTGAATCTTAACTCTGACTTTCCAGGGTTTGTAACACTTGCTTTGGGATGATTACAGCACTCTTGTACCCTTTTACCCTTAAATTACTGATATGTGATCATAATCTTAGACCCAAATCCTGTAAACACTTAGACTATGCTTAACTTTACTATAGTAGGAAAGTTTTGCATATGTGTGTTTGCAGAATCAGGGTCTTAATGTAGATCTTACATCTGGGAGTAATTATATATTCATATATATAATTGCGTCTAGACCTTGGAAGGAAGGAAGGATTATAACTAATACATTTTAGAAACCTGAATATTACTTAAAAAGCTTTTTCATAACATCTCTCTCAAAAATTGGATATTTTGGGGACTTTCAAAGGCAACAAAATCAAGTGGTGTATCCCATTTGAAAGTTATCTTTCTTTTCCCAAAGATACTAAGTTTTTGTGACATATCAGAGCCTTAAATCAGTATAACAGGATGGTGGGGAAGGAGACTTACACGTTTTGGGGGAAGGACAGAATTTTTTGGAAAGCTGGCTTCAAAAATAAAAGTGGTATCTGTTATGCAGGAAGGCAACGTGTCCTAGTGGCTAGAGCATGGGACTCAGGAGACTTGGGTTTTGTTACCAGCTCAACGACTGGCTTGCTAGTCACCTTGGGCAAGTCATTTCCTGTCTTCATGCCTCAGTTTTCCCATCTGTAAAATGGGGTACTGATACTGTGACCTCATCTGTAAAGTGCTCTGAGATCTACTGATGAAAAGCCCTATATAATTGCTGGGTTGCTTATTATATAATTCAGAGGATTGGAATAGTAAACCAGGCAGAATTTGATTAGTGGGCAGCTGAAGAAGAGGAGTTCAAAGTGCACGGTAAATACAGTTTTATCATATGGTCCTGCAGGATATCACCCCCACCTGTGTATTCTCTGTGTGTATCTGTGTTATACCTTGTGTGAGTATATGTATATTTTATTTTAACCTTTTAATTGAGGTTAAAAAGGGGTTGTGAGAGGCTTTGGTGTGCTGTAATCCCTAAAAGTCAATACTTCAACTTCATTATAAGGGTTCTGAACTATAGTTATGCTAATGAACTCCCAAACGTTGTACGTTTGCACAAGAATTGAGCTACAGAATATATTATGGCAATTCTAATTAAAAGTAGTAGGTGATATCTCTTCACTGCCTCATGGAATGCTTAGGGTTATTCATGTGAAAAAAGCACCGTTGCGAAATCTGATTTGACTTACCATTTTTTCAGTTTCTTTATCTCCCCCTCATTCCGTTAAAAAATTTGGAAGTCAAAAATTAAAAAAGCAAGCAAACAAACACCACTCCAAACTAAGCTGATCCATCTCTTCATAAACTTCATCTGTGTAAAATTTTTCAAAATTTTAGAATGTTTATTTACATAAGTACAAATGCATTTAATGTACACAGAATAAATAAATATATGTACCATATGCTATGGTGATCGGCTCTTTTAGGCTTTAATTAAGCCGTTCTTCAGATATGAAGAAGGAAACTAGTTAGTTAAAGGGTATTACTCATTACAGGGCAAAATGAGGCAACTCTAGAGATTTCTCAAATCATCTTTTCACTGAAATTTGTTTTGGCAACAAACAGACCCACCTAGGTGGAAATTTCATGAACACTTGAAAAGACAGTCAACTTATTTTTCATAATTCTAATGAATTTTACTTTATTTTAATATTACATGGTGCTGAAACATTACATAAACCACAAGTTGTATACTTAATAAAAATTATGTTGGTTTCCTGGTTTGGCAAATGATGAGGATTATAATTAGTAAACCAAATACCTAGCAAATAAGAGTCAAATTGGTCACAAAGCTAGTAGGGTATGACCATTGTCAGTGCTTCTGATGCTTTTGTATCTTGTGAAGTTAATGCTACTACTTTCTTCATGGATGTTAGTGAAATGGGTAAAGAATCGTGACATATAAGGGAGAGATGAAGACACAACCTGGGACCATGCTATAAGTCAAAGGGCTGAGTTCAGAACATGTGAAACTGGACACGTATGTTCTATAGAAAAGTGGAATGTTAATGCCATTTTAGAAAACTCTTCACTTCTTTATAGAAACAGACACTGCACAGCAGAAGTGCTCCTTGGAATTCTACCCACCTCTGCGCTAGCACTGATATCATGGTGGAAGCTGTGATTGGTGACTTCCAGAACAAGAAGAAGAAATACATTTATAAAATTGCTTTGGCAGAAAAATTCCTCCTTCAGAGTTATAGGTTTGGAAAAACTAAGGTATACTCTTTTACTTCTCCCATTCCTATAATACTCGAGTTTCTGCCAGTAACAAGTAATGTGACATCATTCTCAGTAAGGGATAGACTCAGTTAAATAGGAAATATAAATTGAACTGATTACCACATCCCAATTATACAAAAATGTAGATAAATGGAATGTGGCAACAGGCAACTCTCATGGGTTTAAAATTCCTTATAAATTATTTTAAGGCAAAAGCCATTAAGCTAGTATTACCAGTTTTATCAACTCTTTAAGTTTTAAAAACACGTCATTCAAGTAAAGAAATGGAGCCAGACTGGATGAATGTTCCTCACTAGATACATTTCTCAAGTCTTCCAATAAAAAAGTGAGGTCAGAATTAGGAGTAAAAGACTCCTTGCCTTTCATTCTCCAAAACACAATCCTAGATTGTGTTTTGACATCTATATTTGTTACAGTTTTAGTTTATATAAAATCTTGGTGGTGATAGGGCTTTTTCTGGTCATTTGCTGTTACAAGATTTCATACTGCCTTCACAAGAGAGAGAGCAGAAATAGGACTTAAGTAGTAATTAAGAGTAAACCTGTTAAAGGTGAGCAGGAATATGAATGTAGAGTGAAGGAAGCATAAAGCTCATTGAAAGATTTGCTGTTTTAGCACCACTCAAGGAGAAACTGATGTCACAAGAACAAACCATGCTGTAATCTTGATAACAGCTTTATGTTCTATTCACTTTCCAAACAAACCAACTTATCAAGTTAAACAAGGCTGTATATTTCATTTGCTCTAACAGTTCTCTTATGACTCAGCCTATGAATTGAAAACTCCGTGTGCCCTCACAGTAGAGAAGTTTTCAAGGTGGATGGCAATGCATGCTAAATTGTACTAGAATCAAACATAAGATTGGAGAGCATTCCTCATTTTGCATGATGGCAGTATACAGTGAAGGTTAGAAAAAGGTAGCTATTAAGCATTAGCTCTCACTTAACTGTCTATTCCACATGCTGCTTCATATATATGTTTATTTTAAACGTATAGTTGATGCTTTTTTGAGTAGTGTCCCTGTATGTGCTCCACTGCAGGTGCACCTGAGCCCTATGCCTTTGATTGAAAATTTTTGGTAGTAGTGACTGTGCTACCTGCTCATTTATACCCCACACATTCTCATGCCTGGTGCTGAGGCTATTTGGGGCTGTGTAGGCGAACTGCCCTCAGTTCCTTCAGAGCTCCCTTTGGCATCTACTGTGTGCCTGTTCTCTAATATTTAGCTTTTTCTCACTTAGTTACCTTATAGTGATAGTTGTTGGAACAATTGTTCCCTCGGGGATTTTTTTTCCTTAAAAAGGCCAAACGTTTTATTCACAGAGACAGTTATATAGTTTGGAGATTTCCCCTTCCAGGGGTTACATTTTCATTAGTTTTTCTTGGGACAGCTGGTCTTCCATTCAAGAGATGCCTCTACTATTGTGTGGCTATTCCAATAAGTGATGGACATTCTCAGTGCCTCTGCTGACTGGATGATACTCATATCCCCAATAAGTGCAGGATCTGCACTTTCTTCAAAGATAGATTTTAAAAAATAGAGAAAGTAAGTATCAGCTCCTAATGATGGAGAAAGCTTTAGGTCCTGTGTCGGATGTAGGAGCAGAGGATCCACTCCTCCACCCCCCAATACATTGAACTCCCAGTATAGCTAGTGCCCCGTTCACATCAATGTCTGAGTCACTGGAGACTGGTAGAGAGGTAGGCAGCACTGTGGCACAGAGTACATCTATGGTCCTTATTTACATCTGGCTCTAAGCAGGAGGAGGAAAGGAATAAATCTCATGCACAAATATGGCTATTTAAATTATAACAAATTATATTCTTTAATGAGCATCTGCCAGAAGAACATCAAGAGCAATTTAAGTCCATTATACCAGGGGGTCAGCTCCTGGCATCACTCCAGGCCCCCTTGGATGGGGCACATAAGACAGCACAGTCTAACTCCACTGCAGTGGTTATGAGAAGAGCATCTTGGCTATAGCTGTCGAGCTTTCCGAGAGAGGTTCATAGTACTGTCATAGACCTCCCCTTTGACAGTCGCAGTCTCTTTGCAGACTTGATGGATGCCTCTCTCCACATTTTAAAAGACTCAAGAGCTACACTGTGATCACAAGGGATTTAAAGATCTGTAAATAAAAGATTTAGTAGGTCTGGTACTGCACAAGGAGCATACCAAGCCCTGTATTCAACATACCATAGACCAGGAATATTCAGTTATTTTTGTCAAGGTTCAAATTTCTTGGTGAAGTTATAGTCAAAGTCCAGTCTGCAGAGAAAATAATAAAAATGTTGGGGTCTATATAAACGCATCTGGCGGTCTGTATTTGGTCCGTGGTCTGCCTGCTTGACTACCTCTGCCCTAGACCCTTTGAATCCCCAGCCAAGGGATGAAGATCAGATGTTTTGTCCACCAAATGATAGTTTTGATGGCTTGGTTGAGAGTCTCAACCATCCAATCAACAGAATAGAGGGTGGAAGCCAATTTTAGACTTCAGGTCTCTTGACCAATATGTAAAGCAACAAAAATTCAGGACGGTGACTCTGGCAGCAATAATTCCTTCATTAGAAGTAGGAGATTGGTTTGCAACTTTCAACCTACAAGAAACATATTGTCATGTCTCTATTCACCCTTTTCATTTTCTAATAACAAACACTGCCAGTACAGGGTGCTCCCTTTAGGTTTATCTTCAGCACCAAGGATATTTTCAAAGATTCTGGCAGTAGTTGCTGCTCACCTACGGCATACTCATTCTCCCATCTTAGACAATTGGTTGATCAGGGGTGGATCATATCAGGAAGTGTTGATGTCAGTAAAGATCATGTGTTCCCTGTTTCACAGCCAGGACCTTTGGGGGGGGGGGGATAGCTTAGTGGTTTGAGCATTGGCCTGCTAAACCCAGGGTTGTGAGTTCAATCCTTGAGGGGGCCATTTAGGGAACTGGGGCAAAAATTGGGGATTGGTCTTGCTTTCAGCAGGGCGTTGGACTAGATGACCTCCTGAGGTCCCTTCCAACCCTGATATTCTATGATTCTATGAAATCAACCTTGAAAAGTCCATTTTGACTCCACTACCATGTCTAGATTTCATAGGAACTTTCTTGGATGCAGTGACAGGCAGAGCATATCTACCATTGAGCAGATTTCTCACACTAATGAATCTCATCTCAAAGATTCAGCATATTCCTCAAGTAGCAGTAAGAGATTGTCTTCAACTGCTGGGACACATCAGCTTGTGTCACTGTAGTGCAGCATGCCTGATTACACCTCCTAAGTCAACAGGGATAGTTTCAGTTTGCAAACCAAGCAAACACAGTCTAGTCAGGTTACTGTCTGTTCTCCAGTGGGTTCTGCAATCACTCAGTTGGTATAAAGACCAGACCAAAACCTGTGTAGGTGTTCCGCTCTTGCAGATTTCCCCCTACTGGAGTGATAATATCAGATGTGTCACATTTGGGTTGGGTGGGCACATCCGGGACCTCATAAGGTATAAGGAAAGGGACATTATAAGAACAGCTTCTCCACATCAGTCTTTTGGAATTGAGAGCCATCAGAAATGCTTCTTTATGCTTTCTACCGCTAATCAATTTGAAGTCAGTAAAGATAATGACAGACAGGCATTCATGTATTATGTCAGTTGTCAAGGAGGTGCACTTTTCCCAGCAGTCTGTGCGGTAGCAGTAGAACTCTGCAACTGGTGCATAGCCAGCAACACCGTCATCTCAGCTTCTTACTTCCCAGGTATTCAGAACACCATGGCAGATGACTTCAGCATACATTTCTTTCTATATTACGAATGGGAATTGAAGAGTCCTCCGCAAGATAGTCTTACCCTGGGGGTTCCCGCAGATCAGTCTGTTTGCCATAGCAGCCAATAGAAAATGCATCAGGTATTGCTCCATGAGAGGGCTCAATCCTCAATGCATTGGAGGCATGTTCCTCATCTCATGGACAAAAGGACTTCTCGGTCCATAACTACTGATACCATTATTATTAAAGGTTCTCAACAAGATCTAGCCAGAGTCATACTGATCGCACCAATGTGGCCAAGACAGATTTGGTATCCCTATTTGATCAGATTCACTTCTTGCCCTTTGTGGAGGCTATTGGTCAGTCCTTATCTACTGACCCACAATGCCAGTCCATCACTTCACCCCAACCTGCAGATTTTGAGGCTACAAGCATGGTTCCCCAGTGGTTCTCAGTAATAGCGATACCCTGTTTGTCAGAGGTACAATATGTTTTATTAAATAGTAGAAAAGAATCTACAAGAAATAACTTTAGAAAATGGAAACAATATTATCTTTGGTGTAACATTCACCAGATGTTGCCAACTCGCTGTCCTCTTCCCAGGGTATTGAATTCCCTATTGGAACTGAAAACATTGGGTCTTTCTCTAAATTCCATAACAACTTTTCACATATCCATAGGGGTTTTTTCACTCTTCACTTACCCAGCTATGGCAAGATCTCTAAGGGGTTTATTGAATATCTCCCCTACTCCAAGCTGGGACTTGAACCCAGTACTTACTTGCCTTATGAAACACCCTTTTGAGCCACTGACTACATCTTCTTTGGTAAATTGATCAACAAAGACAATCTTCCTGATAGTAATAACTTCTGCCTGAAGGGTGAGAAAACTGGGGACCTTAATGGCAGACGCAACATTTTACAGTATTCACCAGAGAGAAAGTGTCAGTACCAGGCACTTCCAAGTTTTTTTTACCTATAGTGTCCTCTGAATTTTATATTAATCAAACCATTCCTCTCCCAGATTTTCCCCCCAAAACCACACTGGACTACTCAGGAAACCATATTTGATAGCCTAGATGTCATGAGGACGTTAGCCTTCTACATAGTTAGGACTAAACCATTTAGAAGATCCCTTAGACTATTTATATCCATTGCAGACAAAAACAAGGATTCAGTAACTTCAAAACAGGTTATCAAAATTGATCTCCGGTTGTATTAAGATTTGTTATGACAGAACTCATGTTCAATGCCCTTCGAGAGTGGTAGCACGTTCCACAAAAGCACTATCTACATCTATAGCCTTACTTAAGGATGTACCAATTGCAGACATCTGTAGGGTGGCAACTTGGTCATCTGATCATATTTTGCTTAATCATTACGCTTTGGTACCTGCAGCAAGATCAGATGCTGCTGTAGGCAATACAGTTCTCTCTTTGTGTGGACTCTGCTCCAAACCTGCCACCTCCTTTAATGGGGGTACTGCTCACAAGTCACCTGAAGTGGAGAACCCCCAGAGACACTACTTGATGAAGGAGAAATTCTGAGGACACCTTAGGTAAAAATCTTGGACGCTTTCTCACTTTGCACAATAGCTGGAGTTTGAGGTGTTTGGTGCTACACTACCCGCCCTCCTTCCCCTCTGTTTTGGAATCTCTGTTATGGGTCTTGGTGGTGGAGAAGGAACTGAAGGTGGCTTACCTGTGCAGCCCCATAGAATCTTGGCACAGGGCACAAGGATTTGTGGGGTACCCATGCAGGCTGAACGGGCACTGCTACCAGAAATCTCTGATCAAAGGTGCAAGGCACAAGTGAACCTGAAGTGGAGCACCAACAAGGGGACATATCTCAAAGAACTCAAGATGAGTAACCTCTCCCTCCTTCCTCTGCTATGTGGCTGGTACAGGTGTGAGCTATATAATTGATTTGACACACTAATACTTGAGCGTTATATTAAGAACTTCTTATATTTTGAAAGTGAAATTTTGTTGAATGCTATATACAGTACCAAATAATGCTTACAACAGTTCTGTACTTTTTGCTTGAAATATTTCAGTCTGGGTAACAGTTTTACAAATAATAGTTTAATCTTTAAACTGGTATCAGCTGATCTGCACTTGGGTGGGAAGAGGGGAAATTGGGTGGGAAGAGGGGAAACCGTGTATTTTTGCCTCTTTCAGACCATAAATCAAGGGCTAGTGCTGGGGAACGTTGTTTTGCCATGAAAGCACTTGACTTGGTCTGCCAAGGCATATTTAGGCATGGTAAGTTGCTGTTGGTTGAAGGATGATTTTGTGGTGAATGGCATTAGACTGGGAGTCAAGAGACTTCTGTTCCCAGTTCTACCACTGACTTGCTGGTTAATCTTGGGAAAATCAGTCCTTTTGCTTCAGCTTTTGCCAGCTGTAAAATGGGGATAAAACTTACCACTTCTCTGTGTTGACCCTTTTTTCATAGACTGATAGCTTTTAAGGTGAGAATGGGCCATTATGGTTCTAGAATTTCATCAAGCCCAGTAATTTGTGCTTGAACTAGAGTGTATATTTAGAAAGTCATCAAACATGTCTTAATTCATGTCTGTAAAATGCATTGAGATGCATAATAATGTTACTAATATTACTGCTTTTCTATTATTATCAGAACTTAAACTCACTTTATTGCTATCGGTGTGCTTTTCAGTCCTCAGTTAGGACTTGATATTAGTGATTGTCTCAAACTCCAGAAACTAAAAACTAAGGATCAGATTTTTAAAAATGGATTTCAAAAGTTATTCCTAATTTATAGTTAACAGTTTACACCTATTTTAAAAATATTTCTGAAATAGTGTGAACATTGATTTCTGGTTCTAAAGATAGTGGCAATTCTATCAGAATTGGTATAGGAAAAAAAGCAAGATGAGAAACTGTTGTGATGTTACTCTGATAGCTCACAACTTGCCAGGCTGTAAATGGATGTGGCATAATAGTAAATCTGAGAACCAGCCTCTTCTTTGTAATGTTACATGGGGCATTAAATTCTAGCCCTAATATTTCACAAGATATCCAGACTTAACTTTATCACTTGTTCCTTGCTTTTAGTAGTGCTGTTTAGATGAGGGTCCAAGGCTGAATATCAGTTGTCCCAGATTTTGTACTAGTGCAATTTTTGTCCCCGGGAAGTCTTAGTGCAAACACATATATGCCTCCATCCCAACAAAATATGTATGTTGACTATTTATTTGAAACATCTATATTTAATTTTTTCTGTTTGTTTTTTTTATAAGCTGTCGGGTAAGTCACATCTAGATAGACCTATAAGAGGTAAAGCATTTGTGGCATATGCTACCATTTATTAAAGAAGCTTGTGTATTTTTTGTGGCTATCTTGAAATACTGGCTTAGTTCCTTGTTTCAGATCAAATTTAGAATTTTTTTTCTTTCAAGATTATAGTAGAAGCTTTAAATAGTTACTGTATGCTTATATCATGATAAAGAAATAAATTCTTATGAAATGGAAGAGACTGCATATGCTAGTGAAGCAGTGTAGGGAGTATAGGACTTCACTGCAATAAAAATAATTCATTTCAAAATATAGGTCAACTGAGATACGTAAAATAAAATTTGGTCTAATTTTTTGACCTGTGTGAATTGGTATAAATTATACACCTGCTGCTAAATTTGTTTCCTTTTGCCTGTTCTCCTTTTCATGCCTATATGTATGTATTCTCAGTATCTCTATAGATATTTTAATTTTAAATTAAGGATTTAAAAGATGGGGGTTCTTTGAATAAAACTTCTTGAAATTGTTGATCTTTACAAAGACATGCAACATAGCCCTTCCTTGCCCTTCCCCCAGAACATTCATGTCATGGTTTAAGAAGTTGTAGCCCTACAAAGACTTTTCAAATCTGCTGTCATTATTTGGAAGAGGATATTAGAACACTGGCCTTACTTGATACCTCCTGCAAAATGACAGGTAAGAAAAAATACACAGGAGGGAATGGGAAGCATTGAGTTTATTTGTATAAAGCAGCAATATTAAAATATTCTGAAAATTATTTTACTATTTTAACATAAGAAATGCATTTAAATAACTTATATATTGCATACTTTGAAATGCTGACCTGATTTATGACGTACAGATAAACTCAGATTATCTGTAACTCAGATTATTCAAAATTCAGAAATATCCCCTGAATTATAATTTTGTTTTCCAAAATGTTATAGTTTGCATATTTACATAGTGTTACTAAAGTGTAAATATAAGCACACCTTCTCCTAGATTTTGTCTACACACAAATCTTGCACTAGTTTAAATAAAATCAGTTTTAAAATTCCTGTAAACAGGTACAAAACTTTTCATGGAATGACTTAAATCTGTTTACCAACTAGCTTATATCAATATGGTTTAATTTGATAAGGGATTGTTTTAAATTATAATGTAGAAATCAGTTGTAGGTCAAGTTTGCTGTTTGTACAGTGCCTAACAGTGGAGTCCTGGCCATAACTAGGGCTCCTAGGAGGTATGATAATACAAATAATTAATAATTTAAGTGGATCCAGGTTTGTGCTAGTTTAAATCTATTTCAAAACAGACTTTAGGTATATCAGTGCAAGTTCTGTTTGTAGATTACACTTTAATCTACGTTTCTGTTACTGGAAAAACTGTCATTCAGAATACTGTAGGAACATAATTTTAAAAAAATCCTTAAGTTTATAAATACAATTTTAAGACCATGATTGATTGCACTGACTTGAGGTCCCTTTCATCCTAAAATTTACTGATATATGCTATTTGAATCTAATTATGTCACAGCTACACCTCAGAATATTTGCAAGTGAGAGATTACCATGTTGGGGAGAAGGCTGTATATTCTCAATCTCCCTCTTTGAGCAACTTTGTATTTCATAGCTATCGAATAATAATATAATAATATGCTTGTGTACAGTTAGAAGTTAAGTGTAAAATTGATTGGTATTAATCACTGCATGTGACCTTCTTGAATGGAAAAAGCCTCCTTATTCCTTTCAAGATACCATTATCTCACATTTATAGTGTGGAAATCATATCAAATGCCTTTTTAAAATTCCCTTTAAAAGTCCCCTTGTACATATGTAAAGTGTATAAAGAACTATTGTAAATACACACAGCTGTTTTCTAATAATTCCAACAGATATTTGTAATGAATGCTTACAAAAATCACTTGGTGATACATCAAAGTATTTCACTGATACATATGTTAAATGAACAGTCTGACCACAAATGTTATTGACTCAGCAGAATAAACCAACAGTTCAGACTCATATCTGTCAATCTTGAGATCTAGTAGATCCAGATTCAAAATGTACTCATTTAAGACCCATTGTTTCATATACATTTATTTTAAAATATACCATTTCAGTTATATTTATAGACAACTTAAAATCCATAAAGCTTTTTGTAAATATTGTGTCTTGTATCATATCTTCATTACACATCACATGGCAAATGGAAATCTTTGTGATACAGACTGCATTGTCTTTGCTTTTTCACTGATCTATTAAAGTCAGTTTTTTAACCGTTTATTTTTGCTGGTCAGATCCAAAGCCCACTGAATACATTGGGAGGCTTTCCATTGACTTCAGTGGGCTTTAGATCAGGCTCTAAATTTAGGCAAAGTAGTTTTTGCTAACAATTGTAAGATACAAGGTCTGACATCTAGAAACACCTGATTACAAGTAAACAAATTGTGGGATTTTCAGGAATTTTTTTTTTAATGTCCAAAAATCTACAGCGTGCTGTAAATGCCATTTTATCTTCAAATCTACATTTCAGTTAAATTATGTTGCGTAAAGCTCTGCAGCTGCTGGGTTTCAGGTTTCATAAATATTTTCAAATAAGTCCAAATATTCTTCAGAAAGTAATTGCTTTAAATCCTAGCATGAATAAAATATGATCTAATAAAAGGCTAAATATAGTGAATGAAATCTTTCTCTTGAGCATGCTGTCTTTTATCCCCACTGACATTTGCTTTAACATTATTAAATCTCCCGTTTTTTCTTATGATTAAAAGTTCCTCTGGAAAGAAAATAGTACTGTATTCACATTTTCTCATTCCTTTCAATAATGGTAATTTTGCAGATATCTCCTAATCTGTAAACTGAAAGCTGTAAAATAGATGGAAAATGTCTTTTCAATTTGTAAGCCCTTCTCTGCCAATAAAAATGATTGTTTTTGTTTGGCATCAGTTAACGCAGTATTTACCCTTGATATATACAACAGTTTAATTTTGGTCTGTACTGTGTAATAAAGTTTTAATTATTCCTTCACATATCCCGCCTTCTCTCAGCTGTCTGCTGATATACATTTGTTGTTCTTAAGGAACAAATTATGCTTGTTTTATTGACAGTAATGGACCAGTTTGTTTCAGTAGGGTCTATACTCATGTTTAAGTTAAGCAGGATTCAGCCCTGAATGAATAAGAAATACTTAAGTAAAAGTGATAGCTAAGGGAAACAGAGTCATTGGTTGACAATTTTTAAAATGTATATCGTATTTTTTTATTGCTACTTCAGCAACCAGCGTTGTTCTCTGTCACCTTTTGCTAGGAAGTCAAATGGACAAATGCAAATACGAATATAGCTGTGCAGAATATCTGGCTGAAGGTTTCTTTTGGATAACATCTGTTTCCCCAGATACATAATCACATGTCCTGAGTGCATCTCAAAAATAGAGTTCTTCCTTTCTGTGTGGTGGATAGTGGGTATGCTGATCATAAAATGATTGCTTTTCCTGCTGGCTAAGTCAAAGTGCCATATGGCCCACTTCAGTGGAAGTAAATTTGCTCTGTAGTTATATATCTTCAGATAAATTTTATCTAGACACACAGTAAAGAGGTGGGTCAGGGTGGAAGGGGAGACCAGATATAAAAATTACCATTAACATTGTCATTTATGTTAAGAAAAAAGTAGGAAGCAACCTCAGCCTGTGCACTCAACCAAGCCAATGAAGCTGTGTAAGGAATTATGTCCGGAGAGAATGAGGGCACAGTACAAATGTTAAAACAGAAATACAAGACTCAGAAGGTGCTTGGCTGTAAGTGATGAGTGTGGTATAAAATCATAGATATACTTCTGCTATGTATTTGGGATTTTAACTAAGAGATTCATACCAAAATTGTGTATTAATTTTTAAGGAAATAATATATTTTAAAGAAGCTCTTAATTAAACTAAACATACCAATATTTGCAAGTTATGTGCAACTCATGCACTGAAGAGCTAATGCTTTCATTAGATTACTGAAGAGAATAACCTCCATGAGCCTTAGAAGGAAGTAATATTTTGCTGCAGTAGTATACTTGCAAAGAGTCAAGAGTGTTTAGCTCTTATATTCATTCTACTCTCTTAACATAGAGCATATTTTTTGTGCTCTATAAGTGTTTAAATAATATTTAAGTATTACTACTTATTGAGTAAGTAACCACATTCTGGGCTTAAAAACCAAAACCAAACCTCTTTAGCTGAATTAACATGATGAAACTTCCAGTTATTATACCAAAAAGTGATCTTTCCTCATCAGTGCACTCCATCTAGCTATTATAAATCTCTGAGCTCAGCTGTTGCCATCAGAATACTCCATTCAGTCCTCACTAAGAGTAATTCCTTTTTAATTAAATTCTACCTCACAGTTTGGGTTAGAGTGACAGGGAGGGGTCAGAGTTGAGCGGGCATAGCTCATTGTGGGGATTTGGTTCCGATGAGAGTAGCCAGTCAGAGCACAAAGAGATATAATCATAGTTATCCCTGTGCTCTCACTAGCTGAGAAAATTCTATTTTAGCATTATACATGCTTTTTAATTAAAATAGGTGTACTTAAATACATTTTGTGTAATCAATTTAATGATGGAAAAATACACTCTATAAAATATCACTTCTTACAAATTTGTTTATTAGCATTCAGATTGCTGAAAGCCACTGACACTGGTTTTGGTTAAAAGGATACCTACCTATTTATTTTGCCCTTGTGGTTAATCCGGTTTTAGCGAGCCTCACTTTTGGCCAAAGAGAACAGTTCTAAAGCAGGACTGACCAATCTTGGCCCTTATATAGTAGGTGAACTGCTTCAGATGGAGATTGGCTATGATGGGGGAAGGCAGATTGAGGACTCTTATCTGTTAGTGTGGTACATGAGAATGTGGAAGTTGTAAAGATCGCATTGCTTGTAATGAGTGTACAGGATGGTTTTGGAAGCTGGGAGGGTAGTAAAATTTGGAGGTTTGCTATGGCATCTTTTGGAGGCTGGTTCATATTGGGAAAGTTACTTTCATTGTGTCTTAGACCTTTCACCCTTCTCCCTCCTTTCCTGTCACCTACGTCTGAACCCCTCATGCTTCAGCCAGCCTTCACCTGCATCACTGGCCTCCGTAACTTGACCTTGTGGACCAGTTGAACCTGTGCTGACATACACAGCATTTCTTTTTTAAATCACACCCAGAGCCTTTCATGTATCAGATATATGTGACAGCTGCTTCTAACAGCTCTTTATTTCTGATCCTGCTGCATTTAACGTATTTTGGAGGATTTTTAAAATAATACCTGAATGTAAACATCTACAATGGAAGATCAACTGTGCATTTGAAAGTGACACATAAATGGCTGATTATGAGAATCCAGAATAAGGGTCTATTCCTAATTTGAATACGATACATATATCCTGGGTGTGCAGCCGATGAAGTGAGCTGTAGCTCACGAAAGCTTATGCTCAAATAAATTGGTTAGTCTCTAAGGTGCCACAAGTACTCCTTTTCTTTTTGCGAATACAAACTAACACGGCTGTTACTCTGAAACCTTAAGATTAAGGAGGTTTATGGAAAAGGACTAAGATTTGGTTTAATGCGGGAGAGAGTTGTTTGGTTGTTTCCAGAAGGAGAGAGAGGTTTTAAAGATTAAATGAGATAGGGAGGTTGACGAAACAGGATCGGAGGTGTGTGTTGGACAAGTGTTGAAATGGTCTTTTGAAGCTTGACCAGGAAGTTATGTGGGAGCCTAGTTCCAGCAGCTTTGTTCCTTCAGTAGCTACTTCTAGGTGGCTAAGTAAGTATATCAGTGATTCAGAGTAACAGCCGTGTTAGTCTGTATTCGCAAAAAGAAAAGGAGTACTTGTGGCACCTTAGAGACTAACAAATTTATTTGAGCATAAGCTTTCGTGAGCTACAGCTCACTTCATCGGATGCATCTATTACAAATTTGAATAGGATACATATATCCTGGGTGTGCATCCGATGAAGTGAACTGTAGCTCACGAAAGCTTATGCTCAAATAAATTGGTTAGTCTCTAAGGTGCCACAAGTACTCCTTTTCTTCTTGTATCAATGCTATCATTCACTGAGAATCTGATAGGAAGTTGAGGGGAACTCATTGCAGGCTTTGGGTTCCTCAGGCTTTGTGGTGATGGGTAGTGGGAGGATCAGGAAGGAAACAGCAAAAAGAAAATCATAGTTACAGGCTAAAATGCATAATCTCTGTTTTATTAGCTTTGCTAGGTATAGACATGGCTCACAAGGATCTTTGTCTTTACTTGGAGTTGTCGAATGGATTTCCCTACTGCACCGCATTATTCCTTAGCTGAATTTTAGATACCTCAATAAAATGGTGTTGGAAGTGATGGCAAATAGTGGTGATGCTCACAGATTTTAATATCTGTCCAAATGACAATTCATCTAGATTGATCCAGGAGTTTGAGACATTTATGGGAATTATCCCACATAGTTTTTGGCTCTATATGTATAGCAATATAACTAGCCACATTCTGGATCTAGTGTTTGGAGGTTGGAGATGTAATGTTTATGTCCTTATGGGACAGCCATTACCTCCTGTGGTTTGAGGTTGGGGTTTTCCTTTATTCCATTGCGGGAAAGGGACATGATTTGATAGTCCATTCAAGGAGATCGATGAAACTGGATAGGTTTCATGGGCTCTGTGAGCATGTGTTGTGCAGACAATGGCATACGTGATAGAAGGCTCCTAAATGCTTTTTCCTATAGTTTTGTCCTTGCATGTCATCCTGCTTTTCAAATATCTTGCGATGGATGAAATGAGGGAGCACAGACAGTGTGAGTACTGGAAGTCCTGAGTGGAGACCAGCCACATATGATATAAATCATTTAAAAACACTTAATCCATGGCTGTGCAGGCAAGAGTTCCTTTGTGTTAACTGTAGACCTGTTGTTATCTGAGGTTTTCAGAACCCACAGCAGTGGTAACTTCGCTGTTTCACTCGAGGTGATGTCAGGAATAAATCAGTGGAACACAGCCATTCCATCTGATGGTAATTGATACAAGTGTGCTCTTGTCTAAAACTGCAGTTTATTAGATTTAAGCATACACAGACATAAGCAGTAGGTTTAGAACAGCCCAAATATTTACTTAAATTCTGGCATGATATTGAGTAATTAACAGCAGGTCCATGATGGCCATTCGCTTCCACCTCGAGGAGTAAAGATGGCAGAAAAAAAGTCTCTCCTTGGATAGCTCCATAGGACTGCTCTAAAATACATTACATTAGCTAATCTTTTATAACTAACTTTTACAAAACACATAGGTCATAGTGATCTCTACTGGGTCATCACTTTTCCACATTTCAGAAAACTATGTATCCAGTGGTGAGCTGGAGCCAGTTCGCATGAACCGGTTGTTAAATTTTGAAGCTGATTTACGATCGGTTGTTAAATGGGGTGGGCAAACTCCGGCCTGCGGGCCAAATCCGGCCCGCAGGACCGTCTTGCCGGCCCACCTGAGCTCCCGACTCACCTGGCGGCACTCCGAGTCTTCGGTGGCACTTCGGCAGTAGGCCCTTTATTCGCTCAGGGTCTTCAGCAGCAGCTACTTCAGTGCCACCGAAGACCCGGAGCCACTGAAGGACCCTCCCCCAAAGTGCCACCAAAGACCCTGAGCGACTGAAGGAACCGGTTCTTCAGATTTTGGCAGCTCATCACTGTATGTATCAACAAACATTCCTAGCAATCTTAATCATAATAAACTTTCTATATCGAAGGCGTCCAGATTCAAGGCTTTTTGTTCACTTATTTTATTTGTCTCAGTTTTAATAACTTTTCTCTCCTTCCCCCCTTCTGATTACAGAACCTGCCAGCATACAGCTAGCATTTGACCTTGCCTTCAAAAGCTTGCTTATTCCAATTAACCCTCAACTCGATGGGTTCTATTTTATTAATTCACCGTGGCTGAATGTGCATAATATGGTTGCAATTAGTTTAATCACATTCTGGAGTCCACAAACCCCTCAAATCCAGGGCAACACTGCAAAGTCTCTCTCAGCGAAATTCTACAGTGGAAGTGAATAGTTTGGTAAACGTGAGCTGTCTTCATCTGGGACCAGTTGAGTTTTTCTTAGCGAGGATTTTTCTGGTTACGTTGCAAATAAAAAAACCCTGGGATTTCACATGGAACTGGTCATATCTGAGGGTGCAGAGCAGTGTTTTAATATTCAAAAACCAAATCTTCTCTGATTGAATTTTGACCAGTGTTACTTACTAAACACCTGGAAATGTTGGGGCACCTGCTTATTGCAGCCCTGTTCCCCTGTTTTATAAAACTCAGTAGTGAGAAATGGGTACTTTGTTAGTGGAGATTGTCAATTCCTCCTTATCTGAGAGTGGAGTTGGGACTGCTACATAGGAAGTAAATCAAGTTTTGACCTTGATAATCTCACCCAGGGTGCAATTGAATCTCCCATGTATGAAAAAATTTACAGAAGGTGGCGGTGAAGCAGAATAGCAATATTTCCAGTATCAGAAGGGTAGCTGTGTTAGTCTGTATCCACAAAAACAACGAGGAGTCTGGTGGCACCTTAAAGACTAACGGATTTATTTGGGCATAACCCTGGTCAGTCTGGGTTTAGATTTGGATGTGGGAATAGAAACTGCACTAGTGGTGGTAGTTGGTGTTCTTCTGGGTAGGGTATTAAAGGCATGCCCAGGCTGATTTTATTAGAGAGATGTATGTATATAGTCTACTTTTGATACACTTGATCATGAAATAGTGCTGCTAGAGCGGTAGTTCTTTGTAGTATGAGCCCTTTAGAAGTGTTAGTAAGAATATATGGGCTATAGTGTCTGCAGTAGGCAGAGGATACCCAGTTGAATAATTACATTATGGCTAGTTCTCACTGGTGTAGTGGAATGGATGACCATATGTCTATGGCGAATGATGTGAATGAAGACTAGCTAGCTGAGGATCAGTCTAGATCACGCAGAAATAATTTTAGTGTAGAATAGGGGAAGCAATTGGAAAAATTGGCTAGAATTATATTAGCATTTCTGATTGGATGCATCTATTATTTATGAATCATTTTTCAACTTTGGAGTCTTATTAGACCCAAAGCAGCTTGTGGATGATTATGTAGCAACTATGTGTCAGCTGTACTTGGTATGGATATGTGACCTTTATTTTGTGTGTGGACCTGCTTTTGTAACTTCAGTTGAGTACTGTTGAAATGTATTGGGCCTCCACCTTGCAATTCAAGCAACTGAAGCTAGTCTAGAATGCTGCAGTCTGCTTATGTGGATATTTACTTTGGGAGTACATAACATAACAAGATATCCTAGGTGTCTGTCAGCTTCAGACTAGAACTCAAGGTGTTGGTAAATGATAGTTTTAAAAAGCCCTGGATGGTTTGAGTCTAGGTTACTTGGAGCACACCCATCTCCTTGTGTCATACTGCTGTAGTTGTAGTGAACACAGACCCTCAAATCAGTTCCTTCGTGTAGAAAGGAGGGTTTCCTTAGGGCTTTTTAACTTCGGAACATGTGTTTCTCTCCCTCTGCCTCCCTGGTCTTCCAGTGCCACGATTTGTAAAAGACCTGAATACTCTGCAGTGTTTTGTTTTGTTTTTTTTAAACCCTCAAGTGTTTGTGGAGAGAAGATGAGGGTTAAATGGGTCTTCTTTTTTTTTGTTTTTGTTTGTTTTTTTGTAATTAAGTTTTGGGGCCAGATTGATTTGTGGGGGTAGTGGATTTAAGCGGTCTGAATTTTTGATGATTCTGGATGTTAAGTGTTCTAAGAGGCATCCAGAGTTTGGGATGCATACCCCTGTTAGTTTTTAAAATAACTAATTACTTTGACTTTTTTGTGCTTTATAGTAACATTCATTGTAAAATATGAATTAGTACTTTTAACAGAAATAAAATTATAACTTGTATTATGAATTGCTCTTTAAAGTTGTGACTAATTTATATTTAAAGTGAGCAAATCTTGTATTTAAGCTGAATATATATTTATAAAGAATTTTAAACCACAAAACAAATGTCTTAAACTTGAGTATTAAACTTTACAGTTTAATATTAAAGATCTGCATGGATTAAGTATATCATATTTAAATATATTAAAAATGATTCTGCTCCAAAATGTTCCTAAAAAATATGGTGGTTCCTTATGCCACATATTTGCTCCCTGTTTGCAATTCAGCAATATCTGCTGATTTTAGATAGTGTTTACTGCTTTGTATATCTGCTAGTTATATTCATTCTGTGGAGCTAGAGGGGAGGGAGCTGAATTCTATTCCTGCTTGCACACCATCAGCAGAATTATGTACAACATTGCAATACACTTGTGCAATTCCACTGAAGGCACTGGGATTGCACAGATGTTACTGAGGGCCTGCTTTGGCAGAATCTTTTACTAGTGGTAACATGAGAAGAAAAGAACCTAGTTTGATTCTCAGATCCTTCAGTGTGTTTGAGTGGGCAAAGGGAACTAATGTCATACACATTTTTCTTAGTAGAACTGCACTTTGAGCTGAAATGTTCATAGCAATATAATGACAAAGGAACTCATAATGACTGAAACACCAACTGGCTGTTAGCTGACTGGTACAAGAACAGATTTTAAAGATCTTAGTAATTAAGAGTAGGGAAAACTGCTTATAGTGGAGGGAATGGTTCGAGATGAAAATGAATTTGTGAGGAGGTAATTTCAATTTTGGTCACATGTGTCCTACAATAATTCTACCTTTAAAAAATTCATATGTTAGGGAAGGGAAGAGTTATTGTACTTTGAACAGTATAGGGCCCACTATCATGTAGATAATTGTTTTATTTTGCTTAAAATGCCCCAGATATTTGACTATAACGACATATTATTTTTTTTCCTAGGTTAAAATTAAAATGCTAAAATGCAGATGAAGATTGGTTTAAAAACAAAGTTCTACTCTGTCTTAAGAGTACAGAGGGTCAAGATCCTGAAGCCTTTTTTTTTTTTTTTTTTTTACGTTCAGGTATGTATTTGTACATTTGGCTTTTTATTTAGTAATTACTTACAGTTATGAGACAGATGGATTTTTTTGTTTTTGCATTTAATTTGATGAAGGAATTTGTTCATACACTTGAACCAATACCTTTGAATCTTACTTTCAGGTAATAATTACTATATCCTTTGACACTTATAATTTCTATCAACCATTATGTTAACAGACTTAGTCTTTTAAGATGTTGTTGAATTTGTGTTTCCCTTTGCTTCGTCTCTGAGGAGAGGGCTTGTGTAACAGTATATTGCTCTAATACATATACAGGACATATGAAAGGCTAGTGTTGTGGGACGCACAGTGTGTAAATGCATGTTGTGGCACCAAGTTCTCCCACTTGGTCTAAAACTGAGGCTTTGTGTATATTACAGATTGCACCAATTTAACTAAAGATGTGTTTTTAAAATTGATTTAAAGTGGTCCAAACTCCTATGTGGACACCTCAGTGGCATAAATCAATTCATTAAACTAAATCCTTATAAGCCAGGTTTAGAGCATGCAGGCTTGCACTGCTTTAACTGTATTGATTTTTAAAAATCAGACTTTCGGTTAAACAGCTGCGACTTGTGATATAAACAAGGCCTAAATAGATTCTATGAGAACTTCATCCAGTCTAAAATGTGTCTAATCTCTGAAGATACTCAACAAACAAATGTTTGATTCACATATATATTGAAAGATAATTGGAGTTTTATCTGTTACGGCATCTCCCATAAAAATAGAACAGAGTATTCCAGATTTTTACCCCAAAAAATATATTATGGAGATGAGATAATTGTGATTGCTTGGATACAGTGTTGTTTGGTGTTTCATTACTTAAGGAATCTTAAGCAAGATTTGCAAAGGTTGAAATGATCAGTCAGGAGGAGTTCAGATAGATAATTATTTCTCTGTGGTTTTTATACTCTGCCTGTCACTGTGGGGTTAGAGAGCCTTCCCAGTGGTTTTGCCATTATCAGTAAATAGATAGGGAGAGGAGAATTAAGAATAGCCCAGTGCACCATGAATATGGGGTGCGGTGGAATACATAAGGTTAAAGGGTGAGGCTGATCAAGAATTTTAAAGCCAGTATATTAAGGCTATGGACAAAAAGTGTGGATGAGAAACCGTAAAACTTGCGGAAAGTTGCATTGGCAGGGAATGGATCTAACAGATCCTTTCCATTTCTAACTGCTGAGTCTGTTGGGATGGGGTTTGTAAAGGGTAGGGAAGCTGAAGGGAGATGTCAAGAAGAAAAAAGGAACAAGAGAAAAATTCTAGGGCAATGGATAGGGTGAGAGCCAGGGTGGTGGTGTGACGGGTTGGATTGCAGAAACCCCCTTGTGGCTGCCAGCTGATGTGCCAAGACTACTACTTCCCCTGCTTTCCAGCCCTGGCAGCTTGCGACTTCAGGGCTCTGCCTGATTTGAGCCAGACCCGCTAGCCTGCTGCAAACCCAGACCCAGGTCTGAACCACGTCCCCTAACAGCTGTAGGCTTAATTGAAAGCAGCTTGAGAAGTGTTCCTGTCTTTAACACTCAGATGCTCAACTCCCAATGGGGTCCAAACCCCAAATGAATCCGTTTTACCCTGTATAAAGCTTATACAGGGTAAACTCATAAATTGTTCGCCCTCTGTAACATGCTTAGAGAGATGCACAGCTGTTCCTCCCCACTCCCGCCCCCCCAGATATTAATACATACTCAGGGTTAATTAAGTAAAAAGTGATTCTATTGAATACAGAAAGTAGGATTTAAGTGGTTCCAAGGAGTAACAGACAGAACAAAGTGAATTACCAAATAAAATAAAACCCACAAGTCTATGCCTAATACAGTAAGAAAACTGAATACAGATAAAACCTCACCCTCAGAGGAGTTTCAGTAAGTTTGCTTTTACAGACTAGTCTCCTCCTAGTCTGGGTCCAGCAATCACTCACACCCACTGTAGTTACTGCCCTTTGTTCCAGTTTCTTTCAGGTTTCCTTGGGGTGGAGAGGCTATCTCTTGAGCCAGCTGAAGACAAAATGGAGGGGTCTCTCACGGGCTTAAATAGATTGCACTTGTGGGTGGACACCCGTCCCCCCCGTGTAGAATCCCAGATATAAGATGGCATTTTGGAGTCACATGGGCAAGTCACATGTCCATGCATGACTCAGAATTTACAGGTAGCAGCCATGGTTCACATGCTATCTTGAATGTCTCCAGGAAGCCTTCTTACGTGGATCGGAGCCTTCTAAGAGCCATTGTTTAAGTGTTTCTTGATTGGGCACTTAATTTGCACATTCCTTTCTCAAGAAGCTGACCAAATGCTTTACTAAGGCTATTTAAAAATCAAGCAAGTACACAGCCAATATCCATAATGTTGAATACAAAAATGGTACATGCATACGAACAGGATGAATAGATTCAGTAGATCATAACCTCTACAGAGAGATGTTACATGGCATATGTAGCATAAAACATGTTCCAGTTATGTCATATATACGTTCATAAGCATATTTCCATAAAGCCTTATGGGGTGTGCCGTCACAGTTGTTTTTGAGGAACACTCAGGCACCCCAGCACAACCTGTACAATAAAGCTAACATGCTAGAAAATTTGATTCATAAAGTATATGGATGAATATAAACATTGGAAAATCACATATGGAATCCTAGAATTATTCTGTCTTGGGAGTGAAAATTAGTACTTTTTGTTACAGGATCCTTAGAATCATAGAATATCAGGGTTGGAAGGGCCCTCAGGAGGTCATCTAGTCCAACCCCCTGCTCAAAGCAGGACCAATCCCCAATATTTGCCCCAGATCCCTAAATGGCCCTCTCAAGGATTGAACTCACAACCCTGGTTTTAGCAGGCCAATGCTCAAACCACTGAGCTATACCTCCCCCTTCTCCTGCTTAAACAACTATTTCTCCCTATAAGCTTGAGTCTCCTATTCCTACCACTCCTGTGGAGTTGCAACTTTCCCATATGCCCCTACCACTCCTAGGGAGAGAACTTCAATTTTCAGGTCTGTATATCCATCATCTTTCATAAACCCCTAATTCACTGAGTAAAAAATAGGGCTGTCAATCACAGTTAACTCATGTGATTAATTCAAAAAAATTAATCGTGATTAAAAAAATCAATCATCATTAATCACACTTAATAGAATACCAATTGAAATGTATTAAATATTTTTGGATGGTTTTTCTGTGTTTTCAGTATTGATTTCAATTACAACCCAGAATACAAAGTGCACAAGTGCTCACTTTATATTATTATTTTTTATTACAAATATATGCACTGTAAAAATGATAAAAGAAATAGTATTTTTCAATTCACCTCATACACTCTTCCATGCTTCGGCCACCATTCCAGAGAACATGCTTCCATGCTGATGATATTCATTAAAAAAATGTGTCAAATAAATTTGTGACTGTACTCCTTGTGGGGGGAATTGTATGTCTCCTGCTTTGTTTTACCTGCATTCTGCCATATATTTCATGTTACAGCAGTCTCGGATGATTACCCAGCACATGTTTGTTTTCAGCACACTTTCACAGCAGATTTGATAAAACACAAAGTTGGTACCTATGTGAGATTTCTAAAAATAGCTACAGCACTTGACCCAAGGTTTAAGAATCTGAAGTGCCGTCCAAAATCTGAGAGGGACGAGGTGTGGCGTATGCTTTCAGAAGTCTTAAAAGAGCAACACTCTGATGCAGAAACTACATAACCCAAACCACCAAAAAAGAAAATCAGCCTTCTGCTGGTGGCATCTGACTCAGATGATGAAAATGAACATGTGTCAGTCCGCACTGCTTTGGATTGTTATCAAGCAGAACCCATCACCAGCATGGAAGCATGTCCTCTGGAATGGTGCTTGAAGCATGAAAGGAATCTGGATCTTTAGCACATCTGGCATGTAAATACCTTGCAACACCAGGTACAACAGTGTCATGAGCACTCCTGTTCTCACTGTCAGGTGACACTGTAAACAAAAAGCAGGCAACATTATCTTCTGCAAATTGTAACCAACCTTGTTTATCTGAGTGATTGGCTCAGTCCCCAAGAAGTGGGACTGAATGGGCTTGTAGGCTCTAAAGTTTTACATTGTTTTATTTTTTAATGCGGTTTTTTTGGTATATAATTCTACATTTGTAAGTTCAACTTTCATGATAGAGATTGCACTACAGTACTTGTATGAAGTGAATTGAAAAATAATTTATTTTTTACAGTGCAAATATTTGTAATAAAAAAATATAATTGAGCTCTGTACACTTTGTATTCTGTGTTGTAATTGAAATTAATCTATTTGAAAATGTAGTAAACATCCAAAAATATTTACAAGAAATGGTATTCTAGTGTTGTTTAACAGCACAATTAATTGCCCTGGTAAAAAAACAAACGGGGGAAATTTAACAGGAAATGAGATTCAACCTGAGGATTTTCAAGTTAAAAAAGAATCTGAAGAGAGATACTCAATGAGAGGAAAAATGCCTGCAAAATAGTAATAGTTAAATGACTATGGCTACTTTTTAGTCATTGGTATTTTTAGTGAAGTCATGGACAGGTCACAGTCAGTAAACAAAAATTCATGGCCCACAACCTGTCCATGACTTTTACTGTATACCCTTGACTAAAACTTGGACTTGGGCACCACCTGTGCTGGGATGGGGGTTGGTGAGGCTGGCAAGCTCCCTACCCAGCTCTGACTGACATGACCCTAGAGTGCATGGGGGGAGGGCTGTCGGGGGGCTCCGTGTGCTGCTCCCCCCAAAGTGCCAGCTCCGCAGCTGCCAATGGGAGCTACAGGGGTGGTGCCTGTGGGTATAGGCAGCACACGGAGCCCCCTGGTCCCTCCGCCTAGAAGTTACAGGGACATGCTGGTGGGAACCAGGGACCCCTCCTCTTCCCCCCCCCCCCAGGTAAGAGCCACCCCAACCCCGTGCCCCAGTCCTGAACCACCCCCACACACCCAAACTGCTTCTAGCCAAGCCCCGGAGGCAGCACCGGCAGCTGCAGAAGTTATGGAGGTCACGGAAAGCCATGGAATCCGTGACTTCCGTGACAGACACACAGCATTAGTCATGACAGATTGATTTGATGTTCACTGTGGTACATTGTGGAAGGGAAAATAAGCTTCTCTGACCTCTTACTGGGGCTGTTGAGAAAACTATACTTGTTCTAGGTGTAGAATGGACATGCCATGCTTGTGTACCTCAAACCTGAAGTAGAAGAACCATTGTGGGGGGGTGAGAAGGTAATCAGCTTCTATGTCTGTTCAGTCCTGGTCCCTCTGAGGGTATGTCTACACTACGAAATTAGGTCAATTTTATAGAAGTCGATTTTTAGAAATTGATTTTATACAGTTGATTGTGTATGTCCCCACTAAGAGCATTAAGTCAGCAGAGTGCATCCTGAATACTGGGGCTAGGATAGACTTATGGAGCGGTGCACTGTGGGTAGCTATCCCGCAGTCTCCGCTGCCCATTGGAATTCTGGGTTAAGCTCCCAATGCCTGGTGGGGCAAAAACATTGTCGAGGGTGGTTTTGGGTACATGTTGTCAGTCGCCCCTCCCTCCGTGAAAGCAACGGCAGACAATCTTTTTTTCCCCGGGGTTACACGTGCAGACGCCATACCACAGCAAGCATGGAGCCCGCTCAGCTCACCATTGTTGTTGTGAGCATTGTAAACACCTTGCGCATTATCCTGGAGTGTATGCAGAACTGGGCTAAGAGAAGCCAGCATGAGGATGACTGTGATGAGGACATGGACACAGATGTTCCTGAAAGTACGGGCTGTGGCAATTGGGACATCATGGCAGCAGTGGGGCTGGTTGATATAGTGGAATGCCGATTCTGGGCCCGGCAAACAAGCACAGACTGGTGGGACTGCATAGTGTTGCGGGTATGGGATGCTTCATAGTGGCAGCGAAACTTTCGCATGCATAAGGCCACTTTCCTTGAACTTTGTGAGTTGCTTTCCCCCACCCTGAAGCGCAGGAATACCAAGATGAGAGCTTCCCTGACGGTTGAGAAGCGAGTGGCAATAGCCCTGTGGAAGCTTGCAATGCCGGACTGCTACCAGTCAGTCGGGAATCAATTTGGAGTGGGCAAGTCTGCTGTGGGAACTGCAGTGATCCAAGTAGCCAATGCAGTCACTGATGTTCTGTTATCAAGGGTAGTGACTCTGGGAAATGTGCAGGTCATAGCTGCAGTGGGGTTCCCTAACTGGGGAGGCGGTAGACGGAACGCATATCCCTATCATGGCACCGGACCACCTTGCCAACCAGTACGTAAACTGCAAGGGGTACTTTTCAATAGTGCTGCAAGCACTGATGGATCACAAAGGCCGTTTCATCGACATCAACATGGGATGTCCAGGAAAGGTGTATGATGCTCGCATCTTTAGGAGCTCAGGGCTATTTGAGCAGTTGCAAGAAGGGACTTGCTACCCAGACCAGAAAATTACAGTTGGGGATGTTGAAATGCCAATAGTTATCCTTGGATAACCCAGCCTATCCCTTGCTCCCATGGCTCATGAAGCCATACACAGGCAGCCTGGACAGTAGTAAGGAGCAGTTCAACTATAGGCTGAGCAAGTGCAGAATGGTGATAGAATATGCCTTTGGACGTTTAAAAGCTCACTGGCGCTGTTTGCTGACTAGGTTAGACCTCAGCGCAACCAACATTCCTATTTTTATTGCTGCTTGCTGTGTGCTTCATAATATCTGAGAGAGTAAGGGGGAGATGTTTATGGCGGGGTGGGAGGTTGAGGCAAATCGCCTGGCAGCCGATTTTGAGCAGCCAAACACCAGGGCGATTAGAAGAGCACAGTTAGGCGTGCTGTGCATCAGAGAGGCTTTGAAAACCAGTTTCATGACTGGCCAGGCTATGGTGAGACAGTTGTATGTGTTGCTCCTTGCTGCAAACTCACCCCCTTTGTTGATTTTAATTCTCTGTAAGCCAATCACCCTCCCCCCTTTGATCACAGCTGGCAAAGGAAATAAAGTCACTATTGTTTTGAAACCATGCATTCTTTCTTTATTAATTAAAAAAAAAAGTGAGATAACTGACAAGGTAGCCTGGGTGGGGTGGGGTGCGGTGCAGCAGGAGGGAAGGACAAGGCCACATTTCTTATTGTAGCCACACTACAAATCAAAACTGTTTGAATGACAGCCTTCTGTTGCTTGGTCCATCCTCTAGAGTGGAGTGGCTGGGTGCCTGGAGCCTCCTCTTCCCCCCTTCCTGCCCCCCTCCCCCCCTGCGTTCTTGGGCATCTGGGTGAGGAGGATATGGAACTTGAGGAGGAGTGCAGGCGGATATACAGTGGATGCAGCGGTGGTCTGTGCTCTTGTTGGCTTTCCTGCAGCTCCAACAGACGCTTCATCATGTCCATTTGCTCCCCCATCAGCCTCAGCATCGCCTCCTGCCTCTGCTCTTCATACTGCTTTCCTGGCCTCTGCTACTGAATGCCTTCATGCATTAAGCTGTGCCCTATCAGTGCGGGAGGATTGCATGAGCTCAGAAAACATGTCATCACGAGTGTGGTTTTTTTGTCTTCTAATCTGCGATAACTTCAGGGACGGAGATGATAGGGGGAGCATAGAAACATTTGCACCTGGGGGGAGATAAAAAGGGAGAGTAAAATTTAAGATGATACATTTTTGAGAACAAGAGGGAGACTTTCAGAGTGAATCAAGCAATTCACAGCAGGCAGCACATGTGCTCTAGGTACAAGGTCACATTTTGCCTTTTATTTTGAGTGCCTGCCAGTATGGTGACACATCACAAATGGCTAGGCAACAGAATTCGGTTTCCAGGCAGCCAAAGGGTACACGAGGTTGGCTTCTTACATCTTCATAACATGTGGGAATACTTTCAAACTGCAGCACCCTGCTTTCCCATAGCAACCAATGCCAGTTGGGTTTCACATTTAAAAGGAGGGGCTGTGGTTTTCGGGTGGATGTGCAGCACACACCTTCCCCCACCCCACCACATGGCTATTCTCTGGGATGATCCCTTCACCCCTCTCCCTGTCACATGGCTATTCTCCGGGATGATCCCTTTTAGCCAAGCACAAACAACCCAGCATGAACGGGGTCCTTTTACTGTTCACTTACAAAAATTCCCCTATATGAACCAGGTGACCATGAATGATATCACCCTCCTGAGACTAACACAGAAAGATAAAGACCGAATGTTGCTTGGGTGCGACCAAAACCCAGGACTATTTGCTGCCATGCTTTGTGCTGCAGTGATTCCAGAGTACTTGCTTTGTGTAATAAAGTGTCCTACCCTGCACTTATGTAGCACTTCTAGCAGTCCTCTTCTTGCCAACTTCTGTGAGTGGGGCTTGCCTCTTGCTCACAGCCCAGCCTTTGCTTAGCAATGCCTGGAGGTACTTTGGTTCAGGCTTCAGGCCTCAGACTGGGCCTCTGATACAAGAGTTTGTTTCAGGGCCTCATCTTACTACAGCCCTTGGCCTGAAAACTGCTCTGGGACAATACTCAGATCTAAGCCAGTTCTAATTAATTTTTCAAGGTGGAATGAAATGTTTTGATACTTCCTTCCTCTACTGTAAGTGAATTAAAGGAAGACTTTGTAGCGAAAATAGTATCTTCAGAATAATGATTGGCATTCTCTGTAGCTCAATTCACAGAGCAGAAATTATCATTGTGCTTAAGGCCTATTCTGTTTTGCTTCTGAACAGCTGCTACATATTAAAATAGCACTGCACTGATGGTGGAGAGTGAGGAAATAAGTTGTTTGTAAAATGGTGGAGAGCAGCCAGGTAGTAACCATTCACCTGGAGAGGTTTATACTTAAAATATGTGTTGTTTTGCAGGTTGGAAAAAGGCAGTAATGAAGTCATTCATCTTCACCCTGAGGAATACTGTGAAGAGCATTGAGCAACAAACATACTATTCTCTTAGTGTGAAGGAGATAGAGCTGAAGCATGTCTCTCACATCAGCATCCTCAAAAAAAGAAAAAATATCCAGCTTTTTTCAAATAAAACAGTGCTGAATCAACAGTGATTTATAACTTTTGATTTATGATGTGGGGGCTATAAGCACGGAAAATACCGTTAGTACCTCTGTTCATAGTATTGATAGCAGGGTTTTTAAGTTTGTAGACAGTATAATCCAAAAAGCTCTTTATTCTGAGATAAAACTTGTTATATGACTGAACTGCATTTATGGTGTTTCTCCAAGATAGAGAAATAACTGAGTTAAATGACACCATCAGTTCTTATAATCAGGAAAAGGATGGGAGTTGTGTGGTAAAATTAATGGACATTGCAGTAAAATCAGCAAACTTAACACCCACTGATATACAAAGTCTGGAATAAGTTGTTATATGCTATACCTCAAAGTAACACCCTGTAACCCCCATATTCATCTTTTGTATATCATTGTGATATTTCATAAAAAGCATGCCGTGTAAGATACCAAAGCTGCTGAAACTCATTGTTCTGTCAAACTGTGTGTATTGCTATTGTGTATGAAGTTTGAGATTTTGCTGTGTGGCTGAAATATGTTGAGAGTTTGGGAGTCGCCCACTGCTAGCTCTCCAGTGACTGAGGGTGGTGACCCACACCCAAGCTGCTGTTAAAACTACTATTGATCAGAATGGTAAATAAGAAATCTACAATTCAATAAGAGACAGTTACCCAAGAACCACACAGTTAAGATTGCTCAACTCTCTGACTCAGCAAGGCATGCCTGGCCAGTTTCTTTTCAGGGACATGGACTAAGAGTGTAAAATAAGGGACAGACGCATCATGAGACAACCTCACTCCTCCCCTACTTTCGCCGAAGGCAACAAGAATTCTGGGAAGACAAAGACTGAGAAGGAAATTCAGACTGTATTAAGAACTGCAACCTACCTGCAACATCCAGTGGGGTGAGAAAAACAGATTCAACTCTTGGTTATGCTTTGTCTACACTACCACTTTTGTCGGTCAGGGGTGTGAAAAAAACCACACCCCTAGCTGACACAGCTAATGCGGCTCAATGGGGGTGGTTTAATTATGCCAGCAGAAGAGCTTTCTCCTGCTGGCAAAGAGCGAGACTACATGGGAGACTTTACAGTGGTACAGATGTGCCACTGTAAAGTCTGTCATGTAGATGTAGTCTCAGTGTAAAAGTTTAGCATTTAAAATGTGTGTTTACTTTTTCTCTGACTTGTGTCTGCCATGTAAAAAATCTATTTTCTGTAGTTAGTAAACTTCTTCTTCGAGAGCTGTCCCTGTGGGTGCTCCACTCTAGGTGTTGGTGCGTCCCTTCGCTCAGAGATTTTTACAGCAGTACTCGTACTGGTCGTGTGCGTGCAGAGCTTGCTCGCCCTCCCTGAGTGTATCTTAATAGTACACGTGCACGACCGGTCCCCTCAGTTTTCTCTCTACTGTCCCCAGCCTGAGACGGAGCTCAGCAGACTCGTTAGAAAACTCATTCTCCCTTGTTACTCTTACACTTTTAGATAGTTAGTTTGTTACTAATAGTGTTAGTTATTAGTGTTACCAGTAGTGTTAGTTTCGCTTAAAAAAAAAATTCTCTTAGTTCCTGTCAGCGCAGCCGCTTCTGACATGCCTGGCTCCCCACACTTTAAGCGCGGCTCTAATTGTAAGGATACCATCCCTCTGTCTGATGGCCATTCAAAATGCATAAATGTTTTGGGGAGTCCCACATCCCCCAAAAATGTGCCCACTGCAGCAAACTTAAGTCTAGGGTACGAAAGGACAGGGAGTTGAGGCTAAAGCTGCTCCTGCTGCAGAAATCCTTAGGGTCAGCATCAGACCCAGGTGCTGAATCCAGCTCTGCTCCACACATCTCAGCCCCCCTGCCTCTAACACGATGAAGAAAACTTCAAAAAAAACATCACCTTCTGTCACCTGCAAAGCGAACTTCGCAGGAGAAGGCTTCTCCCGGCAGGTCTGCTGCCTCCCTCCCAGTGCTCCCTCAGCTGAGCAGTTTTGACGTGCTGCGCAAAACCCACTGCAGCAGTAGCGCGAAGCTCTGGTGCCGAGGCTTCAGGCTTCCAGTTGCCTGCTTCTCAGATGGCACCTTCGGCACCTCAGTGGAAGCGGTGCCAACACGTGCGGACATGCTGGACCCCACGCAGGCTATTACTGCTCTCCTGGCACGGCACTGACACCCTCTGAGCTGGCCGGCAGCCCAACCACTTTAAAGACACCAGTGTAGAGGAACTTTTCATCGCAGCAGATTCCTCTCGCAAGGCTCTCACCACACAGAGGAGCTTCAGCACTCCAATTTACTCAGTCAAGTGACCTGCTTGTGTCACCCATTCTGCTGACACCCTTACTGAATGCCTACTTTTCACCAAATGCTCAGCCAGGGTCCAAACAGCCTTCCTCCAGTGAGGAGGAAGCTGGTCTCCAGGAAGATTTTTCACCATATGAAGTCTCTCATCCTCAGACCCCAATTAATAGAGGTCATAGAAACATCACCTTGTCCTACTCTCAGGATCCTGCCCTGTGGTGTGTAAACCCATGCATGGCACCACCTATGCCCTTCCCACCACAGTGACAATATTGGGCCCCGTGGGCATCCTGTCCTTGAGACCACACTCGCTATGCCACCTCAACCAGGCCCGACACCGGCCCAGCACCACAAGCTTACGAACCTGCCACTGATGCCAGTCACCAGACAGCAGAATCAGGCACGACCTCTCTCTATTCCAATAGACCCAGTTGTTACGCTTGATGAAGACCTGCTTCCTCCTCCCCTGTCATCTTCAGATGACTTTTCAAAATTGCAAGACCTTTTCAAAAGAGTGACCAGTGAATTAAGAATTAATCTGGAGGAGGTTCCTGAACAGCAGCATCAGTTAACAGACATCCTCCAGCCACCACCACCTTCCAGGATTGCATTGCTGATCAATCCAGCCCTTCTGAAACCTGCCAAAGCCATCTGGCAAACTCCTGCTGCAAGCTTACCTACCTGCAAACAAGCAGACCACAAGTACTTCATCCCTTCCAAGGGCTCTGAATTTCTTTTCACTCATCCAGCACCTAATTCACTGGTAGTTGACGCAGTCAACCAAAAGAAGAAGCACCAGTATCCCCGCTCCACCCCAGCCGATAAAGACAGTAAGCGTTTAGATTCTCTTGGACATAAAGTATACACATCTTCCACCCTACAATTTCGAATTGCTAATTATACAGCTGTTCTGGCAAAATACCGCAAAAATTACAATACATTCATGGACTTTATTGAGGACATTCCAGAAGCAAATAAACAACAATTCACTGCTTTAGTCTCTGAGGGACAAATCGTATCACGTACCGCTATTCAAGCGGCCCTCAATGCGGCCAATACTGCAGCAAGATCCACCACTACAGCAGTAGTCATGCGTCAAGGGTCTCTTCTTCATTTCCTCAAGAGGTCCAGACTACTATTGAAGACCTTCCATTCGACTGCGACGAACTCTTTGCCTCTACAACGAATGACGTCCTTCACTCTGAAGGATTCAAAGGCAGCTCTCCGGTTCTTAGGAATACAAACCCCTATGACCAGAAGGCGACAATATAGATACCAACCCTACCACCATCCACGCTACCCCACATATACCCAGCACTTCCATAGATCACTCAACTAACAACAGCAACAACGCCAGTGTCGCCGCCCCAATTCTGCGTCAGTGTTTCATCCCCCTCCACCTAACAAGCAGATTTGAAGCCTTGGTTGAGGGTTTAGAAAACAATGTTCCCACTTCAGTGCTTACATCGCCTACGGCCATTCTTCCATCAATGGCAGAACGTTATCACTGACAAGTGGGTTTTAGAGGTCATCACACTGGGCTATTCCATCCTCTTCCTATCCATGCCTCCTACTCACCCACCCTCCCCGTCCCTCTAGCAATCTGCTCCAGCAAAAGACAAAACTACATATGGCATCAGTTTTGAAAGAGCTGTCATTCTGATAAATATTTCATACTTTCACACTAGAAACAAATTTTTCCATTTTTTAATATGTTAAAGACTAGCTGAAATTTAGTGTGTGTATGGTTTTTACAAATTTAACAACTAGAAGTAGGAAATATCCTTAACATGAATCAGAAACAGACCACCCTTAAATCTTATTGACACAGCGTAGTCTACATTTCTTTCCCTCCCTACCCCCCATGAAAGCCCATATGGCTTCTTCTGCATGTATTGGAAAATGAATACTGCTCCTCCAGGCTATGATCGTGCTACAAGGGGTATTATTTCCCGAGTTCACCTGCATGTATTTATGCTAGCTCTCACAGCCAGTATGAATATAAAAAGCAACGTAACACAAGTAGTAGCAGTGGCAGCACAGGTGAACTGAGCCAAGTACATAGGTACTAGTGCTACCGGAACTCCGCTGCTATTTATACTTGCATTACCTTGATGAGAGCTACTGTGAATATCTGTACAGCAGCCAGGGAATCGTAGCTCCCAATCTAGCAGTAGCCTGATTGTGGGAGAAGTTTCCTACTCTCACTTCTGTAGGATGAACAGATATGGTAACACACGTGAGCTGCTTGTCATAGCCTCCTATGATTTATCTATAGCATTTAGAATTTGTTCTGATCCCTGTCTGGATTTAATACTTACCCATAAGGAAAAAGAAAGCCAGTTCAAAGACTGCAGGATCCTCACTCTTGGAAAGACAGCTGATTTACAACTGTGGTTAAAGGCATCACAGTAATCTCACAAATAATTAAATGAAGTGTTTAATGTGAGCTGTGTTAGGGGGCTTATTCCTTCACCCATTTACTTCCCTGGTTCTTCTCGCATGAACAGAGAGCAACAATACCCGAAGTCCAAAGGTGCAAACAATTCAATGTTTATTGGGGTGAACTTCCAGCTCATTACACTTGTCCTTTTTGCATCTTGAAATAACAGTTGCAGTTTTCTGGAATTCCTTCCATGGTAAGTCAGTAATACAGTCACTTTCCTAAAGAAGGAAATAACTTAATTCTTGTTTGAGTGCTGATACAGATGTGTAATGCACTTCTGGGTATGCATGTGCTCTGTGCAACTGCGATGGGAGGTTTGTAGCAATTGGTCAACACAGTGTTGCACTCATGCGCCAACACAAGCATAGGCAGCGACTCTGTGGGTGCTCCAGGGCTGGAGCATGCATGGGGAAAAATTGGTGGGTGCTCTGCACCCACCAGCAGCTCCCTGACCTGCCCCACCCCCAGCTCAGCTCAGCTCACCTCTGCCTCTTCCCCTGAGCGAACTGGCCTGTCCTGCTTCTCCCTCCTCCCTCCCAGCGCTTGAAAGTTGACACCTATGAACCGCTCTTCAGTTCCAGCTCAGACCATGCAGCAGTAGGAGAGAATTCTGGGTCCAGTAGAAGTTGTCTGTTTTCAATAATGTAAAAAAAAAAAAACTATTTCCAATCTAGAAAATTTAGATTTTTTTTTACAGTTAGTAAAGTTAGTTCTCCACCCCTAAGGAGGACTATGCCATGAGTCCCAGGATTTAAGAACTGTCTTCTGCCCTGTCTCTTCTCAGTGACAAAAACCAGTGAAGGCCTTTAGTGGATTGGCAAGGCTCACATTGTCACCAGCCCAAATGGACACGTTTCACTTCCTGGGCCTAGCATCCTGATGCTCTCAGACTATTTCCTCATTTGTAAGGCCTCTGAGCTCTCTCAACTCCATCGAAGTGCAGGTAGCAGCTATCAGCACTTTGCAACCTCCTGTGGAGGGACATTTGGTTTTCACTCACCCTTTGACTGCCTGATACTGGAAGGGCCTTAGCTCAGTGGTTTAAGCATTGGCCTGCTAAACCCAGGGTTGTGAGTTCAATCCCTGAGGGGGCCATTTAGGGATCTGGGGCAAAAATTGGGGATTGGTCCTGCTTTGAGCAGGGGGTTGGACTAGATGACCTCCTGAGGTCCCTTCCAATCCTGATATTCTATGATTCTATGAAATACCTACCTATACAGCCTATTGCTCCTCAGACCTCAACCTTGTCCTTCCCACATTGATAACCTTACCCTTTGAAACTCTGGCCTCCTGTTCCCTCTTCCTTTCCTCTTCACTGTTACTTGTGCAGGAAGGGTTGGCAAATCCCCTTTTCTCCACATTCCATAAGGACAAAGTCTCACTGAACTGGCATAACATATCTACTGACAGTGATTTCTTGCTTCTACCTCAACCAATCCATAGATCTGTTGACCTTCTTTCTCAAATAGCACACTTCAAAGGAGGAACAGCAGCTTTACCCCCTCGATGTACAAAGCCCTCACTGCTGAAAACAGGTTGGTGTCTAAGACATCACTTTGAACACCAGAGGACACAGCTGATAACACAGCTAGAGCCATCACCATGACTGCAGTCATAAGGCTTCATTGTTTGGAGTTCTGCAGGGAGATCCAGAGTGTTCTTGAGTGACTTCCCCTTTGATGCATTTAATCACTATACACACTCCTCTCTCTAGGCATTTACATCCAGCCCAAAAGAACCACCATGCAAATGACAAAGGGTTGCGCAGCAGCTTTGACCTCTGCCAGTCCCATCTAAGGATTTCTCTTTTGATAGGACATTCAAGGTCTGTGTACTTATTGGTGCCATGCTGTATTGCTCCTCATCTTGGTGGGTGCCTTAATCACTTTACACACACAATGAGAGGATGGCAACAACAAGTGAGTACTAGAGATCATCTACTTTGGCTACACAATCGAGTTTCTCACCTCCCCACCACAAACTCCCTTCCTGGCCCCTTCTCAGGAGGAAATCCTTCAGCAGGAGGATAACTCTACTCCAGAGAGGGACCATAGACCACATATCACCCCAACCAAAGGTGTTCTACTCCCCTTATTTCACAGTTTAAGAAAAATGGAGGATAGAGACCAATTCTCGATCTATTCAAGTAAATGTATTTATGTGCAAGATTTTCATGATAACACTGCCATCAATAATTACCTCCCTGGACCAGAACACAGGGATCACGACCCTTGACATGAAATGTTTACTTTCATATGGATATTCACCACTCCCACAAAAGGTTTCTCAAATTCATGGAAGGACAAGAGCACAGTCAGTTCAGAGTGTTCCAATTGAGGCTGGTAACAGTACCCATGGTCTTCATGAAACTCTTCTCTGTGGTAGTAGCCCAGATGCGATACAATAGCTACAGGTCTTGTTGTATGTGGATGACTGGCTAGGAACAGGCAAATCAAGCCAAGAGAGCCAGTCAGCAACCATATTTGTACTGCATCTTCTGATATCATTCAGAAGTCTGTGTAAACAAAAAAAGTCAACTTTGACTCCTACAAGGACTACAGATTTCATAGAAGCACCTCTAGACTCAGCCTCCAGAAAAAAAAAAAAAAAAACATTACCTCTCTCTAGGCTGATTTCAGTTTTTTGGCAGCCTGATAGAATTAAGTCACCCTCAGACCTCACACCACACTCAGACCCTGAGATCCTTCAGAACTCTAGAGTTCTAAAGGAACTGAAATGTGAAATTGCAGAACTACTAACTGTAGTATGTAACCTATCATTTAAATCAGCTTTTGTACCAGATGTCTGGAGGATAGCTAATGTGATGCCAATTTTTAAAAAAGGCTCCAGAGGTGACTCCAGCAATTACAGGCCCGTGAACCTAACTTCAGTGTCGGACAAACTGGTTGAAACTATAGTAAAGAACAGAATGATCAGACACATCGATGAACATGATTTGTTGGGGAAAAGTCAACCCTGTTTTTGTAAAGGGAAATCATGCCTCACCAATCTACTAGAATTCTTTGAGGAGGTCAAAAGCATATGAACAAGGGGGAATCCAGTGGATATACTGTACTTAGATTTCCAGAAAGCCTTTGGCAAGATCCCTCACTAAAGGCTCTTAAAAGATAAAAAACAAAGGGTAGGAATAAATGGTCAGTTTGGAGAGAGGTAAATAGTGGTCCCCCACAGGACCAGTACTATTCAACATATTCAGAAATGATCAGGAAAAAGGGTAAACAGGTGGCAAAATTTGCAGCTGATACAAAACTACTCAAGATAGTGAGGTCTAAAGCAGACTAAAGAGTTACAAAGGGATCTCACAAAACTGGCTGACTGGGCTACAATATAGCAGATGAAATTCAGTGCAAAGTAATGCATATCAAGAAAGAATCCCAACTATACATATAAAATGATGGGGTCTAAAGTAGCTGTTAACACTCAAGAAAAAGATCTTGCAGTCATTGTGGATCGTTCTCTGAAAACATCCACTCAATGTGCAGCGGCAGTCAGAAAAGCTAACAATGATGGGAATCATTAGGACAGCAATAGATAGTAAGAGAAAATATATTGCCTCTATATAAATCCATGGTATGTCCACATCTTAAATACTGCATGCAGATGTGGTCTCCCCCTCTCAAAAAAAAAAAAGATATATTGGTATTGGAAACGGTACAGAAAAGGGCAACAAAAATTATTAGGGGTATGGAACAGCTTCCATATGAGGAGAGATTAATAAAACTGGGACTTTTCAACTTGGAAAAGAGATGACTAAGGGGGATGTGATAGAGGTCTATAAAATCATGACAGGTGCGGAGAAAGTAAATAAGGAAGTATTATTTACTCATAACACAAGAACTGGGGGGGGTCACCAAATGAAATTAATAGGCAGCAGTTTTAAAAACAAACAAAAGGAAGTACTTCACACAACGCAGTGTCAACCTGTGGAATTCTTTGCCAGAGGATATTGTGAAGGCCAAGACTATAACAGGGTTCAAGAAAGAACTAAATAAGTTAATGGAGGATAGGTCCATCAGTGACTATTACCCAAGATGTGTAAGGATGGTGTCCCTAGCCTCTGTTTGTCAGAAACTGGGAATGAGCAGCGGGATGGATCACTTGATGACCACCTGTTCCATTCATTCTCTCTGGGGCACCTGGCATTGGCCACTGTTGGAAGATGGACCTTTGGTCTGACCCTGGGTTAAGAACGGCCATACTGGAAGTGTTGGATCCAACAGCTGCCACGTGCATCCTAAGACAGTCTGAGACCTGTATCTCCCCAGAGGACATTTTTGCTCTGCCTTATCTTCAATCCTCAGCTCTGACCTTATTTGGAGATATTGTTACATTGAAGGAAGAAACCTCCACAAAGATACAGGGTCAATCTCTTCTCCTATCTCCAAACCCTGGTACCTATCCGTTGGTACAGATGGTTATGCCAATCTATTGGGAACCAGCCTTCTGATTGGATGAGTCAGCAGACCAAGATGAACCTCTACCATTACATTTGGAGGCAAGCCTGGACAGAAGCTCCAGGAGAAATTGGGGTTCCCAATGCTATGGGATCCACCCCAACTTGTGGACCTCTCATACTGGCACTACTATGGCCCCCGGGGGCTCTCACTCTAGGCACCTTGGTTCTGTGCATGAATCCTTTGTACCCTGCTCTACCTGACACCAATCTCCATCTGAGTATGAGGAGGAGAAAGTTGAGCTGGATCTAATGGTTCCAGTGGCTCTCTCATTGTCCTCCCCAGATGAGGTGCGGACCCAGTCTTCACCATCTCTGCCTGATGATCACAGGCACAAATCAGGAGCTCTTAGAGTGGCATTTGAGTTCCAGATCTAGTTCAAAGAGGTCCTCCAAGAGCTCAACATTGACTACTGGACATTTTGCAATTCTTCGTTCCAGTTGAGTGGCTCTGCTGGTTAATAAGGCAATTATGGTTCCAGCCAGCATAGTGGGGCACACTTCTGCCTTATATGCTCCTACCCCCAAAAAGGCTAAGAAGCACTACTTTGTACCATCTAAAGGAGAAGTGTTCTTGTTCTCACACCAAGCATCCAATTTCCTGATGGTACAAGCAGCCAGAGACCTAGGCTGAAACACTCCAAGATAAGGAGTGACACCTTCAGATAAGGGTACCAAATGCCTCCATCTCCTATGAAGAAAAGTTTCTCCTTAACAAGACTTAAATTTCAATGGCTATCTACCAGGCCCTGTAAGCAAAATACAATTTCACCAATTATGTGAAGATTTTGGACTTAAAAAGACAAATCCCACAAGATGATAGAGCCCAATTACAGAACCAAATAGATGAAAATATAAACTCATGGCCAAAACATCTGCAATCAGTAGTGGATGCTACTGATACTGCTTACAGAGGGAAGACTACTCCAATTGTTCAGAGGAGAGAATCCTAGTTACAGTCCTCAGGTACAAAGTACCACTGAAGACCAGCCCTTTGATAAAATTTACTTGTTTAATGAAAAGACAGAATCTTTTCACTCTTTTAAGGACTCTAACAACCACTTCAACTCGCTGGGCATCTGTACCCCTGCCCCAAAAAGTAAGCACCAGAAACAGGTGTACCGGCTGTAACCGTGCCTCAGCGGGTCACAACTGAGGATGCCAAATTCAGGATGAACTGCTGAGAAATAGGGCAGATACACCCCAAGACTGGAGGCTAATTCCCCATAGAATATACCAAACCAGCAACAAAAGTAAACTTCTGTTTCACTATAGTAGCTAACAAGAAGTCATAAAAGCAGTTTCCTTGGGCATTCCAGTTCTTATGTCACCACCAAAAATACTGGATTTAGAGATGACTGGTTCTTTATAACCAGTCTCATCAAATAATAGGTTCTTCTGATCCCAAAGGACCAGCCACACACCCAGATCAATATAGAACTCAGATCTTACCCAAAAATCACGCTGATGCCAACTTTAGTATTTAAAATATAAAGGTTTATTTATAAAAAAGAAAGAAAGAAGGGTGAGAGTTAAAATTGGTTAAAGGAATTAAATACATACAGTAAGTGCAAAGTTCTTGGTTTAGGATTTTAGCAGTTATGAAATAAACTGCTGGCTTAATAAGTCTCTGGTTGCTTCCAAATCATTGGAAGGACCTCAGTCCCTTGGTTAGAATGCTCCCATTAGTGTAAGTCCACAGTCCAGAGATTTGAGCAGGACAGAGGCAAAATGGATGGGTTTCCAGGGCCATTTATATACTGTTTCAAACAAAAACCTCAGCACAGGTAGTGGAGAATCACAGGTGACCAGATAGTGTGTGGATTCAGATGAGCAAGTCACATGTTCATGCCCAATTTTGCTTAGTCTTTGCAGGAAGCCATTACCTATGTTTCAGACAGCACCACTCAGTGTGGATAGGCGTTTCCCATGGTCCATTTTGAGTTAAGTATCCTTTTGATGGACCACTCAATTTGAATAGTTCCTCCAAGATATGCTGGCTAACTACTTTGTGGGCACACATTTGAAATCCAGGTATTAGAGCCATATTCATAACTTCAAATACAAAAATGATATATGCATACAGATGGCATAATAACCAGCAAATCATAACCTTTTCATAGATACCTTACATGCCACATTTCGTACAAGATTTGTTGCAAATATATAATAGTGGTTGCAACAATGATAACATCACACAGGCCAACACAGTTTCCTCCACTGTTTCACCATCAGCGCTGTCACAAATTACCCCGCAAACAGCAGGATACAGAGACAGATGTACACAGCTTCTTTGACACCTACTGGCACAGGTCATCCTCCACCCTCCTCAACCAAGAATTTCTTTTAATGGGACATTTGAGATCCATGATCCTTTGTTGATGCCTCATTATTCTGCCCCCCCTTGTTTTTAATGCCCCCCCTTCTCCAAAACTGAAGGGCAACAACAACAGACAAGTGGATGCAAGAAATTATTCACTCCAGCTATTCAGCTGAGTTTGTCACCTTCTACCTACAAACCCTCTTCCCTGTCCCTTTTCAGGGACCAATCTCACAAGGAAATCCTACATCAGGAGATGGACTCTTCTCCATCAAGGAGCTGTAGAATGCATGCCACCTCAAGATCCAGAGAAAGGGTTCTCATCTTATTTCTTAGTCTCCAAAAAGAACAAAGGATGGAGACACATTCTCATCTGAATATTAAAATTCTGCATGGTCACATTTGCATCAATAATCCCTTCTCTGGAAGAGGGCATATGGTTCATGGCTCGACATGAAAGACACTTACCTTCAAACAGACATTCACCCATCCTACAGGAGATTCCTAGGGTTCCTCCTTAGGCAAAACCATTACCAATTTAGAGTCCTCTTATTTGGACTAGTTGCGACAGCAAGGATCTTTACAGAAGTCCTTTCAGTGATGGTGGCTTAGATGAGAAGAGACTGCTTTACCTGCTTTCCATATCTCAATGACTGGCTCCTGCCAGGCAGATCCAGCAAGGAAGTCCAATTGGGAACCTTATTCCTACTCAACCTATTATCTTCCCTGGGAATCTGCATCAATAAAGATGCACTTTGATTCCCACAAGGATCACAGATTTTATAGGCATGACCCTGGACTCAACTACAGCAAAAGCCTACCTGCTGATGGAGAGATTTCATGCCACAAGTAATTTGATAAAACAGGTCACCCTCAGACTACAGTCAGGGTCTGCCTTTCCCTTCTTGGCCAGATGGCTTCATGCACCCACTTAACGTTTGCTAGGCTCCACCTCCACTGGCTACAAATCTGGTTTCAGTCTGACCACTCACCAGAGAAAGACAACATAAATGGCAGAATAATTACCTTGGCCAGTGTCACATTTTCTCTTGTATGGTGGGCAACCCAGGAAAAACATTTAGGTGGGAATTCCTTTTATCTCACCTATAGGCGAGGCAACTATCATCACAGATGCTTCCCTCTTAGGTTGGGTAGTCCACATGGACAATCTCATTGCAGAAGGCACCTGGACCCCTAAGAGACCACGATGCATATCAATCTACCGGAATTAAGGGTCATCCATCGAGCCTGCAATACATTCCTTCCACTCATTTGATCCAAGTATATCCAGATAATGTCAGACAACATGACGACTGTCTTCTACATAAACATGGAGAACAAGATTCCTTGCTGTGTTAATTGGTGCATCAGAAACCACATAACTCTTTTGGCAGTATACCTACCATGTGCACAGACAAGTTTCCATAGACCACCAATAGGAGATTCATGATTCCATCCTGAAAGATTTTTTTACCCTATGCAAAACACTGTCTTAGAACCTCTGCCTCACAGGCAAACAGGAAACTCTCCCTGAAATGCGCTAGAGGAGCTCTGGGCAGGGGCTCGAAGGGCAACGCCCTTCTGCTACCTTGCATGGACTACCTCAGATGTCAGAGAGGTAGCCATGTTACTCTGTATCCACAAAAACAAAGAGGAGTCAGGTGGCACCTTGAAGACATTTATTTGGACATAAGCTTTCAGGGATAAAAAACCCACTTCTTCAGATGCCTCTCAGATATGCCCTTTCTCCCATCCTACTAGTATTAATGTCTAGTTGGCAGCCAGTATCAAGCGGAGGGGTCGGTCCTGGGACTGGTTTTGTTCAACATCTTCATTAATGATCTGGATGATGGGATGGATTGCACCCTTAGCAAGTTTGCGGATGACACTAAGATGAGGAGAGAGGTAGATACGCTGGAGGGTAGGGATAGGGTCCAGAGTGACCTAGATAAATTGGAGGATTGAGCCAAAAGAAATCTGATGAGGTTCAACAAGGACAAGTGCAGAGTCCTGCACTTAGGACAGAAGAGTCCCATGCACTGCTACAGGCTGGGGACCAACTAGCTAAGCGGCAGTGCTACAGAAAAGGACCTGGGGATTACAGTGGACAAGAAGCTGGATAGGCGTCAGCAGTGTGCCCTCGTTGCCAAGAAGGCCAACAGCATATTGGGCTGTATTAGTAGGAGCATTGCCAGCAGATCAAGGGAAGTGATTATTCCCCTCTATTCGGCACTGATGAGGCCACATCTGGAGTATTGTGTCCAGTTTTGGGGTCCCCACTACAGAAAGGATTTCGACAAATTGGAGAGAGTCCAGTGGTGGGCAGTGAAAATTATTAGGGGGCTGAGGCACATGACTTATGAGGAGAGGCTAAGGGAACTGGGCTTATTTAGTCTGCAGAAGAGAAGAATGAGGGGGGATTTGATAGCAGCCTTCAACTACCTGAAGGGGGGTTCCAAAGAGAATGGAGCTAGGCTGTTCTCAGTGGTAGCAGATGACAGAACAAGGAGCAATGGTCTCAAGTTGCAGTGGGGGAGGTCTAGGTTGGATATAAGGAAACACTAGTTCACTAGGATGGTGGTGAAGCACTGGAATGCGTTACCTAGGGAGGTGGTGGAATCTCCATCCTTAGAGGTTTTTAAGGCCTGGCTTGACAAAGCCCAGGCTGGGATGATTTAGTTGGGGTTGGTCCTGCCTTGAGCATGCGGTTGGACTAGACGACCTCCTGAGGTCCCTTCCAACCCTCATCTATGGTTCTACCACAAACTCTGCAAAAGATTCGTCACGACAAAGCTCAGGACATCTTCAGTTCTGGTTCTCGGACCTGCTGAGGATTTCAACCCATCCTCCCATCAGCATCCAACCACTTCCAGATCTACTGATGCAACCAGGCATCCCAACCCAGGCCCTCTACAACTCTTGGCCTGGTATTCGGATAGGCATCAGATACAGAAGGCTTGTGTTCGATAGCTGTCCAATCCACTCTCAACCAAAGCAGCACCGATTCTACCAAAAGATGTTATCTGGCTAAAAGGAGACATTTCTTTGTCACAACAGCACAGTTGTCTCCAGAATCCACAGGGATTCCTGTCATTTTATACTACCTACTCACCCTTAAGACATTGGGCCTTAATCATAAGCTTCTTATGGGTCCATCTTGCAGAAATCAGCACCTTTCATTCTCCACCTGACGGCCATACTACCTTCACTGAAACAACTAGATTCCTGAAGAGACTCATCTGAACTTTCACACTGGTGATGAAACCAACACTGCAAGGGGATTTTGATTTTGTCGTTTCAGTATTTAAGACCCTTCAAACCAATAGCCACATGTGCTGTGTCCCTCCTCTCGATGAAAGTTGCCTTCCTAGTCACCATCACATCAGCCATAAGGGTGAATGAGCTGGAGCCTGTGACATACTGGGGTACAATTTAGAGTAGTGGGAGGCTGTGTTACCCCTGCCCTGCAACCTTGGATGCCTTACAATGCCTTGCTGAAGTAGCTCCCACAAACCCTCACCCTGAGGGTCTGTATAACTGCAGTCTGCGAGCTACACCCTGGCTCTCAACAGCCTTGGTTATACTGCAGGATGACCCCAACACACCCCCAGTCCCAGATTTTCCCCCAGAAACGCATGTCCTGTACTCCCAGCCCTCTCCTGGACAGTACAAATATATTAATCCCATGCCACAATATGCCACTTTATTACTTTAAATAGTTATCCAAATACTTCAACACAGTGGATTAGATAAACAGTAAAACAAGTTTATTAACTACAAAGAGATTTTAAGTGAGTATAAGTAATGAGACATAAAAGTCAGAATGGTTACAAGAAAAATAGTTATTAGTAAGCCTTTTATCTTTACTTAAGAAACTCTTAGTTGCAAATTCTCTCACCACATGCTCCAGCAGATTACTGACCAAATTTTTCAACAGCTGTTTTCTTTTGTCCTCTCAGGTGCAGAGAATGTGATGGGCAGGGAGAGAGAAAGAGAGATGAGCTTCTTCGGAGTGTTTGTACCTCCTTTTTATAGTTTCAGTCCCCCTCTGGAAAAACATTTCTATCTGAGACCCAGGAGACAAGTCTACATGGAAGAATATTCCCTGCTGTTTTTTTTCCCCACCAGTTTGAACTTTCTTTGTTTTCCCTCACTGCTTGATGACCCTGTTTCCTGTTTAAATGCAAATTAAGGCAAGCACACATTCCTTCAAGACAAACCTGACTTCTGCGTGGGTGGGGCTGTGGGGTTTGGAACATGTGTTAATATCATACAGGGAAATCTTATAACTTCAAATACAATGTTGCCACACATTTTATTAGGACAATACTGACCAGCAAATTATGAGTTTTCTAATGATACAAGGCATACCTTGTACAAAAATTTTGACAATAGTAATAGGGTGTGAATTCTGCCAAGCCCAGAGAAAAGTCAGACCCTCGTGGCAGATCCAACTATACACCACTTTTCATAAAGAGAAGGTCTCTCTTCACCGCCATCCAAAATTCACTCCTAAAATAAGTTTCTCACAAAATCAAACCATCTGCTTACCGGTATTTTCCACAAAACCTCATGCTTCTTGCCACAAAGAAGCCCTCATGTCAACTTTGTTGATGCTTCAGCTCTCATATTCCTTAATCTGTGGGAGTTTAGAAAAGTCTATCTCAACTCCATCGCAGGCTATAGAATTCATAGTAGTGACCGTAGATTCAATTTGGGCAAGGGCTTATCCCTCAAACATCAGATTCCACTCCCTCAGCAATCTGACAGACCAGGTTATGTGAAACCCTTGAATGTCAGTTTGGATTTGCCTCTCTCTCCTGGGACACATGGCTTCCCACATTTACATCACACTGTTCACCAGATTCCACCTTTGCTGCCTGAAGGCTTGGCTGTGAACATTATACACATGAAACACACACAATAGGAATACCATAGTAACAACTTCCTCCAGTGTCAAGTCCTCACTACCATAGTGGGAAGATAACGAAAGAGTATGTATGAGTGCTCTATTCCTCTCCCCCACACCTGACAAGAAGATCATTATGGACAGTCACAGGGCTCAGGGCACTTTGGACACCCCAAGAAGAATGCACATCAATCTTCAAGGACTCCAGGCAGCCCAGAAAGTTTGCAAAGCCTTTCTACCATTCATCTGCTTTAATCATGTACTCAAATCAAAGCACATTGTGTAAAGAGTTGTCACTTTGGATGGGCTATCACCAGCAGGAGAGTGAATTTGTGGGGGGGGGGGGGGTGGAGGGTGAGAAAACCTGGATTTGTGCTGGAAATGGCCCACCTGATGATCACTTTAGATAAGCTATTACCAGCAGGACAGTGGGGTGGGAGGAGGTATTGGTTCATATTCTCTGTGTATATATAAAGTCTGCTGCAGTTTCCACGATATGCATCTGATGAAGTGAGCTGTAGCTCACGAAAGCTTATGCTCTAATAAATTGGTTAGTCTCTAAGGTGCCACAAGTACTCCTTTTCTTTTTGCGAATACAGACTAACACGGCTGTTACTCTGAAACAACATAACTAAGTAAGCAGGAGCAAGAACTAGTCCTCTCTATGTAGAAGCGGTCACTTTATGAAACTGGTGCATCAGAAACCAGATCACCCTATCAGTAAAGTACCTTCCAGGAACGTAGGATTTATTGGTAGACAGCCTCAGCAGACATTTCAATATTGCTCATGAGTGGAACATGCTCACTATTGAATTGTGTAACATTTTCTTTGAGTGGGGAATGCCACACTTTGGACTTGCTTAAGTATCAAATAGGAAATGCAGCATTTACTGATCCGGGGAGCTCAAAGGCAGCACTCCAGAGGCAATGTTCTCCTAATGCCTTGAATCATGCCTTCACATCGCACTACTGCCTCACATCCTACAGACGATTCAACAGGATAAGGCATGAGTCATCATCACTACCCCCAGTCATTCCAGGCAGTTCTGCTTTCCAAGTCTTCTATGAAGATCATCCTGACTGCCAATCAACGTTCAGTCCTTCCTGAATCTCTTGACCCAGGAGAGTGGCAGGGTCCAGCATCCCAACACTGCAAAAGTTCATCTCCTTGCTTGGTATTTGGCTGGGCATCACATCCATAATGTCCCTTCTCCAAAGCCATGTAAATTGTCCTTAATAGCAGAAAGGATCCCACCAGAAAATGCAACTTAGCTAAGTGAAATGTTTCTGGTATCTGGACCCTGCAAAAGCATACATCTCCAGCAGCAGTGGCTATTTGTGTTATTCTACATGATCTTTTGCTTAAAACAACAGCTCTCTCCCTGAACTCCCTGTAGGTCCACCTGTCAGCACGTCACCCATCAAAGGATAGGTACTCAATTTTTATTCACCCAGTAACAAACACCCAGTAGAATCTTCCCTCCAGTGAAGAAACCAACTCTTCACTGGGACCTTACCGTAGTACTTACAGCACTCACTAAGTCATCCTTTGAATTGCTAGCTACATGTTCCCTATCCCTCCTGTCAAGAAAGATTGCATTCTTCATTGCCATCACCTTGGCCAGAAGGGTAGGTAAACTCAGGACTCTAACAGCTGGTCCTCCATACACACTATTCCATAAAAACAAAGTCTTGCTATGACTACACCCAAAATTCTCTTGTAAAATAGCTTCAGATTTTCACGTAAGCCAGTCAGATTAATTTACCTTCATTTTTTCTGAAGCCCCATGTGTCGTGAGGAGACATTATTTCAACATGCGACAAGCACTGGGGTTTTACCTGCCAATGAGCGTGGGGCCAAACTATGCTCAGAGAATTGACGTGGATCTCTGGTTGTATGCTACTTTAGTTGGCACAGCTTTTCCCTCCACATGGGGTAAGGGCACAGTCTAGCAGGGTACAAGAAACTTTAGTGGCATCGTTCCTGCCCCTTATACACTTGTTTTGAAACACAAGGAGATCTGGGGCACAGGTACAGACCAACAGATACAGCTGGCAAAAGTTTGCAGGCTCCAGGCACATGTATACCTACAATGGAAGACAGATAGGGACCACACGTCAAAAAACTTAAGTGACAAAAAGGTAAGTAACTTCCCTTTTGGAGAGCCCCTTCTCTTCTGTCCTGAGACAATGCTATATAAGCTAGTGCAAAACCAACACCTCTCATGTAGCAAGCAGCTACAGAAAGAGTGAATAATTAAACTAAGTTTCTGGGGGTCATGTACTTCTAAGAGTATTAAACATGCTGAGGCCCCTGGAAACTACTGCTTGAAAAATAAGATCATAAGGTAGATGAAGGCAGGCTCCCTCCCTCTCAAATTACCCCCTTAAAGCATAATTGAGCACCTCACTCAAATACCAGTCCAAAAACCCCATTGCAAGGATTCTCAGCAAAACCACCACAGCAGTATTATCTGGGAGGAAAAAAAATACTGAATGCACAGATTCTGTTTCCACTTCCTGAGCCAATTAATAGAGAGGTTGCACCCGTGGAAAATTGCACCCCTGCCCCATGTAAGAAGCAAGGAGGTGCAGCTAGTGCTTTTCCAACAAGACATAGCAATAGGAAGCACTAAATGTGGGAAACAGGATTACACCATGGACAGCAAAGAGAAACTCTACCAAGTTAAACTGGCTGCCACAGGGTGGGAGGGAAGCAAACAAGACCTCAGATGCCAGCGTACTGGCATTTTGCTGAGAGAAGCTAAAACATGCAAGAGGAAGTAGCATATGTTTATGGAGGCTTTGTAAAGAGCTGAGGCAGAGCAACACTAAGACACCAGGCCATCATGTTGCCACCACCAGTGGAGACTAATTTTATGGGGTCAATAAGGATACAAGGTAGGCTTTCCTCTCTGGGCACTGGGAACCTAGACAGTAGGTGCTTTACTTCAGCCTTCTTCCAACTTTTCATTATGTCCATTGATTTCTTTGAGTATTGAAGCATTAGGATGGAAGTTATGTGCTGAAATAGTCTCCATTCATCCAGGAGAAGAGACAAAGCAAGGGAAGAGTTGGGGTGTTGATTAATCGCCGCTAACTCACGTGATTAACTCAAAAAAATTAATCATGATGAATCGCACTGTTAAACAATAGAATACCAATTGGAATTTATTAAATATTTTGGGATGTTTTTCTACATTTTTCAAATATATTGATTTCTATTACAACACAGAATACAAAGTGTACAGTGCTCACTTTATATTATTTTTGATCATTTTTACAGGGCAAATATTTGTAAACAAAAGAAATAGTATTTTAAGTACTGTAGTGCAATCTCTTTATTGTGAAAGTGTAGCTTACAAATGTAGATTTTGTGTGTTACATAACTGCACTCAAAAACAAAACAATGCAAAACTTTAGAGCCTACAAGATCACTCAGTCCTACTTCTTGTTCAGCCAAATCGCCAAGATAAACATTTACGGGAAATAATGCTGCCCAGTTCTTATTTAAAGTGTCACCTGAAAGCGAGAACAGGCATTTGCATGACACTTTTGTAGCCAGCATTGCAAGGTATTTACGTGCCAGATATGCTAAACCTTTGTATGCCCCATCATGCTTCTATGCAGATGATGCTTTTTTTTTTTTTTTAAAGTGTTAATTAAATTTGTGACCAAACTCCTTGTGGGGAGAATTGCATGTCTCAGTTCTGTTTTACTTGCATTCTGCCATATATTTCATGTTATAATAGTCTCGGATGATTACCCAGCACGTTGTTCATTTTAAGAACACTTCCACAGCAGATCTGACAAAACACAAAGGTACTAATGTGAGATTTCTAAAAATAGCTACAGCACTCTACCCAAGATTTAAGACTCTGAAGTGCCTTCCAAAATGTAAGAGGGACGAAGTGTGCAGCATGCTTTCAGAATTCTTAGAAGAGCAACACTCAGATATGGAAACTGCATAACCCAAACCACCAAAAAAGAAAATCAACCTTCTGCTGGTGGCATCTGACTCAGATGATGAAAATGAACATGCATCAGTCCGCTCTGCTTTGGATCGTGATCGATCAGCATAGATGCATCTCCCCTGGAATGGTGAAGCATGAAGTTACATATGAATCTTTAGCGCATCTGGCATGTAAATACCTTGCAACACCGGCTACAACAGTGCCATGTGAATGCCTATTCTTACTTTCAGGTGACATTGTAAACAAGAAGCAGGCAGCATTACTTCCTGCAAATTGTAACAAAACTTGTTTGAGTGATTGGCTGAAGTAGGACTGAGTGGATGTGTAGGCTCTACAGTTTTACATTAAAATGCAGGGGGGTTTTTTGGTAAAAGTTCTACATTTGTAAGTTCAACTTTCAGGATAAAGACAATGCACTACAGTACTTGTATTAGGTGAATTGAAAAATACAATTTCTTTTGCTTTTTACAATGTAAATGTAATCAAAAATAAAGTGAGCACTGTACACGTATTGTGTTGTAACTGAAATCCATATTTGAAAATGTAGAAAACATCCAAAAATATTAAACAATAATAGAATACCATTTATTTAAACAGCATGATTAATCCTTGACAGCCCTATGTAGTCTCACTCTTGATCTCATTGTTTGATAGGAGAAAAGAACATTTGACCAAAAAAAGCATCCATTTGCTTATTTCTTCCCCTCCCCCCAAAGAAAACCTCCAAGCACTGACAAACCATGGTAACTTGGAGAGCAGCAACGGATGTTCCTGGAAATGTTTTAGGTTAGTTTTATGTACCTTGCACTGGAGAGAGTAATTTCCAAGTGGTGGCTATGTTTATAAAATAAGACTGCTTAAGGTAATCTGTTAAAAGATCTTTTGTCCCAGTCCTCACACAGCTCTTGAATTCCTCAAACCTCCATCATTGAAGATTTCAGTAGAAAAGAGAGGTCACTCTGTAATGCACTCTGGCACATCAATCACATTTTGTTGAAGGTACTATGCATACATATGGAATTGTAAAACTAACTGAAAAATGACTACCCTAGTCCACTACACGTATGAAAAAAACCTTCTGAAATAGGAAAATTGAGACATTCAGGAACAGATCCTGTTCCTATTGAAATCAATGCAAGTTTTGCTTCTGACTTCTATTGGAGCAAGCCCTCAAACTCAGGTTTATTTCACAACAGCAGAGTTTAAGATGAGTAAACTGCTAACAAGGCAACACACAGAATATGAAAAGTGCACTTATACAAGATTCCCAAATGTACTTGATCCTGAACTGGTGTTGAACATAATAATATGATTTGTGAAAGTGAAGTAATAAATGAGGTATAACATTACAAAATTTTTGCAGAGTAGCTACATCTCCCCCAGAACACATTTGTTAATTTCCATAGTGTTTAAATAAAAAAGGATAAACAGCTATTTTGATACAAAGTAGAATGTATATTTGCAAAGGGCGTATGTCACTGTTCTAGTTTTATTTAGTTTAATGTGACATTCCACAAGATTGAAATCATGTGCTTTAATTAAAACTATTGTAATTTGGTATCTAAAAAGTTTCATGTTTTTAAAAAGTTAAATCCTTTAGCTTTTCTTTCAGAACCAGAAGTTAATCTGTTCGAAGTTACATAAAATCACAGTTCTTAAAAAGGGATATATAATACAGTTGCACTGTTTTAATGGTGAGCACTCTAATACAATAAGCATTTCTTCCACAAATAGTTTTGGTAACAATATAGGCACATAGCGGCATGTAAATTACACACAGCAACCAGAACAGCAAAGGCACAATCTGGATTTTTACCTTTCAAAGTGACGTTTAATTTACAAACAAAAATATTGTTCTATACTTCATGCAGAAGTTTTACATTTGTATTTAACAGCACAAAACCATTCCAGAAATGCTGTCATCTGATAAAACAGGTCATTTAAATAAAAGATAGCAGCTCTTTGCATTGAGGAACTAATGTCTGGATTAGAGGGTAATATATGAAATCCCACTTCAAAGGTTTTAGATGGTCTGAACCCGGTGAGCATCCTTTTGTCTACAAAAGTATCATCTGGCTACTGAAAGTAATTACAAGTTTTCTAGTTTATTGGTAGGTATGTGTTTATTTTCCTCTATGTCTACACAAGACGACCTGAAAGATTCAGATTATCTGTAAAACTATCAATTGTTTCTCCAATATAAAAGTAGATTTTAAACTTTAATATAAACTATACTTCCAAAACAAATGTAGGCATTACTTGAAGGAATCATCATTTAAGTGTAACTGCTAGTTTATTGTTGACATGAAGTCCCACTGATGACAGATCTCCTTTATCCACCATTAAGAATGCAGCCCTTAGCAACTCAAGGTTAATTCTGTAATGCAGCAACTTTGAAGTTAATTTTGCCCACTGCTCCAAGAATATGACAGCTTTGCATTTTACATAGAAACATTACCATTAGGACAAGTAGAAAATTTTTGTTTACAAGTGAAGATCTTCATAATTACTAAAAAAAAAAAAAAAGACATTTCCTCTAATTTTCTTAACTAGCTCTTATATGCACCATTCCACATTGTGGAAAAGCTGAAATATGCAGTCTGGGCTCACTCTACATATTAAAGAAAAAATGGAATTACAGGTATTGGCACAAATACTTACATCTACACCTGTACAAAATAAAATTGACACCTGTCCCACCAATTCGAGTAGAACATTGATCTGCTATCCAATAGGTACTTTCAAATATAGATTGCCTGATTAAATGTGTTAAAGTGGGAACACGATCTGAGAATAGTGGATGTGCCGAAAGTTTCAAACTGCTTTATCAGTCTTTAAATGGAGGGAGGAACCAGAAGTATGTCCAAAGAACTCAGTGAAATCATTATCCTTGCAACTTCATGAGGTCACTGCAGCTGCACTCGGTATGCCCCCATTAGCAATTTTACCTGTAAGAAGGGAAAAAATGCTTCAAATGACTATCCATATATCTTGCACAAAGGTAAAAATACTGAGTAAAGGGGAGGTGGAGGAAACTTGCTAGTAACTGAAGAAAATGGAGTTTATATAATCTGTACTTGGTGGATCAGAATTTTTTGGACCCATATTCTAAAATGAACAGTTTGAAAATCAAAATTAAAAGGAAAGTACTTAATATTCTGAAGTACCTTAAGCATCCTCTGTTCATACAGCAAACAAATTTGTAAAATTAGCATACTCCAAACCTCGACCAGGAGCTTCAATAGAATTACCTTCCTTTATTATGTTAGCCAGCAATCAGGTTGTTAGAAAAGCTTTTTGGATGAAATGCTACTGTATTTGATAGGCAGCATAATTAAATACAGGAAAACCTCATTATTCTGTAGTGCTAGAGAGAATAAGAACCACAACTCCTCCTCCCAGAAGTGTTATTAGACAGAATCAGCCTATCATTACTCTTGTGGTGACTATTGTGACCACTGCAGGAACTATCTGGCAGCATCTAGCAGACTTTCTACACTTCTAAAAAGGAAATTGCACACCCTCACTTCAATGCATGCTCTTGAGTAACAGCTTCTGAATTTTCCATAGCACTGAAACCAGTTACACAGGTTTAACAAAAGATAGCCGGTAGTTGGTCTGTGCCCACATCATTCAGTGCACATCTGGTAGCTGCTACCTTTACTTGCTCCCTATTACTGACCTAGTAAACACCATTTGCAATAATTTAGTCCTACTGCAATTTAAGCACTTTGTTCTGGGGTATGAATTACTCTGGCTATTGTTTATTCATGATGGAAATATTTCCAACTTCAAAGTGAATCTCATCAGCGGTGACCCTAAGTGACTTTTGGCAACATCACAGATAGACTGGGACGCGGCTGAAAAGGGTTGGCTACTGAATTGAAGGGAAGGAAATGAGGAACACCTTAAATAATTTTACATTTATAGGCCAGGCCTATAATTTGTAGTACTGAGACTCCTGGAAGAGAAAGACATTGAAACATCTGTCAAAATAAAATCGCTCTACCGCCACCTCATTATGCACATTTTGGACAGGTAAGCATGTCTCACCTTGGCAGTAGGCGCTTCTGTCAACCGTATAAAAAGCTTGTTAAGGCCTGTAACAGGACTGAAGGAATAAATAAAGTGACTATCCTAAAAGAAAAAATTACAAGAAGTTAGTGTTGGTGTGTGGCAAACACTTCTGCATTTAACCTCAAAGCCCAGAGAAGCACAGAGATCGGAGTTAAGAACATCTCATCCATAGCTACAAGTGTATTTTTGGAAAGATAGTTCAGAAACAACATTAATTAAGCCCTTTGGTGTACGTGCATCATTCTCTGTGAAGAAACAGAACTAGGGAATGTGATTATATTGAAGCACTAATGAAAGGTAAACTTAGGAATACAAGTTTAATTGCTACAAATTTCAAGATAGTATACTTAATACAAAGCAGTTTAACTCAAACTTAGTTCTTTCATGGCTAAGAGACTGGGATTCTTGAGCTTTTGAAATTCTCATGTCATTGATTGAAGCTGACCAGAAAAGGCACTAAGATTGACAATTTCCCTACTTCCTGCTCAACTCCCTACTGACAGTGCTTCATCTCTGATACCCTGATCTTCACTAGCCTTGAAGACAGGAAAATGGGAATATTTAATAACCATTTCTACTGCAGAGAAACTGCAGTGTTTTGGTTTTTTTTTAAATCTGTTCTGGAACGAAGAAACCTCTGCAATTTACTATATTAAAAGGTCTGTCACGAGAAATATTCTGGGACTGAAGTACACCTCAAATCCCTTGAAATTACACAGATTACAAGTTTGTTTTTTGTAGAGGTGCTATAAAAGCAGATTAACTAGTTAAATGAACAATACTTACCAAAAATACAGGAAGCTGGAATTTATCATTTAAAACCACTGCTTGCACACTGCATGGTCCACAAAGCCGAGCAATGACTTCTTTACCAAAGAAGTTTGAATGGAAAACAAACAGAAGAATTCCAGATCCTAAAGAGAAGACAATTAGATCACATTTTCTTTATGAAATTGATCAATCTGAAATTAGAAGGTTTATGATTTTAAAAAGTTACACCCGCGTCCCCAAACTGGTAAAGGAGACCAAAAACTAGATCCACTGTATCTTGACTAAATCCTTATTTAGATGGAGGGTACTGTGGTTTTTGTTTTTAAACAAAACAGAACTTCACACTAATACACTGTACATTATTATAAGATCACCATTTTGGTTGTTGGCAAATATTGACAAATACTAAACTTCACTGCTTTGGTAATACATAACTAGTCCATAGTGTTGCTGTTCAGAACCACAAAGATTCTAGACTCCCAAACCAATGGAAAGCAAGCTCATTGCAGGATGACTGCCTTTGTCATTGGGGCAAGGTGTAGGATAAATATGAAATTAAAGAATTAGAGTTTGCTTAAGTTTGGCAACGGAAATGTATGTTGTAAAGAAAGGACCTGACTAACAAGTAGAAGGAAGGCCCTGAAAAATAAGTGAGTTATAAGGCCAAAAGGAATGAAGTAGGGAGGATGTTTGGTTAAAAAAAGTAACTAATGAAGTAAGGGGAAGTTTCTGAAAAGATGGAATTTATGGTTAAATTAGCGTTGTGTAATACCATACATTGTTTTAGCTGCAGATTAGAAACAGATTCTAATCTTACCTTCTGGCACATTCTGTGGGGGTTTATAGTTGAAATCCATAGAAAAATCTGGTCCTTCACAGAGACGGTGACATGCAATAGGAAAGACAGGCTCCAACAAGGCAAGACGAGCTTCAAAGTAATCCCTAATTGCATCTTCTGCTACTCTTGAGAGCCTATATAAGCAAAGAAATGATGCTTACAGTAGATTTAGAGCAACTGTATTCCCTTCTAGATAAGGATCATATCACTGTACGAAGATTACTATCAGTAACAGATGTACCAGCTATTGAAGCACAGAAGGATTCTAGAGAGTAAGATTTAGGATTCCAAAAGCTAATACATCCTGCTTTACATTTAAAAGGAGGAATATCCCAATTCCTAGAAATGAGGAGCTGCTATCAAATTTTATCAGGAATCTAGTTTAGTTGTGAGATTTGCTTGCTTATGTCTGGTCTGCAGATGTTAAATACCACAATGAGCTTGCGACAGGTACACCGCAGAATCTTCACAAAATTCAAATTGGTGACAGGTCTGGAAAGTCCTCCAGTACAGAAACAAAATTCCAACAACAGGAAATACTCAGTGCCCTTGGAATAACTCAATGGCCAGGCAGAGACAGCATCTCTACTGTACTGATTAGCACTTTGCTTGCAGCCAGGCTGATTTGTAGTTTTACTTATGATGCTGCATGTGAGAACAGACAGAGTTCCCAGTTCATGTTGAGTAAAAATTCAATTTAAGAGAGAGATAAGACTCCCACTGAAGAGTTGATTTGTGCAGTGACTGTGATGAGGGAGTCAGACAAAGCCTTTCTACTAGCAGCAGACAACCAAACTTTCAAAGGGAAAGACAGCATCTGTCAATAATACTTAGCATTTTAGACCTTTACAAGTAGTTACTAAACACCCATATGAAACAGGGAATCCTGAAACAGACAGGGGTTAAATGACTTAACCAAGGTCAGGGGCTGAATTAGAACTCCAGGGTTCCTGGTTCTCAACTTTACAGACACTGGTTTCAATTTAAAGCTTTAAATTATTCCTATTCAGTGATCACCCTCTCCCTGTCTGTGGTAGTTGACACTACCTCCAGAACTCAAACTAAAACCTCTATTTTTCTCATGAGAGACCTAGAGGGAAAATAGTGAGTTCTGGATCTGAAGGACTTTGAGGATTTGGAAGGGCCTAGTTTGCTTGATATTGGTCTATTTGTTTAGTTTTAATTGTTTCTTCCCCTCTACCTAGCAGTGCTAAAAGATTTAGTCAACTAATAATAAGTAGACTGATGGGCAGGTAGGAATAACTGACACTTATATAAAGATGTATATATTTTAACTACACTTTTATACCGCCTCCCCTCTCTTCATAAAGGTGGTGGTATTATACTGAAAACTCTTCAACTCACAGACTGTGTTCAGGTGTTTGACCAGTACCTAGCACACTGTGGGTGCTACTGAATAACAGAGCCCCCAGAGCACTACATAGGCACATTTTTATAAAGTGAAATACATTAGCCCAAGCTGCTTGTCAGTTGCCTCCTCTTTCTGCAATTTTATTCAATGTTTCAAAAACTGTTGGGTTGCCGATCCCTGGGTGATTTTGGGACCGCTTAATTTATTTTTTCCGTCTAGGGGAAACTTGCATTTTTCCCTAGCATTTCTCTGACTTTCTTCTCAGTGACTTAAGCCAAAATCAAGCAGTACATGAACCACATCTGAAGTTTCAGACAATAAAGAACTACAGACTACTTACGTTTCCAAGTGACTCTTGAGCAGATCATACACAAGTACATTATTACACTGTTTAGCAAAATGAAGTGCACTGTTCTGATGCTTTGATAAAATGTTACAATCTGCTCCACTTTCAATCATAAGTCGTACAATGTCAGAGTTTCCTCTTTTACAAGCCTACACATGAAAGGGGAAAAAACACACACACACACGTGAAGTAGCAAAATACTTCATAATGAGAACTGAATTACAGCAGAATCAGTATTTTAAAAACTAACTGGGGATTGAGGAGTTCATAAAATTGAACTCAATCACAATAGTTACAGGTTACACTCCCGTACTTTTAATTTTTTCTGGATGTTAATGTCAGATTTTAAATTACAAGTCTCCTACTTATAAACCTATCATACGTGTCATCCATATTCTTGATGATTTCCTCTAAATAGATTATGCTGTCCACAAATGTTATGCATTTCACTTACCATGGACAATCTAATCCTAGTATGAGAACTTCAACATTCCTTGCGAGAGCTGATGTAATGAGTCACTGGATAGAACATTAAATACAGTCCACCTGACTGACCGTTCTTCCCAGGTTGTATGCAGCGTAGTTGTAGACGTGTCAGTCCCAGGATATTGGAGAGAGAAGGTGAGGGAGGTAATTTCTTTTGTTGGACCAACTTCTGTTGGTGAGCAAGAGAAGCTGCCAAACCACACAAGAGCTATTCTTCAGGCCTGGGAAAGGTACTCCCAGCATCACAGCAAAATGCAAAGTAAAACGATATCATACTCAAAGGAAACCCGCACAGCATTTTTAAAAGACGAGTCTGGGAGCTTAAATTCATTACTCTGCTAGACACTAAAAATCATGAACTGAACAGAGACACTGAATTTATGGCTTATTACAACACTCTTTGTCCTATGGCTGCAGAGGTGTTAATGGGCCACTCTACCTTGAATGGTCCCTTACAATATGTGCTTGCTACTTATGCTAAACAATCTGTTCCTCCTTGCATTTTGCTGTGAATCTGGGTGTACCTACTTTTCCCAGACCTGAAGAAGAGCTCTGTGTGTCTTGAAAGCTTGTCTCTCTTGCTAACATAAGTTGGAACAATAAAAGACATTACCTCACCAACCTTGTTCTTCCCAGGGACATTGAGGGTCTCAGCATTTCCCCATTACAACACTGACCGACCTTCTCTTGCTAGAAAACAAGTACAGGAAAACCCTATTCTGGGTTATCACCTGGGGGCAAAAATAATTGGGTGTGGAGGCATCTCTCACTTTTTGGCATTTTTGCCCTCCTGCTGAGGAACCAGACTGGCCTGCAATCCTCAACTCACATTCTCTTGATCTGGGAAGTAAACAGAGAAACCAACCTGCAGTTAAACCCGTGTGCAGATGACACGTGTATTTTGGGATTACATGCAAAATGCACCTTTACTGTTGCATTATCATAAGCTTTTCCATTTAGTAAGAGATGCATTAGTACACTGACTGAAAGATTATTGCACTAATGACAGCAGTCTGAGGGCTCTGACACACACAATAGATCTTTGTCCTATATTTAAAGTTAAAATGTGGTTTGAGAAAGAAGACCATGGAAACAGACCTGGCCACAGACATACCTGTACATACCACACTGTTGTCCTCCTATAGTATGCTTGCTAAAATGCTGAATATTAGACAATATCAAACAAGGTCAGGCCAAAACTGCATTTACCTTCATTAAAGCAGTTTCACCACTGCTCTGCTGGACATTAAGATAAGCCCCAGCTTCCAAAAGAATGGCCACTGTAGTTAGAAAGTTCTTAAAAAAGAAAACAGAACAGTTAAACTTTAAAATTTAAAAATATTTCAGACAGTAAGCTAAATACAGAATGTAGAATGATTAAGATTTTAGTAGCGTGTAAGACCCTAAAATAAGGCATCAAAGTGGTACTGCGTTACCCCTGGATGTCAGGTTCACTTGCAAGCTTTTAACAGCCCCCCCCACAAGTTATGAACAGGAGGATTTTTGTTCTGAATGAAGACAAGATAATTCATGAACAGCTAAACTTCCAAATGAAATAGCTGACACTTTGTTACATCTAAAACTTTACAGTAAGGTGTTTTATCTTTTGAAGTTTCAAATAAATTAATACTGTCTTATTTCATTTACTTAAACACAGTAAGAAAATGATTAAATAAAACAGAAGTTTTGTCATAGGATCAACGTTGCCTGCTTTGTCAGTAAGACTTCACAAGCAGCAGTTTGATATTTACAATTTTCAAACATTCATATTGCAACAAATTGTCTTCATTAACTACATTCAGAAATATCAGCTGAAGGTCACCAGTCAACTAACCAATCTGAGTAGCTGGCGCAGATGCAAATTTGGAACAAATACTTCAATTAACTAGATGCAGCAAGCTGAGTAATGAGAGTTTGAACATAAAATAAAAGCCAAGATGTAGGAATACTGTTGAAGGGAACTAACCTTTTCAGCTGCGTGTATCAATGCAGTTGTTCCATTTTTCTGTCTACAGTTGACTTTAGCTCCTTTTCTGATAAGGAGCCGGAGGAGGTCATCATGCCCTCCCGCAGCAGCAAGCATCACTAGCGTCATTCCACTTGAATCCTGCAACAAATTGTTTACTTTTCAGTCAAAAATCTACAAATGGGAGCCTGTTTACACTAACTACACCTGTAAAGGCACCCAGTTACAACACAGTTCCATGTAAGTATAGGTTGGACCACGATGAAGTCTCTGAAATGTGCTACAATCTTTGATAGCCCGGTGCTTCAGCACAGTTCAGGGATACCATCATGGATCACCTACATTTAAAAAAAAAAAAAAAAAAAAAAAAAAGCAAGACACATGTAAATGGGCTTGGGGGGACAAGTGCACTATAACCAGGCCACATTCAAATCATTCCCACAAGCTCTGGTATAGATATAATGTATCCTCCTGGTTAGCAAGACTTACCAAATTTAGTGTAAATGCTGTATTTAGTTGCAAATCAACATGTTGTAATGGATACCAGCCAATGAATCAACATTTCTTTAGGAAAATAACTAAAAAGTACAGATGCAAAACAAGATTAAAACCCACGATTTAATCAGTGTTTCCTGCTTGCTGATTTAAATCATGGTGAAAATCAGTGATTTAAGTCCATCCATTTCTCATGCTTATATATATATATATATATATGTTTTAGAAGTATATACATTTTAGAAATACTTGTCAAGTTTTACAGCATACAGTCATTTGCAATAGAAACGAACCCCCAAAGAGTTAACTGACTGTTTTACTTAAAGGAAATGGAGAAGAGATCAATAACCATTTAGAATACCCAAAACACAACTATATGTGTACACTAAATATAAGCTAGTCAGATTTAAAAACCAAATACCTGAAAGTTAGTTCCTGCTTACCAGCCAATTTAGAATCTAGGGTTCTATTTAAGTATATTTGTAATATTTAACTACGCACATATTTGCTTACCAATTTCAAATCTGAACAGTTTAACCTGAAGAGCTCTATGTAAAGTCTCCTCTTCCATACACTGGATTTGTACAAAATTTCCCTTCAATACCTCCTCTTTACAGATATTACCTCTTGATCCAGATTATATTCTTCATTTGAATTAAGCGCCATCTTTACTGTAACATAGTCTCCATTTTTAACAGCATCCCTCAGTAGAGCTGAAAGAAAATTCATTCAATTGGAATATTCGCTTTAGAACACCAGATAAGAAATTTTTCCCTCTTCCCAAAAATTACTTACTACTTGATATTGGTTCTGTTGAAGAATGAGTCTCATCTTCTCCATCCAAATGCTTCTGAAAGTCTTCCAGGGTCAACCATTCTAATTGCATGTCCATTCCCAAACTCAAGACTTGCTGCCTGCCATCTATCATACAAACCCCAAACGAGTTACTTGTTTTGTCTAACCACCAAAATGTAATCACTGCCTGCTGTCTTGTACTGACTAGCAGTATAATGTGCACAGAATCCTGCACATTTATTTTTCCAGAGCCAAACTGGAGGTAATGATCCATAGTGGGGTAAAACACCAAACAGTATGTTACATTACAAATTGGCACAAGTGTTCAGTAACCTGAGTGGTCAAAAGCAGAGCTAACCAATTAAAAGATACACAATGATTTTACTGGCAGGAACTATTTCCTTGACCCAAGAATTTAATCAGGCTAAAAACCACCTACTGTTACCTTTCTTCTCACTAAAAAAAAAAAAAAAAAAAAAAAAAAAAAAGATGTTTTAGGAGATGGTGTCAAAGAAGTTAATGCTTGTTTAGTCCTGACATTTAACATCATTAAAATGAACAATCCATTTCAGCAGGTGTTAATACCTTTTGTGTAATAACCAAGTTAATTTGCTCCGAAGTTGTTCATTAACCCTGTGCTTCAAATTTCTTAGGGCTCAAAGTAAACAGACCATGAACTCTGCAGTCTAGGCCAGGGGTTCTCACAACAAATTTTTTGGTGGCCTCAGAATGTGGCCACCAACTCTGGCTGGTGGCCGTGCTGACAATTTTTCCTAAAACACTTAATTAACTTTAGGAAAAACACATATATGCACATACCCATGTCCAAATCGTAATTTATTTATATAGGGTTTTTTTCAGACTCAGTAATAAAAATAATTTACAGTTGTCTCTATTCTTTACTGGACATTAACAGAATGGAAACAAACTGTTTTTGCATTTCTGTCTTGTTTGGGGTTGGTTTTTTTTTTTGGTTGCCCTTTCTCCAAGACTTGCTAGCTGGTAAGTCTTCTGCTGTGAAAAGTGATATTAGTATGTTTGTTAATATCACTTTTCACAGTAGACTTACTCAGCTCCGGCAAGCCCTGGGACAAATTAAGCCCTAGATGGGGAGGTGGGCATAGAAGCAGCAGGGCCCAGGGATGGGGGGTGAGCCTGGGGCCAAAGCCTGAACCAGAACCTGCCACTGCATGGATGGACCCCGAAGCCCCATGGCCAAAGCCTGCCTCCCCTACCCTAGGGGAAAGTGGAGAATTCATCAGCTGCCTGCACCTCCAGCATTTCTGTCTCTGGAGCGGGGCAGGGCCCAACCACTGCTGGCAGCCCTGGGAGAGGGGCTACTGCTCTGTAGGCCCCCATCACAGCCCAGGAGGCAGTGACCGCAAGAAAAAGGCCCTGGTGGCCATAGGGGTCCACATTTGAGAAACACTGGTCTAGACAATGCTATACTCCCTGTACAGACTAGTGCAGAACCCTAGAAATTTAGATCCTTTGCCAAGACTCCAATACTGGGTGTCAGTCCAGAAAAACAGATTCCTCAGATGAGAGCAATGTGAGTGGACAGTTACAGCCATACAACTTTGTAGAACTCAGTATGACTCAATTTTTGTACAGCAAAAATAGTGGACTTGTTTTTATTACTTACCCGAATTCTCCTCCATTTGACATACATGGTCCACTTCCCGATCACCTTCTGCAGCAATGTATGTCCAGGTATCGGTCTCATCTCTTATGCTCCTCCTTTCCTTGTATAATTGTTTATTTTCTTTTGATTTGAATTCTTCTATGAATTTATAGTCCACTGAAGAGTCCTCTCTTTTTCGGTTATTATCAGTGTATTCATTTTTTTCTTCTGAAGATATATTAAACAAATCAAAAGCACTTTTGTTCTCCTTCAAACCTAGAATATAATTGAGAGATGTTTAATGGGACTGACTACATATACAAGCCACAGATGTTTATTTAATAAGTAGTCCTGGTTGGTGGTTGGCTGAAACAGCCAGATTTTAAGTTTTTACTTTACCTTTTAGAGGTTATCAATACCAAGGCCTGGAGCCAGGTTAACAAATTAGATCACTTAAGTATGTGCAAAAGCCAAATTCAGTGAAGATTATTTACCTGTGATTACCCTATGCAAGTCTGAATCCTGACTAGATTCAAAACCTAATTTCATCCCCCTTTAGAATGTTAATTTAACTAGAATTATAATATGAAAGTATATTGCTTCTTTGTAAGACTGTTGATTAATTGCAGTGCATTCATGCAATTAACTCAAAAATTAATCCTGATTAACAAAATTAATCGCAATTAATCGCACTGTTAAACAATAGAATACCAATTAAAATTTTTTTTTGTCTTTCGACATTTTCAAATACATTGATTTCTATTACAACACTGAATACAAAGTGTACAGTGCTCACTTTATATTTTTTTATTACAAATATTTGCACTGTAAAAATGATAAACAAAAAATAGTATTTTTCAAGTATCAGAGGGGTGGCCATGTTAGTCTCTATCCACAAAAACAACGAGGAGTCAGGTGGCACCTTAAAGACGCAATCTTCCCTCTCTTGGTATTGACACCTCCTCATCAATTATTGGGAGTGGACCACATCCACCCTGACTGAATTGGCCTTGTTAACACTGGTTCTCCACTTGTAAGGTAACACCCTTTGCTTCATGTGTCAGTATAATTTATGCCTGCATCTGTAATTTTCACTCCATGCACCTGAAGTGGGGTTTTTTACCTACGAAAACTTATGACCAAATAAATATGTTGTTTTGTAGTGAGCCAGCCACTCCCAGTCCCTGTTCAAGCCCAAATTAATGGTTTTAAATTTGCAAATGAATTGTAGCTTTGCAGTTTCTCTCTGAAGTCTGTTTCTGAATATTTTTTTGTTGAAGGGTGGCTACTTTTAAATCCGTTATTGAATGTCCAGGGAGACTGAACTGTTCTCCTACTGGCTTTTGTGTGTTACCATTCATGACATCTGATTTGTGTCCCTTTATTCTTATACATACAGACTGTCCGGTTTGGCCAATGTACATGGCAGAGGGGCATTGCTGGCACATATCACATTAGTAGAGGTGCAGGTGAATGAGCCCCTGATGGTGTGGCTGATATGGTTAGGTCCTCCAATGGTGTCGCTAGAGTAGAACGGGGAGAGAGTAGGCAATGGGGTTTGTTACAGGGATTGGTTCCTGGGTTAGTATTTCTGTGTTGTGGTGTGTAGCTGCTGGTGAGTATTTGCTTTCAATTCACCTCATACGAGTACTGTAGTGCAATCTCTTTATTATGAAAGTGTAACTTGCAAATGTAGTTTTTTTTGGTTACATAACTGCACTCAAAAAACAAAACCATGTAAAACTTTAGATCCTACAAGTCCACGCAGTTCTACTTCTTGTTCAGCCAATCACTAAGACAAACAAATTTGTTTACATTTATAGGAGATACTGCTGCCTGCTTCTTATTTACAACGTCACCTGAAAGTGAGAAAAGGCATTCGCATGGCACTTTTGTTACCGGCAGAGCAAGGTATTTATGTGCCAGATATGCTTAAAGTTCGAATGCCCCTTCATGCTTCAGCCACCATTCCAGAGGACATGCTTCTATGCTGATGATGCTCAGTAAAAAAAAATAAAAATGGGTTAATTAAATTTGTGACTGAACTCCTTGGGGGAGAATTGTACGTCTCCTGCTCTTTCTTTTACCTGCATTCTGCCATATATTTCATGTTATAGCAATCTCAGATGATGGCCCAGCACATGTTGTTCATTTCAAGAACACTTCCATAGCAGATTTGACAAAATGCAAAAAAGGTACCAACGTGAGATTTCTAAAAATAGCTACACCACTCGACCCAAGGTTTAAGAATCTGAAGTACCGTCCAAAATCTGAGAGGGACGAGATGTGAAGCATGCTTTCAGAATTCTTAAAAGAGCATCACTCAGATGCAGAAGCTACAGAACCCAAACCACCAAAAAAGAAAATCAGCCTTCTGCTGGTGGCATCTGACTCAGATGACAAAAATGAACATGCTTCGGTCCACTCTGCTTTGGATCATTATCGAGCAGAACCCATCACCAGCATGGATGCATATCTTCTAGAATGGTGGTTGAAACATGAAGGGACATATGAATCTTTAGTACATCTGGCACATAAATATCTTGCAACACCAGTTACAACAGTGCCATGCAAATGCCTGTTCTCACTTTCAGGTGACACTGTAAACAAGAAGCGGGCAGCATTACCTCCTGCAAATTGTAACTAAACTTGTTTGCCTGAGTGGCTGAAGTAGGACTGAGTGGACGTGTAGGCTCTACAGTTTTATATTGTTTTATTTTTGAATGCAGTTTTTTTGTAAAAATTCTGTATTTGTAAGCTCAACTTTCATGATAAAGAGACTGTACTACAGTATTTGTATTAGGTTAACTGAAAAATACTATTTCTTTTGTTTTTTACAGTGCCAATATTTGTAATTTAAAAAGTGAGCATTGTACACTTTATATTCTGTGTTGTAATTGAAATCAATATTTGAAAATGTAGAAAACATCCAAAAATATTTAAGTAAATGGTATTCTATTATTGTTTAATCGCGTGACAGCCCTACCTTTTATGTATTCTCACTATTGACCTCATTGTTTGTTAGATGGCAGTGTAGCACTAGCTATGCTAACTTCTTAAGATAGGAGAAAAGAAACATCTGACCAAAAAAAGCATAATCAATTCACTTATTTCTAGCCCTCCCCCCTCGAATCTGTCAACCCTCCAAGTGATAAATGGGGATTCTTAAGTAACCTATAATTTATATATATGGGTTATATATAATTTAATCTATAGATCGGGCTACAGGTTCTTGAGGTGTATGATCAAGAACACTATCACCTGAAACTGGACTTCTGGGAGGAAGGCTCTGGGGCTTGGGTAGAGCTGAGCACCACTCCAATAAACTATCCTCTGCACCGGAGTGAGAGTGAATCTCTAAAAGTTTATTAGCAGGCTAGAGCCTTGAATGTTGACTGGATAAGGTGGATGCTGTACTGACCCCTGACCAGCCTCGTCCATATACGGGTACCCCTTGTCTCCTCAAGTAGGCTGCTACTACCACCATGCACTTTGTAAATACTCACAGGCCAAACAGAAGAACTGCATATTGCTAGTGCGTGGGGTTCATGATGAACCTGAGGAACCTTCTGTGACCTTGAAGATAGATATGTGAAAGTAGGAATCATTCAAATTTGAGGGCGGTGGACCAGTCCCCTGGATCCAGAGAGGGAATAATAATGGAAACCAAGGAGACTATGTAAAACGTCAGTTTCTTAAGGTAGCTGTTGAGCTGGCGCAGGATGGCTTTTGGAACTAGGACATAATGGGAATAAACCCCTTTCCTCTCTAGATCCTGTGGAACATCTTCCACGGCTCCCACCCAAAGGAACAGCTGAATATTGTAGTCCAGAAGTTGCTCATGAGAGGGGTCCCTGAAGAGGGACTGGAAAGGAGGGGTAGAACTGAACTGGATAGTATATCCCACTTCCACCATGTTCAACACACAACCGTCCGTAGTTTTATGGAACCATGCCCACTTGAGTGGGACGAGCAGTCTGTAAACAAAGGGGAAACAGGATCTGGAAAAATCAAACTGATACAACGTCCTTGAGTGTCCCGTCAAGGGACTTAGGGCTGCCCAAGTGACTGCAATAGGCAGACTGAAGCGGTGGGGGAGCGGTGGCCTATGCCTGAAGTCCCAGCTCTGTTTCCTCTGTGGGTGGGAGGGTCAAAGAACCAGGAGGACTGCTTCAGTCTGAAGTGCTTCCTCAATGTAGCGCGGGTATACAAACCCAGGGACTTAAGGGTTGCTCTGGAGTCTTTCACACAGTGAAGCTTTGTATTGGTCTACTCCGAAAAAAGTGAAGTACCCTCAAAGGGTAGGTTCTGGAGGGTATACTGAACCTCCTGCGGAAGGCGGAGGACTGAAGCCACAAACACTTACATGGCTACCACAGATGCTATGGACTTGGCTGCCAAATCTGCTGCATCAGGGGCTGCTTGCAGAGAAACCCTCATTATGGATTTCTCCTCCTCCACCAGGCAGAACTCCAGTCTAGCTTCCTGTGGCAGCAAGTCCTTGGACTTCAACATGGAGTACCACTTGATGAAGTCATATCTGCCCCGCAGCACCTGTTGGTTAGCAATCCTAAGCTGCAGACCTCCCAGTGGGGTAGACCTTTTCCCAAACAGGTCCAGATTCTTGGAGTCCTTTGCCTTGGAGCCCTTCCGTTGGGAGACCACCATGGATCCACAAGGGGTGAGGTGGGGAGGGGAGCGGGGAGGACGACAATAATGAATATATAGAAATTCATGGCCGTGAGCAGGAACCAAGTACTTCCTCTTGACCCTCTTAACCACAGGAGGTAGGGAAACAGATCCATAATGGCCTCATTGAGGGGTGGGGGAGGGGTACTCTCGATGGGCCCACCATGAGCAGGATGCTGACCAGACTATTTGAGGACTCTTACTACATCCACCTGTAACCCCAAATTTTGGCAACCCTTTTCAGTAATTCCTGGTGTGTCTTGTAGTCATCATGCCTGCTCCTGACATGGCCTCAGCAGCAGAGGAGGTGGACGCTGATACTGGCTGATGGCACTCCTCGCCGACCTGATCCCACAGCACCAGCTCCTGATATTTGGCACTGAGCTTGGTACTGGAGTCCAGATGAGGCGCTGCCTTAAGAATGGTGGTTCTCCTCTTTCGGAGGCCACCGATCAGGAGCACCTCAACTGGGGCCCCTGCACAGGTGGAAATGCCTACAGTTTCCAAAAAGGCCACTGCATGGGCATAGGCCAATACCCAGGAAGCAAAGAACCCAGTGTCATTCCTGAGCCCAAGTCCACAGCTGGGTAGGGATGTCTGGAGGCATGTCGGGGTCAACTCCTCAGATGGGAGGAGTATGACCCCGACTCAGAGGATGAGTCTCTGCTTGGTGACCATGAGTAGTTCCCAGAGATACTGGAGATCGGTGCTGAGGTGTGGAAGACTGTGGTGGGACCAAATGGACAGTTACCCTTTCAATGGTACCAGGCCTCCAAATGGTGACCAGTGACTGCATACTCCCTTGTGCTCCCTGGCACCGACATCACTGACTCCTGAACTGCCAGTGATGCCAGCACCGACAGCGAAAGCATGTCCCTGGTGGCAACAAATGTCTTTGCAGTGCCATCTATGTCATCAGCACTGGTACAGTGCCGACCTTCCAGTGTGGGTGGGTCTTCCAGAGCCAGACTCAATGGTACCCACATAAGGGCCAGAATCAACGGCACCAGCTTCTGGGCTGCCGGGGCAGGAGTGGCCTGACACAGGTCGCACTCCGTTCTGCTCTCCGTGCCTGTCCTCCTTTGGGGACGGGAAATGACCTCTCTCAGCTGCAGCTTCTTCTGCTTCTTCCTTGGCACTGGGGATGCTGAATGGTGCCAAGACTGCCATGGTGGGAGGAGCACTCCTCACCCATGATGAAGTGCTCAGTGCCAAGTCCAATCGGCACGGCTCCAATGAAGGTCTCAACACAGCCTCCAACAGCAGGGACTTCAAGCTGGCCTCCTGATCCTTCTTGGTAAGGGGCTTAAAATCCCTGCAAATCTTGCAGTGGGTCCTTGGTGTGAGCCCCACCCAAGCATGTCAGGCATCTAAAGCAGAGGTGTGGACTTTCTGGTTTCTCTGGGGGTGCTCGACTCCCGCTCCACCGCAGGCCCTGCCCCCACTTCACCCTGCCTCTTTCTGCCCCTGCTCCTCCCCCTCAGTGCCTCCTGCATGCCGTTGAACAGCTGATCATTGGCAGAAGGGAGGGGGAGGAGCTGATCAGTGGGGCCGCTGCTGGGGGAGCACCCACTATTTTTTCCCCATCGGTGTTCCAGTCCCAAAGCACCCATATAGTCAGCACCTATTATCTGAAGTGCAGGTCACTCGGGGCATAGCCTCATTGTAGGGGGCACAAGACTTGAAGTCCTAAGCTCTGCTAATAGAGAAAAACTAAACTACACTAATAAACTTAACAGACAACTATAAAGAGAACTATACGCAATTAACACAAAAAACACAGTCCACTGAGAAACTTGTGATAGCAAGTTAGAACAGTTCCAGCAACTGTCACGGGCAACAAGGAGGAACTGAGGGGCCCTTTATACCAGCACTATGAGCACACAGCACCAGAAGGTGCCAGAGCTGACCCTACAGATACCACTGAGAGGAAAATTTCCAGCAACTGTATTTGGGGCTCGCAAACATCTACATTGGAATGGACGTACGCAAGCACTTGAAGAAAAACTGTTTTTGTTAACCTCTGAGGACAGGACAAGAAGGAATGGGCCTACTGGGAGGGCGGTGTGTGTGCGCATTTGGTGCAAGTTGCTCCTGGCCCTCAGAGACCAGAGTGGCTGAACTGGAGCTATGCGTGACAGAGGTACATAGATGAGACTTTCCGGAACACAGCCCCACTCCCAGTTTAACAGCCTTTGAGCTATAAAAGGATCTCACAAAACTGGATGACTGGGCAACAAAATGGCAGATGAAATTCAATGTTGATAAATGCAAAGTAATGCACATTGGAAAACATAATCCCAATTATACATATAAAACGATGGGGTCTAAATTAGCTGTTATCACTCAAGAAAAAGATCTTGGAGTCATTGTGGATAGTTCTCTGAAAACATCCACTCAATGTTCCCGCTCAATCCGCTCAGCCGTCAAAAAAGCAAACAGAATGTTGGGAGAATCATTAGGAAAGGGATAGATAATGAGACAGAAAATACAGTGTGTTTATATAATCCATGGCATGCCCATATCTTAAATACTGCGTACAAATCTGGTCACCCATCTCAAAAAAGATATATTGGAATAGGAATACATACAGAAAAGGGCAACAAAAATTATTAGGGATATGGAACAGCTGCCATATGAGGAGAGATTAAAAACGACTGGGATTTTTCATCTTGTAAAAGAGACGACTAAGGGGGGATATGATAAGAGGTCTATAAAATCCTGACTGGTGTGGAAAAAGTAAATAAGGAAGCGTTATTTACTCTCTCATAACACAAGAACTGGGGGTTCACCAAATGAAATTAATAAGCAGCAGGTTTTAAACAAACAAAAGGAAGTATTTCTTCACACAATGCACAGTCAGCCTGTGGAACTCTTTGTCAAAGGATGTTGTGAAGGCCAAGACTATAAGGTTAAAAAAAGAATAAATTCATGGAGGATAGGTCCATCAATAGTTACTAGCCAGGATGGGCAGGGATGGTGTCCCTAGCCTCTGTTTGCCAGAAGCTGTGAATTGGCAACAGGGGATATATCACTTGATGATTACCTGTTCTGTTCATTCCCTCTGAAGCACTTGGCATTGAACACTGTTAGAAGCCAGAATACTGGGCTAGATGGACATTTGGTCTGACCCAGTATGGCTGGTTTTACGTTCTTAAACTGCAGCAAGGGACTTTAGGCTGGACATTAGGAAACACTTCCTGTCAGGATAGTTAAGCACGGAAATAAACTGCCTGGGAAGGTTGTGAAATCTCCTTCATTTGAGGTTTTTAGGAGGTTAGACAAACACCTGCCAGGGATGGTCTAGATCAGGGGTTGGCAACCTTTCAGAAGTGGTGTGCCGAGTCTTCATTCATTCACTCTAATTTAAGGGTTTTGTGTGCCAGTAATAAATTTTAACATTTTTAGAAGGTCTCTTTCTATAAGTCTATAATATAGAACTAAACTATTGTTGTATGTAAAGTAAATAAGGTTTTTAAAATGTTTAAGAAGCTTCATTTAAAATTAAAATGCAGAGCCCCCCAGACCGGTGGTGAGGACCCGGGCAGTGTGAGTGCCACTGAAAATCAGCTCGCGCGCCGCCTTTGGCACACGTGCCATAGGTTGCCTACCCCTGGTCTAGATAATACTTAGTCCTGCCTTGTTTGCAGGGGACTGGACTAGAAGACCTCTCAAAGTCCATTGCAATTCTACATTTCTATGATTCTATGTAGGGTAAAAAAATTTAAGCCTAATTCAAGACATGAACCTTAATCTTTTTCAAGAAAGGACCAACGGTGTTTCTCTCAACCTAGCTGGTACTAAGAGTTATGGCAGCCAGCCACTGCCAGGGTCAGTGGCTCCAAAATATTAACCATAATTTCAGAACACATTTTTATATAATTTTACTAAGTGAAGTAGGCCCGAGAACATCACCAGTCTATTATACTGTTTTAAATGAAAATCTGTCACCAGGCTGAGCGAGAATCTTCTGAGGTTTCAGAGTCACCAACTTATCTTTGTGAGCTACATACAGCACATGAGCCATGAACTTACTCATACTCTAAACTGCAGTAACAGCCATCAAGAAAACAGTCAGAGAAAGCTCAGTAAACACTCCCCTAACATTCAACAGGTGCATCTACAGGGTAGAACAACTCCTGGAATATCCAGTCTTAAAACATGACATAAGCACACACAGTTTATTACTAAGAGTATGATATGCAAATATGGCTGACACTCCTAGAGGGGAAGAGAAGAAGAATCTGCAATTCAAGGTGGAGAAGACGCATTGGATTTTAATATTCAGCTGTGTTCTAAGATTTAAAGTATAGGATGTAAAAAATAAATCTAGAAAGTGAAATTAAGAAATTACAAAACCACCAAATGTTAAGTCATGGAGTTGCTTTTACTTCTTGAAAAGCCACCAGAACCAAAGTACTAAAAGGTGTAATGAAGCTAACATTAAGTATAGCATACGGGTAAATTCTCATGTGCATTCTATAGTGGAACTATATTCTACTCTGTAGGACTGGATAGGCTTTACTGATGTAAAACAGAGATCTTCAACCTTTTTAAGCACAAGATCACCTTTTGAATTTAAGTACAACCCAGGATTTACCTCAAAGAAAATGCAGAAACAACATTTTATGATGTTATATAAAGTGGAGATCAATTGCTTAATATACATAATTATACATTTTCCCTGCTTACTGAGTCTCAGCGTGACATCTGTAACTGCACATTATCTACCAAAGTCTTGAAATTCGAGTTATAATTTGAAATAGCTAGTCAGATGCAGTCCTGCAGATGTGCATCTGTGAGGCGGGTGCGATACTTGGACTTGATAATCTTAATTTGTGAGGTTTCAGAGTAACAGCCGTGTTAGTCTGTATTCGCAAAAAGAAAAGGAGTACTTGTGGCACCTTAGAGACTAACCAATTTATTTGAGCATGAGCCAGAAGAGTTCCCAGAAGTTACCTACTACAGGACAGGCCTAACAAAGAAAATAACAGAACGCCACTAGCCGTCACCTTCAGCCCCCAACTAAAACCCCTCCAACGCATTATTAAGGATCTACAACCTATCCTAAAGGATGACCCAACACTCTCACAAATCTTGGGAGACAGGCCAGTCCTTGCCTACAGACAGCCCCGCAACCTGAAGCAAATACTCACCAACAACCACATACCACACAACAGAACCACTAACTCAGGAACTTATCCTTGCAACAAAGCCCGTTGCCAATTGTGCCCACATATCTATTCAGGGGACACCATCACAGGGCCTAATAACATCAGCCACACTATCAGAGGCTCGTATACCTGCACATCCACCAATGTGATATATGCCATCATGTGCCAGCAATGCCCCTCTGCCATGTACATTGGTCAAACTGGACAGTCTCTACGTAAAAGAATAAATGGACACAAATCAGATGTCAAGAATTATAACATTCATAAACCAGTCGGAGAACACTTCAATCTCTCTGGTCACGCAATCACAGACATGAAGGTCGCTATCTTAAAATAAAAAAACTTCAAATCCAGACTCCAGCGAGAAACTGCTGAATTGGAATTCATTTGCAAATTGGATACTATTAATTTAGGCTTAAATAGAGACTGGGAGTGGCCAAGTCATTATGCAAGGTAGCCTATTTCCTCTTGTTTTTTCCTCCCCCCCCCCCAGATGTTCTGGTTTAACTTGGATTTAAACTTGAAGAGTGGTCAGTTTGGATGAGCTATTACCAGCAGGAGAGTGAGTTTGTGTGTGTATGGGGGTGGGGGGAGATGTGAGAAAACCTGGATTTGTGCTGGAAATGGCCCACCTTAATTATGCACATTGTAGGGAGAATGGTCACTTTGGATGAGCTATTACCAGCAGGATAGTGAGTTTGTGTGTGTGGTTTTTGGGAGGGGGGTGAGGGGGTGAGAGAACCTGGATTTGTGCAGGAAATGGCCCAACTTTATTATCATGCACATTGTGTAAAGAGTTGTCACTTTGGATGGGCTATCACCAGCAGGAGAGTGAATTTGTGTGGGGGGGTGGAGGGTGAGAAAACCTGGATTTGTGCTGGAAATGGCCCACCTGATGATCACTTTAGATAAGCTATTACCAGCTGGACAATGGGGTGGGAGGAGGTATTTTTTCATATTCTCTGTGTATATATAAAGTCTGCTGCAGTTTCCACGGCATGCATCTGATGAAGTGAGCTGTAGCTCACGAAAGCTCATGCTCAAATAAATTGGTTAGTCTCTAAGGTGCCACAAGTACTCCTTTTCTTAATTTGTGAGAACGCCATCTCACACAGATAGGTGGAACCAAAGCAAGCTTTCACTTTTAAAGCACAGGACAATAGAAGGGGATACTTGTCTTGTTTATGAGTCCCTAAAAATCGCTCTCCTTTGATTTGGCTTTCAGCTCAATGTCACTTTGCATGGTAATTATCTCCATATCAATTCCACTGCTTTGTAAATCAAACACCTGATTGATTGTTGCAGCCAATCCACCAATGTCTGCTGGAAGGAATGGATTTGAGATAGCCATGATGGAGTCAATCATCATGTGTAATTCTTGAAATCGCCATTGAATTCCTCTGCTAATTTATCAGCTGTGCACAGAAAGTTTCTGGGTGGAACCATTTTCCTTCATCTTCAATTTTTTCTAGTATTTTCTCCAGACTCAGGAAGAGTTGCAGCATTTTATCCTTTAACTGGGAAGATCACAGACTCAGTTTCAATTTGAATGCATTCACCGCACTGATCATATGTGATAAGTCTGTCCTTTCTCTGCAGTTCGCAGTTCAGCTCGTTCCATTTGGATGTTATGTCAGTAAGGAACCTGAAGTCTAGCAGCCAGGCATTGTCTGACATCTCATTGCACACTTTGTTCCTTGATTTCAGAAGAGTGATGATTCTGGGCATTAGATCCAAAAAATCTTTGCAGGACTTTCCCCCTGCTTTACCACCTCACATCTGCATGGAGGAGCAGCTCACTGTAAGCAGTATCCACTTCGTCAAGTAAAGATTTAACACAGGCAGTGCTGGAAGGCTCTTGCTCCAATCAAGTTTACAATTCTGACGGTTATTTTCATTACATATGAGAAGTCCATAACTTAACTCGCAACTGCTTGCTGGTGGATTATACAGTGGTAATTCACAAATGAAGGAAAATCTGGATCATTTCTGCAAAATGCAATAAAGCCTGCATGTGCGCCAAGTATGGAGGGTGCACCATCCGTTATGATCAAAACAAGTTACTTGATTGGAATGACTTTCTCAAGCATGTACTTTTTTAATTCGTTGTAGATATCTTCACCTCTTGTTCTCTCTTTAAGAGGCAAAACAGTCTTTAGTTATCGCATCCTTAAAAACCATTTGAACAAAAATAACTTCTTGGGCTGTGTCAGTCATGTCAACTGATTCATCAAACTGCAGTGAAAAGCATCCACAGTCATTCAAATCCTGCGGTAGCTGCTGAAAGAGATCTTTGGACAAACATTCCACCCGTCTTGCTACTGTGGAAGCACCAAGTGATATGCTCTGAATTGCCGTCATTATTTCCTCTTTATTTTTGTTTTTGAAATCTTTAAATAAGGAGTCCGCTGCCACAGTCACTGCCTCTTTAAATACTTCTCCATCCGTAAACTATTTCTTGTGTTTTGCCAGCAGATGGCAAACACGAAACGATGCTTCAGTAGAAGCCTCCCCTTTTGCTACTGGTTTAGTAAAACATGACTGTTGAGCTTTCAAAACAGCCTTGCTGAACACCCCGGGAAGTGACTGGATTTTCTTCGGGAAGGAAGAAGCACTGTCCCTCCCCTCTCTGAGATTAGTGCAGCCTCTTCCCCGCCAGTCCCTTCTCCTTATTCAGTATTAATGGCACCCCAAATGGCTCATTCATCATCCCAAATTAGCCAAATGAATTGTGTTGTTATTCCAGTTACAACAATGAATGACCGGACATCAAAAACCATTTTGAATTCATAGCGAGAAGGCAATCTATTTTGTTCCCCTGCCTGGCTGGGAGCACCAGGTTTTGCACTGGAAACAGGCTCTGTTCCATTAATGGTATTTCAAAGCCCCAGTCAGGAGACTGAAGTATTTCATTTCATGCCATGGCAATTACCAAGGTGGCTGTTGTTGTTAACCCCCTGCAGTCTCTGATAGGCTAAGGCTGATGATCTGTTTGGGATGGGGTTGGTATGCGCCTTGCATGTGTGTAAATTAACCTGTCTGCGGCTGCTTGTTTAATCAGGACAGTTCTCAAACTGGGGCTTCCTTTGACTGGCATTGCAGCCTGTGGTTCAGACAGAGAGCCGCATTTCAGCTGTACTGTGAGTTCAGCGGGCGCATCTAGCATTTGGGCTGTACTGTCCCTGCAGCGTGCACTTTGTTAAAGCACCGTCTACTGTTGAAAAACCACCTCTTTGGCTGAGAGCATGGTAGGGTGGGTGGGATGTATTCCCCTAGCTGGCTGTGATCCTGAAGGGGGTGGCAGGATGAGATGGGGGACTAAGACCAGGATTGCCACTCAGAGGCTCCAGGATCAACTGATTGGGGACCACTGGTCTAAAAGCTCTTTGTTCTCTCTAACTATGCAAAACCCTTGATTATAACTTACTTTTTAATCCCTTCTGCTCTTTTCTGCCTTTTTCTTCCTTTTCGGAGTCACATCGTTTCTGAGGTTTTTCTTTTATTTCATTTTTCTTTACTTCCTTTTCCTGGTACTGAAGGCAAAAGATAAAATTAAAGTGCTATGCTATATTAAAGTGAAATGATCAGTTTTCAACTGCCAAAAACCAAAGTTCAGAGTTCTGCATTTCTCTGCCAGAGCCATCACTAACATTAGATTAGTGTGGGGAACAGGGTGATAATAAAATGGAGAGTGAACAGCATGGGTGACCTATAGTGGGATACAAAGCCTTTCACATTTGATTTACTGATTTAAAATCCAGACAAGGTTGCTAGTGAATAAAAGTAATCTGATCTGTCACAAACTTACATTAAAAATGTTTAGTGCCCTTAGTCCAGCTCCTATTGAACAGATGTTCACATGGTAAAATTACCACCAAAATTAGCACTTTTCAATCAAAGCTTTAAGCAATTTATACTACAATTACTTTATATTGGAAGAGAGTAGAAACTATTAGCATCCACATTTCTTGTTCTTTCAATACCCCAAGTATGCTGGGTGCTTTTCTAGCATGAAAAATACACACAGTCTGTTTCAAAGACCTTACAGTTTCCCTTCTTGTAATATGTCTAAAATTAGGACAAACTATAGGGAGGAGAAAGTGTGATAGAAGCCACAAGTTACAAAAAGATCTTGCTATTACTCAATGAAAACATCCATATCTTGATGTGCAGATGGAGAATAGTTAAAAAATTAAAAATCAGATTTTTAAAAAATTAAAATTAAATGTAGATTTTAAAAAATAAACATAGGGTATCATAATATATTGAATACAAAAAATATTAAGCAGTACATTTTTCTGCCAAGTTTTAAAGAAAATCAAAATAATGAACTGGTGAAAGTCACTGGCTAAACCCCTGGAACCAGAGTTTGCTGAAGTATTAAACCAGCCTTTGATAGCAATACCCTCTTCTGCAGATGGAGAGAGAATATTTTCTTCATTTCAGTTTATTCAACTAGTTCAGTTCAATGACTTCCAGTTCATTCAAAGTTAAGAAACCAATTGTGAGTTGAAAATGGAAAGCTTGTTTCCCTTTTCCAATCTATGAATTAAAAAAAAAAAAAAAAACTTGGTGTGAGATGAGATTCCTACTACTTGTAAAATCTTGAAGAACATGGTGACTAGAAACAAACAGTTCAATTCACTAACTACAGATCATACTTCCTTTGTTTAATAAACCATTTTTCTTATGTAACCAGCACATTTAAAGGTAGGTTTTTTATATAAAAAAATTTATAACGCTGGCTTTGTTCATTTTTAATTGAATTTCCATCCAAACAGACCTTGACATAAATCACAAGTAAAAAATAATCTAGTAAAGGAATGTATCATCCACCATTTTCTAACAAAGTAAAAAACTAAGAATCTTAAGAAAGATGACTAAACGTATATTAAGTTACATCATTGCTTAAATGAGTATACATAGTATAACTTTCTCTTTAACAAAAAGAACCAAATGTAGTCTAAAGACTGTATTTAGTGGCAAATCAACATGTTTTAATAGTTACCAACCTATGACAATCAAACTCTCTTTAGAAATACAATGCAAAAGTACAAATGAAAAATGATTCTTAAAAAAAAGGTCATTTAAATCAAGATTTCCACCTTGCTGATTTGAATAAGGATTAAAAAAAGACGGTTACTCACCTTTGTAATTGTTGTTCTTCAAGATGTGTTGCTCATATCCATTCCAATTAGGTGTGTGCATGCCACGTGCATGATCGTCGGAAGATTTTTACCCCAGCAACACTCGGTGGGTTGGCTGAGGCGCCCCCTGGAGTGGCACCTTCATGTTGCTGGATATATGCCCCAGCACCCCCTCAGTTCCTTCTTGCCGGCTACTCCAACAGAGGGGAAGGAGGGCGGGTTTGGAATGGATATGAGCAACACATCTCGAAGAACAACAGTTATAAAGGTGAGTAACCGTCTTTCTTCTTCAAGTGCTTGCTCATATCGATTCCAATTAGGTGACTCCCAAGCCTTACCTAGGCGGTGGGGTTGGAGTGAGATGTCGCAGAGTAAAGGACCGCTGAACCAAATGCAGCATCACCCCAGACTGCTGAATTATCGCTTAGTGGGCGGCGAAGGTATGCACCGATGACCAAGTAGCTGCCCTACATATCTCCTGTATGGGTATGTGTGCCAGGAAAGCAGATGATGAAGCCTGAGCCCGTGTGGAGTGAGTGGTAAGGTGCATAGTTGGGACACCAGCCAAGTGATAGCATGAATGGATGCATGATGTGATCCAGGACAAGATGCGCTGGGAGGAGACTGGAAGACCCTTCATCTGGTCTGCCACAGCAACAAACAGTTGCAATGTTTTCCTGAAAGGTTTAATTCACTCGATGTAGAAGGCGAGGGCCCTGCGAATGTCCAGGGAGTGCAGCTGTTGTTCCCGTCGAGAGTCGTGCGGCTTCGGGTAGAAGACAGGGGTGAAGATGTCCTGATTGAGATGGAAGGCAGACGCCACCTTAGGGAGGAAGGCCGGGTGGGGTCGCAGCTGTACCTTGTCCTTATGGAACACCGTATATGGTGGTTCTGATGTGAGTGCCCTGAATTTAGACACACACCTTGCCGAAGTGATAGCTACAAGGAAGGATGTCTTCCAGGAACGGTACAGGAGTGAGCAGGTGGCCATCAGCTCGAACGGGGCAGCCATGAGTTTGGAGAGAACCAGGTTAAGATCCCACATAGGGACCGGTTGTTGAATTCGTGGGAACAGGCGTTCCAACCCCTTGAGAAATCTGCTGACAATGGGATTGGAGAAGATCGAACGACCGTTTTGGCCCAGGTGGAAAGCCGAAATAGCTGCCAGGTGCACTCTGATGGATGATATCGCCAAGCCCTGCTGTTTTAAGGACAGGAGGTAGTCCAAGATGATAGGTACTGATGCCTGTAGTGGGGCCATATGACTGAGCGCACCAGCAGGAAAAACTTCGCTAAGTACATGGACCTGGTAGAGGGCTTCCTGCTACCCAAAAGGACCTGCTATATGAAGCGAAAGCAGCACAACTCAGATTGAGTTAGCCATGCAGCATCCACACTGTGAGGTGGAGATTGCAGGTCGGGATGACAGAGTCGTCCATGGTCCTGAGTGGTCAGGTCTGTCCACGGCAGGAGTGGAATTGGAGTGTCCATCGACAGCTCTAGGAGAGTGGTATACCAGTGCTGCCTAGGCCACGCCGGGGCAACCAAAACCAGGCTCTGTTCCTGCACAGCTTGAGCAGGACCCTGTAGACTAGTGGAATGGAGGGAAGGCGTAGCACAGGTGATCCTTCCACTGTATTAGGAAGGTGTCTGACAGGAAACCCGGAGAGCGTCCTTGTAGAGAGCAGAACACTTGGCATTTCCAATTCTCACGAGAGGTGAATAGGTCTATCAGGGGAAAGCCACACTTCAGGAAGACAGAGTGGATGATGTCCGGGAGAACCGACCACTCGTGAGTCTGAAATGATCTGCTGAGGTGGTCCGCTAAGGTGTTCTGGACTCCTGGGAGAAATGACACCACCAGATGGATCAAGTGGGCTATACAGAATTCCCACAGATGAGTGGCCTCCTGACAGAGGGGGGACGACTGGGCTCCCCCTTGTTTGTTGATGTAAAACATGGCTGTTGTGGTCGTCTGTGAGGACTGCAACACAATGGCCCTGAATGCACTCTTGCAATGCCTAACACTCCAGGCGCACAGCTCTGAGCTCCCGTACGTTAATGTGCGGGGATAACTCTCCTGCCAACCATAGCTCCTGTGTATGGAGGACCCCGAGGTGGGCTCCCCATCCCAGGGATGATGCATCCGTGACTAGGGACATGGAGGGCTGCGGGGTGTGAAATGGCACCCCTTCGCACACTGATTTGGGGTCCAGCCATCAGTCTAGAGAGGCTAATATCCCTGGTGGGACAGTAACCACCGTGCTCAAGCTGTCCTGACCCGAGCAGTATACTGTTGATAGCCAGGCTTGGAGTGGACGTAGCCGCAGCCTGGCGCACATGGTCACATATGTGCAAGAGGCCATATGTCCCAGGAGGCACAGGCATGTTTTCATGGTCGAGGTTGGGAAGTTTTGCAGGCTGTGGACGATGTTCACCAGGGATTGGAAGCGTGCTTCCAGCAGAAGTGCCCGGGCTAGGTCTGAGTCTAAGACTGCTCCTATGAATTCTATCCTCTGGGTTGGTACCAGAGTAGATTTTGTGACCGAGCAGGAGGCCCACTTGATTGAACATGTTTATGGTGAGCTGGACATGAGACTGCACCTGATCCCTGGAGTGGCCCCGAATAAACCGGTCGTCAAGGTATGGGAACAGCTGGATCTGTTGTCAACGAAGGGAGGCAGCCACAAGAGCCACACACTTGGTAAAACACCCTGGGGGCCGTAGATACGCCAGAAGGAAGGACGGTGAATTGAAAGTGCTGTTGATTGACCACAAAACGAAGGAAGCATCTGTGCACTGGGTAGATCGCAACGTGGCAGTACGCATCCTTCATGTCGAGGGTGGCGTACCAGTCTCCAGGATCTAACGAAGGAATAATGGTACATAGAGAGACCATGCGGAACTTTAACTTTACCATGAATTTGTTGAGTCCGCATAGGTCCAGGATAGGCTGAAGCCTGCCCTTGGGGATTAGGAAGTAGCGGGAGTAAAAACCCCTGCCCCTTGACTCTCTTGGAACCTCCTCTATCGCCCCCACAGCTAGGAGTGATTGGACCTCCTGTAGAAGGAGGTGCTCGTGAGAAGGGTCCCTGAAGAGGGACGGGGTAGGAGGATGGGGGGGAGCAAATTGAAGGGAGTAACCCCTTTCCACGGTGCAAAGGACCCAACGGTCTAATGTTACGTGAGACCACACACAGAGGAAATGGGAGAGACGATCTTGGAAAGGCAGGGAAGGATCCTGCATGGAGACTGGTGCTCCGTCCTTGGGCGCACCTTCAAAAGTTCTGCTTAGGCCTAGGCAATGGCTTGGGAGGGCCCTGGCCTTGGCTGGCTTGGTGACCAGTTTGTCGTCTTCTACCACCTCGGCCGCATCTTCTAAAGAAGTCCTGTCTTGGCCGAGGGGGAAGGTAGGACCTCTGAGGCTGCAGTCTGAAGGGCCTTCTCTGCGTTACTGGGGTATGCATTCCCAGAGAGCGCATAATAGTTCTCAGGTCCTTCAGACTCTGCAGCCTTGAGTCTGTTTTGTCTGAGAATAGGCCTTGGCCATCAAAGGGTAGGTCCTGGAGAGTCTGCGGCAACTCTGGTGGTAAGCCACAGACCTGCAGCCACGAGATGTGGCGCATGGCTATGACCGAGGCTAGGGTCCTAGCCGCCGCGTGCAGAGAGGCTTGCAGGGAGGTTCTGGCCACCTTCTTGCCCTCCTCCACTAGGGCCCCAAATTCTTCTCTGGACTCCTGTGGAATTAACTCTTTTTTGAATTTCTCCATAGAGTGCCATGAATTATAATTGTATCTGCTCAGGAGTGCCTGCTGGATGGCCCCTGAGCTGCAAGCCTCTGGCCGAATACACCTTGTGCCTAAACAAGTCTAGGCATCTAGCGTCCTTTGATTTGGGCACCTGGGCTAACCATGCCATTCCTTCTCGTTAACCGAAGCCATGACAAGGGAACACGGTTGGGGGTGCGTGTAGAGGTACGCGTACTCCTTTGAGGGGACAAAGTACTTCCTTTTCACCCCCTTGGCCGTAGGTGGAATAGAGGCTGGCAGATTGTCTTGGCATTGGTCTGTATAGTCCGTATGACTGGGAGGGCCACGCTGGACGGTGCCTCCAGGGACAGAATGTCAACCACCAGGTCCTCTTCCTCCACCACCTCCTCTACCTGGAGGTTCATATTGTGCGCCACCCTGCAGAGCAGCTCCTGGTTGGTGTGGAAGTCCATAGGAGGAGGGCCCAAAACCGTAGTCCCTGCCACTGCCTCATCAGGCGAGGATGAGGAAGATACCCCCGGGACTAAGAGATCCTGCGTGGGGTCCTCATTTGGAGGAACTTGTTGCCTGAAGTCCACCACGCTAGGGGCGTGGGCCTGTGTTGACACTGGAGCAGTCCCCTCAGAACCCTCTGGGGGGGAGGGGCAAGACACAGTGACCTCTGGTACTCGGGGCTCCGAAGGGGCGGAACAGGAAGCTCCCAAAGGAATCCCTTGGGCCTGATGGTATGCCCAGGGGGTCCAAAAAAGACCACTGTGGAGGTCCTTGGCCCGAGTCCCTGCCTTTGTCCAGCCACTGGCCTGCACCATCTTCGCCCCAGTCATGGGTGAGAGAGCCACCTTGTGAGCGTGACAACGTGGAGGTGGAGCGAGCTGGCCAAGGCAGTGCTGAAAGTGTTGGTGCAGAATCCGCCGGTGCTGTACAGTGCCATGGTGCCAGCAACTGGTGGCGAGATGTAGAACAGTACCGAGATGTCGATCGGTGCCTGCGGTTGTATCGATACCGGGAGCCTGATCTGGATCTCAACGGCGACCTTCGACAAGACCGGCGCTGGGATTGGCTCTGGGTCGAGCGCTGCTCTGACCAGTACCGGGAGAGGTGCCAAGAGTCCCATCGGTACCAGCTGTACCGCGATTCTGATCTTTGCGAGCCGGAGCAGTGTCATGAGTACGACTGGCGCCGAGAACGGGATCGGTGCTGGGACTGCGAGCGACGCCATGAAAGGTGCCGGGACCAAGATTGGGACCAAGACTGGTGCTGCCCTGCTTCACTCGGCAACGGTGATTATATCAGGTATGGTTTTCCCTTCCATGGCACCGCCCGCACCAGAGGTGCCACTGGCTGCAAGGGAGTCGGCTCTGCGAGCGCGATCAAGTCCTGCGCTGTAGAGAAGGTCTCTGGCACAGAGGGGAGCCTTAGCTCGACCGCGGTGTGCACTGGGGAGTTAACAAGCACCGGACTAGATGGCCCTTACGGCGCCGGAGTCAAAGGTGTAGGAGCCGTTGTTATACCAATAAATTAAAAATCAGCAGGATCTTATTAAAGGGAAAAAGGCAAAATACCACATTTATTGTGAATACAGAAAGAATCATAGTAAGCAGTTAGTTATAGCTATAACATTCCATTCAATCTCATTTATTCACACATTCATTCATTCATACAAACACACACACACAGGTTCTGCAAGGTTATCATCATAGTTACCAGCCTTAGATTTGCTCATGCCAAGCCATTGGCCAGGTGGCCTGGACATGAGGAGGGAGCAGGGCCTTGTCAGATGCTCATCTGATGCTCCTGGAAGTTGGTATGCAGAATCAGACCCCAAAGTTCACTTTCTAGCGTCCATTTTTATAGGAATTTCTTCCTATGCCAGTCTATGGGAATTGCTTCATCATGCTGTTGCTGAATTAGTCAGCAGATAGCACATTCCTGACGGCTCCGTGCTGCTACATGTTATCTTGTTCTTTGGTTCTCCCATTCTTGAGGCTGTTGGGTGGATTCCAGTCTGCCCTCCGGGGGTCCTCTGGTTATTTCCACTTGACGCCTTCTTCAGCCGATGGACACTGGATTCTTAGGCTGGCACCTCCCTGATCATTCAGTTATTATCCACACCAAGCATCCATCCACATACATCCTCTATCTCTATTTTAATCACAATTGTTAATACAACAAAAGGGCGGGGAGTCTCTGGGTGCTGTTTCTGTTAGAGTATTGCTTTGAGTCTCTGTGAATTGCTTTGAGAACAGACTGTCTTAGAATGTACTAACGCAATTAGCAGCTTGCAAGTTTCACACACAGAGGGAGAGAAACAGTACCAAAAACCAAGAGACCTCTTAATTAGTAATACCCTGGAATTTAAACTATGGGGAATCAAACTCATTTGTGATTTTAATACAGAACTTCTTTAATATGATCCAACACCGTTACTTGTCCTGTGTGCTCCAGCAATGGATGCGGCTCCGGCTGCAGTGCGGGAAGTGTTGGTGGCTGTTGAACCGACAAAGAAGAAGCAGTTGGCACCTGCTTGAGCTGCTTCTTCTTCTGGCCCGGAAACAGGGACTGGCACCGCGGTGGTGGAGGTGCCGGAGGGGCATGACGCCATGAGTCTTTAGCAGAGTCCGAACGTGGTGCCAGACCAGTCGGTGCCGCAGTGGCACTCCGCACCGAAGACGATGCCCAGTCCCAGGGCGTGGAGGAAGGGACCAGGCTAAGTGCCACCTCCATAAGGAGTCTAAAGTCCCGCTCCTTTTTAGTCCTCGGCTTGAAGGCTTTGCAATTGTGGTACTTGTCCGCTTGGTGGGATTCCCGCAGGGAAGGGTCGTGGGGGGGGGGGGGTCTCCCGTTGGCATCTGCTTCAGGCAAGCCAAGCAGGGTTTGAAGTCCGGAGACCTAGGCATGGGCCCCTGTATCAGGACGGGTAGAGGGGAGAAGACCCCGCTCCACCCAACTAAATACACTAATCTACGCTAACTACTAACAACTAGTTACAACTATTAACAGGTACTAAGAGAGAAAGCTAGGGAGAGTGGAGATCAGCTACGCTGCGCTCCACAGTTCTAACGACTGTCACGGGCGGTAAGAAGGAACTGAGGGGGCGCTGGGTCAGCTGGAGCATATATCCGGCACCATGAAGGCGCCACTCCAGGGGCCACCTCATCCGACCCACTGAGTGTTGCTGGGGTAAAAATCTTACGACGATTGTGCTTGCGGCACGCACACACCTAATTGAAATCAATACGAGCAAGCACTCGAAGAACCACCGGTGATTTAAATCAATCCACCTACATGATGTAGTGTTAATGTCTTCAAAAGTAATTACTACAAATTCATTTATGGGCACTGAGGAAACAGCGATTAGGATTATTTAACATGTTAAGGAATCATCACTACAATAAGTCAGAAAAGCTTAACAAAAGATCCAATCCAAAGATTCTTTGATTACATAAAAACACAGATGCATATTTATCTTTACAACACCTCTGTGACGCAAGATGGAATTATCCCCAATTTTACAGTCAGAAATTAAGGCCAAAATTGTCAGTTCCTACTGATCATCTCCAGTTGCAAAGGCTCAGCAACTCTGATAAACCTGGTGCCTGTTTGGTAACTTGGGCACGCAGAAAATAAGGAAGATTAGTTATTCCTGTGGGAATACTGCACTACTGTGTAATGCAAAATTTGCGCAGAATTCTCCCACAGAATTGGGGTTGCAGCACTGCTGGCCGCCACTAGGGGCCACTGGTCTCTGCAGAGGCCAGCTCGCAGTGAGCAGAGCACCCATCCTGGCAGGGATGGAGGCTGCATGCTCTGGCTGCCAGGCTTGACCCCCAATCCTCATTGTCCTGGGCATGAGAGGGCTACGGACAGCCAGCTCTGTCAAAGGGTGAAGAAGGGTAGAGCAGGGCTGTACTACACCACATCCCCCAGAGGGACAGTAAAGAAGCTGGAGGGAGTAAAGACTCTGGGGGAGGCCCCCATGGCTGGGCTCTGGAGGGGAGGGGGTTGCAGGTATCTGGGCTCTGGGGGGAAAGGGGGTGCGGAGATCTGGACTCTGGGGGCCCCATGCAGCCACCTCCACCCCACATGGAACTTGGTTGTCATAGGAGTTTCTTTAACTTTCTACTCCTGGGAGAATTTTTTTTTCTGTTGTCTGTATTGTTGACAAGTATTTAGAAATAAATTACCAAAATAATTGAAACTGGAGTGATTATATTGTGTTATTTTGACAATAAAAAATGCAGAATTTTAAAATATTGTGTGCAGAATTTTTAATTTTTTGGCACAGAATTCCCCCAGGATTAATTAGTAGCAACCTGTAAAAGTAAGTATGGTTTAAGTAACTCATGCAATGTCACATAGGAACTTTGTGGCAGAGGCAGGGATATAATCCAATTCTCCAAGGTAGCATTCAGTGGCCTCAACCAAGAGACCTCCCTTCCTTCCTGCATTCCCTTGCCTTAGTCCCTACAACTTTCAAATTGTAGAACAAACAAGGAAAAGGTCATATAGCCTCCATATTACGCAACTTTGATACATTCCCTGAGCACCATTCATACTACATACTGAATGACACAACAGTCTTATGAGACATAGCATGTGACCATTAAAGATTATATCATAATGTATACACGACAGGATGAATTAAATTTGCAACTTTAATATTCTTTTAACATAGTTTTTAAATGTAGCTTAAGTTTCAGTTTGCTTGTTAAAAAAAGCATAGAAATTAAATCATGAGAAACCACAGTGACCACTTCTACCCCCAAATCTGATAGGTCATCAGCAAGGTTTGGACCTTGACCCACAGCACAGATCTCTACCACCAGATTTAAGTAACTTGTAACAGTAGTAGGCGGTTTTCCTTTAAGCAGATCAGCCTCTAGATGAGGAAGAATACACATTTTGCCAGTAGGTTTCACAGCTACAATCATGGTGCTTCAAATCAGATTGGGGTGCGTGCAGCAGAGGTTGCCATTGATGGGGGGGGAGGCAGGCAGAAACAAACCAAAAAAAAATCCACATCCATTATGGCATGGTCTATCCTGTGGGAGGGGGCAGGATATTGCCCATCCTCTTTTACTGTTCTCAAACCTGGAGGACTTCCTGGAAGGACAACAGAGGTATTCCTGGTAGCATGACTCATAAGATCCAGAAAAGGTGCACTGAACAGTGATCCGTCTAAGGGGTGGCAAACCCTGTCCTCAAGGAAACCATGTAGTGGAAATGTAACAATGAAAATCTTGCCAATCCTTATTCACTATGCAGGAGTAGGGAACTTTTTTTTCTATCAGGGGCCACCGACACACAGAAAAAGAAAAGAAAAAAAAATATCAGTCATGGGCCTCACACAGCCCCGGGGTGGGGGTGGGGCGCGCCATGGACGCTCTGGGCTTCCCTTAGGGTGGGGCCAGAAATGAGGGGTTCAGGGTGCAGGAGGGCTCCAGCCAGGGGTGCTGGCTCTGGACTGGGGCTCAGGATGAGGGGTTTGGAATACAGAAGAGGGCTCCGGGCTGGGGCCAACAGGTTTGGAGTGCAGGAATTTGGCTCAGGGGCAAGGGGTTGGGGGTGCAGGGTCTGGGAGGGAGTTAGGGTGCGGGAGGCGTTTCTGACTTGGGGCAGGTGGTTCAGGGTGCAGGCTCCGGCCAGGCAGAGCTCACTGCAGGCGGCTCCCAGTTGGCAGCACAGCATGACTAAGGTAGGCTTCCTGCCTGCCCTGGCTCTGTGCTGCTCCCAGAAGCGGCCGGCATGTCTGGCCTCTAGAAGGAGGCGTGGCCAGGCAGCTCTGTGTGGTGCCCGCGTCTGCAGGAGCCACCCCCACAGCTCCCATTGGCCACGGTTCCCAGCCAAGGAACTGCAGAGCCGCTGCTGGGGGTGGGGGTAGCACACGGAACTTCCCTGATTGCCCCTCCGCCAAGGGGACGCAAGGAAATGCCAGCCGCTTCTGGGAGCTACATGGAGCTGACTAGCACTGAATGGAGACTTGCTGGGGGCTGGATGAAATTAAGCGGTGGGCCAGATTCGTGCCATAGGTTCCCCACCCCTAATGTAAGTGATAAACAAGCCTTTAGAGTCTGCAGAAGGTACAAATGGTGGGATTTAAGGTTTTCCAGTAATACAAATGCAGTGGCTTTTAAAAGATTTTTAGGAACTGAATAATTTTTCAAACACATGATCATTTCTCGTTATTGTTCTAGAACTTCTACATCTTCAGATTACTTGGATCAGTAAGTATAACACACTTTGCAAACTTACTGTTTGTACATGTTTATACTTTATGCTAAGTGATCTCAAGTTAAATATCCAAGAACTTGAATTTCCTAAATAAGTACCTGGATAAGACAGCAACTCCATTTGGGAGTTCTCTTGCATTTTCCAGTTAGTTCTACCAAGTCTCTTTTAAAAAAAAAAAAAAAAAAAAAAAGTAGATAAAGTCCTGACTACAAAAAGAAACTGACCCTTTGCTGACAAATCTTCTTGAGCTGCTGCTGAGAACATTTATGTACTAATTTAGGTCAGACAAAAATCCTGACAGACTCAATTATGCCTTCTTGTCTACGAGTTTTGTTTTCAATGCTTGCTCAGAGAGGACTTGTTCTGAAAAACTTTCAAATTCCTAGTTTAGACAGAGCTTGTTTGCTTAAATTTATTTCTGTCAGCCAGTGTAATTTTTGTCTGAATGCAGTATGGTTATAGCCGTGTCAGTCCCAGGATATTAGAGACACAAGATGGGTGAGGTAATCTCTTTAATAGGACCAATTTCTGTTGATGAGAATAAGCGTCTCTCTTTCACCAACAGAAGCTGGTCCAATAAAAGATACTACCTGATTCACCTTGTCTCTCTCATTTTTGGCTGAATACTTTCTAGATTTGAACTATTTGCTGTAAAAGTTTTACACAGGATTTAACACTTAAGCCAGCTAACATGAAGAAGATCTCAGTCTTTAACAATGTTTAAGCAACTGCTACAGGACTAGGAAGAACAGAAGGCTTATTTAAAAGAAAACCCACCACAATGTTTTAAATACGGCTATGCCCCATCCAAGTTGCTTGGCTTAACCATGTTTAGAATAGCTGTCACAATCATTAAACTCTAGTATGGACAGGGTTTCGGCTTCTCTAGTTCCACTTTTGTTTTCTTCCTCTGACGGCAGTATCTACATTTGATATTTATATTCTGTTTTTGAACCTGATTTGCCCACTCAAAGGTGCTCAGGGAATGTATGCAATTACCTTGATTAGAGTACCGGAGCTGAACTAATGATACAGACATATTTGCCACTGTTCACTGAAAAGAATGTTACTTTTGAGGAGTTTTGTCTGTAATTTTTGCTACAATCAGAACGCCAGTTGCTATGTGCACAAACTGCAAGCAGCGATGCAGTGGTCTCAGGCAGCTAAACAACATTACATTGTTCAATAGCATTTTTCATAGAAGGCCATTTTAGTTTTCCCAGTACTGTACACTTATTTTTTACCTTTTCTACCCCAGATCCTCCTTAAAATATAATCTTGTGCTCAGTGAGGAACATAAAAGTACTTCAAAGCAAAGAAACGTACTGCTTCAGAAATGTTTTTAGATTAATCTGAAGGGTGTGTGTCTTAAATGCTGAAATTCAGGTTTTTATTCTGTATTGTCTACATTATATCTAAAAACAACAAAAAGAAACTCTAGCGAGACAAGCCTGCTGCACAGCTATTTGGGAGACTCGGGTTTATAAGTGATTTCAGGATTCCAATTCCTAGTTAGATACCAAAATACACAAATTATAGTAATGGTATACTTAAAAACACAGAGATGGCATGTTAGCCATGCCACATAAGAACAATTCATAGCATGATAATAACTGGATACTCACTAGACGGCTGAATGCCTTACTATAAAATAAGGGGAAGAATGCCAAACCGAAGGTGGTCAGAGGTGCAAGGTAACAGACAAGTGGCTAAAACAGATAGTACAAAGGTTGTTTAGAATGAAACCTAACCAGTTCTCAAGCAACTGAAAACAGGAAGCTGTAGAGAGTCACAGGCGTGATTCCATGGATGCTCTGGGGCTGGAACACCCATGGAAAATAAACAGTGGCAGCCCTACAGGTTGCACCTCCTCCCCCCAGCACTTCCTACTCACCTGCAGCTCCGCCAATCAGCTCCTCGCACTCCCTCCCACCGCAGATCAGCTGCGGAGGCAGGAAGAGGTGGGTGAGGGGGCGGGAAGAGGCAGGGGAAGGGGTGGAGTGTGGGCAGGACAGGGGCAGGAAGATGCAGGGTGGGAGCTTGTAGGAAGGGGCAGAGTGAGAGCGGGGCCTGGGGCAGAGTGGGGGGAGGGTTGAGCATGCCCTGGCAACTCATTAAGTCAGTACCTATGGAGAGATTTAAACTCTACTGAACACTAAACTGAAGACAAGCTAACTTAATGTAAATACTTACTTTCTGAACAGTTTTAGGATTACCTTTGATAAAGTGCCTCTTTCCTTTGACATGTTCGCCACATTCAGATAACATTTAGAGACAGGCTTCTCTCCTAACATGCTCCCTTCTTTATTATGTTCAGTATACAGAGAAAATTTTTCAAACAGAGTCTCCCCTATAGTGTGCAGTGGGCTTCTTTCATTTTATCCTCATTAACTCTCCCAATTATATTTTTGTCTTTGCGATCAGAAATAGTAGGCTTTTGAGGTGTCTGAGGTATGTCCCTGGCATAATATTTGTCTGATTTAAACTTTGTTTTTCAAATTTCAAAACACTGCTTACCTCCCCAACTGAATCAGTCGACTTGCGCCCTTTTTCATCAGTGCACAATTTCAAACTTTTTTGCACTGGAGCAGGTGTAGGCAAAATTTTGTCTAACTCTGCAGAAGATTTTGCCTTTTCTTGAGCTTTTTGTTTTTTGTGCATATTTTTCTTCTCCAAATAGTTGTCCTTTGTTTCCACTTTTTTACTTTCCTCTTTGTAATCTTCAGCCTTTTTAAGTTTCTTCTTTTTCCTTTTAACCTTCAGCTCAATGCTGTCCTCTTCAGTACTTGCTGACCCATCTGGCTGCCTGTCAGCAATGGAATCCTTCATAACCATTTCCTGTTCAGATTTCTCTTTTCCACTTTTTATCTTGTGTTTCTCCTCTCTACCCTCAGAACACAAGTCTGAATTTTCATTGTCAGCTACTTGAGAAAACGAATCATCTAGGGTGCTTGACTCAGAGTCAAACTGAAGGTCACTATGTTTTTCCTTTCGCAATTTTTTACTTTCTTTAGAATCCTCTTTACATTTTGTCTTTAAATCTTTAATTTCTCCCTTCTTTTTCTTGATTTCTTTAGAATCTTCTTTCTTCTGCTTCTTAGGATCCTTTGAATCTTCCTTGGTTTCTGAAGTTCTTTTTTTTGGTTTTGAATCTAAAGTCAAACTATCTGAGGAGTTTTCACGTTCCAGCCTGGGTTTCTCTTTGAATTTTGCAGACTTTGATTTTTTCTTTTTCAAATCATCTGGGCTTCTATCCTCACCATCTTTTGATTTTTTTTTCTTCTTCTTTGGTGACGTGTCTTCTTTTGCTTCACTTTGCAAGTCACTGTCAGATTCTGCCTCAAATAATTCATCATTTAAAGACAGCTTCTATAAAATGAAGAAAAACAGAAAAACATTTCTTTCCTCCTTTCCCAATTAAACTTTATTATTTATGTACTTCAGTGCACAACAGTGTTATACATGCTTAAATCCATAGAGCCCAAACCCAGGGTAGTGCAAGATTTCAAATTTTTAAACACAACTGTAGCTTGCAGTGGTTATTCCCATTCTAGCTCATCATTACTAAGTCCTCTCTGAAACAGGACTAGATCAAAGTGCATTAACAAACTTAATGCATGTCAGCAGGGTCCACGTGGACAGATAGTCCACAGCAGAATAGTGCAGGGGAAAGTCACACCCCTGCTTACTGTGAACGAATTATTTGTGTCGACAAGCCCTTACTCAAGTTACTACCTCTGGAAGTGGCATTAACAGGCACATGGAGGGAAAAAAACAGGCAGGATGTACCTGGGTAGCTATGTTGAGCAGCAAAATAGAGCACAAACTTGATTCTGGACTCTTCCTTGCTGCAAGAGTCAGTCCTGGTCTACGCTTAAAGTGTAGTCTGACATAACCCCCAGCGTATAGACAACTAGGTTGACAGAAGAATTCTTCCATCAGTTTAGCTACCGCTTCTTGGGGAGGTGGATATCCTCCCCTGCAGTAAACACCCTGTCAATGTAGAAAGTGTCTACATTACAGTGCTACAGTGGCATAGCTGCAGCTGTGCCGCTGTAGCACCCATACTGTAGACATGGTCTAATTAACTTGATATTGCAAAGGTGATCTACTGATTCTTCAGAAGTATGGCACAAGATTCCAAAGAAACCTGTTGTAGGTTATTTTAAAGCACATGGGTATGTCCATGCTGCAATAAACCAGCCAAGGCTGGCCTGAGTCAGCCGACTCTGGCTTGTGGGGCTCAGGCCCCTAGGCTATAAAACTGCAGCGTAGACATCTGGGCTTCGGCTGGAGCCCAGCAAGGGGGAGAGGGTCCCAGAGCTGAGGCTCCAGCCTGAGCATCTACATTGCAATTTTATAGCCTTGCCACCTGAGCCCCATGAGTCCAAGTCAGCCGAAATGGGCCAACTGCAGCGTGTTATTGCAATGCAGACATGGGTTTTTAAGAGGTTCTTAAAAACCCATGTGCCCATCATCCATTACATTTACTATAAACTAAACAGGAACAAAGAAAAATTCCCAGGGATTAGTGGGCAAAGAATATCCAAACAAGGAAGGGAGGGAAAGTACTGCTTCAAAGAATGAGTGAGCAAAGAGTTCTCACTGGAAGAGGATAGGGTTTGGGTGTGGCGATGGTAGAAAGATTTGCATTTAACTGCCTGCTGAGTGTTGATTAGACTGGCCCCTTACCATTTAACTTTGGGCTTAATTAAACTTTGAGATGAATCTGGGTGAGGTAAATTCATTCCCTGGCTGATGCAGAAAACTGTCTAAAACAAACAATAATAGCAAGGCTGAGGCTTTAAAAAAAAAAAAAAAAAAGTAGAGCAAAACAGAGCAGTGCTTTAAACTAAAAAGACTATCCAAAATGGTCTCCGTTCCTGCTGCCCTCTCTGCAAAAGCTTAGTCTACAAGAGAGAAGAAAATGGTGGTAAGACTGCTATCAGATTCTGCATTCTGTGCCTACAATTATTTCACTGGTATAGACACATAACTGTTACTATTAATGAGAAAAAACAGTTCCTAGCTGTAATTCTAGCTTTCAGAAGATAACTGCTGTGTAAATATTCAGAAATCTAGTTAATCTTGTTTCACAATATGGACTGAAAAGTAAGCATTCCAATATACAAAATGAATCTCTCGTCTTACACTATAAGGATATCAAAACCAGCAGGAAAGCATGAAAACCTACAGTAGGCTTTAAAAGAAGATTATATGTTCCCATATACCCATCAAAACTTAAGTGTTAAGGAATGTTTTCAAACTACTCTAATAGGAGAGCCAATTTTATATAGAAATGTAGAAAAATGTGACTGTTTATGACTATTCTAGGAGAAAAGAACTATACTAGCAGGTCACATACTTTATTTCTTGTATAGGCTGAGTTTATTGCACAAACCAGAGGTTCCTTCCATCTTCCCCTACAAGGTCTCTGTGTTGCACTCGCACATTCCCCTTCTTTTTCAGGGATTCATTGCAATTCCTCACAATCTCCCTGCTACCATGGGTTTTGCATGCCCCAGGCCCAGCTTCTCTCCCCCTGCCATGGCAAGGGCTGCATGGCCCTCACTTCCCGGGTCCCCCATTCTCTACAACCTATGATAGGAGCTCTGTGTGCACCCTTAATTCACCTCCTTCTCCCCAAATGAGGGGGGAGGGATAGCTAGGTGGTTTGAGCATTAGCCTGCTAAATCCAGGGTTGTGAGTTCAATCCTTGAGGAGGCCATTTAGGGATCCGGGGCAAAAATTGGGGATTGGTCCTGCTTTGATCAGGGGGTTGGACTAGATGACCTCCTGAGGTCCCTTCCACCCCTGATATTCTATGATTCACCACCAGTCCCTTTCCCCTACGCCAGACACTCCCAGTCTATCTGGGTGATAAGTCAGTCAAGGCATCTTGTTACATGTTAAACTGTAACAAGAAGCCAAGCAGGAGTATTTCTATGCCACAAGGCATTAACTGATGTCATCAACTAGCTGCTTGAACTATATACAATTGCAGAGGTGCCTGAAACAGTGATTGTATTAATCTGATGGTAGGGTTTCCATTTCTCGCCTTTTGGTTTTCCAATTTCCCCCCAAAATCAGTAAGGTTCTGGCCACTGATGCCTTGAACATTCCCAATAACTTTGGAATTGATCGTATGCTGAGTTCACAAGTTATCATGTTACATAAAGAGAAATGCCATCAAATTAAATGTGAGGACCTCACAAGCTTGGCCAAAAAGGGCACTTATGGCATTTTTTCCTAATAAGAGATTTTTGTAATCTTACCCAAACTTTAATTAATAGCAACTCCCAAGCGAGCAAGCAATGGTCATTCCAATAATAAAGGCCTCTACTAAAAAGAAATTTTGATTATATTTTAGAGTCTGAACACAACTCCATAGAACATTTAATACCAGAAAATGAGGCCTAAAAAGGGAAAGACGTCTTTAAAGGAAGGTGGGGGAAAAGCAGACATACCTGTATGTCCTTCTTAACAGGCTTAGGCTTACTATCCACTATTTTTTTTCGGAATTCAAGCAGCACTTCTTTACAGTCTTCCAGATGAACCTCTGGTTCCCAGGTATCATCGTCCGAGGTATATCCCTTCCACCGCACTTTGTACAGAATTTTACCCTGAGAGAGCAAAAAGTACTTATAAAACAAGAGTTTATAGGGGGGGTTTCTACAGTATCGACTTGCTCTTGTGAATCTTAATGTATAACGGTTTAGTCTAATATTTTATAGGATGAAAATGTTAATTCTAAAAAGGGAGATGAGCCATGTTTTGCTATAATCATTCACGCAAACATGTTCTCATAGTTTGAAGTATTACACAAAAGAGGTTTTAAGTACAGTGAATATAAGATTTATTTCTTACAGTAGTTCACTAAAGGTCTGTTAACCATTTGGTTTTGCCCAAAGTTCTTTGCTGCTTCTCCAAACAAATTTAGCAATTTCATATTACATTGATGAACAAATCACTTTTCTAGATCAGGATACACCTTGATGGGGGACACATATCAACTACTCAACTTCACAAGAACGAAGTCTGCTACAAGAATTCAGTTTTTTCCTTTCCTGGCTTCACACTGCAGGACACGTGCCTAGAAGCACTTGAATTGAAGTGCAGGGTGGAGCAAAAAAAATAAAAATAAATTAGGGCTGTCAATTAATCGCAGTTAACTCACATGATTAACTAAAAAAAATTAAACACAATTCATTGCACTTAATAGAATACCAACTGAAATTTATGAAATGTTTTTGAATGTTTTTCTACATTTTCAATATTGATTCCAGTTACAACACAGAACACAAAGTGCACAATGCTCACTTTATATTATTTTTATTACATATATATGCACTGTAAAAATGATAAAAGACGTATGAGGTGAATTGAAAAATACTAAGTACTGAAGCGCAATCTCTTTATTGTGAAAGTATTACTTACAAATGCAGGGTTTTTTTTTCTTACAGAACACCACTCAAAAACGAAACAGTGTAAAACTTAAGAGCCTACAAGTTCACTCAGACCTACTTCTTATTCTGCCAAATCGCTAAGTTTGTTTACATTTACAGGAGATACTGCTCCTTGTTTCTTATTTACAATGTCACCTGAAAGTGAGAACACGTGTTTGCATGGTATTGCAAGATATTTATATGCCAGACGCGCTAAAGATTCATATGTCCCTTCATGCTTCAGCCACCATTCCAGAGGACATGCTTCCATGCCGATGATGCTCGTTAAAAAAATAATGTGTCAATTAAATTTGTGACTGTACTACTTGGGGGGGAGAATTGTATGTCTCCTGCTCTGTTTTACCCGCATTCTGCATATATTTCATGTTATAGCAGTCTCGGATGATGACCCAGCACGTTTCGTTTTAAGAACACTTCCACAGCAGAACTGACAAATCGCAAAGAAGGTACCGATGTGAGATTTCTAAAAATAGCTACAGCACTCGACCCAAGGTTTAAGAATCTGAAGTGCCATCTAAAATCTGAGAGGGACAAGGTCTGGAGCATGCATTTAGAAGTCTTAAAAGAGCAACACTCTGATGCAGAAACTATAGAACCCAAACCACCAAAAAAGAAAATCAACCTTCTACTGGTGGCATCTGACTCAGATGATGAAGATGAACATGCCTCAGTCTGCCCTGCTTTGGATAGTTCTCGAGCAGAACCCATCATCAGCATGGAAGCACGTCCTCTGGAATGGTGGCTGATTAACAGAATTTTATACATAACACAGATTAACAGAATATATATGATTTTAATTATATATATGATTAACAGAATATATAATTCTGTTAACGTGGTTACCATTATCAACCAATCTCACCAAAAAACAGTATAAAGTTTGTCTGACAAGACCATTTTCCATAAAACCATGCTGATTGGTATTAATTATGCTACCGTATTTTAATTCTTTATTAAATACACTCCATGTCAGAATATCCATGACATGAGACAATTTCACTACTGGCTCTGGATTAAAGCACTTTAGATGCAAGAGGATTTTGTTACTTTCCCTCAAAAGAGAACAGTGGTTTTCAAAAATTACATTGTTTTCCAACAATTTTGGAAAGAGAAGTTTCAAAAGAAATTTTGCTACTCTTATTTATCCTAAATAAATTTGTCATCTGCAAGCTCTGTATCTCACTGTTCATCCCCTTTTGTGGATCCTTAATATATTAAACACTAGTACACAACCTTGCTACATCCCACTTAATCTTTTACACTGTTGAACACTGACCATTTATTCCCATTTGTTTTCTATACAGGTCAGTGTCTAAGGTTATGTCCACACTACAAATTACATCACTCAGGGGTGTGAATAATCCACACCCTATAAGCAATGTAAATTATACTGATCTAAGCGCCAGTGTAGAAGGCGCTATGTTGGCAGGAGAGTGTCTCACACTGACGTAGCTACTGCGTCTCCTGGAGGCAGGAGTTATTAAGCCGATGGCAGTGTCTCTTCACCGGAAGCATTATGGCAGCATATATATGATGTGCCACGATAAATGATGTGATACAGACATAGCCTAATTCAAGACAGTACTTTATTTAATACTTAACTTCCTTACAGATTCTTGTGATGAACTTTGTCAAGGATATTTTGAAAATCAAATTTGTTGTGGGAGGGAGCGGGGGTCACATTTCTTTAAACAAATTTCCAAAATGTTCACCTGTCTGCTTTCCCCTCCTTTTTAAGGTTATTAATGCACTAAGCAATACATACCAGAAAGTCTCAGAGAACTAAAGGCGCTTTAATTCTAGCTTCTTTTTGAAATTACAAAAATAGGGTGTGTCTACATGAAGTCTTAGGGCACAACACGCTGGGGTACAAATCTACAGCACTCTAGCCTGCCATGCAGCTACTGGTGCTGCACGCTGAGGGTGTATCTGCATTTAAAATGCTGCAGCAGCGCAGCTGCATCATTGTAGCACTACAGTGGAGACACAACCTACACTGGGGGTCGGCAAACTTTTTGGCCCGAGGGCCACAGTCAGTATAGCGACATCTCTCAGGGGTATGAATTTTTCACACACACACACACACCCCCGCCCCCCAAGGGATGCAGCAATACCAATATGAATTCTTAGTGCTGACCAAGCTTGAGGGTTTTGGAGCATACGTCAATCTATTGAATGTAGTCAGTGGGCTTACATTTATTACACTAGAGTATCTGAACATAATTTGGCGATGAACGGCATGTAGTGAATGAAGCAATTAACAAAGATTAAAATAATTCATGAATATAGCCAAATTGATGTTTAACACATTTAAAGATTTATTTAGTCTGCCTAGAGACTTTATTTTTGCATGCCATAGCAATTTTACTGTGCAGTTTTCACTTCTAAAGTTATTTCTAAAATGTTGCATCCCTGCCTTCATTTACTGAGCACCCTTAAGGTTTGTCTACACAGAAACTGGGAGCCAAAATAATTCACCCTTTTGTTTTGGTGCAAGTGAACATGGACTTCAGAAGGAGATATACCCCAGTGTAAGATGTATGTTAGTAAAAAGTTAGATGTCTTAAGTAGCCTTAATTTCTTGAATTTTGCTAACTCCATAAGCCAACACAGAAGAGTTCTAAGATGAGGTGTTACAGATCTGCCAGATAGTGAGCATCAACAAGCTGCACATAAATGTAATAAATCTTGAAGCTTCTGCACTTCAGGTTTAATCTGAAGGATTATTTAGTTTTCCCTGTATATTTTGGCTATTTCTCCACAATCAACATGCCTATAAAAATTGTATAAGTGATGCAGAATTCAACCTATATAAAAACACACAGAATAATACTCAACAAACTTCAAAGTTCAAACCCTAATGCTTGGTCTACACTAGAAAATTAGGTCAGTATAACTGTGTTTCTCCATAAAAAATTCACCTCCCTGAATGAAGCAAATAAGCTGACCTAACCACCCGTGTAAACAGAACTAGGTTGACAGGAGAAAGCACTGAAGCACAACAGCGGCGCAGGTGCAGTGTAGATAAGCCCTAAGAGTAGCTCAACATTTCAAAGAAAAGCTAACTTAAGTTATGAAAGACATTCCTGCTGTCTCTAAAATTGTATTCCTAACCTGAGAGATTCTGTGCCCCAAATGGATCCATGAAAACTACCTAGAAACCACTACAGGGAAAGTAACTTTATAGAACAGCAGTGGGAACTTAGAATACTTTTGATGATTTAAGTTATATTCAGAAACAACTGGAAGTTCAAGATGGATTAAACAATGTGTTCACTGAGACAATACATTTACTAACTGACCACATTTGTCAGAATCTTATACCAGTGAGCCACTGACCCAGAAAATGGCTGTTTTCACAATGTATTTTACCACTGCAACTACCAGGAAAAATGTCAAAATTATTTTTTTCCTAATAATTCTTTCATGCAAAGCTACAAAAAGCATATTTTATATTTGGGGTTATATAATAAAAGCATTAAGATACAGCACTGTTTTCATGGGCTTATAGCCCAAGTAAAACAAAAACAAAAAAAATCACCCCAGACAAACCTGACCCACAAGAATCCATATAACCTCAAATATTGGCACCTGTGTGTCTTTGTTGGTTTTATGATTGGGACTCAAAAATGAAGGTATTTTAGGAACAATTTTCTGTCGGTGTCACTTTAAAAATGATTCTCCTTTGTGCCTTTATTCCATGTTACACAGAAGAGTTTCACCACTTCATGTAGCCATAAAGAAAGGATTTGACACTCCCAGCTTGAGATCCCAGACTAACTGATCCACTGGGTAGAGTCAGTTATGCTAAATGAAGTACTTAAAGCAAAGTATTTTAAATTAGCTTCAGGCAGTTTGAGTTATAAGTGGCCCATGAAGATGGAAACAAAAAGAACAGAAACCCAAATTCAAGCCTATGCAAGATGCTGCCCTGCTACCTTTGGTTATACCATTAGAAAACAAAGGCATTTGTGTTGTGATGGGGAGTCAGCCCATCTGAAGGCATCAGCTGTTTGGCTGCTCCCCTCACAGCCCCTCACCCTTAGTCTAGCCACGGGTCTAGAACTCAGGTGCAGAACACAGGAATGCGAGGAATATGTGGCCACGGGACAGAGAGCGTGAGACAAGAGTGACACAGGAGGCAGGCACTGTGAGAGAAGGGAGGAAGTCAGGGAGCTTCTGGGGGAAAGGAAAAGAGAAGGGAATGAATGAAAGAGGTAAGAGGCAGGGCAAGCTCCACAACAGCAGCTAGCTCCTGCTAGTTGGAAAGCTGAGGAGTCTTGGGCACCATTATCCCGCCGGGCCGGGGCTCCCCTCATTCAACCCCCCCCCCCGGTCCCCGCCGGGCCGGGGCTCCCCTCATTCAACCCCCCCCCCCGGTCCCCGCCGGGCCGGGGCTCCCCTCATTCAACCCCCCCCCCCGGTCCCCGCCGGGCCGGGGCTCCCCTCATTCAACCCCCCCCCCCGGTCCCCGCCGGGCCGGGGCTCCCCTCATTCAACGCCCCCCCCCCCGGTCCCCGCCGGGCCGGGGCTCCCCTCATTCAACCCCCCCCCCCGGTCCCCGCCGGGCCGGGGCTCCCCTCATTCAACCCCCCCCCCCCCGGTCCCCGCCGGGCCGGGGCTCCCCTCATTCAACCCCCCCCCCGGTCCCCGCCGGGCCGGGGCTCCCCTCATTCAACCCCCCCCCCCGGTCCCCGCCGGGCCGGGGCTCCCCTCATTCAACCCCCCCCCCGGTCCCCGCCGGGCCGGGGCTCCCCTCATTCAACCCCCCCCCCGGTCCCCGCCGGGCCGGGGCTCCCCTCATTCACCCACCCCCTCCGTTTTCACATCCAGGATCTTCTCCACTTCGAACACGTCCTCCTCCTCCTCGCTCTCGGCGCCCGCATCGCCCCCGGCCTGGCCAGACGCCGCCCCCGCTTCCTTCTCCTTCTCCTTCTCCGCCTCGGCTTCGGCCGCCGCCGCCTCCTCCCCGCTCCCGGCCGCCGCCATGTTGGGGGGAATTTCAAGCGACTACAAGCGAAAAGCGCTGCGACAGCCACGGCCAGGCGGGCAGCGCCGTGACGCAGCCTCTGCGGCCAATCAGCGGGCCGAAGCGCAACGTAGAGTCAATCCCAGGCGCCGCTCGGCGTTTAGAGTGACAGGTCCAACTAGCCAATCGGTGGCGCCGCAGGGAAGCGCCAAGCAGAAGAAGAGGAGCGAAGGGGCGGGGCGGGGAGAAGTTCCCGCAGCGGGTGGGCAGGGCGGCGCTCGGGGGGCGCTGGTCTGATCCCGGCGGGGGCCTGGTGGCGGGGGCCGCGGGCAGCCGCAGACCTGCCCCCGGCAAAGGGCGGGGCTGCTGTGGCGACTCTTTTCCCTCCTCCAGCGGGCCCCTCCCTGCCCTTCGGTGCCCGCCGCTTGCCGGGCCGAGCCGTGCGCCCAGGGCACAGCGCCGCGGCCCGCAGCCCCGGGCAGGGGTCCCAGGGCCAGGAAGGGAGCACGGTGATGGTCTGGTCTGACCTCCTGTGTAACGCAGGCCGTAGGACTTCCCGTTGGAACTGGAGCGTATCTTTAAGGAAAAACACCTGATCTTTATTTATAAATTGCCAGAGGTGGAGAGCCCCTAGCCCTGTGTCGGTTGTGCCAATGGTTAATTACCCTCAGTGTTCAAAAGGTGCGGTGCTTGGTCGCCCTCATCATCGGGGCAGATACCAAAGCAGAAACCGAATTGGTCTCTGGCTAGGTTCTCTTTCGCCACAACCTGCAGGACACTGTCTGGAATGGCCCTTTCTCAGGGTTTCATTGGTCACTTGCCTCAGCAGCAGAGAAGCTCTTGGCCATTTCAGTTAGGAGGAGGATCAACCCAATTGTCGTAGGCGGTCAGCTTCGGACCAGTGTAAACACCTTCAGGATGTGACCATACTGGCCAAGGGGAATTTGGTGTACTGATCTCAGAGGGCCTCTCCTTGAATGCCCTGCACAAGGTCCCATTGTTCTGACACAATTTTAATATCTTGATTATCAAGGGTTGAATTCACCGAGGTTCTGTGTCTATTACAGCCTCACCTACAAAGCCAGCTTCTTGACTCGGTCTCCAGCGATTCATCTGTTCAACTCTCAGATTTCAGAGTAGCAGCCGTGTTAGTCTGTATCCGCAAAAAGAACAGGAGTACTTGTGGCACCTTAGAGATGAACAAATTTGTTAGTACTCCTGTTCTTTTTGCTATTCAACTCTGGAGGTCCTCAGTGCAATTTCCAGTGTGTTGGCAAAGATGAAAGCTGTCACATTAATTCAAGTGTACTCACCACATTATACTCATAGTAATTGCTTTCTGCCCACAGGGGCGTGCACAGAAATTCAACTTTAACCCCTTTTGGGGGGGCATGTTCAGCTCTTCCCTCCTGCCCCAGCTCTGGCAGGACTCGCTCTTCCCTCTCTCCTGCCCTGGGTCCAGGAAGAGCTCGCTCTCCTCCCTGCAGCCCCAGGCAGGAGGAGCTCGCTCTCTCTGCCACTGTGGCCTTAGGACTGGAGGAGTTCTGTGCCCCTGATGATTGGGAGGGGGCTGTTCTCCTACTTGCCCCCCCCCCGCATACCTCTGTGCCCACATTGATTATTAGTATTGGATTACAATAATGCCTAGAGATCCCAATCAGGATCAGAACCTTCTTATCTAGGATGCTGTACAACCCATCACCCATATCACCTGCAAAGGCTGATGGGCACAGTGTTATCACTTCCTGTTCTAAACTACTGCATATTTTCATTATTGTGTTTCATGTTAGAAGTGGCCTCATTTCAGAGGTGGATAATGTGAACTCTCTATAGTGTCTATAGCATTGGCAATATGAGTCTCACAATATTTACTGTGCTTCTTATAGCCCCAGGTCCTGAAGCTAAGAATCTCAATTTTCATTTATAAGACCCAAAAAACCTTATTAGCCTTCACATTGCAGAGAATAGCCAGGAAATGTGAACCAAGTGTACCCTAAAGCTCAGAAATCACGTATGCTATGTCTACTCTTAATACTCGTGGGGGAATTCTGTGCCAAAACATTAAAAATTCTGCACACAATTTTAAAAATTCTGTAAAATTCTGCATATTTTGTTTGTCAAAATAACACAATATAATCATGGCAGTTTCAATTATTTTTGTCTTTATTTCAAAATACTTGTCAGCAATTATGTCTGTAACAATACAGAGAACAAAAAAAGATTCAGGGAATGTTTTTTTGACAAATATATTCCTTACTGGGCATATTAATACAGAACTTTGAGCAATAATTCATTTAAACTACAATACATAAACGTATTACCCATGCCCCTCACAAGCAGCACAAAGGCTTGGGGGAGTCAGGGTGGGAGAGGGAAGTAATTGCTGGGAAGGAGCCTGGGAGTGAACCTGGAGGGTTGCTGAGTGTGGGTGGAAGAAGTATGGAACAGTTTTTTGCGGGGGAAGAGGGGGATTGTTAGGGAGTTGGCGATCATCCCCCATGCAGTGCCTCTCCCATTCAGCCATGCACATCTGCCCCATCCCCATGTGTCCTTGCACCCCCATGTCTCTTTAGCCCGGGATAGCTGCATATGTCGCCATGTGGCCCTGTAACCCCACTTCCTCCCATCTCCATGTGGCATCGCAACCCCCACTCATCATTCAACCAGACATAGCTGTCCCTGTTCCCATGTGTCCCTGCAGCCACACGCAGCCACCTCTTTCCCCCCACCCACATGTGGCCCTGAACCTCCACTGCCATTCAGCCCCTGGCTCAATGTCACCACACTAACTCCTGTTCTCCTGGCCCAGTCGGTCTTCCCCACTAGCCCTTTTGAACCCCAGTCTGTGTGACCCCAGCAGCCCCTTGTAACCTGCCCTGTCCAACCCCCATATCCCATGCCTCCTCACCTGGTCCCATGGGCACGGCGCTGTGAGGAAGGCAATCTCTGCCCCTCCTTCTCCATAGCTGGCTAGCCAGTAAGCTAGCTGCCCTCTCTTCTGGCACCACATCAGTCCCTGGTGAGTGAAAGGTATAACTGCAGCTTCCCTTTTCCTCTGCATCAGAAGCAATTATTCTGCGGGGGGCGGAGGGGGGAACTGGGGGTGACATTAATTCTGCACTTGTGTGGTAGTGCAATATTCTCCCAGGAACAATTAAAATGCTACAATGGCATAGCTTCAGTGGCACATACACTGCAGCAGTGCTTCAGTGTAGGCTTACTACAGTGATGGGAGGGATTCTCCTGTTGTTGTAGGTAATCCACATCCCCAAGAGGGGTAGCTAGTTAGAAGGAAGAATTCTTTCATCAACCTAGCCTGTCAAAACTAGAAGTTAGATTGTCTTAACTACATCAAACCCCTGAGAGACAAAGCTATGCTGATATAACTTTTCAGTGTTGACCAGCCCTTAGTCAAATAAAAAGAACCCACATTTTATTATTTTTAGCTAACTCATGATTTTGGGTCTTGACTCATTATTATAGAATGCTTGGGGTGGGCATTACTGTTTATAAATCATTTGGAACCCCTACTGTAAGCTCTTTGTGGCAGGCACATTTTATTACTTTGATGTACAGTCCCATCAGATTTAGGATACTATATAAATAGTAATCCAGAATGAAAAATGGATCCTAAATGTAAAATCATTATCACAGTAAGATTTTGGCAGCCTACAGATTACTTTTTAGCTTGTAAATGCTGCACATTCAGTCAGCCAAAGGGGCTTGTATAAGAGTGGTACAAGATGCTTGGCTCATCTGGTAGGCAGAGTATGCTGTTTTAGTGTTCATAGGCCCTATGCACCCAAGAAGCTAGTGCCAAACTAATATGAGCTCTCCTAGACATGCAGCTATCCCTTGCTTTCAGTCTACCTATCTCCCTCTCATATATTTCCTTGTCCTTCCCATCTCCCCTTGTTTTGTTTTTTTTCTTCCCCATTGTTGGATCTCTCTGTCCATCCTCCCGTTCTTGATATAACATGGTTCTAGGCAGCCACCCTGCTTCTTCAGTGACAGCAGCTCTAGCATGAACATGCTGTGATCCTTATCTGGTTTGCTCTGCTGTTGCTGGTGGGTATCTCTAGGAGTAATGGTCTATACAACAGAGACATAAATGTGGTCCTTCACCAGTGATGGGGAGGGTCAGAAGTTTTTTTAGGGGGGTGGTGGTGGAGAGAGGAATCCTCTCCCAGCTGCAGCAGATGATCCCGCCTGAGCTGATGCTAGCCATAGCTCCTTTTCAGTTAACTAGCAGTGCGAAATTGACAAAGATCACATCAATTTCTTTGCTGTTTCTCCTTGACAAGCACTGGGCAGGAGCAATGGCACAGACACTGCTTTTTCCACTGAGGGGTTTGAAAATACAGAGATTGCCTGTGTGAGGTTGGGAGGGAGGAATTTAACAAGCACTTCAGTTAATTTTTTTAAATTGAGTAGTATTTTACATCTGGAAATAATCAAGTGATGTTTAAAGACAATCCCAGCTCTGGTCAGATATCTTTGTTTTCTACGGAAGAGTCCAGGGGAAAATGGCAAAGATATCCTTTTCCTGTAGGGGCAAAAAACCCAAACCACTTGCTTGTTTGACTGACTTTACTGCTGCTGGGATTTTAATATATTCCACCCGTAGTTTCCTATGGAATGTCAGGCTGCGCCACGTCTGTCTAGTTGCGCTGTAGATGGACATGTGCAGGCTGCATCATGATCAGTGAAATGGTTTCATGTTGCTATTAATATAGTTAATGAAGATGAAGGAAGGAAAGTTTACCTTCTATTCATATTATTATTTCAGTCTGTACTGGTGCATCAGTTTACATTACAAAAGCTTCTTCACAAACCACAGACTTAGAAGCTTTTCTTGTTATACAAGCACGTACATGTTGCAGACTTTCTTGCTCTTAAGGCACCGGCATCCTAGTTTGTTTCCTTGTGAAGGTAGCATGTGGCATAAATATGTTTTAAATTGCAGCAAAGCCTACCAATTTTTAATGTCCCACTTTTAAACCCATCCAAGAATGAAAAAATGGAGATGAGTTAATGGAAAATAGTATTGACTCTAACTAAAAACTATTTAATCTGCAAATTTCTTTCAGGCAGAGAGACTGGGATAATCAGCCAAATTCATCTCTACTTAACTTGGTAGACTTCCTTTACATCAGAGACGAATTTGGCATAAATGTTTGTTCTTTCATTCAGTCTTTCAGATCAGGCCTGAGGACTAATGGTTGTGAATTATTCACTCTTCAGTAGCTAAAAGAAAAGGAGTACTTGTGGCACCTTAGAGACTAACGAATTTATTTGAGCATGAGCTTTCGTGAGCTACAGCTCACTTCATCGGATGCATACCGTGGAAACTGCAGCAGACTTTATATATACACAGAGAATATGAAACAATACCCCCTCCCACCCCACTGTCCTGCTGGTAACAGCTTATCTAAAGTGATCATCAAGTTGGGCCATTTCCAGCACAAATCCAGGTTTTCTCACCCTCCACCCCCCACACACAAATTCACTCTCCTGCTGGTGATAGCCCATCCAAAGTGACAACTCTTTACACAATGTGCATGATAATCAAGGTGGGCCATTTCCAGCACAAATCCAGGTTTTCTCACATCCCCCCCACCCCCATACACACACAAACTCACTCTCCTGCTGGTAATAGCTCATCCAAACTGACCACTCTCCAAGTTTAAATCCAAGTTAAACCAGAACATCTGGGGGGGGGGGGTAGGAAAAAACAAGAGGAAATAGGCTACCTTGCATAATGACTTAGCCACTCCCAGTCTCTATTTAAACCTAAATTAATAGTATCCAATTTGCAAATGAATTCCAATTCAGCAGTTTCTCGCTGGAGTCTGGATTTGAAGTTTTTTTGTTTTAAGATAGCGACCTTCATGTCTGTGATTGCGTGACCAGAGAGATTGAAGTATTCTCCGACTGGTTTATGAATGTTATAATTCTTGACATCTGATTTGTGTCCATTTATTCTTTTACGTAGAGACTGTCCAGTTTGACCAATGTACATGGCAGAGGGGCATTGCTGGCACATGATGGCATATATCACATTGGTGGATGTGCAGGTGAACGAGCCTCTGATAGTGTGGCTGATGTTATTAGGCCCTGTGATGGTGTCCCCTGAATAGATATGTGGGCACAATTGGCAACGGGCTTTGTTGCAAGGATAAGTTCCTGGGTTAGTGGTTCTGTTGTGTGGTATGTGGTTGTTGGTGAGTATTTGCTTCAGGTTGCGGGGCTGTCTGTAGGCAAGGACTGGCCTGTCTCCCAAGATTTGTGAGAGTGTTGGGTCATCCTTTAGGATAGGTTGTAGATCCTTAATAATGCGTTGGAGGGGTTTTAGTTGGGGGCTGAAGGTGACGGCTAGTGGCGTTCTGTTATTAACACGGCTGTTACTCTGAAACTCTTCAGTAGCTGCAACTTTCAGTCAGGTTTCACAGTTAATGTACCTTTTTTCCTTCTTTCATCGGGTTATGAATTGTAAGTTTCGGACAATATGGGGTAAAATTCTGGCCTCATTAAAATCCATGGGAGTTTTGTCATTGACTAAAATGGAACCAGGAATACACACATGGTCTTTTTCTTCTCCATTTTAAAAAGTCTTTAACTCCTCTCCTTGGATTTTGGACTGCATGGGAGAGAGATGTTGTTGTAACTGATCTCTCAAGGTTATCATTCCAGGGTAGAAGTTGATCAATTTGATACCACTTGCATATTACATATCAACATTTGTTAATTTTAAAATGCCTATTTAAATCATTTTAAAAATCTACAATCTACAAAATCTATGGAAGATTCAAAGTGAGTGTTTTTTTTAACTTTCCACTCACAGTATGGATTCAGCTTGAACCTACTAATATATGCAAGAAAATTAGTAAAATAAATAAATAGCTCACTCATAATCAAATAGTAACAGAAAATCTGGCAACAGTAATAAATTATAGCATTAATAGTATAGGGCTTGCTTCTCATTAAATCAATGGGAGTGAGAGCCGGGCTTTGATGAGGCATAACTCTAAGCACATGCATGGTTTCATTGAAAGGATTACTCACATGCTTAAATTTAAGCAAGTATACATCTTTGCAGGACTGGGGCTTCAGATAAAATGGTTACCTACCTTTCGTAACTGTTGTTCTTCAAGATGTGTTGCTCATGTCCATTCCATCCTAGGTGTGTGTGCGCCCATGTGCAAAGTTGTCAGAGACTTTTGCCTTAGCAATATATCCCTAGGGCTGGCTATGGCACCCCCCTGAGGGCTGCGCTCATGCGTCAGTATATCAGGTGCCACCAGCCCTACACCCTCTCAGTTCCTTCGTGCCGGCAACTCTGACAGAGGGGCAGGAGGGCGGGTAATGGAATGGACACGAGCAACACATTTCGAAGAACAACAGTTACGAAAGGTAGGTAATCGTTTTTTCTTCTTTGAACGCTTGCTCATGTCGATTCCATTCTAGGTGACTCTCAAGCAGTATCCCTGGAGGTGGGCTCAGAGTTCACAGACGTGCAGCTTGTAACACCACTCTACCAAAACCAGCGTGTTCGAGTAGCCTGCTGGGGAAAGGGGAATAGCACCGAGCCAGCCTGGACTCCCCCTATCAGGGCTGAGGGTTGGTGTTTTCTGATCAGGGTGCAGCCTGGACCTTCACAGGGCAGCTTGATGCAAAGTGTCCTGGTTCCCAGCACTGATTCTTCCCCATGTCAGAGAGGTGGGGCCATTCTTCTCCATGTCAGAGAGGTGATTGACTTGCATGCATTTGAGCAACAGAGGAAGGACTGGTGATATGGGAGGCTGGAGCTGGAAGGGCTGGCGGGAGCCAGGAGGACTACCTTTTTTTCTCAGCGACATTTGGTCAGGCAGTCATCGATCTTGATGCATGGGTCGACTATAGCATTAAGGCTGGATGGGGATTCCACCTGTGCCAGTTCATCTATCGTTGTTGAGGTCAAGTCAGAAATGATAACTCTGGGTGCCCTCATTCCACATAGTGTCTCCTACCAAAGTGTCAGAACTCTCCTGCATATTTAGCACTGGCTGGGGTCCCTGCTGCAACAGGTGAAGCATAGCTTTGGCCATACTCACAACCTGGATAATCAAAGATCATCATAGCTCTAAAAATGTCCTCAAATTGTCTTAGAAGCAGGCTTGATTGTTCTAGGAGCAGAGACACCCAAGCTAGGGCCTCCCCCCGTAAGTAGGCTGATAATCAGTCAGATAACTACTCGGGCTTGGTCACTGGGCTATGACTGATTGAAAAACCCACAAAATTTGTCATGATTGCTATTAAACTTGCCAGGCAGGAAGCGTGGGCTTGCAGGCAGCGGGGTTGGAGCTGAAGGTGGCATGGTTTGAGCTTGTCGGACCACATTCTGTACCTGCAGGGTGGCAGCCTGGGCCTGCAAGGTCTGTAGGGCTCCCACTATGTTCATCAGAGAGAAATTGGCCTTTCTAGAATTCATGTTTCATGTATCAGCTGTAGTTCTCTTAGTGTTTCTATTTGCGCTGCTCAGACTGTCAGTACCCAGGACATGGATGGTTCTTTCTAATTAGGGTGACCAGATGTCCCATTTTTAAAGGGACAGTCCTATTTTTGGGGGGTAATAGGTATAGGCACCTATTACTCCCCACCCCCGTCCCGTTCTTTCACAGTTGCTATCTGACAGGTTTCAGAGTAACAGCCGTGTTAGTCTGTATTCGCAAAAAGAAAAGGAGGACTTGTGGCACCTTAGAGACTAACCAATTTATTTGAGCATGAGCTTTCGTGAGCTACAGCTCACTTCATCGGATGCATACCGTGGAAACTGCAGCAGACTTTATATATACACAGAGAATATGAAACAATACCTCCTCCCACCCCACTGTCCTGCTGGTAATAGCTTATCTAAAGTGATCATCAGGTGGGCCATTTCCAGCACAAATCCAGGTTTTCTCACCCTCCACCCCCCCACACAAATTCACTCTCCTGCTGGTGATAGCCCATCCAAAGTGACAACTCTTTACACAATGTGCATGATAATCAAGTCGGGCTATTTCCTGCACAAATCCAGGTTTTCTCACATCCCCCCCATCCCCATACACACACAAACTCACTCTCCTGCTGGTAATAGCTCATCCAACCTGACCACTGTCCAAGTTTAAATCCAAGTTAAACCAGAACATCTGGGGGGGGGGGGGTAGGAAAAAACAAGAGGAAACAGGCTACTGTCAGTTTGGATGAGCTATTACCAGCAGGAGAGTGAGTTTGTGTGTGTATGGGGGTGGGGGAGATGTGAGAAAACCTGGATTTGTGGAGGAAATAGCCCGACTTGATTATCATGCACATTGTGTAGAGAGTTGTCACTTTGGATGGGCTATCACCAGCAGGAGAGTGAATTTGTGTGGGGGGGTGGAGGGTGAGAAAACCTGGATTTGTGCTGGAAATGGCCCACCTGATGATCATTTTAGATAAGCTATTACCAGCAGGACAGTGGGGTGGGAGGAGGTATTGTTTCATATTCTCTGTGTATATATAAAGTCTGCTGCAGTTTCCACGGTATGCATCCGATGAAGTGAGCTGTAGCTCACGAAAGCTCATGCTCAAATAAATTGGTTAGTCTCTAAGGTGCCACAAGTACTCCTTTTCTAGTTGCTATCTGGTCACCCTATTTCTAATGGTTAGAGCAGGAATTGGTAACCAGGGCTAGGAGCCCAGCATGGGCGGTGGGTATAATAGACTGGGGGAAATTCCGCCTCCCCTGGTGCTGCCGTGGCCGCCGGTCCCCCAGTTGCAGGGTTTCGCAGCAAAGTTATTGCTTTATCATGCCCCAGGCAGGTTCCAGGGTGGCTGAGGAGGCCCATACCGCCTGCGCAGCTGCCCTGGAATCTGCGTGGGGCATATCAAAAGTGTCTTCTAACAGACGCTTTTCCCTGCGTGGTTGGGTCCGGGCAGGGGAGGCATGGCGTGGCTTCAGCCAGCCCTGGGCTCCCCCGGGTGGGGTGGCTTGGGGCTTCAGCCAACTTGTGGCTCCTCCAGCCGTGTGTGTGGGTGTGTGTGTGCGTGCTCCAGGCTGCGGCTGGCCCGGGGCTCCTCCGGGCATGTGGAGGGAGGGACTCAGGGCTTCAGCCAGCCCGGGACTCCTGCGGCTGCGAGAGGCTCTCTGGGTGGAGGGTGTAGGGGGGTCTCAGGGCTTCTGCCATGGGAAGGGCACAGGTGGAAGGGGCAGAGCTTGGGGCTAGTCTCCCCAGAGGAGGGCTCCGCCCACCACCCATGGAGCCCAGTGTCAGAGCCTGAGTAAGGAATCAGAGCACAGGGTCAGAACTGGAGTCAGAGGCCAGATGCCAGGGCCGAGGGTCAGAGCCAGGTTGCCTGGAGTAAGGCAAGGCAGGAGCAGGCCTGGAACAAGGCAGGAGCAGGACTGAAAACAAGCAAGTGCAGGAGCTATCAAAGCCATGGTCAAATGCTTTGAGCAACTGATGCTGCTGCTGGGCTTAAGAGCTGGTGTGCTGACTCTTCCAACTCGGTAGCATAGCCAAGCGGCTCGCAACCTTTCCAGACTACTTTCAAGAGTCTGATTTGTCTTGCATACTCCCAAGTTTCTCCTCACTTAAAAATGACTTGCTTACAAAATCAGACATAAAAATACAAAAGTGTCGCAGCACACTATTACTGAAAAATTGCTTTGCATTTTTACCACATAATTATAAAATAAATCAATTGAAATATAAATATTGTACTTGCATTTCAGTGTATATTATATAGAGCAGTATAAACAAGTCAGTGTCTGTATGAAATTTTAGTTTGTACGGACTTTGCTAGTGATTTTTATGTAGACTGTTGTAAAACTAGGCAAATATCTAGATGAGTTGATGTACCCCCCCCCCCCGGAATATATGCCCATGCGTAACCCCAGGCATACATGTACCCCTGGTTGAGACCCACTGGCATAGCCAATCAGGCAGCCTACTACAGGCCAGCTGTGCTCATTAAGGGGCCCAGACACTGGCTCTGCTAATGCAGTCCTTGGATCCCCAAACAGGAGAATCTCAAATAGGCAGAGATTTTACCACTGTATTTGATTTTACCACTGTATTTCGCACTGGTGCAACTGCTGCTAGAATACTGTGCACAATTCAAGAAGGATGTTGATAAATTGAGAGGGTTCAGAGAAGAGCAAGGAGACTGATTAAAAGAGTAGAAAACATGTCTTATAGTGAGAGATCCCAGGAGCTCAATTTATTGAAGCTTAACAAAGAGAAGGTTAAGGAGTGACTTGATCACTGTTTAAAATTACCTACATGGGGAACAAATATTTGTTAATGGGCTCTTCAGTCTAGCAGACAATGGTATAATAAGATCCAGTGGCTGGAAGTTGAAGCTAGACAAATTCAGACTAGAAATAACAGTGAGGGTAATTAACGATTGGAACAAATTACCATGGATCATGGTAATTCTCCATTACTGGCAATTTTAAAATCAAGATTGGATGATTTTCTAAAAGATATGCTCTGGGAATTAATTATTGGGGAAATTCTATGGCCTGTGTTATACAGAAGGGCAGACTAGATGATCATAATGGTCCCTTCTGGCTTTGGAATCAATGAATTTCTGTGCGAAATAACCCTTAATGGGACAATGTTAGCTTGAAATGTAATTTTTAAAGAAGAGTTAAAGGTAGTTTCAGTAACTAAAGCCTTATCTACACTACACAGTTTTGTCAGCAAAAGGCAGCTTTTGCTGACAAAACAGTGGAGGTGTCCATACAATGCTACTTTTTGCAGCAAAATTCTCCTGTTTTGCTGACAAAATAAAACCACCTCAATGAGAGGCTTAGAGCTTTTTGCAGCAAAGTTAAAGCAACAAAGCAACAGTGTAGATGCCGCCATTTGTTATATCGCCGTAACTGGCCTCCCCCAATATTTCACAATGCCTGCTGGGACCATTCTGCTCCCTGTTTTGAACTCTGTTTCTCTGCAGGCATGCGCCCCTCCCCTTTCAAAGCTCCAGGAAGTTTTGACATTAATTTCCTCAGCGTGGAGAGCTCATATGTTGAGCATGCAGCTCCCAGCAGGAAAACAGCAACATGCTCTCCTGCCTGGACTACAGGGGAGGTGGATCATTGCTCTGTGGGCTGAGGGAAGTGGGAAAAGTCAGAGGAATCACAGAACCATTAATGTGGAATCCTGCTCTCCCTCGCACTAGGAACACAGTGGCAGGCAGAGAAGGCTGCTGCTGCGAGTGGGAGAGGTGGGGAGAGACTGGTATGCTGTACAGAACCAGGGAGGGAGGCGGGGCCTGATGTGTGTGTGGGGGGGGGTGTCTCCTTCCCCCTGCCTCAGGATTAGATGGTTCTGGCTGCTGTCTGAACTTAAAAAAACAGCATGCCGACACCCTCACTCTCCCACAACACTCCCCCCACCCACTCTCTCTCACACTCCCCCAACACCACACACTCTGTCTCTTCCCACACACACACACTCTCCTCCTACCCCCTTCAGTTGAAAAGTGGCTGGCAATCTAGTAGGATGCCCATGGAACAATGGGATTGAGAAATGTGCATCATGTGATGCTGTACTTGCCCCATGAGGCACTGCAAACCCTTCCCAAAGCACCCTGCGGCCAGTTGCACAGTGAGATAGCTACCCACAGTGCACTGCTCTATGTATCGATGCAAGAGCTGCTTGTGTGAATGCACTCTGCCAACACTAGGAGCATAGTGTAGACATGCAACAGCGGTTTAATTAAAGCAGTTGCTGTATGTTGACAAAACTCTGTGGTGTAGAAGAGGCCTAAATTGGCCCCAAGTTTCCCTGCCAATTTTTGTGGTTTTGCAATCACATTTCCTGTCTTTCAAGAGTGTCTCTCTCTCTCTCCTTGTGTAAAAGACTCACACAAACAAGGGAATTTGACTATGCGCAAAATGCTGTTAAACAATCTGAAAAAGCCAGAAAAATATGCTTTTTTAAATGACTTTCAGAGATTAGTCATTAGGTGTTTATTGTAACAACTGTACAGTAGATAATAAGTTTTCAAACCAAAGTGAGATTTTTAGCATTATATTGTCTCTCTGAATAAGCAGATAACCATTTTCTGCATTTGCAGCATTTTCCACACTGTCTTAAAATGCAGTTCCTTTTAAAACACATTGCAGTAGTCCAACCACAAGGTGCCAAAGACACAGGTAAAAGTAGCAATGTCTGTGTTGGAAAGATAAGGTTGCTACCTGGACATCCAGAAGCAGTTAGGGATCTAGTAATTCACAGATTGCTGACATGAGAGAGTAATATGCCCATAATGATTATCACAGATACGCAGTTTCTTCTGGTTGCATTTCAATGAGAAACTCAACCGAATGAATTATCTAACTACCTAAGTGAAAACCTTGAAATGTAATAAAGAATGTTTATTCGCTTTTTATTATTCAGGTTCTTATACTGTCAACATCAGTGTACTGAAGTATTTCCTTGCTGATGTAATTCCTTTATTATATTACAGTTTTTTTATATAGTGCTACTGGTCCATAGAAGTGGATAAGATTTATAGAAGAAATCAAGTTTATATTAAACATATTATAAAAGCATTAGCACTGCAAAATGGTTTATTTCAATTAAAAATCATCTAACATGGAAGCTAGACATTGAGTTTTAAACAGTGAATTGCAGTATATGTTTACTTAGTAAAACACTATATTTAAATTTAAAATTACCCTGTCCTTATTGATGACAATATAAGAAAAGACCCCAAATTTCCATGCCCTTGGTTAATTTCCTGGATATTAAAACTACCCAATCCTTATACAGATATAAAATCAAATTATCCTCTATTAATGCAGTGAACTCCTGTAATTTGTCTTATAATTGCAAAATGAGTAAAGTAAAGTAGTTAACTTTTATAGAAGTTTTCTGTGATTAAATACTTGGAGGAAAGTTGGTGCTGATTAACTCGATACCCAACAACTTCTTAGTGGCAGAGTCCCAATCCTTCCCAAGTTCAAGTCGATGGCAGATGGCTGGAAATTGTCTGTCAACTCTTCTTACCCATTCCACTGCTTTCTTTACTGAAGCAAAAGCCCAGTGAATAGCACTGTATATAGAAATAAAGTGTGATTATACTGAAATATGAGAACAGTGACTTGACCGAGCAGCTACTGCAGCTGTCTACAAACTAAGTACAATCAAATGCACCAAAGGATACAAGAAAAAAATCTTGTCCTTGCCAACAAAGTCACTTGGTGAAGAAAATATCAACAATACTTCAACCCAATCATTAACAAAAGATTGCTTTATATATATATGATAATTTGAGGCAGAGATTTCAAGAAAAAACAGAGTCCAGCCTGAGCAGCTGTCATGGAGGAAGAGATGTAGGGTCAAATTCACAAATTTTTGGGCTTGTCTACATGGGGAAGTTAGTGTCGAATAAGCTAAGGAGTGATTTGAAAGTGCACTGTCTACTTTGCACAAACTCCCTGTGTGGACACTCTTAATTCGCACTGAGTGCCTTTATGCACTTTAGCTTAATACACTTCCAAAGTGTAAGAATGCAGAGTAGCTAATGTGCACTAGCTACTCCAGTGATCTCGGTGGCGTGAAATTAGTCCATAAAAAACATCTCATCAAGACAGTAATATCAGATTTGATTCTCAACTTTTGGGTTCTCAATGTGTTCATATCTATGCAGAGTTCCTCCCATTTTCCTTCTCTCCCTACTGTTTTAACCCAACATTACATTTTATTATGTACTGCATTCCTGATTGAGGTTACAGGACAAAACCAATTTAAGCATCTCTCTAGTCTATTTAGGTTTTTATACCATACTCAGCATGTAGTAGGTGTGTGCCTTCCAGTAACGCATTAAGCAACATGACACATCTATCGTGTTATCTGTAACTTGTCACAGAAGCCCTAGGTATTTAGAGCCAGATAACATCTCCCACAGAAACACCAGAGGCAGAGAGACTGCAGAGGAAGATTTTGCAAGGTTTTCCTTGCTGCAAGTTCCTATAATTTTTTGGGGGTGGGTGGAAGGAGAAGGAAGGTGGGGTATAATACCCCACACTACATGCAGCAGTTCAACTCCCAGAATTCACATACCATGGGGAATCTGCTGGAGGCCAGAGTCATCTGTATGGTGTTCCTGTTCCTTCATGCTCTCCTAGATCTCTGCTGCTCTCCCCCTTCCCTTTGGTGGAGTGATGCTGACAGGCTCCCCAGCTGTCTGGTGTTCATTATACCCCACAGTAAAGGGGAGTTCCACGATGCAGAGATCGTCCATGCAAAACGTAATATAGCATGCAGCTGTATTACATTGCAGAGGGCTCTTGTGTGGGGAGCATCTGCATTTCCCAGGCCACTTGGAGGGTTAATGGACAGGGTGGGGACTGTGGTGTGGAGGATGTTGATATTAGGGGTAGATGATCTGTGCCATATATCTAAGAGCCTCATCGAGCCCTAAAATTAATTCTGTTCCCATTTACTTTATAAATAAAGGTTTTTTGCTGATGCAGGACATTGTTTATGTATTTCTTAATTTTATAGACCATATTTTCAAAACAAAGATTTTGTTGTAAGAAGCAATGCATAGACACTGTCAATTATACTTTTCATTCTTTGTCTACATCCATATCCTGTAGTATTTTAGTTACCAATACCCAATAACTATTCATCTTATACATGTTAAAATGTTCAGCAGTTTACATTCATACATTAAATATTTAATGTATGCATGAATCTAAAGCACACCTTGAAGTGGGCGAATCATCCAGTTTCATTAGAGATTTGAAGGTTATCCCTTCCAGTTGCTGTTTATACCGTATGAACTGCAGCACCAAAAGTGTAGCAATCAACTGCAATACTTCTCTTCCTTTAGGACCTAAAAAGGAGGGGGAAAGGTGTGATTCTTAGTATAATTGTTACTTGTTAACATAGAAAGTTAATATTTGATATTTTGTAGTACTTGCTGGCAAAGTAATAGTCATGCTCACAAAATCTGGTTATCCTAATGCTGTTTAATTTTGTTTCATCACCCAATATACACAGTAATCCATGTTTTTTAGAAGCCGTTTCGGAGACATATAGTTCGCTCCTGTGTTGGAGTCAGAACCCAAGGGCTGGCAGTGTGCTGCTTGCTGGGTTTTTGTGGTTTGGGGTTGCTTCCATCATGTTCCACTTAGGTCTTTGTGCAAGCAGCAAGGGGAAACTTGTAGGATTTCTGATCTCTGATGAAGCACTGGAGCAGCAGCTTTGGTAAGACAGTGATTAAAGTGCATACCTCAACCCAATTTTTATTTTTGCCCAGTTTGCACTCCCCATGCACACTTTAAGCCTGTCCCCTAGTGATTCAGAGAGGACAAACTTTGTTCATGTTAATTTTCTGCCTGCCAACAGCACAGAGCAATAGCTGAAAAGGAATAAGGAAATGTGTACATGAAAGATGTAAACAACATAATGGAAAAGGGTGGGAAGAAGCAGTACATCAGTGTAGTTTGGAATGTATGTGTGAGCTGGAAGATGACACAGAATGTACTATTATTTATTATTTGCACTACGTTAGCACCCAGGAGCCCCATCATGGACAGGATCCCATTGTGCTAGACACTCTACAGACAGAACAAAAAGACAATCCCTGCCCCAAAGAGCTTACAATCTAAACAAACAACACAAACACATGATGTGGAGGGAAGGGTATACACACAAGCAGAGTGAACAATATGATGGAAGCAAATTCTTCTTCAACACTTAGCCAGACAGTTGGCCATAGCAATTGTTTGCCATTTGGTCCGTTCCTGCCCAACCGCAAAGGCTTGACAGCCCGAGAATCCAACATTGGGACAGACTTGATGAACCCATGTAATAGGGGATCTGCCTCTGGCCGCCTCCACCCCTCGGTTGGTGCAATTTTATCTTGGATGTTACAAGCCACCCAGAGAACAGCGTTCACTGGAACGTCTTGTGGCATCCTAGTGACATGTCTGAAAATCATCAGGCACCGCCTATGGGCAATGGCCCCAGTAGTCTGTAGACCTGAACAACCATAAACATCTGCGTTACAGATGAAGTCATTCCACTTTATGCCCAGTATATGATGTTGACATTTTGTGTGGAAAGCATCCAGCTGGTCCCTGTTCACTTCTACCCTCAACCAATCTGCTGAGCAGACGATTGGCTATAGGCATCCAAATGTCATGATAGTTCTATTTTTATGGAGGGGAGAGGTAGCAGGTCAGCTAAATGGAAAGTGAAGGGAAGAGGGTGAGGGGAGAAGAGGGTAAAAGGGGCAACAAGTTTGGAGTAAAGCTAAGGTGAGGAAACTGAAGGAGAGGAGGGGAGTTTTGAAGCAAACAGCCATTCAGCACAGGGCAGAGAAAGTCTAGTCTACAGAAAGTTCTCCAAGATCCCTGCTTTGTATGTCTCTGTCACTAGTGGCTGGAGACAGTGGCTGGCTCCTCTTTGCTGCTTAATTCCAAGCCCACATGGGGGGAAGAGGGAGAAGGAGCAGCACTACCTGGGTCCTACTGCCCCCAGAATATAGGGGGGATTCCCCTGCATAGTTTTGGGGCCAGCAGGGTGCTGGGGGAGGGATGGCCTCAGCTGGGCCCCATTTTGCCTTCCTCCCCATTATGTAGAAGGGGCCCCACCCGTCTGAGGATGAAAGTGGGAACATTTGAGTCTGATTTTTTTGCTAATACAATTAAACATTTCAGAGTTGCTAATCTAGCATGTATAATAACCGGGACAAAAAGAACCTCCACGGATGCCCATAACATGCTGCCTCCATAGGACAGGCACACAGCAGCCAGAACACACCACTGAAAGGACGCTCTAGCAGAATCTTGAATTTTTAAAAATTAATTACTTCAGAACACTTCAAATTGATAGTGTCTATTTAAAATTCAGGGTGAGCCCATCTTAAGCCATTGTTAGTAATATGGAAAATATACATTAATATAAGCTCTACTGCACACGCATACATTTAAAAAAAAACCAAAACATTAACTGTACTACCATCCAGCTACTTTTAATGAATGAGAAAACAACTGATTTACCTAGGGACCAAATGCCTTTTTTTGCAAGGAAAATATTGGTTAAATAATCCACATCAAGATCCAAGATAACCCCAAGTTCTGGGCTGAGATTCCAAAAACCATCCTGTGAAATAAACCAAAGAAAAAAAAAACAGACAAAAGTCTTCCTAAAACATTCAAGACATTGCAAAAATCACATTAGAAATATCAAAGTACAGCTAGGAAAGTAATTACAATAAAATGTTCAAATGACTTATGCAAAAAATATAATGAACTTTAGTGAATTAGTGAGTGATCCTCAAACTTTAAGATCTAAAATTCAAAAGCATGATGTATCGACATTAACTAGTGTAGCTAAAATGGATTCTTATTGTGAGGCTATGCCTTAACCAATCCACATACCTCCTGGCCGCAGCCGGCATACTAACAGTGACATATGTACCACAGTTGGAGAACCTCTGGAATAAATTATCTGACCAGTCCTACATCAATGGAGTACTAAAAACAAGCCAATAAGATGACTGCAAACCATTAGCTTCTTTCCATTATTTATCCCACGTACAGTAATGTGTGTTATTTGCAATGATATGTGTGGGTTAGAATAATGAGTGGGGTGTGCTGAGTGGGAAGTGAACCTCTGTGGGATAGGGAGGTTGAGACAGGGGATCAGAAAGCACAAGAGGTGGGAACATTGAGTTTCAGAGGCAGGGCCAGCTCTACCATTTTTGCGGCCCCAAGCAGTGAAAAAACCTGCCGCCACTGAATTGCCGCCGCGGACAGCAGGAGAGAGAGAAGCCGCTGCCGAATTGCCGCCGTGGCCAGCGGAACGGAGAAGCTGCTGCCCAGTAGCCGCGGCGGCGGAAACTCTACCACCCCTTTCTGACTGCCACCCCAATCACCTGCTTGGAGCGCTGGTACCTGGAGCCGGCCCTGTTCAGAGGGAAGTGGGGCAGCAGCGGCGGCACCAGCAGCAAGTTCTTTGTTTTCAGATACTCAGTTAGATACAAACCAAACAATAAAATATTAACTTGCGAGAAGTTTTAAAATAAATAATTTGAAAATTACCCTAAAAATAATGCTCAAAGTAGAGTACCTCCCCAACTGAATTCAGCAGAAAAGGATCCGCTCCACTGAGAAAACAACAGCCTCCATGAAATTAGTAAATGGGCTATTTGTATTGTAAAATACAATGTGAAGTTTATTAAATCCCATTCCATTTTATTTGACACGAGATTGGAAATGCTGATAAGTAGGAAAAAGACACATACTAGACCGTTTGCTACTCTCAAAACAGGTGGAACACAAAGCTTTGAACTTTCACATTCAAATCAAAATGTGTCCCAGGTGATAAGGATAATGATCTTGAAATCAAATCTGATTTTGCATAATTTTAAAAAATATTGATTCTCTAATGTTAAATATTCAATAGGCTAAATGTTTAGCCTAGCCTGAACTGGAACTGCATTTTTGTTCTTGCAGCTTTACAAGAACAAAAGCTGCAAGTGCAATTTTGTGCCCACAGTTACTTGCGGACACAATTAAGGTAATTTAGATGACTAAATATCTGATTTAAAGGCATAATCAGGTAAACACAAAGTAACATTACAATGGAGGCAAGGTGTTGGAAAATCTGTCCCATTAAACTTAATTACAATAGTAAATTACATTGTACTAGAAACGTTTTTTCTTTAATGAATGCTCAAGTTTGGCAATCCTGTTGGAATTATATAATGTTGCAACTCACTGGATTTGACCCCAAAGTGAAGAACAGCTGCTATAGACAATACAGCTGAAGGCTGTTACAATGACCAGAGGAGACAGGCAACAGGAGAAGCAAATGAGAGTGAGTTTAAAGAGGGAACACGAAGCCAGATATACCCAATAAACATTCTCTAAACTTAGGCCAATAAACACTGCTCCCCTCTCCCTGCACCCAAAAAATCCTACAAGTGTAAAAATAATGCAGCCAGACGTCCAGCATCAAAGTGGGGGCTATCCAGTTTATTGCACTGAACGTAGCAGGTATGATTACCTGCCGTGGGGGCAGGTGGCATGTGTGTGAATTCAGTGCAAGCAGCTCACAGCCCTCAGATACCAAGTACAGGCCTTTGAGACCAGAGTGAATGAACTAGATGAGCTAAGAGAGACAGAGATGTACGTAGAGGAGATTTTCCAGGACACAATAAAACAGTCCCTCTCCCAGTATGACAGCCTCTGTGCTGCTGAGGAGGTTGAAAGACTTGGGGAAGGAAAACATCAAACTGGAGTAGAGGGAAATAATCCCATAGTTGGGACCCTCCTTTCAGATGATGTCATGGTATCCTCTTGCACTGAGGATACCTGTCCAGTGGAGGGGACCCCAGTTATTAGGAAGAGACAGTGTGACAGAATGTATCCGTGTCCACACAATTGTAATTTTTTTTTGTACAAAGCATGTCTTGTAAGGTATCATTTGAAAATTCATAATTTGCTAGTAAATACTATCCTGATAAAATATGTGTGGCAACATTGTATGTTAAGTTATAAAATTTCCCTGTATGATGTTATTAACACATGTTCCAAATCACAGCCCTACCCAAGCAGAAGTTGGCAAACAGGTCTACCTCAAACAAAGGAATGTGTGCTTAATTTGAGTTTAAGCTGCAAACAGAGTTATCAAGCACGAAGGGAAATAAAGAAAGCTGAAACCGGTGAGGAAAAAGCAGCAGGAAACATCCTTCCCCATAGACTTTTTGTCTCTTGGTACCCAGCTGGAAATGTTTTTTAAGCGGGGAACTGAAACTATAAAAAAAAAAAGGGACACACCCAATGACACCTCCTCTCACTGCCCATTGCACTAACGGCACCTGAAGCGACAAAGAAAACGTTCATTGGACTCTGGGAAAAGAGGTCCTGACTTAAGAAGTCTGGTCAGTAAGACTTCTGAAAGCATGTGGTGAGAAAACTTTGCTTTGAATGTAACTAAGGCCTGGGCCTGGGGGAGGGGGGGGTGTTTGAACTAAGATACGCAACTTCAGCCACGCTATTCACGTAGCTGAAGTCAAAGTATCTTAGTTCGACTTACCTGGCTGTCCTCACAGTGGCAAGCTGACTGCGGCGGCTCCCCCGTCGACCCCACTTACTCCTCCTGCTGAGGTGGAGTACAGGTGTCGATTCGGGGATCGATCACTACCCGCCGATCCAGCAGGTAGTGAAGACGTACCCATAGTTAAGATATGCACCAGTTGAGGTTAACCTTTATTTTTCTTATAAACATGTCTGACTTTTATGCCTCATTACTTGTACTCACTTAAAATCTTACTCCTTGCAGTTAATAAACTTGGGGTTTTTTTTGTTTTATCTCATCTGGTGTGTTTAAATTGAAATATATGGAAACTCCATTTGGGGTGGCAAGTTGTATGCATATAATTTCTATTAAAGAAATAACAGACTTTATATAACTTCTGTTGTCCAGGAGAGGACTGGGCAGTAAAGGACATATATTTCTGGGGGGAAATCTAAGACTGGGGGTATGTTGGGGTCATGCTGCAGTATAACCGAGGCTGGTGAGAACTGGAGTGTAATCCAAATCTGGTTGGCAGGCCGCAGTTACACACAAATACTCAGGGTATGGCTTGCATGCTGGAAGGCTATTTGTGAGCAAGCCAGGTGGGAACTCCTTCAGCATGGCATCGTAAGGCACCCAAGATTGCAGGGCAAGGGTGACATAGCTACTCTTTAGTCTAGAGCAGTGGTCTCCAACCTTTTTATGCACAAGATCACTTTTTGAATTTAAATGGCAACCCAGGATCTATCCTGCACCTTCCCTGAGGCTCTGCCCTTCCCCAAAGCCCCATCCGGCTCACTCCATCTCCCCCTCTCTCCGTTGCTCGCTCACTTTCACTGGGCTGGGGCAGGGGGTTAGGGTTCAGGAGGGGGTGCGGGCTCTGGGCTGGAGCCAAGGGGTTTGCAGTGTGGAAACTGTGAGCCTGGAGCAGGGGATTGGGGTGCAGGAGGGAGTGAGGGGTACAAGCTCTGGCAGAGAGTTTGGGTGCAGGAGGGGGCTCCTGACTGGGCAGAGTGTTGGGGTGCAGGAGGGGGTATGGCCTGCTGGCTCTGAGACAGGGCTCAGGGCTGGGGCAGAGGCTTGGGGTGCAGGAGGGGTTCGGTTGCAGGAGGCGGTATGGGGTGCTGGCTCCAGGAGGAGAGTTGGGGTGTGGGCTCCCACCGGGTGGCACTTACCTCGGGTGGCTCCCGGTCGGCGGTGCAGCAGGGCTAAGGCAGGCTCCCTCCCTGCTCTGGCCCCATGCTGCTCCCGGAAGGGGCCAATGCGTTCCACATTCCTGGTCAATGGGAGCTGCAGGGGCGGTGCCTGCAAATAGGGGCAGTGCACAGAGACCCGTGCCCACCTTCCCCTTCCCCGGGGCTGCAGGGGCGTGCTGTCCACTTCTGGGAGCAGCATGGGGCCAGGGCAGGCAGAGAGCCTGCCTTAGCGGCAGCCCCGCTACACCACCAGACTTTTAGCGCCTAGAGATCGTGATCAACTGGGAGAGTCTCCAGGATCGACCAGTCAAATTGCAATGAGGAAATTACTTACTTTGTGCAGTAACGATGGTTCTTCGAGATGTCTGTCCCTATGGGTGCTCCACTGTAGGTGTATGTGCGCTCCTGCACCTCTAATCGGAGATTTTTGGTAGCAGTGTCAGTTGAGCCCACATATGTGCTCTCCCTCCCTCCTGGTCTGTCTCGAGGCTATCTAGCGCTGCGCGGGCGAAGTCCCCTCACTTCTCTTTCCACTGCAGAGCCCTATAGAGCACTCCAAAGTATTGGGGAGGAGGGCTGGTTGTGGAGCACCCACAGGGACAGACATCTCGAAGAACCATCGTTACTGCACAAGGTGAGTAACTTCCTCTTCTTCTTCGAGTAGTATCCCTATGGGTGCTCCACTATAGGTGACTCCCGAGCAGGACCCACCACTGGAGTCTGTCACTACAGAGAGTGGTGTGGAGTCAAAGATGGCGCTGGGGGCCAAATCTTAAGTGATTGCATAATGTTCTGTAAAAGTATGGGCAGAGGCCCAAGTCGTTGCTCTACAGATTACTGAGATAGGGATATCTTTAAGTGATGTGACCGAGGTAGAAATTGACCTTGTGGAGTGCGCATGGACTCTGGATGGAAGCAGATTCCGCCCTTGATAACAGTGATTAATGCAACCAGAGACCTATTTGGATAGTCTTTGAGCCAATCTCACAGAACTTTTGGATCTTTCTGTGGACGAAAGGAAGAATTTAGGGGATTTCCTAAAGTCCTTAGTTCTGTCCAAGCACAATGCTAATGCCCTTCTAACATGTAGCATATGCAGAATTGTCTTCCTGTTATCACAATGCGGTTTTGGGAAAAAACAGGGAGATGAATCTGTTGATTCATATGGAAAGTGCAGAGAAAGTAGGGAGAAACTTGGGATATGGCCTTAGGATTACTTTGTCTTTAAAAAAGGCTGTGAATGGTGAGTGTGCCATCAGGACCGCTTTTTCTCCTATGTGCCTAGCTGAGGTAATGGCAATTGGAAATGCTGTTTTCATGGACAGGTGTAAGAGAGAGCAAGTTGCTATGGACTCAAAGGGAGGTCTAGTCAAAGCCCTGAGAACTAGATTAAGATCCCAGGCTGATGCAGGGAGAGATTCCCAATGCCCTTAAGGAATCTACGCATCAGCGAGTGAGCAAACACCAAGAATCTGTCTACCTGGCAATGGAAAGCCATTTTCACTGCGAGATGTACCTTAAGGGAGCTGTGAGAGAGTGCTGACCTCTTGAGGTCTAAAATGTAGTGTCAAATCAGAGGGAGGGAAGATGAGGTTGGGTCTATGTGTTTAGAATGACAACAAACTTGGAATCGTTTCCATTTTGTAGGTAAGTATGTCGGGTGGTCAACTTTTGGCTGTGTAGCAACATGTCCTTCAGCTCGTCAGACCATTCTGCCTCTAAGCCTTGGAACTAAGAAGGAGCCAAGCCTGGAGGTGGAGAATCCACAGCCTGGGGTGAAGGATCAGCCCATTGTTTTGAGAGAGAAGGTGAGGAATGGGCCAAAGAGTAACAGGAGGGCATATTGCCATCTGTGTCAGGTAAGGGAGCCAGATTTGTCATGGCGAGGAGGGGCAATCAGGATAACTCTTGCTTTGTCTCGCTGAATGTTTAACAGGACCTTGGATAGAAGAGGAAACTGATGAGGGTGTCTCCCAGTGAATGTTTCCCCAGGCCAACCCTGGAGCAGTAATGAGCACCTTTTTTGTTCTGGGAAGTAGCAAACAGATCCATAGTCAGAGTTCCCCAAAGGGCGAATATATCTTGAAGCACCTCTGAGTTCAGTACCCACTCATGGTCATGACAAAAATTCTGACTGAGACTGTTGGCTGTCATGTTCTGTATCCCTGGTAGATAGACAGCTGAGATGAGCACATTGTGATGGGTGCATCAATTACAAAGTTTGAGTGCTTCCTTGCAGAGGGAGAGAGATCTGGCACACCCTTGGCGATTTATGTAAAACATATAGGTCATGTTAAGTCCATCATGCCTTTCATGTGGATGTTCTTGATGAAAGGCAGGAAGTGTGCACAGGCATTCCTAACAGCCCTTAGCTCCCAAAGAGTGATATGGATGTCTGTGGACGGCCATTTGCCCTAAACCTTGTGGTTGTGTAGGTGAGCTCCCCAGTCTATTAGGGAAGCATTCGTCCCAGGGTGGTGAGTCTGTGTAGTGGGAGGAATGCTCTCGCTTGTACTGTATCAAGGTTGATGCTGATAAACTCCAGTTGCTGTACCGGGGTTAGTGCACTGCTACAATGAAGAGAACCTTGGAGAATACCCTGCGTGGAGCAGTCTGTACTGATAATGGTCTTGCACCAAAGGTAAACCGTAGAAAATCTCCTGTACGATGGTTGTATTGAGATATGGAAGTACACATCTTGTAGGTCGAGGGCTGGAAATAAATCTCCTTGCTCTAGAGCTGGAATAATGGCTGCTAGTGTGACCACCCTGAATGTCTGCACCTTCCCATATTTGTTTAATGCCCTTAGATCTACAATGGGCCTCCAACCTCCCTTCGCCTTGTGGATCAGAAAATGAGAGTAAAACCCCTTGCTTCTGAGTTGAACTGGAACTGGTTCAATGGTCCCTAGGCATAACAAATGATATATTTCCAGATGAAGTAGGTTCTAATGAGAAGGGGGACGGGAAAGGAGGGTTGGAATGGGGAGGGACATGAATTGAATGGTGTAACTCTTCGAAATAATCTCCAGGATCCATCTGTCAGAGGGGATATTCTCACAACTGCTGTGAAATAGGGCCAGGTGACTTCTGAAGGTGACAAGTGTGCAAGGTGTAATTGTTCAGGCCCTTGACTAACCCGTCAAAAGCGCTTAGAAGAGGCAGTTTCAGAGGTGGTGGACTGCTTCTGCTTTTGAGCTCTGGTTCTCTTACACCAGGGCTAATAACAGCACTGAGATGGTGGGTATTGAGGAGATTGTGATCTGTGCTGTGGCTGAGAGGTATATCTTCTCTTCTGTCCCACAGTGTAGTTTCCTAGGGAGTGTAATGTGGTTTGGGAATCCTTCAGGATATGGAGAGAAGAATCTGTCTTCTCTGCGAAGGGTTTGGGCCCTTCAAACAGGAAGTCTTCTGCAGCTCTTTGGGAAATCCAGAAAGGTGTAGCCAAGAAGCCTGCCTCAGTACCACTGTCATGGAGACTGGGCGGGCTGCTGTATCAGCTACATCCAGTGCTGTCTCTAGCACCAGTCTGGCTATTAACTGACCCTGTCTAAGAATGGTGTGAAACTGCTCCTTTTCTGTCTCCAGTAAATGCTCCAGAAACGCATTGAGTTTCCCATAATTAATAAAATTTTATTTGACCATGACAGTTTGGTAATTCAGGACTCTAAACGGTAATGTCGCTGACAAACATGCCATCCTGCTAAGCCCAAGCGTATGGGGTCGACTTGGCATTATGTTGCTTGCTTCGTGCATTAACCATACCCACTATGATGGAGTTGGGTTGCAGATGTTGAAACAGGAAGTTTGCCTCTTTGGGAGGGATGTAGTATTTTTTTTTAATTAATTTTTGGCTGTGTTGCTGGTTAGTGTGATGGAGGCTGGTGTCTGCCGGATGACTTCGGTAGGATCTAGAATTGTCTCATTAATTGGGAAGGCAACTCTGCATGAGGAAGAGGTGTGCAGAATATCACCAACTTGTGATGGGTATCTACCATCTCATGTAGGGGAATCTGCAGCTCATCTGCCACCCTCTTGGTAAGATCCAGAAAGTTCTTAAAATCATCACCTAGTGATGGCGGGGGAGGCATTGCAGCCTCATCTGGTGGAGATGAGGAGAAGTTTTCTGGAGGGGTAACTTCCCCTTCGAGTCTTTCTTCCTGTTCTGAAAAAGCTTCCTCTTCCCCTGGCTCAGGGACTCTGGACAGCCAGGCTGTAGCAGACCATCTGGTGGACTCTCTCTGAGAAACACTGGACAGCCGCAACATGTGTGTATGTTGCCCAATAATTGCAATATGGCCATGGGGGCGGGGTGGGGGGGAGGAGGGCAGGCATGGGCGGTGGGGTTACTCCAGGGGGCCCGTATCACAATTGTGAGTTGGCTCGATGGAACTGGGGAGAGCCCTTGTATTGTGATGGTGGGCCACGATGAGAGGCCAGGGAAATGACCTCCTCCTGGGCACTGTCAGACTCGTCACTGGGTAAGCGCGGCACTAACTGGGAGATTGGTGGTATACGACCTGGTGCTAAGAGCGATTCCAGGTGCCGGGATGTGCTTGGTACCGGGGCCCTGGTACCGAGCAATGGGGATTGCAGTTCTTCCAGAACCATCAGGTCTCCAGGGTACCAGAGCTCATGCAGTACCCTGGGCTCACTGGGTACTGCGGAAGAGTGTCCATGGTACTTTGTCGGTACCGATGGTTGAGACAGTGCAGAGCACTCCATAAATGAGAGTTTTGTTGCGCCCGGTACAGAAAGGTTTGTTGGTGCCACTCTTTTAGAGATGGTACAGTAATTGTCTTTCCCTGGGTACCAGAGCTCATGTGGTACCATGGGCTCACTCTGTGGTATGTTGTCAGCACTGATGGTTGGGAAGGTGCAGAGCACTCCCTAGGGTAGGAGTTTTGTCATACCTAGTACCACAGGTTTTCTCTGTGCCGCTCTTTTAGAGACGGTACAGTAATTGTCTGTCTCCTTAGGGGGCGGTACCCTTGCCTTAGATCCTGACTGCCAGAGCCCCTGGCTACTCTGGTGCTGCAGAGCAGAGCTCATAGTGAAGGCTCCCTTCTCGGTACCGTGCTTCAGAGTTGCTGGTGCTGTTGGAACTGAGGTGACTGCATTGGGGAGTCCCTCTGGCTGACCAACAACTCGGAGCCCCTTTTTATGAGCCTTTACAGGGGGTCTGCTGGGTTTTTTCATGACTCTGTCCCCTTTGAAGTTAGGCCTGGTCTACAGTACATGGTTATTTCGGAATTAGCCGAGTTAATTTGAAATAAAATGGATTCCGTCCACACAACCAAACCGGTGTTTTTGATTTAAAGGGCTCTTTAATCCAACTTCTGTACTCCACCTTGGCAAGTGGAGTAGCGCTAAAATCGAGATAGCAGTTCTGGGTTACAAACTTGGACGCAATTTGCAAATTGTGGACGCAATTCAACGATATTGGCTTCAGGGAGATATCCCAGAATGCTCCCTTGTGACTGCTCTGGACAACACTCTCAACTCTGATGCACTAGCCAGGTAGGCAGTAAAAGCTCAAGGAACTTTTTAATTTAATTTCCTGTTGGTCACCATCACAGGTGACCATACAGAGTCCACCATCACAAGAGACCATGCAGTCCCGGATTCGCAGAAGAGCTCCAGCATGGTCTGAACGGGAGGTACTGGATCTCACCGCATGTTGGGGATATGAATCTGTTATGGCAGAACTATGTTCCAAAAAAAGAAACGCAAATACGTACGCTAAAGTCTCCAGGGCCATGACGGAAAGAGGCTACTCCAGGGACACAGAGCAATGTCGTACAAAAATCAAGGAGCTCAGGCAAGCATACCAAAAAGCCAGGGAGGTGAACAGGCACTCTGGGTCACAGCCCCATACATGTCGCTTCTACTGTGAGCTGCATGCTATTATGGGGGGTGATACCACCACTACCCCACCACTGTCCATGGACACCTGCAAGCGGGGAGTTGCACAGAGCAAGGAGGATGAGTTATTGGAGGAGGAGGAGGAGGACAGTGCACAGGTGGCAAGTGGGGAATCCGTTTCCCAACCCTAGCCAGGAACTATTCTTAACGCTGGACCCAATAGCCTCCCCCGACTCCCAAGACCATGACCCAGGAGAAGGCACTTCTGGTGAGTGAGAGCCTGATTGGAGCCACGCGGTGAGGGGTGGGGGAAAACCCAGCCGCACGGGGCTATTCGCGTTTAGTTTAAATGGTCATCCCTGCTCAGAGCCTCATCGGAGCCACGCAGTGGGTGAGGGTGTGTGTGTTGTGTGAAGCAATCATCCCAGAAAGCCTCATTGTGCATCTTACAAAATTAGATTATAAACAAATAAGAAAGATGAATTTGCACAATGCAAACCTGCTTATATGATGGCAGGACTGAATTGTCTGAAAGTGCAACTGCTTTTTGAACAAACTGGCTTTCAAAAAGGCAACATATGGGAAATTGATTTCTTTCTGAGTAAATCCACAGTATAAATTAGATTGTGTGATGTGGTGGCTGCCCCTCACTGGCAAAAAAGGGGTTAAAAGCAGCCGTACGGAGGCTGTGCCGGAGGCAGCCAGTCAGAGAAGGGCTGTAGGGAGCAGCCAATCAGGCCCATATAAAAAGGGAGCTGCATGGCAGAGAGTGCAGTTCTCTGCTGGGAGCCCAAGGAGGAAGGACTGTGTCCCTGGAGGGCTGAGACAACTGCCAGCACCCTGAACAGAGCAGTGCTGCTAGCAGGGACCGGGGGAACGGAAGACAGCTCCTGGCTGGCTGCTGCGGTTTGCAGGCTAAGGCCCTGAGGCAAGGGCAAAGAGAATGCTGGGGCTATGAGGAAGTGGCCAGACAATTCACTGCAGTAGCCACTAAGGGAAGTGGCTGAACAGTGGACTGCAGGTCCCCTGGAAGGGGGGAGCACAGTGTGCGGCACAGCTGGAGGGCTGTGTCATTAAAGAGGACGCCACGGTCCATGAAGAGATGTGGGTCCTAGAGCAGGAGTGACGGCGGTGAGGCACTACCCAAAGAGGGCGCACTAACATGCAGAGCTAATTCCCAAGACAGCCAGCAGGAGGTGCCAGAGTGGTGAGTGCACCCTGTCAGAGATACCAATATTGTTATTTATATTGAGGAACCATGAGGAATACTAAGTAAATTCTCCTGAAGGACCTGGCAGAACTCTTTGCTAGATGTAGATTTACTTTTAGATGCCAACAGAAGAACCCAAAGTACACTGTTTGTAATAAAAATAATTTAAAAAAAGTTATTCCTTGTATCTTGCTTTTAAGTAAAGCAGATATGGAAATAAGGGCACTGTACCTGATTTTGGAGCTTAAAAATCTGAGTCCAGGTTACAGCACTTGGTGGGCTTTGTTGAATCCTCATCTGTGGTGATGTTTTACCAAGCTGTTTTTTCCTCATTGCTGTTAAGAAAAGATCCTTTAAAAACAAAACCAAACCAGAAATAGTCACTAAGAACCTGATTCTGCCTTATTCATATTAAATAGTACTTCATCACACAACTAATTCCACTGAGATCTATGAGACTACTAGTGTAGTAAAGTAAGATTAATGAACATTAATTTTAGTTATAAGCTAGGGACGCATCAACTAGAAGTAACGGAGGAGGAAAAGGACCTTGGAGTATTGGTTGATCATAGGTTGACTATGAGCTGCCAATGTGATATGGCTGTGAAAAAAGCTAATGTCGTCTTGGGATGCATCAGGAGAGGTATTTCCAGTAGGGATAAGGAGGTTTTAGTACCGTTATATAAGGCACTGGTGAGACCTCACCTGGAATACTGTGTGCAGTTCTGGTCTCCCATGTTTAAGAAGGATGAATTCAAACTGGAACAGGTACAGAGAAGGGCTACTAGGATGATCCAAGGAATGGAAAATTTGTCTTATGAAAGGAGACTCAGGGAGCTTGGCTTGTTTAGCCTAACTAAAAGAAGGTTGAGGGGAGATATGATTGCTCTCTATAAATATATCAGAGGGATAAATACCAGAGAGGGAGAGGAATTATTTAAACTCAATACCAATGTGGACACAAGAACAAATGGATATAAACTGGCCACTAGGAAATTTAGATTAGAAATTAGACGAAGGTTTCTAACCATCAGAGGAGTGAAGTTTTGGAATAGCCTTCCGAGGGAAGTAGTGGGGGCAGAAGATCTATCTTGCTTTAAGATTAAACTCGATAAGTTTATGGAGGAGATGGTATGATGGGATAACATGGTTTTGGTAATTAAATATTCATGGTAAATAGGCCCAATGGCCTGTGATGGGTTTTTAGATGGGGTAAGATCCAAGTTACCCGGGAAAGAATTTTCTGTAGTATCTGGCTGATGAATCTTGCCCATATGCTCAGGGTTTAGCTGATCGCCATATTTGGGGTCGGGAAGGAATTTTCCTCCAGGGCAGATTGGAAGGCCCTGGAGGTTTTTCGCCTTCCTCTGTAGCATGGGGCACGGGTCACTTGCTGGAGGATTCTCTGCTCCTTGAGGTCTTCAAACTACAATTTGGGGACTTCAATAGCACAGATATAGGTGTGAGGTCTTTTTTAGGTGTGGTGGGTGAAATTCTGTGGCCTGCGTTGTGCGGGAGGTCGGACTAGATGATCATAATGGTCCCTTCTGACCTAAATATCTATGAATCTATGAAACATGAATAAGGGTGGAAGAAACAAGATCTAAGTTTATATCACTCCATTAAAAGTTAATTAAACCTCCAAAATATAAATCACTATAAAAGAGCAGAATTTACCTCCTCTTCTTCAGTATCCCTTGATGCAGAAGTCCAGTGCAATCGAGAGCAACTACTCCTGTTTGTTTTGGCTGCATGTTCAACATCAGAGAAAGGCAAAGCATAATTCAGATTTCTACTAACCTTGCTGAGCTCACGATGAAGTTTTTCTCCATACTTTGGTGCAGTTTGTAGCATTGGTGATCCTAGTCTGAACCTAGCTGATGAAGCAAGAACTTCAGGAGTAACTTGTGTTTCAAAATTTGCCTTCTTCAGGGTTCTGCCCACAGGAGTAAATGAACTCTTTAAATCTGAACAAAGCCCCTGAGTGAATTCAGGAGGGCAAGGAGGAGGGAAAGGAGGAGGGCAAGGAGGAGCACAAGGAGGAGGGCGAGGAGGGCAAGAAGCAGCACAAGGAAGAGGGCAAGGAGGAGGTATAGAAACTTGAAAAGAAAAAGGCTTACTAGCTGGAGACTTGGGTAGTCTGATGTTTAAAAGTGATTGACCATGCAGGCTGAATTTTGGTTGTGGCACAGAGATAGACCCAAACAGTCCAACTCCAGCAGCACCAGGATCATATTCAACTTTAGCAGCCTTTATAAAACTCAATTCAGTAGAATCTGGTAAAATGCACTGTTCAACCAAGGGAACTTCTTTGTCACTTCGAAATTGGAGACTTTTCAGCTGTTTATCTCCTCCGGTTAGGAAATGGTCAGAAAAACCACTAGTTACTGCATGAAAAGGAACCTGTCGAGTAAAATTATAAGAAAACAAAATATTTCTGCAGTTTAAACCAACTTTTTTTTTTGTGATTAAGACCATATTTTCATTAGACTCAGTATCAATCTAATCATCATCATGCTCAACACAAAGCCTATTCTTCTTGTCAATTAAACAAGCAACTTCTTTCCTTGCAGCTGAAGCCAGGCAAATTCGGACTAGAAATAAGGTGCACATTTTTAATTGTGAGGTATTTCACAATTTCAATGCAATTCATGAACTCATGATTTATACAGGATCTTACCCATTGTGGGATCTTGGCTGAGGACCTGTAGAACAGGGTGAAAGGGAAGGTATTCTTATGAGCTGGGTGAAACCTTGTTATGGGCTAAATTAAAACATCTTTGAAATTGGGTGTGAATGGACTCTACACTTAACATGACTATCAGGATAAGGTTGGCAGAATGCCCCCCAAAGACAAAAGGGGTGTGAACCTACCCAGAAGTTTTGGACTGAGTGGTTAATGGGGTTATTCTGAATATTGTTTTGATATGCATGTTCCCTGGGTGGGTTCACAACTGCTTTTGTTTTATGAGGGGTGGGTCCTGCTTAACTTATCATGACAGTCATGTTAATTGTCGAGTGCATTCACACCCAATCTCAAAGAGGCAAACAGCAAGGCCTTGCCTACGCTACCAAGTTTTGTCGCCAAAATTGCTGTTTGTCAACCCAAACAGTGTAGACACTGCAAGGTGACTTTTGTCAGGGAAAATGCCTGGTTTTGGCGACAAAATACATCCACCCTCATGAGAGATTTACATCTTTTTCCTCTAAATTTTGGTTGACAAAATGCAAGTGTAGACACCATGCTTCATTTCATCGCTTTAATTGGCCTCCAGGAAGTGTCCCACAATGCCCATTCTGACTGCTCTGGTCAGCAATTTGAACTCCACTGCCCCGCAGCCAGGTAAACAACCATCCGTCCCTCCCCATTAGAAGCCCTGGGAATTTTTGAAATTCCATTTCCTGTTTGCTCAGAGTGGAGAGGTCTCATCACATCTTCCCAGGTGACCATGGTGGGTTATCGCAGCAAAAGCTCTCCTGCTTGGACCACTGCAGAGCTGTTGGATCCGATCAACATATGGGGAGAGGAGGCTGTGCAGTCACAGCTGCCTTAAGCCATAGGAAATAGGATACCTATGGGCACATTTCTCAAGACTTGTGCGAAAAGGGCTGTGATCAGGGCACGCTGCAGTACAGAGCGAAGATAAAGGAGCTGAGGCAGGTGTACCATAAGGCGAGGGAGGCAAACCGTCGCTCCGGTGCTGCACCTAAGATCTGCTGGGTCTATAAGGAGCTGGACGCTAACCTTGGTGGATAGCCAAGAGCCCTGTGGTGGCAGAAAGAGGACCTAACCCAAGGACGAAGTTATTGATAAAGAGGTGGAGTTAGATGAGGATGTGCAGCTCCCAGCTGGGTCGCCCGGTGGGGCAGGCAGCCAGGAATGGTTCTCCACTCCAGAGGTGTCTAGCCAGTCTCAGCAGTTGCTCTCTGGTGAGCAAGAAGCAGGAGATGAAACTCCTGGTAAGTGGCTGTGGCCTGTGTAGTGGAGACGTGGGTTGAGGGCATAGAAATGTGGGAGGCTGACTGTGTTTCTGTGAGATGGACATTTCCCTGTGTAGCTAATCAGTACAGCGGAACAGGATGTTGATGCACGCTGAGATCTCATGGGAATCCTGCAGAGAAATCTCCAGAAAAGTTTCCTGGAGGTACTCGGTAATCCTCTGCTGAAGGTTCCGTGGCAGAGCAGCTTTGTTCCTTCCCCCATTGTAGGAAACTTTTCTGCACCATTCGGCAATCACTTGTGCAGAGACCAAAGCGGCACACAGGCGAGCAGCATAGGGAGCAGGGCAGAAGCCATAAGCATGGAGTACCCTTGTTTCCCTGCTTACCCTTAGCAGTGAGATATCTGCTAGAATGACCCCCGCCTGTGGAAAAGTGTGGGAGAATTTTAGAATTTGTTCCCTAGTATTGCAAAGAGTGTGTGCTCTTTTCTCCATGTGGACCCCCCGCCCCCACACCAACACTCAGAATGTTTTGGGTGTTTGCAGAGATGTGTGCCTGGCTAGGGTCAGTGAGAAAGTGATTGCAATGTTGCAAAAGGTGTATTTAACAGAAATGTTTCAATTCTGTGCGTGAATTTAATAATCTCGCTTCTGTGCATTGTAACCCTGTGCTTCACCAGACGTGGCCTTCAGGCCCCACGCAACCCGGCCGAGAGTCTCCACCAGATAAGAAAGCGCTCAAGATGCAGCAAAGAAGACATGTTCCGGGAGGTCCTGCAGTGATCCAATGCAGAAAAAAGGGAATGAAAGGAATGCTGTGAAGCTGAAGGGCAGGACAGAAAAGAGAATTACACATTTGTTAAGGGCGCTACTGAGCTGATGATTAAAGTAATGGAGGAGAAAATGCAGATGTTGAAGTCCTTAATAATGCTGCAGACTGAGCAGATCAGTGCTCAATCTCCATTGCAGTACATTCAGAACTTTTTTCCCTGCCCCCCAAGTTCCGCCCACACATTCCTTTCCACCTTCCAGGATTCTTCGTTTCCCCTTTACTCCACCTCCTCAGACAACTTTCACAATGATAGCTGGACCTTCACGCAGCTGTGAAAGTCTGCCCTTCCCTGGTTCCTCCTTTCCTGGCAAGCATCTGTGTGTTTGTGTGCGTGCTGTTTCTTGTGCAATAAAAGCAAACTTTTATAATGGTAAATCATCTTTAATTGTTTTCTACAAGGTGAGATTGCAGGCACTGCCAATACCTGCACAGGCATTTTGATCACTTTATTACAGGAATATAAGGCCCCAAATGTCACTATTGCCCCCTAGGAAAACTACATGGCATGTAACATTGAAGCAACTCAGACGCAGATATATATTACTGGTGTTCATTGTCAAAGTGCTGCCTCAAAGCCTCCCTGATTCGAATAGCTCCCCTGTGTGCACCTCTGACAGCCCTGGTATCTGGCTGCTCAAAATGAGCGGCCAAGTGGTCTGCCTCAGCACTCCACTCCTGAGCAAACCTTTCACCCTTAGCTTCACAGAGATTATGCAACATACAGCATGTGGCTATGACCATAGGAATATTATCCTCAATGAGGTCCAATCTGCCATGAAGGCATTGCGAGTGCGCCTTTAATCTGCCAAAGGCACATTCAGTTGTCATCCGGCACCTACTGAGCCTGTTGTTGAACTGCTCCTTACTGCTGTCCAGGTGTCCCGTGTAAGGTTTAATGAGCCACAGCTGTAAGGGGTACACAGAGTCCCCCAGGATCACTATGTGCATTTCAACACCCCCCCCCTCTCATCTTCTGGTTAGGAAAGAAAGTCCCCGCTTGCAGCTTTCTGTAGAGGCCGGTGTTTCTGAAGATGTGTGCATCATGCACCTTCCCAGACCACCCTATGCTGATGTCAGTGAAATGCCCATGGTGATCCACAGACGCTTGCAACACCATGGAGAAGTATCCCTTCCTATTGATGTACTCCGTTGCAAGGTGGTCTGGTGCCAAAATTGGAATACGTGTGCCATCTACCGTCCCTCCACAGTTAGGGAACCCCATTTCTGCAAAGCTGTCCACTATTTCACACACATTTCCCAGAGTCACAGTCCTTCGCAACAGGATGCAATTTATTGCCCTGCACACTTGCATTAACGCAGCCCCAACGGTCAACTTCCCCACTCCAAATTGATTCGTGACTGACTGGTAACAGTCTGGAGTTGCCAGCTTCCACACAGCAATTGCCACACGCTTTTCTACCAAGACGGCAGCTCTCATTCTGGTGTCCTTGAGCTGCACGTCTGGGACAAGCTCCAAGCACAGTTCCAGGAAGCTGGCTTTCTGCACCCGAAAGTTCTATAGCCACTGCTCATCATCCCACACCTGCATGAGAATGCGATCCCACCATTCAGTGCTTGTTTCATGAGCCCAAAAGTGACGGTCTATCCTATGCACCTGCTCAGTGAATGCCAAAAGCAATCTAAAGTTGCTCCTATTCATATCACGCAGAATGTCAGGCACCTGTGAGTCTTCTTCAGTTAGAAACTTCACGATTAACTGCACTGCCATCCGCAATGTCTTCATGACAGTTAACAGAGCATAGGAGAGCAGTGCAGGATCCAACCCTTCTCACAAAAATGCCGGGGTGCACAGCGAAGAAGGGCCGTTGAAAAAACGCCGCAAAAGGAAGTCGGAAACTCATGGAGTGCTGGGACAGAAAGCAATGCATCACGGGATGTGCCATGATTCACTCTGTCATCCCACAACACCTAGTGACAGAAGGACTGTGGGATAGGTACTCACAGTGCATTATTCACACTGTCGATGATGGTGCCCCCACTGTGGACATGATCTGGTGACAGAGGGAGCAAGTGTGAACACGGAATTGTGATTTTTATTATGTCGACATCACTTGTGTCGACACAAATTGGTAGTGTAGACATGGCCCAAAAGAGTGAAACAGCAGCCTGTAATGTAAGTGTGGTATAAGACCCTGAAAAAGCAAGGGAGAGAGATCTTTAGCTAGCACTAGACCCAAAGAGCCTTGGGTCTATAATCAAAGAAACTATTTTTTGTGTTCTGGTTCCTCCTGCCTTTGGAGACACAGGACCTTGTACGTTCCTTGTTAATAAGCAAGACTGCATTAACAAATATACCAGACTCTTTCATCAATTTCTACCCCCAACCAGAACATCCCCAGGGCCTCAAACTTTTACTGGCTGTTTGAGTCAACAAGGGATAGCACTATATTGTGGGTGCTGAATGAGGCATGGTGGATGTAAGAGAGGAGGACTCCGCCAGCAAACGAAGGAGGTTTACCAGCTGAGGGATATATGACATCCCACATCTAAATCGATCTAAGCAAGGACAAGCCTTACCCTGATTCAGGGTGGCTACACTGGACAGTTAGTGGTACGTCAATCAGTGCAATACAACTGACAGAAGTACCACCATCTGAGTACTCTAAAGAAAACAAGGCCTTGGACTAGACAGACAGGGAAGAATTTATCCTGGAAGAGAGTAGAGGGCCACTAGCATCCTCTTCTCTCTCAAAGATCTCTGCTGCAATGGGGCCTGATGCCACACCACCTTTTATGTACCTTGCCTTTCTTTGGGAGAGAGTACTCTGATATTTTGCACTTCACACAAACATTTATGTAATTAATTACATCCAGAATAATAAGAAATGGTGCAGACCTTATAAACAACTACCAACTGCTAACTTATAAATCATCTAGTACCACAACTGGGTAATACTTAAAAAAAGTTAAAAACAAGAATACATTAAGCGTATTTACCGATTCACTTCTGCCAAATCCCACTCCTCTATTAGAAGACAGGTATCCAGATGTATCATGCTCCCAGTCCTTGTAGGGTAAAAAGTCTAAATGTTCTGGAGCCATTGGAATGTTTGGAAGACCAGCATGCTGAACTTCATTAACATCCTAAATTAAAACGCAACAGAATTACAAACTAGAGAACTGTCTTAAATTTTATTATAATCCTTAAAAGTGATGCTTGTTATGCCAGAGATTCCCTCTCTATCAGACAATGTAAGGTTGAGAGTCAAATGCTGGGTGAAACTTGCAAGGAAATATAGAGGAGGTGTATTCAGTATATAAAAAATGCTCAGTATACACAAACTCGGAGTAAATGTAACTTTATAATGCCCGACTGCATTAAGGGTTGTCGTATCATAACACACTATTGGTAGTAAATGGACTGGCACACAACACTGGCAATGCACCTCCAAGTATTTTGAGAAACCTCTTTTGTATTTTATGTAATTTCAGTTCAGAAATTACCCTCTCACTTGCTTTCAAATAGGCAGATCAATCAGACAGTTTAAAATTTTGGATGTCAGCTGTTACTCATGTGTCACTTCCCCATCACAACTTCCTTATACAAGTTAACGGTTGAGAGCAACCTGGCACACCAATATGTTGTAGATTACCACAATTTATGGCGGCAATCTCTATGTAACTTGGAGAAGTAAAGCCATGATCAGTTACGGTTCAGTTAACTGAGTGACAGTGTAGAGCATCTCACTGGCACAATCGGTGCAGATGACTCTGACAGCTTCCAGTGCTGACAGATCCCTTGGCCAACAACCCTCCTCAGTTCCCCAGGTCGGAATCCCCTCTTTGCCCATGGCCTCTACAGCAATGTCCTCTTCAGATTCCCCCTTCCATTATAAATGCTCCCCAGTCATGGTCCCACTCTTCCATAAGCCCCTGCTCTGTGCTGTAGTCTCTCAGCTGGCCAAGACAGCAATCTCTGTCCCCCACAATGCAACAATACTTCCTCCTCCACCAGCAAACATGCCTATCCCCATCTCCAGTAATCCCCCAACTCTGGCTGAGCCACTACTGAAATGGAGATTCAGTTGTGGATCAAGGGCTGATTCTCTTGCTTGCATAAGCCATCCGGTGATTGTCAGAGTGAAGTATCAGCAGCCACCTGGGTCTGCCAGCAGGAGGACAGGAGTAAGTCGTCCCTCTCCTCACACTCCCTCAGCTACCAGCTCCACACTGCCACCTGTGGTTTATTAGAACAAACATATCAGCTTATGATCCACAGAGGGGCCACCAGTTAGTTGAGTACTGGAGATGTGGGAGGGAACATTAAATCAGGATGGTGACCCATAGCTGAGGCTCAGTGAAAATTAGTTTGCTTTTTAAAAAAAATTCACAGTAGTACCACAGGTAAGTGTTTGATTTTTATGGGCTATGCAGGGCTGCTGATCCCCGCTTTGGGGCAGGGACCCCTCACATACCTGCTCATTTTCCAAACAGCCGATCCCGGTCTCAGCTCCTTGCCAGTCAGACAGAGCCAGCACTGCAGTGTCTCTCTTGGGCCTGCCAGAGGCTGCTGTTGGTAGGACCATGCCTTCTGATCTCTGTGCATTGTCAGGGATACCCCCTGTCCCCTCCAGCTGGCCAGACAGGAAAGCAGCAGTGGTTGCCTGGGGAAATACAACCTAGATGGAAAAAGAAAAGGAGTACTTGTGCACCTTAGAGACTAACCAATTTATTTGAGCCTGAGCTTTCGTGAGCTACAGCTCACTTCATCGGATGCCACAGTATGCATCCGATGAAGTGAGCTGTAGCTCACGAAAGCTCATGCTCAAATAAATTGGTTAGTCTCTAAGGTGCCACAAGTACTCCTTTTCTTTTTGCAAATACAGACTAACACGGCTGCTACTCTGAAACCTAGATGGAGCTACTATTAGGTGCATAACTGGTTGGAAAACCATTCTCAGATAGCCGTTATCAGTGGTTCACAGTCAAGCTGGAAGGGCATATCGAATGGAGTCCCACAGGGATCAATCCTGGGTCTGGTTCTGTTCAATATCTTCATCAATGATTTAGATAATGGTATAAGAGTATACTTATAAAGTTTGTGGACGATACCAAACTGAGAGAGGTTGCTAGTGTTTTGGAGCATAGCATTAAAACTCAAAATGATCTGGATAAACTGGAGAAATGGTCTGAAGTAAATAGAATGAAATTCAATACGGGCAAATGCAAAGTACTCCACTTATGAAGGACAATCGGTTACAACCAGTGGTGAGCTGGAGCCAGTTCGCACCGGTTTGCGCAAACCGGTTGTTAAATTTTGAAGCTGGTTTAGAACCGATTGTTAAAGGGGTGGGCAAACTCCGGCCTGCGGGACCGTCCTGTCCGGCCCGCCTGAGCTCTCGGCTGGGGAGGCTCCCCTGAGAATCCCTTTTTAATTTTTACTCACCCGGTGGAGCTCCGGGTCTTCGGCAGCACTTCGGCAGCAGGTCCTTCACTCGCTCTGGGTCTTTGGTGGCACTTTGGCGGCAGGTCCTTCAGTGCTGCCGAAGACCCGGAGCGACTGAAGGACCTGCCACCGAAGTCCCGGATCGAGTGAAGAAACCGGTTCTTTAGCTTTTGGCAGTTCATCACTGGTTACAACCATACAAAATGGTAAATGACTGCCTAGGAAGGAGTATTGCGGAAAGGATTCTGGGGGATCACAGTGGATCACAAGCTAACTATGAGTCAATAGTGTAACACTGTTGCAAAAAAAGCAAACATCATTCTGGGATGTATTAGCAGGACTGTTGTAAGCAAGACACAAGAAGCAAATCTTCTGCTCTAATCCATGCTGATTAGGCCTCAACTGGAATACTGTGTCCAGTTCTGGGTGCCACATTTCAGGAAAGATGTGGACAAATTGGAGAAAGTCCAGAGAAAAGCAACAAAAATGATTAAAGGTCAAGAAGGGGAAGAATGAAATAAATTGGGTTAGTTTAGTCTGGAAAAGAGAAGACTGAGAGGGGGTAAAAACATGATAACAGTTTTCAAGTACATAAAAGGCTGTTCCAAGGAGGATGGAGAAAAACTGTTCTCATTAACCTCTGAGGATAGGACAAGAAGCAATGGGCTTAAATTGCAGCAAGGGCGGTTTAGGTTGGACGTTAGGAAAAACTTCCTAACTGTCAGGGTGGTTAAGCACTAGAATAAATTGCCTACAGAGGTTGTGGAATCTCCATCATTGGAGGCTTTTAAGAGCAGGTTAGACAAACACCTCTCAGGGATGGTCTAGATAATATCTATTCCTGCCTTGAGTGTAGGGAACTGGACTAAAAGACCTCTCGAGATCCCTTCCAGTCCTACGATTCTATGAAACTGAGCACAGGCCCCAATCCCTGCCTGTGGGCTCTGGCTCTCCAGTACAGCAGAGCTAACAAGCAGGCTATAGGCTCTGGCCCTCATGCAGGACAGAGCACTACACAGATTGTTGTCTCAGATCTGGCAAACAGCAGACAAACACAGGCCTTTTCACCTATGGTGGGGAGGCTGCCACCCCTGGGATGGGTTTAACACCAGGGGGTAGGGGAACCCAGGCCCTCCCTAGTCCACTGGTTCTCAGCCCCAGGCTATAAGTGGCAGAATGTTCTGCCAGTGGGTCAGCGGGGATCTGCCCGAAACACACAGACCTGGATTCAGGCAACCATGCAACCAGACTATAGTCTAGTGTCCCTGGGCCACTTCCTACTACCTCTTTGTTTGGTACCTGGGCTCTGTAGGTGTTGTCCCTCTCCCGGGGGTACATAGCCATCAGCAGCTCCTCCATGGACTTGGTCTCCTCTTTGAGAGAGAGTCCTCTGATTTTTTGCACTTCACACAAACATTTATGAAATTAATTGCATCCAGAATAATAAGAAATGGTGCAGACTTTATAAACAACTACCAACTGCTACCTTATAAATCATCTACTACCACAACTGGGTAATACACAAAAAAATGTTAAAAACAAGAACACATAAAGCATATTTACCGATTCACATCTGCCAAATCCCACTCCTCTATTAGAAGACAGGTATCCATGTCCAGATGTCTCATGTTCCCAGTCCATGTAGGGTAAAAAGTCTACATCTTCCTCAGCTATAAGTTCAAGAATGTTTGGAAGACCAGCATGCTGAACTTCATTAACATCCTAAATTAAAACGCATCAGAATTACAAACTAGAGAACTGTCTTCAATTTTATTGTAATCCTTAAAAGTGATGCTTGTTATGCCAGAGATTCCCTCTCTATCAGATAATGTAAGGTTGAGAGTCAAATGCTGGGTGAAACTTGCAAGGAAATATAGAGAGGAGGTGTATTCAGTATATAAAAGATGCTCAGTATACACAAACACGGAGTAAATGTAACTTTATAATGCCCGACTGCATTAAGGGTTGTCGTATCATAACACACTATTGGTAGTAAATGGACTGGCACACAACACTGGCAATGCACCTCCAAGTATTTTAATAAACCTCTTTTGTATTTTATGTAATTTCAGTTCAGAAATTACCCTCTCACTTGCTTTCAGCGGGCAGATCAATCAGACAGTTTAAAATTTTGGATGTCAGCTGTTATTCATGTGTCACTTCCCCATCACAACTCCCGTATATAAGTCAATGGTTAAGAGCAACCAAACACACCAACATATTGTAGATTACGAAAAGAAAAGAGTATTTCTTCTGTGAGTATAATGCAGTGGTCTGGAATATGGTAGATGATGTACAGAATCCTAATATACAAAGATGATGTTTAAATTTCCTTTTTTCTGATATATGTACAAGACACATGACCTGCTTTATTATACATGTATATGATAAAGATGTTTTCCAATGTTTTGGAACCAGTATGCTTTTCAGCAGGTTATCTGATTTTTATACTGCCAAGTTTATACTGTTTACGTTTAACTGTTGTTTATGATATTTCACAGTAATCAGAGAGCCTGAGTAGAATGGCACTTTATTTATAAAATTTGTATTATATAAAGATCATTACCAGGAGGTAACAACACAGATGATTACATTGTCTGAAAATCAGAGCAAGAACTGCCAGAAGAGTGAAAGCTCTGACTAGATTTTTGCTAGGGAGGTAGTGACCAAGTGCGGAGGGGTGCCACACAGAGCTTAACAGTAAATCTTTGGCTGATTTAGGAGCCGTATTTACAAGAAAGGGACAATAATTCCACCAATAACTATTACACAGAATTGCTGGGATATTATACATGTGATGACATCTGTCAAATGTATGAGTTATATTCTTAAAAGGCACAAACAAAACAATATTTATTTCTATGAACAAAATCTGTGCCAGCCTATTTTTAGTTTTAAATGCAGTACAAATGTAATGGTCCAAAATATGGACGTCTCCTGTTCCTTAAGTTATCCCAACTTACTCAATGCCCTCCATGACATTCAGATAATTATACCGTAATAGGGAATTGATTATTTTCCTTTAGTATACTTATAATCCTAAATAAATAATAATTAATAACTATCAGTATTACTTATACTATAATAGTTCCTAATGTGCTAGATGCTGTACAGACATATGGGAAGACACAGTACTTGCTGCCTGCAACCCAAACAGTTTCTTTCAATTACAGTTGCAGGACTACAGGGTAAAAGTGTTGTTCTTCTAGATTAAAAAGTTCTTTCTGGACCAGAGATGGTGCCTTTATAGAAGTTGTGCCTACAGATATAGTCCAGAAGTCAGAACACTTGCACAGTTCTGAACTCTGCCACATGCATACACAGATACAAAAAGAAAATGGCAGTTTCTAAATCATTAAAAAAGCAAGTATCTCCAAAATAAACACAGAGATTATGCCTCTCTGTTGGTTCACTTGCAAACATCCAGTCTGGGTAGTGGGTGGGACAGAAACAGACTTTGGTTGGATGCTTAGGTACTCCAACAACGTATGATATAAAAGAAGCTTCATAAGGAAAGTAACATATAATTCAAAAAGCACCAAAGAACACAAGCTTTTGCAAAAATAATTTTAGTTCTTCTGTAAAAGAACTAAAATTGTTCACTGTGATAATATTAAGCAATATGTGCTTTAATTCTTACAAGATTACAGTAATTGTTTTTCTTTTCAGTTATTTTCTAAAGAATTTTTAGAGACATATAGACAGTAATGGGACATTTTAATGGAAACACATACCCTTTTTTCTACTGCCACAAAGCTTGTAAACTGGGTTATGATGGAGTTCTCCATGCTGAGGTTAATAATCAGGACTTTCAAAGTATGTTTCTTCATCTAGGTTGTTATATAATGACAAAATATGTTTAAAAACAAAACATACAGGTGAAAACAATATTCGCTAGATTAAGTGTCAATGTCAAAACTGAATATACACAATATGTTCTTATGCACTATGGATATAAGTAAGCTAGCTCAGCTTGCAGCTATTTCTAAGCAGTGCAGATGTGGTTATGTTTGTGTACCCAATTTCCTGCTTCCTGTTTAGAAGTGTTCTGAAGGGAGAGGGGCTAATCCTAACCCTCTCGACTACTTGCAGATTTATCCACTTGTGCTGAGGGAGAGGAAACTGGAATTGGTAATTCTTAAAGAAAAACTGCACTGGAATGGTCTTGTCACAAGTCAATCAGGGCTCCATTGGGCTTCCAGCTCCTTCCAATGCAAGCATATGACTCCTTATCAGATCCTGGATCAATGACAGTCATTACTGAAACCTAAAGAGCACCATGTCAGCAGCACAACTAAAGCAAAACACCTTGCACCTATGGGACACAATTTGTGTCAAGTCAGGAATGGAAATGCTCAAGCCTGTTCAGGACTCAGAAACATCCTGTACACAGACATACGATATACTGAGACCTCTCTGAAAACAAACAATCATGTTCTCCAGAATCTCAGCTTTCATTTAATGAAAATAAAGTAAGCCTCTAGCTGTCATGGCTGTGAAGAAAATCTCAAAAATGTCAACTGAGTGTAAGTGGTGCGGAGATTTCTGTTGGTATGGCAGAGCATGGACCAGTTGCTCTGAAATGTGTGACTGACCCCCCCTCTCCCCACCCACTCATTTTAGTGAAGTGTTACCTCAAATGCCCAATAACCATCATTTAAATGTCAACAGTGTTAACTATTTGTAAGAAAGCAGTATGGGGGTGTCACAGATTTGCAAAATTTACTATCTGTGAATTAACTGTCTCATTTTGGTGCCTCAAGAGGATGGCATTTGGAAGGTACCATCACTTATTTATTCCCCCCAATCAACCCCAATTTGCCTAGAAGAGCACATGGGCATAATCAAGTCCCAGTGAAGGGGAGACAAGCTCAAGGAGACTAGTAGAGCTCTGAAAACATGCACCATCATATTTTAAACATCTGCATGATTTACTGTGATGCAGCATTACACCCGACTCACATGGATAGAGCTTATTTTGTAGGCAGAGCTGTGAAAAGTACCACTTCTATATTTCCCCCCAATCTGACCCCAAAGCTTGGGACCCACTCCTGCAAACTTTTCTCACATGAGGGTCCAACTGGCTTCTAAAACTCTGACTTCCAGTGGGACTACTCAGGTGAATAAAGTTTGCACGACCAGGTCCTCACACATACAAGCAAGTAAAGGTTTACAGGATTATGCCCTCATGTCTATAAACATATGTGAAACTGAATGTTGAAAAATAGGATGTTCAGAAAAGAGCTACAAAAATGATTTGAGATGCGGAAAACATGCCTTCTAGTGAGAGACTTAAGAAGTTCAATCTATTTGGTTTATCCAACAGAAGGTTAAGAAGTGACTTGATCACAGTCTACAAGTACCTACATGAGGTAAAGATTTCCGACAGTAGACAATTCTTGAACAGAAACTAAGTGGAACTTATCTGGGGATGTGATGGGTTCACCATCACCTGAAGGTTTTCAATCAAGACTCTCTCTCTTTCTAAAAGATATTCTATAGCTCAAACAGAAGTTCTGGGCTTGATGCAGAAGTTACTGGGCATGTTCTTTTGGCTTGTGTTATCCAGGACATCAGACTAGATGATCATAATGGTCCATTTCAGCCTTAAAATCTATGAAATTCATACTGCAACCTTCCAATTTCCATTCCCAAGTCAAACATTCTCTCCACCTCTCCTCTTCCTAACCCCATTTCACTGAACCCCTTTAACAGTTCTTGTTTTAAGCATAAACTGAGATAAAATAGTGGTTCCTAGTTCATATTCTTATCTTTAGAATGACAAACCTCATGTTCTGTTTCATTTTCATGAAGTATCCCATCTTCATAATCCCTAATGAGGGCTCTTGCTGTGAGTTTGTGGAGAAGCTACATTAAGGAAAAGAGACAAGTTCAAATGATCACCAATTTAAAACCTTGTATTTAAAAATCTCCATTTTATGTATAAGGTTTTCTGATTTTTAAAGTCTTCTGATCAATGAGGATTCAGTTTCAGGACAACTGGCATCTAAAGTTACATTTTATTGAATGTTAAAAGTTTCAAGGCAGTATTTTCCATAGAGGAGCATTACATCCCACACCTTGTTTGAAATAATTTTGTATTTTTATGATTAGTGCGCATTTTTTTAACTTTTAAAAGTCATCATACCTTTATACCATCAGCTCTGGGGGACAGTGAACTGTGCAAACCGGTGATATAATTTCTGTTTCAACTGCACCACTCTAGCCAAGAGGAGGAAAATAATCTGTACAACTGTAATATGTTAAAGCCAACAAGGAGTGGGAGTACTGAGGACTGTTAAACCCAGCCCAGTAAGGACATGGAGCAATGTGTCATCCAATCAACTCCACATGTCCATTTTTAAAAAAAACATTGACTGACTCAGAAGGGAACCTCTGGTGAGTCCTTTTTGGCTAGATGTTGGTAGCCAAAACAAAGGGATCTTTCTGGATACAGGGGAAAGGAAAAAATGGTGGGAATTCTCAGATTCTATCTGAGGCATAGAAAAATAACACTCATCTTCGAAATTTGGCCCAGATTTTCATAAGGCAGCTTCTCTTTTTGCAATCGTAATTTGCACCTGTCAAAATTGCATTTGTCCTTTCTGCACCTTTGATTAGTTGTGGGATCAAAAGAAGGAGTGTGATTTGTGGAGGTACAAACTAAAAACTTGACCCATGAAGAGGAATACTGATCTGAAGCCCAGATGAGCATTTGAACCTCTCAGGACAGTAGTTTAAAGAGTACCTGACTCATTAGGATAAGTGAGTACCTCCCCCATTTGCACCAACCCAGTTTGTCTGTATAAGAGCTTGGAAATTTACTGAAATATCTTCCAATGTGGATTAAGATAAACAGCAAAGATGCACTCATTAATAAATAAAAATGCTCACACATGAATTTACACCAAAGTAACGATTTCAAAATAATTATTAATAAATAATTATTCTGGAATAGTTATTTAGGTGAATTTCCAGGAGTAGACAAGCTCTGAAAAGTAAATAAATGCCTCTTTTAGCCATTTTCCTCTTTTCAGTTTAGGAAGTTATTTAGGACTGCTTCCGTGCTTTCCCATAGGGAGTGGATTTGCAGTTTCTTCAATATTAACTGAAACAGTCACAACCTTTGGTCACACTGGATAGTGCTGCCTTTTACGATTCCTCCTCTCTCAGGGCATCTACACTACAGTCTACACTACAGACTTAAGTTGACCTGTTAGGTTGACTTACAGCCACCTCAGCAATTACTGCAGTCACTGATGTCCACACTACACTCCTGTCAACGGTGCACATCCTCACCAGGAGCACTTCCAGAGCCTGAAGAGGGATAGTGTTGGGGATTGAGAGCCAGGACTGAGAGCCAGGCGCAGCTCCCCGCCAGGAGCCAGCTTGGCTTCTTGCCTCCCAACTGGGACCTGAGGCCAGCTGCCCACCGGATTCTCAGCTTCTCGCCTCCCCACTGGGAGCGGGAGTGAGCCACCCAGGCTTCTCACCTCCCTGAGTTTTTTCATCAATTTCACAGATCCAGCTTGGAGCCCTGAAATGGCCAACAGCCAATGTAAGTAAAGAGGTGTCTACACAGATGCTGCATTGCCCTAACTACACTGCCATAAGCCCTATGCCTCTTGTGGATGTGGAGTTAGTATGTCGATGTAGCTGGGCATTTACATCGGCACGACAAGGCTTCAGTGTGTACACTGACATAATTAGGTCATAACTAGCGGCCTTACGTCGACCTAACTATGTAGTGTAGACCAGGCCTCAGTTCTTTTAGAATTTTTCCAAAAAGCAATGGCTTAAGTATTGAAAGAGAACGCTGCTGCATCATCCCCAGCAGAGGTCAGCTAACATCACCTCAACGTCAGAAACTACAGAGGTAGCCCCAACAAATTCCTAAAATGAGAAGAACCACCTTCCACCCAGGTAAGTTTATATTTTACAAATCAGTCTGGGCCATCAAGCATGTCGGAAATGTGCTCACTTATCCCACATAAGTCAGCTGCCTTTTTAAAAGCTTCCTTCAAATGAGGCTGAGGTTCTTTATTAAAACAGCAGAAGCAAAAATGCTGAAAACAAGGGTATGTGCTATTTTAAAACAACATGCATATGGTGTTAGGATATAGATATTCAGGCCTGTCTGTAAAGGCCTATACTCTAAGAATTTAGGTTTATTCTTATCACATAGCTAGTTATAGAGGTATAAAAGAAAGAATCAAAATCACTGTCTGCTGGTGTAAGAGCTTTCTCTTACTGTGACAGTCTGAGGCCCTGTTCTTAGGCTCAGGCCTTTGGCTAAGCAGCAGAGGCAGCCATAAGCTGGGAAGTGAACGGTCACATCCTCACATTCCAAACTAGTCACATTGAAATAAGGTGCTATTGGGCTGTTAGGTGCTATTAGGCTGTTAGGGCTGTCCTGATAAGGCCTATTGCCTCCAGAGAAAGGGAAGTGCCTAGAAGATGTAACAGGAAACTTAGTTTGATAGCATCCTGTCTGGCAAGAACTCACTTATCTATAGCTGGGATGTGAAATCCTCATTTCTGTGTTTGTTCTATCACTGTAGTCCCCATTTCCCTATTGTTTGTCTGTATAATCTCTGTCTGGTTCTGTGATTGTTTCTGTCTGCTGTATAATTAATTTTGCTGGGTGTAAACTAATTAAGGTGGTGGGATATAATTGGTTAAATAATCATGTTACAGTATGTTAGGATTGGTTAGTTAAATTTCAGTAAAATGATTGGTTAAGGTATAGCTAAGCAGAACTCAAGTTTTACTATATAGTCTGCAGTCAATCAGGAAGTGAGGGGGTGGGTGGGGGGAAGGGAACAGAGAATGGGGGTGGGGAAATTGGAATCATGTTTTGCTAAGAGGGGGGGAATGGGAACAGGGACACAGGTAAGGCTCTGTGGTGTCAGAGCTGGAAAGAGGGACACTAAGAAAGGAAACTGGAATCATGCTTGCTGGAAGTTTACCCCAATAAACATCAAATTGTTTGCACCTTTGGACTTCGGGTATTGTTGCTCTCTGTTCATGCGAGAAGGACAAGGGAAGTAAGTGGGTGAAGGAATAAGCCCCCTAACATATGGTATGTATAAATAACATTGGCCTAACTCACTGTTCCTGTTGTCTTCTGTAATTCAGTGGTTGATACCATTTCTTGCAATTCTTGGTCATTTATTAGTGCATTTAAGGTGGCCTGAAAGAAATAAGAAATGTATTCCTCTCATTTTTCCCTATCATTCCGTGCTGTCAGTACTTCTGCAGTGATGCTCCATTTTCAGAAATGCAAACAGAATTGGAGTTGTGAGTAATCAGATGCATATCTTTAAAAACATTTTCCCTGGTACACAAAAGAATCTATACAGAAGACCCACAAAAAAGGAATCCTAAATGTATTTAAGCACAATGACAGGAACATCACATACGACATTTTGTTGAGAAGATGGTTTCTATTAAAGTTTGATTCCCTCTACAACTTGTGTGATAAAGATTGGTGGCTAATAAAAAGTGTGTCAATCAATGTTCCCTCTAATTTTTTCCATCCATGTGCAGAATAAATTTTGTTATGTGCACCAAGGTATGTGTGGATGTACACCACCAGTAGAAACAAAAAACCTAGATATAATATATATTTTAAAAAAGTTAAATAGGGATAATTACTCCAGCCAGGACAGAACATTATAGGCATTATAGAACTCACTACTCAAAGAATTCAATTTAAGTGTAAGAGAAATAAAAATTATGAAATGCATAGACCAGTCAAAACACTAAAATAACACACTTTGAAAGAATAAAATTACAGAGAATATATGTTTCAGAGTGGTAGCCACGTTAGTCTGTGTCAGCAAAAAGAACGAGGAGTACTTGTGGTACCTTAGAGACTAACAAATTTATTTGCGCATAAACTTTCATGGGCTAAAGCCCACTTCATCAGATGCATGCAGTGGAAAATACAGTAGGAAGATAGGTAGATAGATAAATAGATAGATATGCAGAGAACATGAAAAAATGGGATTGCCATACCAACTCTAACGAGACTAATCGATTAAGGTGGGCTATTATCAGCAGGAGAAAAAAACAGTTTTGTAGTGATAATCAGGATGGTCCATTTCAAACAATTGACAAGAAGGTGTGAGTAACAGTAGGGGGAAAATTAGCATGGGGAAATAGTTTTTAGTTTGTGTAATGACTCATCCACTCCCAGTCTTTATTCAAGCCTAATTTAATGGTGTCCCGTTTGCAAATTAATTCCAGTTCTGCAGTTTCTCGTTGGAGTCTGTTTTCGAAGTTTTTTTGTTGAATAATTGAGACTTTTAGGTCTGTAATTGAGTGTCCAGGGAGGTTGAAGTGTTCTCCGACTGGTTTTTGAATGTTATAATTCTTAACATCTGATTTGTGTTCATTTATTCTTTTGTGTAGACTGTCCGGTTTGGCCAATGTATATGGCAGAGGGGCATATAGTACATTGGTAGAAGTCACCTATGACAGGACAGGCCCAACAAAGAAAGTAACAGAACATCACTAGCCGTCACCTTCAGACCCCAACTAAAACCTCTCCAGCGCATCATCAAGGATCTACATCCTATCCTGAAGGACGATCCCTCACTCTTACAGATTTTGGGAGACAGGCCAGTCCTTGCTTACAGACAGCCCCCCAACCTGAAGCAAATACAACAAAAACACTAACCCAGGAACCTATCCTTGCAAAAAAGCCTGTTGCTAACTCTGTCCACATATCTATTCAAGAGACGCCATCATAGGACCTAATCACATCACATCAGCCACACTTTCAGAGGCTTGTTCACCTGCACATCTGTGTGAGAGAGAAACAGTGTGTGTGTTTGACACAGAGACAGTGTGTGTGCTGGCTGCTGGGAAAGTTTCTGACAGACGTCCTGCGCTGTCTCTTTAAGAAACTCACTGAAAGCTCTCCTGATCTGTCCTGGCCCCTGTTGTCTTCCCTCCCCCACTCTGCAGAGATGGGGTACGTGGGTGGGGGGGTGTGAGAGAGAGAGCGAGTGTGCGTGGGGGGGGGGTGAGAGAGAGACTGTGTGAGCTGGCTGCTGGATGGGAAATCTCAGAAACAGTGCACTGTCTCTTTAAGAAAGGCACTCAGTCACTCACCCTTCCCGGCAGCAGCTCTGAGTCCTGAGCCAAGCTGTGTCCCCTGCTCTGTGGAGATAGGGTACAGGGGCAGGGGTAGAGGGGGACACCCTGACATCAGCACCCTCCCCTGACACTCTGCACAGCCAGCAGAAGGGTCCTGGGAGCAGCTGCAGGACGGAGCAATGTGGGGGGAGGGGCACCTGAACACATGCTGCCAGCAGTGCGTACTCTCCTAATCAGCTGGGTGGCACTTAAATCTCTCCTGCCACCATTCAAGCGCACAGCTTACAGGGAACACAAGTGTCAATAGTACTTTCTGTAACTGTACTGAAAACAGTTTTGTCTCATTCACACTAGCAGCTGAGCCATTTTCAATGCCAGTTGAGAAAAATTTGGGGAAAGGATGATCCTATGGAAGGATGGATGGTCTAGTGATTATGGTACTAGGTTTGGAGATCTGGGTTCAAGTCCCTGTTCTACAAGACACTTCCTGGGTCACTTAGTTCTTAATTTGTAAAATGCAGGTGATTGTACTTCCCTGCATTATAGGGGTGTTGTGAGGATAAATATATTAAAGACAGTGATGCACTGTGGTAATGGAGGCCATGTAAGTACCTAAGACAAATAAGAGGATCGTTGTCAGTAATTGGTTGTTCACCTAGTACAGACTGTTGGTAAGACTGTACATTCCTTGGGGCAGGGACCACCTATTTCTCCATATTTCTTACAGGTCAGGCACAGTGAGGCTTTTAAACAACATTTTTAAGCCAGTGTAAGAAAGTCACACAAAATTTATCCCAGCAATCAATATATAGGAAGCTTTGCAGTGCATTATAGGTGAGTCGCATCATACGCGCACTTAACTTATGCGAATTCAACTCTATGCGCTCAGCAAAAAAAAGGAAAAATAACAAAATACCTGTAAATAGTGCGGGCGATTCCGCCCACCATTCCACGCTATAAGCGTATGCCCTGGAGTGAGTGTGAGACGTGAATCTGCTCTTCCCTGAGTCGGTCTCAGTTCCTGCATGCCTCTCATAGGTGTGAGCATCTCGCCACCCTGAGTGTGATTCTAGTGTTTAAAGATACGTATTTTTCATACAACATGGCCCCTAAACGCAAGCCAACTACTTCATCTGGTGCTCAATCAAAGAAACAGCGATCTGTTCCAATGCTGGAGGAAAAACTGGCTGTGTTGGACTTACTGAGAGATGGTATGTCGGTCTCCAACGTGGCATGTAAATATGGCTGCAACAAATCTAGCATCCGTGCCATCAAGATTCGAGAGAGAGAAATTCATCAAGCCATGGCATCAAGTGCTCCAATAACTGCTAAGGTTACAAGCCAGGTGCGTGATAAGACTTTAGTGAAGACTGAAAAGGCATTAAACTTGTGGCTGGAAGGCATGAACTGTAAACGTGTGCTTATCGATGGCAACACGTTGCGAGAAAAGGCTCTTAGCCTCTACGTGCTGTTCAAACCTCCCGCCGAAGAGGGACAGCCTTCTGATGAGAAGGAATTCAAAGCCAGTCAAGGTTGGCTTAACAGTTTTAGGAACCGCTTCAACCTCAAACAAGTTCAGACAACTGGTGAAGCTGCATCTGCCAACAAAGAGGCAGCAAAAGCCTACCCTGAACAATTAAAGAAAATCATAGAAGAAAAGGGCTATCTTCCGGAACAAGTTTTTAATGCTGACCAGACTGGGCTCTTCTAGAAAAAAACACCCAACCACACTTACATTTCGAAATCAGAAAGACAAGACCCTGGCTTCAAAGCAGCTAAAGACCGTGTGACTGTGTTGTTTTGTGGCAATGTGGCTGGGCATTTAATAAAGCCGGGCCTGCTCTACAGAGCTGCAAATCCCCGTGCCCTAAAAGGCAAGAACAAAAATCTCTTGCCTGTGTTCTGGCAATCAAATAAAAAGGCTGGGTGACGGCAGCATTATTTCTGGATTGGTTCCACAAGCGTTTCTTTCCGGAGGTCAAGCGGTACCTCGAAGAGAAAGGACTTGACTTTAAAGTGTTGCTGATCATAGACAATGCTCCTGGCCACCCTGTGGCACTCCAGTTTGTGCATAATAATGTTGATGTCATCTTTCTCCCCTCAATACCACCTCCATTCTCCAACCTCTTGACCAAGGCGTGATTCGCTGTTTCAAGGCCACATACACGAGGCTTGCGATCTCACGGATACGTAGTGCTATGGATGCTGATCCTAATCTTAATGTGATGGAGTGTTGGAAGTCCTTCAATGCCGATTGCATCACTTATGTTAAACAGGCAATGGATACAATCAAGCCCGAAACAGTCAATGCATGTTGGCAAAACCTATGGAAAGAATGTGTGAATGATTTTAAGGGTTTCCCGACCATTGACAAAGAAGTGAAACGCATTGTTCAGGTGGCCAGGCAAGTGGGTGGTGATGGCTTCGTTGACATCCTTGAGGAAGGAATTGAAGAATTAACTGAGAGCCATAGAGAAACATTGACTAACGAAGAGTTAGAGGAACTGATAAAATCGTCTACAGAAGACGAAGATGATGACGATGAACAGGAAGAGCCAGCAAGTTGGAATCTTCATACTTTTGCTGAAGTGTTCCAAGCAGCGAAACACCTGAATGATTTAATTTCTGAATATGATCCCTCTATGGAACGAGGGATCACATGTAGTATTACGGACGATTTGAGACCACATCAAGAAATGGTTGAGCAGCTCAAGAGACAACAGCGACTGTTGCCGATCACCATGTTTTTCAAGGAAAAACAACCAGCAGCAGATGAGCCTATGCAATCAACTTCTCAAGCTGAACCAGAGCCAACCACTTGGTCTACAACTCGCTCTCAGTCACCCAAGCTCTCCATCATCTGTCTCCTGGATCGACATCAAGCCCTGACAACCCCCTGTAATTAAAAATACTGTAAAATTATATTTTGCATATGTACTCTTTATTATATACTGTACATTATTGTATACATTATACATTTATACATATTACTGTAAAGGATTGTGTACACAAAACCATGTACAGTATACTGTACTTTATGGGAGATTTAAGGGATTTTTAAGGGTAATTTTGACTATACGCGATTTTCGCCTTACGCGCTGACTTGAGAACCTAACCTCCGCGTAAGATGAGACTCCATTGTATATATTAATTTTTACCCACCCAAAAAAGAAGATGCTTCTTTGTATCATTCCTTACCTGAGTACAATGTGGGATAAATCCATAGACAAGAAGTCTTTCGTTGTTAAATAAAGACTGTATTTGAGCAGGAGCCTGCAATGGCTCTGGTGCATTTGCATCAAACTGTTGCCATTTAATAGAGACAGAACTGCATCCTGGAGAAAATATTCTGGATCTCTGGCTTTCTATCTGTGAAAAAAGATGCAAATCAGTTAAATACATTACTCTAATAGGAAAAATATCACAAGAAGGAGTTTTCTTTTCGCTGCACTTCCCTGAGCGATAGTAGCTAGGTTGACGGAAGTATTCTTCTGTTGACCTAGCTGTGTCTACACCAGGGGATTAGGTTGGTATAACTGCAGTGCTCAGGGGTGTGGATTCTTCATAAGATCATAAGAGCATCTATACTGAGCAATACAGCGGTGCACAGGCAATCCAGGAAGTTTTTGGAAAATGTAGGGGACAATTTCCTGGTGCTGGAGGAACCAAGTAGGGGCAGAGCTCTTCTTGACCTGCTGTTCACAAACCAGGAAGAATTAGTAGGGGAAGCAAAAGTGGATGGGAACCTGGGAGGCAGTGACCATGAAATGGTCACGTTCAGGATCCTAACACAAGGCAGAAAGAAGAGCAGCAGAATACAGACCCTGGACTTCAGAAAAGCAGACTTTGACTCCCTCAGGGAACTGATGGGCAAGATCCACTGGGAGAATAACATGAGGGGGAAAGGAGTCCAGGAGAGCTGGCTGTATTTTAAAGAATCCTTATTGAGGTTACAGGTACAAACCATCCTGATGTGTAGAACGAATAGTAAATATGGCAGGCGACCGGCTTGGCTTAACAGTGAAATCCTTGCTGCTCTTAAATACAAAAAAGAAGCTTAAAAGAAGTGGAAGATTGGACAAATGACCAGGGATGAGTATAAAAATATTGCTTGGGCTTGCAGGATTGAAATCAGGAAGCTCAAATCACACCTGGAGTTGCAGCTAGCAAGAGATGTTAAGAGTAACAAGAAGGGTTTCTTCAGGTATGTTAGCAACAAGAAGAAAGTCAAGGAAAGTGTGGGCCCCTTACTGAACGAGGGAGGCAACCTAGTGACAGAGGATGTGGAAAAAGCTAATGTACTCAATGCTTTTTTTGACTCTGTCTTCACAAATAAGGTCAGCTCCCAGACTACTGCACTGGGCAGCACAGCATGGGGAGAAGATGACCAGCCCTCTGTGGAGAAAGAAGTGGTTCAGGACTATTTAGAAAAGCTGGACGAGCACAAGTCCATGAGGCTGGAAGCGTTGCATCCGAGAGTGCTAAAGGAGTTGGCGGATGTGATTACAGAGCCATTGGCCATTATCTTTGAAAACTCATGGCGATCGGGGGAGGTCCCGGATGACTGGAAAAAGGCTAATGTAGTGCCCATCTTTAAAAAAGGGAAGAAGGAGGATCCTGGGAACTGCAGGCCAGTCAGCCTCGCCTCAGTCCCTGGAAAAATCATGGAGCAGGTCCTCAAGGAATCAATTCTGAAGCACTTAGAGGAGAGGAAAGTGATCAGGAATAGTCAGCATGGATTCACCAAGGGCAAGGCATGCCTGACTAATCTAATTGCCTTCTATGACGAGATAACTGGCTCTGTGGATGAAGGAAAAGCAGTGGACGTGTTGTTCCTTGACTTTAGCAAAGCTTTTGACACGGTCTCCCACAGTATTCTTGCCAGCAAGTTAAAGAAGTATGAGCTGGATGAATGGACTAGAAGGTGGATAGAAAGCTGGCTAGATTGTGGGGCTCAACGGGTAGTGATCAATGGCTCCATGTCTAGTTGGCAGCCGGTATCAAGTGGAGTGCCCCAGAGGTCGGTCCTGGGGCTGGTTTTGTTCAATGTCTTCATAAATGATCTGGAGGATGGTGTGGATTTCACCCTCAGCAAGTTTGCAGATGACACTAAACTGGGAGGAGTGGTAGATACGCTGGAGGGTAGGGATAGGATACAGAGAGACCTAGACAAATTGGAGGATTGGGCCAAAAGAAATCTGATGAGGATCAACAAGGACGAGTGCAGAGTCCTGCAGTTAGGATGGAAGAATCCCATGTACTGCTACAGACTAGGGACCGAATGGCTAGGCAGCAGTTCTGCAGAAAAGGACCTACGGGTAACAGTGGACAAGAAGTTGGATATGAGTCAACAGTGTGCCCTTGTTGCCAAGAAGGCCAATGGCATTTTGGGATGTATAAGTAGGGGCATTGCCAGCAGATCGAGGGACGTGATCGTTCCCCTCTATTCGACATTGGTGAGTTCTCATCTGGAGTACTGTGTCCAGTTTTGGGCCCCACACTACAAGAAGGATGTGGAAAAATTGGAAAGAGTCAAAAATGATTAGGGGACTGGAACACATGAGTTATGAGGAGAGGCTGAGGGAACTGGGGATGTTTAGTCTACGGAAGAGAAGAATGAAGGGGGATTTCATAGCTGCTTTCAACTACCTGAAAGGGGGTTCCAAAGAGGATGGATCTAGACTGTTCTCAGTGGTAGCAGATGACAGAACAAGGAGTAATGATCTCAAGTTGCAGTGGGGGAGATTTAGGTTGGATATTAGGAAAAACTTTTTCGCTATGAGGGTGGTGAAACACTGGAATGCGTTACCTAGGGAGGTGGTGGAATCTCCTTCCCTAGAAGTTTTTAAGGTCAGGCTTGACAAAGCCCTGGCTGGGATGATTTAATCGGGGATCGGTCCTGCTTTGAGCAGGGGGTTGGGCTAGATGACCTCCTGAGGTCCCTTCCAACCCTGATATTCTATGGGTCAGGCCAACGGTCCATCTAGCCCAGTATCCTCTCTTCCAACAGTGGCCAATGCTAGGTGCCCCCAAGGGAATGAACAGAACAGGTAATCATCAAGTGATCCATCCCTTGTTGCCCATTCCCAGCTTCTGGGAAACAAAGGATAGGGACACCATCCCTGCCCATCCTGACTAATAGCCATTGATGGACCTATCCTCCATGAACTTACCTAGTTCTTTTTTGAACCCTTCACAAGTCTTGGCCTTCACAACATCCTCTGGCAAAGTGTTCCACAGACTGACTATGTGTTGTGTGAAAAAATACTTCCTTTCGTTTGTTTTAAACCTGCTGCCTATTCATTTCATTTGGTGACCCTTAGTTCTTGTGTTATGAGAAAGAGTAAATAACACTTCCTCATTTACTTTCTCCACACCAGTCATGATTTTATAGACCTCTATCATATTCCCCCCCTTAGTCATCTCTTTTCCAAGCTGAAAAGTCCCAGTCTTATTAATCTCTTCTCATACTGAAGCCATTCCATATCCCTAATCATTTTTGTTGTCCTTTTCTGAATCTTTTCCAATTCCAATATATCTTTTTTGAGATGGGGCCACCACATCTGCACACACTATTCAAGATGTGGGCATACCATGGATTTCTATAGAGGCAATATGATATTTTCTTATTGTCTATCCCTTTCTTAATGATTCCCAACATTCTGCACATTGAGTGGATGTTTTCAGAGAACTATCCACAATGACTCCAAGATCTCTTTCTTGAGTGGAAACAGCTAATTTAGACTCCATCATTTTATATGTATAGTTGGGATTATGTTTTCCAATCTGTATTACTTTGCTTTTACCAACAATAAATTTCATCTGCCATTTTGTTGCCCAGTCACACAGTTTTGAGAGATCTTTTTGTAGCTGTTTGCAGTCTGCCCGGGACTTAACTATCTTGAGTAGTTTTGTATCATCTGCAAATTTTGCCACCTCACTATTTACCCCTTTTTCCAGATCATTTATGAATATGTTGAAATCGATGGGGCCCACTACTATTTACCTCTCTCCATTCTGAGACCTGACCATTTCTTCTTACCCTTTCTTCCTATCTTTTAACCAGTTACCAATCCATGAGAGAACCTTCCCTCTTACCCAATGACAGCTTACTTTGCTTAAGAGCCTTTGGTGAGGGACCTTGTCAAAGGCTTTCTGAAAATGTAAGTATGCTATATCCACTGGATCCCCCTTGTCCACATGCTTGTTGATCCCCCCAAAGAATTCTAGTAGATAGGTGAGGCATGATTTTCCTTTACAAAAACTATGTTGACTCTTCCCCAACAAATTATCTTCATCTATGTGCCTGACAATTTTGTTCTTTACTACAGTTTCAACCAGTCTGTCCAGTACTGAAGTCAGGCTTACCAGTCTGTAACTGCTGGGATCACCTCTGGAACCCTTTTTAAAAATTGGCATCACATTAGCTATCCTCCAGTCATTTGGTACAGAGGCTGATTTAATTTAAATGATAGGTTATAGACTACAGTTAGTGGTTCTGCAATTTCACATTTGAGTTCCTTCAGAACTCTTGGGTGAATACCATCTGGTCCTAGTGACTTATTACTGTTTAGTTTATCAATCTGTTCCAAAACCTCCTCTAATGACACCTCAATCTGGGACAATTCCTCAGATTTGTCACCTAAAAAGAATGGTTCAGGTTTGGGAATCTCCCTCACATCTGCAGCCATGAAGACTGATGCAAAGAATTCATTTAGTTTCTCCACAATGGTCTTATCCTTCAGTGCTCCTTTAGCATCTTGATTGTCCAGTGGCTCCACTGGTTGTTTAGCAGGTTTCCTGCTTCTGATGTACTTAAACAAAATTTTGCTATTACTTTTTGAGTCTTTGGCTAGCTGTTCTTCAAATTCTTTTTTGGCCTTCATACCCCTGCATGCTGTAGCTTCATTGACCTAAGTTTTAAGTGTAGACCAAGCCCTAATCAAGAAGAGTACAACAGAATCTGACACTAAAATAAATAAATAATTCATGGAGTCTTTTCATTTTATTTTATTCTCTCAGTGTTGTAAACAAGGAACAAAACTGAAATTTGGTTCTTATTCACACCAAATACCATCTCCTCTTCCCTTATAATGTAAATTATGTTCAAACAAGGAGAGACAATGGAGAAAACTGACAAGTTTCTGGTTGAAAGAGAACACTGCTGCAACTTTCCAGCAGAGGTCATTCAAAGAGTAGCAGCCAACATCGCCTCAGCATCATAAACTACTGAGATAGTCTCACCAAGTTCCTAAAATGAGAATGTGATGGGGTGTACCTACCGTATGCCAGCCCCAAAAGGGTTAACTGTGCTTTGCAGGCTGAGGAAGCCCCGCCCCACCAACCCTGCTGGGAATGTTCTGCCTGGAGGCAGAGTATAAAAAGAAGCAGCCTGCCCAACTCAGTCTGGACAGGCAGCTGAAGGGGGAGGACGCAGACTACAGGCTTTCTCCAGGGAATTGCTACATGCCCCCACTACAGAGCCATGGCACACAGAGCTCCAGACAGACTCCACGCTGCCTGATGAGCCCTGAGAAGAGTCTTTAGGACCCTAGAGACCCTTGGGAACCATGGAGCATCGCTGAGGGAGAAAGAGTAGAAAGCAGGCCAGGGGACTTAGACTTTTCTCCAGTGAGCGAAACAGGGAACCAGTCAAGATGTTTTGGGAGGACCCCTGCTGACTTGGGGGTGAGCACCTCCATCACTGCCAGGGCCCTGGGCTAGGACTCAAAGGAGCAAGGAAGACCTGAGTCCCCTTACCCTGAGCACCACACACCCTAGGTGGAACCCCGCATCCCCAGCGAGCCAGTACTCCAGAAGTGGGCGCCTTTACTGACGCTGGCCATTAGGCCGCGCTGCCCTGAGTAGAAGGGCAACTTTATTGACTCCAGCCACTAGGCTGTACTGCCACGTTTTATAGTCAGGGTCATGAACACAGGACCCAACTGGCTCCTATAAAGTTTTTTCCTTTCTTCTCACCATATGTGACCCGGCATATGGGATGGAGTGTACATATCCCGCAAGAGAGAAGTACCACTCTTCACCCAGGTGAACTTATATTTTAAAAATCAGAGGCGTCAAAGAGGAAGGGCAGTGGAAAGATATTTCAGAAGCTTCTCCTTTTCGTGGGGTCCCTGGTCTGAAACTGGTGTGGTATCTGAAAGTTAGAGGGAGTTGCTTTTCAGGTGGAGTCCAACATCTCACTTAAGAGGGAACTGCTCTTTGAGACACAAAGGCCCCATTCCCCAATATAAAGCAGTCCTCTGTCTGTTAAAACACCAAGAGTACTCCTGTTTGAAACAGCAAGACCCCACAATCCCGAGAACATGCTCCTCCCAATTTGAAACTTTGAGGCTCCCAAAGAGTTCCACCCAAATCAGCTGCCAATAGTGTAAAATTCAGAAAAAATATATTCAGGATTGATAAAACTTACCTTTTTTAGCCAGTTATACTTCGATTTTGGGTCAAAATATTCATATGCTCCAGCGCCATATTGAGACAAAGATCTCAGCATGTGATGATTTGCTGTGGAACTAACCACATTTTAAAAGATTTGTTTTTTGTTTTTTAAGTAAAAACTGATAATCTGAAATTGATTCCAAACATTTTAATTTTTTAATAGTCTAGCAAGTTCTCCAATTTCTTTAAATCCCCCTCTTTCATTCACATCTACATTAAAGAAAGCTCAGAACTGGCAAGATCCAACGCATGCTCCATCCTGACAGAGGGCTGCCTATATTTATCACTATTCTAATGCTATCAAGAGTGAAAACCAACAAGAGCAGCAGTGTTTCCCATGTTCATCCCCAGAGCATATAGGTTTAAAACCCACGTCTTAGCTCTGAAAATTCAGCATTCAATTAGTGCAAATCACACACAGAGAAAAGCCAACTCATTGGTTTCCCACAGGAAGTAGTGAAATGAGGGATGAAGTACATGTTCACAGGGTTTTAAGGAAAATGCATTCTTGAGTTTCTCCATAACAGATGTAAGATCTTTGAGGCAGGGGTTTTCAAAGGGGCCTACATTAAATAGACGCCCTACTTCCATTGAAAGCCATCAGCATTTCATTTTGAATTGTCAAGCAATTTTTTCTGGAAATGGGTGATCTTAAATCAAGATTGTGGGGCCAAAATTGCTTAACAGACAAGAGTTTTTAACTAATGCAGAATTTTGTGTGATCTATTTACAAAGGACGGAAGCTACTGTAATTAAGTAATGCGAAGGGGAAGGACAATGAATGTATAAAATAAAGAGACTGCCTAACAAAATGGACGACAAGTTTCAAATAATCTGTAACTTTAAGTGGGGTGGCAGTAGCAAAAAAAGAAAACAGGATTTGATACACCCATTTTCTCAAGATAAAGGACTTACTGCTAAAAAAATGTTACACCATTGACAGGGTGAAAATTAACTGGAAAAAAACAAATAAAAATGAAGGAATAAAACTGCATTTACCTCAAAAATAGGACAAAATTCACAGGCCTGAGAGAAAGCGTGGCATGCACAATTTTAAAGTCTCTTTACAACCATTGTTGCATTTTGCAATATTCTAAAAATTCTAACCTTTCATTTAAAAAAAAAAATCTATTTTCTTCAGTTGCCAATATACAACCATCACAATATAAAAAGATGCACTGCTTCTCTGTTAATTCAGCTTTGCATAAAACTGTCTCTATCCAATCAACAGCATCGGGAAAGGTGTGAACTTATCTCTCATTCACCATTATTACTTTAACTCAACCAGTTTAATATGTTAACAGTATACTTTGAGGTCTGGTCTATGCTTAAAAGCTACACCAGTATAAGTATGTTGGGTGTAATTTTTTTACTGAAATAGTTATACCATAAGAGCCCGAGCATGGATTAAGTTATACCGGTATAAAGGTAACTTGTAATGGTATCGTTATTCCCTTACCCATGTGGGAATACTATACCAGTGTAAAGTACTTTAATACCAATATAACTGCAGCCGCACTAGGGGGGGGTTGTACCAATAGAGTAAAAGTGGTATAACTTTCTAATGTAGACAAGCCCTGAAAAATCTACACTAGACTTTTCATAGAATCATAGAATATCAGGGTTGGAAGGGACCCCAGAAGGTCATCTAGTCCAACCCCCTGCTCGAAGCAGGACCAATTCCCAGTTAAATCATCCCAGTCAGGGCTTTGTCAAGCCTGACCTTAAAAACCTCTAAGGAAGGAGATTCTACCACCTCCCTAGGTAACGCATTCCAGTGTTTCACCACCCTCATAGTGAAAAAGTTTTTCCTAATATCCAACCTAAACCTCCCCCACTGCTACTTGAGACCATTACTCCTCGTTCTGTCATCTGCTACCATTGAGAACAGTCTAGAGCCATCCTCTTTGGAACCCCCTTTCAGGTAGTTGAAAGCAGCTATCAAATCCCCCCTCATTCTTCTCTTCTGCAGGCTAAACAATCCCAGCTCCCTCAGCCTCTCCTCATAAGTCATGTGTTCTAGACCCCTAATAATTTTTGTTGCCCTTCGCTAGACTCTCTCCAATTTATCCACATCCTTCTTGTAGTGTGGGGCCCAAAACTGGACACAGTACTCCAGATGAGGCCTCACCAATGTCGAATAGAGGGGAACGATCCCGTCCCTCGATCTGCTCGCTATGCCCCTACTTATACATCCCAAAATGCCATTGGCCTTCTTGGCAACAAGGGCACACTGCTGACTCATATCCAGCTTCTCGTCCACTGTCACCCCTAGGTCCTTTTCCGCAGAACTGCTGCCTAGCCATTCGGTCCCTAGTCTGTAGCTGTGCATTGGGTTCTTCCGTCCTAAGTGCAGGACCCTGCACTTATCCTTATTGAACCTCATCAGATTTCTTTTGGCCCAGTCCTCCAATTTGTCTAGGTCCCTCTGTATCCTACCCCTGCCCTCCAGCGTATCTACCACTCCTCCCAGTTTAGTATCATCCGCAAATTTGCTGAGAGTGCAATCCACACCATCCTCCAGATCATTTATGAAGATATTGAACAAAACCGGCCCCAGGACCGACCCTTGGGGCACTCCACTTGATACCGGCTGCCAACTAGACATGGAGCCATTGATCACTACCCGTTGAGCCCGACAATCTAGCCAGCTTTCTACCCACCTTATAGTTACTCAGAACATGTTAGCTAACATCTTTTAACACATCTTTAAATCCTAGTCTAGACAAAGCCTAATTAGAACCAATTAAGTGCTTATTTTAGAAAGCAGTGGTAATTTCTTTTTAAATCTTTATTTTAAAAAAAAGTCAATGCAGAAAACGATGTTACTGCACTATTAAAATATGGAGTCAGGAAATGTTAAAAGTTAAAGTTTCAACAATTTTAACTATTTCCCATTCTAAGGCATGCTTTTTACATTAAACAGGAATATATTAAAATTACACATTTCAGAAAAATGAGAGGAACAGACAAAACTACATATGTGCAAAGTAAATTCTACTGAGGGAATCTCAAATTGGAATTTCCTGGAATTTTTTATTTTAATTGTAGAATGAGGCATTCACTTTTTTGCATTCCATCTATATGTACGTGATAAAGACAACACATTCACAAACCTTATGATCCTCAACACATTGACATTTCATTTCCAGTAAAATTATCAGTGATTTTTAAGTCTGAAGCACAGCACAGTACAACTGTTCATTCATTTTGTACTTACCCAAAACCACATGTAAATAACCTGGTGTGTCTGACATTCTCTTTCACAATTTGAATGGTCATGCTCTCATTCTGAATGTGCCCATCGGATAGAAGAAGAATGTTACGTTCTCTTTGAGAAGGATACAACAAACTTAAATAACGTAAGGTTTTCCATAAGTCAGTATTTCCCATTGTAGGTGTAGCAGACTAAAGAGAAAAAATAATAAAATGATTATCTGAAAGTTTGGATTTTATTTCTAACTTTCCCCAGAATAAACTGTAGTGAAGAGTTAAGTTTTCCTTCCCATGGTAAATTTCTCCCAGTTTCCAAGTACAAGTGATTGCTCCCTTCTTACAACTGAGCTTGCCTTCTGCCATCCTGTAGTAGTTATTATCTGTATTGTGACAGTGCCTATGAGCCCCAGTCATGGACCAGAACCCCACTGTGCTAGAAGTTGTACAAACACAGAGCAAAAAGACAATCCCTTCACTCCAGAATTTACAATCTAATCTTCCTTCCAAGACAGTGCCAATTGAATTTGCCTTTCATTGGGATGACCAAGTGCACTGGCATATTCAAGTGCTGTCTTCACTGCCAGAAAGACGGTGCTGTGAGAGCAGGGAGGTTCACATGGATGTCTGTACCTGTTCCTGTCCTGCTACAAAGTCACCAGAGGGCAAAGGAAGGGGGCATGACATTTTAAAAGGTACAATTTAGGAGGAACATCAGGAAGATTTCCTGGTAGTCAGATTTATTATGCTGCAGAGAAGTTTTCCAAAGGAAGGAGTGGAAGCTCCATCACTTGAGGAATCATTTAAAACCAGACTGGACAAGATCATAAATAGAGAATAATCCTAAATTTCAGAAAGATCAACTGGATGATCCAGTATGACTCTCCCATCTCCAACTTTTATTGTCCTATGACTAACACCTACCATGAGTTACCTTAAGTTTTCACTGAGCTATAACAGGACATACAACAGAGATGATGCACCTGTTACCAGGGACAATGGGTTCTTGGATACTACTAAAACTAAGCCATGGAAGTAATTTAGAAGGTGGCCTCAAATAAAGCCACAAAACAACATGACGGTGCACGTTACATGGAATCCCTGCGGGCAAAGAAACACTCAGTAGCATGCAGAGAAAAACAATTTTACTTACGATAATAAACTCCTTCACTGCTGCAAGATCACTTTTGATATCCTTTGAATATGAAGAAAATTCTGTGAAATCTGTGGCGTGAAAACTGAAATTAAGTTCTTCCTTTCAACATTAAGTTATATTTCATTAACTTCGGAATGGTGACATTATGCAGTGAATGGTTTCATTTTTACTATTAGAAAAACCACAATAAAAGTATTCTCTACTACTAAATAATAGAGACCGTCAGGTTTCCAGTTTAATATATTACTGCTTGATGAGCATAAAGATAAGGATGACAAGAAAGTAATAAAAGTCAGCATCCAACAAAAGAAAACTTACTCATGCCAAATCTGATAACATTCACTCTCTGTCTAAAACAAGACATTTGTAGAACATGGAGAGCAATCTTCTTTGCTTGTTGCAGTGTTGAACCCTCCATGGAATTGGAGCAATCTAGACAAATAATAATTTCTCCAGACAGCTGGATTCCTTTAAACTTTGTTTCAAACTTTGGTTGAAATACAAGCATGCATGCCTGAAGAAAGAAGAGTTTGATAATCAACACAATGCACCACTGTTATTTATATAGTGCCAAAAGGGTGCTAAACATTTTACAAAGATCACTATATGTATCTAGGTTTTCATAAGGTCACCCATTATTGTGGCATCTGAACATAATAAAGCCAAATGTCTCAGGCAGTGGTTTTCAACCTGTGGTCTGTGGACCCCGGAGGGTCCGCAGACAGTCTAGTATTTCCAAAGGAGTCCGCACCTCCATTTGAAATTTTTTAGGGGTCCACAAATGGAAAAAGGTTGAAAACCACTGGTCTAGAGGTGAGCAAGTGGGTTTTTTGTTTGTTTGTATTAAATCTTGACGAGAGTAGCTCTCCCTGTCCTGTATCCCTAGCTCATCCCTCGTGGGTAAGAAATTCAGTGGGAAATTTGCAAGTGTTTTCTGTTCCATCTATTTTACTTTTCTGCAATCAGAATGGAGTTGTTTCTCGGAAATAAGAAACAGCCTTATTTTTTTAAAATCATCAACACCATCGTCACTTCATGAGAAGTCCTAGAATTTTAAAAATAGATTTATTTAAAAGTACAATGTTTTTTCTGAAGAAAACAGGAGAACAAGCATGCACTGTATTGCCTTGCACTTGTGATTGGTTAAAAAGTTCAAAAACCTGCATTCTCTAAGCTTATAGAGTGGAAATACAGAAAAGAAACCCATGAATTCAATACAAGTTTATTCCAGCAGGTAGCTACTTTGTTATAGAAAAGATTGTATTTATTGTTTTAAAATTTTCTCACATAGTGGAATCCCTCCCTCCAGTATGATCATGGGTTACCATCTATGGTGTGGTGAGATAAGCGTATTCCAACCTCAGCTGAACCATGAGAGATTGATGTCAGGACTTGAGAGAGACTACAGCTGTGGCCTATTAGGTAATGGAAAGGTGAAACCACCAGCTGAGTCTTATGAACAGAGAGACTATAAAAAGCTAGGTTTCAGAGTAACAGCCACAAGTACTCCTTTTCTTTTTATAAAAAGCTAAGTGCTTTTATACACTTGGGCTTGTCTACAGTCGAAGTTAATTCGAATTAAGGTCTGAAGTGCAATTCTAGCGAAATAGCTATTCCTGATTAATTCTTTGTGTGGATGAATTATTCTGAATTTGCTTAATCAACTTCTGTTCCAAAACTAAATAAGTTCAGAATTCTAGAATAAGAGGATCCACCCAGGGAGTTAATCAGGACAAGCCTAAGGCTTTCAGTGAGACAAGGAGGTGCTCAGTGGAAGGAGACGGAGGAGTAGAGATGACTTTCAAACAGAGAGGAGAAGATTGGAGCCCGGAGAAGGAAATAGGGCACTCTCATTTCCTCCCCACTTCAGGAAAGACTGGGAGTATGTGGCCACCACCTAAGAGGCAAATCTTGATTGACTAATTGTTCGTTTAAACTAAGCAACCCTGATAAAAAGGGAAAAAAATGAGAGACTGAACTCCCCACAATGAAAACAAACTAAAGAGCTGTTTTGTTCTTTTCTTTATTACTTTCCTCCCTGGCTTAAAAGGATCCATAACTCCAAGGGCTGGAACAGCAAAAGACAGTTACCCGTTCTATAACTGGTGTTCTTCCAGATGTGTTGCTCATGTCCATTCCATATCAGGTGTGTGTGCTCGCCACATGCACCGGTGCCAGAAGTTTTTCCCTAAGCAGTATCCGTAGGGGACTGGCTCTAGCGCCCTCTGGAGTGGCACCCACATGGCATGGTATAAGGGATGCTGCCGGCTCCCCCCACCCACACCCAGTTCCAACAGTGGGGAAGAAGGGCGGGTTGTGGAATGGACATGAACACCACATCTCGAAGAATACCAGTTATGGAAAAGGTAGCGGTCTTTTCTTCCTTGAGTGCTTACTCATGTCCATTCCATATTAGGTGACTCCAAAGCAGTATCCCTGGAGGTGGGTAGGAGTTCACAGAAGTGTGGATTACAACACAGCTCTGCCAAACCCAGTGTCATCCCTGGCCTGCTGAGTGATGGCATAATGAGCAGTAAATGTGTGAACAGAGGACCATGTTGCGGCTCTACAGATGTCGTGGATAGGGATATGTGCCAGGAAGGCCATCGAAGATGCCTGTACTCTCACTGAGTGGGCTATGACAATCAGCGGCAGCGGAACCCCTGCCAGGTCGTAACAGGTCCTTATGCACGAGGTGATCCAATTGGAAATCCTGCATGAGGACACCGGGTGACCCCTCATCCTATCTGCTGTAGTGATGAAGAGTTGAATCCATTTTCAGAAAGGCTTGGTACATTCTAAGTAGAAAGCCAAGGTCCTCTGGATGTCCAGGGAGTGAAGACGTCTGTCCTCATTGGTCTTGTGCTGTGTGGGACAGAACACCGGGAGGAAGATGTCCTGGTTCATATGGAAGGTGGAGACCACCTTTGGCAGGAAGGCCCGGTGGGGCCACAACTGAGCCTTATCTTTGTAGGAGACTGTGTACAAGAGGTTCTAAGGTCAAGGCTCTAATTTCAGAGACCCATCTTGCTGACGTCACCACCACCAGGAACGCGGCCTTCCATGACAGGTGGGCAAGGGAGCAGGAACGCAGTGGCTCAAAGGGTGGGCCGGTGAGCCTAGGGTGGACCAAGTTAAGATCCCGCTGTGGGACAGGAGTCCATACCTGTGGGAAGAGTTTCTTGAGCCCTCTCAAGAATCTGACCATCATGTCATGGGAAAACACCGTCTGTCCTTGGATCAGTGGGTAAAATGTGGAAATGGCTGCTGGATGCACTCTAATGGGAAAGTGTGCCAGGCCCTGGTTCCTCAAATGGAGCAGGTAGTCCAGGACAGCCTGTATGAAAGAATGCGAGGGAGAGATGCCATGCTCGGATGCCCAGAAGGAAAACCTTGTCCTACTCCCCAGGAAGACCTGTTGGACTCCTTCCGAACAGGTCTGCTCCTCCGGATTCAGCCATGCAGCCTCCAGGCCGAGAGATGGAGGGACTCAAAATTGGGCTGGAAGAGCTGACCATGGTCCTGTCACAGTAGGTCCGGGAGGTGCCGCTGACAAGTTCATGAGTGTGCCGAACCAATGTTGGCAAGGCCACGCTGGGAAAATCAAAACAACCTGTGCTTTATCTCTCTTGATCTTTGCCAGGGCCCTGCTGATGAGTGGAATTGGCGGGAATGCACACATCAGGCTCCCTGACCACGACAAGAAGGCAGGCATCGGAGAGCGAGCCCTTGCTTAAACCTTGTTGAGAGCAAAACCGGTTGTAGCATTCATGCAAGGTTCATGCACTTGGCAACATTCAGGGCACACCTGGAGTGTTGTGTAGGAGCAGTGCACACACGGCTCCTCTCAAGGGCATGAACCTTGGAATCTCCCCCAGATTACATGAACCATGGGAAGCCTCCCAGGACTGGGCTCAAGGCCCGAGAGCAAGGAATGCGGTAGATAGATATTGGTAAATAAGAATATTAAACAAAGCCAGTGTATTCCTTTTATCTGTTGGAGTATGTAATGCGCGGGGGGAGAGAAAGAATAAAAGAGAGGGTGGAAAGCTGACAGGAGACCAGCCCTTCAGCAGACCAGCCTGCTTGCTTGCTTAAAGCTTGTTCTGTCTTGTATTTGAACTGCAACAACCAGTGGCATTTTCAGTTCTGTCTGCTAGCAAACCGGTCAACTTGGGGAGTTCCCTACTTTTGGAAGATCATGCAGGCTACCTCTGGATGGAGTGACCACTCGTGGTGAGAGAAGTCCCTGCTGAGCTGGTCCGCCAGCGTATTCTTGACACCGGGAAGGTGACAAGCTTCCAGGTGGATTTAGTGGCTGAAGCAGAAGTCCCATAGATGGAGCGCCTCCTGACAGAGAGCCAACGAGCGCGCTCCCCCTTGCTTGTTGATGGGGCTGTGTTGTCCGTCAGGACTCGTACCACCTTGCCTGACAGGTGGGGCAGGAAGACTCCACACGCCAGCAAGACTGCTCGGAGCTCTTTGACGTTTATGTGCAACTTCGCCTCCTCCAGGGACCACATCCCCGGTGTCTGGAGATTGCTGAGATGAGCACCCCAGCCGAGGTCCAAGGAGTCTGACACCAACTCGATGGAGTGACGGGGGCTGTCAAACAGAACCCCTTCCAAGACTGTCCTATGATTGGTCCACCATCGCAACGAGGTAAGTATCGCCTGGGGAATGGTAACAATCTTTTCCAGGGGGTCTCTGGACTGGGAATAGACCATCCCCAGCCATTGTTGCAGGGGCCACATTTGGAGCCTGGAATGATGGACCACATAAGTGCACGCTGCCATGTGACCCAGGAGGAGCAGACAGACTCTGGCTGTAATCAGAGGGAATGCGGAGACTTCAGTGATGAGGTCCATTAACACGTGGAACCTTTCCAGCGGCAGGAATACCCTGGCACAGGTCTAGTTGAGGACTGCTCCTATTAACTCTATCCTCTACACTGGCACTAACGTTGACTTTTTGTCGTTTACCAGTAGGCCCAGAGAGCATGCAGAACTTTTAACTTCTTTAGGCACTTGTTGAGGTCTCGCAGGTCCAGCATGGGCCATAGACTGCCCCTGGCCTTTGAGATTAAAAAGTACTGGGAACAAAACCCCATATTCCTGTACTCGAGAGGAACTTCTTCCACCACACCAAGCTGTAGTAACCCCTTTACCTCCTACGCAAGGAGACTCTCAAGAGAGGGGTCCCTGAAGAGGGATAGGGAAGGCAAGTGGGAAGTGGGGGTTAGAAAGGAACTGGAGGGTATAACCCTGTTCCACCATAATGAGGACCCATTGGTTCGAGATTATAGCCGTCCAGGCAGGGAGGAAGAGGGAAAGGCAGTTGGAGAACACTGGGAAAGATGGATCCAGGGAATAGTCTGGTAGGTTGCCCTTGGGCGCACCCTCAAAATGACCATTTGGCTCCCTGCTTATTACGGGTCAAGCCCAATTGGGCAGAGGGTAGAGGCACGTGGTTCAGGCAGTGCTTGTAGCCCTTGGCTTGTTTATGGGGCTGGTCCTGCCGAGGCTGACTCCCCTGGCCCTGCGACTGCTGCGGTTTGAACCACTTACATACCAGAGCTGGGATGTAGAGACCCAGGGTTTTTAGGGAGGTGCAGGAGTCTCTGAGGCTGTGCAATTTGCTGTCTCAAATAGGGACCACCGGTCAAAGGGCAGGTCCAGCATTGACTGATGAGCCTCAGTGGACAAACCAGAGAGGAGCAGCCAAGAGGCTCGCCGCATGGAGATAGCGGAAGCCATGGTGTGGGAAGCAGCATCTGACTCCACCTGGAGGGCAGCCCTGGCTGCAGTTGTGCCCGCATTGAGGATCGCTCAGAACTCCTTCTTGGAAGCTTTGGGGAGCGACCCTTCGAATATGGCCATGGCTTGCCACATATTGAAGTAATATCGGTAAAGGAGGGCTTGGTGGTTGGCCACTGTCAGCTGAAGGCTGGAAGATGAATAAACCTTACATCCAAAAAGATCCAGCCTCCTTAAGTCTTTATTTCTGGGGGTGGCCCCAGGTTATCCTTGACTCTCCTTGACCACCTCAACCACAAGGGAATTGGGGCAGTGTGGGAGTATAAGTACTCGTGCCCTTTGGTTGGCACGAAGTACTTGCGTTCGGCCCTTTTAGAGACGGGGTCCATGGAAGAGGGGGTCTGCCACACGGCATTAGTGATCTTAGAATCTCCTTAATGAAGGGGTAGAGCCACCCTGGCAGGGGCTGAGGATCAGAGGATGTCAAACAGAGAGTCTGAGGGCTCTTCCAGTTCCTCTGCCTGAAGCCCCAGGTTAGAAGTGACCCTCTTCAAAAGTTCCTGGTGCGCTCTGGTGTCATCCTGAGGAACTGGGTGAGGGGGCCCCATGATAGTCTCATCTGGTGATGACGAGGATGATGCCGGTGCTGTGGGAATCTCCATGTCCATTGGTGGTCCAACAGCTTGCTCCCTGGGGTCCTCCTGGACCTGCGGGGTTTTACCCCCAAAGTCTCCTGGGAAGGCTGGGTGAACCCACAGAGGTTCCACAGGTATCATGGCGCTGGGCACTGCGCCTGGGGCCATGGGACAGGTTTTGGTGCTGATAATGTAGTCGGCACCATCGGTACCAGGGCTTGTCCCACAGTCAGGGAACCTTGCTCTGAGCTGGAGCTACCAGAGGAGTGATCGGTCCCAGGTGACCAGGACTGGGCTAAGCGGTAGCTCTTGTCTGACTGGTGCCAGTTGCTGCATCCTGAAGCTGACCTCTCCGAGTGACACTATCTTGGGGACCGACGGCATTTGGTAGATCTGCGTCAGATACCTGGCGATCCACGCCTCATGCCTCTATCGGTACTGGGATGTTGAATGGGACTGAGAGCTACTACAAGCCAGTTGCTGGGAGGATCGTCTGAGTAGGGTGACCTTCTTTTTGGAGACGGGTTTTGACGGCCCGGCGATCGGCAGTCTCTGGTTCCCAATCAGTCCTGGGATTGGTACTGATCCCTTGAAGATGGTCAGGGCCGGTCCTGGAGTTCTTGTGGGGTGGTGCATGCCTCAGAGGCTCTGCGCCAATCTACCAGCAAGGTACGCCTTGAATCCCTCGACTGATGCCCTGGTGCGGGGACTGAAGAGGTGGGTGAACGCTTGTGGGACATCCCTCTTGATGGGGAACAGTACTGCTGAGGCGGGGACACACACACGAGATTGGGGTACCACTGGAGCCGGTGAGGGCGGCACTGGGAGCATCAGGATCTCTTGAGCTGCTTGAAGGGCTTCGGGCATTGATAGCATCTGAAACTGTCCGCGGCCTGCACCACTATCTTGAGTCGCAGGCAAGGCATGGGATAGGCTGCACTGCTCGACTTGAACTGGGGCCCGACTTCCCGAGGGGGAGCTGAGCTGCCTGGCACAGGTCCTGGCGAGCCCCCTGCCCTCTCCTTTCCCTTGCGGGAGGTAACAGATCTTCCCCTCACAGTCTTTTTCAGCTTCTTGACTGGAGCCATGGAGGGAGACCTGTGCCGGGTCGTGGACGCAGGGGCGGCCCACAACATTTTGGCACCTGAGGCGGGGAGCTCAAATGACACCCTCATACCCCCTCGCTTGGGCCAAAACATTGAATGGTCTCAAGTCTGCCTTCTTCCTTTTCTACTCCTCTAATGGTACTGCTCTGCTACCTACCCCAATAAAGGAGAACTAACAACTTAAAATGCGTTGTTCAAAAATTTTAAGTCACACTTAACTTTCAAATGCCTGAACAGCACATGTAACTTTTCTTGTCTGCATAGTAAACACTGGCATCTTTATCTGTTTGAATAATCAAAGTGGTGCTTTCCGTGGCTTCGTGGCTGCAAAGATTTGAACTGCTGAAGGTCCATAGTCTGGGCCAGCTCATGCTCTATTGAGATGGTTGCAAGGTCGACCAGCCTCTCCTGTGTCACTGTGGAGTGTAGATGTGTTTTTATTAACTTCAGCTTGGAGAAACTGGGTTCTCCACTGGCAACTGTTACAGGAAGTGTTAGAAGTATGCGCAGAGCAACAAAAGCATTTGGAAAGAGGGTGGTCATCTTATTTGTGCATATATATTCCAGAACAGCCTTTGGAGTTGATCCTGCTGAAATATATCTTGAAAGGGCTTTCAGTTCATCACCTAAATCACTCGCATCACTATCACGCATGTCATCATGTGTCAACACTGTCTCTAGTGCCCTGCATTGCTGGTGTAGGTCTTCTTCAGGTATAGTGAGGAGTTTTGGAGTATCATACAACATCCCAAATATACTGCTGTGTTCCTTGAGCTGCATGAAACGTTCTTCAACTGACTGTATTGCACAATCTAGCACCTGGTTAAAGAATTCAACTTTGAATTATTGGTTGGGGTCTCTTATGGGATTATCCTGTGCCTCATAATCAAAATGTCTTCTTCTTCAGTGACTCTTGTATTCTTGAATGGGTGGGAAAATAGCTTCAGTGTGAAGTTCCTCTGCCAACTTCTGTGCACTCTTCAGAACGTTTTGAAATCCCTCATCTGACCGGTAAGACTGTAGGTATGACTTTGCTTTGTCCAGTTGTTCCATTGCTCCAGATATATCAAGGTCAACACCTTGGAGTCTCTTGCTTACAACATTTATTTCAAACAGTACGTCATGCCACAACACTAAGCCACACAAATTTGAAGTTATGTATGTTTCTGGTGATTCTATTTCCATCTGCCACTGTTCTCCCATGAACAGTTCCTGTCATAGCATTATCCTCCATAATGGCAACGAGGGCATCATCTATCTTCCTAGTTTGGTGTTTGATAGGCTTTATCGCCTCCACTCAACTTTCCCATCATGTGGCACTCAGTGGTTTCAGTGTCAGAGAGGATGTTCCTAGATGTCGCTTCAAAATTTGCCATCGATGAGTTGATGCAGAGAAAAATACATAGATGCTTGGAATTACATTAAAAAATTCAGCAGCCTCACTAGAAGCTGATGCTGCATCACTTACCACCAAGTTCAATGAATGAGAACTGCATGGGACAAAAAAAGCTTGAGGGTTTAGCTCTCGGATCCGTGTCTGCACTCCTCTTTCTTTCCTCTCTTGTTGGCACCATTATTGTAGTCCTGACCTCTCATGTCAGCTATTGTGATTCCCGTATCTTCCAGTTTTTTAAGAAGAACATTTGTCATAGCAGCTCCTGTAGTATCATCAATGTCAATAAATTCTAGAAAATGCTCTCTGACAGTCACCACTGCAGGGACATTTTCACTAGGTTCTGTTGTTGTTACAAAACACACCATTAAAGTTATTTGTTCCATATGGCTGATGGCAGGTGTGCAATCCAGAATAACAGAGTAATATCTTGCTGACTTCAGATCTTCCACAAACTTCTGTTTGACTTTTGTTGTCAGTAACTGTATGATCTCATTTTGAACTGTTTTTCCAAGGTACTGGTGTGTGTACATTTCTTGGGTGGTGACTCTTCTTAGATGCTCCTGGAGTACAGCGTCAAACTCAGCCATCAGCTCCACAATTTTAAGGAAGTTTCCATTATTTGGCACATACAGCTGATCTGAAGTGCAATGCAGTGCTCGGTTTTGGGTAGCAAACATTCTCACAGTGGCAATGAGCCTTTTCAGAACATTTTGCCAGTAAAGAGACTCTGATGCAATCTTCTCTTGATGCTGATCATCTACAATGGCCTTTAACCTTAGTGTCATCTCAAGCTCTTTCCACCTATGGAATGCTCTCTGGTGATTTGCTGCCTTCTCATGGCATGCCAGATTTCTAGCCAGATTTTTCCAGTCCTTTGTTCCTGTAGAACCCAATGTGGCTGGAATATTAGACTGGAAGAGTTTGCAACAAAAACAGTATGCAGCATTCTGGGTTTTGGAGTACATAAGCCATGGCCTCTACACTTTGTCAATTTAAGCTTGTGTGTGCTTGTTTGCAGGACTGGGGCTTATATCAGAAAGATTCTGTGGAAAGTTCAACTAAAATAAAAGGTAGAATTATGAAAATTCCATTTCAATGGAACTATGTCCTGATAGGAACTATTACTAATTTGAACTTGCAGGCTGCAAAGATGCAAATACACTAGTTGCATATTTTAGTTCCCTCCTCACTCCTCAAGACATTTTGGGTGAAATCCTGACCCCACTGAAGTCCATGGGAGTTTTCTCATTGCTTTTAAAGGGGCCAGCATTTCACCCCGCATCTTGCAGTACTTTTTTCCCCACTGAATTTGGCAAATATGGCTGCATTTATGTTCTGTTAACTGTGAAATATATAACTTTCTTCAGATTTAAAACTGATTAGAAATCTTTTCTTTAGATAATTCTAAAGACCAACAGGAAAATGCTTCAAATTAACAGTTAAGGAGATAATTTGTTGCTATTATGCATGTGCTTTAATACTGTACATAAGAAAACTTAGCTATAGACTTTTTTCAATATACCTGCTTTATAATGTTTTAAAGTGTACTTTAAAGTTAAAGACCAAAAAGGATGGAGCACTTGCTAAATAAAATACGAAAGCAAACTGAAGGGAAAGGGTCACATAGATCAATAAGATGAATGACTGTACAGAGTGAATTTGTTAAATTGATCAAAAAGACATTACCACAAGTAAGTCAGGTACAAAGTGTATATTCATGACAATTACATAGAAATACTGTCCCATAATCTTTTTTTCTCTTCAACATTGATGGCTTATATTTCTTTAAATTTTTCCAAAGTACAAAACTAACCATATCAGGCCAAATTCTGGTCTGACTTACTCTCCACTAAAGTCAATAGCATTTATATGAGCGGTATGTCCTGGCAGAATTTAGCCAATCCATTAGTTGATAATATATAGTAGAAGTAGCAGTTGTACCTCACTCTCTTTGTTTGGATGCTTCTCTACCCACATTCTGGGTAGATACACTTGAGAAATCCAGATTTCTAGAGCAAAGCCACTGGTGTCCAAGGAACTGTTCTCCACAGTCCTGATTACGGCTTTACAGTCTGTTTTCTAGAGGGTAAAAAGCCGACATTTATCAATTTCTGCCAAAATAGCATTTAATTGTACAAAACTTCATGCTTTTAAGAAAAACTCAGGCTTGAAGATGTAACATTAAGTATGAGATGTCCTGAAGTTTTTTTACCATTAAGATGGTGGTTTTCATTTAAAAATATATATGTTTCTTTAGAGTGACATGCACTTTTCTAAATGTATTTTAAGATTAAAAGACTTCCATTCTAAAAAGTGCACATGAAAAAAAATTAATTTGATATAAGGAAATGGAATTACCAGTTTACATGAGTCCTATATAAACATCATATGCAATTTATTTCAAAAGTATAAAAGGGTCCTTTTAAAATACAAGACATAAGCTCTAAAACAGAAAAAGAGTTGCAAGAAGATTTACTTACCTTTATTTTAAGTGTATGCGTCCAACTATGAATGCGTTCAATATGGTGTGGCATTTCAATAGACATGGCCATACAGAATCCACTAAGAAAAGAAAAAACAATTGACACACAAGGCAGTTTTGGAGAAGATGATATCTGGCATGTATGCCATGCTTCCTCCATCAGAACACATCAGTCTCTGTTTCCTATCCTTCGCAGCTCTTAGGGCAGTAGTTCTCAAACTTTTGTACTGGTGACCTCTTTCACAAAGGAAGCCTCTGAGTGTGACCCCCCCTTATAAATTTAAAACACTTTTTAATATATTTAACACCATTATAAATGCTGTATGCAAAGCAGGGTTTGGGGTGGACACTGACAGCTCGCAACCCCCCATGTAATATCCTTGCGACCCTCTGAGGGGTCCTGACCCCTCATTTGAGAACCCCTGTCTTAGGGTAAAGGCAATAAGCAGTGCATGACTTGTAGACTCAGACTTCAAGGTTAGAAGGGACCATCATGATCATCTAATCTGACCTCCTTGCTCTCTTCTGCCCCATGCTTCCCTTGCAAAAGTTTCTATCCCCAAGACACTCCAAACAGCGGACATGCTGATTCACTAAGGATATTCATAGATACACAGATTTTTAAGGACAGAAGAAGCCATGAGATCATCTAGTCTGAACTCTGGTATAAAATAGACCATAGAATTTTACCCAATTACTCCTGTAATGAGCCCAGTAATTTGTGTACGAATATAGAGTACCTTCCTGAAAAACATACATTTCCTTTGGTAGATTAGCCATAGGAACAATCACCCTCACTGTTAAAAAAAAATTGTGCCTTATTTCTAATTTGAATTTATCCAGCTTTAACTTCCAGCCATTGGTTCTTTTTATGTCTTTTTGCCACTAGATTAAAGAGCCCTTTGGTACCTAGTATTTTCTCACCATGAAGGTACTTACACACCATGATCAAGCCATCACTTGCTCATGTATCTGATATGCTAAACAGATTGTGCTTTTTAAGTCTTTCACAATATGGCATTTTTTCTAACCCTCAAATAATTTTTGTGGCTCTTCTCTGTACCCTCCCCAATTTTTCCAACATCCTTTAAAAATATGAACACCATAGGTGGGTTGCAAGTAAGTGCTCAGCACCCACCATTTTTGCCCTGTAGGTGCTCCGGCCCCTGAGCCTATGGATTAGTCCTTTTTGCCGCAACATTGTGTGCATACATGTACATGGGCATTATGTAGTTTCTAACACTGAAAATTCAGTTTCTGGAGAAGCACAAGTGCCCATTAAAGCTCTTACTGCTTCTACTAGCAGAATAGCTCATGAATAGGAGCGAGTGGATATCTGCAGAGGCATTGCATGAATTAGTACTATAATTATCCATTTCTCAAGAAGTATTAAGTTATCAGAAAAAAATTTACAATTTGAAATATAATTCAAAAAAATTATTAAAGATGTTAATGAAAAGAAAAAGCTAACCATCAGTTCAATTTAAAAAGTACACTTTCAGGTAGTGCAGGCCCAAGGGATTAGGTTTTGTGATGCAAAGTTTTTATAAAACCTGGTATTGAGGGAAATGTTTTCAGGAAACAAACAATCCAAAATATTCAGTGAAGTGGGGTAGAGATGGAGTTTGCCTAAAAATTATTGCCGTGTAGTATTTGTAACCCAAATAGAGCAGCAGTTTTGAATCAAAAGTAAAAAGTCTTTTCATCATGCAACCTGAATGAAATGCCATAAACCCCACATAAATGGTGAAAATTAAATTTTACACACTGCTTCACATTTAAGAATCTAAGGTGTTAGTAACAAAAATAAGGAAACTATTTAAAATCATTTTTGACTATCAAGTATCTTACTAAATGTTACTTACCCCTTTTTTGGTCCTATTTGCTTAACACAAACCTTCTTTACTGTATCCTATATAAAATAAAAAACTATAAATGTATCATTGTTATGAAATATACAGATCTTAGTGCCACTCTTGCTTTTATTAGAAAAGCAACTGTAGCACAGCACCCAGCAATTTTCTCAGCTTCTTTCACTTTCAGTGGTTAACTCTTTCCTCAATATGCGAGTATAACATATGGGAATTATACATACATATGGGAAGGAGAATAAGCTTGATGATATTTAAAAAGGGAAAACATACTAAGTCATTTGTCCCTTCTTGCAAACTGTTCTCTGTGGGAAAACCTCTATACCCACATGGAAATCACTAAGTCATGTGTAGGGGGCCACCTATACAAAGTAGCCAGCCTATAGGCCTGGGCCCTTAATTACTAACACTGCTACATTTACTCATGTTTTAAACCAGTGGTTCTCAACCTTTTCCATCCTGGAATCCCTTTCCCCATGCTAGGCCTTCATCCCATGTAGTCAGGACCACTTTCCTTTTAACAATATGGGCAGGCTGGTCACAATACCCAGGTTATGAACCTTGTCTTAGAGCTATTGTTTCGAGTAGATTCAGGAGGCATCACTACATTGATTTATTTTTTGTTTTGGTTCACATTTTTGGAGGCTCTTGCTTTCAGCCATAAGGGTTAGAATCAATTTTAAATGAAACGGTAAGAACATGTAAAAAGATAAGAAAGGGAGGATGGTTGCAACTCCCCTCAAACTTGTTGTGGAATCACCACCCTTAGAGGAGTACTTCTGCTTCAAACCAATAAGATGCTACTTTAAGTTTATACTTTAAATGCACAAACCTGTGTGTTTTCATTTAAGGCTTTGTCTTGTTGCCAAGGAGCTACAGCAGCAGGCATTTGAAAAGTAATACAGCCATTCTGAAAACTAAGCTCAGTGATGTAGGTGACTTTGATAAGAACTGTAGTTTTAGGTGGTAAGTTTCCAACACTTACAGTAAAAACATCCTAGAAAAGAGATGATTGCTTTAATCTGCATATTTAAACTATATATTTTCCAAAGCAATAAATCATTTGTTTTGTCATGTACAAAAAACAAATGCTAGTTTTCTATATTTCTTCAGAGAAGAGGCTTGAAGAAAACTAATTATGGTGATAAAGGGCAAGAAGTTATGCTGTTTTAACAATTTACTAAAAAATTCCTGTCTGGACAAAACTCATCAGTAGTATCTATGCATAAATCAATATTTTACAGAGAGAGTTCAAATTGTTTTTTAAAAGAGGATTTTACGGAGAGTTGGCAAAATCTAGTTTCTGTAGGACGTACAGTGGATATTTTTGACTAATTTCCTGAAATGATCAAATGTGCAGCCTAAATAATTTCCATTATTTAAAAACAAACAAAACAAAACAAAAAATCCTTCCCATTAAAGACATGATTCTGCAACAATTCCAATGGGTCTACTCTCATGCGTAAAGTGAAGTACATGTGTATTTGTGGGGTTGGGGATCAATGTCATAAATTTGATTTGTTTGGTATCTGACTTCAGCGACTAATATACAATGTGACCAGTCTGGGGTTTTAAAAATGCATAGTAAACCATGACATTCAACATACAGGAGCATCCTGGTCCATCAAGTAAGCTCCATCACCTCGACTGATTGCGTCTCTATATTCCTTATGTGCTTGTTCCTTTTCTTTAACCTGCAAAAGATTGCTCCAAAATCAGTAAATTAACTATTTTTATATGGAACACAGTTAACTACCTTGTCTCAGTTAACCAAGAGTCATTTAGTGGTACACCATCAACTCAAAAGCTAGTTAAGTGACAATGGTATAAAATCAGAGTGAGAGTAGTAGTAACACTAATGTTGTGTGTCTTCGCTCATTAATGCTTTGAATTTTGGGATTGAAAGCACTCTAGAAGAGCGAAATATTAAATCATCTTACCTTTCCAACAATATGTTTCCCATTGATGAAAGCCTCAAATCCACATACAGCTGCTGTGCCATCCAAAGGAAAGACATATTTTGCCTCAATGGAATTATCATTTTGATTGGTGTATGTCTGAAACACTACTATCTGAAATAGAGAAATGGATCTCTTTTATAATCCTATTAAGTGAAAAAAATATAATGATAAAAAAAACAACAGGTAGAGAGTATATCTTCCCATAGGTCATTCTGCATTAGTGGTTTTGGTTTAAGTTCACTATTTTAAATTTAATAGCATAAATGTGCTATTATGTTTCACACTACAAAATGTTGCTAGGAGCAGACAAGTTTTATTTGTAAGTTCTTTGGGCAATGAAAAGATCAGTGAATTTTTGTAATTCCATATTTCAGAATAATTTTTCTGTCTATATGTGGTTAAATCATTGCCAGGAAGAAAGTTGCTGCAATGGAATATGCCTTTCTTTTTTTTTTTAAGGGGCTTTCTTTCCTGCCAATTTGATAACTAGGATTGGTGCATTGAGCTTACCAAAATAATGAAAGGCCCATCCCCACGGATGAGGGAGAGGCCCCAAACCCAGAAATTAACAGATTACATGGGACAAAAAATGAAAATAAGGGATGGAGGTCCAGGATCAAAACAACGAATCCAGGGGGTACACCCATCAGAGAACCGTAGACCAGTGGTTCTCAAACTAGGGCCACCACTTGTTCAGGGAAAGGAAAGCCACTGGTGGTCTGGGCCGGTTTGTTTACCTGCCGTGTCTGCAGGTTCGGCTGATCGCGGCTCCCACTGGACGCGGTTCGCCACTCCAGGCCAATGGGGGCTGCAGGAAGGGCAGCCAGAACATCCCTCAGCCCATGCCACTTCCCGCAGCCCCCATTGGCCTGGAGCAGCGAACCGCGGCCAGTGGGAGCCGCAACTGGCCGAACCTGCAGACGCGGCAGGTAAACAAACCGGCCCAGCCCGCCAGGGGCTTTCCTTTCCCTGAACAAGTGGCGGCCCTAGTTTGAGAACCACTGGTCTACGGTTCTCTGATGGGTGTACCCCCTGGATTCGTTGTTTTGATCCTGGACCTCCATCCCTTATTTTCATTTTTTGTCCCACGTAATCTGTTAATTTCTGGGTTTGGGGCCTCTCCCTCATCCGTGGGGATGGGCCTTTCATTATTTTGGTAAGCTCAATGCACCAATCCTAGTTATCAAATTGGCAGGAAAGAAAGCCCCTTAAAAAAAAAAGAAAGGCATATTCCATTGCAGCAACTTTCTTCCTGGCAATGATTTAACCACATATAGGCAGAAAAATTATTCTGAAATATGGAATTACAAAAATTCACTGATCTTTTCATTGCCCAAAGAACTTACAAATAAAACTTGTCTGCTTACCTTTAAAAATACTTTGACCTGTAAGAGACTGACCTTCATTTAGAGATTGAGTTGTCTATTTTTCTAAAAGTGACTCAACAGTACATAACAATTTGAATTAATTCTCAGTAGTCAGTTGCTGAAAAGCTGAGTTAACAATAAACAGTGCACTGTACCTGTCCTATGAAGTCTATTATCCTCCCCTTGATATGAATATCTTCAAGAGGGACTGGGTTTCCAGATGTGTCCTGAAGACCAGTTTTCACATGGTTTAAAAGATTTACACTTGGTAATGCATAGTCTAAAACATAAAAAAATTGAAGAAAGGTTAGTGTTTTGGTTTGGGGTTTTGGGTGGTGGTGGTGGTGGGTAATAGCCAATCCCACACACCAATGGCTATTTGTCCCATGTTTACAACTGTAATTCAGCATACATGAATTAAAAATAATACTCAGTGTCTGTTATGAATTCCCACAATGGTATTGTTCTATTGCTGCGATAAAGGCTGTCTGAGGGATCATGAGTTGATGACAGGTCTTTCATAAGACCTTTGTTTAGCTCTTAGGGAGTAAAATGTGAATTCTTTAAAGAGCGTCTGATGACTTATGCAAGAATATTTTCTGCTAGGCCTCTTGAAAGGCACTTTGTCAGGAGGAGAAAACCAGCCTCAATATTTATTCCCAGAGGAAATCTGTTAAACAGATGCTTCCAAGATACCAATATTAGTTAAGAACACGTGGTGACAGCTGCAAATCAATCCAAAAGAATTTTTAAATTATATTAAAAATGTATTTGATCAGTTTTATTCAAGAGTTATTGATTAATAGCTAGAGCATTCATGATGTAAATACAGTTACAAACAAGAAATATTGTCCACCTTCGGTTTGTAAATGACAATGTGAGGTCGCTGGCAGATCTTGCGCTAATTCTGTCACAATTCCAGGCTGAAACTGCTTTATTTGGTCTCCAGGAAGACAAAACTTAACAATGTATCTCATTTTAACCTGACAGGTTTTGTATACAACAAATTCATCATCCTATTGCAAGCAAAGAGAATTATTTTACAAACATAATAAAAGCTACAGGTATTCCTACAAAGACTGTAAACCGATTTAAGAGCTGATCTAAAGAGACATCTCAACTGGGATATTCATATGACTGTATGGTTTTAATACTAATGCTTTTCACTCTTCGAAGAACTCCACTTCTGTCCTCTTCTCATCCTATACCTCCTCATAACTTCCTACACTGCCCAAACTTCACTGCTGACTGCTCCTTTTGTCTCCTTTGCTCACTCACAAATTTATGCCTTCTTTCATGCCATCCTCAACTTGGCAAAAAGCCTCACAATTAAGTTATCCTGGTGCCCAATCTCTCTCAAAAAAAACTCCTTAAAACACAACTGTTCCTCAAAATAATTCCAAGAATAATTATCACTTTTCCTTCTCTGGCTGCCTAGACAGCAACTGTGCTTATTTGTTTGCATAGTATTGCACCTCTTCCTACCCTTACAGTTTAAACAATTTGGAGCAGGGATTATATTTATTTTATACATTAATAAGACAGTGGAACCCTCTTTCATTGTTGTTTTCTATATTCCATATGTGACAGACTGACAATATCTTGAACAAACCTTATGGAATTAAAATAAGTTTTACGGAATTAAGTTAAACCTTATTGGAGTATCTGTGGGATACATTATATTAAAATGTATGTGGTGTTATGGCATTGTATGTACCTTCTGTAACAGAGAAGGAGAATGCTACTGAACTTCCTTAGTTATCAGCCTTTGAAGTCCCCCTGGGACATATGCATATACTAGTCCAAACTGGATTCTCCTGAGACCCACAAAGAAAAGGTCTTTGGATAAAAAGCCTAAGTTTAAAATGACTTGGGGCCTTCTCTTGATACACCAAACAGGCAGAACCCCGTTCCATGGAGTTCACCAATCCTCATGGGAACACTGGAAGAATTTAGCCTAGAGAGACCTCCAAAGACCATGTGCTTGTCCTGAACTGAAACTGAGGAATTTGTGACTACAAAAAAAACCCTTGGGTGGCGTAACGCCTGGTAAGCTTATAAAGATGCATGTAGGTTCTTTTATTGTTTTAAATATGTTTTCTCCAAAATATTTTATCCTTAAGAATAAAGTAGGCTTGGTTGGAAAGAACTGTGTCGTAAGTTATACCTGTAGCTGTAACACTATTATTTAGTCACGGAGGTAATGAATTCTATGACTTTATCAGACCTCAGTGACTTCGGCTTCAGCTGTCAGTGGTGGGGCTGTTCCTCCCTGACCCATGGCTTCAGGTCTGTGGGCCCCCGTCACAGCTGTGGCAGGAGCCAGGGCAGTGCACCTTCCCTCCCCACAGCTCCATCCAGGGCCGGAGCTTGGCTGGGGCCGGAGCCTGAACCGCCGCTGCGTGCCTCTACTCCGCAGCTTTGGCCAGAGCTGAAGTCAGGACTGTGCACTCCTCCCCATGGCTGCAGCGGGGGCTGAAGCTGGGGCTGTGCCCCCCTCCCCCACGGCAGTGGGACTGTCAGTCCCACTCATGGGGCTCCTGCTGTCATTCCTTCCCCCCACTCTCTACCCTGTTATTTTTAGTAAAAGTCATGGACATGCCACAGTTCCGGTAAATTTTTGTTTATTGCCCATGACCTGTGTATGACTTTTACTAAAAATAACCATGACAAAATCGTAACCTTAACTGTTATCCATCTCTGAAGAAAAAGCAAGAAGGTCTGTCTAGGCAGACTGACTGTGCTACGAATTACACAGAGAAGGCCAGGGAACTGTCCAGCCTGGAAATGCATGTCTCCACCCAAGAGTGGCAAGAGCTGGAAGCCTGAGTGTCAGGTGCCCTTGCTGAACCTCTGAGGGGAAATACAGGCGCAGAAGCCCTGTGACACCATACACAAAAAAGCTTCTGTGAGTGAGCATGCCTCTAAATAACTTCTTAATGCCAGGAGTCACAGCGATCACCAGCAGGTATGGGGAAGGAGAGCAGCAGAAAGTTTTGGGACTAAGGCACAGCAGCATCTTACATCCATTCTGCAAATGTAACCCAAGGAGGGGGCTGAGAACTGAGATCCTGACAGCAGGGCGGGACACCTCGGCAGGGCAGGGGGCGAGGCAGATCAGAAGTCCCCCTCCCAACTTTGGAGCAGCATGGCTAGTGGCAACAGGGCAGCAAAATAGCCCAAAACACTGCAACCTGCAACTGCTAAAAAATCCCTGCTGCTGTCAGTTATAAATAGCCCAATGGGCTGCAAAAACTGCATACTTGGTAACCTCTCTACCCTCACTGCAGAGCAACTTTAGCAATACTATTCAGCTCCTCTTTACTCCTTGCTGGGAGCTACTGTAGCGTGACTCGGAGCCAGGATCCTCCTTGCCCTTTCCCTCTTCTATGTGAAAGTGATAATTATAGGATGCAGGGAAAATTTCCTTGAAATGTAGTATTTAGCACCTATCTAAGTAGATTAGAATTGGTATATTCCAAGGGAACTAGCACAATGCAAACAGTTGATAGTGGAATGAAAGTTCACTATAAGGGCAAGGTTACACTGGAAACTTCAAAGCACTCCCGTGGCAGCGCTCCCGTGGCATTGCTTTGAAGTGCGAGTGTGGTCGTGCGCAAGCGCTGGGAGACAGCTCTCCCAGCGCTCCTGGTAATCCACCTCCATGAGGGGATTAGCTCGGAGCCTGTCTACACTAGCACTTTAAAGCGCTCAGACTTGCTGCGCTCAGGGGGGTGATTTTTCACACCCCTGAGCCAGCAAGTTAGAGCACTATAAAATGTAAGTGTAGACAAGCCCAAAGTGAAGCAATGCTTTACTAAAGGGATGTGTTTACACTAGGAAAAGAAGTTGTGATTCACGGCTGCAACCCTGGTGGAATATGGTTTTCAGCTAGTATAGACATAGCCTTACTATATTCAACATCCATTAAAAAAAATCCTGGTTGACCCTTCCATGGCTCCAAATCCTATTGTGTATGTGGTTTATGTGACATGAAAGTCTGCTGAAATGTTGCAGAGTAATTCAGGATCCCCCCCTCCACTTTGTTAGAACCAAGTTCAATATAAAATCCCTCTCAGCAAATTATAGGAAAATTCTACTGTAATATAAAATAATATTAATATTTTTCATTTAAATAGCGTCCTTCATGCCACAGTCCCAAAAGCTCTATACAAATGTTTAAAAATCCTGTGACGCAGGTATTGTATGCACTTTACTGATGGGGAAATGGAGGTAAAAGTGATAGTGACTTGCCCATTGCCACATAGTAACTCAGTGGCAGAACTGGGAATAGAACCTAGGAATTCAGTCTCCCTCTGTCCTGTTATCTAACACTGACACAATAAATCAGTATTAAACAACCTCAGTGCCTTTTTTTGGTTGGATCTGATTTCTGTACCTCAAAATCTGAATAGATGTTTGCTGTTTTACGGACTCCATGCACGCTGTCATATCCTGATGGTGCATTAGTTAATGACAAATCTTTTTTATACAAGTCCAGGCAGGTTCCTAGTGCCACATTACAAACAGCCAACAATCGAGTTCCGTCCATTTCACTTGGTAGAGAATACTTAATGCTTGTACTACAGTTAAAGAAAAATCACACACACAGACACATACAGTTTACATTAACATGCATTTCTATTTTAAGTTTCAATAGAAAGTAGAAAACTGGAAAGGAATAACTTTCAACATCAAAATTATCTTAAAATTCCTCGACCACAGGGATGGGCAAACTTTTTGTCCCAAGGGCCACATCTGGGAATAGAAATTGTACGGTGGGCCATGAATGCTCACAAAATTGGGGTTGGGGGTGCAGGAAGGGGTGAGGGCTCTGATTGGGGATGCGGGCTCTGGGGTAGGGCTGGAGAGGAGGGGTTTGGGGTGACGGAGGGTGCTCTGGGCTGGGACTGAGGGGTTCAGAGGATGGGAGGGGGATCAGGGCTTGGGCAGAGGGATGGGGCGCAGGGAGAGGCTCTGGGGTGCAGGCTTACCTCAAGACACTTACCTCAAGTGGCTCCCAGAAGCAGTGGCATGTCCCTTCTCCAGCTCCTACACAGAGGTGCGGCCAGGCAGCTCTGCACGCTGCCCCATCCACAGGCACCGCCCCTGCAGTTCCCATTGGCTGTGGTTCTTGGCCAATGGTAGCTGTGGGGCGGTGCTTGGGGTAGGGGTAGCATGCAGAGCGGAGCCCCCTGGCTGCCCCTATGCATAGGACCCGGAGAAGGGCCATGCCATTGCTTCCGGGAGCTGCGTGGAACACCAGAGCAGGGAAAGCCCCAGACCCCGCTTCCCCATGGGAGCTCAAGGGCCAGATTAAAACGGCTAGTGGCCTGGATCTGGCCCGCGTGCCGTAGTTTGCCCACCCCTGCTCTAAAACATTACAAAAAGAAACTTAAATTTCTTTAACAGTCAAAAGAACGCAGTATTATAACTAAGTATTTCAAACCTGATGGAATCACTGAAATAAATGCCACTCCCCAGGTTCCCAACATCAGTTCTTTCCATGCCATGGTCTTCAACCACTATCTTTGGTAAAAGGAGTCCCCTAGAAAAGAAATAGCATCATAGTTAATGAAGGTAGAAGGATCCTGACATACAGTCCCGTGATTAATACGGACTGAGTAAATAGGGTGCCACTGATGAACCAGACAAAATACAGTTTACAGAAACCATGGAAAGGGAGTTCTGGAAAATGTTCAGTAAAACAGAGACATTACTGAGTTAGTCACAATAGGGGAAATCCATGGGTGAGGTTCATCAAGAGGATATTACAGTAAATACTCCTTATTTTTCTAGTTTTAGCACATAAGAACTGCATGTTAGAAAGTGAAAACAAAATAGTGATCACTGGCAAACATCCAGATTAACATGAAACTAGCACTTAATATTTGTCTGATTATACAAAATAGTGCTACTTTTCTATAACCTATACTATGTGGAACACTGTACACTTATCACAGACACATACATTATCTAAGCAAAACAAGGGTGGGCATAAAAGGTAGAGTGTTCAGGAGTGAAGTGCAATTTGATCCTTAATTTTAGTCTTCTTTTATGGAAAGCAGATCTTGTCAAACAAATCAGATTTAAACTTTTGATGAGATTACAAATTTGGTTGATATTGGTAACTGCACAGATGTTATATACTTAGACTTTTGTAAGCCAATTGACTTAGTACCGCATGACATTCTTATGAAAAAATTAGCACTATATAATATAAATAAAGCACATCTGAAATAGATTAAGAACTAACTGACAGAACTAACAGCTAACTGACAGAACTCAAAAAGCAGTTGTCAATGGGGAATCATCATCAAATGGGGATTTTTCTAGTTGGGTTCTTCATGGATTGGCACTAGGCCCAATGCTGTACAATATTTTAAATCAGTGATTTGGAAATAAATAAACAAACACTGCTGATCATATCTGAGGATGACACAAAGGTTGGCAGAGTAGTAAATAAGGATGAGGACAAAGTGAGGGCAGTCATACAGAGTGATCTGGATCAGTTGTTAGATCAGGCCCATTCAAACAAAATACATTTAAATACAACCAAATGCAAGGTCATACATCTAGGAACAAGAAACACAGGCAATATCTACAGAATGGGGGCTGGTATTCTCAAAGCTGTGACTCTGAAAAAGATTTTGCAGTCACAGTGGCTAAGAAACTCAACATGAGCTCCTAGTGTGACATTGTGGCAAAAACGGATAACACTGTTCTTGGATGTAGAAACAGAGAAGCTCTCAGATTATTTTACCTTTGTTTACAGCACTGGTGAGACTGATAACAGAATATTGCATACAGTTCTGGTGTCCACATTTTTTAAAAGATGTTGAAAATTTGAAGCAGGCACAGACAAAGGCCACAAAAATAATTTGAGGTCTGGAGAAAATGTCTTACAGCAAGAAACTTAAAGATCTTAATAGGTCACTCGATTACAGTTTATAAGTACCCTGACAGGGAGAAAATGCCTGGTACTGCCGGGCTCTTTAATCTTGAGGAGAGAGGCATAACAAGAATCAATGACTAGAAGCCGAAGTCAAACAAATTCAGATTAGACACAGGGCACATATTTTTGAAGGTGATAAACCTCTAGACTAAACTTAACAAAGGAAGTAGTGGATTCTCTATCTGTTGATTTCTTCAAATCAAAACTGGATGTCTTTCTGAAAGGTATGTTTTAGTAAAAAAAACAAAAAACAAAAAAACCGATATTGGGCTCAATGCAGGGGTTATCAGCTGACTTGGTTTGCGAGGCTCAGGCTATAGGGCTGTTTAACAGTGGTGTAAATACTCAGGCCCAGGGTGGACCCCAGGCTCTGGGACAACCCCTCTTCATGGGGTCCCAGAGCCTGAGCGACTACACCACAGCCTCGTAACCCGAGCCCCGCAAGCCTGAGTTAGCTGACACAGGCTAACTGTGGGTCTTTAACTGCAGTGTAGACATACTCTTAGCGGCCTGTGATATACAGGAAGTTCAACCAGACAACCTAATTGTCCCTTATTGCCTTAGAATCTATGAATTCTGTTAAGATTATGATAGAAATCAATTTTATTTGGCTATAGAAATAAAACTAACATTGTATTATTTATACAGTATCATAGGTGTGCATGGCCCTTTACAATCAAATAAAGTTAACAGATTCTTGCCCTCAGGAGCTGCAATCAAAGAGGATGATCATATGAACACTCATTAATGAACTCAGTACTTACTACCATGAGTAGTCCCATAGAATTTGTTAGTACTACTAGTACTACTATTGGCTGCAAATGTTTGACCCTTAATTAGATCCAACACAAAGGATGAAAATAGACAGGATGTGTGGTAAGATATGGGTTACAGCAGCAGAAGATAGTGATGTGTGCTTAATATTACATACACAAATATATTTAAAAAAATAACATCTAAAAATGGAGGGCATAGGTCAGCAATGGAAGGCTTGCTAGAAGAAGGGATATAGAATTCACATTTTATTACTCTTTCCACTCTCTCTCTATTTTTTTTGGTTAGTAATTAAGCTTAAATAGAACACACTGAAAAAAAATTAAGTTCTTTCTCTACCCAGGTATTTAAATTATGCTTATTACCATGATGTCTGACCACTTATATCCACTTTAGACCCATTTTCAAGAGAATATCAAGTCTTTATAACTCATCTGTTCAAAAGAATAGGTAAATTTTTCCATTATGATGTACCCGCATAAATGTTAACGCTCAAACATTAAAGTAAACATTTGCTTGATGTCAAAGAAAATTATTCCCTTTATAAGCCCCAAATATTAGATAAAAAAGTAAAAAGATGCTGGAAAACCTTAAGGAAAAAATACTGCAAGTTCTTACCGGGAGAGAATTCCAACAAAGTTGCGCACAGATGATGCATGGAATAAGGATTGAACATTCCCAAGACTGCTCAGAAACTCTGCTGTTTCACTTATTCTGCCAACTCTGAATATTTGTAGAACTTTCACTGGACAGTCACTGCAAGAAATTGAAAATGAACTTCAAGGTCATGTGAGTTAGAAAGTATATTCAAATTCAATTAATAGCTAACGGGTGAAGAACTAATATGTACCTCATAGAAATGACTACTCTTCGTTTCTTGTAATTATAAAAGAAAAACAACCAGACACAATACAAAGGAGTATTTACTGGAAATATTTAAATATTAAAGGCAAACAGGAATACAAATTGTAATTCAACAGCAGCTATCTAATCTGTGATTGTCTGTAATCCCATAGTAGGTTTCCTCCTTTTCTATACAATGTAGTTGTGTTTCACAGAGTTCAAGCTATGGCACATCTGTGAAAAAATCCAAATGTTAGTTTTCCAAAATTTTAACAAAAACAGATTTTGAAGTTTCTAGCAATCAGGCCTACTCACTCATTGTCCTTTTGGAGTCAACAGTCTGGGTGACCTAAGGGGAAGAGCTTCTAGCTCATGGTCTGCACAGAATGCAACTGCATTACACTACAACTCCCAGCAGCCACTGACACTTGTCTGTTGAGGCTGGAGAAAGGACCAATGGCTGCTGGAAGTTGTTGCACACTGATTAAGGCTTAAAACATATTTAGGTGCCCAACTTCATGAATCAATGGGAGTTAAAGATATTTAGGCACCTGAGGATCTGGGCCTACAAGCTCAGTCCCGAACAATCCTGCCACAAGCTCAGCTACATACAAAATACTTATTCAATTACAAAACAATCTTGGTGGGATCCTCTCTTAAAGATATTTAAATAACAAATTCAGAGTAGTAGGAATAGGTGCTGAATCCCTCAGTAGCATGAGCAGAGAGGAATTTAGCAAAGCTTTTTTTAAATTTGCCTTTTTTGGTATCCTTTCAGATCCTGGGAAGTCCAGACTTGGTGCAGATCTGTGGATCCTGCTCCATGTAATGCTCCAGCATGCTGTTTATTGATATCACTTCCAGGCTCTACCTCTGACAGGAGGCCACCTTCAGAGTTAAGATGAGGGGTAAATTTTTCAAAAGTACCCAAGTGACTTGGCTCTTAAGGCCATGTCTACACAATGGGTACTACAGCAGTACAGCATACGCTGCTGTAACCCCATAGTGCAGATGCAGATTATAGCAACAGAAGAGATTTTTTTCACTGCTGTAGGAACTCCACCTCCCTGAGTGACAGTAGCTAGGACAACAGAAGCATTTTTCCAACAAACCTGTTGCATCTACACCAGAGGTTAAGTCAGGCCTTTGCACCATTTTCAAAAGTGACATTCAGTTCATTGTAAAAGCAGCAGGTCTGTAAATAGGCACTGGATTGACTTTTGGCCTCCCTGGTTCTAGTATGCCTGCTGCAGGTCCTTCGTTTTCACCTGGCACTGTTGTGATTCCTACCATACCCCTTTGCCTGCATCCCCTGTGCAATCTTTTGGCAGATTTCCATGTTTCTATGACTGCTCCAAAGCTGTGTTTGCACAGTCTCTTCTCCTCACAGGCTCAGGAGATCCAATACCTACTGTCTGCTCCAAGCAGTAGCAAATCTAGTGAGTGGAGCCAGCATGGTCAATTGCTTACAACAAGGGAGAGATGGTAGGTGTGCCTGCCAGGCTGGGCAACCAGAAAAAGACTTTTAAAAATATACAGGGGTTTTAAAGGAGCAGTAGTGGCTTCTGGTCTCTGAGACGAGTTCAAAACTGTGACCAGAGCAGTCAGTGTTAGGTATTGTGGAACAGCTGCTGGAGAACTGTTAGGGTCAACATAAGTCATACAGTGTCAATACTCGTGCTGCATTAACCTCAGTATGTCGACCACAGCTCAACACCATTCAAGGAGGTGGTGTTACTGCATCCCTGTAGTACATCCCTGTAGGACATTTACATCAGCCGGAGATAAATGTAAGTATAGACACATGTACAACTAAGTTGACGCAAGGTGGCTTATGTTGATCTAATTTTGTAGTGTAGACCAGGCCGCAACCTTAGGCTCTTAAGTCCCAATGACTTTCAAAGAGAATGAGGCCAGGTCTTCACCACAAAGTTTTGTTGGCATAGCTGTCAGTCAGGGTGTAAAAAAGCCCATCCCCTCCAGCCAATATAGCTATGCCGCAACCCCCCGCGTTTAGATGCAGCTATGGTGACAGATGAGTGCTTCTGTCAGAGTAGACAATGTGGTTCAGGGACTTGGTATTCCTACATGGGCAGAAAATCTCCTTTTGTCAGAGTCCTTAGTGTATCATAGAATCATAGAATATCAGGGTTGGAAGGGACCTCAGGAGGTCATCTAGTCCAACCCCCTGCTCAAAAGCAGGACCCATCCCCAATTAAATCATCCCAAGCAAGGCTCTGTCAAGCCTGACCTTAAAAACTTCTAAGGAAGGAGATTCCACCACCTCCCTAGGCAACGCATTCCAGTGTTTCACCACCCTCCTAGTGAAAAAGTTTTTCCTAATATCCAACCTAAACCTCCCCCACTGCAACTTGAGACCATTACTCCTTGTCCTGTCCTCTTTCACCACTGAGAATAGTCTAGAACCATCCTCTCTGGAACTACCTCTCAGGTAGTTGAAAGCAGCTATCAAATCCCCCCTCATTCTCTTCTTCAGACTAAACAATCCCAGTTCCCTCAGCCTCTCCTCATAAGTCATGTGTTCCAGACCCCTAATCATTTTTGTTGCCCTTCGCTGGACTCTCTCCAATTTATCCACATCCTTCTTGTAGTGTGGGGCCCAAAACTGGACACAGTACTCCAGATGAGGCCTCACGAATGTCGAATAGAGGGGGATGATCACGTCCCTCGATCTGCTCGCTATGCCCCTACTTATACATCCCAAAATGCCATTGGCCTTCTTGGCAACAAAGGCACACTGCTGACTCATGTCCAGCTTCTCGTCCACTGTCACCCCTAGGTCCTTTTCCACAGAACTGCTGCCTAGCCATTCGGTCCCTAGTCTGTAGTGGTGCATTGGGTTCTTCCGTCCTAAGTGCAGGACCCTGCACTTATCCTTATTGAACCTCATCAGATTTCTTTTGGCCCAATCCTCCAATTTGTCTAGGTCCCTCTGTATCCTATCCCTGCCCTCCAGCGTATCTACCACTCCTCCCAGTTTAGTATCATCCGCAAATTTGCTGAGAGTGCAATCCACACCATCCTCCAGATCATTTATGAAGATATTGAACAAAACCGGCCCCAGGACCGACCCCTGGGGCACTCCACTTGACACCGGCTGCCAACTAGACATATAGTTGGTTAGTTAGACATATAGTTAGACATATAGTTACATATAGTGTAGATGCAGCTTATGTTCCTAGTATACCAGCAAGCCATTTGTAGTGTAGACAAGGCTATCACCTAAGTACCCATGTCACTTTTAAAAAGAAAAGGAGTACTTGTGGCACCTTAGAGACACAGCTGTAGCTCACGAAAGCTTATGCTCAGATAAATTTGTTAGTCTCTAAGGTGCCACAAGTACAACTTTTCTTTTTGCGGATACAGACTAACACGGCTGCTACTCTGAAATATGTCACTTTTGTAAACAGGAGATAGGCTCCTAAGTTACTTAGGCACTTCTAAAAACTTTACCCGAGGTAGGTTTTTTGAGGATTACAAATATTTTTTAATATCCCTACTTATGGAGCTACTATATGAAGCTTCTTTTTTAGAAGACCTTTTAAGCCTGCTCCTTCAACATCTATTTCTACAGTAGTTTGATTTTTGAAAAAAAATATCTTCTACAGAAAATTAAATGCAGTGTCCCAAAAACTAAGATCACGTACTCTCTCTAACTTTATTTCGATGAATTTATTCATTTTTCCATGTTTAATTTTACTGGTTAATTACAAGATAGGGTCTCTAGTATAACCCCAACCAATACAATTAAATAAAACCCAAATGAAATATACATTAGTAAGTAAGCTTTTTGAAAGTATACAGCAAAGAACATTTAATTTATAGTTTTTTACATGAATGAGAATTGTTTGAAAGGGGCTAAGGAGATTCTCAAAAGGGGGGGCAGGTTTTTTAAATAACACGAGGAAAATTAAAAACAGCTGAAATAAAAATTTTACACTTAAAAAAGGATCAGCGTTAAAATACCTGAAAATAAACACTGAAATTCAGAAACAAACACAGAAGCCATAAAATCTAATTAAAACAAATTTAAAAATAGTTCCTTTCAAAATTATTGTGGCCTTGAATAATGAAAGAAAAAATAGATCAATTTTTTCAGTCTCATTAGATACTGTCATAATGAATTTGTTTCTATTTAATCCAAATGTACATCATAGTAGAGGAAGATATATCTTATGCAGCTGATCAAAGCAAAGATGGGCAGGAAGAACAACTGGGGCCAAGATCCAGCTGTTTTTAGAGTTGGGAGTGAGCTACCAATGGCCTATCATCATGCTGGCTGTAAAAGCTGTAGGGCCCCAAGCAAGGACACAGCCCCAAGACGCCGGAGCTGATGACTGGGCATGAATTTCTTCCCATCTGGTTCTGGTCTTAAGGAAGGTATGGGAGCAAGTTCTTTCCTCTTCCTTTTGTCTCAGAGATGGAGGAGGAATAAGATAAACACCTGACATGCTATGCCTGCTTACTTTGCTTTTGTAAAGGCCAGCCCTGCCTACTGCACAATCCTGCTGGCTCTGGAGTGGAGTGGAGTGTTCCAGAAGCCAAAGATCTCACTGCTGTGGGAGAATCTGGTGGCCCACCCCTCATTATATGTATTTTATGCATTATTTCTATAATATTACTGAGATCAACTTATCACTGTTAAACACCCACCTGTGATTGTTTTTCAACACCTGCTGTTTAACATTGAGAAATTCTTCACTCTTTGGATTGATAGCTTGTATCTTGCACCTTAAAGCCCGGTATTTAGCAAGAGATGGTGGGTTAGGGCTTGACATACTTGTTTCACAAACATTAAGCATGTCTCTGATTAGCTAAAATATAAAGATATAAATTAGAATTGATATGTGGATAATATATTGTAGTGATTAGTGAACAATGTTCTAATTCTCTACATTTTTGGTGACTTTTTTGGGGGGGGTCATTTTATACTTGTTACATTTAATATAGAAAATAACCAAAACCCAGAAGAAAGAAAGAAAGAAAGAAAGAAAGAGAAAATTATAGTAAAAGAAAATAATTCTCACAAATTACAGTGAAATAATACTGGAACTGAAGATAAAAGCAGAGATTATTTCAATTTATCTGTTAGTATGTATAGCAAGAGTGAGACCAGGTGTGGCACCTTATGTAAACAAAACATGGCAGATACACTTAAACTGCTTTCATAAAACTCCAAATCAATCCAAGCCTTGGGCCATCTCACAACAACTCAGCAAACCAGTATTTTCTGTTGGTTGGCTGCCATTTTGACTTTGCTCCTGGGCCCGTCCCCACACCCTGGCTGCCACTCAGCAGCCATCCTGTGTTGTCAGCAGTGCCACTGGCCAATCAGGAGGGCAATGGCAGTAAAAGCAATGCACAAAGCTGGGCTTCACAGTCTAGGGGAGGGGGGAAAGGTGAGGGATTGAGATCATGTTATCACAAGACTCAGACCAATCCAATTCCCAAACCTTAGCAGGGAGTTTTCCTGCTCGGAGGATGGAGACAGGGTGGGGAGGCCAAGCAACTCAGCACCAGCTTATGCCTGGAGAAGTGGCACACACACAAATTTTATTAACGCATATTCACAGATTCCAAGGTCAGAAGGAACCATTGTGATCATATAGTATGATCTGTATAACAACATATCATGATGGGGCACCTAACCTGCACACAAACTAATTACACAACATTAAACTATAAAAACATTATATTGCTGCCACATCATCAGTCATGGGCAAGATTTATGGGATGTGAGACTTCTGGTATCAGAAACTTTCCTGTGGCCAAAGATAATTATATCGACCATATTTTAAACGTAATTTTTTTTTTGCACCCCTAGTAAGCCCCCATTGCTATTTGGATTCACAATGGAACTACATTTTAGTAGCCCTTGCAAGAGTTAAAAAATATCCTACTCACTGGTGTGACAGTATTTATAAGTGACACTATACAGGACACATCAGTGCTTACTAGCAATCTGAAAATGTTACCTGACAGAGGTCCTGTTTGCTAGATAACAGTTTTTTGGTAATATTATAGTCTATTCCACTTTTGTGACGTATAATTCGATAGAACTCCATCATCATCGCTTTCAGTGCCATTGCTGCTGTTCCCTCATTCATTGCATTCTTTATTTGAAGTAGAATACCTTCCCCTTTGCTCACCTTCAAGAGAAGAGATTATTAAATATGAAATCCTGACAGAACAGTGCAACAAGCCTGAAAAAGGTAAATACTAGAAATAGAGGGTAATTTGTTTCCACACTAAGATAATACTTTTTTGTTTATTCTTTGTTATTGCAACATCAGCACAATGCCTTTTTGTATCTGAGTTTGGCATTCAAAACCAAGTACCTGATTCTACCTTCATGCTGAGCTACTCCGCAAGTAGTCGCGCTGATTTCAGTAGGACTGCTCACAAAGTAAGGGGAGCAGGATGTACCCCAAGTATATAACAAAAAAGAACATGGATTTGATTAGCTGGCAAATGCCTCTTAGTTTCTTGTAAATTCACAAGGTCAGACTAACTCTTTATTAAATAAATAATGGAAAACAATCCCAGAGGGTTTATGGTTGGAAACTACAAGAAGATAACAATAAATGTTAATGAAACTTCTAAATCATTAGCTTATCCAAACGTACGTAAGCAAATACCTATTTATAGCAAGAGTCTGAAGATTGCACTGAAGTACCATTATCCATTTGACATTCTGTCCACATTTGAAATAAAACAGGAAATAGATTTGTTCACATAGCTGTACTGAATTTCAATTTAGCTGTTACTTGTAATACATTCTCATTTGATCCTTTCTGCAGAATGCCATGTGATGGTTTGATGATCACAGAGCAGTAGGGAAGAGGCAAACTTCAATAAATTTACACAAACCATAAGCAATATCCAGTAGTGTAATAGTGACATAAGCCAGGGACTTCATAATAAAGTTGTACTCTATATCAGTACTGATCCAAGGTTGGTCCTTGCTTCACAATGGCCCTTTGGCAACATTGCTAACTGCACCACAGCTTTTAAATTCTTATATTTTAAAAACTTAAGACTATTTCTTAGGAAATTGCACATAATGATGTTTCTGTTATAAATTAACTACTTTGGCAGTGAAGCCAGTCAGAACATATGAATTTTATCAAATTAATTCTTACAGAGGGACACATTGGGATACAGACCTTTTCACTTCTAGGACTGTGGTTCGTATCTTACTTACACTGGCAATGACTGAATGTTATCTACCAAATACCTGGTGACTTATGTAAAATGAACAGGAAATTGCAGTAGACAGGCTCCCACATCTCCACATCAAATGGTATGTCTAAATTTATTTAATTTATACATTAATTGATTTATAAAATGCACCCAGTCTCTGGATACATATATACACACATACATTGGTATTTAAACACACCTCCATAACTGTATCTAGTGTGTATCTAGTATAATTCTGATCCCAGGTTGGAAAGGGCAAAATACTCTTGCTTGGAAACAAAATACTTACATTAATACTTAGATAACACTGGTTCCTAAAGAGTCATCATTTCTAAGCAAAATTAACTTACATCATTTAGGCTGATGTTGTTTACTGGTTCAAGTAGTAAATGGTCCAAATGACCAAGTGCTTCTGCCCAGATCAGTTCCACAAAAGCACTAATTTCTTGGGATAAAGTGCTTGAATTTATGGCTTCCTCTAGAAGTATCTGCAATAAACAAATATCAATTAATAAAAGAAATAGAGATGCAGAACTTGCTCCTCCAGTTCTCAGACTGGTAGAACTCCCATTGATTTCCCTGTTCTGATAAGCGATATACTACAGTATATGTGTTAATATTTACTATGACTTATTTAGGCCAATTGACTTGAATGGGAGACTTGCTTGCAAAAAGTCTTCTGGATGGGGAGCATAGAAAAGCATGAGGTCATGTTCTTGCTTGAAAGTTGAGTGGGCTATCTGATAATGAATGGGATTTATTATTAAAAGATAGTGCAAACAAGCTCCAGATGAGGCGGTATATTCTGCCAGCTCTGCTGGAAGAAACTCCACAAAAAGCTCTACTACACTGCAATTCTTTCTCCTTTCCCTTTAAAACATCCCCAAACCACTTTCACCACAGCCATAACTCTTATGAACAATTTTTCTAATCAATTCCCTAAACTCATACTGAGTCTCTGTCTTGCACAGACTCTTCAGCTAACTCAATTGCTCCCTGCTCCTTCTTTCCTTTCCTCCATTATTCTTTGTGACAGACTACCCCAAAATTGCTTCCAACACCTTTCCCAATCTCAGTGAGGGCAGTAGCCAATCAGCTGCTGATTGATGGATCTGTTGCTTATACAATGAATAGGACAATGGACTGCAAACAGTAAGCTTTGCTAAAACAGACTGCATGTCCCTACTATTTTATTTATTATGCAGTTGATTCCTGTAAGTTCAGGATGGATGGATTCAAAATGATTGTTGTCTTCATTTGGGGTGCATACTATTTCTCCTGGTTCAAAAAGCCGCAAAAAATTGTGTACATTTATCACAGACACTCCTCTCATACAGGTAAAAACTGGGGATGCAGAGCTAAAGAAGAAAGGAAGGGCATGAAAACCAGTGCAATCCATACATCCAAAGCAGCTAAAGAAAGTATGGAGAGATTTTCTAATGCGTACTGAGGAACATCATTAAAATATTTGCTATTGGGGTTTTTTTGGCAGTATTTCTGAGTTCCAGTGGTTGCCATAAAGTCAATGTTTTCCAACAGTTACTGCACAGCAGTATCAGACACAACACAATGTTTCTCTATGCTTAGAATAGGAAAGAACTGTTGGAAGATAGTGAAGTTTTAGTGACAACAGCTGTATTGCTTCAGAGAAAACAATACAAGGGATTCTAACATTTCCTGGATATAGGTGATATTATCTCAAAGCCAGTTTTATGTCAACACGTAGTTTAGCTTATCTGGGGCAAAGGGGAGGGTAGATTGCTTACGGTAAAAAGGTACATGGAAAAAACTTTGTATCACACTACATCTATTTTCAATAGCAGATAAACAATCAAACCTATTTGAAAAAATACTCCTGGGGCCAGGATCCAACTCACTGTTGTCAATGGGAGTCTTCCTACAGACTTCAGTGGAAATTGGATCAAGGCTATCAACATAAGTAATGAGTGAGAATTCTGGCACTTGAAAACATCAAATTGTACAATATTCTGACATTATTTTTTGGGCACAACTCCCACTGATTTTGATGGAGTATTCTATGTACTTACCTATGGTGGAATAAGGATACTGGGAATTCTCTACAAAGTGATCAATTAAATTTGCTTTTCATATGTTACAGTGAAGTAATGTAAACCATTAGTTCATTATTCCTAAAAATCTTTTAAAACATTAGCACATAAATACCATTTTCCCTACCCTATTATATTCTACTACTTAAATCTAAACCATAATCCTCACACTCAGAGAATCAGATACTAATATAAATCATGAAGACCAGAAGAATACAAACAAATAAGTCATGCTAACCTCTTGTAATTTCATAGAGGCTAAATTGTCTGCACCTGGTGGAAAGGTTTCTCTTAATAGAAAGTCCTGGTTCTTCAAATCTTCAACATAAATCTCATAATTTTTTCTTACTTCTTCAGAAGTCTTAGTTGCTATGAACTGTTTTTTACTCTGTGAACGACAACATTAAAATATATAAGAAAAAGAAGACTTACAGAAGTGTTCCAGTTTTCTGGCACGTCACACTACCAGCTGAGAGACTTGTGCATAAAGTTTATCTAGAGCTCTAGCATAACAGGTTTTAGAGTGTGATGGGGTGTATAAACCCTACATTGGGACAGAAGGGGTTGAAGAGCAGTTCTGGGCCCAGATGACTCCACCCCTCCACACATACAGAGCTTGTTCCAGTTGGAGGACAATCGTAAAAGGGAAACAGACAATTTGGAAGGGGAGAATAACCTTTTTGGACATAGAAAAAGCCTATTATGTGTTATGGAGAGTACGACTTCTTCATAAAGTAGGCTCCAGGGGTATTATAGGAAGAATGTATATATGGGTATAGGACTTCAGCAAATGAACAAGTCTGAATAGGGAAAGCTTTTTCCAACACATACACAATTGCAAATAGAACTCCACAGGGCAGTGTAATTAGCTCAACCCTCTTTAACATCATGATAAATAACCTCCCCAAGGAGATGAGTACAGGAATAGGGATCACATTATTTGTTGATGTCTTGTGTCATATGGACCAAAAGCAGAAACGTTTATTCTTCTGGCAGTGCTTTCAATTATGCACTTAAGGGAAGTGCAGAATAGGGAAACAGGTGAGCGTTCAAATTCTCCATAGACTAAACTAAGGGAATGATTGATGTTCACAACAAGGAAAATCCAAACAGATCTAAAGTTATAGCTACATGATTGCCTCTCATGGACCATATTGAAAATATTAAAGCACAAAGGTAGAGTTAAGTTACTTAAAAGTATCTCTGGAACATACTGGGGAGTGGATAAGAAAAAAATGGTAATGCTATACAGAACAGGAATTAGAACACTTATTGAGTATGGATGCCAAGACTTTAGGTCAGCAGTGAACACAAATCTGAGAAAACTAGACTATATCCAAGTACAGCCATTGCATATTCCATGTGGTGCCTTCATTTTTATGTCTCTATGTTCACTACAGAAAGCAGCCAGTGAAGTGCCTATCACTCTTAGAATGAACTTCTTAGACTTAACCTTGTGGGCCAAAGTACTAGGTAACACTCAGCAAATATATAATGATTATTTGGAATTAAGTGGAGGCTAAGTAGGGAAAAAATTCAAAGTTCCCCATGTAAGCAGGGTACAGAAGTGGATAAAGGATCTTAATGAAAAAAAAAAGGACTAAAAGAGATCAAAATCTACAGCTATTGGGAAAATTCTCTATCATTGGAAAACCATTCCCCCTGAGGTAGGCATGAAATAATATAATGAAATAAATAAAAGGAGAAGAATGATAAATATACAAGATATAAGAAATCAATATATTTGTGATAAGTAAGGACACTATGGCCATATATATACAGATCGTTCAAAAGACGAAGGAACAGGAAGAGTGGGAACAGCTTTCTGCGTGTCCTCACTCAGACTCAAGAAAGTTCTAAGGCTAACTAACTTTGTATCCATTTTTACAGTTTAGCTAACAGAAATTATGATAGCATTAAACTGGGCTTTAGATGTGTGGTCAGCTGCCATGGCCACCTTCTCTGATTCCTTATTAGGACAGCAGGCAATTTACAATGGAAAGTCTGACATCAGAAATGATATTCTAAATGCAATATTACTGCTAACAACCAAACTGGCACAATTGGATATAACAATAGAAATAGCATGGATTCTGGTGCATGTAGGGATAGCAGGTAAAAGACTGGAAGACAAACAGGCAAAAGGGCTATTAATTGCGAACAAATTGACCAAGGAATCTCCTTAAGCAAACTGAAATTTAAACACCTAATGAAAAATAAATTAAGGAAGGAATGTCAAGAACTGTGAGCAAACTAAATGAAGGGGAGAAAAGTCCAAGTAGTATGCCAAACAGTTGACAATGTTGATATAATCCAAGACCCTGAAAGGAAGAACAAAGTGTTTCTTTTCATAATTCTAACAGAGATTGTGGGTTAAACAGTTATTTATTTCTAATTAACAAGAATAAAGATGAATTATGTGTAACAGGTCCAGGAAATGATAGATCATATTCTTTGGGATTGTAAAAACTGTACCAGTGAAAGGAGGTGTTTATACACAAAACTCAAGAGGCCTTAAAATAATAAAATTTTCCTTGAAACAACTATCAAGGATACAAGGAAAATGGGGGCCCAATAAAAAAAGCTCTTCTGCAATTCTTTAAGAATACTGAGAAAGGTGCAAGATTCTAAGCCAAGAACAAGGTATGAAGAAGAAGGGGGGGAGACCTACCTTGGTCCTGGCTGCAAGAGTAGTTCTGCTAGTAGCAGTTACCCCAGGCCCTAAAGGAAGAGCTAGCCATTCCCTAAGAGTAGAGAATGTTTTGCTCTAGCTTCTGGAGGATCACTTAATGAGACATTTGACCAAACCTTGGACTGGGGAAGCAAGTGGTAGGAAGTGGCTTAGGGAGGCAGTCCTGAAGAGGGTATATGCTATCACTGCCTCTCATAGGGGTCCTAGGTCAGAGCCTGGTGGAGAGAGAGGGCTTGGCTCCCCTACCAACTACCCTTTGTGTGGAGGGGCATAAATCCCTTTCTCCCCCGCTACCTTGGAGAGGAGGAGAGTACAGAGATATTGTAAGCCTTGAGTCAAGACTGTGCAAGCCACAGGAGTCCGGAGGTGGGCTGAAGACCCTTTCTTTTTTGAGGGCATTGGACTGTATCTATTTTATTGGACTCCTGTCATAAATATAAAGGGAAGGGTAAACCCCTTTAAAATTCCTCCTGGCCAGAGGAAAAATCCTCTCACCTGTAAAGGGTTAAGAAGCTAGGATAACCTCGCTGGCACCTGACCAAAATGACCAATGAGGAGACAAGATACTTTCAAAAGCTGGGGGGAGGGAAAAACAAAGGGTCTGTCTGTGTGATGCTTTTGCTGGGGACAGAACAGGAATGGAGTCTTAGATCTTAGTAAGTAATCTAGCTAGATATGCGTTAGATTACTTTCTTTAAATGGCTGAGAAATTAAGTTGTGTTGAATAGAATGGATATTCCTGTCTGTGTGCCTTTTTGTAACTTAAGGTTTTGCCTAGAGGGATTCTCTATGTGTTGAACGTAATTACCCTGTAAGGTACTCATCATCCTGATTTTACAGAGGCGATTCTTTTTACTTCTATTAAAATCCTTCTTTTCAGAAACTGAATGTTTTTTCATTGTTCTTAAGAGCCAAGGGTTTGGGTCTGTGGTCATCTATGCAAATTGGTGAGGATTTTTACCAAACCTTCCCCAGGAAGTGGGGTGCAAGGGTTGGGAGGATTTTGGTGGGAAAGACGTTTCCAAACAACGCTTTCCTAATAAAAATAAACCCAGATAAACGTTTGGTGGTGGCAGTGGAAGTCCAAGGGCAAAGGGTAAAATAGTTTGTACCTTGGGGAAGTTTTAACCTAAGCTGGTAAAAGTAAGCTTAGGAGGTTTTCATGCAGGTCCCCACATCTGTACCCTAGAGTTTCAGAGTGGGGAAGGAACCTTGACAACTCCGTTACCCTGAAAGGAAGTGAATGCAATTGGTGACCCAGCCAGAAGGCCTAGCTGCTACCTACCAAAAAGTGGACCACCTTGCATTAGAACAATTGCTGGAGAGGGATGCTGGAAATGGAGCAGAGCTGGCACCCAGTGGTATAACCACTAGGAAGCACCACCTGTACATGTAATCCCCGTCACACAAGGTACGTTTATACTGCAATATAAAATCTGTTGCACCTAGTCTCAGAGCCCAGGTCAACTGACTTGGGCTAGTGCGACTCAGGCTGTGGGGTTAAAAATAGCAGTGTAGATGTTTGAGCTCAGCCTGAAGCCCAGGCTCTGAGAGCCCCCTCCCTTGAGGGGTCTCACAGTCCAGGCTCCAGCCAAAGCCGGAACATCTAATCTGCAATTTTTAGCCCCATAGTCCGAGCCCAAGTCAGCTGACCCGGGCCAGCTGCAGCTGTGCCCCAGGTCTTTTACTGCAGTGTAGACATACCCAAAGAGGTAATGTTTTTAGGATTGCTGGAGAAGAACCAGAGGGTCAGAAAGGGAAAGCATGATGCATTACTCACAAAGTCTGTAATGGCTGGGTAGATTCTTAAAAATAAATGACATTTTACCAACTTTGAAGTGACAGGATTGGCAAATAATTGGCTCCAAGCAGGGTCCTTGATGTGACACAATGGGCCAAATTCATCCTGATTTACATTCAAATAATTGAACTCATTTGTGTTACACTGATATTGGCTTCAATAGTCACAGGAAAGATTAATTAGCCTCATTGTGTCTGGGAGCCTACTTTCAGTCAGTTATGTCAGTCAGAAGCTAATAGAATGACTTTTTCTTTTATTTATATTTAGTAATCTGATTGCGAACAGGAATGACAAGCATCTGGCACTATGGGATGGATTTATTAAATACACTGAAATAAACTAACAAATAAACCTGTAATAATGACAAAAACCAGCTCATACCTTAAATCCATCTGACATGCTGAAGTGTGCAGCTATTCGAAAGGGAAACTCACATGATTCCTGGGAACACTGCAATTCAATAACTACAACTTGTTTGCCTTTCTCTGTACTAATCTGAAAGAAACAACAACCCTTTTATTTCAATACATGTCCCGTTCATACTGTCATTAACGTTTTCTTCAACTGTTTGTTGTCATAACATATACTTCCCCACATCCCCCTCATTGTACATGGAACCATCATGATTTACTGCTATGAAAGCATTAGTGGAATGTACAGCATTTATTTACTATTTTCATTACCACAGCACCCAGAAGCTCCAGTCAATATCAGAGCTTCACTGTGCTGGACAATGTACAATTTCTTATATATTTTGAGATCTGAAAGTCTTCTCCATGTTGAAATGAAAACTTACTGTATTTGAATTACATTTAATTTATTTATATAAAATCTTTGTTAACTGTACAAACTGCCAGAAGAACATACATATTACTGTAGTGTGTTATCTTGTGGGATGCTATAGTGATAAAAATTAGAGTTTTGTTTCAAGTAAAGTTAGGCTGCACTGAAAGACGCACTACTTTAAATTTGTTTGTCAATAGTGTTCTTTGTTTTTGTGACCCTGATGGAATAATTATTTGTAAAATTAAAGCAAAAAATTAAAGTAATGCATACAGAACTGCAAACCATTTATTGAGCCTACAGCATTCTACTAACATAAGAGATGTCACTAAAAATGCTTACTTTTTCAAGGGCATCATATTTTGCAACTTCAAAATCTTGTGGAAAATAAGGAATACCTTGATCATTTTCTGTATAAAATCTGAAATCAGAATAATTTAAATTCTCTTAAACATTTTAAAATAAATCTTTGAAATTAGTAATTTTACAAGGTTGCAGCATCACATTAAGGGCCTACACTTATACAATGTAAGCATATTTTCCTACAGCCCAGAAAAACCAAAACTTATTCTGAACAAGTAAAAATCACTGCCACACAAGCTGCTGACCTGCACTAAAAGGTCATGGATACTTTGACTGATCAGTGCGTCCAACCTGAAGCTGAACATGGAGATTGGCTTTCAACCTTACTCATCTTGCAAAAAACATTGGGCAACCAAATGAACAAATGTGATTTACCTGCCTGGCCCACTAATTTGCTAAATGCACTCTCTGGTTTTGCCCATCCAGTTGCATTTTAGCAATCGTAAATAGCAGTGGGAGATTAATTCCCACCCTGTCCTTAGACTTTAAATATATGTCCTAATATTAAAGTCATGCTTTTAAAGTCATGCCCTTCAACATCAAGTATTTTAAGCAAATAAGTATAATTTGTAGCTGATTCACTCCTAGAAAATAATTAACATCTAGTCTACCACTGATGGCTTTTAATGCCAGTGAAATATGCATTTTATTAATAAGTTTTAAAAAAATGTGAGTATCTGAGTTGTTTCTTCTTATGCAACTTGCTCTCTCCTTAATTACAGTAACAAGCAGGCCTTTGCTCTCAACTGGCATCGAAGTAACTTCAATGCACATGATATTCAGTTGTGGTGGGGGGCTTTGTGGTAGCTGCAGGTGCTCAGCACTTCTGAAAATCAGTTTAATTGAGTGTTATGTGACAGAAGGACCAGACAGGAATGTAAACAAAAATCTGTCTATTTTAGCAGAGAAATTCTGTAGCCAGAGAAATGGCTATAGTGAACAAAACTCTAGTGTAAGATAGTATGGACTTTTAAAATCATAATCAATTATTTTACATGATATATTATAATAATAATTAGAATAAATAACTATATTTTATGTTATAATATTAAATTTTTTAAACACAGAGCTTGAGCCCACAGTCTTTTTTGCCTATTTAATTCCCAATGAGATCAATGGAAGTTTTGCATGTACCAGGGATGCATGATTGAGTTATATGTGTCTATTTAACCAATACAAAACCCAAGAAAGTCAAAGTTAAAGGTGACCTAAAAATGGGGAAAAACTTTTTTTTTTTTTGCTTTCTTAAGATGTATTAAAAAAAGGCCTGGAGGTTCTCTTTCATAAAAAGTGCCATGGGGTTTTTTGAATCAGAAATCTCCAGTTTGAATTGCCTGTTTTTGATGGAGGACTCTCTGGACTGCTTGAGAACTAGCAGATTAGGATGTCACAAGAGATTAAATTCTGACAAAATGGAAAGGGAATGGATTTTAGTCAGATTGTTTTGTAACACATATTTAACTCAAACTCCTGGCAAATGCTTGAGAGAAAAAGCTCTATTTATGAAAGATTCAATATCCTTGCCTCTAACCGAAAGCTCATACAGTTCTCTAGGCCTCTAGCAACATTAAGGAAGACAACCTTTACCACTCCTGATATTAAAAAGCTAAAAAATATATATAAGAAAAAGCACAATGATTTTTTTCCATTCATCTTTGCAGGTCACCTTTCAGATAACTGCTTCAAAGTCAGCTCATTCTGTTGTGCAATGATACTACAAAATTAAATGGAATGCAAGATTCTCATCAGTTTCAAGACTGCCACATAGAAGACTACCGTCTGTAACCTGAGTGAACCAGTGATGGAGTATCATTCAGCATTAAAAATGTCCTGCTTTTTGTTAAGACAGTGCTTTAAAGATACTTAATGTCAATATCTGTTTTTTGCATATCCTTAGGTCATTCTTTTTTCTTTCCAAAAAAAAAAAAAAAAGTCTTCATTAGAAATGTGAGATGCAGTATTGTCACCCAACACCTCATGAAAGCACTTTCATAGCTTTTATGGTCTGGAGTACAGCAACTTAAATAGGATTACATTGTATGCTAAAGATACTTGTAAAACTTGTTTTAAAAATAAAAAAAGGGTTTGTCTACATGATGGGACTATAAGCTCTATGATGGTGTGATTTCTAAGCGCATTAACATGTTGTGTATTAACTGGTCCATGTATACTGATGGCTAAAGGTTCCCTAGTTCACTTTAACATAATACTGTTTCAAACAGCACTACCTTAAAGCACACGATCAGAGTCTACCGGACCAATTAATGCTCAATATGTTAATGCACTCTAGAAATCACAACCCTATACAACACATCTCCCTACTGTGTGGAAAAGACCAGTGCAGGGCACAACCAAATTAAACTACATTTTTAGCTACAGTGAGGTCTAGAGCAGTGGTTCTCAAAGCCGGTCTGCCGCTTGTTCAGGGAAAGCCCCTGGCGCGTCGGACCGGTTTGTTTACCTGCCACGTCCGCAGGTTCGGCCGATTGCAGCTCCCACTGGCCGCGGTTCGCCGCTCCAGGCCAATGGGGGCTGCGGGAAGGGCGGCCAGCATGTCCCTTGGCCCACGCCGCTTCCCGCAGCTCCCATTGGCCTGGAGCGGCGAACCGCAGCCAGTGGGAGCTGCAATCGGCCGAACCTGCGGACGTGGCAGGTAAACAAACCGGTCCGGCGCGCCAGGGGCTTTCCCTGAACAAGCAGCGGACCGGCTTTGAGAACCACTGCTCTAGAGAATTGAGCTGGGAGCCAAAACCTTCTGAGTTCTGATCCCAGCTCTGCCTCACAGTTCTCAGTATGTTCTTGGAGAAGGTACTTGTGGATAGCCCTGCACTGGTATGCGAGACAAAAGAGAAGACACAAGGCAACTTCCCCTCTCTTCTGTAACACTACAAAAGAACCAGAGGCAATCAGAACAGCAGCAGCGGCAGAACGGCTTCGCTTTCTGAAAGTGGACAGGGAGGGAGAAGGCGACTACCCTGTGCTGGCCACCTAACCACAAGAGGAATCCCTTGTACATTGTACCTTGTAAGAGGTTGGTAGAGCTCCAGTGTGCATGTCCAAGGGAATTCTAATGGAAACATCCAGAATTCCTCCAGGAAATCCTGTTACTCTGGGCCCCCACAACTTCCCTTCAAATGCAGCTAGTGACTCAGAGTAACAATATAGACCCGCAGCACCAGTTTATACTTTTGTAAAATGAGGATAATATTTATTCACCTACCTCACAATGGAAATGTTTGTAAAGTCAGTGGGGGGTTTTGCTACTAACTTCACTCGGAGCAAGCTCAGATCAAAATCAGTGATCATTATTAATTATTGTTATTATTTTTAATGTATCTTTTCTAAAACTCCCAAGACCTTAGGCTGCATTACAGAATAACAGCCTCTAAAATTTCTATGTCATTACTTAACCCAAAAGCTAGTTAGAGCTTTTACGAGTGGAAAGAAAAAGCACTCAGAAACATTAGAGGTTTAGAAATGATTAAGTCTTTGGGGCTGTTGGCAGGGTTTTCAAAAGTAAATGTAAATTTCACACACTTATATATCTCAAAAACATTAGCCAACATGAAGAAACAATTATATCTGAAGTTGCAACGTGCTAACACTTTGTGCATACACTGAGCTGGAACAAAAGTCAAATCAAATCTCAGAACTAGGATTCAAAAGCAAAAATGGTTTCTTAATTAAAGCAAGATATGAGAGCTCTATATATGGTCATGTATATACAATACAGAAAATAGAGAAAGGTTCAGGATTTTTTTAAAAAGATACTGTTGTCAAGATAGTGTCCAACCTATAGAAGTCACCAAAGTAACTTTGTGGGGCAGACAGGAGCTGGGGCACGGTTTTGTTCTTTTTCTTTTTAAAATATTGTAAGGAACATATGTGACAGGTATCCCTTGAATGATTTATTACTAATGATTCCTTCTAACTCTCAAAAATTAGAAGAGCAACCTCTGTTTATCCCCAAATAGAATCATAGAATCATAGAATCATAGAATATCAGGGTTGGAAGGGACCCCAGAAGGTCATCTAGTCCAACCCCCTGCTCAAAGCAGGACCAATTCCCAGTTAAATCATCCCAGCCAGGGCTTTGTCAAGCCTGACCTTAAAAACCTCTAAGGAAGGAGATTCTACCACCTCCCTAGGTAACGCATTCCAGTGTTTCACCACCCTCTTAGTGAAAAAGTTTTTCCTAATATCCAATCTAAACCTCCCCCACTGCAACTTGAGACCATTACTCCTCGTTCTGTCATCTGCTACCATTGAGAACAGTCTAGAGCCATCCTCTTTGGAACCCCCTTTCAGGTAGTTGAAAGCAGCTATCAAATCCCCCCTCATTCTTCTCTTCTGCAGGCTAAACAATCCCAGCTCCCTCAGCCTCTCCTCATAACTCATGTGTTCCAGTCCCCTAATCATTTTTGTTGCCCTTCGCTGGACTCTCTCCAATTTATCCACATCCTTCTTGAAGTGTGGGGCCCAAAACTGGACACAGTACTCCAGATGAGGCCTCACCAATGTCGAATAGAGGGGAACGATCACGTCCCTCGATCTGCTCGCTATGCCCCTACTTATACATCCCAAAATGCCATTGGCCTTCTTGGCAACAAGGGCACACTGCTGACTCATATCCAGCTTCTCGTCCACTGTCACCCCTAGGTCCTTTTCCGCAGAACTGCTGCCTAGCCATTCGGTCCCTAGTCTGTAGCTGTGCATTGGGTTCTTCCGTCCTAAGTGCAGGACCCTGCACTTATCCTTATTGAACCTCATCAGATTCCTTTTGGCCCAATCTTCCAATTGGTCTAGGTCCTTCTGTATCCTATCCCTCCCCTCCAGCGTATCTACCACTCCTCCCAGTTTAGTATCATCCGCAAATTTGCTGAGAGTGCAATCCACACCATCCTCCAGATCATTTATGAAGATATTGAATAAAACCGGCCCCAGGACCGACCCTTGGGGCACTCCACTTGATACCGGCTGCCAACTAGACATGGAGCCATTGATCACTACCCGTTGAGCCCGACAATCTAGCCAGCTTTCTACCCACCTTATAGTGCATTCATCCAGCCCATACTTCCTTAACTTGCTGACAAGAATACTATGGGAGACCGTGTCAAAAGCTTTGCTAAAGTCAAGAAACAATACATCCACTGCTTTCCCTTCATCCACAGAACCAGTAATCTCATCATAAAAGGCGATTAGATTAGTCAGGCATGACCTTCCCTTGGTGAATGCATGCTGGCTGTTCCTGATCACTTTCCTCTCATGCAAGTGCTTCAGGATTGATTCTTTGAGGACCTGCTCCATGATTTTTCCAGGGACTGAGGTGAGGCTGACTGGCCTGTAGTTCCCAGGATCCTCCTTCTTCCCTTTTTTAAAGATTGGCACTACATTAGCCTTTTTCCAGTCATCCGGGACTTCCCCGGTTTGCCACGAGTTTTCAAAGATAATGGCCAGTGGCTCTGCAATCACAGCCGCCAATTCCTTCAGCACTCTCGGATGCAACTCGTCCGGCCCCATGGACTTGTGCACGTCCAGCTTTTCTAAATAGTCCCTAACCGCCTCTATCTCCACAGAGGGCTGGCCATCTCTTCCGCATTTTGTGATGCCCAGTGCAGTAGTCTGGGAGCTGACCTTGTTAGTGAAAACAGAGGCAAAAAAAGCATTGAGTACATTAGCTTTTTCCATATCCTCTGTCACTAGGTTGCCTCCCTCATTCAGTAAGGGGCCCACACATTCCTTGGCTTTCTTCTTGTTGCCAACATACCTGAAGAAACCCTTCTTGTTACTCTTGACATCTCTGGCTAGCTGCAGCTCCAGGTGCGATTTGGCCCTCCTGATATCATTCCTACATGCCCGAGCAATATTTTTATACTCTTCCCTGGTCATATGTCCAACCTTCCACTTCTTGTAAGCTTCTTTTTTATGTTTAAGATCCACTAGGATTTCACCATTAAGCCAAGCTGGTCGCCTGCCATATTTACTATTCTTTCGACTCATCGGGATGGTTTGTCCCTGTAACCTCAACAGGGATTCCTTGAAATACAGCCAGCTCTCCTGGACTCCTTTCCCCTTCAAGTTAGTCCCCCAGGGGATCCTGGCCATCCGTTCCCTGAGGGAGTCGAAGTCTGCTTTCCTGAAGTCCAGGGTCCGTATCCTGCTGCTTACCTTTCTTCCCTGCATCAGGATCCTGAACTCAACCAACTCATGGTCACTGCCTCCCAGATTCCCATTTTGCTTCCCCCACTAATTCTACCCGGTTTGTGAGCAGCAGGTCAAGAAAAGCGCCCCCCCTAGTTGGCTCCTCTAGCACTTGCGCCAGGAAATTGTCCCCTACGCTTTCCAAAAACTTCCTGGATTGTCTATGCACCGCTGTATTGCTCTCCCAGCAGATATCAGGAAAATTAAAGTCACCCATGAGAATCAGGGCATGCGATCTAGTAGCTTCCGTGAGCTGCCGGAAGAAAGTCTCATCCACCTCATCCCCCTGGTCCGGTGGTCTATAGCAGACTCCCACCACTACATCACTCTTGTTGCACACACTTCTAAACTTAATCCAGAGACACTCAGGTTTTTCTGCAGTTTCATACCGGAGCTCTGAGCAGTCATACTGCTCCCTTACATACAGTGCTACTCCCCCACCTTTTCTGCCCTGCCTGTCCTTCCTGAACAGTTTATAACCATCCATGACAGTACTCCAGTCATGTGAGTTATCCCACCAAGTCTCTGTTATTCCGATCACGTCATAGTTCCTTGACATCACCAGGACCTCCAGTTCTCCCTGCTTGTTTCCAAGGCTTTGTGCATTTGTATATATATACAGAATCTACCTAAGACAATAAGCAAATATTTCACATCATGTGAGACACTTTGTCTAAGGACCACAGATCAGCCAAAGTTGAGAATTCTGATCTATTCTTCTACCCAACTATAGAAACTAAAATGACAGTATTGTTAATCACATAGGCAAGTATCTCAGAATTTGTAAATGGATAAACCTCTTTCTTTTTCCACAACCTAGCTAATAAATTCCATGTTACTAAGCAAAGGTCACATCCATCTCTCCTATGCAGAGTGTTTTCACCCCAAACTGACTATAAACTATACACTGTGTTTTTTGTAAATATAAATCAAATATACTGTGAATAATTTGTCCTTAACCTCAAATTAGCACATGCATAGCTGTTTGCCTTGTGAGTCAGATATATATCCTTCCATATGTGAAAAATGCCTCTTATTCTATTATAAATCCTAAATAATGTGAAATACTTATGTATAATCAAATAATGTATGGAGTATGTCCTCCAAACTTAGAAGATTGTAAAGATTTTGTTGGTTTTCATTGTAAATAATTGTTACACTCTAGAATAGGACTCTTCTGGCCTATGGAAGGAGAAATGTTAAAAGACATAAACCAGGGTATAACTTTGGGATATTAAGAGAAATTTCTTAGATTGGGGGAATCCCAATTGATAGTAGGGCCAAAATCCTTGAAATCAAAGGCAGATTAAAATTTATTGGGGCCCTGGCACAAAGAACATTGCCCCCCTACACAGCCCATGATACCATGCCCCCTGCTCCCTCCCCTCCCCCTATGGCCCTGCCTCCTGTCCTGGCCGGAAGTCAGGCAGTGGTAAGAGCTGCCCAAGGAGCCTGGGCTGCTGTGGGGACCCCTGGACCCTCCACCTGACCTGGACGCCAGCCACGAGCCGGGGGCTGCTCTTGTGCATCCCAGCTCCTCGCCCAGGGCAGGTGGAAGGTCCGGGGTTCCCCACAGCTGCCCGCATGCAGGGATTTCCCTACCCCCCCTGAATTTCCACAACACCCTCCCCCCAGTTTCGTAAACTAGTTACATGCAGTGTTGCCAATTTAGTGATTGTTTGGACATTTTAATTTAAATTGAAACATTAATACACACTTTAAAAGCACATAAAGTGTATGATAAAATACTTGTATCTGAAAAAAGTATAATAGATTTGAAAAGTATGAACATAGACTAGCTTCCTTATACAGCTGTTGTTTTTCAAACTGGACAGTCTCTACGTAAAAGAATAAATGGACACAAATCAGATGTCAAGAATTGTAACATTCATAAACCAGTCGGAGAACACTTCAATCTCTCTGGTCACGCGATCACAGACATGAAGGTCGCTATCTTAAAACAAAAAAACTTCAAATCCAGACTCCAGCGAGAAACTGCTGAATTGGAATTCATTTGCAAATTGGATACTATTAATTTAGGCTTAAATAGAGACTTGGAGTGGCTAAGTCATTATGCAAGGTAGCCTGTTTCCTCTTGTTTTTTCCTACCCCCCCCCCCAGATGTTCTGGTTTAACTTGGATTTTAACTTGAAGAGTGGTCAGTTTGGATGAGCTATTACCAGCAGGAGAGTGAGTTTGTGTGTGTATGGGGGTGGGGGGATGTGAGAACCTGGATTTATGCAGGAAATAGCCCAGCTTGATTGTCATGCACATTGTGTAAAGAGTTGTCACTTTGGATGGGCTATCACCAGCAGGAGAGTGAATTTGTGTGGGGGGGTGGAGGGTGAGAAAACCTGGATTTGTGCTGGAAATCACTTTAGATAAGCTATTACCAGCAGGACAGTGGGGTGGGAATAGGTATTGTTTCATATTCTCTGTGTATATATAAAGCCTGCTGCAGTTTCCACGATATGCATCTGAGGAAGTGAGCTGTAGCTCACGAAAGCTTATGCTCTAATAAATTGGTTAGTCTCTAAGGTGCCACAAGTCCTCCTTTTCTTTTTGCGAATACAGACTAACACGGCTGCTACTCTGAAACCTGTTTTTTATGACAATGTCAGTGCATTCATTTTGGTGATGTTGGCCAACCTAATAATTTCAAATTATGATTTGTAAGCAAAGTCTAAATGAGCTCTCCCTGACAGCTGCTGATGAGCTAGGGGGAAAGGCTTCAGGACCAGATTGTATTTACATTCACACCTAATCTACCTAGGTATCTAGCAAACAGAGCTGTGTTGCCCAGGTGATAGATTTTGGCTGGGGCTGGGTTACAAATCACTTGAATGCGGGGGGGTTCGGGGGGGGATAAAATGTTGTTATTCTTATTGTATGAGTAAAGGGCAGTAGAACTATACTTAGCCTGTGCTGATTGAGGGCATCAAGAGAGAGGCTGGGACAGGTGTTTTGCTTGATGGTCTGCCTGAGTCACAAGTACTATTTGACCTGCCCCTCTCCTCTCTTTAAAGACAGAGCTGATTAGGCTCGTAGATCGGGGTGGGCAAATTGCGGGCTTGTGGCTGCATCTGGCCCTTCAGATGTTTTAATCCAGCCCTCAAGCTTCTGCCAGGGAGCGGGAGCGGGGGCTTGCTCTGCACAGCTCCCAGAAGCAGCGGCACATCCCTCCTCCAGCTCCTATGCGTAGGGACAGCCAGGGGCTCCAAACGCTGCCCTCCGCCACAAGCGCTGCCCCCACAGCTCCCATTGGCCAGCAAATAGGGCCAATGAGAGGTGCAGGGGTGGTGCCTGCAGACGGGGCAGTGCACAGAGCCACCTGGCTGCACCTCTGCATAGGAGCCGGAGAGAGGACATGCTGCTGCTTCTGGGAGCTGCTTGAGATAAGGGCCGCCCAGAGCCTGCACCCCTGATCACCTGCCCTGATCCCCCCTCCCACCTTCCAAACCCCTCGGTCCCACCCTCCTGCACCCCAGAGCCCTCACCCCCCAGCCCGGAGCCTCCTCCCACACCCTGAACACCTAATTTCTGGCCCCATCCCAGAGCCTGTACCCCCATACAGAGCCCTCTCTCCCTTCTGCACCCTAACCCCCAATTTTGTGAGCATTAATGGCCTACCATATAATTTTCATACCCATATGTGGCCCTTGGGCCAAAAAGTTTGCCCACCCCTGCCACAGACAGTCTTTTGTTTTGTTAAGTGACCACTACAGCTGAAATCACTGATAATCAGGTCTAAGTGCTTAGGCCTGCTGTGGGACAGTGTTTCTGTGGAAGAGACAGCCCAGTCTGCACTAGCAGCGAGGTTCCCCCACTGAGAGCTCAGCTGAAATCACTTGGAGTTGGGTGGAACCTCAAGAGACCAACTTGCAGAGGTCACAGTAGCAGGTGGCAGCAGAAGGTGACGGTGCAGGGCCATTGGCAACACAGCAATGAAGTGAATGGTGACACAACAAACAACAGTGACCAGAGCAAACAGTGAGCAGCTGGAGGAATGAGCAAGGTGCTTTCTTGCCCACCACCTGGGAGGTGAACTCATGTGAAAGCACCTCTGAACTCTGAGTCTCCACTGACCCAGGACAACACCGGTGAGAGTTAATGAGACTGTTAAGGTTGCTGGAGACACAACACAGTTCATGTGAACAAACATGGCTGTGGCATCATACTTTCTATTTAAGCAAGAGATACCACACACTACAAACTGGAGGCCAATGTTAAGTGCATTGTCACTTGTTCATCCTGAAGTTGAACACTGGTTCCGAACAAGACCAGCAAATGCTCACTAGCTTTCTGCAAGAAGCTCAACTGACTGGCTAGACGCATGTGGTGCAACAGTGAAAGACTCAACAGTTGAAAAAGTGAAGAACTCTCTCACAACATTCAAAAAATTTGCATACAGGGCTGATGAATGCACTGATGCAAATGGGCATCAAATATTAAGTCATTGTGTACGTTATCTTGATGTCAGTGGTAGGTCAGTAGATGCATTTCTAGATGTTCAAGTTATAGAAGACACATCAGCTGCATCTGTGACAACCCACATCTTAGAAGAGTTAGATGCTTGTCAATTGGACCCCAAACAGATGGCTGCTTGTGCATTTCATGGAGCTGCAAACTTCTCTGGAAGACACGGTGGAGTACAAGCTTTGCTCAGAGAAAAGTGTAACCCTAATCTCTCCTGTACACACTGCAGAGGCCATATACTCCAACTAGTGCCAGTACGAGCTGCAGACTCTTCAAAAGACATTTAAAAAGCTATAAATTTAATGTCTTCATTGTATTATTTTTTCAGCAAGAGTCCAAAAAGACTGAATATCTTGGAAAATATAGAAGATACACTAGGACTGAAGTTCAAATTAGTACAACCGGGGAAAACCCTCTGGCTTTATCATGAGCGATCCTTGGCTGTTGTCTTAAAATTACTCCAGCCATTATTACTGACTTTGGAAAGTATCTACCAAGATGGGATGGATCTAAGTAGTGAGGCTGGTGGATTACTTTTGCTACTACGTTCAGAGAAGACTCTGCCATTCTCTTTCTTGTAATTCTACTGTTGAAACCATTTGGGTCATTAAACAATGCCATCCAGGCATCTGCTACAACAGTAGTAGATCTTTGTCCAGCAACAGAAGCTACATTTGGATGAATCAGAGAGCTATCCATTGAAAAAGTACTGGAAGAAGCAAAGACTTCAGTCCAGAAGTTGACTAATGAAGACATTTATATTGAATCCTTAAGTGAAGAGGACAAGAAGTGTTTGTTAAGACAACTGAAAAAGTACACAGACTTGATTCTTAAAAATCTATAACAGCGACTTCTAGATACTACTCAACCTCTACGTAGCTTTTACAGATCCCTGTCCTATAAAACACTGACAGTTGAGCAGCGTGAGGCACTACCAGAAATGGGGCTGCCATGTACTCAGGACAGAATAGAGAATTTGAACACAGAGTTGAATATCATACGACAAATGAATGAAGATTTTACTTCAACTTCTTTTTTATTTTGGCTCTAACCGATCTTTGTGTTATGTTTCCTAGGATGAAAGAAGTAGGAATTCATCTCTTGCTACTCCCAGTCACAACAGCTACAGCTGAGCATTCTTTTGCATCATTGAATAGAATTTTGTGTTCTGAAAGAAGTCGCCTTCTGCCTGATCATATGAATGAACTAATGAGCATATCAATTGAAGGAATGGAAGTACTGTACACACAAGAAGCCACCAAAGATGAACGCATTGCATTCAAGAAGTTCATTAACAGAGTTGTGCAAAATTATAACAAGAAACCAAGAAGGATGTAGATGTAGTGCTTCATAGAAGGCTTGAGTAGCCAACTTTAATTTGTGTGATGATTTTAAAACATGAGTTAAATCTAATAAAATAGTCATGAAACATTTTTCCGTTTTTACTATGGTGCCATACAGCCCACCATCACCCTCATGGTCTCACCCCTCATCAGCCCTGCCCCCTACCCCGTATATTTGAACGCCCCACCTAATTTCAATTCCTGGGGAAAACACTGCCCGGGTGGCTCTTACTACAGTCTAGGGCTGTGGTTCTCAAACTGTTGTACTTTCACATAGCAAACCTCTGAAGTGTAACCCCTCCTTATACATTAAAAACACTTTTTAATATATTTTAACACCATTATAAATGCTGGAGGCAAAGCAGGGTTTGAGGTGGGAGGCTGACAACTTGTGACCCACACCCCATGTAATAACCACGTGACTCCCTCGGGGTCCCAACCCCCAGTTTAGGGTGACCATATGTCCTGTTTTGGCCAGGACAGTCCCCTTTTAAGCCCTACCCCGGACTTCCCAACTTTTTTTGGCAAAAATGGGCATTTGTTCATCATCAGTTGGCAAGAGCAAATGGGACAAATGCCCAGTTTTGCCAAAAAGGGACTTGGGGCGGGGGCAGCTCCACGCGGGGGGGAGGGGAGAAAGAGGGAAGGAGAGGGGCTTTGGGAGTGCAGCTCTGCACAGGGGGAATATGCTCAGTGCTCACCCTACCACAGCTCCTATGTGCCTCTATCTGGCCTGGCCAAAGGACAGGGCCCCAGGAGGAGAGAGAGGAGGAGGGTTGGGGGTGGGGGACGGAGTTCTGGCCTGCTTGAAATGAATCAAATTTTAAAAGCCTCTGATATAAAAAAAGATTAAGGAAATTTGTTATACACCATCGCCATCTACTGGGTACCAGTGGAAGTAGAAAAGACACTAAGAGCTGAAATCTCAGCACCCATTTGGCACATGCCCAACAAGAATCAGAGAGTACATAAAACTGAGGTCACCATGTGCTCGAGAGCGTAGACTGAATCTAACACAAGAAGCTGCAGAATCCAAAGTGCAACTGATGCCTGGACTAGACATATGGAAAGGACTCTTCCCCCTCCCAGGGTTAGGAGGATAAGAGGTAGTGAGATTTCTTTTCAAAGATTAGAAAGGGAAAAAAACCCTTTAATATAAATAACTGCACGTTATCTTGCTGAGTCTACACTCCCTAGTGATACCTTAGGTAACCATATTTTAGATTTTAACTCCTTTGTAAGTCCAATCAAATTGGCGTAGAGATTTTCGTCACACGTTCTTGTCAACTGCTGGAAATGGCCCACTTTGATTATCACTACAAAAGGTTCCCCACCAACCCCCGCTCTCCTGCTGGTAATAGCTCACCTTACCTGATCACTCTTGTTACAGTCTGTATGGTAACACCCATTGTTTCATGTTCTCTGTGTATATAAAATCTCCCCACTGTATTTTCCACTACATGCATCCGATGAAGTGAGCTGTAGCTCATGAAAGCTCATGCTCAAATAAATTTGTTAGTCTCTAAGATGCCACAAGTACTCCTTTTCTTTTTGCTTTTAATATTGTAAACTTGTCCCTTTTGCACCAATCTAGCCAAAAAGAAGTAACCGTGCTCTTTAAAATGCCTTACAGACAAGTGCACCTTTGCACTTGTGATAAATGTGTTAGGTACTAACAGATTGAGAATTGTTGATCCATAAGTAAATGTAATGAGAAATTTTGGTAATTTGCATTGTTCTCTGGTATAACTACTGAGCCTCAACTCTGGTCTGTGATAATTGCTTGTAAGACCATATTGTGTTGTAGTACACACACTTGGCTGTGTCTACATTTGTGTCGGGAACTGTTGATTATTTATGTTAATGTGATTCTGGTGAATTAATAAATTGTTGATTGGTTAAGAATAAGCAAGTGAGCAGTACTTCTCAATCAGGAAAGTTGACCTGAAAAGAACCTAGTGTTAAACTAATAAGCTAACATTACCTGGACTCCATGGAAAGGGTTTATCCTATTGGATTCTATTACATATTGGTAAACATAATTTGTTAGATTTCAACTTTAAAAATCTAACAGGAATGCTGGCAAATTCGTAAACTGACCCCCCTTTCACACTTAATATCAAAATACATTTTTTCTTTTATGCTAGGCAGAGGGATTACCTGATGCTCTCCATACTGGGCCCAACAGAGCAATCACTGACTTCCAAGGGAGTGGGATCAGGGCCACAGTTTTCATTCTTCTCAGTGGTATCCTCTTTTTCCTTAATATCATGCTCAGAAGATGAGCGGTTTTTTTCACCTGTTATCAAAATACGTTACTTGGCATATTTCCTTCTACCTGGTTTACTTATGTTTAACATATTAATAGCTCAAAAATCAATAATGCTACTTAGCATTTACAAAGTGCTTTATATGTTCAAAGAACTGTATGGATGCTAAATAATTAATCATCACAATACTCCTATCAGGTAGCTAAGGTAAACAGTAGCAGGTTACAAATAGAGAAACTGAGGCAATGAGCTAAAATTATTTGGCCAACGTCCAACAGTGAGTCACTGGTAGAGCCGAGATTAGAACTCAGGGGCTCCTGACTCCTAACCCTGCGTTTATTTTTTAAGACCACACTGATCCATAATATTAATTTATCCATGAGATACTAAATTCTGCATTACAAGGAGTTCAGAAAAGTATAACAACATCTTTACTACAATCTTACGGAGGGGGTGAACACCACACAAAACTCACAGATGACAATTCATTAGGAGACACTGCTATCACCAAAAAAGCAAAAAGAAATAAAAGTTACTTAGAAGTGTTTAAAAAAGGGGGAGGGGCAATAAAATAATGAATGGGTCTCAGTCTGAAAAAAAAAATTGAAGACAATGTATGAGGGGACTAATAACCTAAAACAGATTATTTGGACTATTTTCAAATTCTTGAGTAGTCTCTCAGTGTCACTACGGACCTTTTTTGCTTGTATTTTTTTTTCTGAGTAAAATTGAAGTCTGTGTATCTTAATTATAGTATGTTCAAACCCTTCTTCCATACTCATTGCTGTTAATTTCATACTTCTACTATTACATCCTGTTCTCTAGATTTCATAATTCCTCAAAGTTTGTTGCCTCAGAAACTAACACCTTTCTTTGTAGCATTCTGTTAACCCAATATTTACTAAAAAGAAAAGGAGTACTTGTGGCACCTTAGAGACTAACCAATTTATTTGAGCATGAGCTTTCGTGAGCTACAGCTCACTTCATCGGTATGCATCCGATGAAGTGAGCTGTAGCTCACGAAAGCTCATGCTCAAATAAATTGGTTAGTCTCTAAGGTGCCACAAGTACTCCTTTTCTTTTTGCGAATACAGACTAACACGGCTGTTACTCTGAAACCTGCCAATATTTACTGTTGAATCAAACTAAAGCTTCTAGCTAACTACAAGTGATATTTTTTCAGTGGGTTCAAAAAGACTGTCATGATTGAATTTATTATTTTACCCATATTCCTGATTCAGGGCCTGATCCAAAGCCCGTTAAAATCAATGGGAAAAACTCCACTGTGGTGTGGTCCATTATGCCCAGCTTCTTTTCTGCAGCTACTATTTATATTACTTTTCTGCAAACAGCCATTGTTGCTAATCCATTTGAAATTCTAAATTCTAAATTAAATCTTCCTCTCCAAAGTAACCAGCCCATAAAAAACTTCACTAAATACACTTACCGTAACAGCTTGGCTTTTGATCAGAAGTACCTTCCAATGATTTACTAGACTCATAGTCATCAATCTGTACAAGTTTTCTTTCTTCTGCTGATTTCCATACAAAATCAGCACTTACAATGGGGAGTCGATACTTCTCAATAGTTTTCAGATGATAAGAGCTGAGTACAGCAACATTATCCACAATGACATGTGTACACTAAAAACAAGGTTAAAATCACAGCCATTACGCAGATGCAAAAATAGGTAACTACTGCAGTTTACTAGTTCGTTTACTCAATACTAATTTCCTATTAGTAAACAACATAGTGAATGCCAGTGAAAATGAGGTCAATTCTGAGGCTAAAATAGAGAAAGAACAAGTTAAAAATTACTTAGACAAGTTAGATATATTCAAGTCACCAGAGCCTGATGAAATACATCATAGAATACTCAAGGAGCTGACTGAGGAGATATCTGAGCCATTAGTAATTATCTTTGAAAACTCATGGCAGATGGAAGAGATTCCAGAGGAATGGAAGAGGGCAAATATAGTATCAATCTATAAAAAGAGGAATAAGGACAACCTGGAGAATTACAGACCAGTCAGCTTAACTTCAAGTACCTGGAAAGATAATGGAATGAATAATCAAGCAATCATTCGCAAACATCTAGAAGACAGTAAGGTGATAAGTAACAGTCAATGAGCATTTGTCAAGAACAAATTGTGTCAAACCAACATAATAGCTTTCTTTGACAGGGTAGCAAGCCTTGTGGATGGGGGAAGCAGTAGATGTGGCATATCTTTTCATAAACAAACTAGTGGAATATAGCCTAGATCAGTGGTGGGCAACGTGCAGCCCATCAGGGTAATCCGCTGTGGCCCACGCCGCTTCCCGCAGCTCCCATTGGCCGGGAATGGCGAACCATGGCCACTGGAAGCTGTGGATGGCCATGCCTGTGGATGGTGAATGTAAATAAACTGTCTTGTGGCCCACCAGTGTATTACTGTGACGGGCCACAGATTGCCCACCACTGGCCTAGATGGAGCTACTATATGGTGAGTGCATAAGTGGTTGGAAAACTGTTCCCAGAGAGTAGTTATCAGTGGTTCACAATCAAGTTGGAAGGGCATATCGAGTAGGTCCTGCAAGAATCAGTTCTGAGTCCAGTTCTGTTCAATATCTTCATAAATGATTTAGACAATGGCATAGAGAATACAATTATAAAGTTTGCAGATGATACCAAGCTGGAAGGGGTTGCAAGTGCTTTGGAGGACAGGATTAAAATTGAAAATGATCTGGACAAATTGGAGAAATGGTCTGAAGTAAACAGGATGAAATTCAATAAGGACAAATGCAAAGTACTCCACTGAGGAAGGAACAATCAGTTGCACACATACAAAATGGGAAATGACTGCCTAGGAAGGAGTACTGCAGAAAGGGATCTGGGGGTCATAGTGGATCACAAGCTAAATATGAGTCAACAGTGTAACACTGTTGCAAAAAAAGCAAACATCATTCTGGGGGTATATTAGTAGGAGTGTTGTAAGCAAGATACGAGAAGTAATTCTTACCCTCTACTCTGTGCTAATAATGCCTCTTCTGGACTATTGTGGCACCCAGAACTGGACGCATTTCAGGAAAGATGTGGACAAACTAAAGAAAGTAAAGAGGAGAGCAACGAAAATGATTAAAGGTCTAGAAAACATGACCCATGAGGAAAGATTGAAAAAATTGGGTTTGTTTAGCCTGGAGAAAAGATGACGGGGGGGGGACGGGACACAGTAACAGTTTTCAAGAGTGGGCCTGACTGTTATAAAAAGCCAGTCAGCTGTGAACCAGCTGAGTGGTGAACAGCAGAGAGGCTAACAGAGGGAGTTTGCCTGGGATCTGTCTGAGAGGAGGTATGCTAAGGGCTGCATTAGAGAGGCTGTGTTGGTGAGTATCTGAGTGTCTGTTGTGGGGACAGTTTGACCTGTGTTTGCTTGATTGTTTGAAAAGTGTGAATTGGGAGTGCTTTGTTCCAGGTGAGCTTTGAGTGGGCCTGACTGTTATAAAAAGCCAGTCAGCTCGAACCAGCTGAGTGGCAAACAGCAGAGAGAGGCTAACAGAGGGAGTTTGCCTGGGAGTTCGCCTGGGGAGAACCCACTGAGGCTTACATCTTGCTGGCTTCTCTGAGTAGTTACTACAACTCCTGAGGAAGCTCGTAAAAGGAAAGTAATATGGATGGGGAGCGTTCAGCTGTTGTGACCTGCACTGGATGTGCCATGTTTGTCTTTCTTCCACAGGACAAAAGTGACTTTGTCTGTACAAAGTGCAAGTGGGTCTCCATATTGGAAGAGAAGGTTCAAGGTCTGGAGAAACAAGTATCGACTCTGCGTTCCATAAGAGAAACTGAAGATTTCCTGGACAGACATCAGGATATGCTTCTACGGGCACAATGTTCTGAAGATTCAGAGCAGGCTGCACAGCGGGGACAGGAGGACGGTGAAGAAATTTGGCAGCATGTGACCTCCAGAAGAAGAAAGGGGAGCGTCCATGTACCAGCAGTGCAGATACAGGTAAGCAACCGTTTTCATGCTCTCTCCATAGGTACTAATGCGGAGAGTGGACTGGATGATACATCTGAGGGAAGGGAAAAGAAGGAGACTCTGCCGACTGGAAGGCATGAGATGCACTGTCCTAGGGTTGGGGGTTCCATGACCACTGCTCCCAAGAGGAGGAGGCGGGTGGTGGTGGTCGGGGACTCTCTCCTCAGGGGGACTAAGTCATCTATCTGCCGCCCTGACCGGGAAAACCGAGAAGTCTGCTGCTTGCCAGGAGCTAGGATTCACGACGTGATGGAGAGAATGCCGAGACTCATGAAGCCCTAGGATCGCTACCCCTTCCTGCTTCTCCACATGGGCACCAATGATACTGCCAAGAATGACCTCGAGCAGATCACTTCAGACTACATGTCTCTGGGAAGAAGGATAAAGGAGTTTGAGGCGCAAGTGGTGTTCTCGTCCATCCTCCCCGCGGAAGGAAAAGGCCTGGGTAGAGACCGTTGAATCATGGAAGGCAACGAATGGCTACGCAGGTGGTGTCGGAGAGAAGACTTTGGATTCTTTGACCCTGGGATGGTGTTCCAAGAAGTAGGAGTGCTAGGCAGAGATGGGCTCCACCTAACGAAGAGAGGGAAGAGCATCTTCGTAAGCAGGCTGGCTAACCTAGTGAGGAGGGCTTTAAACTAGGTTCACAGGGGGAAGGAGACCAAAGTCCTGAGGTAAATGGGAACGTGGGATATCGGGAGGAAGCACAAGCAGGAGAGCGCGAAAGGGGAGGGCTTCTGCCTTATACTAAGAAAGCAGGACAAACAGCAAGCTATCTCAAGTGCCTATACACAAATGTACGAAGCCTGGGAAACAAGCAGGGAGAACTGGAAGTCCTGGCACAGTCAAGGAATTATGATGTGATTGGAAAAACAGAGACTTGGTGGGATAACTCACATGACTGGAGTACTGTCATGGATGGATATAAACTGTTCAGGAAGGACAGGCAGGGCAGAAAAGGTGGGGGAGTTGCATTGTATGTAAGAGAGCAGTATGACTGCTCAGAGCTCAAGTATGAAACTGCAGAAAAACCTGACAGTCTCTGGATTAAGTTTAGAAGCGTGAGCAACAAGGGTGATGTCGTGGTGGGAGTCTGCTATAGACCACCGGACCAGGGGGATGAGATGGATGAGGCTTTCTTCTGGCAACTCACGGAAGTTACTAGATCGCAGGCCCTGGTTCTCATGGGAGACTTCAATCACCCTGATATCTGCTGGGAGAGCAATACATCGGTGCACAGACAATCCAGGAAGTTTTTGGAAAGTGTAGGGGACAATTTCCTGGTGCAAGTGCTGGAGGAACCAACTAGGGGCAGAGCTCTTCTTGACCTGCTGCTCACAAACCGGGAAGAATTAGTAGGGGAAGCAAAAGTGGATGGGAACCTGGGAGGCAATGACCATGAGATGGTCGAGTTCAGGATCCTGACACAGGGAAGAAAGGAGAGCAGCAGAATACGGACCCTGGACTTCAGAAAAGCAGACTTTGACTCCCTCAGGGAGCTGATGGGCAAGATCCCCTGGGAGAATAACATGAGGGGGAAAGGAGTCCAGGAGAGCTGGCTGTATTTTAAAGAATCCTTACTGAGGTTACAGGAACAAACCATCCAGATGTGTCGAAAGAATAGTAAATACGGCAGGCGACCAGCTTGGCTTAACAGTGAAATGATTGCTGATCGTAAACTCAAAAAAGAAGCTTACAAGAAGTGGAAGATTGGACAAATGACCAGGGAAGAGTATAAAAATATTGCTCGGGCATGCAGGAGTGAAATCAGGAAGGCCAAATCACACCTGGAGTTGCAGCTAGCAAGAGATGTTAAGAGTAACAAGAAGGGTTTCTTCAGGTATGTTAGCAACAAGAAGGTGGTCAAGGAAAGCGTGGGCCCCTTACTGAATGGGGGAGGCAACCTAGTGACAGAGGATGTGGAAAAGCCAGTGTACTGTCTTCACGAACTAGGTCAGCTCCCAGACTGCTGCACTGGGCAGCACAGCATGGGGAGGAGGTGACCAGCCCTCTGTGAAGAAAGAAGTGGTTTGGGACTATTTAGAAAAGCTGGACGAGCACAAGTCCATGGGGCCGGATGCGTTGCATCCGAGAGTGCTAAAGGAGTTGGCGGATGTGATTGCAGAGCCATTGGCCATTATCTTTGAAAACTCATGGCGATCGGGGGAGGTCCTGGACAACTGGAAAAAGGCTAATGTAGTGCCAATCTTTAAAAAAGGGAAGAAGGAGGATCCTGGGAACTACAGGCCAGTCAGCCTCACCTCAGTCCCTGGAAAAAACATGGAGCAGGTCCTCAAGGAATCAATTCTGAAGCACTTAGAGGAGAGGAAAGTGATCAGGAACAGTCAGCATGGATTCACCAAGGGCAAGGCATGCCTGACTAATCTAATCGCCTTCTATGACGAGATAACTGGCTCTGTGGATGAGGGGAAAGCAGTGGACGTGTTGTTCCTTGACTTTAGCAAAGCTTTTGACACGGTCTCCCACAGTATTCTTGACAGTAAGTTAAAGAAGTCTGGGCTGGATGAATGGATTATAAGGTGGATAGAAAGCTTGCTAGATTGTCAGGCTCAATGGGTAGTGATCAATGGCATGTCTAGTTGGCAGTCGGTATCAAGTGGAATGCCCCAGAGGTCGGTCCTGGGGCTGGTTTTGTTCAATATCTTCATTAAATGATCTTGAGGATGGTGTGGATTGCACCCTCAGCAAGTTTGCAGATGACACTAAACTGGGAGGAGCGGTAGATACTCTGGAGGGTAGGGATAGACAAATTAGAGTATTGGGCCAAAAGAAATCTGATGAGGTTCAGCAAGGACAAATGCAGAGTCCTGCACTTAGGACGGAAGAATCCCATGCACCACTACAGACTAGGGACCGAATGGCTAGGCAGCAGTTCTGCAGAAAAGGACCTAGGGGTTACAGTGGACAAGAAGCTGGATATGAGTCAACAGTGTGCCCTTGTTGCCAAGAAGGCCAATGGCATTTTGGGATGTATAAGTAGGGGTATTGCCAGCAGATCGAGGGACATGATCGTTCCCCTCTATTCGACATTGGTGAGGCCTCATCTGGAGTACTGTGTCCAGTTTTGGGCCCCACACTACAAGAAGGATTTGGAAAAATTGGAAAATGTCCAGCAGAGGGCAACAAAAATTGTATGGGGGTGGGGGGGTGTGAGAAAACCTGGATTTGTGCTGGAAATGGCCCACCTTGATTATCATGCACATTGTAGGGAGAATGGTTACTTTGGATGAGCTATTACCAGCAGGATAGTGAGTTTGTGTGTGTGGTTTTTGGGAGGGGGGTGAGAGAACCTGGATTTGTGCAGGAAATGGCCCAACTTGATTATCATGCACATTGTGTAAAGAGTTGTCACTTTGGATGGGCTATCACCAGCAGGAGAGTGAATTTGTGTGGGGGGGTGGAGGGTGAGAAAACCTGCATTTGTGCTAGAAATGGCCCAACCTGATGATCACTTTAGATAAGCTATTACCAGCAGGACAGTGGGGTGGGAGGAGGTATTGTTTCATATTCTCTGTGTGTATATAAAGTCTGCTGCAGTTTCCACGGTATGCATCCGATGAAGTGAGCTGTAGCTCACGAAAGCTCATGCTCAAATAAATTGGTTAGTCTCTAAGGTGCCACAAGTACTCCTTTTCTTTTTGCGAATACAGACTAACACGGCTGTTACTCTAAAAAAAATTGTTAGGGGACTGGAACACATGAGTTATGAGGAGAGGCTGAGGGAACTGGGATTGTTTAGTCTGCGGAAGAGAAGAATGAGGGGGGATTTGATAGCTGCTTTCAACTACCTGAAAGAGGGTTCTAAAGAGGATGGATCTAGACTGTTCTCAGTGGTAGCAGATGACGGAATGAGGAGTAATGGTCTCAAGTTGCAGTGGGGGAGGTTTAGGTTGGATATTAGGAAAAACTTTTTCACTAGGGGGGTGGTGAAACACTGGAATGCATTACCTAGGGAGGTGGTGGAATCTCCTTCCTTAGAAGTTTTTAAGTCAGGCTTGACAAAGCCCTGGCTGGGATGATTTAGTTGGGGATTGGTCCTGCTTTGAGCAGGGGGTTGGATTGGATGACCTCCTGAGGTCCCTTCCAACCCTGATATTCTATGATTCTAAGTACAATAAACGTTACAATGAGGAGGGTGAAAAATTATTCTCGTTAACCTCTGAGGATAGGACAAGAAGCAATGGACTTAAATTGCAGCAAGGGAATCATAGAATCATAGAATATCAGGGTTGGAAGGGACCCCAGAAGGTCATCTAGTCCAACCCCCTGCTCAAAGCAGGACCAATTCCCAGTTAAATCATCCCAGCCAGGGCTTTGTCAAGCCTGACCTTAAAAACCTCTAAGGAAGGAGATTCTATTTTAGGAATTAGGAACTCATTTTCCTAATGTCCAACCTAAACCTAAACAAATTGCCTAAGGAGGTTGTGAAATCTCCGTCATTGGAGATTTTTAAGAACAGTTTACACAAACACCTGTCAGGAATGGTCTAGTTATTACAGAGTCCTGCCTTGTGTGCAGGGGACTGAACTAGATGACCTCTCGAGGTCCCTTCCAGTCCTACGCTTTTATGATTCTACACTAATCCAAACAAAAATACAAGACCTAATGCAAGACTTGTCATTTTGTGTGATGCCTTCCCTTGGTGATGAGGAGAAGAATAATGGCCTGGTAATTTTTCTCCTGGAAAAAGACTACCATCAAAAATGACACAGTAAAACAAAGTAAAGGTGGAACATGTGGTCCTTTTGTGGACAGAAAGGATATTTCTCTTAATTTTTATGTGTCACCTAGAGATTACAGTGATAGATACATTACAACTGCACTGATAAATAGAACTATTTATATTAAAACTTCATACATGAAAGCACTCTCACTCACTCTATCTGCATCATTTGTGATTTTTCTGCCAGAGGCAAAAGTTAACCTTCTTCCATGTTCATTAGGGGGAAAAAAAGTGAAATATACCTCATGATTTAGCACAAAATAAATTATTCCACCATTTTCTTTAATGCATGTTCTCAGTCTATTCTTCTCCTGAATGGGTAAATGTTTCATTTTAAGAAAGAACACACAGTTTGCAAAGATTCCCACAGTCATCCTATTAAAAAACAAACAAACAATGTTTTAATTCACAAAACTTCCAGAATTTCCTTGCATACCATACCCCACCCAAGTGACCTATCACCAAACATTACAGTCTTGTCTACACTAGGGACATTCAAAAAGATTGCACTGTTATTTATACTCTTTTCAGTTCCATCAACAAGGCCACTCTGAATTGGTTTTAACCATAGTTTCTGAAATGCTGCTGAACAGTGTCTGGCCTGGTCTAGACTTGCAGATAAATCATGTTCCGAATCAGTTTAGCTGCACCTGCTGCTCACATCTGTTATTAGCAGTGGGCTATTTTCTTATCTTAGACAAGGCCAAAATGACTCTGTCTCTTATTGACAGAACAGCATTACAGTACATGCAAATTCCTAGAGCCCTGCGGGGATACAAAATGTGTATCTGCATCCAATCAGTGATCCGCAAGCAGTGAGCACATTGGAAAGTTGGCGCATATAGCTCCAGCCCTGGAGTCGGTGTCTATACAAGGAGCCACATATTAACTTCTGAAGACCTGCATGTGACTCCAGAGTAGGGTGACCAGATAGCAAGTGTGAAAAATCGGGACAGGGGGTGTGGGGCAATTGGCACCTATATAAGACAAAGCCCCAGATATCGGGACTGCCCCTATAAAACCAGGACATCTGGTCACCCTACTCCAGAGCCACAGGTTGGCCACCCCTGACATAGGGGAAAGTGAAATCCACATGATATTCACACAAAATATTATGAAAAATTCCCACTTTGTCACATTACACACAAAAATACTACATTAAAAGAACAATATGTTTGCAAAGTCAAGCTCTCAGAAGTTAGGAAATGCCCAAATCAAGCAACCTTAATTGAGCTTCTTTGTGTGTATACATTATGATCACATGCTACTTTTCCCACACTATTTCTGCCTCATTCACTGCACAGGATGGACTGTGCTCGGTGATGAATCAGTATTGCATAGTTAAACCACTGCCCATTTGTTGAAGCAGTTGGAATGAGTGGAACAATGGAAATCTTCTGAGACTATCTGAAGTGGTGAAAATCTTACCAGATCAATAGAGCTCTTGCCATTTTGGTCCCTTTGATGTGAATAGTCATATAATTTCAGCACTGTCAGACTCAAACCTTAGACTGAACCTAAACTGGATTTGACTGCAGTTTCCACAGTCCATCTCAAATCCCCCTCTGAGAATGTACAGTTGCCAAAAAAAGGATTTTCTCAATATAACCTCTAGAACAGACTGTGGCCCGCAACCCCCTTTTAAAGTTTGATGTCATACTGACATTTAGAAAAATAATGTACCATATTTGTGCAGCCAGAGCAATGAGATTATTTCTAGAGTTTAAAGTAAATGAAAATAATTACAAATGTCTATCTAGCCAACACACCCAGATCTGATCCCGCAATTCAAGAAACAACCCAAACAGATGGCAATAATTCCCAAGAAAGCACCAAAAAGGGCATTCCATATTACACTTTCTCTGTCAAACTACTTACTGCTCAACTAGAAAAGAGAGAAGTTTCTTAAAGAGATGAGGCCTGCAAATACAGTTAACATCTGAATCACCCAGTAAAGAGAGGAGGAAGTGCAAATCCCAGGGGAGGAAAGATTTCACTCTCCCTCATCTTCCCCCTTATTCGTCTGCAACCTAAATAAGAAACACACGTCTATAGATGTAAAGAAGCACCCGAGTCCACCCCTAGACTAAAATCTAGTGTTACAGAGTGAGACAAACTGGATAAACTCACTTGCTGGGAGCGAGTTTCCTGCCCAGAGGGATCTTCCGGTATCTGCAAAGATGTGTGACAGAGGCTGCGCGTAATGACTGGAGGGGGTGGAATGTTCTCCTGTTCCAAGGGTACTAAAGGGAAAGGCCTGTCCAAACGGCACAAAAGACAGCACTGACTGCGAAGCAGACGATCAACCGAATTGAACAAGAAGCAGGTTCTCCGACTGGGGAGCAGGAGCCGCACCGGAAATGCAGGTAGACGGCGATATTGACAATGCAAGTGAATTCTGGGGCATCTTTTAGGGATTAGGAAACTGAATCCAGCCCGCCCCTGTTTCATCCCTCTGGAGAATACAGAGTGGACGCTACAATACTGGGTTTTCCGCCGCTGTTTCTTTCGCTTTGTTGATGGGTGGAGATGATTTTACTCTCTCTTTCTGCGTCTATGACAGACTCTTCTCCACCCATCTCCATAAGGAGAGACTTCAATACAGACAGCAAAATCCTCCCCCTGGCTAGTGACCCAAATACATGTTTGTTGTATTAGTTTTATAAATATAATAAAAGCATAATAGTGTCACTCATCAGCCAACTATGTCCTATTCCAATCAGGCACCTTTATTTAGGGATCAGTTTGCTATTAAGGATTAACACAAAAGGGTTTGCATTTTACTTCCACACACAGATTTCCAAAATCAGTCTAATCTGACCAGGTATTTTTACCTGATATAGGATCTGAATTTAGCTTGTGCTCTTTGACGAATTTTAATGAAGGGTTTGCCTCCATTTTTTGGAGCTGCAAAGCTTCACAATAAGGGTCCATCCACACTATGCAAGTAACTCATTGATGACAATGGTTGTCAGCAATGAGCCTGACACCAATCACCTGTCAACTGAAGTTGAAAAGGATTTGTTTACTAGACAAGGCAGCTTTCCCCAATACTGTTATGCAAAGGTATTAAACTGTTTTCAATACCAGATGAGGCAAATGAGGGGACATGTGAGGGTGGAAGCAAAGGGGAATCTGTTGCCGACAATCATTGGCTATAATCCTGCTGCAATCTAAATCCATGCTAGTGGGCCTCCACAGAACCCTATTAACCTCAATGGGATTTCATGAGGACATTGAGATGAAAATGCAAGATTGGAGCCATTGTTAACAATGGGGTTTGTTTTGTTTTTAGCATAGATGAGAAGTCAAAGAGAAATCTTGGTAGGCCCACAGGGTTTTCATTATAAACAAATACTGAAGGCAAATCACTACAATAATTTATTTAAAACTTTATAACAGAGAATCCCAAAATTCAGTAGTTTCAAAAAAGGATATAAGGTAAATGTGGAAGTTCTTGCCTTTTACACAGTGCTAACTACACCATCAGTGGTACAGTGTATGCAGTATGGGGAACAGTCATTTAGAAAAGATGTAGACAGACTGCAAACGAAGGATAAAGAAAGGTTTATGGACAGGTGCCTGCTGACAGTGTGTGCGTGGGGGGGGCACAACCCCCAAACAGCTGGAGTCAAGCCCCCCACTCTTCTGAGAGCCCTTCCCGTTCTGGAAAGCAGCAGCCCTTCTGTGAAGCTCCCAGATGTTCCTCTGTCTCTTCCCCCCAGAGTTGAAGCAGCAGCAGCAGCAGCTCCCAGTGTTCCTCCCCTTCTGCCTCTCCCGCTCCCTGCCCCAAGCAGGCCTGGCTCAGCTGTTCCACAGGGAGGGGCCCTGTGGCACCATGTGACCCTGTCTGCCTATGCTTCACCTCTGTTTAGACTGGAGGGAACCACACTTGGAGGATATATGGAAGAAATTGTTTCATGTTCTCTATGTATATAAATCTCCCCACTGTATTTTCCACTGAATGCATCCGATGATGTGAGCTGTAGCTCAAGAAAGCTCATGCTCAAATAAATTGGTTAGTCTCTAAGGTGCCACAAGTACTGCTTTTCTTTTTGCAAATACAGATTAACACAGCTACTACTCTGAAACCTGGAAGAAATTAAGAGATACTGAGGTTACGACCAATACTGGCAACTAGCAAGGAATTAAAGAGCTGCATCTAGTTTGTGCAAACCGGAGCCCATTGTTCCACTTTCTCCCCTCATACAAAGGTGTGGAGACAAGTCCCAGCCTGTTATGTACCACTGGTTGCTGGGTGTACAATGGTGAGTCACCTGCTGCTGGGACTGAGGGCTGGTCACCTAACACCTTTGTTACCTGCAAAAAGAAAAGGAGTACTTGTGGCACCTTAGAAACTAACCAATTTATTTGAGCATAAGCTTTCGTGAGCTACAGCTCACTTCATCGGATGCATACTATGGAAAGTGTAGAAGATCTTTTTATACACACAGTGTGCGTGTGGGGGTGTGTGTGTGTGTGAGAAAACCTGGATTTGTGCTGGAAATGGCCCAACTTGATTATCATACACATTGTAAGGAGAATGATCACTTTAGATAAGCTATTACCAGCAGGAGAGTGGGGTGGGGGGAGGTATTTTTTCATGCTTTGTGTGTATAAAAAGATCTTCTACACTTTCCACAGTATGCATCCGATGAAGTGAGCTCTAGCTCACGAAAGCTCATGCTCAAATAAATTGGTTAGTCTCTAAGGTGCCACAAGTCCTCCTTTTCTTTTTGCGAATACAGACTAACACGGCTGTTACTCTGAAACCTTTGTTACCTGGAGACCAAAAGTGTTTGCAGACCTGCCTAAAATGGGAAACTTACAAAGCTCAACACTTCCCCTTTTGTTTACTCCTGCCCTTCCCCCTCCCCTGTTCAACTGACACCAAAAGACTGTTATTAAACAAACACACGCACACCCTAGGCAGATAACATGCACCCACATTCACCCAACACGACTCTAACGCCTCCTAGATCACCCTGGCAGGCCCATGCCTCAGTTTACGATTATTTTACAAGACTGCAGAGCTGCTGGCGGTGGCACCTGCAGCACCCCGACTGTGGCTGGCCAGCAGTCCTGAGATGTTGTAGGCTGTCCTGAGAAACCCTCGGCCCCTAAAAGCCTGAGGCTCAACGTAGCTCATAGTCACCCCCCCAACCCGGGAGGCGGGGAGGGGTCGCCCGGTGGGGTGGGGCGGGAGCTCCCTCAGCCGGAGCCGGGGGCGGCAGGAGCAATGTGCGGAGGAGGAGGCGACTGATGATGATTCAGTCGCGCCCTCTAACTGCCACAGGCTGGGGAAGGGGGGGGGGAGCTCGAGATTTACCATTGAAGCCCAATAACGTCCCGGCTGCTGGCCGAGGCTCTCGGGAGCTGTAGTTCGAACGCCGAAGCCTCCCTCCCAGCCCGGAGAGGAAGTCGTCGAGTTGGGACTACAACTCCCACAATACCCCGGGCCCGGCATCGCCCAGCCTGTGGCGCTGGGAGGCGGCACGATGGCGGCAGGTCTGTAAAGGGAGCTGGCGGGGGGCGCTGGGCCGAGGGGCTGTCGGTGTGTAGGGCATGAGGGAGCCGGGCCGAGGCCGCGCTCGGCTCAGCGGGTGCCTGGATGGGGGTCGCGCGGAGTAACTGCCTGGGTGCGCAGGGCTGGGGGGGAGCTGTTGGGCGGGGGCAGCAGCTGTGGCGGTCCCCTCCTGGGAGGGGCTGCTTTCGCGCCCCCACCCCCCCAGGTGTTGAGGGAGGGGTGAGGTTCTTGGCGGGGGGAGGCTGTTGTGCCCCCTCCCCCCCACTATTCACGGCGGGTGATGGTGAGGTACGCACACCATTGGGACAGGGCAGGCGTTGGGCCCCGTGGCGGGGTGTCCCTCGCTTGTAACAGTCGTGCCGTGGTGAGTCCCTCGCACCCAGTGGTTGTGTCAGGGCGTGAGGCACGTCGGCCCGTGTGCAGGCGCTGGGGCGGGGGAGATGCTGCGGGTGATGAGGGCGAATGCCGCTGTGGTTTGTTCTGCCCTCCCCGCAGCTGCCCTGTTGAGTGCATGAGGGGACTGTTGCCAGGCTTGCTGCCCGCTCGCTTCAAAACTGATGTGATGTCCCACCTGCCAAGCCTTCTCTGTCAAGAGGGAGACGGTCTCCTTCGTACGTTCAGCTAAAGACATTTTTTATTAAAAGCATCGACTTCTCATGAAAACAGGACTTTTGCTTTGTGTGCTTTAGACCCATTGGAAAACTCCCTGGCCGGAATTGTCAGGGCTTGACGTGTGTAGTCTGGGGAACCCTGTCGCCCCCCGGGGTTGTAATATGAGTGCCCGAGTGGGAACTCGCCCGTCCCTGTCTTGCCCCGTTGTTGTAACAGTTTGCAATTCAGTTGCAATTCGGAAGCTTTAACAGGGTTTAGGCTTAAGAATATGTTGTACCCTGAACAAGAGCAGACACAAACTAGGACCCTCTGAATGAAGGGTTTTCAAAAAATGAGCAAGGTTTTAAGTGTTTAACTTTCAGTGAAACACAGTAAAATTCACCACATCTAGATAGAGAGACTTTAAACGCAGCCTTAAAATAAATGCCAAATGCATCGTCTTGGCATCTCCTCAGTAATTTTTTTCTCTTCCCACTTTTGGGGACCCTATTTAAAAATCTCAGGGCTCCATCACTCTAAATATGTTACTTGATTCACTGTTTATATATGCTGTATCTTTTGGCATGTTTGGAATGTTATTCATTTACTTGATTGCAATGGATACTAAATTTAAAAGCGTCATTGTTTGTTTTGCTTTATATAATGTGTATTCCTCAGCAAGTAGTTGTTTAAGTGGGTTCTAGTGTATTAGGAACAATACACAAGGATTCAGTTTTATAAATATGTTGAGTGGATTGTAAGCAATTTTATGTATTATTTGTAGGTACATTTAACAGCTTTTTTTTTATCCTTTTTCACGTGTAACTTTAAATACCTGGAAATACCTTTTTTTTTTTTAAAGTTGAAAACCAAACCGATATTACTTTGCCAGTTGTACTGCTGCTTGCATAACAGATTAAATTGAAATTCATTTTTCCAGATGGCCACTGCTGCAGATTTAAATAGTGAACAAAATTTTATCATACACTGGATGTCCAATACTTCCTGTTCCAGAGACATACTAAATCTTAGTTTCCATGTTTGGAAAACAAATAGAGAGATAACAGTCATCTGGAACTGTAAACATTATAAGTCACCCAGTTAAAATGCTGCATGTTTCAAACTGCATTTCTATAAGTGAAGACTCCATGCATGAAGAACAAATCTTGGAGTCTGGCAGCCCAGGTGGACTTCAGTTAAATACAACTGAAACAACTTTTCCAGTTGCAGCTTTTCATTTGGTCAAGAAAAAACCCATCTTAACACTTAAAGATGCTCCAGCTCTGTGGAAAGCCCCTAAAACTGACACTGTATGTGATGAGGTGGATGATCAGAATGAAGCAGATTACAGTGATCCACTTCTACAAAAGCTTGAACAGGTAAAAAAAAACATTTTTTTCCCTTGACATGCATTCATTAGGATTTCTTGTTATAGTCTATAGTTACATCTTCTGTTAACTGCAAGGTGACTGCAGCTACCTAAACATGGCAAGAGGTATTGCTTTTGCTTTCAGAACAACGCTAGTTTAAAGAGTGAATTCCAAATCACAGTAAATCATTAATCTAGCTCTCTCTTCTTCATAATACTCAATATTAAGGGCCGAACCCTGGTCCCATTCTGAAAGTGAGTTGCTTTAAGTTAGAGTATTTATTTGTTCAGCTGTTTTAGAATGTTCCATCATCTGTTCCACTGAAGTTGAGAGAAAACAATGCAGTTTTTAAAACCTGTAGTACTAAAATGTTAAAGTGTAGTTGGAAATCTGAAAGCTAAAGAGACACAGTGAGGAATTTCAGTTTTGTTATCCATTTCTTCTATAGCAAAATATTCTGTTAGTCCTTAGAAAATTTCTATGCCAATATATTTGGCTTTAAAATCTCTCTCCATTTGAGTAGTTTTGCATCTGGGGAGGAAATGACATACTCTGCCTCTGTGTGGGCATCGGGCTGCACTCATTTAGGTGACATGGCAGGATCAGGGACCATAGGATTGAACTGGACAGCTGAGTACATCACTACATGTGATCACATACTGGGTGCACAGCTTTATGTTTGGACATACACTAACAGCTTATTTTTTAAGTTAAATTTAGATGAGGGAAAAGATTATAAAACCAGACGTGGGTAATCAAGATAAAATTTGTAAACAGAAGATGAATCTTTTGAGTCTTGAGTAGACTTCATGTTTTCGAAGTGCTGTTAAATTTTTTTTTTTGTACAATATTTGCAATACTTCTGCACTAAAGATGAATGAGGAATAAAGGAATATGCAGCTTCTGGAAGTTACTTGAATTGCCATTTGATTATAATTCTTCTTTAATTTGGGTTAGGTAGATAAAGTATTGGAGTCAGATTATTATGAAAACAAAGCCCTCTTTGATAACATTGAAAATAAAATGAGACACTCCAGATCAAAATGTCACAACTCACCCTAAAAACTGTGTTTTTTTTTCAAAAGTATTTTACATATGAATAAGTAAATGAATACATCACCAATATGGAATAATGATGAGGTGCAAAGACTATACGTTATTTTATGTTGATATTTAAAGAGGAATTGTTGATGGTGTAAAGAGGCACAAGGTGCTCTTTAAACCAAGCATTGATGTTCTATTTAGAAATCATTTTCTAAATGGTGTGTGTGTGAGTTGTGGTATGTTTTGGAGGTGGTTACTTTCCTGTTTGTTTAATGAAGACACCAGCATGAGGATAGAACACTTTTGGAGGAAGTACAATTTAGTGGTAAGAATACAAGAGTTGGAGTCAGGACCTGGAATCTGTTCTCAACTTGTCACCTCTGTTCATGTTTGAGTAGTATTTTACTTTTGCAAGTAATCTCTTTGTTTTCAATGGGATTTCCTGTGGAATAAGGCACTATTATGTAAGGGTGGCAGTTAGTGGCCCATAGTTGTCACTTAATACCTCTGTACTTTAATCAGTATAAAACTTCCCTACCTCACTGGGGCATTATGACTCTAAATGGTCTTTAGTGCTTCTTTTTTTCATTTGCTCTGTCAGATCAAAGCCTTTTCCTCTGTAACTAATTGAGATGTCACATGTTATATTATGACTTCAAATAAGAAATGAGCAACAGGATGAATTCCTATGATAAGGATTTCATTTTCATTAGATATTTCAAGTATTAGTAAAAAGGTACTAGTACAAACGTAAGTATTAGCCGAATCTTGATATTTTTCAAAAGAATTTTACAAAAAAAGTCTTCAAGGTGGGGTTTTCTATATAATTTACAAGTTGGTCCGTTTAAAGGCTAGGGGAACTATTAAAGAATTGGGCACTGATGGAAATAACTTCAGTATAATTTGTTTTAAAATGTACCATTAGTGAGTGAAGGGCTTAGTTTTAACATAGCTTGTTTACATCCTGTTCAAATGCCACTTGTTATAATAAAGCATCTTCAGGCAAGAAATATAACAAGCATTTCATGCTAGTTAATCTCATATAGATTCTAAGAAAACTATTGACTTCAAACACACTTAATTTTTATGCTTGATAAAGCTAAAAGAAATACAACAGCAGAAACAAGAACAGCTGAAGAAGCAACAGATGGAACAACTTCAAAGGCTTATGGAAGAGCAAAAGAAACTACTTATCATGGTATCTGGCCATCAAGGACTTTCTGGTAAGTGGAGAAGTAAAGTATACAGTATACCTTAAGGAAATTGAACACTTTAATTTTAATATTCTACTTAAAATGTTGAGTACTGTTTTCACACACTATCACAAAACTACTGGATTAGTCCCCAGGTAAACACTGCATTATTTAAAATAACATTTTAAAAACTGGTGTCAGAATAGCAGCCGTGTTAGTCTGTATCTGCAAAAAGAACAGGAGTACTTGTAGCACCTTAGAGACTAACAAATTTATTAGCGCATAAGCTTTTGTGAGCTACAGCTCAGTTCATCGGCTGCATAGAATGGAACATATAGTTAGATAGATAGATAGATATATACAGATCAATTGGAAGTTACCATACAATTGTGACAAGTTTTTTTTTTTTTTTCTATCTCCTGCTGATAATAGCTCATCTTAACTAATTAGCCTCTCACAGTTTGTATGGTAACTTCCAACTTACCTGCGTGTGTGTGTATATATCTTACTATATGTTCCATTCTATGCATCCGATGAAGTGAGCTGTAGCTCACGAAATCTTATGCTCTAATAAATTTGTTAGTCTCTAAGGTGCCACAAGTACTCCTGTTCATTTTAAAAACTACTACTCAACATTCATATTACAGTAGCATCCAAACACCTCAACCAGGACTGGGTTCTTGTTGTGTTTGGTGCCGTACAAACACGTAGCATGGTAGGGCCCTTGCTTTGGAGAACTTAGTCTAAATAGAAAAGAAAGAAAAATAGTGAAAGCTCGACAACATAAAAACAAAATTAAAAAATGTGAATCTTAAACTTTCCCCCCAAAACATTTCCCTTTCTCTTCTCTCTGTTCAGCTGTCTCAGAAAACCTGCTTCATCACTGTTGACCCTAAGTCCCTTTTTTCACTCTTCCCCACCCCACAGAAATACCCTTAGGCTTCATCTGGAGGGGAAGGAAAAAAAACCTTTGGCTACAGACTGGCCAGATGTGTGTAAAAGTACCTGGACCCCTATCCATAGGAACATGTGACCAATCCAATTCTGGAACTGCTGTCTCCTCCTCGCAGAGACAACAATATTGTAATGGAAATACAAAGCATAATGCATTTTTTCCGCTCCCCCTTCGAGACTATGCTCGAAAGTCAGAAGTTCTGAGTCAATGATGTCGACATCCAGCTAGTTTAAACACTGCCTTACTTGCCACCACCTGTGTACCAGAATCTCAGTGGAGATAGTGCTCTATCCTGGATGATTTTTCTTTTGTTTCTTCACATACACAAGAGTGAATTACTACAAAAGTTAAACGACAAGGAATTCATCTGATCTTTGAAGAGCAGTTTATCTTCAGATTCTATCAGTGAGAAACAGTGTCTAGATCAGCAGTTCTCAAACTGTGGGTTGTGAGCCCGTTTTAATGGGGTTGCCAGGACTGGCTTAGACTTGCTCGTGCCAGGGACTGAACCCAAAACCCCAGTGTCTGGGGCTGAAGCCTGAGAGCTTCAGCCTTGGGCAGTGGGGCTGAGATTACAGGCTCCCTGCCTGGCAAGGGCTTTAGCTTTGCCTCCCCCCCCCCCCAACCCCCTGGGTAGCAGGGATTGGACAGGCTCAGGCTTCGGTCCCACCTCCTGGGATCATGTAGTAATTTTTTTTTTGTCAGAAGGGGGTAGTGGTGCAATGAAGTTTGAGAACCCCTCGTCTAGATGCATCTCTGAAAATGTAAAGCGATTGGAAGAACAAGGACCACAAAAATACTACTGGTTAGTTAAATTTATTGAAAGACCCAATTTTCTAGATAAGCTGGAGTCTTTTCATAGTTACTGATCTTAGTATCTTCCTAGGCTACTGTAAACGTTTAGTTTTCTTTTAACTATTTGTTCACTTGATGGTAATTGAATCCTAGTTGCCTGTCAATAGACTATATATTTGTCAGCCAATGGGCCTAATTCTACCCTTATTGAAGTCCAATGGGAGTTTTGCCATTCACTTCAATGGCAGCAAGATCAGGTCCTTTATATCGTGTGGCCTCGTGCTTTTTAACATTTTTGTCAATGAGCTGAAAGACAACATGAAATTATTACAGATAAAGTTTGCAGATGACACAAAATTGGGGGAAATGGTAAATAATGAAGAGGACAGGTCCCTGATACACAATGCTTAGATCACTTGACAAGTTGTGTGCAAACATCAGTATGCATTTCAGTACCATCAAATATAAAGTCATACATCTGGGAACACAGTATGCAGGTTGTACTTACAGGATGGGGGACTCTATCCTGGAAATAATTGACTCTACTATTGGAGTATTGCGATCACAGTGGATAATGAACTGAACATGAGCCTCTAGCGCGATGCAGAGGAAGTTAGACTTGATCATAGTCTAGAAGTGGAGAATAAAAATTTGATAATAGATGATTTTTCAACCTGGTAGACAAAGATATAACACAATCCAATGACTAGAAGTTGAACATATTCAGAATGGAAATAAGTGCTCGTTTTTAAATGACCCTAAGTATCCATTGGAACAACTATCAAGAGTTGAGGTGGATTCTCCAACACTGGAAATTTTTAATTCAAGATTGGATGTTCTAAAAGATAAACTCTAGTTCAAAAAGGAATTAATTGAGGGAAGTCTCATGGTTTTGTGTTACCCAGGTTAGACTAAATAACAATAGTCCCTTTTGACTTCGTAATCTGTGAATCGCCTCTAAGTGTTGTTCCTGGTTTTTAAATACAAGCTGAAAACTTGTAGAAAAAAAGACAAATATCCATGATTTCATAGGAGAAAGCACTTGGTGTCCAAAACAAAAGATGGAAAACTCTGTTGGAGGTGAAGACAGTGACGCTGATCATTTATGTTCAAGAAATGTAGATTTGTCTGGAAGTTCCAATGGAAGAAAATGCTTACAAGCAGCTAACATAGAGGAAAGGTAAATATAAGCTTATATATAATAGTTTTATCCAATCTTTTTTGACCAAGTTCTAAGATTGATTGAAAGTGGTTTAAAATTTAATATTTGTATTCGAGTAGTATCTAGAAGCTCCAACCAAGTGGGCCCCCATTCTGATAGGCATTATACAGAGATATGGCAAAAGAAGTCCCTGCCCCTAAATTCTTATGGTGTGGCATAACAGGTGGATGAAATAAATGAGTCTAGGGATAAGGTAATGGTAAACCAAAATCATGTTTTGGCATAGCTTTACTGTGCACAACTATAGTTGTAATAAGCCAATCCAGTAGCAGTAATCACAACTTTCTCTGGCATAGCCATTATCAGATGGCCTTTTTCTGTAAGCATCATGGCAGAGGTGAGTCTGAAGGAGAGATGTGGAAGAGGATAAGGTGATGACTTTATACATTTTGAGAAGGAGTCATTCTCTTGTGTGTGGGTGCAGGGGAGAAAGAATGAAGGTGTTTGGGGGGTAAAATGGACTAATGGGTGGTAAAGACTGGCATTACTGATGAAGCAAAACCAAAATGAACATGGGGTTAAATAGAACAGGGCTAAATTGTGCATGTCTTTGAAAGCATGGACAGGAAGTCTGTGTTTGATGCAGTGAAAGAGGAGGGGTGATGTATTCAGAGTGACAGGCTAGGAAGATGACCTTAACAGTAGCATTTTGAATGCACTCAGTGCAAAATTGGAGAAGTCAAGACACAAGGGGTATGTCTACACTGCAATAAAACACCTGCAGTTGGCCCATGTCAGTTGACTGTGGCTTGCAGGGCTATAAAATTGCAGTGTAGATGTCTGGGCTCAGGTTGTCACCCGGGTCTGGGACCACTCTCTGTTCTTGGACATCTACACTGCAATTTTATAGCCCTGTGGCCTGAGGTCCATGAGTCTGAGTCAGCTGACATGGGCCAGCCATGGGTGTTTAGGGCAGTGTAGGCATTTGGAACATGACCAGATCCTGGATAAGAGATTGACATAGTGGAAGGATCAGGTCTTTGACATCCATTGTAAGAAGAAGCAGCAAGATTTAGACGTGCTGTGACCGGGGCCCTAGTGGGGAGCCAGCTGAGGTCACTCAATTAGGGTGAATGGCAAAGAATGGGGCAGACAATACCCATAAAGCTGGTGGATATTCCAATACCTAGATTTACCAAGACAGCATAAAACAGTTTCTTTATTACCTCACTGGTTAGAAGTCCAAACAACACAGTTCCCTTAAAAGTGATCCAGCCTCAGGCCTTATTCCAGGTACCCACATCAAATATGATGAAAATTTCTGTAAATCTTATTTCATCATATAAAAGAAAAGGTTCTACCAATCCCAAAGGATCAGACACATTACCTCCCAGGTTAATAAACGCTTCAGATCTTACCCAAATACATGCTATAGCCAATTCTTATTAACTAAACTATAATTTATTAAAAAACAGAAGAGTATTGTTAAAATATCCATCCATCCACAGACATGAGTTCAATTCATTGAGGTTCAGATTCACAGCAGAGATGGTGTAGTTGGAAAGAGTTCCTTTAGAATTCAGTTCATAGGTCACAGTCCAATGTCCAAATCTCATATTCAGAGCGTACCAGCATAACTAGGACCTTAGTCTTGTGACTCAGATGTCCCCTGATGAAGTCTAAGCAGATCTGAGATGACAGAATCAGGACCCAAGGATCTTTTATACAGTTTCATGTCTTTTGACAAGTTGGAATTCCTCAGGGAACAAAAGGTAATTAGGATGACTTTGAAGGAGGTCCATCACTGATACTTAGCTATACGAATTAACATAAGTCATTTGCTTGTTCCTCCACCATTCACAGTACATTTCAAAGAGAGATGAATAGTGAGATAGCCCATGTTTACAATTCATTTACATGATAGGATGTTCTTTTGACTGCTGAATTATCAGAATACAGCAGAGACAGGGACTGTTGATTACATTGTCCACCCTACTCATACATATATAAATACACAAAACCACAAATATTATCTCCCCACATTTCTTCTGTGGATTATTTATTTTGCAGGATATTTAACCCTTTCTAGTTATGCGTCACATGAGCCTTTCATGGTTACTTAAAACAAATGTGATAAAATACAGTAGAACCTCAAAGATACGAACACCAGAGTTACGGACTGATCGGTCAATCTAACATCATGTGAAACCAGAAGTAACTAATTAGGCAGCAGCAGAGACCCAAAAAAAAAAAGAAGCAAATACTGTACTGTGCCTGTATTGCTTCTTAAAGGTAGACACATCTGGGCTTCCTGTCCCCACCCCTATCCCCACATACAGGGCACCCACCTACTGCTAGGAAGTGAAGATACTGAGATTTGCAGGCAAAGCTGTGAGCCTCCATTGCAAACCCAAGGAAGCTGGAGCACAAGCAGCACTGGGGTCTGCGCTGCTTCCCTATAAGCTGTGGGTGCTGTTTTCACCCCCTCCTGTGGCCGGGGGGGGGGGGGGGGGGGGCTCTTTTCACCACCTTACCCTGTCCCGGCAGGTGGATGTGCTGTTTTCGTCACCACCACCTCCCCTCCCAATCCCAGTCAGGATGGGGACAAGCTTGCCTGGTAAAGAAACTGCCTGCAAGGAAGCTGCCTCTGGAAACTGGCCCGGAGTGTGAACTGCTGGAGCCAGAGCTGCATTTTATTCAGAGTTAAGAACCTCCATTCCCGAGGTGTCCGTAACTCTGAGGTTCTACTGTAATATTATTGTGCTTGTCTTTGAGAGTCACTGGTAATCTAGCATATTCTTCAAATTAAATAGCCTTAGCTTTGCCATTGGATACCAAAATGACTGAAGAACTTCTTGATTCCTTACCTGCTTATATAATTTTCATATGTTGTATGATAAATTATATTTTTAATTGCATTGTCAAACAAAGATTTAACTTTAACATTGCAGTTTGTAATTTAAAAAAAATTATACTAGGCCTATTAAAGCTGGGATTCAGGAGAGGAAACAGACGTTTGAAGAATTCCTTGAAGAACAGATACGATTAGAAGACCGGCGCCTGAAGCAAAAAGAGGAGCAAGAGGTTGTTTATTATAAATACTACAGTTATTTATATACCTTCCTAAAACGTACTAGAAACTTTACAAACATGTGAGAAGACAGATCCCTGCCCTGAAGAGCTTACAACTTTATATATGCAATATTCAAGTTCTTAAAAACAATTATTCTATTTTTAAGATTCTGACCTTCCTTAAAACTATAGTGGGACAGGTACTGTGTAACTTTACATATTAGTAAGCCTTACTTAGATAAGTCTGTAAATATACTTATCCATACTACAATGGAAGTTTTAATGTTGTCCTTTGATTTTTTTTTATTTTATTTTATTTAAAGGAAGTAGGAAGGTCAACCTTTCAGAAACTACAGACAAAACGGCCCTTTCTGAAACGGGGAGAAGGCTTAACTAGGTTCACTAATGCCAAATCTAAAGTAACTAAGTATAAAGAAAGCAAACTGATGACTCAGCAAACTACTTTGGAGGACAGAAACGTTGTTAAAGCGGACAGACCACAAATACAGCGGAAAACTGCACCTTTAAGCAAGGAACAAGTTTCTGAGAATTTTGCTGTGCAGTCTAAAAAATGTAACCGAGCTGCTAAAATAATAAATGATTCTGTCTTCCCTGTTCAGAAGGCCATAATACTCAAGAATCATAATGGAAAAAATGTATCGCCACCAACAGCGAGACTGCAGACTGAGAAGAATCTTGATGGGCAGTTCAAAGATTCTTTCAGATCAGAAATCAACAGCAAATTTGAAAATAAGGAAAACATAATGGATTTTGCCAGGCCTACTGACAAATTTTCAGATACAGAAAAGCCTCAGCTGTCCACAGAGTTTACCAAAACTTTTTCTCTTTCCAAATGTTCTACAAGTTACCCTGTAAAAGATTCAGAACATTCTTTTGAACTTTCATTCCAAAATAAGTTGGAAAACTGGGAAAAAGAAAAAGAAAAAGAGAACATAGAATTAGATGAATTTTTGTTTCTAGAACAGGCTGCTGATGAAGTATCTTTCTCGAGTAATTCCTCATTTGTACAAAGGTTCTTGGATCGAGATCAGCAAATTTCAAAAGGCCGTAGAATGTCTTCTACCCCTGTCAAAGCAATGCCACAGCAGATGAATGCACTAGATATTATAAATAAAAATAAAAAAGCAGAAATTATCTTACAAGGAAATAAAAATGACAGGGCAGTTACACATACAATCTTGGATTTGAGGGCATCTGTTAGACTAAGGGACCAATTCAATAAAACAGATAGTAAAATATTTCAGACTTCTTCCACTGTGGCATCTCCAACTTTCAAAAGTACTGAATGGAATGTAAATGAAGATAAGGATGATGGAAGCAGTGTCATTACTACAGAGTCTGAGGAGGAACTTGAGACTACTGTAAAATGTTCAAATGAAGATGCTAAAAAGTTCATTTTGAGCATCAGAGAAGATAATCCAGCATTCTGTGATTGCACAGGACCTGTCAAAGACCTCAGCAAAGAAAGCAAAAGTAGGGATGTTGATCTTGACTTATCAGACAAAGATTATAGTAGTGATGAATCCAATGTGCTACCAAATCAGAGTAATAGCAAAGTGTCTGAATCTCAAAGAAGAGTTTCATGTACAAATAGGAATAAGGTTGAGTTTGATGATGAAAGAACATGGACTGACCTTGAAGAAAATGAGATTCAGCATGAAGTACCCCAAAATGATACCATTAAAGTACCTCCACAAACTGACTATTACAATAAAAGTGAAATGGCTGCCCCAGATAAAACAATAAAGAGGAAGGTCGCTTCAATAAAGAAGGGAGATGATTTGCCCAAACAGAGTGTGACAGATGGTGATGCAAGTGCACCTCCCACATCAGACCTCATGATGAAACTCTTTCCTTCACTGAAACCTAAACAGAAGCCAGGCTGTCATGCAAGGCATGAAACCAAATCAAATGTGGGACAAGAAGAACCAGGAGGTAAGAGAATAATATATACACACAAACTTCACTGTAGATTGAGCACTAGGTGTTCTTAAAACATGCAATCAAAATAATGGAGAAGAATGAAAAAATTACTGGTGTTGACTTGCAGTTTCTGTTAATTATCAGTCATGTGAATTTAGTGGGTGCTGTCATAAACTGTTGCTGATTATTGCAACCGTTCAGCACAGAGCAATAGCTAGAGCATGCAAATCTGTGGATATCCGCGACTCGTTTTTATGGCTTGGATGCGGATACAAATTTTGTATCCATGCAGGGCTCTTGCAATTGCATTAGAAAAAATGTTTAAGTGGCCAGTGACATGATTTCAAAAAATTTTAACTAGATGCTCAGATCACTTTATAGATTTTATTAATTGAAATTACTGAAAGGGATTTGTACCAAATATCAATTTTTAGAGTCTGATTCTCCACTCATTTATACTAGTGCAAATTATGAATAATGTCAGTGAAATCTAAAACTATAGTTGTCAAAATAGTGTAAGTAAGGGGAGAATCAGGCCCTTAGAACTTAGTTCTAGAGTGGGCTGAAATTTGAGATTTCTGGTTTGCAAGAAACTTTGCTACTTTGAAATTTTGGTTTTGTTCCAAATCAGAATAGAACCAAATTTATCAAAATTTCTTGTGAACTGGAAATTCTGAATTTTTGGGGGAACACAAACACTTGCTATTTCTGAAACAAAATATGCTCCCTGGGTCTGGAAGCTGCTGACTGAAATTTGACACTCTTTTCATTTTCACGACTGCTAATAACCTCAGTAGTCAGTCAGTTCTGGGACTTCCAGGGTCTGCATCTCCCAGGGCTGGCCACTTGGGAATCAGGCTGCACAGAGAGTCTGCTGGTCTGAGAGTCTGGAATCGTTGGGGTCTCTGGCCCAGGGATGTCCATCCAGATGATGGGGTTGTCCTGGAGCCATGGATCCTGGAAGCCCTAAGCCCAGGGTTTCCAGGCTCCCAGTTCTTTGAGCTTCCTGGCTCCACAACAGGGAGGCTTGAAGCCCTGGTGTGACAGGGCTGCTCTTAAGCTGTGGACCGTGGGAACTGGGTTCCATCAGAACCCTACTAGTGACTTGACAAAAGTTTGTTGAATCTGCCCTGGTTTCACAAGACATTTTGGGTTCAACAAACTTGTGTTGTCTGACAAAACTCTGATTTGTAAAAAAATTTTCAACCAGCTCTACCTAATTCATAATTAAGGCTACGTTTTAGTCTTGGGTATTTTTAGTAAAAGTCACAGACAGGTCAGGTAAACAAAAATTCACGGCCTGTGACCTGACCGTGACTTTTCCTAAAAATACCTGTGACTAACACTTGGTGGGGGCTGCCCAGGGGGGCCGCAGGTGCTGGGGAAGGATGGCCTGGGTGCTGGGGAGGGGGACAGGTGGCAGTGCATGGCTCGGGACCCCCGTTGGCAGGGGGACCCCTGCTGGTGCTGGGGAGGGGGGCGGGCAGTGGCATGCATTCCAGGACCCCTGCTCCCCTCCTCTCCCCCTCCCCCCAGTAGCAGCAGCAGAATTTGGGTGATGGGAGGGGGCAGAGTGGGCATGGAGTGGGATGAGGCAGGCCCTGGGCGGCGCTTACCTGGGGGTTCCCTGGAAGTGGCAAAATCCTCCTTGCTCAGCTGCTAGGTCGAGCTGTGGCCAGGCAGCTGTGTGCGCTGCCTTCACCTGCAGGCACTGCCCCCGCAGCCCCCATTGGCCGCTTCCTAACAATCTTCAGAGCACAATTCTTCTTCCTACTAGAGAGTCAATCTTTGGGATTGTAGCTACATTTCCTTTGTTAGTTTTTCATCATCCTTTACAGCAACCTAATTTTAATAATTGTTAGATTTGCTGGTCACTAGGATTTTTTTTTAAGTACACAAGCTGATTGTTCTAATGCAAAATATGTGAGGGAATATTGTCGGTTTTGGTTTTGTTTTTTTTGCAGACCTGGACTTTGTTAATGGTTTAGTGGTTATAAAATGCACTGCAGCCTCTGCGTTAAGAGTTCATATCCTGGGATGTTCGGTTTCCTAGGCTATTGGGGCTGGGAGGATGGACTCAGCTGGGAGGATGGACTACATCTGTGTATGTAGATGATTTAGAAACAACTGTATTATGTTGTCAAATGTAACGCTTAATGCTTGGCTGAAAAGTCTTAGAAGTGAGAGACTTTTCCCCCCCATTGTTGTCAATCTGTATCCACATCTGCCTTCTCTTAACTATTGGAATAAATTCAGCAATTCTAATAAACCCTTACTGGAAAAATACTTAGCAAAATTGATCAAGATAGGTACTAAAATACAAAAAGCACATTGCTGATCATTTAATATCTGGCAAAATAATTTTATACCATAAACAGGGTATGGATTCAACTTTGTCTTGTTATCCAGAATATACTTGCTTGATTTTTTTTAATTAAAGCCTCTAGTGTTATGGTTGAGAAGAAAATTTAAAAAAATGTCAGTGTGTAATCAGTGCAGAGAGAACTGCCGCATTAATTTCAGGAATGGGTTTATTCAGATGCGCACTGACAAAGATTTAAACATCAATATTAACTGTTTCATTCCTCATGTAAGAAAGGAGATGGAGGATCATAGATCTCCACAAGAAACTTTGAGCACCATTTCACTTCGGTGCCCTAAGTAGAAAGTGGTTGGGAGATACCTTTCTTTTTTTCTTTTTTTAAACTTCCAATCAAGAAGAGCCTAACAGAGCCCATGGGTGTTTTCGACCTTTACATCTACAAAGCTCACAGCAGCAAGACTCGCAGCCTGGATCAACAGACTTAAGCTTGCAGGGCTCATACCATTTCTGAATTTCTGAAGCCTACCCCCTTCTCCCTTGGCTTCAGAGTCTGAGCTGCTACTTCGAAGAGCTGTCTACACTGATATTTTTTAGAGTACTGGTATGAGCCCTGCAAGCTAAAGTCTGTTGATCCAGGCTGCGAGTCTTGCTGCTGTGAGCTTTGTAGATGTAAAGGTCGAAAACACCCATGGGCTCTGTTAGGCTCTTCTTGATTGGAAGTTTAAAAAAAGAAAAGAAAAGGGGGAAAAAAAAAAAAGATCTAGATCATGCCCAAGTCTGTCAATCCGGGCTGGGGGCTTTCTGCTCTTTGCTGGGTAGATATACCTACTGAGGTTGAGCCAGGCTCACCGAAACGAGAGTATGAACAATCATACTTTGAACATCTGCATAATAAACTTCGAAGTTGGTCTTATTTTGCTGACCTGCATGGGCAGAGTTTATTTTGTGGGCACTGCTTTGAAGAGCCTGACCACCTCCCCTCCGCCTCCTGTATGAACCCTGATCATAACTTCAATGATAATTACTCTATTTTGAAGACTAATTCAGATTTAAATTTGTAGTCCTTGCATACCCTGTTGTGCCTGTGCAACAAATACATTCAAAACCTGAGATGGTTGAATAAGAAGCACAGATTGCTTTGACAAGGACTGACTTATTTATCACCTACTGTATTATTTGGAGACTAGTTATTTGTGCCTCAGAGTAAGATCAACTGATGAAATCACTTATATCTGACAATTTAGTGTATACTTCAACACTCTGTATGAATGTCTCTTAACTTGGGTATGCCTGTTCCTTGATAGGAGACATTGTTCGATCCCGGGTACTAAGAGAGAAGCTTGTTGAATTGGAAACAGAAATTGAAAGATTCAGAGCTGAAAATGCATCTCTAACAAAACTCCGTGAAGAACGAGAGAGCTCCTTAGAAAATCTCAGGTAATTTTTCATTGGGAGTATTTCAGTTTATTTTATTTGCTTAGTAAATACATTTCCTTAACTGTTTAGTTAGAGCTATTTTATAGATAGGCAAATGAGCAAATCTGCAGGTAAGCACACTAGTATTGGATAGTAGTAAATATTACAGAGATCTATTTCAGGGGTGGCCAAACTTACTGGTCCTCTGATGATCTTCAGAAGTCTGAGTGCTGGGTGCACCTGCTTCCACCCTGCGGCAGGGTGGTGAGGTTCTGGGCTTCAGCCCCACGAGTGGTGCCTGCCAGTGCTTGGGGCTTCAGGAAGAGTGGGGCCTGAGCCCTGGCAGGTGCCTCCTGCTGGGCTGAAGCCCCTAGACTCCCTTCCCACTGGGCAGAGGCCCTGAGCTCCACCTGCCCCCCAGTCTGGTAGGTTGAGAATGGAGGGGCTCTGCAAGCCACACTTTAACTGTAAAAGAGTTGGCTATGGCTGGTGAGCCACAGTTTGGCCACCCGTGATATATTTAGTATACAGGTAAGTAACTGGCATCTCTTAGAATATAATAGTATAGATAGGTAAAAAAAAGTTTGACACTATAGGTAGTTTAAATGTACAACATGCAGTAAATAAACTGTATAATTAATCACTCAAGTTGCTACTCTAGAAAATGGATCAAAACATGATTTAAAAAAGCTATACCCAACTTGTTCAGTATGAAAGCTCATATGGTTGGGAGATTTTTTTTTTCCCATATACTTTATAGATTGTTTTAAATGACTCAATCTTTTTTTTTAAAAAAAAATAGAATAAGATCAGTTTTCCAGAGCTTGATGCTTTTACCTGGTGTCTTGCTAAAGTGTGACTATGATGCTGTATTTTTGATCATTTTTTTGATATTTTTTTTCTTTTTTTTGATATTTTTGATGTATTTTTGAACCTTCCTGGGCTCACGTAGGCTGGAAACAGGGTAGAGTTAGGGATGGAGGAAGGAGAGGGAATGCCTTATATTAGACGATAGCGATCCCTTTTGCCAATTAAGGAATGTTATTTGCAGCCTCTGAAAAGAGGTTCTGTCCAGTTGTCAGTCAAAGCAACAGTAAATATGGAGCGGATTCTTGTTAGTGGGAACTGCGAAGAGATGATTCTTAAGACTTCAGCAGTGGCAGTGAGGAGACCCTTCTAACTAAATATATAGTATGTGTAATTTATTTACATTGGAAAGTCTTTCTGGGAACAGGAGATACTACTATTTTCAGTTACCGAGGAGTAAAATTCTAAATCTTAATTTTCTCCTTTAAAAAACAACACAAAAAAAAATATAAATACTCCAAACTTGAAGTTGTTCTATTCCAGAACAATAAGCTACCTTGTGTAATTTCAGGAGAGAAATAGCCGACTTTGAACAGCAGAAAACAAAAGAATTGGCTCGGATAGAAGAAGTTAAAAAAGAAGAAATGAGAAAACTGCAAAAAGACCGTAAAGTTTTTGAAAAATATTCCACAGCAGCTAGAGCGATGCCAGATAAAAAGGAGCGTGATGAAATTCAGGTAAGAAAAATATAAAGATTGTTCTGATCTTCACAGTGAAACTTCAGCTTTTCACAGTTGTGCAATTTGGAATTCGTAGATCCTGTTAATTTGAAGGGGTTTGATAGGAAGGAAAATATATATAAATAAAACTAGACCAAGATGACTGGCATCCATTAGTATTCCCACATTGAAAATCACAGGCTTCACATAAGTATCGTTTTGCTTTAAAATACAAAGCAAAACAAAAACCGTACTAAAGAACTGTTGTCTTTCTGTCAGACTCCCATACCAAAAAAGGTGCAGAATGGCACTAACAAAGAACATGACATCAGACCAATAAACTAAATCAAGTTACAAAATATTACTGTAATAAGTATGTTGCAAACAAATTCATTCGCTGTAGTGAATTGAATGCAAAATTGAACCTGTATCAAGCATCGTTCTGTCCATAATTGTTGCATGCCAAGCACAGTTTTATCTCATAATAGATGTTGATTATAATGTGTCTGATGCATAAACATGTCTTCTCTTTTCCATCATGTTTAATCCTATTGCTTAGAACAAGATAAGACTTGTTAGTCACTACTAGGGTGCATAGCACATTCGTGTTGCTAAAAATGTCTGAATAATGCAGTTTATTGTAATCTTGGTATCTTTCCCTCTAGCTTTTAGGATTTTGGATTTCTTTTTTAATATCTTACTAAAGTTAGTGATTGAATTATCCATTATTATTTGGTTAACTCAATCTAAAGTGATCAAAATAAAAGGTGACAGTTATTTAATTCAAATTACTTAATTCCTGATTTCCTGTGAGCTTGTTTGGGGAGGGAAAGAGGAATAGAAAATTTGTTCTTGTTTTTCAGACTGCCCTAAAAATCCTTTTATTTGGTATTAAGTTTGTAACTATACATGATTGTGCTTCCTGGCCCATCATGCCAAATGGACTTTTTCTATGCATATTTATATATAATATTCATTTTTTAATTTTTTGGCTTGAAATGTGAAACCAAATATAATCTACATGGCAGCATGACTCTTGTCAAACCATCTAGCTAGACATCTCTGTATAATAATGATACCTAGTTATTATGTAGCATTTTTAATCAGTAGATCTCAAAGTGCTTTACAAAGGTGATATCGTTATCCTTATTTTACAGATGGGGAAACTTAGCTTGCTTTTTCTTAATTAAAAAAAAAAAAGACAAGAATACAATCTTGAACACTATGAAGAAAAAGTCCTTTTCCTTCCCTAGGACCTAGGGTGAGATTCTGTGTTACACTGCACACAGAACTTACAGCCCAGGGAGAAGGTGAGGTAAATTGTCTTTTAAGCCTCCTTTGCACCCTCCCTATCTTGGGCTGCTCTGGAGGCTGGAGAGGCCACCCATATAACTAGGCAGTCCTGGGGGAGGGACCTGTCTACAATATTGCAGGCTGCCCAGAACCTCTGTAGTGCTGTGTGCTGCAGCCCCATCCTCAGTATGCCCCTGAGGCCAGGTTTGTGAAGGACTCCTCTGAAGCACTCCAGTTCCTGTACCAGGGTAATCCCCTGTTCTAACAAGGGAAGGCTTTTATGGCTCCTTTACACTGCTCTGGACCTTTTATCTAGTGTAAAGGGGCCTGAGTAGGGATGAAGCTCGCTGCCTGATTGGGAGAGAGATCAGGTAAGTTATTAATACAAAGTAGCTCCTGATTTTAGGAAAGAAAACACGCTTCCTGCCCTTCACACACAGAAGATTTTACTAGTTTTGGGTCACTGTCTTCTGTGCTGTCACTGCTAATAAAACATTACTATTTTCTCTAGTCTATGTTTTAATACAGCAGAAAATGACTGGTTTGTATCCTCCTACAAACAATTGATAAATATTTTTCTAAGGCTTTAAAACAGCAGCTTGCAGATTTGCAGGAAGACTTAAAGCGAAGAGAAGCAAAATGGTCGTCTACTCATGGTCGCCTTAGAAACCAGATAGAAACCTTAACAAAGGAGAACACAGAGTTAAGAGAGGAGATCAAAATCATGGAAAGATTTCGTCTAGAAGTTTGGAAGAAAGCAGAAGCTGCTGAAAGCAACAGGAAGGCTGAAAGTTCTGGAATGAATTTGAAGAGAGCAGAATCTATAGTAAGTTGTTTGTTTTGAGGTGTATTAAACTGATTTTTGCAGATGCATAGTGAGTTTTGGCTCATTGATATTTTCAGTTGGTATTCAGAAGAGACCAGTTGGATGTTTCATTTAATTTAATGGGGGTGTATTGGTGTTTGTAAGACAGTACACTGCTGTTGACTTCTACTGCCCCTATAAACCTGGATTTTCACTGTGTGCAGGTACCATGCTCTCCAGGATCTTGCTCTCTCAAACTGAATTATTTTGGAGTTCGATAGGGAAATCAGGTACAATTGACTTTGGTGCCTTTGCACTCTAAAGATTATCCAGTGAAACCAGCCAGTCTTCACTGAAGGATTTCACAGTTAGACTACTAAAACTTAAACTAATGTAAGGAGGAGTATACTTATCCCTGGTTAACTGCACCAAGGTAAAATTCTGGGATTGTGCATAGTGAGGAAGTAGAGGAAAGAGGAGCTCAGTCTTTATTCCCTTCACAATATACTTTAAAAGTGTATAATTAACAGTCATTGCTATAAAAATTATGGACAAGTGGTCTGTGTTGATGAGTGCTATGAATAAACCATTCTTGAACTGAATAAACCATTCTTGAACTAAATAAAATCTTTATTATGTATTTTCAGAGTCCATCAACTAGATTTCAAAAAAAACAGTTTCTGTCTCCAGTTCCTCAAGTGGAAAAGAGTAGCAAGATGAATGGCAAAGGTTATTCACCAGTAAAAGGTATAAATATTTATTTAATAGGAGAATTGTATTAACTCTTTAAAAGAAAATTGCCAGTTTTAATGTTTGTTTGCAGCAACTGATAATTGGTAATATCTTTATTTCCCTCAGGCAATGCATGTATTAAATAGTCCAAAAATATAATGCATGTGAAAGTTTAAAAATCAGACTTAATGCTCTGATAAATAATAAATATCGTCTTGGATAAGATTGTGGAGAAAGTTGTGGACACAGCTCTCTCAGTATGTACGTGTGTCCCTGATTTCCTTCCCACTCTGGGTACAGAACTGGGTATGGCCCAGAGACTGCATTGGTCAATGATCTCCTGGCAATGGATGAAGATAAGGTATCTGTGCTAGCAGTATTAAATCGATCAACTGCCTTGGATACCGTTTTGATCACCAGGTAGTGTTCGCGTGCTTACAGACTCTAGTGGGAGAGCACAGGATTGCTCTTCAGTGCTGTGATTATTTTCTCTCTGAGAAATCACAAAAGAGGTAGTTGGAGGCAATTTCTGAAGACCTCTAAAGTAGTGGGTGTTGCAGGGTGCCATTCTATCACCTCCTCCTGTTCAACATATATATGGGGCCATTAGGCGGGTTAGTAGGAAAGCATAAAGTATGTTTTCAGTATGCTGATGACACCAAAAAGTATATCTGTCATTTTCAACTTGGATGATGTGACTCAGACAGCTTCTAACTAAGATTGGGCCATGAATGACTGAGTTGGCTGCTCAGTCCAGATCAGAATGAGGTAAAAGTCGAGGTGATGGGGAAGCAGCTGGAAATAATTGGTCCCTTGGATTTGAGGGAATCCATCCACCATTAGATACTAAGATTTGCATTTTAGGAGTGATTTTTTTTTCAGATCCCAGCTGCTGTTTGACTCTCCAATTACAGCAGTAGTCCAGGTTTTTTTTTGTTTTTACATCTGCGTCTGGCTAGGAGGTTGCAATCTTTCAGATGTGAACCTTGCTGCTGTTTGCAATTATCTTAACGAAAGCATAGCTATGCACTCTATATGGGGTTACATCTTTAAAATCATTCAAGGAATGAAGCTGGTACAGAATGGTGTGGCTCACTGAGTGAGGCATTTTGTTGGGAGCATCTGATGCTACGATCTTCACTGGGTGTTTGTTGGTCTTTGGGTATAGTTTAAGTCTTGGCTTATGACCTATGAAGCCTTATCTGTCTTGAGACTGGTGTACCTGAGAGATCGCCTTTCTTTTGGTCCCAGGTTGCCACAGCTACAGTCTGCAGCAGTGCCTAAACTGGACATCCCTCACTATAAAAGAGTGGGTAGCTGGAAGGACATTTCTGTTCTCTGTGAGGGTTTCGAGATGCTGGAAATTGTTCCCCTCACTTGTTCCAAACCTTCCATGAATGCTGCAAGGACACACCATTATAGGGTTATTTTGGAAAAGAACAAGGATGAGCTTATAAATCAAAAGGGGTAGAAAGGAATCTCTCTGTAGGTGTTTTGCTGGCTGAGTTCCTATTGGAATGATTATCTCAGTGCTGTTGTTTCATTATATAATTAATAAATGAGTTAGGCACCTAGAGCTTTGAAAAGGTGCCTTTTTTATAATTTGAAATCTATAAATAAAATAGCACATTTATTATGACTTTCATAACTTAAATTGAAAAGGAGTACTTGTGACACCTTAGAGACTAACAAAAATTTATTTGAGCATAAGTTTTCGTGAGCTACAGCTCACTTCATCAGATGCATGCAGTGGAAAATACAGTGGGGGGATTTATATACATAGAGAACATGAAACAATGGGTGTTACCATACAGACTGTAATGAGTGATCACTTAAGGTGAGCTATTACCAGCAGGAGAGCAGCGGGCGGGAGGAACCTTTTGTAGTGATAATCAAGGTGGGCCATTTCCAGCAGTTGACAAGAACGTCTGAGGAACGGTGGGGGTGGGGATAAACATGGGGAAATAGTTTTACTTTGTGTAATGACCCATCCACTCCCAGTCTCTATTCAAGCCTAAGTTAATTGTATCCAGTTTGCAAATCAATTCCAATTCAGCAGTCTCTCCTTGGAGTCTGTTTCTGAAGTTTTTTTGTTGAAGAATTGCAACTTTTAGGTCTGTAATTGAGTGACCAAAGAGATTGAAGTGTTCTCCGACTGGTTTTTGAATGTTATAATTCTTGACATCTGATTTTGTGTCCATTTATTCTTTTATGTAGACTGACCAGTTTGACCAATGTACATGGCAGAGGGGTATTGCTGGCAGATGATGGCATATATCACATTGGTGGATGTGCAGGTGAACGAGCCTCTGGTAGTGTGGCTGATGTGATTAGGCCCTATGATGGTGTCCTCTGAATAGATATGCGGCACAGTTGGCAACGGGCTTTGTTGCAAGGATAGGTTCCTGGGTTAGTGGTTCTATTGTGTGGTGTGTGGTTGCTGGTGAGTATTTGCTTCAGGTTGGGGGGCTGTCTGTAAGCAAGGACTGCTGGAAATGGCCCACCTTGATTATCACTACAAAAGGTTTCCCCCCCCCCCCACTCTCCTGCTAGTGTTAGCTCACCTTAAGTGATCACTTTCATTACAGTCTGTATGGTAATACCCATTGTTTCATGTTCTCTATGCATATAAATCTCCCCACTGTATTTTCCACTGAATGCATCCGAATAAGTGAGCTGTAGCTCACGAAAGCTTATGCTCAAATAAATTGGTTAGTCTCTAAGGTGCTACAAGTACTCCTGTTCTTTTTGCGAATACAGACTAATATGGCTGCTACTCTGAAACATAAATTGTAGCTCTTTGCTACTATAGCAAGCAATAATATATCTGAGGTAACACACTTAACTGGATATTAATTCTTCTTGAGTAGCTGAAGATACTGCTTTCAAGTTAACACTGCACATGAGATATGCAGATATCCAGTATAGTTTATCATTCTGATCATTATATTTGCTTATAACACCCAAACTGCTTCTTGGCTGCTGAGATGATGTAAAATTAAGTTTTTATAATTTGAACAGGAAAGCCTTCTAGAAGACCTAAATCAGCACCTGTTAGTGATGGGAGTAACTTTGACAAGACAGTGATGACACTAGAAGATTCCTCTAGGACTTTTATGATAGTAAGTCCTGTACCAGAATGTTGTCTATTTTGACTCGATTCCAAATAATAGTTATCTGCATTACATAAATGTGAAGCCTGAAAAGTGATTTGTGGAACTACCATAAGAACACTAGACAAGATTTAGTAATGACTACAATATTAAACTACACTTTGGTAATGCAGAATACTTGTACAGAAAATTACACTTGCATCTAGTATTTGGAACCATATTTTTTTTGGTTACAGCAGGGGGAGATGTTTGGTGATGTTCAATTGTAGCTAAGCAAAGTATCTTACAAAATTTACCGAATTTTAATAAATGTTTGTAGAAAAAACTGGATGTTTCTCTTTTCTGAAGAAAGAACAAGTGGATTTTGTAAAAATGCAGGTAGTTGAGACATAATACATCTTTATCAATTACTGTATGTAGCATTTGCTAGAAGTATATGAAACTTGAATAATAATTCTGTGCCTTGGAATCTGTTGTTACTGATGATTTAAGTTAAGCACCAGATTGGAATTTGTTATGAGATCCACTTTAACAATCTGGGCAAAAGCTGATTGCCAAAACCTAACAAATCCTGTGTGTGGATTTGTCATTATCCAATAAGCTATATCAGATCTTTTCTCTAGGTGCTTTGGGTTGATGATTCTCTTGGTCCCTGCTTGCTTTCATGAGCTGCCTTCTCACTTCCCGAAAAATCCCTCAAGTTTGGCTGCGTAAAAAAAGATACCAGATGTGATAGAAAAGTTAGATTACCTTTATGTTCCAGAAAAATCCCACAAAAATGGAGCTTGATTTAATGCTGTCACATTCCAGGTTGCAATCCAGACTAGTGAGGGGCTGTCTCGTCACCTGCCTTGCAACTTGGGGTGTCTCACAATGCTTTGCTTCTGTAAGCTCCCAAGCTGGGCCCCTAACAAACAGCATGCAGGTCACACCCTAAGTGGCTATGTAGAGCTGCAGGCCTGCCATCTCACTCCAGCTTCCATGAGCCTTGGTTACTACTTGCAAGGTGATCCCAACACACTTCCAGTCCCAAATTTCCCCCCAAAACATGTTCTGCACTCTCCAGCTTTCTCACATTTGTTGCCCCTCTAAGGGGATCCATATCCAACAATTTGTTACTTTAAATGGAGTTACCCACACAATTCAGTTCAGAGACAACACTGGACTAGTTTTGATCAAAGAATAAAACAAGTTTATTTAATTACAAAGAGAGGTTTTATGTGAAAGGCATTAAAGTAGAAATGGTTACAAGAGAAATAGAGATCAAATGCTTCCTAGTACTAAAACATAACACTCCAGATTTGGTTCAAGGTGAAATCAAGGGAGAGATAACTTAGGGTTTTTTTGCCCCTCACTTTATAGCTCAGTCCCCCTTTGAAATACATTTTCCTTAAAGCTACCCTTAAATGAAGTTCATTCCCGCTGTGAGGCTGGAGTTTTGAGGTGAACCAGGTTTCATGCTGCTGTTTGCTAAGATGCAGATGTTTGTTCAAGCCCCCCTTTGTCAAAGAATGGCCACTTTGTAGATTTACACCTGGCAAGAGGCTTGTCCTTTGTCTTTGAGAAACAGGTTTACCCCCTCCCCAGACTTGTCTGATAAACAAACTTCAGTCATGATTTCAATTTGTTCCTAATTTTACATGTAATATTGTATGTATTTCATCGTGATATTGACAGTGAGTTATTAGTTTTCAAATGATACCTCACAGGACATAATTTGTACAATGATTATTACAGTAGTGTGGAGGGTATTAATACAGGGTTGTACTCTGTCACAGCTGCTTACTAGAGAAATCTTTTCATTTCAGGACATGTCCCCTACTGAAACGTGTGTGCCATTAGAGTCCCCTTTTCTTGTGTCTACAGGTAGTGAAGAAATACAGGGAGAAGTTAACTATCCTGATGGAAAGGTAGGATCAGATTTCCTTTACGAGGCTACAGAGAATAGATCTGGGCAATTAATTAACTCTTTCAGGGGAACTCATCTTTGTCAGGGCTGCGGTGCCTCTCTTGTTCAATTTATATATGGGGCTGTTGGGTGGGTATCCCTTTCATTTGTGAGGCATTTAGAGTCTAAGATAAATGTTAAAATCTAAATACCTAAATCACTTCCATAAAAATTGTGTGTTGTAAACTGTTCCATATATACACATAGGATGGTTTCTTACTTGAGTCCAATTGGAAATGACCAAACCAGCAAAAAAAGGAAAACGAGGGTCTCATTTGTTTCTTGTACACACTCCCCCCACCCCAATCAGTCTGTCTTATACTTAGTTTAAGTTCTTTGGGTCAGGGACTGTCTTTTTATTCTGTTTGACTTAGGTTAGGTGCTGTACAATGTACATGACTGAGGCTCCCTAGTGCTATGATATTAAAAATGATATTTCCAACCTCTATTTTAAATAAAGTCTTTGGGCCATGTGCCCAATTTAACAAGAATTTATACAATTAAGGGAAAAGAAACTACTTTGTTTGCTTATTGGAGAAAATTATTGGAGAACTGGTTTGACAAAATGTGAGAAACTGTTTCAGGAATGTGGATGACAAATCCATAAATGGTTATTCCTGTGTGTTGCTTTCTGGTTCCACAACAGCGTCTCTGACTGCATTTTATTACTATTATTGTGTCAAACCAGACAATGGAAAGTTATGGAAATTCAAGGTTGGATGAGAAATGCAAACAAACTTTGGCTCTCAAAGAGCTCAGTCTTAAAGTCTGGGCAAAAGTCAGACAAATATTCGTCTAATGCTGATTTGCCTGTCAATAGCTCAAACTCTGTCAAACTGCTAAAATGACCAAAGAATTTAATTTTAATTGAAATTATTGTTGGAAACGTTATACCAGTTTTATTGCTGAACATCCACCTTTATGTAATTTACCTTTTAGGTTGAAAAGGTTTTAAAAAATGGCTGTCATCTTATATTTTTCCCTAATGGAACACGGAAAGAAATGAGTTCGGATGGAAAGACCATAACTGTAACATTCTTTAATGGGGATGTGAAACAAGTTATGCCTGATCAAAGAGTGGTATGTATCCAAATTATCTTCCTGACAGTTTATATGGCCAGATTTTCTTAAAGACACTTACGATCTATTCTTCTCTATAGATTTACTATTATGCAGATGCCCAGACAACTCATACTACATACCCTGGTGGGTTAGAAGTCTTACATTTCTCAAATGGACAAATAGGTAAAAACTATGAACCTTTTATCTGTATAGTTTAATTTTCATATAAAAACTTTCTATAGTTATTTTGAAACAAAATATGTACATTGTTACAGAGAAGCATTACCCTGATGGAAGGAAAGAAATTACATTTCCTGACCAAACTATTAAGAATTTATTTATGGATGGGGGAGAGGAAAGCATTTTTCCAGATGGCACTATTGTTCGTGTGCAGAGGTAAATTTTTACTTTTAATATACCCTACATGTTCCCACACAGTAGAGGGGGGGAAAGAGTTCTTGGCACACTGAAGTTCATCCACCCTTCCTTGAGTAGTCATTTTCTGTGTACAGTGCTTGTCTTCAAGTTAAGATGGATATACTGTATGAAAGGATGAAAAATGAATATTTGTATAACTGTGGTAATCCACTAGTAATAGAAAAGACTTCATTTAAAACCTTACTGAGCTTTTGAGAAGCTTACACTTGAAAAAGTTTGATACATCATATCTGATATATAGAAGAAATGTAGCAGTTTATACTAACTAATGTATTTACACAAAGTACATGTTGTTGTAATCTGCTTTTAAGAGACAGAGTCCAAGCATTCATTTATTTAATTGCATGTACTAATATAGGCCCTAAAACAGGAAAGCACTTTAGCATGTGCTTAAATACTTTTCCTGAATCAGGGACAAATTTGTTTGGGCCTTCCAATGCTTCAAATAGGATGGTAAGCTATATTTCATACCTTGATTTAACTAAATCAAGAATAAACTTTCCAAAGATGCATGTTTCTAATGATTCTCATACTTTTACACTTCAGTGATCTCTACTTCTCCTTCCTTGCTTTAACTATTAAAACAGCCTCTCTGAACTTTTTTTTTAAAAAATTGCTTTCAGAATGCAGCTTTAATATTGTTTAAAATTAACTGCAACACTAGTGATCAGCTGAGATATTTATCAACTTTATTGTGATTTTAATGAGTTTGTTTTTGACAACTATAAAGTTCTAGAAAAACAGTGCATGCTCTTTGAGAATCTTTACAAATTTCTACATTCAATTAAATTCCTGCCTAGGAATAACTGTTAGTATGGTGTTGGAATTTCAGTTTAAGGCTGGCCCTGTCAGTCTATGTACAGTGCCTTTTGTGTATTTTATATTTAATTGTATACACTCATTTAATACAGAGATGGAAGCAAAACTATAGAATTTAACAATGGCCAGAGAGAGCTGCATACGCCACAGTTCAAGAGACGTGAATATCCAGATGGCACTGTCAAGACTGTGTATGCGAATGGACACCAGGAAACAAAATATGTCTGTGGGAGAGTAAGAGTTAAGGACAAGGATGGTAATGTTATAATGGACACTAAGTTATAACATATGACTTATGAAACTCTTGTAAGCACCTATCACGCTTAGCAAAAGTGTATATTTGTTAAAAAAAACAAACCAACTTTACCCAATGTACATATTGTACATAATTTTGTTTGTCTAAAATAAATTTATTTTTAAAATAAACAATGATATTAAGGAGATGTCTCTGACTTGGTCTGTCAAAAGGGCTTACTTTGAGAAATTTCTGTCTGCTTTCATATGTGAGTTAAGCAGCTACTTCCTAAATTCCCTTTCAAAGTAGCATATATTTAATTATTTATCACTAGATGCAGTAAGTCTTGCTGGTGAAAGAAACCAAGTGCTGTTGTCAACTACAGGATTTGCAGTCTGAAGTGATTAAAACCTTATGCCTAAGGCAGTGGTCTCCAACCTTTATATGCACAAAATCACTTTGAATTTAAGATGTATCCAGGATCTGCCCTGCCCCACTCAGTCTGTTGCTCACTCTCCCCCACTCTCATTCACTCTAACCGGGCGGAAGCAGGGGGTTGGGGTGCAGGCTCTGGGCTGGGGCCAAGGGGTTGAATGTGGAAGGGGGCTCCACACTAAGCCTGGGGCAGGGGTTTGGGCTGTAGGAGTGAGAGGTGCGAGCTCTGGGAGGGAGTTTGGGTGCAGGGGTCATGTGGTCACACTGCACCTAATCTCATAGAATCCACTGGATATTTCATGAGTTTTACTTTTTATTAATGTCATGTGTGGTTTATAGATCCAAAATCCTTCAGGGACTGTCACAAATCAGTGTAACAATCTCAACTGTGGGTTGTGCATTGGCTGAACCTGGGGCAGGGGTTTGGGGTGCAAGCTCTTAGAGGGAGTTGGCTGGGCAGGGCTTCGAGGTGCAAAGTGCAGGCTCCAGTTGGGAGGCGCATACCACCGGCAGCTCCCCATCAGTGGCACAGCAGGACTCAGGCAGGCTGCCTGCCTGCCATGGCCTCACGCCACACCCAGAAGTGGCTGGCATGTCTCTGGGGGAAAGGGAGAGGCAGCCTGCACCCACAACCACCGCAATCGACAGGTTGGTGAGCAGTAGCCTTAAGGGTTCAAGGAGACTTTGTATTAGACATTGAAGAGCGATGCTAAAACTAATTGCCAGCTGCTAAGATATTTGGTGCTAGAGCTGAATCCTAACTAGCCACGAACATAAGAGCTAAGCTGCATGTAATGCTGCAAGACCACCTGAAGCAGAATCTAAGCATCAGTGGTGCTTATCACTTTATTTGGGTAGTGTATAAAATGTGAATTCTATCATTTGTTGATACTTGGGACTCACCAAATGGACTTGTTGCATGGCAAGAAGAGGTTACTTAGCTTACAGTAACCTAAGTTCTTCCATAGGGACATAAGACAACTTGGTGTTCGTGCACTCTCATTTGGGCATGCAATGTAGTGTCTGCAGGCTCATGCTTGCACAGAGCAGTTCCAGTTGCTCAGAGGGGGGCATCCAGGGAGGCACAAGCCTGCTGCCACTCAGTTCCTTAACTGTGAAGCCGAATTCCACAGTAGAGGGGAAGGATAGCAGAATTTTGAATACCCCTAAGGCAAAAATCTCAAAGACCTCATTGCTGGAAGGTAAGTAACCTCTCCTTCTTCAAGTATGTCCCTTACAGGGGCTCCACTGTAGGAGCCTCTCAAGCAGTAACTCAATGAGGGGGGGGGTGCCAAAGAGGTAAGTCCAGGTCACTTTGAATATGGTGTCTCTGGAGGCAGGTAAGATGACATACTTGGCAAAGATATGGATAGAAGACTATGTAGCAGTACAATGTCCTTCAGTAGTGCTATAGCTGTGGACTGAACACTAGTGGAATGTGCTGCTACTTGGGGGAGTTGCACTGTTGCATTTTCATAGCAGGTCAAGATGCAACCTGAAATCCACTTTGACAATCTTAGTGTGGAAATTGGTTAGTCCTTCATCCTATCTGCAACTAATTTAAGTAGCCTGGAATGGTTTAAGCTCTGTCCAGCTAGAAAGCAAATGCCCTTCTGACATCCAGTGAATGAAAGCTTTCTTTCTTTCTGGAGGCATGAGGTTTTGTGCAGAAAACTGGAAGGCAAATGTCCTGGTTAGTGATTTCAAGGAGACCTTTGGGAGGAAGCAAGGATGGAGATGTAGTGTAACCTTGTCTTTGCAGAAGGTGGTGTACTGTGGGTCCACCATGAGTGCTCCCAGATCACCTTGCTGAGGGAATGGTGATTAAGATCAAAATTTTGAGGGAGAGGTGGAGGGGGGAACAGGTTGCCACTGTTTCATAGGGATGGTTTTTTTGTGTTTAAAACCAGGCTGAGGTCTGTGGGGGTGGGGGGAAGTTGTCAAACAGGAGAAAACAAGTTGCATAGGCCCTTAAGAACTCCAGTGGCTGGGGTGTGACCAAAGGCACCGAAGTCCTGGCTAGGTTAGAGGAAGGGTGTCTCAAATGACCTCTATCAGAGCCTTTTTTTTTTATTCTAATACATAGTCCAGGATCTTGGAAAGTGGAACCTCCAAGGCTAGAGAAGATGGGATGGAGCATCAAACTGGAAGCGTTTCCACTTCTGGAGGTGACTTGCAAATACTGGCATTTCTCTTGGATAAGAGAACTGACTGAATTTTAACCAAAAAGGGCAATTCCATGCGCTCAGATTCAAGGAGAAAGGGTGAGGACTGATGAGGGCCTTAAGTCGTGGGTCAATATGCCTTTTGTCATAGAAAGTCTGAGGGGTGTTACCTTTTGAGAGAGAGATGAGGTTTGTGTACCACACTTGGTGTGCTCTGAGGATACCTCACAGTGCAGCTTGAGAAGGGTCTTGAGGATTTAATGGTACAGTTAGTTAACATGTAGCAAAAGGAGGCCTGAAACATATTCTTGTATCAGAGGCCCAGTCTGAGGCGTGAAGCCTCACCCAAAGTAATTCCAGGCAATGATAAGCAAAGCTGGGCTGTGAGCCAGAGGCCAGTCCTACTCACAGAGGTTGGCAAGGTTGTTAGAGGCACACACACACACACCCCTCCCCCCCCAATGAGAGGAACTTGTGCCAAGACAGCAGCAAGACACTCCATAGACCTAACAAGGAACAGGCAGGTGCATCTTAAAGACAGAGTCAAAAGGACAACATGATGGATAGATTCGTTTGAACTATGATGAGTAATCTGTCCTGCAACAGTATAAAAGTAGGCCCTGGAGTGCACATCTTTGCCCAGCCTAGGGGGCAGTGGCGTGTCCTGTCACTGTCTGAGCTGTGGCCATTATTGGGGAGCACAAATTCATAGTATGCCCGGTAGAGTCTATAGGAAACTATTATTGTGCTTCATTTGACAAACCTAGCTTGGGTTTCTTCATACCTTATTAGAGTCTGTGGTTTTGGGGGGTTCTCTCAGGGGCTGCTGTGTTAGCTATCTGTGCAGAGCTGGGGCAGTACACAGAGGGAACACGCACGCAGCCGACTGTTATCGAACAAGAGTGGAGCACCACACCGGTAGCTACCGACAACAAACACCATGACCCTGGAATCTTCTTTATGCGTATCAGGGAAACCCCTAGAGAGTTGTGGCCATAAAATCCCTTGGAGTAGAACAGATGACATTTTCCATTGTTCAGACAGTCAAGAGCTCTATTGCGGGCTGGCAGATGTTGTGGGAGCTAGTTTTGTGCTCCTGTTTGTGATCTTGCCAGAAGTGCCTGCTCAGGGAATTTGCAATTATATTCTGGAGGCCTGGTAGATAGACTGCTGCTATTTCTACCCTATTGGAGCTGCACCAGTTCCATAGCTTTAGTGACACTGCGCATAAGGACTGGCAGCTGAAGTAATACATTGCTGCCTTGTTGTCAGGCATTATCCTGAGTGACCTTGTATGGCATGAAGGAAGCATTGGCAAACATATCCTACTGCTCTTAGCTTCAGTATAGTGATAGTGACTGCAGATTCCTGTGCTGACCATTGGCCCTGTGCTGGCTATTGGTAGGTGAGCTCTCCATCCCAACAGATGCATGTGCTATGCTTTTGAAGGTGCTGGATGCAAAAATGGGACTCCAACACAGACCCTCCAAGGGTCTTTCCACCATCTAAGAATCCAACACCTTCCAAGCACTCTGATGCATTTGGACAGGCTCTGTGTGTTTGGGTATATGCTGTTCTTATCCATGTCTGGAGGCATCTCCATGTAGTCACATACATGGAGGCTGATGTGACCCAGACCTGTTGACAAGACCTCACTATTTGTGGGCTGCCTGTAATCTTGAAATTGGGTTGGACTGGGTGGAGAATTTCTCCTTGGATAGGGAGGCTCTTGCTGTTGTGGAGTCCAGAGTAGCTCCTACAAAGTCTATTCCCTGTACTGCAGCTAGTATGGATTTTTTTTTTTTTTTTTTTTTTGCAGTTGATGTGAAGGCCCAGAGATTGGAATACTGTTAATGCTCTGGATGTTGACAACTGGATCTCTTGGGGCAACCAGCTTCTGAGAAGCCATCCGAACATGGGAACACTGAATTTGAGGCAAGCTATTACCACAGATTTCAGAGTAGCAGCCATGTTAGTCTGTAGTCGCAAAAAGAAAAGGAGTACTTGTGGCACCTCAGAGACTAACAAATACTGGGGAGGGATAGCTCAGTGGTTTGAGCATTGGCCTGCCAAACCCAGGGTTGTGAGTTCAATTCTTGAGAGGGCCATTTAGGAATTGGTCCTGCTTGGAGCAGGGGGTTGGACTAGATGACCTCCTGAAGTCCGTTCCAACCCTGATATTCTATTAAATTTACTTGAGCATTCGCTTTTGTGAGCTTATGCTCAAGTAAATTTGTTAGTCTCTAAGGTGCTACAAGTACTCCTTTTCTTATTACTAAAGAGAATATCTGTGAACACCCTGGGGGACCAGGAGAGTCCAAACAGGAAAACCTTGATATTGACAGTGCTCTCCCCAGAGCACAAAACTTGGGAAATACTTGTGGGAGGGGTGGATGGCTACATGAAAGTAGGTGTCCTTAAAGTCAAGTACAACAACTCAGTCTCCTGGATCTAAGGATGAACTTACGGAAGCTAATGTCACCATTCTGAAGTGCTGTGCTAGGAGAGTTATTTTAAGTCAAGGATTGGTTTGCATCTTTCTTAGGAACAAGGAAGTAATTGGAACTGAACTCTCTTCTGATGACTCTGGTCAGGCTGGTTCTATTGCTCCCAGAAGGAGAAGAGGCAACTTGTTTTAAGAGTTCCTCATGAGAAGGATGAGGGGTAGGGCTCGAGGGAGGAATAGAATGGAAGTGGATAGCATATCTTAATTTGACAACCTTCAGTATCCATTTGTCTGAGGTAATGTGCTAATCTTCAAAGGGGAGGAGGGTAGTGATCCATTGGAGTGAATTAGTTTATGCCCTCAACCAAGGTGTCAAAAGTGCCTCTTAAAAGGAGGGGCTAAGTGGGTAGAAGTATGGCTGTTTTTGTGAGCTCCTGCTGCTTAGAGAAAGTGTGCTGATGGTACTGGAATGATCTCTATCTTTGAGCAGCTTGGGATCTACTAAAGTGCCTTTTTGTTACAGGCACATAAATCCCCAGTTATTACAACACTGCTCTGGTGTCTTGAGTATGTGGAGAGGGGAGTCTTAGGTTTATTGAAGAGCATAGGCCCTTCATAACACAAGGTCTTCCACTGTTTTGAACTTTTCTTGGAAGGCCTGAGGACTGGAGGCTGTCAGCAATATCTTGGGCAATTTACAGGGAGGCTTTCACAACTAACTGTCCTTCAGCACTGATAGATTGAAGCTGATCTTTTGGAAAATGCTCAATAAAATGTGTAATTTGGAGTATGTGTTAATCATGGAGTGAAACATCACAGTATGGGAGGGTCTAACTAGTACCAAAGGCTGGACACAAACAAATTGTAACTTGTTGCTTTTGTATAGGGAGGTAGATCTTCCCTAGTGACTCAGGTTCAGCAGAGATAAGATACTCACAAAAGGAACCTGGAAGGAGGTGGAGGGTTCTGATAGCTTTCAAATGAAGTTTGGGTCAGTGCTGCCTGGTGAGATGGAGGCTGTCGTAGGACTGTGGTGATCTCCCCTTTCAGAGGTATGGTAAGATACTGGTACTGGAGCATGGATGGTAGCTCTGTGTATCTTGCGGTGCCATATTGTGTCAGATAGTGCTGCTGCAGTAGTTGCTCTGAGAGTGGGAGCTATGTCTAAAGATGATTTCTTCTGCAACATGGACACCTCCGTACTGGAGTTGATTGGAGTCTCTACTGTACCCATAAAGGGATGAGATCTCCTGAAAATGAATTTGATGGGGTGATCAGTCCTTTTCCTTGTGGGAAGAGGTATTTTCCTCTTGTGCTTACTGGCTAATGGCACAGACGAAGCAGCAACTGTGGGACCAAGGCAGGCTGTACTGTAGAGGCCATTGAATAGGAGCTTAAGTCTAGTCTCTCTCTTTCTTGGATCTGCCTTTGAAATCCAGAAAAACCTTGTGATTCCCCCAATCACTGCAGGCAACTAGAGTGTCCATCACTGCGGGGAAAGAACCTGTGGTAAGTCCCACAGGTTTTATGCCCCAAGGTCTCAGGCATGACAAAGTGTGCTTTGACACAAAAGATCAAAGAAAGAGGAGGGGAAGGAGGACAGTGCTAAATAAAAATATAAACTGAAATAGAAAAAAACCCTACTAAGCCAAATAAATAATTCAAAGTTAAGGTGAGAAGCTGAATACAGTAGAAGGAACTGAGGTGCAGTGGGCTCGCATCTCCCTCTATGCCCTTGTTCTGAGCATAAGGTGCTGCTCTGCCTAGGCATGCTCCTGCAGACACTACTTTGCAGTCTCCAATTGAGCATGCAAGGGCGTGCACAAAGTGTACAGTGGACCACCCATACATATTGACATACTCCAAAAAACTATTTTTCCTTACCTTCCCTTTTATTACAGCAGCTCATCTCTAGTAAATGGTAAAGTTTCATAGAGAAGTGATAGATGCTGCTGTGATTCTTCTACATAAGGCAGTAACTTTCACTCTCAAAGATTGTGACTGAGGATTGTAGAGTACAGTGATAATCCAAAACAATAAAATATCAAACAGTCAAAGATGGAAGAAAAGCACATGATCACACCACAGGAGTGTGGACTTCAACAGCTGAAAAAGTTCCATAACCTCCCTGCCTCAATTGCTCCATCTGTAAAATAGGGGCAATTCTTCTGCTTTATAGCAGCAATAAGATTTAGTGCTTAACTGGTTGGTATTAAATATAAAAACTCCTATGCCGTATGTGACAATTCCTTCCTGGGTGCCTGTGCAGACTTGGGCCTTTTAAGAAAACATGTTAACTGGAGAAATAGTAGCAGTTCCCTCTACCACCCTGAAGGAGTTACGATTTTGCTAGGAGCTACTAGCCATTGGAAAACGTTACATTTTAGAAATAGTGACAGATGATAGTAAAAAAAGAATACTGAGGTAACTGGAACAAACACTGTGAATTCTGCCCATCGTATAGCAATTGTTCCATGGGTGCTGGGCCATTTCACCACCATGAAAGTGTTATCAAGCAAGACATTGAGTTTTCACTACATTATATCTTTCTTCCTTAAAAGAAAGCCCAACAAACTACATAATCAGTAATTATGAGGTGAGAAAATGGCCGTTTAGCAAAAACAGACTCAAGCCCTTGAAAATGGTGGTGATAGTCAGGTAGCAAGGCCTATACAGTAGGCACTGTAAAGTTTATGGCACATTCAAATTGGACACTTCAAAGAATAAGACTCAATATTTCATAGCAAACTGGGGCTCACTCAAGAGAGTCACGAGCTAGTATTCAAAAGAATGTATTAAATGGAACAGTCAAACTTACCAGGAGTCTGTAATTGAACAGTGTTCTAAGAATAATGCAGGATCTGCTGGAGGTCCAGCAAAACAACTAGTTAAGCAGAGTTTTCCTTCAAAATAAGGTGGCATTAAAATAAGCATTTTAAAATGGGCAAACAAGGGAGAAAAGGAAATAAGACATACTTTGTCTATTTGCTTAATGTAATGTACTGAATTATACCAGAAAGGATATTGTAAAAGCAGAGGCAGAAGAGCTAAATCCCAGAAGGGATTTGGGTGCCCAGTGTTATGACACCTAACTTTTAGGTGCTCTGTTGTCCAGTGGAATCCTCTGCTCCAACTTAAGTGCCCAGGCTCCTTTCCAATGTATGGGGTGAATTAGGCACTTAAGAATGGGATTCACAGAAGCCAGCATCCTCAGTGGGGAGCTACTTTAAGCCCCCCCACTTCCCCCTTCAAAGGAGTTAGGTGCCTATCTCTGCTTGGGGAGTCACAGCTGTGAACCTCTTCCTGGACTTGGGGCTAACCTAATAAACATGTCTTACTCAAAAATTAGACACCGTCCCATCCCCTTAGAGCTACAGCAGTTAGGCACTCAGTTCAGAGATAAGGAACCTGTTTCAAGGTCCCTCCCCCAGCCCTGCTTGATTTGGAGCAGGGACATGAACTTGGGTCTCCCATATCCCACATGACTGCCCTAATCATCAGCTTTAGTCTCTTTCTCTCTGGCCCAATTAGTATTTATACAAAGTGGAACAGCTTCAGGGGACAGAGAAAGACCCATCTGTGAATATCCCATAGCCTGGGGTGGGGGGTAGGGTTAGGGCACTCAACTGGGATGTGGGAGGTCTAAGTTCCTGCTCCAAATCAAGCATACTGGGAATTTGAAAACAGGTCTCCCACCTCCCAGCAGATTGCCCTGACCAACACACACTGCAATCTGGATGGCTTCAGCTCTCTTTTGTGGGAAGTGCCATCTGACTAATGTGCTGAATCACTGGATGCAGCCCTGCTCCTGAAAAGTAGGAAAGACCTAGTTTGTGAATTCTGCTGGGTCTTAGGCATGAGCTAGGGGGTCAAGCAGCTCGGCTGGTTCTGAACTTAAGTGCTCTTGCACATGCCCATTTGTGGGAATTTAGGCCCCTACAGCATTAGGCAGCAACTGAGGAGTTCTGAGGATGATCCAGGCATCTAACTGTTGGACTTAGGTGCCTAAATTCCAGTGTAGATCTAGCCCAATTCCTCTTTGCTTCTGTCTGCTGAGAGAGGAACTGGAGCGTGCATTTAAGCTCTTCAATACACATGGCCCATAGATAAGTCTTTACTAAACACCCAAAATACTGGTATGATGAGAGCATGTTCTATAAGGAGAAATTAAAAGCTTGCTGCAGGAGGTACTAAGAACAGAGAACAGTTTATAAACGCTAGATATTTCCAGGTGGTCACTAAGTCATTAAAATTCTGAATCATGCTGTAAAACTATGTCCAGAAAAGCTGACAACTTCGGGAGATGTTGCTCTAAAAAAGGACTATGTTAACTCTTGAGACTATTATGTTAGAACTAGGTGAGCAATCTTGAGAGCCATAAATAAGTCATTTCATATATGAGACACTGAATGTGCCAACATTAATTACTTCAAACACTCTTAGGTCACTATCATTTTGTTCCTTTATTTTCCCCTCTCATGTACAAACGAAGCAATAAAGTGAAAACGTCAAGACCTCCAAACTGCAATCTGTCCTTGGTGCTGGACCTGTCGTTTTGCTTTGGCGGTTTGAAACCCACACTCCTCAGATGACATAAACGAGGTAACCCACAACTTATTGCCTTGTACAAGTATGAAGGAAAAGCATCAACAAATAAAACAAAAGCTTTTTCTTTCAGATGCAAGGTAAACAAAACAAATATTTATTTTAACATTATCCTTCCATAGTTATGAAAACAGCTCTGAACAAAAAAACCGCACCTGAGTATTTCAGGCATTCCACTCAATTACTGTATGTAGAAAGAACAAGACAAGGCAAATTAACATGCCAGAACAAAATTTAAAAAAAAACAACCACCAACCCCCTCCCAAAAAAACCACCTTTCCTCTTCAGATACTGTAGTCTTCATCAAAAGCTCTCTATATAGTATACCTGGAAACACAAAAACTAGTGTCAAATTTAGATAATAAAACAGCTACTTTCTCCGTATCTGGTAGGCTCCTTAACTAAGGAGTCTAAACTACTACCAGGTACAGAAAGAACAGTCCATACTGCCTCATTAATACATTATGCACTGGTGCAGATTCCCTCTGGTTTCACCAATTACTATAAAAGTAATCATAGGACAACATATACAACTATAAAGACAAGAATGACTGGTTTAGTCACCATAATAAACCAGTGAAGCAAACTAATAAGCAAAGAGACTAGTAGGAAATATGCCACCATGCACCAAGGCATATCATGTAACAAGATTCTGAAATGAATGTTTAACAGAAAAAGTATCTTGCTATCTATGGGGAAAAAAGACTGCCCAGAATATGGGAGTTGAAGAGGTTCTAGTGGAGGAAGCAGCTTGGTTCTTGCAGATGTAACTTGTCACTACTGTTTGTATAGAGAATACTGTAGAATTGCCAGTCACTTGCAATTTCACCTGTTCGTCAGTGATTATCTGGATTACAAGCAGGCTCTAGAAGTCTCTCTTCCCTCTGTACGCTGGTTGAACTTAATAGCTTGTTCCAGTCCTTGTTGGCTCTCAAACTAGATCCTAGACTTCAGGTCAGGTTAAGCAAACAGACAAGGATTTGCTCCTCAAAGGACCAAGAGCTGCTTTTGACTGTGTGAAAACAGGCAGCATGGACTGTGTAGCTATCATCTGATCACAAGAATGTACAGTTGGGCTGCAATGTTTTGTTTTCTAATATTATACGCACTTTTTTGTTTACATATTTATTATAAAATAACTATTTGCCATTTACATTACATTAGCACCCAAAGAGTATTAAAAAAAAGCTAGTTCTGGTCAGATGATTATTTAAAAAACAATTGAGCCCATCACTTAATAAATATTAGATTTAAAAAAACCTTACTTTTTATAATTGCCTCAAGTGACACTTCAAATTTACTGTACTTACATATGTCATTGATCAAAGTCTGCTAATCCCATTTCTACCAGCTTCATGTGAACTAAGCATTGTTCATCGTCATACAAAAACACAGTGTGCTCTGGAGACCGAGTCTGGAAATCAGAAATTTTCAGAAGTTCAGAAACATCTGTTTCAAGTAGTAAGAGTTGACTGCTACAATTATTCTTCTACATCTATACTGCAGTAATGTCTAAAGGCCAACCAGACTGGAGCTCTATTGAGCTAGATACTGTACAAAAATAGGGAAAAAGGCAGTCCTTGTCCCAAACAGCTTACAGTGTAAAAGACAAGACATAACAGGTGGATGAGATAAACAAGAGGGCTGGGGTGGGAAAGACAGTTGCAAAAATAAGTGAATCATTAGTTTAATCCCATTAAGTAGAAAAAATGGCAATGATGCTAAGCTTAAAATTTGATGATAGGAATTAAAAAAGGAAAAAAAACCCTTAGTTATCTGATCTGTTCATTTGAAAGTGAACATAAAACTGAAAAATATTACAGTACTGCGTGAACTAAGCCTGATCTCTGTTACAAGTTTCTTTTAAAATCAATTTAAGTTTTCACTTTGCGTATATGATGAAAGTTACAATATTTTGGAAGGAAATTTTTTAGGTAAATGTTAGACACAGGATAATGACTGTACAACACAAATGTCCATTTGGAAATTAAAATTTTTTGTTTTATATTAAATAGCATATTCCCACATAAAATTGTTAACTGATAGTAGTAAGTTCCTTCAGTGATTAATGCAACCCTTAGCCAAACTACCCAGTAAGAACTTTGTTTTTTTTAAAACCACTTGACATTAAATATACTGAAGTAACTTAAGACTATTTTATACAAATATTCTATTATCTTTAGATTTCAGAAATTTGGTTAATGACAATGTTAACATTTTACAAACATCCCCAACTCAGATCCACAAGGCATACAAGTTTTCAATAAATAGAGTAGCCAGAATTCCAGAGCGTGTTGAAGGTAAGTGGAAGACACAAAGGCCTGGTCTACACTGTGGGGGGAGATCGATCTAAGTTATGCAACTTCAGCTATGTGAATAACATAGCTGAAGTCGACATACTTAGATCTACTCACCACAGTGTCTTCGCTGCGGTGAGTCGACAGCTAACACTCCCCCATTGACCCCACTTGCATCTCTTGCTCCGGTAGAGTACTGGAGTTGATGGGAGCGTGCTCGGTGGTTGATTTATTGTGTCTAGACTAGACAAGCTAAATCAACCACCGCTGGATCAATTGCTGCCCCTCGGTCATGTGGGTAATGTAGACAAGCCCAAAGAGAAGGGGGCAGGTGGGAAAGAGATTGAAAGTAACATGTGGGACTGCTGCATGAGTTTGTATGTGTCAGTGGCTATCCAATAGATAGGGACAGAGAATAAAATGACTGATGGAGCGGCAGCTCAAACATCCCCTAAAAGCCTACTTTTTTATTGTTCACCTCCTTGACCTTCCCATCAAAGTGACAAAAAAAAATCCTCTGTGATAGGTGGGTCAGATTTTCACTTTGAATATCTGGGTACCTTAACAGGAGAATGAGGAGGAATATTAGGGGGCAGCAAAAAGGCAAGGAGAAGCAGGGGAAGGAGGGAAGGAAGGAGACGGTACATTTTTAGTACTTACAGACCTATTGTTTATTTTGAGCACTGGATACCACTAACCCAAATGGAAATGTGAAGCATAAAAGCAAGAATGATGGTTTCTAGTGGAGGAGTAATAAAGGAGGTTAAAATCATGCAGGCAGGCAGGCGGGCTTGGGAAGTGGGCTGTCTGTAACATGGTGAAGAAAATTCCTATGCACTTGATCCTCTGCCTTTTTCAGAAACATCACAACATTAAAGTGTTTATGAGTCTAATTTTTTTAAACCAAAGAACAAGGTTCACAATAAACCTTGTATAAGGTTCAGACATTCCACTTAAAATGTTAAAACCAAGATACCTCACGTTTGGCAGGAACTAAAAGGAAAAACTTACCACTGTGGAAGCATAGAGCTTTTTGCCTTGAAGACAGTCTATCATGGCCCATAGTGCTTGCATGCTCCATTCAGGGCAGTATGGAATTCTCTTTTTTTCTGTATCATACAAAGGAGGTTTAAATCCAGCCAACAGAACTCTTACTGCTTGAGCAGGATATTGCATAAGGTGAGAAGGAATCTGACGTAATCTAAATAAGAATGAAAATCCTAGTCTTAAAATATGCAAGACAACAGTGCAATTGTTAATCACTACCTAGAACTAAAATGTTAATGAAGGATAGCTCAATGATTAGGGAACTAGCCTAGGATTTGGGAGACCTGGGTCCAAGTCCCTGCTCTGCCACCCACTTCCTGTGTGACCTCAGGCAAGTCACAAAGCCCTTCTGAGCATTAGTTTCCCATCTCTAAAATGGGGATAGTAATACTGCCCTCCCTCACAGGGGAGTTGTGAGGGAGGTGCTCAGATACTAAGGAATGGGGGCTGGCCATATAAGTACCCAAGGCAGACAGGAACAATTTAGAAGTACAGATGCAAGCTATTTTTTTTTTAAAATACCAGATCTTGATAAATGTAAGTTTAAAAAATTGAACTATGCACTTACTTGATTGTTGGTAATTTTTCAGTTGATCCATAGTCAACAAATTGAACCAAAATATTAACAGGGTCAAATTCTTTAATATAGAGTAGTTTTGCTCTATACCACAAGCTATCATTGTATTCTGCCAGGCAAGGCATTTCTGTAAGAATGAAAAAGCACATTATTTAATCCAAAATTTAGCACATATGCTATCAGAGCTGTAAAACAAGTTGTATTATACCATCAAGTTTTATTTTCTGTCCTCTAATTCATGTTTTTTTTAAATAGTATCCATAATTTTTTTAAAAAGACAGTAACTGGAAAAAAATTAAATTAATTTTGAAAGGAATGGTTACTTACCTTATAGCAAGTAAAGTCTACTTACCTGTAACTGGAGTTGTTTGAGATGGACTCTGCATAATTAATCATAGGATGCACTGGCAGAAACAGTTCAGACTGTGGAAGCTTCTCACAGCAGTGCCCTGTAGTGCTCCTATGTGCCCCTTTCTCCTCCTCCCGTGTTTCTGAATATTCTGAAAGCGAGGCTCTAAAGTTCCTTCCACTGCTTCTGCAGACTCAAGATTCCATTAGGATTTGAGGAAAAGGGGACAGTGAATGGGAAATGTGAATATGCAGAATCTAGCTTGAACTCCAGTTACAGGTAAGTAATCTTGGTTATTTCTTTGAGTGTCCTCTGCATATTCCTGCTTATGGGATAGTTTGACAAGCAGTACCTCAAAGGAAAGTTGGGACTCAAAAGTCCTAACTGAATAGGCACTGAAGTACTGTCCTACAGTAGCCTACAGGTACAGGTATTTGCTAGGTGAGGCACAGTTATATGTTAAGGCAGGGGTTATCAAACTGTGTCATAGTGAGCCTCCCTGAGCTATGAAAAAAATAACTGCCTCCCCACAGTTTACTAAAACAATATAACAAACTGAAAATCCTGTGTGTTGCAAAAAATGAATAAAAGGATAGAAGGTATTTGATCAATTATAGATCCATATAAATTTCAGAAGTGTTAATTTTAAAATACAAATGGACGCAATGAAAATAAAACTTCAAACATTTTAGGGAACAGGACACCAAACAATGATATGTTAATTCAGTATAATATCCATCAGTCCTATCTTTTCAGGGGGAGGAGTGTGTTTGTTTCCTCACTATACAAAGTAGTAGAATTCAGGGTTGGAGTGTAGAAAAGAAGAGATGTAAGTCATCTTCAATAGAAAGCTGGGAGTGATTCTGTGTTATGATTTCAAGTATCAGGGGGTTAGCTGTGTTAGTCTGTATCCACAAAAACAACGAGGAGTCCGGTGGCACCTTAAAGACTGACAGATTTATCTGAGCATAAGCTTTCGTGGGTAAAAACCTCACTATGTCTGCATCTGTAACTTTCACCCCATGCATCTGAAGAGGAGAGATTTTTACCCATGAAAGCTTATGCTCAAATAAATCTGTTAATCTTTAAGTGCCTCCGGACTCCTTGTTGTTTTTGTTATGATTGTGGTTAATGCTGAGAAGCCTGACTCACACAGGTAGGGGGATGAAAAAGGAATGAGTCCTTTAAAAGACTGGTGTGTTAACTCATAAAATTCAGATCCCACTGATAACCAAAAGCTTTTCATTTGTGAAAATTTGTGCTGCAGTTCCTTGTTGCCTGACAGGTTGATAATGCTTTCCTTTTCTTTTGAAAACAGCATATTTGTGGGGTTTGGCTTAAAGTTCAATGAGTTCCTGATCTATTGATTACATTTGTCCTTGCCCACTTCAGGAAAGTATTCACGAAACTGCTCCTACAGATCCCTTAAGTGATAAACAGTTACATCTTGGATACTGTCAACTGACAGATCGCACTGTTGCACAATGTCCTCCATGTTGAAAATATGGAAACAGATCCCTGCTGTACACATAAAGACCACAGTTCAAGTTTGTTAATGAATGCTGCTATTGGAACATTAGCAATTAAAACATTTGCATCTTGTGCCTGAAGTGACACATTCAGAGAATTCAGTCGCTTGAATATCTCAGCCAGATATGACAACAAAGATATCTCCTGGACAGCCAACAAACTTCTGCATGTAACAACTGTGTGAAGTTTGCCTCCATCTCTTTGCACAAAATGGCAAAACCCCTTGAATTAATCTGGTGCGACTTTTTATAAAGTTTACAATTTTTACTGCAACTGAAAGAACATTGCTGAGCTCCTCTGCCATCTTCTTAGCACCCAATGCCTATCTGTGGATCATACAATGATTCTAGGTTGCTGTGGGCATGCTTGTACCTTTGTCACAAGCCTGCTATGCGGTCCTGCCATAGACTGTGCTCCATTGCTACAAATTCCAAAAAGTCCCCAATCAAGGCCTGTGCCTTGAACAAAAATATTTAATAGATTAAAAAGCTCTTCACCAGTTGCTTGTGTTGGAAATGAATGGCAAAACAGAAATTCCTCTTAATTCGTTGCTGTAGCAAAACAAATATGCATCAGTAGCTGCGTAGCATTTGATAGCTTGATAGACTCATCAATCTGAACTGAATAATATGGGCTCTGACAAAGACTTTCTAGGAGCTGCTCTTTTACATCAGTGACCATCTCTGCAATATGGGGTGAAACTATCGTTAGAAAGTACTATCACATCCAGGTGTGATGCTGCTTTCTCTCCTATAATCACTGTGCATATATCCATTGCAGCTGGAAGTAGTTTCTCACTTATGTTGTGTGGTTTAACCGCTTTGGCAATGCACAAAGCCACATGGTAAGAAGCCTCTGTAGCATTCATGGTGACAGTGCTGTACACATTCACAGCATTTTTTGTCCTGTTAACTCATTGAGCTTTCTCTCAAAAAAAAACCTCTACAAATTTATATATTAAGGTAGGCTAGCTTGCTTCAAGATGTCAGTGTAGCTTCCATGGCTGCATACTGTTGTTTGACAGTACTTTGCCACATACAAGACACTGAGGCCTTGGTGCATCGCTGGACCTGCTCCATGTAAAGCCTGGTTGAAATAAGTTTTGTAATATTTTTGGCTTCTGTGTTTTGCTGGAGCTGCCACTGCTGCCCTCACGTTGGTTTGTGTTGTACACTTTTCTCCCTTTGTCACAAAATGATTACTTTCTCATGTAAGCTGTTTCTCACTGTATGCACGCTGCTTATAATGTTTTAAAATTTACTTGGGGGAAAAAGCCACACTAAGTGTAAGTATAAGCCAGGTCTGAATGAACTCTCCTTTGACAGCTAGTTGGGGAGGAGGAGAGACTTCATGTAAATACAGTTTGTTCCTGAACACACCTACTCTGCCAAGATATCAAGCAGATAGAGCGGTGTTGCTCAAAATGATCAACTTTGGCTGGTGTTGGGTTACAAATCACTTGAGTACTGAATGCAGGGGTAGTGAAATGTTATCAATACTGCTGTCTTTATTGTATGAAGCAGAACTGTACTTAACTTGTCCCAAATGAGGGGGTCACCCTCAGCTAAAAGAACCTCGTTAAGCCAGGAGCTCGAATGCCAGATTCCTGTGAAAGTAAGAGGAGTGAGGACAGGTGTCCCAGCCAGGAGGTGTGACTCTCTCTAAGGGTTCCCGGTCTGGTTTAACCAGTTCCTCCCCACTGTTCAAAGGTAGAGCTAAACAGGCTTCATTAGGAGACTTTTGTTATTTCAAGTACTCAATAAGAGTGGAAATCACTTGTGGTGGGGCTTGCTGAGAGTTAAAAATCACTAAGAGACTGACCTACAGAGGTCACAGCAGAGAGGCAGGTGGCAGCAGAAGGTAACTGATGGGTGGTTGGCGAAAGTGGCAAGCAGTTGGCTGGTAGGGCAGCTAGGTAACAAGGAACAGCTGCTGGCAGGGCAGCCAGGCGGGGCGACCAGCGGAGAGGAACCGTGGTTGGTGGGGTAGCCAGCCAGAGCAAGGAGCCTTCTTCCCTCGGTGGGAGGTAAATTCACACAGATGCAGCTCTGAACCCTGGGTCCTCACTGACCAAGGACAACCACTGTGAACGGTGTATGGTGAGGGAGCAGAGGAGAGCACAGTAAAGGAACTTTTGGTTGTAGAACTCAAGAACATGAGGCAGAAGACTCTGCCCCACGCACTCTGGCGTGGGTGTTCTGCTCAGAGTTTTGTTTATGAATCCTGCTTGTGGCATTTTCCCTAATTAATGTTGGATGACTTTCCCCCTTTCATTAAAAGTTTCTTTTCTACGCTTAGACTCTCTGCTTGTGAATGGGGAAGTATTGCCTCTCAGAGGAGCTCGGGGTGGTGTGTAATTTTTCCAGGTTACTGAGTGGGGGCTCAAGACAACTCTGTGTTGTATTCTCCAGCTGTCCCCTTTAGTCCCATTTCCTGACTCCCAGGTGTGCACAACCCTTTTGCATAAGTCCAAGCCACCCAGGGCTGACAGTCAAAGCTCTTAAAAAGCACACAGCTCGTGCCTCCCTTGACACATTCTTGTGTGCCCCAAGTTTGAGAGCCACTGAGTTAAGGCAATAATGCAATGAGCCTACAAGCCTCAAGGTCTGTAAAAAAAAATCTAAGCTAAATTAACTAGGCATAAGCCCCAACAAGCCTTAGCATAAGTATAACCAAGAGCGATCCTAGAAGATCGTAAGATATCACAACAAAGACTGCCGTAAAGACTAAACTTCTGGTAGGTAACCACGCTTGAAATATTTTTAGTTTGGGAAGTCAATAGATGTAATAAGCTTGAGGTAAAAGGATGAATAACCTATGGGAGAAGGGCATCCCAACATTAGCCGGGTGAGGAAATACTAATAAAGGGAGAACCCCCTACTGAACATGCATTAGGCATAGTGGCCACAGCGTCACACATTATAAAAGTTGTATTCCAGCCTGTGTGCTTTGGGAGGGAGAGATGAAGTCCCTGGGAGATGCCAAGATGACGACCATTGATGATGGTGATGAGTAAGATAACTCAGACTTTGAGGCCGGAAGGGACCATCATGATCGTCTAGTCCGGGGTTTCTCAACCCATGGGTCAGGACTAGTCTGACCAGATAGCAGGTTTGAAAAATAGGGACAGGGGGTGGAGGGTAATAGGCGCCTGTATAAGACGAAGCCCTGAATATCAGGACGGTTCCTATAAAATCGGGACATCTGGTCACCCTAGTCAGGACACAAAATTGGGTCACACAGCAGCTCCTGTGACTTCTGGCTCAGAGGGCTGGCTGGGCTCGCCTCCCTGGCTCCAGGCACTGCAATCTCTGGGGTCCTAGGACCACTCAGGTTTGGCCCAGTCATCATGACGACGAGAGTCCGGTTAGGCCAAATTTGAATGAGTGGCACTGCAACTCCATGAGCTACGAAACACCACTCACACAAATTCGGTCCAGTCAGGGGGAGGGTAAACCTGCAGCACTGCAACCCCAGAGGTTGCAATGCCCTGAGCTGAGAGCCAAGACCAGCCAATTCCATGCACAGGAGCTGCAGGAGCCGCCACTGTGGGGTGAGTGCTGGGCAGGACACTCTCCCCCCCCAACCCCGGAGGCAGGACCCGATCAAAACCACCCCAGGGACTCCACCCCCAGACTATTTACTGGGTCGCAACAGGCCATACACAGTTACAAATGGGTTCTGAGCCAAAAAAGTTTGAAAACCACTGATCTAGTCAAATCACAGGCCACAGAACCTCACTTACCCCCTCCTGTAATAGACCCATAACCTGTGGCTGGGTTACCAAACTCCTCAAATCACAATTTAAAGACTTCCAGTTACAGAGAATCCACCATTTATTCTAGTTTAAAACAGCAACTGACCTGTGCACCATGCTGTAGAAGAAGGCGAACCCCCCCACCCTCCCCGGTCTCTGGCAATCTGACCTGGGGAAAAATTCCTTCTTGACCCCAAATATGGTGATCAGTTGAACTCTGAGCATGTCCGCAAGACCCACCAGCCAGACACCCGGGAAAGCATTCTCTGTAATAACTCAGAGCCCTGCCCATCTAGTACCCCATCTCTGGCCACTGGGGAGTTTTGCTACTAGCAGTCACAGATGGGCCATATGCCATTGTAGGCAATTTCATCATACCATCCCCTCCATAAACTGATCAATCTCAGTCTTGGAACAAATTTAGTTTTTGCCCCCACTGCTCCCCTTGGGAGGCTATTCCCAAACTTTGTTCCTCTGGTGGTCAGAAACCTTCATCTAATTTCAACCCTAAACTTGTTGATGGCCAGTTTATATCCATTTGTTGTGTCCACACTGGCACTGAACTTAAATAACTCCTTCTCCCTCCCTGGTATTTATCCTTGTGATGTTCTTGTAGAGAATAAGCGTATCTCCGCTCAGCTTTCGTTTGGTTAGGCTAAATCAAGCCAAGCTCTTTGGCAGGTTTTCCATTCCTCTGATCATCCCAGTACCCCTTCTCTGCACCTGTTCCAATTTGAATTCATCTCTCTTGAACATGGAGACCAGAAGTGTGCATAGTATTCCAGATGAGGTTTCACCAGTGCCTCATATAATGGCAACACCACCACTTCCTTATCTCTACCGGAAATACATCCTGATGCAACCTCGGATTTCAGGTTGTTTTGCAAGGGATGGTGGAAGGATATGGATGCTCAGCTCTTACTGTATAATCTCTACCTACTCTGTGGGGCTAGAGTGTTTATGAATTTGCTAACTATATTAATAAAAGTATTATAAATATAGTGCGATTTCCTAAGTGTGAATGATACAACCATGCACATCAGGGCTCCAAACTGAACAGTAATTTTGGTAATACTGGCCTAATCTTGGGACAAGAATCTATCAAATTTCAGAGTGCTAACTGGGGAAATTAACATTAACATAATCAATATATCAGGCAACACTACCAAACTTAGCATTCAACCTAGATGCTAGATCTAGGGAGTAGTGTTTTGTAAATACAGATAGAATTCCAAGTAGCAGACCTATAGATCTCTCTACAACTTGAATATGTCTAAGGCATACTCCCGCAAGAGTAGAACAGATGCTAGTTTACAGCTTTTCTCTATGCACTATCCAGCCCATCTAGATAATGTCTAAGAAGAAATAGTGAGTCTCTTATGGTTGTCTACATATGAAACAAGGAGACTAGAAATCCTAAATTCCTTGGTTCTGTTAAGATAGTAAGCCAGAGCTCTTTTAGCATCCAAAGTAGCTTTAAGTACTTAAGCTTTAAGTTAAGTAGCTTTAACTCACCTATATAAGCATGAGACCTGGGGAAAAATACTGGCAGATTGTTTGATTAAGATGAAAGTTAGATACCACATGGGAAGGAAACTAGGGTTAGGGCAAAATATCACCTTACTTTTGTGAAAGACAATGAATGGAAGATCAGCCTCGAGGGCATGTAGTTCATTCATCTAGCCAACGTTAGGCTACAATGAAAGCTATTCTGATAGATAGCTGGAACAGAGAACACTGCTATAGGCTCAAAGGCAGGCTTCATATCTGAGGAAGAACTAAACTGAGATCCCATGACAGTACTGGATTCTTTATTAGTGGCTACATTTCAGCAAGTCCCTTTGTTAATTGGTTTATTGTATCATGTGTAAAGACTGATTTATTATCTATCAATGCATGGTGGACAGCTACTACATGAACCTTCAAAGGAGGAGAGGGAAAGTCATGAAAGCTTTACCTCAAGTACATATTCAAGAATAGGTTGAACTAGTGCTTCGGGTGGATTTGTAAGTTTTTCACTCACCCACTTCACAAATCTGGTCCATTTGAGATGATAGTACCCTCTAGTTGACTGTTTTCTACTTAATCAATATTTACTGCACTTGTAATGGACAAGATTTCTCAAGGTCCAGTACAGTCTTATAGCTCATGCAGTGAGGTCTGCAAGATAGAGGGTCTGCATAGACATAAACTCTTCCCTCCTGTTGAGCTAAAGTCAGAAAGGCTAACCACCACTTCTGTATTGGCCCATGCTGGGACAATAAAAATTATTTTGGGTCTGACTTTTCTTATCTTTATCCCCCTCTGGTGAAAAGGAAGGCACAGAGCAGAACTTCTACCCTAATGAGGAGAAAGGTGTCCGATATGGATAGACTTTCTCTCGGCTCTTGAATAGAACAGATGACATTTTGCATTTTGTATTCTGAGCAAATCTTAACCCCACATGGTAAAGATCTTGTCTACAGTGGATTTGTTTAAATGACCACTCACGCAGTTCCATTACATCTCTGCTCAGCTGATCCGCCAGGCCCAAGAAGAGAAGCGCTTCCACTTGGCCAAGTAGATCGCTCTGATAGAGGACATGCTCTGAGCAGGTTTGCTACTCCTGGTTCAGCTACATAGCTGCCAGGTGCAGGGACACAAGGTTTGGGTGGAGTAGCTGGCCTTGGTTCTGTAAGATCAAATCCGGACACATGAGGAGCTCTAGTGAAGCTACTACGGAAAGGTCCAGGAGCATGCTGAACCAGTGCTGGCACGGCCATACCAGGGCAATCAAAATTACCTTTGCCTTGTCCCTTTTGATTTTCAAGAGGACCTTGTGTACCAACGGTATATGTGGAAAGGCATACAACAGATCCCTTGACCACGGCCATAGGAAGATGTCTGACAGGTAACCGTTGCCAAGCCCATGTATTGCGCAGAGCTGATTACCTCTGGGTGGAGGGACCACTTGTGGTGAGAAGAAAAGGACCTGCTAAGGTGATCTGCCAGTGTATTCCGGTCCCCTGGAAAGTGCGATGCCTTGAGATGAACATGTTGCATGCAGAAGTCCCACAATTGAAGAGCCTCTTGGCACAGGGCCGAGGAGCAAACTCCCTCATTCTCGTTGACATAAAACATCACGTCTGTATTGTCTGTCAGGACCTGTACTACCTTGCCCGACAAGTAGAGAAGAAACACCCGGCAGGCCAAGCGAATTGCCCTGCGTTTCCTGACATTTATGTGCAGGGAGAGTTCTCCCTGTGACTAGAGGCCCTGGGTACTGTGACTGCAGAAGTGGGCTCCTCACCCCAGGTCTAACCCATCTGAGATTCATGTCATCAATGAGCACGGGGTGGCAAAGGGAACCCCGGTCATTATTGACTGTGGATCGGACCATCAAGTTAATGATGCTAGAATGGCCAAAGGGATTGTAATAACTAAGTCCAAATGGTGCCTTCTGGGGGAGCAGACTAACACCAGCCACATCTGAAGAGGTCTGAGGTACAACTGTGTGTACTGCACCACGTAAGTGCATGCTGACATATGACCGAGCAGCCTGAGGCATACCAGAGCAGTCATGAGTGGGTGGGATCTGACAGGGGCAATTAGCTCAGACATCACCAGAACTGGGCTTCTGGCAGGTAGGCTCTGGCCTGAATAGAGTCGAGCACTGTTCCTATAAACTCCAGCCTCTGAATTGGAATCAGAGTGGATTTCTGCTAATTTATCAGCAGGTCCAGCTCTTGACAGGTGGCCCATACTTTGCTCACACTGTGTTGAACCTGAGCTCATGAACGATCCTTGACTAACCAGTTGTTGAAATAGGGGTAGATATGTACACCACGATGTCTTAGGTAAGCTTAAACTACTGCCATACACTTCGTGAAAACCCTTGGGGCTGACACCAGTCTGAAACAGAATGTGGTGAACTGGTAGTGGCGCTCGCCCACCATGAATCATAGGAATCACCTGTGACCATGGAAGATGGAGATGTGGAAATAAACATCCTTTAGTTTGAGTACCAGTTTTCCGGATCCAGGGAGGGAAAGATGGATGCCAGGGAGACCATGCGGAATTTGAACTTCTTGAGATATTTGTTGAGGCAATGCAGGTCTAGGAGGCCTGAGGCCCCTTTGGCCTTTACGATTAGGAAATATCAGGAGTAGAACCCTTTTCCCTCTCAAGTCTCAAGCAACTTCCTCTATGCCCCCCACACGTAAGAGGGTTTCTACCTCCTGGATGAGGAGATGCTCGTGAGAAGGGTCCCAGAATAGGGACAGGTATGTGGGTTGGGAGGGAGGAATGGATAAACTGCAAGGTGTACCCAATTGTCATGGTGGAAAGCACCCAGTGGTCTGAAGTTATCTGGGGGACACAGTACAGAATGGAAATAAACAGTCCAAAAACAAAAGGGGAATGGTGGATCCTGGGTTAAGTCCAGTAGGCCGTCCTTGGTTGCACTCTCGAAAGGCCTGTCTCGGGCCAGCCAGGTATTGGCCCAAGCCTGACTGGCAGGCCAAGATCTGCACTTATAACCCTTCCCTTTTTTCTTGTCAGGCTCGTGTCTAAAAGGCCCCAAAAATCTTGGATGTGGCTGCGGCCAGAAGTGCCTTCTGGAGGCTGGGGGCGTGTAAAGGCCGGGAGATCGCAGCATGGCCCTTGAGTCCTTCAGGTTGTTCAGCTTGGTGTCCATCTGCTCCAAGAACAATGCATTGCCCTTGAAAGGGAGGTCTTGGACCAACTGCTGCACCTCGTGAGAAAGGCCCAAGGACTACAACCATGAGCTGCACCGCATGGACACTTCCAAGACCATCAACCTGGCCACCGAGTCAGCCACATTCAAGGCAGCCTAAAAAGAGGCCCTGCCTACCACCTTGCCTTCCTCCAGAATGACCAGGAATTCTTACCTTGACTCCTGAGGCAGAGAGTCTTTGAACTTGGCCATAGAGTCCCAAATGTTATAACTATCTTCCCAGCAGTGCCAGCTGGTTGGAGATCTGGAGGTGTAGGCTAGCTGTTGAATATACCTTTCTGCCGAACAAGTCAAGTCTCTCCGCATCCTTATTTTTAGACATGACACTTGCCTGACCCTGTCTGTCCCACTCATTTGCGGTGGAAACCACCAGGGACCCAGGGGGAGGGTGCAAGTACATGTATTCATACCCCTTAGCCAGGACTTATTTTTTCTCTGCCCTTTTCGAAGTTGGGGCAGAGAAGACGGGGTCTGCCAGTGCTTTAACCAGTTTTAGCACCCCATCATAGACTGGCAGTGCAACCTTAGAGGGGGCTGTTGCAGCTAAAAATATCAAAGAGGCTGTCCATGGGCTCCTTCAGTTCCTCTGCCTCTAGCCCCAAATTCGTGGCAACCCATTTAAGGAGATCTTGGTGAGTCTGGAAGTCGTCCAGTGGCAGTGGGTGGAACCCACAACTGCCTAATCTGGGGACGAGGAAGATGCCACCACCACAGGAAGAGCTGGAAAGTCCTCTGCTACTGGGGTCATCTCCACTTAAGCCACTGCTGGGGTCTTGGTACTGGGTTTGGAGTCCGAGTCGGGGTCCTGTACTGGCTGGGGTGTTGCCAAGACTCACTTCTCAGATGTGGCTGTGGATGACAGATGGGAGTGGGGGCCTGGCATTGGAAAGAACCCCCCACGGGTTCCAATATTGCCAGCGTACTGGCCACTGCCCTGGTGGCCAAGTGCCCACAGCAGGACCACCACCAAAGTCCAGTGTGTAAGAAAAGTGGGGTCTCCTTGGTGGGGGGATGGATTCCTCTTCCTCTCTGATGAGTATTCCTCCCTTGGAGACCATGGCGGAGCCGTTGCCGTTCCCACCTGCTGGATATGATGTGGAGTCAGGGAATGGTGCCGGGGGATGGAGACCAGCGCCATGCTTCCAGTGACTGATGCCAATGAGTTGGGGACAGGTGTCATGAAGCTGATGAGCTAGGCCGCGGAGCTGGAGACCGGTGCCGGGTTGGCGACCACTGCGGCCGACCCATAGGGGGGTTTGCCTCTGGAGGGAGCAGTCTTCAATGAATAGTGGCCTCATGGTCTGTGCAGTACTGGAAGGGCCATCAGGTCCTCTGCTTCCTGAAATGCCTCCGGTGTCAAGGGGGATCTCAAGCATAGGGTGCCTCAACTGCTCCCAGGAGTCAGTGGTGGTTCCCTGACTGGGCTCAACTGCCATCAACCGCAGCTCTGGGGAGGACGAGCGGCCCAGCAGGGGTCTCACCTTGTCAGCCACTCACCTCTTATCCTTTTTCGACACAGGTGAGTGCCATCTTTCAGTGCACAGTTTCTTGTGCCGCTTCCTCGGCACTGAAGATGGTAAATGGTGCCAAGCAGACCATGATGCTGGGGGAGCACTCCGTACTGAGGTCGAAGTGCTCAGCGCTGAACCAGAGTGGGACAGCTCCAAGGCCAGTCTGAGCGCTGCTTCCATTAGCAGGGCCTTCAGATGAATGTCCCTGTCCTTTTGTGTGTGTGGCCTGAAGCTCCTGCAGATCATGCACCTGTCTTTAATGTGGGCTTCTCTGAGGCACTTTAAGCAGCTCACATGCAGGTCACTCACTGGCATGGGCTTATGACAGGTGGCACACGGTTTGAAACACGGGGACCAGAGCATGCCCTGTCCCTGGGACAACATCCTGGAATGCGACCACTATCTACTTCAACTTAACTAACTGCTAACAACTAAGTCCTAACTATATACAAGAATAACAGAGTTGAAAAACCACTAGAAGAACTTGCAAGCGCAAAAGAGAAGTCATTCCAGCAACTGTCATGGGTGATGAGAAGAAACTGAGGGGGTCTGGGGCCAGCAGTGCCCCTTATACTGGCGCATGAGAACGGGACTCCAGGGGGTGCTAGGGATGGCCCTATGGATACCACTAAGGGGAAAATCTCTGGCAACTGTGCACATGGGAGCGCACACACCTAACATGGAGTTGATATGAACACTCTAAGAACCACCACTATTGTCTCTTGTGACTCTGACACTCCCAAAAGAATTTATAGTTTTAAGTTTTATTTAAAACTATAGACACACATAAAATAGAAGTATTTACTCAATAGGTTTGTACTTCTGTAAGGTATAACAGGGAAAACAAATTTGCAAAAATACCTGTTCTAAAATCTGTTAGAAAAGGAAGAGACTCCACATTCTGATTACAGTGCTTCAGGACTTGATCTAGACTCTCAGATTCCAAATCCCAGCTGACACCACTATCTTCTGTGTCGCTCTGCTGGTTAAGGCCCTCTGCTGATTCAAGGCAAATGTACATCTAAAAAAGAAAAGTTTTATGAAAGACAAAGATTACAGCTTTCACAGACACATCAGAATTAACTGCCATGTGTAATAAGTGATCAAGGGATATTAAGAGGATAACTGTTTTTATCTTGGAAAGATCTGTCACTAAGAAACACTGCCCCTCCCCGCTAATTCTTCTTTCCTCCACACCTTAAAATTAGTTTTACATTTTACTACTCAGGGTTTAGTTCAAGGCAACCAGTTACTACTTATTAATGCCACACCTTGTAACCATGGTAACATAAGCCCTGCATATACGAAAGTGTGCAGGTGTTAGACTTCCACAGAGGCTTGGTCTAATTCAGGGTTCCCTCCCACTCCTCTGGATTTGCCACTATGGAAAATTAAAATTTAAACAGATTCAATCTGAAATTCATGGAAAAAACTTCTAAAATGGTTTCTCTCTCTTGCAAAGCATGAAAACATTCTATTTCATCTAAATTTTATTTTTAATATGGCCTATTAGTATAAATGTGTGCATCAGTATAAATAAGCAAATAATTGTAATACAGAGAGCTAAACTTTCATTAATATACAAAGCTATGGTCTGCATCAAATCTCCAGTCGCAGGCATATGGAGTGCATGCATACCCATGTTGTAGAATATAGACAAGGGCCAGAATTTGAAAAAGAACTCACCATTACCATCCACCCTTGATTAAGAAAGATTCTAATTACAATGTACTATTACTTTTCTAATCACAGTAATGCATTTCATACTGACGTTGCATATACATAACTGCTGCCCAAAAGTAAAGGAATATGAGTAGAGTTTCTAGCAGTGGCTTTATAATGGAATATTTATCCTGATCAAAAGCATATAGAAGTTCAGCTTATTCATGGACAAGGAACCAAAAGCATTTGTTAGATAATTAAATTAAGAACATATATTCTATTTTAATTCTTAAACTGGAAGCCCATCACTAAGGTATTTAAGCACCTTAACATCACGTTCTAAATTCAGTCTTATATTTTAACACCATTAGCTCTACCAAGAAACTTCCATGGTTTCATGTAGAAAGCTAGAGCAGTATACAAAAAGAGTCATTAAAGAGAGTAACAGAGCCACTGATGGATTAACCAAGCAACATAACTTTAATAGCTCAGTGTAAACCAATCCCTCCTTCAGATTTTATGACTGAACCAGCTTCTCACTGGTATGTGGTTTGGGGTCTGATCCAAAATTCACTGAAGTTTGTGGGAGTCTTTCATTTGATTACAATGTGCATAAGGTTAGGCCCCTGTCCAGAAGGGGCAATACCAGGAGCAGCTGTGTGGACTGAGAGAAAAAAAAAAATGCTGAATAGGAGGCCAACAAAAGAAAAATGGTAATATACTAAAAGCCCACAAAACAGAACATTGTGGCATAAGACTGTTTCACCACTTCAATATAAGGAGGAAAATACAGGAGAGGAAATCAGTATGCTGCCACAGTGATCAAATCCAATTACTTATTGTCTATTACATCAAATGAATAATAATAAAAAAAAAATCAGACCGGTTTGAAGAAAAAAAAACAAAACAACCACCAACAAGAAGTCCCATGGTCCAAATACATTTGAGGGAACATCTGTGAGTGCAAGTTTCTTTCTTCTCCTACACCTCTGTATTTCATGTGGAACATAGGGCTTTCACCACTGCCTTCCATCTTTGCTAGTCTCCTGTGGCAGTCTTTGCTTCTTTCCACTTTATTCAGATAGGTTTCAATTCTGCTTCTGTTGTGGTTCTAACTCACTGCCTCCTGCCCCGGGGGTTCCAGTTCAATGCCTATCTTGTTATTTTATTGGGTCTTTCCCTTCATGAATGTCCTAGCTATCTCCATTTTTGTTCTGTAATTTCCAGTCCTACTGGCTTCTGTTTCATCCTCCTTCAGAGTTTGTTGCTTGTGATTTTTTCTGCCCATCTAATATTGAGGATTTGTCTAAGGCAGCTGTTGATGAAGACAGAGTTTAGATAGTCAAGTTTTTCATAAGTCTCCAAGTTTCAGCACCATGTAGCAAGACTGATTTTATAATGGTTAAATATTTGAAGTTTAGTTGGAGCGTAAGATTTCCGTTTCTCCAGATCGACTGTAGAGTTACAACAATACATCTTGCTTTCACTATTCTGGTTTTAATGTCTTCCTCTGTTCCATCTGTTGTACTTAAAATGCTGACAAGGTATGTGATATATCGGATTTCATCTAGGTCGGCCCCAGAAAATGCAACTGGTGTTTCTTGTTGTGTATTGAGTCTCATGATTTTAAGTTTTTACACTGTTGATTTTCAATCCTACTACTTGTGGATAGGCCTGTAAATCGTTTTGGCGTTCATGACTCTATGAGAATGGGATAGCAAGTTAATGTCATCTGCAAAGTCAAGGTCCCCTAACTTCTGCCATTAGATCACAAGTTCTATGATGTTATGTAGGATTTCTATTTGATCAATACATGATCTCTCCTGTCTGAATCCTGCCTATTCTTCTTCTTACCTTGAATGTATTACTTTCTTTATTCTTTATAATATGTAATTATCTTACTTTGGAACATTCTTCCTGATAACTATTTAATGATGTTGTACAGTGTCTTCATGTCATTTTGTGCTGCAGCAGTTTGAGCATCTCTTGCTATTTCATCTACAAAGTTTCATTTGTCTTTCCTAACACTATTTTGTCCTCTTTGTTCTTTACTGCATATTCTTCCTGGAGTCAGTGTGTCTGTGTTTTTGTTTCAGTTTAATTTTGCATCTTTCCTCTCATATAACCTTTCATTGTGATGTTTCTTCCTGAATCCCAGCATTTCTTTACATGTTTTAGTGAAAGTATCCTTTACCTGTTTCCATTTGCTTTCTATTGTCTCATCATCTTCAAGCACCTGGTATCTATTTGCTGAGCAATTCTAAAGTCTTGCTGCATTTTAGTTGGGTGACCTTATAATGTGGTGTGTCTGCTGTTCAGATCTATTCTTTGGTTTTATTTTTATTCTCAATTTAGTTAGTGTGTGGTCCATTCTCACACCTGTCCCATTCCTGCTACCTACATCTTCTGAAGCTCTATTACATTTGTGCAGAATTGTAATGTGGTTTGGTTCCTTGTTTTGTTGGTATAATGTAATTTGGTTTCCTGTTCTGTGATCTGCTGACTTTCAAGTTATTTTATGAATAGTATGGTGAGGGAAGATGGTTCCTCCAATGACCAGATCATTCATTCCATAAAAATCAGCAAACATTTAATCATTTTAATTTGTTTCACCAAGGCTTTGTTTTCCCATATTTACTTCCCTGCCAGTGTTGTTGCTCCCTACTTTAGCATTAATTTCTCCAGTTACTAGGAGGGGATTTTATCTAGTTTGTTATGTAGTTGCTTGTACAAGGTGGTTGGTGGGTTTTTTTTTTTGTTTTACTCTTCGTTAGTTTGATTTGTTGGAGAAAAAACGGTTAATTACTTTCTCATAACTGTTGTTCTTCGAGAGGTGTTGGTCACGGCCATTCCACATTAGGTGTGTGTGCATCGCATGCACAAGCATCGGAAACTTTTTCCCTTAGCAGCTCCTGTCAGGCCAGCGGGCCCCCCGAGTGACGCCACTGCGCCCCGCATACATTCCACCGCCGGCCCAACCCCCTCCAGTTCCTTCTTGCAGACGACTCCGACAGAGGGGTAAGAGGGTGGGTGGTGGAATAGACGTGAACACTACATCTCAAAGAACAACAGTTACGAGAAAGTAAGTAACCATTTTTTCTTCTTCGAATGCTTGTTCACGTCCATTCCACATTTGGTGAATTACAAGCTTACCTCTGGAGGGTAGGAGTCATGGAACAACTGCTTGGAGGACCGCTCTGCCAACTGCCGCGTCCTCTCTGGCCTGATGGTTGACCGCATAGTGGGCCGTGAAGGTGTGCACCAAGGACCAGGTGGCTGCTCTGCAGATCTCCTGGATCGGAACCTGTGCTAGGAACGCTGTGGAAGTCGCCTGCGCCTTGGTCAAGTGGGCCGTAACCGCCAGGGCTGGAACACCTGCAAGCTCATAACACGCCCAGATGCAGCTTGTAATCCAAGACTAAATCTGCTGCGCCGACACTGGGAGGCCTTTTAACCTCTCAGCCACAGCCACAAACAGCTGCGCGGATTTGCAAAAGGGCTTGGTGCGCTCCAAATAGAATGCCAGCGCTCGACGCACACCCAAGGTGTGTAAGCTGCGATGACGCGGGTCCATATGGGGTTTCGAGAAGAACACCAGCAGACAAATGTCCTGGCCCAGATGGAATTGGGACACCACCTTCGGGAGGAACTTGGGGTGCGGCTGGAGTTGCACCTTGCCCTTGTGAAATACCGTGTATGGTGGCTCAGAGGTGAGGGCCCTCAGTTCGGACACCCTTCTAGCTGAGGTAATGGCAACCAGAAACGCCACCTTCCAGGAAAGGTGGAGGAGAGAACAGGTAGCGAGGGGCTCGAAAGGGGGTCCCATGAGTTTAGAAAGGACCAGATTAAGGTTCCATGGAGGGACTGGGGGGCGGGAGTATGGCAACACCCTCTCCAACCCTTTAAGGAACTGCCCCACCATTGGTTGGGAAAACACCGAGCCCCCCGAGAACCCTGGATGGAAGGCGGAGATGGCTGCCAGGTGCACTCTGAGTGAGGATGGGACTAGCCTTTGCTGCTTGAGGTGCAAGAGGTACTCCAGAATGGCCTGCACCGGGGCCTGGCCCGGCTGCACCTGTCAGGGTTCACACCAACACAAGAACCTTTTCCACTTGGCCATATAGGCTGCCCTGGTAGAGGGCTTTCTACTGCCAAGCAGAATCTGCTGCACAGGAAGGGAGCACTGGCTCTGTAGGGCGTTTAGCCACAGAGCCTCCATGCCATCAGGTGCAGTGACTGCAGGTCAGGGTGGAGAAGCCGCCTGCCATCCTGTGCAATGAGGTCCCAGTGTAGGGGCAGGACTACTGGGGCGTCCACCGACAGCTCTAGGAGCTATGTGTACCAGTGTTGGCGGGCCCAGGCTGGGGCGATGAGGATCACCACCGCCTTGTCCCTGCGCACCTTGAGCAGGACCTTGTGCACCAAGGGGAGCGGGAGAAAGGCATACATCAAGCCCCTCTCCACGGGATTGCAAATACGTCTGCGAGTGAGCCCCGGCTGCGGCCCTGGAACAAGCAGAACCGCGGGCACTGGGCGTTGATCTACCCGGGGAAAGCCCCACCTGCGGAAGAGCGAAAGCATGATGTCCGCCCTGAGCGTCCACTCGTGCATGCGGTACGACCTGCTGAGGGAGTCCGCCAGCTCGTTCCACACCCCTGGGAGATAGGACGCCTCGAGGTGAATCGCATAGGCTATTCAAAGGTCCCAGAGTGGCGTTATATAAAACATGGCAGTAGTGTTGTCTGTCAGAACTGTCACACTGTAACCACTCAGAGTGGCATGAAAGGTCTGGCAGGTGAGTTGAACCGCCCTGAGCTCCTTCACGTTGATATGGAGTGACCACTCTGCCTCGGACCAAAACCCCTGCATCATGAGGTCCCCCAGGTGAGCCCCCCACCTGGTCTGACATGTCTGTCACCAGCGTCAGGTCCGGAAGTGGGGCGGCAAAAGGGATGCCTTCGCAAACCACAGGCTGGGACTGCCACCACATCAGGGAGTCCAGCACATCCCTCAGGGCTGTCACTACCAACTCCAGGGGGTCCCTGCCTGGACGGTACATCCGAGCGAGCCACGCCTGCAGAATCCTGAGTCTCAGTCTAGCATGCCTGACCATGTGCATGCATGCTGCCATGTGGCCCACCAGCCACAGGCAGCACCTGGCCGTTGTTGGAAACTGGCGCAGGGAGGCCACTGCTTGTTGGATAGCCTGGAATCGGGATACCAGAAGGCTTGCCCTGGCCTGCACCACATCCAAGACTGCCCCCATGAATTCCACTCTCTGCGTGGGTACGAGGTAGACTTGGGGATGTTGACCAGGAGCCCCAGCTCGTGGAACAATCTCAGGGCCACCTCCACATGGCCCCACACCTCCGCCTTGGAGCGGCCCGCCAGGAGCCAGTCGTCGAGGTACGGGTACACCCAGATTCTCTGCCTCTGTAAGAAGGCCACCACCACCATGCCCTTCGTGAACTCCCTTGGGGCTGCGGCTAGACCGAACGGGAGAACCGCAAACTGATAATGTTCTCGGCCCGCAGTGAAGCGTAGGAACCACCAATGTGCTGGGAAAATGGCGATATGAAAGTATGCGTCCTTCATGTTGAGGGCAGCATACCAGTCTCCCAGATCCAGGGAAGGGATGATGGTGCCCAGAGAGACCATGCGGAAGTGGGCCTTGACCAGGAATTTGTTGAGCCCGCGCAGGTCTAGGATTGGGCGAAGGCCCCCTTTGGCCTTGGGGACGAGGAAGTACCGGGAGTAGAACCCTTTTCCCCTGAGGCCGTGAGGCACTGACTCTACCGCCCCCGCCTGTAGCAGCGAGCAGACTTCCTCCTCTAGGAGATGCTCGTGAGAGGGGTCCCTGAAGAGGGACAGGGAAGAGCGGTTGGAGGGGGGGGAGGGAGGCGAACTGCAGCGAATACCCGTTCCGTACAGTGTGTAAGACCCAACGGTCCAACGTAATGTTGGACCACGCATTGGAGAAACAGGACAGGTGGTTCAGGAAGCAAAGGGACGGATCCGGTGACTGGTCTGGTACACTGTCCTCGAGCGCACCTTCAAAGCCTAACTTAGTGCCCAGCTGGGGTTTGTGCTGGTCTTGGCTCTGGCCCAGCACATTATTGTTGTTGCGCCGTCGCCTGTTATCCTTGCCTCACCTACGGTAAGGTTCATGCCTATGGCGAGGCTGGTACTGGCGTTGAGGGGGCTTAAAAGGCTTCCTCTGGGTTGCTGGGGTGTGCATACCCAGCGACTTGAGCGTAGCTCGCGAGTCCTTGAGGCTATGCAGCCTCGCGTCTGTCTGATCTGGGAAGAGCCCGGACCCTTCAAAGGGGAGGTCATGGAGTGTATTCTGGACCTCGGGGGGCAGGCCTGACTCCTGGAGCCACGCCGAGCGCCTCATGACCACCCCGACATGACTGTTCTAGCCGCCACATCTGCCGAATCCAAGGAAGCCTGGAGAGAGGTCTTGGCTACTGCCTTGCCCTCGTCCACCAGGGCTGTGAACTCCTGTTGGGAACACTGTGGGAGGTTGTCCTTCAACTTCCCCACCGCCACCCAGGAGTTGAAATTGTGCCTGTTGAGGATGGCCTGCTGGTTAGCAATACTCAACTGAAGGCCCCGAGATGAGTATACCTTTCTACCAAAAAGGTCCAGGCGATTTTGCCTTCTTGGCCTTAGGGGCCAGGGCCTGCTGTCCATGGCACTCCCTTTTGCTCACCGCCGAAACCACTAGGGAGCATGGACTTGGGTGGAAGAATAGGACCTCATAGCCCTTAGAAAGGGCAAAGTATTTACGTTCCACTCCTTTAGCCGTTGGAGCGCTAGAGGCCGGGGTCTGCCATATAGTCTTATAGTTAGACTGAATGGTCTTAATGAGCGGGAGTGCTATTCTGGATGGCCCTTCAGGGCTCAAAATGTCCACCATGTGGTCCTCCTGCTCAACTGTCTCCTCGGCCTGCAATGCCAAATATTTGGCAACTCTGCGCAGCAGTTCCTGGTGGGCTCTATGGTCTATTGGCGAAGGGCCGGATACCTCTGTACCCGCCACCGCCTCATCGGGGGAAGATGAGGAGATTAGCTGCTGCTCGACCCCTCTGGTTGGTCCTCCTGCTCCCCATCTCCCGTGGCAGGGGCCCTGGGCTCAGGCTGGGGCGGGAGTCCATGGGATGGCACCGGGCTTGCCGCCAACAGCTCGATGAGGTCCTTTGTGGCCTCAAAGGTGCCAGGCATAGAGGGCTGATCCATTATGCCCTCGAGCCCATCATCCACACTGAGCTCACTTAGGTCTGGGCTCAGTGGGGCTTGTACCGCCGGGACAGCCTGTGTCAGCGCCGGTACAGCGGCCTTCCCACTCTCGTCGGTGCTCGGTGCCTTGGGAGGCCATGCCTTCCTTTAGGCTGTGCCGGGGGCCACACCGGGGAGGACGATCGGTGCTGGTGCCTCGCCTGGCACTCCGGGGCCATCAGTTTACGGTGCTTCGTCAGTGCCGGGTCTCCCGATGGCTCCGGGGCACTATGCACCGAGGAAGCCTGAGCCAGCATTGGGCACTCCGGGCCCGGTGGCTGCAATGCGGCCTCCATCAACAGTTGTTTAGTCGGAAGTCTCTTTCTTTCCCTGTCCTTGGCTTGAAAGCCTTGCAAATCCTACACCTTTCAGTTTGATGTCCGTCCCTCAGGCAACGTAGACACGAGTCGTGGGGGGGGGTCACTAACTGGCATAGGTTTGCGGCACGTGGCACAAGCCTTGAAGCCGTGGGCCTGCGGCATGCCCCGTGGCCCAGGGCCAGTGCTGGAGGCCTCCAAGCACCTAATCACTTAAGTGTTCACAATCCATTTGTAAACGAACTGATAACAGCTACTCTAAGGCTAAGGGACTGCTCTTCTACCAGAAAGAGAGAGAGGTTGTTCCAACGTCGCCATGGACGGTAAGAAGGAACTGGAGGGGGTTGGGCCGGCGAGGGTATACAGGCGGGGCGCAGTGGTGCCACTCGGGGGGCCCGCAGGGAGCTGCTAAGGGAAAAACTTTCCAACGCTTGTGCACACAGTGCGTGCACACCTAATGTGGAATGGACATAAACAACCACTTGAAGAAGAACAACATTGAACAGACACTTTCTGGAACTTTGATGAAAATTGTACTATTCTAATCCTTTTTGAAACTGGTGCCCATTCTATCAGGCTTTTAGTTGCCCCCCTTGATTTTATCAAACCCACACCACCTCTGTGTATATCACTGGCATTCGGTAATCCAGAATATAGTAGGATGTGTCCAGATGACAAAGTGATTTGTCCTGATATAATCCATCTCATTTCACTTAGGCCAAGTACATCTAATTTGTATCTCCCCATTTCTTTTGTTTCTTTGACTGTTTTACCAGCCTCATGTTAGTGTCCACACATGCCACGTACCAATTTTGGTAATGGATTTTGGAGAGAGCAAATTCATCAGTAGAGTAGCTTCCTTGGGGGTTTGGCCACTTCATGTTTTCATCTCTCTTCTAGGTCTATTTGAATTAAGTTGGATTGAGTTTGTTGAACAGAGCAGTTGTATAGGTTTCTGTAATTACTTTGTTTTATACAGGAGTAGGTTGTTAGCCCACTCTTAACCCGCTACCAGGTGGGCTAGTGGATTGCCTTAGTCTGGCTCCTACTCTTTGACTTGTCCGGAATGGGTGATCCTACTATAATATATACTCCTGCCAGCATAGCTTGTGTGTGCAAGGAGGCATCTGCTTTTTAAAGGTCATGCCTATAACATGAACATGACATTGAGAATATTTTTTAAAGAATAGAGACAGGATTATTTATTTCTCAAACACTCCTGCCACCCAAATATTTGAATCACTATATAAATATCTGACATGCTGTAATTTAATTAACTGATACAGATTTAAATTATCAATAACTGATAACCACAAATGCTTGTATGCTGACACTGATATTTCCATGATAGTGTCCACAAGACTGGAAAGAGGCAGTCATATCCTGTAACAGTTATTAAACAAACTTTTATAACATATACCTCATTAGGTGACACAAGGTGCTTAACACTAACAGGGAAAAGTTCTCCTGGAATAGGTAGTGTTAGCGTTGTATATGGTGGCAAAACAGGGGCCCCTGCGTCGGATAACAGCAACTCCTACAACAAGACAGGATTTAGTTAGGCTTCACATTTTGGTAACTAATTGCAAGTTTGCCCTTCTATGACTTCTGATTAACTATAGAGGAGTTATTTGTATAGACTCAAATAAGGTAAACAAGACATTCCTGATGACAAAGAAAAATCAAATCAAATTCAAATTTTCCTTGGTTTCATTTTTCTTATCTTCCATTTTTAAGCAGATAAAGAGGTTAGAGAACTAAATCGGTCAATGCACAAATTTTGTTGGAGGACGATGTAAATATTTAAAGAAAAGCTATTCAGAGGTACTCCTAAATAGTTAAGATATTAAAAAATAAAATGATGTCACTACTTTGACAAGGTTCCTCACTAAAGGCTCTTAAGCAAAGTAAGCAGTAATGGGTAAGAGGGGAGGTCCTCTCATGGATCAGTAATTGGTTAAAAGACAGGAAACAAAGGGTAGCAGTAAATGGTCAGTTTTCAGAAGAGAGAGAGGTAAACAGTGGTGTCCCCCAGGGATTTGTACTGGGACCAGTGCTGTTCAACATATTCATAAATGATCTAGAAAAAGGAGTAAACAGTGAGTTGGCAAAGTTTGCAGATGATACAAAATTACTCCAGATAGTTAAGTCCAAAGCTGACTGTGAAGAGTTACAAAGGGATCCCACAAAACTGGGTGACTGTGAAACAAAATGGCAAATGAAATTCAGTGTTGATAAACGCGAAGTAATGCATATTGGAAACAATAATCACAACTATACATTTTAAATGATGTGGTCTAAATGATCTGTTGCCACACAAAGATCTTGGAGTCACTGTGGATAGTTCTCAGAAAACACCTGCTCAATGTGCAGCTGCTAGCAAAAAAGCTAAAAGAGTATTAGGAACCATTGGGAAAGGGGTAGATAATAAAACAGTAAATATCATAATGCCACTATTTAAATCCACAGTATGCCCACTCCTCGAATACTGTATGCAGTTATGGTCACCCTCTCTCAAAAAAGATAATATAAGAATTGGAATAGGTACAGAAAAGGGCATGGAACAGCTTTCATTTGAGAATGGATTTTAAAAAAGACTGGGGGACTATTCAGCTTGGAAAAGAGACTACTACGTTTTAGTCCTGGGTATTTTTAGTAATAGTCACGGACATGTCATGGGCACTAAACAAAAATTCACAGCCCATGACCTGTTCATGACTTTTACTATATGCCCCTGACTAAAACTTGGTGGGGACGAGGGGGGCGGCTTGGGGGAATGCCCTGGGGGGCACTGTGGGTGCTGGGGGAGGGTGCAGCTGGGGTGGGGGGCACAGCAGCTGCTCAAGGGGAGGGTTGGCAGGGCTGGGGCAGGCTCCCGACCTCCACATGCTGCCTCCACTTGGCCCCAATGCCTGGTTCTAAAGCTCCCATTGGCTGGGAACCGCGGCCAATGGGAGCTGTTGGGGCGGTGTCTGCCAGCAGAGTTGGCACATGGAGCTAGGAACTGAGGGAGGGGAGTTCCTGTAGAGGCCTCTGGGGAGCCCACCCTAGGTAAGCACTGCCCCACACCCCAAACCCCAAACTCCTGCTGCTGAGCGCGGGGGGGTGAGACTGCCCCAGCAGCAGCCAATTCGAATGGCCCAGGGACTGCCTGAGCTGTTCAGGCGGCCCCCAGACCAGGCACACCAGCTGCTGCAGAAGTCATGGAGGTCACAGAAAGTCACGGAATCTGTGACAAACATGGAGCCTTACACATAACACAAGAACCCGAGATCACCCAATGAAATTAGTAGGCAGCAGTTTTAAAACTAACAAAAGGAAGTACTTCTTCACACAAACAGTCTGTGGAACTCACTGCCACAAGATGTTGTGACGGCCAAAACTGAAACTGGATTCAAAAAAGAATTAGATAAGTTAATGGAAGAAAAGTCCATCAATGGCTACTAGCCAAGATGGTCAGGGATACACGACCCCCACTCTCTGGGTGTCCCAAAGCCTCTGACTGCCAGATGTGGGACTGGACAACAGGGGATGGATCACTTGATAATTTCCCTGTTCTGCACATTCCTTTTGAAGCATTTGGAATTGGCCATTGTTAAAGGACAGGATACTGGGCTAGATGGACCATTGGTCTGACCCAGTACGGCTATTCTTACGATATGTACTTTATTTGAGGCCAAGAACAAGAAGATACTACAGCAGAATAACGCACTGATAATAAGGTGTAATTTCTCCACTAAAAGATAAAATAGAGGTACAGCCAAGGCATTAGTCAACAGCAAATGCTAAAAACCAATCCATGGCTTCCCTCCCAAAGCAACAGTACAATATATAATGCACTTTGCATGTGACTTAAAAATGGCTGAAATACTGAAAAGTCCATTTTAAAATTTTTCTTTAACAATAAAGAAGGGTTTCAACCATTTCAAGAAGGAAGCAAGTCTTTAGGAGGGATCTAACCAAAACAGAGACTGGGACCTGGCACAAAAGGATTAGGTAAGGTAATGAATTTTAGTGATCAATTGTAAGAAACCCACAAAACCTAAACCCACCCACGCTAAACATTGAAACTTACCTCATAGCTGATTTTACAGTTATCCTCAAAACACTTTTCACTGTAATTTATTATTTCCTAAAAAGCAAGTACAGTTCAATTTAGGTACCAGTGTAATAGGGGCCTTATAAACACCTAAAATATGTCGATAAATCTTAACACTTAACAGCAGATTTTTCAGGAAATATTTCCTTAATTCATAATATATACAGGCTGCCTTTCTTCAGGAAAACATTAAACTCTCACTGATATCAGTGGGAATAAAGAACATATTCAAGTACTTTCATGGATTGAGGCTTTAGAACCTGATTCTGCATTCAAACAAAATTTCCATTGAGTTCCAATGGGAATTTTGTCTGAGAACTGCAGGATTTGGCCAATTCATTAACAGAAATGGATTCCATATGTAAAAAATTGCAGTATTTTCTAGTTTCAGAGTGGCAGCCGCATTAGTCTGTATTCGCAAAAAGAAAAGGAGTACTTGTGGCACCTTAGAGACTAACAAATTTAAGGATGGACCAACCCTCCTTGAACTTTGAGGTGTGATTGCGTACTTTCAACAACCCTCAAAAAACCAGGTTCCCTTTTGCATCACTTCACAACTTCTCTCAAAAATATGATTGAAAATAGTTACCCAATACTTGTAACAACAACTGTGCATTTTTGGGCACAACTAAATGGGAGAAGGGATGAAATGACTATAAGGTGGATGCACACCTAATTGAAAGACCATACTCAAAAACTAGTTTGTCAACACTCTGCAGTCAAACTGGAGAGATTTATCTAGTAGAGTCCCACATGAGTCAGTCCTGGGTCTGGTACCTTTCAATATTTTCATTAAATTACTTGGATAATGGAGTGGAGAATATACTTATAAAACTTGTGGATGACACAGAGCTTGGAGAGGTTGTTAGGACTTTGGAGGAAAGGATTATAATTCAAAATGACCTTGACAAATTGGAGAACTGGTCTGAAATCCACAAGGTGAAATTCAATAAAGGCAAGTTCTACCCTTAGGAAGGAAAAATCAAATGCACAACTACAAAATGGGGAATAATTGGCTAGGTGGTAGTACTGCTGAAAAAGATCTGGAGGTTAAAATGAATTGTGCATTGAACATGAGTCAACAATGTGATGCAGCTGCAAAAAAGGCAAATATAATTCAGGCATGTATTAGCAGGAGTGTTGAATGTAAGACATGTGACGTAACTGTCCCACTGTCTTTGGCACTCATGCGGCCTCAGCTGGAGTACTGTGTCCAATTCTGAGCTCCATATTTCAGCAAAGTGGTGGACAAATTGGAGAGAGTGCAGAGGATAGCAAAAAAAAAGATAAAAGGCTTAGAAAACTTGACCTTTGAGAAAAGTTTAGAAAAACTGGACATCTTTAGTCTTGAGAAAAGACAACCGAGGGTGACCTCCTAATAGCCTTCAAATATGGTAAGGGCTGTTACAAAAAGGAATGTGGATCGATTGTTTTCCATGTCCACTGGAACTAGGATAAGTAGTAATAGCTTATTCTGAAGCAAGGGAGATTAAGATTAGATATTAGGAAAAACTTTCTAACTATAAGGGTAGTTAAGCTGTGGAATATGCTCTCAAGAGAGGCTGAGTCATCCCCATCATTGGAGGTTAAGACAAGGCTGGACAAATACCTATCTGGGTGGTCTAGCTTTACTTGGTCTTGCCTCACCACAGGGGACGGGACTTAACTTCCTGAGGTCCCTTCCAGCCCTACATTTCTATGATTCTGTGACAAAGTGCAGAGCAGTGAATATAAAGTGGAGCAAAAACAAAGCATAGAAGAAAAATCTTGGCTTCCTCCCTCTCCATAAAGAGGAAATGTTATTCAGGATGAAGTAAGAAAAAGCCACTCCCCCTGAAGTTTCTGCCACTTCTAGAGAAACCAAATCAGAAGAAGTAGGGAGAATCAGATATCTTACTGAATAAGTGTCCTTAAAAATAATTTGAGAGTTTAAATGATTTTCTGACGTTAACTATTGTACCTTTTGGATGATAGTCCATAAGGAAGTTTTATATCAGTTTACAATAATAAATTCATTAATAACATTTTAAATTAAGTAGCCATCATTTTCAGTACTGTTACTATGGATGAATTCAAGAGCAAAGAGTTTGCAATTCCCTAGGAATTTCCATGTCGCTTTGGCAAGAAGTTGTACCTATGTTTTTTTGCTACTTGGAAACTATGCCTTTGACATTGCTGATATATACACTTTCAGACATAAGTAATATATAACAAACCTAAAAGGCATTAAAATGTGACAAAGTAATAATGACAATAACCTAGGGAAAAGGTCACAACCGCAAACTGATTAAATATTTAATCTTTTAGAGCCACTAGAGCAGCAAAAACAAAAATTAAATCTTACTTACCAGATCTGATATATCCTGACAATCTTCAAAAACGCAGTGTTTGTGGTATGCCATAAAGGAAGAAAGTGACATCCCATCAAAATAAAGATTAACAGATATCTTGCCCCATGGATTATCTGGACGTTCCTGTTTGAATAAAACAAAGTAGACTACTACCATAATGCACATAACATCATGGCTGAGATTTTGTAAACATAGTAGTCATGAAAGAGGAAATTACTTACCTGTAACTGGAGGTTCTTCAAGGTATGTGGTCCCTATTTGTATTCCAAACTTGGGTGCACATGCGCACCACACACTGGAGCAGGAAGTTTTCCGTAGCAGTGTCCATTGACATGCGTCATAGGTTACCTCGTGCTCCAGGTGAGGTTATAAGAGGCTATGCAGGGCAACGGTCCTTCAGTCACCCTCTTTGCACTGAGTAGCGCAGTCTGTACTAGAGGGGACAGTGATTGGGTACTGGAATACAAATAGGGACCACACATCCAGTTACAGGTAAGTAACCTCCTTTTCTTCTTCAAGTGACGGTCCCTATATGTATCCAAACGCAGCAATCAGCTTGGAGTTGGGTGAGAGGACAAACAATGTATCGCTGTCTGCAGGATGAGACAGCCCACAGCCGCATCTTCTGTTGCTCTCTGTGTGATGGCACAGTGAGTGGTGAAAATATGCACAGAGCGCCAGGTCGCCACCCGGTATGTGTCTTGCCAGGGGATATCCACTAGGGAGGCTGAGGTAGCTGCATGTGACGCAGTGGGCTGTAATCCTGACTATTGTAGCACTCTATGATGCATATAGAGATGAACTTTGATATGTGCTGTGAAGAAAGGGCTTGTGACCTTTCTGCAATGGCTATTAAAAGGTGTGAAGAGGCGCAAGAGACGTGGGTCCTGTCAAGGTAGAACACAAGTGCACAGCGGACATCCAATGAGTGCAGAGTCCTGCCTGCTGGAGTGACGCGTGACTTAGGATGGAAGACCGGGAGGTGGATGGACTGGCTGAGGTGGAACTCAAAGACCACTTTCGGGAAACTCAGGGTGAAGGTGTAATGAAACTTTTTATGGAAGTTTATGGGGGAGGTCAACCATCATGGCTTCCAATTCGCTGACCTGCCTAGCGGAAGCGATTGCCATGACAAATATGACCTTCATGGTTAAGTGTGAGAGGAAGCATGTGGCCAGGGGCTTGAAGGGAGGTCTCATGAATGTGGAAAGTACAAGATTGAGGTTCCAGGGGGGCGTTGGTTTAAGGACTGGTGGGAAGCGTTCATCAGCCCTTTCAGAAATCGGGTGGTGGGAAAACACCAAGTGGACATCCACTGGTGGAAGGAAGGCATTAAGTGCCACGAAGTGGACTTGGACCGAGCTGAGAGCAAGGCCTGAGGTCTTAAAATCCAGGAAGTAGTGCAGGATGTTGGGGACAGAGACATTACTAAGGGAAAAACGCTGGCATTGCGTCCAGGAGGTGAAACACTTCCATTTCACAGCATAGGAAGCTCGTGTGGAAGCTCATCTAGATGAACATGATTTGTTAGGGAAGAGTCAACATAGTTTTTGTAAAGGGAAATCATGCCTCACCAATCTGCTAGAATTCTTTGAGGGGGATCAACAAGCATATGGAGGAGGGGGATCCAGTGGATATAGTGTATTTAGATTTTCAGAAAGCCTTTGACAAGATCCCTCACCAAAGGCTCTTAAGCAAAGTAAGCTGTCATGGGGTAAGAGGGAAGGTTCTCTCATGGATAAGTAACAGGCTAAAAGACAGGAAACAAAAGATAGGAATAAATGGTCAGGTTTCAGAATGGAGAGAAGTAAAAAGTGGTGTCCCGCAGGGGTCTGTTCTGGGACCAGTACTGTTCAACATATTTATAAACAATCTGGAAAAAGAGGTAAACAGGAGGTGGCAAAATTTGCAGATGATTCAAAACTACTCAAGATAGTTAAGTGCAAAACAGACTGTGAAGAGTTACAAAGGGATCTCACAAAACTGGGTTACTGGGCAACAAAATGGTAGATGAATTTCCAATGTTGATAAATGCAAAGTAATAAACATCGGAAAAAAATCCCAACTATACATATACAATGATGGGGGGGTCAAAATTAGCTGTTACCACTCAAGAAAGAGATCTTGGAGTCATTGTGGATAGCTCTCTGGGAACACCCACTGAATATGCAGCGGCAGTCAAAAAAGTTAACAGAATGTTGGGAATCATTAAGAAAGTGATAGATAGTAAGACAGAAAATATGTTGCCTCTATATAAATCCACGATACGCCCACATCTTGAATACTGCATGCAGTGGTCACCCCATCTCAAAAAGAGTGATACTGGAATTGGAAAAGGTAGTTAAAAGGGGGGGGGAAATGATCAGGGATATTGAACATCTTCCATATGAGGAGAGATTAATAAGACTGGGACTTTTCAGATTGGAAAAGAGACAACTAAGGGGGGGGGGATTTGATAGAGGTCTATAAAATCATGACTGGTGTGGAGAAAGTAAATAAGTGTTATTTACTCCTTCTCATAGCACAAGAGCCTGGGATCACCAAATGAAATTAATAGGCTGCAGGTTTAAAACAAACCAAAGGAATTATTTCTTCACACAACGCTCAGTCAATCTGTGGAACTCTTTGCCAGAGGATGTTGTGAAGGCCAAGACTATAACAGAGTTCAAAAAAGAACTAGATAAATTCATGGAGGATAGTGGTTATTAGCCAGGACGGGCTGGGATGGTGTCCTTAGCCTCTGTTTGCCAGAAGCTGGGAATGGGTGACAGGGGATGGATCACTTGATGATTACCTGTTCTGTTAAATTCCCTCTGAAGTACCTGGCATTGGCCATTGTTGGAAAACAGGATACTGGACTAGATGGACCTTTGGTCTGATCCAGTATGGCCATTCTTATGTTCTTGTCTGCTGTTTAAGTATGTGATGTACTGATGTCAAGCAGACATTGTTTACATGTGAGTCCCATCCAAAAACTATGCTGTGAGGCGAAGCGGGCCTGCGCTGAGATGTTGAACTCTGCCCTGGTGCTCGGTGAGGAGGTCCGGCAGCGTAAGGGGCGGGCGGAGAGTAAGTAGGTTTGGAAACCAGAATGGTCAGAGCAAAACAGAGCTATCAGTAGGGCTGTGGCTCAATTGCAGCAGATCCTGTGCAGTATTTTGGGAAGGAGGGGAATGGGGGAGGGAGAAGGCATAGCAGAGACCGTCCCGCCACAGAACAAGGAGAACATTGCCCTGGGAATTGCACTCTGTGGTGCCCCCAGGAGCAGTAGAGGGGAAACTTGTGTTTTTTGTGAGTGGTGAACAAGTCCCAGTGAAGGGTGCCCCAGGCATGGCAGATGAAGCAGATAGTGGGATCGTGTAGCTCCCACTTGTGATTGATCATAGAATCATAGAATATCAGGGTTGGAAGGGACTTCAGGAGGTCATCTAGTCCAACCCCCTGCTCAAAGCAGGGCTAATCACCAACTAAATCATCCCAGCCAGGGCTTTGTCAAGCCTGACCTTAAAAACCTCTAAGGAAGGAGATTCCACCACCTCCCTAGGTAACCCATTCCAGTGCTTCACCACCCTCCTAGTGAAAAAGTTTTTCCTAATATCCAACGTAACCCCCCCCCCACACACACACTGTAACTTGGGACCATTACTCCTTGTTCTGTCACCTGGTACCACTGAGAACAGTCTAGATCCATCCTCTTTGGAACCCCCTTTCTGTAGTTGAAAGCAGCTATCAAATCCCCCCTCATTCTTCTCTTCTGCAGACTACTGAGGTACCAGGTCCATCTGAGCATGTCCGAAAGAGATATCTCCACTTGCAGGAGGTACGCCACATGGAGTATGACATTGTGGTGGATACACTAGTTCCAGAAGCGGATGGACTCCGCACAAAGCGACTAGGACTTGGTGCCCTCCCATCTGTTTATGTATACCACTGCAGCGGCATTGTCAGAAAGAGCTGAATGTGGAGAGCTCGGATAAGGGTCAGGAACATGTGGCAGGTGAGGCGGACCACCTGCATCTCCAGGATATTGAGGTGCATGCGAGCTTCAAGCTGAGTCCAAGCCCCTTGGGTGGCATGGCTGCCCAGGTGGGCACTCCAACTGGTTAGAGAGGTATCCATGGTGAGGGTGGTGGTTAGGAAAGGAGTGGCAAAGGAGGTGCCTATCATCGTCTTGGAAGGTGACGTCTGGTTGTCCACTATGTGAGGAAGGCCTGGACTGGATGGGAGACAATCAGTGTGGTGACCACGTGGTCCCAGTATGGGCTGCAGACTGATAGGAGCCACAACTGTAGACAGCGCATGTGCAGATGGGCATGCAGCATCACATGGGTGCAGGCTGCCATATGCCCAAGGAGACAGAGACAGCAGTGCACCGTGGTGTGTGGGTTGTAGCACAGGGCCATCAGGGCAGCGAAATGGCCTGCCAGGAGAAAGACTTGTGTTGCTACAGAATCCAGGCATGCTCTGATTAAGTGGACTGTCTGCATCAGGATGAGCACAGATTTCTCCTCATTGAAACAGACATCTAGAGTGGTGAGAAGAAAGCGGAGAGGACGGATCGCCAACGCCATCTTGGGGAGGGATGCTGCCCCCAGAAGCCAGTTGTCTAAGAAAGGGAACACAGAGTACCCCAGTAGTCTGAGTTGGAGCAGCCATGACCACAAAGACTTTGGTGAAGAGTCTTGGGGCCATCGCAGTGTCAAAGGGGAGAAATCTGAACTGGTAGTGGCTGTCGCCCATGCAGAAGCAAAGAAGCCTGCGGTGGGCTAGATTGATGTCGATGTGGTAGCACACATACTTCATGTCGAGAGCTGCAAACTACGCCCCTAGGAGAGGGAGGGGATGATGGAAGCGAGCGTCACTATACAGAACCTGGTTTTCCTGATACATGTATTGAGTAGTTGGAGATCAAGTATAGGGCAGAGTCATCCTCTCCTTTTCAGGATGAGAAAGTACAGGGAGTAGAAGCCCTGTGGACTGGGGGCGGTGTCGTGCAGACTCCTGATACCAAGGGTAGGTGACCTGATACAGGGCATAGGGAGCATGCAGAAAGGTGATCTCTGTTACTTTCAACAGGGTGCCAATGTGTATATGAACAGGTGAAAGAACAGGTTAAGGACCATTAAGAAAAACTGGACATACACAAGTCTATGGGGATTGATGCAATGCATCCGAGGGTGCTGAGAGAGTTGGCTGACGTGATTGCAAAGCCATTGGCCATTATCTTTGAAAACTCATGGCAACTGGGGGAGGTCCCAGACAATTGGAAAAAGGCAAATATAGTCCCCATCTTTAAAAAAGGGAGGAAAGAGAATCCGGTGAACTACAGATCCATCAGCCTCACCTCAGTCCCTGGAAAAATTATGGAGCAGGTCCTCAAGGAATCCATTTAGAAGCATCTGGAGGAGATGAAGGTGATCAGGAACAGTCAACATGGATTCACCAAGGACAAGTCATGCCTGACCAACCTCATTGCCTTCTATGATGAGAAAATTGGCTCTGTGGATATGGGGAAAGTGGATGACCGGATATACCTTGACTTTAGCAAAGCTTTTGATATACAGTCTCCCACAGCATTCTTGCCAGCAAGTTAAAGAAGTATGGATGGGAAGAATGGACTAGAAGGTGGATAGAAAGCTGGCTAGATTGTCAGGCGCAACAGGTAGTGTTCAACGGCTCAATGTCTAGCTGGCAGCCAGTATCAAGCGGAGTGCCCCAGGGGTTGGTCCTAGGTCCGGTTTTGTCCAACATCTTTATTAATGATCTGGATGATGGGATGGATTGCAACCTCACGAAGTTCGCGGATGACACTAAGCTGCGGGGAGAGGTCGATACGCTGGAGGGTAGGGATAAGGTCCAGAGTGACCTAGACAAATTGGAGGATTGGGCCAAAAGGAATCTGATGAGGTTCAACAAAGACAAGTGCAGAGTCCTGCACTAAGGAAGGAAGAATCTCATGCACTGCTACAGGCTGGGGACTAAGTGGCAGTTCTGCAGAAAAGGACCTAGGGATTACAGTGGACGAGAAGCTGGATATAAGTCAACAGTGTGCCCTTGTTGCCAAGAAGGCTAAAGGCATATTGGGCTGCATTAGTAGGAGAATTGCCACCAGATCGAGGGAAGTGATTATTCCTCTCTATTCGGCACTGGTGAGGCCACATCTGGAGTATTGCATCCAGTTTTGGGCCCCCCACTACAGAAAGGATGTGGACAAATTGGAGAGTGTCCAGTGGAGGGCAATGAAAATGATTAAGGGGGTGGGGGATTTATGAGGAGAGGCTGAGGAAACTGGGCTTATTTAGTCTGCAGAAGAGTGAGGGGGGATTTGATAGCATCCTTCAGCTACCTGAAGGGGGGTTCCAAAGAGGATGAAGCTTGGCTGTTCTCAGTGGTGGCAGATGACAGAACAAGGATCAGTGGCCTCAAGTTGCAGTGGGGGAGGTCTAGGTTGGATATTAGGAAAAAACTATTTCACTAGGAGGGTGGTGAAGCACTGGAATGGATTACCTAGGGAGGTGGTGGAATTGCTGCCAGGACTTTCACTGCATGATGAAACCTGTGGTGAGAGAGCAGGACGATGCATCCCAGCCAGGGCTTTGTCAAGCCTGACCTTAAAAACCTCTAAGGAAGGAGATTCTACCACCTCCCTAGGTGACGCATTCCAGTGTTTCACCACCCTCATAGTAAAGAAGTTTTTCCGAATATCCAATCTAAACCTCCCCCACTGCAACGTGAGACCATTACTCCTCGTTCTGTCATCTGCTACCATTGAGAACAGTCTAGAGCCATCCTCTTTGGAACCCCCTTTCAGGTAGTTGAAAGCAGCTATCAAATCCCCCCTCATTCTTCTCTTCTGCAGGCTAAACAATCCCAGCTCCCTCAGCCTCTCCTCATAAGTCATGTGTTCTAGACCCCTAATAGTTTTTGTTGCCCTTCGCTGGACTCTCTCCAATTTATCCATATCCTTCTTGTAGTGTGGGGCCCAAAACTGGACACAGTACTCCAGATGAGGCCTCACCAATGTCGAATAGAGGGGAACGATCCCGTCCCTCGATCTGCTCGCTATGCCCCTACTTATACATCCCAAAATGCCATTGGCCTTCTTGGCAACAAGGGCACACTGCTGACTCATATCCAGCTTCTCGTCCACTGTCACCCCTAGGTCCTTTTCCGCAGAACTGCTGCCTAGCCATTCGGCCCCTAGTCTGTAGCGGTGCATTGGATTCTTCCGTCCTAAGTGCAGGACCCTGCACTTATCCTTATTGAACCTCATCAGATTTCTTTTGGCCCAATCCTCCAATTTGTCTAGGTCCTTCTATATCCTATCCCTCCCCTCCAGCGTATCTACCACTCCTCCCAGTTTAGTATCATCCGCAAATTTGCTGAGAGTGCAATCTATACCATCCTCCAGATCATTTATCACTTCTGGAGGATTGGGACTTCAGAGTCAGGTCTGTTACAAATGACAGCATTGTGGAGCTGAAGATGGCATTGGAGGCGGAGTCCCCAATAATTGCAGAGTGTTTTTGCAAGATTGTGGACTGACACCCACATTGCCGCTCTACAGATCTTTGAGATAGGGACATCCTTGAGGAGGCAATGGATGAGGAGATTGACTTTGTGAAGTGTGTATGAATGGCATCTGGAGGGATCACATTATGAATTTGGTAACAATGTCTGATTCAGTTTGAGACCCACTTGGAAAGTCTGGGGTGATATTGCTGAGCCCCTGGATCTTTCTGTTGTGGAGAGAAAAAGCCTAGGGGACTTCCTGAAAGCCTTTGTCCTGTCCAGGTAGAAGGCCAGGGCTCTCCTGACATCTAGGATATGTAATATAGCCTCTCTGTTTTGGTGAGACTTGGGGTAGAAGATTGGAAGGTGAATCAACTGATTCATGTGAAAGTGAGAAGTTACCTTAGGAATGAATATTACATGTGGTCTGAGCATAACCTTGTCTGGAAAAAATACCGTGTAAGGAGGATGTCAGACAAGAGTTGACAGCATCTACCATGGTGGAGTTGGGTGGCAGTTGGGAGAAAAGGAATTCCGATTCCTTAGTAGGGACATAGTATTTTTTGCCCACTTGCTTGTATGTTGGGGCTATTGATGTCAGGGTTTGCCATACAGTCTTTGCTGGGTCTAAAATGGCCTCATTAATCAGGAGGGCGAACTTTGAGGAGGCCAAAGAATGGAGGACATTAAGGAGTTGATGGTGGGTACCCATGACTTTCTCCAATGGAATCAGGAGAGTGTCTGCCACTCTCTTTGCCAGTTCCTGAAAGAGATGAAAGTCATCTGCCAAAAATGGTGAAGACATGATGGCTTTGTCTGGAGAGGAGGAGGTGGTGGTGGTGGTCATCCTTGGAATCACTTCCTCCTCGGTACCTGCTTCCTGTTCCTTGAAGTCTTGAGGAGTTCTGAAGTCCTTGATGGTACGGCCAAGGGAGCGCCTCTCGAGGATTCTCAGGCAAGGCTCGGAGCTCGAGAGGCATGTTAGCGGTGTGCTGGTCAAGGGTCCCAATTTGGCAGCATATGGTGGGGGTGGCATAGAGCCTGGTGATGGCACCCATGGGTGGCCACACCAGGATGGTGGTGGTGGGGACATCTGTGGGTATAACCTTGAGGTCTGTTGGTAGTGAGCACCATATGGAGCTTGGGAGAAATACTATCATACTCCCTCTTCTGGCTTGCTGTCTGAACTGTTGCTGGAAAGTGGAGGGGCATGGTATGACAGTGGGGATATTTCTCATGCTTGGCAGAGGCTTGGTGCAAAGGTCTCGGTATAGAGAGGAGGGACTCTGGTGCACCTGGCATGTGGATGTCTTTTGCATTGTGGAGTTCCATCTGTACCAGTGGTCCTAGCATCTGTGGTGGCGCCAGGGAGACTTGTCAGCACCGGTCCCTCCTGTGCCAGTTGAGCACAGTATGCCAGTTGGATACCGATGCAGGTTCACGTACCAAGAACGTCTTTTTAGAGGAGTACTTACTCCTGTCCTTCAGTGCCGATGATTTGATACTTGAGCCCATGAGTCCATGGGCCTGTCAGTGGTACCAATTACAGGCGGTTTCCATGAGCGGTGGACTGAGATGCCTCACTGTCGAAGGTACCAAGTGAGATGGTGACTGCTTGCAGTTATCTCAGGGCTTGCTATGGGGGGTTCCCATGATCTTCTTACAAGATTTGTGAGAGGGGGCTGCAGCTTGCTTCTTCGACCCACAGCCCTTAGATGTAAAAGGCTGTGGAGAAGACTCACATCTACCATGTGACTGTGGTTGGAGAACTGCCTCTATGAAGATAATCTTCTGGCGGAGCTCTGTCTTTGCTGGATCATGGCCAGAGCTGTTGGCAAAGACCACACTTCTGTTGTATGTGGCCTTCCCCGAGGCAGCGAATGCACTGAGAGTACTTATCCACGATCAGGGATTGCCTCTTTACAAGCGAGGCACTTCTTGAAGGCCTGTGAGCTAGGCATACCCCATTGGGGGAAAGGGTGGGAAGAAAAATAAGGTTTTTTTTTTATTTCAAGGATAAATTGAAGAAAAGGGAAAAACTACAAATAGAACTATAACTAGGAGACTAACTAATTATAGGTAAGTTGATTGAGACAATAGTCTTAATGGACTGCTAAAGGCTCTCTCTCTAGCCAGGAGCAGTTGAGAAGGAACTGAGGAGTGTTAGCCTCTGCATGCTGGCTAGCCTCGGGGCGCAGCACGAGGAGAGACAGCACATGTGCAGGCCCAACGGACACTGCTACTGAAGTTCTCTTTTCAGCAGCACAGGGATGCGAGCACACCTGCAGTGGAGCACACACAGGGACACTAGTAGAAGAAGAATGACAATTCCTCTGCCAAATAGTCCTCCAAATCTGAAGAGACCTCCGGTAGCGACGGAGCCATCCGTGTGGGCAGTTCATGAGCAACTGCCAGCAGCCATCTCTGTACCAAGAGAAGCAGTGAATCTGGCAGATGGGGGCTGCAGTACCAAGAGCAGCAGAAAGGGTGGATATGACAGGTTTAGGTGTGCCATTGGGAGCAAAGGCTTGACATGCCCAGAGATCCAGGGGACATCTCTCGGACCGCAGGAACATGGAATGTGCAGTGTGACGTGTGGGCACTCCAATCACGAAGGAGGTGCATGCTGTGGAGGGCTGTGTCTGCGCACAGCTGGTGTGGCAGTTGGAGGTACTGGGACATCTTTTCCTCTTAGCTTTACCCCCAGAATGGGGGAGCTTAGGAAGTGGCACAATGGGCTCCGCATGCGATGTCTCACTGACCTGGCATGGCTCGTGGAGGAAACACTGTACTTCATGGCAATCCGTGACAGGGACCTGCCGCGATGCCCATGAGAGCGCTTACGACCCTCACCTTTGGGCTTGTCCTGCACTGGTGGCACAATCGGATCTGGGTGGCAGGTGGGGCACTCACCACCAGCGAAGGGTGGTGCACCACTGGTTCTGTTGGCCATGTGGCCAGAGTGTCTTTCCCATTAGGAACTTCTGGAGTGGCAAGAGACAAGCTGGAAAGGACTTGAACATCTTGCAGCGCAATGCACCTCCCTGAAGCAGTACAAGTAGTGGTGATTCTAGTCGCTCACTGAGAATGAGCGAGGGCACAATGCACAGTTTTTGAACCCTGGAATGTGGGGCATAGTCCCTCAATAAAGTCGGGGCAGGCCAAGACCAACTACACTATGAAACTATTTACACAACTAAGACTAAACAAGCTAACTATATACAGAGCACAAAGTGTTCTTGTAGAAGGCTACGAGCACGGAAGAAAGAGAATTCCAACTCCGACCATGTGGCGGTAAGAAGGAACTGATGGAGTGTCACCCCGCACAGCCTCTTATAACATCACCTGGAGCACGAGGCAAATGTATGACACACATGCGGGTCAGTGGAACAGCTGCTGAAAACTTCCAGCTCATGGCGCGCATGCGCACTCACATTTGGAATACATATAGGGACCATCACTCAAAGAAGAATTCAAAGTTGTGGTTCCTTCAAACACCACAATAGCCTAACCCCTATTACACATTGATAGAGTTGGCAGTATACATGTGAAAGCAAATTAGGAAACCAACATGGATTCTACCTCTGTCTGCTGTTGGGATGGCAGCATTGAAAATATGGCCTCCTTCCCTCCAACAAAGGTCTAGCTCTGTGTGTGCAAATATCCACCAAGCCATGGCATCCAGACATTGCCCCCGTCTGAGAATGAGCCAGCATTTCACTCTTACTTCTCAATTTTTAAGATGCCTAAGTACATCACAAGTGATTTGAAATGCCAATGTGTTTAATTTTTCAAATAGTATTAAAAATATATTTAAGCAAGACAACATTTAATCTTAACATTAACTGATGAGTAAGGCTAAGATTTAGACATGGGTATTTTTAGTAAAAGTCATGGACAGGTCATTGGCAACAAAAAAATTCATGGCCCGTGACCTGTCCATGAATTTTACTAAAAATACCCATGACTAAGTCTCTGTTCCTGGGGCCCCATTGCTCTGGGGGCGCCCTACTCCAGTGGTAGGGGCTGACTGCACCCGGAGCTCCAAGGACCCCAGGACTGCTCTCCTGATGGCCTCCAGGGCTGCCCCCAGGGCTGCTGCTCCAGCCATCCCTGGGACCACTGCTTGGGCGCTCCCTGGGGTCAGCCACATGGTTCACTTCTTGGGCGCTCCCCAAGTGGCTGGCCCTGGGGCCACTCCAGCAGCAGCCCACCCCGGGGCAGCCCCCAGGACTGCTGCTCAGGCGCTCCCCAGGGCCAGCTGCAGTCTGCTTTTCAGGCACACCCCGGGGCCAGCTGCCCAGGACCACCCAAGCAGCAGCTGGTGTGGCTAGCCCCAGGGACTGCCCAAGTGGCTGGTCCTGAGGCCACTCCAACAGTGGCCGGTGCAGCTGGCCCCAGCGCAGCCCCCAGGACTGCTACTCCGGCACTTCCCGGGGCTAGTCGCACCTGCTGCTGCTTGGGCGCTCCCTGGGGCTTCCCCCAGGACCACTGCTCCAGCTCTCTCTGGGGCCAGTCACACCGGCTGCTGCTCAGGTGCTCCCAAGCAGCAGCCAGTGTGGCTAGCCCTGGGGCCCCTGCAGCTGTCGTGGAGATCGCGAAAAGTCATGGAATCCGTGACCTCCGTGACAGAATCATTGCCTTACTCATGAGTTAAGGAGGGGTTCTAATGTTGGTACATGAGGGTACAAAGGACTCAAATAAGTCACAATGGTAACAGCCACACAAATACACTTTGGTACCTTTAAAAACTAACATTTAAGGCCTAAAAATTGTGGCATGAGTCAAAGTTAAAGCAGAAATCATGTAATGTGCTGTCATTATGCTACCTGTGACAACTATATATCCTGAGCCAGGTAGGAGTTATTTTGTTCAGGAAAAGCAACTAGTTTTATTCCTGCCATCAACTATGCCTAATACACATTAAAGGAAAAAAAACATTTAGAGTTTTATTCCTTATGTCTGAACATAAGTTAAGTTACCAGAAGATGTATTTCAACAATTCTCTTTGTCAGTAGTTCTTGAAGGAGTTCTACTGCATCCTGCTGCCAAAAATTTCCAACCTAGTTAGTGAGAGGGAAAAACATAAAAAACTCAAACACTATAAAGATCAACAAGCACAGTGCACTATATCATGTATACTAAGTATGTATTTTCACCATAATATTCTATAATACAAATGTCTACCTAATAAAACCCAAGACTTATTTGACTCATCTCCTACAGTTAAGAATTCTTGAACTATGTGGTATTAGCCAGTACCCATATGTTAGTTGTAGCGTACATCACATTAATAGTAATTATGTACATGGTATTAATATATTATACATTATACATAAGTGGAATGGGAAGTTATGTTAAATGAATGAATTATACGCTTCCCACAATTCTTTCCACCCACGTCACGCATCCCGTAACACTTCGCAAAGCTGAATTTAGCTTTGGCATTAGAAAACTGAATATTTATCAAAGCAAAGCTGCATGAATACTTTGTACCAAGTACAGTTAGGAACTACTTACATGGCTCATCAACTTTTTCAGAACGAGGTATGGGAAACCATAGGGAGGTTACAAGGACAAAGATGGCACAAACTAGTAGATTAAACTTTAAATGATGTGTAAAGAGTTTTGTAACTTGTAAAACCATACTATAAATATTACTAGCTGAAATGTGTACCTTTGAAGCACACCTTCTGGGTAAGCTGAACGTGTAGCAATCTAAAAACTGCTTCCCAGAAGGAGGGTAGGTATGTCCTCCTTTTTGTATTATATTGTTTTGTCTTTAAACAATAAAGTTGAATAAGTTCAATTATTTGGTCTCCTGAACAATTTTTAACAATTAACCACAAATGCAGTCAAACAGCTGGCTATATCTTTTAGTCCATAGTGGCAAACTGGACCTGAATTCCCTGGCACAGTAGTGCTAAATTCTACAGAATACTGTGTATTCTGCAGTCATGAGATGCAGAGACCATTCAAAATGCAAAATTTTCTTTTTAAACCTAATGAAAAGCCATTTGTGAATGTTTTCCCTACATATTTGTATTGCTGCCTATCTGTACGTTGTAGGAACAGATTATTAAAAAAGTTACCTCTACCTTACAGTAACTGGAGTTCTTAGGGATGTGTTGTCCGTATCTAGTCTACTGTTGGAGTGCATGCACCCCAGTCACACAAGATCGTAGTCTTTTGACCAGCAGTATACATTAGGGTGGCACACGTACCCTATGTATTTTCATGCTCCTGTACCAAGGGCATTAACGTGACAGTAGGCCCAATTGCCACTCAGTTACTTCTCCACTGTGGAATCCAGGTTTTATAGGATTCCATAGCAGCAGGGAAGGAAGATGGATCATGGACTACATATGGACAACACATCTCAAAATATTCCAGTTACTATAATGTAAGTAACTTCTTCCTTTCTTCGAGTGCTCATCCATATATGATGTGAGGGAGGTGGGTGCTGAGCTCGTGGATCTAGACTAACTAGTTTGTAAGAGATTTTAATACAACCCTAAACCCATTTGGACAGCCTTTGAGTTGATAATCAGCCAATGCCAGAATAAGTTTAGGCAACTATCTGAAAGATTTGGTCCTCTGCAAATAAAAGGAAAGAGGTCTTGTAAACATCTAAAGTATGCAGCCTAACCTCTCCTTAATTAGAATATGGTTTAGGGAAGAATATTGGTGGGTGGATCACTTGGTTTAAATGAAAGTTTAACTACTTGAGTAAGCATTTGAGATGAAGTCTGAATGATACTTCATCCCTATGAAATACTGTATAGGGAGGTCTTGCTGTGAAAGCCTATATTTATACACTTCTTGTGACACATGTATAATTGCTATAAAAAAGGAAGTCTTCATAGATAAGTGCTCCGAGGGCTGTTTAACAGTCCAAAGTTCTTCAGTGAGAGTAAATATCCCAAAGACAGTCAAAAATAAGTCAATGGGTTGCAGGTGACACTGTTCACATCAAATCCCACATCTCTTCCATTTAGCTACGTAGGTTTGTTTGGTGGAATTTTTCCTATTTTGCATCAAAATACTTTGGACATCCAAAGAACAAAACCTATTATGAATGACATCCATTCAGCAGCCAGGCTCAGAGATAAAGGGAGGCTGGGTTTGGATGCAAAATATTTCTTTTGTCTTGAGATATCAAGTCTGGTAGAAGAGGTAAAGGTTGCGGTGGATAAAACAATAGGTTCAGTCCTAGGTACCAAAACTTCCTCAACCATGCAACCCCATCCCAAGAGGAACTCATTTGTCACCAAAGTCTTACTGAGAGGGGTGGAGAAAAGGGTACAACCTTGCATATGTAATTGAGGTCTTTCCACCAATTTAGTGATATAAGATTTGTGAGCCATCAGAAACATATCCATAAGATGCTTTCTCACCATGTATGCAGACTCTAGTCAACCCTGCACACAATGTAAGTGTAGTCTTACATTCTGCATGACTAATATTGCAGAAGTCAAGTGTCCAAGCAGCCCCAGAAAAGTCCAAACGGTGATATGTGGATCTTTTTGAGGCTGATGGGCAAGACTGGACATAAGCTCTGGCTGTTGTTCAGTCTACCTGCCCAAACACTGAGAAATGTGTTATCTGATAAGTTTCTGTTAGCAGCTTCTCTCCAAATTTATCACTCATGGGCTAATGGCCCCCAAAGGTGGAATTCAGAGGCCTTCCAATGTTATTGGTGGAGGCTCTGGGACTTGGCTCCACCCTTAAGCTCAGGCCGCCAGAAGAGTCTAAGTCTCCCTTTGAAGAAAATTTTCAATCCATATTCTTGTCATTTATAGGACTAGGGTGAATTGCATTCAGAGAAAAGCTATCAACAGAAAGAAATGATCAGTTAAGAGATTACTCATTCTGTTGCACAGCTTTTCTCCTCATTCATTACACATGGAAAGTAGCAAGCAGTGAATCACAAAAGCAGGGAAGGAAAGGCTAAGCAAAGGTTGAAAAACTGTTACCTACCTTTTGTAACTGTTTTTCAAGATGTGTTGCTCACATCCATTCCATTGTAGGGCTGTGAGCGCCCACATGCACAGTCCTCAGAGATACTTGCCTTAGTGGTATCTGTAGGGTTGGCCATGGCACCCTTTAGAGTGCCACGCTCATGCGTTGGTATATGAGGCGCCATTGGCCCTGTGCCCTCCCAGTTCCTCCTTGCCAGCAACTCCGACAAATGGGGTAGGACTGGGCGAGTAATGGAATGGACATGAGCAACACATCTCAAAGAATAATTACGAAAAAAAGGTAATCCTTTTTTCTTCGAGTACTTGCTCATGTCGATTCCATTCTAGGTGACTCACAAGCAGTATCCATGGAGGTGGGCTTAGAATTCACGGTTGTGCGGCTTGCAACAGTGCTTTGCTGAAGCCAACGTCGTCTCGGGCCTGCTGGGTAAGTGTGTAATGAGATGTAAACCTGTGGATGGGTGACCAGGTATTGGCTCTGCAGATATTTTGAATAGGCACTTGGGTCAGGAAGGCTGCTGCCGAGGCTTGCGCCCTAGTTGAGCAGGCGGTTACAACTGCTGGTGGAGGCACTTTCACCAGATCACAATGGAAATGGATGTAGGCAGTGATCCATGATGAAATTCTCTGGGTGGACACTGGAAGACCCTTCATCCTGTCTGCCACCATGACAAATAACTGCGTTGAATTATGGAACAGCTTGGTCCTTTCGATGTAAAAGGCTAGCACTCTCCTGACGTCCAAGGAGTGTAATTTGTGCTCCTCTTCTGACTTCTGAGGTTTTGGAAAGAAGACAGGTAAGTATATGTCCTGGTTTGTATGAAACTGAACAACCTTGGGCAGGAAAGCCAGGTGCAGATGCAGCTGGACCTTGTCCTTGAAAAACACCGTATAGGGCAGCTCCGAGGTAAGTGCCCTGATCTCAGAGACCCTGCGGGCAGATGTTATCAGCACGATGAATGAGATCTTCCTGGAGAGTAGAAGAGAGCAGGAATCCAAAGCTTAAAGGGGAGACCCATGAGCCACAGTAGCAGGAGATGCAGGTTCCAAGAAGGGATGGGGCCACGGATGTGGGGATAAAGACCCTTTCACTCCAGACCTTTCAAAAACCAGACTGTCATGTCATGAGCGAAGACTGACCTGCCCTGGAATGGAGGGTGGAAGGCTGAGATAGCGGCAAATTGGACCTTAACTGATAAAAGAGACAGGCCCTGGATCTTGAGATGCAGAAGGTAGTCCAAGATGGACTACAGCGAGGCTTGCTTGTGCTGGAAATGCTGGTCCGAGGCCCAGCACGTGAACCATTTCCATTTGGCCAGGTAGGTAACCCAGATGGAGGTCTTTCTGATACCCAACAGGACCTGCTGGACACTGGCCAAGCACTCCTGCTCTTCCACATTCAACCATGGAGCAGCCAACCCATCAGATGCAGCAGACTGTTGTGGTTCTTGGACAGCAGATCCGGCCAGAGTGGCAGCTGCAGCGGTGTGGTCACTGAGAGGTCCAGGAACGTGCCAAAGCAGTACTGGCAGGGCGAAGCTGGGGCTAGTTTAACCTGTTCCTCCCCACTGTTCAAAGAAAGCTAAATAGGCTTCATTAGGAGTCTCTTTGTTATTTTAAATGCTCAATCAGAACTAAAATCACTTGTGGTAGATTGTGTTTCTGTCCAGCCTGCAAAGAGCTAAAAATCACTAAGAGATTGATGAGCAGAGAGGCAGGTAGCAGCAGAAGGTGACTGAGGGGCAGCCAGCAGGAGTGGCCAGCAATAGTGGTGAGGCGGCCAGCAGAATGAGCATCTGGCAGGGTGGCCAGCCAGAGCAAGTGTTCAGAAGTTGCAGCAAGCAAGGTGCCTTCTTCCCTGGAAGGGAGATGAACTCACACAAATGCACCTCTGAACCCTGGGTCCTCACTGACCAAGGAAAACCACTGTGAGTGGGATAGATAGATTCATAGATATTAAGGTCAGAAGGGACCATTATGACCATCTAGTCTGACCTCCTGCACAATGCAGGCCACAGAATCTCACCCACCCAGTCCTGCGATAAACCTCCCACCTATGTTTAAACCACTGAAGTCCTCAAATCATGGTTTAAAGACTTCAAGGTGCAGAGAATCCTCCATACGAAAGATACTGAGTCAATTAGGCTGGAATTTTCAAAGGCACCTAAAAGAATTAAGCACCTAACTCCTACTGAAACTCACTGATATTTGGGCATATGTGGTGAGGGAGCAAAGAGGGGCACAGTAAAGGAACTTTTGGTTGCAGAGCTCAAGAACATGAGGCAGAAGGCACTGCCCCATGTACTCTAGGGTGGGTGTCCTGCTAACAGTTTTATGTTTATGAATCCCGCTTGTGCCACTGTCCCTAATTAATATTGGGTGACTTCTCTCCTTTCATTTAAAAGCTGCTTTTCTACACTCAGACTCTGTGCTTGTGATTGGGGAAGTATTCCTCTCAGAGGCGCCCATGGGTGGTGTGTAGTTTTCCCAGGTTATTGGGTGGGGTACTTTTCCCCTGGCAGTTTGCAGGGGGAGGTAGTACACAATTCATCCTGGCATGGGGGCAGCACAATAGGAGGGTACTGGTATACCTCAGTTATGGAAGAAGCTTGCTACATGTTCCTTGAAGCCTGAAAGGCTGCCTGCCTGCTCTTCTAGGCTGGCTAGCACCCAAGTAAGCAGCGTAGGAGGAACCTAGTACCACTTGGGGTTTTACTCAGTAAATCAGGATAATTTTTAACGTGGGAAGGGATTTCTCATTTACCCCACTATAATTGCATGAAGGTGCACCTTCATGGGGAAGAGACTTGTTGTGTGCCTCTGTTTTGGTCACAGACTACCTGAAGTGCTCCTAATGCTTTAATGTGGAGTTAGCCTGTGGAACAGGGGAGAGATGGACATCCATTTCCCGCCTTTCAGAGCAAGGGTTTATGATTGATGATCAGAAAGCACAATTCCCATTCTACTTCTTTCTGAAATCTGAGCTCCTTTTCCTGGCAGACCGAGAGTCGTTGGGCTGAAAACCAGATAGGCACAATTCCCATTAGGCTGCAGACTGAGGCAGGATTGCAGAGGAGGAACTGGTGTGTCTGCATGCCCAGAAATACTGAAGGGTGGGGCTAAGGGTGGTGAGCATGATAAAGAGCGCAGAGAGAGACTGTAGGAGAAAAGCCCCAGCAAACACCTCCCTCCAGGGGAGCAGGCAAAGGAGAAGAGGTTTAAACCTTGGTTTTCACATCCCTATACCCCCGTTCATTATCAATATTAAGTACTGCCTTGGGAAGGACACATTTGTTTTTGCCTTTTGGGAACTCTGTGAAATTTGCAGGACTTACCCCTGTGGTAGTCGGAGAGCTGCGGCTCATCCTTTGATTCTCTCTCTGAAAACTCAGAAGCTCCTGATCGGGCTTTTCTGCACTGGAGTCATGACTCCTCAGGCTAGGTGGGAACTCAACATGCTGGTCTAACTCTGAGCCCCCATACCCCAGCAGTTCAAGGGTTGGCTGGCTGCCACAGACAGGGTGTAATTCACCCTTTGTAGAGTCTATATGTGTTGCCTCACATAGAGAACACTGCTTAGATTGAAGCCAGGTGTTTGCAGGACAGCTCTGCCATGCTTGAGTAGGGAAAGAAGAGTCTGGCAGGAAGGCACTGCAGCAGCAGATCCAGATTGCTGAAACTACCATGCTGCTATTTAACCCAATCCAGGAAAGAAGGAAAAATTGCAACTGCATGAAAATTAATAAAAATAAAGGTTTTAAAACAACATGGTCAGGAGAAACTGAACCACCAATTTGTTACGTTGCTGGAGGCAGAAAACCTACGAGCCTCAAGCAACCATGGAGTGCCTTCAAATTCCATTAGCCCACAAGTAATGAATAAGGAGAGATATTCAGCAAAAACATGGGACTAACACTGTACCTATGTATTCTATCCTCAGTGTATTTTTAACTGGGATTTTTTAAATTTAAACCAAGGATAATAAAGAGTTGAACTCTGCCTGCTGAGGCAATTTTTCCCAAATGAGTCAAATATCAAAGTATAATAGTTTACACATATCTGGTCTTCTCTGGAAGGCATCGACAGCTATAACCTTGGTGAACACACTTTGTGCTGTAAAGAGACTAAATAGAAGGACTCTGTATTGGTAATGGTTCTATCTGCCCTGAAATCTTAATTACTTCCTGCATGCTCAATGTATGGAAACATGCAGAAGTATGCATCCTGTGGGTTGAGAGTCGCAAACCATTTGTGTGAATCTGAAGATGAATTATAGAGGCCAGTGTTACCCTCCTAAACTTGAAGCAACAGATGAAGGTGTTGATGAGTCCCTTCAAGTTCAGAATTGGATGCCACCCTACCCTCAGATAAAAACTTTTTCCTCTGTAGAGGATAGGAATATATTGTGTGTCTTGGAACTGTAGAAGTGACTCCACCCCCAGTTGTAACAGCCTTTCATGAGAGGTGTCCCTCAAAATGGATGGGGAAGGGAAGACTGGGAATACATGTAGCATGGAACTGTAGAGAATAGCCAAATGAGAAACTCTAGGATCCTTTGGCTTGTTATCAGGTTTCGTGACTCCCTGAGAAACAAAAGGCTATTACAATAGGGGGAAGGAAGAGTGCAGATCCTTTAAACTGGTCAAGTGTGGTTTGGCTGCAGATGCAGAGTGGGGCAAAGCAATAGCAGACAAAGCGTCTGTTTCTGCAACTGCTGCCTTTTTCTTCGGCGCTTTGAGGTTCTCTGCGGAAAGAGAAAACATATAGATATTCTTTGCTTAGAGCAGGTGAGAGATCTCCATGTTTCCTCTTACAGGCCAAAGTATAAGCCGCAAAACAATGGAGTGTGGCCCAGGAATCTTCAGCTAATGAGACGGCACTATCAATTTTTGGGCTGAAAAGGTCTGGGCCCTCAAAAAGAAGATCCTCCACTGTCAACTGTACCTCTTTGGGATATCAGAACTGTATGGCCAGGATGCCCTTCAAATGACCAATGACATGCCATGGAACAATATACAGTATCAGCAGCATCAAGAGACACTGAAAGTGATGTTCTGGTGATTAACTGGGCTTCTGTATCAAAAGATTTAATCTTCACACTTTCTCTTGTGGGAGTAAATTAATTAAATCTGAGAGTTTATAGTAGGTTAAAAGAGTCATACCACAATAGTAATCATAGAAGTGTAGGACTGGAAGGGACCTCAACAGGTCATTTAGTCCAGTCTCCTGCACTTGAGGCAGGATTATGTAATAACTAGACCATTCCTGACAGGTGTTTGTTTAATCTGTTTTTAAAAACCTCCAATGATGAAGTTCCAGTGCTTAAATACCCTGACAGTGAGGAATTTTTTCCTAATGTCCAACCTAAACCTTCCGTGCTGCAATTTAAGCCCATTGCTTCTTGTCCTATCCTCAGAGGTTAAGGAGAACAATTTTTCTCTCTCCTTGTAACAGCCTTTTATGTGTTGAAAACTGTTATCTTGTCCCTCCTCAGTCTTCTCTTCCCCAGACTAAACAAACCCAGCCTATGTACCGGGGGAAGGAGACCAAAGCCCTCCAGTAAGTGGGATACCGGGAGGAAGCATGAGCAGGAATGCGTGAGAGGGGAGGGCTCCTGCCTCATACTGAGAAAGAGGGGCTATCAGCAGGTTATCTCAAGTGCCTATACACAAATGTACGAAGCCTGGGAAACAAGCAGGGAGAACTGGAAGTCCTGGCAAAGTCAAGGAATTATGATGTGATTGGAATAACAGAGACTTGGTGGGATAACTCACATGACTGGAGTACTGTCATGGATGGATATAAGCTGTTCAGGAAGGACAGGCACGGCAGAAAAGGTGGGGGAGTTGCACTGTATGTAAGAGAGCAGTATGACTGCTCAGAGCTCAAGTATGAAACTGCAGAAAAACCTGAGAGTCTCTGGATTAAGTTTAGAAGTGTGAACAACAAGGGTGATGTCGTGGTGGGAATCTGCTATAGACCACCGGACCAAGGGGATGAGGTGGACGAGGCTTTCTTCTCGCAACTCGCAGAAGTTACTAGACCGCACGCCCTGGTTCTCATGGGAGACTTCAATCACCCTGATATTTGCTGGGAGAGCAACACAGCGGTGCACAGACAATCCAGGAAGTTTTTGGAAAATGTAGGGGACAATTTCCTGGTGCAAGTACTGGAGGAACCAACTAGGGGCAGAGCTCTTCTTGACCTGCTGTTCACAAACAGGGAAGAATTAGTAGGGGAAGCAAAAATGGATGGGAACCTGGGAGGCAGTGACCATGAGATGGTCAAGTTCAGGATCCTGACACAAGGAAGAAAGGAAAGCAGCAGAATACGGACCCTGGACTTCAGAAAAGCAGACTTTGACTCCCTCAGGGAGCTGATAGGCAAGATCCCCTGGGAGAATAACATGAGGGGGAAAGGAGTCCAGGACAGCTGGCTGTATTTTAAAGAATCCTTATTGAGGTTACAGGGACAAACCATCCCGATGTGTAGAAAGAATAGTAAATATGGCAGGCGACCGGCTTGGCTTAACAGTGAAATCCTTGCTGATCTTAAATACAAAAAAGAAGCTTACAAGAAGTGGAAGATTGGACAAATGACCAGGGATGAGTATAAAAATATTGCTCGGGCATGCAATGCAGGAGTGAAATCAGGAAGGCCAAATCACACCTGCAGTTGTAGCTACCGAGAGATGTTAAGAGTAACAAGGGTTTCTTCAGGTATGTTAGCAACCAGAAGAAAGTCAAGTAAAGTGTGGGCCCCTTACTGAATGAGGGAGGCAACCTAGTGACAGAGGATGTGGAAAAAGCTAATGTACTCAATGCTTTTTTTGACTCTGTCTTCACAAACAAGGTCAGCTCCCACACTACTGCACTGGGCAGCACAGCATGGGGAGGAGGCGACCAGCCCTCTGTGGAGAAAGAAGTGGTTCGGGACTATTTAGAAAAGCTGGACGTGCACAAGTCCATGGGGCCGGATGCGCTGCATCCGAGAGTGCTAAAGGAGTTGGCGGATGTGATTGCAGAGCCATTGGCCATTATCTTTGAAAACTCATGGCGATCGGGGGAGGTCCCAGACGACTGGAAAAAGGCTAATGTAGTGCCCATCTTTAAAAAAAGGGAAGGAGGAGGATCCTGGGAACTACAGGCCAGTCAGCCTCACCTCAGTCCCTGGAAAAATCATGGAGCAGGTCCTCAAGGAATCAATTCTGAAGCACTTAGAGGAGAGGAAAGTGATCAGGAATAGTCAGCATGGATTCACCAAGGGCAAGGCATGCCTGACTAATCTAATTGCCTTCTATGACGAGATAACTGGCTCTGTGGATGAAGGGAAAGCAGTGGACGTGTTGTTCCTTGACTTTAGCAAAGCTTTTGATACGGTCTCCCACAGTATTCTTGCCAGCAAGTTAAAGAAGTATGGGCTAGATGAATGGACTAGAAGGTGGATAGAAAGCTGGCTAGATTGTCGGGCTCAACGGGTAGCGATCAATGGCTCATTTTCTAGTTGGCAGCTGGTATCAAGTGGAGTGCCCCAAGGGTCGGTCCTACGGCCGGTTTTGTTCCATGTCTTCATAAATGATCTGGAGGATGGTGTGGATTTCACCCTCAGCAAGTTTGCAGATGACACTAAACTGGGAGGAGAGGTAAATATGCTGGAGGGTAGGGATAGGATACAGAGGGACCTAGACAAATTGGAGGATTGGGCCAAAAGAAATCTGATGAAGTTCAACAAGGACAAGTGCAGAGTCCTGCACTTAGGACAGAAGAATCCAATGCACCGCTACAGACTAGGGACCTAATGGCTTGGCAGCAGTTCTGCAGAAAAGAACCTAGGGGTTACAGTGGACGAGAAGCTGGATATGAGTCAACAGTGTGCCCTTGTTGCCAAGAAGGCAATTGGCATTTTGGGATGTATAAGCAGGGGCATTGCCAGCAGATCAAGGGACGTGATCGTTCCCCTCCATTCGACACTGGTGAGGCCTCATCTGGAGTACTGTGTCCAGTTTTGGGCCCCACACTACAAGAAGGATGTGGAAAAATTGGAAAGAGTCCAGCGGAGGGCAACAAAAATGATTAGGGGACTGGAACACATGAGTTATGAGGAGAGGCTGAGGGAACTGGGGATGTTTAGTCTATGGAAGAGAAGAATAAGGGGGGATTTGATAGCTGCTTTCAACTACCTGAAAGGGGGTTCCAAAGAGGATGGTTCTAGACTGTTCTGAGTGGTAGCAGATGACAGAACAAGGAGCAATGGTCTCAAGTTGCAGTGGGGGAGATTTAGGTTGGATATTAGGAAAAACTTTTTCACTAGGAGGGTGATGAAACACTGGAATGCGATACCAAGGGGGTGGTGGAATCTCCTTCCTTTGAGGTTTTTAAGGTCAGGCTTGACAAAGCCCTGGCTGGGATGATTTAGTTGGGGATTGGTCCTGCAGGGGGTTGGACTAGATGACCTCCTGAGGTCCCTTCCAACCCTGATATTCTCTGATTCTATGATTTCTGCTGTCCTGCCAGATGGTTGCTAGCTTAAGAGCCCTATTTTTGAACCCATTTGTTATATATAGATTGAAACAGATTACAGAATTGCTTTAAACTAAACTGTTTTGCTTTCCAATCCTACTATTAAATGAATCACTCACACTCTTTCTGCTTTTAGGCAGCCTGTGAATACAAAATAATTACAAAACGGCACTTAAATTACATATTTAGAATACAGAAAACAAAAGTCAACAAGTTCATTCTTATAAGTGAATATCTAACGCTACTAACTATCACTAACTATCTAACGCTAACAAACTATCACTGTGAACCCAAAATTGAATTCCCAAATACTGGCTTGATGTACAAGAGTATCCTTTATTCCATGTACTATTAATTAGTATATTAATTTTAGTAACTACCGAAAGTCTTCAAATTTAGTGTTTACTCACTGGCACTGTTTTATAGAGCTGACATGGTATACAAAATGTAGGTATGTCAGCATACAACACAACTGGATAGAGATGACACTGAGGGATCTTCTCAATGTAGCCATAGTCCACATACTGCACCTATATAAAATAAATAAATGTCTGAAAAATTACTTTTCTAAAAATGCTCCTTCTTAGAACAAAATCATTCTCTTGTAAACAGTCAATTTCTTTTCTCTAAAAAACATATGGTGTCTCAGAGCTGGAGGTGGGGCTGGGTTGGGTCGGGTCCAAAGAACAAGGGCCACCCATACCTTCTTCAGGCTGATGTAAAGGGGGAATCTCCCCAGACAGACGTTGTTCCTGCCTTCATGGCTTCCTTCTTGAGAAATTTATGGAACCTAAATTTCCTAGACTGTTCAGTCTTACTCAGGAATGACCTGCAGATACTGCCCTTGAAAGGGACATGTTCTTCCCCTGAGTACTATAAACAGGTGTTGTTGCAGTTTGATCAGAATCATCTTGTGGCACTTATTGCAGCTTTTAAAGCCAGGGATCGCTAGCATACTCCCCATAATTACTGGAGGGTCGGGGGAACGAGGGGCGTACGGTAGCAGTTTCCCAGCAGAGCTGTTTTGGGAGTGGGGCAAGATAAGGAACCAGACCCCTAGTAAGCTAGTTCCTAACTAACTGTACTCAGAACTAAGAGGCTTTAACAACTTTAAAAACTATTTATAGTGTGAAGTTGGAAAAAGTCAGCATGGACAATGAAGCTCTGTCCTAAAGCACAAACGGTAATAAAGAACTAAGATGGTAGCAGTCTGGCACCCCCCTTTATTCCCTTGGTGCAGAACGTGAGCAGAGTAGGGGTGCATGCATGGACTACATGGACACTGCTAAAGAAGATTCTTCAGTCCTGGGCACATGGAATATATATACAACCTAAAGTACATTATACATAAGGATAAATGCTTGAAGAACTGAATAGATAGTTCAGGCTAACTATCATTAAGACAAAGAGTCATGCCAAAAGTTAGGGGTCAGATAAAAGGAACATGCCTACTTGGAGAACATACATTGAAACACAATAATAGTAATATCAGCAATTCATTCAGGATATGATCATTATGAAACATTTTACTTTTTAAAAATAGATTACTTATTTTGAAAAGGTGACCACATTCAAGAGAGGAAGAAATCCATAAGTAAGCCACAATTACAAAGTTTCTATGCTCTTAGGAGAGCTGTTTTACTATAGCCAGCAAAACCAAAAAAAGGAAATGTTACTCACCCTGTGCAGTAACTGTAGTTCGAGATGTGTGTCCTTATGAGTGCTGCATTTCAGATGCATATATGCCTCTCATGCTCTCAACTGTAGAGTTTTAGTTAGCAGTTCATTCGGCCTGTTCACCTATCCTGTGCTTCCTCATGGCATACACTGAGGCTACACAAGGCTGTGTGGATGAACCACCTTCAGTTCCTTCTCTACTCAGTCACCACCTAGAGCAGTGGCTCTCAAGCTTTCCAGACTACTGTACCCCTTTCAGGAGTCTGATTTGTCTTGTGTACCCCCAAGTTTCACCTCACTTAAAAACTACCTGCTTACAAAATCAGACAAAAATACAGAAGTGTCATAGCATACTAACACTGAAAAATTGCTTACTTTCTCATTTTGCCATATAATTATAAAATAAATCAACTGGGATATAAATATTGTACTTCTACTTCAGTGTATAGTATATAGAGCAGTATAAATGAGTCATTGTGTGAAATTTTAGTTTGTACTGACTTTGCTTGTGCTTTTTATATAGTCTGGTGTAAAAATTAGAAAAATACCTAGAGGAGTTGATGTACCCCAGAAGGTCTCTGCGTATCCACAAGGGTACACATATCCCTGATTGAGAACCACTGCTCTAGAGAACAACCAAAGAAAAGGGGAAGGAGGGTGCATGGTGGTGCACCCATAGGGGGACAAATCTCAAAGAACTTCAATTAATGCACAGGGTGAGTAACATTTCCTTCTTCAAGTAGTGACCCTACAGGTGCTCCACTTCAGGTGATTTCTGAGCAGTATCCCTTGAAGTAAGGGGGGGATGGAGAGAGGGAGGCTTTGTAACAGGATCTAGAATTGAAGGTAGTACTGCCAAGCGGCACATCAGATCTGATGGTAGCTTAGGATGAGTGAAAGGGGAACTGATTCTGGATGCAGGTACTGACTGTAGTAGGAAGAGAGCCTGAGACATAAGCCCTTTATCAGTGGCCTGGTATGAGGCCTGAGACCTGGGCTAAAGTAGTAGTCAAAGCTTTGCTAATATAAAGCAAGGTCAGCAAGGGACACGCTCACAGAGCCTGGCAAGAACAGAGCTGGTATTGCAAAAACACACACTTTCCTAAGGAAGGCCAGGCACAGGACACTCACAAAAATACATTCTGGAAGGAACACCCCGATACCAAGTATGGTACAACCCCTTCTCCCCCAAATATAACAGAAACACGCTGACCCATCTTAAAGATAAGGTCAGAATGACAGCATGATGGATAGAGATGTTTCGATCGAACCAACATGTACAAGGTGATGGATGGCACCTAGGTACGTCAGATAGTGGCACCTAGCTATGTTAGAGGGGCAATATGTAACTTGTTTGTATCGGTGTATAAAGAGGTATTTCAGAGGGAGTGTTTTTGGCCAGCCGAGGAGGGAACGGAAAGTCCCACCATTCACTGAGCTGCATCCATTGTCAAGGGCATACATGTCTTAGTATACTCGTAGAGTCTGCCAGGCGCTATTACCGTACTTAGTCAACAATAAACCTGGCCACGTGCCTTCATGACTTAACAGATCTTGTGGTCACTGGGCGGTTTGCTCAAGGTCTGCTGTGCCAGCTACCTGCGAAGAGCTGGGGTGGCATACAGAGAGAATGCACGCAGCCAAACATCTATCAACACTGATGACCACACCAGTGTACAATTGCTTCCAATTCTGTGGGTAAGTAGGGAGAAATGAAGTTATTCTACTGTTTAATAACAGCTGCTATACCGCCGTAGAGCAGGAAATCTCTATTCCCAAGAACCATTCAGGAGCCACACCCTGAGGCGCAGAACTGCCAGGCTACGGTGTAAAGTGTGACCTGCATCCTGAGACAGGATATGAGGAATGTTGTGCTTGATCAACAGTTGGACACAGTTGACACAGGTAAGGGTATCAAGCTTGTCTCAGCCAGAGAATAGACAATTCCTCACCAACTTGGGAAGCAGCAGAGCATAACCTGGCATGGATTGATCACAATGGTAAAAGCAGCCATATGGCCCAAGAGTTTAAGATAGATCCTTACTGTGGTTTGAGAGCTCCTCTGAATTGTCCCTACCAGCCCTGATGGAGTCACAAATCTGTCTAAAGGGAGGTACACTCTGGCTGTCATGGATTCCAGATACGCTCCTATAAACTGTATCCTTTGTACTGGTACTAATGTGGATTTCTTTACGTTCAGCTGTAGACCCAACTCATGAAACAGAGCAAGGGCCTTCTGGGTGGAAGATAGTGTCTTGACAGAATGATCTTTGACCAGGCTTGAAAGAATGGTCTTTGAGTTACCGGAAGGCAACAATTACTTCCTTCCAAAGGTAAACCGCCACTACTGCTAGAACCTTTGAATATATCCTTAGATCCCACAGACAGGCTGAGCACTTGGTACTGGAAATGATCTTGGTCTATGATAAATTGTAGGTATTTCCACTATGATGGGTGTATGTTTATATTGATGTAGGAGTCTTGTAGGTGGAGAGATGAAAATCAGTCCCCTTCCTCTAGTGAAGTAATTATAGTAGCCAGAGTCACCATCCTGAATTTTTGGGGTTTCACAAACTTGTTAATATGTCTGAGATTGAAGATCAGCTTCCAACCGGCATCCTTCTTTGGTACTAGGAAGTATTGAGTAGAACTGTCTGCCCCTGCAAGGGAAAGGAACCTGTTCTACTGCTCCTAACTGGAGGAGTCCACCTTTTGCCTTTGTAAAAGCTCGTGAGAGGGTTCCCTGAAGAGGGATGGGGACTGGGAGGTGGAAGGGTTACTGGGCAACAAAATGGCAGATGAAATTCAGTGCTTACCAGTGCAAAGTAGTACATACTGGAAAAATAAAATTCCAAATACACATACAAAAGGATGGGGTCTAGCTGTTACTACTCAAGAAAGATCTTTGAGTCATTGAATCTAGTTCTCTGAAAATGTCTGCTTAATGTGCAGCAGCAGTCAAAAAAGCTAACAATGTTAGGAACCATTATGAAGGGGCTAGATAAGTGAAAACATCATAACACCACTATATAAATCCATGGTCTACCCACACCTTGAATACTGCATGTAGTTTGTTCACCCCATCTCAAAACAGGTATATTAGAATTGGAGGATAGGTCCACCAATGGCTATTAGCCAACATGGTTAGGGATGCAAGCCCATGCTCTGGGTATCCCTAAACTTCCAACTGTCAGAGGTTGGGACTGGATGACATGGGATGGATCACTTGATAACTCCCTGTTCTGAACATTCACTCTGAAGCATCTGGCACTGGCCACTGTTGGAAGACAGGATATTGAGCTATATGGACCATTGGTCTGACCCATTATGGCCGTCTTGTGCTTTTATGAACATTCACTTATACCATTTGTCATGAAGAAAAAAAAATCAAACTTACCCTGATTGTACCACCACCAACTTCTATAACTTTACCTCGATACCACATGATATCCGATCCTCTTACAACACAAGCTTCTTCCTTTTTCCAACAATATGGTTCCAGAAGACCAAGACATTTGAAGTTATTTTGTATATCAGTCATCAATTTGTTTAGTTCACTTTCTGAACAAGAATTGGGTAAAAGAGAAAATGAAATTCAAAAAATGGATTTCAAATTATTTATAGGTGCAAATAACTGTTTTAACCACTACATATACAGTTATACTAGGCTGGGGCTGTAGAACAATAATACAGAGGTTAAACTATACAGCTTTTCACATTTTAATTTCCAAATATCTTCCAACTAGGTTGTGAATCTTACTTATTGCAAGTCCTTATAATTCCATTGTGTTGGAATAATAGTGGCAAATTAAGAGGTTATATTATGGAAAATATATTTTCCATATTTTAAACCACCTAACGCTATCTAATGACAATGGCTGAAATAACTTCTAAGCCAATTTCATACTTAGTTATACAAATTCTTAAAAGAAGAGAAAATAGGATTTACATTATATCAGGATAAAACATGAAATCTAGTTTGATAAACCACACCCCTGAGAAAGTTACTGCTATTATTGAGAATATAAGGATAAATAGTCCAGGATTCTATCATGTTGGAAAGAAATCTAGGACTGCTTCTTTGTTTATTTGTAGAGTCTAACTGATTCCCAAACAGATAGCTTAGAGTTCTCAATGACAAATAAGTCAATACAGTAAACTTCGGCGCTTCCTGACATACAGAAGAACTCCAGGTGAACTGAAGAGCTACAGTTTCCAAAAGCATTCAGAGTAAATTTTAGGCACATAAGAATGCAGTTGAAGAGGGAATATTACAGAAGCAACAACTAATTCTGTAACTCTCTCTGAAGTGAAGAGTCTGAAAATAAGGCTTTGTGATTGCGTATCATTTTAACAAAACAAGGGGGAAGTTGATACAAATACAACTGTGACACAGCAGCAATGAACAAAAAGAGAGAAAGAGTTCCAGAGGAAGTAGCAATGACATTTTAGAGACTTACTTGACACTAACAGGTTTCCCCAAAAGTCCCTGAATTGTTTTACATACAAGTCATATCAACTATTGCAAAAGAAACAGAATCCTCAAATCTGGTCTGTGGGGAGTGGGAAGGGAGGATTATCAATTTTACTTTATTTTATAAAATCTGTATTTCTAATTTTGTAATCTGCAAATATGATCTTTAATAATTGAACAAAAAAATCTTTATTAAGACAACCAAGTGGTTAATTTTTTTGTAGCAGACAAAGTGTTATCTGGACACTGGGCAGATTAAAATGGATTTTTAATAAGCAATAGACTAGTATCAATTAGAAACACATAGATAGATTCATAGATATTAAGGTCAGAAGGGACCTTTATGATCATCTAGTCTGACCTCCTGCACAATGCAGGCCACAGAATCTCACCCACCCAGTCCTGCGATAAACCTCCCACCTATGTCTGAGCCACTGAAGTCCGCAAATCATGGTTTAAAGACTTCAAGGTGCAGAGAATCCTCCATACGAAAGATACTGAGTCAATTAAGCTGGAATTTTCAAAGGCACCTAAAAGAATTAAGCACCTAACTCCTACTGAAAGTCATTGTTATTTGGGCATATAACTACTTAAGGCTGGGATTTACAAAGAGGCCTAAAACTTTAAGATGTATTTTCACCTGATATTCAAGATGCAGTGTTACAATGTTCATTTCTTTTCCCAAATGCAGCATGACAGCTACTACTCTACATCTGTGATAAAGTACGAAGTCCAATAGCACATATAAAGCACTCAGACTGCTGTGAAGTAAAAATCAGAAATGGAAATGTGTCTTTTGTAGAAGGTGTCATCTTCCGGGTTGTTGGGTTTTTTTTGTGTATGATTTTTTTTTTAATGCCACAAGGACTTTTAACTTACAGACTACTTTTGCACAGATAACAGAGATGGTCAAAAGGAACTGGTCACATCCAAAGAATGGCACCTTCAGTGACCATGTATGCTCTAGTACTGCGCTCCTAGCTCAGCATTAGCAACTGAACCATAAAAACATGCATTTTTTGCAATTCAAAATCTTACCTAATGATTTGGGCATCATATAAATCGTTCCATCATCTCCAATACAGCTTATTATAGCCTGAAATTCTTTCATGTCAGGTATAATTGGAGGTTTATATTCTCCATCCATTCTTGACTCAAGCACTAGTTTCTTTGACTCATGTTCTGTAGGTTCATTAATAGAAAGAGTAACTTCTTTCTCTGGCACTAAACACTTTGGTGTACATTCAGTTTCTGAAATCAGCTCATTTAAACATAGACTCTCTTGCTTCAAAGGAACTTCAAGAGGTTTCTCAGGATCTGCATCTCTTATATCAATTTCATGAGTTCTATCAGATACAACACAAAATACGTCAAAAGATGAGAAACTCTGAAGCATGAAAGAGTAAGGTAATCTAAAGAAAAAGAAAAATGATCTAAGTTTGAAATTATAGCTATTCATTTTAACAAAACAGATATCAAAATATACTCACTCCATCAGCATAAGTAACTGCAATGTACATTAGACTGTGATGCGGATAATATGTTCGATCAAATGTAAATTTTAAAATGCAAATTTGTCTATAAAGCTTTCAGAAGAGAATGTAAGTTTTCTATTCCTGGGGGAATTCTGCACCAAAAAATTAAAAATTCTGCGCACAATATTTTAAAATTCTGCAAAATTCTGCATATTTTGTCAAAACAACACAATATAATCACACCAGTTTCAATTATTTTGGTAATTTATTTCAAAAATACCTGTCCGAAGTATGGCTGTAACAATACAGACAATGAAAAAGATTCAGGAAATGGTTTTTTTTTTTTGACAGAGTCCTTATTAGGCATATTAATACAGAACTCTGAGCAGGGTGGATAAAAATCAATGATTTTTTAAAAAAATAAATAAAAAACCCCAGGTTTTTATTTAAATTGGATTTTTTTTATTTAAATCAGATAGTTTTAATTAAGATACATTATAGCTCAAAGATATCTCATCATGGAATAGAGATTATAAATTTTAATTCTATAGTGTGAGAAAATATAGTCATGTAATGTTTAAGAGAAGTTTTGTAAATGAGTTCCAATAGTTCATGGATTAGGGACCCAATCTTATGGGGCTCCAGGGGCTTCTGTATAGATTATTTAGTTTAATCTTTCTATCTACCCAATGAGACTCAATGACTCAGTCTAGAAGATACCATCAGAGATGCTTAGTTTTGCAGTTCTCAAACTGTGAATTTGTGTCTCCAGAGAAAACATGCTTGTTAACGGTATTATTTTTTTAAACTAACTAACATATAGAGGTGAGAAATAACAGACCTCAACTCCATACTCCCTCTGCAAATTTGTGTACACAGAGTTAATCACTTATCTCTCTCTAAAAGTGCAAAATTTCAAAAAGTTCAATGAATGGAAGATTGTTGGGGGCAGAATAGATCTGGAAAAGCAGAAGTCTGAAGATAAATATGAAAAGGGAGGGACAGGCAGTAGAAGAAAAAGTGAAACTGTTTGAGCAGCATATTCCAGAAGTCTTGAGGTCTGAGTGTAGCCTTCATTGATTTGAGATCTACCATACCATTCTCTCACTAGAAGGGAAAACCTATAATGGCAGCAGGCTGTAAAAGAGATCCAGTTTGGGAATATTTTAATGAAGTTCCTCTACCTGTGGGTAAGACAGGCATGCATGCAAAATGCAAACAGTGCAACAAAGAAATGCAAGGCCTGGTTACCCAAATGAAACAACATCACGAGACGTGTTCCTTCTCAAGAGGAAGCTGCGTTGAAGATGATGAAAGGAATGTGTCTGAACATGCAGGATCTTCAAGTTGGTAAACTTTTTTATTTCATACTTCTTTCTTAAGGACTGCCTGCTTTCCTTCTTGAATTCTCATGTTTGAGGAAAAAAGATACTTGTTACTCTATAGTACTATCATTTTAGATGCAGTTGTGATAAAAAAATAGCTGAAATAGGCAGATCATCTTTTTACAATTTCACCTTTTCACCTGTCAGTAAATGCAATGAGTAATATTAAATGAGCAGTATGGTAATAATAATTAAATAACTGCATTGACTTATTTTGTTTAGGAGAATCCATCCTCAACATACAGGATTCTGAAGACTATTCACCTTCAAGATCACCATCATTTTCTATAGTTTCAGAGTTATCTGCCAATGACATTGTTTCAGTCACATCATGTATGTCACAGAGCCACAGTATATCTATCACCTGTAGCAAAAAGGAAAAAATAAATCTCCATCATCCAGAACCAACCATAGATAAGTTGGTGATAAGAACCAGCAGATTACAAAAAGAGGTAATTGATGAAAAAATTGCCTGGCTTGTTTATGCAACAACAAACTCTCCTTTCTGTATGATTGAGAACCCACGCTTCATTAACACGGTTGAGTCATTAAGACCAGGATACAGTCCACCCAACAAAGGAGATGTTGCAGGCAAATTGCTGGATAAAGTGTATGAAAGAGAAATTGAGCAGTGTGCAAACATCTACTCCTGGGGGAATTCTGCAATACTGAGTATGCACAAAGAAAAGGAGTACTTGTGGCACCTTAGAGACTAACAAATTGATTTGAGCATGAGCATGCACAGAATTCCCACCCCCCAAGAAAATACATTTCTGCCCCAGAAGTGATGCAGTTCTGCCTTTTTTCCCCACCAGGGGCCACTGTGGTGCCAGAACAGCTGGCTGTATTAATGCTGCTGGATGTTCTGGCACAACAGTGACCTCTGGTGGGCAAAAGGCAGAATGCAGCACTTCTTGGGCAGAAATATTTTTTGTGGAAAAAAATTCTGCGGGACACATGAATTCTGCGCATCTCCAGTGGCGCAGAATTCTCCCAGGAATAGCTTTTGTTTTACTTACAAAAGTAACTCAAATGCCACTCTGTATATGTCAACTTTGGAAGTAACCTAACGGAGAAGATCTGAAATAATGTAATATGAAAAAGAATATCCATACCTTTTGTTTCTGAAAGCCAGACCCTTTTTCATAAGATATTCAGAAATATTAATAAGCTGTCCTGCTTCATCGTTGCAAAAAATTTTCACAGGTAGTGGTTCAGATCCATCATTTTCCTGAAATAAATTTAAGATATGGAGGTTACTTATTGTAACTGGAAGTTGTTTGAGATCTCGTCCCTATCTGTATTCCACATGATGTAACTATGAGCACCAGTGTGCAGAAATTCTTCATAGCAGCGTCTGTTGACCTGTACGTGCTCCGTAGACCTCCTCGATCTCCCAACTCAGGGTATTAGAGTCAGTGTGGATCAATGTCTCTCCAATTCCTCCTTTTACCACAATCCCACAGGATCTGAAGCAGAGGGAATGGAGAACAGGCAGTGAAAAACAGATAGGGACCTCACAACTTGAAGAACTTCCATTACAGTAAGTAACTTCCATTTTTCCTTCGAATGATAGTCCCTATGTGTATTCCAGATGTGAGTGATTGTCAAGCGGTGCTCAGATTGGCGATGGGAGTGAGAAAGTTGGTAGCAAAGATGTCTCCAATACTGCAGATTTCATCACTGCATCTGCAGTTGAGGCATGAACTAAAGCATAGCTTGTTGTGAATGTGTAGATCAAGGGTGGGCAAACTCTTTGTCCTGAAGGCCACATCTGGGAATAGAAATTGTATGGCAAGCCATGAATGCTCACAAAAGTGAAGTTGGGGTGTGGGAGGGGGTGAGGGCTCTGGTTGGGGATGTGGGCTCCAGGGTGTGGCCAGAAATGATGAGTTCAGGGTTCGAGAGGGGGCTCTGGGCTGGGGAGTGGGCTGTGGGGGGCAAGGGGGCTCTGGCTGGTGGTGCTGGTTCTAGGGTGGAGCTGGGGATGAGGAGTTCAGGGTGTAGGAGGGTGCTCTGGGGTGGGACTAAGGGGTTCAGAGAGCAGGAAGGAGATCTGGGCTGGAGCAGGGGTGCAAGCTCTGGGGTGGGGCTGGGGATGAGGGGTTTGGGGTGCGGGAGGGTGCTCCAGGTTGGGATTGAGGGGTTCGGTGGGCAGGAGGTTGGGGTGCGGGGAGAAGCTCAGGGGTGCGGGCTCCGGGCGGTGCTTACCTCTAGTGGCTCCCAGAAGCAGCAGCATGTCCCTGCTCTGGCTCCATGGCTTCTGGGAGCCGTGTGGCGTGTCCCTCAACCCTGCGCTCTGGCTGGAGTGTGGCAAGCCCCAGACCCTGCTCCCAAGTGGGAGCTCAAGGGCCAGCTTAAAAGAGTTCGCGGGCTGTATCCAGCCCACGGGCCGTAGTATGCCCACCCCTGGTGTAGATGGAACTCCAGGTGTCCACCTTGCAAATGCCCTGCAGCGGAACGTCATATAGGGATGCTGTGATTGCATGGAGCGAGATCTTGCCGTTGTGGTGATAAAAAATCTCAGTGATTTCCTAATGGGTTTGGTTCTTTGTATGTAGAATGTCAAGCATGCTGGACAACGAGGGAGTGAAGTCTCTTGTCTTTAGTGGAAGCGGGGAAGTTTGGGACAAATACAATTAAGTGTACACTTTGATTGATGTGGAATTCAGAAACAATCTTGGGGAAAAACCTGGGGTATATGTGAAGAGAAACCTCTTCTTTGTTGAAAATGGTGTACGGAGAGTCCACCACGATGGCTCCAAGCTCGCTGACTCTCCTGGCTGAAGTGATATTCACTAAGAATGCTATCTTCATGGACAGGTGGGTCATGGAACTTGTCAGCATGGGTTTGAAAAGGAGACCTGTGAACATCAACAGGATGAAATTAAGGTCCCATTGAGATGTAGATTTGATCACTGGTGGGAAGGTACTGATTAGGTCTTTCATAAACCATATTGAAGCTGGAAGAGTAAAGATGGGGAAGGCACTAATTGCTGCGAGGTGTACTTGCAACGAACTAATAGAGACCTTAGGACTTCAGGGACAGGACACAGTCTAGGACAACGGTGATCCTTGCGGTGGCTGAAGAACGTTGGTGGAGTTGTGCAGAGACCAAAAAGGCATCCCCGTTTGACCAGATAGCAAGTTCTAGAAAAAGAACCTTTTATTAAGGTCTGTCTGGACAGGGGCCAAGCATGAGCATTCTATTTCCAAAGCCTATTCAAACACCAGGCCATGAAGAGGAGAGAGCCCAGACTGGGGTGCTTCACCCCCCCTCCCGCATCCTGGGTTAGGAAGAGTGGGAAAGGGTGGATCCTGATTGGAGGGCGGGCCAACATTGTTAGAAGTTCTGTGAACCAGAATTGTCTGAGCCAGTAGGGTGCTAAGAAAATGATGTTCATTCTGTCATGATTAAGGCTGTGAGTCTGTCACGGAAGTAACAGATTCCGTGACTTTCCGGGATCTCCATGACTTCTGCAAAGGCCAGTGCGGCTAGCCCAGGGGACACCTGAGCAGCTCAGGCAGCCCCTGGGCCAGCCGCACTGGCCACTGGTGGGGCAGTCTTGGCCCACCACGCCCCCCCTACCCCAGCAGTTTGGGTGTATGGGGCTTAGGGCTGGGGCAGACGGTTGGGGGGAGTGGGAGGGGTGAGGGCTCTGGGGGACGCTTACCTCGGGGGGCTCCCCAGAAGCAGCAACATGTCCTTCAGCTCCTAGGCAGAATTGTGACCAGGTAGCTTTGCACATTGCCTCCACCTGCATGTGCGGCCCCCACAGATCCCACTGGCCACAGTTCCTGGCCAATGGGAGCTGCGGAGACGGCACTCAGGGCGGAGGCAGCAGGCAGAGCCCACTGGCTGCACCTCCGCCCAGGAGCCAAGGGACATGTTGCCATTTCTGGGGAGCTGTGCGGAGCCAGGTAGGGAGCCTTCCAGCCCTGCCAACTCACCCTTCTAGCCCTGCCAACTCGCTCCCCACCTCTGGGGAAGAGGTGGGTCACATCAGTGGTGGTACACAGGTCTCAACCAATATGTCAAAAATTGCTGTTGGCCAGCAGCTGGGGGTAAGTAGGGGCAGTGGCAGTAGAGTGGGCAGAGAAGCAAGGCCTCTGAACCCTCTGGCATTTGCAAGTATGGTTGGCTGGGAGCTGATAATAAGGTGTATGAGGAGAGAGTGGCCCTGGTCTATAGACTGCCTCTGGTCTTTCCTCATGCAGCCTGGAGTATAAATCCCCAGAGAATGCCGAGTCACTCAAGTCCTTTAATGAATGCAAGGACTTGTCCATTATTTCATTAAAGAGATATGACTCATCAAAGGGGATGTCCTAGATGGTGTTCTGGACCTTCCTAGGAAACCCTGACAATTGCAGCCAAGAGTCCCTCCTCATAATTAAGCCTGTGGCCAGACTTCTGGAAGCTCTGTCTGCTGAATCTACTGTAGCTTGGAGAGCTACTTTTGCCACCATCTTCCCCTCAACTAAAAGGGACTTAGAAATTGGGCTCTGTCCCCTGTGGGAAGCTTGTCTATGAAGTCCTCAAGTCTGGAATAGTTATTAAAATTGTATTTCACTAAGAGATCTTCCCAGGAGATCCAGTCTCTGAGAGCCTTTATCTGTTGGGGTGGCCCTTTGACAAAGTGACCAAGCCCATTCTATAGTTGCCTGTGCCACCAGTGAGTTGGGGGCAGGGTGGGAAAACAAAAATTCACTTCCCTTAGCTGCAACAAAAACCTCTCTTTTTGGGTCTCTTTGGGGTAGAGGCACAGAATCCTGGGAGTGTGCCATCCCACTCTGGTCGGTTCTAGTATGGCCTCACTGATTGGGAGGGCCACCTTATTTTGTCCCTGAGGTTGCAGGATATCCAAGAGTTGGGTGGTCCTGGACCTCCTCTAGAGCAGAGACTCTCAAACTGGGGCGGGGGGGCACAGAATGTATTCTGGGTGGGTGGGGGGAATGAGAAGCTTTACAAAAAAAATCTTACTGTGCATATTTTACCCACAGCACTGAATAGGGATCTACTGAAAACACAGAGAAATCACACATTTTTCACGGATTGGTTAGGGCCTAAAGAGCAAATTTCGTGGATGTGTTCATACAGTTGTATATTCCAGGTCACCCTTACTTCTGCACTGCTGCTAGCAGCAGCAATACCTTCAGAGTGCCCAGCCAGCAGACACCACTCTCGGCTCTGCCTTCAGAGTTCCAGCTGTCAGTTGCTGGGGAGTATCCAGCGTTATCTGAAGCTGCAATAACTATCTTAATTCCTTTCTCCTCTACCTACTTAAGCAAAACAGCCTTTTCTTCTCTAGTTTACATAAAAAACAATGATCACGTCTTCAGGTAGAAGGGGATCTCCAGATAGCTCTCTCGAGCATCAAACCCAAGATGGAATAGTTCTGTTCCAAAACACAGGTGCACCCATCACACCAGTAACAGTGTGATGCCAGTAAGCTGTTTCTTACTTAAAATTTACATTACTATATACTTAAATGGCTCTGTTTGAATCCATGCCTTACTGTTTTTAATATTTAGTGAGACTTGCATGTTGCTTTTTTTTATTAACATATGTATTTGTGGGGGGGCATAAACTACTACAGGCATGAAGAAGGTGGGAATGCAATCAAATAAGTTTGAGAACCACTGGTCCAGTGGAGTTTGTAAGCCATTGACAATTCTTTGCAATAGCTCCTGAAACTGCCGATGGTCATCTGGCAGAGATGGCAAGGAAGGAGTGACCACTTCATCTGGGAATGATGAAGAAATGCCTGTCGGAACTGTTGGTACCTCTGGCTCCAAGTCCACCTCTTCCTTCTTGTACACCAACAGATCTGGTTGGCAGGAGGGACAGGAGCATTCCAACTCTCAAGAAGGACCTGAAAGCCTGCCATAAGGATCCTAGTGACTCCAATGAGACCAGAAAGAGGGATCAGCTGGTTGTGGGGAACCACAGGAGAATCAGTACCAGAGGTCCCTGGAACGTCATACCTGAAGGAATAGAGAGCATGACTCCTTGACTATCTCTGCAGAGATACTAGAGCAACTATCCCCGCTGACTCAAATGAGTCCGAAAACTGCTCCATCAGTAGGAGTGGGGATGTTGGTACTGGAGCACTCCTACCAGATGGGATGTCCTGGGATACCAATGTAGACACTTCCTCCAGAGTAATAAAATTCCTCAGGAGAACTAGGCCGGAGAGAAGTGGAGACTGTGGATAAAGGAGGAATATATCCTCCAGTGGTAAGTAAGTCTCCATATACCATTATGTCTGAGGGGTTCAGGCTGTCAACCCAGATGGATTGGGTGCATCTACAGCAGCTGGATGGTCTTCACATGAACAAGGTAGTACCAAAGATGGGCCTGGACCAGCTCCCGCAGGCTGAACTGGCAAATGTCTTTCCTTATGTTTCGGTACCAACGTGACTGATGGAACTGGCAGATCTTTCTTTCTATGTGCTTTGTCCTCCAACTTGGAGGTCTTTAGCAGAACTGGTTTGTTAGGTTCTGATCATGTCTCACTCAATCTGTACGGGTTTGGGGAGAAACCCTTATGCACAGTCCTTGATGGGGTAGTGGGAGGGTTGTCTGTCCTTATACCTATCAGATTACTCTCTATTCTCATGCGAAGTTCTGGATGACAAATCCTTGGTCTTAGGGACTGGAGACTCCGCTCCCAAGCACATGTTTGGAAGGGCTCTGCTGGTTAGCTGAAGCCAATGTACAGGGGACCTCCCTGGCCCAGATCAGAGAGGGGCTTTATAGCTTTCTCAGGCGAAGCTCCTGGAGTTCTTGAGTTCTGTGTGAAAAAGAGCAACTGCACTTTGCAGAGATATGCATTTCACCCAGACAGTAGTGGCAGCACTGACATTAATCATTGATGGAGAAATAGGGAGGGCAAGAGATGCAATTCTTGAATCCCAGGGCTGTGGGCATTGTCCTGGAGCCAGGGAGGGTTCCTCAATCAGGGAGAAAGAAAACTCTCTATACTAACAATACTATGAACTTTAACTCTTAAGCTAAGAAATATAACTATTTACCAATGTCTTTACAGGTTGTACAAAGAGTTGAAGGAGGACACAATTCTGCCTCAGGTTGCCCAGTGGTTAAGGAGGAACTGGAGAGGCATCAACCTGCACTGACTCTCATACCCTCAATTGGGAGCACAAGGAGATCTATGGCTCAAGTGCAGACAAATTGACAGTGCTCTGAAGAATTTCCGGACTCAGGTTCATGGCACACATGAGTGCCCTATGTGTGGAATACACATAGGGACCACCACTGGAAGAAGAATGTTTGTTATGCAACACAGATCCAATTCAAACCTTTTATTTTCCTAAAAATACTTCTTGTTTTCAGTTTTAACTCTTTACATGTCATATTAGCAGCCTGCCCAACCTTTTTGGTTAGGGCACTGCTCCCTATCGCAACCATTCATGACTTCTTCGTATCTTGCTCCTCTCAGCTCCTGGCTGCCAGAGAGACAGAGACCTGGATCCATTCTGACACTGCCTCTTGCAGCTGTCATCTCTTAGGGAGACCACTCATACTCTCCACCATGGTTCAGACCAGTGTGTGGATGTTGGATTTCCCCTCTCCCATTCCTGCTGCTTCCAATCCCTCCTTTTTCTCCCCTTCCCTCCTCTTTTGAGCAGCACTGCATCTGACTCTTCCTTCCTCTCCCCCCCGCAACCCCACTCCATGTTGCTGTCATTTACCAACCATTCAAGTAGTTCCCATTAGTCTTCCCCTTAGATTTTGAGTCCTGACTCTCTCTCCACCCCCGCTCCCACACTCATCCTTGGTCATTTCAACTTCCATATCGACGATCCATCTGAGCCCTTAGCTGCATGTTTCTTTGCCCACACTTCTTTTGACCTGCAGCCCTGACTCAACTGGCTGACTCATGAAAACAGCCATTCACTTGACTTGGTCTTCACCAATCACTGCTTTTTCTCTCTCTGAGCCTTCTGTTGCTGAGTTCCCCCTCTCTAACCATCACTTGGTCTCTATCAGCACACCCATCAGCCCCCCTCCCCATACGCCCTGTCATTAGGCTTTTCTATGATGACCTCTGATGACTTCTTGTCAACACTCAGCCCTCTCCTTCCTTTCTTCCCTGGATATGGGTTGCTGATTCCCTCCATCGCTCATGATACTGTACTGTTGACTCTTTAGCTTCCTCCCATCCTGGCTAACCCCCAGCCCAGTACACTACCAACACGGCTTCTACTCCTGTTCTCATGCTGTAGAGCATCTCTGGTGGAAATCCGAAGACCCTGCTGACTTCTTCAGTTACATATTTGTTCCCTCCTTTTTCAGTTCTGCTGTCCTCCTAGCTAAACAATTCTACTTCTCCAATTTAATTGATTCCCACGCCCACAATCCCAGACATATTTTTACCACCTTTGACTCATCCTCAACATTCTCTCCCCCCAGTTCTCTGTCTGCACAGGATCACACCAACATTTTCTAAGAGAAAAATGACAGAATACACTGATCTTCCCCCTTCTCAACCCTCTCCTTCTCCGCAGTCAGACACAAATTTCTCTTCAGCTCTCTTCCTGTTAATTAACCCCTCTACTTGCCCCAGTGACCCCATCCCACCTCCTTATCTCCCTCATGCTCATTCTCATCCTTTACGCTTCTCCTTACCCTTGCCATTATGCCATTCCTAAGGAGCTAATACACCCTTAAGAGAACTAGATATTTTGCATTCCCAGATATATGTATTAACGATCAACAACAGATCAAACATATCCCAGTTTGACTAAATGATCTAGAAAGGACAGATTCAAACTTCAAGATATGTCCTGAAATAGCAGCTTCAGTGAGCAACAACGAGCAAAACTCAAGTAGAAATGACAGCACATTTGTCTCCACCAGGTATGTTCCTGCAACTGGAGACTGATAATCTGTGCAAATTTCAACTAGCATGTTTGATTAATGAAAATGTGATATGTTTAAGTAACTAAAAAGGGGCAAACAAGCCTGGACAGGAATGTTACGTATATTTCTTATTTTGATTAAAGACCTGTACGATGATATTTGCTACAGCTCCAGTGAGGTAATAGGAGATACAATCACAAGCTGTTGCTGTCCACTGCTTGCTCCCACCAGCTGGTCTAAAATGGAAAAAATGAAAATCTGTTTTAGTGAAATAGAGAATATAGTTTTAATAAAGGTTGTCAAAGGTTGGATTTAAAAAAAAAACTACCCACCAGCAAGACTAAAAACTATCAAACCGCCCTTTCTAAGAAAAAAAATTATCCCAGTCAAATGAAAAGGAAGAGAAACAATAGTACCAGCTGCTCCACGATCAAAAAGCATTGTTAGATATTAAGGAGGAACACTAAAGTAGATTAAGATGGTCTCAAAAATAGAGAGAATTTGCAATATTTTAGTAGGAAACGCACTTCAGAAATCTGTTGAGTCAGCTATATTAATACAAGGTTGGATTTTCCCTCATTACTACAGGACACATGAGCTCAGATGTATTTGGTGGTTCCACTCTCACTCCAGAGGTGTCTTAGCTTACTCACTTGGGTAACAGGTGTTTGGCCTTCTCTCCCAATTCCTACAGCCTACAAGAGGGAAGAATCCTTCTGTCCCCCACCAACAGACCAGGAAAGAAAAGCCAAAATCCTCCCCTTGTATTTCCAAAAGATCCAGGTACTAAGTTGCCTAGGAAGACCAAACTTTACATACAGACAAGAAGCAAGCCAGGGAAGCCATGAGAACAAAGCATCTGTTCCCCCTGCCCAGTCCTGCAGTATGTAACTTAGTCCAAAACAAAGAACCTCTCCATCCATATCACAGTTAATGCTTTACTTGTATATGATCTGACATTAAAAAATACTTCATTAAAAAATTACAATGGCCCTACCACTATCTCACAGCATTATTCCAATATACAAGGAATAAATTACCTTATATCTACCAGTGAGCACTCCAGTGCTAGTGTCTCAATTGGCTTCAGCTTTTCATCAAGTTTTCTTAAACAGGTGATGTTCACTATTTCTTTAGCACCAAAATCATACAACACTACCTGTGAAAGATAAAAGATGTGAAAAAAGTTCTGAAAAAAAGATGATATTCTCAACATAAACAGGATATATCCTCTTCTAAAACAAATAAACTATATGTAAACACCTTTAAAATCCCTCCTGGCCAGAGGAAAAACACTTTCACCTGTAAAGGGTTAAGAAGCTAGGATAACCTCGCTGGCACCTGGCCAAAATGACCAATGAGGAGACAAGATACTTTCAAAGCTGGGGGGGGGGCTCTCTCTGCCTGATGTTTTTGCCAGGAACAGAAAAGGAATGGAGTCTTATAACTTAGTAAGTAATCTAGCTAGATATGCGTTAGATTCTGTTTTGTTTAAATAGCTGATAAAATAAACTGTGCTGAATGGAATGTATATTCCTATTTTTGTGTCTTTTTGTAAGGTTTTGCCGAGAGGGATTCTCTATGTTTTGAATCTGATTACCCTGTAAGGTATTTACCAACCTGATTTTACAGGTGTGATTCTTTTACTTTTTTTTCTTCAATTAAAATTCTTCTTCTAAGAACCTGATTGCTTTTTCATTGTTCTTAAGTTCCAAGGGTTTTGGGTCTGTGTTCACTTACGCAAATTGGTGAGGATTTTTATCAAGCCTTCCCCAGGATAGGGGTGCAGGGTTTGGGAGGATTTTGGTGGGGGGAAAGACGTTTTCAAGCGGGCTCTTTCCCTGTTATATATTTGTTAGACGCTTGGTGGTGGCAGCAATAAAGTCCAAGGGCAAAAGATAAAATAGTTTGTACCTTGGGGAAGTTTTAACCTAAGCTGGTAAAAATAAGCTTAGTGGGTTTTCATGCAGGTCCCCACATCGGTACCCTAGAGTTCAGAGTGGGGAAAGAACCTTGACACCATATATACAATAAATGTAAATAAACGACAAGGCATTTAAATACGTAAGTGAACAAAAAAGTCAGAAAGGAAATCCAGACCATGGTTTTAAGAGAATATAAAAGTATTTTCAAATATGAGGATGGGATGCATATGTAAGCTAAGAGGTCTGCTGGTCAGTTTAAATGTTTTTAGTTCCATCACATGTAATTTTCTCCGCACTAGACTTGTGCTTCCCCAAATGTCCATTTTCTGAAGACGCTCTAAGTCTCTACATTCATCAGACTATCATAAATGCCAGACCATTATCTTCAAGGAAAGTTCCCATCTGCTCAGGTATTACTGGAGATCTGACTGGCCTGATCCTCAAGTTTTTAAGGATAGCGCTGTTTCCCTCCATCCCCATTGAAGAGGCTGGCCTGGGCCACTAAATGCAGCAACTCTTGTATTGCTGGTCTGTTATACTATCAAGAGAGTCAGTGATCTGAGTACCAATGATCAATACTCATCTTTCACTGCCTTATCTTAGGTCTTGTGTACAATTAAGTTTTGCCGCTTTAATTATGCTGGTATAGTTAAAGTGGTTAGTTCCCTACCCCAGCGCAGATGCAATTATACTAGTATTAATTATTCTAGTTTGGGAAGTGCCTATCAACCTCCCTTACACCAGAGTAACTGTGTCTACACTAGGGCTTTTACCAGGAAAGCTATGTTAGCAGAAAATTACACCCCTAATAACTTGGTGCAGACCAACCCTTAAAGTGATATGAGTGTGATGAAACAAGCATCAATACAGAATCTTAGAAGATGAGGTCTCTTCCAACCCTAAGGAGGTCATCTAGTCCAACCCTCTGCTCAAAGCAGGACCAACACCAACTAAATCATCCCAGCCAGGGATTTGTCAAGTCAGGCCTTAAAAACCTCTAAGGATGGAGATTCCATCACCTCCCTAAGTAACCCATTCCAGTGCTTCACCACCCTCCTAATGAAATGCTGTTTCCTAATATCCAACCTAGATCTCCCTCACTGCAACTCCCTCATTGCTTCTTGTTCTGTCATCTGCCACCACTGAGAACAGCTTAGCTCCATCCACTTTGGAACCCCACTTCAGGTAGCTGAAGGATGCTATCAAATCTTCATTCATTCTTCTTTTCTGCAGACTAAACAAGCCAGTTCGCTCAGCCTCTCCTGATAAGTCATGTGCCCCAGCCTCCTGATCATTTTCGTTGCCCTCTGCTGAACTCTCTCCAATCTGTCCACATCCTTTCTGTAGTGGGGGGCCCAAAACTGGACGCAATACTCCAGATGTGGCCTCACCAGTGCCGAATAGAGGGAAATAATCACTTCCCTCGATCTGCTGGCAATGCTCCTACTAATGCAGCCCAATATGCCATTAGCCTTCTTGGCAACAACGGCACACTGCTGACTCATATCCAGCTTCTCATCCACTGTAATCGCCAGGTCCTTTTCTGCAGAACTGATGCTGAGCCAGTCGGTCCCCAGCCTGTAGCAGTGCACAGGATTCTTCCTTCCTCAGTGTAGGACTCTGGACTTGTCCTTATTGAACCTCATCAGATTTCTTTTGGCCCAATCCTCCAATTTGTCTAGGTCACTCTGGACTTTATCCCTACCCTCCAATGTATCTACCTCTCCCCCCAGCTTAGTGTCATCAGAGAAGGCACTTTAGATTCTTAAACCTTGGGTTGAGTGATGTAGCTATCTTTAGAAATTTCACATTACTACCTTCTTTGTGTTCTGTCAAATCTGCAGTGAAAGTGTTCTTAAAACGAACATGTGCTGGGGATCATCCAAGACTGCTATAATATGAAATGTATAGCAGAATGTGGGTAAAACAGAGCAGGGGACATACAATTCTCCCCTGAGGAGTTCAGTCACACATTTAATTAATGCATTTTTTTTTTAAACAAGCGTCATCAGCATGTCCTCTGGAATGGTGGCCAAAGCATGAAGGGGCATACAAATGTTTAGCATATCTGGCACATAAATACCGTGCAATGCTGGCTACAAAAGTGCCATGCAAATGCCTACTCTCACTTTCTGGTGACATTGTAAATAAGAAGAGGGCAGCATTATGTCCTGTAAATGTAAACAAACTTGTTTATCTTAGCGATTAGCTGAACAAGAAGTAGGACTGAGTGGACTTGTAGGCTCTGAAGTTTTAATTGTTTTGGTTTTTAGTGCAGTCATGTAACAAAAAAAATCGACATTTGTAAGTTGCATTTTCACGAGAAAGATTGCACTACAGTACTTGTATGAGGTGAATTGAAAATTACTATTTCTTTCGTTTATTATTTTTACAGTGCAAATATTGGTAATAAAAATACACACTTTGATTTCAATTACAATACAGAATGCAATATATATGAAAATGTAGAAAAACATCCAAAATATCTAATAAATTTCAATTGGTTTCTATTGTTTAACAATACAATTAAAACTGTGATTAATTGCAATAAATTTTTTTATTTAATCACGTGAGTTAACTGATTAATCGAGAGCCTTCCTATTAATATAATTGGAATGCAACACGTCAGTCCTCAGACACTTCCCAAACCACCAAACTCACTCTAAAGTTGTTCTGACTTTGATGAGACTTTAATGTTTGCAATAATGTGTAACATAATTAAAACTGAACTCCTCTGAAAAGCATAAATGATAAGTAAGTACTGATACAAAATGAGCAAACAATAGAATGTGTCTACAGCTAAAACAGATACATTTTAAACTAATTTAATCAAGTCTTATGTTACTTAATGAGATATTTACCTCTACAGTGGTTTCAGAGACAACCCTGCTGATTTTGCCTCTTTGCCATTGGTTCAGATCACGTATACGAATAGCACAGTACATATCACTTTCCCACTTCACTTGCTCAAACTTGGAATTTTCATAGATAGCAGCCATCTTTTCCTGTAAACTAACATTAAAAAAACCCATGATATCTAAACCAACTCCTCCCAAGACTAAAGACTTATCCAGTGGTTTGAGGAAGTATTTATCCAATTACTGCTGAAATACTATGTAATAACATTTCAGTAACTTTGTGGCAGGTACATAGTATTGGAAAGGTAGTAACTATGCTCTAACGTTACTATGCTCTCATAACCATGGAATTCTTTTCAGAAAACTCAATCCTTTTATGTAGCAGCATTTCTAATCTATTCCTTCTGATACCTTCTTTTAATTTTCAAGAAGCAATATAGTCCCCCCCATCCCCTTTGGTACCATCAAAAATAGATCTGGAGGGAATCCAAGTAACGTGTATTCAAGAAAAAAGGAAATGGCCAGAAAGGCAGAAAAAAGTGATTGGCACAAAATGGCTTACTTCGTAGACAAACTTTTTTTAAATAGTCAGCAAAAATCTTATACAGCGATCAGTGGATAAGGAAGTTTGCTACATTAATATTATACAGTTGCTTTGAAGTCTTTACTTGAGGGATGTCTGAATTAGGTGAAATGACGGAGCTCAGTAAAAGATATAACCCAATTCATATACTTCTGTGGAATTCTTGAAAAACAAACAACCCAACAACCCGTATTACAGCACATGGACAATAAATATCACTGGTTGTTACTGATACTACTTTAGTAAGATTACTAATGAAAGAACCAGGGAGGACAGTTTGGTTTTTTTTGACAATGTTAAATTTCTCCAACCCCAATCCTTCTTACACTGAAGTCAACTGGAATCGCATTTTTAAAATGGGGGCTAGATCAAGCACTTGTGATGGGGTGTGCTCCCAGCACTGGCACTGCTAGAGATGAATTAGGCCAGGTGGACCCAATCAGCTAATTATGCTTGGAGGCAGCTAATTAGAGAGAAGCTCACCTGTGCAGGACAGTTGGGGCTTCTACAAAAGACAGGAAAGTGGAAGAGGAGGGGGGTGTAGGGAAGGAATTTGGACTCACTTCCCGGGGAAAGGAAGGTGTGTTTGGGAGGCTGTAGAGATAAGTTGCCTAAAGTTACTCCCTGGGAGGAGAGAGTGAAGAGACTGCAAACCCAGAGGAATGGGGAGAACAAGGAGGTATGGAAGCAGCTCAAGGAAAGGCAGGAAGGTGCAGGGAACAGACCTTGGCTGTTGTGTAGAGGGTCCCTGAGATGGAATCCAGAGTGAGGATGGGCCTGAGTTCCCCTGCCAGCCACTGCGGGTGTGTCATAGTGTGGCAGTGAAGCAGAAGACTGCCTGATGCTGCTGGAGAGCAGGAACTTTGATACGCTTCCCCTCCCTCCCCCAAAAGGGAAACCACAGTAGTGACCTTGCTGGACAGCTGAATCACAAAGAAGACAGCTGTAGCTCCCGAGAGCTAGAGAGGGACTGCAGAGGAGAAACTGATGGAGTGTAACCACTGGAAGTGGTGTGACCCTGACCGAGCTAATCCCTGAACCACCAGGAGGCAGCATCATTCAGCAGTGAGGATAGCAAGCTGTCACAGCACTATAAGATGTTTAACTGCATATGTATTTAGTGAAACATTTTATAGTGCAAATCTATTGCTTTCCACACTATGTTTACTGGAGGGAAGGGAGGGGGGTAGGTAAAGAAAATGCAATAGCTTTGAAAACCAGAAACTGAGTACTGCTCCACTGTAAAAGAGTAGTGTTACAGTAATTTGTTTCTTTTTTAATTGATTAGAGTGATAAGATACACTTTAAAGACAACTCATAAGGCTTTAAAAATATTAACTGAAAAATGCTTCTATTTTGCTAGTTCTTACAATACCTTTTCAGTAACCTTTCTGACGACAGCCATTGTACAAAGATCTTATTTGGGGATACCACATGACTGATTCGCACTTGTAGTTCTTTGTTAGAAAGTGATCGTAAATCCTCGTTCTGTAGAGATTTTATGTTTTTAGAGTTTAAAATATCTAATGTTTCGGTTTCAAAAATTTCTTCTAGAGAAGGATCCCATACTTCATTATGCTTTGTAGCACTACCTTTGGTGTATCTGTATGAAAATGAAAAATACAGTTTGAGATGGAGTTTATAGTTCAAAATTTTACTTCCACTCCCAATCTTAATACTAGTTCAGCGGTAAGGTGTGCTACTAAAATTTAGGCAACAGAAAAGGCTAACGCTAAAGGTCTCAGAAAACAAAAACAACCCCCCCAAAACAAGCAAGCAACTCTAGTGTTTCTGTAGGGTTACAGTAAGCCCTTCTGATAGTTTTTGCTTGCTTACTCACATTGTGCAGTAACAATGTTTCTTTGAGATGTGTCCCCCTGTGGGTGCGCCACTGTAGGTGCGTTTGTGTCTCTGAGCCTCCGATCGGAAATTTTAGATAGCCGTGTCCATTCAGCCCGCACACGCTCTCTCCTTGTCTCATGGCTATCTAGTGCTGTGAATGTGAACTACCCTCAGTTCCTCCTCTACCGCAGAGTTCGTTCATGAGAACTCCAAAGTAGAAGGGTGGCTCATGGAGCATCCATATGGACACACATCTCAAAGAAGCATTGTTATTGTACAAGGTGAGTAACTCTTTCTTCTTCGAGTAGTGTCCCTGTGAGTGTTCCACTGTAGGTGACTCCCTAGCAGTACTCCAGATGGAGCGTTGTGGCTTCAGAGTCAAGTTTATTACTGATGTCAATACTGTGGATCTGAAGACAGCACTGGAAGCTGAGTATGAGTAACAGAATAATATTCTGTGAAAGTATAAGCAGGGCAGCAATTTGGATGTCTGCATATTTCTGTGATGGGGACATTTTAAATAAATGCTACAGAGGTGGAAATGGATCTCTTGGAGTGTGTTTGGACTCCAGATGGAGGTTGCAGATTACAAGGATGAAATCCATTTTGAGAGTCTGAGTTGGTATTAGCAAAAACAATGAGGAGTCCTTGTGGCATCTTAGAGACTAACGAATTTATTTGGGCATATAACCCACGAAAGCTTATGCCCAAATAAATTTGTTAGTCTCTAAGGTGCCACAAGGACTCCTCGTTGTTTTTGCTGATACAGACTAACACGGCCACCCCTCTGAAACCTTTGAGTTGATATTGCGGATCCCTTGGTTCTGTCTGCAATTGAGAGGAACAGTCTAGGAGATTTTCTGAAGTACTTTGTTCTGTCCAAATAGAATTATAAAGCTTTCCTGACATCAAGAGTATGTAATATTACTTCTCTGTCATGGTGAGGCTTTGGGAAGAAGGTGGGGAAGTGAGTAAGTTGATTCGTATGGAAGGACAAGATTACTTTGGGGAGGAACTCTGGGAGCAGTCTCAGTGTGACCTTGTCTTTAAAGAAAATTGTGAAGGGAGGGTGTGCCGTTAGTACTCCTATTTCACCACTAGGAATGCTGTCTTCATGGACAGATACATAAGCGAGCATGTGGCCATGGGCTCAAAAGTTGCCTTTGTTAAGCCTCTGTTAGATTAAGATCCCATGGTTGTGGGGGACATCTGATTTGTGGGTAGAGATTACTCACACGCTTGAGGAATCTCTTTGTTATCCGGTGGGTAAATACTGAATATTCCTCTATTTACTGGTAGAAGGCCATTATGGCCATAAGGTGTACTTTTAGTGAGCTGAGAGATAGTACCATCTTCTTGAGTTCTAGGATGTAGTCTAGTATTAATGGGAGAGAAGGGGATGCCAGGGTAATTTGTTTCAAATTACACCAGATTTGGAATCTTTCCCACTTTTGTACGTAAGTGTGATGATTTTACTGATTTTCTACTATGTAACAGCACCACTTTCACCGCCTCAGAGCAGGAGTTTTCTATGCATTAGAACCATCGAGGAGTCAAGCTTTGAGTCGGAGAACCTGTAGTGTCAGATGATGGATCTGTCTGGTGTTCTGAGAGAGGTGGTGAGGAAGGGAGGTGATAGAATCTCCTTCCTTAGAGGTTTTTAAGGTCAGGCTTCACAAAGCCCTGGCTGGGATGATTTAACTGGGAATTGGTCCTGCTTCGAGCAAGGGGTTGGACTAGATGACCTTCTGGGGTCCCTTCCAACCCTGATATTCTAAGGGGCTGAAAAGTAACTGGTGGGCACTTTGCTAGCTTTGTTAGGAATGAGTACCATATTTGGTACCTCGGCCATGTGGGAACTCTCTCTTGGCATGGGGCTGAAGATGGAGCTTCCCTCTGCTTGTTGATGTAAAAGATTGAGGCAGTGTCGTCTTTCAAGACCCGCACCATCTTGCCTGAGATCTGGGGAAGGAACACCTGGCAAGCCGAACATAATGCTCTGAGTTCTTCCTTGGACCAGAAGCCGAGCCCTGAGACTGTCGAGCTGGGCTCCCCACCTAGGTCTGATGCATCCGAAACCAGGCTTACTGACTGATATGGTGTGGCAAAGGGTACCCCCTTTTATTACAGAATGCGGGTCACTCCACCAAATCAGTGGAGCCAGGGCGGCCAGTGGAACAGTGAGTACTGAGTCCAATTTGTGTCTGCCTGGAGAGAAGGCCAACATCAGACACAACTGTAGGGGTCTGAGGCATAGCCACGTGTACTATACCGCATAGGTACATGCTGCCATGTGACCCAACAGTTTGAGGCAAACCTGGGCAGTTGTAAGCAGGTGGGCTGTGACCTGGGCAATCAGGTCCAACATAGTTTGGAATCCGGCCTCTGGTAAATAGGACTTGGCGGAGTTGAGCACTGTCCCGATGAACTTTACTCTCTAAACTGGGACCAAAGTTGACTTTTGCTCATTTATTAACAAACCCAGCGCCTGAAAGGTGGCCCGCACTATGCCAATGCTGTGCTGAACTTGAGCCTGCGAGCGGCCCTTGATCAGCCAGTTGTCGAGATACAGGTAGACTTGTACGCCTCAAAGTCTGAGAAAGGCTGCAAGCACCACATACACTTTGTGAAAACATGTGGGGTTGCAGGCAGGCCAAAGGGAAGCGTGGTGAATTGGCAGTGGCTTTGACCCACCACAAACTTGAGGAATCTCCTGTGTCCATGGAAGATGGAGATGTGGAAATAAGTATCTTTCAAATTGTTAGAAGGGTCCCTGAAGAGGGACAGGGGAGGGGGCTGGAAAGGAGGGGTGGATGAAAACTGGAGGGTGTAACCAGCTGTTATAGTGCTGAGCACTGAACGGTCCAATATCATGTAAGACCATGCTGGGCGGAAGGGCAACAGGTGATTCAAAACAAACGGGGAGATGGATCCGGAATCAAGACTGGTATGCCTGCCTGGCCCCACCGGAGTATCTATGGGAGCTGAGTGTGAAGCTGAGGCAGAAGGTAAGGTAGGACAACATTTACAACTCTTTCCTTTCTTTTGTACGACTCCTGCCTGGAAGGCACTAGAAATCTGGATGCTGCTGAGGCCTAAAATGCTTCCTGGAGGCTGGGGTCATGTAAAGACCCAGGGAGCAAAGTGTGGCCCTCAAGTCTTTGAGGTCGTGAAGCTTGGAATCCGTCTGTTCAAAGAACAGGGAAGTACTCTCGAAGGGGAGGTCCCTGGACAGATTGTTGCACTTTGTGAGAGACGCCAGATGACTGGAGCCATGAACAATGCCTCTTAGTGACCACTGACAGCATTGTTCTGGCAGTAGAGTTTGCTGCATCCAGAGCTGCCTGGAAGGACATCCTGGCCATCCATCTTGCTTTCTTCCAGGATGGCCATGAACTCCTGCCTCAATTCCTGAGGCAGGGAATCCTTAAAATTTGGCCACAGAGTCTCACAGCTTAAAACTGTACCTTCACAACAGGGCCTGCTAGATAGAGATTTGTAACTGGAGGCTGCCCGTCGAATAAACCTTGCAGCCGAACCGGTCCAGTCTCTTAGCCTCTTTATTTTTGAGACTAGAACTTGACTTGCCTGTCTGTCCTACCCATTTGCAGCTGACACCACCAGGGACCCCAGGGTGTGTGTGGTGGGGGGAATGCGAGTTCAGATACTCAAAACCACTGGCTGGTATGTAGTACTACTTCTACGCCCTTTTTGAGGTAGGGAGCAGAGATAAAGGGGTCCTGCCATAGTGCCTTGGCAGCTCTCAACACCGCATCATTAACTGGCAGAGCCACTGTGGAGAGCGCCGCTGCAGCCAGGATATTAACTAGGCTGTGCGCAGACTCTTTCAGCTCCTCCACTTCCCAGCCCCAAGTTTGTGGCAACCTGCTTCAAGAGCTCTTTATGGGCCCTGAAGTTATCCGGTGGAAACGGGTTACTAAGGTCTGAGACTGCCTGACAAGGAGATGACAAGGAAGAGACCTGCGCCGGAGGAGGGGCTGCTGCTTCTTCCTTCACCTGCACCACTTCCATTGGGGCCACTTCTGGGACCTCGGTATCGGGGTCAGTACTGGAGTCAAGATCCGGTGCTGGATGGGAGAAAAAACCTGGCTCACCTCTTGGACACTACTGAGTATGAAGAGTGAGAAGGGGGCCCTGGTACTGGGGGAAACCCCCACGGGTTCCAATACTGCCACTGCATTGGCTGGTGGCCAAGCGGCGGTTCTGGGGCCGGTACCAAAGTCCTGTGCATAAGTTGGGTACCAGTACTTCTTCAGTGGGGCAAAGGATTCCTTTTTGGACTCCGAGGAGTATTCTTCCCTCTGAGACCATCGAGGCGCTGTAACTGCTTCCGCCTCCAGGCAGTGCCAGGGAACCAGTAACAGATGACGGGCCTGGGACCATGGAGGATTTTCCTCCAGACGGTGCCGTGATGGTCAGTGCCATGATGGAGCTCACTGCCCCGTGATCCCTTCTTTCCCCAGTAGCCCTGGCTAGAGGGGAGTCTTGGGGGGTGGGCGGGATCAGGAGAGACATCAGAACCTTTGCTGCCTGGAAAGCCTCTGGAGTCAAAGGGGCCCATGGGCACGAAGTCCCACGACTGCTCCTGGGAGTTGGAGGTGGGTCCTGGACTGGACTTGGTGCTTTAGTAGGAGTTGCCAGAGCCAACAGGGGTTCTGGGAATGATGAGTGCTCCGGCAGGGGTCTCACTGTGCTAGTCACTCCCCACTTTGCCTTCTTCGGCACTGGGGATGCCCTCTCATGGTATGCTGTTTCTTATATTTCTTTCTTAGCAAAAGCGATGGAGAATGATGCTGGAAAAAGCATAGCGCTGGTAGAGTGCTTTGCATGGAAGCCAAAGTCCTTGGTGCCAATTCGAAGCAGCTTCGCTCTGAGTATTGTCTGAGGGCTGCCTCCATCAGTAAGGCCTTCAGACGAATATCTCTATCTTTTTGAGTGCGTGATCTGAAGTCCCTGCAGATCTGGCACTTCTTCTTAATGTGAATTTCCCCGAAGCACCTTTGACAGCTAGAGTATGGGTATCTCACTGCCATGGGCTTGCCAAAGGAGGCACACGTTTTGAACCCTGGGGCATGCCCAGCCCGTACGATGAAAGTCCCTCGACGAAAGGAACCACTATTCACACTATATACACTAACATCAAGAACTATATATACTAACTACAAAAACTATACAATATACTACAAAATCCAAACCACTGGGAAAGAAGACTTGCAAGAGCAAGAAGGACTGTTCCAAGCAACTGTCACGGGCAGTAACAAGGAACTAAGAGGGTGTGGAACTGGTGGCACCCCTTATACCACCACATACACAGGCAGCTCCAGGGGGTGCTAGAGCTGGTCCTACAGATACAGTTATGGGAAAAATCTCTGGCAACTGCACACAGCATGCACATATCTAGCATGGAATGGACATAAGCAAGCACTCAAAGAAGTTAACTGCACTATTCACAGTATATAAAATTAAATGTATGCCTAAGTGTTTGAAGAATCCAGGTGAGAGTTTCTCCCAAGGACCAAATCCGGGTGGATAAAAAACAATGACTTTTAAAAATACATTTAAAAAATCTGATTTTTTTATTTAAATCTGATTTTTTTGATAAAATGCTTTGAGGAAAAAAACCTATCTATAGATAGTTTTAATTAAGATACATTATAGCTCAAAGATATCTCATCATGGAATAGGGATTATAAATTCTAATTCTATAGTATGAGACAATATAGTCATTTAATTTTAAGAACAGTTTTGTAAATGAGTTCCAATAATTCACAGATTAGGGAGCCAAATTTATAGGGTTCCAGGGGCTTCTGTATGATTATTTAGGTTAATCTCTTTCTATCTACCCAATGGGACTCAGTGCTCAGTCTAGAAGATACCATCAGAGATGCTTAGAGCTTTGCCGTTCTCAAACTGTGGATTTGTGTCTCCAGAGAAAACATGCTTGTTAACAGCAAAAATGTTTTTAAAATAAATAAAATGAATTAATGAATATATAGAGAGAGGTGAGAAATAAGAAGACCTCAACCCTATTCTCCCTCTGCAAATCTATGTACACTTACCTCTCCCTAAAAGTGCAAAGTTTCAAAAAGTTCAACGAATTGAAGATTGTTGGGGGTGGACTAGATCTGGAAAAGCAGAAGTCTGGAGATAAATGTGAGAAGGGAGGGACAGGCAGTAGAAGAAAAAGTGAAATTGTTTGAGCAGCATATTCCAGAAGTCTTGAGGTCTTTCTGAGTGTAGCCTTCATTGATTTGAGATCTACCATACCATTCTCTCACTAGAAGGGAAAACCTATAATGGCAGCAGGCTGTAAAAGAGATCCAGTTTGGGAATATTTTAATGAAGTTCCTCTACCTGTGGGTAAGACAGGCATGCGTGCAAAATGCAAACAGTGCAACAAAGAAATGCAAGGCCTGGTTACCGAATGAAACAACATCACGAGAAGTGTTCCTTCTCAGGAGGAAGCTGCGTTGAAGATGAAAGGAACGTGTCTGAACATGCAGGATCTTCAGGTTGGTAAACTTTTTTATTTCATACTTCTTTCTTAAGGACTGCCTGCTTTCCTTCTGGAATATTCTTGAATTCTCATGTTTGAGCAAAAAAGATACTTGTTACTCTATAGTACTATCATTTTAGATGCAGTTGTGATAAAAAATAAATAGCGGAAATAGGCAGATCATCTTTTTACAATTTCACCTTTAAAATAGTACTGAGTGTCAGTGAATGCAATGAGTAATACTAAATGAGCAGTATGTTAAAAATAATTAAATAACTGCATTTATTTATTTTGTTTAGGAGAATCCATCCTCAACATACAGGATTCTGAAGACTATCCGCCTTCAAGACCACAATCATTTTCTATAGTTTCAGAGTTATCTGCCGATGACAGTGTTTCAGTCACATTGTGTATGTCACAGAGCCACAGTATCACCTGCAGTAATAAATAAATAAATCTCTGTCGTCCAGAAACAACCATAGATAAATTGGTGATAAGAACCAGCAGATTACAAAAAGAGGTAATTGATGAAAAAATTGCCCGATATGTTTATGCAATGAACTCTCCTTTCCATATGATTGAGAACCCACACTTCATTAACATGGTTGAGTCATTAGGACCAGGATACAGTCCACCCAACAGAGCAGATGTCACAGGCAAATTGCTGGATAAAAGTGTATGAAAGAGAAATTGAGCAGTGTGCAAAAAGGTCTAGAGGGTAAAATTATTAACCGGAATCTTGATGGGTGGAGCAATGTCCACAATGATGCTGTTGTATGTGCTTGTGTGACAACAGAAAAAGGGAATGTTTTCCTTACAGAAACAACTGATACATCAGGAAATGCACACAGAGCAGAATACTTACAAGTAGCAATTAGTAAAAGCTATAACAAACTTTGGGGAAAAAATTCAAATGTCTTGTATGCAGCTTGGTCACAGACAATGCTGCAAATGTATCCAAGATGAGAAGAAATTATTTAGAAGACAGTAGAGAGAGTCCCAAGCTAACAACATACAGTTGCACTGCTCATTTGATGCACCTCCCAGCCAAAGACTTCAGTGTTCCACAAATAAAGGCTAATGTTGTTGAAATTGAAAAATACTTCTGTAACAACCACTTTGCAGCAGCTGCTCTGAAAAAAGTGGGAGGAACCAAGCTAACGCTCTCCTCACAAGACATGCGGTGGAACTCAGTAGTGAACTGTTTTGAGCATTATATCAAGAACTGGCCTAATCTGATGACAGTTTGTGAACGAAATTGTGAAAAAATAGATAGCACTGTCACAGCCAAAGTTCTCAACATTGGGCTTAAGAGAAATGTTGAACACATGTTGAGTACCCTGAAGCCTATTTCTGTAGCCTTCAACAAAATGCAGGGAAATAGCTGTTTTATTTCTGACGCTGTTGAAATCTGGAAGGAACTGAGTGAGATCTTAAAAAGACATATGCAATGACAGAGTTAAATTACAAGAGTTAAAAAAACGAATGGGACAAGCACTATCGCCAGCTCATTTTCTTGCAAATATTCTCAATACTCTGTATCAGGGTCAAACCTTAACTGCTGCTGAAGAAGAGGAGTTGCCTATGACATGGACATCCAGTAATCATCCCTCCATAATGCCAACTATAATAAACTTCAGAGCTAAGGGTGAACCATTCAAGAAATATATGTTTGCTAATGATGTTTTCAAGAAAGTCCCACCAGTGAACTGGTGGAAGTCACTTATGCACTTGGATTCAGTGAATCTCACTTTTAACAGCAGTAGCTTCTTCTGCAGGTGCAGAAAGAATATTTTCTTCCTTTGGACTAATTCATTCCAAATTGAGAAACTGTTTGGGACCTGAAAAAGCAGGAAAGCTTGTTTTTCTTTTCCACATTATGAACAAACAGGAAAATGAAGGTGAAGACGACTGAGTTAGCTGAGGAAGCCAATATTTTAAGTTTCTCATGTTGACCTGGCTGACACAGTCGATTTAATTTTTTTTTAAATTTCATTTAACTGTTTTAGTTAAAAATAATTTTAACAAAAACAAACCTGATTTTAAAAAAACTTGAATGTTTAAATTCAAAAATTCATATGCTTGTTTTGTTAAGATATTATAGGTTTGCTGTTGAAGAAAAAAATCCAGAATACATAACATTGTTGTTTTAGTTAAATAAAACAATTGAAATGTCTGTCTGGCGATGTTCTCCTCCTAATACAGCATGGCAAGAAAATCCTCCAAATATTAATGATTAACCTGCTGAACTGGAGATAGTTCACCTCCCAATGACTTCATAAATGTCTGCTTCAATTACCTTTAGTAAATGAAATAACCAAACAATCATTCATTTTCTGATATAGCTGTAAAACTAATCTGAAAAGTTTTCAAAATAAATCATTTAAAAATGCATAGTGTGTACCTTCTAAAAATGAAACCTACATCTATCTCTGAGTTGTGAAGAATATGTATTAAGGTTATAACAACCAACAAGAAGGTATTCTGTCCAAATGAACTTGTAACATAGTTTTAGTTATAGAGGAAACAAACTTCTATCAGCTATCTTGCTATAGTCAGTATTGTATTTAAAATTTGGGTGTATTTGGATAATTTAATGGTCAGTTTGCACCATTCACCACTTTTTTTATTACATACATTTATCTTCACTAATGGAAATTCCAGTCAGAATGGAAAAATTATGACAAATGAGCTGCATAAATAATAGGTTACAGTTAATAAGGTTTATATATACGAGGGAAACAATGCCAGCTAAAAAGAGACAAAAATCAAGTGAAAAATTCAAATGGAAAAGGAGGGAAGAAAAAATGGCCATATTGCTATCTTGCTTTTTGGTAGGTAATTGTGACACTGAGCAAGGGTTAGTGACCAGCAGGCTAAGTGACCTAAAAATCAACCTTTAGGGACATAAGAAAATTATTGAAATGGTAAACAGGGCCATTTCTTGTAAATAGCTAACGAAGTCATGTTAGATAGACTAGAGCTTTGAAATGTAAACCTATATTGTTAGAGAATTAGAAGTAAATACAAATTGTATTTGTCTGTGTTTACCTATATCTGTTAGAAGTTAACAATGTGATCTCATTAGTTTGTAGATGACAAACTTCTGTTCCTGTCTGTTACTATATTCTATTGATTCAGGGATTAAAAGGGAATATTAGCAATTAGATTAAATGTGTGATGTTATATCATCATTGTCTTTATTTCTCTTTCAAGTTTGTAGTAAACTATCAATAAACAGCTTGAATGTTAATTACCATATGCTAATGAGTGCACTTAGGAAATAGGGATTTTACTTCAAAGCAACAATGTGCATTACCTATTCTTCATTGAAGGAATGCTTGCTGTGTTATCTGCTGTCAAGAGGCTATTAGCACACTAGAGAACTATAAAAGGAAGCTTCAGGACTGATCCTTACCACCACAGATCTCATTAACCTTTGTCAAGGGAAGTTCAAACTGTGAGACTGAGGTCTCCAGGTACCTTGGATTATCCCTGCTAATTCTCATGGAAGAATCTGAACAAACTCTACACATGGATTGCCTATTGGACTATAACTTTTAAATTGATTCCAGAAAGACTTTCATAACTCAGCAACCTCGCCATCTCTCCAATGAAACTGACATAAAAACTTTATTCATTTCTGTATGTATAATAATCTTTAACCACAGTACTCTTTTTTTTTTAATCTTAGATTAGTTAATAAGAATTGGCTGTAAGCGTGTATTTGGTTAAGATCTGAAATATTCATTGAACTGATGGGTAACGTGTCTGATCTCATGGGACTGGTACAACTTTATACATGGTGAATAAGTTTTTAAGTAATCCTCACCATATTTGAGTTGGCTGTCTGGGTGGGAACCCAGGACTGGATTGCTTAAGGACAGCTGTATTTTTCGTTTCTTGGTAATCAGTAAGGTATTATAGAAGCTGTTTGATTACTGGCTTGGTGAATCTAATTATTAGAATAAACCACCAGTTCTGGGGATCGTCTGCCCCATTCTTTCAAGTTTGCCCTGAGTGAGCAGTCTCAGTTTGGCCCCTCCAGCAACCATGGTCACAGTAATACAATACAATTTCATATGTAGCTTCACAGCAAATTCCAGGAGCATGTCCACTTGCTGAACTACAGCAGCAGTAAATAGTCAAATGGCGAAAAAATAAATAACTTTGTTGTGTGAAGTTAAATTAATTCCATTTAGGTGCCTAACTTATGTAACACAAATTAACAAATTTGGCCAATATACAGAAAATGTTTACTCTACTATGATCTATAGATACACTTATGCCCTGGCAGATGACAATCCATCTAGTCACTTCCCCAAGAAGTAACTAAAATGACTATTTCTATTAGAAAACATTTTTGTTTAGTGGCTTTCTTATAAATTATTTGTTTTTACCAAGAAAACTGAGACTTTGTAACATATTTAAATTATCTTAATTCAATTAGCATTTAAGACTAGGATGAAACACCTATATAGTTAACGTTTACCTCCAATACCTTAACCTGCTATTTTTCGTCTAGTTAAAGACTACTCAAAAACACTCATCAAAAAGTATAAATCTCTAGCTGTTGCATTTTTGCTTAACAATAGTGTTTTATTAACATATAGACAATGTCATCAATGTCAGCTGGAAAATCCAGACTCAGACAATTCCAATCCCCCCCCGCACCACATACACAATGGTAGATTATAAATAGAATACTTGCCCTAGCACATAAGATGCTAGCTCTTCTTTAACTAGCTGACTGTTGAGACTAGAGGATCTCTTTCCAAGAACATCTGGGGAGTCAAAGAGTTCAACCGATAGAACATTATCTTGTGATACACCTCCAAAACAGATAAAGATAAAGCTTAATTTAAAAAGTGTCCAGTAACGACAACACTGAGAAAGTTTGTAGTCTGAGGGGTGAGAGAGGGTGTACAGGTGGGTAGAGGCAGATAGAACATTGAAAAATGTAAATCTACCAAGGTCTGATCTGCAAAATAAAAACCACATCCAGTTTTAACGCAAATTCTTTAGACAGTCCCAACTTTACACCCATATCCATTAAAGATTTTTTTTGGTGGCTTCTACAACATTATGACCTAACAGCTAACTATTGCTCAAAGCTTCATTTATTAGGCAGTTTCCACATTAATTTTTTTGGTACTGACTTATATAAGAATTCCCATCTCACATAAAGTTACACTTTACCAAAAACAATAATGGGAAAAATCCCACGGAACAGACATGATTTGAAATTCAGCAGCACATAGTATTGGCCTGTTTCAGAGGAGCAGATCACCCAAACCTCCTCCTGTGGATAGCGAAAGCCATGAATAATAAGCATCTCTGAAATTAAACCCTACACATTAACGCAAACCAGTGTTTACACCACTTAACACTCACATTGCCCACATGGAACTGAAGACATAAATGGTGTTGTAATTTGGCTTTCAAGTCTATAAAGTTTCATTGCAATTACATTACATTTGGAAACTCTCAGCCAATCACGTTACTTACTGCAAATATGAATGTTCTTATTTTTTTAGGTTTCAGAGTAACAGCCATGTTAGTCTGTATCCGCAAAACGAAAAGGAGTACTTGTGGCTCCTTCGAGACTAACAAATTTATTTGAGCATAAGCTTTCGTAAGCTACAGCTCACTTCATCGGATGCAAAGCTTATGCTCAAATAAATTTGTTAGTCTCGAAGGTGCCACGAGTACTCCTTTTCTTTTTGCTTATTTTTTTAAGGTCAGGTTTTTAAGGTCAGGCTTAACAAAGCCCTGGCTGGGATGATTTAATTGGGGATTGGTTCTACTTTGAGCCGGGGGTTGGACTAGATGACCTCCTGAGGTCCCTTCCAACCCTGATATTCTATGATTCTTTGGTAAAAGGGCAGATCTATCAGCAAACTTGAGGGGGAGTAATTATAATAGAGTGGATTTCTCTCATTTAACATATGAAAGTATTTACTTTATTTGATATGCGATGATCTGAATATGCACAATGATTATTTATAATTATTTAACAATATTAGTTATGTAATAGACACACTACTGATAACTTACTAATGACTGAGCACAGCATAAATTTAGCTTGAGTCATTTCTTCAAATCTTTCCTTTGCTTCCCTACTCCATTCATTTCCTCCTTTATAGGATTCAATATGAGCCAGCTTGCTCCTGATGGCCTAAGTAATAAATCAAATTAGATACCTGTTATCACATATCCTCAGTATGCATTTAGGGCCAAATCCTTGTCATAAAAGGGAGCAGGGTGGCATAAGGAACCCGCTTACTGCCCAGTGTGGGCTAAACATATCATGGGCTTCAGTGAAAGGAGAAAGGCTGCCACTGGGAGGTTAGCACCCCTCATTCTGCACAGGTGGGTAAACAATGGGTACAACTTTCACCTCATTGTGTAGATTTAAATGGAATTAGTGGGCTGAGTCAAAGATAGTGCAGTGATAGGGTCACGGCGAAACACTAACAAATTAGCCATTCTTTGGATTTTTGAGTACAGAGATCTTGGCCTGCATAGTCTTATGGCAAACATGCTAGAAAATTCATGCCAAAGGCTGGAGAGTTCGGAAACCTATTAAATAGGATGTGCAAAAGAAAAAGGATAAAAAAGGCATTTTGAAATTGAATGATTATGCAAAACAATCAAAACTTATCAAGTCTCTTTTACAGAGAGATATCGTTAGTCTCTCTTATTTTGTCAAACAATCCTTCTTAGCAGAGAGAAAAAGTATTAGTTCTGTTGCTGAATTTTGAACTGACCCTGTGAGTTGGTGTTTACTTTTCCAGCTTTGGACAAGACAGTGTGTGGGGCCGGTGGGGGAAGAGGGGGAGAGAAGGAGGGGACAGAAGAGATACAACAGTAAAGCTGGGGGGAGAAAGGACAGTTACAATTACATTTTTTGTAACTGGTGCTCTTCCAGATGTGCTGCTTATGTCTATTCCATTCTAGGTGTGTGAGCTCGCTACATGCACCAGTGTCGGAAGTTTTTCCTCTCAGTAGTATCCGTAGGGGATTGGCTCTGGCAATCTCTGGAGTGGCGCACATACGCTGCAGTGTAAGGGGCGCCGCCGGCTCCTCCCACCCTCAGTTTCTTCTTGATGGGAACTCCGACAGTGGGGAAGGAAGGCAGGTCATGGAATAGACATAAGCAACACATCTCAAAGAATACCAGTTACAAAAAAAGGTAACTGTCTTTTCTTCTTAAAGTGCTTGCTCATGTCCATTGCATTCTAGGTGACTCCCAAGCAGTACCACCAGAGACAGGGAGGAGTTCATGGATGTATAGACTGCAACACAGCCCTGCTGAACCCAGCGTCATCTCTGGCCTGCTGGGTGATGGCATAATGCATGGTAAACGTGTGCACTGAAGACCATGTCATGGCCCTCCAGATGTCCTGGATAGGGACATGGGCTAGGGAGGCCGCCAAGGATGCTTGCACTCTGGTCGAGTGGTCTTTCACAATCGACGGTGGCTGGGTCTGAGCCAGCTCATAGCAGGTATGCATGTCAGGAGGTGATCCAGTTTGAGATAGTCTGAGAGGACACAGGAAGGCCTTTCATTCTTTCCTCTGTTGCTACGAAAAGCTGACTCAATCTGTGGAATGACTTGATGCACTCCAGATAGAAAGCCAGTACACATCAAACATCCAACATGTGTAGCCGCCTTTCCTCGCTAGAGGAGTGCAACTTGGGGCAGAACACCGAGAAGATGTCCTGGTTGACGAGGAAGGAGGACACTACCTTGGGCAGAAAGGTCAGATGGGGCCGCACTTGTACCTTGTCTTTGTAAAAGATGGCGTATGGTGGCTCCGATGTGAGGGCCCTCAGTTCAGAGACCCTCCTCACTGAGATAATGGCCACCAGAAAAGCCACCTTCCACTAGAGATGAGAGAGGGAGCATGAGGCCAAAGGCTCAAAGGGTTGGGCCAGTGAGCCTCGAGAGGACCAGGTTGAGATCCCATTGGGGAACCGGGTCTCTGATCGGCAGAAAGAGCCTTTCCAGGCCCTTCAGGAACCTGATCATCACGTCATGTGAAAACACTGATCGATTTTGAATATGCAGGTGGAACACAGATATGGCCACCAAGAGGACCTTGATAGAGGAGAAAGCGAGGCCCTGATTCTTCAACTGGAGCAGGTAATCCAGGATGGACTGGGGAGATGACTGGGTTGGACAGATACCCCGCTCCGCCGCCCAGCAGGAGAACCGCTTCCATTTAGCCAGGTAAGTAGCTCTAGTTGAAGGCTTCCTACTTTCCAAGAGAATCTGCTGCGCTAGATTGGAGCAGGCCTGCCCCTCTGGCTTTAGCCACACAGCAGCTAAACAGTGAGGTGAAGCGGGGTGAGGTTCAGGTGCAGGAGTTGACCATGGTCCTGGGACAGGAGATCCAGGCATTCAGGCAGTGGCCACATGGTGGCTACAGCTAGGTCCATGAGTGTGCCTTACCAGTGTTGGCGAGGCCACGCTGGGGCGACCATGACTTTGTCCCTCTTGATCTTTGACAGGACTCTGCTGATAAGAGGGTGTAGTAAGAAGAGGGCCTGAAACATAAGTCCATGTATCAGAGCCTGGTAAGAGGCCTGAGCTAAAGTAGTCAAAACTTTGCTGATACAGTATAAAGCGAAGTTAAGCTGAGAGCAAGAGGCAGGCTCTGCTCACAGAATCTGGCAAGAACAGGGCTGATATTGCAGAAACACATATTCCTAGGAGATGCGAGGCACAAAGCACTCACAGAGGCACATTCCAGAAGGGTGGTACCAGAACACCTCGATACCAGTACATTCCCCAAAAATAATAGGAACATGCTGGCCCATCTTAAGGATAAGGTCAGGATGACAGCATGATGAATAGAAATGTTTTGATTAAACCAACATGTACAAGGCAATGGGTGGCACCCTGACATGTCAGGGTCAATACATAATTTGTTTGTATCTGTGTATTAAGATGTACCTCAGGAGGAGTGTCTTTGGCCAGCCTAGAGAGCAGTTGGAAGTCCTGCCACTGACTGAGCTGCATTTATTGTCACAGGCATACATGTCTTAGTATCTTCGTAGAGCCTGCCAGGTGCTATTTCTGTGCTGTGTCGACAATAAACCTGGCCGGGCGCCTTCGCACCTGAACGGATTTTGTGGTCATTGCATGGTTCGCTCAAGGTCTGCAGTGCCACCTATCTGCGCAGAGGTGGAACACCACACAGGGAGAACACACACTCAGCCAAACATTTGACAACAGAGGGATCGGTGGGAAAGCATACAGCAGATCCTCTGCCCATGACAGGAGAAACACGTCTGAAAGGGTGCACTCGCATAGACCCTGCAGGGAGCAGAAACACCCACATTTCTTGTTCTGTTTGGTGGCGAACAGGTCCACTCGGGGAGCCCCCCACCTACGGAAGATAATCCGGGCAACCTTGAGATGGAGCACCCACTCAAGGTGAGACAAAAGGACCTGCTGAGGTGGTCTGCCAGTATGTTGTGAAAGCCACGGAGATGCGCTGCCTTCATATGGATTCTGTGCTGGATACAGAAATCCCACAGATGGACGGCTTCCTGACAAAGAGCCGATGATCACACTCCCTTGTCTGTTCACACAGAACATGAAGGTTGTGTTGTCTGTCAGGACTTGCAGCACTTGACCAGACAGCTGGGGAGAGGAAGACCCCGCAAGCTAGGGGGATGGCCCTGAGCTTTTTGACGTGTATGTGCAGCACATGTTCCTCCAGGGACCAAGTTCCCTGGGTCTGCATTGTCCCAAGATGTGCCCCCCATCCGAGGTCTGAGGCATCCGATATCAGCGAGACCCCAGGCAGAGGATTTGCAAATGGCACTCCTGCCATCACCCCCTTTGGGTTGGACCACCACTTTAAGGAAGCGAGTATGCTGCTCGGGATCCCAACCACCTTGTCCAGGTGATCGCTGGACGGGGAGTAGGCCTTTGCCAGCCACAGCTGGAGGGGATGCATTTTGAGCCTTGCTTGGTGGACCACATAGGTACACGCTTCCATGTGGCCTAGAAGTCTGATACAGATTTTGACTGTGGTGATCTGGTGCATGAAGAGGTCGGTAATTAGCTTGGACATCGAGTCAAACCTGTCCTGCGGAAGAAACATCCCAGCATTGGTAGAGTCTAGCACTGCACCAATTAACTCTATCCTCTGGACTGGGACAAACGTGGACTTTTGCTTGTTTATCAACAGGCCCAGAGTTGGGCACGAGTCCTGCAGCACTTTGACATTGAACTGGACTTGGAGCAGCCCTTGATGAGCCAGTCATCGAGATACAGGTAGATCTGGATACCCTGAAGTCTGAGGTAAGTGGCCACCACAGACATGCATTTGGTAAACACCCTTGGCGACGTTCCAAGGCCAAAGGGAAGTACCATAAACTGGTAGGGAGCGGTCCCCACCAGAAAACATCTGTGCCCTGGGAATATTTATATATGAAAATAGGCATCCTTCAAATCGAGAGTGGGATACCAGTCTCCCAGATCCATGGAAGGGACGATGGAGGCCAGGGAGACCATGCAAAACTTCAACTTCTTGAGATATGTGTTGAGGTCCCACAGGTCCAGAATGGGGCGGAGACTGCCTTTGGCCTTCGGAATGAGAAAATACCAGGAACAGAAAGAACCCCTTTCCCTTTCAATGCACAGGTACTTCCTCCACTGCTCTGACTTGTATAAGGGCCTGTACCTCCTGTCTGAGCAGCTGCTGGTGAGAAGGGTCCGGCAGAGGAACAGGGAAGGGCAGTGGGAGGGAAGATAAAAATAAACTGCAGAGTATACCCCACTGCCACCGTGCTGAGGACCCACCAGTCTGTAGTTATTGTGGTCCAAGCGGGGAGGAAAAAAGAAAGGTGGTTGGCAAAACAAAGAGGAGGAGGATCCAGCTTGAAGTCTGGGATGTCGCCTTCGGGCACACCTTCAAAATGCCCGCTTGTTCCCTTGAGGGAAGTAGGATGAGCCTGGCTGTGAGGTTGAGCCTGTCTGGTGGCCATGGTGGCGCATGTAGCCCTTGGTCTTCTTATGATAGGGTTCTGATCTCACCTGACTGGCAGATCTATGAGGTCGCTGTGGCTTGAACCTCTTTCTAGCAGGGGCTGGCATGTAGAGGCCAAGGGACTAAAGGGTAGTCCTAGAGTCCTTTAGCCTATGTAATTTTGTGTCCGTTTGCTCCACCAACAGGGCAAGGTTGTCAAAAGGGAGGTCCTGTAGTGAGAGTTGGGCTTCTGTGGCCAGCCCAGAAGCCATCAGCCACGATGCCCGTCTCATCGCCACCACCGTGACCAGGGACTTCGTGGCCGAGTCCGCTGCATCTGACGTGGCCTGGAAGGAGGTCCTCGCCACCATTTCCCTCCCCCTACCCCCAAGGACAGCCAGGAACTCCTAGCTTTGAGCAGGGGATTGTACTAGATGACCTCCTGAGGTGTCTTCCAACCCTAATATTCTGTGATTTTAACTCTGTCTTGGACTCCTCGGGCAGCATGTCTGTGAACTTGGTGATAGACTGCCAAACATTAAAATCATATCTGCCAAGGAGGGCCTAGTGGTTAGCCACTGTGACCTGGAGGCTGGCAGATTAATAAACCTTCCTCCCAAACAAATCAAGCCTCTTGCCATCTTTATTCTTGGGAGTAGGGCCGGGTTGTCCCTGCCTGTGTCTCTCATTGACCGCAGATACGAGGGAATTTGGGGCAGGGTAAGTGTACAAATATTCAGATCCCGTAGCAGGGACATAGTACTTCCTCTCCGCCTGCCCAGAAATGGGCAGGAGGGAGGAAGGGGTTTGCCAGAGGGCTTTGACCAGCTTTGCCATCCCCTCATATACAGGAAGTGCCACCCTGGTTGGGGCTACCGTGGCCAGGATGTCGAACAGGCCATTGGAGGGTTCCGCTAACTTCTCTGCCTGTAAGCCCAGACTTGCTGCCACCACCCTCTTAAACAGCTTCTGGCATGCCACAGCTTCATCCATAAAAATTGACTGGGATGGTCCTGCCACTGCCTCATCGGGCAATGACGATAATGAGGCGGGGGGAAGGGTGGGTGAGACTTCCACCTCTGGATTAGCCTCCGCCCCAGTAGGAGGCTCCTGGGCACCGCACTCTAACCCCATGTCCGATGCCAGGGGAGGGTGGGAGATGGTCGCTGATCTCCTGTCTGACGCGCCTGACACAGGGCACTGGACTAGAGTCCCCAGTGCCCATGGAAGCCCCATGGGTTCCAGAACTGCCATGGGGGAGACCACTGACCCTGGGGCCAAGCACCGGCTGGCAATACCAGAGTAACTCCTCCGTGCTTGGCTGAGAGCGACTGGTTCAAAGGGCCTGATGCCTCTTCCTCTTCATCCAAAGAGAGTGAGCGACGCCCCGGGGACCACCGTGTTGCTGATGAGGCTTCGGAGTTGTCCTCCTGATGGCTTCCATGCCGCTCACTACAGGAGGACCAGTACCGGGTATCAGAGTCTCGACAACAGCTGCTCCGACGCCAGCGGTGGAGCTCGGCCGATCGACGGCAGGGATCCAGCAATCGACGCCTAGAGCACCTCGAGCAGTACCGAGGGTCTGGCGATCGGGAATGAGATGGTGACGAGCGACACCTAGATGAAGTCAGTTGGCACCGCAGACGCGTTGATGTCCCCCTCGATGCCAGGGATCTGCAGCGTTGTGGCTCCACTGGGGACCTGTGCCCTGGGGAGCAATGTCTCCTGTCTGGAGACCGGTGTGTCTCAATCCCGTACTGGTTTATGGGCAAGCAGTGCCATCCCACGGGGAACCAGTACCATAAGTCCTCCCACGAGTGATGCCGGGATCTCCAGTCAGCATGGGCAGGTTGGAAGCACGTCCCCAGGGATCGACGCTTCAATGTCGACCACCTGGGTGTCAGGGAGCGATGCCACACCGACGGGGACCGCGGTGCAGGTTCCAGCGCTGGCTTCCCCTTAGAGACAGCCAGGTCAGAGCGAGGTATTGGTGGCACCAGCAAAGAATGCCTTTGGCCGCATGAAAGGCCACCAGGGTTTATGGGACTTCCAAGAACTTAGGACCTCTTCCACTAGATGGAGTGGGCAGTGGGTCCATTGGAGGGCTGGAGGGTCTGGCTGGGGGTGTCTATGCTCGACTGGGGACTGGAGAGCTGCTGTCCCTCAGGGTCTGTGCTCCTCTGCAGCCTTCGCCCTCACCCTGCGTGGAGCTGGGAGTGCCCTCTGTCCTGGTGTTTCTCAGGCTCTTTCACCGGTACCGGCGACTGGGACCAGCATTGGGAACTTGGTGCCAAAGGCGCACTTCACACCAATGCACGCGGTGACTTCGGCAGCTCGGAGATGGGCCCAAGGGCCAACTCCATGAGGAGCACTCTCAACCTTATGTCCCACTCCTTTTTGGTTCTTGGCTTGAAAGTCTTGCAGGTTCGACCCTTGTCACTGATGTGGGCTTCACCCAGACACTTCAAGCAGCTTTGATGCAGGTCATTAATCAGCCTGGGCTTTGGACAGCGCTCGCACAGCTTAAAGCCTGGGGAACGGGGCATGACCCGGCCCTCGGCGAAGTACCAAGAGGGGACTATCTAAGTTTACTACTACTAACACTAAAACACAAAAAGAACCACTTAAGCAACTATTTACACACAACGCAAAAGGAAACCACTGGGTAACGCAACACTTGCTGAGGCAAGGAGCAGTTCCAGCACTGTCACTGGCAGTAAGAAGGAACTGCGGGAAGGGGGAGCCAGTGGTGCCCCTTATACCGCAACATATGCACGCCACAGAGGGCGCCAGAGCCGGTCCGCTACGGATAAACTTCTGGCACCAGTGCACGTGGCGAGCGCACACACCTACAATGAAATGGACATGAGCAAGCACTTGAATAGTTTTTTGTTTTGGGGATATTTTTTGTTTTTGGACATTCTTAGGATGCAAGTCAGTCAGCCATGGACAGACATCCAGGGCTGGCAAGTTGGCCACGACAGCTGTTGCTCTGGACCTCACCTCACTTCTCTGGTCTGGGACGTCACCTGACTAATCTGGGCAGATCCCCACTCTCTCACCAGTCCTGGGCACAGCTAGCTAATGTCATCTTGTCATGCTGGCATAATTGGTCTCAGGATCAGGTCAAAAGCAAAGAGAGGAGAGATGAAAGATAGTGAGGAAAGGAACACAAGGAAAGGGAAGACAGAGCAGGATCTCATAAGTATCACTCTGGGGTCCACCAGTAATGGTCAAGTTTCCCCACTGATGCATTGAGGGCTAAGTGTCATGATGACTGAGGCTCACCAGTGAAGGACAGAGTCTCTACAGTGAAGCAAAAGCTATTGGCCTTTCCTGAGGGAATCCTCCAGGAGTCAATTCCACCATTTTGATCACCAAAGTCTCTCTTTTTAAGGACCCCAAAGGCAGCAATGTGCAACATAGGTCATCACCTCATTTTTTTTGTTCACCAATTAAGCCTAATTTCTGACACACCAATTTTGTTCCATTAATTTCCGATTCCATTCTCCTCTTATTTACAAATAACAACAACCTTCACAGTCTTTTAGTTATACCAGTAGCCCTTTTTGTATGTACTAATCCAGTCTGTCTTTCATTTGTACCTTTTTCTATCAACAGTTATGGTTATAGGTTATTGTAACATTTTAATGAAATTTCAGCCACTTTACAGCAATTAAGCTCAGAATTGGGGCAGGCTCCCTAGACCTCAAATATTGCAACAAGCCCCCACCCTGCTGAGCTGGCATGGAGAACAAAGAAATCTGTTAGATAAAAGGGTTGCAAAAGGAGGATCCAGAACCAAATTGTGCCTCTGAGAGTCAGAAGCTGATTTTCTAAGCACTTTTCCTCTACCTAAATTCTCATCTACAGGGTAATATGCATATCTAACTACTACTTTCCAGGAGTCTTGAGTATTTCTGCAACACTTTATTTCAACAGATTTTTATACACCTTATGTACTTTATTGAAGTCTATTATTTCTCTATTAAGTGCCTGGTGATCGTGATTACCTTGGGATCCTCAAAGGCTTTATTTTTTTTAGCTATTACTATCATCATAGGTTTAGTCTAGGAACTACATTGAGGGAGGCAATGAAAGCTTGTTTGTATACATAAGGAATTTTCATGTATCATACACCCATAGGTTTGTTCAGTTTCTTTTGGATGAAACAGCCTCAAAAGGTCAGAAGAACATGCACATCTTTTCTTATAAACTACAAAATTAAATTCTCTGCAATTTTTCAGACTGATCCAAGACTATACATCAATCATCAACACTGCAAGATGTAACCAAAGGTCTTATTCATTGAACTTAAAGAACTAAGTAAACAAAACTAAACAGGATAACATTGTTAAAAGGAAGATCATGACTCAGGCTGATTAAATTATGATAATTCTTGCCCAAGGCAATTCCCTTTGACAGTGATTTTAACAGCAAGACATGACTGACTTAAAAGTCATTAAATGGTCTAGGGAGAAAAATAAAGATATTAATATTTGTTCTTGAAAATGAATTCAAACTGTAATGAAAATGGTCTTCTCACCTTTCGAGGATGAATCTAGAAGTTTTATATTTATATGATAATAGTAATAACTAAGAAAAGATAAAGCCTTTGAGGATCCCATGGTAATCACGATCACCAGGCACTTAATATGAAAATAATCAACTTCAATAAAGTACATAAGGAAAAATGTGTTGTAATTGAGCACTGCAGAAACACTCAGACTCCTGGAAAGTAGTAGTTGACCTGACAGCAAGTGTGAAAAATCAGGACGGGGTGGGGCGTAATAGTAGCCTATATAAGAAAAAGACCCAAAAACCGGGACTGTCCCTAAAAAACTGGGACATCTGGTCACCCTAGAAAGTAGTGACATGAAGTCCCTCCAGTCTGGACTTAGGGGAGGGGCTTAGGCAAAATATGTGATCACATAATTAAAGACTGTATTATAATGCACATATGCAAATGAGCCAAATTAAGGTTGTACTGGCAACCTTAATTCTGGCATTTCCTAATTTTTGAATGATTGCCTTGGCAACCTTGTGCTCTTATTTTTTGTATGTAATTTATGGTTTTTTAAACTTAAAACTGAAAAAAAAACCACCCGCAGAAGTTAATCATGTGGACCATACTGACTGCCCAGATGGGTCACCAGCAGGACCTTTAGATCCCACAATTCTCTATCATTTTAACTAGTGGAGTAGCACATAGCAGTAGAAGGCTGTTATCTTCTGCATGGACCTGCCACTTGAAGGGGATGGGGAGAGAGACAGTTTGCCAGTGGGTTTCACAGCTATTTCTAGATAGCAGAGGAATGCGGAGACTCAGGAATAATGAGTTCAATTCCAGATTTGGTGGGAGAATATGCTCTAGTGATTATAGAACCTTTTACCCTTTTATTCTGCAGCCTCTTGCATCAGAGAACTTAGCTGCCAAACTCTATCAAGACTCTATTTAGAATAAGTGCCCTGAAATTTTTCAGAGAGTCTAGTAACTAAGCCAGATTTGGGCAAACTATCACAAATGTAAAAGGCATGCTAACACTTCACCCCTGCCAAAATTTCAACTCCTTGTTCTAAAGCATGGAAGGCACTAGAGCTTCTCAACAAAATGCACATAAGAATATTTTGCCACGAGCAAAACATTTTCCCCTAACCTCATTCTCAAAAACATTTAAAATCATTTTAGTTGAAACATCCCCCCCAAAAGTTTTGCCTAAAAGTCTGGCAAAGGTATAGGACCCTGTTTTCAGTTGGTTGTAACACAAAGTGTTGGGCGAGCTTAACAACAGGAGTTGTTACCTGTGCAGCCTATAATGGCTTAAGAGACACAAACTTGAAAAAAATCACATTTCTGTCTGAAAACTTTTGTACTCATAAGTAACACCCAAAATTACTATAATTGGAAGTTAGGACATTTCCCTGTTTTTTTCACATTATGTATTTGATAACACTTTGTGCATGGTCAGTTTTGCTGTTCCCCTGCATTGTCAATTTCTCCCTTGCTGAAAAGGCCCTTATAAACATCAGAGAGCATAAAAAACCTTAAAAACAGTTTTCCCCACCAAAATTCAGGACATACATTTAAAGGGTGCTTTAGCAAATATGGGATAATTTTCTGAAACTAGTGAAAGCAAACAAAACTGAGCTGACTGTTATTGTAGAACAAGTGAGGGTCTTTGAAATTTGACTTTGATATTAAAATAACATCTGAATTAATTTAAAGGCCAGTGACATAAATAAAATGTAAGTGCAAACTTTCCATCTCACTTGTATCCAAAGCATTTTTAAATGCTACACTATAATGCATTTAAATTAAAAAAAAACAAAAAAACCCCAAGATTTCTGAGTTGAATAATTTGGTCTTTACTTACATTAATATCCTAACAAAGGAAATCCTTGGATGCTACTAAATTTTAAGCTTTTCAATACATGCAAATAAAAACTTACCTTTTCTGGAGGGCTCAAAAACTCATCTTTAATTTTACGCATGTCTTTAAGAGTTATTTTGGCAGTGTTGCCAAAGTCAACGTATTTAACTTCAACTTCTTGATGCCCTGGCAGTCCTTCAGAAAACATTACAATTTCAGGTACACAAATCAGAAGTTGTTGACATTGTAACTATCATCAGGTATATACTAAACATCAATGGTCAGAATTTCAAAGACAGATGTACGCATACATTGTGTGTGCATAAAATAGCACATTCTGAAACAGTTTAGATCCAAAATCAGCAAAGCTGCTACAGCCTTTTAACAGCCAGCCAAATTTCCCCCAAATCAAGAAAAATCACTGGGTAAAGTAAAATGTTAACAGTTGGTCCTAATACCAGCCTCTCATATTTCTTATGTATGGGGTAGGCCAGGCATGTGGTTGAAACACACTGCTCAGGTAATTCCTCGCTAGCAGATGGCCCTTTGGGGATCATATCAGTGCCTAGCACAGTGGGGTCCTGGTTCACGACTAGATCTCCTAGGTTCTATGGTAATATAAATAAATAAATAGTAGCTGAAATGTAATTCAGATCAGCCTCAAACAATGACAAGGGGACAAACTGGCCACCAGCTGCTCCAACTATCAGAGCACTGCAACCACAGTTTTTTTGTGGCTCTTCTGTATCTGCTACACCCAGAGACTGGGCACTGCAGAAAATTGGGCTCTGTATGTAGTGACAGTTATGATTATGTTTGTTATTGAAATTCTACTGTATATGTGTATAGATGGAACAAAAACATTTATAATACCTTATAATATGTAAAGCAAATTAATAGCAAATTAGCAAAACAAAAGAAAGTAATATCAAACATAGTTTATAAGTTTCTAAAGTTGACTTTTAGTATTGACTTTTAGTTTATTACTAAATTTGCAGCAGTAAAAGTGACTATTACTTATTATTCAAGTTCTGACCAAATGCGACTTCCAATTATTTGACTGAACACCACAATTAGATAACCAGTAACTAACATACTTACCAGTAACTTTTGCTCTGTACCAAACTCCATCTTCAAACTTCGCTATACAGGCTTGGCCTTCAACAGGACAGAGAATTTCCAGATTTTCTCCATCATCATTTTTATATACTTCCTCAATTTTCTTCAGGAGAACTAAAAAGTCCAGACTTTTTATCTAAAAGAATGAAACAAACAAACAAACCAATACTACAGTAACTTACTCATCAGAATAAGCCACAGACATTCAGAGTGTTTTGGGACTTTTGGCATTCAATTCCAAAAGAGAGTTTGAGCTCAAAGGCCACAAAAGGCAATGACTGTCACAAAGGGTGCAAGTGTACTAACCAATGGTCCAGTTTTTGAATACTGCCCTGTTTAAATCTACTATCAAAGGAGATTTTGTAGGCTATTCTCTAATACCACGGTTTGTGTGATGCACTTAATTGATGTGGACACAGAAATAGAAAAACATACCATAGTATGCTTAAATAGAGACCAAAACTTTATTAAAAACAATTAACCAATAGAGATCTACTATCTAAACTACTCAGCAGGGATGTTCCAGTGAGGATTTCATCTAGGAACCAATGGCCCTAGGCTCTACAAACCTACAAGTGGGTATGAGGTTAATGCCCCCTCTACATCCTTCAGGCCCACCCAAGGATTCTGGCTGGAAGCCAGAGTCCCAAATTGTTCTCCTCCTCCATGCAGGGGGTAGGAAAGATGAAGGGAGCCACGCATCGCACTGCACCATTATACCTCCTACTATGCAATGTTGTGTTCTTGAGCCCACTGCGTTACACGGATTTCACTTTGGACCCTTTTTAAACCCACCAACTGCATGGAACTCACCAAAGTTGCGACAAATGTAATTTAAACCCTAAGGCCAGACCTCCAGGATGCCAGATAGAAGGTGAAAAAAACCCAAACAATAGTTTGCCAATTTTGTCAAAAAGGAAAAATCCTTTCCAGACCTCAAATAAAATTTGGGTGATCAGCTTAGCTTCTTGGATTGTAAGAGACCTAGCTCATTAGACAACTGTGGGGGAAGGTGAACTGGAACAGACCAAAATGGCTACTTGCCAGCAGCAAACAGAAGCACCCCCTCAAGTAGGCAAGAGCCAACCAGTCAACCCACCATGAACCCTGCTGTCCAAGGGCAGCAGGAGTGCGTGGAATAGGCTCCAGTACCCAGATAATGTGAAATATCCACCCTCCTTCCCCATACTGTGGGGAAGAGAGGGAATGAGAAAGCAGCAACACCTCCCCACTCTCCCATTCACACATGCCACAGGCCATGGGGGGGAGGGGGAGAAGAGAGCAAGCCAGGAGAAGCACGTACAGCATTGCCCCAGCAGCTCCTGCTTGAGATCCCCTTATCCCCCACTTGGGTGGGAGGGAAGGAGAGAAGGGGTGACTCCATTGCTCCCTGATCCATCAAAAAGACACCCCGGCTAACAAGATGAGGTTTTTATGAACTTGGTATGGTGCCACAATGAATATTTCCTCATTTCCCTCTTTAATATTATTTAGGGTCAGAATCCCATTGTGATAGACACTGTACATATACCTAGAAAGTTTCTATATTATAGGTGGGGATAAGAAAACTGACTAGAACTTTATTTTTTCAGGGTGAAGGGGTAGCAACTGATTATTAGAAGTCTAATATCTTGTTTGGTGGCTTAATGTTTTATTGTTTGGTTATTTAAAGCCCAGAAATTTTAATCAATATTTTAATTAAATATACAGTATTTCTAAATACTTACCAACTGAAGGTAGAAATCACTAGGACTATTGATGTGACAAACTACAATGGAGACTTCTGTCATTTCTTGTGGCAATGCAGGTGGACAATATTGCAATGCCATATTATTTTCCGGTTGACTAGGAAGCTGTGATCGAAACCTAAGGAGAATAACGGTTGTGAATAAATTCTGTCAAAGCCAGTTGTGGATGAATGGCATCTTTGTGTGAAATTTTCTATGAAAGGCCTAATGGACCTTTTATTAAAAAACTCAGTAACCATCTGGATTGGCTAGTAATTTCATGGGTTGTTAGCTGTTACAGTACTGCCTCATATGAGCCACTCTTGAACTTTGCTGTTTGTAGTGCTGTGCAGCCAATTTCCTCTTTTCCAATAACAGTGAGTTTCCCCAAAAGTAAGACATACTGTGGGGTATATGTGATTGCTGCTTCTTTAAAGCTTTCCAAACTAGCTTTTAGTCATTGTTTTTAGGCAACAGTGTGTGTTTATATTATTTAAATGGGTTAGAAGCGAAAGGCTTGCCTTTACTACTTAGAATAAAACACTGTTCCTTTAAAATGTTTCCTTTCCCTTGTTTATTAAGAGGGAATTACTACTGCAGCAAGGTATTTGTGGGAATAGTGGATAAGGCATCTTCCCTTTATCTTCCCCTCTCTAATCCCTTTTTCGTTTAAAAAAAATCCTTATTTTAATGACCACTAAACATTCACAAAGAAAAACAAAACCAGAAAAACTTCAAGGTTGCCAAACTCACAGTGATATATTTTAGCTATTGTGTCAATTTGTGTTATGAATGAACAAAAATGATTTGAAAGCTTAGAAATAATTTTTCTTAAGGTCTAAGTCTGACAACTCTGCTTTGCCTCTTTTTGTGTTGCAATTAGAACCCAGTTATCCAAATGAGGTTTTGTGCCAGCAAAATGGATACATGTGAATGTAATCATTCCTGGGTGAAAAATTTTTGGAAGCTATTTACAACTGCAGAAACAAACCATGCTAGCACTACTAGTAAGGGTACAATTTATAGAATGTAAACTAGATTCCTTTAATTTTATTTGTATATTTTTTATAAATATAAATGCTTCAAGTCCTTTTAAGATGACACATACCTTGCTAACTCTGTAAAAACTAAAGCATCCTTAAGAGACACTGGCACGTCACTCCTTATTTTATTAACTGGCGGTTTCTTCAGATCTACAATGAGCACACCATCCTCTTCTCTGAATACTTTCATTATAACAGCTTTATTATTTACCATTCTCAAAAATTCTGTCTTAACTTCTTCCCCCCAACCTTCATTCTGTTTGGGGGAAAAATAAGTGTTCTTAAGGATCATAAAAACAAAAAACCATCACACTCAGAATGAAATCCTGACTCCACTGAAGTTAATTGCAAAACTCTCAATGACACCAATGGAGCCAGGATGTCACACTCAGTACCTAAACATTAAAAAGACCGGTTAGACCATCGAATCCTGTCAAGGTTCCTTCCCCACTCTGAACACTAGGGTACAGATGCAGGGATCTGCATGAAAGACCCCTTAAGCTTATTTTTACCAGCTTAGGTTAAAAACGTTCCCAAGGCACAAAATTTGTCTCATTCTTGAACAGTATGCTGCCACCACAAGCGCTTTAACAAAAAACCGGGGAAAAGGACAACTTGGAGTTCCTCTTCCCCCAGCAATCCCCCCAAGCAATCCCCCCTTTCCTGGGGAGGCTTGAGAATAAACAAGTTGAGCACAGACCAGCTTGGGTTTCTTAGGACACTAAGAACCCAATCAGATTATTAAAAACCAAAACTTTATTAGGAGAACAAAACAAAGATAAAAGAAACACTCTGTAAGATTAGAATGGAAGATAATCTCACAGGCAGTCAGATTCAAAATGTAGAGAATCCCTCTAGGCAAAACCTTAAATTACAAAAAGACACAAACAGGAATACACATTCCCTCCAGCACAGCGAACGTACAAGCCAAAACAAAGAAAACTTAACACATTTTCTAGCTAGATTACTTACTAACTTTACAGGAGTTGGAGGCTTGCATCCTTGATCTGTTCTCAGCAAAGGTATCATACAGACAGACAAAAGCCTTTCCCCCCCACTCCAGATTTGAAAGTATTTTGCTCCTCACTGGTCATTTTGAGTCAGGTGCCAGCGAGATTACCTTAACTTCTTAACCCTTTACAGGTGAAAGGATTTTGCCTCTGGCCAGGAGGGATTTTGTAGCTCTGTATTCAGAAAGGTGGCTACCCTTCCCTTTATATTTATGACAAATCCATAACCTTGGCAGCGCAGAATTGCGCTCTATGGTATATTTTCTAGTGTTTCTTTTCAGGCCTAGTTTTAAATGGCTTCAGCAATGGTCTTTTCATCATTTCCTTTTGTAGATTACTTCCCATCATAAGATTTCACCATTTGATTTTTCCTGATATTCAAAATTAAAATTCTCACTTTCTTAATTTCATCTCATTACTTATAATTTTGCCCTCTTGAACCACCATAAACTTATTTGTCTCCTTCTTTGGAATTTACTTGCAGACTGTTTGGTACCCAGTAGTCATAGTTTGACCAAACTATGTTTTTTAATCTCTTGCCTTTCTTCAGGCAATCCCTCCAATCTGTTTCCACAGTTTCTTAGTACTGTTATTAAACACTTAAAAAAAAAACAAAAACAGTGTAGAACCATTAAATAGAATTTAAAAACACTATAAATAGGCAATTTTTATTAATAAATGGAAGAGAATATATAATTGTAGGAACAGGAATAATATTTGTGGGGCTTACATTGTTGTGCTCATGGAACCCTCACAAAAATAGTGTATATTGTGAGACTATCCTAATGAGCAAAAACATTAGATAATAAGTCAGATTTTTAGTGTTCGTATAAATAGCACCAGCAGTGTGATAAGTGTTTGAGCACGTGAAATTAAAGGATTATGGGCAAAGATTTGGTCCCAGCTCAACACAGTGAGTCTCTAAAGTATACCATACAAACGTACCCATCTTAGAAGAGACTGCTAGAAAGCTGTGACATCCTGTAAGAAAAAGAGGGTTAATCACCCTTTGCAGTAACTGAGGTTCTTCGAGATGGGTGTCCCTGTGGGCACTCCACTTCAGGTGAACGTGTGCCTCTGCACCTTTGATTGGAGAATTTCAGCAACAGTGCTTGTCTGGGTTGTGCATATGCTCTCCCCGTCTCACGCCATTGTTGGCACCTATGTAGAACCATGCAACCAGACCCCCCTACATGGTTCCTTCTCTACTGCAGAGTCCATAGACTTAACCCTGAAGTATAGGGGAGGGCATAGGCGCCGACTTCTGCTTCCGCCGGTGGGTGCTTGACCCCTCTCTGCCCCCACACCAACTTCACCCCTGCCCCACCCCCATTCCAACCCCTTCCCCAAAGTCCCCGCCCCAACTCCGCTCCCTCCCTGCCCCATTCCAACTCCTTCCCCAAATCCCTGCCCCAGCCCTGCCTCCTCCCCTGAGCATGCCACATTCCTGCTCCTCCCACTCCCTCCCAGCACACCACCAAACCACTGTTTGGTGGCGGGAAGCGTTGAGAGGTAGGCAGAGAAGCGGGGTCGCGACACGCTTGGGGGCAGGTGCGGGTGGAGCTTGGATGCTGGTGGGTGCAGAGCACCCACTAATTTTTCCCTATGGGTGCTCCAGCCCCAGAGCACCCACAGAGTTGGCACCTATGGGGGAGAGTGGTGGGTAGTGGAACAGTCACAGGGACACCCATCTAGAAGAACTTCAGTTACCGCACAGAGTGAGTAACCTTCTCTTCTCTTTCAAGGAACGCGCCTCTGGGTGCTCCATTTCAGATGGCTGTCGAGCAGTGCCCCTCAGTGGATGTGGAAGGGGCTTCGGAGTTGTATGAGTAAGTGATAACACAGTAAGTCCTAACAAAACATCTGATCTTGAGCTCTGGTCAATCGCGTAGCGTTCTGCAAACATGTGTGGATGCCCAGGTGGCTGCATTATATATGTCTGTAATCGGTATATTGTTTAGAAAGGCTACTGAAGTTGATAAGGATCTGGGGGAGTAGGTTCGGATCCCTGCTGGGGTTGTATACCCTTCTGTTGCAATAAAAGTGGATGCACCCAGAAATCCATTTAGATAGCCTGTATTTGGAAATCGCTGAACCTTTAGATTGTTCAGAAGTCGAAATAAAAAGCCTTGATGACTTTCTGAAAAGCTTAGTCCTGTCAAGATAGAATGCTCGTGTGTGTCTGACATCTAGCATGTATAGTGCCAAGTCCCGTGTGGAAAAAATTAGGAGAGAGGTATTGGTTGATTCCAATGGAAAGGTGGCGGTATTCTGGGTAAAAATTTGGATGAGGTCTTAGGGTGACCCTGTCCTTAAAAAAGTTGGTATATGGTGGGTGTGCTATGAGGACCGCTAGCTCTCCCACTTGGTGGGCAGATGTAATAGCAACTAAGATAGCTACTTTTGACAGCTGTGAGAGAGAGTATGTTGCTAATGGTTCGAATGAGGCCCCAGTAAGGCAGCGTAGTACCAAGTTCAAGTCCCAAGGTGGGGTAGGTACATGTATTTCAGGGTAGACATTTCTGAAACCCTTAAGAAAGCATTTGGTGATAGCATGTGCAAATATGGATATCCTGTCCACCCTGTAGTGAAAAACGGTAATTGCTGCAAAGTGTACTCTGACTGAGCTAAGTAATAGGCCAGATTTTTTTAGTTCCTATACTGTATGTATTCTAATATCATTAGTAAGGGGGCGGTAAGGGCCCTGGCTTGTTTGTTTTGACACGATATGTTGAATCTCTTCCATTTATGCAGGTATTATGTATGGATGTCCTTCTGCTGTTTAATAATATGTCGTTCACCTGTTCCGAGCAGGTCAGTTCATCATGATGGAACCATGTGGAAGCCATGCTCTCAGATGAAGCCTCTCCAGGTTCAGGTGGTAAATTTGTCCAGCATCCTGTGATAGAAGGTTCTGCAGAAGTGGAAGAATGCACAGTGTACATGCTGCCATCCTCAACAGCTACGACTACCAAGTTTGTCTTGGCCACGTGGGAGCGACCAAGATGACTCTGGCCTTTTCGGTTCATATTTTGTGTATTAAACTCGATAGCATGGGGATAGGGGGAAATGTGTATAGCACAGGCGTGTCCCGTTTGAGGAGACGCATCCCCCAGGGATCAGAACCCCATCCCTGCTCTTGAGCAGAATTTCAGGCATTTGTAGTTCTGGGAGGTCACAAAGAGGTCTATGGATGGGTGACCCCAGTGTCTGAATATGTTCTGTAGGACTGTGATGCTCAGCTCCCACTCATGGTCCTGAGAGAATTATCTGCTCAATGTATCCACTATCATGTTTTGACATCCTGGGAGATACGAGACTGATATGCTGACATCGTGCTGGATACACTGTAGTTTCATGGCTTTGATGCATAAGAAGTGTGATCTTGCCCCTCCCCATCAGTTTATATAAAACACACAGACAATGTTATCTGTTTACCCTTCTGGACTTGTTTCTGATCAAGGGCAGGAAGTGCAAACACGCGTTGCAAACTGAACATAGTTCTAGGTTTATATACACAACAGTGTCTCTGAAGGTGACTATCTGCCCTGAATTGTATGGTGCTGTGAGCAAGCCCCATAGCCTATCGAGGAGGCGGCTGTGGTATCGTTGAAGGTGGAGTCTGTGTGAAAGGGACTCCCACACACACATTGTGGGGTTGAGTCCCCCAGTGCAGAGTCTTTGACTTTGAGTGGCATGGCAAGGTGCTTGTTCAGGCTGTATCTGTGTGAAATGTAAACGGTTCTTAGCCAACGCTGAACGCAGTGCATTGTGAAGCTTTGCGTGTCGTACCACAAATGCTGTTACCACCATACAGCCTAATAGTTGGAAGCAGGTCCATGCCGGTATCTGTGGTCTGTTCAGTATTGTTGAGATCATACTGACTATAGTGATGAATCTGGTCGGTAGCAGTGATGCTTTGGCCTCCAGAGTGTCGAGATGGGCCCCGATGAAGTCCAGTTTCTGCATGGGTGTCAGTGTTGATTTTTGTATGTTTATTTGTATTGCCAGCCTTGAAAATAGGGAGAGTGTCCCATAAGTAAGGCATCTTCCCGGGTGGGAGCTTTTAGTAGGCAATCACCCAGATAGGGAAATATTATCACCCCCTGCTTGCAGAGGTGTGCTGCCACTACTACAAGAATTTTGGAGAACTCTCGTGGTGCTGCCAAAAGACTGAAAAAGTAAAACTTTATATTGATAATGTTTTGTCCCCAGAGTAAATCTGAGGAACTTCCTATGAGCAGGATGTATGGTTATGTGAAAATGGACATCTTGGAGGTCGAGGGCCAAGAACGCGTACCCCTCTTCCAGTGCTGATATTATCGTTGCTAATGTGGCCATCCTGAACCATTGGACCCTTATGAATTTGTTGAGTTTCCTGAGGTCTAGAATAGGTCTCCATCCTCCGTTGTTCTTCTGTGTTAAGTAGTGGGAATAAAACCCTTTCCCTCTGTGTTGTGATGGTACTGGTTCCATGGCGCCCAAACATAATAGGTGGTTTACTTCTTGCCATAGAAGTTGTTCTTGAGAAGGGTCCATGAAGAGGGCTAGAGAGAGAGTGTGGGTAGAGTGGGATGGAGGTGAATGGTATCAAATAACCCATGTTGATTATTTCTGGAACCCATTTGTCCGTGGTGATGGATTGCCATGCCGAGTAAGAGGGATCAAACAGCGTCCAAAACAGGAGGGTCTGTGATGGTGTCAGCACTGAGGAATGGGGGAGGTCTCTTGGGCCCTCGACCAAACCCTCAAAATTGTTGTTTTGCAAAGGGTTGTTGGGATGCCAATGATTGAGTCAGAGGTGGTCGACACCTTGTAGGTTTCTGTGCCTTTGTGTGTTGTATTGCCTCTGTTGTTGGGCAAATGGGACAGATCTTGTAGGCTGGGTGGAATAGTATTTCCCCTGTTTTTTTCTTGGTGCAGGCATGTATATCCAAGGGAACAAAGGGTTACGCGAGAGTCTAAGTTGTGAAGGGACTTGTCAGTCTTTGTGGCAAACAACTTCTGACCATCAAAGGGGAGATCCTCCATGGTGGACTGTACCACCCTTGGGAAGCCAGACAAGTGAAGCCATGAAGCCCAGCGCAGAACTATGGCAATAGCTATGGAATGTCCCGCCATGTCTGCCGCATCTAAAGATGCCTGTAAAGCAATTTTGACTATTAGATGGCCCTCCGTGATGATAGCTTTATACTGGTCTCCTTTGTGCTCTGGTATGTGGTCAATGAAGTCTGTCAGTTGAAATAATGTGTGGTCGTATTTCATCATCAGTGCAGCAGAACTGACAATCGGGAATTTAAGACTGGCTGATGAGTAGGCCTTGCGGCCAAAGAGATCAAACCATTTCCACTCTATTGTACAGAGTGGATCTGTATTGGTGTTGTCTGCCTTATTGATTGACACCATCAACCACTAAGGAATTTGGTTCAGGATGAGAAAATAAGAAATATTACATCCCCTTTGAGGGGGTGTAGTATTTTTTATCTGCTCTCTTGCAAGTGGGCATTATTATTGCCATAGTCCGCCAATATGTTTTTAGCCAGCTCATAAGTGCTTTGTTCACTGGATGCACAATCTTTGATGAAACTAATGTTTGGAGAATGTCCAGTAATTTATGTTTGGACTCTGAAATCTCCTCTACGGGGATCTCTAGTGATTCAGTCATTCTTTTGAAGAGCTCCTGGAAATGTCTGAAGTCATCTGCAGTTATGGGTGGTGGAGGAATTATGGTCTCGTCTGATGAACAGAAGGAAATGTTGGTTGCTAGTGTAGTTTCCTGTTCCAGAGCCTCTTCCTGTTCTTCAAAAGTTTCCTCAAGGGGCTCTGATGGTACAGCCACTGAGGGTGGTGGGGAAGTTCTAAACTCTTTTCTATAGGTGCTCAGGGGCCTAGGTTAGTATCTCCTGTATGCTCCATAAAGATCCCAGTAGGGCCACTGCAAGGGGAATGGCAATAGGTGGTAGCATCCATTGGTGCCTATACCATGCCTGGTTGTCAGCTGAACAGGTGGACCTAATGCTGTGCTAGTTTGAATTGGAAAGGAGTGGTGTGATGAATAAGCACCTTCTTCCTCCTCATCTTCACTGGAAAATGGAGAGGCCAGAAGTGAGGTGGGTTGGCATGGTACCATGTATATCGAAACGTACCAAAAAATGGAGACGCTTGTGTTGATGAGACAAAAATCAGTCTTTGTGATCTAGGAATTGGTATGGTAACTAATGGTTTTGATGCCGGGCTGGTCGACGCTGATAGTGCCGTTGTAATTGCAGAAAGAAAAGGAGTACTTGTGGCACCTTAGAGACTAACCAATTTATCTGAGCATGAGCTTTCGTGAGCTACAGCTCACTTCATCGGATGCAGGCGCTGGTGCTGACATCTGAGTGCTTTGTGCTATGGGAGCAGGAGGTGGTGCCACAGTCTACGTAGAGTGCACTGGTGCCACATATTTAAATGGCTCTATTGGTACCATGGCAGAGGAGGTAAACTTCTGGTTGCCTCTCGACTCTGAGCCTGCCCGCTTAAGGTCATTGGCTCTGTCAGTATACATGGTACCGGAGGATCCCAGTGTCTCATACATACTCAGCCACAGTGCTGTCTGTGCTGAGGACACAGAAGGAGCCAGAGACTGTTTCTTTTTTGGTAGCTCTTTAAGAGGGGAAGTTGGTGCCTTTTTCCTCACTCCTTTTCAGAGGAGTGACCCTTCCTCTGTGAGGAGGGTGAAGGCTGTCAGAAGGGGTCGTTGGAGAACTTTGTCCAGAGGGAGTCTGCTGTCCAGGGTCAGATGCCAGGCACAGTGACTTCTCCATTATGATAAGTTTAAGTCGTAGGTCCCTGTCTTTTCTGGCATGAGCCTTTAAGTTGCTGCAGTGAGAGCATTTTTGAGGGATGTGTCCCCCACTGCGGCACTGAGAGTGTCTGCAATTGAGATCACCTCCCAGCAAGAAAAGCAATGCTTGAAGCCTGGCGAACTGGGAATGGCTCAAATTGTAGTGGGTCTGCCTTAAACATGGACACACACTATTCTAAGGGGTAATAAAGAGGGAAAGAATTTTTTTCCTTAATAAAAAGAAACAGGGAGAAAGGGTTAACTAAATCTAATTAGAGGATTAAAAAGTCTATGCTAACAATAAAGACTATCAATTTTAACACTACTGGGAGCTCTGTCTGAGGCAGAGGATGGGTGAGAAGGAACTCGGGGGGTCTGGTCAGGCGGCGCTGATAGCGGTGTGCAACGGGAAGAGTGACCCAGATGAGCAGTGCTGCAGAAATTCTCTGATATGCGGGGAGCACGTTCACTTGAAGTGGAGCACCCACAGAGACACTCCTCGAAGAACTGTAAAACTTTGGCACCAAGCAAGGTCTTAGATCAGTATATCACTTCAATTTAAATCAATGTAAGCTGCATTTCGGAATCTAGGGCACAATATGACCCAAGAAGTTGAGAAGTTAAAAATTTGTCACATGCTAAATGTAATACTTTAATATTAGATTACAATTTCTTTTTTCTGAGCCCAATACTGGTAGCAGCCATCTTTACAGAAAGTGATGTAATCTGTAATAGCTCCAAGTGAGAGCTCACCACCAAAAAAGAAAAAAGTTAACCTTCTACGGGTGGCATCTGACACAGATGATGAAAATGAACATGCGTCAGTCCACGCTCCTTTAGATCGTTATCAAGCAGAACCCATCATCACCATGGAGACATGTTCTCTGGAATGGTGGTTGAAGCATTAAGGGACATATGAATCTTTAGTGCATCTGGCATGTAAATATCTTGCAACGCAGCTACAAAAGTGCCATGCGAACACCTGTTCTCACTTTCAGGTGACATTGTAAACAAGAAACAGGCAGCATTACCTCCTGCAAATTGTAACCAACTTTGTTCATCTGAGTGATTGGTTAACCAAGAAGTAGAACTGAGTGGACTTGTAGGCTTTAACATTTTACACTTTTATTTTTGAATGCAGTTTTTTTTGTACATAATTCTACATTTGTAAGTTCAACTTCATGATACAGTACCTGTATGAGGTGAACTGAAAAATACATTTTTTGTTTTTTACAGTGCAAATATTTGTAATAAAAATAAAGTGAACACTATACTTTGTATTCTGTGTTGTAACTGAAATTAATATATTTGAAAATATAGTAAATATCCAAAAATATTTTAAATAAATGGCATTCTATTGTTTAACATCGTGATTAATTTTTTTAATCGCTTGACAGCCTTACTTTCTACATTTGACAGCATTTTTGGTATAATCACTTTCCCTGCACAGTCCTGCTCTCCTCTTTGTGTGGGTTTCTTTCCCTTTGTGTGTGAAACATTTAAAAAAAACAAAAAGCACAATGGAAAGTGTGGTTCTAAAACCTCAATAATTGGTAGATGTACTCAAAAGCAGGTTGGACCTTTTGGGAGCATTTTTAGGTCAACTATGCCCCTTCAGTTTTGAAGGGAAATGTTTAGTTTAAATTATACTCTGCTCTTTTTGATTAAGCCATTATTAAAGCAACTGAGATCTCACATTGACTGTAAGTCACAAATAATATCAGCAAGATCAGAACACCAGGCTTTGAAACAATGCAACTATAAACCATTAAAAAAATTCAGTTTGTTTATGGTAACAGGTCTTTTTGCCATCTCATATTTTTTTATTTAACTCTTGGAATGAGCAAAATCAGTGGTTTTCCCTTCACAGTTCTAAGCCTGTGTGTTTCTAGTTTGAAGATTTAGGCAAGCAGAGGAGATCATTTCAATAATTTAGACTTGCAAGTTAATTGTTACCACTTATTTTATCAGTGTAATATGAGCTGAAATGTCTGCCATTTAAGGTTGTCTACAGTGATATCCCTAGAAATGTATGGATATATTATTTCAACATCTCTGTCCACATAGGAACATTGCACAAGTGAGGCTAACTCAATGAGCACAAATAAAAGCAACTTATGTCCTTTTTTAAGGAACAAGTGTTAGTAAGAAGTGGGGAGAGTTGGACAGAAGAAAGCATGAAGGAACATCAAGACTATTTTAAAAGGTGAGCAGCACCAGGTTTTTGGTAAAAAAGGAAAACAATCAGATATTTATGAAACTATTCTAAAAGAGGACTGTTCTATACCATTCCCTATTTGGTTGAATTTTGAAAAAAGACAGACATGCCCTTGGCCCAAGTTATCAGACAACGAATTCTATATTTCTCTTTTTTGGAATGTGAGAAAAGGACATCTCCAGAATAACCCCCAAACCAGCGAAGTATAAATCTTTTACTGTAATATATCCTTTAAAACATTAATTATTTTTAAGAAATGCCAGTTGCTGTGTAAACTATCATTACATACATAGTTTGGAAAATAACCATGTCATAAATAGAAAGGAAAGGGTAAACCCCTTTAAAATCCCTCCTGGCCAGAGAAAAAAATCCTCTCACCTGTAAAGGGTTAAGAAGCTAAAGGTAACCTCACTGGCACCTGACCAAAATGACCAATGAGGAGACAAGATACTTTCAAAAGCTGGGAGGAGGGAGAGAAACAAAGGGTCTGTGTGTCTGTCTATATTCTGTCTTTGCTGGGGATAGACCAGGAATGGAGTCTTAGAACTTTTAGCAAGTAATCTAGCTAGGTACGTGTTAGATTATGATTTCTTTAAATGGCTGAGAAAAGAACTGTGCTGAATAGAATAACTATTTCTGTCTGTGTATTTTTTTTGTAACTTAAGGTTTTGTCTAGAGGGGTTCTCTATGTTTTGAATCTAATTACCCTGTAAGGGATCTACCATCCTGATTTTACAGGGGGGATTTCTTTATTTCTATTTACTTCTATTTTTATTAAAAGTCTTCTTGTAAGAAAACTGAATGCTTTTTCATAGTTCTCAGATCCAAGGGTTTGGGTCTGTGGTCACCCTATGCAAACTGGTGAGGCTTTTCATCCAACATTTCCCAGGAAAGGGGGGGTGCAAGTGTTGGGAGGACTGTTCATTGTTCTTAAGATCCAAGGGTCTGGGTCTGTAGTCACCTAGGCAAATTGGTGAGGCTTTTTACCAAACCTTGTCCAGGAAGTGGGGTGCAAGGTTTTGGGAAGTATTTGGGGGGAAAGACGTGTCCAAACACCTCTTCCCCTGTAACCAGTATTAGTTTGGTGGTGGTAGCGGCCAATCCAAGGACAAAGGGTGGAATATTTTGTACCTTGGGGAAGTTTTGACCTAAGCTGGTAAAGATAAGCTTAGGAGGTTTTTCATGCAGGTCCCCACATCTGTACCCTAGAGTTCAGAGTGGGGGAGGAACCTTGACAAACCACAAGCCTATCTTTTTAATATATAACTTGATAGAACTGCTGTATACCTCTGAATTCTCCTTGTGATTTTTTGGGGTATTTGGAAAGTCACGAAAATAGGACTAATTTTAACTTCCATAATAAAAAACCTGAATGAAATTCTCTCTTAAACAGTACGAACAACGCTTACTTACTGAGTTTTTGGGAACTATGTCCTTCAGCGAGCACTGCACTGCTAACGGAGGAATATCTCTGAGCTGCGCCTCTATACATGGATCAGGCTTCCTTATAAACACACACAAGTCATTTACCACTAAGCTCTGTGGAACAACTTGTTCTGGCCTCACCACAGGGACACCACCAATCCTAGTGGGAATATAAACAAACAATGATAGTACAAAAATGGAGCGTAGTCTGGGAGCATCTGTAATTCCGTGAGCAGATAATGATAGAAAAATGAGAGGTTTCATTTGATTCATAAAAATCTACAGAATCATAATTTCAATGGTGTCATCCTATAGGGCATGACAGTGAGAACTTGCTCTCCCTTTCCCCCCAGCTCCTAACTCCAAGTCCTCTGGTTGGGGGAAATTTTGATAATACAATGTTGTTGGAAATGAGTCACGTTGGGTATCATTCGAAAGCCCTTGCTCCCACAAACATGACAAACCTAGAACAATTATGTAGATATATATTATAGAAAATGTTTAAAAATCCGCTTTTTAAAATTATACTTTAGCACACGCATGTCAAACATACACCCCCCAAAGTTAAATTGTGGCCTTCAACTGGTGGTACTGTTTTATCAGTTAATGCTCAGAACATGATACTGGATACATTTTGGGATGATGCGGTGATTCACGAAGTCGGTTGAGTCTTTGTTGCTCTTTATTTAACCCGTCAGGACTGTTAATTGGAATTTGCACCTGACAGTACTATAAGACGTTGTGAAATATTTCTCCCTTTAGATTCAGCCAATCATTCTGCAATGATTACTTGGTACACGTCGCTGAAAAAAAAAAAGGTATAGAAAAGTCTGACTCTGACATACGGGAGGAATTTCAAAAGGAAACTGGGTTATTTAAAGGTTGCTAGTTCCCCTCTGTGCACTTGGCTCAGACAAAGTTCTAGAATACAAAAAACAGATCAAAGTCATTGGGGGGTTGATGGCATCAGACAGCATCCAAATGATCTTTCCTGGTATTTCCTGGCAACCCCAGAACTCCTGGATTGTCAAACTAAATATTAAGCATGAATGGAATGACTTCCCCAGAAGCAACCAAGCACCCCGTAGACTAATTAGGTGATGTTAAATGCCAAGGGGCCACTTTAAAGCTACAGGATGAGCTTAGTCACAAGGGCAACCCATCAGAATATGACAGACTGGAGCTCATTAATATCACGATGGAAGTAGTCTTCAGTGATGATACCTAAAAAAGTGTCAGTTGAATGGATACGTTGGGTCATGACTTGTATGAAGCCCTCAAAAAGAATTATCCAAGGCTGTGTCAATCTATGGGCTCCAATCAAGAAGAGACTAAAATGTGCTCAGATGCAAAGTAAGTCAGCATGAAGGTGGCAGGGACTATTACACAGCTATCCAGTCAGGTCACTGTTTGCTCATCTCCTCATTGTCTTCAGATCTCAGCGTGATGTTGATCTATGTGAGACTTTGGGAAATATGAGTTCTCCATGGTACCATGATCGATGTTTGAATGCACTGGAACAATGTCAGTGTGCCGGGAGAAAAGAAAAATAACGAATATCTTGTATAGTCTTCCTAAACCAGCACCTACTGACAATGTGACCAGTACAGGGCTTTCAGTGTAGCAATCGTAGATAGTGTGGCTGAGGTACAAGCCCGCAACAAACCAGAAACTCTTAACACCTTCAAAAATTTAGCTCAACACTTAATTATAAGGGTATAGAGAAAATAGTGGACTTATGATGACCTAGCATTTGACACATTTACAGAGGAATCAATAGCAGAAAGAAGAAACTCCATGGTACGGCACCTGTCCAACATAAAATCATTGACTTTACAAACATCCATAAAGTCAGAGTCAAAAAACTACGGTCACATAGTTGCATGAAGGATGAGTTAACCCTATACCTTCCAGGAAACATGCTCCAGCATACAAAGAATTGCTCAAAGAATTCTTTTGTCACATAGCATAATGAAGTTGCTCCCTCACATTAAATGGAGTTTCTTCGTAGTTCACATGAAAAGACTGACACTAAAATTATCTCGCATGTCATCAATGGCAGAGACAGAGGCGCTACTAAACTCTGGATTTTTTGCATAAGAGATGTATGTTCTAGTGCTCTCTAGAAGATACTACCCAAGCCTTCTGCAAGACTCCATTTTTGTGCCTGTTGCTGGGGAACAGAATTCATGTATATTCCTCAGAGATGTGTTCCTATCACCTGGACCATTAAAAACCACCACACTTGTCAGGTTTCTACGTCTTTTCAGGATGTGACGCTACTGGCTGGCTGGAAAAATCAAATTACCTTACGGGAAGGCATTTGATTCAGCAGCTGAAGACTCTCTCCTCACTCTGAAGGTGCTCAGAACTGATGAGGTCACAAATGCACTGTATGCATTCATGTGCTGAATCTACCATTTGAAGACAAACATTACAACACTTGCAGAGATACACTGGTGGATATTTTCCAAGAAGCAGACAAATGGAGAAAAACTGCCACTGACAAAGGGTGCATTTATACCTCCTATCAAGAGGGCAAATTATCAAGCAATGGAATGGCTCCAGGATGACTAAACACATCCAAAACACTCCCCTAACTGGCATGGATAGGATGGACTGATCACACCAGTTGTGTGTGAAATACCATTTGCTCCCAAATCAATCCTTTAGTTAATCAAACAGTTGTGTGCAAAGAGCAAATGCTCACCACCCTGCAAATGTTTGGCTAGCAGTCTGCTTTGTACGGAGATATGCGTGGACGAAGATCAGTGTGACAACGTGTCTAGCAATGGTGCCCTAAACAGAGACAACACTCATAACTGATGAATAAATGTTTTCAGTCCTACATACCAAGGCCAACTTCCTTAGGATTACCAAAGATCTACATCTTTTTGTAAGCAATGCAACCTATGTTAAAATATAATTTTTAAAAAGCTGATTTTAAAACATTTTCTTGAATATGTACCCACATAACTGTTCTATGTTTGTCACGTTTGGCATCATTGTGTTAATGGAAAAAAGGGCTTTTGAATGATACCCAACTTGACCCATTTCCAACAATACAATTATCCCCACTAGAGGAGCTGGGCAGGATGACACCACTGGAAATCTGATCCTGTAGATTTTTTACAAATCAAATGATACCTCCCCCTTACCTTTCTATTGCTAACATGCCCATGGAATAATATTTTACATTATGCTTTCAGATACCATATTATTTCTTAAAAAAAGTTTTAATTTGATGATCAGTATAAAGTAGTATTTTTTTATATTATAAAAAGAACTGGGTCTTAAATTAAGTCCATTTTGAATGAACATTTTTTTAAAAACAATTCCAAGGACTGGGGTCAAATTACTGTTTATTTACAGAAAGAAACTGTCCTTACAGCCAAGTCAAAATACTGTGAAAGCACAAGCAATTCTGTAACATGTATTCATTTTACAGATAGGAAAGTTTAGGCAGAGAAGTTAACTGACTTCATAAGAAAAGGAGGACTTGTGGCACCTTAGAGACTAACCAATTTATTTGAGCATAAGCTTTCGTGAGCTACAGTTCACTTCATCGGATGCATTCAGTGGAAAATACAGCGTGGAAATTTATATACACAGAGAACATGAAACAATGGGTGTTACCTTTTGTAGTGATAATCAAGGTGGGCCATTTCCAGCAGTTGACAAGAACGTCTGAGGAACACGGGGGGGGGGGGGAGGGGATGGATAGATGGATGATAAACAGATTACAGACCTAAAAGTGGCAATTCAACAAAAAAAACTTCAAAAACAGACTCCAACGAGAGACTGCTGAATTGGAATTAATCTGCAAACTGGATACAATTAACTTAGGCTTGAATAAAGACTGGGAGTGGATGGGTCATTCCACAAAGTAAAAAGAAAAGGAACCCTGTGGCACCCTAGAGACTCCTTTTCTTTTTGCGAATACAGACCAACAGGGCTGCTGCTATGAAATCTGTCATTCACAAAGTAAAACTATTTCCCCATGTTTATTCCCCCCGCTGTCCCTCAGATATTCTTGTCAACTGCTGGAAATGGCCCACCTTGATTATCACTACAAAAGGTCTCCCCTGCCCACCCCCCTCGCTGGTAATAGCTCACCTTACCTGATCACTCATTACAGCGTGTATGGTAACACCCACTGTTTCATGTTCTCTGTGTATATAAATCTCCCTACTGTACTTTCCACTGAATGCATCCGATGGAGAGCTGTCGCTCACAAAAGCTTATGCTCAAATAAATTTGTTAGTCTCTAAGGTGCCACAAGTCCTCCTTTTCTTTTTGCGGATACAGAGTAACACGGCTGCTACTCTGAAGCCTGACTTCATAAGGTCACTCAGCTACTGCAACAGCAAGCATTAAAAAAAACACTCAGAAATCCTACTGTGCCTACACTTCCCCACAAACACAGTTCAGAGATTAGGGAAAATAGTCTTTTTAAAACATGGGGGTCATCTTAATACACTGACAGAAATCAAACAAGCAAAATTCAATTTGACTTCATTGGCACAAGATATTAAAACGTTGCCAAAGTATAAAAAAAGGTATATAGAATATGCTCATGACAGAGTTATATGCTTTTCGAGGTTTGATGCCATTAGAAAAAGCAGTGTAAAAAGCTCCAGCATCACTCAAAAAATTAGTTCTCCCAATTCATTCTTAAGACCTGTAAAACCACAATTCCTCCTATCTAGCCTGTTAGTGACAAATTTATTTTACAATTGTGAGAAATACAGTATTGCAAGCTTCAAATGTTTAAAAACCAGGAGTCAACCCCTCAAAACCATTAGACTGGTTTACAAATCTTTAAAAAACAAAAACAAACAAAAACCACACATTTTAGATTCCTTTTATTTACCTTTTGATTTGACCCATAGGATGCACTTCATCACATTTTCAAACTTCTCTCTGTAACCATGAGGGCTAGAAACCATTTTTTTAAATGAAAGCCAAGATTCTCATACAGTCATGATTACAGGAGTGCTTTTAGAAAGACACCAAATATCACGATATTTGCAATAAAGTTGCAATAGGTGGCAACATGGAAATGTATCTTGTTCAGACACTGAATTTTCAAAGTCTGCAATTTTAAACATTCATGTCTTGTACCGTAACTTAGATGTATTTCCTCAGAGGTTAATGTATATAATATTTGTGTGCATGGCTATATGCAAGTCACAGAGCACTCATTTGTGTATTTGGTTATTAATTTGTGAAAAAGGTAGTTTTATTCATTTTCATAGTACATACTCCTATCAGAAACCAACAGCTGAAATGCCACAGTTTGGGACAAGAGGCTATTTTTATCCACAAAGACATAGATGTAGTTATGATACGATAATCATACCCTGAACCAACTAAAACTTCAGAATTCCCAAAGTCTTCCATGAATACTTGCATCATTGCAACATCATGAATTTTGTATTTTGTTGAACCACAGGGTTTTTCCTTATTTTTACTTTCCAGGGGAATTAACTCAGTGATAGTTCCACGGCACCACATTCCATTTTCTTTACTGTTGATAAAGATTCTTGCACCTAAATAAAGATTAAAAAAACACTACAATTTTAAACCAACTAAATCCATGATTTAAATATCTTAGTTTAGAAGCTATTGTCATTACATTTTAGTACATCCTGCCATGGTTTACATTTTACCATATAGCTAGTTCAGGCCTTATCAGTCTGAGCAGAGTGGAAGAATTACTTCTCACGTCTTGCTTACAACACTCCTGCTAATATATCCCAGAACAATATTCCCTTTTTTTCAGCCATAGTATTTAACTGTTGGTTCATTTAATCTGGGATCCACTATAACACCCGGATCCTTTTCTGCAGTACTCCTTTCTAGGCAATCCTTTCCCATTTTGTATTTCTAGTTTCCCTTTTATATCTGTCAGGGATCATAACAGACCATGGAAAATGGAGGTTACTTACCTATAACTGGAGGTTCTTCAAGATGTGCGGTCCATTTTCAGTATTCCATGCATGGATATACATGTGTTCCCTGTGCCTGAGATAGGAAATTTGTAGCAAGCAGTATCCACTGGTCTGTGCCTGCATGGTTTTTTGCACATGTGGATAACCAAGAGTACAAGGGGCAGTGCGGACGAACATTTCTCCTGTAACATCCAGGTACAGAAACGCCTCCACTTAACTAGGTAGCATTTTCTGGTGGAGAAATTTCTATTGTGGTTAAGAATACTTTGAACAGCCTCTGAACATGAGTGCTCCAGGTCTGAGTTCTGTCCAAATACCAGGCCGTATGATAAAGAGGGTCTAGGTTGGAATGTCTGATTTTGCGGTTAACTCAGAACGTCTCTGGGAAGGAGGACAGACTGACATTCAGAAGGGATCCAGAAATCAGAACTGTTTGGATCAATTGGGTGTAATGAGAATGACCAGGGTCCTGTCCTGATGAATCTTCTGAAAAACCTAAGGAAGTAGTGGAATGGGAGGAGAGGCATACCTCACATGGTCCATCCAGGGAAGAAGAAGGGCATCACCACTGGAGCAGTGACCTAATGATGCTGTGGAGCAGTACAGACTGAACTTCTTGTTTGTCTCCGAGGCAAAGAGATCGCAAGATGGCTTTCTCCACTGAGCCAATGTGTCATTCAGAGGAGAGTTGTAAATTTTTCACTTGTAGTGTCTGGAGAACTACCTGCTAAGACTGCACACAAGAGAGTCCTGCCCACCTGTTAGGTATGTTGCTGAGAGCATGATGCGGTTTCTGAAGCAAGAATTGCATAAAATTGACTGCCTCAATATAGAGAGGAAGATGAACTTGATTCTGCAGCCACAGTGGATTTCTAGTACCCACTTGCCTGTTATCACCCTTCATTTGTGGGCGAAGTGGACATCAAAACTTTGGGGGCAGTAGGAGACAGCATCAATAGAGGTAAAGTGGTTTGAGAGTCCCATCAAAAGAAGCCCTGGACGGTAAGTGGGGTGTGCAGAGGCGAATGAGGTAGAGGAAGTCACATACCTTAATCTTTGTATCCACTAGCACTTGCATGGCAGTTCATAAGAGCACTGGTGGTAAAACAGCTGAGGGAGAGATATGGGCCTATACACCTACTTGTGGTGCTTTCTCTTCGGGGCTGGTTGTCCTGAAGTCCTTAAGCAAGTGTAGCAACCTGTCAATCCTTACACTGAACTGAATGAACTCATTCACAGACAGATCCTCAGTGGTATTTTGTATCACTCTGGGGATTCCTGCAGCATGAAGCTAGGACTCTCATCATGATGAAAGCTTGGCAATAGTGCTAGATGCAGTGTCAGCTGTGTCCATTACTGCTTGGAGTGGAGTCTTAGCCCCCAATTTGCCTTCATTGACGAGGGCTGGGAATTGAGCCCTGACCTCCTGGGAAAGTTTATTCTTGAATTCCACAAATTGAATGGTTCGTGAAATTGAATTTTGCTAAAGATCTGGTAGTTAGCAAACTGAAATTGGAAACTAGCTGATAAATATACCTTCCGCCCCAGAAGGTCAAGGCATTTGGTGCCTTTGTCATATGGAGTTGTTTTAAGGTGTTGAAGCCTGGATCTTTCGGCAGCTGCCCGCACCACCACGGAGTTGGGTCCTGGGTGGATAAAAAATGAAATCTGACCCTTTAGCCGGTACAAAATAAAATTTCTCAGCTGTTTAAGGGTACAGGCAAAGGAAATAGGGATATGCCACACTGCCCTGGCAGGCTCCAAAATGGCCTCCCTAATTGGAAGGGCCACCCCACTGGGTCCAGAAGGTTGTAAGATGTCCAGTGATGGGTATCCTGGACTTCCTCTACTGAATCTGGAGCCAAGACGTTACTCTCTCCAGATGCTCCTGATAATGCCTATGGTCATCAGACAGGGAAGGTGAAGGAGGAGCAACTGCCTCATCTGGTAAGGAGAATGAGACAGCAGTTAGGACTATCAGATCCAGGTCAACTACTTCTTCTGCCTCATATTCTGACAAAGCCAGCTGCTGGCTAGGAGATAGCAGGTATAGTTTGTGTATAAATGGGGGTGCTTAGTATAGTGATCCCAAGAATGCCGGGAATAACCAGCAGGAAGTCAACCAGTCAGGGGGACCCCAGGGCACTGGGTACCTGAATAGTTGTATCTGGGTAGATAGAACCCAGGTCTTCTATACTTCTAGAGCAGTGGTGGGCAGCATGGAGCCCATCAGGGTAATCCGTTGGCAGTCCACCAGACAGTTTGTTTACATTTGTGTGGCTGCGGTTCACTATTCCAGGCCAACGGGAGCTGCGGGAAGTGGAGTGGGCCACAGGGACATGCTGGCCGCTACTTCCTGCAGCTCCCATTGGCTGGGAACAGTGAACTGTGGCCACTGGGAGAGGCGGACAGCCATGCAAATGTAAACAAATGGTCCGCGGGCCACAGGTTGCCCAACATTGTTCTAGAGTCTGTCTGGACTAACCCACATACATTGAGACAATTGTTTGTCTGGAACTTCCAACTCAGCCAATAAGAAGGCAGATTCTTGCTCAAATGGCAGAGTCACCGGTATTGGCAAATGGATGCTCCTGCTCACGGAAGATATAGGGGGAAATTCCTGTCCTCTTGAGGTAGATTCATCCTCCAGTGTCTCAATATCCCTGAATAAGGATGGACTTGAAAGAAGTAGGAACTGAAAACAGGGATAGGTGAAGATGTCTTTTGAGGAGATGAAGGTTTTGGACCTTCCCAAAGCACAGGAGTGTTCCTCTAGTTGGGACTGTTGGATCTAGCAGGCCCTTCCAGGAGCGGTCCAGTACTGATTCAGTGTCAAGCCCGGACTTCTTAGACTGTGCCGGTTCGTTCTGATCCTTTGTTTTAAGCATTGGCACCAAAGTCAGTACTGGTGGAGCTGTACGTCTTTGAGCCACACTCTCACGCTGATGAAGTTCAAGCGAGCCTAAGTTCTTAGGACTTGCATGCAAAGACTCACCCAACTTGGTTGAAGTCAGGGAAGAATCCTTTCTTTTGGAGGCAGATTTTGAAGATGACACCACCACATGTCCTTTTGCTTGTGAGAGTGCCCCCTGCTCACATGAAAAGCCCTAGGAAGCAATTCTTTGGGCTTAGCAAATGAAACCTTAGCTCCTGAGTTCTTGTTTGGATGGGTGCCATCGACTGAATCTGGTACAGGGTGCTCGCTCCATCTTGAAACTAAAGGTGGTCTCATGGCCCTGTCTGTGAGATGCTTCTTTAGCTGAAGCTCTCATCCCTTATGGGTTCGGGGAGGAAGGAGTGACAGATGCAACACTTAGCAGATTTGTGAGCCTTGCCAAAGCAGTAAAAGCAGCACTGGTGTTTGTCGCTCACTGAGAAGGAGTGGGGCCAGGATATGCAATTCTTAAACCCTGGGTATAGTCCTTGTCCACAGGGAAAATTCCCTGAGATGGGGGGAACTAGACTATATGAACTATATCAAAGAGTAAAAAATACCATATTAAGAACTATTTACAATTTATTAACAGGTTTGCTAAAGAAGCATGAAGGTATCTATGAACACACAAGATACTGCCACATGGCCTGAATCAGAAAGAAGGAACTGGAGAGGCATCAGTCCACTCTGCCCCTTATGCCCTCGGTTAGCACCATGAAGAAAAAAACCTGTGCAGGCATGGACCAATGGACACACCTTGTTACAAATCTCCAATCTCAGGAGCATGGAGCATAGGTGTACCCATGTGTGGAATACATACAGAGACCATCATTTGAAAAAGAATCTGAGTTAGGTTGCAAACAAACAAGTTTCTTTTTACAAAGTTAAAGTCCAAATAAAACCCAACAACTACCAGTATATTGTTTCCCTTATAAAAATTCTACAGCTTTAATAACCCAAACATTATAATGTCTGGAAATGACCAGTTAAGAGATCCAATATGTTCTTCACTACCACATAATCCTTCACTCAGTAACTGTACCAGACTTCATATCAGCCACCAAACTTAACATTGTTTTTGCAATTTTTAGGAAGGAAACTGTCAAAATACTGAATTGCTAGATTATAAAATCCCAGTATTTATTCAATTTTATTATCTGTTCTATTCTGGTTCTTATACTGCTCATCACCATTCAATAAAAGAACTCTCCTGAAATGCATTAAATGATGTGACTAACATCTATCCCATGGGGACAAGGGATGTCTAGTAATATGTTATTTTCACTTTAACTGCTGCAACAGTTCCAGACTCAGTTAACCATAAGAAAGGAAGGTTTCTCCCATGAGAGTACATATTGGTTTATACACTAAAATGAATGAATCAGGCTTAATCTATTTTCAGTCAATATATTAAAAAATAAAGTCACACCAATTAATGGCTATATTCAGATGCTAAATCAATAGCCAGTGACTTAAAAGTGTCAGGATTTTCAGGAGTGCAAAGCACACAACTCCTGCTCAAGTCAAGAGAAACTGTGGGTGCTCCAGACCTTCTGAAGATCAGGCCACTATCATTTAGGCATCAATATATATATATATGAGTGCCTAACTTTATATAACATAGGTGAAAATGTGTTCTGTTTCTCTCACAGCTCCATAGTGACTCTCCAGAGCAACACTCACTCCAGAATGTATAGGATATTTTACTAGCTGAACATATTCTACGAATGGAGAATAAAAATTTTAAAACTAAACAGATATTGTAATACGGTATTTTAAATTAAGTAAAGTATTTGAAAATTATTTTAGTTACCTAGTTCCAAAATGTCTGATTGACTAAGGTATGAACTCTTACTACTACAAAAGTGACTCAGCTTTTTTTCCAAAAAAATTGCTGTTTTCCTCTGTGAATATCTCCGAATGTAGAAGTGGCACGGGTTTATTACGTGGCTGACAAAAACTAATTCTGGAGAACCTGTGTAGAACAGTTCAGAAAACAGTACACATGAAACATCTATTGATACCCCACATCTACTGATGCACATATAACATTCACACCTAGGCAAATGTTATTGTTTTATTGCAAACTAACCAGTCACAATGACACTTTTCAACAATACAAGTTTTTAAAGTTATCAGCAGATAGCCTACCACTCTTTCACACTAACTACTATGATCACCCCCTTGATGATGTGCTCTTCTAAACAGTGCTCTGAAGAAACATATCTGAGTTAGGCACTTCTACAAATAACAGTCATAAAGACAAATTACATGCGTCTATAAAAGGATTTGAAAGACTTACCTGACATCTATTAGTCTGAGGACTAAACCTACTACAAAGTGAAAAATAATTGTTCCACCATGCCACCTTCTGTAAAATAGTTGTAGTATTCTGTAGAATATTTCATTGTAATAGACTGTTAAAAATGTTTTAATAACTTACTACTGTTTCTCTTGCTTTTGTTGTATCCTGTTTTCCTTCTTGGATCATAGTACATCTTTTCTAGTCATTATTTTCTCTTTCCTCTTTTCACCCCTTTCACACTTTGAATCCATTTATCTTTCTTTTCCTACACTGTTCTCTACTTTTCCCCCTATATTTTCTGTGTCTAGGATTTATTTATTACTTGTACTGTGCTAATATGTAAGGGCTCCAATCATGAATCAGGGCTCCACTGTGCTAGGTGCTGTATAAACACATAAAAAGGTCCCTGCACCAAAGAATTTACAATCTAAATTACTTCTTTCCTCAAAATCTCTGTCATATCAATTCACACACATCCACGCACATCTGCTTCCTCAAACTGAGCTATATACCTGATTTTAAATGAGAGATAGATACCCGATTTAAAAAAAATTCAAACAGAGGACTGAACTAAGAAGAGGGGCCTCACTGTCCCTGGGCAACACCGACACAAGGAGCCAAATACCCTACCAGCTACTGAGAAAGCAGAGAGCACTGGAATCTCACCCAATGTGATATCCTTGGACATTTTCTGTAGCTTCCATTTGGGTGGTGTCTGATAAATATTAAGGCTTCTAACTAATAATTCTAGTGCCTTCCTTTACTGCTGCTCTAGTTTTGGAATCAGCAGCTTAGTGAAGATGATCTGATTCTTGTCACTGTTGCCTATAAATTTCACATTAGCAGGGGAAACTAAAACAACTCTAGTCCACTTTCACTCTGCTGCAACTTGAGAAAGCTATGAACAGCAGCCAAAGCACTGTAACTATACACAGAGTTAGAAAAAGAGCACTATATTGGTTTACATGCCATTCACTTTTGAAAAATCAACTTACCCTAGGTGATTAGGAAGATTAAGTATAGTCTTTTTCATAGGTGCTAGAGCCAGCCCTTACCATTAAGGGAAAAATCTCTAGCAACGGTGAAAGGAGCATGCACACATCTAACATAGAATGGACACGAGCAAGCACTCGAAGAACCACCACAATTTAAGTAAACTAAGACAACAGTGACTTGTTTGGCCACAGGTTAGAAAGTGATTTCCCTTTTAAGTACATTGTTAATTTATAAAATAATATTTTTTTACACAAGCTACACACAAATTTTTAGTCTGAAAGATTATGAACTAGAATGGACAAGGATTCTTATGTTGGGGAAAGAACAGCAGTCCTGATCATCCTCATCTCTCAATGGGTTGAAATAGTTTGCTTGCTTAAAACCTCGCAAAATCATTATTCAGACTTCAGAGAAGGAGATTTTTGGAAAATGAAAACAAAAACACCACCCCTAAAAAGTCACAATCTCATTTTTCCAACGTTACGATCTCTGTCCATTCCAGTATCAACAAACATCAAGAATACTGGTTAAACAAGACATTCTTTAAAGAATATCAAGGAAACGGTTACCAGAGGAGCGACATTTACCTGCTCTTTCTCCAAAAGGTATCAACTTTTTCTGGGAAAGATTTTTCCTGTGTGTATCTTTAAGATATTCTGTGGAATGTGCTTTTTTTTTTTTTTTTTTTATAAAAAAAGAGAGAGTTTAATATAATTAGATATAACTGATGGAGACAGTGGAATAATTACTAGCTCAGAATGTACTAGCCTGAATGTGCAAGGATACTGTATATCACCACAGGATCAGGACGACTCGTTACAGAAACTTTTTGACAAAGCTGCTGTATTTCTTGAAGATGTTATTTTAGACACCTGTATTCATTATGAAGTTTATACCACTTAGGTTTGGTATCATACATCCATGTTCTGGAGTCATACAGTTATCAGATATAACCACCACCATCCCCTTGTGGTACATTATTGCCCACATAATTATTCTCAGACCAAGCTGTTTGGACACAAGACACTTTGCTGCTGGGTCCACGAGACTGCAATTGGATTCTAAAAACATGGCAAAAGCATCTCTCGGTAAAGTGTACTTACCAACATCTTCCACTATCAACTTATTTAATAAATAAAGAAATATGAAAAGACATTGTTTAGTGCTGACAATTACTCTGATGTGGCTCAGAGTAAACAGTACACTAACTCTGATCTTAACTCACAACTGCTTGTCTTCCTAACAGGCTTGAACACCCAATCATAGAATATCATAGCATCATAGAATATCAGGGTTGGAAGGGACCCCAGAAGGTCATCTAGTCCAACCCCCTGCCCAAAGCAGGACCAATTCCCAGTTAAATCATCCCAGCCAGGGCTTTGTCAAGCCTGACCTTAAAAACCTCTAAGGAAGGAGATTCTACCACCTCCCTAGGTAACGCATTCCAGTGTTTCACCATCCTCTTAGTGAAAAAGTTTTTCCTAATATCCAATCTAAACCTCCCCCACTGCAACTTGAGACCATTACTCCTTGTTCTGTCATCTGCTACCATTGAGAACAGTCTAGAGCCATCCTCTTTGGAACCCCCTTTCAGGTAGTTGAAAGCAGCTATCAAATCCCCCCTCATTCTTCTCTTCTGCAGGCTAAACAATCCCAGCTCCCTCAGCCTCTCCTCATAAGTCATGTGTTCCAGACCCCTAATCATTTTTGTTGCCCTTCGCTGGACTCTCTCCAATTTATCCACATCCTTCTTGTAGTGTGAGGCCCAAAACTGGACACAGTACTCCAGATAAGGCCTCACCAATGTCGAATAGAGGGGAACGATCATGTCCCTCGATCTGCTCGCTATGCCCCTACTTATACATCCCAAAATGCCATTGGCCTTCTTGGCAACAAGGGCACACTGCTGACTCATATCCAGCTTCTCGTCCACTGTCACCCCTAGGTTCTTTTCCGCAGAACTGCTGCCTAGCCATTCGGTCCCTAGTCTGTAGCTGTGCATTGGGTTCTTCCGTCCTAAGTGCAGGACCCTGCACTTATCCTTATTGAACCTCATCAGATTTCTTTTGGCCCAATCCTCCAATTTGTCTAGGTCCTTCTGTATCCTATCCCTCCCCTCCAGCATATCTACCACTCCTCCCAGTTTAGTATCATCCGCAAATTTGCTGAGAGTGCAATCCACACCATCCTCCAGATCATTTATGAAGATATTGAACAAAACCAGCCCCAGGACCGACCCTTGGGGCACTCCACTTGATACCGGCTGCCAACTAGACATGGAGCCATTGATCACTATGGAATCAAAGGAAGGAATTGCAATCCCCTTCCCAAAAGGGGTTGTAAACAAAATGAGTGCAACCAGTGTGAGCACAGGAACAGCTAAAATATTTACAGGGTGCAAAGGTTAATTAAGTTGTGGTAGCAGCTTAAGTGAAATATGCTGCAGGATATCAAACAGTCATAAGAAAAGTCAAAGAAAAAAAAAAAGATCTTTTCCATATCTTCCTGTTCAGCTTTAGAGTAAGGAAACTTGAGAGAAGGCAAGAGCAAGAAGAATAACCTGAAAATAACTAGACAGCTTCAGGAATTGTGCTGAAGTAGGAAAAAAATCTGTCCTACACATTTTAGTGCAGAACAGTTAACAAATCTGGAATCAGCAGCAGGAGGCTTTCAACAAGCCAACATATGGTTCACATAAGAAAAGATTGTTAGCTACTCGTTGTTCTTCAAGATTTGGGTGCAAACACGTATGCCACTAAGGTGTGTGCGTGTGTACAGTGCAGCAAAGAACTTTGCCTTCCAGGACCAGTAGGGATGGTGCTCACACTCTCTGGCCCATATCCCTTCACCATGACAATTTAAGGGCAGCAACACGCAACTCCCCTCAGTTCCTTCTCATTGAAGGTCAATATTTGAGATGCCGATGGAGAGGGGATGCAGGGCCGTGGAATACATGTCTGCAGCCACATCAAAAGAACAGTTACAGTACAGGTAGGGTGGAAATGTGTATTCTACTCAGGTGACTCACAAGCCATAGGAGGTAGAGTCTGGAATCTAAAGAACGACTGCGGAACCACCTTCCCAATGTTTGCATCTGATCTAGACTCAGCCATAATAGCACAGTACTTAGTAGAAGTATACAGAGAAGACCATGTAGCAGCCCTGCAAATACCCAATATTGAAACATCACCGAGGAACATGACCAACGTTGCTTGGGTTCTCGTCAAATGACCCCGACACCGCTGTGGAGGAGTAATATGAGCTAATCCATGAGCGGCATAATGCAGGACAATTATCCAACTGGAAATAGTGCATGGGGAAACTGCCCGACCTTCCAGGCAATCTGCACAGGAAACAAAAAGTCAAGGTGATGGAATACAATGGTTCAGTCCTCAAATAACACCACACATCTTCTCACATCCAGCATATGAAGGTGCTCCTCATCTGTGCTTGAATGCAGCTTAAGAATAACAAAGACCAGTATATTATCTGGTTAAGGTGGTTTAGCGGTTCTACATTCGACAAAAATGCTGTATGCAACCTTAGGGTCACTTTGTCTTTGAAATTTGCCATTAAGGCCTGCAGCTCATTTATTCTCCTTGCAAATGTTATAGCAACAAGAAAGGCCACTTGCTGGCTCAGATGAGACAGAACAGGTTGTCAGGGGCTCAGAGACCCCATAAGGGTAGCCAGCACAGTACTAAAGTCCCACAAAGGAACCACCTCTTTCAACTAGCCCAGAAAAGGACAAAGACACAATCTTGCATGGTAGAACATGTAAGTGCATGTGGCTACATGACCTAACAATTTCAGGTATATACCTATCATAGTTGCAGGATGAGAGCATAAGGACAGACATGGATGTCTACGGACCCTACCGAAGGAGCAGGACCTCATGAAAGGAGTCCCTGAAAAGGGACAGTGTAGGAGGGTGGGATGGGGGAAAATGGACAGAAATTGAATGGCATAATCTGCTCCCAATGTGCTTAGCACTCAATTTGTCCATGGTTATTGATTCCCAAGCACTGTAGAAGCAAGACAAGCCCATCTCCAAACTCTGGAGATGAGTCAGGAACTCCATGACTGGAATGCGGCTCTCAATACGTAAGTCAAAATGACTGCACGCTCGAAGTTGGCAGAGGACGGGCTGGCTGGTTAATACTGGACTGAGAAGGCACCCTCCTCTGTGACTTATGCCCTTTCCTGTAGACGTCTTGCTGCCTAGCGCAGCAGAATGACTGCTGGAAGCATCATTGCAGGCAGTATTGCTGCTTTTATTGACGACCTCCATAATGACATCTCTTTATGGCTGGGGTATAAACTCCCAGTGAACGCAATGTACCATGGGAATCCTTAAAAGAATGTAGCATCAGAGAATATCAGGGTTGGAAGAAACCTCAGGAGGTCATCTAGTCCAACCCCCTGCTCAAAGCAAGACCAATCCCCATCTATATCATCCCAGCCAGGGCTTTGTCATGCCTGACCTTAAAAACCTCAAAAGAAGGAGATTCCACCATCTCCCTAGGTAACCCATTCCAGTGCTTCACCCCCTCCTAGTGAAAAAGTTTTTCCTAATATCCAACCTAAACCTCCCCCACTGTAACTTGGGACCATTACTCCTTGTTCTGTCATCTGCTACCACTGAGAACAGTCTAGAGCCATCCTCTTTGGAACCCCCCTTTCAGGTAGTTGAAAGCAGCTATCAAATCCCCCCTCATTCTTCTTTTCTGCAGACTAAATAATCCCAGTTCCCTCAGCCTCTCCTCATAAGTCATGTGCCCCAGCCCCCTAATCATTTTTGTTGCCCTCTGCTGGGCGCTTTCCAATTCCACATCCTTCTTCTAGTGTGGGGCCCAAAACTGGACACAGTACTTCAGATGAGGCCTCACCAATGCCAAATAGAGGGGAATGATCACATCCCTCAATCTGCTGGCAATGCCTCTACTTATACAGCCCAAAATGCCGTTAGCCTTCTTGGCAACAAGGGCAAGCTGTTGACTCATATCCAGCTTCTCATCCACCATAACCCCAAGGTCCTTTTCTGCAGAACTGCTGCCAAGCCACTCGGTCCCCAGCCTGTAGCAGTGCATGGGATTCTTCCATCCTAACTGCAGGACTCTGCATTTGTCCTTGTTGAACCTCATCAGATTTCTTTTGGCCCAATCCTCCAATTTGTCTAGGTCCCTCTGTATCCTATCCCCATCCTCCAGCATATCTACCACTCCTCCCAGTTTAGGGTCATCTGTAAACTTGCTGAGGGTGCAATCCACACCATCCTCCAGATCATTTATGAAGATATTGAACAAAACCGGCCCCAGGACCGACCCTTGGGGCACTCCGCTTGATACCAGCTGCCAACTAGACATGGAGCCATTGATCACTACCTCTTGAGCCTAATGATCTAGCCAGCTTTCCTTCCATCCACCTTTAGTCCATTCATCCAGCCCAGACTTCTTTAATTTGCTGACAAGAATACTGTGGGAGACCGTATCAAGAGCTTTGCTAAAGTCACGGAATATCAGATCCACTGCCTTCCCCTCATCCAGAGCCAGTTATCTCATAATAGAAGGCAATTAGGTTAGTCAGGCATGACTTGCCCTTGGTGAATCCATGCTGACTGTTCCTCATCACCTTCCTCTCCTCAAAGTGCTTCAAAATTGATTACTTGATTACCTGCTCCATGATTTTTCCAGGGACTGAGGCGAGGCTGACTAGCCTGTAGTTCCCCAGATGTTCCTTCTTCCCTTTTTTAAAGATGGGCACTACATTAGCCTTTTTCCAGTCATCCAGAACCTAGCCCGATCGCCATGAGTTTTCAAAGATAATGGCCAATGGCTCTGCAATCACATCTGCCAGCTCCTTTAGCACTCTCGGATGCAGTGCATCCGAGCCCCTGGACTTGTGCTCGTCCAACTTTTCTAAATAGTCCTGAACCACTTCTTTCTCCACAGAGGGCTGGTCACCTCTTCCCCAGGCTGTGCTGCCCAGTGCAGTAGTCTGGGAGCTGACCTTCTTCATGAAGACAGAGGCGAAAAAAGCTTTTTCCACATCCTCTGTCACTAGGTTGCCTCCCCCATTCAGTAAGGGGCCGGGCCCACACTTTCCTTGACCACTTTCTTGTTGTTAACATACCTGAAGAAACCCTTCTTGTTCCTCTTACTATTCCTTGCTAGCTGCAACTCCAGGTGTGATTTGGCCTTCCTGATTTCACTCCTGCATCCCCGAGCAATATTTTTATTCTCCTCCTTGGTCATTTGTCCAATCTTCCACTTCTTGTAAGCTTCTTTTCTGTGTTTAAGATCAGCAAGGATTTCACTGTTCAGCCAGGCTGGTCGCCTGCCATATTTACTATTCTTTCTACACATCGGGATGGTTTGTCCCTGTAACCTCAATAAGGATTCTTTAAAATACAGCCAGCTCTCCTGGACTCCTTTCCCCCTCATGTTATTGTCCCAGGGGATCCTGCCCATCAGTTCCCTGAGGGAGTCAAAGTCTGCTTTTCTGAAGTCCAGGGTCCGTATTCTACTTCCTTTCTTCCTTGTGTCAGGATCCTGAACTCGTCCATCTCATGGTCACTGCCTCCCAGGTTCCCATGCACTTTTGCTTCCCCTACTAATTCTTCCCGGTTTGTGAGCAGCAGGTCAAGAAGAGCTCTGCCCCTAGTTGGTTCCTCCAGCACTTGCACCAGGAAATGGTCCCTACACTTTCCAAAAAGTTCCTGGATTGTTCGTGCACTGCTGTATTGTTCTCCCAGCAGATATCGAGGTGACTGAAGTCCCCCATGAGAACCAGGGGCTGTGATCTAGTAACTTGTTAGTTTTCTGAAGAAAGTCTTGTCCACCTCATCCCCCTGGTCCGGTGGTCTATAGCAGATTCCCACCACGATATCATCCTTGTTGCTCACACTTCTAAATTTAATCCAGAGACTCTCAGTTTTTTCTGCAGTTTCATACCGGAGCTCTGAGCAGTCATACTGCTCTCTTACATACAATGCAACTCCCCCCCCACCTTTTCTGCCATGCCTGTCCTTCCTGAACAGTTTATATCCATCCATGACAGTACTCCAGTCATGTGAGTTATCCCACCAAGTCTCTGTTGATCCAATCACAGCATAATTCCTTGACTTTGCCAGGACTTCCAGTTCTCCCTGCTTGTTTCCCAAGCTTCCTGCATTCATGTATAGGCACTTAAGATAACTCACCGATTGTCCTGCTTTCTCAGTATGAGGCAGAAGTCCTCCCCTCTTGCGCTCTCCTGCTCATGCTTCCTCCTGGTATCCCACTTCCCCACTTATCTCAGGGCTTTGGTCTTCTTCCCCTGGTGAACCTAGTTTAGCCCTCCTCACTAGGTTAGCCAGCCTGCTTGCGAATATGCTCTTCCCTCTCTTCGTTAGGCGGAGCCCGTCTCTGCCTAGCAATCCTTCTTCTTGGAACACCATCCCATGGTCAAAGAATCCAAAGCCTTCTCTCTGACACTACCTGCATAGCCATTCGTTGACTTCCACAATTTAATGGTCTCTAGCCGGGCCCTTTCCTTCCACAGGGAGGATGGATGAGAATACCACTTGCGCCTCAAACTCCTTTATCCTTCTTCCCAGAGCCATGTAGTCTATAGCACAGAGATTGGCAATCTTTGGCACATGGCCCGCTAGGGAAAGCCCCTGGCGGGCGGGGACGGTTTGTTTACCTGCCATGTCCGCGGGTTCTGCCGATCGCACTCCCACTGGCCGCAGTTCACCGCTCCAGGCCAATGGGGGCTGCGGGAAGCGGCGTGGTCCAACTGATGTGCTGGTCGCCCTTCTTACAGCCCCCATTGGCCTGGGATGGCGACCCAGTGGGAGCTGTGGGAGTTGCAGTCGACCAGTGGGAGCTGCAATCAACTGAACCTGTGGACGCGGCAGGTAAAACTGGTGGTGTTTCCCTGGCGGGCTGCATGACAAAAGTTGCCAATCCTGATATAGTGTTTTCTCAGGTTTTCCCAGAAAATAAAACCCATCCATCTAAAGGTAAATCCTTTATGTTCTGTTGGACCTCAAGGGTTATGGCGAAGTTCTGCTGCCACAAGGCTGCAGTTACAATTGATGCCACAATACTGGGAGAATTATCTGGCATGCCCAATGCCAATGTCTTGGCAACGATGTCTTGACCACCAGATGGCCTTCCACGAGAACACCCTTAAACTCTTCCCTGGAGGATTCTGACAAGTTGTCAGTAAATCTGGACATAGCTTCCCAATTAAGTGATATTTAGACAACAGTGCCTGCCGATTCATAATGTGCATTTGTAACAAAATTGAATAAATTTTTTCTCCCCATCAAATCTAGCCTTATATACTCTGTCCTTAAGCGTGGACTTTTATCTCCCCGCCATAATCTAACATTTTCTGCCACTACACCTAGAGAATTAGGGATTGGATGTATGTAGAGGCACTCAAAACTCTACACAGATAGAATACTAATCAGTACACTTTGCTGTGGATGGTTAAGAAGCTGACGTATGCCGCAAAGGTTTTTGTAAGTTTCAAAAGCACTTATTTTATAGAGACAGTTACTCTCACTGGGGCTGACAGCTGGAGGATGTCCACCAACCTATGCGTATTCTCCTGAACCAACTCAGCCTGAATAGCCAAGGTCATAGCCATCCATCTCAGGAGATCCTGATAAGACTTAAAATTCTTAAGCACAGGAAAAGAGAAATCTGGCACCACAGAATCATCCAGTGAGGAGGAAGAGGAAGGGAGCAGGGCCAGTGGAGCCTCTTGCTGGATCACTTGCCCCTGCAAGCACAGTTCAGACTGAACCATTTCAGAGAGAGCAACCTCAGTCTCTTTCTGCAATGTAGGTGGCTCAAGAGGGGACACTATTGACAGGATTGGAGACTTTGCCCTGGACTGAGGACCAGGACCTTGCCTATCAATGAACGTCCCAAGGATTTCAAGGAGGCCACAGACGACAAAAGGATGGGGCACTGGTGGTCAGACACACTCCTATGCCTCCTGCAGGAGTGGTGCCAATCTTGGTTCCAATGGCGATCCACAGGAGCTCTCAAAAACTTTTGGGAGCTGTGCTCGAAAGCAATGGTAAGGGAGAAAATGTCTTCAAATCACAGTGAACCCTGGACGTCGTCCGATGGCAATGCAGAAGCCACCCCAGATGGAGCAAGCAAAAACAACCAGCCTCATCTGAATGCCCATATGCAGGACACATCGGTAGTGAGGATGGTAGAGTAGTAGACACCCTGAATACTAGAAGGGGCATCACACTCTCAGTAGGCATCAGAACAGATGTAGGTACCAAAGCTGGGCCTGGAACTGATCCTGCAGATGTGTCATCATTGGTGCCGAAGACAGCATCTGCACCAAAGGGCCCCTCAGTACTGAGGGGGAAGCAGACCTCAAGTCGGCATTCTGAGCATTGGGTAGTGCGGACAATAGGGCTGATGACAGAGACAACTCTGCAACTATATCAGGCAGCGATTAGGACACAGCAGAAGCAGCCATGGCAGTTGAATGGCCCTGAATTACTGGAGAGGCAGAGAAGGTCCGATGCTACCTGGTAGCCATTGGCATAGATAGTCAGTGGCGACACCAATGCTGTCAGTACCAGACTCAATGGACATCCCATGGATGGTACCAGAATTGATGGTACGGGGTCCAAATAATATCAACTCGGGTCCAGAGAGGGGTTAGATGGCCTAGTTCTATCTTGTGTGCCCAACTAATCGCGGTGCCAGTCTGCATTCCTCTTAGAAAAAGAGGAGGACTCTCTCAGAGCTACGGAATAGCTCTGGTCCATCTTCTGGAGACCCTTTTCCTCAGAGGACCAAAAGAAGAATAACCTTTCTTCCTCCTAAGAGAGATATTCAACTTTCGGCCTGGAACAACATTTCATGCCAGCTCAGAAGGTCTCTCTGGGACCAGATGATCTGTGGAGGTCCCCAGTGTTGAACCAGGTCTCGTGGCATGCTCCATAAGGTGAAAATCTCTTGCCACCTGCGTTCTCTTTTTGAATTTACAGATAGAGCACCTTTCCTTAATATACCCCTCCCCAAGGCACAATAAACTCCAAAAATGGGGGTCACTATTAGAGATAAGCACCCCACATAATGGGCAGTGTTCAAAACCTGGTGAAGGCATCTCAATCTACTTAACTACTAACTAAACCTAAAGGTACTACTATAACTAATGGCTTACTACTATATACAGCAAAATCCCAGAACATCGTCACACAGAAAGCGTGCAGTGAAATACCACACAGAAAGCTCCGACTGAAGCCCTGGGCACGGAGAAGGAACTGAGGGGTGTTGGGGATGGTACTGCCCTTAAATAACCATGGGAGGAGCTATGGACCAGAGGACTCAGGGCCACCCCTACAAGTACTGTGAGGCAAAGTTCCCTGGCTTCAATGCACAGAGCGTGTGCACACTCAGGTGGAATACATATCTGCAATCAATCACCTGAGAGACTTAAATCTGTTACTGGTTAAAGCAAGACACTGGCCTCAATGAAGGCCCAGATTGACCTGGGGGAAAAGGCCAGGAGGACGAATCTTCAGAAACCAGTGACCCAGACTCTAAAGGAGATGACTCAAGTAGTCAATGGAAACCATCAAGACCAAGAACCCATACTGATCAGAACCTTGAATGGAAAAATTCCAGCTACAGAAAAAGCAACAAAAAAAATGAAGCAAAGGGAGTGCTAAAAGGGCTAGTCTTGATAAACACACTAGTTTAAAAGATATTAAATTCATATGTTCAAATTTAAGCAACTCACTTTCCTGGTCATCTTCCATGATTTCTTCAATTATGACATCAGGACCGGACATCGTTTGGGGTAAAGTCAGAATACTTTGAGAGGGTGTGGTAATTAATTTGTAAAGCTGGACATTTTTCACTTCTGTATGCACATCAAGTTCTTGCTGTATAAGAGTCTCTGCTTCATTACCTCTGACAAGTGGTGTAAATTTATTCTTTTCTACCGACAAATAAGCGTCACAGTCTGATTCTTCTCCCAGATTACTGACCATGAGAATGCTCTGTCCATCATCTCCAGGGCAACATCTATTTGGAGAAATATATTAATTTATTCAGGTTTCATTTCACAGAAGGGTACCAGTAAAGCAGAATTTATTTTAAAAAAATCACGATTCCATGAAAAAATACTGGGACTTATTCTCAAGAACAAAAAAAAATTTTTTTTTTATTTAAACAAAAACATAAAAAGCAATCTTCCAAAAAGTTCAAGATACCCTTAACTTCCATTAAAGGTTCAAATCATAAAGCAATGGAGCAACAATGTTCTCAAGACAAAAATAGGGAGGAAATCCCCCTCATGCCAACCACTGATCCCAAACAAACAAATCCCTAATATGACCAACACTGTCTTACTGCCCAAAAAACTGTGAAAGATAGATCTAGGCTTTATATAGCAGAATGCCCCCAAGATTATAGCTCTTCAGACAGGAACAGACCCTAAAATCTCTACCCCCTGCAGAAGATCCCTGCTATCCTCAGAAAAATTAAATTATACTTATTTTTCCTCACTGTTGAATCTAGCAGTGAAGAGTTCATGTTCACAATGTTCTTTCCTAAAATGCTCAGAATAATAGTAATACACAGGCTTGGAAAGATTCTATTTTTATTGTTAAATGTGGTAAATGTCAAATTTCACCATACACACAAACCTACAAAAAGTAATTCCATCGACAATAATTAAAATTTACAATGCTGATTGAGAACTTATTGGAGTTTTATTTAAAAAATATTTACTTTGTATATTTTTACATGTGATGTCAATTTGTGTTTTAAGAGTCATGAAGCTTTAAACTTTTTAAAATCTCAGTGTATACGGTCATTAAATTATCTGACCCTCCCTATTTCTGACATACCTCTGTAATTTCCTGTAATTGTGGAAAATTTAAATTGATAAAAAAAATCTAAAATAATGCTTAAAAATAAGTACTGAAATTACCTGTCAAAATTATAAATAATCGAATTGTGCCAAACCTAGTAATACATATTAAACACGTGGAAGAAAAGTATTAGATTATTTAGTCCAACTCTACATCATTAGAAGATTTTTCCTAGAACATATATTTGAGAGGTCTGCCCAATCTAGTTGTAAATATCTCAGAAATAGGGTTGCTACCATTTTCCTTAAAAAGAAAAAGGAGTACTTGTGGCACCGTAGAGACTAACCAATTTATCTGAGTATAAGCTTTCGTGAGCTACAGCTCACTTCACTGAATGCATCCGATGAAGTGAGCTGTAGCTCACGAAAGCTTATGCTCAAATAAATTGGTTAGTCTCTAAGATGCCACAAGTACTCCTTTTCTTTTTGCGAATACAGACTAACACGGCTGCTACTCTGAAACCTGTCATTTTCCTTAAGAGATTATTCTTCATTCTGCCTTGTCTCCACTAGGAACTCATCCCAATTCCTGCAATTGATGGCCAGGTCCCCATATAACTGCACCGCATGTAAGTTTGGAAAAGGAAAGCCACATTTTACACAAAAGCACATTACCTTGATTCAAGCAGAAATAAAGTTTCACTTGTGCAAATTGTAGTTTTCCTGGTTTATACTTGTTGTCTGCACTAGTTATGTATTAAAGCTGGCTAGAACAGACACAAATTCCCAGTGTAAAAGAGACCTAATACTCCTTGGATAACTGGGCAAGACAGTACCTGACTGATGGAATTTTCCCAACATTCAAACATTTTTCTTTTCTTTAGTTCATTCCTGCTGTGATACCTAAATCATTCTTCTTTCTGCATGCTGTTTACACCCTTCAAATATTTTCTCCTCATCCGCCTTCACACCAACACACGTGCTCAACCTATACTAGAACACATTCGATTCTTTTAAATATTTCCTCAAAAACTAATTCCTTTCTTAATCACTGTTGCTTTTCTTTGAACTCCCTCCATCATCTTTCTGGTGTTGAGGTGCCAGGAACGAAACCCACCTACCTCAACAAGTGGAAAACTTGAGGAGATGGGCAGAAATTAGGACAGCCCCAGTTGAAAGGGGAAGTAGAGCACTCACTGGGGTCACAAGGGTGGCCACTCCCCCTACAGAGGCTTTATCCACTCACTGGCCAGCTGGGGAGGAAGAGAACTAATTGGTCTGTCACTCTCCTCCTCCACAAATTTAACCCCTAGCCCAGGATACATGGAACCTTTTTTTACTTTATTTCAGCAGCCCTACTCCCTCTCCCTGTAACTGTAGTTTCACAGCTGTCTTGCAGAAGCTGCAGGTCTGACCAATCACCTATTCTGGGGTCAAGAAATATTTTTTCTTTCCATTGGGGCCATATTAGCATAGGCCTGATGGGTTTTTCCCCTGCTTTGCAGCATCTTGGAGGCACAGTTAGGTTAAACAGGAATAGGATTTCATAATATGTGGTAGTATTTAGTAGGAATGTTAGTTTTGTCACAACTTGTGGCTGGATTCTAATGAAATTAAAAAGAATGGTTCCCAGAAGGCCTGCGATTTTGCTGATGGGCCTTGTGCTTGTGGGGATGACGTCCTAACCTTTTAGTGTCCTGTCCTCCTTCCATGGGTGGGGGAGTAGTAGGATTCGGATGAGCAAACTGAGTCTGAATCCTACTACTGATTTATTTGGTGTTGGTCCTGCTTTCAGCAGGGGGTTGGACTACATGACCTCCTGAGATCTCTTCCAGCCCTAATCTTCTATGAGTCTTAGAGGTACATTGAGCAGAGTCTACCCTGGATTATGGGTTATATGGTAGAAGCCTTGTAACCGTACACTGGAACCATTTAAAATGCCTACTATGAGAAAATATGGTTGATAGGACATGAAGCACTGATCCCCCTGCATCATTTAATACAGTTGCAGCCTGCCGCTTAAAATCCATCCCTGCATCTGTCTTCATTTGCAGCCATGTCCAGATCAAATAATGCAGCATTATAGAGTAGGTTTCAAAGATTTACAGAGGGCTACTGTCTCTGATGCTATGCCTGTTCTGGCTGCTCCAAGCCCTACTCCTGAGGGAATTCTGTGCCTTTGCACAATGCAGAATTTTGCGGAAATTAACGTTGTGCACACAGATTTTCCTTCCCCCCCACCAAAAGAAATGGGCTGCAGTGCTGCTAGCTGCCACTAGACCAAGCAGAACCCAGTTCGCACAAAGAAGACACTGCTGGGGAGAGGGAGAGCGAGCTAGAGCTAGACGGTTCCTGGCAGCTGACAGGTATTTTGAAGTAAATTACCAAAATATTTGAAACTGGCATGATTATGCAGTGTTATTTTGACAAATAAAATACGCAGAATTTTAAATATTGTGCACAGAATTTTTATATTTTGGCGCAGAATGCCCCCAGAGTAAAGCCATATATACTTTGCTATATACTTTCATCCTCCATCTCTATTAACTTCACTGCTCTTTAAGTTTCTATCTCCAAGCATATCAGGGTTTTTCCTTGGTGTACCGAATTTTTCCAGGTTGAATCTAAGTTTTCCCCCCCTACCTATGGGCCATAATATGCCATCAGTTTTTAAACAAAACTATTCACTGATTTCAATGCATAGTTTGGCTTAAAGACTGGTATGGGGATATGGCCTACACTCCTAGCCTCTCTAGGTCCCTCTTTAGAGTTTCTTCTCTCTCCTCACTGGACTTAACATTTCCCAAACATTATCTACACGTTAGAATGCTCTATGCTCCCTTTTTCAGACTATTGATGGCAGTGATTATCCAAATACTGACACCTGTGCCACTCCACTACAAACAGTCCATCAATTTGATATACTATAAATCATCATAATTTATAGTCATTTGTCAAAAACCTGTTTGAGCAAGTGAAAGCAAAGAGGCTCAATAAAATAGAAACAATAGTTGTTTTCCAATAAGAAAATGTGTCATTTATGTTTAATCTATATTGATTTTTCCGTTACCTCAGAATCAGAGTTTATCCTCAAAAGATGTATTACTGAATATTTTAGTATTTGCTATTAATTTTACAAATGGGTTTACATTTACTCAGAGTAATTTTCAGTTACTGGAAGTACTGACATCCCAATTATTCCACCCCTTTCTGTAACTTGAGGTTGGTATAATGTTTAGCACAAAGAAATTCCAATGGTAAAGGCACCTTATACCAAAATACCCGATGATACCCAATCTTCCAATAAGTAGTTTTAACCTATTCTGAAGTCCTGCTTCTTATCTGAATCAAACAAGAAAGACTGAAATACTGACTTAAGATCTCTTGCTACAACTGTACATTCTAGTTTTAAAATCAGTAAGCATACATGCAGACCTTTGCTAGAGGTGTTTGTAAATTGCTCAGTGGTAAGAAAATTGCATAAATCACTGCACTAGTTTTCTTTACTAAAAAAAAAAAAATGCTTACTTTGCAGGTATTTCCAATTCAATCTTCCCTATGTTTTTGAACACAGAGGTAATTTCATCACAGTTCATGAGAAATCTAAAGTAAAAGAAGAATGATATCAGGGAGGTCACCCAAAGGTTTAAATCAGTCGGACAATTCACAAATATAATATTAACTAATTAGTGAAGTCCTATAGGGTCTGAAGCAATGTGAAGAAACAGAGATCAATTCAGTTTTCCATTTCTCCAGTTTTAGCCAAGAAAAATTACCAATGACTAACACACTGATGACAGCTCTCTAATGGTAGACTTGGTTGCTCATTCACCTTTACACATAAATATATTATGTGGTATAATCTGATTTCCGAGCATTCCTTCACTACTTCTGCATCTATTTGGTGAGTTTCTATATCAATGCCTAACACTGTTCCACAAATAATCCTTAGGGTAGTGAAAATATAAATTATATTCTCCAATAACAATCCTCAGGAACTAAAGTGTACTCAAAGCCCAAGTATTTAAATCTTTCTTTGTTTCTGGCTTACATCAAAATGAAGCCACTATTTCCACCTCCTGCCAAATCAAAATTGACAAAGTAATACAGGGAAAAAAAATCTCAAAGTTTTTATATTTAATTTTCTGGCTAGTCTCAGAGCTCTCAAAATCTGATTCCTATCATATAGCAGGAAGTAGTCTAACAGAACTGAAAATAAAGATTTCTGACTATTTTCTTGATCAAGAGAGGGACAGCAGCACCCAAATAAAGATGCGACAGTCAGGACTGTGGCTCTGAAGCTGTACCAGCTTTAAGTTGGAGTTGTGTATTATTTGCTTTCACTTCTGTTAGAAAATTAATGACCAGGGGCCACTGAGATTTCATCTTGAGCAGCCCATGTGGGAGCCCAGCATACACGAGGGGCAGAAGAGTGGACATTTGATTGGAAAAAAATTTAAGTTACTCATTTTTATACAGTGTATTACTACTTGATTATTTATTAGGGCTGTCAATTAATCACAGTTAACTCATGTGATTAACTTAAAAAAATCGTGATAAAAAATTGTGATTAATCACAGTTTCAATTGCACTGTTAATAGAATACCAATTGAAATTATTTAATATTTTGGATGTTTTTCTACATTTTCATATATATTGTATTCGGTGTTGTAACTGAAATCAAAGTATGTATTATTTTTATTACAAATATTTGCACTGTAAAAATGATAAACAAAATAGTATTTTTCAATTAATCCCATACAAGTACTGTAGTGCAATCTCTTCATCATTGTTACATAACTGCACTCAAAAACAAAACAATGTAAAACATCAGAGCTTAAAAGTCATAGAATCATAGAACTGGACAGGACCTAAAGAGATCATCTAGTCCAGTCCCCGGCACTCATGGCAGGACTAAGTATTACCTAGACCATCCCTGGAGTTTGTCTAACCCGCTCTTAAAAATCTCCAATGATGGACACTCTACAACCTCCCCAGGCAATTCATTCCAGTGCTTAACCACCCTGACTGTTGGGAAGATTTTCCTAATGTCCAACCTACACCTCCCTTGCTGCAATTTAAGCCCATTGCTTCTCGTCCTATCCTCAGAGGTTAAGAACATCATTTTTTCTTCCTCCTCGTAACAACCTTTTACGTACTTGAAAATTTATGTCCACTCTCAGTCTTCTCTTTTCAAGACTAAACAAACCCAATTTTTTCAATCTTCCCTCATAGGTCATGTTTGCTAGACCTTTCATCATTTTTGTTGCTCTTCTCTAGACTCTCTCCAATTTGTCCACATCCTTCCTGAAATGTGGTGCCCAGAACTGGACACAGTACTCCAGATGAGGCCTGATCAGTGTGGAGCAGGGCAGAAGAAGAATTACTTCTCGTGTCCTGCTTACTACACTTCTGCTAATACATCCCAGAATGACGTTCACTTTTTTTGCAACAGCGTTGCACTGTTGACTCATATTTAGCTTGTTGTCCACTATGACCCCCAGATCCCTTCCCACAGTACTCCTTCCTAAGCAGTTAATTCCCATTTTGTATGTGTGCAACTGATTGTTCCTTCCTAAATGGGAGTACTTTGCATTTGTCTTTATTGAATTTCACCCTATTTGCTTCAGACCATTTCTCCAGTTTGTCCAGATCATTTTGATTTTTAATCCTATCCCCCAAAGCACTTAAAACCCCTTCCCAGCTTGGTATCATCTGCAAACTTTATAAGTGTAATCTCTCTGTCATTATCTAAATCACTGATGAAGATATTGAACAGAACTGGACGCAGAACTGATCCCTGGAGTATCCCACTTGTTATGCCCTTCCAGCATGACTGTGAACCATTGATAACTATCTCTGGAATGGTTTTCTAAGCAGTCTGCACCCACCTTATAGCAGCTCCATCTAGGCTGCATTTCCTAGTTTATGAGGTGGTCATGCGAGACAGTATCAAAAGCTTTACTAAAGTCAGGATATACCATATCTACTACTTCCCCTCCTCCCAATCCGCAAGGCTTGTTACCCTGTCAAAGAGGGTTATCAGGTTGGTTTGATGGGATTTGTTTTTGACAAATCCATGCTGACTGTTACTTATCACCTTATTATCTTCTAGATGTTTGCAAACTGATTGCTTAATTATTTGCTCCATTATCCTTCCAGGTACAGAAGTTAAGCTGACTGGTCTGTAGTTTCCTGGGTTGTTCCACTCAGTCCTATTTCTTTTTCAGCCAATCGCTAAGACAAACAAGTTTGTTTACATTTGCAGGAGTTAATGCTGCCCTCTTCTTATTTACAATATCAGAAAGTGAGAACAGGCATTGGCATGGCACTTTTGTAACCGGCACTGCGAGGTATTTACGTGCCAAATATGGTAAATATTCGTATGCCCCTTCATGTTTCAGCCATCATTCCAGAGGACATGCTTCCATGCTGATGACCCTCATTAAAAAATAGTGCGCTAATTAAATTTGTAACTGAACTCCTTGGGAGAGAATTGTATGTCTCCTGCTCTGTTTTTCCCACATTCTGCCATATATTTCCTGTTTTAGCAGTCTCAAATGATGACTCAGCACATGATGTTCATTTTAAGAACACTGTCACTGAAGATTGACAAAAAACACAAAGAAGGCACCGATGTGAGATTTCTAAAGATAGCTACAGCACTCGACCCAAGGTTTAAGAATCTGAAGTGCCTTCCAAAATCTGAGCGGGACGAGGTGTGGAGCGCGCTTTCAGAAGTCTTAAAATACCAACACTCCAATGCGGAAACTACAGAACCCGAACCACCAAAAAAGAAAATCAACCTTCTGCTGGTGGCATCTGATGCAGACAATGTTGCAAGGTATTTACCTGCCAGATGTGCTAAAGATTCATATGTCCCTTCATGATTCAACCACCATTCCAGGGGACATGCATCCATGCTGATGACGGGTTCCGCTCAATAACAATCCAAAGCAGAGTGGACCGACGCATATTCATTTTCATTGTCTGTGTCAGATGCCACCAGCAGAAGGTTGATTTTCTTTATTGGTGGTTTGGGTTCTGTACTTTCCGCATTAGAGTGTTACTCTTAAGACTTCTGAAAGCACGCTCCACATCTCGTCCCTCTCAGATTTTGGAAGGCACTTCAGATTCTTAAACCTTGGATCGAGTGCTGTAGCCATATTTAGAAATCTCACATTGGTGCCTTCTTTGTGTTTTGTCAATCTTCAGTGACAGTATTCATAAAATGAACATGTGCTGGGTCATCAGCTGAGACTGCTATAACATGAAATATATGTCAGAATGTGGGTAAAACAGAGCAGGGGACATACAATTCTCCCCCAAGGAGTTCAGTCACAAATTTAATTAACGCATTATTTTTTAACAAGCGTCATCCGCATGGAAGCATGTCCTCTGGAATGATGGCTGAATCATGAAGGGTCATATGAATCTTTAGGACATCTGGCACGTAAATACCTTGCAACACCAGCTACAACAGTGCCATCAGAATGCCTGTTCTCACTTTAAGGTGACATTGTAAACAAGAAGCAGCAGCATTATCATCTCCTGCAAATGTAAACAAACTTGTTTGTTTGAGCAATTGGCTGTACAAGAAGTAGGACTGAGTGGACTTGCAGGCTCTAAAATTTTACATTGTTTTATTTTTGAATGCAGTGTTTTTTGTAAATAATCCTATAATTTTAAGTTCTACTTTCATGATAAAGAGATTGCACCACAGTACTTGTATTAGGTGAAATGAAAAATACTATTACTTTTGGTATTTTTTTTACAGTGCAAATATTTGTAATCAAAAATAAATAAAGTTAAGCACTGTACACTTTGTATTTTGTGTTATAATTGCAATCAATATATTTGAAAATGTAGAAAACATCCAAAATATTTCAATAATGGTATTTTATTATTGTTTAGCAGTGCGATTAATGGCTACTAATTTTTTTAATTGCTTGACAGCCCTATTTATGTGTCACACATGGTGAAAGTTTGCTTATATCTTTTGAAATGCAAACACTTCTGTGTTTACAGAACAGTAAAGTCAATTTCATAGGTTTTTAATACATCGATTTCACATGTACTTTTCTATTTGCTTATTTCAGAAGAATGATTCAAACTGGTGCTATTGGGCATTTTTTTCATATCTATCACATAAGTCACACAAATTACTCAAGACAAGTCCATTTCTTCTATTTCTGATTATCTTAATTTGTATTAAACTTATTAAAAATAAGAGTATCAGTTTACTACTTTAGATGCATAAAAACCATTGTGTCACAGTTTTTACCTTCTACTGTAACTCACGCTTGAATAATTTACCTTAGAGATGTTCTTTCCTTCAAAGTATCCACCCTCGAGAGTTCACCCTCAACTGTCAACTTTAAGTTATGAATAACCTCAAATTTAAAAAAAGAGCAATTTTATTTTCTATTACATAAACATCAGATACACGAACAGATCCTGTATCAGGGATAACAGTCTCCAGTACTGGACAATCAGCACACGACACTTCACTGGCACATAAAATTTAAGAAATAAATAATTTTATTCTGAACCAGAACAGTGAGCAAGCAACTTAATTTAAGCCTGCCTAACCTAAACAGGCACCTGATAAAATGGAGACATCCACAGTTGAATCTGTGTGGATACAAAGCCCCGGCTGCAAGAATACAAAAATACTATTTGGGTTACACTATTGGCCTCCAGATTAGGAAAAATAAATTGGTTGCACAATACTGGGAGATCAGAGGCAACGAAGTCTAAAAATAATGGGGAACTTAAATGAACCACATAATGAGACATGGTTTAAAGAATTAAGTTCAGACTTCTGAAAAAAATATATAAAATGTTTTACTGTAACAAACTTAATCTTGAAATATTAACAAACAGGAAGATGGATCACAGTAACAGCCTAAAACTTTCAGCCAGAAGAATAAACGTAAAAGAAACTGAGTCTGGCTAATCCACTGAAAGAAAATTTTACAGTGGATTAATTTAACTACCTGATTCAAATCACAACAGGGTCTTAACGAGGGTGTCATTTTTAACTCCTTTGCTAGCCTCATGGCGCCATTCAAGTTGTTTCTCTTCTCTTCAATGTACTGCTTAGCTTTTATGATGTTGGCTACATAATTATCTGTGTTCTTCACTAATTCTGCATGCAACTTCCTTTTCCTATATTAGAAACACAAAATGAAAGATTATATTTCAGAATTTAGTAATCCCTAAGCATTGCAATAGTACAGACTGAACTAAAGCTGTAAGCATAACTGTGTCACAACCCTGCCACAAATAAACTGGCTACTTTCACACTGGAGTTGGATTTTCCTAGTATGCCAGCATCAGCAAAATGTGCTAGAAGCCTGAAGTTGAGTGAATTAATGTGAACTACAGTAAAATCATTAAAAAAAAAGAGTTATTTATTTAGCAGGGGCCATCTCTGGAGAAAAAAACAAAAAAGGAAGATCACTCACCTTGTACAGTAAGTGTGGGTCTTCAAGATGCGTTGCCCTGTGGGAGCTCAACTCTAGTTGTATTTGAATCCCTGCGCCTCAGATCGGAGATTTTAAGAAGCAGTGTCCATTCGGCCTGCACATGTGCTCTCCCCGGCTCGTTCTCTGCCTGAGGGCTATATAGTGCTGCATGAGTGAAACGCCCTCATTTCTTTCTCTACCACAGAGCTCATTGTTAAGTGTTCTGAAGCAGAGGGGAGGAGTACGGAAAGTGGAGCACCCATAGGGTCACACATCTCAAAGAACCACAGTTACTGTACAAGGTGAGTAACCCTTTCTTCTTTCAGTAGCGTCCCTATGGGTGCTCCACTCAAAATGACTCTACAGCAGTACTCCTAACGGAGGAGTGGGGCTTCGGAGTTGAGTCTAATATTGAGGATAAGACAGAGGAGTCAAATATGGCATTGGATGCTGAGTCGTGCGTGACTGCATAATGGTCAATAAACGTATGAGCAGATGTCCAAGTCACTTCTTTGCATATTTCTGTGACTGGAACATTCTTGAGGAAGGCTATGGAAGTGGGAAAAAAAGAGTTACCTCCCTTTCATAAGTGTTGTTCTTCGAGATGTGTTGCTCATGTCCATTCCAAGTAGGTGTGTGAGCACTGTGTGCAGAGTCAGCAGAAGGTTTTTCCCCTAGCGTACCCATCAGGGTTGGCAGTGGAGCCCCTAGAGTCATGCCTTTATGGCAGTATATATAGGTCCCTTCCAACCTGCAGCCTCTTCAGTTCCTTCTTGCCCAGTACTCCAACAGAGGGGAGGCGGGTGGGTCTTAGAATGAACATGAGCAACATATCTCAAAGAGCAATAGTTATGAAAGGTAGGTAACCATTTTTTCTTCTTCAAGTGACTGCTCATGTCGATTTTAAGTAGGTGTCTGCCAAGCACTCCCTGGAAAGAGGAGTCGGAGTTCACAGAGACACAGACTGAAGCATCGCTCTGCCAAATGCAGAATCATCTCTAGCCTGCTGTGTGACATAGGTGCCAACTTCTCCTGGTACCGGTGGGTGCTCTTGTCCCCCAGCCCCGCCCCAACTCCAGCCCCGCCCCACCCCCATTCCAACCCCTTCCCCAAAATTCCCGACGCAACTCCGCCCCCTCCCTACTCATGGTGGACCCCTTCCTCAAATCCCAGCCCTGCCTCTTCCCCACCTCCTCCCCTGAACGTGCTGTGTTCCCGCTCCTCCCCGCCCCCCCCGAGCTTGTTACACCGTGAAACAGCTGGCGGCAAGCGCTTGGAGAAGCAAGGACAGCATGCTCAGGGGAAGAGGAGGAGGCAGAGGCGAGCTGGGGTGGGGAGCTTGGCTGCCGGTGGGTGCAGAGCACCCACCAATTTTTCCCCATGGGTGCTCCAGCCCCAGAGCAAGTGGAAAGGTTTCTGCTTCCAAGGACTACCTCCCTAACAGAGTCTGAGGATGCAAGTTCCAACGGGTTGAGCCATGGAGTTTCCATACTGTAAGGCGGAGAGACTCTAGGTTGGGGTGCTGGAGGCAGCCATGGTCTGCGTGATCAGGTCCAGAACCAGGGGCAGAGTTATAAGCATGTCCACTGACAAGTCTAGCAGCGTAGTGAACCAGTGATGACGTGGCCACGCTGGTGCTATCAAGATTAGTAATGCTTTCTCTCATCGGACCTTGAAGAAGACTTTGTGGATGACTGGGAAAGGCGGGAATACATACAGCAGGTGCCCCTTCTACGAAAGAAGAAAGGCATCCACCAGCGAGCCTGGACTGTGATTCAGGAAGGAGCAGAACTGCCGACACTTCCTGTTGCGCTGTGTTACGAACAGGTCTATCAGGGGAGATCCCCACCTTTGGAAAGCGCTGAACACGACATCTGGGTGGAGAGACCACTCATGGCCATGAAAGGACCTGCTGAAGTGATCGGCCAGTTTGTTCTGCGAGCCCGGAAGATACAACACCTCCAAGTGTATCAAGTGTGTGATGCAGAAGTCCCACAGCTTGAGGGCTTCTTGATAGAGAGTAGAAGAGCAAGCACCACCCTGTCTGTTTATATAGAACATCACTGTGGTATCGTCTGTCACTACCGATACACATCTGCTCTGTAAATGGGTTTCAAACGTCTGGCAAGCAAGGCACATGGCACGCAGTTCCCGGACGTTGATGTGCAGCGGAAATTCTGCCTGGGACCAGAGACCTTGAGTCCACCTAGGTGTGCTCCCCATTCCATCACCAACACATCTATGACTATTGATAGTGATGGCTGAGGTGTGGAGAAGGGTATTCCTGTACATACTGTTCATGGGTTGAGCCACCACCAGAGGGACTTGTGGACCTGAAGAATGAGTGTGACCAGTCTGTCTAGGTGGTCTCTGTTCGGCCTGTAAACTTGGGCTAGCCAAGCCTGAAGGAGACTGAGCCGCAGCCTGGAATGCTGTACCACATACGTGAAAGAAGCCATGTGCCCAAGCAGTATTAGGCAATTCGGTGCTATAGTGGTGGGGAATCTTTTGAAATCCTCTAGGATGGCGCTCATGGTGAGGAAACAAGATTCCGGAAGAAAAGCCCTGGCCGGAGCAGAGTCTAGGAGGGCTCCGATGAACTCTGTTCTTTGAGGGGGGACTATGGTTGACTTTGCCACATTCAGAATGAGGCCAACCCTCATTTATTTTGAAAAATTTTAAGATTAGTTTTACAACTATATCAGAAAATGAATGATTGTTTGGTTATTTCATTTACCAAAAGGTAACTGAAGCAGACATTTATGAAGTCATTGGGAGGTAAACTATCTCCAATTCAACAGGTTAACCATTAATATTTGGAGGATTTTCTTGCCATGCTGTATTAGGAGATCACCACCAGACAGATATTTAAATTGTTTTATTTAACTAGAACAACAATGTTATGTATTCTGGATTTTTTTCTTCAACAGCAAACATAATATTTTAACAAAACAAGAATATGAATTTTTGAATTTAGTTAAACATTCAAGTTTTTTAAAATCAAGTTTGTTAAAATTTTTAACTAAAATAGTTAATGAAATTTTTTTTTAAAAGAAACAAAAATTAAATAGACTGTCAGCCAAGTCAACACGAGAAACTTAAAATACTGGCTTCTGCAGCTAACTCAGTCGTCTTCACCTTCGTTTTCCTGTTTGTTCATAATCTGGAAAAGAACAACAAGCTTTCCTGCTTTTTCTTTGGAATGGTTTAGTCCAAAGGAAGAAAATAGTCTTTCTACACTGGCAGAAGAAGCTACTGCTGTTAAAAGTGAGATTATCATTTCAACAGTCTCTGAATCCAAGTGCTTAAGTGACTTCCACCAGTTCACTGGTGGGACTTTCTTTAAAACATCAGCAGCAAACATATTTCTTGAATGGTTCATCCTTAGCTCCGAAGTTTATTACAGTTGGCATTATGGAGGGATGATTGTTAGATGTCTATATCATAGTCAATTCCTCTTCTTCAGCAGCAGTTAAGGTTTGACCCTGGTACCGAGTACTGAGGATATTTGCAAGAAAATGACCTGGTGATAGTGCTTGTCCCATTTGTTTTTTTAATACTTGTAAAGTAACTCTGTCATTGAAGATCTCACTGAGTTCCTTCCAGATTTCAACAGTGTTAGAAATAAAACAGCTATTTCCCTGCATTTTGTTGAAGGCTACAGAAATAGGCTTCGGGGTACTCAACATCTGTTCAACATTTCTCTGAAGCCCAATGTTGAGAACTTTGTCTGTGACAGTGCCATCTATTTTTTTACAATTTCGTTCACAAACCATTGTCAGATTAGGCCAGTTCTTGATACAGTGCTCAAAACAGTCCACTACTGAGTTCCATCATACATCTTGTGGGAAACTTAGCTTGGTTCCTCCCACTTTTTTCAGAGCAGCTGCTGCAAAGTGGTTGTTACAGAAGTTTTTTTCAATTTCAACAACATTAGCCTTTATTTCTGGAACACTGAAGCTTTGGCTGGGAGGTAAATCAAATGAGCACTGCAACTGTATGTTACTAGCTTGGGACTCTCTTCACTCTCTTCTAAATAATTTCTTCTCATCTTGGATACATTTGCAGCATTGTCTATGACTGTCAAGCTGCGTACTAGACATCTGAATTTTTTTTCTCAGTTTGCTCTAGCTTTTACTGCTACTCTTTGTAAGTATTCTGCTCTGTGTGCATTTCCTGATGTATCAATTGTTTCTGTAAGGAAGACATTCCCTTTTTCTGTTGTCACACAAGCACATACAACAGCATCATTGTGGACATTGCTCCACCCATCAAGACTTAGGTTAACAATTTCACCCTCTAGATCTTTTGCACACTGCTCAATTTCTCTTTCATACATTTCATCCTGCAATTTGCTGCAACATCTCCTCTGTTGGGTGGACTGTATCCTGGTCTTAATGACTCAACCATGTTAATGAAGCGTGAGTTCTCAATTATAAAGAAAGGAGAGTTTGTTGTTGCATAAACAAGCCGGGCAATTTTTTCATCATTTACCTCCTTTTTTGTAATCTGCTGGCTCTTATCACCAACTTATCTATGGTTGTTTCTGGATGGTGGAGATTTCTTTTTCCTTTTTGCTACAGGTGATATACTGTAGCTCTGTGACATACACGATGTGACTGAAACATTGGCAGATAACTGAAACTATAGAAAATGATGGTGATCTTGAAGGCGGATAGTCTTCAGAATCCTGTATGTTGAGGATGGATTCTCCTAAACAAAATAAATCAATGCAGTTATTTAATTATTATTACCATACTGCTCATTTAGTATTACTCACCACATTCAGTGACACTCAGTACTACTTTAAAGGTGAAATTGTAAATGGAAGATTGGCCTATTTCCGCTATTTATTTTTTATCACAACTGCATCTAAAATGATAGTACCATAGAGTAACAACTATCCTTTTTGCTCAAACATGAGAATTCAAGAATAGTCCAGAAGGCAAACAGGCAGTCCTTAAGAAAGAAAATAAAAAAGTTTACCAACCTGAAGATCCTGCATGTTCCTTTCAACATCTTCAACGCAGCTTCCTCCTGAGAAGGAACACTTCTCGTGATGTTGCTTCATTCGAGTAATCAGGACTTGCATTTCTTTTTTGCACTGTTTGCATTTTGCACGCATGCCTGTCTTACCCATAGGTAGAGGAACTTCACTGAAATATTCCCAAACTGGGTCTCTTTTACGGCCTGCTGCCATTATAGGTTTTCCCTTCTAGTGAGAGAATGCTATAGTGGATCTCAAATCAATGAAGGCTACACTCAAAGACCTCAAGACTTCTGGAATATGCTGCTCAAACAATTTCACTTTTTCTTCTACTGCCTGTCCCTCCCTTCTCACATTTATCTCCAGACTTCTTCTGCTTTTCCAGATTTAGTCTGCCCCCAACAATCTTCCATTCGTTGAACTTTTTGAAACTTTGCACTTTTAGAGAGAGGTAAGGGATTGACTCTGTGTACACAAATTTGAAGGACAATAGGCTTGAGGTCTCTTATTTCTCACCCTCTCTATATATTTTATTTAAAAAATTTTTGCTGTTAACAAGCATATTATCCCTGGAGATACAAATCCACACTTTGAGAACTGCAAAACTAAGCATCTCTGATGGTATCTTCTAGACTGAGCACTGAGTCCCATTGGATAGCTAGAAAGACTAACCTAAACAATCTATACAGAAGTCCCTAGAACACCCTAACATTGGGTCCCTAAATCCATGAACTACTGGAACTCATTTACAAAACTGTTCTTAAACATTACATGACTATTGTCTCATACTACAGAATTAGAATTTATGATTCCTATTCCATGAGGGGATATCTTTGAGCTATAACGTATCTTAACTGAAATTATCTTTTTAAATTGGATTTTTTTGATAGTTTTTTTCCCTCAAAAAGCATTTTATCAAAAAAATCCAATTGAAATAAAAAAAATATATATCATTGATTTTTATCCACCCTGACCACCATGCACTTGGTGATGTTGATGGTTGTGGGGCAGCGATCTCTGCTTTTGTAGTAGTCATCTTTTCTGTTGGGGTTCTTAATGCCTCTGGGGAGGAGAAACTGAGCAGACTGGAACCTCTGTGCCAACTGGTGATTTACTATATATCCTTTTTTGCAAGGTGTGTAAATTCCCAGGGAACTCAAAGTGGGTCTAGAGTCTTTTAGTGTGTAGAGGGATTCATGAGTTTTTTCTGCAATTAATTTGGATCCTTCGAATGGATCCTACACATAAGACTGGACCTCCCTTGGAAAGCTGGAAAGGGGAAGCTAGGAAACTCTCCGCATGATCACTGCTGTTGAGATGGAGCGGGCAGCAGCATCTAGAGGCATGCAATGATGTCCTTGCGAGAAGCTGTCCTTCAGCAATGATCACCTGAAACTCTTCCCTTTTATCAGCAGGGAGATGTTTAATTTAGAATAATTTATACAATTGTATTTGCCATAAGGGCATGGTAATTAGCGATCCTAAGTTGTAGGGCTGCTGATGAAGATGATTTACATCCAAATAAATCCAGTCGTTTCTGTTCCTTGTCCGAGTGTTGATTTAGTGTGGCGCTGTCTACCATATTTATTTACAGCATCAATGATAAGGGAATTCAGGGATGGGTGGGAAAAGAAAAAAATCCAGGTCCTTAGAGGGAACACTATTTTTTTGTTCACTCTCTTATTAGAGCGCGATATTGTATTCAGTGTCTGCCATATCATTTTTGCTGGGTCCAGCAAGGCCTCATTGATAGGGAACGTGTTGCAAACAGATGTAGAATGTCAAGCAGCTTGTGTTGTGACTCTTGTTTCTTCAAGCAGAATTTGTAGCGAATCTACTACTCTGTTAATGAGATCTTGAAACTGTTTGAAGTTGTCTGCCAGGGTTGGTGGGGGAGACATGACTGCCTCATCAGGAGAGTGAAGAGATGTTGATTGTTGGAATAATGTTGGTCTAGTCTCGCTTCCTGTTCCTCAAACATATCTTGTGGATCAGAACGTCTGGCTAGAGAAGCTAAAGGAGATTGCCTTCCCCTATTCCGATGAGCAACATGGTGTCCAGTTTGCAAATGAGTTCCAATTCTGCAGTTTCTCGTTGGAGTCTGGTTTTGAAGTTTTTTGTGTTGGAGACGTCAAGGATTATAACATTCAAAAACCAGTCGGAGAACACTTCAACCTCCCTGGTCACTCAATTTCAGACCTAAAACTTGCAATTCTCCAACACAAAAAACTTCAAAAACAGACTCCAACAACAAACTGCAGAATTGGAACTAATTTGCAAACTGTACACCATTAAATTAGGCTTGAATAAAGACTGGGAGTGGATGGGTCATTACACAAAGTAAAAACTATTTCCCCCTGCTAATTTTTCCCCTACTGTTACTCACCACTTTCTTGTCAACTGTTTGAAATGGGCCATCCTGATCATCACTAGAAAAGTTTTTTCTCTCCTGCTGATAATAGCCCACCTTAATTGAGTAGTCTTGTTACAGTTGGTATGGCAAACCCCATTTTTTCATGTTCTCTGTGTATATATATCTTCCTACTATATTTTCCACTGCATGCAACCGATGAAGTGGGTTTTAGCCTACGAAAGCTTATGCCTAAATAAATTTGTTAGTCTCTAAGGTGCAACAAGTACGCCTCTTTTTTTTCAAAATAGAAAATAAGATATAGATGACTAATTCTCAATTCGGACACTGCTGAGGTTCCATCTCAGGCCAAACGTGGTTGAGAAGGAACTGAGGGCAGTTTGCCCATGCAGTGCTATATAGCCCTGAAGCAGGGAGAGCACATGTGCGGGCCAAATGGACACTGCTACCTAAAATCTCCGATATGAGGCATAGAGACGTTACTACACCTAGAATGGAGCACCCAGAGGGATACTATTCCAAGAACTACTTTTGTTACTGGAAGTAAGCTTTTTAATTCTCTTTGCTATCCTTGAGAGCATGCTTAGAAATATGTCCATTCCAGCTCTTGGATATTTCCACAAACTTCAACTGAGGACTAAGAAAGTTATAGCATAAGTTTCACTCTTAAGATAACATGTCCCATTCTGCTCTTCCAAAGAGTTCTCTAGCAAGAACAGGAAAGTTCCAATTTAAGAGACCATATGAAACACAAAATGAGGGTAAAAAACATGAGGCCATCTTTCTCTGTTTTCAAAGTTATTTGCTCTTAGTGTGTTTTGGTTCCTTGTAAACAGCAACAATATGAATCCCTCAAAATTCTGAGGTTTCTCAGGAAAGTAATGACAAAACGTAAACTCTTAAATAGCAACAAGAAAAAAAATTGACATATGCTAGTCTCTTCTAACAATTGCAAATACATAAAACATATTTCTGTGTACTTTTTAAATGTTTACTCCTGGGGTAATTCCACATGACTGTGCTCCCACAGAAAGCACCTCTGCGCCCCCCCCCCCCGCAGAATTCCTGTGCTTCTCTGCAGAAAACAGTTGGGAAGCAAAAGGAAACCGTGCTGGGGGACGACCATGGGCGCAGTTAGGTGGTGGAGGGGGGGATTGCCCTCCCAAACACGGGTGAGGCATGGGGGGGCACATGGGGTTACATGCCACTGCCCCGCCTCATTTCTGCAAGCACAGAGCAGCCCACCTGAAGGAGGCTGCCTCTCTGTTCCGCTGATTCTGCAGCTGAATGCCGCCTCCTGGATCCTAGTGCCAGTCGTGCTTCCCTTCTGTGTGCTGGGAGCCTTCCTGTTTTCTGTGCAACAGTAGTGCCTGTGGTGGGGCTGGGTAAGGTGGGGCAGGGGAAAGAAGGGAATGGGGCAGGGGGAGGGGGAACGTGGGAGGCATAGGTGCTGGAATAGGGGTGTGGGGGGTTCTGCCTGCTGCTCTCCCTGACTTGAAGTGAAGTGGTTTCCATTATATACAGGGTTTACAGTTTGGTTCAATGGCTCTCAGCACCTGCACTATACACCTTATTTCAGCATCCCTGGAGTGAGGGGGAAGAAAAGCTGATCGCGGGTGTGCGTATGCATGTGTGTGTGGTGAGCCCAGAATGTGGCATCCCCTCGACACCAGCTGGGGCTCACCGTTAAGCAGGCTCATCGAACCCTCACACTGACAAGCCTTACCCCTCTACACCAGGAACCCCGCTCCCCCCCCAAGGAGTCCCCCACACCCTGATTTCCACCCAACTGAGCACCTGGACCCCCACCCCATTAAGCCCCACTCTCTAGGCACCCAAACTGCTCAATGAACCCCCAGATCCCCCTTGCTAAGCCCCAATCATTTTCAACTGGATCCCCCGTAGCTTTCCACTGCCCCTGCACCCGGAACCCCCTCAACGAGCCCATGCATCCAGATCTCCCACTGAGCCACCCACACCCAGATTGCCCCACAGAGAAACCTCTCACCCCACACCTGGATTCCCCCCACACTAAGCCCCTCCACACTTGGATCCTGCTGGGCTGAGCCTGCCCACCCAGACATGGCACGCCTCGCGCAGAGGGGTCACGGCCTTGGGTGTTTCTGGAGCAGGTCTGGCCCTTGAACTGTGTCAGGGTTGGGTGCAGTCTTGCTGCCAAGTCCCTGTACTGGTGTAGGTGGAGGCTTCAGGGTGATCTCCCACCTTAACGCAGCCAGTGGCCTGTGCTCCCCACTGCCATGCTAGAGCCACGTTTATTTATGGACAAATTTACAGAACATTGCAGAATTTTAAAATATTGTGTGCAGAATTTTATTTTTTTTGCTGCAGAATTCCCTCAGGAGTAAATGTTGTTCATGGCTGGACAATTAATAAGTTAAGATACTATGAAATATTGTCATAGGAAGTACTAAAACTACATTAAAGACACCAATATTTCCAGTTAACTATTTTTTTTTAAATGTAATACAAGTTTGTCTTGTCCATGACATAAAAATAGTCACATTACCTTGACTGAAGAGAAGTAATAAGATTATCAAACTTTTTATCCATAATGTCTACAATCCTGTCTTCTTCCTGCTTCACTTTGGATTCCAAATATCCCAGCATCTATTTCATTTTTAAAAGATAACTAAATCAATGCCTAGCCATTCATCCTATTTATGCAAAATAAGAAGAGAGTCATTTATAAATGTCAGAGGCAACAATCTGAAATGTGTGTGTGATTCTGAGTCAGAGTGACAACAAAGAACTTTGCAGGACAAACAAATCTAGAAGAACTGAAGCTTTTGACCTGATCTATACACAGTTTCTGTACTGGTACAATATTTCAGTGAGGAGTATGATCCTTCCCCCCCAAAATAGGCACACAAGTACAACCCCTGTAATATGGATACTGCTATAGCAGTATAAAATACCTATACTAATGTAACTGAACCTATTGTAGGGGAATTGTACTCCTTGGTATAGTAAAAGAGGTACAATTTTTGTGTTGACACATGCTCATAGGGAGGAAGAGATGAGGACAAGAGGCACACCAATGTAGGGAACAGTGCTCAGAAATAGCTGGTATGCACCAATATGCTATACAATCACCTCTTTGAAGCTACTATTTTGTTCTCTAGAATCTCAGTTTTTTAAAAAATAAAGTAAATCTCTAGCTGTTATGGCTGCAAAAAAAACCTCAATACCATAAACCAAATGTAGCTTGCAAAGAGTCTAGAACAAGAGCAATGAAGCATGAACTCCACTATTTGCTATTCAGTCATTCTTTGCTCTTCTCAAATTCACACAAAATGTTATACTTCAGGCCCCTGGATGTTAACTGTCTGCCCTATTCAACCAGCAGCTTCAGGCCTAATCCGAGAGTATGACATGTCTCTTCAAATTCTCCCCACTTCCTCAGGTATTCTGTAAGAAACATTTTAATTATTTATAGTACCATAGCACCTAGGAGTCCTAGTCAGGGACCAGGATCCCATTATGCTAGGTATGGTAGAAACACAGCGCTCATACTACTTGCGTCAACCTTATTAACCTAAACTTGCTGTCATTTCCAAACCACTGATTCACAGAATCATAGAATATCAGGGTTGGAAGGGACCTCAGGAGGTCATCTAGTCCAACCCCCTGCTCAAAAGCAGGACCAATCCCCAATTAAATCATCCCAGCCAGGGCTTTGTCAAGCCTGACCTTAAAAACTTCTAAGGAAGGAGATTCTACCACCTCCCTAGGTAACGCATTCCAGTATTTCACTACCCTCCTAGTGAAAAAGTTTTTCCTAATATCCAACCTAAACCTCCCTCACTGCAACTTGAGACCACTACTCCTTGTCCTGTCCTCTTCTACCACTGAGAATAATCTAGAACCATCCTCTCTGGAACCACCTCTCAGGTAGTTGAAAGCAGCTATCAAATCCCCCCTCATTCTCTTCTTCTCTTCTGCAGACTAAACAATCCCAGTTCCCTCAGCCTCTCCTCATAACTCATGTGTTCCAGACCCCTAATCATTTTTGTTGCCCTTCGCTGGACTCTTTCCAATTTATCCACATCCTTCTTGTAGTGTGGGGCCCAAAACTGGACACAGTACTCCAGATGAGGCCTCACCAATGTCGAATAGAGGGGAACAATCACGTCCCTCGATCTGCTCGCTATGCCCCTACTTATACATCCCAAAATGCCATTGGCCTTCTTGGCAACAAGGGCACACTGCTGACTCATATCCAGCTTCTCGTCCACTGTCACCCCTAGGTCCTTTTCCGCAGAACTGCTGCCTAGCCATTCGGTCCCTAGTCTGTAGCTGTGCATTGGGTTCTTCCGTCCTAAGTGCAGGACCCTGCACTTATCCTTATTGAACCTCATCAGATTTTTTTTGGCCCAATCCTCCAATTTGTCTAGGTCCCTCTGTATCCTATCCCTGCCCTCCAGCGTATCTACCACTCCTCCCAGTTTAGTATCATCCGCAAATTTGCTGAGAGTGCAATCCACACCATCCTCCAGATCATTTATGAAGATATTGAACAAAACCGGTCCCAGGACTGACCTCTGGGGCACTCCACTTGACACCGGCTGCCAACTAGACATGGAGCCATTGATCACTACCCGTTGAGCCCGACAATCTAGCCAACTTTCTACCCACCTTATAGTGCATTCATCCAGCCCGTACTTCTTTAACTTGCTGACAAGAATACTGTGGGAGACCGTGTCAAAAGCTTTGCTAAAGTCAAGAAACAATACATCCACTGCTTTCCCTTCATCCACAGAACCAGTAATCTCATCATAGAAGGCGATTAGATTAGTCAGGCATGATCTTCCTTTGGTGAATCCATGCTGACTGTTCCTGATCACTTTCCTCTCATGTAAGTGCTTCAGGACTGATTCTTTGAGGACCTGCTCCATGATTTTTCCAGGGACTGAGGTGAGGCTGACTGGCCTGTAGTTCCCAGGATCCTCCTCCTTCCCTTTTTTAAAGATTGGCACTACATTAGCCTTTTTCCAGTCATCCGGGACTTCCCCCGTTCGCCACGAGTTTTCAAAGATAATGGCCAATGGCTCTGCAATCATAGCTGCCAGTTCCTTTAGCACTCTCGGATGCAACTCGTCCGGCCCCATGGACTTGTGCACGTCCAGCTTTTCTAAATAGTCCCTAACCACCTCTTTCTCCACAGAGGGCTGGCCATCTATTCCCCATGTTGTGATGCCCAGTGCAGCAGTCTGGGAGCTGACCTTGTTCGTGAAGACAGAGTCAAAAAAAGCATTGAGTACATTAGCTTTTTCCACATCCTCTGTCACTAGGTTGCCTCCCTCCTTCATTAAGGGGCCCACACTTTCCTTGGCTTTCTTCTTGTTGCCAACATACCTGAAGAAACCCTTCTTGTTACTCTTAACATCTCTCGCTAGCTGCAGCTCCAGGTGCGATTTGGCCCTCCTGATTTCATTCCTACATGCCCGAGCAATATTTTTATACTCTTCCCTGGTCATATGTCCAACCTTCCACTTCTTGTAAGCTTCTTTTTTATGTTTAAGATCTGCTAGGATTTCACCGTTAAGCCAAGCTGGTCGCCTGCCATATTTACTATTCTTTCGACACATTGGGATGGTTTGTCCCTGTAACCTCAACAGGGAGGAACCATAGTATACAAGGCTAAGACAATTTGACTGTGCCTCAGGATTAGTATTATAACAATATATTTAATAAACAGATTTTGAAAGATTAGATTTTAGTAACTTGACACCTCCCTTGTGGAACTGAGCTATTAATTTTTGCTGAAAAATCATTTAAGACCACAATTTCGGATGCATGAATTACAAGGCTTTACTTTTATAGGATAGAACAGATGTTTATTTGGAATTAAAAGTTACTTAGTACAATTTAGCCTAATTCAGCACCAAAGCTTTGTCAAGTTTTAAGTGCAGACTAGGCCTAAGCCACATTTGTGCATGGCTAACCAACCAAAAAAAAAAAAAAATCCAAAAGCATTATCTGTTAATTAAGTTAAATTCTGGGGAAAAGGACTTTGTTATATTATGTTTATAGGATATTTGCCAGACTCTTGCCATAAATGTACAGTCAGCTACCCAGTATTTTAAAGTCTCCCCTCCCTCATTTTCTTTTCTGTATTCTGAACATACACATTTTGATTTATGTAAATCAAAATTTGATCTATTTTATTTATGAAAATACTGCCTCAACTGCCTATGAAGAGTAGTACATACCCACCTTCAAATTCAGAAGGAAGCACAAAAAAACCCCAAGGAAATTAACCATTGAGTTGCTAGTGTGACAGAGTAGATATTGCCCCAATCCAATAATACACATATAAACAGGTACTTTTAAGCAAGTGCACATTCCCATTGAAGTTAATGGGACTATTCATAGGTTTAGAATTAAGCATAGGCTTAAGCGCTTTACTGAATCACGGTCTTAATGAGGCTCCAATTCCACAGAAATTGTGCAAGAACAGCCAAAGAGGGTAGGAGGGGCACCAAAAGGTCACAGACCAAGATAATGACAAGAACAGATACAGTATGTTTTTGTGATAAGATAAACAATTCCAATATAACCTACAGGAATATGAAACTTTGATGTTAAGTAAATATAATCTGAAATATTTCAAATTGAATCAAAGTATCTCTTTACCCTACCTTGTCAGCAGTTTTTAAACGCTCAAGATTAAAAGCAGTTATCCACAAAGCTTCATCAATGTCTCGTACAGTTTTATTGTCCTGGGGGAAGTTACAATAGTAAATTGTTTGTATTATTAAAAAAATTAAATATTTGACAACATTTTCAGAATTTATACAATCCTTGGAGCAAGGACCTTGTATTCATATTAAACATGATGCATGCATTTGGGACTTAATAAATATTTCTATGAATAAATGATAAAAACTGCTTTAAACACCTATACAGTAAGATGCATTGCACAGACAAAGAAAAAGCAGTTGCCATAGCAACTGCAGTTCCTAGAGGGGACTGTATGTGCGAATCCAGGCTCTTAGAACTGTGGTTCAAGGGCTGGAGCACTCACGAAAAAAAAATTTGCAGGTGCTTAGCATCCACTGGCAGCCAGCTTCCCTCCTCCTACCTGCCAGCGGCGGGATCAACTCCTCCCCATCCCTCTCAGCGCCTCCTACATGGGATGATCAGCTGTTTTGTGGCGCACATGAGGCTCAGGGAGGAACAGGGATGGGGCACACGCAGTGGAGGGGGCAGAACTGGGCAGGAAGACGTTGGACATGCATGGGTGAGTCCTGGAAGAAGTTTAATCAGTAGTGGTGGTGATTTGTGATATATGATGGCAATAGATGCATGCTCCCTGAGTGGAGACTAGAAAGTACCTTACTGCTAACTAACTGTAGTCAGTGAGGAATCTGTACATCTTTTTAACAGCTTCCAGCTCTCCCCTGAGGACAGAAGATTCTGAAAAAGTCTTAGCAATGCTTTCCTACAAACCATAAAACTTACGAAAGAGTCCTTTTCCATGTAAGAGTAAAAAAGGAATGCAAGGGCACTGAGGATTACAACACAGACTTGGAGTAAGAGCCAGTGCTGCAACTTTAGGCCTCAAGAGGATTCCTTGATTAGATAGGCTGGTGGCAGGTGTAACAATGCAAAGCTATCGGAGCATCTATTTAGAGACTTAACTTTGGAAAAAAGCCACAAACATCTGCAAAACAGCAGAACAGCAAAACTGCAAATGCAAACATTAATCAAAGAGGATAACAGACACACTGTGCAGGAGGTGACTGTACAGCAGGACAAGAAGGAAATGCACAGAAAAAAGGGACACACTCACAATAGTCAATATAAGAAAGGGTGGGGAAAAAAAAACAAACATTCTATGGACGGGCCAGCCCAAACAAATGTGTGGGAAGTTCATGGAAACATGAATACAGACAATGCTCAGCATCTAGACAAAAGTGCAGTGTGTCAGAAGTACAACTATTTTGCTAACCAATGCAGATATCAGAAAACTGTGAATGCAATGCAGCAATATGGTGATAGTGTCACTGAGGAAGCAGTGTATGCTGATGCCATGCAGCAATGGCTGCCAGAACACAGTAACTAGTTCATCACTCTTAATGCTAATGGTTCACAAATCACACATACATTGGTGTCAGCACTTGTATCTAGTGTAATAGAAGCACGCGCGTAGCAAACTTTAAAATATAAGCCCCCCACTGGAGAAACAGGCAAATGTCCTGACAGCTTACAACGCACCACCTATTTCTGTGGGTGGGCAGATGCCAGCTCAATCGGACACACAAGAAAGAAAAGACTAAGAAAGAATACCTTTGTTGTTATTAGAGGAGATAGAAAACCAATACTGGGCCTGTAATCAAGTCAACAATTGTGACTCGTATGCAAGCTATTTAATATAGAATACAACTTGTTGCAAGGCATCTAAACCTTACTAGAAAAATACACATCTGTTCAAAGATTTGGGAAAGCTGCCAGTCATGCATAAAGTAATTCTGAAGGATGCAAACCTTTTTATATGATCCTGACCTATGTTTATATGCATCCAGGAAGGTACCTGTGGTCCTGAGAGGCAGACACCAGCAAGAACTGCAATAGAAGTAATACAAAGAGTTGAGAAACCTACAGGTTTGGTGCATAGACATCGACTCTGTGGGTGCTCCAGGGCTGGAGCACCCGCGGAAAAAAATTAGTGGGTGCTTAGCACCCACTGGCAGCCAGGTCCTCCCTCCACCCCAGCACCTCCCATCCGCCAGCAGCTCCATCGATCAACTCCTCTCCCTTCCCCCCAGCACCTCCACTCTGTATCAGCTATTTCACAGGTACAGGAGGCACTGGGGGGAGGAGAGGGGGAAGGGGGAGGAGCAGGGGACGGGGCATGCTCTGGGGAAGGGGCAGAACTGGGCAGGAAGAGGCAGGGCGGAGACTTGGGGGAAGGGGTAGGGTACAGGGCCTGGGGCAGCGGTCATGGGTGCTTAGCTCACCCAGATGGGCTCTCCAGCCCAGGTCCGAAGCATCGGAGACCAGAGTCAGTGACAGGGATGGGGCCGCGAAGGGAACTCCCTCCAACACCAACCCAGCATCCAATCACCAATCCAGGGATGACCAGATGTGATCCGGCACCCTGACTACCTGGTCTAGGTCATGCCTGTTGGGGATGTAGACCGATGCCAGATACACTTGCAGAGGCTGAAGATGGAGCCGGGCATGACTGACCACGTATGTGCATGCGGCCATGTGGCCTAACCACCAAAGGCAGATGTGGGCCATGGTGAGCAGGTGGTTCTTCACATGGGAGATCAGGTCCACATGGCCTGAAAACACGCTTCCGGAAGAAAGGTTCTGGCTTGCGTGGAGTCGAGAACTGCCCCAATAAACTCTATTCGTAGGATCGGCGTTAAGGTGGATTTTTGCTTGTTTATTAACAGGCTCAGGTTGTGGCAAATGGAACCACCAGATCGAGACTCCTCTGCATTTGTTCCCAAGACCTGCCCTTGATGTCATCAAGATATGGGAAGACCTGGACCCCCTCGACGTTTCAGGTAAGCAGCCATTGGCGCCATTTTGTGAACACCCTCGGTGCCGATAAGAGGCCAAAGGACAGTACTGTGAATTGAAAATGGCATCTGCCCACTATGAAACAGAGGAAACGCCTGTGACCTTGGAAGATGGAAATAAGCGTCCTTCAAGTCGAGGGTGGCGTACCAGTCTCCCAGATCCAGGGACGGGATGATGGAGGCCAGCAAGACCACGCAAAACTTCAACTTTCTGAGAGACTTGTTGAGGTGACGCAGTTCCAGAATGGGTCTGAGGCCCCCTTCTGCTTTTGGGATTAGGAAGTAGTGGGCATAAAACCCCTTTCATGTCCTGAGGGACCTCCTCCACCGCCCCCAGGTGCAGGAGGTTCTTGACCTCTTGAATGAGGAGTTGCTCGTGAGAAGGGTCCCAGAAGAGGGACACGGGGCGGGGGGGGGGGGACGACGGGGACGCAGGATATAGCCCTGAAATACTATGTCTAGCATCCACCGGTCCAAGTGACCCATTTCCAGGCTGAACGGTAGGGATGAAGACAGTTGAGGAAAGAACAAGGTGGATCCAGGGAGTTGACTGTGGCATCACTCTCAAGCGCACCTTCAAAATGAGTGCTTCTAGTCCCCAGGATGCTTTGCCGGGCGAGGCTGCGTGGGTGAGCATGGGGAGAAAGGGCAAAGACGACTAAAACTCATGTCTTTATCACTTCTCCTGGCAGACCCTTGATGATGCTGCCAAGGCCTTGGCAGCAGGGGCGGCTGTCATGGTATGCATACCAGCGAGCGAAGGGTGGCCCAAGTGTCCTTTAACCCATGCAACCTCGCATCCATTTGCCCTGCAAAGAGTCCATTCCCATCGAATGGGAGGTCCTGGATCAAGGTCTGCATCTCTTGGGACAGGCCAGAGGTCTGAAGCCAGGAGCTGCGCCTCATAACCACCGCTGAAATGACCACCTTAGCTGCCGAATCCGCTGCATACCATGCCATTTGGAGGGAGCACCTCGCTGCCACAGAACCCTCCTCCATCAGGATGACAAATTCCTGGACCAAACCTTGAGGGAGAGACTTTTTGAACTTATGGAGGGAGTCCCATAAATTAAAGTTGCACCTGCTCAAGAGGGCCTAGTGGTTCGCCACCTGGAATTGTAGACTGGCTGTCAAATTTTTCTCCCGAAAAAGTCCACTCTTTTGGCCTCTTTATTTTTGGGAGTTGAACTGATGTGCCCCCTGCTTGCTCCTCTCATTGGCCACAGAGCTGACCAGCGAGCCCAGAGACGGGTGGGTATAAAAAATTAATTGAACGCTTTAGCCGGGACAAAATACTTCTTTTTGGCTCTTTTGGAAGTGGGAGGGATGGACGATGGGGTTTGCCAGAGGGCCATGGCAATTTTCAGGACCCCGTTGTGTACTGGTAATGCAACACAGGCGGGGTAGAGGCCAAGCGCACACTGAACAAGGTATCTGCCTGCCCGGCCATCTCCTCCACCTCTAAGCCCAAGTTCTCAGTCACCCGTCGAAGCAGGGCCTGGTGTTCTTTAAAATCATTTGGCAGGCTGGCCCTCAAGGGTCCTGTGACCACCTCATTTGGGGATGAAGACAAATGTACCGCCAGGGGTAGCCTCGGAGCATCATCCCCCATTTGGGATGGGGGTTTTGGGTGGGTGCTGTCTCCTCTACCCTGACCTCTGAGCGTGCTTCATGCACCGAGCCTGGTGCCGCCAACTGTTGCTCTGAGGTGGCACGTCCATGTGGCTCTGGAGTGGCCAGGAAGCCTGAACTGTATCTTTTGCCTGACGCTCCTTTCTTGCCTAGGGCCAGGGCTTCTTAGTTTTCTTTCTTGGCACTGGCGACAGGGAGTGGTGCTGGGTGGAGCTCGGTGTGCGCTGCGCGCCGAGGTAGTAGGAGTTGAGTCTTGGCAGAATGGCTCGGAAGCTGGATGGAGGGCAGCCTCCATGAGGAGAGCCCTCAAATGAATATCCCGCTCTCTGAGTCTTGGGTCGAAAACTTTTACAGATACAATATTTGTCCTTCACATATGACTCCCCCAAGCACTTGAGACAGCTGCTGTGGGGGTCACTTACAGGCATAGGCCTGTTACAGTCCATGCAGGGCTTAAACCCAGGAGACCGGGGCATGCGCTGCCTGGGGCAAAGTCCCCGCTGGGACTCTAACTACACTTCACAACTGCTTAACACTAACTACTATAAACAACTATTTACAAGGCCCTAAGGCTCAAAGTAAGAAGAGATGGCCCTTGCTATGCAAGGCAAAGCGCTCCAACTAAACACCATGGGCGGTAAGAAGGAACTGAGAGGGTGTAGGGCTAGCAGCGCCTGATATACCGACACATGAAAGCAGCATCTCCAACAACTGTGCACGTGGGCACATGCAGACCTAGAATGGAATCGACATGAACAAGCACTTGAAGAACAATCACTTTAAATGTCAGGTTTCAGAGTAGCAGCCGTGTTAGTCTGTATTCGCAAAAAGAAAAAGAGTACTTGTGGCACTTTAGAGACTAACAAATTTATTTGAGCATAGGCTTTCGTGAGCTGAGCTGTAGCTCACGAAAGCTTATGCTCAAATAAATTTGTTAGTCTCTAAAGTGCCACAAGTACTCCTTTTCTTCTTTTAAATGTCAGGTGGTTCTAAAAGCTAAGAACAGAACCCTAAAATGTACAGTTGGTCAGTCAGATCCTGGTCTGTATCACATTCTTGTCAAATACTTCATTATTTGTAGTACAGTGGCATGTAAATCAAAACAAAGATGCCTAGCTTGTAAAATTACAGCCTGCCTGCACACTGTAAACAGTGAAGCACTTGATATGAAAGTAGTATAAAAATGACTATAATAAAAAAAAACATTTACATACCATGTCTACTGCTGATGTAATCCAAACTGGTTTCAGATGGTAGTCTGAATAAGTTGACTGAACATTTTTCTCTTTGACATCTGGGATGTAGTTCCTAATTTTACTAGAAAAGATATTTAACAAGTCATGCAGAAGAAACTGCTTTTCTTAAAAATTCTAGTGTTATGAACAATGCATTAAAGACTATTCTGATTCTTATTTTGCAAATATTTCTCCCTCCTCCACACCCTCCTTATAGATTATAAGGGAGCACTGTAATAATTAGTCTGACCTTTTGTATGACACAGGCACAGAACTTGTCCAAAATAATTCCTGGAGCAGATCTTTTTAGAAAAACATCCAGTTATGATTTTAAAAAAAATTGTGAAGGAGATTCTACGATAATCCAGGGTAAACTGTTCCAAAGATTCATTACTCACTATTAAAAATGTATGCTTCATTTTCAGTCTGAATTTGTCTACCTACAACTTCCAGCCACTGGATCATGTTATACCTTTCTCTGATAGACTGAAGAGCCCATTGTTAAATATTAGTTCCCCACATAGGTACTTATGGACTGTAATCAAGTCACCCCTTAACCATCTCTTTGTTAAGCTGAACAGATAGACTCAAGGAGCTCTATCACTATAAGACATGTTTTCTAATCCTTTAGTCATTCTCATGGCTCTTCTCTGAACCCTCTTACGTTTATCGACATCCTTCTTGAAATGGGGATACCAGAACTGAACATACTATTCCAGCAGCCATCACACTAATGCCAAATACAAAAGTGAAAATAACCTCTCCATCCTATTCCTACTACAATGAGAGATGTTACAGAGGGGACAAGTTCTTAGATTTTTTTTCCCCTTTTCCTTCCAGCATCATCTCAATTTTACTTGGATTCAGCTTTAGTTAGATGCTCTTCAGTGGACTTCAGCAAAGCACTGAAAATCCAGGAGATGACGATTTTCTGTTTGATGTGAATGAGCGGTACACTTGGTGTCATATGGATACTGCTAGTATGCCAACCTGCATTATCTAGTCTGTTCAACTGATTACTTATACATAGAGATAATATGGGAGAAAGGATTGAGACTTCTGGCATTCTGCAGGTGAAAGCACTGGCGGTGGAGGAACAGTTGCTTATAAAGGACCCTCGAGAATCAGTCCAAGGAAGAGGATCTGAGCCATTTCACAGCAGTTGTGTTTTTCCAATCTTGAAATGGTAGCACTTGTACGTGGTGATCAATGGTATCAAATGCCACACACACGCCCAGTGGGATGATAATTAAAGATATACTTCCCTTATCATTGGACAGGAGGAAGTAATTCAACAAGTACTGTCTCTGTACAATGCCCTGACCTATAGCCTTAATGAGAAAGATACCAGATATCCGGAGATGACAAATAACGTTTGAGACTCTTTTTTGCTACCTTCTCAATTAGTTTGTTCAAGAAACTGAGATTAGACACTGGTGGTTTGCAAATTCTCTAGCATCAAGAGACAGATTTAATACTGTTTAGACTATTAAAATGTAGTGTAGGTTATAGATTCTTCCCAAAAAATGCATTGACGATCTGCCAGCAGGGATATCAGGTTCCCTCTGCTCTCTTGTACCAGGCAAGAGAGGCAACGAGCGGATACACAGGTGGTGCGCCTGACTGCTGTCAAAATTTCCATGGCTCCTGTTTGTATGAATGGTGCATATTTCATAGATTCCAAGGCCAGAACGAACATTATGGTAATCTAATCTGACCTCCTGCATAACACAGGCCACAGAACCTCCCCAAAAGAATGCTTGGAAGGAATGTGCCGAGTTCCTGGTCCTGAACTCAGTTTGTTATTTTTGGTGGACTTTGGGACCACACCAGATGAGCACGACTACCTCTGAAGACAACAGTCTCACATCAGAAGTCTCGTGTTCTCAGTTCATTGGAGGAAATTTGGGTCTACGAAATGATTTACAGTCTGAACAAGTTCAGCAATACACGACTTTACTGAATCTATGTCAGAAGAAAGGGATCCTCTAACTCCTTTAGAGAAGTGGCATAGTTTGCAGAAGTTCTTTGGGCCTAATTCTCGTTTATACTAAAAGACCACCCATCTTCCACGCTGGCAGCATAAAGGGCCTTAAAATGGGCACAAGTATAATTTACACTAAGTTCATTTTGGCGGTTAGGAATGAATGAGAAATAGGTCTCCTGTAGCTTGAGTATACTTGAATGAGACCAGCCACCAACACTCATGTTTTTCCTTCCTCCCTATTTTTCTGTCACAGGTGGAATTGGAAAGAGTGCTCTGGTGCTAGAATATTTATTAGCCCTAGTTAGTGTTTCAATAACTTTTATGCAGTGTGACAAGGTCAGGCCAGATGGCTACAGGAGAGTGATAGAAGGCAGATATATTAGCCCCAGGTTCAGTAGGTCCCTTTTCCCTGGGTAAGGTAACAGGGAAGGTTCCAGAACAATCAGGAATTTTCTGGAAACAATTAAGGCAGACAGGCTGATTAGAACACCTGCAGCCAATCAAGAAGCTGCCAGAATCAATTACGACAGGCATGCTAATCAGGACACCTGGGTTTAAAAAGGAGCTCACTTCAGTTTGTGGTGTGCGTGCAAGGAGCTGGGAGCTGAGAGTGAGAAGGCGTACTGCTAGAGAACGGAGGAGTAGAAGCTTTACCCGACACCAGGAGGAAGGTCCTGTGGTGAGAATAAAGAAGGTGTTGGGAGGAAGCCATGGGGAAGTAGCCCAGGAAGTTGTAGCTGTCACACAGCTGTTACAGCAGCCACTGTAGACAGCTGCAATCCACAGGGCCCTGAGATGGAACCCAGAGTAGAGGGCGGGCTCGGGTTCCCCCCATCCCACCAACTCTCTACTTAATACTGGAGGAGTTGACCTGGATTGTGGGTTCCACCAGAAGGGAAGGTCTCTGGCCTGTTCCCTGATCCACTAGGTGGATCAGCAGAGACTGTGGGGATTGTTGTTCTTCCTTTTCCCCATGCTGGCCATTGATGAGGCTAACTGAGTGAATGGCAGATTTGAGCCATGGAAGTGGCCAAACCGAGGGCTGCCATGAACCTCTGAGGTAAGCAAATCCGCCAATAAGCGCAGGACCCACCAAGGCAGAGGAGGAACTTTGTCACAGCAGCCTTTGGCCTCTTGGCTGGACAGGTTGCCAACAAAAGTTTGGAACTTGGTAGAGTCTGAAAGTTTAAAGGTGAACAACAGTAATTTCTTTTTGCCAAGCAATGAGGCAATGTTTTAGTTCTGTTCGAAGGAGGAAGTGATATGACCAGGACAGTGCGAATTTCTCAGGCCCACACAGTGGCTGTGTGTGTGAGTCCAGGGATTACTTGTAGAAACCTTAAGGTGTAGAGTTCAGATTTGATATTTTGGGCGATAGTCTCAAAGGTGTTAGTGTGATGCTGAAGTATCCCAAGGCTTGAATCTGGTGAACTTCATCACAATACCAGATGACATCTCTGTCACATCTGGATTCCCAGAATTCACAGATAAAAGTCTTTTTGCTGGGGATGGTGGGGTGGAAATAACAGCTCAGAACCAATTTTGTATCAAGTTCAGCTGAGGAAAAAAAGGTTCCATAAAGACAGGCCAGAATCAAAGCAGAGGAGGGCACTGGAGTCAGCAGGCTGCCAGAGAGCCTGAAGACAGCCTTGAGGAAGTTCTTCAGTAAGTGGGCTGAAATGAAGCTGCATGAGGAGACAGAACTCCAACACTGGAGTAGTAGAGTCTGCAACCCTGTAAGAGAAACTGAGAAACGGGGGGTGGGGGAGAGATGGGTAGGATAGATAGATAGGAGTAGTCTAGGAACATGGAAGGGATTGTAAGGAACAGTCCTTAACCACCTCACACAGAATCCATGGGCTGGAACCAGGAAGGGAGGGTGGGCCTGGGTCCCCCCTACATCATGCTCCAGCAAGAGGGAAAATCACAGGCCTCTGGATAAAAAGAAACAAAGAGACTGCTATGTATCAGACAGGGGCTAAAGACTAGCATAAAGGCAATTAGACTCTTGAGTCTTTCTGTTTGGACTTTGTTACCCAGAACAGGGACCAATTCTGAAGTGTAGCCAAAGGCCTGGGCCACCAAAGATAGACTACTGGAGAACCAAAACAACAGACAACAGGGAGCACTATAGTGGAAGACCCCGACAATGCCATGTCCTAACTCAAGGGAGTGCTCCTGTAGTAACCCTGGCACTAGCACCTGCTGCACCTGTGATGCAGCAGCACAGAATGTTGTCCTGGGGAGAGAGACACAGAGGGCAGCTCAAGCTTGGGAGGGTGCTTAGAATCCAACCAAAGAGGGCAGCTGGAAAAAGTTGTTAGACAAGAAGGAGCGAAGGAGAAGAATCTAGATGCAGAGCTAGTGGATGAGCTGGGGGAGAAGATGAGGTGATAAAATAAAAGTGGTATAGGAGAATAAAAGTAGGGGAGTGAGAAGGAAGAAAGAAGGAAAATAGGAAATCCTCCAAGTCAGGAGAAGCAGAAAAAAAAAAATAGACCCGGGTATATGAGCAGACACTATTAGAAAAGGGAAGTAGAGGAAAATAAAATTTACAGACGTACTAGAGAGAGAGAGAGAGAACACATCAAGGTAAAAAACTGAAAGGAAATATAATTGGTGAAAAAGGAAATTGATCAAAAAGCTGTTTTTGATTAAAACAGATCCTGAAAACAGTAAATGAAAAGCCCACCCACAAAGGATCAAAAACATAGGAACAGAGAGAATGACTGAACATCTATTGAAGGAATACAGTTCAAAAGGTGCCTAATGGACAAATAAGGGCCCACCAAGTGAAGAAAGACTTGATCAAAAGAGGTATAAACCACAGGAACATTGAATCTAAAGAGCACTTCAAACCGAAGAGCTGTGAAGAACCGAGCAGCAAGGGTGGAGTTGTACTTACAGACAAGGAAAGGAAAAGTTGTTGAGTAATCCTCTTGTTCTTGTTGATAATGCCTTTGGTATTAACTTCACAGAGTACAGTAGAGTAGAGGTACCCGCTCGCGAAGGTTAACATGTTGGGAACCTAGAGTTTGTTATAAGTAGTAGTACTTCGTAATGTTCTTCTGCTACAATTTTTGGGTTTTCCCTTTTAAAATTCTAAAAATTATAAGTTACCCTTTTGTCTTGGTTAGCCTCTGCCTTAGCCTCTGCCTTTCCTCACAGTTAGCATAGCTTGGCACATCACTGCACTTCACAGTGAGTTCTCCTACCCATTACAACCTTGTATTATTAATAAGCATGAAGCTGAAGACCTGTTCTTCCGTTTTGGATCAAGCAAGATAGTTGTGTGCTGATTGCCCTGAACTGTATGTAGCTACCTAATTATACAAAAATCCTGAATGTATTTGTGCACTAAGAAATTAAATTTGATTAAGCACTTTGGGAACAATTACCAAATGGGACAGTAGGATGGACAGACTTTTTTAAAAAAAAAAACAAAAAAACACATCCCCCCTCTGGCTCCAAATTGTATGAAAAATAAAGCAGTGTTCAGAATGCATGTTTACCTTTTTAGTGCTTGCGAATTTCTAACGCAAATTCCTTGTTCAAAATCAAGCTCCATCTAAATTAAAAAAGAGAAAGGTTATAGTAAAGTATATCCCATCAGAGGGTAAAATCCTGGTCCCTCTGAAGGAAAGTCTTTCCATTGATTTTAATGGAATCAGGATTTCACCTGAAGTAAATACTTGTCCTTTTCTCTGACCAGGGTCATGTTTTAAAGAGATTACTATTTACATTAGTAACTAGACATTTAACAGCATAGTTTCCAGACAACAGTGACCTTAAAAAACTCTATAGCAGCTAAAAATTTACTACTCGTGAAAGAGGTTTTTTCCATTGTTTGTTCACTCTTTATTGGGATTTCATAGCAATATGCCTTCCAACATATTGTTGGAGAGGAACTGACTATGGTTGGGATTTTCAAAGGAGTCTAAGGGTGTCAGGCATCCAAATTCCACTGAAAGTCTGAATTCAGTGCCCAATTCCCTTGAAATCCCAGCCTATTTCTTTTTAGATATTGGTACATATCAGTAGCATTCAATGACTGCCATTTTTTAAGTATACTATATATAATACTATAAAAAAGCTTTAATAATCTTTTGAAGGGGAAAAAGAGGTTACTTATCTTACAGTAACTAGAGTTCTTTGAAATGCTGATGGTTTTGACCACACAGCTCCCACTGTAGATGAAGGTGCCCCATGCATACAAGCCTAGAATCTTTCACGCAGCAGTATCCATTGGTGCTTTGTATGTACCCTTCATGTGCTCACTACACATTCTCCCAAAGGCATAAAGGGCAGAGTAACCCCAACAATTTGATTAAAAAACTTGTATTATATGGAATTAATGGGATGCACAATTAGATTTAAAACTGTCTCACGGACAAATCTTAAAATTTAGTTGTCAATCGGGTCCCACGAAGGGATTGGCGCCTGTTCCAATGCACAATCTAGGTGAGGATAAGATATATGCTGATAAAGTTTGCACAAGACTGATGAGGTAATAAACAACAAGAAGGATAGGCTACTGCTAGAGTGATCAGAATCATCTAGTTAAACAGCCACAATTCAACAAAATAAATTTTAATACAGCCAAATGCAAGAGAGTACACCTGGGACCCAAGAACACAGGTTATACCTACAGTTAGGTAAACTGTCTTGGAAAGCAGTCACTAAGAAGGACTTAGAGGGGTCATCATAGATATTATCTCAACAGGATCTCTCAGTGCACCGCTGTGGCAAAAAGAACTAATGCAATCCTTGGTTGTATAAAAAGGGATGATCAAATAGAAGTAGGGAAGTGATACTTCCTCTCTACAGTGCACTGGTAAGACTACTGCTAAAATACTGAGTCTGGTGCTGGTGTCCATGCTTCGAGAAAGATGTGAAAATAGCGGAGAGAATTCAAAAGAGGGCCACAAAAATGATTCATGGGCTGGAAGCCCAACGTATTTTACTCATCGAAGAGATGGATGAGAGGTGACATGATTACTTTGCATAAGAACTTAATGATGGAAAAGATGTCCAGTAATGGGGAGCTTTTCAACCTGGCTGACAGAGGCATAGTAAGAACCAATGGCTGAACAAATTCAAGCTTGAATTGATTTCCTAACTATGAGAATAAACGGACATTGGAACAGCTTACTGAAGAGGTGATGGACTCACCATTTGCTTGGAGTCTTTAAAAGAAGGTTCTCGCTCTCTCTCTCAAGGATATACTTTAATCCAGCTTCTGGGAGAAATTTTACAGCCTGTGTGTATGGGATGGGCGGGGAGGGGAGGGCTGGATGAGCACAGTGATCCCTTCTGGCTTTGGAGTCTAAATCTATGAATCCCCTTCTGTTCATTCCCTTCCTTCCTGGGCCAGAAAGAGTACAGGAAACTGCACTGCCTTAAGCATGCTCAGGACACTTGCAGCTGTTCATCATTCAAAGACTATGATCCAACCTCAGTCTTCAGGGGTTCAGGTGGTCACATATTGGCCATGTGTATTCTGTTGTCTCCCCACCCCATACACACACCTTCCTCTGAAGCATCAGAGATTGGTCACAGATGGAGGGGACACTGGACTGAGTGGACCAGTGCTCTGATGTGTTACAGAGAATCATCTGTCTTAAATACCTGGCTGGTGTGTCATGCTCACATGCTCTGGGTCATATTGATTGCCAGATTTGGCATCAGGAATGAATTTCCCCCCAGATCAGAGTGGCAGGGACTGTGTGGGTTTTATTCCTTCCTCTGAAGTTTTGGGCATGGATTGCCTGCAGGATCATCTGGGAATATCTCACTTAATCAATTCCCTGCCCCTGTAGGGGCCTCAGGCACTGGTGGCACTTTGCCATCTTCTGTTTCTCTGCTTGTGGCACACAATAGCTTAGACTCCCAAGGATTAAAATGTTCTAGTCAGTTCAAGTTATTAGCCTCAATATAGGGATACTGGGTGAAATTTAAGTGACCTGTGAAATACAGGGGCTCAGCCAAGATGATCCAAAATCCCTTCTGGCCTTAAACTCTATGAAACCACCACTCAGTTCCTTCACTAACACAGATATATAGGTAAAGGACTCCAAATCAGTGGGGAAGGAAGACAAGTTGTGTAATCTGTGTGGACAAAAGCATCTTGAAAAACTCCAGTTACTATAAGGTAAACAGCCTATCTTTGAGCATTTGTTCACACAAATCCCACTGCAGGTGACTGACTAGCAGTTACACCAAGGAGGTGGGTGAAGGGATCCTATCTAAATAACTAGAAAAGCTGAAAGGTAGGACTCTGAATTAGTAATCATATCCCCATAGCATGAAACATGGTAACTTCCTGTGAGATGGATGGATTACCACAGTGGGGTATGAGTACTCCTGGGGGTATGCAGAGATCTTCTAGGGAGTACATCAACTCATCTGGATATTTGCCTAATTTTACAACAGGCTTCATAAAAAGCACTAGTGAAGTCATTACAAACTAAAATTTCATACAAAATGAGAAAGTAAGCAATTTTTCAACAATAATGTGTTGTGACACTTTTGTATTTTTATTTCTGATTTTGTAAGCAAGCAGTTTTTAAGTGAGGTGAAACTTGGGGTATGCAAAACAAATTAGACTCCTGAAAGGGGTACAGTAGTCTGGAAAGGTTGAGAACCACTGGATTACCACATGGAGCTAAGAGTCCTACAAGTCAAGAGTTGAAAGCCAGTTCATGGACATTAGGAAAGAAATTACTGACAAAAGATTACCATCTGAAATTAGAAACAATAGATGAATTTGTTGTGAGATCTTGGAGAGGGACAGGAAAAGGGGATGCAGAGTTGGTACAGGCTGGAATGGAATTGAATTGAATGTCCTTACCAGATAACTTTTAAGACTTGCTGGTTGGTAGTAACTGCAGCTCATACATTCACAAAAAAAATTTAACAAAGATAATTGCCAAAAGGGACAAAAAAGGGTTGATGTCTCAACAAACTGGTCCATGACTCTTGATCACTACATCAAATCTGCAACCTTTAACCCAAAGAGTGTGCAGTGACAGTAGATTAAGGTCTTTTCTTTTGGAAAGAAGGTCTCTTTTTGTAAAATACAAGTCCTTTGATAGTATCTCTACACAGCTGCAAGGAGGTCTCAGTCTCAGGAAGGATAGAGGTTTAGACTGTTTTCTCCTCTGCAGGAAGTAGAGAGACGAAGAGACCAAAGGGTTACTTGAGTCCTTTGAAGAATGAAGCACCTAGTCGGTCTTTGAGTTGAAAGGCTCACGAGACTCAAAAGGAAGGTTTCTGACTGTGCCTGTGCCAGAATTCCTGACAACTACAGCCATGATGATCTGTGCACAGTTATTACGGTAGGCACGGACCTAGCTACAGTGTCAGAAGCCTCCAAAAACGCCTTCAATGCAGTCTTTGCCACCAACTGGCCTTTCAGGGCTACCGCTTTGAACTTATCCCGATGTCCAGAGGAAGCTTTTTACCCAGCTGGGAGATTCTTGTCCCAACAAAGGAATTCATACTTAGCCAGAAGAGCCCAATAATTGGCCTTCTGAATCCAAAGAATATACATTCTCCCTAGAAAGTCCATCTTTTGGGGTCTTTATCATTAAGTTTTAACATACCCACTGCTTGGATTTTCATGAGCAACCTCTACAACTAAAGACCAGAGGCAGGGTATATATAAAAGAATAGTCAAACCCACTGCGGGGGAACCTGAAATTTGCAATCTGCTCTTTTAGATATGGCTGAAATATATGCATGGGTCTGCCACAAATCTTTAGCTAGCTGAAAGATATACTCATTTGGCAAAGCCAAGCACTCTTGGTAGAACGGATGCAGAACATACATAAATTGAGACTTTCCATGAATGACTTCAAGGGATATGTCTAAGGCCTTAAAGGAATGTCAACCCAGGTTCTGAAAGGCCTTTGGATAGACTGTGGAAGGAGCTAATGTCATCTACACATGAAGATGAACCAGCCAGACAAATGGGCTGGTCCTCATATTCCCCCACAAGATCTTCCTCATTATGAGCCTCTTATATGAATTCCTGGAGAAGCTCCTGGTTAGATGGTTGTGTTGTCTTAAATCATTCTTAAGGAGGTGCTACATTCCTAGACCTGGATTTAGACAAATACAGAGTAGGAAAATGCTGAGGATTCAATGCTGACGAGTAAGGTCAGGACTGCACCCTGTATGAAACAGGCATATGATGTTACAGTGGTGGATAGTAAAGTGACTAAGACCTCTCAGAAGTACGGGATCTATGATAAGAAAGGCTCCTTAGGTCTCTTTCAGGAACCAGTCTAGAAAAAAACAAGGAGAAAACCTAGAACAAAGGGCTTCTATTGTCATGAGATGGAGATGCAGATGACTAGAACTCCTCCAAAGTGATACAGCTCTTTGTGTTGTTACAACAGACTGAGGAGATCCACTGAGAGAAAAAGATATTGGTACTGCAGGTGATGGTCACAGGGAGATTTATATAATTAGTAGCTTCCAGTACTAGAACCAAAGTAACTTGGATTACGTAAATTTTGGAGAAATAGCTGAGATGTGACTCTGGTTCCAGGATGATTACTATGTCTGCAGAAAATGAGAGGGTTACTCATCCTGTGCAGTAACTGAGGTTCTTTGAGATGTGTCCCCCATGGGTGCTCTACTTGTAGGCATGTCAGTGCCCCCTGCGCCTGGTATCGGAGATTTTCATCAGCAGTACCCGCTGGACGGCACATGCGCACCTCCCTCATCTCACACTGTGCGTAGGATTTATATATATAGTACTGTGCGTTTCAACCATCCCCAATTCCTTCTCTGCCGCAGAGTGTATGTTTATTTGGCTCTGAAGCAGAGGGGAAGAGGGCGGGTAGTACAGCACTCATAATGACATCTCCAGAAACCTCAGTTACTGCACAGGGTGAGTGATCCTCTCTTCTTCTTCTTCAAGTGATGTCCCTATGGGTGCTTGTAGAAGGGTGCTGCTGCAAACACACGTAATCAGCCCCTGCCATGCCAGCCGCAATCAAGGGGGATAGATTGGGGCTGGTTGAAAAAGCCTTATGTCTGCCTGGCAATTGGCAGCACCTGCCAGCCTGATAGGCCAGGAGCTACAAAGGCTGGGAAGGAGCCAGAAGGAGGGGGGCAGCCAGAGAGTGAGAGAGAGAGAAATGAAGGGGGGGGAAGGGTAGCTCCCTGTTTTAGACACCCAGCCAAAAAATCTCCCTTAGTAGCTCTTCTCTCCTTGCTTTACCTGTAAAGTATCACTGCAATGCATAGGTAAAAGGAAGTGAGAGGGCACCTGGCCAAAAGAGCCAACAGGAAGGCTAGAACTTTTTAAAATTGAAATAAGGCTCCCCTTTTGTCTGTCTGTTCTCAGGGAGAGGCAGACAGGGCTGCAACTATGCTGTAAGAAGCTTTGGGCCAGGTATGAAAAGTTATCTGAATCATACCTAGAAACTACTAATTTGAAACCCCCAGATATGTAAGTAGATCAGGAAATGTCTAGGAAGACATGATTAGGTTTCTTTTTATTTCTTTATGGCTTGTGGTTTCCTCTGTGCTAACCCCAAATGCTTTTGTTTTGCTTGTAACCTTTAAGCTGGACCTCAAAAAATTTATTGTTGATGATTAATCCTTGTAAGTGTTTTCCTTTTTTAAGTCTAGCAATAGCCTAAGTTTCCAGCTTTATTTTCTTTCTTTTGGTTCTTTTTTAAGAACAGGATTGGGTTTGTGTGTCCTAAGAGGTTTGTGCACGTTGTTTAATTAGCTGCTATCAACAGCTGATTTCCTTTGTTTTTCTCTCTTAGCTCTTCCCCGGTGGGGGTGGGGGTGAAAGAGCTTGAGGATACCCCACAGGAACAAATTCCCTAGTATGCCTTCCTGGGTTCTCAAAGGGGTTTTGCACTTGGATGGTGGCAGCATTACCCATCCAAGGTCAGAGACAAGCTGTAACCTGGGGCGTTTAATCCAAGCCTGAAGTGGCCAGTATTAATTTTTAGAATCCTTGCGGGCCCCCCACCTTCTGCACTCAAAGTGCCAGAGTGGGGAATCAGCCTTGAGAAGAAGCCCTCAAGCTGGTTTCTGTCGCAGCCTGCAGTAGGCGAGAAACCTGTAAGGACTGTATATAGTCGGACACTCGTGGTAGGAAAACGTTTATAGAATAAAAGGACACTGGTATTGGACAGAGCCGAAGTCTCCCTGGACTTATTTGGAAGGGAAATCGGGCCCAGAAGAAGAGGGGCCAGCCATACACCCCATGGCAGTGCTCCACTTGTAGGTGATTAGAAAGCAGTGCCCCTAACTGGAAGCCTGGGACTTCAAAGAGACATTTACTGTTATTGATAGGACAGTATGTCCTAAGACAGCGTCTGCTGTGGTGTTGTGCGTAATAACATAGTGACGGGCAAAAGTGTCGATGCCCATGTAGCCACTTTGCAAATTTCAGCAATGAGGACATTATTGAGAAAGGCTATGGAGGCGGAAAAGGAGCATGTGGACTGTGCTCTGATTGAGATTGTCTATCATGGAGTTTGTAAGATAATGTATACACCGGGAGATTCACTTTGAAAGGAATTTTTTAGTTATGGTAGTACCTCTGGATTTTTTTTTGGTGGAGATGAATAAGCGTGGCGATTTCCTGAAAGGTTTAGTCCTGTCCAAATGAAAGGCTAATGCTCGTCTAACGTGTGTAGAGCTGCCTCCTGTTGGTTACTGTCAGGCTTCAGGAAGAAGCGAGGAAGGTGTATTGGTTGGTTGAGATGGAAAGATGTTAGGACCTTAGGTAGAAACCTTGGATGTGGGTGTAATGTAACTTTGCCCTTATAAAATGGTGGATATGCCATAAGGGCCGTGATTTCGCCAAGTTATTGGGTAGAAGTGGTGGTGACACAAGGAAGGCCGTTTTCATTAATAGATATACTTAAGAACAGGTTGCCATTGGTCCAAATGGGGTCTAGTCAGAGAACACTGTATAAGGATGAAGGGCTCAGGCAGGGGTCAAGTCTTGTATGAGCATAAAGATTTTGAAGACCCTTCCAAAAATGTTTCATAAGCAGAAGTGTAAAGACAGAATGAACGTCTATAGGGCAGTGAAAAGTAGTGATTGTCTCCAAGTGTACCCGAATGCAGCTGTGAATAATCCCGACTGTTTAAGGTGTAGCATGTAGTGTAGGATAAGTGGGAGTAGAACATGTGCTGCATCAACTTGGTGGTAGGTGTACCAGCAGTGAAATCTAGTCTATTTGTTCACTTAAGTGCATCTGGTCATGTCATGTCTGCTATTCAAAAGGAGCCAGGCTTTGAGGTGAATCATCTGCGGATTGAGATGGAGAATGAGTCCTGTGAAAGCAGCTGGGGTCTTAGATGGAGAGAGATCAGCCGGCATACCATCATGTGGAGGAGGTAAATATACCAGACTTGTCTCGGCCATGTTGGAGGTATTAGTATGACATGTGATCAGTCCTCTTGTATCTTGCAAAGTACTCTGAATAAGAGGAGAAAGGAGAGAAGGCATAAAGGAATGGTGCATCCCACTTGAGGAACACATCTCCCAGCAATCCATGTCCCAGTCTGGAACAGAATTGAGGGCAACAGGCATTGAGCGGCAAAGAGCTCTATGGTGGGGCGGCCTCAGTGGTTGAAGATGGGCTGAAGTGCTCGCATATCCAGTTTCCACATATGATCGTGAGAGAACCTCCTGCTCAGTGTGTCCGTGGTGGCATTCTGGTGTCCAGGGAAATATGCTGCTGAAACGGAGATGATGTTCTGGATACACCAGTTCCACGGTTTGAGTGCTTCCGAGCATAAAGAGTGGGACCTTGCTCCGCCCTGCCTGTTGATGTAATACATGCAAGCGAGATTGTCATCACTCTCATGGTATGATGTTTGAGTAGAGGTAGGAAATGTTGACAGGCTTTGCAGACTACTTGTAGCTCTAGGAAATTGATGTGTAGGGTAGATTCTGTTAACTACCATCTGCCCTGCACTGGGAGATTGTGGAGATGCACTCTCCAACCGATTAGGGAGGCATCGGTTGCTAGGATCATTGTCAGTGTTGGCAGGAGGAAAGGGACTCCGACACAAACGTTGTTGTGTAGCATCCACCACAGTAGTGAGTCCTTGACATGCATCGGCATGAATAAGCATTTGTGGAGAAGATATACTGTATGGAGCTACACCTGAAGACACTGCATGTGTAGTCTTGCGTGTCTGACTACAAACACGGCTGCTGCCATGTGGCCTAGAAGTTGGGAGGCACATTCTGGCAAAGGTCTGGGGCAAACCTGTGAATTGAATACCAGATCTCTTCTTACAACCTGAGAATCTATGAGGCAGTAGGAAGGCTCTGGCTTGTATGGCACCGTGCGCCAATGAATTCCAGTCGTTGTACTAGTGTTGTTAAAGTGGACTTTTCTAGGTTCACGAGGAGGCCTACCTTCGTGAACAAGTCCATTATGTGGACAGTTTGGAGAGTCAGTTTCAGATGAGGCCTTGAGGAAACGGTCATCCAAACATGGAAAGATGACCCCCCCCCCCGTGTCCGTAGGTAGGCAGCAACCACCGCAAGGAGTTTGGAGAACACCCGAGGTACTGTGGACAGTCCGAAAGGCAGCACCTTGAACTGGCAGCGGTATTTGCCCAGGATGAATCGGAGAAATCTGTGAGCAGGGTGTATTGTAATATAAAAAATATTCATCTTAGAGGTAGAGGGCCGAGAACTAGTTCCCCACTCAAGTGCTGGGATAATAGTGGAAATAACTCTCTTGAATCATTGCAGTTTGACGAATTTATTTATACTGTGAAAGTCCAGGATGGGTTGCCAGCTTCCGGATTTCTTCTGGATCAGGAAACAGTAGGAGTAGAAACCTTGTCCCACATGCTAGGAAGGGACTGGTTCTATAGTTCCTACTTGCAGAAGATTTATTTCTCCTTATAGAATGGAATCATGAGAGGGGTCCCAGAAGAGGGACAGGGAGACTGATGGCGGGGCAGGATAGATAGGAAAGGGATGGAGTATCCTTCATTGATTATCTCTAGGAACCACTTGTCTGAGGTGATGAGTCTCCAAGATGGGAAAAACAGAGCTAATCAGTTGCAAACTGTTGGGATGTTGAAAATGGTGGGAATGACTGAAAGAGGTGAATGAGTGTCAGGGCCTCAACCACACCTCCACAATTGCTGCTTCGGTGTGAGTGCTTCAGAACAGCCCTTTGAGGCGTGTGCTGTCTACGTTTGGTAGGAGGTCTCTTCAGCGCTGGGTGTCCTAGTGCCGATGAGGAGTATACTGCTGCATTCAGGATCACGGGAGGAGTTGGTACTTTCTAGAGCATCTCTTCAGTACTGTCATGTAAATTCCAAGAGATTGGCATGTAGCTCAAGAATCCTTAAGGGAGTGCAGAGAATCATTCGTACACTTAGAGAATAGGTTTAAAAGGTAAGTCCTCTACTGTGGTTTGTACCTCCTTAGGAAAGCCCAAGGGGTGGAACCAAGATGCACACCTCATAACTACAGCAGTCATGATGGATTGGGCAGCGATGTCTGCGGAGTCTAATGAGGCTTGTAGGATTGTATGAGCTAGGAGATGCCCTTTCAAGGATTGGGATTGCTCTTTCTTGGCCTCTAGTAGGTCCTAGCAGAGTTCCTCCAATTTGGAGTAGTTATAGGTGGCCATAAGGGCTTCATAGATTGAGATTCTAAATTGGAGCATGGCTGACAAATATGCTTTGCGTCCAAAAAAGTCTAGGCATTTCCAATCTCTGTCTAGATGGCTAGAATGAGACTGGTATTGACAGCTCCTCTTGTACCGCAGTGACTATTGAAGAATTCAGGGGTGGGATGCAAGAATAGAAATTCCACATCCTTCGCCAGAACATAAATATTTGCAGGTCAGAGGGATGGACGCAGGGGTCTGCCACAGCAACTTTGTGGGGTCGAAAAGAGCCTTGTTGATTGACAGGGTGATCATGGAGGAAGAGGATGTGTGGAAAATATCCAGTAGTTTATGCTGCTGGTCCCTGACTTCCTCCAAAGGGATCTGGAGGGAGTCTGCAATCCTGAAGAACAAATCTTGAAAATGCCTGAAGTCATCAGCAGATGTAGGGGGTGGAGGCATGATAGCCTCGTCAAGTGAGGAGAAGGAAAAATGTAATGTTGGTGGAGCCTCCTCCTTCTGTTCCTCCTCTTGTTCTTCCTCTTCAGATGATGCCCTCCGGAAGTCAAACCCTTGCCAGTAAGAGACCAATGGAGAAGGGAGAGGTGTAGGTTTCCAGCTTTGCTCTCTGGGAGGGTTCCCGAACTGTGCCCTGTACATGGTCCAAGGGTCCCAATACGGTCAGTTTGGAGGGAGTGGTACACAGGGTTGCATCCACGGTGGTCCCTGCCAAGATTGGGGACCAAAGGTAGACTGTGGATAGCGAGGATGAGCAGATGTAATTTATTTGTCTAGTAGACAAGGGAGCGATGGAACCTTCATCTTCCTCCTTGTCGCTGGGGAAGGGAGGTGACATCCTTGACAGAGAGAAGAAGGAGTGTCGCAGGTCTGAAGAGGAGGGAGGTCATATCGAAGGAATGGAGACTCAGGAGTGTCAGATGCCAGCAGGTCTTTAGAGTATCTAAAGTCTCATGGGGGGATGTGTGGGGAGAAAGCATCATCAATGCCGGTGTAAGACACGGTGCAAAAAGGAAGGGTGTATGCCCCGAGGTGTTGGTAGATGGTGCCAGAGACTTGGTCGGTGCCGATGGCTTGGCCAGTGCAGAGGTTTCATAGGTGTGGGAAAGGGTTCCGGTGCTGTAGCAAAAGTCAGCCTGTCTCATTTCCTAGAGCTGGGAAACGGTGCTCAGGGCTGTAGGTCTGCCCGGTTAGGATCTTTAGACCATTTCTTTGGTGTCAATATCTGAGGTACTTGGACAGGCCAGAGAGCTGTGTCCCCTGCCAGATGAGGGTGAGGCAACAGACCTTGACAGTGTTCTGGGGATGACTCTCTCTTCACACGACGTGGGGAGTGAGGATTGGCACACAACCTGGCAGAGCATGGGGGCCTCTCCAGAGGAGTCTGGGCCTGGATCCAATGTTGGTCACAACAATTTCTCATGAGGAGAAGTTTTAATCTGATGTCCTGGTCCTTTCTGGTTCTGGGTTTCAGGCTGAGGTAGTGGGAACACTTTTGCAGGTGGCTGTTCGTTACTGGGAAGGCAACAACCCCACAACAAATGCACCTCTTAAACTCAGGGGATCCAGGCATAAGGGTGATAGAAAAAGGCTTCCTGGGCAGGAAGGGCTAGGGGGAGGGGAACGAAAACCTAAACTATGAGAAAATGTAGCAGTAAAGTTCAACAAAAACAGTTTTTCCTTTTGTTTAGGAGAAGAAAATACTAACTACATTACACTAATAGGTAAGGCACTAACTACTGATGGAAAAGGAAAAACGGGCTCTGCTGCAGATTCCGTCCCAGATCAAAGGTGGTAGAGAAGGAACTGGGGGCACTCAGACCCCCCTGCACTATATATCTGTCCCACACTCAGTGCGAGAGGAGGGAGGTGTGCATGTGTGGTCCAACAGGCACTGCTGATGAAGATCTCTGATCCCAGGTGCATGCACCTACAAGTGGAGCACCCATAGGGACACATCACTGGAAGTAGTAGTAAAGGCAACCTGCTTTGAGAGAGGAATTGGTACCAAGCTCAACAGTATTGATGTGGTCATCTCAATAGATGGGGTCTTATTAGGATGCAGTACTACAGATTCTTTGGCAGATAGGACTGATGTCATTGGCATTAAAGTAGCAGCTTTGGTCACCAAGGATGCAGTACTGAAACAGAAGAACAAGTTTCCACAGCTCCTGAAGACACATGGTGCAGATCAGAATTGGAAGGAAGCAGCCAGCTTGAAAACAGAGTGACGAGTTTTAGACTTCTAGGACAAATATCAGGGATGGTGACCATCAGCATCATCAGAAAAAAATCTCTGCTTCTTCCTACCTTGGGCAGCAGGAGTCAATGACTGACCAGATACGGATAGAAGAGAAGGCTCCGCATGTTTTTCAGAAGCAATAGGTCTCTTAGAGCCAGAAGTCCTGGTAGCTGCCAGAGCAGTATGTCTGGCAGTCAGAGCTCTCGTAGAAATCAGCACTAAGGCAACAGATTGCTTTCAAAGAGGGACTTCAGACTCAGAACACTGACTTTTCCAACAGAAACATTTTTAAACAGGCATCATGAGCCTTCTGTGTGTGCTTAGAAAAGAATTTGCAAATCTAATGTTTGCCCAAAATATACAATTCCCCTAAACAAAAAGGGGGACATAGTATGACTATCACTTGCCGGCATAAGTAATTTATAAGCAAGCAGATTTTTAAAGCCTAGAGACAGAGTTTCTGCTAGGACACTTGCACCTCAGTATAAAGAGGAGTCAGATAAACACATTTTGGGGGTTTTATTTGCCAACAGCCACTAAAAAGTCTAACTACAAGAACTAGTAAACTATCCTAAAACTACAGGGAAACAGATGGATCCTATGCATTTCTGTCTCGCTTTCAGGGATGGTAATAAGAAATTGAGAGGCAAGTGGGGATGCTCTGCACTTTATGCCTTGGGTTGGCAGGGACGGTGTATGCGCAGCCTCAGACACTGCGAGCTAAGAGATTCCAGGCTCATACACATGAGTGCACATGCCTCCAGTGGAATCCCTGTGGACAAATGCTTGAAGAAGAGCACAGCACCCACAAGAGTGAGGAGGACAAACAATTCTGCATTCATTTCACTTAGGATGTCAAGTGGAGTTTATCATCAGTCCTCAAACTAAGTGGTGCAAACTTTCCAATAAAAGCAAACACAAAATTTCTATTATAACACTTTTTGATATTCTCACTGTTGATCTGAATACTAGCTTGTTCATACAGTGTTGTGAGTAGTCTCTTAGAATTAGCAGATTAAACTGAAATGCTTTGGCAATTTGTCTATACTAACCTTAAACAAATCAAGCCACAGCTTGTCCTGCACTTTCAACATAAAATAGGTTTGTAAAGCTAGAATCAGTTTTTCCATGTGCTGTTAAAATTGACAACTGAAATGCGTATAGTCAAAAGATTTTTAATGGGAGCTGAGGGAGGGAAAAGGAGCTTGTATTTTAACCCCTCTCAACGAGAATACAGAGAATTTATAGGTTTCAGAGTAACAGCCGTGTTAGTCTGTATTCGCAAAAAGAAAAGGAGTACTTGTGGCATCTTAGAGACTAACCAATTTATTTGAGCATAAGCTTTCGTGAGCTACAGCTAAGTTCATCGGATGCATGAATTCATCGGAGAATTTATAAGATGTTTTATCTTACAAGTTGTACTAATGATTCAAATCTGTGTGTGCAATATGTAATTACTTTTGGAGAAAGGCGATTGTACAGATCACAGTCTTCATCTCTTTCATTTTGGCCAAGATGATTTTCTTGCAACTCTAAAAGGCAAGCATACCAAACTGAGAGTTAACACAATCACCAATCACAGTTAATTGTAAACTAGATGGCCACAGAGTAGCAAGAGTATTGTGCTGGCAGTACAGCACAATTGGATGTACCTCAGGGGTGACATTCTGGTCCCGAAATAAGGGAAGTTTTGCCACTGACTTCAATAGTGTCAAAATTTCAACCTAGATGTTTTGAAGCTAGGAAGAGGAGGCCAGGCAAAACTAAGAAAATTTTCTGGACTCTAGAGAAGTCTTTTCAAATATACTCTCTTGTCCAATAATCATAGCAGCATCTAAGCCAACTGCATAGTAAGTCACCTGACACTGGTGCTATACTGAGGGACAGGATTACTCCTGGGGGAAACTGGCACCAAAAATTTAAAAATTCTGTACACGATATTTGAAATTTTGATATTTTGTCAAAACACCACAATATAATCATGCAGGTTTCAATTATTTTGGTAATTTATTTCAAAATATCTGTCAGCAAGTATGTCCACAACAATACAGACCAAAATAAAAGATTCTAGTATTTTTTTAATATATTCTTTATTAGACATATTAATACAGAACTTTGAGCAATTCATTTAAATTACAATACAGAACTGTATTTCCTGACCTGTCATAAGCAGTGCAAAGGCTTAGGAGCAGTCGGGGTAACGGAGGAGCTGAGGGAGAGTAAAGGAGCCTAGGAGTGAACTTGGAGGGTGGGTGGGAGGTGTTTTTGTTTTTTTTTTTGGAGGGGTGGAATTCTTAGGGAGTTGGGAAGCCTCCCCTATCCAGACCTTGGCTAACCCCATGCCTCTCCCATTCAGTCAGGCACATCTGTCCCTGTCCCCACAGCCCTCATCCTCATGTGTCCCTGCAGGGCCCCATCCCCAGACTCAATGCTGTCACCCCACTAGGTCCTGAGCCCATGCCCCCCACTACCCATTCTGAACCTGAGTCTGTGACCCCCCAACAGCCCTGTGTGCCCCACTCTGTCCTAACATGGCTCTGCAGACAGGGTGCTGTGATGAACTTCTACTCCTGGGGGAATACTGCAGCACTGGACATTGTATTTCCTATGGAGGGAAAAAAATACTCTCTGCCCCAGAAATGCTGCCGTTCCACCTTTTGTCCACCAGAGGCAGCTGTGGTGTCAGAACTGGTGCCACAGCAGCCTCTGGTGGGCAAAAGGCAGAACTGCAGCTCTTCTAGGGCAGAGTGTATTTTATGCGGGAAAATACAAAATTATACGGGACAGAGGAATTCTGCACCTCCACAGATGCGCAGAATTCCCCCAAGAGTACAGGATGGAGAGAACAAAAGGAGAGTAAGAGTACAAAATAACCCACACTCAAAGTGCATGGAAATACTATAGAAGAAAATTAATTCTTGCATAATCTAACAGTATTCCTTCCACAAATTATATTATGTATTTAGCAACAACTCAAAGGCCATTCAGAAAATACATTAGGAAAAGTGCCCAAATTGATGAGTTTATTTTAAAAGCATGACTGCTTAAAAATATCCATACATACATTTCAGTAGCAACAAGAAATATGCTAAGAATTTCAATAATGGTGAATGGCCTAAGTGGTCTCTATAGCTACTAGAGAAGTAGTAGATGAACTAACTGCTGATTGAACTTGTCAGCAAACTGTTTACACATAGCATACTATAGAGATAGGCAAAACACGGCCCGCGGGACCATCCTGCACAGCCCTTGAACTCCCAGCCGGGGAGGCTAGCCCCAACCCCTCCCCTGCAGCCTCAGCACGCCGCACCGCCAGTGCTCTGGACCGCCGCTCCTGTCGGGCAGTGCAGCAGGCCCCAGCTGGACTGCGAGCTCCTGCTTCTTTGAGCGGCCTGGTAAGGGGACGAGGGGTTTGAATAAGGGGCAGAGAGTCCCGGGGGGGCAGTCAGGGGACAGGGAGTGGGGGTTTTGGACGGGGGTGGTAGATGAGTGGGAGGGGTCAGATGGGGGCAGGGGCCAGGCTGTTTGGGAGGCACAACCTTCCTTACCCGGCCCTCCATACAGTTTCGCAACCCCGATGCAGCCCTCGGGCCAAAAAGTTTGCCCACCCTGGCATACTATGTACGAAATACTTAAAACATGTATAATTATACTTCAAAATACACATTTTCCAGCTTTATTATGGAGCATTTCCCACCCACAAACCACATTTCTGATATGCTGGAAAATTTCACGGACAACTATTTTTTCATGTCTAACTTTTCCTTCTCTTACTTTTATTAAATTCATTGTTTTTCTTTTCTATTGTCTTTAAATTAGTCAAATAATTTTAAAGTCAATGTGAAAGGTCTAAATTGAGCCAACACAATTCAAAATCCTAAAATCTGGATTAAAATTTAATTAGTAAAATAGCCTATAAGTATTGTTCTGCTGTTGCAGAACAATTCAGAATGTTGCCTTTGCAGGTGCCAAGTTTTCCCAGTAGAAGAAAGAAAATAAATTGATACAAGTAGAGTAAGCCCCAGTGATAACCTCCTCTCTCCCAAGAATAGCTAGTAACTAACCATATGTACAGGACATCTAAAAAGCACCAAAAATAAAAGTCAAGAGCAAAAAGTCTTACCTTCTGAATTGATGTCCTCTTTCAACATATGACATAAATAATTGTTTCCTCTGTTTGATATGGTGAGGTTGTCCTGTAAAGTCTGAAGACTTTGCCTTCAGCATAAAAATATTTTTAAAGTGTGGTGGTTTTTTTTTTGGTTTTTTTTTAAAAAGACCTCAAACTATGCACAAATACTCCCCCTCGCCCCAGGATTCAAAGCTCCTATGTATTCTAGGATCATTTGAACTGACACATTATGACTCAAATATATACTTTAATACATTCTTTGCAGGCTATATAATGTTTCATTTTAGCCATGTTGAGTCCTGAGACTATTATTAACTAGCAATAGCTACCGGGTGAAATCTTTACCCTATTGAAATCAATGTGAGTTTTGCCATTAACCTTAATGGGGCCAAGATTTCACCTACTGTGTACCATGCAAACCGCAGTATACAATACATACATTCTTTCTTCATAGTGACACTCTTAATATACATTGATAATATAAATGTAATTCTTTGAAAACCCATGGCAAACTTTAATTGGCCAAATTAAAAACCCACAAGACTGAATGCAAAGAGCAAATACTATAGAGTTTCATCTATAGCACCGTTCCTAAGAACTATGCACAATTTGTTATAGTATTAAATAGAAACACTGCACTGCAGAATTAAGAACCCCTTTCCAAGCAAATAAAGTCAGATACATCTTACGTTAGCCACTTTTGTTGTTCTTACCAGGAATCTAATGAAAAAGGTTTATAATAAAGAATTATCAAATTTTATATATATTCACTGTCATTCTCTGACTAATTAAGTTGTAAAATATACTTCAATATAAATTCAATTTAAAAAACTGGAGTAATCTCAAGATTTACATAACACGTACTTTGCAGCCTGCAGTTTTCTTGTATAAAGTTCTTCTTCCACATAGTCATCCACTGGGTAGAAACCTTGGTTTGTATTTACAGTGGTAATAGCCTTTCAAGTCAAACAATAAAATTGCTTTAACATTTATGTTGTACAGTTATGCACTCTACACTTTTTTAAAAATCCAACTTTAGCCAATACCAGATAAAATATAAACTCCTTTTGGGCCTTTCATAGCAAGCTGGCTATGAAGTTCTAACATTAACACACACACAGACAGACTCAAGTATGTTGGTCTAAAGGTCTTAACAATTTAATAGCTCAGGGAAGGGCACTATGCGAGTCCATGAAGGAACCAAGCATCCCTTGGCAATGGGTGCAGCCTGCAAGTGCATGGCCTATATCTTCTAACTGGCCACAGTGGCAAAAGGGAGCACGGACCCATGAAGATCCCACTTGGTAATAAGCAGCAATTCTGATCACTCCACATCTGAAGCAACTAAGTTATACCAAAGAGGGTATGGAACATCAAAACCAGAAGGCTGATCTATTCTGTCACATGATAGGAATTTTACCTGCATTTTGAGCTTTTACTGAAAGATTATGTGACGTGAATGTGCACACAATAGCTAAGTATGGTACTAAAACAGATGCAGCTACACTAATTTCAGTGATAAAGCAGTGTGTTTATTTCTATGTGACTTGATCATTTTTCTAGAACACAAGGAAATTAAATGGACTATGATAGGTTACACCAACACCTGTCAGGGATGCTCTAGATCGGGGTGGGCAAACTTTTTGGCCTGAGGGCCACATCAGGGTTCTGAAAATGTATGGAGGACCGGGTAGGGAATGCTGTGCCGCCCCAAACAGCCTGGTCCCCACGCCCATCTGCCGCCCCTCAGAACCCCCGACCCATCCAACCCCCCCGCTCTTTGTTCCCTGACCAGCCCCTCCTGGGACCCCCCACCCCAACCCCCCTATCCCCTGACTGCTCTGACCCCATCCACCCTCCCACCCCCTGAGACTCCCATGCCTATCAACCCCCCGTTCCCCATCCCCTGACTACTCCCCAAACCTCCACCCCATCCAACCGCCCCCTGACTGCTCCCTGGGACCCACTGCCCCTTATCGAACAACCCCTCACCATGCCACTCAAAGCAGCAGGACTGGCAGCCACGCCGCCCAGCCAGAGCCAGCCCCTCCGCCTGGCAGGAGCTTGCAGCCCCGCCACCCAGAGTACTGGTGGCACGGCGAGCTCAGACTGCGGTGGAGGAGGGACAGCAGTGATGGGGCTGGGGGCAAGCCTCCCTGGCTGGGTGCTCAAGGGCCAGGCAGGACGGTCTCGTTGGCCCAATGTGGCCCACGGGCCATAGTTTGCCCACCTCTGCTCTAGATAATACTTAGTCCTGCCAGGAGCGCAGGGGATTGACTAGATGACCTCTCAAGGCCCCTTCCTGTCCTACGATTCTGTTTATGAAGAATTTTAAAAAAAACAAAACAAAAAACCCCCAGGTCACTTATAATTCCCATAATAACATTTGGCTTTAATCCCATATGGAGGTATAAGTAACAGCATACAGTAAATTTTCAGTGTTATTACAAGAGAAATGAGTTACAGTTACTGGGTAAATACATTTAAATGCATAAGTCAGGAAATTCAAAAGTATCAACCATAATATTTACATAGTGCAGTACTAAAACTTACTTTCAAAAGATTATACCACAGTTGAAGAAAAAAAGCTTCTCACTTGGAGTTTGTTATACAAGATCAGATTAAAAAAAAAGTCCACTCAGCTGTTTCAAGTTTTGTAATAAAACATTTCACAAACATTTCCCCCCTCCCTGCCCAAGCACACTACCATGCATTATTAACCAATTATTGCACAATTTATTCTAGTTGTTTTAGTAGTTTGGAAAAAAAATTCCAATTGTTCAAGATATTTGTGTGGCTAGTTTGTTGAGGTGAAAAAATTTAAGAGTCCTAGATACACAGGTAGATAACAGAATTTTTGAGAATTATAAAGAGCCAAAAGAGTCTACTGAGTAAATACACATACAGGTTGAATCTCTCTAACCCAGCACTCCCTGGTCTGGCAACATCTGTGGTCCGGCATAGGCACTGACCCCGTGGGTGCTCCAACTCTGGAGCACCCATGGGGAAAAATTAGTGGGTGCGGAGCATTCACCGGCACCCAGCTCCCTGCTCTGCCTCTCTCCCTCCACGCCTCTCGCGCGCCGGTGGCCCTGCACTTACCAACTCCTCCTCCTCCCTCCTAGCACTTCCGGAGCGCCATGAATCAGCTGATTTGCAACGTTCAAGCTCCGGGAGGGTGGGGGAGGACCTGGGGTCAGTGGGTGGGACTGGCCTTCGAGCCCCATGGCAGGGGGCCAGCAGCCAGGACCCCAGGTGCCAGTGGTGCCCCCAGGCAAGGGGCCACGCTCAGCACAAAGCCTGGAGGTGCTGCAGCATACCCCACACCTCTACTTCCTGTGCCTATGGAGACCCGCTGGCACTCTTAAATTGACCTCCCAGCAAATTCTCTGGTTTGGCACCGGTCAGGTCCTGAGGGTGCCACACTAGAGAGGTTCAACCCGTATAAAATAAATGCAAATAATTTGCAGTGTCTGCAAACAGGCTACTCTAAACAGTTCTCATATAAAAACAGTTTAAGTTTATGATCATGCAAATACAATACCTATGTCAAGAATACATTAGAGCCAAAGACTATCATCACATAACATTTCCTAGCTTTTGTTGGGATTAAGACATGTCTGTCTTATCTTCACCTAACTGTGCTCGGGAAATGCAGTGCCTATTCCACAGCATAGACAAGCAAACTACAGAATCCCGTCTTCAGACCTCTGCAATACCTAGACACACCTACAGGGGTCACATTTGAATCAATAAATCCCAAAAACCTCCACACATTGGTATTAATGACAATGGTTTCCCCCAATTACAATATATAGTAGCCAGTACCTCGGATAACATTTTTTAAATGTTGATAACTATAGACTTGTTTTAAAAAAGAAAAGGGGGGAGAGAGAGACTATTGTATACAAGAGGTAAGCAGGTTTCAGAGTAACAGCCGTGTTAGTCTGTATTCGCAAAAAGAAAAGGAGTACTTGTGGCACCTTAGAGACTAACCAATTTATTTGGGCATAAGCTTTCATGAGCTACAGCTCACTTCATCGGATGCATACTGTGGAAAATACAGAAGATGTTGAAGAAAGCACCTGTCCTACCTCTGAATTTCATGGCTTCTCTCAGTTTTACTAGACAGCTGGGAGCGCATCTCCCATCCCAGGTAGACACAAGCACTAGCTCCGCTCAAGCTAGTATGCCAAAAAGAGCAGCATGGTTATTGCAGTATGCACAGTGGCTTGGGCTAGCTGCCCACTCATGTGACATCACCTCCATATTGGTTCACAGAACAAAATTCATGTGGTGGGAGATGGGACAGAGGGGTTCGGAGTGTGGGAGGGGACTCAGGGCTGGGGCAGAGTTAGGGTGCAGGGATGCAAGGGCTCCAGCTGGGGGTGGGGCCGGGGATGAGGGGTTTGGGGTGCAGGAGAGTGCTCTTGAGCAACAGTGGGAAGGAAGAGAGGACTCCCCCCAGCTCTCTCTCCCCCACCCCCAACAGCACCTTGGGGGGAGGGGAAGATGCACCTCTCCCCGCTGCAGCAGTTCCGGGGTCGGGGCCGCCTGGGTTCTTGCTGCCCCTCCCCCGTCTGGCCGGGGCCACCTGGGTTCCTGCCGCCCCAGCAGGTCCTAGTGGGCCGGGTTCCCTGAGCGCTTGCATGGCACTAATTAGGCTGCTGCATGGCTACATAGCTTACAGGGAACTTAGCTCTTCGCTGCAAAGTTTACTCGAGTTAGCTACGCTCCAGTTACTTCTCTTGAGTGAGCAGCACCACACTGCAAAAAAAAAACACTAGACCTGCTGCCTCCACATTATTCCTGCACTTTCTTGGGCCGTTCTTTGTGCAGCAGCAAGATGAGCCACATTACAAATTATTTCCCACTGAACTGTCTGTCCTTTCTGGGCACATAAGAAAATGTTGGGAAGGCACTGGGGGACTAGTATCATTTGAGTGGAGCTAGCCTGAGCCTAGATGATAGTGGTTGTTTCAACAGCTAATGAGTTGTGCTAACTTGAGCTTTATATCCCAATGGGTTAGCCAACTCATATTAAAAGCACACCACACTCCAGTTAAAGGTTTGAGTGGGGACCAGACTAGAGTAGGGCAACATTCAAGTTATAACTTGAGTCAATTCTGCAGTGAAGAGAAGCCCTTAAAGTTAACTGAATATACACATTCATCATTAAGGATATGATTCTGTCATGGAGGTCACGGAGCAGCAGCCAGCCCCGGAGCCACCAGAGCAGCACTCTGACTGCTAGCCCCCCACTCTGGGTATTTTAATAAAAGTCAGGGACAGGTTGCAGGTTTCCATGAATTTTTATTGCCCACAACTTGTCCCTAACGTATACTAAAAATACCCGTGACAGAATCTTAACCTTATTTATCATACGTTAAACTAACTTTTAAAAAGGACTAGTGAGAATACCTTTTTGTACCACACAGATTAAAAAAAACAAAACAAAACACAAAACCCAAACACCTTAGTATTTAAAATAGTATATAAGTATGATATCTCAGATAACACTGAGAAGATTAGTTTTTGTCTTCTTCACATTATCTAAAAGCTCCCTTTAGTTGCTTATTATATTATATTTCAAATTGCAAATAATTCTACAAAGGACCTTGACATGTTTGTGGAACACTTACCTCACAGTCAAGACACACTATTATACCTGACTCCTGTGTTACAGATAAACACAATTCACAAAAGATATGTCCACACTGTAATGCATGATGATGAGCTCCTGATGAAATCAAGTCTAAAAGTAAAAGTTAGCAAAATCCAGATTTACTGCTTGAATCTTTTACATTTACCAACATTAAAAAAGTGACTGTTGCCATATTTAAATTAAAGTATAGCTACACAATCTTGCAAAAGCATTGGTCTTGCTGATGAAGTAATCCAGTAGCATTTTCAGGACAACCACCTTTTCTCTCTGAAACTGTAAGGAGGAGGTAATATCTTTTATTGGATCAACTTCTGTAGTGAGAGACATAAGCTTTCAAGATTACACAGAGCTCTTCTCAGGTCTCTCTAATATCCTGGGACCAACAAAGGTACAACAACACTGCACGTAATATTATAGTTTCAGGCATTTATAAAGCTTATTAAAAATAATGGTACTCCAAGAAAAAGCCAGGTGCACAGAAAGATCTGTGCCTCCTACAGTCTAGGAGTTTCCCCATTGTTGCAATTTTCTCTAAGGCTCAACAAAAAACACAGTGAAACTGACTTGGCTCCAGTCAGTTGCTGATGTACTAAAGTTCAGTGATCACTGAATTGTACTGATAGGGAATTTTACAGGGATATACCAGGGGAAAAGCAGCAATAACTATAACAACACAGGCATTAAAAATATCTGTTTAGCTAGCACCTGTAAAACTACTGATTTAAGCTAAACAGACATAAGCCAGGTTTATACGAACATAAAAAGATTATCCACACACAATTGCACCGGTTTAGCTAACTCAGCACAAAATCACTGTAGTAAGTGAAGTGGCACACAAGTTTGCAAATAATCTAGGTCTAAAATATTATCCCTTTGTGCTCAGAATTGTTTTGGACTCTTAATACACGAGTTCCTTTTTGGAGAGACTGTTTCAAACCCTTCACTTTTAACATACAAAAAACCCATTCTACTGCAGATTATTAAACTACATTGATTTATCGTAAAAGCTTAAATGAAACAGTACACAGCTAGTGTCTATTAACAAAGTAGTTCCATTCAGCACTGTAAGCTAGGTATTACATATTTTCACCCATAGGTGCTGACTCCATGGGTGCTCAGGGGCTCAAGCACCCACAGAGAAAAAATAGGGGGAGCTCAGCACCCACAGGGCTGGACTGGGCTGCTACTCTAATGATCCCAGGGCTGGCCGCTAAACAGCTCTTCAGCCCCTGGCCCTGCGCCCCCATCAGCTTTTCAGCAGATCAACTGTTGAGCAGGTCTGCCCTGCCACTCACTCTTCTCTGCCCTCTCCTCCCCTCACTGCCCTTAAGGCAGGAAGGGACAGAAAGGCACAAGCAGCAGGTAGGAGGCATTCAGGGGAGGGGGTCTGGAGAGTGGAATGGGGGCAGGAAGAGGTAGAGTGGCGGTGGGCCCTCAGGGGACTCACTAGCAAAACCAGAAGTCAGCTCAGTGCCTATGTCTTCTTCTGTACCACTGCATTTGGACATGAATGGCACTCACATATCACAGTGATGCACATTTCTAAAATGCCTAAAATGAACAGGACAAGGGAGGGAGGTCCACCATCACACAAATACATACTTCCTCTTACATCCAATATAAGTACTCAGCACATCCGTATTTGATCTCCTTTTATCCCAAGGCCAGGTTTTGTTTCTTTTTGCTGACCTTCATCCCTTTGCACCCCCATCAGATGCTGGCCACAGCACCTGGGGGCAGCAGGACCAATCTCTCAGGGTAGGTCGGACTGGCCTCATCACATGCCCATTTACAGGGCAGAGCTGATCACTACAGGCCGGATTGTGCCCCCGCCCCCCAGCACGGGAGCGCCCTGTACCAGCAAAGGCGGGTGCGTGCAGTTGAAGGCCCAGGGCTGACGGGCAGCGGGTGGGACACGCCAGGCCACAAGCAGCGGCATCTCCCGGAGCCTCTCCCAGCAGCACGGCGCGATCCTCGGGCGAGAGGAAGCTTGTGGGCCCGGCCCGAGGGAGACGCCACGGCCGAGGAACATGAGCAGGTGGAGGCCCAGCGCCGTGCGGGGAAAGAGCGTCTCTCGGGGGCTCGCGGCCGAGGCAGCGCAGGCTCCTTGGCACCGCACCCGGGGCCTCTCCCGCCAACTGCTGAAGGAGCCGCGAGGGAGGGGGCAGGGCGGCGCGCCTCGCCCTGGGTCCGGCTAACTGCAGGGAGGCATGAGCCGAGTTGGCCCCCGCGCGGCCCCAGAGAGCCGTTGGGACCCGCCTCTCAGGGGAAGGGCCCAGGCCCGCAGCGCTCGGCCCCCTCTCACCTTGGGAGACAACTGTTCCGCGTCGCGAGCACCCGACGCACAGCAGCCCCCGGGGAGGCAGCCCGTGGGGCTCGTCCCGCGCCGCCGCCATCTCGCGCCTTCCCACCTGCAGCACGCGGACCCGAGCAACAGCCAGCACAGCACGTGCCCTCAGCCACCAGCCAATAGCAGCCGCCCTCCTGTTACCCAGCCGCCAATCATCGCGTGGTGATGGCCACGTGGCAAGGCCTCCTCCCTGTTACTAGGTAGGGAAACCACCTAGTGGGTTCTGGAGTAGCGGCCCTGTTAGTCTGTCTCTGCAAAAAGAGCAGGAGGACCTGTGGCACCTTAGAGACCAAAAGAAAAGGAGGACTTGTGGCACTTTAGAGACTAACCAATTTATTTGAGCATAAGCTTTAGCTCACTTCATTGGATGCTCAGATAAATTGGTTAGTCTCTAAGGTGCCACAAGTCCTCCTGTTCTTTTTGAGAATACAGACTAACACGGCTGCTACTCTGAAACCTTAGAGACTAACCAATTTATTTGAGTATAAGCTTTCATGAGCTACAGCTCACTTCAAAGGTTTTGGTGAACTACTGGGGTCAGGTTATTCAGCAGGCCCAGGGGGATGGCCAGCAATGGAACCTAGGCTTCAGAGTCCCCTCTGGTGCACTGTCATCTGGACCACCCTGCCATGGGACCGTTGAGCTTTCTAGGGTAGAGCTGTCACTGGTCACCACATTTGTGCCATGGTAGATCATTGGCCCTACCTGCCTCTAGCAGCGATTAACTATTACCTGGCCCAGCAGTGGTCATGAAACCACATGGCTTAAAAATATAATTCAGAAGTTGAAGGCACTATCACTGATGTTATAACATCTGTTTTTTAAAGATACAAGCGTTTTCTTTGGTTAGAACAGATCAAATAATATGGGTTGAATAAATTATTCAATGTCACTTCTGTAGTGTTCCCCCTGCTCTTATTTTGTTTTTTGATTAACATGGACTTGAATCCCTTAGGTTTCTGTTTCAAGTCAACTAAAACAAAACAGTCAAACCCATCAAATTTCTCCTGGCTTCCATGACAAAGTTAGCAAAAATGGCAAGTCTACATGTGGTTTCTATGCAAATCCATAAGCCAGCCCAGGTTTGCTGCAAACTGAGGGCAGGTCTACACTTAAAACACTGCTGTGCAGCACTGTAGCACACCAGTGAAGATGCTACTATGCCAGCAGGAGAGCTTCTCCCATCAGCATAGTTAATCCACCTCCCTGAGAGGCAATAGCTAGGTTGACAGGAGTGTCCACATTGGGGGTATAATACATTAGGCCAGTATAACTTCATCACTCAGGAGTGAGGATTTTTCACACCCCGGAGCGACATAATTATACCAACATAAGTTTATAGTGTAGACCTGGCCTGAGTTAAGGTTGTTTATTATTACTAAATTCACACAGCCCAGAATAAGACTAGCTTCCTACCCCAAATTTATAATTGGAGAATATAAATATATAGCTTGAACCTACTACTTTAAGTAGGGCTGTAGGATGTGGCATGGACATAGTTCAAAGTCCATGAGGTGGGTTTGCAAACTTTGCATAGCTATATATTAGGTTTTTATAACTGGCATATTAATATTTCAGTGAGTGGGGCAAAAACCAAAACTGTATTTTGAGGGAGGAGCTGAAGGAGTCAATGGCAGTACTTACTGCAAAAGCTCAGGGAGAGTATTCCAGACACAAGGGTAGTGTGGAAGGAAGCATACAGATAGGAGTGAGAAGATACAAAGAGAAAGATACACATATTAGCAAACCCATAATTAACCTGATCTGAGTTTAATGGAGTGAAATACTGACTCCATTGAAGTAATTTGTAAAACTCTCATTGCAGCCAGGGTGTGTAACAAAATCCCAAACTAGGCAAGTTTCAGTTGGTTTTGGTCATATTTTACAGTAGTGCCTATAGGCCTCAATTGGGATTAGGGTCCCATTGTTGTAGGTGCTGTATATACAAAGTCATGATCCGTGCCAAAAAAGTTGCTTCTGCTTGTAGAAGTAGATGCTAGGTTGGTTTGCTTCGGTAACAATCAACTTTGGTGAGGGGTGTGCCTATATTTGCTTATTGTCTGGGCTTCAGATATATTCTATAGATGAATGAACAAGTTTAAATATAAACAACATCATACGTTAGATACCATTTTACTGCCCATTAATTTATTCAAATGTATGAAAGTATCTATAGGTACATATCCTGTACTCTATGCCTATTCCACAAATTAAGATGAAAAATATGATAAAGGACTTGTAAAGCGTGAGCTGCGGCTTTAATAGCCTGGTAGGGGGACAGGGAGCAGCTGACCTTACCCCAGAAAGAAGCCCAGCAGACAGGTGCTGGGAATCAGTTGACACAGTTGATTAGCACCTCCTGAGTGGCACACACTCTCAGTTGGAATATAAAGAAGAGCTCAGGAATTAGGGGGGGGGGTGAGTATTTTTTGGTCAATAGAACAGATGGTAGACCCCGTGAAGTCCCCATCAGGTTGGAAAGTGCCATACCTGGTAGCTACTAGAGATTAGAGAACCTGAGTCTGAACCTGTAACCAGACAAGACAGTTGTTAGTGTTGCTTTTTGTATGCTTTCTTTGCTTTGTTCAGGAAGCTAGCAAACAGAGGCATGAAAGGGACAGAAACCTAACTTTGGTGTAGCTAGCTGTCTGTCTATCCCTGACTGGTAACTAGGGACACCAGCCTACAGGACTATGTATAAATATGCACCAACAGTTCATCCATTAGTACATAACACATTTTATAACTTTCAACAAAAACAAATAGATATTCTCCTACGTAGTTATCGAGAACCATTTTACACATGTAATTTACTATTTAATGAGTATGTAAGCTGTGCATTAAGTGGTTTTTTTGTATAAATAAATGCTAAAAAAAAAAAAAAAGGTGTGGGGGGGCTTCTAAACTATGGCCACAAGATGGTAGCATAGATTAACTATGGTTAGGTTCACTCTCAGTATCTTCACTGCAAAGAGAAAGTGTAATTGTAGCACCCTGAGTAGCCATCCCCATGCTAATTTTAGCCAGACCAGGTAACAGTACCTGTGAAGAAGTGGCAGCATAGTAGTAGCCAGAGTCCCTGTCAGGCTTGTTTTCGGGCAGCTTCCCAGAGTACAAGCACATGCCACTGCATCTTCTCTCCTATTGTTACCTGTGCTAGCTAGGCACATTCACTTTGCAATGAAGACATACTCCCCGACTAATACAGGTCCTACTTGCTTTTATTCACATGAGTAATCCCATTGGCTTCATCAGCCTTTTCTGTACTGGAAAATGTGCTGTGTTACAAACATGAAGTTAAAGACAAGATACTCTTTCTATTTCAAATTGACCTCATGGATGAGAGTGAATGTTATGGGTGGTCTGCCCCGTAAGGGTAGTGGGGTCTAGTGGTCAGCTCACTCTGTCACATGGCATGGCCATTTAAGAGTCAGAAAGGTCCAGTTATATATACAAGGACCTGGGAGATATTCAGAGTGAGGAAGTGGTTCCAAGAGTGAGAAATGTTTGGAAGGAAATTCCATTTCTGTTTCTTTAAGGGCCAGGGGTCTATTAGTAGCTCCCATCTCCCCACAGCCAAATGGGAATGAGAACATAAGAATGGCCATACTGGGTCAGACCACAGGTCCATCCAGCCCAGTATCCTGTCTACCGACAGTGGCCAATGCTAGGTGCCCCAGAGGGAGTGAACCTAACAGGTAATGATCAAGTCATCTCTCTCCTGCCATCCATCTCCACCATCTGACAAACAGAAGCTAAGGACACCCATCCTGGCTAATAGCCATTAATGGACTTAACCTCCATGAGTTTATCTGGTTCTCTTTTAAACCCTGTTATAGTCCTAGCCATCACAACCTCCTCAGGCAAGGAGTTCCACAGGTTGACTGTGCGCTGAGTGAAGAAGAACTTCCTTTTATTTGTTTTAAACCTGCTACCCATTAATTTCATTTGGTGGCCCCTAGTTCTTATATTATGAGAACAAGTAAATAACTTTTCCTTATTCACTTTCTCCTCACCACTCATGATTTTATATACCTCTATCATATCCCCCCTTAGTCTCCTCTTTTCCAAGCTGAAAAGTCCTAGCCTTTTTAATCTCTCCTCATATGGGACCCATTCCAAACCCCTAATCATTTTAGTTGCCCTTTTCTGAACCTTTTCTAATGCCAGTATATCTTTTTTGAGATGAGGGGACCCCATCTGTACACAGTATTCAAGATGTGGGCGTACCATGGATTTATATAAGGGCAATAAGATATTCCCTGTCTTATTCTCTGTCCCTTTTTTAATGATTCCTACCATCCCGTTTGCTTTTTTGACTGCCGCTGCATGGACGTCTTCAGAGAACTATCCACAATGACTCCAAGATCTTTCTCCTGATTAGTTGTAGCCCCCATCATATTGTATGTATAGTTGGGGTTATTTTTTCCAATGTGCATTACTTTACATTTATCCACATTAAATTTCATTTGCCATTTTGTTGCCCAATCACTTAGTTTTGTGAGATCTTTTTGAAGTTCTTCACAGTCTGCTTTGGGAGAGCTGGGAGAAGGGGACCAGCACAAAGGTTGCATGCTCTCTCAGCCACCAGGAGATATCAGCAGGGAAAGGCTAGTCTGTTGAGGACCCTGAAGTCTGATGGCTAATTAGGGAAAAGCTGGCAAAGGCCCTAGAGCTGGCTCATCCTGAATTCAGCTCCAGAGAAGAGAGCTGGGGAGACTCCTGTTTAAGGAGAAAGGGAGGGACTAATTAACATAGTCCAGTTCCAAGAGGAGAGCTGGAAATTCTTGCTTAAGTAAGGTTTAAATGAGTAACCCAAAGAAGGAAGTGGGAAGGGTGCTAGCATGGGCAGCGGGTATAATAGGCCAGGGGAAATTCTGCCTTCCCCGGCGCTGCCATAGCCACTGGACCCCCAGTTGTGGGGTTTGGCGGCAAAGTTTTTGCTTTATCATGCCCCAGGCAGGTTCCAGGGCGGCTGAGGGGGCACTTACCACCTGTTCAGCTGCCACAGAACCTGCATGGGGCATATCAAAAGTGTCTTCTAACAGACGCTTTTCCCCTGGGCGGGTTGGGTCCGGGGAAGGGAGGCATGGCATGGCTTTGGCCAGCCCCGGGCTCCTCTGGGTGGGGGGGAGGTTCAGGGCTTTTCCTCCAGCCGGGCTGGGGGTGGAAGCTCCAGGCTGTGGCTGTCCTGGGGCTCCTCTGGGCAGGCAGGGGGCTTGTGGCTCTGGCCACGGGGGGAGGTGCGTCTCGGGGCTCCAGCCAAAGGGAGCACGAGAATGGAAGGGGTGGAGCCGAAGGCTAGCCTCCCTAGAGCGGCGCTCCACCTGCCACCCATGGGTCCCAGAAACAGGTGCAAGTCTCCTGAAGGAAGGAACCAGAGGTTGCTCCTTCTGCTATGTTGCGAGGGAGGGGGGAGGAGTGAGGGCGCAGCGTACTTAGAGGAGGGTGTGGGTTGGGGCGGGGGTGGGAAGAAGCAGGGTGGGACATTGGGGAAAGGGCTGGAATGGGGGCAGGGCTTTGGCGGAGCTGGGGGGAGCACCCCCCGGCAGATTAGAAACTTGGCACCTCTGGTTCAAAAGGTGTAACAGATACAAGTTTACCATGACTATACAGTACCTATGCAGTGTTGTAGCTGTGTCAGTCCCGGGATATGAGAGAGAAGGTGTGTGACGTAATATCTTTATTGGACCAAACTCTGTTGGTGTGAGAGCTTACACAGGGCCCCTCTTCAGGTCTGGGAATACAGTATCTCTTAATTTGAGCACATTGGTTTAGTAAATGGTTGTCCTAGGTTTACTGGAAGTCTATTTGTGGTTTCTGCAGCCTCTTTAGTCTTCCATCTATGAAGTTAATATTGGAGGAACCCAGGTACTTTATTCACACCCCATGCAACACCATTTAATGCAAGGAGCCATCTAGGGGTATAACTGCAGGCAGAATTTGGCCCTGTGTACTTTTGTGCCAAGTGCCCCAAAACTATGCTTATTTTAATTTAAAAAACATTTTCTATCCCAATGACAGTTTATGAAATTTGCTGTTCCTGTCTTCAGATGTGCTACGTTAAGAGTGAAAATATGAAGTAAGAATTTGCATAGTGATATGTACATATTTAGAATGTACTTGTGCTTTTTGTAAGTCATCCCAAACAGTTAAAAGAAACTCCGCTATTTTTAGTTCCTGTCATATGTCTCTTTACTATGGGTGTCACACGTAGTACGTTTTAATCTAAATTCAAACATTTTCTTGTATGGTTGAAAAGAATAAATTTAAGAGCGGTTATTATTTCAACTAACTGTCCCATTAGTTCAGTACATTGTTTTGTTCAGCATTACATTTAACAATATGTTCTAATTTCTCCCTGCTTCCTTGTAGGAATCATATAGATTTGAATTCTAGAAATTCTGCCTTTATGTACATCCCCATGTGACTTATTGCATTAATGAAGTTGCACAGAGCGTGGAATAGGGAAATATCAGACAGGATTTGAAGGTGTTACATTTGTACATGACAAGAGAGACCACAACTGGAATAGTGTGACCATAGTTTAAAGATATTTAAAACATGGAGACTATTCAGAGAGGTCTACAAGATTGATTTGTGATCTGGAAAATATGCCTTATAGTGAGAGACTTAAGGAGCTTGATCTTTTTAGATTATTGAAGAGAAAGTTGAGACAACTTGATCATGCTGAATAAGTATCTATACAAGGAGACAGTATGACACTAGAGGGCTCTTTACGCTATCAGACAAACATTTTTCTTACCTTAATTTCTAGCCTTTGAATCTTGATATGGCTTTAACAAGGAAGGTTATTGACTATTACCTGAGGATATGGTAAATCCTCCATTACTTGGGCTCTGAGCTAGTAACTGATACCACATAGATGGACCGTTGCACCCAGGCAGAGCCCCATTGAAGTGAATGTAGCTCTGTGTAGGTGCAGCAGTCTCTGCCCGTGCTTTTTCATTTGCTGGACTGGGATCATGGAACCTCTAAATCATGACTGAATGTCTTTGTAAAAAATATGCTATAATTCAGTCACACATTGACTCCATTCAGGCAACACTGGGTGAAATTCTTTGTTATGCAGAGGGGTCAGACTAGATGATCATAACAGTCCCTTCCATAACAGGCCCTAAAATCAATAAGAATTTCTCGTTATCTATAGAAGTCCTACCCAGAGGTCTCTTTCAGACAAAACTCCCTTCAGGATAAGACCACAGAGTATACTTTATAATTTATTTTATAAAAAGTAAGCTGAAAATGGGTAATTATTGGCTCTTAACTCATAACCACACAGCTCAGAATTCAATAACTTAATCGTAAAAATATAGGATTGGAAGGGAACTCAGGAGATCATCTGCTCCATCCCTCTGCTCTGAGACAGGACCAAGTACACCAAGACCATCCCTGACATGTGTCTGTCTGACTCTCACCAGTTCTTAAAAACCTCCAGTGATTGTGATTCCACAACCTCCCTTGGAAGCCTATTCCACTGCTTACCTAACCTTATAGTTAGAAAGTTTCCTAATGTCTAATCTAAATCTCCCTTGCTGCAGATTAGTTCTTGTCCTACCTTCAGTGGAGATGGAGAGCAATTGATTATTGACCCCTTTCTTACAGCTCTTAACATATCTGAAGATTATGAGGTCCCCCCTCGGTCTTCTGTTCCTGATACTAAACATGCCCAGTTTTTTAAGTTTTCCTCATAGGTCTTTCCTCATAGGTTTTTCCTCATAGGTCCTCATAGGTCTGCTTTTCTAAACCATTAAACATTTTTGTTGCTCTCCTCTGCACTCTCTCCAATTTGCTGGCTTGTAATTTGTTTTTTAACCCAAGCACATAAGCAGACGTGATCCCTGCCCCAAACGTCTTAAAATGTAAAGACAAGATGCCACAAGTGAATGTAACAATAGATAGGAAAAAGAGGAAAGAGATACATTGGAGACAAAAAGAGAAGGAGTACTTTTGGCACCTTAGAGACTAACTAATTTATTTGAGCATAAGCTTTCGTGAGCTACAGCTCACTTCATCGGATGCATACTGTGGAAAGTTTAGAAGATCTTATTATATACACTTATAATAATATATAATATTATATATATATAATATATATTGTATTATATAAGATCTTCTAAACTTTCCACAGTATGCATCCGATGAAGTGAGCTGTAGCTCACGAAAGCTTATGCTCAAATAAATTGGTTAGTCTCTAAGGTGCCACAAGTACTCCTTTTCTTTTTGCGAATACAGACTAACACGGCTGTTACTCTGAAACCTAACATTGGAGACAGTAGTTACGGAACATTTGCTCTCTGGTACTGCTAGATTGTGATGGGGAGGAGTGTTCCAGGGCCATGTGTCTCCAAATCTTGGCTCTATGGAGGTGGACAGGGAGAGTCTGCTGTTTCTTGTTCTTCTATTCAATGGTGCTGGCTTCAAGGGTAATTGAATTAAGTGAATTAGCATTCCAAGTACAGGGGAGACAGGTAGAGTTTGAGACCAGATGGCACACTCTCTGCTCCCATTTAAGTCAATGACAGATGAAGGTGCTGTGGAAACCAAAGCCAAGGACAAGAAGGGTTTCTATTCAAGTTCTCAAGCCATGCTCATCACTGTGGTGTCTGAGCTGATGGAAGTGGCATCGCGGAAAGTAACCATGCTATGTAGTTAAGGTTTTTTTTTAATTAATAGTTTTCTTTATTAATTATTTCCTTGCTTTCTTCTTTAGCTACATTATCAGAGAAGAAAATAGGACATACCTGGAAACCTGTTCAGTTATGACAGGTCACACTAATCATATGGTAAATCTATTAAAAAATTGGCAATAATGATGTTGTGAAGGCCAGGACTATAACAGGATTAAAAAAAGAACTAGATAAATTCATGGAGGATAGGTCAATCCACGTTTGCCAAAACTGGGAATGGGTGATGGGACGGATCACTTGATTACCTGTTCTGTTCATTCCCTCTGAAGCACCCGGCATTGGCCATGGTTGGAAGACAGGATACGGAGCTAGATAGACTTTTGGTCTGACCCAGTATAGCCGTTCTTATGTTCTAATGCATATTTCACTTACTAGTATAAAATGGGCTAGAACCAGTTTAGAGCTAGAATCAGCGCTGTATACCATCTGAAGCTTGTGATCCCAGCTTTCAAACAGTGAAAGCATTAATGTTCGATTCCAGTGATTTATGATAATTGGCTGTTAAAGTCACACTGGAATCAGTGCGCTGGTGAGAGAGGAAAAGCAAGATCGTAATACGAATGAAGATACAAAGGCAACTTCTTAGAAGTGATGGTTTCAGTCTTTAGAGCAGAATCTGGTTCATCCTCTGTCCCATTGTGGAAGGTGGAACAGATTGAGAATAAAAAGGAAAAGGGTTTAACTATGTGAAGACAGGAGTCTTCACAATATTAAGGACAGCTTTAAGTTGCAACTTGAACAAATCTAGTAGTTAATTATTTAAATCTCCTTAATCAACTGGAAAATTAACAAGCTTTAAAAATAGACTTTTTTTCCCTACAGACATTCAGCCAAACACATCACTGGTGTCACTTCATTGTCTTCAGTACATTTAGCTTATTTACTCTGATTCATGAGTGGAATTGGTCTTGTAAAACACAATATTTACTGGAAGCTTCACTCGACCTTTAGAGAAGTTGTAGTCTAAGTTGTAGTATATTCTCAAAATCCTGTACTATTCAGGAATCAAAGTTGGGTTGGAAGAGAGAGGATCAGTGGTACTCTAAGCTCCACCACAAACCAGGTTCAATCAACTTTAGATGCAAAAAATAAAGTGAGCCACCACTCACAGCATATTGTTCAGAACATGATCACATGTGATGTTTCTGGGTTTCTCATTTCTGGCTTCCCCTCAGTAGAGCTTTAATACCCTTAGCTCCCTTTAACAGGCCTTTGGGGAAGTTGATAATGACTACATCCATCACATTGCAGGATTTGTCTTCAACCTCTCTATTTTAACTTCTCCTATTATAAGGGGGTGGACTGCCTCTATAAAAGCTGGAGGCTAGGAGCTGGCCAGCTCTGTATAATTAGGCCTGCCCACCACACCTGTGATGAGGTTTAATTAGTAGAACCATCTGGGTACAGAGGAGAAGATTCTCCTAGGAAGAGCAACAGGAAGCTGTAGAGAAAGAGGATGTTTAGGGAGAAATAGGTAGTAAGTGGTTGATAGTAGTAAGTAGACTCCACCAGGGAACCCTGAGTGTTCAGGAAAAATATTCCAGGAAGTGAAGGGCAGGAGTAACTTTAGTGAAAAGACTAGGAGTAGAGTCTTGATAGGGTTTGAGACCTTCTGTTTTGCATATGTTGTTATGTTGATAAATCCAGCCATGGGGTGGGGGAAATGGCTGAATTTTAAGAAGAGTTTGTGTGTGGAATTCTTAAGGAGCTGTGAAGAGCAGAAACAGAAGCAGGGTGCTTGCACAGCAATCTTAGGCCACTAGGTGGGGGCTTGGGAGGTGACCTGCCCTATGACACCCATATATAAAAATAATTTAACTGCTTTATAAAGGTGTTAGGATAATTAAGTATTTAGTGTTTGTATAGTACAGTGAAGATATAAAGCACTGAGAGCTAGGTATAGGCTATTTCCAGAGGAAGGATGGCCTTATAGTTAAGGCAACGGACTGGGATTCAGGAGCACTGGTTTTTAATTGCTTTGACTGACTGCCACAGACTTCCTGTGTGACCTGGATCAAGCCATATCCAGGATATTCAAAACATACCCCTTTCATCCACCCCTGTGTCTTCCCCACTGAGAAGCTTGCGCCATTATTGCTTGCTGTATCTTGTCTGTGGTTAGAATCTGGCTCCAGGACTGTCAGTCTGTCACTTTTCACAAGCCCTAGAATATATTTTTAAATCCAGGTAAATTCTTAACATTTCAATAAGGCTGACAATATGAATGTTTGCCCCAGATTGAATTTATCAAATTGTTTTTAACAAATTTGATCTACAGTCTTTGTACTTGCATCATATTGTATTAATATTTCTGCAGTTCTAGAAGCTCTGTTTGTTAAATCACTAACAGTTATTGAAATTACAGGCAAGTCCAGTGCCATATCTTACAAAGACGATCTAAATCAGTTCAACCAGTTTGGCTTTGACTTATTTTGTTAGGGTTTTTGTTTTGTTTTGCAATCACTACTGTAGTAATTGACAAAAGCTTAAGGCAAACAACATAAAAATCCTGTGGACAAGAAAAATTGGTTTATGCTTTTATAATAAAATATAGCATTCTCCATCTGATAGTTCAAGTAGCAGGTTACGTAAACAGTTCAATTTCTGATCCTTTTAAGGGGCTGTCTCTTGTCTGTTAAATATTTTGTGGGAAAAAACATGATCATCAAGTCGGCAGTCTGCCTAGGATTTCAGAATGGCATGAAAATAAATAATTACACATGATGAAAACATTTAGGATATTACATTATGATTATTTCATATCACAGGCAGACATATCTCAGGAAGAAGAATAACATTGAATAAAGTCTAGTGCTCCAGTAAACAAAGGGATTTAAAGACTGTTGGATATAGCTGTCTGTGCTTTCCCTAGGCTAAAATATTGAAACATGATTGTTTTAAAATTAAATTTGATTTTTTTTCTCCCTGTAAGAGAATTCTGTACATGGTAGATCATAAATAATTGTTAATAACTGACCAGAACAGGTCAGTTATTAACCATCCCCTGTCCTCCAGCTTCTGGCAGGTGGAGGTTTAGGGACACCTGGAGAATGGGGTTGTGTCCCTGAACTCCTTGGCTAATAGTCATGGATGGACCTATCCTCCATGAACTTCTCATTCTTTTTTGAACCCAGTTATACTTTTGGCCTTCACAACATCACCTGGCAACAAGTTCTACAGGTTGACTGGGTACTGGGTGAAGACATACTTTCTTTTGTTTGTTTTAAACCTGCTGCCTCATAAAACCCTTGCAAGATAAGTGGGTGTTATCTCCATTTTTATGGATTGGGAAACTGAATCACAGAATAGTTAAGTGACTTGTCCAAGGTTACACAAAAAGTCAGTGGCAAAGTGGGAGCTCCTGAAATTCCTGGTTTCCAGTCTTGTGCTCTCACCATTGGAAAATACTACCTCTCTGCAAAAAGATACTATGACAATCCTTTGACTCTTTAGTCATACTAATTCCTTTCTATCAGTTTTTTAGATCACTTTAGTAAACAATGTCACATTAGTAAAGTGAAGGACAGACTTTGTAATATAAGCTGCAATAACCAGTACACCATGCAAAAATCATTCTGTAGTGTTTCAGAATAGCTGTTATTGGACAGAATAGTAACTAAAATACAATAAAGGCATAACATCAAATAAGGACCTCATCAAAAGGCAGCCCTGTTGGGAGCATTGAACTGTGGCCTGCCACAAGAGGGAAAGTGCGCCAGCCTCAGTTTCCCCAAGGAATCTATGCCAGGCTCTCTTCCTTGAATAATACACCTCTTTGGGGCTAGTTTATTTAACATAGTTTAAAATAATATATGATAAAAGTTCCCAAATATAGTCCATTTCCCAAACCCAACAAATACAGTCCTTAAAACCCCGGCTCTTCTCAATGGTCATCCACCGATCTCTTTGCTGGGAATCCTTCAGTACCACACTCCAGTGTCTTCTGCTACACCTGGGCTTCTCATAAGCTCTTCTGTCCCTCTTCCAGTGCAGCCACCCCAGCCCCTCCTGCTGGAATGCAACCCCATTCCAGGAAGGTAGGCAGCTTTGCGGTTTGGCTCTAAATTGTATTTTGAGGATCTGGGAAAGGCTGGTAAAATGATGTACTGCAATAGCACATCCCTCAGATACGCTGGCCACGCCTCTTCTCTGACCAGCACTTCACACTCTATGGGTGGTCCTGGCCTTTCAGACTGCAAAGTGGAGGAAAGGTTGATGCCACTGCCCATCACTAAAACCTCTCATTAGACATTCCACTACTGGGGTCTCAGCCAGGGTCTACACCAGCCAAGGTCAGTGTAGACTCCAGGTTGTATTTGGGCCCATATATATGATACAACTTCTGAGATGTCCTGCCTTAAATCTTGGGGAAAAAAGCTCTGGTATTCTCTGGACTTCTAGAGCCTTCTATTGTCTCTCTCAAAGTGAAGTATCAAACTTATTTGATGGAAAGGTCTGAATTCTGTATTCAAGTGTGGTCCATGGTCTGGGGCTATAAATTCAAGGACTATATATTCCACAAAATGCACAGTGCATATCCACTGATGCCAGTAGGAAGCTTGCGTAGGGATCAAAGGAAGAATATGGCTTTCGGTCAGAGGTGGGCAAACTACGGCCCGCAGGCCACATCCAGCCCGCGGGACCCTCCTGCCCAGCCACTGAGCTCCTGGCCCGGGAGGCTAGTCCCCGGCCCCTCCCCTACTGTTACCCCTCCCCCGTAGCCTCAGCGCACCACGCTGCCAGCGCAATGATCTGGGCGGCCGGGCTGTAGCACCGCCAGCCACCTACACAACAGGCAGTGCGGTAAGGGGGCAGGGAGCAGGGGGGGTTGGATAGAGGGCAGGGGAGTTGGGGAGGGGGTGTGGATAGGGGTTGGGGCAGGCAGAGGGCGGGGAACAGGGGGTTGGATGGGACAGGGGTCCTGGGGGGGCAGTCAGGAAGGAGAAGGGGGGTTGGATGGGGGTCCAGGGGTGGTCAGGGGACAAGGAGCAGGGGGTGATGGATGGCGTAGAAGTCCCAGGGGGGCCATCAGGGGGCGAGAAGCGGGGGGGTCAGATAGGAGGTGGGGGCCAGGCCACGCCTGGCTGTTCGGGGAGACACAGCCTCCCCTAACCAGCCCTCCACACAATTTTGGAAACTTGATGTGGCCCTCAGGCCAAAAAGTTTGCCTGCCCCTACTTTAGGTAGTAAGTTACCCTTAGTTTCTTATTTGTTCATTATTTTGTTGTCACATTCATTACTCAGCTGAGAAAATCTCTTCCTTTTTAGACCACCACTCTCCCTGTCTTTTAGTCCTCTTCAGTCTCCATTCTTCTTTTTGTTTCTCTCTCCCCATTCCGTCTTAGTGAGTCTGCTCAGTTCTTTTCTCTGTATGCCTTTCCCTGCAGCAGCTCCCACTTCCCAACCCAGCTGGCTTCACTCCCACCCCCTACAACCATTCCAGCCACTAAAATGATCAGTGCCGAAATAATGTTGACACCAAATTGTCATCATTGGGCTTTAAAGCTGATATTCCAATCGTATCAATAGCTACTGTGGAGTTCACCTCTGAGACATTGTTTGAGGCTGTCTGCCCATTCAGGCAGATATTACTGTATTGCTTGCACTCATTTCATGTTTGGAAGGTTCTCTGCAGCTATGACAGCTAAATTGTTTAGATGAAAGATGAGATTCTGGAGAATCTGCATATGTCATATGGGCCATATAAATACATGATTCTGGTTGGATCCAGCCCATGGGCTGTATGTTTGACACCCCCACTCTGAGCTTAGAAAGATACAGCACTAATACTGTATTAGTACTAGTAGTGAATTTGACATACTCTCATCCATATTTTCATTTCATAATTTTAGAAGAATATCTTGAAAACCTTTCCCAAAAATCCCGCACAATGAAATACTAATTGTTTTAAATAAGTTTTTTTTAAAAAAACCTAACAAATTGTATTTAAAACATACCTGAGATACCATTTAAATTCCTGTAGCTGTTTTTTTACTACTATTCTTACTACTGTCCCTACCAAAAACAACAGATCTTTGCAACTGGTAATCATCCAACTGAAGGAAAGATAGTTTTCATCTGAAAGAAAAAACTGGCTGAGGATGAACTGAAGTCATACTGGATGCCATCCATTTTTTTAAAATGAGTTACCCTTATGAGCTTAATTTTTTGCAGTGCTTGTTTCCTGGTAGAGCAACTTAGCGTTAGGCTATTAAAAAGCCCCTCTTACTCGATTTATCAAAGATCAATGTTGTCAACACATTCAAGGCAAATACTCACTAAGCAATTGTATTGTCAGCAAAATCAAGATTAGTGAACATTCTAATCCACTACTTTCTCCTGGGACTAGGACACAAGACTGGAGTCACAATAAAAGAATAAATGGTCACAAATCAGACATCAAGAATTATAACATTCAAAAACCAGTCGGAGAACACTTCAATCTCTTTGGTCACTCGATTACAGACCTAAAAGTCGCAATTCTTCAACAAAAAAACTTCAAAAACAGACTCCAACGAGAGATGGCTGAATTGGAATTAATTTGCAAACTGGACACCATTAAATTAGGCTTGAATAAAGACTGGGAGTGGATGTGTCATTACACAAAGTAAATCAATTTCCTCATGTTTATTCCCCCCCTGTTCCTCACACACTCTTGTCAACTGCTGGAAATGCCGACCTTGATTATCACTACAAAAGGTGTTCCCCCTCCCCCTGCTGGTAATAGCTCACCTTACCTGATCACTCTCATTACAGTGTGTATGGTAACACCCATTGTTTCATGTTCTCTGTGTATATAAAATCTCCCCACTGTATTTTCCACTGCATGCATCTGATGAAGTGAGCTGTAGCTCAGGAAAGCTTATGCTCAAATAAATTTGTTAGTCTCTAAAGTGCTACAAGTACTCCTTTCCTTGTAAGGCTTCCTAAGGACTCGAATAGTGACTGACATCCTTTTGTACACCTTGCATGATGTGTTAGGGTTCCAGGACCATCTAACAATGCTCCATTCCAGGCTGATGAGGTCCATGGAGAGACCATTTCTGCAGTTGCCAGGAATTTTATCATGTAAAAGATGTTTAGAGAAGTCTGCTGTGACATCAAACCTCCACAACCCACTACCTGAGCACACTTAGTATATTCACCACAGGTCTCATTGTGCAAGTCATCAGGATTAGACATAAATGCCACTGGCCAGAAATACTCTAAGGGCTTGTCTACACAGTGAAATTAGAATAAAGTGGGGTGTGAATTTATAGCACTATAGCAATTCCAGAATAATTCCCCATGCAGCCATTCTTATTCCAGAATAAGAGTGCCCCTTTCCAGTTTAATTTAAAACTACTTCTAAAATAAGTGTCCATATGGGAAGATATTCCAGAATAGTTTTTGTGTCAATTTCTCCTATGTAGCCAATTAAAGCTGACAAAAGGTAGAAGGGATATGACTAGCATTAGCTACTAAATCAGGTATATTATGATCACAAATAGATCCATATGTAGTCAGCAAAGGATATTCTATATATTGCTTGTACTATATAAGGAATGAAGTGGGCCACATATGTAATGGTCAAACATCAGACACTTAGGGTATGTTGACACTGCAGTTAGACACCCATGGCTGGCCTGTGCCAGGTGACTTGGGCTTGTGGGGCTCAGGCTGCAGCCCAAGCTCTGGGACCCTCCCATCTTGCAGGGTCATAGACCCCGGGTTCCAACCCGAGTCAGAATGTCTACACTGCAATTAAACAGCCTCTTGAACTGAGCCCTGCCAGCCTGGAGTCAGCTGGCACAGGTGAGCCGAAGGTTTTTAATTACAGTGTAGAGATACCCTTAGAACTTTAGTGATGTTTTGTTTGAGCCTGAATAACAGGTACAAAGTCAGTGGTTAAAAATAAAGAGAGAAAATATTTTGTGGTTAAAAATAAAGAGAGAAAATATTTTGTGGAAGATGTGATGGCAATAAGATATTTTAAAGAGTGCTGCTTTTTGTTTTTAGCTTGGGGTAATTAATGCATGTGAGCTATCCCAAGGTAAAACACAGTGCAGATCAGGCACTAGTTTTACCATAGGGAAAACAGCCAGCCCAGCCCTACTGTTTCACACTTTTTTTTCCTACTCCTTACTTTTTCACACTTTTTTTTTTAACAGTGAAGATGTAGTAAAGGCCTCCCACTGAACCTCTGATGAGATACAATAGTGAGCAGTCTTCTGAACAGTAACCCCCATTGCAGCCTCAGATTCAGGAAGCAGTATGAATACCACTGTACCTTGCTACCCCATCCATGATGAACTGTTCAGAGTACACACCCTACAAGTTGTCAAACAAAGATGTAACTAACTCCACAAGCTGTAGTTCATACTACTCTATACCTGTTTTTTTATTTAACCCCTAATCTGTATAGGTAAATCAAATTATTGTAAACTCAAAGGGTTCATTGAATTTGATCCAGAGAAAAAAGCCCCCCATGTGGTAACATGATTAAAAAACACATCTTGTGTGTGGAGAAATCCTATTATTTCTAAACATACTTTAGATTAACTTTGCCTGCTGGATCAAGACACTTCCTATATTTTATTTTCTATCTTTTGTCATCTTACATAACTCATGCGTAAATATTTAATTTTTAGAACCCCCCCCCCAAAAAAAACAGAGAGAGGGCTATAGCAAAAATAATAAATAAAGGAGTCAGTATAAATCCTTGTAATGGCATGCAGACTGCATTAAATAATAACCATAACACCATAAAGAAATAAATTCCAAATGGAGCAGCTTACATTTTGCAGTGAGAAAGTGAAAAAGTTTTCTAAACATCAGGTCTTCCAGAGGCCGTTAGTTCAGCCTCTCTCAGGAGCTATCAACCTGTTTCTAGAAAGAATATAGTGCTCAAAGAAATAAAGATCATGAGTTTCGACTAATATAGATGCTATACTTACATTACCAGGACAAAGAAGTATAGAATCCCACCAGTGTAACTGGCAAGACAATTTAGCCTATGCAGTTCATATTATCTTTTACCATAATAAAACTGTCCAATCTCTGAAGTGGGTCAGTTATCTATGTGCAAAGTTTTTCCCAAGCCTTAAACAAAGCAGATTCCAATTTAGAATCATTTGTTATCACCACTAATGCATGTTGTAACAGCCACCTGTGGTGTGGGCTCTGATTAGAAGGGGTTCTGTGGTTCCAGGACAGGAAAACTCACTCCCACAGAAAATGTTGACACCACCCTATCCTGGGGAAGAGGGAATTTGCACAAAGAGTCCCTTCTGCATGGTTAATCCTGGGAAAGGAAGGTGGTGAGCATCCCTGAGGCTCTGGCGCTAAAGTGGTGATGCATTTTTTCAGGAGTTGAGACAGTAATATCCACATATCCTAAGTAAAAGAGTCATCACGGAGGCTCTGGTATGTTTTAGTATATTTATGTTATGTAAAATGCTGTAATATTTTGAAACCAAAATACAGATCCACAACAGTTGAAACAAGGGGCTTATTTACAATTATCGGCTCATCCAGGGCATTATTTGAATTATTTGTGCCTTGGCAGAATCAGGCAGCCAAGCTCTCCTCTGAGCAGCACATTCTTCCATAGTTCTGAGGCTACTTGTACATCCAATGATTGCATTTGTCCTCTTAGCTATTTCATTGTACTGAGGGAATTCTGCACCAAAAATTAAATATTCTGAGCACAATATTTTAAAATTCTGCAAAATTCTGCATATTTTATTTGTCAGAATAACACATTATAATCACACCATTTTCAATTATTTGCTGACAAGTATTTTGAAATAAATTACCTAAATAATTGAAAATGGTGTGATTATATTGTTATTGTGTTTCTGTATTATTTTGACAATTAAAATATGCAGAACTTTGCAGAATTTTAATGTTTTAATTTTTTTTGGTGCAGAATTCCTTCAAGAGTTCTAGGGTTTGTGTGGCACAATCTGGGTGTGGGCAGCTCAATGGGGAGTCTGGGTGCAGGAGGGAATCTGGATGCACAGGGGCGGTGTGGGGTTCTGGGTGCAGGGGGAATGGGATTCTGCAGGGGAGTTCAGGAGATGGTGGTTAAGGCTCAATGGTGTGTGTGTGGGAGCTGGGGGAATGGGGCTTGGTGCGGTGTCAGGGTGAAACTGCTTGGGGCTCAGTGAGGTGGGGGGTTTCGGGGTGCGGGGGGGCTCCTGATGCAGAGGGGGCTTGGTGAGGGTGGGGTGCATGGGTGTGGGGAGGGGTCACTGTACAGGGAGCTGCTCCCCCTGTACACTCAATCCCCGTGCATCTGGATCCCCCCCTGCTGAGCCTCACCCCCCTGCACCTGGGACAATCCTCCCCCCGCCCCGTATCCAGACACACACATAAAACATACACACACACTGGTGGTGCAGAGCTTCCTGCAGCCAGGGGAAGTTTCTGGGACTCGATCTGACCCAGCCCCGGCTGCTCTGTGCAGGGGATGGGAGGGGAGGGGAGGAGGAACTCCGTCTCCATCTCCCCCCCCCCGCCAACTGGAACTTATGTCCCTGTGCGGCCAGGATGTCCACAGACCTCCCCCCCCCCCGCAGTGATTTACCTTCCCCCTCAGCCCAAAGAGACACATCTGCTGGGGTGTGGTGAGTGAGTACTGGTGCAGGTTCTCTTGCTTCCCCACAGAAGCCACAAGCCATCATCACTTTGAGACTCCATTGCAATCTAGCCAGTTCCACCAGCTGAGCATGGATGAGCCTGATGAAGGGGAAGGAACCTTGGGTAAGTGTGTGCATCCATTTTCTTTACAATGTTTAAATGTGGAGACGGTGCCTGACCCAACTGTTCCATTGTTTTACTTATACAAGAATAAGTAGTAGTACAACAAACAGAGGTAGAGTTGTTATCTGCTTTTCCTTCCCTTGTAGAGTTGGGGAGAACGGAGGAGGGGTATTGGGAGCACTTTGTTTATGTGCATAAGTGCCCCTTGTAGCCTCCTGAGAGATTCATAGATTCATAGATATTAAGGTCAGAAGGGACCATTATGATCATCTAGTCTGACCTCGTGCACAGCGCAGGCCACAGAATCTCACCCACCCACTCCTGCAAAAAACCTCTCACCTATGTCTGAGCTATTGAAGTCCTCAAATCGTGGTTTAAAGTCTTCAAGGAGCAGAGAATCCTCCAGCAAGTGACCCGTGCCCCATGCTACAGAGGAAGGCAAAAAACCTCCAGGGCCTTTTCCAATCTGCCCTGGAGGAATATTCCTTCCTGACCCCAAATATGGCGATCAGCTGAAACTTCCATGGAGGTACTCTGCAATCCTCTCCTGAAGATTTCTAGGGACGGCTGCCTTATTTCTTCTTCCAAGATAGGTAAGACGGCGATTCTGTGACTTTTCAGGACCTTCAGGACTTCTGCAGTGGCAGGTGCTGCTGGCCCGGAGGCCATCCGAGCAGCTTGGGCAGCCCCTGGGCCAGCCACACTGGCCGCTGCTCGGGCAGTACCAGGCTGCCGTGCCCCGCTGCCCCCCAGCAACAGCCCGGGCTGTGCACCGCCCCCCGTCCCCCCACAGCACCTGTGATGGCCCAGGCCGCCCGCCCTCCAGCGCCCAATATGGACAGGTCACCGGCCGTGAATTTTTGTTTACTGCCCGTGACCTGTCCATGACTTTTACTAAAAATACCTGTGACTCAAATGTAGCCTTAACAATAGGACACTTTCCCATGCCAGTCCACAATGACTGCAGCTGGCACCATTGCAGTAAACAGGCTAGTAGCATAAGGGCCAGGACAGCTTCGGGATGCCAGCAGCAGCTGTGCTCTCTGTGCCTTTGTTACCCTCAAGAGTGAGATATCAGCTGAAATCACCCCCGCCTATGGAAAATAGTGCCCGTGCTCAGTGCCATAGTCTTCCACTAATATCTATGGAAATAGGGGATGAAATTTTATTGTTTCATGCAGCCAAACATTTCCCTCCTCATTCCCCTCCCCACCATGCCCCTGGTGGGCCATACTCACCTGGCTGGGGCGGGAGAGCGATGCTGTGCAGAGGCACTCAAAGTTGAAGTGTCAATAAGTATGTCTTATTTAAAAGTTTTAGGGGAATAAGGAAAGAGAGTTCTGAAACTTATCTTTCACTTTCCATTGTGACTGTAAATGCAGAGACATCTGTCTGTTTTATCTCTAGCTGCTGCCCTTCTGACCTTTAGGGACATCCCTCCACAGCTGCAGAACGACAGACCCTGATGAGCAGAAAGAATAGGACTAGAGAGCATAAGTTCAGCAAGATCCTGCATGCCAGTGCTGCACTGGACCCTGAACAGAGGGCCTGAAGGGTGAATATGGCAGACAGCATGGAGAAGGAAAGAGTGGATAGGAAAAAGTCCCAGAAGTCCCAGCAGCACAAGGAGAGGGAGATACACCAGAACATAATGGAGTTTCATCAATGGAGAACTCCTTTTCAGCATCTCCTGCCCTCCGTCCCCAGACATTCCACATGGCATCATGGGCAGTATCCCTACCATTCTATGCCAGCAGACATTAAAGACAACCACAGTTTCACATTCACCAACCCGTGAGAGTCAATGGTTGGTGTATGTGCAGCCAAAATGGACAGGAAAGTTCTCTACCTTTTTTAATTTTTAAAGTTCTTTTCTGTTAAATTTATTTAAGAAGTTTGTATTGTGTTTGTTTTGGAATGATACATTATTGTTTTGCACAGTTTTTGGTACACCATATATTTCTAGTGTGTGATATTCATAAGTGTATACCAAGCACTATGCAATTCCTAATAGCCCCCAAAGCTTCAAGACCAGGTAGCACACAGTCCACTGTACCACATGACTGTGGCTGACTGTTAACATGCTCTTTAAATCTTGTGAGTAAACACCTTGAGTGTCCCTTCAATCTTCCAGAAGCGCATTCAGCTGTCATTTTGCACCTGCTGAGCTGGTAGCTGAATCTTTCCTTTGAACTGTTGAGGTGCCCAGTATATGACTTCATGAGTCAGAGGAGCACAGAGTAGGCTGGGTCCCCTAGGATCACTATTAGCATTTCAGCATTCCCCATGGTAATCCACTGGTCAGGAAAGAATGTCCCTGCTCGCAGGCTTCTGAATAGTCCTATGTCCTTAAACATGTGAGTGTCATGCACTGTCTCTGAATAACTCACATTGATATTGGTGAAGCCAAGCATCCCTGGTGATCCACCAGTGCTTGCATGACCATAGACAGGTATTCTTTTCTATTGATGTACTATATGCCAAGGTGGACTTGTGCCAAAATAGGGATGTTTGTGCCATCGATGGCTCCACTGTAGTTCAGGAACCCCATGGCTGCAAATCTATTCACTATGTCCTGCATATTGCTAGAGACACTGGCCTGTTTAGCAGGAGATGATTAATGACCCTACAGACTTGCATGACAATGGCCCCCACTGTGGATTTCCTAGCTCACCAGTAGCAATCCAGTGTTGCAAGCGTCTACAGTGTGATCACCACTTACTTCTCCATTGTCAGTGCAACTCTCATTATGATGTCCATGTTCTGGAGGGCTGGGGCAAGCTCGGCACGCAGATCTAGGAATGTGGACTTTCACATTCTAAAGTTCTGCAGCCACTGCTCATCATCCCAGACCTGCATTATGATGCGAACCCACCAGTCAGTGTTCATTTCTTGGGCTCAGAAGCAGCTCTCCACTGTCTGCAGTTGCTGCATGAATGCCACCAACAACCTTGAATTGTTTTTCATTATGTCGCTCAGCAATCTGGCCTTGAAGAAACTGTCATGGGCCCCATTGTTGTGGTTCTTCTTGCAGCTCTGAAAATACTGGAGGATCATTTGTCCGCTATTTGCAATGTTCATGACAATAGTGCAGAGCTCTGTGGGTTCCATGCTTCTGTCAGAGATGGTGGACAACAAAAAATGCCATGCAGGTTTATGGAATTTAAAAAATAAAGGTGCAGAAATTATGGGATAAGGATGTCATTATGGGACAGAGAGAGTTGCATGATTGGAACTTGACCCCTTACTCCCAGTCATCCTGTGCAATTCATTTCTGACCCAACATGCATTGCCAAAATTTCCCAAAAGACAGTACACTGGATGCTGACGAGTGGCACACAGCAATATCTACGCATGCATCAACACAAATATGCATCAACACAAGTACTCCTGGTGAGTATGTGCAGTGCCAACGCAGGAGCCAAGTGTGCCTGCACATCAGTGATATGCTAACTGTGGCAGCTTTACACTGACGTAACTTGTGTTGACCAAAGTTTCTAGTGTAGACATGGCTTATGTTTACCCATGCTGCAGTCACACCTCGGACTGCAGTGTAGACATACCCTAAGTTCTTTTAATTGTCACTGCATTCTAGGATAAAGTCCCCCATCCTATAAGTTACACTTCTAGTTGTTTTACTATGCCTTCCAAGATCTGCATTTCAGGAAATTTACGAGAGAGAGAGAGAGAGAGATTCCCCCAATATAGCAACCCATACCTTATGATGTACTAATTCATACTTAAATTGAATTGTCTTTTATTGATTATTTCTCTTAAAGTAGGGTTCCTCAATCAGGTAATTTGCTGTATCAGAGACAGGAGAAAGGAAGAAGTAGACAGGCCAAAAATTCCTGACATTGTTCCAACCTCACCAAGATAATATAATATAAGTCTTTACGCTTAAGATATAGTTTTGCCGACATATTGATTACAGGGCAGTGCTATAAAATATTTTTTATTCTGAGAGATGAATCAGATATTTGAATACATAGATGCCACAGACGTGACAGGCCATCTGTCTGTCAGTAGCAAGCAGAGAAAAACATAAAGATTATAGCGCCTTCACCTATTCATCTATCCTTAATACCCCCAAGTTCACTCCCAAAGGTAGTGAGTAAAAAGGCTTGATTTTTCTGGAGCATTTACACATCAGTCCTTTTGAGTCTGACAACTTTCTTTCACTGCACCTTCTGCTCATCACTTTGGAAATTTTCCTCTACAAATCTATTTAGTATTTTCAGGGTCATCTATAAAGGTACCAAACACCAGGAGAAGTGTCAACTTTACTTTAGATCTAAGAAAGGCTCCAGGCATGCTGCTGTCCAGATTATTAGAGAATGGTTTAGTTGGTTTCTCCTTAAAGAGGTTTTTTTTTAAAACCTCTGTAGCAATACACAGGAAATCTTACTTTAAAATGTCACCTATAGGAACTCTGATTCAACATGTTGGGCCCAATTCTCCACTCCATTATGCTGGTTTTACATTGTATGACTCCATTAAAGTCAGCACCATATAACTGGTGGGGTGGAGTGGAGGATCAGGCCCCCTGAGTTTACTGATTGTTTTGCTGTAATGTGTTGTGACTGGAGCATTCTGTTCTGACATTTAGAGATGTTAATGTAACTGTGAAAATGTCACGTTCATTATCAAGATTTGAATGTCAAAATCCTTGGCCTCAGAGTTCAGTAAAGATCAGGAACTGTAAAAAGAAACTGTTTGTCACATTTCCTCCCCCCCCCGCCCCGCCCCGCATTCATCCTTTAACACAGTTACTCTAATGTGTTGGAAGAACTTCAGTGCTGTTTTGTTTGAGACTGAAAAACAGGTACAGTCGGTGGTTAAAAATGAAGAGAGAAAATAGTTTGTGGAAGATGTGATGGCAATAAGATGTTTCAAAAGAGTGCTGTTTTTCAGAAGATTTGCTAGGAAAGTGTCTGGCATAGAATGGCTATTTCTGTAGAGACATGGGTTTAAGAGAGATCTTCCTTACATTAATGAGGTTCTTTGACATGGTTAAGGCTTACCCTTTGACCATACTCCTGCTTCTGGGCAGGAATAACTTGGTGGCTGTGCAGCATCCTTCATTAATGAAGGATTCAGTTTCCTAGTGCTTCCTTGTTTGGCTCATCACCACTTTTTATCTTGCAGCAATATGCTGTATCTGCACAGTGCAGGACTGATCCTCTGTTTTTTCTAATTTGATTAAATGGAAATGGGAATAAAACTCGTCTTTACTATGACTTGTCTGGCAAGTGGCAGACTCACACAACCTCTAGCTCAGGAGAAAAACTGTTGTTTTGTAAATGCTAATTCAGTCTGGGATCTTAGCATAATAAGAATGTTGATAGTGGATTTTCCCATGTTAAGCTCTTTAATAAAGTGTAGGGGAGGGTTCTGGTGTGAGATGGATAGTAAATTCTTGATAGCTTTAATCATCTTTTTCTGAATGACTAAGCAGCTACCCACCCTTTTTTCTTGGAGGCATGGGCTGTAATTATAAACCAGTCCTCTGCAATATCATTAACATCAAAGTAAAGCTTCACATTCTCTTCAACATGATGTTAGACATCTAAATCCACTGGAAGGAAATCAGCTGAGCCTCTAGTCACAAACCAGCTTTCCACCTGACTTGTAGGAGACTATAAGCACAGAAGAAGAAACCAACCATAGAATCACAGAAATTAAAGAAGACCTATTGAGTCATCCAGTCCATCTGTGTCAATGCAGCATTGTTCGCTATAGTGCATTTTCTAGAGTTTTGTCCAGTCAATGTTTTGTCCAGTCAAGAGTCCAAAACACTGGGGTCTAACACTGTCCATTTAGGAGCTCTAGCTCTGGTACTCTATATACAGTGGGACCCTCTGTAGCCAACCCTTATGCATGAGGAAATTATCTATCCTTATAGGATTTGACAGGGTTGCCAAGAAAAAAGCAAATCAGGAAAACACATCCAGACATTGCTATACTTAATTATGCTTGATTTAAAGTGAGCATGAGGCAATGTCCACATGGATCTGAAATCCCACTGTCAACATAGAAATAGCCTAGGAAGGTAGATATTAATCAATAAAGCTCTAGAAGGTCTAGTTCCTGAGTTAGTAAGAGACTGCCTCCCTACCTTACATGTGTTCCAGAAAGCTGAGCTCATCCCTGCTGCTTCAATTAACAGATCTTTGATTCTGTCTTTGGAAATATGTGGCAGATGTTCGTGGTAGCAGGTTCTCGGTTCTGGAACTCACTTCAATTTTCAGTTCACTGGAGTCTTAATTCGATGACCCTTCATTGAAATGGTGCAAGACTCAGATGTTTGCTAGAAAGGTCAGTTGTGGAGCGATATCAGGGTTATAGGAGTGGATTGAGTAATTGGCTGGGGATGTTACTTACGTTCTCTATGGTGACTGTGGAAAGTTGTAACTATTATTCTGGGGAAGTGCATTAGATACTGCCAATTTGTAGGCAGTACAGTATGTGCGTTATGTTTTAATTATATAAATATTTGCATGGGTACATGTTATAAATACATAAAATACCTTTCAACCTTTTAAGGACTTAAAATCTGATGAACAATGTAGGACAAGATACTAAAATAAGGAATACAAGAATAGTGCAAGAGATTTAAGATTATGTGGAATCAGTTCTTTAAACTAAATAATATATTACTTCAATTTCATGTTTCAATATTTCTGTTGTAAATAGTGTTCAATAATAGAAATGAGATCACAAAAGTCTGTATGAAATAGAAGTAAGTTTGTTTCTAAAATGGGGACCAAGAAGCATGCCTAACAATCAGACCCAAGGCAGCAGCTCCCAGACATGTTCAACTAAAAGCAAAAATTAGATATGTAACAAAGCAGGCAAATTGTAACATTTTGGCATTTTAATTATTTCTTTATATATTTATAGCATGGTGACTTTTATATAATTAAATTAAAATCTCTAGCACACACCATAATACCAGCAAATTGGTAGTATATGAATTAGTTCTCCTATATCACCACCTTCAGCCAAAACGGCTATCCCCAAATGCTTTCTAATAAGTGCATAGTACCCCACTGATTCTTCAAAGGGTTTTTGACACGAAGCTTATTCCTTTTCCTAAAGTAAACTGGAAATATAAACTGAAAAGCTCTCTCCACTCAGCTTTATCTGCTGACTCCCTTCTCACCAGAGAGGGTCCATTGCAGGGCATGATGTTATTAACTTAAATTGAAAGCATTAGTCTATGCAATTCACTCTGTGATACTCACACCAGACCATAAGCTGCTCCAAAACATAGAACTTCTGTGTACTAGTATTTGTTTTGCAGGGATGGGCCCTGACAGCCTGTAAAATGCATATTTACTAATCAGATACACCTCCTTCCATTTTCATTCTTTCCTTTAATTGTGAAATTGCAATGTGAAATTCTTGGATCTTTGGATTAACCTCTTTTACAGTGTCCCTAAGTGTCAAATCATGATGTTGCTTTGTTACAGAGTAACAGACAAACAAGGGAGAAGCACACAGTCCATTTGAAATAGTTTGACTATTTCTGATGTGGTAGAGTCTCTTTGGCAGTATATTCTGAGTTAGAAGGGATTTGTTTGGATCTAGTTATCAGATCCTAGTCTAGCCCTACTACAAGTTTTAGCAAAAACCCTTATATACTTGTATTTATTCTTCATTATCTCTAGAGACATCATGACTGAGTTCCTTCTCTGTTCTTAGCCATAGTCTCTGGCTTTTTTCAAGAAAGGCCATTCGTATTGGCTGAAGTGGAAATGTTCCCTGAGTTAAGATTGCAAGATTCGGGCTGCGTGTTTACACCTGTTACAGATGTCTCTCCCATGTGCAAGGATTGAAAACATCCCAATGATCTAAGCTCTGGGTCTGAGATCAGATGTATTGGGCTGTGTAACTGTCTCAAGATAATTGTTGTAATACCAATTGCTTGGGACTTTTAAAATGGAATTAGAGAAAAAACACTAGAAAAATATACAGTATGGAACAGCCCTCCAGTGACAGGTAAGGTGGACTGAATGATCTAACAGGTCTTCATTTCCAATTTTTATTTATTTTCTCTATTCTATCTTGGGGAAGTATCAAAAAATGCCACTAGACTAAGGACTTGTGGTAGGTTTAAGATTCAATAATTAATCCTCATGCAATTAATAGCATATTGAATTAAGATTCAATATCTCATGAGCTGCTAGGACCAGAAATTATACCATCTTGCACTGCACAGGGATCTGTACAATGTAAACTCATTAATAAAGTCCGCCTTCCCCTCAATGTGAGAAAGATATGCAACAGCCTTTGCTCACAGAGCTCAGATTTTCCCCAGACACTTCACTTAAAGGCACACTGGTTTAGATAAAACAAGTTTATTAATTACAGAAAGATAGATTTTAAGTGATTATAAGTGATAGCAAACAGATCAAAGCAGGTTACCTAGGAAATTAAACAAAAAAACAACACCCCCCCCGCAAACTAAGCCTAAAATACTAGATAGGATTTGAATTAGTAATCTCTCACCCTGATTGTTGATACAAACAGTCTGCCAAGTTTCCATACACAGGCTAGAAATCCTTTTAGCTTGGGACCAGCACTTCCCCCAGTTCAGTCTTTGTTCCTCTGGTGTTTCCAGGAATTCTCTTGTGTGGGGAGTGAGGCCCCCAGATGATGTCACTCCCTGCTTAATATAGCTTTTCCATGTGGAGGGAACCCTTTGTTCCAAACTCAGTGCCCAGTCCAGTTTGTGGAAAAATACAGGTACCAACATGGAGTTCAGTGTCATGTGGTCCAGTCACATGGCCTTGCATACCCTGCTGACTCATAGCAGCCATTACTTACAGGCTGGCTGAAACATTTACAGGAAGTCTAAGCTCTTCCATGGTCCATTGTCTTTGTTGATGAGCCATTAGTACTGTCTAGCTTCATCATTGTTATACCTGATAGCTAGTTGTGGGTGTTACCCAGAGTAGGTACATTTGAAATAAGATACATAGTCAATATTCATAACTTCAGATACAAAATGATACATGCATACTAATAGGATAATCATATTCAGCAAATCATTTTCCATAGACACCTCACAAGACACATTTTGTACAAGATGCAGTATAACTATGTCATAATCATATCATAATGATACCACTATGATGAGTATGGGGGGAAGTGTCACAGATCCCTTGAAATGTGTTAACACCCCTCCAGTCATAGGGAGGAAAGGAAGGCGAGAGCATTTGGACAGGTTGTTAGTGGGTTATAGATTGTTGTAATAAGCAGTGTTTCTATTCAGTCCATGATTTTTAGTATCTAGCAGAGTTATGAATTTAAGCTCCCAGACTTGTCTTTTGAAAATGTTCTGCAGGCTTTCTTCAAGGATGGGGACTGATAGATCAGATATAGAATGACTGCTTTATGAAAAGTGTTCACTCACAATTGATGTGGTGTTTTTGTCTTTTATCATTTTCCTGTGTGAGTTCATTTGAGAGCATAGTGATTTTCTGGTTTCACCTACATAATTGCTATTGGGGCATTTAGTGCTCTGGATGAGTTATACCACACGTTGTGATAAGCATGTGTAGGACCCACGGATTTTGAAAAGTGTATTGTGGAGAGTGTTGATCATTGTAGCAGCGGAGATATGCCTGCAGGTATTTATTTGTTTTGCTGAGTCCTGGTCTGTGTTATCCCAGACATTTCTAGCTCCTCTAAATCAGGGAGTCCCACAGTTGTAAGTTTTTGTGCAACAGATGTCAGCTCTGAGCACTGGTCTTAGATCAGTCACTTGGTCAGCACTCAAAGATGATCAGCTTGGTGTCGGTGGTTGTTGGGCTACTCCAAGGCAACAAAGTAAACTCCAGCATTTCTGGCTGGAATGAGTAAAGTCCAAGATTCTTGGTCTTTTCCTCCTCCTCCTCTTAAATTTTACAGCAAATAACAGCAGAGGTGGAGAACTTCTTGAATGTTGAGCAAGCAGGCTTTTGAAAAGATCAAAGCACATGCAACCAAGTACTTGCACTAACCACATTAATTGAAAACAATTTCCGAAGAAACCAAAAACAGGTACTATTTGCATTGACCCCACTGCAGCATATGATAATGGCCTGGCACATGGGTCTACTTGTTAAAATATCAAGAATCCTCCCACTATGCGTTATTGATGTCATCAAACTGCTACTCTGAGACAGACAGTTCAGGATGCATCTGCTGTGGGCTATAGGTTCCGACTTTCTCTGAGCTGGAGAAGACCCTGAGTGATGATTCTGTAAAGCTGGCTGACTGCTTAAAGACATGGCATCTTCAGCCTAGCACTAACAAGACAGTCTCTAGCACATTCCACCTCCACCAAGTCAATGCTAAAAGGGAACTAAACATCTTAATGAATGGCCAGAGGCTGAAGCATGAACCATACCTAGTTTACTTAAGTGTGACCCTTGACCGAACACTGACATATAAAAGCCACCTGAGCAAGATAACAGCGAAGGTCAAGAATGCAACAAACTTCTCAGAAAACTGGCAGGTTCATTATGGGGAGCAGATGCTCCCGACCTTAAGGACCTCAGCCCTTGCCATCTCATACTCAATAGCATACTGTGTGCCAGTATGGAGTCGGTCAGCACACACACCAAACTTGTTGATACACAACTCAACTCAACAATGCACATCATCAAAGGAACTTGCTGACCAACTCATCTTCCATGGCTTCCAGTTTTGAGCCTCATTGCTCCCCCTTACATCAGGAGGGAGATTGCAGTTGGCAAGCTGCTTAAGAAGGTATGTGCCAACCAAAGCTTACCCTTGTTCAATGATCTTTTTAGCCCACCAGCTACTCGTCTTTCATCACAACACCCACTGTGGTCAAGGCTGCAATGTCAGGATGTCACAGCAGAGTCCTTGTGATGGGAAGACTGGTGCTTAACACCAATCACCAATCAGTTCCTCATCGCAGACCCCACTGCTCATCTGCCTGGCTTTGACCTGCCACATCTTCAGTGGGTCCCACTTAACAAATTCTGAACTGGGCAAGGCCTCTATGCACCCAACTAGCACCACTGGGGTCTTCAAGACAATCCAAACTGCAGCTGTGGTGCAGATCAAATAAACAATACACAGTCGAGGAGTGCCCGCTAACCAAATTCAGCGGTGGGCTCCGAGTGCCCCGTTTGGCCACTAAGAATGTTTTGCTTGGCTTGGTGAATATGCAAACACTAAATAAATAAATTCCTCATGCAGCTGTCAATTCAGAGGTAAATGCTAAGGCCAAAGTTTTCAAGAAGTGTCCATAAATTTTGGGAGCCCTGGTTTTTGTCTAGGTGTTACAAGTTGAACACCCAAAAATTGGGACTCACCCAAAATTATTTGATGCTCTTGATGTTTTGGACCTAAACTTATTGTTTTCTCCTAGTTTGAAAGCTTCCAATCAAAATGCTAGACTGATTAAAATTACTGAAAAGAATAAACACATATCTTGTCACATCCCATGAATAGGAAATATTTTCCTTTTCTGTAGGCCATATTGGTATTTCATTGGATTCTTTTGCTCTGTATTTTCATGAAAATGATACTAACGTAACTAATTTAGCTTGAAAGGTTGAGACACTTGTTCTTTGTTTTTAAAGCTTCACCTGCAAGCTCAGTGGTTGTACCAAGTATCTTGAACTAAACATACCTTCTCTAGAAAGTTTGAGACTCTTTATATAAAACCTTTGCTCCCTACATCAACTCCCAGACCTTTGACAATAGTTTGCCAACTTTGGATCATAAATGAGATGGTTTAAAAGGAGGATAATTTAAGAATATAATGTGTGCTCTTTGGACAGAAAGAGTCCTCTTGACATCTGAGCACTCTCAAACACTAATTTTACTAATTTTTAATTCACTTGCAGAATTTAGAATTAATAAGACAAAGGAAACTCAATTCTGCTTCCTTTCCAAGGAAAAGGAGCAGAATATTTTCTCCCTTTTTCTCTTAGATGGCAATAAACATGGCATTTAGAAGCATGGAGAAAGGAGATATTTCCTTCTGAAGAGGGGAAGAAATAGTTTAATGTTCATCTTTGGGGCAATTTATGATTTATGCATTGTAGGAGGAAAGTAGCAGTAAGTGGGAATTGGTTAAGAGGAATATCTTTGACATGTGACTGTCAATTTAATTTTGAGATCCTTGCAACTGTGACGTGTGTGTATTATTTTATATAATATACACACACATTCACATGAGATGTGCTGTACTTTGTGAACTCATGCAGACTTGCATACCATGGGAATGTGTATGATAGGTGCAAAAAGTTACGTCAGGACATATTTACTCTTACAACACTGAGAAGATGCATCTTCAGTGTTTGGCACTGGGGTATTGGTGATGCATAATCTCATTACTACCTTCCCAAAAGAGGTGTCTGGTTTCACTCCCAATTTACTACTTTACCTCTCCCTCCACAAAATACAATAAGATCCTTCCCATTTCCCCAATTTCTCTGGGAAATGTGGGAATGTCTTCCCTCTCCTAGCTGGCCAATAGTGATCATGGTCTGCACTGCTGGCTTGATTCCCTATTGTGCTCACTACCAGGTCCCATACAATTCTCACCCATCAGCCAGCTGAGCTCTTTCAATAAAAATGCTTTGAAAAATTAGGACGATGTTCAGAACAGGATAGTAGATTATAAACAGAATCAAGAATGGCTCTCCAATTTAGTCTTCTTGATATCAACCTTACATAGAGATACAGAGGTATTTGTAGAGTAATGCTATAAGGTGGATCTTATTAAATCCAGCAAAGGGAGAAGGGCTTGGAACTTTTCTTTGCCTCAGAGAGAACCAAGTCTGGGACAGAGGAAACCCCTAGGAAGTAGGAATAATGGGATTAAATTAAGAATGCTCATTTTAAATGGTCACACAGTATCAAGAAAAGCTTTGCCAGTGAGATCTGCTAGGTGAGTGGTGGGCTGCAGGTTGCCCACCACTGTGCTAGGTGGTTGAATAGTCTCTCAAGAGAAGTGGAAGCTGCATTTAGCACAGATTCAGAATTTTGTATGAGAAAATAATCTATTCCTGGCATTATACATTATTATTTAATTTATTCGCTCAGAGAAGGGATTTCTGGATGTCCCTAAATTAATAGTAATACAGCTGTTGTATTACTGGTTTAAAAAAAGATTGAGCTTTGACTAATTCACACAAGAAATCAAAGTACATCCTTCCTGTTTTCTTTTTCATAGGTCCAGAGCTACGGGCAACACAATTAGGATCTGATCCAAAGACCACTGAAGTTGATGGGAGTCTTTCCTTTGACTTTTAATGGGCTTTCAGCTGGGCCTTTGTATAGCTCCAGTTCAAGCCACATTCCTACTCATGCTATTGTGACCTTTGGTTGCGCTAGAGTTCACATCATTGCCCTACTCCAGTGCCTAAAACAAAGCAAAACAACTCCCATAGAAAAGCAGCCAGAGACCCAGAATTCAGTCTCTAAGGATTTTCAGCAAGGATGCACAGGGTCAAACTCCCCACATTCAAGTTCCCAAAAACCCCAAAAGGAATGAATTTAATTAAGTACCATCTTTATAAATCTTATGATAAAGAAACATAATAAATAATAACTTTTTACAACATAACATGGCTCTTTTATAATACACATACATTTATACACAGTTATGCGCAAACATAAATAAAGAAAACAAATTAAAACTGAAGAGGTCAGTCCCCACAGAAACACAGTGAGAAAAAACTCAGAGTTCCCAAAAACTTAGGTTCAGTTGACCTGAGGCTCAGTTAGAGTTTTTGATTATCAAATTTATACAGTCTGCTGAGTAAAAAGCAACATCTTCCCCCCACTTGCTTGTAGGAATATTCAGCTGGAATCCATGCAGATTCTTCCTCTTCCTCTGCTGAAATCACAGTTATTTGTCTGCTAACTGATTAACCAACCACTCAATTAAGTATATTGATTTAAAAAAAAACCCTGTTACAAGAAAATACAAAACTGAGAGTAGCAAAATATGAATGATTCTTTCCTCATCATCATATTTAAGGAAAAGTTGGTGAATCATAGTAGTTGAGACAATTTAAAACAGTTTGGCTAGAATCAAACAACATTCAAAGCATACAATTAAAATAGAATAAATTATTTTTCCCCTCCCAATTTCCCCTTTCTCTAACATTGCCCATGCTTCCTTGTTGGTGGCTTAACAATATCACTAACCTGATGCAAAATACTCCAGACTTAGCCGAAACAGCCTGCTTTCTACTCCAGGGTTCAGCTTCTCCCAACTCAGACAGGGCACATGGCCTTTTGTAAAGCAGCTGCCCTGACTGCTTGCCCTTGTGGAGTCTGACCCCAGCAACAGGGAACTTACTGGAGCATATCCAAAACTTCCACACCCAAATCTGGATGTGGAGTGCTACATCTGCTTCAAAAACAATGACTCAGACATGATTCACTTCTACCTCATCCCAATAAATCTCTTAAAGATATCTCTGTATCAGGCATGTGGGTTACACTATTATCTATCCTATCTAATCTTTTCATATTAGACACTCTTGATAGTCTCCTAAGAGCAGGAATAAAGTAAAAACAATGCAGATGGTCCTTTGGCAGCAAAAATATCTTCTCTTCTATCAAGGACAAATTTTCTGAAGTAAAAACAAGACAATTTTAGCTTATTCAGGATCCACACATAGATCTTGCCCTTGGATTGTTAATCAATTCAAATAGAACTACACTGAAAGCAATCATCAATTGAGATACATGTAAAACAAATCTTATACTTAACTCACTTGTCCTGTTTATACAGCAGATCAGTTTGCAGGTGTTGAATACTCCAAGTAAATGATCTGGGATACGATCATGAATCTGGCCAGGGCCAGATTTAGGGGCAATCAACCCAGATGACCACCTGGGGTGCCAGGCTTGGGGGGGCACTGGGCTTGGAGTGCTGTTAGTGACAAAGGGGAAAATGGAATGTTTGAAGTAAAATGTTTCAGGTATTCCATATGTGGATTCATTTTTCACTAACCTCCTAGAATGTTCCGGACCTTTGTAGAATCTCATGGAACCTTCCAGACTTTCTGAGAACTACATTTTCCTTGAACGTCCTAGAAAGTTGTCAGCCATGCCCTCATGGGTATATAAGGGGCAGGGCACCGCCAGTCAGTGAGCTATAAGAACGAAGTGAGAGCCCAGCTGCGATATTGTGAACCTTGTATTATTGTGTAATTGTGAAAGTGTACTTGTGTTTTAAGACTTGAAGAGTGTAAGTAGTGACTAATTAAGCACATATTTAATGAGATGCCAGAGATAGCTCTTGAACCCCTATAAACACAACAATATAAAAGAAATACTATTACTTCTTTTGCCATGCTTAACATATAATGTTTGATGACTTTCTAAGACTGCGGAACATAGATTTTTTCTCTCCCTAATATTGTCTGTTTTGCCCGGTAGAAAATAAAAGCTGCCCCTGAATATAGTATAGGAAGCGAAAAGCTCAGTTGCAATCTAGTTTGTAGCAAGGGACAAATATGATGGGAAAATATCTGCAACAGAGCAACATAGACCGGGCTTTAGCCAGTAATGATCATCCCAGCGCAGAAGAAATTGAGGAACAAAGTATAAATGATGGAAGTCCTATTACTAAGGAATTAGCCTATTTACTTGAAGATAAGGAATGGAAATGTGAGAAAAGTGATGGAAAGTCGTCCTGTTTTCCTAGCGGCGTAAAGTAAATTGATCATAAAGAAGAATGTGGCTCACATGAAAAAGAGAGTAATGACAAGGAAAAATCTGGTTTACATGCAAAGGAGAGAAATGATAAAGAAGAATCAGCCTTGTGGGATGACAGAAGCGGCAGTGAGAAAAGTTGCACACCACAAATCGATACATCAGATCCTACTTTCTGGCCAATGATCCTAAACTCTACCGATATTGATCACACAATTTTGGATGAGCAGGGCAAAATCGAGGATATGACGTTTCCAGTAAATGAGCAGAAGATACACTTCTTAAAGTCACACTGCGAAAGAGTGCTTGAGAATCGTGAGAAACTGAATCGTAATTTATGCAAAATCAACTGACAAAGTGTTCTGTTTTTGCTGCAAAATATTTGACAAGAATGCCAAATCGTTGCTTGTGCTTTCTGGGTACTTATTCAAAATGGATGGAGGTTGAATCCAGACTCAAGCTGAATAAATTCATAGATGCAGAAAACCAGTGGATTATTAATGTGGAAACCCAGTATCGGAGGAATGTGCTTATGTGTCTGCTCTCAATTACCCTCTTCCTTGCAAAGAATAATTTGGCTTTCCAGGGCTCATTGGATAAGTCGTTCACTGACCATAATGGTAATTTCCTGAGTTTGGTAGACCTCCTTTGGAAATATGATGATGTCATGTTTGAGCACCTACGTTGAATAGATCGTAAAGAAGCTATGGACAATTACTGCAGCAAAACAAAACAAATTGATTGACCTTATGGCAAGGAAGGTGCTTGATAATATACTGATGCAGCTTGGCAAAGTGAAGTACTATGCCATAATAGTGAACTGCACTCCCAAGATTAGTCACAGTGAAAAGATGTCATTTACAGTTAGATTTGTTGACGAGGATGGCTGTATCCAAGTAAAGGAACACTATATCTGTTTCATGTCTGTGGACAACTATGCTGGAAAAAGGCCTAACAGAACTGTTTATGAATGTTTTGAATGAGAAGAAAATAATGCTTCAGGACTGTTGCGGCCAAAGCTATGACAATGGCATGGATGTGCAGGAAAGAAACAGTGGTGTTCAGGCAAGGATCGTTGTGCTGAATCCAAGAGCTTTCTTGGTGCCTTGTGGCCACCATTCCTTCAACCTGGTTTGTGTCAGATGCAGCGTCATCTTCTTTAGATTCAGTATCTCTCTTTGGAGTACTGCAAAGGATATACATCTTGTTTTCAGCATCAACCATCAGATGGAAGATCCTCAGGGACAATGTTACAAATATGACTGTGAAGCCGCTAAGTGACAGTGACTGGGAGAGCGGCATTGACAGCGTAAGGCCAGTGAGGTACCAAGCGACTGAGTTTTATGACACCCTAATGAAACTGGTGCAGTTGAGTAGAGCTGAGGCTGGAATCCAACACAAGGCACAAGCCTGGCAAACCAGATCACTGACTTCAAATTTCTGGTCTCAGATGTGGTTTGACACGATATCCTGTTCCAAGTAAATGTTGTAAGCAAGGCATTACAAACTCAGTCAATGGACATTGCACTCACTACCATTTTAATGAGAAGCTGTCTTGATTTTGTTGTGGCCTACAGAGACAAGGGATTTGGAGATGCCATCACTGCTGCCAAAGAAATGGTGGAAAACTTAGGAGTTAAGCCTGTCTTCAAGGAAACTCGTATTCATCAGAAGAAGAGACAGTTTGGTTACAAGCGCAGAGATGAGGTGATAAGAAGCTCAGAAGAAAAATTTAAGAGGGTGATTTTTTGCTCGCTTGTTGACACTGCTTGAGTATCCATCGAAGAAAGGTGGGGACAAATGAAGTATGAGGAAAAGACCTGAGGGTTTTTCAATGACCTTAGTAAGCTGCCAGAAGACAGGAAAACATTCTTGAACAATTGTATGGACCTTCATCGGACGCTGACACACGGGGAATGTTCAGACATAGAATCATAGAATCATAGAATATCAGAGTTGGAAGGGGCCTCATGAGGTCATCTAGTCCAACCCCCTGCCCAAAGCAGGACCAATCCCCAATTTTTGCCCCAGATCCCAAATGGCCCCCTCAAGGATTGAACTCACAACCCTGGGTTTAGCAGGCCAATGCTCAAACCACTGAGCTATCCCCCCCCCCCACATCAATGATAATGACCTCTATGTTGAACTGGACAACATCGAAGGACACTTTTCCTAATGTGTGGATAGCTTTGAGGATTCTGCTCATGCTGCTGGTCACAGTTGCGAGTGGTGAGCATAGCTTTTCAGAGCTCAGGCTCATTAAAACATATCTTCGATTGATGATGGTCGACAAGAGACTGACATTGTTTGCTATTTTATTGCTTGAAAATGCCATTGGTCAGTCTTTGGAGCTCTCTGATGCTATGCTTCAGCTAGTGAGGGCAAAGGCGAGAAAAGCGACCTTTTGAACTAAAGGACTAGGGTTAACATTCTACCTACTGTAACACTATTAATACTGGTCCACCCAATGTTGGTACACAGTTCAATTTATTGATGTTAGTACATTGCAGTTATTCTTAGCATTAAAAAGTTTCTATAAGGTTAGAGGAATTTTAATTTGCGTATATATCTCTAGAATAAATATAGATGGACAGATCCTAGGATGGAAATTTATCATCTTCTATGATAGGGATAAATCATGCATGCAAATAGTGCATCAAAGTTGTGAAATGGGCTACAAATGCAATAAAAAATAAGGTATTAAAAAAAATAAGGGGGGAGGGAGCACTGAAGATGCTCCTTGCCTGGGGCATCATTTGGTCTAGGACTGGCCCTGCCTCTAAGTTTTGATGCTTTCATAGAACCATAGAATCATAGAATCCTGGAATATCAGGGTTGGAAGGGACCTCAGGAGGTCATCTAGTCCAACCCCCTGCTCAAAGCAGGACTGATTCCAGATTAAATCATCCAAGCCAGGGCTTTGTCAAGCCTGACCTTAAAAACTTCTAGGGAAGGAGATTCCACCACCTCCCTAGGTAACGCATTCCAGTGTTTCACCACCCTCATAGTGAAAAAGTTTTTCCTAATAGCCAACCTAAATCTCCCCCACTGCAACTTGAGACCATTACTCCTTGTTCTGTCATCTGCTACCACTGAGAACAGTCTAGATCCATCCTCTTTGGAACCCCCTTTCAGGTATTTGAAAGCAGCTATCAAATCCCCCCTCATTCTTCTCTTCTGAAGACTAAATATCCCCAGTTCCCACAGCCTCTCCTCATAAGTCATGTGTTCCAGTCCCCTAATCATTTTTGTTGCCCTCCGCTGGACTCTTTCCAATTTTTCTACATCCTTCTTGTAGTGTGGGGCCCAAAACTGGACACAGTACTCCAGATGAGGCCTCACCAATGTCGAATAGAGGGGAACAATCACGTCCTTCGATCTGCTGGCATCATCTTTGACTAGGCATCATCCATAAGCCTTGCTATTAGAGAATCTCCATTGAAAAAAGTCACACAGAATCTACCAGACTTTTAGGCCAGTTAACAAACCTAACTGCTATACATCTAACATTGGGAGAAGTCTGGGGGTGCTGCACTGTACAAGATGCTGTCCCTCAGATAAGGCACTAAGCTAAGATCCCTTCTGCTCAGCTCTGTTGGCTGCCCAGGTGGAAGGTACACACTCCTTGCTGATCTTCAGAAAGAGCAAGGGACGATGTGGTGGTGAGTGTTTCATAGAAAAAAAAATCTGTGAGCGAAGTGCTGCTGCTGAACTGTTCAATTTGCCAACAAAGTCAATGAACTACCAGTATTCTCTAAGCTGTTACCTTGGAGACCAGTTCCACCACCTCTTTTGCACACCCCTCCCCACGCACACTAAAAACAGTGATACCGAGGTATCACATCATGTAGAAATTAACATTGCTGGAAAAGCTGCAGTTCTTCCTGGAAGCTACAAAGAATATTGCCAGCACAATACGGGAAAGGCGAGATGCATATGCTAGGAGGCCTGTGAATAACTGAACACTTCAAAGGGACCAGTCAACATAAAACAAACCAAAACCCCACTTCCATCTTTTTCTTTGTATTCTATTTTTTGAAGAAATGCTTAAAAGGACTAACTAAAAGACTAGAGAAATTACTTGCCTAATTTTTTCCAGTTTTTTTATGCTGTGCATTTGACCGTACTTTGTCTAGTCACTTTCACCATCTTCTCTGCACTGTCATTTATTTCCCCCTATTTGTTAAACATCAGAGAGAAGAGACATTTTTAAAATCTGAAAGGGCAATTAGCAGGAGAAATCAGAGCCAGGTGTAATACTCTATTTTTAACTCCTCTTTTGAGTTTGTGTATATTTTCAGTTAACAAACTACCTTTCTAGAAGGCACAGCAACCTGGAAGTTCAGGTAATGAGAACTTATAATGTAAAACTGTAAAATAAATATTAAAATAATGATTTTTACGTCCTCCAGGCCTATGCAATGGCTCCCTCCTCTCCTGCATGGAAAGGGGGGTGGGGTCAATTACCTCCAAAATGACGTTCCCTTCCTGAGACCCCACAGAAAGCCCTCCAGAGGGTCCAGTTCTCCATGGAGGAGAAGGGTCATGGATGGTGCAGGCCCACATTCAGTGGGGACTGGCTGGTGTTGAGGCAACAGTCCCTGAAATGATGTTATGTTTTTTTTCCCCCGAGAGAGTTCGTACATCCATCAGCTCTGCCATCTCTTCTGTGGTACCACTCAGTGTGAAGGGAAACTCATTTTAAGGAGGAGAAGGAAGGCCCTGCCATATCTACAGTCATAAAATACAAATCCCTTTAATTATGAGTCACTTTGACTTCTGCTTACATCTTTCCGCTCAATAGAAAAAAGTTTATACTGCTTAAATTTGGCTGTTGAGATTAAATCTTCCACAGACATTCCAAGGAGGTTTGATCAGATCCACACCATGTTTACTTTAAGCCCATTAAGTTACAATTAGAGTGACACCTATGACTCTTGTTGGAAAATTAAATTGCTATTAAGGTTGCTATGGACTGTTCCAAAAGATTTAAGTTTTGCTCTCCAATGCATGGCATCCAGTTAATAGAAATGAAGTAATTAGGAGTTTGAAAACAAAAATTACAATAAAAATAGTGCTTATACTTTCTTCAGCTGTGGGGTTACTTCACATTCACTAAAGAAATTCTTTTGAAGTTCTGTATTAAACTATAAGGGACCAATCCTCCACTCTGGTATACCAGTTTTACACCAGCATAAGCCTTTGGCTAAGAGAGGAGAATCAGGGCATCGAGAGCAAAATATACTACCACCAGAAACATGAGACTGAATTGCCACATTAGCTTATGTGCATCTTTGCTGAATAAGATTATATACAGGGGGAGCTAGTAGCGAATTCTCTATTTAGGCTGTCTAACACTATCCATTATAAAAAGATTCTTGCAACTTTGAGAAGCTCTTGCAACTTCAAGAATCTCTAACACGACCATTGTTTGCAACTGTTTGAAATCTGGCAGGGGAAAAGCCCTCAGACTAGAGAAATGCCTTTTCTTAGTCCCATGACATTTTGTTTAGAATGCTTAGATATAAACAATCAAATTGCAATTTCCCTTCTCTTGATTGATTCCCTTAGGAAGATTTTTGGCAGCCTGGGAATTACCTGAACATGAACATTCTAAGGTCAGGCCCACATTGCTATTACTGTAGCAGCAGACACTGCACTGGGAACACATGGCAGCAGATGCAGTAGGGGGTAGCATTGTGCGGGGACAGCCAGGGCAGTCTTCCCCCAGTCATATCCTGGACCCAGAACATAGTCTCAGCAGACAATCCCAGGCTCTGGGGACACCCCATGCAAGAGGGTTGGATCATACTCCTCCAAACCACACTTCAGACCCAATACATGGCAGCAGGGGTCCATCCCCACCCCTGGAATAACAGGCTTCTCCTAGTGTATTTAGTTCTTTAGCTCAGGTGGCACCAATTTGTGCTGAAAGTTCATGGTTCAAACCTTGCTGCAGAGGCATCATAGGGGGTTTGTGGCAGCTGTACATGATATAGTTTGTTTTTACCCTTTAAAAAAAACCGTAGGAAGTTAAAAACAAAATAAAATAAACCAAAATCAAAATACTTAGGAATGTTTAGGATGCAAAGTCAAACACTCTGACTTAGGAAATGTCAGAATGAAGTTTGCCTGTGCCGCTTTAACTCTGCACCTTGTACATCCACACTATGATAGTCTTTAGTTACATAACCACATACCACTTTTTCGACAGGATGCCTGCTTCATTTAAGGCACAAGAATGATGCCCAATGGAGTAGAATTAAGATTGCTCAAGCAATTCTAATTCTAGAATTTCCTGACTTTCCAGTACTTGAGTCTGAAACAAATAGAACTTACTAGCTTTTTGTAGTTAATATTATTAAGGCTAAACAATTCTTGTTTATTCCCTTATGTGCACTCTATTACTGTCCATCTCACATATCCTTAGTTCCCCCTATTATCTCTTGTCATCCTCTTGCTCAGGGGTTCTTAAACTGGGGGTCGGGACCTCCCCAGGGGGTCACGAGGTTATTACATGGGGGGTCGCAAGCTATCAACCTCCACCCCAAACCCCGCTTTGCCCCCAGCATTTATAATGGTGTTAAATATATAAAAAAGTGCTTTTAATTTATAAAGGGGGTGGGTCGCACTCAGAGACTTGCTATGTGAAAGGATTCAGAGTGGTAGCCATGTTAGTCTGTATCAGCAAAAAGAACGAGGAGTACTTGTGGCACCTTAGAGACTAACAAAGTTATTTGAGCATAAGCTTTCGTGGGCTAAAACCCACTTCATCGGATGCATGCAGTGGAAAATACAGTAGGAAGAGATATATATGCACACAGAGAACATGAAAAAATGGGTGTTGCCATACACACTATAATGAGAGTGATCAATTAAGGTGGGCTATTATCAGTAGGAGAAAAAAACCTTTTGTAGTGATAATCCGAATGGACCATTTCCAACTGTTTACAAGAAGGTGAGAGCAACAGTTGGGGGGTGGGGGGAGATAAGCATGGGGAAATAGTTTTACTTTGTGTAATGACACATCCACTCCCAGTCTTTATTCAAGCCTAACTTAATGGTGTCCAGTTTGCAAATTAATTCCAATTCAGCAGTCTCTCGTTGGAGTCTGTTTCTGAAGTGTTTTTGTTGTAATATTGCGACTTTTAGGTTTGCAATCGAGTGTCCAGGGAGACTGAAGTGTTCTCTGACTGGTTTTTGAATGTTATAATTCTTGATGTCTGATTTGTGTCCATTCTTTTACGTAGAGACTGTCCGGTTTGGCCAATGTACATGGCAGTGGGGCATTGCGGGCACATGATGGCATATATTACATTGGTAGATGTGCAGGTGAAGGAGCCTCTGATAGTGTGGCTGATGTGATTAAGTTCTATGATAGTGTCCCCTGAATAGATATGTGGACAGAGTTGGCAATGGGCTTTGTTGCAAGGATAGGTTCCTGGGTTAGTGTTTTTGTTGTATGGTGTGTAGTTGCTGGTGAGTATTTGCTTCAGGTTGGGCGCTGTCTGTCCTTGCTTACAGATAATCATATAAACACCATTTTTTGAAATTAAGTGGACAGTACTAAACACCGGAGTTGCAAATTATTCAACAAGTTTGAGGCATTACATTATTGTAATTCTAGCTAAATTCCCCTTAAACTAAACACTGAATGATGCAAGTTTAACTAACCACCACCAGGAATTCCTCAGAGATGATGTCAGCAAGAGACTTACAATAATTCCAGAAGACATTTGTGAGCTATGCAAATATATTTTTTATTAAATTTATGATTGGAACTAAGATAAGGGGACACCAACTTAAAGGGTGAAATTTCAGATAAAGGAAAACCAACCCACAAGTTGATTTAATAGTCATTCTCTCTGGGTGAAACAGTCAGGAGCCCCTTCCATATATGGGCACAATGACATTTTTTTATTTCACAGTTCTTCACCCACATAGAACACTGAAATGGCATTTGTTGGCGGGGTAAAATAGCAAGAATGCTGGTCACATTCTCAAGAATTTCCTGACAAGTTTTTAGATGGAAGGTCAAATTCAGAGGTGAGTCCAAGTGACTCTATGGGAGTCTAAACTGGTGTAATTTACACTTTCCTCTGTCCTGCACACTATATAAATTACTCTAGCTTTGACCTCATTACACTGAGTGACCCAAATTCGGGGGGGAAAGGGATTTTGAATTATAAAACTACATTTTGGGAAGTGGTGGGGGGAGGGTGTCCCTCTGACAGGACATATAGTTCTTGTGCCTAAGAAAGCTGAATCTAACTTGGTGTAATTTACATACCAAGAGGACCAAGTTACACTAACTTCGGGTAGACTGAAATGAAAGCTGAGATGATATAATTAAATATACAGTGGGCACCATTAAAAACCCAACAATAGCCACTTTTCAATGATTGAAATACTACAGTATGTCCTCTGTTACATAAAAAGAGCTGCAGGTACTTGGGACCCTAAGTTTAATAGGCCAACTATACAGGGTTTAAGAATATTGTGTTGACTCCAAACATGTTTAAAGGATATCAGATGATGTTAATTTGTTAGTTATAATGCAAGAACAATAAATTGTTTACTAACACCAACATTTTTGGCCTGAGTTTAGCTGACACATCCCTTTAAGGGGTTAGCAATCATGAATGGGGTTTTTTGTTTGTTGTTTTTTGCAGAAAAAAATGATCAAAAATAAAAAGATATGAAAAGGGCTTTTTCAAATCATACAGTACTTCATCATTGGTGTCTTGAAGTCCTTAGACATTGGCATCTCTGCATTTTTGAGTGGCTAGTTGAGAAATGTATTTGATTTTCAAAGCATAAAGAGTGATTAGACAGAGACATCATTAGTGCCTGGCAAAACTGAGAGGGATTTCTGTGAAACTAGTCTTCTCAGGAAGACAGACAACTGAGGTTGACTTGAACGCAGTTCTAGTGTCAGTGCATTCCTGTCCGACGGTCAAATTCAACCCTGATATAGCAAGAATAATTCCTTGGCTGACTTTAGATTATAGTTGCAAGATAGCAATAGAAAATCTTGTATCCTATTTTAAAGCACACTTATACCCTGTGTCAATAGATTATTTTCTGCAGCAGTGCAAAGGGGAACATACCATGGAAATCATATGTAAAAAGTGCAGATCGCCACCAAGGAGGGGATAGAGAGCTCCCAGTAGAATCCTCCATCATGAAGTCATTAATAGCCCCTACATGCAAAATGCATAGTGTTGCGATCTGAAGGTCTGGATGTGTGGCCAGCTGTAGGGGGTGGAGTCAAGGAAAAGCAGTTCTAAGTGCTGTCTTCTCATCAAAAGTAGATTTTGTTATCAAAGAAACAGAAATTAGTACTACTTAAAGAACCCTTAATTTCTGTTATACGATCTCCACAGAGGAAACACAAAGCACAGGTAGAAGTGGGCCAGCATGGAAACTAAGCCACATATGCTGCCATTTCTGAAAGGAGGGACCTAAAAGTAAGTACTAATGCAGAAGTGATTTCTATATTAGGCCTAAAATCTGAATTGTCTTCTATTTGTTTTGCTATAGACTTTAGCCCCCCTTCAAGGGTAAAATGCAGTGGAATAGCATAGCTGAATAAGCTGTTGATATCTTGAGGTAAGTTTTCTGTTCCCATAGTGATAGCAGAGGAGGAAAAGACACAGGCCTGTGATTTTGACACCTTACTACAAAATACTGATATGATTTTATGTCCTGTCAGATGACTAAATAATGAAAAATCCTCATGGTTCAATTCCACACCAGTTTATTTACATATGAAACTACCCTTCAAAATGCTAAATATCAGTAGTGTCATGATTCTGTGCATCAAAGTTAATATTAATAACTGTAACGGCACAACTGTCAATCAAGATTGTCATCTTCATCATCATTGTTAAATAAAATGGTTTTTGTCAGAAAGGGAGGATTTGGCTGAGTAGTCCCAATTAAAGTTTTTGACATTTATTCTGATGTACATAAGCTATTCTGCATTTTCAGTGGACAGTTCTTTTCTCCTGTCAGACATAATTACTCCAGGAGCAATAAATATGTGCTTTGAGTATAAACTGGAGAGAGGTCAGTTGTGATGTGAAATGGCAGACTTTGCCAATGCTCACCTTGCTCTTCTTCTGTCATGCCAGAAACAGAGGTTTAACATCTGTAATCTTCAGAGTGTACTCTTTGAAATAGAACTTTCAATTGATTTGATGAAAGCCCTCTCCCCGCCCATAAGATTTCCAACCTGATTTATGGTTCCTCATGTATAAGTCTGTCTATTAAGGCACAAGAGCAGTAAGGCAAGGACTGCAATGGGTGTAGAAAAAGTAAATTCTTGCCCACGTCAGAACGCTTTCCACAAAGCTTTCAGTGTTGGCAAGAAAAACAGAGTCCACCCCAAAACTATTCCTTGCACAGTCAGACAAGCTGTTGGACTCTTTTCCAGATAGTATATACTGTTTCACTTGGAAAGAGAGAATCAAGGTCAGCCTGTCAAGATCATGATCCATCAATAGTTGGTTAAACTGTAGCACTCCAACCCTCACAAGAGTTGTAAAACTCAGGGCAGCGGTATTTTTTTAATTTTGAGAAAATAGAGGCAGGATAAAGGTCATGCAGAAACCCCAGTTCTGCCCAGTTTATGAATGCAGCCAAAGAATCTGCTTTAAATTAAGGACCCAATCCCTCCTTTTTGTAGTAGAGTTAAAGTCAGAATTAATGAGGCTAAGGCCATGTCTACACTACGAAATTAGGTCGAATTTACAGAATTCGGTTTTGTAGAAAGCGTTGTTATACAGTCCATTGTGTGTCCCCCCACACAAATGCTCTAAGTGCATTTAGTCAGCGGAGTGCATCCACAATACCGAGGCAACCTTTGATTTCCGGAGCATTGCACTGTGGGTAGCTATCCCACAGTTCCTGCAGTCTCCGCCGCCCATTTGAATTCTGGGTAGAAATCCCAATGCCTGATGGGGCAAAAACATTGTCGCGGGTGGTTCTGGGTACATATCGTCAGGCCCCCCATTCCCTCCCTCCCTCCGTGAAATCAACGGCAGACAATCATTTTGTTATACCAATAAAATAAAAACTAGCAGGATCTTATTAAATGGCATAAGACAAAATGTCACATTTATTGTGAATACAAAAAGAATCCTAGTAGGCAGTCAGTTATAGCTATAACATTTCATTCAGTTTCACATTCATTCACACATTCGTTCATACATACACAGGTTCTGTAGCTGCTGTATAGTTACCAGTCCTGAATGTAGCTTGAGTTCGTGGCTTGGGTTCGTAGCTTGTGGCAGCTAACTGGCCAGGAAAGCCGGGCACAAGGAAGAGCTGGGTCTCTGTTGGGCATGCACCGATGCCCTTCCATTTGGCAGCAGAACGTTACCCTCCAAAGTCTTCCATCTCACCCATCCTTTTTGTAGGCTTTAGTTTGAATTCCAGAGTCTATAGGTCTTGCTGTGTCATGCTGCCTCTGGGTTCGGTGTGATTGATCACCCGTCAATTGCAGACATGACTTTCAGCCTAGGACCTGGCTTTGATGTTTCTTCAATTGTACTTTTGTTCTTTTCTTTTGAGGGTGGACTCCTCTTACTTTGTCAGGGCTGTTGTCTGCATCTTCAGCCGTTGGGTGTTTACACTTTATTTCATCAGGACAGGCTGGGGCTGGGGGTTGATTCCATCATCCATACATACCTCATTCACACAGCTAAACTAAACTAATAAGATTACAGCAGGGTTTTGCAAAAAATGAAGGTTGCAGCAAGCTTTTACAAAATGGAGTGAGCATTTTAAAATGGAGTTTGAGTTACAATATGGACAAGTGTAAGGAATGGCAAACTGTAAACAGAAGTTACAATGTTGAAACAGTGTAAGTTTCAGCGATTTAAGCAGCAATTGGATTGAAAGTGAAACTCAATTAGCCAGTTATTGCAGTAACTGGTTTTATGAATGAATGTTGTTTCATTCATAAAACTTTGCTTATGAAGTTATATTAATAAAGTGAACAATTAAAAACAATTTCATTTATCAGTTCTATAGTTTTGCGCCTTTTTTCCTGGGTTACCTGTGCAGACATCGTACCACGGCAAGCATGGAGCCCGCTCAGATCACGGTCACCGTATGTCTCCTGGGTGCTGGAAGACGCGGTACTGCATTGCTACACAGCAGCAGCTTATTGCCTTTTGACAGCAGACAGTGCAGTATGACTGGTAGCCATCGTCGCCGTAATCCAGAGTGCTCTTTTAGCCGACCTCGGTGAGGTCGGTCAGGGGCACCTGAGCAAACATGGGAGTGACTCAGCCAGGTCATTTCCCTTTTAAGTTTTGTCTCATGGTGATTCAGTCCTGCCGACAGTCCTATTGCACCGTCTTCTGCCAAGCACCCAGGAGATGACAATGGCGAGCAGTCATACTGCACTGTCTGCTGCCAGCAAGATGTATAAAGATAGATGAAGTGGAGCAAAACAAGAAATAGACCAGATTTGTTTTGTATTCATTTTCTCCTCCCTTCCTCCCTTCCTGCATGAAATCAACGGCCTGCTAAACCCAGGGTTTTGAGTTCTATCCTTGAGGGGGCCATTCTGTTTCTCCTTTATGCAAAGCCACCCCCTTTGTTGATTTTAATACCCTGTAAGCCAACCTTGTAAGCCATGTTGTCAGTCGCCCCTCCCGCCATCAAAGCAATGGCAGACAGTTGTTTCACGCCCTTTTCCCTGGATTGCCAGAGCAGACGCCATAGCACAGCAAGCATGGAGCCCGTTCAGCTCACCGCAGCAGTTATGACCATTGTAAACACCTCGCGCATTATCGTGCAGTTCATGCAGAACCAGCACCTGAAAAACCAGGCGAGGAGGCGACGGCAGTGTTGTGATGAGGACATGAACACAGATTTCTCTAAAACCGCGGTTCCCAGCAATTTGGAGATCATGGTGTTATTGAGGCAGGCTCATGCCGTGGAACACCGATTCTGGGCCTGGAAAACAAGTACAGTGTGGTGGGACTCCATAGTGTTGCAGATTTGGGATGATTCCCAGTGGCTCTGAAACTTTCGCGTGCATAAGGGCACTTTTATGGAACTTTGTGACTTGCTTTCTCCTGCCCTGAAGCGCAAGAATACCAAGATGAGAGCAGCCCTCACAGTTCACAAGCGAGTGGCAATAGCCCTGTGGAAGCTTGCAACGCCAGACAGCTACCGGTCAGTCAGTAATCAATTTGGAGTGGGCAAATCTACTGTGAGGGTTGCCGTGATGCAAGTAGCCAATGCAATCATTGAGCTGCTGCTATCAAAGGTAGTGACTCTGGGAAATGTGCAGATTATACTAGATGGCTTTGCTGCAATGGGATTCCCTAACTGTGGTGGGGCTATAGACAGAACGCATATCCTTATCTTGGGACTGGACCACCAGGGCAGCCAGTACATAAACCGCAAGGGGTACTTTTCAATGGTCCTGCAAGCACTGGTGGATCACAAGGGACGTTTCACCAACATCAACGTGGGATGGCGGGAAAAGTTCATGAGGAACTCTGGTCTGTTTAAATGGCTGCAGGAAGGGATTTACTTCCCAGACCAGAAAATAACTGTTGGGGATGTTGAAATGCCTATAAAAAGAAAAGGAGCACTTGTGGCACCTTAAAGACTAACAAATTTATTTGAGCATAAGCTTTCGTGAGCTACAGCTCACTTCATCGGATGCATACAGTGGAAAATACAGTGGGGAGATTTTATATACACAGAGAACATGAAACAATGGGTGTTACTATACACACTGTAACAAGAGTGATCAGGTAAGGTGAGCTATTACCAGCAGGAGAGCTGGAGGCGGGGAACCTTTTGTAGTGATAATCAAGGTGGGCCATTTCCAGCAGTTGACAAGAACGTGTGCTGATCACTCGTTACAGTGTGTATGGTAGCTGTAGCTCACGAAAGCTTATGCTCTAATAAATTGGTTAGTCTCTAAGGTGCCACAAGTACCCCTTTTCTTTTTGCGAATATTCCCATTGTTATTGCTGCTTGGTGTGTGCTCCACAATCTCTGTGAGAGTAAGAGGGAGACATTTCTGGCGGGGTGGGAGGTTGATGCAAATCGCCTGGTCACTGAATACGTGCAGCCAGACACCAGGGCGGTTAGAAGAGCACAGCAGGAAGCGCTGCACATCAGAGTAGCTTTGAAAATCAGTTTCATGACTGGCCAGGGTACTGTGTGACACTTCTGTTTGTTTCTCCTTGATGAAAACCTGCCCCCTTGGTTGCCTCTAAATTCCCTGTAAGTCACCCGCCCTCCCCCCTTCGATCACAGTCTTGCTTGCAAAGGAAACAAAGTCACTATTGTTTAAAAACATGTATTCTTTATTAATTGATTATAAAAGTAGGGAGATAACTCACAAGGTAGCCCGAGTGGGGTGTGGGAGGAGGGTAGGAGGGAAGGAAAAGGCCACTTTAAAACATCTTGAATGACAGCCTTCTGTTGCTTGGGCTGTCCACTAGGGTGGAGTGGTTGGGTGCCCGGAGCCTCCCCACACACGTTCTTGGGTGTCTGGGTGAGGAGGCTATGGACCTTGGGGAGGAGGGAGGGTGGTTAAACAGGGGCTGCAGCAGCAGTCTGTAATCCTGCTGCTGTTCATGAACCTCCACCAGATACCGGAGCATTCCGTTTGATCCCGCAGTAGCCCCAGCATTTCCTCATGCCTCCTCTGATCTTCCTGCCACCACCTCTCCTCACGTTCATAGGCCACTTTCCTGTACTCTGCTATTGTGTCCCTCCACACAGCTCTGTCAGTGCCGGACAACTGCATGAGCTCAGAGAACATGTCATCGCACGTGCGTTTTTTTCGCCGCCTTATCTGAGATAACCTTTGGGACGGAGGAGGAAGGCTTGAAACATTTGCAGCTGCTGGAGGAAAAAAAGGAAGTGAAGTATTTTAAAAGATACATTTTACAGAACAATGGCTATACTCTTTCACGGTGAACAACACTATTTACATTACATAGCACATGTGATTTTGGTACAAGGTCGCATTTTGCATCTTATATTGAGTGCCTGCAGCTTTGGTGTTAGAGATCACATGCGCAGTACCAGGCAACAGAATTCGGCTTGCAGGCGGCCATGGTAAGCCATAGTCTTTCGGCTTCTGCAACCTTCATAACAGCAGCGCCCTCCTCTCCCATACCAAGCAAAGCACATTGAGTTGGCCATTTAGTGCTGCGGTTTTCCTGTTAACATGCAGCAGCAGAAACCAAACTAACCGCCCCCCATCCAATTCTCTGGGATGATCACTTTACCCCTCCCCACACTGCGTGGCTTGTATCAGGGAAGATCCCTGCTAGGCAAACGTGAACAGCTCAGTGCCAATGCCCCCCACTGCGTGGCTAACTGCGGTAAGGATTTCTTTTCAGCCACAGGCAAACAGCCCAGTCGGAACAGCCACCTCTGTATGTCCCCTTAATTAAATTCCCCTATTTCAACCAGGTTACCATGAACGATATCACTCTCCTGAGGATAACACAGAGAGATAAAGAATGGATGTTGCTTGAATGCCAGCAAACACCGAGACCATACGCTGCCAGGCGTTGTCATGCAATGATACCAAATTACTTGCTACTAGCATGGCCTGGTAAAGTGTCCTACCATGGAGGACGCAATCAGGCTGCCCTCCCCAGAAACCTTCTGCAAAGGCTTTTAGAGTACCTCCAGGAGAGCTTCATGGAGATGTCCCTGGAGGATTTCCGCTCCATCCCCAGACATGTTAACAGACTTTTCCAGTAGCTGTACTGGTCACAAATGCATCCCAAGACCTCAGGGCTACTTAATCATTAAAAAACACTTGCTTTTATAACATGTATTATATTTAAAAAGGTACACTCACCAGAGGTCCCTTCTCCGGCTTCATTGGGTTGGGAGGGTATTTCAGTCAGGGTGATAAAAAGATCCTGGCTGTCAGGGAGAACGGTGCGCTGTGTGCTCTCCTCAAGCCCGTTGTCCTCCTCCTCCTCATCTTCCCCATCTGCAAAATCCTCAGCCATGGCGGAGAGTACCCCATCGTCGGAGTCCACAGACAGGGATGGGGTAGTGGTGGCGGCCCCCCCTAGAATTGCATGCAGCTCAGTGTGGAAGCGGCGTGTCTGGGGCTCTGTCCTGGAGCGTCCATTTGATTCTTTGGTTTTCTGGTATGCTTGTCTGAGCTCCTTAAGTTTCACATGGCACTGTGTTGTGTCCCTGCTGTAGCCTCTGTCCTTCATGGCCTCGGAGATTTTTTGAAATGTTTTGGCATTTCGTCTTTTGGAACGTAGTTCTGATAGCACGGATTCCTCTCCCCATACAGCGATCAGATCCTGTACCTCCCGTTTGGTATATGCTGGAGCTCCTTTTCGATTCTGGGACTGCATGGTCACCTGTGCTGATGAGCTTGCTTGGCCAAACAGGAAATGAGATTCAAAAGTTCCTGGGGCTTTTCCTGTAAAACTGGCCAGTGCATCCAAGTTTAGAGTGCTGTCCAGAGCAGTCACAATGGTGCACTGTGGGATAACTCCCGGAGGCCAATACCTTTGAATTGCGCCCACACTAACCCTAATTCGAAACGGCAATGTCAATTTCAGCGCTAATCCTCTCGTTGGGGAGGAGTACAGAATTTGGTTTTAAGAGCCATTTATGTTGAAAAAAATGGCTTCGTTGTGCGGACGGCTGCAGGGTTAATTCGATTTAACGCTGCTAAATCTGACATAAACTCATAGTGTAGACTAGGCCTAGGTGTCTATCTGGAAGAGGAAAGCCTCTCTCAGCCTGGTCTACACTAGGACTTTAGGTTGAATTTAGCAGCATTAAATCGATGTAAACCTGCACCCGTCCACACGATGAAGCCCTTTTTTTCGACTTAAAGGGCTCTTAAAATCGATTTCCTTACTCCACCCTGACAAGTGGATTAGCGCTTAAATCGGCCTTGCCGGGTCGAATTTGGGGTACTGTGGACACAATTTGACGGTATTGGCCTCCGGGAGCTATCCCAGAGTGCTCCATTGTGACTGCTCTGGACAGCACTCTCAACTCAGATGCACTGGCCAGGTAGACAGGAAAAGAACCGCAAACTTTTGAATCTCATTTCCAGAGACTGCGGGAACTGTAGGATAGCTACCCACAGTGCAACACTCTGGAAGTCGACACTTGCCTCGGTACTGTGGAAGCACTCCGCTGAGTTAATGCACTTAAAGCATTTTCTGTGGGGACACACACACTCGAATATATAAAAATGATTTCTAAAAAAGCGACTTCTATAAATGCGACCTAATTTCGTAGTGTAGACATACCCTCAGACAAACAACTGAAATGTGAATTCAGATCAAGTCCACAAATGTGTGGAACTCTGGTGACTTCTTGTTGACTACCTTGTCAAAAACAATGGATGATTTTGAGTGCCCAGTCTGTGACGCCTGGGACCTGATTTTTTTTCAGACGCGCTGAGCACCCCACTCCAATTCAAGTCAATGAGATCTGGCAGCCACACTGCTGTGGGGCTCTGAAGAATCAGGCTCAAGCTGTCTTAAATTGAACTCTCCCAAAATTAAGGCACACAATCAGCAGCTATTTTGGAAATATTTGGGCCTAATTTTATAAGGTATTCTCTTCCTTGTACAGACTGAGTCTAAGGCACTGTATTGTTAGAAGCATCTTTACTTATCTGGTAAAAGAGCTTTCCCTTTCCCCAATGGGCATGATTTCCTTCAGTAACCATTCCTTCAGAAGATGGCTCTGTACCTGTTGTTGTGGGACACTTATGAAGTAGAAAACATCTTCTAAATGCAGTAGTCATTTAAGCATACATGTTATAATGCATTCAGACTCTCATGTGACAAAATCCATAGCCTCATGAAGGAATTTTCTGATAAACATACAGTAAGTTTCCATTGCTAGGGCAAAATTACAATTTACAAAACAAAGATGTATTCAGCACCACCTATAGTTAAAGTTTATAGTATTAAATAAAGCGCCAGTGAAGTGCTTTAGAATCCTTCAAAATGAGAGGCAATGTACCAATGCAAAACCATAGGGATATATGTTCCCTGTTCTCCAGACAAGGAGTGCAAAGGAGTTAAAATAAACAGAAACATGCATAAAAAAGTGGGAGAGCAGCTTGTGATACAGCATGTTAATACCCTGTGGTAAACATCTCCAGGACAGGAGGAGCAGGGCTCCTCTTTTTATACAGCAGAGAATAGTACAGACATCTTTCTACTACCTGACACCAGTCCTCCCCACAACCTTTACTATACACCTGCAGACCGTACAGCAGTAATGATATAAATTAATGCTCTCTGATGCAGCATCCGTATGCTGTTGTGCAGGAACCACAGGCTGTGGGGTCACGGTCATTTGCTTATTATCCATTGTCTGATGATGGGATTTTAATCACAAATACAAAATTCTTGCATAGATACAATTTACACCAGTGCTGTACGTTACAAATCATACTGCACTGGTGAAGACTGTATCTACCCGAGGGGTTTGAACTGGTGCAGCCACAAAAATTGCTGTGTGGACAAGGCCCCAGACAATGGATGAGAGATGAAGACGAGAGAACAACATCACAGAACAGATGTTGTGCTCCCAGTGCTTAATGAGTTCCTGGAAGGCACGCACCTACGACAGTGATGAGCCTGGTATAACAACCTGAATAGAATAGATGACTAGCAGACAGTGACCTGCATCCAACAAACTGCCATCCTTCAGAAGTTGAGTCTTGTGCTGATGAGAACATCTGCAGCCTGTGATTTCTTCATGTTACAAGTTAATGCTGCCCTCTCATCTTAACAAATGTGACATCCATATTTTTCGGAGAGGGAATCCTGAGTCCTCCTACCTCCAACTAACCATGCCCTCATTTCGTTTCTAGTCTTCCAGTTCTGCTTCTGGGGATGCAATTGCTGAGGCACAATACTATATAGACACTTGTATCTAGCACCGGGTATTTTGAGGCTTTTTGTATACCGTCTCACACTCAATCTACACCATGCAAGACAAAGGAACATCTGTCCCTTTATTATGGTCATTACCATAATGATGATTACTCAGAGAAAAAGAAAAGATAATTAAGAGTGAAAATTAAATGACAAGATTTTCACATTTACATGCTGTTCTAATCAAGTAAACTAGCCTAATCAACTACATTAAAAGATCACCTTATAAGGTGATCTTTTAAAACCCAGAAATCTCACGTTACAGGGGCTAAAGCCCTATGGTAACTTTTATTACGAGTAAAAAAGATTATTTCTAACTGGTGTTATAGGATGTTGTGAAAGTGAGTTTAGGTTAATCAGTCCCTTGTTCCAAATAAAGATCCCTGCTTCTTTTGAAATTGCTAAAGAAGGCATTGAGATGGTACATTCAAGCATCTATGGCAAGCTTTTTATTCATTTATTTTGTATGGACAAGGAAGAGTGTTTTTCAGGAAGAGTTTACATATAATTTTGTAACATTTAATGATCAACACTTGTCTAAAGTATGAACACCTAGTTAAATAATTAATGTTACTATTATGACCAGCCAAGGAATTTACTACTTATTCTAAAGTGAAACTTAACACATAATTCTACAGTAGCCAAATAAATCCAGTTCTACATTGTGCTTTTAACTTTGAAATACATATTAGTGATTCCTTGCACATTTGTAACATAACAGCCATAGTTAACTTAAACTGTTTTTTGTTCCATGAATATTTGACATAATTGGTTTAGGCAGAGACAAAAACCAGAACTCACAGTTCAGTAGCAGATTGCAAAATGCAGCTCTGGGCTCATGACTGCATAATTAATTTGATTTATAGTTGCAAAGATGCATGTATGGTTCATCTGAATTTACTGATGCATGTTCGATGTTCAGCTGAACTGTTTATTGTCCTGTGTTAATTTTAACAGTGGAAGTTCATTTGGAACCTTCCTCAGAAAATTTTAAGGAGTATGCCACTGTCACTCTGTTAATCACTAATGACCTTGTCCTGCTGAATGGTGTTGGACACCTTCAATTCCCAATGAAGAACCTTACAGGAGGTGTTTGGCACAATGTAGGATTAGGCCCCAGTTAAGTTACCCATTAATCTTTTTTTTCATGTTTCCCCTGCTTCTTTGTTAACATAGAGCTCTTCTCTATCCTTCCACTCAATATGGTACTCTCCCTGCAGTACCCTTCTCTTCTGTAGCTTGTGCCTCCAGGAAAACCTACATCTCTCTGCCTCATCTATTCACTCTTTTAATTGCTCTCAAACTGTATTTTCCGTCTGTAACTGTGGCATTTGGGATGATACACCAAATAAGACTGTGCATTGTATGTGTAATGCAGACAGACCCTGGTCGTCGGCAGGCAGGATTGAACCTGGGGCCTCTGGAGCTTAGTGCATGAGCCTCTAGCTCATGAGCTAAAAGTCAATTCACTATTAGACACGGCTGTAGAGGAGACTTATTAATTGCTTTCTAAGTGGTCTCAGTGCCACTAGAGGGGACAGAACACCACACCCAGAAGGTGTGTGGGTTACATATGAAATTTGGAATTAATCCACAGACAGAAATATTATAAAAACTTAAACATAATCAAGTTGATCATGATACTCATCAGGAAAAGAGCTATTTCATATATGGTCTCCACTCTTAAGGGAAGACTCTCTAATCTGCTTGTGTGTTCATTTTCATTAAAAAAACACAAGCTTCAGTTTAGCCTGGAAAAAAGAATGAGCACTAATAACCCACCAGCCAGGATTTGGCAATTTCCAATTCCAGAACACACATCTGCGGTGTAAGCAAGCCACATAGATTTGGGGAAAATGCTGAGTTTTGATGGTACAAAGTCTATGAAAATCTGTGGGATCTTACTCATAAACCTACAGGTACAGTATGTCTCATTCCTTTATGCTACTATAGGGAAAACTGCAAGATGGAAAAAATACTTAATACATTTTTCCAGAGAGGAGTGTAAAAGAATTATTCCTCCTGTTACCAAGTTTGCTAATTATTATTTTGTCTCTTACTTAGACACTGTTAGTAATATCATAAAATTCAATCTGTGCTATCGGAAATGCTGGGGCAAGGGTATAGGTGGCGTGGGAGCACTTTCTCTTCAAGAAAAAAATTATTAAAATATTAGGTTTTTTGCTACTTTGAGGTCAATAATACATTGTTTTACTTTTTATATAAAAAAAGATCTCTGGACCAAATTCTTCCTTGATGTAATTCCAAATGAAGCAATTAGAATTACACCAGAGATTATCATGGCTCTCCTGAAAATTTTAAAGAATCCATTTGATCTAACATCGTTTGTGGATTCTGCACTGTATTTATTTTTGAGCATACAAACAAAACAATTCTGTATTTGTTCTCTTCCAAATTTAGCTACAGAAGTGAGAGGGAATAGCTTTTTTCCTGCTTTTTGATTTTGCTGGATTGTGCAGGATTCATGAAGTTCAGAGTATTTAAAATGCTGCAATTGAAATGCTGATCATGGAAGGCCTATCTTAAAAGCTTAGTGTTGAACAGAGAGGCCAACTTTTAGTTTTGACACCTTCACTAAGTGTGAGGCTTTCACAACCCCACATAACTGCCTTAAGAATCACTGTTTTGTTCGGAAGGAAGAAAATTGTTATAATATGAAAGGTTTTTAAATTTTTAAGAAGCATTGAGCATCCAAGGGTATGTCTACACTGCAATAAAAGCCCAGGGTTTGAACTCGGGTTCAAGCCTAACCGTCCTTCCGTATACACACAAACTAACCCAGGGTCCCAGGACACCACGGGGGTGGAGAGGCTGAGGCTGAGTCAAGCTGGGACCAAGTTTCAAGTCCTGTTGCTTTGCAGTATAGATGCAGCCCCACTGGACTCATGCTCTGGGTGTCTGTCAGAAATATCTCACAATCCTATGGGCTGACTTTCCTTGTCCACTAGACAGTCAAGTTTTGTGGACAGTCAAGTTTTCCCACACTGCACTACAAACAAAGGGCTAGAGTGACCAACTTGGGGAGGGTGCTAGGAAGTCTGGGATTGGGGTGGTTGGGGCCTGCATAATACAGATGATGGAGCCTGAGGTTGAGACACAGGGTTCAACAATTTTTATTCCGGGGTTACAGATGAGTGTAGATGCTCAAGATACAAGTTAACAAACCTAGCGTCTGCTTACTTGAGTTCTACTAACTGTGGGCTTACATTGTAGTGTAGACTTACCCCAAAAATTCAAATGTAGTTGATAAGGCTGCACGGCACCTCTGAGAATCAAATCCCATACCTATACTGGTTCATGAAGGCATACTTCAGTGGTCCTTAAGATATTCATAGCTGGACTGTTTCAAAAAAGAAATCCATCTGTGGACTATCACCCATCTGAACTTCCCATTCTCAGTCTCCATTCACATATGAAGCAATTAGGATACTAGTAGCCACCTACATACAGACACCAGAGACTTTTGGCAGAGATGGAACCCAGAACCTGCTGGTAAAAGTACAAACCCCATACAGCTCACACTAAAGGAGCATCTCCAACAGCTGTCTAAGAAGTGAGTGCTTATAAGTTACTCGATCAGATCTTTATATAGCTGAAAAGTGATCATGTTCTGGGAATCTAGTCTTTGCTCTGTCCAGAATGGATGAATGCCTGACACTTCTCAGGAACGAGGTCTGTAGTTAGTTTGAAATCTGTATACACACTGGCCAATCAATTTCATTTTACCTCCTGTTATTACTCAATATGATCACTAATACAGAAGGTGCTGATATAGATATCTAACCATCTGTTAATTAAAGAACTAATTAAGATAAAAATCTCTTCCATTTACTATAAGAAAAGATCCGCCCAGGAAATTAAGAACTACACCCTGTGCCATTGCATCTATGTGAGGAAGTGAGCAGCTACATTATGCTCTATAATTCAGATAAATAATCAATTGATGGCACAAACTTGGAATGAAACAGTAAAAAGCTTTAAAGAGAAACTGTCAAGTTTGTTAAGACCAAATTTTACCTACCTCTTAATCTTATTCCTTAACAAAAAAGAAATGTTAAATCTGACTTTCAATGGAGTCCAGCTAACTCCTCCACCCACTCATTAGAATTAAGGGTCCCATATATTAATCCTTCATTACTTATCACCCCATATCATGTACACCACCCAGAACCCTTTTCATCTCTCCTGCATGCCTCAACTGCCTCTTGTCATCTCTCATGGAGAGCTCTCCAGTTGGCTGGGATACTTGCAGGGGGAGTGGGTGAGCCCACATTACACAGGGCCAGCAGGCTCCCCATCAATCTCATGGAGATTAAGCGGAAGAGGCAGTACAGCTCCAGGCTGCATTAGCTTTTCTGCAGTGCCCCAATGCACTAAGAAGCCCTCCGGGTCCTACCTGTGCCTTTAAAGGGGGACGCTGTGGGTAGCTAAGGCTAGGAGAATCTGTAACAGGAAATCAGGGGCACAACAGGGAAGGGGAGGACAGAGGGCCCAGGCCACCTTCCCTTGGCCCTTGACCAGAGCTCAGTGGCATAATGGTGGAGTCCCTTCTCTGCTGGCATGATGGAAGGCAGCTTGGCCAAATTTAAGTGGCATTTTGACCCCGTGCACCAGGTCACACCACCACTCAAATTTGCTCCACCCAGGCAAGTAACCTGGACCCTGCCCTTAGCAACATTCTGGTTGCAGCTCTGCAGGATATGTAGTGGCCCTCACCTTCTGAAAAGTCCATTGGTCTAGGGAGGATCATGGGACTTGGGGCCAGATGGTCAGGGGCAAACCCTTTCTCCCACCCTGCTGGAACAACATAGAGGAAACTCTCTTATTCCCCCGCGCTGCACTTAGTTTTCTTTCCTTTTATCCCATTCCACATATTTTACACCATGGGAGAGTGTAATAGAGTCCTGAGTTTAGCCAGCATGGTTTTGCTCTAAGGGAATATATTTCAGTTTCCAGCTTTCAGTTGGGCATTTCTGACTAAACTGCAGAAAATGGGGAAAAAATGGGTTTAGAATAACATCATCTATGTGTCCTGTATATTCTAGAGGGACAAGTTATCCATTGTTGTGCTAATATTTTAAAAGGGTCAACAGGATGACCCAGCTGATTATAGGCCTGTCAGCCTGACATTGATCAAGGACAAAGTAACTGAATGGCTGATACAGGACTCAATTAATAAATAATTAAATGATGGTAATATAATTAATGCCTATCAACACAGGCTTGTGAAAAATAGATCATCAGATTAATTTGATATCCTTTTTGAGGAGATTACAAGTTTGGCTGATAAAGGTAATAATGCTATTTTGTATATTTAGACTTCTGTAAGGCATTTGACTTGGTACTGCATTTTGATTAAAAAACTAGAATAATACAAAGTCAATATAGCACACATTAATTAGAATCAGTACTAGCTAACTGATAGGTGTCAAAAATGTAATTTGAGCTGGGAAATCATCATTAAGTGGGTGTGTTTCTAGCAGCATCCCACAGGGATCAGGTCTTGACCCTATGCTATTTCACATTTTTATTGATGACCTGGAAAAAACAAAATCATCACTGATAAAGTTTAAAGATGACTCAAAAAATGGGGGAGAGGTAAAAAAAACAGGTCACCAATACAGAGCAATCTGGATCTCTTGGTAAATTGGGCACAAACAAATAATGTGTGTTTTAATACAGCCAAATATAAAGCTGTACATCTAGTAACAAAGAGCGTAGGCCATACTTACAAGATAGGGGACTCTATCCTAGGAAGCACTAACTCTGAAAACTCAAACGCAAGAAACCTGCCATGATTCACTTTTTCCCTGGCCACTTCCTCCTTTGGCCTCACTTGCTTCTTCCTGGCATCTTTAGCCAGCCCTTCCCAGGGCTCTTTCCCCAGTGACTTTTCAGCAGGGCTATTCTAGTCTTAGCCCAGTCTCTGAAGAACATCCCCCAACTACTGTATCTTATATCCTGCTCCCTTTCCCATCACAAATTGCAGCCTAGTCTACAATTCCCAAGCATCCCTTTGGAAACAGACTCCCAGAATGATATGCTGTTCTGGGCTGGAATTTAGAACAGGATTGGCTGGGTTTAGGCCTACCCTTAAAGGGACAGCCCACCCAATTACACATGATAATAGTATTGCTATATACCACATTCATTGCTACTTTCTACTTGTTTACATGAAACTGTGGATGGAGATAGAACAGCTTTTATTCTGTCTCACCAATTTTGATTTAGTTTTTAATGGAACTTAATGGCAGTGAATTATAATGTGAGGCAATAGTCTGGTTTTCGACTAACCCAATTCTTTCAAATCATCTTCTAGATACATGTATTTTTCTCAGTTGTATGCAATGCTTCTAATTTTTTTGTATTTTAATGTTTCTGAATGTGACATTCTAGCTTTGATGGCAAAATCAATAAAGACAGTATTTTGAGAGAGACTCTGAGGGCTAATTTAGGGCAGACAGAATAGCCTCAGAAGATTGAAGTGTGTAGCAAATATAGTATTGTCTAGTAATATAGGAAATATCTTATTCTGTCCATTTTAATTTGCATCCACAATGCAGCTACAATACCCAGGCTTTCCATTTCTTTCGCCCTTTATATTTCTATTCACAGTGGTGGGTACTAGTGATTGCTGTTTGAACTTGGGGGTGTAGTTATGAGAATCCCAAACCAAGCCCCCAGTGGGAAGAAATTCAAGATCGTTCCCCTCTATTCGACATTGGTGAGGCCTCATCTGGAGTATTGTGTCCAGTTTTGGGCCCCACACTACAAGAAGGATGTGGATAAATTGGAGAGAGTCCAGCGAAGGGCAACAAAAATGATTAGGGGTCTGGAACACATGACTTATGAGGAGAAGCTGAGGGAGCTGGGATTGTTTAGCCTGCAGAAGAGAAGAATGAGGGGGGATTTGATAGCTGCTTTCAACTACCTGAAAGGGGGTTCCAGAGAGGATGGCTCTAGACTGTTCTCAATGGTAGCAGACGACAGAACGAGGAGTAATGGTCTCAAGTTGCAGTGGGGGATATTTAGTTTGGATATTAGGAAAAACTTTTTCACTAAGAGGGTGGTGAAACACTGGAATGCATTACCTAGGGAGGTGGTAGAATCTCCTTCCTTAGAGGTTTTTAAGGTCAGGCTTGACAAAGCCCTGGCTGGGATGATTTAACTGGGAATTGGTCCTGCTTCGAGCAGGGGGTTGGACTAGATGACCTTCTGGGGTCCCTTCCAACCCTGATATTCTATGATTCTATGGAGTTTCCTCCACATTCCTCTATTGGAGGTAGGCCGGAGATGGAATTTAACTCCATACATAGACAGACACATCAGAAGAAGCAGAGGAATTGGCCCCTGAACTTCATGGAGGACCTCTGCACCTACTCTGGCTCAAGGGCCCCCTGTTGCTCTATCTGGCTCGGTCAGTGTAGCTCTGCTGAAGCCTTGCTGTGGCTAGAGGTAGGGGAGGGGCAAATGGAATGCATGACGACGACTTTCATCCAAGAGATCTGTGCACCATGGTCCTCTGCAAGTTAATCTAGAGGGTTTGATCTAGAGTTTGGAGGTCCTGCTTAATTCTCCTGATCTGGCCATTATCTTGATCTCTCACACCCTCACAAAAAACCCAAACTAAATCATGAACAAAATACTTCTATTTGTTACTCTCTGCAAGCATGCATAATGCTGGCAGTAACAGTGCATGCCTGGGGGAAAATATGATTGACTTGTCAAGCAACATGAAGTATTTAACTTACATTTGTTCATAGTGTTGTCATTTTGCTGCTCAATCCCTGCCTCATTCACTGAATGTGGAGTGTCACATTAATGGATGGTGAGCAGTTTCTGAAGGGAGAACAGTGAATGCTTTGAACTCTTTAGTGATTTGCTGTTTCACACATTTTTATGCATAAAGGCACACTTGATGCAATAAAGTATTTCATGCATTTGCCTTACAGTTTTAAAACAAACCTTTTTGTGGAGAATACAGTGGAGGTGGCAGAGTTCAGAGTGCTGGGTAGGATGACTCTCTCAGGGTCCACGGATGTTTGTGTTGTGCAGCACAAGTAATAGCTCCTTTAAAGAGGAGCAGTGTGTGTGGCCATTCTTGCCTAATGCTGACTGCAACATACGCATAGTGGGGGCCAAGGGCCAAACAAACACCTCATAGTTTCAGACTAGCTATCAAGTTCTCAAACTTTTATACTATACTCATCACTTGGATACCCGAACAATTGTCTTCATATGTTGTTTTGATTCTTCCCTCCTTCCACATAGATTTTTATTTATACGATGAGGAAAAGCTAAGACAGTCTATACTTTCTTCTGAAGTGCACAAAAGGTTGTTAGCGAGATAAGGTGGGTGAGGGAATATTTTTTATTAGACCAACTTCTGTTGATGAGAGAGACTGGAAGAAGAGCTCTGTGTAAGCTCAAAAGCTTGTCTCTCTCACCAACACAAATTGGCCCGATAAAAAAATATTACCTCACCCACCCTCTCTCTCTAATATCCTGGGACTGACACAGCTACAACACTACCATGTACAACAAAGTTTGTCTGATTCTTTTTGTGTTCCATAGTCACAGGCTAGCTTCCAAAGATGCTCTCTCTCCTATGATCATGAGTCACCCTGTAGCAGGCTGCTTCGTTATTCCCATGAAACACAGCTGCCATGGGTGGTCATGGTTGCGCAGAGAGTGGAGGCTGCTCATGTAAACTGGGTCCTTCCATGAAGGAGTTTGAGTATCAAGGCCAAATTCTTGAATTTGATGCTGTGTTTCAAGGAAGCCAATGCAGAAGTGGTGAAGTATTCTTTGCAGACTCTGTTGCTGGGTAGGCAGAATGCTAGCAAGATTTCTCAAGGGCAGTGGTTTCCTGGTTTAGGTATAGTGAATTTTAATAATCATTCCTAGAGCCAAGGAATATGGCAAGTCAGCCTGGTAGACTATTTGAGAATCAAGAAGTAGTGAGGAATGTAGAATGACCCAAATCTGCAGCTTCCCTTGATGGAGGATGGGTGAGGTGAATTTTTCAAAGCACTTTCCTCTTCCCACTTGCATAATCTCTGCCTTGCCCAGGTTCACCTTCACCATCTATTCTCCATCCAGGAACTGATGGTCTCAGGCACTAGAATAGCTGGGAGATGGTGCCATTAGCCTTTGTTGTTAATGAAATATAGAGCTAGGTGCCATCTAGATATTGTTATTTTCTCCTAATGGTTTCATATAGATGTTGAACAGAGAGATAATTGAGGGACATCACCAATGAGGATATTAGAGTTAGAGAAATACTTGCCCATCAAAACATTTTGGGTTAATCTCAGAAGCATTGGCACAATCTCAGTGCATTCCCATTCATCCCTACTATGTCTCTGAGGTGATAGTGGAGTATTTGGTGATCAACAGTATCAGATGCCACAGTGCGATCCAGTTTTGGGAGTCTGGAAGCATGTCCTTGTCCTTCAGTGCAACCAATGCAGTTTTCATTCTGTGTCTTTGCCTGTTGTGAGAAAGCGCGGATTCTAGCAACTGTTAGGAGTAGTTGGAGACGACTCTTTGGTAGCTTCTTCATTAACTGGACCCTGTACTCTCTTTCCTACTTTGTGCACCCAGTCACATAGGATTTTTACTTAACTCTGAAGGATAGGGCATTTCCTTTACTTTGCAACTGTATAATATAATTATATTGACACAAACCCAATCAGACAGCATTGCATGGGAGGATTGAGGGACTTACGTACACTAGCCTATGCTCATGAAAGTTCAATAAACAGGGCCTAGACTATTTACAAAACAGAGAAGCCATTGAATCTCCCAATGAAGGGTAGTAAAAAAATTTCCATCTCAACTATTTTTTGACGGAAAACTGGGTTTTCAACTAAACATTTTTTTGCAAAAACTGTCCGCTTTCTGTTGAAAAATTTTGATTTTTCATCAGAAACCTGAAAAAAAAATTTTAGTGAAAAATTTTGTTTTTTCAATGAAAAGCCAAAATTTTCCATGGAAAAACCCTCATTTTCCAACCAATTCTACTCCCAGCACGTCAACTGGCCTGTTTCATGCTCCCATCATCCACTCCTACATTCTATTCTCCAAGACTCCTGGCTTTGCCTAAGTTAGAAAGGGGTTCTAGGCATGTTGTGGGAAGAAAGAGACACCTCATTGGACAGAAAGGGGCAGAAGAGAGGGGGGCTGCTATAAGGGGTTCTCCATGAAAGTAAGAGCAATCTAACTCAAGCCTTCATGGAGTTTAAGGAGTTGGTTCATTCTTAACCCCTGTAAACCAAACTACAGGGTTCAGTTTGAGAAACTCTTCAGCAAGCCACCCCTGAAGGACTGGCACAGCCCCAATTTACTCATGAAATTGACTAGCGAAGTAGTAGGGTGCATAGCTGGAGATAGGGCATTTTGGGCAGAAGAAACAATTCAAGGAAACAGAAACACAGTAATCTGTTCAATGTTGTCCATGGATAGTTGGAAAATGACTGTAGCAGAAGAAAATGCATTTAGTAAAGGAACTAGCTTGTAAGAAGGGAACTTGCTTTTTTCAGGGTGTTTGTGAGATCTTACCTGGGAATTTCTCCAAGGAGAAAAGGAGTACTTGTGGCACCTTAGAGACTAACACGAAAGCTTATGCTCTAATAAATTGGTTAGTCTCTAAGGTGCCACAAGTACTCCTTTTCTTTTTGCGAATACAGACTAACACGGCTGTTACTCTGAAATCTCCAAGGAGAGTTTAACATCTACAAACTGAACAGAACTGAGTTGCCTCTAAGTTGAGTTTCCCCTTTCTCTACTAATCATTGTTAAAAACATCAAATATACAGCATCCCCACACTGATGACATTAAATATTTTATTTCCTCTGGTATATCCAGAGGTCAGCTGCTGTGAGAACACAGGAACCTCTGTTTTAGAATAAATGAAAACAGCAATTTAATTAACCACTAGGGAAAGGCAGAGACTGAAAATGGTATCTTAAGAAAACAGGCTTAGCTTCTTACTCAAACTGGCACATGAAGATTTAGCTGTGGTACTCCCTTTAATGCCAATGGGAGTTATATAGCTAATTCTCTGTGCAATGCTATGAAAGTTTACCCCAGCTCTGTGCTCTAACATGCTGCCCTTCTAAGTAAAGTGCAAGAATCTAAAGCGAACGTAACAACAAGGCTGATTATTGACTAGATTCAGTGTTAAAATGTACATCCCAAGTGACTCATCTAAGTGCTGCATGGTCTTGAAGGACGCAGTGAAGTGAAAGTGGACTCATCAGGGCTGGAATTAAGTAGGCATGAAGAGGTTCACTTGAGGAGTTGTTTGAAGTTAAAGAAACACATTTCATAGGGCTTTTATGAGAAATGGAATAATCTAGAGCCTGGGTGTCTCAAAATTTCTTATATGTAAGTGGGGAAATAGTCCCGCTCTTGTGGGGAACTTTCCTGGCTTCTGCACTACCCCGGTGAAGTGGGCTAGCAAAAGGATCTGAGTCCTCGCTCCCACTTCCTTTACCCAGTGGCCTCCCTGCCCTTGAGGACTCCCCTTCCACTCTCCTGTCTGGCAGAGTCCTCGTAACTCCAACAAGGCTGGGCCCAGGATTCCTGGGGGACTCGACCCCCAACCCTGCTGTGGTCACCTAGGACAGGGGCTAGGGTGTCCCCACTCCGGGGTACTCTCTCTGCACTGGGCACTTCTCTGACCCACTGACCATTACATACAAGTTAAAGCGAATGCAAGTTAATTAATCAACAATTAATTTTAAAAAGAATAAGGGAAAATGGGAAAGGTTAAAGGAAACACATCACCCCGCTCTGTGGCAGGGAACATCACAAACAGTGTCTCTGGAATGTCAGGGCAGTTCACAGTCTGTTCCTTGTGAGTCCCAGGCCTTCTTCTCAGGCCCTGGCTGTGCTGCAGGGGTGCTGTGGGTTGGACACTCGCTCTGGTGGTGGCCACACGCTCTCAGGCTCTAAGTGGTAGGACCCTTCTGCCCAGTGTCACCCCCGCCCTGTCGGGGTTACGATCCAAACCCAGCCTGTAGAGCCTCTTGACAGAGGCGTTTCCCTGTGCTGGGCCCGCTGCCCAGGATCCCCCTCACTCTTCCCAGCTGCTCACGACACCCGGCTCTGGACTGCTCCAGCCCCAGCCCCACCACTCTGTCTCAGCACGGCTGCTCTGCCTCCAGCTCCCTGGGCTGCTTCTCTGGCTCCTCTGCCTCTGGTTGCTACAGCTCTGCTCCCAGGACAGGTCTGCTCTGCAGGCTGCTTCTGTGACTCTGCTCCCAGCACTGACCTGCTTCCTGGGCTGCTTTTCTGGCCCCTCTGGCTCTGGTTGCTGCAGCTCTCCTCCCAGGCCAAGTCTGCTCTCTCCGGGCCGTGCCTCTGGCTTTGGGGCTGCAGCTCTGCTCCCAGGACAGGGTCTGCTCTGTCTGGGCTGCTTTTCTGGTCCCTTTGGATCTGGCACAGCTTTGCCCCCCAGCTCAGCTTGGGCCCCTGCTTTCTCCTTAGCTTGGCCCCACTCTGTCTGACCCAGACAAATCCAGCTGACACGGAGGGCGGGACCTCCCTGGCCTCCTGACTCCCTGATTAGCCTGCCGGCCCTGTCATTCAGGCTGATCTGGAGCATTGGCCTCTCCCCATTGTTCCTGGGGACTGTCAGTCTCAGGGTCCTGATTCCCCATCGACCCTTCCCTCTTTTTAGTACTTGGAGCTAGCCAACCAAAACACCCCCACTGAATGTTAGTAAGGGGGCAACGGTCCCCTTACATATAGATAAGAGGCAAGATTATAAAGACAACTGGCCAGATTCTTCACTGATTTATATGCTATGCAACTTCATTTAAGTCAATGGAGTTGCACAGGGTGCAAGATAGTGAAGAGTTTGGCCTTATGCTTATTGTCTCAGAAAAAAGTGTAAAATGAGATATAATGTGGCCTAAAATAATGAGTAATAATGGTTAAACATCCCTGCACCGGGGGAGAAAGGGCACAGCAGTCTTACAGTCTAATTCTCAGTTACACTAAGTTACTGTAAGTGTAAAAGGGCCTTAAAGAATCATAGAATCATAGAATATCAGGGTTGGAAGGGACCCCAGAAGGTCATCTAGTCCAACCCCCTGCTCAAAGCAGGACCAATTCTCAGTTAAATCATCCCAGCCAGGGCTTTGTCAAGCCTGACCTTAAAAACCTCTAAGGAAGGAGATTCTACCACCTCCCTAGGTAACACATTCCAGTGTTTCACCACCCTCTTAGTGAAAAAGTTTTTCCTAATATCCAATCTAAACCTCCCCCAAAGGAGTGCAAACAGCCCCCTGATACTACCCCCTGTGCAGGGAGGCTCCCTGGCTGTCACAGAGGTGGCATAAAGGCTCTATCCTAGCAGAGGAGCCAACTTTCTAATATGCTGGGGGGTGCTCAACCCCTGGCTCTGCCCCAAACCCTGTCCACCGTCCACCCTTTTCCCCAAGGCCCCACCCTGTCTCTCCCCATTCCCACCCTGCCTTTTCCTGCCCCTTCTCTGCCCATACCCCACCTCTTCCCTTGCCCAGTTCCACCCCCTCCCCTCGCTCTCCCTGCCCCCAGCACTTCCTGCATGCTGTGGAACAGTGCCTGCTGAATTCTTTTGCATGTAACAGTAGCTGATGGAATCTGTGGAATATTGACTTCAGCCATGGGATAGGAGTATTAACCATATGTGCCCCCTTTGTGGGTGCTTCAGACATGGAGCACCCATGTTAAAAAAAATAGTGGGTGCTTAGCATCCCCCAGCAACTCCCCCAAATCAGCTCTTCCCTCATTGCCTCTTGCTGATCAGCAACCCTGCTGATCAGCTCCTCCCTTTCACCCCAGCACCTCCTGTGCGGTGGAGTTTTGGGGGTGGAACGGGGCAGGAAGAGGCAGGGTGGGGGTGGAGCAGGAGGGGCATGGGTGGGGGCCTGAGAACCCCCTGGCAACTCAGAAAGATGGTGCCCCTGGTATTAACCATTATACCTGTGGGCGAGGTCAAGTGACTGGGCCCAGGATCTACAGTTCAGTCCATTACTAACACGCCTATGTCACATCTCACAAAGTCCATTTTCTGGGGGACAGATGCTGCAACCCTTACTCAGCCTGAGTAGTACGTACCCACCCAATACTCCAATCAGTGGGTCTACTGTTTGATAAGTACTACTTACTTTAGCAAGTAAAGGTTGCAGAATCTACCCCTGGAGCTTTGCTTAGGAGAGAAGAGAGAGATCTGGCACATCTTTTGCTTCAGAATTTCAGTGTTTATTGTCTTTCTGTCTCTTTTGATTGCAATCAAACCACCAGGGCTAAGTCTTTGCTAATTGCTAGAGTTAGAAAATAGTCAAACAAAGAATTGTATACAAAGTAGTTTATTTATGCTTTGGAAATGGTATGTCTTGGTGCTTCTTCTTCTAACAAGTGCATTCTATAAGGGCTTTAATGCATTTTAAATTACCTTCTCCAGGGAAGTGATGCTTATTTTAAACTGCTCTTTGCGAAGACTTTATAAACTAAAAAAAAATTAAATAAAAGTCACTAATCTCTCCGAGAACATTTCATTGAACAGGATGACATTGTAGTTTGTTCGAATAGCTGTTTCACCTCCAGTGCTTCTAAAATTGGAAATTATATTTTGCACACCATGCAGGCTTTTCTGGAACTCCAGCATTTTGTCCATCAGTAGCTAAAGAGAACCACTATGCTTCTGCATCATGCTGTGTAATGAATGTATTGTGGCCTAGACTAGAGGGACATCCTATAGAAAGAGAAATTTTATCTGAAGGTCAAGTGACAAAGTGTAGTATCAGCCATGCAGCTGGGTACGTGAATACTTATGTGTTTGAAATTGAAGAAATACATTTTTTGTCACCATGGCTATTTTGATCACTGGAGTAATACAGTAGTGTGACCTTCTTAAATTATACGTTTATATAGTCTCTCTGCCTATCGTAGTATTGTAAAATGATCTCCTGTGCAGTGCGCACTGCTGGTGTAAAATGGCCCTAAGGCGTAACCAGCTTGGGGAGTATAAAACTAGTGCCAGGAGGATCCTCCAATGACATACAGCCAGCACTCAGGCATCTTGTGAAACATACACTCCCTACTGCCTACTAATAGAAAAGGGGCAGGGGGTAGCTGGAGGAAAGGGAGAAGGGCCACTTTACCCCTATTTTATGCAAATCTGGTTGTAGTTTCAGCCCCTTGGCGCTGTTAACAACTGCTGTAAATTAAAGCATCTCCAGGGCTACTCTGCTCAGCCTCACATAGATTGGCAACAGACTCAAAGGAAAAATGTCTGTTTGGATAATTGAGCCAGTGAACCATCACATGTATGAAGTGTTGTAGCCATGTCAGTCCCAAGCTATTAGAGAGAGAAGGTGGGTCAGATAATATATTTTATTGGACCAATTTCCAGGACCCAAGGAAGAGCTGTGTGTAGCTCGAAAGCTTCCCTCTCTCACCAACAGACATTGAGCTATCAAAGAGGCAGAAGGAAACAGACAGGGGAGCCCTTATAAAAATATTGGGCCAGAGCTATGCCAGTTTTCACCATGTAAGAAGGATCTAGTCCATTACTCTGAGACAAGCACCTTAGCTAAGATAATTAAGGCTATAAATACATATCAGGTACTTATCAAAACCTTATAAAAAAGTGTAGAAGTTTGGAAAGTCATAATTAAAGTTCCACAAACAACAATTACTTGGAGCCAGCACATCTGCAACCCTTGTCCCATACCTGTACATATCCATCATGTACACTCAAACCTACGGGTATGATTACTAACTTATGGGGCAATTTCCCTGTACTTTTAGGAAGAGGTGAGGGTATGTGATAGACTAAATCAAACCTGAAGTATCAGAACCATCTCAGGTGGATACAGGAGGTATTTTAGCCATGATGCACTTTGGAGGTGGATAAGATTAATTAGTTCATATTGGAACAGTGAATCTGAGCTAGTTAATGCTTATTATTTGTTTTGTGGTCGTGTGACAGGGCCTGGTCATGGATCAAGACCCACTTATTATAGGCACTGTACAAACACAGAACAAAAAGATGGTAATTGTTCCGAGGAGTGCTGTTGCCAGAAAGTGTACAAAGGATAAAGGAGAGAAGAGGTCACTAATTCTTGTTGTAAACATATGGTCTGTTGAACTGGATTTCTGTGGTTTTACATTTTTGTGACTAAGGGTCCAATCCTGTTCCCATTAAGGGCAATCAGAGATTTGCTACTGACTTCAATGGTAGCAGGATTGGACCCTAAAACCTAAGGGCCAAATTTAGCCTTGGTATAAGCAACTCCATTGACTTCAGTGAAGTTACACCCACTTATAAAAGAGCTGTCTAATCTATTATTTCTTAAGTTTTTGGGAGGTTATTGCTAACAAAATTGCTGCCAGCCAATTGATTTATTTATTTTGTAAGCATTCCATTATTCATTTAGTTGATATAAGTCCTGGTAGGGTAGGATTAATAAATATTTAGCCTGAACAAATAAAAGCTAGTGTTTAAAGATAATGTATTACATTGAAACAGATTACGCTGATTGGGATAGTTCACTAAATCCCTCAGCATCCCACCTCCCATGGCTGTGTTCAGAGTTGCATCCAGGGAAGGGTTGATGCTCTGCCACACTGCTGGGTACAGAAAGGCTCAGCTGTAGACTTGAAAAGATGCATCTGTTTCTGTAATCCTGCCTCTTGGTTAGTTATTAATGACACTGTAGATGGATGACTATCCTGGGGACTTTAACTGAAAAGAATACTTCTGCAGGAAAATAACCAGAAGTTAGACGGATGGTGAAAATAATAGAATGCTTAGATAATGATAGAGCACAGCAAATTATTTTACTAGCCAACTATTTCCTTTTATGTCAGGCGCGAACCATGAATTTGAGCTAAGCCAGGTTTTCAGAAGTAATTAAAACCTTTAGAAACCATGAAAGATTGGAAACAAGCAGCTTTTGAACAATTTTACTTTATCAACACAACTGCCCAGAATGTTACACCCACTTATAAAAGAAGCAGCAGGAAACACTGTATAAGAGATGAATCAAGGAAGAAAAAAATCCCATCACCTTTGGAGAAATGTGGCTCGATTCAGCGCATGGTGTTCAGAATTACAAACTCCAAGCACGCTTTCCTTTAATGTGACTAATGGAGCATTATTTAAACTTGCTTCATGAAATGGTCAAGAATTAGTAAGTAATAATGTTAAATTAGTGAAATATCATGGCCACAGCCAAGAAGTATGAGCATTAATCAAAGGCAACCTTTGCAAGAATGAGCTAAATAGATAGTGTGTGCTACTCAAGGATGATTCGATGAGACATAATGATCCATCTGACAGTTTAAACTAAGCTACCAGCATATACTTAGGAGAGGCCTCACTTGAGCTTGCTATGACAGGATTCTGGTGGATGTTCTCTAGTTCCTCCCAAATGCATTATTAGAATTCTCTGGAACAACAAGGCTAGCTGAGCATTCTCTGTCACTAGTAGGGTCCTGCCTGCCTCATTAGATGCCCATTTTTACCATGGCAACAGTAATCCTGTCTGTTGCTCTCAGCTTTTTCATCTTCCTGCTGTGGTCTCTTTTGAATTTCTGATACTCACTGTTGCTTAATAATAAATAAATAAATAAAATAATAAAGCTGCCAGTAGTCTAAACATCTAATCTTTTAATCTGGGATCAAGAGGCATGACTGGAGTAAAGTGGATGCCAGATTTCTAATAGCCAAACCATTTATTCAAGGAAACTCTGAAAATTGCCATTTCTATTAAACAGATGATTCAAAGCAGGAACAGCAACTGTAAAAATGGCAGAGACTCAATTTCAGATTCTAATAGCTTTGCTTTAAGAATGACTTTGTTAAAGATCATATAGTCCATGCTAAGGACGTAAGATGGTGCCCATAGAAGGCAATGGAAAGGCTCCTATTGACGTCAGTGGGCATTGGGTCAAGTCCTCAGTTCCAGTTATATTCTCAAGTGGTCTCAGAAGATAGAGAAGCTGTTCCAAAAGAGTCCAGTCCAGCGTTTAATGTGAAGCACCCACCAAAAACAATTTTAGCAGCTACTCACTTGCACAGCATCAAGTAGCACCCTGGCATGCTCAAGCATGCACTGCATTCCCTGTTTTAGGAATGTTTTCTGAACTTGAATTTTCTGGAAAGTGGAGCTCACTGGTGTATTCTCTCCTGGAGTGGAGTGCTTTGTCCTGGAGTAGCGCTAAACTGTTGTTCATCCCTTGATTTATACCCATGGCTAGGAATAAATACTTTTCCAGTAATAAAGTTATGTTTAATTTCATTAGAATTCAGAGTCCATTAAAAAAAAAAAAACACCACAAAGGCATAGACTTTGGCCTACTTTTATTTAAAAAAAAAGTGACCAGTAATTTTGGGCTCCTGAAATTTTGGAGACATCCAAGAGACTGAAGAAAACCAAGACATTGATACTCTGCAGGAAAACATCAGAGAATGCTGTCTTGAAAGTGCAAAGATAGTCCAATTTTTGCCTTTTAGATTTTATTAGATTAGTGGTACCCAAGTAGTGGAAAAGAGAAGAAACGTCAAGGAAAATGGCATATATTGATAGAAAATGTTGAGAGGCTAAAGATGCTAGCCAAAGTGGTGACCTTAAAACCTTGTATAAGAGGATCAAACAGTTAATAGGAAACTTTAGCAGTACTGTAGGCTATATTAAAGATGAAAAGTACAAAAGAAGAACAAAGGAAAAGATGGACAGAACATTTTCAGGTTATTTTAATTAGACCAAGCCCAAGCAAACTGTTAGAAATACATGATGAAGACCTAAAACCAGGGCTTGATATTGATTTAGGAGATATTACAATGGAAGAAGAAAAGCCATCAGTAAACTCAAACTAGCATGGGAAAGCAGCTGGAGAGGGTAACATAACGGGAGAGATGCTTAAAGCAAGTGATGGAACAGCCCTCCAGACATTCCATGGTTTGTTGGATAGAATGTGGAATGAAGAAAATAACCCAACCCAGTGGAAGAGAGGCCCGATAGAAAAATTGCCAAAGATGGATGAACTTACCAACTGCAGTAACTAAGAGAGGATCCAATTTACTTTCAGTGCCTGAGAAAATCATATCATCATCATCCTGGAGCATATCAAGAACACACAGATTCCGCTAGACCACTAAGATCATGTGCAGACCATATTGTTCTGAGACATAGTATAGAACAAGGTATCATTGAAGCCAAGAGTTTAGTAAGGTTAAAAAACACGAAACAAGAACAACAAACAAAAACAAAAACAGTTAGATATTCATATGGACATTGAAAACATGCAGAGACATTAGACTGGCTGAAGGTTTTGTTTTTTTTATTTATTTATTATAAAAAGAATGGTGATAAATCCTCATGCACCAGGGCATAAGCCAAACACTGTCTCACACTGGATTTGGAACTATTTAAGGATATTCACTAAGAATTTCTGTTTTCATCTTATGAAGTCCTCAGGCTGAAACTTCAGTTAATTCAGCAAGATGTGGAGGAGATTCTTGTCCATGGGCTTGTCTCTTCCAACCAAAGGAAACATTCCAGCTGATATTGCACCTTATCCCCTGAGGTTAGAGTCAGAGCTTAACTATCTCAACACATCATCACTTCAGATTTAGTGGACCTCTTTCACTCTTGGTTTGACAAAGCATTTTTCTCCGCAGATCTTACAATTGTGGTTTAGTCACTTCATGACCTTGCTAGTTGACAAATAAGAGATGTGGGAGGGAGTGCATGAAGTTATCTAAATTCGTAACCTCACTGAAAGTCACTGCATACAATCATTGCCAAAAATATCAACATTTTTCCAGAATATGAACAAGGTAGTTATATTAACATTTTCCAGAGCACCTAAGTGACTGATTTTTAATGGGACATAGGCTCGTAAGGGACAGATTTAAAGGTATTTAGATGCTTAAAGATGCAGATGGGCACCTAATGGGATTTTGAAAAGCAGGTTAGGTGCCTAATTCCCATTGAAGAGCCTACGTCAGACATGAAAATGGAACTTTGACCCTTAAGTCAGTCAGGTGCTTTTGAAATCTTTATCCAGCATGAATATGAAAGAAATTTTCAATATTGCCTGACAGCTTTTTGTTCCTATTGTTGACAAACTTTTGTTTTTAGGATAGATGGGTGGCAGGGACTGAAAGCTCATCTGGATAATAGGGGAGAGGAGTGCTGAAGCCATAGTCTAAATATCTGGCTTTTACTCATGAAATGCAATGACTTTAGTAAACTAAATGAGCTGTGAAAGGAATTCAATTCATAACAGCTGAAAACTTATCACTGCTGTGTTGTTCAAAATACACATTAATGTCTCCAATAGTCAGTGATAATTCCCAGCACCATACTGAGGAATGCATGGATTTACCATGTAGTTGCATCGACATATTGGGGATCTGCTGACAAAGTCTAGAGTTGGACAAAGCAAGCCTTTCACCAAAGATGGACAGCAGCACATGTAAGTGGGGCTCCCAGGGACTGATATTTAATCAGTTTCTGCTAAATAAGATAGTAACATCATAAAAGGATAAAGTGCTATTAAAATGATGTCTCTAATTATAGACGCTAATTAAATTCAAACAAATCACATTTTACTTGACCTGCCTTGTGAAGTCTATTTTACATTTACTGGTGGTAATTTTCCCATTCTTTCCTTGATCTGAGGAAAGGGCTCTCTCAAATTGCAGGATTGTTAACCTAAAAAGAAAAAGATCAAAGGATTCCTTTTAATTAGTTTAAAAATACATGGAAACAACAATGAAGCCTGTTCCTGTTCTTCTTCCATAGCCTTTAACTAATAATGTTTAGGACTTGTGGGGGCTAGTCTCCCATTGATGTGTACATGTAACTCCAATCTGCAGTAAGAGCCATTACCAATGTCCACCATCAAGAGATTACACTCCCTTATTGCACAGTTCTGTAGACTGGCTTACCCACTATCTGGATGATTGTCCTCTCATTTACAATGGTGCTCATCAGGAGTAACTCCATTTGAGTCAATGGAGTTACGCTGCTATAAAGCCAAGGTAAGTAAGAGGAGGACTGAGCCCAGCACCAATACATACTTGGGATAACAGCCATTTCTTTCCTGTTACTCTTTTTTTTTTTTTAAATCGTTGCTATTATGGGCTTAATCCAGGGGTCTGGCTGAGCTGCACTCTGCAGGAGACAGAGGCAAGGTGGCTGTATAGCCCCCAGTGCCAGGGTCTACCAGGGGCTGATTCAGCCCATGGCATAGCTGTAGCTCACGAATGCTTATGCTCAGATAAATTGGTTAGTCTCTAAGGTGCCACAAGTACTCCTTTTCTTTTTGCGGATACAGACTAACATGGCTGCTACTCTGAATCCAGCCATAAGGCTGCTCTAATTCATGCAGGCTGGTAACAGCCTGCTCGGAATCATTATGCCAAATGAGGATTAACTACAGGTCAGTTATGCTTCCTTCGCCCTGGTCATGCCCCTGATATGCCCCACAAGATAAGGGGGCAGGAGAGTGGGAAGTGGGAGTAGAGCTGGAGGAATTCACACTCAGGGAATCCCCAGCTGCCTGCTATCAGTGCAAAAAAGTACCACAGCCAGGGAAGGCTCTGGCCCTGTATGTGGGTTACTAACTTTATTTTCCATTTCATGTCCATCTCTTCCCCAGGAGACCTCTAAACAAGTGGTTGTTTGATCACCGTAGGCCACACTTTCAGCTCCTTTACCTCAACCAATTACCCTCCCTCCTTCCTTCCTCTTTGGCAGTAGAGCTTGAGACTGACTGGAAAATGGGCAATTGTTTACCGAAGCAATTTTCTCAAGAGGATGACTTTACTTTTTGTTTTCTGGATTAAGCATGAATGATTGGCTCTTCTGTGTCAGTGACTGTATCATGAAGTGCAATAGCAACAAGTTTGCTAAATTAATAGTTGTTCCATTGTGCGCCTCTCAGATCAGTATTATAGTGGCCACATAAACAGCTCTTTACAAAGCCAGAGAAGTTGAGGGTATCTTAGGAGACATAAATGCTTTAGTTTTGTATTTAATTTTCTACATGATGCTGCTGGGTAAATGTTAACAACTGCTAATAGCTGTTACCCAAAATCGGCCAGCTAGTAAGTTTAGGAAGGACTAATGACCCACCAGGGTTTGGCAGAAAACAGCAGGTTTATTATAGTGATAGCTAAGCTCAAAAGAAGTGTGTGTGTGTGGGGCGTCACACTCATGCTCCCAGGACAGGCACGGCCCTGGAGATGTCAGGATCCTTCAAGGTAAGTGTCCCCGAGCCCAGTGATGGATGGTGCAATGAAGGTAAGTCTTCCTGAGGCACGCTGGAATGCAATACGGTGAACCACTGGCCAGGTGGTCCGGGCGAAGGGCCTTCAGGGGAGGTACAAGCTTGTGAGTGCACTTCGGGGCACATGGCCCCTTCTCCTTTTAAGGACCTGCTCCTCATGGCCTGCGACTAGAGAGGACTTGGCCACGTCTGGTCGGTCACACTCCACCTCGGCCAGTGTCCATGCATTGGGTGTGTCAGTATTGCTTAATTAGAGACCCAGACACCTTCTCTACCTGGGAGCTCTTCTGATCTTCCAGCTGTTCAACCAGCTCTTTCATCCCACAAGCATTCCAGGAGGAAGGAGGAGGGGGAAAGCCACTTCACAGGTATTCAAAGAGGGAGAGGGAACAAAAATGGGGGGGGGGGAGGAAATAGAGTGTAACAGACTTTTTGGGTGTACAGGTTGTACAGAGCATAGTCATACAACGCACTGCTGCTCCTACAACAATAACCACTTGTTCATGCACTGAAAACAAAAGTTAAATGGATAACCTCATGGCACTAAAACATTATATGCTTTATTCCTCTAATAGTTATGGGCCAAATTCTGTTCTTTATGAAGTACCGTAGAACCTCAGAGTTCCAAACATCTCCAGAATGGAGGTTGTTCATAACTCTGAAATGTACATAACTCTGAACAAAAAGTTATGATTGTTCTTTCAAAAGTTTACAACTGCACATTGACTTAATACAGCCTTGAACCTTTACCATGCAGAAGAAAAATGGTGCTTTTAACCATCTTAATTTAAATGAAACAAGCATAGAAACAGTTTTCTTACCTTGTCAATTTTTTTAAAATTTCCCCCCTTATTTTTTTGTAGTTTAACGTTTAAACACAGTACCGTATAGTATTTGCTCTCTTTTTTTTGGTCTTTGCTGCCTGATTACGTACTTTCAGTTCCAAATGAGGTGTGTGGTTGACTGATCAGTTTGTAACTCTGGTGTTCATAACTGAGGTTCTACTGTATACATTTGAGGCAGTATGGCCAGCAGTGGACTGGGACTCAGGAGACCCACGTTAAATTCACAGTTCTGTCACTGACTGGCTACATGATTTTAGGCAAGTCACTTCACTGCCATTTCCTCTTCCACCTTCTCAGGGCCAAAATACAAAGTCAGTTTTCTATTGCATTTTTATCATTTATTGCACTGGTTGCATGTAGCTTCCACCTTTCATACCAAATGAAGTATTCAGTTAAAATGAGATTCAAAGTAGTGCTATACATTTTGGCTTGGTGCACAGAAATCTCTCTGCTTTTATCCTGTAGCCATTACTGGAATCTGAGTTCTGTCAGTAGGTCTGCTTTTCTTACAGGGACTCAGTTACATGAGCACCATTTCAATTTCTAATGCTGATTAATTCATTAATGTTTCTCCAGTGCAATAAAAATGTAGCCAGACCCTGATTTATGCCATCTCAGAATAGCTCCAGTGAAATAAATTTAACTAAGTTTATTTACACCACCTGAGGATCTGGCCAATAAAGGCAAGTGCTTATTATTACTACTGAATCTCTCATCTAATGTAAGTACAAGTGAAAAAATGTGTATGGCTACTATTCATATTTAAGCATAATTATATGATTATTACATTCATCTGAGTGCTTTTGCTAACCCCTGTAGTGGAAGCCCTAAGGCCTTTACTAGCATAGTTCTTAGTACAGTATCATCCTTAAGAAAAAGCCTTCTGAAATGGAACTACATTTTATTTAAAGATTTTTCTCCAGGTTAACTAGAGTTTGATAAACTAAAATGGACATGCAGAGTAAATACAACCTAAATTTTTATTTTTGAATTAATTTATATGAACCCAAAACATTTTCTGCTCATGTAGCATGAAGGTTTTGAGACAAAAAAAGAGCAACATTTGGTTAAGGATGAAGCCCCAACCTTACGAACAATTAATTGACATTTGTACGGTGCTTTGAAGACGCCAGATACTCAGCATTACGATGATGATGCCAGGTTTCAGAGTAGCAGCCGTGTTAGTCTGTATTCACAAAAAGAAAAGGAGGACTTATGGCACTTTAGAGACTAACCAATTTATTTGAGCATAAACTTTCGTCAGCTACAGCTCACTTCATCGGATGCATTCAGTGGAAAATACAGTGAGGAGATTTATATACACACAACATGAAAAAATGGGTGTTATCATACACACTGTAAGGAGAGGTTTCAGAGTAACAGCCATGTTAGTCTGTATCCGCAAAAAGAAAAGGAGTACTTGTGGCACCTTAGAGACTAACTCACGAAAGCTTATGCTCAAATCAATTGGTTAGTCTCTAAGGTGCCACTGTAAGGAGAGTGATCACTTAAGATGATGATGCCATCCTCTTGCACCTGAGGACTGCACCACACAGGCCAAATTCTGCCTTCTGATGTTTGGACCTGATTCTCCACTTTCTTACACTGGTATAAAATTGCCTAAACTGAAGTTATCCCTGATTTACATCCACATAAAAGTGTAACAAGTCCCTGTCTGCATCATCCAGCAAGCAATGGTCCGTGTGTGCCAAACTCTCTCCCTTACACTAAAGAGGATTTATTTTCCCTACATTTCAAGGACCAAAATCTGGTCTTTGTTCCATGTGTGCAATGTCCATTGATGTGAACACGAGAATTTAGCACAAAGTATGATCTGCCACCATGATACAATATGAAATTTCATAATAAAATGAGATTATTGGATTAAAATGCTGGACTAATCCCTTCTGCTTTTTCAATAAATAGCAGCCAAAATGAAAGTCACTGTTGAGCACAGGGCAGGTACTAAACCTGTGTCTCTTATGTCCCACTTATGCTCTCAAACAACTTAAAAGGTGCACTGGCATTCCACATGGGGGTGAATTTCATGCCATTAGAATATGCTCCAGCCCACGGACTTGTCAGACTGAGTTGTTTCTGTGGATGTCAATGGGACTGACATGTCTTATATGCATTTATGAAAAGCCTCATTGTTTCTATCCCCATGTAGCCTGTACCTTAGAAAGGAGGTCTTTTGACACTATTGGTTCTGATCCTTTTTATTTTCTAGTAATCTCTTTAAAAAGATTGTATGTATATTTCAAAATGGAGCAAAAATTCCATTGCAAAATAGTTAACACTAGTTTTACCTATTTTTGTGGCCAGGAGTATACAGATTGTTCCATGCAGGCAAACCCCTGCACTCACATGGAGCCCCACTGAAGTCAGTGAGCTCTATGAGGAGGCAGGAGCCCCATAAGTCAATAAAGCTCCATCTGGTATAGGAATGTGCCTGTCCGTTTGCTGAGCTAGAGAACAAAGCAAACCTGAGGGTTGTGGGAGGATGCACCCTTCAAAAGCTTGATGTTGTTCCCAATGAAGCTCAAAAATACATTCTCACTAAATTTCAATAAGAGAAGGATCCATCCCTTAGCTCACATTGAGCTAGAATCAGAGTTATCTGGTCATAAGTTCTTACATAAATAATAGATTCAAATATTATAGAGCCACAAAGGATCATTGTAATAATCTTTTCCAACTTCCTGCATAACATGGGCCAGAGGACTTCCCTAAATTAATTTCTGTTTGAATTAGAGCATATGTTTTAGAAAAAACATCAAATCTTGAACTAAAAATGTCTAATGATGTAGAATTCGTCACAACCCTTGGTAATTTGTTCCAATGCTTAATTGATCTCACTGTTAAAAATTTGCACTACATTTCTAGTCTGAATTTGTCTAGCTTTGACTTCCAGCCATTGGATCTCATACTTTTTTCCCCCGCTATAGTGAAGAGCTCTCTATTATTAAATGTCTATTCCCCACATAGGTACTTATAGACCAATCTAATCGCCCCTGAACCTTCTCTGATAAGATAGTGAGAGAATCAAGAAGCTCAATCTATAAGTCATGTTTTCCAATCCTTTAATCATGCTTATGGCTCTTCTCTGAACACTTTCCAATTTTTCAGCATCCTTTTTGAGACCAGTCAGTTGGCTAGTTTTTAATACATGCCAAGTTCATTTTTTAATCACTCTAGTTTCTTAATCAAAATGTTGTGCTGTACCAAGACCAACACCTTTCAGAAGTCAAAGGGCAAGGCTACACTGTTTTGTTTCTAAAAAACAGCCTGGCTTAGAGGAGAAGGGGAAGGGAAATATCTTTTTAAATATATAAAACAAACAAGAAAAAAAGAATTTGATGGTAATTAATACAAATTAGAAACTACAGTAGAACTTCAGGGTTTTGAACACCTCAGGAATGGATGATGTTCGTAACTCTGAAAGGTTTATAACCAGGAGAACCAGCTGAGCAGCGGGGACAGCAGAGCAGCTCACAGCAGGAGTTTGCCTGGGACTGGTAAGTATCCGAGTCTGTGTTTGTTTGCTTGCTGAGGAAGTATCCGAGCGTGTGTTTGCTGGGGGAGGGGCAGTGTGAGAGCCTGCGTGAGTGTCTGATTGGCTGCTAGCCTGCAGGGGACGGGCAGTAGGGTGTCTGTTTGCGACAGGGAAGCCTGGCTGTTTAAAAATAGCCAGAGCTTCCCGAACCAGCTGAGCGGCGGCGAACCAGCTGAGCAGCGGGGACAGCAGAGCAGCTCACAGCAGGAGTTTGCCTGGGAGTTCGCCTGGAGTGAGCCCAGCGAGGCTTACATCTTGCAAACTGCTCTGAGGAAGTTCGTAGTAGGAAGGTGATATGGAAGGGGGGGGTTCAGCTGTTGTGACCTGCACTGGATGTGCCATGTTTGTCTTTCTTCCACAGGACAGAAGCGACTTTGTCTGTACAAAGTGCAAGCTGGTCTCCATATTGGAAGAGAAGATTGAAGGTCTGGAGCAACAGATAATGACCCTGCGTTGCATACGGGAAACTGAGGATTTCCTGGACGAAACTCAGGATAGGCTTCTAGGGGCACAAAGCTCTACAGATATAGAGCAGGTTGCACAGAGGAGCCAAGAGGCCAGTGAAGAAGCTTGGCAACATGTGACCTCCAGAAGAGGTAAGCGGAATGTCCGGGTTCCAGCAACGCAGACACAGGTAACTAACCGCTTTCATGTTCTCTCCACAGGTATCGTTGTGGAGAGTGGACCAGATGATATGTCTGGGGCGAGAAAGCAGAAGGAGACTCCGCTGGTTGGAAGGCATGAGATGCGCTGTCCTGAGGTTGGGGGTTCCACGACCACCACTCCCAAGAGAAGAAGGCGGGTGGTGGTGGTCGGGGACTCTCTCCTCCGGGGGACTGAGTCATCTATCTGCCGCCCTGACCGGGAAAACCGAGAAGTCTGCTGCTTGCCAGGGGCTAAGATTCGCGATGTGACGGAGAGACTGCAGAGACTCATCAAGCCCTCGGATCGCTACCCCTTCCTGCTTCTCCACGTGGGCACCAATGATACTGCCAAGAATGACCTTGAGCAGATCACTGCGGACTATGTGGCTCTAGGAAGAAGAATAAAGGAGTTGGAGGCGCAAGTGGTGTTCTCGTCCATCCTCCCCGTGGAAGGAAAAGGCCTAGGTAGGGAGCGTCGAATCGTGGAAGTCAACGAATGGCTACGCAGGTGGTGTCGGAGAGAAGGCTTTGGTTTCTTTGACCATGGGATGGTGTTCCATGAAGGAGGAGTGCTGGGCAGAGACGGGCTCCATCTTACGAAGAGAGGGAAGAGCATCTTTGCCAGCAGGCTGGCTAACCTAGTGAGGAGGGCTTTAAACTAGGTTCACCGGGGGAAGGAGACCAAAGCCCTGAGGTAAGTGGGAAAGCGGGATACCGGGAGGAAGCACAAGCAGGAATGTCTGTGAGGGGAAGGCTCCTGCCTCATACTGGCAATGAGGGGCGATCAACAGGTTATCTCAAGTGCTTATATACAAATGCACAAAGCCCTGGAAACAAGCAGGGAGAACTGGAGGTCCTGGTGATGTCAAGGAACCATGACGTGATCGGAATAACAGAGACTTGGTGGGATAACTCACATGACTGGAGTACTGTCATGGATGGTTATAAACTGTTCAGGAAGGACAGGCAGGGCAGAAAAGGTGGGGGAGTAGCACTGTATGTAAGGGAGCAGTATGACTGCTCAGAGCTCCGGTACGAAACTGCAGAAAAACCTGAGTGTCTCTGGATTAAGTTTAGAAGTGTGTGCAACAAGAGTGATGTAGTGGTGGGAGTCTGCTATAGACCATCGGACCAGGGGGATGAGGTGGATGAGGCTTTCTTCCGGCAGCTCACGGAAGCTACTAGATCGCATGCCCTGATTCTCATGGGTGACTTTAATTTTCCTGATATCTGCTGGGAGAGCAATACAGCGGTGCATAGACAATCCAGGAAGTTTTTGGAAAGCGTAGGGGACACTTTCCTGGCGCAAGTGCTAGAGGAGCCAACTAGGGGGGGCGCTTTTCTTGACCTGCTGCTCACAAACCGTGTAGAATTAGTGGGGGAAGCAAAAGTGGATGGGAATCTGGGAGGCAGTGACCATGAGTTGGTTGAGTTCAGGATCCTGATGCAGGGAAGAAAGGTAAGCAGCAGGATACGGACCCTGGACTTCAGGAAAGCAGACTTCGACTCCCTCAGGGAACAGATGGCCAGGATCCCCTGGGGGACTAACTTGAAGGGGAAAGGAGTCCAGGAGAGCTGGCTGTATTTCAAGGAATCCCTGTTGAGGTTACAGGGACAAACCATCCCGATGAGTCGAAAGAATAGTAAATATGGCAGGCGACCAGCTTGGCTTAATGGTGAAATCCTAGCGGATCTTAAACATAAAAAAGCAGCTTACAAGAAGTGGAAGGTTGGACATATGACCAGGGAAGAGTATAAAAATATTGCTCGGGCATGTAGGAATGATATCAGGAGGGCCAAATCGCACCTGGAGCTGCAGCTAGCCAGAGATGTCAAGAGTAACAAGAAGGGTTTCTTCAGGTATGTTGGCAACAAGAAGAAAGCCAAGGAATGTGTGGGCCCCTTACTGAATGAGGGAGGCAACCTAGTGACAGAGGATGTGGAAAAAGCTGATGTACTCAATGCTTTTTTTGCCTCTGTTTTCACTAACAAGGTCAGCTCCCAGACTGCTGCGCTGGGCATCACAAAATGCGGAAGAGATGGCCAGCCCTCTGTGGAGATAGAGGCGGTTAGGGACTATTTAGAAAAGCTGGACGTGCACAAGTCCATGGGGCCGGACGAGTTGCATCCGAGAGTGCTGAAGGAATTGGCGGCTGTGATTGCAGAGCCACTGGCCATTATCTTTGAAAACTCGTGGCAAACCGGGGAAGTCCCGGATGACTGGAAAAAGGCTAATGTAGTGCCAATCTTTAAAAAAGGGAAGAAGGAGGATCCTGGGAACTACAGGCCAGTCAGCCTCACCTCAGTCCCTGGAAAAATCATGGAGCAGGTCCTCAAAGAATCAATCCTGAAGCACTTGCATGAGAGGAAAGTGATCAGGAACAGCCAGCATGGATTCACCAAGGGAAGGTCATGCCTGACTAATCTAATCGCCTTTTATGATGAGATTACTGGTTCTGTGGATGAAGGGAAAGCAGTGGATGTATTGTTTCTTGACTTTAGCAAAGCTTTTGACACGGTCTCCCATAGTATTCTTGTCAGCAAGTTAAGGAAGTATGGGCTGGATGAATGCACTATAAGGTGGGTAGAAAGCTGGCTAGATTGTCGGGCTCAACGGGTAGTGATCAATGGCTCCATGTCTAGTTGGCAGCCGGTATCAAGTGGAGTGCTCCAAGGGTCGGTCCTGGGGCCGGTTTTATTCAATATCTTCATAAATGATCTGGAGGATGGTGTGGATTGCACTCTCAGCAAATTTGCGGATGATACTAAACTGGGAGGAGTGGTAGATACGCTGGAGGGGAGGGATAGGATACAGAAGGACCTAGACCAATTGGAAGATTGGGCCAAAAGGAATCTGATGAGGTTCAATAAGGATAAGTGCAGGGTCCTGCACTTAGGATGGAAGAACCCAATGCACAGCTACAGACTAGGGACCGAATGGCTAGGCAGCAGTTCTGCGGAAAAGGACCTAGGGGTGACAGTGGACGAGAAGCTGGATATGAGTCAGCAGTGTGCCCTTGTTGCCAAGAAGGCCAATGGCATTTTGGGATGTATAAGTAGGGGCATAGCGAGCAGATCGAGGGACGTGATCGTTCCCCTCTATTCGACATTGGTGAGGCCTCATCTGGAGTACTGTGTCCAGTTTTGGGCCCCACACTTCAAGAAGGATGTGGATAAATTGGAGAGAGTCCAGCGAAGGGCAACAAAAATGATTAGGGGACTGGAACACATGAGTTATGAGGAGAGGCTGAGGGAGCTGGGATTGTTTAGCCTGCAGAAGAGAAGAATGAGGGAGGATTTGATAGCTGCTTTCAACTACCTGAAAGAGGGTTCCAAAGAGGATGGCTCTAGACTGTTCTCAATGGTAGCAGATGACAGAACGAGGAGTAATGGTCTCAAGTTGCAGTGGGGGAGGTTTAGATTGGATATTAGGAAAAACTTTTTCACTAAGAGGGTGGTGAAACACTGGAATGCGTTACCTAGGGAGGTGGTAGAATCTCCTTCCTTAGAGGTTTTTAAGGTCAGGCTTGACAAAGCCCTGGCTGGGATGATTTAACTGGGAATTGGTCCTGCTTTGAGCAGGGGGTTGGACTAGATGACCTTCTGGGGTCCCTTCCAACCCTGATATTCTATGATTCTATAACTAACCAAAACGTTATGATATATTCATAAATGATCTGGAAAAAGGAGTAAACAGTAAGGTGGCAAAATTTGCAGATGATACAAAACTACAAGATAGTTAAGTCCCAGGCAGACTGAGAAGAGCTATAAAAGGATTTCTCAAAACTGGGTGACTGGGCCACAAAATGGCAGATGAAATTCAATGTTGATAAATACAAGTTGGAAAACATAAAACCAGCTATACATATCAAATGATGGGGTCTAAATTAGCTGTTTCCACTCAAGAAAGATCTTGGAATCATTGTGGATAGTTCTCTGAAAACATCCACTCAATGGGCAGCAGCAGTCAAAAGAGCTAACAAATGTTGGGAATCGTTAGGAATGGGATGGATAATGAGGCAATATGATATTTTCTGTCTTTATATAAATCCATGTTATGTCCACATCTTGAATACTGCATGCAAATGCAGTCGCCCCATCTAAAAAAAAAGGATATATTGGAATTGGAAAAAGGTACAGTAAAGGGCAACAAAAAATGAATAGGGGTATGGAACAGCTGCCATATGAGGAGAGATTAACAAGATTGGGAAAAGAGGCAACTACGGGGGGATATGATAGAGGTCTATAAAATCATGACTGGTGTGAAGAAAGTAAACGTTATAAGAAGTGTAAACAAAAACTAGGTTTCACCAAATGAAAATAGGGAGCAGGTTTAAAAACAGACAAAAGAAAGTATTTTTCCCCACACAACGCACAGTCAACATGTTGAACCCTTTGCCAGAAGATGTTGAGAAGGCCAAGACTATAACAGGGTTCAAAAAAAGAACTATATAAATTCATGGAGAATAGCCATTGATGAACCTATTAGCCAGGATGGGCAGGGATGGTGTCCCTAGCCTCTGTTTGCCAGAAGCTGGAAATGGGCAACATGGATGGATCACTTGATTACCTGTTTTGTTCTTTCCCTCTGAAGCACCTGCATTGGCTGCTGTCAGAAGAGAGGATACTGGGCTAAAGGACCTTTGGTCTGACCCATTATGGTCATTCTTATGCAGCCTTCCTTCTGGATTGTAGAATTTTGGCTTTTGGGCATCTAATAAAATGTTTAAGTGGCTCCCAATTATCATTCACATTTTTTCTTTTAAAAGTTTTTCCTAGCTGATTTGGCTCATATTTGTTTTCAGTTTTGTGAAATTGGCCCTTCTAAAGTACCAAGTATATTACCAGTTGGGACTTCGCATTTGTTATGTACAAACTGAATGATCATTAAATTATCACTTTCACTTAAGCACCACAAACTTTTAGTTCTATGATCAATTCCTCTTGTCAGAAAAGAGGAAAGTCTAATACAGAATTCCCCCGTGTTTGATCCAACACTTTTTGAATTAGGAAACCTATAATTTTTAAAAATTCCATGGACATTTTCATATTGGCAGCACAAGACCTCCAGCATATGTCACTACATTGTAATCCTGGGGGAGTTCATTTCCCACACCCTCTGCACATAATAATCGGTGCTTAATGCCTCAGAAACAGGTAAAGCCATTTTTGACAAAGTGTCATTCCCCCCCCCCCCCCGTCAACTTGATCCCTTCTAAATAGGCTATATCCAGTGATTTTAACATTCCAATCATGTAAATCTTCCCACAAGGCTTCAGTGATATCAACTAGATCAAATTTATGTGAATAAATGAGCAATTCCACTTCCTATTGTTTATTACCCAGATTCCTGGCATTAGTGTGTAGGCAATTAAAGAATCTCTTCTCTTCATGTCCTTTGGTGTCTTAATTAATGTTGTTCTTGACATTTTGATTGCTCATTTGTTTCTCCTTTTCTTCCTCCCCCTTCTAGCCAGTTTGTCCCCTCAAAGATTGCTTCCCTTTCTACTGAGATGGAGGCCAGCCAAACTATGCCATCACCTCTTCCCACAGAAGGTGGGTTGAAGTCTAGACTCCTCCCTGGACTCTGATTCAGCCATCTTGGTGTATGTTAGCTTAAAACTCTAGTCAAGTCTAGGTCTTCACTGCCAAAATAGGTTTTGGGTTTTTTTTAAAAAACATTAGAAGGCATTAGTTTGGTTGAGTTAGCATGCAATTAAAGTCTCATTTTCATTACAGAAAAAAGTGGTGTTCTTGGCTCTAGTTAGCTTGAGATAAAATCCCAATGAATACAAGGCATTTTGTACTTTTAGCAGGTTGAACTACAAATTTCAGGGATCCTAGGGTTAGCTAAGCTAAGAACAGTCCCCCACAATAGTTAAGACAAGGCCCTAGTTAAGACATAACTTGTGTGTACAACTGGAGTGGAGAGAAAGGGCCCCAATAGATTATGCATTGTGTTTTCAACATACAAAGGTGAGAAGTAGATGTCAATGAAAACAGGCAAAATAAAGCCCTACCTTTATGCCATTCTCTCTAACTAATTTCCATGTTGGAAAGGTAGGAAGCTGTGCATATTATGCAACTGGGCCCTGATCCAGAGTCCACTGAAGTTTTGTACAGATGCTCCATATCTTCAGATACTGAATCCAAAGGCTATTGGTGAGCCTTGTGAAGTTTTCAAGGACATCAAAATTTGGAAGATAGCATGTAGTCTTCATGCTGATTTTATATTTAAGGGAAAGTTTGAGTTTGAGTGAGGATGTCTATCTGGAAAAATACATCAAGTTCATTTAGAGAAGCATGGCATTCTTTGTACAAAGCTCTATTCAGTGTGATGAAAGGACATGCTCATTTTCAGACTCATTACGTGTGTTTTATTACTTTCCTCTTATGGCCTATATTCAGCTTGAATATTCAAAAGTAAAAGACCATTGTTTTACTTCCTGAGCCACTCTAGCCTTATCTTTTTGTTTAAAAGGATACCCATACTCCTAATCCTTTATGTACAGTACTTTTAATTCATTGAAAACTGCAGATAGCCATGCAATCTTCAGAGCAAAAAACAGGTTGGTGTAAAAGCCCTGCTGGCAGTAGTATAAAAAAAAAGTTAAATGTAACTTCACTGTTGAGCTTATCAAACACTAAAATCTTTATATTTCTTACACCTACTTGGGTGACATTTCACAAAGCAGGCTTTAATTTAGTGTTCTGAGTGGTAATTTGTTGATCAAACTGTTTAGAATTTCCTTTCAAGCCCCTCAGTGCTGTAGGCGGATTCTTTAGTTTCTAAAGCTTTTGATCTCTATTGAGCAATAGATTGGGGTGACATTTTGTTCATTACCTAGCATTTGAGATAAGTAATACCGTGCAGTTTAGGGCCTGAAATCAATGGGGCTGCTTACATGAGGACGAATTACTCACATGAGTAGCACTGTGCCATATATTGCTCCTTGCAAAATTGCTCTCCACAGCCAGCTCCACCTATCCTAGGCCAGGTTCCCTTCCCATTCTCACTGCTCTGTTCCTGGCTTCCATTCTTAGCTGGAATCTCTAGATGGTCTGACTCCATTGCACCAACTGCAGGCTTCATCCTGCCCCCTCTGCTGTTGCAGGTCCTGACCCCTGCTTCCTTCCTCTCCCCATCTCAAGGGCCAGTCAGATCTTCCTTTCCTCACTGCACTGTGATAGGGAAAGGAGATAAGTGGTCCACAATGCAGCAGGTCTCAGGAGACAAGAGTACTGGGGTGGTGACTGAAGAGGACCTAGAGGAGAGGAGGGAACAGAGCAGCATGAAATGGAAAATAGGTTTACACCTGTGTAAATGAGAGACTAGTCTGACCCAAGACCATGTAAATTTATAAAATAAAAGTAGAGTTCATCAGATAACATGGAGGATAACAGCCCGATAGATGCTATATAGTAGTGACCACTTGGGTGTCAAAGTGCAGGGCAGGAAAATTCAGTGGGTTGGTAATGATGCAGCTTGTCACCTCTAGGGCTCTCATTTATATCTACTAGCCTATGAGCAAAAGTCATCACCATCTGATTAATGGTTTGTAGGAAAGCTAGACAAATACAGAAAAAAATATTTGTAAATATTCTTGTGAATGGAGTTGCACTGCATTGATATACAGCAATTATGGCTTACTACCGCTGCCAGTTGGGCACCTTTCACCAGCCTTACATTCATGACCTGTTTTCTTTGGTGTTACCGAATAAGGTGGATTAGTGGGCTGCTTTGAAGTCTAGTTAAAATTATAGTTGAAAGCAACTTTATAACTTTCCTTTCCCACAATACAAAAGCCAGGGGTCACTCAATTAAATTAATAGGCAGCAGGTTTAATACAAACAAGATGAAGTACTTTCAATGCACAACTACAACTAACCTGTGGACCTCATTGCCATGGGATGTAATGGCCAAAAGTATCGCGGAGCTGAAAGAACTACATTAAGTTCATGGACGATAGATATTACCCAGGATAGTCGGAGACACAAACGCTTGCTCTGGACCACGCTAAACTTCTTCCTGCCAGAAGCCAGGAGGGGAAGAAATGAGTGGATCATCCCAGCTGCCCTATTCTGTACACTCCCCCTGAAGCTCTGGTGCTGACTGCTGCTAGAGACAGGATACTAGGCTAGATCATTGGTTGGGACCCAGCATGGTGGTTTTTATGTTCCTGGATCATAATCATATTTCTCCAAGCTAAAGGAAATGGCTCAGCTGTCATACTTTGGGTGGCTATTGGAAAATACTAGGAACACAACTTAAACTATCATTATAGGTCTGGGCTGAAAGAATTTTTCTGTAACAAGATTTTTTTTTTAATAAAAGAAATATGTTTAAACATTCAGTCAGTATGAAACTGAACTGGTCTATATGAAAGGACATGTTACAGAGTCAGTGACTGCAGCTCTATGCCTTTATGTGATGCTAACTGCCCTGGGGATAATCAGGATTTCCAGACATCCATGGCTTCCTGACTCCTGGAGCAGCTGGCTTTCCAGCCTGTGGGAACTGGGCAGCACAGCCTGAATGCCTACTGGGGGTGCCCCAGGGCTGGGGACCCTGAAAGATAAGCAATATGTTACTATTAACAAACAGGCACTTGTACTTCAATAGTACTTTTGTTCAGAGAATTACACGGTGCTTTATAAAAATGTTAAGACTCAATAGCACCCATGAGGAAGGTAAAGGATATTGAGAGAAGCATGTACCCTTTTCTGCAATGCAGCCATTTCTGGGATGGAACATTCCTGCTCTTTTACACTGCAAACAAATGCTTGCCTTGTAATTTAGGCCTGGAAGCGAAGAGAAGAATGTTCTAGCCAATTGAAAATGCAGGGAAAATTTTTAGATAGGAGCAATTAGCTAGGACACTACCACCTCTATTATCAGTCTATTTTGTCCCATTCTATATAGGTTCTTATACCACTCGTCACCATAGTATCAGAGTATTAATCACTGTGACTAGCAACTGTCACATACTTGTTCTTGCCCTCTCCTCAGGGGGAGAAGTATGCAGTGGAGTATTTTGGATCTCCTGCCCCCTCCCACCCACTTGGAGAAGGCAAGGAGAAAAGAACATGGAGACCAAGGTGGTGAGGTTTGTGATGGTCCTTAGTTCCTGGGGAGTTCATTACAGAGTCCTGGGCCAGCCCCTAAGAAATTTCTGTCTCCTGCAGACAAGATAGTGGGGAGAGTTCTGTTTTGCCAGAGAAGTCACAAAATATCACCACTGCACAACAGCAAAAACTTTACTAAGGCAACATACCAACTACAAAAGCTTTGGGAACTACTGTCCTTGCCAATACAAGATGGTTTAAGGACATGGGATCTTTAATGATCACACATATTCAGAACTTCTGAGTTACAGGTCACCTGAAAGACAGCACCTCCAACAGCACAGCGTCTAACACCATAGTGAGAATCACTGGGGAAAATAGAGCAGAATTTGGCCCCATGTATATCTCATAAGAACGGCCATACTGGGTCAGACCAAAGGTCCATCAAGCCCAGTATCCTGTCCTCTGACAGTGGCAAATGGCAGGTTCCCCAAAGGGAATGAACAGACAGGTTATCATAAAGTGATCATGCCCTGTCACCCAATCCCAGCTTCTGGCAAACAAAGGCTAGGGACACCATTCCTTCCTAATAGCCACTGATGGACCTATCCTCCATGAATCTAGCTCCCTTTTGAACCCCCTTATAATATCGGCCTTCACAGTACCCTCTGGCAAGGAGTTCCAGAGGTTGACAGTGCATTGTGTGAAGAAAACAAACAAACAAAAAAAACCACAAAACCAAAAAAACCCCCGCACTTACTTTGTTTTAAACCTGCTACCTATTAATTTCATTTGGTGGCCCTTTGTTCTTGTATTATGAGAAGGAGTAAACACTTCCTTATTTAACTTTCTCTATACCACTCATCATATCCCTGCTTCGTCATCTCTTTTTCCAAGCTGAAAACTCCCAGTCTTATTAATGTCTCCTCATACAGAAGCTGTTCTATACCCTTAAACATTTTTGTTGCCCTTTTCTGAACCGTTTCCAATTCCAATTTTTTTTTTTTTGAGATGGAGCAACCACATCTACACACAGTATTCAAGGTGTGGGCATACCATGGATTTATATGGAAGCAATATGATATTTTCTGTCTTATTATCTATCCTTTTCTTGATGATTCCCAACAGTATGTTTGCCTTTTTGACTGCTGCTGCCCATTGAGTGGATGTTTTTAGAGAGCTATCCACAATGACTCCAAGAGCTTTCTTGAGTGGTAAGAACTAACGTAGACCATCATTTTTCAACTGTGGAAATAGGTATGGAGTGGATTGCTCACGGTTCTGTGGAGGTTCAGTACTATGCAACATTAGAGGACAGAGTAGATGGACTGTGGACAATACCAAGATGGGAAGGATCACAAATGTTTTGGGGGATAACAGCCTTCTTGTTATGCTGCAAAAAAGGGAAGAAGGAGAATCTGGGGAACTGCGGACCAGTCAGCCTCACCTCAGTCACCAGAAAAGTCATGGAGCAGGTCCTCAAGGAATTCATTCTGAAGCACTTGGTGGAGAGGAAAGTGATCAGGAACGTTGAACATGGATTCATGAAGGGCAAGTCATGCCTGATCAACTTGATTGCCTTCTATGAAGAGATAACTGGCTCTGAGGATATGGGGAAAGCACTGGACATGATATACCTTGACTTTATCAAAGCTTTTGATATTGTCTCCCACAGCATTCGTGCCAGCAAATTAAAGTAGTATGTATTGAATGAATGGACTATAAGGTGGATAGAAAGCTGGCTAGATCGTCAGGCTCAATAGGTTGTAATCAATGGCTTGATGTCTAGTTGGCAGCTGGTATCAAGCAGAGTGCCCCAGGGGTTGGTCCTGGGGCCAGTTTTGTTCAACATCTTCATTAATGATTTGGAGGATAGGATGCATTGCACCCTCAGCAAGTTTATGGATGACACAAGCTAGGGGGAAAGGTAGATATGCTGGAGAGTAGGGATAGGGTCCAGAGTGACCTAGACAAATTAGAGGATTGAGCCAAAAGAAATCTGATGAGATTCAACAAGGACAAGTGCAGAGTCCTGCACTTAAGATGGAAGAATCCCATGCACTGCTACAGGCTAAGGACCGACTGGCTAAGCAGCAGTTCTGCAGAAAAGGACCTGGGGATTACAGTGGACGAGAAGCTGGCTATGAATCAACAGTGTGCCCTTGTTGCCAAGAAGGCTAACAGCATATTGGTCTGTATAAGTAGAGGCATTGCAAGCAGATCGAGGGACGTGATTGTTCTCCTCTGTTTGACATTGGTGAGGCCTCATCTGGAGTACTGTGTCCAATTTTGGGCCCCACACTACAAGACGGATGTGAAAAAATTGGAAAGAGTCCAGCGGAGGGCAACAAAAATGATTAGGGGGCTGGAACACATGACTTATGAGGAGAGGCTGAGGGAACTGGGATTGTTTAGTCTGCGGAAAAGAATGAGGGGGGGAGATTTGATAGCTGCTTTCAACCGCCTGAAAGGGGGTTCCAAAGAGGATGGATCTTGACTGTTCAGTGGTAGCAGATGACAGAATGAGGAGTAATGGTCTCAAGTTGCAGTGGGGGAGGATTAGGTTGCATATTAGGAAAAAACTTTCACTAGGAGGGTGGTGAAGCACTGGAACACGTTACCTAGGGAGGTGGTGGAATTTCCTTCTTTTGAGGTTTTTAAGGTCAGGCTTGACAAAGCCCTGGCTGGGATGATTTAGTTGGGGATTGGTCCTACTTTGAGCAGGAGGTTGGACTAGATGACCTCCGGAGATCTCTTCCAACCCTAATCTTCTATGATAATGCAGTGTTTTAGGATAGGACTATAGAATTCTATAGTACTTTTTGTAAGGGAAGAGGCACCCTGGAACATAGCTCTGCAGAACACTGGAGGTACAGGGTCCCAGAATATAGGTTGTGTGCTACCGCCTAAATCTGTATCTCAGTGGAAGCACATTTGCAGTACACGATGCAGCTGGAGAATTTGGCCCCGTGTTCACAAAACTGGAACAGCATATGTGGGAACATATTGTACGAAGGCACACTCTTAAGCAGCACACTTCAGCAGCACTTTTAAAGAGTTCAAAATAGCAGCTACAGCAGAGAACTAAAGGCCTGGTGCTGAAAATAATGCTATGTAGAGTGTAAGGGATCTTGTTCTCTGAATGAGAACTCTGAGAAATTGAGAAATTTCTCAATTTATCTGTAGCAATTCTGAAGACTCAAATCATATTTGCAGGGGACTCTGCAATTCAATCTTCTTGATAAAACCCAGGTCTTAATCTCTCCACGGACAGGGATAACTGATGAAAATGGAAGAGTCCAATACAGTGTGGACATCTAGAGCCTAGACTATCTTCCTTCCAATACAGCATTCTTACCTACAATATTTTCTCAGGTGCTTTATCTAGACAAGTTCTCAATGACTCAAATTACATATATTTCTATCAGCCTAAAAAGCCCCCTGATTTGTTAATAGCCAATGCGATTTAGCTTATGTTTTCCTTTCCTATTTTTCAACCCAGTACTTCTAGTTATATACTCTTGGACTTGGACCCACGGTTACACAGCATGTCAGTGTCACAACCAGCATGAGAACTCATGTCCTCTGCCTACTGGGACCATGCCTAATCCCCTAGACCAGAGGGCCTCCTAGACAAGTTACTTACAGAAGTAACAACTGGGTTGTTAGATAGCTCAATGGTATTTGTACACACACAATTTTCCCACCTACAAATAATTGCTGGAATAAAATTGGAAGCTTTTTTTTTTTAAATCAGTTGTCCAAGTCTCTTTTCACACTGATGTAAATCAGTGGAGCTATATTAGTGCTTGATTCACTTCTCACTTAAGTCTTTAGTGTCAGTAGATCAAATATTTCTCACTTACAAAGGAGCAACTTCACTGACTTCAGTGAGAAGGATTGCAGGATTTTGGCCTAGGATGACAAAGGACAACTGTGTCTGACAGCTCCTACCAAAGGATCACATCTAGTAACCTTTCATGTAGGGAGAGCTGTGTTCATCAGGAAAATGAAATTTCTATAACATTATCCTTACATTAGGTTATTTCATCTCAGATACCTTATGCCATGAAGGGAGTATATAGTTAATCCCTTCTTTCACTAAATTTCAGTAGGTTAAACAATCTGCTAACATGGTCTCCTGGGTGTCTGACTGATCAAACCGGTTAGGTCCGGATGGATGACCAAAGGGGGGAAAAAAAATCATTTCCAGTTCAATTGCTAACATTTTAGTTTGCATTTTAAAATCAGTGTTGAAATGCAAGATGGGCTGAAAAAAGACCAAATTATTAACATCTTTGCTTTCTTCAGTCTGAGATACACATGCTGATCTGTGTACAGGTTAAGGGATTGTGATGAATTACAAACACATTGCAGTTTTTTTATAAACTGCATGAACAAAGAATTCATCAAGACCCAGGGATTTTACAGTTGCATAATGCAGTTTTGTATCAATCCTCATATTAAAAGAAAAAAAGATATTCCTATTTATTCTTGGAAACATAGAAATAGGTCCATCTCCCACTAAATTCAGTGAGAGTTTTGCCATTGACTTCAGTGAAATCACAACCAGGAGCACATCCATCCAGAAAACTTCTACTTGTGATCCCAGGAGCTCCATGAGATCAGATTTATACTGACTGCAATAAATTCCCTAAACCCCATTTTAATTAATGAGGAATCAGAAATGCATATGGAGATTAATTGTGTGAAGCACATTTGTATTTCATTAAAAGGAGATGAATTTTCCTTACTTGAGAAAAGTGTTCCAAACATCTGCTCCTGTGTTATTTATTTATAGGGGGTTAACAATGTGCCAGCTGCTTTACCAGCAGCTAAGCATACAAGGCCCTTGCCCCAAAGAGTTTACAATCTATACATGAGAGGGGTTAAGAGGAGTAATAAAAAACCAATGCCATTGGATGGAGAGACAAAAGCATGACTCTTAGTTCCCTGATTTTTTTATATGGATGTTTTTTAAAAAGTTGCTCAGGCACTTAGTGTTCAATTCTATCATCCTTCCACATGTGGACACTCACACCTTAATCCCAATGATTCCACCATGAGTAAGATGAGTTAGCGTAGGACAAGGTAAGTTGTGTTGAGTCAGAAGGTAGACCACACGATCAAGATCCTCCCATGGGTATTGATGGGACTAAACAGATGTAATTTAGTTCTGGCAAATTGTTGCCATTTGCCTTTCCAGTGAAGAGAGGAGAGCTGGACCTTGCCTGACAGACCCTTGCTATAGTGTGCACACAGAACAGAGCTCCCCCGCTATGAAATAGACAGTAGCGCACTTCGCCATAAAAAAAAGGTATTGGCGGTGAAGATCCATGGGTCCCACGTCATTTCATGACTTGTGTATACCCAGAGAACTGCAACGTGTGCACAACTAAGGGCAGCAGCAGATGCTCACTGCACCAGGCACAGAGAAGTTAATCAGAGAATATCAGGGTTAGAAGGGCCCTCAGGAGATCATCTAATCCAACCCCTGCTCAAAGCAGGACCAGTCCCCAATTTTTGCCCCAGATCCCCAAATGGCCCCCTCAAGGATTGAACTCACAACCCTCGGTTTAGCAGACCAATGCTCAAACCACTGTGCTATCCCTCCCCCACCCCCCCAAGTTCTGGGACGACATTTGAAAAAGATCATGCTTCCAAGAATATATACTCTTGGAGCCGGCACACTTCTCTGTGGGCAGCTGTCTCTGACGCATGCAACATGTGGGTTTCTCTTTGAGATGGCACACTTAGCAGAACTGTGTCATCAGCACCCACTGACACCCACACTCAGGAAGCAGAGTCTTAACTGTGACATATGGCAGAAAATATCATGCAACAGGAAAATCTAAATAAATGCATTAGGAGAAAAGTGATTCAAAAGAAATGAATCGGGACAGTGCCACACACCCCAGTTGTATGTTGCAAGCAAACACCAGAGATACACACCCTCCAAACAAATAAATATTTTTTTTTTAAAAGAGAGCCCACTAATGTGGATGTTAACATGCATTGTAGGTTTCAATGTAGAGATGGCTACGGTAGCCTCTATGGTCCAGTATACAATCAACATGGCTAGACTGCTCCAAGAGAGATAGCAGGATGTTTAACAACTATGAACCAAGATGGAGGCTTATGTATGTGCTATTGGGAGACCAATTTCAAACTTTAACAGGGCTGCTTGCCTCATGGGCTGGAGAAGCTAGGGCTAAACCAGCCCCAATTACAGGATGAGCCACACCTGGATTGAATCAAGGGAATCCAATACAAGAAGGCAGCAGGAAGCTGAAAGGAGGTGTGGTTGAGGGAATAATTGAGATGGTTAGAGGCAGGAAGCCTGACAGTAAGCAGGACCAAACTTTTCAGGCAGGGAGGCCTGGGAGATATCCTGCCCAAGAAGCAGGGGAGGGACTGAAAAGGCCTATGGGCAAAGATGAACTCCAGGAAGTAGGTCACCTTGATCAATTGGTCCATCAGCCCTCAGAGAGCACCACAATCACAGCACGTCATTTGTGTTGTTCTAGCCAGTCCTTCAGCCACTGACTGGACAGGCTGTCAGTGGCACCAGACACCCGACCAACAGAGTGCACCACACCCCAGCTTCAGCCACCCAAGTAGCTTGGATTACAGGCATGCATCACCATGCCCAACAGGCAGGAGATGCTGGAGAGCAAATAGACTCATGCAGTCTTCAGCCCAGGGTCTGTTTTGTTTGCAAGATTGAAGTTAGGGTGAAGTCCAAAAGGGCCAGTGGGTACCTGAAGACTGAATAAATAGACCCTCAAGAGGCAATTTGTTTGAACTACCATTTGAACTAAGCAAATTCATAGAAGGGCCCTGAACTTGGTGTGGGCAACACACATAGGCAGGGTTCTTGCACAGCAACCTTTGACTGTGAAGGGGCACTTGGGTGGCAACAAATCCTGTTACACAAGCATACACCAAAAATATATGCTCATGGAAGCCAACTTTCTACAGCCTCACAAAGCTCAAGTAGATTGTGGTGGGTCCCACTACACAGATCACTATTTGAAGGACAGTTGAATATTGTCAGTAAAGCATGAGACTAAGTTCCAATATTTACCAAACAAATTCCCCATAGGGACAGCTTAATAGTACTGAACAAGTCACTGTGACTTCATACCAGCAAAACACTGGCTTATAATTATACTCAACTCAGTGGACCCATTGACTTCAATGGGACTTATCGCTTGCTTACAATTACATGTGTGCTTAAATTTTTTGCTGGATTGGGGCCTAAGCACCTGATTCTCCTGTCATTTACAGGTCAAATCATATTGACTTCAGGGGAGTTACTCCTGATTTACATTAGTATACGTGAGTGAATCAGGCCCTAAATATACAAATGTGTGTGCCATCCTTCCACATACCCAAACACATATAAAGGGCAGTGAAAGTGGCATTGCCCAACACCATCAGATCAAGAAAGTGAATCAGCAAATTAACACATCCCCCTGTACATATCAAAGCAGTTTATAACTCATATTATTCTATGCATTTCCTGAGTAAAAACTGATCCATTACAACTCTCCCATTCTTGTGATTGACTGAACCAAGTGTTGTACTTTCAACTAGTTAACCTTTTTGCTAAGATAAAGGCCAAGAAAAAAGGAGAGGAACCTGTATGTGCATTTCCTGAAGAGGTCTAAAGGAAGATTTCACCTTAAAAGGACATCAGCTGTGTTAGGAATGTACATACATATTAGTGAAATATGAAAAACTGGAAGAACTCTCAGATCAGATCCTTTTCACGAGTAGCTTAGTATTATTCTGCTACAAGCTTCTTCAGTTCAAAAAGAGACCATTCCTCTTGCCTGACAACTTGAATTAACAGCTCAACAGCTTTCCCTAAAGCATCTGTCATCACCACCCATGGTAAATCTCAATAGATAAGCACAGAACAGGAGCAGTGAGTGACTAGTGCTTATTTTAAAATATGATTTGTTCCCTTGTTCATTACAATGCTGTGTTCACCTTTAGACTTGCCAGAAAGGGGGCTGGTGTTTAAGCAAAAACTGGAAATGTTTCTGGCTCTCATTTACAAGCTACAGTGAAGCTCTTTTAAGCAGCTACCCACAGTGCCAGTTTTTATTTAAAAAAAAAGTCACCTTGCAGAGATGGGGCCAAAATTTAGCAGCCAACTTACAGAAGGTCTTTTAGTGAGACCTTAGACCAAAGGCTGCGGGGGGCGGGGGAGGGAGAATTAACCACTCATCATTTTCTATTACACTTTTCTCCATCTGTTAGATGAAAGACCAGGGCCAAATTCATTCCTGATGTAGGAGGATTGACCTTGACCTCAGAATGACCTTGAGCGGATCACTGCGGACTATGTGGCTCTAGGAAGAAGAATAAAGGAGTTGGAGGCGCAAGTGGTGTTCTCGTCCATCCTCCCCGTGGAAGGAAAAGGCCTAGGTAGGGAGCGTCGAATCGTGGAAGTCAACGAATGGCTACGCAGATGGTGTCGGAGAGAAGGCTTTGGTTTCTTTGACCATGGGATGGTGTTCCATGAAGGAGGAGTGCTGGGTAGAGACGGGCTCCATCTTACGAAGAGAGGGAAGAGCATCTTTGCCAGCAGGCTGGCTAACCTAGTGAGGAGGGCTTTAAACTAGGTTCACCGGGGGAAGGAGACCAAAGCCCTGAGGTAAGTGGGAAAGCGGGATACCGGGAGGAAGCACAAGCAGGAATGTCTGTGAGGGGAGGGCTCCTGCCTCATACTGGCAATGAGGGGCGATCAACAGGTTATCTCAAGTGCTTATATACAAATGCACAAAGCCTTGGAAACAAGCAGGGAGAACTGGAGGTCCTGGTGATGTCAAGGAACTATGACGTGATCGGAATAACAGAGACTTGGTGGGATAACTCATATGACTGGAGTACTGTCATGGATGGTTATAAACTGTTCAGGAAGGACAGGCAGGGCAGAAAAGGTGGGGGAGTAGCACTGTATGTAAGGGAGCAGTATGACTGCTCAGAGCTCCGGTACGAAACTGCAGAAAAACCTGAGTGTCTCTGGATTAAGTTTAGAAGTGTGTGCAACAAGAGTGATGTAGTGGTGGGAGTCTGCTATAGACCACCGGACCAGGGGGATGAGGTGGATGAGGCTTTCTTCCGGCAGCTCACGGAAGCTACTAGATCGCATGCCCTGATTCTCATGGGTGACTTTAATTTTCCTGATATCTGCTGGGAGAGCAATACAGCGGTGCATAGACAATCCAGGAAGTTTTTGGAAAGCGTAGGGGACAATTTCCTGGCGCAAGTGCTAGAGGAGCCAACTAGGGGGGGTGCTTTTCTTGACCTGCTGCTCACAAACCGGGTAGAATTAGTGGGGGAAGCAAAAGTGGATGGGAATCTGGGAGGCAGTGACCATGAGTTGGTTGAGTTCAGGATCCTGACGCAGGGAACAAAGGTAAGCAGCAGGATACGGACCCTGGACTTCAGGAAAGCAGACTTCGACTCCCTCAGGGAACAGATGGCCAGGATCCCCTGGGGGACTAACTTGAAGGGGAAAGGAGTCCAGGAGAGCTGGCTGTATTTCAAGGAATCCCTGTTGAGGTTACAGGGACAAACCATCCCGATGAGTCAAAAAAATAGTAAATATGGCAGGCGACCAGCTTGGCTTAATGGTGAAATCCTAGCGGATCTTAAACATAAAAAAGAAGCTTACAAGAAGTGGAAGGTTGGACATATGACCAGGGAAGAGTATAAAAATATTGCTCGGGCATGTAGGAATGTTATCAGGAGGGCCATATCGCACCTGGAGCTGCAGCTAGCCAGAGATGTCAAGAGTAACAAGAAGGGTTTCTTCAGGTATGTTGGCAACAAGAAGAAAGCCAAGGAATGTGTGGGCCCCTTACTGAATGAGGGAGGCAACCTAGTGACAGAGGATGTGGAAAAAGCTAATGTACTCAATGCTTTTTTTGCCTCTGTTTTCACTAACAAGGTCAGCTCCCAGACTGCTGCGCTGGGCATCACAAAATGCGGAAGAGATGGCCAGCCCTCTGTGGAGATAGAGGCGGTTAGGGACTATTTAGAAAAGCTGGACGTGCACAAGTCCATGGGGCCGGACGAGTTGCATCCGAGAGTGCTGAAGGAATTGGCGGCTGTGATTGCAGAGCCACTGGCCATTATCTTTGAAAACTCGTGGCAAACCGGGGAAGTCCCGGATGACTGGAAAAAGGCTAATGTAGTGCCAATCTTTAAAAAAGGGAAGAAGGAAAATCCTGGGAACTACAGGCCAGTCAGCCTCACCTCAGTCCCTGGAAAAATCATGGAGCAGGTCCTCAAAGAATCAATCCTGAAGCACTTGCATGAGAGGAAAGTGATCAGGAACAGCCAGCATGGATTCACCAAGGGAAGGTCATGCCTGACTAATCTAATCGCCTTTTATGATGAGATTACTGGTTCTGTGGATGAAGGGAAAGCAGTGGATGTATTGTTTCTTGACTTTAGCAAAACTTTTGACACGGTCTCCCATAGTATTCTTGTCAGCAAGTTAAGGAAGTATGGGCTGGATGAATGCACTATAAGGTGGGTAGAAAGCTGGCTAAATTGTCGGGGTCAACGGGTAGTGATCAATGGCTCCATGTCTAGTTGGCAGCCGGTATCAAGTGGAGTGCCCCAAGGGTCGGTCCTGGGGCCGGTTTTATTCAATATCTTCATAAATGATCTGGAGGATGGTGTGGATTGCACTCTCAGCAAATTTGCGGATGATACTAAACTGGGAGGAGTGGTAGATACGCTGGAGGGGAGGGATAGGATACAGAAGGACCTAGACCAATTGGAAGATTGGGCCAAAAGGAATCTGATGAGGTTCAATAAGGATAAGTGCAGGGTCCTGCACTTAGGACGGAAGAACCCAATGCACAGCTACAGACTAGGGACCGAATGGCTAGGCAGCAGTTCTGTGGAAAAGGACCTAGGGGTGACAGTGGACGAGAAGCTGGATATGAGTCAGCAGTGTGCCCTTGTTGCCAAGAAGGCCAATGGCATTTTGGGATGTATAAGTAGGGGCATAGCGAGCAGATCGAGGGACGTGATCGTTCCCCTCTATTCGACATTGGTGAGGTCTCATCTGGAGTACTGTGTCCAGTTTTGGGCCCCACACTTCAAGAAGGATGTGGATAAATTGGAGAGAGTCCAGCGAAGGGCAACAAAAATGATTAGGGGACTGGAACACATGAGTTATGAGGAGAGGCTGAGGGAGCTGGGATTGTTTAGCCTGCAGAAGAGAAGAATGAGGGGGGATTTGATAGCTGCTTTCAACTACCTGAAAGGGGGTTCCAAAGAGGATGGCTCTAGACTGTTCTCAATGGTAGCAGATGACAGAACGAGGAGTAATGGTCTCAAGTTGCAGTGGGGGAGGTTTAGATTGGATATTAGGAAAAACTTTTTCACTAAGAGGGTGGTGAAACACTGGAATGCGTTACCTAGGGAGGTGGTAGAATCTCCTTCCTTAGAGGTTTTTAAGGTCAGGCTTGACAAAGCCCTGGCTGGGATGATTTAACTGGGAATTGGTCCTGCTTTGAGCAGGGGGTTGGACTAGATGACCTTCTGGGGTCCCTTCCAACCCTGATATTCTATGATTCTATGATTCTATGATTGTGTGTTTGGAAAGTGTTTACTTGCTGGAGGAGAACTTTGGAGCACAGGATTCACTGTATTCTTGAGTCATGCTGTCATAGAAGCCTGCCAGCTAGAGCTGGGTGGGAAATAGTTCTCTAATGCAATGATTTATTTAAAAAAGTTCCTGTCCTGAATCAGGAGGAAAAAAAGTCAAATTTTGGCAAAACACAAAACCAAAACCACCTAACCAAACAAACAACCAAACTGAAGTTTTGAAAAAAATTGGGTCAATTAAAATGTTTTGTTTTGATTTGACCATTTAAAAATTTGTTTTACTATAATTAGCTTACATTTTTGAAATTGAGTCATTTTGAACTGGAAAATTGGACGACTTTCATTTAAAAAAAATGAAAAAACAAAACAATTTCAAAAAATTTTGAGTCAAGAAATTTATTGAAAACAACCCTTTCCTGTGAAAGATTTTGGATTCAACAAGGTGACATTTTCTGATGAAAAATTTTTGGTTAAAAAAGATTCTTGATCAGCTCTACTGAGTAGTTACCCAGGATTCCTGGCAGGCTTGTGGAGCCCATGCTGAAGCATGCTTTGCTGTGGCTTCCCTGCTCCAGGATCCAAGCTATCTCGGCTATCTCTACTCAATGTGCAGTCACCCTCAGTGATTGCAGTCTAGACATACATGGATAAAGAACCCTTTATCTCCAAGGGTATGGTGAAGTAATGTCAGTTCTTGCTGAATCCACACTCTAGGTATGCAGGAAAAACCACCAGGTTGTTTTGGTATGAAAAAGTACAAGTTAACCAGTGCATTATGGCTGGTAGTTGTGATAGCCTACAAAAAAAGAAAAACAAACAAACAAAATGCCACTTGTCAGTGATTGGGCTGCTGGTGCCCTGAGATTACAGCCTATCCTGATGCTCAATATTGTCTCATTGTTTCTTTGTACTCCCCAGCTGTCTGTCTGTAGCCATCTGTTGTCTCTTGTCTTACAAATCGAAGTATAAGCTCTTTGGGGCAGGGACTGTCATTTTGTTCTGTGCTTGTACAGCACCTCACACAATGGAATCCTGTTCAAGGATGTAGGCGCTACAGTGGTAATAATGCACTCAGATATACAAACACACTGTTATATGCAGCAAGATTAGTCAGTGAAAAACTACTATTCCTGAATTTTGTTCAAGTAACAGAGGACACTCTAATCAAACCACTATTTTAAGATGATGGGATGTATCTATTACATCACCTTCTTTTATGCCAAAACTCTATATATGACTCAGCTGAAAAGGTATGCAAAATAGAATAGAAAAACTATTTTTAAACTACCATCCTTAAAAGAACATGATTTTCTTCCTATTATAATACTTTTGAAAATTCAGGCACAGATACTAGAGAAATAAGACCATACGCTTTGAGGCATAAACAGATGGTCTTCAAGGACTGGAAAAGAATCTCTCCTCTGTTATTGAGGAATTAGATCCATAACACTATGGTTTTTACATAATTTGAATTTCCTATGAGCAACTGCCTTTACCTGAAGTACTGATCACAGCTATAGCCAGAATACATCAGAACAAAGGTTGGTGTAATCCAGGATCATGGTAACTCTTATGTAAAAAGAGCACATATCGACTTTATAGTCTTCATCTGTTTAAAACTAATTGTTTAATTTTTAAAAAAACAAATTTTAGCATATGCAGCATGAGAAGCACTTAGAACTGCTCTGGAATCAGAACTTCTACTCTGCAGGAAATTGACAGTTAATATTATTTTGAATTGGAATGATAAATTGAAGGTTCCCATGAAATTACAGTTCTGAGAAGTTTAATTCAGAATCAATGTGTTTCATTTTGGTAATTATTTTGATTCATTATGTTTTGACTTCTTTAATAGATTAAAGAAGTCAAAACATAGTGAATCAAATCCTATTGAAAAAATATTTCAACTATTGAAATGAAGTGTCTTGACATTGTCAAAACTAAACATTTCGATTTTTTCCCCACATTGAAAAAAGTTAGTGGAAATCTATACATTCCTGTGAAATGTTTCACTGACAAATATACTAGAGTAAGCTATATAAAACAAATAAGGAGCTACCTATATCCGGAGAACATACAACCTTACTGAGCACAAAAATCAAAGACCAGACATATTGTTAAAATATTCATAAGATTATATGGTACCATTCTGGGGGATAGTTTCATGATTAGGTAGAGAAATGCTCACGGAATACTGCAGTAATAAGTCAAAAATCCTGGTCAGTACTTATCAGATCATTATCTCTACAAATCCATATATAAAAACAGGCTGATAATCACAATTAGTGATTCTGCCAGCTCATGGAATAGGACATTGACATAAGAAACAGGTAGGTCAGGCTATAACTATCTGGTACAATGAGGGTGAGATTGCTAGGTAAACTGTCCCCTCTAGATTGACTGATGTCAATGAACTTGAATGCTACACTTCATGTACTAACCTGTGGTTAAGTGCTGCAGAACTACCAAACAAAACAAAAAACCCAAACACACCACACAAGACATTTCTGTGGGTTCATATCCACAATATTAGCCACAAACCATTGATATCTCAACTGATACTAGTGCTAAAAAACAAGAGTGGTAACATTCAACTGTGGCAATTATAACAGCGAAAAATACGCGTATTAATATTAAAATTCATACTAAGACTTTACAGTTGTAGAGAACATGGTCCATAGAGTCACAAAGCACTTTTGAAAGGAGAATGAGCATCTATGCCTTAAAAAAAAAAGTCCAATATCCTAGTAAGTTGGTGGCAGGGCAGGGGCTAGAATTCAGATTCCCAGACCAGTGTCCATATATCCTGGAACATAAGAACACATGTAAACATAAGACTGAGAACTAGTTCTTTCGCCCTGGCTAATTGTTCAAATGGGTCAAAAATCCTGGAGTGGACATCTGGAACAGCTAAGGTCATATAGAATCATCATGGCAACGTTGTCCGCTCCTTTCCCTTGTATGAGCTGTTGAAATATAGACTTTCTGGCTGAAAGACCACCTAGACAAGGGTGGCTAGGTCTCCCATCCAGGTTTACATTATCTATTTCAGGTCGAGAATAGAATCCAGTTTATGCTCTTTGGAAGATAGCTGCATCAAGCAGTTGTACAGATTACAAAGAAATGAGTTGACATGGGCATTTATTCCCCTGCACGCACCTGAAAGCGGTCTCCCCTTGGCGCCTTGTCCCAGACATACCTCAGGCTCATCCCAGAATGGTACAGAAAAACACTTTGACATATTCCAAAATATTCCATTCTAGACTTGCAAAAATGTAATAGATCAACTGGACTAAAGACAACACTGGGTAAGTTGAACTTAACTCCTGCTTCAAGGCATACACTGATTGCCAGCTGGGGCCAGGATGGAATCTTTCCTCCCTATGGTACAGCTTTGCACAATTGTCCAGGGGCATTATGTGGCTTGCTTTTGACTTCCCAATGCCAGAGGGAAAGTTCTGTGTGGCTTGCCAATGGTTTTGTGGCCCTCTGCTACCTTTAGTTGCTCATCCCTAGACTAGATCATAAATTTTACTTGTAGTCTTAAACAAAACAAAACCACACACAAAACTCCTCAAGTCTAGCTTTCCACTCCTGATCTCTCACCCTCCATTCAGTCTCATGTCTGTTGCTCTGAAAAGTTGTACTGGATGTCCAGCTGCCAACTTGCAATCAGACTGAAAATAGAGCTGTTTTATCTCCCTCCCTTACTGTTAATGCCAAACACTAATTTTTCTGGATGGCACAAACCCCCCCCCCCCCCCGACATCTTACCTGCTATAAATAGAACATAGACTAGAAAAACATATGAAGGGTGTCAGGAAAGGGATGTATCATTGACAAAATGATCCTGAGGATGAAAGGTGCAGGTCTTAGTTGTTTTTTGTTGTGTTTTGTAAGTTGTAAAAGCCAAAATACATTATTTTTTCTCCCACACTACTTCCTGGCTTCAGGTCCAGTATCCTTACTGTACTATCAGGAACCAATTTCCTCATTCCACATAGGTCAGTAAGAGTACTTACTGAGCAAGTTTCCTTTTAAGCTTGCCTGAGAAGTGGCTTTAAAATGAGGAGTGGGTAGAGTCTTTGTGGGCCCTTATGTTTGAGATGCTGGTCAACATGGAAGAAAGAGCATAAATGGATGCAGGAGAAACAGATACACAGGACTGAGAAACTGGTATCACTTGGTGAGCAGAGGGGATAGAGTGACATAGTGACAAGGGTGGATAAATAGGGAAGGCAGCCATCCTGCTGGTCACCAAGGCTTGTGACCCAGGACTCCTTTCATGCCCTTCCTGCCCCCAAATCGAGGCTATCACCAGATCCTGTTTGCTCTTCTGCATTTCTTCGGTATGTCAGTTTGTAGCAGCTGAAGATCTGGCTCTTCATTTCCTTTCTGTCATGGGCACTGTTCCCTCTAAGCTGCGTGCGTGTGCACAGATCCTAAACCCTGCGCACACGGCAAAACACCGCATACACAAAAAATTTGCACAGAAGCACAACAATTTGCACAGAAGAAATTTTTTGCACACATGGCCTGTCAAAAATTAGAGGGAACATTGATACTAAAAATCTGACCATGACCAGTCTGAGAATCTGGTCCCAATCCAACTCTCACATCAATTGACCTTCCTTTCTTCAATCCATCCATAATGGAACTGATCTCCATTACAGCTCTAACTTTAGATTCACGTTCTGAATCCCTCCATTGGCTTCTTCTGGTCTTAATTGAGTTCAGACTTCTTGTCTTTACCTTCAAACACCCCACATAACTTCTCGTGCCTGTATCTCTGCTCTTATTTCTTTCTGCACCCTTAGCTCCTGGTTAACAACTTCTCCCTTCATATCCTTTCCTATCTCATCTAGGTGTCTCCTTCCATGCTACCCGTTACACCTAGAACTCCCTTCCCTGGTATACCAGCCAACCATTCTCTCAATCTTTGTTTTCACAGCCCTTTGTGGGACTCACATAAGTTACCTGAGGGAACTTTCCACCTTGTGTGAGCATGACCCTCCTTTCCATTTTCCTCCTACTCACACCTCCATTTCTTTCCCTCTTGCTCTTCCTTGTGCCTAGAACAGACTCCCTGATCCAGTGCAACTAACCATCTCATTCTCCTCCAAGTCGTTCCTAAGAGTCCTATTCTTGCAGCCAGCCTTCCATGCCTAGCTACCCTCAACTGTTCTCTTGCCTACTTGCCAGCAGCAACATTTTCAGGGCAGGACCTGTGTCTTGTATTTGTCTCCTGTAAAGCACCATGCACAAGTATGATGCTGCAATAGTAATTACTAAAGTTTCTACTTTAATAAGAGTTAAATTAAATTAAATTAAATTTGGAAATTTAGATCCAAACCCTGAATTTTATAATTGGATCTTATCGATGTAGTCAGCCAACTAAATTCCTGGATCTAAATACCTCCCTAGCTGGGTGGAGGAAAGGTTTGTATTCAGATCTGGTTATGGAATTTCTGGCTGAGACAACTCATAAGTGAAATTAATTATCCTAAAGAGCTGCAGTGGCTCATCAGCAATTGGTTACTACCCTTCCAAACCTAGTCGTCATCTTCTCCTTTACAGGAAAGGAGGAATTATCTGCAGTATCTTGACACAAGCTGAATTAAAGATGCTATTGTCACCCTAACTCAACATGCCCTGGTTTTCACTTGTTTGTTCTTTAAATTTTTATTGCTTTTTATCTGAGAACTAAATGTTGACACATTGTTATTACTAGGACCACAATCCATCCCATAGTACCCCTTCTTTCTGATTTATCTTTCCTTACTGTCCAAGTCATTTCGTGAGGTCCTTGGGGCAGGGACTTGCCTTTTCCAGTGGTCTGTAAAGTGTTATGCATGCCTATTTGTGCTGTAGAAAGAATGACAAAATAGATGAGTAGCAGCCACCTAGCACAAAGGCATTAGGAATTGCCTTGCCAGCATGGTAACAAAGTGTCTGGCCCCAAATCTCTATCAGATTCACAATCTTACACCAAGTTCTCCTCTCTAATTTCATACTTAGAATTTTATCCAGAGGAATATATGACATATAGTGTTGAGTCTCCATTAAGTGCTATTGAGTCATTGTCTGTTCACACCAGTGACAGGCTATGGCTTATACTACTGTTTTGTCCATATTCCAAGTACTCCCCATGTATTCCTGTTCTCCTTCCTAGTCTCTCTGGATATATCTACACTGGAGCTGGAAGGGGTAATTTCCAGTTCAAGTAGACCTCTGATTGAGCTAGCAAATTAAAATAGCCACAGTGGGGCAAGCAGGAGGTGCTAGCTGTCCCAAGTATATATGTAGGTCTTGGGTGGGCACACACTCAGGGTGGCTAGCTCCTCTTGTCACAGCTAGATTTCTATTTTTAGCATACTAGCTTGATCAGAGCCAACGTAAGTACATCCTCTGGAGCTTGAAATTACACCTTGCAGCTCCAGGGCAGACACAAACACACTCTGTCACACACACACTTTGTTTGATGCATTCTGAGTTAACATAGCTCACATGCTAATATGGAACAGGGCTATTGATTACTGTCACTGGCAGAGTGGGAGCTGACATTTCTAAATACCATTGGAATATCGGGGAAGAGGCTGAGTGCCAAGGAGTCAATTCACAGAAGTGCCCCACCGCATAAGATTGGGCAATTAATTCACAATCGTAATCTCAACACCACATTTCAACACACACTGTTCAGAGGAGCAACATGGACAGATGGTTAGTAGAGCCTGGAGTATATACACTATCGTGCTGCAGATACAGCCTGCAACCTGAGGGTATTGGTATCTGAGTAGATGTATTTTTCAGCTCACGGTGTGTTAAACAAAGATCTAGGTGGTTTTATTTAATAACTGATCCTATGGCACATTTTGACAAGAACTGCGGATAGCGTTGGTGCCCTGGACAGCACTTTGTCTCAAAGAAAAAAAAAAGCTTTCATGTAAAAGGCATGAGCTATTTGTGAGAACATAATAGCCACTGTGTTTGCTCAGACATCGTGCTGTCATTACAATAGTCTCTAAAGCCTTTTCGAGGCAATATAGAAGCAAATTATAATTTATTCAGCTTCCCAGTATTATACTCGAGCGCTATTTGATCAGAAGATAGAAAGTGCAAGTTGGTGTGTGTGTGTGTGTGTGTGTGTGTAAAATGTGATCAGAATTCTATACCATGTGCATTGATACATGTCAGGTTTGATTTTATGCAAAATAATTCCTCTTGGATGCCATCTCGACATATGAATATTGCAAATTTATGAATGCAAACTACTAATATGCAGAGGAAATTTCATTTGTATACATAGACTCTGCTTAGCATATGGTCCCTAGCTGACAATACAGAATACTTTCCAGCTGTTGAATTCTCATACTGCACACAGATAAAAATCTCAGTGTTCTAAATGTGGTGCTCATAAAGCTCTTCTTAGGGGTGAAAAACCACAGTTTGCAGTAGATACTCTATTAAGGGGTAGAGTTTAAAAAAAAAAAATCTGTGTAATGTATCAATTAGTTAGTTTGTATGGTCAGTTTACAAAGCCTGATCCCGGAATATGCAGAGCACTCCATTCATGCTGAAGTCATGGGCCAAGTTCTACTCAGTTACACCAATGTCAATCTAGAGTAACTCCAAGTTTAGTAGAGTTATTCCAGATTTATACTGATGTAATCAAGGGCAAACCTTAACCCGGTTAATTTAGTGCTTCTGAATGTTGCTGGATTTGTAGCATTAGAAATTGGGGCTCTTACCCAAATCTGTTAATCCAAAGGATTAACAGTACAAGATTCCCTGTGCTGCCCTGCCAGTATACCTCAGCCCTGACCTTTAACGGAACAACTGAAGGGGTAAGAATGGTTCTACCTCCATGGCCATCAAGTTGCAAGTTCGCTGCTGAAGCTGCCAACAAACAATGCCAACTAATAGTAATTGGGTTTTTTTTTTTTTTGTTGTGTGCGCACATGTCCCTTAGGGACTAGAATGAGACCACCAGCTCATTTACCAAAGGTCACTGACTAGCCACCATGTCATGAAGTGTTCCAGCCACTACAAACCCAGGCCAGATTCTAGAGCCAAAAAAAAAGATCCTTTATTCCAGTGCCAATTCTCTGAACCTTCTCTTCATCCAACAGTCTAATATACTGAAATACACTTCATTTATAGGTTCACCCAAAGTAGTTTGCTCTCCTTGTTTATAAAGAGTTTTAACAGTAATTGAGTATTTGGTAAATCCCCTGGCATCCCACATTCTGCAGCTGCATATTATGACTAACTTGAGTTTGGTCCGGCTCTTGCTGGCTTCCTTTGTATAGCACGACATGTTTAAGTTGGAGTGTTAGGTTACCTCTTATTGGTGTATCTTTACATCTTCACAACACCATGCATTGGCAAGTGCAGATTTCTGAGGCTGAGTGTAATCAGATTTATTCTCTGCTGACAGGAATATTGGAGGGTCTGTCACTTGTTAGTATTAAATGAGATTTCCAGCTGATTATCCCCAAAAATGTAAAGCCAAGCACCAGTGTTCCAGAATGAAGATATCTTGCATGATCTTTAATGTATGAAATCATGTTTTTGCTTGGCTTTTTCCACTGATGGAAACAAGAAAATCTCAGAACCAACCTTGTGGAGTAAAGTTTTAAAATGATTTGATATGCTTGGAGGATTATTACTAAAGGAGTAGGTTGAGCTGGTGGAGTTAGAGGGCTAGCCTTTCTATTTCTGAACACCTGGATTCAAAACCAGTTTAAGTCACTAATGAAAATGAGTTTGGAATTGTTACCCTATCATTACAATATGTTTGTCCACATCTCATAAAAACAGTGACTAGTTTTAGTAATTTCTACTCTAGTGAGACCCAAGACTAGAAATCTCATCCTGCTAAATACGGACCATCTCTTGCCTGGCATTAAGCACCCTTGAGTCTCATTGATGTTAATTGCTATGTTGACTAATGGAGACACTAAAGGATGCTCAGCACCTTGCAGGCAGAGATGTTTAGAAACACTTGCACCATGCCACCCGCACTAGGTCGGCTTCTAAATGGTGCTATTATTAATTATTATTAGCCCCTCCCTTTCATGAGCACCACATTTTTCACAAGAAAAAAATATAAAAATGATATTTTCCCCATTCCTATCTGCTGTATGTGTAGTCAGGTAGCACACAATATATCATCTGATAGCATACAGTATATATCAAACACATTAGCTTAGTACTATCACATGGTAAAGCAAGAATTTAATGCACCACAATAGATAGTGTTATAAAGGCAGGGTGACACCAGAGCATACTGTGTAAGAATTCCTTTCTTTCAGAATGCTCCACCCCTCAGTTATCAAAGAGGCCAGATTTGTTGACCTTCAGGCACACCAAAAGCCCATCCTTTTGATTGGGCACTGGCCAAGGCAGTTGTGGGCGAGATTTCTGTCTGGTGGGAAAGTACAACGAGGGGGAAGTTTAAACTGAGCTGACCATGAGACTGATGATCAAATGATGCTGGATAGGGCAAGAGTGCTGCTGCGTTGGTTGATTTTTTACTGAGATTTTTCCTGTGTTCTGGTGCTTTAAAATCTTTGTCAAGGGCACCCGATTCTTTTGGATGGGAGCCAGGTAGTGTAGAGTTTGTACAATAAACATTGAGGCAGGTGATTGTCACTCTGCATTCTTACACATGGATTGTAGTGGCTATAGCAGGGGTTTTATTGTGCTTGGAAAGAGTTTAATTCAAGCAGAGATGCATTGTCTCTATCTAAGCAATTTGGGAGACCCAGGTTCACATCCCTGCTCTGCCTTGGGCAAGTCATTTAATCTCTGTCCTATCTGCAAAATGGGGTAACACCACTACCTTGCTTTACAAGGGAGTTTTGAGGGTAAATACATTAAAAATTCACAGGCACTCAGATGCTACAGTATCGGGGGCCATTTAACTATCTTTGATAGATTTTATTTCTTTGATCAGAGATTCATTAAACAGCAATGGTAAAAACTGCAGACCAGCCCAGCAGCAGGAACCATGCAGCTTTCTTAAGGAGATGATATAATTAAGAAAGTGGAAAGTATGGTCCTTCTGGACAGCATTGATGCTTCTCTAGATGTGCAGCACCTAGAGTGCACTATGGAAATGGAAGAACAGATGCAAATCAGCATACAAAACCCAGATAGACAAACCGAACCAAATCTCTTTTGGATTTTAAGAGTGAAGGGATTTTTAGATCTCATTTCCACACTCCTGTGCACTTCCTGGGTCCAGCTGGGACTGGACGTGATAAAACTTGAGATGAGTCTGAACAACATGTGTTGCTTTTAATGTGTCCCATTACAGAGAAACTGGACTCTGTGGTTGACCACTATGAGGTTTTTATTTTGGCTAGAGAAAAGGCCTAGCTTCTGTAAGAACAGACTCTCCTTCTATACTTTGACTGACTGGAAACAAACAACAAGGAATCTCATGAATAAGCCAGTTTTCTCAGATTTCTAGACAAACTCAGAACCAACACTTCTGGAGGAGGTTTGACTAAAGATCCTATACTTTGGAGTGCTTAGGTGATCTGAATACAACCCACCTCATCCTTTGAATGTTACCCATCTTTAATAAGCTATAAGAAAAACAGGTTCTCTTATATTCTAAGAGCACCACATTAAACCAAGAATTTAATGATTCTCTGTATTTTCCAGTAGTATATTACGGGCTTGCAAAGTTGTATCTAAACTGGGAGAATCTCAGTTACGGAAAAGAACCACTGGTAAAACTGACAATTTCCAGTCCACCAGCAAAAGCTTCTCACTCAAACTTTATGTCTAACTTTTAAAAAGTAAATAAATCCAACCACTGAGACACTAAACACTTCTTTAGCTGTCTATAGTGATAGGAAAACAATGAAATTCTTTAAGGATCAGCCTGTTTTTGCACCATAAAGAGCTCAGGTACCTAGAGTAACTTTTTTTGGAACAATTAATTTCACAACAATTTGAAATTCCAGTTTGTACATGATTTGAGTGAGTTAGTTAAAGTGCCTTGGACCTTAGAGAGCAATTACTTTTGATACTTTTTAGCAGCAATAATGAGCACCCATAGGAATATAAAATTATTCTCTATTTGGAAGCATACCCAGCACATAATCACACACACTTGTAAAATTACCTTTGTACTACCCATACCATTTAAAGAATGTTTCTTACTTATAATGCGCAAATAGACCTTATAATGCTTTGAAACGATAATCGTATTAGACAATAGCCTTAGGAAGGTGCTTTGACAGCCATTCACCATGACTTCTGACCTTTATAACAATCTCTGATTTAATGATAGTAGGACTGTTTTCCAGTCAACAGATTAAATTGTCAGGGTCATGTAATAGTCTACAAACTCAGTTCCCATTAGTGGCCATGGAATTTGTGTGAGCAGATCATGGGCAGAGAGCATCTTCAGGCCTTAGATAGAGCTATACATTGTTTAACAATTTTCATAACCCAGATCTCTAAGTGGCAACTCTCAAAATGAAATATTTGCTACAGTAATAGTCTACTGCAATTTTATCATCTCTGCCAGAAGGATTACTATAGCTTTCCAAAAAAGTCAATGGGTCAAATCCTGAGGTCCTCATGCAATTTTCACTGAGTTCCAGTAGGAATCTTCCTGAGAAAAAATGAAGTAAATCCTGATTAAGGATCTCAGGGCACAGCGATAGACACCAGCTACAGTGCATCCCTCCATGCAAATAACTCTTGGCTAAAACCAGAACAACTTGAAAGACATGATGAAAGAATATCAGGCAGTTTAAAACATCAAAATGAAATGGAAAGACTATAATAAGACAGTAAACCAGACTGAGGCAATCTACTATATTTTATAAGCTTTAGGCTGCTCCAGCTACATGCTTAGAATTGATGGTGTACAAGATAAATCCAATTGATTAATTCATAATCTAACAGGCAGATTATGAAAAACATGAGGCTAAACAAAGAAAAATTGTTAACAATTTAACAGCATCTGGTATTAAAAGAGAACTGTCACAGTAACATTTATATAAATGGAGTCTAAATGCCAGATCCTGGCTCTTTTGAAGTTTTAGCAGTCTGCAATGGAACCAGGAGTTAACCTTAATTAGTAGCCCATAGAATTGTGTCAGTTTCTACCAGCCAAGGACCTGGTCCTCTCTCTTTCAGGTCAGAAATCCCTGCACTGAAGATTTATTAAATCAACAGCATTTTTCCAATAATCCTTCCAGTAGGAAAAAGGATAATTTTATTCAGTAGCAATTTACAATCTGAACAGAATATAATCTCTACTCACAACACACTAAAACAGGGCTTCTCCCCAGCTCTAAAGGATGGCCTGCCACTCAGTCTCTTAAGAATAATTGGCATAATTATTTGTAACCCTTCTGCCAGGCCGAGGTGATAGCAGCAAGGGCCAAGTTCAGTACACAAAAGTTCCCTCTCATCAAAGCAAATGCAAAACTGGCTTGAGCCCCCACCCAGTGACCTGGGAAAAATCTTACACACCCCCCTGGGCACCTCAAAGAGGCAATACTTCCCCTCTTGCAAGCACAGAGTCTCAGTGTAGAGGAGAATCTTTAAATAACATGAAGCAAACCACATCAGCATTAAATTGGGAAACACCACAACTAGGGTTCATCAACCAAACCATGAGCAAAGACCCACCCCAGCAAATTGGGCCATGTCCTTTCCCTCGGGTTCTTGAGTCCAGCAAACCAAAAATCACCCAAAGTCCAACAACCCAAAAGTCCAACCCCAGAGTTCAAAAGTTCATCTGCAGAGGGTTACTCCCCAGTCTGGGTGAAAATGCGGGAGGGGGGGGGGAAGAAGAGGTAAGGGGCACCTTACATGATCTGAAGCTGACTGCCCCGCAGCTCCATAGGGCTTCACTCCAATCCGCTCCACTGCACTCCACTCCATCAGCCGTCACACAAACCACTCTGCAAGCAGTTCCCACTGTCCCACGAACTGCTCCTCTCGGCTCTGCTTCAAAAAAATAGATCTTCAGGCTCCCCACTACTTGACATAGTGCTCAGTGATTTCAGCTTTTAGTAATTTTAGCTCTTTAGTGATTTCAGTTTGTAGTAGTGGGAGCCTCAGTGCTGGTGCACCATAAGGCTAAAGTTAATTCAGCTCAGCACCTGTAGCTAGACTTTTAATAGACCCAAAATTAGCTCTGATATTCTACAGTGGAGAGAGACAGAGATACAATTGATGTTTCAGAGCCCATAGCACCAGGTACTAATATTTGTCTCCAGCCTCTCTGAATTCTCAGAGTTTTGGAACCCATGTCCCTTGCTTAGCAAGTGCTACTTAGTTGATGGGAAGTCCCTCCATCATAACAAAAGGCCAAGTACAGTTCCACTGTCCTTGATTCCCACAATCAGGATAATAACAATTTATTCTTCCTGGCCCAATAAGAGAAACACTGGGGATCCCACAGCAGCCAAAGTGACCATTTGGGCAGCTATCGGTTCATTCTAGGCGGGGTGGGTGTGCCTATGCAAATGAGATCAGCCCCTGAAGTTCTTTTCCACAACTTGCCACACCTCACCACCAGATGTCAGGGTGGAGCTCATCCTGACTCTGCTTACATATTATTTTAATAGAAGCCAGTAAACAGACAGAAAAACAGTCTTAACTCAATCCTTACTTTTAGGTTTCAGCGCCACTCCTCTCAGTGATTGCTGGCAGATTCCCAGTTCTCCTTCTTCAGTGCTATGTCCCTGAGCACCTGGTTCCTTCCTCTATAGGCCCTACCATCATTACTGTTATTATCCCTCCCCCTACACATCCTGCCCTATCAATTCCCCTCTGCCTGCCCAGGAGCAGCCTTTTATAGGCCTAGGTATAGCCCAGCCCCTTCCCCCCCTTAATTGGCTGGATTGGACTTATAGAATTTAAGGTCAGAAGGGACCATCGTGATCATCTAGGGTGACCTCCTGCAAATGGTGGGCCACAGAGTCTCACCCATTCGTGTAATAGACTCTGACTGAGTTACTGAAGTCCTCAAATCCTGAAATGAGCACGACACAGAGGCTTAACATCACTTTTATTAACAAAACATAATTTTCTTTCATCTATGTGTAGTGTCACTAAAGAGCTAATCAAAACTGTGAAAAAGCATTTAATCTTACAACATATCTTACCTGCTTTGCTCCAGGGGTACTGGACCTAGTCTATTCACAGCAACCAGCTACCCTGTGACAGATGCTGAGAGCAAAATATATATATATATATATATATTGGTTTGATCTGCTGTAAATAATAACATTATAATAAGTCTATGGTCACCTAGCACTTCACTGTTGTCAGTTTGCTGCACATCCTGCTCACTGGGAACTTCAAGGCAAAGATAATTCTAGAACTTAAATCCTTGTTCTCCAAAACCACAGCTCCATAACCCATGAAATAAAGAACTACCATTATCCATTAAGAGTAGAAAGTTTGGCATGCAGTAAAGAGTTCTGATTTCATTCAGTAGAGGTGTGCACACACGCAGGCATGCCAACACACACATTTCGTTATGGTACTTCACAAGACCGTAGCACCTTCCTTCCCAGGATCTCAGAAAGATTTTGCAAAAGATGATTTTATTGCCCCCATTTTGGAGCTAAGGCAACTGGTTCACAGAGAGGGTAAGTGACTTGCTCAAGGCCACATGGCCACTCTAGATAGAGAGTGAAATAGTAACCTGGTTGCCTGACTCGGTGCCCTTGCTCTAACCACTCAACAATCCTGCCTGCCATTTGAAACTTCAGAGATGGGATCTGAGAAAACATTGCCTGATTAAGTCATCAGAAACAAACTGGGGTTTCAGTTCCCTTTTCATTATATGCTTTGTTTTTATGAACCTCTTGAGGGGCACATACTATGTAAATAAATCATATTTTCAATCTTTTTTCTCTGCATTGGACACATTTAATACTCACTTGCGTCACATCTTAGACACAAACAATCACAGAAGAGAGAGAGCACAGCTTTTCTATTTAAACAGAGCTCTTGTTCTGGAGCCTTAAGTTTAGTTTAGTTTCAGCAAAATAAAAACCAGAAGCACTCTTTGGGTTTGTTGAAATATAAAAATCTTATTAAACCATTATCCCTACGGTGGCTGTGTTAGGATCTAAAGGAACAGTACAGATGGAATTCTAATATTTAGTTCTCACGTAGCACTTTTCATGGCGAGTCAGCTCAAAGCACATTACTACTACTAAAGAAGGAACTATCATCATTATCCCCATTTTACAGATGAGGGCCCAGATCCTCAACGCTATTAAGGTCCCTAACTCCCACTGAATCACAAATGGGTAAAATGACTTGCCCAAGACAAGTTTTAATGCCCATGTACAGAGCTAGCAGAGATGATTACTTCAACTTGGCTGAAATCCCTTTTAGAATTAGTCTAATGCAGTCAGAAAGAAGATGTGATAGTGATAGGCCCTTTGAGGCTCACTGCATGAATCTGCTTGCGATAGAAATACCCTGCCCTGCTTTATGCATTGGGGGAAGTCCCTATCTCTGATTCCCCATAGCACAACTTCAGTTGTATGCTAATATAATTTCATCCAGCTGCTGAGGTGTCCGTGGGTCAGGAGCATTCAGGGAGCAGGGGAGAATTGAGCAGAATCCCTCCTCCTCCTAGCCAGGTTTTATGGATTCCTTTCTAGTTGCAGCATGTCTGAATTTGAGAAAAGGCAGCTGAGCCTTGTCAACAAGTCAGGCAGGACAGGTTTGCATTTAGTTTGCACAAATGAGCCAGTGAGGGAGCTTCTAAAGGGAGCTTGGGTAATCTGAAAAAGGTATCTATGCTTATGTAGCAATAAGAACAGGGAATCCTGGGGGGAGTGCCCTAACCCTGAGCTACAGAGTTACTCACTCACTCATTTGCTGGCCCTATGACTATTTAATTACTTATAACAAGCAGAACAGCTTCAACAGGACAGATTGAGAGATGGTCACCCCACTATACCTGATAGTGCAGTGGTTTACCCCACCCCTATAAGAGGGGAGATGTAAGTTCAAATCCCTGCTGCAGAGTAGGCATTTGAGTGTAGGTCTCCCACATCTTGTGTGATTGTTCTAACCTTGGCATATTGAGTAATATGCCACCTCCATTTGTGTGTTATTGTAAGAAAGGGCTCAGGCACCTCTCCCATGGCTGTGAATCCTGAGTAGAAGGAGATGCCTTCCTCTGACCTGGACTTGGGTGCCTAAAGCCCTCTGAGGGGTAGGATTTAGGTTACACCCCTCTCTTCAGTGTTTCCCACTGGCTAGCTGAGGCAGCTCTCTGCTCAAAATGATTTAGGTTACTTTTGTAAATGGGATAAGGGCTGAGCTATGCTTACATGATATTGGTATAATTGTGTTGGTCGGGGTGCTTTTTCTGCTGATTTATTTATACTTGTAAAATTCTTAACATAGAAGCAGTTCAGCCAGTATAAAGGTTCCCAAACCAAGATAAGCTTTACTGGTATACATATTTTTAAACTGCTATATTTGCATCCACAGTGGGGTAGGAGAGGAGTTGCTGGTTTAATTACACCAATATAGTTTCTAGTGTAGACAAGCTCCTAGGCTCCTAAGGGTATGTCTATGCTGCAGAAAAAATACCCCTACAGGAGCAAGTCTCAGAGCCTGGGTCTACAGACTCAGGATCATGTGGTTTACGCTACGGCACTAAAAATAGCTGTGTAGATATTCTGGCTTGGGCTGGAACTCAGGCTCTGAAGCCCCTCACCTTCCTGGGTTTCAGAGCCCGAGTCAGAACATCTACCTACCTTAGCAAATGTCTACGCTGTAAGCCCAGGGTTAGTAGAACTTGAGTTAGCAGGCCCTGGGTTTGTTAACCTAGGGCTTGAGCATCTACACTCATTTGTAACCCCAGGTTAGGAATTGTTAAACTCTGGGTCCCAACCTGGGTCTCCAGTGTATTATGCGAGCCTGAGTCCAACCACCCATGTCCCAGACTTCCTAGTGCCCTCCCAAAATGTTGCTACTCTAGCCCTTTGTTTGTAGTGCAGTGTAGGAAAACTTGACTGTCCAGAGGACAAAGACTTGACTTGTGGGATACTTTTGGCAGTCTCAGAGAATGAGTCCAGAGAAGCTGCATCTACACTACAAAGAAATAGGGCTTGAGCCAGGGGTCCCCTCTTGACTCAGTTACAAATCCTCCAGATGTGGGAGGTCCTAGGTCCGAGCCAGGAGTTAGCACAATTTGTGTGTAGAGGAAAGGGGTTTAGGCTTGAACCTGAGTTCAAACACTGGACTTACATTTTTCTGCATAGACATATCCTAAGTCTCTTTGAGTGAAATTTTCAAAAGCACTATAGTGTGTATGTCAGTTAACATATTCTGAGGTCTTCAGCCCATGGTACTAGGCTTCTGAAATAAATGTTCCCAGTAGAACTAAAAAAACAGCTTTAAGGCAGCAGAGATTTTTTAATTTAAAAAAAAATGCACGAAGTTACAAGAAATACTTTCAAGGGTTGTAGCTTTTGCGATCAGTAGAAAGAATGCCAGTGAGGGGAGATAGAACAGTACTTGATTTCATCTGCAAAGCAGTAAAAGTTACCCCAGCCGCTGCAGAGGATTGAAGTGGGTCACTAGTTGTGCAGAAAGGTCCTCTATCTTTAGTGTTTATTCCATAGAATCATAGAAGATTTGGGTTGAAGAGACCTCAGGAGGTCATCTAGTCCAACTCCCTGCTCAAAGCAGAACCAACCCCAGCTAAATCATCCCAGCTAGGGCTTTGACAAGTCAGGCCTTAAAAACCTCTAAGGATGGATTCTACCACCTCCCTAAGTAACCCATTCCAGTGCTTCGCCACCCTCCGAGTGAAATAATTTTTCCTAATATCCCATCTAGACCTCTCCCACTGCAACTTGAGTCCATTGCTCCTTGTTCTGTCATCTGCCACCACTGAGAACAGCTTATCTCCATCCTCTTCGGAAGCCCCCTTCAGGTAGTTGAAGGCTGCTATCTAATCCCCCCTCACTCTTCTCTTCTGCAGACTAAATAACCCCAGTTCCCTCAGCCTTTCCTCATAAGTCATGTGCCCCAGCCCCCTATGCATTTTTGTTGCCCTCTGCTGGACTCTCTCCAATTTGTTCACATCCTTTCTATAGTGAGGGGCCCAAAACTGGATGTAATACTCCAGATGTGGCTTGACCAGTGCTGAATAGAGGGGAATAATCACTTCCCTCAATCTGGTGGTAATGCTCCTACTAATGCAGCCCAATATGCTGTTAGCCTTCTTGGCAACAAGGGCACACTGTTGACTCATATCCAGCTTCTCATCCACTGTAATCTGCAGGTCCTTTTCTGCAGAACTGCTGCTTAGGCAGTTGGTCCCCAGCCCGTAGCAGTGCATGGGATTCTTCCTTCCGAAGTGCAGGACTCTGCACTTGTCCTTGTTGAACCTCATCAGATTTCTTTTGGCCCAATCCTCCAATTTGTCTAGGTCACTCTGGACCCTATCCTTACCCTCCAGCATATCTACCTCTCCCCTCAGCTTAGTGCATCCGTGAACTTGCTGAGGGTGCAATCCACTCCATCATTCAGATAATTAATGATCATTATTTCCTTTATTATACTGCAGGAAGTGAGTGTGCCTCACATGCAGAATCTTTATAACTGCTCCTGAGAATGGGTTAGTTTGAATAGCCAAGAGGAACAAACCTGGGAGTTATATAGGATTTGCTTCCACATTTTGATTAAGGTTTGATGGCACTTTGCTTTCAACATTATTGCTTAATAATGTTGGAGGGCAAGGCCAGAAGCCAAATGTTTGTTTATCTTTGAGCCACCAGAGGGAAACTCTTGGATTTCTTTTACATGACACATGAGGACCAGAGGACAGGGGAGACAAAACAGGATATTGCTCTCTCTCATTTGGTTACACATCCACATTTCCCAAGTGGTTCTCATGTGTTGCCTCTGAAATAAACTGCATTATGAAGGGGCCTCAAACCTCTCTTCTGATTTTATGTACGATGGGGAGTGCCAAAAAAAGACTCTTACAGAAGTACGGTACATTTTTGCATAGGTGCTTTGCAAGAATGCAAAGAACATTAGAGTTCAGGGGTACAAAGCAGTAACAATGGACAATTATAGTATCATTAACACTGTTTATTGGTATATTCCAAATATATTTTTATATAATTGCATCCAACAATATACATTAAAATAATTTTAAGGTTGCAAAACCAAATATTAGGAAATGGCAGAGTGAAGGTTACATTCATCCTTCTTGTGCATATGCATTATGATATTCTTTAATTACATGAGAACATGCTATTTTATATGAAGGATCCCTGCCTAATTTTTTAGGTTTTTAAAAGAATAAATTGAAAAAAAAGAAAAGAAATTCCATCATGTGAAACCATATTGATCCTCATGTGGTTCATCAGCAGGATTAGAACCTTTCGATCTGCAGCACAGACCTCTGCCACTTGAGCAACTGATAGAGGATGACCTTTTACTGCTAGGTGGGCCCAGCCACAAGAAGGAGATGTGGGACACATTTTGCCAGAGGCTTTCACAGCTATTTGCTGACAGCAGAAGAATGTTGTGACTCAGGAATCCTGGGTTTCATTCCAAGTTCTTTGGGGAATATATCTGGTGCTTACAGAGCCTTCTGCCCCAACTCCTCCAGCCTCTCTGTGTTGCAGTCCCACTCTGCATGCTAACCCTTTTCAGCTCTTGGCCCCATGTCCCAGTCTTCTCGGCTCCAAGTGTCAGGCCCTGACCCCATCCCACCTTGTTCTTCATCCATCCTTGGCTCCACAACCAGTCCCCAACCCTTACCCTCCAGATCCTTATGTTAGTCCTGGTACAGTCCACATTCCCACCCTTTGGCTTCATGTTCCAGGCTCCACCCCCACCATTTGTCGTCTTAGTCATCTCCCGTCCCCCAGACTTCTTTGTCCCAGTCTCCCCCCTTGCCACTTACTCAGGCCCAGATCCTTAATCTGCATTCATAAAATCATAGAATCATAGAATATCAGGGTTGGAAGAGACCTCAGGAGGTCATCTAGTCCAATCCCCTGCTCAAAGCAGGACCAACACCAACTAAATCATCCCAGCCAGGGCTTTGTCAAGCCAGGTCTTAAAAACCTCGAAGGATGGAGATTCCACCACCTCCCTATGTAACCCATTCCAATGCTTAACCACCCTCCTAGTGAAATAGGGTTTCCTAATATCCAACCTAGACCTCCCCTACTGCAATTTGAGACCATTACTCCTTGTTCTGTCATCTGCCATCACTGAGAACAGCCGAGCTCCATCCTCTTTGGAACCCCCCTTCAGGTAGTTGAAGGCTACTATCAAATCCGCCCCTCACTCTTCTCTTCTGCAGACTAAATAAGCCCAGTTCCCTCAGCCTCTCCTGGTAAATCATGTGCCCCAGCCCCCTGATCATTTTCGTTGCCCTCTGCTGGACTCTATCCAATTTGTCCAAATCCTTTCTACAGTTGGGGGCCCAAAACTGGATGCAATACTCCAGATGTAGCCTCACCAGTGCTGAATAGAGGGGAATAATCACTTCCCACGATCTGCTAGCAATACTCCTATGAATGCAGCCCAAAATACCATTAGTCTTTTTGGCAACGAGGGCACACTGCTGACTCATATCCAGCTTCTCATCCAGTGTAATCACCAGGTCCTTTTCTGCCGAACTGCTGCTTAGCCAGTCGGTCCCTAGCCTGTAGCAGTGCATGGGATTCTTCTATCCTAAGTGAATTCGGACAAGGCTGACTCTTCCTTCTCCTCACTGCCTGGGCACCAGCATGGGGAGAACTGACACAACAGGAGAGACAGTCTCCCTGCTCTCAGTTCTGGTGCCCAGTGTCACAGCAACTTTCTGCAGCTAGGAGATGCAATTAAAAGGAAATTCCTGACCAACCTTGCAAACCTGGACTGGAGCATGCTCAGTATAGATAGAATCTTTGAAGAATTTAGCTGCCAAACTCTAACAAGTATGAGCATATGTGAATTACAGGGACATCAAGAGGCACATGGCTGTCACCAGGACAACTCCCAATCCCCCCCAGCTAAATTTCAAGGCCCTTTCTAAAGCAAAGAGGTGCTAGAGATTCCCAATGAAATAGTTCTAAGCAATTTTTTAACAGAGGCAAAACTTCATTTTCCTTAACCCTAGGGAAATGACTTACCTGCTGACATTACGTGTTTTTTTAAATCACTCTGAGGCAGACACCCAGTATAGAAGACTAGGTAAAATGGTAAAACTTTGGCAAAGTTATAAGCCACTGAAAACAGGGTCTTATAATGCAAAGTGTCAGGCAATGATAACTTTAGGCATTGCTACCTGCATCACCTATAATAACAATAATGCTTTTCATGCCAATGTCCCTAAATTTTTCTTTGACAGGGTTATTGTCCTAGTGGATAGGGGGAAGCTATGGACACGATATATCTTGATTGTAGTAAGGCATTTGACACAGTCCCACATGACATTCTGATAGGCAAACTAGGGAAATGTGGTCTAGATGAAATTACTCTAAGGTGGTACAATAGTGGCTGAAGAGTATATATCAAAGGTTCACTATCATAGTGGAAGGGCCTATCTAGTGAGGTCCCATAAGGGTCTATCCTGGCTCTGGTACTATTCAACATTTTTGTTAATGACTTGGATAAGGGAGCAGAAAGTATGCTCATAAAATTTGTGGATGACATCAAGTTGGGAGGGGTTGCTAGCACTTTGGAGGACAGGATTACAATTTAAAATTACCTTGACAAATTGAAAAACTGTCTGCAATCAACAAGATGAAATTCAGTAAAGACAAATGCAAAGTACCACACTTAGGGAGAAAAAAATGAAACTACAAAATGGGGAATAATTGGCTGGGCAGTAGTACTGCTGAAAAGGATCTGGGGGTTATATTGGATCACAAATTGGATTTGAATCAACAATGTGATTCGGCTGTGAAAAGGCTAATAACATTCTGGGGTGTATTAACAGGAGTGTTGGATGTCAGGCCTGGGAGGTACTTGTTCTGTTCTACTTACCACTAGTGAGGCTGCAGCTGCAGTACTGTGTCTAGTTCTGGATGCCACACTTTAAGGAAGAAGTGGACAAATTGGAGAGAGTCCAGAGGATTACAACAAAATTGATAAAACCGTTTAGAAAACCTGATCTAGCATGAAAGGTTAAAAATACTGGACATGTTTAGTCTTCAGAAAAGAACTGGGTGGAGACATAATAGTCTTCAAATATGTTAAGAACTGTTAAAAAGTAATGGGCTTAATATGCAGCAAGGGAGATTTAGATTAGATATTAGGAAAAACTTTATAAGGATAAGAACGGCCATGCTGGGTCAGATCAAACGTCCATCTAGCCCAGTATCCTGCCTTCCAACAGTGGTCAATGCCAGGTGCCCCGAGAGGGAATGAATAGAACAGGTAATCAACAAGTGATCCATCCCCTGTCACCCATTCCCAGCTTCTGGCAAACAGAGGCTAGAGACACCATCCCTGTCTGTCCTGGCTAATAGCCATTGATGGACCTATCCTCCATGAACTTATCTAGTTCTTTTTTTAACCCTGTTATAGACTTGGCCTTCACAACATCCTCTGGCAAGGAGTTCCACAGGTTGTCAGTGCATTGTGTGAAAAAATACTTCATTTTGTTTGCTTTAAACCTGCTCCCTATTAATTTCATTTGGTGACCCCTATTTCTTGTGTTATGAGAAGGAGTAAATAACACTTCCTTATTTACTTTCTGCATACCAGTCAGGATTTTATAGACCTCTATCATATCCCCCTCTTAGTCATTTCTTTTCCAAGCTGAAAAGTCCCAGTCTTAATAATCTCTCCTCATACAGCAGCTGTTCCATACCCCTAATCATTTTTGTTGCCCTTTTCTGAACCTTTTCCAATTCCAATATATCTTTTTGAGACGGGACGACCACATCTACATGCAGTATTCAAGATGTGGGCATAGCATGGATTTATATAAAGAGAGAAAATATCATATTGCCTCATTATTTATCCCTTTCCTAATGATTCTCAACATTTGTTAGCTTTTTTGACTGCCGCTGCACATTGAGTGGATGTTTTCAGAGAACTATTCACAATGATTCCAAGATCTTTCTTGAGTGGTAACAGCTAATTTAAACCCCATCATTTGATATGTATAGTTGGGATTATGTTTTCCAATGTGCATTACTTTGTATTTATCGACATTGAATTTCATCTGCCATTTTGTTGCCCAGTCACCCAGTTTTGAGAAATCCTTTTGTAGCTCTTGTCAGTCTGCCTTGGACTTAACTATCTTGAGCAATTTTGTATCATCTGAAAATTTTGCCACCTCACTGACTACCCCTTTTTCCAGATCATTTATGAATATATTGAATAGGACTGGGCCCAGTACAGACCCCTGGGCGACACCACTTTTTACCTCTCTCCATTCTGAAAACTGACCGTTTATTCCTACTCTTTGTTTCCTATCTTTTAACCACTTACCAACCCATGAGAGGACATATCCTCTTATCCCATGACTGCTTACTTTGCTTAAGAGCCTTTGGTGAGGGACCTTGTCAAAGGCTTTCTGAAAATCTAAGTATAGTATATCCACTGGACCCCCTTAAAGAATTCTAGTAGATTGGTGAGGCAATATTGACTCTTCCCCAGCAAATTAGGATAGTTAAGATGTGGTGGAATACGTCATTGTCTAACTTGTTTTTAAAAAGCTCTAAACACCTGTCAGGAATAGTCTAGGTAGACATGTTCCTGCCTCAGTGCCTGGGACTGAACTAGATGACCTTTTTCAGTCTCTTCCAGCCCTACAGTTCTATGATTCCCTAAGGATTATTTATACACTATGGATGGATCACGTGCTGTCACGCTGAAATGGAGGCAATTCTGAAGTATGAGATGGTATCCTTTGCACAATGCACAGCAACACTTCAAGACAGAGACTGAAGAACGATGGCTTCATGAATGAATCTGCAGGGTGAATATTAGGTAGGCAGAACTTAAATACTCAGTTGGAATTTAGCTAGGATACTACTACTATTGCTAAAAAAGTCCAATTGGAACTTAAAGATTGTGAAAGATCAGAAGCTTGGCTTTACATCTCTTTCAAAAGATAGTAAAAATGTCAAATATAATATTTCTGACTTGCGGAAATCTGTAAGAAAATTAGGCTTGATAGAGACTGTAGTGACACTAATTTGGATTTATCAAATCTATAAGATAATTAAAATAAATTGTGTATATGCCTCCAGGTAAATTCTTCATAGTCTATGTTGTTATGAAAAGGCAGTTATTTATGGTAATTTTTCATAGATGAGTGGAAAACACAACTGTTAATCTTTATTTTCCTACATTGTTCTGCTTGGCATGCTGAGATCTAGATAATGCACCGCGGTATACTAATGGTGTGGAAGGATTTATGGGTATTATTCCCATTGATGCTGATGGGAGATAAAGTACACGCATAAATCCTGCATGCCTCCAAGGGAGAGTATGCTTGCTGACAGCAGACATTGCTAGTAAACACTGAGAAGCATTGCATCATCTCCTAATTTACTACAGGCTAGTTCTCTAAAGTACTACATAATGCCATACTGTGAATTGAAGAGGCTGGGGTAGATAACACAAAATAGTAGGGCAAACAAAATGGTTTCAATGAGCCAGTCCAAACTTTCATGACATCAAGAACATTCTAAATAAAGGTTAAAATCCTGAGCAGGCATCCTGTCCTTAACTTCCATCTTGCTACTTCGATCTTGGAGCACGTATGTTGAGAAGTCTGATCTCATTGACACTGATGCAAATCCAGAGTAAATCCATTAACTTGAAAGGGAGTTTCTCCAAATTGGCACCAATGGGAGTAAGCAGAACCTGACTCACATCCTATTGTACATTGGAACACACACGCTTCTGTCTGATCCAGCCGCACTTTGGTATGACAGCAGGAGTTAAGGATTGAATGTTAGTCTGAACATTTGAACCTAAAAAAAATGACCTTGTTTTTCTGGGTTCCATTCAGAGGGCTAGTGGTTAATTTTGTAAACATTGCATAGGGTTTCAGTATCAAAGTGTCATATGGAATGGCCCTTTAATAAGGGGAATCAGCCTTTGAACACCAAACCAAATAAGAGTACAGAAGAGTGGCAGATGCCGTAGAGAGCTGACCTCCCAACTAGAAGCACAATCTTTCTCCATCTTTTATAGTAAGGTCTTTGGACTCCAGAGCACCTAGCTTGGTAGACATGGTTGGCCATAGAGGAATTTGGTAAGGCAAAAGTTTTTGGGATGAAGACCAGAACTGACATATACTATATGGGTGGACACCTGTGAAATGGCTACTCTTCTTCAGCTATCCCTCGACATGAGGATGATGTCTGACAAGGGGTTTCATTGGTGGGTTTTTAAGTGGCTGAGGAGCCCAGTTCGTGCCCTGCAGATTTTCCCACAGAAGTGACAGGTGTGATCTTGGAGGAGACATAGTTGTTGGCTGGACTGTTGTGCCCTTTCTTTCCTCCTTTGTCGCTTTTCTGTCTCATGAGCACGTCTGTTCTCCTCCAAGTGAGCTGTGGCTTGGTGTATGGTGTGGCGCCATTGTGTTCTGTTCTGTGCCAAGTTCTCCCCGTTTGTAGGGTTGATGCCTCCCTTTTTACAGCGTACTTTCAGTATGTCTTTGAAGCTCCTCCACTGCCCTCTGTGAGCCCTTCCTCTCTGACTTAATTGAGAGAAGAGTACTTGCTTCAGGACGCAAGCGTCAGGCATACATACACAGTGGCCAGCCCAGCAGAGTTGGTGTTTCATGACCTGTGCTTCTATACTGCTGATGTTGGCTGCAGAGAGAATGCTGATGTTGGTGCGTCAGTCTTCCCAGCTGATCCTGAGAATCCTCCTGAGGCAGTGCTGCTGGAACCACTTCAGCCGCTTGAGATGTTGTCTGTAGGTTACCCATGTCTCACACCCATAGAGAAGGGTGGGGATGACAATTGCCTTGTAAGCCAAGATCTTGGTGCCTATTTGCAGATCCCTATCATTGAAGACTTGTTTGAGTAGACTTCCAAAGGATGTGCTGGCATTGCAGATCCTATATTTGATTTCTATGTCAATGCTGGCTGTTTGGGAGAGGAGGCTGCCTTGGCATGGAAAATGGTCCACATTTTCCAGGGGTTCTCCACTGATGGTGATTTGTGGAGTACAAAGAGTAGTTTGTGCAGGTGAGGGCTGGTAAAGTACCTTGGTTTTCCTGATGTCAAGAGAGAGACCCAGGCTGTGATATGCAGCTGCAAAAAGATTTAGCGTGCTTTGCAGGTCAGTCTCTATGTGTGCGAGGATGACACAGTTATCTGCATACTGAAGGTCAGTGATGCCAATTCTCGTGATCTTAGATTTTGTTTGGAGACGTTGGAGATTGAGGAATTGGCCATCCATATGATACTCAATCCCGATTCCGTCAGGAAGGAGTTAGCGGATGAGAATCAGGATCATAGCAAGGTAAATGGAGAAGAGTGTTGGAGCAATGACACAGCCCTGCTTGACACCAGTGAGAATGATGAATGGTTCAGACTCTGAGCCATTGCACAGAATGGTGGCAGTCATCCTGTCATGCAATAGTCTGATGGTGGAAATGAATTTCTGTGGACAGCCAAATCTACACAGCACCTTGCATAGGGAATCATGATTGATAGAGTCAAAGGCCTTGGTTAGATCGATGGATATCAGGAGCAGTTCCTGGTGTTGCTCTCTGAACTTCTCCTGAATCTGTTGTGCCACGAAGATCATGTTGGTTGTCCGTCGGGATGGCCTGAAGCCACACTGTGATTCGGGGAGGAGTTTCTTGGCAACGGGGAGGAAGCAGTTTAGTAGGATCTGGGCAACAATCTATCTTGTGATGGAGAGGAGGCTAATACCTCTGTAGTTCCCACACAAAGATTTGTCCCCTTTCTTGAATATTATAATGACGTTGGTGTTCTTAAAGTCAAGTGGAATTTCTTTGCAGGTCCAGATTCTGGACCAAATCAGCTACTACGTGCAGATGGAATTTGGAACTTGCCATCTCTGTTTCATTCAAGAAGATAACTAGACTGATTAATGTCCCTGATTCAAATACTGAACAAGATCCTTACAGCAATTCTTCTTTAAAAAATCAGTGCGATTTATGTACCTCAATCTGGATAGCTTATTAAAAATGTAATCCTAATGTTACTTGATGTAGTAATAATTTGTGGCTCAGAGTTGTCTTTGAAATGAGAGACACAAGGCTAAAACCACAAAGAAAGCAGCACTGAAACTTTTTTTTTAATTTACAGGCATTTATATAGCACATGGTCACCTGAATATCTGAATACTTGGATTCCTCAAATTGTTTTTCAAGTATTTGAAAGCACTGGCAAGAACTGTAGAACTACTGATTTTTACATTGCAAGTTTAAAAAAAATTTAAGATATTTTCATTTTTTGGTCCAAGGAAAAATTTCTCCAGTGCTTCCTGCAAAAGCAGTTTTTCTTAGCAAAAATGAAGACATTCTTTGGGCAAAATTATGATTTTTTTAAAAATGAATTTGCTCTAGATGGAAATGTGTCATGTTTTCAGAAAAAAATCTCATACCTCTGCAAAAAAAAAAAAAAAAAAAAAAAAAGGACGTGAAAGGAAACCAGAGGCATCTGGCACAAAATGTGACCTGTGTGTGTTGGTTTTGTTTGGATTTTTTTCCCACATTTCTATTGCACAGCCCATATTTACATTGTGCTTTCCCCCTTTTTTTGGGACAAATGGGACTGTGATGCACTGCTCTGTACTTTTCTGCACATATCTCTCAGCTTGCCAATGCCCACATGTAGGACTTAAAAATATTCATTCTGGAAAATGTGGGATTCATTATTTTCTATTCTATTCAGATTTTTATACTGTGCTCATCACTGGAGTATCTAAGCACCTTCCAGTAGTGCTGTCACGGTTCCTCCCCCACTCTGAACTCTAGGGTACAGATGTGGGGACCTGCATGAAAAACCTCCTAAGCTTATCTTTACCAGCTTAGGTCAAAACTTCCCCAAGGTACAAAATATTACACCTTGGACTGGCCGCTACCACCACCAAACTAATACTGGTTACTGGGGAAGAGCTGTTTGGACGCGTCCTTCCCCCCAAAATACTTCCCAAAACCTTGCACCCCACTTCCTGGACAAGGTTTGGTAAAAAGCCTCACCAATTTGCCTAGGTGACTACAGACCCAGACCCTTGGATCTTAAGAACAATGAACAATCCTCCCAACACTTGCACTCCCCCTTTCCTGGGAAATGTTGGATAAAAAGCCTCACCAATTTGCATAGGTGACCACAGACCCAAACCCTTGGATCTGAGAACAATGAAAAAGCATTCAGTGTTTTACAAGACGACTTAATAAAAAATAGAAGTAAATAGAAATAAAGAAATCCCCCCTGTAAAATCAGGATGGTAGATATCTTACAGGGTAATTAGATTCAAAAACATAGAGAACCCCTCTAGGCAAAACCTTAAGTTACAAAAAAGATACACAGACAGAAATAGTTATTCTATTCAGCACAATTCTTTTCTCAGCCATTTAAAGAAATCATAATCTAACACTACCTAGCTAGATTACTTACTAAAAGTTCTAAGACTCCATTCCTGTTCTGTCCCTGGCAAGAGCAGCATATAGACAGACACAGACCCTTTGTTTCTCTCCCTCCTCCCAGCTTTTGAAAGTATCTTGTCTCCTCATTGGTCATTTTGGTCAGGTGCCAGCGAGGTTACCTTTAGCTTCTTAACCCTTTACAGGTGAGAGGAGCTTTCCCCTGGCCAGGAGGGATTTCAAAGGGGTTTACCCTTCCCTTTATATTTATGACAAGTGCACTGAACAACCTGACTACACATCTGTAACACACTGTTTGTTCTTTCATCTTCTCTCCGGAGGGAGAAGCATGTGCAGTGTTGGTAGTGTGTTTTTTTCTAATATAAATATGTACATGCTACTTTGTGTTTATATTAGAGAAGGCAAGGTCAAAAATGCCTTGCATTTGGAGGGGAAAATGGAGAGGTTTATGATGGTCCTTAGTTTCTGGGGAAGTTCACTCCATAGTCTCAGACCAGCCCCTGGAGAAAGTTTTGTCTCTCACACAGATGAGCTTTACTCTTATTTTTGGGAGTTCCTTTGTGCCAAAGGAGTGAAGTTCTTGAGCACAGTTTTTGTCCCAGAGCTTTAGATGATCTTTTAGATATCCTGGGCCTAGGCCATGAAGCACTTTGAAGAGAAGGACAGAGTCCTTAAACTTGATGTGATACTCTATGAGAAGCCCATGGAGAGATCTTAGGACAGGTTTGATATACGGGGAGGGAGGGGCCATTTGGCAGCCAGCATGTCAATGGCTGAGGCCAGTGCTGAATAGTAATGATTCACCAGGTCTTCAACTCCTTGTCCTGTGGGTGGGGTGCTGTTGTCCTTTAGGAGCTTTGGAATTTGTTGGAGCCTGGGCAATGGAAGTTCTCTGACTACTGCCTTAATGAGGTGATGGTGTGTTCAAGACTGTGGCTGGCTTGTGATGTCCTCTATCCTGACATCTAGGCCGATGATAAGTTCCAGGGTGTGACAGGCTGTGTGGGTTGGACAAGAGATGATTTGTGAAAGTCCTATGGAGGAAAGCAAGGAGATGAATTTTTGGGTTTTGCGCCTGTGGTCTTGCTGATATGAGTGTTGAAATCTTAGAGGATGACAAGTCTGGAGTATTTCACCACCATCACTGACAAGGTATCAGTGAGCTCCTTTATGAATACTTTTGTCTGATGTGGTCTATAAGTGAGCATTAAACCTAGGTTAGCTTTGGCTCTGGTTTCTATTGCCAGATGAAGGGATTCAAATTAAGTTTCCTAACCTGAGGCACCTCTCTTGGATTTGATGTTTGCAGTGAAGATGAATGCAGTGCCACCTGCCTTCTTGTCCTGTCTAGGTCTATGATGTACTGAGTATCCTGGGGGACCAGGTGCTCCCAAACAGGACTTGGGGTGTCATCCAGCCAGGTCTCGGTGATACCAGGTCTTTCATTACTGATGAGATTGTGTATTATTTGCTGTTTATTTTAGCAGAAGATCTTGAGTCCTTTAGTGTATTTCTATAACCTCAGTTGCATGAGCCTTTACTTATGATGTAAACAATTGTCAAAAAGAAGGGACAAAAAATTTGTGTGCAGTGTATTTTTGGGACTAAAATGAGTGAGGTCCCATAAAATGAGGCATACTTGAAAATTGCAGGCATTCATGTTGCTTTGTTTTTAGATTCACTCATTTTTGCATTGAAACACAAACCACCCTAGTCTATGAAAAGTACTCCATGTTTCCCTACTCTTTCACCCAGGTGGGGCCTTAACTTTCTGTGTTGAGAAAGTACAGCTAAACATTTGTTGGTGACAATCAGTAGGGTTTATTCAAGAAGTGCAGTCATAAAATTGTATCATAAGAAAGAAAATATGTAGGTTTAAGACATTAAACTTCATGTTTACAAAACATTTGCCAAAAAATAATTTATTAGACAAGTAACACTGGCCAAATTTTCCTGATAACACTTTGTTTATGTCATTCAGCATTCCTTCACTTGTGAAATATCACTTATTTCTTTAGGTCTGGTCCAGCAAATAAGAAGACCATATTAAGTACTAACAGGACCTCTGGGACACAACACACTGTGAAAATACTTTGAATTCATTCGCTTTTAAAAACATTAAATGAATCATGAACCAATCAGATTCCTCATCCACACTCAACTATAAAACATACACATTTTTAAATACAATTGCTCAGAATGTCTTCCTTATTAGACCAATCTTTATAGTGATTCCTTCTCTACTCTTAGAAACATGGTTATAGATTAAATATGATAATTATATTCCTAAAATTTAGTAACATGTATCACTAAAATGTTAATAAAATAAACATATCTGCACATGTATATCTTATTACTTGCTGAAACCCTGAAGGGCAAATTGATAGAGCTAAGAAACATCAATAAGTAAAGAACCCCCCTGTCCCCCCCAAACCCACCCAGTATCGCTCACACATCTGGAAAACTGATTATCCTTTGACTAATGATCTCATTTTCCTAGTGCAAAAACATTGAGGGGCCAAGGGATTAAGTTATAACTCATCTTGTAATCTCTTATAATTTTTCAATGGTCTATTTTGTAAGATTTGTAACTGTTTTTACTGAATGTGTGCCTGGAGCAAATGGAGAAGTGAATTTAAAGAAAGAAAAACAACAAAAACTCTTCAAGGAATCCTACTGTTTTTAAGTGTGTGCATACTAGTAATTCCATTTGTCTCTGATGTACTTAGCAGGGAAGGAGAGCTAATAACAGATGACACCAAAAAGGCTGAGGTGTTTAATGCCTATTTTGCTTCAGTCTTCACTAAAAAGGTTATTTGTGATCAGATGCTTAGCACAATTAATATTAACAACAAGGGGTAAGGAATGCCAAGCCAGAATAGGGAAAGAACAGGTTCAAGAATATTTGGATGAGTTAGATGTATTAAAGTCAGCAAAGTCTGAGGATATTCATCCTAGGATACTTAAGAAAATAGCTGAAGCAGTCTCAGAACCTTTAATGATTATCTTCAAGAATTCATGGAGGATGGCTGAGATCCCAGAGGACTGGAGAAAGGCAAACATAGTACCTATCTTTAAAAAGGGGAACAAGGAGGACCCAGGGAATTATAGTCAGCCTAACTTCAATACCTGGAAAGATACTGGAACAAACTATTAAAAAATGAATTTGTAAGCACCTAGAGGATTATAGGGTGATAAGTAATAGACAACATGCAAATCATGCAAAGCAACCTTATTTCCTTCTTTGACGGCATTACTAGCCTAGTGGATAGGGGGAAGCAACAGACATGGTATATCTTGCTTTTAGTAAGGCTTTTGACAGAATCCCACTTGACAGTCTCTTAAACAAACTAGGGAAATGTGTTTTACAGTAGAACCTCAAAGATACGAACAGCAGAGCTATGGACTGACTGGTCAACCGGACACCAAGTGGAACTGGAAGTAATCAATCAGGCAGCAGAGAGACCCAAAAAACACCCCCAACCACTGTACTGTGCCTGTATTGCATCTTAAAAGTAGGCACATCTGGGCAGCTTGTCCCCAACCTCTACACCTCCACACGTGGGGCAGCCGCTTACAGCAAGACTCTGGGGCTGCCCAGCCCAAGGCAGCCGAAGCCAGCCAGCAGATCAGGAGCAGCGCTGGGCTCTGCACTGCTTTCACCCCTCTCCCCTGCCAGAAGGGGGATGCACTGTTTTTACCTCCCCTTCCCCTGCTGGGAGAGGGACGCACTGTTTCTGAGGTGTCTGTCACTCTGAGGTTCTAATGTAGATTAAATCACCATAAGGTGGGTGCACAGCTGGTTGAAAAAACCACACTCAGAATAGTTATCAATGGTTCACTTCCAAAGTGAAGCCTCCCAGAGGTCTGGTACTATTTAATATTTTCATGAATGACTTGGATGATGGAATAGAGGGTATACTTATGAAATGTGCAGATGATACTAAGCTAGCAGGGGTTGCAAGCACTTTTGAGGGCAGAATTAGAATTCAAAATGACCTTGATAAATTGGAGAATTGATCTGAGGTCAACAAGATGAAATGTAATAAAGACAAGTGCAAAATACTACACTTAGGAATGAAAAAGCCAATGCACAACTACAAAATTGGGAATAACTGGCTCTGAAGTAGTACTGCTGAAAAGGATCTGGGGGGTTATAATGGATCACAAATTGGATATGAGTCAACAATGTGAAGCAGTTGTGAAAAAAGGAAATGTCATTCTGGAGTGTATTAACAGGAGTGTCATATGAAAGACAAAGGAGGTAAATTGTTCTGCTCTACTTGGCAATGCTGAGACCTCAGCTGAGTGTTGTGTCCAGTTTTGGGTGTCACACTTTAAGGGCTTGGCTACATTAGCAGATGTAGAGCGCTTTGGGTTAAACCAGCCTTTGGAGAGCGCACTAGGGAAAGCGCTCCAGTCTGTCCACACTGACAGCTGCAAGCGCACTGGCATGGCCACATTTGTGGCACTTGCAGCTGCATTAGGAGCGGTGCATTATGGGCAGCTATCCCAGCATTCAAGTGGCTGCAACATGCTTTTCAAATGGGGAGGGGGTAGCGTGGAGTGTGTTGTGTGTATGTGGGGGGAGAAAGAGTGGGTTTTTTGGGTGCTGAGAGTGTGTCAGCACGCTGTCTTGTAAGTTCAGACACCCCCCCCCCCCACTCAAAGCAAACAGTAACTGTTTGTTTTTTCTCGGACCAGATAAGCAGCCGGCTGTCAGAAATAGAGCTTTGAAAGGGCCCTTCCGAATTCCTGCAGCTGATTTCACAACAATGAGAAGAGTGGCCACTTGATTTAAGGGGATTTATGGGATGTTTCCGGAGGTCAATCAGAGCGCAGTAACGTAACTCCTCGTTCACACTGATGCTGCAGAGTCTCACCCAATATGCATCAGACGTTATCCCTCTTGGGGAGGTGGAGTACTAGAAGCACTCTAGCCAGGGAGTCAAAGCGCTCTATGTGCCTTGCCAGTGTGGACTGGGAGTGAGGTAGAGCGCTCTGCATGGCTTTATTGCAGTATAACATGCAAGTGTAGCCAGAAACACGTGGACAGATTGGAGAGAGTCCAGAAGACAGCAACAAAAATTATAAAGGATTTAGAAAACCTGATCTATAAAGAAAAGTTTAAAAAATGCTCATGTTTAGTCTTAAGGAAAGAAGATTGAAGGGGGGACCCGATATCAATCTTTAAATATATTAAGGGCTGTTTTAAATTGGATGGTGAGCAATTGTTCTCCATATCCACTGACAGTAGGACAAGAAGGAATGGGCTGAATCTGCAGCAAGGGAGATTTAGGTTAGATATTAGTAAACTTGCTAACTACTAGGAAACCTAAATACTGAAATAGGTTTGAAAGGGAGGTTGTAGAATCCCTGCCATTGGGGGTTTTTAAGAACAGGCTAGACAATCACCTGTCAGGGATGGTTTAGGTTTACTGAGTCCTGCTCAGAGCAGGAGGATGGACAAAGGGACCTCTCAAGGTCCTTTCCAGCCCTACATTTCTATTATTCTAGAGACTCTGTGCATATGTAGTCCCAATGACTTCAGTGGAACCATGAATATGACTGTAGAGCTTGATGCAAAGCCCATTAAAGTCAGTAAGGCCCAGGGGGAGTAGGATGTGGTCATTAGTGTATTTTCAGTGACTAAATGTGGTGATGGACACTGTAACTCTCCGAACAGGATGTGTGGTAAGAATTTAGATGGTGCATGAACTTTAGAGGGGATAATGCCTATGAAAAGGAAATGTCCTTTATTCTCCTAACTTGAAATCAAGTTATTCTTTATGGGCCTCATTCTGCACCATTAAAATAAACAGCAAAACTGTCATTACTTCAGTGGTGCAGGACTGGGCCTTATCTGTCTAAAATTCTAACCACATATTTATTCTGTACCAGGTACCATCCCTATGAAATCTGTACCTCCCCATTGTAGTTCCAATTGTACACCTTTTGAGAAGGGAGTACTTTTGCACCTGTGCACCCTTAACTCATGTGCCATTGACCGTCTTCTTGTATAAAATTTATGTAATTGTTGATCGCTATGCTTCAGTCTTATTCTTGCCATTCTTCATAATGTTACCCATAGAAGAGGCCTAATTCTGAAAAGAAACAGCACCTTGCCTTCCAGATCCTAATCACTTTACAAATCCTGAAAAGCTTAGCTTCCAGTAGCTGGATGCTGTAGTAGGGGAGAGTTTATCTACTGATGAAAACAGACATACCAGCCATATCAAATTTATGGTAAGCAAAGAAGGGGGAATTTTGGAGGGAAAGACTCATTACCTAATTGTTATTAAGGTACAAGGCTAAATCTTTAAAATCCAATTACAGTAATGGCTAATGCGGACTTCTATGTGGCCTGAGTCACAGTGTTTCTCCTCACTATGCTAAAACAGTTAATAGTATAAACAATTGGGGATTTGAGTGACCAGATTTTGTTTCAAATCTTTGTGAGTGCACTTCACTTATTTCCATTGTTTTCTTTTCACCCTTGTTTCCTGAGTTTTCTTCCCATTCTCTTCTGTCTTTCCTCTTGATAAGCTGGATGGTTATCCATGGCCTTGCATCCTGGATGTGCAAAATGTTACACCGTTAGCATTTCCTACTCACACCTGGGGTAACATTTTGCACACACTTTTCACAGGCGTAAGTGACTGCACATGTTGCAAGCCTGTGGAGGATCTGGCCCAGAAACTTTACAACATTCTCTTATAGTTGTGGATTCAAAAAACAGGTAATCATTATGGATTTAAACAGAAAGACTACACTTTACACAGTAATCCTGCACATTTTGTTTGAATTTAAAACTTTTCAACTATTTATAACTGTTGCTGGGTCACCAACACATCTAAAGAACGTCCACTACAACTAATGCTAATTTCTAAATGGATGCCTAAGAGGTCTGGATAAGAAAGGGGTCTGACCTACAGCCAGAGATGGAGTTATCTGCTTGTTCTTAATTGTTATTCTCTTCCTCTCAAGTCTGTCTGTTTTTCCAGAAGCAGCCTCAACAGATCCTGCAGCACTGAGGGCAAGCGGGAAAGATCAGGCACAATTGATGTCACCTCCCACATGCCATGCCTCCCAGAACTGTACAGGGAGTGACGCTTCTCCTCTCCAGGGACACTAGGACCCCATGCAGAGCCCCAAATCCCCAAGGCATGTGGGTTTGGGGAAGAAAAGGTAAAGCCAGGATAAAGCCATCTCCAGGGCCAGAGAAACTCTCCAGCCAACAGGGTAAACATAGAACCAGCCTCAGCAGGCTCTGTTGGACACTGATGGTGGCCTCAGGCTGGTTTCCAGTTTTCATTCTGAACATTCTCTCCCCTGTGCTGATTGGCCATTCGCTCCTTTCCCTCACAGTCTGTTCCCCTCAGCCTCACTCCAACTGCCCGGCTTGCTCTCCATCTCCCTTCCCCCCCATCCCCCTGACACGAGCTCACCCTCTTCCTTCAGTGTTTCCCCTCCCTTGCTTTGTGGCTCATGGGCTCCCTCTCCAGCCCAGGAAGGATTAACACCAGACCCACAGTCTGTTCAGGCCCTTTCTTCAGGGCACCTTTAGTTAGCTGCACCACGATTTTTCCCAGCCTGTTCCTACAAATCCCATAATCCACCACCTCCTGGCACTCTTCTCTTCTGCAGGAAGTTTATTAGCCCACGGTGCCAATTCTTGAGTTGAAACGGTCCTGTGTCTACACACACAGTCCTGGAGGTTCGAAGAATTTCACTTTTCAGACATGGTTTTCCATTCTAAACTTACATATAAAACTTAAAATAGGGCTTTAATTGGTGTTTGTATATATTTTTTCTTTCTTTATATAGGGTTTAAATACAGTGCTCCTGTCAGCTAATTTCTAAGTTACTATCTACAAAAAAACAAACCAAAACAAAAAATTTTCAGGTGCCTAAGTAGCTCCTGGAATCACGGTTAAATTTGAAAATGAAATGGCACCCCTGGTCTACTGGTGTCACAAGGGGTGTGCTCCTGCCTTTTTAATGTGTCAACATGTGAAGGTGAGGGGCAGCTCATGATGAAATCTGCAAGCCTCTTGTGACCTAAGTGTAAGGGGACCGTTGCCCCCTTACTAACATTCAGTGGGGGTGTTTTAGTTGCTAGCTCCCAGTACTAAAAGGGGGAAGGGTCGATGGGGAATCAGGACCCTGAGACTGATAGTCCCCAGGAACAATGGGGAGAGGCCATTGCTCCAGGTCAGCCTGAATGACAGGGCGGGCAGGCTAATCAGGGAGTCAGGAGGCCAGGGAGGTCCCGTCCTCTGTGTGAGCTGGATTTGCCTGGGTCAGACAGAGTAGGGCCCAGCTAAGGAGAAAGTAGGGGCCCAAGCTGAGCTGGGAAGCAGAGCTGTGCCAGGCCCAGAGAGAGCAGACCCTGTCCTGGGAGCAGAGCTGCAGCCCCAAAGCCAGAGGCACGGCCCAGAGAGAGCAGACATGTCCTGGGAGGAGAGCTGCAGCAACCAGAGCCAGGGGGGCCAGAGAAGCAGCCCAGGAAGCAGGTCAGTGCTGGGAGCAGAGTCACAGAAGCAGCCTGCAGAGCAGACCTGTCCTGGGAGCAGAGCTGTAGCAACCAGAGCCAGGGGGGCCAGAGAAGCAGCCCAGGGAGCTGGAGGCAGAGCAGCAGCCACGCTGAGGCAGAGTGGGGCTGGAGCTGGGGCTGGAGCAGTTCGGAGCTGGGTGTTGTGAGCAGCTGGGTTGAGCGAGGAGGGACCCTGGGCAGCGGGCCCAGCACGGGGAGACGCTTCAGCCAGGAGGCTCTTCAGGCCAGACTCGTGGGGGGGATTGGTAACCCTGACAGGGTGGTGGCAAAGCTGAGAAGGGGGGTCCTGCCACCTAGAGCCTGAGAGAGTGTGACCACCACCAGAGCGAGTGTCCAACCCACAGCACCCCTGCAGCACAGCCAGGGCCTGAGAAGGAGGCCTGGGACTCACAAGGAACAGACTGTGAACTGCCCTGACATTCCAGAGACACTGTTTGTGATGTTCCCTGCCACAGAGCGGGGTGATGTGTTTCTTTTAACCTTTCCCATTTTTCCTTATTCTTTTTAAAATGTTGATTAAATTACTTGCATTTGCTTTAAATTGTATGTAATGATCAGTGGGTCAGAGAAGTGCCCAGAGCAGAGAGAGTACCCCGGAGTGGGGACACCCTAGCCCCTGTCCTAGGTGACCACAACAGGATTGGGGGTTGACCCTCCCCCAGGAATCTTGGGCCCAGCCTTGTTGGGGTTATGAGGACTTTGCCAGACAGGAGAGTGGAAGGGGAGTCCTCAAGGGCAGGGAGGCCACTGGGTAAAGGAAGTGGGAGTGAGGACTCAGATCCTTTCGCTAGCCCACTTCACCGGGGTAGTGCAGAAGCCAGGAAAGTTCCCCACAATAGCGGGACTGTTCCCCCGCTTACATAATCACGGAGCTTCCTTCTTCCCCCCACTCCTTGAGCTTGATGCAGGAATGAAAAAGTGCTGCAGAGGCTCCCAGCTCTGCCAGATACACCTCTGCATTCTTATTTGCTGAGCAAAGAATAGGCCAGTGAGGGGAGGAGGGAGAGGAGTGAGCAATGGGGTCATTCTCAGCTGGTGAGGGGAGTGAGGTTGCTCCTAGCCAATGGAACGGAGCCGGTTCTCACGAACTGGTTATTAAATTTTGAAGCTTTTTAGAACCGGTTGTTAAAAATTGTAACAGCTCCCTGAGCTCCTGGCCCGGGAGGCTCCCTCAGCCCCTCCCCCGCCTTCCCGCCTCTCGCAGAGCCTCAGTGTACGGCACCGCCGGTGCAACTCTCTTGTACACACTAGCACTTAGCCCACAGACCGTTAGCAACAGATCAATTTCCTAACACACAAAACTCAAGAACAACAATGTATGTTTCAAAGGCCAATATCTGAAGTTAGAAAACTCTAAAACTAGTTTTGTGACGTATGACAACCTAGAGATAATAGATTTTCAGGAAAACCCTTTGAGCAGCATGGTAAGGGGGTGGGGCTGTGAGCTCCAGTGAGCCACACGGCATCCATACACGCTGCCCTGAGCGGCATGGTAAGGCCTAGGGGCTGGGAGGAGGGGTTGAATAAGGGGCAGGGAGCGGTTGGAGGGGGTGGAGGTTCTGGGGGGGGCAGTCAGGGGACAGGGGGGTTGGGTAGGTGTGGGAATTCTTGGGGTCTGTCAGGGTGGTGGTGGATGGGGTCGGGGCAGTCAGGGGACAGGGAGTGGGGCAAGTTGGGTAGGGGGTGGGGTTCTGGGGGGCCGGTAGGGTGCGGGGGTCTCGGGAGGAGGTGGTCAGGGAACAAGGAGCAGGAGGGGTTGATGGGTTGCAGGTTCTGAGGGGGACAGTCGGGGGCAGGAAGTGGGTGGGGGTTGGATAGGGGGCGAGGACAGGCTGTTTTGGGAGGCACAGCCTTCCCTACCCGGGCCACGATACAATTTTGCAACCCCAATGTGGCCCGAGGGCCAAAATGTTTGCCCACCCTGGTCTAGGTCATTAACAGGGATCGCACTTGCCTCATTCGTTATGTTGATATGCGTTTAATAAAGCAATACTTTGTTTCTATTGTAGTAAACATGTACAAAAAATTTTTTTTATTGTTAAGTATGACTCCCAGTGACTCAATGCATTGCCCCTTCTTATGGAGAAAGGTACAAAAAATACATAATGTGGCACATCCCTTAAATCAGAACTTTTTATAGGGAACTGGTTATTAAGATTTTGGCAGCTCATCACTAGGTAGGGCCCTACCAATTTCCCGGCCGTGAAAAACATGTCACGGACTGTGAAATAAGCCCTTCCCCATGAAAGCTGATCTTCCTGAAATCAACTGGTCTGGAGAGGGACAGGACTTGTCCTTCCCCTGCACGGCTGTTATCAGAGGGAGATCAGATCCATCTCCACAGGTAGTGCAGAAGTGAGGTTGGGGTGCTCCTAGCAGCAAGGGAAAGATCGGACCTACCTCCACCTCTGGGAATTTCCTCCAGCTGCAGGACACTCTGCAGCTGCTGCCTTCAGAACTGGGTCTGAAGGCAGCACAGAAGTGAGCATGGCAAACCCCCTACAACAGCTTTGGGACCTCCACACAATCCCCTTTTGGATCAGGACCCCCACGGTTACAACACTGTGAAATTTCAGATGTAAACATCTGAAATTGTGAAACTGACCAATTTAAAGACCCTGTGGCCATAAAATTGACTAAAGTGAACTATGACTTTGGTTGGGTCTTATTTATAGGAGTCAGGCAGCCACCTGACCCCTTTCCAGATGGGTCTGATAATTCCCTCTACCAGGCCCAAATACCTGTTTTTAATTGGGTACTGCCTCAGAACAGGATTGGCTGGCCCTAGGCCTCCTGAGGCTTAAAGCGCTGGGCAACCCTGTTACTGTCTCTGTTTACCTAATCCCCTTTCAGCCACCCTTTGTCCGTCTTGTAAGCTCTTCAAGGCAGGGACTGTATTATCGGTTTGTACAGTGGCTAAAAGCACCTAAGCGGATTAGACACCTAACGCCCATTGATTTTCAATGGGTATTAGCTGTTTTTGAAAAATCTCTCTAGACGTTGTTGAAAATCTCTCCCTAAATCACTTTTCAAACTTAGGCCCTAACTGTGGAGTTCCCACTATAAAATTCCACTCATCTCCACTCCCACCCCTTTTGATTTCATACGGAAATTCTAAGTCTATACTGTTTCCTAAAGGATCAGCACTAGGATTAATCATTGAATAGTATCACTTAGTAGGATCTTGGCTGAGATCCAGATGTTATTTCCACTCACTCACATTCTTTTGGTGCATTCACAGAATCAATAGTTGAAAAGTTGCATGTACAAACATTTCCCAAGGGTTTCTGTTCAACATTGTGTGTGTCAACTGGCATCCTTGGAAACCTCTAATTGTTGCTATTAATATATGGTAGAGACAAATCAATGCACTTGGGATTTTAATTTCCCCTGTAATTTGTGTGCGTGTAGTTATAGATCACCACCAGTATACATTCACTGGGCAAAATGGAGCTATGCTGATTTATATCAGATGAGAATCAGGTCCAGAATGTGCAGATTTGATTTACGTAACGGTATTTGTGCATCTTTTCTCTGATGCACTGGTCTGAAAATGTACTTGTTAAACTGCTATTAAACCCTATGGAAGGCACAACATGACCAATATTACTTTTATTGCTCTGTGTCTGAGATGTTTTTATGCTGGGGAAGAAAGGGGAAAGAGATTAAATGAATAAAAGTACATCCTATTAAAAGTGCTGCTTAATCTATGCCAAGCTTCACAGAGCCTTATAAGATTTGGAAGGAATTCCCTGGGAGCAGAAAATCACAGGGACATAGGAGAGGATCACAAAATGTTTACTCTCATAAAGGAGCTCTATCCAGTGATTTTTGGCTAGAAAACTCGTAGCTACAAGGTAGAATCTTGAAAGAGGTCGGAGCGATAAAAGAGGAAATGGAATGGATACCAGAAATGGAAGTAAAAGGACAAAGTGCCTCATTTTAAAATTTAAAATTAATTTGCTTATAAAGGTCCTTTGCTGATCTTTGGGCCACCTCCCTCTTGTCATGAAGGCTCCAATTAATTCTAACTGAATGAGTACTTTGGAGTCAGCAAATCTTCAGTGACAGACAGGTGCTGAGTGGGGTGCAGAGACATATCTAGGGGCCTGATTCAATTCCATTGATGCTGAGCTGCTCTACTGATTTCAGTGGGAGCTGGACCAGACACAATCACCTTCTCATCCAGCCCCCTCTCAGCTTGCAAGGAAATTGAATCTCGGATTAGTCTCGTGTTAGATGCCATGAATGCTAACTTCCAGAGGTTGCACTTGAAATCATTTTAGTTAACGTTTTTAAATGTTTCATAAATGTAATTACAATCTCATGCTTCAGGGCAGAGGCTTACAGTATATGAAGGTCAAAAAGGAATCTCCATGACTGTGTTTACAGCATTGCAAAATTGGCTAGGTGTATTATGAATTTTTGTTTGTTTCATTCTTTCCTTTCCTCTGAAGAATCAGGTATTGGCCAGTATGAGAGGCTGGATACTAGACTAGACGATCAATGACCTGATCCTGTGTGGCAAATCCTTTGTAATTTCCCTCTTTTCTGTGTGAAAGCTGAAAGCTAGATATGGAACCAATATTTCTGACTCTCTTGTGACTTTCACAGATGTAAAAACCCTGTGATGTTGCTTGGTAACATTTTAATGTAAGTAGTGTAATATCCCAAGGACTGCCCTTTATTTAATCCAAAGTAACAAATACTATATAAACCAAAGTACACACCAAATGCAGAGACATCTGTTACTAATTGGAGAGAGCAAGATTAACAGTACTGCTCATAAATTAGAAATTCCCTACATATTAAATATGAATTGCTGAAATTGTAACAACTATAATCTGGTTAAAAGTGGAAAAATCATGAATCATTGACCACTGATAAATAAAAGTACCCAAAACCTATGTAATAAAAACAAGAAACAGTAAAAATAATCCATCAGAACCAAAATACCAGTATCCAAATTAACACAAGCAAAAGATCCAAACCCATAGTACAGCTACAGATCAAAACATTCTTCTGCAGATAAACATCCTGCCATGAGGGCTGATCAACATCTCACATTAGTAATACTATATCCCCTCTGAAGGGATTTCAAGGCACACATCAGCACAAAAGATGTGAAGTTCAAAGCCAACAATAAGAAAACAATTAGAAACAGACTTTTCCTACTCAAGGACTCCACCAAGAATAGTGAGGCTTTTTATTAGCACAGAGATCTTTGCAGTCACAAGAACAGCTTATGGAGAAGTCAGAGAAGAGTCAAAATAGGCTGGAAAAATGAGACTAAATATCTCAAATGTATTATATGTATAAATGGGAGAACAAGGGGCAGAGAAAGACTAACAAAATAATAAATAAAGGTAATAAAGGGTCCACATTTAAGTAATAATAAAAAGCCTGTGTTATTTTACCTTGGTTACTTATATGCCTCCCTACCCCATCCCCATAGTATTTAGCCTCAATACTAAGAGGTCAGGAAGTGCTATTACCCCCATTTCACAGATGGGAACTGAGGCATAGAAAGACTAAGGGTACATCTGCACTGCTGCTGGGGATGTGATTTGCAGCTCATATAGACGAACCTGTACTATCTTTAATCTGTCCAGCTCAGTGAGGATATGGTGGCATGGATTGCACAAGCCTCTTTGCACCCCCCCACCCCCAGGTATGTACTTGCTTATGCAGCCCACATTGAAGCCCACTCCCTGGCCAGGGTTGTGAGGCACTTCACTACCATCTGCCCTTAGCATGAGGGACCCTTTTCTGTGCTCGCCAGGAGTCAGCTCCCTGGGTGTCCCAAACACAAGCAATACAAGCACTCCCCTTTCAGCCCATAGGGCCTCACTGTCCCTCATGCACTGGCGATAGGCACACTACCCTCCCAGAGTCCTCTGAGATTCCCTCTGTGGTGTCTAACCCCTTAGCCACTGGAGACTCACAGAATTACTAGGTCCACTACTCCCAAAAGAACAGCATGCCACAGGTTACTAGTTACACCTTAGAACACGAACACACATCGCTTAAACAAACATATACTTGTTTTCTCTACAAACAAACCTAACAAAGAAGAGAGATTCAAATGATAGCAAACATAAATACTGGAAACAAAGGGTCACATATAAAATAAAATCATACCACACATTCTAGAGCCTAAACGCAAGTAACAAGATGCCTTCTTGGCGAGTAAGGAACTGTTTACCTAAAGTCCTCCTCACAGCATTTTTCTGCCAAGATGTCTGAGACCCTCCTTGCTGGCAACTTGCCTCGGTGGATGAAGGATGCTAGGCATCTGTCTTCATCTCCAGCAATACTAGACCCATCCTTTGTTCTCCACCTCCAAAACAGGGTTCCCGTCCTGCTGTTTACCTTTTCCGGTGAATTTTTCCTTCTGAAGTCCTGGCAATCTCTTCATTAGCATTTGTGACATGGGCTTGCAGTAGAAGCCTTACATGACACTCTTTGGTGAACTAGACTATAAATATCAGACCCAGGGGATCCCTGTAATTCTTATTCACTTCTGTACCCGCTGCGGGTTGGCATAAGAGGTCCTTGGGTCACACCCACAGTGCTATTTTTGGCGAGCTAGTCACCTTAAGTGACTTGCACAAGATCACATAAGAAGTCTGTGAGAAAAGAGGGAATTGAACCCGGGCCTCTGCAATGTCAGGCTCAGGCTCAAATCACTGGATCTTCCTTCATTTCTATATTTCAATTCCTTGCTAGTCTCTCATTACCATAGTATATAGCGAACAGGAGTGGCTAACAGGGGAGTTTTGTGAGGGACTTTTCCAGGTGAAGGAGGAGTGATTACATGACCCTCAGGGTAAGTTTGTTCATAGAATATCAGGGTTGGAAGGGACCTCAGGAGGTCATCTAGTCCAACCCTCTGCTCAGAGCAGGACCAATCCCCAATTAAATCATCCCAGCCAGGGCTTTGTCAAGCCTGACCTTAAAAACTTCTAAGGAAGGAGATTCTACCACTTCCCTAGGTAACGCATTCCAGTGTTTCACCACCCTCCTAGTGAAAAAGATTTTCCTAATATCCAACCTAAACCTCTTCCACTGCAACTTAAGACCATTACTCCTTGTCCTGTCATCTTCTACCACTGAGAATAGTCTAGAACCATCCTCTCTGGAACCACCTCTCGGGTAGTTGAAAGCAGCTATCAAATCCCCCCTCATTCTTCTCTTCTGCAGACTAAACAATCCCAGTTCCCTCAGCTTCTCCTCATAAGACGAATGTGTTCCAGACCCCTAATCATTTTTGTTGCCCTTCGCTGGACTCTCTCCAATTTTTCCACATCCTTCTTGTAGTGTGGGGCCCAAAACTGGACACAGTACTCCGGATGAGGCCTCACCAATGTCGAATAGAGGAGAACGATCACGTCCCTCGATCTGCTGGCTATGCCCCTACTTATACACCCCAAAATGCCATTGGCCTTCTTGGCAACAAGGGCACACTGTTGACTCATATCCAGCTTCTCGTCCACTGTCACCCCTAGGTCCTTTTCCGCAGAACTGCTGCCTAGCCATTCGGTCCCTAGTCTGTAGCGGTGCATTGGATTCTTCCGTCCTAAGTGCAGGAACCTGCACTTATCCTTGTTGAACCTCATCAGATTTCTTTTGGCCCAATCCTCCAATTTGTCTAGGTCCCTCTGTATCCTATCTCTACCTGCCACCGTATCTACCACTCCTCCTAGTTTAGTATCATCCGCAAATTTGCTGAGAGTGCAATCCACACCATCCTCCAGATCGTTTATGAAGATATTGAACAAAACCTGTGGTGTGTGTGTTTGTTGTGGTGTGCTTGCTGCTGGGATTGTGTGGTCTGTTTGTTTGGGGGACCGTGTGCTGAGCCTAGCGGCCTGCTAGGCAAGGCTGCGAGCTTCTTAATAAGGCTTTGATCCCTAAGCCCTTTAGCACTCATCAACCCTTAACCAGGGTCAGGGCTACTCAGGAAGACAAGGGCTTTAAAAAGCCCACTCCTAAGCGACCAGAGGAGCTAGTGAACAGGAGCAGCTAACAGGAGAGTTTTGTGAGGGAGTTTACAGGGGGAGCGTGAACCCAGGGGCTAGATACACTTAACATTCCTTAAACTTAAGCTAAAAAACACCCCCTGATAAAAACAAAAACAACAACAACAAAGGAAGGAGCGGCAGGCGTAAACAGAGAATGCAGGCAGAAGTCCAGCAACAGAGTTGGGGCTACCCAGTTTATTGCATCCAGTGCAGCATGTATGATTACCTGCCCTATGGGCAGAAGACATATGTGTGCATTCGGGGCAAGGAGCTCCTAGCCTTCAGAGATGACATACGGGCTTTGGAGACCAGGGTGGCTGAGCTAGAGAAGCTAAGGGAGACAGAGAGGTACATAGATGAGATTTTAGAATGGTACATAGATGGAGGTACATAGATGAGACTTTAGAATGGTCCCACACCTGGTCTGACCACCTCTGTGCTGTTGAGGAGGATGAAAGCCTCAGAGAAGGAGAACATCCAACTGGAGCAGAGGGAAATGATCCCATAGTTGGGACCCTCCTTCCAGATGATGTTGTGGTATCCTCTCGCACTGAGGATACCTCTCCAGGGGAGAGAACTTCAGTTATTATGCAGAGACAGGTATTAGTAATGGGCAATTCGATCATTAGAAACATAGATAGCTTGGTTTGCAATGACTGGGAGAACTGCATGATGACTTTCCTGTCTGGTGCAAAGGTAGTGGATCTCTCAAGACATCTAAATAGACTTATGTGTATTGCTGGGGAGGAACTGGTGGTCATGGTACATGTAGGTACCAATGACATAGGGAAGGAAAGGAGAGAGGTCCTGGAGGCCAAACTTAGGCTGCTAGGTAAGAGATTGAAGTCCAGGACCTCCATGGTGGCATTCTCAGAAATGCTTCCAGTTCCACATGCAGGGCCAGGTAGACAGGCAGAATTGCAGAGTCTCAATGCATGGATGAGACAATGGTGCAGAGAGGAGGGGTTTAGATTTATTAGGAACTGGGGAAACTTTTGGAAAAGGGGGAGCCTATACAGGAAGGATGGGCTCCACCTAAACCGAAATGGAACCAGACGGCTGGTACTTAACATTGAAAAGGTTGTAGAGCAGTTTTTAAACTAAGGGCTGGGGGAAGTTGACAGGCGCGGAGGAGCATGTGGTTCGGACAGAGACATCCCTTAGAGAATCTCCATTAATAGATCCTCCCCTATGTCCTAATAAGGAAGAGAGTATAGAAGATAAAATCCATGTAGGATCTGATGAGAAATAGTCAAATGAAAAAAAGTTTCATTCAATTACATCACGTAATGGGAGACAGCTAAAAAGTGACCAGTTTTTAAAGTGCTTATATGCAAATGCTAGAAGTCTAAATAATAAGATGTGTGAACTAGAGTGCTTTGTATTAAATGGGGATATTGGTATACACCTCTACCCTGATATAACGCAATCCGACATAACATGAATTCGGATATAACGTGGTGAAGCATTTCCCCTCCTCCCCCACAGGCTTGCGCAAGCCTGGGAGGTAGGGAGGTAGGAGAAGCAGAACCGTGGTGTGCTCAGGGGAGGAGGTGGAGTGGAGGTAAGCTGGGGTGGGGGGGCGCGGGGAGGGCCGCAGCAAGTAACGGGGAGGGGGAGGGCGCAGAGGAACCACTCCCCACCTGAGCTCACCTCCACTCCGCCTCTGCCCCTGAGCGCGCCTCTGCTCCGCTTCTCCCCTCTCCTTCCCGGGCTTGCTGTGCCAAACAGCTGATTCACGGCAAGAGGAGGGAGAGAGGGAGGAGGGAGAAGTGGAGCGGTGGCGGCGCACTCAGGGGAGGAGGCGGAGGTGGAGTGGAGGTGAGCTGGGGTGGAGAGCTGCTGGTGGGTGCTCTGCACCAATTTTTCTCCGTGGGTGCTCCAGCCCTGGAGCACCCACAGAGTCGGCACCTTTGGTGGCAGTGTGTCTCGCTCAGACATGCTGCTCTGAGCTGCGTGTTAAAGGGGCCGGGCCAGGGGGTTGGATAAGGGACAGAGGGTCTTGGGGGGCAGTCAGAGGACAGGGAGCGGGGGGGGGAGTTGGTTGGGTCAGGGGTTCTGAGGGGAGCACTCAGGGGGCGGGAGGTAGGTGGGGGTTGGATAGGGGTCAGGGCCAGGCTGTTTGGGGAGGCACAGCCTTCCCTACCTTACCTGGCCCTCCATAGCAAGTTTGATATAACGTGGTTTCACATATAACACAATAAGATTTTTTGGCTTCTGAGGACTGCGTTAGATCAGGGTAGAGGTGTAATAGGCATCACAGAAACTTAGTGGAATGAGGATAATCAATGGGATACAGTTATACCAGGGTACAAAATATATCGGAAGGACAGAATAGATCATGCTGGTGGAGGATTGGCACTATATGTCATAGAAAGCATAGAATCAAATGAAGTAAAAATCTTAAATTAACCAAACTGTACCATGGAATCTCTATGGATAGTAATTCCATGCTCCAATAATAAGAACATAGCAGTAGGGATAGACTACTGACCACCTGACCAGGATGGTGCTAGTGACTAAAATGGTGAGGGAGATTAGAGAGGCTATTAAAATAAAAAACTCAATAATAATGGGGGATTTCAACTATCCCCATATTGACTAGGTACATGTCACCTTAGGACAGGATGCAGAGATAAAGACCCTTGACACCTTAAATGACTGCTTCTTGGAGCAGCTAGTTCTGGAACCCACCAGAGGAGAGGCAATTCTTGATTGAGTCCTAAGTGGAGCACAGGATCAGGTCCAAGAGGTGAATATAGCTGGACCGCTTGGTAATAGTGACCATGGTATAATTACATTTAATATCTCTGTGGTGTGGAAAACATCCAACATCACATTATCACATGTGGAAAACATCCAACATGGTTTTTGTAAAGGGAAATCATACCTCACCAATCTACTCGAATTTTGAGACGGTCAACAAACATGTGGACAAGGGGGATCTAGTGGATATAGTGTATTTAGATTTTCAGAAAGCCTTTGACAAGGTCCCTCACCAAAGGCTCTTAAGCAAAGTAAGCAGTCATGGGATAAGAGGGAAGGTTCTCTCATGGATTGGTAACTGGTTAAAAGATAGGAAACAATGGGCAGGAATAAATGGTCAGTTTTCAGAATGGAGAGAGGTAAATAGCGGTGTCCCCTACGGGTCTGTACTAGGCCCCATCATTTAACATATTAATCAATAATCTGGAAAAAGAGGTAAACAGTGAGGTGGCAAAATCTGCAGATGACACAAAATTGCTCAGGATAGCTACGCAAAAGAATAAATGGACACAAATCAGACGTCAAGAATTATAACATTCAAAACCAGTTGGAGAACATTTCAGTCTGCCTAGACACTCAATAACAGACTTAAAAGTGGCAATTCTTCAACAACAAAACTGCAGAACTGGAATTAATCTGCAAACTGGACACCATCAAATTAGGCCTGAATAAAAGACTGGGATTAGATGGGTCACTACAAAAACTAATTTCCCCATACTAATTTCACCCCTACTGTTACTCACACCTTCTTGTCAACTGTTTGAAATTGGCCACCCTGATTACATTAGCCTCATTACCACTACAAAAGTGATTCTTCCTCCCTTGGTATTCTACTGTTGAGAATAGCCCACTTCCACTTTAACTGAATTGTCTCGTTAGCACTGACCCCCCACTTGGTAAGGGAACTCCCATCTTTTCATGTATTATGTATATATACCAGTCTACTGTATTTTCCACTCCATGCATCTGATGAAGTGGGTTTTAGCCCACGAAAGCTTATGCCCAAATAAATTTGTTAGCCTCTAAGGTGCCACAAGGACTCCTCGTTGTTTTTGCTGATACAGATTAACACGGCTACCACTCTGAAACCAATCAAAGCGGGAGGCTTGCTAAGTGCCTTCGGCCCAGATCCACAAAGATATTTAAGCTCTACTGCTAACTTCCATTGATTTCAGTAGAAGTTAGGAGCCTAAATATCTGAGGTTTCCTGTGCAACAAATAACTCAATTGTAGGTGTACATGAATCCTCTAGCTGCTTGAAGAATGCTGAATCTACAAATAAAAATTTCTACGATGGTAGGGCCAACTCGGATTTGTTACAACTGCTCATGCTTAATCACTGTGTTGAAAGCAGCCCCATGGATCACCTGGAGATGCTCCACAGATGAGATTTTGAGAATAATTTTTTTCCAGTTCTTTTAGTATAGTGCAGCATGACAGCATTTCATTTATATACAGTAGAGAAGATGGTCACAACCTGAAGGTTTATTTGGGAATGAGCAACCATCACAAAATATTCAAGTCTTTTATTTATATAAAATAAATCATGATGAACCCAAATTCAGAGAAAGAATTATTTATACTAAAGGAACATCCCAGACTTAAAGCCATTGTGTCCCTCATTTTGAGCCATTGTTACACATCACACTCCTCATTTAGGCCTTGGCAAGCTGGGAGGTCTGAAGGTAGACAGGGCCAGCCCTAGACCAAATGGTGCCCCAGGCGAGGAGCCTCTTCAGCACTCCTCCCCCCCATTTGTTAAACTTTCGAATACCTTATTTTTTATTGCATTTGTAACCCATTTCATTACTTTGATGCAGGGTTTATCATATAGGACAATACATTTGCATGCTAGGATCTGTAAATCTGTATTTATTCATGCCAGACATAAATACATTTTAAAAATTTCCTCTATGCTTATAGAAACTTTAATTTTAAGAATACCTGAAATGTACTAACACCAAGAAATTGAACTGTGCACAAAAACTGGGTTGACCAGTTTTAAATAGCGTTACAGTTGGTGACAGCCTCAGAATGTTAACCCTAGACCTTTAGTTCAAAAGGTCGCTTTTCTCGTCTTTGCCCTTGTGAACTGAAGTGCAACATCAGAGAGATCCAAAGGCTGGCTAATGGCATTTTCTAGCAATAAAACAGCAAGTGATGTCAGGCTCTCATTGGTCATCTTTGGTTGAAGATGTGTTTCAATGTGCCTGAGCTTCGAAAAGCTGCTCTCACCACTTGTGACTGTGATCGGTAGCATAAACAGAATCTTCAAAGCTAGCCACACATTAGGAAATGTGTCCTTCAGTTCTGCATCATGAATGAATTGGTGAGCTTGGGGTGGAGTGTGCTTCTTGTGTTGCAAAGTGTGACGGACGTTGTCCAATTTGACAGAGGTCTTTATCATTGATTTCTAAACATTTCCTGTGTCAGCATCTGGTGAAGGTCTGTACAATGGTTCAACAGTGTTTTCCTGTCTGCCGGCAGCTTACTACGGTCGTACAAAAACCCTCAAGCCTTTTCCTGGTGCTACATTTGTCCACATCTTTCTTCAAATGGACACTCGAGCAGTGTCAACAAGCAAAAAACTCCTTGAATTTTTCTTCTGAGCTTCCCATCACCTCATCTCTGTCCTCATAACCAAACTATGTCTTCTTCCGATGAATAGGAGTTTCCTTGAAGACAGGCTCAACTCTTAAGTTTTCTGCCATTTCTTTGAAGCAGTGATGGCATCTTCAAATCAGTTGTCTCTGTAGGTCACAACAAAATCAAAGCAGCTTCTCATTAAAGTAGTAGCGGTTGTGATGTCCAATGACTGAGTTTGTAATGCCTTGCTTACAACATTTACTTGGAACAGGATTTTGTGCCAAACCCACAATTGAGACCAGAAATTTGAAGCCAGTGATCCGGTTTGCCAGGCTTGCGCCTTGTGTCGGATTCCAGCCTTGGCTCTACTCAACTGCACCAGTTTCATTAAGGTGTCAAAGCTCAGTCACTTGGTACCTCACTGGCCTTACACTGTCAATGCAGCTCTCCCAGTCACTGTCACTTAGCAGCTTCACGGTCACATTTGTAACATTGTCCCGGAGGATCTTCATCTGATGCTGAAAACAGGATGTATATCCTTTGCAGTACTCCAAAGAGACATACTGAATCTAAAGAAGATGACGCTGCATCTGACAGAAACCAGGTTGAAGGAATGGTGGCCACAAGGCACCAAGAAAGCTCTTGGATTCAGCGCAAGGATTCTTGCCTGAACACCACTGTTTCTTCCCTGCATGTCCATGCCATTGTCATAGCCTTGGCCGCAACAGTCCTGAAGCTTTATTTTATTTTCATGCAAAACGTTCATAAACGGTTCTGTTAGGCCTTTTCCAGTAGAGTTGTCCACAGACAGGAAACAGCTAAAATGTTCCTTTACTTGGATACAGCCATCCTTGTCATCAACAAATCTTACTGTAAATGACATCTTTTCACTGTGATTAATGTTGGGAGTGCCATTCACAATATCGCAGCTGGGCTCTCACTTCAGTTCTTTCTGATATCTCACGGACTGACTTGTGACGCCCTGCCCCTTATATACCTATGAGGGCATGGCTGACAATATTCTAGGAGGTTCAAAGGAAAATGTAGTTCTCAGAAAGTCTGGAAGGTTCCACGAGATTCTACAAAGGTTCAGAACATTCTAGGAGGTTAGTGAAAAATGAACCCACATATGGAATACCTGAAGCATTTTACTGCAAATGTTCTATTTTCCCCTTTGTCACTAACAACAAAAACAGCACTCTGAGCCCAGCGCCCCCTAAAACTGGTACCCCAGGTGGTCACCTGGGTTGACTGCCCCTAAATCTGGCCCTGGCCAGATTCATGATCATGTCCCAGATCATTTACTTGGAGTATTCAACACCTGCAAACTGATCTGCTGTATAAGCAGGACAAGTGAGTTAAATGTAAGATTTGTTTCACATGGATCTCAATAGATGATTGCTTTCAATATAGGTTAGTGAAAAATGATCTGACATACCTAAAACATTTTACGTCAAACATTCTATTTTTCCTTTTGTCACTAACAATGAAAAAAGCACCCCGAGCTCTGCGCCCTTCCTACCCGCCCCCCCCCCAAGCCTCCAGAATGTCACCCGACACTAAATCCAGCCCTGAGGGTAGATGTCACCCAAGATGTGTTTAGACAGGAGATTGATAGTATGGATTAGAGAAGAGGATTTGTTGCTTCATATTATGGAGTTAGCTTTTTCCTAATTTATTCTGAGAAAGCATAGATCTCACGGTATGGCACAGTGCATTAGCAGAAAGCTGGCAACATAGTGCAATATTTTACTTTGAGAAGGAGTTATTGAAGAGCGTACCTCTGGGTAAAATCAACTTCCCCCTCTTTACTTGTTCATATCCTTGGCAGCTCTTACAAACATAAACCAAGTAATTTTGTAACCCAGGCCTTATTAAAAATAAGTTACAGAAAAATGTTTTAAAAGTTGATATATGTACTGATGAATTCCAGACCTGGGGGCTGACCAGCAGGTGGCTAACAAGAACCTTCCTATAATTGCATTCAGTCAAATAACCCAAGAGAGTATCTGTAGAGTCAAATCTGTTAACATTAATTTCTTTCGCTGTTCTCTGGGGTTGTGAAATATATATGGCTTTAAATAAAATACATGGTGCTTGTATTTAATGATGACAATGTTCATAGAGAGTTTATACAGTGTCGAGGGAGCCATGAGGTGAACAATAAATTGAAATACAAGCTGAAGCATAATCTGAAGCCATGAATCTACCTTCAGTTCATTTAATTGATTTGAACGGACTAGAAATCCTCATGGGTTCTGCACTGTGGAATACGAATGGATCTATATGATCCTCCAGAGATACTTGCCAATCATGTCAGGTCTGGGTGCTCTCCTCTTTCACTGACTGAAATAGGAGAAGGACCATTCATGATCAGGCCCATCCAATAATAGGCAATATTAAGGCTGGAATTTTCCAAGAAGTCTATGGATACGTCTGAACTGCAAAAAAAGATCTGTGGCAGAGTGTCCCAGGTTACAGCTAAACAGCAAAAAAAATAAAATAAAAATAAAAATAAAATAAGGACCCACGGCAGCAAATCTCAGAGCCCAGGTCAACTGACTCAGGCTCTCAGAGCTCACACTGTGAGGCTAAAAATAGCAGTGTAGACATTTGGGCTCAGGCTGGAAATGCAGTGAGAGGGGAGAGTCTCAGAACCCTAAGGGAAGTAGAGGGTCAAAATCCCAGTCAGGTTCTGAGACACTTTGGGGTTCATCCAGACCAGTAAGGCGTTGTGTCCCCACCTGCCCTGTAACCCTGCATGCTTCTGGGTACAGCTTTGGCTTAGCCCTGACATCAGCAGCATGTTCACAGCACAGTGGCCTCATCTTGGCTTCCACCAGCCTGATTACTACTTGCGAGATGACACCAACAGCCCTTCTAGTCCTGAGTCTTCCTAGAACTGTCTCCCCTGCAGCGTCCAGTCCTTCTTGCTGGACACTCCCTCACCAAAGTTAAGTTCACTATATCCAGAGACAGAGCACACACCCAGCCTGTTAGTTTAGCTGAGGATTTCACCCTTCAGTTTAATACACAGCACTGAGATATCCTTGTTTTATTACAAAACTAAGTTTATTGAGAGCAGATATTTACATAATAATAAGTAAGAACAGAAGGCACAGATATCATTACAAGTAAAACAAACAAAAACTTTCTAGCAACTAAAACTTAACTTCAGAGAGTTACAATCTTTATCTAAGCAGGTTTCTCACCTATACTCATTTCCTTGGTTTTCAGGCCAAGATGATATACTTTTCATGAGCTCATAGGGTGCTGCTCACAATTGTCCCCTAGATGATAGAGCCATTTTGGCATCTTTCTTTCAGCTTAGTTTTTCCAAAGTCTGTTGTCTCTGTTTCAAGGAGAGCTAGGAAAGCATCCTGAGGGTGCAAGTTCCATCTCCCATTGTGATCATTACATGGACTTCCCTTCATCTGTCCCTGCTCATTTAGTTGATGGCTTTGTTTACCTTTTATGTAGATGTCCTTTCCATTTTCCTCGGAGGTGTTGCCTAGCTCAATTTACATTGGGGAGACAGAAAAAACAGAAAACAATATTCCTGTGTCTAGGATAGGCTGGGTTAATGCACTGCTCACAAAATACCTTTTGAGAACATATTTCCATCACATATCTATAATTCTTTATACACCACCCATACACACATCACTCAATATTAATTAACAACATGTTGCCAGTTTGCATAGGATACCTCACATGACACCTTTTAGCTACAGATTATGGCAACAGGGTGTTGGTACAATGAGTGTGTCAGGCCTGATGTGAGTTATGTTATGGCTACCCTCTGCCATTTCAGATTGAGGGACTCCTGGCGTCACAGGTTCCCTTAGGCTCCTTGGAAAATTCAGCCTACAAGGAAAGCTAGTTTCTACTATAAGCCTTATTCCCCATAGTGCTGGTTATTCCTTTGCTCTTCTTCATGATGAGCAGAAACAGGAAAAAAAAGATGCTGAAAATTTAGTCTCCAGTAACATATGTGCTTTATTTGGCTAATTTTCCTACTAAAGAAAGCTGTTTGGGACTTGTAAGTGTAATCCACTGGTCAATATATTTTAAAGAGCCTCCTCTTTCTTTGATCAACTAAGGATATGAATCTGCTGTAACTCCAACTACGCAAAGTTGCCCTTTAGCTCAAGATGTAGCTGTTCATGCTTAGTTTAGCGTAGATGCTAGGTTCAGTCCCTACTTATAACCAAGCTGATAGTCGCAACACAAAATTTTAATGCTTCACTAGCACTCTGTGAAATAAAGGATTGTAAAGTTAACAGAGAATTTGGAATATTGTGACTGAAACATACACTAATATAAATGGTAAATTATATTATTTACCATAATTTTGTATAGTTGACTAGAAACAAACTATGTCATTACTAAAGAACTACATGCCAGGAAACTGCAAATCTGTTATCCTCACTGCAAGTGAGAGAAAATAATTCACTTAGCAAAAGACCTGCATCTGAAATATTTTGGAAACTCCTTCAAATATCGAAATCAAAGTTACTGGTTAATACGTGGCAGCATGCTAGATTATGGTATGTGATATTCATCTTCAGCACCTGGAGAAAAAAAAGTCTTTCAAACGAAACAAACTTAAAAGAAGAGTGCAGAACAATGCAAGACCCCAAGGTCCAGACATCACTAACTGTAAGGAGAAGTAATCAAAACTGGATACAGATCCAAATTTCATAATTGGCCCTGTTTCTAGAATGGTCCAACCAAAGCCCTTGAAAATATGTGGGTGCTGAATTTTGTGGCTTCAGACCAATATCTACTTTAAAAGATACTGTCCAGTTACAGTAAATTTCACCTTTAAACTATTGCTTCATTCACTATTATTTCCTTTACCAATGAAGTCTGTTTCAGTCCTAATTTGCCCCTTCCTATCATGTGTGTATACTGGTATGTTATTATAGGGTAGCTCCTGAGCGCTGGGCTTCTAGTGATTTTTATTTTAAGAAAAAATTAAGGCATTAATTTTCAGTCTCACTCTACCCTCTGTCCCTTCTTCCTATCCTTCAGGGAAAAAATCAAATAGATCCAATAAGAAATGTACTTTAAGAAGTTACAGTATGTTAAATACCGCCAACCTTGACAGTGAATCTTCCAGAGAAATCAGAATCAGCTTGCATGTTCTGGGATTTTAAACTGACAGGTTGTAGAAAATGCTATGCATCAAATGGTCATAGCCATTGCATTAGGGTGCTCCAGGTACCCTAGGAAAAGAATGCCAAAAAGCAAAGTGTGCTGTCTGATATGAACAAATGCTCTATAGTGGACGTAGAGCTATTTTTTCCTTGTCATGGGCTGTAAATCTTTACATTTAGGCTGTTACAGAATGAATAAAGATCCCATTGGCAAGAAGACGCATATAATTCAGTGTTAGTTTATATATTTTCAACAGGGTAAACAACATGCTTTGATGACAAATCTGCTCCTAAGGGCCAGTTCTTTATTACTTATAGCAGTGTTTCCCAAACTTGGGACGCCACTTGTTCAGGGAAAGCCCTTGGCAGGGCAGGCCGGTTTGTTTACCTGCTGCGTCCGCAGGTTCGGCCGATCGCGGCTCCCACTGGCCACGGTTCACCGCTCCAGGCCAATGGGGGCTGCAGGAAGTATCAGCTGGTACGTCCCTCGGCCTGTGCTGCTTCCCGGAGCCTCCATTGGCCTGGAGCAGCAAACCGTGGACAGTGGGAGCTGCGATCGGCCAAACCTGCGGACGCGGCAGGTAAACAAACTGGCCTGGCCCGCCAGGGGCTTTCCCTGAACAAGCGGCGTCCCACGTTTGGGAAACACTGACTTATAGCATCAAAATATTCATGGCACTCTACAAAAGAAATAAATATGGAGCTCCTGCCTTGAAGAGCTTAGAGGCTAAAGGCCTACTCCAAAGCTCTGTTGAAGTCAATGGTCTTTGGATCAGGCCCTGTTAAGATAGGTTGACAAACACTCAGAGGAGTTGTGGGAAGATAAAAGCAACAGACATACAAATATGTGGTTGCCTAGATAACTTGGTCAAAACAAATTGTGGAGGGGGAGAGATGTGTTGAGAGAAGGGAGACAAGAACACAGAGGTAGAAAGCAGTTAGAGTGTGGAAGACAATGAAGCAAGAAGTAAAAGCTTGGATTTGATGCAGAAGAAAACATGGAGCCAGTGAAGGGGATTAAAAAGGGTCTGTGAACATGTTTGTGTTGTTAGTAATGTAGACTATTTTTGCAACTGAGTTTTGAATGGATTGAAGAGGACAAGTTATGAGACATGGAGGGCAAAGAGAAGGAGGCTGCAGTATAGTAGATGAGATGATCAAGAAGAAAATGGTTAGACAAGTGGGGAGGGAGCCAGGACAGCAAAGAATGAGTGAGCTGAGTGAAGGAAGTGATCAGCTGTGCTGAAGGCAGATAGATTGAGTAGAAGAACTGAGAAGAGGCCTTGACGTTTGGCCAAAATAGAGGTCACCGGTGGTTTCTGGAAGGGCAGTTTCAGTGGAGTGGTGGTAGCAAAGGCCAGATTGCACGGGATCAAGGAGACAGTTGTTGGAGAGGTGATCAGTTCAGCACGAGTTGCAGCATGTTAGGAAAAGATCAGAGGCAAAGGAAAGGGGGCTGGTGGGGTCTAGAGAGGATGAGGGAGACAATGGTGTGTTTAAATGAAGCAGGGAAGGTGCCAAAAAGAGAGAAATCAAGTGATGATGCGGAAGAGGGCAGGTGTTATATAGAATTAACAGCCTCCTGAGGTTACAGCTTCTGTTATAACACAACATTTAGAAAAGATATGCTTATACATATCATATTGTGATTCCCAATTAATTATTTTTAATTTGAGGTGTACAGATTTTTTTTCCTTGCAGCTGATCATCATCACTTTTTAACCTGGTGTGTTCTTTCCTTATTTTAAAATGCATAAAGAATGGATAGCATTGGTGTGAGGCAAACCTCTACCAATACACCTTTATTCTGATGTGAAGCTATTTCAGTTGTGAGCCTCTCTTAAGCACAGTACAACATTCATTGAATGAAACTGTGGGACAATCTTCTTTTACAGAAATGGTGCACATTGTTCTTCATTCACAATATATTTTTAAGATCCATTTTTATATCAAATATCTAAGGGGAAAAAATTTCATAGCATAAAAAGACAATTGAGAAATGTATTATCAGGAATGAAATGAATCATAAAGCAAGGTTTTATAGCAGGTTCTGTCATTCCTTTGTGCTATTTTTATAATTCCTGGTATTGCATTATCAGACCATGGCATCACATTGTGTCTGCAGCTACAGCCCGAGGTGAGCACAGCGTACAAAACATTCAGTTTGGAAGGTTACTTCTCATCTTATAAATCACTTTTTCCTCAGAAAATGTGCCAGCAAATGACCCAGACAACCAGATTTGTTCATTCCACTGGTACTGCAGAGCAGGGAGATGCCAGGCCCATTACTGATGGTACCTAATGCACTCTGATTCCAATGTGCTTTCAAGCGTTGGTTAAATGGGATGGAAACAAAACACACCTTCACTTCCCACTCACCCCCAGGAACAGCACGTAGACTACAGTTTCCTTCTAGAAATGGAGTCTATAATGCAGTGATGTGCTGCCAACATCTGAACAAATGAGAAAGCCAACATTATAAATTATTATTGTCTATTTGTATTATCATAATGTCTAGGAGCCCCAGACATTGCCCAAGACCCATTGTGTAAGGTATTGTATGAAAACAGAACAAAAAGATGGTTCCTGCCCCCACCCCCGAAAGCTTACAGTGTACATATAAAACAAGAAACAAAATCTGGATATAGACAAATGGTGGATTACAAGGAAACAATGAGGCAACATTGTTCAGTATGACAGGTAGGGGTATCAACGCACCAGCAGCGTAACCATTTTTGAGGTGTTTTTTTTTAAATCCGTTTCACAGCAAAGGAGAGGGATTTTGAAGAACAATAAAGTGGCTCTGTGGGTGGGAGTACCTCCCAAATGTGAAGGACAGCATATGAGAAAACACAAAGGCGCTTGTGTGAACATTTAGCAAGTGGGAGAGGGAGGCTGGTATCATGGGCCAGTCAGGGATGGGAATCGACACAACGTGAGTCAGAGAGAGAGTATAAATAAGATGGGGACAAGCTGTGAATGGCCTTGAAAGAGAAGACAAGTTGCCTAAGTTTGATATGATAGAGAAGAGGGAGCCAATGAAGGGGTGCAAAGAGAGGGGTGATATTATCAAAGTGACGGGCTAGGACGATGATCTTTGCAGCAGCATTCTGAATGGACATGAGCAGGGCAAGGCTGCATTTGTTAAGGCCAGAGAAAAGGCTGCTGCAGTCATTGAAAGGATAGCCTGGTCAAGAGTTTTAGCTGTGTAGATGGATAACTAACACTGTATCTTAGAGATGTTATGCAGGAAGAATCTGTAAGATTTAGACATAGCCTTAATGTGAGGACCTAGAGAGAGGTCAGAGTTGAAAATAACACCTAGGTTACCCATTGATACATGGGACATTCCCTGAGTAAAATACTCAATACCACCCATCTTGCTAAAAACCTCTGCATCAAGTCTATATTCTTCCTCCTACAAATCCATCAATTATTCCAGTCCCTACCACTCATCACCCATCCAGCTTTTCTGTTCTCATACCACATGCAGGCTCCTCTGAGTGTTTCCCTCCTAACACCAGCTGTTCCTCAAACAGCAGCGATAGCAGGCAGGTCATCTTGTGGCTTCAGGTTGTGGGGTGACTGGTCAAGGAGGAGGGAGGAGAACACTGCCTCCTCACTGAGTAACAGGTCCAGTTCAAAGTCCCAGGGCCAAAACTTCAAAGCTTTCAATGGGCTGGGTCCAAACTGCTTAGCACTCCATGACTAGAGTCTTTTCAGCTCTGTACCTCAGGAAAAACAGAGCAGTCTACAACAAAGATAAGGCTTCTGAAAACTAGAGAGAGCTTTTTCAGCAGATAGTGCATGGCTATGGAATGCCCTTCCTCGAGAGGGGAGAATCATCATGAATTTCTGCACATTCAAAATGAAGAGTATCTCTTTTACCTTAGCTGTCCCAAAACCATAATGAAAAAAATAACTACTGCCAAATACCCCCCTCTGCCATTGGATGGAAGGAAGAATAAATGAATCTCCAAGGAAGCACTTGTTTCTGTTTTCTTGTAAGGGGATAAGGCTAGACAGAGCATGGTTAAATGACAATGATGTGCATGTGTCAGGGGGAGTTAAGATTACAGACTACAAATATATGAAGGCTCTTAATATAAACTTCAAAGAGGAAAACCAAATATTCTGCATAGGATTCGGAGTGCTAGAATGGAATTGAAAAGGAAAAACTTCCTGATAGTAAGATATGAGTCTCTCAAGAGAGCAACTGAAACCTCATCACATGTTCCATTTAACTAGCCTGGAAAATACACTGAGAAAGGTTCAATAGGCGACAGTCCTGCACCCAGGGGAAGCAGCACACTAGATAACGTATTAGCTAGCTCTTGCCCATTTCTAGATTGTAGGTCTAGATCCTTCTAAATTGTATATGCTTTGGGGGCAAGGACTGTCATTTAATACATTTATGTAACGCAATTAGCAATGGGCCCTATTCTGGCTGGTCTCGAAGCACTAACATAATATGTATGAAATAATAAATAAATACTTCTAAAAAATAGTATTCAGGATAAACAGGTACAGAGCGTAGCATTTGATTACCTTGTTTCCTTCCCCATCTCCATTTCCTCAGTCTAAAAATGTGTCCACATACTGACACTTGACATTCTGTAAATTACTGAATTTTAAGATTTCATGGGCTATTTCCCTTTTACATAGGTGCTAAAATCTGGGTATGAATAACCATCCACATGCAAAAATGGATCAATGAAATTGCTTATGAGTAAGGCTACGATTTGGTCATGGAGGTCACGGAAGTCACAGAATCCGTGACTTCCGCGACCTCCATGACTTCAGCCTGCAGCAGCTGGGAGCTGCAGGCTACCCCCGGCTCCCATGGTGGCTGGGAGCTTTGAGGTACCCCTCCTGCCTGGAGTGGCAGGGGTCCCCCACTGCTCCCCAGCCTCTGTGTGGGGGGAATCCCTCGGAGCTCCCCAGTCCCCAAGGTGGGTGGGGATCCCCGGCAGCTCCTCAGCTGCCGCTGCTGGCAGGAGAATGCCACAGAGATCTCAAGTCCCTGTAGGCGGTGGGGGATACCTTGCAGCTCCCTAGCCACCTTGTGTGTGTGTGGGGGAGGGGGAGGAGAGGGAAGCGCACGGCGGGAATACCCCAGAGCTCCTCAGCCACCTCCAGCAGCCAGGGAACTCCTGCAGCTCCCCCATCTCGGGGGGAATCCTCCAGAGCTCCCCAGTCCCCAGGCAGCAGGGGATCCCCCCACAGCTCCCCAGCCACCACAGGCAGGGGTCCCTCCCAGCTCTCAGCTATGGAGCTGCAGCTCCCAGCCACAGATGGGCAGGGTACTTGACCCTCCTCTCCCCCCATTTCGTCATGGACATTTTAGTAAAAAAAGTCAGGGACAGGTCACGGCTTCCATTAATTTTTGTTAATTGCCCGTGACCTGTCCATGACTTTTACTAAAAATGTCCATGACCAAATCGTTGCATTACTTATGAGTTATATTAACAGTTAGCATAGAATAGTGGAATTCCCACCAGCATGTCCAAATCTCAGAAACTAACACATTAGTTTACAATATCATTACGTGATATCAGTGTCTTCATCTTGATTTTGACTATGGATGATAGAACAGATTCTCTTGTCTGGCTGAGCTGTGCTTGGCAAAAGATCTGGGATGGGGGTGGGTGCTGTGACAAAGATGGTTATAAGCCATCTTTACATTTCCCTGATCCTCAGACTATCCAGAGGCTGAAACAGTCTGAAGGTTGCTCTAATGTGGGCCTGGCTCCCCACCATTCCAAGAGACTGGTCCCAACTTCAAGGGATTAGCAAGGTGCTGAAATGCGCTGGCCATACTCCCTTTTGTCCAACCACACCTCTTGTGCTTGTGTCCAGGGGGAGCATAGGAGAGCCTATGGCAGTCCTACATCACTGGATAATCCCCATTTTGCAGGGGGAATGATTCCAGAAGCATTAAATCCAGAACAGCCAGATTGCTTTGGTGACCAGCAGGGTTGCTGGAACAATTTTTATAGTGGGGGTGCTGAAAGCTATTGAACCAAACTGTAAACCCTGTATAAAACAGACACCCCTTCAAGCCAGAGGGCATGGCAGCTAATTCCAGCACCCCCCCCCCCCGCCATGCCACTAATTCCAGCACCTATGGTGATCAGTTTGGTATGCATTCTACAAGCATACATTCCGCTTTGTAATGGAAAAAGCTAAGTATACACTGCACACCTCTTGCAGCAGTGCATTGAGTATGTGTAGATACACACCACAGAGAAAAATCAGACTGCATCTGTGCTGTGGTGTAGCTACACCTCAGTGAAAGAGGGGGAGGCAGCAGGGAAAACTTCTGTAGCAGGGAGCTACTGGTCAGCAGCAAGGAGCTGGAGGAGACTTTCCCTGCCACAGGGAAGGATACCTGCAATAAGGAGCTGCTGGAGTCTTTCCAGACTTTCAGAAATCAGTCATTGGATGTGTATGCGTGTGTGTGCGCATCTGCGAGTACCTTATTCATGAAGCAGAACAATATCTACTACAGCTGGGCAGAGAACGGTAATTCCGTTTTGTGGAAGATTTTGCCATTTCAAAATTTGGTTTCATTCCAGTTCACAACAAAACCCCAAAAATTCTCCATGAAAGGGGATGGAGCCATGGAGCTGCAGACTCTGGAAGACCTGGGGGTCTGGACTCTGCGGCAGTCTACTTGGTGGAATGCCCCAGAGCAGCAGATCCTGGGAGCTCAAGCTCCCCAGCAAGCAGCCAGATAGGTTGCCCAGGAGCTAGATGGGCAAGCTGGCTTCCATTGGTAACCTGCCTGTCAGGTTTCACCCTCCCTGGTTTCCAGAGGAACTTTGTCAAAAATCAAACCATCTCTGTGGACCATTTACATTTAGATAAATTGGCAAATTCTGACAAAAAACAGTTTTGTTGGAATTTTTCTGACCATCTCGAATATTTACCTTGTTACCGGAATGTTCTATAACTTGTATGTATGTAAACAGTTAGTTAAGGTGCCAGTAGATAGAGGCCAAGATCATATAGCATAGTTCCTGAGTTTTGTAAGGCTGATAAAAAACTCGTTAAATATACTGCAAATGGCTTCCTCTGGTTGCTGTGTATACTAGCTCTTAACACCCTTGGTCTTCGTGGCAAAGCTAATGAAGGACACTCTCTTAAATGATTATTACCCTTTACCTATTTACAGATTCCATTATATGTTTCATATATCAATATAATATTTTAATGCTAATTATGTTTTTATTTATAAGAAGTCATTTTGCAGTGTAACGACTGTATTGAACCTACAAACTTATTAGCAATGTTGCAGACCTATTCTTATATGCCTGTAGATGGTGCTCTTTATAAGTATTAACTAAACACACACACACACACACACACACACACACACGTATGTGAACAGGTATTGCTTTTTATATAGAACACTCATAATACAGATAGAGGCCAAGGAAGCCAAAATTAAGGAGATACTTTCATTTTAAATGTATATGTAAGGAAAAGCAGGAGTAGAGCTAGATGAGTAATTTGAGATCAATAATTTGTTGAGTGAATTTAGACCATTTTGTTAGTATGTTCTCCTCAGGCAGGCAGACTATAGTTTTTATAAAGAACGTTTATATGGCTTAAAAATCTAAGAACTATTTGAATTCAGTTGAACCATTTCCAGCCTATAACTTGTAACAGGATAGCTTGCCCCTTACAGACTAGAGCTAGCCAATCCTGATTACAGAATAAGCCAAACCTTGAAGAGATCAGGGTGATAGCCCTGCAAAGAACAGCAAGAGACTGCAATGAAGAGGAAATGCAAAAAACTGTAGACAGTGAAAGGCTGCCTGACACTAAGAAAGCTGTGACAGAGAGGAGCTGCAGTGAGCAGGAGGCTCTGGCTAGAGACCCCGACTGAGCAAAAATTTAGGCGTAGAAGTCATAACCCAAGGGCTGAACTTCAGCCATGTAAAGCCTGGGAGTAGTGGGCCTCGGTCTTGATGGAGATCCCAACTGGGAGAAAGGGTTGGGGGACCTGGAAGCCAGAGTGCTGTACTCCAGCCAGAAAGAGCTGGGACTGGCACTTTTGATGGAGCTGACTGTGTATGGCAGAAGAACCAGGGCTGAGTATGAACTTTTGTGTTATGGTTAGAGACTTTATTCTGGGGCCCCTGAGGACTGCTTGAACCATTGCTGTTATTAATCTAGCTCTGGGTAGGAGTGCCATTAGCCACAAGAGTGATTGTGTGATGTACTTAAGGGGCCTGCATGTGGGGGCTAACAGGGACAGAGTGCCTGCAAAGTGACCCCTGGCCATGAGGGGGCAGTCAGGAGGTGGCTGACCCCATTACAAGACTATTCACAATATTATATCCAAGCTGTGTAATTGGTTGCTTAAGTCACATGGTACGGTGTCTGTTTCCTGACCCACATTCAAATACTAACAAAAAACTTTAGCTGTCTGCAAACATAATACCGTGAGCTTGAATAGTCACAGTGAATTTCCTGGCTTTTATCAGTTTGTTTAACCCCTTCCCCCTCAAACTTTCTTTTTTATTTTTAAATACATAGAGCAATTTTTTTTTAAAAAAAAAGAGAAATTTTACCTAAGGAAATAGAAAAAAATTGTTCTGAATTCATCAGATAATATTTTATCTATCAGCAATTCTCCCAGATCTAAAATAAATTCCTTGTATTATTTTTCTCAGCTTTGGAGGAGCAGTTCTGATCTATGAGGTATATTCAAGCTCTGACACCCTCACTCATACTGAGTAGCACTTAGGAGTAGTCCGGTTGCACCCATTGGACTACTCCTATGAGTAACTACTACTCAGCATGAAGATGGGTGACAGAACTGGGTCCATAATCAGGTAAATTTTAAGTCACATTACTTGCAGGCCTTAGTGCATTGGAACAGAGCTGTTAGAGTGACTATAATCTGTTCTTTAATTATGCAGATTGAGAAAAATGTGTGTGGGAGAGAAATGTAGTCTATTTGGTAAGTAATCAAATTAAAACTGAACTTTCCTCATACCAAAAAGTCATTAGATCGTATCACCTATATTTTAAATTGAAGACTTTGGAGTTATAATCTTTACAAAAAGAAATCTTAAACTGATAACCACATTTTAAAACATTTTCATTTATAAAATTCAAAACCAAAAAGTGATTTCCCCAAACTTCAGTCTCCTCAGTGGAAGTTTTGCAAGACAAGTTTCTTCTTTGAGCAATTTTTTATTGCTGACTTACAAATTCCAGAAAGCAAGAGTCCATAGCTAAAGGCTAACATAACCTTAACTCTAAACTCTTACATACCATTAGAATAGATCACTTGGGTGAGAAAAAATGGTACATTAGTAGTAGTGCAGGAAAAAATAAAAGCCTAAAGTAATAGTTAACCCTAACCTTGGGAAGTAAAGAAAGCAAAAGGGGCAGAGGCTGTGTGAAGTGCACCTCACAATAACTCTGCTCAAAAGTAAGGCCATCCTATAATTCCAAGGAAACTGTCTTTAAGCCTTAAACCTTTACAGTCTCTCTTCTGAAGGTAAGCTATGTCAGCAGGCCAATCCCACTGGCCCAAGAGCAATATGGAATATTCCAACATCATTGCCAGACAATATAGTATTCAATCCACGCCGTGGTTGCAAATCCTTCCCCATGGACAACACAAACCTATCCATAACTTTCTAGCAGCAATGGGCAACCATACATACACCATCTTATCCAGGAGCTTACTGGCTGGTTACTGTACTCTGGTACCCTTGCATGGTACCCACTGGGGTTATCTCTAGCTGTGCACTTTGAAGCAGCCATGACCAGCTAAAATAGTGTATAAACCTTCTATCAGATGGTTAACCGCAGCAAAAAGGGCCAGGCTCAATATATCTAGAGTCCCCCTTGACAAAATAATTAAACTAGCTCAAACCTCCACCCAGAATCCTGGGGAAGCTAAGCACATCTTTCCTAGGTGCCCTTAAGAGGCAGAACATCCCCTCTCACAAATAGCCTGAGATTGTGTACAAACAAGGGAGTCTTTATCAGAGGAAAAGGGAACATAGTCATAAACTTGGGAGGGCACAGCAACAGAACATATGCAAAGAAAGAATAAAATACCCCCTTTTCCACTAACTTTGCAACAGTTCATTTAACTCCCTTCCCACCTGCTGGTGAGAATGTCCCATATTGACCACGCCACCTCATCCATCTACCAAACCCCTCTCATAGTTGGGATCAGCATGTAGCAGTAGTTCAAATGTCTCCTGGCAGGTCTGTCTCCAGTCCCACGGGAGCTGCTTGCCCAGTTCCATGTGGAAGCGTCACAACCTAACCCAGCATCGTGAGTCAGGTTCTATTAAGGTGCTGGGGAATCCACTCACCTCTGCTGCCATCCTCTGTGTCATCTCTTATCGTGAAATCCTCCCAGAAGGTGAGCCAGGAGCAGAGTTCTGACTGCTTGCAAACTAGCTCTTTCCCACAAGGTAAGAGTTCTTTCTCTTTGTGTATATATGGTGATCTCCCAAGCATCACTACTGGGCCTGTGGGTAGTTAGCCTATGCAAATGAAGCTTTCTATGGCAGCACTTCTTTTCACTAACATAGGGGGTAGAAACCTCTTTCCCCCTAGAGCTTCTGGCCATAAAGGTTTACACTTGTGAAATGTAGGGAAGCAGCCTCCTTACCATAACCATTCTATGTTTCTATATGCATGGCTGCCCCTACATTGTCTGGAGCATGCCATAACTTGGTACATCAGGTATATATTGGGGCGCACCTGTCCTAGTGCTCCACAGAAGTATCATGGCAGACCATATTTGGTCTACATTCCACTCCTGGGAGAGGAGTTTGCCATACCTTGTTCTTTTTCAACAGTGGACCACACTTGGAGATGGCTGGGCTGTAGAGAAAGGGAAATAATTGAGTCCAACACACAGTCTGTTAAACATTCTTATGTCTGTCTGGAAAAAGCTGGTGGTTGAAGGGTACACTAACAGCTACAATGTTTTATGTAGTCTGACAAAAATGACAATTAATCTGTGTCTTTGCTGTGTCCAAATTAGACAGGAACAATTTCCAGAACCATTCCATCTTACATTCTTTCTTTAAGGAATATCTCTATGTCTCTGTCTTGGTACTGGAACGGTGAAAGCTTAGCCTGTGTTTTTCAGCCAACTCCTGATAGAATACTAGATTTGGTTGTTATTCTTACACCTCTTTGTTCTTCGCAGTGTGCTTCTTTCTTTTTATAAATGGATGTCATTCGTGTTGTTGTGTATGGCATTCGCACGTGTCTGTGCATAAAATGTAAACAGCAAAAGGAGAGAGTTTAATAACTGACTTGGCAGCTGAACAGAGTCTGTAGGACTCTATTCAATGTGCCCGAACAAAATAAACCTCACGCTGGGTGAGTGTAAATACATTCAGTTAGGAGGGAATGAGCTGAACTTAATGGAAGGAAACTACTTCTTGTTTTAAGACAAAATGGGCCAAATGCAGCCCTACCATAAACAAGCATTATTATTTACTATGAATTTTTAGTATTAGGGTAGCAGTGAAAGGCCCAATCAGGTGTGAAATCCTATCTACCATTGTTTTCAATGGAAGGCTGCACTTGCTTATGCCAGGGCTAAATTAGCTCCCAGCTCTAGCGCTTCTAGAGAGTGCCCAAATTAAAACCCCAGATCTGAACCACCACAGACCCTGGGGATGTTGCATCTCGATGCAAGATAGTGCTCTTGAGAAGATTCAAAAAGCACAAAGAAGTTTTTGTCACATCCTTTCTGTGCATTGTCTTTCAACAGATTGCTCAATAGATCTCATTACAATCTCCTGTAGATTAACATTGGAATGAAAATTTGTGGAGAACATTTTTTAAAAGTGTGGGGGAAAGCAATTTGCTTGTTTTTTGATATATGTGCTATTTCTTTCAGAGAAAATGCCAATAATTGGGACCAGTAGTTTCATCACAAAATTAAACTAAGCAAACTTAATTATAGCTAAATTTCCACTCTTTAGAAGAATATGCTATTGAAGGTATAATTAAACGTTTTGTGAAATTCAGAAGACCCCATGAACAAAAAAAGTAGGGACTTTTTATTAAAGAAGGCATCTGTAAAACAGAAAGGGGAGAATGTCTTACTGGACATTCTTTTTAATAAACTTTGTTTTTTAAAATGGGAAACAGTTGGACCAACAGCTGCCGGTTATTTCACTGCAGAAGATTTGCAAAGCACAATGAGCATGTTTGAGACACACTTCCGTTATACTATTAAAATTATGCTGGCAGGCAAGATGCCAGTTAAAACTACTTTATTAAAAAAAAAAAAAAGGTACAAATTTTGTTTTGCACAGTTGTAAGAATTTCTTATCCTGAAACAGTCTTGTTTAAATCTTCAGCATGTTGTACAGCAAATAAGTGAATCTGGGCAGGGAAATTGGATTCTGGTTCATGGAGGATTTCATTTTGTAATTTGGTTCAATTCTTATTCAGAACAAAAACCAAAATTTTTCACAAAAGGAAATGGAGCCTCAATTCCGAGATAGTCAGCCTGGCTGGCTGCCTCAGAGCTGGGTCTCCCTGGAAGGTCCTAGTACCAGTGTGGCAGCCCCTGGAAGCCCAACCTCCCCAGGACATAAGACAGCTGGCAGAAACCAGAAAACCAAACAGGCTTCCAACTGAAGAGTTCTAGCTGAGTTCTGCAGGACCTTTGGCGAAAATGCACTGCCTACACAAGATGTTTTGATTTTGCTGAAGCAGCAAATTCTGACAAAAGAATTCTGTTATCAGAATTTTTCTGACCAGCTCCACAAATAAATCCTTTCAGAGTTTGGATTTTATTTATGTTGCAGTAGTGCCTACAAGGCCTCAGTTAGTTAACACATGTAAGACAGTATACACGTGTATGACAGTCTCTGCCCCAAGAAGCTTACGAACTAGGGTACATGATGAGAGACAGCAGAAATAGGGATAAGGTAATAGTGACAAGATCATGGTTAGCATAATAAAGAGCAGTCTCAAGTTTCTGCTATTCACAGGTTAGGCTTGTTTCTTTAATTAAATGCCCTAAAACTCTGTTAACACAGAGTTAAGGTTGCCCAGGGGTGCCTTATGGCTAAACTTAAACCTCTGAAAACCAGGAAATACAAAGTTAAGTACATGCCACCTCCATGCAACCTTAACTCTGCCTCCTGGAGCTGGCAGTAGTCACTGGGGATGCTTCAGCCAGGGCAGTTCCAAAAGAAAGTTCTAAAAGAATCTGCCATTGTTTGTATTGCACTCCACTGATTTGAATTTCAGCATTTACCTGCATTCACTCCACTACCTTTACTGGATTAGGTGTAGATGTATTGAATGCTGAAGGGATTAGCTGGAGCAGTTTGGCAGAGTTGTCACTCTGATATGATGAGGTGTATATGTACTTCAAAGGAGCCAGTACTGCTCCATTTCAGCACTGAGTTCTGTAGTTTGCATCAGTACTGGTGCACAGGGCTGTCTTTTTGCAGTGGGGGTTGCTAGCCATCTAGTGGAATACATGACTGTGATCTCCAGGGCTTACTATGGGGTAAGTGAAGGCAATGTCTCAGAAGAATTCCTGAGGGAAATGATAAAGTAGAGGTAACATTTTGCAAATTTGGTATAGTTTGTGTAAACCAGGTTCAGTGTGAGTTTAGGCCAAGGTGCAGGTAGCTCCCATGGTGGGGCTGTAAGAAATGCCCGACCTAACCCAGAGCATTGCCATAGCAAAGAGAAGGTATTAGACTGTGTCTTACATGCTCATGTGCTCTATTCTTGAAGTGTTCTGTAGTATCTGTAGGGTAGAGTGCTAGAATGTTATTGGTGTGCTGGGACATCACTCAAAGAGGGCAGAGTTAAGGTTGTGTTGGGGGTGTGGCATGTACCTTAACTTTGTATGAAATATCACAGCCATATACAAGTGATGGATATAGGGGTTACAGAAAATACAAAGCATGTCTTGTAAGATATCATATGAAAGGTCAGGATCTGCTGAAACTTATTGTTCTGTCAAAATATGTATACTGCTGTTGTGTATGAAGTTATAAGATTTTGCTATATGGTTGTTATTAAAATATGTTGTTGGGAGTTTGGGAGACACCTGGTCAGGGTTTCCTCCCCACTCTGAACTCTGGGGTACAGATGTGGGGACCTGCATTAAAGACCCCTTAAACTTATTAGGTTAAAAACGTCCTCATGGCACACATCCTTTCCTTGTCCTTGGGTGGTACTGCTGCCATCACCAAGTGATTTAGACCAAGATTCAGGAAAAGGACCATTTGGAGTTCCTATTTCCCCAAAATATCTCCTCAAGCCCCTTCACCTCCTTTCCTGGGGAGGCTTGAGAATAATATACCAACCAATTCAGCACAGACCAGACCCTTTGTTTTTTAGTGTGCTAAAAACCCATCAGGTTCCTAAAAACTTTATAATAAAGAAAAAAGTAAAAGAAGCACCTCTAAAATCAGGATGGAAGGTAATTTTACAGGGTAAAAAGATTTAAAACACAGAGGATTTCCCTCTAGGCTCAACTTCAAAGTTACAAAAACAGGAATAAACCTCCCTCTTAGCATAGGGAAATTCACAAGCTAAAACAAAAGATAAATCTAATGCATTTCCTTGCTATTACTTACAATTTTTATAATCTTAGATGCTTATTTCAGGTAGGGTTTTAGGAGATGTTTTTTCCTGCCCTGGTCCCTCTCTGTCAGGGAAAACAGCAAAAAGAGCACAAACAAAACCTCCCCCACAGATTTGAAAGTATCTTCTTCCCTTATTGGTCCTTTTGGTCAGGTGCCAACCAGGTTATTTGAGCTTCTTAACCCTTTACAGGTAAAGGAAGGATTTTATGTTACCCTCAGCTGTATGGTCATGAGACACCCTCTGCTAGCTCTCCATGACAATACAGGTCGTGATACCACACTTAAGCTGACGCTACGTGACCATCATGAGCTATTGACCAGCAGGGGAGTTATAAACAACAGATTTACAATTCTCTAGGAGACAGTTGCGTAAGCACCGAGCAATCGTGATTGCTCAACTCTGACTCAGTAAGGCCCACCAGGACGTGTCTGGGATAGTATCTTCCCTGGGACATGAACTGAGAGTATAAAATAAGGGATAATGGCACCAGGAGATCACCTCTCTCCTCCCCCATCTATGCTGAAGGCAACAAGAATGCTGGGAAGACAAAGACTTTGAACTGAGGAAACAGGTCCCAGGCTGAGAAGGAAATTCAGCCTGTGTATTAAAAACTGCAACCTACCTACACCATCCAGTGTGGAGAAAAGCTATTTGATTCAACTCTTGCTTAGTCTGAAAGTTTAGGATTTAGAGTGCATATTTACTTTTAATTTTCTTAGGTAACTATCTCTGACCTTTATGCCTACCACTTATCACTTAATGCATATTTAATGTTTTATCCTTACCAGCGAGTTCGTCTAAAGTTTTTGGGGAATCTGCTCAGATTACAAAGGCTGGTACACGTCCTCCAGCCTTTGACGAAGTGGCGAACTAATTATTGAACTTGCATGGTTCAAGAGAAGGTCTTGAGCAGCACAAAACAGTACATTTCTGGGGTGCCAGGCTGGGGTGTTTGCTGGTGTTTCCGTGTGTATGGTTTATGGGTGGCTTAGAGAGCATTCATGTAACTTAGCTGGGTGCGTCTCCACCTGCCATTGACTGAGTGACCACAGCACCTGTAGAGGTTTGCTGCTGGTCACTAAAAGCATTGAGAGAGATAGGCCAGGCTGTAGATTTAAAGGGGCATAGTAGTCCCACAGTTCCAGACTGTGCCCCAGGGATCTCGTCACAATCACCACCTAAAAATTCAAAAACGACAACATTTTGTCAACTAAATTTTTTACACAAGGGATATTTTCCCCTTCCTGTTTCCCTTTCTTAAATATTTTGGGGAGCTCTGTTTTCAGCTCCAACTGCCACATGCAAGAAGTGGAGGAAGAACTTTACATTAAACTCTTCCTGAGGAGATGTCAGGATGAAATCTCATCAGAGGAAGTGACTGCGATGAGTAATGGTGTTGAATATCACCATGGCTGATATGGCCAAAGTACCACCATACACCAAAAGGTCCAGATTAAATGATTCAGTCCTTATTTCCAAGGAGTTGCACAGATCTTTAGTTGTATGCTTGCCAGTAAAAATATCTGGCATATTCTGGCTAAAATGCTACCTACCCAGTGCTTTAAACTATGACCTTCTCTCTACAAACCAACGTTCAATTTTTAGGCTCCAAGGGCAAAATCTCTGTGCAGAGGGCCAGCACCAGATCTGTGCACCACTTTAGTCCTAAAAATAGGGCTTACGTGGATTCTAGTTGTTGGGTAAACAGTGTCCTGACCCTTTGCATATAAGTGTGAATTTTGCCCCAAATGCAGAATAAGCCTAGAAAGTCTGCCAGTATTAGTGTTATTGAATGACTGGGAAATGTAAGTTGCTTTAAAGGAAGGAGCCAACAAATCTCCTGAAGCTAATAAATTTAATGAGCTGGATGGATGGTGCAGTGATTAAAGCTGTTCACTGACATGCTGGAGGCTTGGTTTTGATACTCTGTTCTGATCTCTTCCAGCTCTCGGCTGGAGGAAAGTGCCTCATGTTGCTCTACAGGGAGCCTTCTGTCTGTTCTGCCTCCTGAAGATGTCACTTCCAGAAATGTCAGTTACAAAACCAAGCCCTTTGATTTCCCTGGCACTATATTGCCAGTCCCATAAATGCTGCCTTCGAGCACAGCAGGACGGGGCATGTGGTAATTGTGGCTATCAGGAAAATATACTTCCTCTCTTGAAGCTTGTATGACCATAGTAAGCTCCCATCAGGAAGTAGGTGGCTTACACTGTGACCAGCTGTTGAGGCTAAAGCAACAGCCAAGTACAAATTTATTGGCCTCAATGAGTCAAAGTGCAAGCACAACAAAAGAAGAATAAGGCTTCTTGTACCCTACGTTGTGTAAGTGCCCAGGAAAGTTTTTGCAGCAAGGATCTTTCCTGCTCCCATAGGGAGTCCAGTATCCACAGCAGGTGTACATCCCATTAACAGCCAAATGTCCAAAACAAACACCCTTTAATTCTCCCTTCTAATGAACAAAAAGCTCCAGCTGAACTCTAGTCAATTCTTTCACAGCTGGGTCCCACTACAGTCTCTGCACTGAAGGAGGACACCAGGGCCAGATTAACCTTTTGTGGGCCTGGCTCCAAATATATTTGTGGGCCCCCATGGGGCAATGGAGCAGGACATGGTGCAGTTAGTCCCCAGAGTGAAGGGCCAGCCAGGGGCAATGGATTATGGCATGGCACAGGTGGCCCCACTCCAGTCAGCCCAGTGCAAGGGCACTAATTTACAAACTGGCAGTCACCAGCCACATAGTGGCCCACCTGGCCCTGTGCTTCTCCTCAAGGAGAAGGGCCTATGCTGCACCACACAGCCCCCCTTCCCAATAGCTCCTGACTCCCTAAGCCTAGCACCCTATCCCACAGACCCCCCCCACCACAAATGCACACCACCACCCCTACCTGCCCAGTATCCCACACAGAACCCCCCCGCCTAGCACCCTGAAACACAAACCTACCCCACTGCCCAGCACTTCCTACCGCCTCACAGACCAGCATGGCCTCAGAGACTCACTCGCCATACTCTGCCCCCCCAGCCGCAGTCACGGGCTCTGCTGGGAAGTGACTGCCTGCCAGGCTGAGCCAGCAGCGCCGCTGGGGCTGGTCCCATTCCCAGGTGGGGAAATCGCTCTGGCCCCTCGGGAGCAGTGGGATCAGCCAGATCAGGGCCTGCCCCTGCCTGGCTCCTTCAGGACCCACTTGCCTGGAGGGGCCAAGCTAGGGTCCCCCCTGTTTCCTCCCCCCCACTGGCCATGACTGGCCCAGCTTTTGTACCAGTCCCAGGCAGCTCGGCTCTGGGGAGGCAGGCGGGGCCGCACAGGTGGTGGGCAGCAGAGACTGCAGGAGTCAGAGCTGCACTGTGGTCTGGCCAGTCAGCTGAGAGGTGCGAGCGATGGGCAGGGGTGAGGGGGTGGAGAGGAGCCCATGGGCTGGCAGGGTCTTGGGGCGCAGCGCAAGTGGAGGGGGCGGGGATAGCGCCCCTTACGTGTGTGGACCCGGAGCCATGGCACCATTGTAAACCTGGCACTGACAGACACTTGTCCCCTTCCAAGTTCACACTGGCTCTGTGCATTCCATCATACAGCTACCGGCATTAAAATTGTGCCTTTCATTGTAGAAGCACCAGCTCTACATGTGCTGCAAGGACTTAATGTCTTTCAGGATATAAAGAGTTAGGTCTTGTTTCTCCTCTCAGTGACATCAGTGTAACTCCATGAAACTCAACTGACTTCAGCCAATGTAAATTAGGAGTAAATAAAAAGAGGATCAGCTCCATAGTTTTTAGAGCTGCTGAATTTGCTTCCTAATCAAGCAGAGTTCACCTGAGGGGCAGATTGCCAAAGACAGAGTAACTGAAGGTGCTAGTCATAGATATTATGACGAGCAGGCCAGGTATTGCATTGAGCTCTGTGGAAGTGCTTTTCATTCACAAGTCCGTGCTAGAGCTTCCCCACTTTAGTTCTCTTTTCAACATCATTGCCTCTCCCCTTGTATAGAATACAAGTCGTCATTGTCATGCCCCCCAGCAATAAATGAATACACACTGCACAATAAGTATATAACATTATTCCATGTCATTTGTGGCTTTGCCCTTTCCTTTCACAACCATGTGAGGATTTTGCTATTTGATGGTGTGTTCTTTTCAGGGTCTCTCACATTATCCAGGGAAATGGTTAACAAAGGGCATGATTCGATTCTACACACATGCTTTTTCCTAGCTAGATGCCCTTCAAGGCTCAAGTGCCATATACCAGATTGTAGCATTGCTTGGGGACCTTCAACAGCAGCAGTTCCCTCCTCTTAGTGAATCCTGGAATTAAGCGTTCTCTTCACACTGTGTGAGGAAGCTGAGGGTAGAAATTAACAGAGGATTGTCCCCATCCTGCTCAACACAACAAGGGGCACAGAGGCATGTCTCACTAGGGATACTCTTACATTAATTTTCTAATAACAATTGGCACTTCTGACTGCTGCAGTGTCCCCTGCTGACAAGTCACAGGGTTTGTGACAGCAGCAATAAGGAGCCCAATGTAATATTTCAAACACATTTCTATCCGATTGAATTCTGTTTTAACATCAAAAGAATAACTTCAGTGTTTGATATTTAAACGATATAGTTCATATCTGCCTACCCAATACAGTTCTCTTGAAGCTTAAAACAGCATTAAAGTTGGATGGAAACTAGTTACCTGAACCAATAATCACTAAACTCCCACTGATTGCAAACAGAGTTAGAGTTGGAGTTGGACACTCTTGTCTGGGAGCACAGTGTAGTAAAATCTCATTCCATGGGCAAGCTAGTAATAAAATGGTCAGGGGTGTCATTTGAGTCATAAAAATCAGCGATCCATTTCAGTGGTATCATCCTCTGTGGCATGGCAGGGAGGACTCACTTCCCATCCACCCACTCCATCCGCACCAGGTCCCAGCTCTGGTTGAGGGAAATTTTAATACAATATTGCTGGGAATGGATTGAGTTGGGTATCATTCAAAAACCCTTTCTGCCATGAGCCCAATGGTACCAAATATGACAAACATAAGACAATTATGTCGATATATCATCAAGAAAATGTTAACTAATTATTTTTAAAAATTGGTAAACACAAGCATGCATTGGTTACATTAACTAAGAGCAATATTAGGTTTTTTTTATCCTAAGGAAATTAGCCTTGACACGTAGGACTGAAAACATTTATTCAAAGCCACCATGTGTGTCATCTCAATCTAAGCTAGACCCATTGTCACGCTGCTCCTTGGCTGTGCCACACTTGCACATCTCTGTACAAAGCAGGCTGTATTCACATTCACAGCCTAATCACTACTGCAATAATATTTGTACAAATATATATATGCCTTGTGTGGTATCACTTGAAAACCAACACACTGGTCACTAATATCTTTGTGAAATATTTGTGACAAAGCTGTTTGTGGAATTAGGGATACTCATGGATATTATGCTTTAAAGTCTGTGACTACAAGGTGTTTAAACTAGGCACTTTGGGGGAAGATGATAAACAGGTTTTCTCCAGCCAAAGGAAAGAGGCCGATATCTCAGGCCAGGTGTGGCCAAATTCAATGGGCTATTTATTTGTACTGGAGGTTGCAGCGGGAAGAGATCATTTGCACTGTAAAAATTACCAGCACGGGAGAAGACAACATGGAGGCTACACCAGACACCATGGCATCCACACCCAGCAAGGGGAAGGAACTTCATCGGAGGATACATATCAAAAGTTTACTGGACTATAAAGAGAGGGGAAATTAACCCCTAAGTTGTCCTTCACCTGAGGGGACAAGGAAAACCAACATCTTTGGCTGAGGCTGGCCCTTCCATTTCCTTACGGTCACACTTGCTGGTGCTGAAGTCACGATGACCACCACTGCACCAATAAAAGTAGTAGTACAGGTCACATGGTATTGCCCTCCCCCCCAGGTTTGGCGTCAACTACCGATCCCTGAAATGCCCACATACTGCAGGACAAAAATTCTTTTCCATGAAAATTTAAGCATTGCAAAGCGTTTTCATATTACTGTTAACATCAGTGCTTTTTTCCACTTTTGATAGCTCCAGGTCTTTTGCAGCTTTTAAGAATGGGTTATGATTAATTTCTGCAGATAGGATTGATAAAAACTACATCCATATGCCATAATTCATCATCATAAAGTACTTTCCGCGAAGCAAGTGCTCCTCTTCAATCCCATTCAAAGCACATACTTCTCTGTACTTACCTGCGCATCAGCTATCACCACCACTTTCCCATCCATTAGAGCCTTTGCCAGGCAATTTATGAGCTCCAGCTGAGTTGCACAATTTGCAGTAGTAAAATCACTATTTATTTCTGTTGTCTTTACCTTTTGATGCGACACATTACATACATTCTTGGGATAGCACTCGATGTCATATGCAATGCTGTATTCATGAGTGTCTGGTGAGACACACAAGTCTTGTGCTGAAACTGTGCTTAATGGATGCTTTCAGGCTTACCAGAGAAGAAGCAGGTGCTCTTCTCAAAATATATGCCAAGGGAACTAGCATCAAGCAAGTCTCGCCTGCAGTTAGCATCTGTCCTGGCATTTTCAACTTTTTCTTCTGCTTGATGTGCTTCCTCTCCAACCCTGCCAAATTCAGTTTATGGTTGCACTTCTTATAGCATGCAAGATGCCACTGAGCAGCGTGTTCTCACAGGTCTTCCACAGTGATATTCTCCAAAAATGTAGCTATTAGTCGGTGCACTTCATCTCTCCATTGCATAAAAGTGATAAAGACCCAAGTAAAAATCAAGGATTTTATAATAAATTATTTTGGAATTGTAATTAATTGTTGTGTAACTAAGTGCATACCATTTGCAGCTAGATTCCAGTAATTTCTGTCAGGATGCTCATGACTTAACTAATGCCTCATTACAATGCTTTTAGCATAATCCACAAAGCTCTTCATACTACTGAACTGCCTTTTTTTTTTTTTGGGGCGGATGATGGCAGATCAACTTGAAGCATTCCTTTCATCCATAGTAAGTACAAAAATCAATCGGGTGCGTTCAGAGCATTAATTGATAACACAGTACTGTCAGTCGGGAGCCACAATTTAACTTGGGGCATGTCTACGTTATGTATTGGATCGACGGGCAATCAATCAATCTAGCAGGGGTCGATTTATCATGTCTAGTCTAGATGCAATAAATAGACCACTGAGCACTCGCCCATCGACTCCAGTGCTCCACTGGAACGAGATGCGTAGGCGGAGTCGACATGGGAGCGTCAGCCCTCTACTTACCACAGTAAGTAGATCTAAGTATGTTGACTTCAGCTAAGTTATTCATATAGCTTAAATTGATTCTGCACCCCCACTAGTGTAGACCAGGCCTTGGTGAGGACTGCACGTTTGATATGCCCATGTTAAAGTATAATTTAATAAAGTTTTTTCTTTTTAAACATTTTCTTAAATATTTATCTGCTTGACTGTTCTAGCCTTTTTATGGTCCCATTGTGTTCGTGGGAGAAAGGCTTTCAAATGATACTCAACTTGTCCCATTTCTGACCATGTATTATCAAAATTTCCACCAACTGGAGGACCTGAAGCTGGAAGCCAGGGGTGGGGGGCAGAGAGCCCCCCTGCGCCATTCCGCAGAGGGTGACTATTCAAATTAAGATTATATAGATTTTTATGACTCAAATGACACCTCCCTTACCTTTCTATCATTAACTTGCCCAGGGAATTACACATGCTCCCAGACTTCCCCAAAATGCTACTCTTCAGCAAGATGGCAACAAAGTGCAGCAGATGGCTTGTTGCAACACCCCTCCACCCCAATTACAAACATTCCTACAAAGGAGGCTTCCTGCAGGCCTGGCAATTTTGCTGTGCTACTGAAAATATTGGCCTGTTGAGAAACAAAGATCTTTGGTGCAACCTTTAACTTCTTCTGCATGGTATACTAACAGAGTTATTTTCAGCAGAATTGAGTCCCTAGGAAGGAAGGGAGCAATTCTTTGTGAAGTTTGCAGAAGAATGCATAGCTGAGGCTTACAACATTCTCATGGAAAATGTACAAATCTGAGCACAAAATCCATTTGCCTATCATAGCCACAACATTATAATCTGCTTTCTGTCAGGGGTATTTGCCAAGCAAATCAAAACAAGGACAAAAAGCAAACAGTGCAAGGAAAGGAGGTCCAGTTTCCGCTTCTCAGTGAGATTTTTCTCTGCTATCATTAGTAGTACAAATTGCCTAAAGTATAAATATTGTATTCAGCAATGTAGTAGGGGGTATGCAAAGTAAGCCCACTTTTCTCTGTAGAGGTGTGAGCTGTTATCATTGTCACTGGCTGAGGGGTTAAACAGTTTAATAGCAACCAATCCATCGGTTTCCAGGAACCAAATCTGAAGCAGCTACTTGCTGAGGCACAACTCCTAACTGGGTTCCTGAGTAAGCCCATCATTTAAAAGATATCTACTCTTTCATTCAAAGTGCGGATTGAGGATGCTGGCTTTGAAAATATGCCACTAAGTAGTATGTACTGTAGCTGTGGTCCCCCTTGACAGACATAATATCATGGTTCTCACTTACTGGCTCTCTGAATTTAGCTGCTGACAATGAATAAGATGGACATTTTGTGATGCTAGGACAGCAGCAACATGGGAGGGGGGGGCGGCGGGTGAGCACGACAGCAAGTCCCGTCAATGAGAGCAGAAGCATGAGGAGCCTGAGCGTGACAAATGGAGAGAGTGAGCCGCCTTCTGTACTACTGCAGCGATACTCCTAACTAGGCTTGCCACTAGCATTCTTCCCAACCCCCACCTCCAACATTAAATTGACAACTAAAACTAAACATGCTCATCTTGACATATTTGCATGGAAATAATTAAATGCCCATGTGAGAGAGCAGAGTAATTCTCCACGGTCCAGAAATGTCTGTAGTTCAGTTTCCCTGTAGATGATGGTTTGCCATGAGCTAATAGGAAGACCTGGTATTTTTAGCTCTCTGGGTGCATGGCACAGCAGTTACTGTTGCTTAAGGATACCCCGTGGAGGTAACCTTCTGTACTGAAAGGTGGTGCTCTGGAACGAAGGGGTAGAATATCTAGTAGCACGATATGGATTCTGTAGTATTGATTATGTAACATGTTCTTTGCTGTAATGCAAACAGTGCCCAAAGCAGGAGAGACAGTAAACCTTTAAAAGGGCCAATTTCTGAAAGCTGAAAATATTTATGAGCAAAATTGACTGAGGAAAAACTTAGAAAAATGTGAATGATAATTCAGAGTAGCTTAAGGACATTTTACTAGATGGTCTAAAAGCCACAATCACATAAGAAGGCTACACAGGTTAAAAACAAATATTGGTTTAGAGAAAAAGTGAAAATAGTAATACATTTAAAAACATACAATGAGGGGAAGGGAAGTTGACAGCAATGAATTAATATTAGAAATTTAATGTGGATGATTGAGAAGGGAAGCTTAAGGCCTCAGTGAAAAATTTGTGGCCAGTAGGATTTAGGACAAGGATTTTAAAGAGTATCGGAGGAACACAAAGAATCCTAACAATTTTATAGGTCCACTACTAGGTGGAGATGGTTAAATTGTTGATAATGATGTAGACAGACAAGTGTGTGAAGAAATATTTCTGTTCTGTATTTTGAAAGAAGCTGGATGATGTACTCATCATATAGTGATGATAAAATACTTTCCATCCCAGCAATATCCGAGTGGGACTTAGCTGTTACTAAAGTTAAAACATTTTAAAATCACGTATTCTGATAAATTGCACCTGAGAGCTTTAAAAGAGTGGACTGTGGAGTTCTTGGAAATCTTATGCTAACTGTTAATAATTTTTGGAAAACTGGGGAAGTTCCAGAGGACTGGCAGAAAGCAAGTGTGTCAGTATTTATAAAGGGGTCATACAACTACCCAGGTAATTATTGGCCTGATAGCTTGACATCATTCCTGGGCAAAATAATGAACACCTCCCTTCTACCCCCCCCCCCAACTCCCAAATATACGTTAGAAAGTGTGGAAATGATCAGTTGGGGGTCACCCAAAATAATTTCTTGTCAGTATCACAACCCATGCATATCTACACTGCATAAATGAATCTGAAAATTGAACACTGATGTAACCAGACTACTTTACTCCTGCTAATAGGCTGATTGTATTCTCCAGTAGCATTTACAGGAGCAATTTTCAAAAGTTCCTAAGTGACTTAGGAGCACAAGTCCCACTGAAAGTCAATGATGTGCTCCTAAATCATGTAGGTGCTTTTGAAAATTCCAGCTTATACCAGAATATAAGTGTCTTTTCATCCTTACAGCAAGTTATTCATGCCTTCCTGAAGACCATATTCAGTTAGTGGGGGAAAAGAGACAGGCTTTTTTTAAATCACTTCACAAGAAGTGACCACACTCAGAGTAATTGCTTGGGGAAATTGCCTAAAAGTATATTATATCAGAAATCCCAAAGATTTATCATAAAGTGAGACCCAGCAAATACATGTAGCTACTGTATCTGGGTTACCAGTCTTTAGTACTGGCACAAAAATTAGCTAGTTTACATGGTAGGGTATCACAAAAGACATTTACCTACAAAATCAAAATAATCTGAATTAGAATTATTCTGAAATAAACCTTTGTGATCTAGTGGGTAATGAGATTCACTGCTTTTTTCAACTAAAGTGATAGAAACAGACTTGATCATAAGATGACGACACTGGATTTATTTAGTCAATATTTAAATACTGTATCTAAAAATAGCAAAATAAATCTCTAGAGTTTTATTTTAGGGATATAAAACCAGGCTATGTGGAGTTATAGCCCTTCTACTTGCTTTAGTCTAAATGGCTATTTTAAACAAATACTATCTCAGAATACTTCCCTTAAAATAATCTTGACTTTGTGTGTTTATTAACATGTACTGTATCCTACTGGTATTACTGTATTAGCTTATACAAATTTGGTACTTTATCTGGAGTTCTTTGCAGTATGTCTGTGATGGTAACTTCTTTCCAAACAAATATAGTACATTGTTTCTTAAATTGTTTGTATATTTAGATCTCATTTTGTCCTATGTGTACACACACACAGTTTAACCCCAACAACTTCAATTTCTTAAAGACAATTTTGAATAGTGATTTGAACAATTTTCTCAAGAGAAAGAACAGTATTAACACTGGTTTATGTTCGTTCTCAAACACATTGTTTAACTACTTTAAGTGTCAGACAAATGTAGCATTTAAATAAAGGAGAGTTTCAAAACTCTAATGGGGACTAGGCTAGTATGTGAGCATACTGTTTAAACTTCACCTGTTTCCATTACGCACAGTGTAAGGAATTCACATGGGCTTTCCAGAGTGGTGTTTTATGTCTTGAAGTGTCATGTACTGTATGAGACCAAAGTGAAAGCACCAAGTTAGAAAGGAATTATCATGTCTTCTCATAGGAGGGCAGTGATATCAATACAGGACTGCATGTACTTCAGAACCACCATCATGCATTTTAGATAGCCTGGGTAGATAACCTGAGACCAGGGTGCTAATAAGACCAAGTGCTTGCAGGAAAAATATAATAAGGGCTGGTCTATGCTGAAAAGTTACAGCGGTCTAGTTACAGCTCAGAGGGGTGTGAAAAATCCACAGTATCGACAGCCCTTGGTCTTCTGGCATCCTAGCTACTGCCTCTCGGGAAGGGGAGTTATCTACAGCAACGGGAGAACCCCTCCCATTGCTGTAGTGTCTACACAGAAGAGCCACAGCAGCACAACTGCAGTGTTGCAGCTGTGCCACTGTAGCATTTGAAGTGTAGCATAGCCTAAAAGCCAGACCCTTGGATCTTGCAGGCCTTGGAGCAAAGGTGACTGTATTTCACGTTTGCGCTCTTCCGATCTCCAGTGCTATAGAGGGCCAGCTCAGCTGCCATACAAGTTAGAGAAACCTCAGGGCTGGCTTAGCTTCCTCCCATTGGTAAAGGACTCCAGAGTGTTGTTATGCTATCCAGGGATCGCCAAGGTTGTGCTCCAGCCACAGCCCTTTCTGCATATTCCCAAGAAGCACCTTCATGTTTTCCCTCCTGCATGGAAGAAGCTACTTGGAAAAAAAAAATATATATATATATATATATATATTCACAGAGGCCCCACTGTCGTCCTGAAAACTCAGTTCAGCCATGATGCCGGAGTGAGGCCTCTGGGCACTATGCATCAGATAGTAAATACGAAAAATAACGCTGCTGTGTGGGAGGCAAGCATGGAGATGCTTGGGCATGAGGCAGAAAACTCTAGCAAATTAGCTGACCTATGTGGTTCCTGCCCTCTCCAGCACAATGGGGCCACAGAAGTTACATTATTGTAGCCACAGTGCTGCAGTAAGCTCTTTCAGGCTGGGTCTCCCTTTTCCATATGTTTATACAATGCCTACCCCAATGGGACCTCAAGGGGCTATTGCAATATAAATGATTAATATGAATAATGAGTAATATCCATACTCTTCCTGTGGAGGGCACAGAGGAAAGGGAGCAAGAGAGGGGAGGACTTAACACACTGCAGTTTTTCCTCATATTCCAGTTGCCAAAAGAGAAGACTCCTGAGCCTGATGACCCAGTGCTCTCTCCTTAGCTGTTTCTAATGTGTATCCCCCTCCCCCACTTAAAAGGTACAGCAACATCATTCTCCAGTTATTTGAACGTGCAGGTCAGTCAGTACCACCATACTCAGCACTTGGATGAAATGTTCTCAGGAGGTTTAGGTACTGGTAAATTTGAGGTCCTCTTAGGCAGAAGGGCATACATTCCCCCCCCCCCTCAGGCTCTGATAGCCTAATGACCCATTGCAAAGGGTCAGATTCTGCTACTCTTGCTCATATTAGTAGCACCTTACTCCATGGGACTGCATGTGAAGGCAGGCAATATTCAATGTGAACAAAGGCATTAGAATATGTCCCATAATGTTGTGCCGATATTTTAAAAGGGTAAAACAGGATGATCAGAGTCCTTATAGGCCTATCAGCCAGACACCGCTCCCAGGCAAGATGGAGTGGCTGACGCAGGACTTGATTAATAAAGCATTAAAGGAGGACAATGTAATTAATGCAAATCATCATGGAAAATAGATCCTGGCAAACTAACTTGATGTTTTTTTTGGATCAGGTTTGGTCGAGTAAGGTAATAGTGTTGACATACTTGGACTTGGTACCACATGACATTTTGATTAAAACATGGCACACATTACATGGATTAAAAACTGACTAACTGATAAGTCTCAAAATGTAACTGTAAACAGGGAGATGTCATCAAGTGGGTCTGTTTTCAGTAGGGTCCCACGGACTGGTTCTTGGACCCATGATGCATTATATTTTTTATTAATGACCTAGAAGAAAACATAACGTTTGCAGAGGACACAAAATCGGGGAGTGGGGGCGGTAAATAATGGAGGATTCAGAGCTGCCTGGATCACATGGTACATTGCTTGCGCCCAGTGTGTGTTCTTATACAACCAAATGTAGAGTTATACAATCAAGGAACAAGGAATGTCGACCATACCTATAATGAGCGGAACATGAGCTCCCAGTGCAATATTATGGCCAAGAGAGCTAATGCTATCTTGGGACGCATAAACAAGGGAGCTCGAATTTTACCTCTGTATTTTGCACTGGTGAGACCACTGCTGGAATAGTGTGTCCAGTTCTGGTGTCCGCAAGTCAAGAAAGGTGCTGATCAATTGGAGGGGGTTCAGAAGACAGCCACGAGAATGATTAAAGGAGTAGAAAACATGTCTTATAGTGACTGAGCTCTTTGAGTCTATTTATCTTAAAGAGAAGATTAAGGGGTGACTTGATCATCATCATCTATAAGTGCCTACAGGGGAAACAAATATTTAACAGGTTCTTCAATCTAGCAGAGAAAGATGTAACACAATCCAAATTCAGGCTGGAACTATGGTGTAAATTTTTAATAGTGAGAGTAATTAACCATTGGAACAACTTACCAAGGATTGTGGTGGATTCTGCATAGCTGACAATTTTAAAAGCAAGATTTTCTAGGAATTATTTTGTTGGATTTCTACAGCCTGTATTACGGGAAGTCAAACTAGATGATCATAATGGTCTTTTCTGGCCTGAGAATTTATGAATATGCCACAGAAAGTAAGCGGTGAGGCCTAGCGGGTAAGGACACTGGTACAATTCTCTCCAAAGCCTTTTTGTCTGGAGACAGGACCTTCATCATGAACCATTGAGACTCACAGACAAACACAGATCAGTAGTTCCAAGTCTCAGCTGCAGTATTGTCAAATATTTCTTCCCTATGTAAAACACAAGGTCTTTATTGTCAACATGGATAAATACAGTTTACCTGTGATGTCAAGAATAGGCAATTCTGTTCATTTAAGGGGAGTAAAGGCACAGTAGGTCAAATTCATCCCTGATGCAACTCTACTGAATTGAAGTCAGCTTTACTGAAGTCAGTGTTTGGGTGCTTTACGCAGAGCAAGTTCTTCCATTCTCATGCATGTGTACCTCAAGTCGTTGGGCGTCCTGGTCAGAGCTATAACTCTGCCTTCTCTCCCATCTTTCCTTTTAGGAAGAGGAAGGTACTAAAGGATCCAGGTCCTTGTACAGAAGCTGAACCAGGATGAAAGGCCTTTTCATTGCTGCTAACTCCACTGAGGTCTCCCATAGGATTTACTTTTGCCACTGATAGGTTTCAGAGTAACAGCCATGTTAGTCTGTCTTTGCAAAAAGAAAAGGAGTACTTGTGGCACCTTAGAGACTAATAAATTGGTTAGTCTCTAAGGTGCCACAAGTACTCCTTTTCTTTTTGCCACTGAGACGCCACATGGGATTTCACTTTACTTTGGCACGTTATTAGTGATACTTTCATGGCTTTGAAAATATTATACCAAGCCCGATGCATATTCCATCCCAAACTGCCACCAGTGAGAGCAGCAGAGGCACTCAACCTGGAACTACATTTGTACGAGAGGAAGGAGACTGTTAGCAGGGTGTTCTCTCTCCCTCCTGTGGCCCAAACTAGCCCCAAGCAGATGACCTTCATGACATGTTGCAAAGCTCATATTTTCCCCTCTGGAAAGGGGGTATGGATGAGGCATTGTTTGAGGGGGAGGAGGATTTGAGGTGCCTGTCTTACTAGTGGGGGATTATTTTAAACTGTATTGCTGCACTTAGCACATATTTAAAACTGTGCCAATGGTGCCTAGGTTTAATTTTTCAGAATTTCTAGCCATCTAAATAAACGTTTGTCTTGTCTACTTCCTGAGTTCCAAGAAATTTAGTTTTGCACCAGTTGTTTGAACACTTATGTACTCATAAGAGATCGTATATCGTGGATGTTGTTAGCATATGTTATAAAGTATGTACCTGGCACAGATTATCCCTTTTTATTCTATGCATACCTTTCAACCTCCATGCATGCCACTGAGTGACACAAGCCATTGAAATGTGGGACAAATGACCTAAATGTGGAACACCCTGGTTTTACTGCACATTGCACCATAATTAACAGATTATAAGAGTTTTTCCACGATAAAACCCGTTCTGTGGAAAAGTTTTCTTCCGGTAAATCACATTGCAAAACTGGTTTATTTAATTCTCACCATTAAAAATCTGTAAAACCTATTAATCTGTCAGTTATGGTGTGATGTGCAACCAAACAGCCCCTTTACTCTCCCTTGCTTCCCCTCTTCCTGGTTCAGCCTCCCTTGTCTCCCTCCAGCTGCCCTCTCACAAACAGAGGTTCAGGAGTAGCTCCCTGTGCTGCTGGTTGCTCTGCAGCTCTTCTGCTTTGAGTGCAAGGTGCTGATGAGCCTCACCTCCACTATGGAGGCAGCTGACAGCAGAAAGTAGCTCCGGGTATCTGAGAGCAGCTTTCAGGTCAGGAGTGCAGGGTGTGGCTGAACTGAGGTAGTAGCACACCTTGTCTCTTCCTGTGGCTGGCTCCTCTCTCCTAGGCAGGAAGGCAGATGCCGATGGAAGGTGCTGTGGCATGCTGCGAAGGCCTTGTGAGCTTGCGCTCAGAATGCAGATAATGGTGGCATGATGGGTTCACAGCACCTTCCCTGTAGGCTAGAGCCAGTGGGGGCCTGGTCTTGTGCACTCCCCTCCCTACTCCCTTTTCACTGCAGTTGACCCCCAAGCAACTGCTGTGGGGAATTCAGGCAGGTCAAAGTGGGGATGCTGTACAGAAGTGGCTCTCATTTGTGATGTACTGTGAAATGCGGCACTGTTAAGAAGTAGGATTCTATAATGGAAATATTAAAAGTTTATATTCTGGGCATCCTAATCTTTGTGATATCTGTAACTCCACTTTCAAGCTGGTGCAACTCTACTGCACTAAATGAACAGAGTTACACTGCTGTACAAGGGGAATAACGCCGTGGGGAATCAAGCCTGAAATCTTTATACTTAAGCCCACAAGTTTGCCCATGGAAAAACTTGCATTTTGAGCACAAACAGCAATTGTTTTGCATTCACTCATCGTGTGACTGGGTACCAAATGCAAACAAATGTTATCACAACTGTACGAACACAGAAACCAAACCCAAGGATCCATAGTGCCATGCAATTTAAAACAAAACATCTACATCCTCAGTATTTTTCAATCATCATGACACAGATTCCATTTTACATTACTATCTAAGTCAGGCACTTATGGTATGTCTGCTTCTGTATAGTAGAAATGGTACTTGACCTACATAAAAAGCCAGCCCACACCAACATCTGTAACATCATATATTCCTCTGTGATACACACGCTGTTTGGATAGGGTTTGAGCCTACCCCATTCAGGGCAAGATGTACTGGACAACCCTCCCCTGGCCTTCTGCACCCCAGGCCTGGGCACCTGCTTCCACCTCCTCCCCTGCAACCTTCTCCTGGCCTCCTCCACCCCTTGGGCTGGGAACCCATTGTCCATCTGCCCCACTCTCCTGTGCAACTCTTCCCCGGAGCTACTCAGCTCAACCACAATAGGATCTGGGCAACCCCTGCTCTCCACACCCTGCCCCGCCTGGTCCCCAGTAATTGCCAGGCCCCTCACCTTTCGGATGAACACCTGGCTGTTGAAGTGGTGGCTGCAGTGCGAGTCCAGTGTGGCAGTAGTCGGGAAGAGGCTGTGGGTTGCCTGGGCAGCTGGGGAGGGAGCAAGAGTGCTCCCTTGCCTAGCTAGAGGCTCCTTCCCACTCCTCGAGACCCATCTGCCTATGCAGATGGTGGTGTAACTATACAGGTGTAACCCTAACTGTGTGGGCCCTGGCACAAACTGCACACTAGCACCATTGTAACTACGTCACTGGATATCTGGTTCCAACTCGGCAAAGAAGGGAACATAAGCTGTTCTTTAGGGGATTTCAACTGCTTCTCAGAATAAAACCTGTCTCCACCCACTGTATCTCATTTAATGGGCAAAGTGATAATCCATATGTAAAAAAACAAACAGGCCTGATTCTATTCTCACTTATAGCAGGGTAACCCTGATTAACTCCACTGACAGGTGTAATTTGCCTCTCACACCAGTGTAACACCATTGAGTCTAGTGGAGTTCCTACAGTTTGAACCCAAGTAAGAGGAAAATCAGACCCAATATATCTTTACTTTATTTGGCCCAGGTCCTCACTTGGTGTGAATCAGCACTGCTATTTAAGAGCTTGGTATTTTTATTTTGTTATGACGACAATTTACATTAGCTGATTTAGTCATTCATATGCAGGTTAGTCCTCCTTCCCCCTCAAAAAAGGGCTGAAAGAGCTACAAGCCAAAAGAAACTGAGAAAATCCCAGCCACTCCAAAAGCCCCAGCTGCCACCACCAAAAGAGGTTTTAACCAATCTTAAGCATTCAATAATTTCACATAAAATTAGCCTAACAAATACCACAAAGCCCACAGAAAACTCCCTAAAACGACCAAACAAAATTCCAGCCTTAATAACATAAATTATTCATAAGTCATTAAAATGTTCCCATTTCTTGTTTTTCAGAGCGGACGAGCCATAAAACTCACTGCTTCAGTGATTACTGAAATATGGTCCATTATATTTTTGTCTGATACATAACAATTCAGAAACAGGGTGGAGGTGATTATATCATCTGTAGCTGGCCACAAACATATCCCCTGTCTTGAACACACAGAGAGGAATTGAGGAGCCAGCAACGTAACTTGACTGGAATCCACAAAAATGAAGAGCTGCCAAATCATAAAGTAGTAAAAGAGCTTATTTTCTGTGTGCTAGGAAATATACACTGCTGCAACAGAACTTTACCACTAGAGAACTCCTTAGAACAGCTAGACAACACATTTTCTTTGCAATGAATGATAAACAATCCATTTAAAGTGAAAAACACAAATATGCATGCTATCACCTGAAAATGGTTAAATATTTTGATGTGGCAAGATTGATAATGGCTCCTTTTTGTTTAATATTTTTAGGTCATGTTGGGTATTAAATCAAGCTGTATCGTACAGTAGGTTGGCTCTGTTCCTGTAACTTTTGTCATGTGTATGTCATTAAAACTTGTCAAATAAAAATAAAGCCTAATGTTGAAGAGCCTTTTAAGCATGTGTTTCATTTAACCATCGATCTGTGTGAATGCCTTTCAGTTTACATCAAAGTTCTGCTCTGACCTGCTGAGGTGAATAGTGATGAACAGAATGTATTTTAACTTTCCTTCTGGCATTGAGGGCAACACATTCCAGAGAGGAGATTTATTGAAATACATGGGGTAACGATGGCACCAGTCTAAAAAAGGATGATCAAAATATTCCAGCTTCGCGCTTATTTTGCTGGAGAGACGGTGTCCCAGCCATATGATAAGCCTGTCTGAACACTCTTAAGTAAAAGAGAAACCACTGGCAGAATTAAGAGGATGGTTTTTAAGGGCTCTGTTTTGGTTTGCCCACAAGCCCTGTGCATGGGACACTGCCATAGGAGCAGACTGGGAACCCGATTTTGTCTCTTTGAATTACAGTCTACTTCCTAGTTCCCAGCCTGCTCCTGGGGGAAAATAATCTGTGCCAGCCCTATTCCTGGCACTGATTACTTCCCGTGCTGCAACTGTGCTGGCAAAGAGTTAAGGGAGATGGAGCCAAAACTCCGTCCCTTCCCTGCCCACTCCCAACCCTTCTGCGTGGGAGGAGCACTAGTGACACTGCAGACTGTTTACTGCCCCCGATGCTGCTACCCATGATGTTGGCTTAATAACAACTGATGAAACACTGGACGACGACAGACAGCGGTGGTTGGCTTCAGGGGAAAAAGACAAGGATTATAACCAATGAAAATCATGTGGGTTGTTTAGCTATGTAGAAGCATACATTCCATTAGGTTTATATTTATTATTTTACTTTTTTTCCCCCCCGTTTGTGGGGGGAGGATAAGGGGAAGCAGGAGAGCAGGAACAGACGGCAATGGAGAAAAGGTTACACACATTAGACATGTGTAACATATACTTGTCTCAGTAACAGAGGTGCTAGCTATGACACCTAGCTAGCTATTCGGAGAATGACACCTAAGTGTCCCAATTCCAATGGACAAAAATGGGGGTCTAAAACTAGGTTCCCAATTTCAGACTTAGGCATCTAAATGAGTGACCTAAAATAACTTCAGTGAGAGCTGCTAGGTGCCTAATCATGGATTTAGGCATCTAACTGTACACACCCAGGTTAGAAAATATGGCCAGAATTCTTTACTTCTTCCCAAACCTATTAAATAGCCTCTCTCTATGCTTTTTAAACAGCTGCCATCTTTCTTCCCACATGCTACACTTTAGCTGTGGGTGAAGTTAGTCCTATAGATCATTTTAATTTGTGAAACATTTGTGGCTTCTATTGGATAAAAAGATACTAATTGTAAATTATTAATATGAGAACATAAGATCAGCCATACTGGGTCAGACCAATGGTCCATCTAGCCCAGTATCCTGTTTGATGAGGGTGGCCAATGCCACGTACTTCAGAGGGAATGAACAGAACAGGTAATCATCAACTGATCCGTCCCCGGTCACCCATTCCCAGGTTCTGGCAGAGGCTAGGGACACTTCAGAGCATGGTTTGGTATCCCTGCCCATCCTGGCTAATAGCCATTGATAGACCTATCCTCCATGAACTTATCTAGTTCTTTTTTTAACCCTGTCATAGTCTTGACCTTCATAACATCCTCTGGCAGAGAGTTCCACAGGTTGACTGGATATAAATCCAAAGTACCTGAAATCCCTGTTTCATAAAACCAGATGATATGAATAGAGGAGGAAAAAGGGAGGGGTTATCCTTTATTAATAAAAGCAAAATGGAAATCTTTATGTACATGTAGTTGGCATGGCATGTAGCAATAGGGCAAATAAAATGCCTCACAAATTTTCAAAGAATCCATTGCCTGGGGGCAACAGCTCCTTAAAGCACATGCGTTACTTTCCCCCCATTTTGCATAATATGCTGAAAGTCGGGGATACAGTTCTGTTATCATTTATAGATGCTACCAGGTGGCCACTGTTTTGGCTAATTCTCCTGCATGTGGTTTGTTTTCAGTAGTATGGATTGAATTTTGTTAAGAATGATCATACTTTCCATGCCTGTGGTTCACATACAAATGACTGTTTTGTCAGCGCTGTCCGTGAAAAACACAGTTCACATTCTAACTTGAGTTCAAACTCTCCAATTAGCTCTCCACTGACATATGCCAAAACTTCCTTCTTGTGCTTCCACTCAGATTCTCCATTCTTATAGTAAAAGCAAATGTCCCGCAGAGGGATTATCAAGGACCTGAACAAAGAGGCCAAAAGCCAAATGGGTCTCAAGACTGAACTACTTTGTCATCTTTGGAGATGGGTTAAATCATATTATTCATCCTCTGGCTGTTATTCTGGTACTTATCAGAAGGATTAAAACCTCTCAAACAGGAGTGCAGGCAAAGAGTAGGCTTGGAAAACAGAGCAGGGAGACTGTTTTGCAGGACTGGTATCCACACTTGGGCTTCCCACATACGGGTTGAACCCCAAGCTAAGGACTTTTTCAGTTTACTCTTGGATTGTTTTAAATTATTTTACTTTGCTATAAACTTATTGTAACCCTCGAGGCAAAGACCTGGCTGATAGCACCTTCTTTTTTCCTGCACTCAGCAAATGGTTACCGACGGCCATTCCAGAGCGGATGCTTAAAAATGCCAGTACAGAACAATGGGTTGGGTACAAAGCCAAGGATGAAGAGCGTGAAAGCTGGGGACAAAGGATGCTCAGTGGACGGGATGTGACTATGGAACAAACTTCTAGAGGGGATCAAGCAAATTCAGTGTCCAAACTTAAGAGCAATGTTTTTCAGCATTTTTCTAAAAAGGCTTTTCCATGATAAAAATGACACTTACAAAACTGACACCTCTTCTACTGAAAGATCCCCAGCCAAAATCCCTCAACCACCCCCAAAACTCCCTGGAACCAATCAACCTAGAACAAAAATAAAAGTACATTAATTTTTAAAAAGCAAACCCACCAACTGTACTCCAAGCAGAGCTTTTACCCTGAAAATGGAGAAGTGCCAGAGACTCCATAAAGTCCATTAAGTACTTTGCTATTGATTTGGAAGGTGCTCAGATAATTGATGGGCAGCAGTATACAATCTTAAAATAGATAGATTGTGATATCGTGACTGGAAGCGTTACTCACCCTGGGACGACGCTGCCTCCTGGCAGTTCTGGAGATTAGCTCTGCTACACCAGTGCCACTTCTGGCAGCTGCACTCTGTCTCTCTCTGCAGCCCCCCCTCTAATTCCAGGAACTGCAGCCTCCTCTTTGTGACTTGGCCCTCCGGCCAGGTGACTATGTGGTTTCCCTTTCCGGAGGGGATGTCAGTCTCTTCTTGCCAGCAGTCTTCTCTGCACTGCCCCATGTTGCCACTCAGTAGCTGGCAGGGGAACCTGGGCCCACCCTCTAGTCTGGGTTCCAGTTCAGGGCCCTGTTGTGAACAGTTAAGGTCCTGAACCAACCTCAGTACTCTCACCCCTAGACTCCTTCTCCCCTTCCTTCTCTCAGAGAAGGAGACTTCAGCTTCTTCTCTGCTGCCTTCCCACACTATTTCCAGCCTCCAAGATATATATAAGCCCCGCCTGTTCCCTCACAGGTAAGCTGCTTTCTAATTAGCTTCCTCCAGCCTAAATTTCCCCCATTAACAGCCTAATTGGCTGATTGGGCCCACTTTGCCCAATTCAGCTCTTACATGGCCAGTGTGGGGAGTACACCCCCATCACAGACATTCACAGAAAGTGGTGTGATCCAAGTACAGGACGGGGAGATAGGAACACCTCCTGAGATACAATCCCAGTTCTGAAAATGACTCCCTTTCTAGCCTTGAGCAGGTCACTTAACCTGTCCAGCTCAAGTCAGAGTGCTGCAGGCACTAAGGAGTTAACTTTTGTAAAATGCTTTGAAGATGGAGGGTGCTAAGATAAAAAGTGCTATACAAGTGCTAAGCATTATTACATATGGGAATTGATCCATAAATATGACAGCAGAGATTCCCAGTTGTGGCGTGATTCAGCCTAGAAAGTTTTTGATGGATAACCTTTTTTCCCCCCCAACCCGCTATAACAAATTTCTTTTCTTTGATGAGATGTGAAATTACATTCCTTTTAACTTCAATTTTTATAGTATGCTGTCAAGGCAAAGTGTTGATGAATCTTCAGAGTGAAAACTATTACCAGCTGTTCATGATATTACTTATCTAGGGGCTAAAACTACAATTATCCAGACTGGCTCTAGATAAATGCTCTATAATCTGTGAAACCAGGTTTAGAATAAAAGGAATATTTTTTCCAATTTAGTTTTTAGTTAAACTAGTCAGGCTTGTTTCACTAGCAGGATTTGCTAGTGTGCAATGGAAAATAAACCTCATTTTCTGGGTCTTTTTCTGGAGCCAGCTAAAATTATTAACCAAATTTAACCCTTAACTGTACTCATAAAATCCCACGGCATTCACGGGGTTACATGATATGACAGGGGCGCTCTACTTACTGCTGGAATGGCACCTCCCACTGGCCATTCTGGGATTAGCTCCTTGAGGCTGACACCCTTTCCCCCATTGCAAGAACCAGAACGACAGCGTGCTTTTGGTCCACAGACCCCTCTCTCATCCAAGGAGCTGCTGCTGCCTCTTTGTGACTCGGTGCTCCGTCCAGGTCACTCAGTGTTTCTCCCTTCTAGGGTAGAGTCCATCAAAGTCTCTTCTGTTCAAGGGGCATTAAGCAGTCCTCCTCATGCCCTGACCCTTTCACTCCTGCAGTGACCCAGGCAGTCTTCCAGTTCACTACCCCACCCCCAGTGGCAGGCAGGGGAACTGTGGCCCACCCTTGACACTGGATTGCAGCCCATGGAACCTGCAACCACAGCCAAAGTCCATTCAGTCCCCAGCCTTACTGATTACTCCCTCTACTATTTCCTACCCCACATCTCACAGGCTCGCCACCCTGCTCTTTTCAGAGTACACCCTGCCCTCTGGGCCAGACCCCCAGGGTCCATCTCCTTCCCTCTCTACTAAACAGAGAGTGATTGCAAACTTCCTCCCAGCAGCCTTTACTACAGCAGCCATCTTTCTGGGTTTATACTAACTCTGCCACCTCTGCTCAGGTAAGCTTCCTCATAATTCGGGCTTTCCTTTCACTCTTAATTCCCCCAGTTTGCAGCCTAATTGTCTAATTGGGCCAACCTGACCTACCTCAGCCTTCTCAGAGCTGGGGGAGCAGAGTATATCCTATCACACGTGGGTTTAATTGGGGGTCAGTAATTTGGTTTTATGTGAGCTCCCATCAGATGGAAAATAAAAAGAAACAAGCAAATGACTCCAGGATGCTTATGCACACTTACAAAATACTTTTTAAAGAGTGGGTTGTTGGCAGGGCCTTAAATTGAAGAGAAACATATTGGGTTAAATCCTAGTCCATGCTACAGCCCCTTTGTGCTGCTGAAGTGGCTTGAAAAGGCTGTAAAGCTGTCCTAAGTGGAGGAATGGAGATTTCCCTGGCCTGGAGTTTCCCCAGCTCAGTGGGGAAAGTGTTGAAGGCTTGCCAGGGATGATAGAAGCATAAAGAGGCAGGAGAGAATGTGGTTGGGCCACATTATTCTTTCAACCTGCTTCCAGTTAGAGCAGCCTCAAGTGCAGTTTTGCTGATTTAAGATGAGTCCACATTAGGGCCAGGTCTACACTCCAAAAATCACACCCTAACCAACATAACTATGCCAGTGAAACCTCCTGTAGTCACAGCATATACTGGCAAAAGCAGCCTTTTGTCAGCAAAGCTCAAATCCTTGGGGGAAGCTTTTTCTGGTGCACGCTGCCACGAGGGGCTTTGCTGGCAAAGCACTTCTACGGATAGACCTGGCCTTACATTGTATGTCTTTCTTTCTCCTTCAGTTGGGAAGGGACCCAGGTATTTTTGCATATGTACTTCATGCATGTAGCTATGTGTAAAGCTCTTTTTTGTAGAAAAGAGGAAAGGACTGAAAGAATCAAAATTTCCTAGGCCTTTTTCTCCTCTTATCTCCTTCTCCGTAAAGTGTTCTCCCCTTCCCCACAAGAGAATCAAAGCCCCAGTGAATCAGTCAGGGCCTCAGCATGTTTAGAAAGGCTAGGTGACCTAGTCACAGAACAAAAACCACCACCACCTAGCTTAGCTGATCAGTCATAAAACTTGAATACTGACCTGCAAGCACTGACTAGGGTAATACAAACAGAAGTCAAAGTAATGTAGTGCCAATCTTTAACAAAGGGAAGGAGGAGGATCCTGGGAACTACAGGCCAGTCAGCCTCACTTCAGTCCCCGGAAAAATCATGGAGCAGGTCCTCAAAGAATCAATCCTGAAGCACTTACATGAGAGGAAAGTGATCAGGAACAGTCAGCTTGGATTAACCAAGGGAAGGTCATGCCTGACTAATCTAATTGCCTTCTGTGATGAGATTACTGGTTCTGTGGATGAAGGGAAAGCAGTGGATGTATTGTTTCTTGACTTTAGCAAAGCTTTTGACACTGTCTCCCACAGTATTCTTGTCAGCAAGTTAAAGAAGTACAGGCTGGATGAATGCACTATAAGGTGGGTAGAAAGTTGGCTAGATTGTCGGGCTCAACGGGTAGTGATCAATGGCTCCATGTCTAGTCAAGTGTCCGGTGTCGAGTGGAGTGCCCCAGGGGTTGGTCCTGGGGCCGGTTTTGTTCAATGTCTTCATAAATGATCTGGAGGATGGTGTGGATTGCACTCTCAGCAAATTTGCGGATGATACTAAACTGGGAGGAGTGGTAGATACGCTGGAGGGCAGGGATAGCATACAGAGGGACCTAGACAAATTGGAGGATTGGGCCAAAAAAAATCTGATGAGGTTCAATAAGGATAAGTGCAGGGTCCTGCACTTAGGACGGAAGAACCCAATGCACAGCTACAGACTAGGGACCGAATGGCTAGGCAGCAGTTCTGCGGAAAAGGACCTAGGGGTGACAGTGGACAAGAAGCTGGATATGAGTCAGCAGTGTGCCCTTGTTGCCAAGAAGGCCAATGGCATTTGGGGATGTATAAGTAGGGGCATAGCGAGCAGATCGAGGGACATGATCGTCCCCCTCTATTCGACATTGGTGAGGCCTCATCTGGAGTACTGTGTCCAGTTTTGGGCCCCACACTACAAGAAGGATGTGGATAAATTGGAAAGAGTCCAGCGAAGGGCAACAAAAATGATTAGGGGTCTGGAACACATGACTTATGAGGAGAGGCTGAGGGAACTGGGATTGTTTAGTCTGCAGAAGAGAAGAATGAGGGGGGATTTGATAGCTGCTTTCAACTACCTGAGAGGTGGTTCCAGAGAGGATGGTTCTAGACTATTCTCAGTGGTAGAAGAGGACAGGACAAGGAGTAATGGTCTCAAGTTGCAGTGGGGGAGGTTTAGGTTGGATATTAGTAAAAACTTTTTCACTAAGAGGGTGGTGAAACACTGGAATGCGTTGCCTAGGGAGGTGGTGGAATCTCCTTCCTTAGAAGTTTTTAAGGTCAGGCTTGACAGAGCCCTGGCTGGGATGATTTAATTGGGGATTGGTCCTGCTTTTGAGCAGGGGGTTGGACTAGATGACCTCCTGAGGTCCCTTCCAAGCCTGATATTCTATGATTCTAAGTCAAATTAGAAAAGAAAAGTGGTGGCATTGTTCCAAATTCCACCCACCAAATAAGCTCTCCACATGTGAGTCGCCAAAATGAGATGCCTCCCACAGTAGATTAGGCAGCTATTCAAAAGACCTGTCTGACCTCCAGAGGGCTCCTTGATCTTAGCTATCCCGAGGCTTCTATATGCACCTAGGCTTCACTAGGCTTCTTGAACTTGGCTCCATGACTGGGGGGAAAAAACATCAGCGGTGGGATGTCCCAAACACCACCCATTTGAGGCACTAACATGAGACATTGCTCACAGTAAATTGTGCAGATTTGTGATCTTCTCTTTCTTACATGAAAAGTGAAAAAGGACTGTGTTACAGTTAAATCATCACTACTGGGCATCTGAGCTAACTCTCAGAGAGGAATGGGGCGGTTCACACCTCTCAGAGTTATTGTTCCTGACTCTTCAAATGACATCTCTGCATCAGTTACACTCAGTTCAAATACTTGAGGTTTTCTTCTGAACTATACCAGCTAGATACTTACATTTTAAAATAAAAAGTAAAGTGAGATTCTGAAGAACAAGTTGGCAGCTTGAGGAAGCTATGCATATGCCGTATAGCTAAGGCTACGATTTAGTCACAGGTATTTTTAGTAAAAGTCATGGACAGGTCACGGGCAATAAACAAAAATTCACAGCCTGTGACCTGTCCATGACTTTTACTAAAAATACTTGTGATTAAAATCTTGGGGAAGGTTCGTGGGGGGGCGGGGGGTACTGCTGGGGGGGGCCCTGGGGCCAGTGGCTCCAGGGGCTGCAGCTGCTCCAGCTGGCTGCCTGGGGACCACTGCCAGTGGCCGCCAGAGCAGCGGCTGGTGTGGCTATCCCAGGGGTCTCTCCAGGAGCAGCTGTGGCTGTCCTGGGAGCCAGCTGCTTGGATGGCCCTGGGGTCAGCCACACTGGCCCCTGCAGAAGTCACAGAAAGTCACGGAATCCATGAGTTCCGTGACCTCTGTGACAGACACGGAGCCCTAGGGATAGCCATAGGGGCTACACTAACCAAGCTAGGCCCCAACTACTAAATCACAATCTATAGGTTGAAATTTGTTCACATGTTTTTCTAACATCTGTGAATAGCAATCATATCTGCAAAACTCACTTTTTGTGTGTGGACAATTATTAAAAATAAATAAAGCTACATTTGCAGATAAATTGTTCACTGTCGATTGTGTTGCACTAGCCATGACAATTCCATTGCTTCTTACCAATGGGCCTTTCACCTCTACATTTTGATGAGTGCTTTCTGAGCAAGTGAAATTTAAAAGCCAGTTTATGTATATATTCTGAGGCATAAATGCAGAGATTCAGAAGTGTGTCTAAATGCTGGCTGTCTGCTCAGGCTTATTGAAATCTCGTTGGTCTGCAGAACAGGTTAGACATTTCATGAGAATAAGCTATTTGGTACTTGCTGGTTTTGGTTAGGTCAATAATAAGAAAGTTCAAAATAAGAAAGTTCAGTCTTGTCTAATCAACCTTCCTAGGCACTTATCTTGTTCATATCACCATGATAAATGAATACTTCAACTGATAACGTTGCTTCTAGTCAAAGATAAAACCAACTGGTGCATATACAAGTGAAGTTAAAAAAACCAAACAAAACCACAACAGCAATATATGATACGCTGAGTTGTAGTATATTGTGATTTCATCCTTTCAGACCCTTTGCCAACTACTGACCTTACAGATAAATAAAATTCTCTGTATAATTTCCAGTTATTTCAAATAAATATTTACAGATAATTCCTTTCTGCATCTATTTGTGTCTAGTTGACTATTGTTTTGATTTCTCTCCCTTTATCCTTCATTGGCATTCTTTTTATTGCTCCTTAGGGCTGGTCCACACAGTTTTTGTACTGATTTAATTATAGTGGTTTAGAATTAGGTATAATTAAATCAGTGCAGACCCCTTGTATTGGCACGGTTTACTGCTAGAAAGATGCTTGTATTTATGTGAATAAACTATCTTGATATAAGCACATCATTATAACGGCCTCCACACTAGGAAGGATGGATGGATGATTCAGTGATCAGAACATTAGCTGAAGACCTGGGTTCAATTGCCTGCTCTGAGAGAATTCCTTGTGTGCTACCCTGGGCTAATCACTTAACCTTCGGTGTGTCAGTTCCCCATCTGTAAAATGGAGATAATAGATCATCTCCCACAGAGGTGTTGAGGATATTTACATTTAAGATTATGAGACTCTCAGGTACTATGGTGATGGGGCCAGGTCTGCACTAGAAACGTTTGCTGGTATCACATTGTTGACTAGGGGTGTGATTTTTTTTTTTAAACACAAACACTTTTACACCAGCAGAAGCTCTAGTGCAAACACATGTACACCAACATAAAATTGTTTTTTTCCCCCCTAGTAAAGCGTATTTTGGTACTGGTATAAGCGATACTGACAAAAGCATGTCTTTGCTGGTATAAGCTGGGTCTACACTAGGAAGGTTTGCTGGTATAACTAGATGAGCAAATGCTTTCTAATATAGCCCTTGCTTGAGATAGACAGGGGCCTGCACTTACTGAACTACATCTGCTGCAGCCGATATAGTTGAATTGGTACACAAACTGTGTGTTGACTAGCCCTGACCGAGAGCTCCTCTGGCAGAGACCAGCCTGTCTTGAATGTCTGGAAAGTCCCTAGCATGTCATTGGCATTACTGTAAACATACTTACATTTACAAGCTGTTCCTATTCCTTATGCAGTTACATGGAAGAATTCATCTGCTTTTCACAAAGGAGTTATATTCAGTTGATATAAATACTGAACTGATACATCTCTTTATTGTTCTGATTACTGTAAGCCTAACTAGTTTCTGTTATTGTTACCTTTGGGGTTCAAATTCTGTTTGTCAGAGTATTAGGCCTGGATTTTTTTTTTCTTTCTTATCCTATCCAGTTTGCTCATCTCTATAAAGCATCTTTTCCCCAGAAGTATGTCCCTTGTTCTGTGCTGGAAATGGGAATATAATTAGATGTGACAGGTTTCAGAGTAGCAGGCGTGTTAATCTGTAGTCTCAAAAAGAAAAAAGGAGTGCTAGTGGCACCTTGGAGACCAAATAAACCGGTTAGTCTCTCAGGTGCCACTAGTCCTCCTTTTCTTTTTATAATTAGATACGGGCATGAACGGAGCCCAAAGGGCTTTTGAGCAGAACTTCCCATCTTCAGGAGGGTTTGTATAAATGGTTCTGGGTTTGACCCATCTTTAATGAGAACGCCACCTAGAAAAGGGGTAGCCAATTAGTGCCAGTACAACGGTTGTTCTCAGGCTAGGTCTCCACATCCCACAGTTCAGACTATGGGGGTATGAACTGCAAGGCACATCAGTGTGCTCTGCTGCAACTCCCTGGAGTGGCTGCTGCTGATTGGAACTAAAGACACTTAGTTTGTGTTTAATGTAGTCCTCTTGAAAAGGAGAACTACGTTAGCACAAACTAGGTACACCTCTACCCGGATATAACGCTGTCCTCAGGAGCCAAAAAATCTTACCGCGTTATATCGAACTTGCTTTGATCCCCCGGAGTGCTGCTTTACTGTGTTATATCTGAATTCGTGTTATAATCGGGTTGTGTTATATTAGGGTAGAGATGTACCTGCGATGGGGTCTACAGGCCCCACACTGAACCAGGGCTGGGAGCAGAGCTATCCTGGGCTAGGGAGGCCCCACCCCTCAAAAGGTGCAGGGCATGTTCCTAGTGGAGGAATAGTTTAAAAAGACAGTGGTAGTTGAGAAAAGGGTGGGGTGTAGGGAAGAAAATGAACTGCATGTGGTATCAGGAAGCAAGGCTGATGCTGAGAGCTGTGGCAACAGCTTGGTGCGGGCTGCTCTAGTGCAAGGACTTGGATTATCCCTCCCTTTTTGGGTGTTGAAAGCCCTAATTGAGACTAACTGAACAGGACACTAAGAGATTGAGGCAAATCTGCTAAACTTGTGACCACACCCCAAACTGAGACGTTCCAGTCTGGTACGGAGTAACCCAAGGGAAAACATAATTTGGGGTGGCTTTGATAATTCCCTATGGCCCTGGATTTGGACCTGGTGAAGTGTGTAGGTCTGAGTCCCTCTACCTTGCCCCCTCCTGATTGCTCTGTAGTGACAGAATGTCTGGAGGAGCAATCAGAGTAGGGGTGACTGAGGCTGCAGCCAGGGCTATCTGTGGGACAACTAAGCTGGCAGAAACTCTAGGGCCATGACCTGACCACTAGACCAGCTGGTCATCACACCTTTCCACTACAGTGCCCTTTAGTTTGCTCCTGTAGCACCCACACGGAGGAGTTACAGTGCAGTATGCTAAAATGCACAGGAATTCATAGCCGCATAGTCCAAACTGCAGGGCTGTGTTGACAAGCCCTCAGAGAGGAAGGATGGTCTTGTGGCTTTCACCAAGGCCTAGAAACCATAAGAGTGGGGTTCAACCACAGCTCAGTCACAGATGTCTTGTGTAACCCTCCACAGCTCTTGGTATCTCAGTTTCCCAATCTTTAAACTGAATAATGATACTTCTCCTCCTCACAGATATTGAGGGACAGCATGCATGACTATTGGTAAAGTGCTTTGAATAGACGGTGTTATGGAAGGGCATAGCATTACTTTGATCTCTGTGCGTGTTTTCAGGCATGAAATATAACTTGTACTAGTATTGATGCAACTCCTAGAGTTCAATAAGACTCCCATATTTCCACATTGTTGCAACTAGAAATGCCAAGATTCAGTGAAATTCTTTATAGGCTGCCAAAGAAACAAATTATTATGCACTGCAAAGTGGAACTGGCATTTTAAATTTAAAACACATGACATCAGCATTACATATGGAACCAGATACCATCAAATCACATGCCTCCTCATAAATATTCAGGGTGGTGTGGCAAAAGAAACAAGAAGTGTATTGCTGGCCAAGAATGTTCCCTGGGGGGTACTGATTTTTAAAAGGTTTTAAGCAATATGTATGTACAGACCGTTTTGAGTAACTCACAAGGAGTTTGCATTGTTTGCAGATTTCTTTAGGAGCCTACATTACAATGTCTATTTGCATCAGAGTGCAGGAATAGGATATGAGCATCAGGACACGACTGAACATTAAAAAAAATAGAAACAACCCAAGGCCAGCCAGGTACAGCTTCCTACTTTTATGTCTGACCCCCAGTGGTTTTGTTCCTATATCCCCTCGCTGTATACCCCACAGGAGAATGGAACAATATCATAATGTCAGACAGTACTAATAACAAAGAACTTTGCATTTTGTCTCCCATCTGAAGATTTTAAGCATTTTACAAACATTAATGAATGTCTCCTCATGAGACTCTATGAAGTAGGTAATAATCATCATCATTTCCCTTTTATAGTGGAGAAAATGGAGATTTAGAGAGGGTAAGTGACTTGCCCAAGCTTAAACAAAAGACAGTGGCAAAGCTAGGAATAATGACCCACACCATGAAGAACAGCACCATATATCTTGAAACTCTTCATGGAAAGTTGTCATTCAAGGTAGCACTGCCAGTCTGAAGCACCAGTAAGTTGGATAGTCAGTTCTTAATTTGTAATGAAAGAGGTGCCGGGGTTCAAGCAATTTTTTTTACCTTCATAACTGACACAGCAAGCCCAGAGGTGCCCAGGCTATGAGCTGCCATACCGAGATGTGCTTGGGCTCGGTCCTAGAAAGCCCTGGCACAAATTAAGCAGTGTGTGTAGTAAAAACACAGGACACTTTTTCAGGCCTTTAGATGTCCCCCCACTTGCAGACCTTCTGGAATTTTGAGGGCCTTGTAACCTTTGTCATTAAAATCAATGTCTGCAATAAGGATGAGAGATCAAACTGAATTTATAAATTGCCTAGATCCCAAGCTATCTCAAAATGACCAGGAACTGAAATCTGCAGTGTTATTTCCAAGAATCAGTTGCCAGCAAAAAAAGCCAAAACAAGTTTTGTCATGGTACTTTAAAGGAATATTGAAAACTAATTGTTTCCTCAATATTTCCAGCACCAGTCACTGATCAGCCAATGCAGTCCCTGTAGATAAACTGTGTAAAACTGAGGTGAGATCATCAGACCCATTGATTACCCCGCCCGCACACACACACTTTTTGTTTTGTTTTTTTTGTGTGTCATTGGAAAATGTTGTGATCTCCAGAGCCAGAGCCTATCCAGATGGTAGAATGGGTCCATGTACCATTTCTGTTTCTCCAATCATCTCTATACACAACTTCTTTGATAAAAGAAACTATAGATAAAATTACATTCACATAACCCTGAGAGTAGAAGTGATTGCCCTTAGTTATCCATTCATCTTTAATTTAATTTGGGTAGCCAAATATTTGCTCTAGGTTTTTGATTATAAAAAGAGATACAAGTTCAGACAAGTCTCATCATGGCATAACTCATCACTGAAATGATAAAAGGCTTGGAAGGCTGGGTTTAAAGAGAAGGGAATAGCCCATTTTAGTAAAGAAATGACTAAAGGAGGGGGGATATGATAGAGGTCTATAAAATCACGAACGGTGTGGAGAAAGTGAATAGGGAAGTGTTACTTATCCCTTCACACAACAGAAGAACCAGTAGCAGGTTTAAAACATACATAAGGAAGTAGTTCTAAACACAGTCAGCCTGTGGAACTCATTGCCGTGGGATGTTGTGAAGGCCAAAAATATAACAGGGTTCCAAAAAGAATTAGATAAGTTCATGGAGGATAGGTCTTTGACACTGCACCCCATATTCTTCAAAGTGATACTATTATGATATGATTATAACATTATAATATATTTTATGCAAGATAAGTCATGAGATATTGAAAAGGTTATGATTGCTGAATAGGATTATCCTATTTGTATACATGTATCATTTTTGTATTGGAAGTTATGAATATTGACTATGTATCTGTATTTCAAATGTAGTTACACCTGGGTAACGCCCACTAGACAAGATGTTTTCAGTCTAGACAGTGGGTGGGGAAGGACCTATTCAGGGTAATGGGCATTTAGGAAAAAACAATAGGTCTTAGGAGAAGCTTATCATCCACCTGATGAGCCTTCCTGTGAAAGCTCTAGAAAGTCTGTGAATGATGGCTGCTATGACTCTGCAAGGACATGTGATGAGACCACATGTCTCTAGACTCCATCTTGGGTTGTCAGTATTCTTCCACAGACCAGTCTGGGAACCAAGCTTTGGGAACAAAGCATTAAAAGCAACATCTGCAATAAGGATGAGAGATCAATCAAACTGAATTTACAAATAGCTTGGGATCTAGGCATTCTCAAAATGACCAGGAAGTAAAATCTGCAGTTTTGTCAAATGCAAACGCTATATAAGGCAGGGAGTGACATCATCTGGTGTTCTTCACTCCCCAACCAAGATGACTTCTGGAAACACCTCAGGAACAAAAACTGAACTGGGGGAAGTGGTGGACCCAGGCTAAAGGAATGTTTAGCCTGTGAAAAAAACACCTGGGGATTCCAAGCTGTAAAGCAAGTGCAGCTTGCCCCTTAAGAATATGTAGTCTGCTTGTATCATCTCTTAGGGTGAGAATCTGTTATTCATAGCCTATTTAGTATATTAAGTTTAATATGCATTTTTTGTTTATTTTCTAGATAATCTGCTTTGATCTGTTTGCTATCACATTATCTTCTGTAGTTAATAAGCTTGTTTTGGCTTTATCTGTCTGTGGGAATCATAACTTAGGGACAAAAGGCTGTTGCATATTCCTCTCCACATTGAGGGAGGGGGCAAATTTTATGAGCTTATACTGTACAGTTCCCTGTGCAGTGCAATTCAGTATAATTTTGGGTTTATACTCCAGAGGGGGTGCATATCTGAGGAGCTGGGAGTAGCTTTCCCATGCACGAGCTGGTCAGAGAGCCTACTTGTAACTTCAGCTGAGTGTGTCCCAACCTGCATATATGACAGTGAAAGTGCAGGCTTGAGGGCTTTTTGGCTTGTCACAGCAGTACAGTGAGAGAGGGAGCCCAAGCTGGTGGGTCAGGGGGTTCAGTAGTACCCCAGTTCCAGGTGACACCCCACAGGGAACCCATCACAAGGTTCATCAATGGCTATTAGCCAAGATGGATAGGGCTGCAACGTCATGCTCACAGTGTCCCTAAACCTCTGACTGACAGAAGCTGGGACTAGATGATGGGATGATCACTCAATTGTCCTGTTCTCTCTGAAGCATCTGGCACTGGCCACTGAGCTACATGGACCATTGGCCTAACCCTGTATGTCCTTTCTTAAGACGTACTTACCAAAATGGAGATATGGAACTTAAAAACCGTTATAGAATGCTACATTGATTTTAAGGGCAGTGGAGAGGGCCTCAGCAGTTTTGTAAAGCCCTTTATGCTGAAATAATGAAGAGTCCCTTGATTTTTGTCCTGAATCCTTCAAATCCTTAATAGCAGCCACTTTCTGCTGCCTTCGCTCAGGGAAGACAGATGAAAAGAGCCGAACCCTGAGGGAGACAGATTGTAATGAGGACTCATTGCAGGATCTCTGCAAATCCCTCACTGCAGGCCCTGGAAGGAAGTTATACTTTTCAGGTGTCTTCATTCTCAGGAGACAGTTAAGGTGGGATGTATGTGTCTACACTGTGAGACTTTCACTTGAAGAGCTTCATTGCAGATTATGGCTACAAAGAGGAAGCCAGGAACCTTTTATGGAAGCTGTGCAATGAAAGATGGTTGAGTCTGCATAACCTTTTAAGGGGTAGTACCTGGATGGGTGTATGATACATTTCTGATATACTGCACCATAAAGGTTCCCTAACATGGTTTAATATAGAACTGCTTCAAACAGTGCTACATTAAAGGGGATTAGGAAACAGTTAGGGTGCACCAGCAGGGTATAGATGGACCAATTAATGTGCAACATGTAGTGTGTTTTAGAAATCACAGCCCTGTAGGTGCATTACCCCCACTGTGTAGACAAGCTCATAGAGAGAGCAAGGGAGCAGAATATCATTTCAGATAAAATTGAATGAAATAAATGTTTAGTTTTGTCTTGAATTGATTTGCCAGACATGTGACTGTATCTCTCTCTCTGCAGTGTCTTGTATTTTTTATTATCGATGATTAAGTAGTATCAAACGGTCCTAATCACTGATCAAGGGGCCTTATTGCTAGGCTAGTCTCTGTACAAACATCTAATGACCATAAAGTTATACAGCTAGATGAGCAGCACTTTATCTATAAACATAAGTGTTAGATTATGCAGATTTGAACAAAACTATTTGAAATTTGGTGCCACTCAAGTCGGGATAGATAGTGACTTGGACTACATGCCTCAAGTAGTTAGAATCCCATTGGCTCTCACTGAGAGGTAGGTTACCCAGACTTTGACTGGGCATCCAGAACTGTGGGACATTGTAACCCCCAATACCTTCTCAGAGATGTCACAGTTGGAAAGTATAGACAATGGGGCTCTTCCAGGCTCCACCCACAAAATAAACTCCACACACAACAAGTCACCAAAATGAGATGTTGCTCGCCGTAGACTATGAATATTGTCAAAAAACAGAATTATGCATGCTATCTGAGCACCCCTGGAGCTTGGATGCCCCTTGGTAGAGCATGGGCATGCCCATAGGCTCTACGAAGTTTCTTGGGTTAGGCTTCTTCCTGAGTGGGCAGGCTGTCCCAAACGCCACACACTCATGGCACAAAAATGAGAAGGTCACTCACTGTAAATTGTGCAGAGGCCTGTGAGCCTCCCTCTCCTTTCCTACACAAAAGGAATTAGAGGTAACAATGGTGACACTGAAATCCTCATCATCGGCATCTGAGTTAACAGAGATTGCCAATTCTCATGAGTCTCACAAGATATGGTGGGGGTTTTTAGTGCCCCATTTATGGATTTGTATGAGACTCTCAGCTGTATTTTAAAAAGTAAATGTCTCCCTCTAGTGGTGGCAGTGAAAAATCTTGAAAATGTGACAGGCAAATGCTCAAAATCCAAAATGCCAATAAAGAGAAGCCACCATTTATAACTTTTTAAAATCTTAATTTTTAAGCCAATCTCATTATTTTGAACAGTTGGCAATACTGTGAATGGGGCAGTTTGCACCCCTTGGAGCTTTGTTCCAAGCTCTCTGCAGACTCACATAGACATCTGTGTGATGCGGGGTGACTCACCACTGTAGCACTTCCTGCTGGCTGTTTGAGGAATTAGCACTGCACCCTCTTTGGGTGTTGTCTTGTGTACTGTCACCTCTGTTCCTGGGCCCATGTCACTCCAAGGACCACAGAATCCTCTTCAATGACACTGCACTCTTGCTGTGCCACTCTCTATGTCCCCCCCCTTTTTGGGGGGACCTGAAGTCTACTGTCCAGCCACACCCTTCAGTGGCAAACTGCAGTCCATGGTCTAGCCCATGTGGCTCAAGCACCCTCCTTGCCCTTGCATCAGGGCCTCAATCTGCAACTCCCAACAGCCAACCAGGAACTGTCTCTTGCTCCCTCAGCCCCTGTTGGCAGCACTGCTCTGTCCAGGGTGCTGGCAGTTCTCTCAGCCCTTCAGGGACCCAGTTCTTCCTCCCTGGGCTCCTGGCAGAGAACTCCCTTCCGCTGCCCTGCAGCTCCCTTTTTATATGGGCCTGCTTTGCCCTGATTGGCTGCTCCCATCAGCCCTTCTCAGATTGGCTGTCTCCTGCACTGCCTCCATAGGGCTGCTTTTAACCCCTTTTCTGCCAGTGTGGGGCAGATGCCCCATCACAATCTGTTACACCTGGTTCATGTTTCTGAGGCTTTCTTAACAACCATAACAATGACGACTTTCGTTTATAAAAAGGAAGCTGAGATTTTGGAGAACAAGTTAGTAGCTGAGGAAGGTGCTAGCTCACCGTATCGCTGAGAACCAGCCCTGTCCAAACCCCGCTTTGTCCTCCAGGAGAGATGGGTGGTGAAGGGTGAGAAGCACAGCTGAGCTGGCACAGGGGATCATAACTGGCTGCTGGTATAGGCCGTCAACAAATTACTTTCTACTCCACTGGAGAAAGATGGAAGTGTGCCTGAGGGGGAATATTTCTGAGGCACAGTGTCTCCTGTGGTACTGCCACTGATGCATCATCCCTTGCTTAAGTGCTGTGAAAGGTACAGGCAAAATGAGAAGAAAAACAGAGATTTTTTCTTTCTAATCCCTCTCATTTATACTCAGCTATGGTTTGATGTGTAACACTAGGAGGTAAATAATTTTCAGACAGAAATGTGATTTCTATTTGGTATTGACACTGTCCCGTTAAATGCTTCATGTTTCAGGATTTCAGTTAGCACAAACTAACAGAATTCAGGAAATTTCCAAATGAGAATGTCACTCCGTCCTTCCCACATGCCTCTGGGCTTTTGTCCTTCGCAACACAGCATGAAGAGACAGAACATCAGCCTCATCTTTGAGTTTCTGTCCTTTGGGGTAACAATATCATTTACAATGGAAGCTATTTTTATTTTTAATCGTTAAAGAAAATAATACCAATGGAAAGGAATAATATCTGGCTAAACTGTCATCTGCAGCCAAACAGAGGAATAAGGGAGAATAAGGACATATTCTAATAGCGCTTGGTTATACTAAATTCCTGTTTCATTCAGTCAGCGGAAATGTCGACCAATTAAAGATGGTAGAATATGACCCATTATGATTTATAAATGACTAAAATAAGCAAAATAACTAAATGAAAACCCTTAGAAATAAAAGGCATATACCAACAACTCAGTGTAGGTTACTTTTATGTTACTTCCCTTCCCTCTGCACTTGCCAGTATTTAACTCTTAGGCCATGTCTACACACAAATTTGCACTGGATTAATTAAACTTGTTTAGTTAAGTCGGTGCCAACTCCATGTGTGGACATTCTTTTTGGTTTAAGAGTAGCTTATTTCAGTTTAGTTTAAACCAGTTCTTAATGGACACTAGGTAAACTGCAATAAGCCACTCAAATTGAAATAAGCGTGTCTGCATAGGTTTGCACTGGTTTCATTATTTTGGTTTAAATTCACATCTTTAGTTAAACTGGTGCAACTCCCGGAGAAGACTGGTGCAACTCCCTGCTTTGTAAGTTGTTTGAAACAGGAACCATGAGCCTGATTCTCCACTGCTCTGTTTTTCGCTCTGGCGGCATGAAGGAGATTAAAAGCTGTTCTAAGGAAATCCTTGCCTGGCATAAAGCCAGAATTGAGGCATGTTGGAGTTGTACTGGATGGGAGTGAACGAGGCGAGCGTGCTGTGCTTGGATGATCCCCTCTGGTGTAGTAGACTCCACGGGGTCTTTACAAGCTGGCTCAAGCCACAGAACAGGGGAAGGACTTCCCTGACTTGTGCTGCACGGGCTGAAATTGCTTCCCATGGCTCTCAGGATGGGGAGGTGGGTAGGGGGTTGGAAAGGGAAGAGCCACCTGTAACACTCCTCTCATCCCCTCGGTGAGGTATCGCCTTTTAAACATTGTCTCAGCATACCCTGGTATATATTCCTTCTCACACTAAGAGCAGCACAGCTTAATTGGCACTCAGGAAATGCCTCCTTCTACGTATCAATGTTGCTAAGTAAATGTACAACTGCAGTCATGGGTGCCTGCACACTGTCACTCGAGAAGTTAGTAATTCATTATCTCCATATATACACACTGGTAAAATGTAAAAAAACACCATTAATCTCTCTCTCTCTGCCCTCCATACCCCAATTGTACAGGCAAGCTTTCCTGTTTGAATCAATGAAATGGTTTATAAATAACTGCATCTGCACCAATAACCCTTGCTATTAAAACACCAATTTCCCCTACATTACATTAACATGCAAACGGTCTCTGATTCATGCATGCACAAAAGTTACAGCGGTACGGCCCCACATGTGTGCAACTAGACTGGGTGACTGTGCCTGTTTACCTCACGAGGCATGGAGCTGTGGGCTCGGATCATGCTCATGTTCTGCACCTACACAAAGTGGAGACCTTTTGAAAACGTGCCTTAAGGGCCGATGCCCAGGTACAGCAAGGGGTATGAGATCAGGGTGTCATCTTAGAGATAGTATTTATTTATCTTTATGGCAGCCAAAAGTGGTTAAATACTTCACAAAAACAAGTGAAAGACAAGGGATAAAATGTTCAAAAACACCTATGTGATTTAGAAGCCTCATTTCAAAAGTGATTTTAGGTATCTAGGAGCCTAAGTCTCATTGGCTTTCCACCAGGCCTTTATCTTCTATAAATGCCTAAGTCACTTTTGAAAGTGGGACATTAGCTCCTAAATCACGTAGCCCAGGTCCTGAAAGGTATGTAGGTACCTCACTCCCCTCAGTGGGAGTGAGACATCTAAATATCTTTCAGGATCTGTACCATAGGTACTTTTGGAAATTTTATGTTCTTGCCCTAAAGAGCTTTATAATCTATAATTAAACAGAACACAAGTGAGGGTAACAAACAAGCAATCAAAGGAGGGATTATTAGGACAATATGGTCATGTAGTTATTCAGTTTAGACATATGCATATCTTCATAACACTATGTACAGTGGGTGCTACTCAAAAAAAATTATAAAGATTTACCATCTATGATAGTTCAGTTTATTGCAACATTTGTGATTCTTTCCATTCTGTGTACTGGAAACACCACACAAACCACACTGTGGTAAATGTTGATTGTTTCTAAGGGTATGATTACACTGCAGCTGGGCCTGGGTATGTGCTTCCCAGTGCAAGTATACAGATGTGCTAGCTATGCTCAAGCTAGTGTGCTAAAAAGAGCAGTGGGGCGTGGTGGGTGGGGTCTTAGGCTCGCCGCCCAAGTACAATTGTACCCAACCCCCTGGGTAAGTACTTGGGCACCCGAGCCTCTGTGGCCAGGCTGCTATTTTTAACAAGCGAGCTTGAGCAGAGCTAGTGCATATCTGTCTACCCGTACTGGGAAGGCAAATGACACCCACTGTATATTGTTCTCTGTGCTGCAAGACCAATCAACACAGTTTAGGATCAAACTGAAGTTTCATTCAGAATTTCCTAAATTTTTAGGCTATAACCAGACCTTTAATTTAAAAATTAAAATCTCCATGGACTGTCTGACCTGAAATCAACATGGATCAAAGGGAACTGACCTACTATTAAGGAAAATTCAAAGTATGCAAACCTTCAACATCTTCATCTCACACCAACCTTTCTTACTGAAAGTTGCATAGAGCATAGCCTGGGATGCAGAAGAATAATTTGGTTTATAATAATCTTGATTTCTAGGGTGCCCATGCATAGAAGTATACATGAGTATATGGGGTATCCCCATATGTATTTTGGAAAGCAGAAACGTATTTGTTTGCAACTGTTAACACTAGCATACACTGGGGGAAACAGTTTAAATGACACTAACCCTTTCCTCCCATTTTCTCACTAATTCCAGTCTTGGAGCTCAATTCTCCATCCGCTGGATAAGAATATCTCCTGTTGGCATCACTGGAAGTTACTAGTATCCTGCCTTGGGAGAATTAGGCCCCCTAAATCCTGGCCTAGATGTCTCATCACCATTCATCTCTCTACACTGTGAGATAATTTAATTGCAACAGCATTACATAATGATTTCATGTATTTCAGAGCAATTATACTGCAATTCTACAGCCAAATTGCTCTCATCCATACTTCAGTCTCTACCCAAAGGTCCTCAACTGTCTCTTCAGCCTAGTATGAAATGTAGATCTAAAGCTAAGTGTCATCAGCATACTTAAAATAGGTTATCCAATGTCTCCTCATTAACCCTCCTAATGACCCCATATGGCTTTTATTCAATCTGTGATCCACCATAACCCCTAGATCCTTTTCAGCAGTATTACTGCTTAGTCAGTTATTCCCTGTGTTGATTTTTTCCTTCTTTGCACTTTTCTTTATTGATTTTCAACTTGTTGATTTCAGACCAATTCTCCAATTTGTCAGGGTCATTTTGAATTCTAATCCTGTCAGCCACATTGCTCACAATGTCTCCCAACTTGCTGTCATCCACAAATTTTATAAGCATACTCTCCAATCCACTATCCAAGTCATTAATAAAAATTTCCAGGGAGCCAACTGCTGCAGGGCCAGTCTGCTAGCAACACACTGGACACAGTTGATCCTGGCAGGCGCTGCTTGATTGATTGCACTTCCTGATTGGTAGGGGGGTGGAGCTAGCTACTACTTTACCCAGCAGCCTCCAGAGCTTGCTGGCTACTCAATGCATTTTGTGTCTGCAGCTCCAGTTCATCCTGTTTCTTTCTGTGCTGGTTTCAGTTCCTACCCTTCTCCATTCTTTACACCCCTAGATCTGCTTCCTGACCACATCTCCAGCTCCCCAACTAGCTCTGGCTTTTGGCTTCTGATCCCTGGCTCTGACTCTTACTGCTGTTTTCATCTATGCCTCCTGAGCATCCCATGGTCCTGATTCTGGACTCCAGCTCGGCTCTGTTCTAATCTCTGGCTTTGATCATCTCCCATGGCTCTGACCATCAAGCCTGACTGCCCTGTATCCTGATCACAATCCAGACAAAATATTGAATAGTACTGGACCCAGGACAGATCCCTGTGAGACCTCACTGGATACAGGCTCCCTGCCTGATAATAAACCATTGATAACTGCTATTTGAGTATGGTTTATCTACCAGTTATGCCCCCAATTAATGATAATTTCTCCTAGACCACATTTCCCTCATTTGCTTATAAGAATATCATGTGGGATTGTGTCAAAAGACTTACTCAAATCAAGATCTATCATGTATATTGCTTCCCCTCATCCACTGGACCAGGAACCCTGTTAAAGAAGGAAATTAGGATGTCTGGCATAATTTGTTCTTCACAAGTCAATGTTGGCTATTTATAACCCTATTATCTTACGGGTGCTTACAAACTGATTATGTAATAATTTGTTCCATTATCTTTCCAGCTATCAACGTTAAGCTGCTAGTCTATAATTCTCTATGTCCTCTTTGTTCCTATTTTTAAAGATAGGTACAATGTTTGCTGTTCTCCAGTCCTCTGGGACCTCACCCATCTTCATAAATTCTCAAAGATAATTGCTAATGGTTCTGAGATTGTTTCAGCTAGTTCCTTAAATACCTTAGGGTTAATTTAATCAGATCCTGCTGATGATACATCTAACTTATCTACATATTTTTAACCCGTTCCTTCCCTCTTCTGGCTTGTGTTCCTTCCCTCTTGTTGTTAATATTAATTGTGATAAGTATCTTATCACAATTAACCTTATTTAGTGAGGACTGAAGCAAAGCAAAGCAAGTGTCATCCATTATTAGCACTCCTTCTCTGCTAAGTTGTGGACCCACATTCTTTTCCCAGTAGTCCTCCTTCCTGGAACAGCATCCCATGGTTGAGGAAGCCAGAGCCCTCCTATTGACATTATCTGTGCAGCCAGGCGTTAATCTCCAGGATGTGTCTATCCGGGGCCAGCTCTAGGCACCAGCAAAACAAGCAGGTACTTGGGGCGGCACATTTCTAGGGGCGGCATTCCGGTGCCGGCCAGGCCGCCCCTAGAAATGTGCCCCCGCCGCCCCAGCTCGCCTCCGCTCCGCCTCCGCCTGCTCCCCTGAGCACGCCGCTGCCGCTCTGCTTCTCCCCACTCCCTCCCAGGCTTGCCGTGCACCAAACAGCTGTTTGGCGCGGCCAGCCTGGGAGGGAGGGAGGAGAAGCCAAGCAGCAGCCTGCTCGGGGGAGGCGGAGGTGAGCTGGGGTGGGGAGCGGTTCCTCTACCCCTCCCCCCCCAGTTACTTCCTGCGCTCCCCCCCTCACTCACCTCCACTCTGCCTGCTCCCCTGAACGCGCTGCCTCTCCCTTGCCTGAGAGGGAGGGGGGAGAAGCGGAGCAGCAGCGTGTTCAGGGGAGCAGGCAGAGCGGAGGTGAGCTAGGGTGGGGGGTTGCAGTGGGGGAGCCGCAGGAAGCAATTGGGGGGAGGAAATGCGGCATGCCGGGTGGAGGAGGCGGGGCCGGGGATTTGGGGAAGGGGTTGGGAAGGGGTGGAGTTGGGGGGGCACAAAAAAAAGTGGGGGCTGTCAAAAAGTTTTTGCTTGGGGCAACAAAAATCCTAGAGCTGGCCTTGTGTCTTTCCCTATCTGGGCCCTTACTCTCAACCAGCAGTCCCAACCCCTTCACCCTTGCTTCCAGAGACCCATAGTCACTACTGATCTGTTCAGGGTCATATCTGGAAGTATTATTAGGGCCCATGTGGGTGAGCAGCGTGGGGTAATGGTCAGAGAGTCAGATGAGCCTCAGCACCCTTTCCATAGTGTCGCAGATGCAAATAGCATACACCCAGGATGTCAGGTCAGGTCCTCAGAAGGGAGTCTCCAACCACCACCACTCTCTTGGGGTAGTTGCTGTGAGCCTCCAAGTCTTGGGGGCAAGTGGCTTATCTCCCAACCATTGGGGTCTGCTCCTCTTCTCCTGCTGCCAGTAGTGCGTATCGGTTCTTGACCTCAATGGATAGGTGACCAAGGTAGAGGGTGGAGCACTGTCTGATGCCTGAGGTGGCCCGCAGCCAGCCTCCTCCCTGCAAAGCAGCCAGTTCTCCAGCTGGAACCTCTTTGTTGCTTCTTTCAGTCCCAGATTTAGTGATGTACACTGATTCAATCTGAAGGTGACAGATGGATCACTGTGACTAGATCTTTATCCAAGAGGAAGGGGTGATGTCTATTAGCAAACTGAAGACAGACAGCATTCCTTGCCATGTTTGCAGTCTGGATCAGCAGAGCTAGTGATGAATCTGGTATATAGCTTGTTAATTAATTTAAGTTTATTAAGTGTTTTGAGTTTCCTTTTAAATGAAAGGAGCTATAAAAATAAGGCAGTGACCCAATCTTTCCCCTACTGAAGTCAACGGGAGTTTTACCATCGACTCCAATGTGAGCACAATGGGGTCTCAGCGCCGTGTCAGCTAAAAACAAAATTTAATTTCTAGTCTGATTATAAACTGCATTAGTGTGATTGTTATAGGGTGCACTTGCCACAAGAGTGCTCCCTCATTTCAGGATGTGGCACTAAAGGGACTTTTCCGCTCTCACACCCTCTTGAGTCCTGGTTCCACAACGATCTGCTGCCATCATGGACTAGCTCTCTGTGTGGGTGATTAGCTCAGAATGGAGCTGTTTCCTTCCCCAGACCCACTGTCTGGCCATGCGCCACTGGCTCTGCTCACACTCCCTAACCTGTGTGCAGGGCTGATCCCTGGCAGAACTGTGTGGCCCGCCGGGGCCTGGCCCTTCTCAGCACTGGGGGAGAGAGAGGAAGCCTGTGTATCAACAACTGCAACATCTCGTGGGGTGAGAAAACTGCTTGATCCAAATACTGCTTAGTCTAAATAAGGTTTAAGATTTAGACTGTGTGCTTACTTTTATTTTCTTTGGTAACTATCTCTGACCTTTTGTGCCTACCACTTGTAATCACTTAAAATCTCTCTTTCTGTAGTTAATAAATCTGTTTTATATTTTACCTAAAACAGTGTGTTTTGGTTGAAGTGCTTGGGAAAGCTCAGCTCAGCTCAGTTTACAAAGGCTAGTGTGTGTCCTCTCCACATCAAGGGAGGTGCGGACTAGTTAATACACTTACACTGGTCAGGCTTCTGACAGGGCAAGATGGTATATTCCAGGGGTGCAAGGCTGGGGGCTTGAGAGATTTGCTGGTGCCTTTCTCTGTGTGATTCATGAGTGGCTTAGGGAGCATTCATGCAATTTAGCTGGGTGTGGGGCTCCACGTGCTGTTAGGTTACGTGATAACAGTGCCTGGAGGGGTTTGCTGCTTGTCACTAGCAAAGAATTGTGAGAGACAGCCTGGGGTGGAGAGTTAAGGGGGACACAGTGGTACCCCAGATCCAGGATGTACCCTGGGGATCCTGTCACAATCACACTGACACATACCCATGGGGCACTGCTCTGGCCACTCACAGGGTCGGTGCTGTCCTGGGGCCTTTGCTGCTCACGGGGATGGCCTCTGCCCCTTAGTTGTTGACAAACCTTTGACCCTGACACAACTTCATGGCAATGGCAAGGAGCAAAGGCCTCCTAGAGCCTCACATGGCAGTGAGTGCCCCCTGGCACTCATGTGCGGCCAGCTCCAGGGAACTGGGGAGTCCCAGGCTGCAATTCCAGCTGAGGGGTCTGGAGGTTCAAAGTTTTCACAGCTGCTGATGAAATGATGGCCCCTGTCACCCATGGATTTCAAATTACAGTGACCAGCTTTTATTTCACCCTGTTCTATTCTGTAACAGCCTTTTCACTGCATTGAACAGCTCACTGGGTAGGCGAAGGAATGCCTCGGGGAGGTGCTGCTCCGTTGTGAGGGTTCCACAGCCAGATGGGACCACCATGTGCCCCTGTGCTGCACACAACAGCCTTGCAGAGCTTCACAGATCCCCGTCACCTGCACCAAAGCACGGGGCCCTGATACCTGAGCTAACGGAGAATCTCTGCTATCTGTTAGCAGTGTAGGAACCATGACATCCAGGAGAACCAGGAGAGGTACATGGTGCACGTACATTCCAGCCTGTTCATTACACACTTGCCATGATAGACAATGCTTGCCCTCAAAATCAGCTGTTCAGCTCTGACTTCAGCATAAAGCGCAGAGCTCGGGCTGTGCAACCATAAGCCCAGCAGTTATGGGGCTGGTGCAGGCCAGCCAAGGGAAGCAAGGGGTGGTTCCATTCTGCTTGCAGGGAGTGTGGGGAGAGTGACCCAGCTGCAATGGCAGATCCACGGCTGGTGAGCGGGGTGTGAATGGGCTGCTGAGAAGCAGCTGGCCAAAGGGGATGAGTACTCCGGGGAGCACCTTGGGGAGCATTTCATGGCAGCCAGGCTCCATGGGCAGGGGGGTGGCTCCAGGGGATGTGTTGAGTGGTTTGAAGATGGTTTCTATGAGTCTCAATATTCCTTCAGTGAAAGTGCCATGGCCAGATATGATGAGTCTGGCTTGTTTGTGTATTGTGGGAAGCTTGTAGATGGCCCCTGGAGTGGGATCATGGGGGATAAGTTTGTAGAGTTTCTCTTGGAGTTGTTTGGGGAAGGATTTGATGATATTCACAGAATCATAGGACTGGAAGGGACCTCGAGAAGTCATCTAGTCCAGTCCCCTGCCTAATGGCAGGACTAAATATTATCTAGACCATTCCTGACAGGTGTTTGTCTAACCTGCTCTTAAAAATCTCCAACGATGGAGACACCACAACCTCCTTAGGTGATTCATTCCAGTGCTTAACCACCCTGACAGGAAGTTTTTTCTAATGTCCAACCTAAACTGCTTTTGCTGCAATTTAAGCCCATTGCTTCTTGTCTTATCCTCAGGGGTTAAGAACAATTTTTATCCCTCCTTCGTGTAACAACCTTTTATGTACTTGAAAACTGTTATCATGTCCCCTCTCAGTCATATCTTTTCCAGACTAAACAAAACCATTTTTTTCAATCTTCCCTCATAGGTCATGTTTTCTAGACCTTTAATCATTTTTGTTGCTCTTCTCTGGACTTTCCCCAATTTGTCCACATCTTTCCTGAAATGTGGCGCCCAGAACTGGACACAATACTCCAGTTGAGGCCTAATCAGTGTGGAGTAGAGAGGAAGAATTACTTCTCGTGTCTTGCTAACAACACTCATGCTAATACAGGGGTGGGCAAACTTTTTGGCCCAAGGGCCACATCTGGGTATGGAAATTGTATGGGGGGCCATGAATGCTCATGAAATTGGGGTTGGGGTGTGGGAGGGGGTGAGGGCTCTGGGGTGGGGCAAGAAATTAGGAGTTCAGGGTGTGGGAAGGGGCTCCAGACTGGGGCAGGGGGTTGGGGTGCAGTGGGAGGTGAGAGCTCCAGCTGGGGGGTGCGGGCTCTGGGGTGGGGCTGAGGATGAGGGGCTGGGGGTGCAGGAGGGTGCTCTGGCTGGGATGGAGGGGCTCAGAGGGCAGGAGGGGGATCAGGGCTAGGGCACGGGGTTGGGGCACAGGAAGGGGTCAGGGGTGCAGGCTACGGGTGGTGCTTATCTCAAGCGTAGCTCCCGGAAGCAGTGGCATGTCCCCCCTCCAGCTCCTATGCATAGGGCAGCCAGGGGGCTCCACATGCTGCTCTGTCCGAATGCACCGCCCCTGCAGCTCCCATTGACCACGGTTCCTGACCAATGGGAGCTGCGGGGGCCGTGTGCAGAGCCCCCGGCTGCCCTTACCTATAGGAGCCAGAGGGGGGACATGCCGCTGCTTCTGGGAGCCACATGGAGCCACAGCATGCATGGAGCGGGGCAAGCCCCAGCCCCCCATTCCCCGGTGGGAGCTTGAGGGCCAGATTAAAACATCTGAAGGGCCGTATGTGTCCCCCCGGCCATAGTTTGCCCACCCCTGTGCTAATATATCCCAGAAAGATGTTTGCTTTTTTTGCAACACTGTTGATTTATATTTAGCTTATGGTCCACTATTAACCCCCAGACCTCTTTCCACAGTACTCCTTCCTAGGCAGTCATTTCCCACTTTATATGTGTGCAAGTGATTGTTCCTTCCTAAGTGGAGTACTTTGTACCATTTCTCCAGTTTGTCCAGATCATTTTGAATTTTAATTCTATTCTCCAAAGCACTTGCAACCCCTCCCAGCTTGGTATTGTCTGCAACTTTATAAGTGTACTCTCTATACCATTATCTAACTCATTAATGAAGATATTGAATAGAACTGGACCCAGAATTGATCCTTGCAGGACCCCACTTATTATGCCCTTCCAGCATGACTGTGAACCACTGATAACTACTCTCTGGGAACAATTTTCCAACCAGTTTTGCACCCACCTTATAGTAGCTCTATCTAGGTTGCATTTCCCTAATTTCTTTATGAGAAGGTCATGCGAGACAGTATCAAAAGCCTTACTAAAGTCAAGATATACCATGTCTACTGCTTCCCCCCATCCATAAAGCTTGTTAGCCTGTCAAAGAAAACTATCAGGTTGGTTTGACATGATTTCTTCTTGACAATTCCATGCTGACTGTTACTTATCATCTTATTATCTTCTAGATGTTTGCAAATTGATTGCTTTATATTCTTAAGTTCCTGGGTAAATTGTGGTGTTGGATCTTCTTTGAGTTCTTTATAGCAGGTGTTGTTGGAGAGTTGTCGATTGGCCTTATTAATGTAGTCACGGTTGAGGACTACAATGGTGCCCTCTTTGTCTGCTGGTTTGATCACACTCCTAGTTAGAGATGGAAGTTTCATTCCTGGCACTATCACAGACTTCCTGTGAGGCCTTGGAAAAGTCAGTTAATGTCATCGTGCCTGGGTGCCCCAGATGTAAAACTGTAATAGTAATACTTCCTTTGTCTTGACTATTTAGATTGTAATCTCTTTGGGACAGGAGCTGTCTCTTACTATGCATAGTACAGAACATAGTACTATGGGGTTCCTAGGTACCACCATAATACAAATAATAGAAATGTACAGTTTTGTTTCTTTGTTTTGCTTTACTAACAGCGTCTTTTGGCTGTAGGTATTTTCATGGTACTTGAGGTTGGTGCCAAAAAGGTATTTTGATCCATTTTTATCCAAACTGGACCATATTCTTCCCTCAGTTACATCTGTGTAAGTCTACTGCTAGCTTTTTTGTTAGCTTGCCAGCCTTGTGAATTTGGTTTAGTATCCAATGTTTTCTATTCATTCTACTCTGTTCTGGTTCTTATACTGCCAGGTGTTTAGGCTCAAAATTTAGGTCCCATGCTTCCTGTGTCACAGAGCAGTCAGTGTTACTTGAACTTTTTGGATTAAGCTGTTAAATTATATTGGGCCTCATTTTCCTCTGAATTAACGACAAAAATCAGGAGTAGCTCTACTGAAGTCAATCGAGATACACTGCGGTAAAACTGGTTAAAGTGAAATGTGAATCAGGTCCAGTGGTTTTTACTGAACCTTCTTATCACAATGATTGTTACTTACAGACCGATTTAAGATGACCCATTTTGTACTAATATTTAAAACAAACAAAAACATAACTTTTTAATATTTTGATAGGATAACAAGTGATCTGCAGCATTTCAGTGAAGTTATATTCTGTGAGCACAGGCTAACTTCATCAGGCACAGTTCAGCAGGTTTTTGATTGAAAAAAAGCGAACTTTACAATTAACCTTGTCAAGGTAGAAATGCATGACGTCATTTGATACAAAATTATACCTACGCCTGACCAGCTACACTTTGCTGTTCTCCTGCTGAAGACACTTGTTTCTATAGAAACCCATACCTTTTCACAAGGTAGACATTTTAAATATTTAACAAATCTATGATTAATAGGAGCTACTCCACATAATGAAACCTGAGTTTGAAGTTAAAAGGACTGGGGAATTCTTTCAGGTTACAGAATATGAATCTAAAAGAAGATAATCATAGTTATGAAAACTGTCTTATACTGAGAGTCTGTGAATATCATTCTCTGCAACACACTAATCTCTTGTCCTTATGGACTATTGCAATGAAATTTGAAGTAGGTACTGCATATACACAGAATACTGCCATGTGAATTTAAGGTGCTACAGAATACTGATCTGAGCCACTTCAGGATCTGACCCATCGCTTTTCATAATCTTCATCATATTTTTCAATTACACTATCTGTTTCACCAGCATTTAAATGTGAAACAATCATAAGTTGTGACTGGCTGCTTGCGAGGAACCTACACTGGGGACATTGTGGCACTCACTGAACTACGTGTTGCAACTACGTGACCTGTCTGTTAATTCACTTTCACTTCTACAGGGCTGGCCCACCTTATTTTCCAGTATTAATTCAGTAAGGGAAACTGGGGCCATAAAATACCTGTTTAAAATTTTAGATCCCATCAGCTAGCCAGTTTTTTGAAATGATGAGACTTTAAAACAGTTTAATAATCAGATTCTACCCGTATACATTGTATGCAAGATCAGTGTGACTGGAGAACAGTTTTTATTTTTCCAAAACTATTCCCCTCAACTGTCCTCAGACTTCCAACATCTTAGTTGTTTAGGAAATATAACAGGGGGGTTGCTTGGGTAACCAATATCTATCTGACCACCTAAATGCAGCTGTCAGTGAGCTACAGTGTTCTAGGGTGTGGAACAATCCTGGACACAACTCTTGGCTAGAGCTGACAATGGTTTCATTGTCACAGCCTCCAGTAAACCAAAACAGTGCACAAAGATTGCCTAAGACCATAGAATAAGACGAAACTAACATTCTGGTTCCCAAGAGAGATGAATGTATGTAACTGCCACAAAATTTGGCACCTATGTGCAACAGAAAAGAATGTGCTTGGTGTTTCCTGTCGTCATGAGTCAGTCTGTAGCTGTAAGGTCTAAGGAGTCATGTGACCATAGCTTTGCTGAATACAGGGTAACTTTGTCATCTTGTCTTCAGTGTAGTTACAGCTGTTGGCTAGGAAGCACCTACCCTAGGGGAAAGAGCAAGCAGGGCTTGGCAGGCTTTCTTAAAATACATAATGGAGAACCCTTGATGTAGTGTTGTTGTAGCCATGTTGGTCCCAGGATATTAGAGAGCCAAGGTGGGGAGGGAATGTCTTTTATTGGACCAACTTCTGTTGGTGAGAGAGACACTCTTTCGAACTTACACAGAGCTCTTCTTCAGGTTTTAAGAGCTCTGTGTAAACTCAAAAGCTTTTCTCTCTCATACAGAAGTTGGTCCAGTAAAAGACATTCCCTCCCCCATCTTGGCTCTCTAGCCCTTGATGTGCACACAGTATAGATTAAATCCACTGTAAGGTCCCCCAGGGTGCTAGATTTGGTTAAAATTTCTCTTTATTCTAGTCTGGTCTTGAGTCCATAGTGTGATTTTATTTTTGGATTTTTATGCTATGTTTAGGAGATGTGTTTAAGATTAAAATAATTTGCCATAGCATGTGATCTAGAGAGGTAGATCCTGATCCTTCATTTACAGCCATGCAGGAGTTTTGGTTGCCTGGGAGTTGTACACTGTCTCTGTGATGATGTCAGTAGTACTAGGCTAACCTCCTGCGGGTACCTCTACTCTGCAATGAGACAACCACGGCTGTCCTGTGCCAACTGACTTAGGCTTATGGAGCTCAGGCTAATGGGCTGTTCAACTGCAGTGTAGACGTTCAGATTCTGGGCTTTAGGACCCTGTGAGGTGGGGGGCAGGGGGTCCCAGAGCTTGAGCTCCAGCCCAAGCCGGAAAATCTACACTGCAATTAAACAGCCCCTCATCCCAAGCCCCGTAAGCCCAATTCAGCTGGCATGGTAGGTTTTTAATTGCAATGTAGACAGACCTGCGGGACATTTAGAGTTGTAGCTCAAGGCCTCCTTGATTCTGTTTGCCTGAACTTTGTTTTTGTAAAGATGTTAAAGCTCCTGTTTTCAGCTACTTCTCTACAATGCAAGGAAGGACTTATGAGGACGCTCTGTGGTACGACTGTGCTGGGAATGGAGTATATAATTTGGCTCTCCCTTTGTGCTTGTCACAGTATAGCCTGTCAGTCAGGTGCCCTAGAGTTACAGAGTAGCAGTAATGACGTTGCAGTTAAAGTCATAAGACAGTTTCCCACTAGAAGCCTATTCCCCCTCACTCCCAAAACTTTCTCAAACAAATGAAGACTTCTCCCCTGTTGCAGTCCAAATACAAGACAGCACAAAGCTTTAAGCAAGCAAGCAGGCTGGTCTGCCGACGGCTGCCCCGTCAGCTTTCCACCCTCTCCTTTATTCTTTCTCTCCCCCCGTGCGTTACATTCTCCAACAGATAAAAGGAATACACTGACTTTATTTAACATTCTTATTTACCAATTTCTATCTACCGCATTCCTTGCTCTCAGGCCTTGAGCCCAGTCCTGGGAGGCTTCCCACAGTTCATGTCATCTGGGCGAGATTCCAAGGTTCATGCCCTTGAGAGGAGCCGTGTGTGCACTGCTCCTACACAACACTCTGGGTGTGCCCTGAATGTTGCCAAGTGCATGAACCTTGTATGAATGCTACATCCCCTCCTTTTTTGTTTATTTGTGCTCGGCCATCTCCTGGTAGCCATCAATTTGCTTTTGCAAGCCAATTAACTCCTGGACAAACAAGGTCATAACTCGTGGAGCCTGCCAGGGCGGGTCTCGACAAAGCCTTAACAAAAAGGAAATACATTGCAAACAGCAACAGCAAAAAATAAGCCCAAGAAGGTAAAGTGTAGTTGGCCGGGCCCCAATTAGCCATGCTAGAGTACTGGGAAGAGAGGTTCGCATAAGCAGCGAGTATCATCTCATTCCCTATTTCCTCAGGGTGACAACATACTGGAATAAGGCAAGTACCTAACAATTCTTCAGCTGCTACAAAATCAGATAAACAAAAGTGGGTAACATTTACTATTAAAGTCAATCTTTCCCATAGGTTATATGTAATTCGGGCCCGTAACGGAGGAGGCGCTCCCGAGTCAACCCCTACAGGAAATAGCAGGCACATAAGGCACACGATCAATACAGAATTAGCAGTGATTTGGGCGAGAATGGCCACAAACAGAGTCTCAGGAGTCTCTGACTGTTGGTTTGCTGCCAGTCTTCGTTGAGCCGCGGCGACCAATGCTTTCACTGCTCCCCATGTCACGGGCTGGCTTGGGATGCTACGTCTCCTCCATCTCCATCCCGCCATTGTCGACCCAGGAGGCACCGCGTTCTCCTCCAAGGTCAGCTGAAACTCCGGTATGGGGTTCGACAGCCTCTGGTGCCACGCCATGCTGTTTCAGTGCTGGTCGCACACACCGGGCCGGAACCCACAACGGTCCTGCAGGGAGAGACACAGCAGCATATCCCCACCCCCAAGTAATTAAAGGTACTGGGCCCAACCATTGCGGATCGGGCAGCTGACGGTAATAGACACGCGGTCTTTCCAGTACCTCAGACTTATGAAAATGCCAATCCGCAGGGGTCTGCTGATCTGTATTCAGTGTTAAATTATTTAAAGTAAACAAAAGGACATGCAATTGTTGCTGAATGTCTCCTAAGGTTCGGAGACGCAGCTCCCCTTGTTTTAATTGTTTGTCAAGCAAGGTTTTTAGCATGCGATTTGCACGTTCAACAATGGCTTGGCCTGTGGAATTATAAGGGATCCCGTGTTTGAGACGGATGTTCCATTGGGCACAAAAGGTGGAGAGGGCTGTGGAGCAATAGGCTGGGGCATTATCTGTTTTTATCTGGCTTGGGCGACCCATAACAGCAAAACAGACTAGCAAATGGTGAATAACTTTGGGAGTGGCTTCCCCACGCTGTGGGGTCACCCAGAGGAATCCTGAATAGGTATCAATGGAAACATGTAAAAACGAATAGGGGCGGAATTGTGGCACGTGAGTGACATCCATTTGCCACAGCTGATTCGCTGCGGTACCTCTGGGGTTAACGGCATAAGAAAAGGTAGGGGCAGCAGCGGCACAGTGGGAGCAGGAACGAACAATAGAATGTGCATGATCAGCAGGAATGTGAAATTGTCGGGCCAAAACAGAGGCAGACTGATGAAAAAAGGAATGGCTTTCGATGGGGTCAGAAAAGAGGGAATTTACCTGACCACGTAATGCGCGATCGGCACGCGCATTGCCCTCAGTGAGTGGCCCAGGCAGAGGGGTATGACTGCGAATATGAGCAACAAAATAAGGGAAATTACAAGTGGTGATGAGATACTGTAAGGACAAAAACAGGCGAAGAAGGTCCGCATCGACCTGAGGGGTAATGAGGGCAAGGGGTAAATGATCAATTACTTAATAAACATAATGGGTGTCCACAATCAAATTAAAGGGACAATCAGCAAAAAGTTGAAAGGCCAAAATAACAGCAGCTAGTTCCAAGGACTAGTGGAGCTCTCCAAGCGCTGTGCGTGCAAATGTTGTTGCACAAGCGAATGAAGCGCTTTCAGCTTTTCTAGGGGGAGGGGCCACTGGTCAATCCATACGGGCTCTAAGGATTGCCATACCAAGGGTAATGCGGAGGGCAAGGTGGGTGGGGGAGGGTTTTGGGCCATTATATATTAATATCGAGGGTGGTGTCTAGCTTTACAAGTAAGTCACGGCCCCAAATACTGAGGTGGATAGGGAGCACAAAAGGGCGGATTGTAGCAAGGGCACGGCCTCCTGGTTTAGAGACCGTGACCCAAGACAAACTTTGGCACCCGGGTTTGCTACCCCCGATCCCCCACAACTCTTTAGAAGGAACTGTTGGCCAACCTACCGGCCAGTCCTGATCACGAATCACCGTAACATCAGCTCCAGTGTCCACCAGCCCTGTAAAAGGAAAATTATTTAAAAGAAGTGTTAACTCAGGTTTCGAGGGGCGGAGCGACATTGTTAGAGCAACAAGTGGAGAGGACGTGTCGTGAGGTGGCGACTGAGACAGCGTCGATCCAAAGCCGCCTCCGCTCCGGGCTCGATCCTCTGCAGCTGGCACATGATAGGGGACTAAAATCAATTGTGCAATTGACCGTCCACGTGGGAGCGTCTGCGGAAGATGGGTCCACGCCTCAACCTTAATAACGCCGGTGTAATCGGCGTCAATGACCTCTGGGATGACAAAAAAAACCCTGTTTCCCAGCGTGTGAGAGAGGGAGAACCAGACCCACAAATCCGGCAGGGAGAGGTCCCGTCACCTGTGTAGGTATGGCGCAAACCTCCCCCGGCAACTGAAAACCAGCATCCTCCTGCATAATCAAATCAAGCCCTGCACTTCTGGCAGTCGCCGCCCTCATGGAGTCTATGGATTTTAAGGCAGAGGAACAGTTGTCTGAGTGGGGAACACGCCCGTTTGGTCCTGGGCTCGGGGGGGGACCCATCGTGCGGTTTCCCGACACACTATGACACTGATTAGCCCAGTGATAGCCCTTCCGACACTTGGGGCACTTCTTTGAGGGGCGGGCGGGCGCCGTCGATGAGCAGCACTCCCGCTGAAAGTGACCCTCCTTACCACAGCGATAACAACGCTTCCCCTCCTTCCCGCTTTTCCGCAGGGCGGCGGCCAGAACCCCAGCTTTATGTGCTTGTGTGCCGATGTTTTGGCACACCCGCAGCATGTCCGACAGCTCTAGAACGCCAGCGGCTTGTGCTGCCTGGAGAGCATGGCGGCAATCCTCGTTCGCATTTTCAACTGCCATTTTTAACAGAATCTCCTGAGCTGCCGCAGGGTTATCCACCTGTCGGAGGATAGCCTCCTGCAATCTGTTGGTAAAATCCATAAAGGACTCTGATGCACCCTGATGGATACTGGCAAAGCTTTTGGTAGGCTTGCCTGAATCTGGGACCTTCCGGAAAGCATGCTGGGTGCAGGCAGAAATAATGGGGAAGACGGCCTGAGGGAGTTGAGACTGCATCTGAATGGTAGCAAACTGGCCCTCCCCTGCCAAGTGCTCATAAATGACACCTTGCTCTCTATATACCTGGGCTTGGCGTTCCGCCATCTGCCGATACTCACTAAGCCAAATAACATACTGACTGGGCGTCAGCATCATGCGCAACAGCGCTTTCCAGTCTTCCGGGACCAGGGTGTACCCAGTACCTAGCCCTTCAAGGAGACCACGTACATACGTGCTAGTCAGGCTGAACTCACAAATCGCTTTCTTTACGTCTCTGATCACCGAGTAAGGCAAACTGACCCAGTTTGCAAGCTGGTTGCCCTGGCCATCATCCTGCCAGGTCACCGGGCAAACTGAGACCAGATCAGCTAATTCCTCTGCTGTAAGATCTGGGTGAGTCTTCGCTGCGTGAACCATTTGTTGCACCAGCGAAAGCCCCTGAGCAGACGCGGACGATCCCCTGGGGGACCCCGGAGCATGGGGCCCCACGGGGGGACGGTGATCACACACTGGCTCCAGAGGGGAAGACAAAGGAGGCAGCAGTAATTGAGGCACTGGGGGCGAAGCAGGGGGAGGGATGGCTGCAGGAGCGGACGGGGGTGGCAAGATCGGCAGCCCCTCTATTGGCGCGGGAGAGGGTCTTTCCAAGGCGACATGCTGTGTCGCATCGCAAGGAGGGGGGATGGCTGCAGGAGCGGACGGGAGTGGCGAGATCACCAGCCTCTCTATTGGCGCAAGGGAGGGCCTTTCCGAGGCGACACGCTGTACCGCGTCGCGGCAGAGGTGCCAGGCATGTAAAGCCTGCACGGGCGCCTGAGGCTCTTTGTGCAATGTCTGGCCCAACCACTCCCAGTCCGCTAGCTTAAGGGTTCCGGCTTCAGGGTACCACGGGCATTGGGCACTCACCTCCTGTAGCAGGAGAGTGAGTTCTCAAGTGGGGCAGTCATGCTGAGCCTTACGCAGCAAATACTGTAGCTCATTGCGGTGTTGCACTTGCAAAGCAGAGAGGGAGCTTCCCATACTTACCACAACGAAAAATACTCACCGGGATCCGCGAAGTGGATGAGTGACGTGTCTGAAATCCTTGCCGGGCGAGGTGAGTGCTGAGGCCCCCACGTTTGGGTGCCAGTTGTTGCGGTCCAATACAAGACAGCACAAAGCTTTAAGCAAGCAAGCTGGCTGGTCTGCCGACGGCTGCCCCTGTCAGCTTTCCACCCTCTCCTTTATTCTTTCTCTCCCCCCGCGCATTACATTCTCCAACAGATAAAAAGAATACAATGACTTTGTTCAACATTCTTATTTACCAATTTCTATCTACCGCATTCCTTGCTCTCGGGCCTTGAGCCCAGTCCTGGGAGGCTTCCCACGGTTCATGTCATCTGGGCGAGATTCCAAGGTTCATGTCCTGGAGAGGAGCCGTGTGTGCACTGCTCCTACACAACACTCTGGGTGTGCCCTGAATGTTGCCAAGTGCATGAACCTTGTATGAATGCTACACTCCCCTGATATTTTGGAACCTTTCATCTGTCTGGTGGGCTCAAGCCTCATTCTAAGCAGCGATCTACCTGGAATGGAGCTGGCTGCTCCCCACATTTTCAAGCCTTCGTGTGGCATATTTTTCTGAATCTTGGCACGTGAACACTCTCCCTATGGGATATACACGGTTGTTCAGTCTACTAATGTGAAATTAGGTTGCTCTTGGTTTTGGAAGAAGCACCTACCAGTTGCCTTCTGAGGGAAGGGTCTGATGATATTAGTGGCTGGCCTCTGGAAGTGACTTTGTGGTGTTCACACGTTGTGCGGTATCATGCTCCATGTCTTGTATAATCAAGTGATCCTGCAGGGGAAAAAACTCTCTGTGGTGCTTCCACCCTCTGATTGCCCAGTGAATTCTGTGTCTATTGTTTTGTTTGTCCTTTTTCACCATTGTCTTAAGTTTCTTGGGGATTGGGCCTCTGTCTCTATCTTGGATACTTAGAGAGCTCCCAACACCATAGTATCTGAGTACTTCACAGTCTTTATCCTCACAACACCCAGTGAGGTAGGGAAGTGCTATTATTATTGTTTTGTTTAAACACAGATGGGGAACTGAGGCCCAGAGAGGCTAAGTGACTTGCCTATGGTCACACTCAAAGTCTATAGTGAAGCAGGGAATTGAACCCCGGTGTCTCAAGGCTAGGCTTATGACCTAACCACTGGACCATCCTGCTTCTCTCAACATCAAGCACCTTGTCATTGCTTAAAAATAATAAAACCTCTTAAAACCCTATGTGGGGAAAAACTTGTTGAAACCCTGGCCTATGATTCTATGAACTACGTGCAAGATTCAGGTAATGGGAATGAGCTGTCTTCCCTGATGCTAGGCTGCAACACAAATAGTCTATAAGACTGCACTGCGATTTACTCTCTTCTATATGTTTTGCGATGTTAATTCTTCCTGCTGACTCATTGACCGTATGCTTAAAATTTTCAGCTTGTTCCCTAAAGGTACTGTCCCAACAATCTTTTCCTCTCCCTTGTTTTCATAGCTGATGTCATCCTACTTCTTCTTAATTAAACTGATAGCTTGTGTCATGCTGTCATTTTTGCAGCCTACATTAGTTATTAGAAGCATGATTAGATGATGAATCACTTGTCTTTTCCTAGGAATTCACTTGAATCTCTTTAATATTTCATATGATGTGGATACTGTTTCCCCTTTTTGAAAGCTTCTCTATTTCTGAAACCTCAGCCAAACTGGGGTTTCTGTGGATGTCCAAGTTCTATTATACTGTTTACTTTGTAAGCCTGGAGAACTACATGCATCTCAGTGTGAAAGATGTGAATATAACATGCAGCATTAAAGAAATCCTTGGAAAAAGAAATCCACTTTAATGGCCTGTTTCCAAGATTCCTATTGCTAAGAGGTCATCTCTGAAGTATCCTTCTCTGGATAGTTGCTTTTGCCTTGTGTTGAGCTTTTACATTACACACAAACTTATCATCCAACCTGAATTTATGTATATCATTATCTTAACTAAGACCAACATTATCTGCTTTGCATTTATGTTTGTTCTGGAGTCAAAGTAGATGAACTAAATGACTATTCAACACAAATTGGTCTTGGTAAAGGCTTTTCAATAACATTCTATACCAAAAGTTAGAGGTGATGTAATGAATTTAGAACTTTCTATCAAGGCATGATAACTTGAGCTACGTGAAAATTTTCAGCTGAAACTTTTTTCAAGTGAAAAAATGAAGATTAAGTGACACCGAAATATTTCACAAATGTGTGTCAGTTTTGCCAATTTGTTCATCTTTGGCGGGGAGGGGGAGATTCTGAAGAACTCAAAATATTCCCTTTTTTCATTTTTGAAATGAAACGTTTTGATCTGATTTGAAATACTTTTCATTTTGCATTTTACTTTGCCTTCAATTTCATTAAAAATAATTTTAAAAAGCTCAAAATTTAAATGAAATATTAGGTTTGGGGTCAAACAAAACATTTCATTTGACCTAAAAGGATAGGGTTTTTTTTCCAGAATTGCCTGCAACCCAAAATATCAGTTATTTGGCAAGCTTTGATGATAACTGCTACAAGTCAGTTAATGCCTGGTCCTGCCAGGTGTTAAAGAGAGCTAGTCAGAGTTTTTATGTCAAAATAATTTTATAATAATTTTTTGAGGGGAGAAGGGATTGGAAAAAATGTGTTTGTTTTCAAAATTTCTTGGACAAATAATTAGCTTTTATTTTACTAGCTCTAGTGATGAATAGCCTCAATATAGTTATATATAGGGTGTAGCTATATTATCTGTTTGCTGGCTTCCATATCTGCATTGGCTGTTGCCCATCCATCAGTTGTTCTATGTAACAGGTGAAATTTTGTTTTGCCTAAACAAACCTTAATATCAGCAAGAGTCGAGGCAATAGACAATACATTAGACTAAAGGCCCCTCCTTTTCCAACAGAACAAATGTCTTTTGGAAATCCATTTGCTGCAGTATTATTGGGGTGCCCCTCTGGCCTTAGTCCCACTGAAATAAAAAGGAAAAAAAAAGCAACACAAGGATCAACATTTCTATACCTCATGCAAAATAATCCTTCATTTGAGCTGCTTATCTGAGAACCACCTCTTGGATCTCAGGTGAAAATGTAGCCTTCTAATTAATTCATGAAGTTACATTACATTTGATATAATATGGTTTTAGAATGCCTCCACATTTCCATGGTTTAATTGCAAGAAGATTAAATATAGTTGATTGTGACAAAGTCACAGGAAAAGTAGCTAATTAAAAATCATATGAAAACAACAAGATGATTGGAGGCTGACAAAGCACCTTAAAGCTATTAATGATTTATATTAGAAAAAACACTCCAAAAACAATTTCAGAGAATTGTAAATTATGCATAATCGAGCTTTCATATATACCAGCTGATACACACACACACACACACACACACACACAGAGTATACTAACATGTATTCATATAATATAACCTATTTGCAAGAAGCAATAGAATTTTTATGAAAAATAGGTTAAATATATGCTGTATTTTACTTTTGGAATAATTCATTGTCTGTAAAAGCAACCGGTTATAAAATACGTGGGCCAAATTCATCCCTAGTTTGACTCTATTGATGTAAGTAGAGACAAGGGATGAATTTGACTATGGCACAATGTCAAAGATCCCTGGAGATGCTAACAACATTACTGCTATTTGAAAGCACTCTTGTCTTGAACCATCCTCTAGTGGTCACTCCAGAATCTGAAAATGTTTCTGCTGTGCAGGTTGGCTGCTTAACCTGATTCACTGACTTTAAACTAACACGTTCCAGAGTGTAAAGCTTTAGAGCATGTTACAAAAAGAAAGTAGTTTAAAAAACTCCACATTGTTTTGTTAGTTAAAAAATAATCTTCCCCACCTTTTCTGAAGGAGATGCTGTATCCTGCAGACATGCCTGAAAAGCATGGTTGTCAAACCGCCAAGATTGTACTGGAGTCTCCAGGAATTAAAGATTAATCTTTAATTAAAGATAATGTCATGTGATGAAACTTCCAGGAATACATCCAACCAAAATTGGGAACCCAACTGAAAAGAAATCAGTCCCCTTGCCATTAATAATATTTGTTTTTCGATAGCACCTACAGGCCCGATCATGGCCCTGTTGGGCTTGGTACTAACAGAACAAAAAGATGGTTTCTACGTTGAAGGGCTTACAATTGACAGTGAATGGGTATTTTTTCCAGTGAGTGAAGTACTACTGTACGGAAAGTGTGTTCTTCCTGGCCCGTTATTCTGGCCACGTCACTACCTATCTGCTCTATTTTCGTACTGCATCGTCAACTTCCAACATTGCCAGCCTCAACCATCAGCTTCTTCTAGAACCATCTTCATACTTTCTAATGTGCATCCTCTTATCTGTGGGACACCCTCCTACAAGGTGGATCAGTAAAGCCATTACTCAGACACCACTCACTTAGCCATGACATCTATAGAGTCCTTCCAGCTGATAACAGCTTGGCAGGAAGCAAGCTGTGAATACTTCCACTGCAGGGCTTATCTAGAACAACAGAACAAAGAACCTCTATGCTTAAACCACACACAGATAGTCTATGAAAATACAGGCTCACATTGCTGTCTCCTTCTCTCCCTTCCCTCAGCCCCCAGCCCGATTTATTGGTTTTACCTATATGTAATATCTTGTCTTAAGCGTTCACAATCTTAGTTTAGGGACTCAATCTTTTACTTGTACAATGTCTAGCACAATGGAGCCCTAATCTATAATGTAAATAATAGTAATTAATGACTGTTCAATGTCAACTTCAGCCATTTATTTTTTTAAATACATTTCCTTCCTATTTTATTAATTACACCTTAGTTTATTAAGGCTGAGAGAACTGTAAACATCTATGTTACTTCCACCTGTAAAACAACTGTGCAATGAGTTGACCAGTTCTTAGATACCCCAGTGAAGGATGTTGCCTACAGAGCTGCAACAGAATGAAAACAGGCTGCCCAGCACCACTTTTCTTTGTGCTTATTCATTGATCGCTGTCTTATTGTCTTTTTTTTTTCACGCTTTTAATTCACCTTCTCTGAAAGTGTCTGCAAGCCGGGGAGTGGTGCTAATATACATCCACTGAGGGACATTGTAAAGTTTTAAAATGGTGATTGGGTGTTTGGGAGGGGAATGGCAAAGTGCTCCAAGTTTCCATGAGCTCACACCTCATATAAAAGGTGAACAAGGGATTTTCTCCACCCATGAAGTCCCAGGACTGCTGTCATTCATTGAACAGTTCCTATTTTCATTGCAAATATTTCACTATAGTAAAATGGGTTTGAAAAAGTTAAAATACCATCCATTCCCTCAGCCCTAGAGGTGGTCTCTGCCTGTGCAGGGTCAAGCAATGCTGGTGGGTATTATGGGATGGAGAAGTTAGCACTGCTGCTTGTCCACGATGTGTGAATGAAATTCATACCTGTGGAAAGGGCCAGCAGAAGTCCTGTGCACCACGTCTGTAAGCCCTAAAAATAGGGTTTAATTTGGATTTAGTTGGTGCATAGACCTTGTATTGTCCCTCTGCACAGGGATGATTTTCACTCTGAAGGAACAGAAGACTTCATTCTCCAGTGCTTTTGCTCTAGCACCTTCCAGGAGAGTTACACTCACAAAATATAAAAATAAAAGATCACTTTGTGGTGAATGTACTGAAGCCACATTTCTACAGAATCCACTCTGTCCTCACTGCAGCTGGTCCACTAAATTACCCACTAAATTATATGCACGCAGGCAAAAAGTATGCCATTTCAATGCGATACGTGTCAGTCTTTCTGATGCTTTGTAGTTTTAGATGTTATCTGAGCAATTTTCTTGCACCTTTTCCTACTGAACAGTACATTAATTACATTATAATGGAGACTGGGCAGGAGGGGCCGTATTTCCAACAGTGATTGAAATGATCTCACATTGGCTCTGAGTATATACTTATAACAATAGTGATATTCAAGCCCTTGTTTTTACAAAGAATTACACAAATACTTAGTTTCACACACTGTGAGTAGTCCCGCTGATGCTAATGGGATTAGTCAGTGCGTAAAGTTCAGCAGATGCATCAATCTTTGCAGAATCAGGTCCTAAACCCTAATCCTATAGAGCTTTATATTTTCTAAACATTATACAAATATGAATTAAATTACTTATTGAAATAGCATATTCCAGCACTTCCTTGGCCATCTAGAAAGGTAACTGTTGTCACTTTGTTGCACATCATGGCCACAGAAATCAGTTCTTTCTACTCTAAATCTCTGTGATCAAGCAGAGCTCAAACAGAATGTCCCCAATGACTACTGAAATGTTTCATTCTGGAAATGATTAAATGAATTGTTTCCAAACTTCTTACATTGTTTTTCCAACCAAAACAATTAGCGAAATCAAACAGAGCCGTGAATTGTTCTGATGGATCCAATTCTACACTTTTTGGCCAAAAAAAAAAAAACGGTTTTGCACAAGAAAATGTCACCCAGCTCTACCAGTGACTCAGTTGAGCAAGTCTTATTCTGTCCAGTAGAGAGCAGTGCATACACAGGGCCTGATCCAAAACCCACTGAAGACAATGGACATCTTTTAATTGCTTTCAATGAGTTTTGGATCATGGCCAGACATGCTAGCCAGTTTGTTACAGCTTTGTTATTTGGCACACAGATTAAACTTGCTTCACTGAACTTCTGAACTGAAACAGTATATAGTAACAGTGTGTGTTGGGGAAAGCGAGAAAGGAAAATTTGTGAAGAAATCATTATTTTCCGTAGTGGGGAAATGGAGAGAAGGGGATTTGTTGGTGATAACTCTTGGTCCTTGTTAAAGTTAACCTCAGAGGAGAAAAAAATGGGTTCGCCTTGTTTTTCTTCTTTATGGTGTAACTTTTTAAAAATGAAGATGGAACCTGGTGCATACTCTACCAAACTAGCAACGTCAAGACTTTATTTTGTTTATTCCCCACCCCCCATATCATCTCCTCCTGCATGTATATATGTATATATGCAGGAGGAGATACTATTACGGAGGTCTTGTCGTACACATATTAGATTGTATGGTTTGGGGGGCAAGGATTGTCTCATTTTGCTGTATATAAAGCACCATGCAGATCTATGACCCTATACGCAAAAAGTTAAATAAATGCTACTGCTTCTTAAAGCCAAAACAATAAATCTGCGTCTCAGTGTCTGAATGTGAAATGTCCCACGAATATGTCTGAGACTAGAAAGCCAGATAAAGCAGCAGTTTAATCAGGTTAAATATCTAACATAGGCCCAGTTCAGCAAAGCGCTTAAATACATGCTTAACTTTAAGCACATATGTTATCCCACACATACTCAGCAGGCTACTTAAGGAAGTGACTAAGTCCCATTGCAGTCAGTGCTGAACTGGGACCTGGATGACCTATACATGCTAAATTAGAAATCATTTATTAGTCCTAGTCCATAATGTGGACTGTTTGCTGCATTCTTTTGAGATTCAAACACCCCATATACTTAAGTTAGAAAGTCAATCACTGTGAAAGTACTTTTAGCAGGAGCCATATAGAAAGGCATTAAGAAGCAAAATGCAAAGTCCTATTGACTGACTGATTTCATGGCATACTGTCATTATAATAGTTCCACAATATATAATCTGTAGAATGGCTTATATGTACTGACAGCCCACACACTGCAGTGGTTTCCAAGGAGATGTTATAATGTGTCATGTCAGTGTCTTGTAGGAGTATGATGCAGGCTCCATAAGCCACTTTTAAATTTCCACTGCTAGAGCTTTATGAAACTATCAGTTTATATGCAAACTTCTCTTCAGTCTCCACTGCAGATGACGATGCATATTCTGGAATATACTGGAATACTGTATGCAAGCAGTTCTCAAAGTGTGGGTCGGGACCCCACACATCTCCTTGTAGTCTGTTCATTTGGCTGTGTACAAACTCAAATATGTGCGAATAAGTCAAAATGCCTGGCCGTAGTTGCTAAGGAACTGCAAAGATTTCCCAGAAATAAACAAAGGTAAGTGTTGTTTTCATGATTGAAATCTTTCAAAGGCATTGGACTTCATACATTTACTCGTGCTGTTTTACCATTTTTCCACGTTTTTTTGCCGCAGATGCATGGACGTGATCGGAGCTATGCACAATCTTCCGGTATCCTGATCTGAATGATCTCCCGTTTGCCCGTTTGTCGAGTCACACTGTCAAGCGCATTGAAATAGTAGCCATATAATAAAAGTATTAATTTTAAATAAACCAATCCGGTAAAAATATCAATCCCAAAATGTCACTGTCTAGAGGTCTAAAGCATAAAAGAACAGCGACTTCATTTAAATCTGGATGGCTGGATGAGACTATAGAGATGATTACACCAAAGTCACAGAGCGTAATGAATCATAGAATCATAGAATATCAGGGTTGGAAGGGACCCCAGAAGGTCATCTAGTCCAACCCCCTGCTTGAAGCAGGACCAATTCCCAGTTAAATCATCCCAGCCAGGGCTTTGTCAAGCCTGACCTTAAAAACCTCTAAGGAAGGAGATTCTACCACCTCCCTAGGTAACGCATTCCAGTGTTTCACTACCCTCTTAGTGAAAAAGTTTTTCCTAATATCCAATCTAAACCTCCCCCACTGCAACTTGAGACCATTACTCCTCGTTCTGTCATCTGCTACCATTGAGAACAGTCTAGAGCCATCCTCTTTGGAACCCCCTTTCAGGTAGTTGAAAGCAGCTATCAAATCCCCCCTCATTCTTCTCTTCTGCAGGCTAAACAATCCCAGCTCCCTCAGCCTCTCCTCATAAGTCATGTGTTCCAGACCCCTAATCATTTTTGTTGCCCTTCGCTGGACTCTCTCCAATTTATCCACATCCTTCTTGTAGTGTGGGGCCCAAAACTGGACACAGTACTCCAGATGAGGCCTCACCAATGTCGAATAGAGGGGAACGATCACGTCCCTCGATCTGCTTGCTATGCCCCTACTTATACATCCCAAAATGCCATTGGCCTTCTTGGCAACAAGGGCACACTGCTGACTCATATCCAGCTTCTCGTCCACTGTCACCCCTAGGTCCTTTTCCACAGAACTGCTGCCTAGCCATTCGGTCCCTAGTCTGTAGCTGTGCATTGGGTTCTTCCGTCCTAAGTGCAGGACCCTGCACTTATCCTTATTGAACCTCATCAGATTTCTTTTGGCCCAATCCTCCAATTTGTCTAGGTCCTTCTGTATCCTATCCCTCCCCTCCAGCGTATCTACCACTCCTCCCAGTTTAGTATCATCCGCAAATTTGCTGAGAGTGCAATCCACACCATCCTCCAGATCATTTATGAAGATATTGAACAAAACCAGCCCCAGGACCGACCCTTGGGGCACTCCACTTGATACCGGCTGCCAACTAGACATGGAGCCATTGATCACTACCCGTTGAGCCCGACAATCTAGCCAGCTTTCTACCCACCTTATAGTGCATTCATCCAGCCCATACTTCCTTAACTTGCTGACAAGAATACTGTGGGAGACCGTGTCAAAAGCTTTGCTAAAGTCAAGAAACAATACATCCTCTGCTTTCCCTTCATCCACAGAACCAGTAATCTCATCATAAAAGGCGATTAGATTAGTCAGGCATGACCTTCCCTTGGTGAATCCATGCTGGCTGTTCCTGATCACTTTCCTCTCATGCAAGTGCTTCAGGATTGATTCTTTGAGGACCTGCTCCATGATTTTTCCAGGGACTGAGGTGAGGCTGACTGGCCTGTAGTTCCCCGGATCCTCCTTCTTCCCTTTTTTAAAGATTGGCACTACATTAGTCTTTTTCCAGTCATCCGGGACTTCCCCGGTTCGCCACGAGTTTTCAAAGATAATGGCCAATGGCTCTGCAATCACAGCCGCCAATTCCTTAATGCTTATTAACCTTCGTGAAATATTCACATATTCACATATGATGTGTATATTGTTGAGATGCCAGAGCTTCGGGAGAATTTTCAACAGGAAGAATGTGGAATGATGTATGGAAGTTGGATTTCTTAAAGTGTTATCTGTCAAGTAAGTCTCATATAGATGGTGTAACAAGACTTAGAAACAAAAACCCTTCCTTATGGAGCGGATTGCTTAGCATGATTCTTGAAAGTCCAGCTGAAAAGCAGAGGAGGCAAATTATCTTGAATGCAAGCGCTCAAACCCAGAAGAAATCAAGGTACTAATTGACAGTGTGTTGTTGTCTATTAGAATGAACAGCTCAGTGCTTTCTGTTCAGGATATTAATGACCATATGGAAAAGTATGTGCGCATACCAGCGAGCTGGAGAAGTAAAAATTATGCTTTTGAATTTCTTGTAATTATCAACTGCATTGTCCAAAATGACCTCATGCATGAAATAGCATCGGCAATGTTTCATACTCTAGCAGTTGATGAAAGCACTGATATATCCATTAACAGATACTTGATACTCTACTTTAAATATAGATCCATAAATTCTGCAGACTATAAAACTTCGTTTGGTGGACTATTATGATTGCAAGAATGTGATGCCGTTTCAATAGTGTCTGCAATCAAAGAATTTTATAAGAAACACCAACTTGATCTAATGTAAATGCTGATGTTCACATCTGATGGTGCCTCTGTGATGTTGGGCAAACTCAATGGCGTGGCGGCTCAGCTGAAACGTGATATTCCACACTTAGTCCAGCAACCTTGCGTTGCACACCGGGAAGACTTGGGGATTTCTGAAGCATGGAAAGAGGTCAAGCTGATAAGAGACATCGATACCTTAATGAGAACTGTCTACACAGTGTTCTGTCGGTCATCCAGGAGAAAATGCAAATTTCAGGAAAGAGTGGATACTTCTGAATGTGAGTCAGTGGCTTTCAGGCCACTCAGTGAAGTGCACTGGTTATCTAGGCACTTTGCACTTGGAGCAATTATTCGCAACTATCATCCTCTTCTGGAATATTTTGAGCAAGACAAAGATACTGATCCAGTTTCTAAATACTGCCACAAAAAGCTGAATACCATGGAATACCGAATAACATTAGAAGTTTTGAATGACGTTTTGTTGGAGCTGGCTTCACTATCCACGCTGCTCCAGAAATGGGGCCTTACATCTCTTGAAGCATTTCACCTTGCCCAAGGTAAACTGAAGAAGATCAGAAGACAGTGCCTTGGAGATTCAGTCTTATGGAGTGACAAAGTTAAGGCTCTCTTAGATATGAGCTCTCAAGAAAATAATGAAATTGATACCAGTTCCATAATAACTTTCATAAACATCTTGTGTGCACATTTGGCAGACAGGTTTCCAGAGGATGAAGTCCAGGAGTGGTCCACTTTTGATTGTGAAGCAATAGTTAAACGTGACTTCAATTTTGGAATTCATCAGGTCAAATCCCCATGTTCAAAATACAAAGACTTTATTGCTGAAGAGATTGTTATAGTCAGTCAGTACAATGACTTCAAGTTTGCAGTAGCCGAAAGAATCAAAAGCCAATTGGTTTTAAGTTTCCCAGATATGGTGACATTTGCTCACCAGAACGAACAGTTTCAGGAGCTTGCAAAGTTGATGGATATTGGAGGAACATTCCTAGCATCAAGTGCAGACTGTGAGCATGGCTTTAGCTTAATGAACACTCTAAAACACAAACTACGGAGTCGTTTACAAGTAGATCATTTGGACATGCTGGTGTGTATTAAGAGTTACCATCTGGATGGAGGACTGATAGATCTGGACAGTTTATATTGAATGGGCAAATGAAAAAGATCGCAGGGAAAAACAGTAAGGTTAGTTTAGCAGTCCTTGACATTTCGACCAATAAGGAAATTAAAATGCATTTGTAATTACATATGTTATTCTTGGCTGATAATCATTTATTGATATTTTTTAGGAAAATTTTAAATGTAAAACACAAACTCTTGTTTTTCTTTTTTTACTTATGATGTCTCTATCTGAAAACCCATATAAATTGACATAATGGGCATATTTATTAAATTGTCTTTATTATATGTTTATCAAAATCTTTTCGGACATGTGTATAGAATGAAAGGTGAAAGTGGACACCAATGGGCAGAAGCCTATGGACTGATAATGATCATGATTAATATGTGCTTGATATATGCTCGTGATTTTCTATAAAAAAGATCATAAAGCATAATGCTTAAAACTAACTTCTGCTTCATGAAGAATGGTTAAGTTTCCTTTTTCTAAGTATTTTAAAATGACATTTCTAAAATAACATAGTGTAAAACTATTATTATCACAAATTGCAAATTAAAACTTTTTAAATGTATAAGCATTTTACTCGCTTGGGAGCATTTGCCTCATGGTGCACAAATTTGAACTCTGCTTCAAAAATTTGCACAGAAGACATTTTTTGCACACACGGCCTGTCAAAAATTAGAAGGAACATCGGTCAGGACCCCATTTTAATAGGGTCTCCAGGGCAGGCTTAGACTTTCTGGGACCCAGAGCCGAAGCTGAAGCCTGAGCCCCACTGCCCACGCCTGGGTCTGAAGCCATTGGGCTCAACCTTCAGTCCCTCCTCCTGGGGTGGTGTAGTGAATTTTTGTTGTTAGAACAAGGTCGTGGTGCAATGAAGTTCGAGAGCCCCTGATATATGCAGTTCTGGGGCCCACATTTTAAAAAGATGTTGAAAAATTGGAGAGGGTTCAGAAAAGAGCCACAAAAATTATTTGAAGCTGGGGAAAGTGCCTTGCAGTGGGAGACTTGAAGAGCTTCATCTGTTAGGCCCACATCTGTCAGGAGAGTAGAGCTGGTCAGAAAAAGTTAGATGGAATCCTTTTTCACTGACAATGCAGGTCGATTGAAATCAAAGCACTTTGTGAAATTGACAAATTTCTTTTCAGAGGAAAAAGGGAACAAAGTTCTGATGATGTGCAAACATCATGTTCTGACAACTTTAGCACAAAGTATTTCAATTTTTCCTTTCAAAATGACATTTTCAATTTTTTTACTTTGTATTAATTTTATCAATCTATAGATAAATATATATAGATATACATAGATAGTCTATATTGAAGTGAACTTGTCAAAACTAAGTATGTTATCAATCCAAAACAAAGGGTTTTGGGTTTTTTCCAGAGAGTTTTAGAATTTTGAGGTTTTATTCCCAACTGAAGCAAAACCAAATTTCAAAATCCTCCATGAAATGGAATTTTTATTCTCTGTACAGTTCTAATTGATTGTACTGTGTGGTGCCTTAACAGGAAGAAAATGCCAGGTACTGCAGGGCTGGCAGAGAAAGGCATACCAAGAACCAATGGCAGGAAGCTGCAGGTAGGAAGGTTCAGACTGTAAATGAGGTACAAGGTTTTGGCAGTGAGGGCTGCTGACCACTGGAAAGGACTGCCCAAGGGAGGTGAGGATTCTCCAACTCTTGATGTCGTTAGGTCAAGACTGGATGCCTTTCAGGAAGCTATGCTTTAACCATACACAAGTTATTGGGCTCCATGCATGGGCAACTGGGTGAAATTCTATGATCTGTATTATACAGGTGATCAGACTAGATGGCCTCGGGGTCCCTTCTGGCCTTAAACTATGAATCTATCAATGCTGCATTCATGCTGGTCAGGGAACTCCACCCATTGGCATCACTGTATTTTTCCGCCCAAAGAATGAACAGAGAATATACAATAAACATCTACAGTGCAGGTTAGAGAGGAAAATGTCTCTCCTCTGCTTGCCGGTTAAAGAGCAATGGGGAATTTGCACTAATTTTCTCTTTCTTTGTGGAGGCTTGCATTAGTTCTGCATTAGTTCTTACCTCTTGAGTACAAATAGGTCAGAACTATTTTCATGGGCTAAATACAAGTGAGGCATTTGCTAAGGGCTAGACTGTGACCTGAACTACATGCCCATGCAAAAAGGCAATGGGGAATTAGAGCTCCTTGTACATGGATTACCCAGATGTTCGGCCCAGGTGCATAGGAGTAAGCAGGTGCTGCATGTCTGTTTGCTTCCCTCTGAAGCAGGTGGTTAGGGAGGAGTGGGGAAATGGGTCAGTCTTGGCCCTACCCTCTACTTGGTGGGCAGTGCATTTCAGCGGGTGTGGGGATGTCAGAATTTCCTGCTGGTATAGGACAACAGCAAATTACTTGCCCCAGACCGAGGAAGAAATAGGGGAGAAATTATTACTCAGAAATGAGTCTAAGTCAGTGTTTCCTCAGGGCTATTTACCAGCTACTTTGTAGCTTACACACCACCTTTGCTTAAGGCTCTCTCTAAAATCACAATTTAACCCTACAAGAAAAATGTCCAGCTATCATCTCATCTAGTCTACTCTATAATATATTCTGCACATCACCATGGTATCTGAATGCAACAAAATAAGCATTAATAAGCACAAAAAAATGGGCGGGGGGGGGGCAGCTTTCATCTACCCAAAAGATGACTCCACCCTAAATCTTGCCCACCAGGTTCTTGGGATCATAATAGTGCAGTAGCACCAAACATTACCAGTTTTGCTCTCTAAACAGCAAACTATCTATCCAGCCTTCCATCTTCAGAGGTTTGTGTTCAAGAGGAAGAAGGGAGGCTCCCAATATCACACCAGGTGTACAAACATTAAAATTAAAAGCAAAGAAACAACTCAGACTTGAATAGGACAGGGTCTGATTCTCTTCTGACTTACACAGGCATCACTCCATAAACTTAAATGGAGTTACTCCCAACGTACACGAGTGTAAGCAAGAAGCAGAATTAGGCCCACAATATATGACCTCAGAGTTCTGCTGCCTTGAATAGGTCCCATGAGTGGGACTCTGGTGTCTTTTAACATCCCTGTTTGCAGGGTCTCATTTCTTATCTCATTTTACAGAGCCCAACCATTCTTGTAACCCTGGAGTTAATACTGAACAAGCATCCTTTCCTGAGTTTAAGAGTCAACAGTCCTCCTCCCTGAGTTGGGTTATAGCCCAAACTTTCTCTCTTCCCAAGTCAGGAGTCCCTCATTCTCCTCCCGGAGCTGGGTTATGATTCAGGGCAGCTGTAGCTCTCAGTCAGCTTCCCTCTGTCTCCTTTTTACCTATATATACAGTGTCCAACTTCTGTTGGTGAGAGAGACAAGCTTTTGAGCTACACAGAGCTCTTCTTCAGACCTTTTCACCTCGCTGGGTCCTAGTTATGAGTGAGAGAAGAATATACTTTTCCCACTGTGAGATGGAAAAAGAGGCTGTGTGGTTAAGGCTGTAGATTGAGTCAGGATTTGAATTCAGGCACTGCCACCAATTTCCTGCGTGCCCTACAGCAATTCATGAAGTGAGCTGTAGCTCACGAAAGCTTATGCTCAAATAAATTGGTTAGTCTCTAAGGTGCCACAAGTACTCCTTTTCTTTTTACTTAATCTCTGTGTCTCCGCTCCCCATCTGTAAAATAAGGATAATAATAGTTCCATTCCCCTACCCTTTTCTTCCATATCTATTTAGGTAGTGAGCTCTTTGGGGGCAGGGACTGTCTTTTACCATATATTTGTACAGCACCTAGCACAACAAGGCCCCAACCTAAGTCAAGGTCTCTATTCACCAATGTAATATAAAAAATAGCTAATAATAAATGAAAATAATTCTAACCTCTCTTTTTTTAAACAATTACAGCCAAAATGGCTGAAGTTTGGCATTTTAAACTTGACATGAACATAGTCCTCTCTGGGGATTTGTGACTTTTTTTATTTTAAAAAACCTTACAAAGTCTAGAATTGTAAAAATCTAGGTTCCAAAAGCAATGCCACCCTGCTGCATTATTATTTCCTGTTACTGTTTTCAGTTAAATTTGTAGTTATATAGTCTAAAATGTATACAATAAAACAAACAACAAGCGTAATATGACCAAGTTAACATTGCTTTTTGGAAATGTAACTTTTGCATTTTCCTGTCTCTCAATGGTTTTGAGACTAAATACATTTCCCCCATTTAATTGTGTGCTAAATAACATCAAATTGCTGCTAAGTGAGAGCAATTTAAAACAAAAATAACTAAAAACCAACCAACAGCTATAAAAATAACTCCAGTGGGTAGAGCATGAAAGACTTTCTATCATGATGATTGAGGATTAGCAGTTTCATATAATCATCTGTACTTAAATGCAGTATTGCCAACCCTGAGCATTCAAAAATCACGTCAGGCGCCCAAAATCTTGAGATTGAGTCTTAAAAATCATGAGACTTTATAAATTTGGCCATACTTCAATTGTGGGATGATTGTCAAATAATTGTGGCTGAGTTGCGGACAAAGACATGGAAAATAGTGGAAAAGTAATAATATAGTTGCAGTACTTAATTAATTTAATGAACAAATTCATTGCAGTGATTTGGAAAACCCAGCGAAGGCCTATTTGTTGAAGAAAAGATTGTGGAACTATAGAATCACTCCAGTATTATATCATGCCTGCTCATTTTTGATAACCAGACATTTTGCTGATACTATATTACCAAACCCCAGGCACTATCAGCTCGGATAGATGGGGTTCTACTATACTAATGGGGGGAAAAGTGTGTTGCAAACCTCAAAATGTATGCAAAACTGTGGCCTGTGCAAAGTAAGCTATTTAAATCAAAATTGCAATTGAAGCCTAATATTATGGGATCTGCAATTTTGCAAATTAAGTATGACTTTATTTATATATAATTTTTGGCCTTTTAACATTTGCTTTCTGAACCTTTCGGTTGAACTCACTTTGGACACGTTTAGGTTTTCTCCACAAACAAGAGAGCCAGAATGTAGGGCTTGTCTACATAGTAGGGTAATTTGCACTATAGGGATGTGGTTTATAAAATGCACTAGCATGTCGCACATTAACTGGTCCATGTAGACCCTGTCGGTGCACAGTAGAGGTTCCCTAGTGCCCTTTAACATAGTGCTGAAACAGCATGAACAGCATCTACCCAGACCAATTAATGCACAACACGTTTGTGCGCTTTAGAAATCACTCCCCTGTAATGTGGATTACCCGACCATGTAGACAAGCCCTTAATTTTTTGTTTTAAATGAAAGCTGGCATTCTCACTCGATTCCAGGACATGGGGCTTTAAGAAAAAACACCAAAGACCATGAAACTCATGATAAAATTGCAACTGTCGGTAATACGGTGGGGCCCAGGAGTATCAGGGGGCCATTTATTTTCAAAATTCATGCGCTACAACAATTTCAGTTTCGAATCCTCTGATTTTCAACACACTTCAGTGATTGGTTGGATTTTATACCATTTGGTTGCTTTTAGGATATTATTTGTCCAACAACTGCAAAGCTGACTGGCTGTGGTTGGAAGGATGAGTGATGCACCTTAGCTTTTTCAGGACTGTTGCTTTAGAGGATGAAGAGTCCCTCTGACTTCAACGGGCGTCAGCTCAGTCCCAAGATGCATAGTATAGAAGAAGTTCAGTATTCTTGTTTCTTCGTCCTCTCTTTTGCAGTAACAGTGCATGTTCTATCTGCTTGGTTCACTGTTTCATTACATCTTGTGCAGTCATTTACACTGGTGCAAAGTGAGTGAAAACTGAATACCAGTACCACGGGGCAGCCTTATATACCCCCAGGCACTGATGTAAATGATTATACAAGGTGCAGGGCAACAGAGATCCAGACCCCGAAAGCTCTATATTTTAAACTGGATACAAGGTGATTTTATATCTTCCTCTACCCAATGGCATTGTTGGCGATTGCTGTTTCTAGCTTTAAGTTGTCAGGGCATCTCATCTGTTTCAGTATTGTGGATACCTCCGATGCTCTGTGTTAGAACACATGGGATCAAAACTCTCAGGCCTTGACTTTAATAGGAAAAAAAGTGTGTTAGCTAGTAGGAGTTAAGAAAGTGTGGTAACGAACACGCAGTCAAAACCTAGTGAAGACAAGGGAGTTTGCAGTTTTCACAAGTTAACAGGTTGAGGTAAAGACTTTGCGGCAGCTTCCTCAACCCGCTAACTTGTGTGAAAACTATTTGTGTGAAAACTTGTCTTCACTAGGATTTTACCGTGTAGTGGTTACCATGTTTTAGCTAGCATGAATTTAGAAAACATCTTTTTTCTTAGTGAAGATGTACCCTCAAAGGTTCTGACCCGTTTAGGGAAACCGAGGGCTTCTTTACACACCTCTGATACCAAACGGTTATTTTTGAGCGTTCCATGGTGTGTTCCAATTGCATTCTTAATTTTGTGACCACTACTATAGTGTGTTACAGCCATGCATTTCAGCGCTGATTCATTTCTTCTTTAAAAGCCATTGCATCTAATATGGGATGCAGGGCTAGTTCTAGGCAGTGTCACTGAGAACTGCAACGCTTGGTTTAATATTCATTTTGTGTCTGCCTAAAATTACTTCGCCTTTATCTCTAATGTAAGCCCCGTGGCTTTTTTCTTTCCTTTGTGTCCATCAAAAATAAATGCATTTAAAAAAACAAACATTTTGGAACCCTGATATTCATCGGGCTCTGTTACTATGTTTCTCTCCAGCCCTAAGGGCTTTAATCTCATTGCTAAAGCAATTAGCAATGGTTTTTAATGTATTTTTTATTAAATGCAAAAGACTGTTAATGGCATGTTAAATCTGCCCGGTTAAGAACAGAATCAGGAAAATGTAGCAGTGTAGGTTAGTGCACAGAGCTCTACTCTGGGACTCATGAGACCTGAATTCTATTCCTAGCTCTGTCACTGACCTGCCATGTGACCTTGGGTGAGGTTTTGTGCCTCTGGGTATATATTATGGCATACATTTTTAATGATTTACACAGGAGTGGTGCGGGGGGGGACGACTTGTGGGAGCTACAGCCACCCCCAAAATTGCCTTAGCTTCCCTGTAGCCACCCCATAGCAGCTGCTGCTCTCCAGCCATCCAGCTCTAAAGGCAGAGCAGAGAGAGCTGTGACTGCTAGTCTGGCGTCCAGCTTCAGCAGCGGCAGAGAAGTAAGGCCAGGCAGGGGGCTGGGGTGCCCGAGAACAGCCCCCAGCCCATATCCCTGCCTGCCGGAGTGCACCACCCCGGATTAATGGAGGGTCAGGGGCTCTCCACAGCAGCCTGGACTGACCTGCTTCAGCCCAGGCTCCTGGACCCTGCTCCCCACAGTCCCTGCTCCCTGTGGGCTCTGCTAACTCCAGAGCTGGGTTCCCCTGCCCAGGCAGCCGTTACCGGCTGCAAGCAGCCAGCGCCCCACACTGCTTAGCTCCTGCTTCTAGCCTCCAATCTGACCAGGGGACAGGGCCATGGTGGAGGTGGGGTCACAGAGAGGGGCACGGCCTTGTGGCCAGGGGGGCACAGCTCCCCCATTTTCTGTTTGGCCCACTTCAGCCTCCCTCCCTGCCCCACACCGGGAAGAGGCTGGTGCCACCCCTGGATTTAAACAATAATAACAGCATTTTTAATAAGAACTACAGGAACAGACTAAACACGTGCACTAACATTACCATTTCCTTCATTTTTGTTGCTTTAACAATTTTTGCTTTAATGGTCTAGGGTCTTTTTTTTTAAAACAAAAGACAAAAATACTGTTTGCTGTGCATAGAAGGCACTTGTTCTACAGCTCTTGGGCCTGTGGGTTTCACGGCCTTAGCTGGCTTCATCAGCTGGGAGAGAAGATAGTGCAACTGGTGCGAAGATCCCCAGTGGCAATTATGGGGGGAGAAACACCCATTCATAACCCTTCTGGAGAGATGCCAGTTCTGTCTGGAGGAGGGGCATATATTTGGGACCCTACTTCTGTCCATATCTCCCATGCAGCTGCTTCAAAGTGATTACTATAGCCCTATGCTGTAACCACCATGGCCGGAGAAGTACAGATGGTAACCTGGGGACAGAGAGCTTATTAGCATGAGTTTGTTGCCTCCCATGCCATAAGTGACTCCACGACAACCTCCCATAGAGCAAGGGTGGAATCACTCTGTGACAGCTTCTGCCACGAGACGACAGTGTTCTGGGTTGGATGGCCAAGTCCAGAGTTGGGTTAGATGGCAGTAAAGGTCTAATGGGCCTTGTACTCCCACGTTAATAGGGTCCTTTGTGTGTGTGATTTGCCTCTTTTTTCCAGCTGTGCACTAAGAACCTGATCTCGCAGGGTACCAAATCAATGGGCTTTAAGGGTATTTGGCACCTTACAGCCTCAGGCCTTTAATTAGTCACACACTTAACTATCTGCTCACACATTCACCGTGCATCAATCTGTAGGTGCGTACATGTAGGCTTAACACAATTCGCTATTGCTCAATGCACAGTTTTCATATTGTCAGACCTAGTTACATCAAAACCAATTTATTTTCAAGCCAAACAAAGTTTTGAAAGAGGGCAATGCCCCGGCCACATCTCAGGCTTCAACTTCTAGCTTTGGTTTTCTTTCTATAATGGACACATATTTTTCATCACACACTCTCCCACAATAACTCAAAAACAGATGAAAGGGCTTTGCTCAAACTCCCCTCTCCTTTTAAAAAGCCCCAAACCAAACACCCCAGGCTGATAAGCATGGCAAATATCAACCCATAGACACATTTTTCAGAAAGTCATAAGCATGTGAAAACAGGTTATAATTAATACTTCTGTAACCTTAAGGAGCAGTTGTGAGCTGCCTTACTGGTCAAGTAAAATGCCTCTTTCCTCTTTGCATGGACTACCTATTTCACAGGAAAAGGAGGAGAAAAACAGCCTCCATGGGCTGCTACTCCCCTTCTCGTGTATGTGGGTGGGGAGTGGCAGGACAGACAGTGAATAGGGAGAGCCTTGAGCTGGCATGCGAACTACAACATGTATAGGGCTGGTACAGATTACTTCCCCCTGGAGACTGGGAGAACCAGGAGCTAGATTAGGAACTGGATTGTGGCACAGTCTGCTCCTGGGGCAGTGCAACTATATGCTGCCCCTTGCTCAGGGCTTGATGCAAAGTCACAGTTGTGCCCTTAAGTATTTTGTCACCTTAACTACAGTGGTTACCAGGCACTGCTAGAATGAGGCAAATGTAACTTTGTAACTACTGAAAATTAATGGAGGGGTTGTTTTGTTGAGGGCACTGCTTGAAATATGCTTTGGTGACGTTAGGATAGGGTTGATATTAGTTGTTTGCTACAATGGGTTGGGCTATGTCAACCCCGCTGAGACAGGTCTGGTGGGCTCTGCAGTAAGCAGTCTGCAGGCCTTCAGTGGGTATTGTTTCTATCAGCATGTTCTTCAGGAAAGTTCAGGTAACGTTTCTCTCTGCTGGCTACTGTTTTACACGCAGTTCTGCTCAGGCCTTTCGCCAGAACACAACAGTGCAGAGGCATGTGACCTCTTCGGAGAGCTGGGCAGTCTTCCTCCAGCATCTGCTGTGCTTCATTTCAGAACCCAACGTACTCCCATGAAAAATCAAATGCTTTTTCTGTTTCCAGCTCTGCACTGCATCACTCCAATTTCACGTTTATATTTTTAAAAAAGTTTAACACTGCAGCTACAGTGCTTAAGTAGACAAATGTTAATCACTGCACAGCTGTGTAGATTCTTGTCCCAGGTGAGGAGTCCAGATTCCACAAAATCTAAAATTTCACTGAAGGGTTAACATTTCTTCCATTGCAAAGGTAAATTGATCATGTGAGTCTAAATTTCAGGAACTAGAGAGTGCTATGATGCTACCAAGTGACTTGGAGGGAGCTGGCAACTAAGCCATATGGGTCTTGGCTGGAGAAAAGAGAGGAAGAACTATTACTCAGTCACGGGCTTTGGGGGAAGAGAAGAGACAAGCCCAGCAACTAAAGGACTGGTGAAAGTTAAGTCCACAAGACTAGGCTGGCCCATGGCAGAGCTAAATGTGTCCTGTGTGATGGACACTGCACAAATAGGATGCAAGTGTAACCCACATGCCTGATAAGGAGAGAGCTCTCTTAAAGAGATCTAGAGAGATGAAGGTGGCGTGTGTGCGTGTGGAGGAATGTGTTTGCCTCATTGTTGCTCTGCAGACGCACAGTTAGCATTCCATGCCCAGAAGTTTCTGGAATTGGGTGTGGTAGTTTTGGGCATGCTCAGTAGGTTTCCTGTAGCTGGATTAATAGACTGCACTGAGGGCAAGTAGTCAGGGCAGTTGCTTTACAAAAGGACAAATGACCTATGTGCTGGGCTCAGAGAAATTTAACCGCAGAAGCAGACTGTTTCCCCCCCTACCTCTGGAGTGTTTTATACCATGTTAGTGATATTGTTAACTTTCCAACAGGGAAGCACTGGCAATGTTTGTTATAGAAAGGGGAAATTGAGAGAGAAAATTAATTTTTCCTTTTAATTGTATATTCTGAATGTTTGATTTTTTTAGCTAAATTGTTTTAGTCAAATTGTCTTAACCAGTGTGGTTCACAAGCTCTTTTCTTATTTAAATGCAATGGTACAGAAAAAGTCATCTATATTTTGCTATTCTCAGTTTTGTGTTTTTCTTGTAACGGGGTTATTCATTTATGCACGTAAGACTGGTTGGTTAATTAGGTAACTAGCTAATTGAGTGATTCCACAGTCCACCAGAGGTTCCAATGGCAGACAACAGGAGGGATGTTTTTGCTACAGTGCTTTTGAGTCAACAGACTGTACAGAATTGATGAACAAACACTAACCGTGTCTCAGGTAAACTCGTTGTGTTTCTGTGAGGACTGACCTGTTTAGATTTAATTTGGTTTTTTTTTTTATATTTATATATAACTGTGAAGCTACTGTGTGTGGATCATGAAGTAGCCTCATTTAGTAGAAATTAAGCTATTATCTTTATTCTTATAAAGTTGGTACTTAGGATTAAAGTTCATTTCTCTTGTTCTTTCTGGGCTTCATTGTGAGGAGGCTGACCCTGTGCAATCCTTGCTGAAAATCCCCAGTGGCTGAATTCTGGGTCTCCCATTGACTTTGTCTAGAAGTTGTGTTGAAGCGCTGGGAGAGGGATAGTAAACTCCAGGCCACTCAAAGTTTACACAGACACTAGGAGAACTGATTAGATGACGTGGACTCAAGTGCCAGCAATATGCAGATGACACACAGCTCTAATTATCTTGCACTGCATATGACTACCAGAGCACTAACACAAAGGTGGCCGAGCGCTTGGGCGAAATCAGCTCATGGATGAAGAACAGTTGGCTCAAGCTGAACCTGAGTAAGACAGAGGTGATGCTGGTGGGCAGAGAATAGCACTTTGGAGAGCTTGCGGCCATGATGCAGTCGTCCTTGGTTGAAGGTTCACATCCACAATTGGTCAGTTCAATCTGTAGTTCAGGAGTGCTCCTGGATTCTTCATTGACATTAACCTGAAGACTACAGCAATGCATGAACACCTGGACATGAAGCCATCAGTCTTTAGGAAACTCCAACTAGTACAGAATGCTGTTGTATGTCACCTCAGCAACACAGGCTACCACAAGCAAAACAAACCTGTCCTACACTGGCTTCCCATAGAGTATCAAGTCTTGGTCTCAGTCCTTATCTTCAAGGTGCCCAATGACCTGGGCACAGCATACCTAAAAGATTGACTAAAGTGGTGGCTTTCAATGTTTTCATTTACAGACCCCTAAAAAACTTTGAACAGAGGCGTGGACTCCTTTGAAAAATCTTAGATATAGTCTGCAGACCCCAGGGGCTTGAAAACAGCTTGAAAACTGCTGGAATAAAGCTCTGGGACAATGACCATGATTGACAACTCTGCTCCTCTGGCATAATGGAACTTTCTGCCACAAGAGTAAAACTTACCTTTGCAGGAGACAGAGCTTTCTGGGGTGCTGGTTTGAGACCATGGAATTAACTCTCACTGGAACTAAAGACCATCACAAACCTCACCACTTTCCACTCCAAGTGCAACACACATTTCTTTGCTCTTGCCTTCTCTAATGAACACAGAGCAGCCGGAACATATTTATTTTTTAAAAATAGGAAAAGACTCTATCAAAACGCTATACTGTACCCAGGATTTCCCTCCTGGAGAGAGGATGAGAGAGAACCACATGTGTCAGCTGTTAGTCACATCTCTTAATGCACTATGCAAAAACACTCCGATAGTTTGGTGAGGAAGGCTGTACGAGAACCTGAAGAGAATAGAGAGACTTTTTCTACTTGCATTCTCCTCTCATGTGTTGAACAAAAGTGTATGGGGAAAGGGGCATCATAAATGGCTAAATCAAATAAGGAGAGTAAGAATGCAGGAAACTGGAGGGGGGAGGGGAAGAGAAGGAACAAAAGGTAGAGAAGACAAATAGTTTTTGCAGGAAAAAACAGCTGAAACAGTATATTTATTTCACTAGTTCTTTTTAAACAAAGATGTGTTGAGGGTTCTATTTTTATTGTAATAATCCCTGTTCTCATCCCCCCGCCCTTTTATTTTTTTCCCTCTGTCTTCAGCAGCAGCTTCTCTTTTTCTGATGCATCTTTGTCTCATCTCTCCATTTTCTTTAGGGTTGATATAGACTTTCATCATCAATGGTTGTCTGGACCAGAGTGTTCTTCAAGTCCTGCTCTAGTCTTTAGAGTTTACATATGAATGAAGCTGTAATTTTCTCTGTTATTATGGGTTTTATTTTATAATCCTATAACATTTTTTGGATTAAGAATTGCAGATATTTTTCAGGGGACCATTCCCATGGACTCCCCTGGATAAAGCAGGGCTAGGACAGATTTTCCTTTAAGCCTAGGATTCACCATTAACAATACTTGCCTACTCCCACCCTTGGGGGGAAAAAGAGAGAATTAATCACCCCATAATTTGAAAAATTGTAAAAGGAACTGTTATAAATATAAAGGGAAGGGTAAACCCCTTTAAAATCCCTCCTGGCCAGAGGAAAAATCCTCTCACCTGTAAAGGGTTAAGAAGCTAAAAGGTAACCTCGCTGGCACCTGACCAAAATGACCAATGAGGAGGCAAGATACTTTCAAAAGCTGGGAAGAGGGAGAGAAACAAAGGGTCTGTCTCTCTCTGTCGGTATCCTGCTTTGCCGGGGATAGAACAGGAATGGAGTCTTAGAACTTTTAGTAAGTAATCTAGCTAGGTATGCGTTAGATTATGATTTCTTTAAATGGCTGAGAAAAGAATTGTGCTGAATAGAATGACTATTTCTGTCTGTGTGTCTTTTTTGTAACTTAAGGTTTTGCCTAGAGGGATTCTCTATGTTTTGAATCTAATTACCCTGTAAGGTACCTACCATCCTGATTTTACAGGGGTGATTCCTTTACTCCTATTTACTTTCTATTTCTATTAAAAGTCTTCTTGTAAGAAAACTGAATGCTTTTTCATTGTTCTCAGATCCAAGGGTTTGGGTCTGTGGTCACCTATGCAAATTGGTGAGGATTTTTACCAAACCTTTCCCAGGAAGTGGGATGCAAGGGTTGGGAGGATTTGGGGGGGAAAGACGTGTCCAAACTACGTTTCCCAGTAAACCCAGTTAGAGTTTGGTGGTTATTCTAAGGACAAAAGATAAAATTAATTTGTACCTTGGGGAAGTTTTAACCTAAGCTGGTAAAAGTAAGCTGAGGAAGTTTTCATGCAGGTCCCCACATCTGTACCCTAGAGTTCAGAGTGGGGGAGGAACCTTGACAGGATGAAAAACCTCCTAAGCTTATCTTTACCAGGTTAGGTCAAAACTTCCCCAAGGTACAAAATATTCCACCCGTCGTCCTTGGATTGGCCGCTACCGCCACCAAACTAATACTGGTTACTGGGGAAGAGCTGTTTGGATGCGTCTTTCCCCCCAAAATACTTCCCAAAACCTTGCACCCCACTTCCTGGACAAGGTTTGGTAAAAAGCCTCACCAATTTGCCTAGGTGACTACAGACCCAGACCCTTGGATCTTAAGAACACTGAACAATCCTCCCAACACTTGCACCCCCCCTTTCCTGGGAAATGTTGGATAAAAAGCCTCACCAATTTGCATAGGTGACCACAGACCCAAACCCTTGGATCTGAGAACAATGAAAAAGCATTCAGTTTCCTTACAAGAAGACTTTTAATAAAAATAGAAGTAAATAGAAATAAAGAAATTCCCCCTGTAAAATCAGGATGGTAGATATCTTACAGGGTAATTAGATTCAAACACATAGAGAACCCCTCTAGGCAAAACCTTAAGTTACAAAAAAGATACACAGACAGAAATAGTTATTCTATTCAGCACAATTCTTTTCTCAGCCATTTAAAGAAATCATAATCTAACACATACCTAGCTAGATTACTTACTAAAAGTTCTAAGACTCCATTCCTGGTCTATCCCCTACAAAGACAGACTATAGACAGACACACAGACCCTTTGTTTCTCTCCCTCCTCCCAGCTTTTGAAAGTATCTTGTCTCCTCATTGGTCATTTTGGTCAGGTGCCAGCGAGGTTACCTTTAGCTTCTTAGCCCTTTACAGGTGAGAGGAGCTTTCCCCTGGCCAGGAGGGATTTCAAAGGGGTTTACCCTTCCCTTTATATTTATGACAGGAACATTTTATCAGTAATTAAATTTTCAGCACTATAGCTGGAGATCTCCTTTCTGGATGCAGGAAGTGAAGTCCAGAGGTTACTATTGTCTGTGGATGGTACTGAGGAATCTTTTTATGAGAATATGGAATTAGGATATGTGATGGGTCTTTAAAAAATTGCTTATGAAATGTACTGGAGTGAATTCAAACTGGAACAGATGCAAATAAGGGCAACTAGGATGATCAGGGAATGGAGAGCCTATTTTATGAGAGGAGGCTGAAAGAGTTTGACTAGTTTAGCCAAGCAAAATGAATGGTGAGGGGGGATATTCGTAGATTCTACAACCAGAAGAAACCACTGTGATCCTCTAGTCTTACCTCCTGTATAACAGACCATAGAACTTCCCCAAAATAATTCCTAAAGCACGACTTCTAGGAAAACATCCAACCTTGATTTAAACTTTTGTCAATGATGGAGAAAAATATACATCTTATTTCCAGTCTGAATTTGTCTAGCTTCAGCTTCTAGCAATTGGATCGTTATACCTTTCTCTGCCAGATTGAAGAGCCATTATCACATATTTGTTCCCCATGGAGATGCTTATAGACTGCAATCAAATCACCCCTTAACCTTCTCTTTAGTAAGCTAAATAGACTTAAGGAGCTCAGTCTGTCACTAAGGCATATAAGGCATATTTTCTAATCCTCTAATCATTTCCATGGCTCTTCTGTGAACCCTCTCCAATTTATCAACATCCTTCTTGAATCGTGGGCACCAGAAGTGGATTCAGTATTGCAGCAGTGGTCACATCAGTGCCAAATAGACAGGTAAAACCTCTCTATTCCTATTTGAGATTCCCCTGTATATGCTCTTTTGGCCACAGTGTCACAATGGGAGTTCACATTCAGCTGATTATCCACCACAACCCCCAAACCTTTTTCAGAGTCACTGCTTCCCAGGCTAGAGTCCCCCATCCTGTAAGTGTGTGGGGCCTACATTCTTTGTTCCTAGATATATACATTTACACTTAAGTGTGTAAAAAAATGCATATTGTTTGCTTGTGCCCAGTTTACTGAGAAATCCTGGTTACTCTGAATACAATTGTTCTCTATAAACAAGTCAGGGGAATAAACAGCAGGAAGGGTGCAGAGTTATTTAAGCTAATGGACACTGTTGGCAGATGACCAAATGGTATAAACTGATCATAAATACATTTAAACTGGAAATTAGAAGAAGGTTTCTAACCCTCAGAGAAGTGAGGTTCTGCAACAGCCTTCCAATAAGAGTAGTGGGGGCAAACAACCTAACTAGTTTCAAGACTAAGCTTGATAAGTTTCTGGAAGGGGTTATCTGTGAAAGTGATAGCAGGGGCCTAGACAATGACCCAAGATTGCAAACCCTCCCAGTTTATTCCCAGGGGAATAAACAGCAGGAAGGGTGCAGAGTTATTTAAGCTAATGGACACTGTTGGCAGATGACCAAATGGTATAAACTGATCATAAATACTTTTAAACTGGAAATTAGAAGAAGGTTTCTAACCCTCAGAGAAGTGAGGTTCTGCAACAGCCTTCCAATAAGAGTAGTGGGGGCAAACAACCTAACTAGTTTCAAGACTAAGCTTGATAAGTTTCTGGAAGGGGTTATCTGTGAAAGTGATAGCAGGGGCCTAGACAATGACCCAAGATTGCAAACCCTCCCAGCTTGATGTCATGTGCAAATTTTATAAGCATACTCTCCACTCCATTATCCAAGTCATTAATGAAAATGTTGAAAAGTACCAGACCCAGGACTTACCCCTGTGGGACCCTACTATATATGCCTCCCAGTTTGACAGAAAACCATTGATAACTCCTGTTCAAGTGCAGTCTTTCAACCAATTATAGGCCAACCTTACAGTTATTTCATATTTCCCTAGTTTGCTTATGAGAATGTCATAGAATCATAGAATCTCAGGGTTGGAAGGGACCTCAGGAGGTCATCTAGTCCAACCCCCTGCTCAAAGCAGGACCAATCCCCAATTTTTGCCCCAGATCCCTAAATGGCCCCCTCAAGGATTGAACTCACAACCCTGGGTTTAGCAGGCCAATGCTCAAACCACTGAGCTATCCCTCCCCCCCCTTACATGTCATGTAGGACTGTGTCAAAAGTGCCACTAACATCAAGGTATATCTCATCAACAGCTTTCCCCCTACCAAATAGGCTCATAGCCCTGTCACAAGAAAATTAGGTTGGTTTGGCATGACTCATTCTTGACAAATCCATGTTGACTACTACTTATCACCCTGTTTTCCTCTATGTGCTTACAAATTGATTGTTTAATAAATTTTTCCAGGACCTTTCCAGGTATAGGAGTTAGGCTGACTGGACTATACTTTCCCAAGTCCTCTTTCTTCCCTCTTTGGAAGATAAGTACTATGTGAAGGAATATATCATTACATAAGTAATGGCTGCCGTAATACAAATGATGCTTAGGTGACGTAGTTGCTGGGCAAATTTGGTTGGCCTCTGATTGACCTAACCAGGAAGTAATCAAGATTGGGTTAAAATTAGTTTAAACAAGTTCTAGGTGCTCTGAACAAGGGTGAGTCTGCGTGTGTAACAAAAATAACAAGTTGCTCAGAAGATCTGCAAGTAGTCAAGGCTGCAAACCACCTGGAATATGTGGTGGGTTCTGCTTCTGCCTCTGCTGTGAATAACTGATTACTACTCATGGTACTTAAGTGGGGGTAAGAAATTGATTTCTAATTTCCCACAGTATTCTTGTCAGCAAGTTAAGGAAGTATGGGCTGGATGAATGCACTATAAGGTGGGTAGAAAGCTGGCTAGATTGTCGGGCTCAACGGGTAGTGATCAATGGCTCCATGTCTAGTTGGCAGCCAGTATCAAGTGGAGTGCCCCAAGGGTCGGTCCTGGGGCCGGTTTTGTTCAATATCTTCATAAATGATCTGGAGGATGGTGTGGATTGCACTCTCAGCAAATTTGCGGATGATACTAAACTGGGAGGAGTGGTAAATACGCTGGAGGGGAGGGATAGGATACAGAAGGACCTAGACAAATTGGAGGATTGGGCCAAAAGAAATCTGATGAGGTTCAATAAGGATAAGTGCAGGGTCCTGCACTTAGGACGGAAGAACCCAATGCACAGCTACAGACTAGGGACCGAATGGCTAGGCAGCAGTTCTGCGGAAAAGGACCTAGGGGTGACAGTGGACGAGAAGCTGGATATGAGTCAGCAGTGTGCCCTTGTTGCCAAGAAGGCCAATGGCATTTGGGGATGTATAAGTAGGGGCATAGCGAGCAGATTGAGGGACGTGATCGTTCCCCTCTATTCGACATTGGTGAGGCCTCATCTGGAGTATTGTGTCCAGTTTTGGGCCCCACACTACAAGAAGGATGTGGATAAATTGGAGAGAGTCCAGCGAAGGGCAACAAAAATGATTAGGGGTCTGGAACACATGACTTATGAGGAGAGGCTGAGGGAACTGGGATTGTTTAGCCTGCAGAAGAGAAGAATGAGGGGGGATTTGATAGCTGCTTTCAACTACCTGAAAAGGGGTTCCAAAGAGGATGGCTCTAGACTGTTCTCAATGGTAGCAGATGACAGAACGAGGAGTAATGGTCTCAAGTTGCAGTGGGGGAGGTTTAGATTGGATATTAGGAAAAACTTTTTCACTAAGAGGGTGGTGAAACACTGGAATGCATTACCTAGGGAGGTGGTAGAATCTCCTTCCTTAGAGGTTTTTAAGGTCAGGCTTGACAAAGCCCTGGCTGGGATGATTTAACTGGGAATTGGTCCTGCTTCGAGCAGGGGGTTGGACTAGATGACCTTCTGGGGTCCCTTCCAACCCTGATATTCTATGATTCTATGAATTGTTACATGTTTGCAATATGGCATGGGGCTCATCAGCCTTTGAACTAATAAAGATGCTTTCAGTTTAAATGTCAACTCCTGATCCTCATTGAGTTACATTGAACACCTCAGGGATAGTGTTGGGATTTCCAATCTGTTTGCCCTTCTCTAGCCCTTTGGACCTGACCTATCGTCCATGAGTTCTCAAAGATAATCGCTAATGGTTCTGAAATTGCTTCAGCTAGTTCCTGAAGTACCCTAGAGAGTGCATTTCATTAGGCCCTGCTAGCTTGACTACATCTAACTTATCTAAATATTCTTTAGCCCGTTCTTTCTTTATTCTGGCTTATGTTGTCCTGAGTGAACTCCTTCAGCTGAGCTGAGGACAAGCCAGCTCAGCCTCTAGGTAGGCTAATGAGCTCCGCTGGGTTGCAGTAGGAATGCCTGGTTGGCTGAAAGGAGCCAGCAGGCCTACTTTTAAGCTCAGCAGCTACAGGTTGTTGGCTGTTCAACACATGTGCCTGTACTTGCAATAACTCCTGTACATGCAGCTTCCTACCCTTGCTCTAGTCCTGTTTGCTTCTGGCTCAACTCCTGGTCCCTGCTCTAGCCATTAGGCCTGACTACCAACACCCCAGTTCTGATGTGTTCCTTCCCTTTTGTTGTTAACTGTGTGAAGCAACTGGACACAATTAACATTTTTATTAAAGACTGATGCAAAAGAGGCATTAAACACCTCAGCCTTCCTGGTGTCTTGTGTTATTAAGTCTCCTTCCCTGCTAAGCAGTGGATCGACACTTTCCTTCACCTTTCTCTTGCTCCTAATGTATTTATAGAATTTTGTTTTCTGTATTCTATTTTGTTTTGTTTTAGCTGAAGAGAAATCTACAGACATGGTCTCAGAAGCTGTACAATCTTCCAAAGGCAAAATTGCACTTGGCAATTGATTGTCAAAAAATTTTGATTTTTCTTGATTCAGAACAGCCAGATGGACACTATAAATCAGTTTGAAAACTCTGGTCCAAACTACATGCTCACAGATTCACACGCCTGCTTATAACTTCAGTGGGAGTTGGGAAAGTACATCCCAGGGCAAAATTTGGTCCTCTATATTTTTTCGCTTTCACTAACCTACTATTTTCCCTGGATAACCCTGTTTTTGTTTTGTCTATTTGTCCCTTGGATTTAACATTGGGTTAAATGAGGCACAAAATGAATAAGTCACTTGCCAAAAATGACACAACAAATCAGTGGTAGAGTGGGGATTAGAATTCAGAAGTCCTGTCATCCAGTTCCCTGCTCGTACTAATACGAATAAAGTTTAGCCATTGTTTATATATGATTTACTCTGGTCTGTTCTTTGCTATTGTGAAACCAGTGGCAGGAGCACAAGTTGACTAAGAAATGTTCTTAGAATCATAGAATCAGAGAAGATTAGGGTTGGAAGAGACCTCAAGAGGTCATCTAGTCCAACCCCCTGCTCAAAGCAGGACTAACCCCAACTAAATCATCCCAGCCAGGGCTTTGTCAAGTTGGGCCTTAAAAACCTTTAAAGATAGAGATTCCACCATCTCCCTAGATAACCCATTCCAGTGCTTCACCACCCTTCTAGTGAAACAGTGTTTCCTAATATCCAACCTAGACCTCCCCCACTGCAACTTGAGATCATTGCTCCTTGTTCTGTCATCTGCCACCACTGAGAACAGCCGAGCTCCATCCTCTTTGGAACCTCACTTCAGGTACTTGAAGGCTGATATCAAATCCCCCCTCACTCTTCTCTTCTGAAGACGAAACAAGCCCAGTTCCCTCAGCCTCTCCTTGTAAGTCATGTGCCCCAGCCCCCAGATCATTTTTGTTGCCCTCTGCCGGATTCTCTCCAATTTGTCCACATCCTTTCTGTAGTGGGGGGCCTGAAACTGGACAGAATACTCCAAATGTGGCCTCCCCAGTGCCGAATAGAGGGAAATAATCACTTCCCTCGATCTGCTGGCAATGCTCCTACTAATGCAGCCCAATATGCCGTTAGCCTTCTTGGCAACAAAGGCACACTGCTGACTCATATCCATCTTCTTATCCACTGTAATCCCCATGTCCTTTTCTGCAGAACAGCCAGTCAGTCCTCAGCCTTTAGTGGTGCATAGGATTCTTCTGTCCTAAGTGCAGGACTCTGCACTTGTCCTTGTTGAATCTCATCAGATTTCTTTTGGCCCAATCCTCCAATTTGTCTACGTCACTGTGGACCCTCTCTCTCCCCTCCAGCGTAGCTCTCTCTCCCCCCTAGCTTAGTGTCATCTGTGAACTTGCTGAGAGTGCAATCCATCCCATCATCCAGATCATTAATAAAGATGTTGAACAAAACTGGCCCCAGGACTGACCCCTGGGGCACTCTGCTTGATATCGGCTGCAAACTAGACATCGAGCCATTGATCACTACCTGCTGAGCCCAATGATCTAGCCAGCATTCTATCCACCTTATAGTCCATTCATCCAATCCATACTTCTTTAACTTGCTGGCAAGAATACTGCGGGAGACCATATCAAAAGCTTTGCTAAAGTCAAGCTATATCACGTCCACTGCTTTCCCCATATCCACAGAACCAGTTATCTCATCATAGAAGGCAATCAGGTTGGTCAGGCATGACTTGCCTTTAGTGAATCCATGTTCACTGTTCCTGATCATCTTCCTCTCCTCCAAGAGCTTCAAAATAGTTTCCTTGAGGACCTGCTCCATGATTTTTCCAGAGACTGAGGTCAGGCTGACTGGTCTGTAGTTCCTCAGGTTCTCCTTCTTCCCTTTTTTAAAGATGGGCACTATATTTGCCTTTTTCCAATTGTCCAGGACCTCCCCTGATCACTGCGAGTTTTCAAAGATAACAGCCAATGGCTTTGCAACCACATCAGCCAGTTCCCTCAGCACCCTCGGATGCATTAGATCTGGACCCAAGGACTTGTGCATGTCTAGCTTTTCTAAATAGTCCTTAATGTGTTCTTTCATCACTGAGGGCTGCTCACCTTCTCCCCATACTGTGTTGCCCAGGACAGCAGTATGGGACCTGACCTTGTCAGTGAAGACTGAGGCAAAAAAAGCATTGAGTACTTCAGCTTTTTTCACATCATCTGTCACTAGGTTGCCTCCCCCATTCAGTAAGGGTCCCACACTTTCCCTGACCTTTTTCTTGTTGCTAACATACCTGTAGAAACCCTTCTTGTTACCTTTCTCATCCCTTCCTAGCTGCAACTCCAGCGTTTTGGGCTTCCTGATTACACCCCTGCATGCTCGAGCAATACTTTTATACTCCTCCATAGTCATCTGTCCAAGATTCCTGTTCTTGGAAGCTTCCTTTTTGTGTTTAAGCTCATCAAAGACTTCACTGTTAAGCCAAGCTGGTTGCCTGCCATATTTCTATTCTTTCTGCCCATCGGGATGGTTTGTTCCTGCACCCTCAATAAGGCTTCTTTAAAATACAGCCAGCTTTCCTGGACTTCCTTCCCCCTCATATTCTTCCTACAGCTGTATTGGCATCAATGATGATGCTGGCGAATAATAAAGAGGTAAAAGAATTTTTCTGATTTGTGCTCCATGTAGAACACAGGGAGTAGGAGAATCAGTGCCTGGCAAACAACATCATCATTTGGGAAATGTGTGCTGTTACCAGAGTTCTAAGAGATTCTGACAATGAAGAGTTAAAGATGACATATTAAAAGTAGGCGACAGCATTGGTTTAACCACCTAGGTGCTTATCTGCATTTATTCTCCACCATATAAGACTGTCCCTGAGAAATAAGGAACTGGTTGTTCCAGCAACGTGTTAGTTCTGAAAGAGGTGTTTACAATGTATTTCAACAGAGCTGGAAGTCAATACAAGTAACTCATGCAGAATTATTTGGAATGCTATTCCTCTACATTTACATATGGTAATCAGTTTGGACTGTAACCTTGTAAACATTTAATTATTATTTTAATCAGTCATACATGTTATTTATTTGATTTTTTTAATTGAAGCATTTGAAATAGTACATAGAAGTAAACGAGTGGAGTAGTAATTGCTCTCTATAGTCACTGTCTGGAGAGCCACTCCTCCAATTCTATCCCAGACTCTCTCTAATCCAGTTTCTTCCCCTTGCACTCAACTGAACCACTCTCACCAATGTCTCAAATGACTTCTTCATGGCCCAAGCTCAGAACCAGTCCATCCTTATCATCTCAATCTGTCAGTCACCTTTGACACAGTTGACCATGCTCTCATTCTTGATGTTGTGTCCTACTGTGGCTTCCCTGACTCTGCCTTCTCCTAGATCTCTTCCCATCTCTCGCATTGCTCCTCCAATGCATCATTCAGAAGATCCTCCACATTTTCCCTCCAACTTTCTGTGGTGGTACCTCAGGCCTCTGTCCATGACTTCCTTCTCTTCTTTCTCTGTACCTTAGCTCTGGGTAATCTCATCTGCAAACAAAAAAATCAGCAACCATCTCTATGCTGATGAATGATATACTTCTTTACTCCTGACCTGTCTCCTTCTGTCCAAACTAAAATCTCTGACCATCTCTTTGACATCTCCTTGTGGATGTCCAGCCATCAGTGTAAGCTCAGCAAGGACAAAACAAAACTCCTAATCTCACTCCCTCAATGCAAAGCCCACCCTTCTCTCTCGATCACTGTGGACAATATCACTGTCACTCAGACCCATAACCTGGGCATCTTCCACTGGGCCTTCTCTCTAGATCTTCACACCATCGAGGCTGTGTCTAAATCCTACCAATACTTTCTGCATAACATCCCTAAATTATGGCATTTCCTATCAATCCACACAGCTAAAATTCTCATCCAGACTCTCAACACCTCATGTCTCAGTTACTGCAACATCCTCTTCTCTGGGCTTGACAAACGCAGTCTTGCTCACTTGGAACCACTCAAAATGCTGCTGCAAAGATCATTCTCTTAATCCATGTCACCTCTTGCATCCCTCCTCTGGCTTCCCCTTCTCTATCATGTCAAACACTGTTACTTCTCTTGTATTTCAAGAACACTTTATAGCCTATCATTTGTCATATGATATAAAAAGGTCTACTTCCATCTCCAGTCGGCCAATGATGCCAACCTTCATCACCCACTTCTTCAACTTTCAAAGAAGCACCTTCATGCTTTCTCCCGTGCAGCCTCTTATGCTTGGAAGGAGCTCTCCACAAACATCTGCAAACCTACCTCCTTCTTCTCCTTCAAATCCCTTCTTAACTCTCCTTTGCTGTAATGCCTATAAAAAGCTTGACAACTAGGTTGTTGGTGTGCTGAGACCACTGCTTATCATGCTGACCAATATTGTCTCTGTTTTCTTGTGTTCCCCCCGAGTCTGTATGTATCTATCTGTTGCTGTTTTGTCTTACGATATAAATGTAAGCTTTCTGCCGGGGGGGGGGAGAGGAGGTCATCTTTTTGTTTGTTGTTTGCACAGCACCTCGCAAAATGGGGTCCTGGTCCATGACTGGAGCTCCTAGGTGCTACAGTAATACCAGTAATAAATTGTAATAACCCCACTATAAACTGACATCTGATATTTGAGCCCAATAGATCATGAATCGGTAAAAAGTGTTTTGCCCTGAAATCTTTTGCCCTGTGAAATCTGATATCTAGGAAAACAGAACTGAAGTGGAGAGTTTGTGCCAGTTAGTCACAAGTTAGGTTAAACTAGGTTGATTGATAACTAGGAATATTCTATGATAAACCTAACCTGGACCTCTGAGTTGGATCACTGAGTTACTATGTAACTGAATGATTATGACGTGCAAGTAAAAAATGAATGTATGTACTGAATTATTTAGAAGTGGTTGTGTGGTCATACTGAATGACTTTGCTGCAATGGAGTTCCCTAACTTTGGTGAGGCAATAGACGGAACACATATCCCTATCTTGGGACCAGACCACCTTGCCAACCAGTACACAAACCACAAGGGGTACTTCTCAATGGTGCTGCAAGCACTGGTGGATCACAAGGGACATTTCACCGACATCAACGTGGGATGGCCAGGAAAGGTGCATGACACTCGTATATTTAGGAACTCCGGGCTCTTCGAGCAGCTGCAAGAAGGGACTTACTTCCCAGACCAGAAAATTACCATTGGGGATGTTGAAATGCCAATAGTTACCCTTGGGGACCCAGCCTACCTCTTGCTCCCATGGCTCATGAAGCCTTACACAAGCAGCCTGGACAGTAGTAAGGAGAGTTCAACTATAGGCTGAGCAAGTGCAGAATGGTGGTAGAATGTGCCTTTGGATGTTTAAAAGCTTGCTGGCACTGTTTGCTGACTAGGTCAGACCCCAGCGCAACCAACATTCCCATTGTTATTGCTGCTTGCTGTGTGCTTCATAATATCTGTGAAGTAAGGGGGAGATGTTTATGTTGGGGTGGGAGGTTGAAGCAAATCGTCTGGCATCCAATTTTGAGCAGCCAGACACCAGAGCAATTAGAAGAGCAGAGTAAGGCAAGCTGTGCATCAGAGAGGCTTTGAAAACCAGTTTCATGACTGGCCAGGCTTTGGTGTGACAGTTGTGTGTGTTTCTCCTTGATGCAAACCCACCCCCTTTGTTGATTTTAATTCCCTGTAAGCCAACCACCCTCCCCCCTTCAAAATAAAGTTACTGTTGTTTTGAAACCATTCATTCTTTCTTTATTAAAAAAAAATGAGATAGCGAACAAGGTGGGGTGCGGGAGGAGGGAAGGACAAGGGCACATTGTTTATTGTAGCCACACTAAAAATCAAACTGTTTGAATGACAGCCTTCTCTTGCTTGGGCCATCCTCTGGAGTGCAGTGGCTGGGTGCCCGGAGCCTCCCCCCCGGCTTTCTTGGGCATCTGGGTGAGGTGGATATGGAACTTGGGGAGGAGGGCATGCAGTTATACAGTGGATGCAGTGGGGGGGTCTGTGCTCTTGTTGGCTTTCCTGCAGCTCCAACAGACACTTCATCATGTCTGTTTGCTCCCCCAACAGACACTTCATCGCGTCCTGCCTCCGCTCTTCATGATCACTTAATGCTTTTCTGGCCTCTGCCACTGAATGCCTCCATGCATTAAGCTGTGCCCTATCAGTGCAGGAGGACTGCATAAGCTCGGCAAACATGTAATCGCGAGTGCATTTTTTTCACCTTCTAATCTGTGATAATCTCAGGGACGGAGATCATAGAATCATAGAATTGGGAGGGACCTCTGGAGGTCATCTAGTCCAATCCCCTGCTCAAAGCAGGACCAATCCACAATTTTTGCCCCAGATCCCTAAATGGCGATGATAGGGGGAGCGTAGAAACATTTGCACCTGGGGGTAGATAAAAAGGGAGAGTAAAATTTAAGACGATACATTTCTGAGAACAAAAGGGAGACTCTTTCACAGTGAATCAATCAATTCACAGCAGACAGCACATGTGCTTTAGGTACAAGGTTGCATTTTGCCTTTTATATTGAGCGCCTGCTGGTGTGGTGACACATCACACACACACACGGCTGGGCAACAGAATTCAGTTTCCAGGCAGCCATGGTAAACCTTTTGGTATGCAGGGTTGGCTTTTTACACCTTTATAACATGTGGGAATGTTTTCAAACTGCAGTGCCCTCCTTTCCCATAGCAAGCAATGGGTTGAGTTTCACATTTAAAAGGAGGGGCTGCAGTTTTCGGGTGGATCTGTAGCACACACCTCCCTCTCCCCACCACGTGGCTATTCTCTGGGATGATCCCTTCTCCCTTCCCCCCGCTGCGTGGCTATTCTCTGGGATGATCCCTTTTAGCCAAGCACAAACAGCCCAGCATGAATGGGGTCCTTTTACTGTTCCCTTACAAAAATACCCCTATTTCAACGAGGTGACGATGAATGATATCACTCTACTGAGGCTAACACACAAAGATATAGCCTGAATGTTGCTTGGATGCGACCAAAACCCAGGACCATTTGCTGCCATGCTTTGTGCTGCAATGATTCCAGAGTACTTGCTACTGGCTTGGCGCGGTAAAGTGTCCTACCATGGAGGATGAAATAAGGCAGCCCTCCCCAGAAACACTCTGTAAAGGCTTTCAGAGTACCTCCAGGAGAGCTTCATGGAGATGTTCCTGGAGGATTCCCGCATCATCCCCAGACATGTGAACAGACTTTTCCAGTAGCTGTACTGGCCGCGAATGCATCCCAATTCTTCAGGCAAATCAAACATTAGAGACTATTGCTTTTAAACCCTGTACTGTAGTTACAAATATGCACTCTCCAGAGGAGCCTTCTCCAGCTTCAGGGTTGGGGATCCTGCCTTGGGAGGGTATTGGCTCCAGGGTGATGAAAAGGTCCTGGCTGCTGGGGAGAACAGATTCACCACTTGCCTGCTGTGCATTCTCCTCCTCTTCCTCTTCCTCACCCACAAAATCCTCCTCCCTGTTGCGTGAGACTCCCCCCTTGCAAGTGTCCATGGACAGTGGTGGGGTAGTGGTAGGGTCCCCCCCCTAGAATGGCATGCAGCTGATGATAGAAGTGGCATGTATGGGGCTCTGACCCGGAGCAACCATTTGCCTCCTTTGTCTTTTGGTAGGCTTGCCTGAGCTCCTTGACTTTCACGCGGCACTGCTGTGTGTCCCTGTGGTATCCTCTCTCCAACATGCCCTGTGCGATTTTGGCATATATATTTTCATTTCTTCTTTTTGATCGGGGGTCAGCCTGCACAGATGCTTCTCCCCATACAGCAATCATATCCAGTGTCTCCCTTTCAGTCCATGCTGGAGCTCGTTTGCGATTCTGGGGGGACTGCATGGCCACCTGTGCTGCTGAGCTCTCCATGCTGACCAAACAGGAAATGAAATTCAAAAGTTCCCGGGGCTTTTCCTGTGTACCTGGCTAGTGCATCGGAGTGGAAAGTGCTGTCCAGAGCGGTCACATTGGATCACTCTGGGAAAGCTCCCAGAGGCCAATACCGTCGATTTGCATCCACACTATCCCAAATTTGACCCAGCAAGGTCGATTTTAGCACTACTTCCCTCGTCAGGGAGGAGTACAGAGGTCAATTTTAAGAGCCCTTAAGGTCGACAGAACAGGGTTGGTTGTGTGGACGCAGTCATTTTTAAAATCGACCTAACGTGGCTAAATTCGACCTAACCCCATAGTGTAGACCAGGGCTAAGCTTCCCTTGGCCTGAATAGGCTCCAGCACTGCCTCTTTTTTTAACCACTCTGTCACACTTCCTGGGTATAGCTGCTCTGTCTGACACTCCTACTCAGAAATGAGGCCCTACGCCCCAGGACCAGTCCTAACCTCCCAAGACATTCCAGTAACTTAAATACACCCTTCTCCTGGGCTCTACTCTTGTGGGCACTCTGATTTACAGTTTATCCCTTCAGGGACACGTGATATTTGAACCAAACAGATATAGACTTCGCAGAAAGATTTCTAAAAACAATCACTGTTTACTTTAGACTTCACATGAGATATACAGATCTAGGTTAAAAAACAATAAATACCTGCATGCGAATCCCCTTGCCTCAATTTCCTCAACATTCTTGAGCATTCTTTGGGATTTGCTCAGGGTCCTCTCAGGGTTCCAGTTTCTGTTCCTGGACCTTCCTTTTGCATGTCAGGGCCTTTCTTCCCAGACATGGAGTCTGTTCTCACTCCTACAACCAGCTTCCACATGGTTCTGGTCTGTTCTCCCTCTCTAAAATGGCCATTGAGAGAATCTTCATCTTATAATTTCCAGTTTCTTTTGTGAGGGAATGCCCTGGTCATCTTTGGATCTCTTATCAGGAGATCGGTAGGCTGGTTCTTCTGGGCAGTAGCCATCTCACTGACCTAAAGGTGCCTCCACTTGAATAAAGGGCCATCAAGGTTTAACAACCCCCCATTGTCAATATCCGTGGGAATTTCAGCCCACGATGGAGGTAGAAAGACAGCAGGGAAGGCACAGATCAGCCTTACAATCAAAATTGTGTTTGTAGTTTGATTTAAATACTACAGAGAGCTCGTAATATCAAACAGAATTAATAAATTGTACATAGATGCCCCAAATTGTCACAATATATCTATTGTAAATGTGCCTTTTACTGTTACAAAATTTGTAGTTGTCTGTGCTGTGGAGTTTTGGCTTTGAAAGAAGACTACTTCATTTTTCAACTCATAGCTGATGCTATATCATATTTATTGTGGCAGCTTATTTCTTTGTTGTAAGTGCTAGAATTACTGTCAGCCTCTTCATGGACAAGAAAGCACTGAATTGCCGTCTATTAAATGAGTGCTAAGAACATCTTTATAGATTCTTGTTCTCTTCCTCCTCCCTCCCCGCAACACACACACATACATCCCCCAATTTATTTATTTTATTTTGTTTTTCACAGCAGACCTGCTAGTCTGGTCCTTTGCTCCTCCTGAATAGAGTCAAGCAATTGTGCCAAACTGTGGCTACCAGAATTGCTGGAAATGAAAGCTGGTAATGAATGCTGCATGCTGATTAATGATCTGATCAAGGTAGTTGGTATAGTTGATGTGCAATTATTCATTTAAAAATAGAGCCAATGGACACAGATTCATTATGCATATCTCCTCTGTATTTTGCTTGGGTGACTCTCCTATCTTTCATATAATGCTTTTAAGACTTTGCAAGCTCTTTGGGGTAAGGATTATGTCTTTCCATATATGAGTACAGTGTCTAGCACTACAGGGTCCTGAATCTAACTGGGTCCTTTGAGCACTACTTCCATACAAACTGTCAAGGTTCCTTCGCCACTCTGAACTCTAGGGTTCAGATGTGGGGACCTGCATGAAAACCTCCAAAGCATACTTTTACCAGCTTAGGTTAAAACTTCCCCGAGGTACAAACTATTTTACCTTTTGCCCTTCGACTTTCGCTGCTACCACCAAAAGTCTAACCGGATTTATTATTGGGAAAGAGCCGTTTGGAAATGTCTTTCCCCCCAAAATCCTCACCAAAACCTTGCACCCCACTTTCCTGGGGAAGGTTTGATAAAAATCCTCACCAATTTGCATACGTGACCACAGACCCAAACCCTCAGATCTTAAGAACAATGAAAAAAGCAATCAATTTCTTACAAGAAGAATTTTAATAGAAGAAAAAGTAAAAAGAATCACCTCTGTAAAATCAGGATGGTAAATACCTTACAGGGTAATTAGATTCAAAACATAGAGAATCCCTCTAAGCAAAACCTTAAGTTACAAAAAGACACAAAGACAGGAATATCCATTCCATTCAGCACAGCGTATTTTCTCAGCCATTTAAAAAAATCATAATCTAACGCATATCTAGCTAGATTACTTACTAAGTTCTAAGACTCCATTCCTGTTCTGTCCCCGGCAAAAGCATCACACAGACAGACCCAGACCCTTTGTTTCTTCCCCCCTCCAGCTTTGAAAGTATCTTGTCTCTTCATTGGTCATTTTGGTCAGGTGCCAGCGAGGTTATCCTAGCTTCTTAACCCTTTACAGGTGAAAGGCCTTTTCCTCTGGCCAGGAGGGATTTTAAAGGTGTTTACCCTTCCCTTTATATTTATGACACAAACATTAAGCACTCCTCATAGGAGTGGTGGCAGGAGACAGAATTGAGACCAGAAAATGTATTTTACATGACCTAACCCTCAATATGGATTCAAGTGGTAGGAGGTAAAAGGCTAATGCATTACTCTACTGCATTAATTACAGCAGATTTCCTTTTAAATCCTGCAGGCCTATTCCAGGGCCTTATTCACTGATTCCTTGCACTTTGTGTGGTTATTTATACCAGAGCAAAACATCACCAGAGCAAAACATCACCAAATCAGGATCATGGCATTTTACACTCACTTTGCACTGATGTAAATAACTACACTAGGTGCAGTGACATGGAGATGCAGGCCCTCTGGCCTTACTCAGGAAAAACTCTGTATACCCTTCCATGTTACACCCTCATGCCCTGGGGTGGAACAAATCCACGAGAATTCAACAGAAGAGGTGTTGGTCGGGGAAGCGGAGGGAGAGAGAAGAACATGCGGAGGAGCTAGACAGTGATGGTGACTGTCCCCTTGTTTCCTGCTTAGATGTTACCAATCCCTCTGCAAAATCTTAGGAGTGTGGCAGACAGGTTGCAAAGGGAGTGCCTCTGGCTGTTGTCTGCTCCCTGCAACCTCTTTGATTACCCCTTCCAACCACCAGTGGCTGAACAGCATTAACGAATCCTCTGTACAGTAATGTCACGGATGATGTTCATGACAAAATACACGACAAGTCCATTCAGTAGGAAACACGGCTGCTGGTCTGGGTTACCCAGCGCTGCAAACTGGTGCTCAATGGAACATTCTATTACATGGTTGCCTCTACTCTGTTGGCAGCACAGCACTCATGAACCCTCCGCCCCCATAAAAGGCTCCTCATTGGATTGGCAGTTTGCTGTCCTGCCTTAAAACAGGACTTCAAACATGTTTGAAAATTCAAGATTCAGGATGGGACAATACGTCAGACGGGGGGCAGGGAGGGCTGGATTTAGGACGTCAGGGATTTGAGAGCTCCCAACCCCTCAGTCTTTCCTTTCCCCCTAATTCTCATTTTTCTGACCTACCTCCTCTCATCATTTCTCCCTCCTAGTGAGTCAGGATGGGGACATATGGTCAGTCCCTCTTTCCTCACCCTCCATCCTCCAGCTTGCCTATCAATACACCCAAACACCAGCTGACCCCCACATATCATAAGGACTTCTTACAAAGGCCCTGCTTGGCTTCAGGTCTTTTGGCTCACAAGTCCAACTCAGCATGTAGGGTCAGTTCAGAGCAACAAGGACCAAAGGTTTTTAAGACATATAAACTGGTACAGTGCAGCCCTGAGAAGAAAAAACAAACGGTTTTATGTGCCAGCACTGGACTCTCCAGTCACAGCAGGTGACATCCTGCACAGACTCCAAGGCTAGCTCATGCGGGAGCATTGTGTAGCACCGTGTTTAAAGCCCTGGGAGAACCACAGGATCTGCCTCCCTCTCATTCGCCCACACAAACACATAAAGGATTGAACACGGAAAATGTCCTGGATGAAAAGGAATAATTTTTGGATTGTGCTGTTGTCCGAAAGGCAGAGAGCTGAGGAGATTATGATGTAGGGGTAACGTAAGTGGGGATGCACACTTGCCTGAGAAGGTAAAAAGTCATCTGGAGCTGGAAACAAAACAAACTCCATTTCAAAGTGTCAAATGCCAGAATCACAGCATGTGTGTTTGGGCTGTCGCCTGCTCTTTGAGTGCAGCTGATGGCTGGATTCTCTTTCTGATAGAAATGCTGTTATCAGTACTTCACTCTGTTAGTGAAAGTAGCCATTCTGTGCTCTGCTGAGAAAACACCTTTTGATTAGTTTGCCTCTCATAACTTTGTAGGGGTAAAATGTGGACTGCGTATTACATAGATATGAGCCTGAGCCACAAGATTCAGAGCTGGCTGTGGATGTTCATAGCTAGCAAAGACCCACTATCTGACCTTCTGTGATGGGGCGTGCACCCCACACTGGCCTGGCAAGAGCTAAGGTGGGGCCACATGGGTTGCAAGCCAGGGAGCTGATTGATTAGGAACAGGCTCACCTGTGCTGGAACATGTGAGGCCTGTATAAAACCAGGAAGCTGGCTGCAGAAAGAGGCTGTAAGGAAGTAGGCTGCAGTTATTCTCTCAGTAGAAGGCGTTGGAGGCTGGCAAACCCAGGATGGAGCCAGCCAGGGGAAACAGCAGTAAGGGGTAGGACTGTACAGGGACTGTGACCCCTTGTTAAAGGGTCCCTAAGCTGTAACCCAGTGTAGAGGGTGGGCCTGGGTTTCCCTACCAGCCACTGGGCAGTGGCTCAGGTGCTGGAAGTGCCAGCCAGCAGGTCTGGAAAGACCTTGAATCCCTTGGAAGGGGATGACCTGGCTGGAGGGTTAAGCCACAAAAAGGAGACTGCAGACCCAGGAGTGAGTGGGGCTGCAGAGTGAGAGAAATCAGGGAGAGACCCCACGGGAGGGAGAGCATAAGCTGGGTGAGCTAAACCCCAGGATGGCTAGCAAGAGGAGCCACTCATGGTGTGTGGACCCCATAACACTTTCCCTCCCCACATAAAGATCAGGGGTGTTTTGATCTTAGTTTTTGGTCTAGGCCAATCTTTAGTACTGTATGCTAGAATGTTAAGTAGTGGCTAAATGGACACTCAAATCTATGTAGGTTCCTCCATTTGCTGTTTTCTTCAGTTGGCTCAACTTCTCTATAAGGGCCAACTATATATAAGGTTGGAAAGTTAGCTTCATCTAGAAAATAACAGTTTGCCAAACCAGCACACTGTTGCACTTGTGATGAGCCACTCATTTTATCCTCTTCTTTTCCCCTCCGTGTCCTGGTATTAACAGATCTGGCAAAAATCTGGTTTGGGATAGTTACCATGGAGTTTGCTTTCCTGTTTCATTCTTAGGCACACAGCCACTGGGAAGCTGGCGGGGGCTTGCAGATGTCTACGATAACAGTGCGAGCCTTTGGATCCAGTAGGAGAGCCTCAGTGTTCATTTAAAAAAAAATCTAGCTATTTTCCCTAGGTAGAGAGCCTTGGAAATGAGATCAGTTTATATGGCTCTACTAGGATTAAAAGAGTTCCACTTCCACAGCAGGAACCTGGGGAAGACCTTATGGATCCTCCTAATACAAGCCCATCTTTTAATAAAGTGAGTCAGTTAAGCTTGAGGGTGAATCATCTCACTAACCCTTCCCTAAATCATTAGCCTGGCTCTGTGTGGACTGATGTGATCATGGTGGTCGTTATTTATCAGGGCTGTTCCAAAAATGGTAAGTCCCAGTCTGCTTATTAAGTATTTCATTAGTGTCTGCCTTTGTCCACACTAGCAAATTCAGTGTCTGTTTTTTGGCAATGGTGCAGTTGCACCAATGTTAGAAACGGAGCACAAAGAAGTGTAGATGGGGCTCAGGTGAGTTGCAGCACTGTTTCCTGGGCTAATAAATGGCCCATCTGAAATGCAATGATGTTGTACCTATTGGCCCAGTTGCTGGATTCAGGCTAGTAGGGAAACTGCTTCCTAAAGCGATAATCCTCCACTCCAGATGAAAACCTAATCCTAGAGTGGGCTGAGCTGTGCCACAATGAAGCCTTTTTGACAGACAGCTGATCTACACTTCAAACTGGGAGTGTAAATTCCAGCTTGAGAAGCCATATCCATGCTAGGTCTGGTCAAGCTAGTGAGCTAAAAACTGAATGCAGCCACAGTGGCACGGGCAGCAGGAGAGGCTAGCTGTTCCGAATACACGATTAGAGTCTCAGATGGGTACATCCTCAAGGTGGCTAGCTCCTCCCGCTGCTTGTGCCACTTAAGCTACACTAATTTTAGCACATGAGGTCAATCAGAGCTAGCCCAGGTATGTCTGCTCAAGCTGGAATTTACACCTTCTGTTTGTAGTGTAGATATATCCTCTTGTACTATAAAAGACTGAATGGGCACTAGGTGTGAGCTTAGATTCCATGATGATAATACATAAGAAATACCCTTTTGAGACAATGTGTTACAGGGGGTATGATGTTGAGCAAGTTGCTTAATTGCCCCGTGCCTCAGTTTTCCCATCTGTAAAAGTGGGGGGCTTCCTTTCTGAAATGCTTTGAGATCTACTGCTGAAAAGAGCTATCAAAGAGCTTTGCAATTCTTAGTAATTGTCTCTCCAAAACAGGCTGAGATCTATTGATAGGGTGGTGCAAAAAAGCCTGTGCATTGAACACCGAGCATCTCTCACAAGTGCTAAGCAGGAGACACGATGCATTCAAGGCTCCTCCTCACCAGACGAAAGGACCGACGACCTAGAAAAGCTATGATGTGACTAGATTCTGAGGGGGAATAATTCTGGGTGCACACAGCACATCCTGCCACTCACTATGTGAAGCAGTTCAAAAGGTGGTCTGGGACTCCTGGCAGTAATGTCATCTGCAGGTACCTTTAGCAGGGCAAAGGGGATCAGGGGAAGGTAGGGGTGCACATGGTAAACTTTGAGCTACGGTGATAGCAGTAAATTCATGGAGTCGCTTTCTGGCTGGGAACAGGCACGCAGCATGAATTCAACTCATTTTTTCATGCTGGACGCATCAGATGAAAATAATTAACTGAAGTGACCGTGAATAATTTAGGTCTCAGCTCAAAAAGACTGAAGTTGTTTGTTGCAACACGTTTGGACTTGCTGCTCAGTTTTTGTTGCTATGGCTGTAATATCATAATGTACTGTGGGCTATGACTGGATGGCAAGTATCCAATTTTTAAAAGAGGTCACTTTCGTTGCTATTACTGATCCTCTTTGTCCACTGATCGCCTACTAAGTAGTAATTACATGTCACAATATAGCAAAGCACCACAGAGCTGGTCATCCATTCTGGATTTTGACCTTGGTAAACTGAGAACATAAAAGTATTTCTTTTTCTTCTTTACTGTTTGTTTTGTTATATGGTAGAAAGTTAGATACTATACATCAAAAGGTGCATGGTGTATTCAGAAGTGGGTGTGCATGTTGCAAATGAGTCAGGCATTGTTACTTATGTGACTCAAACAATAACAGAATATTACATCCCAGAATTACAAATAGGATTGCCGTCCCTGTGGAAATGTGCACTGCACCATGTGGTCTATAGGGAGGTGCATTTTGCATGTGTCCTGAAATAGCATAGTTCAGTCAATACAGAGTCTAATAATTATGGACAGATGGACTTACCTTCATGAATTTCTTGTTTTAGTTTCTAGGGAAGTAGGAGGCAAGCAAGTGTCAGACTGGCATGGGAGACAAATGAACTGAGGTATGGGAAGAAAAAGGAGGAATACTGACAATCGCATTGGAGTACAAATCAAGAAATGTATTCAGAATTCTAAATGAAGAAACAAAAGATAGAGAAGATCCATTTAACTTTGTAAAGTCCTGGAGATATTATAAGAGACATGCTTATGTGACAGCTGTATTTAAGAAAGGATACAGAAAATGCATGTCTATACATTTGATTTCAGCAAAAGAATCTGGCAACATTAAATTATGATTTATTGAAAGGTAGTCAACCGAGATTCACAAAAGATAGATCATGCCAGATAAATCTTGTGAACTATTTAGAAGGTTTTTTAAATTTAAGTTGAAAAGATGTGAAGATAGATAAAAGTAGTTTTATGTAAAATGCCTACTATAGTATATTTTAAATCTGTTTACCTGTGGCATCATTATATTTCTTCCTACTGCATATTTAGGGCCTACTGAAAAGTCTCTCATTGATTTTTGTTTCAGTGGGCTTTGATCAGGCTCTTACTGTTTAGTTGTCTGAATTTGGTTTACAACATTGAATGGTGGAGCTGGGTGGGGGGAGGGTGTCAGAATCTGATTTTATTTTATTTTTAGGGAGGAAATTGCCATATTGTTAAAACTGTGAATAAAGTGAAATTTGACATGTCTGAAAGTACAGGAAACAAAGCATCAAAGGTTTCTGTGAAAAATTCCAACAAAAATAAATTTCATAGATCTCTTGCAGCAGAACTGATATAAAATGATATCTCAGCACTCATTTGTTTTCTGTGAGTTTCCCACATGGAGAAAACCAAATAAATTGCTTTAGTCATTCTGTTCAGAGTTATCATTATCCAGTTACTTTGTTTTAAACACTTGTTCCATCCCCTTCTTGTCCAATGGATGATACAAAACTCTAAATCAAGTTATTATCTCAGGCTTTTTGATTATTATTATTGTGGTAGATTGTTACCACAAAGCAATTACAACCTATCTCTTTTTCCTGTGGCATGAAAGGATGGCTCCTTTTGGGGAAATGTCAAATATATTCTTTTCTGTCTATTCTGGGGGGTTCACTGTGTGTATTCTGGCCATACTAACCTCCCCCATCTCTCTCACTCACACACCTGCCTAGAATGCTTCATTAATTTTCTCCCACACCATCTGCTACTGTTCCCTCGATCAGGGTTCCATTTACTACTCTGGCTGTCAGGAGGAACACGATGGCACCACTGCATCTGGCTCCTGACCCAGAACTTAGATAGTAGTGCACACATTGTCTTCCTTCTCTATTGCACCATAGAAAGCTACAGCACAGGCCAAAGATATTATCTTCCTTTCCACTTGGCAACAGATTGCCAGACTGTCCTTCTGCAGTTCTACTGTGAAATGGGAATATCTTCAAATTCTGGATTCACCATCCTCAGTCTAAACCGCATCATCTTGCTAATCCAAAATTCATTTTTGTACCAAGTTTTAGCCTTATCCAAAAACCACAGAAGTAAATAGACTCCCCATGCTACCTAGCATCTCTCATACACTACTGAGATGTTAACTTCTTCCTCTGCTCTGGGAATGATAGCAGCCTTAATCACCTATCTGTTAATTTTTAAGGAAGCACCTTTGGGCCGTCTGACCCTTAGTCATGGGAGGAGCTCTATGTAAACCTCCACAAGCTATATCATTGTCATCTTACAAATCCCTCCTTAAAATTCTCCTTTGGCTGTGATGCCTACAAAAAAAATTGACAATAGCTGGGCAGCTGATGTGCAGTAACCTATCCCACTGACCCATATTGTCTCATTGTTTCCTTGTGCTCTCTGATCTGTTTCTTGTCTTATACTTGGCTTGTAAGCTCTTTGGGGGCAATGACCATCTTTTTGTTCTGTGTGTGTACAGCACCTAGTACAATGGAGGTCTGGGCCAGGTGATGAGGCTCCTACGTGTTCATGAGTAATAGGCTGTCTGGAAGACATGATCAAATTTGCCTGGTATCTCCTGGAAACATTATCTACAAACAATATGACAAGCTTCCTGAACATCTCCTCAGCAGGTCTGTCATGAAGAGAGGTTTTTTTTTTTTAAAAAATTTATCTATGATATTCTGGCTCAAAGGCTCTTATGTAAATTAAAAAAACAAAGAAACACACCTTTCATTTTAGGTGCCAGCAGCTTCTTCATGGAAGCTATTTGTATGTTGTCTGGTAATGACAGCAAATTGCCCTTAGCTTCATTCTGTCTGAGACAATTCTTTGAATATCAGGAATTTCCATTCCACTTAGTAATTTTCTCCATGTCGTACAACATGGTACAAAATCAAAAATTAAGATGGTCATGTACTACAGTACTAATTAGCAAGGATGCTTGAGGATTTGGTTATACAACCTGATCTGAACTTGCCTGAATTTTTGGTTCTTTTGTGTCTGTAATTGAATTTTACAAATCTCTATTTTAAATAAGGATCTGGACCAGATCAACCCCCCTGAATCCAAGCACCCATGAACCTTGGTTTCTTTAGCGATGGAGCTACATCTGAAATTTTACAGTCCAAACCCATATCCAGTTATTTTAAAATGTTTTATCATTGATTTTGTGTGCATGCATAGTGCCGGCCTTTCCAGTTTCACCACCTTGTGTCTGATTCTCCTCATTTACATTGGTTTTACATTGGCATAATCTATTGAAAACAATGGAGTTTGTTCCTGATTTATACCAGGCTTCTTCTGAGTTGTACCACTAAGAGAGGAAAATCAAGTCCATATATTTGGGGCATTATTATTTTCATTCTTTGTGAGCAGAGCAGAAAACCTGTTGCTAGACAGTTTGGTGACTGGCCAGTTTTGCACAGGAGAACTTTGTTTGGGAACAGCCAGAATTCTAGATCCCAGAAGAAGAGAAAAGTTTATGGCATTTCACAGGTCACCCACTTAATTTAAATCTCCTCTTTAGTTCAAAACCTGCCTGCCAATCGTAAAGGAGGTTGATGTTAAGTCAAAACCAGCAGAAGTTTTAAAACTAAGGAGAGAGAACACAGTGCCTTATGGCAGGGTGGTCTGATCTATCTTCTGTGCTCATCACCAGTAGCTCAGTGATGCAGACTCCGTTTTCAGACAGCAATAATGAAACGCACCTGTACAGAAGGTTCCCACATCTGCTCTGTCACTGCCAAGGCAGAAACAGACTCTGGGGTGTGTCACACATAGTCTGGTGCTTGGTGCACACAGAGGGTTACTGATAAATTAGGAGCCACTCATTTCAAATAACTCATTTATTTGACATATTCTGTGTACGCCTTCCATCCTTCCCCACTCCAAACGTCACCTACAGTTCCAACATTTTCATGGACAACACATGCAAAATGACAGTCATCTTTCTAAATATACATATTCAGGGAGATGTCACTATTTACAGATCCCGGTAAGCTCTGTACTATGTACACATTCTTATATTTTCAAACTAGCTCTACTCGCAGTCTGCTGTATGCAGCAAGGACAGATGAAGTCATAGAAGTGGATGAGTGGCACTATTCCTAAAAAGGTCCAAAGAATCTAATGAAATACAATTTCTGAGTAGAGGGAACCATACAATAATATCTGTATGGCTCCAAATCTCAAGAACATCTTGTAGGAAAAATTCTGATTAAACGGTTTGCTGATTTATCAAATGTTTTGTGGAGAAGGTTCAATTTCCACAATGTTCTGACAGAACCTAGGCAGGTTTCCAAGAGAAACTTGCCTGGTTTCCTGCCAGTTCTTCTCTTAAGAAACCCTCCTGATAGGCTGATGGGAAGCCAGGAGCCTGGAAGTCCTGAGAGTCCTGGATCCCAACCTTTGGTTCTTTGGCAGTCCAAACTCCCAGGGCTTCAAGGGCCTTCTGCTTAGGGGCAACCCGCCAGGTGAACTGCCTCAGACGTGGGGACTCCAGGGCTTCCAGGATGTGCTGCTCCAGGGCAGCCAGCCCAGAGGGACTACCCCAAAGCTGGGGGTCCATTCCCTTTCATAGAGAATTTTGAATTTTGGGGGCTTTGTTTCAAATTGGAATGAAACCAGATTTCAAAATATCAAAATCCTCCATGAAAGGGAATTACCTTTCTCTCCCTAAGTAATAGCAATACACTTCTGACACCATGTAATAAGGGTGTGACACACACACACAACTTCTAAGAGATTGAACCTTATTTCCTATCCGCAGCCACCTGACCTGGGTCAATGTTATAAAGGTCAACACTTCACCACGGGACAGTAGTCAGCATCCATTGATTACAGTGGCTACTGTGACAGGAGAAGAAGGTGTTTGTGAACATTACTGTTTGGGTGTCCATTATCAAGAGAGGCTCCTACACTATCTCCCATTTTGATGATGGTTGGTCAGACAACCTGTGTTGAGGGTGATGGAATAGGATTGGTTATTTCTCCTCTGTACTTCTCTTAATCCATTAGAGTTCCTGCCTAATCCCTGGTTTTGGTTTCAGCCAACTGCTCTTCAGCCAAGAGCAAGTCTTGTTCATGCTGGTTTTAGCAGCATGGCATTCAAACAAATTTACACAACATTCTTTTGCTGTCATTTGGCAAATTACTGAAAGTGCTGGGGAATGTTTACACATTTCAATAAGAGAAAAATGTGTTTGCTCATAAAGAATTACAGCCATTGCTGTTACGCAGGCATAGTGACACATTATGCTAAGTACCCCTTACTGAGGTGAAATCAAACAGCTATGCTTACAAAAATCGGGTTACATGCTCTGGACTGGAGATGTGCTATTTATGTGCACCATTTCTTATTGATAACAACAACAAATGTGGGAAACATTAGGTACGTTTCTGAAAATTAGCTTATGTGGGATGTTTCTAAAAGAATTTATTGTTGTAACAAGCTGTGGGGCCAGATTTTACTGCCATTGAAATCAAAGGGAAAACTCTCAGGGCAAGATCCTCTGCTATGCCTGAATGGTGCAAAGAAGGAGGTTGCAGGGGGGCGGGAGGCAGAGAGGAAGGAAGATCTGGGCCCTGTTGTACTCAGTGATGTAGGATTGGGTCCCAAACCCCTCATATGTTCTCCTTTCCATTAATACAAAGAATAGGTAATAATAATTTCCTACGGATAGAAGTATTTCTTATATAATATTTATCCAAACCTTCCTTTTAAGTTGCTGGTGCTTATTATTTTGTCCCTTGGAAATAAGGATTTGATTTTGGCATTGTTTTTGAGGCAGCAGCTGTCTATGCACATGTGTGTAAACAACATAGTGCTACAAGATATCAATGCTCCATTGCATTCCAGAAGTGACCTTTGCTATATGTCATGCATCTTTTGCTCAGCATTCTCTGTACTTTGCTGCTTGATCTATTAATCCTCTGTGACTCCAACAGTTCATGTTGTACAACCCCATCTGGATCAAAATCTGTTGTATGCCTCTCCCTGTGCACTGCAGTAATCAGTCTTGATGGAGGGAGGAGCACTTGATTTTTCTGAGATGTAAGAGATCCCAATTTAAAAGTGGAAAGGAAATTCTTTCCCGTGCATTTACTCATTTAAATTCAGTAGGAAACTATAGCAGATATCACTGGAAAGCTGCAGTTTACTAGTTTCATTATAGGCTGAGGCCTGTTGATTATGAGAGGCTGATAGTAAGTGTGGTTACACAGGCAGTTGAGGTCACAAAATGGTCAAAGCGAGAGACGTGAAAGCAGGGTGTACTGCAGATGTGCACTGAAGAAATGAGGTTGATGGTAATGTTTTCACGCAACAGAATTTGTAAGGATATATATAGGAAGGAATGCTGACAAAAACATCTTTTATATAATGTTCATGTTAAATGAGTAACACACCCATAATCACAGGATGTGTGATCTGCAGTTTTTGAGAGGCACCAGATCATGGTCTAGTGCAGTGGTTCTCAACCAGGGGCCTGGGGCCCCCTGAGGGGCCGCAAAAAGGTTTCAGGGGGTCCAGCAAGCAGGGCCAGCATTTAGACTCGCCAGGGCCATGGGCAGAAAGCCGAAGCCCCACCACATGGGGGTGAAGCGCGGAACCGAGTCCCGCCTCCTGGGGTGAAAGCTGAAGCCTGAGCAATGTAGCTTTGTGAGGCCCCCTGTGACATGGGGCCCCAGGTAATTGCCCTGCTTGCTACCCCCTAATGCCGGCCCTGACTTTTTTATATGCAGAAAGCCAGTTGTTGTGCACAGGCAGGCTGTAGAGTTTTTATAGTATGTTGGAAAGGGGTGGGGGGGCTCAGCAAGAAAAAGGTTGCGAATCCCTGGTCTAGTGCACAGGGCTGGGAGTTAGAAGACTGGGGTTCTATTCCTAATTCTGCAATTGGCTCACTGTGGGGTCGATCCAAAGCCTGTTGAAGTCAATGGAAAGTTCCCATTTTTTTCAGTGGGCTCTGGATCAGGCCCTGTATGACCTGGACAAGTTATTTAACTTCTTAGTTTCTCCATCTGTTTACAGGGATAATACTTACCCATCTTTGTAAAGTTCTTTGAGATCATAGAATCATAGAATATCAGGGTTGGAAGGGACCTTAGGAGGTCATCTAGTCCAACCCCCTGCTCAAAGCAGGACCAATCCCTAACTAAATCATCCCAGCCAGGGCTTTGTCAAGCCTGACCTTAAAAACCTCAAAGGAAGGAGATTCTACCACCTCCCTAGGTAACGCATTCCAGTGTTTCACCACCCTCCTAGTGAAAAAGTTTTTCCTAATATCCAACCTAAACCTCCCCCACTGCAACTTGAGACCGTTACTCCTTGTTCTGTCATCTGCCACCACTGAGAACAGTCTAGATCCATCCTCTTTGGAACCCCCTTTCAGGTAGTTGAAAGCAGCTATCAAATCCCCCCTCATTCTTCTCTTCCGCAGACTAAACAATCCCAGTTCCCTCAGCCTCTCCTCATAACTCATGTGTTCCAGTCCCCTAATCATTTTTGTTGCCCTTCGCTGGACTCTTTCCAATCTTCAGTGTTCTGCTGAATTATTAATTTGAAGCACCTCCTTTAACACCAGCTTTGCTGCAACTGGGCTTGGCCCACTATAGCTATAGGATGGTCCTTGCCTGTGTTCTTTGCTACTTTTTTTTTAAGTATATTTGGCTCCCCCTCAATTATTTTCCAATGTTGTTAAGCACAACAGTAATCCTCAATCCTGTTTAGTTGGTAACTGTTTCTCTCCAACATTTCGGTTGGTTGCAAGGCTTCCTTTAAAAAAATTAAGAAGTTTATTTAAAATCTTTGCTAATGGCAGGATCTGGTTTGCTCTTGCTCTATTAAATTGTTTACCCCAATGTGGCATTTGCCTGCTATCAGTGCAGTTTTTTGGGTTTTTTTACACATTTTCCCTGGTACCAGAGGTGTTCAGGCTCATCAGTTGTTGCCAAAGGCGAGAATGGATGACTACAGGACCATTCTCTCACTCTGGTGAGCTAAACAGCTTCTGTATATCCTAATTAAGAAATATCACTGACTTGTGGTATAGTCTCTGCTAGGGGTATTTGTCATTGCTCTCTCTTTTTTTATGGGATATACACACATCTACCTGAAATTAAGCTACTCATTTTCCATATGGACAACCACATTGTTTGACAGTAGTTCTCTGTTAACTATATGTCCTTTGAACATGAGCTGGACTTGGTTTGCATTAATTGTATATTGTAATAATTGTGTTTACAAAGAAGGGAAAACCAGAACTAAGGAGCAAATATAAGAGAAGGTTGCATGTTTGGTTTTCAAATATATATATGTTATATTTTATTGCATTTGATATGAAAAGCTGCCCTGCCTGGTGATGGCTATCTATATTTGTGAGTCCCCTGCGCTTGAGGGACCGGCTTTAACCCTGAGGAAAATATCTTAAATTCTGATGTGGGAACGCTCTAGCACTTAACCAATCTCTCAGGGGGTTGTCAAGGTTAATTAATGTTTTTGAACAGCACTGTGGACAAGGGAAATGCTGGACTGCATACGTGTTAATTATTATCATTGTTCTTTAAAGAAGTGCCATTTAGCATAATATAAGTAACAGTCAGAAGCAACTAAATACCAGGAAACAGTAAGACAGGAGAATTTGACAAAATACTAGAGATACAACTGTCCATTTTTCAAAAGAGCATTGAAGGATCTTCTGGGTTTGGGAAGAATTTTGAGACCACAAGCATGTTGTATAGACCAGTCCAGTCATTAGAGGACGATTCAGAGTCTGAAAATATACAGTATGGACCATATTGTGTATGCAAGAGAAACAGAGTGAGATTCAAGACCTGGAAGTGTGCAAAATGGACTATATGAATTGGAGGACATGAGAGCCTGGTCGAGTTAAGAGGACAGTGATGTCTGATGCCCTGTGTGCACGATTCAGTAGTTAGACGTGTGCAGTGTGGACAGTATTTTGTGGGTGCACATACTTGTGTCTAATTCAGATTTTGGAAGTGTGCAGAATGGGACATTCCATGTAGATATTGGAGGGGGGAGTCAAGCTGAAGTTTGTAATATGGACTAATCCATTTGTTTGGAGAGTCCATTACTATTCCACATGACTCATACCAGATGGGGGAGCAAAGGTTGCCCAATACCCACACCTCTCATTGCTGCTGAGTTGGAAAGAAAAGGAAAAATTGAAAATAAAAATAAAAACAGAGAAAAGGCTGATATAGACAGTTTCCTTTCACCCCCTTCCCTCTTACCTTTCTTTTCCCCAGCACTGTTTCCAAATTAGACAGGACTTTTATTTACATGTTTAAAATTCATGCCACTGTGCTAAACTTGTGGTAAACCATGTCTCTGGAGTAAACCACAGCTTTGAAGATAGAAAATTCTTGAAAACATTATTTCATTGGCATCGCTAGTACATTTTATAAGCTTTAGATCTATGATTCAAGTTATTTTGCAAGCAATGTTAGTTTGCTAAACTAATAAACATTTGGGAAAAAGATGACCCTCCCACCAAGAATTAATGATAAAATAAACATAAGAGGCCACTCAAAATACCAATTTGCAAACAACCTAAACCACTTGAAAAAATATAGTTTTTGTATTTGTGTTTTCTATGTTTCAGGAAATGTACTACGTACATCAAAAATAGTCAGACATAGTATAAGATAAATGCAAAAAGCCTGAAAACATTAAGATTGAAAATATAATCACAGAATGTGTAGGGGGCAATGGAATTCTGTGCAAGAAGTGGCATTCGTTTCTATATAAAAGATTTTGCCAAACAATCTGTACTGTATTGTATGATGGAGTTATAATGTTACTGGACAAACAGAATGAAGTAAATGAAATATCTTTGGATTAGCAAATCAATTGATATAGTATTTTACTCAAAGAATAATTAAAAGTAGCTTGAAAGTGAACATCTCATGGATTGAAAACTGGCTGAAGAACTATAAACAAAGAGTTACGATGAATAGCAAAGCATCCAAATGGACCTGCCTACAGAGGTACTGCAGAGAACAACTTTACTAATGCTCTAGACGAGAATAAATGGCATGCTGATAAATTGTGTAGGTGTTACTAAACAGATGTTGTAAACAGTAATGGGAATAGAGAAAATCCAAATAGAAAATTTAGAAACATGAGCAGAAAATAAAATGAGATTCATCTTGGAAAAATAGTCTAATTCTAGGGAAAATATTCCTGAACATATGAGAGGAAGAGAGCTGGGAAGCAGATTTGCTGAAAGAGATCTAGGGTGATAGTGGAATCCTCAGATCAAAGCAAAATCATGCTCTCAGAAATTCCAGAATGCTAATATAGAGTCCCATTTGTCCTTCATGTACGGAAGTACATCATTCACAGCTATTTGACTTTACTACGTTTCTTTTTCTTTTTACATTTGCTATAATATCAATAACATTCACAGAATGTGCATTTTTACTCCAGTAACTATCTGTCTGTAACCACTTTAAAAATGAATGTCAATACTTTATTAGTCACCATAAACAAAAACATGTTTCCCACGTTAGTCATAATACAACAGTCCAGGATTGGTACAGTGCTAAATTTTGCCAATTTGAACCTCTCCTGAAAAGTGCTGAGTGCCCATTCCAGCCATTGAGAGCAGAGGATGTTCAGCAATTTACAAGATCAGATATGTAGCGTGCAACTCTCACTTAACTATCTGCAGCAATAACCATCAGACAAAATGATACCCGCTGTACATCAATCAATTTGTATAATAGAAAATAATTGTATTTATAATGAAAGTCTTTCAGAGATGTCATCTAGGTATTAATTTAGTAGAAGGATACTATTATTTCTTAACAAACTGGTTTTTCCATTGACATGTCTCACAGTACTTCCAAGTTATGAGCGGAAAAGGCTGCTTATAGTAATCGGCATGATCAGATTGTTACCTGTCTGTCTCTAGCTTTTTGACATAACTATCTGAGATGGAAAGCTGCTGTTGCTTTTTGAAGCACCTGCGTATTATTTATCGGCTAATGTTAGGCCCTTATATTCCAAACAACAATAAAACAACTGAAATTATGAATGTGCAAATCAAACATAAGCTTAGCCACCCTCAAACTCTTAGGCTAATAGTTTTAAGAAATGTTTGTTTGGTTATGCACTAGGATGGACCAGTATTCTGGAACATTTTCAGCCCCAATTTTGTTTATATTGTTTGTTTATAACAATTTGGGGCAACTGAGTAGAGCCAGCCAATTACAATTGCATCAGAAGATGTTTCTCTTCCCTGGCATTCACCAAAGATGCGAGCTAGCGGTTGGAATTATGAGCCCCCTTGGTTTCAAAGGGAAGGAGCTGACAGCAGGGTGCAGGGCCTGCTCTAGGTTTTTTGCCGCCATAAGCAAAAAATTTGCCACCCCAAGCTCCCCAAGCAAAAAAAAAAAAAAAAGGGGGTGGGGGGTGGCCGGAATGCCACCCCTGGAATTGTGCCATCCCAAGCACGTGCTTGCTTTGCTGGTGCCTAGAGCCAGTCCTGGCAGGGTGTTCTCAAAAACCTGAGTTCCTTGGTTTTGGATTTCACTGATGCCCTGACTTGTTTTTTTTTTTTTAAGGCATGCTACACGTCCCATCTATTTTACCAGGCTTTTGAGGAGGGATCAGAGACACAAAGTGGCTGTATTATCTTTAGGGGTGATAGGGTACTGAAATGAGCAGTGGGGTCAGCACCTCCACCACTGGACGGTGTGTTCTGTTTCTCTTAGTGTTAAGTTGATGTATCTGACCTGCAGTGTGGGGGTTAGCAGGAAGTTCTGTCCTGCCGGTCTGTGGTGGAGTTGGTATTTGTGGTGTTCCATAAATCTCTGTAAGTGAGTAGTGCAACTATTGGCTGTGACTTCAAGATGACAAGACCACTTTCTCCTGAGAAGAAAATTACTTGGTCACATAGGGGAGACTGGAATCTGAGTATCTGACATACTTTGAGCTGCTGTTCCTGTGAATGAGTGCTCTAGTGAGAGAGCAGCCCAATACCTAGCAGTGGGTTTTTTTGGATGGCGATGCCAAAAAATTTTACCAGGAGCTTCCCAGTGAGAATATGGATCTCATAGACTGTTAGGTGAAAATGACTGATATGAGAGGGGATTGGCCCTTTTGAAACACCAGAAGAAATGGCAAAACAGGATGCGGCAAGGAGAACCCCTGCATAGTCATTTGGGTGCATTGCAGAGCCCGTTTGATGGGGTTTTCTCTGCACCACCCAGGCCAGGAGATGGCTTGAGTGAAGCAGAACCTGCTGCACCAAAACTGTAACTGGCAATACAGCGGGCCTATGTCCGGTGGAAAGCCATGAGAGAATCCTGTGTGAGAAATCAGTTTATAAACTGTTTAACGGGAGACCTTCAATGACCTTCAGGTGAAGGAAGAGAACATAGTGGATAAACCTCTGGACCAGATTTATATGGAGAGTTCAAAATGTGGAAGAAGAAATTGGTGTTTCCTTAAAGGTATCAGATGTTAATTCCCAGCCCCAGGATGATTCCTTTGCAGTTTTTCAAGAAAAGATTGCTAGGGAAGTGGCTAAAAAATTGGAAGAGGTCCAGGTGCAAGCTATTTGTAATCGTCCCATGTGTCAGAGGAGAAACTGTTTTTCAAGTGGCTCCTAGGCCAGACAATATTTGCAGGAGATGTGGCGAAAAGGCCATTTGAGACAGAATTGCCCAGGCAGAGGGAAGCCACACCAGGGGAAACGAGAAGTTGCTGATGCAATGGGGCCACCATCAGCAACTATTAGAACAGCTCACGTGAAATGCTGCCCAGATACTTGTTAGTATGTGTCTGGAAAAATCGATGGTTGGAAAACCACAATGCTGTTGGACACAGGTCTGAAATAAGTTTGATCCCTGGAGAACACCCAGTGCTGAAGAAGAAGACTATTTATACTGCAGGAGTTAAATTGGTGACTGTTAATCTACTGCAGACAACAGGAGAAATCCAGCTTCCATTGAACTTGGGTTCTCTGCCTACTGAATGGACTTTTGTTGTGGTGACCGATATTTCTAGTGCTGTTGAATTGGGAGTGGATTTCATCCACGGGAATCACAATCTCTTGTGGTATTAACAGAACACAAGTCACTGAACAATATTCAGGTACCACTGCTGGAAGTAGGGGACAAGTCTTGGGGCCTGAGAGGTGCCTCTCTCATGCCTACAGGGTGACAGAGTAAGTGCTCCCTGTGGTGGCTCAGAATAAAGTTGTGGTGAAGCCAGGTCATCAGGCAAGAATACCCTTATGGATAAATAACTGTTGCTGTGAATCTGTAGGAGTGTTTGAAGCTACAAATACCCGGTCAGGATTGCGTTTAGCAGAACCCTCTTTCAAGCAGGACCAAAGGGTGAGTTCTGGATAAGAGCAATTAATGTGACTGACCAGGAAATGCAGTTAGTGGAAAAGATCAGATCATGTTCAAGGTAGGTGGTGTGTCAAAGCCTCTCACAGAAGCAGAAGTCAAGAGCTGTGAAGCAGCCTCATCAGTAAAAGACCTAAGCAGAAGCAGCTGTAGAAGGCAATGAAAAGAAGTGATTACAACAGCACCTCTTACGGTATGCTAGTGTGTCTCCAAGAATAGTGAAGAGCTTGGGAAATATACTGGGGTTACCATTGAATTGTGCTTAAGCCAGAAAGTGCTTCTGTGCATCAGCCCCAAATTGGATTCCCCTAGCGTATCAAGTAGCAGTGAAAGAGCAGCTAAATTGCATGCTAGGGGATGGCTTGACTGAGCAATCTGCATCACCTTGGGCATCCCCCATTGTAACTGTGAAAAAGCCCAATGGAGACTTGAAGATATGCATTGGCTACAAGAGAATTAATTCGCAGTTCAAGGTAGCTATAAGGTCCTCACATAGCAAACACCCTGGATAAAATGTCAGGAGCAAAATATTTTAATAGTTTTGATTTGGTATCTGGATACCATCAAATTAAAGCGGCACCTGGTGACTGAAAGATTACTGCCTTTGTGACACCCTATGGGTTGTTTCAATTCTGCAGAGTGCCTTTTGGACTCGTGAATGCACCAGGGACATTCAAAGGGTAGTAAATGATCTAACACAATTTTTGAGAATTTGAGACCTGTTCATGTACTTAGATTATTTCATTGGTTTCTACAAACCATGAGAGGAACATTTGGTAGAAGTGGAAAGGATTCTAATTTTTAAGGAGTCAGAGTTTAAACTTGCGGGAAACATGTCAGTTTGTGAGAAATCACATCACTTTTCTAGGGCATATAGTCAGTGAGAATAGGTTGGAATCCCAACCACAGAAACTGAATATTATCAGGGACTGGAGGGGTCCTACAACCCTGAACCAGGTACAATGGTTTGTAGGCCTCCGTGGATTCTATGGGAGATTTGTTTAAAAAAAAAATACACTGAGCAGGGAGCACCAGGCAAGTAAGAGCGACTTTGTACAGTGCAACAGGAAAAAGCATTTGAATCACTGAAAAGGACTTCTAAACTATCTTGTACTTAAATTCCCAGATCCATCCCGTCCATTCATGGACTGAAGGACGCCTGTGGAGTTTGATTCACAAATTGTCTGAATATACATTCACAGCTCACCATAAACCTGGAAAGCAAAATGTGGTTACGGATGCTCTCAGCCAGGTAAGGGCAGTGAGAATAGACTCAGCCTCACAAAACCAGGTTGTGTTCAGTGTGTTCAATCAACAGATCTACCAAAGGAGACCCATACTGGGGCGGTTCAATGCAATTCAGGAACGATTATCAATTGATCCAGGTGCCAACTTGCTGGTGTATGAAAGTAACAGAAATGTCTTTCCAGCAGTCTTGCAGCGAACACTATTGGAGAGTCTTCATGATAATAAAGCAGCAGGCCATCAGGGGTATGAAAAAACACCGAGGCAGGTATCCAACAGATATTTTTTTTTGTTTGGTTGGACATGTCTGCAGATGCTAAGGATATTTTCCTATCTTACCTGTCAAGAAAGGAAAGCACTGGCAAGGAGAGGCAGAACTCCTTTAGGGGAAATGCTCCAACCTACTGAGCCCTGAGAGTTCATACAGATTGACTTGAAAGGCCTACTACCAGAAACATCACCTGGATATTGGTATTTGTTGGTAGTATGTGGTGGTACAGCCACTGAAGCATAAAAGGGCTTCCACAGGTACAGCTGCTTTGATGAAACATGCAATGTTGCCGTTCGGCCCACTAAGCTGCGTCTGCAGTGATCAGGGAAAGAATTTGAATCAGTTATTACACAATGATTGCTGAGAATTCCAGATAACCAAAGTGAGGACCACTGTCACCCATTCTGTGAGCAATGGAAAGTGGAAAAAGTAAACTGCACCATTGGATCTATGCTTTCAGTCTGTGAAGTTCGACAAGACTGTGATATGAAGACACCTTTCGTTGTCTTTGCATATAACACCAGCCAGGTCTCAACTATCCATTACTTTCTTACCAGAGTCCAAAAATAAATAATCTCATAAACCCATGCCTCCCTGTGACTTGATGTTCAGGCAGCAAGAACAGGCAAGACACCCTGCATGTACACAGTTGAGAGATATGGTGAAGTCTTGTATCAGTGACCTAAGGAAATCATTCCATATGGTGGAGGAATGGATGAGCCACAAGCATGCTAACCACAAAAAACCAGGAAAAAGGAAGGAGAGAAGGTATGGCTACACACCTGGAAAAAGCAGCCTGGAAAAAATCCCAGACTTACTTCTTTTTGGCAGGGATCTTACACATTAAGTAACAAACTAAACAACTTATCCTTGCTGATACAAAGGGACGAGCTCTTTGGAGAACTGGTGCACAGATTCATTGACAGAAAAGGGAGAACTCAACTGCCATTCCAGAGGGATGCAGAAGAGGATTTGGAGGTACCCCACCAGGTTCCTGTGACTCATGGTTAGAGATCGCCATCCAGTTATAGAGGAGGAATTGCCAGGGTGTCCTCAGAACCTCCACGCACAGCAGTGTTCAGTAGACCGTCTGTCCACAACAAAGAGGTCTGACCTGGCAAACCCTGTCCTCGCTGATAATCTAGATACAACTACAAGTGATGTCTCACTGACTGAATATAGGACTTGAGCGAGTAGGCAGACCAACAGGAAACCTGCATGGATGGTAGACTGCCTGGATTCCTAGGAATTGTTGTTTTAAGCTCTTATTTTAATTAGAGGGGAAAAAGTTGTAACAATCAGCGTAGGTCGCACCTCCGCCAATAGACGGTGTTGTACCTTTATATTAATGTTAAGTTGTTATCATGTGTGTTATGTTTTTACCTGATCTGGGGTTTTAGCTGAAAGTTCAGTCCTGCCTGTGTGCGCTGGAGTTGGTAGATACTTCAAAAATCCCTGTGATTCCATAAAGTGAGTATAATATATTCTTCTATGCTCTGTGGTTCAGTGGGTTGATCAATTTTGTTATGTAGGCAGGCTTGATTTGATAGATTGCACATTTTACATTATGTGCAAGTGCCTGGAGTTTTAAAGAGGTTTTTTTTTAACAAATCAAAGCACATACCTTAACTCTTTAAACCATTACTTGCTGTGCAGGGAAGGTGTTTCAATGTGAATTTTACAGTGTCACTAATAAAAATATATTACAGGATGCTATAGTGAAGTTCCAGACACCATGGGCCTACTTCTCATTTTCATTAAGGCCTCCTTACACCTCCTGGCAGTGTAAATGGGACTTAAAGGAACCCCTACTTAACAGTCTCTTTACACTGCTAATGGGATCTAAAGGGGTCTTAGTGTAAATGAGAAGCAGGGTCTTATACCTGACAATAGCAACTACTATGTAATACTCAGTACTGTGGAATTTGCAGTGTAAACTAGTCACACTATGGAATAGGGCAATTTTATTAATATGCCAATGGAAACCCTCAAACTAAAACAAAGGGCCATTTCCTCAGCTGGTGTAACTCAGTGTGGCTCCTCACTATCACTGAAGTCAATGGAGGTATCCTAACACACATCAGCTCAGGATCTGGCCCACTGCTCCTTTTCAAATGTGGCTGTTAGGCTAGAATCTTCTGACTTACATCTATTCCGCCATTAAGGAAATGTGATTTATGAACATCCTGCAAGTTAAAAGTGAAGCAGAGGTTTCTTGAAACATTTTTTTTTTTATGCATTTGTGCTCCGGTCTGGAAGAGATACTGGTGACAAACGAAAGACAAAATTGAAAAGGTTTGGGTCTGACTGACAGCTTGATATGGGAAATAACATCATGTTGGCAGCTTTCTACTTTTCCTCAGTGATGCAATGAGGTGACATTGAATTATGGAATCCTTCAGCAAATAACGTTACAAAGCATTATATAAAGTACTGCGCTAAAAAGCGGATTATGTGACATCACTGTCAGTTCTGTTGAACATAGCTGTTGAACATAGCAGAAGTCTTTTGATGATATGAAAAATGAGGGATTATGTCATACTGCAAACCATTAACAAGCCTGCAAAGTATAGGATATACATTTACATGCATTTTCATTACAGTTCATTTGAAAGGAATTTTTCTGCAGACTTTTGGTTCCTTAAAATTGGCCTCTTAAGCACATGACTTTGCCAGAATCCATAATTTACTCATTTTTCCAACAGGCTTTTGGAGATCAGCATTTTCCACTGATCTATAATTCTTCTAGCCAAAGGCAAACCTCTGCTTTACAGAAACAAGCAGTGAACCCGTAGTGGCGGCAGAATCAAGGTGCTAGTCCTTTGATTACCATTTCCAGTTGTAAATAGAGGAAACTGGCCAGCAAGTTAAAGTATGGATTGATTAATGGACTATAAGGTGGATAGAAAGCTGGCTAGATAGTCAGGTTCAACGGGGTAATGATCAATGGCTCCATGTCTAGTTGGCAGTTGGTATCAAGCGGAGTGCCCCAGGGGTCAGTCCTGGGGCTGGTTTTGTTCAACATCTTCATTAATGACCTGGATGATGGGATGGATTGCACCCTCAGCAAGTTCGCGGATGACACTAAGCTAGGGGGAGAGAGAGAGAGGCTCCAGAGTGACCTAGATGAATTGGAGGATTGGGCCAAAAGAAATCTGAGGTTGAACAAGGACAAGTGCAGAGTCCTGCACTTAGGACAGAAGAATCCCATGCACTGCTACAGGCTGGGGACCGACTGGCTAAGTGGAAGTTCTGCAGAAAAGGACCTTGGGACAACAGTGGACAAGAAGCTGGATATGAGTCAACAGTGTGCCCTTGTTGCCAAGAAGGCTAACAAAATATTGGGCTGCATTAGTAGGAGTGTTGCCAGCAGATTAAGGGAAGTGATTATTCCCCTCTATTCAGCACTGGTGAGGCCACATCTGGAGAATTGCATCCAGTTTTGGGTCCTCCGCTACAGAAAGGATGTGGACAAATTGGAGAGAGTCCAGCAGAGGGCAATGAAAATGATCAGGGGCCTGAGGCACATGACTTGCAAGGAGGGTCTGAGGGAACTGGGTTTATTTAGTCTTCAGAAGAAAAGAGTGAGGGGGGATTTGATAGCAGCCTTCAACTACTTGAAGGTGTGGGGGGGGGCAGTGTTCCAAAGAGGATGAAGCTAGGCTGTTCTCAGTGGTGGCAGATGACAGAACAAGGAGCAATGGTCTCTAGTTGCAGTGGTGGAGGTCTAGGTTGGATATTAGGAAACACTATTTCACTAGGAGGGTAATGAAGCACTGGAAGGGTTACCTAGGGAGGTGGTGGAATCTCCATCCTTAGGCTTTTTAAGGCCTGGCTTGACAAAGCCCTGGCTGGGATGATTTAGTTGGGCTTGGTCCTGCTTTGAGCAGGGGGTTGGACTAGATGACCTTCTGAGGTCTCTTCCGACCCTAATCTTCTATGATTCTATGAAAGGACTTTCTATTTAATAAATGCACAGCAAGCTTTGTGATCCTCATTTAAGCCCTTCTGTCAAGTCCTTGTGGACTGGTAACTAATCTTACAGCCAATTGTTATTTGACAACTGCTAAAGTATACATGAGAGGTGTGAAGGCTATGCACTTACATATTGGACATAGAAGATAGGTGCTGTAGGGCATTTCACAGTGATTAACTATATAGCAAGTTTTATCTTTCCATGGGTTTGCCTGTATTATGTGTACATTCTCCTATTTTTTCTATGCTAATGCATCTTGATCCTGTTACACTGATGACCGCCTGTGATACCTCACATTAAATGAATTTTAAAGAGGTGTTGCATTCTATTGTTACAGTAAATGACACTACATGTGCCAATATCCACATCGACAGTGGTATTCTGCATGCATCCCTTTACTTTATATTGACTAATTATAAATTCCCAACCCTGTAAGCCCTCCACAGGGAGAACTCTCATTGAGAATTGGCCCCCAATGTTCCAATATAAATGCATCAGAAAAAGTCAAGTTTCTTGAAGAAACACGCCTGGCTTTCAATGAAGTCCACTTACTATTAAGTACAGTTTTTAGTACATCCAATTATTCCTTTGCCAAGAATTGTTGTTTCTGTCAGTTGTGCCTACTGTTCCTCCCACACTCCATGCCAGTCCCATACCTCTCACCTCCTCCTCCCTTTCCCTGGCTTCCTAACGTCTGTCACACTGTTTCCATGCTTGGAAGTTTCCCTTCCCACCTTTGCTGAGTGCCCCATTTTGTAATCATTTTCCTGTTTTTAAAACGTTTTCCCTCTCCCCTGTTGCTGTGTGAAAGATGCATGTAAACAGAAGAAACTGTACTGGGAAACAGTGGAAGTGACTAGACCGCAAGGGTATGTGTACATTGTAGCTAGGAGATGTAATTTTCAGCTCCGGTAGACATACATGCGCTAGCTCTGGTCCAGCTAACACACTAAAAATAGCAATGTGGCCACAGTGGCTCAGGCTAGTCATCTGAGTACAGTCCAGTCTTAGGTCCTAGTTATGTATTTGGATGGCTAGCCTATGCTGCCACAGGCACACAACTATTTTTAGTGCACTAGAGCTAGCAGGTATACATCTACCCAACCTGGGAATTACACTTCCAAGCTGCGGTGTAGACATGAAGTAAACAAACTGGGGAAAAAGAGAGGAAAAATATTTCTTCCCTCTATTCCCTTCCTGTTACAGTCCACCTTGGTGTTACTCCTAAGGGTGAGGGACTAGGAAAGTCATGATTCAGCTTATGCCATTCCCAAGCAGGAACTAGTTGACCAATGCAAATAGTAACTTGTAACAGCTGCACAGGTCACTGACCACCAGTGGTTGAAATCATGGCAAAATCCCAGTGCAGCCATGGCTTCTGAGGCAGACACCGTGCCTTAACTCTTCATTCTGTGAACAAGAGGAAAATCAGAAGTGGATTGTTTCTCATTGTTCATACTGTTCTGTGCCTCTCTGCAGCCTGGTACAATTAGTTCAGTACAGCTGTGTTTCAAATTTAAAAATAGACAAAATAAGATAATTTTCATTATAAAGCATGAAACTCATCTTTCTCAACTACTGAAGTGGAAAGAACTAGCAATTACACCTTATACAGCTACTTGGCGTTCATTTCTGAATAAATGGAAAGCCCTCTGGTACCAAAATTGTTCCTTGAAATTTTGTTTAACCTTTAAGTCCCCTAATATAAAACTTTCCAGTTCACAAAATGATTTAGATTTTGTGGGTACAGTATCATGAGAGGGAGCTAGTCCTGTAGCAACTGTCCTGATGCAGCCCAATGACAGTTGCCTGCATTCCAGCTAATCAGGGCCCTGTATACACTACATGCAATGCTGGAACTTGCCACCGAATATGGCATTTTGCCACAACAGCACAGAACCCATGACTTTGGCCGTGGAATTCTCTTTTTTGGCCCAGCCCATAGTTCCTGTCCCTCTTGCCCTGGGAGCTGGGGAGAGGAGCTAGTCCAAAGCTCTCAGTCCCTCACACACCTAGGGTTTGTCTAGACCAAGGTTGGACAAACTTTTTGGCCTGAGGGCCACATCTGGGAATAGAAATTGTATGGCGGGCCATGAATGCTCACAAAATTGAGTTTGGAGCGCTGGAGGGGGTGAGGGCTCTGGTTGGGGCTGTAGGCACCAGGGTGGGGCCAGAAATGAAGAGTTCAGGGTGCAGAAGAGGGCTCTGGGCTCGGGTTGGGAGATGATGGGTGGGGTGGGGGCTCTGGAGTGGGGCTGGGGATGAAGAGTTTGGGGTGTAGGAGAATGCTCCGGGCTTGGACAGAAGGGTTCGGGGGGCGGGAGGGTTAGGGCACAAAAGCTCATTATCAAAGCTTTGTTCCCCATGCAGGTATTTAAGGGCCGTAATCAAGTCACCTTCTCTTTGATGAACTAAATAGATGGAGCTCTTTGAGTCTATCACTACATTATCCTAGCAGATCAGCATTTAGTTTCAACTTCTGATCTGTCAATCTAGCTAGTTCAGTACTATGTGATCTGATGGATCTCTGAAGAAAAAAGGGAGCTTGCTACTGGCTTGGACAGCCCTTCTCCCTGGGTCTCCAGACTTCTGCTGACCTCATGTTACCATGGCCTAGCTCTATGTGCATGGGGTAAGTAAGGCGCTTCATTTTCAGATTTTATTGATTTTGATTGAAAATTTCCTAGGTTTTACAAAATGTTTGTTTTTTACTGATTTTTCCCCCCCTCCCACTGCCCCAGTTTTGGACCGCTCAAGTACATGAAAATACTGATTATGTTAAGAAAATCCAATCCTTTACATTAGGTAGATGTGTTGATGTTAGTAATAAAGTCATCTAAGTGCAAATGTGAGGATGTCTGTAAAAGTAAGGCAATTTAGTGGAAAATACACACACACACACACGTTTGCATACATTTATGTACTGTTAATGTACAATTCATGAAATAAACTGCTTTTACATACTGTTATTTTTCTCTATTTGTTGCTTTATTCTGTCCTCCCATCTGCCAATATTAACCCTGATATGTACCCAGAAAACTGAATTTTAGTTTTTCCTCTTATTTTCACTCATTTTTAATTTTTGAAATAAAATACTGATAAATTACAAGGAAATTTTTAAACAAAATAAAAAATGAAAATGAAAGGCCTTGGGGGGGAATGGAAAAGCTTTAAGTGAGAGTCAGTTGCTTCTCTCTCTCTCTCTCTCTCTCTCTCTGTTCCTATTACTATTTAGATGTGGTTCAAAGACTTACATCTGCCCTGGCAGTAGGTAGTAACTGGGTAGAGACGCCAACAGCAGCATACCACGTGGGGCCCTGTATACTGTATAATCATTGTCGAGAGCAATGAAACAATTCAGCATGACAAAATGTGCAGAATAGAAATCTTTGAGCATGTGATGGAGTGTATAAACCACACATTGGCAACAAAGGGTTAACAGGATCCTGAGGTCCCAATTAGCCCACCTCGTGGCACTTGGAGGGAAGGCCAGACCCAGTGTAGTATTAGGCCTAGCAGAGGATCAACTAGGGTTATCACCTGCCTGGTATTTGATCCGCTGCCCAGTTTTTTTTATGGATTTGCCAGTTGCCAGAAAAATAATATAATTTGCCAGGTTTTTTTTACGTGGAATGATTTTCCGATGGAAAATTCACTTTCCACAAAATCAAAATTTTCCACAGGAAAATTTCAGTTTTGCCAAAAAAAATTGATTTTTTTGGTGGAAAATTGTTCATAGCTTCACGGCTTCCCTGCTCCTTGACCACCCATTTGGTGGGCTGCTGGAAAGCCTGAGCTGCTAGGCTCCCCATCTGCCAAGCTACTAAGCTTCCTGAGCTTCCCAGATCCCTGTCTGTGGCAGGGCTCCAAGCAACTTACAGAGTCTTGGAAACAATTTGAAAATGTTAAGAATAAAATGTTGTTTTTCTTTTTTCAAAATGACATTTTGGAATTCTTGGTGTCTGTGTGTGGGTGGGGGCGTGTTGCGTGTTTCGGATCTGTGTGTTTCTTTTGGTTTTTTAATTTTGGAATTTCCCCTGGAATAGGATTTCCAGTTTCCAGCTAGCTCTAATCAGGACCTTTTTTATTTTTTATACCCTGGACGGGATTGTCCCTAGAGGCTGAGTTAGAAACTGCTGAGTTCCTCTCTTTTTAGTTGTAACTACTGAAGAAATGGTGCATAGGCATTTTATTGCTGGCTGCCTTAGTAACATGGATAATCAGATGAACATGATCTCCCAATGTGATACTGTGTAATATATTATGTAACAGGAGGAAAGCTGGCATATATGGTCCCATCAAGAATTACACATTAATAACAGGAATGTTATTGTAACTAAAATGGGAAGGTATCTGTGTTGCATTAAGAATAGAGCATCTTTGTTTTGTGGTTGATGGGCCTTAAATTTATGAGAAACAGAAAGCAGTGATTTTTCAGCATGTTGACATCAGCTGTCAAGAAAAAGTAAAGAAATCCCTTGTGAACAAGGGACCTTTTTCATCTGAAAATACTATATCCTGATAAAAAGCAATCACATTATCTACCTTGCTCAAGATTCATTTCAGGTGGTGGATTCAGCCTCTCTAATTCACAATCTGGATAGCTTTTACTGGAAGTGTGTTTAAGGACCCAGAGGGCCATATTTTTTTTTGTCAGTTTGTATTTTTAACATTCTGATGGGTTGTATTTTCACTTATCAGTCCCTAGATTTACCCTTTCCCATTCATTGTAGAGGAATCTTTTATTATAACATCTTGCAGGGCTGTCAAGCTGTGACAGCCTGAAAGAGAGAGAGAGAGGGGAAAAAAAGTTATGGGTGAGATTTTTAAAGGTCCTGTTGAAACACAATACAAAATCCTTCGCCACAAGAGTGAGATACTTTTAAAACTGACTCAAATAAAAAATGAGATAGACATCCTCCTGCTGACCATGGCTCCATGACGAAACAGTGACATTTTTCATGAAGTTGAAAAATGTAGTTGAGGGCCTGATCCTCAGCAGGTGTAAATCAACCATGGTGCAAGCTATCTTGAAGTCTGTTAGTTCCACTGAAGTCAATGGTACTTTGTTGATTTACCTCAGTTGAGTATGGGGTTTCTTGAATCATATTGTTTATGGGCTAAATAGGACTCTCCATGATTTATTTCTACTAGGGGACAGGAAGTTTCACGTGTTCTGAAACATGGAATTTCCAGTTGATTGTGGGGGAGCTGGTGGGGTTTGCTGTGCTGAGAGGAAGAGGGTTTGACTTCTGACACCCATAGATCTCTGGAGATACCCCAGAGGCCAGGCCCATCTCTTTGGAGACTGTGTCTCCAACTAGTTCCTACCTCATTTCTCTCTTGGCAGCTCCCACAGTGTTCCCCACCAGCTGTTGGTTCCCAAAGCCCACTTATGATATTGCCTCATTGTAAGGGAATCCAGGTTGACTGATTTGGCATTAACCACCTTGATAATGCCCCACCTCCATTATCTGATTGAATGGTGACAGTGCCATAAAGTACAGCAGTCCTCTGCCTCAGCCCTCCCTGTAGTCACCTACAAGGCCACTGTACAGGCAAGCGTTGAGTTTGAAGCCAGCATTCTCCCCTCTTCTCATTCCCACTCCCAGATCTGCTGCTTTTCCCCCTCCCCTCTACAAGACGAGGAAAACATTTAGTGCAGTATATGTGACCTAAAGAAGCCTGTACACTCAATTTTTCACTTGTCTAACTGAAATCTTTGTTTTTCGCTAACAAAGAGATCAAGATCCTAAATGTTCTCAATTAATTTACATGATTATTTCTTTATTAGTTTTGCATACTGGCAGGCTAAATAGTATAATGTTATGATAGTACAAATATGGTACATGTGCCATCACCTGGCTTCTTTGAATCACAATTGGATTCCTTTCTAAAAGATGCTGTAACTCACCTGCAACTTATAGGACTCGATGCAAGAGTCACTGGGTGAAATCCTCTGGCCTGTGTTATACAGGAGGTCAGACTACATGATCTTAATGGTCCCTTTCAGCCTTAAAGTCTATGAACTGTGAATTAAAATATTTAAAATATATGAATAAAAATCATTTAAAATATAAATAAATATATTAAAAAGCAAGTGTGCACCCGTATGTCCAGGCTTTACATACTACATAGGCATGTGTGAGCTTATATAGTATTTTTCAAATATTGTTATAACTTGCCTTTCTGCTACTAGCATAACATTGCAACTATGTGTGACAGATAAGCCAGAAAGAACTATGTTTGGGTATGTGCAGTGATCGGCCTTTGCCAATTTTTTTCTTTACATGTTCAATATAACTAATTTGATATTTTTGTGATGTGAATTCCATTAACATTAGAAGGAGACACAGAGTGAAATTTCCCCACCTGTTTATAGATGTAGGGGGTTTGCCTTTGCCTTCAATACTAAAGACAACACATCAGTTATGATCAGTGTCAGTTTTGATTTTCTCTACAGTTATGTAAACTTTTTTTGTTTTGGTTTAATTCACATAGACTTGTGCTCCTATCTTCAATTGTCACTTTGTGCAACTGTAATATAATGGCAAAGTGTGGGTTGTGTCCCTCTCTAATGGCTGGTCAGCTGAGGGATAACAGCCTATAATAGTGACCCGATGGTGGAACTGTTCCTTTAGCTCAAGTTGGTGAGGCCTGTGCTTTCAGCTCTAAAGGTCCCAGTTTCAATCCTTGTTGCTCACTCGGGCAAGGGCTTGTTTTACAATTCAGTAGAAACCATCATAGCAAAAACATGCATTATTGCTAATTTGCAAAATCATAAGTTGACCCAGAATTGAAACTGGACACTAAAGGGTTTCAAACATTTTTATGACCCTAATTTTCCACCTTAAACTTACTTTGGCCTATGCAGAACTATTATATAATTAAAGTAAAAAGGAATTAGCCTTCGAAAATCTACCTTTATACTGTTTTTCAGTGGAATTATAGCTATGTATGTATGTATACCACATGAAACAGTGATGCCTTTTATTCACATTACACTGAACATGTTCATTTCTAAATATTCTCCCTGTGTGTAGCGTTCAGCAGCCATTTTGTTCTGAGAATTGCTGTAGCCTGTAACAGGAGAGAGGCACATACTGCACTCTCTCAGGCAGACTTTACTTTTGTTCTTTCTTCATGTTGTTTTCCTTAAAATAAATACAAGTAATTTTAGAGAACCTGTGTTTCACGTTATGTATGGAAATGTAACAAGATTGATAGGTTCAAAATTTAACCTGCCTTTCCCCCACATTTGTTTGTAAAGACTATGTAATCTGTGCATATGTTTTTCCCCAAAAATACTACTTGTGGTTTTTTTTATTAACTTAAGGGGGGAAACAAAACAAACAAACAAAAACCCAATCCTGGCACCCTATCATTTACCATGTACAATAACACTCATTATACTCCAGGATGGAGGAAAAACATTTAGCAAGGAAACCAATTTCAGTTTCAAGTTTCCAAACCATCATTATAAACAATGAGGCCAGAAAATACATTTAAAAACGTTAAAACACTTTGACAGCGTAATTTTAGGTGAGATTCAAGAGAATATGTGGATAATGCTTGTTTCTTTACACTAACGCTGTCATCCTGCTTCTCTTGAAGTCAGTGGGACTTTAACTATCGATATCAAATAAAGTAGTGTCTGGAGCTCCATGATAATTAGTTTTCTGATTAAATCAAATGAGCAAAGGTCATTGCTGTTTAAGTAAATACTTTCTGGCAGAAATCTAAACTTGAATTACTCCAAGATTTGAGCTTGATAAAAAGGTTTACTACTGAATCAATGTAAATATTAAACCCTCTTTAAAAAAAAAAGGCAGCAAATTATCAGACCTCATGGTTTACTTTATTAAAAATTACAGTTATATAGCACAAAATGACCAACAAAAAATTAAATTAAATGCATCACCACTTGGAAAAGACTCACTGTGTGGTTTAAATACATTTTATAAAATTCTTTTCTTTCTGTTACATTACTTTTGTTGGCACTACACTTGAATTTTGTGTGCCAGAATAATCTTCCTGCTATAGTCCAATTCACATACATTATTTTATTAGTCAGTGTTACGTTGCTCTGTTATAAAGAAATAACAATTTACTGAACATATGGAGTTTATTTTTCCCATCCAAGAAGCAAAACACTTATCCCTTGATTTAAAAAAACAGTGAAGGTAGCAAAAGCCTTGGGTGTCCAAACACTTAAGGACATGCATAACTTAATGCATTGGAGTAGTCCCACTGAACCCAAAGGGAATAAAGCTATGCAAGTGCTTAGCATTAGCAGGGTTAGGCCTAAATGACAACTGGGTAGTTTCCTCTTACATTCTTTACAAAACCTAAGCATTTAAAAATAGGAAAAATGAAAAGTTTAGGGCATGTTAAAACTTACATTGCCCACATTATATATAAAATATATTAGGGCTGTCAATTAATCACAGGTAACTCACGACATTAATTCAAAAAAATTAATCACGATTAATCGCAGTTTTAATTGCACTGTTAAACAATAGAATACCGATTGAAATTTATTAAATATTTTTGGATTTTTTCTACATTTTTAAATATATTGATTTCAATTACAACACGGTATACAAAGTAGACACCATTTACTTTCTATTGTTATTTTTGATTACAGATATTTGTACTGTAAAAATGGCAAACAAAAGAAATAGTATTTTTCAATTCACCTCATAGATTGTCATAAATATAAAGGGAAGGGTAAACACCTTTAAATCCCTCCTGGCCAAAGGAAAAACCCTTTCACCTCTAAAGGGTTAAAAAGCTAAGATAACCTTGCTGGCACCTGACCAAAATGACCAATGAGGAGACAAGATACTTTCAAAGCTGGAGTTGGGGGGGAACAAAGGGTTCTCTCTGTCTGTGTGATGCTTTTGCGGGGACCAGAGCAGGAATGCAGGTCAGAACTCCTGTAAAGAGTTAGTAAGCAATCTAGTTAGGTATGCGTTAGATTCTGTTTTGTTTAAATGGCTGATAAAATAAGTTGTGCTGAATGGAATGTCTATTCCTGTTTGTGTCTTTTTGTAACTTAAGGTTTTGCCTGGAGGGATTCTCTATGTTTTGAATCTGATTACCCTGTAAGGTATTTACCATCCTGATTTTACAGAGGTGATTCTTTTACTTTTTCTTTAATTAAAGTTCTCTTTTAAGAACCTGATTACTTTTTTCATTGTTCTTAAGATCCAAGGATTTGGGTCTGTGTTCACCTATGCAAATTGGTGAGGATTTTTATCAAGCCTTCCCCAGGAAAGGGGGTGTAGTGCTTGGGGGGATATTTTTTGGGGGAGACGTTTCCAAGTGGGCACTTCCCCTGTTCTTTGTGTAACACTTTGGTGGTGGCAGCTTTTAACCTAAGCTGGTAAGAATAAGCTTAGGGGTCTTTCATGCAGGTCCCCACATCTGTACCCTAGAGTTCAGAGTGGGGAAGGAACCTGGTCATGGTGGCAGAGCGGTGGGATTAACTTGAAATCATTTTGAGATCAATTTGAGATTTTTTTTGAACCAGAAGCACATATTTTAAAAGGACATTTTTTTTCCTTTGGGCTGCTTGAAAGCAGGTTTTAAGATGAAAGCAGTTAGAGTTTTTTGTCTTTGCTTGGGGGCCAGAGCAAAGACAAAAGGGATTTGTCTTTTGTGAGCTGGAGTTTTCTCTACCTAAAGGCAGGATAGTTAACCTCCTGCAGGGAAATTCACAAGTTCTTCACAGACCTGAAGAGGGGGCTTTTTTTTTAGTTAAGAGCAAGTAGAGGGTTTTTCTGTCTATTTGCCTGGAGACAAAGGTGTCAGTTTTTTTTTTTTAAAGGATTTTTCTGTAGGCTGACGATCACTATCAGAGAACATCAGTATCCGGTTACAGTGCAACCTTTTTTTTTTTTTTTGACAAGCCAGGTTTTTGTTTGTTTGTTTGTTTTATTTCTAAGTCTCGGATGTAAAGTTAGTTAAAAACAGAGAGGCAAACATGACAGAGCCCAAGGCAGAAACAGCCAAAAAGGCTGCCCACGGGAGAGAACTGGAGGCAGCGAAAGAGGCAGAAGAAAACCAAGAGGCTGCCCACAGGAGAGCTATGGAGGCAAAGGAAAAAGAAATGGAGGCAAGGGAAAGAGAAATGGAGAGGAAGGAAAAAGAGAGGAAGCATGAACTGGAGTTGGAGAAGGTAAGGGCTGAGCGGAATCTACTGGATAACCCTAACAATCCTTCTCCAACAATCTACAAATGGGAGCGACTATGTCCACAGTATGATGAATCCAGTGATATTGCTGAATATTTTCTCACCTTTGAGAGACTGTACACTCTCCATAAAATTCCTGAAGCTCACAAGATGACCACGTTGGTCTCAAAATTGACTGGAAGAGCTCTGGACATATTCAATAAAATGCCCATTGATGAGGCTTCTGACTATAAGTAGTTCAACGATTTGGTTTTAAAGCAATTTCAAATTACATCTGAAATGTACAGAGTAAAATTTCGAACCCTTAAGAGAGGGCCTGGATGAAGTAATGTGGCTTATCTAAACCAGATGAAGGATCTGTTAGATAAATGGGTCCAAGGAAGGGGTGTCACTAACTTTGATGGAATGTGTGATTTGATAGCTCAGGAGCAATTCCTGAATATGTCCAAGGAGGAAATAAAACAGTGTTTATGGGATAAGGAAATGGACTCAGCAGAAAGTCTTGCTTCTTATGCTGATCAATATGAGCAGTCCCAGACTGCCAGAAAGGCGGGGCAAGCTGGAACAAAACAGCTGGAGGGAGGAGACGGGAACAACCCTGGTTGCAGTTGGAGCGGATATCAGAAGGGACAACCTCAGACCACACCCTACTACCAGGGGCAGCCCAAGACCCCAACTACACACCAAAGAATACTCCAGACACCTTATTGTCCCGCCACATCATTCTCCAGCAACCCACCTCGCCCCAGTGACCCGTCAGCTGGATGATGTTTTAAATGTAATGAACCGGGGCATGTAAAGGCCAACTGCCCCAAGAACCCCAACAGATTACAGTTCATTGCACCGGAATCACACCAGAGGTCCTCAGGCCCAGATACCTCCCAGATACCCTCGGAGCAGAGGGAAACTGTGAGTGTGGGCGGGAAGAAGGTCACCGCGTGGAGGGAAACAGAGCACAAGTGTCGGCTATCCATGCTTCCTTAGTGGACCCCAGTTTAATCAACCCAGAGATCCAAGTGACAATTCAACCTTTCAAGTCCAACTCTTTCAATTTGCATACAGCCAAGTTGCCGGTCCAGTACAAGGGCTGGTCAGGAACATGGATGTTTGCAGTCTATGATGATTATTCCATCCCCATGCTGTTGGGGGAAGACTTGGCCAATCATGTGAAGCTAGCCAAGAGGGTGGGAATGGTCACCCGCAGCCAGGCTAAGCAAGCCGTCACGCCTAGCTCTGTTCTGGAAACTTCTACCAGGACCCGGCCATAAGTGATGGGAACCGGATCCCATGCCAATGTCTGCAACAGCAGTAGTGGATCCAGTCCCAGAGACCCAGACAGAGCCAGTCCCAGAACCAGCGGAACAACCAGCACCAGACCCATTGTCAGCACTGAATCCAGTACTTGCAACCCCAACACCAGAGGGTCCCACCGAACCTGAACCGGCAGCAGTCGATAACCCTACACAAGAGGCTCAGCCGGAGCCTGAACCCCAACATAGTGAACCAGTGGAGAGCGGTTCACAGTCAATGGAAACAGTCCCATCCCCTACATCACTTCCAGAGGGACCAAGCGTAGGTCCACAATCCAGTGAGGAACTGATGTCTTCAGCATCAAGGGAACAGTTCCAGACTGAACAGGAAGCAGATGAAAGCCTCCAGAGGGCTTGGACGGCGGCACGGAGCAACCCACCGCCTCTCAGCTCTTCTAATCGATCCAGGTTTGTTGTAGAAAGAGGACTTTTATACAAGGAAACTCTTTCTGGTGGACACCAAGAAGACTGGCATCCTCAGAGAAAGTTAGTAGTTCCAGCTAAGTACTGGGTCAAGCTCTTGAGCTTAGCCCATGATCACCCTAGTGGCCATGCTGGGGTGAACAGGACCAAAGACCGTTTGGGGGGGTCATTCCACTGGGAGGGAATGGGCAAGGATGTTTCTACCTATGTCCGGTCTTGTGAGGTATGCCAAAGAGTGGGAAAACCCCAAGACCAGGTCAAAGCCCCTCTCCAGCCACTCCCCATCACTGAGGTTCCATTTCAGCGAGTAGCTGTGGATATTCTGGGTCCTTTTCTGAAAAAGACACCCAGAGGAAAGCAGTACCTACTGACTTTCATGGATTTTGCCACCCAATGGCCGGAAGCAGTAGCTCAAAGCAACACCAGGGCTAAAAGTGTGTGCCAGGCACTAACAGACATTTTTGCCATGGTAGGTTGGCCCTCCGACATCCTCACAGATGCAGGAACTAATTTCCTGGCAGGAACTATGGAAAGCCTTTTGGGAAGCTCATGGGGTGAATGTACGTTGTACGTTGTGAGATACGTTTCTGTGTGGACTACCGTAAGCTAAATGCTGTAACTTGCCCAGACAACTATCAAATGCCACGCACAGATGAACTATTAGAGAAACTGGGACGGGCCCAGTTTATCTCTACCTTGGACTTAACCAAGGGGTACTGGCAGGTACCGCTAGATGAATCCACCAAGGAAAGGTCAGCCTTCACCACACATGTCGGGCTGTATGAATTTAATGTACTCCCTTTCGGGCTGCGGAATGCACCCGCCACCTTCCAAAGACTTGTAGATGGTCTCCTAGTGGGATTAGGAGAATATGGAGTTGCCTACCTTGACGATGTGGCCATATTTTCGGATTCCTGGGCAGAACACCTGGAACATCTACAAAAAGTCTTCGAGCGCATAAGGGAGGCAGGACTAACTGTTAAGGCTAAGAAGTGTCAAATAGGCCTAAACAGAGTGACTTACCTTGGACACCAGGTGGGTCAAGGAACTATCAACCCCCTACAGGCCAAAGTGGATGCTATCCAAAAGTGGCCTGTTCCAAAGTCAAAGAAACAGGTCCAATCCTTCTCAGGCTCGGCCGGATATTACAGACGATTTGTACCACACTACTGCCAAATCGCCGCCCCACTGACAGACCTAACCAGAAAGAAACAGCCAAATGCCGTTCAGTGGACCGAAGAGTATCAGAAGGCCTTTAACCAGCTTAAAGCAACACTCATGTCTGACCCTGTGCTTAAGGGCCCCAGACTTTGACAAACGGTTCCTAGTAACCACAGATGCGTCCAAGCATGGTATGGGAGCAGTTTTAATGCAGGAAGGACCGGATCAAGAATTCCACCCTGTAGTGTTTCTCAGCAAGAAGCTGTCTGAGAGGGAAAGCAACTGGTCAGTCAGTGAAAAAGAATGTTACGCCATTGTCTACGCTGTGGAAAAGCTATACCCATATGTTTGGGGACAGCGTTTCCACCTGCAAACCAACCAGGCTGCGCTACAGTGGCTTCATACCGCCACAGGAAATAACAAATTTATATGGTGGAGTTTAGCTCTCCAAGATTTTGATTTCGACATACAACACTCTCAGGAGCTTCTAACAAAGTGGCTGATGCACTCTCCCGTGAAAGTTTACCAGAATCAACTAGTTAAAATCGTCCTTGAGATGTGAAAAATATTGTTAGTCTTTATATACTTGGTAGTATATTTAGAGGTGCATGTGTCTTATTAATTCTGTTTTTTTTCCTAGAGCTCCAGGAAGAAATCCCAGCCAGCGTTCCCCCCTATCTGTGATTTGGGGTGTGTGTCATAAATATAAAGGGAAGGGTAAACACCTTTAAATCCCTCCTGGCCAGAGGAAAAATCTTTTCACCTCTAAAGGGTTAAGAAGCTAAGAGAACCTCGCTGGCACCTGACTAAAATGACCAATAAGGAGACAAGATACTTTCAAAGCTGGAGGGGGGGGGGGGAACAAAGGGTTCTCTCTGTCTGTGTGATGCTTTTGTGGGGACCAGAGCAGGAATGCAGGTCAGAACTCCTATAAAGAGTTAGTAAGCAATCTAGTTAGATAGGCGTTAGTCTGTTTTGTTTAAATGGCTGATAAAATAAGTTGTGCTGAATGGAATGTATATTCCTGTTTGTGTCTTTTTGTAACTTAAGGTTTTGCCTGGAGGGATTCTCTATGTTTTGAATCTGATGGTATTTACCATCCTGATTTTACAGAGGTGATTCTTTTACTTTTTCTTTAATTAAAATTCTCTTTTAAGAACCTGATTGCTTTTTCATTGTTCTTAATATCCAAGGGTTTGGGTCTGTGGTCACCTAGGCAAATTGGTGAGGATTTTTATCAAGCCTTCCCTAGGAAAGGGGTGTAGTGCTTGGGGGGATATTTTTTTGGGAGGGAGACGTTTCCAAGTGGGCACTTCCCCTGTTCTTTGTGTAACACTTTGGTGGTGGCAGCTTTTAACCTAAGCTGGTAAGAATAAACTTAGGGGGGGGTCTTTCATGCAGGTCCCCACATCTGTACCCTAGAGTTCAGAGTAGGGAAGGAACCTTGACACAGGTACTGTAGTGCAATGTCTTTATCTTGAAAGTGCAACTTACAAATATAGATTTATTTATTTTTTGGTTACATAACTGCACTCAAAACCAAAACAGTGTAAAACTTTAGAGCCTACAAGTCCACTCAGTCCTACTTCTTCTTCAGCTAATCACTCAGACAAACAAGCTTAACATTTGCAGGAAATAATGCTGCCCGCTTCTTATTTACAATTTCACCTTAAAGTGAGAACAGGTGTTCGCATGGCGCTTTTGTAGCTAGCATGTCAAGGTATTTATGTGCCAGATATGCTTAACATTTGTATGCCCCTTCATGCTTCGGCCACCAGTCTAGAGAACATGCTGATGATGCTCGTTAAAAAAATAATGCATTAATTAAATTTGTGAATGAACTCCTTGGGGGAGAATTGAATGTCTCCTACTCTGTTTTACCTACATTCTGCCATATATTTCATATTACAGCCGTATCGGATGATGACGACCAAGCACAGCACATGTTCGTTTTAAGAACACTTTTACTGCAGATTTGACAAAATGCAAAGAAAGTACCAATATGAGATTTCTAATGATAGCTACAGCACTCAACCCAAGGTTTAGGAATCTGAAGTGCCTTCCAAAATCTGAGAGGGATGAGGTGTGGAGCATGCTTTCAGAAGTCTTAAAAGAGCAACACTCCAATGCAGAAACTAGAGAACCCGAACCACCAAGAAAGAAAATCAACCTTCTGCTGGTGGCATCTGACTGTAATGATGAGAATGAACATGCATCTGCCCGCACTGCTTTGGATGGTTATCGAATTGAACCTACTATCAGCATGGAAGCATGTCCTCTGGCATGGTGGTTGAAGCATGAAAGGACATATGAATCTTTAGTACATCTGGCACATAAATATCTTGCAATGCCAGCTACAACAGTGCCATGTGAATGCCTGTTCTCACTTTCAGGTGATATTGTAAACAAGAAGCTGGCAGCATTATCTCCTGCAAAAGTTAACAAACTTGTTTGTCTTAGTGATTGGCTGAACAAGAAATAGGACTGAATGGACTTGTAGGCTCAGAAGTTTTACATTGTTTTATTTTTGAATGCTACTATTTTTTTGTACATAATTCTTCATTTTTAAGTTCAACTTTCATGATAAAGACATTGCACTACAGTACTTGTATGAGGGGAATTGAAAAATACTATTTCTTTTGTTACAGTGCAAATATTTGTAATCAAAAATAAAGTGAGCACTGTATACTTTGTATTCTGTGTTGTAAGTGAAATCAATATATTTGAAAATGTAGAAAATATCCCAAACTATTTAAAAAAATGATACTCTATCATTGCTTAACAGTGCGATTTATCGCCCGATGAATCGCAATTAATTTTTTGAATGGCTTGACAGCCCTAAAATATATAATATAAACATATGAGGTTGGATTCATTGCTATTGTGCACTCCAGCTGCTTTGCACTGCTCTGGCAACGTGAAAGAGCTGTAAACGTGGCTTAACGGGCCACCCAGGGTACGTCTACACTGCAATTAGACATGTACGATGGGCCCAGGCCAGCCTTTGTAGGGCTTGGGCTAAGGGGCTGTTTAATTGCAGTGTAGACATTTGGACTTGGGCTGGAGCCTGAGCTCTGGGATCCTTCCACCTTGCAGGACCCGAGAGTTCAGGCCCCAGCCCGAGCCTGAAAGTCTACACTGCAACTGAACAGCCCCTTAGCCCAAGCCCAAGTCAGCTGTCATGGGCCAGCCGTGGGTTTTTAGTTGCAGTGAAATCATACTCTCGATGTAATAATAGGGGCTGGGTTTACAGCTGCTTTGTCATGCTAGAGTAGTGTAATGTAGCCAGTGCACCAGAGAATGTGGTCCAGTATTATCCAGGACAAAAAAAGCATCGTTCTTCTCAACACAACAACCTGAACTGTGACCCAAAATAAATATTATTTTTCACAAGCAATTCCCAAATGTAAACACAGCACAAAATCCCTTCTGGAAACAAAAAGCAAAATAAAGTACACATTACTGATGCACGTTGATCAGCCTCTAATGCAAGATATGGTCACCCACTGTTGCATCTTAAATCAACAGTTCTGCCCTTTTCCTGTTAATTAATCTATACAACATTCTTGTCAACAGCAGCAAGCATAAGTACTTTACCAGAACTTCTGCTGTTACTTGAGGTATATATTAAACAGACATGATCAGCTCAAATGTGCTGGGTTATGTGGAATCCCTGTCCCACGAGCTGACGGTTTAAGTTTCTATTTTCTTTGACTTTGCTCAGAAATGTGGAGTTCTGGCAGGTAAATCCTAGGTTGGTGTTTTGAAGGCCCTTGGAAACATAGGCTTTGTAGTGAGTCATGACCCTCAGCAACATTTGTTCCTCAGGCCCTGGGCTGCTGTCACATGCAGGGCAATGCCAAGAGACAAAAAAAGAAGCTCTCAGGGAGCTGGGCCAGTTCTTCACAGTGCATATTTCTTCAACAAATCTAACCCATTTTCTAGTCACAAATTATTCAAAAATACTAGACAGCTGGTGTTATATAAATGTATTTCAGCTGATGAGTTGCTCATAAACTTCTCAATGTGTCAGTTGCTTCAGGTATTCACTGTTTGTAATGGGTCTGATCCAGCAAGGTGCTAAACACTTCAGGGGGAGGGGGGCAATGATGAGCACCCTCTATTTGCCTCAGGCCAGCCCCAGTTTGTAACATGTGGTTCATCACTCAAGACACACAGCACTGTTTCTGCTCCCTGAGTGGAGGATTCTCAAGCCTACAGGCAAACTTATTTCTGGCATTTCCTCACTTTTGAGTGCTCAACTTTGCAACTTTAATAATGTTGTTCTAATGTAAGTTTTGTGTGCAACTTTCTAGGTTTTTAAAAAAAGCAAACTGAAAAAACATCCCAGTTCCATTCTCCTCACAACCCTGGGTTTAGTAGGCCAACATTCAAACCACTGAGCTATCTCTCCCCCGTCAATCTTGAATACGGCTGAACCATTTGATCTGAAAAGTTCCAGAAAAATTCAGCCTGATGCAGATAACCATCATGGGAGATTTCAGAACAAACAGTTAAAATCTGGGACGTAATAAGCAACTGAAAATAGGACCTAATAATGGAAAGTTCTGAACAACCTTAATAATAGTCTGCGCTACCAGTCTCCTCTATAATGTACTGTAGACGAGTGCAGCACCAGCTGGCATGTCCCCTTGTGGCTGGGTGCAATGTTTCAGGACTGGCTTATCAGCTGTGCCAACTTTCACAATTTTTTTCACTTGTGACATGATTTTGGCTGGTGCCGGAGCCAGTCTCGCAATGACAGGAGAAGTTCCAACTCGCTAGTGAATTTGAGCTCTCTGGGTGGCTGCCTACCCTATTTGCCCACCCCCTAGGGCTGAGCAACCAATCAGAGCTTCTACAAGAACAGTGTGGTCTCCTGGTCCTCCTCCCCTGGGCAAGCTGAAGCTGCTCTCACAGGAGGACGGGGGAAGGAGGGAGCTAAAAAGCCCAGCAACTCAGTGCAGCTCTGCACCCTCTCCTCTTGTGAGCAGTGGGAACAGGCTGGTGGCAGTGCTCCTCCTCCGCATAGCCCCTGGCCTGGGTAGGGCAGAGGGGAGCAAAGAGCCCTGGAAGGGGCAGAGGGGACCCTGCTGCAGCTCCCCACCAGGCCTGGGAGAGTGAAAAACCCAGTTGGAGCAGAGGTGAGACAGGGTGGGGGTGAACTGATGTGGGGGTTGAACTAATGAGGGGCTGGGTGATGAAGAGATGGGGGCTGCACTGACAGGTTGAGGCTCAAGGGGGGTGCTGAACAGATGGGGAGGGGGCTGAGTGGGTGCAGGATTAATTGCTGGGCAGAGGATGGGCAGATGTGAGAGTGAGAGCTCTTTCAGCAGGGGCCAAAATCACCTTACCCAGTCAATCTGGGAGCGAGGGAAGCATGATCTGTCACGCACACACTGGGGAAGGGTAGGGGGTGTTAAGTAATCAAGAGACAGACCAAAAACACAATAGTCTTAAAAAACATCATGATTTGGGGGGGTCTAACTCCTGGTTTTTGATCTCTTGAGGTTGGCAGTACTGTGTGGCAAGCAGCCAAGGTCCATCCACTCAGTTCCCTTGCTTCCTCCCTGAACCACTTCCTGCCTGGGCCTGTCTCCAAGGCCTTTCCCCACTGTCCCTTCCTGGGATCAGTATATGTTCTGTTTTTAACTGCAGACATGTAACCAGAAAACTAAACCTGATTTATGCCTTGTAATTGAAAGGCTCTATTCTGAAGCAATTGAGTGACTCTTATGAGGTCCTCCGAGAGTCCTGTCCTCTCACTGACTTCCGCAGCAAGGGTTGGGTCCTAATTCCTCAGAAGTTTCTTGAAGAGGATCCTAAATGCCCCTGAAATGAGCTCAAATTAGAGTCACTGAGTTAGATGACTGATCGGTGGCTGTCTGCTGTTGGATGACAATTCAGCCTAATCAAGTACAAGTTTAAACTTAAAATGTGCATATTCTGGAAATACTTGAATACTTGGTGGTATGTTTCCTAAAAAATGGCCTCCCATTTTCCAGGGGCACCTGCATTTTGTGCCCATAATTGAATTGTAGACACTGTTCTAAGTTCTTGGATTGCTAGCCACTTGATTGTGAGCATAAATCGGGTAGATGAAGAAACAAGTACTCAGATTTACTCTAGACATTATACCCATAAATTGGGAAAACTAGACCTAAGCTTATCTGAAACGTTACCCTTTAAAGTCTAATACTTGGCTCATATGCCAGGTCCCTCATAGATGAATTGCCAGTTCTTAACTTTAAAACTTTAATTTTTAATTTGTAGCTGAAAGCTGAAAATGTAGTTTTAATCTGTAAAGTGACTGTACAAAAATGGCACCTTGTCCCTAAACAGATTTTCTCCATGTGTGTATGAAAAGTCCTAGCTGCTTACTTTAGTGACACAAATGATGTTTTACTACTTTTAATGCTGCCAGACCAGTAGAATCAGTACATTTCTGGGAGAGGGAGCTGTACGCTGCCCTTGTGCATCAGCAGCAGAATTGGGTCACACTTTATATTAACAGTACATTTATAAAGAGTCAATAAATGATTAACAGCTGCTATAAGTTAAGATGAATATGAGCACTGCACTAGAAAATGTTATAGATGGTTTTAAGCCTCGTTTATTGGACTTTATAACAACAGATTAACTGTTTGTTAAGACATCCATTAATTATTTATTAATCCTTTTTATAAACTACTTACAAATCTGTCCTTACTAGAGTGGGTCGGGGGAAAAATATTTCACTGCAAATTTTGATTTTTGTCAAAAAGAACAATATTTATTTGACAAAAAAAACTTTTTTCTTTCACTCAAAAATGTCCACAGAAAGCAGACATTTTCCAAGAAAAATTTCATTTTGTCAAAAGTCCAATTTTCTATCAAGCAGTTTTGATTAAATGTTTTCAACTAGCCTAGCCCATACTATATAAAGTGTGACTGACAAGGGTTTAGTGAATTCCATATTAGTTACATTGTGCAAACCCATTAAAGCATGGTGTGAAGATAGGGTTGCCAATTTTCTAATTCCACATCCGAACACCCTAGCCCTGCCATGCCCCTTTCCTACCCCTTCCCCAAGGCCCTGCCCTCTGTTCATTACATTCCCCCTCCCTCAGTGGCTCACTCTTCCGCACCCTCACTCACTTTCAGTGGGCTGGGGCAGGGGATTGGGGTGTGGGAGGGGATGAGGTCTCCATCTGGGAGCACAGACTCTGGGATGGGGCCAGGGATGAGGGGTTTGGGGTGGGCTCAGGGCTGGGGCAGAGGGTTGGGGCTCGGGGTTGGAGTGCGGGCTTTCCTCTAGTGGCTCCTGGTCAGTGGTGCAGCAAGAGGGCTAAGGAAGGCTTCCTGCCTTTCCTGGCACCGTGGACCAAGCTACGCCCCTGAAGTGGCCAGCAGGTCTGGCTCCTAGGCGGAGGCATGGCAGGCAGCTCTGCGCATTGCTCTTACCCGCAAGCAGTGCCCCCACAGCTCCCATTGGCCATGGTTCCCAGCCAATGGGAGTGCGGAGCTGCTGCTTGGGACGGGGGCAGTGTGCGGAGCCCCGTGGCCCTCCTGCCTAGGAGCCAGTCCTCCTTGCCGCTTCCAGGTGCCTCGTGGAGCCAGGACAGGTAGGGACTAGCCTGCCTTAGCTCCACAGCCCCGCCGACCAGACTTTTAATGGCCTGGTCAGCACCTGCCAGGGTCCTTTTTTGGCTGGGTTTAAACCTTTTTCTGGTTTAAAACTGGATACCTGGTCACCCTATGTGAAGAGGTATAATTGAAGACATAATTTGGTTAGGGGAGGCTTATTGCTGGTCATGATGCATGAGAAGGAAAGAACACAGCTTGATTTTTGGACCCCAACTTGAGTTTACAGGGTTGCCATTTAGAAAAAAAAATCTGAGACAATTTGATCTGGAAATCATTGAAATACAAACAGGGAAACCCACAACGACATTTGTATACAGTCACTTTTCATAGTGGAACTGCACTTTAAAGGCCCCAGTGGTTGTGATGCCTCCACTGTTCAGAGTGGTGCGTGTTCCGTCTCTTGGGGCTGAATTCTGACCTTAGATACATGCATACAACTCCCACTGACTTCATGCGTATAGTAGAGTAGAGTTTGGCCAAGATAATGAAATATGGTAAGTCTGAATAGGCTGCTGTGTTGTTTTGTGTGCAAATGACTTTGTGAATCTATTTAAATTGCTTTATTCTTGGGATATCAATAATTGACTTAAGCTGCTCCCAGTAGCCTGCATTACTCTGTGTGTTAATTCACGCACTGTTATCATGTAAATTGTTCAAGGCCACATTAAAAAGGCTCTCCACATTGATTTCTGTGATGCAGTGGATGTGATTCAGTGTTAGGAAATCTATACATGCAATGGAAATCTATACTTTTTATGCAATTGTTTTTACTTGGAGTTTAGATGTACTTAGTTATAATCAATGCAGGCTGCTTTTAGCATACAGTACAAACCAAAGAACAACACGAGATTGTGTGTGATCTCTACATTTGAACTAACTAAAAATAAGAGTAAAAACAAGAAGCTTTTGGGAATCCATCTCTTCTTTAGGCCCTGGGAAAGCAAAGCCATGGGTAGAAGTGTATATTTCCCATGGATTGATGAGAAAAGAGTGTGCTTCTTGAAAGCATTTTTTTATGTTTATTTTCCAGTTAGCTAAATAGAAGGGATCACCTATGTAATGATGTATGTCTGACGAAGACAATGATCATGTCTCAGTACAAACCACAGAAACCTCCTGAAATCATCAAACCACAGCAGGCCAACAATAATCATTCTTAAGCCTTTTATTATGAGCAAAAGTAATTATGTATAAGAATTAGTAGCAAAGTGTAAATTTTCATATAGTCTGCGTATGCGTTGATAGTGGGTCAAATCCTGAGGACATTACTCAGGCCTGGTCTATACACAACAATTGTTTTAACTACATTGATTTGGAAACCAATTTTAGTTGACATGGTGCAACTTTTGTGTGTCAACAATGTCCTTATGCAGGCAAACTTCACTTTGTATATATTTCACTTAATTTCACACAGCATCACAAATCTATGTGTTCATTACAGGAGTCATTCTCATTGAGGGCCAGATTGTGCCAGCCTATGTGTGGGTGTGCAAAATCTGAATCAGAAACCCTAGCCTAAATTTAATTGGGGTCCAAGCACTCTCCACAGCGCATGGCTCAAATGGAAAAAACATAACTGTAAAATGGAGTTAAGTGCCTGACACTTCCCAGTGCTCTCACTTTCCCATTTGATACTATGAAGTTATTAATCAGATAGCACAAAATGATAAGATTGCCTTGGTTCGAAATGTTGTTTGGAAGAACCCCACATTCATCTCAGCTGAACAAAATTAACTGCTCCACATTTAAACACGTTCGAATATTTTTGGGATTTTTAATCAAAGAGGTTTGCAGATTGTGATGGGGTGGACAAGGCCCTGAGGCCCCCTGCTGGAGGCCTTGTGGCTCTGTCACACCCTGCTCCAGAAAAGGGCCGTAGAGAGGTCCTCCAAGCTGCCTGGAGTGGCTGTGTGGGAAGCTGTCAATCAGCGCCCAGCAGGCTAGTATAAGAAGAGCTGCTAGAGCCAGAGAAGAGTGGATGATGCTTTGGACTAGCTGCTAGACTCCATCAGGACAAGGCCCTGAGGTAATGTTGAAGAATGTGCTGAAGCCATGGGGATATGGCCTTGGGAATTTTTGCAGCAACACAGTGTATTTAAAGGGACATGGTGGATGGCTGCTATCTATGGGGTCCCTGGGCTGGGACCCAGAGTAGAGGTGGGGCCTGGGTCCTCCCCACTGGTCACTGGGAAAGTGGCTGGACTTTGATGCACCCTAGGGTTGCCAGGCATCCATCACTGCCCCCACCGTGAGCACCGGCTCTGCAGCTCCCATTGGCCGTGAACCGTGGCCAATTGGAGCTGCGGAGGCGGCACCCGCAGGCAGGGGCAGCGTGAGGAGCCCCTAACCATCCTCGGCCTAGGAACCAGAGGGACATGCTGCCACTTCCTGGGAGCCACCTGAAGTCTGTGCCCCCTGGAGCCCACACCCTGACCCCCCTTCTGCACCCGTACCCCAGCGCTGTGTCTCCTCCTGCTCTCTGAACCCCTTGGCCCCAGCCTGGAGCCCCCTTCTGCACCCCAAATCTCTCATCCCCAGCCCCACCTAGAGCCTGCACCCCCAACCGGAACCCTCACCCCCTCCCACACCCCAACCCCCTGCCCCAGCCAGGTGAAAGTGAGCAAGGGTAGGGGAGAGCGAGCAACGGAGAGAGGGGGGATGGAATGAGCGAGGGGCGGGGCCTTGGAGAAAGGGTGGAGCAGGGCAGGGCAAGGGGCGGGCAAGGGTGGTTGGTTTTCTGCAATTACAAAGTTGTCAACCCTAAACACCACAGGAGGGGAACTGAACTCTTTTAGTGGCCCAGCTGAAGAGCGGGGGTCAGAAAGGCCAAGAGGGCCAAAGAGCCTTCAGGGAGGGAGCCCTGAGGGATGTGGCCCCACACCAGGGCTGGGGACTGCTGTAAGAACAGGGATAATTTGAGGGAAACCAGAAGGGGTTGAGAAACAGTTTAGGCCAGGGTACTGTGATAGGCCCTGCTAGACTGATTGAAGAGTGAGCTCTAGGATAAGGCTGCAGATCAAAAGACCTAACAAAGGGTGCTGAAATGGGCCCACTGTTGGACTTATACCTTGGAAGGGATTTGCTTTGCTTTTATCACACAGACAGACTGTGTGTGACTCGGCTAGAGGGCTGAGTCACTGAAGACCCACCACAAACAGAGAGTGTGTAGGCTAATGCACTGAGACGGGGTGCTCGCGAGAGGTGAGTGAGTGCACTCCATTACACAGATAGTTTGTACAGTAGCTAAGCATTAATTAAACTTTCCAAGAGGGGTGCTCTTCTGTGTACTTAGGGTCCACTCTATGAGGCAGAACAAATTAAATTTACAAAGAATTGGTCCCTTTAGAAAAAGAATCCAGGAGTGCAGCCATCAAAAGATATCTAGGGAGAGGGTTGCATGGCGCAAGGCGGGACTAGGATTCCAAATAAAGGCCCTGATCCTGCAAACTCTTAAACATGTGCTTAACTTTACACAGTTACTCCTGGGGGGGCGTGGATCACTGTTCATGTAGTGCTCCCCGTCAGTACTCGGCCCAGGCCAGGGAAGCTAATGATCAAACCAGCTGACCAAATTCATGAATCCTGGTCATGTGCTACCTGATCTGAGATTCGTTAGATTTGTTACTTACATCGCAATATCATCTAAGAAGTTCTGGACAGGGTACAAAGATATAGGAAACACAGTCCTTACCCCCAAAGAATATACAATGTAAATAGATGAAAAAAAGAAGATTGGATACAATACACAAGCAAATATATCATGGTGATTACTTACATGCATGTTTTTAAAACTCCCGTGCGTTTTAAACCTGAGGTACGTTGCGCATACACTAAGCAGTTACTAATGTGATTAAAGTGTTTGTGAGCTCAGGGACAAAGTTATACTAAGATTCATTAGAGAGGGGAGTGTTTCAGAGGAAGCAGTCAGAGAAGGCTAATAATAGAAGCTGGTGGAGGATGCCAGCAGGTTCTTGAGGTGGGCATAGCCTATAGGTAGGCTTAGAAGCATTTGATTTTTGTCAGTAAATGGCAGTAAATGGCAGTTTCACCACACACAAACCAATGAAAAATATTTCCATCAATAATCATTGGAATATACGGATAGATAAAGTAAGAAACTGCTGCTTGAGAACGTATTAGAGTTTGATTTTTAAGGCTTTTTTACTTTCTGTATTTTGACATGATATTGACAATTTGTATTTTACCTGTTATAAGGCTGTTATAACTTTTTGTGTCTTAACATCTACTGTCATTGAATAATTATTGCCTGACCTCCCCATAAGTTCCTGCAACTGTGAAAATTTAAATAGATTAAAAAAAATGCTTAACCCATAATTTCAGGCAAACAGTGAAAATTAAAATTGATAAAAATGAAAAAGCTTAAAAATAAACAGCAATGATATCTGTTGAAATTTAAAAAAAAAAAATTCTGCCAAGCCTACCTCTAGGGAAAAGGAGTAGGAGGTATCAGAAAGAGAGCTAAGGGTGGGTGAAATGGACACCTGGGCCAATAGAAAAGGAGCTGGGAGAGGTATGTTTGGGGGTGTAGGGGAGCTTTAGAGCAAGAAGAGAGAGGGGTGTAAGGGGAAATGAGGGGCGGGAAACCTGGATCTGGAGGTCAGAAAGCTGTAATGGCTGTGGTAACACAGAATCCTGGAGCAGGGTGCATTCTTGAGGTCTAATGGAGCAGTCTGACAAACCTTCCAGGCTCACCAGCAACTGTGTGCTGGGAAGGACATTTCATAATCTGTTGTGTGTGGCAGCTAGGGAACTGTAGGTGTGCCATGGCTACCCTGAGTTAAAGATTATGAAGTGCTCAGTGCCCCATGTCAGTTTGAGTAATTGCAATGGGACTGGGGCTGTTTCCTGGCTCCTACTGCCTGTGTGTTGTTGGGAGAATGAGTTTGACCTTCCTGCAGACCTGCTAAAGGTAGAGGAAAGTAGTGATTCTTTCTGGTGGCCTCTGAAAAGCATTACGGGGGGAGTGGGTCACAGATCATGGCAAACGCCCTTTCCTGGGAAACCAACAGGACTGCTGTGAGTGGAATCCAAGACCATGTACTCTGGATCCCCAGAGGGTTTCAAGCCCCTGGAGCCTGAACAAAGTCCAGCCACTACTCTGCTCTTGGGGTCCAGAGGAGCATTTCAGGACACAGACCTTCTGTCTGGTACTGCCCTCTGAGTGTTGAAACCCACTGTCCAGACGCCTAGCCCTTCTGGGCACAGCACTGACCCTTCAGACTCCCCAGTACTTGAACATATCCCTCTCCCAGAGCTCTACCCCAAGGTGTGAAGCTGCTGGTTTACACTTTAACTCGCTAAAGAACATGCAGCAGTTGTGAAGCGGTCAACACAGACATTGCCCAATCTAATATCTTTATACAATCATAGAACCATTGGGTTAGAAGGGACCGCAAGAGTCATCTAGTCTAACCCCCTGCCAAGATGCAGGATTTGTTGTGTCTAAACCATGCAAGACCGATGGCAATCCAGACTCCTTTTGAAAACCTCCAGTGAAGGAGCTTCCCCAACATTGCTAGGCAGTCTGTTCCATTGCCCTACTGTTCTTACAGTTAAGGAAGATTTTCCTGAGATTTAATCTAAATCTGCTATGATTTAGTTTGAACCCACTGCCTCATGTCCTACCCTCTGTGGTAAGAGACAGCAATTTTTCTCCATCTTTTTTATGGAAGCCTTTCAAGTATTTGAAGACCGTTATCATGTCCCCCCACCTTAATCTCCTCTTTCCCAAAAAAAACATACCCAGTTCCTTCAGCCTTTGTTCTCAGGTTCTCCAGCTACTCTTCAATTCCCAAGATATGAAAGGGTTTTGTTCCTTCAATAGGAAAACCAGGGATCTGTTTGTCAGAGTTTTAATTTTGGCTGCCTCTGAAGAATTATGATGGTAATTATGAAGGAAAATAACAGGAAATGGACTGATAGAGGCTGAAGAATAAATAAAAGAGCATAAAGTTTACTTATCATGTAAAGCACAGAAGAGTACTGATTATACAAACCAATCAAACATCCTACATGTCCCTCACTACCTCACCCTTCCTTTGGGAGTTCTTGGGATGTCATCAGTGTTCACACAGGCAAGCAGGGTCCTCTGCCCCCTTCCTTATCCTGCCCCTGCAGCAGCCTCATTCCTCTTACTCTGGTGCAAAATGGTTCTCTTCCCCAGAAGCACCAACTTAGTGATTTGCCAGGGGATGCTCAACCCCTTCTCCCCCCAAGTCCTCACCCCTGCCCTGCCTCTTCCAGCCCCTGCTCCACTTGCCTTTTCCTGCACTGTTCTGCCCCCTCCCGCGAGCACGCCCTACCCCCGTTCCTGCCCCCCAGTGCCTCCTGCACACCGCTGAACAGCTGATCACTGTTGGGCAGGAGGCGCTGGGGGGGAAAGGGATGTGCTGATCAGCGGGGCTGCGGGTGCTGAGCACTCACTTTTTTTTTTCTGTGGGTGGTCCAGCCCCAGAGCACCCACAGAGTCGCGCCTATGCTCTCTCTAGTTCCACCCTGTGAATCCCTTAATAGACTCCTGCTAACATCACTTGCTTTTTTTGTTCTCCTCCTGGTAACTTTCCATTACTTCCAAGCCCCACTCCTTTCAGACAAGAGGAAGAAGTGTGATCTTCTAGCTAGAGCATACCCATTATCCCATGGTGTTTTACTTTGGATAGAGTGCTGCTCACTCACCCGTTGTCTCTGGCCTGGCAGAGGCATGGTACAACCCTGTGGCTTATTCACAGTGGAGCCACATACATGTAGGCTTTCCAGAACGCAGTAATTTCATGGTACAATTTCAGCATTGCCAACCCTAAATGTTCAAAAATCGTGAGTCAGGCTCACCAAAAATCAAGAGATTATGTAAAAAAATAATAGATTTGGTGTTCTTTTTATTTGTCTTCTGTTTTTTGAGCCTTTAGCGTGCCCTGGGGTCACTAGTTGAAGCTTTCTCCACAACCAGGAAGGCTAGAAACTTACTTTTTCTTTGGGAATGAAGGCTGAAATCATTGCATAGCCATTTGACCCGAGGAGCTGGGGCTTTTAGGAAAACAATAATGATCATAACTCATGACAAAATCATGAGAGTTGGCAACACTGCAATTTCATAAAATCTACAATTCAGAAGTGGTACAGACAAGGGGGTGAGTAATGCTCAGCACCCCTGGAAGATGTAGGGGGCTGATACAGCACGTGCATCCAGCACACATACAAGCTATAAGTCAACCCTTTGCTTTTGACAAAAGAGAAATGGCCTGGGGTAGAGGGAGTGTTGTTTATCATAAATGCTCATGTTCGCTATGAACCTGAGCCTCCATGCAAACAAGCCAGTGCAACCCCTGTAGACTGAACCAGTAGACTTCATGGATCCCCACCAGCAATGGTTTACATAGCAAACCATTTATAACTGCCAACTACCATCAAAACTAAAGAATAAGAACTGGGCCTAGCAACAAGGTGTCTCCCACACATATCACAGTCCAGACTCAGCTCTATGATACTCACTTCGTTCTGGCCTGCTGGCACAAAGCAGCAGTAAACTCTGTGGAACTGAACAGTGGCAGATTCCCTTTGTGCTTCTGGTGGTGAACAGCTGCTGTTGTAGCTCCCATCTCACTCCCTCTCAGATCCCAGCAAAAAGGGAAATGTCTAGGAGACAGGGACATGTCTAAGTCAGCCCTTGCCCTAGTGATCACCCCAGCAACCAGAAATGCTCATTAGAGAAGCCTCAGGGGTTGCCGCTCAATTTATGTGGGGGACCAGGCTAGCAGCCAGACAGGTCCAGGATCAGGGGAGGGCATAAAGATGTCATAAAGCCACTGTTGCCAGCAACCCCTGCAAACTTCAGCTGTGCCGGGTGTGGTTCAGTTCTGCTTGGGATCTGGTCCTAAATTTAGCCACTTAGAATGTATGAACGGTAGTAGATTGTTAGGAAGTGAAGGCTGATGCACCAGATCTACTTGTAAATACGATTGCCTCTAGGTTTTCAAGTTCTTATATTTGACCCACAGTATGACTTCATTGACATGAAGCTTTTGTGATCTTTGTTAAGTTAGTATGCAGGAAAATGTATTTTGGTGTAGATTTAGAAGAATCATGTATGTTGAGTTTATTCTTGTAAATAAATACAACTTCCAAACTGTAATTTATTTATATTGGATGCACTCTTTTCCTTGGAAAGGAACCTCCACTAGTGCTAAAATGGATGGAAAGCTTGTTTAAAAAAATAAAATTTGTATTTAGTTCACCATGGGTTTCACTGACATGGCAGATTTACAGGGGTCATATTTCCATGTAGATGGATTTGCTCATGAGCTAATTCTCCTGTGTTTTATTCACAAACATGATTTTTTCCCTTCAATATCCATGCTTTTCTGGTCCCCAAACAACAAAGTCATTGTCGCCAAAGCAACAAAAATTCTCCTCTCTGTTAATATTTCTGTTGTCTTGTTAGCCTGTTACATTTTTGTAGGGCAGGGCTGGAGTATGTTCTTAGTATATATTTGTGATATTTTGCATAGTTGAATAGTTGAAGGAAAGTTTGGAACAATGATACACGCAAAACAGGAATCCCCAAGCTGATATTTGAAATCGACATGCAAAAACACCATTTGTCAAATACAACCCAGACCCTGATTATGTAATTTGGATGGTTTTAGTGCTGAGCCCCTGGCTTCCTTCCAGGTTCCTTAAAGAATCCAAATTGAAAAAAAACATGCACAGCCTTAAAAAAATTGACTGTAAAGCCCTGAAGTCTCCATTGGGAAAATCTATTTTTCCTGTTTTCCATTTTTAGCCATTCTTGGTTGGTTGGTTGGTTTATATGCTTTGAGATTAAGAGCTCTAAGGTGTGGAACCTTCTAGCTGCCAATTCTAATGCAGAAGGTCTTTTTAGAGGCACTGCGCCTCAGGACGGCTGTACATTGTGGCTGTGTACTGTATGTTCACTATGTGTCCATTCCATCATTTGGCTACAGTACTATTTGTGCTGTAGTTTAAGAGAAGCATGGTTTAAAAACTGTTGATTCCTCTGAGTCACTTACAGCTATATATCTTCAGCACAAAACATTCTGTTTGCTTTTCTGGCAGCGCAGGAAAATAATCCAAGGTTAACAAAAGGTGTATGAAAGTCCGCATAAGGGAAGTCGCAGAACTGAAACAGAATTTTTTACATTCACAGCATCCACAGAGGAGCACTTCTCTGATTTTCAGACATATCATGCAGCAGGTTTTTTTAATCTATTTATTTTAGTTACTATGTGAAAAGGTCAATAAACATTCAGTAAATATTGCAGGAAATGTGGCTACAGTACTACAGAAAGGAACACAACTAAGCATGTGTGGGCATTTAGGAAAGCTTGGTAACATTTCCTTTGCAAAATAAATAAGCCTAATTTCCAAAACATCACCAAGAATATCATCATTTGCAAACGTTTCTTGGGAATAGCCTGCCAAAATTACTAAAAATATTCTAGATTTTGAGCAGACATTTTATACAGCTCCCTAATCCAATATTTTTGTTCCCTCCTTTTTAGTATTTATATTACAATTGTGCCTGGAGACCCCACTCAAGGATCAGAATTTCATTGTATTAGGGTTACCATATTTGAACATTCAAAAAAGAGGACACTCCACGGGGTGGGAGGAGAATATTTGCTCGCGTCCCCATTCCACCCCTTCCCCAAAGTCTCCGCCCCCTCCCTGCCCCATTGGATCCCTTCCCCAAATCCCCACCCCGGCCCCGCCTCCTCCCCTGAGCGCGCCGCGTTCCCCCTCCTCCTCCTCCCTCCAAGCCGTGCGAAACAACTGTTTCGCAGCACAGGCGCTGAGAGCTAGGGGGAAAATGTGGGCACTCTCTCGAGTGATCAACATTCACTTTCTTTCTCGAATTATCAACATTCACTCTCTTTCTTGAATGATCAACTCTTCTTTGGGGAAAAATAATAATGGCAAAATCCCAGACATTTTTAGATATTTAAAAATTCCTCCCGGATGGCGATTGAAGAACTAAAAAGCTGGACATGTCCAGGAAAATACGGACGTATGGTAACCTTAATTGTACTGGGTACTGTAGCTCTTAAGGAGATGGTTCTTGCTCCAAAGAGCTTACAGTCTTGGGCCCAAAGCCTTAAAAGACTTACAGATGTGCTTACTTTTAACCCATGTGCTTAAAGATAAACATGTCTGGAAGCAGAGGCAGATTAAGCTTTTGTGGGGCCCTGGGCCACAGCAAGTGAGGGGGCCCCTCCCTACCCCTTCTGCCTACAGTCCTCCCTCCTCTCCCCATGCTCCTGCTGGGGAAATGGGGTTGGGGTGTGGAGGCTTGCTCTGCTCTGCCTGCCCAGCGCTCCTGCCAGGGAGCTGTGTTGGGGCACAAGAGATCCAGGCAGGCGGAGCAGGGCAAGCCCCCGCGCCCAGACCCCGCTCCCTGGCAGGAGCACCAGGCGGAGAGGTCAGAGTATGGGGGTGCCCATTTTTCAGGCCGTGGCCCTTGGCACGGACCCCATTGGCCCAGTGGCTAATCCACCACTGTCTGGAAGTTTTTGCAGGACTGGGGTCTTGGGTATGACAAGATGCAACAGGCAGATGAAATAAACAGATGTGAGCAGAGAGGGAGCAGGGGGTGGGTGAGGAAACAGTGAAATAAGCAACTTTTGCATTGCAAGCAGCAGTCACAGCTTGCCACCTGTTTTGGTACATAGTTGGTTCATACTCAGCTTATTTTTGGTGACGCAGGATTTTATTTTTATCAAACTTAAAAAAGTTAAATTGTGTACTGGCTTGAGTTTTTGAATATGGCCATCTGTTTGCAAATTAGTGCTGATACCAAGAATGCATCACTTCAGCTCCTCTATAAGAATTCAATGAATAGGAAACATCTTAACTCATGAGATTTTAATGTATACAAAACTCTGCAGTAAATGTATGTACAATTCTTTCTCCAGGGCTGGTGGAGGAAGTGATGGATCTTGCAGGGACTGGGAAGGTATACATCACATCATGCAAAAGCAACCCCTCCAGTCACCTCATGAGTATTGTTTAGATGGCATCAAAGTTAGCCCTGTCCAGTTGTCCATGACCTGAAAGACTTGTTGATGACTTAGGGCAGGAAGAAAGGGTTAATAGCAGAAAATATGCAAATACAGCATCTCTGTGAGAATGAGGAAGAAGCATTTATACCATATCCTGCCCATTAATAAATTAATCACTCTTACACCAGTTTTATACTTGTGTGATTCCACTGACTTGCAGAAATGAGGAGTCAGGTGGGAGAAGTCCTGAGCACACACAGGCAACACATAAATTATGCTACTCCAGGAAGTAGTGTAGTTGTTTAGATTTTCAGAGCAGTTTAGGAACCTTAGCTACTCATCCTCCATTTGAAATTAATGGGAAACTGACTTTCTGAATAGTAGTAATGGACACATTGAGTTCTGGAGTAAAATTCTTGTGATGTTGCAAGAGTTTTCAGCTACAAATGTGTACAAAAGGCAGAGGCTACTCTTTATGTGCATTTTTGTGCCAGCATTCAGCTAGGGCTCAAGATTAATCTCTGAAAAGTACCTGTACGCTTACCCTTCCACTTCAATTCCTCAGGTCCCTGCTTCATGACCTTTTCAATGTCAGCACTGGGTGTCCTAGAAATACCATAGATAGATAGCAGGGGTCCCATTGGATGAGAGACATTATTCCACAGCAAATGATTCCAAACAAGGTGTCAATTGTCACATGTCAAAACTAGGCCAAAATGATTTATTACTATTCTTTGAGATGAGTGCGGTAGTGCCTAAAGACGTTAACCAGGTTGAGGCTTCTTTGTGCACACGGTGGTACAAACATAGTAAATGACAGCCCCTAGCTCAAATAATTTTACATATAACTCTTCTCCTAGGTTCAAAGTTAATGTACAGCTAGTATCCAGTGAGGGGGTAAGTTATAAAAAAAGCAGTATGGGGTTTGAGCACTTTGAATCATGTAGCATATAGTGAAATAGATGCAGTAGCTGACATGTCAGAAGTAGTTAAAAACATGGTGGAAGCAACTGATTCCAAAGTAGTGTTACCCATTTACACTAATTTTTACACATTCACACAAACAAAACACCACTAAATAGCCACTTCTGGTTGCCAAAGAACTTAGGCTTCTCTTCACTGTAGTATGTGAAGGAGTGCAAAAACAAGATAATTGCATCTAAATAGGGCTGGAATGTGGGAATACAGACCATGGAAAAGTGGCTATGGGGTATGCCCACTTCCCCCCACTACCTAGCCATCAAGAGCCCTTCTGTGTCAACAGCATATTGCATAAGCTCCACAAGGGACAGGTTCCTGTCCTCCCCCTGGAAGGAAGCGTTGGGGAACAAACATGCTCTGTCCGATGTTCCCTTCTCTAATTGTAATTTATGCTGCTTCCCTTTTTACGAAATGTGATCGCCCAGGTTGGACGGGGACACAGGAGCGCCGCTGGGAGCTACAGATGGGAGTGAGCCAGTATTGCAGGCAGCAGAACCAACTGGCGTGTGGCTAGACAGAGGCAGCCTGCACCTGACACCCGAGCCAGGGATTCTGGCCCTGATTTTCCTAACCGGCCCCCAAGTCTGCAGATCGTTCGGGTTATGTCCTCTCGGTGGGGGGAGGGGGGGCTAGACGGAAAGGGGAGATTGTGGCCTCTGCAATGGATTTAAAAGCAGCAGCCTTTGCTTTATAAACCAGCCTGTGTGCCATCCGGGCAAGCGGTGCAGTCCAGTGGCTCCAGCACATCCCTGGGCTATTTATAAACAGACCGCAACATCTCGGTATTCGACCCGGTGGGGGGAGGAGGGGGAGAATCCTTCGCGAATACGTGACAGCTCAGCGGGGCCTGCGTAAAATCTGACCCCTTTTGCAGCGGCTGCTCGACCGAGTGTGGCACGGCCCCGGACTGCAGATGCCGTGTGTGCCCGCGGGGAGGCTGCGAATTAACAGGCACTAACGGCCTCGCTCCGATTCGTGACAGCGTCAGATTCGGCCTCCCCTGGGCACGGAGTGGCGCCCGCTCACGCAGGCAGGGGCCGCATCCCCTGCCCAGGCTCGGGCCCCCGGGAACGCGCGGGGCACGGCGCGCCCGGGCAGCGCGAGCCCCGCGGCGGGGACACCTGCCGCTGCAGCGCCACCGCCCCCCGGCGGCCGGCGACTGCGCTGGCGGCGCGCAGAGCATGCGCAGTAGCCACAGCCACGCCGCGGCCCTCCGCGTGGGAGGACAGGGAAAGCGCTCCCGAGCGGTGTGCGGGCGGAGCCATCTGGCCGAGTGGGCGGGGCCGCTGTGCTGGTCTGCCGGGGGCGGGGCCAGCGGAGCGAGTGGCCGACGCGCTCTGCTCCCGCGCGCTCGCTTGCAGCCTCACTGTCCACGGTGCAGCCGCCGCCGGAGGGATGAGCCAGTGACCCCAGCGGGAGTTCGGGGAAAGGAGCTTGATGGAAGCGATGTCCCCGCAACAGGATCACGTCGGGCAGGGGCGCTCGTCCTCTGTGAGCGGGGAGTCCAGAGCCTCCGCAGCCTCCGAGAGCAAGAAGGTGAGAGAGTGAGAGCGAGAGAGAGAGTGAGCCCCTCACACACACCCCCTCCAGTGCACCCGGGCAGCGGAGAGCCCCGAGAGCCCCGAGCCCCTCATCGCCTCCGATGCACCCGGGTAGTGGAGAGCCCCTCCCCTCCCATGCACCTAGGTGGTGAAGAGCCTCGAGCCCCTTATTCCCCCCCACCCATGCACCCGGGCAGCGAAGAGCCCCTCCCCTCCCCATGCACCTAGGTGGTGAAGAGCTTCGAGCCCCTTATTCCCCCCCACCCATGCACCCGGGCAGCGAAGAGCCCCTCCCCCCCCATGCACCTAGGTGGTGAAGAGCTTCGAGCCCCTTATTCCCCCCCACCCATGCACCCGGGCAGGGGAGAGCCCCTCCCCTCCCATGCACCTAGGTAGTGAAGAGCCTCGAGCCCCTTACTCCCCCCCGCCCCCCCGATGCACCCGGGCAGCGAAGAGCCCCTCCCCCCCCCATGCACCTAGGTGGTGAAGAGCTTCGAGCCCCTTATTCCCCCCCACCCATGCACCCGGGCAGGGGAGAGCCCCTCCCCCCCATGCACCTAGGTAGTGAAGAGCCTCGAGCCCCTTACTGCCCCCCCGATGCACCCGGGCAGCGGAAAGCCGCGAGGACACCCCCATACTCCCTCCTCCCGGGCGGGCAGGGAGCGATCGAGCCCTCATTCCCTCCCCCCCAGTTCCCAGGTATCAGTGCGGAGGAGGAAGCCCTACTTCCCCATCCCTTAGCCTGTGCCCCTGTTCCGAGATGATACGCCCCGGGCCCCATAGCGTTAACGCCCCTCCCTCTCCCATGGCACCCCCGTCCCCGGCCCTGTGTTTGCAGGATGTCCCCGGACTCCCCCTCGGGTTGGCGCTGGCCGCGGCGTGCAGCTGGGTGTAAGGTTATGCTTTGCCGGATCCGCTCTGGCCCCGGCTGAACGAGCCATTCATTTAAAGTCATCGCCAAGAAGACCCGCGAAGTCCAGCCGGCCGCCCGCTGCGTCCCCCCCGAGGGTGCGACTTAGGGCAAGAAGAGGACGCTGCTTGTTTGAATCCAGGGGTGTTTGTCACCCTCGGCACGGCTCGGTTTCCTGTGCTGAGTCTGCCTGCGACAGCGATGATTGCCATTAGCTGTTTTCTCTAGTAATTTGCCATAATGATCCACGCTGTGTCTAAGGGAAAAGCCACGGGGTTTGTTTCAAAGGAGCTGTTGACATGAACGTGAAGGATAGTGGCACAAACCAGAGACGTCCGTGTATGTTCGGTGATGATTGAGAGAGACGCGGTTGAAGGTGATTGTTACTGATTAGATCGACTCCGGATTGACTCAGAATAGCCCCTTGTTCTGTAATTACTTTGCTCCTGGTCTGCGTTGTCCGGCCGGGGCCAGCGGGGGAGGACTCTGGACGTTGCCCCACCCGCTTTTAAATTGAAAGAAACAAGAAAGGGGTTTCCGAGGAAGAAAATGAGCGCTAATAGTGTTCCATCAGTTATAGGAAAATGGGACACAGCTTGATATCCAAAGCCATCTTCAAAATCTCTTTCAAAATCAGTTAGGGTTTGTTTGTTTCCTTGCCTGATTATGTTGGATGCTAAATTTCCATTGTAATATACAGCCAGTTAAATTGTCTCTGCCATATTCTTTCCACAGTGTAAAATAGGATCTCCTTTTTCATTTTAGCTCGGCATATTGTGCATTATTTTTCCATTTGAAGCTCACTGAGAGAACCCAGGTTTCAGAGTGGTAGCCGTGTTAGTCTGTATCAGCAAAAACAAGGAGGAGTCCTTGTGGTACCTTAGAGACTAACAAATATATTTGGGCATAAGCTTTTGTGGGCTAAAACCCACTTCATCAGATGCATGGAGTTTGGATAGGGATCTCTTCTTGCTTACAGAGTTTGCATTAAAATGTCGTTAAATTCATGCAAACAAATACCTTTTCCTTAGAGAATTACACCGAATACTGCCAGATTGGTTCTTGGGATTATAATGCCTGGCTCGGTTGGGAATGTCCTTCATAAATCTTTCCAGCCCTAATTGTATCAGGTTAGGAGGGGAGTGAAACCTCTTTGGTAAAGGACACGCTTGTATTCAATCTTGTGCTTAGGCATGGAACTTTATTGGCCACAAGAGCAGTGCGGCGCTGTAGGGCAGCTACAAATCTTAGTCTCTCCATAATGCTGCTCCACGTGAAGAAACAATCCTTATGGCCAGAAAGCTTTTATGTTACATCTCAATTGCAGGGACAATAAAAAGAGTTGTATTTTCCATCTGACCGTGAATGCAACCAGACTGAAAGTGCATGCTGCAGTACTGTAACCAGCCACTGCTCTGACCCAGTTCAGTGGCAGCAAGTAAAAATTTATAGATAAAACAAGTATCGGGGTAGCTGTAGATAGATAAAACAAGTATCGGAGGGTGCATCTCTATCCACAAAGCCAACAAGGAGTCCGGTGGCACCTTAAAGACTAACAGATTTATTTGGGCATAAGCTTTCATGGGTAAAAAACCACTTCTTCAGATGCATAGAGTGAAAATTACAGATGCAGGCATTATTATACTGACACATGAAGAGAAGGGAGTTACCTCACAAGTGGAGAACCAGTGTTGACGCCCTGCTCTCCACTTGTGAGGTAACTCCCTTCTCTTCATGTGTCAGTATAATAATGCCTGCATCTGTAATTTTCACTCTATGCATCTGAAGAAGTGGTTTTTTACCCATGAAAGCTTATGCCCAGATAAATCTGTTAATCTTTAAGGTGCCACCGGACTCCTTGTTGGTTTTTATAGATAAAACCATCACCTAGAATATGTTTGGCTCAGATCAAATGTAGTACCAGTGAAATATTTGCTACATACCATTATGGGATATCCGCTGCACCCTCTTAAACTGGAACTATATCCTGCCCTGGCTGTTGATCTAACAGACACTTTCCATTTCTAAATACTATGATCTAAAATGTGGCCCCGAAGGTAGGGTTTTTTCTGTTGTTCCTTCCCCATTTTCTGAATGGTTTCAGAGTAGCAACCGTGTTAGTCTGTATTTGCAAAAAGAAAAGGAGTACTTGTGGCACCTTAGAGACTAACCAGTTTATTTGAGCGTGAGCTGTAGCTTACGAAAGCTTATGCTCAAATAAATTGGTTAGTCTCTAAGGTGCCGCAAGTACTCCTTTTCATTTTCTGAATGTAATCTCTGTGCATATTGTATCTTGCCACCTGTGAAAGCCGAAATGCCCTCTGAAATGAAGGGGGAACAAGAACAATAGAATGATAGGAAGCTTCAAATGCTGTGAGATTCAAAGTATTTTACTACAGCCTCCTTTGTGTAATTCAGCATTTTGGATGTAAATAATATAAAGTAATAGAGTGCATTGTTGTTAATGGTGATACTGTCCAAACACTCAAGGACAGCCCTTGCTCCAAGGAGGTTACAGGCTAAGGAACTTTACCGCTCAAATTCTGCTCAGCCTCCAGCCAATGCTGAGAGGGAGCAAGGATGCTGGTTAGCATGACCACTTCCCACAGATCCTGACAGCCATGTCAGGATTCCATCTAGTGGAGGCACACAAAGTGGGATATGTATGTTTGAAAAGAAGCAGCTTGTGCCTCTGGCTTGTAAATGCTGCAGATGGCATGTAGCATTCTAGGTGAGGGTAAGGTTGGTCACGCTCTCGACTTTGCATATATTGGCCTTTGAGTTGATGATGGGGTGGCTTTTATAGATCCACATCCTTAGTGCTCTTTAAGTACTGCACTGGAAACCTGTCCTGCTGCTGCATGAGTGAGGAAGAGGCTTCCTATGATCTTGCTATACTAGTTCAACAGAGGTCAAGGCCTGGCCCTAGTTTTGCATGGAATGGAATCTCAAATGAGGTATCGTTACTGCTTAGATACTACAGTGATGGATACTCTGTAAATACCTATATATCATGGTATTTATCTTACAGTGTGTGTATAACGGAAGAATGGATGGAATCCTTGTTACAGTGGGAGATAAACTCCCTTGTGTGCTGGTTCCATATGAAATTATATGGGAGAGCAAGTTGGTAATAGATCAGTATAGAGACTGGTGACAGTTTTAAAGATCAAAATAGTGCTAATGGAGATATGATATTTAAGATTAAAGATGTTAAAATAGCTTTAACCTTCTGACATGAACCCTCTCAAAATAAAAGAGAGACTATCAGTAGCCACTAAATAACTCCTTCTTCTTATCATGACTATATTTTACTCAGAGTCTGAATTAAGCTTACTTAGCAGAAATAGTTATGCTCTTCTGTGTTCCTCAGAACTCTGTTTTATCTTAAGTTATTAGTTTGCATGTAGATGTCAAAGCAAATAGGAGTGTGTGATCTCTGTTGAACCACAGGGCTGAAAGGTGGAAGCTGCCTACGTTTTGCTCCCAACTCTACCATCTACTTGTGTGTGACTTTGTGCAAATAGCAGAACTTCTGCATGCCTCATCTTCTCTAGATGCAAAAATGGATATAAGTAGTTACCTACCTCAGAGACTTTGTGAGGCATCGTCAATCGATGTTTGAGACGTTTGAAATACTTTGCACTTCTACATTTGACATAGAAGTGCAAAGTATTGTTGTACTTGTGAAAAATCCAAAGCCAGTTTCTAAGCTGGTGTAAATTGGTGCCATTGACGTCAGAGGAGCTGTGCCAATTTACACCAGCTGAGGACCTGACTTTTGAGGGCTAGTCTATACATGGTTTTTGTGCTGATTTGAGGATATTTGTTTGTTTCTAAACCAATATAGTTAAATTGATGCAATTGCTGTGATCACGGGTATGGTTGTTGCTTACTATGCTAAGGAAGGAAGAATTTAGGTGATGTGGAAACTTGTACTTGGTGGATATAGTTAAAAAACTAGGGAGCAATATTAGAATAAGCAGGGGCAAGTATAACCTCCCCCTTTCACTGCCTCTTCATCCCCCTGTAAAAATAGGCAAATACATTTTGTTGTTTTCTCTCTCTACCTGCCAGCACCCCGATTACATTGCTTGTATGTTGTATCCCTTTCCTATGCCCTTATATTTTTTTATTTTGGAGTGTAAGCTCTTTGGGGCGCTGTTTATATCTTCCCATAAATTTGTATCATGCCTAGCACAAAGGGGTCAGATTTTGGGTGTTACTATAATAATATTACTGCTAATGATAACTGGAATCTTGGCTGCCTAGGGACACTTCTCACACCACACTTTTATCCTTGTAATGAAATTACTGCATAAGTTTAAGGTGATATGAGCAATTTTAAGTCAAGTGAGGACTGAAAATAGTATGTAGTTAAGATTAACTAAATCATTAATCCACTTGCTGTTTAGGAATGAGCCAGTTATATGGCATGTATTGATTTATGATAACGTAGCACTGTACCTCAGTGCCCAGCAATGTTGCTTTAGTCAAGGATCCAGGATTAATGATTCTTTTTTGAGGGTGGCCATCCATGGGAAAAGTAGAAAGTTGTATGTCTGCAGAATAAAATGATGTCCCAGTTCCTGAGTTTCCTGGCCTTGTTTTTTCACTCCAAGGTAGTAGCAGTCCTCAATAAAAACTGTAGTCCCCAGTACCTAGGAATTGCATATGTCACATCTTGTATGGACTCTGAGTTGTTTGCAGTATCTAGGTACAAGGGGAATGACTTAAGGAAGCAGAGACAGCCTGAACCCAAATTTCTGGTTTTTTTATTAGCTTAAGGCTATTAGAATCCTTTGCTTCTCATGCATGTGTCTAGCAGATTCCTATGTACAATCTGTACTCACAGGTAAGCTCTCAGTTATGCTCTGGTAGTATTTATGACTCCTTTGTCTCCTCTTCTTCACCTGGAGACAGGTTAGCTGCATATTTACATTCTGTAGCCTGACACATGTAACCAAAGGCAGAGATACCTTGGAACCTAGCTGTGACCTGCTCCATCTATGTCAGTACATCAGGGAAACGAATGCACTCGGCACAATGAGCAAACATATCAGACACCCGAGGAAGGTGACATGAGACACATGTTTAGTGGATGCCTATCGTAGCTCCTGAGACCCTTCCGACCTTTCAGAAAATCCTGCCAGAGATTAAATTAAAGCTTGGGTGTGTGAGAGAGTGAGGATCTCCCCATATTCTTTCAAATGATGGGAAGAAACTAGGCTTTAAGATGTATGTAATAGGATGGGATTCACAGCTTTCACGCCCGCCTGAATTTTATTAGTTCCCCAATGGGATTTCTGCTGCATCAGTATTTCTCCATAGCCACTTGACATAGAGAAGAACTATATGAAGTTTGTCAGTTTTAAACTGCCGCTGGGAAAGCCCCGCACTACAGGAGCACGGACACAACTGTACCAAGTGTTAATCCTCCTCTTGCTGTGTGTGTATATGCGCACACTTGCCCGGTAGCAGAATAACGGGAATAAAGTAGAAGAGGAGGATAGCAAGGAAGTGCTGAAACACTGTTGGCAATAGGACTTGCTGATTTAGCATTCCGTTTTCCCTACAACCCCTTTCTCCAGTTTTTTGTTAATATTCCTCCTTCCCACCAGCATTTGAAACGACATAATAGGTGAGATCTGCCTGCCAGATTTAAATTAAAGCATTAAGAGTTTTTTATCTAGGGTAGTAGTATGACTGCTGATAGCATATCTCTTCTTGCTCATAATTTCTCTTACTGTTCTTCTGTTTTCCTACCCCAACTTTGCTTTTAGTCTTTGTCTCTTACTGTGCACTCTGCCACCCGTTCATCCTCTTGTATTGATGTCTCTCCTCTCATGCCTCTCTAATTGTTTTCTCTTTAATTAGCCCTCTTAAATTGACTTTATTTTTGGGAAAGTCCTTGTAAGTAAGTAAAAGTATGTTGTCAGTGTAAACAGTCACTCAGTAGTTTGCTAAATATTCACTTGATCTACCTTTATGGTAGATGAGCCTTGAGAAGGACATTTTACATTCTGTAAATTTATGGAGCATCCAAACACACTCACTACAGGCTAACCTAATAACAGCTGAACTGTCAACTCATGAAGCAATCAGAATCATTCTGATTAAAAGAGGTCAAGAATGGGGTAGAAAGTTATAAACAGCCCTGTTGTCCTACTGAAGAAATAGTGAACTTCTTGGGGTTTAATTTATTTATATTCAATGCGTACTGTATGACTTTGACAAATATTAGATTGAGGCATGCAGAAAAGAGAAATAAACAACATAAAGGGCTTATTACCTACTAAGTTATAAATGGCCTAGTGCAGCAGTTCTCAAACTGGGTCAGGTCAAACTGGGTCATTTAATGGGGTCACCAGGGCTGGCTTATACTTGCTAGGGCCTGGGGCCAGAGCCAGAGTCCCAGTGCCCCAGGCCAAAGCTGAAGCCCAAGCCCAACTGCTTCAGCCCTGGACAGCGGGGCTTAGGTTACAGGCCCGCTGCCTGGGGCTGAAGCCCTTGGGTTTTGGCTTTGCCCCATTTCTCCCACCCTCACCTGGGGCGCTTGGGCTTTGGCCCCCACACCTCAGGCAGAAGGGCTCGGGCAACCTCAGTCCCCCATCCTGGGGTCTTGTGGTAATTTTTGTTGTCAGAAAGGAGTCGTGGTGCAATGAAGTTTGAGAAACCCTGGCTTAGTGATACCTTTGCAATCTAGCTGTGAAATATACTCACAGTGCTGATGCACAAGTAGATCTTGAAAAATAAACTGTTGGACAGTGAGCAATATTTTGGGCCTTTTTTTTAGTCTTAGTAAAACAATTATTTGTAAATCTTGGTACAGGCTTCCTTAAAAGTCTGTAAACATGAATTAAGTATAACATAACTAAACCATAAAGCGTGTATGCCCTGATATTTTTGTTGTTACTTCAAACATCAAGAGGGCAGAGTTTGTACGAATGAAATCATTAACTGTTCTTATTGACTTAAAACTCACTCTATAAAATCTTTGTTTAAAGAGGGTTTCTTTTCATTAAAAGAAAAGCAAAGAGTTGAAGGGTCCAGATTTACCTCCGAAAAGAGCAAAATCCTCTGCTTGCAGAACAAGTATAGCAGTGATTGTGTGGGTGAAGGTTGCAGTAGCTAGCCGCTGTGCTTCAATCCTGACCCGCTTTTAGGGATGGAGAAGTTAATTCAGTTTCCAGACAAGTACAATCCTTTTGATTCTAGTGAGTGAGCCAACAAGGGTGTCTGCCTTTTACAGAGGTGGTGTTTGTGTTGTGGTCACCTATCCACTAAGGATAGATTGAGATTTTTGTCTCATTTCACATAGATCACTGAATCATCCTCAGATGGTATTGATTTTTCCTCTGGGTTCAGACCATTGGCTTAGAGGCCAAAGGTTCCATATTTCATTATCAAGCTTGCAAGCCCTTCTGTTCCCATCCTCTCCTTAAAAAGAAAGTGTCTTACAGTTAAAAAAAAAAAAATCTGACATTCTTGCATTGTATGTTGCTGGGATACATCAGCAATATTCATTCTGTGAACACACATACATTCTGTAAACTTGATTCTGCTCTAATTTTGTCATTGATTTAAATGGGAGCTGGACCAGATCTTTGATTTCTTTAGGACACAACAAGGTTCATGTATTAATCTAAATATGGTATTGAGTGAGCTTAGATTATTTGAGCATGAAAAAAAACATTATGCTAGGATGATCACAAAAGTAGTAAATCAAAACTTAGTTGCATGTTGAGGGCTAGGGGTCTGTGTGTAGAATAAGCTGAGGATCAGGGCCTTAAATAGTTTAATAGTATCAGTATTATGTGAGACTGGAGGGTAATGTGTAAAAATACTACATAAATCAGAATGGTAGAGCTATCAAATAGCTGAAAAAGGATGTGTGTTCATTTCACTAACCTGGAAAAGAGTGATCAGACACCTATTTTGCTTCTCGAGATGCTCATAAAAATTATAAACACTGTACCACTTACATCTGGTATCTTAATTATTTTTCCCCACAAAAGAAATCATATGTGCAATGAATTCTTTCTGTGTTCTCTACTTAACAAATGCCCTGCTGATCTCTTTCCAGGCCTAATATAATGAAATACTATGCAGAAATCATAAGAAAGTGCTGTATTTTCAGTTAGGTTTATTTTTTATAAAAAAAAAAAAAAAGAAAAAAGCTCCACTCAAGAACTGTCATACATTAGCTTTTTCACAGAATGGAGATTAATACCATAATTGAGCAACACAATATAAAGTGACTGTCCACTTAAACTACTAGCCAAAATTAGTTTAATGCTTGAATTGAGGAATGGACTTCCCTGGAGCAGATGACTAGGTTGATACTCGGAGTAAAGGCTGGCAGTTTTACTGCTCATCCTTCCATCAATAAGATTACAAGATCTAATTTTTTAAATGATTTGGGCCAGAACCTGTAAATTTAGCATAACTCAGTTGAACTCTGTGGAGCTATGCTAGTTTATATCAGGTGAGGTTCTGGCATTGTATGTACAGTTTCTTTGCAGTGATAACACTTTAATATGGTATTATAACCCCAACAGAAAACTTTAAAGTGAAATTAAGATTACAGGTTCATTTCTGTGGTTTGAGTTTTAAAAAAAAATAGAAACTCAAGAAACATAGCGATAATGTAAAATTTAGAAGAAACCCACACCTATGAAAGTATGTAAATGTAAGTGAAGTACAGTACCTTAACTCTGCCCCTTACAGATGCCAGCCTACCATCTTTGCCATGCAGAGTACTAAAAATGTGCATCAAATAGGGCTCTGTGTCTGTCACGGAGGTCACCAAAGTCATGGATTCCGTGACTTTTCGTGACCTCTGTGACTTCTGTAGCAGTCAGTGTGGCTGACCTCAGGGCTGCCCAAGCAGCTGGCTCTAGGGCCAGCTGCTCATGTGGCCCCGGGGACAGCCGCTTTGGCCGCTGCTTAGGAGGCCCCGGGCAGCTGGCCCCATCTCCTGAGCAGCTGCTGCTTGGCGGTCCCCGCCACTGGTCCCAGGGTGGCCAGAGCAGCTGCTGTCAGCAGCCCCCAGCAGCGATCCTGGGGCAGCCAGAGCAGCTGCGGTTGGCTTGGCAGCCCCCAGCGGCTGGTGCCACTGCCCACCTGCCCAGCAGCGACCCTCTCTTCCCCTTCCCCTTCCCCCAAGATTTAGTATGCGGTATTTATAGTACAACTCATGGACAGGTCACAGGCCATGAATTTTTGTTTATTGCCCGGGACCTGTCCATGAGTTTTACTAAAAATACCCATGACTAAATCGTAGCCTTATTCATAGGATATTGATTTTTATAATGTTCCATATCTGCATGCCTCTGCCAGTGAGGATTTGTTACCATACTACTTTCCTTTATTTATATAAATGTTAGAATTTCATGATCTGGACATATGGGATTTGTATATGGAGAAATGCTGGCTCTGTGTCTGTTGTCACTCCTCCCCCTAATCCCTTGCCCTCCGCTTGCTCTTCCTTGCCCTACAGATCCTCTCAGGTCTCCTAAGTGCTGCCAGCAGGAGACCTCAGGGTGTGTATGTGCATATACAAACACGGGTGGGGAAGCTAGAGATAACAAACGTCTTGGGTGCAGTTCGCTAGACCAGGAAGGTGTCTCATTCCCCCACAGAATAAATGAAGTAAATTAACTTAATTTTAATTGTTTCCCACTCTCAATTCTTTAAATTAGGAATCTGTCTAAATACATAAAAATTAGAAGAACTTTATAGCTGTGTTGAGCAGTACTTTTGAAATGTTTTCATTTTCAAAGAGCTGGCCTGACTAACTTCACTCTTGGTTGGGAAATTCTCCTTTTTCCTAAGACAAGCCTTATAGCTTATGTCTACAGCAGTAATTTGAGTCCTATTTGAACTTGCTGGAGTCTGATACTCATTTATTATTATTCTACCATGGAGTATTGCATAGTTTTTCCTCACAGTGAAGAATGTAATATGAACCGTCCCTAACAAGTTTTGTGCTATATTAAGAATACAAATTTTCAGAAGAATTAATAGTCCTCTAAAATGTTTAATAGTATTTAGTGGTTATTGTTAGCCTAAAGGAAGAAAATCCTGGATCATAATTGACTGAAAAGTCATGGGATGAATCTTAAGAGTTTTATTTTTGTTTGTTCTCCGTGGTCACCAATCCTGAGATCTGGAACAATGTTAAAGGAAAATTCTAGTGTTTTTATATCAAAGCTTGTGAGGACAGACACATGTCTTAGAAGCTATAGACTAGGGGCATATCTCTCAACCTTCAGTGCATGACACAGTCAATCTAAATGTGTGACAAATGACCAAAATGTGGAATACCTGGGTTTTGCTGCACAATGTGCCACGTTAGACAAGTTATAGTGATTTTGTGTAAGCCATAGAATCTGTATTTAAGAACACATCTTCACTAGGTGAATTAAATACACCAGTTTTTTTTAAAAGAAACTGGAAAAAACAAATTCTACCATGACTACCAGGGTTGGGGTGGATCCTGGTTGCACATCAGTAGAGTTGGAACCCTCCAGCCGTTTGAATTACCAGCACAGACCTCTATCAGTTGAGCTAAAATAGTAACTTATCTTTTCTGAGGGCCAGCCATTAAAGGGGGATGTCACACATGCTTTGCCAACTAATTACTAGACATCAGAAGAATGTTGGAGAGGTCAGGAAATCTAGGGTTTTTTCCTGACTGTTTGAGGGGAGTGGTAGTGGTTAGAACAGTGGTCTGTTTGAAAGTCAATGTAATGTGTACTCGTAAATCCTTTGGGTGCTTTTGAAAATCTCCTCCTTGGGGGAAGAATAATCTTATTTGTTTTTCACTTTATTGTAATAGCTTCACACAATAGAAAAATATGCTGCTCTCTAGAACTACTTCTATTTTTCTCTTTTCCCCCCTCTTTCTTCACCATCCTTTGTCTTTCTCTATATCTTCCTTAAAAAGCCTTTTCTTTTTGCGGATACAGACTAACATGGCTGCTACTCTGAAATATATCTTCCTTGTCTGTCTTCCCTCGTTTATTCCTTCCCTGTAGTAATCCCCAATTTCTTCCCTGCCTTCTGTGAGTTTCACTGTCATTTGCTTTCCCATTCTATCCAATAATCAGCAATTAAATAGTTAATACTGACACTTAGTGTTATCAGTCTTTAGAGATAGCACTCCAGTTAGATTAATGGAGACAGGAGCTAAATGTCTGTATACATTCAGTTAGTGTTTACAATCTCACCTCTGGTTCCCTTTGTTTCTCTTTCCAATCAGAAGATGAAGAGCCTGGCTCAAAGACGTCAGTCTGCACCATCTCTGGTCCTCAGCAAAGCACTTAACAAGTCCAGAACTATCACCAGGTGAGTTGATGTATTTTGCTGGTTGTGCTTTTTCCAGTTCTTGAGCCCAAATCCTGAGATGTTTTTGACAAGCAGTTATCCATACCAGGCTAAATTATGTCTTCAGGCACAGCCATATTGAGGAGTAGTAGGAGGTGCCTTCACTGCTAACTACATTGGCATAATATCTACTGGAAGGCATAATGCATCCAGAGGTGCTGCGTGGAATGCATGGAGAGGTGGCTCTTGCTACAACTTTTAAAAGGCATTTTCAGTGCTGCTCTCTAGCACAGCTATCCTAATGCTGGCTGATATGCCAAGGAGGCAAGCATAGGTGCTCTCCGGCCACACCCAGGCCTGCCTTATTTGAGCTCCTCAGCCCATCAGCCAGCATTCGTCAACCCCATTCCTTTTGCACTGGAAACCAAATCATGGCTGCCTGCTCTGGTGATGGAATGAGCAGGGAAGGAGGGGGAATGGTTCCTTCTTTCATTCTCTCCCCTCCCCCTTGCCCCTGTGCAGCACAAAGTATAGTTCAGTATCCGTTGCTGTATGAGCTAAGTTTCTGTGATACATTACTGTATATAACTCTCCTCTTATGCTATGTTGGCATCTTATTAACAATTCAGTAGACTTTAAACCTGCAAAGTACCAGTGTTTATGAAATAGTGAACAGTCAAGTAGAATGTTATTATGTCAGACTAAATGGAGAATCTTACTGAGAAGCATAACTGAGGAAAGTTAAAGCACAACTAGGCAAAGAATCACTTTCTCCCACACTGTGGTTTGGAATTGAGGGAATTAATGTGTGGGCCTTGGAAAATTTGCTGTTTGATCTACTTAATACCTGAATCCATGTTTATCATCCAGTGGAATTCCAGAGCATTTGAAAAATCTGAAAAGAATAATGAGAAAATATCAAAGTTGCAAAAGAACAAAGGAAAGTAAACTGAAAGTACTAGACACTGCTACAGGTCTTTTTTTTTTGTCTTTGAATCAAAAGGAGAAACATAGAAAAAAACCTCCAAATGGTGTTTACACTACTTTGTGCAGTCTTCATGGGATTGGAAACCTGGAACTCATGGGTTCTGGCCCTGGCTCTGACACTTCCTCTGTAACCGTGAACCAGTCACTTAACTGCTCTGTTTTAGTTTCTAGGTTACTTACCTTCCTCATTAAGGGGTTAGTTATGACTCAGAGTCTATGGTAACTCATATTTATGATCTGTTATTTACTATTTCCTCACCATCTTTGCAACTACCTTAACATTTGTGATTTCACAGAACACTTTTTCATGCAGAATTGAATTTCTCAAAGCAGAGAGGGGTTTGCATCTTCCTATATACTGTGAGTGGTGAAAGCTTGAGGTTGTGATTAGACGCACGGAGACAGGCTCCCACAATACTTAGTCTTCAGAGTTTTCCTCAGCTTGTTGGCATCTAGCTCAACATCTGTCCATCCCTTTAATGGTCCCGTGTCTACAGCCAGCTGTATCTGCAGTAGCTCAGTATTCTCTCCTTGGAAGGAATAAGCAAGGGCTCAGCTTAATTAATGTCTGGTGCTTTCAATACGTACAGAACTATATAAAAGAACTAAGTGTTATATCCCACTGTCCTCAGATAATGGACTTTTCCAATAGTATGGGTCTCATTTATAATGATCCCCCCAAAAGTCAATCATTAGGAGCCATTTCTACCAACAGAGAGTCCTAAAATTTTAGGACCTGCTCTGTTGAGTTCAGTGACAGAACTTTCCTTCACTATACTAGAATCAGGCTAGTGCCCTTAGAAAGGAATACAAGGTAACCCTTTGGATCGTCCGGTATTTTCATTTTTCACTAGGATTGTAATTTCTGTATTACCCTATTCAGCTTTCCTCTTCTGTTGCACAAAACTCATTCCTCTTCTTCAATAAACGGGATGAGTTTGAACTTCCTGCTCTGCTTGTTGTGTAAATGTTTAACTCTTGTGAAGTGTTCTCTCATTTTAAAAGAAAGCTAAAGAACAAAAAAACAACTGTTTTCTAATCTCCAAATATTTTCTCTCTCAGCTATTTTAGCACTTAGTTCCCTTTTGTTGTAAGCAAAATCCATTATTCTCCTTCTGGCAGTGATCCCCAATGCCAGTACTCCAATACTCTGATTTGTTAATGGTTGATTAATCACTTGTAGATAATAAGATCCTATGCAAAGTTAGCATACATCTGTGAGGTATTTTATATTAATCGTCTCACCTCAACAGCTGGTTCGCCTCAATATTTGTTGAAATTAATGAGCAAGTGCAAAGATTTTTATAAGGGCAGGAAATACTTCGAAACATGAGTCAGTTCATATTTCAATAGCAGTTTATATATCTCAGGTGTCCTCAGACTGCATACGACACAACTTAATAAAAATGCAAGTGCAGGGCAAACTTGCCTTCAGGCAATGTAAAGATTATTCACAGTACTTTTTTTTTTTTTTTTTTTTTTTCCCCTTAAAGAAACCGTTCTGATGTATGGAGGTAGCTGTTTCAGCATTCAGTGAATTACTTATCATGGCAATTGGCAGAAATTTGGAGTATAGAAGAGTCTGAATGTTTTATAAGATGGTTGCTATAGTGCTGTGATCTAGGGCTGTGTGGCTGTTACTCTAGATTTACACTGGTGTAATCCCATTAATACCAATGGAATTAATCTGGATTTACACCAGAATAACAGTAGAATATGGCCTATTGTCTCCAAAGGATGAAAATATTCGGAATGTTCTTTTGCTCTTATTTTTGGTTTTCTTCTTCTCCATACAAGCCAGCCTGTCTGTCTTCACAAAGTAACACTGGATGATCATGCTAGCACTTTTTTCAGGTAATTTAGATGGCTGCATTTGAAGTACTTTGAGCAGGTTTTACACTGGAAATATAATGAAAAGACTGCCCCAGTGTATCGTGACCTTGATATGGAACAGCTTGAGTATTCCCAGGGTCCTGAGAGCAGTGCCGTTGGGAGTCTTGCACTCCTGGCAGGTTCACCCAAAGCGGAAAAGTAAGCTTCCAGATGAACACCAAAAAATAACTAAACAGAGTGAGGAGCAGCAATCGTGGCCAGAGAACTCGGGAGACATGACCTCAACAATGATGCACTGAGTGAGACCTGACATGTAGAAGGACAGCTCAAGGAACAAAGTGGTAGTTACACTTTGTTCTGGAAAGTAACAGGTGACGATGAGGGACGAATCCAGGGTGTTGGTTTTGCCATTAAAAAAGAAATCGTCAACCAACTCTCGGAATTATCACCTAGCATCAAGGAATGACTCATGACCCTGTGCCTTAAACTTGCCAAGAACCAGCATGCAACACTCATCAGTGCATATACTCCAACCCTTGATGCTGATGAGGAAACCACAGAAGGATTCTAAATCAACCTTGACCAAATTTTCTCCATCATCCTCAAAGAGGACACACTCCTACTCCCTGAAAGATTTTAATGCAAGAGTTGGACGTGACTCTGAGCTCTGGAATGGCATGATTGGAAAGGAAGGAGTGGGTGAGACCAATTCTAACGGAATTCTTCTCCTAACAAAATACACAGAACACAACCTAATTATCACGAACACTAGGTTCCACCAAAAGAACAAGTACAAGACATCATGAGAACACCCGGGGTCTAAGTATTGGCATCTGATCAACTATGTCATTGTCTGTGATTGTGAAGACGTTTACTTCACCAAAGTGATGACAGGTGCCGAAAATTGTTGGATGGACAGTCACTGCATCTGCTCCATTACTTCTATCAAACTTGCATCAAAACAACAAATGTGGAAGAAATCAACCAGATGGAAGATCAGTGTTGAGAGTCTCAAGGACCCAACTAAATGTGACCTTTTCTGGCAGTGCCTCCCTGAGAAACTGATGAATACCAAAACTGAGATGTAGAGCCCCGAAGATCACTGGAAAGCACTCAAATCAGCTGTGTATGCTGCATGTGAGAGAACACTGGGCTTCTCAGCCAGGAAACACCAACATTGGTTTGATGAGAAGGATCAGGAAATCCAAGATCTGATCAACTGTAAGCACAAGGCCTTTTGTGCTTGGCAGAATGACATCAATTCCAAGCAGAAGCCATATGTCCACCATCAACTCAAAGCTGAGGTTCAAAGGAAAATACATGAAATGAAGAACAAGTGGTGGGAGAACAAAGCAAAGGAGATCCCAACAACTCGCGAACACCCATGATGTGCACAGATTCTTCAACGCCACTAAAGCCCTCTATGGACCCAGCACCCAAGAGCTAACCCCCCTTAGATCCAGGGATGGATCCAACCTCCTCAGGGACAATGAATTGACCAATGAATGATGGAAAATACTTTGAAGACCTCCTTAATCACGACTCCAATGTTGACAAAAGCATCTTTGATGGGATGTTGAGGGGTTAAGTTAAGGATGACCTTAGAACCCCACCAACACTCATTAAGGTAAAAGAAGCCATCAAGCAGATGAAGAACAATAAGGCATCTGGACCTGATGGAATCCCCACCAAAATCTTCAAAGAAGGAGGAGAAGAACTATATCACCAGCTTCGTGCCCTAATGTTCAAGATTTGGAATTCAGAAGAAATCCCAGACGATCTTAGGGATGCCATGATCATGACCATCTACAAGAAAGAAGACAGATCGGATTGTGGAAACTATTGGGGAATTGCCCTGTTGTCCACTTCCAGAAAGATTCTTGCCAGAATTCTCCTCAACTGGCTGCTTCCTCTTACCGAGGAAATCCTCCCAGAATTGCAGTGCAGATTCAGACTGTCTCAAGGTACCACCAACATGATCTTCACCACCCACCAACTTCAAGAAAAATGCTGCAAACATCATCAGCCTCTGTATATGATCTTTACTGACCTCACAAAAACATTAGACTCTTATCAGTTGTGAGAATCTGTGGAGAGTTCTCCTTAAATTTGGATGCCCACCAAAAATTGTTGATGTCTTCTGACTCCTCCATGACAACATGTCTGTGATGGTGGTCAGCAACGGCTCCAAAATGGACCCCTTCCTAGTCAAGACAGGAGTCAAGCAAGGCTGCGACTTGCTTCAGCCCTTTTTTTCCATCTTCCTTGCTGTCATTTTCCTTCTCATTGTGGACTTGACATTCAAAACAAAAGGGACAGCAAGCTCTTCAACCTCAGTTGCCTCTGATCCAAGACCAAGATTATCACTAAATCAGTCATTGAACTCCCATTTGCAGACAACTATGCCCTGTGTGCCCACTTGGAAGACTATCTTTAAAAAAAATAGTCGACATTTTCTCTGAGGCCTACAACCAACTCAGCCTCACACTCAACATCAGAAAACTGAAGTACTCCGCAACAGCCTCCGAATCACTGGGATCCTGCTTCTATAATTCAGATCAATAGAGAGACTCTGGAGAACGTTGATCACTTCCTTTACCTCAACACCCATCTGTCATAGAGTGCTGACGTCGATCAGGAAATTCAACACTGTTGCCAATGTGCCAGTGCAGTTTTCACATGCTTGAGAAAATGTCTTCAAAGATTGTGACATCAGTAATCAAACCAAGCTTTTCATGTACCAGCCCATTGTTATCCCTGCATTCTTGTATGGTGCTGAAACCTGGGTCACGTACAGTAGACTCCTCAATATTCTTGAACAATGCCATCAACAGTGCCTCTGCAAGATCATCTGAATCAAGCGGGATGACCAATGCACCAACATCAGCGTTCTGTCCCAAGTCAAAACCTCCAGCATTGAAGCTATGATCATATACCACCAACTCCACTGGGCTGATCATGTTCTTTGAATGCCAAACAATTGACTTCCAAAGCAGGCCACTGGACAAGGGGCAGACAAAAGGTGCTTCAAAGACACCCTCAAAGCCAACATGAAGAAGTGCAATATTGACATAAACCAAATTCAGGTCAATTATATTTGGCCCTGAGAATGGTGTGCAGCTGAAATCATCTTGTTTGCTACTAGGTGGTATTGTGGTTCAATCAAGATTGTATGATTTTCTGAATGACCTGTTCTAGAGATCCACCAGAATTTATGGGTTTGAAAAGGGAATTACTGGGTGAAATCTGACGGTCTGTGTTATCTGTGAGGTCATACTAGATGGTTATTGTGATCCCTTTTGGCCTTGAAATCTGAGTCTCAAAACTCTTTTGAATCTTAGAATCATAAAATATGAGGGTTGGAAGGGACCTCAGGAGGTCATCTAGTCTAACCCCCTGCTCAAAGCAGGCCCAGTCCCCAACTAAATCATCCCAGCCAGGGCTCTGTCAAGCCTGACCTTAAAAACCTCTAAGGAAGGAGATTCCATCACCTCCCTAGGTAACCCATTGCAGTGCTTCACCACCCTCCTGAGTGCAGGACTTTGCACTTGTCCTTGTTGAACCTCCGCAGATTTCTTTTGGCCCAATCCTCTAATTTATCTAGGTCCCTCTGTATCCTATTCCTACCCTCCAGCATATCTACCGCTCCTCCCAGTTTAGTGTCATCTGCAAACTTGCTGAGGGTGCAATCCACGCCATCCTCCAGATCGGGTCAGCAACCTATGGCACACATGCCAAAGGCGGCACACAAGATGATTTTGAATGGCACTCACACTGCCCGGGTCCTGGCCACTGGTACCGGGGGCTCTCCTGTCAGCCTGGTGTCCTACCGCTGTCCCCCTGCCACCCAGGGTCCCATTCGCCAGCCCCCGCTCAGTCCGCTGGCAGTCCCGGCCACTGGTCCCGGGAGCTCTGCTGCCATCCTGGGGTCCTGGCCGCTGGCCCGGGGCTCTGAAGCCTCCCCTAGCTGTGGCCCACTGGCCCCAGCCTGGGGCAGTGAGGGGTGCAGACAGGGGCAAGAGGGGGTACAGCTCAGCACCCCCACCTTAAAAATTGTTTCAGTGCCACTGTACTGGGATATTTTAAAGTCCTGATTTGCGACTTACATCACTTTCGCGTCACATGGAACAGCATATTGCATTTGATGATGTGCGTGCCATCTGTCGTGATTTTTTTCCCACTGTAAGTTGTGGGGTACATTTGACAAAATGTCAGCTCCTAAGAAAGTAAAGTTAGATGTCCGTTCATTTCACTTCACAGCAACGTTTGGTGGCTAAGTCGTGGCAAGGTTTTGGTGCGCTTTGTAAACTGTTTTGATGCAGTCAAGGCCTTTTTGTCAGAAGAAGGATAAAACTACCCCAAACTGGATGATGACAAATGGCTGTGTAAGATCATGTTTCTAACTGACATCACTGCTCACCTAAATGAACTCAACCTCCGTCTCCAGGGTCCAGGGCAAAGTGTTCTGGATCTTTATGAAACCTGGAAGGCATTTGTTGTAAAACTAGCAGTTTTTCTTGGGATATTCGATCTTCGACTTTCTGCTACTTGCAACACATAAGAACTATCGACACATTGCACTGTTAGTATCAACAAGATTGGAATGTACATGCAAGAACTGGAATCAGAATTTTCTGACATATTTCAAGATTTCCAGCAATTTGGCCCAATGGTTTCTTTTCTAATTAAACCTGAAAAGTTCAACGAAACCGTCTTGGATTTGTCTGTATTTCAGTGGATGGGTGTTGAAGAGTTCAAAATGCAGCTCATTCAGTAAAAAAGCTCAGAATTTTGGGCATCAAAGTTTGGAGATCTGCGGAGTGCACTTAAAGCTACTGAGAGAGGTCATGGGGCCTCTATTCTGACCTGCTGGATGTCCCTGCCAGTGAAATTTAACTGTTTGAAAAAAATTGCATTTGTAATGCTTTCAGCATTTGGATCCACATACCTGTGTGAAATCTGTCCCTCTCGGAGCCGGTTAACAACTGATCACTCAGAAGCCTGTGTGCAGCTTAAAATATCCAAATATGTGCCACAATTGAAAACTCAGCAAGGAAAAGCAAGGGCAAGGATCACACTAAACTGATAAGAGCTGCATTTTAATTTAATTTTAAATGAAGCTTCTTAAACATTTAGAAAACCTTATTTACTTTACATACAACAATAGTTTAGTTATACATTATAGAGACCTTCTAAAAACCTTAAAATGTATTACTGGCACGCAAAACCTTAAATTAGAGTGACTACATGAAGACTTGGCACACCACTTCTGAAAAGTTGCCGATCCCTGCTCCAGATCATTAATGAAGATATGAACAAAACTGGCCCATGACTGACCCTTGGGGCACTCCACTTGATACTGGCTGCCAACTAGACATGGAGCCATTGATCACTACCCGTTGAGCCCGGTGACGAGTCTCAAGCCAACTCATTTTTTCAGACAGGAATATTGTTTGGAGGGATAAGAGACATTAGATGTTAGTATAGCTATCAGGTTTCTGAGCCTTCAGTGAGCTCTTGTGAAGTGACACCTACTCCCACTTTGAGCACATGGTAGGTCTGGAACTTAAGTGTGTATTATCATTATTATATATAATTTGTATTAATGTAGCATCTAGATCATGGAGCAGAAACCCATTGTGCTAGGTGCTGTACAAACATGGAACCAAAGACCATCCCCACCCTAGAAGAGCTCACAATCTGAGTAGAAGACAAGATCCAGCAGACAGATACTGACAGGGGAGTACAAGGACACAATGAGACAATATTGGTCAGCATGACAGGCAGCGGTCTCAGTGCTCTAGCAGCCTACCCATTATCAAGATTTTTTTTTAACCATCACAGCAGAGGAGAGTTGAAGGAGAGATCTGAAGGAGAATAATGAGGTAGCTTTGCAGATATTTTAGGGGACTCCTCTCAAGAGTGAAGGACAGGATAGGAGAAAGCATGAAGGTGCTGGTTTGAAAATATAACAACGGAGGCTGGTATCAGGGGCCAGTATTGACATCATTATCTATTTCCTTTTTCTAATTATCAGTTTCAGCAGAGCATTGAGGGTCAATTGTGAAACGCCCATTGATTTCAACAGGTGCAGAGTTAGGAAACACTTGCGTGCTTTTTGAAAAACACCCCCCTAATTGTTATGCTTCTAAATGAAGCTGACTCCTTCTCCCAAGAGAAGAAGGCAAAACTCTTGCAAGCTGTAACACACTGATATAATTTCAGGAGATTTTAGAAACAGTTTTATTTTTGGATCTATTTGACAATTTGCAAATAGACTCCTGCATGTTCAAGTGAAATGGTTAGAAATGAAACTGCCCTGTGCTATTCAGTGTATTTTGATAGACTAGGAGCAAAGATTGTGTTAAATGTTTAAAATAATATTTTTAGAAGGCTTCTGAGTGGACCTCAGAAAGAAATAGATTAGAAAATAATCCTCATTTGGATTTTTAGGTTTATATTTGAAGCTGCATGGGGGAAAAAATATAGATTTAAGGAATTTCCTAGGGTTTTTCCCCCCCCCCTTCCATTAAATAGAATCAACGTTTCATGTTTTGTGGAAACACTGCTCCTTTTCCTAAATCACAATAAATGATTCTGACACGTTATCTTTGAAAGGTCCTGGCCAAATGCTAAGTATTCCTAGATAACAAAGATTGTATGTGTTATCCAGTAATACATGCCACTCAGCTCTAGGCAAATACGTTGTGTTCCCAAAGTCTTGGACAGTCTGTTCCTAAAGTATTAATCAGAAGATAGTGGATGAGCCAATCTGTGTGACTAGAGGAAGACAAAAATAGAGATTTAATAAATGTAAATTGCCGGAAAGCCTTTACTATTCCCTCTTCCCTGGGAAGATCAGTATTCAGTGTTTTATCAAAATCAGGGTGTGAGGAGGAGAGGAATAAAGGCCTATGTTAATTAACGTGTTAAACTTTTATTTCAGTTTGCAACTGTGTGCTGTATTTTCATTTTCTTTTTAGATAAAATACAGCCTGTGCATGTTTGGTGATGGTTAACACCTCACATTACTATTAATCTTAGATTCTGCTCCCATTTGACTTCGGTGATGCAGGCCCATAGTGCATTTCATCCCCAAATATTTTTCAATCACGTTCATGTACAGGAATTGCTTCACTTGCCGCTGAGACATAGCCAACTCTGGAATGTGGCAGCTATTTACTACAGCAGCATTGCTACCCAACTGCTTAGGACAGGCTGTGAAGAAGAATATTGTAATGGGAAGGGATAGTCTTTTTGTTCTTTTTTCAGAGTAGCAGCCGTGTTAGTCTGTATCCGCAAAAAGAACAGGAGTACTAGTGGCACATTAGAGACTAACAAATTTATTTGAGCATAAGTTTTTGTGAGCTATCAGATGAAGTGAGCTGTGCTCATGCTCAAATAAATTTGTTAGTCTCTAAGGTGCCACAAGTACTCCTTTTCTTTTTGTTCTTTGTACAGCGCTTAGCAGAGTGGGACCCTGGTGCTACAGGGATACCAGTAATAAATAATAATCAGTCAAACTGCAATCCCAGTTACAGTGGGAGTTTTAGGTATGCACAAAATGTGTGTGTGTGTGTTACTGATGTAATCAAATCTTAATCATTGTATTTGTAAAGCAGCCCCTGCCAAGTGCTGGGGTGTGGTGGGGGAGGAAATCTGTGCAAAACTGAAACAGTACACAATATTGTTAACTCATCAAATTTAGGGATACTGTTACAGGAAAAGAGGGCAAAAATGAAGATGAGCAAGAAAGGTAATCTTGGGGCTAGGTGAGGTCACACTAAGAAATACCTTTATGGGAAACTGGGAAGATTTAAGGCCTTTAAGCGAAGAAGACTTGTCAGAGATGGATGTTGAGTAAACAAATTCCACATTCCAGAGCCCACCACAAGGAAGGTATGATCCCTGAAATGCAGAGATAACAATTAGAAGTGGGCTCAGGGAGGAGATTTTTGCTGTACCTGGGGCCTACAGGATAAGTGCTTTTGAAACAGCAGTGGCAGGTTAAAGTCAGTCTGTCACTTTATAAGCAGCTGGTGTGAATAATTGATGGGTGTTAGTTCATTATGTTTGCTGAAACCAGTGAGCAAATGTGTGTCTGTATTCTGAGCTGCAAGTGATGGAGAAGCCCTGCAGAGAGCCAGTCTGAGAGAATTACACTAATTTAACCTCTTGGGTCATCAGGGCAACGGTGGCTGTCACAAGAGAAATAAGGGTGTGATGCACAACTGAAGAAACACCTCTTTCACTGCCTGTCTGGACATGGAAAGGGCATGGTCAAAAGTGACCCCAAGATTCTTCACCTCCTGAATTGTTTCCATCAGTAAGAGAGAGACAGAAGAGGAGCAAACCCCCTCATATGGATCATCCCTCTCCAACAACAGATTTTGTCTTCTCAGGGTTAAAGGTGATATAGGTGGCAGTATTGTCCAAGCATTCCTCCAAAGCAGAAATGGAATTTGCGGGATTCCAGGGACAGGAAAAATACAATTGCAGACCTATGATTCTGCAATCCTGGGTTTAGAGTGATATGTCCAAGAGACATCAGATGTATTGAACAACATGGGAAAGAAGAGACATTTTGCAGAACAATGAGAAGGGGAGGGAAAAATATAAACAAAAATTCCCAAACCAAAGGATTAACTGCTGCCAACTCTTGTGATTTTTATCACATATTTCATAATATTCTTTCTTTCTTAGAGCCCTAGATCCTGGAGTCATGTGATAATGAGAATCTCAGCTTTCATTTAAAAAACAAAACAGAACACCCCGCAAAAGTTTCTAGCCTTTATGGTTATGGAAAAAACTTGAAAAACTGAACCCTAAAGACTCAAACCACAAGGCACACAAAAAAACCCCACCATTTAAAACTTGATTTTAAAATCCTCCCCCTGCCCCATGATTCATGAACTCTTGGAGTTTGCAGTACTGGATTAAAGACCTGATCCAACTCTTACTAAAGTCCATGGGTACCTTTCCATTGCTTCAGCAGGAAATGATTCAAGCTTCCAAAAAGAAAAGGACCTGTTATAGGACATACCACTGAATCAGGGCCCTAGATAAGCTCTGATTCAGAAGTGTACTTAAGCATGTTCCTAACTTTTAGCATGTGAATAGTCCCATTGACTTTAGCGGGGCAACTTGCAAATTTACAGTAGGCACTTTCTTAGTGCCTTGCTGAATAGAGACTTTGCTTAAGTTTGTGATAAGCAATGTACTGTTTAAGCTTTAATGCAAATATGCAGAAAGTGAATGACAAAATATATGTAGCCACTTCTATAAAGTGTCATTCTTCTCTCAGGTGAGCTCAAAATGATCACATTCCCGCTTTATATATAAAGTTTTGTGATTAAGACACTTCCATAGTACCTCAAAATAATATTCGTATTACGGTTGATTGGAAAAATTTTGAACTAACCCTATTCCCCTTGGAAATGAGGTTTATACAATTTTTCTGTGGGAAAATATCTATTTTGGAAGAATTTGCCGTTAAGATCAAAATGAAACATTTCAGGCTAGGTCAACATTAATCTCTGTGTGCCCCTGAGCTGCCATGGAGCCCCATGGGAGTTGTAGTCCCCTGCAGATCAGCGCCCCCTCTAGTTCTCTTTTGAATCCTGCTACAGTCTTGACTTTCACAACATCCTCTGGCAAAGAATTCCACAGGTTGACGGTGCATTGTGTGAAGAAATACTTCCTTTTGTTTTAAACCTGCTGCCTATTAATTTCATTTGGTGACCCCTAATTCTTGTGTTATGAGAAGGAATAAATAACACTTCCTTATTTACTTTCTCCACACCAGTCATGATTTGACAGACCTCTGTCATATCCCCCCTTAATCATCTCTTTTCCAAGCTGAAAAGTCCTTCAATCCAATTCTCCTTTAGAATGTTGACTGTTTTAAGCCAAAGATGGTGAGTGGTTACATCCTGTAAAAGGAAGGTTCTAAACTCTCATTGTACTGTACCCACATGCTTTTAGATTGTTCTTTGGAGAAGAGACTGGTCATTTGACAAAATGAGTAATCGTTCAGCACCTGTATATCTCTGATTTTTGTTAATAACGTCCCAGTCAAATGACTGTGTTTATGCATAGCAGTTGGTCAGTGACAGAGCTGAAGAAGTCGGGGACTGACAGTTTCTTGTGACATTTTGTCTTAGGTAAATAAGGGGAAAGCAACTAATGATATGCAGTCATCGGTGTCCACAGCCCTGAAAATCGCCAGGATTAAATATTTGTTGAATTCTGGACTTATGTGGTGATGCATCACCTCTCTGGGTCACATTCGGCTGGAACATAAAGTGGTGCTGCCTGTAAAGAGTTCTAACTATGCAACAAGTACAATAATCTACTTTTATCTTTCTTTAAAATGGTCTCCTCTCTGAACGCTTCTCAGATTCCTAGGTCTGCATGGTAGGGTTACATGTGGACTTCAAGAATATTTTCTGTTTTTTGTCTCCTTAATGGAGGGGGACAGTAAGGTGTGAGTCATCCCTGAACTAGAGCCTGCATTGGCTCATTCCTGTGCTAGGCTTCAGCCAATCTACAAGCCAGGAGCTGGTCTGGTGACACTCAGGATGGGTATGTCAAGGCTGATTCCCCACTCTGGCACTTTGAGTGCAGAAGGTGGGGGCCCGCAAGGATTCTAAAAATTAATACTGGCCACTCCATGTATTAAACGCCCAAGGTTACAGATTTTCTGTGACCTTGGATGGGTAGATGCTGCCACCACCCAAGTGCAAAATCCCTTTGGGGACCCAGGAAGGCGCACTTGGGAATTCCTTCCTGTGGGGTACCCTTTAAGCCCTTTCACCCCTCCTCTGGGGAAGAGCTGAGAAAGAAAAACAAAGGAAATCAGATGTTGCTACCAGCTAATTAAACATGTGCACAAACCTCTTAGGACTCACAAATCCAATCCTGTTCTTAAAAAAGATAAATTTTATTAAAAACAAAAAGAAAGAAAATACATCTGGAAACTCAGGCTATTGCTAGATTTAAAAAAAAAACACTTACAAGGATTAAGCATCAAGAATAACGTTCTTGAAGTCCAGCTTAAAGGTTACAAGCAAAACAAAAGCATTTGGGGTTAGCAGAGCCATAAGGTCCACAAGCCATAAAGAAATAAAAAGAGAGAAACCTAATCGCATCTTCCTAGACATTTCCTGATCTACTTACATATGTGGGATTTCAAATGAGTAGTTTCTTGGTATGATGATGATGATTTTTCATATCTGGCCCCAAGTTTCTTATAGCATAGTTGCTCTGTCTTTGCTTCTCCCCGAGAACAGACAGACAGACAAAAGGGGAATCTTGTTTCAATTTTAAAAAGTTCTAGCCTTCCTATTGGCTCTTTTGGCCAGGTGACCACTCACTTCCTTTTACCTATGCATAGCAGTGAGACTTTTAACTCTTTACAGGTAAAGCAAGTAGAAAACAGCTACTAAGAGGGATTTTATAGCTAACTGGGTCCATAAAAGGGAGTCGCCCCCCCTTCCACCCCACCCCCCGCCTTTTATTTATCACAGGGTATATAAGCCTCACAGGAGAAACAGCAACTAAGTCTCTGCTCAAAGTCACTTCATGGCTTGGGACTCTCTGCTGCCTGATAGTGGTAACAGACTCCACAAGCCTTAGCCTGCTCCAGCCTTGCTTCTGCTCCAGCCATATTCCTAGTCCTGCTCCAGCCTTGCTCTTACTCCAGCCCTGTTCTGGAGTCTTGATTCTGGCTCTGACCACTAGGCCTGACCATCCACACCACAGTTTCTGACTGCGACACTGCTTAGAATATACATTCCTGGGTGCCTTTCCCCCATTCCCTGCCTTCTCCTGATGCCCTATTAATTAAGCTGTGGTAGAAATCTTTGTCAAAAGGTTGTGTTTTGCATTGTACCCTGAAAGTAGTCAGACTCTGGATTTGTCCCGGCTCCCCTGGGAACTTTTTATCACTGATTCCTTTCGACTGACAACAGTTTCTCTAGCTTGCACATGCTTTCTCCTGAGTTCTGTGAACAGTGTTTTCCAAGAGGCGAACATCTGGCTTGGTGGGTGACGTATAAAGTCAAATACACCGTTTTTCACCAGAGTCAATAACCAGACACTGGCCTAGATCTGGCAAACCAAAAGTGGCAACCAATATAAAAATAGTTGCCATTCAAAAAGTTCTTATCATGCTGCCCCTCAGAGCACACGAGGCCTAATTCTCCACTGCCTTACACATTATCTGCACCCACTCTACACATGTGTGATTGTACAAAGGTGCAAGGCTGTGAAAAATTAGGCCTTGTATGTCTTCTCTCCCCCTACCTATATTAGCATCAGATAGGAATCTTCAAAGAAATAGGTCTAGATCCCTGTAAAAAAGACTAATTTCATATATAGGAATTGTAAGGAAGTCAACAGATGGACACAGTTGAAACTAATTTGTCTACTGCAGCTCAAAAGGAATCTGGGTCATACACATGCAATAGCTAGCAAAGCCAGAGGTATCAAGTAAATCTCCTCACTGCAAAGGGATCATTCATATCCCATGGGACTAGCATCAGAATATGGTTTAAAGCCCTTGAAACAAGCCAAAGACAGATTCATTCCCATTAACACTGGGATTAAGTTCAACAAGATGGCAATTAAATCTTCAATGGGACATTAGTTTGAGTCCCAGCCAGACTGGCATCATGTTGAAATGCACAATAGTTTCTCAAACTAGCTAGAGAGATGAGGCCAGATCTTCAGTAATAGTTTTCAGTGGAGCTATACTGAATTTACATCATAGAGTCCCACTGCTGTTTGGTACTCACAAACCAGTGATGGTTGACGGGTAGCAACAGACTGCAGTGAAAGCAGAAAAAAACTCCCATCCCCTGATGATGGGGATGGGGTCATGTCTTACTAGAGTGGTGGGAGGAGATGCTGATCAATAGCTGACCTTCTGCAGTGTGGGTCAGTTCCCCCACCGGATATCCTCCTGACCTTCTGTCACCCTCTCACTCAGCCAAGACACGGTCTCTCCTGGCCTCTCCAGGTGATGTGAGACCCCAGTTGACTGAGTCTGCATAGGAGAGGAAACTGGTCTCTAAGTACTGGAGCTCAGTGTAATTCTCAATCACCATCATCCTCAGGTGTCTTTTCCCTTTCTCTCCTGTATTGCCCAGCTGTGGCTCCCAACTAGAGTGACCAGATGTCCCGATTTTTATAGGAACAGTCCTGATATTTGGGGATTTCACAACATCCCCTGGCAATGAGTTCCGCAGACTGACAATGCGTTGTGTGAAGAAATACTTCCTTTTGTTTGTTTTTAAACCTGCTGCCTATTAATTTCATTGGGTGACCTCTGGTTCTTGTGTTATGAGAAGGAGTAAATAACACTTCCTTATTCACTTTCTCTTCACCATTCATGATTGTATAGGCCTCTATCATATCCCCCCTTAGTCATCTCTTTTCTAAACTGAAAAGTCCCAGTCTTTTTAATCTCTCCTCCTACAGACGCTGTTCCATATCCTTAATCGTTTTTGTTGCTCTTTTCTGTACCTTTTCCAATTCTAATATATTTTTTGTGATGGAGTGATCAGAACAACATGCAGCATTCAGGGTGTTTTTTGCAGGTATCTGGGACATGCAAAAGAGGAAGGGACATCAAGAGGTCATGGAACAGGCTCCCACTGATCCTAACAAGCTTGAGGACATCAGCAGGCAGCCATGTGGCACTGCTGTCGCTTCAACCACTCTGAATTGAGCCCTGCTGCAGGAGCCACCTGCACCAGCTGTACGAGGCTCTTTCAGTCCAGTGAGCTTCCCAAAGCATTCTGGAGTAAAGTTGGACCAGCAGCTGTTTCATAGACTGTTGTTGCTTTGCCTGTTTAAAAGGCAATGAGACGGGTAGTGGGTGGGCCAACAACGATCTCCAGAACAGACACCCTGCTGAGGGTGTCCTCTTGAAAGGGATGGGGGAGGGGGTGCTTCCTCTGTAGCCCTTATGGAGCCTGGTGACCTGTGGTTGGGAGCCCTGAATATCCAAAGACGAACCGTCATCAGAACAGGGTAGCGGGAATTAATCTGTCCTTTCTAAACACAGTGGGCCAAGTTCATCTGCACTGTAATGCCACTGACTTCAGTGGAGTTTCAGCAGTGATTTATCAGTCTGATAAGTGCTGAATCAATGAGCTCTGTCACATCAGCGGGCTGACCACTTAAACAATCCGGAAGAGTTCCAGTCTGGCTACTTAAAATGAACTAAGAGATTGGCTGGGGAAAGAGAGTCAGGTTTGAATGGCCATTTGGACAGACTGGTAAAGCTTAGCAGCCTATGGCAGGGCAAAGTGCATGATGGCTTTAGCTCCTCCTCACTAACTGACATGGTCGTACGTGTCCTGAAGGTGGCTGATTCAGGTTTTATACGATCATATAAAGTATCCAATTAAAGCAGGAAAGGGTTAAATAGTAACAAAAGTGAACATAATATAGAATCCCTTTAATCCTGAGAGAAGGAAATTAAAGGAAACGGGTAAAAAGAGTGAACAGAACCAGCATTAATATTAGAATATGTAATGTAGGGATTTATCTCTTAGCAATCCTGTTGTAGGCTTTTTATATTTTATTACTTTGATACTTTATAAATCAGTACGTTTAGTCATCCAAGACTCCTGAAAAAGGGGAATCTGCCAAAAGGCCTGAAAATTAACAGCTGCTGAAATCTACTTTAATTTTACCTGTCCAGACTCATATGTCTTTTACTGCTTTGGACCTTGACCAAGTGATTGTTTTTTGTTTTTTTTCAAATACAGTGGCCTAACTGGAGACCGTTTCCATGTGGTGCAGCTTGGGGAGGAGAGAGATTTAGGAGAGCAGCTGGAGAATGGAATATTCAGCGGCTGAAAGGGAATGAAAGGCTCATTGGTATGGGACTCTGCTAGGGGCTGAGCAGCCTGCCTAGCATTAACATACACCGGTTTATTATCTGGTAACCCTGCTAGGCGATTAGTCTGTGGTAAGAAGCTTAGCAGTAATCTAGAACTATTCTGGATATTTTCTCTACTACTTAAATAAAAGTAATTTATGTAGCTGTCCAAGTCCTGCCTTACCAGGCACTTGTTTCCTGGTAGATGTGGGCAGTGGGATATGCTAATCATTACCACAAACAGTCCCACTGCACCTTGTAAACGTTTGGTGGCTGATTTGTAGTATGAAACGGGTGTTTTGGTGAGCATGTGAATTCTGCCCCTCAGGGCTGCTGTATACTGTGTTAGCTGCACTGACTCTTGAGTGGCCTTCCATGTAGCTGGGATCACCAAAGTGTGGTTATCCCTTTGCCCTGTCATGGGATGGATGGATGGGGGTGGTGTAGAATTGGTGTAGCTGGTTCTACACCACCTACGATTCTCCTACGCTAGGGGAATCTCCTATGGGAAATTATGGGCTACGTCATGATGGGGGCCAGGATCCAGCCCTCTATATTTTTTTTGTTTTGTTTTGGTCCTTTCTATTTTTACTTTGTGCAAAAATCACTTCTTGTCGTGACAAGGGGAGTAGAAGGAACAAAGAAATCTTTGCCTGTTTAAATAACTCCTGGAACGGCATCTCCCTGATGTCACTGCTATGGGAATACCGTTCAAGGTGGTGTTGCTGCTACGTCACTGAATAAAAATTTAAATGGCAGTTGTGAACAGAGGATCTATTTTTCTGAAGGCTAAAAAGACATCATTGCCTTCTACATGCAACAATGTCCTTGCTTAAACTTTCCCTCCATCGTAAGCCCTCTGACTTTGTAGTTGATCAGTATTGAAACTCTTAGCAAAGTTCGCAGATCATCCACATAGCAAGTATTTGAAGTCTCAAGTGTTCGTTAGTGCTTTGAATAACTTGAGCTAAATTCTTTTCTGGTGTAAATTGTCAGAGCTCCATTGGAATGTACCATGCTAACTTGCACCAACAGAGAATTTGGCTCTTTGTGTTAAACTTGCAGACTAAACACCTTGCAGCTGTTTGTTAAAGCTTTGTAAAAAAACAACAAAAAACCTGGAAGTAAACCAAGCCACATGTGTATTTTCCTGACTCTAGGCGCCACACTACAGTGCATTCCTGTTGCACAGAGAATGTTGTCATTTCAGCTGTGTAAAAATGACTTCAGTGAAGTTTGTTTTCATTTAAACTGCCAGACATCAATGGCAAAAGGTGTGGAGATATATTTTTAAATAACATATTTCACACTAATAGCTATGTGAGTATTCTATTGGATTTCTGGTTCCTTCACTGCCTTTCAGGGAGAGTACAAAAGAAACATACTTCACAGTTTGACTTCATAACCCTTGCCAGTAATTCAGTGTAATAATATTTTGGCATAATGCAAAGATGAGACTTTAAGTATTTGTACAATTAGTTTTTTTCAATATGTGGTTGAATTAAAACCAGAAAACCAGTATTGGTCCAGTGAATGAATGAAATACGAGTGAAATTTAAAATAGAACTGCATTCAATACATTACATCCTGTTCAGGAAGAAATAGAAATACTAATACTCCAAGAATAAGGGTGCGTTGGTTGGTTTTCAGTTTTTAATACAGGACAAATCTCTCAAGCTTAATTGTATGGAAGCTACTGTAAGCTGGGTCTGAATGAGCTCTCCCCTGACATCTAGTGTTGAGCTGGGGAAGAGGACTTCAGGAGCTGACCTTCTTTGCATGGGCACACTTACCCTTGGCTAGGCGCTCAGCATGATGGGACTGCTCTGCCCAAATGATCACTTTTGGCTGGTGTTGGATCACAGGTTACTTTTTGTTATCAAGAGCAGGGATACTAAAGGCTTGTTATATTTGTGAGAATCAAGGGCAGCAGAACTATGTTTGGCATACCCTGGTTGAGAGACTCATCCTCATCAAAACTGCACTCGCTAGGCAGGGGACATGGGTGCCAAAGCCCAGTGAGTGGAGAGAGGGTGGGGATAGGTACTTGTATCTGGTGGTGTTGGTGCAAGGGTCCTAGGCACTGTTTGACCCTTTCCCTCTCCAGTGTGTAATAACACAGCTGATTAAGATTCACCTGAGAGTCTTGTTGCACACCAACAGAGCTGAAATCACTGATAACCAGGTCTTTGCATTCGGCTTGCTTTGGGACAGTGTCTCTGCCCAGTCTCCACTAGCAGTGAGGCTCCCCCACTAACTGCTGAAATCACCGAGAGCTGTGTTGAGTGGTGGGACCTCAATACATCCCAGAGGGTGCAGAGTGGAGCAGCGAGCAGCCAGCAAGGTGGCTGACACCAGAGCAAGCACCTGGATGGCAGAGCAAGCACAGTGCTCCCCCCACCAGGGTGGGAGGTGAGCTCACGCAGATGTACCTCTAAACTGTGGGTCTTCACGGACCAAGGACAACAGCTGTGATGGAGGTGCAGTGGAGGGAGAAGGGAGAGGCATGTTAAAGGAACTTTCGGTTGCTGGACTTCAGAACCTGAGGCAAAAGGACACTGTCCAACATATTCTGGGGTGGGTCTTTTGCTCATGGTTCTATGTTTATGAATCCTTCATGCAGCATTTTCCCAAGTTAATGCTGGGTTACTTCCCTCCTTTTATTAAGAGTTTATTTTCTACCCTCAAACTCTGTATTTGTAAGAAGAGAAGTATTGCCTCTTAGAGGCACCCAGGTGGTGGTATGTAGTTGTCCCAGGTTACTGGGAGGGTGGGGCTCGAGCCGGTTTGGTGGTGTATTGTTGAAAAGGAACCCGTAGATATTGAATCTGGCCCTTGTTGCTGCCAACTCTGACTGGCAGAAGGGTTACACTACTGTATATGACTATATATAGTGGTTAAGGAAATCTGCAGTGTGTGCTGCACAAAATAAATTAATTAGCTTTTTAGAATTCAGCACTGGTTTCACAATGAGCTATGTCAGATTTACTGCTGACTAACTCTCAGAAATGGATTGGCTGCCCTTATGATGAAAATGTTTGTGCTTGTGTATCCAAGTCTCCTGTATTACTAGTCAGTTTAATATTACAGCAGCATTGTAGTTTTCCACAATCACCTCTTCCATTTATCTCTTTCAGGGAAAAAAAATACCCTTGTGAGCAGATCTTTGCTTATTCTTGGCCGCATGGTGTGATATATGTATTATAATATAAAATGCGGTTCAAGCTTTATATATAAACCCCTAACTCAATGGAGAGTTGCAATGGGAAAAGGCACCACTTCATTCTCTGCATGGTTGTCAAAGATAAATGTGCCTGTAGAGAACCATATCTAACTGGACCAACCAACAAAACCAATCTTGACTTAGTCAGTGGGAGCAGTGAATGCTCAGCACCTTTTAGGCCCCAATCCTACAAATTGTTTTATGTGGACAGATCCCTGTGTGGAGTCCCACTGAAGGCAATGGGAACTCTGAGTCCTCTCTGTGTGGGCATAGGCTCTGCAGAACAAATACCAGGAACAGGCCTATCTTTAGGCTCCCACCTTTCAAAATCTTATCCTGTGTGCAGAAGACCTGTGGAGAATAAGGCAGCAGGAGCATAGCGAAAACCTATCTAGTTGAATATCATTAGTATTCTGAAGCCGTAAAACATTTGCCAGTTTTTCGTCTTTTCCTCCTAATTGGTATCTCCGGTTGGTTTGAGAAAATGAGAAGCTGCGTAAACTGGGCTTTGATAGTTATACAGCTGTTCTTTAAAGACTGGATTACCTGCTGGGAAGTCTCAGGAATAGTCCTGCTCTGTGTAAAACAGTCTTCTGTTTCTCTCTCTAATTCTTTTTGACATGGCAAGTGAGCCTCTTCAGGCTGTGTGCTCTAACGACTTATCCACATGCTAGGGGCCAAATTTACCACTGCTGTTCACAGGCCTGATTCCTTTATCTCACATCTGCTTATGCCCATGGTGAGTTTGATCCCATCACAGAAGAAACTCTCATTACATTTTTACACATATTGCATGATGATCTGCTACCATGATATTGTCAAGACGGTCATAATACATGGGCAAGACATTAGCCAAGCTATCATTTTACTGTTACGATGAAACAGGATAAGTGTTGAGGTCTTGAAATGTTAACATTTGTTTTGAGTGCAATATAAACAGTGTATGGATGGGTACTTTCTGCTGTGTTATGGGTTTGGAGGTTTTTCCCCCTCATCTGAGGGCTGCAATCTAAACTAGAGCTCTGCCTTTTGGTTTGTTCAAGTACAGTTGTTGTTAATTAGTTATTAGATAGTGACCCTGAATGCAAAAACTCCAGCCAGGAAATATGGGTAGAATTTCTGTGCATTAAAAAGTATTTCTAACAGGGAGCCAACATGGTTCCTAAGCTCCAGTTAGCAGTGCATGCCTGCCTCATATTTCTTCTAACTAGTTTTGGATTAAGCTTATGTTGAAGGCTTTTTCTCAAAGGAAGTCTTGTGCGATTGAGGACATGAAAATGAGACAATAACAGCGCAAAGGTGGTTACCTGCAGTGGCAGAGCCAGGTTTTGCAACTGGATGGTCAATATGTCATTGGTGGTGGGCTGGAAAGCGAGCCTGCCTTGCACTCATCCAACAGCATCAGCTCTTGTCCCGAGGGATGGGGCTGGGCTCACCACTCTAGGCATTGTGACCTAGTGCATGGCGTTACAGTGACATGGGACCCTGTATGACATGTCACAAAGCCCAGAGTGGGGAGCTGGCCCCACCCCATATGACAGGAGCTGCTGCTGCCGAATGAGTGAGGGGCAGTCTCACTCTCCTGTTCCGTATGAAAATTTATGTTGTACTCCTCCTCTTGTGTATTGCATAATATGCCTGGGAAAAGTGCCACACATCCATCTAAAGGCCTCTCCTGCTCCCTTATTAACTCCACCACTGATCACTTGATCTGCTTACAAAATAAGCTCTGTTTACAAAAAAAAAAAAAAAAAAAAAAAAAAAAAAAAGTCTTGGACCCAACTTCATCTCCTCTGGCCAAGGGCTTGAGAATTAGAACAGTGTGTGCTGGTGCAGACCCAGCGTGTGCGGCAAACCCTGTTGCGTTGGCTAAAACGATTGGTTAGTGAGAAAAATGACATTGCTAGCCGAGCAAGTGCAGGGCCCCACGAGGTTTGGATTGCATGAGAGTGGGCTGGGGTGCTGTCTTGGCACTATTTAAGTGGCTCTCTCAATGTAAGGAAAATGTGTATATTAAAATATTTATTACATTCAAATAAAAAAATTGTTGTTGTTGTTTTTTTCATTTCCCCCTCCTGTTGCCCTCCAGTGGTGAAAGGTGGGAGAGGAAATGTTTCTTCCTCTCTCTGTCTTACCCCCTCCTCTTTCACACATTTCTCTCCCCCGCCCCTCCATTTAAAAAGCCACCAGGCTTCTGAGCAGGGCTGAGCAGAGTTGGGCAACAGTGTGGTAAAAACATTGCTGCCTGCCTGACGGCCTCTTTACACCAGTGGACTGGTGGTGGTAATAGGTGGGAAATTCTTGGTAGCAGAGTCTAACAGCTAATGTCGTTCAAGGAAGTGGCATGCCTACACTGGCAGAGCTCCTGCTGTCGGTGTACACCGCGTCTACACTAGGGGGCTATGCCAACATAGGAACTGCAGTGGAAACATAGCTGTTAGTCTCCAGATACTTATTGTTTTTGCCTGTCTCTAAGGCCTGGTCTACAACTTAAATTCACACCCCTGCGACACATGATTAAACTGACCGAAGCCCCAGTACAGACACTGCTAGGTCAAGAGAGAATTTTTCCGGTGACGTAGCTACTGCTTCTCAAGGGGGTGGATTTACTACAGCAACAACAAAAAAACCCTTCTGTTGACATAGCAAGTAGCTACACTACAGTGCTACAGCGGTGCCCTAAAAGGTCTGAATTGCTTCCCTTCCTCTCAGTGGATTGCTAAACATAGAGCCTAATGATGACAAAGTAAATACCAACATGATTGACTTTTTCAGGGCTGATCACATTAGCAGAAACCTCTGGTTACTCTGGGACTGTGCAAGGAGCTCGTGTGACAGAGAGAACCTGGAAAATGGAAACTCAATTGCTAGGATTAAAAGTTTGCCAACTTTGGTTTTCCTAAAGGCAAATAAATGGCTTCCCACAGACACCCAGTGATTGGCCTATGTGAAAGAAATCCTTTACATTTGTGGGGGGGGGGGGCAGGGGCGGGGAGAAGGAACTTACAGGTTCCTTCTAAAGGAGATTAGTTTGTAACTCTAAAGGGAATTGATTTATGTGTTAGGGCTGCTACAAGCTCCCTTCTAGTTAGCTGCCAACACACTAAGGGGCAGCTCATAGCATAAGAATCTTCAAAGTCTACATAACTAAGCATAGAACTGCAAGGAACTCAGAGGTTCTGTGATAAATAAAGTGGTGGGGTAGCTCCCTTTGATGGACACCCAGCCAGCCAGTTAGCTGTAAAATTCCTCTTAGTAGCTGTTCTCTGCTTGCTTTACCTGTAAAGGGTTAAGAAGCCCACAGGTAAAAGAAAAGGAAGTGGGCACCTGACCAAAAGAGCCAATGGGAAGGTAGAACTTTTTAAAATTGGGGGGAAAAAACTTTCCTTTGTCTGTTGTTCTCTGGAGAAAGAGACATGGAACAACAATGCTGTGTAAGGCTTGAATCAGGTATGAAAATTCATCAGATCATACCCAAAATTACTTAATTGAAACCCCCCAAATATGTAAGTAAATTAGGAATGTTTAGCTAGACGCGATCAGGTTTATTTTCTTTATTTTGGCTTGTGGATCTCCTCTGTGCTACCCCAGATGCTTTTGTTTGCTTGTAACCTTTAAGCTGAACCCCTAAGAAAGCTATTTTGGGTGCTTAATTTTTGTAATTGTTTTAAGGTCTAGTAAAAACCCTAAGTTCCAGATGTATTTTTTTTCCTTTTTGTTTTTAATAAAATTTACCCTTTTTAAGAACAGGATTGGATTTTTGGTGTTCTAAGAGGTTTGTGCATGTTGTTTGATTAGCTGGTAGCCACAGCTAATTTCCTTTGTTTTCTTTCTCAGCTCTTTCCTGGAGGGGGGCGTGAAAGGGCTTGATGGTACCCCACAGGGAGGAATTCCCAAGTACACCTTCCTGGGTTCAAAGGGTTTTTTTTTTGTGTTTGGGGGGTGGCAGCATTTACCAAGCCAAGGTCAGAAAAAAGCTGTAACCTTGGAAATGTAATACAAGCCTGGAGTGTCAAGCATTAATTTTTAGAATCCTTGCAGGCCCCCACCTTCTACACTCGGAGTGACAGGGTGGGGATTCAGCCTTGACAGGTTCTAATCTTGACTCTGACACTGACTCAGTGCCCTTAGTCAAGCCACTTAATCTTTCTGTCTTAGCATTCTCATCTGTGAAACGTACATAATATCCAGGGGTTGGGATGGTGGTGGTAAACAAATATTCATTGCGGTGACTGATTTAGTTAATTTTTGTTTTAAAAAGCACTATATGTGTGTTAAAGGTCAGTAGAAAGGACTCACCACCCATCCAGTGGCTGGGGTTAGTAGATCCCAGACTTCCAATTATTTTGACAATTGTCTTTAAGAAAACTACTTTTTTAATATTGGAAACAATGCAGAAATTGTAACACCAGCAGCTGGGTACCAGTTCTCCTGAATTCGTTGGTGGCTAAAAGATTCCCTTTTTACATACAGTGTAAAAGGTTAGACCAACCCTCGGCACAATGATATGACCAGGTGGACAGGAGTCAGTTACATGGGAGGGGAAAATCCTCCCAAAATGGCTAACACTGGCTCCATCCCTATTTCGGTACATCCTGACAGTAACTGTAACACATTTAGCAGATCTGTAAGATGGAATAACTTCAGTAGTTGTTCTCCTAGCAGCACTGTAAAGCAGAGTGGAGGGATTTTGTGTTCGTTGTTCCGGAAACTTATTCACAAAATTTAAAAATCATCTGAAGATGCATCAGGATTTAGGATAGAAGACTGGGAGTCAGGAAATGTGACCTCTATTCTTGACTTTACTCTTTGTCTTTGGGCAAGACACCTAACCATGCTGTGCCTTAGATTCATTTATAGGTTAAATAGGAATAATTCTTACCTACCTTTGTAAAGGGCTTCAGTTATATTCGAGCAAAATGTTGTTTTATTTCATTAGATACCAATTATGCAAATTCATGGTGTCTACACTCTTAGGGAAAACTGACACACACAACTGCAAAGTTCTTATTCTGGAGAGGAGGCTAGAAGAGAAGATACTCTCTGAGATTAACCTAAAGGTCAGATCCAAAGTCCATTGAAGTCAATGTAAAGCTCCTTTGATGTCAGCAGGGTTAGGATCAGGGCCTTATTACTCAACAGATGCGATGTTAAGTGTTTGTGTAGAGTACAATACTAATATTTTGCTCTGTTTCCCTTGTGAATAAACATTAAAAACTGCATCTCTGTTGCACTCTGAATGAAAATAAACATCTCAGTACTTACATCGTAAAGATATGGTTAGCTCGGAAACGCTCATGACAGCCATGGGGGTTAGAAACATTGGTTGGCTGTGTTTTTGTGCTTCCTAGTAAAGAAGCTGTCCTAATGAAGTGGGCATTGAGATGTTTGTTTTCATACTGAGTGCAATGTCATTGTATCTTTCAACAGTTAGCTGATTCTTCATGCTGACTCTGAGTAGCCCCTACACCTCAGATTGTAAAGCTCTTTAAAATGATGCTGAACAGGTGCATATTTTGATTCATTTAAAAATAGCAAGTGAAATCCAGGCTGTCCTGAAGCCAATGGAAAAATGTCCATTAACTTCAGTGGGGCCAGGATTTCACCCCATCATTTGAATTCATCCTTGAATAATTCAAAGAACAGCTTTGTGGACTTTCTTCAAACTTTGCAGCAAACTTCACCTCTTGACTAAGAACATGCTTTGGAAATTTCTGCTGCAAAGATAATATGTTTTGAAAGTAATAAGCAACTGACAATAGAGAGTTAGAATGGAAATGCCATCTGAACCTTAACAATAGCATTACAGAAGCAATGCTACACAAAGAGAAACAAGTTTAGATGTTCTCTTTGAAGGATATCTTTCTAGGAAAAATGGAATTGGATATTGCAGTAAACAGAATTTGTCTGCCAAACAGATTACTAGAAAGTTGACTATTCTATTATTTTTTAAAAAACTGTAGTAATAAAAGTAACCAGTCATAAAATAATTTGTAAAAGAACAGGGGAAAAGTCTTTTTAAAATAATTCTCAGCCATTGATCTACCAAGAAAGCAATAATGCCCTCATTGAAAAGTGATCAGTGATTTTTGAGTATGTCTATTAAAAGTAGCCTAATTTTCAGAGATGAGCATTCCAAGGTGTACCAAGCTGATCAACCAAAAACTGAGGGTCCAAAATAACCACTCATTTAAGAAAATTTAGGCCTACAAGTATAGTTAAACTGTGTATTTTAATGATTTTCTGACATGAAAGAATGCCAGTACAGTGGAACTTTGGTTTCATTCATCTCCTGTAACAGGAACAGTTCAACTATATGGATCAAAAATTACTTTCCAAAAGATATTTGTGTCAATGCTGGAGAGTTTTCCGTTCCCTCGCTATCGTTAGTCAGTGGGGCTTTTGGTTATAAGGGGCCAATTGAAAGTAATGTCTTTGATTTTTCTTTGTTTTCAAAGAATGTCACCTTTGTTTAGTGCCACTGGTAAGCAGTGTTGCAGCATGTGGGAATGCTGATTGGGTGAAAAAGAGCCATGATAGTCAACGTGCAGGTCCCATTTGGATAAATAGCTTAGGTTTTTGCATGTCTTCAAACTAGAAACAAATATAATCTGCCTGACCTCCAACAGCATTGACATGCCTAATAGAACTTTCTCTGTTTACCTGCATGATGGAATTTTTTGCTACTATGCCGTATTGTGATTTGGGAAGTTCTCTGGTTTCTGAATCTGAGGTGGTGGTCATTCCACTACAATGATCAAAATGCATCTTGCCCATATTGAGCCATACAAGCCTGATCCTGAAGGGTGCCTTAGATTCATTTATAGGTTAAATAGGAATAATTCATAATAATAAGGGCTTCAGTTATGTATGATTTTCATGGACTAGAGGTGGGCAAGTTGCCCGAGGTGCAGTTCCGGTCCCTGGTTTTCCGGTACTCAGTCTTGAGCCACTTAATCTGGTCCCTACATTGGTCACTGAACCAGTTAATTTATAACCCAGCCAGCTTCTGAGAGGTATAGAGAGGACAAAGGAAGTTGACCCATAGGACTGTGGGATACTTTTGGTAGACTCCCAGGACCTGCGTTGGAGGGGGCTGCATTTACAGTGTAAAGTAATAGGGCTCGAATATTGGATATTGACTGGCTTGACTCTGGCTCAAATCCTCCACCCCCACAGGGTCCGAGCCAGAGTCAGAGATATGTATGTGGATGGAATGGGAATTTGGGCTCAAGTCTGAGTCTGAGCCCAGGTTTGCATTTCAGTTTCTGCATTCCCCTAAGGGTATGTCTACACTGCAATTAAATGCCCACAGCTAGGCCTGTCAGCTGACTCAGGCTACGGGGCTGTTTAAGTGCAGTGTAGATATTCGGGCTCAGGCTGGAGCCCGTGCTCTGGAACCCTCTGCCCTCATGGGGTTCTAGAGCCCGGCTGAAGTCTGAGCCTGAACATCTGTAGCCCGAGACCTGCGAGACTGAATCAGCTGACATGAGCCACTTGCAGGTGGTTAGTTGCAGTGTAGACATACCCTCACAGGTTTATGTTTGGTTTGGTTATAATAACATAAAAGCATGTTTTTATTCTAACAATTGTCATTACTCACTTCAAAGATAAGTGGGTGTTGCGTCTGCATCGCGTCCACCCTGATGGAGGAACTCCGCCAGCCCAAAGCATTAATCATTTCTGCTTCATTTTCTGGACTGAACACTAGATGAGTGAGTTTATATAATGGAGTCCCTGATAACATGGCCGCAAGTGTTTTAATATGCTGAATAACCAAAGTCTGAGGACTTCAAAGGACAGGAGTCGATGAAATGGTTCTCGAGTGTTTCCACAGTTGCCCTCCCCTGAAGTAGTGAAAATCCCGTTTTGAAGTGCTTAACCCAATGTTCAGATCTGACCTGACTGAAAATCCTGGAATATCACAACTCTTGGTGTGTGGTGGTTTAGGTGACAACTTGAGGATACTCCCTGTGTCTGAGGTAATAACTTCTCCTGGTTCTAAATACATTCCAATACTGAGCCCTCAGTACTGTGTTACGATAGAGTTTCTCAACAGAAGGGTCACAAACAGTGGTCACAGCCACCCAAGGGTGCTGGAACAATTTCTATAGTGGGGATGCTGAAAGCCATTCAACCAAACTGTAAATCCTGCATATGATGGAAACCACTTCAAACCAGGGGGTGCGACAGCAGCCCCAACACCTGTAGTTCCAGCACCTATGCAGCCACCTTGCTCTCCCCCTGTTACCAGATGGGGTCGGGGTGTGGGTGTGTGTGTGGGTTTGGGAGAGGAGTACTGGATAAGGGTTGGGAACCGCTGTGCTAAGTGTTTGACGGGTAAGGAGATTGGTCCCTTACTGGGTGCCCTTGACACCCTTCAGTATTACTGGAGAGGATGTTGTGCTGTGCTGCAGCTCTGACCTTGAGAAGGAATTCTGGCTTAGCTACCATTACTTCAGGGGGCTCCTGAGCAGCCCACGCTGGCACAGCCCTTGGAGAGGGTTCAGCATTCTCTCCTGCTCCCCTTGCCTGCCCAGCTAGCTGGCTAGTTCAGGGTGAATAGGGCCATGACCTTTTTGGGCAGTTAATGCCTATAGGGGCCCTAGGAAGGAGCAGGGTTGGCAGCACTCCCAAGCCACGCTGTGGCTGGCCCCTGTCTGGGGAGAAGGTGGGGCTGAAGAGTGGCTCATTGCACCCTCCCTCACCTTGCCCACTCACATAGTGACCTGCCTACGGTTGCATTATACTAATGTGAGCTCTTTCTTCTCTCACCCCCGCATCTTTTGACACCCGTACCGCATAGGAAGGATTAGGCCCCACTCCCACAGTAACTTTTTAAATTTTTTGCATTGTTCATTTTTAAAGCTCCTGCTCCTCCCTTTCTCCCCCTTGCCTAGAGGGGAGTTGAAAGTGGAGGGAAACTCCCAAAAAAATGAAGGAATGATTTTTAAAAATGCAGGTCTTCAGCCACGACTAGGCTAAATATGGACATTCCCTGGCAGCTCCTCACCGCCTCCTTGCAGATCAGTGAAAGTGAGTCACGCTCACTAGGCTGATCAAAGTGCTTGTCCTTTCAGCACCAGCTGTCGGATTTCCTAAATCAGCATTACTGCTGAAGCCCTCCAAGTAATCCAAGTGTAGGCAAGGGGTTACAAACACAAGGAAGCAGCCAGATTGTGCAAGAGATTTGGGAAGGCCTGTGACCTTATTTGAGAACACTTTCTCTGCTTGCAGTCTTTTTCTTCCCGGTCTCTCCTGTGGCTATCCTCTTACAAGGTCCATCCTTCTGCCGCTGACGTCAGTAGGAGTTCGCCATCGCTTTCGATAGGAGCAGGAACAGGCTTAGTCGGAAAACTCTTTACTTCTGCTTTGCTCTGCCCCGTTTGTTCGTAGCAAAATAAAAGGCCACACACCCTGGCATGCATTTTTCAAAAGTGCTGAGCACCCTCAATTCCAGTTGAAGTAACTGGGAGCTGCAGGTGCTCAGCATTGCTGAGAATCAGGCCCTATCTGCATCACATGTATTTCACGTTCTCTGCAGTGGCAACAGGATTGGGTAACAGATATAGAATTATATCTTGCAAGAGGCTGAGCACCTTCTGAATGGTACTGAACATCTTTAACCGCTGCTGGCTTCACTGGGAACTAAGGCTGCTCAGTGCCTCCTGGAGAAACTCATCATCTTGTAGGAATGGAAACTTGGCTTTATTAATATACAGGGAGTTACACTTGTAAAGAGCCAATGCAAAATGACCTTTTCTGAATCAGTTTGAAAACTCTGCCATGAATTTACAACAAGGATCTGACCATAAACTATTGATATGAGTGATAAATGCAATGGGAAATAATTTAGACTTGGTTAATAAAACAGTATTAAAGGCAAGCTGCCAAATTCTGTGTAGTTTAGGTCTTACATTATACATACTTTGAAAGTTGCATGGTCTGTCACTAGTACATCCTGACCTGATTGATTCACGTTTATTTTTTCAGTATTGGTCACTGTGACTCTGAATAACTTTCTAAAATTGCAAACTCATACTGAAAGTCCCACACACAAAGGTGTGCTCAGATGTTCCCTGCTCCAAGGAACATTCATTTATGGGGAACCTACAATACATGCAGTATTTTGTTAATAGTCTGATACAGAGTTGCAGGGGTTGTGTTTTAAATTATTTGCTAAATTGCTAACAATGTGCTTGGTGCTGTACAAGATGCATGGGTGACAGTGCTGCTAAGCTATGCAAAGCAAAAGTCAGCGTCCCTGTAATATTTTAGTTCATCTGTGAATTAATTAAATGTTCTGTCTTTACAGCAATTAGTGTGGGAAATCTCTGCCATTCTTTGTTATCTATGATATGCTGATTTTCTTTCCTTTGTTCCTGCTGCAGGGAAAGCTGTTTCTCCCCAATCAGTCCAGAAGCATGTCCCCTCGTGCAGTCCTTTATCTGCCCCAACAGAGCCTTTGTACTTGATGGTCATGTGCAGTTGAAGACGGGCCTTCAGACCCAGGAACGGCACCTTTTCCTCTTCACAGACATCCTTGTTGTTGCCAAGTCCAAGTAAGTATCATTCCTAAGGGAATACTCTTGCAGAGCAGCATCCCTCCTCAGTGCAGCATCCCGTGAATTTCCCTAATTGCTATCTTCAGTAGTGAATCTTCCCTGGATTTCATGAGAGCTTCTTAGTCTGCCAATGGGAGTTGAGCTCCTAACTCCCTTAAGTTCTTTTGTACACTCACAAATCAGTCAATCAATCCAGACGAGAGTATGGTAAAGGAATCATGAACATGTATGTTAATTCAATGTGGGTGGGTATTTTAGAAGTGGTGTCTTAAGGTGAGCGTGGGAATATTGTGTAGTGGATAGAGTGGGCGTTAAGCATCTTGAGTTCCATTCCCAGCTCTGTCTGTAGCCGGCTGTCCAAACGCTGACAAGTCATTTAAGCGTTTTGGATCTCAGTTAATTCATTTGAGAAATGTGTATAATACCACTACCTACATCACATGGTGTTAAAGATTTAATACATGTCTGGGAAGTCATTTGATATCCTCAAACGATTAACATTTCTATGGAAAATTTAATATTATGGTATTACAGTGAGCATTTCTGTCCTCTTTGAATTATCTTCCATATACTGTTTCTGGTGCAGCAAAGTAGAAGGTGGTAGTATTGAGGAGTCTGGGTAGCTGTTCATGTGTAATCAGGCTTGTTGTTGAGCTCAGATTATTCACTCTACCATTCACAATTAAATCAAATTTACAAGATGGATCTAGCATGCTAGCCTCTTGCAGCAGTTGTGGTTTAAGGCAAATCTTGAGTGTGCTTTTACTTGTTTATGCATTAAGGAAAAATAGGGTCCCACTGTGCTGGGTTCTGCATAAGCAGTGTACTAACTCATGTATGGAGTAACTTACTCCATGTGTATTTATTATTTTTAGTAGATTTGTATTACCATAGTGCCTACATGGCCTCTAGGAAATGGTAGCTGAATACACAGCACTTAATTTAACATGGAGGAAAGTCTAAAATTTCTGAAGGAGTTGAAAAAATGTGTGTTTTTCTATGTGTGAATTTGATACAAGTTAAACCAGCTCAAAGTAATTTAGGGTTTAAAGAGGAATAAATGGAGTGAGACTCTGGTAATAAGAAAATGATCCTCCTTTTCTACTGGTTGTTAAAGATAGTAATAAGAACAGTATTTTGAATATTACTTGGTGTGTCTTGACGTACCAATTGGGATATGATCTCTCAAGCTGTTCTATCAGCAATTAATATTTGAATCCTCTATCGCAAATGGGCACTATTTAAACACTCAGCAGCTGCCAAAAGTTATCATGCAGTATTATCTGAGATACTGTAGTTATTTCCTATTCTAAGTAGTATATAGGGGAAACCTGGGGTGTATCATGTACCAACATATGTTGATAAATGTTGACTTCTTAACGTCTGATGTGAACTTAAGACTGTGTGGTGCGCCAGAGTAAAATTTGAACTGAAATGAGGATCCTGTTGAATTTGACTCAGCTACAAAATTATTTCCCAAAAATGGCTAATCTGTAATATTCTTCTGTGTTAAGTACTTGCCTAGTTTTGGGGGCTGCATGTGTCTAAGACAGCAAACTACAGTCCATGGGCCACATCCAGCCCATGGGACCGTCCTGCCCGGCCCCTGAGCTCTCGGCCGGGGAGGCTACTCCGCCCCCTCCCTTGCTATTCTCCCTCCTCCACAGCTATGCCGCCGCACTGACAACACTCTGGCTCGCCGCTCCTGTTGGGCAAAGTGGCTGGCTCTGGCAGGGTAAGGGGGTGGGGAGCGGGGGGTTGGATAAGGGGCAGGGGGTCCCGAGGGACAGACAGGGGACAGGGAGCAGGGGGCGGTTGGATGGGGTGGAGATTCTGGGGGGGGCGATCAGGGGATGGGGAGTAGGGGGGGCGGTTAGGGGCAGGGGTCCTGGGAGGGGGCGGTCGGGGTCAAGGAGCAGGGGGGGTTGGATGGGTCGGGGGTTCTGAGGGGTGTGTAAAGTGGGAAGGGGTGGATGGGGGCAGGGGCCACGCTGTTTGGGGAGGCACAGCCTTCCCTACCCGGCCCTCCATACAGTTGCGCAACGCTGATGTGGCCCTCAGGCCAAAAAGTTTGCCTATCCCTGGTCTAAGAGAAGGCTTTATCTTTCTTTGGACAAGTGTTCATACTCCCCATCATGCTCCCCTTCATATTTATGTTGAGTAGAACCTTCCTTACATTTTGCATAATATGTCCTGCTCAAAGTGACTAAGAATGGCAGTATTAAGAACTTTAGGGTTATTTGTTGGTTTGTGTCCGCTTTTATGCAAAGCATTGATTTAAGCAACTTGTTCCCTACCTTTTACTCATTTCCCCCTTCTCCCGCCCCTTTGTCCCCCAAGCCTCCGATTCTATAGAATCTGAGCACAGGATTTTGTATATAAAGGAGGGAGAGGTTTAAGGAACAGAAAATACTGCTTCGCTTCACTACGTGATATGTGGTCCTCTTTGAATCTAGGCACATACTTTCTCTATGGAGCTGGTCTGGAAGTAGAAGGCTCCCTGTGTCACAAAGACAAATCACTATCTTATTCTGTTTCCTATCACTCATGCAGAACTAGCTCTCTCACTAGTATGACTCCAGCTTGGTTTTCTCATATCCCAGAGCACTTGCATAACAGACCTTGCATTCAAGGTGTGTGTGAGAGGGAAGGAGTTGAGGAGAGAAAGCATTGGTGAGAGACCTGGGAAAGGTGAAAGAAAGAGACTGGGAACATCCAGATAAGGAGGCTGTGTGTTTCCTGTGCCTGTAATAAAGGATTAGGAGCCAGGAATACCCTAGTTTCTAACAGAGCCACTGATTTATTTTTATCACCTTGGATGAGGTAATTTGAGCTCTTTGTGTCTCATTTAACCCACATATAAGATTGGGTACAATGCAAAATTTGATTCTGTGAATAAACTGTCCTGGCTCTTACGTAAGGAAAAAATCCAAGCTTTATGGTGAGTTGTTGTTTTTTTTTTTTTAAACCCAGACAATCAAGTTATATTTACCGCCTCTCAAGAAAATTGAGATAATTTTGAGGCAATTTTCTTCTGCTGAGCACCAAGTTGCTCAATCTGGACTGGAGGTAAAGAGACTAGTTGATGCCCAGTATGTAATGGATGCCTCGCTCAGCAGGGAAAAGCAATTGAATGGCTTGTTGGCATTGTGGATAAAACTCAGTTTTTTAGAATGTGTACATATCAAGATGGAAAGCATTTGTTGTGTTTATGTAACACAATGCCACCAAAACCCCGTGCACACTCTGAATACAGAAGGCATCCTATTTCGCAACCATCAGACAACATCCTGTATTTCAACCAAAGGTTGGAATTTCACTGACTGTGATCCCACCAGCAGTCACTCTTCCTGCTGACGGCTTTTGATGCCACACAGAAGAATCAGATCCCTCTTTAGGCTGACCCAGTTTTATGCAAGAGCTGCAGTCTCAGATAGATAGTAATCCACTTATCAAGTGAGGCAAACTCCACAGCAACAATATCCAGGCAATACTTTACAGAGCTACAAAGTCAGCTTGTTAAAAGCAAAATAACTCTGAGAGGGCCACACAAGGGTCCCTTTCAGCTACTTTCACTATCGCCAAAGTGGAATATCAAAGCCTTAAACTTAGTCCATAATTGTGCTATCTAGTGTGACCAGATATCCTGATTTTATAGGGACAATCCCGATATTTGGGGCTTTGTCTTATATAAGCACCTATTACCCCTGACCCCCGTCCCGATTTTTCACTCTTGCTGTCTGGTCACCCTAGCTATATCTTTGGGCACACACAAATGCTCCTGTTCTGCTGCAGCCACATGAGGATTTAAGCCATGTTTACTCACTGTTGGTCAGCTGTAACTCCACAGCTGATAGTTTACAGGTGTTTCTCCTCTGCCAGCCTTGTGAAAGGAGAACGTATGAGAATCCAGATATATTGAGACGAGGGGGAAAAGAGAATACGCTAGTTAGCTGATTGAAAGATCCGTGATCTCCAAACTAACGTTTCTAGGTGCATTGTGTTGGTAGTGAGTTCCTTACCTTACACATTTGTTGCCATGTGCCAACAGCTACAGATATTTTAATGCAGTTTGTGTCTTTCTGTTTTTAACAAAAATTTCTAATGATTGCTCACAGGTGTGTTGGATGGGAATGTAGAGATAGAAGATTCTCCCTCAACACACACATTTGGTTACTGTTCTGAAGTCTGGTTGCTTTGGGGGAAATTAGTAGGAGGGTAAATAAATGGAATGATGATAGCAATTTCCCAATGGATCCATTAACATTTTTGTCAGAAGTACCTATTAAGGAGATTAACTAACCTAGTGAGAAGTTAATCTTCCATCTGTTAATAGCAGCAAGGTACTGAATTGGCATTTACTGAAAGCAAAAGGAACTAGATTTGCCACGCTGGTATGAGATGGTGTACCTGCACATTCATGTAGGGCCCAGTTGTGCACCATCTAAAGTCAGCAGTTTTGCTTCGCTAGGAGCAGGATGGTGTCCTATATCCGCAATGTAAAAACAAGCATATTTTGGAATGTCAATTTATGTTCTTGAAAAGAAAATCAATCTCTCCTTATGCCAGTCAGTCTCTTCCCTCCCCATTGGTTAATATTAAGTTTTGATGATAGTTGATTCTGAACTGACCAGAAAACTGATATTTGGCAAGAGTCTCACAACTGGGTGCCTAAAGTTAGGCTCTAATGACAGTATTTAAGCACTTAAATAAGTGGCGTAATGTTCAAAAGTGCTCACCTCTCTCTGACTGCAGAAAGGACCTGGCAGATGGGGATGAAAATGCGGGGGAGGGCTGCCTGTGAATGCGGGGACAAAGGGATAGGAGGGGGAGAGAGGAGAATTACTGAGATTCAGTGGGTGGGGAGCCAGCTCCAGTCTGGGAAGGAGGGTCCGGGGGATTCCTACCTGCTCTACAGTCCAATCCTGGGGGCTGCAATGGTGGGCACCACTCTTGTGTCCGATTTTACACAGAGGTGGAGCCCGCACAGTATTTCCATTGCAAAGGCACCAGAGCTCCCTGGTTCCACTGGCCCATGGATGACGTAACACTTCTCTGGCTCTGTTGACTTTAATGGGAGCGACTTAATGTTCAGCATGTCTGAAAACCAGGCCACTTACTCAGGTACCTAAATATGGATAATAGTTGACAACTCTGGCTAACCCAGGCAGATGGTGGGGAATTTACACCATGGACTCCACTCCACCAATTCTGGTCAGTAAAGCATCTCTGTGTTGTGTGAGCCCCTGCCAACATTCACGCTTGGTTTTGTGGGGATCCAGCATTGTGTGTTGTAAATGTTGAGAGAGTAACATACTAGGCAAAGTTTGCACTTTACCAGAAAATGGAAAAGGAAAGACTGGACCAAAAAATGAATTCCTGATGTAGCGCTGCAGGTGTCACTGGAGTTACACCAGAGAGAACTTTATTTTATTAGATCTTATGCTTAGTCCGTTAGACTTCACTCCGACACTTGTATTTGTAAATTTTTAAACAGTTCAGTCCAAGGTCACACTATGCACAATTACTCAATATTTTTGACAGTAGCTCTTACTTGCTCTGTAAAAAAAAAAATCCAATCATTTTATGAGCAAATAGAATCAAGTATTACAGATTTAAGAAAGGTCAGATGCACAGTGGGTTACGAATCTTTATGGCAGAATAAAAATAAAGATATGATTTTAATATGTAACTTCAAAATATTCTACAGACATTCTACTTCTTTATGTTAGTGGCTGTAGAGATATGCATGCAGGATCCTTTTTACATTCATCTGTGGATATTCACATTAATGCCGGGTCATCTGTGGTGCAGTATCCAGCTGTCGCGGTTTTCAGAATTTAAACTGAAGACATCAGAAATCAGAGCAGTGTGAATTGAGCACAATCCTTGTAAACCCATGAGGTTCAAGTCCTGTTCCATTTCAGACTTAAATAGTTCAATCTGACCTAAATTAAATACCTTGTAAATGAGACTAACCCTGAAGAAGGTATTCCAGATCCTCCACAGTTCTAAAACTGGTTTCAGAGTAACAGCTGTGTTAGTCTGTATTCGCAAAAAGAAAAGGAGTACTTGTGGCACCTTAGAGACTAACCAATTTATTTGAGCATAAGCTTTCGTGAGCTACAGCTCACTTCATCGGATGCATACTGTGGAAAGTGTAGAAGATCTTATTATATACACACAAAGCATGAAAAAATACCTCGTCCCACCCCACTCTCCTGCTGGTAATAGCTTATCTAAAGTGACCACTCTCCTTATGATGTGTATGATAATCAAGTTGGGCCATTTCCAACACAAATCCAGGTTTTCTCACCCCCTCCCCCCCCCACACACAAACTCACTCTCCTGCTGGTAATAGCTTATCCAAAGTGACCACTCTCCTTACAATACGTTTATTTAGTGTATGTATTTATAGAGCACTAATCACCATAGTATCTATGCACCATCCCCATTCACCTTCACCATGGTGAGCTGAGATCATGTACTCTTGTTTGCAGTGCTTGGCTTAAAACATCCTGGTGGCAGGCAGGGCAAATTCTGGGAAGGGCCCTCATCTCTTGAAATCTCTTTCCCTGCTTGTCCAGAAGAGGTGGCGTTGGACTTTGTAAACCCATCTGTTAACTCGGCCTTTTGCCTGTGGGGTGGTGGTGATTACAGTGCTTGCTTGTAGTGACTGTGGGTTATATCTATAGAGTTGAGTTTGCTGATATCAGCTAATTTTTTATGCTTTTAATAATTTCGATATAGTGCAGGGCTAGGACAGCCAAGAGACATCTGCTTGTGGAATGGAAAGTAAATTGTATTTATCTATAAGCAGAGAAGCCCAATAAAAGATTGTATTTCTCTAACTGAAGAAGTATAGTCTCTCCATTAGCTCTGATGGAAGTTACACGTCAGCAACACCGTATTTAATAAGTTGGGTTTCTCTGTTTTCGTGTGTCTCATAGCTGGCATTTCTGCCAACAGGTCACCATCTCATTTCAAACTAAAGAGCCAAGTGCGTCTCTGTGAGATGTGGACGGCATCCTGCATGGAAGAGGTCTATGAGGGCAGCACTAACCCGGAAAGGTCCTTCGTTATAGGCTGGCCCACCACCAACTGTGTTGCTAATTTTAGGTAGGAATTGAAATGTGTATTTCCTGCTTTATTAAATTTAGGTAGGTTAGTAATGTAATAAAAATATTACAACTGACGTATTGTCTATGCACAGGCCTGGAAGTCAGGATCTCCATAGCTCCGACATAGATTCCCTCTGTTGCCTTGAGACAAGTCAGCTAACCTCTTTGCCTCAGTTTCCAGATCTCAAAAAGAGTGGCAGTGGTACTTACCTAGCTCTTATGGGTGCGGAGAAAATTGAAGATTTGGCAAAGTGCTGTATGATTTGTGTTGTGTACGTGCTTGGTGTTAACTGTCTGTCTTGGTTTTTAAAATACATTTCTGTAAATACCTTGACTACTTAGTAATTATTGAACAGGCACAGCCAGGCTGTGTCAGCCCTTTCCAGGGGTCAAAGAGTCTATCATATGCACCTGCGAAGGGGCGGAGTTTGCATTGAGTGCAAGCAAGAATCATTCAGTAATATGTTGACCCAGTTCCCTTTTTTTAAACTCTGCCAGAGAAAATAAGTTCAAAATTCCTCCTAAAACAGAAACGCTGAATATTAACAGGCATGAGCATTTAAATCTGCTTCTGCACAGTTTTCGTTGTGAGGGCACACTAGGGCCATTAAGGCAGTTTTGGCCATTAGGTCAATTTTAGTCTCTGCAGAAAGGCCAACGGAGGGGATCTTTGCCCAATAAATCTATGTTGCCCAGCTAAGATAATTGGGCTGAGTACTGGAAACTGGATTTTTCCCCTTAATGGAGAGCAAGAGATGAGACCTGTAGTTCTGTTTTTATATCACATTGTCTGTAACCCAAGAGACTGTTCTGCATAAACTGTTCTCTGTAGTACTGACTGTTTTTTTTTTTAACAGAATAGGTCTGAAACAAAGCTGAAATTTCGATTTAATTAAACTCTTGCCAATAAAAATGAGCTTTGATTTAGAGACAGTAGCCTATCCTTTAAAGCTAGAAGGAAATAGTCTGGTGTGACAGTGACAGCCTAGTCAAAAGGGAGTCCTAGATTGTATGTAAGTGGAGTGATTTCATGTCCAGTGGTAAATAGGAGATCTGAAGAGTTTTATACAAGTCACTAAGTAGAGATAAGTTACAAGAGAATCTGCCACGCAATGAAACCAAAACCAAAGTTCAAATGTTTATCAAGTGTTTATTCCTGAAGGAGGAAAATTGACCAGGGATTATAGTTCCCTAAATAGCAACCTCAAAAATTTGGAGAACTGATTTTCAAAAGCAGCAGTGGGAAAAATCTTTTCTTCATCGAGGGCAGGATTTAGATCAAGAAAGTTTGAAGTAAAATTAGGTTAGGCTCCTTATTACTGTAATTATCCTAATAAAAGAACAATCATACATATAACTGGATAGCTTAGTACACTTCAAAGTGTATGGGTGAGATAAAAGTTAAAAAATCTTGTTTAAAATGGGTCCTCAGTCCTCACTGGGGCCTTTTAAGTACTAACCTACTGTAAACAATTAATAAGACAAAGCAACAGAATGGGAGGAGCTTCACCAATCTTTATACCAGCAATACCCTTAAACTCAGGAATCAAACACCTATGTGTAAAGTTATCCTGTTTTTTGTTTGCATTTTAGCAGCCTGTAGCTTAGGAGCCTAACTTTGTTTCCATTGACTTCATTGGCAAACTTTAACTTCTGTGGTGAAAAATTGAACGCTAGGACTTTACCCCAATACAGATCATATTTTTTCAATTTGCAAGGAAGCAGGCTTTCACTGAAAGTTGCAAATCATGTCAGAAGTTGTCAAGGACTCCCCTTAGACAGTTGCCCCATGGTGTAGGTTCGCTTCAGGTTTACAGAAAACAAATTAACACTGAACTCAAAATAGCCACCTGGGCATTAAAGACTATTATTTGTTGTGGACTTTCACAGAGATCCAGAGCAAATGCTGTCAAGGTTAGACGCCTGACTGGTTACTTGGGTTAGGGCAGAGAGAGAGAGTGAGCCTTTCCTGTCTTGGCTTCACCCAGAACTGGTCCCTAGTAGAAGTAACCAGTCCTTTTAATCTGGTCTGCTTGGCCCTGATTGGCCTCTACCTTCTCCTGGCTCTTCTAGGCACCAGAGGACCAACTCTGTGTGGTTCTCTCTTGGCAACCTCTGGAGCTCTGAACTCACTGCTCTCCCCTTCCAACAGGACAACTCCTTAGGACAGGGGCCAGCTCTAGGGGTCAGTAAGAGCCTGGTCACTCTGCCACAACAGTTCTTTAACAGTTGCTTGTTGTTCGTGGATATGCCAGTGAATCTCTATGCTCGTCCATCTTGGTTCTTATTGGTTTTACTTTGGCACTTGCATGCTGGCTGACTTCTATATTTGTCACTGTTTTGTAATCCTTGCAGTTCCCCAGAGCAGAAGGAAAAGTGGCTCTCTTCCTTGCAAAGGTACTTTTATTTTCCTACTTTTATAATAATCATAGAAGAGATGGAAAAGACTCATTCACTCATCAAAACTATCTGTTGCTAATGCAGGATTGTTCCCTATAGTGGACTTTCCAGTAAGAATGGGCAAAATCCATGCTAGTTTTGGTTTTTCCAAACCTAATCAGTCAAGGGGGATTTTGGGGAAGGCTTGAGTACATGGATCTGGTTCTGTCCCATTTCAAATAGAGATGAGCAGAAACTTCATTGGCTGGGATTTTGTATTCCAAGTCAAAGTTCTAGGAGTTCAGATCTGCGTCTGTTTGTCTGGCTCCCCAGAGTTCATGGGTTAGGGGTGGATCAATCATTCTTACTTGGAATTATTTCGACTTCCCACTTGTTTTGTCCAGTTGTTTTAAATGTTCTAAGCAATGGGGCTTCAACCAGCTCCCTTAGGAGACTATTTTACAGCCTAATGCATCTTGGTGATGGGAAGTTTCTTCTGGTATTTGGCATAAATTTACCCATTCTTAATTTCATCCCATTCCCCTTAGTGATGTCACCCTGTATCGTCCTCAAATACAGCTCCTCTCCTTCCTTGCTATTTGTGCACCCTATTTATCCTTTGGCAATTGTCAATGGTCCCAGGTCGACACTGGATTATCCCATAATGATGACGATTTAATGTACCAGTCACTGGGTTTATCCTCACTTGTTAGGGTAGTTTCCTCCCTTTGAGCTGGATCTCTCCCTCCAACAGCAAAACCCATGAGAGAAAGAAAGCTGCACAAAGGAGTCCCCTGTGAGGATTGTCCTGACCGGTTGGAAATAGACCACAGGTCCCACCAGTGCCATTGGAGTGGAGGTCATGTACCACTGTATGGCTGGCTCTATGCCACCAGCTGCTCTGGCCCTGGTCCCTGGCAGTGAGGCTCCAGTGGGGGCTGTGTTACCAGGACCTCTTCTACCCACAGATGATCCCCAGGACCCTCCTAGGGGGGATCCCTGCCACGGAGGGGGCTTTGCGGAAAAGGTAGTGCAGCCCTGGGATGCGTATTTTTCTATGGGGGAATCTCCATCAGGTGGAGGAGTGGTATTCCCAGATCTATGGGGCACCCTCCAAATAATCTGGGGCAAGGAGAGGGCAGTGGTGTGGAAATGACCGAGACCCCACTTCTGTCCAGAAGAGAGGGAGACCCATGTGTGGACGGATTTCCTTCGTATGCAAATCTGAGGGAAATGATTGGGCCCTTTACTACCAGAAGGATGCTTTTTATTTTGGTGGGCTGCCCAAAAAGCAAACCATTGTGAAAGCAGCATCCATTTAAGTTTAAGCATTTAAGTTTCAGAGGGGCTTTAAACCTTGCTTGTCTATTGCTTATACTGGTTTCCACCACCTATCAGCTTTATTCATGCAAAAGTGTAATATTTTATTGGAAACCCTGGTCAGCATCCAAATGGAATATTATTCTAACAACATAGATGCATCATTTCCCCCTAAGAGCTTTGTGCATATGATAACCTTGCAATCAACTCTCTTCTTTATACAGTATTATTTGGGTTACTAAATCAAAATATTACCAATTTTGTTAATAACAATGAAAATGGTGTGGTCTTTGCTTGTTTTGTTAGTCGAATCAAAGAAGAAAAAGAAAAAGACTATCCCAAGAGCATTCCGCTGAAGATCATTGCGAAGGATGTTGGCAATTGTGCATATGTAAGTGTTCCTGTGCTGAAAAAGGGGATTAAGATTTAATTGGAAAAGACCTGAGTGGTGCTGAGCACCCATAATTCCAAATGACATCAGTGGGAGTTTAGGGCCCCAGCCCCGCTCAGGATCCAGCCCACTATAACAAATAGGGCCATGGTGAATAATGAGCTGAACATGAGCTCCCCCTGTGATGCTGTGGCCAAAAGGAGTAATGTGATCTTTGGATGAATAAACAGGAGAATCATTTTACCTTTATATGTGGCATGGATGCATCCGTGTCTAGAATTCTGTCCCCAGTTCTGGTGCCCACAATTCAAAAAGGATGTTGATAAATTGGAGAGGGTGCAGAGAACAGAACAGCCACAAGAATGATTAAAGGATTGGAGCGTAAGAACGGCCATATTGGGTCAGATCAATGGTCCATCTAGCCCAGTATCCTGGCTAGATCCCAGTATCAGTGGCCAATGCCAGATGCTTCACAGGGAATGAACAGAACAGGTAATCATTGAGAGATCAATCCCCTGTCATTCACTCCCAGCTTCTGGCAAACAGAAGCTAGGAACACTGAGAGCATGGGATTGCGTCCCTGACCATCCTGGCTAATGGCCATTGATGGACCTATCCTCCATGAACTTATCTAATTCTTTTTTGAACCCTGTTGTAGTTTTGGCCTTCACAACATCCCTTGGCAACAAGTTCCACAGGTTGACTGTGTGTTGTTTTGTTTGAAGCTGTTGCCTATTAATTTCATTGGTGACCCCTAGTTCTTGTGTTGTGTAAAGAAGTAAACAGCACTTCCTTATTCACTTCTATCATATCCCCCTTAGTCGTGTCTTTTCCAAGCTGAAAAGTCTGTCTTTTAATCTCTCCTTATATGGAAGCTGTTCCATACCCCCTAATCATTTTTGTTGCCCTTCTCCTGTACCATTTCCAATTCTAATATATTTTTTTAATGGGGTGACTAGATCAGCACATAGTATTCAAGATGTGGACATATCATTGATTTAAATAGAGGCATTATGATATTTTCTGTCTTATTATCTGTCCCTTTCCTAACATTCTGTTACCTTTTTTGACTGCTGCTGCACATTGAGTGGATGTTTTCAGAGAACTATCCACCGTGACTCTAAGATCTCTCTTGAGTGGTAACAGCTAATTTAGATCCCATAATTTTGTATGTATAGTTGGGATTGTTTTCCAGTGTGCATTACTTTGCATTTATTATGATTTTAAGGAAAACATGCCTTATAACAGGGTTTCTCAAACTTCATTGCACCATTGGTCCTGCTTTGAGCAGGGGGTTGGACTAGATGACCTTCTGGGGTCCCTTCCAACCCTGATATTCTATGATTCTATGATTCTATGCCCCCTTCCTGACAACAAAAAATAGTACATGACCCTGGGAAGGAGGACTGAAGCCTGAGCCCCACCGCCCAGGGTAGGCAGGCCAAAGCCCAAGCCCCGCCACTCTGGGGGGCACCAAAGCTTGAGGGCTTCCGCCCTGGGTGGTGGGGCTTGGACCTTGACTTCAGTCCCAGCCCCCAGCAAGTCTAATGCTAGCCCTTGTGACCCTATTGGGGTCCCAAACCACAGTTTGAGAACCATTGCCTTATAGCGATAGACTCAAGGAGGTCAGTCTATTTAGCTTAAAAAAGAGAAGGTTACAGGATGACGTGGGGAACAAATATTTAACGGGGTTTTCAGTCTAGCAGAGAAAGGTATAATGTGATCCAATGGCTGGAAGGTGAAGCTAGAGAAATTCAGACGGGAAATAAGGTGTACATTTTTAACAGTGAGGACAATTAACCATTGGAACAGTTTACCAAGAGTCATGGTGAATTTCCTCCATCAGTGACAAATCTTTAATCAAGATTGAATATTTTTCTGAAAGATGTGCTCTAGAAATTATTTTGGGGAAGTCCTATGGCCTGTGCTGTACAGGAGGTCAGACTAGATGATCACAGGGATCATCTTTCTAGCCCTGGAATCTATGAATCTGTGAAACATTTCCTCTCTATTCAAGACATGCAGTCATGTCTTAAAAATACTGTTCTGGAACAGAAACACTTTCATGGATCAAGTGCACATCTCAATAAGTAGAAAGCAAAGCTGGAGAGTCTACAGTTCAGAGCAATCCTTCTGAAGTAGTTTAGACGTTGGCCCCTTCAGAGACGCTCTGGTTTTACTCTCAGGTCTGATTTAGATACAAAGTTGTACTGATTCATCTGAAAGGGTGATTTTTGTACTGATTTAGTTAAACTGATATGACTTGATGCATGGACACTGTTAAATCAATTTAAATCTGGCTTCCATCAGCTTACCCATGGATCAGTGTTCATATCGCACTACCCGCCAGTATCCGGCCCAAGCCGGGAAAGCTAATGATTCAACCAGCGGGCCAAATTCGATGGTGAATCCTGGTCACATGCCACCTGAGGCACATAGCTCATATGCTAAGACCTGTATCAATACGTTTTCAGGAAAAAACTAAACTGATACAACAAATTTTAAATCAATATAAGAATGCCCACATTGGGGGTTGCACCATTTTAACTTGTTTTTACCCAATTTAAGTTGAACAAGTTCACTTTCTGTATGTAGACAAGCGTTCCAAGAAACACTAGCATCCATAGATCCGTCCATCCATCCTGTCTGTTTTTATCCTCTCCCCTCTAAATGCTGCTTTAAAAATCTGTGTTTTATGTTCAAGAGCCTAAAAGGCAGTTGCTGAGGCAATTTGTTTTTGTAGAAGTAAGTCCCTTAAGGAGACTTTTCTACCAGAAGAGGCAATCTGCAGTTGTTAGAATACTATACTGAATAAGTCCAGACATAAAGTATTCCCCCTTCCATGGGAAATCATTGAGAGCACAACAGCTAGAATTACTGGATCCCTAAACCCAATGTTAATAGTGATGCAAACAGTGGCAGTTTGGGTTGAAGGAAGTAAATCAAGCTGTGCTCAGATATTTCTGAAAAGGGGTCTATGAATCTTTTGTGTGTTCAGAGTGGGGCAATAGTTCAGAACCTTTCTGGCTAAAATTAGTTCATGAGCCAGAGTTGGGTGCCCGAGCCTGATCGTCCTGGAAATGAAATACAGCAATCTAGATATTATCAGTGATGAAGTAAAGGCATAGCAGATGAAAACTTCATAATCTAAATACGTCTTATGATGCTACGGTCTCTTGTGTACTAAAGGAGCTGGGGGTCCCAGGGAATTGTTTCATTTTGGGTGAGGAGGGACATGTAGCACAAAAATATTTTATTATATTCTAGCCCAAAGCAAAATGTATGCAAATGTGTTGACCTACTCCTAAGTGCCAGATGCCATTGCTTTGGGGAAATGTTAAATTTTTTATGGTCTGAGCATTCAGATACATCCTGAAGCAAATATACAGTATTCTCACTACTTTCCTTTGATTGCCATGGCAGCTTGTTACTATCAGGGGCTTAGACAGAAGGACATTCCAGATCTTTTATTTAAGGCAAAACGTCATGGGTTTGTTTTATCTGGAAATGTTGTGTCCAATTTAAAACTGATGTGCTGTATGTGTCAGCAGGGTCTAGCAAACTGATTCTGGGCAAGGAGTCAAGAGTTCAAATCCCAGGTTTGACACCTACTCTCGCTGTGACACTGGACCTCTGTGACTCTTTTCCCCCCATCTGTAAAATGGGGTCAGTAACACTTATCTACCTCTCAGGGGTATTGAGAATTAATTAGGTCATGCTTGTACAGTGTGTGTGTGAAATGTAGTGCTCTGGGTAAGGCTACATCTACTCTAGAAGTGTTAAAGCAGCACAGCTGCATCAGAGCCACTGTAGCACTTCTGGTAAAGACTCTCTAAGGCGACGGGAGAGAGCTCTCCGATCAGCTTAATTGCTCCATCCCCCATGAGAAGCGGTAGCTATGTTGGTGGAGAAGCTCTCCTGCCGACATAGCGCTGTCTACACCGGCCTGAGTGACGTAAGTTATACCGAAGTAAGTTCTAGTGCAGACAAGGTCTAAGTATTTTTTGCTGGGAGCTGGGTAAGAGGCAAGGGCATAACGATTGATTGCAATGGGCTGGAGGGAGGACTTGAAGATAAGATTAGAAACCATGTGTCAGGGTAACATAAAATATAAGACACGTCATGGAGGATGTTCCCCTCAAAAGGCAGGAATAATATTGATGTCCAGCAGTCAGTGATACTGGTGTTGCAATATCATTCAAGGAAGAACAGCTTCCAGGAAGCAGGACTTCCAGGAATGATTAAAATCAAAGCACAGCAGTGCATACAGAAGAGGGACTTCAAGGTGGTCAGAGTGCTCAGCTCATCCCCTGTGTCAAACCAATGTTCTCTTTCTATTCATTATACACATCGCTTCCTGAATAGGGATAGTATGTTTCATATTGTTTATCAGTAAGTTTGGAGTACGTTATGGAGGTAAAAATATGACTGGATTAGAGATTCCTGAGAGGAAGCATTTCTGCTATCAAACAGAATTTGGCTTTGATGCATATACATGGGAAGTGGGTGATGGATAGAGATGTCACTACTACTATCCTCTCTGGCTAGATGTGCAGTAGAAAAGTGAGTTATTAAATGTTAATACACTGACCATTTGTTCCATTGAACGCACTCACTTTATCCATTCTGAAGTGTTCCATTCTCTCCTTCTTATATCTATATGTCCGTGCATTAATGCACCTTTTATTTGTCTTGTGTAGAGGGAAAGTGCAGTTCTTAGCGGCTGATTCAGCTGTGTGTTTTAATGCAGGAGTCTCAACCATGAAATCATAACCAACCTGCCCTTCCCATATCGGTGTTTGGAAAGTGGGGCTGGGTCCAGGTATGGACAGGTCTGAGAGCTTGTTCTTATGCACAAAAAGTACATATTGTTTATTAGTGAACATCTTTACAGAGTATCTTGCACGGAGTGTTTTTTCAGCACTGTAATTTACTACTATTCTTGTACGAAGTCATTTGGAGGCTGTTCTTGGCAAACACTGTAGTCTAGAATGCCAATTTTCTTTTCCCTTTTTTTTCTCTCCACAGTCGAAAACGCTCACTGTAACCAATGCTGATACAGTGAATGATGTGATTCTCACAGCCCTGCAGCAGCTGGGGATTAATGTAAGTCCTTACAATCAGATTTGATGACTTTATTTATTTATTTATTTATTTATTTATTTATTTATTTATCATCAAATCTTTACTTTTTACCCAAATTGAAGACATTGACACCAATTACATCGGTTACCATAAGAGACCAGTGATTCTTAACTGCCTTGGAGGCACATATTAGTATAGTGCTTTTCATCTACAGATCACCAAATGCATTACAGGTATTGAGAGAGCCTCCCAACACCCCAATGAGATACATCCCGCATTTGTGGTAGTTATTAAATTTATTTTGCAGATGGGTGAAGTGAGGTGATCACAAGTTAAGAGCTCTATACAACTCCTGTTGAAGACTGAAATTCACCTTGGGAGTTGGCTCTGGCCTTATTGGCCTGATTTGTTTTCAAAGTTGGACGTGCACAATTACATTTGCAAATATGCGTGTACGGCTGTGTGCCTAAATCTCACATCCAAGTACTGCTCTTTGATATCTAAACTGGGTAGTTATCTGCATGTCCTCTTTGGTGTGGAATTGCATGTGTAACACCGACAGGTCCCGGTGGTTGGTGGGTGGGATTGAACCTGGGACCTCTGGAGCTAAATGCATGAGCCCCTACTGCATGAGCTAAACGCCAACTGGCTGTTAGCTAAGGTGGTAGAGCAGACTCATTAATCTCTCTCTAAGTGGTCTTGGTGCCACTAGATGGGACACAACACCACACCCAGTAGGTGTGTGGATTACATACTTCCCCTAGCTGAGGAAGCGCGTCCCAAGCTTCAGAGACTTCCCAGTTGAAATTCAAGACGAGCCCCCACTTGTAACGCCGACAGAGCCCAGTCATTGGTGGGCGAGATCGAACCTGGGACCGCTGAAGCTTAGTGCATGAGCCTTTACTGGATGAGCTAAAAGCCACATGGCCCTTAGCTAAGGCTGTATAGCAGACTCATTAATCTCTAAGTGGTCTCAATGCCATTAGATCAAATAGAGCACCACACCCAGGAGGTGTGTGGGTTACACATGCACCTACATCGGAAGTTTTTCCTTAATGACTTGTCCAAGACCACACAGTGAGCGTCAGGGTCAGGAATAGATGTCAGGAGTTCTGACTTCCCTATCCCTCTTCTCTCACTATTTTTCAAAGTGTCTCTGACCTGTACTGGCAGTAGTGGAAGTCTGTGGATGAGCGTTCACTGACTGGGTGGTTAATTTCCTTCTTTCAAGTGGAACAAAAATAGAAATAATGTTAAGTGAAAGATTACAGCTCTTCAGATATAAGCCTTTTAAAAATGGTTTTGTCGTGTGTGTGTGTCCGTGTGTGTGTCCGTGTCCTGAAACTTGGATCCGGCCAAGGTGCTCTCAGCAAAGGTTCAATTATGGAATGTTAAGTATGGCTGAATGCCACCTTCATGTTCCCTTGGGTTTGCAAAGGGTCCCGACACGATTTAGAGCAACTTTAGGGCCGCTGTAATTTACACCAGCTGTTGGGACTTCCAAGGGACTATTCTGATGGCCAGGGATTTCTTGAGCACAATACGCAACCATACCTCCCAGCATGTCTCAAACACCCCTGTTACACCAAATCAGAAGCTCTACACCACGTGAGGATTTCCCCTTCTGCCTAATTAGGGTAGCTTTGGGATCTTTTTGAGCCCCTACACCACAAAGAGGTGGTAGCACAAGTCGAAATCTGGCGCACTTTCTCTCCCAACCCACAGTGCAACATAAGGGAGCTGATGCAGCATGACAGTTACAAGTCCAACAATACTTTTTCTTAATGCACTTTATTTTTACCCACTATTACGCTTGCACATGTCTGCAGAGCAATCATCGGGCCATGAAGATACTGACACTGCAAAGGAGTGTTTTGGTTGGTATGAGGGGAGGAGTTGATAACGAACTGCTTCACTGTTAACCTCACATTAGTATTCCATTGTACGTACCGTACCTGAGGTTTTGCCCTGGTTTAATGTATCAATTTGAGCAAGAAAAAATGAAAATCTATCTGGACAATTTAGACTCTTGGTTGCTATTCTACTCTTCTAAGTAAAACAGCACAAATTTTCTCTGCGTCTTGGTGGCCTAACAGCTGTTTTATTATGGGCATATCACACACCAGCAATCATCTGAGACCAGCTTAAAAAGAGAAAACACAAGCCCCATCCGATAATTGTTTCTGTTAGATAGGTTGCTTTTCCTTACATAACATGACACACAGGAACAAGCATCTGAAAAGTAGGGGGAGGATTTTTCGATGACAATTAAAGGAAACACATTTCCCATCTTGTGTGAGTAATGAGGCTATTACTGTGCCTGATCTTGCTGCATTTTGTGCAGTGTACTTTTTTCTGCAGCTAATTCCTGCAAAGTGGAAACTGCAGCTAATTGCTGCAAAGTGTCAATCTTTTTTCTTTCTGAGCTGTGCCCCACCCCCCAACATGCTATAAAAACTCCATGGCCAGTCTGTGCTACAACAACTGGTTTTCTGCATATAAAAGCCAGGGCCTCCATTAGGGGGTACCAAGCAGGGCAATTGCCTGGGGCCCCATGCCACTGGGGGCCTCTCAAAGCTACATTGCTCAAGCTTCAGCTTTAGCCCCAGGTGGTGGGCCTCAGGGCCCTGGACTTCAGCACAATGTGCAGGGCCTTCGGCTTTCTGCCCTGGTCCCCAGCGAGTCTAATACTGGCCCTGCTTGAGGCCCCCCTGAAACCTGCTCATGGCCCCTTAGGAGGCCCCGGACCCCTGGTTGAGAACCACTGGTCTAAACTATTAAGCTAGTCAGGAAAGGGGGTTTGGGGGTTGGAAGGTTCCTTCAAATTTTGAGTTCCTAGTGTTTCAGTAACACCAGGACTGCCACAACTGTGCAAGCAAATGGCCTTGTATTGCCTACAGGAGCAGCGTTTGTGATTGGGAAGGGCAGTCCCTCAAAACTGAGTTCACCAACCCTTCCCTCTCCCCCCATGTCTACTTCCTATATATTTTACAAAGAAAAAGTAAATAGTTTTTGTGCTGTTCACCTTGTATGTATTTGCTCCTGGCTTCTGGCCATGAGGCACCAGGGATGTCTCCAGAGTCTATTTATTTTCCTTCTTCCACCTGCTAACTAGCTTGGCAGCAGTTCTGATGTGGCCCAGAAAGCTGTACTACAGTCAGTCACAATGAAAGTGGCTATGGCTTTCTGGGGTGGACCCAGATTATTATCGGTGGGCGCAGGAGGAAAATACAAACTGGCTCAAGAGCATTGGGGACACAGGTAGAATATCCAGATGAAATGAGACTGGAGGTAGTGGTAAATCTATTTGGAAGAAAGGTGGACTCTGTCTTAGATCTAAATAAAGGACCATTGGGTATTTGCCAGATTTCTGCAGCCAGGATGCTCTCTGATTAAGAATACTGTAGCACAGAGGTTCCCAAATTTTCGCCTGTGTGACCCCATTTTGAGACTTACTGTTTCCTGTGACCCCAGACAGCAATGAAGTAACATAGTGACCAAGGAATCCAAGGAGTTTACACATTAAGTACATTATTTAATGCTCTCTAATGTGACACATGAGCTTGCGTGTTGCGACACAGCTTCTCAAAGTCTGGCGGCATGGCAGAAGTTGCACATCTAATCTCCGATGTGACATCAATGGTAGATCAATACTGAGACTTGATGGACACGAGTGTCCTGAATCCAACTTCACACAATTGTGTGCTTGCAAAGGGCACCATCAGTTTCAAGGCACATGTTGAGAGTGCAGGATAGTCATTCTTGACAGTGAACAGATCTCTGGGGCAGAAAAACGGGCATACGTTTTTTGCACCCAATCATATTTTGTCACCTCCAAGTCAGGGTAAACTGTCTCCCCTCTGGTCTGGCTACTGTATAGAGAGAATTGCCAGTCTGTGAACTGGGAGTCTGAAAGAGGCCCCCAGAAATGAAGGACTCCAAGCAGTCATTCATGCTGCTTGGAGCTAGTTCTTAACACCTCATATTGGATGGGATAATAATGCAAATACATCAGAAGTTTGGATGTTCTTATTTGGGAATTACAGGCATAGTCACCCTCTGGAGAGTCCCCTTGCTCATAGTCTCAAGACATAGACTCTCATATTACTGTAAGAAACCTAATACATCCCTCTCCTAATGGCTGGTCGTTTTGATTTTAAAGGGCTCTGAAAAAGACTATCAGCTGTGGGTGAATTCGGGAAAAGAAGATGCTCCTTACCCACTTATTGGTGAGTCTTTGGGACGGATTTGTTTTACTTCATTAACTGTCATATTAAAAGTAAATAAGAAATGTGGTTTCCTATTTTTAATACTTTCCTGTCCTGTGGATTTGCCTATCTTAAGGGTGACCCCAGACACTGTTGAGTTCTTTGATCCTTTTTTGCAGGAGAGCTCTCTTGTGTTGTACACTCTTAGCAACTGGAAAGTACCATTTCTTTCTCCCTAAGATTTGTTATAAACCTTGATCTAGCCCCTCGAATCACACACCTTCTCTTTCTCATAGAACCAACCTGGTTTGTCTTGTTTTCTCCTATATTGCCATAGCATATATACAGTATTCTCAGTCTCGAACAGAAACAGAGAACAACAACGTGCAGGTTTTTCCCATTCTCCTCTCACAAACCTAACTGCAGCTAAATCATAGCATTCCTTCTCAGAGCAGCCTTAACTACAAATGCTTTACTGGCATCAGACAATATTCTTATTTATAAAATGTCTTAACGTGTGCACCTTATAGACAACGTAAACTGTTTTGTCTTTGAAAAGTACCAGACTGTCATTCATCATATTGTATGTAGTTTAGTTCAGACATAAATGCTGATGTGGCTTTATCTATAGTATCATAGAATGTAGAAAAGGAAAAGACCTTTCAGTTCATTGAATCTCTCCTTCTGCATGTGCAGAATATAATCCTTTCAACAGGGCCAGTTCTAGGATTTTTGCCGTCCCAAGCAAAAAAAATTTTTGGCCACCCCCTTTTTTTTTGTCCCCCTCTGCCCCCAGCTCCGCCCCTTCCCAACCCCTTCCCCAAATCCCTGGCCCTGCCTCCTCCCCTGGGCGTGCCGCATTTCCCCCCCCCACTTGCTTCCTGCTCGCGTCCTCCCCACCCCCGCAACTCCCCACCCTAGCTCACCTCTGCTCCGTCTACTCCCCTGAACACACCGCCGCTTTGCTTCTCCCCCCTTTGCTTCTCCCCCCTCCCTCTCAGGCAAGGGAGAGGCAGTGCGTTCAGGGGAGCAAGCGGAGGGGAGGTGAGCACAGGAAGTAACGGGGGGATAGAGAAACCGCTCCCCGCCCCAGCTTGCCTCCTCTCCACCTCCGCCGCCTCCCCCGAGCGTGCTGCCACTCGGCTTCTCCCTCCCTCCCTCACAGGCTTGCCACGCGAAACCGTTCACGCGCGGCAAGCCTGGGGGGCGGGGGAGAAGCGGAGGCAAGCTGGGGCGGCGGGGGCATATTTCTAGGGGCAGCATGGCCGGTGCCGGGATGCCGCCCCAAGAAATGTGCCGCCCCAAGCACCTGCTTGTTTAGCTGGTGCCTAGAGCCGGCCCTGCCTTTCAATAGAAGACATATTGGATGTTAAACTGATAACAGATTTAAAAATTTTATTAAGATGATGATTAAAAAAAGTGAACAGTACAGAGTTTAAGCATAGAGGTCTCTGGTTATCAGGGAATAATGTACAGTTTATCAAGGGCTGCAAAGTTTGGTTTAAGATCGGATGGCGTAAGGAATACATAATCTGCAATATTCCCGATTGGGGGTAAAAGGTTAACTGGTCAAAGTACAGACATTGAGATATGAGGGTATGTTGCTCATGTAATGGCTATGTTAAACTGATACTACTCTTGATATTAACCCAAAGGTTTGCTTGGAGAAGTTAAGGGCCCAATTTTTATCTCATTCTGCCTGCTGATATATATCTAACTGCAAGAGGCAGAACAAAGCTGAAACAATCATCCTTAATCAAGATTGCATCCACAAACAGATTTCAGGTTACGCCTAGTCTACATACAGTTAACACCAATTTAATTAATTCACTTTAACATCACACCTTCAGTTCAACTTCTGTGTGTGTAGACAAGCCCTGAGGTAGTTCTTCTAGTGAAGTGTTTGTATGATTACACCGAAATGAATAGACACTGAATAGTCCCTGAAGACTCCAATTGGCCATGGACAACTAGTTTCAGTTAATTGCGTGATTAACATTTCCTTTCTATTTCAACATCCTACAGGAACTGAAACTGTGTCCCCTTTGCCTGCACTAATGGTTGTCCCAGTTACCAAGGCCAGGGAGGGGAGGTCACTTTCATATTGAATCTAACACTTTTTGTGTGTTCAGCAAATAATGGTTACCAAAGCAGATAATGGCTAGCAGGACTTTCATTTCTTGCCAGCTCCATGTGGAAAACCAGTACCTAGATTTTCAGCCAAGAAAATAAAGCAGTAAAAAGAATAAACACTGGATTCCAAAATTGTTGGTTGTAATTTTCTGCTGGGCGTTTGAACAATTTGACTAACAAAATTGGCCCGAATTTTCTTGTACCCACTGTAACATTGGCTACAGTGGAGTCAAAGATGACTTATGCCAGCAGAAATGAGAGGAGAATCAGAGAAGCTTTATCCCGAGGTTACCAACAGAGACAGTTGCAAGCCAGTGTACAAAAATCTGTTTTTCTCTAAAGTAGATTGAATTTTGCTGGTCCCCAGTCAGGCCGAAATAGATGATTCTGATTTCTCTTTGAGCAGGACACGAATATCCCTTTGGAATTAAAATGAGCCACATTCGAGATGCTGTGCCCCAGACACAGGAATCGAAAGACTGTGCCTACCCTCTCAGCCTTCATGGGTCCTTCTTAATGGAACAGCTGCCCCGAGAGCTGCAGTGCCAGTTTATACTGAAGCCAAGTCGTCTGGCTTTGTGCGAGCAACTGAATGGTGAGTTGCTCCCCTTACAGAGGCATCCTTCATTGAGAGAGTCTTCAGGTTCTCTCTCTGTTATAGAAAGCAGTCATGTGATGGGGGCACGAGATGTGGGGAAGAAGGTCCAGATGTATGTTTCAGCTATATGAGAGATTTTACACTAGAACTCTCTTCTTTGAGTTCACTGTATTTTTTACACTTTTTTTTTTTTTTGAGCCAGGTTAAGTTTTTATGAAAATGCCTATCAAATGGTGGTTCCAAAACCAACAAAGCAATGGCCAAATCTCCTCCAGGCAGCCTGCTCACTTATTTTAAGTTTATTTGCTGATCAGAAAAATCATGTCTCCACAGGCTTTGCTTTTCTGTAATGGGGCTGGACAGTTTTGTGGTTAAGGCTCTGGAGTGGGACTCAGGAAATTTGGATTCAATTCTTGGCTATGCCCCACAGTTTCTGCGTCACCTCAGACAAGCCACTTAGTCCTTGGTGCAGCAAGGTGCTAACTTTAAGCACCTATTTCAATGGGATGATTCACACTTTTTTTTTAATTCGCTTATGATTAATTTAAAATATTATGAGAAGTTTCTGTATAGTATGTTATGCTTGTTTTTATATATATATATATATATATATATATATATATATATATATATATATATATATAAATATATATACAGAAACTTCTCATAATACAAAAACGTTTCATATTAACCATTTGCTGCCTAACTTTAGCTATACTTGAAACATTTAATTATATCTATAATATGAATGATTAAAATATAAAGCAACTATTTGTATTCCATGATTTACAAACAAAATTGGTTTATAAAAATCCAACTAGTCAAAGAAAAATTATGAAGTTCAGATAAAGAAGAGAAGCCAAGTTCTGAGGAGGGGGATAGAGATGGGAGGGAAGGAAGCGGGCCGAGTGGAGGGGGAAGCGAGGGGCAACCATGCATTTCTAGCATGTGATTGTCTACACTGGGGCTGGCCTGACTTGTCTCAAAAAGGGTCCAATGCCTCATTAAAATCTCCTGCTATGACGATTGATTCTAGTGGGATAACAATTAGTTGGGGGAGGGATAAAAAAAAAATCTTGGATCACCTATATTGGTCCATATATATTAATCAGAGTGTATATAGAGCAGTGGTTTTCAAACTTTTTTTCTGGTGACCCAGTTGAAGAAAATTGTTAATGCCCATGACCCAGTGGAACTGGGGATGAGGGGTTTGGGGTATGGGAGGGGCTTAGGGCTGGCACAGAGGGTTGGGGTGTGGGAGGGGGTCAGGGCTCTGGGCTGAGGTGCAGGTTCTGGGGTGGGGCCTGGGTGAGGGGTTTGGAGTGCAGGAGGGGGGGTCAAGACTCTGGGCTGGGGTGCAGGCTCTGGGGTGGGGCTGGGGATGAGGGGTTTGGGGTGCAGGAAGGGGCTCTGGGTTTTGGGGAGGAGGGGCTCAGGGCTGGGGCAGGGGATTGGGGCACAGGCTTACCTCGGGCGGTTCCTGGTAAGTGGCGGAGCGGGGGTGCTAAGGCAGGCTTCCTACCTGTACTGGCATGTCGGATCGCGCTGCGCCCTGGAAGCAGCTAGCAGCAGGTCCAGCTCCTAGGCAGAGGTGCACAAACAGCTCCGCGTGGCTCTCACCTGCAGGCACCGACCCCCACCCCTCCAGCTCCGATAGACTGGTTCCTGGCCAATGGGAATGCGGAGCTGGTGCTCCGGGCAGGGGCAGCACTCCGATTGGCCAGGAACCAGTCTATGGGGCACAACGCAGTGTCAGAACAGGTATGAGCTAGCGTGCCTTAGCCAGGCAACACCACTGACGAGACTTTTAAAGACCCAGTCGGCTGTGCAGACCAGAGCCGCCGTGACTGAGTGCCTTACATTATGCGACCCAGTACTGGGTCACAACCCGCAGTTTGAAAACCACTGATAGTCAGAAATCTTAGCCTTCTCCAGCAAAAATCTACCACCTTCATCTTTATTTACATTTAGAATTTGTAAATTTAGTCTTTTGTGAAACAATATTACTACACCTTTGGCTGCAGAGGAGAAATTGTTAAACATCCTTCCCCACCCTCCCCCCCATCTAACCCCTCCACAATTTCTCTGCCTCCAAGTCATTAAGGTAGGTTTCCTATAGGAAGATAATATCTGCTTTCAGAGTTTTTAGGTGGGTGACCGTTCTTTTTCTTTTTATCAAATGATTAACTCCTTTTATAGTCCAGGAAACACTATTTATAATATTAGCCATAAGAAGTGTTTAGGTCAAATATCTCTTTATCAGGCACCTGAATAGTGTCATTGCTTGGGTCATTGTTACTTCCAGATCTTAGGAATGGTAAATCTGGGTTTCCCTTCACTGCCATGGGGGCATGAGGGGAAGGGGAAAGGGGAGAAGGTAAGGCAGACCTGGAAAGTTAAAAGATAAGAAAAACTGAATAAAAAGAAATGAAGTGGTCAGAACTGACCAAGGATCACTTAAAAATACATAACTCTTATCCAAATGGAACTAGTACCTCAGTCCAGGAGGTTTACAAGGGGGTGACCTTGTCACTCGCTCCCCCTACCTCTCCAAAACACCCATGTGGGGGATAGCTGATTTCCCTCTAACTTTATAAAGAAGAAATAGTCTCATATTAAGGGAGGGAATGCTTTCTGCACTATTCACGACAACAAAAGGGGAAGAAGGCTAGTGTCTAAAGAACAAGTCTATAGTAGATACATAAGAAAGGTATACAAATAGTTTAACCTTATTCTAACATAACGGGATCATTTGCAGATAAGTGTTCATTGGCAGAACAGTTCTGTCTAAACTTTACCCCCTAGTTTTTTTGTCCACACTTGAGTATTGTGTGAACTCCATTGCCCAATAGCTACATCAGCAATGTAAATCAGCTTAACATTTATTTCAACTCATTTAATGAAAATAACTAAAAAAACCCCACCTGAATATTATTAGAAAAGACAACTGACGGTTGCATACTAACACAGTCTCAGTAATTTGGTGAATCATAACCAGCAATAATAATTATTCTTGGGTAGGTTTTTAGGAGATCAGATTTATTCACCATGGAGAATTGAAAAGATTCATCATTAAACTGGTTTCAGAGTAGCAGCCGTGTTAGTCTGTATCCGCAAAAAGAAAAGGAGTACTTGTGGCACCTTAGAGACTCAAATTTATTTGAGCATAAGCTTTTGTGAGCTACAGCTCACTTCATCTGAAATCTTGATTCCATTGTTTAGATCTGGTATCTCTTTTATAAATGTACATTTAGGGCAAATGGATTGAATATTTCCAGATTTACTATAAACCCTGAATTTCTGAATTAGATGGGGATGAAACCAAGTAAAATCATCAGGCAGGAAGATTTTTTTTAAAAGTGGGTGGGGGAGGTGGTAAGGGGTTGGAAAACGGACCAGGAGGGAGAGTGCCTCAGATAGAAAACAGCATCACACTGCTCTGTTGAGCCTTGCCGATCCATAGGTGTAAGGGGCCCCCGGTCCGGTGCAACGATTTAATCATAGAATCATAGAATATCAGGGTTGGAAGGGACCCCAGAAGGTCATCTAGTCCAACCCCCTGCTCGAAGCAGGACCAATTCCCAGTTAAATCATCCCAGCCAGGGCTTTGTCAAGCCTGACCTTAAAAACCTCTAAGGAAGGAGATTCTACCACCTCCCTAGGTAACGCATTCCAGTGTTTCACCACCCTCCTAGTGAAAAAGTTTTTCCTAATATCCAATCTAAACCTCCCCCACTGCAACTTGAGACCATTACTCCTCGTTCTGTCATCTGCTACCATTGAGAACAGTCTAGAGCCATCCTCTTTGGAACCCCTTTTCAGGTAGTTGAAAGCAGCTATCAAATCCCCCCTCATTCTTCTCTTCTGCAGGCTAAACAATCCCAGCTCCCTCAGCCTCTCCTCATAAGTCATGTGTTCCAGACCCCTAATCATTTTTGTTGCCCTTCGCTGGACTCTCTCCAGTTTATCCACATCCTTCTTGTAGTGTGGGGCCCAAAACTGGACACAGTACTCCAGATGAGGCCTCACCAATGTCGAATAGAGGGGAACGATCACGTCCCTCGATCTGCTCGCTATGCCCCTACTTATACATCCCAAAATGCCATTGGCCTTCTTGGCAACAAGGGCACACTGCTGACTCATATCCAGCTTCTCGTCCACTGTCACCCCTAGGTCCTTTTCCGCAGAACTGCTGCCTAGCCATTCGGTCCCTAGTCTGTAGCGGTGCATGGGATTCTTCCGTCCTAAGTGCAGGACTCTGCACTTATCCTTATTGAACCTCATCAGATTTCTTTTGGCCCAATCCTCCAATTTGTCTAGGTCCTTCTGTATCCTATCCCTCCCCTCCAGCGTATCTACCACTCCTCCCAGTTTAGTATCATCCGCAAATTTGCTGAGAGTGCAATCCACACCATCCTCCAGATCATTTATGAAGATATTGAACAAAACCGGCCCCAGGACCGACCCTTGGGGCACTCCACTTGATACCGGCTGCCAACTAGACATGGAGCCATTGATCACTACCCGTTGAGCCCGACAATCTAGCCAGCTTTCTACCCACCTTATAGTGCATTCATCCAGCCCATACTTCCTTAACTTGCTGACAAGAATACTGTGGGAGACCGTGTCAAAAGCTTTGCTAAAGTCAAGAAACAATACATCCACTGCTTTCCCTTCATCCACAGAACCAGTAATCTCATCATAAAAGGCGATTAGATTAGTCAGGCATGACCTTCCCTTGGTGAATCCATGCTGGCTGTTCCTGATCACTTTCCTCTCATGCAAGTGCTTCAGGATTGATTCTTTGAGGACCTGCTCCATGATTTTTCCAGGGACTGAGGTGAGGCTGACTGGCCTGTAGTTCCCAGGATCCTCCTTCTTCCCTTTTTTAAAGATTGGCACTACATTAGCCTTTTTCCAGTCATCCGGGACTTCCCCGGTTCGCCACGAGTTTTCAAAGATAATGGCCAATGGCTCTGCAATCACAGCCGCCAATTCCTTCAGCACTCTCGGATGCAACTCGTCCGGCCCCATGGACTTGTGCACGTCCAGCTTTTCTAAATAGTCCCTAACCACCTCTATCTCCACAGAGGGCTGGCCATCTCTTCCCCATTTTGTGATGCCCAGCGCAGCAGTCTGGGAGCTGACCTTGTTAGTGAAAACAGAGGCAAAAAAAGCATTGACTACATTAGCTTTTTCCACATCCTCTGTCAATAGGTTGCCTCCCTCATCCAGTAAGGGGCCCACACTTTCCTTGGCTTTCTTCTTGTTGCCAACATACCTGAAGAAACCCTTCTTGTTACTCTTGACGTCTCTGGCTAGCTGCAGCTCCAGATGCGATTTGGCCCTCCTGATATCATTCCTACATGCCCGAGCAATATTTTTATACTCTTCCCTGGTCATATGTCCAACCTTCCACTTCTTGTAAGCTTCTTTTTTATGTTTAAGATCCGCTAGGATTTCACCATTAAGCCAAGCTGGTCGCCTGCCATATTTACTATTCTGTCGACTCATCGGGATGGTTTGTCCCTGTACCCTCAACAGGGATTCCTTGAAATACAGCCAGCTCTCCTGGACTCCCGTTCCCTGAGGGAGTCGCTTTCCTGAAGTCCAGGGTCCGTATCCTGCTGCTTACCTTTCTTCCCTGCGTCAGGATCCTGAACTCAACCAACTCATGGTCACTGCCTCCCAGATTCCCATCCACTTTTGCTTCCCCCACTAATTCTACCCGGTTTGTGAGCAGCAGGTCAAGAAAAGCGCCCCCCCTAGTTGGCTCCTCTAGCACTTGCGCCAGGAAATTGTCCCATACGCTTTCCAAAAACTTCCTGGATTGTCTATGCACCGCTGTATTGCTCTCCCAGCAGATATCAGGAAAATTAAAGTCACCCATGAGAATCAGGGCATGCGATCTAGTAGCTTCCGTGAGCTGCCGGAAGAAAGCCTCATCCACCTCATCCCCCTGGTCCGGTGGTATATAGCAGACTCCCACCACTACATCAGTCTTGTTGCACACACTTCTAAACTTAATCCAGAGACACTCAGGTTTTTCTGCAGTTTCGTACCGGAGCTCTGAGCAGTCATACTGCTCCCTTACATACAGTGCTACTCCCCCACCTTTTCTGCCCTGCCTGTCCTTCCTGAACAGTTTATAACCATCCATGACAGTACTCCAGTCATGTGAGTTATCCCACCAAGTCTCTGTTATTCCGATCACGTCATAGTTCCTTGACATCACCAGGACCTCCAGTTCTCCCTGCTTGTTTCCAAGGCTTTGTGCATTTGTATATAAGCAGTTGAGATAACCTGTTGATCGCCCCTCATTCCCAGTATGAGGCAGGAGCCCTCCCCTCACAGACATTCCTGCCTGTGCTTCCTCCCGGTATCCCGCTTTCCCACTTACCTCAGGGCTTTGGTCTCCTTCCCCCGGTGAACCTAGTTTAAAGCCCTCCTCACTAGGTTAGCCAGCCTGCTGGCAAAGATGCTCTTCCCTCTCTTCGTAAGATGGAGCCCGTCTCTGCCCAGCACTCCTCCTTCATGGAACACCATCCCATGGTCAAAGAATCCAAAGCCTTCTCTCCGACACCACCTGCGTAGCCATTCGTTGACTTCCACGATTCGACGGTCCCTACCTAGGCCTTTTCCTTCCACAGGGAGGATGGACGAGAACACCACTTGCGCCTCCAACTCCTTTATCCTTCTTCCTGGAGCCACATAGTCCGCAGTGATCCGCTCAAGGTCATTCTTGGCAGTATCATTGGTGCCCACGTGGAGAAGCAGGAAGGGGTAGCGATCCGAGGGCTTGATGAGTCTCGGCAGTCTCTCCGTCACATCGCGAATCTTAGCCCCTGGCAAGCAACAGACTTCTCGGTTTTCCCGGTCAGGGCGGCAGATAGATGACTCAGTCCCCCGGAGGAGAGAGTCCCCGACCACGACCACCCGCCTTTTCCTCTTGGGAGTGGTGGTCGTGGAACCCCCAACCTCAGGACATAGCATCTCATGCCTTCCAACCAGCGGAGTCTCCTTCTGCTTTCTCGCCCCAGACATATCATCTGGTCCACTCTCCGCAACGATACCTGTGGATTTGCTTGGAGTCAGGACCTCACGGTAGATGGTGCTCCCTGTGCACTGGAATCATGAGTATCTTGCCTTCCTCTTTAACTTTGAAAGTAGCAGGGAAGGAAATGAAGTAGTCCAAACCCAATCCTTTGGCTAGGGCTCTTGATCTATTGAATTTAGCCCTTTTTTCCAGCATGTTCTTGGTGTAATCCAGGGAAATCATCAGCCTGTGTCCTTTCCATGTTAGATTTTTCAGTTCATGGGCTTTTTTAAGAATGCGTTCCTTAATATTGTATTTTTAAAATCTTACAATTATGGCCCGGGGCTTTGCATTTGGAGGGGGTTTGGCACAAGAGAGCGGTGAGCACTCTAAATTTCTAAGTTTGATTGGGGCCGGAGACAAAAGTGCTGGCAGTATGGTGGATAAAAATTCAACAGGCCTCCCTTTTTCCAGTCCCTCTGGGAGACCCATGAATCTCAGATTCTTCCCTCAAGATCCTTAACCTTCTCCTGTGGTGCTTTAATAGTTCTTTCCTGTTGCTCTGCAGTTATATGCATACTACTCACTGTGTCTTCTTGTGAGGAGATTCCATTCTCAGCGTCGTCTAGTCTTGATGCCAAGCCTCGCAATTTAGTGTGGAGCGTACTAGTAATATGTTTGATCACCATTGTATCATCATATCTTTTTCTGAAGATCATCTGTTGACTTGAGATTTGTTGTAGCCAGTCCATATTTGCATCTGGTTTCAGAGAGGCAGCCTCTCCCTGGTCAGCCATCCTGCCTGCAAGGGGGCTGCCAAACAGCTTCTGCTTTTTGGTATTTTGTAGAAAGTCTGGAAATGGAGCAGCATCCATAATGGTATTACATCTAAAGAAAAGAGTTGTAGAATAATATCCAATGAAAATTAGATGGCAGGAGGGGAAGTGATGGCTGTGGATTTTTGGTGGTGAGGAAGGAAGCTGTTAAGCGAGGCATCTACTGTCCTCCAAGTTTCAGAGTAACAGCCTGTTAGTCTGTATTCGCAAAAAGAAAAGGAGTACTTGTGGCACCTTTAGAGACTAACCAATTTATTTGAGCATAAGCTTTCGTGAGCTACAGCTCACTTCATCAGATGCATACTGTGGAAAATACAGAAGATGTTCTTATACATACAAACCATGAAAAAATGGGTGTTTACCACTACAAAAGGTTTTCTCTCCCCCCACTCCACTCTCCTGCTGGTAATAGCTTATCTAAAGTGATCACTCTCCTTACAATGTGTATGATGATCAAGTTGGGCCATTTCCAGCACAAAACCAGGTTTTCTTCCCGCCCCCCCCCCCCCCCACACACACAAACCCACTCTCCTGTTGGTAATAGCTTATCTAAAGTGATCACTCTCCTTACAATGTGTATGATAATCAAGTTGGGCCATTTCCAGCACAAATCCAGGTTTTCTTCCCCCCCTCCCCCCCCACACACATACACAAACCCACTCTCCTGTTGGTAAAAGCTTATCTAAAGTGATCACTCTCCTTACAATGTGTATGATAATCAAGGTGGGCCATTTCCAGCACAAATCCAGGGTTTAACAAGAACATCTGAGGAAGGGGGGGGGGGGTAGGAAAGAACAAGGGGCTCGGCAGCTCTCCAACACCACTTTCTACAAGCCATTACCTCTGATCCCACTGAGAGTTACCAAAAGAAACTACATTTGCTCAAGTAACTCCCTGAAAAAGCACAAGATCAAATCCGCACAGGCACATCCCTGGAATCTTGACCTGGGATATTCTATCTACTATCCAAGATCCATAAACCTAGAAATCCTGTGCGCCCCATCATCTCAGGCATTGGCACCCTGACAGCAGGATTGTCTGGCTATGTAGACTCCCTCCTCCGGCCCTACGCTACCAGCACTCCCAGCTACCTTCGAGACACCACTGACTTCCTGAGGAAACTACAATCCATCGGTGATCTTCCTGATAACACCATCCTGGCGACTATGGATGTAGAAGCCCTCTACACCAACATTCCACACAAAGATGGACTACAAGCCGTCAAGAACACTATCCCCGATAATGTCACGGCTAACCTGGTGGCTGAACTTTGTGACTTTGTCCTTACTCATAACTATTTTACATTTGGGGACAATGTATACCTTCAAATCAGCGGCACTGCTATGGGTACCTGCATGGCCCCACAGTATGCCAACATTTTTATGGCTGACTTAGAACAACGCTTCCTCAGCTCTCGTCCCCTAATGCCCCTACTCTACTTGCGCTATATTGATAACATCTTCATCATCTGGACCCATGGAAAAGAAGCCCTTGAGGAATTCCTCCATGATTTCAACAATTTCCATCCCACCATCAACCTCAGCCTGGTCCAGTCCACCCAAGAGATTCACTTCCTGGACACTACAGTGCTAATAAATGATGGTCACATAACACCACCCTATACCGGAAACCTACTGACCACTATTCCTACCTACATGCCTCCAGCTTTCACCCTGACCACACCACACAATCCATTGTCTACAGCCAAGCTCTGTGATACAACCGCATTTGCTCCAACCCCTCAGACAGACAAACACCTACAAGATCTCTATCAAGCATTCTTACAACTACAATACCCACCTGCGGAAGTGAAGAAACAGATTGATAGAGCCAGAAGAGTTCCCAGAAGTCACCTACTACAGGACAGGCCTAACAAAGAAAATAACAGAACGCCACTAGCCATCACCTTCAGCCCCCAACTAAAACCCCTCCAATGCATTATTAAGGATCTACAACCTATCCTGAAGGATGACCCAACACTCTCACAAATCTTGGGAGACAGGCCAGTCCTTGCCTACAGACAGCCCCCCAACCTGAAGCGAATACTCACCAGCAACCACATACCACACAACAGAACCACTAACCCAGGAACCTATCCTTGCAACAAAGCCCGTTGCCAACTGTGCCCACATATCTATTCAGGGAACAACATCACAGGGCCTAATAACATCAGCCACACTGTCAGAGGCTCGTTCACCTGCACATCCACCAATGTGATATATGCCATCATGTGCCAGCAATGCCCCTCTGCCATGTACATTGGTCAGACTGGACAGTCTCTACGTAAAAGAATAAATGGACACAAATCAGATGTCAAGAATTATAACATTCATAAACCAGTCGGAGAACACTTCAATCTCTCTGGTCACGTGATTACAGACATGAAAGTTGCGATATTACAACAGAAAAACTTCAAAACCAGACTCCAGCGAGAGACTGTTGAATTGGAATTCATTTGCACATTGGATACAATTAACTTAGGCTTGAATAGAGACTGGGAGTGGCTAAGTCATTATGCAAGGTAACCTATTTCCCCTTGTTTTTTCCTACCCCCCCACACGCCGATGTTCTTGTTAAACCCTGGATTTGTGCTGGAAATGGCCCACCTTGATTATCATACACATTGTAAGGACAGTGATCACATTAGATAAGCTATTACCAGCAGGAGAGTGGGGTGGGGGGAGAGAAAACCTTTTGTAGTGGTAAATACCCATTTTTTCGTGGTTTGTATGTATAAGAACATCTTCTGTATTTTCCACAGTATGCATCCAATGACGTGAGCTGTAGCTCATGAAAGCTTATGCTCAAATAAATTGGTCAGCCTCTAAGGTGCCACAAGTACTCCTTTTCTTTTTGTCCTCCAAGTGGCTCCCAGAAGTGGACTACTCACATTCTTAAGGTTAAGCATGTACTTAAGTACATCTCTGCTTCCATTAATGGGGATAATAATACTGGTCTGTATAGGGCCAAACCCTGCATACTCTTGCACACACTGAGTGACCTCAGTGAGACAGACTACTCAGAGTGCCTAAAATTAAGCACATGAGTAAGATTTTGCAGGGCTGGGGCCTTAGCCTGTAGACTCATTGGGGCAGGGACTCCCTTAATATGTTTTTTTTACTGCAGTTAGCATCCTGGGACCCTGATCTCAGTTGTCACTTCTTTGTGCTACTGTAGTATTAATAATCATATAAAATCATATATATGTAGAATTTTTGCACGTGCCTCACCAGTTATTTTTATTTCCTGGATATCATTTCTCAGAGTGTATGCCTAGAACACCATTTTTAATGTATCCAGAAATTAAATATACGAGAGTTTGTTATGTGTATGTATTGCACATTACACAGGAAATTTAACTGCATTTTATATATCGTAAAATAATTTCCTTTCTCCCCCTCAATGTTATGCAGCATCTAATACTTCATGGTGTATTTTAGGAATGAGGCAATTAGTAAACCGGTTGTGATTAGGTTTATAGGCCCAGCTTGGCAGCTGACATTGACTGGCAAGAGAAAATAGAAATGCAAATCAACTCTCTCAAGTTCTGATGCAGACCCATTATAAATAGCGCTGTGTAAACTATTGGAGAAAGCAAGACTGCCTCTGGATCTGAGGCTTGGGGCAGCCCATGGATGATGCACAAGCATTGTGCAAAGTGGCAGTAAGAGAGGCTATTTATTTATTTTTCCACTCTCCTCCTCAGATGGTTGAGCAATACATCATTTTAAATTGCTTTATCTGTTTGCAAACCTGATTAACTTGTATGCTGCAGGATCCACTCTCCTTTTCTCTTCTTGGCTCCACTCACAGATTAATTTAGGAAATGGATAAGGAGAGCAGCACAGAGGCTAGTAGCTGACCTTAGGCTGATCTTGAAATAGAGGGGCCAAAGGCTATGTGGTGGTGGTGGTTGTTATGTAACCGCTAGGCACAATTCTATCTACATACCAGAAGAGTTCACAACAAAGGGCGAGATTTGTCTGTGCTGTGTGTAAGGTAACAGGTGGTCTGGTTCATAATGCTGCACCTCAGTATTGTAGGATTCATCTCAATTTATTCTCTTTTCCATGAAATAGGATAAAATAGTTGACTTGGAAACTGAGTTTATACAATGTCCCCTAAAACTTACAACTGAATTTGTAGCCAGTTAGGGATACAATTGGCTCTAAACATGGTGGTTGTCCACACACAACATGGTTAACGTACAATTAGCAAGCACAGAAGCATAAGTGTTTCAATCATGTATCACTCTAGGTCACTGGCAGAGGTGAAATACTTTCACATTGCATAGATTATATCCCCTAATAGCGCCATTCTGTACAAGTTGGTCTCTCCGCATCCTCCTCCATCACTATGCATTAGGACATATTTGAGTCCACTGAGTCATGTGGTACTGGTGCCACAATTCCCCTACTGAGGCAGTATGGAAATCATTGCCTGGATTTTCCCATAGTGCCCAGGTACACACAGAGGCAGCCTGGTAGGTGGTGACACGTGAACACAGTTAACAAATGATTGTAATGTGAAAAAAAGTTACTGTGTGGACAGAATTCAACTCTGTGTGTTGTAACTGAGTCAGGTGGCTGTGCCACGACCTGGTTACGAAAGCATAGTCTAGGTACAGCGTGGAAAGGACCTACACGTGTGTGTTCCTTCTTTAGGGGCCTTATAGCACGTCACATCGCTAGCTAAGTTGATTGCAACAACGATTAAAAATGCTTGTAAGCTCTTGTCTATCAAATGAATATCATAAACATATATTTGCTTAACATTTAACTTCAAATATTTGAACAGTGTGAACTGTTTGTCTGGCATCCAAATTGTTCTGTAATCATCTGGTAAAAAGGAGACCAGAGTACAGTAGATTGGTCGCATCACAAAAATAGTCTCATAAACTGTAGAAGCCTTCAGTAGTTAAAGATTTGGTCCAAAAAGACCCCAGATGGCTCAATAAGTTCCAGAGGTTTTTTCAGTATTCAGACTGTTTCTTAGTAGTTCATGAAATGGGGGAAATCCAGTCACATTGTGTAGCAGCATGTTGATTAGAACACTGTATGTGAATAGGACTCCCTGCACCTAACTTAAAATGTGGACAACATGTCCTGAACATGTCAGTATCGCCAGATTCACTAACACCGAACTTATTTGCAACAAAGGTGCTATAATGTGTTCCCCATTTTGGTCCAGAAGAACCAAGGGGCACCAGATTGTTCTCAAAATGGCATCCCCCACATACAATGTGACCTCCCATGCAGCTTTATGGAGGATGCCATTATAAAGAGCAAAACAGTGTCCTCCGTGCAGTGTGACCTCTCGCACAGTGCGTGCATGGCCATGCTGGCAGGGACTGAGTACCTGAACTTAAAATATCCGGACTGCACCACTGCCTAGAGGAGGAGACCCTAGGAGTACAAAGTTTGTGTTCCAAAGTATGAAAGTACTGCCTTCAGCACAATGGATACGCTGCCTGTCTTTCAGCCATGTCGGTGCTTCTCTCTGTATCTTAACTTAACACATGTTTAAGCAAAGAAAGACCTTACATGTCCCTCTGTCCCCCAACTCTTTTCCTTGATATCTCCCATTTCCCTTTGAGCTGTAAATGAACTGATATTGCGGTAGCTTTACTGTCCTTAAAATCTCTTTGTGGCCACAGGATGTTTCTTCCTGATGCTCAGACATTGTCAATTTTTGACACAATGCTGGTGTTTCATTGTTTTAGGAAACTTGTTGGTTTCTGTCCCAATGTTTTCAAGAACGTTGAATTGGTCCTCTTCAGATAGGAAGAAATCTTCTCCTGGCTTGATGGTGAGATTTAAATGCTAACAAGCCAGTGGCCAAGTGGAACAGCTGTTTCTCCAGGGCTTTGTTCTCTAGTGGTGGCTCTATAGAAAGTGTTTTTGACAGGGATATACCACCATCCAAAGTAGACCTCATAACACTGGGTTTAGGACTCCTGCTTAGTTTGACCAGTGAGTTATTGCCTTGCGGAGCTGGAGATAAAGAAAAGTTTGCATTGAGATTGTGGCAGCAGAGTAGCTGAGCCAAAGGAAAGGCTGAAATTTTGTTAGTTGCAACATTGTTCATTTACTTAGATACATTTCTGAAATTTCATAACAGTTTTTCACCAGAGTGGGGGTGACCTGTCTAAATTCCAGATTGGGTAATAATTCTGCTTACCTAAATTCCCCTTATAGTTTTACATCTCTTCTACTCTCTGATCTAGATAATTAACAATAATAATAATTGTTGGAGTGCACTGTTAAACACATGCTGTTTCTCTCCCAAATGGTGGCTGCATTTCCTTGAAATGGTCTTTTTTCATTTGCATAATTTTTTAAAATTCTTTGGCCTATTGGAATTGAAGGAAATAACAAGAAGCTAGTCATTGTTCCTAATTTTTAAGATAAATTCCCTTAAGTTTTAATATATTATTCCTTACTCTCCAAAATAGAAACTCTCCTTAATTGTTCCTTTCAATGGGCTCAATATATTTATTGCAAGAACAGAGCATAAGTATATGCTCGCTATTGTAAGAACAGAACTCCCAGTGTAGTAAACCTTAGATATGCCTATATCTTGTTCAACCGTAACAAAAATTGAGATTTTAGGCATTAGGGGTTAGTTCCTTTCTTCCAAAGCGTGACATATGAAAGCACAATCTTAAACTTTGTCAGGCTTTTCTTTCATGAAGCTTTGGTTCGTTTTAAATTTATATCCTCATTTTTTTATGGAAAGTATTTTTCATCAGCTTGTAATGTTAAAACGTTCAAATTTTGAGTTATTCTAACTTTCCTGTCAAATTGTAATGAAATGAATTCCCCCATTCCCAATGGGAACGTAATCTCCTACAATGGAATGATGTATAACAGAAGTCACTAGTGATGTTAAAACCATGTGTGATAAAGTACATGATATAGAAGTCTATATTGTACTGAAATCCATGGTTATAGAAGTACCACACCTGGATTCTAGCAATGTAGAACCCTTCTGTGGAATGAAAGAGCCAAGATATGGAAAGGTTCATAGAGGTTTAAGGATCCTGTAAACCTGAATCAGATGACTTTGGAGACAAAAGAAAAGGGAAAGTGTGTGTCTGTTTTTCTAGCTCATATTTCCACTTTAAAATTGCCAACACAGCCCTCCAAAATACCCTTTGCTGTTAAGCCAGAATTTATATAGAATGACATAGATAAACATGAGGGAATCCCTTTTCTATTTAAGATTGCCTTGCTTTCCTTCTCTTTGCTGCAAAGAAGAGCTTCCATCAGTAGTGCAGTTTGGAGTTTTCACTGTTACCATACCTCATGAAAACCATCAAAATGAATGAAGAATAACCAAGCCCATTGGTGTGTTGGCATCGTGATGAAGTGCCAGCTGGAAGACATTGATTACAGAGCAGGCACTGGTTCTTGAGCATTGGTCAGCAAATGCTTGGAACAAGTACACAGATGTGCTCACTTTGGGGAAAAAGAGTTGGAAAAGCAACTGGGTTTTTCTATTGGCTTTTAATACTCCTTCCCCCATCAGCTTACTCACTGATGTTAGTTGTGCAGAGGCTGCTCCAGCCCATTGCCAGTGGGAACTGGAATGCCAAGATACAGCAGCCAGCACAAGAAGAATCTCTTCTTTAAAAAAGAGGCTCTGTGGTTTTTGTGCAGGTGGATGGGAACAATCAAGATGCATGTAAACTCAGCGGGCTGATTTTCTTAATCCTACATTTAGAGGTAAGAGTTCCAGCTGCAGCTTAGTAATGCAGTGCAGATCTGTGTGATCCTTTTTGAGTGCTTGGATGATAAGGCATGTTCTCTGCGTGTGCATGTACCAGGATGCACACTAATGGAATAGGCTGAGCCAGACCAAGGAATTAGTTGTGTTCATGAAACTTTTTGCATCTGAAACCGTAGCAACTACTACAAAACAAATAATGGAAACAGAACTGAAATACATTTCTTCTAATAAACACCTTACTTTTTCCCCAGAACTAAGCCAAAAGCCATTTAAAAGGAAAAGATCGATCATAAACTGGGCCTTTTGGCGTGGTCCAGGCACTCAGCTGGACAATATACCACTGTCTCCAACGTCTCCTGTTCCAGGGAAACTCTTTGGTCTGTCGCTGCCAGCCATCTGTGAGAATGACAATCTGCCCAAACCTGTCTTGGTAAGTCACGGATTCTGGGCTGGCTATTAAATATTTGGGATTTCTTTGCATAGTAAACAAGAAGGTTGGGGGTTAGGTAGTGAGGACACTGAAATGATCCTCAGTAGAGAAACCAGGAGGAAACGTTCTCTCCAGTTTTGAGACAGAACTTTGGCTATCAACACAAATTGCAGCAAATGTTTGTAAAATGTGGTCAGACCTGGTTAATACAAATCAGTCTGCAAATTGTATGTAATCAGGCTGAAGCTTTTTAAAAACTAATCTATCTTTTCTGTATCGGCCTGGTTCTGTAACTCTTACTCATGCAAGTAGTCCCATTGAGTACTCCTCGGTAGGAGTATGTACTACTCAACAGAAGTGTTGTGGAATCAGGCTCCTAAGTCTGAGGGCCAGATCTTCAGCTGGTGTAAATTAGGGGAGAGCCTGTGAAGTCAGTGAAGCTACATCAGTTTACACCAGTGGAGGATCTGGCTCTTATGCTTGCCCTTGGTATGTTCTCCCCACATCACCCAGGGATGCTCATACCAGGACTCTTCAGTACATTCCAGAGCATTTTTTGTTTTCTAACTGCAGTCTTTACGAATTTTGATAATTTTAGGGTATCCAATTTAACCCTCCACAGATGAGCTGCAGTTTATCTTAGGAATCTATTCTAGAACTATTGGGTCCTTCAAGCCCAGTGCAGCCACTGATGTGTTCTGAGAATCTCTCTCAAACTTGAATCCTTTTGGAACTGTTGTTTGGGAAAAGTAAAGTTACTAGGTGCACGGACACTACTTAGTACAATTAGTAGTTTGAGTCTGAAAAACTTGTTTAAATCCCAAAAAGTAACATTCACGCAGCATCCTTGGAGAATGAAACATGGCATCTGGGATGCTGTATGGAGAAGGCAAATCTGAGGGTGTTAAAGCCCCACGCAGGTTGAGAGTCTCTGCATTAAAGCATTATAACCTGCATTCTAAATTCAAAGGGTTGTTTTAGTTTTTACCCTACAGAAAGCAAGTCAAACCATTAACTCGTCACCCTAAAACATTGACCAGTTTTGTCTGACCAAACCTTTGTTCTCAAGTTGAGAACTTGCCTTGCAGGATTGAGCTCTCTTTTAACAAATGAGCTCTAAATCTTTGCAAAGAAAAGAGAAATACTGCTGTGAGTATTGCTGGCGTGAATGGTGCGCCTCTAAAGGTATTTGCACGTAGATGGACAGTTGGCTCCCAACTTACAAAAGAGGAGGAATGTTAAAGCAGTAGACTGTAAAAATAGTTTCCATTTGGCATATTTGCATTGCTGCACTTCAGGAAGACCTCCTCAGCAGCCCAGACTGCGAAATTAGCCAAAACCTACTTCTCAGCCATTACAGTTATTATAACTCAATTTAATGATAATATGTTCTCCACCAGCCACCATTCCCCTGCTGTTGGCTCAGAGATCCTTCCTTAAAACAAACAGTACTTGGCTGCTTTGTGACCTACTTATTTTCCTTGTTTTGAATAGTTTGGTCTTCAGACAAACGTGTGTGTGTGTATATATATATCTCACTATTTTAAAAAATTCCTAAACAAAACACTCCATGGATTAAAGTACAGGTCACACAGAGTAAGGGTGGCAGAGTGAGGGCTGACTCTTAATTAGGATTTAGAAGTGCAGATTAATATGAAATGAGAAGCCTACTAGCTCTGATAAAATTATGTTAGGCTGTTCAGGCTACAAATTGATCATCAGCTGAGTCAGAAACCTTAGCACATAGTTTGCAGCATTGCTGCAACAAACAGGTGAATGGACGTTTGACATCTCCCTGTGAAGCATCTGGCTGTAGCCAGTGTCAGACAGGATACTACACTAGATAGACTGTTGCTCTTTTCCTGTACAGCAGTATAAACTGGCTAATGTTTGTACAGTGCTTTGAAGAGGTAATGTGCTAGATCAGTGTTGAGTAGTAATATTATATTGGGTGAGGATATTCGCACAGCTTGTTTGAAGAACTCAGTGCCCCAGACCATAGCTTTAATGAGGGTTGGGTGGCAAAGCCCCTGGAGTAGAGAATATACCCTGATGTGTTTTTGACTTGTGAATCTTTGTAGGACATGCTTGCACAAGTGGAAAAGGATAAACCCACATCTTAATAGTTAACAGATAAAGAATCTGTATGTAAGGAAGGCTATCTGGCTTTTTGATTTTGCACAGGACATGCTTTTCTTCCTTTACAAAGAGGGGCCTTTTACCAGGGGTATTTTCAGACGCTCAGCAAATGCGAAATCCTGCCGAGAACTTAAGGAGAAGCTTAATTTGGGAGCTGAAGTGCACCTAGCTTGTGAATCCATATTTGTGACAGCCTCCGTGTTTAAGGTATGCAAAGAGCTTTACTCCTCTCTCCCTGAGTGTGGGGGTAGGAGGAGGGATATGACAACTAGTCAATTTGTTTTCTGCAATAGGAGTTTATTTAAAAAAAAACAAAAAAAAACTTGCCTCCGATCTCATTTAGAACCTGATCCTCCAAGTCTTCTAGCTCTCCTTAAAGGCAGTGGGAGTTCTTTGCAGGGTTGGGTTCTTATTCTGTAAAGATGCTATAAACCTACAAGACTCTTGAGGGTATTGTGCTTCCCAAAATATTCAGGTTCATTTCTCTGTGGATTATCTTTGCACAAGGACTAGTATGTTAGTAATGGTATTGTTTCATGCAGAGAACATCCATAACTCACAACTAGCCTGTTTGGGAGAGTTTAGTCTGATTGTGTATTTGTATATAAATCTCAAATATGGACTGGCATATTTGCCCTGTTTTTTTATGACCCTTCACATGTTTACGTACAATGGGAGCTTGTAATCTCCATTGCTATATGTTCAAGTAGTATCTCTAGTAGGACGTTTTTTAACAGAGAATGCTATTCCTCTTGCCGTCATTTCTGATGCCCATGAGTTGTTGCCTCTCATCTTGTTGCAATGGTCCGCCCTCTAGTGGTTGGAGGCCTTAAAATGTGCTGCTGTTACTACCGGCAGTAAATGGAAATTCTCCATTAGCTCAAGAGATCTTGAACAATTCAAGCAATGAAGTTAGATCCTTGCCTTGGGGTTTGCATGGAATCAGATTCCTCCTCATGCTGTGCTGTTGCTGGTAATGTTCACTGGAAAAGAGAGACGCTCTCTGGATAACATGTAGACGTAAGGAAAAGCACACCTCCTCTTTTTAAAGAAATCAAATGGTGGTTGTGGGAAACAGCTTCTGCTGGTTTTGGATTGCACAGAGGAGAAGAAAATAAGACCTGTATGTGGAATAATATCTGTGCGTGTAAAGATGGTGAAATATCTTCCCCAAAATTTTTCACAAAAGTGTTTTGGTTTCACCCTTGTAAATTGTTTGACACTCCTCAGATTTTGTTTTTCTGCACAATTTGACATGAGTTTCTTTTTCTTCAACTAGAACGTTTGAAATTTGTGTTCTCAATATCAAAGACATTGAATGAATCTGACTCATGCTTGCACCTTTGCATGCCACTTTAGACCCTCAAAATACTGCCTAAATGGAGTCAAAATGGTACTAATCCTCTGCCCTGGCATACGTTTCACCTCACTTTGCCCATTTTTCACATCACAATAGGGTTTGTTTTGTTTGTGGGAAAGTGGCCTGTTTAAGGTTTAAAACAAACATATGAAACAGGGCAAAATTTTGGGGGTGAAATGAGCCCACGTATTTTGTTTGTAGCAAAAGGGGGGAGAAAAAGCATTGTAGTACTTTTTCATTTCATTGCAAATATTTTGCACATCTAGTGCTCAATCCTGCCAAGTGCTGAGCAGCGTGGCCCTCACCAAGCAAATCACTTCAACATGCGCTTAACTTCAAGCATCTGAGTTATCCTGTTGGCTCCAATGGGACTATTCGTGTGCCTCAAGTTAAGCAACTGCTGAAGTGCTTTGATGGATCAGGACCCTGTTTGTTACCACAAATTTTAAGTGGAAATCATAATTTTCACTGCAGTCGTCCCAAAAATAGTTGTGGGAAAAAGGGGTGTACATGTCTGATGTCAAAGAAAAGCCTGTTTGTGTAATATGCATCGTAGACGTGGTTCAAAAGTTCATGTGGCAAAGTCAGAGAGATCGGCTGAGTAAGTGCTAGTTGTAATTTAAGCTGCGAGGAGAGCGAATTTTCCTGCCACTTGAAAACTTGACAGAGAACTGAATTAATGTACCATGCTCTGCGGGGACTTATCCCCTGATTCACTTTGCTTTAATGTTCTTTGGGAGCGTCCATCTCAGACCTTGTGTCTAAAGAGTTTCCCTCAGGTGCGGGTCAAACATCAGTGAAGAATATTTCCTGCCACTTGAATGAGGGAGCCATGCAATATGCAGCTACTCTGGTTCATTATTTATAGGAACATTGGAGACCAGGATTGAGCTTGGTGTCTGTAGTTCAGGGAAGTACAAGTCTTACTTTGAAGAGAATGTGCAGGCGGAACTAACTAACTTTAATTTTTATAATCAAAATCAATCTGTTCTTCAGCAGTACTGTGACAGTCACAAACTGAACACAAAATAATTAGTGCATAAGCACATGGTAATATGGGCCCCATTCAGCCAATGGAATTTTTACCAATGATTTCAATGGCTCAGGATCAGGCCCTATAGGAAAATTATTGTAAAACGTATCGCTTGTCTACACTAGACATTTGTACCACTTTAACTATACTGGTACAGTTAAGGTGGCACCGCCAACTTGTGACTACAGCTATATCAGTATAAAGGTGCTTTATACGAGTGTAGCTACTCCCATACAGGACGGGGAATAACTACCAGTATAAGTTGCCCTTATACTGGTATAAATACATCCACACTAGGACTTTTACCGGTATAACTACTTTGGTTAAAAATTACCACCCCCAAACCAGTGTCGTTTTACCAGTAAATCGTTTAAGCATAGACCAGGTCTTGCTGTGACACGTGTAGGAAAGCAGCTGTGCTTTTGTAGTCTTCTCTTCATTCTTGGAGTGCAGCAAGGGTGTGCTCCTTGCTTAGCCAGATCCACGACAAGCACTGGGAACATTTTGCTGGGATAAATAGGGATTGAAGATAATCAGGTGATGAGCAAACTGCAGGCGTCTCCCAGTATCCAAATAACTGGCCCCTGAGCTAATTCTCTGGTGCAGTGAAAACAGATAAAGCATCAGAAACGCATCCTGGTGGACAGAAACGGTTCAGGAGAAGAGGGTATGAAAATATTCATCCTCAACATAATTCAAATTTTTCTTAATGTGAAGAGATTTACTGCTTGGCTCAGCGGCTCCGTGCACCCCGGCCCGTGCTGTTTCCTTTTCCCCTCCCCCGCCTGGCGGGCTCACGCGGTTTTGTTGTTCCTCTCTTGGAATCAGGATTTTCTTCGGAACATCCCAGGCAGTATTTTTTCATCCCAGCTCTGTGATAAGTGGGTCTCTGTGATGGACCAAGGGAACCATGAAGAGAAGATAAACGGCATCCAAAGGTAGAGTTATTTATACTGTCTCTCTGCAGAGTCCACAGAAGCGGAACCCTGCAAATGGGATTTTTGACAGGCCCCAGTTAAGAAAAGCATTTAAATATGTGCTTTAGTTACCCCCAGTTCAGGAGAGCACATAAGCACGTGCTCAAGTCCCATTGACCTAAATGGGAGTTAAGTCCGTGCGACAGGTTAAGCACAAGCTGAAGTATAGGGGTGCTTTCCTCAATCCTGTCCTCAGTACCTGTGTGCCTGCTGTGGGAGTACATGCCGGTAAGTGGATTTCAGTCATTTCCTTTCACCAAGACCACAGGAGGAGCGTGTTTATAAATATGCTCTTGAAGATCAGGACTTCTGCCTGCTGCCAAAATGGGCTGAGTTTGATTTGGGTGGTGCAGGAGCTTTGGCAAAAGGGGCGCAGCAACAATTCAGTTCCGCTCCTCTTTATTTTATTTTATTCTCTTTGCATCCGTTTCAAACTTCAGTGGCTGTTCTGAAGCCAAGATTGTGTCCTAGTGAAATATTGGAGTCTGGCAATGGCGGAGGCCCCGTTGCCGAGGACGTTAAAATTAGACTGGGCAAAGCACTAGTCCCATTTGTCCCAGGGACGAGCATGCGGCATGCAGGCAGGAGGGTGGACTAGGCAACCTATTAAATGGAGCCCTGCCAATTTACGTTAACAACTGGGTATCCAAAGCAAATGATTGAATTTTGCAACGGAGTAAACCAGTGAGTTGACAACTAATTGAACAAAAAAAACAAATAACGGTCACAAATTGTACATGTCCATTTATGTGACAGTGCAGTGTTAATTATTTCTTAGACTAGTTCACAGTGTATCAGCCACTATTCTGAATTACACCATATCAGAGGAACGCACTGAAGTTTGAGTAATGAGAGCTCATTGTGGTACCTGTTGGGTCTTTTCTGAGAAGCTTTTGAACTAGTAACCATTTCCCGCTCTAATCACGAGTCCACATTCGCTCCCTGCGATTTCTGTGGTTTCATGAGATGCTAACTCTAGTGAGTGTGGGGGGAAGTGTTTTCTTAAATTGCTTTTTATGGGGTTTTTTTTTTTCCAGGCTAATAGAGCAACTCCCCAGAGCCAATGTGGTTCTTTTACGTTACCTCTTTGGAGTACTACACAGTATAGAAAAGCAATCTGAAGATAACCAGATGACTGCATTTAATCTAGCTGTGTGCATCGCACCCAGCATGCTGTGGCCTCCTGCTCCCTTTAGCCCTGAAACAGAAAGCGAATTCACCAAAAAGGTGAGTGAAACCACAGTTTTGCTAAGGAATCTCTCTGTTCAGAAAGGTGGTGGTGATTAGCACCAATACAGATCAGTGCTTGTCCTCTTCAGAGCCCTCTGCAAACATTAAATAATTCATCCCCACTCTGTCCCTGAAACAGGGGGAGTGAGATTATAAATATCCAGTGCATTTGTAACGATCACGTCCTCCTAGAGGTGCTGTTTAATTCAGCTGGTCTTAGAACAGTTTTCTCTGTATAATCGTAGGAATGGAGGGTGAAAAGTGACCTTGAAACATTATCGTGTCCAGCCCTCTGTGCTGAAGCAGGACCAAATAAACCTGTAAGGAGGTCGGGGTGGAAAAGATGCAGAGGAAGGAGCCAGCAGTCAGTCAGTTGGCTTGGGGCTTCGGGGAGCATTGGCCCCAAGGAGAAGATTGTAAATGGCAGTAGGGAAGGAGCCAAGTGGGATCCAAGCACAATCAATCTATCCAATTACCTCCTTGGCAAGATGGTGTAGCTGAAGACGGTGGGATCTGGCACCATTGGGAATCTGTTCATAAAGGCAACAATACGGATGAGCCGAATGAGAAAGTGCAAAAGCAGAAACTTTTAAATACTAGTTTGAAAATCCATCCATTGTAGGTTCATTTCCAGCTTTGGGGGAAGAAGGGTGTAGATGCAGAGGCCCTGTTATGGCAAAATTGGAGGCAGTTGCCTAAAGGTAAAAGAAATTGCATCTGCTGGAAGCCTGTTTATCCTTAGGAAACTAACCTAGTTCTAGAAGTGTATGTCGCTGGGTGACTGGCTATTTTCGTGGGGCTTGGGTGTGGTGATCTGCTAGGGGTTACTGTGCCATAAAGGTGGGGGAGTTCCTGGCTACTGGGAGGTAAGGGCAGGTCAGGATGCGTGGATGGAGCAAGTACCACTCCATTCCCCTCCACACATGCCCTGTCCTCCCAATGTGATCACCTACCATCATCTGCCAGTTTCCTACCCTTCCTTTGGTCTGTGCTCCAGCCTGGGAGAAGCTGCTGACCTTGGAAGGCTATGCTATGGGTGTGAAGAACTGGTGCAGAAATGACTGCATGCCAGAGCCAGCAGGTGAGAGGAGGTAGACAGGGAGCATGAGGCCTGCAGGGATGGTGTGGGAAGTGATCTGGTGCTTAGTGAAGGGGGCTAGAGTTATCAGAGGCTCAGTCTGTGCAGAGGGAGAGCAGGAACTATGGTGAGGGAGGCTACAATGGTAGTGAGAGGGGAAAACACCAGGGGTAGTGCTAGAGTGCTCGTCTTCTGTCTCTTATAGCGCAGAGCCCTTTATTACTCTTAGTGTTAATATGAGCACAGGGAGAGCAAGGATTGGTTTCATAATGAGAGGTACCTACATAGGGCCATTCAGATGTTCCAGGGAGTCTTGAATGATTTTATAGATTTGGCTCTTCCTTTATCAGTCTCCTAACAGTTGTGTTGAGACCAATGGCTGGAAGTTGAAGGGAGACAAATTCAGACTGGAAATAAAGTGGACATTTTTAACAGTGAGGGTAATCAACCATTGGAACAACTTACCAAGGGCTGGTAGATTCTACATCACTGGCACTTTTTACATCACAGTTGGATGTTTTTCTAAAAGGTGTGTTTAGCTCAGACAGGGAGTATTTGGGGGAAGTTCTATGGCCTGTGTTACACAGGAGGTCAGACTAGATGATCACAGTGGTCCGTCTGGCCTGAGAAACTCTGAAACATGTCCAGAGGAGAAACCCATCTAGACCTGCTTTGGAACAAATCACTACCTGCAAAATTTAGCACGTGCTGGGTAAATCCAAGGCTGGAGCACCATATACAGTATTGGCAGAGAGCCTGTAACATGATATTGGGAGCAACCTTTTCATTCAAAGGAAAAGCACATAGGATTGGTTTTGTTACCAATCTATACTCCTCTCAGCTCAATAGTTCAAGATCTGTATAGAAATCTCATTGCCATTGCTTTGTTGCAGGTTTCTATTCTGGTACAGTTTCTAATTGAAAATTGCTGCAGGATTTTTGGAGAGGAAATTTCCACCCTCTTTGGGGACATACTGATACGATGTGACAACAGAGAGGATGGCTCAGGTAACATATGTTTCATTCATATTAGCTAAACCCAGCCAGTCAGAAGATTCCGTACATTCTTAGGAAGGCTGTTATTTTCCATTCATATAACGTGTCCATCCAAAATATTCAGATGTACACAAATGTGTACACAAACATGCACTCTCCCTTCGTCAGTGATGGTGATAGTTTTGTGATTTTTATCAGTTTCAGAGTAACAGCCGTGTTAGTCTGTATTCGCAAAAAGAAAAGGAGTACTTGTGGCACCTTAGAGACTAACCAATTTATTTGAGCATGAGCTTTCGTGAGTTACAGCTCACTTCATCGGATGCATGCCGTGGAAACTGTAGCAGACTTTATATATACACAGAGAATATGAAAAAATACCTCCTCCCACCCCACTGTCCAGCTGGTAATAGCTTATCTAAAGTGATCACCAGGTGGGCCATTTCCAGCTATTACCAGCTGGACAGTGGGGTGGGAGGAGGTATTTTTTCATATTCTCTGTGTATATATAAAGTCTGCTACAGTTTCCACGGCATGCATCCGATGAAGTGAGCTGTAACTCACGAAAGCTCATGCTCAAATAAATTGGTTAGTCTCTAAGGTGCCACAAGTACTCCTTTTCTTTTTGTGATTTTTATCATGCACCTTATACTATCTCAGTCGCTCTTTTCACTCCGTTTGGCATGATGTACATAACTAACTTTGCCACTCCTGAGTAATATGGTTGTCCCAAACTTCTCATGTAGTCTCTCTAGTGCAATGTGGCTAAATTCTCCCTTGGTTACACCACTTAAAATCTATGGGCTTGAGTCTAGTTGCTATGCCGTAACTGAAACTAGAATCTCTCATAATATATTGGATATAAACTGTCTACGTTCTGGAGCACAATAAAATTACACCTTGGTTTCTTCACATATCAGAGCAATTGAATTGAATGTTCATAACATTACTGATTTAATAGTCTGTAATTAATGTATTATCCATAGGTTGATTACTAGGGAGTATCCATAAATCCATCCCTATTCAGCACGGCACTTAAGCATGTATTTAAGTCCCAATGCTGCACTGGGGAATAATAAAATTAATTTCTATTCCATCTTAAAATGATCATTTTGGAAGAATTCTAAACTTCTCCCATTTGGCCATGTGTCAGTTTTAGGGACTTTCCAAGGACAAACAATTACCTAAGGGAAAGAAACATTTTGTTTCAAAAGTAAACTCTGTCGTTTGATCATGGACATGCTAATGCTGCTTTCATCCTCTTGCAGATTTCTCTTCCTTTCATCTGAATGATTCTTCTTATGACAGTTTGGAAAATGAGCTGAATGATGATGTTGACTCTTCATTTAGTGACTTGATCAAAAAACGAGGTCAAGATAACAGGAGCCGGGACTCAGTTTTGACTCTGAGTGATTGTGACTTGGACCAGCCTGAGGTGGAAGAAATTAAAATTCAACTGCCACCCAAATCAAAACCAGTGCGAATTTCTACTGGATCACACCATGAATCTGCGTTACAGGATCACTCTGAGAATGAGTCTCTTTGCTCCAGTACCTCTGGCTGCTCATCAGTAATGGTCCCGGATGCTCGCAAAAGCTTGAGAAGACAGAGACGCTGCTCAGAGCCCACGATTGGCCTTCTTGCCTCTAAGTTCAGCCACCGCAGTGAGGTTCATGAGAATGCTGTACGTAAAGCCAGCTGTGATGCAGTGCTGTCGCACGTAGATGAAGACTGTCTCAAGCAGCTTCGTTCATTACAGGTGGAAGGGCAAAAGCTTATTAATCAGAGTTTAGTTATGGGTATCGATGTAGGTCAGAGTGGCACCGTGGGCCAAAATGGTGAAAAGAAAGACTTGTCCAATTGCCTCCTGCCCCCACCCCTGCTGAGATTAAATATTTGCTCAAGAACTAGCTGTTCTAGTTTATCTTCTCCCGGAACGTCCCCATCTGGGTCCTCAATGAGTTCCTTGGACAGTGCTTTCTCTCAGTTTTCAGACAATTCAGTATTTACTCCAACTGAGACCTCCTCTCCTTTGGATTGTGCTTTTCAGCCTCAAAAGAAACATGGAGAGCTTTCTCCTGAATTTAACCCTTTCTCTGGAGTACACCTGGGTGCTGGCCTCAGTTCTTTTCCTAACCAAGCCAGCAGCAGCAGCTCCGTTTGTGTTAGAAAAGAGAGTCAAAAAAGCCCTGTAACTCTTCATCCCAGCACATGGCTAAAGAACGGAGCTTCCACGATGAAAAATTGGACTCTCCGAAAAAAGGAAAGAGTGTCCAAGCAAGAGGAGAAAAAGAAGAGTGTTGTTAAAATAACTTTGGAACCACAAACGGATTCTTCGGATGCATCAGAAGATAACTTATGTCAAGAACAACGGCAAGTTTTAAAAACACTTATGTCAACAGGAGGAATTAATGCTGCGGAAACAGTGCAGGAGGGCAACTTTTCTTCTTCCCGGGGGGGTGGGCAGCTATGCAGCTCTCCACTTTGTTCAGGGGAAGCCAAGGACAAGAGACTAAAGGCGTTGGGGCTTTTGGCTGAGCAAAGCAAGGAGGAGGAAGAGGAAGAGGCAAACTCTCTATTTGTTCAGTCACATAAAAGACAGCTGTCCAACACTTTCACTCAGTGCACAAATCCAAGGGCTGAGCATGCTCCTGAGCCAGAGGATGTTGTCAGTGCTGGACGTGAACTTTTCATCAAGGACAGCTTAAGTAAGACTCTGATTTCCACAGACTTAGGAGGCCAGCAAGTGACAAACTCCAAGAACAACAAATCTTTGCCAAGCACTGAATCAAAAAATATTGATGATGAGCCCAAAAGGGGCTTCTCTCGGTCTCCAAAAACCACAAAGGCAGTTGATGACTGTTTGTTTAAACCTGATGTTAATAAATGTCTTCAGAAATCAGAGGAAGGGACCAAGACCATGGTCCAAAATAAAAAGGAACGGCCAAACAAGCACTGCAGTGATCCCCAGTTTGAAGAGCTTGACCAAAGGTTTTTTGCCGAGGAATCTTACGTTTAAAATCACCACCTTTGGGACTAGTGTCGGATCTGCTTAGGGTTTGATATCCCAAGAGACAAATTTTCAGTGTGGGGGGCTACAGAACTCATCCTGTCATTATGGGAATTATCAAATTAACTTCCCCACATACTAATATTGTGATTAACTATCTTCCTAGAATCTGGGAAGGTCCCAGGAAATTGTTAGGAGAAGCACTCCGATCCAAGACACTAGCGAGTGCAGTAGTGTGTTTGATATAGAGTCCTCCTCTTGACCACTCCTGTTAAGCCTTGTAGATGTAAGTCGGTGTCCTTTGTGGTTTTGATGCAGTATACATGGTCAGCATAGATTCCATAACTGTGGTATTCTACTACTGGTTTGAAACTATGATGGTTTTTACTTTCATTGCCCTCCAAGGAAGAAGTGTCGTGCTTTGTCTGTTAACAAGGTAACTGTTCAGTAGTTCCAGTCCTCTCCATCTTGCAGCAAAAGAAGAAAAACAATGTAAGCTTGAAAAAGAAATGACATTAAATGCTGAAGCTTGTAACTAACAACTCCCAACTCTGTGTGTGTCGTTTATTGTGCTCCATTGGGTGTTCTTTTTATGTTTAAGTTGTGAATAGTTTATTGATATTGCTGTAAAATGGCATGTATCATTGCAAGCAGAACACATGTAATTTTATTATGCGCCATCTAAATCATCTTATAATATATTAAAAGTAATGCATTATCTAAAATGCTTTGAGTTTGTATAATATATCTTGATAAATTTTGCTATTATATATGGTCTGAAATAAATGTGTATTTTTGTACTTGCAGAAACTGCTGCTAACTTTACAAATTCCGTTTTTGTTGTTACGGCACTGGTATTGGTGTATGCGTTCAATGCTGTACATTAAATAAAATTCATTCTGTCATAAAGTCAACCAAAACAATTTTCCAAATAACCCTTCAGTTCTTTGGCTCTAAAGTCACATTTATTTACCAGTGGATTGTGATGTTAATGATGATGCTTAAAAACCTACTTTGTTTTCCTTTTTTTTAATCTCTAGATTTTGACATTTGCTTCTGTAGTAAATGCTTTTGTTTTGTTTACTAGAAAGAGATGGTATATTTCAGTTTTGGCAAAGAGAACAAGCTGCAATGTGAATACAATGCAATAGAACTTCGGAAGTCAGTGCTATGGGTTCTTTCTTGCCTACTGATATCAATGGGAATTTTGCATGGGAAAGGATTGCAGGATTTAGCCGTTGCTTTCTGTACAGCACCATGCATATAAAGTGTATCTCAAACATATTGCAGAACCCAACAACCTGATGATATAGTTAAAGAATAATTCCTCTTCCCCTTCTGCTATTCCCTCAGAGGCATATTCAAGAGGCATCCAATGAAGTGAGCTGTAGCTCACGAAAGCTTATGCTTATGCTCAAATAAATTGGTTAGTCTCTAAGGTGCCACAAGTCCTCCTTTTATGTTTGTGAATACAGACTAACACGGCTGCTACTCTGCAACCTGTCATATTCAAGGGAGAATCAGGCATTTTCAGGTGAGCTCTAAAATGAGGTGAAGAGTCAAGGATAGGGAGAAGCAAAAGGGCCTTTTCAGATAACGTTGTTCGCAGTGTTGTAGCCAGATTGGTCCCAGGCTATTTCAGATAATGGACGTTTGGCTGGGTAATGGATCCTGTATGAATATTGGCTCAATTTTACAGAAGGCTAGAGGGAAGACCAGTGCTTCTGGAATAGTATTGATTCAGTTAGTAACATTCCCTGTTTAAAAATGGCTTTCGCCCACTTCAGATAGTATTGATCAGTGTAATAATTTCAACACTGTGTTGTATTCGGTCACACTGGGGCAAGATTCCAAAAGCACCAATGGGACTTAAAAAGAAAAGGAGTACTTGTGGCACCTTAGAGACTAACCAATTTATTAGAGCATAAGCTTTCGTGAGCTACAGCTCACTTCATCAGATGCATATCGTGGAAACTGCAGCAGACTTTATATATACAGAGAGAATATGAACCAATACCTCCTCCCACCCCACTGTCCTGCTGGTAATAGCTTATCTAAAGTGATCATCAGGTGGGCCATTTCCAGCACAAATCCAGGTTTTCTCACCCTCCACCCCCCCACACAAATTCACTCTCCTGCTGGTGATAGCCCATCCAAAGTGACAACTCTTTACACAATGTGCATGACAATCAAGTTGGGCTATTTCCTGCACAAATCCAGGTTTTCTCACATCCCCCCCACCCCCATACACACACAAACTCACTCTCCTGCTGGTAATAGCTCATCCAAACTGACCACTCTTCAAGTTTAAATCCAAGTTAAACCAGAACATCGGGGGGGGGGTAGGAAAAAACAAGAGGAAACAGGCTACCCTGCATAATGACTTAGCCACTCCCAGTCTCTATTTAAGCCTAAATTAATAGTATCCAATTTGCAAATGAATTCCAATTCAGCAGTTTCTCGCTGGAGTCTGGATTTGAAGTTTTTTTGTTTTAAGATAGCGACCTTCATGTCTGTGATTGCGTGACCAGAGAGATTGAAGTGTTCTCCGACTGGTTTATGAATGTTATAATTCTTGACATCTGATTTGTGTCCATTTATTCTTTTACGTAGAGACTGTCCAGTTTGACCAATGTACATGGCAGAGGGGCATTGCTGGCACATGATGGCATATATCACATTGGTGGATGTGCAGGTGAACGAGCCTCTGATAGTGTGGCTGATGTTATTAGGCCCTGTGATGGTGTCCCCTGAATAGATATGTGGGCACAATTGGCAACGGGCTTTGTTGCAAGGATAAGTTCCTGGGTTAGTGGTTCTGTTGTGTGGTATGTGGTTGTTGGTGAGTATTTGCTTCAGGTTGCGGGGCTGTCTGTAGGCAAGGACTGGCCTGTCTCCCAAGATTTGTGAGAGTGTTGGGTCATCCTTTAGGATAGGTTGTAGATCCTTAATAATGCGTTGGAGGGGTTTTAGTTGGGGGCTGAAGGTGACGGCTTGTGGCGTTCTGTTATTTTCTTTGTTAGGCCTGTCCTGTAGTAGGTAACTTCTGTGAACTCCTCTGGCTCTATCAATCTGTTTCTTTACTTCTGCAGGTGGGTATTGTAGTTGTAAGAAAGCTTGACAGAGATCTTGTAGGTGTTTGTCTCTGTCTGAGGGGTTGGAGCAAATGCGGTTGTATCGCAGAGCTTGGCTGTAGACGATGGATCGTGTGGTGTGGTCAGGGTGAAAGCTGGAGGCATGCAGGTAGGAATAGCGGTCAGTAGGTTTCCAGTATAGGGTGGTGTTTATGTGACCATCGTTTATTAGCACTGTAGTGTCCAGGAAGTGGATCTCTTGTGTGGACTGGACCAGGCTGAGGTTGGTGGTGGGATGGAAATTGTTGAAATCATGGTGGAATTCCTCAAGGGCTTCTTTTCCATGGGTCCAGATGATGATGATGTTATCAATATAGCGCAAGTAGAGTAGGGGCTTTAGGGGACGAGAACTGAGGAAGCGTTGTTCTAAATCAGCCATAAAAATGTTGGCATACTGTGGGGCCATGCGGGTACCCATAGCAGTGCCGCTGATCTGAAGGTATACATTGTCCCCAAATGTGAAGTAGTTATGGGTAAGGACAAAGTCACAAAGTTCAGCCACCAGGTTAGCCGTGACATTATCAGGGATAGTGTTCTTGACGGCTTGTAGTCCATCTTTGTGTGGAATGTTGGTGTAGAGGGCTTCTACATCCATAGTGGCCAGGATGGTGTTATCAGGAAGATCACCGATGGATTGAAGTTTCCTCAGGAAGTCAGTGGTGTCTCGAAGGTAGCTGGGAGTGCTGGTAGCGTAGGGCCTGAGGAGGGAGTCTACATAGCCAGACAATCCTGCTGTCAGGGTGCCAATGCCTGAGATGATGGGGCGCCCAGGATTTCCAGGTTTATGGATCTTGGGTAGTAGATAGAATATCCCAGGTCGGGGTTCCAGGGGTGTGTCTGTGCGGATTTGATCTTGTGCTTTTTCAGGAAGTTTCTTGAGCAAATGCTGTAGTTGCTTTTGGTAACTCTCAGTGGGATCAGAGGGTAATGGCTTGTAGAAACTCATGTTGGAGAGCTGCCGAGCAGCCTCTTGTTCATATTCCGACCTATTCATGATGACAACAGCACCTCCTTTGTCAGCCTTTTTGATTATGATGTCAGAGTTGTTTCTGAGGCTGTGGATGGCATTGCGTTCCGCATGGCTGAGGTTATGGGGCAAGTGATGCTGCTTTTCCACAATTTCAGCCCGTGCACGTCGGCGGAAGCACTCTATGTAGAAGTCCATGGGAGTGGCTAAGTCATTATGCAGGGTAGCCTGTTTCCTCTTGTTTTTTCCTACCCCCCCCCCCGATGTTCTGGTTTAACTTGGATTTAAACTTGAAGAGTGGTCAGTTTGGATGAGCTATTACCAGCAGGAGAGTGAGTTTGTGTGTGTATGGGGGTGGGGGGGATGTGAGAAAACCTGGATTTGTGCAGGAAATAGCCCAACTTGATTGTCATGCACATTGTGTAAAGAGTTGTCACTTTGGATGGGCTATCACCAGCAGGAGAGTGAATTTGTGTGGGGGGGTGGAGGGTGAGAAAACCTGGATTTGTGCTGGAAATGGCCCACCTGATGATCACTTTAGATAAGCTATTACCAGCAGGACAGTGGGGTGGGAGGAGGTATTGGTTCATATTCTCTCTGTATATATAAAGTCTGCTGCAGTTTCCACGATATGCATCTGATGAAGTGAGCTGTAGCTCACGAAAGCTTATGCTCTAATAAATTGGTTAGTCTCTAAGGTGCCACAAGTACTCCTTTTCTTTTTGCGAATACAGACTAACACGGCTGTTACTCTGAAACCAATGGGACTTAGGCGCCTAAGACTCTGAGGTGTTTTTGAAAATGTTACCTGCTGTCTAATGCTACAAACAGCTGCAAAGAGCAGTCTGTGGAAGCTCTGCATCATTTCACCGGGCAGAGCAAGCAATCTGTCTGCATATCTGTCAGCTGGAACGACTAAATATGTTTAGGAATGTCTCTTGTATTGAAAATATCTATTCCAAGGCTTACCATTTTGGGACCTGATCTTGCGAATAGTTTATACCCACGATCGTAGCTACATCTACGGAGACCCACTGAAGACACCAAGACTTCAGGCAAGTAAAACTATACTTGCAGGTATAACTGTTTGTGGGATCAGGCTCGTAACCACCATCTGTTCTCCCTCATAGTCTCATATGTAGCTACAGTTATTTGATTAGAAGTGTAATACACAAAATTTGACCTTAAAACCTTCTCGTTCACAAGGATAAATTCATGTGTGTGTGTTCTGGGTCCTCGTATTTAACAGCACTACAACTCGTCTCCCTTTTTAAAAGAAAAGAGAAAGCCCTGATGCTAGTTTTAAATGACAGAAGGAGCCACTCTGCATTCCTTTTCAAACTGGTCAAAATTGCATTGCCAGGCAATTTTCAATCAAGTAGCAAACATTGATTCATTGCACCAATAATAAGTGTTAATAAAAACAGTCTTTGCAACGTAAGCATTTTGTATTACCAGTCATATCTTACCACAGTGATTTTTCCCTCCTAGTCTAAAGTAAAAGTACATTCAGTGCTGCCTAGATGTGAAACAGATTGAGAGTTTGCTCTTGAGCTGTGTGTCCCGGCATAGTGCTTTCAATATTACAAATACAGTGAACAAGATGGATGTTGGATCAGTACTATTTAAAATGTAGAGTGGACTGTAAAAGTCATATACTCTGACACTGCCACCTCCAACATAACCACTGAGAAACTTGGTTGGATCCACAAGCTGGACAGCTTTAGGATAAAGGGGGAGTGCACAGTGGGATAAGCTCCGCCTCCCTCTGGGTGCTCCGCTGACCATTGGCCAGCTAGAGAGATGTGAGCTGATTGTTTCTTACTTCCCACAATCATTTCTTTAAATCCTGGCCTGGGTGTTATCAGCCTCTTGTCCCATTTTATGTTGAACCCAGCCTCCGTCCTCAGGGTTATATGGTACAGGGTGCAGTGCTGATCACCTGTGTAAGAGGTTAGGAAGGATTTTTTTCTCAGGGGCCAATCGGGCTGTGGCCTAGTGGGTTTTTTTGCCTTCCTCAAACCCTCATGGAGACACCGCGAGGTGAAATGGTGTCAGAGTTGAATGTGCGGAATCATGTGAATGTTAGTTCATCACAACTTGTGTCCAGTGCAGATTAAAAAGCCAAACAGCCAGTGACCAGACAGTAAGAAACATGGGATTTTGTTGGTGGATGCCAGATCTATGGAAAAAGGAAGACTGAAGTCCTTGCGGACAGGGATCCTTTCCTAGTACCTTCTGCCCCCTTTGCAGGGGGACATTGAGAGGATTCAGCAGAACAAGCTGAATCCTTGGAGTAGGCAGTGAAGAGTCCATGGTTGATGCCCTGAGTTATGGCTCTGTGGCAGGTGCCTTGTTATCATGCACTAGATTCCCCTAAATGTGTAGCATGGGGAGATGGGGCAGACAGTGCCTCTCTCCCATGTTAAATTCTAATAAAGTTATAGCCTGCCATTTAAAATCCATCCCTCTGTCTGTCCAAACTCACAGACATTGTCCTGATCAGTTGCAAAGGCCCTGATTTAGAGAAGCACTTACACAAATGCTTAAGTCTATCCCTGTTCTGGAATGCACTTAAGCATGTGCTTTCCTGAGTTGGTGCTAAAAATAATAATGCTTAGGACTTTATATAGCACTTTACATCTTCAAAGTGCTGTTCGAGCAATAACTAACCCCTGAGAGGTGAGCAACTAATTATCCCCATACAGAGCTTACAGGAGAGCTCTGCTTTTAAACGTGGCTCCAAAAATGGCATTGTGGGGTTGCATGTTTGTGGCTCACTGATTCTATATCAGATTTGCTCAGTGTACAATTACAAAAAAAAATTTCTAACTTAGCTCTGCAAACTCAACATGGGATCTGAGAATCAAGCTGGGTTCTTCCCTTTTTACACATCATCACAAGGGTCTGCATGGCAAGTTGTACCATCTGTTCTCCTGGGCCATTCCAGCTGCCCCAATCCCAGGCTGAGTCTTCAGGATGGGCTGTAGTTAACAACAACAACAAAAAACCACCGTAGTTTTACTTGTAAAAAAAGACAATCTTGTCTGGAGGTCACTGATGCACAACACGGAATTCCATTATGCCATTTTTACAGTCACATCGAAGAGCACGTTCAGGGCCCACATGTGAGTGACACTTGTGCGTAAAGAAGGTACAAAAAAAGTTGTAGCTTCACAAATGTCTCCCGTAATTGCAGTCTCCGGCATGGAGAGCTTGCTTGCTTCTGTTTGCCCCCTGAGACGTAAACTGAAAAGTGGGTGGAGTCGTAATGGGTAGAGCAGATTGTGCACCTGATGGGGGTAGCAGGAAGTACAAAGCATCAAGAGAAACTGTACCTGCTTGAGGCACATTCCCTTTGATGCTCTTCCGAGAGGAGTCCCTTCTATACAGGGCTCTGGCATAAATACGACACACTCTGCCCTGGGTAAGTGACTGGTTCCAAGGGTCAGGCTAATTCTCCTAGATGTGCTGTCTTTGTAGGGGGAAAAAATCAGGTAACATAAGACAACAGCTGACTATACTTAGATCAACTGAGTGCATCAAGCAATGACTTAGATCAGCTGCGTGAACCACGCAATGGACTCAACGTTTATATTACAAAACTATCAAATTTGTTTTTGTAACATTTAATGTATGGAAACAACTCGCGATGTGAAGATTTTTTGCCTACCTCTATCATATGCATGAGCTAGAGCGGAGTTGCTTGTGGACTTCAAGCTCATTGCAGTCCAATTACATTTGCTCAGGATTCCTTTTCTATAAACAGCCTTTTACTGAATGAGTTATGTGGTGCTAGGGAGCAAAATGAATGATACTGTATCTGAGAGTGTCAGATGCAACCCTAGAGAACTTTATAGAATAGTCATAGTATTTACTTCTATGCTACAACATGGTTGGAGGCTAATAGTGTACCAGAGCTCCCTACCCCACTACAAGTCAAGGGAAAATCCAGGTTATCTGCCAACTTACTTTCGCCTCCATTCTTTACAGAACTAATATGGCTACAAGTAGCATCTCACCTTAGGCTAGGTATAAACTTAAAAAAACACAACCCTGACCGACCGAGCTATACTGACTAAATTCCCAGCACGTCCACAGCTGTGGTGGTGGAAGAGGGCTTCTGTGGACATAGGTAATGACCTTTAGGGCAGATGCTGTTCCTACACCAACAGAAGAACTACGCCTGTCTCTGTAGGCTGCATCCACACTAGGGGCTATGCTGCCATAGATGTACAGCTATAGGATCCGTAGCGTAGTCATGCCATAGTGAGGAATCCTTGCTCTTTTTGGCTAACAATAGAAAAGGAAAAGAACTTTTAAAGTATGTAAGATGGGAAGGGACATGAAGATCTGAGGGCACAAAGAAAAATAGACATGGGGGAAACATAAAAAGAGAGAAGAGAAGACAGCTCATGCTGGAGAAACTCCTAAGAACATTTTCCAGGTGGGAAGAACTACTTTCCAGGCCTATGAGGTGAGAGAGGAGTATGTTTCCTAACGTTCATGACTTCTAAAACCTGTTTTACACTTGGCTATTTGAAAGCTACAGCATCTTCTTTTGCCAGAAGCTGGGAATGGGTGATAGGGCTTGGATCACTTGATGATTACCTGTTCTGTTCATTCCCTCTGGGGCACCTGGCACTGGCCACTGTCGGAAGACAGGATACTGGGCTAGATGGACCATTGGTCTGACCCAGTATGACCATTCTTATGTTCTTATGACTTTACTTTTCTTCACTGAACTGCTCAGCTGTCCAGTGAAAAGATTTATCCTTACATTTCCCAATGGTTGTATGCAGGTACTTAGCCTCACAACTCCTGTGGAATCTCCTGGGAGTTGAGTGACTAAAATCTATAGAACACCTTGAAACTGTAGGTGACAGCAGATGTCATCACTCATTTCTTTATCATTTGTATAACAGTAGTGTGATGGGTTTGGTCACAGAGACCCCCTTGGGACTGTCACCTGATGTGCTGAGATTATCTGTGAGCCCGTTTTCCCTGTCAGCTTGGGACTCCAGAACCCTGCCTTGTTGAGCCAGACACGCTACTCCCCTGCAATACAGACCCAGGGTCTGAACCACGACCCCAAAGCTGCAGACTTTAACCAAAACTGCTCAGCAGGTTTTCTATCTTCAGCACCCAGACACCCAGCTCCCAATAGGATCCAAATCCCAAATAAATCAGTTTTACTGTGTATAAAGCTTGTACAGGGTAAACTCATAAATTGTCTGCCCTCTGTAACACTGAGAGAGATGCACAGCTGTTTGCTCCCCCAGGTATTAATCACTTACTCTGGGTTTAATAATATACAAAAGTGGTTTTATTAAGAATAAATAGTAGGATTTAAGTGGTTTCAAGTAATAACAGATAGAACAAAGTAAGTTACCAAGTAAAATAAAACAAAACATGTATGTCTAAGCCTACTACATGAAGAAACTGAATACAGGTAAATCTCACCCTCAGAGATGTTCCAATAAGCTTCTTTCACAGACTAGACTCCTTCCTAATCTGGGCCCAATCCTTTCCCCTGGTACAGCCCTCATTAGTTCCAGCTCAGGTGGTAACTCAGGGATTTCTCATGACTGGCGGCCCCCTTTGTTCTGTTCCACCCCCTTTTATATCTTTGGCAGAAGGCAGGAATCCTTTGTCTCTCTCTAGGTTCCCACCCCTCCTTCTAAATGGAAAAGCACCAGGTTAAAGATGGATTCCAGTTCAGGTGTTACGTTCACATGTCCTGTGAGACTTCATTACTCACTGGCTGGTACCCATGTATACAGGAAGGTTTACAAGTAAACAGAGCCATTTACAACCAGTTGTGCTAGTTAATGGAAGCCATCAAGATTCCAAGCCACCATTAATGGCCCACACTTTCCATAATTACAATAGGACATCAGAGTAATACTTCATATTTCTAGTTTTAGATACAAGAATGGTACATTCATACAAATAGGATGAACACACTCCACACTTCTAAGTCCAGGGAGGTGGCAGCAAGGAGTCAGGTGAAGTGAACCTTGCTTGGGTCCCTGGACTGGAACCCTGGGGTGAGGATGGCCCTGGGTTCCCCTGGTAAGGTGGCATGAAGCCCCTGAGAAGGAGGTATACATCCCTGCTCCAGGCTTACCGTAGCTCACAGACCACTTGGCCTAGAATTCAGGGTGTCAGACTGGACAGAAGGAATGGAGATCGTGTGGGGGCGGGGGCAGGGATAGGGGCAGGTTTGCTAGACCAGAAGGGGTGGGGAGTAAAGCATGACCCGGTTGCAGTGTTGAGGCACAAGAAAGGGCAGACCACCATGGGACCACAGCAACTGTCAGCAGGGGTGCTACACAAGAAAGAACAGCTATGCCATGTTCAGCTGAAGGGGGTGCTTGTCAGTGAGTCCACTCTACACTGCCCATTTGACACGCTGGTCAGCCTACAACTGGAGTGGAAGGGAAGGATGCAGCTGAGGCCTATGACACAATGGCAAAGCAGTAGGGCTGGCAGATGGAATAACAGAAGATGTGGAAGGCCTGTACTGAGGTGCATTGGCTGAGATAAGAGTGTTATCTGACTCAAGTGTTAAGTTGCTTGCTACTGTGGTCTATAAATTCACTCGTTTGAGTGAACAAAATTTTTAAATGATTTTAATAACCACCAAAGGACATGGCCGACTTGAAATCTAAGTCGGCCACAAGATGTTTACCTTTTTCCTGTTGCTGTGTGAAAGGCCCCCAAAATAAAGGACGTCACAGGAGAAACAGTGAAAGTAATTACACAAAAACTGGTGTCAAATGCACAAAGTAACCAAAAGGGGAGGGGTACAGATGTTTTCCCTCCAATCTCTGCTACAGCAATTTTACACACCACTTGCAACAAGAGATAAGATTCTAACTAAAGTGATTCTTTAATTGATGGCATCCCTTTATCTGGTCTCAAAATTACACAGCCTTTCTTAATTAATAGTTACTGTCCTTGGTCTGTTCACAGCTGAGGGAGGCAATGTGACCGAACCGCCAGGGGATTGGACTGGAACTCCAGTGACTAGGTACTACAGAACAAGGAGCAATGGTCTCAAATTGCAGTGGGGGAAGTCTAGGTTGGATATTAGGAAAAAATATTTCACTAGGAGGGTGGTGAAGCACTGGAATGGGTTACCTAGAGGGGTGGTGGCATCTCCATCCTTAGAGGTTTTTAAGGCCTGACTTCACAAAGCCCTGGCTAAGATGATTTAGTTGGGGTTGGTCCTTCTTTTAGGAGGGGGTTGGACAAGATGACCTCCTGAGGTCTCTTCCAACCCTAATCTTCTATGATTCTACTCCCAGTTTTGCCATAGACCTGCTGCCTGTTGCAGAGGATAAACCCTTTGGACTGTCTTAATACGTCTGTAGAGCTCCAAGCACAAGGGGCCTCTAGGTGCTACGGGTCTACAAATAATAGAACAATTATAAGCTATTAACCCCTTCTGTACTATTAAAATGTAATGACCTTTCTGTATTCTAACCAATTAGCTAGTGAAATTGTTGTTACATAGCATTCTACCATGTCATCCCTTTATACCTGGAGCAATAAGGGAAATAAAGTTTGGTGGCCCAGTAGATGATTTTCTCAGACTCTTAACTGTAACAATTCACAATTGTATGGTTGCCCCTTTTTGAAGGGAGCAGTCAAAGTTCAGGGCCCTGGATTGCTCCAGTTTGGAGGAGAAATTGGTCTTAAGTATTTCTTTGATGCATTTACAGTCCTTCTGAGTTCAGAGACACAAATCAAATAGCAGGAAATGCATCCTCCCCTTCCTACCTACTTCCTGCTGACCCAAAAAACTTCTCCCCAGGTTTGGTCCACAGTCAGACCCCAGGCTTTCAGATGTTCCTTCAAGCTGTCTGTGTTTCTCTCTGGACCTATGTGTTTTACACACACGTCACCCCATACAACAAGATATTAAAAAAACTAGTTTGAAAGAAATATGACTGCACTGATATTTTGTCCTTTGATAGGTTCCTGAGTAGATTACTGATGCCATCTTATTCAAGATTAATATGGCAAATAAGATTTAAATTATTTACTGTTCTCAACAAACCCCATGCTTATGGTAATTGTGTATAAATGAATCTTCATCTGTCAAACATGATTAAAGCTGGGAGCATGCTGGTGCCACATAGCTCCCACCACAGTGTTTCTGAAGGTAGCAGAGTTGCTTGCACAGAATAGGAAACCCAGGGTGCAGCTTGTTCAGGTGCAAGGCCCAGGTCTGGAGTGAAGGTTTGGCTAGTTGCAGAGAGAACATTTTAAACTCAGAAACAGTTCATCTCCCTGTCATGGGACCAGAGGTGGAACAACAAGAACAAATAGTTACCTGGAGGCTCAGGTCTGAATGCAAAAATCATTTTCTTGTAGGTTTTAGAGCTGGGGGGTTGAGGCTAACCAAATTGATACCAATTTAGCAGAAGGCTCCAGCTGCATTTCCTTCCATGTAGCTTTACGAACAGTAAAATATAAACCATATTACAAAAGAGCAGCTGTGCTTCCCCAGAGCTCCCTGACGTCTGATTTGGTTCTAGCTTCATTGGCCATAACTGCCTTCTTTTTAAATACACTTGACTGCACTTAATTAGCTCCCACCTGGGAGCATGTCCCTGAGCTGCCTCTGACAGTGGCTGTGACTTAACACCTGAACCACCCAGATTGCCCATGCTCCCAACTGAATCTTTTCCTCTTTAAGTGTGAGGCTTATGAAGAGCTGAAAATAGCTGTTACATTTTGGGTCAGAAGATGCAAACTGCCACTGTTGTGGCTGGAAATGCCATCATTTAATAAAAGGGAGTAGACTCTTTTAAGAAACCTCTTCCTTCCCCAGAAACCAGCCTATGGACATAGAGATCTAGCTATTATTGGCTCCTACTGCCCAGTGCTGCTCTAGCAAGTGTGAATCTGAGCTCAGTTTCAAAGAAGTAGGTGGAAGTCCTGTGGTTTTTACTTCTCAGGCCAGAAGTGGGCAACAGCAGCTCTATTGCTCCCAGTTCAGCAGATACTTTGGCAATTGCATCCACTATGAGTCAGTTTTGTTTTATTTCGGGATGTTGTCTGGTTTCAAAGCTAGCACTAGGAAGGACAGCCTGTCTCTTAGTGCTGAGGGAGGTTGGCAGAGAAAGGGGACATCCATGGGGCAGTGATTGCCAGGTACTGGACCAACTGGCCATCTCTCCAGTAGTAACCTCTGCTTGGCCCTGGAGGTGACTTTTAAGGCCTTTAACACTCACATTTCTTCCTGCAGAAATGCTTTCAAAGAGGCAATGGGATGGGGTGAGGCAAGCTGCACTGAGAGCCAAAAACCAGTTGCTTCAAGGGCATGTATGTGAGAGAGAGCGGGTCAGATTAGTAGGAGCTTTAGCTACTCACTCTGCTAAAAGATGGCTCAGGTCATATTTTGTTCCCATGTCAAACATCCTTTTCCAGAGTGAGCTGGAGACACAGCCCCCTTGGTGGAAGTATAAAGGTTAGAGGGCAATGGGATGGGGGATCTTTTCACCCCTTTGGGGGAATGAGAGACATGTGGGCAGCAAGAGAGAGATGCTTCGAGCGCCGATTGCAGTGTGGGAGGGGCTGGTGGTATCTGAGCCTCTGGGAGAAATGTAATAACCCTAGTCTTCACCAGCTCAATCTGCCTTCCAAGAGCAGCCCCCAAGAACCAATGCACTCTGTGGGCTTGATTCTCTGGGGCACTAAGGCCGCCCTGTGCTGCTCTAGCATAAAGAAGTAGAGGTGGAAATCATAGAATATCAGGGTTGGCAGGGACCTCAGGAGGTCATCTAGTCCAACCCCCTGCTCAAAGCAGGACTAATCCCCAATTAAATCATCCCAGCCAGGGCTTTCTCAAGCCTAACCTTAAAAACTTCTAAGAAAGGAGATTCCACCACCTCCCTAGGTAACGCATTCCAGTGTTTCACCACCCTCCTAGTGAAAAAGTTTTTCCTAATGTCCAACCTAAATCTGCCCCCACTGCAACTTGAGACCATTACTCCTTGTTCTGTCATCTTCTATGGCCCCCTGTAAACATTCCCTCTGCAGGGGCCTTCCCTTATCTGTGGAGACCTGATCTAATGGCTCTGTGCAGGCCCTGCTCCCAGTTTTGGACACCTGTTAGGGACTGGGAGTGTCCAGAACAAACTGCTTTGCTATGGCTATTCTCTGTATCAGGGAGGCCAAGTTGCCGCCTATTCCTCTCTGGGACAGAAGTGTAGTCGCCTCTGCTAGTGCCACGCCATATGTTGGAGGGTGGAGCAGAGACATGAGAAATCCCCATCAAGGTGCACCTCTGACTTTAGATTTCCTTTATCCAGCCTTGTCTGTCACCATAACATATGAACACACCTCCCACGAGTTTAAAAATATTGTAGAACTAACTCTCTCTCTCTCTCTCTACCATCTCAACATGCAGGAGAAATGGCTTAATTAGTATAGTGTCTACCTTGTGTGGTGTTAATCCATGAAGAATTTAGCAAGCGAAAGCTATAAGGGTGAGTTTTGCATTTTTTTTTCTAAACATGCTGAGCTTAGAGCTCATTCTTATCTCCCCTGGTTACAAAGCACCAGTGTCATTCTCACAGCACTCTGTGTTGCTAAGAACATGAGTGTCTGCCTCTCATAGAGGCATGGGGATTAAGTGAATTGACCAAGGTCACTCCAGAATCTTGTGGCAGAGTCCGCAATAGACTCCAGATCAACCAAGTCGTAATCCAAAGCCTTAACTACAAGATTATCCTTCCTCTCCTCCCTTAGACTGTAGAATCCTGTAGAATCACTTGATACATCTTAAATTTAACTGGATGAAGCACTCTAAGCTGTACTGTAGGAAATATAAGGGTCTAAATGAACTGAATGAATTCTCCCCTGGCAGCTAGCTGGGAAGGGGAGACACTTCTGGAGCAAACTATTTATATGAACACACCTACTCTGCTTAGATATCCAGCAGATAGAGTGGTGTTGCTCAAAATAATCAATGTTGGCTGGTGCTGGGTTACAAATCACTTTAGTATTGAATGCAGGGGTAGTGAAATGCTGTTACCAACGTTTTTGTCATTATTGTATGAATACAGGGAAGTAGGACTCTGCTTAACCTGTCCCAAATGAGGGGGTCACCCTCAGCTGAAAGGACCTCATTAAGCCAGGGGCTTGAGTGCCAGAGCCCCATGAAAGAGGGGTGGGGACTCTCCTTAGGGGTCCCTGGACTGGCTTAACCTGTTCCTCCCCACTGTTCAAAGACAGAACTAAATAGGCTTCATCAGGAGCCTCTTTGTTATAATAAATGCTCAATCAGAGGTCAAATCAGTTGTGGAGGGACTGTGTTTCTGCCCAGCCTGCAAAGAGCTGAAAATTACTAAGAGACTCATGTGCGGAGGTCACAGCAGAGAGGCAGGTGGCAGCAGAAGGTGGTTGAAAGTCAGCTGGTGAACAAGTAGCTGGTGAGGTGGTGAGCAGAACAAGCTGCTAGTGAGGAATCACGGCTGGCAGGGTGGCCAGGTGGCAAGGAGCAGTGTCTGGCGCGGTGGCCAGGTGGTGAGGAGCAGCGGCTGGTGCAGTGGCCAGGTGGTAAGGAGCAGCGGCTGCAGGGGCGGCCAACAGAGAGGAGCAGCGGCTGGCGGGGAGGCCAGGTGGCAAGGAGCAGTGACTGCTGGGGTGGCCAGCCAAAGCAAGTGCTCAGATGGCAGAGCAAGCAAGGTGCCTTCTTTCCTGGGGTAGAGGTGAACTCACACAGATGTGCCTTTGAACCTTGGGTCCTCTCTGACCGAGGACAACCACTGAGAATGGGGTATGATGAGTGAGGAGAGAGGGGCACAGTAAAGGAACTTTTGATTGTAGGACTCAAGAACATGAGACAGAAGACTCTGCCCCACACACTCTGGGGTGGGCATCCTGCTCACAGCTTTATGATTATGAATCCTACTTGAGGCATTTTCCCTAATTAATGTCGAGTGACTTCCCTCCTTTCATTAAAAGTTTTTCTACACTCAGGCTTTGTGCTTGCAAGTGGGGAAGTATTGCCTCTCAGAGGCACCCAGGGGTGGTGTGTAATTTTCCCAGCTTACTGGGTGGGGGCTCGAGCCGGTGCTGTGTTGTACTGTTGAAAAGGAACCCCTAGATATTGAACCTGGCCCTGGTTGCTGCTGGCTTCACCTGGCAGAAGGGTTAACAGAAATAGTCCTGTAGTTGCAGGGTGAGATGGATTAAATGGTCTTTGCAACTGTAATTTCTGAGATCTGGGGTGATACAGTAATAATCTCAGTGGATCTTGTAAGTGATAGGTTTCAGAGTAACAGCCATGTTAGTCTGTATTTGCAAAAAGAAAAGGAGTACTTGTGGCACCTTAGAGACTAACCAATTTATTTGAGCATAAGCTTTCGTGAGTCACAGCTCACTTCATCGGATGCATACTTCAGCCCCCAACTAAAACCCCTCCAACGCATTATTAAGGATCTACAACCTATCCTGAAGGATGACCCAACACTCTCACAAATCTTGGGAGACAGGCCAGCCCTTGCCTACAGACAGCCCCCCAACCTGAAGCAAATACTCACCAGCAACCACATACCACACAACAGAACCACTAACCCAGGAACCTATCCTTGCAACAAAGCCCGTTGCCAACTGTGCCCACATATCTATTCAGGGGACAACATCACAGGGCCTAATAACATCAGCCACACTGTCAGAGGCTCGTTCACCAGCACATCCACCAATGTGATATATGCCATCATGTGCCAGCAATGCCCCTCTGCCATGTACATTGGTCAAACTGGACAGTCTCTACGTAAAAGAGTAAATGGACATAAATCAGATGTCAAGAATTATAACATTCATAAACCAGTCGGAGAACACTTCAATCTCTCTGGTCGCGCGATTACAGACATGAAAGTCGCTATTATACAACAAAAAAACTTCAAATCCAGACTCCAGCGAGAAACTGCTGAATTGGAATTCATTTGCAAATTGGATACTATTAATTTAGGCTTGAATAGAGACTGGGAGTGGCTTAGTCATTATGCAAGGTAGCCTATTTCCCCTTGTTTTTTCCTACCCCCCCCCCCGCCCCACAACGTTCTTGTTAAACCCTGGATTTGTGCTGGAAATGGCCCACCTTGATTATCATACACAATGTAAGGAGAGTGGTCACTTTGGATAAGCTATTACCAGCAGGAGAGTGAGATTATATGTATGTGTGTGTGTGTGTGTGGTTTTTGGGGGGGGGGCGGGGGTGAGAAAACCTGGATTTGTGTTGGAAATGGCCCACCTTGATTATCATACACATTGTAAGGAGAGTGGTCACTTTAGATAAGCTATTACCAGCAGGAGAGTGAGTTTGTGTGTGTGGGGGGGAGAAAACCTGGATTTGTGCTGGAAATGGCCCAACTTGCTTATCATACAGATTGTAAGGAGAGTGATCACTTTAGATAAGCTATTACCAGCAGGAGAGTGGGGTGGGAGGAGGTATTTTTTCATGCTTTGTGTGTATATAATAAGATCTTCTACACTTTCCACAGTATGCATCTGATGAAGTGAGCTGTAGCTCACGAAAGCTTATGCTCAAATAAATTGGTTAGTTTCTAAGGTGGCACAAGTACTCCTTTTCTTCTTGTAAGTGATGTGCATCACGCATGGGAGAATCACAGGTAGGGAACAATTATTTCATATTTGGCAGATGTCATGTTTAAACTGAATTATATTGTGTGCATGTCCCTTTTACTATTTTTTTTAACTTCCATGTCATGTTTGTTCAGTTTACTAATGAAAACAAATGTGTCCACACTCAGCCCTGCAGGGTCAACTTGCAAGAGCTAATAAGGAATCAACTTGTCAGCCTTCTGCCTGATGCAGAAACATGCTCATAACCCAGAGCTCTCACTGCTGATGACTGATGCATGAAACCAAAGAGGATGCAAAATTGTCAAAAGCCCTAGCCCTGAGGGCCACAAACTGCTTCAGCTAATAAATAGCGCAAATATGATATAAAAGCATAGTCATGGAAATGTGTATCTGATCTGGGTAGATCAGAAAAGTGGCAGATCTGAAATATCCACTCCTTTTTGGGAACAAAGAAAATACAGACCTGTAGGTAGTACCACTCATCACCTGGGAAACTCTTATGAATAATTCCCGAACCAGGTGTTGGAAACTTTCCGATCTTTCCTCAACAGCTTATTGTAAAAAAACCCTAAGATCTCTAGCCATGTGTTGGAGAAAGACATTTTCTTCATTTTAAAATTTTTCCAAGAATGTTTCCTTGTTTCTACACTGCTAGGCCATGACAGGGACACTGAGTCATATGTAATTACCCAGCAGAATGTTCTCAGTGCAATGTGACGTTGTACGTCACATCATGCATGCAAAAGATTTCTTAGACTACAAGGGATTGCCCAACTGTTTGTTGTAACATTTGAGTCACATGGAGCAGAAGGCAGTAAACCTTTGATTGATGGGCCCCACTGACTGTGTTCTTTCAGCTGGGAAAGCCCCTTCTCTTAGGAAAAACTTTTTCACTAGGAGCGTGGTGAAACACTGGAATGCGTTACCTAGGGAGGTGGTGGAATCTCCTTCCTTAGAAGTTTTTAAGGTCAGGCTTGACAAAGCCCTGGCTGGGATGATTTAGTTGGGGATTGGTCCTGCTTTGAGCAGGACGTTGGACTAGATGACCTCCTGAGGTCCCTTCCAACCTTGATATTCTATGATTCTCTGTACAGCAGAGCAGCAGAGGGTAGGGTGGAAGTATCTGAAGCTCCTTGACCCAGATAGATCTTGCTGGATTGAAATAGCAAATACTTTCTTGTAGCCATTGTGCTATGTTTACAGTTTCACCCGCATACCCACAGTGAAGTGTCACAGCTCATCTGTTACACATGGAGCCTTGACTAAACCAAGGTCAGAGCCACTTAGACCCACATTACATCTGGTTTCCAGCTGTGCAAATTAATAAACCTGAAGAAAGCATTGGGAGGAGGGGGAACATTGGGACATGATGCGTGAAGGGCAAGCCACAAGTTTAGAGGCGTTTCTCTGCTCAGTTGGTGGATGGTTAGAGTGGGGGCGTATGGCAGAATGAGTCAGATTCTGCTTAGCTGGGTTATATATTGGGGTTTTTTTTTTTTTTTTGTCGCTTTCCAAGCCTGTAAATGTGTTTTCCCTCTCTCTGACTCTGCTTTGCTGGGAGTTACTGCTCACTCCACTGGATTATGAAACCTGCAGAGTTTGGTTGATTGGCTGGCTGTGGAGGATTCCAGCTGTTTTACTACCTGCCCATGGCTTCTCTGAGATTTTCCAATCATCATTTTGCTGAGAGGCTGCAACTGGGCCTTTCTGCTTACTTCCTTTTCTGGATTAAGATGGAAGGTCAGTCCTGTGCCTATTGCTTCCCTTCCTCTGTGTGGGCCATGTCCCTTTGTTCATTTTCTTGAGCTGCTGTAGCTAACATGTACCTGCAGGTCTATGACTGTGGTGTTTGTAGGCAAGAAGACAACCCCAGAATTCATTCCCAGCTAGCAGCACAGAAGGAGTCAGACACCATGGGTCGTGAAATCCAGCAAAGGATGTCTGAGGACCAAAATCAGGAATGCCTCCTCTAGAGATGGCAACCTCCCTAAAGTTTGCAATAATCCAGACAACTCTCAAGAAACCAATGTGGATACTAATCTTTGGCCTCCCTTTATTGGAAAAGTAACTGGAAAAAGAGATGACCATTTCCAGCAACTCTTAACCTCTCCCACCACCTACACTGAATATCCAGCATAGTCCATGGCACTGGGGTGACTTTGGTGACACTGCTGGGTAATCTCCTTGTGGCTGTAGACAGAAGCTTCTGATAATCATCTTGGGAAGAACCCAAGAACCTACTTTCTCCCGTGAGGATCTGAGCATGCTCAGTGCTTCCCCCTCACATCATTGCCAAGCACTGAGTGGGGTGGAGTATCTTTGCCCTTGGCCAAGAGAATTTACATGAGCAGCTGCATAAAGCCTTATATAGGCATTCATGCAGACCCACTTCCCGCCCTGGAATGGGAAGCTGCCTTCACCACTGCAGTGTGAAAGGGCAAGGACTGTGCAGCAACTGAAGGCTAAATGGAGCCCTAAATAAATATAGAACAACCCTCTTTAATCCAGAGAAGCATGCGCATGATTTCACTTATTCCACGGAGTAGCTAATACTGTTGCTGTATTGATGCCATGAGGGAAATAGACATTAATTGATCCATAGAAATCTAGAATACTAAATGTGTTAAGGTGCTGAAGATTTCTTCTAGGGTGTGTTTGCCATGTAAGCCCTAAAAGGTTTGGTGCTTCACTTGTATTTATAAACGTGTACTGCACAAGATTCACTGATTCTTTTCTTAATACAAGGACTGCTCTAGGCTTTATTTTTGTCCAGGTTCTTCAGCAGCTTGACTGCACGTTTCAACCATTCCTAGAGGACAAGTAGTCTAGAGGCACAACTGGCAGTAGCTAAGTAAATTAGTTCAGAATGTAGCCATTCAATGACCGTGTATAAGAGGGGTGTTTTCAATACAGAAATTGTTGCTCTTCACTTGATCCTGCTGTCACATATGATTTCAATCAAAGTCTGTGTTGTAAAGTCACTCTTTCAAACATGGCTCTAGTGCTGGCTTAACATGTAAGTGGAGGGCTATCGTCACTCTAAATCACCTCTTTTTTGTGGGAAATCTCAACATCTTTCTGTTCAGAGGGCAAGAGAACTTACCAGGGAGAGGTCTGAGAGTAGGGCTAGGAGAAAGGAACTAATCCCACCTCTCTCAATGAATCTCTTTGTGGCAATGGGCAAGTTACTTAACCTCTTTGCTGATGTTTCCTCACTGTAACAGCGATGCTTGCCCCATGGACGGGAGAGCCTGGGCTCAGCTAACCCTGATCATAGGATGGGCGTCACCTGAGAAGAATCAAGTGATTCCTGTGTAGAAGGAACCAGTTTTAAGTAGTAATAAAGCCCAGCCGGGGAAAGAGTTGGAGGGAGGTTCCTGTGAAGGCAGGAAGAAGCCATGAAAGGGGGTGGGGAAGCCCAGGAAACTGTCATGATATCTGCACAGACTGCAGAGGGCAAAAACGCCCCGGAGAGACCAGGGAAAAGCTCTCCAGGCAGGGAGGCCTGGGAGAGACCCTCACTAAAAGCTGGGAAGGGACTGGGTGACATTTTAGGGTGTAATATAACCAGTGAGAGGTTAGTATCTCCACCTGCCCTGTAATCCTGGGAGCCTTAAATGTTCTGCTGCTGTGGCTCATAGCCCCACAGCCAGCAGACAAGCATGCAGTTCCCCAAGTGTCTGTGCTATGCAGCCCTGGTTTAGTGCTCTGACCCCAGCAGTCTGCCTATGACACCGCAGCCACACCCTGGTATCCACCAGCCTGGGTTACTACTTGCAGGGTGACCCCAACACCGTCCCAGTCTGGAATTTCCCCAAAACAGTCTGCCAGGAAGTGTCCAGCCCTCTCCTAGACCACTCAGAAGTAAATATGGTTCATTGCTCCTTTAAGAGACAAAAGAACAGCATGTTACTTTAACTGAAGTTAGCAATTACTTCAATTCAAATGCAGCACTAGGTTGGTTTGGATTAAAAGTAAAACAAATTAACAAAAGAAGAGTGATTTTAAGTGTGTTCAAGCCCAAGAGATAAAGACACAAGTGGTTACAAGTACATAAAAGTAAAATCCACTTTCTAGTGGCTAATACTTAAGAAGCTACAGCCTTGGTTCAAGGTAGATTTCTTTCAAATCTTCTTTCCAGCCATGACTGACTTTGTCTCAGTCAGGACTTTCCACAGAAATACAAGGTGCTGGTTTCCCTTGTCTTCCTAGGTGAAAGATGTTTGCCTATGCAAGTTTCTCTCATATATTCAGTTCCCAGAGACTTCAACACCTTTGGTTGAAGGACCCAGCCTTCTTGGCTCACAAGAGCCCTGGCCCCATGTCTATCCAGTGAGTGATACCTAGATGGTTTCATCTCTCCTTAACTTTTCCCAGACTCAGGTTGACCTTATGCTGTTCTTCCCTTCATGTGGACTTCGCATCCTCCTGATGATTTATATGTAAATAGGGCTTCTATTGTTTTTGGTCACATCTTGCTTAATTTCACCAGAGACAGGTAGATAATTGCCTTCCTTCAAGTCTGGGGGAAAAGCTGTTTCTCCCTTTGTTTGGTTACAGACTTTAAAGCATAATATTAATGAGGCTTCATAATTCTTCATATAGTATTAATGCACACATTTTACAATTATATTCATCACCAGTATGTCATTAGCTTTCATTGACCTTACCTGATATACTTTTATAGTACAGCAATATTGTATACAATTTGAGTCAATTACTTATTATTCGAGGTTCAGACCTCCTGTCTTTTTAGTTAAGAGACTATCTTCCCCCACTCACTAGGTTGATGGCTTTGTTTACCTTTCATATAGATGTGCCTTCATTGTTTCTGCTTGATGACCTCATTCATTTGGCAGGGTCAGAATTCTAGTGCATATCCATGGCTCTTTGTATACACATGTCAAGGCTGAATCCCCACTCTGGCACTTTGAGTGCAGAAGGTGGGGGCCCGCAAGCATTTTAAAAATTAATACTGGCCACTCCAGGCTTGTATTACACTCCCAAGGTTACAGCTTTTCTCTGACCTTGGCTTGGCAAATGACGCCACCACCCAAATGCAAAAACGCCCCCTTAGACCTAGGAAGGCACACTTGGGAATTGCTCCCTGTGAGGTATCCTCAAGCCCTTTCACTCCCCTTCTGGGGAAGAGCTGAGAAAGACAACAAAGGAAATTAGCTGTTGCCACCAGCTAATTAAGCAACATATGCACAAACCTCTTAGGACACCAAAAATCCAATTCTGTTCTTAAAAAAGGTAAATGTTATTAAAAACTAAAAGGAAGAAAATACATCTGGAACTTAGGCTTTTTGCTAGCTCTTAAAAAAACAATTACAAAAATTAAGCATCAAGATAGCTCTCGAGGTTCAGCTTAAAGGTTACAAGCTGTCATAAAAATAAAGGGAAGGGTAAACCCCTTTGAAATCCCTCCTGGCCAGGGGAAAGCTCCTCTCACCTGTAAAGGGTTAAGAAGCTAAAGGTAACCTCGCTGGCACCTGACCAAAATGACCAATGAGGAGACAAGATACTTTCAAAAGCTGGGAGGAGGGAGAGAAACAAAGGGTCTGTGTCTGTCTATATGCTGCTCTTGCCAGGGACAGAACAGGAATGGAGTCTTAGAACTTTTAGTAAGTAATCTAGCTAGGTATGTGTTCGATTATGATTTCTTTAAATGGCTGAGAAAAGAATTGTGCTGAATAGAATAACTATTTCTGTCTGTGTATCTTTTTTGTAACTTAAGGTTTTGCCTAGAGGGTTCTCTATGTTTTTGAATCTAATTACCCTGTAAGATATCTACCATCCTGATTTTACAGGGGGGATTTCTTTATTTCTATTTACTTCTATTTTTTATTAAAAGTCTTCTTGTAAAAAACTGAATGCTTTTTCATTGTTCTCAGATCCAAGGGTTTGGGTCTGTGGTCACCTATGCAAATTGGTGAGGCTTTTTACCAAACCTTGTCCAGGAAGTGGGGTGCAAGGTTTTGGGAAGTATTTTGGGGGGAAGGACGCGTCCAAACAGCTCTTCCCCAGTAACCAGTATTAGTTTGGTGGTGGTAGCGGCCAGTCCAAGGACAACGGGTGGAATATTTTGTACCTTGGGGAAGTTTTGACCTAAGCTGGTAAAGATAAGCTTAGGAGGTTTTTCATGCAGGTCCCCACATCTGTACCCTAGAGTTCAAAGTGGGGGAGGAACCTTGACACAAGCAAAGCAAAAGCATCTGGGATTATCACAGAGGAGTCCATTAGCCATAACAAATAAACAGAAATAACCCTAATTGCGTCTTTCTAAACATTCCTGATCTACTTACACATTTGGGAGTTCCAGATAAGTAGTTCTAGGTCTGATCTGACGATTTATGATCATACCTGGCTTAAGCTGCTTACAACATTGCTGCTCTGTGTCTCTGCTCTCCGGAGAACAACAACAACAGATAAAGGGAAGTTTTTTTTCCCAATTTTAAAAAGTTCTAGCCCTCCCATTGGCTCTTTTGGTTAGGTGCCCACTCCTTTTCTTTTACCTGAGGGCTTGTTAACCCTTTGCAGGTAAAGCAAGTAGAGAAAGCTACAAAGAGCAATTTTACAGCTAACTGGCTGGCTGGGTGTCCATAAAGGGAGCTACTCCCTGCTTCACTTATCACAACACCCAGCATGCAATATTATTACTGATCAGTGTGGTATTAGTTTTCTAATTATCTATTACCTGCCACCTTTGGGGTATATATCATGCCATCAGAGTTTGAGGTGTAGTGAGTATGTCAGGCCTGACAAGAGTTGCTGACACAGAGTAGTGAACTACCCATAGGCCTCTGTGTCACAAATTGATCAGGGTCTCTCCCAGGCCTCCCTGCTGGAGAGACTTTCAAACAGGAAAGAGGCTGAGGAATAGCGCCAGAGAGGTCAGAAAGATTTTGTTTCAGTTAATGACAATTTGGACTTTTAGTTTGAACAGTTGGGATCCCAGAAAGGATGAACTAAAGAGTGTGTCCTAGCCAGAGGACTGAGTCACTGGATATGTTACCTGACAGAAACCACCACAGCAACTGTCAAAGGGGTGGGGGGGGGGAGACACTATCCTGTGAGAGAGCTGTGACGCTGCACCTGACCATGAGGAGGCGTGCATAGTGGTGAACAGACTCTGTGACACTCATGTATAAAATGTACCTCAGTAGGATATTGTGGAGATTAGCTAGTTAAAGTTAAAACAGTTTGAAGATGAAAAGTGCTAAGTACAGCTGGGCAGGTACTTCAGAAGATGTTCTGCGAATATTTGCTTACAAAAACATGTAATTCACTTCAGCTGTGTTTGCACCTCTTTCATGTTTGCTTTCTGTGATTATTTGAAGGGTGTACTACCCCTTTAAGGGACAGGCTAGAGTCTGCAGCCTGGGGATACTCAAGGAAGCCCTGCTTCACCCTGGGACTGAGCTATTTAAATAGGAACAGGAAGTTGAACCAGGGATGGGGGAGTAGAGGCTATGTAGGCTGTAGCAGTGTGGTTTCTCTCTGAGGCTCTCGAAGGCCAGCCTAACCTGATTCTAATCTAAAGCATGGTTTTAAGGCATTTAGGTTTGGGAGATCTGAACGAGGGTGCTGGTGAGCTGTTCGTTGTAATTACTCCTGTCCCTAAACCTTATTAAAAAGGGACATGATATGAGTGTGTGTTGCTCTTTCTTTGCTCCAGGATGTTACAGTGAATCTATTGTTGCCCCACTCAGGGGAAATTAAAATGGGACAAACCCTTGGCACCCCACCAGGCCATAAAGGATGCATGGGGGTGGCCCAGGCCTTTACACGATTCTAGTCAACCAATTTACTGGCAGTATACTCACAAATGCATTTTAAGCAAACATTTTTCAGTGTTCCCAGCAAGCAAATTTTGAACTTGTGAATGAGTATTTGCATCAGGAACTAGACTCTAAAATGTTGATTCAGCCAATCAGGGAACAGAAATAATATCATGTGTACCCAATCAAACCTAACCGATGCAGCTGAAATTTTGAATAAGGAATCCCCACCACAAGCCATCTCCAAAGCAAGAATTATTTGTAGAAATTATTTGAGCCATCTCCAAAGCAAGAATTATTTGTAGAAATTAGTCAGCAGATAGTTTTGAATGAGGAATAAATAAGAAAAAATTATAAGATGCTTGTGGTCAATTCATGGGCAAAGAAAAAAGAGTAAAATTTTCAAAAGTACCTAAATCCCATTTCCAGAGTAACTTAGGTTCTTAGGAGCCTAAGTTGAATAGAAAGTAGGGCACCCAAGCGCCTAACTCACTTTTTAAAATGAAATGTTGGATCTTAAAGTCCAGAGTTCTAAACGTATTCGGGCAGCTAAAGCTGCAGATATGTGCTTACTGGGGTTTTCAAAAGCACCTAGGCACTGAACCTCCAAGGAAAGGGAACTAGGCCCTAGATGGCTAATGAGATTTTCAAGACCACTTATCTGCATATTTAGATACCTGCATATCTTTAAAAATCTGGCCCTAACTTGCTTAGGTGCTCTTGAAAATTTTACCCTACACTTATTCTATACATCATTTGCTATGAATTATTGACTCCAGCGCTAAGTATCGTAGAAGAGGATAAATTGCCACAAGCCTAAGAAATATTCCAATATTTAACAGCTGAACCGTGCATTATACTTTCCTGGTAGAGATGTAATCAGACATCTTGGAAGGGTAAAATATTTTCTGTGTTCTTTAAATGTCCACTGCTGTAGTGAAAGCACTTTTTCTCTATTCTGACTAATCAGTTCATAGCATAGACCTGGTCCAGCAAAGCACTTGGGCATGTGCTTAGCTCTAATTATATAAGTAGTCTCATTGAAAATCAATGTGCTTAATTGCTTTGCTGGATTGGAGTCCGTGCTCCTGTTTTGTATGTACAATATTAGATTTACTTTGCATACTAGATTTGCTAATAAATTGCTTCATATCAAATGACTTGATTAAATTTTAACTCTATCTATAGAATAGATATGTTTCATTTGTTTTTTCCAGCGAATGGTGAAAACTAAGCAAATGCAGTCAATGCTTGTGTGTTCTGTATGGGTGAAAAAATGTGGAATTTGCACCATAACATACTTAGAATCATAGAATATCAGGGTTGGAAAGGGACCTCAGGAGGTCATCTTGTCCAACTCCCTGCTCAAAGCAGGACCAATCCCCAACTAAATCATCCCAGCCAGGGCTTTGTCAAGCCTGACCTTAAAAATATCTAAGGAAGGAGATTCCACCACCTCCCTAGGTAACGCATTCCAGTGTTTCACCACCCTCCTAGTGAAAAAGTTTTTCCTAATATCCAACCTAAACCTCCCCCACTGCAACTTGAGACCATTACTCCTTGTTCTGTCATCAGCTACCACTGAGAACAGTCTAGATCCATCCTCTTTGGAAACCCCTTTCAGGTAGTTGAAAGCAGCTATCAAATCACCCCTCATTCTTCTCTTCCGCAGACTAAACAATCCCAGTTCCCTAAGCCTCTCCTCATAACTCATGTGTTCCAGTCCCCTAATCATCTTTGTTGCCCTCCGCTGGATTCTTTCCTATTTTTCCATATCCTTCTTGTAGTGTGGGGCCCAAAACTGGACACAGTACTCAAAATGAGGCCTCACCAACGTTGAATAGAGGGGAATGATCACGTCCCTCGATCTGCTGGCAATGCCCCTACATATACATCCCAAAATGCCATTGGCCTTCTTGGCAACAAGGGCACACTGTTGACTCATATCCACCTTCTCATCCACTGTAACCCCTAGGTCCTTTTCTGCAGAACTGGTCCTGAGCCATTCGGTCCCTAGTCTGTAGCGGTGCATGGGATTCTTCCGTCCTAGGTGCAGGACTCTGCACTTGTCCTTTGTTGAACTTCATCAGATTTCTTTTGGCCCAATCCTCCAATTTGTCTAGGTCCCTCTGGACCCTATCCCTATCCTCCAGTGTATCTACCTCTCCCTCCAGCTTAGTGTCATTTGCAAACTTGCTGAGGGTGCAATTCATCCCATCATGCAGATCATTAATAAAAATTTTGAATAAAACCAGCCCTAGGACCGACCCCTGGGCCACTCCACTTGATACCAGCTGCCAACTAGACATTGAGCCGTTGATCACTACCCATTGAGCACAACAATCTAGCCAGCTTTCTGTCAACCTTATAGTCCATTCATCCAATCCATACTTCTTTAACTTGCTGGCAAGAATACTGTGGGAGACTGTGTCAAAAGCTTTGCTAAAGTCAAGGAACAACACGTCCACCACTTTCCCCTCATCCACAGAGCCAGTTATCTCGTCATAGAAGGCAATTAGATTAGTCAGGCATGACTTGCCCTTGGTGAATCCATGCTGACTGTTCCTCATCACTTTCCTCTCCTCTAAGTGCTTCAGAATTGATTCCTTGAGGACCTGCTCCATGATTTTTCCAGGGACTGAGGTGAGGCTGACTGGCCTGTAGTTCCCAGGATCCTCCTTCTTCCCTTTTTTAAAGATGGGCACTACATTAGCCTTTTTCCAGTCGTCCGGGACTTCCCCCGGTCGCCATGAGTTTTCAAAGATAATGGCCAATGGCTCTGCAATCACATCCACCAACTCCTTTAGCACTCTCGGATGCAGCGCATCCAGCCCCATGGACTTGTGCTCATCCAGCTTTTCTAAATAGTCCCGAATCACTTCTTTCTCCAAAGAGGGCTGGTCACCTCCTCCCCATGCTGTGCTGCCCAGTGCAGTAGTCTGGGAGCTGACCTTGTTCGTTAAAGACAGAGGCAAAAAAGCATTGAGTACATTAGCTTTTTCCACATCCTCTGTCACTGGTGGCCTCCCACATTCAGTAAGGGGCCCACACTTTCTTTGACTTTCTTCTTGTCACTAACATACCTGAAGAAACCCTTCTCATTACTCTTAACATCTCTTGCTAGCTGCAACTCCAGGTGTGATTTGGCCTTCCTGATTTCACTCCTGCATGCCTGAGCAATATTTTTATACTCTTCCCTGGTCATTTGTCCAATCTTCCACTTCTTGTAAGCTTCTTTTTTTGTGTTTTAAGATCAGCAAGGATTTCACTGTTAAGCCAAGCTGATCGCCTGCCATATTTACTGTTCTTTCTACACATCGGGATGGTTTGTCCCTGCAACCTCAATAAGGATTCTTTAAAATACAGCCAGCTCTCCTGGACTCCTTTCCCCCTGTTATTCTCCCAGGGATCGTGCCCATCAGTTCCCTGAGGGAGTCAAAGTCTGCTTTTCTGAAGTCCAGGGTCTGTATTCTGCTGCTCTCCTTTCTTCCCTGTGTCAGGATCCTGAACTCGACCATCTCATGGTCACTGCTTCCCAGGTTCCCATCCACTTTAGCTTCCCCTACTAATTCTTCCCGGTTTGTGAGCAGCAGGTCAAGAAGAGCTCTGCTCCTAGTTGGTTCCTCCAGCACTTGCACCAGGAAATTGTCCCCTACCCTTTCCAAAAACTTCCTGGATTGTCTGTGCACCGCTGTATTGCTCTCCCAGCAGATATCAGGGTGATTGAAGTCTCCCATGAGAACCAGGGCCTGCGATCTAGTAACTTCTGTGAGTTGCCGGAAGAAAGCCTCGTACACCTCATCCCCCTGGTTCGGTGATCTATAGCAGACTCCCACCACAACATCACCCTTGTTGCTCACACTTCTAAACTTAATCCAGAGACACTCAGGTTTTTCTGCAGTTTCATACTTGAGCTCTGAGCAGTCATACTGATCCCTTACATACAGTGCAACTCCCCCACCTTTTCTGCCCTGCCTGTCCTTCCTAAACAGTTTATATCCATCCATGACAGTACTCCAGTCATGTGAGTTATCCCACCAAGTCTCTGTTATTCCAATCACATCATAATTCCTTGACTGTGCCAGGACTTCCAGTTCTCCCTGCTTGTTTCCCAGGCTTCTTGCATTTGTGCACTTGAGATAACTCGCTGATTGTCCTTCTTTCTCAGTATGAGGCAGGAGCCCTGCCCTCTCGTGCGCTCCTGCTCCTGCTTCCTCCTGGTATCCCACTTCCCCACTTACCTCAGGACTTTGGTCTCCTTCCCCCGGTGCAACTAGTTTAAAGCCCTCCTCACTAGGTTAGCCAGCCTGCTTGCGAAGATGCTCTTCCCTCTCTTCGTTAGGTGGAGCCCGTCTCTGCCTAGCATTCCTCCTTCTTGGAACACCATCCCATGGTCAAAGAATCCAAAGCCTTCTCTCTGACACCACCTGCGTAGCCATTCGTTGACTTCCACGATTTGACGGTCTCTACCCAGGCCTTTTCCAGGCCTTGGCAATGTCAAAGTCTGCATTGCTTTCATTCTTTACCTGCAGATATAAGCTTACAGTATACTTCTCTGAGGAGTGTAAATGTAATATGCTGAAAGGCAGTGTCATAATAATTAACTTATTGGACAGAAACTGCAGGTTTCAGCTTTGTACCTCATAAAACTACTTGGCAATCCTCATTTGGTTTCACTTTTACAGAGCACACAAAGCAGTCAGCCCCGCAAATGGATCTGTGTGGACAAATCCCTGGGCCTACAGTGCACAAGGTGCAGTATAGTCTCCGTGCAAAAGTGTGTGTGTGTAATATACTGTAATAAAATGTGCCCTGATATTAATGTCAGTGTGTGAACAATCGGAGCTTAGGGTTAAAACATCCCACCTCCAGTCAAAACGTGCCTTATCCATGGCCCAGCTTCTGCCAGTGTTACTCCATGAGTAGTCCCATCGAAATCAATAGGATTGCTCATGCAGTAAAAGTGACTGCTTCCTGCAGTGGTGTCAGAATCTGGACCTTTTAGCACAGGTCTGTTATATGTGGGTCCTGTGCTTTTTTTGATGGGATGACATATCCAAGAGCAGCAAGTTTTGTTGGGGGGGGCCCTCTAGCACCCCGAGTCTGTAGACCGTTCCACCTGTTAATGCTTTGCATTTCTGGAGCAGAAATGAGCCACTATTACTTACAGTAACACCATGTTATTACCCACCTGATTTTGCAACCCTTGCTCACATTGCAACTACTCACATGAGAAAGTATTGCTCACCATGAGTAATGGTGGCAGAATTGAGCACCAGGTGATTTTAACTTTTCTCTATTCATATGTTACATGCATGGTATTACTTCCCATTGACTACATATTTTAATATTTGTAATGCTAATTCTCTTAATCTGCTTGATTAGTTTCCTGGATTTATGTAATTTTGCTGCAGCCAGAAATCTCTGTTAATATTACCAGATGAATGGAAATCTAAGCTGCTAAGCTGCTCCATTGCCATTTTATATTATGAATTAATTTTCTTCCAAAAGTACTTGGCCCAGTTCCGTCTGTTTCATCATAGCTTGCAGGTTATAAATATTCCACCTTCCCTTTTAATCTATCACAGTTTCACAGGTTCAATGGTATATTTCACATTTCATCCAAATGATACAGTGGAACTGTAAATTGTAAGTTATATAGCTATCAATGGACTTCTAAGTCATCTTTTCTTAAATAGAACATATTTTTCATATTTGTAGTAATTTCACATAGCTCTGATAAAGCCTAATACAATATGGGTAAAACAAGTCTGTGATACATTTTCCCCTCATTCTGACAACGTTCATGTTGAAAAATGTACAGGAAGGACCAGTGTTCTTTGGAAGTTTTTACATTCTTAGGTCTTTTTTATATAGAATGCCACATCCTTCATCTTGCATTAGGACAGGCTGCCTTTAGCATCATCCTCCCTTGAACAGTCTGGAGGACCAGATCCTCAAATGGTGTAAAGCAGTGGTCCCCAAACTGTAGGGTATGCCCCCCCAAGGAGGAACATGCTGCGGGGGTGAGGGGGGATGCAACAGGGCCCAGCTGGGGAGGGCAAGGAGGGAGCACTACCCAGCACCTCTCTCGCCTCACCTGTGGCCCCAGCCTCTGGTCGCAGCTGAGGCCCTGGCTCCGCTCCCTGCCTCCGGCCACAGTGGCTCGGCTCCCAGCCCCCAGTCTCAGCCCCCGCCTCTGATCCCCACTCTTAGCCCCCGCTCCACTCCCAGCCCAGCTGCAGGCCCTGGCCAGGGGTGAGGCCAGAGAGGTGCTGGGGTAAAGTATCCTAGTTCCATTGACTTCAGTGAGGCTATGGGGCTTTATACCACCTGAGGCGCTGTCTCCCTTGTCTATTTTGTGGTTTTTTCTACATATGACTATTCTGGTTTGTCCCATCTGAGATCTATTCCAAGTTCCTCTCTCTGCAGCACTATTTTAGCAGGGCATATTGACACCTACAACTACATTTTTATCCACACCCGGATTGTTTCTTGAAAATTTTAAATCACACCCCTTAAGTGACCCTATTATACCTGCAAAGGTTTCTAGAGTAGGCCTGGCCTAGATCTTCAACCCTGATTCCCCATCCCATGAGTCTATTTGCATTAAATTGTTCTGCGTGTGTTGAAATATTTGTCTGTGGAGGATTGGTGGTTCATTTCCCAGAGCTCTAACTCTTTCATCTAGGACCTTTCAAACTGTGTCATGCTGTCTTAAAATAAAAGGTGGGAGATTCCAGCTTAGACCAGAATGTGCAGGACAAATTAATCATGCTTAAGAATGAGGCTGAATAGAGACTGAATTGGCTGAGAAATTTAGCTTCCTTTTACGCCTTTTAATATTGGTCCCTTCCAATCGGAGTTAAGCCTATAGGAGGCAAAGTGGAAAACTAGAACTGATCACAATGGCAGTAGTATAGCACTAGTCATAGGCAGAGAAATAATGATACTCAGCAGAGCTGCTGCTTTACCTTTCTGCAGTGAAACCAGTGAAAAATGTTTCAGCGCTTTGTTGTCTGTTTTTTGATTCCTCAGAGTGTCTCTCTTCATTGCATTTGAAAGGCTCTAATGTTTTACCTGGATTGGCTTTGGAAATCCACTTCTATTTAAGATCTGCATTTATAGAATATGCCCAAAGTACCATGGCAGTCGGCACTGGCAATGTTCAGCTCCTAGGGATGGGGAGGGGGTAGAACAGAAGAGCAGACAGTCACACACATTTATAAATATGCACAGACACACAGACCAGGCCAGGAGGAGACAGAAGTGACCAGGACCATAAGAAATATGGCTCCACAAGAAGCACTCATTGATACACGTCCAGAGTCCTGCATCCCAATAGCTCCCAATTCATTTTTAAATGATAAACAATTTTTCTAGAGCTATTTTATTTCAAAACTTATTTTTAAGAGAAGTTGCCTTGTGGGAGGCAGAGTGGTCTAGTGGCTAGAACAGTGGACTGGGAGTCAGACCTGGGTTCTGTTCACAACACTGGCCTGCTCGATGACCTTGGATGAATCACTTTCCTTCTTTTTTCTGTGCCGCTGTTTCCCCTTCTACCCTCTGTCTTGTCTGTTTAAACTGAACACTCTTTGAGAGAGGCACTGGCTCTTGCCATGCATATGTACAGTGACTAGCACAATGGGGTACCAAGCACAGCTGATGCCACTATAACAACAGTAATAACTGCTGTGTAAATCATTAACAACAGCAAATAAGGCGGTCCAGGAAAAAAAGAAGTTTGCAATATTCTTTTACTTGCAGTGACAGTAACACGGAGGCTCAGATGCTGTCTTCAGATGCTTAACAAAAATGCTTCATAGAAAGTATTTGCAAATCTCTCTTTATTAAGTGTCCTGCAATTTGTAGTTTCCATTAATCTTTAATGCATTGACCTTCTACCAAGGTGAATACTATGGGACTCAAATCCATAAGATGTGTGGAATTTCCAAATTTAGCTATCCCCTCTTCCCCCAAGTTTAGTAGGGAGATACATGGAAAGAAAACACAGTTAAGTTTGTCATTAATTTCCATGTGTTTGCAAGTCAAGATGAAAACGTCTCACATTGCACGCTGGCATAGTGAAAAAGGACTTGTTGAGTAGGTTTAAATTAGAAGATTCACTACTGAATAGTGGAACACTGCCCTGTCCATTTGATGTCCTGATCCATGATGTCAGTGGGGCTAATGTGCTTCAGTTCTTTGCTGAACTGAGGTCTGTGGAGGCATTCAAGAGCTCGCCTGATGAACACAAGGTGAAATCAAGTTTGAGACAAGATATTGGTTTACTCAGGCTTATTTTTCTTTCAGAAAATATGATTATCAACTGGGTCGGCCCAAATGTTATAGATTCATCATGTTCCATTGGTGATGCTTGATTTTCCCTTTTTTTTAAAAGGTAGGTGTTATTCGTAAAGGAGTTGACAAAAGCATGTATCTTAAGATTTCTTTTGCAAGAGTCTAGCTCTATCTAAGGGAAAACCTGTCTTAGAAGGATACTTTTGAACTGAAAAATAAACATTACTTAAAAAGTGACCTTATTCTTCAAAATAAATAAATAAATAAACCAAGCACACAAAACCCCTTCTATCTTAAAAGTTTGACTAACTGATGATTTTTCATTAGGCATTTATTTGTGAAGGGACTTAGACGGGGTGTACTTGCCCCACACTGGAGAAGAAAGGGTTAATCCTACATTGTGGGTGGAGGAAGCCACACCCCCTCACCACTGCTGGGCATGCTCCAACTGCAGCCTAAGTGTAAATGGGAGCAGCCCAGCTCAGTTGGGTATGACCACCTAGGAGAGAGGATATATATTGCTGGCTCCCTTCCAGGAGCTCCTGGAGCCTCGAATTGCAGAGCTGAAGTGCACCGAGACCTAAGTGGACACTTGCCTGCCCGCAGAAGCCCAAGAGAATACAGAGTTGCCGGGAGCTTTGCAAGCTGACAACCTGAGGGCCAGGAAACCTGTGGACACCCACATTGGAAGACAATGTAGTAAGTAACCCAGGGGAAGGAGACATTGGTCCGGTTGTGGAACCAGGACAAAGGCAACGTGTTTCAGACAGATCCACACTGACCTAGCGGTGGACCTATTTGCTGCTGACAGGGCCCTGGGTTGGCAGCTGGTGGAGTAGGGAGGGTCCGGGTCCCCCTACCCTGGCCATCACCCACATGTGCCACTTCCCCACTGGTCACCTGGCCCTGCCAGGGAGGACAGCCACATTCACTGTGGCCACTAGGTCACAAGGAGATGGAATACCTAATTGACTCAGGCCATTAGGGCCCTATTACCCTGAAGCTAAGGGTGGTCATTTGGACTCAGCTATGGGGCTATAACGCCCTTCCTCCTGCTCCAAAGGGTGCCGGGGTGTACTTGCCCTGCAACAGGACATAAAACAGAGGTTCTGGCCAACTGTTGTCATTAAAAATCCCATGGTCCTTTCCCTAATAATAGGACTGTTAGCCAAGTGCTCGATTTCCACATAGATCCATTCTCCCGCCCTCCACCCCCTTGAAATATTTTCTCAGTAAAAGTAATAGAGAAAGAACAAAAGTTATATACATATAAACTACTTTGTGTTATGGTAATGTCACAAGATGGCTGCCACATTCCAGACCAGAGAGTGCTGCATTTCAGAGGTAGGTTTGTAAAGCACTTCGTAATCCCTCAGGATGAAGATGCTATTTGTATGTATATAATTATTGTCATTGCTGCTTTCTTGCCATGCCCTGGTCAATAGTCAACCCATATAGCGTCATGAAATTCATAACAGAACATATCTTTATATACCATGAGATTCATTCTGCAATATATAACTGTTTCATAATAGGTCTCATGGACTGCTTGAAGATGTTTTACGTCTACCCATATAATGTCCTAAAGGCACATAACACTATGGAACATAATATACTACAGTGTTTTCTCATTAAGGACAATATACCGTAGCAACTCCACAGTAACCGTTAAGGTCTAGGGTGAAAATGGAATCCAAATGTTACTCAGTTTGTTGGGATATCTATCTGAGATGACTTTGAATGGATTAAGCAGTAGTACTCAATCAGGTCTGTGGTCCTATTGACCTTATGGGAACTAAGGGAGTGTGGCACCTTGCAGAATTGGGCCCTTGAATTGTAAAGTCCTTGGGGACAATGTCTTCCTTTCTGTCTGTGTGCAGGGGGCTAAGCCTACAGTTGGCACCAAACAAGTGACAAAGTTCAAAGAGAGGATGTGAAAATACTGTCAATTTACAAGGAGTGGGATCATCCACAGATCCAGGCAGAGCAAGGAGCCATCCTTCTCCCCCTTCACCTACAGCACTCTCAGAGGCTCCTCTGTGGGTCAGGCTGTATGCTGAGGGAGGAAGTGAACATCATTCACACACCCCCATCCCACCCCTACAGATAATCGTTACCAGGGAACCTACTCTTGCAGTGTCTGAAGGCCAGTTGCAACCAAAAGAGTACTTGCTAATGTGGCTTCACGGCAGCCGTAGAGTGGGGGCAAATGCAGAGCTATAACTGGTGTGGCAACATAGACTCTGTGTGGATGGCCCTGGCCTTCCGTGGATCCCCCAGGATCTCCAGGATTTCTGGGTGGGTCCAGTGGCCTGTTCCACAGGGGAGTAATCCCTACACTCCCTCACAGAAATAATCAGGCAGGATCCTCATAAAGAGACATTCAGATATTTCCTCCTTGAAGACCCCTCACGTGGGTTTTTATCATGGGACAGGATGATTTGCCCTCAGGAGATAATGTGGGTTTTCAGAGAGCATGAATTCCTGGTACGTCTCATCCAGCCTTGCCCAGAATGTAACCCATAGTGATTTGTAACGCTCTGCTGGACAAGGGAAGCAGCTGATGAATACAGGCAATAATTGTATCTTTTGCAGCAGGAAATTAAGACTGAAGAAATTAATCAATCAACTCCAACAAAATCAAATTAAATAGAAAGTTCACTGCAAAAGCTCCCTGAAGTTTGTGGAAGAAATGGAAGATGGGGAGGGAATTAGGTGCTACCATTATTTTTGTTCCTGATACTTTGCTTGCAGTGGCAGATGGGGAGAAGGAAGGCTAGAGTGGATGACATTAGCTGCTATAGTGCAGAGAGGTGGGTGTTTCCAAACCTTCTGCGACACATTTACTGTGACTTTACAGTGCTCATTAGGTAGCATTGAAGCGCCACGCGGCTGAGAAAAGCATGTGGAAGTAACACTGATTTGGACTTTCCTCTGTGAAAAGAAATTCGCAGTGGTACTGCACTGACAGGGTTTCATGTACTGCCTGGACTCCTGTCACATCTTGAACAACTCCCCCCAGAGAGAGATTTTTAAAGCCCACCTGAAGGTTTGTTTGTCCCCGGGTTTTCCTGTGGGCAGGGTAATTTGTATGAAGCGAAAGCACTGGGGTGTTGAACACTCTCACACACTGGTTATAGCCACAAAGAAGGTGGTTTAACTCATTTAAGGGTGCCTTGCCAGTGCAAATGTAGGCCCATTTTTCCGCCTCTGTCCAGCTGCACCTTGTTACCAGTGGGGCAAGTGCTAGTGTAGATGGGACTCCAACATTTTCCGCCTGAGTGCTGTCAAAGCTAGCACTTGCATTATCGGTATCCAGGGAGCAGTTGGACCAATGCTGAAAAACACGAGCACAGATGCTGCCTAAGAACGCTCAGTGTGCATGTAAGGTAGATGAATGGTCTGACAAGTGTATGTCTCATGGAATTTCAGAGCAAATATTTTTTTCCCAGCTTGGCCTTGAGTGTGCATAGACCTGCGGGAGAGAGTGGTGAGACAGTGTGCTTAGAGCACAGCACTGGTTTCTAGTCCCGGCTCTGCCACCGCCTCCCTGTGGGGTCTTGGCCAACTCATTTTAGTACCCTAACATTTGTGTCATGATGGCAAAGACCTGGCTGGAAGATGTACATACAGAGTCAACAGATGTTTGACTTGTGAACAGCCGTTTGGTTCGATCATGCATTTGTTACCCAGACTGACTCAGTGCAGGGCTTTGTCTATCTCAAGTGGCTGAACCATATGAAGAGTCTGTTAATAGTGTTAAGGGAGTGGAATGAGTCATTTAGCTTGAGCAAGTGTGATTCCATAGCTTTTAAATACAGAGGTCCTGTGTTCGATGCCCCAGGCAGGAACATTGTTATATTTGTGTGCCTTTTTATTCATGCAAACAGGTTTTTCTTCAGCTGAATACTTGGAGAATGGCTGATGTTTGTGGGTGAAACTGACCCCTGTACAAAGGACCAGTGTAAGGGATATGCCTCACTTAAATCCCCCATGAGCCCTGTTTCAAGGACTTAAGTGGTGCGTAGGCCTTGGTTGAGTTCACTGCAACCACTTGAACACCCATATGCATGCGTGAATAAATGTATTTGTGCATGATGAGTATTTGTTGTTCTCCATTCGTTATTTTGCTTTAAACGGTTCACTCATCCAATCAGAAAACAAGAAACAGTACCATGAAACTTTGGGCTTGTCTATATGAGCAGCTAGTGCACAGCAGGCTTGGAAATAAATCTACCCTGCACTAGCCTGGCTGTGCACTAACTGTCCATGTAGACCCTGCTGCCCCACACGAAAAGTTCACTAGTTGCTTTGATCTACTTCCATATTGAAATGGGAACAGATCAAAGCGCATTAGGGAACTTTTAGTGTGCAGCAGCAGGTCCGCATAGCAGTGTATCCAGGGTAGTGTGGGTAAAGGCAGCAGAGGCATGTCTGAGCTGGACCAACTACTTCCCCACCAGTTTCAGGTGCGTTTGTACTCGGTCCAGCTCAGCTTCCGCTGCTGCTCCCACTGCTACTATGGCTATGCTGTTATTTGTACTCACGCGATCTCACTGAGAGCTAGAGCCAGTATGTTTCCACAAGGAGGGAAATCACACCCCAACTCGTCGTGTAGACATAGGTCCCTGTGTGGACACTCTTATTCTACTCCAAGGCTAACATGGAATAGCTGCTGGCTTTAATTTATAGCCCAGCTTACTTTGCAATTGCTTCCCCATGAAGATGAGCCTTATCAGATAGATTCACAGATATCGGGTTTGGTTCGCAAACAGCAAAAAGGGCTGTATTCTTCAGATAATTTATTTGCAATGAATAATTCAGTTTTAGCTGTGAGATTTAATTAATTGGTTTGGTAAGCACTTTGAGGTCCTCTGATGAAGAGCGCTATGTACTCCTAGCACAAAGAAATATTATTTACTATCATTAATTAAATTCCAAACAAAGCAGCAGCCATTTGCTTCATTTTCTGAGAAACAGTTAAAGGACTGTGTGAGCTCAGGGCCATTATAATTTCCCTTCATTTTTCACTCGCTATTTTTCTCTCAAAACACACACTAGCCCCAGGCTCAACTTGGCTCATTACGTCATTTTTGTCAATACTGTCTCTGTGCTTCAATGCAGATAGTCTAATCATTATGACTAGGGGAGAGGTTCTCCTAAAAATACCAAATCCCTCCCCACACTGGAAGGCTTCTGTCCAGAGTTTTCTCTTTACATGGTCTTGTATTGTGACTTACATGATTATGAAAATGGTAAAGTATCCAGACCCCCCCGACCCCATGCTAATGAGGAAAAAGAGGAAGATTTTATAGAGTTGCACATTTTAAACTTCTGTTTTATAGGGTTAAGCAACTAGAAAGGACACAAATTTTTCTGGCGGCAAAAAGCTGAGAGAAGTAAAAATGTCATTGCTTTTGTGAAAAGAAAAGGAGTACTTGTGGCACCTTTAGAGACTAACCAATTTATTTGAGCATAAACTTTCATGAGCTACAGCTCACTTCATCGGATGCATACTGTGGAAAGTGTAGAAGATCTTTTTATACACACGAAGCATGAAAAAATACCTCCCCCTACCCCACTCTCCTGCTGGTAATAGCTTATTTAAAGTGATCACTCTCCTTACAATGTGTATGATAATCAAGTTGGGCCATTTCCAGCACAAATCCAGGTCCCCCCCACACACACACAAACACACACACAAACCCACTTTCCTGCTGCTGTGACCTCTGTAGGTCAGTCTCTTAGTGATTTTTAGCTCTCAGCAGGCTGGACAGAAACACTTCCCCACCCCAAGTGATTTCAGCTCTTTTTGAGTACTAAAATAACAAAAGGCTCCTATTGAAGCTTATTTAACTTTATCTTTGATTGCAATATGTTGAACCAGACCGGGGGACCCTTAGGGAGCATCCACACCTCCTGGTGGGAATGCCTGACCCTACCCCTCTTACTTTCACGGGGGTCTGGCATTCGAGCCCCTGGCATAACAAGGTCCTTTCAGCTGAGGATAACCCCTCTCATTTGGGACAGGTTAAGCACAGTTCTGCTTCCCTTTATTCATACAATAAAGACAACAACAGTGATAACATTTCACTACTCCTGCATTCAGTACTAAAGTGATTTGTAACCCAACACCAGCCAAAGTGGATCACTTTGAGCAACACCGCTCTTTCTACTGCCTATCTTGGCAGAGTAGGTATGTTCATATAAATACAGTTTGCTCCTGAAGTCTCTCCCCCTCCCAGCTAGCTCTCAGGGGAGATCTCATACAGACCCTGCTTACACACACAACGTGTATGGGCCTGATTTTCAGTTGTTCCTCCCTGTGCTTGGGGGATGGACACTGCTATCTCTAAGTCACCTTTGCATTCCCTGAATTTTGAAGCTATGTAGGGACCTACACAACCCTGCTGTAAGTTAGAATAATCCCCTGGCCCCTGAGCACTGAGAAGCAGAGAGCAGTCATAGTGCAGTGCACGCCAGCCAAGCTGCTAATTCCCCCAATGCTCGAGGGTGGGAACAGGACTGACAGGCATCACACAAGTTCTACAGTGCTGCTGAAATTTATGGGCCTCAACCTGATCTCACCTAGCCTGGTATGAACCAGGCTAAACAACTTTGAAGGCAATGGCGTTACAGCAGTGATCAGAAGCAGGCTTTTTTGGAATAGTCTACAGGATCCAAGCCCACATACCTTCTGATGCCATAATCACCCTATTGGTATAAGTAACACTGCACAATGTTGTGAAGGTTACAGCTTGTGCAAACTTTGGGCTAAGAGGAACCAATACTAATCTTCAGTAGAAAATGGGAAGTTTCCTTTCCACTTCCCCCCTTGATATGAATCACATTTATTGTCCCTAGTTCAGAGTTAATTTTTTTATAAATAGCAGAAAAGGGCTGAGGGAGGGAGGGCGGAAAGGAGTTTTTTGTCACAGTCAGTCACTCAAGTGCGTCCTCGGCGGGAGTGTTTACTCTTCTTTGCACAAAAGCGAAAAAACAAAACTGGGAAGAAATTTGCACGTCACCTGACAGGAGGTCTTGCTGTGCCAGAGAAAACAATCACTGATTTCAGAAACAGCTCCTTACCCCTTTGCCTGCCAGCCATTGCAATGGCTGAAAGTTTTGAACTGCTAAATGAAGATAATTCTAGGGTAGCATCAATTGTCCTGTAACATGCCCTTACCTCACCATGTCAATCCAATTTATTACATAATTCTCAGCCCCTGTCCTTCTCTCAGCAGGAATACTGCACTGGCAGCTGGCTGGAAAATTAGCCAAGTGAATCTTTGGCTGCATCTCTCTCTGCCCTAGGCTAATGAGAAAATTGAACTGTGATTCTTTCAATCTGTCTCCTCATTAGGCTAGCAGCACATTTTACTTTCTCAGGGGTGGCTTCAGGACTCTGTGCAGTCTGAATTGTTATCTGTGCTCATTAACATTCAGGGAAGCAGTTCAGGAGGTCAAGGGTCAGAGGGAAAAGCTAGACAGTTCCTGTTTAACAGCTGAGGATAGCCAGCTTCAATATCAGTCAGTTGATTGCTTCAGTATCAAACTATATTAACCCTTGTCAGTGCAGAACTGGCCTACAGCTAGCTGACTGTCATGTATACAAGAGAGGTGTTGTTGACCTACCAAATCCTTTCGTAATATGACTCATTAGCAGACAAGGGAAATACATGATGATTGTACATTTTATAAAAGGTAAAAGAAATCAGTGAAGAAGTTTGGGTGCAGGATAACAAAATGCTACAGGCTAGAAAAGGGACAACCCCTAAGATAGTCCAGGCTTCCGTTTGAAAATTCTCCATTTAATAATACAAAGGAGGCGACTAAAATACAAATGAGCAAAGGTTGCTCTGCATATCAACACTGACGGGATGGTAAACAGTGTGACACACAATGCACAATTCCAGGCTATTATTTACTAATGCGAATGGAATGGCACATTACTCACGTGTCCAGGAGCAGATTACTCAGGCAAGCCCAAATGAGAGCGAATGGAACCTTTATGGTATACCACTCTGTCATGTGTTTGGTACATTCCACATACATTACAGCAAAACAATTATCGGAACGTTTTGGAGAGTTTTTAAATTTTTGTATGGGACTATTTCTGTATCCTGCCCTTTGCAAAGCCAGGTGTCTTAGTTATTTCCAGTCCAACTGTGCAAGGCTCAGAAAAAGCAAGCCGTAAACCCTCTAAAAATGACCTGAAATAGCTTTTCTAGACATAAGTGTCCTGGCCAATGATTGAGAAGTCTGACTACCTATGAGTATGGGGGTCAGTTTGCCGGTCACATATACCACCACACATCGTGGAGTCAGTTACTGATGATTATATAAACCCTATGCTTGTTAAAAGGGGAGAGGAGTTGGTTAATGAACTAATCAGGATGGCTGCAGTGTGACTAGATCCTAAAGTAACTGATGCTTTATAAATACCTTAAGTAGACTAGATAAACCTTTTGGCTGGGCCTCCCCTGCTAGAAAAGGCTGAGGTAGCAGGTGTTGAGGAAAGAAACACAGGATGAGAACAAAGGGTCATTTATTCTCGCTCAACCATTCTAGTCACACACACGCACACCTCCAAGTTCTCAGTGAGCTCCTAAGCCAGAAAACAAGCCATGATTTTCAAGTGCTTGTAAGAGCTATTAATTCTATTTTTATCTTTCCCTGTAACAAAAGCTTTCCAATAGCAGCAACATTACCCACTAGATAGGTTTTAATAACATAATTGCCCTATAATCCCATTTTTATTGCATGGTTTGCAGTTGTTTGATGTCTGGCCTGGTTAATAAATGTTACAATTGTATTCTGTCCAGCTCCTTCATATTTAAAGGTGTAGCCCTTCAGAGCACCCCTGTGACGTACATTTCCCAAGACAGAACTAGCCTGTTGTAGAGTGTGCTGTTCTGACCTATTATCTGGATGACAAGATAGCATTAAAAGAAAGACACCTCACAGCATAGTGAAAGTATTAGCTTAGTACAAGACAAGCTAAGAGATTAATATTGGGGGTCAGGTATCAGAGGGGTAGCCGTGTTAGTCTGTATCCACAAAAACAACGAGGAGTCCAGTGGCACCTTAAAGACTAACAGATTTATTTGGGCATACGCTTTTGTGGGTAGCTTATGCCCAAATAAATCACGTTAGTCTTTAAGATGCCACCAGAATCCTCGTAGTATTTGGGAGTAAACTTGGGTTGATGTTCAGATTACATCTGATGGGCAAAGCTTTATATCAAGACATCTGGGAACACAGTCTGTGACGAAGTTGGTTTTTTAAAAAAATCTTTTAAATTAAGAGGTCCAGGAAATGAGGGCATCAATCACCATAAACCAACCCAAGGAACAAAAAGCCACAAAAGTCCATAGAAGTGACCAGTCATGAAGCGTTCAGCCTGGGAGATGTGGTGCTGATTCAGGGTTTATGAGACGCTTCCATCAGCAAGGTTCCTACAGCTCCGTGGCCAAATATCAAAGCTGTCCTTCCTTGTTGAAGAGAAATGGAGCTACCACCCCCTGCCCTCTCCTACCAGGGATGAATCGCCAATAGGGCATGGCTGCAAACACCATGTGCCACTGCTTAAGCCCTAAACGTGATCATTCCAATAAGCCTGCTTTTCAGTTTCATATATAACCCCGTGCTACTGACAAGTTTTGGGAATTAGAAGCACGTTGGCTCCTGGAGGTATATAGTTGGATGGTATAGCATAGCAGCTTCTAAGTTTCCTGCCTGCCAGTCCACAGGCAGTAATGAGAAAAAAGGCAAGTCTTTCCTTCGCTTAGCCTGGGGTTGCAGAACCAGGAAGAACAAGTTCCATACTGGAAGCCCAAGCAAAAGGAGATAATGCCAGTGGAAAGCTAGAAGCCTATTTTCTGAGTGATCTCTTTTTTCTGGATATCACAGTCATTGTTTTCTTTCCATTGTTGTCTTTGTAGTTGTGAACTCCTGTGCACAGAACAGGAGGCAGAATAAAACTCATTTCACCATAAAAATAATCTCTCTCTCCGGGTCTGGATTGAGCATTACAAACTGTAGGCTCATGTCTGGGACCACAACTCCTGAAGTCATGTAATTACATCAGAATCAATTTTCTTTTTTTTTTAAAAAGCAAGTCTCTAGCCCAATGGTTGTGAAGAAAAGTTTCACTGTAACTTACCTGGGCCTGCAGAGAGTCTGAGACAAAAGCTCTGAGCAGTATGAATTGCCCCAGGCATCTCAATAGGATGTTAACACCAATACTCACTGCTCTTAGTTGGCCCTACCAACACCTCTCCAACAGAGGACTGTGTGTCTGGCAGGAAGAGACGAGCGCATCAATCCCATCCCATCCACCCAAGCAGATATTCCAGCCTTTGAGGTGTAAGTACTGAGGTGTCCCTGGTGCCAATCTTAGAGAGGGAGAAGGTGGCATCTGCTCCTACTCCTGGGGGCCGGGGAGGAAAGGGGCACCATGCCATTGCCTGCGACTCTCTGGGGGTGGGGACCACTGTCATCACCACTCCAAGTGTATGGGTGGGGGTGCATGTTGTGTTTAGGTCCCTGCATTGACTTAATCCAGCCCTGTCTCTCCCTCTCTAAATCCACACCTGAGAGTTCCCAGAAGACACTGTCAGGATATTTGGGTCACAGGCAGCTACAGTGAAATTTTCAGTTGTCCTACATTCCATCTGGATAATATTTGTCCATTATACTGTCCTTTCATTTATAGATCGAAAATGTAATAATAGTAGCAGTTGGCACTTATATAGCTCCTTTCATGCAAATGTCCAAGTGCCTTACCTAGTGAGTAAATACCTCTATTTTACAGATAGGGAAACTGATGCACAGGAAGGATAAGTGGGTCAGTGAGGACACATGACAAGAGGTAAGGTCAATATTAGAAAGCAGGACCCCCTCGTACACCAGTCCTGCTCCAAACATTGTCACACCATTTCCTTAGGTTAAAAAAAGTCTCCCTAGGCTCAGCTCACAGAAAAGGGGAAAACCTAAACATAGGAGAATGCATCTCAGAAGTCCTCACTCTTCATTACTATTGCGATTTCACTTTCTGGTGGGGGGGAGAGAGAGAGAGAGAAGATAATGAGACTTACAATAAATCTCACAATCAGTTCGTTATGCAACATCTGTCTAAGCAGCCCCAAACAAGAGACTTTTATAAAGTGAAATTCAAGTGTCATATAGAGTAGGTATGAAAACAAGGATGTCACAACATAGACACATACAGTGTCTGAGTCTCTAACTGTAAATTACTAAAACAAAGTTGATCACCCAACAACCCAAACCTGAGAATCTTAAAGATAAAGAGACAGATGCTTGGGAGTTGTAAATTGACATAATTCTATTGTCTTCACTAGAGCTATGTGGATTTTACACCAGCTAAAAATCTGGTGCAAAATTTTTTAGTGAGATTATCAAATATGTCTCTGCCAAGATCCTCTTCAGCCTCTTGCTCTAGCCATGATAGACGTTTTGCATCTTAAAACAACATGCTGCCCACAGAAATATTTATTTGAGCACCACATAGCAGAACTCAGACTGTGCAGGGTAGAGCACAGTAGTTTGTGCTCCAGTTGCCAAAAATTCCGCACTAAGAATAACAACCTTATGGGTTTGGTGCCGAATTTGGAGGGAAACATGCTCCCTGGAAGAAAATGGGTTAAAAGATTTCATTATAATTAACCCCCCCCCCCCCAAGTCACCAATACACAATTGGGAGCAAAGGTATTGGACATATTTTGGGGCTAATTTTAGCTTTGGCATGGTCTCTGCCTTCCCATGAACATATGTTGTGCAAAAGCAGGCGCCTGGCTCACACTCAGCCTGAGAAGGTGATTAGAGTTTTGCTTCAATAGTAGTCCCAAGGTGTGACCAAACCTAGTAAGGTCCAGACTTTTAGCTCCTGCCTTCAACCCCACAGCCTGTAAGTCTTCAGCTTTAGCAGTATTATCACTTAGCCCCTATTTTCTATCTTCAGTATACCAGGTACCATTTGTAAGATCTCTTGACAAGTTTCTTTGATGGCTGTCACACTCACTAGGCTTGGTGATAAGGCATCCAGTATTGTCAGATCTTTTAATTGCATTAAATCCAGTCTAAGGACAGCCCCAGGTGCTCTATTCCAGATAAGATGGATTCCCCAGTTAAACATACATGACATGAGGAAGAATGATATGCAGCAATAGCAGGATAATCATGGTTGCTTCCTTCCCTGTACCACCAATAGGTGACTTAAAAAGCTGGCCAATGGACTTCTGTGGCAACTTTAATCATAAGGGTTATAGCTACCACACAGGAAACCAGGTGCCTGGTACAGCCTCAGGTGATTGATCTCTCTCACCTGCACTAAAGAAGGCTGGTTTTATTTTTTTAATGTTTTGGTTTTTTAACTACAGCAACCATGGACCAAAGTAGCAAAATCTCATAGGCCAACATTAAAGTTCATAAATGTACTTTAATGGTTAGTATCAACCAACCAATGCTTTATAATGTGACAGAAATGGTTCACCATCCAGCTAACAAAATAAAAATAATGTCCAGGTACTTTTTAGTTTGTTGGAGCTTTGGTTTGAAACATTCCAGAACTCAAGGGGTATATTTATGTCTGATGTGTTCAAAACCACAACAAATTTCAATAAAATCAACTTAAATGAGACTCTAAACAGGAAAGAATAACTTTCGAAATGGTGGTGTTGTTTGTTTGACTGAGTTTATGTTACAGCATGCTGTATAGACAAACACCCTGGTTTTGTGTGTCTATATTTATCCTTTAGCAGTGCAGCATAACGTGAAAAAGATCTTTCAGCTCTTGCACTGGGAACGGACTCAAAGACAACTGCAATATTTGTCAAATCTGGAAAACATTCTGTGAAATCTGCCAGAGCTGAATGATGATGTTTTTCATTCGGCCTGACAGAACTGATTTCTTGCATGTACCTTCTAAATGAGCGATTTTCAGCGATGTTTGCATTTTATGTTTTTTCCAGAGTTTAGGTGGTTAGCAGGAAACAGTTAATTTCACATTTCTGTGATATATAATGTGAGGTCTGTGAAAATAACAGCCTGAAACTCCACAAATGGTGGGTCTGAGGTTTGAAAGCTCATAGCCAGAACCTATTTCTATAGGTTCTGCAATAGGGAATTCCAAAGAAGCATTAATATACAAAGTAGCCGGATGAAACAAGTAGAGAGGATGCATACCACCAGCAGGGAGATTCTCAGATGCTGATAAGCAAGAAGCAGCAGTAGGAAAAGGGCTAAGGGTTTCTGCTGCTTTCCACATTAGTTGTGCAGAAAGAATGTTTTTGCTTTCAGAGTTAATAGTAATTTAACAGAAAACAGAGCAGAGTACGTGCACTGTACCACAGACACAGTAAACTATTTTCAGATTGGATTTTAGAGCAGCCATTTTCTAGAGAAATTGCCTCTTGTTTTAAGATCATAGAATCATAGAAGATTAGGGTTGGAAGAGACCTCAGGAGGTCATCTAGTCCAACCCCTTGCTCAAAGCAGGACCAACACCAACTAAATCATCCCAGACAGGGCTTTGTCAAACCGGGCCTTAAAAACTGCTTGGTAATCCATTCAAGTGCTTCACCACCCTCTTAGTGAAATAGTGTTTCCTAATATCCAACCTAGACTCCCCCACTTCAACTTGAGACCATTGCTCCTTGTTCTGTCATCTGCCACCACTGAGAACAGCCTAGCTCCATCCTCTTTGCAAGCTCCCTTCAGGTAGTTGAAGTCTGCTATCAAATCCCACCCCCTTCTCCCCCCACTCTTCTCTTCTGCAGACTAAAGAAGCCCAGTTCCCACAGCCTCTTCTCATAAGTCATGTGTTCCAGCCCCCTAATCATTCTGGTTGCCCTCCACTGGACTCGCTCCAATTTGTCCACATTCTTTCTGTAGTGGGGGGCCCAAAACTGAACACAGTACTCCAGATGTGGTCTCACCAGTGCCGAATAGAGGGGAATAATCACTTCCCCTGATCTGTTGGCAACGCTCCTCCTAATGCAGCCCAATATGCCATTAGCCTTCCAACAAGGCCACACTGTTGACTTATATCCAGCTTCTCATCCACTGTAATCCCCAGGTCCTTTTCTGCAGAACTGCTGCCTAGCCATTTGGTCCCTAGTCTGTAGCGGTGCATGGGATTCTTCCGTCCTAAGTGCAGGACTCTGCACTTGTCCTTGTTGAACCTCATCAGATTTCTTTTGGCCCAATCCTCCAATTTGTCTAGGTCCCTCTGGACCCTATCCCTACCCTCCAGTGTATTTACCTCTCCCCGAGCTTAGTGTCATCCACGAATTTGCTGAGGCTGCAATCCCATCGTCCAGATCATTCCGGAAAATGTTGAACAAAACTGGCCCCAGGACCGACCCCTGGACCACGCCGCTTGATATCGACTGCCAACTAGACATCAAGCCGTTGATCACTACCCGTTGAGCCTGCCAGTCTAGCCAGCTGTCTATCCACCTTACAGATCAACCATCCAAGGGTTTTTTTTCCAGCAGTTTGTACAATGGGCTTTGGCAAAAGTCACAGAGAAGAAAATTGGAAGGATGAGGTGGCAATACAGATTCTAAACTGTATGTGCTTCATACAGGAGGCCGAGTGGTTAGATTTTTGTTTCTGACTTCCCACCTAATAATGGTAAAACTAACGACTATGGAAAATGTTCCATACACATATTTTTACTTAGGATGTTTGACTCTAGTAGTGAAATTGTTTTTTTGAGACCCATGTTTGATACAAGAAATGAAAAGCCCTGCCAAAACACAGGAACTCATTTTAGCTGAGCTATTAAAGCCAGATATATTGAGCTGCCTCTAAGCATTACACAATAGCTATATTCTCAAATCCTCTTTTTAAAGGTTGCCTCGCTATTAGCAAAGTTAGGAAGGGTCAAAAGCAATAACACAGGAATGATATAAGACTAAAGCTCTGTAACATTCCCTCTCTCTCTTTTCTCCAGCAAAAACCTGATCTTTGCTGGCTTAGCCGTGTACTGGAACTTAGTATTTTGGTCCTTTTATCAGCAATATATGCATTTATAAGACTAAGAATACAATGAAACCCTCCCAATGTTTACATTTAACACACAAATATTGACTAGTGTGATTAGAAGGAAATGTTTGCAAGTTGTCTATCTCTGTGTGTCTTTTGACACAATTAAAAATGGTATATATAAAAAAGCAGCTAAATGAACAAAAATAGGTAAATGCTATAGCTGAAAGGTGTTGAAATGGGAGCAAGGAGTTGCAGATGACAAAACAGGAAAGACAGTAGAAGTTTACACTTCAGCACTTCACTGAAAGAAGCTTAGGAAGCAAAAGAGAACAAACAGAAAACAAACTGTTTGCAGAATTGGGGCTTTACTGTATTTTTTTTATACATACATATTCTCGATTCTCTGAAAGGAATATCACTGCGTTGCCACTTAGCTCTCAAACGTTGTTGTGAATTTTATCCAGTGTAATTTCCTTCACGATTCTTGTTAAAGTTTGCAGAAACATTGGCCTGTTTGTTTGGAGAGCAGGGGAAGCAAGGTAGAGTAAAGCTGCGGTGGTTCTCCTTCCCAAAGACCTACCGAAACAACAGGGTTAACACACAGAGATTTCGAGCTCGATGTTGAAGAAACATACAGGTAACTTTACTCTCCTGAGTAGTCCCATTAAATTACATAGGCCTACTTACTGGAGTAAAGATACTCACAGACTTCATGGTTGCAGGATTCTGACCTTATTGTGTCTTCTTGACGGTAATTTATTTTTATATTTTTGAGGAGGATGAAAAACATTTGTTTGTATTGATTTCCATAGTCCACTAACTGCATCTTTTCCAAGTGATAATTCAGGTACCAGTGAATTAAATTAGCAGTGAGATCCACAATGGGGTACTCAGAAATCATAAAGTCTGATGCAGATTTATATTAGGTGTGATCATGGGTGTGATGAACCTCTCCAGAGGCAGATTAAGGTTTCGTGGGGCTTTGGGCCAGAACAAATGGGAGGCTCTCTCCCCACTCTCTTCTGCCTGTGGCCCCGCCCCCTTTCCACTCCTTCCACCTATGGCCCCGCCCACAACCCCACACTGTTCTGCCCCTTCCCTCTGCATCCCCACCCTTTTTTCTCCCACTGTCCTGCCCCATTCCACACACACCCCCACTGTGGCCCCTCCATTTGCTCCTTTCTGCCCCCCCTCCCGCATGGCCCCAAGACCAGAGAAGCTCTTCCCCCAGCCCACACCAAGATCCTGGGGCCTCAGCGGGGAGTTAGAACTCTTGCAGCCCTGAGGCCGCGGCAGGGAGCCAAAGCTCCTCCAGTGCCGGGACCACAGCAGGGGTCCGGGCACTGGGGCTTTCCCTGCCACCCCGTACTTCTGTGTGGGATGGGGATCAGGGCGCTGGGGCTTCTCACACCCGGCGTGCCCAGCACCAGGCCTACTAGTGCCTCCCCATACTGTGGGGGCACTAACTAAAGTGAAGGACATGTGACCTCCCCAGGTGTCTCCTCCCTGCCCTGCCCCCAGCCAGGGCCTGGACTCTTCCCCGCCCCATGTTACCTGTGCAGGGAAGGGGCTTTGTCCTCCTGCTGCTCTGGCTACTCCCCGCCCACCCAGCACATTTGGCTGCCCCTCGCCATCCCTGGCGGCCAGGCCCGGGTGGGGAATGGGAACGGAACCACTCCCAGGCTCTGCTCCATGCAGCATAGCCAGTTGCCTGGGGGAGAGCCTGGCTCGGGAGGGGCAGCAGCCCACTCCCTGCCCAGGCTTGGCTCCTGGGGACAGGGGCTGAACATGCCGGAGGGCAGGGGAGTGGAGGGGAAGGGGCTCCCAATGTCCCCAGAAGCTGATCCTGGGCAGGGAATGGGCTGCCACTCCTCCGCAGCCAGGCTTTCTTCCAGGCAGCAGCTGCAGGCAGCATCCCAGTGTGGCTGCAGAAGCTCTGGCCCTGCCCCTTCCTCTCACCGCCCAGCACTGCTGCCGGGGACCAGGGTCTAGGGGTGTGGAGACTTACCCCACCCCACCCTGGCACTTGTTTACTGGGGGCAGGGTGCCCATTTTTCCTGGGGCCCCCAATTTTCCAGGGCCCCTGGGCACAGGCCCCATGGGCCCAGTGAATAATCCACCAATGAGCCTCTCACATGCTAGCAAAGGACTTTGAGATTGTCAGAAATTTCCTTAAACTGAAAAAAAGCCAAGAAGTGCCTGAAGGAAAGCTATTATTATGAGATTCCATTATTATGGTTCTAGAGCCATTATAAAGTAACTTCTGTTTCTGTGTTGTTGATCGGAGCCACAACTGTAACAAATCTATTGATTTCTTTATATTCAACAGAGCAGTTATGGCAAATTGAGAGTTGTACAAGTCGAGGGAACTGGCAGTATTGATTAGCTGAGGGTGTCTCAATGAATTACCATAACAAATCTCCTAAAGTCACTTTGTATTGGGACTCTACACTGATTTACTCCTTTTGCTTGGTATTTTTTTCCCTCCATTCTGTAGCTTATCTTTAATCTCCACCCCATCCTCATTGCTTAGCTGTCCCACTTCTTCTTTCCTTGTTTTCTTTTTATTTATGCAGCTATAGAACCTTTTACTATTAGTTTACTATTAGTTTTAATTCCCTTTGCAAGGTCCAACTCTGCTTGGCTTTTGGCAGTCCTCACCTTAACCCTACACTTTCTGACCTCCAAGAAGTACCTTCCTTGATGATACAGCCCATCTTCCATTCCTTCTAGGCTTTCTGCTTTCTCTTAATCACCTGATTGAGATGCTTGGTCTGCAACCCTTCCCTGAATTTCCCCCCTTGTTTGGGATGCAGGCTTCAGATAGTTTCTGCAACTTTGACTTAAAGTAATTCCAAGCCAACTCCACATTCAGATCCTTGAGTTCTTTGGTCCAGTTCACTTTCTTTAAATTCCCTTAATTTTTTCAAGTTAGCTCTTTTGAAATAAAGGACCCTAGTTGCAAATCTATTTTTTTAATCCTTCCATTTAATTTAAACTGAATTAGCTCATGATCACTCAAACCAAGTGTGACGTTGCACTCCATATGTTTTATGGAAATATGTTTATAAGCGTGAATATGATGTAACTGGAATGACTATGCTTCATGCAAAAGGTCTCTTATAAGGTATCATCACAAAGCTTATGATCTACTGAGTGTATTAATTCTATTTATTTGCATGTTAAGTGGAAGCCATTAAGGGTGCTTCAGAATCAATGAACTGTGAATGGGTTTGTTTACCAGCAAGCCTTCCTATTTCGTGTCTTCCAGCTGCTAGGTAATGAAGAAGGGGGGTCTTACAGTAACATGTGATCATATCACCTGAATTTGAATCCAGCTTTAACCTGATCCTTTTGCATTCAGAAGGAGGGATGGGAACCCAGAGAGAGACAAAGGATTCCTGTCTTGTGCCAAAGATATAAAAGGGGGTGGAACAGAACAAAGGGTGCTGCCAGTCATGAGAAATCCCTGAATTACCACCTGAGCTGGAACTAACAAGGGCTGTACCAGGGGAAAGGATTGGGCCCAGATTAGGGAGGAGTCTAGTCTGTGAAAGAAGTTTATTGGAACATCTCTGAGGGTGAGATTTACCTGTATTCAGTTTCTTAGCCCTGGTCTACACTACGAGTTTTGGTCAAATTTATCAGCGTTAAATCGATTTAACCCTGCACCTGTCCACACTACGAAGCCATTTTTGTTGACTTAATGGGCTCTTAAAATCGATTTCTGTACTTCTCCCCACTGAGGGGATTAGCGCTGAAATTGACATTGCCAGGTCGAATTTGGGTTAGTGTGGACGCAATTTGACGGTATTGGCCTCTGGAAGCAATCCCACAGTGCTCCATTGTGACCGCTCTGGACAGCACTCTCAACTCAGATGCATTGACCAGGTACACAGGAAAAGCCCTGTAAACTTTTGAATTTCATTTCCTGTTTGGCCACCATGGTGTGACCACGCAGAGCTCATCAGCAGAGATGACCATGGAGTCCCAGAATCGCAAAAGAGCTCCAGCATGGACTGAACAGGAGGTACTGGACCTTATCGCTGTATGAGGAGATGAATCCGTGCTATCAGAACTCCGTTCCAAAAGATGAAATGCCAAAATATTTGAAAAAATCTCCAAGGGCATGAAGGACAGAGGCTATCACAGGGACCCGCAGCAGTGCTGCATGAAACTTAAGGAGTTCAGACAAGCCTACCAAAAAACCCAAGAGGCAAATGCCCAATCGGGATCAGAGCCCCAGACATGCCGCTTCTATGATGATCTGCATGCAATTCTTGGGGGTGCCCCTACAACTGTCCCACACCTGTATGTGGACTCCTGCAAGGGACTCTCAAGCAACATGAATGAGAATTTTGGGGATGAGGAAGATGATGAGAAGGGGGAGGTTGAAGATAGCACACACCAGGAAAGTGGAGAAACTATTCTCCCCAACAGCCAGGAACTGTTTATCACCCTGGAGCCAATACCCTCCCAATCCGGGCTCCCAGACCTTGAAGGCAAGAAGGCACCTGTGGTGAGTGTACCTTTGTAAATATAATACCCCATTTAAAAGCAAGTGTGTTTAATGATTAATTTGCCCTGAAGGCTTGGGATGCATTTGCAGCCAATACAGCTACTGGAAAAGTCTGCTAATGTGTCTGGGGATGGGGCGGAAATCCTCCAGGGACATCTCAATGAATCTGTCCTGGAGGTACTCCCAAAGCCTTTGCAAAAGGTTTCTGGGGAGGGCAGCCTGATTGTGTCCTCCATGGTAGGACGCTTTACCACGGCAGGCCAGTAGCACGTAGTCTGGAATCATTGCATAAGAAAGCATGGCAGCGTGTGGTCCCAGTATTTGCTGGCATTCAAGCAACATCCATTCTTTATCTCTCTGTGTTATCCTCAGGAGAGTGATATCATTCATGGTCACCTGGTTGAAATAGGGGAATTTATTAAGGGGACATCAGAGGTGGCTGTTCCTGCTGGGCTTTTTGCCTGTGACTGAAAAGAAATCATCCCCGCTGTTAGCCATGTGGTGGGGGGAGGGGTGAAGCTTTCATCCCAGAGAATTGGGTGTGGGAGGAGGGTTAGTTGAGTTTGTGCTGCATGTTAATCCGAAAGCATCAGCCTCTCCTTTTAAATGGCCAATGTGTCTTTTTCAATTTTAATCTCCCTTTTTTTCCACCTGCAGCTGCAAATGTTTCAATGCTGTGACTATCATCTCCATGCCAGAGGCTAGTGCAGATAAGAAGGTGAAAAAAACGCACTTGTGATGAAATGTTCTCTGAGCTCATGCAGTCCTCCCAAACTGAAAAAGCCCAGCAGAATGCATGGAGGCAGACAATGGCAGAGTACAGGAAAGCACAAAATGAACGTAAGGACAGGAGCGACGCGCAAGAGGATAGATGGTTGGAGCAATAGGAGAGGTGGCGGGATCAAGAGGAAAGGTGGCAGGATGCAATGCTGAGGCTACTGGAGGATCAAACTGATATGCTCCGGCGTATGGTTGAGGTGCAGGAAAGGCACAGACTGCCACTGCAGCCCCTATGTAACCAACCTCCCTCCTCCCCAAGTTCCACCCAGATGCCCAAGAACGTGGTGGGTGGAAGCCTTCCGGGCACCCAACCACTCCACCACAGAGGACTGCCCAAGCAACAGAAGGCTGGCATTCAATAAGTTTTGAAGTGCAGTGTGGCCTTGTCCTTCCCTCCTCCCCTCATCCACCACCCCATCCGGTGCTTCTTTCCTCCCTCACCCCTCCCTGGCTACCTTGGCAGTTATCCCCCTATTTGTGTGACAAATTAATAAAGAATGCATGAAGTTGAAACAACAATGACTTTATTGCCTCTGCAAGTGGTGATCGAAGGGGGGAGGGGAGGGCGGTTGGCTTTCAGGGAAGTAGAGTGAACCAAGGGGGCGGGTTTTCATCAAGGAGAAACAAAGAGAACAGTCACACTGTAGCCTGGTCAGCCATGAAACTGGTTTTCAAAGCCTCTCTGACGTGCAGCATGCCCTGCTGTGCTCTTCTAACTGCCCTGGTGTCTGGCTGCACATAATAAGTGGCCAGGCGATTTGCCTCAACTTCCCACCCCGCCATAAACATCTCTCCCATACTCTCACAGATATTGTGGAGCACACAGCAAGCAGTAATAACAATGGGAATATTGGTTTCACTGAGGTCTAACCGAGTCGGTAAACTGCACCAGCGCACTTTTAAACGTCCAAATGCACATTCTACCACCATGCTGCACTTGCTCAGCCTATAGTTGAACAGCTCCTGACTACTGTCCAGGGTGCCTGTGTATGGCTTCATAAGCCATGGGATTAAGGGGTAGGCTGGGTCCCCAAGGATAACTATAGGCAATTCAACATCCCCAACAGTTATTTTCTGGTCTGAAAAAACAGCTGTTCATACAGACCAGAGTTCCTGAAGATGCGAAAGGTCATGTTTCTTTCCTGGCCATCCCACGTTGATATTGGTGAAACATCCCTTGTGATCCACCAGTGCTTGCAGCACCATTGAAAAGTACCCCTTTCGGTTTATATACTGGCTGCCTTGGTGGTCCGGTCCCAAGATAGGGATATGTATTCCGTCTATCGCCCCACCACAGTTAGGGAATCCCATTGCAGCAAAGCCATCCACTATGACCTGCACTTTTCCCAGAGTCACTACCCTTGATAGCAGCAGCTCAGTGATTGCATTGGCTACTTGCATCACAGCAGCCCCCACCGAAGATTTGCCCACTCCAAATTGATTCCTGACTGACCGGTAGCTGTCTGGCGTTGCAAGCTTCCAGAGGGCTATTGCCACTCACTTGTGAACTGTGAGGGCTGCTCTCATCTTGGTATTCTTGCACCTTAGGGCAACAGAAAGCAAGTCACAAAGTTCTATGAAAGTGCCCTTATGCATGTGAAAGTTTCACAGCCACTGGGAATCATCCCAGACCTGCAACACTATGCGGTCCCAGCAGCCTCTGCTTGTTTCCTGGGCCCAGAATCAGCATTCCATGGCATGATCCTGCCCCATTGCCACCAGGATAGCCAAACTGCCAGGGCCCATGCTTTGGGAGAAGTCTGTGTCCATGTACTCCTCACTCTCATCACCATGCTGCCATTGCCTCCTCACCTGCTTTTGCAGGTTCTGGTTCTGCATATACTGCATGATAATGCGTGATGTGTTTACAATGCTAATAATTGCCGCGGTGATCTGAGCGGGCTCTATGCTTGCTGTGGTATGGCGTCTGCAGGAGAGCAGAGTTGCAGGGGAAGCGGTGATTGGATGACCAGTGTTGCAGACCTACTGCACCGTCTGCTGCCAGGACACAACAGTTGAGCGGGCTGCACACTTGCCGTGGTATGGCGAGACAAGAGCAGCCAAGCAGAGTTGCAGAGGAAGCGGCCCTGCGAGACCACCAGGAGAGCAGAGTGCCAGCGGAAGCAGTGGATGACGATGGTCATACAGAGGACCTGCAAGGTGGCTTCATAGCATCAGGAGAGCAGAGTGGCAGTGGAAATGGTGGATGACGATTATGATTAGTAGTCCTACTGCACCATCTGCTGAAAGCAGTATGGTGCCCGCATGGAAAAAAGGTGCAAAATGATTGTCTGCTGTTGCTTTCACGGCGGGAGAGGTGACTGACAACATGTACCCAAAACCATCCATGACAATGTTTTTGCCCCATCAGGCATTGGGAGCTTAACCCCGAATTCCAATGGGTGGTGGAGACTGTGGGAACTGTGGGATAGCTACCCACAGTGCAACGCTCCGAAAGTCGACGCTACCCTCTGTACTGTAGATGCACTCCGCCGACTTAATGTGCTTAGTGCATTAGTGTGGGGACAGACACAATCGACTGTATAAAATCGCTTTCTAAAAAATCGCCTTCTATAAATTTGACCTAATTTCATAGTGTAGACATACCCTTGATGTATTAGGCTTAGACTTGCGTGTTTTATTTTATTTTGCTTGGTAACTTACTTTGTTCTGTCTGTTATTACTTAGAACCACTTAAATCCTACTTTTTATACTTAATAAAATCACTTTTATTAATTGACCCAGAGTAAGTGATTAATACCTGGGGGAGCAAAGAGCTGTGCATCTCTCTCTATCAGTGTTATAGCGGGTGGACAATTTATGACTTTACCCTGTATAAACTTTATACAGAGTAAAACTGATTTATTTTGGGTTTGGATCCCATTGGGAGCTGGGTGTCTGGGTGCTGGAGACAGGAGCACTTGCTGAGCTGTTTTCAGTTTAGTCTGCAGCTTTGGGGGCGTGTTTCAGATCCTGAATCTGTGTTCAAGCCAGCTAGCGTGTCTGGCTCAACAAGGCAGGGTTCTAAAATCCCAAGCTGGCAAAGAAAACGGGCTCAGAGGCAGTCTCAGAACATCAGGTGACAGTCCCAAGGGGGTCTCTGTGACCCAATCCATCACACCAAGGTTGTCCTCTACAACCAGTTTTTCCATGAGGTCCTCACTACTCACCAATATCAAATCTAAAATGGCATCACCTTTTGTTGGTTCAGCAGCTATTTGGTGAAGAAATCTGTCAGCTATCACATCCAGGAATAGCTGGGCCCTACTATTATTAGGACCCTACTATTACTTGTCTTCCAATCGATATCGGGGAAGTCAAGGTCACCCATAATCACATAATTCCCAGTAGTATTTATTTCATCCATATCCAAATCAGATCCTGGAGGTCTGTAGCACACCCCAGCACTTAGGCCAGGGGAACCTCAGTCGTTTTCGTCACCAAAGTAATTTTGGCCCAAACAGACTCTGTCTTATCCATTCCATCACTTCTAATTTCTTTACAGCCTACCTCATCATTAATATACACTGCTACTCCACCACCATTGCCTTTATTTCTGTCTTTCATGAACAGCACATAGCCTTCAATACCTGTACTATTATTCCACATGTTTCTGTTATCCCTATAATATCTGGTTTCACTTCCCAGTAGTTCTAATTCCTCCATTTTGTTATCCAGGCTCTTGAATTGGTGTACAAACATCTTACTTGTTGCTCCTTGGCTTTGCCCACATTCCTCACCCAATTGGGTACAGTGATTCTACTGCCAGTGTCGCCTGCCTGGCAATTATTGCTAAACAACATGTTTTCATGGTTACCAGCGAATGAGAATCAACCGTTCTTGAGGAAAATAACTAAACAGTATATATGCAAAACACAATTAAAATTGATTATTTAAATCAAGGTTTCCTACTTTAATCATGATTAAAATCAGTGATTTAAATTGCTTTAATTTAAATCAATCCACCCTGTAAACAAGGGGCAAGGCAGTAGAGAATCAGGTCCCATATTTCAAGCAGATACAGTAATTTCCTGTTGCAGGAAAGCTCAGCAGCCTACTAGACAAAGCAAGCCTGCAAAAGAAATTAAAGGTGTTAGTATCTTAAAAGCCCCTTCTTCAAATAAAAGGTCCACAGATCCATTAAAATGGGTACTTCAGCCTGCTTGTACTTAGGGGGCAGAACCAGACAAGTCAGTCACTGGCAACAGGGGAATGCCCCAGCCCATTAAGTTCCCTGTAGCTGATAACTTCCACAACCAGGATAATTCCATTCAACTTTCCTAAATTACCAATTTTGTTAAGTATAGTTTGAAGAAAAACCATAAAAACATCTCCTATTGCAGAAGACCCTGGCGATAATTTCCCCTAATGAAATAAACCTGAACCTTTGAATGTCAATTTTCATTTCTGTTCTCCAGGTTGTACTAGATCTGTCAATCTTATTACTCAGAGAAAAGAAATTTTCAGGTAAGCAAAGATAAATTTTCCTATTCTTCATCATGCTTAAGTACACAGAGCTATCACAATGAGGTTTTTCTCAACTATGTGGGAAAGCAGGATTATAATAAGGTGAATTATATATCCTCCATCTTTCAACCTCACTTAGGTTTGGAGAAGACTGCTACTGAAAAATGGTATTGTTTAAATATTGGATGAATATGCAGAATAGTGTGAATGTATGTACTGATGTCATATGGCAGCCTAGCAAATCTCATTACAGGAGAAATTACTTCTCTATCCTGAGATGTGTCACTGCTCTTTCAGATTGGACTTTATGACTGACAGAAGGAAGAATATTTCTTGAATCTGCTTTGGGAATTAATGCTATGGCAGCTGTAAGAACTATTTGTCTGAATTAAAAGTACACTACTTGGTCTCATCCGAGAAAGCTCCCAACTTCATAAACTTATCTGATTGGAGATAGTAGTTATCAGTAGGGCTACATTAATGGATAAGAAGGATAATGACATCTCCCACAGGGGTTCAATTGGTGTAGTGGGGTCAGGACCAGAATGAGATTCCAAGGTTGTGGTCTATAACCATGTGTGACTGGAATCAGAGTAGATGTCCTAAGGAAGTATTTAACAATAGTGTTTGTACAAAGCATCTTTTTCTTGAACATACTGAGAAAATTATCATTCAAAACCTAGACCTTTTGCTTGAACACTTTCATATACCAGCAATAGTGCCCTCCTGGAGGAACTCCAGGCTATGATTTGGGTAAGCACAGGTAAATTTTCCTGTTGAGTAATACAACACCGAACAAGCAGCAAATGTCAATTAGCAACAATGGTTTCATATCTTAAGAATCATAAATAGCTTTCAGTTATGGCTTATTTTTTATCTCATAACTTCAGTTTTCAGAAATTCCTGCATGAGGTATAAATATGAATAATGTTCCTAGCTGTTGATTGTTGTAACCCATACAAGAGACGTGCACTATCTCACTCTTTCCAGCGAACCCCCTTATCCGCACATGAAACTGAATATCTGAAATCCCCAGGTCAAACAGAGAAATTAAAACAATCATATATAGCACAATATTGTGAGAAATAACTTTTTCTTTAATCTACATAAGCAAAAGAATCTATTTAAAGTGAAAGTTTAAAAAGAATTGAGGTTTCTTTAAAATGAAAAAAGCATAAGCTCAAAGACCATGGGTGTCTCCTAGCTGTAGCTGTATGCTCATTCATGCTGTGATCATGGTTTAGTCACTAGAGGAAAGAAAGCTAGTGACACTGACATAGATTTTCATTTACAGCTGGTACAAAAAATTCCAACTAAACATTTTTTCTTTGGATTTTGTTTCTTCAAAATCCAAACATTTTATGGAAATAGTTTGATTCCAGTGAAGTTCCAAAAGAACTCAGGCAAGGTTCCATTAAAAACCCAATGAGTTTCCTGCCAACTCGCCTGCCCAGCTCCTGGGTAGTTCAGGCTCCATGCTCGTCATCAGCCCACCTGGTGGACCGATACGCAGATCTTTGGCAGCCCAGGGCTTCCAATCTCCTGTTCTGGGGCAGTCTGCCAGGCACTCTGTCCCTGAGTTCGGCACCCCAGGGCTTCTTGAGTCCATGGCAGTCCCTCAGGCAGACTGCCATTGAACCTGGATTCCATTCCTTTTCACAAAGAATTTTTAAATGTTTGGGTTTTTTTCCAAACCAAAATGAAACCAAACGTCATAATATCGAAGTCCTCTACAAAACAGCATTACTTTTCTACACCCAGCTCTACTTTCAATTAATCAGCTGGCTACCAGTGTTAATGAACTAGCCTTCCCTTGAAATGGCAAGTCTTCCTGAAATTATAACTAGACAAAGCAATAGGGTCCCCCACATAGCAAAACCATTGTTTGGAAAGGGTTTGAGAAGGGTTGATTTTTTTTTAAACCAGTTTAAAGGATAATTTTAGGAACTACTGAGGACATCAGTACTGACAGCAAGTTCTAGCTTTAGCCTGAACACTTTCATATACCTGCATTAGAGCCCTAAATGGTTGGCTGAGAAAATGAAATAGAGCTCATGGGTACCAGACAGAAAAAGCCCTTCCCATTAGCCCCAGCTAGCATTTGACATAAGGATTTCTCTGTCTGGTTCACTAATGTGTGGATCCTTTCAAAAAATCTGAAGTTCTGCATTCATGGATTGAGGGAGCCAAGAATAGATAATTGGATCTTGACCTCTGCCAATGGATGTGATAGGGTGCGATGTGGAGGAGCTAACAGGATTTACTGGGTAGGCCTCATGTGAACCCTGGTTCCCTGAAGCAGGTCTGTGCATGAGGTTAGCATTCCCAATAGGTTTCACTAAGAATTGGATTTTCATTTCTGTGACACCACTTGTTTTTGTTTATAGCCATCTTCATCATGGCTTCATCTTCATCTTTTAACATTCCGCTGAGAAGAGACCCTGGGCCTACTTGTCAGATCAAATGGTAATTATTCCCATCAACCATATGCAAAGTGGGAGAACTGTCTGTGGGATGGAAAAATGGAAATTTGAAAACAGGCCTCTTTTAGGAACTTATTCAGATGTTTCAGACTGAGTCCTGCTCCATTTATTCCTGAGTCCCTGCAGCTAGAAGTAGAATAAGGACCAGCCCTCGATAGGGAATGGGTTATTTCTAGAGCCCCATTAAATTCTTTTTAGTTTTTGTACTTTTCCATTTTATGTTTCCAGAAATCATGTCTTGTTTTAGCTGTCAAAAATGTTTTTTTCTTTTTATTACATTTGCATTAATAAAATACTGTACCTCAAATGACCGTGTATAGACAAAAACAGTGTAAAAATGCCACTTATTTATACTACATCATTTTATTAAGCATTAATCATTATTCCATGCCTTGAGACATTCACCAACCACCCCTCCCTCCCACACACCATAGTTAACCACCCCAAAATACCCTGGACATCTCTTTAGGGTTTTCCTCCTCAAAATTTACCCAATACTGCATTCCCCACTTGGTGCCACAAACCCCATGGGACACTGCAGATCCTCCCAAACCCTACTGGTTCCTTTTCCAGCACCCCCCTCCCACCTGCTCCCACTCTATTTAGTCAGGGACCGCTCCCTGGGCACCCTCATCTTCCTTTCTATATTCCCTCTCTGCCATTGAACCTTACCCACCCCATTAACCCCTCCCCCTTTTAATATTTCCCATCCTGCATTGAGTTCCAGGGATCCCCTCCTCTATACCCCTTTATATATTCCCTCTGCCTCACTGAACCCCTAACCCCACCCCTCCAGCCCTGCTCCCCCAGGAGAAGAGGGTGTCAGGTCCTGCTTCCAGGGTGGTGGAGGTCCTTGGCTGGGGGGGGGGGGCGGGGAGGGAGGGGGAAAGGTGGGTTGCAGAGCAAGCCCACCCTGCAGTAGTGGTTCCTGTCTGTGGAGCTGGCCCAATGCCAAACTTTGTGACCTGGCGCAGCACTGGTCATATTTGGCCTGACCATCCCTTTCTCATGATGTTGGCGAGGCAGCCAGGCCAAATTTGAGTGAGTGGTGCTGTGACCCACATGTGCCAGGTCACAATGCCACTCTCTCAAATTTGGCCTGGCTGTCCCACACTTATTACTGTGTACCCTAGGTCACAACTCCCAGAGTGGGGAGCCCAGCCCGGGCCTGCTCTGGGGAGTGGGGAGCCACTGCTGCAAGGTGAGGTTTTTCACTTTGTCATTTTTTACTTCCTTTTGTTTTGTGTTATTTTGCATTTGAGAAGTCCACAGGGTGCTTGCTATAGCACTCTGATCAAAGTAGCTGATGGATGTCTTGGCATTTCCAGGGGGGTGCGTGAAATTGGGAATCGGACAAAACTGTGCTTCTAATTCTTGCACAGTACCATAGAGTGCTCCCTCTGGATATCCAGGGACCTCATTTTGACCAAAGCTGTAGATAATTTTCTACCAAACTGAAAGAACCTGGAACTAATTTCAGGTTTAACTCCTAGTAGGGCTGGTCAGAAGTTATGCTCTGACCTTCTCTCACCAAAGTGGTATTCTCTGTCATACTACAGCAACTTCGTCAACTTGCCACATGCTCTGTAGTCTCTGACAGGAGCTAGGATTGTAAAACTTCTTTTCTGATGTCTATGAACAGCTCCGGCTTTCTGTAACGATCCCCACTGCAACATGAAGAACTGGAAACTGTTTTGCCTGAGCAGCTGATCTCAATGGCAAAGGCCCCCTCAAACCAGCATGAAACAGCTTTGTGCCCCACTGTTTCTTTTCAGGGTGCAGCCATTAGATTATGAGCTATTGTAGGATCAGAGAGTTGATATGGCAACACTGACCACCCATGTAAGCATTGCTTGTGCGAGCACGTGGAGGCTGTTGAATGTCATTTTGCGCATTTATTTCTGTTGGTAGGCAGTGGCCTACAGACCTTTCATGCCCAAGGGAGGGAGCTAAAGTGATACCTGCCCAGACTTGGCTGCCTGCAAAGGGCCTCCATAGTAAAGAGGCCACTGTTTCAGGTACAAGAGTCTCCCCCAGTTAAAAATGCTGAGTCCCTGGCCACCAGAGAAGATAATCACATTTACCTTTGGAAGTGACACCATATTGAATTTGGACTAGTGCACCCCAAAAAAATGTATGACCTTATAAAATGGAGGCCAGGCACCATTAGAAACAAGGAAATGGTGAGCCAAGAGACTCCTCAGTGCCTGCTTGTTCTTCCACATCCGGGCTACTCTCCTTATGACTCTATGGAGAACAGTTTCAAGGCAGAGTTAGAGGTGAAGCTTGGCAGCATGCAGCAGCAGCTAATCTGGCCTGGTTGCCCACCACTGCAACCAGGGGACAGCAGCCCAATCTTTAGGGTGTGGTGACCTAAAGAGGATGACAGCCCATTTCCTAGTATTTTAGGAGTGGCAGGAAATCCCCAGTCCTTTATTATATCGTTCCAGAACACTTGAGGAGGGACAGTTACAGCTTGTTTAGAGCAGCTCTAGCCCTCCTAAGTATTGTTTCACAGTATTTAGTGCTCTGCTGATCCTGTTTTATGATTTGAGCCCTAACTCTGATTTGGCCAGCTGGCCTTCCTCACATAAGAAGGACGAACATCTTCTTCATAAAAAAAAATTAAGTGTGCACCATAGAGGAATCTGCATGGCTTTTTGGGTTGGTCTGTTCTGCATTAATCTGCCATGCTGCATACTATGAAGGTAAACTGGGGAATTGGGTGCTGAGGCTTATCTACCATGCTCCACTCTGTAAAGTGAGCGGGGAACCAGTGCTGAGTTATTTATAGTAGCTTTGGGAGTTTGTCCCTATAATCCTGCCTGAGGGGGCTCAGACATTGCACCAAATATAGTTCAAGTGGCTCAACCTCACTGCCCCCCACAAAGGGGCTGACCTTGTCTCCCCAATAGGGGCCCCATCAGGCAGGAGCACCATTTAAAGCAGGGGGAGGCCAGATGGGGCATGGAGGAGGGGGGTGTTGCATCCCACCACCAGGGGTTGTGATGTAGTGGAATGCATATTTGGGTCCTGCCCTGGCTGGGGTTGGAGAGTGAGCCCATCCTCACCACTCATCCCACAGCAGCTCCTGTCCTTCCAGGCTGGTACCAGCTCCCCATGCTTGCCCATTGGCTCTTGCCACAGCATGCAGGTAAGGCTCGCTCCCTGCAACACTGCACTCTGCCCTCTTCCTGGCCAGAGTACTGCTGGATCGCTTGCTCTGAGCTAGACTGTGGCAGGCCAAAAATTGGTCAGGCCATGGCCCAGTTATCCCCTCCACCTCTGTGGCCTGTGTTCTTAGGGATGGTACTGTGAATTACGAATGGACTGGTAAGCAGCTCTACCCCTTTCTGTTGTATGAAGTATAGATTGTTCTGTATTTCTCCTGGGGCCTAGGCTAGCAGTCCTCTTATAGAGGTGGCAGACTAGAGGCAGGGCTGGGCCTGAAGGTCCCTTATTAGACTTTGAAACATTAGTAGGGTCCAGGCTGTATCCAGTGGCTTCCATCCACAATTTGCAGGGAGGTGGAACAGGAGGAGCAGCAAACTTCCAATCAGAACTATGGCTGCTGGTGGGAGCTCTAGGGATGCTGTATTCATTTTCCACCTGGCACACAGTCCTTCTAGGATTGCTTGCTGCATGGAGATGGAGGAATTTCATGCTCCTGAATCCAATTATTGCAGTCCTGGATGGCTCCTTTCCTTCCCTGGCAAGGAGGCTGAGGCAACTCAGTTGAGAGTGGGCTGGATGGCTGATCATCACACGACCTGAAAGCTGGCCGAGCTCCCTGACTAGACACTCAAAGAAGTGAAACAGGAGACAAAATCCTCTCCTTTTGCCTTTGGAATTTCTTAGCTTAGCTCTCTCCCTGAAGTCTGCAAGGGCACCTATAGCACCAAACCCTTCAGAAAGCAGAGGTGAGGGGACAAACTCCACAAAAGGCAAATACAATCCTGAAAGTTAGATTAGAGGTGAGGCATTCCACTGCTGCCAGGTATGGTTCTGCCCCCTACCTGCACATGCACACCATAATGGGAGCTGCAGTCCTTAGCATAATGAAGAAAGGATGAAAGTAGAGGGAATCAGGTTAAGTCAGCTCCTTCCCTTACATAGGAAAACTAAGGATGAGTGTAGTATACTCTGCCTTAGTTACCTAAGGATTAAGCTGTGACCCCTCTCACCCCTTAAATTTCTGTCAGAAGATAAATGCAATTGTAAATCCTTTCCTTAGTCTTTATTTCCACGATACAGTTAGATTAGTAATATATTTTGCTATTTAAATAGTCATCCACAATAATGAAGTCATTTAATAGGGAAATTAAAAAATACCATGTGCCAAAGTTGTCCCTACTGTACTCCTACTGAAGTCAACAAGGTTACAGTAGATCGATATATGGTACCAAATATCCTACCATACACTGAGTTATGTATTTTCTGAAGTACGTGGCAATTCCTTCACCCTTCCTCAGATCCACATTCCTATACAACATAGGACACGCACAGAAGCCAAAATGGACTTTGCGGTCTCTGTTTGCCTCTCTCTGCTGAATGAATTCCTCCAATAATCATATTTTACAAAATCCAAAAGAAAAAACCCCTCACGCTGCAGGAGGCCTTCTTGTGAAGTGCTAACACATGAGAACAGCTCTGCTCTAGCTATACCAAAGACAGTTGCACATTGGTGGTTTCACATTTGTGTGGTGATACAAAGCTAGATTCACAAAGGGACTCAGACACTGCAAGATTGAACATCATTGTTCCTATATTTTAGATGCCTAGAAAATCATTGGGATTTACAGTGCCTGAGTTATGCACACAGATTTCCTGTGCAGTGAAGGGAGGGACATAGGCACCTAAGAATGGGATTCACAGAAGCCAGCACACTAAGCAGCTCCCTGTCTAAACTAGCCAATGTGAGGGGAGTGTGGCCTAAGGGGGATTCAACACCTAAATTCAGGCTGGACAGCGGCACCTACAGCTGCTGGGATTATCAGATGTGCACACTCTCTTGTTGGGGAGGAGGGCGGGGTAGAAAAGCTCTCAACTTTTAGCCGTGGTTAGAATATTCATCTTAGCTATGGAAGGACCCCACCCACAATGCAGAGAAGTACCTGCCACTTCTTAGGTAAGTATCCTATCACTGGGTTCCTGGACCAGAATATCCTGTGCTACCCCAATCACTGCTGTTAAAGCTGGTCCACTTTGGATAAATAATTAGAATCACTGGGCCAGAGAGCACAAGTGGACATATGTGAGCATGATAATGACTTTATAGCCTGCATAGAGCATTCACCTAGGATGTAGGAGACCTAGGAACCAGTTCCCCATCTCCCATTTATCCAAAGCAGAACAGCTTCAACAGGAGAGAGTGAGGGAGCCCCACACCAGAATATCCCATAGAGTGTATCTTTTCTTGCTTTATTAAATATATTATAATTGCTTATTTCCTTTAAATAAATTATACTTTGTTTTCAAAGACTTACTGTTTGCATGTCAATCCTTTGAGCAGAGGGCTGTATCAGTGTCCTTCCAAGGGATTAGCAGGATTAGCCTGCTCCATGCCTTGCCTCTGAGGGCTAGAGGCAAACCCCTGGTAATAACTCTAGGGCGGGCCAACACCTTATTACCCATTTGGATGGAATAAATTGCATAACTGTAGGCAAATCACTACGGGAGTGCCTAAGGTCCAAATTGTGGATTAACAAGATGAAACCTATAACAACAAATGATGATGGAAAACAGGTTAAGTTGCTTTCACTAATGAATGTTATAAACAAGTGGAAGAAAAGCCGAGAGACTAAATTAATTCAATCAAATAAGGGGCAGGTTGATATGATTAAAGGAGTCAGCTGAAATCATGCTTGGTAAAAAGATAAGATGTGGAACTGGCAATTGACTAACCAAAATTGGTGTGTCAGATATTAAGACCTTACTGGTAGACAAAATAATGACGGGATGGGCTATTGCTCCCATCACTCCCGTTTTGGGTCCGTAAAGAAAGACTTCAGAGGGTGGGATGAGGGGGGAATATAGAAGAGCAGAGTCTCCTGGAGCTGGATGCCACCCCCACACTGTCTTTTCGGACCCCAGACCTTCTGCATCCTAATCCTGAGGAAATGTCTTTACTAGGTCAGGCCAGAGAGAGGGACTGAGAGAATATCACCACCACCACCACCACCTCCAGCTGAATCCCAAACAACACATGGAGTAAAATAGAAGCAGACTATCAGCTCCAGCTCATTAACTTCTTCTCTTTTACACAAAAAGACAGTTACCATCTTGGACACTGACTGACTGTCAAACAAGAGGGGGGGGGGTTCCTTTCAAAACTTCTTTCATAGAAACATTTACAAGTTCACAGAAAGGCCAGCAACCAATTCAAGGGCTTCAGGAGATGCAGAGTACATCTTTTCTATAGCTATTGGAAATGAAAAGATGAAGCAGTTGTTTGATGGTTTGGAGGTCTCCACATTCACACTGTGGCAAATCCTCGATTCTCCATTTGTGCATGGGATGCACACATCTTCCATGGAACATCCTAATACAGTTGATGGTCGTTCACGGTCTTTGGTGGAACAAGAAACCAGGCAGTTCAACAGCGGAATCATCTACGAGGTGCTTGTTGTTTACATCACTCCCTGCCCGTTGCAGGCACCAGGTGTCTTCTGAGTTGAAGCTGGATGAAAAAAAAAAAAGTTTCTTCAGTTGCCCTGAATGGTTGGTGGCATTAAATCAAGCGTAAGGCAAGTGAACAAGGTTGTCATGGAGCAGCAGCTTTTGATTAGTGAGAGCTTTCTTGTACTCATGCAACATAGCCAGCTGTCACCAGACGGTTCGAAGATGTCTGTGAGGACTGAAACCAAGGCAGCAGAATGGACTTCAGGGTGCCAGCCCCATTTAGCTTGATATCAAGGTCTGTATCCGAATGTCCTCCCCAAATAGGTGTGCAATACTTGGACATGGAATAAACAGTGTTGCTGTTCATAGCATTCGAGCACCACGAACTCAGACAGCTGCAGCAGCACAGGAGCCAGCAAACAGAGCTGTAAACAGGGGAGTTTGTGAGGGGAGTTTGTATTGTGGTACTTGTTTGGCATTTGGTTTTGCTGTGGGTGGTGGTGTTTTGGTGTGGTTTGTGTTTCCCAGATTAACAGGATTTAGGTGGGAAGGCTATGACAGATACAGAGGCAGCAGTGGGAGTGACCCATGTAGTGGAAGATGCAATGAGGGTGACTGGATGTGGAAGCTGTGGTATGTACATGATCCTGGAGGGGGTACCTGATAAGAGTTCTGTCTGCATGAAATGCCGTCTGATAGAGCTGATGGAGGAAAAGATCCAAGGGTTGGAGATGCAGATGGAAAGTCTGGTTGAGTTTAGGAAGGGGTTTGAGCAGATTATGGAGCAAAGACATGAGGTATCTGAAGGGAAAAGCTCAGACTTGCAGATGGAAGCAGGGCTGGGGAATTCTGAGGAGAGACTGGGTAAGGAAAGTGGTCAGTGGAAGCATGTGACTAAAGGAACCAGGCAGAGGAAAAGACGGGCTAGTGAAGGAGAAATAGAGCTCAAGAACAGGTTTGCAGAGTTGGAAAATGAAGGGGCTCAGCAGGTAGTCGCTGAAGGTGGAAGGGCAAGGAAGAAGAGAAGAGCTGCTAGTCCTATAGGAAAAGGGGAAGAGTCAATGGAGACTACACCAAATATGAGCCCCAGGAGGATACAGGATGGGTTGAAGAGGATTACAAGGGAGAATAGGAATGGAAAGAACTTGCAGCCAGAGGAAACAGGGGATAGACTGGAGAATAGCACCATCACCAGGAAAAGGCAGGTCTATGTGATCGGGGACTCTTTACTGAGAAGAATAGACAGGCCTGTAACCAGAGCTGATCCAGAGAATAGAAGGGTGTGCTGTCTTCCAGGTGCTAAGATACGGGATGCAGACCTGAGGTTGAAAAGGATCCTAAAGGGAGCAGGAAAGAATCCCCTAATTATCCTTCATGTGGGAACAAATGATATGGCTAGATTCTCGCTGGAAAGTATTAAGGGAGACTGTGCTAGGCTGGGGAAGACGCTTAAGGAAATAGAGGCTCAGGTAATCTTTAGTGGGATTCTGCCTGTTCCTAGAGAAGGGCAACAAAGGTGTGACAAGAGTATGACTATTAACAGATGGCTTAGGCAGTGGTGCTATAAGGAGGTCTTTGGGATGTATGACCATTGGGAGGCATTCATGGACAGAGGACAGTTCTCTCGGGATGGACTTCATCTGAGTAGGAAAGGAAATAGACTTCTAGGATGGAGGCTGGCACAACTGATTAAGAGAGCTTTAAACTAGGAATTTGGGGGAGATGGTTGGGAGATGTCCAGGTAATCTCCACCTCAGATTTTAGCATTGGGAGGGAAGAAAACAAAGTAAGAAAGGATACAGCCGTGGGTAGGAGAAAGGGCAGTGTGGATACCAGTCTAATAGGTTATACTGGCTGTAGAATGACCGAGCCTAATAGGGTACGGAATGTGAGCGAGGCCAAACAGCAAAAATTAAGATGTTTGTACACCAATGCGAGGAGCCTTGGTAATAAAATGGAGGAACTAGAGCTACTGGTGAAGGAAGTGAAACCAGATATTGTAGGGATAACAGAAACATGGTGGAATAGTAGTCATGACTGGACTACAGGTATTGAAGGGTATGTGCTGTTTAGAAAAGACTGAAATAAAGGTAAAGGCGGTGGAGTAGCATTGTATATCAATGATGAGGTAGAATGTAAAGAAATTAGAAGCGATGGAATGGATAAGACAGAGTCCATCTGGGCAAAAATTACATTGGGGAAGAAAACTATTAGAACCTCCCCTGGGATAGTGCTTGGGGTGTGCTATAGGCCGCCGGGATCTAATCTGGATATGGATAGAGCCCTTTTTAAATGTTTTTAATGAAGTAAATACTAATGGAAACAGTGTGATCATGGGAGACTAACTTCCCAGATATAGACTGGAGGACGAGTGCTAGTAATAATAATAGGGTTCAGATTTTCCTAGATGTGATAGCTGATGGATTCCTTCATCAAGTAGTTGCTGAACTGAGTAGAGGGGATGCCATTTTAGATTTGGTTTTGGTGAGTAGTGAGGACCTCATAGAGGAAATGGTTGTAGGGGATAATCTTGGCTCAAGTGATCATGAGCTAATTCAGTTCAAACTGAACGGAAGGATTAACAAAAATAAATCTGCAACTAGGGTTTTTGATTTCAAAAGGGCTGACTTTCAAAAATTAAGGAAATTAGTTAGGGAAGTGGATTGGACTGAAGAACATGTGGACCTAAAGGTAGAGGAGGCCTGGGATTACTTTAAATCAAAGCTGCAGAAGCTATCGGAAGCCTGCATCCCAAGAAAGGGGAAAAATTCATAGGCAGGAGTTGTAGACCAAGCATCTCAGAGAGGTGATTAAGAAAAAGCAGAAATCATACAGGGAGTGGAAGATGGGAGGGATCAGCAAGGAAAGCTACCTTATTGAGGTCAGAACATGTAGGGATAAAGCGAGACAGGCTAAAAGTCAAGTAGAGTTCGACCTTGCAAAGGGAATTAAATAGTAAATGGTTCTATAGCCATATAAATAAGAAGAAAAAGAAAGAAGAAGTGGGACCGCTAAACACTGAGGATGGAGTGGAGGTTAAGGATAATCTAGGCATGGCCCAATATCTAAACAAATACTTTGCCTCAGTCTTTAATAAGGCTAAAGAGGATCTTAGCGATAATGGTAGTATGACCAATGGGAATGAGGATATGGAGGTAGATATTATCATATCTGAGGTAGAAGCGAAACTCAAACAGCTTAATCGGGACTAAATCAGGGGGGCCCAGATAATCTTCATCCAAGAATATTAAAGGAATTGGCATCCGAAATTGCAAGCCCATTAGCAAGAATTCTTAATGAATCTGTAAACTCAGGAGTTGTACTGTATGATTGGAGAATTTCTTGAAAATAGGAACTATGTTAGCAAGGGAAAAAAAAGTGATCTGGGTAACTACAGGCCTGTTAGTTTGACATCTGTAGTATGCAAGGTCTTGGAAAAAATTTTGAAGGAGAAAGTAGTTAAGGACATTGAGGTCAATGGTAAATGGGACAAAATACAACATGGTTTTACAAAAGGTAGATCATGCCAAACCAACCTGATCTCCTTCTTTGAGAAAGTAACAGATTTTTTAGACAAAGGAAACGCAGTGGATCTAATTTACCTAGATTTCAGTAAGGCGTTTGATACCATGCCACATGAGGAATTAATAGTTAAATTGGAAAAGATGGGGATCAATATGAACATTGAAAGGTGGATACGGAATTGGTTAAAGGGGAGACTACAACGGGTCCTATTGAAAGGTGAACTGTCAGGCTGGAGGGAGGTTACCAGTGGGAGTTCCTCAAGGATCAGTTTTGGGACCAATCTTATTTAATCTTTTTATTACTGACCTTGGCACAAAAAGTGGGAGTGTGCTAATGAAGTTTGTGGATGATACAAAGCTGGGAAGTACTGCCAATTTAGAGAAGGACCAGGGATATCATACAGGAGAATCTAGATGACCTTGTAAACTGGAGTAATAGTAATAGAATGAAATTTAATAGTGAGAAGTGTAAGGTTATGCATTTAGGGATTAATAAGAATTTCAGTTATAAGCTGGGAACGCATCAATTAGAAGTAACGGAGGAGGAGAAGGACCTTGGATTATTGGTTGATCATAGGATGACTATGGAGCTGCCAATGTGATATGGCTGTGAAAAAAGCTAATGCGGTCTTGGGATGCATCAGGAGAGGTATTTCCAGTAGGGATAAGGAGGTTTTAGTATGGTTATACAAGGCACTGGCGAGACCTCACCTGGAATACTGTGTGCAGTTCTGGTCTCCCATGTTTAAGAAGGATGAATTCAAACTGGAACAGGTACAGAGAAGGGTTACTAGAATGATCTGAGGAATGGAAAACCTGTCTTATGAAAGGAGACTCAAGGAGCTTGGCTTGTTTAGCCTAACCAAAAGAAGGTTGAGGGGAGATATGATTGCTCTCTATAAATATATCAGAAGGATAAATACTGGAAAGGGAGAGGAATTATTTAAGCTCAGTACCAATGTGGACACAAGAACAAATGGATATATACTGGCCACCGGGAAGTTTAGACTTGAAATTAGACGAAGGTTTCTAACCATCAGAGGAGTGAAGTTTTGGAATAGCCTTCCAAGGGAAGAAGTGGGGGCAAAAGATCTATCTGGCTTTAAGATTAAACTCAATTAAGTTTATGGAGGAGATGGTATGAGGGATAACATGATTTTGGTAATTAATTGATCTTTAAATATTCATGGTAAATAGGCCTAATGGCCTGTGATGGGATGTTAGATGGGGTGGGATCTGAGTTACCCAGGAAAGAATTTTCTGTAGTATCTGGCTGGTGAATCTTGCCCATATGCTCAGGGTTTAGCTGCTTGCCATATTTGGGGTCGGGAAGGAATTTTCCTCCAGGGCAGATTGGAAGAGGCCCTGGAGGTTTTTCGCCTTCCTCTGTAGCATGGGGCACGGGTCACTTGCTGGAAGATTCTCTGCTCCTTGAAGTCTTTAAACCACGATTTGAGGACTTCAATACTTCAGGCATAAGTGAGGTTTTTCGCAGGAGTGGGTGGGTGAGATTGTGTGTCCTGCGTTGTGCAGGAGGTCAGACTAGATGATAATAATAGTCCCTTCTGACCTTAGTATCTATGAATTTATGAACCCCGCTAGAACCTTCTAGCTTTTGCATGATATTGGTGCAACTCCTCATTTTATGGCTTACCTATTTCAAATGTTGATAGGTAAGGCTGTGACTGAGAAGGACTCTGAGGTAGTGGGGGTAGGATCATGGGCAATTACTTTGCCACAGAAGTTTACATTCAGCATCTTCTTAACTTCAGAACTGCTGAGATGGAAAGCTGACACCATTTTTGATGGATTGGGTTTGATCCGCCAGTAGTGAAATGTAAATTTTTCATCCTCTTCAGATCAGCAAAAAGGACGTCCTTTCACATCCTTGAATGTTCTAGCCTGTGTCAGTGGCACCAGGTCATTGGCATAAATGATCTTGCAGCATGTAATACCAGTTACTGGAGTGGACGATACTGGTAAGGATGACCCCAATCCTAGAGCCTGTAAGACCCCCTGAAAGGAAACGCTGCTGGGCAGGACAAAGCTCAGAGCCAGTGCTTGCACTGACTACACATATTGAGGCTGGCTTCCAGCAGAAGCTTAAAAGGCACACAGCTTTTATCAACTTGTCATCAGCCTGACACTCTTGCACAAGGACTCAGAGCTGACGCTATCCAACCTAATTCAGTGTGACCGGGCATTTCTACTCATTAGGTCAATGCTTTTGGACAGACCGTTCCATAATCTCGCAATTCACGTTAGCAAAAAGTAGAGTCTGCACAATGGCTTCCCACAGAGATCAGTACTAGCACCATTCCTTTTTAAGGTCTGAAATGTTCTCCAGGGAAAAGGAACAAGAAACATTAAAATGAAAGCCTTACTTAATACTTTATATTTCAAATGCTTTAACAGTTTTTCCTTAAGATACAAAGAATGTTTAATGGTGTGTTTGCCATGGTACTAAGCAGGCTGAGGTCTCTGTATACCAAACCATAGACCTTGTTTAACATTGTTTAATGTTGGACAGTGATGGGCTTATGTTCACACCTTTCACCTGCCTCCCAGGTGAGTACCCTCACCACTGGGCTAAAAGTTTTGAGGGAAGCCCTCCTTCTCTGCCACCTCTTTTGTGTGGAACGAGGTGAGCTCACCTGCAAGGCATGATCCAGTAAAACTACTGGATCAGGCGCTACATGCCAATTTGGCAGAGGAATGACGATCTTCCCCTGGTTTGCACATCACACTGGAGCTTGGTTGGGAGAGAGGTGTCTTGATGCCTACAGGAAATCTGCAGTGTATATGCACAGAGGCACAGACAGACACCTAGTGAGCTTTTCTGCAGAAATGTAGGTGTCAAGTGAGTTTAGGCACCTACAGAGTTGAGTGTCAGGTGAGCAGAATTTTATGACTACCTGTGGAACCTACATTTCAGAGTTAGGCACATAAAGTGTCAGGCACCTAAATCCCTTTGTGAATCTAGCTCACAGTGTTTAAGTGCTTTGAGGTAACCACAATGAAAAGTGCCTTGTACCTTAAATAAAACTTACTAAAAAGTTCAGTTTTCTACAGCACACGTAGACAGTATAACAAACGACATCCATTCTTGTGACCTGAATTGCAAGTGTGTCCTTAGTCAAATGTAAAGAGCTGCTATTCAATAAAAAAGTATTTTAAGTGATAGTACTGCAGTACATAAAAGCATTCAGGGAGGAGGAGGACAGTGTGACTCCCTTTGATACTACACTCCCACCATCCTACAATGTTATTCACAGAGCAGTAACAGAGGAAAAGACAGAGCTCAATATCTATTTATATTTTATCTTAAATATATTTCCCTAATTTACCCTTCTTTTTGTTCTGCTTATGTCCCAATGAGGCTTCAGAATGAATATACTCCTGCTGTTTTTTGTCAGACCACTCAACCAAGTATTATTTTGAAAATCGAAGTAAATGAACTCTCTCATCAGAACATATAGGGTAAGGGATAAAGTCCTACATAGATTAAAAATGGATTAGATAATAAGAATCCCTATAATAAAAAAAAGGTTAGTGTAGAGGAGGATCCCTAAAATCAGAAGTAGAATGAGTGTTTTTGAAATATTTAGAAGAGAAGGAATTCCTTGGTTATGTAAAAAGATGTTGATTCACTGTAAGAAGCTGTAGAAGGATTTAGTCAATCCTGGGTAACAAACATGGCAAATTAAGTTTATGAGTTACAGGTACTGCATAGTAAGAAAAGTAATTCTTTTTCACATATAAATGAAACATGAAAGAACCTTTTACATAAAAAAAAAAATCTAGGTGTCAGTGTTGACAGCTCAGATACTGCACCTGATGACTATACTTAAGTACTCAAATGTAAATTAATGTTAGGCTATATACAAAATAAAGATTTCATCCAAATCTTAAAATGACTTTATAAGCTAATGGTATGACCATTGTATTTCATGGTAGTTGACTCACCTAATAACGTATGCAATGAAAACTGAAAAGGTAAACAGTGATGGTAAAAGCATGGAGTTAGGTTTTTTTTTAAACCAGACTGAAAAAAAAAAAAAAAAATCTAGAAAGGGTCCAATATTTAGTGAGGACTTAATCCTATGCACACAGTAACTGTAAAATTCCCATAATGGGCAATGGGAAGATAAGAAAATTGCTTTTATCAGGTATTAAACATCATCATCAGCAGGACTGGACCGGACGGAAACATCATCTCAACAGTATTTATCATATTTTATCAAGATTTCCAGATTTAGGATAGGCCAGCTCCACTCATCTTCCTAATTACACTTCCAGTTGTTGTGAAGGCACCATACCATCAACCAGCACATTAGCTCTCTTTGGATACACTTGTTTCTACTCCACCACATGAAGTACACAAGGAATTAAACAGAAACACAGTCTGTGCTACATTTGTCATCTGTCCAGCACCCTAATATTTCTAGGCCTGAAACCCTAAAAAACAAATTGTTTTGAATCTATATAAAAAAAAAAACCCATACTATTTTAGTGAAAAAGTCTGCTTTTCAAATACAGCTGAAAAAGAAAAGACTTCTTTACACAAATAAATCCATTAATGACTTCTCCGAGTATAATTTGGCCAACATTTTATAGTTCAGCTTTAACTTGTTAAAAAGTATTACCTCTTTTTAAGAATCAAAATAAGTGGTTTCATAAAGAAAATTAGAACAGAATTAACATTGATAGTCAAAAAATAACTCCCATGATTATGTGAGTTCACATTTAAACATTTAGAAATAAGTTATAAAAATAGTTAAAAATTTCATGAGACGCTCCGAATAAGTTTTATTTTAGGAATTCTTGCTCATATCTATGGATTGTCTAGCGTCAGCAACAGCTTCAGGTACTCGAACAGTCATATTGTTCATAAATTTCTTCAAGCAGATCTGGCAGCCCAAACGTGATCTGTAACGAAGAACAACACTATGTTTAGTTCTAGCCATATACTTATGCTGATGGTGTTATAACACTGCAGTCACAAAGCATGGGGTTTAAAATCTGATCTTTCAGAACCTATTCACATGAGACTTAGTACCGTTTACCCTTCTCTCCCCCTCCAAAAAGCGCATTTGTAAAAAGCTGGCAGGCTGTAAATACTGTAGCATAAAGATGCAAAATAATACAGCTAAAACACATTTAATGTAGTCCTTAATGTGAACTGGTAGATTGTGTTACCTTAGAGGGAGGGAAATTGGTTTTTAATTTATATGTAAAATTCTGATCCTGCAAGCTGCTCCACATGAGTAAACCATTATGTTTACTGAAATCAATGGGGTTCTGCCTGGGTGTATGCACATGATAGCTTTAAGGAGAGGGATCTAAGTTTGAAAATCAGCAGCATGGGGTAGTTAAAACCTATGGAGCAGATTCTCAGCTAGCTTAAATTGTCATAGCTCTAATGAAGTCTTCAATGAGCTATGACAATTTACACCATCTCAGAATCTGCACCACAGAACTTCTTCTAAGCTTATGTAACTGGTTTTAAATCACTAGTAATTTGAGATTTTCTCAGGTGGTTTATGTGACAAGTTGCTATTCTCAAGTCCAGTTTCTAGTGGAAAGTCTAAATCACATTATATAGCAACTGGTATAAAAAAAGGCTACATTTTCTGATGGTTCAGGCAGATCACAACTAGTGAATAGTCACAGAACTATGCATGGGGGCGTGGAGAGAGAAAAAATCAGCCTCTATTTGTACTTCTACCTATTCTTTAGCTAGGACCTCACTCTTCATTGTTGTCAGTTCAGAAACTTTATTTAAAAAAAAAACCAATAGAAATAGTGGAGTGAATAGATCTGGCACCCAAGTAGACTGAAAGGAGTAAATATTTTCCACGGGTTATTAGGCTTTGCTTTTGTCCTTTTTATCCTTTGTCATACTCGGAAGCTCTCTCTCAATGCACCTTTCTTTTTTTTCCCCGTCTCAGCCTCCTCATTTCCCGTGCCTCTTTTCCCCTCTGCATATATCCTAAATAAAACTTTGTTTAGCCTGCTCAAGATTAACCAAGGAAGACTGTATTTTCCCAATGTTTTGACATCCACTCTCCTCATCCTGCCAGCCTAGTTTCTGCTCTCCACCTCATTAGAAGAGGTGCCCTCACTAATGACTATTTCCTAAGACTCTTCTCTTCTTCTCAATCTCTCTGTCGGAGTGCTGGATCACCAGATGCCATATTGAATCCTACTGACTGTGACACAGTGCCTCTTTTCTATGGTCACGTGGCAGCAAGCAAAGAAAGGATTAGTGAGCAGGCAGAAAAAGTGAAAGGTCCATGTGCCTTTGGATGGGGGGATGACATGCTGAAGCGGTTATCAGATGTACTCTAAATAGAACTAATGAACAGTCCAGAGCTCTACAATAGTAGTAAATAATCCAGAAAAAAAAGGAACCTGAGTTTCCAAGGGAGAAATGCGATTCTGTTCTGCCCAAATGGACAATCTTTTCGATTTAGCTTCATGTATCAAATTTGTTGTGCCTTTTCTGCTTTGGATCAAATGTTGATACCAGCAAAACAGCTCCTTTTCACTACAATCAACCAGACAGCATGCATGCTGAGAGATGCAGTGAAGCTGGTTTGGGATGAAAGATCTGTCCATTGTTCTGGGAAATTGTGTGCAGGATCTGAGGTAACGTTACGGATGGTCAGATATATAGCTCAGAAGATCTGGATACTAAGATTGCTTAGGAACGTCGAGTGCTATTAGGATCATTAACTATCTTGCCTGAGCTTTTCAATATTAGAGGGATTGGTGAGGAAAACATCTAAGTGAGAGCCAGGGCTCACATGAGCATGCATACACACTCTCTCCCCTGAACAGAAATTTGGACAATGTTTATTTCTGTTGCAAATAAATCCATGACCCTATTTGCAGAAAATGTGAATGACTTGAGTCCTTGATTGCCATGTAATTGCATATGGACAATAGCCTGCTCAGGTAATCTGCTAGGGTGTTTTGTAATTCCAGAAGGTTCAGAGCTACTGAAGTGATTTGATGCCCACTGCACCAATTTGACAGCTGAATCACTTCTTGGCAAAGGGTGGACAACTGAACTCCTCGAGTGGAGGTGCTGATTTTACCAGAGTCCCAGGGTGAGGCATAGGGAACTCCCTCAACTGTACTGTGGAAATACTCGGTGCCTGAGTTGAGGTAGTGGCCAGTGCAAAAGAGCATGTCCTCGCATAACAGTACTGACTCAGGAAGCATCGTACCATGAGATCACTCAATACTGTGAACTCAGAGGCAAAAAGGTTGGTATCCCGAATAGGACACTAGATATTAATGGCACCAGGGTGGCAGACGCTGAAGATGCGGACACTGAAAAGACTGGTTCCAGTACCAAGAGCACCAATTATGGTATCACAGTTTCAGTACAGACAGGCTGAAACTGTTCCTTAGACAGTACCACAACTCAGTCACTGGAGCCTGAGGATACCAGACAGACATATTTTGGGACACATGGTATTCTTGGGGTGAAATAAAAGACTAGTGGCACAGCTGTGTTTAGCCCAGGTCAGCTGACTTGGGCTTGTAGGGCTCAGGCTGCAAGGCTAAAAACTGCTATGTAGATATTCAGGTTTAGGCTGGAGCCCAAGCTCTGAGACCCTCCTCCCTCCCTCACAGGAGCCCAGAGCTCAGGCTCCAGCCCAAGGCTAAACATCTATATAGCAATTTTACAGCTCCACAGCTGGAGTCACCTGACCCGGGCTAGCTGCGGGGGTTTAACTGCTATGTAGACATACCCTTAGAGGCAGTAAAATAAGGTGATTTGAGCCTCTTTTTCTTAGCAGCTCCCTTAGAAGGTGACCTTTTCCTATGCTTTCCCAGAGCAGTGCTTTCTCATATCCTCCTCAGCAGCCGACAACAAAGACCTGAAGGCAGGAACACTGGATAGTCTTTTCAGGAGCAGGAGCCTGGGTGCTACCAATGGAACAAGAGCTTACCAAAACACGTTCAGAGGAAACCTGCTCTCTTCCACAAGAGTCTTGTTTATCCAGATCAAAAAAGGTCTTACTAGACAAGCCCATGAGAAGAGCTATTTAGGAGAGCTTCTTTTGCCTCTGTATTCATTTAGAAAACAATCTGCAGATTGGATATTTTTCAGGGATATGCCCTTTCCCAGACAAAACAGAGACATCTGAGATCTATCACTAAGGGGCATAGCTGCCTCATAAAAGGGGCAATATTTAAGACTTAGCCATAAGGACTGAAGACCAGTATTGGATATAAGAAAAACAAAAACAAAAACCCTATGCTAACTATCTACACACTGATCTAAATATAATGTAACTAAGGGATAACTGAAGGTAGCCAAGTATGCAATAAATAGAAAAACTGCTCACAGTTCCATCTCGCAGCCATGACCTGTAGCAAGGTATTGAGGGAAGTTTGGCCCTCCCCTGCCCTTTATGCTCTTGAATGGGAGGGTGCAAGGGTACTCAGGGCACACACATGACCCCCTCCATGGACACTGCTAGCCAAAAGATTGCAATCTGAAGTGCATGGAGTATGTATGCAACTGAGGAAAAATACATATAAACAATCATCTGAAGAACTACAGATAGCCTCAAAAACTGGCTTCAGTATTTAGACTTTCAGTTGTGCTTTTACTCAATTAGGTTGGCTTTTACTCTTTATTTAAAAAGCTAAGTTTGGAAAACAAAACAGGTAGTTCATCTCTAATAATAAAATATGAAAGTAAAACACCATTTCAGCTGCTGATAAGCACTACTGAAAGCCTAGTTGGCTAGTAGTTTTAATTTTGAAACCTGAGATGGGGGGAGAAGCAGAGCATCAAGAAAATTCCTAAAACCTTTTAAAAGTAACACCCCCCCCCAATAATTAGCAAGGTACCCCAAATGTAAGAGTTTGGCTTGTAATTATAGCTAGAAGTTCTAGTGCCAAAATTGCAAGAGCAAAAAGGTGCATTTCTTTACGTAACAATGGTTATAAATAATTGAAAATAATTTAAAAATATATGCATAGAAGCAGAACTTCAGATAAAGAGGACATGAAGTTATGTATTCAGTGGTGTTTGGTAGAGCTATAGAGCAGTTTTCCTCTGCATACAAAGGAGTTTGATGATGCAAACCTCTCCCATCCATCTGTGATTACCTGTAATGATTTCCAGGGTCAGTTGTGCTATTAATACATATTTTCTCTTTACACCTCAGCAGTATAACGGAGAAAGAAAGCATAGAAAGCAAGGAATTCTGGGTTATATGTGACAGTGAAGGAAGGCAGTGGGTTGAATAGCTCAGATCCTAAGGTTGGAAAAAGGAAAGGAAAGGTGATGGAGTGAATTTGATCTGGAAAATAATTGATACAATTATGTAGGGTTAATAATGACATTAAAAATATAGGGAAGGATTAAGACAAAAACAGTAGACAGGCAAGGAAATTTTAAAAAAAATACATGATTTAAGAAACTGAAGAGTAAACAGGCAAGGGATTAAAAAGAAAAAAAAAATTAAGATGTGCATCTAACATTACCTCAAAACATTTTGCTTGACTGTTGCCCTTCTATTCTCTCTCAATCAGTGTACAATACACAGGCACAGCAATGCCCATGCATTGCACATTGCAAGCTCAAGGCCTCAGACTATAAGCTTTTCATGGCATGGGCCATATCACCCTATGTGTTTGCACAGTACCAAGCACAGTGATCCTGATTGGGGTTTGTGGGCAATGCCGTAACTCCTCACTTAACGTTGTAGTTATGTTCCTGAAAAATGCTACTTTAAGCGAAACTATGTTAAGCGAATCCAATTTCCCCATAAGAATTAATGTAAATTGGGGGGGAGGGGGAGGAGGGGAGGGTTTAGGTTCCAGGGAAATTTTTTTTCCCAGACAAAAGACTATACCTTAACACACACAGAGTATAAGTTTTAAACAAACAACTTAATACTGTACACAGCAAATGATTGTGAAGCTTGGTTGAGGTGGTGAAGTCAGAGGGTGGGATATTTCCCAGGGAATGCCTTACTGCTAAATGATGAACTAGCTCTCAGCTGAGCCCTCAAGGGTTAACACATCGTTGTTAAGGTAGCCTCACACTCTACAAGGCAGCATGAATGGAAGGAGGGGAGACAGTGACACACGCTGTGTGTGTGTGTGTGTGTGTGTGTGTGTGTGTGTGTGTGTGTGTGTGTGTGTGTGTGTGTGTGTGTGTGTGTGTGTGTGTGAGTGAGTGAGTGAGTGAGAGAGAGACGCGCATTGCCCCTTTCGGTATGCTGACCCCACTCTAAGTACACTGCCTTTTTAAGCAGATCAGCAAGTTGAGACAGCAGCTGCTGCCAGCAAGCTCCCTCCATCCTGAGACTTGTCTTGTCTGCCCCCTGCTCTGTGGGGATAAGGTACAGAAGTGGGGGGAGGGAAGGGGGACATCCTGACATCAGCACCCCTCTTCCCCCCCACTCTGCACAGCAAGCAGGAGGCTCCCAGGAGCAGTTCCAAGGCAGAGGGGCAGGACAGCACAGGGCAGTGGGGGGAGGGACAGCCGAACTGCCCGGCAATTCATAGCCTGCTGGGCAGCTGCCGCACAGGGAACTTAGGGGAGCTAATAGGGGGCTGCCGGTCCATCCTAGTTCCAAGCCTCCACCAACTAGCTCCAATGGGCTGCTCTTTCTGCAAGCAGTGGACAAAGCAGGCAGCTGCCAAACAACGTTATATGCCCAACTTTAAACGAGCATGTTCTCTAATTGATCAGCAATGTAACAACGAAACAACGTTAACCAGGACGACTTTAAGTGAGGAGTTACTGTACTGCAACAGAACTCATATCAGTTTCACTTAAGGACTGAGGGGAAACACACACCTATAAAAATAGCATTTAATATTCTTATTTAAGCATTTCATTATGTTCTTCCTGTAATTTAGCAATACCATTAGCAAGATAATTTTCAAGTTCATTCACAATTAAAGGCATTTATTAAGACACCACTTTTTTTTTTTTTTAGAGAGACTAAGTGACACCTGACATGTCAAAAAAGTTACCTCCAGCATCATTTTAGACCAATAAAAACATCAATTTTACCTGTGCAACCTTCCACGTAGGACCATGTCACGGTTCCTCCCCCACTCTGAACTCTAGGGTACAGATGTGGGGACCTGCATGAAAAACCTCCTAAGCTTATCTTTACCAGCTTAGGTCAAAACTTCCCCAAGGTACAAAATATTACACCTTGGACTGGCCGCTACCACCACCAAACTAATACTGGTTACTGGGGAAGAGCTGTTTGGACGCGTCCTTCCCCCCAAAATACTTCCCAAAACCTTGCACCCCACTTCCTGGACAAGGTTTGGTAAAAAGCCTCACCAATTTGCTTAGGTGACTACAGATCCAGACCCTTGGATCTTAAGAACAATGAACAATCCTCCCAACACTTGCACCCCCCTTTTCCTGGGAAATGTTGGATAAAAAGCCTCACCAATTTGCATAGGTGACCACAGACCCAAACCCTTGGATCTGAGAACAATGAAAAAGCATTCAGTGTTTTACAAGAAGACTTTTAATAAAAAATAGAAGTAAATAGAAATAAAGAAATCCCCCCTGTAAAATCAGGATGGTAGATATCTTACAGGGTAATTAGATTCAAAAACATAGAGAACCCCTCTAGGCAAAACCTTAAGTAACAAAAAAGATACACAGACAGAAATAGTTATTCTATTCAGCACAATTCTTTTCTCAGCCATTTAAAGAAATCATAATCTAACACGTACCTAGCTAGATTACTTACTAAAAGTTCTAAGACTCCATTCCTGTTCTGTCCCTGGCCAAGACGACTACAGACAGACACAGACCCTTTGTTTCTCTCCCTCCTCCCAGCTTTTGAAAGTATCTTGTCTCCTCATTGGTCATTTTGGTCAGGTGCCAGCGAGGTTACCTTTAGCTTCTTAACCCTTTACAGGTGAGAGGAGCTTTCCCCTGGCCAGGAGGGATTTCAAAGGGGTTTACCCTTCCCTTTATATTTATGACAGACCAACATTAACTTTATTCACACTGCATCTATTTCAGATATACTGATTTTTGCAGCGCCAAGCTATAGACAGTCTCTGACTTTAGCTTAGTTTCACTGGACCAAAAGTAACTAACTCCACCAAAACAGTCCTTGCCACCAATTACAGTAACTCTGATGCTAAGATTCACTAACTCAGTTCATTTACTCATTACATGGGAAATCCAGCTCCAATTACTAGAGCAATGATACAGAACCAGCAAAGATATTCAAAGGAGCCAGACATTCATTAGCACAACAAATCATTCTGCTATCTTAATAAAAATATCCTGCAAATTATTCTCTCCCTTTTGGTTTGCTGGAACAAAAGAAAGATTTTTTTTTTAAATGAAAAAAACTTTTGTTTAGGAAAAAGACTCCCATTTAAGGATGATTTTATGGACTGGTTTCGTGAAGAGACAGAACAGGTAAATTAATGAGTTCTATTAATTTAATTTTGAAAGACAACACAGGTGAAATTTAACCCTCATATCAATGGAATATCAGTATATCCCTGGAGGTGAATTGCACTTCAGAGAAATGGGCTCATAATGACAATCAGAAGAGGATGGCATCCTTTCCCATGCTTTACTGAGGTAGCTAGAGCAAACAAGGGGGGCAATACGAAGACACTTGTTCTTCACTTCCAACTAGATGAATATATTATAATACTCAAGGTTAAAGATTAACACCAACTAGTAACTTTATTTTGAATTTGAGAGACTATAACAACTTTAGGAAGATTCATCCTCAAAAATCCACATGGTGGGTTAAATCAGCAATGTTCTTTATAGTAAATAAAAACAACCAGGCTAAATGTCCTTCTCAGTCTAATGTTACTTATTTGACAATCTTCACTAGAGGGCAGTAGCGAGCAGTGAAAAAATACACAAGATACACAGTTGTGGGGGTAGGGCAGAGGTGGGCAAACTGCGGCCTGTGGGATCGTTCTGCCCGGCCCCTGAGCTCCTGGCCCGGAAGGCTAGCCCCCTGCCCCCCCCGCTGCCTCCTCTCCCCCGCAGCCTCAGCTCACTGCGCCGCTGGCACCAGCTCCTGGGGCAGCGCAGCTGCAGAGCCCGGCCTGACCCGGTGCTCGGTGCTGCGCAGTGCGTGCCGCCAGCCACCGGTGCTCCAGGCAGCATAGTAAGGAGGCAGGGAGGGGGGTGTGGATAGAGGTCAGGGGCTGGGGGTGTGGATAGGGGTCAGGGTGGTCAGAGGGCGGGAAACAGGGGGGTTGAATGGGGGCAGAAGAAGGAGTGCCAGGGGCAGCCAGGAAGGGTGGGGGTTGGATGGGGCAGGAGTCCCAGAGGGGCTGGGTCATACCTAGGTGTTTGGGGAGGCAGCGCCTTCCCTAACCAGCCCTCCATACAATTTCTGAAACCTGATGCAGCCCTCAGGCCAAAAAGTTTGCCCACCCCTGGGGTAGGGGGTCAGAGAAGCCAAGAAGAAACCAGATGAAGCTCTGATTACTGGTCTAATGCTTTAGATGAAGAATTGTAGTGGTCTCATGTGGCTCCTGGCCTAGAGAATCACCTTTAACTCTGACAGGTTTCAGAGTAGCAGCCGTGTTAGTCTATATCCGCAAAAATGCATCCGATGAAGTGAGCTGTAGCTCACGAAAGCTTATGCTCAAATAAATTGGTTAGTCTCTAAGGTGCCACAAGTACTCCTTTTCTTTAACTCTGAGAACATCATAGGTGTCTGCTTTAAACAGGGATATAATTTAAGATATAAATTGATCTCAGGTTGGTTGCAAGTTCTTTGGGACAGGGACGGTTTGTCTGTACGGTGCACAGCATAACAGAGCCCCAATCTGATGGGTACACTGTAATGAAAATATTTAACAGTTTTCTCATTAAGTTCCTCTATCAATTCTTTTAGTGTCTTTGTGAATGGTTCAAACAATTATCTTTAACCAAATATATTTCCCTTGCTGAAACTTTCCCAGTCTAGAGATTCACCTGCGAAGAAAACCCATGCATAATATTATCCTAGCAAAGTTAGCAGGCTTTTCTCTTTACCTAACAATTGTATCGCCGTAACAGGCCAGACAACCTATAGCAAATGCAATAGAGACATAAAAGTTCTTTCCTATTGTTGGTCTGGTTAGCCATAAAAAGCCACCCTCTTGAGCAGACCATAGCATCCTTGGCCAGAGAAGCAATAGCTAAGACAGGTAAACTGATGAAGTATAGCTTGCTTTAGAAACTCTGAAACTTCACCATCTTGCTTCCTCTCATTCAGATTTTTTTTTTTTATTTAAACTGCCTGAGCTATCTGTTTGGCATTCTGCTCCTTAGTCATTAAAAGAACATTGCTCTAAAGCCTTAAATAAAAGGTGGTTAAATCAAAAACATATGGTCTTGGAACATTCTTTCCGGAGTCTGTTCCCCGGATAGCTCTGGCCCAGAGTCTAAAGTACCTCTTTCTCAATGGAGGAAGTAAACAGAGATGGTAAGGGTGAAGTAACTATGTTTAACAGTCTTACATTTTCTTCATCCTTTCTTTTTAATTTTCTGTTTAGGGAAGGGGATGGGGAGGAGGATGAAGGAAAGGAAGCAAAAACAACTCTCTCATAGCTTAATGTCTTAGTTAGGAGACAAATCCTAGAAACAAATAGCAATTAAAAAAAATATTTGGCTGACCAAAAGCCAGGCAGAGGGTGAGGAAATGTCTCTGACTAATTCAGAAGTCCCATTGATTGCAGGGAGGAAGGATGCTTGAATTAGACCCACCTCTCTGCAGCGTCAAAAAACTGTTTTGGGATACATCCAAAGCCCACTGGGAGGGAGCGGGAGGAGAAAACAAAAACAACAAAAAAAAAATCAATGGAAAGATTCCCAAAGACATCAATGGGCTCTGGATCAGGCCTTTTGTGAGGCCCACCTCAGATAGAATTAGGCCTTTAAAACCATTAAATGAAGTGCTTGTCTACCTTGTTCTCCTGTCTTTGAGTCTTCACAAGGAAAAGCTGATCATATAACAGCCTTTGACAGTTGGGAAAATGTATTCATATGTGTAGAGCCCTGTGCAGATATAAATTTATATCTGCAAGAATCGGAGGGCTCTCCTGAGAACTGCAGTGGTGAAAGGAGAATGTGGGGCCACTGCTCTCAGGAGCCAGCACACCCCTGCCTGCAGCCCTGACCCTGTCCCTTCCACGCAGTTGTCTGCGTCTCCTGTCTGGGGGCATGAGTGCCACTTGAACACAAGAGTGCCATCAGGGACAGCTGCCAGCGAGCCTGGTGCCCGTCCCAGTGGGCGGGACTGGGGTGCTACAGCTGCTGGCATGGGGCACTGGTCATGGCCCCCTGTTCTGCTCCTTTCATTGGTGCGGATCCTGGGAGAGCCCTGCAGCTCCGCCGATACCGATTTATATCCGCAGATTTAAATTTGTATGCGTGCAGGGCTCCACATATATGGAGGTAGGGGGAGAGGAGTTGATTTGCAGCTTCTCTAGAATAGCTCTTTAAGGGGTAGTTGTCTCCCTCAATGGGTAGTACACAATTCCTCGGTGTGGGTGAGTGACTGAACCCCATATGTTGAGCACAAAACTTTTTTTTAAAACTCCCTTGGGCTTTTTGAAGCACTGTATTAAAGAGTGCTTGTCTGTGTTCACCTGAATGCTATAACAGACTAACACTAGAAAAGGTTAACAGGAAAAGGTTTTCGGCAGACAAAGAAACTTGCTTAAAACTAAACAACAATCAAATATTTTTTGCTTTTGCTTTTATAGATGGCTGCTAATTACCTGTTCCAAAATGGCAACATGGTGTTGTTCAGAACCTCTACAGACAAAGTTAATATGGTCCAGAAAAGCAGAAGAAAGAATATAAACAGGAGAGCAGTAGCAGAACTACTAGTAGGATGCTTTGTTTATACTGAGCTACATGACAGCTCTGTGCAAGATCATCTGTACGCTGAAAGGATACTACTGAGGACTGGCAAACAGTCTTTAGTTTGGCACAGGTGCCACCTATGTAGTAAACTTCAGCTAACAAAGAAAATCTAACCTACTATTCCTTTCTATGTAATAGATCCCAACTATTTATTCTCATTTGATTAAGTTATTCTAGCAACATTTAAATCATTCCTGCCCCTTTCTCCATCCCTTTCTTTCAGCCCGCTGGCATACTTGAAAAGTCTGTGCCTTACGTTTCTGTCAGTCCATAGGCTAGGTCCAGCATGTCCATCTCCTCATCAGTAATTGCATCTAATTTCTCAAATATGTGATCTTCAAAGATTAAGTGGCAAGTGGAGCAGGCCAATGTTCCTTCACATGCACCTGGAAGACAGACAAAAGTTTAATAGAAATACTGAGTTTTATATAAAAAGAAAAGGAGTACTTGTGCCACTTTAGAGACTAACAAATTTATTTGAGCATAAGCTTTCTTGAGCTACAGCTCATGCTCAAATAAATTGGTTAGTCTCTAAGGTGCCACAAGTACTCCTTTTCTTTTTCCGAATACAGACTAACACAGCTGCTACTCTGAAACCTGAGTTTTATATTCTAGCAGAGGTTCATGGGTTCATCTGCACTCACTGCCTCTCCCTCCTCTGAGCAGCCAGGTCTGGATGCAGAGCGGGGCCTCTCTTGCTTTCATTCACCCACTGAATTGGAAGACTACATCTGCCACTGCATTATAGCACAATTTCAGTAGAATCCCTTACTAAACAATGAACTACTTGTTAATAAAAGTCAACCACTGAGTAATAAGAAACGTTAAAGTGCCAAGATATGACATGCTATTTATTTCCAACAAATTCTTGTGTTAATCAGAAGTCTTATTAGGCAGCATAGAGAGCATTACTTGATCCATCCATTTTTTCCTCAGACATCACAAGCCACATGTACAAATATATTTACTGTAGTTTTGTTGAATTTATGTATCCAGTGTGAAAAGAAGAAACTGAACTATAAGGCAGGGCTAAAGAATAAGAAGTACCCTATCACAGGAATGTGAATGTTACTTAAACGACTTAAAAATGTGTGATATTTAGATCTTATTTCAAATATATAAAGGGCTTGAAAAATTCACTCAGGGCCCACCAGCCCAAAGAATAAGCCTAGTAACCAGAATGCTTCCAACACCAATATTGTCGAGGCCCTCAAAGCAAAACCCATTTTGATAATTAAGTCCCTCTGGTAATGTCTTTCCACATTGAATCAGTATCTCCTGGACTTGCCAAGAACAGTCCCCATCCATGGTACTCCAGACAAAAATCCATGCAGCCAGATGCTACAGTTTCAGGTCTGGATGGATTATCTGACTATGGTGCTGTGAAATCAAGTCCAGGCAGTCTAGGAGCTGAATGAATATCTGGAGCAGGTCTGTCAGCCAAAACTGCTGGGAATGAGTAGGGGAGCTATGAGGAGGATTGTGGCTCTGTATGGTTTAAACTATGAATAGTGCCCTGGGAAGATTGTTAGAAAGGCATATAGGAGGTCTTGACTCCATTACAGAAGGAAGGTTTTCAATGATAATCTTCTGGGCTCCTCCTATCCCCTCTGGAAGAAAGGTTCAGATTCTTGATATTCTCTTCAGTGCTAAACTGGTCTTTCACAGGAATTCCCTCCTTCCCCCCAACAATGGAATTAATCAGCTCTGTGATGGTTCACAAGTGACCCTTTATGATTGGTAACAGATTTTCTGCTCAAGAAGTCCACCAAATTGTTGTTGACTTCCAAGAGACGACCCTTGGAGTAATCCCATTTCAGTGGCACCATGTTTCACAGCTTGATGACTTCCAGTCAGAGGGATGATGAGCAGGCTCCTCTGTGCTTTTTTATGTAGTGCATCACAGATGTGTTGTCTGTCAGGATCTACACCAGGGAATTTCAAAGGACACTTGGGAATGCCATACACACTACCCTGATGCTTTGAGTTCCAGGACATTTTTGTGAAGTCCAATGTCTTCTGGGGGACCAGGTCCCTTGCATTGGATCAGGTGGGCTCCCCAGCCTGTGTGATACATCCACAATTAATGTCCTTATAAAGGAAGGGGCAGAGAACGGTACACCTCCTCGTATATTTTTGGGTTCTAGCTACCATCTCAGCTCTTCAATCACATGAGGTGGCACTAAGACCTTCTTATTCATCTTTCTCCAGGGAGTAGACTGACCTGAGCCAGAGTTGAAGGAGCAGGAGGTGGAGTCTGGTAAGGGACGTTTCATACATAAATACCGACGTATAGCCTAACACCCTAAGGAAGTCCGTACCATCATGGTCTGGTTTGATTTTATCTCAAGTAATAGTAATTGCACTAGCAGGAATCTGTCCTCAGGCAGATACACGCTTTCAGACCTGAAGACTCAATCATAGCTCCTATGAGCGCGATCGTCTGTGATGGGATATGAGAAGATATTTTGATAGTTCACCAGCAGGGCTAGTTGGGCTAACAGAGCGTGTGTGCACGAGCGCATATTCTAGACTTGCCACTGTCTCCTGCTGGAATCTGCCTCTGATCACCCAACCATCTAGAAAAGGATACGTAAGAATGCCCCTACTGCTCATGTGGGCCAGCACTATTGCTAAGAATTCTGTGAAGACTCAGAGCCATGGAGAGTCTACATGGCAGTACCTTGTACAGATATGATTTGGCCGCACTGTAAATATGAGGTACTTCCTCTGGCCCCGCTGTGAATATGAGGTACTTCCTTGTGTACCTCTCTCTGGTGGAGAGATATGTGGAAATATGCATCCTGTAAGTCAACAGGAATGACTCAATCTTGAGCCTGAAGAGAGAAGTACCCTCCTGAATCAGAGGTAGCATATGTATTTGTTCAGTCCTACCCATGTCTTAGATATAGGACAAAGACACTTTCTTCTTTGGGATAAGGAAATACCAGGAGTAGCAGCCTCTTCCCCTATATTCCTGAGGTACTTCCTCTGTGGCACCTAGAGGAAGCAATGAGGAGGCCACTTCTTTTTGTGATGAGCTTGTGAGAAGAGGATGGAAATGAATGGGGTAGCCCTGGATGAGGATATCCACCAGCTGCTTGTCAGCTGTGATAGTAGTCCAAGTCTGGTGGAAGGGGGCAAGGTGGTGGTAAGTGCTAAAATGGCTCTCAACATTCCTACCAAACCTGTCACCTCCTTTGTGACCAAAGGAGCACAAAAGAAATGGGGTCTCCTGGAATACTGGGGCCTTTTCCTCTCAGGTACATGGGCTGTAAACACTGGGAGTAGGACTGTGTCCTCTGCTGAAATTGGGTTTTATTTGGCTTTTACATGTGTGTAGATTCCCAAGGAATGTAGAATGGACTGAGAGGCTTTTAGTGAATGGAGCACTTCATCTGTTCTGCTTCTAAAGAGCTCCATCCCTTTAAAGGGCAAGTCCTCTATGGTGGCTTGACCTCTTTTGAGATGCCTGATGCTAGCAGCAATGAGGATCTTCTAATTTTGATGGCTGTAACCATGGCCCATGAGGCAGCATCATATGCATCCTTGGCTGTTTGTAACACTGCTCTGGCCACCATCTGACCCTTCTTTGTAATCTTTCTATCCACAATTCCACAGGAGAACAGGGAGGAACTGAAAGGGAGTGACTCTTTCCTAGATGAAGTAGCTGTATGTTGCAAACAGGGCCTGATAGGTTGCAATGCAGATCTGCAACAAAGTGGAGGAATGTGCCTTGCGCCTGAAGATATCCAGTTTTTTAATCTTTTTTTATTTTAGGGTGCCCTTCGTGGAGCACCTTGTACTGCCAACACCAGAGACTCTAGATTTAAGCCAGCACAGAAGTGTTTAAAACCCTCTGGAAGGAGCTGGTAACTTTTTCCATTTGTTTACATGTGCCAAACAGAGTGGCCGGGGCCTGACTCAGTCCCTTCGCTGGCTCAAGTATGCAGTACACAGGGACAAAGGCAGGTGACAGGATCCCTTGTTGATCAGCAGGGCAATCATGCCAGGGTTCATAGAACTCAGTATGCCAAATAGCTTGTGGGACTTAACTTGTATCACCATTGTTTCAGTGTTTATTATTATTTGTGAGAGACATGAAGAAGCCGTGGATGGCTGGTTTAAAAGAGATGAAATCGGTGTTCCAGAGACAGCGGCGTGGATGGTGAGGGAGGGGAGAGAGATGTGCGGTTAGGAATGGTGGCATGAGGGAGAGGAGATGGTGGCAGGGACAGTTGTGGGAGATGGAGAAGATGGCCATAGTGGGACAGCCAACATTGGGGCAAACATTACCAAAGGAAGGAGGTGGCCAAGGGCCTCAGATTTAGAACTGGAGATCCTGGTATGCCTGGAAGTGATCAGCTGTTGGTACTGGAGCCAATAGCACTGCCTCCATTTCATATAGTGACAATGTTGATGGAGGTTTCTGCTGTCCCTCTGTTGCCTGCTCCTGGAGGCTGACGTCAAGCTTTGGTGTGGATGGGCTGGCTAACTATGCTGCTGGAAAGCAAGATCTGCTCCAGAACTTACATGATGATAGTTTGCAATCAGGCCAAAATGGCCAAGAAGGTGTGCTGTAAGGGTACTGGGTCAGGTTGCAGATGGCTGATCCAGTGCTGCTCAAGTCTCACTTGAGGGTCCCTGGAACCCTCCCTGGGGATGCTCTCCCAAAGGTAGAGAAAAGGGATCCCTATCCACTGTGGTAAAATTGGTGAGACGTATCCTTCCTCAAACAGGGGGGTTGGAGAGTGATACAGCCTCAGTGCCAGCTGCAGATTCTGGTGTAGATGATGCATCTGGCTCCTTTACAGCAACGTTATGATTTGATAAACCGATCTACAACTTATGAATTGTGTTTGATCAGATGAAATTATGCAGTTGTTACCATGAAAACTGCTGTGTCATATATGACCTCTGTCTTTGTGTATCCATCACTGTGGAAAAATATTTTAGCACAACTCCCAGGCCTGGGATAATAGCCAATTGTTAAAGACCTATCAGTATCTGGGGCAAACACTTCTCTCCAACTTATCAGCAGGGAGGAGATAGCGGAAAGAATGGAAATTCCCCAAGAAGGACAAAGAGATGGGGGTGACAAAGCAGGAGGTTATAAACAAACTTAGGAGGGAAGACTGGGACCCATAAGGGAACAGACCAGCCAAGGAAAGAAAAGAATATGTTGGAGAGAGGCTCCATGTTTCAGAACCCATGTCAGGCATTGCCCGGTTAGGACACTGGACAGCCCCAGATGACTCTGACCCCGCCCAAAAAGTACTCTGAAGCTATGACAATACTGAGGTAGGGTCCAGGGAAATGTGTATTGGATTTATTATTTTTGTACAGATCTCTTTATTTCTCATGCTATTAAAGAAAGAATAGCGTTGTAGAATCCTGTGCAAAGTGTTAGCATGTTTCATGTGTTACACTATTCATATGCCCCTTAAAGTAGTAAACTGTGGACTTCTACCACCATATGCTGGAGTTCTGTGGAAGGATGTGTTTAAGCTATGGGAAGAGTCTGGGAGTCAGCACTGACTCTAGGGCAGAGGTGGGCCACATCTGACCCGCGGGACTGTCCTGCCCGGCCCCTGAGCTCCTGGCCGGGGAGGCTAGTCGCCGGCTCCTCCCCCGCTGTTGCCCCTCTCCCGCAGCCATGTGGGCAGTGCTCTGGGCTGCGTGCTCCTGCCGGGCAGAGCGGTAGCGTGTCTATCTCTGGCTGGGCAGCGTGGCTGCCAGACATGCCGCTCTGAGTGGCATGGTAAGGCGGCCAGGTGGTTGGGATAAGGGGAAGGGGGCAGTTGGATAGGGCACAGGGGCGGTCAGGGGACGGGGAACAGAGGGCGGTTGGATAGGGCAGAGGTTCTGGGGGCGGGCAGGAGACAGGGAGTGAGGTTCCATTAGGGGTGGGGGGGGTCCTTGGAGGTGGCAGTCAGGGGACAAGGAGCAGGTTGGGGGAGGGGAGGGTTGGATGGGGCAGTCACGGGGGCAGCGGCCAGCCTGTTTGGGGAGGCACAGCCTTCTCTACCCGACCCTCCATACAGGTTTGCGTCCCGATGTGGCCCTTGGGCCAAAAGTTTGCCCACCCCTGCTCTAGGGGCTGGGAAGCTGTAGCAAGTGGTTGCAACTCTCAGGAGGGAAAAGTGCCAAACAATCTGCACCCTGAAAGCATGCCTAGATGCCTCAAGATGGGGACAATGCTTGGTTCCTGTTCAGACTCCAAAGGCTTAAAATACCCAAGGATTCAGTTGTTGGATCCCCTCACAGTACTCTGATGAGGGGCCAAACTGAGGCACTTGCCCAGACCTGTAACAGATGCATCTCAGGCCCTTGATGGGTACAGTCACCAATATCAGTACCCAGGTTGGCACACGATCTTCTTCCTTGCACGGTGCATGTTCAGACTGCAAGCCAGGGAGGATGTGTCTCTGAATGAGTAATGCTTAGAGTCCTCCTTGCAGGACCGTCCTGCATGGTACCTGGAGCCAAGCTTATACTCCATCTGGCCTCATCTCTCAAAGCTGCCCTCTGGTGTCAGGGGCACAGGTGCCAGAACTGCCACTGTTGGCTCAGAGGCTGCCAGTACTTTCTCTGATGCCTTTTTCTCTCTAGATCCGGGAGTATGGTGTCCACTTAAAGGAGTGCTGGCTGATTAGATGTTTGGCTCTATCTGGTGGTTAACATTTCCTCTGGGTCAGAAGTGACTCACACAATCTGCTCTAAAAGATGTAGCTTGAGCCAAGAGTTTCTGGACTAGCAAGTCCTTGCAGAGAAAGACAAGCACAGAGAACACCTGTTTGGGATGTGGCTTTCTCCCAAGCAGAACAAGCATCCGCTACATTTGTTAGTAAGGGGGATGAGCAGGGTTTGAACCCAACAGTTTAGAGTCTGTCATGACGTGTTGCAGTTGATACCAGGTATCCCAACTTGTACAGGGGACAATGTCCAATTAAAAGAAGGGTAGAAAAAGTACTTCTCAAATTTGTGAAAAATGCAAGTATTGAAGCTCTCAAAAGAATACCTGGTCAGACACTTGCTACATTCCATCTTGCTGCTATTGGCAGTAAGAGGAAACTAAGAGGATAGTGGCTGCTCTTACCTTTGTCCTCGCATTGGAGCATAGATGGCACAAGCCACATATGACTGCAGTGACACTGCAGTACGAAATATTCCAATCTAGCTGTGAATGCACCTCATGTGCGCCAGAGTGGGATCCACACTGACACATACTTGAAGAATCACCCAGGGTCTAGAAGGCACCACAGAGCAATTACCCATCAAAACTAAAATGCTGTTGGGAAGAATGATCATTAAATAGAACAGATTTTCCATTCTGTAAAAAGAAGCATTATGCCTCTAGATACTATTTGACTTCACAGTTAGGAAATACTAAAAATTGTTTGGCTGGCCAGCCAAACAAGTTATTTAAATTAGCCACAAGAATAGAGGAAATAAATTTTCAGTTGAGATTATGTGATCTCATTACACTGACCATTCCATTTAAATAATTAATTTTGTTAAACAAGTAGTATTAAGTGAGGTGGTTATAGTTAAGTATCCCTATACCACGATTGCTGCATCTGGATTGCCCCCTAGTGACAAAACTGCACTCCTAGCAAAGGTTTTACAAGACCAAGTACTTCGATACATAGGACTGTTTTAATAAAACAGAATTTCTTTAAATATTATGTAGGGTAGCCTCACACAGCCAGATTGTGATTCTCCTCCCCGCCCCACCCCAGTTTAATTTGCTCACATATTTATTTTGGCTTCTTAACCTACAGACCACCACTTTTTGCTTCAAGATTAACAAGGGATATTTTTATATAGAATACAAGCAGAGTAGCCACAGACCTATATGCTGTGGTATTTAAGGTATTAGATGGTATTTATAATTCTTAATAGAATAACTATAATATTTTGGAATGTGTTACAAATTTAACGAAGCCAACCATTTTAGTTTTAAATGATCATGTTAGGAGTCTATTCTTCTCCAATATGTATGCAGTTTCTATTGAAGTGAACAGAGGTTCTACAAGTGTACCAAGGAGTTTTCGGATTACTGACATCACCAATATGTTTATTTACATGCTTTTTAAACAAGACTGAATCCTGCAAATTGTGCACCTCACTAGTCTATTTAACTCTATTTTGTTCCTCTCTAATTACTGTATTCCTAACTCAGTCACTCATATCCATCTTCTCCCACTCCCTCCTTTGTTTATTCTAGCTCTAGTCTCAAGACCCAATCCGGAAAGTTGATTTGTCTGGGCAGATCCCTGGTCATGCAGAGCTCTTTTGCCTTCAGTGGAGCTCAGTGGTTTGCGTACGTAGACAACCTTGCAGTTTGGGGTCAGATTGTGAGGCCTTCAGTGCAAGGACCAGCTCTTATTTAGTTTATACAGTGCCCAGTATAACAAGGCCCCAATCTGATACGGGCTTTTGGATGCTATTATAAAAACTGGAAACCATTAATTTGGATCTGCATATGACGCTTATTAAAATTACGATTTATTTGCCAAAGACCCAATCCAGTTCCACTGAAATCAAGGAGAATCTTCCCACAGACTTCAGTGAGCACTAGATGAGGTCCTAAATTACTCGCTTTTGGCCAGTGACTTGATGTACTATTGCATATGCAGACTAAGCAATATGTACCTAAACTTTGCAAGATGATTAGACAACAGGAAAACAATAGATAAGGTTCTTATCTAGGAATTACAGAATATTACATTCTGAATATTGTAAAATGGATATTTTATGAAAGAGAAGTTTTAATTCAGTAAATTAAATGAAAATATATAGCATTTCCTGAAAAATATGGAAAAGCTAAGACATGTTACTTCAACGGCTTGGATACTTTTGTACAAAAAATAAAATGTGATTGTAGACTAGAGACACACAGGTGAAATTCTCCAGTACAATTGGCTGAGGGAGAAGGAAAAAATGTGTGACAACTTAGTTTCCCCTTACATCTGCCATCAAACTCACCCCCACCATAGTTAAGTACTGCATCTCTAAAATGAAACCTAAACTGCTACTTTAGTACATTAACAGAGCAGATTTATTGACACTGCCTCCATTATTGTTGATACTTATTCCTACTTCTGTGACTCAAAAAGCAATACTGGCTGGTGGCTAATGTAACGGATTAGTAATACTTCCACAGCATCATAAAGGAGCTTGGTGCTTTACTATTCATAAAGAACAATTCCAAGACTGCCTCTGGATCAAGCAGAGGCCAAAATTATGAAGTCAAATCAAATCCTGAATTCTGAAATACTCCAACTCCTCCAGGAGTTGGGAAAGTGTTATTACCATTGTACAAGGCATTGATGAGACCTTATCTGGAATATTGACCACAATTCTGGTCTCCAATGTTTAAGAAAGATGAATTCAAACTGAAACAGGTGCAGAGAAGGACTAATAGAATGATCAGAAGAATGGAGAACCTGCCTTACAAAAGGAAGCTTAAGGAGCTTTGGTTGTTTAGCCTAACCAAATGAAGAACGGTGGAAGATAAGATTGCTGTATATAAATACATCAGAGGAACAAACGCTAGGGAGGGAGGGGAGTTATTTAAGTTAAGGGACAATGTTGGCACAAGAACAAATTGATTTAAACTGTCCATCAACAAGTTTAGGCTTTAAATTAGATTAAGGTTTCTGTGAAGTTCTGGAACAGCCGTCCAAGAAGAGCATTGGGGCAAAAAAACCCTAACTTGTTTCAAGACTGAGATCAATAACTTTATGGAAAGGACGGTATGATGAAGTTGCCTACAATGGCATATGGCCCATCTGCGACTGCTATTAGCAAATATCTCCAACAGCCAGAGATGGGACGCTAAATGGGGAGAGCTCTGAGTTTCTACAGAGAATTCTTTCCCAAGTGTCTGGCTGGTGGGTCTTATCCACATGGTCTAGGTCCAACTGATCACCATATTTGGGATTGGGAAGAAATTCTCCCCAGGTCAGATTGGCAGAAATCCAGAGGTATTGTTTTTTGCCCCTTCCTCTGCAGCAAGGGGCACGCATCACCGACTGGCTTGAACTAGAGTAAATGGTGGATTCTCCATAACTTGAAATCTTTAAATCAAGATTTGAGGATTTCAGTAATTCTTCCAAAGTTTATGGGTCTATAACAGGAGCAGGTGGGTGAATTTGTGGCCTACAATGTGCCAGAGGTCAGAACAGATGACCACGATGGTCTAACTATTGTAAAGCGCTTTAGATAAAAGCGCTATATAAAAAAAACCCTAATAAGCTTTTTTGGTTCTACAAATAAAAGCACACAACTCATATTTCAATATCAATAATCTTACCTTTCTAATGTGATGGATGTGCCCTCTCTCCCCAGCCACAGCAGCCACAGAGCTGAGGCTGGGAAGGAGGGCTGTCTCTCCCTGGCAGCTGCAGCCCTGGAGCTGAGGAAAGTTACCTCTTTCTCTGGCCACCGCAGCCCTGCACATCCCAAATTCCTCCCACCCACTTTTCTCACCCACTTCCACCTCCCACCTACCCCTTGTTCCCCCCAAGGCCACTACCTCACCTTACATGTGCATCTTCTCCAGGGTCCAGGCACCTAATCGGTGGAGCCGCGCAGGCATGGCTCCACTAATTAGGTGCGTGGCCCTTCATTCTCTTCTGTGCAGCCGCTCAGACACTCATCTTAGAGGGAACTATCTGCAGACCACCTGAATGGAGCTTGCGGACCACTGTGGTCCACAGAACACAATTTGAGAATCTCTGCTTTAGAGTCTCTTGCAAGATTTCTCTGTTGCAAGATTCTTTTGGGATACACACCTTTTCCAAGAGTGGAATAAACTTTTTCTACTGAAGTCACCTCTGTGCTAAGTCATGCCAGAATGGCTCAAGATTCACTGACACTTTTTCAGGAGCAAATATCTGACATTGTGTGTTGCCCCCTGCCCCAACTCCATATTACTGATCTTCTTGGTCTTGTGAAAAATTCTCCCTAAACTTCAACAGCCCCTTTCAAGGGATTATCTGATCCTTAGACTCTGCCCCAAACAAATAACAAATGGAAGAGGCAACTTCTAAATCCTACATGGTGAGCAATCTGGCTTTTTCCAGTGGGGTGGGGGGAAGGGGGGCAAAGGAGATAAGTTTCATTCTGTGGAAGCACTCATCTGGAGGAACCATTTGGCACCCCAGTCTAACAGGTGGAGACTGCTTATTCCATGTCCTGAACAAACAAACAAACTGGGAAAGACAAGGAGAGGGAGAAGCCAACAGAAGAAAAGTGTGAGAGTTCTCTCCCCGCAAAAACATGTACCTAGAAGACTACTCAGAGCATTTGTGAAACAGACTCGGAGAGACAGAGGGGAATAGGGACTCTGGTTCCCTTAATGAAACTTTGTGGAAAAGGGGAAATACTCCTGACCACACTTCCCTTGGGAGGAAGGGAAAGGAGGTTTTTTTATCCCCTCCGCCCCAACCCCTCTAAAAAATAGATATGGTTTCCTGGAAGGCAGAGTTTAATAGGATGAAGTTGAAATAATTGAACTGGGATAAGTAAAAGGGTTTCCCTCTACCCTTGTGCACAGAAGCTAAACTGTGTGCCCATATCTGCAGATGGCCTTAGCTGGTTCCTCCTCTCAGCACTTACATTCAACAGTGATGGGTGTTACAGATAGTCCTACAACAGATGAAGAGGAGTTATAGTGACAGTAGAGGCAGAAGAAACTTGCCATTGATGGGAATATGCGAGTTCTACAGATTTTGCACCTGTAGGAATAGCTACTGCCATTACGAGATCAACTATCTGTGTAGCATCTCTACAGTGGGCAAAACAGAGAAAGACTCGGGCTCCAGACAGATTGCTTGAAAGACATAGGAGTGAAAATTTTCACGGCAAAAACTACTTGTTATTAGAAGAGAGCAGTCAGATTGAGTGCATCACCTTCAGAGAAAGCTCTATAGCTAATGTTTAAAATTCCATTTTGAGACCTGTCTGCAGAGATCTCGTGTAAATTTTTAAATAACTTCAAAGCAAATGTTTCTGTTTTCCAAAAAGTTATGTTGTATATTAAATAAATGCTAACTATTCTATGCAGCCCCAGACAGAAAAAGAAAAGTTAGACAAATTCTGAAGTTCCAAAGAAGATGATTATGTTTTTAGACACATCCCATGCAAATGAGAAAATTGGTCATTTATACTTTAAAAAATTAAGTACAGTATTCAAGTGATTTTACTTACCAAATCCATCTATGTCTAGATTCTTATCAACAACAACATCTAGCAGCGAGTCCCCAACTTTCCCTTCAGCTGTTAGTTTGTCACCATCACGGTTTATGAAGTGGACAGTTACTTTATCTTCTGAGCTGAAAAATAAAAGCACATCCTTGTTAACTATTACTAAAGCATATAATGTGATTGGCAGAAGAATTTTAGAGCTTTATGGTAGTCTACCAATTTTAAAGAAGCACCAATAAAACACTAAACACTACCAAAAGTTTTTAGCACAAAAATCCCAGGAAATAAGTTTGTAACTCTTCATGACAAAGAAAGTATTTCCTGCTACATCTTGTACAGTGCTGACCGCACCAACAGAAGAAATAAGGAATAACAGCTAAGTTTTGTGTTTTATCATCACGAATGATAGAGAGAGGGAAGAGTATTACATCCTGAATTTCCCTTTTTTCCATAAAAGTTAGAGTTATTTTATTTCAGACACAGGCTAACTGACAAAATCCCTTCACTGAACGCCACTTCCAACAGAGGATATGCAAAGAGTGGCCCAGGACAGACAGGAATGGTGGAACCTCATTCACTGCCTACATGACATCCGATGGTCTGGAAAGGCTTCAGAAGTACATCAACTGAATTAGAGGGGTAGCCATGTTAGTCTGGATCTCTAAAAGCGGCAAAGAGTCCTGTGGCACCTTATAGACTAACAGACGTATTGGAGTGTAAACTTTCGTGGGTGAATACTCACTTCGTCGGATGCATCCACTACATGCATCCGATGAAGTGGGTATTCATCCACGAAAGCTTACGCTCCAATACGTCTGTTAGTCTATAAGGTGCCACAGGAATCTTTGCCGCATCAACTGAATTGTTTACTCAATTCCAAACAGTTATATCTGTGCAACCCCAGTGTTGAGGACACTGGGGCATGGCCACTAGATAACTCGAGGGGATGGAAGACCACGAGTGTCGATGAAGCCCCCCTTGCACTAGGCCCAGGTGTCCTTGGCCCCCATCTCCCGCCTGGAGGCGCTCGTGGCAGCTCTGCGTACTAGGCCCAAGTGTCCTTGGCCCCCCCACCTGGAGGCACTCACAGCAGTTATGCTGAGGATCTGCAACAATATGTTGCAGAGTCAGACTGCCTGAAACTAAACAAGGGCAAACAGGGCAGATATGGAAAAAAATGCTAAATAAAGCAGCTTTATGTATAGTTTAACAAATGATACAAAAAACAAGGGAACTAGCTGGTAACTGGATTGGCTGGCTATATGGATAATTAGGGCAGCTTGCTATTGGATAAGTATGCTGAAGAAAGGATGTATAAAAGCCTGTGTAACTTCCTGCTCTGTGTGCAGAATTTGAGATTCTATTCTCCCTGTACCTTTTTGAAGCTTCAAATAAACTTTTCTGCTTCTCCACCCTGTTGTGATTATTGGGTGAAGCACACCGGGTAGCGAAGCAACCCCTGCTGTTGTTTTGCCTCTCGGCACTGGGTGCTGGCAACAGCTTTTGGCGTCCCTGGGTGGGCGACGAGGCCGCTATTTAGCCTTGCCCGGACCCCTCCTGGAGGTCGAGGATTGCGGCGAGAACCGACGCCCAGCGCACACCGGTGAGTTCATTGGGGGCCTCAGAGGAGACATGATTTGATCGACCCCGGAGGGCACAATGGTGCAACGCACTCATAGTGGAGAAGCAGCTGCGGACGACGGTGAGGAACCGGTCCCTTGGATAAGGTAGGAACCTTTTGAAATCCGGATTGTATGCTCTGTTGGAACCTGGGGATGCCCAGAGTTACCCTGTAGGTATGGGACAGGGACAGAGCTCCGGGGTTAGGGCACGGTGTATGCCCCTAGAGTGCATTCTAGCAAACTGGAAGGTATTTGGTGCGGATCCGATGACTAAAAGCCAATTAAAACGATTCTGTACAGTTGACTGGCCTCAATATCAACTAGGGGACCAGGAGTGGTGGCCACCAGGAGGGTCAATTAATTACAACACGATCCTCCAATTAGTTTTGTTTTGTCAGTGAATGGGTAAATGGAAGGAACATTTGTATGCACAAGCGTTTATGGCTTTAAGAAATAGAACAGAGCTGTAATTCTGCAGAGCTGTAATTTGACTCCGACTGGTTCGGTAGTAGCTAATGTTAGTCCCCAGGCCCCCACCCCCACTGTAATGGCAGAGCTGGTGTCCCCTTCGGCCCCCCACACCCCCCACCTTATAAGGGTAGGATGCCTTGGGTTACAGAGATTGCCCCCTCGGTGGGACTCTATCCTTTGATTACTGAGACTGTTGTGGCTTGCCCAGGGGCACACGGACGTCAGGCTACCACTATGCAAGTTTACACCCATGTGCCATTCAATCCAATAGACCTAGCAGCTTTTAAAGCACAGGATGGGGAATTCTCCATGAACCCAGGCCGGTTTATTTCAGTCTTTGAGGGGTGTCTCAGTAGTCACAAGCCGGACTGAGACGACTGAAATGTCCTCCTGAGAGCCCTGTTGTCTGAGGTGGAGAGGGATCAGGTTACAGCTAAGGCAAGGGGAGCGTCAGCTTTCAAGCGAAAAAAAAAAAAAAAAGAAAGGAAGCTATCTGTCAAGTTTCTACCCCAAGTAATTGTAAGCGGCTCAGGGCATTTCTGGGTATGGCAGGCTTTTGCAGGATATGGATCTCAGAGTTTGGACTGTGGGCTAAACTCCTGTACGACTGTGTACAAGGAGCAGATCATGACCCCTTCTATTGGACCCCAGAGGCTGACAGGGCATTTAAAATCCTGGAAAGGAAATTGATGGAAGCCCCGGCACTGGGCCCGCCGGATCTCTCTAAGCCGTTTCAGTTGTATGTACATGAACGAAAGGGGGTGGCCCTAGGAGTGCTCACACAGCTGTTAGGAGCATGGAGACGTCCCGTGGCTTATTTTTCTAAGCAACTGGATCAGGTTACAAAGGGTTGGCCGGCATGTTTACGGGTGGTTGTAGCTATTGCCCTAGTGCTTGAGGAAGCCAAGAAGCTAACATTGGGAGGGATTATGCAAATCTATACTCCCCATATAGTCCGAGCCTTATTGGATGCAAAGGGAGGGCTTTGGCTCACCCAGGCTCGGATTGCTTGGTATCAAGCTAAGCTGTTGGAGAACTCTGAAGTCACTTTACAGCCTTGCCCCTCCCTTAATGCAGCCACCCTCTTGCCAGAAACAGAGGAACAGAAACAAGACTGTTTAGAGATCATAGATGCCCAGTACTCCAGCCGTCCGGAGTTAAAGGATGTACCCCTCCCAAATGCAGATTATGAGTGGTACACTGATGGTAGCAGTACTGTAATAGATGGGCAAAGGAGGGCGGGTTATGCTGTTGTGACCCTCCATGACACTGTGGAAGCTGAAGGTTTGCCTGCTGGGACCTCTGCCCAGCTTGCCGAACTAATAGCCCTGACCCGTGCACTTGAACTGTCAAAAGGAAAGCGCGTCAACATTTTTACTGATTCAAAATATGCTTTTGGTGTGCGGCATGCTCATGCTGGCCTATGGAAGCAAAGGGGAATGCTGATAGCCCAAGGCTCCCCAGTCAAGTACGGGCCCCAAATCCTCCGGCTCCTAGATGCCATACAACTTCCCTCAGAAGTGGCAGTGGTACACTGTAAAGCCCGTCAAAGGGAAGAGCAAGATGTGGCAAGAGGTAATGCCCGGGCAGACAGAGAGGCTAAGCATGCTGCCACCCTGCCATCCCCTCAGACTGAGAACGCCTATATGCATGCCCTTATCCCATCAGTAGGGGAGTTTCCAACCCCTCAGTACTCTGGGGAGGAGAGACAGCTAACTGACAAACTCGGTCTCCGGGAAAAGGAGGGATGGCTCCATTCCCCGGCAGGGAAGGTCCTCTTACCAAAGGGCCTGATCCGGCCAGTGCTGCAGAAACTATATCAAACCATTCATGCTGGCAGGGAAGCACTTATCCATCTAATGGGAAAATACTTTATCACTTCCATACTCCGATCTCTGGCTGACCAGGTACAAGCGGACTGCTTAGTCTACCAAAAGAATAACCCCCAACCGGGACATCCTGTGCCACCAGCTGCCCTAGAACCCACTCCGGGCCCCGGACAAGTGTGGCAAATAGACTTTACTGAGTTTCCCCGGACCCAAGCGTTCAAATATCTCCTTGTCAAAGTGAATCGGTTCAGCGGATGGCCAAAAGCCTTCCCCTGCTGTAATTGCACTGCCAGAACAGCGGTCCTCAAGTTTGTTAAGGAGATCATTCCTCGCTTTGGACTCCCCCTGTGGATGGAATCTGACAACGGGACACATTTCACGTCAAAAATCATTCAAAGCATCTCACATGCCTTACAGATTTCCTGGAAACTCCATACGCCCTGGAGACTGCAAGCCAGTGGTGTAGTGGAGCGTACCCATCAGACCATTAAACGGTATCTCTCAAAAGTGTGCCAAGAAGCCTCACTGCGATGGCCTGATGCTTTGCCCCTCATCCTACTTCATATCTGCGTTCTCCCTAAGGGTAGATTAGGGCTTAGTCCCTTTGAAATTATGTTTGGAAGGCATGGCCTATGAATGGCACCCTGGTTCTGTCAGGGGAATAGTAGCTGGGTAATGTTTTTTTGTCACAGTATATGTGTTCCCTGTCTGCTGTTCTCTTGTCTCTTCACAGTTATACCAGGAATTCCCAGCCTCTCCCCTTGGACTCTCCCGTCTGCTCCTTATAGCCTGGTGACCCTAAAGACGAGCCTCTCCAGGAAAAATGGAAAGGACCCTATACCGTCCTGCTGGTCTCCCATACAGCGGCAAAGATCGAGGGACACAAGAACTGGATCCATCACTCTTGTCTGAAGGCAGTACCCGCCCCCTCGTCAGCAGAACAGTGGACCGTCCAACCTGCTGACTCCTCATCTAGTGACGATCTCGGGCTAAAGCGACTGTTTAAAAGACACAAATAGCGGGCACCTTAATGCTAAAATGGGGCCACCCAGGTACTGGAGACCCTGGGTTGGGAAGACTCTGGTGATAATTAATTGGGTAACATCATTATTCTCTGTATTGGTATTTCCAAACTGTGCATATCAGGAGCATAACTCCTTTGTTTCGCTTGCGCACCATGTTGCTACTTTAACAAACCAGACTGATTGACGAGTATGTGCTCCAACTCCACTGTCCCCCAAAACGGCAATGCCCCTTGACATGCTGCCCCTGACCCTAGCAGAATTAGCCGCCACCAAAGAGCAGGAAAGAACGGACTCGCCGTTCTGAAATAAGACCTCTTTACAGCAAGCCACCTATCAGGACCAGGAGTATTCAGCTGCAGTACTCACTGAGGGAGTGTTAAGTTTTACCCGAAACCAATCTGATTACTATGGGCGTCCTGTGGGAAAAAGCTCCTGTGTTATTACACAGTGGGCTGATGAGTATTGGATAAAGACCACAAGGGGAGGCTAGCAGTGTGGGTGTAATGGTTCCTCCCCTTTTAGGGAAACTCTTACAAATAATCTTACCACAAAAGAGGGGTTTGGAAATATAACTTGCCGTCCAGTTAGTATCTCCAATGTAGCAAGCCAACGGTGGGTTTGTAGTGGTCCCTATGGCGAGTGTAATTTGAACGGCACAATTAGAAACGCCCCCACTTGTACCCAATCAGGAGGATGGGATGCTCCCTTAGGGGCATATGAACTGTTTGGAAAAACAGCCTTAAATATCCTAGGAATCCCCTTAAGAAACAGTCCTTACTGGGTCCTACAGGGTCACTATTTTGTATGTGGCCGAAAGGCTTATAAGGTACTGCCAGCCAACTGGACAGGTAACTGTTATATAGCTCATGGAGTTCCTCATCTGTCAATAACTGCCACAATGCCCAAAGGAAAGATTAGAAATGCCCGAGACACCTCTGTTGAGTCACGAGAAAAGACCCTGCGGCGACTGACTACGGCAGTGGAGGGCAATATGAAAAATTCCTTCACAACCGAGAAGCTTGTAGAGTGCTCTGTACTGGAAATAGCGCCACTGTTTTCCAGGCCAGCCATGGCATGCTGTCATAAATATAAAGGGAAGGGTAAACCCCTTTGAAATCCCTCCTGGCCAGGGGAAAGCTCCTCTCACTTGTAAAGGGTTAAGAAGCTAAAGGTAACCTCGCTGGCACCTGACCAAAATGACCAATGAGGAGACAAGATACTTTCAAAAGCTGGGAGGAGGGAGAGAAACAAAGGGTCTGTGGGTCTGTCTATAGTCTATCTTGGCCAGTGATAGACCAGGAATGGAGTCTTAGAACTTTTAGTAAGTAATCTAGCTAGGTACGTGTTAGATTATGATTTCTTTAAATGGCTGAGAAAAGAACTGTGCTGAATAGAATAACTATTTCTGTCTGTGTATCTTTTTTGTAACTTCAGGTTTTGCCTAGAGGGGTTCTCTATGTTTTGAATCCAATTACCTTGTAAGGTGTCTACCATCCTGATTTTACAGGGGGGATTTCTTTATTTCTGTTTACTTCTATTTTTATTAAAAGTCTTCTTGTAAGAAAACTGAATGCTTTTTCATTATTCTCAGATCCAAGGGTTTGGGTCTGTGGTCACCTATGCAAATTGGTGAGGCTTTTTAATCCAACATTTCCCAGGAAAGGGGGGGTGCAAGTGTTGGGAGGATTGTTCATTGTTCTTAAGATCCAAGGGTCTGGGTCTGTAGTCACCTAGGCAAATTGGTGAGGAAGTGGGGTGCAAGGTTTTGGGAAGTATTTTGGGGGGAAAGACGTGTCCAAACAGCTCTTCCCCAGTAACCAGTATTAGTTTGGTGGTGGTAGCGGCCAATCCAAGGACAAAGGGTGGAATATTTTGTACCTTGGGGAAGTTTTGACCTAAGCTGGTAAAGATAAGCTTAGGAGGTTTTTCATGCAGGTCCTCACATCTGTACCCTAGAGTTCAGAGTGGGGGAGGAACCTTGACACATGCATAGGCTGCTATACTGTAAGGCTGCAAATGGTACTTGAGAAAGTTGCCTTAGAGTTAGAGGACTCGGTTAGTGATTTAGGGTCAGAAGTAAAAACATTAAATAAAGAGGTACAGCAGCTCAGGACGTTTTCCCTCCAAAACAGGCTGGCTTTGGACTATCTCTTGGCATCCCAAGGAGGGGTTTGTGCCCTCGTTGGACCCCGATGTTGTGTATATGTAAATGATAGCAGTTATGAGATCTATGAAAAGGTGGTACAGGCTGAGGCCCATGCCCGAGCCGGAGCACAGGTTGCCTATACTGTCCCAGAGAGCGATTGCTTGCAAACCTTGTTTTCAGGCTGGTGGTTGGCTTGGTGGTTTATTTAGCCTGTTATTGAAATTTCTCTTTAGAATCATAGAATATCAGGGTTGGAAGGGACCCCAGAAGGTCATCTAGTCCAACCCCCTGCTCAAAGCAGGACCAATTCCCAGTTAAATCATCCCAGCCAGGGCTTTGTCAAGCCTGACCTTAAAAACCTCTAAGGAAGGAGATTCTACCACCTCCCTAGGTAACGCATTCCAGTGTTTCACCACCCTCTTAGTGAAAAAGTTTTTCCTAATATCCAATCTAAACCTCCCCCACTGCAACTTGAGACCATTACTCCTCGTTCTGTCATCTGCTACCATTGAGAACAATCTAGAGCCATCCTCTTTGGAACCCCCTTTCAGGTAGTTGAAAGCAGCTATCAAATCCCCCCTCATTCTTCTCTTCTGCAGGCTAAACAATCCCAGCTCCCTCAGCCTCTCCTCATAACTCATGTGTTCCAGTCCCCTAATCATTTTTGTTGCCCTTCGCTGGACTCTCTCCAATTTATCCACATCCTTCTTGAAGTGTGGGGCCCAAAAACTGGACACAGTACTCCAGATGAGGCCTCACCAATGTCGAATAGAGGGGAACGATCCCGTCCCTCGATCTGCTCGCTATGCCCCTACTTATACATCCCAAAATGCCATTGGCCTTCTTGGCAACAAGGGCACACTGCTGACTCATATCCAGCTTCTCGTCCACTGTCACCCCTAGGTCCTTTTCCGCAGAACTGCTGCCTAGCCATTCGGTCCCTAGTCTGTAGCTGTGCATTGGGTTCTTCCGTCCTAAGTGCAGGACCCTGCACTTATCCTTATTGAACCTCATCAGATTCCTTTTGGCACAATCCTCCAATTTGTCTAGGTCCTTCTGTATCCTATCCCTGCCCTCCAGCGTATCTACCACTCCTCCCAGTTTAGTATCATCTGCAAATTTGCTGAGAGTGCAATCCACACCATCCTCCAGATCATTTATGAAGATATTGAATAAAACCGGCCCCAGGACCGACCCTTGGGGCACTCCACTTGATACCGGCTGCCAACTAGACATGGAGCCATTGATCACTACCTGTTGAGCCCGACAATCTAGCCAGCTTTCTACCCACCTTACAGTGCATTCATCCAGCCCATACTTCCTTAACTTGCTGGCAAGAATACTGTGGGAGACCGTGTCAAAAGCTTTGCTAAAGTCAAGAAACAATACATCCACTGCTTTCCCTTCATCCACAGAACCAGTAATCTCATCATAAAAGGCGATTAGATTAGTCAGGCATGACCTTCCCTTGGTGAATCCATGCTGGCTGTTCCTGATCACTTTCCTCTCATGCAAGTGCTTCAGGATTGATTCTTTGAGGACCTGCTCCATGATTTTTCCAGGGACTGAGGTGAGGCTGACTGGCCTGTAGTTCCCAGGATCCTCCTTCTTCCCTTTTTTAAAGATGGGCACTACATTAGCCTTTTTCCAGTCATCCGGGACTTCCCCGGTTCACCACGAGTTTTCAAAGATAATGGCCAATGGCTCTGCAATCACAGCCGCTAATTCCTTCAGCACTCTCGGATGCAACTCGTCCGGCCCCATGGACTTGTGCACGTCCAGCTTTTCTAAATCTTTCCTGTATTGCTTGTATTAATGGTATTATGCTGTGCAGTATCATGTGTCAGGGCCCTTTTGCAAAAGTTAATAAGTCATTCTCTTCGGGGCTATCACAAAGTGCTTATGCAAAGTCCTATTGTAAAGAAATAAATAGCCCAAGTGAGAAAACTAAGAGCCAAGGCTGTTGAGTGTTCTCAAAGGAGGGAGTTGTTGGGGACAGTGGAGCATGGCCACTAGGTAACTCGAGGGGATGGAAGACCACGAGTGTCGATGAAGCCCCCTTGCACTAGGCCCAGATGTCCTTGGCCCCCATCTCCCGCCTGGGGGCACTCGCGGCAGCTCTGCGTACTAGGCCCAAGTGTCCTTAGCCCCCGCGCCTGGAGGCACTCATAGCAGGTATGCTGAGGATCTGCAACAATATGTTGCAGAGTCAGACTGCCTGAAACTAAACAAGGGCAAACAGGGCAGATATGGAAGAAAAATGCTGAAAAAAGCAGCTTTATGTATAGTTTAACAAATGATACAAAAAACAAGGGAACTAGCTGGTAACTGGATTGACTGGCTATATGGATAATTAGGGCAGCTTGCTATTGGATAAGTATGCTGAAGAAAGGATGTATAAAAGCCTGTGTAACTTCCTGCTCTGTGTGCAGAATTTGAGATTCTATTCTCCCTGTACCTTTTTGAAGCTTCAAATAAACTTTTCTGCTTCTCCACTCCGTTGTGATTATTGGGTGAAGCACACCGGGTAGCGAAGCAACCCCTGCTGTTGTTTTGCCTCTCGACACTGGGTGCCGGCAACACCAGTGACCGCAATATGGCTGCACAGGTGTCTGCAATAACTTTTTTTTAAAACCACTAATGATGTGCATGAAAGAACACCATTTAACTTTGGGTTTGCATGGTTGAGAGGGAAAAAAAATCCTTATTTGTGAGATTAGTACTTTCAATAAAAAATAAAGACAACTAGGCATTCAAGAATACTATTTTAAAGTCACTTCTAAAGAGCAGAACCATACTTTAAGGATTATCAATCAAACCAAGAGGATCAGATTCTTCACTGGAGGTCCTGCTATTTTATTTTGTATACATGAGAGCATGCGCACGTGTGTCAACTAGTAAATAGAATTATCCTTGGACTGGCAACAGGACTGCTCCCACCAGCAAAAAGGCAGACCAATACAATGCTTGCTTTAAAATTACATCTAGCTTCAAGAAATTAAATCCAAGTATTACCTCTAATGCATACAGGCTCTGGATGACCTGCTATGTATAATAATTACCAATCCTGTAAATGAAGCCAATCCATAAGAAGTCTAAGCTGCACAGCCAATGCTAAACAAAATTATGAAAGTTTTCATACTGAAATTTACATTTTTTCCCCCAAAATGTATTTTAATATTCCTCACAAAACATATCATTTACTATACAATTAGACTAAAACCTTAAGTGCCTTAATAACGACTACATTAAATCAAAGATTTTCAAACAGGTCATACAATGATATATTTAGAAGTATCCTTATACTTATTTTTTTTTTAAATAAAATTGTATGTTTCTTGAGAAAAAGAGTTGTTATATTTGCCATAACTGCAAAAAACTTTGGCAGCAATATGTGGCATGATTCATTATGATGCCATGTTCAATTCTTCTCAAATATTCCCTCAGTCCATTTTCTAGAAGATAGCTACAAGCTACTTTCAACAATGAATTAATCCAAAAAATATGATCAGTGATGAAAGACTGACCTTGTTAATCTGCAAAATTCAAGTGAAGCATGTACTACATTAACTTTAGTGGGGTTTCTGAATTTCTGGACATAAAGTTGTTTAGCGTTAAGAACACAGAAGTGCATACATTCTGACAGACAAAGCATGTTTCAGTCTATTTGGAATACTTTTTTATCCCAGCAGGTGAAGGAGATACAGATCTGACTGCTTTTATGGAACTACTTTGTAAGTGTGCTAAATGTAAAATATTATTTATTCAGAGTGCCAAGCGCATACCAGGCCATCTAGAATGGATATGTTCTGTGCCCTGATGTGCTCAAAATCCAGTAGCAGACATGATGCAACAAGTGTGGGAGAGAAACAATAGTTGGGCACGTCATAGGTTGGCGGGACAGAGGTTACAAAAATAAAAATTTAGGCTTACTTAGTTATGTAGGCTTCTTTCTCCAAAATATGCCAAGTCTTTCAAGGAAAAGTGCTCCCTTAAACAAAACTCTCATTCACCCTTCCATGGTCACTATCCAACCATCTTCTGTTCCATGCCCCCAACATCAAAAGGAAGGACAAAAAGGCCTTTGGATGCCTACACCAGTTTTTCAGCAGCTCCAGCAGTGCTCAGAGCAGTTTCTGGCTCCTACCGATCTGGCCCTGCGTCTGGGAGACGTTCTTCCGTTCAGGCCACATGGCTATAAGGCATTAAGCCTCTGAAGAACATTCTTCCTGATGATGTCAGGCTGGTAAAATTCCTGCTTGGCTTAGCATTTCTGCTGCCCAGAAGGGATACCTAGGTAAGTGTCAGTCTTCCTGTCTACTAGACTAGGACAATAGGGAACTTGGGAGTGGGCTGCATACAGCATTAAGCTTCCAGTCAGCAAGTAGAATTGCTAGAAGGGCTGAATGGGAGCAGAGCAAAGAAAATTGGGCAACCAATTAGAGGGGAACAGGGGCGTGTGCAGGAATAAAAATTTGACGGCTCTTGTGGGGGCACATTCTGTGCCCCTGTGTGGCACCAGGGCCAGAAACACTGTCAGCTCTCCCCGCACAGCCCCAGGGCTGAAGGAACCCCAGGCCCCTGCTTGCCACCTGGAGGGGAGAGGAGAGGACAACAACAACAAAAAAGGCTTTAAAGACAACAACTGTAGGTATGTCGCTAGTCAGCAGGGAAGGTGGTGAGCTCAGCTGATGTCAGCCACATAAGTAATGTCTTGTGAGAAGGGAGTGAGGCTAAGGAAAAAGCCCTCTGCTGAACTGAACACGTCTGAAGCCATCTCAGTTTGAATGTGTCACCTGTTAGTAGTAAATGAGGCAGGGAGAGGCTGCATCTGGGATTTTTAGCTACAGATATGAAGTTAATCATTTTTTTCAACAATGCACACGAGCTCAATTTGCCAACAAACTGGAGGACACTGTATAAAAATTATGATTCTACTACTTGCTGCAGCAGTAAAATAGTTTAACTTGATTTTAGTAGGAAGATAAGTATTAGAGACTATTACAATCACAATTTTAACTACGACTATGATCAGAGCCAGGCCATTTCATTTCCAAATTAGTCAGACTTACACACTAAGACCTAAAATCCTAAAAAAATGTATGTATATTATGTAAAAAAAATCCTCAATCCTAAAAAGATGTATGTATATGCTTAACTTTGAAGTCTATGGGACTACTCACATGTTCAAGTGAAGCACATGTGTAAACAGTCACAGGACTGCAGCCCAACATTTAAAAACACATCTTTATAAACAATTACATATAGTTTAGGTGGATTTAAAAGAATTTGAAAAATGTCTGGGAACCTTTTGGGTGAAAAACCCTCCTCCTAAATCAGTAGAGGAAAGGCCCTGGGACAAATGAAGTACGTGGCTCAGAAAACAATAAGGGGTATTAAATATATAAACAATTCCAGAATTCATAGAAGGATAAGTACCTGTGGGTTTGCAAAAAGCAGGAGAAGCTTTCTGATAAAGTGCTGTCCTCCTATAAGTATTAGACTTCTTATTCACCATACATACATAGGCAAGCTGCTCGTGTGAAACACACAGAAATAGAAATGTGTCACTTTGATCCATAAAATACAGCATAAGGAAAGAAATAAAATGCCATTTTGTTTAACAGCTTACACAGCTGCTAGACATTTGAATTTTAGAAATGAACTGTTCTGTAGTTTTCAAGTCAAAAGTGGTCTGAATGTTTGTTTGATCAATCTATATTAATAGACAGAATGAAAGACTGCAGAAAGGCAACTGCAAAACCACTAAGGAAACACTCAAGAAGGCTGATAGATAGATCGGTCACTGTGCTTGCTGTTTGATCCACTAACAGATCTGCAACTGAGTGCATACATCAGACTGGGTCAGGATAGTAATTTTATAACCTCATGGTTTGTATTTTCTAAATGGATAATCTACCCTAAATCCTCAATTACTGTGAGACAATCTTCACTCATTGATATATGTGCTTTCCACAACCAACACTCTGTCTAACTTTCCATGAGTGATGAACCTGAATACTTGGATGCTAATATCTAAACTGTATTCTTAAATTTACTCACCTAAATTTGGGTTACTGCTGATTATGCAGTATCTTATCACTTTAAAAACAAAACTTTGTATTTGTGGATAATCTAAGCACTATACCCAGATGTACAGACACTTTTTTCAGACTGTGTATTAACATTAGCTTCAATAAATTTTAACAATTTGTTTGCTGACATTGTAGAGTTGGAAACTGGTGCAGCTGATGGTATTGCAAAAGGAAAAAAGAACAGTTTTAGAAAATTTAGGGATCATGGTAGAATAAGATAAAAACTGGTTGGTTTGAATGTAGATGGCATAACAGAGAATACGGGCTGTGTAACAGGAGAGTGCCTTTTAAGGAAAGGAGCTTCAAGCCTGCCCATTATCTTGGCCCTTTAAAGCAAGCAAATTTTGGGAGATATGGTTCCCAGAATAACTCTAGGAAATGTAGGCTACAGCAAAGCAGACTGGGAAGGAACAGGTATATAGTGGCTCATGGCTCAGAGCAGGAAAGCCCAAGGACCTTCTATCAACATAGGAAAGCAGTACATGAGGGGTTGTGACAAAAAGGGCCTATGAAGAGGCTTAGGGACCACTCATCTGGTCCAAATTCCCCCACTGCATGATGCTACTCATGAAAAGACCTACCAACATCCCTATGAAGAAAGTAATAAAGATGACTCAGATCTATGGAACACTATTTTATCTTTCCGGTAAAAAGTTTTAGTAGTGTGAGCAGCATTATTTTAATGACAGAGATTAAAGTTGTAAAATTGCTTTTCTTTCCAGATCTCTGCTTTAACACTAAGACTAGGAGAAGAGACCTTGCTACAATAAAATAATAAACAACAAATTTGACTAAAGGAACAGAAGCCTTTATCTATGTCCAGCAAAATTAAAATCTACCCATGGTGGGAAATCCTATATATTTTGAGATTTCATTGGGGTCCAGTGTACATGGGGAAAAAATCCAGAATGCTAATCGAGATAAGTATTTTGATAAAGGAAAACACTAAAGACCTAGAATTAAAGTTGAGTATTGCTAGTGCAGTCTTTATTATCTATCTAATATTTAATTTTCTGGTGTGCTGGTATTCAGATGTATACAAAATATTTTACTACAAAAAGGTACATATCACAGTTTGAATTTAAGAGTTCTAATTGTTTAGTTTTTTGATTAAATTACATACAGTAGGAGAAACACTGTCATTAGCAGTGATTTCTTACTTACAGGTCAAACATAGGCCTAGAATAGTGAATAATGCATAACATAGAAGTCTTACTGGAAATCTTAATATCATGATGTAACAGTTAGTGTACTTGTAATCCTTTTTAGTCAAAGGGTGAATACCTCTAGAATAAATAAATTCTGTATAATCCTATGCATGTATCTTGGATATTGCTTTAGAGCCAGACCCTGTACTCCTTTCCTAGGCAAAACTCTCAGTACAGCTTGTACCATGATAGAGGTCTGAGTAAAGACTACATGGGAGATTTAAACAGACTTAGTGAAGATCCATGTAATGGGAGCACCCAGTTTTGGGACTTGATGCATTTTCTTTAGGGGACTTTAGGCTTTTTGATGAGCACCTTCTATTATAAGTATAAAATTAAAGAATTGAAGTTAGCTTAAGGAGAAATAGTTATAGAAAGAAAGAGACAGAAATGAAGGCACCAATCTGCAAGTAAAATAAGGCAGTGAGAATAATAAGTAGTAGGCCTGTCAAGCAATTTAAAAAAAAAATCAATTGATATAAATGTTTGGATGTTTTCCACATTTTCAAGTATATTGATTTGAATTGCAACAGAATATAAAGCGTACAGTGCTCAGTTTATATTTATTATAAATATTTGCACTGTAAAGCGTATTTTTAATTCACTTAATACAAGTACTGTAGTACAATCTCATTTGTAAGTTCAACTTTCATGATAAAGAATTATATAAAAACACCCCCCCAAAAAAACCCAACAACCTGCATTCAAAAACAAAAATGTAAAACTTTAGAGCCTACAAGTCCACTCAATCTTACTTCTTGTTCAGCCAATCACCCAGACAAACAAGTTTGTTTATATTTGCAGGAGATAATGCTGCCCACTTCTTGTTTACAGTGTCACCTAAAATTGAGAAAAGGCATTTGCATGGCACTGTTGTAGCTGGTGTTGCAAGATGTGCTAAAGATTCATATGCCCCTTTGTGCTTCAACCACTATTCCGGAGGACATGCATTCACGCTGATGATGGATTCTGCTTGATAACAATCCAAAGCAGTATTCATTTTCATCATCCGTGTCAGATGCCACCAGCAGAAGCTTGATTTTCTTGTTTGGTAGCTTGGGTTCTGTAGTTTCTGCATTGGAGTGTTGCTCTTTTAAGACTTCTGAAAGCATGCTCCACAACACCCCATCCCAATCAGATTTTGGAAGGCACTTCAGATTCTTAAAGTCTTGGGTTGAGTGCTGTAGCTATCTTTAGAAATCTCACATTGGTACCTTCTTTGTGTTTTGTCAAAACGGCAGTGAAAAAGCGTTCTTAAAAAGAACAACATGCTGGGTCATCATCCAAGACTGCTATAACATGAAATATAAAACACAGCAGGAGACACACAATTCTCCCCCAAGGAGTTCAGTCACAAATTTAATTAACACATTTTTTTTTTAAAAAAGAGCGTCACAGATGCATATCCTCTGGAATGCTGGCCAAAACATGAAGGAGCATACGAATGTTTAGTATGCCTGGCATGTAAATACCTTACAATGCTGGCTACAAAAGTGCCATGCGAACGTCTGTTCCCACTGTCAGGCGACACTGTAAATAAGACGCGGGCAGCAGTATCTCCCGTAAATGTAAACAAATTTGTTTCTCTTAGCAATTGGCTGCACAAGAAGTAGGACTGAGTAGACTTGTAGGTTCTAAAGTTTTACATTGTTTTGTTTTTGAGTGAAGTTATGTAACAACAACAAAAAATCCTACCTTTGTATGTTGCACTTTCACAATAAAGAGATTGCACTACAGTACTTGTATGAGGTGAAAAAAAATTTAAATAATTTTCACAGTGCAAATATTTATAATAAAAATATAAAGTGAGTACTGTACGCTTTGTATTCTGTATTGTAACTGAAATAAATATATTTGAAAATGTAGAAAAACATCCAAAATATTTAATAAATTTCAATTGGTATTCTATTGTTTAACAGTGCAATTAAATCCAAGGTTAGTTAGTTAAAGAGTTAACTGTGATTAATCAACAGCCTTAACAAGTAGTATTAATGTAGTGTGGGAAGGAAGTATGGTTTCAAAAGTAACAAAATAAAGAACTGTGTCACGAAGTGGGGAATTTATTTGTATGAATGCTGTGTGCGCGCGCCTTAGTTTCCTCTATGTGCATGTTTAACGAGGTGGTAGGAAAGGGTGTTTATTGTTGCAGAGGACCAAGTGTGGTCCCACATAGTAGCCTGGACCCAGACAGCCTGCACACTTTGTAACTTAGCAACTGATGGCCCGAAGGCCTACTCCATCTTGGGAGCCAGCCAGTTTCGACCAGCAGGAGAACTAAGGGCTGGAGACATCCCAGGTGATCTGTTTGCCCAGAAAAAGACGACAAACCGAGCAGGGGCCCTGGAAGTGGTACAGCATGGGCCACTGGAAGAAGTGGTCACTTCTACACTGGGACAAAGAGCAGCCTGAGCCCACCTGGATGCTGGAAAGTCCTATTTTGGACTACGCTCAAGGCCCCTGAGAACTTTCTGTGCTGTATTCCAGATGTGCAATAAACCCTTCTTGTTTAAGCTGACAGAAAGTCATTCTAGTCTAGAAATCAGGGTTGCAGTGCTCCCTCTGGGTATGGAGGCCCTCTCAGGGGGTCCAAAGCAAGTGGACTCTCCAAGGAGGGCTCACGGAGACAGACAGGCCTGTTGAAGGCTCAGAGGTGCAGCTGCAGAAGGCAGTGGATGCTAGGGCTAACCCCCTAGAGAGAGCGACTCCAGAGAAGGGCTGTCACACACAGTGCTTTCCCCAGGAATTGAAATTGGGGGTGGGGGTTGAATTTACGGGGGTGTGGGGGTGGTGTGCTATATAGCACCATAGTAAAATCTGAAAAATGTTTCATGACCGTTTTAAAAAACGCACAAATTAAAGTTGGCTACTCAAGCCTTCTGTGAAGCACTACATCCTTCTTGGTTTCTTGTTATAAAATTTTGCACAACTCTGTTAATGAACTTCTTGAATGCAATGCATTCATCTTTGGTGGCTTCTTGTGTGTCCGGTACTTCCATTCCTTCAGTTGATATGCTCATTAGTTCATTCACATGATCAGGCAAAAGGCAACTTCTTTCAGAACACAAAATTCTATTCAACGATGAAAAAGAACACTCAACTGTAACTGTTGTTCCTGGGATGAAAGAAGTAGGAATTCATCTCTTGCTACTCCCAGTCACATAGCATAAAGATTTGGTCGAGCCACTAGTGATGATAAAAAAGAAGTTGCAGTCAAATCTTCATTCATTCGTCGTATGAAATTCCACTGTGTTCAAATTCTCTATTCTATCCTGAGCACATGGAAGCCCCATTGCTGGTAGTGACTCACTCCACTCAACTGTCAGTGTTTTATTGGACAGGGATCTGTAAAAGCTACGTAGAGGTTGAGTAGAATCTAGAAGTCGCTGTTGTAGATTTTAAGAATCAAGTCTGTGTACTTTCAGTTGTCTTAACAAAAACACTTCTTGTCTTCTTCACTTAAGGAATCAATATAAATGCCTTCATTAGTCAGTTTCTGGACTGAAGTTTTTGCTGCTTCTAGTACTTTTTCAATGGATAGCTCTCTGATTCATCCAAATGTAGCTTCTATTGCTAGACAAAGATCTACTACTGTTGTAGCAGATGCCTGGATAGCATTGTTTAATGACCCAAGTGGTTTCAACAGGACACTTACAAGAGAGAGAATGGCAATAGTCTTCTCTGAATGTAGTAGCAAAAGTAATTCACCAGCCTCACTACTTAGATCCATCCCATCTTGGTAGATACTTAAGTCAGTAATAATGGCTGGAGTAATTTTAAGACAACAGCTAAGGATTGCTCATGAGAAAGCCAGAGGGTTTTCCCAGGTTGGACTAGTTTGAACTTCAGTCCCAGTGTATCTTCTATATTTTCCAAGATATTCAGTCTTTTTGGACTTTTCTGAAAGAAGAATACAAAGACGACATTAAATGTATAGCTTTTTAAAGGTCTACAGCTTGTACTAGCGCTAATTGGAGTAGATGGCCTCTGCAATGTGTATAGGAGAGATTAGGGTTACACTTTTCTCTGAGCAAAGCTTGTACTTCACTATGTCTTCCAGAGAAATGTGCAGCTCCATCAAATGCACAAGCAGCCATATGTTTGGGGTCCAACTGACAAGCATTTAATTCTAAGATGTGGGTTGTCACAGATGCAGCCGATGTGTCTTCTATAAACTTGAAGATATAGAAATGCATCTACTGGCCTACCACTGACATCAAGATAATGTACACAATGACTCAATACTTGATGCCCATTTGCATCGGTGCATTCATCAGCCCTGTATGCAAATTTTTTGAACGTGATGAGAGAGTTCTTCACTTTTTCAACTGTTGAGTCTTTCACTGTTGCACCACATGCATCTAGCCAGTCAGTTGAGCTTCTTGCAGAAAGCTAGTGAGCATTTGCTGGTCTTGTTCGGAGCCAGTGTTCAACTTCAGGATGAACAAGTGACAATGCACTTAACATTGGCCTCCAGTTTGTAGTGTGTGGTATCTCTTGCTTAAATAGAAAGTATGATGCCATGTTCGTTCGCATGAACTGTGTTGTGTCTCTAGCATTCTTAACAGCCTCATTAACACTCCCTGGTGTTGTCCTGGGTCAGTGGAGACTCAGAGTTCAGAGGTGCTTTCACATGAGTTCACCTCCCAGGTGGTGGGCAAGAAAGCACCTTGCTCGTTCCTCCAGCTACTCACTGTTTGCTCTGGCCACTGTTCTTCATTGTGCCACCGTTCACTCCATCGCTCTGTTGCCAATGGCCCTATGCCATCATTGTCTGCTGCCACTGTGACCTCTGTGAGTTGGTCTCTTGAGGTTCCACCCAGCTCTGAGCCCTGGTCTACACTACAGGGTGAGGTTGAATTTAGCCGCGTTCGGTCGATTTTAAAATGGATGCATCCACACAACCAACCCCGTTCCATCAACTTAAAATCGACTTCTGTACTCCTCCCCGGCAAGGGGAGTAGTGATAAAAATCGACCTTGCTGGGTCAAATTTGGGGTAGTACGGATGCAAATCAACATTATTGGCCTCCAAGAGCTATCCCAGAGTTCTCCAATATGACCGCTCCGGACAGCACTTCCAACTCCGATGCACTAGCCAGGTACACAGGAAAAGCCCCAGGAAATTTTGAATTTTATTTCCTGTTTGGTCAGCGTGGTGAGCTCAGCAGCACAGGTGACCATGCAGTCCCCCCCAGAATTACAAATGAGCTCTAGCATGGACCGAAAGGGAGATACTGGATCTGATTGCTGTATGGGGAGAAGCATCTGTGCATGCAGAACTCCGAGCAAAAAGAAGAAATGCGAATATATTTGCCAAAATCTCACAGGGCATGATGGACTGAGGCTACAACAGGGACACTCAGCAGTGCCATGTGAAAGTTAAGGAGCCCAGGCAAGCTTATCAAAAGACACACGAGGCAAACAAACACTCTGGGTCAGACCTTCATACATGCCGCTTCTATGATCAGCTGCATGGCATTCTAGGGGCGGTGGGGGGGACCCTACCACTACCCCACCACTGTCCGTGGACACCTGCAAGGGGGCGGGGGGGGAGGAGGTCTCACGCAACAGGGAGGAGGATTTTGTGGTGGAGGAGGAAGAGAATGCGCGGCAGGCAAGCGGTGAATCCATTCTCCCCGGCAGCCAGAACCTTTTCATCACCCTGGACCCAATACCCTCCAAAGGCAGAATCCCCAACCCTGAAGCTGGAGAAGGCAGCTCTGGTGAGTGCACATTTGTAACTACAGTACAGGGTTTAAAAGCAATAATGTTTAACTTGTCCTGAAGAATTGGGATGCATTCACGGCCAGTATAGCTACTGGAAAAGTCTGTTCACATGTCCCTGGAGGATTCCCGCTCCATCCCCAGACATCTCCATGAAGCTCTCCTGGAGGTACTCTGAAAGCCTTTGCAGAAGGTTTCTGGGAAGTGCTGCCTTATTTTGTCCTCCACGGTAGGACACTTTACCACAGCAAACCAGTAGCAAGTATTCTGGAATCATGGCAGCGAAAGGTCCTGGGTTTTGGTCGCATTCAAGCAACATTCGGTCTCTATCTTTCTGTGTTAGCCTCAGGAGAGCGATATCATTCATGGTCACTTGGTTGAAATAGGAGAATTTTTGTAAGGGAAGAGTAAAAGGACCCCATTCATGCTGGGCTGTTTGCGCTTGGGTAAAAGGGATCATCCCAGACACACCTCCCACCACGTGGGGGGGGTGGTGGGAGGTGTGTGCTGCACATCCACCCGAAAACCGCAGCCCCTCCTTTTGAATGTGAAACCCAACCCATTGCTTGCTATGGGAAAGGATGGCACTGCAGTTTGAAACCATTCCCACATCTTATGCGTAAGAAGCCAACCCTGCGTACCCTGTGCCTTACCATGGTTGCCTAGAAACTGAATTCTGTTGCCCAGCCATGTGTGATGTATCACCATACCAGCAGGCGCTCAATATAAAAGGCAAAATGCAACCTTGTACCTAACGCACATGTGCTGTCTGCTGTGAGTTGCTTGATTCACTGTGAAAGAGTATCCCTTTTGCTCTCAGAAATGTATCATCTTAAATTTTACACTCCCTTTTTATCCCCCCAGGTGCAAATGTTTCTATGCTCCCCCATCATCTCCGTCCCTGACGTTATCACAGATTAGAAAGCGGAAAAAAAAAAAATGCACTTGCGATGACATGTTTTCCCGAGCTCATGCAGTCCTCCCGCACTGATAGGGCACAGCTTAATGTATGGAGGCATTCAGTGTTCGAGGCCAGGAAAGCATTAAGTGAGCGTGAAGAGCAGAGGCAGGAGTGCGAAGCTGAGGCTAATGGGGGAGCAAACTGACATGATGAAGCATCTGGTGTAGCTGCAGAAAAGCCAACAGCAGCACAGACCCCCGCTGCATCCATTGTATAGCCACCTGACCTCCTCACCCAGATGCCCAAGAACGCGTCGGGGGAGGCTCCAGGCACCCAGCCATTCCACTCCAGAGGATGGCCCAAGCAACAGAAGGCTGTCATTCAAACAGTTTGATTTGTAGTGTGGCTACAAAAGCCATGTGGCCTTGTCCTTCCCTCCTCCCGCACCCCACCTGGACTACCTTGTCAGTTATCTCACTTTTTTTTTTTTTTTTAAATTAAGAATGCATGGTTTCAAAACAGTAGTTACTTTATTTCAAAGGGGAGAGGGAGGGTGGTTTGGTTACACAGAATTAAAATCAACCGCGGGGGGCGGGTTTGCATCAAGTAGAAGCACACACAGCGGTCACACTGTAGCCTGACCGGTCATGAAACTGGTTTTCAAAGCCTCTTTGATGCGCAGAGTGCTTAGCTGTACTCTTCTAATTGCCCTGGAGTCGGGTTGCTCAAAATTGGATGCCAGGTGATTTACCTCAACCTCCCACCCTGCCATAAACATCTCCCCCTTACTCTCACAGATATTATGGAGCACACAGCAAGCAGCAATAACAATGGGAATGTTGGTTGCGCTGAGGTCTGACCTAGTCAGCAAACAGCGCCAGTGAGCTTTTAAACGTCCAAAGACGCATTCTACCACCATACAGGACTCCTTAAACCACTCACACTATCCATCCCAGTAACTGCAGAACACCAGGCCATTCAAACCATTGTTACAGCTACTACCAGGAATAGTACTGGAAGACACTGCACCCATAAGGTTTTAAAAGAGTTTGTTTCTCCTCCTCAAATACTGTTGCAAGACAATGCAAAGGTCTGGAAAGTCCTGGGTCTCCTGTTGCTTGCACCTGGGAGACACCTACATGTGCAGATGTACTATCTTACAGATGGAGTTGCTGGCATGTCAGTTCAACTGGGGAAAACTGCACAATACAGTTGAGATGCTGGGGAACTGGTGAAAACCACTAGGCTATGAATGGTAAATTTTAAATGGTAGCTGGAATTAACCACTGTTGATGTGGATCCAATTAACCAATGTTTTGTTTCACACCAAAATTCACTGCAGTGATAAATGGAACAACTTTGCATCCCATACCCATTTTTCATAATGTAACTGAATTACAGGCTGAATTGAGATTACAGAAGTGCACTTTAAAAGCAGTACCCAAGTTTGGGCATCCTATTCCTCCCTTGAACCTAGATCTTAAAAGCTCAATAGCCATGAACAGGGAATTGAAGAGTTAACTAGCCCCTTGTGGTGGGAACAAGTATACACATGGAGATTATATCCATGATGAAGAGGGATAACAACCAAAGCTCTAAATGACAAAATGTGATTGTGGTAATTGTAATTTTAATTTTGACAGTACAAGTTTATTAGTTGTACAAGTATATTTGACATGCTTAATGTAATAAAACCAACATAGCATGTAGGGTTTTAAGGTGGGAAATGTAGAATAAGTATAAAATAGAAGATATATAGGCAGTAAAGGAGGTCCTAATCAGCAAGTAAAAGAAGGCCATGAGAATAAGTAGTATTATTGTAGTGTTGGAAGGATGTTACGGTTTCAATCAATAAAATAAAGAATTACAGTAAAAAGACAAAGAAAAAGTGTCTTAAAAGAAACAAACCCAAACCTTCCCACTGTTCTGCTGGTAAGCAAGCCAGGTGGGGGACAAGAGAAGAAAAGGAAAGGAAAGGCCTTGGAAAGAACAGAGGCTATAAATCTTATCTGGATTAAGACTGGAAATAAGGTGAATTGTCTCAAGTTGGTTTTTAGCTCAACTCAGTAACTGTCAGTTACATCACTTGTTTGTTAAAGCAGTGGTCCTGGTACTCAGAGGTCTTCCGGGGGTACATCAACTCATCTAGATATTTGCCTAGTTTTACTACAGGCTACATAAAAAGCACTAGCGAAGTCTGCCCCAGCAGCCAGACCTGCGCTGCAGCCCTGGGACTGGAGGAGCTCTCACTTCCCACTGTGGCGCCAGGGCTGTGGGGACAGAGCTTCTCCGGTCTGGGGGGCGGGTGCAGAAAGGAGCAAAGGGGTTGCCGGGTTGCAATGGGGGGGGGGGGGGACAGAATGGAGGGGACCCTGGGTGGAACTGGGGTGGACCCCGAGGAAGGAGCAGAAGGGTGGGGGAGGGCCCCCCCACTTGCTCTGGCCCAGGGCCCCAGGAAATCTTAATCTGCCTCTGCTCCTGGTTGAGAAATTCTGAACTAGACAATCTTGTTCTTGAATGCCACAGAAGTGACTGATGTCCAACTCTAAAGCTAGACAAATCTAGGTGAGGTGACCACAGACCCTCTTAATGGGCACAAGTTTATCTTAGGCCCCAAATCTTGCAAACTTTAACTATGCAAAGTGTCCCATCGGCAACAGAAATACTTTTGCACTTAAAGAACCTGCAAGGATTTGCAGGATTAAGGCTAAATTTGAACTATGCATTTAAAAAAAAAAAAATCATGAAGTGCTTTGAAATCTACTGATGTTAAGTACTATGTAAGAGGTAGGTATTGTGTGATTCTACGTAAATTTTACTAGATAACAAGCTTTCTAAGTTTTAATAAAACTTCCTAGGAGAAAATTCAGGACTTCCCCCAGATGGGGAAAAGGAAGCCTAGAATACTAAGGCAAAAGCTCGGATAGTAAAACTAAGCTCTCTAATCAGAATGTCATGAATTCCATAACGTACATTGGTTAAGTAAGGCCAAAACTGAATTTCAAATACTTTAAAACGTAAACATGTATTTGTAATGTGAATGTGCATGTCAGTGACTGACAATTAAAGCAGATTTTTATCCTAAAGTCTGATCCTGCAGACACTTACATACACAAACTTTCCACATGTTGAAGTTCAATGGGACTATTTATATGCATAAAATAAATTAAGTGCATAAGTGCACTTCGGGATTATGCCATAACCTAACTTTTAAACTTGAGCACAGATCTAATCAAAGGAAGGCAAACAACCTGAAGGCCAGTCCTTGCTTACAAACAGCCCCCTAACTTGAAGCAAATACTCACCAGCAACCACACTCCACACAACAAAAACACTAACCCAGGAACCTAACCTTGCCACAAAGCCTGTTGCCAACTGTGTCCACATATCTATTCAGGGGACACCATCATAGGACCTAATCACATCAGCCACACTATCAGAGGCTCATTCACCTGCACATCTACCAATCTGATATATACCATCATGTGCCAGCAATTCCCCTCTGCCATGTACATTGGCCAAACCGGACAGTCTCTGCATAAAAGAATAAATGGACACAAACCAGATGTCAGGAATTATAACAGTCAAAAACCAGTCAGAGAACACTTCAATCTCCCTTAAAAAGAAAAGGAGGACTTGTGGCACCTTAGAGACTAACCAATTTATTAGAGCATAAGCTTTCGTGAGCTACAGCTCACTTCCTCAGATGCATATCGTGGAAACTGCAGCCCTTAGAGACTAACCAATTTATTAGAGCATAAGCTTTCGTGAGCTACAGCTCACTTCCTCAGATGCATTACAGACCTAAAAGTCACAATATTACAACAAAAAAAACTTCAAGACGACTCCAACGAGAGACTACTGAATTGGAATTAATTTGCAAACTGGACACCATTAAATTAGGCTTGAATAAAGACTCAGGAGTGGATGTGTCATTACACAAAATAAAACTATTTCCCCATGTTTATTTTTCCCCCCTACTGTTCCTCACACGTTCTTGTCAACTGCTGGAAATGGCCCATCTTGATTATCACTACAAAAGGTTTTTTTCCTCTCCTGCTGGTAATAAGAAAAGAAGTACTTGTGGCACCTTAGAGACTAACCAATTTATTTGAGCATGAGCTTTCGTGAGCTACAGCTCACTTCATCGGATGCATACCGTGGAAACTGCAGCAGACTTTATATACACACAGAGACCATGAAACAATACCTCCTCCCACCCCACTGTCCTGCTGGTAATAGCTTATCTAAAGTGATCATCAAGTTGGGCCATTTCCAGCACAAATCCAGGTTCTCTCACCCTCCGCCCCCCCCCACACAAACTCACTCTCCTGCTGGTAATAGCCCATCCAAAGTGACCACTCTCTTCACAATAGTTCACCTTAACTGATCACTCTCATTATACTGGTTTCAGAGTAACAGCCGTGTTAGTCTGTCTTTGCAAAAAGAAAAGGAGTACTTGTGGCACCTTAGAGACTAACAATTTATTTGAGCATGAGCTTTCGTGAGCTACAGCTCACTTCATCCGATGATGAAAAAAAAAAAAGCTCACAAAAGCTCATGCTCAAATAAACTGTTAGTCTCTAAGGTGCCACAAGTACTCCTTTTCTTTTTTCTCATTATACTGTGTATAACACCCATTGTTTCATGTTGTGTGTGGGGGGGGTATGTATATATATCTATCTTGCTACTGTATTTTCCACTGCATGCATTCGATGAAGTGGGTTTTAGCCCACAAAAGCTTATGCTCAAATAAATTTGTTAGTCTCTGAGGTGCCACAAGTACTCCTGTCATAAATATAAAGGGAAGGGTAAAACCCTTTGAAATCCCTCCTGGCCAGGGGAAAGCTCCTCTCACCTGTAAAGGGTTAAGAAGCTAAAGGTAACCTCGCTGGCACCTGACCAAAATGACCAATGAGGAGACAAGATACTTTCAAAAGCTGGGAGGAGGGAGAGAAACAAAGGGTTTGTGTGTCTGTCTGTAGTCGTCTTGGCCGGGGACAGAACAGGAATGGAGTCTTAGAACTTTTAGTAAGTAATCTAGCTAGGTATGTGTTAGATTATGATTTCTTTAAATGGCTGAGAAAAGAATTGTGCTGAATAGAATAACTATTTCTGTCTGTGTATCTTTTTTGTAACTTAAGGTTTTGCCTAGAGGGGTTCTCTATGTTTTTGAATCTAATTACCCTGTAAGATATATACCATCCTGATTTTACAGGGGGAATTTCTTTATTTCTATTTACTTCTATTTTTTATTAAAAGTCTTCTTGTAAAACACTGAATGCTTTTTCATTGTTCTCAGATCCAAGGGTTTGGGTTTGTGGTCACCTATGCAAATTGGTGAGGCTTTTTATCCAACATTTCCCAGGAAAGGGGGGGTGCAAGTGTTGGGAGGATTGTTCATTGTTCTTAAGATCCAAGGGTCTGGGTCTGTAGTCACCTAGACAAATTGGTGAGGCTTTTTACCAAACCTTGTCCAGGAAGTGGGGTGCAAGGTTTTGGGAAGTATTTTGGGGGGAAGGACGCGTCCAAACAGCTCTTCCCCAGTAACCAGTATTAGTTTGGTGGTGGTAGCGGCCATTCCAAGGATAACGGGGGTAATATTTTGTACCTTGGGGAAGTTTTGACCTAAGCTGGTAAAGATAAGCTTAGGAGGTTTTTCATGCAGGTCCCCACATCTGTACCCTAGAGTTCAGAGTGGGGGAGGAACCTTGACAACTCCTGTTCTTTTTGCGGATACAGACTAACACGGCTGCTACTCTGCAACTTGAAGTTAGGAATTAACAATATTTAGATGTAACAAAGCTGACCAAACAGTAGATGGTGCTATAATTGCATGTCTTGTGAAATCAAGTGTTCAGAATGCTCTTCTACTTAAAAGTTTTGTTTTTAAATCAGAAAAAAGAAGAGAGATCTGTATAATGGTAGTGCCAGGAAACTCTAATCAGACTATAATCTTTGGTTTCAGAGTAACAGCCGTGTTAGTCTGTCTTTGCAAAAAGAAAAGGAGTACTTGTGGCACCTTAGAGACTAACCAATTTATTTCAGCATGAACTTTCGTGAGCTACAGCTCACTTCATCGGATGCAGTGAGCTGTAGCTCACGAAAGCTCATGCTCAAATAAATTGGTTAGTCTCTAAGGTGCCACAAGTCCTCCTTTTCTTTTTACTATAATCTTTGGCACCAATCCTGCAAACATTTACACATGCCTTTAAATCAAAGGGACTATTGCTTGGCATTAAGGACATGCATAAGTGTTTGCAGCACTGTGCCTAGACAGACAGTAAGTTGAGAAAGCCAATTTCTCCCATGCATCGGGAGGCTTCAAAAGAGTGTTTCTTTGGACAACAAGGCTGTATTATGTTGTGGCCTGCGGCTAATTAGAGTAAGATTCCAAAATCTACTTCCAAAGAAAGTTGTGGATTTAATGTACTACTTTAAAACGCAAAGCAATTAGGAATATTTGTCCTGTCAATACAGGATTTTTTGATCTAAACAGTGGAAATACAATTTCTTGTCATTTGGTAAATTGCAACAAATATTGTATTTATTTCAGTGCCATTGTTTGCACTTTTAGATGAAACCTCAAGAAGATCACCCCATGGTACAGCTATTATATTTCTAGACTTGGCAAGAACTAGAGCAGGGGTCGGCAACCTATGGCACGTGTGCCAAAGATGGCATGCGAGCCAATTTTTAATGGCACGCTGCTGTCTGGGACCCTGGCAGACAGCAGCGTGCCATTAAAAATCCTGCCCAGCCCCACCCACTGCTCTCTCCTTGCAGGGCAGGCAAGCTTCCCCCTCACCGCGCCTCTTCCCCCAGCATGCTGGATTCCTGCCCCTCCTCCTCCCTCCCTGCGGAAAAACAGAGCAGCAGCACGGTCTCTGATCCGGGGACCTTGGGGAAGGGGGGTGGAATTGGCATATCCCCTCCAGGTCCCTGCTGTGAGCCGCCCACACCCCCAGACCCCTGCCCTGACCCCTGCATCCCCCACACCCAGACTCTTGCACCCCCCACATTCCCATCCTGAGCACCAAACGGAGCTCCTGCACACACACACACCCCACATTCCCACCTGCACCCCATGCACCAAATGGAAGCTGCCCAGGTAAGCGCTCCACACCCAAACCTCCTGCCCCAACCCTGAGCCCCCTCCCTCATTCTAGCTCCTGGCCAGACCCTGGACCCCAACCTGCTCCTTCACCCCCAGTCCTGTTCTCAGCGCACTCCCACCCCCATCTCAGTGCAGAGAGAGGAAGAGAATGGCTAGAGCCAGGGAGAAGGTAGGTATGTAGACAGGGTCTGGACCCCAGACCAGCAGCAGGCTGAGCGGGGCTGGCAGCTAGGACCTTGACTGGCAGGAGCTGGTGGACGGAACCTCAGACTGGCAGCGGGCTGAGCTGCTCAGCCCACTGCTGGTGTGGGGTCCCGGCCGCAAGCCCTGCTCAGCCCACTGCCGGTCTGGGATTCTAGCTGCTGCCCCTTGCCAGCCGGGGTCCTGGTCACAGGCCCCGCTCAGCCTGCTGCTGGCCTAGGTGAACAGAACCCCAGGCCGGCAGCAGGCTGAGCGGGCCAGTGGTGTAAGACCAGCATTTTAATTTAATTTCAAATGAAGCTTCTTAAACATTTTGAAAACCTTGTTTACATACGACAATAGTTTAGTTATAGAATATATAGACTTATAGAGAGAGACCGTCTAAAAAACTTTAAAATGTATTATTGGCACACGAAACCTTAAAGTGAATACATGAAGATTCAGCACACCACTTCTGAAAGGTTGCCGACCCCCTAACTAGAGCTTTACTTGGCTGGCTAAGTATCAAGCCTGCCCTGTTTAGGACAGATCTCCAGCATGTTTGCATGACTTCAAGAGTTGAACTTCTAAAACTAATATCAGGTTGCCTTAATGAGACCCAGAGGAGATTATAATTTTTATTTACCTATAAAAATTTAACTAGAAAGTGGAGCATAAAAACAGGTGTGGCTTGACCTGCTCATACAGGTTGGGACACTGAATATCACACTTTCACCTTGGGAAGATTGAACACGGCTCTGGTAACAGGGGCAGGGCGCCGGGGGGGCGGGGCAACAAGGAAGGGAGCGCGGGAGGGAAGCCCCACAGGGCGGGCGGCGGGGGGCTGGGATCCACCGGGTCCCCCCCTTACCTGAGCCGCGCCCGGGCAGAGACGCCGAAGAAGCGGCCCGGTGTCCGGACAGCGACGCTGACGACCCCGACCCCGCCCCCGCCCGGCCTCCCCGCGGCTCCCCGGAACGCGGCCAGGAGCCAGCGGCAGGAGGAGGCCGCGGAGGCCCGCAGGAGGCTGGCGGTGCCCGGAGCAGCCATAGCAGAGGTAGACAAGAAGAAAGCACAACGAGTAAAGTCCACCCGCTTATACAACCGGCACAAGCTACGGCTATTCCCCAAGGCACTTACGTCTTCTACGGGGCGTAGCCCTCGCTCCACTTGCAAGTGAGTGGTGATAGTTGGTACGCAAAAGGCGCAGAGCAAGCTCCTCCTTCTGTGCAGGAGTTACGCAACGTACGTAGAACCGTCCTCTAGTCTACAGCTGCGGGCAAGTAAATTGCGTAGCGTGCTCCTTGTTTGAAGCTGTGGAAGGGGTTAGGCCGTATCCCGGGCGCCCTCCCCAACCTCGCCCCCTGTCTCATGCTCCAGCCCCCTGCCCTCCAGTTACCCCTCTGGGTGCCCCCACATGCAGCCCCTCCAATGCCCCTACCTGCTGTTGCAGCCCCCACTGCTTGTCTCTGGCCACTGCACAGTGCCGCCATGAGCCCCAGCTCTCAGGAGCTGGCGTCTCAGTCGCTTGGCCCCAGCTCCCCTGTCACAGGGTTTGCGGAGACTGACAGTCCTCTTTACTCTCCATTCTTCCAGGGGTGACCGGTTCACCCATCGCCCCATTTCTAGTATGCAGCAGGGCCCTCACCTCCCCCTGGATCTAACAGGTCAGAAGGATCATTATCGCCCTTTCCCTAGTGGGGCTGGATCCTAGCAAACTGACCTCAGCTCTGTTCCCCGTCTTTTTTAGGAAGGGCACCAGGCAAGCCCCAGCCGCAGGAAGCCAGACTCCTGTACCCAGTCTGATAAAACTTTTCACACTGTCATGTAATCTTATTATGGCAAGGGTCAGCACAGTTAAACCTAGTTCTTTATTTTTGCTTGTGAGGAAACCTTTAGTCTTGGAAGAAAATACTGTGGTGCTGTTTATCTCTTGCAGTTTCTATAGGAGATCTGTGGCAAGCATCAAGGGAACTTGCTGTCTGCCTTAATATCTCCAGCTAGAGTCAATTATTGAGGCAGAGTTGCACCATGGGCTTTGGTGTTGGAATTGAATACCTGGAAGAGGGGATTGCCGGTATGCCATTTGTGACCACTTCTATTTCAGGATTGGCATATATTTGTGAATAAAACAAGTTACACTAAGAATATTCTCAGACTCTTTCTCCTCCCAGGTGGGAACCAGCAAACCTCCCGATATCTGATTCCACTCAGCAAAGGAATGACAATACATGCTCGTTCACCTGCACATCTACCAATGTGATATATGCCATTATGTGCAAGCAATGCCCCTCTGCCATGTACATTGGTCAAACTGGACAGTCTCTACGTAAAAGAATAAATGGACACAAATCAGATGTCAAGAATTATAACATTCATAAACCAGTCGGAGAACACTTCAATCTCTCTGGTCACGCGATTACAGACATGAAAGTTGCGATATTACAACAAAAGAGCTTCAAATCCAGACTCCAGCGAGAAACTGTTGAATCGGAATTCATTTGCAAATTGGATACAATTAACTTAGGTTTGAATAGAGACTGGGAGTGGCTAAGTCATTATTGCAAGGTAACCTATTTCCTCTTGTTTTTTCCTACCCCCTTCTGCCACCCTGTTCCTCAGACGTTCTTGTTAAACCCTGGATTTGTGCTGGAAATGGCCTACCTTGATTATCATACGCATTGTAAGGAGAGTGATCACTTCAGATAAGCTATTACCAGCAGGAGAGTGGGGTGGGGGAAGAAAACCTTTTGAAGTGATAAACACCCATTTTTTCATAGTCTGTGTGTATAAAAACATCCTCACTGCATTTTCCACTTTTATGCATCCGATGAAGTGAGCTGTAGCTCACGAAAGCTTATGCTCAAATAAATTGGTTAGTCTCTAAGGTGGGACAAGTACTCCTTTTCTTTTTGCGAATACAGACTAACATGGCTGCTACTCTGAAACAATACATGCCATATGAACAATGATAATAACAGAATGTTGAAAGTGCACAATGAAGCACTCAAAAGTCAGAAAAAGTCAAAGCTGAGATTGCCTATGCAATCTTAACTCAGACCCCTTGTGCGTATGCATTAGTACACAGTCTTTAGTTACATGATCACGCACTACAATACTGTATCTGCAGATTCCCTACATCCTTCAGCATGCAGGTTGGACACAGAATGAGGAAAGAGTGCAATATTTATTTCAAAATACCTTATTTAAACAAAAGTGAAGAGGAATGGGTAACAGTCAGGAATCCCTGAATTTGGATTTTCCAGAAGTTTGATTTGGTGAGCGTTTGGCCCTGGCTGCCTTATGAATTCAGGTCTGTGCCTTTGCTGCTTTCAGATGTGGAGTTAGAGGTAATGGAGAGTGGGGGCAAGCCTTGTTACATTTCTTTTGGGCAGAATCCTTTTATACAGTTCAAATAGGGACAATAACCTCAAATAGAGTCTGAATCTGGTGCTAAAGTTTCTCTGTCAAACTTCATTTGGACCTCTTCCGTCATTGTTTATGTCAACATAGCTTTCACAGTGCCCGTAATAGTTGGCACTCAGAAGAGTAAGTGAAGTGGTGGCTGTGTCCTATTATCCCTTCTGAAGTTGATCCTCCTCATTTTCCTTTCCTTCCAAAGATCTCCATGCTTTGTACAAATCAAGAGAATCTTCTTCCCAGTTTTGGCTTACCCTGAGTCTGTGATTTAAAAAAGTATTTGAATTACCTAGACATTAAGGAGAGCTCTAAATTTCAACTTGGGTAAGTCTAAGTAGTTTTTTTTTCCCCTCTAAAAGTCCATCTTGTGTGGATGTAAGCAGAGTCAGAATGAGTTCTACCCTGACATCTGATGGTAAGCCGTGGAAAAGGACTTCAGGGGCTGATCTCGTTTCCGTGAGCACTCTTATTTGCATGGGCACAACCAGCCTGCCTAACTTGATGGGCTGCTTGTCCAAATGGTCACTTTGGCTGCTGTGGGATCCCCAGTCTCTCTGTTGTTGGGGCAGGAGTAATAAAGGGTTGTTATCCTGCTTATGTGAATCAAGGACAGTAGAACTGTACTTGGCATTTTATGATGGAGGGACTCGCCCTCAACTAAGTAGCACTTGCTAGGCAAGGGACATGGGTTCCAAAACCCAGTGAATTAAGAGAGGTTGGGGATATCTATGTGGGCCCCTTCTGAGGGCCTGAAACGCTACTTTGACCCCTCCTTTCTCTATGGTGTAATAACAGAGCTAATTTTGGCTCCATTCGGAGTCTTGTTACCTGCTGCAGAGCTGAAATCAGTGACAGCTAGGTCTAAGCATTAGACCTACTTTGGGCTACTGGTGTACCAGCACTGAGGCTCCCTCCTACGACCAGCTAAAAATCACTGAGAGCTGAAGTTGCTGAGAGCTGTGTTAAGCAGGGCAGTGGGGCCTGAAGACAAGTTTGTGAGCAGACAGCAGGACATCTAGCCGAATGGAGTGGATAGCAGGGCAGCTGATCGAGAGGTGTGGCTGGTGGTGAAGACTGCAGCAGAACCCCTGGAGAGGCATGGCACTTGGCTGTCAAGCAGCGGAGCATATAAGATGCTTCCCCCATACCGCCTTCCACTTCCACCCAGGCTGGGAGGTAAACTCTGCAGATGAACTTCTGAACTCTGGGGGGGCTGAACTGATCAAGGACAGAAACTGGAGGGGGAGGGGGGATGAATGTTGCGTTGCTGGACTTAAGACCCTGAGGGGAAAAGGACATTGCCAAACTTACTTGTGGTGGGTCTTTTGCTCATGGTTGGTGTTATGAATCATGTTTGTGGTGTTTCCCCCACATAATACTGCAATGTTTCCCTCCTTTATTAAAAGGCTTTTGCTACACTCAGACTCTGTGCTTGCGAGAGGGGAAGTATTGCTTCTTGGAGGCGCCCAGGGGGGTGGTATGTAATTGTCCCAGGTTACTGGGTGGTGACTCCAGCCAGTTTTGCATTGTGTTATTGAAACGGAACCCCTAGATACTGAACCCAGCCCTTGTCGCTGCCAACTCTGACGGGCAGAAGGGTTACATGTATTTTATTATGTGGGGGCACAATGTAATTGGTAGGGGCCGGGGGGGGCAAAAGTGGAAAACAGGAAGCCAGCAGTGGTCCTACCTCTACCACACTCTGTAAACTCCTGGGGGGCTGGTATCATCTTTTTTTTTATTAGAAATGTATGTAATAATGGCACAATGTGGTCTGAACTCCTGATTATGGTAGCACCTAGAGGTCCCAGTGGAAATAACAATAAAGGCCTGTTTATGACTGCACAGGGTGCAGGGCAGCCATGAACTACAAACCCATGACTTTCAGCCTAATGCTCACTCCTCTTGTCAATGCTTCCTCTGTTATTTCTCTCTTGCTGGTTAAACCTTATTATCTGTAATAGATATAGTTCATAGATTCCGAGGCCAGAAGGGACCATTGTGATGGTGGTACACGACAAAAATGAATCCTTACAACCCTCCACTGAAACACACAAACAATACAAAAAGAATAAGTGAATGTCCTTTGATGTTGGAGACTGTAGTTACTGTGTATCTGGTTGTCTGCACCATAACACCAGTTTTAATTCCATTCACTTAGTAGGAAAGTGAATAATCAGGCTCCGTCTGCCTGGCTGTACTGAACTCTGAAAAGTAGTTCCTTGTAGGGTCCTCTAGGGCAGTGTTTCTCAACCTTTTAAAATCTGAGACCAGCTTGTTGCCTTCCTAAATTGTGTCAGGGAGATCTCAGGGACTGGTGCTGGTCCACGGACTGGTTATTGAGAAATAGTGATCTTGGAAGCAGCAAGTCAGTATTAGTCTAACTGAGCTGATGCTCATTAAATATGTGCAGAAGATGTTTAGAAAAGGTGCTGTGCATGAGTGACGTTTTCTACCATGCAAGAGGTTTGCATCTCTGCCAGGGGTCATCATAGCAGCTAAGAAAGGGATATGCCTTGCTCATAACACCCCTAAACAGTATTTTACATTTCCGAGGTAGTGTATGGAGTAAAAAATTTCAAGCAATAGAAAATGAAAGACTTATAATCGTTAAATAGTATATTTTTTCATAAGAGAACTATGGGTGGAGAGAACTGGCAAGAAAATCTCCTTCAAGGAATACAGCCTGCATCTAGTGGAAATGTCACTCTGGGATATTCCAACCCATTGCCATTAATATAGCTGGTCAGAAGCGACTACTTGTGAATTAAAAAAACCCAGCACTTTTATGGTTATTTATTAGTGAATAAAGTCACAAAAGCTATGTTGGAAACAAAAATGCTATCATTACATAACCCAATATATGTATATTTTCAGCAATAGAGCTCATTTATGAAGCACTCGAGTGTCTGAAGATCCATTCAAAACAATACACCCATAACTACCTAATTGTGGATACTCTAATAAAAATTCAGAAAACCAACTGAAGGGTCAGCACTAAGTACACAGACACTTGGGACACTGTACAGTCCTGCAGTTTACAGGGCGTGGCTGTCCCATCAATGATGTAATTGGAACAGGAGGTAACTTGGGATTGGCTCCTTCCCTCTACCATCTTGGGATCACGCAAACGGTATCAGCATATTAAATGTTGGTTCTTGCTGTGCTGCCAATTCTTGCAACATCTGGTGTATGTTTTCTTAACGCTCCAGCTCGTGGAGTCTGGGATCATGTGAGAACTTTAACCGTTTAAAGAAAAGTAGCTTTCAGCTCTAATGGATGTGGGTAAAGAAGCTTGAAAATGTGAACCCTACAGGCTCAAACCAGAAGCCAAGTAAAGAGAACTTAAAGTCTGTTTTTAAAATGTAATGATTTTTTAAAGCATGACTTTCTGGGGCCTGACTCATGATTTTTGAACGCTTGGAGTTGGCAGTACTGTATTTGGCTCTTGGCTTTACCCAAACCCCCTCCGTTTAGGGCAAGATTAAGAACAGCTGAGAGGTATGCCCCTTGCAATACAAGACAGGCTGTCTGATGCCTGTCTGAGCCCTCTATTGGAAACTCAGACTGAGAACTGCATCTTGGCATTTGAAGCAAATTTGTTCTTGTGGCACTGCACTTCCTTTACCTCACTGGGTCCAGCATTTCTTCCTCTAGCAGCGGGAGGGCCTGGAGTCAATCAGTCCCACTTCAGAAATTTTTTTTCTATTTCTCCCTTGTATTTATTTTTCAATATTTACAAGGTGGGCCTCAGGGTAGGTTCAAGCAGTACTCTTCAACCAAACAAAAGAAACAAATTCATAACACAGAAAGGAAAATAGTCTTCTCCCTGCCCCCTCTGTACGGTGTTGCTTTGTTATGCTAGCTTCTGGATGCCAGTCCTTCCCCAGTCAGTGAGCTTAGTAGCTTCCCATATACGGAGAAGAGGAGCCTTTTTTCCCTACTGCCACTTGTGTCTCATCTCTCATCCCTGTTGCCAGGGGGTGAGGGGGGTTTAAAGGTCACAGGCAGCCCTTAATTGGACTCAGTTGCGGCTCGCTGACCTAAGGTAACCTATTTTCCGTTAATAGGAAAAGGGCCTGCACCATTCTAGGACTGATATGCTTGACTTCCGCAACTCTTATAGCTGTCTGGTCTGACTTTGTCACATTTTTTATTTCTCTCTAGCATTTACGTGTGATGTCGATTGATCTATGCCAAGCTGACACTGTGTGGGCCCAACCTCTGCAGCACATCTCATCCTGCTGGAGCATTACAGTAGCTGCTTCTAATATTTCTCAACTATTTGGCAATCCCCCAGACAGTGGTAAAACAATGCTGTAAATTTATTGCATTTGCTTTGTCGCAGTTCTCCTGTAGAGGTAGAGAAATGCATTTGTAAATATCTGTGACACCCTGGGTATTCTTTGCACCATTTTAGGGCTCTCTGCCAATATGTTGGCACCATTTTGAATTTAGAAAGCCACAGAACTATTACTGCAATCTCAAAACGGCTGAGGCAGCAATCTGTTTTATTACTTTATTCTTCTGACTTTGTTCTTCCATACAGAGAAGCAGTCGTAACAAAATCATGCAGTATTCTAGTCTGAAAACTAGCCAAATTCTATTTCAAACTTGTATAGCTCTACTGAAGTCAATGGAGCCATGCCCCGTTACTAACAGAAAACTTGGTCTAATATCTCTACACTCTATATACATAAAAGAAACAACTGAACTTCTAGTACTTACTTCAAATTCCTATATATTTGAGTGCAGTGTATTGTTTAGTGGCTTGTGTGGTCAAAAAACTGTATTACTGTATAGGGACTTGCAGTGAAACCCAGTAATACTCCCATTGACTTCCTGGGGCCAGGATTTTACATAGGGTGTCTGTGAATGTAAGAACAGTCATACTGAGTCAGACCAAAGGTCCATCGAACCCAGCATTCTGTCTTCCAACAGTGGCCAATACCAGGTACCCCAAAGGGAATGAACAGAACAGGTAATCTCCAAGTGATCCATCCCCTGTTGCCTAGTCTCAGCTTCTGGCAAACAGAGACTAGGGAAACCATCCCTTCCTATCCTGGCTAATAGCCATTTATGGACCTATCTTCCATGAATTTATCTAGTTCTTTTTTGAACCCTGTTGTAGTCTTGGCCTTCACAACATCCTCTGGCAAGGAGTTCCACAGGTTGACTGTGCGTTGTGTGAAGAAATACTTCCTTTTGTTTGTTTTAAACCTGCTGCCTATTAATTTAATTTGGTGACCCCTAGTTATTATGTTATGAGAAGGATTAAATAACACTTCCTTACTTTCTCCACACCAGTCATGATTTTATAGACCTCTATCATATCCCCCCTTAGTCATCTCTTTTCCAACCTGAAAAATCCGAGTCTTATTAATCTCTCCTCATATGGAAGCTGTTCCATACTCCTAATCATTTTTGTTGCCCTTTTCTGAACCTTTTTCAATTCCAATATCTCTTTTCTGAGATGGGGCGATCACATCTGCACGCAGTATTCAAGATATGGGTGAAACATGGATTTATATAGAGACAATACTATATTTTCTGTCTTATTATCTGTCCCTTTCTTAATGATCCTCAACATTCTGTTCACTTTTTTGACGGCCGCTGCACATTGAGTGGATATTTTCAGAGAACTATCCACAGTGACTGCAAGATCTTTTTCTTTAGTGGTAACAGCTAATTTAGACCCCATCGTTTTATGTATATGGAAACATAATCCCAACTAATCTGCATTACTTTGCATTTATCAACATTGAATTTCATCTGCCACTTTGTTGCCCAATCACCCAGTTTTGTGAGAAACTATGGTACTTAAGAGCTCTTATGAGTAGAGCGGTATCTTATTAGGGTGGAAAGAATCCTTAACTTTTCAGTTATGCAATGAAGAAGTTAAAGGTATTTCCAGAAATCAGATCACAGCTATTTTTGTTGTCAGCTAGCATTTCTATATGTTTCTCATCTCATTTCACCTTGAGTACCTCTTTATGATTTATTAGGGTGTAGACCGCTAAACGTATCTGTTTGGCTGTGTGGATTTTGAATAGTGGATAAGGTCCTACTTGAATTGCAGGATGATTATCAAAAAATTGCAGCCGAGTTGCAAACAAACTATGGAAAATTGCAGAAAAGTAATATTGAACCTTATTATTTGCAGTAATAAAGTCTATTATTACTTTTCTGCTGTCAGCTGCCCAGGGCTCAGAGCAGGGACTTGGGGCTGACAGCGGGAACACAGGGCTGAGAGCAGGGCTCATGCTGTCGGCCGCCCGAGGCTGACACTGTCCAACTGGGGCTGAGAGTGGGAGCCCCTGCTATCAGCCGCTCAGGGCTGAGAGCAGGGGCCCAGGGCTGACAGTGGGAACGCAACAGCTCCCACTGTTGGCCACCCAGGCTGACAGCGGCTGCATGGAGCTGACAGTAGGGGCTCCTGCTCTCAGCCCCAGGGCATCCGGGGCTCCCACTGTCAAAATTGCAGTGGAAACCTAATATTGCGAAAAGTTAAGTATGGCATTAATAGTGGATTAGTTTCCTTCCATATCTTTGTGCTGGGTTACTGGGCTGGCAAAATCTTCATTTTGTTCAGTTACTCTCCAGGACATTTGCAACATGTCTGTGAAGATCTTCCACAGATGGCTGTCTGACTTGTCTCTGTAGAAATCAACAGGAGTATTTGCACCAGGCCAAAGGCTTGATCATAACTAGATTAAAGCAGTGGATTTTCAAACAGAGGTGATGCGTAGAGGAGGGCATCGGGGGGGGGGGTCAAGTGACCCCCCCCAGATTGGCCTGCTGGGGGTGGGAAGAGAGAGGGGCTCTGTCCTTCTCTCCCTGCGCCTCTCCCCTGGCATGCTGTGCTGCTCAGCTGGCAGCCAGGACGGGGATGGGAGGGAAAGCGGGATGGCGCCACTTCTGTCTCAGAGAGCTCTCCCTCCCAGCCAGGCTCTCTCAGGCAGAAGTGGCTTCATCCCGCTCCCCATCCGGCTGCCAGGGAGAGCAGCCAAACATGCTCGGGGGGAGGTGCAGGGAGAGACGGACAGAGCCCCTCTCCCTCCCTGCAGGTAACATGGGGTGGGGAGAGCGCTGCGGCCCTGGGTGCAGGGCGGGAGGGGTTGCTGGGCAGGGGAGATATGTGGGGTGGTCACATGTCCTCCCCTATAGTTTGTGCTCCCATCCCCTCTCCAAGTACGGGGAGGCACCAGCGATCTGTTGTAGCCTGTAGAGCAGGGGTTCTCAACCTTTTTCTTTCTAAGGCCCCCTCAACATGCTATAAAAATGCCAGGGCCCAGCAGAGGTGGGGAGCTCTGGGTGGGAGGGATCCTTGGGCATAGGCATAGTTTTACTTCTATTTGGGGGGCAAGGCCTGACGGGGCTCGAGCCAGCTCCGCACAGCAGAGTCCAAGGAGGGAGCGCCACTTTCACCCCCTGACTCACTCAGGAGGCCACCCAATCTGTCTGGGCTGTGGAGGGATGCAACCAAAAAATATAACTCAAAGTGGGGGACTCAGTTCAAAAAGTTTGAAAACTGCTTAGGGTGCAGGGAGGGGGTAGCTAGGGGCTGTGTGAAGTGAGGGGAGTCGCTCAGGGTGCAGGGAGGGGGTAGCTAGGGGCTGTGTGCAGGCAGGGGAGTCACTCAGGGTGCAGGCAGGGGGTAGCTAGGGGCTGTGTATGGGCAGGGGCAGCTCCCAGTGCGGCTTCCAGCTTCAGCGTGGGGGGTGCTGGGGCTTGGGGCACCGGGTTTCAGCCGCGGGGCTCCGTGGCCTCCCTGAAAGGGCTCGCAGAACCCCAGGGCGTCGCAGATCCCTGGTTGAGAACCGCTGCTGTAGAGCACTTGCCTGTGGTCTGTAGAGAGCTGGCTAGTTCACCTGCTGCTAGATCTCTTCCCTTGTCTCCAATTGCTAAATCATAAAGACAGATGAAGAAACATAATGTCCATATGTTCCAGATAAACAATACCAGTATTTGATAGATTGGAATGCTATGGGCAGTAAATGTGGACAGCGAACACTACTTCAAACCAACATAAGAACATATTGTCAGTCTCTCTTCCTACGTGTCTAAAGGCAACAGTAAAACTAACTTCAGGGTGTGATAGCAAGTGATGCATAATTAGAGACTGCACGCTGGATTATCTTGCTGTGTGTTTTCTACAGGAATCCTAGCCATTGCTTGTCCCCCCAAAATGTCTGCTTACTAGAAATTGCCCTCAGGTTCTCAGGACATAATACTTCAGTGTGCGCTAGTTCCTGAGCGGGCACAAGATTCAGCACAATCCTCATGAAATCAATGGAGCTGTGCTGACTTACATCAGCTGAGGATCAAGCATTAAGAACTCCTCTTCTTGGGAACTAAAGTAGAGGATAATCTTCTGCCCCGTGTCATAAAGGACAGATCTTGGTGAGGGATAAAATAGTAGGCATGTCACTACCCAGATTATCTTCTCTTTCTTCTGAAGCCAATAAAACTATGCTTGTGACAAGGTCAACATCATCCTTTCATCACATCCTTTCATAAATTGGTCCAATGTAGTTAAATTGGTACAAACCCTTGTGTGTAGAAAAGGCCAAAGTCTTTGATGCTGCAAACGCTTAAGCATGTGAACAACTTTACTCACATGACCAGTTCCATTGTGTGAAAAGCCAGATGACCAGGACAATCACTTTGATTGTGAGATATTATCATACAGTGGTTGATGCAAATATTAAAACAAGGCTTGCTTTAATTTTCAGGATTTTATGTTTTAATTAGACGGTGCAACAGAAGATGGGACTACTCATTAGTAAAGTTACTCACATGCATCATTGTTCGTGGGCTCAGGGCCTAAAATCAGACTTTCTGCTTTGTAGGAAGCAGAGCTTTGTAGGTCTAATGGTTGGGAATCCTGGGTTCTGTTCCCGATCTTCCATTGGCTCAGTGGAACTCTGAGTGCTTAAATTTTATTAGAGATGTTATTTTAATGACATATTGTTTACCATAGATTAAGTGTACTCTTAATATTGTATTATGTTAATTTTATTTGCACAAAGAGAACCTTTTCTTTAGATAGGGATAAGAAAAATAAACTAAGATTTGTTATAATTGCTTTGCCCAGCAGGTTCTCTGCGTCATCTATACAGTATATACAAAGTTTCAGTGTGTAACTACATACAGGAATTTAAAAAATAGCTTGAATACCGGTTAAATATCTTGAATTCAAACTAAACCTCTAAGAACTAGGCTGCCAGTCCTACAATCATAATTCACTTCAGCAATATTTAGTCAATGAGTAAATCTGATTGAAACTAATGGGACTACTTGTGTGGTTTAAGGGTATGCAGGATTGAACTCTCACAGTATTGTATTTGTATTGCGTTAGTGCCTAGAAGCCCATCAAGATTAGCTTGTGCTAGGTGCTGTACAAATGGCTTCTGGCTAGCTAGTAGTTTTGTGACTGTGCTGGATAAGTTTAGATCCAAGTTTGCAGGTCCCGGACGATCTTGTTAACAGAAATATAGAGTAAAATGTTATCAAAATTAAAGTCTTATTTAGGGGCTCTGACAAATTGCCTGGGACATCATAACACCTGGAACAGAGGCTGGTCCTCTTTGTTTAGGGTGACTTCCTGGGGTCTTGTCTAGATGAGGAATTTTCTTACTGGCAGTTCTTCTCAACAGTACAGCTGTATCACACAATCAATAATGGGAGCTCTAATCCAGACTGAAAGTGAGGATTTTTATTACTTTTAAACCTGCTCTGAATAGAGCACGTGAAATGACTTGGATTATAGCCGCTTTGGGAAGAAGCTACAATCCAAGTTTGGGACAGCCTCTGTTTTTTGTTTTGTTTTGTTATGTGTTTGTATCATGTCTAGCACAGTATGGCCCTGATCCATAACTGGGGTTATCACAATACTAATAAGACATTGTGGAAAAATGCCAGTGTCTAGTTTTTCACCGTTAATAGCACTAATATAACTACACGACTGCTGAAAAAACAACCTACTACCTTAAAATGCTTTATTCTCCTCTTATTTGCACAGATATATATCTGGAATAATGGCATCTGAGCCAATAGTTATGCCAACATATATGATACGAGTATTGGGCCTTAGTCAGTCGCATGCCGTCTGTGTATATACAAGGCATGCATTGCGTTCTTGACCAGTTGTGTGTTGTCCAACTGGTGGCCCCGTGGGCCAGATCTGGCCCATGAGATAATTCTTTCTGTCCCCCATGGAGGATGCCATTTTGTAGAATGTGCATGGTCATGCTGCATGGAGGATACCATTTTGGACTGCCTAAGGCATGCAAGTGAGTTGTTGCATGCCTTACAAAAATTCACTGGCTGAGGCATTCCTAAAAGAGCCTATCGTGTGTGTGTGCGCACGCAATATTTTTGTGAAAGTTGTTTTCCTATTTGATGTCAGAACAAAAATGAGTGAAAGCTGATGGTTATTGTGCAAAGGTGTAGTATTAACACATATTGCAGTAGTTGCTAGAGTCAACCAGGTAAAGACTCCATTAGATGCTGCATATAGAGAAATGATAGTATCTGGACCAAAGAGCTTACAATCTAAAGGCCTAGCATGTGTGTCTAAGGAATTTGATCATTTGATGTGTATAGTAAGTTAATTTATATTTAATATTCCTTACTGCTTTCTGTACTGCTACAGAAACAAACAGACAAATTACAAAAATATTATTCATGGCCTATTGTGCCATTTATATTTTTCCAGCAAAACACCCTAAACAGGATGTAAGAAGGCACAACATGGACCTCAACTACCAGTTATATGGGTTATTTTGTAAATCAGTATCTATCTGTGACTTTCTTTCAGTCTCTGATGTATTTATAACTGCTTCTTGAGGCTGAATGTAGGCTTTTAACTCTTCTGATATCTCTGGCTGGGAGAATGAAAACTATCCTCTCAAATATGGTTAACTTTAAACAACCCTAGCTAGAGTTCTGATAGGGCCCTTCCATAAAGAATGGCAAGAGCTCTTTGAGGAGCTTGTTAAGAGCTGGTAAAGCTTCGAACTTTGTGACACAATTAATTATGAAGTAAAGTTGCAAGTTTGGATTCAAATAAATTTTTCCAAGTTTGCAGTATTTTGGCATATCTAACAAGGTTTTCTGAAACATGGGTCCAAGCTCTGTCAGTTGTATAATAACACTTGAAATTGTTTATTATATAAACTAACTGCTGAAGCATAAATGGATTAGAAGGTGTGGCTTTCTGTAATAACAAGATTTCCTGAAATGTGGCATGAAGGCTGAAATCACTGGCTGGAGGTGGGAGTAGATATCTTGATAGTGAATGAGAGATCACAGGTGGGATGGGGATAGGTCATGAAGGGCCTTGAAAATGAAGACAAGCATTTTATGTTTGATAGGATAGAGAAGGGGAGCCATTGGAGAGATGCAAAGAGAGGTGTGATGTGGTCAAAGGAACATGTTGGGAGGATGATCTTTGCAGCAGCATTCTGAATGGGTATAAGCAGGGAAAGATTGCATTTGTCAAGGCCGGAGAGAAAGATGTTGCAGTCACTGAGACACAATATGATGAGTGTTCTAGCTGTGTGGATGGATAGGAAAGGCTGTATCTTCGATATACTTCTATTGCTGCTTTATGATTTAAAAAGGGACTACTTTAAAATTTTTTTCAGACTCTTAAAAACACAACAAAAAGTTACATCTCAGAACTATCAGGAATGGCAAGTCTGGCCTTCCATGCCCTTGCTGCAGAAATCTTTGAGGGCCTCTGATATATATAATCGAACCTTAACGGGGAGGGTTTTTTGTTAACATCCCAGAGTTTTAAACAGTCTAAATAAAAACTTCCCTATCAAGTTAGTCTGGTTTCACTACTTTGGTAATTTTATATCCTAATCCTCCTTTTCTTCAGCCATCTACACTCTTGCAGGATAGGAAAGATCTGAACTTTTAACTTTTAAAAAAAATCTGATTTTTTAAAAAAAGTAGAAAGATGAGCTTTCAGGCCTTCTTTATACAACATGAAGGGGGGAAAGGCTGCTTTTTTTTTTTTTTTTGACTCTCTTACAGCAAACTGTATTACCATTTCTCCCACTGCCGTTTTCTCTCTTCCACTGAACTTTGATCAAGGATGATCCACTCTGATAATGTAAAATTGCAACACATTGACAACTGACACGTGAACACATGCCTTATGTAAAGCTAAATTATTTTCTCAAGCTCCAGTCCTGAAACTGGATGCATACAGATATGTAAAAGATCACACAGCATAAGACAAATTTGTAGGATTAATCAAGCCCCTCTAAAAGAAATCTCTGGGTACACCTCTCTCCTACTGTGCTCATGAAAGCAAAAAGGATGTGGGCATTCACTTCAGTAATAGCATAATAGCTGATTTTAATGTGAGAACACATACTTTGGTAGCAACTCAGCCACTTCATTGATAAATTCCTTCAGAACTCTTGGAGGAATACCACCCAGGCTTAATGACTTAATCTTTTAAGGTTTTTAATCTTCACTAGTATACAACAGATACTCCTGAGGGTATTCTACGCCAAAAAATTAAAATTTCTACACACAATATTTTAAAATTCTGCAAGTGTCAATAAATAAATGCAGAGGCTCCAGCATTGCGGTGGGGAGTACAGGCCATTGGCTGCAAGAAGGTGGGAGATCACCCTGCAGCCCCCCGACCCCTTGGACATGGACTCAGCAGTGAGGCTGCACCTGACCCTGACACAGCACAAAGCCTGGGCATGCCCCAGACACACCCTGGGGCCATGCCCCTCTGGGACAGGTGCACCAGGTATGGGGCAGACAGCCTCAACCAGGCAGAATCCAAGTGTGGAGGGGCTCAGTGTGGGGGGATCCAGGTGTGGGGTGAGAGGATTCTGTGCGGGACGATCTGGGTGCAGGCAACTCAGTGGGAGTTCTAGGTGTGGGGGGATCTGGATGCACAGAGGCTCATTGTGGGGGTGGGTTCCAGGTGCAGGGGCAATGGGATTCTGTAGGGGCTTCCAGGTGAAGGTGATTGGGGCTCAGCGGAGGGGTCTGGGTGTGGGAGGCCTCAGTGTGGGGGGTCTGGGTGCTGGGGGAGTGGGGCTTGGTGGGATTGGGGTCTAGATGTGGGGGCTCAGGGTGGTGCAGGGGGTGGGGCATCAGGTTGGGGGTTTGAGTGCAGGGAGCTCAGAAGGGAGTAGTCTGGGTGTAGGGGTCGGGGTCTGGAGGCAGGGGGTCTGGGTGCAGGGGAGCTCCAGATGCAGGGGTTGAGTTTCAGTGGGGTGGGGTTTGGGTATGGAGGGTGTGACGGGGCTGCCTGTGGGAGCCAGCTAAGGTCACTCAATCAGGGTGAACTGCAAACAGGACAGGGCAGACAAACCCCAAATGCTGTTGGATATTCCGATACTTAGATTTACCAAACCAGCACAAAACAGCTTCTATAGTACCTCACTGGTTACTGAAAAGTCCAAATAATGCAGTTCCCTTAAAGTACCCAGCCTCAGGCCTCCATCCAGACACACATGTCAAACATATGATGATAAATTTTGAGAATCTTATTTCATCATATAAAAGAAAAGGTTCTCCTGATCCCAAAGGACCAAGCCCCAGACCCAGGTCAATTGATAACTCAGATCTTACCCAAAATATACACTGAAAGTCAATTCTTATTAACTAAACTAAAATTTATTAAAAAAGAAAAAAGAGAGAGTGTTGGTTAAAAGATCAATACACATACAGATGAATTCAATTCTTGAGGTTCAGATACATAGCAGAGCTCAGCTTGTAGTTGCCAAAAGTCCTTTTAGAAATAGTCCATAGGTTATAGTCCAAGGTCCATATTCTGGGTGACTCCAGTCAGTGACTGAGGATTTCAATCCTTATGGCTTATGGTTTCCTGAGAAGATGATAGGCTTAACTTTCCTTCTTCCAAACATCATGGCAATTAGCACAGGATAATTTATCCATTAAACAGTTCAGATACAGGTTATCACAACCTTCAAAGAGACATAGACAATAATACTATTTCTCTCAAGTGTCTTCCTAAATGTTAATATTCCTTTTTTGATCTTTGAATCAAAGCTTTAGCAATAGACAAGACTTATTTGCTTACATCACAAGACCTGAGCAAACATCTACCCTTCTACCTCTGACAATGCAGACTTGCGTTTCAAAGCTCTATTCAATTACATATCTTCCTAACCAGTCTTTAAAGTTCAGCCATGGGTTAGGTCAGTCTGTGAGTTAATTAACTCTTTCTGGCCCCATCATCTTTCAATGAGGTATGATATTACACTCATAACGTCACAGAGGGCTAGGGGGATTCTGGGTGTATGGGGTGAGGCTTGGCAGGGCTGTCTGGGTATGGGATGTTCAGATGTACGGGGGTTGGGTGGATGGGGGGAGCAGCTCCCCATACAGTGACCCCTACCTACACAGCTGAGGAGTGATGGGGGCAGGAAGCAGGGGAGGATATTGAGCTTCCTGCAGCTGGGGAAGGTTTCTGGAGGTGGGTCTAACACAGCCGCAGTCACTCCTTGCAGAGGAAGAGGAAGTCCCGTCCTCTCCTGGCTCAAGCCTAGGCAGGACTAGCAGCTGATCCTGGCTCAGGTGTTCCTAGCCCCACTGTGATTCATCTCTCTGCCGGCTGCTCTGGGTGCCTGAAATGATGTACCTGTGCTGCTAGGGAGTGGTGCGTGACTGCTCTTGCAGCTTCCCTTTGCTTCCCTGTCAGAAAGTCACCTGCAGAAAGAAATCTCCAGGGGACATAAATTCTGCACACGTGCAGTGGCACACAATTTCCCCAGCAGTAATCAGAAGTAACTCCACTGAGATCAATGGAGTTACACAGGTGTAAAAAGCCATACTACATCGGAACAGTTGGGTACCCTAAGTTTACTTATTTGTTTCTTAATATAAAGCAAGTGTTCATGCTAGGATCTTTTTTGTTCTGCAGACTGCAGCTGTATTCTTCAGAGCAGCTCTGTGTGTTCATGGGGCAGATCCTGTGCTGCGCTTGGTGCAGCTCAGGACTAAAACTAGTGAAGGGAAATTGTCAAATACTTCTGGGGGGATTTTTATGAACTAAAAATGGCTTTTCAAATAAACAAGGTGTAGAGGTGTGAGTGCATGCACATGGATTTTTTGACTACTCGACTCAGGAAGAGTGGGGAAGGCAAAGGTGGCTGATTCTCTCATTTTGGGAATCCTGGTGGGTTCTGACACATATTTTCTCAGAGAAATAAAGAGATCCAGACAAAGCCTTGCGCAATATGCCCTGGCTGAAAACCAGAAATTATTTATAGGTGGGCTTTCTTGCACTTTCCCTTTGTTTTTTGGACTCTATATATGTGATTCTGCCTCCCAGAATATTTACAGGAGTCAAGATCTTTAATCACTTCAGTCCTATGCTCATATCTTGACTGACTCACTGTAAAGGAGTGAAGTGATGTTTTCTTTTTTAAAGATGCCTTTCCTTACTCACAAAGCTTTTGTCCCATTTATAATGCTATCATGTGTGCCTGGACAGGCAAACTGTGCATTTCCTACAAGGATTTTGTATTGGAGCTTGAAAAGGATACACTAGCAACTCATTCACATGATTATTCCTTTCCTCATCTAAGAAAGTAGCCTCCTCCAAAGAGTATACTTCCTGAATTAAAAAGAAAAGGAGTACTTGTGGCACCTTAGAGACTAACCAACATATTTGAGCATAAGCTTTTGTGAGCTACAGCTCACTTCATTGGATGCATACTGTGGAAAGTATATAAGATCTTTTTATACACACAAAGCATGAAAAAATGGGTGTTTACCACTACAAAAGGTTTTCTCTCCCCCCACCCCACTCTCCTGCTGGTAATAGCTTATCTAAAGTGATCACTCTCCTTACAATGTGTATGATAATCAAGTTGGGCCATTTCCAGCACAAATCCAGGGTTTAGCAAGAACGTCGGGGGAGGGGCGGGGGTTAGGAAAAAACAAGGGGAAATAGGTTACCTTGCATAATGACTTAGCCACTCCCAGTCTCTATTCAAACCTAAGTTAATTGTATCCAATTTGCAAATGAATTCCAATTCAACATCTCTCGCTGGAGTCTGGTTTTGAAGTTTTTTTGTTGTAATATCGCAACTTTCATGTCTGTAATCGCATGACCAGAGAGATTGAAGTGTTCTCCGACTGGTTTATGAATGTTATAATTCTTGACATCTGATTTGTGTCCATTTATTCTTTTACGTAGAGACTGTCCAGTTTGACCAATGTACATGGCAGAGGGGCATCGCTGGCACATGATGGCATATATCACATTGGTGGATGTGCAGGTGAACGAGCCTCTGATAGTGTGGCTGATGTTATTAGGCCCTGTGATGGTGTCCCCTGAATAGCTATGTGGGCACAGTTGGCAACGGGCTTTGTTGCAAGGATAAGTTCCTGGGTTAGTGGTTCTGTTGTGTGGTATGTGGTTGCTGGTGAGTATTCGCTTCAGGTTGGGGGGCTGTCTGTAGGCAAGGGCTGGCCTGTCTCCCAAGATTTGTGAGAGTGTTGGGTCATCCTTCAGGATAGGTTGTAGATCCTTAATAATGCATTGGAGGGGTTTTAGTTGGGGGCTGAAGGTGATGGCTAGTGGAGTTCTGTTATTTTCTTTGTTAGTCCTGTCCTGTAGTAGGTGACTTCTGGGAACTCTTCTGGCTCTATCAATCTGTTTCTTCACTTCCGCAGGTGGGTATTGTAGTTGTAAGAATGCTTGATAGAGATCTTATAGGTGTTTGTCTCTGTCTGAGGGGTTGGAGCAAATGCGGTTGAATCGCAGAGCTTGGCTGTAGACGATGGATCGTGTGGTGTAGTCAGGGTGAAAGCTGGAGGCATGTAGGTAGGAATAGCGGTCAGTAGGTTTCCGGTATAGGGTGGTGTTTATGTGATCATCGTTTATTAGCACTGTAGTATCCAGGAAGTGGATCTCTTGTGTGGACTTGACCAGGCTGAGGTTGATGGTGGGATGGAAATTGTTGAAATCATGGTGGAATTCCTCAAGGGCTTCTTTTCCATGGGTCCAGATGATGAAGATGTCATCAATATAGCGCAAGTAGAGTAGGGGCGTTAGGGGACGAGAGCTGAGGGAGCGTTGTTCTAAGTCAGCCATAAAAATGTTGGCATACTGTGGGGCCATGCGGGTACCCATAGCAGTGCCGCTGATTTGAAGGTACACATTGTCCCCAAATGTAAAATAGTTATGGGTAAGGATAAAGTCACAAAGTTCAGCCACCAGGTTAGCCGTGACGTTATCGGGGATAGTGCTCTTGACGGCTTGTAGTCCATCTTCGTGTGGAATGTTGGTGTAGAGGGCTTCTACATCCATAGTGGCCAGGATGGTGTTATCAGGAAGATCACCGATGGACTGTAGTTTCCTCAGGAAGTCAGTGGTGTCTCGAAGGTAGCTGGGAGCGCTGGGAGCGTAGGGCCTAAGGAGGGAGCCCACATAGCCAGACAATCCTGCTGAGTCGGCTTTTCTGAAACATGGGGACACTCTCGTCACTGTACCTTTTAATTTCTGTTTAACTAACCTCCTCATTTTTCCATAGTTCCCCTTTCTGAAATTAAATGCCACAGTGTTGGGCTGTTGAGGTGTTCTTCCCACCACAGGAATGTTAAATGTTATTATATTATGGTCACTATTTCCAAGCGGTCCTGTTATAGTTACCTCTTGGACCAGATCCTGCACTCCACTCAGGACTAGATCGAGAGTTGCCTCTCCCCTTGTGGGTTCCTGTACCAGCTGCTCCAAGAAACAGTCATTTAAAGTATAGAGAAATTCTGTCTCTGCATTTCATCCTGAGGTGACATGTACCCAGTCAATATGGGGATAATTGAAATTCCCCACGAATATTGAATTATGTGATTTTCTTAGCCTCTCTAATCTCCCTTAGCATTTCATCATCACTATCACTGTCCTGGTCTGGTGGTCAATAATAGATTCCTATGGTTATATTCTTATTAGAGCATGGAATTACTATCCATAGAGATTCTATGGAACATATGGATTCAATTAAGATTTTTATTTCATTTGATTCTACATTTTCTTTCACAGATAGTGCTACTTCCCCCCCCTCCTCCGGCCCCCTCATGACCTGTTCTGTCCTTCTGATATATTTTGTACCCTGGAATGATTGTGTCCCATTGATTATCCTCACTCCACCAGGTTTCTGTGATGCTTATTATATCAAATTGTGCAAGTGTCTCTTGTGGAGGTTTGACCCATGGAGGATATGATCTGGCTATTGATAATTTATGTAAGTCAGTTTTTTCTTCCCTTTACTGGTAATACTAAAAAGGTGACTTTATTCAAGCATGAGTTGCTGAGATTTCATCCTGCTGGTATCCCCACCAAGCCTGGTGCAAAAGAGAATGAGGGAAGTGATCAGATTTGCTTCTTCTCCTTGGTCAGCAGCCATACATCTTCACAAGGAAGCAAGGAGCTTATCTTAAAGAGCACAAAGGACATATGTGGGGCCTTACTCACTCGCCTCTGCTGGGGTTGGGGAGGTTACTCAAGTCCTATGACTCATCTTCCTCCACCAGCCCCAGTTGCAGGTTGGGTGTGGGGAAGGAGAGAGTGTTGAATACAGAACCCCAGCCATCAGCCTCCCAAGGGGTTACTGGGATGTGGTGATTTTTGCCCTTCAGATCCATCACAAGCTGATGCCAAGGGGAGGGTGATGCACTAGCCCAATGATCCTTGTTGATAGCTCTTTTCAGGGCCTTATAGCTCATTCAGTTTCCCCAGAATTCCATCAGCTGAGGAGGAACCCCCTCCCTGATGAGACACTGGCTTCTGACATCTAGGGTATGTCAACATTGCAAAATTAACCAGACTAATAAGCAAAATATATTTACCTGGCTTCATCCATCCATCTGTCACTGATACTTGTGAATTTTTCTTTTCAGTTGTCTCTTTCCTTTTTCTTTTGAGCATTTTTACCCGCTCATGTTTTGACCGTGCTGTAAAGCAAACAACATTCTAATAAAACACATGAAACTGTCTAGTAAACTTTAAAATAAAATAATAAATATCCATTAGGGTGTTTTTTCTATTTAAAAAAGTCATAGCTTTAAAACAAAATAATCCATTTCAGGCTGTACAACAAACACAGGTTTTGAGTTTATTTCTACCACTTTGAAAACAACCCCCACAAATATTTTTTTTTAAAAAATACATCTCATTTTGCAAAGTAAAAACCCTGTTAATTGGAAACACACCATCACCACACCATCACCATCAGTTTGTAGACATATACTTTTTAAAAACCACCTATGTTTTACACACACACACACACACACACACACACACACACAGAGTTTAAAACACTGTTTGCAACAAAATACTTTTCAATAAATCCACATGCTTTTAAAAAGACCCCTGGTTGTTCTGTCCCCCGCCCCAGCCATGTGTGCTTGGGGTCTTTGGGGTAAAAAACAAGCCAAAATGTTAGTTAGTATTAGCTCCCAAATCCCTATTCAACCTATGTAATACCTGAAGTTATTAAGCACAACTCCAGTTAAAAATGGTTTTTACCTTGGCCTGGTGATGAACTGCAACTTAAAGTTACTGGCTCTATGCTAAACAGATCACACTGCAATAAAGATATGCACCATTATTTACTAAGACAGCATGGCCAAACAATGGCATTATATAATATATATATATATATTCAGAGTTAAAAAAACAGGGAACATACCTCCACTTGCAGTCCAGCAGCAATTCAAGAGAGTTTCTGTTGAAAGAGACAGTCTCCAAGCTACCTGAGGTTTTTTTTTTTATACCATCCTAACTCTTTTGTTTCAAAATAGTTAGCAGGTTGATTGGATCACCCCTCCCTAGCATTCCCTTTTGTGATCGGGTGTGGGGAATAAGTTTTCTGCACAATTGGGCTGCTTTTCTTTTTTTTCTTTTTTAAGTTCAAATACTTTTTGTTTTTTTTCCCCCCTGTAGGGCCTTCTTATAGTAACCATTTCAAGTGAGGGGCCCTTTGCAGATATCAATGAATGTCATGGGGCTTGTTTTTGTTTTTAAAAACATGTTTCTTTCATGCTTAAAGTTTGGTGGGGCGGGGGTGCTTTCTAGAAAAAGTGCCCCGTGGCCTTCAACCAACTCCTGGGCCATATTTAAACTGGCCTATAGCGTTCCACCAACTCCAGGGGTTATATTCAAACTGTCCAATAGCATCTGCGAACTCCTGAGGTTTTATTTCATTTCATATTAATCAGAACTCACCATCCTCACCCACCTACCTCCCTTACTATGGGTGCACCCCCATCAAAATTAACCCTATGGCAGCAAGGGTGAGTAATCACAGGCACCCTGGCTATTTAGTGAGGGGGGTGGTTAAACCCATTCAGTTGAACAGAATAAGTCAGCTCTATTGTACTCAACCACATGTCTGAACCATCCCTGTTTGTTTTATTGTAAACACATTTTTAGGATATTTTTCCCCCTCCCACAACATACATTTCAGTTTTTTTTTGTTTTGTTTTTTTTGCTGTAAATGGGTCTCTCTTACACAAAAGACACAAGAGCTAGGTTCTCACAAACAATTTTTTTTTATTTAAAAGATATACAGCTCCTTGAAAACAAACCAAGATGCTCCATTAAAAAAAGAAAGGAAAAAAAAAAAAAACTAAGCTCCCTTAAGGGCCAGAGACCTTTTAACAGAAATACAGATAGTCACAAAGCCCTTTTCAATAGATTTTTTTTTTTAAATTTACAGCTACCAAGTTTTATATCGCATGTTTGGCCCCTCACTATTTTCTAACTTAATCCTTTTAGATTTCTTACAAATAGCCTTTTTCTTAAGCAGGGTTCTGTAACTTTTTGTGCGGACCAGACGGTCAATGTAACGCTCTAAGCAGGCATCTTCCGGTTTGGTCTTTTTCTTTAAAACATGGTCAGGGTCTCCACTGAATTGCACAGCATTTATCAAGGTCACCCCTTGTGCTAAATGTTCTTGGGTTAGGCACAGACATTGCATAGCATAACCTATGGGAATAACAGTGTTTAATAAGCTTTCCAAACACAGCTCAGCACACAGGCCCCGGAGCTTGCAGTTTATATCCACTGAAGTCCAAGTCGCACAGTCATGGTGCCGCTGGCCTGGTGCATCTATGACACAGCCCTCGCAATCTTCAAAAAGCTTTTCCCTAAGAAGTGATTAAGAACAGAATAAACAGCAACGCGTATAATAGTCCGCATGACTTTTTTACGCTCACGACGTGGCACTGGCTCAGTCAGTTCCATGCCAAGCCTTCTCCTAAACTCCTCATAGCTGTCATCCTCGGAGTCCTCTTCAACATTTTGTATCAGCGTTGAGCAAAACCAAGGTGGGCCCAGTTCATCTTCGCTGCTTGGTGCAATGCTGTCCAGGGTCTCCGGGTCCTCTAGAAAGGCATCGTCGAACTGTCGAGAGATTTTTTTTTTTTAAGAAAAGAAAGAGCGTAAGCACCCCACTACTTGGTTTTTGATTTACCCAATCCCTGGTTCCTAGCCCCGTTACACCCCCAACCTCGACCGTCACCTCTTAAGCATTCATTTACCTGAGCGTTGTCTCTTCCATTCATCTTGTCCACTAGTGACTTCCCCGAGGTGTGATCGCCTTCCTCCTCCAGGGGGGTGGACAACAAGAAGCCATCACGCTCATCGCGGGGCGCCACAAGTGGCTGCGTTTCAGGGTCCGGGGTATCCATCAATGGCTGGGCCAAAGGGCTCCCCTCAATCGCCCCCTCCTCCACCTCGGAACTGTTGCTGATGTAGCGCTTTCTCTGCGGTTTGTTGAAGGCCCTCGGGGCTAAAACAAAGTCTGAAGTTCTCATGGGGGTGGTGAAGGAGTCCATGTTTCCACGATTTGTAAAACACGCGCTCTTGGTAAAAGACAGCCTCTTCTGCCCGATGCTGGGACTTATGGGGTGATGGTGCTGAGCTCTGATTGGCAGAGGGGCCACATGCCCCTCTTCTGGGCGGTTCACCCCATCCCAGAACCTGCCCTATTTTGGTCAAATCTGCTCTCGGGGCGGCCTGATTGGTAGAGGTTGGTGGGAGGAGTTGTTAGAGGGGTCACACAAATCATTTCCGGACGGGTCACCCCGCCCCAGAACTCATCCTGATTGGTCAAATCTCCTCTTGGGGCCGGTCCTATAGGGACAAAACCCCTCCTGATTGGTAGAGGGTTGGGGGTGGAGTCGTTAGAGGGGTCACAAGACCCACTTCCGGACGGGTCACCCCCGCCCCGGAACTCTCCCTCATTGGTCAAATCTCCTCTCTGGGTGGTCCTACAGGGGCGAAACCCATCTGATTGGTAGAGGGCAGTGGGAGGAGTTGTTAGAGGGGTCACATGACACACCTTGCTTCCGGGCATGTGGCAGCCTTGACCCCGGAAGTAATACCCCCATGGGATGGGACTTCCGGTGAAGGGGGGCAGGGGTCAAGGGTGGGGCTAAGGGGCGGGGTTGGGGGGGGTCACATAACACACCTTGCTTCCGGTCATGTGGCAGCCTTGACCCCGGAAGTAAAACCCCAGATGGGGGCGGGACTTCCGGGCAAGGGGGTGGGGGTCAAGGGGCAGGGTCAAGGGGTCAAAGGGTGGTGTTAGGGTTTGATTGATGGTAGGGCCCCCTTGAGCTGGGGCGGGGCTAAAGCGTCAAGGGGTGTGGTCAAGGGGTTAAGGGGCGGGGGTAGGGTTTGATTGACGGTAGGGTCCTTATACTACTTTTATCTATTAACAGTTAGTAAAACAGAATACACACACTAAGCACAGAAACTCCAAATAAGGCAGATGAATTTTGACTGGTGGTCAGTCAAGATTAGATCGTCTGGGGATTCAAGCTTCTGCAAGATATAGCTGGCAGGACGTTGAGGTCTGGCAGCTCTGATCTTGGGCTGTGTCCTGGAGTTAGGTTCCAAAGAACTTCCTTTTGGACCCCAGTTTATATAGTAAAACTTTAATCCTGCTGATGTATACCTTAACTGATCATTTTAAATTAAAGTACTAAAAACCAGTATTTTTCATCAACCCCACCACCTTAGTTGATTTAAATCTTGCAAAATTAGTTTTTGCCTGTTGCATAACAATTAAAGAAATAGAGACTATTCAGATAAATAATAGAGAAGTGGGGACAATAAAGACAAAACAATAGCGGTATAGATTTCACAATCACAATTGTTGGTAAGTGATTCCTTGCCAGACAGAATGCTATGAAACAAAGTTTTCTTTAAAGATCTGTTTCTTTATCTGGTGATGGTGGATACTATTAGAACAGGAGAACCTTCTTAACAGCCATCTGACAATCACCATCCCTGTATTTCTGTTGTCTTCTGGAATTTTTTTAAAAGTAATCTTTTTTTCCTTGTAGAAAATATAAACCAGGCCAAGGGCCTATTAATTTAAACATTTTATGATTCTTTTAACATTTGAATAAAACACTTTAGTTTTAAAGCATGGCATTGCTAATGGTATTCTAACACTGGTATTGCAATAGTTTTACACGACTGTGGGTCGATTCCTGCAAATATTAAGCACATTAATAGATCTCTGTATACAAATTTAGTCATGTGGATAAATATTCCCAGGATGAACAGCTAGGACGCCATCTTGCAAATATTCAAGCATATCTGAGACTTTATTCACAGAGTGGCAGGGTCAAGGCCTAAACTAGTAACACAGTAAACATTCCCATACTAGCCAAAGGCATAAATCTTGGATAACAGGATAAAATAAACTTGAAATTGTACACAACCATTTTTGAATATGACAAATCTAGGAAACTCTACAAAAAGTTTAACCCTTCACAAAAGCAGTCATCTCCAAAATGCTTTATCCAATTTCCCTCATTGAGCCTCAGATCATACAGTAAAATGTCAGATGAATATATTTAGTTTTAGCCATATTAGGTCCCAATTCTGCAATAATCTGCATGGACCAACTGTTATGCTTGAGCAGAACCTCCTTGAAATCACTGGGTCTCTGCATGGATACAGGGGGTCTATACTAGCAGCTCTGATTGGGCAAGAATCCTCCAAATCCATTTTATACAGTCTTTCCACAGTTAAAAACCAAGTGTGTTTCCTATTATCTTTATTGTTCAATTATAGTACAGTAGCTTCTGTTAGTAGTTGTAACGTTATCTTTATAACCTACCTCTTAAGAATTGTGTAATTAGACATATATCTCTGAAAGCTTTCTGTAAAAAAAAAATAACATGCAGTAACCACAGCCCTTCTAGTAGTTTCACTTCTACCTCTAGGATGAATGCAATCTGACTACACTTCTAATGCATTATTGACTGTAAACTGTTTTGATAGAGATACAAATGCAATTTTACAGCCCTGGAGGGTGGGGGAAGTCACTATCATGTTTACAAGGTAGATAAAACTACTTCATATACCTTGTTTATCTTTTATTGAGGGGTAATACAGCTATAAACATACATTATGTAATCAGACAGGATGTAAAGTATAATGTAAAATAAAAAAATTATAAACGAATGTATCTGTTTTTAGAGGAACCTACCACCACCACTCTCTATTAATGCTTGTAATGACCAACTGCAACTAATTCAATACTTGGGGCTGGCTCAATGGGCTACCTCGAAGCAGCATTTGATGCAGTGTCCTGTCTCTACAACAGCCAACCCGAATGAACACACTACACCTGTGTGCTGTTGTCTGTATTGGGTGACAGTCAAATTTTGGTCCAGTTCAAGCTTCTTGCCCCCAAAACCCTGAATACGCTAGGGTCTGGATAGGTAAGATTCCATCTCTTTATGCTCCCCATCATACCTGCTGTACTCAGCAAGGACACTTCAGTGGATGGGGGAATGGGGAGCAGATCTTGTATTGTGGTGACTAAAGATAAGGAAGATTCGTGAAAGGCCGATGATTTTGGACCATGGTTCTGCAGAAGCCCAGCATTACTCTAAATATTAGTGCAGTAATGACATCAGATACTGGAGAAACTGACCACCCTTATTCTTTCACTGTAATGAATTGGCTCCAAAAAAAAAAGGGGCGTTGGGGGGGGCGACAGGAAAGAGACTTCAGCCTTCTAGAGGTAATTTAATGTACTTTTTATAGTGTGAGGGGCTCACATTCTATGGCATTGAGTGCCAGAGAAATATCTATACAAAATATGTAATCTAAAATGCCTATTAAAAACTGTGTGGGCTCAACCCTTTTACCACCTGGACTCTACAACATTATTCTCTCACAGAAACTGGATGGAAGAGACCTACTGAATCATCTAATACTGTGGTTCTCAACCATGGTCCCTTGGGGGCTGCGAACAGGTTTCAGGGGCTCCACCAAGCAGGACCAGCATTGGACTTGCTGGGGTGCAGGGTAGAAAGCTGAAGTCCCACTGCATAGGGATGAAGTGTGGGGCCCTGAGCCCTGCCACTTAGGGCTGAAGCAGAAGCCTGAGCAACTTAGCTTCACGGTGCTCCCTGTGGCATGGGGCCTTGGGCAATTGCCCTGCTTTCTACCCACCCCTTAATGCCAGCCCTGGCTTTTGTATGCAGAAAACGAGGTATTGTGGCACAGGTGGGCCATGAAGTTTTCATAGCATGTTTGGGGGACCTCAGAAAGGAAAAGGTTGAGAACCACTGATCTAATACAGTGGTTCTCAATCAGAGGTCCATGTACACCTGGGGATACACAGAGGTCTTCTAGGAGGTACATCAATTCATCTAGATATTTGGCTAGTTTTACAACAGGCTATGTAAAAAGCTCTAGCGAAGTCAGTACAAACTAAAATTTCATGTACACAATGACTTGTTTATATTGCTCTATAAACTATACACTGAAATGTAAGTACAATATTTATATTCCAACTGATTTGTTTTACAATTATATGGTAAAAATGAGAGAGTAAGCAATTTTCCAGTGATAGAGTGCTGTGACATTCTTGTATTTTTATGTCTGATTTTGTAAGCAAGTAGTTTTAAAGTGAGTTGTAACTTGGGGGTACACAAGACAAATCAAACTCCTGAAAGGGGAAAAGTAGTCTGGAATGGTTGAGAGCCACTGATCTAATGCATATCCCTCTCAGCATACAGGAATATTCTTTACATAATAGCTGTTTTGTCCAGACTAACTTTAAATGACTTAAATGATGCGGCTTCCATAATTTCCCTCAGGGAGATTATTCCACATGATCTCACTGTCAGGAAGCAGCTTGGTGCTGCTCCTTTTTTGTTTGTTTGGGTTTTTTTGAAAGCTTATTTTTTTTCTTACTACTCTTTGAAGCAGCAGCTTTAATTAGAAATTCCTCTCTGTTCTTCCTCCAACCTTTCTCTCTTTATCAGACAGCCAGAGGTCAAGGTATATTAATAGCTGCTGCATGCCTCAGAGTTGTTAACTCAAGTGGATCCCTTCATAGTGAGATCTGCTGGTTGGTGTCCCTGGCTATACTGTCGGTCTAGGAGAGAGCACCTTTCCTATCAAACAACCAAAATAAAACAGCAAAACAGAGAAGCAGCTGGGTCTCCCTCAGTATTTTTATTCCCATTTTTCCTCCAGAATTCTCTTTTTGTTGCTACTCCCTCCACCCACCATGGAAGGAGGAATTTTATATGAAGAATAATATTCAACAATACACATCCCTACTTGAGGACAGTCTGAGTCTCTCCTCCATACCTCATGAGTGACAGAAAAGTAGTCAGAGCCCGAGCATTCCTTTTCTTCCCCCACACCACAAAAATCCCAGAATGTGTGAAGCAGCATCTTAGCCCCTTTTGCATGTGTGTGTTCACATGTGGCAAGGGAGGGGATAGGAGGACAGAGCCAGTGTGACCTTGGAACTGTAGTGTTCTTAACCTCCGTGCTTGCTTTCTGAACCTTCCCTTTCTCCAAGAGGGATGATGTCCTAGAGCAACCACCTCCTTTTACGGTGGGCAACACTAACCAGACCATGGGGTTAAAGTCCTTATTGGGCCTGTGGGTGCTGGCTGAGGCTAGTGCACTTTGGAGGTAAGGAGATGGCTGGAGTATAGTGTCAGAATCCTCACACTCGTCATTTAGTCATCAAAATATGTAACTTCCTCTGCCTTGGTCCAGTGAAGCAATTTTTAACAGGAGAAATCTGTGTCAAATGACTGCCTTCCCTCCCCGCACCCGAAGTAAGTTATTTATAATTAGGGCTCTGTGTCTATCATGCAATCTCCATGATTTCTGCAGCGGCCAGTGTAGCTGACCCCGGGGTCAGCTGCTCAGGTGGGCACAGGGACAGCCACACGAGCCACTGCTTGGGCAGACCCCTGCAGCTGGTGCTGCTGGCCCTAGGTACCCCTCCTTCCCCCCCAAGATTTTCTCTGTTATTTTTAGTATAAGTCATGGACAGGTCACGGGCAATGAATTTTTGTTTATTGCCTGTAACCTGTCCATGACTTTTACGAAAAATAACTGAGTAAATCATAGCCTTATTTATAATTCTTCTCTCATCTGTCTATGCTGTCTGTGTAATATGTTTTCTAACAGAAATTATTGGCCTGCCAATTGTCCCCTGGTTTAGGAGGTGTTTAACATTCTATTCTTCCCCTGTGCCCTTAAATCTCACTTTCCTTTCTAATCTTCCATTGTCTTGCACAATGCTTACTCAGGATAGTAACCTTGCCTTATTTATATAGTATTTTCATTGTAATTACTCTTTTCAGGTATGGTTACTAGCATGAGTTTCAGTTTAGTGACTAGGAAGAAATTATTTTCTGTTTCAAAACATATTTCATGTTGAACAGAGTCACATGATTTACAGAGGCACATATCATGGCCCTAATTCAGCAAATACTTATGCACGTGCATGACTTTGATGATACTACCCAGGTGAATAAAGTACCATTGGGCCTATGCCTTTTTTAAGGCAGTGACTTCAAATAGATGATGGTGTGAAGTGAAGCTAGAGCTTCCTATGAGAAACTAATCAGGCATGATTGTTAACAATGCATAAAATATGGTGGAAAGAGAAAAATACTAAAACAAGGATATGAAATGTATTCTGTTGAGACCACAATTTTACATTTTTTCTAGACGCCAAAAGAATTTGCATTCATGTGTTTGCATGTGATCAACAGAATAGCTGTGCCCTACGAAGACTCTCAGGCCTAACTTCATACTGAAATCAATGGGTATATATATACCTGCTACTGTATTTTCCACTCCATGCATCTGATGAAGTGGGTTTTAACCCACGAAAGCTTATGCCCAAATAAATTTGTTAGTCTCTAAGGTGCCACAAGGACTCCTCATTGTTTTTACTCACGAAGTGTGAACCACAAAGGTACTTGAACACCTAGATGCCAGATTTAGTATCTGCTAATGTCAGTTTTGATCCTCAAAACTCCTGATGAACCCTGTAAGCCCCTAAACTCACTAATGGCCTAATTTTTCAGAGAAAAAGTTCCCTCTAAGCCTGCATTTCTGCCTCTGAGCATGCACACTACTGCCTATCTCCTGCCTAAGCCCCAGAGCCAGGACCAGCTCCAGGCACCAGCATTCCAAGCAGGTGCTTGGGGTGGCACTGTGAAAGGGGCGGCAGTCTGTGTGCCGTCAGAGCGGTGTCTCGTCTTTACGCGGCAGCAGCAATTCGGCGGCAGCTTCTTTCCTCAGGCTGCTGCAGTGGCAATTCGGTGGCAGCTTTAGTCTGCAGGCTGCGCCACGGCGGCAATTCGGCGGCAGCTTCTGTCTTCAGACGTCCTGCTTGGGGCGGCAAAAACGGTAGAGCCGGCCCTGTCCAGAGCGATCCACAAACCAGGGGAAGACAAGCATTCCGCTGCCTAACTTGTGTGCAGAGCCCAATCTGATAGGTGTGCTCAGAGTGCACCTACAGGATCGACTGCCATTCAAAATCTCCAGCTGGAGGAGAGGAAGTAGTGCTCACCTTATAATGTTTAGTCTCATCTCCTGGCATGTGGGAGACTCATGTTCAAATCCCCTCTCTGCCAGAGGGGGAAGAAAAGATTTGAATAAGGGTCTTCCACCTCTCACGAGGATGTTCTAACCACAGAGTTATGGGCTAGTTTAATGTGGAACTTCTTCTGTTACCTGCACACTCTAGGGCACTCCACCTTTACCCTTCCATGAGTTCAAGGCATAACCCAGTTAATTTACTCACTCCCACCCTTTCCCAGTTCCTAGGGCTCTGGGTGAAGGCACCTACCTATACCCAGTTCTTAGGGCTCAGGGCCAGCCATTCTCAGTTCCTAGGGCTCAGACTGTAACCTGGTTAAATTAAGTACCCACATGTACCCATTTCCTAGGGCTCAGAGTGTAATCTTTTGCGGCTTTGCACCACAGGTCCTTTTATCAGTGAAAAAGCCTTACACAGTAATATCCTTAACCGTTATCTATTAACAGTTACCAAAACAGAATACACACACTAAGCATACAATGCTCACCACTCCCAATAAAGCAGACGAATTTTTACTTGTGGCCAGTCAGGATCAGGTCATCTGGGGCTCCAGCTTCTGCATGACATAGTTGGCAGAGCATTGAGGTCTGGCAGCTCTGATATTGGGTTGTGTCCTGGAGTTAGGTTCCAAAGCTTCCTTTTGGACCCCAGTTTATATAGTTAAACTTGACTCCTGCTTAGCTATACCTTAATCAATCATTTTCACAATCATAACTGTTGATAAGAGAGGGGGAATTGAATGTGAGTCTCTCATATGCCAGGAGACTGCTCTAACCACTGGACTAAAGTTATAAAATGGGCATCACCTCCGGCTGTTTTGTGTGGAGTAAGGCAGGTACCTAACCCATTCCCACAAGAAATGTTATACCTATTGAAGTCTGGGAGGCAGGCAGGTGTCTGAATGACCCTCCCCCAGCCTAAGGGGAGGAACTACTGAACCTGGGATTCAAATAATTACAGGGGATAATGAAAAAATAACAGGGTCAGGAATGAGGGTCACAGGAACAAAATCAGGGATCTGGAAGGGGACACTGAGCAGAGAACCTTGGAGAGCACCCACTACTCCTTAAAGGTGTCTAGGGAACTAGTGGACAAGAAATGCTGTAGGCACCTAAGATGTCTGTCTCCGGGTGGTAAGTGCCTGTTCATGGATCACTAAGCCAAAGTATGTGTCTCCCAAGAGCCTGGACTTTTGCCCCTATCTCAGAGAGGGGATGCTCAGACCAAACCCCTGTTTGGTATCTCCCATGGGTGAGCATACTTAGCATAGGTGGTTCCCTAATAGTGAGCTAGATTTTGTGGATCGCTTTCTTAGTCACCTATCTCTCCCGTTCATTGTATAGGAGCCTAGGGTTTTGTGGGTTGCAGTGTTGTTCCTGTGATTTTCTAGGTACCTAAAAGTTAGGCCCTATAACACTCAGCTTTGCAACACCTAAGACTCTTTGTGGATTCCACCCACCGTGCTTAAAGACCTGAGTCTTTTAAGAGCAGGGTCTAAGAGTGTTAGCAATGCCCCTCCTGTACAACCCATAGGGATCTTTGGCTTCATACCACCCTCCACAGGTGCTGTATTTCTCATTTCCCCAGGGTTGCTTGACCCCCACTCCACCCCTTCCTGCCCCCACTCTGCTTCTTCCCACTCCATTCTGCCCCCACCCTCAAGTGTGCCCTGCCCTTGCTCCACCCCCTCCCCCAGCACCTCCTGCCCACCGCTGAACAGCTGATCCATGATAGGTGGGAGGCGCTGGGAGGGAGAGGAAGGAACTGATTGGCAGGGCCTGCTGGCAAGCAGGAGGTGCTGGGGGGAGGAGGGGAGGAGGAGGAGCTGATTGGCAGGGCCCGCCAGTGGGTGCTGAACACCCACTATTTTTTTCCCTGGGTGTTCCAGTCCCAGAGCACCCATGGAGTTGGCACCTATGCCACCCTCTTCTTGAAGTCCCAGCCTTAGAGGCAACAGCTTATGTGACTGAATCAGCTTCCCCAAGTAACTCCAGCTGAAACTCTGCAGAGCCCCATTCCTTTCAAACTGTGTGTGTGGGGAGGGGTGTCTGTTTGCACAGTGCAGGACAGGCATGGGCTCCTAAGGAGTAATACAAAGCTGTAGCTCACGAAAGCTTATGCTCAAATAAATTGGTTAGTCTCTAAGGTGCCACAAGTACTCCTTTTCTTTTTGCGAATACAGACTAACACGGCTGCTACTCTGAAACCAACAAAAAATAAAGGGACACTTGTAATAAGCTTTAGTGTGACAGAGTGCTGCCAAATGGAGCACTCAAAAAAGATTTCACTAATGAAGCAGGTTTGTCAAGGTGCACCTATTAGAGAGGAAAGGTGGGCAAGATAAGATCTTTTACCGGACTAATCTGTTGGTGAAAGACACAAGCTTTCAAACTACACCAAGTTCTTCTTCAGGGCCCAATGGGTTGTAAGCTTTTGTCTCTCGAACCAACAGAAGTTGGTCCAATCAGATAAATTACCTCCCCCACATTGTCTCTCTAATATCCAGGGCCAAACACAGCTCTCAGGAACCACCCATGCAGCCAGTGTATGTATGACAGTTGCAGGAGTGCAGGAAAAATTTGTACAGTGGGGGTGCTCAGGGCCATTCAACCAAACCATAAACCCTGTATATGACGGAAACCACTTCAAACCAGGGGGTGTGGCACTGGCAAGTGCCCCAGCACCTCTGGACACGTGTATTAGACGTGAAAAATTAGCCTTACATCACCTATGTGAGCAGCGTCCACACGTGCCAAGAGCCATCTGGATAGACAGGAGGAGAGGAATGAGGGGTCACACTGGGTCTGGTCCCAGCAAGGGCATAACATGCCACCTCCTGCCCTCCCCCCAACACTACTTCTCAGGAGCGAGACCCCCTCCGCCGCTGTGTATTTGCACGCCGGTCCCTCCGTGCTCCTCATCTCTCCCCTTACGCAGCCCCCAGTCCCTCTTGCCGACAACCCTCCCGCGGACCCTCTTTCACACCGAGGCTCCTCACAGTCGCGCGCTCTTAGCCCCCCGCGGCGGGGAGCTCAGGGCAGCGGCTTCGCCGTGGCTAGTGCGCATGCTCCCACCTGTCGCGCATGCTCCCTAACAACAAGGAGGAAAATCTAAACGGCGGCAGCCGCCGCCATATTGCGTAGCTGTCAGCGGCGCTCTGCGCGTCTCCTGCTTTGACCCACCAGTGAACAGCCCAGGGCGGCCCCCAGCGACTGTTGCCCGGCCGCGGAGGGGCTTGCGCGGGGGCCCGGCCACAGCGGACCACCGAGCGCGCATCGGAGGCCCGGTGGGAGCGAGTCCCCCGGCAGAGCCCCGCGCCGGGGAGCGGAGCCGCAGGTGAGGGGGACGTGGGGAAGAACTGGGGAGGGGGTTGGTGTCTGCGCCGTGCCGGACCCGCCGCTTACCAGGCCGCATTCGGCCCGCCCCATCTCCGCTGCTTCCAGCCAGCCTGGGGCCGGGGTCGCGGGAGCGAGTCGCTGTCAGAGCCCGTTATCAGATGACCGGGGGCTGCCTGCCTGCCTGGTCCTTCCTCCCCCCTTCCCCGGGGTTGTCTGGCTCGTGTTCCCCTCGGGCCTATGTGTCTGTGCCCCCTCCCCCCCCGGCTGCTCTGTGTCTCCCCCCCCGTGGCCCCTCAGGGCCGCGTGTGTCCCCCCGCGGCCCCGCCCCCAGGGCTGTGTCCTCCCCCGCGCAATTCCTCTAGAGCCCTGTGTCCCTCCAGCGCTGTGTCTCTCTCCCCCCGGGCTGTGTCCCTCCCCGCCACCGCCACGCTGCTCGCCCCCCTCTCCCGCCGCTGCTGTCGCTTCACCCTGTGCTCCTCTCGGCCCCCTTCTACACTGGGCGGTCCGCCCCCAGCCTCCTCTCTGCCCGCTCCCTTCGGAGACTGCGGGAAGGGGCCGGCCGGTTATGGGGAGAAGGGGCTTGCGGGTCTGCGACGGGGCTCAAGCCGCTGCGAGGCGGGATGGGAGTTGATGCTTTTCTTCTACTAACTCCGTCTCGTCCGCTGCCGTCTAATCTTGGTTCTCGGTTCCCGGAGCCGACGCATAAACCCGACTTGCTCAAAGCCCTACTTTGCGGGGAGGGGGTTGAGCGAAAGTGCAACTCGGTAAGGCCCCTCGGCTACTTGTTGCAACGAGGACGATACTTTGTAACACATTCCTCAGGTCAGAAACAAAACACCCACCCACCCCTCTGCCCTCTGCAGCCCAGGAGCAGGAGGCGGCCGCGGTACCAGCCCGACGAGGATTGCTGAGAGGTTTGCGGGGCGTCAGGTTCAGCTACATTCCCGCGCCGCCTCCAGGGCTTTTTGAGAGTTGGGGGGAGCTTTGAATTTGTAAATCGCTCCAGCTTGAAAGTAGAGCTCACTCCTCAGTTTGAAAATAAAAGTTGAAAGTGACTTAGTCCGTAAAGACAGGTTTCAGAGTAACAGCCGTGTTAGTCTGTATTCGCAAAAAGAAAAGGAGTACTTGTGGCACCTTAGAGACTAACCAATTTATTTGAGCATGAGCTTTCCTGAGCTACAGCTCACTTCATCGGATGCATACCCTGGAAACTGCAGCAGACTTTATATACACACAGAGAACATGAAACAATACCTGCTCCCACCCCACTGTCCTGCTGGTAATAGCTTATCTAAAGTGATCATCAAGTTGGGCCATTTCCAGCACAAATCCAGGTTTTCTCACCCTCCACCCCCCCACACACAAATTCACTCTCCTGCTGGTAATAGCCCATCCAAAGTGACAACTCTCTATACAATGTGCATGATAATCAAGTTGGGCCATTTCCTGCACAAATCCAGGTTCCCTCACCCCCCTCCAAAAAACACACACACAAACTCACTATGAAGAGTGAGTTTGTGTGTGTGGGGGGGTGGAGGGTGAGAGAACCTGGATTTGTGCTGGAAATGGCCCAACTTGATGATCACTTTAGATAAGCTATTACCAGCAGGACAGTGGGGTGGGAGGAGGTATTGTTTCATGTTCTCTGTGTGTATATAAAGTCTGCTGCAGTTTCCACAATGCATCCGATGAAGTGAGCTGTAGCTCACGAAAGCTCATGCTCAAATAAATTGGTTAGTCTCTAAGGTGCCACAAGTACTCCTTTTCTTAGTCCGTAAAGCAGTCGGGGGGAGCCCGCTCTTCACTAACAATATCCTAAGGCTTTTTAACTCTTGATGTTCTTGTAAAACATCAGCTTGGATCAATGAATGTACAGATATGGAAGAATAATAAGGAATTACTTCATAAGCAAGTGCAATGAAGCATCTGTTGCTATTGTTTACAACAAATGTACATTTTATAATCTCTAAATACTGATCTACATAATGGTTGCAACAGCCTGAGCCATTGTACATTATGTTAAGTTGGATAAATGTCTGATACAGATAATGCAAATCTTTGTTTTCAAACTTTCCATTAAAAACTAGCTAAGTCAAGGAAATTTAAAGCATGAAAATATATTTCTTAGCTAGATAATTCCCTTGCCCTTGTTGGTTTTATCAGCCTGGATGTTTAAAATACCACTTTGTCTTAGTGCTGATGTAACTGATTACACTAATTTTATTTAACAAAGTGTGAAGTTGCATTTGTCAGACTATATCGTACTGATGGAGGATTTGATATTACTACTTACAGTACATGTTTGTTGACAGCCGTTTATTAGTGTGAATCAACAAGTGCAGGGATGGGAGACAAAGTCCTGAGGTGTAATGCTGTGTAGCTTTAGGCAAGTCCAGTTCACCTTGCTATGCCTCATTTTCTGTATTGATCAGTTGCAGGTATTTGCCTCCCTACCTGTGTCACAGGAATGCAGTATATGTATTCAAAGTGCTACATAAAGGCAGATCCACAAAGGGGCTTAGACTCAGTCTTGTAATGTCCAACATTCAGGTGCCCTATTGCCTAATGGAATTCATAGCCCTACATTAGGTATACAGACTCCCCTATACAATGCCTGGGGAGAGGTGTCTAAGAATGGGATCCAAAAAAAGGTGCAAGCTGAGCAGCGAGCCACCTAAGCTAGCCAGTAGACAGTGCTAGGTCGAGGGAAGTCATAGAATATCAGGATTGGAAGGGACCTCAGGAGGTCATCTAGTCCAACCCCCTGCTCAAAAGCAGGACCCATACCCAATTAAATCATCCCAGCCAGGGCTTTGTCAAGCCTGGCCTTAAAAACTTCTAAGGAAGGGGATTCCACCACCTCCCTAGGCAACGCATTCCAGTGTTTCACCACCCTCCTAGTGAAAAAGTTTTTCCTAATATCCAACCTGAACCTCCCCCACTGCAACTTGAGACCATTACTCCTTGTCCTGTCCTCTTCCACCACTGAGAACAGTCTAGAACCATCCTCTCTGGAACTACCTCTCAGGTAGTTAAAAGCAGCTATCAAATCCTCCCTCATTCTTCTCTTCTGCAGACTAAACAATCCCAGTTCCCTCAGCCTCTCCTCATAAGTCATGTGTTCCAGACCCCTAATCATTTTTGTTGCCCTTCGCTGGACTCTCTCCAGTTTATCCACATCCTTCTTGTAGTGTGGGGCCCAAAACTGGACACAGTACTCCAGATGAGGCCTCACCAATGTCGAATAGAGGGGGACGATCACGTCCCTCGATCTGCTCGCTATGCCCCTACTTATACATCCCAAAATGCCATTGGCCTTCTTGGCAACAAGGGCACACTGCTGGCTCATATCCAGCTTCTCGTCCACTGTCACCCCTAGGTCCTTTTCCGCAGAACTGCTGCCTAGCCATTCGGTCCCTAGTCTGTAGCTGTGTCGTCTTCTGTCAACTTACCTAGCTGCCATCTCTTGGGGAGGTGGGTTACCTACGCCGACAGCATAGGTAGCATAGCATTTTAAGTGTAGACAAGCCCTAAGACCTTTCTTACAAAAAACAAGGTGGAGGTGCTCCCCCCCCCTTAAATTTTTAGCCTGACTGATAGAGCACTCACCTTCGGTAGTGATTGGCATGGGCTTGAACTTGGAACTCCCATGTTTTAGGTGAGTCCCAAAACCACTGGTTTATAGTTGTTCTTCTCACTCTTTCCAGAGAGTGTTTGTTTATAAGAAGTGGAACAATTTAAACAGAAGAGGTTGAGAGGGAACAGCCCCAGAATATCTTTAGCCCTAACTTCTGAGCTAAATCTCCTGAAAGGTGGAGACAAGGGTTTAAATTCCTGCTCCACATCTGATAGAGGGAGGAATTGAATCTGGGATTCCCACATCCTGAGTGAGTGCTCTAACCAATAGGCTAAAACATACAAAGGGGGCACCACCTCCACTTCTGGCATTTTGTACAGGGCATGGTCTGTTAGGAAGCCACTGAGCATGTCTATCAGATCAGGCCACACAGGTGAGATAGGCAGGGCATTGCATAGTTTGAGGATTCTGCTGGAGTTTAGGTGTGAGTTAGATGCCTGGTTGCCTGGACTGCGGTGGTGGTGTGTATGCCCAGTGGCAGATTTTTAGGGGTCTATAGGATTTTATCGGTTGATACTTAAGTATTTACAGGATAAAGCAGCAGCTGAGCAGGGGCTTTGGGGATCTAAATTTTGGACTTGGACACCTAAATCCCTTTCGGGGATTTAGCCCTAAATGCCAAATGTAACCATCAGTCCTTAAATCGTACAATTGGTGCTATAGAAATATGAAATAGAAAATATGCAGTGTAAGCATGATCAGTGTGGAGCTGAGAATTGAGAATTGCCGGGTCTGGACATAAGTTAGACCTGCTGAGATAATCATGGCTGATAGACTGGGCCTTGGCTGCAGTGCTCTGTTTGAGAGTGGGAGAACTGTTTGATTCCACCCTGAGACAGAGGTGACAGCTAGAGGCATGAGACAGACCTCGAGAGGTTACACTCAGAGAGACCAGGAGGGGGCCAGAGGTGCAGTCCACCCGGTAACTGTGACAGTAAGCAGTATTTCTTTGGGAATGAAGTAAATGAGGTTTCTTTAGATATACAGTCTGACACCTAGACATTTTTAATGACATGATCTTTTACTGTTCCCCAAGATTTTTTTGTTTGTGTGCGGGGATGGCATCTGCTGATTGGGATGAGGAGAGTCTAGCCTAGTGATCAGAGTGGGTGTCAGGCCGAGTGGTCTGATCAGGCATTGGCAACCAAGCAGTAGGGTCAATAGTCAGAGATCAAAGCCAAGGGCAGGAACTGGATGCTAGAGTCAAGGGTCAAGCCCAGAGTCAGTAATCAGAAGCCAAAGCCAGTGTTCAAACTTGAGCGAGCAGGAGAGCAGACAAGGAGGGATTCAAGGCAGTGTTAGGACAGAAGCAAGACTGGGTGCAAGGCAAGGGCAGCAGGAACAGGGTAACACAAGTACAGGCACAGTGGTGTGCATGAGCATACAGCAGACAATGAATTACTGCTACTGCTGGTGGCTTAAGAGCTGGCTTGCTGCCTCGTACAGCCCATCAGGTGGTGTGGCCAATCAGGCAGTCTGCTGCAGACCAGCTGTACTGATGACGCTGCCTGGAGATTAGTTCTGCTACAGGGTTTAGTTCCTGACAGTACTGTCCCTTGAGAGTGCCATCTAGAGACCTTGGGGCCTGGTTTCTCAGGGTAAGTATGGTGAAAGATTCACAGGAGATTCAGGCTGTACCCATCCCAGTCATTTAGATATTGTAGTTTCTCTCAGACCTGACTAGAATCTGCCGAACCACATATTCTTCTTGGCCCTGAATATTTATCTGTGGAGGAGGGGGAGTAGTATGGAGTGGGAAGGGATTCTTGATTAATGGCTTTAGAAGAGAGACATGGAAGGCTGGGTGAATCTTGAGGGAATCTGTTAGCTGTAACTTGAATGTAACCTGGTTAATCTGTTTTGTAATCTGGAAAGGTACTAGATACTTATTTTCCAGATTCATGGGGGGGCAAGTTGATCACAGATTCTGGGTGAACTGCCACACCTTATTCCCTGTCGTGAAGCCAGATTTTGCTGGTGGGACCACTGGGCATACTTGTATGTAGGTTGCTTTGGTGCCTTCTAACTGCCTCTAGAGTTCTTGGTGTACCTGCTATATGTGGGCTGTGAGTTTGGTAACAACAGGCATCCAGAGATTGCCTCCAAACAATCAATGAGCATGAAGATGGAAACCATAGATAGTAAAGAAAGGTGTTTTCTTGGTGGATGCATGTGTGGCATTTGTTTTAAGAAAACTCAGCATGACAGATCAAGGAAAGCCAATCATCCTGATGATAGTTTAGGAAGGATATGTGCAGGACGCAACAGAGGTGTGTATGGCAGGCCACCAAAAGTCCCTGGAAACTAGGTCTTGGGTCTTAGAATGGCGGATGTGGCTTGCTAGGGGAGCATTGTGGCAGGGTTGTCGGACGTGAAGCCAGGTGGCCCCTTTGGGGGCACACGTGCATTCCTCATGGTATAGACTTCTGTCCTGCAACATGAAGCCTGCAGCCGTCTGGTCCTTTTTGGGATCTCAGGCGTGATGAGTTTGGATGGCAAAGAGATCTCTAGATAACTGAGAGTGGATGGAGGATAACGGGTCGTGGGCTGTGATGCCAGAAATGAGGTTTGAGGGCTTGAGAATCATGGACATAGTCTCCTCACCAGGTTTGTAGTACTCATTCTTTTGGGACTATGCTTCTGCTTTCCTTGTTCCTGGCTGGTAGGTGACCCCAAACTTGAATTGCACAAGAAGAGGGATCAGCATGTCTTCTGCTGATTCAGGTTCCTGGCCGGTTTTAGGTATTACAAGTTTTTATGATGTCAGAACTTGAAGTGGAGCCTAGGACCTTCCAGAAGATCGTGCCATTCTGCGTAGGCTGCTTTGATATCCAACAATTCTTTGTCCAGGTTGTCATAATTCATCTCAGCAGGAGTGAGTTTTCATAAGTAAAAAGCACATTGATGAATTCAATCATCGGGAGCAGTAGGTTGGGCAAGAACTGTCCCTAGTGCAAAGTTTGGAGTGTCTGCAAATTTCTGTTTCAAATTATCAAAGGCAACTTGTGCCTCTGAGGACCATGAGAACCAAATCCCTTTCACAGCTTTGCTGTGAGAGGACTGGTGAGCACAGAAAATCCTGGGATAAATCATCTATAAAAATCAGCAAAACCCAAGAAGCATTGGATTCCGCAGACATCCTTCGGTGCCACCTGATCTGTGATGGTCATCACTTTGCAGGGGTCCACTGCCAGTCCCTTGGATATATCATCTCACCCAAGAAATTTAAGGTCAAACTTGCATTTCTCCAGCTTGGCATATAGATGATTCAGAAGTAGTCTTTCAATAACGCTACACACCTGCTGGTCATGAAAAGCTGGGTCTTTGCGGAAAATCAGAATATCAACAAGGTTGATAATGACAAAGTGGTCCAGCATATCTCAAAATATATCGTTCAGCACTCTTTCAACACTTTATGAAGCGTTGCATAGGCCAATCAGCATGACTAGATATTCATGGTGGCTGTGTCAAGTATGAAAAGTGGTCATCCACTCATCTCCTTCATATATGCGCACCAGGTTATAAGCCCCACACAGATTTAACTTTGTGAAAATACAGACTGTGCCTAGCCAGTCTAAGCTCGTTGATAATAGGGAGCAGGTAGCGGTTTCATACGGTCACCTTGTTCAAGGTCAGATAGACAATACACGGCTGCAGAGAGCCATCCTGCTTCTTGACAAAAAAGATTGGTGCAAATGTTGGGGATGTGGATGGGTAAATGAAACTCTTCTGAAGATCCTCCTGCATGTACAGGTGGAGAACCTGAAATGTGGGTTCGGAGAGGGCACCTCTCCATGTCAAAAACATCTGCAAAGTCTCGGTATTTGTGAGTGATCTTGGCCACAGCAGGAGAAGCTGTGAGGACACTGAGGGTCGGGGGTCTTCCAGTGGCTGACGTGAATTGCAGAGCAATTCTTGATGCCTGAGACACTGGATAGTTGACAATACCAGCGAATGTGGGGGTCATGGTTTGTAAGCCAGGGCATACCTAGGATGATGGGAGCCTGAGGGCCTGGATTAATCCAAACTGAAGGTTTTTCTGGTGCCCCTGGAGGATAACTGTTTCCGCAGGTCTGGTGGGTTACTGGTCCTAAGGAAAGAAGAGGCCCATAAATAGTCTTGACCAGATCTGGTGAGTCCTTGCATGTCATTGGAAACACATGGATCTTAGGAAAGTTCAAGTCCATAAAGTTACTTGAGGCCCCCGGGTTGACTAAAGCTCCTAGATGGATCTTGGCGCTTACCAGTAGTCAAATCAATACAGGTGTTTAGAGTTGCATTGCAAACTGACTTGGGGGTCCTGGTGTGCTCACTATGGCCTGTGGGGAATGAGCGAGGGTGTAGTAGGAACAGGAACTGATACTGGTTCAGAACCCCCCAACACTTGTTATGATTTCTGTCAAATTTGTTAGGCGAAGGAATCTTTGGCTCCAGGAAGAGCTGGGTAGGAGGAGCCAACAGAGAAACCTGTACCTGCAGGACCACATTCTGTGATTGAAGGATGGGTACTTGCACCTGCAGGTTTCTGGACGGTATCTGCCAGTTCCATTGGGACCTTAGCAGGGTCCATGCTTAAGGACACCTGGCTATAATTTTAGGGGTTGCTCAATCTGTCAGATAACTGGTACAAGAGCAATCTAGACTAGTGATTGGAGCAGGTATCAGGAACCAAGGACTAGGGTCAGAACTGGAGTTGGTAGTTGGAAGCAGGAGCTGAGAGTCAAACCAGAGCCGAGGGTTAAGCCAGAGTCAGAAACTAAAGGTCGAACTGGAGGGTCGTTGCAGGAATGGTGGGTTTCAAAGCAGCGGCAGGACAGAGGCAAGCCTGAGTTCAAGACAGGGGAAGCAAGAACTAGATAGTGCAAGAGCAGGCGCAGTGGTGGGCATAAGCATTGAGCAGCCAGCAATGCTTAAGAGCTACTGGCTTAAGAGCTGGTCTGCTGGCCCTGTACTGATGAGGATGTCTGGATATTAGCTCTGCTGTAGGCCCCGATTGCTGACATATCATGGTGGAAGTTGTTCAAGGCATTACTTTTTTGTATTGTACATTTTAAGCACAGAAAAATTGTCTTGCTATCATCTTGGGTTGAAAGTGTGTGGGTGCATGAAGGGGAGGTGTTTCAAGACTGTTTGTATAAACTAAAATATTGTCTGATTGCCACAAGATTTTTGGAAAAACTTCTGATTATTGGAAGGATGCATATGTATCTTAATATAGTCTCTCTTGCAGGCTGAATGAGTATACTTTATATACAAAAAGAAAAGGAGTACTAGTGGCACCTTAGAGACTAACCAATTTATTTGAGCATAAGCTTTCGTGAGCTACACTGAATGCATCCGATGAAGTGAGCTGTAGCTCACGAAAGCTTATGCTCAAATAAATTGGTTAGTCTCTAAGGTGCCACTAGTACTCTTTTTTTCTTTTTGCGAATACAGACTAACACAGCTGCTACTCTGAAACCTGACTTTATATATAAGTTTCTCTCCAAGCATCTTATTCCTTATCAGTATTGTACTGCTGGTTAATTTTATCGTCAGTAAGCTCAGGAGTATGAATTTTGTTTCATGATCCAAAACTACTGTTCTCCTTTACAGAGGCCTGGGCTACACTGGGGGGGAGGGGTTCGAACTAAGATACACAACTTCAGCTACGCTATTCGCGTAGCTGAAGTCGAAGTATCTTAGTTCGACTTACCTGGCTGTCGTCATGGTGGCGAGTTGACTGCGGGAGCTCCCCCGTCGACTCCGTTTACTCCGCTTGTCAAGGTGGCATACGGGTGCCAATTCGGGGATCGATTTATCGTGTCTGGACAAGATGCGATAAATCGATCCCTGATAGATCGATCACTACCCGCCGATCCGGTGGGTAGTGAAGACGTAGCCTTAGAAACTAATTGATCATTTAATGAAGTGAGTCCAAGTTGTTTGTTTTTTCATTTCTGTCACGATATCCTATAGTACAGGGGGAAAACAAACCATGCATTGGCCTTAGTCTAAAGTGCTAGGACTAAAGGGTAATGAGTGTTCTATACTAACATATTATGATTTAAGAAACCTAACCCATAATATATAGAGATGGATAGAATTGTTATAATGCAGATTAATATTCAGATACTTACCATGACTTCAATCCAAGCATAAAATAAAGTATTTCTAAAAGACTAAACTGCTATTTGGAAAGGAAAATAATCAGGTCTGAAATGAAATGTATCCAATTTTACAACTTTTGTTGTTATCCCTTTAAAAACAGTGTTGGCAATGAACATTATATCACTTCATATTGAAATGTGAACATTTAGATCAGTCATCTTTATCAATTTCTACATTTATTTTAAATATTGGCTCTTATATAAGACAAATATATTGTGAGGTTATGTTGCTTTTTGTTCTGCTGTGAAATTTTCAAAAGTTGTAGCTACTCTAAACAAAAAAACCCCAAATTAACACCGGGGTAACTGGTTAACCTTACTAAAATAAACTTTATGCAAAATACATAACACGGCTGTTTAAAAAAAAAAAACAACCAAACAAAAAACCCCCAGAAAATTACACATAAAGCTAAATTGCATTAATGTTCAGCTACCATTATAGTTAATTAGTATGGACTACTTTATTGGTAAGTGGAAATTTATGTTATACCTTCCAGTAACATTAGCTGTAGGTCAGAAGACACACATTTTCAAATTCTTTCAATGTATATACTTAACTACATACAACACTTAATCTTTTAACGCATAAGAATCTTAATGGTACTGTTGTAATTATGTATCTTGCATAAAAGTCAGCAACCTTACTCCAAAAAGAGTTTTTGTTTGGGAATTTCTATTTAAAAAAAAAAAATTAGAAACTTAAGAGTGACAAATGGGTCACTACATAAAGCTTAATCTGTCTTCATCCACGTGTTAAAGCCAGGAAAGCTACTCTTAATTGTTTTAAATGAAATCAAAAGTTTTTGGTTCAGTTGCATACAGTCCCTTGTCACCAACTAGGTGTATGTGTTAATTATTACCTGGCTGCAGCTTGGACATCCAGGCACTTCTTGTGAGTTCCCTTACATAAGTCTCCTCTTTGGTTCTCTGATACCATGAGCTGTTGCATGGCCCACTTTTCTCCACATCTCTGGAACAGACATGAATTGTGAATATCTACAGACCACCTAAAATCTGCAATAGAGGAACTCCTCTGCTGGGATTCAGGAAGCGTGCCATTAGGGAGCCCTTGGCCTTTGCATTTTAGAAGGTGCATTACTGGGGAAGATGATTGCCCTGCTGGACTAATAAGCTTCATTGGAGCAGTGAATCTTCTCCTGCAGAAAGTTAAGGCCACTTAGGCAGGCATCCAACTGTTCTTCAGCCTTTCTAGGGTATGTCTATACTGTAATTAAAAATCTGTGGCTGGCCCACGCTGACTTGCTCAGGCTAAGGGGTTGTTTAATTGCGGTGTAGACATTTGGGTTCAGGCTGGAGCCTCAGTCCTGGGACCATCCCCCCCCTTGCAGGGTCCCAGAGCTCAGGCTGCCACCTGAGCCCAAACTTCTACACCACAATTAAATAGCCCCTTAGCATGAGCTCTTTAGCCCGAGTCAACTGGCACATGCCAGCCATGGGTGTTTAATTGCAGTGTAGACATACCCATAAATTCCAAGGCCAGAAGAGACCATTGTGATCTAGTCTGACCTTCTGTATAACACAAGCCATAGAACTTCCCCAAAATAATTCTAGAGCATGTCTTTTAGAATAACATCCAATCTTGATTTCAAAATTTCCAGTGATAGAGAATTTACCATGACCCTTGGTAAACCATTCCAATGGTTAATTACCCTTATTGTTAAAAATTTACACTTTATTTCCAGTCTAAATTTGTCTAGCTTCAAGTTTCAACTATTTAATCCTGTTATACCTTTCTCTGATACATTGAAGAGCCCATTATTAAATATTTGTTCCCCATGTAGATACCTAGAGATGGTAATCAAGTCTCCCCGTAACCTTCTCTTTGTTAAACTAAATAGGTAAAGCTCAATGAGTCCCTCACAATAAGGGATGTTATCTAATCTTCCAAGCAGGCATCCTATTCAAGTCTCCCACTTCTTCTTTCCCCAGGCTTTTAGCTGTGTATATAAAAGTTTCCTTTGGAAACTAGCTGCTGCATAAAGTATGTGGTGACAGAATTTGGCATCAAGCATTTTATATGCTGCCATTTTACAAAGAAACCTTTATTCGTCAGCTTTTGATAAATACATTTTTTGTTGGCTACAGTAGGAACTTTGATACATGCTAATAACTTAAAATCTGACTGAGTTGTAATTAGACGTCCTTTCTTAATCAAGAGCCTGCATTCTTGGAGAATTCTCAGATGGTTGATTTTGTGATGTAGACACAGCTGACAATTTTGACAGTTTTGCAGAAGGTCCAAATGACTGGTGTAGAGTATGGTTTTGAAGGACTGAAGGATTAGTCACGGAGCATGAACTATCCCTTCATCTTAAAGGTGCCTCTTTCAAGTCAAGATTGAGAAACGTAGATGATGAGCCTTTTTTGGATTAAGGTAATGAATAGTTTGCGAAGTGCAGGAAATCCAAATAGATAATAATTTGGCCTCTTCTGACCCTTCTCAAGGATTTTGCAATTCAGTGTGACATGGATGTTTAGAGAACTTATAAGCAAGTACATGGAATTAATGAATTGTTCCAAAGCCTAAGTATTTTATTTGATAAAACTGAAATGTTTATTTACACTAAATGTGATATTTTTGGAAACAGTTGGAGTAGAAATCCCCTTTTGCCATCTAATCTGCTGTATGGCACTGATGCTAAATTTTCTTTGTCCAAATATTTGCATGGTATTTGCTTTATTGTAACAATAATTAATGTCAGTAATTGGACAGGATGCACTTTATTGAACGACTGCTTATTTGATCACTCTAACACAATTTTAAAGCATACATATTTCTTAATATTCTAATCAGTTATGAGATCATGGAGTTTGGGTGTCTACATGTGGGATGGGGAGACTTGGAGATAGAGCAGTGTTTAGAGCCCTTGGCCAATTCCTTGGGGAATCTGGTGTGGAAACACTTAGCCTGAGTGTGGAAAACCCCTCCACTTTGGGTGATTGGGGGAAAGGGGATGATTCTCTTAGGGCTGTGTTGCCAGGCTCCAGGAGAAGGAGCCTGGTGCTTCCTGGAGCTTGAGCAGACACACATGGGCAAAAAGGCTGCATGTCTCTGAGCAAGCGCTGAAGTCCCCTGCTGCTCTTGTTCTCAGTGGATCCTTTGAGATGTTCCTGGGGAGCTCATTGCATTTCAAAGATTAAGTCCCCTACCCGGTTTCTGAAGGAATAACATGTCAGCAACTCTGCAAATGTAACGTTATAGTCTTTTCCTTCTGGCCCATTCCTGTAATAACGTCGGGGTGAAAGTAAGGAGGTACAGGCCGATAGGGCATACTGGTAAAAGGTAGCCACCAGTACCAGCCCCTACCGCCTTACTTAAAAGTGCTGCTGCAGCAGCGCTTCAATGTCGCTGTCACTTTTGCATGCCCTGTCGGCGGCCCTGCTGGGTCCCTAGTGGCAGGGCCGCCGACAGGGGAACGCAAAAGGGGCAGCACTTTGTCGCTGCCCCTTTTGCTCCTCCCCTTCCCACGTAAGTGGGGAGGGGAGAAAAAGGAGCAGCTGCCCTGGGGCCGGTGATTTAAAAGGGCCTAGGGCTGCGGCCACTGCTGCCACAGCAGCAGCCAGAGCCCCAAGCCCTTTAAATCACCACAGGAGCCCTGGGCGGCATGGGCCAAGCAGCGTGGAAGGGTTGGCTGGGGGACGCTAACCCCCCAGCCCCGCCCCTTCCTGGGGGTGGGAGAGCAGGGAAGGGAGCTGGCCCCCGGAACTGGTAAGTTTTAAATGTTACTTTCACCCCTGAATAACTTCCATGAGAAGTGATGATCTGATCCCAAGTTGTTTTGTTTTTAAATGTAAAATAAAATACCAGCTAACTACATCATCATGTAGTGTGTGTATGTGCCTTCTTTCTTCCATTATTATGATGGTAATTAGCAAAGGTTAATTGAAACATTTTATGAACATGTTAAAGGAAGAAATGGTCTGATATCAGATCTTATAAAAATGAATGTCTAGGTACATGGCCCTTGCCATAGTATCTGAGTTTTACATAGCATTATAATATCGTGGTTATATTACACAGTTACAGAACCACATCTAATTTATTATAGCATTCTATTAAAATGTGGTAATAAATCAGTGGGTTTTCTCGTGGCTTGTGTTGGATTCAAAATCTTTACAAAGGTATGACCGTCATTAAATGTGTAAACATTAATCCAGATCTGTCTTCTTTGTTTTAAGAGAAGGAATTAATACAAAGATTACTTACATGTGGTGCGGTCAGCCAAACATTTCCAGGAAAATATTACTATGACTTACAAAGTACAGGAACCATTAGGGAAGTGCTTAACTCACTTTGGAAAATGAACTCCTAAGTCATTTAGGCATTTTTGAAAATGTTACCTTGAGGCAAGATCTACGCTAGAAGCATTTTTACTGGTAGAGCTATGCGATTACAGCAATACTGGCAATCTGCTGATAGTGTTGTGGATTAATTTGTACTGGCAAAACTATACTTTTTCAGTATAGCTTGTTGCAGCCTGCCCCTCTCCTCCAAATGAAATAAGCTGTATGGACAAAAGCACAGTTTTCTGGTATAATTGCATCTACACTAGGGGCTTAATGGTGGTTAGAGATCACATTTCTTCACACCCCTGATTAACATAGTTATGCTATCAAAAGTTTGTATTGTAGACCTGGTCTCAGTCTCTAATGAAATTTGAAAGAGAAATTTACAATGTAATACAAAGAGTCATTGCAGCCCTCCACAGTTTTATGAAGATATTGAAGCAGATAAAAAAGATTTTAGAAATATTTAATCAAAGTTCTCTTAAGCATATTGTTGACAAAGTTGATTTCAATCTCTGTTGAAGGTATCAAATTTAAAGAAAAACTGCAATGACTAGTTTTGTGACTTTAGATGTTTGCAGTATACTATTTAAAGAAGAAATGCGTAAAAGAGTTTAACACTGTTTGCCTTTGTCACTTGTGTACTCTGCACAGTTAACCAGGTTCAAAAGCTCTGTGGGGCAGGGACTGTCATTAACCTACAGTTTCCAGCTAGCACAGTGGGACCCTGACCTGACTGAAGCCTCTGTGTCCTACTGCAATAGAAACGATTGATAAATAATCCCTTTGTTAAATTATGTACTGCTTAGTTATGATTAAGGCTACCTTTTAGTTATGGGTATTTTTGGTACAGGTCATGGGCAGTAAATAAAAATTCATGACCCATGATCTGTCCATGGCTTTGTACTATATACTCCTGACTAAATCTTGGGTGCTCTGGGACAGGGAGCGGCTCAGCGGCACCATGGGTGCTCTGGATGGGGGAGTGTGTGTGTGTGGCCCGGTGGCACCACAGCTGCTGATGGGGGTGGGGGCAGGAGAGCGCCAGGCAGCAGCATGTGGCCTGGGACCCCCGCTGCTGTTGGGGGAGGATGGTTTGGGGGCTGGCAGGCTCCCTACCTCACTCCACGTGGCTCCCCGGAAGCAGCAACATGTTCCTTGGCTCCTAGGTGGAGGTACAGCCAGGGTTTCTCCATGTGCTACCCCTGCCCCGAGTGCTGGCTTCGCAACATCTATGGGCGGGCAGTGCGCAAAGGTGCCTGGCCATGCCTCTGCCTAGGAGCCGAGGGACGTGTCGCCGCTTCTGGGGAGCCCCCTGAGGTAAGTGCCGCCCGGAGCCCTCACCTACTCTCATGCCCCAGCCCAGAGCCCTCTCCCACATCCAAATTCCTGCTGCTTCTAGGTCGGGGGGTGAGGTGGCCTGAGACTGCCCCAGCAGCGGCTGATGCGGCTCGCCCAAGGGCTGCCTGAGCTGCTCAGGTGGCTCCTAGGCCAGCCGCTACAGATGTCACGGAGGTCCTGGAAAGTCACGGAATCCGTGACTTCCATGACAGACTTGCAGCCTTAATTGTGATTGGATGAGATGACCAATTCCAGTGCAAGAGATTCTATTGGCAGATCTCCTGTTCAAAACTTTCAATAATCTTTTAGATTATTAGTATGATACAAAGGAGCCTAAAAAGATGTACAGACAAAAAACAAGAGCAAAAATTTAGGCTGTTTATGAGAAAAAACTTGCCAATAGTGAAATGTTTCTGCTGTGGCATAGTATTTTTAGGGAGGTAGTGGAAATCTCATAATTTGGGACTTTAAAAATTGGATTAGATGACTAGGAAACATGGTGTAAGGAACAAACCTTCATTGGCAGGCATTATCATGCATGTCTTCCTTGGAGACCAGGTTAAACTAATATCAGTAATCTTAACTTTTAGTTTTCTTTTTCTCTTTTTTCACCATGTATCATACTGAATTCATCTCCCTACTTGGTGTTACTGTGTCTTCTCCTTTTAGATCCCAATTCAGCAAACCATTTAAGCACATTTTAAAGTCTCATTGAAATCAATGGGAGTTAACGCAAGTGCGCGTAACTGCTTTTCTGTATCAAGGACTTAGCTGTTGTTTTAGCTAAATGTAAAGAGTAAGGTTATTTACTGGTAAATCAGTCCTTTCAGCCTCTTAATTCTTTTGTTGCTCTTATCTGAACTCCCTCAATTTTGTCAACCTCTTAGGGCAGAGCACTTGCGGATGTAGAGCACTGTGAGTTAAACCAGCCCTCAGAGAGCTCAGTAGGGAAAGCACTGCAGTCTGTCCACATTGTCAGCTGCAAGTGCACAGGTGTGGCCACATTTGCAGCACGTGCAGTGGCATTGGGAGCAGTGCATTATGGGCAGCTATCCCACAGAGCACCTCTTCCCATTCTGGTGCTGTGCCTTGTGGGAAGGGTACAAGGCATTCTGGGTCCTGTCCCAACGCCCTGTGATGCGTTGCTTCGCATCCCAGCAATCCCTGTGATTCGGTCCACATTTGGTGCCATCTTTCAACGTTTTTTGTACTGCACGCTCTGTCTTTCCTTTCGTTCTGCGGGAATGGATCCTGAAGTGCTGAGGAATATGCTGATGGGTCTCGCCAGCATGTCACGTTTGGCAGTAGAGTTACTCCTTAAGCTACAAAGTGACAGTGAGGAGTCTGATGATATCGCCTTGCGTAACGCATATGATACGAGATTGCTTGTGGCATTCACAGACATGCTCAACACCAGGGAACGCCGCTTTTGGGCTCGGGAAACAAGCACTGAGTGGTGGGATCACATCGTCATGCAAGTCTGGGATGATGAGCAGTGGCTGCAGAACTTTCGGATGAGAAAATCCACTTTCATGGGAAGGTGTGATGAGCTCGCCCCCACCCTCCAGTGCAAAGACACAAGATTGAGAGCTGCCCTGCCAGGGGAGAAGTGGGTGGTTATTGCAATCTGGAAGCTTGCAACTCCAGACAGCTACCGATTGGTCGCTAACCAGTTTGGAGTGGGAAAGTCGACCGTTGGAATCGTGTTGATGCAAGTTTGCCAAGCCATTAATCACATCCTCCTCAGAAGAACCGTGACTCTGGGTAACGTGCATGACATCGTGGCTGGCTTTGCACAAATGGGTTTCCCTAACTGCTGAGGGGTGATAGATGGGGCGCATATTCCAAATCTGGCACCAGCCCACCTAGCCTCTGAGTACGTTAATTGGAAGGGGTATTTCTCTGTGGTTCTCTAGGTGCTTGTGGATCACAGTGGGCATTTGATTGACATTAATGCAGGCTGGCCTGGAAAGCTGCATAACTCACACGTCTTTCAGAACACTGGCCTGTTCAGGAAACTGAAAGCCAGGACTTTTTTTTCCCAGACCAGAAGATCACCGTAGGGCAAGTTGACATGCCCACTGTGATCTTTGGAGATCCTGCTTACCCTTTAATGCCGTGGCTCATGAAACCCTACACAGGGAGCCTTGACAGCAGCAAGGAGTGGTTCAACAACAGGCTGAGTCGGTGCAGAATGACTATGGGGTGTGCTTTTGGCCGTTTAAAGAGCCACTGGTGCTGTTCGTATGGGAAGCTGGACCTGGCCTATGACAGCATCCCCATGGTTATATCCGCGTGCTGTACCCTCTATAACATTTGTGAAGGGAAGGGTGAATGATTCACTCAGGCATGGAACTCGGAGGTTCAACACCTGGAGGCTGAATTTGAACATCCAGAGAGCAGGGCTATTAGAGGGGCCCAGTGCGAGGCTGCAAGGATTAGGGATGCCTTGAGGGAACAATATGAGGCTGAAAGCCACCAGTAATGTTTGGTGCCCTACATAGGAGTGAAGTACAGTGGTTCCGATGTTATTAGGAATCGGTCGGTGCTTGCTACACTGGCTTGCAGTGCCTGTGACTTTCCTGGGCTAAGGTATCTTTTACTTAATGCAATAATAAAGATTGTTTGCAAAGCCAAAAAAGTGATTTATTAAAAGAAAATTAATTTATTGAAAATAAATAAATGGGGTGGGATGGGGAACGGTTCAAGATTTGTGTATGTCCTGTTCTCATACTCAGCCTTCCTGTGTGGAGTGCTATGCAATGAGTGCTGCACTTCAGGCTGGCTAAAATGCATGGTGATGGGGGTTGAGTGCAGTGGATAAGGGTTGTGGTTAATCTATAGATGTTGGAGGCAGCTGGTGGCAATAGGAACCCGGATGTTGGGGAAAGTGGGTTGGAGGTGACATGGGGGCACAAGGGAAAGAGTTTTGGGACAAGGGCTGGGGAGGGAAGGCGTGGTAGTGCTCCGCCTGCATGGCTACGAGCGCCTGGATTGAGTCCGCTTGACGCTCCATAATGCTTATCAGCCGCTCCGCGCTTTGGTGCCGGCGCTCTGCATTCTGCTGGCCAGACCTCCTTTCACTCCCCCTCCACTCCTGCACTTCTTGATTTTCGTCAAGGGACTGCTGCATTACTTTGTGCAGCATGTCTTCTTTGCTTCTACATGGCCTCTTCCTAATTCTTTGGAGTCTTTCGGCCGGTGATAACACAGACCGCTGAGATTCAAGGTTGCAGCTGTAAAGGCAAAATGCAGCACTTAACAGAGGCAGCATTGTTCACACCAGACAGAGCAATGATTCGCCCATACTTAAAACAAGCACAGTCTAAACAATAGCAGAATTTGCCTCTCCCAAAGCGAGCACACACAACCCAGAGGAGCCCCAAAATGGTGAATAAGCACAGGGTCGAGGGGGACTGATTGTTTCACTGTCGTACTGTCTTTTGGGGTTCTGTGCCTTGGGGAGAGCCAAGAGCTGCAGGGGCCCCGATATTGAACGCTGTCTCCACATTTTCTACAGGAGTTCGTCCGGAAGATATCTCACTACTGAGGGTGACCTGGGAAGCAAGGGAAGGTCTTCTGGGGGGAGGGATAGCTCAGTGGTTTGATCACTGGCCTGCTAAACCCAGGGTTGTGAGTTCAGTCCTTGAGGGGGCCATTTGGAGATCTGGGGCAAAAATTGGGGATTGGTCCTGCTTTGAGCAGGGGGTTGGACTAGATGACCTCCTGAAGTCCCTTCCAACCCTGATATTCTATGATTTTACTATAATGTGGCTTCCGCCCTGGCCCATATGCAGCTTGCCTGTGTGCAGCAATGGTTCCCCCACCCCTCACCGCACAGTGGCGCGGACATGTTAGCCTGACTGGGACAAGGAGTACAGTAGCGCTCCCAAGGAACCTGCACATGCGCACTGCACAGCTTCTGCATGAGACCTTTGAAGAGATCACTGAGGCCAATTACTGCGATGTGAGAGAGCACATCAACGTCCTATTCCACATCTAGGCATGCATGGAGCCCTAACCCTCGTTGCCCCAAGAACCCGAACTGAATAACTTCCTTCCCAAAATAAAAGCCACTTACCGGGCACCTCCTCTGGTGTTTGTCCTTCCCCAAGCACCGGCCACTGCGACTGGCTACCGGCTACCTTCCTCCTGGCTTGAGAACAGCTCCTGGCTGCATGCATCTAGGGATGCCAGGGCGTCCTCTTCCTTGTCAGCACCCTCGCTCCCACTTTCCTCCTCCTCCTCCTCCTCCTTCTCCTGCCTTGTTGAACTGGACTCTGAAGTGTCCATGGTGGTCCTTGGAGTGGAGGTGGGGTCGCCCCCCAGTATTGCGTCCAGCTCTTTGGGGAAACGGCAGGTTGCAGGGACAGCACCGGAGTGGCAGTTTGCCTCTAGGGCTTTGCGGTAGGCATTCCACAGCTCCTTCACTTTAACCCTGCACTGCAGTGTGTCCCGGTCGTGGCCCCTTTCCATCATGTCCCTTCATATCTGCCCAAAGGTATCATAATTCCTACGGCTGGAGCACAGCTGGGACTAGCTTCCTTCCCCCAAACACTGATGAGGTCCAGCACCTTGCCATTGCTCGATGCTGGGGATTGCCTGGCGCGTGGAGGCATTGTCACCTGGAAAGATCCGCTGAGAGCACTCCACCCCTTGATGAGCAAACAGGAAGGGGATTTTCAAAATTCCCAGAGAATTTAAAGGGTGGGTCTGACAGTTGGTCACCTGAGGGGAGGGCAGTAGAGTTCAAAGTGATGACCAGAGTGGCTAGAACAGGCATTGTGGGACACTTCTGGAGGCTGATCAGAGCGCATTAGCAGACCAGGGCATCCACAGTGGTGCTGCGGCACTCCCGCCAGTGCGCACCAAGCTTTATGCCTCTCACGGAGGTGGATTACCAGGAGCGCTCCAGCCGTGGAGTCAGGGTGCTCTACGTGCCTTGCCAGTGTAGACGCATTGTGAGTTTGGGCGCACGGGGCTGCTTTAATTGCTCTAACTCACAGGTGTAGCCATGACCTTCGATCATGTGAATCTGAGAAATGAATACAATCCACAAGCAATTATTTTTTGCCCCCGTCTTCTGCCCTTTGTTTTCTTGCTCCCGTTTCTGATCTGTCTAGGACCTCCATAAATTATTTCTTCATGGTGTTTGCAACTCCACTCGGTCAGCGTGGGGTGAGGAAGTAATTTTCCTTCAGGTCAGACTGGCGGAGATCCTGGGTTTTTTGTCTTCCTCTGGAGCATGGGGCACAGGTCACTTTCTGGTTTGAAGTAGAATAAATGGAGGATTCTTTTTAACGTGAAGTCTTTAAATCAAGATTTGAGGACTTCAGTAGCTCAACCAGAGGTTATGGGCATGCTACAGTTGGGGATTGGTCTTGTTTTGAGCAGGGTGTTGGACTAGATGACCTCCTGAGGTCCCTTCCAACCCTGATGTTCTGTGATACAGGAGTGTGTAGGTCAGGTTCTGTGGTCTGCAATGTTCAGGAGGTCAGACTAGTCAATGGTTCTCAACCAGCAGCCTGGTCAACACACGTGCGGCCCATATGACATCCTCAGGGCCATACAAATAGTATATATACTGTGTGGATGTGGCCCACAGGACACACACAACTGCATATGTGGCCCACAGTGGTAAATAGGTTGAGAACCGCTGGACTAGATGATCATGATGGTCCCTGGTAGCCTTAAAGTCTATGAACTCTTCTCTGTGATTTTCAGTAATGTGCGGTTGATATTCCAGCAGTACCACGTTAGAAGCGTTCCTTAGCTTAAAATGAAATAACTTTGTTTTATCATTACCAGAACTATCTAAAATTATTCAAATGAAAAATGGGTCTTTTTCCTTTGAAAACGAAAACTTGTATGAAAAAATTGTTTTTATTAATTTTCTTGGGGTTTTATGAAATCTGGAAAAACTTTCATTTTGAGTTTGTCCCTCCTCCTTCCCAACCATCCTGTTGCTGGAACCCTGCACCTCCCTATACTAGAGTTAAGGGGGACTGGAAATAAAGGGGGTTGTCTCCCTATGTAGCAGATGTTAGGACCCCCAAGTCACCTTCTGGATTCCTGAGGGCATGCCTCCACCTAAATTCACTTACAATTCCTGTTTATCAGGGAGCTCTATCTTTTCTGTAATGAGTATCTGCATTGGACATGTGACAAGCCTGCTACCTTCTGAATTGCAACATCTTAATCTAACCTCCTTACCTACTTCACTGGGTCCATGACCTGCTGTAGAGAAGGCAAAAACCGCAACCCTCCTCAACCAGTTTGGGAGTGAGGGAAATATTCTTTCCCAGCCTCCCCCCCCCCCCAAGGTGACTAGCGCAAACCCACAGCAGATCATAAAACCTGGTTCTACTCTGCTCCCATGTGTGGGAGGGAGAGCTGCTGATCAGTGTTTGAGAGAGAGTTCCTTTTGGTGCACATGGTGGGTCAGTGTCCCTCCCTGGTCCAGCCATGTCCTGTTCCACTCCACTCTGGTAAGTCCATCGCATTTCTGTCTCCCTTGTACCCCAGAAGTAGTAGGGACCTTTAAAGGAACCTTGTCCTCTTTTTTTTTTTTTTTTTTTTTTTTTTTTCCTCCTGCTGCCCAGGCAAGTCACTGTATTCAGTTCTGGTGAGCACATTCTTAGTCACTTTTCAGAGTACGACTGCACTGAAAATGAATGTTGTTTTTGTGGATGATGCCTTACTCCCTGGCAACCTGTACAAAACGGTCATAGCAACGACTAACTTTAACAAATGATGCTATATCCAAAGGGGAGAAGGTGACTAGATAATAATGCTATCTGATCTAATGCTATAATGCAGGCAAGTTTCTTGTGGTACAGAAGAATTACATTTAAATTCTAGAACACAGTAAAAGTAAATGTTTTTGCAGTTATGTCTATATGAGAGTGAAAAGCTTTTTTGTTTTGTTTTTTTTAAGCAAGTGGCACTATTCATTACTTTGATGCTTTGAAGTAAAATTCAGAGAGCAGATTTTGCTTGCTCTGCATTATTTCACTCTTTACCTCAACTTATGTACATTTCGTTTTGTTTGGAAAAAGGGAGTCCCTGAATTAGTGCACCTGATTGGTTAAAAAATTAACAGGGTACTCCTCCTTAAATAAATTTTAAAAGGATATCTTAATTTTAAAGATCCTGTTTGGCTCTCTTCATGTTTGCGTACTGCTAAAGCTTGATTAGGATGAACAAATTAAATTATAGCGTAGGAATTCAGTGTGCAAATTTTGGTGGCCCAGGTATACTTAACTCTTATGCAGCACTCTTCAACTTTAAAGAAATTTTTAAATAGTGGCTAATCTTTAAAATCCTTAGTATTAAAAAGTCTGTGATATCAAAGTTGTTAAAGGAGTGCTAAAGCATTTTAGATCACAGTTGTCTCTTTATTCATTTAAAGTGCAGCTGCAGAAAACTAATAAAATGAATCTAATTTGCTTGCACTCTGCTCTTTTAGTTCTGGTAAAGGGACATTGCTGCTTTTACCAGATGTCCCAATTGCTTTTATGCAACCATGGAGTGAAGTGTGTTTTGGGCAGGTAGGCTACTTATTTGTTTACCTCGTTTGGAATTTGTACTATTTGCTATGATGTACATGAACTCTACTATGATTAATTGCAAAACAACTGTACTATATTTGTCTTTGTCTTTAACAGAAGGGGACAATATAATTTGCAGAAGATTTTTGACTGAACAAGATATTCAAGGAAGGAGAGAAAAATGCCAAAACCAGTAAGTGGATGCCTCCTTGCTCTTCTAAAATTTGACATAATAGCCATAACGCTTCCTGGACTAGGAGTACTTGTGGCACCTTAGAGACTAACAAATTTATCTGGGCATAAGATTTCGTGGGCTAAAACCCACTTCATTGGATGCTTGTGGTGGAAAATACAGTAGGAAGATACATACACAGAGAACCTTGGCCAAACCGGACGGTCTCTACGCAAAAGAATAAATGGACACAAATCATATGTCAAGAATTATAACATTCAAAAACCAGTCTGAGAACACTTCAACCTCCCTGGTCACTCAATTACAGACCTAAAAGTTGCAATTCTTCAACAAAAAAACTTCAAAAACAGACTCCAACCAGAGACTGCTGAATTGGAATTAATTTGCAAACTGGATACAATTAACTTAGGCTTGATTAGAGACTGGGAGTGGATGGGTCATTACACAAAGTAAAAACTATTTCCCCATGCTAATTTTTTCCCCTACTGTTACTCACACCTTCTTGTCAACTGTTCGAAATGGGCCATCCTGATTATCCATATAAAAGTTATTTTTCTCCTGCTGCTAATAGCTCACCTTAATTGATCACTCTCATTATAGTGTGTATGGCAACACCCATTTTTTTCATGTTCTCTGTGTGTGTGTGTGTGTATATATATATCTTTCTACTGTATTTTCCACCGCATGCATTCAATGAAGTGGGTTTTAGCCTATGAAATTTGTTAGCCCAAATAAATTGGTTAGTCTCTAAGGTGCCACAAGTCCTCCTTGTTCTTTTTGCTGATACAGACTAACACAGCTACCACTCTAAAACCTGCTCCCTGGACTGTGATCTTGTCAGATCTCATAAGCTAATAATCAAGGTTGGGTCTATTTAATACTTGTATATGGGCAAGCGTCCAAGATAGAAAATCTAGGTACTTCAAAAAGTGGTGATTAGCATTTAATTTTGGGAGGCCCTACTCTCTGACAATACTGAACTAACATTGCAGCACTGTGTTAGGGGGAATTGTGCTTCTGGAGTTTCTATATTTCAGGTGAAACATAATGGTGAAAAGTGGCTGCAGAGATGCACTTCATGCATCTGATTCATTGCCTGTTTAAGTCAGTGGAAGTACTTCCACTGTCTTAATGTGTATTGGATTGACCCTGTGTGGGGGCTTGCAGGGAAAGACTTGCTTAGCTGAGCAGTGATAACAGTCCCTATGGTCGGGGGTGGGGGGAGTGATGAGTAACAATGTAATGAAACTTATGTGTCAATTTAGAATGCCATGGCCTCCACTGCACCATGAGACTGGCCTGGATGTCTTTTGGCTTGATTCCTTGGTGGAAATAACTTGGATCTTATTTGTGGTTTGGGACTGTAAATGCGAGAGGAAGACAAAGCACACACTTTTCATAGTCTGATTAGCGCCTCATTTGCATTGAGGCCAGGTCTCATCCATGTTCCTGCTGAGATGAGGGACACAAACTGGTTAACCCTTAAACTTCTGCTTCCAGAAAGGTTCCAATATTATTTGAAGAGAATATTATTGGGAGAATATTACTAAGCCACTGAATCACTCTGCCAGAGCTTTAGTAGGACCGTAAGACTCTCCTCTACCATCCATAAAATGGCTTCTAGTTGTCCCTTCATCCTCCAAGTTTCATTGACATGGAATGGCCTGTTTGCTTATTCTCTGTATTTAATGGGAGCTTGAATGCTATTTCTGCCTTGTACTCAGCCACTGGAATAAATAATTTTGGTAATACCTAGCCCTTATGTATCTCTGTTGTTCAGTAGCTCTATAAGAAATTTTGCTGTTGGTTCAGACTTGTCAGTATAAGGAGATTGTTTTCTTTTATGGCTACACCCTTTCCATTGGAAGCTGTGTGTTAAATGTAGGAAAATGCCACAACACACGGACTTGTGACCCAGTGAGGCTTGATTCTCTTAATAGGGCTTTCAGTAGAGCTTCCCAACTGGGTGGTGGGGGTTTTACTGGTCCTTTAAGACTGAGGAGGGAAGTCTCTGGGGCCATCCTACTGCATTACAGGGATTTTTATTTAAACCCAGATCCATGGAACAACTAAAGCAACTGGGAGGAAAGTGGCTTGAGGAGAACACAGGCTGCTACCTCTGTCTGGGGCCTGAGACCAGAACCTTGAAGTTTGGGTGGGCAAGGCTCCCTTTTACCTTGGCTAGCCAGAGAGAATCCTGGGCAGTATAGTCCCAGGGCTGCTGGGAAGAAGGGAGGAAGTAGGCTAGAAACTGCTTTCTTCCCTCATAGCTGAGACTGGAGGGAGTTAGAAGTGCTGGCACTCTCTCTCGGAGACCAGGAAAATTTGAATACCAGATCTCAGAGAAGAATCTGGACTCCTGTTAGGGAGGGGTGCAATTGTTTTATGGGAACTTTTATACAAAACTTCTCAATTTATTGTCTTGGCCTTTGCCAGCTGACCTCTGGGGAGAATGTGAAATCCATGGAGGAATACCAAGTGAAATAAACACATTAGGGAAGGGAGTTACAGTAACTCCTCGCTTAACGTTGTAGTTATGTTCCTGAAAAATGCTACTTTAGGTGAAATGATGTTAAGTGAATCCAGTTTCCCCATAAGAATTAATGTAAATTGGGGAGGGTTAGGCTCCATGGAAATTTTTTTTGCAAGACAAAAGACTATATATATAAGCAATGATGATTGGGAAGCTTGGTTAAGATGGTCAAGTCAGGGTGGAAGAGGGTGGGATATCTTCCAGGGAATGGCTTACTGCTAGATGATGAACTAGCCCTCGGCTGAGCCCTCAAGGATTAACACGTTGTTAATGTAGCCTCATGCTCTACAAGGCAGCACGGATGGGGGGAGGGGAGACAGCATGGCAGAGAGAGACAGACACACCGAGTATGTGGGAGAGAGACGCGCATTGCCCCTTAAAGTACGCTGACCCCACTCTAAGTACACTGCCTTTTTAAGTAGACCAGCAAGTTGAGACAGCAGCTGCTGCCAGCAAGCTCCCTCCTTTGTGAGCCCTGTCGTGTTCCCCCCCTCCCCCCCACTCTGTAGAGATGGGGTAAAGGAATGGGGAGAGGGGAACGCCCTGATATTAGCACCCCTCTTCCCCCACCCCCTTGCACGGCAAGCAGGAGGCTCCCAGGATCAGCTCCAAGGCAGAGGGCAGGAGCAGTATATGGCCGTGAGGGGAAGGACAACTGAACTGCCCGGCAGTTGATGGCCTGCTGGGTGGCTGCTGAACAGGGAACTTAGGGGGGCTGCAGGTCCACCCTGGTTCCAAGCCCCCACCAGCTCGCTCCAATGGGTTGCTCTTCCTGTAAGCAGTGGACATAACAGGCGGCTGCCAAACAACATTATAAGGGAGCATTGCACAACTTTAAACGAGCATGTTCTCCAATTGATCAGCAACGTAACAATGAAACAACATTAACTGGGATGACTTTAAGTGAGGAGTTACTGTACATGACTGTATTTTGGAGAAATCCACTGGCATTACCTTCTATAAATGCCATCAACTGCACCTACTGTTAATAAGTAATGCAGAATGCAGGACCACACTTTCACACAGCATTGAGCAGCATTATGAGACTTATACTATCTTCCCTCAGGCTTTTCACTGGCTGCTTTTGAAGTGGTGGATGGACTTCTTTTTAGTTGGTCCTTTTTTTTTTTTTTTTAAACGGCCTGATTGTCCTAAACAGTGGTTATGTTCAAGACTTGTCTTTATGAAAATATATACTGTGACATCTGCTTCCTTCTAGGAGTCCTACTGTTGTGCCTGGGGTTAGAATGTGATTTGTGTGTTTCCCTGTGGCCAGTCCTAAGCAGTGGAAGGACTCTCTCTCTCTCTCTCTGGGCATCTGCCTCATCTCATCTCTCAATTTAAAAACAGCCAACTAACAGCCAAATAACTCTTTTTTTCCCCAAGTTCATTGTGAATTAAATCCTTGTATGGACCTCTTTTTTTCATGTAATGGCTACTCTAACTTTTTATCTGTTCTGTATTTGTTGATTTTTAGTTGTAATGTATTTTAGACTTAACTCTAAGCTGTGACTGGTGCCTTAATTACTGTAGAGCAGGGATCTCAAAATCAAATCACCATGAGGGCCACATGAGGACTAGTACATTGGCCCTAGGGCTGCATCACTGACCCCTTTTAATACAAAGTTACAAAAGTCCCCCTCTGCCCCCGGCCCCACTCCCACTCCACCCCTTCCATGAGGCCCCACCTCTTCCCCACCCCCATTCCAACCCCTTCCTGAAAGTCTCTGCCCCCTCCCTGCCCCTATTCCAACCCCTTCCCCAAATCCCTGTCCTGGCTCCGCCTCCTCCCCTGAGCATGCCAAGGCCCCGCTCCTCCCCCCTCCCTCCTGGAAAGTCCTAAGCACTGCCAAACAGCTGTTTGGTGGTGGGAAGTGCTGGGAGGTAGGCGGAGAAGCGGGGATGTGGTGTGGTCAGGCGGGGGGTGAGGGGCGGGGGGGAAGTCAGTGCCTGTGGCGGGCCACAGGAAATAGCATGCGGGCAGCATGTTTGAGACCCCTGCTGTAGCGCATCTCATGGGTTGGCACTTAATGTTATAATGAGAGAGCACTTTGATAATACAATGCTATAGCTCTCTTTTTACCTGTATTACTATGACTGTTCTAGCTGTTGTCTTTTTTATAATGTCTTGGTTGGAATGTTAGTGGTCTAATATGTAGAATTCAGATGATCTAACAAATTCTTGTAAAGTGTGAGCCTGGGCAATATAACACATTCATTGATTTCCTTTTTTTAGGTGAACCTTCATACCAGTGTAGAATAAATTTTACCTTTTGATCTTGGAATCATCATGAAGCTCATATACATTGTTTCAACTTTGAAAGACTTAGTAGCAAAGACCTCTGCCAAACTGTGTTTGGCTTCAGTGTATTAGCCTGCTATAAAGAAGTATTTTATATTTCACTGCTACCTCTAACACAGCTGCAGATCACAGTGAAATCGAGAGAGGATCTCAGTTTCACTATTTGTGTTTAGATGGAAAATAGATCAAGTTGGCTGAAATGTTGAACACAGAATCCAGCTGGCAGTTTTGTATCACAGATGAATTTAATAACAAAACCTAGCTTCATAATTCTTAAGACTTTCTCAATACTAAGTCTCCTTCTGGGATCATGTTCATGCGACTGTGAATGAGATCTTTTGAGTGGTAATAGAAAGCCATTATTTAAAAGGTGGGAGTGTTTGATCACTTATACATTATTAGGCCAAATAGTTGGAATGAAAAATTGGAGTTAGGACTTTTAAAGATATTAAGATGATGAGTACTCTAGAAATATCTAGGATTGATAATTAATGTAGCATACTTTTTCCACTGAGGCTATATTTGGGATCCATTTAGGCTATTTCTCATAGGCTATTTATTTAGCATTGCCTGTACTCTTCTACACTCTCAACTCTATTGGGCATCATGGAATTTAGCTCCAGATCCAGTTTCCATTGTAATCTTCTAGTGATTTCAATGGGAGTTGCATCAGGCCCTTAACTCTGATCACAAAAGATAATTATTATCAATGGATGTATGACCATTGAAAGGTTTAGTTACCCCAACAGCCTGAAAGAGTAGAATATTTGTTTAATGTTTTTTCCAGCATGTTCTTCCCAAAAAACTGAATCAACATCATTTTTAACTGTATGCCATTTTCCCAGATCTTCACCTAAACTAGAAGCATTGAGACTAAAATTAGATATAGTTACATAACTGTTAATCATTTCATAACCTAAGAAGATTAGGTTTAATTGACCGTAGCATTTACAGAGAGTAAGAGGGCTTCTACAATTTTTTTCCCCACCAGCTATTTTTGGTCAGACTTTGGAGTATGTGCAAAGCCCTAGAAGAGAGAGGATGACACTACATAGGACACCTAATGATGGTAAATAGTGTAGATGCAACAAAATAAAAATCTACGCTGGAAGGGAGTGTAATTTAGCATATCTTTTTTAGATCTTTTCAGGTATAGAATACCTGAAAAGCAGTAGACTTCAGATTGTAGAACAATGTTGACATCCTAACATTTTCTTAATTATCTTAAATTTTGAAAGATTATAGTGAATTTTAATAATTAGTATTTAAATTTGACGCTTGAATTGAATATACTGTAAGTTTACTTTTTTTGGCTATATAAGGTTTAGTTATATCACTTTCATAGGAAAACCTTTCACATTTACTTTCCTGTTATGTGGTAGGCCTTGTGACCTCAGGACCGCCCTGCAAGTGGCCCCTCACCTCAGGTTTCCTTTGTGAGTAACCTAAAGGACTCCACTTTAGGCTCTTACTTAAATATCACCCCTCCCGGGGTCCAATTTATTACAAAATATTGTGCAATAATCTCTAACAAGTCCCAACACATCATCCATATCCCCTCCGAACATACACTCCTTGCTGTCACCATACCCCAGTGTCTTCCATCACAGCAAGGTTCCTTATCTGTCCTCTTCCATCCATCTTCCAGGACAGCCATCCACAGTCCTTCCGCCTGGGGTTGCAACCCAGCTGTTCCCGGTGGGAACTCCCACTGCCTCTCTGCCAGGACGATTCTTACGAGGAAAGCATTCCTCATACACCCCTTGGCCCTTCTCACTGTTCCTTGGGGTCCAATTCTCAAGCAAGGAGATGTCAGTGGATAAGCCCCTCCACTGCTGCTCCTTCCTTTTGCCTTCTCTGTCCCTGGGCTCTGGTGCTCCAGCATAGAGCCAGCAGGCATCTCCCTCTGCTCTCTGGCTTGGGGGACATCAGCCAGTAAAATCCCTTTTTCTGCTCTCCTGCCTTCAGCCTTCTCGCAGGAACCACTTTGTCTCTGGTAGTTCTTATCTCCTAGGGCCCTTCTTCTGACTGACTCCGTTTGCTCTGACTCCTGACTGACCGTTACTAGCCCCCAGGTGCTGCCCTGTCTGACTAATTGGTTCAGCTGGGAGCACCTGGACTGGAAAAGGAGAATTGAGACCAGTTCCATTTAACTGGCCAGCTACCCTGTTATGCGTAGCTAAATTACAATTCAAATAGATTTATTTGGCATTTATTTTCACAGTATAAATGGATATATAGGTGGCCAACAGAGGGTATGGTGTACACTGCAGTGTAAGCCAGGGGTTAGTGAGATTTGAGTCCACAAACCCTGGGTTTGCAAGCCCAGTGCTTTAAGCTTCCACACTGCATATTGACCATAGGTTTGGAATTTCTGGCCCAGGGCCTTTAGCCCAAGGCTTCGGCATCCACATTGCAGTACACAGACTGAATCAAAGCAATTTATGTCAGGCTTCCTAGTGCCTTCCACAGCTGTGGTTGCTCTAGTCCCTGGTTCGTGGTGCAGTGTGGGGAAAATTTGACTGTCCACCCTGCATGTTACAGGAGGTTATCAGAGCCTGGTAGGTTCTCAGCAGATCCTGCCGAGCTGTATTTTGGGTCTGCACACTCCCAGCAATTGGAGCAAGCAGCAGGGAGGAGTCACCATTTGAAGAGCTTCTTTTGCTTGCACTTTTACTCCAGCAAATGAGCAGAGCAGCCATGAGATGAAGCGGACATTCTTGCGGCAGTTTCTGACCTACTGAATGCACCTGTTGGAGGAGGAGGGAGATACAGGATACAGAAAAATGGAGCTGACTGATGCTGCTCATGACTCTTTTTGTGTAGCCTCTGATGCCACCTACATAGACCAGCACTTCTGGTGCAGGGCCACAAACACATAGTGGACCTGGGATGGCCAGCAGTGAATCCCAGACTTTCCCATGAAGAAAGCTACATTTCTGGAGCTTTGTGAGCAGCATGCCCCAACCCTCCGGCATTATGACATTCATGAGGGCATCCCAAATGGCCAGAAGCAAGTTGCTGTAACCGTGTGTAAACTGGCTACCTCAAACATCTACAGGTCCGTTGCAAACTCGTTTGGCGCTGGAAAGTCAATCAAGGGTAAAATGGTTGTGGAGGTTTCTAAGGCAGTCAGGCATGTGATTTCCACAAAAGTGGTGGGCATAAACAATATTCCTGAAGTAACTGCTGGTTTTGAGGAATGGGGTTTCCAAATGATACTGGGGCCATTGATAGGATTCATGCTCATAGTTTGCCCACTTCTTGCCCAAGAGTACATAAACTGCAAAGGGTACTACTCCTTTACTGTGTAGACCCTTGTGGACCACACAGGCAGATTTATGGACACCAACATGGGCTGCACTGGAAAAGTCCATGATGCCAAGGTTTTCTGATGATTGGGAGTCTACATTCATGGACAGGCTGGGACACTATTTCCACTAAATGATATTGTTATAAATGGAGATACTGTTCACACTGTTAACATGGGGGACCCTGCATGCTCCCTTTTGCCTTGGCTACTGACACACATACTGATCTCAGAAGGCCTGGCAAAAGAAGGTTCAATTAGGCTTTCAGCAGGTGCATAATGGTGATTGAATGTCCTGCTGGAGGGGATGGGTTGAGATTGCCTACAATGACATATGGCCCATCTGCAGCTGGTAGTAGCAAATATCCACAATAGCCAGAGATGGGAAAGTCTCTGAGCTACTACAGTTAATTCTTTTGCAGGTGTCTGACTGGTGGGTTTTGCCGACACGCTCAGGATCTAACCGAGCATCATATTTGGGATCAGAAAGGAGTTTTCCCCCAGGTCAGAGAGGCAGAGACCCTGGGTTTTTTCCCTCCTTCTGCAGCATGGGGCACAGGTCACTAAGCTGGTTTAAACTAGAGTAAATGGTGGATGGCCTTGAAGTCTGTAAATCATGATTTGAGGACTTCTGAACTCAGCCAGAGGTTATGGGTCTATCACAGGAGTGAGTCAATGAGATTCTGTGGCCTGTGATGTGCACAGAAAGTCAGACTCAGTTATCACAATGGTCCCTTCTTTCTGACCTTAAAGTCTGAGTCTGTGGTGCTGTTTACAGACCCGTTTGGATGCCTGTGTCATCAATGCCATTATTGTGGTTTGCTGTGCTCTTCATAATCTGTGAAGCCAAAGGTGAACCATTTGCTCCTGAATAGAGAGCTATGACAGTAATGGATTGCTGAACTTGTACACTCAGACAGAAAGTGCACCTGCCACAGCTAGGGCAGGATGCATCGGGGCAATATAAGTCAGGAATGCTCTTTACTCCTATATTATGGATTTTCATGGGCCAGTGAAATAGGGAGAATAGTACATTTGAGTGTGATTGTACAGTCCTTACAGTAAATGAGGTGCTATCACATCATGCAATGAAATGTTGGGGGAGGGGTAGATTGCTATGCGTTGTAATTATGAATGACATGAGTGCTTCTAAACTGGCAGGGACTGGATTTACGGGAGGATGTAGAGAAATATATTGAGAAATAGTGTTTGCATATAACTTCCCAGTTGTCTCTCATCATGTGTTTACCTTAATTATTTGAAGCATACATTACGTAATGTGATGCATTGATGGCAATAAAATTTCTTAGCAAAATAAAAACCTTCTTTTTGAACATATTTTAGAAAAGTACAATATTAAGTCATTGCCAGGTAGGTCAGGTGCCATTAGCACATGAAAACAATAGTAATAAACCAACACCAAAACCCTTAACAAAGTGCATGAAGAGGCCAAACAGTTTCATACAATAAACTCCCTTACTGTTGTGTGTCTCCTGGCCACCTGTTTGTGTTCCTTCCTATTTGGTGCCGCTTCCAGGGTTTGGAGTTGTTCACGAGGTGGAGCTTTGTCTGCACAGGAGTGGAAGCTTGCAGGGGAAGGGAGGACTGCATGGGACAGATTTGCCATGTCCAGCTGCTGCTAAGTCCCAATTGCACAGGCAGCCCAATCATATAATTGATCTGCAGGATATCGAACCATGGAGGGGACTCAGGACAGGTTCAGCAGGAGCCTGTAGTACTCTGGGGGCTATAGGCATTATCAGCATCTTGAACAGGTCTTTCTCCTGGGTTCCTCCCTGAGCTGATGTTCCTGCTCCAGAAACTGTGCTAGAAGCCTCTCCTCAAATGCTGAAACTCTGTCCTCTTGCTCTGCAGCCAGTGTCTTGCCTTCCACTTGCGCTGAGTTTTTCTTCCTCTGGTACTATACCTGCTTGTTGGCCCTGTCCAGAATTTCCACCATCATGGAAACACTTCTGCTTGGACCTGTCCATGACTGTTCTGCATTCCAGGGTCCTGCTGGAGTGGGCCCACTCTACCAAGGTTGAAGGACCAGCAGAGCTCAAAGGGACTAAAAGCAGAAATCAAACAGTACATTATTGTTTCAGTGCTTCACAATAGGTTCAGTGCCATCCACAGGCAAATGTGCCTTGTGGAATCTCAAGGCCAAAACATGATACTTTGTAAAATTGAGCTTCAGTATATTCTGAGAGGAATGCCTCAGCTCAGTTAATCACAGTGAAAATACTGCACAGTCAATGGCAAGTTAGCTTACAGTTTTTTTTAATTGCTGAGCTCCTTGAGAGGCATGGGGGGAGCTTACTACAGAAACCTTCTCTGTACTTTCAGACATTGTACTTTCTTGAGGACATTACAATCCCAGAGGTTCCAGAATGGCAAAGGGAAATTTTATTTCAAGCTGCTTATTTCAAACTATTATGTTTGCAGCTGTCGATGCCCGGGATTGGGTCAAAATTCATGGGGGAATCAACAGAATGCTGTGTTAGTGTTCACAAGAACAGAATTGTTAGACACATAGGTGAACATAATTTGTTGGGAAAGAGTGAACATGGTTTTTGTAAAGGGAAATCATGTCTCACCAATCTTTTAGAATTCTTTGAGGGGGTCAACAAGCATGTGGACAAGGAGGGTTCAGTAAATATAGTGTACTTAGATTTTCAGAAAGCCTTTGACAAAGTCCCTCACCAAAGGCTCTTAAGCAAAGTAAACTATCATGGGATAAGAGGAAGGTCCTCTCATGAATTGGTAACTGGTTAAAAATAGGAAAGAGGGTAGGAATAAATGGTCAGTTTTCAGAATGGAGAGACAGTGGTATTCCCCAGGGGTCTGTACGGGGACCAGTGCTGTTCAACATATTCATAAATGATCTGGAAAAAGGGGTAAACAGTGAGGTGGCAAAATTTGCAGATGATACAAAACTATTCAAGATAGTTAAGTCCAAAGTAGACTTTGAAGAGTTACAAACGGATCTCACAACACTGGGTGACTGCGCAACAAAATGGTAGATCAAATTCAATGTTGATAAATACAAAGAAATGCACATTGGAAAACATAATCCCAACTATCCATATAAAATTATGGGGTCTAAATTAGCTGTTAACCACTCAAGAAAGAGATCTTGAAGTCATTGTGGATAGTTCTCTGAAAACATCCACTCAATGTGTAGTGGCAATCAAAACAGCTAACAATGTTAGGAATAATTAAGAAAGAGCTAAGTAATAAGACAGAAAATATCCTATTGCCTCTATAAATCCAGGGTACACTCACATCTTGAATACTGTGTGCAGATGTGGTGCCCCATCACAAAAAAGATATATTAGAATTGGAAAAGGTACAGAAAAGGTCAACAAAAATCATGAGGGGTCTGGAACAGCTTCCATATGAGGAGAGATTAATAAGACTGGGACTTTTCATCTTGGAAAAGAAATGACTGAGGGGGGATATGATAGAGGTCTATAAAATCATGACTGGTGTGGAGAAAGTAAATAAGGAAGTGTTATTTACTCCTTCTTGTAACAGAAGAACTAGAGGTCACCAAATTAAATTAATAAGCAGTAGGTTTAAAACAAACAAAGGAAGTATTTCTTCACACAACGCACAGTCAACCTGTGGAACTCTTTACCAGAGGATGTTGTGAAGGTCAAGACTATAACCAGTTTCTAAAAAGAACTAGATAAATTCATGGAGGATAGGTCCATCAATGGCTGTTAGCCAGGATGGGCAGAGATGGTGTCCCTAGCCTCTGCTTGCCAGAAGCTGGGAATGAATCACTTGATGATTACCTGTTCTGTTCATTCCCTCTGGGACACCTGCATTGGCCACTGTCAGAAGACAAGATACTGGACAAGATGGACCTTTTGTCCAACTCAGTATGGCTGCTCTTATGTTAAGTCTCGGTGTCACAGGCTCAAGTTGCATCCATACTACAAAATGATGGGAGTTTGGGTTGGAGCTCCGTGAGACTTGAGCCCTCAAACACTCCATGTGTGTGAGGTCAGGGGCTGGGCCTGAGTTAGAATTGTGTGTAGATGGAAAGGGGTTTGGGGCTTGAATCTGAGCATGGGTTTACATGCAGAGTAGACATACCCAGAGAGGACTGATTTATTTTTTAAAATGTGCATGCAGTGACTTTGTATAACCATAGTGTTGCTATTGTTGTTTACTGTGTCATGCTTTCCTTACCTTATTCTGTCAGCTTTTGTTACATCCACTTATGTGTTGTCTTTAGTTATATTGGTACAGAGACTGCCCCGGGTACTACTGTAATTCAGATAATTTAAAATGCACAATACAGTTTATAGGCAGTTGGCATTTGACCTAGAATGATGGAATGACTGGAAGAAACTATAACTTTTAATATGTCTAGCTTAATCATGATTTGTTATCTGGTTTATACAGTTATGATTGCATTTTCAATATTTAATTTTGCTTTGTAGTATTATATGCCAAACTTTGAGTCCTTGGAGACTTCAGTAAAATAAATTTTAAAGAATGCATGTTCGGAATTTCAAATGTTAATAGAGATGAGAATATACTGTCCCACCTGTGTGCCCTCATTTCTTGTCTCTCCTCCCTCTCCATCTTCTTTTTCAGTTGAATGTAATCAGTCCTGTTTTCGGACTAATGTACCTGACTTCCAAAACAAACAAGTGCATGAAGAAAGACATTATTAAATGAAGATACTAATAAATGCAAAGTAAAGCTGTTCAAAAGATTTCATTTTTTCATGTTTTTTTTCAAAGAAGGCAAATAGAAAATGGTCCAAAACATGTTTCAAAATTAGGTGTGGCACACAGTGGGATTTGGTCTACACACGGAACCTATATTGCTATTTTGACATCACTCAAGGGAAAATCCACACCACTGAGTGATGTAGTTATACTGACCTAACCCCCAGTGGAAGCAGCACTATGTCTCCTGTTGACATCTCTTGGCAAGATGGAGTATCTGCACCAATGGGAGAAGTTCTCCTATTTGGCCTAAGTAGTGTCTTCACTAAGTGCTGAAGTGGCACAGCTGTGTCGCTGCCATGCTGTAGGTGTAGAAAGCCCTAAGTTTACTGCTTTCTCTAGTTATATTAAAATTAACAGGTGAGATGAGCCCAGTGGTATTTACTGTATATCAGCAGGTCCATTATCTATTCCCCACACTTCCTGTGTTTTATGGCTTTTGCAAACTAGCTGTACTTATAAGTAAATCCTGATTATGCTAGATTACTGTGTTAGCATTTAGGGGAAAAAACGTTATTTTGTGCTTAGTTTATATGAGCAGAGCAGTGAGATACTGCAATTTAGGGCAGACAGGTAAGCCAAGCCTGTTAGGCTATTATTTTAAAGGCTAAGTGATAAGTGACAAAAGAACCATGACTTAACTTGAAAATAATTGTATTGCAATTATTTTTTGCTATTTTAAGATATACACAAGATTTTATGCTATGGGAAACTTCGGTGTGCATAGAAGTTTCATTGTTGATGGAAAAAAGAAAAGGAGTACGTGTGGCACCTTAGAGACTAACCAATTTATTTGAGCATGAGCTTTCGTGAGCCACAGCTCACTTCATCGGATGCATACCGGTATACTCCGATGAAGTGAGCTGTGGCTCACGAAAGCTCATGCTCAAATAAATTGGTTAGTCTCTAAGGTGCCACAAGTACTCCTTTTCTTTTTGCGAATACAGACTAACACGGCTGTTACTCTGAAACCTGTCGTTGATGGGTAATTATTGTCTAACGTTTATCAGGTGTTCTAAATTTATTTGTCCATTCATTGTTGCAATACATTGACAAAAAGCATTTTTTAGAAATAAAAAAGAAAACTGATAGGTGCTGGGTAAGAGAGAAGATACAGTGCTGAGGGACCTCTCCTTGTCAGAGCCCTGATTTATTTTTTTAAACTTAATTTCCTTCCCTGGCTGCCTCTCCACCTTAGCGTCTATCAAGTCCCGGAATTGGTAAATACCCCCTTTTCTCTCTCAGGACTGGTTTACACTAAGAATTTATATCAGTACAATATCTCTCAGGGGGTGTGAAAAATCCAGGGAGTTACAGACCAGTCATCTTAACTTCAATACCCAGTCAGCTTAACTTCATTACCAAATAATGAAGCAATGAATTTGCAAACACCTAGAAGGTAATAAGGTGATAAGTAACAGTCAGCATGGATTTGTCAAGAACAAATTGTGTCAAACCAACCTAATAGCTTTCTTTGACAGGGTAATAAGTCTTGTTGATAGGAGGGAAGCAGAAGATGTGGTATATCTTGACTTCAGTAAGGCTTTTGATATTGTCTCACATGATCTTCTCATAAACAGAATGGAGGAATACAGCCTAGATGAAGCTACTATAAGGAGGGTGCATAACTGGTTGGAAAACAGTTCCCAGAGAGTAGTATAAGTGATTCACAATCAAGCTGAAAGAGCATATCAAGTGCGGTCCCATAGGGGTCAGTTCTGTTCAATATCTTCGTCAGTGATTTAGATAATGGCATAGAGAGTACACTTACAAAGTTTGTGGACAATACCAAGCTGGGAGGGATTGCAAGTGCTTTGGAGGATAGGATGAAAATTCAAAATGATCTGGACAAATTGGAGAAATGGTCTGAAGTAAATAGGATGAAATTCAATAAGGACAAATGCAAAGTACTCCATTTAGGAAGGACAATCAGTTGCACACATACAGGGCTGGATTAAGACTTTTATAGGCCCTAAGCACTGAAAAGGTTATGGTGCCCCCACATATGTAATTCAAAATAAAAACAATACTACACTGTAAAATAAAATTTTATTTTTCGAAAGGACACAACTTGCATGTATGCTGAAATTAAAATAGCTTCTTTCTAGATTTTCTGATTGCAAAATTCTGGATAAGTTCATTGAAGCTAACTCAACGAAGCATGCCCGCTTTCATACACAATAGGGAAAGTGAATCAAGTCTGTCCTGACACACTGATGTTCTCTGAGGGTTTTTTTATTCTTTTCAGCTGAGAGAAAGAGCATTCTGCGGAGGAGTTAGTAATTATCAATGTTAAAAAAATACGTAGTGAGATCTCTACATTTGGAAATACACATTGTATTTCGTCTTTCAGTATTGTGTCATGAAGATCAATGTGACTGAATTTCATTTTTCCTGTTTCATTAAACTTTGCGCGCATATAACAGTGGAACTGCTGTACTTCTCCACAGAGATTCATGTTCAAGTCAACAGGGTATGAGTCAACTAGCTTTTGGGAACCTTGTGAATATTGTTAGTCAGATAAGTCCATATCGTTTAGAAAAGAAAATCTACTCGATACTTCTTTGTACACTTCACCTCTCTTCATATGAGCTTCAAGTGTATCAATTATAGCATAGTAAGTACATACGTGAAATTTGTCTCTAGGATTCAGTGCTGTTTCTGTTGCACTGCTGTCATTTGCTTGTTTTTTTCCTGATTCGCTTGCAGGATTGGGCTTCTTTGTGGTTAGTATCAAGCAAGATATCTTTTGATATGTCTTCAAATCATTCCTCAAAGTGTGTAAGTGGTCTGCACATGTTTTCAAATCCAATTCTTTTTCTTGGAGAGCTTGACTTGTGTGGTAAAAGTGTTGTAAAATTTCATTCCATATGGTCAACATGAATACAAACTCTAGTTCTTGCATCTTGTTTGCAATGTTTTCTGCCTCTCGTATAGTTTTTTCCTTTTGTGATTGGTCTTCAGCTATACTTTCTAATGCATCCACAATCTTTGAGTAGGACTCCAGAATTGCACTTGTTGCCACTGCACGTGCCTGCAAGCGAGTATTAGAAAGAGATTTCAACACACGATCGTTGCCCAAATATGTTTTAAGAACTGCCCATCGGTGTGTTGAGGCAGAGAAAAATGTATAAAGTAACTGGACTGTTGAGAAAAAACTTACTGCCACCAGACAACAATCAACAGCACTGCAGCCAACAAGATCGAGAGATTTCAGAGTAGCAGCTGTGTTAGTCTGTATTCGCAAAAAGAAAAGGAGTACTTGTGGCACCTTAGAGACTAACAAGTTTATTTGAGCATAAGCTTTCGTGAGCTACAGCTCACTTCATTGGATGCATTCAGTGGAAAATACAGATTGAGAGAGTGTGCAGCACATGGTATGAATATGGCATATTTGTTCTGTTCTAAAAGCTTCTTCTGCATTCCTTGATAACGCCCTGACATGTTGGCAGCGTTGTCATAAGAAAGAAGAAAAAAAAACGAATCAAGTACGTATAACTCAGAAGAATATATCAATAATAAAACATAAGTTTATTGCAATACATGACAGGATCTGATGTCCTTGCATTATTTTGATCTACATTAGTAGGATGCCCCCCTGGTTTAGGTGGGGATAAGTAATAAAAAGAGAACAGAAAAATGGGGAAAGTGTGTAGTGGAGTGTAAGGAAGTCTAACAAAGTTCTGATTTTTCACATGATGACTACTTTGATGCTTTTTTTTTTTTTTAAATTATCAAATTTTTTCCAAAAAAAATCTTGGTTTTTTGGGTGCCCCCTGCTTTGCTGGTGCCCTAAGCACGTGCTTAGTCTGCCTATTGGGTAATCCAGCTCTGCACACATACAAAATAGGAAATGACTGCCTAGGAAGGAGTACTGCGGAAAGGGATCTGGGGGCCATAGTGGATCACAAGTGAAATGTGAGTCAACATTGTAACACTGTTGCGCAAAAAAAAAAAAAAAAGCAAACATCATCCTGGGATGTATTAGCAGGGGTATTGTAAGCAAGACATTCTACTATGTGCTGATTAGGCCTCAACTGGAGTACAGTGTCCAGTTCTGGGTGCCACATTTCGGGGAAGATGTGGAGAAATTGGAGAAAGTCCAGAGAAGAGCATCAAAAATGATTAAAGGTCTAGAAAACAAGACCTATGGGGGAAGATTGAAAATTTTTGGTTCGTTTATTCTGGAGAACAGAAGACTGAGGGGGAACATAAGTTTTCAAGAACGTAAAAAGTTGTTACAGGGAAGAGGGAGAAAACTTGTTGTTCTTAACCTTGGAGAATAGGATAAGAAGCAATGGGCTTAAATTGTAGCAAGCGTGGTTTAGGTTGGACATTAAGAAAAACTTCCTAACTATCAGGGTAATTAAGTACTGGAATAAGTTGCCTAGGAAGGTTGTGGAATCTCCATTATTGGGTATTTTTAAGAGCAGGTTAGACAAACACCTGTCAGGGATAGTCTAGATAATACTTAGTCCTTCCATGAGTGCAGGGGACTGGCCTAGATGATCTCTCGAGGTCCCTTCCAGTCCTACGATTCTATGATTCTACAAACCTAAAGAATTGCATTTTGTAGGTATACACCTGTAAAAGCTGTTATGTTTTTTTTTTTTTTAGCAATAGAATTATTTGGAAGGCATTCAAAGCAACCCAGCTGCCAGCAGGTTTAAAATAGAAAACATTTTAACAATGAACTCCTTTTCTTAGTCCTCTTCTTTTACTAAAAAAAAAAAAAAAAAAAAATTATTTTAAGAAAGGGAACATGTTGAGTGGGAAGACATGAATCTCCTGTTAACAGAGGCAAGCACATAAATGTTAAATGTAGCTGGCTGATTCTTTTTCTTTGACTGTTGCTATAACAAAATAGCTGAAGACTATGTTGGTTAGTGTAATGTGTCTAAGGGTATGTCTACACTGCAGTTAGACACCTGTGACTGGCCCATGTTAGCTGACTTGGATTGACAGGGCTCAGGCTAAGATGATGTTGAATTGTGGTGTAGATGTTCGGGCTCAGGCTGCAGTCTGAGTTCTGTGACCCTCCCATCTCGCAGGATTCTAGTGCCTGGGCACCTGCCCAAGCCCAAACATCTACACCACAGTTAAACAGCTCCTTAGCCCAAGCCCCATGAGCCCAACTCAGCTACCACAGGCCAGCTACAGGTGTCTAATTGCAGTGTAGATATACCCTAATTGACCTAGTACTGCTAATATGTGTGTTTGTATCTCTCCCAGTTGTACGTGTCAGATACTGTTTCAACACACCTCCCGTATCTGGACCTCTATCAATCAGAAACTTTATCTGAATTGGAAAACTTGCTCTTGTACAAATAGAAGATGCAAGTTAGATGTTCAGTTTGTACATTTTCCCCTTTTTTTAATGTCCCTTTGATTGTTTATATCTTGTAGATGATGCACGCTGTTGACTAATGACTTCTTGATTTGTGTCAGGTGGTTGTCACAACAGAGGATTTCTGTATACAGATCAGTACTGTTACTCCAGAGAGCTTCTAGAATCATTTTAGAAAACTGATCACTTAACAGTATAACGTACTGCATTTTATGATGTTTTTGTGACACTTTTTGTTTGGTAATAATGGTGGTGTTTCATATTAAATGTCAGTGTATTTGTTATGTGCTAAAATCTGATCCAGCTTTATTCCTTCTGAGTCCAACTGATAAAAGGTCTATTAACTTAAATTGTTAGGTAGACTTCTTAGTATTTAATTTGAAAAATAAAGCAGTTTAGGAAAGATTTAAATTTTAACTTAAAATTGATGAATGTGTCCTGCTGAGAGTTCAGCAGCCTTTTTTTTTTTTTTTTTAACGGATTTGTTCACTTTTACTTTTAACCTCCATCCAGAAGAAGGAAATTTTTTTAAGCCAATCAAAAATCCACTCCACTGGTTCTGAATTTACAATAAAAACTCTTTTCTCCAAAATCCTCTTCACTCCCTCTAATCTATCACTGTTGACAAAAAAACACCATAGAATCATAGAATATCAGGGTTGGACGGGACCTCAGGAGGTCATTTAGTCCAACCCCCTGCTCAAAGCAGGACCAATCCCCAATTTTTGCCCCAGATCCCTAAATGGCCCCCTCAAGGATTGAGCACACAACCCTGGGTTTAGCAGGCCAGTGCTCAAACCACTGAGATATGCGCTCCCTCCCCACCTTTTCACCCAAGCCTATAACCTAGAGGTCATCTGTGCTTCCTCCCTTTCTCTCTTGCCTCACACATCCAGGCTGTGTCCAGATTTTCTTCCTGCATGTCATTTAAGATTTGTCTGTACAGAAAAGAAAGAAATGGCCTGGATGAGAGTTTTTTGTCCATTATTTGCTCTCCTGATTATGGTAACCTCCTTCATGGCACCCACATCTCTCTTCCAAATAAATCAAAACGCAGCTGCTAAGATAACTTTCCCTTGTTCATCACTGTAATCATGTCAGCCCCCCTTGGAATCCTTTTATTGGTTCCAGCACTTTCCCTTAGTCAAGCTCAAACGACTTGTCTTCAGCTTCATGTCTCTTCACGACTCCTACCCCTTACTACTTGTCCAGCTTTCTCTTACTGCATTTCACCCACCCCCCCTGACTCTTCCAGTCTACCAACAATGCCTTGACTGCTGCCCATCTGTCAGTGTTTATAAAACAAATGTGTAGGTGTGTTCTTCCATACTATACTTCATGCATAGAACTATATTCCTGAGCTCCATAAGACTACTGTCTCCTTCAGATTCTTCCTGTAGACCCAACTATACTTTAGTATGTGTTTAGGAAATTTAGCCAATTAATGATGGTGTCTGGTGAGATAGAGGGCCAAGAGGGACAGCTAGCGCATTGTTTTACCTGCTCCTCTTTCCTCACCATTCATATATTGTCTTAAATTTTACTCAGGGTAGGATCCTTGTCTTTGTATGATTTTGTACAGCACCTAGCACAATGGAACCCCTATCCTGGTTGCGGCCTATGGGCACTACTGCAGTACAGATGTTAAACAATGATATATTAGGTTACCAGGACATGACTTATTTCCTTCTCAGAGTACTCCATCTAGTGGCAAAACTAGAGTAATGTGTCATGGAAGTGGGTTTATATAGGAATTAGTGGAGTGGTAGGATTTCTATTCCAGGAGCTCATCGAAAAAATTGTAAATTTTGTGAAGGACAGGGAAACTTTTATGCCTTAAGTATGGTAAAACACACAATCAGAAATAATTCTGCTTCGTCTGCTATTTATAGCAAAATATAGTTGATCTCTCAAACTGTTTAAGCTTTTTCAGGTTTTAATTTTATTTCTTTTTCTTTTAATATCCACTATTTTTCCAAACCCATACTTGGTTTTATTTCTTACAAGTTACATCATTTAACACCTGTAATTCAGAACTGCTACTTCTTTTAGATATAGTTTTTAATACTAGAAGAAATATAGGGTTTTTTCATAGTGCGTGTAAGTGCTTCTAGAAGATGTCAGATAAATAAATGAGTGGTGTTAGTCTCTAGGCAAGTATAATATGAATAGTGGTGGTGCCAGGTTCTGCACACTGCTGTGCTAATTCTAGGAACAGGACCAGTTCTTGGAGTGAGACGGCAGTACTGTCTCTGTACCCATTCAGTCCTTGGCCTCTCTCATCCCAACTGCGGGTGTATCAGTACAAGATATATTTAATACAGGCTGCCAACTCACCTAATGTAGGCCACCAAACATCCATCAAATGGTGCTATTTGACTGCTAACATCCCGAACAAACTGAAATGGTGACCAGTAGCTGACTGGCTCCATATTCTCTTTCTAGTTACTTTAGCTGTGCAGTTGCATAATTTTTAAACTTTGTTATACCCTTTGATTTTCAAATCCTGACTTAAATATTACACCATACATAGTTTAACACTGAATGAATGTAAATCTTTTTTTATACTGTAGGTTCACTTTTGGCCATTTGTATATCTGCTATGTCTTATGTACAAGTAAGATGAAAGTGATATTTGCAATATGGTAAATGACTCCAATATAGTAACATTTTTTCTTATAAACTTGTCATTAGTTGTATGAAAGCATTGTACAACACATACTGTCTAAGAATTTTGTTTTCTTCTCCATAGATCAATGTAAGAGTTACCACAATGGATGCAGAGTTGGAGTTTGCCATCCAACCCAACACAACTGGCAAACAGCTCTTTGACCAGGTAACCCTTTATGATATGTAATAATCATGGCTAAAATGGATAACATTATAGTGTTATAGATTTCTGTTCATGCTTTCCAATTAATATCTTATATTGATCTAAGCCATACTAATAATCCGCTTGAGCCACCTCTCCTCAATTTAGAAGGAAAGCATTAAATACAAGGACAACTTTCCAAGAGTGGATAAGCAGCCAGGCTTCAGTTGAATTACGTATATCAAACCATCTTGAAATTAATACTATGTTTTATAGATATTCTCAATCATATACTCAAAGAATACAGGAATTACTAAGTGTATTCATTGTATGTTTATATAACTTTAAATATCCTTTAATAATAAATCTAAGATAGAAAATGTAACATTGAAAAATAACTAGACTGCCTTCCTTTCTATCGAAGTAAGGAAGCAGGAGTATGACACAATTCTTTTGAGGAATGGAATCTAATTAGCCACTTTTAAATAAAAATGATTGCATGCTTTCTTTTCTTTTCCCTCCTCCGACAACCAAGACAGCTCAAAAAGTGGTATGTCTTTATTCACAAAGCAGCAAGTAGGTTAAAGACTGTCATTTATGGTAGGTGTATAAGCAAGCACCTTCCTTTCCCTCCTAATCTATTGGGTTTTTTTACTTATGTTTTTGCCTACTTGTACTGGAATTTGTGGAGTCATACTTCAACCTTCATGCTCTCTTTTTCTTCCAGTTCACGAATAGAGAATCAGGGAAACAAGACTTCTAGAAAAAAGAAAAAATGGAATTAAAAAGTGATTTAAAACGGTCTCTTCAATAGTTCACAAGTGTTTCGGGGCAGAAAAGTTTTGGGGACAGGGCAGTCATCTGGCCTCCTCCCCAAGATGTATGGGTGAGTTGCCAACAAGAACTCAACAAGTAAAAATTGTGCCATCTTCTGGTATGCGAAGGCAGCTGCGACTTCTCTTCTGCCAATCTCTGCTACCTCTTGACATGTGGTATTGGGTGGAGGTGATCTGCTGCTGCATAAAGTCTCGTGCCCAGATAATCAGTTTCACCCATTCTGAAGCTTCTCTGAACAAGGGATAAAATATATAGATACAAATTCTCTCAATACCTACTAGATTCTCTCCTTCGAGTTGCCTCAGTTCCTTGCATGGCTTTCAGGTGGCCTCGGCAGTTCTTACAATTAGCCTGTAGATGTTTAAATTGAGAAATTGTTAGCTTGAGTCCCTTGGTTCATTTGCCATGCCTGTACATGAGGGGAGAAATCATTTGGACAGATCCAAAACCCACACATGGCTTCATAGACCCAAATCAATCGCTGAATTGTGCTGTGAAACAAATATGAAGTTTTCAGAGAAAAGGTGTAATATTTCTCTGTGAATATTACTGCCAACAAAGCGAAGTGACACATTCTAAACTAACAGTAGCTTGATTAGTCATCATGGTTATCTCCATGTGGTGTACACTGCAGTAAATTTTGTCCTTTATAGTTATTGCTCAAAGCAAGTTACCTTGTCACAGCATTATCTCTTGTCCGATGATCCTGAGGGTGTTTGAATGTCAGCAAACCCCTTTCTTAGTCAATGTTGGGAAGATTTAATGTGGAAGGCTTTGTTTCCCACTTCAGTATGATACTTTCTCCAAGCTGCTCTTTGTTTCCAGACTAGGGCATTTCCCTTCACTCTCCCTATCTGCTGGTAAATGGGAAGTCCAAGAACTCAGCATCTATGGCTTTCTCCCTGCTGTCACGAAGCTCAGTGAAGTCCTCCCTTATCCCACCTACATGATTCTGTTTTAACAGGCATCTCTCCATCACCACAAATTTTTTGTCTCATCCATTTGGAGGCCAGACTGGAGGTGAAAGGCTAATTTTGTGGGCCTTAACTAACCTGCTTTTCCCCCACTTCTTACTTCATAGGCGACACCGAACAGCATGAAGTATGTTTGTTAGCCACAAACTGATTTTTGTCAAGTTCTCAGAATTTACCGCTGAAGCTCCTGGACAAAATAGTGTATTCCCAATTCAGGAAAAATTTGGGGTTTTACTCACCCCCATCTCCTCAAGTTATAGCCTCATCCTCCTTGCCAGATATCTCAAAAGTCCTCTACTAAGTTTCCCAGGGAAGACCCAGTGAAATCTATTTATTTGGTTGCCTAATAGAGAATTCTTGTTCTGAAACTTTGTGTATTGATTTGTTGAAGTACGAATCCATAGCTCTGAGCAGCTTTTTTTAAACACTTGTTAAATATGCATTATAAAAGTCAAAATATGTAATAGTGTCCCTACAGCCTGAAATAAAAATTAGCTGAAACCACAGTAATAATTGTAAAAGCCCTATGTTATAGGGGGATCTGGCATCGATCTCTGTATTTAGGGCTTGTCTACATTACCCGCTGGATCAGCAATGGTCGATTTATCGCATCTAGTGTAGATGCAATAAATCAACCGCCAAGCGCTCTTCCGTCGACTCCAATACTCCACCAGGCGAGAGGCACAGGCAGAATTGACGGGAGAGCATCAGCTGTCGACTTACCGTGGTGACTTCACTGCGGTAAGTACATCTAAGTACGTCAACTTCAGCCACTTTATTCATGTAGCTGAATTTGCATAACTTAGATTCCACCCATGCACCCCGCAGTGTAGACCAGGCCTTAGATTCCTAAATGCTTCCCATTATTAAAAGATTCTTATGATATTTTCTACTTTTTGAGAAGGTCTAGCATCCAATTTTTGCAGCAGGGCTTTGTTCTTCTGCAAGGGAAAGCCATGGGGCCAGGGAGGTGCATCCAGCTTCATCCCATGAAATTCCACTGAGATTTATCTGAGTTACTAGCTGATGAAAATCACCATTTCTTTGCTATGGCATGTGTTGTTACTGCTTAATTTTAACAGAATGTATAAAGCTTTGGGCAGCTGGAAGAACACATGCACTGGGCTGTCTGAAATAATCTCTCGTTGAATACTACTCAGTGAGGGAAAACTTATGGTACTTAACAAAATAGAGGACACGTAAAGGGTGTCCCAGAATAGAGGGGGATGGCAGAGCCTTGTTTGTGCCCTTAGAGACATCCGATGGAGCAGGAAGGATTCAGAGGGCTAAAACCCTGAACATTCTCAGACTAGGCCCCCACAACAGTGACAGCATGCACTGCAATTGGAACCCCTGGGAACAGAGACTTAGTCTGACTGCTGCCAGAGCAGCTGTCCTGGTGGTGGGGCATAGGTGAGAATTGGGCCAGGTTTCCCCCGACTCAGTGCATGGACCCAGTTACCCATCACTCTTGTGAAGCCATCATCTGGGGTAGGAGCCGATCTCTCAAGGTGTAGAGTGCCAGGCTGGGCTACCCTGGCAGCGTCCATGGCCCAGCACAGCCCCAACAATCCATCAGTCCCTTTGGGGGCATCACATATAGCAGGAGCCCCTGACATTCTGGAGCAGGTCAGCAACTCCTGGGGTAGAGGTGAGTACAAATTCCTGGAAATCAGGACAGCCTGAGTTCTAGACTTAAATCTTCTGCTGACTGATGTTAATAAGTCTGTATTATGCATAATGCTTATTATTAACCATGTCTGATAATCAACTGAGAGATTACACTAGCTGGGACTAAAGTGCAGATCTCTAACATTGCAGACCTGTAGCTCATCCACTTAGCCACAGTTCCTTTCAGAAAAAGCCTGCCAAACCTTTATTCTTGGCTGTGTGGTCTGGAATATAGGGATACTTATGCATAGGTAATCTACTGAGAGAAGTATTATTAACCCCATTTTACAGATGGGGAAACTGAGCGACTTGCCTGAGGCCAAACCTTTGAATCAGTAGCAGAGCCAGGATTAGAACTCAACCTCCTGCATCCCAACTCTATTCATTCGTCCAGACCACAGTGCTTTACTAGCACAGGTGCTGAGTATAATTTCCATTGACTTCAGCTGCAGTTGTGAGTGCTTATCAGCACTTCTTAAAATCAGGACAAAAGGGTTCAGGTTTGGCACCCAGAAAGTGAAGAACACACAAATAGGGGCCATCTACCAAAACTTTAATTTAAGTTACTTGCTCAGCAGCATATTGGAAGTCTATAGCAGAGGAAGGGATAGAACTGAGTTATCACTTGTGGCATTCAACCCTTACAAGACCATGCTTCTTTTTTCTTGCATACCCTGCTTCATTCTTTACACACCTCCCAGTTTCTAAAGCAAATGAGACAAGGGTCCAACAGACACCAGCTTTGATCACTACAGAACTCTGATTCTGTTCCCTGAGCAGTGGCCATCCTGTGTGCTGACCAGGGTCAGATAGAAAAAAATGATATGGTGATAATTAGACTTATCAGAGTGCATGTGCAGAGGGGAGCAGAAGTAAGGTTGTACGGGCATCCTTAATTATGGAATTATCTCACTGTCAAGTGTTTTATTTTGCAAAGTAAACAACATTCTTTGAATGTGGGCTTTTTGTGTATATGTATGTAATTCTATTTACCTCAGACGGATCTGAACACTTCCTTAAAACATAAGCTCCTGCAGTAGATTGGCTGCTACCAGAGTCCCATTTGGGTATTTTTTATTTGAGCTTACTGATTTGATCCTTTGGCAATAGAGTCAAAAATATCTCCAGATGTTGAGGAAGGAGAGTTGTGTTAAACATTTTACTCCTCTCCCTAGTACATGAGGAACCAAATAGAACAGAGCAGAAGACTTTATGGGGAGAATGTCCAAAATCACTAGTTGATTTTTCAAGCTTCAGAGCTCTGGCTTAGATATCTCACAGCTACAAGTGAGACTGGATCTTTTCTTTGCCTAGAGAGGGAAAAGTTCAGACTTCTAGCAGCATCAGTATATGACAGCCCAATAGTGTGTGCAAGGATCTGCAACTAGCATGTATCTCGAATTTGTGAATCTTCAGTAATGAGATATGATCGGGGAGTTGTGACATGAATGCAAAATGAATAATATCTCATATCTTGGTGAAATAGGTTTCACTTTACCACTGCCAAAACTTGAATCTTTACTGTCTCTGCATTTCAGTAAACCACCTAATCAAGAATGCTGGAGATTACTGTTGTCCTTACAAGTCCTTACATCTATGTGGGCCAGCCTTTAAATTAGCTTATAGGAAGTTGATTGTGGTTCCCCTGTTGCACTGATTTGAAAAGCTGTCCCATAGTAAGTTTGTTCTAAACTATTTCCCAATTGAGGTTAATGAACCTATGGGGTTATCCTTACACTCAGAGGATGAACTTGGATCAAGGTAACTTACTGCTTTAGGCCAATCATAGAATCATAAACAATTAGGGTTGGAAGAGACCTCAGGAGGCCATCTAATCCAACCTCCTGCTCAAAACAGGACCAACCCCTCCCCTTTGACAAGCCGGGCCTTAAAAGGACTTTCCACCACCTCCCTAGGTAACCCATTCCAGTGCTTCACCACCCTCCTAGTGAAATAGTGTTTCCTAATATCCAACCTAGACCTCCCCCACTGCAACTTGAGACCATTGTTCCTTGTTCTGTCATCTGCCACCACTGAGAATAGCTGAGCTCCATCCTCTTTGGGAACCCCCCTTCAGGTAGTCGATGGCTGCTATCAAATCCTCCCTCACTCTCCTCTTCTGCAGACTAAACAAGCCCAGTTCCCTCAGCCTCTCTTTGTAAGTCATGTGCCCCAGCCCCCTAATCATTTTCGTTGCCCTCTGGTGGACTCTCTCCAATTTGTTCACATCCTTTCTGTAGTGGGGGGCCCAAAACTGGATGTGGCCTCACCAGTGCCAAATAGAGGGGAATAATCACTTCCGTCAGTCTGCTGACAGTGCTCCTATGAATGCAGCCCAATATGCCATTAGCCTTCTTGGCAACAAGGGCACACTGCTGACTCATATCCAGCTTCTCATCCACTGTAATCGCCAGGTCCTTTTCTGCAGAACTGCTGCTTAGCCAGTCGGTCCCCAGCCTGTAGCAATGCATGGAATTCTTCTGTCCTAAGTGCAGGACTCTGCACTTGTCCTTGTTGAACCTCATCAGATGTCTTTTGGCCCAATCCTTCAGTTTGTCTAGGTCACTCTGGACCCTATCCCTACCCTCCAAGCAAAGCTTCTGACATCTAAAATTTTTCAGAAAGCAATCAGTTGTATTTGTCTCTAGATAAATGGATGATTCCATTGTGTAGCTTCTAAAAGGCTGGTATTAGTCTTCTGGTTTAGTTAAAATTAAGACATTCTACTTCTTGCATTTTTGGCTAGGGCATCAGCAGAGATCTGGGAAGTGGCCAGTAAGACAATGCCACTGACATCACTTGGAGCGCTCTCCTCCAACACTAGTACTGCTAGCCATATCCATTGGTTATAGGATGCAGGAAGAGGAGACATTAAACAATGAATTACTTACCAATAATCATGTCTGTTGTCATCTTTCCTCCCCATCCTAATCCCATTGTCTTCTTCTCTTGTTGTTTGGATTGTCTTTCACTAAAAGAAAGCAGTTATTTGGCCTACATGTTCTTAACTTGAGTGAGAGACATATCACTTCATGCTGACTGGTTGTGTATGGAGGAAGATATTATTATAATTAAGAGTAAGCTATTCCTTCTTGCCCTGTCTTGTATACAAATCTTTTATGGGTTTATTTGCCTAAGCTGGTTGCTCACAAAATCTTGCTGTATATTGTATCCGAATCTGAACTTGTGTTTGAACCATTACACCCAAATCCAGGTGCCCTTCAGGTTATTGATTTAATGATTCTTTTACTTTCAGGTGGTGAAAACAGTTGGTCTGCGTGAAGTCTGGTTTTTTGGGCTGCAGTATGTGGACAGCAAAGGCTATTCAACTTGGTTGAAGCTGAATAAAAAGGTAAAATATTCTTGATTGTTCGGATGAACTTTCAATTTGAAATAGTTTATATGCAGGCTTGCTATTTGTATATATTATATTACAAATTGTAATATAATTAATGGTCAGATTTCTTTAAAGATTAGTTCAGCTCAACTTTTTATAAACCAGTGGAATCTTACTGTACAATTGTATCAGCATTTTATTTGACTCAGATGAAGATGTGTTTTCCTGTACTTCAGTTACTGTGGTGATTTGTACATTAAAAAAAACTCTCATATTTCATTATCCTTGATCACAAACGAGCTTTCTTCCTCTGTCCCTTTCATACAGCAGAATTTATTTTTGGGGAAGAAAAGTTAGGAATAAGTTTTAAAAAGCAATGTAGTATGAATATGGCTATGGAATTTCCCATTTATATTGCTACCTATGTTAGGCCAGGATTTTCAAAAATGGGTGCCATCAGAGGTGCTATTTCAAACGGAGGCAAATGCCTTTTGGTATTAATTTTAGCCTAGAATGCCTTTCATTTCATGTTTTAGAGAAACTGCCAGCCCTGCACGGCGCAGTGATTCTGGTTTTTTTAGGAGCAATCCTCAGATGTAGAGCTGGGTGGGAAATGATTTGCTCATCTCATGAAAACTTTTTTGAGATTTCAAAAATTTTCCTAGTTCACATCAGAATTAAAAAGACCTTTCCAGTTTCTTTTCTGGGGGTGGAGTGGGAAAGACAGATATCCACCCCAGAATAACCAGTAACCTGGTGATTAGTTGCCGGCCAAAGACTTACACTCACTTGGGATGTGGGAGATTCAGCTGTAAGGGACTGGAGTGCAGGAGGTCTGGCTGGGCTGGATAATCCCTAATGTGTGGTGGTAGGTGAGCAGGGGTTGGAGGAGTCGCTAGAATCAGGCTGAATAAACAAGAGTTAGGGTCAAAGTCAGGCCTGGGTTGGAGACTGGAGATCAGAGGTAGGATCAGGCTAGTGTCAGGAGGAAAGAGTCAGGGTCAGAATCAGGCTGGGATCAGAGGTAAGCTCTGTAGTCACAGCAGGCCTGAAGTCTGTGGTGTTGCCTAGACAGCTTCCTGAGGCACCCTTCAAGGTTAAATAGGGTGGTTGGCCAATCAGAGGACGCAGGGTAATGTCACTCTGGCTCCCTTGGGCAGTACGACTTGTGGCACTTACTCTCCATGGTGCTCCCTGGCTGTGTTTCTGCATGGCATTGTGGGAATGTCAGCTGTGCTAGGCTCTACTGACCTGGGTTCTAGTGCTCACATCCTTACAGTGAGTGTCCTAACCACTAGCCTATTGGCTATTCTGCGTGACTTTCTCTTCATATCTCCTGTCATATAAATAAATATTCATTGAGCCAAAATTGATTCCATTGGGGCACTCACCTGCTATGTGGGAGACTCAAGTTCAAGTCCCTGCTCTGGCTATTCTGGAATGGCTTTCTCTTTGTGGTTTTGTCCAGTAATTCCCTCCTGAACCTTGAGGGCATATCTATACTGCAATGAAACACCCATGGCTCCATGTCTCAGAGCCTGGGTCAATTGACTCAAGCTCATAGTGCACGTGCTAGGGACTTGGGTTCTGAGACTCATTCTCCTTGTGGAGTTTGAGTCGGGGATCCAGCCTGAGACTGAATGTATACACTGCAATTTTTAGCCCTGCAGCCTGAGCCCTACAACCCTGAGTTAGCTGACCCAGGGCAGCCATGATCTTTTATTTCATGTAGATGTTCCGTGAGAAACCTTGAGAAACCTTTAGTCAAATCTGGCATGTTCCTGTGAAAAGTCATGGGTTTGACAAGTGTGCATTTTCCAACACAGAATTAAGTTGAAAAATTTTTCCAACTAGCTGTACTCGGAGGTTGCCATTTATTCAGCCTTTGTCCCACATTCTGGTAGGCATGATGAACTGAATCTGTTCACCTGGAAGGTTATCTAGGAGATTTCAAACTCCCAGAAGCTCAGTTTCATATAAATAATTGTTTTAAAGCCTACAGTTCTTTTTGGTTCGTTCTGGTAGCTTTCTTCCAATGCTTGAGGAATCTAGGACTTAATGGATAACTTGGCAGCAACGTTCTATTTTTGTCTCTAGGTAGGAATTAAGCAAAATATAGTCTTGGGAGGCAACTTACCTTTTGGAATAGGCAATTTACTAGAATTTTCTCTTGTCAGCTCACTTGATGAGAAGTAAATACTCTAGATAACCCATGTCATGGTAGTTCTTTCTGAACTTTCAGTTTGTAGTGGACATAACATTTTAAGAATGGAGTACTTTTCAGGTCTGTCTTCATTAGAAGCACGTATTCAGTGTCTTTTGCTTTGTCTTAAAAGTTGAAGAAGAGAACTGCAGCTGAAGGATGCATTTCTGATACAGTGATGAAATAATTGCCTTTATACGGTCCTGCTATCTCCCTTGATTCTGAGAGCACTTTAGAAAGCAAGACCTATTGAGCCATTTAGGCACTATCATACTACAAATAATAAATAATGTTGTGACTCTCCTTGATCATTGTGTTCCCCAGCCCCAGCTGGCTCTGGTTCATCAGTAAAATATAAAAATATTTGAAAATTGTCTATATCTTTGAATGGACATAATATTATTATGTTGGAAATTTAAATTTGTTTGTCATATATTAATTAGGCAGATTCTACTGCAAAGTAGTAGAACTAGAACTTTTTTTCTTTTATAAAAGTGTCCATACAGATTCTTCAGGGGGGGAAAAAAGAGGTGGGACTACGTATTTCCTTAACCATTAGGTACTCTTTACTTTTAAGCCAGTTTGCACACACTTTTGGGCAACCTCCAGTTTACTGAACTTTAGCTAAGAACTTGTAGGGTGACAATTGGTCTTTACAAATGAAATCTAGGGTATTTTATTGTAAATATTTTTAAATTACTACATATATATTTGAGTTAAATGTGGATGGGGTTGATTGGATGTAGGTGTAAATAATAATAATTAATAAGAACAATAATAAAATAAAAATGCAAAAATCATAATTTTAGCTTAAAATAAGTTTTCACCATGACCTACTATTTTAATTATGTGCATTTTTTAATTAAAAATGTTAACATCTAGTAAAACACCAAATCAGAGCCAAATATAGATAGTAATGGAAGTCTTGCTCGAGAGCAGGCAGGCCAGGATGAAAAAGACCATGAGTGAAATCCTGGCTCTATTTCAGTCAATAGCAAAAGTTCTACAGATTACAATCCATAACTTCTGTGGACAAAAAATGTCTCAAGCATGGTTCTTGTCACAGAAATCGCAGACATAACAAGCATCTGGTCTTAGGCATACATAATGCAGTCATCTTTTGGATCCATAGTTCTCAATTTAGGTATTTCCTTATTTACATTCCTCAGAAAAGGACTGTAAAACATAAACCCAAATATTTTTAAAATTTGGGATGAATTTTATTGAGATGAGAAGGGGAAAATCTACAGATTTGTCTCATGTCCTGCAAGCAGTTAAGCACATTTAACTTTTATGCAGTAAGAGTAGTTCCATAGAGCTCAGTAGGACTACTCACAATGCATAAAGTTAAGCATGTGCTTACACGTGAAGGATTGGGGCCTTTGACAGTGTTTTTTCTGAACATTTCTATTACCATTTGCTACATCTGCAAATTTTACTTTACATTAATTTTAACCTGTTTGTCTCAGCAATGGTTAGTATTGAAATGTAAATAGGACCAAGGAAAATAAGTAAAAATCAGTTTATTCATGTCATATTGGTGATAAAAGCAAAATTTTCTTATGCCTTCTCAATCCATTGCTAGCTTCAAGCACTCAGCCGCTGACCTCTCAGTGATCTGCTGCATACTATCTATCCATCTTCTCTCTGGTCATCCCCTGCTATGCTGACCTACCACCATTCTTCCATGATAACTTTCTTGGGTTATTTTCATCTCTATGCCTGATTTAACTGGGAATTGGTCCTGCTTCGAGCAGGGGGTTGGACTAGATGACCTTCTGGGGTCCCTTCCAACCCTGATATTCTATGACTCTATGATTCTATGTGACCAAAGTACGTAAGCTTGCGCCTGTTGATTTCTGAGAGCAAATTCTGCTTCTCTCCAACAATACTTTTAACATAAGCATTCATCATCTTTTCCATCCAGGAGATACACAAGAGTCTTTGCCAGCACCATATCTCAAAAGCTTCAGGGTTTTTTTTTTGTCGGTTGCCTTAATTTTCAATGATTCCCATCCATAAGACACTGTGGAAAAAGTTAAGCTTTTCACCAATCAACTTTCATACATTTTGAGGTGCCACATTATTTCCAAACTTTTGTAAGGGAGGTGATGGCTGAGCAAACCATTCTTAGTCATTTTCAAATTTCTTTGGACAGCCTCTTTGGTGGGATATGTATGATCCCAGATAACTGAATTAATCTGTTGCCTCTGTCACTTGATTGTTAATTGTGATATCCACTGGCATCCTTTTTTGTTAATAATGTCAAAGTGGATGGATTTACATTTCACCTCATTCAGGGATAGTCCATGATTCTCACTATTTTTACAGACTCCCAACTTTTGTTGCATTGCATTGATAGTTGTGGCGAAGAGCGTCCTGTCATCAGTGTATCTGAGGTTAGTTAAGAGGTGTTGATCAATGGAAATCCCAGCTCCATCCACTTTGTCAAAATCTTCCAGGGCTTGTCTCAGAATAAATTCTGCATACATGTTGAAGAGGCTTAGGGATGGAATACACTCTTGGCTCATACCCTCCCTGTCACATGACCAGGATGTGGACAGTAATGCCTAGTGGTTGGAGCAGGAGTCAGGCCTAATGATCAGAACAGGAGTCACATCTGGTGGTTAGATCAGGAGTCGGCAGCCAGGAATTGGAGCCCATGGTTAGAGCAGGAGCTGGAGCCAAGGGGTCAGAACTGGGAGTGGGATTCCAGATGTCAGACATGAGGAATTTGAGCTGAGGATCAGAATTCAGTTACTTGGAGTGAGGCAAGGCAGGGGGAAGGCTGGGGTTGAGCCCAAGGTGGGAGCTAGGCTGGGAACAAGTGGGCAAAGGGGCTGTCATAACCACCAATGAATCTTTCAGGAGCCACCTAACTACTGCAGCTGCTGGGCTTAAGAGCTGGTCTGCTGCCGCCTCAAACCAATCGGGTGGTGTAGCCACTTAGGCAGCTTACTGCAGGCTAGTTGGTCTCATTAGGTTGCCTGGATACTGGCTCTGCTGCAGCCTCTGATTCCTGACACGGCCCAGTGGAAAACAACTAGTTGTTCCCTGCTGCTGCTTTCACCATGGTCTATTGTTGATGGTACAGACTTGCCAGGAGTTCAGTAAGGTGCTTTGGAATCCCCATGTCTGCCAGTATCCTCCAAAGATGGTCATGTTGGATGGAATCAATTGCTTTTGAGTAGTCAGTGAAACACATGATCAGTGAGTGACTGTACTCCCTGTATTTTTCAGTGACGTGACAGATGTTTGCGATTTGATCATGCATGCCTCATCCTTCTCTGAAACCAACTTGTCGTGGTTGTAGTTCTGCTCCTATCCTTCATTTCATGCGATTCTGGATTACGTAGAGCAGAGCTTAGCTTACATGCAATATCAGGGAGATAATATGATTGTTACTACACTGTTACGTCACCTTTTTTGGTAGGGCCAAAGGATTCCCTTCATTCAGACATCCAACCAATTTCTAGTCATCCATACATCACTGCAGATTTAACAGCTCTGCTGGTATGTTATCTAACCCTGGTTCTTTCCCAACCTTCATTTTCATAATAGTGTACAGCATTTCCTCTTGTAGGATTGATGGCACTAGCTCTGTACTCTCCTTTCTGTTGCTCTGTATTGTAAGAGGCATACAGATGGACACAGTAATCTCCATTAGCATTTGACATCATCTTCACTGAGGACTCTGCCTTCATGCTCATTTGTTGTGTTCAATTGTAGGGGAAACTTTTTGTTAATAAGTCTGACCAATGTAAATATACCTTTTATATTGTTACTCTTTGTAACTTTCATGTTCCATGCATTTTGCCCTTATGTATTTGCTCTTGTCTCATCTAGTCTGCTTTTGGATCTGTCTGCTTAGTTCCTTATGCCCTCTCTGATGTTCTTCTGTCTCCAAGCCATTCTCTTTCACTCGGCATCATTTTTTCATCAGCTCAAATGCCTTCTCGGTTAACTATGGTGTAGTCTGACATAGATTTTTCAGAATGTGTGCTGTGGATGCTTTGAGCATGATAATTTTCATTTTATTCCAAAGTTCATTTGGGTTGTTCTTTCACCTGTGACATGCCTCAAACCCATTCTGGACAGAAGTCATGTATTTTAGTTGATTTTAGACAAGTCCAGATGTATCAGAGCGGCTGAATGTCTTAAATGTTAATGTAATGTTTGAGGCTAATGTTGATGATCTGACCCTCAGTCTGCACTTGGGAAAGTCTTTGTCCATTACTCACTCTCCAGCATTGCTGTATCATTATATAGTCAGTTTGGTTCTTTGTCGTGCCTTCTGATGACTTCCATGTATATCAACTTCTAGGATGTTGGGTGAAAATAGAGTTTGTAATGACCAGGCAATTAGAGCAGCACAATTCAACTAGATGTCCTCCTCTCATTTTATAGACCACCAAAACATTGTTTCCTATTACTTCTTTGAGACCCTACACTTCCAACTTTCACATTCAGGTCCCCGATTACAAGGGTGATATCTTTGCTTGGTCTATTAATAAGTGTCTCTTCCAGCCGTTCGTAGAATTCAGCAATCTGCAGCAGCAGCTGTGATAGGAACTTAAACCTGTACAATCAACATACTGACTGCCTTTGCTTGAAGGTGAATAGTGATGATTCTGTCGCTGATTGGGTTGTATCCAAGCACAAACTTTGTCTCCTTAGATAAGTTAAGTGCCTCTCCATATTCTCTCTTTTTCTCAGATCCTGACTGTAGTACACTGTGTATCTATCCATAGTCATGAAATTACCCCTACCATTCCATGAGAGCTCTGAGATTCCACATATATCTATCTTACATTTTTCCAGTGATTTGGCCAAAGTGGTGAGATTGCCTTCATGCATACTCCTCACATTCCATGTTCCATTCCATCATTCTGATGATTTATCTATGAAGGTTCAGGTCATTCTTTTCCTTAGTGTAAATATCAGGCACTATACATCCCAAAGGAAGTACAGTGCTTGACCACGAAGGTCAGGCTGCATTGATGCTTGCCACCATGACAGTAGACAGTGCCACCTTTGATTGGCTGGTGACAGGTGTTAAGTGACATTCAGGTAACTTGGCAAACCTTAGGAAGTCCAATGGCTTCGGATGGATGAGCACTGGAGGTGGGTAGTGGGAGCAGCACTGGAGGAAACATCATCAGAAAGTGGAAGAGTTAAATCTATAGATTTAACCAAAGCAGCCATAAACTGGAGGGAAACCTACTTTCTCCCACAAGAACTATGATGATAGAACAAAGACAAAACATTGATCTATGTATGGAGCTGGGTAGTGAGACCTCCCAGGCCAGAAGGCATGATAGATTATACTGGGAAGGAGGTTCCAGCCATTAAGTGTACAGATTTTGATTATGATGGTGATGTATTGAATCCTTTGGGGATTCCTGATGTTTGCACCAAGTAGAGCCAAGTGGAGCAGAAATCTCTGCACAGAAATACAGCTTTTGCCAAAATGCTAAGTAGGCATCTATTAATTGAGTTTATAAAGTAAATCTGTGTAGAAATGAAAGGTGGTATTATATATAGTATGTTAATGACTTGTAGCAAAATGAAGTGATTGTTGGAATCGGATTATACCCTCGGACATCAGGAACAAGCATTTTTGGCACATGTATAGCAGTAGACTAAAGGTTTTAAAAAGAACCTGATTCTCTATGCCATAAAAAAAAGTAGATTCAGGAGTGAGTGTGCCACAATTCTTCTTTGAGTGATGGCCCTGTAGTGCTCCACTTCAGGTGTTGGTGCATTCCTGTGCCTTTGATTGGAGAATTTCAGCAGCAGTGCCCGTCCAGGTCATGCATGTGCAGTCCCTGTCTCGTGGCACTGTTGGCACCTCACCTAGCGCATGCACAACCCAACCCCCTCAGTTCTTTTTCAGCTGTGCTCTGCCTGAAATAGAGCTCCCAGTAGTGTCACAAAGTTAGCTCGTTTCACGTTAAAATAGTTTACTTAGCATAGTTTTTAAGCTTAGCAGTTCAGTTACTTACTTTTTTCCCCATTTTTCTTCCTAGTTTAAAAAAAAAAGTTTTTCCTAGACTGGCTAAGTTCATCCATGGGGTGAACCACCATCTTTTCAGTTATGCCTGGTTCACCAGGCTTTAAGTGCTGCCTGTCATGTCAAGACGCCATGCCGGTACCAGACGGACACTCGCGGTGTGTCCGCTGCTTGGGTGAGTTGCACATCCCTCAGAAATGCGCTCACTGCAGCATCCTAAAGGCTCAAGCTTGGAGGGACAGGGATCTGTGCCTCAAGCTCATCTTAATGGAGAAGTCTCTGCACCCAGCTTCAGACGTCAGCCAGCAGTCTACCTCTGGAAAAATATTTCCAGAGACTTCACCCTCTTCTCAGAGGAAGGCTCATTCTTCTAAAAAATCAATGAGCAAACAAGCAGCAACTTCTCCTCAGAGAGACCGGACCAAAAAGAAGTGATCTCCAGCTCGGTCTCTCTCCTTGATACCGACTGCACCACGGCTGAGTACCTATGAAGCACTGGGATCCTCCAGCAGTGCCTGCACAGTGGCCTTTGCCAATCCCCAGCGATCCTGTGCAGAGTCAAGAGGCAAGAGCAAGCCTACCTCCTCCACCATCGACACCGCTGAAGATGGCACCAAGACCTCCAACACAGGCTATGCCTGCTCCACCAGCTTCCTCAGGACTGATGAGTGCATCGACAGTGATGCCATTGGTACCAGCAACTCTACCACCAAAACCATCAGCACAGTCGACTGTGATACCAAAATTGTCGGCACCAAGATCTTCAGTGCTGAAGCCATGGCACCACCCCACTTCCTTCATCAGAAAGACCTATTAGTATTGGTGATGCTGGACTCACCGTTTTTCGGCACCAACGGCTCTGTGGTGCACACAGTACTGAAACAACCCATCTGTCCAATAGTCCCTCCATTTTCCAGCATGGAGGAAGAGGATTTTTTTTCCTCACACCACTCCTCACCTATAGAACCGGACCCAACCCCTTGACCTCTGTGATTGAGGCCTCATTATAGGCATGACATACAGCCATGGTACGGGCACTTTTGGATGGCCTCACCCATGCCATTGCTCACATAATGGCCTTACTGGGACCCCTAGGCCACCTATGGAAGGCAGTACAGCAGGCTCCCCATTTTCTATAGGAAGGGGATTAGATTGACGTTGCAGGCATCTAGGGTGGTGGGGGGCAGAGTTCAACGAGGCAGTTGTCAGTGGGAGGAGAGCATAGAGCAAGACACCATGCCACCTACTAACAATTCCTCCTCTTCCCTGGACGAGGATTATACCAACACCGGAACTCCGTTCACAGGAGGTTCGTCAGGTTTATCCTGTGAACAGACCATTATTAATACGAGGTCCTACCTTTCGGCCTTTCCACAGTGCCTCAAGTTTTCTTTAAAATTCTTACAGTAGTAGTGGCACACTTGCGCAAGCAAGGAGTATTAATATTCCCCCTACCTGGACGACTGTTTACTAAAAGTACCCAACCCAGCAGATGCTGTCAACATTACTTACAGGGCGATTGCCCTTTTCCAGAATCTGGCGTTACAGATAAACACACAAAAAATTGACTTGAAAACCCGTTCACCAGCTAGACTTCGTCAGGGCCCATCTCGACACCCTGAAAGCCAAAGCGTCATTACCAACCAACAGGTTTATTATTATGACCAACCTCATCTCTTCAGTAATGAACAGTCCACACATATCAGCACACACCTGCCTTCAACTCTTAAACCACATGGCTGCAACCACATTTGTGGTACGACGTGCATCTCCACATGCGCGATCTTCAAGGCTGGCTCAGAACCATCTACATGGCACACAAACATGGCCTAAACAGACATCTTACGATGCCAACCAAAGTCAAAGATTCTTTACACTGGTGGACGTAACCCAACAACTTGTGCATGGGGATTCCTTTTTCTCGGGATCCACTCTCTATGATACTCACTCCTTGATAGGCTGGGGGAGTTCATCTGCAACACCATACAATTCAAGACAGGTGGTCTCCCTCCAAAACATACTTACACATAAATCTGTTAAAACACTGTGCAGTTTGCAATGCGTGCCTCCCCTTCCTGCCATTGATAACGAGACTATACAGGTAAAGACCGACAACATTGCTTGCATGTTTTTTATATAAATCGACAGGGAGCAGCCTGATCCCACTCCCTATGCATTGAAGGCATGTCACTGTGGAATTGGTGTATCTGACACAATATCAATTTCTCAGCTTCCTACCTGCCAGGCTATCAGAACATTAGAGTGGATACATTAAGCAGGAAATTTTCTCACAATCACAAATGGGAACTAAACGATGTGGTCCTGCTGAACCTATTTCAACAGAGGGGACCCCCATCTATCGACTTCTTTGCAACATTGCAGATCTACAAGTGCCCACGGTTCTGCTCGAGAACAGTTTGGGATCCCAGTCACTGGGGGATGTCTTCCTCCTCAAATGGGAGGTGCCACTTCTATACGCGTTCCCACCAATACCATATTATTGAGGGTAATAAACAAGATATGAGTGGACAAAGCCAAAGTCATACTGATAGCCCCAACATGGTGCAGACAGACTTGGTGCTCCCACCTGTTGCGGATGGCACTACATGCACCACGCACTCTCCCGCTCCAGCCGGACCTTCTATCAAAGAATGATTGGCAGGTCCACCATCTGAACCCGGAAATACTTCACCTGAAGGCATGGCTCCTACATGGTTCCATCATGACAAACTAACCTGTTTAGCAATACTTTTTTAACCTGTTCCAAACAGAAGGAGGTCAACCACACACCAGACTTACCTTCAGAAATGGAAGAGGTTTGCTATATGGTGCCAAGCCAAGCAAGACAGTTTCCATAACTCTGCCCGTGATATTGGACTACATCTTGGAGTTAAAAAACTTGGGACTATCCACTAGTTTGATCAAAGTCCATCTTGTGATGGAAGGCTATTAACGCCTTCCATCACAAGATTGATGGGATGTCATTGTTTGAGCACCTGATTACCAAACACTTTCTTATGGGCATACAGAACATTTACTCTGAAGTACGCGCACCCACAGTGCCATGGGCCTTGAACCTGGTATAATGCTGCCTCACTGGAGACCCATTCGAACCCTTGAGGCATGCTATCTGATACATCTGTCAATGAAGGTAGCATTTTTAGTAGCCATTACATCAGCCTGCCATGTGGGTGACTTAGGGGCTCTCATGGCTTACCTACCTTCTACCGTTTTTTTCCCCAAGGACAAGGTCACCCTAAGACCACATCTTATTTATACCTAAAATATCTTCATCCTTCCACATAAATCAACCAATCCACCTTCCTGTATTCTTTCCCAGGCCTCATGAGAACACATAGGACTACATACCCAGGGCATTAGACTTGCACTAGCGTTCTACCTCAATAGAATTGAGCCTTTCAGAAAATCCCCAAGGATGTTTGTCTCCACTACCAAACGCTCTAAACACTATGCAATCACCCAGAGCTCAAGATTGAATGCACTACTAGAGCTAACATGATTTTTTTCAGATTATCACAGTGAGAAACTAAAATTACCATAAGCCTTCAGTAAATTTAATGAGGCCTTAAGTAGTCTTTGAAAGTTGTCATGTGCCTAATTAAATTGAAATTATTCATAGTGCTGTGTGACTCTCAAGTCATTGCTACGGCTATGTTTAGTCACAGGTATTTTTAGTAAAAGTCATGGACAGGTCATGGGCAGTAAACAAAAATTCACGGCCCGTGACCTGTCCATGACTTTTACTATATATCCCTGACTCAAACTGGGGGAGAGGGGTGAGTTGGCCCGGGGGGTGCCGTGGGTATTCAGGTGAGGAATGCGGGTGCTTGGAGGATGGGTTGCTGGGACTGGTGCTGGTTCCCTAACCAGCTCCTTGGAAGTGGCGAGCTCCAGCTCCTAGGTCCATGTGCTGCCTGTGCTCATCCCAAGCCCTGGTTCTGCAGCTCCCATTGGCTGGGAGCCACGGCCAATGGGAGCTGCGGGGGTGGTGCCTGTGGGCGGAGGCAGCATGTGGAGCTAGGAGCTGAGGGAGGGGAGTTCCTGTTGCCCTTCCGGGGAGCCCCCCCAAGTAAGCACCGCCCTGCACCCACAGGCCTGAGCCCTCCCACCCCCAAACTCCTGTTGCTGGGCGGCGGGAGAGCCCTAGCTGCTCAGGTGGTTCCCGGGTCAGCCACATGGGTTGCTGCAGAATTCATGGAGGTCATGGAAGGTCACAGAATCTGTGACCTCCTGGACAAACACGGAGCCTTAGTCATTGCTAATAACTGGCTTGCCAGGAAGAGTTGGATTAATCTGTGTTATTGCCAGTTAATTGATTGTTACTAAAGTAAATACACTAAACATAATATAGAGTTTCTTTAAAGTCTTTAATTTATATTTTCAGGTAACACAGCAAGATGTAAGGAAAGAAAATCCTCTGCAGTTTAAGTTCAGGGCTAAGTTTTTTCCTGAGGATGTATCTGAGGAGTTAATTCAGGAAATAACTCAGAGACTGTTCTTCCTGCAAGTCAAAGAAGCCATTTTAAATGATGAAATCTATTGTCCACCAGAAACTGCAGTTCTACTGGCTTCCTATGCTGTCCAAGCTAAGTATGGAGATTACAATAAGGAGATTCATAAACTAGGCTACTTGGCCAATGACAGACTTCTCCCTCAGCGGTAAGTGGGAAACTGCAGCTGCTTTATGGATGCTGCAGAATTGTAAACTTGCTAATGAAACATTTTTTTAGCTTTTAAAATCTGAGTATCAGTTTCTTCAATAATATAATTCATCTTCTCTTTAACGTTAGGCCATATGGTGGTGGTAGTTCTCTGAAGTGAGTTGTTTGTTTTATTGGTAAAATTTAGGAGTAAAGGAGGAGATCGTTTTGGCTTTGAGTAGTGAAGAGTAGGCATCAGAACCGTACAGTTCTTGTGAGAACTGAATTTTTTGTAACTCTTCAGCTATGTCTTGAGGTAACTGCACGTATTTAGTCGAGCAACTTCCTCTGTGTTCCAATGAGTTTATATTAAAGTGATATATAATTCGCTTTCCTACCTTTTCTCTGGAATCAATGCCTTATGTGAATAAATATTGGAAACATCCAGTTTGCAAATCAATAGGGATTTTTTAATAGAGCTGGGCAAAATATTTTGAATAGTTTATTTGCCAAAATATTCAGTTTTGGTAGACCTGAAACTACTAGTGAATTTGACATGAATGTGCCAAAAAATGTTGATGGGGCACTAGTGGTGGTGATGCCCTCCTTATAACTATTAGCCCAATTGTTAAGGCACTAACCTGGGATGTAGGAGACCTGTGTTCAGCTCCAACTGTACGGGGGGATGTCAGCAAACCAGTAAGTGCCTGAAACCACTATCGTTTATTGCTAAAAGCAGCCAAGTCAGCAGGCCATAAAGTGGCCATGTAGAAAACTCAGCTTGACCAAGGCAAGAGGGGAGGGGGTTTCGAGTGCCACAGAAAGGGCAGCTTGACCCCATGTCCTTCCTGATAAGAATTGTGTTGAAGTTGCTGATACATGCATTTTAGAAGAGCAGGATGTGCCCCAGGAATGTCTGTTGGGGCCTCAAGGTTGCAAACTCTGGAAAAACCCACACCTGGTTAATCAGTAATCAGAAGGAGCCTCTTGCTCGCCCATTGGAACTGCTTGCTTAACAAGTTTTCTTTAAGGGATATGTCATTCTATCACTAATGTATAAATAAGGGGGAAAAGTTTGAGGTAGTGTGACTCTTCAGGACTGGACTTTCCCTCTGGATGCATCTTGTTTTCCCCACCTGCCACTGTGCCACTTGAGAGCCACACTCAGCTTCGGTAATTATCTCGGTTTGGGGGTGTTTTACTAACCTGTTGTGGATGTGTGTAAGTGCTTGAGACTAAGTAAAGTTTAGCTTTAAGAGAAAGCAGTCGTGTTGTCCTGTTTGTGCCGGCCATCTATTGGTCGGATGGCTGTGGCTTCCCTGATTTGTTTCCTGACACCACCTCACACAGAGTAAAAGTTACCAAGAACTTTGGGTTGAAAGAACCCTGGGTAACACCCCCTTTGCCTGATGTGGAGAAGGGATATGAACTTGGGTATCTACATTGTAGGAGTATGCTCTAGCCACTGAGCTATGGAATATGCTAGCGTTGGTCTCTTTGCCTCTCCTGATCAAGTTTCTTCACTTTCTAAAAATAATTAAGTAGTTCTTGAAGCAGCGATGTGAACTTCTCTCTCACATCCTTGGTGAGTGCCTTAACCATCAGCTTACAGATATTCTGACCCTTTCCCTAGCCCAGTGACTGTATTGTTGTTCATATACTCCTGGAGGAATTTTGCGCCTCTGCGCATGCGCAGAATTTGTGTCTCCCACAGATTTCTTTGCTTCCCCACAGAAAAATGACTTTCTCACAGGAAAGCAAAGGGAAGCCACAAGAGCAGTCATGTGACCCTCCCCAGCAATATGTTTCAGGTGCCCAGGGCAGCTGGCAGAGGCAATCACTGTGGGGCAGGGACTGGTGGCTCCTACCCTTGCACTGGGCTGGGCTGGTGAGGACGGAACTTCCTTTCTCTGCACAGCATCCAGGGCCAGGTCAGACCCACCCCCAGATTTCTCCCCCAGCTACAGGATGCTCTGCAAACTCTTCCCTGCTTCCTGCACCCATCGCTCCTCAGCTGCAGGGAGAGGGATCCCTATACAGGGAGCTGCTCCCCCTTCATACCCAGACCGTCCTGCCGAGCCTCACCCCCCGCATTCAGAACCTCCTTCCGATAAGCCCTGCTCTCCCTGCACCTGGAGCACCCTAACAAGCCACCCGGATCCCCAGCCCACTTCCCCAGTATCTGGACCCCGCCTCCCACTGAGCCCCAACCACCTTCACCTGTACTCCCCTGCAGAGTCCCATTACTGTTGCACCCAGAACCTCCCAACTAGTACCTGTGCATCCAGATCCCCCCCTCCCACACCTGGATCCCCCACTAAGCCACCTGCACCCAGATTTCCCCGCACAGAACCCTTTTAACCCACACTTGGATCCCCCCTCACGCTAAGCCCCTCCACACTTGGATCCTACATTGCTGAGCCTGCCTGTCTACACCTGGTGCATCTGGTGTGGGCAGGCAGCCTCTCCACTGAGTCTGTGTCCTGGAGGCGAGCTGCATAGTGATCTCCTACCTCTGCGTGGCCTGTGCTCCCCAGTGCCATGGTGGAGCCTCCACATTTATTTGACAAATAAGATTTGCAGAATTTTAAAATAATTCTGTGCAAAATTTTTAATTTTTTGGCGCCGAATGCCCTCAGGAGTAATTCATAGTGGCAACTCATAGTTATTCAGAATGACAATGTTTCATTCTCCCCAGAACAGATGTTTTTGATTCATCAAAATTTTCCAGTGTGTGTTTGATTGTTTGAGCTGAACAGAATACTTGTTCTCATTTTTCAGAACTACCAGTGAACTGAAAAATCAGTTATTTGCCTGATTCTTTTCCTTATTTCACATTTATTTTTCATCTCTTGAAATTTTGGATTTTTTCTGGTACTTCTTCCCCTTTTTTGTAATTTACGTTAAGTTACTTAACATTTTTATAAAAACATATTTTTCCAAAGAAATCTAAATGCTTTCTAATAAAAACACAAGGCTAAACAAAGTTTAACAATCTAAAAAAAGAGAGAGCTTCTCCTGGCATCCTACCTAAAAACTTACAGCCTGTTGAGATTGAGATTATAATATGGTTTCTGAGCATGTCTATAGCATTGTGTTTTCCTGTACATATTAGCAATCAAAAAGTATTAGAACACTAATGCCCATAACCATAATATATAGTTATGCTAGTGCTCTTTGTGTGGGTAGCACAGGAAGATTCTTACTACTGCTACTTAAAACAATGCAGTAAACAAGTGTATACTTGGAGGTAATGTTCCTGTTCATGCCACCAAATTGGAGGACAGGAGAGTGCTACAAGCTGTAAGGTGAATAAAAATCTGAGTTCAGTTGGCTAATCAACAAACAACCCAGGGTTTATTTTCAGTTACATGTTTGTGTGACGTTATCACTGATACATGTATTTCTCAGTATCCCTCTACTCTGCCCGCTTTGTTCTCTTGAGCAGCCAGTTTCAAATGGTATTTACATGAATTCTATGATTAAAATTTGTGGAAACTTTAAACTCTGGTAGAGCAAGCAACAGAAGTATGGTATGAGAGGGCAGTGCAAAATGGGCCTGTGAAACAAAACCAAGCATGTCTGTCTAATTTTAGGCTTTCTACTCTTAATAAATTGTAGTTTCAACCTAGAAAATATGGAGCTACTAGGACTGCTCACGTATAAGATTTCAATGATTACCCAGGATATTTTTGGCCAGATTGGCACAGTCAAGGCATTTCATGCTGCTTCTCTGTATGTATGTACTATAATGTGTTTCTCTAGTTTTTGTGTTAAGTTCAGGGCCAGACTTAAGGACAATGACAAGGGACTGCTCATCTCCCTGTACTTTTTAGACTCTTAAGATATATAAACCATTTATGGCTTCAGATCATTTTAAAGGACAAAAAAACAAAAAACAAACCCACCACCTCTGTGGGCCTCACTTACATTTTGAAACTGTAGGGATACGAAGGTTGTTGGAGAGCTGTAGGTTGAGAGATAGTAAGTAGAAATATCAGACTGCTGCCATCTTAAGTAGATTTGAAAAGTGTACATTTTAAATAGTTGTGTACAATGCATCCAATTGTTCATCTCTTGACCTAATAAAAATATATTGTACCTGCTCAGAATTCAGTTTTCAAATGCTCCGAACTATTTTCCAAATCAAGTCCCCCCCACGCCCCAACTCAGACAAGTAAAAGGATAGTTTTTAAGTAACTAAAGTTGCTTTCAGTTTCCCATAATTCAAAATCAGGTGGCTGGATTTTGCTTTAATTTTTATGAACAAATTTATTTTGGGGAAGAGATCACTGTGATGGAAAACTTGTGAACTAAACATGAAATTCTAGTGTTGATGTCAGCACGTGAAAACCAGAAACTTAACAGAAAGTGTCTTGCAGGCTTAATAAGAATGGCCATGACTGGTGCTCACTATAGTAAGATCTGTTACTTAAATTGAAAGCTCTTTGGGGCAGAGATAATCTTTTTTGCGTGCGTGTGTGTGTGTGGTGCCTTGCACAGTAGAGGCCTGGAGTGTATGTATTGCAGTACTATCTGAGTCCCAGCCACATACTTATTTAACAGTTTTAAATATTCTAATATTGAAAGCCTTTCTCAAAAAGAAAAGCAAGTTTAAGTACGTTGAAGTTTATTTTGTACAAGATTAAAGCTTGGACAAGCTTACTGCTCAGACTCCAAAGTGTGGTCTTTTTTTGAAAAGTAACTGTGATAATTGGATTGTTCGGTCAGTTTTCTCTGTAGGTGAGCTCCAGCTGAAATATGCTTAATTTAAAATTCAGACATCCTGTTTGTCTTCAGTTCAGATGTACTTTTTAACAGCCAGCACTGGAAACTCTGCCCTGGGTATGATGGTCAAGTTCTGTTTTATTCTAACATCTGTATTTGTCACCAGTAACGGTCAGTATTTGAATTGTATTGTATGAATTGAATTATTGGTGTATGAGGCAAAACAGAATCCAGTTCACTGACCCATCGTTGAATGGTGCTAGAAAGAGGAAAAAAAGTAGGTTTCAGAGTAACAGCCATGTTAGTCTGTATTCGCAAAAAGAAAAGGAGTACTTGTTGCACCTTAGAGTTAGTCTTAGTTAGATTAGTCTCTAAGGTGCCACAAGTACTCCTTTTCTTTTTGAGAAAAAAAGTAGTAAATGTTACTTTTGTCAATAACAAGGAAGAGGTGGAACTCAATTGAGCTGATCTCTTCAGTAAGATTACTTCTGCACTCTCTCTTCTGACCAGTCACCCTTTAAAACAGTTTCTACAGGAATGTTAAAAAAGTTAGCTATGTATACTAAAAGTGAGAGAGAACTTTCTGTGGTTTAACTTTTAAGAAGACATACAAAGACTTTTAATCTTAGTAACTAACTAACATAAATAAACAACAGTTCCTTATATTGTGCACTTGGTTTCTGCTGTTGCTGTGCCAGGCCATGTTGCTGTATTATGCTTATATGTTCTAAGAGGTTGAAACACATGTCCATGACTGTAGCTAACATGAACAATCCTTAAACTAATAACGTCACAAGCAGTTTTTAAACTTAAGTCCTGAAACCTAGTCTTGTTTCTTTTGCAAGTACTCCCATGTTCTCTTCCAGCTAACAGCAGAACTGGTGGTTTAGTTCTAGGAATAAACTGAAAAGTTTGGGTGTATTTGTGGGTGTATAGGAGTTCTTTAATTCATGCTATAAGAGTTGGAAAGTTTTCTGTTCTGTATTTTGTCTAGTTCATATTCAGACCCAGTATCTGTATCCCACAGATTTAAATTGCTGAAGCTATGAATTAAAATTATGCATGGATATGCTTGTGTCACAGTGAAAGTTTAAACAATTGTTAAAACTGAAACTGGGGTGTTTTTTTTCCCCTCAGATTTATTTCACTCTTTTAGACATCTTGGAGTACTTTGAAAATCAAATTTTATAAAGTGTGTATTAATGAAAATGCCAGTTAAATATTTTACCCTGAATCTGTTAACCTTTTTTATTTGGCATAAATATTATGTATTAAGTTCAGGTATAGAGCTTATAACTATCTGTGTATTTTATGGATCAGATCATTTGTCCTTTTCATTTCATAGCAGCCTCTTTTATTGACAGTGTTCTAGAACAGCACAAACTGACAAAAGAACAGTGGGAAGAAAGAATACAGAACTGGCATGAAGAACACAGAGGGATGTTAAGGTAATTATGCAGAAATTGTCCCATGTAGCTTAAGTTTTGGGGGTGGGGAGGTATTTCAAATTACTTTGGTTTTGTTTAACACTCCCTCCTTTCTCCCCCCCCCAATCCAGGTCAGACAGGAAGGATGACCTAGTTGATAGGGCACTAGACTTGGGTTGTGATGTTGAGCAAGTTAGTTATCTATCATGTGCCTCCATTCCCCATCTGTAAAATGGATGTAATACTTCCCTAGCTCACAGTGGTGTTTGAGGATAAAATTTAATGATTGTGAGGAACTCAATACTATGGTGATGACAGCTGTATAAGTACCCAGATAGAATTCCAGGTGAATTCCTCAAGAGGAATTAAATAAAATTATTAACTTGAAGTGTCAAATTTAGGCATTCTTTAGTTTCTCCACTCATATACATCATTTATTTTCGTTTGTCTTAGTTACCCTATCTTCTCTCATCAGGGAAGATTCTATGATGGAATACCTCAAGATTGCACAAGATCTGGAAATGTATGGAGTCAACTACTTCGAAATAAAGAATAAAAAGGGTACTGAATTGTGGCTAGGTGTTGATGCTTTGGGCCTGAATATTTATGAGCATGATGACAAGTAAGTTGTTTGTATTATGTGTATTATTATAAAAGTGTCCCAACAGAAATTAGGACCCCATTGTGTTAGGCACTATACATACATGTAATAAGAGACAATTTTGTCCCAAATATGTTACAGACTAAATAACAAGAGAGAGAAAGTGGAAGAAAAGTTCACTAGTGGAGGTTTTTGAATTCCTCTCAAATTAAAGGGGAATTTACTCCCACTTTGTGGGTTTCAATTTGGACTTCCACATTTTGAAGATTGAGTGGCTTACAAAGTGTTTTTTTGTATGGATGCTCTCTGTGCTTCCCACTCTCTTCAGTGAGAGTAACAACAAGGACGATATCTTGTTAGTATGGCGGAAGTGGAAGTACTCTTTTAAAATAGGAAGCATTTTATTTGTAATAGCTACAATTAAAAGGAGAGCTTGTAGAACAAAGCTGCACTCGTATAAAGTGTAATTTTTTTATTCAAAGAAAACTCTTAATAGATTGAAACATCTTGTTCTGTTTAGGAGGTCAGAGAAGCTTTCTGTCCACCCATTCCTCCTTTGTTCTCTTTCCCCATCATTTCAGATATAGAAAGAATATATAATAAAGCAACTCTTTAGAATCACGATACTAGCAAACAAAGTCATCATGAATTTTCTGAATTAAACATTGTGAGCTCAACATCACATAGCCAATACCATCTACATTCAAAATATCTGCCTTCAAACTAATAAATGAGGTCCCTGAGAGTATTCCTGGCAAACCTAAATTGCCATTAGATGGCACTGTAGCTTCTAAGAGTTGGAGGAAATATTCATTTAGGGCGATGAAATAGAAAGAAATACCTTTTTCTGATCTGAAATACATCTTCAGTTGCTAACTGCTGCTCGTGTTTGTAATTGTGATACTGTAATGTAAATGGAAAAGACTTCTAGTCCAATTGAGAAAAATATTCATCATTGATGTAATATAATGCAATGCACAACATGTTCCAACTATTTCTGATAAAAATTATATCCGAATGTTTAACTGAAAACAATGCAGGGGATGAAGTTTAAGTTGAATTATGGGAATCAGTGTAGCAACTCAAATTGCACAACTAACTTCAATCAAAATGCAAAATTACTTAAGGAAGATGATTTAACTTCTGTCTTTGTTATAGTTACAGACTTTTGAGTGTTTCTTTTGTGAAAACAGTCACTCATTTTATAACAGGTATACTTCTAATTGTTTATAAAGGGGCAATAAATTATTGATTTTTGTACCAGTCTTATAACATGAATAGTATGTGTTAAAGATTAAAGGATATGAGCACATCAGTAGAAGGTGCTATAGTTAGTTATAAGGAAACTTTTGATTCCGTACACTGTATAACTATCTGTAACAATTAAACATTAATTAAATATCTGTCAACTATTTATCATTGCTTCATTAACTGTTTGGTAATGTAACCATAGCATATAAAGTGTGACTGAAAAAACAATACAAAGTTAATAAAGATGGATTTAAATATTTGGTGGGAATGCATATTTTTGTGCCTTTGATTTAAAAATAGTTTTTTGGTTTTGTTTTGTTTTTTGAAGGTTGACACCCAAGATTGGTTTCCCTTGGAGTGAAATCAGAAACATCTCATTTAATGACAAAAAGTTTGTCATAAAGCCGATTGACAAAAAGGCCCCTGTAAGTAAAGTCTGTGGGATATTTTTCTTTATGTATGAGGATTTTAACTATGATCTAACATGCTCTGACACTTTTGCATACGCACTAGCTCTTCTCTGCTGTGTAAATGGCACCAAGAGCCCCTCTCAATTACTTAGACTTCTCAGTTGTGGAATAACGCATAATCAAAAGGAAATGTTCATTTTAAAGTATAGAGAGAATATGCTATTTTTATCTTGTTCTTGTCTTATCCACATTTTGGATATTGTTTGGATGATTTTTGGATATTTTTCCACTAATACATTATTAGTGCAGGTTGGACAGCTGCTGTACAGTATCCCTTAAAGTTACACTTCTGCTTTTTCCCAGTTTTCTTACAACTTTTTGCTGCTGTCCACCACTGCAGCATCTTCCTTCTGAAGTATAGGTTGGGGCACAAAATTAAACTTCATGAATTAGCCAAAATATTAAAGTAAACAGTGAATATTCTCCCACTGTTTTCAGAACATTGATAGTTCTTTCAGCTGGTAGTCCTGTAGATCAGTGGTTCCCAAACTTTTTACTAAGGTGACCCATGAACTGCTTTTTTAATCTTTTTTGTGTGTGAGAGATTCACCTACCGTTCAAATTTGGGGGTTGGGGTTCCAAAATCATAGGCCAGCATCCTTCTCCTTGTCCCTCTGAAGGGGCACCACAACCCTAATCCCAGCTCAGTGCAGAGGGGAGGCCCATGGGGTTTGAGTTGGAAAGTAGGCCCAACCTGCATTCACTTCACAGTGGAGGGGTGACTGGACCAAACTGAGTGGCTCTGTGACCCTGTAGACCAGGTTGCAATGCCCGGAGTGGGGAGCTTGGCCCAGCCATGTAGGACAAGAGCTTCCACTATAGGGTGAGTGCAGTGTTGGCTCACTTCCCCCTCATTCCCTGGGCCTCCTTTCCATGCCAGGCTCATGGCCTATTTTACAATCTTTCTTGAACTCATTGTGGAGATCAGGACCCATCATTTGGGGAACACTGCTATAGATTTCTGCCATTGGACTGGCAAGAGATAAAATGTCAAGATTGCTGTAAAATTATATTTAATCTTACAAATCCAAACATATAATGCATTGATTTTAGCTTAAATTCTAGATTTTTAGACTGTAAGAGCTGCACTTAAATTAAACTTAAAATATTTTGTTGCTAGGATTTTGTTTTTTATGCACCTCGTCTGAGAATTAATAAGCGGATTTTGGCATTGTGTATGGGAAATCATGAACTGTACATGAGGAGGAGAAAGCCTGATACAATTGAAGTGCAACAGATGAAGGCCCAAGCTAGAGAGGAGAAACATCAGAAACAGTTGGAAAGGTATGACATTAAAAATCTTTTGTGAACCAGAATAAAATACATCTAAAGCATTTTGTGAGAACAGGCCATGGAATCACAAAGTACCTGGGGTCCCAGAAGGTAAAACTCTACCTGTCCACTTCTGAATATGTAAATTAGATCATGGATTGATAAGGGTCATCTGGCTTTACTAAAAAACCTTGTCTTTGTCAAGTAGTGTTTCTTATGGGTGCTCTGTTCTACGTGTGCTTGCGCCTCAGATAGGAGCTTTTACGGTGTGTTGAGGGTATGCCTGATTCTCCTGGGTTTAAAAGTTCCCTTTTGTGCCGAGAGGCTGTCCCAGTCAGTGACAGACGCTCCCGGTGTGTCCGTTGCCTTGGGGAGTCGCATGTTCCCCAAAAGTGTAGTTTCTGTCTGAAATTGAAGTTGAGGGCCAGAAAGAACCAGGAACTTAAACTATGTCTCCTTATGATGGAGGGTTTGCTCCAGCCAGGGGCCACCCCACTGTACAACGGTCTTCGAACAGGTCTATCACTTAAACCTCGGCACAGCACGCCTCTAGAGTACTGAAGAGGAAATCTATGAGATCCTCTCAAAAAGACTCTAGAAAGTGGTCTTCTGGATAGAGAATCCACCTCAAAGAGATGGTATCAGATTCAGACACTCACTTTGGCACCTACTGATTGAGCAGGTGCTTGGACTAGATGACCTCCTGAGGTCCCTTCCAACCCTGATATTCTATGATTTCTGACGAGGCGGCAGGTTCCTCAGGTACTGTGACCACCAGCAAGCCTAAGGACTCTAAGGATTGCAGCTCGGGAAGATCAGTACCATCAGGTGATAGGAGTGGCAGAGAGTAGATGACCTGCTCTTCTAAATTGGTACTGACAGAGTCTACTAGGTCCTCAGTATCCAGCACGTCAGCTCCACAAAAGACCAGACCGACACCTGCTGGTCATTCATCGGAGAGCATGAGACCTTTGGTACTGTCTGTGCCTTCTGCCACAGTTACCCCTGCCCAACTTGCCTCTTTGATACCGTACACTGTTCAGTACTGCAAGAGTGTTGATTTTCTTGGGACTTGGCAGTAACAAACACCTGAATCTCCCCTATTTGGCACCGACCCATTCTTGGTACCAACCACTTCTCGTTCACAGAGATTGCCCAGTACCGACGGAGTCTATGCCTATCTCTACCAAGTGAGGAGGAGGAGGATGGGGACTTTTCATCATTTTCTCACATTTCTGTCTGAGGCTTTCCCTTCCATTATCAAGGAACTTTCTATCCCAAGACCTCTAAGGTGTCGGACTATCCTTGTGAGAGATGTGCTCCACCATGCTGGTATGGACACACTTGGGTGCCTGCACCCATACCTTATGTACCACCTCAGTAGCCATACTGGGACCGTTGAACCCTTACAGCAATTCTCCAGGGCCCTAGTTTTTTCTTACCAGGAGAAGAGCAGACAGTTTCCACCAGCCTCTCTTTCTAAGGTTCCTGATCCACAAGTGGAGATCTTTGAGGGGCAGGAAGCCAGATTGGACAGATTGCCCTTTCTCCTCCTCAGATGAAGCTGAAATGCCTTCTCCATTGTCCTTGGCTGATTTTATACTGTTCCATGTCCTCATTAAAAGGATAGTGGACCCCTTGCAAATTCCACTGGTGGAGGTTAAGGAATTGCACATAAATTACTTGATACTCTGCACACTTCATCATCTGCTGGCATTGCACTACCTGTTAGTGAGGCCTTCTTAGACCCTGCAAAAATAATTTGGCATACTCCAACCACAGTACCATCCACCCATAAGAGGGCAGACAAACAATTACGTTCCCTCCAAGGACTCTGAATTTTTATTTTTCGCACCCATCCCCCAACTCTCTTGTAGTTGGTGCTGTGAATGAACATGGTTGACAGCACCATGCTAAATTGATATGATACAGATTTAACACATCTTGATTTATTTGGCTGTAAGTCATACACACTGGCTACCTTACGATTTAGGATTGCCTGTTATCAAGCCATCATGGTGAAATACAGCCATACTAACCATTCAAAGTTAAATGCCTTTTTTGAGCATCTTCCAACAGACCAGAAGGAGCAATTCCAGGTGATCATCACAGCAGGCTGACTACGCTCTAGAGCCACCTTGCGCACTCTGGGAATTTACACCCCTGCACAAAAAAGAAAGTTCAGTAGGTCCCAAATGGCACAGAGATCTGATTCCTCCCAGAATCGTTACGAACCTCAATGTAAGGGACAGCGGTTCAGAAGGAGACCAACTACTTTTCAGGCATTGACCTCACAACCCACAATTTTGAAACTTCAGATTTGACTGATTAAAACATAAGTACGGCCATACTGGGCCAGACCAATGGTCCATATAGCCCAGTGTCCTGTCTTCTGACAGTGGCCGATGCCAGGTGCTTCAGAGGGAATGAACAGAACAGGTAATCATCAAGTGATCCATCCCCCAGCACCCATTCCCTGCTTCTGGCAAACAGAGGTTAGGAACACTTCAGAGCATGGTTTTGCATGGATTGGTCAAGGTGCTGAGTTGCCATCCCCATTCTTATCTGCTGCAAGAATCTGCAAGTCTCCCTCACTTCGGTGACTGCCTTTCTCATTTCTGTCAGAATTGGGAACATATTGCTACGGACTAGTGAGTGTTGGAGATTATTTCAACAAAATACTCCATCCACCTTACTTCCCTCTCCGCAACCCATCCCCCTTGCTGTCCCTGTTCAGGACCCCTCTCATGAGCACCTTTTGTGACAGGAAATCGACTCTCTTCTGAATCTGGGTGCTCTAGAACCAGTTATTTTTCTTGCTCATGACCATTCTGTTGTAGGAGTGTGAGCTCGTCACATGCACTGGCGCTGGAAGTTTTTCCCTCAGTGGTATCCGTAGGGGATCAGCTCTGGTGCCCTCTGGAGTGGTGCACGTTTGCACCGGTATAAGGGGCACCACTTACCACCAGTGACGGTGCTGGAATGTCTCCTTACTTCAGCAAGCTTACTCCTCTCAACTGTGTCTAGTTGTGAAATTTTTGTATTTAGTTAAAGATTTGTTAGTTTTATAGTTCCCTTAGTGTGGACTTAGTGATAGTGTGTTAGTCGCGAACGGGACTTAGCCTAGGGATGGGGCATGCCCCGGATTTCAAATCTTGTGACTGTTGCAAGAAACCCATGCCAGTCAGTGATCCCCCCCCACAGAAGCTGTCTGAAGTGCTTAGGGGAAACCCACATTAGCAACAAGTGTCTTATTTGCAAGAACTTCAGACCATGGACCAAAAAGGAGCAGGACATTTGTCTCCGAGCACTCCTTATGGAGTCGACTCTTGCACCAGCCTCAGAGCCAACCAGATTGGACTCTGCTCCTAGCACCGTGGCCTTGGTGCAGAGCATGCTGCCGACACCAGTCTCAGACTGGTGCCGATCGCGATTCCCGTTACCAGCTAAAAAGCAAAGAAAGGCCGGGAGGGGGCATTCTCCTATGTCCTGTAAAGGGAAGGAGAGAGCCGGAGGAGAGCAAAGACCGCTGCGGGGCAGCTCTTCCCCTCCAGATGGAGGTCGGGCCCCGACTCCCGCTGAGTGGTTGAGCACACTCCAAGACCCGCCTGCCATCTCGGGGAGCAGCAGAGGCATTTGGCACTTGGCGGTGCCATCCATACCTGAGGCCTTTCAGGCCACTAAGGACATTCTGTCCCTCCCAGTGCCACCCACAGCAGCCAGTGAGGTGCCCTGTTCATGGGGTAAACCTGCGTTGGGACCCTTTCAGCGGTCCCCATCAATGCGGCACTGCTTCCCGCCACAGGGGGTGCCCCCTCAGCACACGCCTGAACATTGCCACCAGTCCCCAGCTGAGGGGTTGGCTTGTCTGCCAGAGTTCCCAGCGTTGGTCCCCGGACTCCGAGGCAGCATTCCTCGGGCTTGAGGCATCGATTGCCAGTGGGTTGGTGCAGACCCGCAGAGGCGTGGCACTGGTCCACAGAGCCCTGGTGCTAGAAACGCCCAAGCTGCTCTCCCATCTCATGCACCACTCCGGAAGGTTGACACGCCAGTCACCATCGCCAGAATGCCAGCATGGTTCACCACGGGCGCATCTACGGTCTCAGACACGTCGGTCTACTCGCTACCACTCAATGGAGCGCGTCACTCGCTAAGTGTAAGGCATCTATTGCAAGGGTACCATCCATGATCCACCGAACGCTGCTGCTGGTTAATGGGATCGTGGCACAGAAAGCCATCAGTGAGGTCCAGGGCCAGAGCCAACGGGATCAGGGTAGACAGGCTGCCTCGTCATCATCCTGGTCTCCCAGATAAGTATCGCCCTCCTTGGGCTCCAATAGCAAGGAGGAGATCCTGCCTGCAGGCCAGGGTCATCTGTCGGGGGCAGTGACATTCCCTGCTGGACCACCAGTGGCAGCATGGCCCCATAGTCTGTGGCCTGCCCCCTGGCAACTCTGGAACCCCTGGAGATTTCCCCAACTGTCACAGGGGCATAGGTCGGCCTCACGGGCATCCGACAGATGATCAGCGACAGTCTCCCGCCCGCCCCCTGACTTAGACGTGGAATGAGAATGGGCTTCCCAGGGCGAGCCAGCCTTGGCTGAGGCTCCCCTGGCAGAAGTGGTGGAGTTGGCAGACCCATCTGTACCTGCGTCCTTGTCCTCTTCACCTCATGAGGTGATAGTGGGGCCCTCTCACCTGGTTCTCCAGGACGATGCCAAGGCTCACCAGGCGCTCTTGAAGAGGGTTGCCTCAAACCTGGGTCTGGAAGCTGAGGAGCTGGCGGAGCCCTCGGATTCCCTGTTTAATGTATGGAGTGCAGTAGCCCCCTCCAGGGTGGCATTGCCAGTGCACGAGGGAGTGGTAAAAATTACTAAGGCCCTGTGGCAGCCACTCTCCTCACTGCCCCCCATCTCCAAGAAGGCAGAACGAAAATACTTTGTCCCCGCTAAGGGGTATGAGTATCTTTATACCCACCCTGCCCCAAGCTCACTGGTTGTGTTGGCAGCCAATGAGCACAATAGGCAGGGCCAACCGAGATTGATGCCTAAGAACAAGGAGGCAAAGATGCTTGATCTCTTTGGTAGAAACATTTATTCTACATCCAGCTGAAAGTAACCAACCATCAGGCCTTGCTTGGCAATTACAATTTTAATATTTGGCAGTCTATGGCCAAGTTCATGGACTCACTGCCAGAGGAGCCTAGGAAGAAATTCCTGACTATCCTCAATGAGGATAGGGCAGTGGCCAGGGCAGTCCTCCAAGTGGCATCAAAAGCAGCAGTCTCTGTGGCCTGGACCGTGGCCTGGACCATGGCCTCGGCCATTTCATGAGGCAGGTGTCCTGGGTGCAGTCATCAGGCCTTTTGACGGAGGTTCAACAATCCATCCAGGACCTCCCGTTCAGTGGCCTGCCACTGTTTTCCGAACAAACAGACAGTAAATTGTATGGCCTAAAAGAATCGAGGGATACCTTGCATATCCTAGGGCTGTACACGCCGGGGCTGGCAAAGAATCGGTTTAAGCCACAACAGATCCAAAGGTTTGGGAACCAACCTCAGCTGGAGCCCTTCTGTAAGAATGACAAGGGCTATAAGCGCCGGCAAAGTCATCAGCCGGCATCCTCTGCTCACTCAAGCTCCACCTGTAGTCAGCCGGGTGGTAAGCAGGCATTTTGAGGGTGTGCTTGAGGGCGACCTTCTAGCCTGTGTCCTGGCTCCTGCTCCCCTATTATTTTCCAACCTCCTATCCCCCCTTGAAAGGCTCTTTCCTCTGATCCGGGATCTGGTTCCCCAATGGGATCTCAACCTAGTCCTCTCCATGCTCACGGGTCCGCCCTTCAAGCCCATGGCTTCTTGTTCCCTTTCCCACCTGTCATCGAAGGTTGCATTCCTGGTAGTGATTACCTTGATGAGATGAGTCTCCAAGATTAAAGCCCTCACTTCAGAGCCCCCATACATGGTATTCTACAAAGACAAGGTCCAGCTGTAGCCTCACCCGGCCTTCCTGCCTAAGGTGTTGTCGCACTTCCATGTCAACCCAAGATATCTTGCTCTCGGTGTTCTGTCCAAAGCCTCACATGACCAGTGCAGAGAGGCGGCTGCACACTCTAGATGTCAGGCGCACCCTGGTGTTCTACCTGGAGTGCACCAAGCTCTTCCGCAGATCAGCCCAGCTCTTTATCCCAATAGCTGACAGGATGAAGGGCCTTTCAGTGTCCTCTCAGAGAATTTCAAGTTCGATCACCACCTGCATTAGTACTTGTTACAAGTTTGCGCAGGCTGTGCCTCCACCGGTAGCGAAGGCCCATTTGACAAGGGCACAGGCGTCTTCGGGTGCCTTCCTGGCACATGTCCCTATACAGGATATATGCAGGGCCGTGACATGGTCTTCAGTACACACATTCACGACGCATCATGCCATCGCTCAGCAGGCCAGAGATGATGATGGCTTTGACAGAGCTGTGTTGCAATCGACATGTCCATTAACTCCTCCCTCCCTCCGGTGGTACTGCTTGGGAGTCACCTACAATGGAATTGACATGAGCAAGCACTTGAAGAAAAGATAATTACCTTTTCATAACTGTTCTTCGAGATGTGTTGCTCATGTCCATTCCATGACCCTCCCTCCTTCCCCGCTGTTGTAGTTTCTGGCAAGAAGGAACTGAGAGTGGGGTGAGCTGGTAGCACCTTTTATACTGGTGCATATACGTGCTACTCCCCTACGGATAGCACTCAAGGACAAACTTCCAGCACCAGTGAATGTGGCAAGTACACACACCTACAATGGAATGGACATGAGCAACACGTTTCAAAGAACAACAGTTATGAAAAGGTAACTCTATTTTCCCACACAACACAGAGGGAGGAGATTGTACTCCAGGTAGTTCCTGATTCCAAAAAAGAATGGCAGTTGGAGACCTATTCTAGAGCTAAAATTACTCAACAGATTTGTAAAGATTCAGAGGTTCAAAATGGTAACTCTTGTAGCAATAATTCAATCATTGGACTAAGGGGACTGGTCCTCAGTCTTCAAGATTTTACTTTCATATAGCAATCCAGCACTCCCACAGAAGGTTGCTATGCGTCACTCTGGGTCAAGAACATTTTCAATACATGGTGCTCCCGTTTGGTCTCTAGTCTGTGACCAGAGTGTTCTCAAAAGTTCTTTCTCTGGTAATGGCTCATCTTCGCAAACAAGGAACTCTGATTTTCCCATATTTCAGTGATTGCTTGCTCAAAGGGCAGTCCTTCAACGAAGCTTCGATGGCCACTCAGAGGGCTGTAGACCTATTTCTCAGACTGGGACTACAATTAAACATACAAAAGTACACCTTAACCCTAGTACAACAACTGGAGTTCGTAGGAGCTTACCTCGATGCAGTAACAGCCAAAGCATTTCTCCCTTCTTACAGGTTCATAGCCCTAGCCACTTTAGTCACTACAGTTCAAGTCAACCCTCAAACGTTGGCCAGAATTGTCTTTGGCTATTGGGACATATGGCAGCTGACACCTTTTTAATAAATCATGGGAGACTTCACATGTGCTGCATCCAGGGGTAGCTCAGAACTGTTTTTACTCACCAAGCAAACTACTCTCCATGCCTTTTGGTAGTCAAAAAACGCCTTGACTGGTGGAAGAACCCTCACAATGTTTTCACAAGGGTCCTCTTCGCTCAGCCATCTCCAACACCAGTAATGAGAGGCATCCTTACTGGGATGGGGAACTCATCTAGACACTAACACTGTTCAAGACAGATGGCGGTCTCCCGAGTCCACCCTCCACACCTTACATCAACTTGTTGGAATTCAGAGCAGTCAGAAATGCCTGTATCCATTTTCTCCCACTGATTAGGGGCAAATACATAAATATCCCGATGGAGAACATGTTATGCATGTTTTATATAAACCGCCAAGAAGGAGTGAGATAACCTTCCCTCTGCCCCAAAGCAGTGGGACTTCGGAATTGGTGCATACAAAACCAGATCAGCATCTTAGCAGCTTACCTTTTGGGCATTCAAAACACCACAGTGGATGCCCTCAGCAGACATTTCTCACAAGATCACGAATGGGAGATAGATCCCACTATACTCCACATATTTCAATGTTGTGGCATCCCACAGATACCCCTTTTTGCCAAGAAGTGGTCCCAGTTCTGCTCAAGAAGTGATCTGGGTCACGTCGTTGAAGTCCAGGCATTCTGTATGCATTTCCTCCAGTTCCACTGATATCCAAAGTGCTGTTCAAGATCAAGAAAGCCAAGGTTATTCTCATAGTTTCAACATGGCTGTGACAAACATGGTTTCCTTACCTCACTCAGCTTGCTGTTTCCAGACCATCCCCTATCTCCTCTCTTGGATGGTCAAATCATTCACCCCAACCTCGGAGTTCTCCAGCTGAAGGTATAGCTAATTAGATGGTTTGTGTGGTTAGAAACAACTCGTTCTGAGCCATGAAGAAAGTGTTGTTTCATAGCAGGAAACAATCTACTTATTACACATACACCAAAAAGTGGATGAGATTCAAACACTGGTGTGACCTAAAACATCTTTCATCTACATACTCTCCTTTATCATTTGAACTAGATTACGTTTTAAAGCTAAAAATTACAGGTTTATCTTTAAGCTCTGTAAAAGTACATTTGGCAGCTGTTACTCATGAGGGCATTCTGTACCAAAAAATTTAAAATTCTGCACACACTATTTTAAAATTCTGCAAGTTTTATTTGTCAATAAATAAATGCAGAGGCTCTAGCATGGCAGTGGGGAGCACAGGCCATTGGCTGCACGAAGGTGGGAGATCGTCTTGCAGCCCCCCAATCCCCCATGCCTGGAACACGGACTCAGCGGTGAGGCTGCACCCAACCCTGACACAGCACAAGGCCTGGGCCTGCCACAGAAACACCCTGGGACCCTTCTCCTCTGTGCCAGGCGCACCAGGTGTGGGGCAGGCTGGTTCAACCAGGTAGGATACAAGTGTGGAGGGGCTCAGTGTGGGGGGATCCAGGTGTGAGGTGAGAGGATTCTGTGTGGGACAATCTGGGTGCAGGCAGCTCAGTGCGGGGGTCTAGGTATGGGTGGATCTAGATGCACAGAGGCTCATGCGGGGGGCAGTTCCAGGTGCAGGGGCAATGGGAGTCTGCAGGGGCTTCCAGGTGAAATCTGGTTGGGGCTCAGGGGAGGGATGTGGGTGTCTCAGTGGTGGGGGCAGGGTGCTGGGGAAGTGGGGCTTAGTGGGGTGGCGGCCTCGATAAAGCTATTTGGGGGTCAGTGGTATGGGGGTCTGGATGTCCGGGCTCAGGCTATTGCAGAGGTTAGGGCATCAGAGTCGGGGGTTGAGTGCAGGGATCTCAGTGGGGGTGCAGGGATAGGGGTCCGGAAGCAGGGGGGCTCCAGATGCAAGGTTTGAAGTTCAGTGGGGTGGGGTTTGGGTATGGAGGGCTAGGGGGCTTCTGGATGTACCGGGTGAAGCTTGGCAGGGGTGTTTAGGTATGGGAGGTCCCGATGCACGGGGGTTGACTGGCTGGGGGAGCAGCTCACTGTACAGCGACCCCTCCCCCCACAGTTGAGGAGCAATGAGGGCAGGAAGCAGGGGAGGATGCTGAGCTTCCTGCAGCTGGGGGGAGTCTCTGGGAGTGGGTCTGACACAACCCCAGCCACTCCTTGCAGGGGAAGAGGAAGTACCGTCCTCTCCTGCTTCCAGCCCAGCCAGGACTATCAGCTGATCCTGGCTCAGGGTAGGAGCCACTGGCTGGGATGTCCCCAGCCCCGCAGTGATTTACCTCTCCACTGGCTGCTCCAGGTGCCTAAAATGATGTACCTGCACTGCTAGGGAATAGTGCATGACTGCTCTTGCAGCTTCCCTTTGCTTCCCTGTCAGAAAGTCTTTTTTTCTGTGGGGAAGCAAAGAAATCTGTGGGGAACATAAATTCTGCACACACACAATGGTGCAGAATTCCCTGAGCAGTAAGCTGTAACAGCTTTCCAGGGTTTTTTTTTGTCTTCGCTCATCCTCTAACAAGGAGGTTTTTCAAGGGACTAGACAACCTCTTCCCTCAAATCAGGTGCCCTACATCAGCATGGGACCTCAATTTGATACTCAAATGTCTTATAAGGCCTCCCTTTGAACCTATGGCCACCTGCTCCCTTCTATACCTGTCTCTGAAAACTGAATTTCTAGTAGCCGTTTCTTCTAATCAAAGAGTGGGTGAGATAGGGGCTCTGATGCTATTTACACAGCCTTCTTTAAAAATAAGGTCACGCTGCAACCTCATCCCAAGTTTCTGCCAATGTTATCTTCAGACTTCCATATAAATCAACCCTATCCACCTTCCAGTTTTCTTCTCTAAGCCACACCAGGATAAAGGAGATGTGACAGTACGTACGCTCAATGTCAGGAGGACATTAACCTTTTACTTGGACAGAGCTAAGCCTTTAGGAAATCTCCCAGATTATTTCTCTCCATTGCAGGCAGAAGTAGGGGATTTCCAATTTCCAAGCAAAGGCTTTGTAGATTGGATATCTGTCTGCATTACCTACTGCTATCAATCTCATGATTTTCAATCTCCCTCTAGGGTATGAACTCATTTAACAAGAACATTCCCATTGCAGAAATATGTAGAGCCATGACATGGAGAGCTATTCATACATTTGTTGAACACTATGTAATCACTCATGCCTCAGTTTCTGATGCCGTATTTGGCCCTTCTGTTCCGTCTTCAATCCTAGACTCAACTGTGAACCCCACCCCTTCGTAGAGGGTACTGCTTGATAGCCCTCTAGAGTTGAGCACCCATAGGGACACTACCTGAAGAAGAAGAGAAGGCTACTCACCCTATGCTGTAACTGTGGTTCTTCGAGATGTATGTCCCTGTGGGTGCACCATTACCCACCCTGCTCCCATCTGCTTCAGAGTTCTTTTCAGCGAGTTCTGTGGTAGAGAAGGAACTGAGGGTGGTTTGCGTGTACAGCTCTATATAGCATCGGTGCATGGCATGAGGGTGCAGGGCACGAGGCTGTGGGGGATGCGTGTGTGGGCCAAGCAGACACTGCTACCCTAAAATCGCCAATCTGAGGTGCATGGGCACAAGCACATCTAGGGTGGCACTCCCAGAGGGGCACACATCTCGAAGAACCACAGTTACTGCACAGGGTGAGTAAGCTTCTCTTTTCAACATGCAAACGTTGTCTTTGTGGAAAGCTCAATAATTTCTCAAAGCTATTCCTGTTGCTAAATATCTTTGTTCTCCTTTGCTTAATTCTTTAAAACTTGACTCTCTAAGGGCCCTTGACAATACAAGTTCAACCCAGTTACAACGTGGCTTTTCTCTGACCTTTTAAAAATCACAGTTGTGATTTTCAGCAAAGATTAAACCAGAACCTTGGCCATAATAGCACTAAACCCTTGGATGTAACTTGGCCAAGCCTTGACCCAGGTTCTGTAGCTCTATTGTGTTAAGAGTCTTTCTACATTCCAGATTGCAATAATGTTATAACTGAGTTATTGACACTTATCTGTAGGATAAACTGAATCTGAAACACTTAGTACTGAATTCTGCTCTTGCTTACACATCTTCGTGAACTGAGAATAAGTTCCTTGACTTCAATTGAGTTTAACTGGTGTAAATGAAAGCAGAATTTAGTCCTTTTGCACTCATGCACAGCTGTGTAATATATTTCTTTTTTGGTTTTAGAGCACAATTAGAAAATGAGAAGAAAAAAAGGGAAATAGCGGAAAAGGAAAAGGAAAGAATAGAACGTGAAAAAGAAGAATTAATGGAGCGCTTAAGACAAATTGAAGAACAGACAATGAAGGCCCAAAAAGGTAAACTCTCATTCATCATGTAATCCCTTTTATTTCAATCCTTGCAGAAGTGTTGAATAGTTTTAGTTCCACAATTTAGGATTGTTAATAAAAAATTACAAAACTTAATATGACTTTTTTACTAATGGACACTTTTGTATACAATTTTGATTTTAACATTCACTGACACTTGTAGTTCAAACACTGCAGCATTTTTTAGAAGTTGAATTATATGCTACTTTAATTGTGTACCACTGAATTGTTTAAAACAATGTATAATTTCGTTTAAAAAGACGTATAATTCTCTGTGTTCTTAGCTGCAAATTTGTAGAAGCTTTGTGTCATGCACTTCAGAACCCTTTTAGTTCCTCTCAAGGACACCCCTTTGCAGATAGGTTTCGCTACCTTCACCCCATCTAGGTGCAACCATGCAGTCCTACCACTTTTAGTCTGGTTCTCTGGGCTGCAGTCCCCTGTTTACTAACCACGTAAGCTCTTTTTCTCTGAGAGCCTATGACAGCAGCTGATTAAAATGACTCAAAAACAGCCTAATGAAACAAAGCATTATTTATGCACCCAAAGGTACCTAACATGCAGAGCAAAGGGATAGAACAAAGTTCTGTACACAAGTTTCGCCTTACCTAAATACTAACCTTTCCTTGAAAACTTTAATAAGCTCTATTCTGCCCAACTACTCCATCTCTAAGCTGGGAGAGGCAGCCTGCTTGCTGCAGTTTGTCTCTCTCTCTTAGTGTCTCTGTCACTGTCTTCTCTGGGCTGCAGCTGACAAGTTGCTCAGCCACAGTCTTTCCTAGGCCAGCATCTTTAAGGTTTTATCCTGACCTAGTCTCAAGTCTGAGAAGAATAAACCCTACCAGCCTGGATGAAGCCTTATCTCGCTGAATGAGCCATTTTTCAATATTTTGTTTTGTTCTCATGGATAAAAGAGTGTGGCCCTTAGCCGTATTTTCTGCACATGATTCAAACTCTGTTCTGAAGACAGATTTATTAATTTTTTCATAGGCTTTTCTGTGATGCTCACTACTATTGTATGTGTGCGCTTCACAAACATTAATCTCCACAAGACCTGTTAAGGGGTGGTATTATCTCAATTTTACAGGTGGGGAACTGAGGCAGAGAGAAAGTTAAGGTCAAACGTATGTACTAAATTGGGGTGTCCAATTTCAGGTGCCTAGGACCTGATTTTTCAGAGTACTTACCATTACCTTTATATGATGAAAGCACAGCACCTATTGATTTCTGTTTCAGCTGAGAGTACTCAGTACTTTTGCAAATCATACCCCTCGCATCTCAGTTGGGGCACCCAGATAATGAGGAACACAATTACCACCACGTGTGACATATTTAGTTTAAGTGACTTGTCCAGTACCACACTGGGACTCTGTGGCAGAAGCAAAGATAGAATCCAGTTTTCCAGGATAGCATTCAACTACCTTAACTGTGACACCATCTTTTCTCTTCCTGCAATCCCCTGCCTGATTCACTACATACCCTTCAAATTCTGCACCATCTGAGGCCTAGACAAGTCTCCTTCATTACACTACCCTGATTTACTCATCCATCCTCTGCACTGAATGAGACAAGGTCCTGTGATCATATAATTAAAGACTGTATCATAGTGCATTGCATACCAGGGATCTGAATTACAGTTACACAGACGACCTTAATTCTGGCATGTCTTCATTTTTGAGTGCTCAAATTTAAACCTTAATGTTCCTTTAATGTAGGATTTTGTGTGTGATTATACCTAGGTTTTTAAAAAAGCAAATTGAAAAAACAAATGCATCATCTACACCCAGCTGGTTGATCTTTAGAACCACCACACAGAGCTCAGCCACTTGAGCTAAAGCGGTAATTGATAGTAGTAGGCTATCATCCTCTACATAACCAGTGTTCAAGATGGATGAGACACTGCCAGTGGGTTTCATAGGTATTGCTGACAGCAGAGGAATGGTGAGATTCAGAAATCTTGCGTTTCGGGAGACAGTGCTCCAGTGTCACAGATTCTTCTGCCCCAGTTCCCTCAAAGCCTGCCTCTTCCACCTTGTCCCTTACAACTTGTCCTTGTCCCAGTACTGTTTATTCCCCACCCCTCTTCCTTATCCCAATCTCTTTGCCCAGTCAGTTCTAGTCTACCCCACTGGGCTCGCCACTCCCAATCTCTCTTAATCTGATCTATGTGTAATCTTCCCCTCTTTCCTGCATCCAGTCATCCCTCCTTGGTTTATTTCTCCCTGTGCTAGACCCCAGTCTCGCTGTCTGAGTTTTCTCAACAATCTCAGCCTCCTCGTCCTCAGCTCCGTGTCCCTTTGCCCACCTCGTCCCAGTTCTCCCCCGTATTCTGTCTCCTTGGCAGATCTGGCCCCTAGTGTCCTCTGTGCCCCCTTCCTCCTTGCCCCCAGTTCCAACCCTTTTGCCCAACTAGTCCCAGCTCCCCGACTCTGGCTGCCAGTCTTTTAGCCTAGCCAGTCCAAGTCTCTCCCCACCCAATCTCCAAAGTCCCAGTCTCATTTTCTCTCTTCTTTCCCTATACTAGGTCTGATTCTTGTCCTTTCTGGATTCAGTTTGCACAGCCTCCTTCATCATGGTGCCTGAGCCCAGCTAAGGGAGCACTGAGAGTTCAGGGAATACAATCTCCCTGCTTTCAGTCCCAAACTGGCCCCAAGCAGCCACAAGCAGCAGTTTCAGGGAGAGTCCCGCTTTGCCCTTGCATCCCTAGACTGGAACATGAACAGTGTGGTTGGAATATTTGGAGAATTTAGTTGTGAAGCTGTAATAATTGTCTACTGAGCATGTGCAAACTGCAGTTTTTCAAAGACTGAAACGTTGGCCAAATTTGGGTGAAACTTCACCAGGATGGCAAAAAACACATCCCTGACAAAACAGCTAGCCCCCTGGCAAACTTCAAATCCCCTCTCCAAATCATGGGAACTGTAGAATGTCTCTTATAGAAGTTCACTGCAATTTTTTAATATGGCCGCTAACATCGTTCTCAGAAATGGCTGAACCATTTTGGCTCTAACTCTCCAAAGACTTCAGCCTTAAGGCAGATACTAGGCGTGGAAAATTTTTGCTAGAACAGTTAAAATTTGTCAGTTGCATATAACTTTGACAACAGGATCTTATAATGGGAAGCATCAGGCACCTTAATAATAGGCAGTGCTGGTATCCCCACCTTCTAATTTTGTGATCATTTACTGAATGATCTTACTACAAGGAGTGTACACAAGAGTGTGTATTAGGGCATAAGAACATTAAGTTTTAGAGGTGAGTTATGTGACTGAAAAGAACTGTTGAAACACTGTAAAATTAAAATATAATTTTAATTGGAATTAAATAGTATAAAAGCACTTAGCTTTGTACTGTAGTAGATTTTTAAAAATTATATAATCTGCTAGAAATAAGTTTTTACCCTGGAACCATTGCGCCAAACTGTGTCTTGCTTCTATTCTAATATTATTCCCAGTGGCTGTTATTGCCAGTTTTCTTTTAAAGCATTGATTCTTCATAATCCTTAAATTATTTGGAACTAAAAATTTCATTCAGGTAGGCCAAATAATAAAAATAGTAATAAATATTTATCTATAGAAATCTACCATAAAGGAAAGAAAATAGAAAGGAGAAACTGATTAAGAAATTAGCAAAAGAAAAGTGAAAGAGAAACTATACAAATAGAAGTATGTCCTCACTTCAAACTTCCCTACTGCCAGCAAGTCATTACAAGTTCCAACAACCTTCTGAAACAATACATTCAGTTTTTATTTTTGAAATTTTTAATATGAAATAAAATGTTCACATATTACTAAGTTCTGCATGTTTCTTTCATTTTGTTTTAAGTAATCACATATATACAGCGATTTCTGCCATATATGTATATATGCTATATATCAATCTTTTATAGCTGGAACTGTAATTTTTGTCCATTTTCACAAAGGAAGCCTCTTTGTGTTTGATAGAATACATTTTTAAATGTCTTATTTTTGAAATTGGTGAAAATACGTAACTATTTTGGAGTTTCTTAGTAACTTGCTGCTCCGTATTCTTAAGTTATGTAAATCCCTAGTCCTCTTATTGCTTGTCTGCCAAATCACAAAAGACATTACCGCTAGCTCCACCGCACTTCAAATAATTGTCAGTTTTGCACTTTGCCAACTAAGACAAGAAGGTGTCCAATAAATGTTATGGAATTTTAAAATGTGTAACTTTAAGTTTTGCTTCTTGTCATTTTTCTCAAAATCTAAATCTGTTCTATTGTCTAATATTAAAGTGGACATTGAGATCTCTATCAATTTAATAATAAATTTAGAAAAGTGGACACACACCCTCCTGAGAGAGCATTGCCACATTTGGAATTATTCCCTCAGTACAATGAGCTAGTATTTACACATGCATTTTCAGTTCCCTTTAAGTAAAAAGATTAGGCACGCTTTCTGTTTGTATAAATTCCTGCCCTTTTCAATATTGGAGATCCAGGATTTCTTGAGATTTCTCTCAGTATGTTCACTGCCCTCCACACAAAATAGTGGTTTGTTGGTTTCATAACTGCCTGTCTATCCTGAGAGAGCTGAAGGCAAATGGGGACTGACTTACCCAAAAATGGATAAAGTATAAAATATTTTAAACTTTTACTACAAGACATGGCATGACATGATGTTCTTTCGTAGATGACTGTTTAAAATATTCTGCTGAATTAATGGGATTGGCAGATTCAGTTATCAATTCCTTTGTATTTCACATCTATCACAATTCTGCCCTCCCGCTCACAATATTTTGATAAACTGGCTGTTAAATGACTTTTAAAACAATATCGTTTTTTTTATTAAAATTCTCCTATCCACTCCCTTTTGAAATTGAAGTTATTTGGCTTCTCTGGATAGTAAATTAATTTCTTGCAGAGAAGCAATATCAAAGTTTTTTGGATCTAAGGTTCATAAAATATCTTTTTACATTGTTAGGAAAACTGACACTAGTCACATTTAGACAGACTATACAATTTGACTTCATTTAGTCATACTGAAAATGTAAGATTGTATAACTTTTCTTGAAAGTTCAATGTAATAGAAAAAAGAAATTCACAAATGTAACCTAAAGGAAAAGGCAAAACTAATTGCAGATGCCCAAATTAAACCCAGACACTTATACCATGGTAATGAAAGAGTATAATTACCTAAATACGCACTTTGTGGCATAAATTCTGTTAAAACACTGTTTTCCAGGGACTAGCTCTCTGAACCTTACTGCTCTTATCTTCTAGTAGTAGAGATGCTTACTTAAAATGGCCAGCAGATTCCTCTGTTGTGGATAAGGAATGGTTGCTACCCATTTTAGTGGGATATAATGGCTTTTCGCTTATCTTTTGTATTAAAATGGTTATGTGAAATGCCATGGCAAAATATTTAACATATACACCTTTCCTTTCCAAAGAGATGAAAGTATCTTTAAGCCTTATTTTATTAATAAGGAGATAAAGAATTTTCAGAGGTGCTGAGCCACCCCACCTCTTATTCTCTGCAAATTGTGTTGTAAACTGCCAGGGCTTCTGAAAATCAAGTCCTATGTGATGAACAGTTAAAGATAATGGCCAAGATTTAAAAACAAAAGGAGCCTAGCTTTAGGCATCTTAAAAATGTGTCCTGAATGTCAAAAGTGCTGAATGCTCAGCAACTCCCGTTGGCTTTAATCAGACCACTTATTTAGGTGCTTAAATATGGACTTTAGGAGCCTAACCTTAGTCACCCTAAAATCTTGGCTAACTTTTTAAATAACTTACAGTTTGGTAATTTATTGACTTAATAGAGAATATAAAATTTGATACATTTATATTTATCAGTACAAAAATCAACCAACAGTGTATTTTGTGAACCTTCCTTTGGACAGAGCTGGAAGAACAGACAAGAAAAGCTCTAGAACTGGATCAAGAACGAAAGCGAGCAAAAGAGGAAGCAGAGCGCCTGGAAAAAGACCGTCGAGCAGCAGAAGAGGCTAAAGCTGCTCTAGCCAAACAGGCTGCTGATCAGATGAAGAATCAGGAGCAGCTAGTAAGTAGTTGAAATCAAGTTACAGTTATTTCAATAAGTTGAAAATACAGCATTTTGTGGTTTGACATTAATTACCTTTTTGTTGAAAGAAACAGATACTCTTCCTTGATGGAACATAGGTACCTGTAAGTTATCTTGACCATTAGATTCCAGCTTTGATAAGCAGATTGATACCTTTTACATAAGTGGCAATCACAATAGTTTGACCTGTTCATTATTATAATAAATTTAAAATGCCAAATGGAATTTATACTGAAATATCTTACTCATAGCATGTAGTGACATCCTTTGTAGGTTTTCCCACAGTCACCTCCAGGAGCCATTGCAGTCCTTTAGTGTCTGGTAACATGCTGTGCTCGATTGCTCATTATGGGACCATATTACACTAATATACTTGTATTATTTAAAGAAATTGTACATTAAAATTTCAGGGTGAGTTTTCAGGAAAATTCAGTGTTGCCTAATTCTGCTTCCAGTGAAATCAATCATAAAATTCCTGCTGACTTCTTTTGGGAGGAGAGTTGGCCAGTGCTGAGCGCTTTTGAAAATCCCACCCAGAATGTAGAAGTATTTTTTCATAATAACTAAAATTACCTGTATAGGTGGCATACATCAGCATCCTCTGCTATCATAGAGATCACTGTTGAGAAGTTGCCAGAATATGGCTATCTCCCACTGTATTGCTACCCACAGCAGAAAATAAGATTTGGGAGCGGACACAGGGAAGCCATAGTATGCTTCCCTCACAGATACGTCCTATATAGCCACTCTGAAACAAACCCCCGCCTAATATTTCAGGTTCATCTGGTTGAGAACCAGAATGGCTTCCCTTAGTTTCTTTCACTGTAAGATAGCCAGTCATTTTCATCCCATTGAGAGGCTGATCTTTCTGTTAAATGGGAAAAAATTAAGCTTAAGAAAATATTATGTTTGACTACAACTATGTAAGTTTTTTCCCTTTTCCATCACTGAGGGTAGAAAGTAAGAAAATATAGTAGGTTGATTCCAGGCCCTGGCCTGTACACACTATATTATAAAGGCACCATAGTTATCCAGGGAAAATTTCCTCCAGTGTAGGAGCAGCCCTACCCTGACCCCCTGCATTCCCCATCTGTAACAGATAGGCCTGAGAGTGAGAAGGAGAGTTACCATAGCACTGAGGGCTGGTCTTCACTGTTGGGAGATTTTGATTTGATTTAGTTGGGGTTGGTCCTGCTTTGAGCAGGGGATTGGACTAGATGACCTCCTGAGGTCCCTTCAGCTCTAATCTTCTATGATTCTATGAGATCAGCGCTGCTGCAATTGATGCAGCAGGGGTCAATTTAGTTGGTCTAGTGAAGACCTGCTAAATCAATGGCAGAGCGCTCTCCGGTCAACCCCGGTACTCCAACTCCCTGAGAGGATTAAGGTAAATCAACGGGAGAGTGTCTCCCGTCAATGCAACACAGTGAAGACACTGCGGTAAGTCGATCTAAGCTACGTCAACTTCAGCTACGTTATTCATGTAGCTGGAGTAGCGTAATTTAGGTCATCTTACCTCAGTAGTGAAGACAAGCCCGAGATTTTGGGCTGTGGTGCCAGCTTGTAGGTGGCCCAAGTAAGGCTTCTGTAAATGTTAGGAGCTCCTGGGGCTGTTCTAATTCACACCTGGGGCTGTATCAGCCCTCAGCCAGCTCAGAATCTGGGATGTACAAAGGTGACTTAAAGCCCTCCTCACTAGGCAATGCTTCCTGTGAGGTGCAGCATAGAATTTCTCCCAGCTCATTCATATTTTTTGTACCTTTTAAAATAGTACTTTTAGTGATTGAGCTCCTAGTTAGTTAATTCTTCTAGCCTAAAGCATAGCAAAAGCTTTGCCCCTTCTACGCATAGCCAAAAATGAGTAGCAAATTAATCTTTCTGCTTGTTTAATTTTCTTGTTTTTAGGCAGCAGAACTTGCTGAATTCACTGCCAAGATCGCACTTCTAGAGGAGGCCAAGAAGAAGAAGGAAGAGGAAGCCTCAGAATGGCAGCACAAAGTAACAAACTCTCATTGTGTATTAAGTTGGGATTTTCAAAGGAGGGAGTTAGGTGCACAATTCCCATTGAAATTTAGTGAGGTTGGGTACATGTCTGCCTTTGGCTCCTTTGAAAATCCCACCCCAAAAGACCTAGTCCTCCAACTTCTTCAAACCATACAAAATATCTATTTAATTTCAGAATACTGAGCGATAAATCAATGTGGAGAAAAATACTGTCATCAGAACTCCTTTCCACTCTGGCTTATATCCTCACAGGTTTCAATCTATAAATGACTCTGCTAGTGTACAGAAGGAGTGGTTACCATATATGTAGACATTTAAACTATTTTCTTTTTAATTCTTGGATTATTTTTAGATCACTTTGAAGGTGAAACTATATAAATGCTAAGTACTAGTATTATTATTTAGGCTTTTGCAGCCCAAGAGGATTTGGAAAAGACCAAAGAAGAACTGAAGACTGTAATGTCTGCTCCTCCACCACCACCACCACCTCCTCCACCACCAGTTATTCCTCCAACAGAGAATGAGCATGATGAACATGATGAGAACAATGCTGAAGCTAGTGCAGAACTGTCTTCTGATGGTGTCATGAACCACAGAAGTGAGGAAGAACGGGTAACAGAGACACAGAAAAATGAACGTGTTAAGAAACAGCTCCAGGTAATGAAGGTTGTGGTTGCATTAATGGTATAATTAAGCCTTCAGTTTTTTATTCCTTAATTGCTGAAAATCTTGTGTATTTAAGCAGCACATTTAAGTGAAACTGTAATGTGTAGTTTCCTTCGCATATTTTATCACTTACTAGATTTGTAACTAAACTGCACAAAACTGAGTAAATAAGACTTGGAGTAGAATAACATACTCTGTGTATAGTTTAAAAAGTGTACATATAAATGTGATGCTGCACTACCACAGATATTTACAATCAAATATTAAAAATGTAAATTCCCTGTAGTACACTATAATCTTTAAAACTTAATCCTTTAATTTCTGAACCAAAAATTGTTTTACCATACTAACTGGTGTTTTGTTCAGTGAGTATTATTTGTGTTTCTCAGCAGCAACTCACAGTATCTAGAAATATAAAAAGCAAAGTAAAAACATAAACCTGTTAGGAGAGAATTTTATCTCCATTCAAACAGTTAGACTCTAGAAGATAATGTTTCATTTTTTTCTGTCCTTTTTTAAAAAAGTAATCTGTCATTGGACAATTTATTAATACAACATAAAGGTACCATTTTTCTATGAAGATACTAAAACGAACGTGAGCTCCTACTTTTTCTCAGTATCAGTATTTTACCAACAAACAATATTTTCTGAATTGTGTAAATATCCTCCTGCAGTGATGGTCATGGTACTCAAGCAGAGAAGTAAATAGCTGCTACCTTTCAGTTAAGTAGAAACTAGAGTAAAGCCCTAGCTTCTCCTACCAGACTATGTTCCCTTGCTCTTACTAGAATTTTCTTCCTGGATATTAGAATGTGAAGACCCTTTGCCTCCAGGTTTGTTAACCTCTCAGTCTGCATGATGTATCTAACAGCTTCAGCACAGTCAGGTATTTTCACTTCTTTCTTGAGCATAGCAGGAAGCATTCCTATAGTTGGCATTTAGCAAATCCCTGTCCAAGACTGTCGATCATATGTTGTCAGGAAATCCTAAGTCTTGGTGCTGAGGAGCGAAAATGCTGAAACTCAAATATTTTATTCCCACAGACACTAAGTTCTGAGTTGGCCCAAGCCAGAGATGAAACCAAGAAAACACAAAATGATGTCCTCCATGCTGAGAATGTTAAAGCAGGTCGTGACAAGTACAAGACTCTTCGACAAATCCGACAAGGGAATACAAAGCAGCGTATTGATGAGTTTGAGGCAATGTGAGAGCTGTTATTTTGCATATATGTTCTTCGTAAAGCTGAACCACCAACAGAGAAAAAAGCAGGCCTTTGCAGATTTGAAGATTGTACCCCACTTTGCCAAAGCACTTATACCAGTTTGACTGTGGTGGTAAAAAGACAAATTTAGGGGAACCCATTCAACAATAAGGCAGTCTGTCATCTTTGGCTTTTTTGGGGAGGGAGAAAGGAATGGGGGCAGAAGGTTTCCATTGTCTTACATTTTATTTTCCATTTTCATAGTTTGTGCCGCTTGTTCTCTTGAAGACTGGCACTTACTATTATCATGACTGTCAAGTGTGTATGTATTACCAAACCACAAAGTCAGAAAGGAGATTAGATCTGAACCTAAAACTGATGGATACTATTTCAGTGTGATGCAGTTTGAAATTACATTTTCCCATGTAGCCACATCTCCTTAGGAGTTTGATATTGCTGACTTTATCATTTTTTCACAGAGCTGAATTCTCCAGGTGTTTCATGTCCTGTCATCATTGATGGTTTTCTTTGCCTACCTGTTCACAAAGGTCTAGATGGCAGGTAGTAGGTTCCAGCAGAGATTTTAAAATGGAACACTACCTGTAGGCAGCAGTTGTCTGCGATTGGCCTAAATAAGTATTACTTTTTCACTTTAGATGTGTAGAAATGTTCTAATAAAGCAAAGAAAAGAAAAACAAGATACAAGAATCTTGTATCCTGGTTTTTTATTATTATTTTAATTGCAATCAGAAAAACCTGGACCTTTCTGGCAAGGGAGCATATGAAAACATCAGTCCCAAGGAGGGGACAGTATCCTACCTCACTACTATATATATGATGACTGGTCCTTCAAACACTATGTAAACTTGAGTGTGCAAATTGACTTTCATCTTATGATACTATAGAAAGATTTTGTTTTACTTCAAGAAGGATTTATAGTGCTAAATACTGCTTAACTGCCTTTTTGTTGACTTAAATTATAAAATGATATGATATACATTAAAACTGTAACCTGTCACTGGTATACTATCTTACAGGAGGGGTGTGGAATGTGCTTGTGTTTATGGGTTTCTCTGTACCAAATGAAAATACCCATAACTGGGGGAAAAAAAGAGGCTTGTAGCTTTATTTCTCAATGATGCCAGTGTGTAATTGTTAATGTATCTGATGTCTGATCATTGTTGCTCAGTTGTCTCAAACTCTGGAAAAGGAGATTTAAACAAGAGAATTTTCTTAATTTTAGAGGGTCAAATAGTTCATAGAAAGTGAGTCTTTCCTTTAAGAAATTTATAAATTAAGAAATTATTTTACAACTAACATGGACTGCAATTATTCTTCACTTTATAGTACCCTGGTTAGTGTCTAGCTGGAAAAAGCCCTGCTTTCTCTGAGGATGGTTCAGCAATCTTCCATTTGGTATTATGCACTCATAAATTTTACACTTATCTATTAAAATATGCCATTTTATTAAACATTTTTTCAGACACAATAGGTTCAAGTTATTTATGAACAGTTCAACTGAGCTTTTTTTGATTTTGCTGAGTTAAAGACACGCTATGGGATGATATCATGGAAAAGGGTATAAAGTTGATTTAATATATTTTGAGTTGTGGGGCTAAAAATAGCTGGTTAACCTTGAAAAGACTGGTGTGCAAATGTTGTGCCCATACTTCAAAACACGGGTTGGTGGAAGTCTAGTGTTTCTACTTGCAGTGCATTGAAAGAACAGTTTGTGTATCTCAGGCTTCCTGCATGAGCATTTGAATTTCCAAAGTGTTAGAACCATTTGCCATAGCAGGTGAAATACTGTGCTATCAGTGGGTTTTTATGGTTTTTTCTGAAGTGTGCGCACTAACATTAGTACATCAGTTTATCAATGTTGAAAAATACCAGTTAAATTTGTTGTTCATAAATCTACAATATATAGATTAGAATTAAAATGGATCTAATCCGTTTATAAAGCTGTGTGAATTTTTCTAAATAACCAGGAACAACTATTTGAAATGTAGATTTTCACAATGATCCAGAGTGGTTATTACCAATAGTTGGGAACACTTATTGATACAGAGCTATTATGAATGCATTTAATGAGTACTTGGTGAAGTAAATTTCAACATGTTTTCCCCTTAGCATCATGTTTTGTGTTGTACAATTAAGCTACAATTACATCTACTATTTTGGATAACATGAATTGGTTAACAATAAAAAGATACAGTTAATTTCTTTGAGGTCCACTGTTGTTATTTGATGTACTTTACCCAGGCAAATCTGTTAAACTCATTGCAATAGCTTTTTTCATAGCAGTGAATAACTTCTAGATCATCAGTCTTAAAATTTCACATTGTGGTCAAAGTAAAATAAAAATGGTTTTAAATTAAATCCCCAAAGAATAATAGTCTGCTTCAGAAATTACCGCCTACAACTGGGAGGAAAAACTGGTGATTGCTGATTCAAGAGGATATGAATCATCAGAGTAAATTGGCTCTTTTGAGACAAGAAGATCAAATTTGGCCACATAAGAGCTGCAGGGTAATGTAAGAACTTTCAATCACTGCCTGAACTATACTTAGCCTCAGGCAAAGTAAAGTTTAGTTTAATTGGTCACTGGCTTGTCTTTAACATTTTTATTATTTTTAATGTTATTTATTAACATGGCATATATTATCTGGATAGTTCTTTCAAATACAGAGATGCTTAAAGATGCTTTTTATTTATAAGCAAGCTTGCCTTTTCTACCATCCTCTTCACTAATGTGGAGCACATGCACTGCTTCTGGCTTCTTCCACAAAAACGGCTAGACAAAGTAATCTGCTAAAGAATTTGCACATGAATCGGGCTTCCTCTCAGTTGACATATTGTTCAGACTCACATTTCTCTTTGGCCTTGCATGGGTTCGAACACAGAGCCCTCCATTCTGTTAGATATGTCAGAGTTGTTAAAATAAATGAAAGGCCATATAATACACAATATATGCTTTTGTTTTTCTACCATACATGTAGATTGATTTTGTCCTTTCCCCTAACTAGAGCCCTTTCTGATGAAATGTTGGATTCCAAATGCCCCATTGTTAGAGTGCTCCCGCATAGGTATGCCAACCTCAGAGAATATTTTGGTTGCATTGGGAGGCAAATGCTTTGAAGGTATTTTTCTTTCATGGGGAAGAGAGAAAAGGAGGCTAGAAACATTCCCATACTCCCTGTTCACTATATGCGCCGACTTTATAATGTGCCGGGGTATGCTCTCCTCCAGGTCCGCCCCAGTCCCCCCAAGGCCCCTCCCCTCCTCTGCCCTGCCTCTTCCCACTGCTGCTCTGCTCCCTCCCCCTGAGTGCCTTGCCCTCGCTCCTCCCCTCTCCCCCCCAGTGCCTCCTGAATGCCACGGAACAGCTGATCCACGGTGGGTGGGAGGCGCTGATCAGCAGGGCTGGCAGAAGGCACTGTGGGGAGGGGGAGGTGCTGAGAGGAGGGCTGCTGGTGGGTGCTGTCTACCAATCTTCTTTTTTTTTTTTTCCCCTGTGGTGCTCCAGCCCCTGTGTTGGCACCTGTGCAGTGCACCGAGTTAATTTACTTAATAGGGACTTAATAGATTCCCAGTTGGGTGGAGAGGGAAATTCAGCTTATTCAGAAGTATTCTCCCCTTCATAGTTATATTTCCAAAACATAAATTTTCTTTTGTTGACAGGTTCTCCGGATACACATTCATGCATTTTTGTTCATTTTATCCAAAATGGAATTACGGTGGAAATCCAAGACCATATCATTCTATAACTCATGTGTCTGCATATTTAGACCCCAGTTCGGAAAAGTACTTAAGCATTGTGCTGAAGTAAGTTCCCGTTTCAGGAAAGTGCTTAGGTGCTTTCCTGAATAGGGATAGTACCCTGAAACAGCAGCTTAAAAGCTGGTTTCTCCTCATTCTCAAAGTATGGTCTCCAGAGTCATTTAAAATAATTTGCTCAAACCCATCCATGAAAGAAAGAAAACTGTTTCCTGATTCTGAATGTCTTGTTTCAAAGTAATTGAAAGCTTCTAAGGAGGAGAAACTCTATTTTCTAAAAATCATATTTAAAGTATTGGACTTAAAATCAACAAGATCATCAGCAAAACCTGTTTGCTAAAGGAAAAACATGAGGAACATTTTTCCACATCTATTCAAATTTGGAGAAGCTAAATTCCTGGTCTCTTCTGAATGCTAAAGCAGTTTTGTTCATATTTCATTTATGGAGGACTTCACCAAAAGACATAACTGAGCCTTAGCCCCTAAAGCTGTTTCTAGCCTTCAGAAAGAAGTAATCTATCCTTGGGATAGTATCTCTTTAAAATGTGATAGAAAAATTAAAACTTCCTTACAAGAGGCCTGATCAAAGGCTCCTTGAAGTAAATCGAAATAGCCCAATCCATATAGTTGAATATCTTGACAAACATCTTTTAGAAACATGGGACTTTTCATGATGAATGAGACCTATAGTCTAAGTGCTTTTGTGGCATCTCTAATCATGGTATCTAAGGCGAGTATCTTATATTCAACAGTAATCAATGACTGATGCCTCAGGGAAGTAAAACCCCCATAATGCATATAATCTATAGGGAAGGGGAGAGAAATATTTCTTCCTGACACCAGTTGTGGATCAGCTTATAACATGAATCATGATTAATACTGAATAATAAAACACTGATTTACAGTTCATAGTTTAATTTCCACTGTTAATTTGACTTTCCAGAGGAACCAACAAAACAATTTGCCCAGTTTAATTTTTCCAATGATATATTTAGGCTGGACTTCTTTGTGAGAGGAATTGTGGCTCAGCTGACTTTGTTTCAGCTGAAGAAATTTGTCAGATAATTGGTGATCTCTATTGACTGATTTGCCTCTTGATCTGGCTATGTTTAAGGAATACATCATAGGTGGATAGGGTGACCAGATGGCAAATGTGAAAAATCGGGACGGGGGTGGGAGATAATAGGAGCCTATATAAGAAGATGACCCAAAAATCGGGACTGTCCCTATAAAATCGGAACATCTGGTCACCCTATAGGTGGAGTAATTCAAAAGAGCTATGTTTAGGACTTCTTTTCAGCTTCTTCACTCCCCTTTCTTTTTTAGTATTAAAGCCCAAACCCAGGTGTTATGTAGGTAGTAGTGAAGAAAGAAATGTGTAGTTTATTGGTATTGAGAGTCCGATCCAATAATTAGTCTTATTTGTTTATGTAGCACCTACAATGTGCTAGGCACTTTCCAGACAGGAAGATATAGTTTATACTCAAGTTGCTCACATTCTAAAGACCGACAGACAGAAATTAGGAAAAACGGGAATAGTTAACAGGGAATTTTATCCACTAATCCAGAGAATCCCTTGTGGAGTTTATATTAGCTTTATTAAATAACATGTCACTGAGTGTTTTTGTGCATAGGAATAGTGTTTAGATACTAGAGAAGAAACAAGTGGAGATGGAAATGTACATCAACAGAGGAGACCTGGTTAGTGCAAAAGCGCCTAGCACAGACTGGTCGTTGTGTGTGAGAGCCAGCAAAGAGTTTGGAACAATCCCTGTTTTCTGAATGGGTGGCTCAGATGTGCAGACTTGAAATTTACAGGTAGGATAACCATTTTGCCTTTTCTTTTAAACATGCTTTTCCAGTTATACCTCAGCTCTCACTGGGATCTGAGCTTTCAGACGCTAGGCTCTATGAAAGCCTACAGCCCACTTTTCAACAGATACTAGGATCCTTCATAATACATTTTGGATATAATGAACACATTTGTTTTCATTTATGAAAGATTTCCTTCTCTGTTGCAAAGGTGAAATGACGTTAAAATTCAACTAACACTTTAGTATTCCCTCCATAAAGTGCATCCAAATACATGGTCCTCTCTTCTGAAATATTGAGCTCCTGATATGCTGAAGCTTAGGGTGCTTTTCAAACTGTTCCAGCCTGTTCTATTTCAGATTGTGCTCTGAGCTACCCAGGGTCCTAATCCTTCATGAGCTCTAGCCAGGCAGAGCCTTGCACCTACATGCAGCACCACTGACATAGATGTGACTCAAGCAGGTACAGCGATGCATGCATGCAGAACTCTTTGCAAGATCTGAGACCAAGTCTGCTACCTCCTGTGTTCTTGACCTTTATGCTTCCTTCCATTGCTTCATTTCTTCCTTCTTGTTAAGAACAGAAGAGCGTCCGTATTGGATCAGACCATCATCCATTTTGCCCATAACAGCGCTTCAGGGGCAGTGCAACAGGTCAATTATGGAGTGATTCATCCCTCTTTTCCACTCCCAGCTTCTGGTAGTCAGAGGTTTAGAGTTGCCCTGAGCATGGGCTTGTGTCCCTTGCTTACTTGAATAATAGCCATTGATGGACCTATCCTCTACGAACTTATGCAGTTCTTTTTTGAACCCAGTTATACTTATGGCCATCACAACATCCCATGGCAATAAGTTCAATAGGTTAGCTGTGCATTGTGTGAAAAAGTACTTCCTCTTGTTTGTATTAAACCTGCTGACCATTAATTTCATCGGGTGACCCCTGGTTTTTGTATTGTGTGAAAGGGTAAACAACACTTCTTCACTTTTTCCATACTAGTCATGATTTTACAAAATTCAACATTAATTTGCGAAATCTGGACAAAATGCAATATTCAGTAGCAGAGAGCTCTTTGTGTATGAGGGAGGAAATGCAGATATCCATTTTCTCAAAATTAAATCTTATAGCCACTGAAATAGTTACTGCAATCTATTTCTTAATGTTAACTGGTAATACCAACTAATCCAGCACTCTTAAAATACACAAGCTTCAGAAGGAAAGATAGCAACACTTAAAGTGTTTGAGAGAGCACAGAATACGGTGTTCCAGAACGCATGGTTGGGCGGGGGGGTTGGGTTCGGTTTGGTTTTTGGGTTTGGTTTTTTTGGACAGACATAGAGGATATGTGAAAAGTTGGCATGTGGCTGTTTGCATTTCCGCCATTAACTCTGTTGTCAGTCTACCCTTAAACGTTCTGGAATCCAGTAGTACCTTTTTAATATCTTGTTCTGGAAGAATTGCAAGGATAAAGAACTTAAAGTATCATTCACATTAAGCCAGATAGCCTCCCAGGTTTCTGTTGTGATAGTAAGGCTGAGGGGGGTTTTCCCCCTCATTTTTCACTGAGATTGAGAGGATAATGCACAGCATTAAGCCACTTATAAATCATTTTTAAAGTGCCTTTCTTTCCATATTGAGATGAAGGAGTTGAAACAGACCAATTGTCCCTTATCCTTATCCTTGCATGAATCCTTGAGCGTAGCCGCTAAAAGAAAGGAAACTGTGAAACAGTGGATATTTGTTACACGTGTAACTGAAGGAGGCAATTCTATCATCTTGTATTATAGCTTTAATTTTTGTTAATCCTTTTTCTATCCAAATTATTTTAAGCATGGAGTTGGCCTTGATGGTGAGGCACGGGTTATATCATAGTGGCATGGGAAGAGAATGGAAAAGTTCCGATTTGCTAAGTGTGATTATCCTGTTTATATGTATGTATATCTTTGTGTATCTGAAGTTATGAATATTGGCTATGTGCTGGCATCCTACACATATGCTGTATTCCTGGGTAATACCCACCAGTTGGTATTTACATTAAGGACAGACAGCTATGTATCGATGGCCCATCAAGGACACTTAGCTCTCACAATGGGCTATAGAAGAAATTCATTCCACCCAGATAGCTCTTCCTACAGATGCCTCAGGCTCCAAGGGGTCAGTGGCCACCCCCTGTGGTTCAGTAAACTATGTAAGGACATGTGATATGGTCATGTGACCCTGGACTCCATCTTGGGCCAGGAGTTTTCCAGGCACTGAGGCTGTGAGCTTTGTTTGGAACAGTAAAATTCTATGCACGTGGAGGAGGATATAAAAAGGCACGTGAGATATCTCCATTTTGTCTTCATTTCCTGCTTCATTTCTCTAGACTGGATTTCTTACAAGGAAGCTCTAAACAAGAACTGATGACCCCCACCCAACCTGTTTGTGTAATTCCAGAGAAGCTTTTGCAAGCTAGCAGTTTATTCCATCACTGCTTCAAACGTGATATAAGGACTTTGCAGTCACTTGTATGTGTATGATCTATTAACCATTTATAACTCTCTTCCTCTCTCCTTTTATTATTAAACCTTTAGTTTTTAGTTACTAAAGGATTGGCATCAGTGTGATTGTTGGGTAAGATGAGAGTTATATATGGACCTGGCTAAGTGATGGTGGTTGTTCAAATGCTTGCTCATGTCCATTCCATTGTAGGTGTGTGCAATCGCCACATGCACCAGTGCTGGAAGTTTTTCCCTCAGTGGTGTCCGAGGGGATGAGCTTTGGTGCCCTCTGGTGCATGTATGCACCAGTATAAGGGCACTGCCGGCTCCACCCTCGGTTCCTTTTTACCACCAGCGACGGTGCTGGAACATCTCCTTGACTCGGCAAGCTTTCCTATCTCAACTGTGCCTAATAGCAAATTCATTGTATATAGTTGTTCAAAGTTGTATAGTTAATAGTTCCCTTAGTGTTGCTAGAAGTAGTTAGTTAGTCCCATACAGCCTAGGGGTGGGGTATGCCCCGGTCCTGGGGCTTCAAGCCTTGTGACTGCTGCAAAAAACCTGTTAGTCAGTGAACCCCATAAAAGCTGCCTGAAGTGTTTAGGGGAAACCCACGTGAGTGACAAGTGTCACATTTGCAAGAACTTCAGGCTGCAGACCAAAAAGGAACAGGACATTTGTCTTTGAGCGTTCCTTGTGGAGTTGGCCCTCACACCGGCCTTGGAGCCGACGAGATCAGACTCTGTTCCAAGCGCCGCAACCTCCATGTGGAGTGTGCCTCTGGCACCAACCTCCAACTGGCGCTGATCCCCATCCCCAGTACCAGCTAAACAGCGATGGCACCAAGGGTGTTTACAAAGTGCATGTCAATAGTGGCAGCCTACCTTAGATGTTGGCAAATCCAGATCAACCCATACCTCAACGACTGGCTCATAAAGGGCTGCTCCAGAGTACAGGTCCAGCGCAGCATCGCGACAGTGCAAACAGTCAAGCTCTGGGCCTGTTGCTAAACAAACAAAAATCAACATTGGTTCCTGTTCAAAGGATTAAGTTTATCAGGGCGGTCCTCAACTCTACCCGGGCCAGAGCCTTCCTGCCAGAGCTCAGGTTCAGGGCAATGTCAGATCTGATTGTCAGCGTCACTGCCACCTGCTCCCCACTGCCTGGGTATGCCTCAGCCTGTTGGGGCACGTGGCCGCAAGCACATACGTTGTTCGGCACACGAGACTAAAACTACATCCCCTCCAGATGTGGCTGGCATCGGTCTACTCCATGGCCAGACATCACCTGGACAAGCTCCTCATGATCCCGCCATGGGTACTTACTTCCCTACAATGGTGGACCGACCCAAGGTTGGTGTTGGAAGGAGTGCCATTTGTGAGCCTGCGACCCGTAGTCTCCCTGATATTGGATACGTCCAACCTTGGATGGGGAGCACTTCTCGGTACACTGCGAACACAAGGGCTATGGTCGAGAGAGGAGCTCACACTTCATATAAATGTCAGGGAGCTCAGAGCCATCCATCTACCTTGCGCGGTATTCTTTCCCCACCTATCCGGTAGGGTAGTGCAGGTGTTGACAGACAACATGGCCTCCATATTCTGTGTCAACAGGTTGGGGGAGCTCGTTCGTCAGCTCTGTGCCAGGAAGCCCTTCGCTTGTGGGACTTCTGCATCCGACAAGCGATCCACCTGGAAGCCTCACACCTTCCTGGCATCCAGAACACACTAGAAGATTGCCTCAGCAGGTCCTTATTCACTCACCACAAGTGGTCCCTTCACTCAGAGGTTGTCAGGATGCTGTTCCAGAAGTGGGGAACTTCCCAAGTGGACCTGTTCACCACCAGACAGAACAGATAGTGTCATCAGTTCTGCTCCCTGCAAGGCTCAACAGAGGCTCATTTTCTGATGCCTTTCTCCTGCCTTGGTCAGGAGACCTGACATACGGCATCCCACTCATCAGCAAAGTCTTCTTAAAAATCAAGAGGAACAAGGCACAGATCATTATGATTGCCCCAACATGGCCTCGCCAGCATTGGTTCAGCATGCTCATGGACCTGGCTATAGTAGACCCATGGGCACTTCCCAGCTGCCCAGACCTGCTCTTGCAGGATCACAGTTGGCTGCTGCACCTGAACTTCACCTCACTCCATCTCACATCTTGGATGCTGCATGGTTTAATCCAGAGGAACAAGCCTGCTGTAGTCAGGTGCAGCAGGCTCTCTTGGAGAGCAGGAAGTCCTCCACCTGAGCAACTTAACTGGCAAAGTGGAAGCATTTCTCCTGCTGGGCAGTGGAGCGGAATATCTCCCCGACCCAGTCATCTCTGCAATCCGTTCTGGGTTACTGCTTCACTTAAAGCACCAGGGTCTCACCTTCTCTTTGATCAAGATTCACCGGGCGGTTATATCAGCCTTCCATCCTCGCATCGGGGTAGATCAGTATTCTCACATGACATGACGATTAAGTTCCTGAAAGGCCTTGAAAGACTCTTTCCACCAGCCTGGGACCCGGTCCCCCAGTGGGACCTCAACCTAGTGCTCTCCAGGCTCACAGGTCTGCCCTTTGAGCCTTTGGCTTCTTGTTCCCTTTCCTATCTATCACAGAATCATAGAAGATTAGTGTTGGTATTAGTGTTAGTATTAGCCAGGAGGTCATCTATTCCAACCCCAACCTGTCATGGAAGGTTGCATTCCTTGTAGCTATTACCTCAGCGAGATGAGTCTCCGAGATTAGAGCTCTTACTTTGGAGCCCCCATACACCATGTTCTGTAAGGACAAAGGGCAGCTGCAGCCCCACCTAACCTTTCTGCCAAAGGTGGTACTGCACTTCCATATCAGCCAGGAATTTTCCTTCCGGTGTTCTGTCCAAAGCCTCATGCAATCAGCAAGGAGAGGTGTTTGCATATGCTAGATGTCAGACATGCACTGGCTTTCTACTTAGAGCACACCAAGCCCTTCTGCAGGTTGACTCAGCTCTTTGTTGTGATAGCTGACAGGAGGAAGGGCCTTGCCGGTGGTCCTCACAGAGGATTTCAACCTGGATCACTGCCTGCATCCGTACTTGTTACAAGATAGTGCAGACTCTGCCTCCTCCGATAGTGAAGGCTTATTTGACAAGGGCGCAGGCGTCTTCAGCTGCTTTCCTGGCACAAGTCCCTGTCCAGGACATATGCAGGGCTGCAACGTGGTCCTCGGTGCACACGTTCATGTCTCATTCTGCCATGACTCAGCAGGCCAGAGATGACGCTGGGTTTGGAAGAGCTGTGTTGCAATCAATACGTCCATGAACTCCTACCTGCCTCCAGTACCGCTTGGAAGTCACCTACAATGGAATGGACATAAACAAGCACTCAAAGAAGAAAAGACAATTACCTTACGTAACTGTTATGTAATATGACCCGCCCTCCTTCCCCACTGTCAGAGTTTGTGGCAAGAAGAAACTGAGGGAGGGAGGAGCCAGCAGCGCCCCTTATACTGGTGCATACGTGCGCCACTTTGGAGGGTGCCAGACCCAGTCCCCTACAGATAGCACTTAGGGAAAAACTTCCGGCATCGGTGCGTATGGTGAGCACACACACCTACAATGGAATTGACATGAGCAACACATCTCAAAGAACACCAGTTACGGAACCTAGCTGTCTTATCCCTTGGGATTAGAAGGACCCTATATTTGATGAAATTGTTTTTCAGTAACCATTCATCATGAAGTCTAGTGTCTGCGTGGTGAGCCAAGGGCTGGAATGCCTAAGGAGACTGCATTTTGACTTCTTGTTAACCAGTGTGGTGAGAGAGAAGTTCAGTTTTGTTACTGGCTTGGTATAATCTTTGGTAGAATAACCACCAGTATGGGGTGAGTCTGCCCTATTTTTCAGCGGTCTCAGCATATTCAGGATATGTAATCCTCAGCTGTGACCCACCGAGGCATGGTGACAACATGTCAGTAGTATTGAGGGAAATATTCCAAGGGACTTATGGATCCATCAGAGGCAAAGCTAGTGAAAAGATTCTGTCTAGCAATGCAAGTTGTGATGCTTAGTGCAAAACATCCAGGGAAAAATGATCTGTTTAAACTGCACCCTAGGTGCTAAACTTAGTTTTTAAAAAGATGCATTTAAATGACATTTGTAATTAATAATTGATCTCCAACAACATGATGACAGTGATTCCAGAAAAAGTTTTAGATGAGTCTGGGTTGAAGCTGACTTTCCCCTACTACAGGGATGGGCAAACTGACCAGGGCCGGCTCTAGGCACCAACAAAACAAGCAGGTACTTGGGGCGGCACATTTCTAGGGACAGCATTCCGCTGGCCAGGCCACCCCTAGAAATGTGCCCCTACCACCCCAGCTCGCTTCCCCTCCACCTGCCCCCCTTCTCCCCCCTCTCTCCTCCCAGGCTTGCCATGTGGGCCAAACAGCTGTTTGGCGCGGCAAGCCAGGGAGGGAGGAGAAGCTGAGCGGCGGCGCGCTCCGGGGAGGTGGCGGTGGTTGAGCGGAGGCGAGGAGCCGTTCCTCTACCCGTCACCGCCGTTACTTCCTGTGCTCCCCTCCCTCGCTCCCCTACACTCTGCCTGCTCCCCTGAATGCACTGCCTCTCCCTCGCCTGAGAGGGAGGGGGGCGAAGCAGAGCAGCGGCGTGTTCAGGGGAGCAGATGGAGCGGAGATGAGCTAGGGCGGGGGAGGGTTACGGGGGAGCCGCAGGAAGCAATCGGGGGGGGGGGAATGCGGCACGCCTGGGGGAGGAGGCCTGGCCCAGGGGAGGAGCGCCCCTTCCCCAGACCTTGGGCGCAGCCCCCCTGCCCCTGCGGAGGCCTGGGGCCAGCCGCCTCCCCCGCCCCCCTGCCACGGGAGGGCTGCATAGGGTACCACAATGTCTAGAGATGGCCCTGAGAGCTGGAGTAGCTCACTTTCACCCATGGAGCAACGTGGGATCAGAGAGAGAATTGCACCTTTTGAGAGTCACAATTCCCCTCACTTGGGTAGGACTATGAAGTGTCAATACACACCCAGACAGAGAAAGGAGGTCCAATCTTGAATCAGTGCAGATAACTTTGAGGGATCATCAAGTAGCCCCACCAGGCCATTCTCTATTTTAAAACGTGGTGTCTGGTGTGGGGAAAAGAGTCCTTCTAGCTATCTTATTCCAGTTCATTTTGAAACCTGTACAGTGAACCTACAACTGTGAGGAATCTTCTCTTAACAGCACGCCATGCACTAGAGCCAGAAGATTTCTGTAGCCGTGTCTGTTGACCTGCACGTGCATCGTTCGTTGCCTTGTTTTCCAGGTGAGGTTATATGAGGCTGTGCAGGACTACACAGTTCCCTCTTGCCATCACGTGGTGGGTGTCAGAACCCTCATTCCTCCATGCTTGTAGCTTGGCTGCGAGAGCATTCTTGTCTATTCTACATAGTTCATTGTTCTTGTTTTCTTGTAGTTAGTCTCTGCTCACCCTGCTCGGGGCCCGCCCCCCCCCCCCCCCCCAGTTCCCAGGGGACTATGCCACACTTTCTGGGCTTCAAAAACTGTGTGTTGTGCCCTCGCTCATTATCAGTGAGCAACGAGCACCAATGTTCCTTTTACTCCCTCAGGGAAGTATATCTCGCTGCGAGATTTGTAGATCCTTCCCACCGCAGACCCGCAAGGTTTGTCCACTCCATCTCCGTAAATTCCTCATGGAGTGGGCTTTCTGGCTGCATGTACAGTCCAACCCAGGACCATCACCCTCCACAGGCGGTGAGTACCCCGCTTAGCACATCCCATGCCCCAGATCCGGTGGTACCCCCAGTGCAGGACAAGCCCAAACATGGGAGCCACAAACATTTTCATGAGCATAGCCGCAACTGCCGCCAAGTGCAGCGTTCCATTCCTGAGCCGCACCAGGTCAGGCGAGACATCACGTGCCGACCCTGCTGCGCTGCTGCCTAAACTTCCCTATTCTGAGGGTATTCCCTATTCTGAGGGTAAACCAGTACCCTTCAGGCCCAGCAGACCCCAGAGCCCTGAGCCCCTGGCTGCACTGACTGACCTGGGACCTTTACCTCCAGTCATACCTGGCTTCTTAGGCCTTGCACCCTTCTGTCCTGGCCCCTGCACCAGAATTGTCAAGCTCCGACCCTGAAGCAGAGCTGGTACTGATGATTCTACCAGTGCCTATGGCCGCCGCCTCTTCTCTGGGTGACACCTGAGTCCTGCCTGCCCTCTTGCCTCCGGATAATCAGAAGCAATACCAGGAGCTGCTACAGAGGGTTGGTATTGACTTAGGCGTAACCCTGGAGGTGGTACAGGACCAACACCACCAGTTGTTGAATATCCTCTAACCCCTTGGGCCATCTCACCTTACGCTACCCATTAACAATGCTATTCTGCAGCCTGTGCAAGCAGTCTGCCACACGCTGGCCTCCTGTGCCCCCATGCCCAAAAGGGCGGAATGCCGGTATTGTGTCCCCTCAAAGAGGGTAGATTTTCTCTTCTCCCACCTGCTCCCTCCTCCCCTCACTTTCTTGGCTACCCGGCAGGCACGACACCACTTGCACAGCTCTACCCCTCTGGATCGGGCGCCCAAACGCCTAGACCTCCTGGGCCATAAGGTCTACTCCTCCGCAGCGCTGCAGTTTCAGATTGCCAACTACAAGGTTCTGCTGGCAAAATATGACTTCAACAACTATGCCAAGCTAGCAGAGTTACTGGGCAACCTGCCGCAGGACAAACGGCTATGTTTCCAAGCCCTTGTGGAGGAAGGCCAACTGACGGCCAAGTTGAGCCTCCAAGCTGCTGTTGATGTCGCTGACACGACTTCCGGCTCCCTTGCCACAAGGTGTCGTCATGTGCCAGGTGTTAGTGGCTGCAGTCCTTCGGCTTACCGCGGGAGGTCCACACCCTATCCAGGACCTCCCCTTTGTCGAGGACAAGCTCTTCTCAGTGAAGACTAATTGAGTCCCTTCACTCCCTGAAGGACTTGAGGGTGATGCTTCAGTCTCTCGGGACATACACCCCGACGCCCCATTGGAAACAGCAGCAATCCTTCCATCCCTGGTCATATGCACCATGTCAGGTCGCCTATCACCAATACCAGGAACCCCTGCAGAAGCGTTATTAGTCTCAGTGGGCCCCCTTTGGCACCTGCCACAGCCACCTCTTCCTCCTTGGCCTGGCAGTAACCCAAGGCCCAGTTCTGATGCGCAAGTCAAAAGCTGCAAGCCTCCGAAGACGTCATCATCCCTGGCCACCCTGTCACCTTTGAGGACCATCTTGCCCCATTTGCCCACAACTAGGGCAAGATCACCATGGACCGTTGGGTCCTTGAGATCATACAGCATGGTTACTCTGTCAATTTCTCACCTTCCCTCCACACGAGGGACCCCACCCTCTGCTTATTGGGGGACTCTCCCATCGCAAACTCCTACAACATGAGGTGAATGCCCTCCTTGCAGAGGGCACAGTAGAACCGCTGCTCGACTTCTTAGTTGGCAGGGGGCTCTACTGTCCGTACTTCTCATCTCGAAAAAGGGAAGAGGAACCCTATACTTGATCTCCACCTCCTCAACACCTTCATCAGAAAGGCCACGTTCCTTATGGTGACACTTGCATCGATAATTCCCTCCCTTCCCCAGGGAGCCTGGTGTGCAGCTCTTGATATGAAAACTTTCCACCCAGACCACCAAAAGTTTCTTCATTTTCACATGAGCGACAACCACTACCAGTTCAGAGTTCTCCCCTTCGGCATCACAACGGCCCCATGGGCTTTCATAGAAGTATTCATGGTCGAGGCAGCACAGTTGAGGCATCTGGGGTACTCAGTGTTCCCTTGTTTGGATACTGGCTTAAGGTTGAGCCCTCCCATGCTGAGATTATGTCTGCCATTTGAGCACTCCACTCTCTCCTCACCACTCTTGATTTCTGTATCACTGAGGAGAAATAATACTTGTCCCAGCGCAGACAATCAACTTCATCAGCGTGTCCCTGGATTACATGGCAGCTCTTGCCTTTCTCCTGGCAGACCTTTTCGCTGCCCTGACAGCTATGGTGATGGACTTACGCTGCAACCCACTCATAAGTCCCATGGTGCGTTGTTGTTTCTGCCTCCTCGAGCACATGGTGGCCTTCACCTATGTGATGCTGCATGCCTGCTTGCACCTGCGCTGCCTCCAGGTATGGCTCCTGTTGGTATTCAGACCCCATAATGCTCACCTGGACTCCACGTTGCTTGTTCTCCACTTGGTTCTGGCCTCCCTTGTCTGGTGGATCAACCCTTCCAAGGTGCTGATTGGCACCCCCTTTGCCATTTCTGTCCTGACGCCACTTGGCCCACGGACCTCTCCCTTGCCAGTTGGGGTGATCACCTGAACAAGCACACACCTAGGGGGTTTGGACTCAGCTCCAGGCCCACATGCACGTCAATGTCTTGGAGCTGTAGGTGGTTCGCTTGGCCCGCCCCACATTCCTACTGCTCTTCCACGCCCGTCGTGTTCAGCTCCTCTCCGACCATATGACAGTCGTGGCCTACATCAACAGGCAGGGGGCACCAAATCCCTATTACTCTATGCACAGTCCCTCTGCCTCTGGAACGGGTGTATCCACCACCATGTCACACTCAACACAGCATACTTCCTGGGCACACAAAACTCCCTGGCCACTGTGCTTAGCCTGACCTGGTACCTTAATCATAAGTGAGAGTTCCATAATCCCGCTCTCCGCTCCATCTGCAGTACCTGGGGCACCCCGCACTGGGACCTTTTTGTCACACACAACAACGGCAAGTTCCCACTCTACTGTTCCCGGAGGATCAAGGGGCATGACTTGGTGGGGCAAACTCCATTACACCTTCCCCCCAATTCTCCAGGTCCTCTGGAAGATCTGCTGGGACTGGGCCATGGTCATCCTGGTAGCTCTGTTCTGGCCCCATCAGTTTGGGTTGCAGATCTCCTCAGACTCTCTGCCCACTCTGCCTCTGAGTGCTCCTGGACCTCCTCAACCAGAACAGAGTCCACCATTCCTGGCCCTCTTTGCCTCACATCCTGGTTTTTGGACGGGGATCACATGTAAACAACGCCTGTTCGACACCAATGCACCACATCCTTATGCACAGTAGATAGGCCTCCACAAGAACATGCTGAGTGGAGAAATGGAAACATTTCACCTCCTGGTCTCAGCACCATCACCCCCTCCTTAACACCATCTCCATCCCTACCCTCCTGGACTACTTCCTGGAGCTTAAGACTTCAGGCCTTACCCTCAGCTCTGTCTTGGGCCACCTGTCAGTGCTCAGTTCCTTCCTCCCCACTGTGGACAGCTGCTTGGTATTTACTCACCCCACCACTGTCCGCTTCCCGAAGGGGCTGCCGAACAACTTCCCAACGTTGGTCAACCCCCACCCTCCTCAGAATCTCAATCTCCTCTCCACCCTCATCAGACTCCCCTTCAAGCCTCTGACCAATTGCTCTGTCTCCCCCACCCCTCCATGAAGGTCATCTTGCTCGTAGCTATCACTTCTGCTTGGCAGATCAACAAACTGACAGTCATGATGATCCCCCACCTCCACCCCAAACATACTTTCATGCCAAATTCCTCCTGAAAGTAGTCTCAGAGTTCTACTTCAACCAGTCAATTCACCTCCCGATCTCTCATCCTAAGCTGCACGCCACTCCTGCAGACAGGGCCCTGCACTCTCTCGACATCCACCACACACGTTTGTGTTTTACCTTGATGGAACCTGTGTCTTTCATGCCTCTCCATCCCTATTCATGTCCATTACAGATGGATCTTGAGGTCAGGCCCTCTCCTCCCATTGTATCTCGAAGTGGGTCTCTGCCTGCATCTGTGCATGGTACGAGTTGTCCCAACAACACACCGCCTGGTCAGATTACGGCACACTCAATGCAGGCGCAGCCAGCCACCTCTGCCTCCCTGGTGGTTGTATCCTTGCACAACATCTGCTGGGTGGCATAATGGCATATTCCGGGCATACCTTCAGCATCCATTATGCCATAACCCGGGGGGCAGCAGAAGAGCGGTCCTGCAGACTTTGATACTTCTTGCATCCTTGCACCCCTCTCAGTGCTGCTTGCTGCTTGCTACTTACTAGCGTTTGGATACATCTAGGAACCAGCACTCGAAGGAGAAGAGGAGGTTATTTACCTGTAAATGGCAGTTCTTTGAGATGTGTGGTCCCTATTTGTATTCCAATATCCATCCTCCGTCCCCTCTGCTGCAGACTGCACTGCTCAGCAGTAAGAGGGTGACTGAGTGGATGTCATTCCTCACAGTCTCATATGTATGACGCACATGTGGGTCAATGGACACTGCTACAGAAATCTTCCGGTGCTGGCACATGGTCCGCATGCACACCTGCATTTGGAATACAAACAGGGACCCCACATCTCGAAGAACCTCGAGTTACAGGTATGTAACCTTGTCTTTTATAGACTTAATAAATGTAGAAGCCTTTTCACATTTGTTTATCCCAGTCTCTAACGAGGTCCCAATTCCTCAGCCAAATGCCACTGTCTGTTTGGTTTTTTTTTTGCCAGTTACATCATTTAATTTCTAACAGCTGAAGTACAGACTTAAATTAAGATCATCACTAGCTCTAATGCAATTAAACAATCTATATTTCAGTATGGGAAAAGACAAATTAAAATGGCGGGAAGGGTTTGTGAAATTATAAGCAGCTAATTTTAAAGGAAATATGCAAAAAGGTTTAATCATTAAGATCAATCTAAAGAAATATTTCATAGTCACTACATATATTTAACATAAAATAGTGACTGGTAACATTAAATGAAGTAAATATATGTGGGAGATAAATTATTTTCTCAAAAACCTGTGGGTAGCGAAGTGTTTGTTAAAATTCATTTCTTTGATTTGTCGGATTTTATATAAAGGTTTGGAGAGAAAGGGTAGCACAATTTTCCCTTTTAGCAATTTCCACTTCCCCCCATCAGTCCTGTTTATGGTTTTAGGCAATCAGTTAGCAGGTTAAATTGGAGCTCTCTTCCCCATCCACCCACCCCCTTCCCAATTGTTTTGTAAAATTATATTTTGCTACTGAAAATCAGCTTGCATTCTGGAGATTAATGGGTAGAAGAAAAGTTATTTGCTAGGGAATGTACTGTAATTTTCTTTGCATTTAAATTGAGCCTGATCATAGACATTTTTAAATAGGAGCATGGTTTAAACAGAAGGTTTCTAATATGATAAATGACAGCTAGATCCCAGAATAGATGTATGAAATGAAACAGTAAAATATATCGATACACGTTTCATATAACTTTTGGCCTTGAAAAACTTTCATTGTCACACAAATTAGAAACTAGGCTGTTTAGGAATTTAAATTAGGAATAATTTTTTGCTGTGGCTTTAAAAAAACCTGTAATGCATATAAAGAGAGTGCGGTTAACAGTCCCTGAAAGCAAAGCCCTCTCTTTGCCAGGATTTCTTGACATGATCCTCCTACAAACACCATGGTAGCGCAGACCCCTATGTCCAAACAGTGTTTCATTGGCTACAGTGGGGAGCTAACTAAATGCAGTGGAGGATTGGAGCCATAATCTTTTAGAATTTCATTTACTTAAATCCAAAGGGTCAATGTCAGTGGTGCTGAACAAGTTTTACTTTAGAAATTGTCTTATTTTTAAATCAGTCCAATATTTTTAATGCTTCCAGGTCCTGATCATATAAAAACTTCCATCTACTTCCGATTTCTGTTTACAGAGTTGGCAAGAGAAAGAGAGAAAAATCTTCAAACATTTTCATGAAACTTTTCCGTTTTTTGATGATCTTTCATTCTTTACCAAACCTGCTCTCTCTCTGTGTTACATCCTTCATTTGGTATTAAATTAAACAAGGCTGGGACCTATAATATCATGTAAGCAGTGTCAGGATGAGCTCCACCCTGACATCTGGTGGTGAGGTGTGGCAAGTTGTGGAAAAGAACTTCAGGGGCCGATCTCATTTGCATAGGCACATCCACCACGCCTAGAATGAGACCATAGCTGCCCAAATGGTCACTTTGGCTGCTGTGGGATCCCCAGTGTCTCTGTTATTGGGGCAGGAAGAATAAATTGTTATTACCCTGATTATGGGAACTGTGCTTGGAACTGTACGTGGCCTTTTGTTATGATGGAGGGATTCACCATCAACTAAGTAGCACTCGCTAGGCAAGGGTCATGGGTTCCAAAACTGTGTCAATGGAGAGAGGCTGGGGACAAGTAGTAGTACTTGGTGGCATGGGCCCCTTGGTGAGGGCCTTACATGCTGATTGCACTTCCTCCTCTCTCCACTGTGGAATATCAGAGCTAATTTTGATTTCATTAGAAGTCTAGTTATAGGCTGCTGAGCTCACTTTGGGCTGACAATGCACCAGCACTGGGGCTCCCCTACTATAAGCTGAATTCACCTAAGAGCTGAAATCACTGAGTGTTGTGTTAAGTAGTGGGGGAGCCTGAAGATATATTGTGGAGCAGTTTGCGGGACGGCTGGTGAAGCAGTTTGACGCGGAGCAGTGTGTGGATGGCAGGAGCTGCTTGTGGGCCGTGGAGCTGAGTTCGTGGGGCAGCTGAGCGAAGGAGTTCGTGGGGCAGCTGGCGGAGCGGAGCGCAGCTGAGCGAAGGAGTTTGTGGGGCGGCTGGCGGAGCGGAGCGCAGCTGAGCGAAGGAGTTTGTGGGGCGGCTGGCGGAGCGGAGCGCAGCTGAGCGAAGGAGTTTGTGGGGCGGCTGGCGGAGCGGAGCGCAGCTGAGCGAAGGAGTTCGTGGGGCGGCTGGCGGAGCGCCGCTATGGAGCTATGGGGCGGTCAGCTTCAGATCACGTAAGGTGCCTCTTACCCCCGTCCCATTTCCACCCAGGTTGGGAGGTAAAGCTCCGCCGATAAACTTTCGAACTCTGGGGCTGCCCTGACCAGGGACAGAGACTTTTGGGGCATTGGACTTTTGGGACTTTGGGTGATTTGGGGTTGCTGGACTCAAGAACCAAAGGGAAAAGGGCATGCCCCAATTTGCCTGGGGTGGGGTTGTTTTTGCTCATGGGTTGTGTTATGAATCCTGTTGGTGGTGTTTCCCCAACATAATGCCACATTGTTTCTCTCTGTTATTAAAAGACTTTTGCTACACTCAGACTATGTGCTTGCGAGAGGGGAAGTATTGCCTCTTGGAGGCGCCCAGCGGGGGTGGTATATATTTTTCCCAGGTCACTGGGTGGGGGCTCGAGCCGGTTTGCATTGTGTTATTGGAATGGAACCCCTAGATATTGAACCCGGCCCTTGTTGCTGCCAACTCTGACGGGCAGAAGGGTTACATTTTTGGGGGCTCGTCCGGGATCGCCTGGGTCAGTACCCCTCGCAAGCACCTGTTGAGTGATCCACTACATTGGGAAACAATTTATATTTTTTTGTTTGTGCTTATATTTTGAGGAAATTACTGTTTGTATAATGGCTAATATGTCAGGTTTGTTGGGCCCTGGCTCAGCAGCTTCTAGCTCGGAGGCTGCAGCCTCGGCTGATGATTGGACAAAAGCTCTGGGGCAAATATTGGAAAAGGTTGTGCTGCCCCATGCTGAGTCAGACTCTTGTCGTAAGTTAAGATTATTTGCTGGGGAGGAGGAGTTTGAACCCTGGTTAGAGCATACCACTGAAATGCTGCAAGAGTGGGCCGTACCAGATGCAGAAAAGCGAAGATGCCTTATAGAGAGCCTTGGCGGCCCAGCATTAGATGTGATTCGCACCCTGAAGCTCATTGACCCTGGGGTCAGTGTGAAGGACTGCCTAGAGGCCCTTGAACACAACTTTGGGAGCGTAGAGGGCCCTGAAGACAGCTACTGTAAGTTCCTTAATTCCCGACAACAAAAGGGCGAGAAGGCTTCAGCCTACATACAGAGACTGGAGAGACTGCTTCAGAGAGCTGTCATGAGGGGAGCAGTGACTGCTGAGCAGATGGATCAGACCAGACTGGCTCAAATTGTAAGAGGAACTCAGTATCAGAACCCGATTCTACTTCATCTCCGGCTAAGAGAACGACGGGAACATCCCCCAAGTTACTCCCAGCTGATAAAAGAGGTCCGAGAGGAGGAAGAAAGGCAGGCTGCCAGTGAGTTTTGGGAAGCCCAAACATCGGAGCCAGCCAGCACAACACCACTGCAAATGGCCAGTGTACTGATGGTGAGCACCAGAGAGGAACTTGCCCAACAAATGCAGGTCCTGACGGAACGGATAGCTGAGCTGCAAAGTACCGTTGACCGAGTTAAGACTTCTAGGAATAAGAAGCCTCAAACTGTGGCGATTGAGAAGCCCGCACTTAGAGCCACCATCCCCCCCAGGCGAAGGGGGAAAGGTCAATTCTTCTGCTACCGATGTGGTCAGGATGGACACAGTGCTGCCAAGTGCCGTAATGAAGAAAACCCCTCCTTAGTGTATGGAAAGCTGAGGATCAGTTGGGAGAGATCCGGTAGCTGCCAGAGGGTCTGGGGACGGGGACCCCCCAGGTCTGCAGGATTTGAAGATTCCCCCAGAAAAGACTGTCCAGCTGGGATCCCTGCAGGACTGATAGGGCCTCGAGCAGAGGTCATGGTGAGGATCGAAGGGGTGGAGTGTAAAGCAGTGCTTGACACTGGATCTCAAGTGACTATTATATTTCAGTCATTCTACCAACAGATGCTTAGGCACCTGCCTATACAGTCACTGACTGGCCTTGGCCTATGTGGCCTCAGCATGGATGAATACCCCTATCAAGGGTATGTCATAGTGCACCTGGAATTCCCAGAGGAGGTTGCTGGGGTAAGAGAAGAGGTAGACACAGCTGCCTTAATATGCCCTGACCCTAAAGGGACTTCCGATGTGTCTGTGCTGATAGGGACCAACTCCAGTCTCTTCAAGGTACTCGCGGATTACTGCAGAAGGCGGGCTGGGGACCAGTACCTGAATACCCTGATGATCCATACGCTTTGTGCTGAAGCCTATAGGAAAATTGAGAGCGCTAAAAGGGACACATCTGAGCTACCGCTTGGGGCACTGAAGTACGCGGGCACAACCCCCTTAGTAGTGCCTGCAAGGACGGAGCAAGAAGTGCTTGTCATGAGTACCTGTCTGAAAGGCAGTAAAGGGACGTTAGCAATGATAGAGCAGCCGATGGGAGGAGAGCTCCCTGAAGGAGTGCTGGTCCCCAGTGGAGTCATAACCCTACCTGCTGAAGCCCAGGAAAGGGTGACTATACTGATTGCTAATGAAACGAGTCGTGATATTTTTGTGAAGCAAGGACAAAAGATAGCAGACCTCTTTGAGCCTGAGTCGATTGTAAAACCCCAGTATGAAACTCCAGTTTCGGCAATAGACCCAGCAAAGTTTGACTTTGGAGATTCACCAGTGTCCGAGGACTGGAAAGATCGCCTGAGGAAGAAACTTTGTGAAAGATCCAAGGTGTTCTCACTGCATGAGTGGGATGTGGGATGTGCAAAAGGAGTAGAGCACAATATCAGACTACATGACTCTCGACCTTTCAGGGAGAGATCTAGGAAGATTGCTCTCTCTGAGATGGAAGATGTGCGACATCATCTTCAGGAGCTGGCTGCGAATGGCATCATTACAGAGTCCCGCAGCCCATACGCCTCACCCATTGTGGTAGTCCGCAAAAAGAATGGGAAAATCCGGATGTGTATTGACTACCGCACCCTAAACAGCCGTACTGTGGTCGACCAGTACACTATGCCTCGAGTGCAAGACGCCTTAGACTGTTTGCTGGGAAGCCAGTGGTTCTCTGTGTTGGATCTTCGAAGTGGATACTACCAGATCCCTCTGGGAGAAGAAGATAAGGAGAAGACAGCCTTCATCTGCCCATTAGGGTTTTATCAGTTCGAACGCATGCCCCAAGGGATTTCTGGAGCACCTGCCACCTTTCAACGTCTCATGGAGAAAGTTGTGGGAGACATGAATTTACTGCAAGTGTTAGTTTATTTGGATGACCTGATTGTGTTTGGAAGAACCTTAGAGGAGCATGAAGAAAGACTTCTTAAAGTGCTTGATAGGTTGGAGGATTATGGTCTGAAGCTTTCAATTGACAAATGCCAGTTCTGCAGAACCTCAGTGAAGTATGTGGGTCACATTGTGTCCCAAGAAGGTGTGAGTACCGATCCTGATAAAATAGAAGCACTCACTACATGGCCACGTCCAAGTAACTACAGAGAACTCAAGACCTTCCTTGGATTTAGTGGCTACTACCGCAGATTTGTGAAAAACTATGCTACGATTGTAAAGCCTCTGAATGATCTTACCAGGGGACATCAGTCCAGCAAGAACAAATCTAAGTCCAAGAATAAGGGGAGGTCCCCAAAGCCTCCTGTGCAGAGACACAATGGCCCCTTTGCACCATTTGGGCCACGGTGGGATGAGAGATGTGAAAGGGCTTTTCGAGAAATCATTACTTGCCTAACTCATGCTCCAGTCCTAGTTTTTGCTGACCCAAGCAAACCATTTATCCTGCATACTGATGCCAGTTTGGAGGGTCTGGGAGCAGTCCTGTACCAGGAAGTGGAAGGCAAATGTAAACCGGTAGCCTTTGCCAGCCGAGGATTGTCTGATAGTGAAACTCGCTATCCCACCCACAAGCTGGAGTTTTTGGCCTTGAAATGGGCCATCACTGAGAAATTTCGAGACTACTTGTATGGTGCTCAGTTCCAGGTGTGGACAGACAACAATCCACTGACTTATGTGTTAACAAGTGCTAAGCTGGATGCTACAGGGCAGAGATGGGTGGCCGCCTTGGCTAGCTATGAGTTCAGCATTCAGTACCGATCAGGGAGAAGCAATGTAGATGCAGATGCATTGTCCAGGCGTCCGCAGGCTCCAGAAGTTGCTGTGATACCCACAGATGGAGTGAGAGCTATTTGCAGTGTGAGTCGCCGAGAGCCAGAGGCCCGTGAAGACTTTCAGGGATGTGTTGCAGAAGCTTTGGGCCTGCCCCCTGAATGCATGCCTTCTGCTTCGGTGAACTATATTGCATTAGACCAATCTCCTTTGCCCATGCTCAATGCGGCTGACTGGCAAGAAGCCCAGCGGCAAGATATTGACATTCGTGATACACTACTTGCCAAAAGGGAGGGGCGAAGCCCAGCTGCGGTTGTCCCACCTAACCCGGAGGGTAAACTACTATTGAGAGAATGGACCAAACTAAAACTGATTCAGGGAGTGCTACACCGAATGACCACTGACCCTTTACAAAAACAACGAGCACAACTAGTACTGCCAAAAAAGTACAGAGCCCTGGCCATGAGGGCCCTGCATGATGACTTTGGGCATTTAGGGATGGAGAGGACCCTGGAACTTATTCGTAGTAGGTTCTATTGGCCCCGAATGGCTGAAGATGTTCGCAGGAAATGTGAGACTTGCGCTCGATGTGTTCAAAGGAAAACTCTGCCCACGAGGGCTGCATATCTCAAGAACATCACCAGCAACAAACCTTTGGAGTTGGTATGCATTGATTTCTTGTCTGTGGAGGTAGACAAGAGGAATGTTGGAAACATTCTAGTAGTGACTGACCATTTTACACGGTATGCACAAGCATATCCCACACGTGATCAGAGGGCCACCACCATTGCTCGAGTATTGTGGGACAAATATTTCTCAGTCTATGGATTCCCGGCTCGGATACACTCTGATCAGGGGCGGGATTTTGAGAGTCACCTTCTGAAGGAGGTGCTGAAGATAGCAGGAATTAAAAAGTCTAGGACAACGCCTTATCACCCCCAAGGTGATCCTCAGCCCGAGAGGTTCAATCGAACCCTATTAGATATGTTGGGAACTTTGCGACCAGAGCAGAAGGCAACCTGGAGCCAGCATGTCGCATTTCTGGTGCATGCCTACAATGCCACAAAGAACGATGCTACGGGAGTCACCCCATATCTCTTGATGTTTGGGCGAGAACCAAGATTACCCATAGACTTGTGCTTTGGTGTATCAGAGGATGGAGATAGCTATGAAACTCATCAGCAGTATGTATCCCGACTAAGAGAAAAGCTGCGGGATGCTTATCGCTTAGCTACCGCTGCGGCTCGGAAGAACGCAGACCGCAACAAACATCGATATGATGCTAGAGTGCGTTCGCAGGAGCTCCAGCCGGGGGACAGAGTCCTGCTGCGAAATTTGGGTATTGCTGGCAAACACAAGATAGCTGACAGATGGAAGGCAATACCTTACCTGGTGATGGAAAAGCTGGGAGATCTGCCAGTCTACAAGATCAAACCTGAAGACGGTCCAGGGCAAATAAAGACGGTGCATAGAAACCTTTTGCTCCCTGTGGGGGAATTGGTAAGCACCCCTTGTGAGATGGGCCACGGCAGGGCCGCCGGGCAGAACAGAGGTGCTAGACCAAAGCCGCCATCCAACACAGACAGTGGGCCCCCTGCAGCTAACTTACCCCTATTCTGCACATCTGAGAGTGAGTCTGAGGAGGAAGACACAACCCTGGTGTATCCTGGGATGGAGACAAGATTTCAGTCTCGATCAGCTGAACCAAACGAGAGTTTTCCCTCTTCCGCCCTAAACCCAATGGCGGAACTATTTAGGCCCATTTCTGATACCCCGGTGCTGCTGATGAGACCCCCCTGTGATGACACACACAGGTTATTGGACAATGGGGACAGACAGGTAGAGGATGTCCTGGGCACCTTGGACCCTCCAGCGTTAGAACTAGGAGTGCAGGGGCCTACGCCAGTAGCCGAGGGACCCTCCAGGGAAGCCTCTCCATCCGTCACTCAAGAGGATGTTCCCCCTACCTCGGCAACAGAGATTCTCAATAGACGAGACAGGGTGATAAGACCAGTGAAACGGTTAACTTATGATGCACCTGGGGTGACTAGTGAGGAGCCAATACATTTAGCACACAGGCTTGTGGAAGCTAAAGTGGGCTTCCTGAGGCCCTTTGGAGGAAACCAATGAGTTGGTATAAAGGGAGTGTGATTTGTCGGGACGACAAAGTCTCGGCTGGGGGGAGGATGTAAGCAGTGTCAGGATGAGCTCCACCCTGACATCTGGTGGTGAGGTGTGGCAAGTTGTGGAAAAGAACTTCAGGGGCCGATCTCATTTGCATAGGCACATCCACCACGCCTAGAATGAGACCATAGCTGCCCAAATGGTCACTTTGGCTGCTGTGGGATCCCCAGTGTCTCTGTTATTGGGGCAGGAAGAATAAATTGTTATTACCCTGATTATGGGAACTGTGCTTGGAACTGTACGTGGCCTTTTGTTATGATGGAGGGATTCACCATCAACTAAGTAGCACTCGCTAGGCAAGGGTCATGGGTTCCAAAACTGTGTCAATGGAGAGAGGCTGGGGACAAGTAGTAGTACTTGGTGGCATGGGCCCCTTGGTGAGGGCCTTACATGCTGATTGCACTTCCTCCTCTCTCCACTGTGGAATATCAGAGCTAATTTTGATTTCATTAGAAGTCTAGTTATAGGCTGCTGAGCTCACTTTGGGCTGACAATGCACCAGCACTGGGGCTCCCCTACTATAAGCTGAATTCACCTAAGAGCTGAAATCACTGAGTGTTGTGTTAAGTAGTGGGGGAGCCTGAAGATATATTGTGGAGCAGTTTGCGGGACGGCTGGTGAAGCAGTTTGACGCGGAGCAGTGTGTGGATGGCAGGAGCTGCTTGTGGGCCGTGGAGCTGAGTTCGTGGGGCAGCTGAGCGAAGGAGTTCGTGGGGCAGCTGGCGGAGCGGAGCGCAGCTGAGCGAAGGAGTTTGTGGGGCGGCTGGCGGAGCGGAGCGCAGCTGAGCGAAGGAGTTTGTGGGGCGGCTGGCGGAGCGGAGCGCAGCTGAGCGAAGGAGTTTGTGGGGCGGCTGGCGGAGCGGAGCGCAGCTGAGCGAAGGAGTTCGTGGGGCGGCTGGCGGAGCGGAGCGCAGCTGAGCGAAGGAGTTCGTGGGGCGGCTGGCGGAGCGCCGCTATGGAGCTATGGGGCGGTCAGCTTCAGATCACGTAAGGTGCCTCTTACCCCCGTCCCATTTCCACCCAGGTTGGGAGGTAAAGCTCCGCCGATAAACTTTCGAACTCTGGGGCTGCCCTGACCAGGGACAGAGACTTTTGGGGCATTGGACTTTTGGGACTTTGGGTGATTTGGGGTTGCTGGACTCAAGAACCAAAGGGAAAAGGGCATGCCCCAATTTGCCTGGGGTGGGGTTGTTTTTGCTCATGGGTTGTGTTATGAATCCTGTTGGTGGTGTTTCCCCAACATAATGCCACATTGTTTCTCTCTGTTATTAAAAGACTTTTGCTACACTCAGACTATGTGCTTGCGAGAGGGGAAGTATTGCCTCTTGGAGGCGCCCAGCGGGGGTGGTATATATTTTTCCCAGGTCACTGGGTGGGGGCTCGAGCCGGTTTGCATTGTGTTATTGGAATGGAACCCCTAGATATTGAACCCGGCCCTTGTTGCTGCCAACTCTGACGGGCAGAAGGGTTACAATCATGTTAAGTAAAAACTGGGAACATTTTTTTTTCTCCGCTCTAGTTCTGGAAGTTTTGATAGGCAATTTGCTGGCATGGCAAGTCAGTGCTGACGTGACCTGAGAGTGAAATTTGATGTGAGACGTTTATATACCTTACACACTTTAACTGAGCAAGTAAATAAAACAAGCCTACAATTTGAGAATTTTAAATTATTGTAAATAATATAAAAAAGAACTAGATCTACATTCATTGAATGGGAGGGGCATCATTTTAATGAAAATCAATCTGATCAGTGATTCCTTTTTCAAGGCTCCCAATGCCCACTGGGCAGCCTGGGAAGGCTGAGTGAACCCCCAAGGGTTCCACAGATACCATGGCACCGGCCACTGCACCTGGGGCCATGGGACAGGTTTTGGTGCTGATGATGTAGGCAGCACCACAGGTACTGGGGTTTAGGGTCTGTGCCAATCTACCAGCGAGGTACTCCTCGAGTCCCTCGAGCAGTATCACCTGTGCGAATAGGCTCCGCTGAGCCTGCCTCTCCAGTCCCCGAGGCATGATGGCTTCAGGCGGGCGAGCGATGGTGGGACGTCCCTCTTGATGGGGAACGGTGCTGCTGAGGTGGGGACACGCGTCTAAGTCCCAACGCAGGTTTTTCCCGAGATCAGGGTACCGCTGGAGCTGGTGTGGGTGGCACTGGGAACATCAGGATTTCCTGAGCTGCTTGAAGGGCTTCGGGCATCAACAGCACCTGAAGCTGGCTGGGGCCTGCACTGCTATCCAGAGTCACAGGTGAAGTATGGGCTGGGCTGCACCACTCGACTTGAGCTGGGGCCCAACTTCCTGAGGGTCATGTTGAGCTGCCCGACGCAGGTCATGGCTCTCCTCCAGCCCTCTCCTTTCCTGTATGGGAGGTAGGAGATCTTCCCCTCAGTCTCTTTCGGCTTCTTGACAGGAGCCATGGAGGGAGACTGGTGCCGGGTCGTGCACGGTGCTGGGGGAGCACTGCGCACAGAGGCCGCGGTGCTCAGTGTGCTGTCGGACCGCTGCTCCAGTGTTGGAGTGAGCGCCGACTCCATTAGGAGCGCTCCTACATGGCTATCGTGCTCCTAGGTTTGAAGGACTTGCAGATACGGCACTTGTCACTTTATGTGCCCTTCGCCTAAAGCCTTAGGCAGCTGGTATGTGGATCACTGAAGGGCATAGGCTGTTTACAGCAGTCGCAGGGCTTAAAGCCTGAGTCCCATTCAGGACTAATGAAGAGTTTGAGAACTACGACTAAGGGTAACTGAGAAACTACTAACTAAATACAACTATATTACAGGTTTTCAAAGTTTGTAAGAACAGAGAAGGAATCAACGCCAGCCGAAACAGCAGACGTTCCAGCACCATCACTGGTAGCAAGGAGGAACTGAGGGTGGGGGGAGTTGGCGGCCCCTTATACCGTGCCACGCGGGTGCCACTCCAGAGAGCCGGTCCCCTACGGATACTGCTGAGGGAAAAATGTCCGGCACCAGTGCATATGGGAGCACACACCCCTAATGTGGAATGGACATGAGCAAGCACTCAAAGAAGAACCACGGCTTTTTCTGTATATAGCACTTAAAGATGCTAGCCTAAAAAGAAATGACATTTGCAATCTGAAAGAGCACTGGCTGTGATTGCATGTTCTGCTAAAACCCTTCTTCACTCAACGTGTGTCAGCTCTGGTTATTATGGATGGTCCAGCCCACACTGCACTTTCAACTAACTTTGAGAAAAGAGTTTTAGCACAATCTTTCCCAGGCTAATCTCAAGTATCATTTGCCTGGCCTGTATTAAGAGATCACAGCATTTTACAACAAGCCCGCAAATTGATTTTAAAATCACTATTTTGTAACACTTTAGTCTGTGCCAGACAGCTAACGCTCAGACCCCCAAAAAACGTATTACCTGAAATAGCCAGGACTAGGATTCAGGTTTAGACTGCTGTTTAAATGGAGTTAAACTTAATTTTCAAACAGAGTTCAAAACTCAGCATAGACTGGGCCTGAATGTTGTTAGTTTTTGTTCCAAGGATCACTAATTTCATAAATCACTCTTTTCTGCTGTTGCCACATTCTCCTTACATTTTAAGAATGAAGTTCAACCAGAAATAATTCAGGAAGGTGTTATTACTTTAAAATATCTAATGGGGATGATGTATATACCGTTCACAAATATGGCTCTGCCATGCAACTATAATGATCATGCTTATAGCTTAGTGTGTTTCTGTGCTAATTTTATTATTGTTAAATCTGCTTTGTTTTTCTGTCTCTTTGTGCAGGTTACAAAAATATGATCTCTTGCAGCCCTTACGATAGGAACATATTAAGGTCCAGCAGAAGACCCTGGGGTCTCCTAAGGGCCTGCCTTTGTGCTTCTGTAAATCTGGACAATTTGCAATGCTTTTAATCAGGTGCTAACCGGTCCAGTAAGACCTTTCTGGAAGGACCCAGTTGCTGTTAGAACAATTTTTAACATTGATGGCTGGGTTCTCTGACGTGGTTTTTTTTTTAAAGTTTCCCTTTGTTGTTTTTTGCCAGGAAACAATTAGCCTTTAGATATACTTAATATACTGTTCTCACTAAGGCACAGGAATCAAAACTATTTCAACTGGTAGGTGAAATGGAGCATTGCACAATAGGCAAGGGAATTGTCCTTCAGCGATATTCATGGGTCTTTCAGATTCTGACCACATCTCTTCTGCATAAAGCCTTGCACTACATCCAGCTGGGGTAAGATAAAATAATTCTGCATGCCTTTAAAGGTATATTAATTTTCTACACAGTTTTTAATAAGCCTTGATGATATAAATGGCACCCTATGAACTGATAATTTTATATAGAAAAATTAGTATGTCTATTTCCAGTGTAAGGAATCATTGCTACATCTTTCTGTGTTGTTAAAATGGTGTTATTTTTTCTATGTAGTTAAAATAGGCTGTGAATATGTACCGCAGTAAAAACTGAGCTGTGTACAGATGTCTGAATAAATGTGTCAAGGTTCCTTCCCCACTCTGCACTCTAGGGTACAGATGTGGGGACCTGCATGAAAGACCCCCTAAGCTTATTCTTACCAGCTTAGGCTAAAAGCTGCCACCACCAAAGTGTTACACAAAGAATAACAGGGGAAATGCCCACTTGGAAACGTCTCCCCCCACCAAATATCCCTCCAAGCACTACACTTCCTTTCCTGGGGAAGCCTTGATAAAAATCCTCACCAATTTGTCTAGGTGAACACAGACCCAAACCCTTGGATCTTAAGAACAATGAAAAAGCAATCAGGATCTTAAAAGAAGAATTTTAATTAAAGAAAAAGTAAAAGAATCACCTCTGTAAAATCAGGATGGTAAATACCTCACAGGGTAATCAGATTCAAAACATAGAGAATCCCTCTAGGCAAAACCTTAAGTTACAAAAAGACACAAAAACAGGAATATACATTCCATTCAGCACAACTTATTTTATCAGCCATTTAAACAAAACAGAATCTAACGCATATCTAACTAGATTGCTTACTAGCCCTTTACAGGAGTTCTGACCTGCATTCCTGCTCTGGTCCCAGTAAAAGCATCACACAGACATACAGGACCCCTTGTTCCCCCCCCTCCAGCTTTGAAAGTATCTTGTCTCCTCATTGGTCATTTTGGTCAGGTGCCAGCGAGGTTATCCTAGCTTCTTAACCCTTTACAGGTGAAAGTGTTTTTCCTCTGGCCAGGAGGGATTTAAAGGTGTTTACCCTTCCCTTTATATTTATGACAATATGTTCTAACATTAATAAGAATCCCTTTACTGTTACTCTTTTTTACATATAATTGTGGCAGTTCATATGAGACTTTTAATTCACACCAACGAATAATAATGTATGATACGAAGCCAGAATGGGGATTGTCTAATGCATGCCTTCTGCTGTGATCTTAGTTATGCAGGGCTGGGACTGGTCAAACACGTAGGCTATAAAGAAAACACAGAAAGCTGGTGATAGAATGGATGGATTAATTCTGAGTCAGCACTGAACTAATACTCCATATGGCGTTAGACCCAGATCCTGCAAACACACGTGTTAGTCATACTGAACTCAGTGAGAATACTCACATGCTCAAGCATGTCCACAGGCGTTTGCAGGATTGTGATGTTAGTCACAATAGTTGGGTTGAGAGAGAGAATGGGGAAAAATGATTATTTCACTCAACCATGGAACTAGTGTTACAGGAGTGCTCTGTAGCTGTATATATGTTAACAGTTCCTAGATAAGGTGCCAGTAGATGACGCTCAGAAATATGTAGCATAATTCCTGGGTTTTGTAGAATCAATAAAACTTCTTATTGTGCACTTCACACGGCTGCCTCTTTGCAGCTATTTACATAATCTCTGAACAGTTAGCAAAATTGTTTTAGTTGCAAAGCACTGCAAAAATTTATTTCACTAGCAAAGAATCCAGATTTGTGTGGGATGGAAGTAAGTCTGGGTTTGAAATGGGGAACAACTGAGACCTAAGAAAGCAAGTTGCCTTTTGAGATTCTTGTGGAAACCTTAATCAAAAGTGACAAGTTAGAGTTTCACATTCAAATATCTGCCTAAGATTAATGTCTTCAGTCCTTTGCTCTTCATTTGTAGTATGCCACAGTACTTCCAACTTCCCTGTGTTCTTAATCCATGTTTTTCTATGTTGGTACAGTAATCAGCTATAACTGCAGAATTCTTCTAAATTATATGATACCTTAATATTCTTCAGTTTAGAAGTTGGTACTATCAAGAGCTTGTCTACACAGGAACATCTAGAAAAATGAATCCAAATTAACTAAAGGTGTGAATTTGAAGTGAATTAGCGAAACTGCATTAAATCCCTGAGTAGATGCTGTTGTTCAAAATTAAAGTGACCTTAATGAGGTTTAGTTTAATTCACTTTTACTTTCCTGTGGGCCCTGGAAGTGTGTGTTTGCATGCATGTACTTTCCTGCCTGTCTGCACAGGAAATGTGGCTGGGTGGAGCAAGTGGGGGCAAGAGGATAATGCACAAATATCTATCTAGGAATAGACGATAACATCAACCTGTCTCAAAAGACGTGACATCCTATCAAGCCTATGCTTTCTGCAGCCCAGCGACTCTCACAATTCTGCTGTGTGTGGCTAGTCCCCTCCTGCCTGCAGTTTCCGAAGGCAGTTCAAAGCTGTAGTACAGCCTATGCTAGCCATGCCCCCTTCTCCAGCCTGCTGCCTGATCTTCTGTGTCTCCAGCAGCAGTCGGTGGTGGTTCTCTTTGCTCCTGACCTTTCCTTTGCCCCCCTTTCTTTGGGGGCGGGGGGAGAGGAAGGCAGGGTAGTAGCGATCAGCTTTCTTTGTTCTCGTCTCCTCGTGGAGCAGGTATTTAGCAGTGGACAGCTGAAGGCACCTGGAGTCACTGCTGCAACACCTCCGCAATGGGCTCCTCTGTTCCATTTAGGGATGACAGAGCAGGTGTGCAAGCACCGGGCTAAGCCTAAAAGATGCTCCGTCTGCAAGGCAATGTTAACAGGCTCTACAGAGGACAAACTATGCCCTGTCTGTTCTCAGTCAGCTGACCCTCGCACTGCTAGGGCATGGAGCTTTGAGTCAGACTTCCAGCCCTACAAGAAGCCATGACTCCACCACAGAAAAATTCAACCAGGAGACATCGAGAAGGACGAGGAGGACTTCATTCAGCCAGCCCAGGGAGTAAGTCCTAGGGCAATTTAGGACACCAAAGATAAGGCCCTAGCAGGGCTCCTGGTCCCACCTAAAGTCCTGAAATGGGTCCCAAGTGCCCGGGGGAGAGAAGCAGGGCTCCCAATCAGTCCCTCTTCCTCCAAGGTTGAGGCAGGAAATTCTGGCGGAGTCCCTCTCCTCCAACCTGGGGGGAGTGGGAGCCTACAGGAGAGGACTCCGAGGGAGACATTTCTAGAAGGCTCAAGGTCCTGTGAAAAACAAGCTGCAAAAGATCCTTCTCAGGCTATAGCTGGGCAGTTGTTTCTTCAAAGTGCACAATCAAAACAGAAACCCTACCAATCACAAAGGGGAAAAAACAAAATTACAAAAAACCCAACTCAGACTCTGACTCAGTGTCAGGTGTCCTCTGACTCAGACACCTCCTTCTCCACCATGGAAGGAGAGCAATCAGTCTCTGATTCAGGGCAGGACACAGACAAAATGCAACACAGGCATTTTACCCTGAGACATTTTGTAGCCATGTGTAAAAGGATTGTATCCACAATCCAGATCCAACTGGAGCGGATCCTCCGTGGACAAAGCTCAGAGCAAATACCTCCCTTCCAAATCCTTTCCCAAGGCAGTGATTCCCCTGCGACCCATCCTTTGAGGAGGAGTCCAACCTGACTTGTGTCTGTACTTAAGAAAATCTTCCTAGCAACAGCATTTGTGGCAGAAGATTCAAAGGATGCTGTGAGGTTTTTCCACCAGGGCTGTGGCGTCCAGCTAAGCAGCCAGGGGATACAAATGGCAGCATCCCTGGAAGGTAGATACTTAGATACTCAAAAAAGAACTAGATAAATTCATGGAGGATAGGTCCATCAATGGCTATTAACCAGGATGGGCAGGGATGGGGTCCCCAGCCTCTGTTTCCAGAGGCTGGCAATGGGCGACAGGGGATGGATCACTTGATGATTACCTGTTCTGTTCATTCCCTCCGGGGCACCTGGTACTGGCCGCTGTCGGAAGACAGGATACTGGGCTAGATGGACCTTTGGTCTGAACCAGTATGGCCATTTTTATGTTCTTACTACAAACAAATCATTCTCCTCCTAGTTCACCGGATCTCTCCTCTTTGGTGAAAAATTGGATAAGAGAGTCGCTGAAAATGCTGCAAAACCTAAACAGTCCCTCCCCTCACCACTTAGCGCTCTAAGGGACCACAAACCCACTATCAGAGATGCTCCTTTCATCTGACTTCCTCACAGAGGTTCAAGAGGAAAGAGACCAGAACTGAGGAGTTAGCAGAAAACCTAGAGTTATTCTTATAAACTCTAAGAGCTCATTATGACAATGAGTAAATATGCCTCTGCCCACACCTGAGTTTGGAAGGCAGGATTTCCCACTTTCCAGATGAATGGTTTCCTTCTACCACACACAGTAACTAGTCACTACTGCCCTAGGCACCAGAGGATCATGGTATGAGTCAGAGCAGGAGTTCAGCCCTTCACCAAGGAAGAGTGAATCACCGCCGACCCATGACACCAGTGCGGCACCTGCAGCAATGGCATGGCAGTTGGGACAGTGGCCCACTCAATGGCTGTACTGGACTCTGTGGGGCATCCCCATTATGCCTGTACTATATGCGCACCATTCCTCCCTGACTGCTTCAGACAAACCATCTCCGGCGCCGCCAGCACTGGAGTCAGAACACGGTGCCGAATCTGACACCTAACGAGCCGTCCCCTGAGAGGGCAGAGGAAGCCACCCCTTCCCCGTGCGGTGCAGTTGTCACTGTCTCCAGATGAAGCAGTTGTGGGTCCCTCCCAAAGGGGGAGGGATAGCTCAGTGGTTTGAGCATTGGCCTGCTAAACCCAGGGTTGTGAGTTCAATCCTCAAGGGGGCCATTCAGGGATCTGGGGCAAAAATTGGGGATTGGTCCTGCTTTGAGCAGGGGGTTAGACTTAGATGCCCTCCTGAAGTCCCTTCCAACTCTGATATTCTATGACTTCAAGGAGCACCAGGCCCTCCTTAAAAGGGTGGCTACCAGTTTGAACTTGGAGATTGACAAGTTGGCGGAGGACTCCAATGACCTCTTTAATGTTATATCCTCCACCAGCCCAGCCCAGGTCACACTGCCTGTCCACCCAGGGGTCCTTAAAATTGCAACATCGCTATGGCAACCCCCCTCTTCCATTCCGCCTACTTCTAAGAAGGCGGAAAAGAAGTACTATGTCCCTGAAAAAGGATTTGAATATTTGTATATGCACCCTCCAGCGAGGGATTTGGTCATGTCCACTGTCAATGAGAGGAACAGGTAGATGACTGGCACGCTGAAAAACTCAGATGCCAAGACACTGGACTTGTTTGGCAGGAAAAGTTATGCAGCAACCAGCCTACAATTTCGGGTGTCTAACCACCCGGCCCTATTAGGCAGGTACAATTTTAACCTGTGGGACTCCCATCAGCAAGTTCAAGGAGGATCTCCCACAGGATTGAGCTTGCCGCTTTAGTTGAGGAAGGCAGAGTGGTAGTGAAAGGTGCCCTGCAGATGGCCTGGGACTCGGTGGCCAGTGTGGTAACTTCTGCAGTAGTGATGAGGCGCAGCTCCTGGTTACAGTCCTCCATGTGGTCACAGGAGATACAGACCACTATTCAGGACCTCTGTGACTTAATTAGGGTGAACTGCAAAAAATGGGGCAGACAATCCCCATAAAGCTGGTGGATATTCCAATACTTAGATTTACCAAGACAGCATAGAACAGCTTCTTTATTACCACACTGGTTACTCAGAAGTCCAGACAACACAGTTCCCTTAAAGTGATCCTGCCTCAGGCCTCCATCCAGGTATCTAAGTCAAATATGATGAAGATGCCTGAATATCTTATTTCATGATATAAAAGAAAAGTTTCTACCAGTCCTAAAGGATCGGACACATTACCTCCCTGTTACTGAATATTCCGGATCTTACCCAAATACATGCTACAGCCAATTCTTATTAACTAAACTAAAATTTATTAAAAAACAAGAGCGAGAGAATGGTTAAAAGATCAATATCATACAGAAATGAGTTCAATTAATTGAGGTTTAGAGATTCATAGCAGAGATGGTAAGCTTTATAGTTGCAAAGAGTTCCTTTAGAATTCGGTTCACAGGTTATAGTCCAATGTCCAAATATCATACTCAGGGCATATCAGCATAAGTGGGACCTCAGTCTTGTGACTCAAACTTCCCCTGATGAAGCTTAAGCAGATCTGAGATGACAGAATCAGGACTCGAGGATCTTTTATACAATTTCATGTCCTCTTTGACAAGTTGGGAGGTCCTCTGGGAACAAAAGGTAATTAGGATGACTTTGAAGGAGGTCCATCACCAGTACTAAGCTATAGAATTAACATATGGCAATTTGCTTTTTCCTCCACCATTCACAGTATATTTCAAAGAGAGATGAAAACAGAGATATCCCGTGTTTACAATTCATTTAAATGCTAGGATGTTCTTTTGATCTCTGAACTATTAGAATGCAGCATAGACAGGGACTGTCGATTACATTGTGGACCCTACTCATACATATGTAAATACACAAACATTATCCCTCCACATGTCTTTTGAGGGTTATTTATTTTGCAGGATGTTTAACCCTTTCTGGCCATGCATCAAAACCTCCCATTTGAGGGAGCAGGGCTCTTCTCTGAGCTCTCTGATGCAAGGCTCCATGGACTTAAAGACTCCTGTGCCCCACACTGCTTCTTGAGACTTCATGATCCTCAGCAGGCTAGGAAGTCATTTCATCCTCTGCCTCCCCAGTCTAGCTCCCGAGGAACTCACCGGCCAAGCACCTACAGGAAAAAGGACAGAGACAAGGGGTTTAAATGGCGACGCCCTTCATCTTCCCATTGGTCTGCCCAGCCTGGCCCTTTGGAAGCCTCAGAAGCAGGCATGTTGAGGGTGTGCCCGAGGACAGTGCCCCAGTCACTTCCCAGGATCCACCCTCTTGCTCTTCTCAACTGCCTGCACCCTTTCCTGTTGGCCTGGTCGCGGCGGATCTCAGACCACTGGGTGCTTGACATACCATCTTTGGGCTACACCCTGCAGTTCTTCCTGGATCACTGCCTGCATTCGCTGCTGATACAATCAGGCAAAGGTGGCCCCTCTGGCGATCATGACTAAGGCTATGTTTTAGTCACAGGTATTTTTAGTAAAAGTCATGGGCAGGTCATGAGCAGTAAACAAAAATTAAAGGCTCAGGACCCGTCCATGACTTGTACTATATACCCCCTGACTAAAACTAGGGCAGGGTACCGTGGGTGCTCTGGGAGGTTCAGTCCAGGGGTGCTGCGGGTGCTGGGGGAGGTAGCCTGGGACTGTGCTGGTGCTGGAGGGGGGGCGAGGGGGGGCCATGGCATGTAACCTGGGACCCCTACTGTGTCGGGGCATGGGGTTGGCAGGGGCTCCCTAACTGGGTCTGCGTGTCCCTGCAACTCTTAGGTGGTGGAGGGGCCTGGGGGCTCCATGCGCAGCTCTGGCCACCAGTGCCGGCTGCACGGCTCCCAGTGGCCAGGAACTGCAGCTAATGGGATCTGTTGGGACAGGGCCTGTGGTCACGGGCAGCATGCAGAGTCCCCTGGCCCCTCAGCCTAGCAGCTGCAGGGCCATGCCAGTGGGAGCTAGGGAGTCCCCCCCACCCCGAGGTAAATGCCTCCCACACCCTCCAACCCCTTACCCCTAACCCTGAGCCCCCTCTCACACAACCAAACTGCTGCTGCTGGCCTGGCTCAGGCAGCCCCTGGGCCAGCACTGGCCACTGCAGAAGTCACGGAAAGACTTGCAGCCTTAATCATGACCACTCATTTGACAAGGGCACAAGCCTCTTCGGTAGCTTTCCTGGCTCAAATGCCTATCCAGGACATCTGTAGGGCTGCTAGCTGGTCGTCCATCCACATGTTCACGTCCCATTATGCGCTTCCCCAGCAAGCCCAGGCCAATGCTGGCTTCGGTATAGCAGTGCTGCAAGCTGAGACCATAAACTCCAAGCCCACCTCCATAGATACTGCTCGTGAGTCACCCAGAAAGGAATCGACATGAGCAAGCGCTCAAAGAGGAAAAAACGGTTACCTACCTTTCATAATTGTTGTTCTGTGAGATGCGTTGCTCATGTCTGTTCCATGACCTGCCCTCCTGCCCCTCTGTCGGAGTTGCTGGCAAGAAGGAACTGAGAGGGTGTAGAGTGGGTGGTCCTAATGTGCCAGCTTATGGGCGTGGCACTCCAGAGGGCACCATATTTGACCCTACGGATACCGTAAGGCAGAAATCTCCGACTATGCACATGGGCACACACACCCAGAATGGAATGGACACGAGCCACATGTCTTGAAGAACAACAGTTCTGAAAAGGCAGGTAACTGGTTTTTTTTTTTTTTTTTTCTTTCCATGCCTCACAGGAGATGGCCGGTCAGTCGGTCCTCTCTTCAGACCGTCCAGAGACATTTTCCATTCTGCTCTGTATCCATTTTACTTCCGCCCACATTCCAAACTTTGCTAGAAGTGCTCGTGTGCTAGATTCATAGATGGAAGCAGCCGTTCCCAACAAGCTGTTTACTGTTTGAAAAAACACTGAGAGTAAAAAAACCCAAACAGAAGGCTTTTATGCAAATAGGGTTTGCTGAATGCAACTGCAAAGTGCAGTTAAATGTATTATCTGCTGTTGGGCTGTTTTAGCTGAAGTATGCTGCCTGTTGTCAGTATTTATTAACTCCTCTGTTTGGCTGCAAGGAAGATACAGTGCAACACATTTCAAAAGCTCACCTTATAAAAGCGTCCTGAGTGATTTGATTTGAAAGTAGTAGTAAACAACTAAGACTTTGTGCCCTTTTGTTATTGCTGATGTGGCTTCCAATAATTGGGTTTTAGCTTCAGAAACACAGGGATTGCCAGACTGGCTCATCTAGTCCAGTACCCGGTCGCTGACAGCAGCTTAGTAACAGATGCTCCAGCACGTTTGGGAAACCCTGCAGTGGTGATGGAATAACCTGCTCCTCGGTAATTTCTTCCTAGCTTTCAAGAGTTAGAGTTTGCCTTAAGCCCTGAAGCACAAGTATTTTAGATCCTTTCCAGGATGAGGTGGATGAAATCCTGATCCCACTGAAATCAATAGGAGTTTTGCCATTGACAGGATTTCATCCTTGGATTTTTTTTTAAAACTATGCACTCTTATAGCAAATTAGTAATTAAATGCTTTGGAAGGACCTGTTCAAACCTCACTGCAAGGGAATTTCATAGTGCAAGAAGACAGGGAAATGCTCTACCACAATGAAGCAGAGCCCACAGGGTGCTCAAGCATAAGTCTGCCAACTCCTAAATCAGCAAGGTTTGGTCCTTAAGGTACAAAGCCACTATCTTTGTATAGAGTGTTCATCTAGTCACTTTCACCCTATCAGTATTGACCTTCCATTGTCTTCCCTTTAACTGGGTTCTAAAAGTGAGAGTCCATTCTAAGGTCCACTGAAATTAATGGGAGGCTTTCCACTGACTTCAATGGATGCTGGATCAGGCCCCCTGCCCCACACCATAGATATCACTGTGACCACAATCAGAATCATAGGTGCCAACTCCCTGGGTGCTCTGGGCCTTAAGCACTCACCAGCCACAGTTTGGGCTGGCCACCGATGAGCTGTTTGGTGGGGCCCTGGGGCTGGCATGAGGTGCTCAGAGAAGGGGGAGTGGAGAAGAGCTAGCGGTAGGAGGGCGGGGGGCGGGCAGGAGTGAGGCACGGGAGGGGGGGTATGGGGAGGGAAGAGGTAGAGTGAGGGCAGAGCAGGGGTGGAACAACCATCGGGGAAAAAGGAAAGTTGGCGTCTTTGCTCAGAATCACCACAATCTAATCTGGATACAAACAATGGCAATTTGTGGCTAGCCAAGACTCTACAGGTAGTAATAGAAAAAGCTAGGGCCAAGGCAGCCCAGCGGCTTTCATGTGGCTAGTTCAATAATTTCAGAGCTCAGCCAACCCTGTACTTTCCTTTAAATGTGAAAGAGAATAGCATAACCCTACACATTTTTCAATTTCTCTGATTAAGTGACTGAAATACTGTCACTGTCTTGTACTGCTTCATTCCACAATTTATGAGTGCTGGTCAATTGCTGAAAGAAAGCCTCCAAGTGTTCCAGCCCCTCTCCTCGGGATTGCTAAGAAAACACATGCGAGCCATTCGCAGGGTGGTGGTGCTCAAGTAAATTAGTTTTTAAATGTCAAAGAGTAAGGGGAAGAGAGAATGAGTCAGCTTTGATTAAAAGCCTGATACAGGTTGAGAACACAGCAAGAAGCCAATTTCCTTGTACCATATGACACACTAACGGGTTGACTTTTTTTTGTTTGGCAAAATCTAAAAATGCAACAAAAGTACATCAGTAGCAGCTTTGACATGTACTGTGTATGTCTCTGTTAACAATTGAGAGTTAATTAAATCACAGTATTAAATGCAGCAGCTAACAGAACCCATTTTCCTATGTAAAGGGCCTCCATGTTAGCTGGGCAGCTTTTCAATTACAGTATGGTAACGGTACAATGTAAAGAGGCACTTATTGTGACCACAGCTATTGGTTCATCCAAAAGTTGCTGCAGAACAGGACCCTCACTCACATTGCAAACTTATATAACTGCTGGCAGCAGATCCTCCTTCTGGTTATGTCCCCCGCCATTTCCGTCCAGTTAAAACTCAGTTTCAGACACCTAGGCAGGGAGGGACTCGAGCCCCAAGTCTATTGTAGAGACATGCTCCAGGTTTTATCCTTAACGCCACCTGGGATCCACAGCTAGATTTGATTTTGACAAATAGGGAGGAAATAGTTGAGAATTTGAAAGTGGAAGGCAGCTTGGGTGAAAGTGATCATGAAACAGCATTCAGGATTCTAAGGAACGGCAGGAGGGAAAACTGCACAATAAAGATAATGGATTTCAAGAAGGCAGACTTCAGCAAACTCAGGGCGTGGGTAGGTAAGATCTCCTGGGAAGCAAGTCTAAGGGGAAAAACAGTTCAAGAGAGTTGGCAGTTTTTTTAGAAAGACTTAATTAAAGGTACAAGAGCAAACTATTCCACTGCACAGGATAGCTAGCAAGTATGGCAAGAGACCACCCTGGCTTCACCCGGAGAACTTCAATAATCTGAACCTCAAAAACAAGTCATCCAAGAAGTGGAAATTTAGGTCAAATTACAAAGGATAGATATAAACAAAAGACTCATACTGTCCAATGACACTGTTTCCTTACTGAGGGTCAAGAAAGCAAAAACAAGCGCACGTAGGGTGAGGATGAGGAATGAAGTACACCTCACCCGGGGCCATGCTGGAGTTTCAAGTGACCTACTGCCATAGGGGGGGAACAGCAAGACGCCTGTATTTGAGGACCAAGTGGCTCAGGTGATTGAACATGGGATATGGAGCCATTCAAATTCAGTCCTGATTGGCAGTGCCTGAAGGTTGTGGTCAGCTGTTGGCAGTTTGTTGAGTGATCCAAAATGAGGTGATGGTGTCAGTCCAGTTCCTAGTGGGAAGATGGCCACATCCCAATTGGTAGCACAAACAGAAAGGCCATGAGCAGTGACTGAATTACCTTCTCATCCAGAAGAGGCTGGCCCCTGCAACTAAGAGGCAGGAATGCTGGCAGGAGAGCATGAGGGAAAGCCATATGGCTGTTCCCTTATTGATGATTGCAAGGGCTGTGAAGGTGGTGCCTTTCATGAATCCACAGGAGGCAATAGGGTCAGTCTAGTTTTAACCCACCACCCCTGTTCCCTATCCTGATATGAGGCTGTTCACGGGAGGGTACGTCTGCCTTGTGACTTTTACACAACTTTGGGGGGCTGGGCCTGAGGCTCTTCAATGTGCTCTGCGTTGCATGCCAGTGAGTGTTCACCTCAGACCAGGCCCACTCAGACAAACCACCAGGAACGTTTTATTCTGTAAGGAAACCCAGAACAGGATTTCAGTCCAGCTGCCTCCTCTCTGCTTGCCTCACGCTCCCAGCTTCAGTCAGTGCTAAAAGGGTAGAGGGTACTTCCCAAGAGGAACCCAAGTTCTCCCACCATGCAGCAGGTTGTAGTCCACATCACTTTGTTGCAACACCTGGATAAGTTAAAACTAGGTATTTTGTCTGTTTCATTTTTATAAAAGTATCATCCGGTGTATTAACAATACTGAACATTTTAGTTTCTATTCTGCCATCTTCAAAAGTGGTTTGGATTTCTTTTGCAGAGACTCTGCAACTTTCCCCTCACCCCCCTTTCCATCAGTACACGTAGCACAACTCATAAAATATAAAGATGCTTTCCCCCCATGTAACACTATGATTCATCCACTTAGCTGGTGCTCTTTCCCCTAATTTCAAGAACTCTTGCTGCTCTAACAGCTTGACAATTACTCTGCAATGAGCCTTCCCAAAGTTGCGTTCCCACACCAACATGCTAGATCTTTAAATAGGCTCTCTTTTGAAATCTGAAAAAACATGCAAATTGAGAATGATCATATTAACTAGAAGGGCCCAATTACTTTCATAATCAAAATGCAATGAACCAAGACTACTCTACCGTGGTTAATGTTCCCTTCAGCTGTGATAGATCAAAGCCGTTGGCCAGTCTGCAGGGACTTAAAATCATAAATCTCAGCTTGTCCATCAGTGTTTTACTATCCAGGTACGTCCAAACTATTACTCTTGAGCTGATTATAGTAGCTCAATTTCTTATCCTATTAGCAGTGTGTCACAGTGATGAAGGATGTGATCGCAGTGGGGTAAAGGGTTCATTTTGCCTTGGGTACTGCTGGCAGTGTTGCCTAGTGGATAGAACACTGACAAGGAATGGGTTGCATTCCTGGCTCTGCCACTAGCCTGCTGGTGGGATCTTTGGCAAGTCCCTTCACCACTCTGTGCCTCAGTTTCTCTATCTGTGAAACAGGGATGATGTTACTGACCTTTTTTTCAAACAAAACCAAATGCAGTGGGCCAATTTAAGAAAGGGAGAACAACAAATGTCTGGCCACCAGCTGTAGCTCTAAAATCACTTATGGGGAGGGAATAACTGATTGTCCATGGCACTCCAGGTGCTCCACTTTCGTTAGTCAAACAAGATGGACAGTTCAGAGCCATATGTGGGTGACCTCAAAGAGCCTAGAAGATTGCAGACAGTCCTTAGAAGCCAAATCATATTCAACCAATGTCTGAAGGTAGTGGTAGCTCAAAGATAGGAATCAAAAAAGTCAAAGAGACCCGCTTGGAGCCAATCTAATATGCAACGACATCTCAGATGTATTAAAGTTACCAATTAAAAAAACACACAGCTTTATTCTATGGCTTAAGTTAAGCAACATTCCTTGGACTTATTTATAGTGTTTCTGAAATGGTCCAATGTAACAGACCTGTCCCCTTTGAAGTCAGCAAATAAATGCTGCCCTGTTCTAGTTACTGACAGATCACTTGCACGAAACAGCTATAAATGGGTTTATGAAATGTTACAAGTCACTAGTTGATGTTTGTGATGTGTTAGATACAGGGCATCTGCGGTAATTTTTTCAACGTTTTTGAAATATCTGTGTCCGTGCTAATGAAAGTGCCATAACAGACTGATATGCTAGGCTATAAAGATCTATAGAATGTGCTAAAGTACAAATGTATGTGATAAACAACAGTAAGTTCCTGTAGCTATTTCAGTCTTAAATACTAACTCTAAGTATTGCCTAATTACTTATGGGCTGGAATGCCCTAAATCCCAACTTTACTAGCACAACTACAGTCGATAGTGGAATTAATTATAGTCCAATTCATAGAGCGTTCCAGGATTGGCCAAGGGTATCCTAAGCCACAGGGACATCAGTCCAGGTATTGATCAGCAGAATATGGATCACATGCAATGCTGGGTCGAGTGGAAGAGGCAAGGGTAGTGTAGCATGTAGGAGAATGGAGAGATCTCGTGCATAGAAAATAAATCCGTAAAAGGAGACGGGTAGTTCAGCAGGAAGGAAAACGCAAAGAGAGCTCTGGAAAGTCAGTTCTGCCACAGCCAGGGTTACCAGATGATGGGGTCCCTATTTAGGAAACTTTTCAGTGTGCTGGTTAAAGGGTGGTGTAAAGGAGAGAATCTTGGCCTCTGGGCTCAACCCAAGTATAGTATTCGTTTAATATCCTATATGTGTAGATGAGTGGTTAAATTTAGCTCTTAACCACATCAGTGCAACCTACTGCTTGCACCCACGTAATTAAGAGGAGATTTTGGCTCTATTTCTTCCACTTGCACAGAGCTAAAGTACTTTCTACCTATATATTATGATGTACATTTTTGCATCTGGGTTGCATTTTTCTCTCCTTTGTTTGAGCAACACTTAGTGAAAGGTCCTTCAACCCTTAGAACTTATTTAGACTTAAACCCATCTATATATGGCTAAATACAGTAGATGCTATAAAAAGTTAGTTATTTTTAAATAGTTTTTCTCAGTGTTGTAGTTATATGATGGCAGTAATTCATACATTAAATGTAACACACTTGCTCTTTTAATTGCATATGTTCTGAGGAATATCATTTCTTGCCTTTGAAAGTACTATCCACAAATAATTTTTTAGTTATCCGGTGATTGGAAAATGGAAAACATGGTGCCCATTTTAATTAAGAGTAGGTGAAAGAATCAGGAGGATACTAGTTACTCCAGGAACTAGACAACATTGCAGTAATTTAATGATGCTTTTGATACAATCACACATTACAGTCTCATAAGCAAAGTAGGGAAATATGGTCTACATGAAGTTATAAGGTGTATGCAAAACTGTTTGAAAAAACATACTCAAAGAGCAGTTACCAATGTTTCACTGTCAAACCAGCAGTATGTATCTGGTGCGGGGTCCGCCTGCGGTCTGTCCTGACTCTGGTACTATTCAGTATTTTAATTAATTACTTGAATAATGGAGTAGAGAGCATGCTTATATAGTCTGTGGATAACACCGAGCCAGGTCTAGGAAGACAGGATTAGAATTCAATACGTCCTTGACAAATTGGAGAATTGGGTAGAAGCCAAGATGAAGAGGAAATTCAGTAAAAACAAGTGCAAAGTATTACACGTAGGAAGGAAAAATGAAATGCACAAATACAAAATGGGGAAATAACTGGCTAGGCAGTAATACACTGCAGAGGAAGGCCTGGGGATGAGAACAGATCACACACTGAATACAAGTCAGCAATGGGATGAGATCGCGAAAAAGGTAAATATCACTCTGGGCTGTATTAAGTGAATGTAAGTGTCATATGTAAGACACAGGAGGTAACGGTCCTATTCTAATCAGCACTGGTGGACAAACTGGAAAGAGTTCAGAGGATAGCAACAAAAAAAAAATGACAAAAGTTTTAGAAAACCTGCCCACAGAGAGAATTGGCTCTCAGTAGGAGGTGCCTGTTTTAAGGAAAGATGGCTTTGATTTGGTAGTTATAGAGTGGGATTTCCCAAAACACTTTAGCAACATGCAAGACAAGCAAACCTGGGGTCTGCCCTACACCTCACGATATTGTGGCTGCCTCGCTTTCAGTATGACTCTGGCACACCTGAGGGGTACTGATGTGTGAACACGGAGCATCTTAAGGAGAAAGTTCATAGTCAACACAGTTAAATCTCTCATGAAGAAAAATCTTACACGTCTGGGACCACAACTGTAAGTGAAAGTCAAAGTCATTTATATGCTCTTGGAAATTGCACTTTGTATCTACAGAAAGGGCCAAATCCTGCTCCCACTGAAGCTGACGGGACTTCACTACACTTTTTACAATCCTGGAAGGCCCTTTTCTCATCCACTAACTTTTTTTAAAAAAAATATATAAATGACTTATTGATTGTGGCATACAGAGTTATACACAGTACTGCATTTATGTTACACATGTATCTGTGGCCACAAAAAATATTTACAGATGATCATGTAAAAGACTATCATAGTGCAGCTGGATAACAAGTAAAGTTAAGGTCTGACATTTCTTTAAATTTGCAACTTTTTCTTTTAGACCAGTTCTGAGGATGTAATATTTACTAGCCCTACTCCATAGCATGGGCCTGGCACAAACAGAACGGGTTAACACACAAAAATGATAGAAGAACTGGAGGTTAGTACACATGATGAGAGGAAGGTAATCTAGAAAAAATGCAAGGAGACATAATTATGCATGACAACACTATAATGAAAGTAATGATCAGTCATTGTCAGAAGATGGCAAGTTAAGTAGCAATGGGTTGAAGCAAAGAAGAGCTTAGATTAGAGAGAAAAATTTTCTGGAGCAATTGGGCAGTGAAACAGCCTATCAGTAAAAGATAATGAAAGCAGACTATTTTATAGTACTGTGCCAAAAGCATCACATTTGAGCATGAGTTTGATAAGTGCTTTGTGCTCAAGTTAGTAGCGTTTTATGGAAGCAAGTTTCATACCACTTGCTCTTCCCCTGCTAGGAAAGGGATAGACATTGGACAAAGCATATGAGAAATGAGCTTTGTGAGCAGCATTCTCAGAGACGCATTGCTGTAGTCTTGTCAGACTTCCTTGTTAGTGGGAAACTTGTATTTTCAATCCACTGCCTCTTTAGAAGCCCTGTAATGATGCAATGTCACTGAACAGCCAATGAAATGACATGTATGTAATATCACAGCAGGGGCTCACAGCTGTGCAAAACTTTAGTCTTAGGCCTGGAATTTATCAGCACTCAAAACCCACTGATAGCAGTATAGGATAGTTTCCGCAGTGGAGTGCTATTTACATTGTCATTCTTGTCACCCACCCTTGTCTGGTCAGTAGCTGTTGAGCCAGCTCCAGGGATCCAGGTTTTTGAGAGCTCTTTCCAAAGACTGGTAGTTTGTGCTGTCCTTGACTTAGAGTTATTTGTTACCACACAATCCTTTTTGGTACAAACTACCAGGATTATGCAATTAAAAGAAAAAACAGATTAATGGCAGTATTTGAAAGAAGTCAAGTCTGTCTGTTAATACAGAGTCTCTAATACAAATTCTGCTGCTAAATTACTGACAATCCTATTTAACTGCATGGATTTTCTGTATTAGGGAAATTAAAACTATATGCCATGGGGATAAGAGTTAAATCAATGAAACAGAAATGACCTCTAAGAATGATTTGACAGTCCACGAACCTATTATGCATCTAAAATGCTTTGTTTAGCTGTACTGAATTTTATTAGCTGTACCAAGCTCAAGGAAGAAGTTTTTATTGTGTGGTTATGAAAGACCCTTACAAATTTCATTCCTAGCTTTGTGTTGCTCTAGCAAGGTTGTCTTCTATGAAACAAAACCAATCCAATCGTGAGAAAAAAGGTATCTTTATTTTTTCTCTAATATAAGAATTCATGTACATGCTTTGCAATGGTTTTTCTTAAGGTCTAAAATACTGCTAACAGATGTGAACAGTCACATCACAGAAGTAGTACACAACAGCCAGCGAAGGGAGAGAGTAAAGTGTATCAGCTGGTCCAAACTGTTCTCTGGCACTCTTTTTCTGCCAGAGGGGACATCAATACAAGGGTGTGTGTGTGTGTGTGCACACAAAACAGACCATGACTCATGCCGCTAGGTCTGCATTTTTGTATTTTGTTGGTGAAATTTTTTTTTAAAAAAATATCAGTCTCATTAAAAATCCCACTCAATTTTTTAAAAAATGTGAAATTATACTTCGTCTGAGAAAAAAGTTGCTTTACAAAATGAAAAAATAGATTGTGTGGTTGAAAATAGATTATGTGGTGTGAAGAAGAATCTGGACAAATTGTTAGCTGGAAATATCTGTCTGCATTTTAATCATTAGAACATGCGCAGTGCTGGACAAATTCTCTGCTGGTGTTAGTACCGTTTCACCCATTTATAAAGGCAGAGAATTTGATCCTACACGTTAAAATGTTCACCAGGTTCCAGTCTAAAATATACTTAGGTCCCAATCTTACAAACACTTATGCCCATGCCTAGCTGTAAACCTGGGAGTAGTCCCATTGAAGTGAATGAGATTACCCATGTGCTTAAGGTTAGACATATGCATACATTTTTGCAGGATTGGGGTCTCAAATTATTACAAAGGCTAAATGAGGAATGAAAAAAAATCTCTTGGGAACAAAGGCCAAGCTTTTCACACTTTAAAGAGGGCATAACAATTTTAACTTAGATCATTAACACATAGATACAGTAGAATACAATTAAAAAATCCTGTGAACACTAAGAATTGAAATTCAGAGACAGCAAAACTATGCAGAGCATTCTACAGTTACTAACTGAATTCACTATAATTTGGTAGCAACCTTTATACCCTGCTACTGTGTATTTTATATACAAAAAATAAAGGTTTGTAATGCACTGCAAAAAAGTACATACAGGAGTAAGTTTCACATGTGCACAGACTGCCCAGAGATATACACGATTATATCATCAGAACACCAGTTGCTGATTAAGTCTTAGGATGAGCATAAGTGAAACTTTTCCCACAGACATGAACGTAACGTCTAGATATAAGCGTAGTTGTCTAGAAAAGTTTTAGTTAGAACAGTTATTTAAAATGGATTACTATAGAATTATTTACATATTCAAGCTAAACAATGTCTACATGTATTTTATATAATTCAAATAAAATTCTTAAACTATACTATGGCTTCCATTTTTTCTAATTTACAAAATACATAAAATGTGAGATCCAACATTTAAAAAACCCTAACTCTTTAAAACAAAACATGGCCATTAAGGACATCCTTGCTTTAATCAATAATTTGCTTTGTTTTGATATTTTTCTTCTAGTAATACGGTATTCCACCTCATCTTAATAATGCAAGTAATAAATTAACAATAATAACTTACTTACATTGTAAATAAAAAAAAACAACATCTAAACTATGTTTTATTCTTAAAAATGGTCTCTTAACTGCACAGTATTATACCTGTCTGATAGCGATGTTAAGTCAATTGGGTATTTTTTTAAACATTCTGATATTATTGCAGCTGTGGGTCAGTATGTCAGTCCTAATACACCAAAAACATCTTGCTCAAGTCTTCACCTGACAAATGTTCTAGTAATTGTTTACTGTGGCGATAGTGGTGCCTAGATTTGAAAATCTTCACATCCACCATCCCAGCCAAGAATGCTTCTCCGTAAGTCTGTCACTTGCCTAAGGTAAAGGCTGCAGGGTTTTAGGTTTGATGAAATAAGATACGCTGGTTTTCATCCACATCTTTATTTTTAGATGATATTCTCCTCCTACCCCTAAGGCCAAATTCCCCTCTTCTCTTTGTATATCCACTTACACCTTCCAAGAAGGGCCAAAAACACAGCAACAATTTACCTTCCTGACCTTCAAGTGTGATCGCTGCCTGCAGTCACCCTAAACCTGAACAATATTTTATCTGGCTGAATGTGAAACTTTCAGCTCTGCCATCAGAATTGCTAGGGTTTAGTTTGGTTTTTTTAATTTAGACATACTGGACAAAAGAAGTTACCTGCAAAGACAAGATCTTACCTCAGAAGAATAGTAGTTGGTGGTAACAGATTTAAAGATAAAAGGAAGAATTTTTTTAAAACCCTACACAGTGGGAACAGTGGTTAAGACTGGCTTTGATATAAAATATGGGCCAAACTCAGTCTTGGTGTTATTTCACTTAAGTTAAAACACTAGGGGGAAAAGAATTGCCCAGGCACATTTAACTCATTAAAAAAGGTATCTTTGAGATGTGTGTAAAAAGCTAATATTGACAATCTAGCTAGATAAATAAAAGTTGTGAGTGGATGTAGTATGGAAATATGTGTACCATATAAAATATGGTACATCTATAAAAGCAGAGTGTTGTATTTTTAAAATACATAATTTATGGTAAATGTATCAAAATAATTCTCCTAAAAATGCTGCAGACAAAGTAAAACGTTCCCCTCTCTTCAATGGTGGTGTAAGGTTTTGCTTGGAATACTTTATTCATAAATGAAAGCCATCTTACTCAAACAGAGCAAAGGCAAGTAGTCAATAGCCCAGTTTGACTTCTTAAATATATATAAATCACACCTTATTTTACAGTTACACTATTTGCATCAATGCATTTAACATAAATCAAACGTAAAGTTTCACCAGTATTATCACTGTCCTATACATACTGGTGTGTCATCTCTCTAAATATCTAGAGTGAACTCTTCCAGGATGACGAGCTCATGGAAGGTATTGCTCATTTGCTTTTATTACTCACAAGGAGAGAAATACCAATGGGCAATATTTTGTCAGCAGTAAATTTCCTTCGCACAGTATAACAAAGCTTGAATTTAACTAGCATATCACTGCACAATATTAAAAGCTGCCAAATAACTCCTGTTCTTACATTTTGTAAAGCAATTTTAGTGCTTTAGGACAAAGCACAATTTGACCTGGTGTAAGAATGCTTCTAGCAATCAACTTGCTTTAAAATGATTCAATACTGTATTAAATATACAAGGAAGCATCCAGTGCTGATAGCTCTTATCTGTGCACTGCAGCATACAGTGCCATGTTACTCCTCTCACCATTTTAATAATGTGGCCAAGACCAATGATTTAATATTATACGTCAAATTGCTACATATATTAGGAGACATTCTGACTGAAAAAATAAAAAAATGAAATGTATCTATTACAGACACATCTCTTCAAATGCTTAAAGGAATTCAGCTTTTGGTAGAAGTTAATTCATACATACAAATATAAACGTAGAAATGCATTGAAGACAAAACACTAGTATAATCATTATTAAAACGGATGCACCTACACTATGGTGTACTACTTAAAAGTGTAATTTGATTTAAAAAAAATCTTAGTGTACAACTAAGACTCACTGTTTATAACCTCAGTGTCAGCTCTTTACTAGCCTCTACATTAAAACATGTTCTACAGATAGTGACCAACAAAACCAAGGGGAAAAATACTGTCACAGGTGAACAGGTTCTCCTCCTAAACAACTCAGGATAGCTTATGTACAGCACCACCTGCATTGAGTTACAAGGGACACATGAATGCAGATCCCACCTCAAAAAATCAACAGTAAAAGCTGTAGAGAAGAACACTTCCTGAATTAAGTTTGCTGAACATGGTTCAGATTATTGAATACGTCTATAAGCTCAATGCTTTTTAGAAGCATTTACTGTATACCCTAATCCTACTTCTTGCAACACACAGTGTCACACAAGTAGTGAAAATGTTTTCCTATTCAAAAGGTGCTTGGACATTATTTTCAGGCAGCATTTTACCTTTATTTCAGTAAGTTCACACTAGGTATGTTTTAGAAGAAAGAAAATGCCAATAGCTTTTTTAAAAATAAAATTATAAAAATATAAAATTGAGACACTTCTCTAAATAAATTACTGTATTTTTATTTGTCTAACTCTATTCTAGATTGAAATCTATTGTTTTAAATAAGGGATAAAATGTTGCCCAAAATTCTAATTATAGTTACACATTTGTGTTTTAACTAGATCTACAAATCAAAATAGTTCTCAGTTAAAAAGATACAATTTGTATCAACAGTATAGGTACTTTCTGGTTCTTCGGGGGCCTTACTTTAAATTGCAGCAAGTGTATCAAAATGATCCTCAATTATATTGTAAATCAGTGAACTAACATTGAACAATGTTACTCTCTATGGAACCCTAAAACTATACGCAACTGCCTACATCATGTAAATACAGCCCTCTGTCAATGATTGCAAACCTTGTATAAAAAAAGTTTGAAGCAATAGTAAAACCCATGACTTAAAACCAGAAATATCCCTTACTAATACTAGAACAGACTATTTTAATCTGTTTCTACAGCTATACTATTTGTGGCAAGAATTAGGCCTCCATAATACAACAGGCCAAAAAACTAACTTCTGGAACATATACAGTATCTTACAAAAAGGTTTAAGTTATCATTTTCAGCTACAATACCATTACCATAGTGCAGTTAATAAATGTTGCATATCCTCAACACACACAACCTTCTCAGGCCAGCCTTGATAAATAGCAAGAAAATTGAACAGTATCTTAAATACAAAACTTGCATTGAGAATACTTAGATTCATTTAAAAAACAGGTAAATATTTTATGAAAAAGCATATTTTATCCAGTATACCTGTGCACAAATACAAATAATAAAAAAAGAGAGATGCATATAAAACAATTTCATGGAATCCTAAACTTTCAGTTCCATTTCTACTGACCAGAAGCACACAAGAGCTGGATAAGAACGTATCTGAACTGAAACATTCATGGCCTGATTTTAGGCAGTTCTGAGCAGCTGCAGCTTTTACTGGGTTCAAAGGGAGTTGCATATGCTCAGCATCTTTGCAAATCAGACCACCAGGCTTTGCCTTATCCAAAAAGTAATGGAAATGAGTTCCTTTACTTTTGATTGCATCTGCTCTTACTAAACCAACTGAATCAAATCATTAAAAACTATTCTTAAAAGAGCAATGAAAAGTGCCATACTGTAAATTACTAATATATCGTTACCCATTTCAACTTTAACTGGTAACTTAATATTTTATTTAAAAAATAAAGTCAGTGCCATAGTAAATCTTTGTTTTCTATAAATAAATGATTATAGCACAAAGAAGCCCACAAAAATAAATAAATAATAAATTAATTGCTGTTAAAAGTTCAAATTAAGCTTGGCTTGAAAACGGTTTGCCAGGTCTATTAAAATTCTTTCAACTTTCTGCAGATTCTTTTAATGCCTTGCAGCTGAAGGACATACATCCAGTAAGTTAACAAAACATGTAACAAAAAGATAGAAAGTGCTGCATATAAACCCCGATGCACCAAAGATTATTACCGGAGACCACAGAGAACATACACACACATATATTAAACTTAGACTGGAAAGATTTCAGTCATGAACATAGCTTAAAACCATTTAAAAATTTCAAGTTAGAATGTAAAACAAACCTGTTACTTCCAATGCATGGGGCTAAACATACAGATTCCATGATACTGTATTTTCACATAAATGGATTACTATATAACCTCCTTGCTGAGAAGGAGATCACATATGCTATTGTAGCAAACCTCCCTCAGCATTAGAGCTGAACTGAAAACTACTAGACACCACAAAGATGCATCATCATCTTTCAATAACCTAGCTGGGATTTTTCCACTAAAATGGCTGCAGCAAGTTGCTGAGCATCTGTCATGTGAGGATTCCTTTTCATAACAATTCTCACAAGATCAGGAGGGAAGATGTTGCATAAGTTTATATAAACCTTCTCCCGTGTGTCCTGATACCTTGGAGGGTCTTGAGGGATTCCACAGTAAGGTATGCACCAAGTCTGGTCTTGCTGCTCAGGTAAACTTTGGAAGGCAAACTGCTCGTAACATGGCTGAGTGGGGTTACTAGGCAAGGAGTAAGTCTGACGATAGCCGTATGCATCAATCCCATAACTCTGCCTATCCCAACTTCCAAGCCCATCTTGGCTGGAATAAGGCTTTCTTTGTCTTAATGGAGAATTATCATATAAACGTGAGTCTGAAACGCTATCTATTCTTGTGGATACAAGTGCCCTCCCCAGATGCATGGTCTTTGAATGTTGCAAACTTTGAAGAGCAGAGTAATCATTAGGGCAACTAGAACGAGCACCAACTGTAGGATGCTGTAGATGTACAGACATGTATGGAGTAGGAGGTTTGTGATGATGCTTTGGTTCTTCATGACTGTAACTTTGCACTCTTGTTAAAGGATCATGGTAACTCTGCAGGAAGGGCTGTGAATTAAGGCGGCTATGTGGGTGCATGTGTTGGCACTTTAAGTTCTCTTCTAATTGTGGGTCAGGTGAACTCATGTAAGACCGATCATTGTAACCCACATAGGAATCGCTACTACCACAGCTCATACTACCTTCACTGCTACAATCAGAAGCTACAGAACTAATCCTATAATCTGTGTCTAAGGAGAAACGCCTTTCAGGACTGCGTGGACCAGAGATACTTAGATTTGAATAAGCGTTCAGCATAGAGTAGTAGCCTACGTCCACAGGAGACTCACATTTTGGGTACTGGTCATAAGGCATTGGCGTCCCATGATTTTTGGTTGCCATCATAATTGGAGGATATTGTCCCTGTGGTCTTTGATCCTGAGGCGGGAAATGAACCCCGGATGGAAGGCCGTTGCTTAAAGGTGCAGTACTTTGGGGTTTTACAACTGAAGAATTCGGTATACTAACTAAAGAAGGAACAGACCTGGTTTCCAATTTATTTTTGGTGGGAAGCTTTTCCTCCAAGTCTTGGTAGACTTGAGTCCTTATACTAGGATCTGATTGCCTCTTTGGAGCAGCACGTTTGAGATCAGAAGTGCCATCAATCTTAGTGCTACAAGGAACACTGTTGCTTTTTACCAGTCCTCCTCCTTCACTTGCAGCTTTGGCAGCTGTGCTTCTAGACATGGCTCGAAGTTCATCAGCTACAGACCGCTGAGGTTGATTTCCTCTTTCTGGGTGGTAGTATTTGCATTTGTGTCCATAGGTACATTTCTTTCCTATTAGAAGTCATACAATTTGAGGTAAAAAAGAAAAAATTATTTAGCCATTTGAATTGGAAGCTCTCATTTTTTTAAAATTTGTGAGTTAACTGAAATGATTTTTAAACTGTCTGTGTGTGTGTGTGTTTCCGAAGTGAGGCTTTGAAACCGACTTTCTTGCTCTGTTGAAAAGATTGTGGTAATGTTCAAGAAGGTAAAGGACCTATATAGCACTAGCTTGAGACAGTGCAGACTGCCAATGTATCTCAGTTCTGTCCTGAAACATCCCTCCTACACACCCACTTTCTAATCCTCTGCTCTCCTAAACTGAGGATTATGTGGAGTCCAATCTTGCTTTCATCTGAGATCTATGGTTTTGAACTCCACCTTTCTTATCCCTCCAAAATGTAATTTTCTGCCTATTTCTAAGTAATATGCACAACCTTTACATTTTAAATTCATTTCATTTAATTTAAAGGAAAAGTCTTCCATGAAGTATCACCAATGAGCTGAACTAAACATTATGCATGTGTAATAATCAGTCTTCATGCATATAGACCTCATGGTTGTCAGTGTGATCAAACCAGTAACCCCTGGCACCAGAAGCATAAGCTGCTAATATTTGAGCTGAAGGAGTCATTTTTTAGCACGTAGGAAGATGTTCTTGAAGTGGGATTTTTTTTTAATTCCCCAGCCCCAGTTGTGCCTCAGTTTCCCCTATAATGTTGCATGGCTACCCAGTGGGTGGGGAGGGGGAGGAGAATGGGGGACGACACACACAACGACACTAAGTTTGCTCTCAGGGAAGGCTAAGAGACATTGGTATCTCTTGTGTGTCACCTCCCTGTCTGGGTGGAATGAAGAGAGTCATTAAAGAACTTGCTGAAACCAACCTAGATCAACAAGGGGTCTAGAGAGATGATGTAACACTCTCAGCAGCAAAGGTGAGTAGAGACCCCAGTTCAAGAACAAAGGACAGGAAGAAGTGAGGTGGAAGATAAGCATGAGCTCTGGAAGAAGTTTGGGAGCTCTCACTTGGGAACTAATTGAGGAGGTTGGACAGACACACACAGCCTGAAAACAGAGTTCACTACAGCTTGGCTGGGGCTCTGGGCTGCCCTAAGGATTTTCTGTGCTGTGTTCCAGTTGACTAGTAAATCTTACTGTTTTGAAAACACTGCTTGAGTGTCCTGTAAATGCTTGTTGAGGTGTTTTAATCCCCGAAGAGCATACAAGTTTCTGACAGCAGTCTGTCTCAGTTGGGCACACTGAGCAAAGCACATGGTGTGAAGGAGGAGTGCTGAAGTCCAGAGTTTCAGCCTAAGGAGGCGGTGAGGCTGTATGGCCTACCTTGAAAGAAGAGTGAGACCCCTGGGGGGGTCGGGCCCATCAAAGGGGTTCCTCCAAAGACTATTGTAAAGTTGGGGGCATAGCACCAATCCTGTGGATCCGCAACAGTGGGGTCATAATCACAGCCAAAAAGCTAATGTATTACATATTTCCACATTATACTAACTTGTCCTGAGTGTCTGAAGGCCAAGGAAGTTCAAGTTCCATCTGGGGTATCACTTTATAATGCACTGTGGCCATACACATTGACATTATGGTTCCCCAAATCAGATTAAAATCTCTTCTGCACCTTAGATGACCATGTCTACCTTGTCTTGCAGGAAGAGTACGTAATATACTGGCTTAGTCAATGTGAACATATCTCCTTGTAGTGGCTGGCCTCAGTAACTAACAGCCTGGTACTTATTGATGGCGAATGAGGTTATTTCTTTAGTTTAAGTGGTAGATACAAACACTAACACGTTCTTTTCCAAGTTTCAGAGTAGCACCCATGTTAGTTTGTATCCGCAAAAAGAAAAGGAATACTTGTGGCACCTTAGAGACTAACAAATGTATTATAACATAAGCTTTCGTGAACTACAGCTCACTTCATCGGATCTTTTCCAACTGATAAAAGAATAAGATGTCAGCAGAAATCTTGGCTCCACTGAAATCCATGCTAAAACTCTCATTGACTTCAACAGAGTCAGGATTTCAGTCATTGTCAATATAAGACAGCTCTGTAAAAAAGTCTTACTTTTATTGGCACAGCTATAAAGAAAAAAAGCAGTTTGCCCTTTATACCTAACCTATGTGATACAGCATGGCCAGAGGGCCGCAGGAGAGTGTTAGAAGGGAGACTTATTCCCTGTAGAGGGAAGAAAGTTTGCTATAAATTAATTAAAGCACCTGAAGCCAGTCACATGATAAAAACCTCCCTGCTTCAATCAGACAAGAGGAGGAGTTCAAGCAGAGTGGATTGGTGTTGGAGCAAAGCAGTTTGGAGGGAAGCAGAGGAGAGTTTGGAGAAGTGCTGCGATGGGCTAAGACCACCAAGACCCTAGGTAAAGGGACAACTGGTTTGTGCAGAGGGAGGACAGGAAGCCCCACAAGCTGAAGGGCAGGAGAGGGAAGTAGCCCAGGGGAAGGAACCGCTAGTTCTAGTGGTTTACCACTATCCCTAGGGCCCCTGGGCTGGGACCCGGAGTAGAGGGCAGGCCCAGGTCCCTCCCTCTCCACTCCCCTACTCTAGGACACTAGTGGGGCAGTTAATACCCCAGTTCAGGGGCAAGAAACGGTGACCTAAACCCCCCCACCCTCCAGAAGAGAAAGCGTGAGACCCATCATAGTAGTGCTGGCAATTTGTCACATGATACAATAAATCATGCATTTAAATCAAGTTACCATATGGACATGGTTGCTTCTTATGTTCCGGTACAATAGGTTTCTTCCTTAGAAAATTGTCAAGGCTTGGGCCATGACGGCCAAGAGGATCATCAGGAGGCATGAACCTATAACATACAACAAAAGCATAAAAGAACTGACCACCACATTTCATTTTCATGTTCCTGTTGCAACTAATTATAGCTGTGGACTACCTGTTACAATTTATCTGTCATACATTATGTCAGCTTTATTCTAAAGTAGTAAACATTTTCCAGGAAAAAGTTTAACAAAGAAAACCCACATTTTGCAACCAAGAGGAAGTTGTCAAATCAGGACTATTCAACAAATGATTTAGCTCCAAAGTGTAGTTTCGAAAGACTGCTTCTGCACTACAACATCTGCTTGTCAGGGAAAAAAAAATCCCACAATATACTTCCTGGCTGTCCTGCAAGTTGTTTTAAAATCTGCAGGACTATGCAGCATATCACAGCACTGCCCTATAGACAGAACTACAGGCTAAAAATTTTAAAACTGAGTGCCTACATCAATATTTAAGCACATAACAGAACTGGCCTGATTGTTCGAGGTGCTGAGCAACCCCTACACTTCCACTGGGGTCAACAGGAGCTGTAGGTGATATGCATATTTTAAATTTATGCCACTTCTATTTAGGTGGCTAAGGAGAGTTATTCCAGAACAGATTGTCCTGATTACCTCAAAGTGGCACCTTTATTCTGGAAAAAGAGTCTCCACTCATGGAGTTAATCAGTTAACTATTTTAAATTCACACCCTACCCTGTTCAGGATTAACCTTCATGTGTTGAAATGCCCTAATTTAAAAATTAAAGGGTTAAAATTTTTGTCTTAAACCTAAGAAAGGCCATACTGGGTCAGACCAAAGGTCCATCTAGCCCAGTATCCTGCATTCTGACAGTGGCCAATGCCAGATGCCCCAGAGGGAATGAACAGAACAGGTAATCAAGTGATCCATCCCCTGTTGCCCATTCCCAGCTTCTGCCAAACAGAGACCAGGGATACCATCCCTGCCCATCCTGGGTAATAGCCACTCATGGATCTATCCTCCATGAATTCATCTAGTTCTTTTTTGAACCCTGTTATAGTCTTGGCCTTCACAACATCCTCTGGCAAGGAGTTCCACAGGTTGACTGTGCATTGTGTAAAGAAATACTTCCTTTTGTTTGTTTTAAACCTGCTGCGTATTAATTTTGTTTGGTGGCCCCTAGTTCTTATGTTAAGAGGGAGTAAAAAACAGTTCCTTATTTACTTTCTCCACACCAGTCATGATTTTATAGACTTCAATCATAATCCCCCTTAGTCATCTCTTTTCCAAGATGAAAAGTCCCAATCTTCTTAATCTCTCCTCATATGAAAGCTGTTCCATACCTCTAATAATTTTTGTTGTCCTTTTCTGAACCTTTTCCAATTCCAATATATCTTTTTTGAGATGGAACGACCACATCTGCACACAGTATTCAAGATGTGGGTGTACCATAGATTTATATAGAAGCAATAGGATATTTTTTGTCTTATTATGTATCCCTTTTTTAATGATCCCCAACATTGTTAGCTTTTTTGACTGCCACTGCACATTAAGTAGATGTTTTCAGAGAACTATCCACAATGTCTGCAAGATCTCTTTCTTCAGTGGTAACAGCTAATTTAGACCACACCATTTTATATGTATAGTTGGGATTGTTTTCCAATGTACATTACTTTGCATTTATCAACATTGAATTTCATCTGCCATTTTGTTGCCCAGTCACCCAGTTTTGTGAGATCCTTTTGTAACTCTTTGCAGTCTGCTTTGGGCATAACTATCTTGAGTGCATAAGAACGGTCATACTGGGTCATATCAAAAGTCTATCTAGCCCAGTATCCTGTCTTCGGATAGCGGCCGATGCCAGGTGCCCCAGAGGGAATGAACAGAACAGGTAATCATCAAGTGATACATCCCCTGTTGCCCATTCCCAGCTTCTGGCAAACAGAGGCTAGGGACACCATCCCTGCCCTTCCTAGCTAACAATTGATGGACCTATCCTCCATTAACTTATCTAGTTCTTTTTTGAACCTTAAGAATTTGTATAATCTGCAAATTTTGCCACCTCACTGTTTACCCCCTTTTCCAGATCATTTATGAATATGCTGAATAGGACTGGTCCCAGTATAGGCACCTGGGGGACAACACTGTTTACCTCTCCCCATTCTGAAACCTGACCATCTATTCCTACCCTTTGTTTCCTATCTTTTAGCCAGTCACCAATCCATGAGATTTTATCCCATGACAGCTTACTTTACTTAAGAGCCTTTGGTGAGGGACCTTGTCAAAGGCTTTCTGAAAATTTAAGTACACCATATTCACATGCTTATTGACCCCCTCAAAGAATTCTAGTAAATTGGGGAGGCACGGTTTCTTTTTACAAAAACCATGTTGACTCTTTCCCAACAAATTATGTTCATCTATGTGTCTGACAATTCTGTTCTTAACTATGGTTTCAACTAGTTTGCCCAGTTATGAAGTCAGGCTTGCCGGTCTTAGAAATGACTAAAGATTCTTTGTTGTTCACAGAACAGCCAAAGCAAAAACTACCACCTAGGTATTTTATACTATGGTGTACACTCAATATACAAAGTAATTGAGCATCCTGGGAATTACATGGGTCCAGTAAGTAGTCTAATCCTTTTTCAATCTTTGGGTTCTTTCCAGGACAGGTGGGAGAGTTTAAATAAAACATATTGATAGTGATTACCACCATTATGGAGCACATTGGCAAAAAGAAGGGTTTGAAGGTTCAGAAGATTAGGAGCAGAGCCTGGAACTATAACATACTTTTATTTTCTCATGTGTAGCTAATAATTTTGATAGAATCTAACATGTTAATGGAAGCCCTCGAAGTGCCCTTTTTGCCATTAGTTTTCTAACAAGTGGTATAAAATCAAGATTACTTACTTGTCATTGACAAATGAATACATCAACAATCGCTCATCTATGAACTTCTTCCATTCTGGCTTTTCATTAGCTAGATCCCTGTAGTTATCATTAGACACAATGATACCATCTGACTCAAAGGCCAGCTTCACTATGAATCTGTCATCATAGCATACCACCCTTCTCCCCTGCACACGACGGGATGGCGTAAACACCAGAATTTTCTCTTTTTCTAACTTGCGCAGGATTTCTTGATCTAGAAGTATTAAGAAAGAGTCAAAGATTTAATGTCTGAAGTGAAATCAGGAATTTGTTCGATCTTTGCAGATCTTAGGGTTGAGGCAGAAGGTCAAAGTGTTTAGGGCCAAAATATGCCTAACCTTAAAATAGTTATAATCCAGTAGAAAGCATCTGATGTATATGATTTTAAACTAACGTTCAGCAATCAACCAACAATACGTTTGAAAAACTAAAATCATTCCACACCATTTTTATCAGATCAACAGAGAAGACTGTGTTTTGCACACCCTTTGCTAGCTCTGCAGCAGTTAACAGATACACTATTTCCCAAGTTTGGTTGTTAGAACAGTAAATATCCCAAACTGCTCTGATGTCATGAGGAGAGCTCCCAGGATGCAACGGAGCTCCCCACTCTGCCTGGTGCTGCATGACCATGTCCTATTGTATCCTGACTGTAATCAATGTGGTCCAATGACTGCATTCTTAAGTAAAGCTAGATCTCTTCATCCTCACTTGATACTCACTGAGATTAAGGCTCCGGGCAGCGTTTACCTGAAGCAGCGGCATGCTCTACCTCCAGCTCCGAAGCAGAGGCGTGTCCAGGCAGCTCTGCGTGCTGCCCCATCCGCAGGTGTCACCCCTGAAGCTCCCATTGGCTGCGGTTCCCGGCCAATGGGAGCTGCAGGGAAGCACTTAGGGCATGCAGATCCCCCTGGCTGCCCCTACGCTTAAAAGTGGGAGTGGGGACATGCTGCTGTTTCTGGGAACGGTGTGGAGCCACGGCATGCGCAGAACGGAGCAAGTTCCCAACCCTTCTCCCCAGCTGGAGTGCCGGAGCAGGGCAAGCCCCAGACCCCGCTCCTGCTCCCCAACAGGAGTTCGAGGGCCAGATTAAAACATCTGACAGGTCAGACATGGCCCATAGTTTACCCACCCCTGGCTTATAGTGATAAACTAAATATATTGAGCTCTTTGAGTCTAACAAAATAGTAGGTTGTTAAGGGGTGACTTGATTACAGTCTACAAGTACCTACACTACAAAAAAATAATTTATGGGCTCTTCAATCTAGTAGAGTAAGGTATAACATGATCTACTGGATGGAAGTTGAAGCTAGACAAATTCACACTGGAAATAAGGTGTACATTTTTAATGGCAAGAATAATTAATCATTAGAAAAATTTACAAAGGATAGTAGTGGATTTTCTATCACTGACCATTTTTCATTTAAGATTAGAGGTTTTTCTAAAATATATGTTCTAGGAATTATCTGGAGGAAATTCTACGGCCTATGTTATACAAGAGGTCAGGCTAGATGCTCACAATGGTTCCTTCTGGCTTTGGACTCTATGATTATGGAGATTTAATTAATTTAAATTAATTAATTATTCAGAGACTTGTTGCAAAAGACAACTGTGAAGTGCCTCTGTTCTACAGAAGATGCAAGCATATGCTAGCAATAGACTTCAGTGCTTTCTCCACTTCTTACTTTTCCTCCCATTGCCAAGGTGCTGACAGACACAACTGGACAAGGTAAAAGAAAAGAACCTACTGACTTGGCCTCTTCCTCAAAACCCTCTATTGCAGGGCCCACTCCACCATCATCTACTACAGCCATAGCTTGGGATGAATTAAGTCTGAAGGTCAAAAGCTGTATCACTGATGTCCTTCCCAGATCTCCAACACAAGTAACTACTGACCAGCACAACTGAGCCTGCCCTTTATGACATGCTGATAGGAATATTTCCTCTGAGTTACAAATACCTTATTTTCTTATTATCTTCAATGCAGCCTATCATAAAAGTCACTTAGTACTTCAAAGAGACAGATCTTCCATGTAATGGTATGATGGGCTACAACAAATGTTCCCAGGTGGTAGCTCGTCCTTAATAATTCTAAAAGTTCTAAAAGTAGTTGAGCAAATAAAAGCTCAAATTCTGCAAAGATCACTCCAGTTTGGCAGTGAAGTCTGGTGCTCAAAATACTCTGCTACTTTTCTTTAGAAACTACGCTGACTATTCATTTGAACTTTCTTTCATTTTAGGTGGCATTTTTAGAAGCCATTTCTTCAACCAGAAGGCAAGGACAAATGGCAGCCTTTATTGAAGAGTTTGTTTCATTATCTTTTGCCTTGGACGAGTGGCCCTGAGAACTCTATTTAGCTTAACTTGAAAGAAAAATTCTAGCTTTCACATTGAATCAAGAAGTTTCCCTCCCTCTCTTCTGACATAATCCAAAATGTGATAAAGAGAAAGGATCCTGCCCTAGTGCAAGTCCTTCATTTTTACCTGGGAAGAACAAGCACATTCAGATCAAATTGTTTTCTTTTTCTATGTTTTGGAGCACCAATAAGGCAAAACAAAACACCAGTTTCTCAATGCAGTCATTCAGCTTTTCCTGAATTACACTTCCAAGAGGGGTTCCATTTGTTACCCAAAAAGAGATGGGATAGACTTCTTTCTGGTCACAAAAGGAAGTAGCTTCTGTAAGAGCCCCTTGTTCTTGTAAACAGATTTCTTTAATTTGAACTCCACTCAAAGTGGCCACTTAGAAGTCCATCTTCTCTAGAAGACATTATTGGGTGGACTTCAGTGCACTGGCTGACATGGTTTTCACTCAAGACTTTCTAAGACTGAATTTAGTAATCTAGTATATGAAAAATAACAGAGCAAGGGGGTATGCCTTTCTCCTTTCAAATGCAGCTCATTGGTATTACTGTTGCTCATCAGTATGTATTACTGAAACTACCTTACAACAAAAAAAAACGACAAAAAAAAAAACAAAGGCATTCTTCCCGATCATTAAAAGGAGTTTGTTTCTGAACAGCTACAATAATCTACATACTCACTACAATTCTTTCAAAAATTTTCATTTTTAATGATATACAGCAGATAGATAAAAAAACCCATAACCTTAGAGATTTAACTAGAAACTTTCAGGGAAAGCTCATCTGGCAAGCACACTAAACAATGGGATCTTACTGTGTACTGGCTATGCATTCCCTTGCCTTTTTCTTCCCCACCTGGAGTTCACTAAAAAGGTCTTAGACCAAAAATGTTTTACTGCATAAAAAAATTAATTTCAAATGGTTTGTTCAGCTAATGCTCACAATTAGCTCTCTCTTACTTTATACAAATGAAAACTTAAGACAATGATGTCAGAACAGAGTTTACCTGTGATAAGAGCATCAGGTCTTGACTGTTCTTTTCTCCATGCTGGCACAAACACTGTAACATCTTTGTGGCGTCTTTCCAAAAACCAGTCTACTGCCAATTTTATTCCTCTACAAGAAAATACTTCTTTGTTCCCATGGCTGAAACAGACATCACAGAAACACTTAATTTCCTGTTTTACAACCATTACTTTCCATGTGATCATGGATAAAGCAGAGCACAGCAAACACAGCTGATTAGTCTCAGTAATGTTATTAACTTAATCCAGGATTTCTATTGGCAAATTGGGGGTCAATCTGAATTCCCTCCCCAACACTGTCTCTTCCCCCTTCAAAGTGGCGGGGGTGGGAGGAGGTAGAGGAAGACAGAAGTAAAGAGCTGCTGTCAAGCCAAATGAATGTTTGTTATGCAAGCCATATATGGTATTTACAATGCACACATCTATTTAAAGGGAGAGACAGAATTCTTTATTTCAAATGTATATGGAAAGACAGGACACAAAGTTTAAAAAGATTTTTTCTGTTTTACACAAGTTTCTTCTTCATTTGTACTGTTTTAAAGTACATTTCCAGTCCCCTAAAATATTGTACTGTTTACCTATACAGAGTCATTTTGAGGAAGTTTGGGAAATAATGCAGGGAGGGAGGAGGTGGCAGAACAGTGGCAGGAACAAGGGAAAAGGGAGTACAGGTTGAAAAAGTCTGTTTGGAGCGATGACATGGCTTTTGGTCTCCCTAGTTACACAGGCTCTGCCACTGGTTGTTGTAGAGTGAGCTGAAGAGCGAGCGTCTCAAGATTCCCAAGATGAAGTATTGGGCCACATCAAACCATGTCCCTACATTAGAGTTGCCAACCCTCTAGGATTGCCCTGGAGTCTCCAGGAATTAAAGATTAATCTTTAATTAAAGATTACGTCAAGTGATGAAACCACCAGGAATATGTCCAACACTTTGGCAACACAGGGACAGGGTGTAATCCATGCTAGTGTGTGTGGGTGTCAATGTAAAGAATTATGGCCACAATCAGACAAATACAAGAGATATCAGCAGAGACCTGATCTGGGACCTTCGACACCAAAAGAAAAAAAGCCCTATTTGATTTATTATTGCCAGGGCCAGTCCTTAGAGACAGGCAGGATCACACACTAAACCAATGTATTAGAGTCATTTTTGTGTATTTGAGTGTAATAATAATGCTCTTGTTGAGTCTCATGTATCCCCATTACAAAGTCAGAGGGGCGGATCCTCTAAATACCTCTTCCCTATTTTTAGAGCTTCATTAGTACTCGTTGAACTCTGGATTTAAGTCTGATTATGTAACTTGACGTCCCTTATAGCTTTGGGTACTGCAGTCTCTGAAACAATGCGCATACTGCCATTGTGACATGCACAATATGTCAGTATACCAGCTTTTTAAAAAAGAAATACTGTAGATTACACTTATTCTTGATTCTAATTGGCCGCAAGAGAATAATGTGGCTTGTTAAAGTTCTTTACAACTCCTCAGAAATAGTAAGATTAATATGCATAAAGGTGAAGGTACCATGGATTTAAAGACACACACAAAACAAAAAGCCAACAGTATGTCCAGTCATTCCACCTTCTACTGAGATGCAGTCAGATTTCACCTGTTCAGGATAGGTGGGCCTAGTCCATACTTGGATGGGAGACAAATGAGATTCCATGGCCTAGGACACAGAACACTGGACTGGGAATCAGGATTTAAGTGGCAGACCCAGGAATAGGACCCAGGTTTGCTGGGTAACTTTAGGCAAGTCACTTCCCCCGTTTCTGTGCCTCAGTTTCCCCCTCTGTAAAATGGGGATAATGATACTGACATCTTTAGTAAAGCATGATATAAGAGCTAGGCATCATCATGATGTATAGTCATTAAAGATCCTACAGCACTTTTCAAAAAGAGTTGTGTGTATGTTCCAGCAACCAGCTCAAATTCCTGGTAATAACTCCAAATGAGTTCTTTTTTTCAACTGGGTTAAGGTATTTTTCACTTCCTACAGTAAGCAGTTGTGTAATATTGTCATGCTGTGTTAAAGAGCTTTTACGTTTCACGTCAGAAATGGTTTCATTTCTCAGATTCACAGGATGAAATACTGGCCTCATTGAAGGCAATGGGAGTTTTGCTATTGATTTCAATGAGGCCAGGATTTCTCCCATAAATTTTAAGGCCAGAGACCATCCATTATGACTACCTTTGACTTCCTGAATAACATGCCATAGAATTTCTGTTGTGGATCAGTGTACTTAGTGTATTTGAGGATTTGAGGAAAACTGTCTATTTGTCCTTTACACTGTGGGTATGAATGACTCTCTTATTCATTTATCCCTCCAGTGTCTTTTTCCAATTGCATATACTCATTCAAGCAGTAGGTGGCATTTTAATTTTAAAAAATAGAAAAGCAGTAAGATAGTGATTTTTTTCTGAGCAAAAGCTCTCTGAAAGTGTTGCCTCTAGGCTAGCACTCTCACAAGCTCTTTAACTGTATGTGATGAGAACATTTTCACAATCTTCATAACTTTCTTAGCCCTCAGGCTAAAATTTAAATAGTGGCTACATATTTTAACTACAACACTAAACCTTCAAATTGTCAAAAATCATTGTGGTATACTTCTAAAAAGATGATCATGTATAATGCCATGGTATAATACATGTATAATTCAATGGTGCCACGCTGCAATATTCAGGTAGCCATGAAGGTCCCATAGTTTGGAAGTTATAGAAGAAATACACATATATTTTATAATTGCACTGGGCGTTCTAGTTGATGGCCGACAAACACTTCTATTGTAAAAAGGTTCTTACCTAACAGAAATTTGTCACACACAAACATTTTATTCAGAGATGATTTAAAAAAATCAAAACACAAACCACAAAATGTAAAGAGAACAAAATACTATCTGGAAACTCTTTCCTTCTCCATATTGACTCACTAATTTTTTTCCTTGTACATTGTGTAAGAAAAAGTAGCATATATATTGTATATACAATACAGAAATTGCTGTGCTAGATAAGACCAGTGACCTTCTATTTGAGTACCCCATTTCTGACAGTAGCTACTACCAGCTGAAGCAGGAGGGTTTCTATCCCTTCAAAAACTTTATTTACTATAACTACTCTGTGTAAACTTGTTTTTCCTGTATCAGATTTTTTTAATCCTGCTAATTTTTTTTTATCCACTATGGTAACTTGTGAGAATGAGTTTAACGGTCTAATTGATAAAAGAACATACATTTTTCACACAATGCACAGTTCTGATTTTGCCACATATCCATATATTTTAGTGAAGCTTGTATGGGGGAAGAAAACAGATTCTATATAGTATTTTTCAAAATCATTGTGGAAAAGAACTGCTCTACCATTTTAACATCTTAAATACACACACACAAATCTCACTATTGTTTGTAAAGCTGAAACCAGTTAGCACACCACATTGCACATTCGACATCTGAAAACAGGTATTTCTGTAAGAAAGATATGGTAGTATGTAAATAAATGTTTTTGGTAAGTTCACAGGAAGTTTAAATTCAATTGTTTTTCTTTAAATTTTTTTTACTTCAGGTCACTTTCTGCTACATTTTAATTTTTGATGCACATTTATATTTTTACGAAGTATAAAAATCCATTTTTACTTAAAACAAAGGAGTTTGCTGTGTATGTTTTGGTGCATCAAAAACTTTTCCATAAAAGAAACACCCACTCTGGTATAATACAGGTCTTAAAAATATGGAGGAGGGGGGAAAAAAACAAAACAAAACACCAACCACTTACTAATTTTGCTTTCTTCCCATTTGGAAAGGAAAAAATTTCCCCAAGAACATTCCTGGATTTGGCTCTCCCTTGTTTGATTCCTTCTGTGTGTATAAGCATTTTTCTAGCTCTCTGGGAACAGCATGTTAGGCTAGTGTCCTACAAATACTTACATTAAAAAAATAAAAATAAATAAAAGCATGATTACAGGCTAAATATCCCAAATAGCAAGGGGACCCACAGTAGTACCACACATGAAGGAGGCTTAGAGAACATTACTCTTTTTAGGATCAGAAAAGTTTCAGAGATGTTCTAGAATATGTTATGCTAGGTGCACCCACATGTCTGTCATAGAGCCCACTGGAGCATGTGATAACAGGCACATACAATTTTAAAATATATGTCAGTTCGTATTTTATTTTTAAACACCCTTTGGAATCTTTCTTTAAAAAAAATAAATCAAACTTTGCAAACTGTGACATATTTTAAAATGCCACTTACATAAGCTATCTCTATACTCCAGTGAGGGTTCTGTCACCACCATAGAGTATGCTGGGACATCTCTTGAAGCAAGAACCATCCATCTACAACTTGGAGAGTTCTAAAAGGATTTAAAGAGAAGGTTCACACATAACCTGCTATTAGTGAGATCCTATCCATGTGAACAGTTCTTTCTGGGAGAATAGTACTGCATATTCCTGGAAGTGGCCTCAAGATAGTGAAAAACAGCTGGGTACATAGGAACTGCCACATTAGGCCGATGGATAACTGTCATTGAAAGATAAATATCATGACTATGCAGCTACCTTAGCACAAATTCAGCAAGGACAGCCAAGCCACAGAGCTTGAGGAACTTTGCTGATGTTTGATAGAAATACGCACTTGGATTGTTAGATGGAAATTACATCTAGCTCAAATGAGCGAAGCCAAAACTTTTTGGTTAATGGCAGATCACCACAGTTATATGGAAACAAAGAAAATGTTATGCTGTTATATATTACTTTTTGCTCTGTTCAACCATGTTACTTGAGAGTCTAGCATCTGTCAAATGTGGTTCTTTTTGTTGATCTAACTTGTTTTGCTTTAGGATATAGAGAAGGTAATGCGAGTGAGAATATTTTAAAAAGCCAAAGCTCGGAACTGAAGGAAGAAAATATAGTGTCTAATAGCTCACTGAAATGTACTTTAAAAATAAAATTGTAAAAAATACCTCTCATCTACCCTCCATTCCTGCCCTCCCATTAACTTACATTTAAAAAACAAAGATAAATGATGTTTTTTTGTTTGTCCTTCTATTTATGCAATAAATGCTTAAAAATAAGACCCATCAAGTTACTTTAGAATAGAGCTGAGTGTAGCACTGTAAATAATTGATTTAAGGCACTGGATTAAGTCCTTGATTAAATCAGATTGAGGCTCTGTAAAAAATTATTTGAAAAGGTGTGCTACTGCAACTTTAAAAATAGCATTTATAATTTAGCTTATTAGATTGAAATTAATAATTGCCACTACTGGTGTATTTATTTTAATTTTACAAAACTGTTATAGAAAAAACACATAATATTGAACGTTAAGAACCTGATGTTGCAAACACTTAAGCAGGTGCATGACATTACTCACATTATCAGCTCCACTGCATTGTTAAGAATGTGCATATAAGCATTTGCTACATCAAAGCCTAAGTGTATATTTATTAAAAAATTCTGAGTGACAAAATTTTTATTTTCAAAAACAAAATAGTTTCAGAATTAACATTGAAAAGCTATGTAGACTTTTAATATCTTAACCAAGTTAATAACTTGGTTATATACATGCCAAATTTGTCAAAAGCAGGCGCCTAAAGTTAGGATCCTAAACCCAGACTGAGGCACCTACAGTGGTATTTTCACTAGCTCATGAATTACTTACGTCCCATTAACATCAAACTGCAAACTCTGATGGAAGAGTAGAGTTTGTCAAAGCATTTCAGCTTTCTTAATCTATGAAGTCCCCAAAGTTATCTTTTTCAGCACAGATGAGCATTTTAAGTGTGGAATTGCTTAACAGAAAAACATCTTTGTAAAATCTGAAATTCTATTATTAAAGAAACAAGCAAAAACATCCACTTAAGCAATTTCAGAGTATAAAATGGGACAAAAAAAAGTGTAGAACTAGCAACATGTAGATGAATTATCTCATTTTTTAAAAGTAACTCCCTGTGGCTAAGTACTTACTTGTCTTGTCTCCAGCGAACAGCGGAGCAGCTAACAGCAGGAGTTTGCCTGGGATCTGTCCAAGAGGAGGTCCGCAAAGTGCTGCGTTAGGGGGGCTGTGTTGGTGAGTATCTGAGTGTCTGTTGCGGGGACACTTGGTCAGTTTGACCAGGTGCTTGACTGTTTGAAAAGTGTGAATTGGGAGTGCTTTGTTCCAGGTGAGCCTTGAGTGGGCCTGACTGTTATAAAAAGCCAGTCAGCTGCAAACCACCTGAGCAACGAACAAACAGTGGAGAGGCTAACAGAGAGAGTTTGCCTGGGAGTTCGCCTGGGGAGAGCCCACTGAGGCTTTCATCTTGCAGGCTTCTCTGAGTAGTTACTACAACACATGAGGAAGCTCTTAGAAGGAAGGTAATATGGATGGTGAGCATTCAGCTGTTGTTACCTGCACAGGATGTGCCATGTTTGTCTTTCTTCCACAGTACAGAAGTGACTTTGTCTGTACAAAGTGCAAGCTGGTCTCCATATTGGAAGAGAAGGTTCAAGGTCTGGAGAAAAGTAACAACCCTGCATTGCATAAGAGAAACTCCAGATTTCCTGGACAGATGTCAGGATATGCTTCTACGGACATATTCTGAAGATTCAGAGCAAGCTGCATAGCAGGGACAGGAGGACGGTGAAGAAATTTGGCAGCATGTGACCTCCAGAAGAAGAAAGGAGAGCGTCCATGTACCAGCAATGCAGATACAGGTAAGCAACCTTTTTCATGTTCTCACCCCAGATACTAATGCGGAGAGTGGACTAGATGATCCATTTGAGGGAAGGGAGCAGAAGGAGACTCCGCCAATTAGAAGGCATGAGATGCCCTGTCCTAGGGATGGGGGTTCCACGACCACCACTCCCAAGAGAAGAAGGCGGGTGGTGGTGGTGGTCGGAGGACTCCCTCCTCATCTATCTGCTGCCCCGACTGGGAAAACCAAGAAGTCTGCTGCTTGCCAGGAGCTAGGATTCACGATGTAACGGAGAGACTGCCAAGACTCATCAAGCCCTCGGATTGCTACCCCTTCCTGCTTCTCCACGTGGGCACCAATGATACTGCCAAGAATGACCCGGATCACTGCAGACTACGTGGCTCTGGGAAGAAGGATAAAGGAGTTTGAGGCGCAAGTGGTGTTCTCGTCCATCCTCCCTGTGGAAGGAAAAGGCCTGGGTAGAGACCGTCAAATAAATGGCTATGCAGGTAGTGTTGGAGAGAAGGCTTTGGATTCTTTGACCATGGGATGGTGTTCCAAGAAAGAGGAGTGCTAGACAGAGACAGGCTCCACCTAACAAAGAGAGGGAAGAGCATCTTCGCAAGCAGGCTGGTTAACCTAGTGAGGAGGGCTTTAAACTAGGTTCACCAGGGGAAGGGGACCAAAGCCCTGACGTAAGTGGGGAAGTGGGATACCGGGAGGAAGCATGAGCAGGACAGTGCAAGAGGGGAGGGCTCCTGTCTCATACTGAGAAAGTAGGACTATCAGCGAGTTATCTTAAGTGCCTATGCACAAATGCAAGAAGCCTGGGAAACAAGCAGGGAGAACTGGAAATCCTGACCCAGTCAACGAATTATGATGTGATTGGAATAACAGAGACTTGGCAGGATAACTCATATGACTGGAGTACTGTCATGGATGACTATAAGTTGTTCAGGAAGGACAGGCAAGGCAGAAAAGGTGGGGGAGTTGCTTTGTATGTAAGAGAGCAGTATGACTGCTCTGAGCTCCAGTATGAAACTGCAGAAAACCCTGAGAGTCTCTGGATTAAGTTTAGAAGTGTGAGCAACAAGGGTGATGTCGTGGTGGGAGTCTGCTATAGACCACCAAACCAGGGGGATGAGGTGGACGAGGCTTTCTTCCGGCAACTCACAGAAGTTACTAGATCGCAGGCCCTGGTTCTCATGGGAGACTTCAATCACCCTGATATCTGCTGGGAGAGCAATACAGCGGTGCACAGACAATCCAGGAAGTTTTTGGAAAGGGTTGGGGACAATTTCCTGGTGCAAGTGCTGGAGGAACCAACTAGGGGCAGAGCTCTTCTTGACCTGCTGCTCACAAACTGGGAAGAATTAGTGAGGGAAGCAAAAGTGGATGGGAACCTGGGAGGCAGTAACCATGAGATGGTAGAGTTCAGGATCCTGACACAAGGAAGAAAGGAGAGCAGCAGAATACAGACCCTGGACTTCAGAAAAGCAGACTGACTCCCTCAGGGAACTGATGGGCAAGATCCCCTGGGAGAATAACATGACGGGGAAAGGAGTCCAGGAGAGCTGGCTGTATTTTAAAGAATCCTTATTGAGGTTACAGGAACAAACCATCCCGATGTGTAGAAAGAATAGTAAATATGGCAGGCGACCAGCTTGGCTTAACAGTGAAATCCTTGCTGATCTTAAACACAAAACAGAAGCTTACAAGAAGTGGAAGATTGGACAAATGATCAAGGAAGAGTATAAAAATATTGCTCGGGCATGCAGGAGTAAAATCAGGAAGGCCAAATCACACCTGGAGTTTCAGCTAGCGAGGGATGTTAAGAGTAACAGAGAAGGGTTTCTTCAGGTATGTTAGAAACAAGAAGAAAGTCAAGGAAAGTGTGGGCCCCTTACTGAATGAGGGAGGCAACCTAGTGACAGGATGTGGAAAAAGCTAATGTACTCAATGCTTTTTTTGCCTCTGTCTTCATGAACAAGGTCAGCTCTCAGACTACTACACTGGGCAGCACAGCGTGGGGAGGAGGTCACCAGCCCTCTGTGAAAAAAGAAGTGGTTCGGGACTATTTAGAAAAGCTGGATGAGCACAAGTCCATGGGGCCGGATGCGCTGCATCCGAGAGTGCTAAAGAAGTTGGTGGATGTGATTGCAGAGCCATTAGCCATTATCTTTGAAAACTTATGGCGATCTGGGGAGGTCCCGGATGACTGGAAAAAGGCTAATGTAGTGCCCATCTTTAAAGAAGGGAAGGAGGAGGATCCGGGGAACTACAGGCCAGTCAGCCTCACCTCAGTCCCCGGAAAAATCATGGAGCAGGTCCTCAAGGAATCAATTCTGAAGCACTTAGAGGACAGGAAAGTGATCAGAACATTCAGCATGGATTCACCAAAGGCAATCATGCCTGAGTAATCTAATTGCCTTCTATGACGAGATAACTGGTTCTGTGGATGAGGGGAAAGCATTGGATGTGTTATTCCTTGACTTTAGCAAAGCTTTTGACACGGTCTCCCACAGTATTCTTGCCAGCAAGTTGAAGTATGGGCTGGATGAATGGACTAGAAGGTGGCTAGAAAGCTGGCTAGATTGTCGGGCTCAATGGGAATGATCAATGGCTCCATGTCTAGTTGGCAGCTGGTATCAAACCGAGTGCCCCAAGGGTCGGTCCTGCAGCCGGTTTTGTTCAATATCTTCATTAATGATCTGTAGGATGGTGTGGACTGCACTCTCAGCAAGTTTGCCGATGACACTGAACTGGGAGGAGTGGTAGGTATGCTGGAGGGTAGGGATAGGATACAGAGGGCCCTAGACAAATTAGAGGATTGGGCCAAAAGAAATCTGATGAGGTTCAATAAGGACAAGTGCAGAGTCTTGCACTTAGGACGAAGAATTCCATGCACCGCTACAGACTGGGGACCGAATGGCTCGGCAGCAGTTCTGCAGAAAAGGACCTAGGGGTTACAGTGGACGAGAAGCTGGATATGAGTCAACAGTGTGCCCTTGTTGCCAAGGCCAATGGCATTTTGGGCTGTAAAAGTGGGGGCATTGCCAGCAGATCGAGGGACGTGATCGTCCCCCTCTATTCGACATTGGTGAGGCCTCATCTGGAGTACTGTGTCCAGTTTTGGGCCCCACACTACAAGAAGGATGTGGAAAAATTGGAAAGAGTCCAGCGGAGGGCAACAAAAATGACTAGGGGACTGGAACACATGACTTATGAGGAGAGGCTGAGGGAACTGGGATTGTTTAGCCTGCAGAAGAGAAGAATGAGGGGGGATTTGATAGCTGCTTTCAACTACCTGAAAGGGGGTTCCAAAGAGGATGGCTCTAGACTGTTCTCAGTAGTAGCAGATGACCGAACAAGGAGTAATGGTCTCAAGTTGCAGTGGGGGAGGGTTAGGCTGGATATTAGGAAAAACTTTTTCACTAGGAGGGTGGTGAAGCACTGAAATGCATTACCTAGGGAGGTGGTGAAATCTCCTTCCTTTAAAGTTTTTAAGGTCAGACTTTACAAAGCCCTGGCTGGGATGATTTAGTTGGGGATTGGTCCTGCTTTGAGCAGGGGGTTGGACTAGATGACCTCCTGAGGTCCCTTCCAAACCTGATATTCTATGATTCTATGAATTGTGCTGCTTCTTTGGGCTCTGCAGAAGCACTACATGCAGTGTACAGGTCCTATGAAACAAGAATTCTTCATTATTTCTTGGTGATATACTGCAGAACACAGGCAGAGCTCTCTCCCTGGTCTTTAGGAGCTGAGAGAAGTATCTGAATGGAGGAGAGGGAAGAGAGAGCAGAAAAAGACCAATTTCTGCTGCCTCCTCCAACTTCTATGAAAAATGGGCCAGCTGCTCTCTCCTCCCCTCTAATCCTGCAACACAGTCCTGTTAAGGTGGAGAAGAGGATCCCCTAGAGCTGCCTCTCCATGAGGCTTGGGAGGAAAGGATGAAGAACCTCTGGAACAGCAAGAAGAACAAAGATGCACATTGGGCAAGGGGCAGATATGGGGTTGGGAGGTGCAGAATTGTTGTGTGGTTGGGTAGGCGGAGTTGTCGTGGGGCTGATTTATAATTCTTATAAATTGACAACACCCATTTTCACATGCATATTGGGACTGAGCAGAGAGTTAGAAAGTTGCCAGAAAACAGAAAAAAATCCCATTATTTAATTAAAAAATAAATCTCGTGAGTTAGGGCCAGACTCAATTTTTTAAACTTTTGCAGTTGGCAATATTGCAGTAGTATAATTTTTAGAAATAAATATTTAGAGTATAAACAACTATCATTAGATTAAACACATTTTGTTTTCAAGAGATAGGTCAAACGTTAGCCTCAATTATCTGTCAGTGCATTTATTAAAAAAAGGCAATTTAGGATTATTTAGACTTTTTGATATTGTGAGAAGTATGGAATGCCCATTTAAAAATTCAAATTGGAGTATCTCTGCAAGGAAGGATATAGAACAGAGATTGATTAAATGATGTAGGCACCATGGGGAGAGTGACGATCAACCAATTTGCAATTCATATTGTAAGAGAATATTGACACAGGTTTTAGTAGCATTATTCAGTAATGGAGAAAGTCTGTTTTATTCTGTGGGCAAAGTGTACTGATGTGTGTAATACAAAATATTACAAATAGTAATATTATCATCTACATGTAAACACCACCTCACAGTATGCAATATCAGTTTTATATAGCACTTTGAAAGGACCATGTGTATCATGGCTTAGATACAGCAGGCTTGAACCACAAGTGCCATAGAAACCTTTTATTTACGACACAATCTTCTTCCATTTGAGGATTTTGGCACTTACAGTTAGTTTGTATAGATGTACAGCAGACCGAGAAGGCAGCAACAATCTCAAAGGAATTTAAAATATCCATTCTTGGTAGCTGCCGGACTTGCTTTTTACAAGTTTTACAATTTACACAAAAAGAAAAATCGAACCTGCAAGAATATTCCAATGACAGTTTCCCATGTGTTGGTGTAAGAGAGAAGTTAACCATAAGCAGTTACACCCAAGTAACTAAAATCAATGGCAATATGAAAGCTGAGAGAATTAAAAAAAACTGGAGGTGGCCCAGTAAATCTTCTATGAGCATTCATTAGGTAGTACTAAACTATAAACCACCAAATCACCAGACACCAGCCTCTCTGCCAAAGGAAAAGTTTTAATAAACCAATTCACTACTTCGGCCAATATCTGAAGATAATACAAGAGGACCTGTAATATAAGAGGACCAACTCATCCACTGCCTTCAGTTTAAAGGACAAACTACCGGAGAAGCCATGCCAAAATATCACTTAGATGTACTGAAGGCAGCAACATTATTTAAACCATCAAGGTCTCCCCATGTCTCTAGTGATTTGTTAGTCCAGAACCTACCCACAGTGTATTTTCCCTAATACACCTATTAGATCTCTCAGCTCAATTAGTACTTTCTACTTAGGTTCTATTCTGTTCCACCATCGTAGCAGCTGAATGCTATCATATCGAGTGACTACCTCTTGCCTGTGGACACAAGAGCACAGAAATAAAACTACAGACCAGACCATTCCTGGAGAAGTGTATGTGTGTGCGGGGGGTTATGCAAGATGAGAAAGAGGATGCCTCCCCAGATCTTTCATTCCCAATCAGGAATTATGCACAATATTTTTCAGGAATACAGTCATTGTTTCCTGCTAGCTATTCAAAAATAGGCAAGAAGTATCATGGCTCCTTAGCATCAATCAACAAGGTGTAATGACAAGTGGGGAAAGCATGTATTGCAATGACAGTTGAACAGCCAGTTAAGCATATGCAGATACTCACCACTCATTCATGCACATCACATCACTGAAGCATCTAGATGACTGGTGCTCAAACTTTTCTAGTTGTGCCCCCCCTTACCAGTAATGGAATCTGTCCACACCCCCACTCCATTACTGCACAGGTAGCTCAGCAGAGGATCTTGAGCTGAAGGCAAAGCTGGTGGCAGAACTGGGGATGGGGGCAGAGAGGGAATGAAGGCAGAGCTGGCCTGGTGTCAGAGCAAGGCCTGGAGCCAGCGGCTGGGCGAGGGGCCGGGCAGCAGACAGAGCGGGGCTGGGTGGCAGTCCCTCCCCATCCCCCTACAGTTTAGGGACCACTGATCTAGACAGAGGAATTGTGGCAAAGTCATCCAAAATTCTACACTACAAAACAGCCCAGCCTCTCTGCACCTTGTTCAACATACTTCTGGCTGTAAAAAACAGAATCTAGCCCTATAATGATCATGACTGTCTTTTACATGCTATGAAAACCCACAAAAGATACTGCGAGCTTCCGACTTTTCGGTGCATCATCTTGCTGCCGAAAATACTTGTTTTAATAAAATTGGGTTCTATGAAGCACAGCACACACTCAAATTTGTCTCATTTCACAGAGGTGGTTAAGGCAACAACTGAACATAGGAAGGTCTGCATGTCTGAATTTATATAAAGAGTTGAGTGTCTATTAAAAATGGATGGCCTGGTTCTCAGTTGCTTCCAAGGAGCGCCTGGTGTAACGTGTAGGGAAGCGAGGTTTATAAAAAGTGTGCGAGTATTGCTCCCCTCATACAGCTTTAATGCTGGGTCAGTAACCAGATCCAGATTAGAGATGCTGCTTCTGGCACCTAGGGGCCATCAGGAATTACTGCTCAGGATACTCAGAGCACAGGGATCCCTTGACCAATGCCCTCTTTTTCCCAGTCAAGCCCCAAGTGCTGGAGAAGGGCTCTATACCATCTGAGAATTCCTGTACACAGAGGTAACCCTTAACATTGGTTCAACCATCTTTATGGCATCTTTGCATCACCAGATTAGCACAAAGCGGTCACAGAGCAGCGGAGGATTTGGCTCTAACAGTTAAAGCACTAAGAAGGAATAAACCAACAATGAGCAAAACTATGATGGCACTCTGTTTTTGCTAAAAAGGACACTTCTAAACATTTTATAAAAGCAGTTCTGTAACCATGTAAAATTAAGTTTTAATCAAAATGTGGATGTATTTCAGAAGTCTCTGGATCGCTTTTAATTAGAGTGTTAGAATACTGTTTACTTGTTATGTTAACTTGAACATATTCAGTATTTACAATCCAGCTCTTTTATATCGTAAGAGACAGCTAAAAAACAAGACACAGCATATCACATGGAAAGAATTAGGAGAAAACTGAACAGATGTGCAAGTTGGCCAAAGAAATTAAAAGGTGAGCGGATAGGAAATACTAGCATTCAGAGTTTGGAAAGAAGGTAGCAACCTGCATTTATGGGTTAATTGCTTTTACTTAAATCTACTGAAATTATCCAGTTGCTAGAGTTATCTATACTTAAATTACATTTGACAATACTCTGTTTACCAGATCATTACGATCATGAACTAAATAAACTCAGATGCCCCAAGCCCTGAAGTTTCTTATACCAAGTTTTACTATGAAGCAAACAAGAAGTATCCTCAAATTATTACTATGCTGAAATGGCTTTTCCTTCTGAATACTATGGTAGGATTGGCTAGTATAAATCCCTGTGCTCCAATTAACTACCAAATAATTCCTCATCCATACGCCCACAGAAAGTATGGCCACCTTGATTTCTGACGTTTCTCATCCCATTATCTTCAATACTTCCCTCCTCCACTCCTTCTTGACCAGTGAGGAAGGCCAGCTCCCTCCTATGCACAACTAAGAGTATTTCATTATCTACAGTTACAGGTGAAGATGAGTGTGTGAGGTGTGCAGACATGTTATTCTGTGAGCACGTCACTAAAATTCAGAAGACTGCAGTCTCAGTAATTGCTGTAACTTCTAGCCCAGTATCCTATTTCTGACTGTGGCCAGTACTAGCTATTTCAGAGGAAAGATGCCTCATTGTGGAATAAGCCTACTCAATAGGATAATTTTTTTTTACTAAGCCAATCCATTAGTGTTTGATTTATGACTTGAAGCACGAGGGGTTATACCGCAGTTATTTTACCTTATCATAGGTAACTTTGGATGGTGCAATTATTTATAGAAATGGTGCCTGCTAAACAGTTGGTTTCAGTGATACCTAGTGGCATTGGGTAAAGAAAGAATTTTCTTTTATCAGGTTTGAATTTATTGTCTTTCACTGGATGTTTCCTTGTTCTTGTATTATGTTGCTGCCCGTAAACCTAGCTTTGTTAGGTCCCTCTAAAGTTCCACACAGGTTTCTCTGATTTCAAGAGATGATAGTAATTTCATGTCATTTATCAAATGCCCACCCTCATTGTTCATTTTTCCAGATCTACAATTAATATTGATCAAAATGGACAGAATTTAATAATAGCCAAAGTAGAGAGATCTGCATAATTAATATATGGTTGCAATTACTGATAATGCAAATCTCTGCACTCTGACTGGCTAATGGCCCTTTGAATACAGGGGTTTGCATATTGTATTGATGAAAAATAAACACACTGTGATTATGCAAATGAGAACCAATGTACTGTTATAGATGTGTAATCATACAGCACATCAGTGTTCTAACTGGGCAAGATAATGCAATTTCCATATAATAGGTAATGTAATGTATCAGTAAATCAATGCCTCATTGCCACATACCTCATTGCCACATTGCTGCCATCAATAACTATTGGCCTCAGGTTATCTCCATCTTCAGTCACATCCTCCTGAAGTGGAGACTCAGACCTCTGAGACTCTATAGAAGATGCTTCACGCATTATGTTTGTGTTGACATTATTTACAGGCTGGTCAGTCTCAGTTTTATTTCCAAGTTTGACAAGTTCTCCCAAAATATCGTTGATTAAAGCATCAGTGCCAAGCTTATTTAGCACAAGCTGAACTTGTTCTTCAGAGTAACCTAACTTAAGTGCAAACTCCAGTTTGGTTTGATATTCCTTTACCACATCAGGGGGCTTCTTTACTTCCTTAGATACTATCTGAGCCTCCTCTATTTTAAGATCTTGTAAGATTTCATAACGTTTTTGTACGTGGGGCTGTAAGCAGGGAGACCTGCACAGTTGTCGGTGAGTCTTAGGTAGTAGATGTGATTCTGCTGTAATGTTATTCAGTCTCTCTGACTCATTATCAGAATTTGTGCTTTCTTCTGAATCACAGCTGGAGCTTCCCGTCTCCTCAGATGCCTCCTTATCTGCATCTTCCTTCCTAGAGTTAACTTTATCCATTGTTGGTTTCTCCACCATTGACCAAGATCCAACTGCATTTATTTGTGTGTCAGTTCGCTCCACATAAAGATGGCCTAGGTCATGCCCCAGATGATCCTTCACGCCCATGAAGCTGCTGCATGTACTCGACTCCACTTTGCTGTTTTTCCTGTATTCCTGAATATAAAGTGTCCCGTATTCCTACAGAAGAAATAAAATGGTTGTAACTAGTTAGCACTTATTTTATTTTGGGTTTTCTTGTTGTTTCCTCTGGGACTCCGTTTCTTTACCAACTTAAAAATACTTTCACATTCGAGGAAATTCCCTCTTCACTTAAAGTTTGATTGCATTTGTAAACAAACTAGTATGAAACTTGCTGCATGTAAACACACTTCTTCAAACAGAGAGAACTTTCCAATAAAATCAATCCTGGTTGATTAACAGAGTATTGTTGTTATTATTATTATTCAACAATTTTCAAAAAGCATTTACATCTAAACTGATGAATACATTCAAAAATTAGTTTTTATATAAACTGGTTTTCCTTAAAAGTTTTTGAAAATAAAGTAGCTGTATAGGTCAGACACTAGAAAATGTTAACTTGAACAGGAGTCTTTTGTTCAGATTTAAAGTAACTGTGATATTCTGTCACTGGGTATGTCTACACTGCAAAAGAAAAACCAACTAACCAACCCACCCTCCCACCCCAAAACGTGGCTGAGAGTCTCAGACCTTTGGTCAGCTGACTTACACTGGCCCTATGGGACTAAAAATAGCAGTGTAAACATCTCTGTTGTGAGCCCGAGGCAGTTGACTTGGGCTCTGAGACTTGCTGCTGTGGGTTTTTTATTTTTCATTGTGGACGTACTCTCAAAGATAATATTACTAAACAGTGTAATAAATCAGAAATGCAGCTATAAAACATACGAGTACTGCTATGGAAAAGTTTTTATACTAAGTGGCTTAGACATTCCATTTAATACAAGGGAACTAGCATATTACTATATCATCACCGAATCATATAAAGGTAGGGTCGGAAGGGACCTCAGGAGGTCATCTAGTATAGCTTCCCTCATCAGGGCAGGACCAAGTATGTCTACACCATCCTTGACAGGTGTTTGTCTAACCTGTTCTTAAAAGCCTCCAATAACAGGGATTCCACCATCTCCCTTGGAAGCCTAGTCTAGAATTTAGCTACCCTTATAGTTAGAAAGGTTTCCTTAATATCAAACATAAATCTCCTTTGCCTCAGCTTAAGCCCATTACTTCTTCTCCTACCTTCAGTAGACATGGAGAATAACTGACCACCAGCCTCTTTATAACACCCCTTAACATCTTTGATGACTTATCAGGTCCCCTCTCAGTCGTCTTTTCTCTAGACGAAACATACCCAGTTGTTTAAGCCTTTTATAATTTTTGTTGCTCTCCTCTGGACTCACTGCAATGTATCCACATCCTTCTTCAAGTGTGGTGCCCAGACCTGGACACAGAACTCCAACTGAGACCTCACCATGCTAAGTAGAGTGCGATACCACCACTGGTGTCTTATGTACGGCACTCCTTTTAATACACACCAGAATGACATTTCCCTTTTTCGCAACTGCTTCACATTGTTGGCTCATAGTCATTGTGATCCAGTAAAACCCCCAGATCATCTTCTGAAGTATTACAGTATTGAGTTATTTCCCATTTTATAGTTGTGAATTTGATTTTTCCTTCCTAAGTGTAGCACTTTGCATTTGTCTTTACTGAATTTCAACATGCTGATTTCAGACAAATTCTACAATTTGTCAAGGTCATTTTGAATTCTAATCCTGTCCTCCAACATGCTAGCAACAGCTCCCATCTTGGTGTTATTTGCAAATTTAATAATTATACTCTCAACTCCAACATCAAGTCATTGATGAAAATATTGAATTGTATCAGACCCAAGATAGAACTCTGTGGAATCCCACTAGATATACTCCTCCCCCGCCTCGGTTTGACAGCAAACAATTGATAATTACTCTTTAAGTACAGTCTTACAAACACTACTGTATTCTTAATTTTATCTAGACCACTTTCCCTAGTTTGCTTATGAGACTGTCATGTGGAACTGTGTTAAAAGGCTTACTTTAAAAAAAAATCAAGATATATGTTGTTTATAGCTTGTTTTCTATGCACTTGGCCAGTAACCCTGTCAAACAAGGAAGTTAGGTTGGTTTGGCATGATTTGTTCTTGACAAATCCATATTGGCTATTACTTAAAAACTTAATATCCTCTAGGTGCTTATAAATTGATTGTTTAATAATTTTTAACTTTACAGATATCAAAATTAGGCTGACTGGTCTATAGTTCCTTGGATCCCCTTTGTTCCTCTTTATATTTCACTAATTAGGCAAATATGCTTAAGAAGCCACCTTACAGAAAATGGGTTAATCATAGAATAAATATAGTCCAATGAATCCTGAAACAGAGTATTCATTCAGTCAGGTAAACATCCCTACACATTCCTAAATTCCTTTATAAAGTCCAGGCCAATCAAGAAACACTTTGAATATTCTCAAAGTAGCTTTTTTTTAGTCAGAAGAACAAGACTTGGAACTATGGGCTGATTCCAAGTCTATTGAAGTAAATGAGAGCGATCCAGAAAAGTACTTAAATATTAATTTCAATAATGTGGCTAGTCACATGCTTAAGCTTAGGCATGTGCATAAGTACTTTGCTGGATCAGGGCCTAAATGCAGAGATGGATGGTATATAGGAGATATGGAATAAAGCAGATTGTGGTTTTCTGTGCCTCATAAAAACCCCACCCACCCAAGTTTACTAGAGGAGTTCACATTATTGTAGTTTAACATAACTTTTTATGAGGAAATAGATATTTGAAAAATTATCTCCATAATCTGTTTAAAAGGAACTTATTACTTCCTTTACTTTTTGTTCTCTTGAAAGAGAATTCTGGCATAAAGCAGAACTGTTTCCGTTATTAAAAAATAAAATATAAGGATGAAACAGAAAAACAACAGCTTTTCTAGTTCACGCAGGACAAAAATTAAGCAAGACACATATACAGAAGGCAGTGCTTGAATGTCATATATAGCATGGCCACAAACCCGATTATTGAAATCACACTGAGAAAAATCATTGTATTAAACACAACTCCATTGTCTCCATTCTATTAACAATTATCCATAGTTTAAACTTACCCAAGATACAAAATTTCTTCCATTTGAATAAATAAACCTCCCGCCCCGATAAATAAATAGTATATATTTCAGACTGGTAGCCGTGTTAGTAGTATATATTTAAGAGTACTGAGTCATTTGCGGAGTTTTATTTCCTTTGCTGGGGGAAAAAAAAAGTATGCAGAATATAGATATGACAACTCATGAAGACTTCTCTCAAGACAAATGTGAGAGAAATGAAAATGCCATCCATGATTTAATAAAAAAAGTTTTTAAATGCATTGTTAGGACATCTCCACAGCAGTAGAGATTTTCAGTAAATAGCTGTATTAACTAAGTTGTCCTACTTGATAACTTACCATTTTTGGTTTGTAACCAAAGAGAATTTTTTTCCAGCAGTTTAATCTAGTTTAGACTGATAGAAGTAGAAAATATTTTTCTGTATAGACCTGATTTAGTTAAAAGGCAGAGCGATTGTGATGCTGTCTCTTGAAGTATATCAGTCAATGTTCATTTTCTTTATAGGGATCTTTAGGAGTTCAAGCAATACTGCAGATTAAATACAAAGGGAATTTAGGAAGTGAACCTTTACACTTGGTGATTTATTAACTACTGTAATACACTGGATAGCCTAGTGCCAGTAACAAATCACAACAGTATCTCAATAAAAGGATACAGTTAAAAACCCACACTGTGGCCTTCATAGAACTGCCACCAAAAAGTGTCTTAAACAAGAAAAACCTATTGGAAGCTAGGCTGCCTAGCAACCAGTCTTTAGTTGCTAGGATGCACTCCTTTAACATGCCATCATGAATGCTAGCACAGTGAAAGAATAATTTGGTATGAACAAAAGCCTATGAAAAAGACCGGGACTTAAGTGCGTCTGGTTTACCCTCTGAGAACAATGCAGCTGCCAAACCAATCTGGACGCTCCGACATCATTGTTCCATAAACCCCACAATCTGCTCTGACTAGAGGAAGTATATTTAATGGGCAACATTTTTAAGCTGGAGTGAAAAGTTGGGTCAGCTCATGTATTGCCCTAATAGAATACGCCAAGATAATGGGTCACTGCCCAAATCCATGTACTGTGAAATACCATTTTAGCACTGAACTAAAAGTATTACTTTTCTTTTGGACACTATCTGGACATGCATTTAGATTAGTTAAGATTAATGTATTGTTATTTCCTGATGTCATATTCTAATTGTTTCTCGTTAAAGTTTTATCTTAACTATAAACATAATATTCTTTCAAAAAGACATATCTCAAAGAACCTCAGTTATTGCACTGGGTGAGTAACCTTCTCTTCTGCAAAGAGATACTACAGCAGTTGCAGCTTTCAAAACCCACAAAATAGTATTTAATTGACTTAAGCATACTATTGTTATTTTTAACTAGTATTTTAATATCTGACTCCACTACAACCACAAAGCATAAGGATTCTGAAATATGACCTTTAAGTTTTGCATAAGCAGCATACCATTCCTGCTGTCAGACCTGCATGCAAGTTTTATGTATGTTCAGACAAATTCTACAGCATCTGTGATAGGCAGCAAATAATCTGCTGCAGCACCTCCTTAGAATGTTAGGCTTGGGAGCTCCCAACACAAAGTCCTAGGCAATATTCATTGATTATAACAATGAAAATTAGATATCATAATTAAATCCTAATAGAGTTTATTATTTTACTTTGAGCTAGATAGTGAAGGGAGAAATGCCAGTCACTCTACCTGAGCAAACTAACCTAAATTATTTTTGGTTCTTTCAGTCAAATGTTAATGCACCTGTTGACAGCATAATGAAGCCCACAAGAAATAAAGAGAATGAATTTGTTCAAGGAGTAACATAAAAACGTAAAAGCTCTCTGTCTGTCATTTACAATAAAACTCTTATACTGAGACCATGGTTTATAAGAAAACTTTATAGATACCATGTAATCTAGATGAAATTACTTGCTATGAACTATTTTGAGTGCCATATATGTGTTGATACAATTATATTTATATATAAAATAAAAATAAAAAGTGTAACACCACAAAATGAGTGACCAAAGAAATAAACCTATTAACTAAATTATTGTACTTAGTTCTTATGCTTTCAATAAAACTACTAAACAATAGTTTTTGAATTTATAAAAATTTTAAATATAAAAATAGGTAATCTCCATTGGCTATTCTGTGTGATAAACAACAATCCAATCATTACACTGAAAAGGAAGGGTTCTTAACTTATGAATACATATGTACTTATACTCTTTACACCAAAAAACCTGCAAACCATAACCCTCCTCCCCCAAAGCTATAAAACCAAATGTGGCTTCATATTTTAAACAGGCTCCATTATTATAGGATTACTATCATCATCAAATACTACGCCCATTTATCAAACACACTTGTTAAGTCAGGGGTTTACATTTAACACTGTGGAGGAATACAAAGCCATTATGTTACAGAATTGCAACCTTTTTCCATCTACTGTTCTTCAAATTCAGTAGCAAAACCATTTCCCACTAACTACCAACATTAATTTTGAACTAGACATTTCTACTGTTCAAGAGGTCAGGTGCAAATAGATCTAAACTTTTAATATTATGAAAGTTGTACAATTACAGCTGAAATTCAAAATAGTTTAATGCAAACTTTACATGGCACAAAAAGCAATAAGTGAAACAGTGTGTTATGACAAATTTTTATAATAGCAATGGCATGTGTTCTTAAAAGAGCTTCCAAGTTTTTAAAGACAAATCCTACAACAGTGAAAAAGTTTGGTTTTTTACACAATACTTAAAATATTCCTAGATCTTCTAAGCAGCAAGTAGTAAATATTTAGACCACAGCTTATTAAAAAAAAACACAACTGTTTGTCATACAGAATTTCAGAATACCAATATAGAAACAAATGTCCTAGCTTCCCAAATGGCAAAGATATTGCAACAATGAAAATAAAATAATGAATATGTAATAAATACCTCCTGCAGTAGTTTCTGTATGTTTAATTACCATTGTATTTCAAGGAGTACTGTTGTCTGCATCACTCTGTCTAACAAAGGAAGGATGTCCCATTGAACAGATTGGTTAATGCTCTGGGGCAACAGATGTCTACTGGAACTGCAGGAGACCAGCAACTGGTGGCCTGCCCATCTTCTGAAAACTTTCAATAGACTTATGCATATGTTCACACAATAGGGCATGTGGTAGAAATGCAAACCTCTTTTTAACCCTTTTATGTGCCCTCTTTCCCTCCCAACTGGTATATGAATGTCTTTGTAGTGTTTTTTCTTTAGAGGATCCTTGGAACACTGGTTCATGGAGTGTACATTGTATGTGTTCTTCAACCTAATATCTGAACCCAAAATATAAAACAAAATAGATTAAAAACTGCACAATAATGTGTTGGCTAATTTTATAAATGTAGAAATGATTTTGAAAGCACAGAGGCTTTGAATGGATCATGTTATCACCTGAGAGTAGCCCCAAAGAACTAATGTTATATCCTGCCCTAAATCCATCCCTTTAAGTTCACACATTGTCCCCACGTGATGTTCCTCCTAATCTTAGCAAATGTTTCAAATGGGCAAATCTATAAAACACTTTTTTTCCAAAGGAAAAAACTATCAATTATTGCATATTTACAAGGGATAAAACATTGAAACTCAAGTCAAAGTCACCCAAAGGGTGCAGAAAATCTAATTCTCCTGAAGAGTTCTGACTGTCATTTCCAACCCCCACCAATACACATTATTGATGCCCCTAACAAGTTCCTTCCAGAATGTATCAAGTTAAAGATCACCCCTTCACGTAATTATTTTTCAGGTGAAAATTCTCTCTCTTTTTAAGACACCCCCAAAATTTGGAGTTTTTGTGAAGTGTATGGCTATTTATTTTGTTCAGAACGCAGAAGATGTACTGAAGTGTTAGAATGGTGAAACTTTTCAATCCCTGCAGAGAGTAGTCCAAATACTTACGTTAGCTGGAAAACACAGAGACATTGGTTTCTTGTAGCAGTTCCAGAAGCAACTCCTTAACACGATTTCAGCTGCAGACTTCCAGGCAAGCAAGCAGAACAATGAATGGTTGAACAGATGGAATGGCAATGTCTTTGCTTAACCTATTACTGAGTGGAACAACAGCCAATCATAGGCCAGAGAATTCACAATTAGTTGGCCAGGCAGATGCAAGGCAACCTCCCCACCCTGCATCAGGTTTGTAGGTTTCTAAGATAAGCAAGTTGATGTCATTCTCAGGGTCTGCCCCAGGCAGCATGTGTATTAACGAGGGGTGTGCAGCAACAATAGGCCATACAAAGGAGACTAGCAGGCAGCTGCTGTATGAGCGCCAGAGTCATTAGGGAGCAGGCTGCCAACAAGAAACACCTGGCTTGGGCAGACTTCAGCTTTTCCTCATTGTTTCTAATACATGAAACAAAGAAAGGAATTATTTTTAAGTAGTAAAAGTTGTAAGTTTCTATAAAAAACAAAACCTAAAGGATATAGCCAAGTCTATTACAAAAACCTTGTAGCTTTTGCTAGGAAAATTAAAAATATAGAAATATCACAGCAGTGATTGTGTGTATTCTCTTTTTTCTGTTAATAAAATAAATCATTATCGATGCAGTGCAACAGGAGGTCTGTTAAGGAGCCAATATTATACATAAATACATTCAAAAGCACTCTGAATTTCCTGAAACTTTACTTTTATTTATGTACCAAAAAGCCTGATGAACTTGCATTTATGCACAACTAAAACCAAATACAATGTTTAGAGTATTTCAGTTTCAATGGAAAATGTTTTGATAAATTATTAAACTGCAAAAATATCAATTTCAAGCATCAAATATGGGATTTTTCTAACTAATGGCATTAGAACGTACACAAAGGAAAAGGAACGGTGATAGCACCACTGCAATAATAAATTTACTTGTTGCAGTCATCAATGTTCATGCTTTTGTAATTAGAAAATCTTATTCTACAGATTTACACTTGAAGCAGAAATCTCCCTGGTTTCCTGCAGTGTGTATAGATGATCTAAATAAATGTTTTGGAAGTTAAGTCACTAGGTAAGCATGTTTTAAAATATTTCTTCCTTGTGGAGGCAGAATGTTTCTAAGCTAAAAGAAAATGTCCAAAACAAATTTCTATTAATAAAAGATCTTCAATTTACTACATTTAGCACATGGCCATTGTCATGTAGCTACCAGGGAGGCAAAGGGTACATTTCCCCCACCAATTGACCTTCAAGGGGCCTCGAGTTATTGTCAGAAAGGCCAAAATATGTACAAAGCTATCCAATGTTAAGCAATGGAACAGTAGAAGACTGGAAAGTCTTCTTCCCTCATATAAATTATAAATCACTGTAAATACTGATACTGTGGCCCAATTATACTTTTTTAAACTCCTAAAATCTAAGATTTTCTATGGCTCTAACTAGCAACTGGTCACTTTTTTTTTTTTTTTTTTTATTAAAGAAAGCCACATCCAGGGGGCATGGGCCCCAGAATACCCACTTGTCCCCTTCTCCCCGCCCTCAAATAATTGGATCCTACAGATAGCCCAATGTCTAGTTTTGGTGTTTGGTAAGAAAGCAGACCAAAACTCAGACTTTCAAATCATGGCCTTTGTTTTTAGTAACTTTACACAGGAAAGCTCAGTTCAGATGAATCAAGGCTGAGGTACAAGTATATTAAATGACTTTCAGTTCCATTCAATGAGCAGATAAGCAATACTGAAAATCAAGCTGAAGTATCTGTTTGTCTATTCTCACAGGCTGAGGAAATCTATTTGAGACCATTTGCTGTGGTTCAGAGGGCACCCAAAATACAAATAGTTTATTATTAGGATGGTTAATTTCAGGCATTTGAATTTTAAAATGTTTCAGGAAAATAAATGAATCCACACGTCATCATGCCGTACGACAAAAGTTTATCAGATGTCCAGATTTACCGATATAAAGCAAATACTATCAAGTGCAAAATCTAACACTGCATACATTTCTGCACCTAACCCTTCTGGGGATAGCAGCAGATGAATTTAGAAAACTGCAAACCAAAAATCCAACCAAATACAATCTCTTTACACTGTCCATTAAACACCCACAAGAACAGCTACTATCATTACTATTTTGAAGTTTTAAATTCTGAGGCAGGAGAAGTCTTCTCACTAATTTCTGCCACTGTGAACACAAAGAATGAGAGAAAGCTACCCAAGTGCACAGCAGGAAGCCTGGTCTCCAGCACTGGATTAAGCTTCTTTGCAAACAGCAAATAAAGGCAGTGATCTGAAAAAGCTAATCAGTCCCTGCTGTGGTATTTAGACTATCTCAGTTGCTGGTATTGGATAATGTTAAGCATATTAAAACATCTGTAAGAAAAATAAGAAGCCAGTCTGGTTTACCTAGTCATAGGCACTGACCTTACATGCAAGCAGCATAACTTTGCTAGCCTTTAGTTCAAGCACTGTCAGAGCGAGACAGACACTTTGTACCTGGTGACAGAAATGCTTATTTTGGCAAAAGGGACATATGATGCAGTCAAAGTACAGGCACGATGAACTGAGGAGAACTTTGGTAGTATAATACAAGTAGCATATTTATTGTTCTATAACAAAAATGCACATTAGTGCAGGTGGATGACCTAACTTTAATGTTATTTTAAATATTAGGTTACCATTTGGTATAAGTCACCCCTTCACTATTTTCTTGTGTAAAAAACTTTCCAGATCCCATGCCTTTTTGAAATAAAGGAAGCTACTTTAAGTTACCTTTGGTTCATCTCCATGCGGGCATTACTTTGGAAAATCGTGTAGCGCAACTTTGACAAAAGACCAAGATCAAATTAGGTGTTTAAGATATCAAATAGGTCAGTAGGTTATATTTTAAGTAAGCCAGTGTAAACTACTTTAACAAAATATAATTACATTAAAATTAAATGCAATTAAATGCAATTTTACATTATGTAAAAACATTAGTCAGTTGTTCAAATCAGTCTCAATATTTTTCTTGTCCGAATAATTTTCTCAAAACTTCGTTAAAATAAACTGGAAATGCTCAAGATTTAAGAGGTGTCAGAACCATTTTATCAAATCATGCTCATGCTAACAGAAGAACATTCATATTAAGGTTTTAACCAGTACACTAGATTTCCTACTGAGAACAACGAGGGCAACAAAGAAACCTTAAGAGGAAACAATGAGGATCTCTGTCACATCTGTGACAGGCTATAATGGCATTACTAGGAAGTACACACAGCAGATGAACAAAGAAAGCTCTTCTTCTGCAGCTAAAACCTTCAGATCCAGCAAACTGACCAGTCTAGCCATTTCCCACTGCTATATTTAAAATACAATACAGAAAATTAAGATTATAGCTGGTCATTGAAATGCAGCATGCATAGCGGTTTCTCCGACTTGTAGCCTCTTACCCATCTGGAGAGGCTAATGATTCTATTTTCTTGCTCTTTAGAGAGATCAGAAACTGTATCAAAGCTCATCATGAAGTTCCTAGCACTATTTTATTAAAACATTAAATAGACTACCATGCAAACAACATAAGATGTTTACAGACAACTAGCCCTCACTAACTTTGGAGGACATCAGGATGAAAAGAGATTTCAGAGTAGCACACAAAAAGACAGGGGGGAGAATACTAGAGTCCTGGAGGAAACACAGCCAGGGGAAGGAGCAGGAACTGCACGGGAAGAGGCGAAAGACCCATAGAGCTAGAGCTGGAGCAGCTGCAAAACTTAAATAGAGCGGCCAAATGGAGGTAAGGTGACATCAGGGTATCACTACTATAAAAAATGTCCATCACAGACCTCTAGTTCTAGCAACCTCTTGTTATTTCAAAACATGCTGAAAACAAAAGCTTACTTAAAAGAAAATTATATTAATTCAAAATGTACAGAAGTCACAGTCCTCCAGTAATTTCAACCTGCTAAAAGTATTGCTGCAGCAAAGTACTAGAAACAATGTGATTTATCCCAACAACATGTTGTTTCCTTTGTTATATAACCTTGTACCAAGGCCACTATAATCCACAAAAATACAATTTTGTTTCCGCAAGAATACATTTTAGAAGACAAGTTAAGCACACATCATTATATACATAAACAGAGACAAATAGAAAGATTTTGATTTTAGCATTCAGAATTCAGAATATCTGACTATTGTTGCATTACAAAAATATCCATATATTTAATGTTGCACTTGGCAGCTCCAGAAAAGAACCTTTTATTCTTAAAATTAGGAGTTGGCCATCTGGTCAGTGTTTGTTGATCACTAACCAATATCTCAACAGGTGCAAAACATTCAAAATACAGCACCTTAGAGCATCACCTTCAAAACTGAGCAATCTTCTGTCTAGACTAAATCCACATGCAGATCTGCACTACAAAATGAATCCTACAACTACCGGTATGCTGTGGGATGAACTAAATAGCAGAAAGGTCCCTGCCAATCAAGATAACTATACACTCTTATGACAAAGATGAGCAACAGTTTTCCCTAGGCAAGGAGGAAGTGAAATTGTAATTTCCAAGCTATTTTCTAAGAAAGAACAATTCTTAAGAACTGAAATACCAGAACCACTGGTTCTAATATTCCGATTCTTACAAAGGCTAATGCAAAATGCCTCAATAAGGCAGCAAGATTCACAGGCAAAGGGAGCACTCAATTTACCCTCTTTGCCATTCAGTCTTTAAAATTTCATCTAAATAGTCTCAGTTGCTTATTTCTAAATTCAGAGCCACTTCTCTTACTTGTGGTAAAAATATTAAAGGACTTTAACAATCTAAAATAACCACAGCTTGAATTAAAATAAAGTGGCAAATAATATCTTGGCTTTGGAGAGGAGATTCATCCATTTCTATACATCCATGTAACTTGGTAAGATAGGGATATGTATCACCGTAGGCCCTCTGTATGAAAGAGTCCTCAAATAGTTAGAGACCATTGGGTTCCAAGAAAGACCTGTTAAAGCACACAAAATCTTTGTGATCTATGGGTATATCAGCAATTAAGACACCCATTGCTGGCCTGTGCTAGCTGACTCATGCTCATGGGGCCTGGGCTAAGGGATTATTTAACTGTAGCGTAGACTGCTGGGCTTGGACTTGTGCTCAGGCTCTAGGACCCACTGAGGTGGGAGGGTCCCAGAGCTCAGGCTGCAGCCTGAGCATGGAAGTCTACACTGCAGCCTGGGTTTTTAATTGCAGTGCAGACATAGACTAAGACACCCAAACTGTTGCACTGTTGTTGATGCAAGCTGCTCATTGTAGGAGCAATGCTATGCCCATGTGCGGACCCATCAAAGTAAATGGCCTGGCCACACAGAGCTGCCAGCAGTATCAGGGCCTAAAATACCTGCCTAGTCATCCATCAGTAAGCACCATGCCGTAAGAAAATGTTAAGAAAGCATTTGACAGCCTACATTACAATTCACTCTGGAACATCATGAAGTTTTGCCAACAAAAATCATCATCATCAAGGCTTTATATCAAGGTGCAGCTTGCTCAGTTATACACACTTGAGTGAATCATTTATTAGAGACATTCGTGTCAAACAAGGATGCATTCTCTCACCGCTCCTGTTTGGCAATGTCATTGATTTCACTACGTGAAAAAGTGTAGAACAATACAACACAAACTTCACTTGTACACTGGAAGATATAGATTTTGCTGATTTCTAAATGACAGCTAAACTAATGAGAAAACAAAGACCAAAAGACTGTCCAGCGTAGCAAAAAGACAGGTTTAATAATCAGTTATGAAAAAACAATTCTAATGAGAATCCCAATAGCTCCCAAACTCAAACATTACAAGGAGTGAGTCCATTCACATACCTTGGCAGTAATGTACAAGCCAATGGAGATATCCAGAAAGAAATGATGTCATGAATTGGCAAGGTGGCAGCTGCATTCACCAGTTTAAAAAAGATTTATAAAAAAATTTAAAATGACCAGTTTGAAGACGAAACTACACATTATTAACTCGCATTTTATTTCCATCTTAATATATGAATTTGAAAGCTGAAAATCCAAAGGTATACTTAAGTATGTCTGAATGCCTTCAAAAAGCAAATACCTGGGACATGTATAAAGAATGAAGTCAGTTTTGCCATGGCAGACATTCCGTTGGGCAGCTGTGAGAGGGAGATTTGCTTCTGCTTAACTGGGTGTCAACTCCCACACCACCAGCCTGTTAGTCAGCCAAGCACTCTCCTCAGGGCTGTCAGCTCTTACTTTGCTTTGTAGGTTAACAATAAATGCACCCGTCCCTAAGTCCCTTTGAAGAGTTCCCCTTTAGTGTCTAGCCCCTTATCCACTGAACATTCACAGAAATGTGAGGCATGCTGTCCCCAAGAGATCAGTGTACACACCAGCTTATATGATTCAACTCAGGATCAGCACCTGGCTTAATACCCAGCACTAAGATCTATTTATAGTGAAAACAACAAGGTTATCATCAAAGACTCAAAAGATAGTGGGTGATGATAATGGAAACAAAAAAGTTACATATACAAATATAACACTTTCTAGAGACTAAACTTTAGATGGAGGTTAGCCAGTTCAATTAAGAAATTTATCTCACCCCAAAATGTCCTTTACAATGTTTGAACCAACGCTGTGTGAGATGAATGTAAATGCATTGCCTGCTTATTGCCTAGGTGAAGGATGATGGGGATGTCATCTTTGTTCCCTAAACACAGTACAGCAAACCTTTGAAGTTTATCCAAAATAAGGATCTCTTAGTTCCTTTCTGAAAATTTTATAATCCTTCATCTGCACTCATCCTAGATGTTTGTCAACTCTACTTTGATATAAACTTTAACACACACACCTCCTTACATAGTATTTGTACATATACTTCACAATGATATTAATGACCATTATGACCCTGGCTTTCATTTAAGACCTCCCATGATATTAATTGTTGAACCACAATGTGCATACCAGAATCAGGGCATTCCTGTAATCCCCCTTCCCAGCTGGGTCACAACAACTAAAGGAATATGTACAAGGATCTGACTGAAAAAATTCCTCTGTCCAACACCATTCACAGAAGGAAAAATCATGGGACTTAACAACATAGAGGACATGCAAAGAGTGGCCCGGGATAGGAAGGAATGGCAGAGGCTTGTTCATGCCCTAAGCAATATCTGACTGCATGAAAAAGATTCAGAATAAGAGAATTAAATGGTGCAAACCAGCTCCACTGAAATCTATGGGTACCTCTACACTGCAGCTGGAGATTTAATTTCCAGCTGTGGTAGACAGATACATGCTAGGTCTGATCAAACTAATCTACTGAAAACAGCCATAGCAGCACAGGCAACTGGACAAGCTAAACGTCCGAGTACGTACCTAGAGTCTCAGATGGGATTGTACTCAAGGCAGCTAGCCTGTCCCACCACTGCTATTTTTAGATAGCTCAATTAAAGCTATCATGTGAGTGTCTACCCAAGTTGGAAATTACACTTTCAGCTCCAGCTCAGACATACCTAATGTCAAAACTCCCAATGACCACAATGGGGCCAGAATTTCACCCAGAATGTTGCAATGAAACCACTAAGTAACAGTAGTCATATTGAAGTGAAACGGAACATAACCTTTCAGACAGGGGATTTCATTTCAACTGAACCAAAGTACCTTGTTTTAATGGTTAGAAAAATAATCCTTCACAACCACTGTATTTATTTAAAGGGACACAATCAACTTTTAAAAACCGCAGTCTGAAAATGCTTACCTCCTATTTATAGGAATAATGTCTAAAATTACTACAACGGGAAGAGATTAGAGGAAAAAGTTCTCCCTTTTAGTTTACTTTGTACACTTAGTGTATAGTTGGTTTCACCATTTCTACTGGTTAGTTATTTAGGTCTTAAGCCTGTAATTGAACCTGCATAGGTAGATCCCTGTGCCCACAGAGAGCTCTCTTGACTTCAGTAGGGCTTCATGTGGGCACAGAAGTCCACCTGTGAGTATCCAATTGTAGGAGCAGGGCCTGATCAGGCAGTCCCCTGCTCGTATGAGTCTTTCACAAAATGGCAAGGGAGAGGTGTTTTTTGTTTTTTTTGTTTTTTTAAAAACAGGCAAATGTTACAGTGAAACTCAAAAGTTGTTAGTGGGACTCAGAGCAAAGTAGAACAACTTTTAACTCACTGTTTTTAATTGACCAAATTTCAAACTAATATGTCCCCTTGAAGGACAAAAATAAACTGAGTGGCACACAACATCCCATTGTTACACTTCATAAGAATAAATATTTATTCAGAGTCCCATATTTTAACTAGTTATTTTCCAACACAAAATTTAAAAACACAAAAAACAAACAAACAAAAACAAAAATCCACTAATCCAGATAGCTATTGAGTGACTATTCTCACAGATATCAGTAGAGAAAACTTCTCTATGTATTTCTAGATCACCACACAGAAAGGTGTGCATCAGAGCACTGCCTGAATATATTTGGTTAAAGAAAATCAGCAGTCTTGTCTTTCAATTTTCTTACTGCTTAAGAGTGTCTATTTACACTTCAAAACACCACACTTTCTAAAAAAAACAAACAAACATATTTTCATTGATGAATGTTAGATGCTGATCTTTTCCTTTGTTCAGAATGAATCACATGGACAGTTTGTATACTTTCTGCACATGAAAAACTGAAGTGTCTAATTAACTTTCCTTGTGACAATATTGGGCAACCAGCCAATATCTACAACTGTATAGAGTATAACTGTCATGCTTAACAGAATGCTTTTATTCAAACTGTTCTGTCAGAAGAAAAACCAACATGGTTATGTGAGAGAGCATTCTCATTATTTAAACAATTTAAAAGAGCTCGATACCCTACATAACATCCATTATACTATATTAGGGCTACCGAGCTCATCTGTGTTGGAAAACTATCCCTTAAAAAAAAAAGCCAGAAATGAATGTGACAGAAAATATTAGGGCTTGTCTACACAGCACGCTACTGCACAACATGCCAGGATGTAATTCTACAGCACACCAGTATGCCATGCAACAACTTCCATGTGGATGCTGCTGCAGTGTGTGGAAAGTTCCAGAGTCTTTCAGTTCTAATGTGGCCACCTGCTTACTAGGTGATGTGTCTTGTCAGAAGTACATGACAGCAGTGCTCCAGGGTTTCTGGTTGGAGATTAATGTATTGGTTTGGCCTTTTAACGTCCTAAATGGCTTTGGTCCTTCCTCTTTGAGACACCACCTTTCTACCCAAGCTATACTGTTGCAGTTGTCAGCTTGGGCTGGAGTTTCCTCAGATACAGCTTCCAGCAATGGATCCTCCATGAGGGGCTTCCAACTTTGGAATTTACTCCCTTTCTTGGAGTGAAATAGCCAGAGTGTGCAGCAAAGTCCATCTCTTTACCCAGACTTTTGAGGAGAGAGAGAGAGAGAGAGAGAGAGAAGCCCAATAAAGTTGGAAATTTGGGGGTATGGTAAGGTACTGTCAGGATGTCTGAATTTGATTGTTTTCTCTGGTTCATTATTTTTGGGAAGGTGCTGGGACTTGTTAATGTAACTTTAAAAGTATGGCAGGCACCTAGATCTGGTATTAAGTGGGTTTCTCTTCACCTCCCTCCCTGCCCCCCCACCACTTCGTTCTAAATCTAAACAAAGAAATGAGTATATTGAGCCTTTAAAAATACATTTGACAATGTATCTAGCCATTATTTAGCCTCAGATTTTGTTTGGATTTACTGTAGCCATAGAATACAAAAAGACTTCTCGGAAGTAACTCAGGATCAGACTTGACATTCTGAATATTTCTAGGATAAACTTAAGATAAACTAAGGAATAAAAAAGTCTTTATTTTTGAAAATAATCTAGTACATCATAACTCTGCCACCACCACCTGATTGCTCTTTTTCCAACTTTAAAATTCTCAGATTCTTTTTGGGTTGAATTTTCTTATGATTAGTCAGTCTAAACCTAATGAGAATTTTTATTTAAAAAAAAAAAAAAAAAAAGGGGGACACAAGCAGATTGAGTTCCAGGGCTGTGAACAGAGTATGCTTCTCCTTAAGAATAATATTTCACACTCTTTTGCTCTAAACTCAAATGTCTTACTTTTAAAAGTTCAAACTTGTCATGCAGTTAAATCTTCTGACAATGACAAATGCATGTGACATGTTCAGTTCAGAAACTGCAAAGTTATTAACATTCAGATGTATTAACTCTCTTAGCAACATAAAATTTTAATATCTATCATTAAATGCAAGATTACTTTCCACATAACTGCTCTCATTTTAGTTGATGTATCAATCCTTACTTACAGTGTTCAGTGGAAACTTTTTGGTTTAAAGATCAGAATGAAAACTGTTTTCTTTTACAATCCCAGAGAAATGAAAAATGTTTGCACCTTGCTGAGTGCACCTATACGCAAGTAAACAATTTAACAGCCTGTGCAAGTGCTAAGTGAACAGGAAGAAGGATAAATATATGAAGTTAGCCACTGGTGCTACAAGTAGTTTTATACAAGGTTTCTTCTTGCTCTACAGACCAGAGAAACACAATGTGCCCAATCTGTACCATGTTGGTATCTGGAATTTAATGAGATCGTCCAGCCACTGCCCAAGCCCAGCTAAAGCCATTGCCTAGGAGAAATAATCACTTTTAGGAAAACTGACCCTAAAAGACTGCATACCCTTGAGGCCTGTAGTCTGGAACTATGTATTTATGAACTTACAAAAGCAAGGGTGTAACTATTTTGGGGTAGGTCTTGTAGAAGGGTGGTAGTTAATTCCTTAATTCACTGAGCAGGTGTGGTTTGTCAAACTGCACCCTGAGTAAGGGACATAGGACTTTCCCTTTCAAAAGAAAAGCAGGGGCCAGCCCTAAGGAAGGAAGCTACAGCAGCCAAATTTGAGGAGAAGGTTTAGGTTGTTTAATTTGAATTGCTTTTGGTTACAAAGCCAAATCCCAACTACCAGGTAACTCTTGACTTTGTACAAGGTGTGTACAGCATTTTGTTGGAGCAGGGTAAGGAATCCACCAGCTTACATCTAGTACCAGAAGTTGTGGAATTTTTCCCACAGCCTCCACAATAAAATGTATAAAGAGGAAAAAAAAAGGACAAGTGGCTGGTGGAACAGCAGCTGAAGCAGAAAGCTCAGATTTCAGTCTCTGAGCAACAAGCATAGGCTTTAGCCCAGAAGCATCTTCAAAAAGCCCAGACTGCAGTTCACCAGGAACAGCAATGGCAGTTCCAGAAACAGTAAGAAGTCCAACTTACAGTTCAGTAACAATGGCAAAAGCCCAGTTGGCAAAAGCCCAACAAGAATGACAGCAGCAATTCCAGGAGCAGCTCCTATACAGACTTGCAAAACCAGGTGCAGTGCCCTGGGTGTTCGTAAATCTCAACCGTTTCCTAGTCAGAAATGGAACTATTTCCAGAGGTGTGCTTGGTCATTTACAGAAGGTGGCTATTGCAGTGCAGGAGTCATCATCATCTTAGGTATTCAATCAATTCCTTTTTGAGGGGAGAAGGAGAGATGGCATATCCGGCCCTGGGAGAGGATGCTACCACAAACTATGAGGATGATCAGATCTGCCATCCTAGACAAGTTGGGGATCTCTGAGAAAATACTTAAAGTGGTTTTCAGGGATCTCTTTTCCTTGGAGATGCAGCCACGCACCTATGCTTGGCATTTGATAGGCTGGGCAACTTGATGGCTCAAGAGTGATATTTACAGACAGTTAAGGAACTGATAGACCTGCTAGTCCTAAAGCAACAGACTAGTTCCCTGGCAGAGTGAAAGAATGGATGAGTTGATACCAGCTGTCTATGCTAGCAGAAGTAGTGCAACAAAAGGAATATGACAACTCCTATGGTGGAAGCTAGCATCTCAACCAAAAATGAATCCAATTCTTCTCTGCTAGATTTTGTTAGCCTTGAGGTTCATGGGTTGAGGTGAAAGGTCAACATTCCCTCTACGTCATCAAGAGGAACTGGCCAGCATACAACCAGAGACTACACTATTTTTTGTCAGACCCAGACATAGGTTTGCCACTGCAAAGTTTCATCGGTTTGGGATTTGGGTGATGCTACCATAAAATAAAACTTTTCACCAAATCAAAGTTTCAAAATATTATCATCTCATGATCAATGAGATTGCGTGCAACCTCTTGCTGGTGCTTTAGCTTCCAACCCTTGTGCATCCATCACAGTTCATATGTGAACTAAAGTGATCTGGGAGGATGGCGTAGGAGAACAGGTATTTCAAAACCAACATACTGACAAACAATTTTGGCCTTGGCTAACATGTCGAAAAGGCTAATGGAGTTTAGCCAGCCTCTGATCTCTGTCTACCTAGGACATCTGCAGAGCTTCCATGTGGAATTCTTTTCACATATTTACAATAACCTATTCCGTATTCCTTTGTCAGGCAGCACTATGTCTCCAACTTCACTAACTTGTACAATCCCCAGCACTTATTTGTGACTTTCAATTCCCTCCTAAACCCTTCCCTTCAAAGCACAAGACATTGCTGTATTTTTCAATATGAGGATTGACAAGATCCATCAAACTGTTTCCTCACCCTCTCCTTGGGTATGACTTTCTTCTAGCTCATACCCCACAAAATACTGTCCACAGAACAAACAAACAAACCAAACCTACCTCTATAACACCTGCCCCAACTCTATTAGCTTTTGAACCCATCACATGTGCTGTTTACAATTGATTTAATTTCCTTTCTATCCTCCCTCAAGAAAAAAACAACAGTTTGGAGAAGGAACATATTCTATTAAGTTTGCAATACCTTCCAGAAGTCGTATCAGGATATGTTAGCCCTTTAAGATGGGTCCAGATCTAAAAGCTGGGAATGGGCAACAGGGGATGTATCGCTTGATGATTATCTGTTCTGTTCATTCCCTCTGAAGCACCTGGCATTGGCCACTGTTGGAAGACAGGATACTGGGCTAGATGAACCTTTGGTATGAACCCAGTATGACCATTCTTATGTTAAAAATTGTTGTCACTTATGTCAGCCCAAAACACAGGCATTCTGGGAGCTGTATTTTCCAGGGCACGTGAGCGCTAAGCCTCTACAGCAAAGAATTCCAGGAAGAATGAAGCAGCATATATAAGTAGCTATCTTATTTCACAAGGTGGGAGTTCTGGAAAGAGTAGGTGTGCTAGGTAAGGACTGTGGAAAGATCAACATAGATACCTGGCCAGAGAAGGGAAAGCATAGAATCTGATACTGTTTGTGAGGTGATCCTGGAGAGAGTGAAGAACTTGGGAGCAAATAGAAGAGGCAGCATCGGCCAAGAAGGTATACAGGGCTTGGGAACTGGTATTTATTTGGTACCCAAGAGTGGCATTTGGGGAGGATGCTTCCCTCCACACCCCAATACTGAGAATTTTCAAGTGTTTTTGTTTGGTTTTGGCACCCTTGTGAAAGAGCCAATGGCCCAATGTAGACTACTATGCAAAGGAAGTGCTTGTTTAAAATGTTTTTTTTATTTTGCGTTTTTGTTACTCTAGACAGGGTGGACTTCTCTTTAAGAATCAATTATACTTAGTTAATGAAAGTGAGGATTGGGGCGAGGAGGTCTGAAAGACTGCCTCACTTTTTGCTTGTGTCTCCCACAGTATTCTGTTCAGATGCTACTTTTAATATGCAACTTAAAAACTCAGAAAACAAATGCCAATTCTTTGAAACCATATAATACAGTCAAAATGGCTGGTGTAAATCCTGGGTTTCTCGCTCCAGACCTATAGTAAAAGCTATTTTTTAAATATGAAATACTTAGAATGATTGTAGACAGGAAGCATCTTAAGCATGACTAGTCAATAAAAATTTCAAAGGCTAAAAATCTTCCATTATTCTTTTACATATGACACTCAAATCCCTTATTGTATCTTGAACCTTATATACGGGTACAGAACTGAGTGTTTGTATAATTGTCTACTTTCTCCTAATGATAGACAATGGCAAGGTGTCCCTCAACAACTTTAGTTACCAATGAGTACTAGTGACTGTTCACTTGCAAGATCTTCAAGTTTCAGTGGGATCCAAGAGTATAGCGCTGGGCACCTGGTCAGGTAACAAGAAATATCTTTTGACAGTTTGCTTATGTTCCTGTCTTGTCTATCTGGACTGTAAACTGTCTGGGATAGGGACTATGTTTTATGTGTTTGTATAATGTGTATACAAACCCTGATCCTGACTGGGGTCTTTAAGTGCTACCACAATACAAGTATTAAGATATAGCAAGTGAATATTCAACACCGAAGAGCAAGTTATCTCAGAGTGCCTTCAACACTATCCCACGAAAGAGTATTTAAGATAACCTATGAGGCATTTGCTTTATCTAAGGCCCCAAACCTGCAACTGGCTCTGTGTACACTGACTACTATGACCAGATGGCACAGGAATCAAATATTTTAAAACTCGTGGCACAGCTCTCAGTTAAAGGACCCACACTTTTAAAATTTGATCCTTTGGTAAGCCCACCAGCATCTGGATGTATTAATGTTTAGGGCCCAATGCAAGGACTGTTTATTTTGATCACAATTTGATTAACAAAAGAACTACAGTACCAGAACAGAGGAGTAATAGTTCTAGTCCAGTAATGTATCTCCAGCAGCGGCCAGTCAGTACCAGATGCTTCAAAGAAAGGGGCAAACATTCTCGTGATGGAACAACCTGACTATAAGGGAAGCTCCTTCCTACGTCCGGGCAGTCAATGGTTGACATATTTGTTGTATCCTATCATGCAATTGCCGGAGTCTTTATTAACTTGCACGTGAAACCAGAAGCAATTCAGAGACTGCTATCACAGAGACCCTGTACTTCAGCCTTTTCCCTAGTAACCTGAATGTAGCTTTCAGGACCTCCAGGTAGTCTTTATTTTGCAGTTGTCTTAACAGTTGGAAACACTTAGCTAGCTGCCCTGGCAATAGGCACTCTGGAAATAAATAAGTCTAGGAAAGTCTCTAGACTATTCATTTTCTTTAACGATATCCATCCAATAACTCATCCTAGCCATGTCCCAAATGTGACACTGAAAAGTGAGAGAGACAGCATAATAGTTTCAAAAAGGGGAGAAAAAGTTAAATGTTGCAAATCACAGCATTAAATATCCTAAATTTACTAGCATTTTTCTGAGTAACCGTTATCCCTCTCTCATTGCCACTAGTACGTATCAAAGAATTTTTTCATGGCTAAGATATACTTAAAGAGATATGCATAATAGGAACGCTATAATCTAGAAGACAAAGGCCTAATGAGATCCAATGGCTGGACCATTGGAATAACTATCACTAGAAGTCTTCAAATAAAGATTGGATATGTTTCTAAAAAGATGAAATTCTAGCTCAAACAAGAAGTTATTGGCCTGATGGAAGAATTACTGGGTGAAGTTCTATGGTCTATGTTATGCAGGAAGTTAAACTAGAACCCAAATCCCTTTTGGCCTAAATCTAGGAATTTCTGGGCTGTTTACAGGCAAGCTATGTTGGCTAAAACAAGATCTTACCCAAACCAAACTTGTAGTCTGATTTTTTTATTTTTTAATTCACTTTCATTGCCTTTGTCTTCATTTCACTGTTGGGGATATTTTCAGCTGGAAGCAGGGACTACCAGAAATCTCACACAAGAAAGATGAGTCTCATGAGATTTCCAACTCAAGTTTATGTAACTGAGAAAGTGACATTCTGAAAACACGAAAATGTTTGTGTGCTCATCAGAACCAAACTGAACTCTAACCCTTGAAAGGTTAACCAGTATCAAAAATCTAGTTCTCCTTGAGCAGCAAGACAAGTCTCTGGAATATCATTACTTGATATTTTTAAAGCACAGATCCATCCAGTAAAGTTAGTAATTAAATCATTCCAACAGATTAATACTCAGCCCAACATTCTGAGACTCCGTCTATGCATAAACACCACAGTCTCCACAGACAGATGAGCAAAGTCCTGGATAATACCTATGCTCAATCATTTTTTTTTTAAATTACCATCTGATTCTCCGACTTTTACACCCTAGGAAAATTCCACCAGAATTTATTTTTTTTTTAAATCAAGATGTGTGGTATTTTTCTAAACTCACAAGCACTGAATACAGGAGACCGAGAGCATACTGGGACAATGCATGCCAAATTATGAAACTTCCATGTGACCCATGTCCTTTAAGCCTAATTTAAGAAGTGCTATCCTACATTACTAAAGCAGCTGTAAAGTTACTGAAAGTTGACATAGCAAGCTGGTAATAAAATAGCATTGCTTTCAATATCCATTCACTACTATGCACTTCAACAAAGGACTTCACCAAGTACATCTAGAGAAATGTGCTCTTGCATTGCAGCTAGATATACTAAATACAGTAAGTATTAACTAATGTTCCAGTAAACTGAATGGACCCTGGTTGAGAACCATTGATATAGACAATCCCTGCCAGTAAGTGTTTAACAGATATACTGGAAAGGGAGCAATCTGTTACCTTGAAAACCCTGAAGGTACATGAATGGCTTAGTTTCTTTCTATATCAGAAGGCTATGTTAAACTTCTAAACACTCATCTTCAGTATATATGGTCAAAGTTGACATTAATGACCTTCGCTGGTCACTAAATGTGAGCCACTACTCAGAGCTGTGGATTTCCCCCCCCCCCCCCTAAAACTAACAATCAAGAGTGATCTTGAACAAAATATTCTTGGACTGTAGCAAAATTATTTGTATAGAAGTGCTCAAACGCCCCAAATAGGATTTGGGCTCCATTGTGCAAGGTGCTGTACAAACACAGCATAAAACAGGCCCCTATCCCAAAGAGTTCACAATCTAGAACCTAAATCCTACAAACATTGTTGCATATGCATAAAATTTCTCAGGGGTGTTTGCAAAATTAAGTCTAAATTAAGACAACAGAAGAGGATGAAAACTTTTTAATTTAAAGGTACAATTTTCTAAGAAAACCCACACTTGGGTCTGAAAAATTTCCTACTAGCATTATAAACACCACCTATGACTGGCCCCAAAAAATTATATTTGTTTAGTGTACGTAATCGCATTTTTTGTATAGTGACTTTCCTGTTTTCACTATTTGTGGCACTTTCACCTAGCAGTGTAGGAATGAATATTTTGTCTGTTAAATACCGAGAAGTACAGTTAATACCATAATAACCAACAAAGGAGGAACAGTAAGACAAGTGTTGCACATGAAACTACTTTAAAACTCCTCCTTAAATTGGCTATATATTAAGTTAAACATGCCCCTTAATATAACTGTTTCTATTAACTCTGAACACAGAGTTACAGAAACAGGTTTAAAGAATTAGCCGAATAGTAATGATTAATTATTAGCTACACAAAGTCAACTGCTCTTGACTCTAAACAAATATTTCCACTATGGTACACCTAAGAAAATGAAGCCGTTGAAACTGACTACCTGAAAGGAACTGATCAAACACCATTATGCATGCAAGTGAGTGACAAGGCTTCTTCCCATGTCACAAGAGGTGTTAGATCACAAGCAAGGAAAAGGAAAATGGACAGGAAAATGGAGGAAGTCTTTCAGAAGTCAACACAATAGGGGAACAGTTGTCTCATCACAGATGGCCTGTTCCCCAAGCCATAGGTCTGTGTCCCTGAAACAGTGCAAGTTTTATGGTATCCGAGTTTTTCCAATCCTAAACTACAACCCTTTCCTAAAGAACACGGCCCAGCTCTCACCAGCCCTTGGATTACACATGCTATCTTCATAAATATGGACAAGAACAGAGACTTCCAGATAACTAGGATTAAAGCTAAAATGTGTTATTTTGGGGGGGGAGGGGAGGACAAGGCTGGATTTGGGGTGTCTCTGGAGAAGACTTTGAGGAGGCTTGGTTTGGGAGCGTTGTTGTAGCCCTGCGGGTCCCAGGATATTAGAGAGACATGGCAAGCGAGGTCATCTCTTTTACTGGGCCAGCTTCCGAAGAGCGCTGTGTAACCCGAAAGCGCGTCTCCCTCACCAACAGAAGCTGGTCCAATACAAGATATGACCTCCCCCGCCTTGTCTTTGGAGCGGCTGCCTGGACTGAAAGCGGCGTTTGGTGGACTGAGGCAAGAGGGTGTGTGGGGGACAGGGGGCAACTGGAGCAGGGCGCTTGGCGGGATGTGGGGAGAGGGGACAGGGCTGCTTGGTGGGTGGGGAGGGAGAAGAGATGGGAGGCTGGAGGGGCTGCCCGGTGAGACGGGATGGAGGAGGGACCGGGCTGCTCGGCAGGTACCGGGACTCTTACCTCGCATGAAACCACTGAGCGTCCGCCGCGCCTCACAGCGGCAGCCGCCCGGCGTCCAAGTCGGCCGCTCGGCGCGCCGCTAGCCCGGTGATCTCACCAACGCGACCTCGCGGAGCCCCCGGCAGCCAAGGCCTGGAAACAAAGCGGGCAGCAGCAGCCCCGGTGCCGACTTTAGTCACACGCCGGCTCGGCCCGGGCCCGCTACCCCTGTCTCCAGACCCCGCAGCGCGGAGCGGAAACTCGCCGGCCGCCGCCATGGCCACAGGACACGCCGGGGAGGCGCCCACGCTGCGCCACAGTTACCACGGCCCAGCTCCCTGCCGCCGGTCCTGGCCACATCCCCCCCGTATGCTCCCCGACCGCCCCGGCCTAGCTACCCCCACAGCTCCTCCTGCCCTGGCTACCCTCCCGGCTTCCCGTCCTGGCTACACCCTCCCAGCCCCGCCTACGCCCCCCACTTCCCTGCCCTGGCGACAACCCCAACTCCTGCTCCCACCCCAGCGCCCTGCCCCGGCTACGCCCCCGCCCCCCAGTTCCTTCCACCCCCCGCCCCTCTTCTGCCCCGGCGACGCCCCCCGAGTTCGCCTTGCCCTGCCACCCCCGGCGCCCTGACCTGGCTACGCCCCCCCTCCCGCCAGCTCCCTGATCCCCCTCGGGTCCCTGCCCGGGCTACGCGCTCCCTGCGCCCCCAGCTCCGCTCGCCGCCTGCTCCCTTACCCGGGTCTCTGCCCCGGGGGCGATCGGGATCCCTCCCGCTCCGTCCCACCGCTGCCCAGCGGAACGAATCGGTTGCTCCTCAACCTACTCGCAGGCTCCTTGCAGCAGCATGTCCCGAGCCGCCGCCTCGGGGCCCCTTGGCTCGGCTCCCTGCGGTGCTGGCTGGGGGAGCCGACTTCACTTAACCCTGGGGCGAGACGCCTGCTTCCCCCCTAGCAGCTCCGGGGCTGCTGCATTTCGCTTCCTCCATCCCTGTTCACGGCAGGAGCTGCTTGGGAGACAGACGCGCTGAAAGGGGAAGCCTGTGCTCAGCGCTCCTCTCCTCCGGCAGCACCAAGCAAGCCGCCGCCGCCGCCGCCTCCTCCTGCTGGAGGGAGGCTGGGTTAGAAACCAGCACCTGCTGCTGGAGATCACTAAAAAATGAAATTGGAAACCCAAGGGGAGCGACAGGAGGAGCCCTCAGGGGTCTTCCTAGGGAGGTGCTGCTCCCCTCCCTTGCCCTGGAGCTCTCTCGCCTGATGAGAGAGAGAACGGGTTTTCTGCTGAAATCTAATCTATACAAGTTAACTAGTAGCAGTCTACGGTTTTTTTTGTTTTTTGTTTTGTTTGTTTTTTTAAATACCTGCTAACGGAGAGAGGTCTGAGCTTGGGGTAGGCATGGGGGTGAGGGAACCACATTTGCCCAGTTTAACTCTAGCAGCAAAAAAACAGAACTGCAAACACTTGTTTGATGTCTAAATAACGACACTGGTGTTGGTAATATGCCAGGGGTGTAGCCCCGGGTGTACAGGAAAGAGCCAGAAAGTTTACACCATGAAAAGTTAATGTGTTGATTACAACACAGTACCCAGACACTTCAGATTTGCAGCACAGATGAAGCAGAACTTTTAAATCAGACTTGTCTATACTGGGACATTTTAACAAAAAATCCAGCTGCTGCCAACGCAGGTTCAACTGCCAATTCTGAGCAAATCTAATTAACACAGCGTTGAAAACAGTTGCCAAAAACAGTGAGAAATCTACTGTAGCGCTCCCAATGTTACTAATGCCAGTATAACTGAATTAGTGGTAGCAAAAGTGGGGTGTGTGTAAATCCCTAGCATACCAAGGCTAAAGAAGAGCATACCACAATTCAAGAATACAGTCAAAATGGTTTGTCAGGATCTATATTGCAAGACTGAACCATTTTTTTAACTGTGTGGGGTCTTAACATCTTGACTAGACCAGAGGTTCTCAAACTGTGGTCCGTGGACCACCAGTGGTCCATGAGCTCCATTCAGGTGTTCCGCGGATAGTTCCCTCTAAGGTGTGCACCTGAGTGGCCGCACACGAAAGAATGAAGGGCCATCCATCTAATTAGTGGAGCTGTGCAGGCGTGGCTCCACTAATTAGGTGCCTTGACCCTGGAGAAGACGCACATGTAAGTTGAGGTGGTGGCCTTGGAGGGAATAAGGGGTAAGTGGGAGGGGGCAGTGGGGTGAGAAGAGGGGGTGAGGAGAATTTGGGATGTGCAGGGCTGCGGCAGCCAGAGAAAGAGGCGACTTTCCCCAGCTCCAGTGCTGCAGCTGGCGGGGAGAGACAGCCCTCCTTTCCAGCCTCAGCTCTGTGGCTGCTGTCGCGGGGAGATAGGGCACATCCATTGGGGGCTTGGGGGCTGCTGCAAGCAGGGAGAGAGGGCACATCCATTGCATTAGAAAAGTGAGACTACTGATATTAAAATATGAGTTGTGTGCTTTTATTTGTAGAACAAAAACACGTTAATTGTTATTAAGGTTTTTTTATATATAGCGCTTTTACCCAAAGCGCTTTACAATAGTTAGCTACCAGTACAAACAACATTTGGAAAAATCATTAAGTGGTCTGCCAAGACCCACAGCAATTTTCAAGTGGTCCGCAAAAAAAAAAGTTTGAGAACCATTAAACTAGACCTTGCAACAACATAGCTTTTCACCTGATAGATGGAACATAAGATTCACTTTCATTTAGTCTCTTGTTGTTGCAGCTGACTTCCAACACTGAATAACACTCAGGAATATAAACTTTGATCAAGTGTTAGCTCTCGGCTAACAAGAATTAAAGAAATAATGGGATATTTTATCATTGGGATGGATTGATCCACATTCTGACCAGAAGTAGCAACACTCTTCTGGGGGTTCCATTTGTTTTTGATTATGGTGCCATTGCTGCACATTGATGCAATATGGTGCATCTGTCCACGGTACTTAGAGCCAACAGTTCCAGTATGATATCTGCCTTCTGAGATGACTTTTACACAGAAATATCAATATAGTTTCATTCAGAAATTTGTTGCTGACCAATTGGCTATGGAAAGGAACTAGCTCAAGGGACAACAATATCACTAATATTTTCAAAAATTCATATTCTAGAGTGAAAGTGGGGCTAAGTAGCACCAAAGCCATACGGACAGCTGACATGTAGTGAATAAAATGCTAACATGTTAAACTTCTTAGAAACCTCTCCTGCTGTTGGATGAGGCAATGTGCTGAAAATTCTTGAAAACAAAGTGGAAGTTATTCCCAGTTAATATGTGGTATCCTTAGCTAGTTTGGACTAGATGGTTAGTCTTTTCAGCCACAAGTGATTAGATCAGTACTTTGCATCAACTTCGATCCTACAAAATGAGTTGCCATCAGTAAGTTTCTCCTGGTATTTTCTAGTGTACCAGTTCTCAACCAGAGGTCTAGGGCCCTTGGGAGGCCACGAGCAGGTTTCCGGGGGTCTGGCAAAATAAACCAGAGAGCAGGGCTGCCATTAGACTTGTTGGGTCCCGGGGCAGAATGCTGAAGCCCGAGCCCCGCCGCCCAGTGCTCAAGCCGAAGCCCTGTGGCGTGGGGCCCCAGGCAGTTGCCCTGCTTGCTGCACCCTAACGCCAGCCCTGACTTGTAATCTCCTGGATATGCAGAAAAACAGTTGTGGCACAAGTGGGCCGTGGAATTTTTATAGCATGTGGTGATGGTGCTGAGGGAGCTCAGAAAGAAAAAGGTTGAGAACTGCTGCCCTAATGCCTTCCAAATGTTATGACTGGTAATAATATTTTAATTTGAGGATCTTCACATGTTTGCATGTGTTAATTAAGCTTCACAACACTCCTGTGAGGGAGGTAAGTAGCACTGTGTCTATTTGTATAGATGGGGAAATGAGGCTCTGAGACCTTAAGCATTTTGCCAAATATCACAAAGTGAGTCAGTGACAGAACTGGAAACAAAGCCCAGAAATCCTGACTCTAGTCCCATGCTCTCATTACTAGACAACTGTTCCTCCTACCTCCTTTTTGCGTTTGTGGCAACAAAGTAGTCTGTTCCTTTTTCACCATCCTACTGTGTCTGCTCCGGAATGTCGATAGATGTGTCTTAATGCCAGGAAGGCTGTCAGATTGTATGAATGAATCTTTAATATTTAGATCACAACTCACCATTAGACTGAGCATGTGCAAAATATGGTATAAATTACTGTCACTCGTAGTCTTTAACATGTTTATGTGGTTGTCACTGACAAATATTCCAATATTAAAAACTATGAAGAGATAGTCAGACTTCTAGCAGAGACAAAGCTAACCTTGTAAACTTTGTCCACAATTGGACCTATCCTACCAAATGCCTTTGTAGGAATGTGAGTCCTCTATTGTCCTGAGAAAATGCCCACATCTTTTTTGTCTTGCCACCAAAGTGTGACAGACTATGTTACATAGTAAGACTTGGGAAGGATCACAGTCTATCTCCAGTTAATATCTATGGTAAAATAAATTTTCTCTCTTATGACATGTTCCACAAATGCTACAGTCTTCATTATCACAGCCATACACATATGATGGATAACATACTTGGGGTGGGGAGGGAGTGAATTATGATGGAATCTGTATTTCAGAGGTTTGCAGTCTGTTGCCTTTGTAACCACTGCTGGCCCCTGGAGAGCTGATGGGTCACATGATCTTGGGTCTCCTTTTTTCCAGTTGCTTCTTAGCTAATTCATTGTAAATAAGGAATTAGAAGCCTGTAAAAGCAGATGGAACGCAGGAGAACTAGCTTAGCTGTCTCTACTAGGAGCCATTGCTATGTGAAAGAGGGAGAAGAAATGAGAGCTTTCCTCAGGGTTTGGAGTCACCAGCAGGAGAAGCCAAACTAAAACCAGTCTGGGATTTTTAAAGGTACCTAAAGGAGTTAGGTACCCAGATCCAAAGGGATTTGGAGACCTACCTTTCTTAGGCTCTTCTGAAAATCCTAGCCTTTATAGAGAAGTCCATATAAATGCTGCAGAACTGGCAGCAGTAGCCAGATTGAGCCAATGGTTCTTAAAGGGTTGTAAATACTTCCTGTCCTTGAATTACTTGCTGCCTGATTAATAAAATGAACACATATACAGTCTTATTTGAGCCTCTGTTCTTATTTCCCAGGATGAATTTAATTATTCTTTTGTCCACAGTGAGAAGAACTTGGCTCATGTTAGGTTCCAGTCCAACAACGATCTCTGTGCAGATGCAGGGGACTGCCGGCATGGAAATCGCTGCAGGAGCAGAGCCTTAGTGAATGAATACAAAGGAGGACCACTCTGGTAAAAAAACAGCATTGGTAGGCCTTCCTCTTGAATTGTTGCCAATCCACAAGCAATATATTTCCATCAAGATTGGACTTTTATGGGTGTTCTACAGGACATTTCTGTTTTTCGGTTTTTCCATTTTCAATATGAGCTTCCTCAGTCAATTTTGTTTCTAAATAGTTTCTCCACTTATGGAAATTGATATCTATCATATTTTTATTAATAATTTATCTAGAACCAAAAAGCACTACAGAGGAAGTAGTGGCATAGGCAGAGATAGTATTACGAACAAGACAGAATGTACAGAATGGTGTTTGGCCATTAGAGCATGAATACTTAACATGCGGATTTTGAGTTGTTCTGAAAAAAATATAGCAACTCTGAAGCACAGTTCTGTTATTTCACTGTCTTATATTGCAATAGTGCCTAGAGGGCCCAACCAGGACTGAGGCTCCAATGTTTTAGGAATAATAAATACACACATTAAGAGACAGTCTCTATCCTGAAGAGCTTACAGTCTAGATGGATAGGGCAGACAAAGGGTGAGAGAAAGGAAGTGTTATCATCCTCATTTTATACATGAGGAGCTCAGGAACAGAGATTAAGTGATTTACCTAAGGTCTCACAGGAAGTCTGTGATAGTCAGGAATTTAACCCTGGTCTCCTGATCCTAGTCTGGTGACTCTGTGACAGGGTGTACCAACTCCGCATTGGGCCAACGGAAACGGACCAATCCCAATGGGCCCAGGAGGCCACGCCCCCTTTCCCTGCTGTGCATGCTCCAGGTGTAAGAGAGAGATAAAAGGAGGCAACCCAGGTCAATCAGAGCTGGCTGTGGAGGAGGAAGGATGCGAACTGCAGGCTTCTCCAGAGGGGCCAGTGATGCTCCAAGTGCAAGAGCCCATAGACCCGGACTATGCTATGGGCACCTCACCGACTGCGGAGACTGATGGTGTAACATGGTTTCTAAGTGTTATGTTTGTGTTCAATACACTTTAGTGGTTATATTATAATGTTTAATATTTAGTAATAAAATGCATAAAGCAACTATCACTGAGAGACCGATTCAAAACAACTCAGCCTGGAACTTTCGCATCATGCAGGCTATTTAAGGACAGTGTGCTGTGTCAGCCGGGCTGTCTGTTCGAGAGGCAGCCAGGTACCTGTCGTGTTTGCGCGGGCTTCGGAGGAGTCCTTCTACGGTTCCTGATCCACATTATCGCTCTACAAAGGCATCAAACACCTGAGCCAACCTACCTGTTCCCAATTCCAGGACTGCTGTGTTCCTGGTTTGGCCATAAAAGGTCCTGAGCTCCTCCTGTCTCTGGTCACGCCAGTATGGTCAGAGAGTTGTAGGTCCAGGATCCTATGATCCCTAGCTTCAATGACAGATACTCAACATCAGCTGCTGATTTCTAGACTCCTAGAGATGGTACAGTTACTGGGTTTTTTTTCTTTGTTTTATCTTTTAGTTATAGTCCATTGCCAAGGGTTGGGGGATGGGGAGGGGGGTGGGCTTCATGCCCATCTTTTGGGGCAACCACATTGCTTTTTCATGGTTTATGTTTTATTCTTCCTCTTTCCCAGACATTGTTAGCTTTCCCTAATAAATTCCCTGTTTGTTGTCTTTCTTTAAATCTGTTACATACCTGCAGGGAAGCAGGTGCATTTATTTACTCCCCAGGTGATAGATCCTGGAACACCAGTCCAAGAACCAGGCCACTGGTACTTGTAACAATGGGGATGCCAAGCTGCTGCCCGCCAAAGAGATTCCCAGGATGCAACTTGTGGCAGGAAGTGATGCAGGGGATGTAGTAGAAGCTGATGCTTAAAAACCTTTAGGGGGGGCTGGGTTTCCCTACCACAAACCACTAGATGTGGCTGCTGTTTGCTATCAGTCCGCCCAGGGGCTCAGGGACCATAGACTGTGTGTTTGTTCTGCCCCACCCATGGGCTATAGACTGATTGCTGTTCTGCCCTGCTCCAGAGGCTGATTCCCCAATTCCTACTCTCTGCCCCAACCAAGAGGCTTAGGTGCTATAGACTAATTGTTTGCCCTGCCCCACCATGGGGCTATAGACTGATTGCTGAGCCATCTCACCCAGACAGCCAGAACATGGCGGTGGGTGGAGCCTTCATTAGAGGAGGCTAGTTCCCAGCTCTGCCCCTTCCATCCATGCCCCACCTCTGCAGCTAGAGCCCCAAGCATGACCCCCACACCTGGAGGAGTCCCGAGTGCCCCCCCTTAGCTGGAGGAAGCCTGGGCCAACTGAAGCCCCAAGCCTTCCCCCACCTGGCCGGAGGAGCCCTGAGCCAGCTGTGCTACTGAGCCAAGCTGCTGCAGGGAAAAACCTCTCACTCTTGTCCGAAGAAGCTTTTCATATGCCCTATTCAGGTTCCAGGGTTTCTGAAGAGGCAGTATTTGCTACTCAGCTTCCTGGGTTAATCAGTAATCTCTCTGGAGTCCAGCGAGAATAGTGATGAACTCAGGAAGCTGAATAGCACATACCGTTTCCTCAGATGCCTTGGAACCTGCATGGGTCATAATAAAACAAACATTCCCCCCCCCCAAACCCTGTAACCTGGGGTCTGGTGGCTGCAGCAGTGCCAGGGGAGGAAGAGCCTCCCCTGGCCTATTATACTTGCTGCCCATGGGCTAGAACCCCAATTACTACTGTCTGCCCCAGCCAGGGGGCTTGGGTGACCATAGACTATTTGTTTGCCCACCCCTGCCGCAGGGTTACCATCCTACCCAGAGGGCCAGAACTTCAACTCTTGTTGTTGGCCCCAGCCTGGAGACTCAGGGGCTACTGAATGTTTATTTGCTCATCCCCGCCGGGGTCCGGAGCCCATCATACTGCAGTTATCTCATCAAACAGGGAATCCTGACAACTGAGTGCTAGGGTGTGCCAACCCCACAGTGGGCCAGCAGGGGCTGCCCAGCCTGACAACAGAGCCCCCTGTCACAGCCTCAGCCAGAAGACCATCCTTTCTCTCTAGCTTTAGCTTCAGATGTACATATAGCATTATAAGTAGCTAGCAATATGGGGTATGAGTGGTAGCAAGAATATAGAGAGAGGCAAAGGAAGAGAGGTTACTTCACAAGCCCAGAAACTAATGTGGGGAGGACCAATAGGTGACAATTGTAATACAAGTTCTGATCTTAGTTCGAGTCTTCACAGTGGTGGTTGTACAGGTAAAGGGTCTTCAACAGTGATATTCAGTTGCACTGATGACCGTATTTTAGTGTACATTTACATTGTACTGTTGATAAGACAAGACATTGTATTGGCTGTGGTGGCAAAATGGATGTGACAGCAGTATTAGTAGGTGACATAAAGGGGGTGGCAATGTCAGATGGGACACTTGTTTATATGGGGCCTGACTGTGCATCCTAATTGTATTTGAGCTAGTTTCTTCTCTGCTCACTTCTGTTCTTGAACTACAGAATATTTAAAGGTTCTGCTTATTTTGCTTTTTTTAAAAGAGCATTAAGAGCCATGATCTGTGCCTGTCATTACCGCTTTCTTCACTTGTCAGACTTGTTGCCAGCGATCCACCAATTGCTTGGTTTTTTAGTGAATTTAGTGGCTGATGGCAGTGTAAACTGGAGACCTGTATTTATCTACTGAGCAAGTCCAGCATATAGTTTCTCATTGCAAACTTCTCAATACACTTCACCACCAATGTGCATCAGCCCAGGCTTGGAGGGTCCATCTCAAGGTGGAAGAGGGTAGTTTACTCTCCAGCTTATTCATCTGGCCACCTATATTAGAGGAGACTCAGACTTCTATGATCAAAGACTGCTGTTTCCTAAGCCTCAGATGGTGGTGGTGGTGATGTTTTAATAAGATTGGAAATGGTGTACAAAATCAAATATAAGTATCAGTTTTTAAAAGAGTTTCAGTGAAAGCAGGATTTAAAAAAAATTAAATATTCTCTGACAATGCTATAAATGCTATTGCTTTATTTTGGAAGTCTATTCCAGAGATTGAAAAATGGATGCGTCAGTTAAAAGCAACAGCAGTGCTGGAGAAGATGACTGTTAATTTTAAGAACTGGAGAGAAAAATAGAATAGAATTAATTTTGAAACTACTTAAAGTATCAAGAGACTTCAGCTTCAGCTGAACTTTTCTGTGGTAAACCTGTAGCCTCAATGGATTTTATCTGTAGTGACTGTTAGACCATTTCTTCTTTTTGAAGAGATCCCTACAATAGCCTCTCAAACACTACAAGACCAATGTTTTCCTGGATATTTGACTGAAGTGTGTTGAATTGCTCCATCCTAAGCATTCCATGAAATAGTTTTGCAGAAAAAAGATCATTTCCCTACAGTGTGGAATCTCCAACAATAATAGATAAGAGCAAGGAAATAAAACTGATTGGTTTAGTCTCATTTTCCAGACTGACTGTACTATGGGGTAGAGGGGGAAAGTAGTTGAAAATAATATTTTTAAATTTAGTTTTAATAATCTAAGGTCTTGCTGTTATTTCTCTACACAGTGAGTAGCACAATGTGGGCCCTGATCCTTGATGCTACTGTAATACAAATAATAAATGATGATGGTCTAAAATATAATAAAAGTAGCTTATTACAAGCTATGGGACATATGTAATCTGCTATTCTTTGTCTGGTGGAAGGAACACTACTGAATTCTTGAGCACCATTTTGTGAGACTTAATTCACATTTGAACAGTTAGTGAGTTTTCTTCCACCAATACATATAAATAGAATGAACCTGTTGTTTTTTTTAAAATAAGTACATAAGAACATAAGAATGGCCCCACTGGGTCAGATCAAGGGTTCATCTAGCCCAGTATCCTGTCTTCCGACAGTGGCCAGTGCCAGGTGTCCCAGAGGGAATGAACAGAACAGGTAATCATCAAGTGATTACCTGTCGCTCATTCCCAGCTTCTGACAAACAGAGGCTAGGGACACCATTCCTGCCCATCCTGGCTAATAGCCATTGATGGACCTATCCTCCATGAATGTATCTAGTTCTTTTTTGAACCCTGTTATGCTCTTGGCCTTCACAACATCCTCTGGCAAGGAGTTCCACAGGTTGACTGTGCATTGTGTGAAGAAATACTTCCTTTTATTTGTTTTAAACCTGTTGCCTATTAATTTCATTTGGTGACCCCTAGTTCTTGTGTTGTGAGAAGTAGTAAACAACACTTCCTTATCTACTTTCTCTACACCAGTCATGATTTTATAGACCTCAATCATATCTCTCCTTAGCCATCTCTTTTCCAACCTGAAAAATCCGAGTCTTATTAATCTCTTCTTATACAGAAGCTGTTTCATACCCCTAATCATTTTTGTTGCCCTTTTCTGAACCTTTTCCAGTTCCAATATATCTTTTTTGAGATGGGGCGACCACATCTACACACAGTATTCAAGATGTGGGCATACCATGGATTTATATAGAGGCAACATGATATTTTCTGTCCTATTATCTATCCCTTTCTTAATTATTCCGAGCATTCTGTTCGCTTTTTTGACTGCCGCTGCACATTGAGTGGATATTTTCAGATAACTATCCACAATGACTCCAAGATCTCTTCCTTGAGTGGTAACAGCTAATTTAGACCCCATCATTTTATATGTATAGTTGGGATTATGCTTTCCAATGTGCATCAATGTTAAATTTCATCTTCCATTGTGTTGCCCAGTCACCCAGTTTTGAGAGATCCTTTTGCAGTGTTTTGCAGCCTGCCTGAGTCTTAACTATCTTTGTAACCCCCATTCTGCTCACTGTTCCAGTATGAGGTTATTCAAGATAGGGGAAGTCTGCCTTGTGGCTTTTATACAACTTTGGGAAACTAGGCCTGAGGGTCCTCAATGTGCTCTGCATTGTGTGTCAGTGTATGTTCACCCCAGACCGGACCCACTCAGACAAACCATCAGGAACTATTACTAGAGAAAATTCTCCAGTCTCTACTTTGTATTTCTGATCTCTATTCTCAAATAAGCAGAAGTCACTCCACTCTGAGATGGATGCTGTGGACCCTGAGCATGCTCAGTAAGGATTTAGGATTCTACTAAATTCTACCAGCTGCCAGGAACAATGTCTGAGTCCAGAGGCTGTGTCTGAGAAGGAGAGAGGTGTGCAGGAAGAGCTGTTGAAGCCAGCAAGAGAAGCCAAAGAAAAACTGCTGCAGAAAGAAAAAAGAAAGCTTGAGCAGAGCTGACTGACCAGGAACTGAACAGCAGCAGCAGTGATTTTTGAAAGAAAGCAGCAACGGACTTATAGAGTAAGCTTAATAGTCTTTTAATTATAATTTAGTATAGATATAGGATAGTACAGTATATAGGATTAGTATGTGTATGCTTGAAGAGTGTGTGTTAATTATATTTTACTTTAAAGCAATTTAAGATCTGCCATCAGCAATTTGTTGGAAACTGGCCGCTTGCAACAAATTGCTTTGCTTAGAATCATTTAAACTATACGCTATTGTAGTTTAAGTGCTCTTTAACTTGCAATAAGGGATTTGTATCTCAGGGATTTTGTGCCTTGTTTAGGATTTTTAGATCATATTGTAATAGGGATTATTAGTTACTTTAATAAAGAAAATACTTGGTTTTGGAAAGAATACTGCATGTGTCAATTACTTTATTGGAAGGTTCTATCCGTGTCATTTCGTGTTTTCCTTAGCACCCCGAACTTTTACCTTGAGGAGACCAGACTCATGTGGCAATAGGCAGGTAGAGCAGCGCCCCAAATCCATTTTTCAGGCTAACAAAGTTTTAGTCTGTAAGGAAACGTAGAACAGATTACAGTCGAGCAGTCTCCTGCTGGGAGGGCAGGGGATACTTCCCAGCAGGAACCAGGAAATTCTGACATGCAGCAGCTTGTATTCCACATCTCTACTTTCACTGACCACAAACTGGGGGCAGGCCAGCCAAACCCAAGGCTCCAAACTGAATCCATGCTTCTTGGTTCTCTTGTGTGGCAGCCTCCCTACTGTGTGCAAACAAATTAAACTTCCCCATCTGAGTTATGGCACCAAAGCTAAAAACAATGTACCCCTCCTTCTGTTCAGCAACCCACTATGAGATTGTCCAAGCTTGGGTGAGCCTGTCTCGTGGCTTTTACACAGCTGTGGGGAGCAGGTCTGAGGTACCTCAATGTGCTCTGTGTTGTGTGCCAGTGTGTATCCACGTCAGACCAGACCCACTCAGACAAACCACCAGGAACAAAGTTTTATTCTGCAAGGAAGCAGAAAACAGGATTACAGTCCAGCTGCCTCCTCTCTGCTTGCCTCATGCTTCCAACTTCAGTCAGTGCTAAAACTTCCAGGTGTGTGGGGGCAGGGAAGGAGATACTTCTGGGAAGGAATCAGGAAGTTCCCCTGACATATAGCATGTTGTAGTCCATAATTGTAGTTCCTGCTGCTGCTGAAGTACATTGGACCAAGGGCTACACAAGCATAGGATAGTAGATAGATAAAAGATCACTTGGCTTCTCTTTGGCCAAATCCTGATGCTGGCCTTGTTGTAGGGATAGAATTCATAGGATTGTGGAAGGGAAACAAAATTCCAAGAGCCAGAATTCAAGAATTCCCTGCTCCTTCACCACAAATTGCTAATATGGCAGTAGGGGCTTTGAGGAGTGGTGGTGTTAGGAAAGGCAGTAACCCCTACAGTGGTTTAGTGTTTGGTGGCAGGATTCCCTCAGCTCAGTGGCAGCTAGAGCTAGTGAAGGTGCCATGTTTCTTAAAGCCTGAAGATATGGTTGGTGGTTCCTAAACAGCTGAAAAATCATCCTATTCCCAGGGTGGTGGTGGTAGGAGTGGCACAGTTCCCAGAACTTGCCCACCCATGAGTTTTGTCTCCCTTCCCAGGCCCTCATCTTTCCCACTTGGTTGCTCTTCTGGGTTGTAACCCAAGGGCATCAGTAGCCTCCAGGGGGAAGAGAGGTGGACATGAAGAAGTATAGTCTGAGGCCAGAAAGATCATTTATATGAGCTTCCCACTCCCTTCAGCATCTCTGCACTTCTTTTCTGTGTAATAGTTCTGTGGTCACTCATCACCCATTCTCTTGCTGGCCTAACCATTTTCAGAGTTGATAAGGATATTATTACTTTGATTTAAGGGTGCTCGTGGGCTAACACACTCTATTCCCATGGAAGAGAAGGTCAGGAAACTACTTGTAATACTAGCTGTAAATATTTTTGTAAAACTTGATATGATAAAATGGGATTCTAAAGCAGAACAGAATTAACTGGATTACTCTTTAATGTCACACAATGAATGATGACTGCGCTTATGTAATTTTAAGTGATGTTTCCTTCTGAAGCACAGCAACTTGGGCCTGGTGTGGGTGCCTAATGAAGACAAATAGTTCTTCAATCAAATTTCTTGGTAGTAAATGCTCAGGCATGCAATCCTCTTATCCCTGCAAAACAAACCAATCCAAACTTCCCAAACAGAAAACAAAAATTTGTGTTTGTCTATTTCCCTCAGGCACTTTCTTCCATGCCACCCTTATGCCCAGCCACCCTTCTCAAACCAATTAACAAAGTGACCACCATGTCCTCCTTCATAACCCTTCTCCAAATCCACTTCTATCATAATGGCTATGGTAAATTGGCAGCTGTAACTGCTTTAATGAATCTTTCATTGTTAAGATTTTCTGTTTGCTTATAGTTATAAAAACCCAAACACCCCTCAAATTCTGCACTTGGTTTGCCTATGTAACTCTTTTCCTATTACTGTTACATTAGTTTTCCATCCTCCATCCTCTCCATTGTTTGCTACTCCTACATATTTGCATTATGGCTTCACTTAAACTGAAAACTCTTCAGGGCACAGACTCTCACTATGTGACAAATTCTCTGCTATGGCCAAGATCTATTGGTGCAGCAGGGTTGGGAGCCACTAGAGAGCCAGTTATAACAACCTGTTCTCTGCTCAGTTTGGCCCCAACACAAATTAGAGCAGCCTGGGGGCTGTTCTAACCTATATCATCTGGTGGTAGTCTCAAATGGACTGTGTATTAGCTGAGAATAGCTGGAGGTCAGCACTGCTCCAGCAACATACTCTATGCTGGGGCCTGGAGGCAGGGGCAATGTAGGAGCTCGCTATGTTGGCTTTATGCCAACTGAGAGCTTGCCCACATTAGGGAAATTCTCATCTGGTCAGATATGAACAGATTTGTCCCCTGTGCATTGCTGGAATGGGGAGAAACCCTGTTCATCTAGTGCTTAGCATAATGGATCCCCAAGCCTAATTGATGCCTCTGGATAGTACTTGAATTCTTCTAACGAATAATAAAAAAATTGAAACTCAGTAACTTTTTAAAAATAAATTGATTTTAAAGGAGCTCTTGTGAAAGACACATTAATTTGACTATTGGTACATTTGACAGCAGCCAACAATTGGCACAGCACTACAGTACTTTCCTTATCTTCTATGGACAATATGGTTCCCCTAATTCCTGTTCTAGGCTTTCCTCTGGCTATACTTTCTTTTATAACTTTTGGAGCAAAATTGTCTCTGGGTCTCAAATAGTTTGTGTTTTTGTAAGGTGAAAGTGTCATATTTTATTTCTTCATTCATTTCTGTACAGCATGATCCTAGTGCAGCAAAACTATTCATTTTCAGCTTGTTTCCAGGGAGGTTTCTCTTTTACATAATTCTACTCCTTCATGTCTCTCTGGTAAACACAATGGAACAGTTACTGCAACCCTTAAACGAGTAAAATGTCTATTGACTTCAATGGGAATTCTGTTTCGTCTAGGACTACACAATTTGGCCCAAAGCTACTAATCTCAAGACTCTATCATTTATTTTATTGGCTCTGACTGTGATTAATGTGTCAACTGTCACAATATTTGGTGCTTTTGCTTAAAACTCCAGGTCTTGGAGTCATGTGATTATGATAAACTGTAAGCTTTGTAAATTTTCTGGCGCTAATGGTTGTGAGAAAAGCTTGAAAGGCTTAAAAGTCTGAAGGCAAATAAACACTGTTTTTTAAAAATATAATGCTTGGACTAACCATACTGTGAGAGCTGTGACCGAGCTTCCAAGTCCACTGTAGCGCTGCACACCCTGAATTTATTTCCTTTCCTTTCTAATATATTGAACCAATAAAACAGGTGATGGGGTCTGATCCTTAGCTGTACATGGGTCAATAGGCAAAAGTGGCTTTATGCAGCCACCTTTCTGTCTCATCCAACCCATGGGCCAGTCTGGAATGCTGCTCATTCTGTCAGTCAGGAATAGCCCCTTCATGCTCCCACCCTCTCCTTAGCCTGCCTTGGCATGTCTCCTGTGTGTGTGAGGGCGAGAGGTGGAGGAAGAGTGGATGGCATAAAACCTACAAAAGGGGAATCCCAAGCTGGCCTTTTAGGGCCATGGAAAAGGGACTTAACCAAGGGTGAGGACCTATATCACTATTTCATCACTTAAAAGAGAAGTGTACATGCAGCTGTGTCAGATTAGTAGCCTCACTCCAAACTTTTTAAGTTGGACATTAAAGAACCACTGTGAACGGTAGGAATGTATCAAAATTTGCAAGAAGCAACTCAACAAAGGCGCTCCTTTTTGGTGCAAACCAAAGTGGCTGCAATGCTTAAAACATACACAGAAAAATAAGGTGCCAAAAAGTGTTCCCAAGAGTTTGTATTACCTTAATTACTGGTTTAAGAAGGTATTGCCTGTATTCTTGGTGTTTTGGAGTAAATTTTCAAGCTGATGTGTGGGAGGTAATCCTGGAAATGAATAAGACTTTTGCATATATCTATCATGCAAGATGTTCTAAAAATATGCTTCATTGAGGTTCACTGTTCAGAAATATTACTCTTTTCAGGTCTATTTTCATGAACAATTTAAATGATTTATAATGGTTTCTTTTTAAAAAACCTATTCTCTATTACTATCATACATCTTGTGGTGGAGGATAATTTATCTGAAGCTTCCAATTAATTATTTTAATGTGTCAGTCTATAGAAAACTCAGAACAGCTTTGCAGAAATAACAGAGCAAGGGTTAAAACAGAGGTGGGTTCATCATTATCAAATGCACATAGCCAGAGTGACCACACTTGACAGCATAGTATCAAGCACTGTACAGTGAAGTTCCTAGATCTGGCTCAATTCTGCAAATCCACAAATCTTTAGGGTGGCCCCATGGGCAGTGCCAAATAGGATCAGGGCATGAATCCTTCACACGTTGATGAAGAGAGCATGATGTGCTAGGGTGTCTTTGTCCCTCCTGGTGACATAGCCAAAGAACATGCAATGCTGCTTTTGAATGTAGTGAGCAATTGGAGAAAGTCCAGATCTTTGCAAGATTGTGACATTTTGCACAAAGTCAAACCACTTTATGCTCAGGATTTGGCGCTGACAGTGCATATGGAATTTCCTCCAGCTGCTCCAAGTCTGCCTGAAAGAGGCCCCAGGTTTCTGACCGGTATAGGAATACAGGCAGTACACAGGTTTGATAGATCCTGAATTTTGTTTCAGAACAGAGACATTTTTGTATCCATAGGTGAGACATGGACTTCGTGCAGGAGGTGGCAAGACCTATTCATTGGAGGATATCCCGTTTTCTGTGACAGTTTGAACTCTGCTTGCAGCCTAGGTAGATGAAGGCTTCAGCGCTCTTCATGATGCTCAACCCAATCTGTACCGGGGGTTCAGGTGGCCCAGCTCCAAGGTTCTAGATCTTGGTCTTCTGCCATGAGATATTCAACTCCATAGTGTGGATGGTCTCTCGGAAACCTTGAGGGGCAGGGCAGAAATTCTCTGGTTTCTCCACAAGCAAAGCAGCATTGTCGGTATATGGTTGGTCTTGGTTGGTGAACCATTCTTGACCAACCTTGATTCTGATGTCTGGCATTGTAAGTTCTAATATCCATCTAATAGCCCATCAGAATAGTGCCAGGAGGAGAATATATTCCTGCTGCATATCTGAGTTTGTGTAGAAATGTGGCAAAAGCCATGAACCAATATGCACTCTCACAACAGTACCAGTGTGAAGATGGCACACCAGATTTAGCAGAACATCTGGAATGACAACTCTTTTCATTGCAAACAAAAGCACTGACCTGTCAAAGGAATCCAAAGCCGCTTTGATGTCGATATATGTCACATGAAGTAGGCAGTTAAATTCTCAGTGCAGCTCAGCCACAAGCCAGAGGCTAAGTATGGTGTCTGTTGTTGACCGCCAGGGAGTGAAACCTGATTGCTGTGGATGATGAGGTCTATTAAGGCAAAATTGCATCCTATCAAACTGAATATGAGTGAAGACCTTTCCAGGGACTGATAGCAATGAGATCAGTCTATAGCTGTCACACTTTTTGTGAGATCCTTTACCCTTGTACAGGTACACTATGATGCCATCTTTCCATTCTGCTGGTACCCTGCCTGATATCCACACTTTTAAAAACAGTCCATGCAGGCCAGTGCTCACTGATTTCAAGGCACCTTTGAGCAGCTCAGGTGGAATACCATCAGGTCCAGCAACAAGTCCATTCGGTAACTTTTTGATGGCTTTTCATACTTCCTTGAGTGATGCAGTATCAGTGTGTCTCTCTGGGTCTGTAGCTGTACAGTTTGCCAGGTCATATAGCTCTGGACAGTCATCTGCATGCTTTCATAATGTATTTTCCATCTATCTGGGACCATGTCTATTGATGAGCAGGGAGAGCCCTCTGGTCTCATGATGGGAATGCTAGTAGGCTGTTTATGGCTGCCTGCCAGGTCTGTGAGAGCAGGATTCAGATTGTTATGCTTTAGGCTGTCCTCTGCTTCATCAACTAGGGAGTTGATGTAGATCTCACAGTCACATTTTGCCATGATCCGGAAAATACCTTTCACCTATTTACATTCTTGGACATCTCCCTACTTGCATACTTCTTTATATTATATTATTATATTATATTATTGCTATATATCAAAGTCCTCCTCAGAAAGCCAAGGTTTCTTGCATGACTGTTTGAAGCCAATTGTTTCAGTGGTAGCCTGTGATATAATGTTACACTTACCACTCCAGGTGATCTCCACATTGTCCAAGAAGGTACCAAGATTACCTATAAAAGAAAAGGAGTACTTGTGAGCTACAGCTCACGAAAGCTTATGCTCAAATAAATTGGTTAGTCTCTAAGGTGCCACAAGTACTCCTTTTCTTTTTGCGAATACAGACTAACATGGCTGTTACTCTGAAAGATTACCTATGTGATCTTCAGTAACTTGTATGTATTTCATGGCTTCAAGAAGATCCTCAGAAAGAGGCTAGGCATGGTATTGTTGGTGGACATCTAACTTGCCTGGGGTCCAAGACACAGCCAAAGAACATACAACATGGCCAACCTCATCTCAGACCTTGGGAGACTGATACTTCTGGATCTCAATGAGAAATATCAAATGGAGTGTACTGTATTTTTTTTCCTAATAGTTTCTTGGTTTTCTTGGGACATGAGGCAGTGATGCTGCCAGACCAGGTGCCAGCTTTTGCCAACTCTTTAGGCCTCAGCCAAGCACTGACCATTTCATTCAGTCCAACTCACCTGTATGTTAATATGGTTATGATGAGTATTTGACTTAAAACATGGGTTTAAACTTTATGAAATTATTGTAAGTTGCTACAAGTATTAATGCTACCTATAAAGTGTGTATCCCATGCTATAAGGTAATATTAATTTTTTTGCTTTATCAGTGGTGCTGGAACATTTTAAATAGGGTGCTGAAAGCCAGCCCCCTTACCCCTGTCCACCCCCAGCCCCCTGAGCTGAGGCCAGGAGCAAAGCCCCAGGCACTTGGGGCTGGCAGCTGGGAGTCCAGGGGTGCTCCTGCACCTCTAGTTCCCATGCCTATATGCTTTATAAGTGTAAAATATGTTTGTTCGGGATTATGTAACTCACCAATAAGAACAAATTTTACCTTGTGCAAAATGGTAAATCCCCATGAAAAGTATTACCTCTTGCCCCTCAGGAAGGACTGTCAAAACTAAATGGGCCATTGTGGGACATCACAATACAAAGACCTTGCTAATTGCCCCTGCATATCCATGAGGAGGCTACGTACAAAAGGCCTCGTCCCATCAGCTTGAATTCTGGAAGAAGGAAATAACGATAGTGGGCAAGAAAATTTTTCACCTCTTTTGCTGTTTGGGCTCCCACAAGGCTCTAACTACCAAATAGAAGTAGAGATCCCAAGGGTCAACCTGGCTTAGCCCTAAAAGACATTCAGCGCTAAAATATTGCCACAACTCTTTTGGAACCATAGACTGTAACTCATTTGTGTTTATAAATTTGCCTTCTTTAACCTGTAAATAACTCTCTTGTTTCTTTTTGCAAGTTAAGAAATCCTTAGCGTACTATGGGATTGGCTACAAGCATCTTTGGTGTGAGAGCTGAGGTACAGATTGACCTGGGGTAAGTGAACGGTCTCTTAGCACTGGAAGTAACCTGACTCTTTTGTGATCTTTGGTGGATAGCAACCACCTATCACTAAGTCCAACTTGCCTGGGTGTCAAGGTAGACTGGAATGCCCCAATGGGACTGCCTGTGACTGCATGGTAATACTTGTAGTGTTTCAGGAGTTCACATATCATTACAGAGCATACAAGAAGTTTGGGGTGTCCGACTTGCATTTTGACAGTCTACCATTGAGGTTGGCACTCACCATCATGAACCACTCCAGACAGCATGACAGGGGGCTACTAGCAATGATTCTGAGATGTGTGTGTAACACAGGACAATGGCATGTGCCTGGGCTTTTCTTATGTATATCAGACTGAAAATAAACATCATGAGTTAACTTTAGTTTTCTTCTTGGGTTTTTTTTTTGTGTGTGTCTCTTGGATTGTCACAACTATTTGCTCATCTAGAATTATCGTGTTCAGATTTTCCCTGTTGCAGCTGTGGGCCCACCCCCCAGCAACCGTCTGAAACGGATGATGTAGCTTTTCACTTTCCTGCTAACTTTGCCCCTAGTAAAGATGAGTCTGAATCAGAACCTCAAATGTGAGCCCTTCTCCTCTATAAGCTTCAGGGGGCAGTGCAGATTGGAGACATGGATCTAACCATGTCCCTACTGTCATTAGATCTGACCCAGATCCAAAGTGGATTTGACACAAGATGTGCACTGGAGCCTTTAAGGTTGGAACTCTTACGGTAATGATTGATGTTGCAAGATACCTGTTGTGATGGGGTGTTCACCCCGCACTTGCCATGAAAGGGTTAATGAAGGCAAAGAAAGAGACTAGTTAATCCAATGGGCCACAGCTGAGGGGAATCAGGTGGGAAGTAATCCCCTGAGTGAGTATGGGAGTCCAGCTGTGGAAGAATGAGCTGGGCTGGACTTATTAAGACAGGAAATTGGAAGCAGTATGGGCTTCTGGGAAAGGGCAGACACTCCCTGGCAAGCAGGAGGAGTGTTTGGAGACTACAGAGTGTGTGGGACGCAGTCACTCCCTGGGAAGAGGGAGGAGAGTCCGAGCAGTTCCTCAGTGTAGGAAGTGGCAGGGCACTCTGGAAGCTCAGGCAAGTCCTCAGCGCAGCAGCAATCCTCCTCGGCATCCCACTCCATCAGCGGGGAAGAAGCATCTGCCTCCCTTGCCAGCCCCCAGCCTGACTGAGCTGCAGGGCTCACCTTTTATACTTCTGCTTCCTGTCTTGCCCCTCAGCTTCTGGCAAGGCGAGGAGTGGACGGGGCTTTCCTGGCTTTACAACGAAAGGGGTTGGTTGTGGTCCCTCCTGGTCTATCTCTGAGGGAGGCCACCCCTCCTCACTACACATGTGTTCACACTATCTATCATTTATTTACAAATCTTTCGTATCGTAATTTACAAATATTACTACTGCTACTTAATATGCCCTTAATGTAAAAGTGATTGGAAAATATGTATGATGAGCATAATATACTAGGTGCCTGTGTGTTTCTGGGTGATATTTCAAGTGCTGGTTTTGAAATAAAGCCCTAAATGGCTTGGCACTTGCCTGTTTGAAAGACAGCTTCTCTCCTCGAGCCACACGACTGCCACAGCTGTAGTCAGAGGTGCACAAGCTGGACAACCATTGATTTTAAGACATACAGAGCTGGCAGTAGCATGTTCTCAATGTCCCTTGACTATGAAACAAACTTTTGCCTTTGGTCCAAAATAGTCAATGATCTTTGATCTTCAGGGCATGCTGCAAGGACTGTCTTTTTGCATACATGGCTAATGGGATGGAAGTTGGTGAAGAAAGTCCTGCCTATTGGGTTGTGTTGGGGATAGTGTTGCTGGAGTTTTTCCTGGGGTCTTGCTACTTGTTCTGCCTTTGTTGTATTGTTTCTTTAGATAATGTCAAAGAGGGCCAGAGTAGCAGAGGTGCCTTTTTGTGTGTTTATAAATTGTCTTTTGCTCTGTAAAGAGCAAAACAATATGAGGAAACCACAGAGATGCAGTTGGGTCCTAGATAACCATGGTTATTAAACAACTGAAAATACTCCAACTTGCAAGGCCTAATAACTTATATACTTCTGTTCTGAATGGTTTCTAGCAGCTTCTAAAACATAGAACACAGTGAGCTCTAATAGAGGGCTCATACGCTATTTAAAATGATACTATCCTATTCTTATACACTACATAAATAACAACTAATAACAATACCAAAGTACTTTTCGAAGGAGGTAAATATCTTTATAATGCACTGACGATACTACCAGGCCCATAGCCTGAGCATCATCTTTGACTCCTCCCTCTCTAGCTCCACCATCTCGGACTTTTCCCAGTCTTACCACTTTTTCCGCATTTCCTTTTTCTCGGTTCATATGTATTGGACAAGTGTTTTCTATACAGAAACAACTTATAACGCTAATCAAAACAACTGTTCCCTTTTAAGGTAGTATTGTGCCTATAGGGCTAAATAATGAGATGCTGAGTGCTCATCATCAATGGGAGTCAAAGGCATGCAGCATATCACTGGAGTGCTCAGCAGCTTGCGAGATCCAGGCATCTAGTAGAGTACCAGCCCATGTTTCTGGACCTGCGGAAAGCATTTCATTCATGGAGCTCAAGGGGAGCATGCTGTAGGCTAGAGTCTATTCCTGCTGCTAGTTCCAGCCTCAGTGTTTGTGTTCCAGGGAATGCAAGGACCAGCGGGGGTGGAGAGGCCTTCACATAGATGTTTTCATTTTTCTCTTGAGGAAGGCCAAATAATTTTTTTTGAAAATCCCATTGCTTTCATTTAATTTATGCTAGGCCATTTCATTTTCATTTATGCCAGGCAATTAACACATTTGTATATGAGAGGCATAATGATTTCTGACTTGAGTTGTGAATAAATCATTGTTGCATTATTTGATTTATTACTATGCAGGAGTGAATGCACATTGCTGCACAACTATAGCACCATCTAAGAAAGGACAACAACCTCGGCAGAGGTGAGCCATATGCCTGCCTGAATATGCTTGACTCAGGTGCCTGCTTATACAGTACTAAGCGTCCCCTCCACTCCCTTCCCCCTGCCAAAAAAAAGAGTGTGGGACTAATTATTTAAAGAGAATGGAAATCAGCAGCGTTTCCCTGTACTTAACTTTAAATTTGCTTTATACACAGTCAAAATAATTGAAATAAATGGCAATTGCTGCACCTGTGCAAATAAAACCAATATAAAATGATTTATAAAAATCCACTGAGCTCAGTGCATTTCTGGAAACATCTGTAAAGCACAAGAGGAAGAGCTCCCTTCATGTGGATTTTAAATCAACAAAGGCATTGGGTGTGGTTTCAGTTTTCAGATGAAAGGCAGTAGTAATTTACATTTATATATAAATATTAACACTGTGTGGGAGGCCAACCTGCATCACTCCCTGTGGCAACTGTTCCAATTAAAATGAACTCTTGTTAAAAGTTTTATCCTGGGCGGTGCTGAGTCCTCCACTGCCACTATACTGCTGCCCTAAGATCAACACACCTTAGATGGGCTCTAAAACACTGTCTAACTAGCAAGCATATCCACTACTTCAAAGGACTATGTGGCTCAATGAGTTGCTCACTAACCACCCATGAAATAAATCTACAGATCGTAAAATGTAGGTATTACTGGGTACCACCCACAACCCCCACTACATTCCAGAAAAGGAAGTAAATTATTAATGACACATTATACTTAGTAATGCCCTTGGGGTGGAGGGGAAGACAAATTTTGAACAGCATGCCTTACTAAGCAACCTTATTGTTGTAACCCTTGTCCCCCCCCCCTCCCCTCCCCCAGTTTTTGGTGTTTATAACCTTCCTGTCTGAATCTAGATTTAAGCTCTCTGAGGCAGGGACCATGTCATATCATCTTTTTGTGATGTGCCAAATGAATTCTGGGGGAATGAGAAATAATAACAACACAGGGCTGGATTGTCCCCTTTATATAATGGAACTCACAGGAAGGTTAGTAAATGATATAAAGTTCTGCTTGTGAAGTTTTTTCCATATTGTTCTTTTGGGTCGAGGGTTTGCCCCCTGCCTCTTCTCTTCCCGCCCAGTGGAATGAGCTCTGGATCTGCCTTCACTCGCCACTAACCCCTGGGCTCCTCAGGAGGCCCTGTGCCCCTGTACCAGCACGGGAGTTCTGCTCTTTCTCCTCCCTTCCCAGTGGACTGTCCCAACGGCTATGCCTACACTCACGTTCCATATTCTAGTCTGTAGAACAGGGGTCGGCAGCCTTGCAGAAGTGGTGTGCCGAGGCTTCATTTAGTCACTCTAATTTAAGGTTTTGTCTGCCAGTCATACGTTTTAATACATTGTAGTGTTTAGAAGGTCTCTCTCTATAAGTCTGTATTATGTAACTAAACTATTGTTGTACGTAAAGTGAACAAGGTTTTAAAAATGTTTAAGAAGCTTCATTTAAAATTCAATTAAAATGCAGATCTTATCAGTTTAGTGCAGTGGTTCTTCACCTGGGGTGCACGCACCCCCTGGGGGTGCAAGATGCCCTTTCTGGGGGTGTGAGCATGCAAGATTTTTTTAGAAGGTAAATCATGGAAAACACAAATTAAGCACAGGCACATAAGTACAACTACTTTGTTTCATCAAATCGATGTATTTATTAATATTATACATTTTTAATGATTACTGTAATATACAAACAAAGTTTAAGTTTTCAAGTTTTAAGCGAATTCTAGTGTAAATTTTGATACGGGGTGAGAGAACATATTTTGAGAACTCCAGACCAGAAGCAGGCTGAACAGGGCCAGTGGAGGGTATTAAATTGCTCCCCACAGGAATGTGCTACTTACGGTGTACTACTGATGGCGGCCAGTCCTGGTGCGCTGAGCGGCATGGTAAGGGGACAGGGAACAGGGGTGGTTGGATAGGCGTGGGAGTCCCGGGAGACCTGTCGGGAGTGTGGATGGGGTCGAGGCAGTCAGGGGACAGGGAGCAGGGGGGCTTGGATAGGGGTGGGAGATCCCGGGAGGGGGCAGTCAGGAGACAAGGAGCAGAGGGGGTTGGATGGGTGGAGGGTTCTGAGGAGGGCAGTCAGGGCAGGGGGTCCCAGGAGGGAGTGGTCAGAGGACAAGGAGCAGGAGAAGGGGGGGCGTTGGATGGGTCAGGAGTTATGAGGGGGGCAGTCGGGGGCGGGAAGTGGGCTGGCTGTTTGGGGAGGCACAGCCTTCCCTACCCCAGTGTAGTGTTTTAAATTTCTCTCCATAGGAATGTGCTACTTACGGCGTACTCTTCGCGGCTGCCAGTCCTGGTGCACATTCCTACAGGGAGAAATTTAATCCACTAGACCAGTGGACAGAACCCCAGACTGGCAGTGGGCTGAGTGGCTCAGCCCACCGCCAGTCTGGGGTTCCGGCTGCCAGCCCCGCTCAGCCCGCTGCTGGCCCAGGGTTCCGTTCACCCAGGCCGGCAGTGGGCTGAGTGGGGGCGATGGCTGGGATCCCGGCTGGCAGCAGCGTGCCCGTAAAAATCGGCTCATATGCTCCCTTTGACATGCGTGCCGCAGGTTGCTGACCCTTGCTATAGAAGTTCTTGTCCTGTGCTCACTGCTGTAGTATGTGAATGACTTCTAGTTATGCATTAAGAAACCTGACTAACATCTCTCATGGATGTTTGTTCTCTCATCCTTTCCCTAGGGGTGAAGTGCGTGCAGTGGAGTGTTTTTTGTTTTAGAATTTTGAAAATAATAAACCCACTTTCCTATATATTTTTACACAAGGCCTTGCACTTAGAGTGGCAGGTCGTGAGTACTTTGCTACTATACGAGTTACAATCATAGAATATCAGGGTTCGAAGGGACCTCAGGAGGTCATCTAGTCCAACCCCCAGCTCAAAGCAGGACCAATCCCCAACTAAATCATCCCAGCCAGGGCTTTGTCAAGCCTGACCTTGAAAATATCTAAGGAAGGAGATTCCACCACCTCCCTAGGTAAACCATTCCAGTGTTTCACCACCCTTCTAGTGAAAAAGTTTTTCCTAATATCCAACCTAAACCTCCCCCACTGCAACTTGAGACCATTACTCCTTGTTCGGTCATCTGCTACCACTGAGAACAGTCTAGATCCATCCTCTTTGGAACCCCCTTTCAGGTAGTTGAAAGCAGCTATCAAATCCCCCCCTCATTCTTCTCTTCTGCAGACTAAACAATCCCAGTTCCCTCAGCCTCTCCTCATAAGTCATGTGTTCCAGTTCCCTAATCATTTTTGTTGCCCTCCGCTGGACTCTTTCCAATTTTTCCACATCCTTCTTGTAGTGTGGGACCCAAAACTGGACACAGTACTCCAGATGAGGCCTCACCAATGCTGAATAGAGGGGAATGATCACGTCCCTCGATTTGCTGGCAATACTCCTACTTATACAGCCCAAAATGCCGTTAGCCTTCTTGACAACAAGGGCACACTGTTGACTCATATCCAGCTTCTCATCCACTGTAACCCCTAGGTCCTTTTCTGCAGAACTGCTGCCAAGCCATTCGGTCCCTAGTCTGTAACGGTGCATGGGATTCTTCTGTCCTAACTGCACTTGTCCTTGTTGAACCTCATCAGATTTCTTTTGGCTCAATCCTCTAATTTGTCTAGGTCTCTCTGTCTATCCCTAGCCTCCAGCGTATCTACCACTTCTTCCAGTTTAGTGTCATCTGCAAACTTTCTGAGGGTGCAATCATTCCATCTTCCAGATCATTAATGAAAATATTTAACAAGACCGGCCCTGGGGGCACTCCGCTTGATTCCACAGTCTTGGGCTGGCCTCCAAGAAAGCTGTCTTTTGCACAGATAAGCGTTATTGTTATTTGTTTATATTATAATAGTGTGTAGGAGTCCCAGTCATGGACTGGGACCAAGATCCCATTGTGCTAGCTGTTGTACAAACACAGAACAAAAAGGCAGTCCCTGTCCCAAAGAGTTTTCAGTCTAAGAATAAGACAAGCAACAACAGATGGATAAAGACAGATGGGGGAGTACTAGGAAACAATGAGACAATATTGCACAGGGTAGCAGAAGAGGTATAACACAAAAGCAAAGTTAACAATGTGATGGTGGCAAACATCATGTTCCTTTTTTTAGTGGGGTGGGTTTACTTAGGAAGGGAAAGGGGATGAGGAGGATAGGTTGGGGAGGAAAGGTAGTGATGGAGTGAAGCTCAGATGAAGAGACTGCGAAGGAGAGGGAGGTGGAATTCCATTGTGTCAGAAGTGAAATTCATAGATTTCAAGCCCAGCAAGGACCATTGCGATCATCTAGTCCAGGGGTTCTCAAACTTCTTTGCACCGCAACCCCCCTTCTTACAATAAAGTTACTACCCTGGGGTCGGGGGTCAGAGCCCGAGCCCTGCCGCTCTGGGTGGGGGGGAAGAGGGCCACAGGCCAAGCCCTGCCACCCCAGGTGGGGCGAGAGGAGGCTGCAGCCCAAGCTCCATTGTCCCAGATGGGGCTGGAGCTCAGGCTTCATGTTCAGCCCTGGGTCCCTCCAAGCATTGGTCCATCTTGGTGGTACTGGTGTGGTCACATGGTGAAGGATAAGTTGAATCATAGAATCATAGAATATCAGGGTTGGAAGGGACCTCAGGAGGTCATCTAGTCCAACCCCCTGCTCAAAGCAGGACCAATCCCCAATTAAATCATCCCAGCCAGGGCTTTGTCAAGCCTGACCTTAAAAACTTCAAAGGAAGGAGATTCTACCACCTCCCTAGGTAACGCATTCTAGTGTTTCACCACCCTCCTAGTGAAAAAGTTTTTCCTAATATCCAACCTAAACCTCCCCCACTGCAACTTGAGACCATTACTCCTTGTCCTGTCCTCTTCCACCACTGAGAATAGTCTAGAACCATCCTCTCTGGAACCACCTCTCAGGTAGTTGAAAGCAGCTATCAAATCCCCCCTCATTCTCTTCTTCTCTTCTGCAGACTAAACAATCCCAGTTCCCTCAGCCTCTCCTCATAAGTCATGTGTTCCAGACCCCTAATCATTTTTGTTGCCCTTCGCTGGACTCTCTCCAATTTATCCACATCCTTCTTGTAGTGTGGGGCCCAAAACTGGACACAGTACTCCAGATAAGGCCTCACCAATGCCGAATAGAGGGGGACGGTCACATCCCTCGATCTGCTCGCTATGCCCCTACTTATACATCCCAAAATGCCATTGGCCTTCTTGGCAACAAGGGCACACTGCTGACTCATATCCAGCTTCTCGTCCACTGTCACCCCTAGGTCCTTTTCCGCAGAACTGCTGCCTAGCCATTCGGTCCCTAGTCTGTAGCGGTGCATTGGGTTCTTCCGTCCTAAGTGCAGGACACTGCACTTATCCTTATTGAACCTCATCAGATTTCTTTTGGCACAATCCTCCAATTTGTCTAGGTCCCTCTGTATCCTATCCCTGCCCTCCAGCGTATCTACCACTCCTCCCAGTTTAGTATCATCCGCAAATTTGCTGAGAGTGCAATCCACACCATCCTCCAGATCATTTATGAAGATATTGAACAAAACCGGCCCCAGGACCGACTCCTGGGGCACTCCACTTGACACCGGCTGCCAACTAGACATGGAGCCATTGATCACTACCCGTTGAGCCCGACAATCTAGCCAACTTTCTACCCACCTTATAGTGCATTCATCCAGCCCATACTTCTTTAACTTGCTGACAAGAATACTGTGGGAGACGGTGTCAAAAGCTTTGCTAAAGTCAAGAAACAATACATCCACTGCTTTCCCTTCATCCACAGAACCAGTAATCTCATCATAGAAGGTGATTAGATTAGTCAGGCATGACCTTCCCTTGGTGAATCCATGCTGACTGTTCCTGATCACTTTCCTCTCATGTACGTGCTTCAGGATTGATTCTTTGAGGACCTGCTCCATGATTTTTCCAGGGACTGAGGTGAGGCTGACTGGCCTGTAGTTCCCAGGATCCTCCTTCTTCCCTTTTTTAAAGATTGGCACTACATTAGCCTTTTTCCAGTCATCCGGGACTTCCCCCGTTCGCCATGAGTTTTCAAAGATAATGGCCAATGGCTCTGCAATCACAGCCGCCAATTCCTTGAGCACTCTCGGATGCAACTCGTCCGGCCCTGTGGACTTGTGCACATCCAGCTTTTCTAAATAGTCCCTAATCACCTCTTTCTCCACAGAGGGCTGGCCATCTACTCCCCATGCTGTGATGCCCAGTGCAGCAGTCTGGGAGCTGACCTTTTTCGTGAAGACAGAGGCAAAAAAAGCATTGAGTACATTAGCTTTTTCCACATCCTTTGTCACTAGGTTGCCTCCCTCATTCATTAAGGGGCCCACACTTTCCTTGGCTTTCTTCTTGTTGCCAACATACCTGAAGAAACCCTTCTTGTTACTCTTGACATCTCTTGCTAGCTGCAGCTCCAGGTGCGATTTGGCCCTCCTGATTTCATTCCTATATGCCCGAGCAAATATTTTTATACTCTTCCCTGGTCATATGTCCAACCTTCCACTTCTTGTAAGCTTCTTTTTTATGTTTAAGATCTGCTAGGATTTCACCGTTAAGCCAAGCTGGTCGCCTGCCATATTTACTATTCTTTCGACTCATCGGGATGGTTTGTCCCTGTAACCTCAACAGGGTTTCCTTGAAATACAGCCAGCTCTCCTGGACTTCTTTCCCCTTCATGTTAGTCCCCCAGGGGATCCTACCCATCTGTTCCCTGATGGAGTCGAAGTCTGCTTTCCTGAAGTCCAGGGTCCGTATCCTGCTGCTTACCTTTCTTCCCTGTGTCAGGATCCTGAACTCAACCAACTCATGGTCACTGCCTCCCAGATTCCCATCCACTTTTGCTTCCCTCACTAATTCTTCCCGGTTTGTGAGCAGCAGGTCAAGAAAAGCTCCCCCCCAGTTGGCTCCTCTAGCACTTGCACCAGGAAATTGTCCCCTACGCTTTCCAAAAACTTCCTGGATTGTCTATGCACCGCTGTATTGCTCTCCCAGCAGATATCAGGAAGATTAAAGTCACCCATGAGAACCAGGGTGTGTGATCTAGTAGCTTCTGCGAGTTGCCGGAAGAAAGCCTCATCCACCTCATCCCCCTGGTCTGGTGGTCTATAGCAGACTCCCACCACTACATCACTCTTGTTGCTCACACTTCTAAACTTAATCCAGAGACACTCAGGTTTTTCTGCAGTTTCGTACCGGAGCTCTGAGCAGTCATACTGCTCCCTTACATACACTGCTACTCCCCCACCTTTTCTGCCCTGCCTGTCCTTCCTGAACAGTTTATAACCATTCACGACAGTACTCCAGTCATGTGAGTTATCCCACCAAGTCTCTGTTATTCCAATCACGTCATAATTCCTTGACATCACCAGGACCTCCAGTTCTCCCTGCTTGTTTCCAAGGCTTTGTGCATTCGTATATAAGCACTTGAGATAACCTGCTGATTGTCCCTCATTCTCAGTATGAGGCAGGAGCCCTCCCCTCACAGATGTTCCTGCTTGTGCTTCCTCCCGGTATCCCGCTTTCCCACTTACCTCAGGGCTTTTGTCTCCTTCCCCCGGTGAACCTAGTTTAAAGCCCTCCTCACTAGGTTAGCCAGCCTGCTCGCAAAGATGCTCTTCCCTCTCTTTGTAAGGTGGAGCCCGTCTCTGCCTAGCACTCCTCCTTCATGGAACACCATTCCATGGTCAAAGAATCCAAAGCCTTCTCTCCGACACCACCTGTGTAGCCATTCGTTGACTTCCACGATTCGACGGCCCCTACCCAGGCCTTTTCCTTCCACGGGGAGGATGGACGAGAACACCACTTGCACCTCAAACTCCTTTATCCTTCTTCCCAGAGCCACGTAGTCTGCAGTGATCTGCTCAAGGTCATTCTTGGCAGTATCATTGGTGCCCACGTGGAGAAGCAGGAAGGGGTAGCGATCCGAGGGCTTGATGAGTCTCGGCAGTCTCTCCGTCACATCGCGAATCTTAGCCCCTGGCAAGCAGCAGACTTCTCAGTTTTCCCGGTCAGGGCAGCAGATAGATGACTCAGTCCCCCGGAGGAGAGAGTCCCCGACCACCACCACCCGCCTCCTTCTCTTGGGAGGGGTGGTCGTGGAACCCCCAATCTCAGGACAGTGCATCTCATGCCTTCCAACCAGCGGAGTCTCCTTCTGCTTTCTCCCCCTGGACGTATCATCTGGTCCACTCTCCGCAATGATACCTGTGGAGAGAACATGAAAGCGGTTAGTTACCTGTGTCTGCATTGCTGGAACCCGGACATTCCCCTTTCTTCTTCTGGAGGTCACATGTTGCCAAGCTTCTTCACTGGCCTCTTGGCTCCGCTGTCCAACCTGCTCTAAATCTTTAGAGCTTTGTGCTCATAGAAGCATATCCTGACTTTTGTCCAGAAAATCCTCAGATTCTCGTATGCAACGCAGGGTTGTTATCTGTTGCTCCAGACCTTCAATCTTCTCTTCCAATATGGAGACCAGCTTGCACTTTGTACAGACAAAGTTGCTTCTGTCCTGTGGAAGAAAGACAAACATGGCACATCCAGTGCAGGTCACAACAGCTGAACCCCCCCTTCCATATCACCTTCCTACTATGAGCTTCCTCAGAGAAGTTGGCAAGATGTACGCCTCACTGGGCTCACCCCAGGTGAACTCCCAGGCAAACTCCTGCTGTGTGCTGCTCTGCTGGTTCGCCGCCGCTCAGGTGGTTCACGAAGCTCTGGCTATTTTTAAACAGCCAGGCTTCCCTGAAACAAACAAACAGACAGCCCCAATGCCCGCCCCCTGCAGGCTACCAGCCAATCAGGCACTCGCTCAGGCTTTCACACCGCCCTCCCAGCAAACACACACTCGGATACTCACCAATCCCAGGCAAGTTGAGCTGTGTGTCATCTGTATATTGCCTGCTCTTGAGTCCATGTCATCTCACCAGTTTACCTAGCAGTTGCAAGTAGATTTTGAAAAGGACTAGAAGAGAGAAATTATCCTTGTTGGACTCCCTCAAGTGAAGGTCTAGGGCAGGGGCAGGCAAACTTTTTGGCCTGAGGGCAGCACTGTGTTTCAGAAATTGTATGGAGGGCCGGTTAGGGGAGGCTGTGCCGCCCCAAACAGCCAGGCATGGCCCAGCCCCCGCCCTCATCTGACCCCCCTCCCCCCGCTTCTCGCCCCCTGACGGCCCCCCCGGGACCCCTGCCTCATCCACCCCCCTTTTCATTACGGCCCCCCCCGGGACCCCTGCCTCATCCACCTCCCCGCTCTCTGTCCCCGACCACCCCCGACCCCCCACCCCTAACTGCCCTGCCACCCCATCCAACCCCCCCTCTCCTTCCTGACTGCCCTCATGGGACCCCTACCCCATCCAACCACCCCTTCTCCCTGACCGCCCCCGGAACCCCTGCCCCCATTCAAACCCCCTGCTCCCTGCTCTCTGACCGCCCCGACCCGTATCCACACCCCCAGCCCCTGCCCTGCCCTCTATCCAACCCCCTCCCTGCCCCCTTACCGTGCTGCCTGGAGCACCGGTGGCTGACGGCGCAGCTGCACCAGGAGAGGCAGCCACGCACCGTGCAGCACCGGGTCAGGCCGGGCTCTGCAGCTGCGCCGCCCCAGGAGCTCGCAGCCCCGCTGCCCAGAGCATTGTGCCGGTGTGCTGCGGGGGAGAGGGGACAGCAGGGGAGGGGCAGGGGGCTAGCCTTCCGGGCCAGGAGCTCAGGGGCCGGGCAGAATGGTCCCACAGGCTGGATGTGGCCCACGGGCCGTAGTTTGCCCACCTCTGGTCTAGGGGCAGAGGTGCAGTTTCCCATCACTACTGATTTGCTGCATCCCTCCAGGAAGGACTCGGACCATTTCAGTGCATTACCCTGGACCCCTGCTCTCTCTCTCTCTCAGGCAAGACAGCTCTACCTTATGGTCAACAGTGTTGAATGCTGAATACAAGGGCAGGAGGATGAGAATTGGATGTCTGTCTTCTATCCATTGATAGCAGGAGGTCATCCTTCAGTTCCACTAATGCATTTGCAGTTCAGTGTATCACACTGTGCAAGGTCTAGGATATTGGTTTCAATTAGATGAGATAGAAGTTGGCATTTGGCTAGTTTCTCTTTGATATTGCTCAGGAATGGGAGGTTTGACACTTGGTGGTAGTTAGCTAGTGTTGATGGGACTATTGTGTGTTTGAAGGAGGAAGGGAAGATTTCTTCTCTCAATGACAGGTTGGCTGTTTCAGTCAGAGGTGGCACCAATTGTTCATGACCCTCTTTCATGAGCCAGAAATGGCATGGGTGAGATTCACAAGTCTTGTGTCAGGACTCCTTTAGGGCAGTGGCTCTCAAACTTTATGCCCCCCTTCTTAGTGCCTGTAGTCCCTTTTCCCCCCTCCTGCCACACAATTACATATACAGCCACTCTGCCTACATATATAGCCACTCTGCTCACATCCTCCGAGAATACATTTTGCAACCTTCCCCCCATGCCCCAGTTTGAGAACCTCTGCTTTAGCATGTCCAAACTCCTAGATGAGTGAATGCAGGAAGGCTATTGGATGGCGGGTGAGGGTGGATCTGTGTTGTTTGAGAAGGCTTCCTTAATGTTTGAACTTTTCAGCGAAGTAGGATGATAATTCTCTGCACTGCTTGGTTCTGATGAAGGTTGTAGGCACTCAGCACTGATGAAGCAGTTTACTACCCTGGGTAGCTCTTTTGGGTGGGATTTGGCAACTTCAGTGGAGGCTGAAAGGAAGGTTCCCTTGATCAGTAATACAGCATAGGCGTGGAGGAATTAGTTATGTTTAATTCTCTTTGTATCAGCCTTTGTTTTCCTCCGTCAGTGCTCAGATTTCTGCCTCCTCTCTTCCTCTGGTACAGAGTGTCAGAAAACCAAGGAGATCTGTGTGGGTGACAGGGAGGAAGGGGTCCGCTGGGGGCCAATGTGACAATGGTTGAGGCTAGTGCACAATGGTGATTCATCAAGTCTTTGATTCCTCATCCTGTGGGTGGTTTTGTTTTCCTTCAACATGCTTTGGCATTTGTTGGAGTCCATCAGTCTTCATGATCAAATCAGAATCATGGGCCTTTCTTGTTGCATGGGAGTTCGAAGGTCTCCGACCACTGCCTTATTAAGACAGTGTCTGGTTTGTGATGTCCTCGATACTGATATCTCGGCCGACAATCGGGGTGACTGTCTGTATGGGTTGAACCAGGGATGACTTATGAAAGTCCTAGGGAAGCAAATGAGGAGATGAGTTTTCCAGTTTGTGCATTGCGGTCTTGTCATCCTGGAAGATTACAACATGCATATCAACAAGGCTGGGGTATTTTGCCACCACTGCTGACATGGTATCAGTGAGCTCCTTTATGACTCTTTTACCCTTGGTGGTCCATAAATGAGCATAAAACCTGTTATCTTTGGCTCTGGTTTCTACTGTCAGATGAATACAGTTGAATGAAGTTGTCTTCCCTGAGGCACCTCTTTGGCTTTGTTGTTTTAGAAAATGAATGCAGTTGCCACTTCCCTTTTGCAGGTGCTTCAGCACTCATGAGCTTGTGGATTGATTGTTGATGGCAGATAATCAGCTTCAATTTTAGTTTGTATTGTCTCCTTCTGGTCTGTGCCTAGGAAATATTCCTGTACAGTGTATAGATATTAGATATCTGGAATCTGGTTTCTTATGTCTGCTTTGTTTCCTTGGACAGTTTCTCCTGTTTGGACTAGGTGAATTAGTGGATTGGGCCATGGGATGACCTGAGTGGAGGAATGGTTGTTTAGATTGTCAAATGCCATGAAAAAAGCAGGTCTGTTGTATACCTTTTTGGAACTGTAAACAAGTTGAGTCCCGGCCTGTCACTCGGGGAATGAAACACCCTTTCAAAGTGTTTGCGCTGCTACACCAGTGCTCCCAGGGGCACTGAAGGAATTCTGGGGGATAATGTGCATTTTGCACCTAGGCCCAGGAGGAGCACTGTGGGAGAAAGTGCCTCATTAGGATGCAAAGGGATGCATTTTTTTGCTCCATTGTTCTCTGGTACGTTGGCCCCACTTCATGGACTGGGTCTGTGAGCAGGGTTTGCTGTTGTGCAGAGCCCTCATGTGGGCTGGACAAAGAGAGGGTTGGTGTAAAGAACAATATGGAGCATGGCATAAAGCCCTAGTCTGGCTCCAGGTGTCCAAAACTGAACTACAGATTTTGTTTTTGACACTTCAGTATGGGTGAATGACATCCTTGAGTTCTGTTTGGAGGCTCTCTGCACAAGTTGGATTTAGGAGGTGCAGTGGCATTATATTAGCCCTCCACGCAGTGGGAAATGTCACCCTATTAGCACATTTTTATTACTGTACTGTGACGGAGTGTACCCAGCCCTGCACTGGTTCAGCTGGGGTTAATCCTATCCTGTGGGCCGAGGAGGCCATGCATCCTAGGCTTTGGTGGGCATGCTCCAGCTGGAACCAGGATATAAAAGGCTGGGCTGACTACTGGAAGGAACAGAGGTGCACCGCAGGCTCCTGCGGAAGGACCATCAGCACTTCAGGATGTGGAGGCCAGCCAGCCAGTGACGACACATGACCCCCAGGTTCCTGATGCCACAGATGAAGGAGAGACTGTGGGAACCCCTAGATGGCAAGCTGTGGAGGAATGGAAAGGAAGTGACCCAGGGTAACTTAATGGGGAATCGATTGTAGAACCAGAGATCAGTTTCAACAGGATCTCTGCAGAGCTGTGGTGGGCAACCCTGCCATTGCCAGGGCCGTGGGTTGGGACCCAGTGGAGTAGGGAGGGCCGGGGTCCCCCTAGCAGGGCTGCCACCCACCACGAGGCGGCGGCCCACCCCTCCAACCCTATTGACTCTGGCCAGTAGGCCATCTAACTTTGACAGAGGGTGCAGCTATATGGACCTTGACCATTAGATCCCCGCAGCCCTGACCAAGAGGGCAGCTTTACGGACTCTGGCCTTTAGGCCACACAGCCCCGACTGGGATGGCGACCCCATTGACTTTGGCTGTTGAGCTGGCAGCCCAGCTCAGGAGGGCCATCTTGTTGACCCTAGACATTAGGTCAGTCATTCAAGTTAAGATTAAGGGCTAATCTGATGGTATCCAGTTTGCAAATTAATTCCAGTTCTGCAGCTTCACGTTGGAGTCTATCTTTGAAGTTTTTTTTGTTGAAGAATTGCCAATTTTAGGTCTGTTATTGAGTGACTAGAGAGATTGAAGTGTTCTTCTACTGGTTTTTTAATGTTATGATTCCTGATGTCAGATTTGTATCCATTCATTCTTTTGCATAGAGACGGTCCAGTTTGGCAAAGTACATGGCAATGTACATACCCACTACAAGACAGACCCAACAAAGAAAGTAACAGAACACCACTAGCCATCACCTACAGCCCACAACTAAAACCTATCCTGAACATCATCAAGGATCTACAATCTATCCTGAAGGACGATCCCTCACTCTCACAGACCTTGGGAAACAGGTCAGTCCTTGCTTATAGACAGCCCCGCAACCTGAAGCAAATACTCACCAGCAACTACACACCACACAACAAAAACACCAACCCAGGAACCAAACCCTGCAACAAACCACGGTGCCAACTCTGTCCACATATCTATTCAAGGGACACCATCATAGGACCTAACCACATCAGCCACACCATCAGGGGCTCTTTCACCTGCACATCTACCAATGTGATATATGCCATCATGTGCCAGCAATGCCTCTCTGCCATGTACATTGGCCAAACTGGACAGTCTCCACACAAAAGAATAAATGGACACAAATCTGACATCAGGAATCATAACATTCAAAAACCAGACGGAGAACACTTCAATCTCTCTGGTCATTCAGTAACAGACCTAAAAGTGGCAATTCTTCAACAAAAAAACTTCAAAAATAGACTCCAACATGAAGCTGCAGAACTGGAATTAATTTGCAAACTAGATACCATCAGATTAGGCCTGAATAAAGACTGGGAGTGGTTGGGTCATTAAAAAACCTAAAGCTAATTTGCCCAGTACTAATTTCTCCCTACCGTTACTCACACCTTCTTGTCAACTGTCTGTAATGGGCCACTCTCATTACCACTTCAAAAGTTATTTTTCCTCCCTTGGTATCCTGCTGTTAATTGATTTATCTTGTTAGACTGACCTCACACTTGGTAAGGCAACCCCCATCCTTTCATGTATTTATACCTGCTCCTGTATTTTTTCCACTCCATGCATCTGATGAAGTGGGTTCTCCATGAAAGCTTATGCCCAAATACTTTTGTTAGTCTCTAAGGTGCCATAAAGACTCCTTGTTGTTTTTGTTGATACAGACTAACGTGGCTACCACTCTGATAAATGACTAAGACAGCATGACATGCTATATATTGCTCTTGATTCATCAGAAGCATTGGAGGGGTGTGTGCATACACACACACTCACATTTAAATGCATTTGTATCCTGCCAGTTTTTCCCCTTTTGCTTGTTGAATAGATTATCAAAATGTTTTCTGATCAGAGAGATTATTTTCTCCTCAGTGAAATTGTGCAAGGGCTTTGTTAAATGCTGATGTATTCTTCTGTTTAAGGAAAGCTTTCAAAAATAGGGTCTAACATTTAAAAGGAAATATGATTCATCACAGAGGTTATGTGCTAGTGGTTATAGGAGGATCCCTGTTCTCTTCAAATGCAACTGCTAATGGGTTTTGCAGCAATCTAAAACCAAAGGCATTTCATACTTCTCCTATTGTGTTTACAGTAACTGGCAAACCAACTAAGGTCATGTTTGTTATTACAGCACCTGTGCTCATTGCAGAAAATAGTTACGATAACTGTCAGCCAGTGACTATTGAAGGAACTCTTGCACATGTTGCTTTTTGACTAAAGACTTAGGGTCAGATCTTTATTGGATGTAACTTGGTGTCACTCTGAAGTCAATAGAACTTTGCCAAGTTACACCAGCTAAGGATGTGGGGTGGCATTTTCAAAAGTGGCTAAGGGAGTTAGTTGCTCAGTTCCCACTAAAACTCCTGGATCTGGGCCTTAGTTTCTGTGCCTCAGTTACCCATCTGTAAAATGGGTATAATAGAATGTTCCTTACAAGGTTGTTGTGAGGCTAAATACATTAAGAAAACACTAGGGTGCTCAGATACTATGCTAATGGGGAGGCCATTTAAGTGTCACAGATATCTAAAAATGTACTGATCAACATCTCTCTTCCAATTGGAAAGTTATTGCATGAACAGTTCAGGCAAAACCAAAAGGACCTAAAGAGGTAAAGATAAATAGGCCAGCCATATCACAACTAATGTTTCCCCCCCTTTGTTTACTGGACTGAGTGGGAGGAAGAAGAATTATAAATGGTACCCTGCAGTCCAAAACGTTGTTCTTGGTCTGCAGCCTTGAGATTCTTTTGGTCACCTGGAAGGTACTGAATGCCCAAATAGTCATAGTTGCCAAAAACTACATGCCTCCATACGTGACTGGACAGAAAGGTGAACCCTATCCTTCATACACAAACCTGGCCATGGTGATCCATGCATTTGAGGTCTGCAGGATTGATTGACACAATTAATTGTCTCAATCAGCTAAAAATGCTAGCTTGTACAAAGTACCACCCCCTTGTCTGCTTCAGTACATTGTTCTGCTCTCTGTATGGCTTCTCATTGAATACAGTGGCCAGTTCAAGGACTCTATCTTGATAGTCAAAGCCCTTTATGGATGTGACACTGCACCCCATATTCTTCATGGAGATATTATTATGATATGATTATGGCATAATTATCAAAAAAGAACTAGATCAATTAATGGAGGACAGATACATCAATGGCTATTAGCCAGGATGGGCTGGGATGGTGTTCCTAGCCTCTGTTTGCCGGAAGCTGGGACTGAGCGACAGGGACTGGATCACTTGATGATTACCTGTTCTGTTCATTCCCTTTGGGGCACCTGGCAGTAACAACTGTCGGAAGACAGGATGCTGGGCTAGATGGACCCTTGGCTTGACCCGGTTCTTATGATGTATTTTATGCAAGATAGGTCACGTGAGATATCATTGAAAAGGTTATGATTTACTGAATATGATTATCCTATTTGTATGCATGTATCATTTTTGTATTTGAAGTTAGAAATATTGACTATGTATCTGTATTACAAATGTGTTTACACATGGGGAACACCCACTAGACAGAAGCCTCTCAGTCTAGATGGCTGGCTGGGAAGGGCCCATTCAAGTTAATGAACCATTAGGGAGAACAATAGGACTTAGAAGAAGCTTATTTCCCACCTCAGGTGCCTTTCTGAGGACACTACAGACAGCCTCCAAGTAATGGCAGCTGTGACACTACAGGGACATGTGACCAGGTCACCTGATGCTGGACTCCATCTTGGGATGTCAGTGTTTTTCCACTGGCTGGTGTGGGAACTAAGCTTTGAAACAAAGGGTTTCCACCATATGCAAAAGCTATATAAGGCAGGGGAGTTACATCATCATGCTTCTTCACTGACTCCCCCACCCAAGAAGATTCCTGGAAACACCTGAGGAACAAAGACTGAACTGGGGGAAGTGCTGGACACAGGCTAAAGGGATTTTTAGCCTGCGAATGCAACACCTGGGATTTTTAAGCTGTAAGTCAGTGCATCTTGCCCCTTAATAATCTGCAGCCGGCTTGAATCATCACTTAGGATGAGGATCTGCTATTAATATCTAATCTCTTTAGTATGTTAAGCTTAGATTGCACTTTGGTTTATTTGCTAGGTAATCTGCTTTGATCTGTTTGCTATCCCTTATAATCACGTAAAATCTATCTTCTGAAGTTAATAAACTTGGTTTTGCTTTGTTTAAAACCAGTGTGTGGGAGTCATAACTTGGGGCAGAAAGCTGTCGTATATTCCTCTCCACATTAAGGGAGGGGGTAAATTTCATGAGCTTACACTGTACAGTTCCCTGTGCAGTGCAAGATGGTATAATTTTGTGTTTACTCTCCAGAGCAGGGTACGTGCCTGAGTAGTTGAGAAGTTCATGAGCTGGAGTCTTCCCATGCAGAGCTGATCACAGAGTCTAGATATAACTGCTGTTGGGAGGGTCCCTACCTGTATGTGGGCTGGGCAGCTTGTCACAGCAGTACAGTGTAAAGGGAGCTCAGGCTGGTGGATCAGGGGGGCTCAGTGGTACCCCAGTTCCAGGTGGCACCCCGGGGGGACAGGACGGGGGCGACGACCAATTAATGGGATTGGCCTTAATTACTTGAGATACCATGTTTCCCTTGGTGACCATGACCTATCACGGCAGCTACATTCCACTGGAACAATGTAGGGGTCAAACAACTGAGGAGGCTCACATGTGGGAGACAGAACCTTCACTGGAGTTCACACACACCCCTAAATTAAAAACCCTATACCTGAATCAAGCCATTTCTCTGACAGATGGGAAAGGAAAATAGATTATTTCTGCTTTTAAATACTTGAGAGTACATCTACACAGCAAGTAAACACCCACAGCGGGGCTAGATCAGCTGACTTGGCCTTGCCGGGCTCAGGTTGAGGGGCTGTAAAATTGCTGTGTAGACATTCAGACTCAGGCTGAAGCCTGAGCTCTGGAACCCCATGAAGGGGGAAGAGTCTATGCTGTATTATGCAGGCTGGAGTCCAACAACAGAATTCCTAGCACCCTGGATAGTATCCATGTGTAGGGTACCTTTCCTCTGTAACTGGCTGCAGCAATTCCTCTCTAAGGCATCATCCACAGGCTAATGTTCTCAATTTAAGATTATCCTTGAAAGCCATCTAGAAGCTCCAGCTAATGGAAAACAGCTCTCCACTTCCTGTGTGGTGCTGCCTGGCTTGAATATAACACCTATGCTGAGGTCTATTTAGGCACTGGCTGCTTCTTCACTTCTGGATGCAATTGAAATTGTTGGTGACGTTCACAGAATTACATTTCTTGTATTTATCTAGTTAAGCTTCCTTGCTTAGGGAAACTTTTTTTCTTAGGGAGACATTTGGCTACTGAATAAGGCACTGGGCTAGGACTCAGGAGACCGATGGCTTATTACTAGCTCTACAACTGGCATTCTGGACAGTCTTGGAAGTTACTTCATCTCTCTGTGCCTTAGTTTCACCAGTGGTAGACTGGGACTACTGGTACTTACCGCCCTTGTAAAGCACTTTGAGGTCTATGCCTGAGAAGATTTGTATAGCCACCTCCCTGTGCATGGTCCTCAAGTGTGGTAGAAGCACTCATTTCTCAGGGCTTAGTAGCCCATCTTAGGACCAATGAGCCCTGAGTTCTTTTCACTCATTTTATTCACCTGGTCATTAGATGGAGACACTAATAGACAACAGCTATGACCTCTAAAATCTTACAGATTGTAGTTACAGGGAATCTTGGACCAACAGATAAGGATAAATAACACTTTCCCTGGAATAAAAATAGGGGTAAATTAAAGGAAAGGGAACAGACAAAAGAACAAAGGATATAAAATAAATGAGTAACCAATCAGTTGCACAAAAATAATTAAACACTCACTCCTTCAAAAGTCAACAGCCAAGTAAAAATAAAGAGGGTGGCCCTCCAGAATCTTTTAACAGGACATAGCTCATTGCTGGAGTTGGAGCTTGAAGAAAGAGTGTGGTACCCTTTGCTGGGAAGCCCAGGCTGTTCCCTGTTTGATAGATATCTCTGGCATCTGATTAAATATGTCCTTTATTAGTCACTATTTGCACTCTTCAAGTCTTAAAAACACAAGTACACTTTCACAATTACACAATAAAACGAGGTTCACAATATTGCAGCTGGGCTCTCACTTTGTTCTTATATCACACTGACAAACTGGTGATACCCGGCTGCAAGGGTATAGCTGACAACTTTCTAGGAGGTTCAAGGAAAATGTAGTTCTCAAAGTCTGGAAGGTTCCATGAGATTCTACAAAGGTCCAGAACATTCTAGGAGGTCAGTGAAAAATGAATACACTTACGGAATACCTGAAACATTTTACTTCAAACATTCAATTTTTCTCTTTTGTCACTAGCAACAAAAACGGTACCCCAAACCCAGCACCCCAGGCCATTGCCTGGGTTGCCTGCCCCTAAATCCAGCCCTGTATGAAGTATCAGCGTATAAACTATCATTGTAAATAAACTGCACTGGGTGTTTTATTAGCCAAAAGATCTCTAAGTAGTTTGTGGACTTGAGCAGAGGCAGGAGCAAGCAGGCCCTGCCACAAGCCCAAATGCAGTCTTGGGTCCTCTGCAGCAGACAGCAATTCAGGATGGAGCTGGGTTCCCCCAGCTGCTGTAACCTGACTTCTGGCAGCCAGTTCTCTCTCTCTCTCTCTCTCTCTCTCTCTCGCCACAAACACAGTCCCCCACCCTGTGCATGTGTCATGGCTATTCATGGCTGTATCTAAGATCTGGGTCCGTGGCTCTCAACCTTTCCACACTACTATACTCCTTTCAGGAGACTAATTTGTCCTGCATATCCCCAAATTTCACCTCACTTAAAAACTATTTGCTTACAAAATCAGACATAAATACACAAAAGTATCACAGTACACTATTACTGAACAATTGCTTATGTTCTCATTTTTACCATATAATTATAAAATCAATTGGAATATTAATATTGTACTTACATTTCAGTGTATAGTATATAGAACAGTATAAACAAGTGTGATATAGTTCCTGCTCTACCTTGGTGGGTCTTGCGCTTATTGGTGGATTTGCTCGCCTTGGAGCTTCACAGCAGCCCTCAGCTTGGCCGTTTTTTTGAATTCACAGTCCAGGTTGACTCCTCCCGTGTCTGACCAGGAGTTGGGAGGATTTGGGGGGAACCCGGGCCCACCCTCTACTCCAGTTTCCAGCCCAGGGCCCTGTGGAATGCAGCTGTCTAGAGTGCCTCCTGGAACAGCTGTGTGACAGCTACAACTCCCTGGGCTACTTCCCCGTGGCCTCCTCCCAACACCTTCTTTATCCTCACCATGGGACCTTCCTCCTGGTGTCTGATAATGCTTGTACACCTCAGTCCTCCAGCAGTCCGTGTTCTCACCCTCAGCTCCTAGTGCCTCTTGCTCTCAGCTCCTCACACGCAGACCACAAACTGAAGTGATGTCCTTTCTAAAACCCAGGTGCCCTGATTAGCCTTCCTTAATTGATTCTAGCAGCTTCTTGATTGGCTGCAGGTGTTCTAATCAGCCTGTCTTAATTGTCTCCAGAAGGTTCCTGATTGTTCTGGAACCTTCCCTGTTGGGAAACGGAACGTCTTTTGCTTGCTCCTCAGCTATCTGCTTTCTATTCTTTCCTAAAGCCCCCGTGGCCCGGATTTTTCTTACTTTTTGCACCTGCCTTAGTCCCCCCACGACTGGGCCAGACGCTTTTTTTGTTTTCTTTTCATTTTTTGTGGTTTTTTTTCCGTTTACGTCCTTCGCCAGCCATCCCCCCCACGCCTGCTTTCAGGCACAGCTATTTGCCTCAGCTGAGCCCCCGGAGGAGGGGGGGGAAGATTGCCGATTTTGCTGTCCGGAGGGGGGAGTGGAAACCCCCAGACCCAGCCGTTTTGCCAGCAGCTCGGACCTTACAACATTCTTAACATGCCGGAGGCCTTGGAACACAGCCAACACAGCCGGAGAAGAAGATTTCAGCAGACAGAAGAAATAATATAAATCATCGTGACAAGGGCCGTAAGATTGAGTAACTTTCTGAATTATACTCTTGTGGGGGGGAGTTTGACTGTGATTACTTGCGTTTGCGGCGGCACAGGGGCTGTGGCGTGGAGACCCCCACCCCCGATCCATCGGTGCCCCTACCCCCCCATCGTTATTACAACTGTCACGGCCCCCCCGCCATCTGTCCCTGCTGGCAACCTGCCATCTCCCTTCGGATCCAGCTGTTCGCTTTGAACTTTGCCTTCCGGACCGGACCTAACAGCCGACCAACCGAGACTCTTTGGACAAACGTGTGTGGGTCTGCACCCCCCCCGGATTGCTTATCCCGCAATTTGCCCCTATTACTGGACCCCAATTTTGTTTCCCCCCCTCTTCCCAGTCCCACCCCCCTCGGCATTTTTCCCCTTCCCGTCCGCAGCCAGTGGAAGGAGGGGCTATTCCGTTTTTTCCCATCCCCCCTCCTCCTTCCGGTGTCTCCCTGTCTCTCCCTGCTCACAATGGCGGGGAACGAGAGGGGCGAGACTGCTTTAATAAAATTAGTTGTCCCTTCCCCACCACCACCCCTGCCCGACCCCCAAGGTCCCCCCCCACCACTATTGTTAAGATATTTGCCACCCCCCCTGCTGGGGCACCGGTAGCAGGAGGCACCAGGGTGATTGCTGCTGCTGCTGCTGCTGCACCCACCACCCCCCCAGATTCTAGGAACCCCCCCCCAGTTCGCCGGAAGGGCCAGGGCGGGTGGAAAGGAAAGGGCCCTGCTAAAACCACTGAGCCCTCCATGGCAGGGGCTGCCCCCACCACTGCGGCCTCGTCATCAACCGTGGCGCCCCTCCCAGCGTTTCCTTCCACCAGCTCTGCGATTGTCCCTCCCCCGGCCCCCAGAACATATGCCCGGGCAGCAGCGGGCTCCCCCATGCCTGCCGCCTCGTCATCTCGCCCCCCCCCGCCTCCGCCACCATCACTAGCGGCCGAGGCCCTTTCCCCGCCTTGACCAGGAAGCACGGCGTCCGTTGCCTCCTGGTGCCTGCCTCGCCCCACGTGGAGACATACGTGCAGGCGTTGGTGAAGGTGGTAGGACCCACGGCTATTGTGGCGGCCTCCAAGATGTATGGGAAGGTCGTTTTCTTCTTAGCCTCGGAGGATGCCGCCCAGGAGGCGGTGGAGAGGGGCCTGACGGTGAGGGGGGTGTTTGTCCCTAGAACCGTTAGAAGACCTGGGCGTTCGCCTTGTCCTTACCTCCGTTCCTCCCTTCTTACCCAATGCTGCCCTGTTACCCGCTCTTTCCACCCTGGGGAAACTTGTTTCTGTCATCAGCCCTCTCCCGTTGGGCTGCAAGGACCCCACCCTCCATCACATTTTTTCGTTCCGCCGGCAAGTGTAGCTTCTACCACCGGCAGGGGCGCGTGACGGAGAGGCGCTCGAGGGGTCCTTTCTAGTCCCCTACGAGGGAGCCCGCTATCGGGTCTTTTATTCTACCGGAGAGGCCCGGTGCTACCTCTGCCGTTCAGCGGGGCATGTCCGCAGAGACTGCCCTTTGGCCTGGGGGGGAGGGGCACCCGAAACCCCCGAGACCCGGCAGGACATCGGCCCCATCGATGCCGATGCCCCTGGCTGCCCAGTACCTGAAACCAACCATCCTCCTACTCGACCCATCGCTGCTCCCGTCCGGGCCCAAGAGATACCTTCCCTACAATGCCCGGGCGAGCAAGGGGTTTCCACCCTTGCTAGTACCAACCCAATAGAGCCCATGGAGGAGGGTGTGGCAAGGATATCATCGGGTATAAGAGAGGGCCCTCCCCAAGGAGAAGCCCCCGCCCCTCATGTTGCCCCACCGCTACCTCCCTGAACCTCTAAACCATCGCCTCCGCCCCCCGACACGACCCCTGCTAACCAGCCCCCAGATGTTGCTATGGAGGGCTGGACCCTAGTCCAGGGGAAGCGAGGCAAGCGGAAGGCTCGAGCTCCGCTGCATCCACCCGACGCGGAAGCCCTCCGGAAGACCAGGAAAGGAGGCACTGCTATCGAGCCTCCCGCCACGGCCGCGAGCAAGATCCATCCGCCGGTGTTGGGAGGGGAAGACGGACTGGCATTGGAGGGCGGGGTCCCCCCTCCACGGGAGACCCTCCCCTCCGAGACTTCTGAGGACACCCCTTCTGCCTGGACGCTACCAATTAGCGTTTATTGGTAACCAAGCGTTACCAATAAACTTTCTTTCTGTTTAAAAAAAAAAAACCTTCCCTGTTACCTTACCCAGGGAAAAGGGACCTACTTAGCCTGCTCTCCTGCTGCTGTCCTCTGGCCTGGGCTTTCCTTGCTTTTTACCCCTGCTTTCAGCTTCCCCCATGACCAGGCCAGATGCTCTCCCCCCTTTATTTTTCTTTTGTTGTTTTTTTTCTTTCTCCGATGTTGCTAGAGTGCTGGCCAGCTGCCGGCCGGCTGTTAGCCCCCCCCGCCTGCCCTCGGACGTTGCTGCCGCTCCAGCTGAAACCCCCCCCCCGAGAGAGGGGGGGCCTGCCGGCCCGCTTCCCCAGAGAGGGGGAGTGGAAGGACCCAGCCCCCACACCCAGCCGCTTGCTGTTTGTCTGCGGACCCGTCTCCAGTCGAGAGGACTCTTATCACTTGCTCCGGCATTTCTGGAATGCAAAAAAGAAAACCCGGAACAGACAGAGAAACAGCCATCTACCAGAGGAACACCACCCGGGGAACTTACAAATCGCCATGGAGGGGGCCCAAGACTGAGTAACTTTCGAACTGTGCTCTCGTGTGGGGGGAGGCCTTGACTGTGTCGTGACTCTTTGTAGGGACAAGGGGGTGTGGCACGGAGCTGCCCCCCGATCGATCTGTGTCCTCCCAACCCCCACGCTACCATCTTCACAACTGCCTCCTCCACCGTCATTGCTGGCTGTTTAACATCTGCCTCTGGACTTAGCTGCTCACCCTGATTCCACCGTGTGGGCCAGAAGCACCAGACAACCAAACAGGGCTCTCTGGACTCTCTTCAACTCCCTCAGGGAACGGATGGCCAGGATCCCCTGGGGGACTAACTTGAAGGGGAAAGGAGTCCAGGAGAGCTGGCTGTATTTCAAGGAATCCCTGTTGAGGTTACAGGGACAAACCATCCCGATGAGTCGAAAGAATAGTAAATATGGCAGGCGACCAGCTTGGCTTAATGGTGAAATCCTAGCGGATTTTAAACATAAAAAAGAAGCTTACAAGAAGTGGAAGGTTGGACATATGACCAGGGAAGAGTATAAAAATATTGCTCGGGCATGTAGGAATGATATCAGGAGGGCCAAATCGCACCTGGAGCTGCAGCTAGCCAGAGATGTCAAGAGTAACAAGAAGGGTTTCTTCAGGTATGTTGGCAACAAGAAGAAAGCCAAGGAATGTGTGGGCCCCTTACTGAATGAGGGAGGCAACCTAGTGACAGAGGATGTGGAAAAAGCTAATGTACTCAATGCTTTTTTTGCCTCTGTTTTCACTAACAAGGTCAGCTCCCAGACTGCTGCGCTGGGCATCACAAAATGGGGAAGAGATGGCCAGCCCTCTGTGGAGATAGAGGTGGTTAGGGACTATTTAGAAAAGCTGGACATGCACAAGTCCATGGGGCCGGACGAGTTGCATCCGAGAGTGCTGAAGGAATTGGCGGCTGTGATTGCAGAGCCATTGGCCATTATCTTTGAAAACGCGTGGCGAACTGGGGAAGTCCCGGATGACTGGAAAAAGGCTAATGTAGTGCCAATCTTTAAAAAAGAGAAGAAGGAGGATCCTGGGAACTACAGGCCAGTCAGCCTCACCTCAGTCCCTGGAAAAATCATGGAGCAGGTCCTCAAAGAATCAATCCTGAAGCACTTGCATGAGAGGAAAGTGATCAGGAACAGCCAGCATGCATTCACCAAGGGAAGGTCATGCCTGACTAATCTAATCGCCTTTTATGATGAGATTACTGGTTCTGTGGATGAAGGGAAAGCAGTGGATGTATTGTTTCTTGACTTTAGCAAAGCTTTTGACACCGTCTCCCACAGTATTCTTGTCAGCAAGTTAAGGAAGTATGGGCTGGATGAATGCACTATAAGGTGGGTAGAAAGCTGGCTAGATTGTCGGGCTCAACGGGTAGTGATCAATGGCTCCATGTCTAGTTGGCAGCCGGTGTCAAGTGGAGTGCCCCAGGGGTCGGTCCTGGGGCCGGTTTTGTTCAATATCTTCATAAATGATCTGGAGGATGGTGTGGATTGCACTCTCAGCAAATTTGCGGATGATACTAAACTGGGAGGAGTGGTAGATACGCTGGAGGGGAGGGATAGGATACAGAAGGACCTAGACAAATTGGAGGATTGGGCCAAAAGAAATCTGATGAGGTTCAATAAGGATAAGTGCAGGGTCCTGCACTTAGGACGGAAGAACCCAATGCACAGCTACAGACTAGGGACCGAATGGCTAGGCAGCAGTTCTGCGGAAAAGGACCTAGGAGTGACAGTGGACGAGAAGCTGGATATGAGTCAGCAGTGTGCCCTTGTTGCCAAGAAGGCCAATGGCATTTTGGGATGTATAAGTAGGGGCATAGCGAGCAGATCGAGGGACGTGATCGTTCCCCTCTATTCGACATTGGTGAGGCCTCATCTGGAGTACTGTGTCCAGTTTTGGGCCCCACATTTCAAGAAGGATGTGGATAAATTGGAGAGAGTCCAGCGAAGGGCAACAAAAATGATTAGGGGACTGGAACACATGAGTTATGAGGAGAGGCTGAGGGAGCTGGGATTGTTTAGCCTGCAGAAGAGAAGAATGAGGGGGGATTTGATAGCTGCTTTCAACTACCTGAATGGGGGTTCCAAAGAGGATGGCTCTAGACTGTTCTCAATGGTAGCAGATGACAGAACGAGGAGTAATGGTCTCAAGTTGCAGTGGGGGAGGTTTAGATTGGATATTAGGAAAAGCTTTTTCACTAAGAGGGTGGTGAAACACTGGAATGCGTTACCTAGGGAGGTGGTAGAATCTCCTTCCTTAGAGGTTTTTAAGGTCAGGCTTGACAAAGCCCTGGCTGGGATGATTTAACTGGGAATTGGTCCTGCGAGCAGGGGGTTGGACTAGATGACCTTCTGGGGTCCCTTCCAACCCTGATATTCTATGATTCTATGATTCTATGACAAGCGTACGGTGGTTCATGTGCTCCCCCCCCGAACTTCCCATCCCACAGCCTGTCCCTTTTTACCTGACCCCAACTCCTGTTAACCACCTGCCACCACCCCCGCTGGGGCATCGGCAATGGAGGGCACCGGGGTGACCTCCGCCGCTGCCATGCCCACCGCCTCCCCAGTCTCTAGGGGAGCCCCCCCAGGTGGCGGGAAAGGCTAGGGCAAGAAGAAGGGGAAGGGCCCCACTAAAATCACCAGGCCCTCTGTGGCAGGGGCCACCCTCACTGCTGCGGCCCCGCCACTGACCACGGAGTCCCTCCCCACTGCCCCCTTCATCAGCTGTGTGGGTGTCCCTCCCTCACCCCCCAGGACGTATGCCCAGGCGGCGGCAGCCCCCCACCTGCCGCCTTGTCATTTCTCCCTCTCACCGCCTCCGCCACCATCAACAGCGGCCGGGGCCCCTTCCCCACCATGACAAGGAAGCACTGTGTCCGATGCCTCCTGGTGCCTGCCTCGCACCACGTGGAGACCTACATGCGGGTGTTTGTGAGGGTGGTGGGGCCCTCAGCCATCGTGGAGGCCTCCAAAATGTATGGGAAGGTTGTCTTCTTTTTAGCATCGGAGGCTGCCACCCAGGAGGCAGTGGAGAGGGGCCTGGCGGTGGGGGGGGGTGTTTGTCCCCCTGGAGCCGCTAGAGGACCTGGGCGTCCGCCTGGTCCTGACCTCTGTCCCTCCTTTTCTCCCCAATGCTGCCCTGTTACCCACCCTTTCCACCCTGGGGAAACCTGTTTCTGTTATCAGCCCTCTCCCGTTGCGCTGCAAAGACCCCACCCTCCGTCACATCTTTTCCTTCCGCCGTCAAGTGCAGCTTCTGGATTAAGTTTAGAAGTGTGAGCAACAAGAGCGATGTAGTGATGGGAGTCTGCTATAGACCACCGGACCAGGGGGATGAGGTAGATGAGGCTTTCTTCCGGCAGCTCGCAGAAGCTACTAGATCGCACGCCCTGGTTCTCATGGGTGACTTTAATCTTCCTGATATCTGCTGGGAGAGCAATACAGCTGTGCATAGACAATCCAGGAAGTTTTTGGAGAGCGTAGGGGACAATTTCCTGGTGCAAGTGCTAGAGGAGCCAACTAGGGGGAGAGCTTTTCTTGACCTGCTGCTCACAAACCGGGAAGAATTAGTAGGGGAAGCAAAAGTGGATGGGAATCTGGGAGGCAGTGACCGTGAGTTGGTTGAGTTCAGGATCCTGACACAGGGAAGAAAGGTAAGCAGCAGGATATGGACCCTGGACTTCAGGAAAGCAGACTTCGACTCCATCAGGGAACAGATGGGTAGGATCCCCTAGGGGACTAACATGAAGGGGAAAGGAGTCCAGGAGAGGTGGCTGTATTTCAAGGAATCCCTGTTGAGGTTACAGGGACAAACCATCCCGATGTGTCGAAAGAATAGTAAATATGGCAGGCGACCAGCTTGGCTTAACGGTGAAATCCTAGTGGATCTTAAACATAAAAAAGAAGCTTACAAGAAGTGGAAGGTTGGACATATGACCAGGGAAGAGTATAAAAATGTTGCTCGGGCATGTAGCAATGAAATCAGGAGGGCCAAATCACACCTGGAGCTGCAGCTAGCGAGAGATGTCAAGAGTAACAAGAAGGGTTTCTTCAGGTATGTTGGAACAAGAAGAAAGCCAAGGAAAGTGTGGGCCTGGTACTGAATGAGGGAGGCAACCTAGTGACAGAGGATGTGGAAAAAGCTAATGTAGTCAATGCTTTTTTTGCCTCTGTCTTCACGAAAAAGGTCAGCTCCCAGACTGCTGCGCTGGGCATCACAGCATGGGGAGTAGATGGCCAGCCCTCTGTGGAGAAAGAGGTGATTAGGGACTATTTAGAAAAGCTGGACATGCACAAGTCCACGGGGCCGGACGAGTTGCATCCGAGAGTGCTAAAGGAATTGGTGGCTGTGATTGCAGAGCCATTGGCCATTATCTTTGAAAACTCGTGGCGAACGGGGGAAGTCCCAGATGACTGGAAAAAGGCTAATGTAGTGCCAATCTTTAAAAAAGGGAAGAAGGAGGATCCTGGGAACTAAAGGCCAGTCAGCCTCACCTCAGTCCCCGGAAAAATCATGGAGCAGGTCCTCAAAGAATCAATCCTGAAGCACTTACATGAGAGGAAAGTGATCAGGAACAGTCAGCATGGATTCACCAAGGGAAGGTCATGCCTGACTAATCTAATCGCCTTCCATGATGAGATTACTGGTTCTGTGGATGAAGGGAAAGCAGTGGATGTATTGTTTCTTGACTTTAGCAAAGCTTTTGACACCGTCTCCCACAGTATTCTTGTCAGCAAGTTAAAGAAGTATGGGCTGGATGAATGCACTATAAGGTGGGTAGAAAGTTGGCTAGATTGTCGGGCTCAACGGGTAGTGATCAATGGCTCCATGTCTAGTTGGCAGCCGGTGTCAAGTGGAGTGCCCCAGGGGTCGGTCCTGGGGCCGGTTTTGTTCAATATCTTCATAAATGATCTGGAGGATGGTGTGGATTGCACTCTCAGCAAATTTGCGGATGATACTAAACTGGGAGGAGTGGTAGATACGCTGGAGGGCAGGGATAGGATACAGAAGGACCTAGACAAATTGGAGGATTGGGCCAAAAGAAATCTGATGAGGTTCAATAAGGATAAGTGCAGAGTACTGCACTTAGGACGGAAGAACCCAATGCACAGCTACAGACTAGGGACCGAATGGCTAGGCAGCAGTTCTGCGGAAAAGGACCTAGGGGTGACAGTGGACGAGAAGCTGGATATGAGTCAGCAGTGTGCCCTTGTTGCCAAGAAGGCCAATGGCATTTTGGGATGTATAAGTAGGGGCATAGCGAGCAGATCGAGGGACGTGATCGTCCCCCTCTATTTGACATTGGTGAGGCCTCATCTGGAGTACTGTGTCCAGTTTTGGGCCCCACACTACAAGAAGGATGTGGATAAATTGGAGAGAGTCCAGCGAAGGGCAACAAAAATGATTAGGGGTCTGGAACACATGACTTATGAGGAGAGGCTGAGGGAACTGGGATTGTTTAGTCTGCAGAAGAGAAGAATGAGGGGGGATTATATAGCTGCTTTCAACTACCTGAGAGGTGGTTCCAGAGAGGATGGTTCTAGACTATTCTCAGTGGTAGAAGAGGACAGGACAAGGAGTAATGGTCTCAAGTTGCAGTGGGGGAGGTTTAGGTTGGATATTAGGAAACTTTTTCACGAGGAGGGTGGTGAAACACTAGAATGCGTTACCTAGGGAGGTGGTAGAATCTCCTTCCTTTGAAGTTTTTAAGGTCAGGCTTGACAAAGCCCTGGCTGGGATGATTTAATTGGGGATTGGTCCTGCTTTGAGCAGGGGGTTGGACTAGATGACCTCCTGAGATCCCTTCCAACCCTGATATTCTATGATTCTACTGCCGTCGGCGGCGCGTGATGGAGAGGCGCTCGAGGGGTCCTTCCTAGTCCCCCACCAGGGGGCCCATTACCAGGTATATTTCTCCACGGGGGAAGCCCGGTGCTACCTCTGCCGGGTGTCAGGGCATGTCCGGAGGGACATTACTCCCTAGTGGACATCTGGCGTGACCACCACCCGGATGACACTTCCACATTCACCTTTGTCCGGGTGGAAGCCCATCGGTCGAGCCTCTCCCGGTTGGACCGCATTTATTTATCACGCTTCCATCTCTCACGAGCCCAGTCCTCCAGCATTCGGCTGGCCCCATTTTCTGACCATCACCTAGCCACCGTGACAGCCTCCCTCTGTGCAGAGAGGCCGGGGCCAGCCTATTGGCATTTTAACAACAGCCTGTTGGAGGATGAAGGCTTTGTGACATCCTTCTGGGAATTCTGGCTGGCCTGGTGAGGGCAGCGGCATGCCTTTCCCTCGGCATGGTGTTTGTGGGACCTGAGGAAGGTGCGCGCCCGGCTTTTCTGCCGCAACTACACCCGGGGCACCAGCCGATGGAGAAATGCGGCGGTAGAGCAGTTGGAATGGGAGGTCTTAGAGCTGGAGAGGCGTTTGGCCGCCAGCCCCGAAGACCCACTCCTCTGCAGAGCGTGCCGGGAGAAGTGGGAGGAGCTCCGGGCCCTCGAGGACCATCGGGCCCGGGGCACCTTTGTTCGATACCACATCTGCCTCCTTCGGGAGATGGATCGCGGCTCCCGCTTCTTCTATGTCCTGGAGAAAATGAGGTGGGCTAAGAAACACATCACCTGCCTCCTGGCAGAAGACGGCACCCCCTTCACGGAACTGGCGGAGATTTGTGGGAGGGCCCAAGCCTTCTATGCAAGTCTTTTCTCCCTGGATCCGACCGACCCTACCACTTGCAGAGTGCTTTGGGAGGAGCTCCCTACGGTCAGCGTGAGCGACCGAGACCAGCTAGAATTGCCTCTCACTCTGGCCGAGTTCTCGGAAGCCCTCCATCGTATGCCCACTAATAAGTCTCCAGGCATGGATGGGCTGACCATGGAGTCTACCGCGTGTTTTGGGACGTCCTCGGCCCAGACCTAGTCACTGTCTGGGCTGAGTCTCTGCAGAGCGGGGTCCTCCCTCTTTCGTGCAGGCGAGCTGTGCTTGCCTTATTGCCGAAGAAGGGGGACCTCCACGATTTACGAAATTGGCATCTCGTCTCGCTCCTCAGCACGGACTACAAAATCGTAGTGAAAGCAATCTCGCTGCGGCTAGGGTCTGTGCTGGCGGCCCTGATCCACCCAGACCAGACCTACACCGTCCCAGACCGCAGTATCTTTGATAACCTATTTATGGTTGGGGACCTTTTGGAACTTGGGCATAGAAACGGACTGTCGTTCGCCTCCTGTCCCTAGATCAGGAGAAGGCGTTTGATAGGGTGGACCATAGGTACCTCCTGAGCACTCTGCAGGCGTTTGGCTTCGGACCCCAGTTTGTGGGTTTTCTCCGGGTGCTGTACACTTCCGCAGAGTGTCTGGTTAAGCTCAACTGGACCCTGACCGAACCGGTCAGCTTCGGGCGAGGAGTATGGCGGGGTGCCCCCTCTCAGGCCAACTGTATGCTCCTGCGATCGAACCCTTCCTTTGTCTCCTCCGCAGGAGGTTGACAGGGTTGGTGCTGTGGGAGCCGGAGCTGCAGCTGGTCCTGTCGGCGTACGCTGATGACGTGCTTCTCGTGATCCAGGACCCCGGCGACTTGGCGCGGGTGGAGGCTTGCCAGGCCATCTATTCGGCAGCTTCCTCCGCCCAGGTCAACTGGGTCAAGAGCTCTGGCTTGGTGGTAGGAGACTGGCAGCAGGCGAGCTCCCTCCCGCCTGCGCTTTAGACCATCCGGTGGAGCGCGGGTCCGCTGCTCTACCTCAGCGTTTACCTTTCTGCCACGCATCCCTCTCCGCTGGAAAACTGGGAAAATTTAGAGGGCAGGGTGATAGAGCGGCTCTGGAAATGGACGGGACTACTCCGATGTCTCTCCCTCCGAGGGAGAGCGCTGGTGCTTAATCAACTAGTCCTGTCCATGCTTGGTACCGGCTCAACACCCTGGTCCCGGCCCCGGGTTTCCTGACCAACCTCCGGACATTGATTCTGGGGTTCTTTTGGTCAGGAACGCACTGGGCCCCTGTAGGGGTTCTTCATCTACCCCTGAAGGAAGGAGGACAGGGCCTGAAGTGTCTACACACTCAGGTCCGTGTCTTCTGCCTCCAGGCCCTACAGAGGCTCCTCTATGGTGCAGGTAGTTCAGCGTGGAGCACACTGGCGCACGCCATCCTGCGCTGCATCCGAGGGCTCCGATATGACCGGCAGCTCTTTTATCTCCATCCGGGAGGTCTTCCCCGAGACATCTTGGGGCTGCCGGTCTTCTACCAGGACCTCCTCCGGACTTGGAAACTGTTTTTAACGACCAGGTCCGTGGTGGCCACCGAGGGGGTAGATCTCGCGAAGCCTCTGCTACACAACTCCCAGCTCTCTGTGCAGGTGGTGGAGTCCCACTCGGTGCGTCAGAGCTTGATCCTGGCAGAAGTCACGAGAGTCGGAGACCTCCTGGACTATGACCGGGGAGACTGGCTGGATCCCCTGACACTCACACGGTGCATGGGGCTCTCCAGACCTCACACCCCCCGGCGCGTACTTCAGGAGGCGAAGGCCGCTTTGCCGCCCGCTGCTTGAGCTTACCTCGACCGGGTCCTGCTCGAGGGCATGCCCCGCCTACCCTCTACCTCAGGCCCGCCGGACCTTTTAATTGGACCCCTGCCCCGCAGACCCAATCAACCCCCTCATCCCTTCACTGCGAGCCAGCTGCATGAACTGCAGCCAGTACACTTCCAAACCACGTCAAGGAAACATCTATAGACGCTCGTGCTCCACACCCTTCATGCCCTCACCCTAATGTCCCGCCCCGACACAAAGTGGTGAGACCTTCTGCCACCTTTGTAGGGTGAGCAGCCCCGGTGGGCCAGCTTATATTCCACCTTGGTTCCGAGGCCCATTGGGGGCATCAGTTGGCGGCTCCTTCATGGAGCTGTGAGCACGGGCACGTACTTGACGCAGTTCACCCCCGTCCCACATACTTGTCCCTTTTGTGGTGTGAGGGAAACCCTGGTGCATGTATATTTGGAGTGCGCCAGTCTGCAGCCCCTGATCCAGCTCCTCACAAATCTCCTATTACGTTTTTGGTTGAATTTTTCCCCTCACCTTTTTATTTATGCACTCCCCATCCGTGGCCTCACAAAGTCGCGGGATCTCCTAGTTATCCTCCTCTTGGCCATGGCTAAAATGGCCATCTATAAAACCAGAGAGAGGAGGTTGGCCAATGGAGTTTCCTGTAACTGTGGGCCCATCTTCCGATCCTCGGTCCATTCACATATCTGGGTGGAGTTCCTCTGGGCGGCGTCCACCGACTCCCTTGATGCTTTTGAGGAGTGGTGGGCACTGTCCGAGGTTCTCTGCTTGGTGTCCCGTCTGGGTCCCTTTGTCTGACCCTTTGATTGGGGGAGAAAGTAAGGGACCCCAGCCCCAGCCATTGCTGCTGCGGACACCACCACCTTAGAGGGGTCCTTTCACATGTTGGTGCATGTGCCCCCCCCCCCCCGATTGTCCACCCCACAGCCTGCCCCTCTTGTTGGGTGCTTTCAGAAGAGAGAATTGTTGGTGACACTCAGGCGTGGTGCCAGGTAACTTGAAGGGGTGGAAGACCACGAGAGTCGATGAAGCCCCCTCACTCTGGGCCACCAGGTAACTCGGAAGGGTGGAAGACCACGAGAGTCGAGGAAGCCCCCCGCTCTGGGCCCAGGCAAGCTTGAACACTTCCCTCCCCTGAAGCTAATGAGAAAACAATTGTGATTGGTTGCTGTGTTACACATTGCATATGCTGCTGTTTTTACTTTGTAAGTGTGTTATGCAAATAAAAAACATCTTTTGCTTAAAAAAAAATTACTCTCCTACAGCCATCTGGCCCGAGCCTGTCACACAAGTCATTGTATGAAATTTTACTTTGTATTGACTTCACTAGTGCTTTTTATGAAGCCTGTTGTAAAACTATGCAAATACCTAGATGAGTTGATATACCCCCCAGAAGACCTCTGTGTGTACCCCTGGTTGACCACCACTGATCTGGGGAACCTGTCGCTGGTCACCTGCCCTGACATCAGTCAGACTCTGGCCTGACCCCAACTGGCTGTTTGTCTCTCTGAAGCACCAGTTAGGTAGGCAGTCTGTTTCAATTTCCTCAGCCTTTTTGCTGTCTGTAGGAGCTGCTTTTCTCAAGCCACCCCAAATTGTAAGGGAATTACAGCTATACAAGAGTTTGTTACCTGCTCAGTTGAGGGCACCCCGCCTATGCCCTACTGAGGGCTCAAGGAGGGACCTGGTCAATTTAGAGCACCCCACCTATAGCCTACCAAGGGCTGAAGGCATGACCCAATCAATTTAGACACCTCCATCCTTTCTCTTCTGAGGGCTCAGGGTATAAGACACCTATCTTTACCCACAGGGTTCAGGAAGAAACCTAGTCAATTAAGTACCATCCTTTCCCTCGGGGTTCAGGGCTCTATGGGTCTGTGGAACCTTTTCCCAGTGAGAGAGCCTTACACAGCTGTGCTCTAAACATCTATTTATTATCAACACACACAGAATACATATACCAAGCAAATCTCTTATGCTCACCACTCCCAATATACAGACAGATGGCCAGTCAGGATTCATTTATCTGGGGATTCCCAGTGATTTGGGGGGAGGGATAGCTCAGTGGTTTGAGCATTGGCCTGCTAAACCCAGGGTTGTGAGTTCAATCCTTGAGGGGGCCATCTAGGGCAAAAATTGGGGATTGGTTCTGCTTTGAGCAGGGGGTTGGACTAGATTGACCTCCTGAGGTCCCTTCCAACCCTGATATTCTATGATTCCTCTGTACATCACAGTCATGCAGAGGGGTCAGAGTTCCAGCAGCTTGATGTTGAACTGCAGTCCAGAAATGGTTCCCAAAGACCATTGTTTTTCATTTACATTATATAGGTAAAACTAGCTACCTCCTTCAAATTTACTAAACCTAGCACATTATCCCACACGCCTAAATACAAATTTTAATCAATTACATACTAGCACCCATGTGTCCTCCTTCCTGCCCAAGTTTTTTACATTTTATCTTTCATGCCCAAATTGTAACCTTCTCTGTTATGCAGATGATCCACATAAAAAGACTGGTTAGAGCTTATCTTACCATTTATTGAGTCTCTCTCTGTATCCTCCCTAATTTCCCAGCGCTTGGGTATCTCTACTTTATAACTGTGGTGGTTATAACTCTCATTAGGGACATTCTTGAGGTGGAAGAGGTGGTTTATCAGCAGCAGAACTTTCTTACATATATATATTAAATCTTTATAAACTATACATTGGGATATATCTATGGTTTTCCATTGTTCATGTTTTTGATATGCCCATGCATGGTGGTCCACCAAATACATGACCAAAGTTTTGGTTACCTGAATTCTTATAGGTAATATTGGGTATATATTAATGGTGCAGCTAGGGTAGACAGTTAAAACAGTTATTACATACACTTGAATGGATATTTGATTCTTATAAAGGGTAAAGTTTACCAATTTCCACGAAGACATCAGTTGTCTTTTCTTTCTCCTCAGTGAAATTTTTTTCCACAAACACCACATTTTTTTTTGCATGCCTTCGCAGATCATTTGGATGACTACTTGCTGGCTTATTTCCTGGGCCTGTGTACAGGCTAATGCTTAGGACACATTTCCCTGTATTGTTTCCATAGCCCCTGATAAAAGTAATAAATTCTTTTCACCTTGCTGTTGTCATACTGGCAGTATTTTAGAAAATAATTGTTGCCCCATTTTTAATTTTAACAAGGATGCACTGATGGGCTTTTCCAATTCTCATATTTCAGCTGGAATATAACTTAGTTTGTTTGCCAATACCTATATGTTAGTAGCACCTAGTATTTCAACACTTAATTCAGTTCCACCCACAGCAGTTTCCATTATACCCATTGGAATGTACCCCACCCCTCATGGAGAGTTTGATTGAGTGTGATTGAGATACAACCTTGGATACAGGTTTCAGAGTAGCAGCCGTGTTAGTCTGTATTCGCAAAAAGAAAAGGAGGACTAGTGGCACCTTAGAGACTAACCAATTTATTTGAGCATAAGCTTTTGTGAGCTACAGCTCACTTCATCGGATGCATCACTACAGCTCACTTCATCGGATGCACAGTGAAGTGAGCTGTAGCTCACGAAAGCTTATGCTCAAATAAACTGGTTAGTCTCTAAGGTGCCATTAGTACTCCTAACCTTGGATACATTTAACCCAGTGAGGTCTAAGTCAGTTTGTTTTAGAGATCCTATTGGTGTTACAATAACTTGTTCCCTATCATTCAATTTTACCACATGTGGTCCATCCAGTGGGTATTGTCTTGTATTTTTTTTTATATATCAGATTCAGTTGCAAGTACCTTAAAGTTTAATTGTACCCAAGTGCTTAGCCATGTATATTTACCTAACTGGGTAGGGACAGTATGAAAAAGTGGTCAGACACTGATATTGTAAGTGAACTTTAGGCTGCTTCTTAATACATTCTGGGGGGGTTCCATTTTTCCAATTTTCCTAGTATCCACTTGCCAAGGTTCATTGGTACAATTCCCTAATTGTTAAAAGTGTTAAGTGTTACAAGTGTTAAAATTATGAAAGGTCCCAAAAATCATGAGATTTGTTAAAAAAAAACAAACGCTTTTTATTTCTTTTTCATGTCTTTTTGTTTTATGTAGTGTCTCAGGTCATGCTTTCCTCTGCAACCATGAGATTTATAAACTTACATGTTTTTTTTTAAAATGAAAGCTGAGGGAGATTATTGCCTAATCACAAGCCTCCAGGGGCTGGGCCAAGAAATAAAGTTTGTGTGATAAAATCATGGGAGCTGGCAGCACTGGGTTCGGAATGTAGAAGGTGTGGTGGGAGAGAGAGTTATTGTCAGGTAGATGTGGGAGCAAAGATTGTAGCCTAGGAACAGCTTTAGAACCTTTTGGGGGACAGATAAAGAAGTGAGGGGTTGGCAGGAGACAGTGAGGAGCTGGCCAGTGGAAGCAGGGAGAAAGAGACACCGGAAGCAAAATAATCGTGTTGTATCTCTATGCTAGTACAAGGTGATAGGGTGTGTGTGTGTGTCTTTCTGTTTAAGTTTCCATTTCCTAGCTGGCTCACAGTGGCATCCCTTGCAGGGAAGTAAATTCTCCCCCACTAATCCTGCCTGGGCTTGTGTTTTCTCCTTGGTAGATAATTAAGGTGAACAAAAGTAAATGTTTTGTATTATGCCCATTGCTTGTAACTGCCTGAGAGTCTGTAGCAAAATATATATCCTCCAGAGCCTCAAGTCTTTATATTCCACCTGCTCTTTGTCAGTGTGCAGCACATGGTTCTCCGATTCCGGTTGTCACACTGCACCTTGCCAGCAAGGGTTGCAAGCCTGTTAAAGTGTCCCAAAATAAATCTAGGAGCCAGTGCAATGTTGTCATAATGCTGTGATGTAACAGATTTGTCCTGAGCAGAGACTTGTGAAAGGGGCAACGTGAGGCTATTTCTCTTCCACCTGTTGTAACACTGTGTGGAGCCAGTGTTTAGTGCTTGCCCTCGGAAAGTCAGGCCCCTTTAAGATATCTCAAATTGGACACCCAAAATCACTAATCACTTTTGAAAATCTTGGCTATTCTAAATATCATTCTTTATTTTGTTTGGAAGTAAAACAATGAAAAATTGTTCAAGTCCTGCAAACCAAACAATTTTTTTGATTTTTTGTAAATTGAAAGTGTTTTTTTCTTTTTTTACCAGCTCTAATGTTTACCAAGTTCCAGTTGAAGGGCCAAATTCTACCTTCAGTTAGCACCTCTGCAATCATTCATAGAGTCTCTATTTCCTGTGGTGATGCATAAGCCAGCAAGATCACAGCTCGACTTTTAAAGCCCAAGTCAAATCTGCAGGGCTGGCAGGTGAGAAAAAAGATCAGCCTGAACAAGTTTGATGTGGAAACTGATGACACAATGAACATGAAACTCCACAAGGGTATTGCTACTGTCACTTTTCAGAACAGAACCACGGTGTATCTTTGGCACAATCATTCTCCTATTTGCTACCCCCACTAAAGCCTTCACTTTGGCATTACTCCATAGGAATTAGTGCAGCTCAGTATTTCCTGGTTTTGAAACTAGTTGAACAGAACAGAACTCACTTTCAATCAATCTCAAATGGAAAACATAGTTTTCCTCAGTAGCCCTGCTCTGGAGTAGGATTTTGATAGTTTGTGCACTGATTTTGTATATTAATAATTAATTGTGAATCTAGAACTCTCTTCATTTGAGTTTCCAGAAGCCGCCTTCAGCAATCCATAGTTTGATCTTTACTCCTTCAACTCCTGGCAGCAACTCCTTTCCTTCTTATGTATAGAGCAGGAATTATATATATTTTGAGAGATGCACATTTCACCATCACTTCCTCATTTTTCTTTTGCTAACTGAAAAGATATTTTAAGCATTTCTCCCAAGATGGATTGTTTAATCTTAGCTGTTAAAAAATGGAGATTACAGATTTCCCCTTCTTTCGAATGATGTGAAACATTTATTGTGGATATTAGCCATGCGGATTCATTCTCTGAAATCTTGTGTTCACAAGGTATAATGTTCTCTTCGCTGTTGAGTGGAAAAGATCTTTTCTTTAATATTGCATTGAAGAGTGCATGAAGGGCAGTCTTGGATAATGAGGTCTTCTGTTTAATCCCACAGCTCTTCTCCATTCCACCTGGATAATACATGGTACTTTATCTGCATTTCGCAGCTGATTTCTAGAGGAGTAAGAGCTTGGCCTCCATGCCCAGACTGTTCTTGGCCTCTCTCACACTGCCAGCAAGGAGGCCAATTAGTATTAGCGGTTTTTATACTGTGGATAAATTCCCATTAACAATGTGACTGAGACTGAAAATTCATTAGACATATATAAACCTATTTGATTTTGTCACTGCTATATGGGACTGCCTTTAAACTGACTTTTTAAAACGTATGAGCCCATTTAACTTGAGTCTTCCAGTGAATACAATCCTCACTGGTTTTCTTCACTAGCCTGCAGTAGTCACAATCCTATATGACGTTAGAAGTAGCGGAAAGTTGTTGGTTACAATAAAGCAAAGGAACGTTAGTTGCCCTGCTTAATGAAACCACATGTCTATTGGTACAACTGAACACTTAAAACAAGTACAGCATGATACATAAGGTGACCAGTTACTGCGATGCCCTGATCTCCCCAATAAATAGCATACATTTACCACAGCTATTCTCTACTGCAGTTACATTGTGCTTTTCAAACACTTCCAGATGCTATGCAGTAAAAGTATTACAAGCAATAAAATGTGATTTGGTAGTGGTTTTTTCCTCCCCAGTTATTTGCTGATATCTGTTTCACAGTCTTAATACAGTAATTTCTTAAATGTTGATTCAATTTCGTTTTATGGAGGTCAGTGTTAGGTCATTTCTTTTGCTGTCATGGTAATGAGATTTACTAGAAATTGAATCCTAGCTGTTGTCCAGCATGCCCAACACATACTGCATACAAACAATATTTTTATATTCTATAGAATAAATCTGAATTAAATCCTCTGGTCCAGATTCTGATTTCATTTATACTATAAAGGGCTAATCTAAAATCCATTGAAGACAATGAAAAGACTCCTATTGACTTCAACAGGCTATGGAGTAACTCCATTGACTTCAGAGTCCATTGAAATCAATAGAATTGCTCTGAATTTACACTGGTGTAGCAGAGATCAGAATCTGCTGCTTTAAATTCTGTAGTACAGGTGTTTTTTCTAATCTCTAGATTCACTGAATTACCATAGGAGCTGCTATTGCTAACTTTTTTAGAAATGAATAATTGTGATCTCTCACTTCCATTCTCATAGCTCTCATTGTAAATTGACTAACATTTTACTAGTTTTATCCTTCACCTTTACCAGAGAAGCCCCTGTAACACTTGCTTGTTAGGTTATACAAACATATTATATAAAACCAATTATCTATTTCAAACTAAAACAATCCAGCACCCTTTTAAATGGATGTTTGTCTTTGTAGTGGGAAACTTGTAAAAGTGGTATAACCTTTTGTATTTTTCTAGACAAGAATAGATATGTGAGAATGTAAGTACCTGCTGCTGTTTTTGTGGTAATATTCTGCAATTGACTCTCTTCTGATCATACTGGATGCAGAGGGAGGAAAAAGGAAGCAGCAGCAGGAAGAAAACACATACAGCAGGGTAAGATCAAAGTCTATAGTTCTGGGAAGATCAGTGTCAATATGTGAATGGATCCGCAGACAGTGCCAAGTTCTGTAGAAGTCAGCAGCATCTCTTTATAAAATTTCTTTCACCGCCAAGGCCTGTTTAATAAATAATTTTTTCTCTTGTATTCTGCAACAGAGAAGGATGCACTATCAGAATTTGACCCTCCAACAGATGTAATAGTGTTGTTACTGCCTTTTCTTTTGCTTTCCAAATTTTGGCATCTGCATGTTTCATTTTGATTTTTTTTTAAATTCAAATCTAATGGCAGAATTCCGCTATTAGATTGTCAAAGCCAGTTCTAGCAAAGTTGGCTTTCCTTATCTCTAAGCCACAAGATCCATTTAGTTAGTCTCTAAGGTGCCACAAGTACTCCTTTTCTTTTTGTGAATACAGACTAACACGGCTGTTACTCTGAAAGGTCCATTTTGTAATTCTATCTTTGCCCCCAGTGTCTTATCATAGAATATCAGGGTTGGAAGAGACCTCAGGGGGTCATCTAGTCCAACCCCCTGCTCAAAGCAGGACCAATCCCCAATTTTTGCCCCAGATCCCTAAATGGCTCCCTCAAGGATTGAACTCACAACCCTGGGTTTAGGGAGCCAATGCTCAAACCACTGAGCTATCCCTCGCCGCCCTGCCTCTTCTAAACCTCTTATCCCATGCTAGCCCTGTGTGGAGGTGGGTGGAAAATAATGGGTCCTGGTTTGGTGTGAGAGAGCTAGGATAGTGGAAGGTGAAGTCAAAGGTAGTGAAGGTTTCCTGCTAAACAGGAAGATTGGGAATCTATATTGTGGCTTGCATGAATGTAATCAAGAGTGTATTTTATTACCGCAAAGGGGAGACTCCTGTGTTATGGAGACATCCCTAAACCTGGCCATGTGTTGCCCTCAGCCTTCTGTGTGACTCCCATTGCCAGTCCTGAAGCTCTGCTATGACTGTAGAACCCCAGCCTACAATCCATTACGTGAATTTAGTTACGCCCATGTGAAGTTGCATTGAAGCCAATGGGTCTCTGAGCAGTGAAGAATAATAATGCCTCTTTCTGATACAGAGCTTATCAGCAGATCTCAAAACACTTCACAGCCTTTAATTTATTTATCCTCTCAACACCTTTGTGAGGCAGGGAAAAGTTGTCCCCATTTTACAGGTGGGGGAAACTGAGGCACAGAAAAGCTAAGTGACTGGCCAAAGATGACAAAGTAGTGAACTGAACCTCATTCTTTGACAGGCTAAGCCAGTGCTGTAACCGCTGGACCACCTTCCTCTGTGAAGTAACTCTGCATGAATAATTGTTTGCAAGATCAGGTCCTCAGAGAGCAAAAAGCTCATAAAAGAGCAGCCTTTATCCCTGTATTAAAATCATGGACCAGTGTTTGTGCCATGCTTTCTGTTCTTTTCCTGGCTTTTGTTACAGGTCTGAATTCCAGTTCTGCTCTTAGACCTCTTCTTAATTTGTGTTTTGAGTTCCTGGCTCTGCCATCCCTCTCTGCTTCCTGACAGAGAAATTAGGATAGAGGACCAAAACCAGGTCTCTCTTACAAAATGGTAAAAATAGTTTAATTGAAAATCTGACATAGTTCTCTCTGACTTATAAAACCCTGGTCTCTAACGAGAGGCAGTATTTGAATGAGGCCTGGGAAGAGTAGTTTCTGGACACCTGAGAATTATACTTCTATAAGTGGTAAATAAGTTAGTAGATGCTTTTTAAAAAATAGAACAATAACTAATGGGAAATTGATGACTTAGGGGAGTGGTAATAGAATACAGTGCTTTTCATCTCTGTGTTGCTGGATCATAGCCAGTTCTGACTGATATTAACTGAAAACTGTTATCATCAAATGTCTCTTTGATGGCCTGGATGACATGAATTTGGTGCTCTTAATCCTGCTCCCCAGAATCCAAACCACTAGAAAAACTAACACTACAACCAATGCCACTAGAATCTTGTTGTCAGGCTCAGCAGAGAGGCCAGGGACAGAATGGGCCTGGAGAGTGAATTACTCTTACCCCTAGAGAGGATCTGTCCACCGTAAGTCTGAAATACATAGATGAGATGGAAGCTTGTACTATCTCTATGGTTAAATAAAGGATTTCAGTCTTCAGGGCTGTCAATCTGGTACCCCTTCGACAAGCAGTATATTTACACACACGTAAACAAAAGCGAAATCTATACAACTCATAGTATAGTATTGCGTGGGGCACTAATTAGTATGTGCCATAAATACATCTTCTTAAAATACAGCAGTTGATCTACTTTACAATTATTTTTTTTACAGTTTTCTGTGTCCCAGTATAATTCCAGCAGGGCTAATTTCTTGTTTGCAACCTTGCAAATGCAGATGGAGTGGTTGGCAGAACATGATACAGAATACTAAAAGACTCAGGCTTCCACAATTGGTAGCCATAATTCACCATATATTTCAAGCAGTAAAAATCCGTACCAACCAAGACAAAGGAATTAAAAATGGGAAGAGGGAGGAGTGATGCCAACACAGCCGAATTCAAATCCCCTTGAAGTCAGTAGAAAGAGACCCATTGACTTCTGTGGGCTTTGGATCAGGCTCATAGAAAGCAATTACCAGAGAAAGATGGAATAGGAATACATTCATCCCGGGAGTCAGTCCATTGAAGTCAGTAGAGTTACAGCAGGGGTGAAGTTAGTCCATTTCTTTCAGGGGTGAAATGAGACAAATTACACTGCCTTTGCTGTTTTAGGCCCAAATTTAGAGAAATACTGCAGCACCTACTGACATCCTATTGAAACCGACAGGATTTAAAGAAGCACTTAAGCATGTGCTTAACTTTGTCCTGAATAGGAAAGCTTTCCTGACCTGGGGCCTTAGTTACCAGACCAGAGGCACCATGGAAAAATAACCACTATCAAGCTGATTAAGATACTAACTTATCTGCTCATGCTGTAAAGAAACATTTTGCCTAACCACAAAAGTCCACCTCAAACCTCTCCAGCAGGATAGCAATTAACAATACACAACTAATAGACATCACATTAAAGTCATTACATAATCAGAAAAAAAGCTTGCTAGCTGATCATACCTTGAGGGCAGTTACAAGAACCTGCTTTCCCCCCAATTAACCCTTTTAGTACTAGATAGAAGTAGTAGAATTATCAACAATAACGCAGAAAAGGCAGGAGTGTTCAATAAATGTTTCTGTTCTGTATGTTGGGGAAAAAACAAGGTTATGTCGTCATGTCATACGATAGCACTCCTTTCATTCCACTAGAGTCGCTGGAGGATTTTAAACAGCAGCTACTAAAGTTACACATTTTATCAGCCCATCTAGATAATTTGCATTCAAGAGGTTTAAAAGACCTGATCGAGGAGTTCGCTGGACCATTCATGTTGATTTTCAGTAAGTCCGGGAGCACTGGGGAACCGGGGTGCTGGAGCAATTTGTACAGTGGGCGTGCTGAGAGCCATTGAACCAAACCATAAACCCTGTACATGATGGAAACCACTTCAAGCCACGGGGTGCAGCAGCTCCTCTTGCACCTCTAGTTCCAGCACCTATGCTGGCGAAGCTCCAGAAGATTGGAAGAAACCTAACGTTGTGCCAACATTTCAACAGGTTAAATGGGATGCTATGGGTAATTATAGATCTGTCAGTCTGACTTTGATCCCTGGCCAGGTTAATGTAATGGCTTGATACAGGATTTGATGAATAAAGAATTAAAGGAGGGCAATATAATTAATGCCTATCAACATGGGTTTATATAAAATAGATCCCATCAAACTAACTTGATATCTTTTTTGAAGAGAGTAAAAATTTGGTTGATAAAGGTAATAGTATTGATGTAATCTATCTAGAATTATGCCAGGCATATGACTCGGTACCACACCTCATTTTGGTCCAACCTCATTCAGTAGAACCTCAGAGTTACGCACACTTCGGGAATGGAGGTTGTTCGTAACTCTGAATGTTTGTAACTCTGAACAAAACATTATGTTGTTCTTTCAAAAGTTTACAACGGAACATTGACTTAATATAGCTTTGAAACTTTACTATGCAGAAGAAAAATGCTGCTTTTAACCATCTTAATTTAAAGGAAGCAAGTTCAGAGGCAGTTTCCTTATCTTGTCAACTCTTTTTTTAAACTTGCCCTTTATTTTTTTAGTAGTTTACGTTTAACATAGTACTGTACTGTATTTGCTTTTTATTTTGTCTTTGCTGCTGCCTTATTGCATGCTTCCGGTTCCAAATGGGGTGTGTGGTTGACTGGTCAATTTGTGACTCCGGTGTTTCTAACTCTGAGGTTCTACTGTAAAATGAACATGGCACTCATTAAATGGACTAAAAACTGACTGACTACTAAGTTTCCAAATGAAACCGTAATGGGGAATCATCATCGAGCAGGTGTGTTTCTAATGTGGTCCTGTGGGATCAGTACTTGCTATTTAACATTTTCGTCAATGAAAACAAAATCATCACTAATAAAGTTTGATGATGACTCAAACTGGGGGAGTGGCAAATAATGAAAAGGACAGGTCACTGATAAAGACTGATCTGCCTCACTGGGTAAATTAAGTGCAAACAAACAATATGCTTTTTAATAGGATTAAATGTAAATGTATACATCTAGAAATGAAAAATGTAGGCCATACTTACAGGATGGGATCTCTATTCTGGGAAGCAGTGATTCTGAAAAAGATTTGCGGGGTCATGGTGGATAGCAGATGAACATGAGCACCCTAGTGCCATGCCATGGCCAAAAGAGCTAATGCTCACCTTAAAGAGGGGAATCTCGAGTAGGAGGAAAGAGGTTACTTTACCGCTGGATTTGGAACCAGTGCAACCACTGCTGGAATACTGTGTCCAGTTCTGGTGCCCACAATTCAAGAAGGATGTTGCTAAATTGGAGAGAGTTCAGAGAAGAGCCACAAGAATGATTAAAGTGTCAGAAAACATGCCTCATAGTGATAGACTCAAGCTCAATCTATTTAATTTAACAAAGAAAGGTTAAGGGGTGACTTGATTACCATCTATAAGTACTTGGGGAACAAATATAAGATATGGTCAAGGAATTTTTTTCAGGGAAGTCCTCTGGCCCGTCTTATACAGGAGATCAGACTAGATGATCTCAGTGGTTCCTTCTGGCCTTGGAATATATGAGTCTATGATTGCCAAATACAGGAGACTATCACGATGGAATGTCTATAAGCCTGATCTTTCACGCCTTACTCAAGCAAGACTCCCATTAAAAGTGATGGGAGTTTTGCCGAAGTAATGAGTGCTGCTTCAAGCAGAATAATTTATTTTAGTTTAATCAAGTTAAATTATTGCAATAATTTTCCAGAAACTAATGTGTAATCACAGTGAGAAGGATAAATTGGCTGACAGTGACTGATTTGGTTATGATGACTGTTTGAAAAGCTGAGGTTGTAGTGGCATTATTTTGGTAGATAATAATTTGCTTCATTGATTACCTATATCATCTGTCTAATCTGGTTGAATAATTCATGGTGAATTATATTAATTGTGAATTTTGGTCTTTTCTTTCAAATAATTATTCACAAATAAAACATTTTTATCACTCTGCTAGCTCTACCTATTCTTTAGACGTACACTAGCTACAACTAAAAGGTCAGCATGTGCCATCACAGTATTATCTGAGATGCCCCATTTTCCCCATACTTAGAATAGGAAATAAATGTGGTAATTGGGTAGTATCTGACAAATGCTGAATTTTGAATGGCAACCACTGGCTATACACTGCAAATGTGGCAATAACCACGTATATTGCAGAGCCATGTGATAAATTACATCTGTCCTGCACCTTTAACCACCTCATCTGCATTCTTCCCACTGATCCACTGCCCCCAGTGAATGAAGTTATCCTGATTTGTACCAAAGGATATGGCCCTTACTGTCCTCATGTGGTAGGACCATCTTATATGCCAGGCATGGCCAAACTTTGGCTTGTGAGCCGCATGTAGCTCTTTTTACAGTTAAAGTGTGGCTCCTGGAGCCCCCAGGTATCTCCCCCATTCTCCACCTACCAGACTGGGGTTGGGAGCTTGGGGCTTCTGCCCTGCAGCGGAGTGGTGGGACTAGGGGCTTCTTCCTTAGGTAGGGAGGAGGGGTTTAAGGGCTTTAGCCCCACTCCCCAGCAAGCGTTGCCCTGCTGGGCAGCTTGTGCATATCTTGAGGCTCTTGAACTTCTGAAGATTTGGCTTGGAGAGTTAGTAAATTTTGCCACTCCTGTTATATGCTCCTCCCTTGATAAAATTTAATATAGAGGCCTACTCATACTAAGTCCTTCTTTTAATTTCACTGTAATTGGGGGTGTTAAGTGTCTTACAGGAAGTGCTCATAACTTTGCAGGATCAAGCTCTGGGTCTTCTTCAGAGAGAGATACTAACCAGAATTTATAGGGATGTGCTTAAGGAGCTATTTTAAAAAGGCATCACTTGATTTCTGACTTCAAAAATTGTTACGCTGCAAAATATTCTGTACCATTCTATTGGTGGAGGGTCCTAGAGCCCAAGGTCCACCCAAGCCTGGAAGTTTACACTGCAATGGAACAGCCTCACAGCCTGAGGCCTGTAAGACAATGTCAGCTGGCATGGGCTAGACTCAGGTTTTTCATCGCAGTGTAGACATACCCAAAGATTCTTGGTCCTTCCTTCCCATTTTATTTCTCTTTCAGATTAGTAGGCAACATGAGCATATCCAGAGAATCACTTATCAGTATGAATCTTTTATTGTCTTTAAAAGGTTAAATATGGCTTTGATTAATGTAAGTAGAATTTATATACATGCTATTGGATTTTTAATGTTTGTGTATATATTTTGCGTCCTTTTTATCTGAAGCCAAAAGAGCTTTTACAGTGGAATATTTTGCAAAATCTTTCCAATGTAAGAGTCAAATAAAATCTCTTACTTCTCAAGGACATGTTTCCAATATCCTCTCCTCCATTCCCCTCTCTCCAAATAGTGAAATAATTTGGCACTTATAAACTGAGAAAAAATGCCAACTTTCCAAGTGGAATATTCTGTTCAGAAGTTTGCATTGAACTAGAAGTTAGGGAATGAGCAAAACTTCTTATTCTTCACAAGCTTCATATTATCACATTCAGAGAAACCTATTCTGCTATTGACCTGAGTAAGTCTGTTTATATGAAAGAAAATACAGCTAACTGAAAACAAATCTAATCTTATAATCAGGGTATAAGGGATATTTCACTTGCAAGAACCCAACATCCAAAGGTATCTCTTAACACAGCTTCTCATTTCAGAGACTTAAGGTCAATCACTTTGTTTTCTTATTTTGCTTAGCATGGGAGACACCCCCTTGTATTCTGCTAGGAAGCCTGATGACTGGTCTGTTCTTGGTATCACCATCATGTAGTTCTTTGCTAATCACTTATCAGTTATTCTCTTTTGTTAAAGTTTCTGTTAACCTAGTGGTCAGAGCCACCAGTGAAGCCAGGATTATGGTCAGAAGTCACATAAAAGATCAGAGCTGGAGTCGGAGCCAGGAACCATATCAAGGGCTAGAGCCAGAGTCAGGGCAAGAAAAAGAAAGATGTGGTAACAGAAGCAAGGAACAGGAACCAGGCAAAGAGACAGGAAGCTGGGCTCAGAGTCTGGTCAGCAACAGGCCTAGTAACTAGTTGCTCAAACAAGGGGTGGGATAAGGAACAGGAAACTTCAGACCTGGTGGTGTACACTCAGCAGTCTGCTGCTAGTCACTTGACCCTGCTGAGCCAGTGAGTATAGCCTCTGGTTGTTGGGCACGAGCTGCAGTTCCCTCCTCTGACCCCGTATCAAAGTTGCATGGAGGGTAAAGCTCTTGCTCAGCAACCCTGTGGGACTGGGTTTGAGAAACATGGTGCCTGGTACTATGCCACAATCTCATCTGTAGTTTTATGTTATCATTATGCCTTCTGGTTGGATTTTGTTTTCTTTCCCCGTTTTAATCTCCTCTTAAAAACATGTGTGACAGCAAAGAGTCAACAAATCACTGCGTCTAATAGCATAGCAAGCCTTTCCCATAACTGACTCACTGCGATGGAAAAATAGTCAGAAGAATTAGGACTTCTTGTGAAATGAATGTTCTGCTGTCTCATATTCTAAAGGCACTTGCCTGACTTTCAGAGGATCATAGAATCATAGAATATCAGGGTTGGAAGGGACCTCAGGAGGTCATCTAGTCCAACCCCCTGCTCAAAACAGGACCAATCCCCAATTAAATCATCGAGCCAGGGCTTTGTCAAGCCTGACCTTAAAAACTTCTAAGGAAGGAGATTCCACCACCTCCCTAGGTAACGCATTCCAGTGTTTCACCACCCTCCTAGTGAAAAAGTTTTTCCTAATATCCAATCTAAACCTCCCCCACTGCAACTTGAGACCATTACTCCTTGTCCTGTCCTCTTCTACCACTGAGAATAGTCTAGAACCATCCTCTCTGGAACCACCTCTCAGGTAGTTGAAAGCAGCTATATAATTCCCCCTCATTCTTCTCTTCTGCAGACTAAACAATCCCAGTTCCCTCAGCCTCTCCTCATAAGTCATGTGTTCCAGACCCCTAATCATTTTTGTTGCCCTTCGCTGGACTCTCTCCAATTTATCCACATCCTTCTTGTAGTGTGGGGCCCAAAACTGGACACAGTACTCCAGATGAGGCCTCACCAATGTCGAATAGAGGGGAACGATCATGTCCCTCGAGCTGCTCGCTATGCCCCTACTTATACATCCCAAAATGCCATTGGCCTTCTTGGCAACAAGGGCACGCTGCTGACTCATATCCAGCTTCTCGTCCACTGTCACCCCTAGGTCCTTTTCCGCAGAACTGCTGCCTAGCCATTCGGTCCCTAGTCTGTAGTGTTGCATTGGGTTCTTCCATCCTAAGTGCAGGACCCTGCACTTATCCTTATTGAACCTCATCAGATTTCTTTTGGCCCAATCCTCCCATTTGTCTAGGTCCCTCTGTATCCTATCCCTGCCCTCCAGCGTATCTACCACTCCTCCTAGTTTAGTATCATCTGCAAATTTGCTGAGAGTGCAATCCACACCATCCTCCAGATCATTTATGAAGATATTGAATAAAACCGGCCCCAGGACTGACCCCTGGGGCACTCCACTTGAGATTCCACTCCACCGGCTGCCAACTAGACATGGAGCCATTGATCACTACCCGTTGAGCCCGGCAATCTAGCCAACTTTCTACCCACCTTATAGTGCATTCATCCAGCCCATACTTCCTTAACTTGCTGGCAAGAATACTGTGGGAGACGTTGTCAAAAGCTTTGCTAAAGTCAAGAAACAATACATCCACTGCTTTCCCTTCATCCACAGAACCAGTAATCTCATCATGGAAGGCGATTAGATTAGTCAGGCATGACCTCCCCTTGGTGAATCCATGCTGACTGTTCCTGATCACTTTCCTCTCATGTAAGTGCTTCAGGATTGATTCTTTGAGGACCTGCTCCATGATTTTTCTGGGGACTGAGGTGAGGCTGACTGGCCTGTAGTTCCCAGGATCCTCCTTCTTCCCTTTTTTAAAGATTGGCACTACATTAGCCTTTTTCCAGTCATCTGGGACTTCCCCCGTTCGCCACGAGTTTTCATAGATAATGGCCAATGGCTCTGCAATCACAGCCGCCAATTCCTTTAGCACTCTCGGATGCAACTCGTCTGGCCCCATGGACTTGTGCACGTCCAGCTTTTCTAAATAGTCCCTAACCACCTCTTTCTCCACAGAGGGCTGGCCATCTATTCCCCATGTTGTGATGCCCAGCGCAGCAGTCTGGGAGCTGACCTTTTTCGTGAAGACAGAGGCAAAAAAAGCATTGAGTACATTAGCTTTTTCCACATCCTCTGTCACTAGGTTGCCTCCCTCATTCAGTAAGGGGCCCACACTTTCCTTGGCTTTCTTCTTGTTGCCAACATACCTGAAGAAACCCTTCTTGTTACTCTTGATATCTCTCGCTAGCTGCAGCTCCAGGTGCGATTTGGCCCTCCTGATTTCATTGCTACATGCCCAAGCAATATTTTTATACTCTTCCCTGGTCATATGTCCAACCTTCCACTTCTTGTAAGCTTCTTTTTTATGTTTAAGATCCGCTAGGATTTCACCTTTAAGCCAAGCTGGTCGCCTGCCATATTTACTATTCTTTCGACTCATCGGGATGGTTTGTCCCTGTAACCTCAACAGGGATTCCTTGAAATACAGCCACCTCTCCTGGACTCCTTTCCCCTTCATGTTAGTCCCCCAGGGGATCCTACCCATCCGTTCCTGAGGGAGTCGAAGTCTGCTTTCCTGAAGTCCAGGGTCCGTATCCTGCTACTTACCTTTCTTCCCTGTGTCAGGATCCTGAACTCAACCAACTCATGGTCACTGCCTCTCAGATTCCCATCCACTTTTGCTTCCCCCACTAGTTCTTCCCGGTTTGTGAGCAGCAGGTCAAGAAAAGCTCCCCCCCTAGTTGGCTCCTCTAGCACTTGCACCAGGAAATTGTCCCCTACGCTTTCCAAAAACTTCCTGGATTGTCTATGCACCGCTGTATTGCTCTCCCAGCAGATATCAGGAAGATTAAAGTCACCCATGAGAACCAGGGTGTGTGATCTAGTAGCTTCTGCGAGCTGCTGGAAGAAAGCCTCATCCACCTCATCCCCCTGATCCGGTAGTCTATAGCAGACTCCCACCACTACATCACTCTTGTTGCTCACACTTCTAAACTTAATCCAGAGACACTCAGGTTTTTCTGCAGTTTCGTACTGGAGCTCTGAGCAGTCATACTGCTCCCTTACATACAGTGCTACTCCCCCACCTTTTCTGCCCTGCCTGTCCTTCCTGAACAGTTTATAACCATCCATGACAGTACTCCAGTCATGTGAGTTATCCCACCAAGTCTCTGTTATTCCAATCACATCATAATTGCTTGACATCACCAGGACCTCCAGTTCTCCCTGCTTGTTTCCAAGGCTTTGTGCATTCGTATATAAACACTTGAGATAACCTGCTGATTGTCCCTCATTCTCAGTAGGAGGCAGGAGCCCTCCCCTCACAGACGTTCCTGCCTGTGCTTCCTCCCGGTATCCCGCTTTCCCACTTACCTCAGGGCTTTGGTCTCCTTCCCCTGGTGAACCTAGTTTAAAGCCCTCCTCACTAGGTTAGCCAGACTGCTTGCAAAGATGCTCTTCCCTCTCTTCGTAGGATGGAGCCTGTCTCTGCCCAGCACTCCTAGCCCATCTCTGCCCAGCACTCCTGGGGCTCAGCACTGTTTACTAAGCAGGCCCCTTTTATGATCTCTTCAAGCTGGGCACCCAAATGGAGGTACCCAAAAATCACTAGTTACTGTTGAAAATGTAGGCAAATACATACGTTGAAATGTTCCATACGCTGCCTATTGGGATCGGGGAGCACACATCTCAGAGGTTTAACAAAAGAGAAATAAATATTGAAGTCCACATATGGCTCATCATTTTTGTGAGTCTTGCATTCTAACTTCGCAGTTGTGGATTCTGAGTCAGTGTTTTGGATAATGGGATAATGGTTGGCTCCTGGGAGCAACTGCAATAGGAACATTCCCTGTGAGGAGGTGAAGTAACTGTCTCATATGAATATCTCTGAATTAAACAAAGCTTTCAGAACTAAACTGGCAGGACTTAGAACATGTGTGAGAGAGATCCCAGTGTCAGTCCCTTTGGATAACTTAAATGACGAGTATAACCAATCTATTATTAAAAAAATGTACCATTACAACATGCTTTCTGGTAGGTACCAGGCTTTTCAATTTTATGAATTTGTGTTTAGTGCTGTTGAGTAGGGAAGATTTGAATAAACCCTGCCCCATGTCTGCTCAGGAACTCCAAAAATGGTGGATAATGAATCCTGTGAAAAGTGAGCCAGCTGCCGTATCCTATACCTTCTTCCTCCTACATTGAGTGGGAGACTACCTGCCATTCACAAGTAATTGTAACCAATTTTCTATCTGCTGTAACGATAACTTTTTTAATCGCATGGAGGAGTCTATGCAGAATAGCAGACATTCAGTTATTTATAGATTCAGCCTTCATATGTGCTGATTTAGGAGCCTATGGCCTGATCACTAAAGTCAATGGAAAGACTGCCTCTGACTTCCGTGAGTGTTAGGTTGGGCCCCTCACGCACTGGAAAGCATGTGTATCCTTGTCCACTACTGAAATACAATAGCTCTCCTCATCTATAGCAGGTGACACTTGTTGGAAGCATTGCCTAGTGATTAGGGGTTAGTCCCTTCTTAATGCGGAAGGGGGTTGGTAGAGGACGCTGGGCCTTCCCACTCCACTGGCCTCAGGCCCGGGGCTCTGTGAGGGTTACCAAAGTTCCAGCACGAAGAGCACCTTAAGGCTGTCCTCGCTGGCCCACTTCCTACCTCCCACTCTATTGTCCAAGTTTTGCAGTCTGTAGCAAAAAGGTAATGAAAGAAAGGTATCAACTGCACTGTCAGTCTGTCTTCTAAAAGAGACTGCTGCTGTGGAGTCCCGTACCAGGAGCTTGCTGGGCAGGTCCTTTTCCCTGCCTTGTCAGTCCCCTTCTGAGCTGTCTGGATTTCCTTTAAAGCTCCATCTGGTGCATGCTCTGCGGGTGCAGCTGAGCAGGGTTCCCTAGGCCCAGAGTTGCTCTTTAACCCCTTCAGTCCTAGTTAGGGGGTTTATACACTCCAACACAGCCTGTCTAGTAGACATAGAATCATAGAATCATAGGACTAGAAGGGACCTTGAGAGGTCATCTAGGCCAGTACCCTTCACTCATGGCAGGACTAAGCATTTTCTAGACCATGCCAGGTGTTTGTCTAACTTGCTCTTAAAAATCTCCAATGATGGAGATTCCACTACCTACCTATGCAATTTATTCCAGGGCTTAACCAACCTAACAGTTAGGAAGTTTTTCCTAATGTCCAACCTAAACCTCCCTTGCTGCAATTTAAGCCCATTGCTTCTTGTCCTATCCTCAGAGGTTAAGAAAAACAATTTTCTCCCTCTTCCTTGTAACAACCTTTTACATACTTGAAAACTGTTATCATGTCCCCTCTGTCTTCTCTTTTCCAGACTAAACAAGCCCAATTTTTTCAATCTTCCCTCATGAATCATGTTTTCTAGACCTTTAACCATTTTTGTGGCTCTTCTCTGGACTCTCTCCAATTTGTCCACATCCTTCCTGAAATGTGGTGCCCAGAGCTACACACAATACTCCAGTTCAGGCCTAATCAATGCGGAATAGAGCAGAAGAATTAATTCTCATGTCTTGCTTACAATACTCCTGCTAATACATCCCAAAATGATGTTAGCTTTTTTTGAAACAGTGTTACACTGAAAGAAAAAGAGTACTTGTGGCATCTTAGAGACTAACAAATTTATTTGTTGACTCATATTTAGCTTGTGGTCCACTATGACCCCCAGATCCCTTTCTGTAGTACTCTTGCCTAGGCAGTCATTTCCCATTTTGTATGTGTGCAGCTAATTGTTCCTTCCTAAATGGCGTACGTTGCATTTGTCCTTATTGAATTTCATCCAGTTTATTTCAGACCATTTCTCCAGTTTCTCCAGATCACTTTGAATCTTAATCCTACCCTCCAAAGTACTTATAACCCCTCCCAGCTTGGTGTCATCCACAAACTTTATAAGTATAGTCTCTATGCCATTATCTTAATCATTGATGAAGATATTGAACAGAACTGGACCCAGAACCAATCCCTGCTGGACCCCATTCATTATGTCTTTCCAGCATGACTGTGAACCACTGATAACTACTCTCTGGGAACAGTTTTCCAACCAGTTTTGCACCCACTTTATAGTAGCTCCATCTAGGTTGCATTTCCCTAGTTTGTTTATGAGAAGCTCATGCGAGACGGTATCAGAAGCTTTACTAAAGTCAAGATATACCACGTCTACTACTTCCCCCCAATCCACATGGCTTGTTACCCTGTCAAAGAAAGCTATCAGGTTGGTTTGACATGATTTGTTCTTGACAAATCCATGCTGACTGTTACTTATCAGGCTAAAAGTCAAATAGACTTGGACCTTGCAAAGGGAATTAAAACCAATAGTAAAAGGTTCTATACCCATATAAATAAGAAGAAAACAAAGAAAGAAGAAGTGGGACTGCTAAAAACTGCGGATGGAGTGGAGGTTAAGGATAATCTAGGCATGGCCCAATATCTAAACAAATACTTTGCCTCAGTCTTTAATAAGACTAATGAGGATCTTAGGGATAATGGTAGCATGACAAATGGGAATGAGGATATGGAGGTAGATATTACCATATCTGAGGTAGAAGCGAAACTCAAACAGCTTAATGGGACTAAATCAGGGGGCCCAGATAATTTTCATCCAAGAATATTAAAGGAATTGGCACATGAAATTGCAAGCCCATTAACAAGAATTTTTAATGAATCTGTAAACTCAGGAGTTGTACCGTATGATTGGAGAATTGCTAACATAGTTCCTATTTTTAAAAAAGGAAAAAAATGTGATCTGGGTAACTACAGGCCTGTGAGATTGACATCTGTAGTATGCAAGGTCTTGGAAAAAAATTTGAAGGAAAAAGTAGTTAAGGACATTGAGGTCAATGGTAAATGGGACAAAATACAACATGGTTTTGCAAAAGATAGATCGTGCCAAACCAACCTGATCTCCTTCTTTGAGAAAGTAACAGATTTTTTAGACAAAGGAAATGCAGTGGATCTAATTTACCTAGATTTCAGTAAGGTGTTTGATACTGTGCCACATGAGGAATTATTAGTTAAATTGGAAAAGATGGGCATCAATATGAAAATTGAAAGGTGAATAAGGAATTGGTTAATAGGGAGACTACAGTGGGTCCTACTGAAAGGTGAACTGTCAGACTGGAGGGAGGTTACCAGTGGAGTTCCTCAGGGATCAGTTTTGGGACCAATTTTATTTAATCTTTTTATTACTGACCTCAGCACAAAAATTGGGAGTGTGCTAATAAAGTTTGCGGATGATACAAAGCTGGGAGGTATTGCCAATTTAGAGAGAAACCGGGATATCATACAGGAAGATCTGGATGACCTTGTAAACTGGAATAATAGTAATAGGATGAAATTTAATAGTGAGAAGTGTAAGGTCATGCATTTAGGGATTAATAAAAAGAAATTTAGTTATAAGCTGGGGACGCATCAATTAGAAGTAACGGAGGAGGAGAAGGACCTTGGAGTATTGGTCAATCACAGGATGACTATGAGCTGCCAATATGATATGGCCGTGAAAAAAGCTAATGCGGTCTTGGGATGCATTAGGCGAGGTATTTCTAGGAGAGATAAGGAGGTTTTATTACCGTTATACAAGGCACTGCTGAGATCTCACCTGGAATACTGTGTGCAGTTCTGGTCTCCCATGTTTAAGAAGGATGAATTCAAACTGGAACAGGTACAGAGAAGGTCTACTAGAATGATCTGAGGAATGGAAAACCTGTCTTATGAAAGGAGACTCAAGGAGCTTGGCTTGTTTAGCCTAACCAAAAGAAGGTTGAGGGGAGATATGATTGCTCTCTATAAATATATCAGAAGGATAAATACTGGAGAGGGAGAGGAATTATTTAAGCTCAGTACCAATGTGGACACAAGAACAAATGGATATAAATTGGTCATAGGGAAGTTTAGACCGAAATTAGATGAAGGTTTTTAATCATCAGAGGAGTGAAGTTTTGGAATAGCCTTCCAAGGGAAGCAGTGGGGGCAAAAGACCTATCTGGCTTCAAGATTAAACTCAATAAGTTTATGGAGGAGATGGTATGATGGGATAATATGATTTTGGTAATTAATTGATCTTTAAATATTCATGGTAAATAGGCCCAATGGCCTGTGATGGGATGTTAGATGGGGTGGGATCTGAGTTACTACAGAGAATTCTTTCCTGGGTATCTGGCTGGTGAATCTTGCCCACATGCTCAGGGGTCAGCTGATCGCCATATTTGGGGTCGGGAAGGAATTTTCCTCCAGGGCAGATTGGAAGAGGCCCTGGAGGTTTTTCGCCTTCCTCTGTAGCATGGGACACGGGTCACTTGCTGGAGGATTCTCTGCTCCTTGAAGTCTTTAAACCATGATTTGAGGACTTCAATAGCTCAGACATAGGTCAGAGGTTTATTGCAGGAGTGGGTGGGTGAGATTCTGTGGCCTGCATTGTGCAGGAGGTCAGACTAGATGATCATAATGGTCCCTTCTGACCTAAATGTCTATGAATCTATGAATCACCTTATTGTTGTCTAGATGTTTGCAAATTGATTGCTTAATGATTTGCTCCATTATCGTTCCGGGTACAGAAGTTACGCTGACTGGTTTGTAATTCCCTGGGTTGTCCTTATTTAATTTTTTATAGATTAGCACTATATTTGCCCTTTTCCCATCTTCTGGAATGTCTCCCATCTTCCATGACTTTTCAAAGATAATTGCTAATGGCTTAGATATCAACTCAGTCAGCTTCTTGAGTATTCTAGAATGCATTTAATCAAGCCCTGGTGACTGGAAGACATCTAATTTGTCTAAGTAATGTTTAACTTGTTCTTTCCCTATCTTAGCATCTTCTGATCCTACCTCATTTTCACTGCCATTCACTGTGTTAGATTTCCAATCACCACCAACCTCCTTGGTGAAAATCAAAACAAAGAAGTCATTAAGCATCTCTGCCATTTCCACATTTTCTGTTTTTTATTTCCCCCCACCCCTCACTGAGTAATGGGCCTACACTGTCCTTGGTCTTCCTCTTGCTTCTAATGCATTTGTAGAATGTTTTCTTTTTGCCTTTTATGTCTCTAGCTAGTTTGATTTCATTTTGTACCTTGGCCTTTCTAATTTTGTCCCTACATACATATGTTACATGTAAGTGGAAATGCTCCATTAGCTTTCTTGTAATATCCTGAGCTGAAAATACCCTGGCATCCTCTTTACAGTATAGCTGGCCAATGTCTGTTTGCTCATTAGACCTGGGGTAAATTAATTCTGTTCACTTTCACAACGTTTTACAAAAACAGTGTCCCTCCCACCACTTCTTTGGTACAATAACAAACAGGCTGGCTTGTGGCAATTGGTTTGAAGAAACTCTTCCCTGCTCCTGAAGACAAGAACATTTAACAAGTTCTCAGCACTTTTAGGATGGCTTTCCAATATTCAACTCCTGTCCTAACATGCTTATGATTCACCAGGGTGGGCTGGTAGGACTACCAAAATCCCATACTGTCCACTCATCTCTACCTGTACTACAGAAGCCATAAGTCTAATAGATGCTTCCAGGGTTTTGTCAGATTCTTTTTCTTCAGGCCTATGCATAGTATTGTGTATGTAGCCAGAGAATTGTTATTTCTGTTTTATTTTGTACTGCACCTTTAAATGCCAAAGGAGCCTGTTTGTGTGTCTGAGGTGAGGCCTTCCATTTTGGAGAGAAGGTTCAGTTCAAAACAACTGCTGTTACAGAGCAGTCTGGCCCACCCACTCATGCTGCTCTCTCAGTAGAGCTTGTACTTGTTTTTGTTATTTCGTTCAATCTAAAATAAAAGTAATTCAGAGAGCACATGTGGTTGTTCTTGTGCAAGGGCGAATGTAACATAGCATTGCTTTTTTTTCTTGGCAAAATATACAGAGCTAGATTCTCAGCTGATGTAAATCAGCATAGTTCCACTGAAGTAAACTGAATAATGCCAGTTTACACCAGTTGAGCTTGTGGCTCATAATGTCTGCTTTGCTGAGATGGAGATGTGGTGAGGAGTGATGCCTTGGTGTGGCATGCAAAGCCATGAAACTTTATATTATAATACTATCTTAGAAGCAAGGTGGGAGAGGTAATATCTTTGATTGGACCAACTTCTGATGGTAGAGGGGCCAAACTGTTAAGCTTTGTCTGAGGAAGAGCTCTGTGAAGCTAAAAAACTTGTCCCCTCCACCAACAGAAGCTGGTCCAATAAAGGATATTACCTCACCCACCTTGTATCTTTCATATCCGGGGACCAATATGGCTATAGCAACACTGATAACAATATTTTATATTTTTTTGTGGTGTCTTTCATTCTGCAATTTTCCAAACTCTGTCTAGTCATTTTTATATTGCACTCATTACCTTGATATCTGAGTATCTTTTCCTTTATATGCAGTGAGTATGAGTAAGGCTAAGATTTTGTCATGGTTATTTTTAGTAAAAGTCATGGACAGGTCACAGGAAATAAAAATTCACAGAACCTGTGACCTGTCTGTGAGTTTTGCTGCTGTGGCTCCAGGGTTTCCCCTGCCACCGTGGTGGCTGGGAGCTGCAGGGTTCTTTCCTGCCCCTCCCCGCTAGGCTGTCCCCGGCTGCTGGAAACCAGCAGGGAGACCCTGAGGAGGCTCTCGCCTGTCGCTGAAACCAGCTCCAGTCCCGGGGGCTGAAGCAGAAAATATCACGGAGGTCTCTGGAAGTCACAGATTCTGTGACTTCCATGACTTCCATGACATAAACGTAGCCTTAAGTATGAGTTGCACCTCTACTGTACTCACTGTTTAGATATCCTGTAGGAAATCACCACTGCTTTGAATATCAGGAGTAAGTGATGAGCTATCAGTGTCTTCTGCTGAAATAGGATGAACCTGACTAATGGTTAAAGCTGGTTGAAAAATCTGAGATTTTTTTCCCTTGTAGAATTTCTATTGGAAAAAATGCTTTTGAAAATTATGGCCATGTCACAGGGGGCCCCGCATGTTGAGCGAGGTCACTCCCATTGGCCCAGTGCAGGGTTGGTTCCCCCTGTCACACAGTCGTCATGACTCCCCATGGGATCAGGCAATTACAGTAAGAGAGGCTTAGGAGCCCTGGGCAGGGCCAAGCAAACAATCAGTCTGTAGCCCCTGGGTGCGGCTGAGCAAGCAAACAGTCTGTGGCCCCTTAGCCTTCTGGCTGGGGCAGGCAATAACAGTTGGGGGTTCTGACCCTCTGGGCAGGGCAGAACAAACAATCAGTTTATAGCACCAGGATGGGGGAGAGCAAGAAAACATTAGTCACACCTAGTGGCAAGTATGCGGGGCAGGGGTAGGGGAACCCGGACCCACCCTACTCAGGGTCGCCCGGGGGGAGGGGGGCAAGTGGGGCAATTTGCCTCAGACCCTGGGCCCCACAGTGTCCCCCATGAGAGTTTTCAGGGGCCCCCAGGAGAGTTTTCAGGGGTCCCCAGGAGAGTTTTCAGCAGCAATTCGGCAGCGGGGGTCCTTCCGTCCCAGGTCTTCGGTGAAGTGCCCCCTGAATCCTCTGGGCGGCCCTGTCCCTACTCCTCTGGGTTCCAACCCCGGGCCCTATGAAGGCAGGAAATTCCCAGTTAAGGGTTCAAGCATCGGCTTCTAAAACGTTCCCTGGGTCACTTCCTACTGCAAGGTTCATCTCAGGCACCTCCTCAGCTGGCAGCAGCTCAGCATCCCTGTCAGTCTCTGCGGTCGGCTGATCGGCAGCAGCACAGTCTGGGTCCGTGGTTCTCGCCATTTGGAAAGTTGCAGGTGCCTCTGCAGGAGCCTGCAGCACACATACTTTTTCCTCCTCAGCCAGCCCAGACTGAGCTGGGCTGACTCTTTCTATCTGTCCCTTCCACCGGGAGCACGTGCAGCAGGGGTGAGGGGCGTTATCTCCGGGGCCCACAGTGATTGGTCAGGCCCTGTTGGCCCACTGCGGGGTTGATTCACCACTTCACAGTCCAAAACATTTCAACTTCCTGTGTGACTTTTCAAAACAAAATGAAAATATTAATTTTGTTTCAGCATCAAATGCTTCAGTTTTTAAACACATTTGTTTTTGTTTACAATTCTTGGGTCTCTTTCCCCTACCTCTATTTTTTTTTGTCTTTTTCACTGTAAAAAGGGGAAACCTACTTTTTATACCTTTTTAATGTTTAAAATAGTAGATGATATTACTTAACTGTAAAAAGGTATGAAAAAGTAGGTTTTTCCTCCCACTTTCCCACACTTTGTTCTCCAACTTTTGCCTGTTGGAAAACAAAAACACTAGAGAAGTTGGGAAAGAGTAAGAATAGAAAAACTTCAGCACTAAAATCAGTCCTGCTAAAATCAGTTAGTAGAGCACAGCTAGGGTAGGGGCCTCTGCAGAGACAGATACATCCTGGAGGTGAATTCCTGGCTGCGAGAATGGTGTCGCCAGGAGGGCTTTGGCTTCCTTGACCACAGGATGCTGTTCCAGGAAGAAGGACTGCTAAACAGAGATGAGGTCCACCTATCGAGGAGGGGGAAGAGCATATTTGGCTACATACTGGCTAACCTAGTGAGGAGGGCTTTAAACTAGGTTCAACAGCGGCAGGTGACCAAAGCTGACAGGTAAGTCAAAAACATGGAGACTTGGGAAAAGGGTCGGAATCTGGGGGGAGTATGGGCTGTTATAGCAGAAATAAGGTGGGGGAAACCAAATCAGTATCTTAGATGTCTGTATACTAATGTGAGAAGTATGGGGAATAATCAGGAAGAACTCAAAATGCTAGTAAATAAACACAACTATGACATAGTTGGCATCACGGAGACTTGGTGGGATAATATACATGACTGGAATATTGGTATAGAAAGGTACAGCTTGCCCAGGAAGGACAGGCAGAGGACAAAGGGAGGAGGTGTTGCCTTATATATTAAAAATGTTTACACTTGGACTGAGGTTGAGATGAAAATAGGAGACTTGTTGAAAGTCTCTGGGTAAGGATAAAAGGGGTAAAAAACAAGAGATGTCATGGTAGGGGTCTACTAGAGACTACCAAACCAGGAAGAAGAGCTGGATGAGGCTTTTTTAAAACAAGTAACAAAATCATCCAACGCACAGGACTTGGTGGTGATGGGGGACTTCAACTACCCAGACATCTGTTGGGAAAATAACACAGCAGGGCACAGATTATCCAACAAGTTTTTGGAATGTATTGGAGACAATTTTTTATTTCAGAAGGTGGAGAAAGCTACAAGGAGGGAGGCTGTTCTAGGTTTGATTTTTACAAAGAGGGAGGAACTGGTTGAGAATTTGAAAGTGGAAGGCAACTTCAGTGAAAGTGATCATGAAATGGTAGAGTTCATGATTCTAAGGAATGCTAGGAGAGAGAACAACACAATAAAGACAATGGATTTCAAGATGTCAGACTTTAGCAAATTCAGAGAGTTGGTAGGTAAAATCCCATGGGGAAGCAAATCTAAGGGGAAAAACAATTGAAGACATTATTAAGGGCACAAGAGCAAACTATCCCACTGCATAGCAAAGATAGGAAGTATGGCAAAAGACCACCCTGGCTTAACCAGGAGATCTTTAATGATCTAACCCCCCTCCCCCCAAAAAAAAGTCCTACAAAAATGGAAACTCAGTCAAATTACAAAGGATGAATATAAACAAATAACACATGTATGTAGGAACAAAATTAGAAAAGCCAAGGCACAAAACAAGATCAAACTAGCTAGGGACATAAAAGGAAACAAGAAAACATTCTACAAATACATTAGAAGCAAGAGGAAGACCAAGGACAGAGTAGGCCTGTTACTCAATGAGGGGGAAAGACAATAATAGAAAATGTGGAAATGGCAGAGGTGCGGTGCTTAATGACTTCCTTGTTTCGGTTTTCACCAAGAAGACTGGTGACGATTGAACTTCTACCATAGTGAATGCCAGTGAAGAAGAGGTAGGATCAGAGTTTAAAACAGGGAAAGAACAAGTCAAAAATTACTTAGACAAATTAGATGTCTTCAAATCACCAGGGCCTGATGAAATGCATCTTTGAATACTCAAGGAGCTGACTGAGGAGTTATCTGAACCATTAGTAATTATCTTTGAAAAGTCATGGAAGATGGGAGACATTCCAGAAGACTGGAAAAAAGGCAAATATAGTACCCATCTATAAAAAGGGAAATAAGGGCAACCTGGAGAATTACAGACCAGTCAGCTTAACTTCTGTACCTGGAAAGAGAATGGAGCAAATGAAGCAATCATAGCAATAACCAACCTGATAGCTTTCTTTGACAGGGTAACAAGCCTTGTGGATGGGGGGAAGCAGTAGATGTGGTATATCTTGACTTTAGTAAGGCTTTTGGCACTGTCTCGAATGACCTTCTCGTAAACAAACTAGGGAAATGCAACCTAGATGGAGCTACTATAAAGCGGATGCATAACTGGTTGGAAAATCATTCCCAGAGAGTAGTTATCAGGGGTTTGCAGTCCTGCTGGGAGGGCAAGATGAGTGGGATCTCGCAGAGGTCTGTTCAATATCTTCATCAATGATTTAGATAATGGCATAGAGAGTACACTTATAAAGTATGCAGATGATACCAAGCTGGGAGGGGTTGCAAGTGCTTTGGAGGATAGGATTAAAATTAAAAATGATCTGGACAAACTGGAGAAATGGTCTGAAGTAAACAGGATGAAATTCAATAAGGACAAATATAAAGTACTCCACTTAGGAAGGAACAATTAGTTGCATACATACAAAATGGAAAATGACTGCTTTGGAAAGAGTACTGCAGAAAGGGATCTGGGGATCATAGTGGATCACAACCTAAATATGAGTCAAGAGTATAACATTGTTGCAAAAAAAGCAAACATCATCCTGGGATGTATTAGCAGGAGTATTGTAAGCAAGACACGAGAAGTAATTCTTCCGCTCTACTCCGCGTTGATTAGGCCTCAGCTGGAGTATTGTGTCCAGTTCTGGGTGCCACATTTCAGGAAAGAGGTGGACCAACTGGAGAAAGTCCAGAGAAGAGCAACAAAAATGATGAAAGGTCTAGAAAACATGACCTATGAGGGAAGATTGAAAAAATTGGGTTTGTTTAGTCTCGAGAAGAGAAGACTGAGAGGGGACATGGTAACAGGTTAAAAGGTTGTTACAAGGAGGAGGGAGAAAAATTGTTCTTCTTAGCCTCTGAGGATAAGACAAGAAGCAATGGGCTTAAATTTAAGCAAAGGAGGTTTAGGTTGGACATTAGGAAAAACTTCCTAACTGTCAGAGTGGTTAAGCACTGGAATAAATTGTCTAGGAAGGTTGTGGTATCTCCATCATTGGGGATTTTTAAGAGCGGGTTGGACAAACACCTTTCAGGGATGGTCTAGATAATACATAGTTCTGTCTTGAGTGCAGGGGACTGGACTAGATGACCTCTTGAGGTCCCTTCCAGTTCTATGATTCTAAATTGAAAGTGTAAAACAGTGACAAACTGCTAGTATTGGGTGTGTGCAGGGGAATCCATGGCAATCCTCTCTGTGTGTGTGTGTGTGTGTGTGTGTGTGCAGGGGAATCCATGGCAATCCTGTGTGTGTGTGGGTCGGTGGGTGGGTGTGCCTGGCTTTACTTCCTAAAAGACAATACATCTGCCATGAGCCAAACTTTGTCCTCAGAGTTGTCCATGCAACCCCCATTAAAGGAATTGTGTGTAAAATCTTGGCTGTGCTGTAGTCAATGGCAAAACTCCCATTGACTTCAATAAGGCCAGGATTTCACCTGTGTACATATCTGATAGCAGATCTTAGCTGTATATAGTCATTGCTAGCAGAACACCATATTTATCTGTATGTACATGGACTTGCTCATCAATATTTTATTATGATACCTGCAATTATTGTGAATCTGTTGTTGGTGTCACAGTATGAACAGTGTGCTAGACCATTAACTTCTTTGATATTTCATATATCCAATCATACCCAGCAGCCCCTCTGCCTCTCTGCCACCCAAAACTACTCATAATCCTCTATGGTCACCTGTGGGATAGGGGTGGGTCCTGGCAAGAAACCATGGGTGGATTTTTGGTTCTGGGTAGAAAAGGTTGAAAACCATTGGTCTATGTCACACTTACCTGAAAGACTACCTCTCTCCCTTAAAAAGAAAAGGAGGACTTGTGGCACCTTAGAGACTAACAAATTTATTTGAGTATAAGCTTTTGTGAGCTGCAGCATCCGATGAAGTGAGCTGTAGCTCACGAAAGCTTGTGCTCAAATAAATGTGTTAGTCTCTAAGGTGCCACGAGTCCTCCTGTTCTTTTTGTGGATACAGACTAACATGGCTGCTACTCTGAAATCTCTCACTTAAGTCACACAGTAGTTAGGAGAAAGTGGGATGCTGTGGGTTTCTGGAGTTGACCTCACAGGGCCAGGAACAGAGACTTCTTATTTGGGCACCCTTATATTTGGAATTGACTGCCCTTGCATGTCTGCTAAAATGTGCGGCTTTGGCAACTTTTAGGTATATTTGTCTGGTCTGATGTATGTTTAATTTGTTATTGTTTGTGTTTTTAAATTTTATTATTATTTTAAAATAATTCGAGTGCTCTGGCTTGCAGCAACCAAGACACTTCATAAAAACCTCACTATGTACTGCATTTTATAATTTTCATTTATCCTTTTGGAGCCAGTAATTAGCTACTTCAGCATAAGTGCTTAACAACCCAAAAACAGAGTGGTGAGCAAACCTCAAGAGCTTTGATGTTGAGTTCCATTTAGGTAAGCTCCCAACAGTCTCTTGCATCTGCAGAATTTGGATGGGGATCTTGCAAGAACAGGTTTTATGGTATTTTGGAACATATGGTTCTAGTATTACATAGATCTCAGAAGCACAAAAGTAGACAAGTGAACTTGAGATATGAGTCCCTTCAGATACATCTGTTCAATATGGGTTCCAGGAATGCACAAATGTATTGACAGAAGTTCCTTTTTTCTCCAAGCTAGTTTGCCCTGTATTACACAGGAATTATGACGCGGCAACAGACCAGTGGTCCATCTATTCCTGGATTCTGTCTGGAACAGTGGCCAATGGTTGATAACTTTGAAGAAAGGCATAAAACCCCTCAGAGGGAGGAAAGCATGGATAAGGATATATTCTAGAGAGTTCTGTGCTCTGTGTAGGGATTTCTAACTCCCCTCCCTTTCTTTGGCACAGAATATCAATCATGTCGACGAGGGGGTATGGCTCTACTTTCTTTTGGGCTATGCATTCCATAGGTACTAGGGAGCAGTTAAATAATTTGCACCTGGTGGTTGGAATTACAGTGCTGTGATCAAACTGAGCAGTGTGTGCTCAGACAGTGGTTTATGTGCCAAATGGATTCAAAGCCTTTCATAATATAAAAGACACATGTAGGTTAGTAGAAGAATAAAGACCTTGGTTTCATGCGATTTCACTCAATTCCTTCTTTTTCTCATTTTACACTTTTGGCTTTAAAATAAAACTGAGCCTTCATCATGAAGATGGGAACTGGGTTGTTCCAGTCTGCCATCTCAAAGCCCTGTGTTATTTTTGTTTAGTCTGACTTTTTAAAAAGGGTTCTTCTATCTGATTGAAGCCACATTTTTAAAAAAAGCTTTTTTACTTTTAGTCAGGCCTCAGACTTGAAATACAATAATTTACAGAAATTGTTCTCATCTGGTGGATTATATTTAAAAATGTGTATGTCTATCTCCATCATATCACAGAGAAAGAAAACAAGCAAGCAACCCCCTTCCAGGATTATTTATTTATTCATATTGCAGCACTACCTAGAAGCTCCAATTGGGATTGAGGCCCTATTGTGCTAGGCAGTCTGCAAACACAGTAAGAGCCAGTTCATGCCTCAAACACCTTTCTGTGGTTTTTGAAAAAATAGCTATCTTAAAATTGTAGAGCTATCACTTTAAATACTCTGGGGTTTCCTTGTTCTGACTGCAGTCTAAGGAGCTCTGTGGGGAAGCATGCAAACATTCGGTTTACAGTCAGCCAGCCTACAACAAGATGAGGTGAGCTGTGCTTCTCTGTTTTATGGAGCAGTCTACTGTGTTTCCCTCTGGGTTCTTATCTAGTTATCATTCTGAATTCTAAGGAACAAGGTAGTGTTCCTCTGAAGTCTTCCCACAAGAGTATTTGATGTTTTTCTCTAACTTCTCTATTTGCTGTATAACGTAATATATACAATCTAAAGCTCTCAATCCTGCAAAGATTTATGCATATGCTTAACTCAGCATAAATTTATACATAAGTCTTTTTACGATCAGGGCCTAATTGAAGACAAGATTCAAGAAGTGGGTAAAACAAATCCCAGACAGGCAGATGAGGGAAGCATAACAATGATAGGAACATATGGTTGCATAGACTAGCTATGTGCACAGTTAGAACATTTCTAGTAATTTTTTAAACCTCTACCTGTTTTTTTTCTGTTCTGAATCCTTTACCAACCCTCACAACCCCATTTTTTATACCTCGGGGGGTAAATTTTGAAAGGGCTTGAGTGACTTTGCAGGCTAAATCCCCTCGTCAACCCTGCTTGGGTGCCCAAAGTTTGGTTTCTAAACCCAAAATTAGATATCTACCTGATTAAATTTTATTTTGTTTAACTTTGGATTTAGGAGCCTAACTTGACACAGATAGGCTTAAAAAGTTTGGCCATAATTCTGAGACTGTAGAATTTTTAATTTGGTGTTCGTTGATCCCTCAGTCCTAAAATGCTTGCAAGAGCTCTGCTATATTCTGCATCCAGTTCCAACTGGCTGAGCCTAACAGCAACAGGAATATCACACAGCTACACTGAAGTTCTATGTCTGGGAAGCTCAGCCCTTCCCCAGAGTATCTGGTGAGGTAAATAAATATCTCCTGTAGATTTCTAGGTACATTTTCCAGTTTCATTTAGTGAGGCCTAAGAACAATGCAGAATAGGCTTGTAAAGTAGGGATGATCTTGCACCAAGAGTACTTAGGCACCTAAACCCTGCCAGCTCCCTATTCATGTTTTTTGTTCTGCAGTAATTACTGTCCAATGGCCCCAGCCAAGTTCAGGGCCCCATTGTGCTAGGCCCTGTACAAATGCACTGTAAGAAGAGGAGTGGGGGAAATCCGGCCTCCTGTCTGCCCTCTTCATGATGTCTTGTTCTCTCTGAGGTGTTAGGGGAGAGCAGTAGCTGCACAGGAACTTGTGACTGTGACTGGCCTTTTCACAGGAAGTATCATTAGTATTTGTGTGACAGAATGCCCCATTGTGCTAGATGCTGTGAAGTGCTGAGACATAGTTCCTTCCCCAACAAGCTTATGGTCTAAGAGTATGTCTACACTGGAGCTGGATAGAAGGTGTCACTTCCCGCTCGAGTAGACCTATCTGCACTAGCTCTGATCCAGCTAGAATGCTAAAAATATCAGTGGCAGTATGAGTGGTGGAAGGGGCTAGTGAGACACTTCTGAGTCCCTAGGTGCTACAGGGCACCTGCACCTTTATTCCCCTGTGTGCTCCACCTTGGGCACCTACTCTAGTTCCAGGCTCCTCAGCTCTCACCTCTCGTGGGCAGAGACCCATGTCTCTCTCCCTCCTGACTGGGAGTTTTCCAGGGGGCATTGTTCCCTGCCTACATGGTGAATTCCCCAGCAAGTCAGACTGTCTAAACAGGCCTGATTTGCCTTCTCATCAGAGGCTATAAATAACATAAATGCCCATGGGTATAAGTTACCACACAACCCTTTCTAAGCAAGCACATTTATTCTTAAAGTGAAAGTGTTACAGAAAAAAATATATTTAAAAACAATAAACAAGCCTACACACATGCTAATCAGCTTACCAGAGATCATCCCAACTCCAACAAGGGCTGTGACAGGCGACCAGTTCTTCAAACCCCACCAAGGAGTTTTTTCTATGGTCACATAGCATAACAATTGTTTGCCCAGAACAAACACTCCCTGCAATCTGAGAGTCTCTCCTTTATACAGTTTGGGCTTTTGATCTGCAGAGATCATGAACAGGCAATCAGCCAGACAATGGTCCCCTCCTCAGAGTGAAGCTTCAAAAAGTTGGGTCTTTGCTTAACCAGAGCTGTGGTAATTTGCATTCCCGTCCCCCCAGGTCTTTCCTTGGGACCCACTTAACTTTGTTTGTCTGGCACATTGTTTAAAATAGTCCTCTGAAACTCAAAATTTATATTGGCCACATTCCCCTTCTAGAGATGTTATATACATTCCTACAATAATACATAAACTTTGCATTTTTAACACAATGAACTCCTAAAATAGCCCATGGCTTGTCCAGAATAGTGCAGGAAATTGCCCATATCTGTCACATTAGGTACTTAACTCAGGCAGCTAGCTCCTCACACTACTGTGGCTACCCTTCTGATTTTAGTACACTAGCTCAATCAGAGCTAGCATAGGTATGTCTTACTCAAGCTAGAAAAAGGCAAAAGGAAGTAAAATAACTTGCCCAAGGGACACAGCAAGTCAATGGCAGATTGAGGAATAGAAGCCAGATCTCCTGATTCTTGTTATGTTCATGGCTCACATACAGAGAAGTTAAAACCTAGGGCTGTAGATTAATTGCAGTTAACTCACACAATTAACTCAAAAAATTAATCATGATTAATTGCAGTTTTAATTGCACTGTTAAACACTAGAATACCAATTGAAATGCATTAAATATTTTGCTACATTTTCAAATATATTTATTTCAATTACAACACAGAATACAAAGTGCACAGTGCTCACTTTATATTATTTTTATTACAGATGTTTTCACTGTAAAAATGATAAACAAAAGAAATGATAGCTTTCAATTCACCTTATACAAGTACTGTAGTGCAATCTCTTTATTGTGAAAGTGCAACTTACAAATGTAGATTTTTTTGTTACATTACTGCATTCAAAAACAAAACTATGTAAAACTTTAAAGCATACAAGTCCACTAAGTCCTACTGCTTGTTCAGCCAAGTGCTAAGAGAAATAAGTTTGTTTACATTTACAGGAGATAATGCTGTCCGTTTCTTATTTACAATGTCACCTGAAAGTGAGAACAGGCATTTGCATGGCACTTTTGTAGCTGGCATTGCAAGGTATTTACATGCCAGATATGCTAAACATCTGTATGCCTCTTCATGCTTCCACCATCATTTCAGAGGACATGCTTCCATGCTGATGACGCTCGTTAAAAATAAAGCATTTATTAAATTTATGACTGAACTCCTTTGGGGAGAATTGTATGTTTCCTGCTATTTTACCTGCATTCTGCCATATATTTCATTTTATAGCAGTCTCAGATGATGACTCAGCATATGTTGTTCATTTTAAGAACACTTTCACTGCAGATTTCACAAAACGCAAAGAAGGTACCAATGTGAAATTTCTAGAGATAGCTACAGCACTCAACCCAAGGTTTAAGAATCTGAAGTGCCTTCCAAAATCTGATTGGGACGAGGTGTAGCATGCTTTCAGAAGTCTTAAAAACACAACACTTTGATGCAGAAACTACAGAACCCGAACCACCAAAAAGGAAAATCAACCTTTTGCTGGTGGCATCTGACTCAGATAATGAAAATGAACATGCGTCGGTCCATACTGCTTTGGATTGTTATCTAGCAGAACCCGTCATCAGCATGGATGCATGTCCTCTGGAATGGTGGTTGAAGCATCAAGGGACATATGAATCTTTAGCACATCTGGCACGTAAATATCTTGCGATGCTGGCTATAACAGTGCCATACGAATGCCCATTCTCACCTTCAGATGACATTGTAAACAAGAAGTAGGCAGCAATATCTCCTGCAAATGTAAACAAACTTGTTTGTCTGAGTGATTGGCTGAACAAGAAATAGGACTGAGTGGACATTCTAGGCTCTAAAGTTTTGCATTGCTTTGTTTTTGAAGGCAGTTATTTTTTTGTACATAATTCTACATTTGTAAGTTCAACTTTCATAATAAAGAGATTGCACTTCAGTACTTGTATTAGGTGAAATGAAAAATACTATTTCTTTTGTTTTTTACAATGCAAGTATTTGTAATAAAACATAAATATAAAGTGAGCACTGTACACTTTGTATTCTGTGTTGTAATTGAAATCAAAATATTTGAAAATGTAGAAAACATCAAAAATATTTAAATAAATGGTTTTCTATTATTTAACAGCATGATTAATCACGCGATTACTCACAATTAATTTTTTTAATCGCTTGACAGCCCAAGTAAAACCATAAATATTCTTGCTGGAAGGTTGCACTGTAACACTATTTTATTTCTCAGAATTCAGAACAATGACATACAAGAACCCAAAACCAGAGAGAGACAAAGCAGGCAGCTCCCTAAGGTAGAGAGGCACAATTCACCTTGGCTGGCTCAGAATGCCACCTGAAATGTTAAGCAATAGCCTACAATATATCACAATTCTTATTCTGCAGCTATCAGGTCACATTGAACATCCTATTCTTCCTAAATTTTCCAAGACCTGCCTTGCAGCTAATTCAAACGGGGAATTGCTCAAATATTATAAACACTGACATCTCACCTAAATTGTTAATAACCACAATATTTAAGCAGAACTTCCAAATGATCAGGAGGCAAGAAAACTGTTTTCTCCCTGCCCTTATTTATGTTGTGATTCATAGAGTCTTCACTTTCTGTGTTGTATAATGGATAATGCTTGTGTATTTAATAATCTGAGAATATTTTTTCACCAATTCCAAGGCCAGAACGGTCTGTTGTGATCATCTAGTCTGACCTACTGTATAACACAGGCCACAGAACTTTCCCGAAATAATTCTTAGAGGATATGTTTTAGAAAACATCCATTCTTGATTTAAAGATTGCCACTGATGGAGAATCCACCACAACCATTGTTCCAATGGTTAATTACTCTTACTGTTAAAAATTTACATCTTATTTCTAGTCTGAATTTGTCTAGCTTCAACTTCCAGACATTGGATCATGTTATACCTTTCTCTGCTAGACTGAAGATCCATTGTCAAATATTTGTTCACCGTGTGATACTTATAGACTGTAATCAAGTCACCCAGTAACCTTTTCTTTGTTAAGCTAATTAGATTGAGTTCCTTGAGTCTGTCACTATAAGACATGTTTTTTAATCCTTTAATCATTCTCTGGGTCTTCTCTGAAACCTGTCCAATTTATCAACATCCTTCTTTATTACATTACACACTTTTCAGCCGTGACCACTTGTTCTGCAGTGGCTGATCCATCATCTTTTGAGGTCAATGGGAGTTTTGCTATTGAATTCAGTGAGAGCAGGCTGGGGTTGTAAGTAAGGTCCAATTCTGTAATAGTAATGACTTTTACTTCAGAGTGTTGCATTCTTTCACCTCTCCTGTTTACTGTATTCATGAGGACTACTGAATAGAGATGCTAATGACATACAGCTCTCTATATCATGTCTGACCCATTTGGTGCAGATGAATGACTTTCAGGTGTTACCTATCAGCTCTGTGTTCTTGGGGAACCAGGGCGCAGTACCCAGCCTGTCTGACTCACAAAAGACCCCCCCACAGCCTCTGCTTGAACCAAAGCCGATCAGAAGAAAGACTTACAAAAAGCAATGAAAAGACAGTGGGAGACACACCTAAACCCCTCCGGACAAGGGTAACAGGATTAAGGAAACTCTCCTAGCCTCATTTGCATCAAAGATGGGACAGGGAGGCATCTCCATTAGCATACAGAATGGAGAACAGAATTCCAAGGAAAGAACCGCACTGAACTCTGGGACCAGAAAAGCAGGAAAGCACTGCATGATGGGGAATCTCTGCTCCAGATGTTGATGAGCCGATGTATGCACACACCCAGCTCAGCAGGTATCAGACCAATTCTAGTAATAAATCCTTATTGGTATCCAAAATAGTGAATCTGCCTAATTGCATATTGTGTTTATATAAATGCATGGTATGGCCACATCTTGAATACTGCATGTGGTCACCCCATCTCAAAAAAGATATATTGGACTTGGAAAAGGTTCAGAAAAGGGTAACAAAAATGATTAGGAGTATGGAACAGCTGCCATACGAGGAGAGATTAATAAGACTGGTACTTTTCACCTTGGAAAAGAGATGCATTTTGCACGCACTTGGTGCTGCTGCACAGGGGTGGAGGACTGCACAATATGGTAGTGTGGAGGGGACTCCAGACATGGGCCTGGAGCAGGAGGTGTGGGTGGAGCAGGAGTCTGCACTCTCATGGCCATGAGCACAAGCAGCCTCTCAAACAGGCCCTTCTGCTGTGCTCGATCTTCCTCCCTCAAACAACGTTCCTGCTCAAGGAACTGTGCTGCCAGTCTCTCCTTGTGTTCTGCAGCCTCTCTCTGCCTTTCCCCTTGATATGTCCATCCTTCTCCCTCTAGTATTGTAGCTGCTAGGTGACTCTATCCAGGATATCCACCATAAGGTCATTGCAAACATGATGACATGATGTGGTCTTTGACCGCATCATGAAAGTATGACCCCTGCCAGGCTTCTGGGGGACTGTAGCTGGTCTGCAGAGGTGGAAGGCCCTGCAAACAGAAACGAAACAGTATGTTAGTCTCAGTATTGCAGAAGAATTTCACTACATCAGCAGATGTGTCTTTGGAACCTCAAGGCCAAAAACTGATACTTTATATATTTGTGCTTCAGTATATCCTGAGACTAGCATTTTAATTCCCAGATGCTCCTTGGGCACCACTGAGAGTTCAGTGGTGCATAAAGGCTTTACATATAATAGTGAGATGAAATTTACAAAATTCATTTAAAATATATCTTTACAAATTCCAGGTCATTTAAAACTGGGTGGGAAGATGGTACCACTCCCTATGGTTTGCTACCTATGGTTTCCACAGTCCTTTTAGGCATTCAGCTTTCTGGAGGATGAAACAGTTCTGGAGATTTCTGAATGGCAAAGGGATATTCTGGTCCAAGCTACTGGTGGCAAACCAGCCATTTATGCTAAAGAGGTTTTCAAGTTTATGGTGACTGAGCAGCATTTCTACAAGTGGAGTGGGCTGGTGATCTACAAAGGAGGGCCCAGAAAGTACATTGCCCTGAAATGTGACTGCCCATCTGGATTTCCTACTACAGAAAAGTTTTCAGCTATCAGCACCTGGGATTGGTTGAAAATTCATGGGGAAATCAACAGGATGCTGTGCTAGCTTCTACATGGATTACTGCCTCCCTGTGAACTGCTGAAAGCTCTGCATTCGTGTAGTTACCCCAGTGCAGTTACGGCTTACGATACAGCCTGCATGGACTACATCTATCTATGGACCACATGCAAACACCCCAGACAATATGGACTCTTAATACTACACCATAGGACTCAGAATAGGGAATGAAACACTTACAGTTCTGCCCTCTGAAGCATACTTCTTTAAGAAAGAACTACAAAGCACCCTCCATCCCTACACATTTCTGGACTGCATACAACCCCCTGGTGTATTTAGGACAGTAAATTTGTCACCCATAGATTACATTCCCTACCCTTTGCCCCAGTGCAGTTTACAGGTGGCTTGGTAAGCTCTGGCATGACCAATTTGTATGATGCAGCATACTGTCAGCAGGGAAGGCAATGTAAGGCTCTTACCTTTAACACTCCAATACATCTTTGTAACAATGTGTCAGTATCTAGTAAAAATTTCATTATAACTGTTTCTTTAACTGTTGTTTGTGCTTCCTGGTACCCATTTGGAATTCCACATGGTGTCTCCGACCCTTCCCACCACCAAGGTGCTGGCATGCATTCCACCATTATCAGATATACTCTGCTACTCACAGCTTGCAATCATTATTTCATTGAGTCATAAGCTAGAAATCCCTCCCAATTTTATCTTAATTACAACAAACGTGGGGGCAGAAACTTATCAGGCTCTGGTGCTACTTCTGCCTTTTCTGTTTCTGCTGCCAGTTCTGTGGCCATCTGCTCCCCTGGGGTCTCGTCAGACAGGTCCTCTGGTTATGGAGCCAGGATGTGCTGTAGCTGTTCCGGCAGCATAGCCTCCTCCAGGACTGTCATAAGCAGCAGAGTGACATCATAAGCCTCATACAGTGGCTGTTGGCTCCTCTTAGATTTGAGGGTTAGAAGGTTGCCATCCTGGCTGATCAGACTATCATGAACTGCTGTGGGCTCTGTGCTCAGTGCAGTTCCCAACACCTAGTCAAATTCCTCGTGAAAGAGACAGGATGATGGGGAGTTCCCTAAGGCATTCTCATCCCTGGCTTTCCAGTGATCAGTCTTGGTCCGCTTGATCTCTATGCATTGGCCACCGGTCTGTAATGGACCATCAGTTGAACCCCTGCACTGCCAGCTTCTTGGATGTTTCTTGGTACACATGGTCATTTCTGGTACTCTGACTGAAGTCGAACATCTTGCTCACCTCACACCAGAGATTTACCAGAATTGGACTGTGGTCCCATGATCACGTAGCATTGTTCTTGGTGCAGGACTTCTCACCAGTCATAGCTAATGCAAGAGATAGTTCACTCTGTTTGCAGTTCAGCAGTCAGAATAAAATGGAAGGGTTAAAGGCTTAGCAGCTATACTTGAACCAGGGGGGTGAGTTGTCTAGTCTTGAGACAGAAGGGCCAAGAAACACTGATCCATGGGTTTGTGGGCTAGTGTTGGCAACTCTGAGGACACAAGTTTGAGGACTTGGGTGCAAGCTGCAGATAAACTGCAAAATGACCTGAGTCCCACTGGACTCAGGCTGGGACCCACCCACTCAGCAGGTGCTAGCACCTGGGTCTTGGGGCATACTGATCCAAGTCAGACAGATTTGTGTATGGTCAAAAGTGGGACTTGAACCTGAGGTTGAGCCTGAGCTTACACTGCAGTGTAGACATCAGTGACTAACTGAATCTGGGTCATGGGCAAGAGCTGGATGGTTACTAAACTCCACCAGGAGAAGACTGAGGTAATATTGTTAGGGTGGGAAGTCATGGAGATTTTATCTGTGCCTTTGACTGAGGGTCTTGAGAAGGGGCATGTTGATTGGGAGAGAGCCTGTTGGGGGGCAGCGGGAAAGGCAAAGCTCGGTCTAGGGGGCTCATTTAGGGTCTCTTTTGGGCATATTGAGTTGGGATAAGATTTTCAAAAGTGCCTAAGTGACTTGGGAGCCTAAGTGCCACCAACGTTCAACAAGTTTGGCCTATAAGGTGCCTAAATCACTTTTAAGATTTTTACCCTTGGTGTTACATTTTTGGTACAGCACCCAGAGCATTGTCTGGGCACTTAAATAAAGGTGAATTAATTTAAAAAGATCTGCTGAAAAGAAAGATTATTTAAAACATTATTTGAAGTGTTTAATTAGTTGTTAAAACTGATAGTTAAACTTCCTCCCCTAAAACATACAGCAATGATGTTAAATGTCAGCAGTTTCTCATTTGCATGCTGGAACAATCTCTTGTCACATTTATTCAGTATTTAACATTGAAACTGAAGGATAGAAATAGCTGGAAAGAAAGACTTTAAAGAATTGCACAGAAGGCAGCGTCACTCAAACCAAGCAACTCCTTCAGCAAGAAGCTGAAAGAGTTTTGCGGTGAGAACACAGATCTGAAATAAAATGCCTCACAGAGTCTGTCTTCTAAGTATACTCATGCTGTAATTGTGCTATTCTGTCAGTCTGTTTTTAAGATAATGCATTATGGAGTGTTCTGGCCCACTCTTAGAAGCTTTGAAGTAATTTGTGCACTGTCCTATAGACTCATTTATTTCTGCGCTTGGATGTGGAATCATTTTAGGCTAGCAAGGCAAGGGATTTTCCAAAATACAATAATCAATGTAATTGGCATATAATAGGGAGTTAGTTGTGGGTATGGAATGAGACACAATAATTTAATGTATTTTTCTATATCTTCCTGACAAGGCAGGGTTGTTTTCTACAATTTCTATTTATTTGGTAATGTTTCTTTGCTGACTGGCAAGCTTCCTGCTCCTTGGCAGGGGGTTAGACGAGATGACCCTTGTGGTCCCTTCTAACACTATGATTCTGTGATTCTATGTTGAGAAGAATTTCCTGCTGGTTCCAATCATTATGATTTGTTTCTAGTAGTGCCCCCGACATGTTAGTCACTAGCCACACATAAGAGAAGACACGTTCCCTGTTTAGAAGAGCTCAGGAGTTAAACTGGTGAAGGCTGTGTGGATGCTCTTTGGTCTCTGTTCAAACCAGGCTTAACTTGGTTTAGCTTAAGTCAAATGGGAATAGGTCTCAGGACTGGTCTGTGCTCAGTTCTTGCACCACTTTCACTGCATCTGTTTAGAAAGTGATAAATTCAATCAGAGCCATCCCTAGCCTGGATGGTATAAAGGTGCTTCTATTTATAGAAATGAGCTAAACCAGTATAAATAAGTTACAACTGATTTAGTTAATGGGGTACAAAACCTGAGGTGTACACAAACCCTAAACTTAACCAGAATGAGAGGATCCACACAGGGGTCTGGCTGTGTTTTAACTAAATGGGTTAATGCTGGTAACAGAGCTCTCCTCAGGCACAGGTGTCTATGCTAGCAGAGCAGACGCCTCGAAGACGCGTTATTATTGCTCTAGACTGTGTTCCGTATGGAAAGCAGGGTGGCTAGAAGCTGGGATCATTGTCTTTTTATGACCCTTAAAATTGTGCGCATTCTACTTTTAAATATCTGAAGCAAAGGTGTTTCCACTGCTACCTTTTGGAGACTATTCTTCAGTCTCACCATGAGAACGTTTCCCCTGATCTGATATCTAACCTCCATTGTCCTCTTCATTTGAACCCACAGCTGCTGTGTGCCTCTGGCCCTCTTCTTGAAGGACTTAAAACCCTCCTCTTTTTCCTTGGAATGAACTAAGGGCCTAATCTTGTACCCACTGAAGTCAGTGGGAGCTGGGCCATTAACCCCAATGGGTACAGGATTAGGCACTCTAAGAATCTGGGTATGACTGTGGGTGGGTATGACTGTGGGTGGGTATGACTGCTATGAAGCCAAGAGCTACAGCAACACTTGTGTGGAGTGCTCTGACATATAATATGGCAGCTGAATCTATGAAAGGTAATGGGGGGGGGGAGGGTGGCTATGATCCTCCTGAAGTGAAGGCAGTATGGATATTGGCTAGATCCAGGTGAGCTTCTTCACACAACTCTGTTAATGCACATGATGGAGCTTTTATATGCCTGCAGCACCCACGCTAGTCAGCTACAAGGCCTCTCTTCAGCAGAGCCTGCTGGTCATGATGCAATGGGCCAAGCAATGCCATGGTTTTGTGATGTGGACAAGCAGGAACTAGAAATCACCTGTGAAGTGGAGGAAAGTCTTATGCACTCGCTGACTGCACTCACTCAAATGTTTTCATGGCTTCGTATTAGCACCACATAAAATGAAAACTGCCGCACTCTGGAACTGATTTGGACAACGGTGCAAACTGGTGTGATTGTGACACAACTGCGGTCATTGGCACCTGTGTTACAGTACAAACAGCACTTAAAAAAATTCTATAGATCAGATACTTAGTATAGCCGTGTGTACCGACACCATGAGAGGGGCTTTATAAAAAGTAAATGCTTGTGAATCTGGAGCTGCAGGATGTACCTTTTTGTTGTGCCTCGGGGGATTTGTTACATGTTTTTCTACCCACTTCAGAAAGGTGTAAAAAGGGAAAAAACCTTCCCATTGAACTTCAGCACCTCACAGGGGTATTGCTACATCCTGGGCATTGTAATGCTGTTACGCCTTTCTAGGAGACTCTGACTGTTGGTTCAGCACCCTTTCCCCATGGAAACAATTGCATTGTTTCTCATGAGCATGTGGCCCTCCCATTGGAAGCCCATTTCTTTTTGCAACATGTTAAACATGCTGAGATTTATTTTATGAACTGGGTGAGTATTTTGAGGCCTGTTAAGCAAAACTAGTTTGCTTCCTGATGCATTTCATGCCCTCAGGAATAGCTCCAGCCTGCATTATGAGACAGGATGACTGAAGAAAGTAGTCATTTTCTGTTGTGCCTCCTCTATGAGACTGAGAGATTCCAGAGGCTGATCATCATCCTCATTAGATGCTTGATTATAGCGTCTGTTTAAAGAAGCTGGAAATAGGCTAAGTGAGGAAGCTTTAGGTACCTGTAGACCCAAAAGCAAAGGAGATCTTTCCAGCTAAATTCAAAAGGGATCCATTATTATAGCGTTTCTCAACCTTGTTGATACTAGGGACTAGCTTGCTGCCTTCCTAAACTGTGTCAGGGAGAGCTCAGGGACTGGCGCTGGTCCACGACTGATCGTTGAGAAACACTGCATTATTGTATCTGACTAAAGGCTCCAGCCTCCCCCAACACCTTGATTCATGTCGTCTGATCACATTCAGCTTTTCCAAGTGTACTTCTCCTTCAGCCTTTTCTCCATTGAGCAGAGGGGGAAATTGTTGAAGAAATGCAAAGTTTACAAAGTCAGGGAGCTTTGTGAACAGGGACTGCTAACAGGGAGTTTTGAGAGGGAGTTCTCCAGGTGAAGGAGGAGCAAATACGGGATCCTTGGGGGTAAGTGGCTGTCTGCAGTGTGTGTTTGTGTTTGGGGGTTACTTGCTGTGTGTTGAGCTTGTGTTTGTCTGTTTTTGTTTGTTTGTTTGTTTGTTTGAAGGACTGTGTGCTGTGGCCAGCAGTTGGAAGCTGTGAGCTTCTAAACAAGATTTGAAATCTAGAAGCCTCTGTTCATTGGCTGAGCCTTAGTCAGGGGGCTATCAAGAACACCAGGGCTTTATAAAGCAGTAAGCAAGCGACCAGGGACCGCTAACAGGAAATTTTGAGAGGGAGTTTGGAAGGGGAGTGGGAAGGGGGCAAGGTACACTTTCCATTCTTTAAAATCTTTAAACTAAACTATAATCCAGACTTCCTGATTTAAACAAAAACCCTATCATTAACCTAGGTAGCTGTAGGAGAAATGCAGGCAGAAGCCCAGCAGCAGAGTGGGGGCTATCCTGTTTATTGCAGTCAGTATAGCATGTATGATTACCTGCCCTGTGGGTGGGTGGCATATGTGTGCATTCAGTGCAAGGAGCTCCTGGCCCTCAGAGACCATGTACGGACTTTGGAGGCCAGGGTGGCAGAACTGGAGAAGCTAAAGGAGTCAGAGAGGTATGTTGATGAGGCTTTCTGGGACACTGTAGATTTGTCCCACCTCCGGTCAGACAGCCCCTGCCCTGTTAAGGAGGATGAAAGGCCAGAGAAGGAGAGCAGTCAACGGGAACAGAGGGAACCTTCCCATAGTTGGGACCCTCCTTCCAGATGATGTTGGGGTAGCCTCTCGCAGTGAGGTTACCTCTCCGGGGAGGGAACTCCAGTCATTAGGAAAAGGCAGGTGTTAGCAATGGGAGATTTGATCATTAGAAACATAGATAGCTGGGTTTGTGATGACCGGGAGAACTGTATGGTGACTTGCCTGCCTGATGCGAAGGTAGTGGATCTCTCGAGGCATCTAGATAGACTTATGTGTAGTGCTGGGGAGGACGGTGGTCATGGTACATGTAGGTACCAATGACATAGGGAAGGGCAGGAGAGACGTCCTGGAGGCCAAATTTAGGCTGCTAGGAAAGAGACGGAAATCCAGGACCTCCATGGTGGCATTCTCAGAAATGTCTACAGTTCCACACGCAGGGCCAGGTAGGCAGGCTGAGCTTCAGAGTCGCAATGCGTGGATGAGACGATGTTGTAGAGAGGAGGGGTTTAGATTTATTAGGAACTGGGGAAACTTTTGGGGAAGGGGGAGCCTATACAGAAAGGATGGGCTCCACCTAAACCAAAGTGGATCCAGACTGCTGGCACTTAACATTAAAAAGGTTGCAGAGCAGTTTTTAAACTAAGAGATGGGGGAAGCCGATTGCTGCAGAGGCGCACATGGATCAGACAGAGACTTCCCTTAGAGGAGAGTCTTTGATAGAGATTCTCTAGGTTCTAGTCAGGAGGAGGGGATGGAAGAGGATAAAGTATGGGCCGGATCAGACGAGAAACATTCACATAAAAATCTGACACAACAGAAAAGGGCAGACGAATAAACAGTGACAAGTTTTTAAAGTGCTTGTCCACAAATGCTAGAAGTCTAAATAATAAGATGGGTGAAATAGAGTGCCTCGTGTTAAAGGAGGATATTGATATAATAGGCATCACAGAAACCTGGTGGACTGAGAACAATCAATGGGACACAATCATTCCGGGGTACAAAATACATTGGAAGGACAGAACAGGTCATGCGGGGGGGAGGGATAGTGGCACCATATGTAAAAGAAAATGTAGAATCAAATCAAATAAAAATCTTGAATGAATCCACACGTTCCATAGAATCTCTATGGATAGTAATCCCATGCTCTAATAAGAATATAGCAGTAGGGATCTATCACCCACCACCTGACCAGGACAGTGATAGTGACGATGAAATGCTAAGGGAGATTACAGAGGCTATCAAAATAAAAAACTCAATAATAGTGGGGGATTTCAATTCTCCCCATATTGACTGGGTACATGTCACCTCAGGATGAAATGTAGATACAACATTTCTCGATTCTTTAAATGGCTGCTTCTTGGAGCAGCTGGTACAGGAACCCACAAGGGGAGAGGCAACTCTCGATCTAGTCCTGAGTGGAGCGCAGGATCTGGTCCAAGAGGTAACTATAACAGGACCGCTTGGAAATAGTGACCATAATATAATAACATTTAACATTCCTGTGGTGGGGAGAACACCTCAACAGCCCAACACTGTGGCATTTAATTTCAGAAAGAGGAACTATGGAAAAATGAGGAGGTTAGTTAAACAGAAATTAAAAGGTACAGTGACGAGAGTGAAATCCCTGCAAGTTGCATGGACACTTTTCAAAGACACCATAATAGAGGCTCAACTTAAATGTATACCCCAAATTAAAAAACATTAAAAATTAAAAAAAAAACAACTAAAAAAGAGCCACCGTGGCTTAACAATCATATAAAAGAAGCAGTGAGAGATAAAAAGGCATTTTTTAAAATGTGGAAGTCAAATCCTAGTGAGGTAAATAGAAAGGAGCATAAACACTGCCAAATTAAGTGTAAAAATGTAATAAGAAAAGCCAAAAAGGAGTTTGAAGAACAGCTAGCCAAAAACTCAAAAGGTAATAACAAAATGTTTTTAAAGTACATCAGAAGCAGGAAGCCTGCTAAACAACCAGTGGGGCCCCTGAATGATCGAGATATAAAAGGACCATTTAAAGACGATAAAGTCATTGCAGAGAAACTAAATTAATTCTTTGCTTCTGTCTTTACAGCTGAGGATGTTAGGGAGATTCCCAAACCTGAGCCATCTTTTGTAGGTGACAAATCTGAGGAATTGTCACAGATTGAAGTGTCACTAGAGGAGGTTTTGGAATTAATTGAGAAACTTAACAGTAACAAGTCACCGGGACCAGATGGCATTCACCCAAGAGTTCTGAAAGAACTCAAATGTGAAATTGCGGGACTATTAACTATGGTTTGCAACCTGTCCTTTAAATCAGCTACTGTACCCAATGACTGGAAAACAGCGAATGTAAGGCCAATATTTAAGAAGGGCTCTAGAGGTGATCCTGGCAATTACAGACCAGTAAGTCTAACGTCAGTACCGGGCAAATTAGTTGAAACAATAGTAAAGAATAAAATTGTCAGACACATAGAAAAACATATACTGTTGCGCAAAAGTCAACATGGTTTCTGTAAAGGGACATCAAGTCTTACTAATCTATTAGAGTTCTTTGAGGGGGTCAACAAACGTGGACAAGGGGGATCCAGTGGACATAGTGTACTTAGACTTCCAGAAAGCCTTTGACAAGGTCCCTCACCAAAGGCGTTTATGTAAATTAAGTTGTCATGGGATAAGAAGGAAAATCCTTTCATGGATTGAGAATCGGTTAAAAGACAGGGAACAAAGGGTAGGAATAAATGGTAAATTTTCAGAATGGAGAGGGGTAACTAGTGGTGTTCCCCAAGGAACAGTCCTAGGACCAATCCTATTCAACTTATTCATAAATGATCTGGAGAAAGGGGTAAACAGTGACGTGGCAAAGTTTGCAGACGATACTAAACTGCTCAAGATAGTTAAGACCAAAGCAGACTGTGAAGAACTTCAAAAAGATCTAACAAAACTAAGTGATTGGGCAACAAAATGCAAATGAAATTTAATGTGGAGAAATGTAAAGTAATGCACATTGGAAAAAATAACCCCAACTATACATACAATATGATGTGGGCTAATTTAGCTACAACTAATCAGGAGAAAGATCTCGGAGTCATCGTGGATAGTTCTCTGAAGACGTCCACGCAGTGTGCAGCAGCAGTCAAAAAAGCTAACAGGATGTTAAGAATTATTTAAAAAGGGATAGAGAATAAGATGGAGAATATCTTATTGCCCTTATATAAATCCATGGAATGCCCACATCTTGAATACTGTGTACAGATGTGGTCCCCTCATCTCAAAAAAGATATACTGGCATTAGAAAAAGTTCAGAAAAGGACAACTAAAATGATTAGGGGTTTGGAATGGGTCCCATATGAGGAGAGATTAAAGAGGCTAGGACTTTTCATCTTGTAAAAAAGGAGACTAAGGGGGGATATGATAGAGGTATATAAAATCATGAGTGGTGTGGAGAAAGTGAATAAGGAAAAGTTATTTACTTGTTCCCATAAAATAAGAACATGGGGCCACCAAATGAAATTAATGGGTAGCAGGTTTAAAACAAATAAAAGGAAGTTCTTCTTCACTCAGCGCACAGTCAACCTGTGGAACTCCTTGCCTGAGGAGGTTGTGAAGGCTAGGACTATAACAGGGTTTAAAAGAGAACTAGATAAATTCACGGAGGTTAAGTCCATTAATGGCTATTAGCCAGGATGGGTAAGGAATGGTGTCCCTCTGTTTGTCAGAGGGTGGAGACGGATGGCAGGAGAGAGATCACTTGATCATTACCTGTTAGGTTCACTCCCTCTGGGGCACCTGGCATTGGCCACTGTCGGTAGACAGGATACTGGGCTGGATGAACCTTTGGTCTGACCCAGTGTGGCCATTCTTATGTTCTTAAGCACTTAAAAATAGGGCTGGTCAAAAAATGTCCATCAAAACTGTTTCCTTGGAAAATTGGGTTTTCTGTTTAAATGAAAATTTTCACCAAAAGTGTCTGCTTGTTTGTGGACAAATTCAACATGTAATCCAAAACTGGAATGACTGAAAGCTGCAACTATTTCAGTAGTAAACTGGAATATTTCTATTTAAATGTTTCTGCTGTGCCTCCTGGATGTTGTCGTTTGGGTGATTTATGATCATATTTTTTTATGGGCCAAGCTTTCCGTCTGGATTATATCTCCCATGATTTACCATGGCCTGAACTTCTATGATGCACCCACCACCAGCACCAATCGGAGGGAAAATGTGGTGCATTTTGGGAAATGTAGTCTGGCCAGAAAGTCCAGATTATACAGGTGAATGAGAGAATAAGGCACCCAAACTACACTGGGACACCATTTTGAATAGAAACTATATATATATATAATATTGTTGGCTGAAAAATTTCAAATTTCTCCAAAACATTCAATTAAAGCAACAATTTTAAAAATGTCTATGGGACAGTGGTCCTGGAACTAGGGATGATGGAGGTGCTGCTGTACCTCCTGACTTGAAGTAGTAATAACAAATAACAAATACATGATTTCCATGGTTTCCATCATTAGCATCCTCACTATAAAAATTGTTCCAGCATCCCTGTATGGGGGGGTGGGGGTGAACGTTTATTTTCTGACCAGCTCTGCTTCATAGGGTTGGGGTGTGAGGTCTTGATCAGTAATTATGAACTGCACCAAAATATTGACACTAATCAGAAAAAGAAATTAATTAAATAAACCAGCTTATCTGGCTCCCAGCTCAGTGCGCCTTCTCCTAAGTCATTCCTTCCCCTTCTTATCTGAGAGGCCGGCATAGCCGAGCTGCTGAATGTGTACCACTTGGAAGGTCTGTCAGTTATGTGTGGAGCCAAACTGCAACCATGTGCCAGTGAACCTGATAGCTGAACTAGGCCCAGCCCCTTTTTGTGTGTGTAGGAGATACCCACAAGTGAGATTTGTGATGTTTAGCTGGTGTTTTCCCAAGGTTTGGCATGACATACGGATAAGGGTACATCTCATCACTATATGCTCATCTGTTTTTGTGAAAGCTGGGCAAAATAATCAGAACAAAATGTGTTTGAAAGTGTAGCAGCTCACATGTTTTGTCCTAGCAACAGTGGTCTAGAGTGAGGACTTAGCACAGCCCTGGGAGGATGGGCTGCCTGAGTTTGGTCTCACCTATGCTACTGATTGGCTTTAATATTGTGTTAGTGTGGTTAAGGGTTTGACTGTACCCTGAAGGCACAGCCCTGCATGGGGGGAGATGTTTAGCTGTGCCAGCCTAGCTAGAGTCCCAGGGCTGTGTGTGCACTGGTGAATTTGCCACTAGCGTCTCACCGGTTCAGGCTTGTGGACATTTTTGTCACCATGTCCACCCAACTGTGCCCAGAAAAAGGTTAGACAGCAGTGATTAAAATTGGCCGAGCCTTGTCTACTCTGTAGCTTCCGCTATGGGGCCATTGTAAAGACAGAAAGAAGAAAAAAAGAAGATGATTTTTTGGAATGATTTTGAATACTTAATGATTCCCCCCAACCTGTCTTTGTGGAGCACTAGAATCACAATAGTAGAGTTGGTAACAGTCTAATAGATCAGAGTCCCTCTCCCTGCCAGGGCAGAGCCCCCCTCCCCATCCCAAGGGAGGACATAGCAGATATTCAACTGATATTAAGTTTGGCTTTGGCTGAAAGGGTGGCAAAAATCTCTGTTGTACAGCACTCGGCATCTCTGCAGCTCTCCAGGTAATAATCACGAAATCTTGCAGTACAGGTATTTACTCTCTTTGCACGGGACACAGCACGATAGGCTCCCCATGGCCCCTACATGCTATCCAATACAAATGTTGAAGAGTGTATTATTTCTGATTGTTGGGGGGCTAGCAAGAGGGTGCATATAGGTCACTTTATAAAAGCAACTAACTTAAGGAATGTCACATTTGATTTGTGCCTAGCAAAAGCTGTACGACCCCCTCCATGGCCGTTACTGTGCTGGAGATCCCATCATGAGGCCGGGAATCCCTGACAGACTGCTCCATGGCAGTAGTGTTCAGTGTTTTAGCCCCCTTCTGAAACTCCACTGTGCCTCGGTGTACCAGTTCAGCATGGTTAGCGACTGAGCTGCATGGCGGGATGCAGGGCCTGCTTCCTGAAAGGCTTAGGATAGCAGTAATGTTGCAGAAGAGAGTGAGGAGGGAAGAGCACTAAGTCACCAGCTGGGAATTTAAGACAAGCACATCAGAAAAGTGTTTCAGTATTTACTTTTACATGCCAAAAAGAATCAATCTAGTACAGTATCTGAAGTGTATACACAACATGCCTGTGGAAATATCAGAATCTGCTTCTAACCTGGGTGTTATTCAGCTTTTAGGATGGCTCCCTCTAGTGGACTGTATCAGTACTACTTGACAACAAATATATCTCCCTCCTTTCCACATTTTTTTTTTCATAGAAATTAGAGATGGAAAAGATGTATTCAAGTGTCTAGCCAATCCCCTCCTGCCAATGCCAGATTAATTCTTAAATACATTCTCAAATAATTTGTTCAGTACAGATTTAAATGATTTGGGATGAAGTTTTCACCAGTTTCCTTAGGAAGTGCTCTTTAAACCCATTATTTACAATCTGTGCTGATCCTTATCATGCTAATCCTCTGACTACAATAGGGCAGGTAGGCACTTTAAATTAGATTTTAGTGTGCCCCAGTTTTAATCTACAGTGGCCAACCACTAGTGTAGTCATACTTTTTCAAATAGCTAGGGTAGCCAGGGTAAAAAGCTGGAAGCTGTGTACAAATAGTGGCTTTGCTTATCTATTCAAGGGGTTTGCACCAGTGCAGCTATGAAGGTGACTGATGACTTAAGGTTGTAACCAGAGCAAATTTCTAGGTCTGAAAGGAGAGACATGGCGTGTGTGAGTCTATCTAGTTACATGGATGGCTCGTATTATCTTGGTATCCGAACACCTGAGTCATAAAAGAACATAATTTCTTGCAAAGCTTCTACTTCCAGATTCTAGTCCAGGCACAAATACTGTGAAAATAGATTCTCTTGTGGTATTTTACTCCCTCTAGTCCTGGTCAAAACCTGGGAGGGAAGAGAAGATGAAAAATGAGAGAATATGTGAAAAAGTCAAAAACTTTATTTGGACCTCATAAAAGATTCATTTCAAATTCTGAACTAAGGGTTAGGACGATCCTTATTTTACCCATATCGTTGTACTGTCCCTAACTGAAAGATCCAGTATTCGACTTACCATTTTTGTTTCTTGTTTAGCAAAGAATCAGAACTCTGCCTTTCAGCTTTCATCATTAACAAAGTAGTGGGTATATATAGGACTATGGGGTGCAGGACATAATGGAAAATATACATCTCTCTTAAGGTAAAAAGTTGTAAAGTCAAGTTTCTGTGGGATTATTATGGACAATGGGCTTGGTTTTTACAGTAGAATCTCAGTTATGAACACCAGAGCTAAACACACACACACCTCGTCCGGAACCAGCAGTACACAATCAAGCAGCAGCAGAGCCTTCCACTCCCACCCCCCACCACCAAAAAAAAAAAAAAAAGGCAAATATGTGTTAAACGACTAAAAAAATAAAGGGAAAGTTTAAAAGAAAGATCTGACAAGGTAAGGAAACTGTTTCCGTGCTTGTTTCATTTAAATTAAGATGGTTAAAAGCAGCATTTTTCTTCTGCATAGTAAAGGTTTAAAGCTGTATTAAGTCAATGTTCAGTTCAAAACTTTTGAAAGAGCAACCATAATATTTTTGTTCAGAGTTATGAACATTTCAAAGTTATGAACAACCTCCATTCCTGAGGTGTTCGTAACTCCAAGGTTTTACTGTACTTTCATTTACACCAGTGACTTCAGTGGAGTTACTCCTGATTTACACTTGTAAAAGGCCAGTTCCAGGCACTATAGTGAGCAGTGGAAAGATTTCCATTGAGTTTGATGGCAGTTGGGTTCTAAGCGAGAGAAGAATTTAAAATCACTGGTGAAACAAAGGAAAGTGTTAATAAATATGAGGACTGCCTTGGTCTATATGAGGCATTGCTTTTTTTTTCTCCTTAGCAGAACTGGCCACTGATCTTAATCAGGCATTCTGTTGAAATATCAATGCCATAATGTGGCCCCTTTAAGAGTATCCTTCTTTAAAAATCAAGGGCTGATTTTTACCAATTACACACTTCTTAAATCAGGATGAAAAATTGCACACAACTTCTTGGGCTAAATCCTGAAGTTCTTTCTTAACCCTCCACTGACATCAATGGCAGTTTTGTCTTGAGAATAGAGTTTAGGATTTGGTTTATAAATATGTCACTTCCTGCAGAAAGTGATGGCAAGGGTCAGTTAAGACAAAAATCAGCTCACAATCTGCCTCTTCTCCCTTTGCTCTTCCTGGAGAGTCCCTTACCAAGTCATACATTCTGGCTTTTGACACAAGCCTAAATACCATCAGCACATCATGTCTTTCCCTCCATTCCAGAGTTGCTAATTTTTCATCTGCATTGTATATCTTTGTTATGGCCAAGTGTATCAGGCCTTCTCTACACTGGGCTTTGCCCCAATTCCAGCCATTGATGCAACCACATAGTGTAAACCAGGAGAGCTGTGATTTACACCAGTGCCGCTTATTCCAGTTTTAAGCAGTGTAGTTAAGGCCTCAATGAGTGCTCTAGCTCAGCTCACTTCTTTAGTGGAAACACAAGGAAATGGCCTCTGATACAAGCATCTGCAGCAGCCAGTGGAATATAATGAAAATTGACGGAGTCGGGATGGGAATATCTCTATTTGATTTATACTAAATTGTTTAAATTCAGTCTCTTCTAAGACCACTTTGTGAAGGAGCCATGTCCTGATTCTCTAATATCCTGTTCCAGGTACAGAAGATCAGATAGAGAATGGAGACATTAGAACTGATTAGACATTAGAACTGACATTAGAACTGCCAGAACTGATTAGTTTTACTTAAAGAGAAAAACAAAACAAACCAGGAACAAAACCTGAAGTTTGGCAGTATATGTCAAAGTATATTACAAAGTTTGAATTTTCTTTGATGACGCAGGGTCCTTCAGGAATCACATTTACAGTTGGTGTCGTAAAACTGACCAGTTAACAAAGAAAGATTTATATATGGTATGGACACATTTTAAATACAGTTGGCCATCCCCTCCCTGTCTGAATAAGAGCAAGTCTGATAGTTTCAGGAAAAAAGAACATAAGGATTCGAAATTACCAAAGAACAGACCAACTCCAAAGACCTAAACTATCAAATTTGTGTGCCTGATGCAATTCTCCATGAGCTGAAACGTATTTCAGGGTCGTAATGCTGAAGCCTGTCCTGAACAGAATTACAAACCTTAGATTTGATGGGGCATGAGACAAAGGATATTTGTTTTTCCTCATCATTTATTTTTATTATGTGTTATGGCAGTGCCTAGAGGGGTGAGGCACTCACCAAATGCGTAGGACTGAATATGGAGAGGTTTCTAGACAGACTACAGACAGGACTGTCTAGATGCACTTAGTGAATATTTGAATTCTGAGGAAAATTGGGAAGTCAGCTTTTCTTCTTAAATGGCACAAACCCTCCCATCGAGGTCCAGTTTAGCTAACAGGAAAATCTCAGACTTTTTAGCTTTTCACCTCAGGTGGATATGTGGGCACAAAGCAGAGGTAACACTGCATATTACTTGTGTATCTGTGCCCCATTCCTCCTGCTGGAGAGGTTATTTATCTACAAATTTGCCCAGCTGAATGGCTTTCTGAATTACACATTTTTGTAAGGTTTCTTGGAGGGGATGCAGGACAGGCACTGGAGAGGATGCAGTAACTGCTGACTCCTTTCCCCTGAGCTTGGCCATCACAACATGCAGAGCCATGGTTCACCTTTACCCCAATCAGATTCAGGGTGGCTAGTGTGGCTGGCTGTGCTATTTACACCCCACTTTGCTCCCTCCAGATCTGTGGCCAAGTTATGGCTTCCTCCTGTGCAGGTGCCCTTTTCCTCCCAATGCATCGTACTGGAGCAGCTATAACTGATATGCTTAGTGGTACGGACATGCTCAAAAGGACACTTCTCTACATATTCAAGATGCTCCAGACATACTGAAAAAATACAACAAAACAAATACCCAAACCATAACTAAAGTGCAGCCGTACAAGTCAGTAGAACCCACTGGTAGCTAAAGCCAACTCACCCTCCCGCAAGTCCCTACCTCCACAGTTCCTTGATTTTCAGTGCCTGGGAGAGTATTCATGAGATTTGGGACACATAGCTCCAAGGAGGGAGCAAATATCATAGCTAGGGCCCTCCCAGAGAACCCCTCGCCTGCAGTCGCTTCTCATGTACACCAATCAGGCTCTTTGGATTAAATTATATGAGAATGTTGCCCTAAATTGAAGTGTTTTCCATCTGTCATTTGCCCCCGAGATTACAGTGAACAGAAACAATCCCACAGGAAAGGGAAGACAGCTCCTAACGCAAAATGCACTAGATGGCAGCATGGTACCTCCGTCAGCACAACAGCAGACACATTCCGTTAAGAGGAGGACACTCCGTACAAGTCAGGCAAAGTTTTAGCTTCCCACCTTTTCAGCTTCCTACCTTAGCTGCTGAATGAAAGTTGGAGAAAAACAGGTGAACAAAACAAAACAAAAATCTGGTACAGGGCAGCAAAAAGAAACTGGTTCATGTGCATGTTCCCATCTGCCACATTTCCACGAGAACCACCAAATGAGGAGTTTTGCATATTTATGCTCTCCTCCTCCCACCTGGAGAAGAATAATTCCTGGTACATTGTTTATGAATAGACACATTTATGAGTGACAATCTAGCAACACCACTGATTTGGGCAGTCGTTGTTTTAAGTGTAAGCCAACAGTTATTGGAAAAAAGCATGGATGGCTCACAAGTCCCCCTTATCTCCAACAGAAAGTGTACTTAGCAATACAGAAGGTAGCTTAGAAATAACTTGGATACCCTCTCCTATGGCCATATTTCTCTACCCATTACAATCCATAAATAATTACTTGCCTTGGAATGATCTGCTTTCTATTGGTTGATTTTGGATAATGGATGCATTCGGGTGCCACTCTCTCCGCCCCTGCTCGTGAGAGGTGAAAGGGGAAAGCACTTAGAACAGTTTAATATTCCTGTTCCAACCCCTCCCCGCCATCACCTCAGTGACCTCATTGCTTGGGATTTCTTATCTTTTATAGGTACATACATAACATCAGCTTGAATGATGATCCACAGTGCCCTTAAATTCTGCAGGGTCTGACATGGTCCCTAGCAGCAGGATCCAGCCTGTGGGCTGGGTGTCACAGAAGAAGAAAGGACAGGTTAGGACTGAGATACTTGCAGGACCATCTATTGCTCCATGTTCTACCAATACAACTGAAATCAGGTGTCCTTGGTTGGTGCCCCACATTTTAACCCAGGTCAGGTAGGAGCAGGTCCTTTAATCTGAAGCACCCTACTTGATTGTTGTCATGACCCACTGTTGTGGTTCAAATACAAGACAGAACAAGCTTTAAGCAAGCAAGCAGACTGGTCTGCCGATGGGCTGTTCTGCCTGTCAGCTTTTCCACCCTCTCCTTTCTTTCTTTCTTTCTCCCCCCCCCCCCGCGCATTACATACTCAAATAGATAAAAGGAATACACTGGCTTTGTATAATATTCTTATTTACCAATTTCTATCTACCGCATTCCTTGCTCTCGGGCCTTGAGCCCAGTCCTGGGAGGCTTCCCACGGTTCATGTCATCTGGGCGAGATTCCAAGGTTCATGCCCTTGAGAGGAGCCGTGTGTGCACTGCTCCTACACAACACTCTGGGTGTGCCCTGAATGTTGCCAAGTGCATGAACCCCGCATGAATGCTACAACCCACAGGTCTCCAACCCAAGCCCACAGGTGCAGCTATGCTTCAACCCTCCACCTGGCAGCCTGCTGACTGCTGCTTACCAGGGAGTCATGAAGCCCAGACCCAACATTAGGCTCTGCCCCGAGGCCTGATTGGCAGAGACCTAGAGCAGCTGATTGGCCCATGGGCCCTACTTAAGCCAGCAGCTGGCACAGCAAGCTGTCTGAACAACTGGGCTCTACCTTGCTCTGGACTGTGTGCCATGTGCTCCCTGTTCCTGCTCCCTGGCTTGATTTCCTGGCATCCCGACCCAGCTTGACTCCTGGCATCTGACTTGTGGTTCCTGACCGCCAGTTTGCCTCCTGCCTCTGATCCTCTGATAGAGTGTGAGGCTACATTAACAACGAGTTAACCCCTTGAGGGCTCAGCTGAGGGCTAGTTCATCAGTTAGCAGTAAGGCTTCCCCTAGGAAATATCCCACCCTCTGACTTCACCACCTCAACCAAGCTTTACAATCATCATTGCCGTGTACAGTATTAAATTGTCTGTTTAAAACTTATATTGTGTGTGTGTGTGTGTGTGTGTGTGTGTGTGTGTGTGTATAGACTATATATAATATAGTCTTTTGTCTGGCAAAAAAAAAAAATTCCCTGGAACCTAACCCTCCCATTTACATTAATTCTCATGGGGAAATTGGATCCGCTTAACATCATTTTGCTTAAAGTCACATTTTTCAGGAACATAACTACAACGTTAAGTGAGGAGTTACTGTACTTTGTTTGGGCTGTTATTACTTGAAAGCACTTAAATCCTACTTTTTATACTTAATAAAATCACTTTTGTTTATTAATAAACCCAGAGTAAGTGATTAATACTTGGGGAGCAAACAGCCATGCATATCTCTCTATCAGTGATACAGAGGGTGAAAAATTTACAGATTTATCCTGTATAAGCTTTATACAGAGTAAAACATATTTATTTGGAGTTTGGATCCCATTGGGAGCTGGGTGTCTGGGTGTTGGAGACAGGTAACCTGCCGAGCTGTTTTTCTTTAAGGTCTGCAGCTTTGGGCATGGCCCAGACCCTGGGTCCATGTTGCAGCCGGTTAGCATGTCTGGCTCAACAAGGCAGGGTTCTGGAGTCCCAAGCTAGCAGGGAAAATGGACAATACAACCTCGATTTTATACATCCACAGGCAAGGGGGAGCATGCTTGTCAGCTCTCTGTCAAGAAGCTCTCCAATTGTGGGATTTCTGCATCAATCACACTATCCACCTGGAGGCCTGTCACCACCCCTCAGGAACACACTGGCAGATTGCCTCAGCAGGTCCATTTTCTCTCACCACGAGTGGTCGCTCCATCTGGAGGTAGCCTGAATGCCCTTCCAGAGGTGGGGAACTCCCCAAGTGGACCTGTTTGCCTCCAGATAGAACAGGAAATGTCATTGTTTCTGTTCCCTACAGGGTCTGGGCAAAGACTCCCTTTCCGATGCCTTCCTCCTTTCATGGTTGGGGGGGGGGTCTGATGTACACGTTCCTGCTGATCCCGCTCATCAGCAGTGTCCTGTCAAAGGTCAAGAGAGACAAAGCGCAAGTCATCATGATCGCCCCAGTGTGGCCTCACCAACACTGGTTCAGCATGCTGGTGGACAGAGAGGTGACTGCTCCCTGGACCATTTCTGACCGACTGGATCTGATTTCACAAGATCCCGGGTGCCTCCTACACCAACCTTGCTTCCCTCCATCTCACAGTGTGGATGCTGTGTGGTTGAACCTGGTGGAGCAGGCCTGCTCTAATGAGGTCCAGCCAGTCCTCCTGGAAAGCAGGAAGCCTTCCACCAGAGCAACCTACCTGGCCAAGTGGATGAGATTCTTCCACTTGGCACCTGAGCATAGCATCTCTCCATCGCGCTCCTCCTTACAGTCTATCTTAGATTACCTGCTTCATCTTAAGAACCAGGGACTGGCCCTCTCTTCCATCAGGGTGCACCTTGCAGTCATCTCCGCTTTCCACCCGCTGATCCAAGGTCAGATGGTATTCTCTCACGACAAGTTGATCAGATTCCTGAGAGGCCTCAAGAGGCTCTTCCCGCAGGTCTGGGCTCCTGTCCCACAATGGGACCTTAACTTGCTTCTTTCTAGGCTCACGGGCCCGCCCTTTGAGCCTATGGGGTCCTTCTCCCATTCCCACCTGTCATGGAAGGTCTCTTTCCTTGTGGTGATAACATTGGTGAGATGATTGTCGGAGATTAAAGCCCTGACATCAGAGCCACTGCATATGGTGTTCTACAAGGACAAAGTTCAACTGCAACCCTTCCCAGCCTTTCTGCCGAAAGTGGTGTCTTCCTTCCATGTCAACCAGGACATCTTCCTCCCGGTGTTGTGTCCCACGCTGCACACCATTAGTGAGGAAAGGAGGCTGCACACCCTGGGCGTCAGATGTGCCCTAGCATTTTACCTGGAGCGTTCGAAGCCCTTCCACAGGTCAACCCAGTTCTTCATTGCAACAGCAGATAGGATGAAGGGCCTTCCAGTGTCCTCGCAGAGAATTTCCAACTGGATTACCTCCTGCATCTGGACCTGTTATGAGCTGGCACAGGTCCCACCACCGCTGATTGAGGGCCCATTCAACAAGAGTCCAGGCATTCTTGGTGGCCTTCCTGGTGCACATTCCCATCCAGGCCATTGCAGAGCCATGATGTGGTCTTCGGTTCACACATTCACAGCACATTACGTCATCATTCCGCAGGCCAGAGATGATTCTGGGTTTGGCAGAGCTGTGTTGCAATCTACACGTCCATGAACTCCTCCCCATCTCCATGGGTACCTATTGGGAGTCACCTAATATGGAATGCATGTGAGCAAGCTCTCGAAGAATAAAAGACAGTTACCTTTTCCGTAACTAGTGTTCTACGAGATGTGTTGCTCATGTCCATTCCATAACCTGCCCTCCTTCCCCGCCCGCAGAGTTTCCAGCAAGAACAACTGAGGGTGGGGGGAGCCAGCGGCGCCCCTTATACCACGGCATGTGCACGCCACTCCAGAGGGCACCAGAGCCAGTCCCCTACAGATACAACTGAAGGAAAACGTCTGGCACCAGTGCATGTGGTGAGCACACACACCTACAATGGAATGGACATGAGCAACACCTCTCAAAGAACGCTAGTTACGGAGCAGATAACTGTCCTTTCTGATCTCCAATTTGTCTCCTGATTCTGACCTCCTGGTAGCCTGAGCCAGCTGTCTCATGCCTGCAGTCTCTGGCTGTGACTACTAGGTCTGGCCACCCATGACTTGGCCATGGCAATCATGCCCATTAGAGTGCCTCCGTTTTCAGAACATATAAATCCTTCCTTTTGCGATCAGTTTATTTGTTTCCATGTTTTAAATGGGATGCTGGAAGGGGGGTTGGTGGTGCAGAAGGGGATGCAGCTGGGCCAGTAGATCCAGACTGAGATAATGAATGGTTAGATTATTTTTATGGTCAGCAAAGAGAAGAATCTGAACCCAACCCCCAACTTCAAACTCTCCCGAGCTGGATACAGATCTGTTTTTTGTGGCCTGGGCCCAGGTCCAAGGTAGTGCCTAGATGGCTTTATTGGCAATAGGTATTGGACAAATTATTGTGATTGGATAAAGAAAAAGTCTATAATAGAGTGTGAACTTTATGATTGAGTCCCTAGGATATAAGCCCTTTTAAAGCATTGTATAGAATAGCTTAACCATTACAAAAGAGCTAAACAGTGCTATGTATTCTAATCATGACAATACTGATATGGCTTCACTCAGTGTCTTGTATTCTTTCATGTATTTCTGTAATTCTAAATATAGAATTCTTTCATGTATGTCATGTATTATTTCATGTATTATGGTACAGAGCAAAAGGGGGTTAAGTTAGTCAGACAGTCATAGAAGTTGGATGAAGACAGGTGGTAGGGAGGCAGCATTTTTTCTGAGAATCTGGGAGGCTGCTTCCAGCAGAATGAAGTTAGAGCTGAAACAGAAATACTACAGAGAGCTGGGAGTATCATCACCATGTTCAGCAAAATAAGAAAAGAATAAAATATTACGTTTCTCTTCATTCTTGCCAAGCAGAGTGTTGTAGCTAGCCAGATGGGTGCAGTTTGTGTTGACAAGGGTGCTCTCTCTTGCGCTCTCTCTCTCTCTTAAAAAAGATTTCCACGTTCATCTACCCATCTGCTTGGTATCCATGCAACTGTGAAGTGGAGCAGCCTTTGCATATTTATACCATTGCTCAGCCTGCTGCATTATGAGAAATAATTACATGCTCACTGAGATGTTTCTGTCCACTTAGAAACCTTTCACTGATCCCATCAGAATAAACTTAGAGAGCAAATATTTTCTTTTTTAAATCAGGAGTAGAGTTTGGTGAATTCTGCGTAAAGTATCCGTGAACATTAATGTTATGGGGAACAAAAATTTGATAAAAGGCTCTTCAGTCAAGCAGAAAAAGGTCTAACAAGATCCAGCGGCTGGAAGTTGAAGCGAGACAAATTCAGACTAGAAATAAGGCCCACATTTTAACAATGAGGGTAATTAACTATTGGAACAACTTACCAAGTGCTGTGGTGGATTCTTCATCACTGGAAATTTTAAAATAAAGATAAGATGTTTTTATAAAAATTATGCTCTAGTTCAAACAGAAATTAATTGGGGGAAGTCCTACAACCTGTGTTATGCAGGAGATCAGACTAGTTGATCACACTGGTCCTCTTCTGGTTTTATAATTATGAACTGAAATAAAAAATGCACAATTTACTTTGGTATTCACAACGCTTTCAAAGAGTTTTCTGAGAACATTCATATGAGTGATTTGTGTTCAGTTGCATGGAAGTTTATGGTAAGTGAACTCCCTTCTTTCAAAAGGAAGATTGGTCTTGTGGTTAAGGTGCTGGACTGTGATTTAGGAAGTCTGGAATCTATTCTCAGCTCTGCTACAAGCACCTGGGTGACTTAGGATAAGTCATTTAGGGGGAGGTGTGCAAAGGGACAAATGGGAGTTAGACCTTTTGCTTTCAATCAGAATTGGATGCCTATTTCCTGTTTGTGCTTTTAAAAATCTTCCACTGAATTTCTCTGTGCCTCACTTCCCCATCTGCAAAATGGGGATAATAATATTTCCTTTCCCTCAGCCTTACTCTGTCTTGTCTGTTTAAATTATAAACTCCTTGGAGCAGAGACTGTCATGTATGCTGGGTTTGTACACTCCCTAACACTGTGGGGTCCTGATCTTGGTTGGGGCCTCTGGGTGCTACTACACTACAAATAATTTGTAGTGAGTGAAAATCTTGTGAAGGCTCTTGTAAATGTATTGACATTGCTGTCTTGAAACGACATTGATTTCCCAGCTCCTGCATGTCATCCAATCAGGGAGCAGCAACAAAATCGTGTGATTAAGGTAAACCATCATTAAGGATAAGATTGTCATGAAGTTCATGGATTTTGTGACTTTCAGAGACCTCCGTGACATTTTCTGCTTCAGCCCCAGGGTGGCAGGGCCAGAGCTGTCAGGCAGTGCGTGGGGCCCAGAGACCCCCAGCAGGTGTCTCAGTGGGTGGGGCCTGGAGCCTACGGCTGGACCCAAGCTCTCTTCCCCCTGCTTGGGCTTCAGTTAGCCCCCCATCAACCCTTCCAACCACTATTTTTAGTAAAAATCACAGACTGGTCATGGGCTTCTGTGAATTTTTGTTTATTGCCTGCAACCTGTCTGTGACTTTTACTAAAAAATAACTGGACAAAATCTTAACCTTAATCATCATACATCACCAACAGCAGCACAGCTCCTCAGCAACACAGTCTACCATCGGACCTTTCCTCTGCTCTTTGCACTAGCTTCCCATTGACTATCAAATCAAGTCCAAGGTCTCAGACATTATTTCAAGGCACTGAATGGCCTGGGCCAAGCACATATAAAAGATCAATTAAAGCTGCAGGCTAAGGACTGTGGCTGACAACTCAACCCCTCAGGCCCAGTGGCACTGTCTATCACAGGTTAAGCTTCTCTGTACAGGAGACAGAACTTCCACAGGAACTAAGAAGCATCATGAACCTCGCCCCCTTCTGCTTCAAGTGCAAGGCACACTTCTTTGACCTGAGTGACGGGGCGTATCAACCCCACACTGGGTCTGAAGGGATCAGTAAGAGCCTGTGGGTACAGGTAACCTCACCCAGCTTCACCTGTTGTAAGTGTCAGACCTGAAGAGAGGAATTAAAAAGTCTGGACCTGGCTCAGTTAGGGCCTGACCTGGAAGGAGAGCAGATCTCTGGTTCTCACTCAGTGAGAGAAGCCTGGCTGGAATCAGGGAGCTGAGTGGGACTTCTGGCAGATGCAGCCTCCTGGAAGGAAGGTACGTCTGCAACAGGGAGGCTAAGGCAGTTGGGAAAGAACGTGGCAGGAAGTGAGTCCACCCAGGATTCTGTGCACTGGTGGAGGGGCCTGCAGGGAGCAGGAAGACACTGGCTGAGTCACGCACTGCCCTGAGAGAGGAGTAGAGAAAACTTTCTTGCAGCAGAACAAGTTGGGTGGCAGAAAGCGCTAAGAAGCTCTGCAGCTGGCTGGTGGACGAGGCCAGGGAGAGGCTGACACAAAGGCTCAAGACAGAATCAGGAAGCAAGTGGTCCAGGGCAACAGCAAAAGGTCTAGGTAGTCAGGCTTTGACTGCCTATACAAGGGTTCCTGGGCCAGGACCCGTGGAGAGGGAAGACCTGGATTGCCCTACCAGCCTACTGAGGAAAGTGGAGTGAAACCCCTCCTGCCTCCTCCCCACAAAGGGTAAGGACTAATGAAATCTCCTGATACCAGCGGTAAAGACTAGTGAATCCGGACTCAAATTGAGGGTCCAAAGTGAAGTTGAAGGACTATTATTTGTGGGACTGTTGGTTTACTCCAGAAAGGGTAGGACTCTATTGGTATGTCTATGCTGCAGCTGGGGGCAAGGCTCCCGGCCTGAGCAGACAGACTCATTCTAGAGCTAGTGTGCTAAAAACAGCAGTGTGGATGTTGCAGCTCAGGCCTTGTAGCTCTTCGTCCCAGAGTGTGCACTCACAGACGTTTCCCTGCCAGGAAACAGAAATGTAGCTGTGTTGACTTGTACTTTCTATTTCTTTTTGTGTTTCTTTTGTTTTAATGAGGTTAAGGATTTTGTAGTCTTGTTCATTTGTATCAGACTCTTGTGGAAGAGCTGCTCTGGATAGGAAGCCTACTATATATGTTTCAGTTCCTTTCTTATAGCATACTGTGACAGGGTTGGGCCAGATGGCTACAGGAGAGTGGTAGAAGGCAGATATATTAGCCCCAGGTTAAGTAGGTCCCTTTTCCTTGGGTAAGGTAACAGGGAAGGTTCCAGAACTTTCTGGAAACAATTAAGGCAGACAGGCTGATTAGAACACCTGTTGCCAATCAAGAAGCTGCTAGAATCAATTAAGGCAGGCTAATCAGGGCACCTGGGTTTTAAAAAGGAGCTCACTTCAGTTTGTGGTACGCGTGTGAGGAGCTGGGAGGAAGAGGCACTAGGAGCTGAGAGTGAGAAGGTGTACTGCCGGAGAACTGAGGAGTACAAGCATTATCAGACACCAGGAGGAAGATCCTGCGATGAGGATAAAGAAGGTGTTGGGAGGAGGCCATGGGGAAGTAGCCCAGGGAGTTGCAGCTGTTGCACAGCTGTTCCAGGAGGCACTCTAGACAGCTGCATTCCACAGGGCCCTGGGCTGGAACCCGGAGTAGAGGGCGGGCCCGGGTTCCCCCCAAACCTCCCAACTCCTGGTCAGACACAGGAGGTTGACCTGGAATGTGACTTCACGAAAACGGCCAAACTGAGGGCTGTTGTGAATCTCTGAGGCGAGCAAACCCGCCAATAAGTGCAAGACCCACCAGGGTAGAGGAGAACTTTGTCATAATACATATCCGGCTCCTTGTATAAGCACCAACTCTGGGGCTGGAGCTACAGGTGCCAACTTTCCAACGTGCCAGGAGGTGCTCTCTGCTCAACCCCTGGCTCTGCCACAGCCCCTGCCCCCACTCCACCCCTTCCTCACCCCTCCCCCTCCCCTGAGCCTGCCATGCCCTGGCTCCTCCCACCCTGCGAGCCTCCTGCACACCACAAAACAGCTGACTGGGAGGTGTGGGGACGGACGGGAAGGTGCTGACTGGGGGAGCTGTTCATGTATTAGTGGGAGGCGCTGGGAGTGGGGTGGGGAAGCTGATGGGGGGCTGCTCATATATCAGTGTGGCTCTTTGGCAATGTACATTGGTAAATTTTGGCTCCTCCTCAGGCTCACTTTGGCCACCCCAGCATACATGGAGGTGGTAATGTTGTAGTCTTCAGAGCATATGTTGGAGGCATTTTGGAGCTGATAGTGGTTTCTTGAAAATAACTTCAAGTGGATAATGATCACTTTTAATATGTATGGATTTTTCCCCCTTGTATGTACATGATCAATTTTTCACAGGCAAATACTATTCCTAGACCCTCTTTTTGAGCATACTGTCATTCTGTCAGAGATAAGAACATTGATGCAAAGGCTACTAATTGTGTTTTATGCAGGAGGGATGCCCCAAGTCCAGTTTCACTGGCATCATGCTGTATGGTATCTGCTTCTATCACATCATAATATTTTAGCACAGGGTATGTGGTGACCAAATCTTTAATCTGTTGAAAGCTGTGTCATGCTAGAGTAGCCAGATCCATGTTGCACCTGTATCTAGTAAGCATCTAAGAGACCCACTTTCGTCCGAGAGACAAGGGAGGAATTTGGTCGTGTAATTTACAAATCCTAATAGCCATTGCATAGACCTGGTATTTGAAGGTTTGGCCATTGGCTGTATTGATCTCACCCTTTCTGGATCTGGGCACAGGCCTTGTGAGGTCAGTAGGCATCCTATGTATAGTACCTCAGTGAGTTGCAATCTCATCTTCTGTCTGTTGAGTTTTAGCTTGACCTCCCGGCCCTTTCTAGAAGATTAGTGGGATTACGATTGTGATCTGATATTGCCTTTTCAATTGTCTCTCCACACCAGTACACTAAAATGCCATCCGTGATAATGCTAAACCCCCTTGAGATCTGCTAATGCATTTTGTTGGTGGCGATGGTATTCTTCTGCATCTGGTTTGATTTCAATGGCATTCTCAGCCATCTGTATTGGCCTGCTGGTGGAAAGATAGCTACTTTCTTCAGCTAATAGGACTTGCCGGTATCTATCTTTTGCATTCACCAATGAAACTATCTTTGCTTTAACGAGGTCAGGTAGGATTTCTTCTGTTGTAGGGGTGGTAATGAGCCCACAGAATAGTGCTTGTTTAAATTGCTAGGGACTATATGCATATATGAAGTTTTCCTGAGTTTTCTATGGCCCCCCTCTTACCTATCCATTTTATAGGTTCAGTCACTTTGGCAAGAATGCCGTTCTTTTCCGTTTGTTTCATTGCTTTCAGTATATTTTCTTTTAATGATATAGGGACGTTGCAGGGTAGGTGTTGCACGTGCTGGGCACTTTTGTCTGTTTGTAAATGTAACATGCCTGGGAGGCATCCCAGTCCTTCAAAATCCATCATTGTAGTCCCTCAGGATTTGAGTCACTGGAGATGCCACATGGTTGTGTCTGTCCATACGCATAGGTTTCTTCTGATTGTGATTCTACTGTATGAATTGTAGGCAAGAGGTTTAATATCACAAGGTTCATGCGTTTATGTGTACTGGCTGATAGAAGTGGTTTCTGTCTGGAGTTTACAACCTGGTAATTCTAGCTGGCATGCCTTCCTTTGATGTTCTGCCTGTAACACACATTGCCCTAGTGGTGTGAGGATGGTGCCATCATAGATTGTTAATTTAGCATTGCTTGGCTGCCGTTTTGCTGCTCCAGCTTGCATGATGTCGAGGAAGTCCTTGTAGCCCATTACATTTACAGATGCTCCGCTATCATTTGGCATTCTATTCTGGCTTGTGCCAGTGCTTCAATGTTACTAGAATGAGCTTAGCAAACCATTTTGTTTTCTTAGCATGCATTGTTCTGATATCATCTGTAAAAGATTTCACTATTGGGTTGCTTCTCAGCTCATCATTGTTCACCTCTGCTATATGATGTGCTGCCTTCCTTTGCTCTCCTTGACTGAACACGCCTGCATAGGATTCCTCTTTCCACAGTTTCTGCACGTAGTGCCGTCAGCTGGGCATTTGCCTGCTTCATGTCTTGTATCTCAGTATCTGCAGCTTTCATGGCCTCGTCAAGATACTTCTGTAAAATTGTTTCTTTTTTTCTGTGGATTCCCGTATTTATTTTCATTTATATAGTGCATACTCTGTCTCATGTGAATTGATCATCTTCCAGTTAGAGCTTGTTCACTCGCTCTGCACATGTCTGGGGCCCCAGCCAGCGTTAACGTGGGGTTTCTGAGCATTCTCATTTGAGTTCCTTTGTCTTTGGTTCCTATGACTAAACAATCTCCTATCAATTCCTCTTTCAAAATGTCATACTCACCATTATGAGAAGCTTGGCAATATACTGGTCGATGGTTTTTATAGATGCTTGTTCACACTTGGAGAGGTAGCATTCATATATAACTTTTTTTGTAGTTTCAAAAAGATTTTGGAATGCATCCAAAATTTTGGAGGGGTCTCTGTGGTCTGCTAGTGGCATGTCCATGTGCAGCTGGAACATGTGGCATTCTTTTTCCATCACTGACTGCAGCGTTGCAGCCTTTATTCTTTTATATTTTTTTCATTCAGTCCTAGGCAATTTCATAATTTTCCCCATTGTGCTCTAAGAACAGCCAGTTGTTGAAAACATCCCTTCCATGTCCATGGGTCCAGGAACTGGAATCAGGCTTGCTACCATGACTGAGGTTTGTGTTTAGTTGTCTGATTATGTAAGTCTAACATTCAGATCTACTGGTTGCTTTGTCCTTACAGGGGCACGTTTACTTGTGACACCATATTCTGGCTCTGTCAATAAGGCACAGAAATCCCTGAAACTTTTCAGTAATCGACCTTTATTTCATATATCTGAGATATTACAAACAGGGCTGCAGTACTGACTGCTTCCTTATCTTGTGTCGCTGTATGCAGTCCTCTGACCTGGTGCTGACTATTCTTCATCATGTTATACAAAATGTTGCACAGCTCAGGCCCTTGGATGTTCTAGATGCAGCTCCCTCTTGTGGACGGGAAGCTGCATCTCCTAACAACCGATATTAGTTACATCACTTAATGCAGTGTTTTTCACAGTTCGGGTCATGACCGGGTCATGGCAAGGAAGGCAATGGGTTGCTCTAGTCAGAACTGCTGACCGGGCCGTTAAAAGTCCCGTCGGCAGTGCTGCCCAGCTAAGGCAGGCTAGTGCCTACCTGTTCCGACACCGCACTGCACCCCGGCCAATGGCAGCTGTGGGGGGCGGTGTCTGCAGGTGAGAGCTGCGCAGAGCTGCTTGCACGCCTCTGCCTAGGAGCTGGACCTGCTGCTGGCTGCTTCCGGGGTGCAGTGCAGTCTGCGGTGCCCGGACAGGTGAGAAGCCTGCCTCTGCACCCCGGCTGCGCCACTGACCGAGAGCTGCCGGAGGAAAGTCTATGCCCCAACCCCATGCTCCAATCCCCTGCCCCAGCCCTGAGCCCCCCCAGGCCTGGAACCCCTTCCTGCACCCCAAACCCCTCAACCCCGGCCCCAGCCCACAGCTCTGACCCCCTCCCACACCCCAGTACCATCTCCCTTTCATCTCTAAGATCATTGAATGCATTGTTTACAGTCACTACTGGAGTTCCTCTCCAATTCCATCCTAGACCCTCTCCATTCTGGCTTCTGCCCCTTGCATGCCTCTGAAACTGCTCTCCCTAAAGACTCTAATGCCCGCTTCCTAGACAAATCTCAGAACCAGCGCTCCACCCTCCTCCTCCTAGACTTGTCAGCTGCCTTCAACACAGCTGACTATGCTCTTCTTGACTTGCCCTTCCTTGGCTTCCATGACCCTGTCCTTTCCTAGTTCTCCTACCTCTCTAACTGCTCCATCAGCAGATCCTCTGCATCTGCACTCCAGCTTTCTGTAAGGGTTTCACAGGGGCTCTGTCCTTGGTCCTCTTTTCCTCTCCTGCTACACATAATCTTACCCACAAATACAAATTCAACTACCATCTCTATGCAGATTTACAGATTGACTTCTTTACTCCAGACCTATGTTCTTCTGACCAGACTATCATCTAAGCCTGTCTCTCTGACATATCCTTGTGGACGTCTAGCTGTCAGCTCAAGCTCAACATGACTAATTTCCCCTCCCACCCCGCCAGAAACTCCTGACAACACCGTCATCCTGCCTGTAATCTGGGCATCATCTTTGTACCTTTCTCTAGCTCTTCCTACTCATGCTATGTCTAAATCTTTCAGATTCTTTCTGAGTAACATTGCTAAGATATGTCCTTTCCTATCCATCCACACAGCTAAAACTCTCTCTAGGCTCTCATCATTCTGCATCTCATTTAGAGCTGGGCCAATAATTGATCTTTCAGTTTGATGGCAATGTGACAGATATGCCAATATCCTGGACAAACCTAATGGAATTAAGATAAACCTTATTAAATTAAGTTTAATTCCTTTGGGGGCCATTATTTTAAAAATGCAATTGTGTATGTGGTATTGTGGTTAGGGTTAGGGTTAGGGTGTGCGGTTACACTGCTATTAGTCTCTGAAGAGAAAGCAAGCAGATCTTCTTAGTCTGTCTTTTGCTGGGAATACCACAGTGAAGGCAAGGAGATACCTGGAGATAACTCAGCCAGAAGGGAGAGAGATATGAGTCTCTACCCTTGAGAGGCAACAGCTAGGGATCTCAAAGCCTGTTTCCTGGATGGACTGCTGAGGGGAAATGCTGGTGCAGTTGCCCTGAACTGTGACAGGCAGTTCTGAACAAACAAACAAACAAACAAACCGCACAACAAAACTTAATGTCAAAACTTAAACAGAAAAATTTTTCAGCAAATCAGAAAATCTGTTTCAGGTCAAATAAAACATATTTCGTTTGACACTAAGAGTTTCGTTTTGAGCATTTTTAAATGGCTAGATTCCCAAAATGAGGGGGGAAGGAGGAGCCACCACTGCCCTCCTTATAACTTTTTCTCCAGTGGTTGGGGCACTCACCCAGGATTTGGGAGACCCAGATTCAATTCCCCCTTCAGCTTGATGTGGAGAAGGGATTTGAACTTGTGTTTTCCACAGTGCAGTAGCATGCCCTAACCAGGGCTAGATTAACCCATCATTGGTCTTTAGGCAAACATACATTTCTGGGCCTCTACCTTCTAATGTGAATAACAACAAATAGCAGTAAAGTACACTCATGGTGGCCAGCCTGGACATGCTGTTGTTCTGCTCATTCTGCTGCTGCTAACTGTGTTGGAAGGATGGCCAGGCCAAATTTGAGTGGTGCTTTGAACCCATGTACCAGGTCACAAAGCCACTCAGATTCAGTCCATGCGTCATGACACAGCGGGGATCTAGGCCAAATTTGAATGGCATTGCCACCCTACATGTCGGGTCGCAACACCACTCACTCAGGTGAGTGAAGGTTTCAGTTCATACACAAATCCACAACAACCCAAAAAACAACCCACAGACATTCTGGGCCCTCCTTCCCCCATGAATCTGGGCCCTATGCATATGCCTAGTTTGCCTGTGTGTTAATCTGGCTCCTGCTCTAAACACTGGGCTATGGGAAATTCTGTGGTTGCTCTCATTCTCTCCTGTCGAATCTGTTCCAGTGCTTAAATATAATTACATAATAATAGGAGGAGGGACTTTGAGCTTGGTTCTGCCACATCATCAGTTAGTATCCTAATCACCAGGTTAGAGAGTCAACCTCACTCTCTTTCCCAGGCCCAATGACTACTCATTATCTTTCATCGTGGCAATTCATAGGCATTCACTTTTCTGCCATGTGAAAAAAACAACTTCAAATCCTTTCTCCACAGCAGGCAGAGGGGGGATTTGAACTTGGGTCTCCCACATCCTGGATGAGTGACCTAAGGTCTATGCTAAAAGTTAGAAGGAAGGCTGTAGCAACAGCACCTCCTCATCCTGCTCCTCCAGCCATTTTGTGAATGACATCGAAGTCCACCACAAAAACATTTTTTTGGCTGAAATTATTTGGCAAATTCATGTCAAATTTGCAAACAGTTTTGTTCAACCAAAAATGCATTTTTTGTCAAATAAACTATTCGCCATTTTTTTCCAGCTCTAGTCTTGATAATGTCAACATCTTTCTCCCTGGCCTTGACAAATGCAGTCTTGCCCACCCAAATCTATTCAGAATGCTGCTGCAAAGGTTATTTTCCTAGCCCTTATCTGTGCATCCCTCCACTGGATCCCACTTCTCTGTTGTATCAATCACAAGCTCCTTGTGTTCACTTTTCAAGACCCTTCATGACTTAACCCCAACCTAATTATATTCTCTCTCAGCATTGAAAGTTCAGCTGCCACCTCTGATGGGCCCATGGTGCTAGCCACCACTGCCCACTTATTAAATTTTCAGACTAGGGCCTTTGTGCTTTCTCCCATGATAACTCTCATGCTTGGGAGACGCTCCTCCTATATGTTCTCAAAACCAAGTCATTTTCTGCTTTCAAAACCTTCCATAAAACTCTCCTCCACTGTGAAGCCTATGAAAAAAATTGACAACAGCTAGGTTGCTGGGGTGCTGAGACCACAGCCTACCATGCTGACTATGGAGGAGGTATTATGTTAGGTTGAAATTACTTGATATGAGATGTTGTAGGATACGAGTTAAGCGAAATTGTATGATGTTGTGGGACGAAGATCAAAATGAATATATTCCCCTGAGTGCCCAGAGAGACAGAGGCTGGGACTCCTGGATGGATGCTCCTCGAGGTTTTGAATTTGAAGGGCCATCAATTGGCTTTTGAGGAGACAGGAGGCAGAATCACAGAGGGGGTCAGTGATTAGGAATAGAAGCAAGGCAAATTTCTTATAAGAAAAGATTTTGCCAAGTGAAGTAAGAAGTACTGGTTATGTTTGATCTGGTTAAATAAACGTTTAGTGTTCTGTCAAACCCAGGAGTTGGAGGCGTAGTCAGTTGGTAGGTTTTGAAGACATCTGCAGGGCCCTTGAAATTGACTTAGGAAAAGGAGCCAGGATTGCCTGATATTTACGGGTGGGGTCCCAAGAAGAACCTTAGAGGGGTAAAAGGGCTGTATTAGAGACCCAGAGACACTGGTGTTAAATAAGGTATGTGCCCAGGAAGGGGCACATCATGACACTGACCAGTATAGTCTCATTGTTTCCTTGTACTCCCCTGTTGGTCTGTCTGTATCCATCTGTTGTCTCTTGTCTTATAACCAGACTGTAAGCTGTTTGGGGCTGGACCTGTCTTTTTTGTTTTATTTTGTCCAGTGCCTAGCACACTGAGTCCTGGTCCAGGACTGGCCTCTTATGTACTACTATGATACAAATAACAATAATAGTGTTATGAGCTGATTCAACATTATTATGGATTGAATTAAAATCTTGTTGAAACTGATGCATGAACCTGCCCTACACTTAAGATAGCTGGAAGAGACAGTTAAGGGGCCATACCTAAAAGAAGGTTTAACAGAGTCTGCCCAGAAACCATCATCATGTGGGTGGAGTGTCTCCTCGGTATTGTGGCCAGGAGGGGGGGGTGTGTGGAAAAAAGTCTAGTTGTGGGAGCAGAGAAGAAACTCAGAGACTCAGTGTCACAGGCGGACAGGCCTAATGGTCAAAGCAGGAGTTAGGCCCTTGTGGTCAGAGTCCAAATGCCAGAGCACAAGGTCAAAGCAGAGTCAGAGTCAGAGCCAGGGATCGGAGCCAAAGGTCAGAATCAAAGTCAGAGTCCGAATGCCAGAGACAAGGGTTGAGACCCCTTGGAGCCAGAAATCAGAGCTGAGGGTGAGAACTGGATTATTTGGAGTCAGGAAAGGCAGGAGCAGGGCTGGTTCCAAGGTTGGGACAGGACTGGAACAAGGCTGGGTGCAGGGCAGGGTCTAGGCTGGAGCAGTGCAGGAGCAGGGCTTGGAGGGAGGCTAACAAGGGAGATAGAGAATCCAAGGCAGGGTTACCAACCCTCCAGGATTGTCCGGGAGTCTCCAGGAATTAAAGATTAATCTTCAATTAAAGAGAATGCCATGCGATGAAATCTCCAGGAATTCATCCAATCAAAGTTGGCAACCCAAATCTGAGAGTGCGTTCTTTGAGCAGCCACTGATCCTCTCGCAGTTTCTGGGTTTAAGAGCAAGCCACCTGACTGCCTTAGCCAATCAGGTAGTTCTGCTGTGGTCCAGCTGCACTTGTTGGCTGCCTAACGACTGGGCAGGTGCAGCTGCAGGCCTTCATTCCTGACACTGAAAGGCAGAGGCAGATGAAGAATGCCAAGCAGCAGCCTGTAAGTACAGTGTGCCCTGGGAGAAGAACAGAGAAAGGGTCTGGGTGCTGGTTGAAAGAAGCTTGGGCTTTCAAGCCTTTAAGAAACTGCTCCTTTGGCTTTTTGTTCCTCCTGCATTTGCAGAAGCAGAGCTTGGTACATTCCTTTTCAATAAACAAGATTGCATCAAAGAAAAACCAGTCTCCATCATCCATGTCTACTCCCAACTGGAACAACCTCCAAGGCCCTGAATTCTGACTAGCTGCTTGGGTCAGAAAGGGGGAACAATAATCATAGTCAGAGTGAATAGCTCACAGGCAACCCAGAGACTGAAATACATTCGCTTGAAGTGTTTGAACAGTGCTGAATAAAGAAGAAATTAAACCAAATTGATCAGATTGTGGATAATTCACAAACAAGAAAAGGGCTGCTGTAGTAATCCGATAAAGTGTTTATAATGAATGGCTCACTCAGTTCTTTAAAAAAGTATGCTCTTGCTAACCACGTGGGGATACTGTGTATTGATGCTCTCTGGAAGCGGTCCAACAGGATGTCTAAACCATATGATACATAACTGTGTCCAATATCACAGTCAGAATTTGCCATAAAACTCACCCAAAGGAGAGACAGAGAGTAAATGTTCGATCTAAGGCATAGAAATCTGAGGTTTGGTTAGATTTTTGCACTCACAAAAAAGTCCTGTTTGAAAATGCCCAATTGGCCACAACATTTTTATTTCCTTTCCCTTTATCATGCCATGGGCCAGATCGTTGGTTGCAGCCGAGAAGACACCATGTAACTCAGGAGTTGGGGGTGGTGTGTAAAGGTGGTTTTATCCCAGCTTTGCACTTCCCAAACCTTGGCCAGAGGTATGCATGCCAGTTCCCAACATAAATTAGAGCAGTCTGGTAATGGCCTTAACTTGTACGGGCTGCCAAGTGCTTCAAGGAGCCAAAGCAGCAGTTAGGGATCAGTGAGGGGTGGCATTGGAACCCCTACATCAGCTCTTCACCACTAGAAGATCCTCCTATCTCGGGGTGATCCTCCTATGCCCAGCTATACCAGCTTTGGGGCAGTTTTTGGTCAACAGTGCAAGATTTAGCAGGATCTGGGCCTATGTCTCTAAGCCTTGACAATGTCATTAACTGTCCACTTGTGTAAGGTGGGAAACTGAGACATGAATCCACCCAAAATTGGCTTAATCAATTTTTACCTTTATAATAATTTTCCAGGCAGAATTATTGTTACTTATAGTTTATGAACATATGTTAATGCCAGAAAATAAACAGAAGATGGAACAGGTAGGGGCCCAAATTATCAAGTTCCAGGGTATCAGGAAACTCTCCTGTACTTCCTGGTGGTTGTCTCAGTCTCTGGCCTCTAGGATATGCTCCTTCAGTCTTGTTCCTTCAGTTTCTGATCCAATATTCTCCAACTTGGAGAAATACCTTGTTCACTTGGTTCTTTATACCTTCCCACATTACATATTCCCTAGTTTTCTTCCAATCAGCATTAAGCATTGTGTCTTACATAACTCACAACATGTGCGTGCAAGCTTCAATTTACACAACTTTTGCTGTTTACACTTTTTTTATGTCATTTTCTCTTCATGTCACCTTGCTCTTGTTTTTCCCAGCTTAGGGACTGTAAGCATTGTGTTTTATGTATTTATTATGTTAATTAACTTTGTTGTCTCTAAACATTCCAACAGAATGACAAAACATCACCTTTGTCCTGTCAGCCATAAGCATTATTTAAACAAGCCTGTAAGAGAAACGGATTGGTGAGACAACACTCATGCCAGGCAAGAGGTAGGCCAAAGCCTTATGTAAGTATTATCCAATGCAAACTCATTCACTATTCATAATTCTAAACTATTAAATTAAACTAACAAACCCTTGTTTTTAATCATCCAACAATTCGTCTTTATGTTACAGTATCCTATTTCATCACATGTATATCATGCATACCATCCTAAATTATTCATAAATCTTTATTTTTTATTTGAATGGGGAGGTCATAGGGAACATGATAACCATTAATGTCACCAATATTTATCTTCTTTAAACATGCATTTTCAGGAGGCTTTTGCTCAAAGTTCTAGCATCATGCTTGCAAATTATTAAAAGGTTTTGTCCGTAATTTTTCTCATTGCATTTTGAGGCGTGCTTTTTGTTTTAGGGCCATGATAAACAATTTCTTCCAACGCTTGCGCCCAGACAACCGAAAGTTTAAGAGCAAGACAAGCATCAGTGAACATTGTAAATCACAGGACTGAGCAGCAGTTGTGCAGAGAGAACTGTAACTTATATGTCCTCTGTGGATGTGCATGCTAGTTGTACTACCACTAATCACACCCAGCCATAAGAATATTTACTTTCTCCCCACCATTCCCCTTCATTAAGTAAAATAAATCATCCCACTGTCATCTGTTTTATATTTCTATGTTTTGCAAGGGAATGTTTCATAAAGTGAAAAACAGAAATTGTGATCTATTGGTAAAACCACGTCTGTCTGCCTAGGACTAGGTCTGGAAGAGTTTGATTCCTTTTGGATGAATTCTGACAGAGGATACTAATTTCTATTTCCAAATATTGTTTGTTCTCCATCCCCACCAATGTTCATGATTATTGTGCCCTTATCTTATTCGGATGAGCAGAGGTTGTAATGAGAAGGGAAAATTTTGAAAACAGAAAAATAGTTTGAAATTTCCTGCAAGAAATTGGCATTTTGCAGCCAGCTCTACCTGATGAGACAACTTAAAAAATGTGTCACTGTTGAAACTAGACTTTTATCAAATGACGTTTGCTCCTGTGCACTAGGTCTCAACTGTGTGAATCCAGCAAATTAGTACCTTTTTCTATCACAAATAGTGGAAAAGGTAGACCTTTTGCCTCTTAATAAATCTGCTTTAATGGTGTGTGTTGGAATTATTAATGTTTGAAATTATTAATATGGGAAATCACCAAACACCAATTTAACCATAAATTCCTTTATTAAATCCAAAGGCCAAATGGTATTTTATGCAGTTGCTCTAAACATGCCTAGAAAGCCTAAATAATAAGCAATTTACTACATCTGAAAAGCAACAGAACATTTATAAGCATTTGATCAAGGTACCTGGGGTGCTTAGACTCATATTGGTTGGCTCCAACGTGGTCAGGCGGGTATTAGCAATGAGCCCTTTAAGAGTTTACTTTTTATACCCTTTAACAAACAAGTGATGTCGTTTCCAATTACTGACTTCAACTAAAAAACAATTTGAGACAATTCATAAGTTGTACAGACAGATCCCCCAAATCATCACAGTGTGATATAGTCCCTGCCTGTAGGTGCTTATAGTCTAAACACTATGACTAGATCAGCTGTGTGTGCCAGCCACACTCAGATAAGAAACACCTCCAGGCTCTTTTGGACAAGCTCACAAACTAGTTACCTTTCCCGCATTGAAGACAGGATTTAAAAACATCTGAAAGTCTGCCAGTATTGATATTTTGATATTTTTCACATTCAATACTTTATGTGAGGCTGTGAGGATAGGAGAGGGAGGAACATTGTGAGCTCAAAGCAAAACCAGCATAATGCAATGTTCTGTTTTAACTTTCTTCTGTCTCTTGGTTTCACAAAGCTGTCACTTAGCTCAGAATCTAAGAGAGTCCATTTGAAATCTCAGACCTAAAGAAAAAAGTATCGCAGAGGAGACGCTGGAATTGTAAAATTCCCTGCAGAGTTTACAGTGCTCCAAGTCTGAAATCCTACAGGGAACCATAGAAATATGCAATACAATAGCTCATTGCCAACAGTTTCCTTGCACGGAGGGATGTTATGAACAGAACAGAGAACAATACATTGTATAAATGTTCCCATTTCCCCTTTTATGTGAAAAAGGCAGGTTCTGTAATATAAGGTGTGCTGTGTATCTGTGCAGAGACGGATCTTCTTTTTGTTACCTTTTTAATGACAACCACTTTAAGTTAACGTTTGACATCGAGTTGACGTTATCTCACAGCAACATTAAATTGCAGGAATAGGAAAATATTGCAAGTTGTCGTGTTAAAGCCAACATCATGATCAGATAAATATTTAGCAAATACAGTAGTAGCACATGATTATGGTAGCTGACTTACCTATCCTTTATTCTTTACTCAGATCACTCCTTTCTGAGTAATGCTTCAATATTTTGGGGAAAAAATTGTCACAATGACATAAATATGGGATTTTTAAGCAGCAAGGAATTCAGCTAGCTAGCAGGGGTGACAGGCTAAAGTAATGTAATTTTAAAACCCCCACAAACCCACATTCAGAGACCTCTGAACTAAAGCAGATCACACTCTTTGATATCCCATCTCCTTCTCATATTATTCGGAACCACACTGTCTTTATGTTACTACCAAAAGTAATATCCCTGGGGGTGACTTTTGTGGCATTGAAAGGTACAGATTAGCTGATGCAAAGGCATATTCCCTGGAAATGGGGCATTCTAATATCCAGCACCCAACCAATCACCAAATACTCTGATGGTTGTTCTACCCTCGTCATTAATTAATGTCTATGAAGATGGGATGGGTTATGTTTAGGCCAGTTCCTGAACCTTTACTCACATGAATGAGGCCTCTATGGTGGAAGCTTTCATTGTAGTTTAGTAGAAGCCTGCACAGAAGAGCTTTAGTTGATTGGGTTTAGATGCATGTACTTTTAACCACTGTTGTATCTTTTAAATCACAAGCCTGTGCTCCTAATAAGTACAGAAATCTGGTGTTATATTCTCCCCCCACCCCCACTGAGGTGGTTGATTTTGCTATCAGAGGGTCTAAGTCTTGTTGAATTTCATGGAAAGAGAGTGCACTGGTATATGGATTCTACGTGAGTTCTGTGACAATGCTTAGCATGCTGAAAGATTTGCATTGGAGATGTATAATTCTTGCACTCTAGGGACTATTTTAATTATACTGCTGCTTTCACAATCATTTCTCTAAACCATAAAAAGAGAGAAAAATCATTAGGAGTGATTAATGACATTTGCAGTTCCTCTCAAAAAATCGTCTGTAAAGCACAACGTTTGTTTTAAATAAAAGGAAATGCCTGTAATTTCAGCACTGTGATTAAACTGCCATGAAAGGCTGTAGTAAACATCAGCAGAATCACAGATATCTCTTGCTTTAGTGCTTACAGATTAATTATTATATGGAGATTATGCTGATTGCTATTTGAACAAATTACAATTTCTTCCTCTGTCTATTATGTACCGCACTTGTGCTGCCGAACAAAAAGGACGTATGTAAAAATAACAGAGGTCTGATCTAAACTGCCAAAAGCACTGCAGAGCTAAGGTAGTCACCTGGTCCATAAATCATCCCAGGGCTTTGTCTGCAGGAGGCAAATACAGACCTATAATTGTCCATCAGTGCAGCTCCTCTGGTGATAGCAAAGCTGGAAGATAGAGAGAGCAGGCATTTAAATTACTCTGTCGCCTCATCCTTCTCAGAACAGGGTTAGATAGCTTGGTGATAAAAATTCCTGCAACCTGGCTATGCTTATGCCATCACTGGTCGTGTGCCACCAGTAGTGAATGTCCCCAGTGAGGATGTATCCAGGATGTCTAGGTTCTGCAACACCATATACAGAGTTGCAATCAGGACACATTTCAGACAATTGAAGTGCTTAGACAGAATAAGTTAAAATGTGGCAAGGCAGCCTTAGCTGGAGTTCTTATCTGGACCAATTATCAACGTCAGAAGGTGATTCGGGATTCTAAGTCACCCCAGTTTTGGGTGATATGGGGAATTCAGGGTTAATGCCAAGCCCTTCCTCTTTAATAGCTTCTTGCTGGTTTAGCATTGCAGTTCTCATGGCTTTCAGTAAAGTTTGCTCAGCTATCAAGTTCCGTTTTTCCTAATCTCTAATTCCCTGACACGTACATTCACAAACTACCACCAGTTTTCCCTCTAATTTTTCCCACACATGTGCAGAATGAATTTTGTTATGTGCACCAATATGGAGGTGGTGCACCACATTGGTGCACATAACACAATTTATGTGTTGGGGGTGGGGCTGAGAGGTTCGGAGTGTGGGAGGGGGCTCAGGGTTGGGGCAGAGGGTTGGGGTACAGGGGTGTGAGGGCTCCTGCTGTGGGTGGGACCGGGGATGAGGGGCTCAGGGCTGGGGCAGAGGGTTGGGGTGCGGGCTCTGGGGTAGGGCTGGGGATGAGGGGTTTGGGGTGCAGGCTGCCCCAGGGCTATGGCAGGGAGAGAGGACTCCCCCCAGCTCTCTCTCCCTGTAGCAACACCTGGGCTGGGGGGGGAGAGGCACTTCTCTCTGCTGCGACATCTCTGGGACTGGGGCTGCAGGATACGTGCCCCTCCCCCGGCCGTGGCAGGTTGGGGGCCATGCAAGGTATTCTCAAGCTTCCATACTAAATGTAATGGGTTAAATTAATAAATTGTGGATGCACTTATTTACTTGTGTATGTGGGGATCTGAGTGAATAGATCAGGGGGTCTAACTATCCAATATATAGGTGTTGCATGTGTAAATGCAGATTTTTCTCTCACAAATCAGCAGGCATAGACTCTTTCAGGCCTTGAAGACCTCTTTTTGAAAATTTGGCCTTGTGACTATCAACAAATGTTTTTAAGTCTTTTCATCACGCTGTTAAACTAATTATGATCTTTTCTTGTTGTTTTCAGTAGACAAAGTTCCAGTTGTACTCGGCTTTCCCAAGCATTTTAGAGACATCTGTTTTGCCTTTGTCTTCTCAGTGGCTATATCTCACCACAAAACTTTTCTTATTGAGAGAGAAATAAGAAACTCGTTATCCTCCTCTTTAGCTAAAGTCCCTATTTACTCATTTCAACATTCTCTCCAGATAACTGAAATGTGAATATTACTCACCTAGAATCTTAAGAGGGAAAATGGGCCTTCTTTTCTCAGCTCCTTACTGTAATTTGAGTTGTCATACTGTACTGCATTTATTATTGGGCAATATGCCTTTCCTCTTACCTCAAGGTATTTTCCTAGTCTTTCTGTGATTTTTTTTTTTATGTATGATGGCAAAAATCCATAGCTCCTTATACAACAGATCACTCTGAGGCTATCATAGGCTACGATGACAATATTAGGTTTGAGCACTTTTTCTTTACATCCGTGGAATTTATAATATAATAGGTATTTCTCTGTCTTCTGTGTTAAGTAACTTCCCATGACTGGGTGTACCAGACCCTTTGAGGCCCCTTGCTGGAGGCCCTGCCCAGAAAAGTAGCAGTGAAGGTGGGTCCTCCAGGCCTGCCTAGAAAGGCTCCAGGGAAACAGCCAATGAGAGCCCATCCGGCTCAGTTAAAAGGCAGGGACATGAACTGATCAGTTGCTGATGGGGACCAGAGGAGCAAGGAAGAACTAGAAGACAGGTTCTGGTGACATTGGCATTCTGTGAGGAAGAACTTCAGCCCTGAGGTAAGGGTGAAGAGGGAGGGGCTATGTAGGAAGTTGTCCAGGAAATAGCAAAAAGAAAAGGAGTACTTGTGGCACCTTAGAGACTAACCAATTTATTAGAGCATAAGCTTTCGTGAGCTACAGCTCACTTCATCAGATGCAGTAACAGTTATGTTAAAAGGAAGTAGCATGTGGCTGCTATTTGTAGGGTCCCTGGGTTGTGATACAAAGTAGTGGGTGTGCCTGAGTCCTCCCACAGGCAGGGTGGCATAAGCCCTGAGAAGGGGGTAAGGCTGGTTTAGAGACCCAAGTGAAGGGCAGGACTTAGAGACATGCCCTTAAAGCTAGCCCAGAAAGGGCTGAGGACTGAGCCCAGAGAGCAGGCTACAAGACATTATTAAAAGACCTGCCTGATGTGCGCAAGAGTTGACTAAGTGCTGTGAGGAGAGTGCAGGTTTGCATGCACCTGGCAGGAGCTGTTCATGAGAGGTGAGTGTACACTGTCACATTCCCAAAACAACAGCTCTAACACCAGCCTTCGATGACTGAAGGAGCTGGAGGGTTGTAGTTGAGTTTTAGAATCAGAGAATATCAGGGTTGGAAAGGACCTCAGGAGGTCATCTAGTCCAATCCCCTGCTCAAAGTTTTCTCTTGGCCACATCCTCAAGCTGGTGCAAATCCGAGCTAAGTAGATTTTAAACCAGCTGGAGATCTGGGCCTCTGGCCTTTTGTATTTGCTGTCTCATGGGAATGATATATCTTGTTGTTGCTTCATGTTTTACCCCCGTACTGTAAATTAGTGATATGCTGGATGGGGCTTTTAAGAGATCCTTGTTAAAATACCAGCACCAGATTGATGGGAGCCTTGAGATGATTTTCCTACCTCTGATGGAATTCATTCCAGATATAATTTAATCATCCCATCTAGGGATGACAGTCCCATGGGACTCATACAGTGCTTCTGAAGATTTAATTTTTTCCTCTTTGGGTTGCAACAGGGTGTAACGCTTTTTTTTCAAGCAAATTGTTTCAGGGAGGATACCATTGTGACCCCAAAAAGGTCTTCCCCTGCCAATTTCACACTGTACAAGTGGAACATTTTGCTAAAAAAAAGCTCCGTGAATTTTTCAGGAGCAATGTTGAAGCTTCTCCAGGGAAGTGCCATTAAGATCTGGTTGTTTGCCAAATGGGGCTACCTCCCTCCTTGATAGTTATCATGGGAAAGCAATTTTGGATTGAAATGAGAAAACAAATTACTCCACAGTTCCTCTGGATTCTCTGCAAATGCATGCACTCTTGAGACAGGACTTGAGACAGGAAGGAAACATTTATGGGAGCCCCTTGTCAAAATACTAGCAGCATCTCAGTGAGTGTAACTGAAACCACGTCTCCTGCATATACTTTGAGCCCATTCCTCCCAATAGGTATTGAATAGTGCAGTAGCCTCAATCTCTTTACCATGGTCAGTGAGTGTTTCACCTGTGTTGCAGCCATGCCCACCCTTCTTATATGTGCCTTTAGCATTGTACCATCTCAATTAATCTAATTCCCCTTTGTGAGGGACACTTGCTGTTCTGTACCTATGAGCATGTTGCACTGCTGCCAGAAATTCTTGCTGCCCTGCAGTTCATTACGAATGGCCTGATTATTATGTTAGTGCTGCTAATAGAGACAAGTGGAGTTAGATTTCCAAAAAGCTCAGGACCACATTTCCAAGTGCCCAGCTCGCACAAGTGGAGCTAGCATCTCAAAAGAGCTCTATTTCCATTTGGGCACTTAAATGAGAGGCCAGGTTGTCAAACCTGTTCAGCACCTGCTAACTGCCATTCTGCCACTGATGGCCAGGATTTTCCCATGAGCTCAGCACCCAATAGGCTGTCCGCTTTTGAAAATCTGCCCATTGTATTGGTGCCTAAATGAGTGCTGAGTACCTCTGAAAATCTGGCCCTTAGGACTTGTCTTCACTACAATGGTTACTTTGAGTTGGTACTGCTGAGCTACTCCACTGGAGCTAGGCTAGCTTGAGTGGGCTAGGTGGTCATGGTGTTGTGGGACTGGATTGGATCAAACTGGACAAAGGACACAGTGGAGCAGCAGAGGTATTACTTACTTCTCCTCGGGGCTGGAGGTGAACCCATCTGAACATACCACTGAACTCTAGGACTTCACTGACACTGGACCACAAACCATGAGTGGGGTGCAGCAAAGGGAAGGGGGGAATGGAGTATTAAAGGGACATTTGTCCAGTGGATTTTCACACCACAAGGTGGGAAACTGAGACAAAGGACTAGTACCCAAGATACTGTGGGGGTGGGTGTCTTACTTTTTATTCATACTTTTGAGTCATTGTTGCTGTTTTCCCAAATTAATGCTATGTTCTTTCCCCTTAAGTTTTATTTGTGTTCTACACAGACTCAGTGCTTGTGAAGAGGGAAGTATTGCCTATTAGAGGTACCTGGAGTGGTTTTGTTTTCCCAGTTTTCTGGGTGGATGCTCGAGACAATTTTTTGTTTTGTAACTTAAAGAGGAACACCTAGGTATCAAACCCTTTTGTTGCTGACATTGCCTGGCAGAAGGGTTACATAAGTATTTATTTATTTTTAATAGCCACTATCTATGCAGGACCTCCTTTTTATTCTGTTTCTTCAGAGACCATCATTCTGCCAGCAGAAGTTCACTAACAAATCCCAGTCCAACTTCTGTGCTGAAATAATCGGTGGTATCAATGATGCTGATGACAAGGCATGCTAAAATTAGGACCATGTTTGGTTTGTGCTTCATGAGAAAAAGGGGCGGGGGGAAACAAATCAATATCGGCAAGTGGAAAAGGAGTGGGACAAAATTGGTAGGGAAAATCGATGTTTTCAAGTTTTTATGAAAGTGCTGCAAATGAAGTGTAAATCTCTACAACAAGACCACAAGTGTCCCTTTAATGATTGCTGGCCCAGAATTTGGTGAGCAATGTGTCTCTTTCGTGAGAGAATAATCTGTGAGAGGGTAAAAATTCAGCAGACCACTTCAAAGTTTAATGTGCAGAATGTATCCCTAACTTTCTTCACAGGGAGGAAAGTTGGTTGTGAGGGCCTCACAACCATCTCTACACAGCAACTAGACACCCAGGGCTGGCCCATGCCAGCTGACTCAGGCTAGTGGGGCTCTGGCTACAGGACTGTTTCATTGCTGTGTTGAATTCCAGGCTCAGGCTGGAGCCCAGAAGTCTACATAGCAATGAAACAGCCCTGCTGCCCACGTCCCACGAGCCCCTTTAGGTTCTAGAGAAAATGTGCACCTGAAAGACTCAAACACCAGAAGGCAAACAAATAAATGCCCCCAACATTTTTTTTTTTTTAAATCTCAAGATTTTTAAGCCATCCATGATTGGAGGGGGAGGCGTGATTTAGATTTTTTTGAAGACATGGGGTTGCCAATACTGTGGTCTATAAACCCAAAGGATCTGGAGGAAATGAAAACTACAAAACCATGAATCTTAAGCCATTCCCACTGAGGGCTCTGGGCTGTTCCACTGGCCACCCAGGCCACCTCCCTGGCACCAGGGAGTCTTTAGGAAGAGCTAGGCTCTCACTAGCAAACGGCACCTTTTCTCCCTTCCAAGGGGGACCGAAAGGACAGAGTGGGGGCTGCTGCTGATTCCAGTAACAGCACAGATTTCTGCGTGCCCATCTGCTGGTTATCCAGATGAGCAGGCATTCAGGAGTGGCTGCTCCCTGTGTGTATCCCCATCATTTTAAGAAGCTACGAAACATACTTAGAAATATTCCTTTTCTTCAATATTTCTATAGCTCACAGTGCTTATCACTCCATTGTGGTGATCTGGTTCTAGCTCATTAAAGGAGGTGTCTGTTTCTCAAACGGAGGTAGTACTGTTTAGCCCTTATTTTTTCAGAAGAGATTTATTCAGGCAGCAGACAACCCTTTCTACATCCCCAGTTGATTGTCTGCAATGTCTCAGCCTGCCCAGGTGAAAAAAGCTACAGTATTTTAAAATTTACAGTACGTGTTTGTTTACCTGGTTATGTAATGCACTGATGGCCTGACAGGCTGGTTGATTTATTGCTGCTTTGCACTGCTGCCTGCATCCCTCTAGTCAGGAGAACCAGGAAAGTGCTTTCCACAGCTGATGGCGTATGCTGCTGTCTGTGAGCTAACAAATTAGTGGTAAGCAATTTAGCCAATGCTGTCCCCTTGGAATCTGTCTGTCCAGTTGCCCAGGGTTTGTCATTGCAAATGTAGGCTCATATGGGCTCTAGGGCTGCCAGTTGGCAGCACCTTGTGTTACCGCTGAGACAGGTTTGTGTCAGAATGAATATAAATGAAACATGGAAAAATTTATTATGAGACAAAAATCATCATAACTTTATGGTAGTCTTTCACATAAGACAGTATTTAGAGACTGTTTTTCTGTTCATAAAGTTCCTTAGCTGCTGACTTCGGAAGTGTGTGTTTTATTGGCGGTGGACCTGAAATGGATAACTTTCAGCCACTCTGGCTCAACCTGAATGCATTTTAAAAAATAGATGTGTTCATTCTGTAGGCACAAATCAAACTCCACCTTCTCTGCCCTTCTCCTTTTGTCAAATAAATCTGGCTTAGCTAGTCAAAACTACTTATTCTGCAACACTGCTATACCCCTGTGACCAGAAAGGCCGCAAAATAGACAACCTGAAGCTGTTTGTTAGGTTTTGGAGTGTCTGATGGGATCATGTTCTGTGCCTGTGTTCCCCCACCCCACCCCTCAGCCACGAGGCTGCAAGTGAGAGCCAACACCAGAGACCGGAGCTGCATTTTCTATCTTTGCTGTTCTTTTCTTTCCCCTTTTGTGTGTTTGTCTTGTTTCCCATTCTAGGAAATGGGACTGGACTTTAATAACCACAGCTCCAGCCCATCTCAACTAACTTCTCTTTTCCCCAAAAGAACCATAATTACCATCTAAAAGACTCACCGTGAGGGAGGGGTGGGGAAGCTTTCTAAAAAACTATCTCCAGTGAAAGGGATGTTGTTAAAATGAAAACCTTACTTACTAATTTACATTTCAAATGCTTAACTTCTTGCGGGGGTTCCTGCAACTTTAATAAAAGGTTTAAAAAATTAATAATGTGTTTGCCTCTGTATACCAAATCCTGAACTACCTTTAACACTGTTCAATGTTAATACCTTTGACTCTTGGGACCCATATATTCCATCCAAATTAATACAACTGAATGTAAGCAGACCAGAGCTATAAATATAGATACAATGGTGGTATCACTTGTCCAGGATCTCAAAAATGACAAGCAGCTGCTTTTAAAGTGTCAGTTCTATCATTTCAACACTCGAGGGCACCAAGAAAATGAAGAATCCCTCATGTCCTGAAAATCAGAATACCCCTGTTATCATAGGTTTAATCTGAAGAGAAGTCAATTTACTTATTTATAATCTTGACTTACTGTAGGCAAGAGAAAAGTATTGCAGTAAGTAACAGACCACACAGAAGGGTAGAATTATTAGCCGGTGAGCAAACGAGAGGAAAGATTGCCTGTAAAGTTTGACTTCACTATGAAACAATCACAGTAACAAACTCTGTGTTCTAAGCCCCTCTCCTCCACTCCCAGAAAAAAGAAATGAGGCAGAAAGGAAGCCTAGAGATGGGGCCAAACCCAACCCCATTCTCTTATGCCTTTAACAGTGGCATCTTTCTGCTTCTAGTGTCCAAGTCCCAGACTTTTTTAGCACCAAAGAGTCATGAGAAACTCGATCAGTGGCTGGCCAAGGTCAGGGTCATTGCCCAGGATCCCTACTGTACCCACTGGGGCAAGCACTGTCTTTTTGGTCTGTGTTCGTACAGCACTCAGCATGATGGGGTCGTGGTCCAGGAGTACGGGTCCAAGGTGCTACGCTCAGACAGATAATTAAGAACAATTCAGCAGAGCTGCTGATGTCCAGCTCCACCTCTAACCTCCCTGCCCCAACAGAGGCAGTGGCTGAAAGCCACTTTATTCTAGCCCTTTAGGACAAGTGCTTGCCTAGGTGTTTGTTTTTCTACTTTTCTGTGTATAAGGTGGTGGGTGGCTAGGAACGGAAGTTGAGAGACCCCAAACCTGACAAGAAAGCCGTATGTTCAACATTTATTTCTCATTCCCAGCTACAGTGAGAACTATGCAAAAAATGTCATCAAGGAGTTGCTGTCTCATGGAATATTTTGCATGCCTTCCTGAACAGCTGTCACGCGGACTTTTGCCTCAGAATATAGTTATCCAAGGAGATGCCAAACTATCAGTATTTCCTTTAAAAAATGCTGCAGCAAGTAGTGCAGTAAACTGCTTAGCATGCCAACAGCATCGTGTGCACCAACATATTTATTATATAATGTTCTTAAGAACCGCAACTGTTCTTCTGGAGTAATCAATTTCCTTTTTCATCTGCCATGGGCCTTGATCGTCTGCATGCACTCATGGTGCAACAATTTTATTTTTGGAGGGAGGACAACAATAAGACGTTTCCTGTATCATGAACTTTGCCAGCAAGTACTATTGATGCACCAGCTAACAGAGCCAGAAGGATCTTTGCTCACAGTGGAGAGGAGCAGGAAATAACAAAATTAATTATTCTAGCCTGAAAGTAGGTGACATGTACACTCTGCTTAGCATAAATAAGGTCTTGACCACAGACAGGAGATGGAGGCAAATAAAGTAAGAGTTCACTAACCTTATTAAATACAATACAGTTAAAATTAGTGATGCTGCACGGATGTAACTGAGAGTAGAATTTATCCCAGGGACTATAAATTAACTATTCAAGGAGCCCTCACTAACTTTGATTCTCTAACCACTCCTGGGCTCTCGGGTTAGTCATTCTCCTGGTCATGCAAATTCTGTGGATCAAAATGCACCATTTTTAGACTTTGGACTTATCCCTGTCTGTCTGTCTGTCTGGTCTGAGGTGTCCGTGGCTCCTCTGCTTCCTGACAGTCACTGAGCAGAATTTCCATGGCTCAGCTGATGGTTCTCCTTAGACAATGACGGCTGGACAATTCCTTTTTGTAGGTTAGGATTCCTTTATGTATCAGATGGTTCTAGTGATCTTTTTCTGGTGGGATCCTGCTGGACTAAAGGCTACTGCATCTTGCTTCCTCGCTTGACTAAAATATCCAGCCCTGGACAATCAACGTACTCCTAAATCTTGCCTCTTAATCCTCCATTTCTATGTGCATGAGCTCAAATGCCTCCTTGCCTACATATCTTTAAAGCAGCCAGACTATGGGCACAAAACTGCCTACCTCTTTAACTCCTGAAATGCCATTCTAGTCCCCAGTAACTCTAATAGACATCCACAGGCTTTTCAGAGCCAATTGGCTGGCTGATGTATTAGTTCATTGTTTTGCAGCTTGTGTTTAACAATTTAGAACTAGAAATGGGTCAAAACCAGAATTTCACTCTGTAAGGGTCATGGTGCAGCCGACTAGGGAAAAAATTCTAAAATTCTCCCACACTTTTCCACAGGCGGGGGTCATTCTAGCAGATGTCTCACCGCTAAGGGAAGCGAGGGTACATCTGCTCCATGCTTGTGGCTTGCCTGTGTGCTGCTTTGATCCCTGCACAAATGATTGCCGAATGGCACAGGAAAGGTTCCTACAATGGGGGAAGGAACAAAGCTGCTCTTGCACAGAACCTTCGGCGGAGGATTACTGAGTACCTCCAGGAAACTTTCCTGGAGATCTTTCTGCAGGATTCCCATGAGACCTCTGCATGCATCAAGACCCTGTTCCGCCGTACTGATTAGCTACACAGGGGAAATGTCCAGCTCACAGAAACGCAGCCTGCCTTCTACATTTCTATACCCTGAACCCACTTCCGCACTACACAAACCACAGCCACTTACCAGGCGTCTCCTCTCCCGCTTCTTCCTCACTGAGAGCGACTGCTGGGACTGGCTAGACACCTCTGGAGTGGAGAACAGTTCCTGGCTGCCTGCCCCACCAGGCCACCCCGCCAAGAGCTCCACATCATCGAACTCCACCTCTTCATCAGTAAGTTCATCCTCTGGGTTAGGTCCTCTTTCCGCTGCCTCCAGGCTCGCCAAAGTATCCACGGAGCACGTGGTGGTAGAAGTGGGGTCGCCACTGAAGATCACGTCCAGCTCCTGATGGAACCGGCTGGTCTTAGGTGCAGCACCGGAGCGATGGCTTGCCTCCCTTGCCTTATGGTGCAGCTGCCTCAGCTTCTTTATCTTCGCTCTGCGCCTCAGCGTGTCCCGATCATAGCCCTTTTCACACAAGCCTCAAGAAATGCGCCCGTAGGTATCCCACTTCCTACGGCTTAAGGCAGCTGTGACTGCACAGCCTCCTCTCCCCGTATGCTGATCAGATCCAACAGCTCCTGCTTGGACCACTGTAGAGAGCATTTGTTGCAATAACCTACCATGGTCACTTGGGAAGATGCGATGAGACCTCTCCACTCCGAGCAAACAGGAAATGGAATTTCAAAAATTCCCGGGGCTCCTAAGGGGGAGGGGCGGATGGTTGTTTATCTGGCTGCAGAGCAGTGGAGTTCAAACTGCTGACCAGAGCAGTCACAGTGGGCATTGTGGGACACCTCCTGGAGGCTAATTAAAGCAATAAAATCAAGCTTGGTGTCTACACTGACACTTTGTTGACAATTTAGAGGAAAAATGTGTCTCATCGGGGTGGTTGTATTTTGTTGCCAAAACAGAGCATTTTTGCTGACAAAAGTCACATTGCAATTTGGATGCATTCCCTGTTTTTGTTGACAAAATTTGCTGCCTTTTGTTGACAGAACTTTGTAGGGTAGACAAGACCTAAGCAGACATGGTCATGTGACTCCAAAATCCATCTTGTTTCCTGTATTTTTCCAGGAGCAGTACAGAGGGCTTTGTTTGGAACCATGGGCTTCCCTCCACATGGCAGAAGCTATAAAAAGCACTGGAAACACCTCAGTTTTGCCTCTTTCCTGCTCAAACTTCTGGACTATGAACTTATACTAATGGAAGCACTCTAACCAAAGGACTGAGGACCTTCTAATGATTTGGAAGCAATCGGACTTAACAAGCCAGCAGTTTATTTGATTATTGCTACAAACCTAATACAAGAACTTTGCAATTATTGTATGTATTTGAACCAATTTTAACTTTCTCCTTTCTTTTTATAAATAAACCTTTAGTTATTAGATACTAATGGACTGGCAACAGCGTGATTATTGGATAAGATCTGAGTTGTATATTGACCTGGGCATGTGGCTGGCCCTTTGAGATCAGAAGAACCCTTTCATTGATGAAATTGGTTTTAAATAACCACTCATCATTAAGTTTAGTGTTTTTGGTGGTGATACAAGGACTGGAATACCTAAGGAGACTGCATTTCTGACTTCTTGTTAGCCAGTGTGGTGAGACAGTTGTTTACTTTTGTTGCTGGATTGATATATCTTATGTGAGTATAACCACCAGCTTTGGGGTGTGTCTGCCCAATTCTCAGCAGGTTGTCCTGAATTTGGTATTCTCAGTTGTGACCCACTGAGGCACAGTGACACCCTATGAATCTTCCCCTGGAATAAAGTGTTGTCAGAGGTTCTCAAATTGTGGCTGTGGCCCAGTGGTGGTGACTTCCTGAAGACTTCCTGATGGTCCACAGAGAGCTGGTTACTCTTATGAATCTGGCTTCTCCATATGTCCCACTACTAGATGATATTAAAGGACAGCTCACAATATATTAAATACTCTTGTTTTGCTTTTCCCCACCTGAAGTTGCTGGAGGTGTCAGGGGGATGATATGCAATCATGAAGGGAAGAGAATTAGTGCATGCACTTGTGAATAGCCTGGGAAGGTGCTCCAGGGGACCATCTCCAACTTGCTGTGTGGTTCCTTCACAGCCATGGAAAAGGTAGAGAATCCCTGCTGTGAGACACTGAATGAGAGGATCCTGTCATCCCAAAGTTAAGCCATTCATAAATTTTGACGACAACTTCTGTTTAGGACCTGCTTGGAAATGTTTGGGTTTTGTTGAAACGTTGGGAGGGGGCAAGACAGGGAGTTATTTATAAGGATGTTGTGAATTTTTAAAAAAAACTAATTTCCCTTCTGCCAAGCCAGGAGGGAAACAAAAGCCTTTGTCAGACTGTGCACGTTACCCAGTGCAGGAAACAATTTGCTATGCTGGTTCTTATCTCCCTCCAGTCTTCAAAGACTCTGACTCGTTTGCTACACTTTGTATGCTACAGGGAAGAGAAACATGAAGGATGAACATAATCCGCCACCAATCGTGGTGGTAGATGTTTCCTGTATGGTTTGGAAGCACCTGAAACTTTGTGGCTTGGGCCCATCCACTAGACCATCTTTCCTATTGTGTGTCACTTATCCATTGACTAGAGGTGTCTAAGTGCATTGCACTGAATCTGTTTTCTGGCAATTATCCCAGTTAAACAAATGTCATTCATCAAGTGCCAGCTAGCAAACTTTATTGCAGTTGCCAATAAATTGCCCAGCCATTGCTGTTATGAAAAGGTGTGTGTGTGGGTGTGTGTGTGTGTGGCTCCAGTCAATAGCAAGGTGTGCGTGTGTGTGCCACACACACTCATACCCCTATCCTGAACCAAAGTTAAATAGTTAGACCTGTGCATGAAATAAGACTTTGAAACATGGGTATGACAGCACTGACCATCCACCAGAAAGCTGGCTTACAGCCATTTCTTAATGCAGGATAATTTTGCAAGTATCCAAGAGGCTCTGAGCTGCTGAAGTATTTTCTGAACATATCCATCCATCTCTGCAGTATCACCTTCCTTGTCCAGCATGACAGCCGCTTCCTTTTTCATTTGCTTTCCTCTAGTGTCATATGCTGGATTAAATGGATATGGGTATTCCACAGGGGGGTAGTTGTTGGCCCTTTCTCATTTTTAACTAAGGCACTAAAACTTTCTGTGGTCTTCTCTGACCTAATCCTCTTTTCTACCTGCTTGGTATTCCAGTTCAATATTAGTGTCACTAAATGCTGTCTAGGCTGTCCATCATAATGAAGACATTCAAGGGATCCATTATGATATTATTCATTTGAGCAATGTACATTCATTATTCTTCCACTGCTTCAGACTAAAGTATCCCTGATTTGAAAGGTTTCTGTTCTTTCGAAGCTTGCTTTGCTATCGTCAAACCTTCTGCTACATATATTGTTTGCTTCATAATCCAGTTCAGGGTGCCAGCCCACTGCCCCTTCATCTTGTCTTAATGTACCATTCATCCTGGAAAACATTAAACGGGGATTAATTTGCAATCAATTGCTGTTCTGCTCTCAGCCTCTGGAAATCCCCCTTGGAATATAGATTGTCCCTTTGTCAGGCTGTTAAGAGTGAACCCATTAATCTTGCTCTTTTTTTTTTCTTATTCCTTATTCTACTTCCATTGAAGAAAGGCCATTACCCCCATTTTCCTAAGGATGCAGACTGTGATTATTCAGCCTTGTTTTTGTTTAGTATTAAGCTAAATACTAGACCCCTAGAATACTGCAGTGTGCATTCACTATACATTAACACATGCCTGCATGCTTACAGGAGGGTTCACACTTCAGGTATTTTTTCAGCATGTACAGCAGGCATTTTCTCAGGCTAAATTACGACTGCCCTGAGAGGCAAACTGCAGGGAGCCCCTTTCCCCCATTTTGGTTGTACCTAGACAGGAATCAGCCATACTTTGCTGTTTAGCATACTAGGAGCATGACAATGGAGACTGAATTGTGCTGACTGCAGTCCTACCGGACCCAGAGGAGCCTTCTGAAGTGACGGCATAGGCGTCCTCCTGTGCACCAACCACAGCTCCAGGCTATGCACTAAGATGAACAGAGGATAAACCTGAAGCGAAGGGAGGAACTGCCTCTCCTAAGCCCACCCCCTCCAGCAGCCTGAGACCCTCTCCTCCATTGCACAAGCATGATGATTCCCAGGGCCTCTGCTCAGGGTGTGCTCCTCTTTCATCTAGCCAGTGTGGTTTCAGTTCATAGTGCTAGTATTGAGCATTTATAGTACGTGTGCCAGGTGGCCTGAAGCTCTAGAGTGTAGGCAGCTCCATATTGTTGACTGTCAGCAAATAGAGCTGCCTGAGATGGGCCCAAAAGGGAGGGATCTCTCTGCTGGTGAGTAAGGGAAATGACTGAATGGGCCAGGACTCATTTGCATTTCAGTTATGTGACAGTTTGGGGCATTTTGGTTGAAGTACAGTTAAGTCTTGAGTTTGGGGCAATAAAATGCTATTTGCCCTGCTGGGAAAATGAAAGGACAAAAGAACTGCACCAACTATGCCTGGTGTGAGGGGTCACGCTGACAAAAACTACATACAGGCATAACTGGGTAGTGATACTAATGCTTTGTCCAGGTAAGTAGGGAGTGGGGGGAAAAAAGGCTCTTATCTTTTGGCTCTGAGTGCTTCCTTGGGGGGTTAGCACTCTGGTTAAGGTCCCCTAATGCCACTGATTCCTTTCCAAAGATTCAACATAGAGGCAGCTTCAAGACAGCAAATGGTTTAGAGGCAGTAGAGAGAACTGAGCGGGGACAGCTTCAAGGTGATGGCCAGCACTGAGGTGGCCTGGGCTGAAGCCCCAGGAATGAAAGTTGATGAAATTTCAGTTGGGTCAGGTGGTAGACCCTAGGCTGGAGACTGAAGTGCCTGAATTTTTGGACTCCATCAACCCTGCTCAACAAACTGTGAGTGGGGAGGTGGTAAGTGGCAGAATGCACTAGCCACTCATAGCTATCAGGAGGACTGAGGTTGGAACTATTGCTAAGGCACATTGGGGATGGTGCAAGTCCTACCTACTAGGTGGTGGTGATTTTATTTTCTGCCTTTCTAAAGTTTATGCTGTTGTTGCCTCTGCCCCCTTAATAAAGTTCTCTTTGTTTTAACCCCCTGGACTCAGTGCTTGCAAGTGGGGAAGTACTTCCTATCAGGTATATCCAGGGTGGTATATATAGTTTCCCAGGTTTCTGGGTGGGAGTCCACGCCAATGTTTAAGCTTTCAGAAGGGAACCCTAGAAAACTGAACTGAGCCCTTTTGGCCACTGACGGCACTCGGCAAAGAGTAGATAAAGGGTAAGTGTGTGTAATTTCCAACTAGTTATGGAAGACATTGTTAGAAAACCTTTGAATGATTTCTTGATTAAATAGCATGGAATGTTTGAAGATCAGTGTATTCTGCTGCATTGAGAGAGCAATAGACTCACTCATTGATTTTGGACATGTGTACAATCATTGAACCTAACAATAAATCATTATTAATGTGCATAAATACTTGTTCCACGTGCAGTAATTGCTAGGAGGGTGCATTTGGATTCCACCATAACACTGTTAAGCCTGAAAAATCTTGGTATTAGGATAACTCCAAATAGCTCGTTTGTATGGATAGTTTTGGTGTGTTTTTTTTATTTATAAAAAATAAAAAACCCTACCCCTCTAACAAATCTGAAATAACATGAGTGCTGATCTTCTCATGATATTTCTGCCATCCAGGAATAGAAATACAGTGAACATCCACGCTCTCTCTGTTTTCATCCCATAAATAACTTCCTCAATCATGCCGAATGCCACTGAATTCTTATTTTTAAAGAAGATCTTGCAGTTGCAGGATAGAAAGGGGGAAGAGCCACAGATGAAAGGAAGATAAAGCTATGGAGAAAGAGGGGAAAAGCAAAGGGAGAGTAGAAGAAAGTCTGCTTGACTGGTCTTGTGATCTCCTTTAACCCACCAATGACCTCTTCAATCATTTTATATAATGTATGTTTAATACTCATTCCCCATTTTCAGTTTCATTCATATGGTGAAATAAGCAAAGATAGGCAATGTTGTCCTGTGGCTAGGACCAGGCTTGGATGTGGATGACTTGAGTTCTAGGCCTAGCTGTGCTGGGAACGTGCTGTGTCATCTTGGGTAATTTTGCTTCCGCCTCTATGTGCCTGTATCTCCTCTTTCTTTTGGGTAGGGACTCTCTTCCTTTTGTGTCCAGAGTCTAGCACTGTAGGGCACTGATCTGGTTTGGGCCTCTCGGCACTATCACAGCCTAAATAAATACTTTAAAAGGTCCCTATAACTTGTTAAAATAAACCAATAGGAGCTTCAGATGCTCAGCACCTCCACAGATCAGGTCATGGATTTAGATGCCTAACTTTAGGCACCTCTGCTCGAAAATCTTGGCCTGTACCTTTTTATTCCCCGAGAGGCAACAGGGAAGTGTCATTTCACCCTCTTCCCTGTTGCTGCAACTTCAGTATCTCTCCCTTTTAAAATAAAGCAGTAGCTTAAATATGACTGTGTTCAACAGGTTTTTTCCTTTCCAGATGATTAAGTAGCCTTCTCTATTTAAAACCCCTTGATAACACAATGAGAGCTACTGGCAACTCATGAGAATCCATAACTTATAAAGAGAAGTACAATTTGAGAACCTGGCAGATACCACTGTGTAGATAAACTGTACATCAGTAGAAGTAGGTTATGCTATTGTGTTAGTTTAACCGGTGAGTCTCCAGAGGGAGGTCAACACTTGACTGAGTTCATACCTGCATAAATATGGTCATATATACTTTATATGTAACAACTTACTGAGACCTATTCTGCTGTCTCAGGCTACCAGTATCAGATACATATACTAGAGATATCAATGTGAGTTGCTTATTTCATGCAGCAGGAGATTCAGGTCCCCTCTGTCTATTTGAACTGTACTTTTTGTTTTATCGAACTATTTTCTTCACTAACCTATGTTTTTAAAAATGTTGAACTGTTCCCACTACCCTTAATGACCAACTTCACCCTGGCTCTAACCAGAGGAGGATCAGGCCTGATACGCAGGAATTAAAAACAGCTCATTGAAAATGAATTACTTGAGCTGGCACCTTTTTGGCTTTGACATTATCTAGGTATTAAGATTATTTGTGACCCAAAACTTTCAGAAGAAGCTCTGCAAAAGGGCCAGCTGACACTGCATGGGCATAATCCAGAGGTGCTTGGTGCTGTACAAGAAGGTAGATGGACAGATAATGGGCACCACTAGCAGTTATTTGAAATACTTTCTGAACTGCGCTCTCTACGGAGAGCTAACGCTTAGGACAGCTGCAGGGAAAAGTCTCCCCGATGAGTGTTTAGGGCTTGAAGATCTCTGAAGAAGGAAGATTTCCTCTTGTCTTCAATGGGCTTTGAATCCGACCCTTAATGTATTGGGGATGCTTGATATCCTCCAAACTCACGTTAATCTCCAGTTATCCTGATGCTGCCTCATTAAACACAAGCAGTTCTTAGGATGCTGCCTTGACCACCATGCACTTAAGATTATCACTAACATCAAAGGCCTAACTGAGAACATGCCCCCAGCATGACATATGCAAGTCTATTTCTGGTGGTTTGGGTACATAATGAAAGAGCATGCCAGACAGGGGAACATACTGGTAGTGCAAACACATGATTTCATGAGTAAGCAAAAACCCCAGGAATGCTAAAATACAATCCAGCCCTGGAACTTCCCTTTAAAATACTAAGGACGCATTTTTACATTTATTTAAACAGTGAATATCCCATGGTAGCTTCTGGAAGATGCTGAGTATTTAAATTCCTTTCCATATTCACTCCTGCTTCCAGATGCCAAATAAATTATTAATCAAGTTCAAAAAATTTGCTAGAGCCTCTAGCTCCCCAAAGAGGGGTAATCTAAAGACCAGAAGAATTCAGAAAGCAAGCTGTGCTGTCCCGAAACAGCTGAGCAGCATAATTCCCCTTCATTTTATGGTCTTCAGAGTTTATAGGCCTGACCCCCATGCAGCAGGTGTGCAATGATTACTCCTTTTTCATGACTCCTGTGTCATTCCACTGACGAAGCACATCACACATTCGAGCTATGTACCCAATCTTTAAAGGAACACAAGCTGTTATGATAAAGTTTCTGAAGGAGATCTGAAACGTGCAGGACTCGAGCAGAGAAACATCACTCAAAGATTGTCAGGGCACTCTTTCATGTTAAATTAATGCTGGCATGTCATCCAATTATTGATGACAATTGTTAAATGACAATTATTTTTAAATCTTGTAATATTTTTATGCTGTAACCTTCTATGGTCTTGACTCCCTGATAAATCTGTTTTCTTTTTCATGGGTTTGGTGTTCCCAACCACTGATCCTGGTCCCTGACAGAAGGCTTGTCTATACTGAGTGTAGCAGAGTTGCGTACAAATGAGATGAGTCACACAGCTATGTGGTAAATAATATAAGCATATCTAGGGCTGGAGCAAGACACGAATGATTGAGATTTAGGAAACATTGGCTTTGCATCAGCTATTCAGCGGCGAAATAAATTTAAATCATCGAAGTCCTTGTGTTAGGATTCTGATGCTTTAGTGGCTCAAATAATAAACATTTAACAAGTGAAACCCCCTTCTGGTCTGAACTGTCCCCAGCTCTATTAAACTGACACACTTCTCTTAATTAAGAGAATGGCACATGGACCCTCTTTTATTTAATGAAAGACTCTGAATTCCCCAATGCAAGGAATAGAGTGGCGTAACCATTGCTGGATGAGGGGAGAACAGATTCTTTGGGGCTATTACTCCACCCCCAGCAGAGGTGGGTAGGGAGTGGGCAGAGAAGGGGGGAGCCTTAGTTCTGCGGCCCCTATGCCAGCACTGAGAAGGCACTCACTGTCTATCCGCATAGGCCAGTTGTAAGATCACTTCTTCCCCAGAGTGCGTGTGAAGAGGGGTGGAATTGTATCCCTCAGTTCCTTCCCTGGGATGCAGCGGGTAGACACTGCTCATTGGGACAGGGGGTGTAGTCTCAGTCTTGCCCCTCAGTGGATTTTACAGTAGTGAAGCACAGGTAGCATTAACAGGACAAAAACAGCGCCACTATTTTCAATTTGGCTCTCTCATAACAACAGCAGTAAAAAATATGTGTCCTTGGCAACCTGTCCAGTCTCATGGTGATAGTAGCATTATGTCCTACTTATGCTAGCTGGCCACTACATGAATTCAGGAGAAATAATCTCACTACAATGATGCACAGTTCTTCTTTCATTCTGATTCAGACTATATTACTTACTATTTGTATGGAGGTAGCATCTTGATGCTTCAGTCAGGATTAGAGTCCACATGCTAAGAGAGAGTCTGATCTAAAAAGCTTACAATCTGATAGGAGACAATACGCAATAAGAGAGGGTGAGAGGAAGGAAAAGGTTGTGGGTGTGGGTGTGTGTGGCAGGGGAACAGAAAGGGAGTCTGATATTAATGAAAATAGAAGGACATAGTCAGATCCCATTAGGTTAGCTACTGCATAATTTCTGGGTTCCATTTTTTTTTCTTGTTATAAAGAAATAAAATAAGCTATCACCAATCATCACTGGCTGGCTGATTTCTTGTAGATGTAAATCTTAGAATCATAGAAGATTAGGGTTGGAAGAGATTCAGGAGGTCATCTAGTCCAATCTCTTGCTCAAAGCAGGACTAACACCAACTAAATCATCCCAACCAGGGCTTTGTCAAGCCAGGCCTTAAAAATCTCTATGGATGGAGATTCCACCACCTCCCTAGGTAACTCATTCCAGTGTATCATCACCCTCCTAGTGAAATAGTGTTTCCTAATATCCAACCTAGACCTCCCCCACTGCAACTTGAGTCCATTGCTTCTTGTTCTGTCATCTGCCACCACTGAGGACAGCCTAGCTCCATCCTCTTTGGAACCCCCCTTCAGGTTGTTGAAGGCTGCTATCAAATCCCCCCTCACTCTTCTCTTCTGCAGACCAAATAAGCCCAGTTCCCAGAGCCTCACCTCATAAGTCATGTGCCCCAGCCCCCTAATCATTGTCGTTGCCCTCCACTGGACTCGCTCCAATTTGTCTACATCCTTTCTGTAGTGGGGGGACCAAAACTGGATGCAATACTCCAGGTGTGGCTCATCAGTGCCGAACAGAGCAGAATAATCACTTCCCTCAATCTGGTGGCAATGCTCCTACCAATACAGCCCAATATGCCGTTGGCCTTCCTGGCAACCAGGGCACACTGTTGACTCATATCCAGCTTCGCAGACACTGTAATCCCCAGGTCCTCTTCTGCAGAACTGCTGCTTAACCAGTTGGTCCCCAGCCTGTAGTGGTGCATGGGATTCTTCCTCCCTAAGTGCAGGACTCTGCACTTTCTTTGTTGAACCTCATCAGATTTCTTTTGGCCCAATCCTCTAATTTGTCTAGGTCCCTCTGGACTCTATCCCTACCCTCCAGTGTATCTACCTCTTCCCCTGCAGCTTAGCGTCATCTGCGAACTTGCTGAGGGTGCTATTAATCCCATCTTACAGATCATTAATAAAGTTGTTGAACAAAACCGGCCCCAGGACTGACTCCTGGGGCACTCTGCTTGATACTGGCTGCCAACTAGACATCAAGCCATTAATCACTACCTGTTGAGCCTGACAATCTAGCCAGCTTTCTATCCACCTTATAGTCCATTCATCCAATCCATACTTCTTTAACTTGCTGGCAAGAATACTGTGGGAGACAGTATCAAAAGCTTTGCTAAAGTCAAGATATATCACATCCACCATTTTCCCCATATTCACAGAGCCAGCTATCTCATCATGGAAGGCAATCAAGTTGGTCAGGCATGACTTGCCCTTGGTGAATCCATGTTCACTGTTCCTGATCACCTTCCTCTCCTCCAAGTGCTTCAAAATGGATTCCTTGAGGACTTGCTCCAAGACTTTGCCGGGAACTGAAGTGAGGCTGATGAGTCTGTAGTTCTCCGGGTTCCTCTTCTTCCCTTTTTAAAATATCAGCACTATATTTGCCTTTTTCCAATTGTCAGGGACCTCCCCCAATGACCATGAATTTTCAAAGATAATGGTCAATGGCTCTGTAATCACATCAGCCAACTCCCTCAGCACCCTTGGATGCATTAGATCTGGACCCATGGACCTGTGCATGTCCAGCTTTTCTAAATAGTCCTTAACCTGGTCTTTCACCACTGAGGGCTGCTCACCTCCTCCCCATACTGTATTGCCCAGTGCAGCAGTCTGGGAGCTGACCTGGTCTGTGAAGACTGAGGCAAAAAAAGCATTGAATACATCAGTTTTTTCCACATCATCTGTCACTAGGTTCCCTCCTCCATCCAGTAAAGGTCCCACACTTACCCTGTCCTTCTTCTCGTTGCTAACATACCTGTAGAAACCCTTCTTGTTACCCTTCACGTCCCTTGCTAGCTGCAACTCCACTCGTGCCTTGGCCTTCCTGATTACACCCCTGCATGCTCTAGCAATATTTTTATATTCCTCCATAGTCATCTGTCCAAATTTCCACTTCTTGTAAGCTTCCTTTTTGAGTTTAAGCTCACCGAAGATTTCACTGTTAAGCCAAGCTGGTCACCTTCCATATTTGCTATTCTTTTTGCACATGGGGATGGTTTGTTCCTGCACCCGCAATAAGGATTCTTTAAAATACAGCCAGCTCTCCTGGACTCCTTGCCCCCTCATATTAGCCTCCCAGGGGATCCTGCCCATCAGTTCCTTTGAGGAGGGATGTGACAATGCAACAGGTGGGTCAGACAAACAAATGGGTAAGCAAAGGGAGAGAGAAGGGAGGATGGCTTGACAATAATACAAACACACTAACCATGTGCACAACTTCTAATAAGCTAGTCGGTCCCAGAAATCTCAGCTAAGCACCTGTGTAGCCAGTCAGCCGTGAATATCTGTGGGAATCAGTAAAACATCCATTACAGAAACTATTGTACAGTGTACAGCAGTTGTTATTAGAGAGAAATGATATCCAAGTCTCTTAAATAGAAGCCAAGCAAAGGTCTCAAAATCTAAGGCAAGTCCAACTATTTTAGTTATCTACTCCATGATTTGGTGGCCACAGTTTCTTTTGCCGGATAGATCTTCATAAAAAACCCTTCTGTGACTCACATATACCAATCAAACCCCGGAAGCAACAGCTCTTGTGAGTCCCATGCTGAGAACTATTAATATCTTCAGGTTACTGTTGCTAACTAACTCCATTTCACCCTTATAATTTACTTTTGGGGATTTGCTTTGAAAGTAGCTCAAGTGTTTTACAACAGAAAGTTAAAAAGGAAAGTTAAGGAAGCAAAATAAAGACTGGTGAGTGGGGAGCTCAGACAACATGTGTCCACACAGTTCAAGAGCTAGCAAGATATAATTGGATGGTACCTCCTTCGTTGGAGTGCATTCAGTTTGTCACTCCAAAAAGGCCTAGAAGAAAGAGAAAAAAGTCCACCCCCTGAAATCAGCCCTGTCTGAAGAATCTAAGACTAAGGGAAAGGAAAACATAGGAAAGCAGGGGAAGGGGGGAACCAGAGATGCACATGTCGGGGAGGAACAATAGGGGAACACAGAGCCACTGGCATGCAGGGAAGAATGAGGGACAACGATATGGAGCGAGAGGCACATGGGGGCCACACACAGAGAGACCCAGGCATGTGGCAGAGTAGGGAATGGGAGGCCCCCACAGGGCTCTTGACATGAGGGGGGAAGAGAGGAGTGGGAGGCATGGGCGGAAGAGGGAAATGGGGAGACGCACAGAGCCCCTGGCATGGTGGGAGGATGTAGTATGGAGGGAGAGGAGATTCGGGGCCTGGGGAACATACAGAGCCCCTGGCATGAGAGGGGATTGCAGGGTGTCTCTGGAATAGAGGGGAGTGGAAGGGCAGCACACGGGGATCATGGCGGGGGAGGGATGCAGGGAGCCTCTGGTGTGTGCAATGTTCTTGGCCTCAAGAAGTAATTAAGTATGAAACCCGCTAATTAATAAATGATAAAGGACTAGATTGTGCCATACAGGCCATAGTACAGGGCTGCACATTGCTGCACCATACCAGGAGCATCCCAACGAAGGATTTGTGGCTCCAAGAGAAACATTTCTGTTCCTGCTTCCCTGTTGTGTGTGTGTGTGTGTGTGTGAGAGAGAGAGAGAGTTGCTGGCTTTTACCAGCAGCAAATATCTACCAACCCCATGACAGCTCTGCTGTGTGGCACATTGCTCCATGTATTCTCCGACCCTCCCTCCCTGTTCCCAGAGCGGGAGGGCAGGAGTCAATGGGCACTCAGTGCCTCTTACTCCTACGCATCCAGGTCCAAAGTCCACGTAGGCCATGCAGGGGCTTCAGGGATGTTCTTACTCCCCCTTGACACTGTCTGAGCATGCAAGTCCAGCTCAGAACCCAGCCCTTACAGTGGGAGGGACCCCATTTTTAGATGGGAAATGGCACTTGAAGTTTTACCCATCTATTTCATGGTAGGCTTTACTGTGGGCATTAAAGCAGGCCTGTCTACACCTAAAACATAGATTGACCTAGCTATGTGAATTTTCCCCACCCCTGAGAGATGTAGTTAGGCTGACCTAAGCCCCAGTGTAGGTGTAACTCACACACCTCCTGGGTGTGGTGTTCTGTCCCATCCATCTGCTCTACAGCCAGCTGGCTTTTAGCTCATGCATTAGAGGCTCATGCACTAAGCTCCAGAGGCCGACTGGGGTCTGTCAGCATTACAAGTTGGGGCTCATCTGGGATTTCAACTGGGAAGTCTCTGAAGCTCGGGACATGGTTCCTCAGCTAGGGGAAGTATGTAACTCTCACACCTCCTGGGGGTGGTGTTGGGTCCAATCTAGTGGCACCAAGACCACTTAGAGCGCGCGAGAGAGATTAATGAGTTTGCTCTACAACCTTAGCTAACAGCCAGTTGGTTTTCCGCTCATGCACTAAGCTCCAGAGGCCCCAGGTTCGATGCTGACGAGTGGGGTCTGTCGGCATTACATAGACACCACTTGGTCTACAGAAGAATTATCCCGTCAACCTAGCTGCCGCCTCTCAGAGAGGTGGATTTACTACAGCGATGGAAGAACCCTTTCTAATGCCGTAGTAAGTGTCTATAGCGCTGCACCGCTGCAGCCTTTCTAGTGTAGGGGGGAATTATCAACATTTTGCAAAAAATTGGAAGGTTAAATATACACCAGCATACTGGAAATGGGGTTTAGAGACAGTTTGCATTCAAATACCAACAACACAAAGATTGTCCTTGTACGAACCTTTTCCAGAGGTGAACGACCTTGGATAAACAAGCCAGCTACCCGCGTTAACACCTCAAAAAGGAAAAATGTAACTAGGGAAGCATTATGAGCCTTATAGACTCAGGTACTTGTAAAACTAGAAAAAACTAAAAGAGAAAAGACGAAGTGTAAATCCACACCTCCAGCTCAACGTAGATTGGGATAGCTCAGTGGTTTGAGCATTAGCTTGCTAAACCCAGGGTTGTGAGTTCAATCGTTGAAGGGGCCATTTGGGATCTGGGGCAAAAATTGTGGATTGGCCCTGCTTTAAGCAGGGGGTTGGACTAGATGACCTCCTGAGGTCCCTTCCAACCCTGGTATTCTATGAAATACTTGCCACCAGTACTTTGTAAAGGATCAAGATATTGACAAAGAGGAGCAAAGTAAGGCAAAAGTAGCAGCATGTGACTGCCTATACTTCCATCCACAAAAGCTGCTTGCTGACATTTTAAAAAAAACGCAGTCTTGATGAACAGGTACTTGTAACTAGCAATGATTACAGCGAGATACAGAATGCTCCTTGGCAAGGTTCCAGCTATCCCCTTCCTGAGACAATTGGGGGAAAGTGCACAGAACTTGGCTTCCAGCCAAAAAGGACTTTTTCAACTAATACCTAGGGGATAACAAATCGGCTAAAAATGTGCAAGGGCCTATTCAATATACAGCACAGGCCAGGTTGTGGCACTGACCAAGAGCTCCTAGGTGGAGCTGTGGAGATGCCCACTCATCCCGCCTGCAGTGTGCACAATGTATCCTAGTAGAGCTCCCCCGCATTGCAGGGTGAGTGCCTGGGATGCAACATCCCGCTCTGCTGGCCAAAGTAGAGTGGAGAGAATCATGGCCCTGCCCCCTTTGTGGTGTCTTCCACCCCATGGGGTTATAGGAGGGAGGAGTAGCAGCACTGGGTTTATGATTGGCCTTTATGCAGGAAGTATCATTACTCTTTGCATGACAGCAATACCCCAGTGTGAAATGGTCCCTGTCCCAAAGATCTTATTATCTAAATAGACAAGACAAAGCAAAACAGGGGTGAATGGACTTGCCCAAAGTCACAGGCAGAGCTGGTGCTAAACCCCAAGTCACTGGTTGGCCAAGCTAAGGCCCTAGCCATTACACCATGTTGTCTTCCTCTCTAAGGTGAGGAAGGCTCCTTGGGCCTTCCCCAGCCCCTGGGCAAACATCTTCACAATTACAATCATTTGAATGTCATCATTTCAATATATTTTCATATGCGATTTTTAGGGCACAACCCTATCAAAGTTGGTGACCAAACTCCCATTGGTTTCAGTGGGAGAAGGATCGAGCCCTTAATTGTGCTAACTGCAAATATTCAGAGATTAAGTCCAGAGCTTACTAAAATTGTATGTATAAGTAACATTCATTAAACAGAAAGTGAGAGCTTCCAGCACAGACACAGCAATTCTAAAAGAAGACTGCAACCCCCCTCCCACCACATACCCTCCATATGTTCATAATTTCATTTAAAAATCCTAATGAAAACAGAGTAGCTACAGAGAACCAGCAGAAAGTGGCAGTGCTCCATCCATCATTTGTGCTCAGCAGGCAGAGATGTACAACTCTGCTTTGCCTCTATAGAACAGAAGGTTAATTATTTAAAATAAATATTAATTACAAGCTGTTTGAAAATCTCAATTTTGATCACACAAATAAAAAAAAAGAGCTGCACAGTGCAAACATTATGCTTTGCATACCAACGTCCAACTTCTTGATTCATGCAAATTACTCACAGGATCTCCCTGTTGGACAGCATTTACAATTGTATCTATTCAGCCTCCTTGGCAGTCATCTGAAAATCGCTGGAGAGGGTGGGATGATATTTGATTAATTTATTCAATGAGTTTCATAAAATGTTTGGATTAAAATAGTCTATGAATAATATTTTTCATTATTTCCCCAGCTCCCATGCCAGTGGGGGCAATAAATAAATAATATAAGCAAACACTTGCAATATGACAATAATATTGAACTTTGTAGGTACACATTATTCCGAGCTAAGGGATTCTAGTTCTGCCTGTAGTAATTTTGATCAATAGAAATAAAGCAATCATTAAAAATGTATTTGTCTCTTTGGCCTCTCCCTAAATAAGGTATACACTCAAATTATCTGAAAATAACCAACAGGAAATAAGTAACACAGAACATTTCCATTCTTGAATATTGCATTCCAGTATTTCCAGCATCTCTGCAATTCCTTCCCAAAAGATGGCAGCACCCCTCTTTCTTAGGGCTAGATTATGGGTTTATTCCTGTCAGAACAGCACAGAGAAGGCACTGACTATTCCTTCCTTGCTCTCCCTTTTGGTCCTGGGGATAGTAATCAGCTAGTGGCCTTTACCAGCTGCAAATTAGCATCCCTCCTTCTCCAAGATGGCTCATCTGGGCTTGTTGGTGAGTGGAAGAATGGAGTCAAGGCTGCTACCAACTGCTGGCCTCCCAACAACTCCTTGTCCATCTGCTCAGCCACATCCTAGCCACAGCACCCACTTATCCCTGTGCCCCAGGCCCAGGAGGAGACCAGGCAAGGACATAGGGAGGGTCTTTTTCCCCTTTAAGCTCTGGTGTGGCTATGAAGACCAAAGTCACAAACAATCACATATCAACTTTGTTCTTTGCACACTCCAGGTCAGATCCTCAGCTCGTGTAGATCAGCATAGCTCCATTGATTTCACTTTACACCAGCCTAGCTAGGATCTGGTCCTGCATCTGTTGTTCCAGACACTTTGACACAGCAGTATTTAGCTATTAAAAATAACTGTTGCCGGCACCCAGTGCCGAGAGGCTGAACAACAGCTTGAGTTGGTTCGTTACCCGGTGTGCTGCACCCAATAATCACAACGGGGTGGAGAAGCAGAAAAGTTTATTTGAAGCTTCAAAAAGGTACAGGGAGATTTGAATCTCAAATCCTGCACAACAGAGCAGGAAGTTACACAGGCTTTTATACATCCTTTTTCCCAGCATACTTATCCAATAGCAAGCTGCTCCAAGTATCCATATAGCCAGCCAATCCAGTTCCCAGCTAGTTCCCTGATTCTCTGTATCATTTGTTAAACTATACATAAAGCTGCTTTATTCAGCATTGTTCTTCCATATCTCCCCTGTTTGGCCTTGCTTAGTTTCAGGCAGTCTGACTCTGCAACATACTGTTGCAGATTCTCAGCATAACTGCTGTGTGTGCCTCCAGGCGAGGGGGCCAAGGACACTTGGGCCTAGCACACAGAGCTGCTGCGAGTGCCTCCAGGCAGGAGGGGGGGGGCAAGGACACAGGGGCTTAGTGCGAGGGGGCTTCATCGACACTCGTGGTCTTCCATCCCCTCGAGTTACCTAGTGGCCATGCCCCAGTGTTCCCAACATAACTGCACAAGCATCGCTTTCAGACTTTAGATTTGAATGCCGGAAGGGATTGTTATGATCACCACGTCTGACCTGCATAACACAGGTCACATAAATTCACCCACTAATTCCTGCATTTAGCCCAACAACTTGTGACTGAATGAGAGCACAGCTTTTCTGCAAACAACCATTCTAGATTTCGAGTCTCCATGTGATGGGGAATTTATCACATCCCTTTGCATCTGGTGAACCAGCTGCCACTTATAAAAGAAAAATAAAAAGATGATGTGAAGTCCTGCTTCTGTCCCCACTGAAGTGCCCATCCATCAGCAGCTCTCAACTCTGGAAGGAGAACAGCTTACCAAGCAATCCAGATCGCTCTGTGTCAGTGATCTGTCCTCTTTGTTATTTACCACTCATCCCATTTTTGTGTCATTTCCAAACTTTGAGTGATGATTTTATGTTTTCTGCCAGGGCATTAATAAAAATGTTACATAGCATAGGGCCAAAGACCAGTCCCTGTGGCACCTCACTGGAAACACACTGTCTCAATGATCAGCTATTTACCATTTGAGATCTATCAGTTAGCCAGTTTTTAATCATTTAATGTGTGCCATGTTCTTTCTAGTTTTTTAATCAAAATGTCATGTGGTACTAAGTCAAATGCCTTATAGAAGTAGATTACATCAACACTATTACATTTATCAATGAAACTTGTAATCTCATAAAAAAGATAGCAAGTTAGTTTGATGGGATTTATTTTCCATAAACCCATATTAATTAGCATTAGTTACATTACCCTCCTTTAATTCTTCATAAATTGAGTCCCATGTGAGACACTCCATTATCTTGCTTGGCATCAGTGTCAGGCTGACAAGCCTATAATTACCCAGGTCATCCCATTTGCCCCATTTAAATATTTGCATAACATTAGCTTTTTTCCAGTTCTCTGGAACTTCCCCAGTGCTCCAAGTCTTATTGAAAATCAGCATTAATGGTCCAGCGAGCTCCTCAGGCGGCACTTTTAAAACTCTTAGATGAAATTACCCAGATCTGCTGATTTTAAAAAGTCTAGATTTAGTAGCTGCTGTTTAACATCCTCTTGAGATACTAGTGGAATGAGCTTTATCATGACTACATCATCTGTTTTTTCCCAGTTGCCAGGCTTGTCATAACACTGCTAGACACTAAAAACTATGCACTTAACAGAGACGGTGGTTTTTATGGCTCATTACAATAATTTGTAACACATCCTACTGTCTGCTAACCCTTAATTGCCCACTTCATTTTAAGTGGTCTTCTACAGCATATGTGAACCCTTTATGCTTAACAATCTGTCCCACCTTGAATGGAGCTTGGCCACTCTGGTTACCTTCCCCAGACCTGAGGAAGAGCTCTGTGAAGCTCAGAAGCTTGTCCCTCCCACCGACAGATGCTGGTCCAGTAAAATATATTACCTCCCGCACCTTGTCTCTCTTATATCCTGGGACCAACGTGGCTACAACAACACTGCAGACCCATTAACTTTATATTGTTTTAGTTTTTTAATCAAAATATTACGCAGTAGCAAGTCAAACGCCCTACAGAAGTCTAGGTGCATTACATCAGTGCTATTACTGTTATCAACCAAACTTGTAATCTCATAAAAAAAAGTCCCTCTGGCAATGACTGGTAATAGTTTAATATGTGATGTGTGAAAAAGTATTTCCTTTTGTGGTCTGTGAAAACTGCGAGAGAAGATGAGCTCATATATAAAACAATACAGAGATCTACGTGCAAAGTATGACAAAGTGGCACTGGGCAGCAATAACAAAGAAATATGTTTGTCTGTAGGGAGCAAACCTGCATCTCCGGAGAAATGGTCTAGATAGTCTTATAACACTTTCCCATCTCTAGCTTCTTAAGATGCAGCTAAGTCGAGGGAAGAATTCTTCTGTTGACTGGTGCATTTACTACAGAGAGAGAGAGAGAGAGAGAACCCCCCCATCTGTCACAGAAATAAGTGTCCGCACTACAACCCTACCACGGTGTAACTGCAGCTGGGCCTCTGTAGTGATAGTAGTGTAGATCTACCCTTAAGTTCTATCTCCCTCTGTTTTTGTTACAAACTCTTAATCAGACTGGTCCCATCTAAAGGGTTCCTAAAGTTCATGAACCTTTAGTATGAGCCTGTGCCCATATGCCAAGGGATTCCGGACCAATTTACATTAAAACCAAACCAAACCGAATGCCGGATTCAAAATTCCCAGCTTTGCACAATTTTGACAAGAAACCAGGAAAAAAAAGGGCCATTTCAAATGAACTTTTCTTTGAGATTTTAGGTGTGTTTGAAGCTAGAACCCACTAAGAACGTCAGTATCAATGCCTGTGTGTTAGTCTGTGTCTACACGACTGACCTTACAGCTGCGCCGCTGTACGGTCTCCCGTGTAACTGCTCTGTGCCGATGGGAGAGCTCTCATAATTAAACCACCCCCAATGAACGGTGGTAGCTATGTCGGTGGGAAAGCTGTCCCCACCAACGCTTTTGTCAGTGAAACTTATGTTGATCAGGTATGTGTTTTGTTTCACGCCCCCCGTTGACAAAAGTTTTACCAACAAAAGTGATAGTGTACACATAGCCTTAGTGTCTTACCACTGGTGAGAATACTGTCGTTTCGTGCTTTCAGTGAAATAGCATCACTTTAATGGCCCAGTCATCCATGGGATGGAACTCGGCTATCTTCTGTTGATGCCAATGGGAGATGAAAGTACTCATCGTTTCTTGCGTTCGGGCTCTGAAAAAGCCAAAGCCGTGAACTGTACAGTAGTGAACCTTTTATTCAAGAGCCATTATTAGATGCAATATGTGTGTTGTTCAACTGAGACCTGATGGTGAGGGTGCATAAGAGAGGGTGGAATAAGTGGCTGAACAGACAAGAGGTGTCAGTACTTGTGTCATAAATGTTGCAATATTGGTTAACTTGTTTTAAACCAGATTGATCTGCTCTCATGAATCGAAGGTAGTGGCTGGTCATGAAATGTATTCCCTGTACTCATTTCTTTATTAATTAGTTCCGGCCTGCAATTTGCTTGGAAAAAAATTACTGTGAACTTCTGTTTGCTCCTTTCCATTTGAACATGAGCTCAATTGAATTTATAGTTTGCTTTAATTATTTTAGGTAAGATCTTGGTGATCAAGTAATGCATGGACTAGAAAGCCTCTGTAGACTAGCAATGGCACTGTGTAACCTAAGGCCTATGTTAGTGTGATCTGATTCAATTAATTGAAAAGTAACTTTTCTGAAATGCTGACTTGCAGCCTTTCTAATCACTCCATGAGCTACTCTAGGAGACCTACAGTAATGACACCCGCCCAGATTTATTTCTGTTCCATTCCCATCATTCTGAGTATGTGCTGCTTTTCACAGAACATTATCAAGGTCAGTTTAAGGTCAGTTCTTTTGAGGCGAGTAGACCGTTCCAGGTTAAAAGAAAAACTCATCATGACCCTGTCCTGTCTAATTAATTCTCTGTATTACTGGGGGGAGCAAAATTAGGATAATGTAAAATGGAATGAACCCACTGAAGTTTGTCTTATGTAAAGAGGTTCTGAGTTCCCGAGATAATGTTCATCTATGAGACCTAGCTTCCTTTTCCGTTTAAGAGGTCTGTAAAAATCCCAAGCATACTAGAAATTGTAGTATGTCCTTCTGAGGATTAGGTCATGAAAAGTATGAAGTGTCATGAGTAAGACAGTGCAAATGAAAATTAATCTAGAACCCACTTTAGCCCAGATAGTGAGAGATTTGGGCAGATGGAGAAAAGTTTAGCTTTAGCCTTTGGGGCAAAGTTAATATTATCAAAATGAATGTGCTTCCCAGAATACTGTATATCCTGATTACTGAATCCTGTATATTCTGAATACTGTTGTCAAGCTGTCTGGAGTGGTGCATGACCATGAGTACCAACCTCAGGACAGACTGGTTGCGAGTCCTATACATAGATTTCACCTATCAAGTGCCTGAACTCCCTAAGTTTCACCTATCAAGTGCCTGAACTCCCTATAATAGCCTAACCATGGAGTCATAGACAGTCCCCTTGGGTACTCCGGTCTATCTTACCACCCAGGTAAGTTTGCATTTGTGATAGATGGTCCCTTACAGCAAAAATCACAACAATATTCAGGTTTTCCCAGGTCAGCTGCACCTCAGACTAAAGACAATGCTTGTAGCCAATTCTGTAATAAACTAACTAAGGATTTATTACTATTATTATTAAGGATTTATATAACCCAGGGAAAAGAAATGAGAGGTATTTACACGGTTAAAGCAGGTTAAACATACACACACAAATGAGTTACAGTCTTTAGGTTCCAAAAGGTACTAGAACAGGGGTGGAAAAACTTTTTGGCCCTAGGGCCACATCTGAGTATGGAAATTATATGGTGGGTCATGAATGTTCACAAAATTGGGGGTGGGGGTGCGGGAGGGGGTGAGGGCTCCAGCTGGGGTGTGGGCTCTGGGGTGGGGCCAGAAATGAGGAGTTCAGGTTGCAGGAGGGGGCTCCAAGATGGTGTTGCCGGCGCCCAATGCTGAGAGGCAAAACAACAGCAGGGGTTTGTTACCCAGTGTGTTTTACTTAATAATTACAACGGGGTGGAGTAGCAGAAAAGTTTATTTGCAGCTGCAAACAAGATACAGGGAGAACAGAATTTTAAATTTTGTACACTAGGGCAGGTTATTATATATACTTTTATATTTTTTAATGCTACTGCATTATATATTAGCTAATTAAAACTTTGCACAAATATTTTGCTTTTTTTATATGGGTTATAACAATGTTTATTTTTTGCAATTTTTAACAAGCATTTTTAGCAATTTAAATGACCAGCACATTTTGTTTGGCCTTGTAGTTTTTTTTATTATTATTTTTAATTTGGCGTCAGCAACCTTTATATTATAAGGCATTATTTGCGGCTGCAACATAGTTTTAAAAGCAAAAGAGCTTACTTAAACCAGCCAGGCCTGAATTTTATTAAGGGGGGTTAAGAAGAAGCCCTTAGGCCTTTAGCAGGGAGACCTTCTTGACCCTTATGGCCTTTTATTTTTTTGACTTAACTAGTGGCCCTGCCCTGGGGTCTTTAACAATTTTTTTTTGAGAATATTTATTTTTATTGCTTGAGTTTTTTTATTTTTATTTATTTATTAGTGGGCTATGCATAAAATTAAAATTGTTAAAACTATGCAAAATAAGCATTGTTATATAGGACTATATACAACACAGTAAACACAATATGATTAATACAGGGAAAAAAACTATAATAATAGGCTAAATAACTCACTTAGCCATGGGGAAAGGCCCCAACTAGAAAATAAAGAGCCTAGCCAATTTTTTTTAGTTTGCTGATGAATGCCCTTTACCAGCTGCTTTAGGCGTTGTAAATCAGCTTTTACGGATGCCCTGTATTTGTTATATTAAAGCAACACATGCCTGCAAACTTTTGGCATAGGTGACCATGGCGTAGAAGCAAATAGTTTACAGCCAGCCTGTTCTGTAACATACTCTGATGCACTTTTTTTAACTCATGTGGGAGTTGGGCCAGGACAGTTGAGGTAAAATTAATGGCCTTTGCCACCGTGCAGGCAAGGTGCTCTACTGCGTGATAATTATGCACCACAAGCCTGGGGATACCAACTAAGGAAAAGGCCAGAGCTGCTGCCTCACTCTCTGAGAATAAGGTTACCTCTGACCTACAGGTGGAATCAAGGGGAATAGCATCCCTTTTATGACAGTCAGATAACTGCGGAGGGTATGGAAAAATCAATGGGGCCACGTGACCAAGAGAGCAGGGACCCCCAGAACTATTGGCCAGGACATAGGAATACGCATGTCTGCCACATATAAGGAACCACTCTGCTGGCAATTTTATGTGCCCGTAGGCAAAGGAGATTTTTATACTGTTATTACATTTAAGTTTTTTATTGGTGAGGTTTTTTTTAGTGTGAGTAGCATTTATAAACCTTATACAAGAGGGGGCACGGGTTGTATTGGCTAGGTAATAAGAAAACATGGAGGCATTTAACTTATACTGGGCAGATCTAAGGGTATATAAATTAGTATAAGTAAATGTTTTATTTATGGTTTTTAACAGGGAATAATGCTGAACTAGGGTTGGGGCTGCACATACATCAATAAAACAAGTTTTTATGATTGCACCCACTGAAAATGTATGTGGCAAACAAAATGACGTTGTGTTTACTGCACTTTGGGCCAGTGCCAGCCAGGTATTTACGGGTACAATGGCTGAAACAGCAGTATCAGTTAGGCACATGGCCAAGAGGGGGAATAAAGTATACCCTTTTATTTATTTTTTTGCCTTTCCGGCGGGCTGCTGTTTAAATAGTAATTTTAGTCTAAGATTTTCAGTGGAGGGGGCTGAATGCACGGTCCACCTTTCAGCCGGGGGGGGGGGGGGGGTTGACACCGCTTTCAGCCGGGTATAATGAATCTAATTTTTGTGTCCCTCGACCTTTGCTGCCGTGTGGGAGACCAGCAGGACGGTATAGGGTCTTTTTTACCGTTTTTGGAGGGGCTCGTCTTTCCAGGTACTTACGAGCACTGAATCACTAGGCTGCAGGGAGTGGATGGGCGAATCTAAGGGTAGAGGCTGGGAATCCTTAGTATACCTGTGAAGAGACAAAAGAACAGCAGACAGGGAACACATATACTGAGACAGAAACCCATTTCCCAATTTTTGCTTTCCCCCTGACACACCCGGTGTACCATTTATAGGCCATGCCCTTCTAAACATAATTTTAAAGGGACTGAGCCCTAATTTACCCTTTGGGAGAGCACAGATGTGGAGCAGAACTAGGGGCAGGGCATCAGGCCACAGTAGGGAGTCCTCCTGACATACTTTCAAGAGATGTCGCTTAAAGGTCTGATTGGTCCACTCTACTACCCCACTGGCTTGCGGTTTCCAGGGTGTATGGAGTTTTTAGGGAATCTGTAAGGCGTCTGAGATGCTTTGGACGATTTTTGAAGTGAAGTGTGTTTTATTGTTAGATTTTATTTACTGGGAAAGTCCAAAGCGAGCAATAATTTTTTTAATAAACTTGAGAGCCACTGTCTTGGCAGTAAGAAAAGGAGTACTTGTGGCACCTTAGAGACTAACCAATTTATTTGAGCATAAGCTTTCGTGAGCTACAGCTCACTTCATCAGATGCATACTGTGCAAAGTGTAGAAGATCTTTTTATATACACACAAAGCATGAAAAAATACCTCCCCGCACCCCACTCTCCTGCTGGTAATAGCTTATCTAAAGTGATCACTCTCCTTACAATGTGTATGATAATCAAGTTGGGCCATTTCCAGCACAAATCCAGGTTTTCTCACCCCCCCCCCCCACACACAAACCCACTCTCCTGCTGGTAATAGCTATCAAGCATTCTTACAACTACAATACCCACCTGCGGAAGTGAAAAAACAGATTGATAGAGCCAGAAGAGTTCCCAGAAGTCATATACTACAGGACAGGCCTAACAAAGAAAATAACAGAACACCCCTGGCCGTCACCTTCAGCCCCCAACTAAAACCCCTCCAACACATTATTAAGGATCTACAACTTATCCTGAAGGATGACCTAACACTCTCACAAATCTTGGGAGACAGGCCAGTCCTTGCCTACAGACAGCCCCCCAGCCTGAAGCAAATACTCCCCAGCAACCACATACCACACAACAGAACCACTAACCCAGGAACCTATCCTTGCAACAAAGCCCGTTGCCAACTGTGCCCACATATCTATTCAGGAGACACCATCATAGGGCCTAATAACATCAGCCACACTATCAGAGGCTCGTTCACCTGCACATCCACCAATGTGATATATGCCATCATGTGCCAGCAATGCCCCTCTGCCATGTACATTGGTCAAACTGGACAGTCTCTATGTAAAAGAATAAATGGACACAAATCAGATGTCAAGAATTATAACATTCATAAACCAGTCAGAGAACACTTCAATCTCTCTGGTCACGCGATTACAGACATGAAAGTTGCTATATTACAACAAAAAAACTTCAAATCCAGACTCCAGCGAGAAACTATTGAATTGGAATTCATTTGCAAATTGGATACAATTAACTTAGGCTTGAATAGAGACTGGGAGTGGCTAAGTCATTATGCAAGGTAACCTATTTCCCCTTGTTTTTCCTACCCGCCCCCCCTCCTCAGACGTTCTTGTTAAACCCTGGATTTGTGCTGGAAATGGCCCACCTTGATTATCATACACATTGTAAGGAGAGTGATCACTTTAGATAAGCTATTACCAGCAGGAGAGTGGGGTGCGGGGAGGTATTTTTTCATGCTTTGTGTGTATATAAAAAGATCTTCTACACTTTCCACAGTATGCATCTGATGAAGTGAGCTGTAGCTCACGAAAGCTTATGCTCAAATAAATTGGTTAGTCTCTAAGGTGCCACAAGTACTCCTTTTCTTTTTGCGAATACAGACTAACACGGCTGTTACTCTGAAACCTGTCTTGGCAGTGCAATTGCGACATGGAAAGGCTTTTGGCCATTTGCTGAATTTATTTATTATAACAAGGAGATACTTGAACCTTTGGGTCCAGGGAAACTCAGTAAAGTTTATTTGCCACACCCGTCCGGGGCCTGGGGTGGGTTCCAGGGCCGCTGGTGGTACTGGGTGTCCTGGTCGGGGGTTATTTTTTTGACAAACTAAGCAGTTTGCTTGTACCTGGGCAGCCAGGGGTCGGAGTCTGGAGGTTATGAAGTACTTTCCCATTAGTTAGATAAGTGCCTCCCTGCCAGCATGAGTGGATTGATGTAATTTTTGTAATACTGGCAGAATTAGGCCCTTTGGTAAGAGGACTTTTTTTTCCAGGGAATGAAGTCATTTTTTTTTTTTTTTTGGAGACCAAGTTTGTCAGCCAGCTGTTTTTTAGAATACTGAGGGGTCGGGAGCTCCCCCACTGATGGGATAAGGGCATGCATATAGGTGTTTTTAGTTTGAGGGGACTTCAGGGTGGCAGCATGCTTCGCCTTTCTATCTGCCCTGGCATTACCCCTGGTCACATCTTGATCCTCTTTTTGATGGGCCTTACAGTGTACCACTGCTACTTTTAAAGGGAGTTGCACTGCCTTTAGAAGCCGGAGAAATTGGGGCCCGTACTTGACTGGAGAGCCTTGGGCTGTTAGCATTTTCTTTTGCTTCCACAGGCCAGCATGAGCATGCAGCACACCAAAAGCATATTTGGAATCAGTGAAAATATTGACCCGTTTTCCTTTAGACAGTTTGAGTGCACAGGTCAGGGCCACTAGCTCAGCCAACTGAGCAGAGGTCCCAGCGGGCAAACCTTTAGCTTTTACGGTGTTATTGAGGGTCACAATAGCATAACCCGCTTTTTTTTGCTTATTTATTACCATTACCATTAGTGTACTACTTATAATTACTTACTTGCATTTGGGAGGGGCACATTTTTTAAGTCTGGACACCTAGAATATTGGGCATTTATGATTTTTAAACAGAGATGTTTTTGTTTTTTAGTTTTTGGTAAGAGGGTGGCAAGGTTAAGGGATGGACAAGGCTGCAGCGTGACCTCAGGGTTTTTTAAGAGCTTTGCTTGGTATCTTTGCCTGTGGCTTCTGTCACAGTGAGGGAGTTTGCTACTGGCAACTGAAGGGGCTGATTTATAGCAGTTTGCGCTGCTCTAGAGTTTACTAAAAAATGTATTTTTTTATTTTTTACCCACATTTTTACTCGGGGTTCCAGGGGTAGGATGATTTGTTTTTTTTGACACCCCTATTTTTGTTTTTTTATTGTTATTATAGAGGTTTTTTTTTGGTTTGGGTATTTATTTTTTTAGTGTTTTTTTTGTTAACACAGGGCACACTGATTGCGCCCCAGTTGCTTTTTTTGCGGGCCTGGACGTCCGCATCCAAGGCCCCTTTTTTTGTTTATTTTTTTTGTGTTTGTCTGTACTGCTGCTATTATTAATTTTACTTGGGTTTTTTTTGTTTTTTTAAAATTATATATTTGATTTACTGCTTTTAAAATTTGTGTTATGGTTATACTTATTAAATTTTTTGTAGCTTTCTTTTAATGTCGGGGGCTGCCTTGCTTGTAAATACTTTTTTAATAATTGCTTTAGTTTGTGGATTATTAGGATTTGTATTGGTATGCTGTCGGATCGTGTTTTGAATGTGCTGTAAAAAGGCTCCAGGGCTTTTTTTTGGATTTTGCACTATTTTGTATGGTTTAGTTTAATTATTTTGTCCGACAGCTGCATGACGGAGTTTATACAGTAGCAGCTCCTTATAGGAGGTGAGGTGGATTATAGCCTGATTGTTATTTGGGTCTTACCTAGGATTTTTATAGGAACCTGATCATCTGGGGTTGGGATATTGTTAAGGTCCTGGTCATATCGCTTTTTTGCTTTTTTTCCTTGCTTTAGCTATGACCTGTTTTTGGTTAACCTTAGTTAATAATGTTTGCAGAAAGACATTACAATCATCGCAGTCTGGCTTGTAGCTGCTAAGACATCCCTCAAAAACCGATGCAAACTTGCTTGGGTTGATAGAAAATTTTCTAGCCTGTGCTTTGAAAGCGGCCAGGTCCATAGGATTAAAAGGTGCATGAGTATAGACCTGCATGGTAAGAGCTGCTTGTTCTTTTTATTGCATTATGGGCGATTTTAGTTTCGGTAAGTAACGGGTATAATCTAGCAGATGGAGCTTGAACCTTACTATGAGCTTTACTAGGAATCTTATTTTGAGCCTTGCTCTGTGTGGGTGTAGGGGCCGAAGGGGACACACTGTGTATGGGTGTAAGGGCCAAAGGAGCCTCACTCTGTGTGGGTGTAAGGGCCGAAGGAGACACCGGATCTGTCATTACATTTGGGGTGGGGGTCCAGGGACTGACATTAATTGCTACCTGGCCAATCAGGGTTAAATTATAGCATTGTAAAATATCAGTACGAGACCACAAGGTCATAAACAAGTAAGCATATGAATGCTTATTTTACTTTTTTGTTTGCTGACAGAACAGGAGTAACTGGAGGATTGTATTATGATTTACTGATTTTTTGGGAGGCTACTGTTTTTGGTTTTTTAATTGGTACTGAGGCCAGTTAACCGTACAAAATTGCTTTAATTTATTTTTAGTTATTGGATTTGATTTAAATATTTTTTAATTTATTAAAATATACTCTAGTGGCGTGCACTGTACTTTATTTCCCGTGCTCTGTTTTTGTCCCATACCTACAGGGTAATTTTGGGCATTCCCAGGTTTTAACAGAGCATACAATCTGGATTTTAAAAGATTTTTATTTTATTTAAGGGACCGGTTTTTTATTGTTGCCCACAGCTGCTTTTTTACTATGTGTTGCACTATGTGTTACTTTTTACTATAGCGTTGCACTGTTGTGCCCTCCGGGGTCAATCAAACTGCATCTCCTCCGAGGCCCCCGATGAACTCACCGGAGCGCGCTGGGCGTCGGTTGTCACTGCAATTTTCGACCGCCGGAAGTGATCTGGGCAAGGCTAAATTGCAGCCTCGTCGCCCCACGTTGGGCGCCAAAAGCTGTTGCCGGCACCCAATGCCAAGAGGCAAAACAACAGCAGGGGTTCATTATCCGGTGTGTTTTACTTAATAATTACAAAGGGGGTGGAGAAGCAGAAAAGTTTATTTGCAGCTGCAAACAAGGTACAGGGAGAATAGAATTTTAAATCCTGCACACTAGAGCAGGTCATTACACACACTTTTATATTTTTTAATGCTACTGCACTATATATTAGCCAATTAAAACTTTGCACAAATACTTTGCTTTTTTTATATGGGTTACAACAATGTTTATTTTTTGCAACCTCTAACAAGCATTTTTAGCAACTTAAACAACCAGCACATTCTGTCTGGTCTTGTAGTTGTTTCTCTCCTATTATCTTTAACTTGGCGTCAGCAAACCTTACACTATAAGGCATTATCTGCGGCTGCAACATTGTTTTAAAAGCAAAAGAGCTTACTCAAACCAGCCAGGCCTGAACTCTATTAAGGGGGGTTAAGAAGAAGCCCTTAGGCCTTCAGCAGGGAGACCTCCTCGACCCTTATGGCCTTCCATCCCCTCAATTTAACTAGTGGCCATGCCCTAGGGTCTCCAACACTGGGGAAGGGGGTTGGGGTGCAGGGGGCAGGGATGAGGGCTCCAGCTGGGGGTGCAGGCTCTGGGGTGCAGGAGGAGGCTCCAGGCTGGGACCAAGGGGTTTGAAGGGTGGAAGGGGGATCAGGGCTGGGGCAGGGGGTTGGGGCACAGGAAGAGGCTCAGTAGTGCAGGTTCTGAGAGGCACTTACCTCAAGCAGCTCCCAGAAGCAGCAGCATGTCCCCCACTCTAGATCCTATGCAGAGTCACAGCCAGACGGCGCTGCACAGTGCCCCATCTGCAGGCACCACCCCTGCAGCTCCCATTGGCCATGGTTGCCAGCCAGTGGGAGCTGCAGGAGCCACACAGAGCCATGGCACATGTGGAGTGGGGCAAGCCCCCGACCCTGCTACTCAGCTGGAGCACCGGAGTGGGGCAAGGCCCGGATCCCGCTCCCTGGCAGGAGCTTGAGGGCCTGATGAAAATGTCTGAAGAGCCAGATGCAGCCCCTGAGCTGTAGTTTGCCCACCCCTGTACTAGAAGCTGCTGTAATATGCAAGCTCTATAAGTCCTCCAGGGCTAACCCAGGGCAAACAGCTGGGGATCCCTTGCTTATGCTTAGAAATCACATCTTGGAGTTCAAGCAGCATAGAGATACAGTTCCTTCTTGTTAGGGATTTTTATTCCCTTCCCCCCTGAGTTCAAGCTGATTGGACAAGTCCACAAGCACATCTCCTGTTCATGGGTATGGGAAGAACAATCAACAGAAGTCTTTGTTCTTTAGTGATTTACAATGGCTCATTTGGTTTCAGTGGGTCTTCTTGGTGGGCAGGACCTAAGACCTTCTGTAGGAAGCCAGCATTTTATATTCATAAATGCTACTTTCCTGTTTAATGACTTATGCAATTAGAGGATTACAATAGAAACATTTAATATAACCTTATAACATGGGGTACAGATGTTTATAAGTAAGATTAATACATGCACCATCCTACAAGGATTTCATGAAGTCTAAACACTGAACACATTCTTATCAATTTAACATCTATTTTAACAATACTAACATACAGGGGAACCAGACTAGTTTCCATATATGCATTTGTCAGTGTTCAGTGGGGCCTAGGGGCCTTAGCATGAGCTGGCACCTGGTCTACCAGTGTAACAACTGTATCTCCCAGTTACTATTCCTCCATTATATTTTAGGAAAATTAAGTAAATGTTTTCAATATTTCTCAGGGTTGTGGGTAGGAGGCTAAGACTGGCTTTGTGTAAATTGCAGTCACATCTGGAGGCTTCTGTTTGCCCAACTTTCAGCATTATCATACAGCCTTATCCAGGCAGCCTAGTGGCTACAGAACATAAGAGAGAAGACATCTCCCTGGCTGTGAGAGTTGGTCCATCCCCTCCAGCTGGCAGGAATTCTGGATTCAGTCTGCTACCGTTTTGATGGTAAAATGTCCCCTACAGTATTGGGTACCAGATAAGCATGGACCAATTTGGCTAGAAAATTTAAATTCCATCCCTCCTCACATATTGATGCTTTACTTTGGGGCACCCCATTGTTAAAAATTGATAAGCGTCTATTAATGTGGATGGAGTGGACGAATAAGGGAAAAATTTGGTTCTCTCAGTTGATCTCAGAAAATCAGTTTCTGACACTCCAACAACAATACAACCTACCTGGTCCAGCTGCATGGCATTACCTGCAGCTTAAACATCTCTTGAAGGACATATTTGGTCCTGATGCGCTTGGAGCACCAGAGATTCCAAAATTATGTGGAAAGAGATTCATAGGTTCCACTGATCAGTTGTAGCCTGTTATCAATTCCTGTCCCTAAAGGGCCTCCCTAATTTAGATTGTCTGTTCCAGGCCTTGAACAAAGATTTGTGTATATCTGGAAGCCTAGCCAATGGGGAGGTGTCTTGCAGCACATTAACTCTTACAGTTAAGGCTGACTCAGCAGAAAATTATAGTTTGTTCACACTGGTCCTTGCATAGGTCATAGCGCATGGGTCTTGCCAAAACAAACCACTATTGGAGATGTGGGTCTCTCAGAGCAACACTGACTCACATGTTTTGGGACTGTCCCAGGATACAATCCTTTTGGCTAGAAGTAGGCAGGATGATTAATATGATCACGGATACATCCTTAAAAATTACTTCCCAGAACTGTGTTTTGAGATATATCCTATTACCTTGGAAACTCTCCAACTCATGGAAAGCTTGGCTCTCTAGAGCACTGTGTGTACCCAAATGACTCATATTGCTTAGATGGAATAGCAGACTGCCTCCAACGATAGAAACATGGCTCAGTGACGTGGCTGCCCTGGCAGCTAAAGAATGGGTAACTGTGAGGGTGTATCATGCCCTTTGAGGCCTTCTGCTGGAGGCCTCATGGTCCTACCATGCGCCGCACAGGAAAAGGAGCAGTGAAGGTGGATCCTCCAGGCCTGCCTAGAAAGGCTGCAGGGAAGCAGCCAAACAAAGTGCAGCAGGTTTAATTAAAAGGAGCTTTAGGGCCTGAGCAGATCAGTCACTGGCTGGGACCAGAACGGGGAAGAAGGACTGGAAAGCAGTGAAACTCCACAGGTAAAGAGGCATGGGAGAGATGCCGCTCAAACAGGTAACAGATGAAGAACCCAAGAAGGTAAAGGGACTAAGTGCGAAGCAGCCCAGGGAAAGCAGCAGTAGCCATTAAAGGAAAACAGTATGTGGCTGCTGTCTAGAGGGTCTCTGGGTTGGGACCCTGAATAGTGGGTGGGCCTGGGTCCCCCCCCACTGGCCACTGGAAAAGTGGTGTAAGCCCCAAGGAGGGGATAAGAGTCTGCATTAAAAACCCAAGAAAGGGGCTGGGAGTTTAAACAGGCCCAGGGATGGGGCTGAAGATGCTGAAGCGGGCCAACCGTTCATTGAACCTTGTTACCCCAGAAGGGGGCTGAACTTGAAGGAGTGACCTGGCTGGAGAGCGGGGGCAATGAAAATCAGTAAAGGCAAAGAGTCTCCAGGGAGAGAGCGCGGGGGGCACTGCTCTGTACCAGGGTAGGCGCGGACTTAAAGCTAGACTAGAAGGGACTGAGGACATTAACAAGGGCATAGGGACAGGTCCTGTGGGGCTTTTTACCCTGTTCATCCATCCATTCGCCTATTAACTGAGTGACTAGCCAGAGGGCTGAGCCACTGAAGACCCGCCTGATAAGGGCAACAGTCAACAGGTGGCACTGGGAGTAGAGAAAGGAGAGAGTGAAGAATCGCACCCAGCTGACAGGAGGTGATCACAAGAGGTGAGTCCGCACTGTCACAGTAACATTTTGGAGAAATGACAAACTTGAAAAGATTTGGTCTCACTTAAAAACCTTTCATTAATCCCTAGTGGATAGTAAACCAAGAGGTTGTTCTCCTTTCCCCTCCTTGACCCCCCTCCTTCCTATTCCTGTATGGTTTTGCTCTTATGTTTTCTGTCTGTTTTCCCCCTTACTTTTGAAAAAATGCCACAGACGTAATTATATTCCAGGGCCCTGATCTTTCAACTGCTCATGAATAGGAGTAACTTTATGCAAGTGAGCAGCCCCATTGACTTCAGTAGAACTATGCATGTGCACAAAGTTACATGCATAAGTGTATGCAGGATTGGGATGCCTAAATGGGTGTATCTGATATTAGGAAACTTTTCACTTCCCTTTTTCTTTTCTTTGAAAACAGGAGTCTTTGATATAGAGAAATCAATATAGACAATGAACCCTAATTTTACTGTATTAAGAATGGGCAGTTCACTTTGATAGGGGAAAAAATTGAACACTGTACTTCATGTGGGAGGTATATGTTTGCATTAAGCTGCATGAACAAGTACATGCCACTATATGATTAGCAGGTAAACACAATTTGGTGCTGAACAAATAACCACTGTACGCATAGCGATCTTCACTGCAGGGGGGAGCTACCACAGCAGGCTAGCTGATAAGCAAAGAGATGACAGTACTTCATTTCTTTGACGCAAGTCTCGCTTGGAGTGGCTGTGGTCAGCAGGAAGCTATTTCTAACATATTTGGCTGAACCCTGCAGTTAGGCTGTTCACGGCTGCTAGATTTACCAGGTAGACTTTAATTGTCCATTGATTTTAATGGGATGTTAATGAGCACAGCAGATCATAACTGGAACAGCCCACTAGCAACAGAGAAGTGGAAGAATTCAGGCAGCACTTCATTTCATTATTGATAGCAGTGAGGGGAACAAGATATCCTGGTTATATTGAAAATATTGCTTCTCTCTCTTGCCGTGGCATGTGAGCACATTGCAAACATAAAAACAAAACATCTATCTCTAACCACCCACCGTGGCAATAATGATCCCCCCTGCCTACAACAGAAATCAAAGTTCCTCCTCTGTTTTCAGCTGGCCAGAAAATGTTTAGTTGAAAAAACAAAATGTGCTGTGCACTGTAGTGAGCCCTTACTGGAAATCCTGGGAGGTGGGTGGCCCGCGTCTAAAGGCCCCGTCCGCAGCCTTGCGGGAGGGACTACTGGACCCGGGAACCAAATGAATTCAGGGGACAACTAATGAATGACAGGAATGGGAGTGGGAGTCATAGGTGCAGAACTAGGGATCCAGAGGGGGACACCGAGCAGAGAACCCCGCTACTCGTCAAAGCTGTCGAGGGAGCCAGCGGACACTGCCCAGAGGAACTCTGCCCAGATGCGTGAAACCAGGGAGGAACGGAAATAGGCCCCACAGTTGCAGAGCACCCCCTCGTCTTGCATCCTCCTTCTAGTGTTGTAGATGGCCACTTTGGCCAGTGCCAGGAGAAGGTTGATGAGGAGGTCTCGTGACTTGTGGGGCCATGTACAGGGTGTGCGAATATGAAAAGGTGTGGGGAAAAGTGCAGCCAGAACCTCAACAGGAGGTTCTGGAGGACCCAGAATAGGGGCTACAACCTGGCACATTCTAGACAGGCGTGCACCAGGTTCTCCCTCACACCGCAAAAGGAGCAGGCATCAGGGATAGGGGTGAACAGCGCCAGGTACATGCCCATGCTCATAGCTCCATGAAGGAGCCGCCAACCAATATCCCTGGCAGGCCATGGGACCAGGGTGAATAGAGTCTGGCCCACTGGGGTTCCTCACCCTCTACTGGTGGTAGATAGACCTGCTACTTGGTATGGGGGCCCCCCCTCTGAGCCTGAAAGTGAGGGACCATTACCCTCCCCCTGTGCTGGATAAAAGGAGAAAAGCAGACAATCTCTAGGCCTTATCTGAACACAGGATGTACTGCTTTAACTATACAGGCACAGTTAAAAGTGCTACTAGATCCTTAGTGTGGACACAGTTGTACCAGTATAAAGGTGCTTCTAGTGGCATAGCTTCTTGCTATATTCTAGTGATATAGCTTCCTGTACAGGAAGAGTAATAAGCTACACCAGTATATGACCTGCTCATACCAGTATAACTACATCCACAATGGGGGTTGCAGTGTTATAACATTATTGGCAAAAAACCACATCCCTAATAGAAATACACCCATACAAAAATTCTGTATAGGCCAGGCCTTAAGGTGTGGCTCTGATTTTATGGTGCCAAACAGGATGGCTTTGTTTTTCATGCATGTCTAAAACTCCCGAAGAAGAGTAGTTGGCGTCATGATTTAAAGAACAGAAAATAAAAATGAATCTTCTTGAAGCCCTTGGGGAGATGGGAGGAAATTGTGAAGTTCTTCTTTAATTAAAACCACATTTCTCCAGTGTCAAAATATGTTTAATCTTGGCACTAGCTAATATTAAGTATAAAATTCATATATGAATGTGAATATTGCTGAACTGGAGATGGAACCAAACATCTCTGGGATACTGTTGAATCAAAAAACAATATGTGAAGATGATTTATTGGGGAGATTATGGGCAAACCCCTAGAGGTTCAAAGTCTGGGTTTGCTTCCAATAATCACCTCAAAATTCTGTTACTCAAATTTTGAGAACTTCTGGGCTTTACAAAACTGGGCCTGAAATCTTGTGTGCACAAACTCTCTCATGGGATTTTAGTACAAGCTGCTGCTAGCTGGGATGAAAATATCAGAACAAAATACTTTCTTGCAGTATTTTGGCACTTCATATTCTGATACTGGCCAGAACTCAAAAATACAGAGAAACGCAAACATGAAAAACAAACCATGTGGAAAAAAATTACCCCCCACACCTGAGAACTTTCAGGAAGGTTTATTTGGAGTTCTTTCTAGAAATGGGCACAGGTTCTAATTTGGGGGGATGGGAGAATTCTCCATTTCATGTGAATTTCAAGGAGGACTGAACATGTGGATGAATGAACCTGAAATTCAGATAAAATGATAACTGAACTCTACCTTCTCAGAGGTTCAGAAAAGATTACTCCCTAAATTATTAATTACATTTCCTCATTGAACCCTTATGTATTATCTGGTTCTGGCCACTGGGAGCAGGAAGTGCTTGAAATTTCACAAGGGCCTGATTTGACAGATAAATGGATAGTTCTGATCAGCATCCAATCCTCTGAGTGATCTCCTAACTAACCACTGACCTTTTTGAGGTTCTTGCATTACAAATTGACTGCATGTAAATGTCTAATATCTCCAAAAACGTACGACAGATTAGGGCAGCTGCTTGACAAATCTAAGGGCCAGTAGAGCAGTGATATATGTTATGTCACCAGCTGCTACGGCACAACATTCATTAACCAGCAGCCATTTTTCCACAGAACACAAGTGGAAGTGGAAGTGACAGCTGATGATGACCCACAGGATAACGATCACGTTTCCTCCCAATTGCGGAGGAGATAAAGTGTGTCACCACTGAATGCAAGGGCTTCAGAAGTTTTAAAGCTCTAGAAGACTCATGTTTTTATATATAAAATAGTAATGAAACTGGAGACCAAGAGGTTTCACTGAGGGTTTTGTAGGTTGGGGGTATGCAGGCAATGCAGGATGCGCCCATGTTTAACATCTGCTTGTACAATCTCTTACCCACACTTTCATACAAACCATAACTGATTTCAGAGCAAATGTATTGCTTTAGCAGATCCCCCCAGGACCTCTTAGCTTGTCCCGGGTGCTTTTACTTATTATAGATTGTCGTCATCGCATAAATCAAAATGAGTGAATAAAAATGAGTTTTCTTATTTTATCTCTCAACTTCTTGACAGATACAGGCAGCATCTATTGCATCTCTCCCTTCTTCCTGTCTTTATTCAGGCAAAACTCTCCTTCAGACTTCAATGGAATTTTTGCCACAGTAATGAGAGCAGGATCAGGCCAACAGCTAGAAATACAGATTGCAGCAGTGGAGGAAGCAGCTGGGGCAGTCAGGGGTCCTCGCCCTCCCCTGAAGCTCTTCAGCACAGAGATTAGGAACATTCTCTTGGACCTTGCAGGTACTGGTGGGTACCCCACCATCATGTGGCTCCCCTAAGCTCCAGGGGTGGAGCTTAAAAGTCTCCAACTCACCCAGAAGCCCAACCCAATTAACAAGTTTTCATGTTTTTGTCCTCACTGGGTGCCATGTGATTGCTAAGGACATGTTGATTAGTACTTTAGCAAAGATCTTTGTTAAGCAAGCTTCATTTTCCTTGTCCAGACAGGGCTAATGTGGACACTTCTCCTAATATCCTAAAAATGGTAGAGCCGGCCCTGTCCAAAACTCATTGAATTCATGGCAAAGACTCCTATTGTTTTCCATAGGCTTTAGATCAGGATTTTTGTAGACACTTTCTATATTACCTTACCATGCATCCTGCTCTCAGCCTCCTGACTCTAACATTCACACTTCATTCCTCTGCTCCTCTTTATTCCTCCTTCCTCATTTCTGCCTCTTGAGCCCCAGCATTCCATAAATACAAAAGGCTCCAAAAAATCACCTCTAAAATAGACTGACACTTAAAGAACGGAGGAATAAAAATGGAAAAATAGGAAATACAGTAATATAAATAGTAGAAACTGATTTCCATCTGCTAATAAATAGAGGATAACAAACACAAATAACAGACTGCATACTGTAATGGATCAGTCAATAAACACAAATAACAGACGCCACGTTGCAGTGGATCAGTCATTAAAATCATATGGTTCAAAGAACTGTTGTAGCATAGTTTTCTAAAATAAAAAAACATCTAAATGAAGGATCAGTTTTCACTTTAAGTTCAGACACAGTGTATCTGCTTTAGAAATCTCTGCCCTTATCAAGCATCAATTTCCAATTTAGAAGAAACAAAGACAACTTTTAATGTAAAAATCTAGTTTTGCTAAGGTGTAGGGGAGAAATAAATGTCTGAAACTTTCATTCTTGTCTGTCATCATGTATGGTATTTATTCTGGAATATTTCTTCTTTAGTTCAAGTCTTCCTCAGTTTATAAGTCTTATAGAGACACCATCGATTTAAAATATGATGTCTGTCTATATTTTTACCTACTTCTGTTGGCCTTAATTGTAATCCACCCGCTTAAACCCATGCATAACATTAATCTCATGCATAGTCCTATTCAAGTAAATGAGATTACTTATATGCTTAAAGTTACACATGTACTTAATTATCAGTTCTCCTAATATAAATGTTATATATGGGAAAGAAAAACATTTTAAAAATAGGAATATGTAATTGTAAAACCACAAAAATTGACAAGGGAACTTGGGGGGGGGGAGGCGGGATTTAAAGCTACTTATAATTCATTGTTTTTAAAAGTGACTAGATTTCAAGTTGACAGTGTCTCTTTAAACTACTGGAGCCTAAAGGAAAAATAAAAAAAAACAACATTCAAATACCCTGGAAGCAATGTAGGATGGCACTGATGACAATTAACTAACAATTATTAATCTGCTTGATATTCACTGTAATGCCAATAATTATGATGCATTCATTTTGTTAGTGGCTGCTGTAACATTTAATTCCCTGGATTCTTCATTGTCATTTCAATTAATTAATATCCACTGTCTGTCTAGTTTTTCTACTGAAAGTTTACAAGATATGAACAGTCTTCAGTGCAGTAACAAATGCCATTCCAGTTGATGTGCTTAACTTTACTCAGGCCAGTAGTTCCATTAAAGTCAATAGGACAACTTGCCATGAACAATTTAACTTGGGAGTTCCCATGCTAAGTTGGAAATGCCACGGGAGAGATTTCTGAAGAGAAGATGCTGGCAGAGCCTGAAAAAGCTTCAACAACTCCGGTTTCATGGGCTGGAGAGTTCTGAGGAGTGTTGGATCCATTTCAGGATTTTTTTAAAACTGTGATTTAAACAACTAGTCCAAATTTCATTCTAAATGATGGAAGAGATCGGTTACCTTCTAGGAGAGGGTTCATACTGGTGTCTCATTGGGACAATATATTTTCCCAAATAATTCTTTGAGTGGTTCTCAAAGATTGATTGGAGGATATTGTACTTAGTCCAGCTTCTTTATGGATTCTCGGGAGCATGTTTGTACTAGTAATTAATATCACTAGTTCTTCAGTGTGATGTTTATCAGTATGTCTAAACAGTCCTGGGAAATTCTCATTCTAATCCACAAAACGCTTTAGCATCCTTAACAATCTTCATCTGTGAGTATGCATTGGAGGTGGCACAGATAGCAATGCCTACAGCTAAGGTTGTCTTACTCTTTCCATTATAAGACCCTGCTTTCTGTTGCATATATAAGCAGGGTCTGAATGAGCACTCCCCTGACATCTGGTGATGAGCTGGGGGAAAAGACTTCAGGAACACACCGTGATGGAATAGACACATCTACTCTGCCTAGGCGCGCAGCATGATGATGCCAACATGAGCATTTTTGGCTGGTGTTGGGTTACAAATCACTGTTGTACTGAGTGCAAGGGATTGAAATGTTCTTGTCCTTAATTGTATGAGTAAAGGGCAGCAGAACTTTACTTAGCCTGCCCTGATGGAGGGGGTCACCCTACACCGAACCTCACTGGCTAAGGGGCAGGGGAGGGATGCTAATCCCAGTGGAGATAAAAGGAGATGGGGACAGGTGTTCCTGCCTGGTGGTGTGACCTCTGCCTATAGATTCCAAGACACCATTTGACCTGCCCCTCTCTAGTGTTTAAAGATAGAGCTGATTAGACTCAATTGACAGTCAGTGTTTCTGTTCAGCGATTACTAGAGCTGAATCACTGATAAGCAGGTCTAGGGGGCTATGCCTTAGACTTGGCATAAGGACAGTAGTGAAATGAAAGACAAGGCAGATACTGTAGTAGCAGTGAGGCTCCATGCTACCCAGTAAAATCATTAAGAGTTGAAATCACTAAAGACCCGGGTTAAGTAGTGGAACCTCAGAACATGGGATAGCAGAAATGGCAGTGAGCATCCAATAGCGACAGTGCATGACCAATCGCAGCAGAGAAAAGCATTGGCAGCACCAGACCAGATTGTCTCAGACACTCCTGCTGTTTGGCTTCAGCCTGGTTTATTCAAGGCTTTCACCACATTTTGACTCTTCATAAATCTGACCAATGTAAGTACTATCCACAGAACCACGCTGCCTCCCATGTGCGAGAGGTAAGATCTCATTGTGCAAGGCTTGAGTCTAGAATGGTTTGCTCAGGATGAAGATTCCATCCTTGCCCACTCTGGCTGCGTAGCAGATGATGGCACCAACCTTATGCACTCAGTCTGCCAACCTTCCGAAGCTTTGGAAAATGAATCCACTGCACACAAGCATGCTGCAGACTAATTTGCTGTGTGGACCCTGCTACTGTGCTCTAAAAGCTCCACAGTATGCTTCTAGCAAACGTATTTCATGTTTTTCTCTAGATTCTCTGTGTATATGCTTTAAACACAACAAAACTCATTGACACTTTCACTAGGCATGGCTACACTTGCACTTGTAGAGCGCTGGGAGTTAAACCAGCCTTCAGAGACCGCAGCAGGGAAAACGCTGCCAGAGTGTTTACACTCTCAGCTGGAAGTGCACTGGAGTGGCCACATTAGCAGCTCTTGCAATGCCACAAAAAGCAGTGCATTGTGGTAGCTATCCCAGCATGCAAGTGGCTGCAACGTGCTTTTCAAACGCGGGGGGATGGGGTGGAGTGTGACAGGGAGTGTGTTGTGTGTATGTGGGGGGAGAGAGAGTGGGTTTTTGGGTGGCTGAGAGCGTGTCAGCATGCTGTCTTGTAAGTTCAGACAGCAGCAGACCTCCCTCTCTCTCACTCACTCAAAGCAAGCAGCATTCCTCGGTAATGGTTCCTTTGTCCCGGAGCAGATAAGCAGCCGGCTGTCAGAAATGGAGCTTTGAAAGGGCATATCCGCATTCCTACAACAAGTTCAAAACAATGACAGGAGTGGCCACTTGATTTAAGGGGATTATGGGACGTTTCCGGAGGTCAATCAGAACACAGTAATGCAACACCTCGTTCACACTGGTGCCACGGCACTCCAGCGGGGGCGCAGCAAACGTTATTCCACTCGCCGAGGTGGAGTACCAGCAGCGCTGTAGCCACAGAGTCAGAGCGCTCTATGTGCCTTGCCAGTGTGGACGGGTAGTGAGCGAGTGCGCCCGGGGCTCCTTTATTGCACGGTAACTCGCAAGTGTAGCCAAGCCCCTAGGACTATTTTATCCTCACACTATCCCTGACAAACCTCAGCTCTGGGTGACCTTTAACTTCAGAGTAAAGGTAATTCAGAAGGATTCAAGGGTGTGGTAAGCTCAGGCCAGGCCTTTGCAGCTAGTCCCCTGGGGAGTTCGTCCCATTGTTTAGTCACCTGGCTGCCTGGAAAACCCTCAGTCCCTTTGTGACATCAAGTTGATGAGGGTTCTGAAGCTGGGACAAGCTGAGCTGCACAGTGAGAGGAAAGCATAACAGGCAGACATGCCAAACCTGTGAAAAAAACACAGAAATTGGGCTTGTTTTTGGTTTAATTGGCTTGTGAGTTGCTTGCTGGCTAGTTTTTTTGCTTGTAGCTTGTTGCTTCTTTGGCTTGTTGCTTGTTGTAGCTTGTTGCTTCTTTTTTTGATCAGCTCTCGGGCAAGCAGGGGCAAGGGGGAACAAGCAGGGGCAAGGAGGAGAGAGAATCAGGGGTGCACAGAGGACCCCCCACAGTCCCAGACTGCACGCCGGGGGGATCTAGTCACATAGAGAGTTGGGGTTCTTAGGGATTGGCTTGTTTTGGCCTTGTTTTAAAATGGGATTAGCTTGATTTTGGGTTTACTGTGAAAGTCAGAGTGCTTATTTATCACGTGAAAGTTGGCAACTGTGATAACAGGAGGTGTTGTGGGGGAGGGCAGGGGCTGTCTAGCTCCTCATGTTTTTTAAAAAAATAAGAGATAATATTAAATTATTTTCTCCATAGATCTGGACATTAAACCATCATCCCTGTTAAGGGATATGAGATGATCCACAGTGGAAGGACAGACAGAGTGTGGATGGACAGACACGTGGGCAGGACACATGGTGAGGGAGAGATTTCTCATCTGTATCTGAGGCAGGTTTAAGGGGAAATAAATGGATGTTACTCAGGCAATATCAAGAACACTGGGACTCTGGAGAGAACAGAACTAGGGGTTGTTGCTAGAATAAATTCAGACAAGTGAGGAGTAAAATGTAAAGAAAAGAGTTGAGTAGCTCTTCAAGGCAGAAAGATACCTGCTGTCTTCTTCCTGTTAATTTAATTTGCTTTTCTTGTTGTTCTCCCTTATAATAAAAATGCACAGGATGGAGGTGGTGAAACCTCTCCCTTGAGCAAATGGAAACGAATAATTACTCTTTGCTTTTTCCCCTGCCTTTATCAGTATTGATAGAGGGATGGGCCCAAACCAAAACCCCAGATCCAAACAACCTGAACTCGGGGGAAGATGAATCTGTAGGCAAACATCACAGCCCAAAGAAGGACAGATTCTCTCCTTGTGTCAAAGGGAGTGGTTTCCCCTGGACTGTTTGCCTGTTAATTCTGCTGCTTGTATTTTTATGTAAAAAATCTGGTAATAATTAATAGGCCATAGAAGCCTTGGGGATGTAAAGTTACAATTCCCAGGAGTTCATTTTACCAATACACACTGAATAAATTACAGAGATTAGCATGTGGTTTATGTGTAAAGATTCCTATAGAGCAACCTGTAGCTTCTTGCTTCAGAAACAGTCCATTTTTTTGCTCCATCCCTACACAACTTCTGTGTGCAGACTGGACTGAGGATGCATGATCTCCCCTTCTGCACCCCAGTTTCTGCATGCCAACCTGAATGCAAGTGCTCCAACCCCACCCAGGCAGCAAGGAGAAGGAGGAAGAAGATTGACTCAAATGAAATGGGGTGAGGAGCAAAGGTGTTGACAGAAACAGGAGCTTTCAGGGGGTGGGGATAAGAGGAGACTGGGGAGAGAAACAGGAGCTGGCAAGAGGAATGGGATTAGGAGCAATGGGTGGCAAGGAGAGTAGTCAGAGGATAGACAGAAGTTGGGGTGAGTAGATAAGAGCAGTGGGGAGAAAGGGACAGGAGCAGAAAGGGACAGGGCCAGACTCATGGGGGAAGGGGTAGATGAGCACATTTCCCTCCAGAATCTGGAACTGAACCCAGGTTTCATGAGTCTCAAAATTTCTCTTAGCTGGAAGGTGTGTACTATTTGTAATATTGGGAGAAGCAGGTCTAGAACTATAAGTACAGGTCCTCCCCCTCATTTAAGGGGGAGAAACCACTAAGTCCAGGTTACAATTGATTGCTGGGAACAACAAAGGAGAAAACAGTATTGGAAGTGAGGATAAATGTTGAAAATCAGGGAAGCAGAAGGGTCACTGAGAGAGAACCTCGGTCAGTGACCAACGCTCTTCAAAGGTATCGGACCTTGTCCACCTGGAGACATGAGTGGACAAGGGACTGGAAATAGGTCCCATTGTTGCAGAGTAACCTGCAATCCAGCTTCCTCCTCCTCAAGTGACGGATGGCCATCTTGGCCGGTGCCAGGAGAAGGATCAAAAGGAGGTCATAGAATCATAGAATATCAGGGTTGGAAGGGACCTCAGGAGGTCATCTAGGCCAACCCCCTGCTTAAAGCAGGACCAATCCCCAATTTTTGCCCCAGATCCCTAAATGGCCCCCTCAAGGTTTGAACTCACCACCCTGGGTATAAGCAAGCCAGTGCTCAAACCACTGAGCTATCCCTCCCCCCGTCAACTTTGTGGATGAGGTGTGTAAGAATCAGGAGGTGTAGGGAAACGTACAGCCAGAACCTCAGTAAGAGGTTCTGAAGAAGCCAAAAGAGGAGCTGCAACAAGATACACTCTATGCAGATGTACTCCAGGGTGTACATCAGAAAAAGGGACAGGCATCAGGGAGTTTGTGAACAGTTTCAGGTACATGCCTGTGTTCGCGGCTCCATAGAGGAGCCACCAACTAACATCCCTAGAGGGCTGTGGAACCAGAGTGGAATACAGACTGGCCAATGGGGGTTCCTCCTCACCCACTGCAGGCGGCTACAGGTCCAGCCGCTGAGTGTGGGATGGGAAACAAGCTCAGGGAAGTGAATGGTATGAAGGACAAGCACACACAGTTGTTTCCTGGGCATAATTCGGAGACAGACCTGCTGGATTTCATCCAGTCAGCTCAGATGGTGTGTCAGGGGCGGCTAGCGAGGACCATAGAGCAGGGGCCCGAAGACAAGTTCTGGAGGGTCCAGGGGAGGGGATTGTACCCTGGAGTGGTTCACAAACTCTGCTGACACCTGTCCCTTCAGCAGCACATCTACGTAGAGTATTGCAGGATCTCCTTGTCAACCTTCTTTTGGCACTGGGCAAGACAGCCATCCCTCAGACCAGGAAAAGAAAGTTGGACAGGGGTTGCTCTGTGACTGTGGGGCCCGTTTCCATTCCCTTGTGAAGTCATGCCTCCAAGCAGAGTTCCTCTGGACTGTGTCTACTGACTCCTTAGATGCCTTTGAGGTACAATGGGTGGTGTCAGGGACTCTCTATTCAGTGTCCCTTTCCAGTTACCTGATTCTCACTCTATGACCTTCACTCCCATCCCTGTTTTTTCATTTGTTGTCCCCCACAATTACTTGTGGTCCAGGTTCACTGGCTCCTCCACATGGCTCAGAGGGTGGGCTGTTAGCTGTGGGTTGACTTAGGCCCACTGTTTTCCTGGAACCTCAACAGGTACACACCTTCCAGCAGGGTGCACCCCTATCATACAGGCTGCTTAAAAAGGGTGACCTCAGGATTAGGTGTGCATTTTCAGACCCAAGGATGGACAAAGGCACTAAGTTGTGGTTCCACAAGCAACCTTAAGTCTGATATTTCCATCTTCTGACTGCTTGACTTTGCAACCTTGACGTTCTATTAACATGGGGTGTGTGTATGTGTGTTTAATTTGACCAATAGTTTTGATAGTTTTCAGTCTTTAGGTTGTACATGAATGACATTATTCATGCTGTGAGTGGCTGCTGACATCACATGGTATTAGCTCTGCTCTTTTACTGGATGAGTGAAACAGTTAAAATAGTAAAAAGTGGATCATTTATTATGAAACAACATTAAATTTTTTAGACTGCAGAAGTTCATTCTGAATTCACTTCAACTTATGGGCAGAGACTCAGGCCATCTTTTATTCAGTCTGATGTGCCTATCCCTAGCTGCGAGTCCTCCTTGGGCTCTCCATGACGTTAACACACTTCACTCTTGTGGACTGAGATGTCACCAGAACCCCCTTGTTACAATTACAGCCTAATTGTTAATTTAGCTGTAGACAAAAGTAGAAAGGGGGTACTTAAGTCCTAGAGTGTAAGAGATTACAAGGGGAGACCAGGCTTCCTACCCGCTATATGGCTATCTGTGGTAGGACTATAAAAGCAAAGGGGAAACAGTTGCAGCAGTGGCTCCTAGAAGAAGTCCTTTTACCAAGTGTTTGGAGTTGCTTTGCTCTTGTTTTTGAGTCTTTGCTGTGTTTAATTAATAAAGCCAACCCTGAAGAAAGGGACTGGAACTGAACTATAGATTGAGACTGTATTTTACCTTCTCTGTCTGGTGTATCTGCCCCCTGGTTTACACTGTAGCACGTTCTCGAGAGGGTATGTTACTGCACTATGAATATTTATTACAAAGTGGCTTTACAGTACATAGAACATAGGTGATACCTCAGTGAAAAAGACTGTAAATAACCACAGAGCTTGATACACATTATACTAGAAAATGGTTATAGCCCTGTGATGTTCATATAAACCCCACACCAGTGTCTAAGCCATATCTTGGCCTGGGACAAAGAATCTTACTTAGGACTTACCACTGCTCTGGCCAGCATAACAGAAGACAAATAAAAATGGTAGACCCATGCCCTCAAGAAGCATACAATAGCAAGAGATGACAATACAGAAAGAGAGGATGTGGAAGGATGAAATATACAGTTATGACAGATCATGAGGAATGTAGATAGGAGTTACACATGCAGCTTGTTAGTTCTTTTTTATGTTATTCTACATATAAAAAAATTGGGACAGTATCTTGGATGAAGGCCAGGTAGAAGGAAACTGATAAAGGTCTTAGTCAGAGCTCACAGTTCTCTGTTTGCATGCTAACAGTGAACAAATGAGTCAGTTGTTCTGGTGAGGAGGAGGCAGAGAGGTGTCACAGATGGCCTGTTGTCTGTTACTACAGTACTTTGGGCATGACAGCTGAGCAATGGATCTAATTATATTACTGAAAGGGGAGAACCATCTTTATTTCTGTGATCTACACTCAGTACTCATTGCAGAGCTACAGAGTCGTGTGAGGTGCAACCAAGCACTAGCTGCTCTGTAGAACAGCAATATATCTCGTGTATACCTACTCTGCAGTCACACTAATATAGAATACACTGCCTTTCCCTGATAGTACATCAGCTGAAAAAAGGGACAGCTAGTGTAAATGGCATCAGTCAGGGAACGGTATCTATAGTATATGCTTCACACAACCTATGCATGAAGCAATGAACCACATCAAGGGCTTACATTCATTTCCCCATGACCGTACAGGAGCTATTCATAAAACAAAGCAAAAAAGAACAATTCCAGCTGGCTGCACATTCTTGTTCTCATTATATTGCTCATAGACTATAACTAGGTCATATGGTACAATGACATATGTCAGGCTTGACAAAGCCCTGGCTGGGATGATTTAACTGGGAATTGGTCCTGCTTCGAGCAGGGGGTTGGACTAGATGACCCTCTGGGGTCCCTTCCAACCCTGATATTCTATGATTCTATGATTCTATGGAGAAGGGGACACAGAAAAAAATCTGATCACTATTTGAATAATTAATCAAGTGATATACATACACACATAATGCTATTGTCTGTAATTGTTTGAATTTAAAAGGATAGGGCAGGCAATAGCTCTGATCCCACGAGCCTGTGCAAATCAATGAGCCAGAGAGTGTCAGGCACTGTACACAGTGGGGCAACTCTGAGAAATACATCACATTCCTTATCTACTAAGGTGGAAATACACATCATGAGCTTCTAATGTGACGTTGTGGCCAAAAGATATACTGTGATCCCGGGATGCATATATTGGGGAATCTTGAGTAGGAGTGGAGAGGTTATTTTACATCTATATTTGGCACTGGTGTGACTACTGCTGGAATACAGTGTCCAGTTCTGGTATCCACAATTCAAGAAGAATGTTGATAAAGTAGAGGGGGTTCAGAGAAGAGCCACGAGAATGATCAAAACATTAGGAAACATACCTCATAGTCATAGACTCAAGGAGCTCTATCTATTTAGCTTAACAAAGAGAAAGTTAAAGGGTGACTTGATTACAGTCTATAAGCATCTGCACTGGGAGCAAATATTTAATAATAGGCTCATCAATCTAGCAGAGAAAGGTCTAACACAATCCAATGGCTGGAAGCTGAAGCTAGACAAATTCAGACTGGAAATAAGGTATACATTTTTGACAGTGAGGATAATTAACCTTTGGGATGCTTTACCAAGTGTTGTGGTGGATTCTCCATCACTGGCAAGTTTAAAATCAAGATTGAATGTTTTTCTAAAGTATCTGCTCTCAGAATTATTTTGGGGAAGTTCTATGGCCTGTATTATACAGGAGGTCAGAGGAGATGATCACAGTGGTGCCTTCTGGCCTTGGAATCTATAAATCTATGAACTAGCAACTAAGCCACCAGTACTCAACCCCAACAAAAAACTTGCTCTCTCCCCCACAGACTTCATCCCCCCCCCCCAGATCCCTGTGCCTGCAAAGCGGTGAAGAAATACTGTGGGATATTGCATTAGAATAGATATGGCTGTGATGTAGTCTAACCTGTTTACATTCTGCCACAGTAAAACTAAAGCTGACATGCTATGCAAAGGGATATTCAAAGGAGTAACACACCTGCGGAAATATGTGTTTTTCAGATTTCCACTATGGATAAAGAACCTGTGACTGAATTAGCCACAAGAAGCATTTAATTTATGCTACACCTGAGGTTATTCTTTTTTAAAATTGCCTGGGTATGTCATTAAGTGCATCTCTCTTGTCCTAATTCGCAACAGAAATTTCTGGTGATTCCCATGAAAATACTACACTCTGTGAATATTTTAAGAAGGTGAAGTACAGAATCCTAGAGAGACCTTTTCCAGCTAAGCACTGATCCAAGGGAATTCCTATTGACTTAAATAGCTGTTCTGCACACTCTAGGCTCCCAGGATTGAGTCCTGAATCAAGATGTAATGGGACTTTGAACGCTTTTCTTGTTCCATTTGAATTCCTTTGGGGATGGACTGTGCTGTTTGATGCAAAGGATGGTGTGGAGCTATTTCACTCCAGAGGTGCATGGAGCAGCTGCTATTGTTTGGTAAGGATGTGGCTGTGGCTACAGAGGTGAAAGATCGCCCTCCATTGGAAGGTGGGGCTCTGGACTAGTTCTCACCAGGCTCAAGGTGGTGTTGTGGCAGAGTTATGCAACATTTAAATAAAAATAACTTGGTGACATCACCGAGAGCTTGTAGTTAACAACTAAGAAAACCACACAAGAGGAAGCAATGCTGGCAGTCATAGTGTCGTTCCTTAATAGTTACCGACTTATTGAGGTTACTTACTGTTTCCCTGTGTGAGCATGTTATATTATATTCCACATTTCCATTCTCCAAATCACAGGCACATAAATACAAACACACTAACAAATATTAGCAGAATGGATTTCCATTCAGAGCCCGATTCTCCTCTCATAACAGTCTTACATTCAGGAAGAGGTGTAATTCTCAGGTCAGCTAGTCGTACATGCGCTAATTCTGAGCTAGCCCACTAAAATTAGCAGTTTAACATGGTGGCACAGTCAGTGGCTTGGGCTAGCTGCCTGAGAACAACCCTATCTGGGCTGTTTTAGGTGTATTTTTAGGGATAGTTTGGGTAGCAAGTGTACATTTACCCTAGCTGGGAATTATACTTCCCAGTGTCTGTGCAGACATATCCTAATGGAACTCCTTGGGATTTCAGCAGTAGGTAGGGCCTAACTGACACCAGTGTGAGAGAGAAGAGATGTAAGCCCTTAGATTTCAGATATAGTCAGAAAATATGGCAGCCCTCCCAGTGGTTTTAGTTGCCTTGCTTGCTCCTAGAGTTGGGGGAAAAAATGCAGTTGCGGGGCTATTGAAACTATTCACAAATTCAGGTTGAATTCAGCAAATAGCTTTAGCCAAACAAAAAAGGACGTGATAATAGTATGTGGCTCTTTCATTTAGAAACAGCGCCTTTCAAAGTGTGATTTCATTGGATCCTCTTTTGGTTTCTCTCATTTCTATAAGAAGAATGAAAACATTCAGTTGTAGTTCAAAAATAACCAATTTTTTTTTTTCAGTTTGGACACTGAACCAAAAAAAAAAAAAATCAATTAATTGCTCAACTCTACTTGCTACCCACAGCTTCCACTGAAGTCAGTCTGAAACGGGCAATTTTGAGTGATCTATCCCCTGTTGTCCAATCCCAGCTGCTCACAGGTGGAGGTTTAGGGACATCTGGAGAATGAGGCTGTGTCCCTGACCGCCGTGGCTGAGGATCTGGCCCTAGATCTTGCTTAGTGCATTGAGGCTGGAATTTTTAAAGGAGTCTGTGGTGTTAGTATCCAAATACCCATTAATTTTTAATAGGATTTGCATGCCTAACTGGCTTAGACCCCTTTGCAAGTCCCAGTGTGAGTCTCCAATCACTTCTCTATTACTATTAAATTAACTTGTCAATTTCTTCCAGACTGTTTAGGGTTAGTGAGGCTTTTTGTTTTTGTTTTTAACCAGTTTCCTCTTACATTTTCAGTAGCTTGGAGCTTTTTTCTTGCTTGTCTTCATTTTCTTCTTCATCTTTTATTTATTTATTTTTATTATCCTTGAGAAGGATATCTCAGAATATAGAATGACACATTGAGAACGGGAAAACTGATGAGTCACTGGCTCTGCACTTCCCCACCCTGTATTGGAAACGAGAAAATATCCTCTTGAGAGTTGCTGTGTACATTACAGACAGCTTTTCCCTCCCACCCCGAGGAAGTGGCTTCTCTAAACTGCACATTTGCATGTGCACAGAGATTAACGTTTTTGAAAATCAAAATCCTGGGGAAAATCCAAATGTAAATTCAGACATTTTTGCCTGTAAAATAAATGACCCTCGGGGGGAAAAAACCAATTACAGTGGGTTCAGTTTCACAGCACATATAATGGGAAAACTACTGAGCTATTTAGAAACAAAACTGAGTACCTGTCAGCATTAAACTGATGTAAAAATATGGCCAATATGCATAACCATTTATGACCTCTTCTCTTTGAAAAAATAGTTTTCATCAGCAATTATTCCTCTGCCTACCTGTGATATCAGCTAACAGAGGCTCTGTGGATTTTGCATTGCTCTGCCACAGTTAGCAATAGGATAAAATGTTTAGGAGCCTCAACTTCTGAAGATTGTAGAGTCCAGATAGATAGATAGATAGATGAACCTTCCTGTGTTTGGTCTGAAGTATTTGGAGGAGATGTTATCCCAGCAGGAAAAGCTATTTTCTCCAGAAACACTCTTCTGAGCACCTATTGCCCAACACCTGTCACAGTTCCACATTACTTATGGCAAGTGCAAGCCTCTTCTTAGCATCCCTTTCGATCACCTTGAAAACAGAGTCCCAGCTGGATTTTGCTGAAATTTCTTCTGTAATCCGTGAGATGAAAAGCAGAAATTACTCAGATTCCTGGTCCTTAGAAGGGTTTTAAATGATAACTTTATAAAGATTTATGTATTGATCAAGGAGAAGTAGCCTACCACAATCAGTAGTGACTCAGCAATGCCAGCAAAAAACCAGCCATGGGTTTTCACCCTGTGTATCAGAGATCTGCAATACATAAAAGTGCCACAATGTGGAATACACATAGCCTGGGGAAGGAGTACTTGTGACACCTTAGAGACTAACAAATTTATTTGAAAGCTTATGCTCAAATAAATTTGTTAGTCTCTAAGGTGCCACAAGTATCCCTTTTCTTTTTGCGAATACAGACTAACACGGCTGCTACTCTGAAACATAGCCTGGGGGTTTGTTAGGGTGAGTGACTTTAACAAAGGGGATCCGTGACGTGGTGTCCACCCCACACAAGGCCTGAGTAGGTTAAAAAGGGCCAATTAACCTTACAGTCTGCACCTGAAGGAGAGACAGGGCCTGACAGTCTTAACTGAAGATGAAGTCCACAGCGGCAGGCCGGGCTTGCATAAAGCCAGGATGTTGAGAGTAGGAGAAAGGAGTTCTCCAGTTAGTCTCTAGTGAGAAAGAGAGTTGGCTAGGGACAAGGAGTAGCTCTAAAGGGGGAATGTAAGTGTAACCCACACACCTCCTGGGTGTGGTGTTCTGTCCCATCTAGTGGCACCAAGACCACTTAAAGAGAGTTAAAATGAATCTGCTCTATAGCCTTAGCTAACAGCCAGCTGGCTTTTAGCTCATGCAGTAGAGGCTCATGCACTAAGCTCCAGAGGCCCCAGGTTCGATCCCAATGACCGGGGTGTGTCGGTGTTCCATAAACTCTGGGATCCTGTCCTGGACTGCAGAGACTGCCAAGAAGCCAAGAGGGGAGTAGTTATGGGGAGCAGAGAAAGGCAGGTTGGTAAACACCAGAGGTCACGACAGGACAGAAACACAAGGTAGGAAAGAGCCCAGGGAAACAGCCCCAATATCTGAGTTTGAATAGACTCTGGTTGCTAGGCACAGGGTCCCTGGGCTGGAAACTGGAGTCGTGGGCAAGCCCAGATTCCTCTCCCGGCCACTGGGTAAGTGGCACTGGCCCTGGTCTTGGACTGGAAGACTGCCTGACATGGCATATGGACAGCTTGTCCAGTGGGACTGTGACACCCTGGAAGGTGAGGACTGATGCATGACTTGGCCTCTGGCCAGGTCACTAAGAGGGAGCAAGTGATGGAAAGGGGGCCAGAGTGGACAAATCCAGCCAGAAGAAGGTGCCCCTGCAATGAGTGAACCACATTACAGGGTCAGGCAAGGCATAACAGTTGTATAACTTGTGATATTTTTTTTAAGGATGTTTCCATTTATTGTCACAGCCCAAAGAAACAAATACTCCATTCATAGACCTTTTAAGATGCTTTACTGGCACGGGGCTGGATTGTGCCCCATGCTCTGCTGTTAAGAGATGGGATGCAAAGAGCCTTGCTGCCCCTGGTGCCCATGCATGGGGACCAGATCCGGTTCGGTTGGGCAGTGAAGACACTGTTCTAGGCTAGTGCTGTGGGTGATGCTAGCAAGCCCAAAGGTGAATGAGAGGCGCATGGTGAGATTGCTTTTGCCGTGAGAAGCAGACATTGCATCATTGCAAGGGGCAGCTGCTGGAGCATGCATGCTCCTGGGGCAGTTAGTCAGAAATCCTGATATTCCTTTGCACTGCAGGGCAGCCCACTTGTCGCCCAGATGTAGGCCATGGCTTGGAGCCACAATGTCTCCCATTATTTAATCAATGTTCACAATTGCCTTATGGAAGAAGGTCTGTAAGTAAATATTGTCCCAAGCTGGGCCATGATCCTGCTTCCACTAAAGTCTATGGGAGCAGTAAGAGGCCATTTACAGATGGACAGAGGTTAAACGACTTGTCTAAAATCACAGAAGGAGCCAGGCTCTGAACATAGAAACTTCTAATTCCTAGTCTCAGTCTCAAACCATTTGACCACATATCTCCTCTGAGCATTTCTAGATCAATGAAATATAATTACTGCTCAGCCTCAGAGCCAGTGCACCTCAGAGCAGATTCCTGTGTACACCACTGGCCTGGCCCTCGTCAGGTGACGATAGCGGGATGATGATCATGCTTCTCCACCTGCTGAGCCAAAGGCCCAGTGGGCTTTGACCTCTTGACTTCTTGGGGGCTCTGTCTCACCCTGGTCCCCTTCCCTTTTCCTGGTGAGGAGATAAAAGATCAGTGATGTGAGGGGATGGAAGGTCACAGGAACTTGACAGCCTCTCCCCAGCAGCACTGCTCTAGGAGATCCCTGAAGCTATTTAGAAGTACTATAACTTTTTCACCATGACCAGACACTGAATTTATTTTAAAACTAGTGCAGCTAGATCCCTATATTATAGCTTAGCAGTCTGGATGATTTCTTTTTGCTTTCAGCTATTTTCCATGTGAATTATGGTAATTGCTAAAAATGTAAAGAGTTGCCACACGGTGTTATCTGAGATTCTGGAGGTACAGCTATAGGTATCTTATTACAGGTGTATCAGAAACCACTGTGTTATGACCGCATAACCGTGGCCATAGGAGTTCATCTGTTCATGCAATGAACCAAATTCTGTTCTGTTACACTGGTGTACATGTGCAGTCATGTCAGTCTGAGTAAGCAAGAGAATTTTTTCTCCATTCTGTCTCTTAAAGTGTCTCTCTCTCTCTACATTCTGCAGGGATAATAAATGTAATTAATAAAGCAATCCGTCTGTGACAGTGCTGAGAGCTAATAGCTGTTCCAGCACTTGGGTCACTTAATCTTTTATTAGTCCCCACTAGAGAAGACTTGATTGAGGAATGGAGTGCTTAACTATCTAATCAGACTGGGGGCTGGAGATGCTAAAGAGCTAATTGTCCAGTCCGCTGAGAGGGGTAGTTAAAATGCACAGGAAGCAAGTGCAGAAGGGAGAAGGCTAGCAGAGCTAAGGGAGGTGCAATTTCTCTCAAGCAAGGGCTGGCATCTGAAGGATGTTGGAAATAAAGATGCTCCGTGGGGTGGTGGTGGTAATAATAAATCCCACAGGAGTGTGAACAAACAAGGTGTACAAGACTGCTTGTGTGGGATCACAGGACAGGAGTGGAGTCTGCCCTGCTAAACAGCCCTGTATGTTTCACTACAGAAATGAGGAGGTCAGGGGACAGATTCTGATCTCAGCTATGGAGTCACTCTGGACTGTGATACAGCATGGCCAGAGGGCAGCAGAAGAGTGTTAGAAGGGAGCCTTATTTCCTGTAGAGGGAAGAAAGTTTGCTATAAATTAATTAGAGGACCTGAAGCCAGTCACATGATAAACCCCCACCCTGCTTCAATCAGACAAGAGGAGGAGTTGAAGTAGAGTGGATTGGCATTGGAGCAAAGAGCAGTTTGGACAAGTTGAAGCTGAGTGGATTTGTGTTGGAGCAAAGAGCAGTTTGGAGGGAAGCAGAGGAGAGTTTGGAGAAGTGCTGTGGTGGGCTAAGAAGATCAAGACCCTAGGTAAAGGGACACCTGGTTTGTGCAGAGGGAGGGCAGAAAGCCCCACAAGCTGAAGGGCAGGAGAGGGAAGTAGCCCAGGGGAAGGAACCGCTAGTTCTAGTGGTTTACTGCTATCCCTAGAGCCCGGGTCCTTCCCTCTCCACTCCCCTCCTCTAGGACACTAGTGGGGCAGTTAATACCCCAGTTCAGGGGCAAGAAACGGTGCCCTGAAACCTCCCCCCCCCAAGAAAAGAAAGCGCAAGACCCATCATAGTAGTGCAGGCAATTTGCCACAGGACTTACACAGGTGTAACTGAGATCAAAATCTGGTCTTGTTAATAGCAAGTAAACACTACTATTCCTAACTTTAACTTTCCGAACCAAATATGATTCTGAAAATGATTTCCCTCCTCTTACAAACCCTAATTGTGCCATTTACACCAGCAGTCTGGCCCATCTTCATTGTATTAATTGTCCTACTCAGATGAATAAAATTAATTTCCAAATCCCCCAAGTTAACTGAGTTTTTCTGTTGTGCTTAGAACTAATTAAAACATGAGGGGATCTTTGTGTGTGGAATTTTTTCAATGAAAAATTGAAACCCATTTTTCCCCCCAGTTTCTCTTTTTTTCTCGCCTCCTCTCTCCCCCTCCCCCCCATTTCCCAGGGGTAAAACCAGGCAGGGCGGAAGGGAGATTTAAAAAGAAAGACTGGAGTTACAAGTAAGGTAAATGGGGGTGGGGAAGAGGAGAGAAAGATATTTGGGTTTTATTTTGTGACTGAAAGATGGAAGACTGAACAAAATTTTAGAAGAAAATGTTTTCTAACACACACACAAACAAAATCGTAATCAGTTCCAGTTGGCTGCATCATTAAAAGGGTGGTGGGATGTGAAGTTTCATAATGACTTATCGTATCTTCTCTGTTTGCCGGTTTGTTAGGCCATTGCTCAGATATACGTTCAGTTTTAGTATTGTATTTACAGCAAAGATACAGGGAAAAGAGTGCTGTGAAACACAATTAGTAAGGCAGGATTTAGAGGGATGGGAGTGAAGAAAGAGTAAGGGAATGAAATATGTATATCTTAGGGAAACCTAATAAATTATAGCATTTATGATAGCAGAGCCTCGGCTATAGTAATGAATAATACCTCCCCTGTTTGTAAAGCTCTTTGTGATTTACTGATAAAAGCACAATATAGGAGCTAGGTGGTATTGATTTAATTGTAGGGTTCTGGTATTTACTGTGAGGCTGTCTGCACCGGGGCGTGCACAAGGGAGGTGCAAGCAAGGGCACGCCCCCTTCCCCCACCTCCAATAATCACGAGTGGCACAGGACTCCTCCAAACCCAGGTCACAGTGGGTCACAGTGGCAGGGAGAGCGAGCTTATCCCCGCCTGGGGCTGAGGGAAAAGAGCGAGCTCATGCTGGAGCTGGGATGGGGAGGGAGGGAAGAGCGAGCCGGAGCTGGGATGGGGGCAGGTGCGGGGGGAGGAGGAAGGGAAGGAAGAGCAAGCTGGATGGGGGGAGGGGCACAGAACACCCCTCCCTCCCAAAAAAAGAGGATCAAAGTTAAATTTCTGTGCACACCCCTAGTCTGCACTAGCTGTTTCCTCCTTCTAAAGTTCCCACTGTCACTGTGGTTCAGTTGGTCACAACTGTGAATACCAGTTCAGGACAAGCTGCTGAGAAATAGGGCAGACACACCCTAAAACTGATGATTAGTCTTCCATAAGATATATGAAACCAGCAACAAAAGTAAACTTCTGTCTCACTGAATTGGCTAACAAGAAGTCAGTAATGCAGCCTTCTTAGGTATTCCAATCTTGGATTCAACACCCAGACTTTAGCCTTAATGATGAGTGGTTATTTAAAACCAATTTCATCAAACAAAGGGTTCTTCTGATCCCAAAGAACCAGCCACATACCGAGTATGTGTCAGTATATAACTCAGATCTTACCCAATAATCATTCTGTTGCCAGTCCTTTAGTAACTAATATCTAAAGGTTTGTTTATAAAAAGAAAGAAAGAGGTGAAAGTTAAAATTCATTAAAGGAATCAAATACATATAATTGCAAAGTTCTTGGATCAGGCTTGAAGAAGTGATTAAATAAACTGCTGGCTTGTTAAGTCTCTGGTTGCTTCCAAATGATTGGAAGATCCTCAGTACCTTAGCTAGAATGCTCCCATTAGTGTAAGTCCATAGTCCAGTGATCAGAGCAGGAAAGGGGCAAAATGGAGATGTTTCCAGGGCCTTTTATAGCTTCTGCCATGTGGAGGGAAACCCATTATTCAAACAAAGCCTTCAGTCCAGTTTGTGGAAAAAATACAGGTAAGAAGGTGGAGTTTACAGTCACATCATTTAGTCACAGGTTCTGGCATGCTTTGTTGAGTCATAGCCGGGGCCATTCCACATATTCTAGCTAAAATGTCCACAGGAAGGTCTATTAGGTAGGGATAGCCTCTTTTATGGTCCATTGTGAGTTTAGTGTTCTTTGATGGACCATTTAACTTGAATAGTCCCTTTACAATGTGCTGACTTGTTACATGTAAGTACCTTGTGGGTGTTACCACAGGAGTGAACACATTTGAAGTACAGGTACATAGTCAATATTCATAACTTCAGATACAAAAATGATGCATGCATACTAATTGGATAATCATATTAAGCAAATCATAATTTTTCCATAGACACCTTACATGATCTACTTCGTACACGTTTTATTAAAATTATATAAGAGTGGTAGCAACAATGATCTACGTGGCCATATTTTAATTATATAACATTACACCCACATTTGCTACTTTCAGTTCCACTCCACTGTCATGGTATAGTAATGGTAACAGACCTACAATGGCTGCCGGTGCCTTGTTTAGACTAGTGCTCCACCATTATCATGATTAGTGGGGAACTGGTGGTAGCAAAAGTAGGAAATGTTATGGAAGGCCTATGTGACTCCAGAGATGCCAGAGCTGACTGAATACTGAAATACAGCTTTTATGAAAACTCCATGAAATTATGAATAGCTGTTCAGGTCAGCAACATTCATGCCCCTTGTTATTCACTATCTATAAACATTTCAGAAAATGGGTTTCTGTTGATTCAGGAATAGGTGTTCTTTATTTACTTGCAGACAAAGGTATTCATATGCAAAAAAGAATAGTCACTATTCTCTTGTTTCAAAAGTGTCAGTCATCCAGCCAGGGGAAAGAAACAATAGCTTGTGACTTAGGCGACCTGTCACATACCAGGAATACCATCTAATACAAAATCCACTGAACTCTATGGGAGATGTGATCATATATACTGTTCAGTGAATACTTACAATTATTACCAATTTGTTCATAGAAATCAGGATTGGTTTGCAAACAATTCAATAGAAAAATGGGCTACATTCACTGTATGATTCATTTGCAGTGGACAATTTGACCAAGTGCAGATTATACAAAGAAGGAGGGTAGTTCATGTTAGCTAACAATAATAAGAGAGGTTTCAGAGTAGCAGCCGTGTTAGTCTGTATTCGCAAAAAGAACAGGAGGACTTGTGGCACCTTAGAGACTAACCAATTTATTTGAGCATGAGCTTTCGTGAGCTACAGCTCACTGCATCGGATGCAAGTGAGCTGTAGCTCACGAACGCTTATGCTCATATAAATTGGTTAGTCTCTAAGGTGCCAATAATAAGAGAAGAGAGACTGTATTTAAACTCAAACTGAAATGACTTGTCACTTCAGTTAAGGAATGGAGTTAGTATCCCGTTTCGGAGGATGCCGTAGCAGTAGTAATGTCATTGACTCATATGGTTTAAGGCCAGAAGGGACTACCAGATCTTCTAGTATGACCACCTGGATATTACAGGCCACTAAACAGCACCTGCACACCAAGCCCAACAACCAGTATTGGCCCAAAGTATTATAGCCACAAGGAGACTAATCTAGCGTGTACTTCAGGCAGGGAAAAGGAGGGACTGAGGTGCACCCAAGGCCTGAGGTCCCTGCAGTGGAAGGGAATTGATTTAGTTAGATGTGCTCAGATGATCCAAGCAAGTGACCAATGCTGCACAGGAAGGCAAAAACACTAAGGCCCCAGCCAATCTGATTTGGTGGGAAATTTCTTCCTGACTCCCCCGTATGGTGATCAGTTTGACTCTGAGCACATGAGCAAGACCCATTGCCCAAGCACTTGAGAGAGAGAGAATTCTCAGTACCCCCTCAGAGCGCTGGCTCATCCAATCTAGTGTCCTGTCTTCACTGAGCCCATCTCTGATGCTTTGGGGATGGGGGGAGAGGAAACAACCACAACACATTGGGAGTGGGGGGACTTCCCTGCCCGATCCTGCAGATGACTGGCCGAAGCCTTGAAGCATGAGATTTTAGAAATATAAGGCATGAACCAGAAAGGAGTGCCTGGGCTTCTACGCACAGCCCCCACTACCTCAGGCATCTCTATCCTACAAGCCGACTCATAAATGTAACAAGATCTATCTTAAAACTAATGAAGTTGTTTGCTCCTACAACTCCTATTGGGAGGCTGTTCCAGAACCTCACTCCTCTGATGGTTAGAAACTTTCTTCTAATCTCCAGCCTAAATTTAAGCCTGGCCAGTTTATATCCATTTGTTCTTGTGCCAACACTGTCCTTGAGCTTAAATAGCTCTTCTCCCTCCTTGGTCTTTAGCCCCTGCAACTGATATATTAGAAGACTCCTGCCAAAATGTGTGTCAAAGGTAGGCGGAAGAAGGAAATCAGACATAATATAGCTTCCTCTCAGCCTTAGTAATGCTGTGACTGTGTGATTTCAGATAGGAACCTATAGCATCTGCTCAACTGATTTAGTCCTGAAGAATTAGGTGAACTTGTTAGTCTATTACACACGTGAGCTCCATATCAGGCCCTAAGTCAGAAATAATTCCACTGAAGTCAGTGAACCTTTACATCAATGTAACATTGACATTAGTGGAGTTCCTTTTTTCTGGGTTGGTTTTTGTATAACCCTCATGGTAGAATCCAAGCACTTTCTTGTACTGCATTAAGCAATATGACTAACTCCTGTCAATGTTTACACAAAGGATAATCAGGCTCTCATTATTTCTATGTCCTCCAAAACAGAGCAAGAAGTATTAATAATAAAATTCTCTTATGGATTCAAAGGATCAAAATGTATTTGCATTAATAACAATAGGGGCACATTATAACAAAACAACTGATAATGTAATACTTCGAATGTTAATACATTATCCTTTCGTACGTTTAACATTTCCATTAATCACTAAGTTAAACTCATACCCAGTTTTGCTGAACACCCATCATGCTGAATAACAGTTTGCAACCATTCTTGTATCTACCGAAAACCGATGAGCTGCCAGTAAGTGTCTTTAATTTTAGATCAAACTGAAAATCAGTTTGACAGGTTTGCATTTGTATTTTTTCTTTTAATTTCTGCTTATCTGTTTTCTCTGAAGGAGTAAAAGAAGATGTAATTACAACCTCTTCCCTGGCACTGAAAGTTTTCAATACTGTTATAAAACCGTGTGCATTTACTAGGCCATTGTTTCCAATCTTAGCTTAAATGTCCTATGAAGATTTCTGATGTCTAGAGTGCAATTCTTCTTCAGTATGCAAGCAAGGTAGTCAGTCATTCCCACCCTGGTACCCAGCCTGCTGATTATCTCCACTGAAGAACTGAAATTTTCTTTTCCTTCCACAGCAGTGAGAGGTTACTTATCTCTAAGGAGACACATTTCTAGGGAAGAAGACAAAAATAAAGTGAAATAATATGATTGATATACTCTGAGTCAAATGTTTCCAGCTTACACAAAACTGTTTAAGGAGATACTGTACTGTTTTAGGAGATAGAATTAGACATTAGCATCAGGTCATCAGAAAAATACTCAGCATATAAACTGAAGCGTAAAGTCAGCATTGATCAGCTATCTTAACAAACAGATTCACAGAACTCTAATGCACTGCAATAAAAACCCAGGGCAATGACTCTCAGAGCCCAGGTCAGCTCACTTGGGCTTGGGCTGTGAGGCTGAAAATAGCAATGTAGAAGTTCTGGCTTAGGCTGGAGTGTGGACTCTAACCCTCTGTCAAGGTTCCTCCCCCACTCTGAACTCTAGGGTACAGATGTGGGGACCTGCATGAAAAACCTCCTACGCTTATCTTTACCAGCTTAGGTCAAAACTTCCCCAAGGTACAAAATATTCCACCCGTTGTCCTTGGACTGGCCGCTACCACCACCAAACTAATACTGGTTACTGGGGAAGAGCTGTTTGGACGCATCCTTCCCCCCAAAATACTTCCCAAAACCTTGCACCCCACTTCCTGGACAAGGTTTGGTAAAAAGCCTCACCACTTTGCCTCGGTGACTACAGACCCAGACCCTTGGATCTTAAGAACAATGAACAATCCTCCCAACACTTGCACCCCCCCTTTCCTGGGAAATGTTGGATAAAAAGCCTCACCAATTTGCATAGGTGACCACAGACCCAAACCCTTGGATCTGAGAACAATGAAAAAGCATTCAGTTTTTTACAAGAAGACTTTTAATAAAAAATAGAAGTAAATAGAAATAAAGAAATCCCCCCTGTAAAATCAGGATGGTAGATATCTTACAGGGTAATTAGATTAAAAAACATAGAGAACCCCTCTAGGCAAAACCTTAAGTTACAAAAAAGATACACAGACAGAAATAGTTATTCTATTCAGCACAATTCTTTTCTCAGCCATTTAAAGAAATCATAATCTAACACATACCTAGCTAGATTACTTACTAAAAGTTCTAAGACTCCATTCCTGGTCTGTCCCCGGCAAAGACCCAGCATACAGACAGGTTTCAGAGTAACAGCCGTATTAGTCTGTATGCTCAAAAAGAAAAGGAGGACTTGTGGCACCTTAGAGACTAACCAATTTATTAGAGCATAAGCTTTCGTGAGCTACAGCTCACTTCCTCAGATGCATATTGTGGAAACTGCAGCAGGCTTTATATATACACAGAGAATATGAAACAATACCTATTCCCACCCCACTGTCCTGCTGGTAATAGCTTATCTAAAGTGATTTCCAGCACAAATCCAGGTTTTCTCACCCTCCACCCCCCCACACAAATTCACTCTCCTGCTGGTGATAGCCCATCCAAAGTGACAACTCTTTACACAATGTGCATGACAATCAAGCTGGGCTATTTCCTGCACAAATCCAGGTTCTCACATCCCCCCCACCCCCATACACACACACAAACTCACTCTCCTGCTGGTAATAGCTCATCCAAACTGACCACTCCCAGATGTTCTGGTTTAACTTGGATTTTAACTTGAAGAGTGGTCAGTTTGGATGAGCTATTACCAGCAGGAGAGTGAGTTTGTGTGGGGGGGTGGAGGGTGAGAAAACCTGGATTTGTGCTGGAAATCACTTTAGATAAGCTATTACCAGCAGGACAGTGGGGTGGGAATAGGTATTGTTTCATATTCTCTGTGTATATATAAAGCCTGCTGCAGTTTCCACGATATGCATCTGAGGAAGTGAGCTGTAGCTCACGAAAGCTTATGCTCTAATAAATTGGTTAGTCTCTAAGGTGCCACAAGTACTCCTTTTCTTTTTGCGAATACAGACAGACACAGACCCTTTGTTTCTCTCCCTCCTCCCAGCTTTTGAAAGTATCTTGTCTCCTCATTGGTCATTTTGGCCAGGTGCCAGCGAGGTTACCTTTAGCTTCTTAACCCTTTACAGGTGAGAGGAGCTTTCCCCTGGCCAGGAGGGATTTCAAAGGGGTTTACCCTTCCCTTTATATTTATGACACCCTCCCACCTTGTGGAGTCTCAGAGCTCAGGCTCTGGCCCAAACTTCTACACTGAAATCTGATATACCCCCAGCCCCAATCAGTTGAGCTGGGCCAGCCATGACCCTGCTGTGGTCTTTTATTGCAGTGTAGACATAGCCTAAGGGCCTCAGTGTCTGAGTGCTTCCAGAGAACTGTTAAGTGCTCTCAAGTCCCCCTAAAGCTAATAGGAGTTGAGAGCACTTAGCTCTTCACAGGAAATGGTCAGCACCTTCCAGCACTTGGCCCTAGCATCAGTGACCACTCTCCATGATCAGGCCAGCATGGTTTTTGCTAAGGAATAATCGATAGGGCTGCCCATGAACTATCTTTGGAGCCTATCAAAGCCGCTTGTTTACTGACTCGCTTCTCTCCTCCCCAGTCCTATGCCTGGCGCATGAGCTTGCAGATTGTGCCACAGTAAGGAACAAAACCAAGAGTGAGGGACTAGAATCTGCATCCATAAGGGTCTTACCATTAGGCTGAGCCGATAGTGTTTAAGCTGATGCAGCAAACCGAAATAAATGATGTGAAGTAACTAGCAATCAATACAACATCCTATAATATTTGTAAATACACAAATACAGAGAGGTTCCAATTCCATTGCTACATTAAATTAATGTACACCATCATGAGTGTTCTGTAGCACTTGGAAATGCAAATTCTTACACTATAAGAGACCAAAAGCAAAAATATCCTTCAGACTAGTTAGCTGCTGAAGATTCTGTGAAAACCAATTGATTTGGTCCATGCTCTGGAAACGGGTCCCACATGCATCGATTAAACATTCAAAATAGCAGTAAACTCTCACTTATTATTCTCAGTGATGAGCAGGCTTACTCCCCCACATCCATGTATCCTTTAGGCCTTGTCTACACTACACAATTAAGTCGACCTATGTTAGGTCAATGTACAGCAACTACATTAATTACTGTGGTTTTTCATGTCTACACTACCCTCCTTCTGCCAGTGGCGTGTGTTCTCACTAGGAGCGCTTGCACTGATTTCAGTGGGGCAGTGTTCGGTGCTGACAGACCGGGCTCTCAGCTCCATGCAGAGGCCTCAGCTGTGAGCTCTGCTGCAGGGTGCTGACAGTCTGGTCTGTGAGTGCCAGGCAGCAGGGCTCACAGCGCTGACTGTCAGCACCCAGCAGCGGTGCTCACAGGTGATGTAAGTACACAGACACTATGTCACCCTAACTACATCAACCTAAGTCATATGCCTCTCGTGGTGGTGGATTTATGATGTCAGCGAACTGGGGGACTTACATCAGCGGGAGCAACTCTGCAGAGTAGACGCTTAGAGAGTTAGGTCGACGTAAGCTGCTTTATGTTGACCTAACTCTGTAGTGTAAACCTGGCCTCAGATTGAGGCAGCTAATGCCATTTAGATTGTACCCTGTTTGAAGTAAGGTCCTATGTTTTTGTTTGTTCTGTGAAGCATCCAGCCCAGCTAAGGCGTTATGTAAATTATACTATAAAACCAAGAAGTCTACACATTAGATTTTTTTTTTTTTGGCAGGAGAATTGTCATATGTGAGTGGCTTGTGTTAAAAATATTGTTATACTTTCTGTAAAAATTATCACAGTACCTAGATAAAATATAAACAACATACCTCGATTTGGTAACTGCAGAGCCCAGTTCTTCCCTTTTGTAGTTAGCCTATGTAGAGAATGTAGGAAACTTCTGCATTATCTTTATGAATAATGTGTATGACTCAGTTTACCTGTTTAATGTTATGCTGCTTGTTATTTGATCTCAGGGGTTACTTTCTGGGAGTGGGGAAGGGCAGGTGATCAATGGACTAGTGTGTGTCTGTGTAGCCGAGACGGGAACTCACCGCCACTGATCCTCCTTCTGGTCAGTCCGAGAATTAGCTCATCCAGCGCCCTCCTCTGGCCAGTTTCTCCCCTGCCCTTACCTGTCCCTCTGCAGTCCCTTTATCTCCATCAGTTCAGGCCCTGGGTCCCTCCCGGATCATGGTGCCCCTTACCTTGGAGTGCTGCCCCATGGCAGTGTCCCCACATTCTGGGTCTCCGCTCCCAGGGGAACCCCAGCCCCCTATACCCACCTTTCCTCAGTGGCTACTGCCAGTCATCATCTAGCTCCTTCTCTCAGGGGCAAACTGCGGTCTGAAATGGCCACTCATTACTGGCCAGGGGGTTGGACCTGCTGCCTTTTCTTTCCCTGGCTGCCTCCCTGCAGCCCTTGTACCTCCTCAAGCCTTCAGTCAGGAGGAGCTGCAAATAGTCAATCAGCCTATGCTCTGGATCAGCTCAGGGCAGGAAACAAAGTCACCCAGCTCCAACCTGTACTCAGGTGGGGCTGCAAACAAAGTCAGTTAACTCAGGCTTTCCCTCAGCTAGCCTGAGGGAGGGGGAGACTGCCACCCACCACTTGGGTGGCAGGGGGGACTCAGGCCCTCCCACTCCACTGCATCCCAGCCCAGGGCCCTAAGGGTGGTGGAGGAGTGTGCCACCGCATCAGTGGCGATCCAAGCTGCAACACACTGACTCACCCTCTTCCAGCGTTGCAGTCAGACAGGAGTCTACTACCCCTGGGCCACTTCCACACTCCCCCTCCCAGGGTACCTGCTATTAAGATGATCGGCAGGGGCTTCAGTTGCCAGCAGAAGGTCTGCCGGGGTTGGGCCAGCCAGCAGTCCGGGCCAGCCATCTGCACGCCTGCTGCCAACCCAGTGCTGTGTTTGATTTAAAGTGAATGTTAACTCCAGTGAATGTGGCAAGCTGCTGGGTATTGTATCTTTAAAAGGAACAAACAAACCTTAATATCTTTCTGAATGATCCAGGAGAGGGTTGGCTTTTGCAAAGCACATGGTTTGGGGAAAATTTGGGACTGTGCTGGGATCATGTTGCCAGAGTGTGGCTGGATGCGGCTACTGGAATCAGAATTGCTGAGTCAGAGCTGCTTATCACACAGGCACTCGGTGTAGGCTGGTATGCTGGCTAGGAGCCTCCAGACAAAGAGTGTTACAGCCGCAGAACATTTTGAGGCATTTAGGACTACAAGGCAGGAAGTGGCACAACCCCTCACTGGTCTGGATTGCACCCCAGAAATGAAAACCTCTCTCCTGTTCCTGTTTTTCTCTTTGTTGTCCCATGCACTTAGCTGTAGCCTGGGTTTAGCGGTTCCTTCCCCTTAGATGAAGGCGAGGGCCTTTAGTTTTGGGCAGGTCTACACCTGCTGTGTCAGATGTGCAAATAGAAGCAGTCAGACCCTCCAAGGCCTCATAAAAGTCTAACTACTCAATAAAATCTGTGCCTCCTTTCCTGCCTCAGCCCGTGTACTTTTCACCTGGGAAATCCCTAGTCCAAGGTGCTCATTGAGACGACACAGCCTAGAAAAGTGAACCTGGGCATCTACCCTTCTTTTTTGCAGCTGCTTTGCACTACCAAGGAACCTCAGTGGCGGTGTCAAGCGGAATGCCCCAAGGGTTGATCCTGGGGCCAATTTTGTTCCATATCTTCATTAATGATCTGGAGGATGGCGTGGACTGCACCCTCAGCAAGTTGGCAGATGACACTAAACTGGGAGGAGAGGTAGATACGCTGGAGGGTAGGATAGGATACAGAGTGACCTAGACAAATTAGAGGATTGGGCTAAAAGAAATCTGATGAGGTTCAACAAGGACAAGTGCAGAGTCCTGCACTAAGGAAGGAAGAATCCCACGCACCACTACAGACTAGGGACCGAGTGGCTAGGCAGCAGTTCTGCAGAAAAGGACCTAGGGGTTACAGTGGACAAGAAGCTGGATATGAGTCAACAGTGTGCCCTTGTTGCCAAGAAGGCTAACGGCATTTTGGGCTGTATAACTAGGAGCATTGCCACCAGATCGAGGGAAGTGATTATTCCCCTCTGTTCAGCATTGGTGAGGCCTCATCTGGAGTACTGTGTCCAGTTTTGGGCCCCACACTACAAGAAGGTTGTGGAAAAATTGAAAAGAGTCCAGCAGAGGGCAACAAAAATGATTAGGGGGCTGGAGCCTATGATTTATGAGGAGAGGCTGAGGGAACTGGGATTATTTAGTCTGCAGAAGAGAAGAATGAGGGGGGATTTGATAGCTGCTTTCAACTATCTGAAAGGGGGTTCCAAAGAGGATGGATCTAGGCTGTTCTCAGTGGTAGCAGATGGCAGAACAAGGAGTAATAGTCTCAAATTGCAGTGGGGGAGCTCTAGGTTGGATATTATGAAAAACTTTTTCACTAGAAGGGTAGTGAAACACTGGAATGGGTTACCTAGGGAGGTGGTGGAATCTTCTTCCTTAGAGGTTTTTAAGGTCAGGCTTGACAGAGCCCTGGCTGGGATGATTTAGTTGGGGACTGGTCCTGCTTTGAGCAGGGGGTTGGACTAGATGACCTCCTGAGGTCCTTTCCAAACCTGATATTCTATTATTCTATGATTCTCAGAGCTTCTACAGTCAGACAAAGGAGTGTGCTTTAACCCTCAAAATAGCCTTAGTGATTCTCTGGAGGTGGTTACAATATGGCATCTTTAGCGCTTTCTAAGGCAAGTTTCATCCTGGGTTCTCATACATCAGTGACTCCTAATGTGCAAGCCATTGTTTGCCATAACAATTTAGATATATATAATTTACATTATATATTTGCATTCCTGAATAGATCTAGTGATTGGCTTTGTTGAGGTTGTTATACCAATAAAATAAAAACCAGCAGGATCTTATTAAAGGGGATAAGACAAAATGTCACATTTATTCTGAATACAAAAAGAATCCTAGTAGGCAGTCAGTTATAGCTATAACATTTCATTCAGTTTCACATTCATTCACACGTTCGTTCGTACACACACACAGGTTCTGCAGCTGCTGTATAGTTACCAGTCCTGAATGTAGCTTGAGTTCGTGGCTTGGGTTCGTAGCTTGTGGCAGCTCACTGGCCAGGAAAGCCGGGCACAAGGAAGAGCTGGGTCTCTGTTGGGCATGCACCAATGCCCTTCCATTTGGCAGCAGAATGTTACCCTCCAAAGTCTTCCATCTCACCCATCCTTTTCGTAGGCTTTAGTTTGAATCCAGAGTCTATAGGTCTTGTTGTGTCACGGTGCCCCTGGGTTCAGTGTGATTGATCACTGGTCAATTGCAGACATGACTTTCAGCCTAGGACCTGGCTTTGATGTTTCTTCAATTGTACTTTTGTTCTTTTCTTTTGAGGGTGGACTCCTCTTACTTTGTCAGGGCTGTTGTCTGCATCTTCAGCCGTTGGGTGTTTACACTTTATTTCATCAGGACAGGCTGGGGCTGGGGGTTGATTCCATCATCCATACATACCTCATTCACACATCTAAACTACACTAATCAGATTACAGCAAGGTTTTGCAAAAATGAAGGTTGCAGCAAGCTTTTACAAAATGGAGTGAACATTTTAAAATGGAGTTTGGGACAAGTTAAAATGGAGTTTGAGTTACAATATGGACAAGTGTAAGGAATGGCAAACAGTGACAGAATTTACAATGTTGAAACAGTGTAAGTTTCAGTGATTTAAGCAGCAATTGGATTGAAAGTGAAACTCAATTAGCCAGTTATTGGGGTAACCGGTTTTATGAATGAATGTTGTTTCATTCATAAAACTTTGTTTATGAAGTTATATTAATAAAGTGAACAATTAAAAACAATTTCTTTGATCAGTTCTACAAGGTTACATGGGTGTAAAAGAGAGCCAAATCCCACCTAGTACTTGTAAAAATATGTGCTGTCAGTCAGCTTCCTATGAGCTGTGCATCTCCAATCTGTGGCAAACCAGTTCCTCCACCTAAGGTTATAACAAATGTATCCTCTTGCAACTAGTTTTCACATAGAGGACTGTTAGGGCATTGTGTTTCCTCACTGGGAAAAAAACATGTTTTTGCCGTCAGCCCTCTTGGAATTATTGTATCTAAAATGCAGAAAAATGCAGATAGAATTTTGCACTTGTTGGGAGGATGGCCGTTTACTCACCTCACGACCAAGTGCATTCAAGTCATTTTTCAAACTACTCATGTTCTTGCCTGAGGGCAGAATTGGGCCCTAACTATCAAACTGCAAATGGTATGTGTGCGTGTGGGAACCCAAGGGAGTACAGCACACTGCTTTCTTGTATGTGATGTGCAGCCCCATAGCCCTTTAAGACCTAAACGTATGTCACTGACCTTTTCAGTGTATGACAAAGATCCAAAATGAGGTACACAACCAATACTAATAGCAGACTAAGTTTGCGGTGATATCGGGTTTATTTCTCTAAAGGTTACCTGCAAACGGAAAAAAAATTGTGTTCGTGCCCTTTTTTACTTGTTTACGTTGTATAAATAAAGCCTGGAAGGGGTTTTGGCTTAGTGTAGTTTTGTTTTTATCTTGCTTGTTATTGCCCTAAAAGTATCAGAGCTTTCAAATGTGGTCTGCCCTGGGTTTGTTTGAGGTCTCAGATATCACTATCACTGTAACTCTTGTCCTTTTCCACCTTGAAAACCACCCCACCTCACCTTGTTTGTTTGTCTTTCTCTAGTGACTGCATTACATCTAGTTTATGCCCCCAGTTCTACAATGGGCACCCCTGCTCCTTTTGTGTCCAGATCTTCTGCTGTATAAGATCTCACTCTGATACAGAATTAATTAACAAATTCCAGGTTTGTTGCTGCTGCTTACAACATGGCTTCTTCAGCCTCATGGCTTCTCAGACAGTTCTCCAAGAGGTGTCCCTTTCTGACAAATCACCCCAGGAACAGTATGCCTCCTGAAAGTGTCTGCTAGCACTTTCATATTGTTACATCCCTTCTCTTATAAAGAAAACTGTCAAACACTCCAGCAATAACTGACCCTGTAATCTAACATCTAATTATTGTTCTTGTGGTTACTGCATTCATCATCGTTGTGACAGGTTTGGTCACAGAAACTCCCTCAAGACTGTCACTAGATGTGCTGGAATACCTCTGAGAACAAACCCCCCTGCCAGAGAAGGCTTCCCTCCACTCCCGTCTTGCTGAGTTAGACACTGCAGTCAGCTACCGCACAGACCAAGAGGTTGGGCCATGCCCCCCTGCAGTTCACAGAAAGATTCACTTAGCCGAGGGGCTTCTCAGTTAACAGGGACTTTCCTAGCACCCAGTATTCAGCCTTTCTGGGAGCCTAAACCCCAAATGAATCCGTTTTACTCTGTATAAAGCTTATACAGGGTAAACTCATAAATGGTCCGCCCTCTATAACACTGATAGAGAGATATGCACAGCTGTTTGCTCCCCCAGGTATTAATTACTTACTCTGGGTTGATTAATAAGCAAAAGTGATTTTATTAAGTATAAAAAGTAGGATTTAAGTGGTTCCAAGTAACAAGAGACAGAACAAAGTAAGTCACCAAACAAAATAAAGCAAAAGCACACAAGTCTAAGCCTAATACATTAAGAAACTGATTACAGGTAATATCTCACCCTCAGAGGTGTTCCAATAAGCTTCTTTCACAGACTAGACTCCTTCATAGTCTGGGCCAAATCCTATTCAGACCAAAGTTGTATTTTATGGCCTGGGTACAGCAATCACTCACACCCCCGTAGTTACAGTCCTTTGTTCCAGTTTCTTTTACGCATCTCTTTGGGGTGGAGAGACCATCTCTTGAGCCAGCTGAAGACAAAATGGAGAGGCTTCCAGAGCCTTTTATATTCTCTCTCTTGTGGGTGGAAACCCCTTTGTTCTTCTGTGCAAAATCACAGCAACAAGATAGTTTGTGGCCACCTAGGCAAGTCACATGTCCATGAATGATTCAGCTTTTTGCAGGCCAACACCATTGTTTACATGTTAGTTTGAATATTCCAAGGAAAGCTCAGATGTGGATTGGTATCTCCCAAAGTCCACTGTCAGTTAAGTGTTTCTTGATTGAGCACTTACTCAGAATAGTCTTTTCTCAAGAAGCTGACCAAGTGCTTCACTTAGAATCAAAGACATTGAGATACAAGGACATAGCCAATATTCATAACTTCAAATAAAAAAATACATACAGACAGCATAATCATAACTAGCAAATTACAACCTTTCCATAGACACCTTACTCGACCTCCTTTGTACAAGATTTGGTGCAACTATAGGACCTTGGTTGCAACAATGATCTATATGGTCACAGTTTATGTCAATAACATCACAGTCGTATCATTTTCTCTAGTTATAGACCTGTACAACTTGGAAGTCCATCACAGAGCAGGTCTCTCAATAATCCACCCTCAGCTAGTATGGTATGGTTCACTGGTGCCTGTCTGGTGCTGTCTTCCTTCAATCTGGTCAACCACAGTCTCTAGGCTTGGTGTTGCTGGAGTCTCCACCAAGACACCACCTTCCTCTTGTCTTTCCTCAGGCATTCCCCTGACATTGTCCACTTCTAACAACTCTGGCTCGGAATTCTCCTGCTGTAGAGCCCTTAGCTGTGAGTTGTCCATACTGTCCTTAGAGGTTTCTTTTTTCCAGAGATGCCTATGGCTATGCCTCACTGTCTGTCCATTGTCCATGTGTACTTGATATGATCTTTGGTTTCCTAGTTGCACCACTGTAGCTTTGTGCCAGAACTTATCCTGGTTTGTTAATGGTTGCATATGCACTTTGTCACCCGGATTTGGATTTGACAGATCTCTTGCAGATCTGTTGTAGTAAAACATTTCTCTGTTTTGTTGGTTTCTCCGTAGTTCACCAATGAAGCACCTGAGTACCCAGACTCTAACAACCTTCTGCTGTCAGCAAGAGTGTCTTCGTTCTCTGGCTTATCAATCTTTGGGCCAGACTTGAATTTAGGACTTGTGAGGGAGTATCCCTCTGATCTAGTAGTGCTAGGTATGGGTCAGCCTTTGCAGGTTTTGCTTTTTTTCAACAATTTCTTAGCAGTTTTTACTGCTGATTCCACTTTGCTGCTGCTTTGAGGTTACCCCGGTGAAGATGTTATGTGATCAAAATTCCAGTCCTTACTGAACTTCCAGAACTCTCCTAAAACAAACTGTGGTCATGATATTAGAAGACATGATATCTGGTATCCCATACTGTGTGTAGTATGCTTTCATTTTCAATATGACTGCTCTAGATCCTGTGTCTGGTCAATAGTCTATCTCCCAGAAATGGGGAAAATAGTCTACAATAATCATATATCCTTTGTCTCCAAAGGTAAACAGTTCCATTCCCATCTTTGCCCATGGTCTATCTGGAACTTTGTGTTGCCACAGAGTCTCTTTCAGTTGATAGTCTTCCCAGGATCTGCATACATCACACTTTTTTCCATGAAGTCTATAAGTGTTCATTCATTCCTGGCCAGTCTCTCAGGCTCACCTTAAGCAACTTTCAGTTCCCAGGTGTGATAAATGAACTTTGTGCATAATTTAATTCATAAGAACTGCTGGAATAACTGCTCTTTTTCCCTGAAACATAATGCCATTCTGTACACATAACTTGTCTCTTATCTGAAAGAACAGTGTTATCTCTTCAGGTACTTGGTCTGTTGTTGCTGGCCATCCTTGTAGGATCATGAGTTTCAATGCCTCTAGCATTCTGCCGTGCTCTGTATTTCTCTCAGCCTTTCTTCTGGAATAGATAAGTACTGTACCATATTTATTGCCTCCACCTTAGCCTCTACACATCCCTTCTTGCTGGATTCTGGTAGGTATGCATGGCTTAGGGCAGGGGTCAGCAACCTTTCAGAAGTGGTGTGCCAAGTCTTCATTTATTCACTTTAATTTACGGTTTCGCATGCCAGTAATGCATTTTAACATTTTTAGAAGGTCTCTCTCTATAAGGCTATATATTCTATAACTAAACTATTGTTGTATGTACAGTAAACAAGGTTTTCAAAATGTTTAAGAAGCTTCATTTAAAATTAAATTAAAATGCTGATCTTATGCCACCGGCCCACTCAGCCCACTGCCAGCCTGGGGTTCCATTCATGTAGGCTGGCAGCAGACTGAGCAGGTCAAATGGCTGGGACCCTGGCTGGCAAGGGGCCGGTAACCAGAACCCCAGACTGGCAGCGGGCTGAGCGGGGCCAGCAGCCTGGACCCCAGACCATCAGTGGGCTGAGCAGCTCAGCCCGTTGCCACTCAGCCCGCTGCCAGTCTGGGATCCCGTCCCTGCCCACATAGAGTGGGTACCTACCTTCTCCCTGGTTCTAGCCCATTCTCTTCCTCTCTCTCTGCACTGAGCTGAGGGTGGGAGTGCACTGAGCAGAGGGCTGGGGGTGAAGGAGCAGGCCGGGGGGTTGGGGTGTAGGGTCTGGCCAGGAGCTAGAATAAGGGAGGGGGCTCAGGGTTTGGGCAGGAGGTTTGGGGGTGGAGTGCTTACCTGGGCAGCTCTCATTTGGTGCTAGGGGTGCAGATGGGAATATGGGGTGAGGGGGTGCAGGAGCTCCCGTTTGGTGCTCAGGGTGGGGGTGGGAATGTGCGGGGTGCAAGAGTTAGGACATGGGGTGTGGGGGGGCTGGGTGTGTGTGAGGGGGTGCAGGGGTCAGGGCAGAGGGCTGGGGGTGTGGGCTGGGGTCGTGGGGGTGCTCCCAGCCCCCTGCCCTGAGTGGCTCACGGCAGGGGGCTGATGGGGATATGCCCTGATTCCACCCCCTTCCCCAAGGCCCCATCCCCAATTCTTCTCTGCCTCCTCCCCGGAGCAGCGAGCTTGCTGCGGCTCCGCTTCTCCCCCTCCCTCGCAGTTGATTGGCGGCAGGGAGGGAGCGGAGGAGGGGCAGGAACCCAGCACGCTGGGGGAAGAGGCAGGGGAAGGGGAGCTTGCCTGCTCTGCAGCAGCTTCCGGCAGGACCAAGCTTCTTCACCCTGCGCCCGCGAGAAGAGCAGGCCGAGTCGGGCAGGATTTTTAATGGCACGCTGCTGCCTGCCGGGGTCCCGGCTTGGGTTCGGCAGCCGGCTGAGAGGGGCCGGTGGCTGGGACTTGGCAAGCAGCAGCGTGACATTAGAAATCGGGTCTTTGGCATGCGTGCCATAAGTTGTTGACCCCTGGCTTAAGGTGTCTGCCAACACCAAGTCTCTGCATGGGTGTGACGTTATCTGATTAAATAGGTCATTGTTGCGACCAGTTATATATTTGTAGCAAATATTGTACAAAGGTTGTTGAGTGAGGGGTCTATAAAAAGGTTATGATTTGCTGATTATGACTGTGCTATTAGTATGCATGTATCATTTTTGTATTTACAGTTATGAGTATTGTCTCTATACCTGAATTTCAAATGTTTGCTCCTGGGGTAACACCCATGAAGTAATTAGCCAGCACACATTGGACGGACTATGTAAACTGAGTGGCCCATTGAAAGAACATTTAACTGACAAAGGACCATGGGAGATGCCCATCTACACTTAATGAAATTTTCTGCTGTGACTAGGCGAAATGCATGGACATGTGACTTGCCCATGTGACTCCAAACTTCATCTTGTTCCTAATTTTCCACAGTAAGAACAATGGGATGCCCTCCACAGGGCAAACGTTATAAAAGGCTCTGGAAACCCCTCCATTTTGTCTTCAGTCCTGCTTCTTACCTCTGAAGGAACTTTGCTACAAACTGAAGCTCTGAACAAATGACTGAATGACCCATCCAAGCTGTGGATGTACTCCAGAGATTTGACTTAAGCCAGCAGTTTATTCCATCACTGCTACAAGCCTGAACCAAGAACTTTGCCATTACTGGATGTAATTGATTCCTTTAACCAATTTTAACTCTCACCTTTCTTTCTTTCTTTCTTTCTTTCTTTCTTTCTTTCTTTCTTTCTTTCTTTCTTTCTTTCTTTCTTTCTTTCTTTCTTTCTTTCTTTCTTTCGCTTTTAGATACCAAAGGATTGGCATCAGCATGATTTTTGGGTAAGAACTAAGTTATATATTGACCTAGTCTTTGGGATCAGGAGTACCTATTATTTGATGAGACTGGTTGTAAAGAACCACTCATCTCTGAATCCAGTGTTTTTGGTGGTGATATAAGAACTGGAATGCCTGAGGAAACTGTCTTTATGTTTTCTTGTTAGCCACTGGGGTGAAACAGGAGTTTACTTTTGTGGCTGATTTGGTATATCTTCTAAAAGAATAACCACCAGTTTTGGGTTGTGTTTGCCCTATTTATCAGCAGTTTGTCGTGAATTAGGCATCCTCAGTTGTGACCCAATGAGGTACGGTTACAATGGAAAATATTGATCTGTCCTTTGTACCTCTGCAGTTGCACTATCATCTGCTGTAAGCACTTTGGTGCACTGAGTAATGGCTTTCTCCTAATGTTTTTGAAAGGGTTATGGTCAGGCTGTATGTCCATGATGCAACCATAAGTTTATATTGGTGAAATTTTTCTGTTCCAAAGGGTATTGCTAACAACTCTTTTTTTTTAATCGGAGCATAGCCCTTCTCTGTCACAGACAATGCTCTGCTTGTGAGCACAACAGGTTGTCCCTTCTGTAGCATGGTAGCCACTACACCCGACTCTAATGCGTCACATGGCAGCATCAGGGGTTGCTCTGAACTGTAATATTTCAAAATGGGAGCCTTCTGTGATGCTGTATATAAGAAAGGAGACCATTTATATCACTGTTGTAACAACTGTTACATTTTGTACAAGATTTATGGTAATTGTGTATCATATAATCCCATATATCAATACATATAATAATATATCAATGGAAAAGTTACAAGCAACCAAGTATGATTATCCTGGTTAAATCCACGTATCATCTTTGTATCTAAAATTATGAATATTGGCTATGCACCTGTATCTCAAACATGTGTTGTATTCCTGGGTGACACCCCCCGCCCCACCCAACAGATTTGCATCAGGACTAGACAGCTGTGTGTTGGTGACCCATGAAGGACACTCCACTCTCACAATGGGCCATAGAAGAAACTCATCCCACCCAGCTGGCTTTTCCTGTGGATGCTTCAGATAGCGAGGAGCCAATGGCCACCTCCTGTGACTCAGCAAACCATGTGAGGACATGTGACCTCATACTCCATCTTTTGCCAGTAATTTTCCATGCTCATGTGAGCCTGGACTCCACCTTGGGCCACTAACTTTCCATGCATATGGCAGAGGATATAAAAGACCGCTGAGATATCTCCATTTTGCCTCTTTCCTGCTCCAATTCGCTTGACTGAATTTACAACTAAAAGAAATATTTTGGACTATGGACTGAGGACCTACCAATCTTTTGGAAGTAATCAAAGAGACTTTTGCAAGCCAGCAGTCTATTCCATCACTGCTACGGACCTGATATAAGGACTTTGCAATCATTTGTTTATATGATCTGTTAACCATTTATAACTCTCTTCTTTTCCTTTATTAATAAATCTTTAGTTAATTTACTAAGGATTGGCTGGCAGCCTGATATTTGGGTAAGATTTGAGATACATATCGACCTGGGGGTGTCTGATCCTTTGGGCTTGGTAAGAACCTTACATATGCTAAATTAGGTTTTCAGTTACTCCTCACTATATTAGACCCATTTGTCTGGATGGGAGCCAAAGGCTAGAATGCCTAAAGGGGACTGTGTTTGGCTTCTGACTAACCAGTGTGGTACTGCAGAAGCTCTTTTGTTACTGGCTCAATTGCTCTCTATAAATACATCAGAGGGATAAATACCGCAGAGGGAGAGGAACTATTTAAGCTCAGTACCAATGTGGACACAAGAACAAATGGATATAAACTGGCCATCGGGAAGTTTAGACTTGAAATTAGATGAAGGTTTCTAACTATTAGAGGAGTGAAGTTCTGGAATAGCCTTCCAAGGGAAGCAGTGGGGGCAAAAGACCTATCTGGCTTCAAGATTAAACTCGATAAGTTTATGGAGGAGATGGTACGATGGGATAATATGATTTGGGCAATTAATTGATCTTTAAATATTCATGGTAAATAGGCCCAATGGCCTTTGATGGGATGTTAGATGGGGTGGGATCTGAGTTACTACAGAGAATTCTTTCAGGGGTATCTGGCTGGTGAATCTTGCCCACATGCTCAGGGGTCAGCTGATCGCCATATTTGGGTTGGGAAGGAATGTTCCTCCAGAGCAGATTGGAAGAGGCCCTGGGGGTTTTTCACCTTCCTCTGTAGAATGGGGCATGGGTCACTTGTTGGAGGATTCTTGAACCTTGAAGTCTTTAAACCATGATTTGAGGACTTCAATAGCTCAGACATAGGTCAGAGGTTTATTGCAGGAGTGGGTGGGTGAGATTCTGTGGCCTGCATTGTGCAGGAGGTCAGACTAGATGATCATAATGGTCCCTTCTGACCTTAATATCGATGAATCTATGAATCTAACTATAGAATAAACCAGTTTGGGGGGTTATCTCCCCTCTTTCTTGCAGTCTGCCCTGAGTGTGGCATTCTCAGTGTGGTCCATGCCAGGGTCCTGATCACACCTTCCCAATCTTTCTTATTTTCTGGAATGCTTGCTCATGTTCATCCACTCCCATCAGGTGTCTCGATGTATCAGTTGTCTCAGGATCTTGCAGTTTCCAGACAGATGGTTGCAAAACTTTGCTAAATAATTGGCCATTCCCAGGAATCTTTGGACTCCTTTAACATCACTGGGCCTTGCCATGTGTCTAATTGCCCTCACTTTCTCTGCATCTACTTTCAGTCCTTCAGAGGTCAACAAATGTCTAGTGTATGGCACCTTGGTTGCTTTCATCCTGAACTTATCTAAGGTCAGTGTAAGCATCTTTTCTCTGCATGGCTGTAAAAATTATAATTTGTAGTCATGAGCTCTTTGTGTTTGTTCTGAATCCTCACCCTCTCCCACTATCAGCACATCATCTACCCTTGTCTGGATTCACATCAGGCTCTCTGATGTTTGGGTCAATCTGCTCTGGAATACCTCTGGTGCCGACTGATTCCCATTGGCATCTATCTTCTTCTTAGTGTATGTGCAACATCCCTCAGGTAGCACATGACCAGGATTCATCACTGAATTTGGTCCGCTGGTTGGATCATTAGCTTTCCCGGGCCAGGTACTGACAGGGAGTGCAACATGAATGCTGATCCATTCCCCCTATTGGCATCCATAACTTCCATAATCATCAGTATCTCCCAAATGGAGTTGCAAAGGTTGTCTAGTAACTGGATTCGTCATCTAGTTCAACATTCCAGAATCCATTTTTTAACTCACATACTGTAAAAAGTCTCACTTCAGACAACTGGTTATTTGTCCTCAACGGTTTGATTTCAAAGCTTTGTTTAGTGGGTCTAACGGTCTCAGTTTTTTGGAGGGCTTTCTTACCACCACAAGATTGCTTATCCAGTCTGTGCTCTTCAATACGTGCTGTATGACTCCACAGTTATGTAGGCTGTGCGGTTTGTCTTTCAGTGGCTGTAGTAACGCAACAGATACTTTTCTTTTTGGCAATTTAACTGGCTTCACATCTCTATTTTATAAACAGTGTCTAGCTATCCGTCCCCCTGAAACACATCTCTACCCTCCTTCTATCATCTCCTGATCCCAGGTAATCCAAGGTGCCTTCAGTCACCCCACTGTCCACTTTCATTATGTTTTGGAATTGTATTTTTATCAGGTTTGTGGCTTGGGTAGCTTTGTAACCCAGAAATGGTACTGCTATCTCATCTGTGACTACAAAGTTCACTCTTTCTTTTTGTTCCTTGGATTTCTTAATTTAATTTTACAGTTCCCCATGGGCTTTAAAGTGATACGGTTTTACATTGTTAACAGCTGGTTAATCTCTTCCAACTGTACATCTAGATTCATCAGACTGATCAAGATAATGTTACAACTTGCACCACAACCTAATTGAAATCATATCACTTTCTTCCCAAGTAACACGGCTGCATACGACTGTTCTGGTGCTTACTAGGGTCGTCTTGCATTGTGTTTAGCAGCTGTTCAGTTACCTACATAATATCTTCATACTCACTGTTGCTCTCTTCAATTAGTGCGTGTGCCTTGGATTTGTTTTTCTTTTTGCTGGACAAACAGTTGGCTGCAAAATGACTATATTTGTCACAGATATGGCATTTTTTCCCCATAAGTTGCACACTCTCTTTTTATCTTACATGTTTTATTTCCCACAGTACTTGCATGTGTTTGTACAATTGTCATCTACTGATGTTGTTGTATCTGGTTTTGATTTCTCTCATGAAGTGCATGGATAGTTTCTGCTGACTGCCCTTCCAGGGTTCTCATCCTCTCTTTGGATAGCTCTGCAGCCCTGCGTATCTTCAAGCTTTTTCCCCAAAGTTAAATCAGCTTCTGTCAGCAACCACTCTCATACTTGCAAATGGCCTATCCCCCATGCTGTCTGGTCTCTTATGAATGCATTTTTTATTTCCAAAATTGCAGCTGGCTGTTAGCACTTTGAAATCGGCGCTGTACTCATCTATACTCTCCCCAGCTGCTCGATTCCAAGTAAAGAAATTATATCTTTCCACCACTTTCATTCTTCCTGGGGTTACAGTGAGTAACAAAACAGCCCATTATTGCTTCTAATGTGCACTGAGCCTGGGGATTTTCCAGGCACAGATTCTCACTTCTCTCTCTCCTCTTTATTTGCCATAGCAATATCTACAGAGAGTTTAAATTCCCTTTCCAGCTCTTCCATGCCTGAGCTAAATTCTTAGCTTGCAGGTTTAATGTCTCTGGAGGCTTCAGTCCCTCCATTTTCTGTTATCTACCTTGTCTTGTAAAGCAAACTCAGAGAAGTTCTCTGCTCTCTGCAGTGCAGCTCTGAATGGTCTCTCCTGCTGTCTAGGACTCAATTATCACTGCTACCATGTTTCATCCTTCACTGTGTCTGGATTTTCTCCTGTATAAGAGCTCACTCTGACACAGGGTTAATTAACAAACTCCAGCTTTATTGGGGCTGTTTACACAACATGGCTTCTTCAGCCTCCTGGCTTCTCAGATAGTTCCCCAAGAGGTGTCATTTCCAAACAGTTCCCCCAAGAAACAGTATGCTGCCTGAAAGTGGCTCCTAGAACTTTCATGTTGTTACAGTGTGGAGCTTATTGCAGGGTTAGGGCCTTAATACTGTCACCCGTCTGCTAAGCAGTAGCAGATTTTGAGGTCTTGCAGGTCAGTTTCCAATTTGAGGAGAAATCAATGTGGAATCTGAGTATATTCTTAGTGTAACATGTTTTATTTACATCTATTCACCAGTTCTGGAACAGAGGTGGTCACAAACTGCATGCAGGTAATCATGTCTTTCAGGGATCTCAGCCCAACACTGATGCCTGGGTTCCATGGAGCAACTCTGTCTTGAGAATTGACTCTAGTTTGCGAGAGCAAGGCAGACAGCAAACTCTCCTGGAACTGGTCTACATTAGAAAATTAGATTGATCCAGCTATGTCGCTCAATGGTGTAAAAAATCCACATTCTTGAGAAACATAGTTAATCTGACAAAATTCCCTGTGTAGACAGTGCTAGGCCAACAGAAGAATTCTTCTGTCAACCTAGCTACCACCTCTCAGGGAAGTGGATTATCTATACTGATGGGAGAACCCCTCCTATTGGAATAAGTTGTGTCTAAAATGAAGTGCTACAATGGCACAGCTGGGGCACTGCTGCTGTGCTGCTATAACATTTCATGTGTAGACAAGCCCTTGCTGTTTGCCACAGCCCTCCTTTAAAAAAATGCACTAGAAAACCAAGACAGTATTTCTTCCAAGATTACAAACTTGCTCGCATGCTAAGGAAAAGGATTAAGATGGTGTCCCATTGCCATCTGACAATTCCGGCCATGATAATCGGTATGCTATTTACCAATCAGGTGTTTCCATAGCTTCAGTGAAGCACATTTATGGATGCTACCATATGAATGTGCTGAAAATAGTAACAATTAACAGTTGGTCAGCTTTCCCAGCTCTTAATTAAAGGAGCAGTAGTGGTGAATCTTTAACCAAGACATCTTCCTTCACAAGTGTTACTCAGATGTTTGAGTTAAATGTTAAGAAAAACAAACCTAAAAAAAATTAAATACTCTTAATAAAAATCTTTTCCCTTGTCAATCCAGTTTATTTAATGGAATCTTTCATGTCATAAATTCTAATAGCCCTTCATGAAAAACAGGGCAGACAAGACTTGAATTTGTAACCTAAAGAAACAAGAAGGAAATAAAACACTTTTAATTAAAAAAAAACAAAACCTTCCAAGCCTCCTTTAAATATCACAAGGAAGCAAAAATTGGTACAACCCCCATCTCTTTTCTTTTAAAGATCACCTTTAACATAAAACGTTCTATAAACTTGATTTCAAAATTTGGGGTCAGAATACAAACCACTTACTCTCAGTGGAAAGCAGTTACAGAAATAGTCTTGCCACACTGGGTCTATTCCTGTGAGTAACTTCTTATCAGTATGAGTGAGGTGTTCACAACCTGGCCCTCTGCTTTTACGTTGTCAATAATTTAAAGGACTAGAGAGAGAATAACAGATGTACACGGAATGAAACCATGTCCACAGTTTATCAAAGCACTTAAGTATATGCTTAACTTTAAGGACAAGAGTAATTCATTTCTATTTAACAAAGCATGGGCTTAATTTTAAGCATGTGCTTATGTCCCGTGGACTTCAGTGGGACTTTAAGTGCTTTGCTGAATCACACTATTTTGTTCTGCATGCAGAACACAAGCATGTTATGCTCCAGAGATCTTAAAGGTGGATAAGAGCCACCGAGCAGCTTGGAGAAAGGAGAATTTCATCCTCACTGGGGAGAAAAGGCAACAGGTTACTGATGTAAGTATATATTTGAATCCATTAAGGTTTATGAATAAAGACCTCCTGTTTCCTCTGGGAGCTTTAAGTGACATTCTCCTCCAATATTTTGACAACTGTTTTATTTGAATTTCTTGTTCTTTTTTTATTTTTGTAGCCTGTTATGGTGAGCCAAACTAGCAGCAGAACTCCCTATGGCTTTTTTACAGCTAGTTTCCCAAATGGCCTGAAAGGCACCATAACACATTATGCAAAGATCCAGTATAGCAGGTTGATGCACCTGGGGGTATTTCAGGTGAGAACATTAAGTTGTTTACCAGGGCATGGGTAGTGTATCCCCAGGCTGATATCATGAAGTGCTAAATTCTTGGAGAGTTTAATCTGCATTCTTCAACCTTACAGTTATACTTATAGCAGCCGTCTCACTTTCAAATGCATGCTGCTAACCAGATGGCCTCAGAAAAACAACTAACTGAAGTCTGAGCACATGTAATTCTTAATCTCTTTATGCAATGCACTTTCTTGAGTTTACATCAGGATGAAGCCCAATCTAGTAATCAGGGCATGAGATGGGTAGTTGGTTCTATTCCCAACACTGCCACTGATGTGTGTGACAGCGGCAAGCCACTGAGCTGCTCCATGCCTCAGTTTCCCCATCTGTAAAGTCAGGATCACACCCACCTTTCAAAATACAATATTCTCACTCGAAAGGATGAATATTGGTGCCAAAAATTGTAACAAAACATTGTCAGTTTTTCTGCATAGTTATGTGTACTATGATTTCACTGATGAAGACTTTTGTAGCCCAGAAGAAACATGAGCAGGGTTCACCTTTTAGCAGAAGGGAATTATATGATTGATGAAAAAGAGCAATTGTATGATCACGTTATCTAGTTCTTCTGTGTGTCCTTTGTGGAAGGAAGTGATGGCCATCCTGGTGCTATCCGGCTATCACACAAGGAGAGGGTTTGCCATAGCTATGTGCGACGAGGCTATGAAAATACACAATGATATTTTCCCCCTCAAATTTGTGCATCACTGTCCCGTTTATAAATGATCAAAGAGCCACCGTTTTTAATAAATACTTGAAACGTGAACAAAATGGGAGGTGGGGGTACTATTGGATAAGCACGTGCCCTTAATGACTGACATCTGATAAACCTCCGCACTGTGTCACGGGGGAGTGTTTGTGCTGCTGTTGATGGGACATGATATGTAGTTGCCTGTAATGGTTCTAAAATCCTTGGCAGATTAATATGGAGTTAGAGCCGATGGCAAGCACTAATTACAAATTCAATCCCACATCCTTTCCTCAATGTGTCTGAACTACGGTAGCATCCAAAGTACAAGAGACAGCCCCTCGATGTTTTGCAAGTGAAAGTCACTTTTGTATAGGATACTAATCAAGCTTAGGAAATAGTTGTTTTTTCTAAGAACCTTTTGAGGGAAAACAGTTTAATTTAAATTGAGGCTTGACAGCTAGCACTGAGAAATAGGGCCTGATTCTCCACAGCCTTGCAACTTGCTTGCCTTGCTCTCCGCTCACTTTGCACATGTGTGACTGAACCCCCACAAGGGGCAAGGCAGTAGAGAATCAGGCCTGTAGCCTTCTGTTTACCCTGTCTTAACAGAATTGGATCGGGGCCTGATTCTGGTTCTCACACTGGTTTCACTTCAGTGTAACTCCTTTTGCTTCAATGAAGTCACTCCTGATTTATACCACTGTACATGAGTTTTGCTTTAATTGTGACCTAAAGCTTTCCTTCTTCCTGAACAGCTGTCCTACCGGTAACATGTGACTTACTCCATACTTAGATGTACAGCCATTCAGTCTCCGAGGCACCATAGCACATAACTTTGTCTAAACAGATTGGATGGAAATCCAGGATCTCCCAGACCAGCTGTGCTTGAGTTTGCTAAACCAAACCTGAACTTTGAATTCATTTAAGCAGATATCTGCACAAGGATGTTGTGATATGACCCGATTGTACAGCCATGAGGAAATAGCTGTCCCAGAGGAGCCTGTCTTCCTAGAATCTGTCCTCAGCATGATGGTAGGGGGAAGCATTCTGCACAAGCTATGAAGAAGGAAAGTTCCCTTCAATCTAGCACCTCGGAGCTTCAGCCATGGACAAGGACCCCATTTGCTAGGTGCTGTACAAACACAAAGCAAAAATACTTGTCTGTCTATTTGTTCTGAGAGGCACCTAATCCTTTTTGGGTTCAGTACAAATAATAAATACCAATCATGTATCTTTCAGACCACGGAGTCACTTTCCTGACCATCTTCACATGGTAAAGGCTATGTTTCCACAAGATGTGACTCAGCGGCCAGCACAGGGCATCAGGACAGCCGGGAAACTGGCCATGGCTTGAGGCAGAGCAGAGACAGGCATGGACTGCAGGATTGGAGTAGTCTGTCAGAGCTCCCAGGTAGCAGGGAGCATCCCAATAAGGTAGCAATGTTGAGCAGACTGGAGTAGCTGCCTTGGCATCAGCTGGTCAGACCCTTGCCAGTGTACTGGCAGGCCCCTTAGGATTCGCAGGAAATTCTCTCAGATGACTCAGGCTCAGGGCTGACTCAAGATCAGAACACTCATCACAGGGAGCAACGATGTGCCCAGTCAGATGGGTAGGTGAGTTTGTGCACACTTGACCTTTTTAGTCCAATCTAATCTATGTAGGAGTTGTGGTAAGTGGGCTTTCTTCAGTAGGTGCCACTTAGGAGTAAAAATAACCTATTGTTTGTCTGAAAGAGATGGCAAAACTCAGTGGGTGGCCTCAGGGGTAAGGCCTTCTGTTTAAATTTGCACAGGCATGCTCCCTAAACGTACGTGCCTTCCAAACGGATCCTGCTTGCTCTGTTTGACGTGGCTTTACTTGAATTGTTCATTCAAGCAGGGTTTAGTCCAGGGGTTGGCAGCCTTTCAAAGAAGAGGAGCCATTTTTTGGTTTTGTCTTTGACCAAAATATTTCAAGAGCTGCATCACAGGCAAAGTGTTGGGGTGCAGGAGGGGGTATGGGCTCTGGGAGGGAGTTGGGGTGCAAGAGGGAGATCCGGGCTGGTGCAGAGTGTTGGGGTGCAAGAGAGGATGAGAGGTGTGGGATCTGGGAGGGAGTTTGGTGCAGGAGGGGGCTCTGGGCTGAGGTAGGGGATTGGGTTGCAGGAGTGGGTGCGGGGTCTGGGAGGGAATTTGGGTGCAGGAGGGGGCTCTGAGCTGAGGTAGGGGATTCGGGTGCAGGAGCGGGTGTGGGTTCTGACCTAGGGCAGATGTTCTGACCGGCCAATGTGAGCTGCAGGGGTGGTGCTTGCGGGCACAGGCATCACATGGAGACCTGCTGCCCCCCTTCCCCCAAGGGGTGCACAGAGATGTGCCCACATCCGCTTCTCAGAGCAATGTGGGGCCAGAGCCCTGCTGCATCACCGGCCGGGAGCCACCTGTGGTAAGCACCACCCAGCCAGAGCCTGCACCTCGCACCCCCTCTTGCACCCCAACCCCCTGCCCCAGGTCAGAACCCCCTCCTGCACCCAAACTCCCTCCCAGACCCTGCACTCCCTCCTGCAACGCAATCCTCTGCCCCATCCCAGAGCCCCAGCTTTGTGCAAACAAAGGGACTGCAAATCTGCCTGGTCCTTACGCAGGGGAATATCCTTTACCCCTATTCTACCCCCATTTCATACTCACATAATAGCCAGGCCAGATCTAAGTCTAAGTTATCAAAACCATGGAACATTAAAGATCCATGTGTACTAGCGCTAGCAAACACAGTCATAATAGAAACAATTTATTCACCTCTGCTCTACTAATATATATTTATTCAGATAACAAATAGTGTTCCTGAAAGCGAATTTCAAACAGGACTCCTATCTGAGTCCAAGGAAATAGAAGAACCTGCCAAATCTGTCCATAAGAATGCTAACAATCTCATATGTGCAGTTGTTAAGAGCCATTGTAATCTCACAAAAGGGTAATGGTGTAGGAGTAGGGGACTTTACTGTGAGTCATTGATAAAGGTCTACATCAATAGAAAATCGAAGATCTAAACAAAGTGTTTAAAGAACTGGAAGAAGATAGTCACTGTAACATAGAATTGGTTACTCAGAAATGGAGGGAAACACAGAGCTGAGGGAAACTGTCATGTCTGGATCTGGTCAGACTGCACAAATGGTGTTAATGAACATTCGGTTCGATCATGTTCATCCCCTTGTTTATCTGCCATTTGTGGACATTGGCATGAACAGGCATTTGTTTGCACTAATGTTTTTGGGATGCAGTCCATTATACGAATAGCCATGTTTGCATGGGAACAGTGTATTTGCGACTCTCTAGTCCTCATTAACTGCTCATTATTTTATTGTTTAAAAACTTTCAGTCATCCCACCAGGAAGCAGAAACAACATTTGATATGTATCAAGTGCCCAATCACACAACAGTAAAATAAGGAACAGGAAATACTGATGTGAACACTCTGGAAATAACCAATAGAGTGAAAACAGTTCATCCAAACTATTCAGCTGGTGTTAACTAATCAGTTCATAAGCAGAAAATAGCACTGAATGATATTTATGCACATGATATTTATGCAAGGAACAATTTGACCAGCTGTAGTATCTTCCATACTTCTGTACATCAGTGACCGAGATGCAATTCCATTTGAACCCTTTCCACAAGTTTCCAGAACTATAAAACGAAAGCATTGGAAGGAATCCAGTGGGCAAACCCCCTAGATTATCTGATCATATTGTGAATGAGGACAAGAAAACAAACTTTCTTTCTGCCTTGTCTCAGTTTCGTCTCAGTTTAACTTGGGGTTCACTACTATGTGACCATCATAGATGGGCCTGGAAGGGATTCCCAGACCGTGCAAGGATCAGCTGGTGTACACTACAGTGGAAAAGTCTGAAAGAGAATCAAACTCAGCCAGAGTAAATAACGAGCATGTTGTTCTGTACTGTATCAGAGTGAAACAGCATGTGCTTAAATAGTAATCTGTCATGTTTCCTCTGATATTCATTGACTGTGAGTGTGTTTGTTACTTGTGGTTTTAGTGATGCCTGTTTCATCACTCTGAGTACCTGCCATACATTAAAAAGACAATAATTGACACAAACAGTTGGGCTCTCCCAAGAATCATTGAACTATCCCATTCTAACTTTTTCTTTCTGTAGCCTGTGTTTCCATTAGTGAAAGCAGGGCAAAGAAGTACACTTTGCATGTCGTACAGAAAGGGATGGCATTTGAGAGAGGTCTTAGCCCCTGAAGGATATTGGTCCGGTCTTGAACCTTAGAAAGCTGTCTTCTGTACAAACCACTTTCACCCTTGCAGTGGACAATTCAATTGTGCAAGAGGAGTGATCTTCATTCCAAAACTTTAGGTGGTGGAACTGACTTTACAATACTACCAAAAGTCTGCCAAGTAGTCTTTCTTATATACTAGCTATCTCCTAGTATATCTCCACTTATCTACCCAGTATTTAGGCACCTAACTCCCATTGAAATAAATGGAGTTAAGTGCCTAAATATTTTTGTGAATCCCACTCTGCCCTCTCCCCTTGATGGAGAGAACAGAGGGCTTTCAATATGCCTAGGAGGTTGACAAATCCTGGCTGTGATGGTCCTTAGCTGTCAGGACCAGTGAATTACAGCAGGGCCATCAGAAACCTCTGTTCTCTTAAGCCTGTTCATAGGTATGTGGCAATATGGCCCAGGATCAGAGATCTGCTGTTGAATGTAATCATTGCTGACTGTCCTCCTGTGGTTTTGCAGTTCGTTGGGATTGTATATTTCATTATATCGACTAGGAGTGAATATTTATAGTGTCTTGCTTTGCCTTGTTGCTCCGTCCTGATTAATATGTAGTGCTCATGAAACAAAATAGTCCTCTGGGGCCTGCTTCATCCCTTAATGATTCTCTCCTTGCAAAATGTCAAAGCACTGAAGTGCTGAAGGAAGGCTACCGGAAACCCGTTGTAAAACTTTTGCCATCTGCCTCCAGGGGAGGTTGGGATAGTTTCCAGTGGGGTTCACGCCCTTCTCTGCCAGAGATGAATTATAAAAATACTTCTGAAGAGCAATTGTTTTGCTTTTGCAATAGATCAAATGACACCAAATAAATAACAGATGCTATTGCAAAAAGTGTTCTGGGTAAAGCAATTGTACTTTCCCCACCTTGCAAGGCTTTCATCCCTCTTCAGAATAGAAAGCAGAGCAATGTGCTGTCAACAAACACCATTGGCCAGATTCTCAGCTGGTGTAATTCATTGTAGCTCCATTGATTCCACTGGAGTTAATAGAGCTGCGCTGCTTGACACCCGCTGAGCATCTGACCTAATATATTTTCCAGAAATAAAGTCTAAAACAATTGTAGCGATGTGTCCCTTCACATAATTTTGTAACCTATTTCCCGGATGATGATTCTGAGGCAGCATTTTTGTTTAAATGGGAAAACAGTAAATGGTTTTTGTAAGCAACATAATGAGCAACCGATAAACTATCACAAGCAAGCATCTAGCTTAATTGATGCTAGATGTAAATGTTTTTTTTTATAAAAATGCTCCTCAGTTAGTCCAGGGATATTTTAAATGAATTTTTACTTTCTTCATCTTTTCCCTCTTGAATAATAGAAGTGCTTAGCACTTCTATAGGATATTTTTATACAAAGCTATCAAAGCATGAATTAAGTTTCACATTACCCCTGTGATCTAGTATTACAAATGAGTAAGCTGAAGCTAAGAGAACTAAAAAACTCCCCAAATGTCAACAGCAAATATCTTGCAGAGATGGGAATTGAACCCAGGAGTCCTAATTCCCAGTCCTATACGCCAACTGCTGTAAAATACAACACTATGCTCTTCATTTGTGTCAAGCCCAATGGAAGTAGTATATAATTATACACACCAGAAACACAAGCTTGTGCTGACTTAAATTAACGGTAATGCTTTTAATAATATAGGACCTTCTTCATTTCCTGGGAAATGTCCTATATCTCTAAAACCGTGCTCAGTAGCTCAATATCCCTGAAAAACACCACAGTGAAAATGTCATACAGGTGTCTGTTCTTAGTGCACATTGGAATGGTTTATTTTTCCGATCATTTTATTATGTTTGACAAAAGTAGTATGACTATATTTGAGATGTTACTAATAATTCCTAGAAGTTTGGCAGGTGTTTAGTATTGGAATATGAAGTCTGAAGGCTAATTCTCAGCACCCAGAAGGTCATATCAAGACCCATGACAACTCCTTCTAAATAATTAGGTGGCATTCCTGAACAAGACTTATCCATGCAGATCCTTCCTAGGACTCTAAGTGGGCAAATTCCTCTGCACAGTTAGGGTTATGGGGCCAGTAAGAATTCAGGAAAGACTATTCTTATTCTCTAAGAGGAAGGGTTTGAGCCTTACAACACCTATTGGAGCTAATAGTAGTTGGAGATTCTCAGTTATTCTGTTGTCCTTTGGCCCGAGAGGTTAGCCAATATTTGAGGTCTTGCTGGGTTGTTTCCTTTAGGAGGAGAAATTGTTTATGAGTCAGGTATTTCTTTGGCACAATACTGTTTATTTACAAAAGGCTTGTCTATAGTTACTGGAGGATCAATGCTGTGGCGATCAATGCATCAGCTGTTGATTTAGCTAAATTGACCATTGATCGCTCTCCCATCAACTCCTGTGCTCCACCTGATCGAGAAGAGTAAGGGGAGTTGACGGGAGAGCATCTCCCATTGACGTCGCATAGTGTGGACCCCTCGGTTAGTAGATCTAAGCTACGTCGATTTGAGTTACGTTATTCATGTAACTCAAATTGTGTAGCTTAGATTGACTTTTCCCTTTAGTGCAGACAAGGCCTAAGTATGTACACAAAGTCCCGTTTCCCTGAACACAGTAGGAGCAAACAACAGGAGGCAGTTTCCTTGTTCACAATTTCCAACCCTGTTTTTCCAGACAGCACTCTGTCCAAATGATGCTTCCTCAGCATTCAGAGCCAGGCTACCTGTGTTTCTCTCACTTTCTCCAGGCCTTGGGCAGTGGCTTCTACTATTTCAACTATAACTAAGGAAAGGGTCATTTCATTGCTCCCTCATTTAGCCTGAAAGAAGAGTGATACTCTGCCCATCACTTCGGAATGGTTCTTGATTGCTCATAGATCAAAAACATGCTTGCTGACAGCTGTCAATACCTTCTAGACAACAATGAGAATTTTGGAATTGTGTCTTTTGGGGGAAAATATAGTGTCTAGCAGAGAGCAAGGTTGCTCCAGTAGTTAGGGCACTAACCTAGAACTTAGGGTACTTGAATTCAATTTCCTCTTCTGCCACAGATTTCCTATGTAACCTTGAGCAAGTTACTTGGGCCTAGATCCTCAAAAGCATTTAGGCTCCCAACTTCCTTGAGGAGCTGGACCTTAACCTTTCTGTGCCTCAGTTCCTCATCTGTAAAATGGAGACAATAGCACTGCCCTACGACCTCAGAATCTTTAAAGGATTTAATGTGCCCATACTGTATGGTGATGGGGCAGTATAATAGATGGATAACACTATAAACTGTTCAGGATCTTCAAAGCACTTCAGAAACACTAATTCATCATGACAACACCCTGAGGGTGGTAGGTGGGGCACAAGGGAGCCTGGTATGGCTTCCTGGTTTAGAGACTGGTTTTATTTTGTCCCAGATTCTAGAACAGATTAAAGCAGCATTGGAGCTGGTCTAATCTATACTTACTGGCTATGGACCTCAAGGCGCCATCTACCTGTTGGGGATTGCTGGAGTACAATAGGTTTTTGCCCATGCCTCTCCTGTCCCTGATGTGTTCCATGTGCTATATTCAGACCTCACCTCTCTCTGGCTGGCCGTGCCTTTCTCTTTTTGTCACTGTACTGATGTTGATGAGTCACTGCCTGCAGTCCTGCTAAGCATAAATTTTGTTTTCAGTTCATTTTTGTTAACACTCCAAAAGGTCTTTGTGAACAGGTACCAATAAGTTACACATTATTAATGTGATTACTTTTATTGCATGTTCCAATTTCCAGGTTTATTTTAATTATGCACATTATGAGAGCGCCATGTTGGCATAACAATGAAAAATACGCTGATCTGCATGACATTTCATTTACAGATTGACAGGAGATGCCTATGATGATGACTAATTCCATGATAGAATCATGTCACTTATTGCTACCCATAAATGAAATGTCCTATGCAGCCACCTAGTCTTCATTCGTTCATTCTAATTACTGCCCTTGGACAAATGCTTCCGACGTTGGTTCTAGCCTTTAGTGCATGATGTCCTTTTGCAGAAGTAGATAATATTTTATCTTAAATTAATATAAATTAGTGTATGTCTTTATATCCCTTCTTCCAACATATGAATCCATATATATTGATAAGTTTCTTGCACTTTGTGTATTGTTTTCCATTGAGTTCATTTCAGAATGGCTTGTAATCACAGAGTGTTCAATAATTTAATCCAGACTTTTTCTTTCTGGCTGATTTACTAATGTTCCTATTCTATGCACAAAGGCTAGATTAAAGTAACATAAATCTCCCAATGATGAGAAAATGTGATCATTTATTACATGGACAATCAGTTTATTTAAAAACATAATTAGTTTGTACATCAAGAAACCTTTCCTCAGGTGTGATAAACTGCAAATAATTACTGAACCTCCACCAGTGAAATTAAAAGTCTCACAAGGCTGTTACTAGGAATTTGTGATTTGACAGAGAAAAGGGTTTCAGTTCCAGGCTGTATTTATACAAAATTGATTTTTTTTTCCTTTTTGCTACATTAAGACTGAGTGGGGGAAATAGATTGGCTGGTAGCAGTGAAAAGCATCCAGAGCGTACCCATTCTTTTCAACACGAAGAATCAAGGACCCAGTCCTCTTCCCATTAAAATCAAAGGCGATCTTCCTGGGGAACTCAATGGGAGCTGGAGCCAATCTTCAGACACAGTTTAATTGCACTGTCTAGAGGAAAGCTGTAATAATAGAAATGGGATGAAATTCAATAGTGCAAAGTCAAGGTCATGCACTTGGGGACTAACAACAAGAAATTTTGCTATAAGCTGGGGACATATCTGTTAGAAGTGACAGAGGAAGAGAAAGACCTGCGTGTACTGTTCGATCATAGGATGACTGTGAGTAAGGATATGCTTTAGTCACAGATTCTGTGACTTTAATGGACCTCTGTGACTTTTTTGGCTTCGTCCCACCACAGTGGTGGGGCTGGAGCAGCTGTCAGACCCTCCCCAGGAACAGCAGCAGGACTGGAGCAGTGGCTAGCAGTCAGGCCCTGGGGCTGGAGCAGCCCCCAGAGTTGGGTCAGTCCCAGGGGCTGGAGCAGTGACCAGAGATCAGCCCCCACTGCCGGAGCAGCAGCAGGGCTGTCAGCTAGTGTTCCCTATCAAGTGCCAAGCACTTCAGGTGCCCCTCCCCCCGTTGTCGCACTGCTCCTGCCCTCTGCCTTGGAGCCCCTGGCCAGCTGTTCCCTGGAGCTCCTGCTTGCTGTGCAGAGTGGGGAGAAGACAGGGGGTACTGATGTGAGGGTGTCCCCCTCTCCTCTGCCCAGGTACCCCATTTCCACAGAGCCGGGGAAAGGGACAACAGGGCTCAGGAGTGGGATGGAACTGCTGGAGGATGCTGCTGTGTCTGAACATATTATCTTGATATTGGTGCACATAACAAAATTCATTCTGCACATGGATGGAAAAAATTAGAGGGAACATTGCTGTCAGCCCCCGGTGGGTTTCCCACTGTTAGTCCCCCAGCCCATGGTATTTTTAATAAAAGTTGCAAACAGGTTGTGGGTTTACTAAAAATACTTGTGACAAAATCTTAACCTTAGCTATGAGCCACCAACGTGATGTGGCTGTGAAAAAGGCTAATGCACTCCTAGGATGCACTAGGCAAGATGTTTCCAATAGAGATAGGGAAATGTTATTACCATTATACAAGCCACTGGTGAGACCTCATTGGAATACTGTGTGCAGTTCTCGTCTCTAATGTTTAAGAAAGATGGAAATTGGAACAGGTACAGAGAAGGGCTACCAAGATGACCAGAGAAATGGAGAACCTATATTATGAGAGGAGACTTAAGGAGCTTGGTTTGTTTAGCTTAGCAAAATGAAGGCTGGGGGAAGATACAATTGCTCTCTATAAATACATCACAGGGATAAACACCAGAAGAGTTATTTAAGGAAGGGCCAATGTTAGCAGAAGAACAAATGGATATAAACAGGCCATCAATAAGTTTAAGTTTGAAATTAGACAAAGGTTTCTAAACATCAGAGAAGTGAAGTTCTGGAACATCTTTTCAAAAGGAGTAGTGGAGGCAAAAAACCTAACTTGTTTCAAGACTGAGCTTGATAAGTTTAGGGAGGGGCTGATATGATGAGACTGGCTACAACGGCATATGGCCCATCCATGACTGCTAGTAGCAAATATCCCCAATAGCCAGAGATGGGACACTAGCTGGGGACAGCTCTGAGTTACTACAGAGAATTTTTCCCTGGTGCCTGGTGGGTCTTGCCCACATGCTCTAGGTCTAACTGATCACCATATTTCAAGTTGGGGAAGAAATTTTCTCCCAGGTCAGATTGGCAGAGACCTGGGCATGGGACACTTGTTGGTTTCACCTAGAGTAAATGGTGGATTCTCTGTAACTTATAGTCTTTAAATGAAGATTTGAGGACTTCAGTAACTCAGACGTAGGTTATGGGTCTCTTACAGGAGTGGGTGGGTGAGGTTCTTTGGCCTGCAATGTGCAGGAGGTCAGACTAGATGATCATGATGGTCACTTCTGGAATTAATCTGAGTCTTGTAACCCAGTCTGCTATTTTGATTAAATATTATCTTTTTCTTCCAGCTTTATTAGTAGAGATGAATTAACCTTTGTTCAAGGTTGGATTTATATTTCCCAATCTCTGTTTAGATAAACCATGAGTCAAAGGGTTGGAGCAATAGGATAAGAGGCAGGACTCTAGACCAGTGATTCTCAGTATTTTCCATACTGGAATCTCTTTTTCCACGATGGCACTCTACCTGGAAATTCCCCTCCCAGTTAGCAGGGGGTAGGGTGGTCATGACCCACTGGTTGGGAAGCCCCTGCTTTAGAGTTCTATTCTCAGTTCTGTCATGAACTGGCTGTGACCTTGGTCTCTGTGTTGGGTCACCCAACTGTAAAATGAGAATAATATTTACCCACTTGAAAGGTGTGTTGTGAGGATTTAGTCCCTTGTGAATGTTTGACGTGCTCTAATGTCCTTGCCAATTGGGAAGGCATCATTATTCAAATAAATTGTTTTGCATCAGTTCTTAAATTCTTAGATCTCTTGTAGTGTCCATGCTTAGCCTCGCTGCAGCAAAGCAACAGTGAAATTCACTTTCCAGTCATGTAATATACATGCAGGTTCTCAGTTCACCAGCCACTTTGTTTGTGCTCTCTTGATAAGCCTACATTGCTGGTCACTCACTTACTGGAAGTTACTGGTAGAGCTAGACTGTACATCACAAATGAACAGCATAGGTAGAATATCTACAGGGATGAAGACATTTATTTGCAGTTGTTTCAGACACCTCAATTCCACACACTGCTCTTAAATACCGTAGATTCAACTATCAGCAGAGAAATGTTCTTATCAAGAATAATCAGTCATTCAAGCACTCTGCTCTTACCTTTGGCATTTATTCTATTCTTAATTACCATGCTGTCAGCTTTGCCCTTGTAGGATAAATTGCACTGCCCATGATACACTTATAAAACATCTAACCATAAAAGCCCTGATAGACAGACTTAAGTACAACAAAAGAAGGGGAAGGAAGAGAGGAAGGAGCTGATGTTGGAAAGATCTTTTGCCTCTCACAGCCTTTTTGTGAACTGATGTTCTGTGCTTTCTAGTCCAGCAGACATTTCTTTGTGTGATATAGCAACAAACAAGATTTATTCAGCTCTCAGGGGCAGTATTTGGGGCCTGATCCAAAGCCCGCTGAAGTCAGTGGAAAGGCTTCCTTTAAATTCAGTTGCCTTTGGATCAGGTCATAGAATATCAGGGTTGGAAGGGACCTCAGAAGGGCATCTAATCCAACCCCCTGCTCAAAGCAGGACCAATTCCCAATTTTTGCCCCAGATCCCTAAATGGCCCCCTCAAGGATTGAACTCACAACCCTGGGTTTAGCAGGCCAATGCTCAAACCACTGAGCTCTCCCTTCCCCTACTGTCTCAGCAAAATCCAGCCATTTATCAACTCTTACAGTTGGGTTGATTGAGGAACAAAGAGGTCAAGTGACTAGCTGGACATGACTGATGATTGAGCGGTTCATTCCAGTTTTAACTTAGGACCATTCTGATCATCCTATCTAGGTATCTAGGTCAATGCCTACCTACCCAGGCATTTACAAAGCATCCATCATCATGGTATCTGAACACTAACACAGTCACTTAAACAGACAGTCCATCTGAACATGTGTTCTCCATTCCTTCCTTGTATATTCTGATTGGGGAAGGAGTTCTCTTTCTTCCTCCTTCTCTCAAGGGAAGGGAAAGCAAATTATTTTGGGATTGCTGTAGAGGAGCATCTCATTCTGCACATAATTATTGTAACCACTAGCTCACTGGCTGGGTAATACAAAAATCAGCAACATAGATTGTGTCCTAGGTCTTAAAAATATATTGTTTTGTTTAGTATAAATACAACGCAACAGCAGTAAATCTCTGTGCTCTCACTTATGGATGTAGAATCTTATTTACCATTTGTTTGTGGCTAGACTGTTTAGAATAACTGAACACAGAGTTATTCTTACCAAATAGGTATTTTATTTGCAGTCATCTCAGAAAACATTTTAAATCTGTTCTATTCTCAAATGTTATGTTTCAAACGTGTATTGGTCAGATCTGGCAAAGAGAGGGAATCTTCTCTAGTCTTAGCAATCCCTAGCTTTATAGCCTGACATAACCTTTTCTCAAGGTTCTTCTCTGGGAGGGCAACACCTATCTCAAGAGAATTGTTAGAAATCAGCATGCAAAAAGGTTACTGAAAACACGATAAATAAGCTAGGGCTGACTTCCAGTGAGACACAACTCAGTAAAGAATCAGCCTTAGAATATAGGAGAAAATTGTATGGTGGAGGTGGGATTTGGATTTTTCTTCTAAAATGTAACATCTTACCTACAATCACTTACCACCTTATTATTAAAAAGATAATAGAGATAATGCACAGAAGAAGTCATTCTATAGCAATTATCTCAAAATAGAGTGCTGGCCTTGGGGTCTATTGTAAGTTCCCAGTAAACTACATATGATGGTGGTCTCTAACTGTTTTTAAATAATTATTTTATTCACTTACTGTACTCTTCATCCATTTTTTTTCTTGTATGTCTTGACTTTGCTCTAGAAATACACCTGGGGGATATAATTTATGTAATCTACCCATTTATCTTCCAACTAATATTTGCCTTGGTTGCAATTTGTAAATGAATCTAGCTGAAGGCATATAATTATGTGGATAATGAGAGGAAGACAATAAAAAAAGTTGGTTTTATTTTTGTCAGTTAGACTTGATATTGAGTATCACACCTGAAAAAAAAGTCTTCCACCCTTACTCATTCTGACTCCAAAGTACCTTGATTACTTGGGGCAGCACCTGGCTCCTGGAGCAGTCCCCTTGAAGAGAATAATGCCCAGTCATGCTCCTGTCTCTTCTCGCCACTAATTGGTGCATAATGCCCTACAACTTCAAAATGGAAAGAAGTGGATAGAAGGACATTTCGACTGGAATGACAACAAAAATATACATATTCCTAATTTTGGAAAATTCAGTGTTGAAGAGTAGGGAAATCTGGAGCTGTTGCAATTTTTAGAAGCAGGTCAAGCCTCCTTAGGACTCATTGAAATGGTGCAGCCTCAGTAGATAAGTGACAAACTGGGTTCCCAGTGTTCTTTGAGGGAGTGTGTGATTCAGATGACTGACCATTCTGCTGACGATTTGGTAGGTCAAAAGAACTGTCTTTTGTCCTCATCCGTCAGTCAGTGGAACCTAAAGGCACAATTCCTGGGAAAGTTGTGACAAGGCTACTGTTGTGGAACATAGGAATTGCCATTCCGGATCAGACCCAAGGCCCATCCAGTCCAGTATCCTGTCTCTGAGAGTAGTCAGTACTAGACGTTTAGTGGAAGGTATAAGCACTCTGCAATACCCAGATGTGGAGTAATCTGCCCCCCCTCCCCATATTAGGTTTTATCCTGGTCTCTAATAGTGATTGGCCTTGAAGCATAAGGTTTAATATCCCCTGCAAAATTTTTGTCATTGATCCTGATAACTTAGAATATGCCTAATGGACACATAAATGTCCACTCCCTCTTGAACTCTTGTTAAGTTCTTGGTCTCAACCACTTCCTGTGTTCCAGTGGCAATAAGTTCCACAGTCTAATTATAAGTCGCTTGAAAAAAACATTTCCTTTTATTGGTTTCAGATTCCCCACTTTTTAATTTCATTGACCGTCCCTTTGTTCTTGTGTTACAAGATGGATGGAGAACAAAAGTTCCTAATCTGACAGCTCTAGACCACTGGTTCCCAAACTTGTTCCGCCGCTTGTGCGGGGAAAGCCCCTGGCGGGCTGGGCCGGTTTGTTTACCTGCTGCGTCTGCAGGTTCAACCAATCATGGCTCCCAGTGGCCGCAGTTTGCTGCTCCAGGCCAATGGGAGCTGCTGGAAGCAGTGGCCAGTACGTCCGTCAGCCCGCGCCACTTCCAGCAGCCCCCATTGGCCTGGAGCAGCGAACCGCGGCCACTGGGAGCTGCAATTGGCCAAACCTGCGGACGCGGCAGGTAAACAAACCCGCCCGGCCCGCCAGGGGCTTTCCCTGCACAAGTGGTGGCACAAGTTTGGGAACCGCTGCTCTAGACCATTCATTTTCTGTACTTTTATCATGTTCCCTCTTGTTTGTCTCCTTGTCTAAGGATTTCCATAAATATTCACTGAGTAGTTTGTATGAATAATTTTCAGAATAATTTTGGGGGCGTTTTACATGGCCTATTATTGTTTAGAATTTATACTGCAGTAGCACCTAATGGCTGCATTCAGGGTGGGGCCCTATTGTGTTAGGTGCTGTACCCCCACAATGAAAGGCAGTCCCTGCCTCAAAGAGTTTACATACTAAGTTATGAGAGACAGCAGAGGGATACAAGGAACAGACTGGGGAGCACAAGGCAACAGTGAGACAGTTGTGATTAGTGCAGCAAGCTGTGGTCACCGCACACCAGTTGCCCAGCTAGTATATACAAAGACTGTGGGGAATCTTGCAGCTGTGTCTCTTGCCGTCATTCCTCTGCCTTATTTTCAGCGTCAGAGGTTTTCCATGAAGATCCAGTGGGTCTCGTGGATAGCACATTCAGTGTCATGGCATGCAGTATATAAACATCATTGCAAGAGGACATGACACAGGCTACACATGATACAATACATACTGTGCTGTGATGCTTCAGTTTGCCTGATCTCTCGGGTTTATTTTCTCTCTCACTCAGGTTCAAAGTATGGCACTTGAATAGCCAGGATTATAAGGCACCTGTCACTGAATATGTGCTTTGTTCAGCACAGTGATTATCTGATTTCTGTCTAGCACAGTTCACTGGCATGGTAGTTAGGCTGAAGGAAGACCTACTGTACCTTGACAGTGGGACCATCTGGTGTTCATTCTTGTAATTAGTGTCAAACCCACACAGTCCTGCTGCTGCAAATATATATTTTAATACATCACAGGGCATGTTCACTAGTTTATTGTGAGTCTTATGTCATTTGAAACCTATATTCTGGGCATCAGAAATAATCAGTGTTATATATAATGTGTGTATGTGTGTACACACAGAGTACGTGGGTAGGTATAGATATATATATATATAATTACACAGATGTACTCTTGAAAACTGGAAATCATAGATGATTGTCAAAGAAGGTCGATTTTTCATCCTAACAGCTAGAGAGTGTCTTTATATCTGTAACTCTTTTGCCAGTTCTTTTCAGGAACTGCATCTGGGTAAAAAGGAATTAAAGACATTCAGACTGTGAAAAGGATTGCAGTGAGACTGCATCAGTGTCAAGACTGATTTGCATCCCGATGACTTCTGATTACATTTTTTATAGATGTGCATGAACACATGGTCGTGTGGCTTTATGAGGACATATTGTGAACAGAAATTGCGCAAGTGTAATCTTGGAGATTGATGTACTAGGCTGCAATCATATCCCTTTATGCCAGACACTTTGGAAATTTGGGCTTGCTGGTTAAAATTTTTCAAAAGTGCCTAAGGCCCATTATCAAATGTGAGTTAGGACTAGATTTACAGAATTATTGAAATGCCTAGTAGAATTTAAAAAGCAACTTAATACAATAGGTGCCCAACCCCCATTAACTTGCATTAGGAGTTAGGAGCTTCAATCCCATTGACTTTCAGTTAGATGTAGGGCCAGATTGTCAAAGCTGTGTAGGCATCTAGCAGGACTTTCAAAAGTGTCTAATTTACATCTACACTGCAAAAAAATACCCACTGCAGCGAGTCTCAGAGTCTGGGTCAGCTGACTCTGGCTTGTAGGCTCATGCTATGGGATGCTAAATAGCAGTGTAGATGTTCCCACACAGGCTGGAGCCTGGCCTTTGAAACCTGGCAAGGGGAGCAGGTCTCAGGCCCCAAGCTCCAGCATGAGTGGGAATGTCTACATGGCTATTTTTCACCCTGTGGTGCGAGCCTGAGGCAGTGGGCCTGGACTCTGAGACTCACTGCCGTGGGTTTTTTTGCAGTGTAGATGTATCATGAACTTGTAAGGCATCTAACTTCTAAAGTAACTTTTGAAAATGGAGCTTAGGCTTCTAAGTCACTTAGGTGCTTTTGAAACAGTTCCCTGCTTTATTTGTTTGGTAATTTGTGAACTGTACACCTGCTGATTCTCTAAAGAGACACAGATGTACCCACTGGTGGACACTCCTGTATGACTGTTGTTTGAGAACAGTCATGGCTCTATAGTTCAAACATTAACATAGGTTTTTGATCCGCAAATCTGGATAGTTGTCATGAACAAATAGGTTATAATCACCCTGTATTAACTACATCCTGGGTCAAAGGGATTTTGCACATAATGTATCTCACAGAGCACATGCCTGCTCAGCCCCATGATTTTGCCATAGAAGGGGAAAGGTTTTTCCAGGAATACAGAACTCATTCACAATTCCCCATATTCTAGTAACAGCAGGAGTGCTCTCTAGATGGTGCTAGAAAATGTGTGACTTGCTATCATGCTAGACAACATACTTTTGTCCAGGTGGAGACAGGGTCTGTTGATGAGGGGCATATCCAGCCCCACAGCACAGGGAGATCTAGCTGGCACATCCCAGCTCCCCTACTTCTCACCCATCCCCAAGAAAAGGTTTTTGCCCTCAGTCAACAAATAGGGAATCCCAGTGCCCACAAGAAGCACATGCCACACAGCTCTGCCCTCACTTGGCATGCAGCTGCACAAGTAGATAGATTCATAGACATTAAGATCAGAAGGGACCATTATGATCATCTAGTCTGACCTCCTGCACAATGCAGGCCAAAGAATCTCACCCACCCACTCCTGCAATAAACCTCTCACCTAAGTCTGAGCTATTGAAGTCCTCAAATCATGGTTTAAAGACTTTAAGGAGCAGAGAATCCTCCAGCAAGTGACCCATGTCCCATGCTACAGAGGAAGGCAAAAAACCTCCAGGGCCTCTTCCAATCTGCCCTGGAGGAAAATTCCTTCCTGACCCCAAATATGTCGATCAGCTTTCCCTTGTGAAGCAGGCCCACTTACTTTCCCTTGTGAAGCAGGCCCACTATTTTCACATTGCAATATCACAGAAAGTTTTCAAATCCACTAGCTCTCCTAAGGCCATGTTTGGTCCTGGCATAAGCAACCACAGTACCAATGGAGATCTTCTCTCTTACAAGAAGGCTAAATTTGGCCCCATGACATAAGTTAGGAAACAATCTCAAAATGTATAGCAGATGCCAACAATTCTAGTGATCTGGGATAAAACATCACCTCGTCCAGGGCTTGTCTACACTGCTCCCAGTTCAGACTACGTCAGAATGAATAGTAGTACCCATCAAAGTGCTGAGCTGGCAATTCCCCCATGTGGATGCTGTGGCTGTGAACTAGAAGGTTCCTAGTAGTTCTCATTAATGTAATTCTCTTCAACAGGTCCACATTCAAGCTCTGGTGTTGAGGGGCAAGTTTTTACTCCCTATTACAGACAGTTGTGCTCAGGTTGAGGTATAGAGCTTTACTGAGTGCTGACACTCAAAAGATTTGTTCACAGTGCAGTTACAGTGTTTCCTGGGGTCTCAGTTTATGTATTTTATTAAACCATTGGACACATTTTAGAAATAAGAGATGGTGCTAAGATTTGTCTAGGCAAACCCTTGCAAAGGATTTTGTTTGTGGTCACTCTTGACTTGTCTGCTGGGAGACTCTCACATGATCATTTCGACTTCCAAATTTCATCCCATCCCGTGGTCTAAAAGCTCTTTCACCCACCAATATTTTAAGATTTATGTGACGAAGCTAGAGGGAGACTCCCATGAGAGTTTGTTATTAGATTTTCTCCTCTCCTATGGTGATAGATATGAAAATCAGCTTTCTTTATCAAATGAGCAAGATCCAGGAATAAAACAACTCAGAGCATTGGCGATAAATGTGAAGGGCTTGAGTCTGTAAGTTCAGTGTCACAGCGTAATAGATAAATATACAACAATGATTAAATCTTTCTGTTCATTGCTTGGCGTAGTTATACTAACCCTGGGTTTTAAAATTCAATAATTGAAACTGGAGTATTGGTTGATCATAGGTTGACTATGAGCTGCCAATGTGATATGGCTGTGAAAAAAGCTAATGTCGTCTTGGGATGCATCAGGAGAGGTATTTCCAGTAGGGATAAGGAGGTTTTAGTACCGTTATATAAGGCACTGGTGAGACCTCACCTGGAATACTGTGTGCAGTTCTGGTCTCCCATGTTTAAGAAGGATGAATTCAAACTGGAACAGGTACAGAGAAGGGCTACTAGGATGATCCGAGGAATGGAAAACTTGTCTTATGAAAGGAGACTCAGGGAGCTTGGCTTGTTTAGCCTAACTAAAAGAAGGTTGAGGGGAGATATGATTGCTCTCTATAAATATATCAGAGGGATAAATACCAGAGAGGGAGAGGAATTATTTAAACTCAATACCAATGTGGACACAAGAACAAATGGATATAAACTGGCCACTAGGAAATTTAGATTAGAAATTAGACGAAGGTTTCTAACCATCAGAGGAGTGAAGTTTTGGAATAGCCTTCCGAGGGAAGTAGTGGGGGCAAAAGATCTATCTTGCTTTAAGATTAAACTCGATAAGTTTATGGAGGAGATGGTATGATGGGATAACATGGTTTTGGTAATTAAATATTCATGGTAAATAGGCCCAATGGCCTGTGATGGGTTTTTAGATGGGGTAAGATCCAAGTTACCCGGGAAAGAATTTTCTGTAGTATCTGGCTGATGAATCTTGCCCATATGCTCAGGGTTTAGCTGATCGCCATATTTGGGGTCGGGAAGGAATTTTCCTCCAGGGCAGATTGGAAGGCCCTGGAGGTTTTTCGCCTTCCTCTGTAGTATGGGGCACGGGTCACTTGCTGGAGGATTCTCTGCTCCTTGAGGTCTTCAAACTACAATTTGGGGACTTCAATAGCACAGATATAGGTGTGAGGTCTTTTTTAGGAGTGGTGGGTGAAATTCTGTGGCCTGCATTGTGCAGGAGGTCAGACTAGATGATCATAATGGTCCCTTCTGACCTAAATATCTATGAATCTATGAATCTATGAAACTGAAGGGAGGAAGACTGGACAGAAAAGGGCACTGTCATGAAGATGAACAGCTAAAATGGAAGTTTATTCGTAGCTTAAATAGTTCATTAGTAATAATCAGGTTAGTTCTAGTGCTCAGGATTTAAAGTGTTTCCAGTTGTGATGACATGGTAATTTTGGAAGTACAGGAGCTCAAGGATTGTCTGTCATATTTTAAAAGGAAGTATCTTGTGTGGAAGAGGCAGAAAGTGTGCAGTGGGGGTCTGGAGCAAAGCCTTGGAGGGGTGGTGTAGGCAGAGTAAAATCAGGGGAGCAGGGTGAGAGGGGAAAAGGAAAAAAAGGGCTAAAAAGAGAAGCTGAATTTGCAGGGGTTTTAAAATCCACACTGCTTGGTGCTATGGAAGTGGAGCAAAAGGTGCTCAACGGCCCCCTTGCCCTTTTTGCAGGCAGGTATATCAAGGCTTGAAATGGAGTGATGCAGGTGCCATCCCACGAGGCAGGGGACCTGTCCCTGGGAGAGTCAGCAGGGGAACGCCGCACTTGTGCATCATAGAGCAGTGTGGCTCTCTCCATAGGCCTACAGGAAGGGGATGGTTATGGGCTGGCGTGTGCCAGGGCATGCTAGTGGATCTATGAACTCCATGGATCCAGCAGCCAAATGCCCTGTGTCGGGCACTACACAGAGGCTCTAACTGCCTCTGCAGTCCATTGAAGGTAACAGCAACCACAGAGCTACTGTGCTGATGTTCCTCCCTTACTTCGTGCAGTGCAAATCAGGAGATGTCTAACTGCTACCATTTGTGGTTGCAGTTCACTGTAGGTGCAAAGCTAGAAGTCAAATTGCAGACCAGTTGTCAGGCAGCCCTCTTATCTCTCTGTGCTGATGTTCCCTTTTCTCAGATAATTTACAGAGGTGTTATGAGGCTTCATTCATTAATTTTTTGAAAGATGTTTTGGACCCCAGGAAGGAGGAAGCCATAGAAGTTCAAAGTATTATTTATTAATAAAGAAGCCCATTTTAACACAAAATACTTCCAAAGTTTACTTATGCTGCTTGTTCGAAACTTTTAATTGTGAGTTTGCACTAGAGAAGTTTAAAACCACAAGCCTACATAAAACATAGACATACAACATTAGCCTTTAAAAAAGTGTGAGTTTCCTTAGATAACGAAATACAGCTTTCTACTTCGCCTCAGTATTTTCAGCATCTTCTATATTTCTTATAGTAACCACAAGGCAACACTGCACGTACTGAGGTACCCATATCTATTTATCGTAGATAAAGCTGGCAAGTGTTGAAGGGTCACCACTGTATTTGATAGGAAAAGTGAAATTTTATATCACTTTCATAATATCATTAGAATATGATTATTTCTTCAAAATCATCCCTTCTGTTCTCCATCACTATTCTAATTCACTGGAGATAAAACATCCTATAGCATTTGATACTAAGCAGACTGGAAAACACATACTCACTCATGCACTCATATACTTACACGACGGATATACAAAAGACAGCAAATGCACCATTAGCCAGACAAAGGTAAGACACAATCAGGGCTAGACAGTTTAATAGAAAACTGCAAAGAATAAAGAGCTTTGGGCGCTGCTCATGAAGATTTGCAAAGTGATGTAATATGGGGATGGAATTTACTGTTCAAATATCTTGAGACCACCCACCATCAGTGGAAATAAGATGGAAACAAGTTTCCAAAGGGCTTGTTGCATCCAATCAAAAATATAAGAAAATATTAACTCATGGTCTTCATAGTTGTACCATTCTGTCTCTTGGTGACCAGATTTACAGCATCACAGAGCAGCTAATTTGCCAAAATCCCTCTCTACTTTAATTCAAAAGGACTGGATATCTGCCTTACGACACAGCAGAAGACATAAATAGGAGTCACAATGATTACAAATGGCAACTGCTAGTTGCAGTGTTAGTAAATTCTGTACCATTTGTCTTTGCAATTGTTGCCTAAAATGAAACAATGAAAATATTTTGTTGTTGTTTATTTGCATTACAGTTGAAACTGGAACCTCAGCTGGGATCAGGCCCCCATTGTGCTAAGCATGGTACAAGCATATAATAAGAGACAGAGGTTCTAATCTAAATAGACAAGATGCATATAGTGTGTGGTGGGGGAAACAACATGGGGTGAAATCCTGGCCCCACTGCTATCAATGGGAGGTTTGCTAAAGATGTGAATGGAGCCTGCAGTTCCACAGCATACACTCTGTAAACATGTCTGATACTGTTTTGGATACATGGGGCCAAGTTCAGCCCTGCCCAAAAGGGACATAGCTCATTTGGAGACATTGGAACTCAATGTTGAACTTAGCTCATAGTTTATAACAGCTATAAAAATGCAACATTTTGTAAAAGATCAACTAACTATGCACACATGAATTTTACCTTCCACGAGACAGTTACTTGCATCCGATGAAGTGAGCTGTAGCTCGCGAAAGCTTATGCTCAAATAAATTTGTTAGTCTCTAAGGTGCCACAAGTACTCCTTTTCTTTTTGCGGATACAGACTAAGACGGCTGCTACTCTGAAACCTGTTAATATGCAGTAGGACTTAATCCATAAAACAATTGTATCTTCTGTAAAACACTTTGCACATGAATGAGTGTGTGTGTGTGTGTGAGAGAGAGAGAGAGAGAGAGAGAGAGAGAGAATGTGTGAGTATGTAGGTATATCTGCTAGATACTTATATTTAGCAGCCTGCCAGCTGGAAAAATCAATTTGTATTCAATGACTGCCTCACATCTCCTAAATTCATGAAAGTTCTGGGGACTGAGAATTCATATTGATTTTTTTATACTGTTTTAAGCTTTATTCCTAGGAATTGATTTCAGCAGCCATTTCATATTATAAATCAACAAAGCTAAGTAAAATCTACACAAGCAACCCTTGGTTAACATAAATTAGCTCTAATACGTTTTCTTCATTAAGTATGATGGGAATGTAGTTTTACTGTTTGCCATCATGGGAGTCAGGGAGAAATCTATTAGGGGCTTTAAGAATTACAAGAAATGGGAAAATACCATTAATTCCTGTATTCCTGGATGATTAATACAGGGGCCTTTAAACATTTTAGTATTGAATTTGATTCTGTGCAGTTTATTATACCATTGTACTTTGTGCCACTGTAGATAAATGTGTGCTGTGACGTTCTGTGGCCAAACACTATGTATATAGACTGCACACTGGTTCAAAAAGCACATACATCCATGTGCCACAGCAAAAAGGGCTCCTGACTTTTTGCTCCAATACTACAGATATCCATATGGGAAGATTAAAATCAAAGAAACAGCGGTAGCGCTATTTGAGCCTGAAGAAAAACTTGAGCAAAGCTGAGATTTATTCAATCCAGGAGAAGGCATGCAAGTCAGATTACTATGACTTTCTACAATACGTTGTCAATAGAACACTTTTGAATTTTTAGATTTGAATCCCAGCATCCAAAGCCACTCTGTTCATTAAGGGTCCAAACCAGAAAGAAACTAGATTGCAGATTTTCCAAATCTTTGAAGGGGCTGAATTTCCAGTGCATGAGTGCATGAGTGCTCAGCACTTTCTGAAAACCAGGCTCTTTTAAGGTGTTTCAAGTAGAATACTTAAAAACTGAGGCCTTCTATAACTAGACACTTTTGCAAATCTTGTCCCCATTTTCTGGTTCTAGTTTAGCTGCAGCCAAAATCTCATGAGTTCTTGTAAGATTTGGGTTCTACCTTTATGGAAAAGTCCTATAGAATTCAACAGGGTGAAATCAATAGGGTTCTACAGAAATGTAATAGTGTTCTTCAGAAATTACTCTATTCTCAATGACCTAGTGAAGAAAGGATCTATAGCCTATTAGAAACTCCTTAAATTTTCTGGTCCTCTAGCACTGTGGAATTTTGTGCAGTCATGATCCCACTAAAGGATCATAAATGATTTGTGGGAATGACTATATTAAAGTAACCTTGCTGTCTCCAGATCTAATATGCTTGGTGACCAGTCTAAGTCTCTGCACAATTCTTTAGCCTTAAACACTGTCCAAAAAAAAAAAAAAAAAGTGGAGGGTGGACACATGCAACTTTCTTCTCCACTCAGCATCTCTGTTACAGATGTACACTCTCCAGCTAACCACATGGGATTGGCTAGTTCAGGGGCTTGGTAACTGGCTCTAGAGCTTTCACCTCCTGGTTCAAATCCAGCCCTGATCACTAGTAACTGAACGTTGTTGCTACCAGTCTTCAGATGAGAAACAAGTCTGGATTTTTAACAGCAGGGTTGTTAACCATTATAACAACTAACCAAGGGATGCAGCAAATTCTTGGTCATTTGAACACTTTAAATGAAGATGGTAATGACTTTCTAAAACACATGTCCTAGCTCAGCAAAACACTCAGGGTTCACGGGATGAGCTTCTTTGCATTATGCAGGAGGTCAGACTAGATGCTCATATTGGTCCCTTCTCTCTTTAACATCTATGAATAACTCTCAAAGAAGAAGCAGGATAAAGTAGAAGAGTAGCTGTGAATAGAAGTTACTCTTTGACCTTCCACTCTGTGTGGTCCATACGTTATACTCGTGGCTAAACTGATCTAAGTACAAGAGTAAAAGGTGGTGTGGGGCAGGGCTCTGCATTTTGCTTAAACCACTGGAAAAGCTTTAAACTGCGTTTTACTCCAGGTGAGAACAGTGTTTGCACAGCTCTGCTAATACTACTAAATAAAAGGCAGCCAGTGCAAGGCAAAATCTTCAACATTCTTGAGATCTTAATTGCTGAATATGAATCCCTGTTTTATCACAGTTAGGAAACTGGGAACACTGGAACGTGAAATCATCTGTCCCGGGACACCCATTTATTTAGCTATGGGGTGAGATGTCACCTGCTGTTCAGCCCTCCTAACAATCTCAAAAGGAAGGAAAACACCATCTATTATAAGCTTTCATTTTCCTCTAGTATTTTACTCTTTTACCTTTGCTGAGAAAATAATATTTGGACCAGTGGATGCTTTGTATGCAAGAGACTCAGATTCTGTAGTGACACTGAAATGCCAAACTATTGTCCTTGTTACCCAATCAACAGAGAAATCCCCCAACTAAATAAATAAAATGTTAACACAACCAAATATTAATTATTTTTCATTGTTATATTTATAGATCCTGGTTCCTCTGATTCATCCATTTTGAGTCACTCTGGTAGCACAAAACAGGCAAAAAACTGGCTTAACCAGCCAGTTGGGTAGTCTCTAGATGTCCCAGCCCAACTTTACCTGACTGAACACCACCATGCCCCTGCGATGGCAGGTATAGAAGACTTACTGAGGGTCTTGTCAGTGGAAAGGGGTTGTCACTGATTTCTAGCCAGCCCCAGGATTAGCTTTGCCTCCTCGTATACCTGAGCTGTACCAGAGCTTGGGTACAGCCAAGAATCTGGCCTGTTGGTCTAATGTTCTGCAATTTTATATGCCTCTCCAGGGATGCAGCTCCTCTACATTCAGTACAACTTCTTATCTCATCCTCCTTTGCTCCCCAAATGTCCTTGCCTTATTTAAAATTAATTTTACCAATGGATTTTGACTTTTTTTGAGTATATTTTGTTATATCATAATGTCTTCCTTCTTCTGGGCTGTTTTCCAGCCAGCTCCAGCAGAAACTGGTTCCTAAATTTTAATTAAAAGAATCTCTGGCTCTTGAATTAAAATGTTCTGAGTTCCTTTTTCTCTGTCCTGTTCAAGGCATAGATCCAAATGGAAACTACTAGAACTCAATGCAGCCTGTGTATAATGGATCTCTGTATTTCCCCCTTTCCCCAAATTGCCACAAGAGACAGAACTATTGCCAGAAGAAATTTCAGTGACCAAAAAAAAAAAAAGTCACCATGCTGAATCCTTCCTTTGCAAAAGTTTTGTCTGAAATGATTACACCCACAATTTTGCACCCATGGAACTGTAGATGACGATACATCAATGCATTAAAACAGCAAAAATCAGGAGTTTGGTGTCCCACTACTGGACTTTTGGGCACACATGCAGGGGTTTGCATCCAGAAAAATTATAATACCAAAATATTGTGTATATCAGCTGAGTTAAGGCCCTTCTAAACATTTGGCCTGTGGCCTACAAGAGGTTAGAAATTTAGGTTAAACTAGCCCCCTAGCCCCATTTAAAAATATGTGACAGTTGTGTGTATATTGGAGGAGCAGCAGACAGAAAGAGAACTAAATGTTCATTCTGTACTTGTCAAGGTTCCTCCCCCACTCTGAACTCTAGGGTACAGATGTGGGGACCTGCATGAAAACCTCCTAAGCTTACGTTTACCAGCTTAGGTTAAAACTTCCCCAAGGTACAAATTAATTTTATCCTTTGTCCTTGGAATATCCATGGCCACCATCAAACTCTAACTGAGTTTACTGGGAAATGTAGTTTGGACACGTCTTTCCCCCCAAAATCCTCCCAAACCTTGCACCCCACTTCCTGGGAAAGGTTTGGTAAAAATCCTCACCAATTTGCATAGGTGACCACAGACCCAAACCCTTGGATCTGAGAACAATGAAAAAGCATTCTGTTTTCTTACAAGAAGACTTTTAATAGAAATAGAAGTAAATAGAAGTAAAGGAATCACCTCTGTAAAATCAGGATGGTAGATACCTTACAGGGTAATTAGATTCAAAACATAGAGAATCCCTCTAGGCAAAACCTTAAGTTACAAAAAAGACACACAGACAGAAATAGTCATTCTATTCAGCACAGTTCTTTTCTCAGCCATTTAAACAAATCATAATCTAACACATACCTAGCTAGATTACTTACTAAAAGTTCTAAGACTCCATTCCTGGTCTATCCCTGGCAAAAGCAGTGTACCGACAGACACAGACCCTTTGTTTCTCTCCCTCCTCCCAGCTTTTGAAAGTATCTTGTCTCCTCATTGGTCATTTTGGTCAGGTGCCAGCGAGGTTACCTGTAGCTTCTTAACCCTTTACAGGTGAGAGGATTTTTCCTCTGGCCAGGAGGGATTTTAAAGGGGTTTACCCTTCCCTTTATATTTATGACAGTACTATATAAACCTAAATACTAGGAGGCTACCACGTTACTGAGTAGCTAGTCCAAGTTCTGATCTCACGGGTAGAAGAACAATAATTGCACTTAGTGACTTTACAGACTCAAGCAGGGAGGTTAAGTGAGCTGACTGAGGACACAGTCATTGTCAGAGTCAGGATTTCCTGGCACCAGTCTTGGCACACGAACCACTGGGCCTCCACCCTTACCTCTTTCTTTACTGTTTTCTTTAAGTTCCATTGTTAAAGATATTGGGCCAAATTTTCTATTGATGTAATTCCACTGACTTCAATGGAGTTGCATCAGCAGAGAATGTGGCCCATCATGTAGACTATGAACAAGACTTAGTCATTTATCCCAAAATAAGCAAAGGAAATTTTAATCTTTCATAGGAAGAATTAGGCCATAACATAGTGAGAAGGAGTGGGGGAGGCAGAAGAGGGATATCCAGAAAGGGTTACAATGTAGGGCTTTTTGGCTACCTACTGTCACAATTTCTGAATGTTCACAGTCCAAGGATTTTATGTGTGGTTTCAGGGAAGAGGAGGTAGTTGACTTAAGAAGTCGTGACTGAGATTAGTTTGCTTCAGTGTTGCTTCACATTGTCAGTATGTCATGATGGCTGCTGAACATGCTGCTGTCAGTCAAATGCAGTCTAATGCAATTACATATTTGGCAGCCTTAGAACTTATATTGAGCAATGGGGTGAACGATTTATCTAGAAGAAGCTTTGGTTTTTGTCCTTCTCTAAAGAGTCCATAAAGTCATATCCAGACTGTGAACGTTATCTGGAATGAGGAGGGTGAACACTCCAATCAGTATCTTGATCACAACAGTAATCTTGATAGTGTATTTACCTTAAAGGGAGAGTTGTATTTATTCCGTATTCGAGCCAATCAGAATCCCACCATAAGATTGCTAAATAAGGTCCATAATGAGTCAGATGGGCAATGCCTCCAGTTCACCTTCCCTAATGCACCAATTTTCTATCTACTACTCTTCTGGATCCAAATCCAAGTGTATAGAGATACAAAGTGTAAACACGCCGACAAGAAAATAGCTCATTCAGGATGTAAATGCATTTTTAGGAACAGTCATGTCAATTTAAAGTAATCCCACTGAAAAGCAAGTATTATGTATGTGCATATGATGTAGGCAATAACATTGCTGATAGTGAAAGTTGCCTGACACTGTCCATCATAAATAGGACAGGAAGGAAGAGATTTTGATCGATGACTGTCAGTAAATATTGATTTCATACTACAACTGCAAACTGATGAAAAAATATTTCCCTTGATAACAATCAAAATTTACAGATAGGAAAGGTAAGAAAAATGCTGCTTGAAAACTTTAGAGTTTGATTTAAGAATATTTACTTTGTATCTTTTGACATGTGATGTTACCAGTTTGTGGTTAACGGTTATAAAGCTGTAATTTTTTGAATTTCAGCAGCAACTGTCATTAAATAACTATTGGCTTATCCCCCATTGTCTGTCCCCCGTAATTTCTCACAACTGTGAAAATTGACGTTAAAAATCTAAAAAAAGTTTAAAATCTATAATTTTATGCAACTGTGAAAATTTAAATTGATGAAAATTGAAAAAAATGCTTAAAAATTAACTTTATCCATTAAAATTATATTTTAAAAAATTGAATTCTGCCACGCCTAATTATAAGACCTTGTTTTCAGTTGCTGATAACTTTACCAAACTTAAAGTCTTTGGGTTAAAATTTCCCATGCCATGCATCTGCTTCAGGCTGGATTTTTTGGGGAAGTTTCAGCTAAAATGATTCAGCCATTTCTGAGAACAAAGTGGGAGGAAAATAGGACGGGCACCGCATTTGAGACCAGGGAGACTATGTCTCCTGTGTTCTCAATGCCCCCCTGCTGGCCTCCTGGCAGGATAGAGGAAAGGAGAAAACAATCTGATTGGAATGCAGATGTGAGGAATGAGTGGGCAAAGATACAGGGCACAGCTGAACAGGGGATAGAACAGTGGTTCTCAAACTCTTGTACTGGTGACTCCTTTCACATAACAAGTCTCTGAGTGTGACCCTGTTTATGAATTAAAAACACTTTTTAGTATACTTAGCATCATTATAAATGCTGGAGGCAAAGCGGGATTTGGGGTGGAGGCTGACAGCTTGCGACCCCCCCCCATGTAAGAACCTCGTGACCCCTTGAGGGGTCCTGACCCCCAGTGTGAGATCCCCTGGGATAGAAGCTCAGAGGAAGGGGTTAGGAGCAGGAGTCAAGAGGACAGGACAGTAGCAAGAGCAGAGGGGAATAGGAGTATGGGGGCAGGAGAGAAACAAAAGGGGAGAGATGGGCAGGACTCAGGGAGGGGTGATGTGATCAAAGTGGTGGGAGATGGGCTGGAGCCGGAAACAAGGGCAGAAGCTGGGGATGAGAGGAGGACAGGGCAGGGGCTGGGGTTGGGGGCTGGACAGACCCAGGAACCATAGTAGCGAAGGGGATAGGGCAGGAGCTAGGGCAGGGGAGATAAGAGTAGAAGGGGACAGGGAGAAGCTGAGGCTCGGAGCAGAAGGATCTGTAACGCTTATTGCACACTTCCCTACAGAACTAGAATGGAACCCAGCAGTCCTGAGTCTCAACATGCCTCTGCTATCAGCAAACCCCTATGACCCCCACCCCAACAGTGTGTGTCTCCTCTTCTCGTGATTGATCCACGCAGGAGATGATAGCCTACAATTGCTACCAGTTAATCTGGTAGGTCAAGTAGACGACTGTGCTGTAGATGTAAAGATCCCACTCTGCTGATATGGTTCTACATGATTTTTTTTGGTGGTGGTGGGGAGTATCTTGCTTTTTAAAAATTGTAGCAAATTACATCCAAAAATGATATCTACTGAATGAGGCAGGGGTTCTGTAGAGAAAATGGAATGTGATTGTGCACTGCAAATCATGCGTACACATAAGGGGACTGAATTATGGGTGCACGGGCAATCTTCATTCTGGGATTTCTTAACTTCTGAAGGCTTGACTTAGCAACCTTAAATTTTTTTTTATGTACATAGATCAGATACACATCTGGAGAGATGTGTCTCTGCATCACCAATTAGGACTATGCCTGTCTGGTGCGAATGATCTATGGTAAGATTGTGCCAGAGAGGCACCGTCCTAAGCAATGGCTCAGAGACACATCTCTCTGGGGGGTTATGAGTTGGGATTTTACTTCAGGGAGCACAAACCTCTCCCTGAGTTCTTCAAGAAGCTCAGTGTGTTTAGCTTAACAAAAAGAAGGTTAATGGGAGAGTTGTTCACAGTCTATAAGTACCTCCATGGGGAACAGAAATCTAATAATAGAGGGGTCTTCAATCTAGCAGAGAAAAGTATGACAAGATCTAATTGCTGGAAGTTGAAACTAGACAAATTCAGACTAGAAATAAGGTGCAAACTTTTAACAGTGAGGATAATTAACCATTGGAACAATTTACCAAGGGTTGTGATGGATTCTCTATCACTGGAAATTTTTAGGTCAAGACTGGATGTTTTTCTAAAAGATCTGCTCTAGTTCAAACAGGAATTATTTGGGGGAAGGTCTATAGAGTGTGTTACACAGGAGGTCTGACCAGATGATCACACTGGTCCCTTCTTACCCTGTAATCTATGAATCTATGTGCAGCCATGGCAAGAGTCTTTGGGCAGAAAGGCAGCACCACCATATGGTGTAGCTTGCTCCCCCTAGTGCACCTGGCTTGGTCCTTGGCTGTTGTGGAGGGGTGGGGAACATGGCCCTGGTTGCTCTTCTTTGCCTCTCCTGCCTCAGTTGAAGAAATGAGCACACCAGAGTGTGCACAGTGAGATCATCACTTTCATTCCCTGAGGTCAGGGACCACACTTGTCCCTAGTCTTTGAACGAGGCATCCCTGGCCCTTGCATGGGGGGCAGTCACAATCTAGAACAGACCTAGCAATCAATTCCCACCCAGAGTGGATCTTCATGAGAAGTTCTGACTCAGCATGTCATAAATTCTACTTTGCAATCCAGTTTTGAGTCTATCCATCACTGGCTAGTCTGAAGATCATAATGTTATAAAAATGTAGAACTAGAAGGGACCTCAACAGGTCATCAAGTCCAGGCCCCTGCACTGAGGCAGGACTAAGTATTATCTAAACCCTCTCTGATAGGTGTCTGTTTAAACTGTTCTTTAAAACCTCCAGGAACGGAGATTCCACAACCTCCCTAGGTAATTTTTTCCAGTGCTTAACTACCCTAACAGTTAAGAAGTTTTTCCTAAGGTCCAACCTAAATCTCCCTTGTTGCAATTTAACCCCATTACCACTTCTCCTTTCCTAGTGCTTAAAGAGAACAATTTATCTGTATCCTCTTTATAACAACCTTTTACATATTTGAAGACTATCATCATGTCCCCCTTCAGCCTTCTCTTCTCCAGACTAAACAAACCCAATTTTATAAAATCTTTCCTCATAGGTCATTTTTTCTAGACCTTTAATCATTTTTGTTGTTCTCCTCTGGATTTTCTCCAATTTGTACACAACTTTCTGAGCACCGCATTTCTGGAACTGAACACAATACTCCAGCTGAGGTCTTATCAGTGCAGAGAAGAGTGGAAGAATTACTCATCATGTCTTGCTTTGCAATCCTGTTAATAAATCCCAGTATGATGTTCACCTTTTTTTCAACAGTATTGTTAACTCATATTTAGATTGTGATTCACTATAACCCCCAGATCCTTTTCTGCAATATTCCTTCCTAGGCAGTCATTTCCTATTTTGTATTAGTGCAATTGATTATTCCTCCCTAAGTAGAGTACTTTGCATTTGTCCTTATTGAATTTCATTGTATTTATCTCAGACCATTTCTCCAGTTTATCAATATCATTTTGAATTCTAAGCCTGTCCATTGAAGCATTTGCAACCTTTTATCATCTGCAAAATGTGTAAGTGTATTCTCTATGCCATTATCCAAATCATTTATGAAGATATTGAACAGAGCTCAACCTAGGACAGATCTCTGTGGAACCCCACTTGATATGCCCTTCAGCTTGATTGTGAACCACTGATAACTATTCTCTGAATACACTTGTCCAACCAGCTGTGTACCCACCTTATACTAGGTTCATCTGGGCTATATTTCTCTAGTTTGTTTATGAGAAGGTCATGTGAGACAGTATCAAAAGCCTTACTAAAGTCAAGATATATCACATATACTGCTTCCCTCCCACCCCCATCCACAAGGCTTGTTACCCTGTCAAAGAGAAGGTTATTTGGTTGGTTTGACATGATTTGTTCTTGACAAATCCATGTTGACTGTTATTTATTTAGCACTTTATTTTCTTCTAGATGCTTACAAATTGCTAGTTTGATTATTTGCTCCATTATCTTGCCGGATACTGAAGTTAAGCTGACTGGTCTATTAATTCCCTGGGGTGTCATTATAGATAGATACTATATTTGCCCTTTTCCAGTCCTCTGGGATTTCTCCCATCCACCATGTTGTCTCAAAGATAATCACTAGTGGATCAGAGATCTCCTCAGCCAGTTCCTTAAATATTCTAGGATGTGCTTCATCAGGCCCTGTGGCCTTGAAGACATCTAACTTGCCTAAATAATTCTTAATTTGTTCTTTCCCCATTTTAGCCTCAGTTCCTACCCCATTTACACTGATGTTCACTATGTTAGTCATCCAATCACTGCTAACTTTTTTGGCAGAAACTGAAACAAAAAGGTAACACTTCTGTCATTGCTGTATTTTCTGTTATTGTATTTCCTCCTCATTGAGTAATGGTCCTATCTTGTCTTTGGTCTTCCTTTTGCTTCTCGTGTATTTGCAAAACATTTTCTTATTACCCTTTATGTCCCTAGCTAGTTTAATCTCATTTTTGCCCTGACTTTTCTAATTTTGTCCCTATGTGCTTGTGTTGGTGTTTTTTATATTCATCCTTCATAATTTGACCTAGTTTCTATTTATTTTGTTTGACTCTTTTCTGAGTTTCAGGTTGTTGAAGATCTCCTTGTAAAGTCAGGGTGGTCTCTTACCATACTTCCTAGCTTTCCTAGCTTTCCTATGCATTGGGATGCCCTTAGTATTGTCTCCTTTTAAAAACTGCCAACTCTCCTGAACGTTTTCCCTTAGATTTGCTTCCCAAGGGATCTTACCTACCGATTCTCTTAATTTGCTAAATACTGCCTTCTTGAAGTTCATTGTCTTTATTCTTGTTTTCCCTCTTACCATTCCTTAGAATCATGAAGTCATCATTTCCTGATCACTTTCACCTGAGCTGCCTTCCACCTTCAAATTCTCAATCACTTCCACCCTGTTTGTCAGAATCAAATATAGAATAGCAACTTCCCTAGTTTCTTTCTCCACCTTTTGTAAAAAAAAAAGTGTCTCCAATGCATTCCAAGAACTTGTTGGATAATCTGTGCCCTGCTGTATTATCAGTAGGTGATAATTAAATTTTGCATAATTTTATCCCTTTAACCTCAGTATTATCATGTGGAATGACTTTGGTATCATCCAGCATGTGATGCTGTAATGTTGTAATATGTCCTCACCACTATATTTCATAATCATCCATATACTAGTGGTTTTGTATGTGCTGATATTAAAAAATGTGATATTTTTATTTAAAACACCATCTCCAGTCAGCCTCTGCCCTTCCTTCTCTCTATTATTTATTATCCATCAGATACAAGAGAGAGGTTTTTACACCCAGTGTACTGCTTTTTCAAACTGCTAAAAAAAACAACAGTTTATGAAAAATCCCTAAGCTACCTTTCAATACTCATTCCAGCAATATTTCACTGACACTGATGTTCAGAACTGCTTCTGCTCCAGCAACATTTACTATCTTTTGTAAAGGGACTGCTCAGTACCACAAAAATAAGTCTACGCACAGGACTGCAGGCTGGGAACTTGCTGATTTATTCAGCTGCATCACAACAGATGTGCATGGGGAAATCCACTAATTACACAGGAAGTAACAGCGGTGGACATGGCTCCAACCCATAGTACTCTGAGTAACCCAGTTAACACACAGGTGACCACTTTAGTACACTATCTTTGTTAAATTGGTTGATCTGGGGATCATTGCAGGAAGACCAGTGAAAACCCCTGCTCAATATGTAGTGACACTTAAAAACAAACAAACAAAGTGTTAGGATAAAAATAAGGAATAGGCTAGAAAATAAAGAATAAAACAAAGAATATTATAATGTCACTATATAAACGTATGATATGCCCTCCTCTGCACTTGTGGGTTCTGTTCTGGTTGAATGGCCCACTGGTTAGATTTAGGTAGCAGCAGAAACAGAAGAAGTTTAGAGACAGGTGATGAATATTTTCCCATAGCTTTCCAATATACGGTTTCCTTCACCTTCCTTTGAAGCATCTGGTCCTAATCCCTTTCAGCAAGAGGACTCTGGACTAGATGGACTGTTGGTTTGAGCCAGTATGACAATTCCAATGTGCCCATTATTTGTAATACTTTTCCCTTAAAATGCATCAGCGTTTGTTTGTGTACAGTGAATTCTCCAGACCTTTTTTCTGGCACAGATGGACGTACTAGTTAATATCTGTGCAGCATTATATATACAGAGTTGGATGAGATCTTAGTGCCAGGATGCTAAAGAGGGCATAACACTACCTCAGTTATTCCAATTCCCAACTACTTAAGAGATTCTTCCTTTTCTTTTACAAACTCTCACAGACTCAGTGTGTCTCTCTTTAGTCTTTTCCATCAATACCAAACTCTGGATACTTTATGAAATTTGAATAAAAATGAGTGCATCTCAGGCAATGATTTTGATTGGCTGCTAAACCACCCCTTCCAGTTCCTGTTCTGGTTCTCTCTGCTGACTATGCATTTTGTTCCACCTTCAGACTACACACAAGACGCTTTCTAATTCAACTATTCTATGCATCTCCCTTACAGACCACATCAGGGCACATAGGATCAAACCCTTTGTATCGGGCCTCAGAACACATGGTGTCATCAATGTCAGAACTCGGTTTAGAACTCAGGAGTGCCTTGTTCAAAATACCAGTTTGGATACATCTATACTGAGTTTTAAAACTGATGACAGCAAGTCTCAGCTCCTGGGTCTACAGACACGGGCTCAGGCTCCGGCGCTCAAAACAGCTGTGTAGATGTTGCGGCTTGGGCTGGAACGTGGGCTCTGAAGCTTCTCCTGCTCCCCAGGCTTCAGAGCAGAGCCCAAACAATTAGACAGCAGCTTTTAGCATCTTAGCATGAGCCCCGCAAGCCTGAGGCTGCAGACCTAAGGCTCTGAGACTTGCTGCCACAGGTTTTAAAATGCCCTGTAGACATAGCCCTCAATGGTACCTAATTTCATGCACAACTCACGAGACTGCGCTGCCTTCCTCTACCTTTGACTTCTATGGTAATTTTTCTATGCTAAAAATTCTAAGTCAATTAGGCAAAATTATAGGAGTGCCCAAAATGACAATAAAAATTATCTACCCTGTTCTCCCCTGTTCTCCTGTATGCATGGGCACACCTGCTCTGCCTACGTGCTCAGCATGATGAGATTGCCCAAATGATCACTTTTGGCTGCTGTGGGATCCCCAGTCTCCTTGTTATTAGGGCAGGAGTAATAAAGGATTGTTATTCTTGTTGTGTGAACCAAGGGCAGCAGAACTGTAGTAGGCATACCCAGATTGAGGGACTCACTCTCAACTAAACGGCACTCACCAGGCCATGGGTTCCAAAGCTGGGGGAGGAATAGGTACTTGTACTTGGTGGGGGAGGGATCTGTTGCAAGATCCTTGACACCTTTTGACCCTTCCACTCTATACTATGTAATAACAGAGTTAATTGAGAGTTTGAGTTGAGATTCAGTTGAGAATCTTGTTACACACCACAGAGCTGAAAACACTGGTACCTAAGTCTTAGTGTTAGACCTGCTTTGGGACAGTGCCTCTGATGCAAGAGACTGCCCAGTGTGCACCAGCAGTGAGGGTTCCCCACTAACAACTGAAATCACTGAGAGCTGTGTTAAGTAGTGGGACCTTAAGACATCCTGGTGGGTTAGCAAGTGGCTGGCAAGGCAGCCAGTGGAGAGGTGTGGAGATCGGCTGGCAAGGTGATGGATGGAGAGGCGTGGTGGACGGCCAGCAGGGTGGCTGGAGAAGAGGCGCAGTGATTGGCCAACAAGGTGGCTGGTGGGGAGGAGTGGAGCCCTGATCAGCTGGCAGGGCAGCCAGCAAAATGGAGTGGCAAGCGAGTGCCTGGGCAGTGGAGTGAATAAAGTTCCTTCTTATCCCCCCTCCACCCAGAGTGGGAGGTGAACTCTGCAGATGCACCTGTGGACTCACTCCCTTCCCATCCAAGCTGCATCTCACTTGTTCAATTATACATCATTGGAAAAAAATCAAAAATTCTTCAAATGGAAGCATCTCATTCTTCTCCTGTGCCTGTTTAAAAGGAGCACCACTGAGGACAAAATAAGCTAAAGGTGATTGTAAGGAGAACATATAAAAATATAGACATTTATGTGTGCCATGTCATGGAATCAAAACAAGTAAATAAAAGCTGTTGTTGCAGTATATAAGAAGTGGAGGTTTGTATAAATGTCATTAGCACTGATGCCCGTTCCCTGAAGTCACTTTTTGAGTAGAAGAGACACCCACCATGGTAGTGTACCATAGTTCCTGTCTGGAACAGAATAAAAGTAAGTTAGTTGTCTGTACTCCTCAAAACATATGAGGTCACAGCAAAAAAGGATATGCTTTTATATATATATGTATATATATATATATATATATGCTTTGCAAAATGGTCAGGAACAAAGTGTATTCCCCTGCCTTTTAGCTTCCACACTGTAAAGCCCATTGGTTTTAGTTACTATCAGTCCAATTGTACAGGGCTCAGAGGGAGCCATGAAAACCTCTAAAAATAACCTCAAGGTTAGTATGTGTCTGAGGGGGCTTGAGGAACAGCATTCTGTATACCCCAGGAGCCCAATAATCTTCCATACAGGGGATGGCAAACCCAGTTCTGGTTTTATACAGAGGGGCTCAGAGGTTTTGGCAAGGTTTTGTGTACTTTTATTGCTCTTTACATAGAAAGTAAACTGGGGCTGTGAAATTCTAGTTAAACTCTAGGTCAGAGGACTCTTTTTGGCATATGAAATTCCTTCTGTAATGTCTTGAAGTGTTCGAAATTGTAGGAAATTCCATCAGAAATGTAAAATGTTTCTAGGGGAAAGAACATTCCGTTTTATTTTTGTTTTCACTTGGTGGTCAAGTCCAAATGCCAACATGCATTGGAACAGGAGTGAAGAGCATCAGAAATGTGCCCCTGCACCCAGAAATGTGTCCCTGAATCCAGACCAGGTCTGGAGTAACTCTCCTGTGGGCCCGGGGCTATTAGATTTTGTGGGTCCCCTGTATACAAGTCTTTTTCCTGGGAGGGAGTTTGGTGCAGGAGGGGGCTGGGCAGGAGATTGGAGTGCAGGAGAGATTGTGGGGTCTGGGAGGGAGTTTGGTGCAGGTGATTGGTGTGCAGAACGGGGTGCGGGGTCTGAGAGGGAGTTTGGGTGCTGGGAGTGGGGGGATTCTGACCTGGAGCAGGGGATTGGAGTGCAGGAGGGGGTGTGGGGTCTGGGAGGGGGTTTGGTGCAGGAGGGGGATTCTGACCTGGGACAGGGGATTGGGGTGGAGGAGAGGGTGAGGGGTGTGGGCTCTAGGAGGGAGTTTGATGCTGGAGGGGCTCGGGGCTGGGGTAGGGGATTGGGGTGCAGGAGGGGGTTCAGGGTCTGGGAGGGAGTTTGGTGCAGGAGGGGGGTTCTGACCTGGGGCAGAGGGTTGGGGTGTGGGAGACAGTGCTGGGTGCAGGCTCCAGCCGGGAAGTGCTTACCGCAGATGGCACCCGACCAGCAGCGCAGCAGAGCTCAGGCAGGCTGCCTGCTTTCCATGGCCCCACACTGCTCCCGGAAGCTGCTGGCTGCTGGCACGTCTCTGCGCTCCGCTGTGGCGAGGGGGACAGCATGTCTCCATGAGGTTCCCAGCCAATGGGAGCTGCGGGGACGGTGCTGGGGATGTGCAGGGGCAGCCCACGGAACCGCCTCCCCCCACCCTTCCAGGGGCCATAGGATATGCCAGCAACCAGTCACTTCTGAGAGCAGTGTGGGGCCAGGGCAGGGAGCCTGAATGCCCCAGAGATTGCTACTTGTGATTTATTTTAGCGGGGCCCTCCTTGAGCTGGGGCCCTGGGCTGTAGCCCGTAAAGCCCCTGCCTTAATCCAGCCCCGTTCCAGACATAGACTCTAGGGCAGCCTAGGGACATGAACTCATCCCATATACCTTTCTTCTCTTGTCCCCATTCTCTTCCCCTTGCTCTGTCCCACCTTCAGAACACAAAGCAATACCCCCCAACCATTTAACGCTGACAGCCAACAAAATCGGTGAGCTTCCTATCCTATTTTAATCTGTAACCACTGGAAGACTTTGACATATAAAAATAGCAAAACTTAAAAGTATGTGGGTGAAATTCTGGCCCCATTGAAGTCAATGGGAGTTGACTTAAATAGGGCCAAGATTTCACTCTTTGTCTGGACCATCCAGGGCAGAGAGTGAAACCTGGACTCTCTTGGGAAGTTGGAAATCTCCCCTTCCTAATGGGACAAAACTCCCATTACTAGCCCAATGGCATGGAGATAATCAGACTTCAAAGCAGTCTCATTTGTGTGTATAGAAAAGCTGTTACCAGCTGATGACTGAATTTTTTGCCTGTCCTGGCTCTTGGGCAAGTGTACTTTTGGAAGCAATTTTTGAGTTGTCACATTGGTTCAAGAACTGGCTGACAGACCTAAACAAAAGGGAATGCTAAACAGTAATGGATCAAGTTTAGGTGTCCAGATTGATGCGTAGGTGTGGGTGCTAAATCCTGTTTTAAATATCTTTAATTTTGTGGAAGAGGGTGTAGGCAGCATGTTCACGGAATGTGTAGATGGCACTGAACTGGGACATGTTACAAACACAGCAGTAAATATATATTAAGAGCATTGCAATAAGTATTTCACAGGGACTCAGTGAGGTTAGAAATACAAGCCAGAAATAAAATGAGATTCAGCCTGGAAAAATAGAAGCTAATACAGCAGATCAGAGAAGGAAAATAATCTATAGTTATTCCATGGGACTAAAATACATGGAGATCAGCAATACAATGAAAGATCTAGGCATGGGCATTATAATTTAGTGGACAGTGCAGTTGATTTGAGCTTACAGTGTGGTTCTGACAGCAAAAAAGCCCATGTGATTTTGGGCTATGTAGTGTAATGGATGAGACAACGTAATGAACAGCCACTTCCTTAATTAAATTTTGAACAACTGACTCAATATTCCTATGTTGGGCTCTGTGTGTCCGGGTTCAGTGTCAAGTAACTTCTGAAGACCCTGATCCTTTGATTAGCTGGAGTTGCTAAGCTAGAAATGAGGAAGTGTCTTCTTTAGAACTATAGTCCTGCCTTTTTTGTCTAGGTGCACAAATCGGTTCCAGTGTACAGGGGGACTTTGGCAAACCAGTAAAGTGCCTGAAACTATTATTGCTTATTGCTAAAAGTAGCCATGTAAGCAGGCCGTAAATTGGCCATGCAGCAGCCTTAGCTTAACCAAGGCTGGAGGGGAGGGGGTTCTGGGTGCCACAGAAAGGGTAGCTTGGCCCCGCATCCTTCCTGCTAAGAATGTTGAAATTGCTGATACATGTATTTTAGAAAAACAGGAAGCTTGTCTAAATGTGCCCTTAGGAATGTGTCTGTCAGGGTCTCAGGGCATGCTCCCTCTGGAAAAAAAAAAAACCCATCTGGTTAATTGATGATCAGAAGTAAACCTCTTGCTTGACCTTTAAAACCTGCTTGCTTAGCAAGTTTTCTTTAAATGATATATCAATGTATTACTCATGTATAAATAAGCAGAAAAAGTTTGAGGTAGTTGGACTCTTCGGGAGGGTTTCTTCAGGGACGTTCCCACTGGACCCATCTTGGGGTCTCCACCGGCAGATGGAAGTTTGGCCAACGGAAGTCTGTCACTGTACCACTCGAAAGCCACACTCAGCTTTGGTAATTATCGAGGGTTGGGGGTGTTTTACTAACCAGTTGCGAATGTGTGTAAGTGCTTGAGACTAAGTAAAGTTTAGCTTTAAGTGAAAGCACTCTTGTGTTGTCCTGTTTGTGCCAGCCATCTATCAGTCAGATGGCTGTGTCTCCCTTGATTTTATTTCCTGACACCATCTCGCACAGAGTAAAACTTACCAAGAGCTTTGGGTTGAAAGAACCACAGGTAACACTAGGACAGAACAGTAAGGTACAAACTTTCAAAGGGAGTGCCACCTGGCTTCCATTTTTGGGTATGCAACATACTTATGAACAAAAATTTTTCATGCTACTACTTATCCACATAATTTTGATAGTCTTTATAGAGGCATGTGCCATTTGGGCTCAACTTGTGTACACTAATGAGCTGTGTGTGTCTCTCTGTGTGTGTGAATGCTGAATGCACACAAACATTGTGTACTTAAGGGATTTGCAAATGCGGAGATTCAGCTTTGGAAAATTTGGCCCTAATTGCCTACTAATAAATTTACAACATTGGCATGAAAGAATGTACCTAAGCATGTTAGCCATGGTCAGATTCAGTTTGCTAATTGGCTTAATCTGAGGTGGCTGTTTTATTCTCAGTGCAGGGCACAGATGATTTTGAGCTCTCATGTAGTACTGGAACAAGTGAGTAGAAACTGGAGTATGTTTACTTCTGCCAGAAGAGCAGAGGTTTGTCAGAGGCCAGCGACTGGAAAATAAATCTTCTCTAGAATTTTGTTTCAGGAACAAGGGAAAGTTTGAGCAGGAAGAATTAAGGGAACAGTGGGATTCCTGTAGCAGGGATGGGTTGCAAGGGGATTTCTCTGAAAATGCGCTGCGCGAAAGATTTTTCCCTCTGAGCAAGTAAGGACAGGATTTGCTTTAAACAGATCTTTCAAAATCCCTATCGTTTGGAAAAAGGTTTACAGATCTGACAGGGGGGAAAAGGAAACAAGGATTTGGGATTTTTGTCTCCTAGTGAAGTGTTTGGAGTTAAATTCTTCTAGCTCATGTTGTTTTGTAGACAGCTAAATATTTTGCAGCACTTATATGGTAATGTATGTCTGAAGGGGCTTTACAAATATTAATAAAGTAAGACTCACAGAAAACAGCTGCCCAGTGGAACCCTCAGCCCTGAGTGAGGCACCCGGGTTCCTCATTCAGTGTGTGGAGAGTGTTAGGCACCCAAGAAAGGGATTCACTGGGTATGTCTACACTGCAGTTCATAGGTGCTTGAACTCGGTGTGCTGGGGGTGCTGTCGCACCCTCTGGCTTGAAGTGGATTCCATAAATTCTGGGTTTACAGTTTGGTTCAATGGCTCTCAGCATCCCCACTACATAAATTGTTCTAGCGCCCCTGCTGCAGTTAGACACTTGGTCTCATGGGGCTCAGGCTAAGGGGCTGTTTGATTGTGGTGTACACCCTCCCACCTCACAGGGTCCTAGAGCCCGGACTCCAGCCCAAGCATCTATGCCACAGTTAAACAGCCCCTTACCCCAAGCCCTGTGAGCCCAAGTCAGCCAGCATGGGCTATCCGCAGGTTTTTAATTGCAGTGTAGACATACCTTCAGAAGCTGAGCAGGGAGCTGCCCAAGCTAACCAGGAGTGAAAAGCAGAGGGAAGAGGGCAGAGCTTAGGGCACAGATACATAGAGTATTTAGTTGGCTGCCTCTGACTGATCTGGGCTTTAGGCACCTGACTGACAGGCCGGAGGATAGTGCTTCCCTCTGGTCAGGATTCAGAACTGTGAACCATCTCCTGCAGTTAGGTGGCTAAGCCAGCTCAGGCCTTTTTCTTGAGAAACCAGAGAGAGAAACAGACATCCCCACCCCTGTGATGTCCTGCTTGGGGTACCCAGAGCCGTGAGCCCCTGTGCTGCCCCTCTCAGCCTCAGCAAGTGAGAGCTTTGCTGTTGCTAAGCTGTGTCAGTCCCCTGACACACTAGTTCATCTCCCTTGCCAGCAAACTCTTCATGACTCTACCAGTCCAAACTTGCCTTGCAGATAACAACCCCCAATTTCCAAGTTCCCCAGAGATGTGTCTCTGTACTGTACAGTCCCTCTTGCTGGACTCTCACAGAAGTTATTAAGTTTGCTGTCTCCAAAAAGACAGAGCACACACCAGCCAGTTACTTTACCTGAAACTTACACTCATAATACACAGAACTGAGATGGCTTTGTAATAAAACAAAAATGAGTTTAACAAGACCAGAGGTGTCATAAATATAAAGGGAAGGGTAAACCCCTTTGAAATCCCTCCTGGCCAGGGGAAAGCTCCTCTCACCTGTAAAGGGTTAAGAAGCTAAAGGTAACCTCGCTGGCACCTGACCAAAATGACCAATGAGGAGACAAGATACTTTCAAAAGCTGGGAGGAGGGAGAGAAACAAAGGGTCTGTGTCTGTCTGTATGCTGCGCTTGCCAGGGACAGAACAGGAATGGAGTCTTAGAACTTTTAGTAAGTAATCTAGCTAGGTATGTGTTAGATTATGATTTCTTTAAATGGCTGAGAAAAGAATTGTGCTGAATAGAATAACTATTTCTGTCTGTGTATCTTTTTTGTAACTTAAGGTTTTGCCTAGAGGGGTTCTCTATGTTTTTGAATCTAATTACCCTGTAAGATATATACCATCCTGATTTTACAGGGGGGATTTCTTTATTTCTATTTACTTCTATTTTTATTAAAAGTCTTCTTGTAAAACACTGAATGCTTTTTCATTGTTCTCAGATCCAAGGGTTTGGGTTTGTGGTCACCTATGCAAATTGGTGAGGCTTTTTATCCAACATTTCCCAGGAAAGGGGGGGTGCAAGTGTTGGGAGGATTGTTCATTGTTCTTAAGATCCAAGGGTCTGGGTCTGTAGTCACCTAGGCAAATTGGTGAGGCTTTTTACCAAACCTTGTCCAGGAAGTGGGGTGCAAGGTTTTGGGAAGTATTTTGGGGGGGAAGGACGCGTCCAAACAGCTCTTCCCCAGTAACCAGTATTAGTTTGGTGGTGGTAGCGGCCAGTCTAAGGATAACGGGGGTAATATTTTGTACCTTGGGGAAGTTTTGACCTAAGCTGGTAAAGATAAGCTTAGGAGGTTTTTCATGCAGGTCCCCACATCTGTACCCTAGAGTTCAGAGTGGGGGAGGAACCTTGACAAGAGGTTTAAGTGATAATAAGAAAGAATAAAAAAGACAGGTGTGGTTACAAGTAAAACAAAATATGCTTTCTCGTGACCAAAGCATAGTTTCAGGAAGTTATTATCTTTGTCTAAGCAGGTTTCTCATCTATAGTCAATTTCCAGCTACTCTTGCCTTGCATGCCAAGAGGATCCAACTTTCATAGGCTCAGAGGGTGCTGAACCCTTAGTCCCCTCAGTGATGGATAACCAAAATGACTTTTGGCTTTTCTTTATATTCTGCACATTTATTGTCTCTGTCTCAAGAGCCAGGAAAGCCTCCTGGGGAGTAGATTCTGTCCCCTTTAGTGATCATTTAGCAGTCTTCTCCTCTCCTTGTTAGCTTGATGGCTTTGTTTGCCTCATAAGTAAATGTACTTGCATTGTCCTCTGCCTGTAATCAAGCTGGGCGGACAGATAGATACGCATTCCTTTGTGTAGGGCAGGCTGGGCTTATACACTGCCTGCCCAACCATTTTAAGAATGTATTTCCAGCCTACGTCTATAACTCTTTGTAAATACCCCAAACATACATTAAAAATGATTTTTGGATCCAGGGTGTCACTAGTTTGTATATGATACCTTACGTGACACCTTTTAGACACAGATTATGACAACATTATGTTGGCACAATGAGTGTGTCAGGCCTGATGTGAGTTCCTGTGCTGTGGCAGCAGGTATGCCTAGTTTGAGAAATCCTGTTGGCGTTTCAGCTTGAGCTAGGACTCCAGGCAGCTCCTTAGCTTTAGGGTGGCATCAGGACGTGGGTAGCTTTGCACATGCCCCCACTGGAGGAAATTCAGTTACCTGTGGGATTAGGCAACGGCTGAGTGGTGGTTTTGCAAATGTCAGTGGCACCTAAATATTGGATTTAGGCACCTAAAGAGACAGATACCTAAATACTCTTGCTTCTCTAGCCTTAACTGACTTGCCTAAGATCCCAGAAAGAAGTTTATGGCAGAGCCAGGAATAATACACAGTCCCTGCTTCCACTGCCATGCCTTCCCCATAGGATCATCCTTCCTCCCCAGTTATGCATTATAGATAGTTTTAGATAACTGAGGTGAATCAAGCATTTATCAACCCAACCTCTCTCCAAGACCAGGAAACCTTTGGGGAATCCAGAGATGCAGTGGGTAGAGAAACAATTTCAGCAAAACCATCAGACTATTAAAACCAAACCACAATTCTGCACGCTGTGTGAATCCATATTCTGTTTATAAGGTGTTACAGAAGTGTTGTAATGTAACTGAGAAATGTAAGTTATATTGTGCTGTTAACTTGTGGCTTGATAGTAAACAAAGGGGGGAAATATTGTTATTTTATGTGGTGATTCCTTTTCACTCAGATAACCATCAATATAACTTTTCCTTTGAGCCAGTCTAGGGCACCTCTTCAGGAAATGCTACCAATCCACAGAAAAGAGAGTGAGCGAAATAATAGCAGATAAAGACATTATGGTGCAGACAGGAGTGGGGAGTGTTTTCCCCTGTAAGGCATTTTGGGTAGTGGGTGTAGGATTTTGCATTTGTTTCTGGCACTTCCAATCAATACCAGAAAGATGTCAACAAACTGAAGGAAATACCAGCAAAACTGATCAAGGGACTGGAGTTACTGATCTATGAAATGTACTGACTATGTGCTTCATGGCCAGTATTCCAGCACAGAGCTGCTGGTTTTCCTCTTTGGATCCATACTACTGGGGGCTGCTACCTCATCAAAGCAGAGTAAGTGGGGTCAGGTCTGCTCATTACTTTGACTGGAGGTTTCAATGAAGACCTGTGGTCTTCCTGTGGTAGGAAGTGGCGATGGTGATTCAGTCAAGGATACTTTACATGTTCAGGTGGCACTGAACCAATGCCCCACCTTGGTTTTGGGGGCACAGATGGGCTAGGGCATGTCTGGTCAAGCTCTCTGTGTGGGATACTTGCCACACTACTTTGAGGGGATCCAAGCACTGAATTACACATGCCCTTGGCTTGCTGGGGCTGAATAGACTTTAGGGCCTCCATGTTGTTGGGCCTCTAGGCATGCACTCCAGGTGCAGACTTAATGTCTGATGACCCTTATAGTTCAACTGATTAGGCCCTGAAACTAGTGTTGTTTTCTCCAAGCCTAACCAGAATCTTTGCACATTCCCCAGGATCCCACCAAAAGTGTGAGACTTCTGGCTTACAGTTTTCCTCTTCAAGGGCATGCGTTAGTGTTAGCAAAGAGATACACAGACAGGCTTTCCACAGGATTCTAACCTCTGTTGCTCTTTATTTAGTACCACAAGAGAGACACAGATCTGTACAAAACTATAAACACACCTGTATGCATTCCCCTGCCTCAGGTTCCCCAGCACTCTCTGGAGTTCCTTGGGTTTGGGCAGAGCCCTATGGACTGTCCAGGATCCTTCCCCTGCAGCTCATGAATTCTCTTCTGAATCATGGAGCCTTTCCAGCTCAGCTAGCTTGCTCTGACCTTGGCAGTTAAACTGCACCCCCTGCTACAAAAGCATGCCCATCTCTTTCTCTCACTTACCCAAAGCTGAAACCCTGGATTTGTGCTGGAAATGGCCCATCTTGATTATCATACACATTGTAAGGAGAGTGGTCACTTTAGATAAGCTATTACCAGCAGGAGAGTGGGTTTGTGTGTGGAGGGGGGAGGGGGGTGAGAAAACCTGGATTTGTGCTGGAAATGGCCCAACTTGTTTATCATACACATTGTAAGGAGAGTGATCACTTTAGATAAGCTATTGCCAGCAGGAGAGTGGGGTGGGGGGAGGTATTTTTTTCATGCTTTGTGTGTATAAAAGATCTTCTACACTTTCCACAGTATGCATCCGATGAAGTGAGCTGTAGCTCACGAAAGCTTATGCTCAAATAAATTGGTTAGTCTCTAAGGTGCCACAAGTACTCCTTTTCTTTTTGCGAATACAGACTAACACGGCTGTTACTCTGAAACCAAAGCTTCTTGTGACTCCAAAAATCGTCCTCTTTGTTCTTCCAATAAGTCCTTTTTACACCCCTACTTTGTCACTTCTGTCCTATTTGGGAATTTCCCACTCTCTCCGTTTCCCCCTCCCTGAAGGCAAGCTGGAGGAGCCAGCTCCAGCCAACCTCTTTAGTATACCCATTGTTAGGTCAGAGCACAGGCATTGATGTTAGTGATTTTTCCATTGTCCCTGGTCTGGTAAGTACATGCTGTAGCTCATGTCATCAAATGGTGGATTCCACATCCACACAAAGGCATTCCCTGATGCAACAATTTTATATCAACTTCATAACATCAGCCAGAATTCATGCAGACAGATCCCCCAAATCATCACATGGGCGACTTGTCTTCTAGAGGGGATATAATACTGAGCTGCTGAACAGCCAGAGTCATTAAAGATGCCATGACACATTGGCAAGAATATTGTTAGGGGAGCTGGTTCTCAGCTCTGCCAATCCCAATCCTGTCACCCTTAACAGTCCTTCACCTTTTTGTAGGGTTGGGGTGTTGTACCAATAAAATAAAAACCAGCAGGATCTTATTAAAGGGAAAAAGGCAAAATACCACATTTTATTGTGAATACAGAAAGAATCATAGTAAGCAGTTAGTTATAGCTATAACATTCCATTCAATCTCATATTTATTCTCACATTCATTCATACAAACACACACACACACACACACACAGGTTCTGCAAGGTTGTTATCATAGTTACCAGCCTTAGAGTTGCTCATGCCAAGTCACTGGCCAGGTGGCCTGGACATGAGGAGGGAGCAGGGCCTTGTCAGATGCTCATCTGATGCTCCTGGAAGTTGATTTGCAGAATCAGACCCCAAAGTTCTCACTTTTTAGAGTCTATTTTTATAGGAATTTCTTCCTATGCCAGTCTATGGGAATTGCTTCATCATGCTGTTGCTGAATCAATCAGCAGATAGCACATTCCTGACGGCTCCAAGATGTTATCTTGTTCTTTGGTTCTCCCATTCTTGAGGCTGTTGGGTGGATTCCAGTCTGCCCTCCGGGTGGGGTCCTCTGGTTATTTCCACTTGACACCTTCTTCAGCCGATGGACACTGGATTCTTAGGCTGGCACCTCCCTGATCATTCAGTTATTATCCACACCAAGCATCCATCCACATACATCCTCTATCTCTATTTTAATCACAATGGTTAATACAACAAAAGGGCGGGGAGTCTCTGGGTGCTGTTTCTGTTGTTAGAGTATTGCTTTGAGTCTCTCTCTCTTGTGAATTGCTTTGAGAACAGACTCTGTCTTAGAATGTACTAACACAGTTAGCAGCTTGCAAGTTTCACACATAGAGGGAGAGAAACAGCACCAAAAACCAAGAGACCTCTTAATTAGTAATACCCTGGAATTTAAACTCTGGGGAATCAAACTCATTTGTGATTTTAATACAGAACTTCTTTAATATGATCCAACATAATCCCCCTTTTGACACTAAGATTTATAATCGTCAGTGTCACTTTCTATGTAGCCTATTCAAGAGAAAGTACTGTGAGGCAATTTGAGTTTGTGATTCCAATTCATGCCACATACATGATCCTAGTGATGTATCTTTACTACAAGGTTCTGGGGCAACAGGCAAGGTGAGGCACACCCACTTTTGAGGAGTCCATTCGGTACAACCTCTAGTGTCCAATAGCTTCCCTCCCTCCCCAGCTCACTGGCTCAAGGTCCAGGGTAGCCAAAAGGATCCCATGTGTAATATGGGGAGTGGGTTAACCTTCAATACCTTTGCCTCCAGGGACTGTTGGTGTGCAATTTTGACAACAATTTCTCCCATTAACAAGTCTGGTTTACAATAGTGGAAACATATTGCATCCATTCATATTGATAAGTGTCAAACAATGATCTCTTTCTTTTTTAACAAATGCATCAAACCCTTAATATTTCCCAATATGACCCAGAACATTTTGTGTTCCAAAGTAGCTAGTGCAAGTATCTGCATTTCAGTGCATCCCATAGCTATGGCTGTGTAGTTTCCTATTTCTAATATTTTTTTTTTCTTATGGATAAGCCATGTGGTAGTATTAAGCCATTACTAAAGATTCCATTGGCCTTTTAGGTTACCCAGACCAATTTAGACCAAGTCTACATTGGCATGTACTTGTTTTTGTATCAGGCTGTCCTGTAGCTGGGACAGAAAGCTTAATTTATTTTTAAGTTCCTGCAGGTCTTCTGTATTTTTTTTTTAAACACACAACAGTGCTAGCAACAACACAAAACACAAGACAAAACATAGAACACAGAACACAATTTCTATTGTGACAGTAGATTCATGGTATTGGGTTGCTTTTCAGCTGGCAGCTTTTCCTGATTTTCTGAAAGACAAAAAGAACATGTTTCTACCCCTTTTGGGGTGGCAGATTATTGCTTAAAATATTTCTTTTACAAATACCCTTGCTGATTGCAGGCAAAACAGAAAAATTGCCCCCATATTTTCCTGTTTTTGTTCTATAGGCAGGCCAGGTTTCAAAGGCTTTTATCTTTTAAGGGTTATGGGGAAATTATCCCACTGTTTAGTCATTAAATCCCTGAGTTTTCCTTCTTATACAGCAGACCAAGTTTATAATGTTTTTCCTGCTGTGTTAAGCTTTAAGTTTTATTTACAGGTAATAACTGAGAAGCATCATTACCATACGACCTTAAAGGATTTTTCCAAAAATCATACACACTATATGTTGTTACAGGGATACTTATTATCATTAAATTTATTAAAATTATCTTGTTATCCCATGCCTTTTATTTAGACAATTTGTTTGCTGACCAGGTATGTCCTTTATCTGCAGCTCCTTTGTGCTGCTAGTTCTTTCCTTCCTTTATCATTTAGGTAATTTGCATTTTCACAGAAACTTCCTGCTTTTGGATTTAAAGCCATCAGCAGCTCAGAGACTCTATCTTAAAAGGGACACAATCAACTTTCACCAGAGTTTTGATTACTTTTAACTTCTGCTTCCAAAACACACAGCAATCTGAAAAAGAAAACCCAACCTATTGTGGCTCCCTTTGGAGCCCTAATAGCATTTTAATTAAGTAGCATGGTATGTTTGCATTTCTTTTGCCCCTTCTACAATATACCCTGCACATGTTCTGGGGCAAATGCACATTCCTTCCATAGTTTAACTTCTATAACATTATCCAGATCCATTTTTACATAAGGTGTCACTATTTCTTTTTTTTTGCTTACAGAGTTTTCATGTACCTTTATCAAAGTGACAGTCTGATTACTCAGAGCCATTTTAAGACTCAGTGTTTCTAACATTGCTCCTTTTTGTTTTGTGCACCTCACCCCTGCTGTTGCTTCAGAGAGGCACTGTCTTTTTTAATTTTTTTTTTTTACTACAACTCTCATCTGCTATTTTGTTACAAAAACAAACAAACAAAAAACAAACAAAAAGAATCCAAATTTTTTTTTTATATTCTCCTGATTTTGACTGCCCTGCTGCAGCCACAACTTAAAAACATTTTAAATTTTGTAAAGCATTGAGTTACCTTTTAAGGGTTAAATGCCAAATCCCAAAGCCAAACAACACTAATTACCTGTGTCTAGCAAAAAGGTCTGTCAGTTTTGCAACTTTGAATTAAAGAGTCAAATGGATTTTTAGTGGCATTATTTAAAAAAAAACAAAACTAACTGGTCCTTAGAACTTTACATATTTACACACACACAGACAGATACATACACATTTTCTTTTCCTTAACATCCCTTCCACACTGCTCTGTTTTTTACATCTTACATTCCCTTTATACATTTGAGGCAGTTAAGTTCCAATAGAACCCTCTTATGTTCTTTTAGCAAATTTGACTAAATTGTCCAGTCAAATGATTTTAATCAGATAGTTTATTTTTGCCTGGCTAATTTACAGACATTCCTTTGGAAAAGGGCCCATTTTTCTTTCAGAATGGCTGCAAAGAAACCAAGAATGCTCTAACACTTTTCCTTTTTAACATTTTCGGTTAAAAGTTGTTTGGGTGAAATACAAAGTTTAACTGCTTAATTCCCTCCAGCCTCTGCAGAGTTAACTTTTTTTTTTTTTTTTTTTTACTCTCTTTTCTCTTTGTAATTATGCCTGGGGGTGCCGTACATAGGACCTTCTCCCCCTTTACCTGCCTCCCTCCAGCCTCTGCAGAGTTAACTTTTTCACTCTTTTTGTATTCCTGGAGTGCCTCTTTCACTATTTTCAGCTGGCTTTGGATATTTGTAGCCAGCACCTTCCAATTGTCTGCTCCCTTTTCCATTTGTGCCTTTTCCTCTTTACATGAAGACAAGCGGAGGGAAGAATCCTTACATGCCTCCCACAACAACCAAATTGCTGCTGCATCTCTTTTGGCAGCACTAGAAGGTTTGTATATGAGGATATACTGAGCCAATCTATCCTCTAGGTCCGAAATAGTGCAGACATCAGCTAGGCCTTGTTTAGTCCAAGGACTGTGCCCAAATTTTTGAAGGATTTGTTTAAAAGGTGTAATTTCTTTAACAAAAGGTGAGGTTGGAGTTCCTTCTGACTCCATTCCTCCCTCTAGTACTGGCTTACCCTGTTTTCTTTTAAACATCTTAACATGGATATTTCAATCTCTTTGTCACTGCTGGTATTACTTAGCAAGTGACACAGCCTAGATTCTGAAATCATAGCTTAATCTATGCGTTTTTCCCCTGCTACCTTCCCGGAGGCCAGCAGGTCCCCTGCTACCTTCCCAGAGGCCAGCAGGTCCAGTTAACCTATTTCTCCCTGCTACCTTCTCGGAGGCCAGCAGGTCTGGTTAACCTGTTTCTCCCTGCTACCTTCTCGGAGGCCAGCAGGTCTAGTTTAATCTGTTTTCCCTGCTACCTTCTCGGAGGCCAGCAGGTCTGGTTTAATCTGTTTTTCCTGCTACCTTCTCGGAGGCCAGCAGGTCCCCTGCTACCTTCTCGGAGGCCAGCAGGTCCCCTGCTACCTTCTCGGAGGCCAGCAGGTCTGGTTTAATCTGTTTTCCCTACTACCTTCTCGGAGGCCAGCAGGTCCCCTGCTACCTTCTCGGAGGCCAGCAGGTCTGGTTTAATCTGTTTTTCCTGCTACCTTCTCGGAGGCCAGCAGGTCCCCTGCTACCTTCTCGGAGGCCAGCAGGTCTGGTTTAATTTGTTTTCCCTACTACCTTCTCGGAGGCCAGCAGGTCTCCTGCTACCTTCTCGGAGGCCAGCAGGTCCCCTGCTACCTTCTCGGAGGCCAGCAGGTCTGGTTAACCTAATAGAAATGCCTAGCTCACTAGAGCTGGCGGTGTGCACACCAATATTTACAATAACTGAGGTTTTTTACCAATATTCCCCCTTTCGCAATTCTCCACCAAAATGTTGTACCAATAAAATAAAAACCAGCAGGATCTTATTAAAGGGAAAAAGGCAAAATACCACATTTTATTGTGAATACAGAAAGAATCATAGTAAGCAGTTAGTTATAGCTATAACATTCCATTCAATCTCATATTTATTCTCACATTCATTCATACAAACACACACACACACACACACAGAGGTTCTGCAAGGTTGTTATCATAGTTACCAGCCTTAGAGTTGCTCATGCCAAGTCACTGGCCAGGTGGCCTGGACATGAGGAGGGAGCAGGGCCTTGTCAGATGCTCATCTGATGCTCCTGGAAGTTGATTTGCAGAATCAGACCCCAAAGTTCTCACTTTTTAGAGTCTATTTTTATAGGAATTTCTTCCTATGCCAGTCTATGGGAATTGCTTCATCATGCTGTTGCTGAATCAATCAGCAGATAGCACATTCCTGACGGCTCCAAGATGTTATCTTGTTCTTTGGTTCTCCCATTCTTGAGGCTGTTGGGTGGATTCCAGTCTGCCCTCCGGGTGGGGTCCTCTGGTTATTTCCACTTGACACCTTCTTCAGCCGATGGACACTGGATTCTTAGGCTGGCACCTCCCTGATCATTCAGTTATTATCCACACCAAGCATCCATCCACATACATCCTCTATCTCTATTTTAATCACAATGGTTAATACAACAAAAGGGCGGGGAGTCTCTGGGTGCTGTTTCTGTTGTTAGAGTATTGCTTTGAGTCTCTCTCTCTTGTGAATTGCTTTGAGAACAGACTCTGTCTTAGAATGTACTAACACAGTTAGCAGCTTGCAAGTTTCACACATAGAGGGAGAGAAACAGTACCAAAAACCAAGAGACCTCTTAATTAGTAATACCCTGGAATTTAAACTCTGGGGAATCAAACTCATTTGTGATTTTAATACAGAACTTCTTTAATATGATCCAACAGGGGCCTGATCTAAAGCAAAGCAAAGATTCCCATTGACTTCAAAGGGCTTTAGATCAAGCCCTTAATATGCTTCTGGATCCAGCACAGTTAGAGAATCCTATTTTGGGAAAGCCCAGGTCAGCCTTCATCTACTTTGAGGTTCACCAAACTGCATTATTATTACTGATATTACAGTAGCACCTAGAAATTCTTGTTGACATCAGAACCCTATTCTGCTAGTCACAGTACAAAGCATAGCGAGACAGCCCCTGCCCTGAAGAGCTTGCCATCTGTGCAGGCAAGGTCCACACCAAGGGTGAGAGGGGAACAGAGGCACAGAGAGAGGAAGTGACATGCCCAAGGTCACAGACCAGGTCAGTGGGAGAGCTGAGAATAAAACAGAGATCTCCAGAATCCAGCTCCTGTGTCCTATCCACTAGACCAGGGGTCAGCAACCTTTCAAAGAAGAAGAGCCATTTTTTTGTTTTTGTCTTTGACCAAAATATTTTGAGAGATGCATCAAGCACAAAGCTACTTGTAGAGTTAGAATTTATCAGCTAATAATCATTGAACATATTAAAGTTATTACTTCTCACCAATATTTTTAATGCAAATTCTGCCATTTGAATTTGAATATAAACAGGAGGGTACTCCAGGCTGGGGCAGGGGGTCTGGGAGAGAGTTTGGGTGCAGGAGGGGGTTCTGACCTGGGGCAGGAGGTTTGGGTGCGGGATGGGGTGCGAGGTGCAGGCTCTGGCTGGGAGACGCTTACCACAGGCAGCTCCTGGCTGGCAGAGCAGCAGGGCTCAGGCAGGCTGCCTGCCTGCCCTGGCCCCACGCTGCTCCCGGGAGCAGCTGGTTGCTGGCACATCTCTGCTTGCCCTTGGTGGGGGGAGGCAGCTCCGCACTCTGCCCCTGCCCCCAGCATCGTCCTCACAGCTCCCATTGACCAGTTCCTGGCCAATGAGAGCTGTGGGAGTGGTGTTTGCGGGCCTGGGCAGCGCATGGAGACCCATTGCCCCTCTCCACCCAAGGGGCGCACAGAGATGTGCCAGCAGCCAGCTGCTTCCGGGAGCAGCGTGGGGCCAGAGCCCTGCTGTGCTGCCACCCGGGAGCTGCCTGTGGTAAACGCCTCCTGGCCAGATCCTGTACCTCACATCCCCTCAAAATACGTCTGCCTGCAAGAGGGCAGCCAAAGAACTGCAGGTTGCCAACCCCTCCACTGGACCATGCTTACCTAGAAGTTTGCCCCTAAACCTGAAACCAGGCAAGCTTTGTCTACTTTTGGATTTTAACTAGAAAGATTCCAACAGCCCTGTGGGAAACCCCATCACTCTAGTCACTTACAGCTAGACCAGACAAAGTGCCTGAGAATGTCCTCATAGGCAGCAATCCCACATCAGCAGTGTGGAAAATGTGGCCTTAAAAACCTTTTTCCATATCTGGTTTCTGTAATTCTGTGAAAATTAGCTGAGGGGGGAAATTGCATTTGGTAGGTTCAGAAAGGATATTAGAAACAATGGAAAATAAAAAGAAAAAATGAAATACTTTCAAGTATTTCATCACATCTGGGGATTTTTGAACCTGAAGGTATAGTCATTTTCTTAAAGAGTTTTGTAATTATATGATTGCTTTAAGATATGTAATACCAGACCCAAATCCCAGTTTAATTACTGCTGTCCTATTGAAATTTAATTTTGTATCCATGAAATCTTGACTGTCCTTCTGAAATATGTTTAATATTTTCACACAAGTATGCTTTGTGTTCACGTGAAACACTGCTATTTTACACATTCAGCCTGCTATTACAGTTCATGCAAGGGAAATGAGATTTCTCTTTTAATTTAAATTCAGTTCTATTTAATTAACGTCTCAAGATTTGTTTTGCTTCTGAAAAAATTGTTAAATGGAAGAGTTCTGGTAAATCATTCAATATGAGTTTGAAATCTGGACAAGATTTTGTGGGTTATGAATAAATATGTAAATGCTAACAGGCCCAGAATGTTAAAGATGTGGGTGACAGAGCTGACAAGTAACTTCCTTCTTTTTCCCAGGAAAACTTTGAAAGAGAAAATTTGAGAGATTTTTCTCTAACCATTGCATAGAATCATAGAACTGGAAGGGACCTCGAGAGGTCATCTCGTCCAGTCCACTGCACTCATGGCAGGACTAATTATCTAGACCATTCCTGATGGTGTTTGTTTCTGCTGTTTATTTTGTGCACATGTGTTTTGAGAGAGAGATTAATGGGACTAACTATTATTTGTGCTGATTTAATCTCTGTTCACCATAATCTTTCTCCATTAATGTCACTTCCTCCTCTAAAGGTAATGTCTTATTTGGGAAGATGAGAGAGGGCAATTTGTTTTGACAAGGTTTACAAAAATGACCAGTGATTTGGGGGCCCCCTCCATTTTAGGGTATCTATTTTGACAGACCTTAAAGGGGATAGATTTTGAGAGGACACCTGCACTTTGAAAATCATGGTGCAAAGGATCACAAATCGCTGGAGGGTCACTGCAAAAAGTAGATCAGAGAGACCATACTTTCCAGTAGTGGCTGTCACACGGTGATTGTCAGTGGATCATGGAACTTTTCTAAGGGTATGTCTACACTACGAAATTAGGTCGAATTTATAGAAGTTGATTTTTAGAAGGCGATTTTATACAATCAATTGTGTGTGTCCCCACACTAATGCACTAAGCGCATTAAGCTGGCAGGGTGCTTCCACAGTACCAAGGCTAGCATCGCCTTTCAGAGCGTTGCACTGTGAGTAGCTATCCCACAGTCCTCGCAGTCTCCGCCACCCATTCTGGAATTCTGGGTTAAGCTCCCAATGCCTGATGGGGCAAAAACATTGTCACGGGTGGTTTTGGGTACATGTCGTCAGTCACTCCTCCCTCTGTGAAAGCCACGGCAGACAATTGTTTCACGTCTTTTTTCTGTGTGGGCGCCATACTGCTTTCAGCAGATGGTGCAGTAGGACGGCTAACCATCATCGTCATCCACTACTTCTGCTGCCACTCTGCTCTCCTGCTCTCCTGATGCTATGAATCCACCTCGCAGATCCTCTATATGACCGTCGTCATCCACCACTTCTGCTGGCACACTGCTCTCCTAGTGGTCTCGCAGGGCTGCTTCTGCTGCAATTCTGCTCAGCTGCTCTTGTCTTGCCATACCACGGCAAGCGTGCAGCCCTCTCAGCTGTTGTGTCCTGGCAGCAGACGGTGCAGTAGGTCTTCAAAACTGGTCATCCAACCACCACTGCCATGCTTTCTTATGCAATGATTCCAGACTATGTGCTACTGGCCTGCCGTGGTAAAATGTCCTACCATGGAGGGCACAATAAGGCTGCCCTCCCCAGAAACCTTTTGCAAAGGCTTTGATAGTACTTCCAGGACAGCTTCATTGAGATGTCCCTGGAGGATTTCCGCCCCATCCCCAGACATGTTAACAGACTTTTCCAGTAGCTGTACTGGCTGCGAATGCATCCCAAGTCTTCAGGGCAAATTAATCATTAAATACGCTTGCTTTTAAATGGGGTATTATATTTACAAAGGTACACTCACCAGAGGTGCCTTCTCCGCCTTCAAGGTCCGGGAGCCCGGATTGGGATGGTTGGGAGGGTACTGGCTGCAGAGTGATAAACAGTTCCTGGCTGTCAGGGAGAACGGTGTCTCCGCTTGCCTGGTGTGTTCTATCTTCAACCTCTCCCTCCTCATCATCTTCCTCATCCCCAAAATCCTCATCCCTGTTGTGTGAAACTTCCTCTCAGGAGTCAACGTACAGGTGTGGGGTAGTTGTAGGGGCACCCCCTAGAATTGCATGCAGCTCACCATAGAAGTTGCATATCTGGGGCTCTGACCCTGAGCAGGCGTTGCCTCTTGGGTTTTTTGGCAGGTATCATAAATATAAAGGGAAGGGTAAACACCTTTAAATCCCTCCTGGCCAGAGGAAAAACCCTTTCACCTGTAAAGGGTTAAGAAGCTAAGACAACCTCGCTGGCACCTGACCAAAATGACCAATGAGGAGACAAGGTACTTTCAAAGCTGGAGGGGGGGAAACAAAGGGTTCTCTCTGTAAGGTATTTACCATCCTGATTTTACAGAGGTGATTCTTTTACTTTTTCTTTAATTAAAATTCTTCTTTTAAGAACCTGATTGCTTTTTCATTGTTCTTAAGATCCAAGGGTTTGGGTCTGTGTTCACCTATGCAAATTGGTGAGGATTTTTATCAAGCCTTCCACAGGAAAGGGGGTGTAGGGCTTGGGGGGATTTTCGGGGGAAAGACATTTCCAAGTGGGCTCTTTCCCTGTTATATTTGTTAGATCCTTGGTGGTGGCAGCAATAAGGTCCAGGGACAAAAGGTAAAATAGTTTGTACCTTGGGGAAGTTTTAACCTAAGCTGGTAAAAATAAGCTTAGGGGGTTTTTCATGCAGGTCCCCACATCTGTACCCTAGAGTTCAGAGTGGGGAAGGAACCTTGTCAGTAGGCTTGCCTGAGCTCCTTAAGTTTCACATGGCACTGCTGTGGGTCCCTGTGATATCCTCTGTCCTTCATGCCCTTGGAGATTTTTTTCAAATATTTTGGCATTTTGTCCTTTGGAACAGAGTTCTGATTGCATGGATTCATCTCCTCATACAGCAACCAGATCCAGTACCTTCCGTTCGGTCCATGCTGGAGCTCTTTTGCGATTCTGGGACTCCATGGTCTTCTCTGCTGATGAGCTCTGCGTGGTCATGCCACGGTGGCCAAACAGGAAATGAAATTCAAAAGTTTGTGGGGCTTTTCCTGTGTACCTGGCCAGTGCATCCGAGTTGAGAGTGCTGTCCAGAGCAGTCAGAATGGAGCACTGTGGGATTGCTCCCGGAGGCCAATACCATCAAATTTTATCCACACTAACCCAAATTCGACCCAGCAATGTTGATTTCAGCACTAATCCCCTCATCGGGGAGGAGTACAGAAATCAATTTTAAGAGCCCATTAAGCGGACAAAAATGGCTTCGTCGTGTGGACGGGTGCAGGATTAAATCGATCTAACGCTGCTAAATTCGACCTAAACTCGTAGTGTAGACCAGGGCTAAGTGGTTTGCAGAAGAAAACATTTTGATAACCATAGAACTGGGGCTGTGAATTAATAGTTGTCTGTCTCCAAGAGTGGGAATGGGAAAGGGAATCTTTCCCTTAAAAAATGTTTCATAGAATGAAAACAGGACACCACTGTGCATTTTTGCTTCTTAAAGGGAGTTACAATGACCCTCACACAGGCAGGAAAGTGGAAAGTAGTGTACAAAGGGGGAGTAAAACCTGAACTTTAAAATCTCTAACTATTGGAGACAGCCTGGAATGGAAGCTGAATCCAGACACTTCCGCACTCTGAGGGTGGGTTTTGAAATCCAGACAGTCTCTCATATCTGACTCTGGAATGGAATAAACCACAACATGAAATCTTAAAAGCCCCATGTGGGAGAGAAATTTCCAAATCAGGACATGGACCCAGATTCAAATTGCACATTGGACCAGTTCTAGTAAATATCAGGTTAATCCATAACATTTCCAGCCTTTCTTTCTGCCCACTCTCCTAAAACTCTCATCCCTCCTGTCTTAATTACTGTATTCTCCATCCCTTTCTAGCTTTCCTGAGACCACATCACCCCCTTTAGCAGAGTCTGAATGAGCTTTCCCCTGACATCTAGAGATGAGCTGCGAAGGGGACTTCAGGAGCTAATCTCGTTTGCCTGGGCACACCCACCCTGCCTAGGTGCTCAGCATGATGGGATTGCTTTCCCAAATTATCACTTTTGGCTGATGTTGGATCCCCAGTCTCCTTGTTATTGAGGCAGGAGTAATAAAGGGTTGTTATCCTTGTTGCATGAATCAAGGGCAGCAGAACTGTACTTGGCATTCCATTGAGTCAGTAAGTTTCCTTTACAACAACTTTTATTAATTATTTTTATTATTTTAACAATTAATTTAATAGCCATGAAAGATGCTGGCTCATGTCTGCTGTTCATCTACTGAATGGATACTGTCCAGCCTGGGTAGTGGCTTTATGAGATGCCTCACACTGACCTGCTTCTGTGCCTCAGTCCTGATAAAATGATCAACCAATTCTAGGAGGAGAAAGTAGTTCCCTTTCCATGTCCCTTCAGTCCTCTGAGGCTGCCAACAGAGGTGCCAATTAACACAAATTGTGCTGATGGTTTTGTGATGTAGACACCGAGGGCAGTGTTTCGCAAACCCTCACATGAGTAGCCCTTGCCAATGTGAATATCCCTGTTGACATTCGTGGAACTACTTGCATGGGTAAGATCTACTAATGTGATTAAGAGCTGGCAGGATCTGGCCCCTGTCTAGTGGGAACTCGACTGATCCCAACCACCAACTTACTTCATAGAGTCAGAGAGGGTTGCCCCCCACACCATTGGCCCCCTCGTCCTGCTGGATAGCTGCGCAACAGAGACATTCATCCCCGAATGGAGGGTAAGTGGCAGTAATGCTGCCAGCTTCCAGTGGAGTTCTGCTAAGGGAGTTAGATCGTCCTTAATCACCCAAGTCTGAAAATACCACTTTAGTTCCACGTACTTCCTGATACTATAGAAATAAACATACACTTTTTGTAGATTGAACACTTGGAGCAAATATCTTCAGTGCTCCACTCCCATCCTGGCCATCTGGCCCTAGGAACTTTCTGAGTTCTGCCTGCTATCTCAGGTCCCCTATTCCACGGAGAACAGGTTGCAAATACCTTGTACTGCTGCACCTCTGGGATAGGTGGAGATTTTGCTAATGGATCCTGGCATGAGGATTCTGCTGGATGTGTACAGGGAGACTTTGGCAAACCAGTAAAGTGCCTGAAACAACTATGGCTTATTGCTAAAAGCAACCAAGTCAGCAGGCTGTAAATTGGCCATTCAGCAGCCTCAGTTTAACCAAGGCAGGAGGGGAGGGGGGTCTTTGTGTGCCACAGAGCGGGCAGCTTGACCCTGCATCCTTCCTGATAAGAATTGTGTTGAAGTTGCTGATACATGCATCTTAGAAGAGCAGAATGTGCCCCAGGAATGTCTATTGGGGCCTCAAGGCTGCAAACTCTGGAAAAACCCACACCTGGTTTATCAATAATCAGAAGAAAGCCTCTTGCTTGACCATTGAAACTGCTTGCTTGACAAGTTTTCTTTAGGGGACATATCATTCTATTACTAATGTATAAATAAAAGAGGAAAAGTTTGAGGTGGTGGGACTCTTCAGGACTGGACTCTCCCTCTGGATGCATCTTGTGTTCCCCACTGGCAGACGGGCTGCTGCTGTGCCACTCGAGAGCCACACTCAGCTTTGGTAATTATCAAGAGTTGGGGGTGTTCTACTAACCTGTTGTGGACGTGTTTATAAGTGCTTGAGACTAAGTAAAGTTTAGCTTTAAGTGAAAGCACTCTTGTGTTGTCCTGTTTGTGCCAGCCACCTATCGGTCGACAGCCGTGTCTCCCCTGATTTATTTCCTGACACCACCTCACACAGAGTAAAAGTTACCATGAGCTTTGGGTTGAAAGAATCCCGGGTAAGAGAGGAAGTGAAACGGAGCCCTAGTAAGTGCTAATTGTTTGTCTCATCGAATGTTCTCAGTACTAAGCTCCCTTGGACAAAATAATTTCAGAGGCAATAAATCTAAATGCCTACCTCAATGGAAGTCAATATCAGCTTTTTATTGCAATTTTTTCCATACATTCAATGTTCCTTTTCTTCTTTTGAACCAGTTGCATCTAAGAGGCAAAATTCAAGAACATGCAGTGATTCTCCCTAAATGTTGTATTGGCTCTCCATTGCAAAATTGTATAATTTTGATAAACTTGCCAACCCACTCAGCAAACGTTGTTTGATGACCAGAAGAAATTGTTAAGACTGAAAACTTCACTATTTTTTTTCAACCAACAATAGTAATAAGCAGCTTGGAAGTATTATAATACAAAATGCCTGTGTGAGAAATGAAGCCAGATGGGACTCCAGCTGCCATCTTAAAAAAGAGAACATTAGAATCCAATTAAGCTGTACTTTGGGTTATATTTCACTAAAGTTTTGCAATAATTAATTTTAAAACTATGGAAAACAGCTACTGTCACTTATAATTTAGAGCTGCACCTTACTACTTAGCCTTATGCTTAGTTTTAAATATGGAAAGTAGAAATGTTCTACTGTTTCCCGGGGTTTTCAGAACCCAAAACAGTGGTAACTTAACTGTTTCTCTTCAGGTGATGTCAGGAATAAATCAATGAGAACACAGCACTTCCATGTCATAAATGATCGATATAAGCGAGCATGCTCTTATCTAAAGCTATTTATTAGATTTGATCCTTGCATTCTGATCTGGAACAAAAGCAAATTTTGAAATGGCTGCATTGTCTGCAAAACAGAAATTGTAGTTCCCGCATGGCCATAGTAAACAAGTAAGAATGACCTTGCAGGTTCCATCTTAGGTCATACCTGATGTCTGTCCACATTTCACATCTAAGGTAGACTTTTCTATAGCACCCAATGCCATAATGTTGAAGTGCAAATCCATCACACCATTTGACTTTGTGACAGTTTCCACACCTTGGTGAAAATGTTCAAACGTAGGGGCCTAAATTTAGGGATCTAACTCCAAATTTAAGCACCTAAATAGATGCCTGATTTTCAGAGATGCTCAGCAGCTGCAATGAAGTCATTTTCCGTCAGATTCATCTCCATGTATTCCATGATACCATAGAAATAAACCTACACTTTTCATATAGATTAAACATACATAGGAAACAGACTGAGTATTATTGCAATGCTCCCCACAAAAGCAAGGGAATTCAGTACACTCAGAAGGGTGTACCTGTGTCCTTAACATTGAATCACAGGATGGGAGTATGCAGTCCACAATGTATCACTGCTCCTGATCATTAACATGATCTACAGTTTGAACTGGAATGAATACAGCAACAATCAACCTATCCTTTTCATTCTTGGGCAATGTGTAAAAAAAAAAGGCATAAATGGTTAGGTATGTTCAAATACAACAGAAAGAGCTGGAAATACTGCCCTGTTCTGCAGCATCTGAGGGATTTGGCAGTGAAATCAAGGCAATCTCTTTACAAAGAATCATATCCTGAAATGAGGGATTGATAAATCTTCTAGGCTGGACACTTCTTCAGCTAGTTTAGTTTCAAGTTAGTTTGTTACTGCTGTTCACAAAAGCTGCAACTATTAGTAATTATAAATTATTATCTCCTATTTGCAAAACAGAAGCATCAGAGGCACATCAGAAGCACTTTTTAAAGTTTATATTATACTACACAGGTGTGTTATAAAGACTTGATTACTTAATGTCTCCAAAGCACCTTGCTGAAAGTTGCTATAGAACAGTAGGATTATTTCATATATCCAACACTAGATTGCCATTCTTTCCTGTAGTTCTAAGTAGAGGGCTGTGTTTGCTTCACCCAGGAACTAGAAATCTGCTCTTGTTGGTTTCTTTATTGCTTAGGAGTTAACATACTGCTAAAAATAGCAATGCTTAGTTTAGTAAAAAATACTGTTGTAGTGGGAAGCCATGGAAACCAGGCTCAGTGCAATCCACATTTAGGGCATTGTCTTGTGCAGCTGATGTCTCCAGAGCCCTTGCAAGGGAGGAGAATGGAGAAGAGATGGGGGGAGCTGCTGAGAGCATCTGAAGACTCCATAGGTTGATAGTTCCCTGGTGCTCTGATGAGGGGGCTTGATATAGAAGTCATCAGAACAACACTCCCTGCTCTTGTCTCCTACCTGGAAGTGAGAAATGCCGAATTCAATTGAATATTAAACTACAGAAATTGAAGGGTTTTTTATGCCGTTTTCCTAACAGCTCCCCAGTAAGGGGCTTGCTATGGTTAATCCATCAACATCCATCCACAGCCCTTTGGTGTTGGTGAGGAATGAAGCAGCAAGGCCCATACTTTAATAGTTCAGGGCCGTTAGCCAACTGGACCCTTAGAAAGCTCTGAATGAATTTTCCAAAGACCAGAGCCTGTGCACTCCTATTAATCTAGTCCTAATTCGAGCTGCCATAGCAGTGGTGAAGGCGAACAGCGCCCTGCAGCTGTTGACGTGAGCTAAAAATAGACTTGTTCCCTGAGATGTAGAGGAGCAGAATGTAACTGTAATGCACAATTTATGTAACTTTGTTCCTGAGACACGCCAGATACACCTTGCTAGAGCACTCCCCTGCCGGCCAACCTAAAGAGTTCTATTAATGTCAGCTGCAAAAGCTTTTACTTGCTTGCCTGCTTCTGAGAGCAGCTAGCGTAGCCGCACTGGCTGTATCAAATCACAATCACACAGATGTAGGAGAAGAATGAGGAGGGAGCTGCAGTTTGCTGGGTGAGGCGGCTGTGCCTGTGACCACACTGTGGAATAAATACACATATAATTTAAAAGGAGAGAAGAGTTCTCTCTCCCACTTACACAGTACAATATACACTTGGCTGAATATACACTGAGGGCAATTTCAAACCTTTTCATCTACAATTTTGAACAATACTATCGGCCTGAGAGGTATTCCTGATTCCTATCCCAGCTCATCAGGGTTGGTTTTAGGAGACAAGCTCCATGAGGCTTCTTCAAAGGAGCCAAACCTCAAACCCTTGATGAATGCACAGAGGGCCAGATTCCCCACTGCCCCTCACCTTTCTAGGGTGCAGGAAAGGCAGCTTTAAGTCACCTTTGTGCACCCAAGATTCTGGCCTAACCCAGGGGTTCCACAGCCCCAGATGCAACTTATTGTAGCCCCAGGACTGCTCTAAATTAAGCCAGCTTGTAGCAGCCTTCTATGGGCCATTGTGCTGGTGAATTCAGCCCAAGTGCACTGCAGCTCTTGACAAGCCCCCACACTGGGGAGTGCGAGGAGGCCTGTGAAGACCTGTTATGTCAGCTCTGCACTGGACAGGGAAATTTCCTGTCATAGGACAATTCTGAAGGAGCCAATTTTGCCCCCATTATGGCCCCTGGGCAATACCAGACTGGCACAACACACCATTACGTACGACAAAATCTGGCCCAGAGTTTTCTGTTCTCTTTGGAGTAGCCTGTGTAAGAGCCCTCTGGATTTCTATAGAATGAGATTCTACTCTGAAAAGTGACTGTGTACAAATGGCCCCTTCTTACTCAACACATCCACGGCTTGTCTGTACTGGGTCATATCTGCATACGACAGTAGCAACAATAAGTTTGCACGGCCGTTTACTCCTATTAGCCCAGCAGAGTCAACCCAGTTAAAAGGGAGTGATGTGGCCAGTAGTCTGTACTGACTCCCTTTCGGAACAGAATAGCACTGTAAGTCAATAAAAACTCCTGAAAAATCCTAAGCATCATAAAAATACCAGTTGCAAAACTTCAGGCTTATGATCAAGTTCAGCTCTGGTGAATTAATGCATCCTAAAAATGCAGGCTGAAAATTGCAAAACATATTTAAAAATGGTATAGTCAACTTTAACTACAAGGCGTTATGTCAATGTTAATAAACTTTTTACTGCTGGAATATGGGTGCGTACAAGCTGCTAGCTCAATAAAATCATATGCCTAGCAGAAAATAGATTAAGAAGAGCTAAGAGATACTGCACAGACTGTAAAAACTGAATGTTATAAATAAGCAAATGATGGGAGGAGGGATGGCACTATAAAGGATGCAACTGTATAAATCTGGTTTGAAAAAAGAGGCAGAAAACACAAGAGATTGAATGGAAGGAAAGTGTAGAAGGAAAGTGGTTCTATTTGTATAGTTGACATGCTTTGCAGTGTTGTTCAGTATCTGCTTCTACAACATATTGAAGAGGCACAAAGAATGAACTCAAAGCCTGATGTCGGGAGGCTACAAAATGTACTGTTTCCAGCTGACTAGATAATGGTGATTGGAAAAGCAAACTGGGAATTTGAACGGGTTATATCTGCAAGCGACTTAACTTACTAGGAAGTTAACCTTGCATTTTTTTATTAATACTGTTTTCTAACTTCAGGACAGGGGCTTAGAGGTGGTCCCCCCCCGCCCCCTCAAACCCAGTATTAACATTTAAGAAAGCTTTTTTTATTCTGTTTGTTTTCAAATTCTGACCCCAATTACCACCACTCTAATAAGGCTTAGATGGTTCATGGGTGTAAAGCGAACACACAACACATCTCCAATTATTGCGCCACAGGAAGTGGTTTTCCAAGTGATTTCTAAAAGAGCTGTGCATTATGGGAGCTCTTTAGGGCACCATTTATATTTGTGAAAACTAACAAGTATAATAATGGAAACCATGTTTAAATGAAAATTGTGGTTTAAATACAGCAATGCAATTTTATGAGAGCCTACTGTATATAATTGCCATAGAACTTTCCATTTCTATTGCAGGTATATGGAACATGCTAATATAGCAAAGCGCTTAACATCAAAATATGTTATTAATAGATTGACAAAGCCTCCAATGAAAATAAATACATAAATGAATTTTGTATATGACCAATTTAAAAAACGTTAGTAGTATGTGTTATTTATATTACAGTAGTGTCTAGGGGCCTATAGTGGTCCTCACTCAGGGTCTGGTTGGGGAGCATGGCCTAGTGGTCACAGCCACAACCCCTGACTGGGGTTGTGGGGAGGGGAGCCTGGGCCTGCCCACTCCACTGGGTGACAACTCAGGGCCCTTTGGTCTACCGGTGGTCTGGCAACCAAGGCTGTTTAAGGCTGTCCTCCCTGGGCCTCTTCCTCTTGCCCCCCCCCCGGGGTCAGCTTAGTCCAAGGTGGGAAGTACAAACCAAAATAAGAAAGAAGGGGTTACCAATGTCCAGGGTCCAAAGGCAGGGGAGAAGGGGATACTTCCCTCTCTGATTGTCTCTGGGGCAGGTCCTCCCTTCCCTCAGGGAGAACCCCTTTAGGCTTCCCACTGCACTGCGGGAGCTCTGGGCTGCAGGTCATGGAATGCTAAACCAGGAGGCAGGAGTGCTGATTTTGATTACCGGATCTGCCACTGACTCACTGGGTGGCTTTGAGCAAGGCATTTAATCTTTCAGTGTTCAGACTTTGTGCATGTCTAATGGGCAGTTTGATAAAAGCCTTAATTATAGAAATCAACACACTAATTGACTTCTAGTCAGCTTTTCTCCAGCAAACCCTCTAAATAAAAATTATTTGTGGATCATCACAACTATTCTTACTTATCATGAATAACTGAGCCAAGTTCTGCTTCGCACTGACATCTATTGGGTGGTACCCATGTAACTGTGGCCCCAGTTCAGCAAGGTACTTAAGCAGGTGCCTAACTTTAAACACATGAGTGTTTTGATAGTTGATACAAGGCATGTCTCTGTTTGTATATGAAGAACTGTTGCTCAATTGCCATAGAAATGTTGGTATTTAACACAGACAGTCAAAAATATTTTTTAAAGTTGGCAAAAATTTCAGAAATGCTTTTTGTTCCAATACTTTTTCTAAACATACGGACTGTTTTGTTTTTTCCAGACATAACTGATTTTTTTCATTTTGGAAAATGAAAGTATTTTTATTTTGACACAAACATGTATGGTTTTGAATTTTTTTATCCCCACAATGTGACTATACCAAGTAATCAAAATTGGTGAAGGGAAAAAAGAAATGGAAAAGTTTGAGACAAGTTTAATGAAAATGTACGACAACATCCCACTGAGCTGATTCTCTGCTCAGATCAGTTTCACACCAGCTAGCTATTTTGATTTAAATGAAACAAGTCGTGCTGCGAAAGGACAGTCAAACTCCAGAGGACCTTTCTGTCCAATCAAGCTAAGCAACACAGCTGGAATTCCAGATACCAAATAGTCACAATGAGTTGCTCGCAAATCAGCTACAGACCAAGAAATTTTCACAGCAAGCATTGGGCAAGTTACATATACATCTGAGAAAACTGTCACTGTTTCTGGGTGACTCCTGCACAGAATTAAGAGACCAGGGAGCAGATTTTAGCTGGTGTAAAGCTCTATTAAGTTCTACTTTACATCAGCTGAGGATCTGCTCCTAAATTCATTAAATAAATACATCTCTATGAGTTATTCCCTCAGCTATCCTCTTGGTCATGATGAGCAATTGCCATCTAATTCAGTTTGGTAGTGCTCTTCTGAAGAGGAAAAAGGTTAAGCCACATTAGATGGTGTCCTGTATATTAGTACTGAACACTAATTCCCATACACTCGGGTTAGAAATCATGTTTTTGTCTGAAAGGAATAATTTAATTGCAAGTGTTTTGACAGTTTGGGCAATTTCTTGTATCTAGTACAGTAGGTCAATTTGTGCAGCAACAATGTAAGGCCCTGATCCTGAAAACTCACATCTCCTTAACTGGAAAGGAACTGCTTGTGCACTTAAAGTGAAACTCATGTGCAAGTGCTAGAAGAATCAGAGGCTAAAGTCCCACTTTCTGGGTGTCACTGGTGAAAGACGACTGAAAGAGGAAGGGGCAGTTCTCATTACACCAGACAAGGAAAAAGAGGAGCTGTCCACCCATGCCAGAAAGAGTGCCAAACAACTGGCACATAGAATCATAGAAGATTAGGGTTGGAAGAGACCTCAGGAGGTCATCTTGTCCAACCCACTGCTCAAAGCAGGACCAACGCCAACTAAATCATCCCAGCCAGGGCTTTGTCAAGCCGGGCCTTAAAAACCTCTAAGGCTGGAAATTCTACCACTTCCCTAGGTAACCCATTCCAGTGCTTCACCACCCTCCTAGTGAAATGGTTTTTCCTAATATCCAACCTAGCCTAGACCTCCCCCACTTCAATTTGAGACCATTGCTCCTTGTTCTTTCATCTGCCACCATTGAGAACAGCCTACCTCCATACTCTTTGGCACCCCCCTTCAGGTAGTTGAAGGCTGCTATCAAATCCCATCCCCTTCTCCCCCCACTCTTCTCTTCTGCAGACTAAATAAGCCCAGTTCCCACAGCCTCTCCTCATAAGTAATGTGCCCCAGCCCTCTAATCATTTTCATTGCCCTCCGCTGGACTCTCTCCAATTTGTCCACATCCTTTCTGTAGTGGGGGCCCCAAAACTGGACACAATACGCCAGATGTGGCCTCACCAGTGCCAAATAGAGGGGAATAATGGCACTCCCTCCCATAGGTGCTGGAACTAGAGATGCGGGGAGATGCTGTGCACCTCCTGGCTTGAAGTGGTTTCCATTATATACAGGGTTTACAGTTTGGTTCAATGGCTCTCATCATCCCAACTATACAAATTGTTCCAGCACCCCTGCTCCCTCCTGATAGCCTTGGTGCATGTTCACTTGCTTTAATGAATGTTTCATTCTGGCTAAATTGAACTCAGGTCTGAAAACTGTATGGGCTGTAGGTGACTGATTTCCTTCCATTTTAGTTAATACCTGAGGGGGAAGGGAAAATATCCTCTCGGTACCTCATCTAATTAAGCCCTGACGCATTGATTTTTTTCTTCTTCTTCTGTAATTGTTCTGTGTCACTATAGCTACTAGCTTTGGAAATTTGAACATCCAACTGAAGATTCTTTACACCAAGCAAAGGTTTGTTCTCTCACACAATTTATTTTGAATTTAAATTGGAGATGCAATTTTGTTTGGATCTGATCAGAATTCAGACTGGTGCCTTTTAAGAAATAATCAGGTCCCTGGGTACATGCTTTCAGATATTTCATAGGAGGACAGTCTGTGTGATTAGCTGAGCACCCCACTGAAAATCTTTGTTGCTGAACATGAGGTTAAAATTATTCTTTGACAGAAAAACAATCTGAATTTAGGGAAAGCTATGTGAACTGAGATGCACAGTGAATCAAAACACAAGAAGAAGCCTCCTATTGTGGTAATTAGAATACCCATACCAAGCAGAGAAATTCATCCTCTAAAATGTTGTTGAAGAGAATTTATTTCTCATGTTGCCTATGCGGGTGACAGCCATCACTGCTAAATTGGGCTTGTAGGTGAAAGAAACTTCTATATAATCACTACTCTAAAAATTAGCATTTCACCTCTTGTTTTTCACTGGATCTCTTCACCTTCTCTAGGGTGTTTCGTTTCTGTCCTGCTCCATGTTTTTATGCCTCTTTCTCCTCTATGCTTTATGATTATTATTTATTTGTAGTACAATATCACCCAGAGATAAGGCAACAGGGCCCCATTGTGCTGGCCACTTGTATATAGAACTGGGTGATTATTTTATTTTGGCAAATAGTAAATTTACCAAAAATGCATTTTTTCAGGGCAAATTCAAGTTGACTTCAGTTTTGATCCAACAGTTTCGTGAATTGAAATGTTTCATTTGACCCAATCAAAAATTTTCAGTTTTTCATTTTGGTGGAAAAAAACAAAACAAAACAAAAAAATCCATTTTGGTTTGAAAAATCAGTTGTTCACTCAGATATACTAAAAGATGATCCCTGTCCCAAGGAGCTGACAGTACAGGTGTTTGATGAGAACTAACAGGTAGAGAAAAGATGGGAGAGAACAAGATAACCATGAAATGATCATATTAAGTATATCATCACACAGCAATCCCAGTGCGCCCACTGCCCAGCTATTGTCAAGTGTTTTGTAGGCATCCTGGCAGAAGTGAGGTTTTAGGTATGGTGAGTTCTGACATTTTATCATGGTCGAGGTGAGTTTTCTCCCATTCCTTGCTGGATCTGATCCTGAGACGCAGTGAGTACCCGCACTTGAATGCATCTTCTTTACCTCCCCCGCCCCACCCTTTGGGCAAGGTAACTGCGATATAAGGCACTCCTTCCATAGTGGTCTCTTAGCCGCTGATGAACTAGGAAATGAAGGACTGGACTCTGTTCTAAATCCCAATGTGCTACCATTGGAAGCTTTGTAACATTAGGGATATTTAGCAAAGCAAAGCAAACCAAACCTAGACAGATTGGAGGATTGGGCCAAAAGAAATCTGATGAGGTTCAACAAGGACAAGTGCAGAGTCCTGCACTTAGGACAGAAGAATCCAATGCACTGCTACAGACTAGGGACCAAATGGCTCGGCAGCAGTTCTACAGAAAAGGACCTAGGGGTTACAGTGGACGAGAAGCTGGATATGAGTCAACAGTGTGCCCTTGTTGCCAAGAAGGCCAATGGCATTTTGGGTTGTATAAGTAGGGGCATTGCCAGCAGATCGAGGGACGTGATCGTTCCCCTCTATTCGACACTGGTGAGGCCTCATCTGGAGTACTGTGTCCAGTTTTGGGCCCCACACTACAAGAAGAATGTGGAAAAATTGGAAAGAGTCCAGCAGAGGGCAACAAAAATGATTAGGGGATTGGAACACATGAGTTATGAGGAGAGGCTGAGGGAACTGGGAATGTTTAGTCTATGGAAGAGAAGAAGGAGGGGGGATTTGATAGCTGCTTTCAACTACCTGAAATGGGGTTCCAAAGAGGATGGCTCTAAACTGTTCTCAGTGGTAGCAGATGACAGAACAAGGAGTAATGGTCTCAAGTTGCAGTGGGGGAGATTTAGGTTGGATATTAGGAAAAACTTTTTCACTAGGAGAGTGGTGAAACACTGGAATGCGTTACCTAGGGAAGTGGTGGAATCTCCTTCCTTAGAAGTTTTAAGGTCAGGCTTGACAAAGCCCTGGCTGGGATGATTTAATTGGGGATCGGTCCTGCTTTGAGCAGGGGGTTGGACTAGATGAGCTCCTGAGGTCCCTTCCAACCCTAATATTCTATGATTGATTCAAACAAAACAAGCCTGCCAGGGCATCTAGTGCAGAAAGGCCACTGGTGGCTTCTGGCATTTTATCACTGTGTCACTAGAAGATGCTGGCAGCCTGTCTACATGAGCGCTCCCACTGCAGCCCAACTGGCAGTAGTGCCTGTGGGAGTTTTTTGCTAAAATTCCCTTGTGTAGACAGGACCAGAATGATCAGTGGCTCGTCTCTCTGTAGTCTCCTTGCCCTTCTATTTCTCTCTCAATACCATCTCTGCTCACCCCCACTCCATCAAGGATAATGCTACACTTGCATATAAGACTGAAATTGCTGGTCGTCTTATCATGAATTTCAGTGTACTTTGGAGCTGACCTATAGCCTTCAGTAAAAAGTGCAAATTAGCTAACTTTTTGTTTTTTTCTGAACCATTTGGTAGGAAAACAATGCAGCTTGAGCTGATCTATTTCACAGAAAACTTGAAATTGCTGAATTATTGCTCTCATGTCTGGTGATTCAGTGTATTTAGATAAGGTAGGAAAACTCTGCAGCCCATCATTAAAAAGACAGAGGGAAACAAGGCAGTTAAGCTATTTCTCCTCATTTTACATAGCGTTCTGGATCCAGACTAATAAAGATGCTGCATTTGTATGGCTGGATGCTGTAAAATACTTGGTTGCTTTACTCATGTGTGACGATTTTTCATCATCACTACCATTATCAAATATATGCAAACTTTACAACTTTATATTCAGATTACAAAACAGGATAGGTGTGTGCCTGAAGTCTGGGAGTTATACGCACCTCAGTAATCATCCATCAGTGTTTAAGGCACGTTCTTTTCAGTAGATTGCTTTTCTTTAAACCCTTTATTATGGTACTTTCTTGATGAGCTAAGTAACACACACAGCTCAACCAGAGGTAAAATGGACGATAATATAATTGTAATTTATTTCAATACACAAGCTATTTTGATCAAGGACAATTTAAAAATCCCATGCACAGATTATTAAAACTGCTGACATCTTCCAAACAGAACATCTGCAAAATTGGCATTAAGAATGGATTCATCTTTCTAAAAGGAGAGTGGAATGTTGCAAATACAATTGCTGATACTAATTTACTTATACTTTTAAAAAAAAAAAACTAGGCTGTTTCTAGTTGCCAGAGGGATGAATTAGTCAATTGCATATGGTAGTGAGGCGGAGTGGCTTCCCACTGAGCCAGAGGGGGGCGGCACCACTCTGTGAACCCAGGTGGGCGGAGCCAGGCTGTGTTCGTCCTCCCACCAGAAGTCAGAGGGCGGAATAGGAGTATAAAGGGCGGGTCCTGGAGCTCAGCCTGGCTGCAGATGCTGATGGAGCCAGATACCTCTTGCCTGCTCCTGAGCTGGGAGACTGCAGCAGACCCCTGCGGAGCTAAGGACTGGCCAGAGCTGCTGGAGCCACCCACTGGGACTACCACAGGCCTTCTATCCCAAGAAAGTGGAGGACCCCCTGTGCATGCAGGTACACCCCGAGGGGAGGAAGTGGCCCATGAACAGCTGACCATAGTCTGGCTGCACTGCCACTGGAGACCCAGTCAGCGTGTTGCGGCTGGAATCCCTGCTGACCCAGTGGCAGACCACTCTGCCACTGTTGGGCCCTGGGCTGGGATGCAGTGGAGTTGGGTTGGCCTGTGTCCCCCTACCCCTGCCACCTTGCCCCTGGGGTGGCAGTCCCTCCTCTTTAGGCCAGAGGGGGAAGGCTTCCCTGCTCTACCAAAGTAAGTCCCACTATCTAGCACTTTTCAGAGTAGCAGCCCTGTTAGTATGTAACACTTCAACCTCTGTGGCCACTCAGTAAAAGATTTAAGGGTGGCAATTTTGCAACAGAAAGTCTTCAAAAACAGACTCCTGCGAGAAACTGCTGAGCTTGAATTAATATGCAAATGAGATACCATTAACTTGGGTTTGAATAGAGACTGGGAGTGGCTGGGTCATTACACATATTGAATCTATTTCCTTAAGTTAAGTATCCTCACACCTTCTTGTCAACTGCCTAAATGGGCCATCTTGATTAGCAAGACAGAAGTTTTTTTCTCCTGCTGATAATAGCTCATCTTAACTAATTAGCCTCTCACGGTTTGTATGGTAACTTCCAACTTGTGTGTGTGTGTATATATATATATATATATATATATATATATCTTACTATATGTTCCATTCTATGCATCCAATGAAGTGGGTTTTAGCCCACGAAAGCTTATACCCAAATAAATTTGTTAGTCTCTAAGGTGCCACAAGGACTCCTGTTCTTTTTGCCTGGCACTTGTTGTTTAGAAATTCATAGAGAAAGGGACATTTTAATTTTTTGAATCCCTAATTCTAGCTGGAGACTCCTAATTCCCACCTGTGACTCCAGCCTCAGGGTAGATGAGCTTGGTCACCTCCAGTATTTTAGAAGACATAGGTTTGGCTTCAGTGAGAGACCAATCGGAAAAGTTACCTTGGCCCAGGTTTTTCTAATCAAGTGTGATACTTACTGAGAGTTTTTCTCAATGCTCTCTAGTAACTACTAAAAACCCCTGGAGTAGTTTGTCTGGCCATACGTGTGCTTGGATAGGGCTGCTCAGCATCTTTTAAGAAGGACCATGAAGTCATAGGACCGAATTCAACCTTGCTGTAAACAGGCTCAGCTGCACGGACATAATGGACCTCCAAGGGCTGACTTTGCTCCCTAATCTTCATGCTTATTACATCATCCTATTGCCACAAATAGCAATGTGACACTGATGTCTAAAATTTAGCATTATGACATCATTGCAGGAGGGGCGGTGGAGAGCGTGATATCAGAGCCTAGTTTAAAAGAGGTCTCATATCTCAGAGACTCATCCAAAGGCAATGGAGGCTTTTTACACTAAATAATGAGATTAAATCCCCTCCCCAAAAAAGTGAGTTGGGGACCAATGTGTAAAGGTATTTAGGCATCTAGTGGGTTTTTCAGAAGTGCCAAAGCACCTAACTTCCATTGAAATCAGTAAGAGCTGGTCACATAGACAGTTTTGAAAATCCCACTGGGCACTGATCTGCATCTTTAGGCATGCAAATACCCTTTACAAGTCTGGCCCACCATGATGATTGTTCAGCAGCTGTGCAAAGGGTTGGTAACCTCAGTCAGGGTCTCAGTGAGCAGATTGTCACATGACAAAAAGAAAAGGAGTACTTGTGGTACCTTAGAGACGAACCAATTTCTTTGAGCATAAGCTTTCGTGAGCTACAGCTCACTTCATCAGATGCATACTGTGGAAAGTGTAGAAGATCTTTTTATACACACACAGCATGAAAAAATACCTCCCCCTACCCCACTCTCCTGCTGGCAATAACTTATCTATCTAAAGTGATCCTGACCCCCCCCCCCCGCACACAAACCCACTCTCCTGTTGGTAATAGCTTACCACATATATAAATAAATACACATTGTAAGCAGAGTGGTCACTTTAGATAAGCTATTACCAACAGGAGAGTGGGTTTGTGTGTGTGTGTGGTGGGGGGGGGAGAGAACCTGGATTTCTGCTGGAAATGGCCCAACTTGATTATCATACGTTGTAAGGAGAGTTTCAGAGTAACAGCCATGTTAGTCTGTATTCGCAAAAAGAAAAGGAGTACTTGTGGCACCTTAGAGACTAACCAATTTATTTGAGCATGAGCTTTCGTGCGCTACAGCTCACTTCATCGGATGCATACCGTGGAAACTGCAGCAGACTTTATATACACACAGAGAATATGAAACAATACCTCCTCCCACCCCACTGTCCTGCTGGTAATAGCTTATCTAAAGTGATCATCAGGTTGGGCCATTTCCAGCACAAATCCAGGTTTTCTCACCCTCCACCCCCCCACACAAATTCACTCTCCTGCTGGTGATAGCCCATCCAAAGTGACAACTCTTTACACAATGTGCATGATAATCAAGTTGGGCCATTTCCTGCACAAATCCAGGTTCTCTCACCCCCCTCCCAAAAACCACACACACAAACTCACTCTCCTGCTGGTAATAGCTCATCCAAACTGACCACTCTCCAAGTTTAAATCCAAGTTAAACCAGAACATCTGGGGGGAGGGGGTAGGAAAAAACAAGGGGAAATAGGCTACCTTGCATAATGACTTAGCCACTCCCAGTGTCTATTTAAGCCTAAATTAATAGTATCCAATTTGCAAATGAATTCCAATTCAGCAGTTTCTCGCTGGAGTCTGGATTTGAAGTTTTTTTGTTTTAAGATAGCGACCTTCATGTCTGTGATTGCGTCTTCAGATAAGCTATTACCACCAGGAGAGTGGGGTGGGGGAGGTATTTTTTCATGCTTTGTGTGTATAAAAAGATCTTCTACACTTTCCACAGTATGCATCTGATGAAGTGAGCTGTAGCTCACGAAAGCTTCTGCTCAAATAAATTGGTTAGTCTCTAAGGTGCCACAAGTACTCCTTTTCTTTTTGCGAATACAGACTAACACGGCTGTTACTCTGTAACCTGTCACATGACAAAGTCCTCCATCCAAACAGATGCTAATTGGCAATCTCCTAGGCAGTCTCAGCAACAGGGTCAAGGACTAAATGGATCTGGAGACAATTATGTACATGAATTCTCACTGAAGTCTAACTATGGTTTGGAACATTATAGATCACACTAGTTTAGTGAGGAGGACAATTTCTAACATGTGAAAGAGCACTAGTTTTTTCTAAAACCTATTACTCCAAAATGACTTGTCTAATCTGTTTCACATTTAAAAAAAAACTCCTCATCCTCCTCTATGATCCATAGACATTTCAGGCTAAAAGGAATTTTTGTTTTGCTTTGAGAACAAAGGAAAGTGATCAGGATTGGGCTTACCACAGACTATCTTTTCACCTGAGAGTCACTGCCAGGGTCTGATCATGCCTGAACTGTTTTGTCTCATTTCCACTGTCCTGTGTCAAGAGCAATATTAGCACTCTAAATAATAAATTATAACAACTCTGGCTGTGGATGACATGGCGTCAGTGTCTCAGCACATGCTCTTTAAAACAGATATAATTTTATAACAAATTTAATATAATGAATATGCATTAGTTCATTTATCTGGAAAGGAACAAGGATCCACTGCAAGCTGCTCTAGAAACTTGGCTCATCAGTGGTGTGTATCCACCAGACTTTGTACCCTGGTGGTCAGCTCCCTGTCACTTTTCTGGCATGGAAGGACTTGAATGGCTCCTGTTCTCTGTGTCTGAGCTATCTCCACCATGTTCTAACTTATTTAATCTGCCTATTTCAGGCATTAATAGGATGCTCAGTGCCAAAGTATTTATTTGTCAAGTACAGCTGGAGAAGAAAGGGAAGTGAGGGGGAGTCGTGTTGATGTCTGCACCTCTCCCTAGCGCCTTGTAGCTTCCCATAGTGAAAAGGAGGTGGCTTGAGGGGTGGTACAGAATGTACTGATATGTCTCCTCACCAATCTGAGCCTGTAAAAGGGAAATAATGGGTAAGGAAAATGTTAACACTCTCCCAAGGAATCATTTTAAACAAATAATGAAAAAAACAAAGGAGCCAACAACAACTTGACAATAAACTTTTCTTTGTACAAGCCTGTGTTATCAAAAGTTGATATTAATTACCTGGGACTTGATTCTGACATATTTCAGTGACATATTGATTTCTGACATGTTTTATGTGAGTTAATGTATATGAAGAATAGAGATTAATATTTCTAATGCAACATAGTCTCAGTATTGCAGACACTACAAGGGAACTCTGCTTCTGCGCTGTCCCTTATGTAACACTCTGAGCTGATTGGTTGCCACTGAGAACAATGTGGTTGTGATTTAAGAGATGTTTAAATGCAATTATCCTTTTCAATGCTTTAATCCAAGGACCTTTCTGGTGACCATCAAGGTAGAAGTTTCAGGTTCTGGTAAATTTCCAAAAGGAAAGGAAATAACCCCAGTTTCCTGGCTTAGGTTCTTTCCCTCTCACTAAATCAGGTTCTAATGTAGAAGGGTACGTGAGCCAGTGTCAAATGCATAATGTTTGTGACCCTGCGAGCCTACAAAGTCACTGCAGTGCCAGCATCTAACTCTCATTGCTTTGTAAAGCAGTTATACAGGATGTTAAGGGACACTCTCTTCTCATGGAGACACACACACACTTCAAGTCAATGACTCCCTCATGAACTGGCGAATAGATTTTTGCTCTGCTGCTGAGTCCTATAAACTAATTTTGTGGGCCTGATTCACCCCTGTGCTACACCAGTTTGATGTCCTTGTGTCACGGTTACAGGATAAGTTGAGCATTAGGGTACGTGTAAACAGCAGCTGGGCGATGTAAACTCTCGGTTCAAGTAGATGTGCATGCAGTAACTTTGCTCAAGCTAGTGCATAAAAATAGCACTGTGACCACAGCAGCATGGGGATGGCTCAGGCTACCCACCCCTGTACATACCCATGGGGTTAGATGGGATTGTACTTGGGTGGCTATCTGTCCTACCATGACAACACTGTTGTGTTAGGTGCTAGCTTGAGCAGAGCTAGCATATGTAGACGTACCCAAGATGAGAATCACACCTCCTAGTTGCTGTGTAGACATGCTTTTAGAGCCTTTTGCAGTCCTCCTTGAGTGCCTCTCTCAGGCGACTGCTTTACTTCCTTCATTTTTCTTGAGGGTGAACCCTGCTGTTCAACTACTCAGACTCGATCTCTGGGTTACAGCCTCCCTGTGTTAACAAACACAAGAGGCCCAACTGTATTTGGTACCTGCAAGAAACTTGCCTCTGATAGCTTGTGGCCAGCTGCTGATTAAAGTAACCCAAACCAGCTTCTTCAAAACATTGTTTATTGACCCAAAGGTACATAGCAATCAGAGATAATGGTTTAAACAAGGCTGGGTCTTACCTAAACCTTATCATTTCCTCAAACCTTGGGCCAACCTAGCTGCTCAGATCCATTTGCTCGGCCCATCTACTCTCCATGAACAGCCCCTGATGAATGAACTGCCTTCCCTCTCTAGAGAGAGAATTTTGAACTGTTCAGTGTCCTTTTGATCTTAGTCCGTCAGCCTGGGCAACCATCTGTGGGAGCTAGATATAGGAACTTCCCAATTAATGTCCCAATGATTGTTCTTCTTCCCTTGAAACTTACACCCAAGATGTCTTATCTCTGGCCATTGTTTCATTTCCTGCTTATTGTTCCTAAGAGACCCATTTGATTAAACTCCATGTAGTCACACTGAATATCACCAAACAGTTAAACTGAGGTACACATAAAATTCATGCTAAATGATACAGATATCTCCCTTATTCTCCACACCATGTAATTCCATTGGCTTCAGTCACATTACTCTAGATTTACACCAATCTGTGTGAGAGGAGAATCAAGCCCATTGCTATCAATGGAGTTATAGTAGAGTAAAAACTGGTGTGTGAAGATAGTGAAGAATCAGACACTTTTTCTATAGTTTGTATGACTTTCTTCCTATTTAACAATGAACCTTTCATCTTGATTGGTTAGTTGTGAGGTAGTAGAAAGGCATGATAATACTGAATTGTGTATAGCCAAGAAAGAAGGTCAGTAAAGGAAAGGAAGGTTCAATTTATAGATAAAATTAAGGACTAAGGGGTATCGTATTAAAGGTGCAAATGCATGGTTAGACACCCAACTCCCACTGATAGGGAACTGAGCAACTTTAGTGCCTTTGAAAATATCTCCACAAGGTACCAATTGTACACACCTAACTTCTGAAATTAGACACCATTGACTACAACAGGACAACTCATGTGTGAACTAAACCCTGTGAGTTAGGATTGGGCTTAAATATGTTACTGGTTGATACATGTATGCTGAATGACTCATTAAAATAAGCTGGTATAGTGACAATAGTTATGAAAACTGTACTATACTTACCAACAATTCTGGCAGTTTATGTTGCATGGTTAAACCTAGTGATTAACATTTGTAAAGAGGGTATAACTGCTGTGATATTGGCCAAACAATGCATACATTCCTTAACTTGGGTGCCAGTTGCTTTTATTAGGTGAGACATGACAGACTTGAGGTAAAATGATGTAGTATCAGATTCTAAAATAGGGAAAGAACAAGTCAAAAATTACTTAGACAAGTTAGATGTCTTCACATCACCAGGGCCTGATGAAATGCATCTTAGAATAGTCAAGGAGCTGACTGAGGAGATATCTGAGCCATTAACAATTATCCTTGAAAAGTCATGGAAGATATTCCAGAAGACTGGGAAAAGGCAAATATAGTGTCCATCTATAAAAAGGGAAATAAGGACAACCCAGAGAATTACAGACCAGTCAGCTTAATTTCTGTACCCAGAAAGATAATGGAGCAAATAACTAAGCAATCAATTTGCAAACACCTAGAAGATAATAAGGTGATAAATAACAGTCACCATGGATCTGTCAAAAACAAATCATGTCAAACCAACCTGATAGCTTTCTTTGACAGGGTAACAAGCCTTGTGGATGGGGAGAAGCGGTAGATGTGGTATATCTTGATTTTAGTAAGGCTTTTGATTCTGTCTCGCATGGCCTTCTCATAAACAAACTAGGGAAATACAACCTAGATAGAGCAACTATAAGGTGGGTGCATAACTGGTTGGAAAATTGTTCCCAGAGAGTAGTTATCAGTGGTTCACAGTCATGCTGGAAGGGCATAATGAGTGGGGTCCCGCAGGGATCGGTTCTGGGTCCGGTTCTGTTCAGTATCTTCATCAATGATTTAGAAAATGGCATATAGAGTACACTTATAAAGTTTGTGGATATCACCAAGTTGGGAGGGGTTGCAAGTGCTTTGGAGGATAGGATTAAATTTAAAAATGATCTGGACAAACTGGAGAATTTTTCTGAAGTAAATAGGACGAAATTCAATAAGGACAAATGCAAAGTACTCCACTTAGGAAGGAATAATCAGTTGCACACATACAAAATGGGAAATGACTGCCTAAGAAGGAGTACTGCGGAAAGGGATCTGGGGGTCATAGTGGATCACAAGCTAAATATGAGTCAACAGTGTAACAACATGTCATAAATATAAAGGGAAGGGTAAACCCCATTAAAATCCCTCCTGGCCAGAGGAAAACTCCTCTCACCTGTAAAGGGTTAAGAAGCTAAAGGTAACCTCGCTGGCACCTGACCAAAATGACCAATGAGGAGACAAGATACTTAAAAAAGCTGGGAGGAGGGAGAGAAACAAAGGGTCTCTGTCTATATGCTGCTTTTGTCGGGGATAGACCAGGAATGGAGTCTTAGAACTTTTAGTAAGTAATCTAGCTAGGTATGTGTTAGATTATGATTTGTTTAAATGGCTGAGAAAAGAATTGTGCTGAACAGAATAACTATTTCTCTCTGTGTATCTTTTTTGTAACTTAAGGTTTTGCCTAGAGGGATTCTCTATGTTTTGAATCTAATTACCCTGTAAGGTATCTACCATCCTGATTTTACAGAGGGGATTTCTTTACTTCTATTTACTCCTATTTCTATTAAAAGTCTTCTTGTAAGAAAACGGAATGCTTTTTCATTGTTCTCAGATCCAAGGGTTTGGGTCTGTGGTCACCTATGCAAATTGGTGAGGCTTTTTATCCAACATTTCCCAGGAAAGGGGGGGTGCAAGTGTTGGGAGGATTGTTCATTGTTCTTAAGATCCAAGGGTCTGGGTCTGTAGTCACCTAGGCAAATTGGTGAGGCTTTTTATCAAACCTTGTCCAGGAAGTGGGGTGCAAGGTTTTGGGAAGTATTTTGGGGGGAAAGACGTTTTCAAACAGCTCTTCCCCAGTAACCAGTATTTGTTTGGTGGTGGTAGCGGCCAATCCAAGGACAAAGGGTGGAATATTTTGTACCTTGGGGAAGTTTTTGACCTAAGCTGGTAAAGATAAGCTTAGGAGGTTTTCATGCAGGTCCCCACATCTGTACCCTAGCGTTCAGAGTGGGGGAGGAACCTTGACACGATGTTACAAAAAAGCAAACATCATTCTGGGATGCATTAGCAGGAGTATTGTAAGCAAGACACGAGAAGTAATTCTTCATAGAATCATAGAATCATAGAATATCAGAGTTGGAAGGGACCTCAGGAGGTCATCTAGTCCAACCCCCTGCTCAAAGCAGGACCAATCCCCAATTAAATCATCCCAGCCAGGGCTTTGGCAAGCCTGACCTTAAAAACTTCTAAGGAAGGAGATTCCACCACTTCCCTAGGTAACGCATTCCAATGTTTCATCACCCTCCTAGTGAAAAAGTTTTTCCTAATATCCAACCTAACCCTCCCCCACTGCAACTTGAGACCATTACCGCTCATTCTGTCATCTGCTACCACTGAGAACAGTCTAGATCCATCCCCTTTGGAACCCCCTTTCAGGTAGTTGACAGCAGCAATCAAATCCCCCCTCATTCTTCTCTTCTGCAGATTAAATAATCCCAGTTCCATCAGCCTATCCTCATAAGTCATGTGTTCCAGTGCCCTAATCATTTTTGTTGCCCTCCGCTGGACATTTTCCAATTTTTCCACATCCTTCTTGTAGTGTGGGGCCCAAAACTGGACACAGTACTCCAGATGAGGCCTCACCAATGTCAAATAGAGGGGAATGATCATGTCCCTCAATCTGCTGGCAATGCCCCTACTTATACATCCCAAAATGCCATTGGCGTTCTTGGCAACAATGGCACACTGTTGACTCATATCCAGCTTCTTGTCCACTGTAACCCCTACGTCCTTTTCTGCAGAACTGCTGCCTAGCCATTCGGTCCCTAGTCTGTAGCGGTGCATGTGATTCTTCCGTCTAAAGTGCAGGACTCTGCACTTGTCCTTGTTGAATCTCATCAGATTTCTTTTGGCCCAATCCTCTAATTCTTCCGCTCTACTCTGTGCTGATTAGGCCTCAGCTGGAGTATTGTGTCCAGTTCTGGGTGCCACATTTCAGGAAAGAGGTGGACCAACTGGAGAAAGTCCAGAGAAGAGCAACAAAAATGATGAAAGGCCTAGAAAACATGACCTATGAGGGAAGATTGAAAAAACTGGGTTTGTTTAGTCTGGAGAAGAGAAGACTGAAAGGGGATATGATAACAGTTTTCAAGTACATAAGAGGTTGTTACAAGGAGGAGGGAGAAAAATTGTTCTTCTTAACCTCTGAGGATAGGACCAGAAGCAAAGGGCTTAAATTGCAGCAAGGGTGTTTTAGGTTGTACATTAGGAAAAACTTCCCAACTGTCAGAGTGGTTAAGCATGGAAATAAATTGCCTAGGGAAGTGGTGGAATCTCCATCATTGGGGATTTTTAACAGCAGGTTGGACAAACACCTGTCAGGGATGGTCTAGATAATACACAGTTCTGCCTTGAGTGCAGGGGACTGGACTAGATGATCTCTCAAGGTCCCTTCGAGTTCTATGATTCTATTTCTTTGTTTTTGCAATTTGTTGTTTAAAGAAAAAAAAAGGATTTTTATTATCACTGCATTTGAGAGTTTGCTCTGTTTTAAAAAGAAATAGTATGAGCGCACACACACAAAGAACTAAATATGTATAGGATGGCCAAACAATGATTGAAGGAAATTGGGGAGTATGAATTATCAAATCTATTTATGTATCCTGCGTATTGTGCTGGTCTGCAAATACTGAGAGGGTTTAAACAACAAGGAGCATGAGGAATAATTTAGGGAAGGTATAAGAAGAAATGAGAAGACATTTAAGCAAAGAAGAATTTAGAAGGAATGTCAAGAAAAGATTAATAATGAGATTTACTAGACTGAGAAATAATCTCTCAAGAGAAGTATTAGAAGCCCCCTGGCTTTAATGATTTAAAAGTAGACTTGGACAGAGCATTAGGTGATATTATGTAGAGAACAATCCAGCTCTGGCAAGGTACCAGATGGGCTAGATGACCTAACTGCTCTTTTCTATCTGATTTCCATGATTCTGTTAGGAAGTGCCCTGCTGTTACTGTCTATAGCCTATAGAGAAATCAGCCTAGTAAAAGAGAGAATTCAGATACAAGAGCAAGCATTAGATCCTTCCTTATATTTCTTATGGTTTTGTCTTTGCTTTACTATATTTATCTTTAATACTCTAGTGGGACAAGCCCAAAGGCTAAAATACTGTCTCTCAGTTTAGGAGCTGTGAATACAATTAGAAAGGGTGAGATTCCTAGAACTGTATCCAGAGTATACTTTAACCTTAATCTAAAAGAAGCTGCTTCTAAAATGTCCTTAAGTGCCTCATTACTATCAAATGTCTGCGCCCTTAACTCCTCTCCATTGGATATTGATTCTATATTTCCTTTTAGTCCTGCTAAATCAAAGTCTACAAAGGTGAAATGCAAGTATCTGCATTCATTTTATGCACCACCTCCCAATGAATGCATGAATAACTAAATAAAGATACAAAATAAGTCTGTTTTAATTAGATTAATTTAAACACACGGAGGATTGATATATTATTTTTATATTATGTTAGGGTCTCCCCTTATTTATTATACATAACACTAATAAGGGGTTGGATGGCTCAGAGAATAAATGTTGGGATATATAGGCTGTAGGCCTTTCTGGAGCCTTATGCATACTAGCAAAGTGAACCACAGTAGGCCTGGCCTTGGCAGAACAGTAACACACCAGGTATTGGATAACCAAATAAGCACATTCCTGGCCAGAGAGGATGGTACAAGGACACTCAGAGTTCTCAGGTAACTACACAAATAAATTGCCAAGAGATTGTACAGGAACACATTTGTAAGATAAGGATTGGATGACAGGATAATGGATGAGGATGTTTTGTTCAAACTAGCAGGTACAAGGCATAAGGGTGGTAACTAACAACATCTGGAATGTAATACGTAACTTATTTGTATTAATGTATAAAAGGAGATGTCATAGGAGAAGCATCTTTATATCGGCCGAGTAGACAGCATCATGTTATGTTGTCTAAGCCTTTACCTTGTCACAGGCATACACGTGATAGTATCCCTGTGCCCTGTTGTACTGTGCTTTGCTGACAATAAACCTAGCTGAGCGCCTTCACCACTGAACCAAGCCTGTGGTCTTTCTTTGTGAATAACATCGAGATCTGCTGAATCAGTGCGCTGCACTGTCTGCTCATGCAGCGAACATCTTAGCTCCAAGACCAGCAGCATTAACAACTCTGCAGCACCCGCTATGCGCCGCAGCACTCACAGCAGAGCCTTTCACGTGAAAGTCACTGATTTGTTTCAGAACCAGGTGAGTACTGGTTGAAAAGTTAAACGTATAATGGCTATATTGTGACCTGTGTGAAAAGAGTTGATGGTCTCAGGTCATTTCCTAACTTACAGCTGTCAATATCACACACAGCTGGGCATAACTTGCATTCAGACAGGCAAAGATGACACCTAAACACTACACATTAGATCTGGCTAAAATAGATTGATCAATTTGTCTGACAGGGAAAGGGGATTAAATTGTCCTGTCAGAATACCACCTGGAGGTGGTACTTCCACGTCACGATTGAGTCAAGTTTGCATTTGGGGTAAGTCTGAACTACTGCTATCCTGTTTGGGGATCGAAAATGTCACTTTCTGGGGTGAATCCCAAGAAAGAAAAACAATTTAATATTGGTCTCTTACCCCAATGGTATGCAGTTTAGCGATTAACTGCCACTGGAATACTGCTACCTTGTGGGTGTAAGATGGCAATCATTTTGATATACAGCAGTCATTGGGCGGTTAAGGCAAACATGTGCCGGCACTTGATGGTGTGTACAAAGAACAGGAGATGTGTAAGAACCCTTTCCTTCCTTGTGCCCCCATGCTGTATCTAATCATAGAAATGCATGGCTGGAAGGGACCTCGAGAGGGCATCTAGTCCCCCCCCATGCAGTGGCAGAACCAAGTAAACCTAAACCATCCCTGACAGGTGTTTGTCTAACCTGTTCTTAAAGACCTCCAATGACAGGGATTCCACAGCCTTCTTTGGACACTGTTCCAGAGCTAAACTCTCCTTTATAGTTAAAAGTGTTTCCTAATATCTAAATCTCCCTCGCTGCAGATTAAGCCAATTACTTCTTGTCCAACTTTCAGTGAACATGGAGAACAATTGATCACTGTCCTCATTGTGACAGCCCTTAATAGATTTGAAGACTGTTATCAGTTCCTCCCCCCACAAGTCTTCTTTCTCAAAACATACCCAATTTTTTAACCTTTCCTCAAACGTCAGGTTTTCTAAATATTTTATCATTTTTATTGCTCTCCTCTGGACTCTCTCCAATTTATCCACAACTTTCCTAAAATGTGAAGCACAGAACTGGACACAGTACTCAAGCTGAGGCCTCAGAAATGTTCAGTAAAGTGGGACAATTACCTGCCAAGTTTTATGTACAGCACTCCTGTTAATACATCCCAGAATGATATTAGCCTTTTCCACAACTGCATCACATTGACTCCTGTTCAATTTGTGATCCATTATAACCTCCAGATACTTTTCGGCAGTATTACTGCCTAGCCAGTTTATTCCCCCATTTTACAGTTGTGCATTTGTTTTTTTTTTCTTCCTCAGTGTAGTACTGTGCACTTGTTGTTATGGAATTTCATCTTGTTGCTTTCAGATCAATCTTTCAGTTTATCCAGGATATTTTGAATTCTAATGCTGTCCTAGCAATCCCTCCCTGCCTTGTGCCATTTGAAATTTTATAAGCATACTGTCCACTCCATTATCCAAAAGTCATAAATAAAAATATTGAATAGTACCGGACCGAGGACAGAGTCCTATGATATCCCACTTGATAAGTCCCTCTTCCCAGTTAGACAGTGAATCTTTGATAACTACTCTTTGAATAGTTTTTCAACCAGTTCTGCACACAACTTATAGTAGTTTCATCTAGACCATATTTTCCTAGTTTGCTTATGAGAATGCCATGTGGTACTGTGTCAAAAGCCTTACTAGGGTGACCACCCATCCCTTATTTTAAGGGATGTCCTTGACTATTTTAAATATTTAATCAAAGCTTATGATAATTCTACTGTATACTTGAGCACAGTAGAATTGTAAACTTGAGAGAAGCTACATAATGTGCCAAGGGAAATGGTAAAATAAAGCATTGCCCCTTATTTTTCATGTGCTTGCCCCTTATTTCCATCCAGCAAAGGTGGTCACTCTAGGCCTTACTAAAATCAAGCTATACCATGTCCAGAGCTTTCCCACATTCACTAGGGCAGTAGCCCTATCAAAGAAGGAAATTAGGTTGGTTTGGCATTGTGACGGGTTGGGCTGCCTCCTGATGTGCTGAGACTACCTTTGAGCCCATTTTCCCTGCCAGCTTGGGATTTCAGTACCCTGTCTTGTTGAGCCAGACACACTAGTCTACTGCAAACACAGACCCAGGTCTGAACTACATCCCCGAAAAGCTGCAGACTTAACTGAAAACAGTTTAAGAAGTGATCCTGTCTGTAGCACCCAGACACCCAGCTCCCAATGGGATCCAAACCCCAAATAAATCCATTTTACTCTGTATAAAGCTTATACAGGGTAAACTCATAAATTGTCCACCCTCTATAACACTGACAGAGATATGCACAGCTGTTTGCTCCCCAAGAATTAATTACTTACTCTGGGTTAATTTATAAGCAAAATTGATGTTATTAAATATAAAAGGTAGGATTTAAGTGGTTCCAAGTAATAACAGACAGAACAAAGTAAGTTACCAAGCACAGTAAAAGAAAAACATGCAAGTCTAAGCCTAATACATTAAGAAACTGATTACAGATAAGTCTCACCCTCAGAGATGTTCCAATAAGCTTATTTCATAAACTAGACTCCTTCCTAGTCTGGGCCCAATCCTTTCCCCTGGTACAGTCCTTGTTCCAGCTCAGGTGGTAGCTAGGGGATTTCTCATGACTGCAGCCTCCTTTGTTCTGTTCCACCCCCTTTATAGCTTTGGCACAAGGTGGGAATCTTTTGTCTCTCTGGGTCTCCTCCCCCGATTCTAAATGGAAAAGCACCAGGTTTGAGATGGATTCCAGTATCAGGTGACATGGTCACATGTCCTGTGAGACCAAGCCTTCATTCTTCCTGGCCTGACTCACAGGAAGGCTTGCAAGTAAACACAGGCATTTACAACCAATTGTCCTAGTTGCTGGGAGCCATCAAGATTCCAAACCACCATTAATGGCCCACACTTTGCATAATTACAATAGGACCTCAGTGTTATATTTCATATTTCTAGTTTCAGATACAAGAATGACACATTTAAACAAATAGGGTGACCACACTCAATAGATTATAAACTTTGTAATTTTACCTTATAAGAGACCTTTTGCATGAAGCACATTCCAGTTACATTATATTCACACTCATTAGCATATTTTCATAAAATCATATGGAGTGCAACGTCACAGACATGATTTGTGTTTGACAAATCCATGTTGGCTATTACTTATTACTCTATTATTCTCCATGTGCTTGCAAATTGATTAATAAATTATTATTCTTTCCAGATATCAAAGTTAGACTGACTTGTTCACAATTCCCTGGGTCCTCTTTGTTCCCCATTTAAAAGATTGATACTATGTTTTCCCTTCTCCAGTTCTCTGGTTCTGAGATTTCTTCAGCTAGTTCCTTAACTACCCTAGGGTGAATTTCATCAGACCTTGCCAACTTGAACACATCAAATATATTATCTAAATAGTCTTTAACCTTTTATTTCCCTGTTTTGGCTTTCATTCCTTCCCTGTTATTAATTGTGTTAATGAAATGATAACAATTTACCATTTTACGAAGACTATAGCAAAAAAACAACAACCCTAAAATGGCTGTCCCCTTGGTTACTTCTTCTACTCTCTGAAACAAAAAGTTGTCACCAATACATCTCAAGAATTTTATTATTTTTCCAACAGATCTCTGGGTCATTAAAATCCCCCTTAGTACCAGGTCTTGTGTTTTGGATATTTCTATTATTTGTTCTAGAAATGCCTCATCCACCTCCTGCTCCTGACTTGGTGGTTTATAGTAGACACTTACATGACATTGCTCCTGTTTTTTTTCCTTTTATCTTCACCTCACACCTCCTTCTGGACCTCAAAACAACTGTATACATTCTTGATGTACAGTGCAACACCTCCTCCCTTTTCCCCCTGCCTGTCCTTCCTGAACAAGCTATACCCCTCTATACCAATACTCCAGTCATGAGATTTAGCCACCAAGTCTCTGTGATACCAATTATGTCATAACTTAGCTTATATACTAATACTTCCAGTTCTTCCTGTTTCTTCCCCATACTTCTTGCGTTTGTGTATAGACATTTAAGATGTTGAGTCAGTTCCCCTACTATTACCCTACTTTTTGCTCCTATGACCCTATTGTAAGTTTCCATTTCTCTCTCCCTGCTACCATTTAGTCCTCTGTTAAAGTTTCCTTTTTTAATACCTACCTGTTGGTTTTTGTCACCTGCCCTCTTTGAACCTAGTTTAAATCCCTCCTTGTTAAGTTGGTGAGTTGGTGTGCAAAGATGCTCTTCCCCTCCTTGGTCAAGTGGACCCCATCTCTTCTCAGCAGTCCTCCTTCAATGAACAGCATCTCACAATTAAGAAAGCCAAAGCCCTCCAATCAACACCATCTGCACAGCCATGGGCCCCTTGCCTGGTCCCTTACCCTTAATAAGAAGGATGTACAAGAACATCACCTGCACTCCCAACTCCTTCTACCTTACTCCCAGAGCCATGTAGTCACTGGTGAACTGCTCAGGATTATAGTTGGCAGTATCATTAGTGCCCACATGGATGAGCCAAATGGCATATTGGTCAGTGAGACTGATAAGCCTAAGCAAACTTTCTGTAACGTTGCCAGATGCAAGCTGCTGATGGGCAACACATCTCCCAGGCTAGCATGCCAGGATGGCAGATGGATGCCTCCATTCCCGCTCAGAAGAGAGTCCATTGACCACTGCCAACCTACATCTCCTCCACTTCGGTTTGGTGGCCATGAGTCTCCCAGGCTTGGGGACAGGTGGTTTGCCTCCGCAGCCATTTCAGTCTGTTATCAGTACAGTATACTGGTTCCTGACCTCGTTGGGTGGGGGTTCTGGGTGAAGGATGCAGAGGTGGGGTCATGGCCACAATGGGCAGTACATCTGGTCAGTCATAGAGGGACATGTTCACCCTGGGGTAGTGTACTTCTACACCACTCCTACCACAGGGCTAGGCCTCCAGGTATAACAGAGCTCTGCAGCTGAAAGTAAGGGGGAAATTTTAGCTAGATAGAAAGTACTTAATGAAAGTTGGAATTTGGATAGAATAGCCCCTACCTGGAATGATCTAGATAATACTTTGTCCTGCCATGAGTGCAGGGGACTGGACTAGATGACCTCTCAAGGTCCCTTCCATTCCTATGATTCTACCTCAATCAATGGCCATGAGGTCTTTAATGCCATTGAGTGATTGGGGCCTTACTTTTACCTCCATGTCCTTTATCCAGGTACTCTTAGATAGTCCATGTACACGTACCCTATATATTTTCATCTCCGTGTACTTTATTCATCTCAGTAGCATATTTCTAGACTGTGACTTTGATTTGCTAGCCGTTTCCCTCAGACTAAAGAGATGAAGAAAGTGAGTGACAGTCATTACATTTTCTATGGGCCTTATGGGCAAAAACACTTGCAGAGCCATCATGAGCTGCTGGTTAGTGAATTCATTAAATGTGGAGCCTGTGCCTCACTCTCTTTTTCACTTAGCAAATTGCTTATGATCGTTTGCTGCCTCTACTAATAGTCTCCTGCAAGCTGCTCTATTTCATCCAAATGCCTACTTCTGGGTTTTTTTGAGGCTCATCAAAGCCTACAGATTTTTCCATGACTACCTCATGGTCTCTCATTTACAAGAATAAATCGTTTCAAATGTCAGCTCAAAAGAACTCTGGGTACCAAGGAGTAGTTTAAGAAGGTGGAATTATCTCATAAACATTGGAACAGGTTTGAGCAGAAAAATTACAACTCAGTTTACCACCCTTTTGCATCATTTAATAGATGTCACTGGACACACACCGGTGTACCAGGGTGGCAAACTAGGCTGCTAGCAGTGCAAATTCTTTTCTTGTTGTCTGTTGGTTTGTGAATAGTAACAAACATTTTGCACACAATATTGCTTAAAACACTAAATATTACCATAGTTTAATTAATATAACTTTAGCAAACCTCTGATGTGTATGTTACAGACTGTACCGTAATTGTTACAAATTTTAACAATGTAAAGATAATTATCAGTATTTGGTAAATTCTGGCTCCTTCTCAGGCTCAGGTTGGCCACCCTGCTCTAGGCCTTTGTTTAACAATGTACATTGCCAAAAAGCCACAGTAATATGTCAGCAGCCCCACATCAGCTACCTCTCCCGCCACTCCCAGCGTCTCCCACCCACTGGCATCTCCCCCTCCCTCCTTGCGCTTCCTGATCAGCTGTTTCATGGCATGCAGGAGGCTCCGGGGGAGAGGGGAGGAGCAAGGGCACTGCAGGCTCAGGGGAGGGAAGGGGTGGAGTGGGGGCAGGGCCTGTGGCAGAGCCAGGGGTTGAGCGGTGAACACCCCCAGCACCTTGGAAAGTTGGCGCCTGTAGCTCCAGACCCAGAGTTGGTGCCTATACAAGGAGCCGCATATTAACTTCTGAAGAGCCTCATGTGGCTCCGGAGCCAGAGGTTGGCCACCACTGGCCTAGAGCTAGAAAGTATGGATTTCAATGGATTTGAGTAAGGTGAATTTCAATGGGAGTTGAAGGTGTTCAACTCCTTGCAACATGGACACCCTAAGAGTGTACTGGTGTAGGGCTAAATCGTCTTCCCATTGATGTCAATGGAACTTATGCCATTGATTTCAATGGAATCAGACTTTGGTTCATAGTTACCAAACCAAGAGTTTAACTGAATACATCCAGAATAGCTAGCCTTTAGTTTTCTGAATCTTTCTTGGCTGTCTTGAAGATGGAAGTATTGTTTACATCCAAGCTGTGAACAAAAATGGAACATTTACTGAACGTCTCTTAAATCTTCAACATTTATGGGCTGCAGTACTGGAATTTAACAAAAATCAAACATTTCATGTGTGTACTGCTGCAAAAAAACAAGCTTTGCTTCATCTTCTTTCATTGACTTAACAGAACCTGGGAATAACAAATACACAATTATGTACATACATGCAAACCAAAGAGTGCATGCAGAATAGCTATTTAATGTGAACGCTGCTGTTTATTTAAAGGAAACATTTGCTTACCTCTTCTTACACTGTTTATGAGAGGAAAAGCAACAAAAATCTAATTCGTTCTGTAACATAGAATCAGACTCGTAGGACTGGAAGGGACCTCGAGAGGTCAGCTAGTCCAGGCCCCTGAACTCAAGGTAGGACTAAGTATTATCTAGGCCATCCCTGACAGGTGTTTGTCTAACCTGCTTTTATAAATCTCCAGTGATGGGGATTCCACAACCTTTCTAGGCAATTTATTCCAGTGCTTAACCATCCTGGCAGTTAGGAAGTTGTCCAATGTAAACCGCCGTTGCTGCAATTTCAGCCCTTTGCTTTTGGTCCTATCCTCAGAAAATAAGGAGAACAGTTTTTCTCCCACCTCCACATAACAACCTTTTATGTATTTGAAAACTGTTATCATGTCCCCTTTCAGTCTTCTCTTCTCCAGACTAAACAAACCCAGTTTTTTTCAATCTTCCCTCGTAGGTCAAGTTCTAGGCCTTTCATTATTTTTGTCACTTTTCTCTGGATTTTTTCTCCAATTTGTTCACATTTTTGCTGAAGTGTGGCACCCAGAACTGGACACAATACTCCAGCTGAGGCCTAATCAGCGCAGAGTAGAGCAGAAGAATTACTTCTCGTGTCTTGCTTACAACACTCCTGCTAATGCATACCAGAATGATGTTTGCTTTTTTTGCAACCATGTTACATTGTTCACTCATATTTAGGTTATGATCCACTATGACCCCCCAAGATCCCTTCCTGCAGTACTCCTACCTAGGCAGTCATTTCCCATTTTGTATGCATGCAACTGATTTTTCCTTCCTAAGTGAAATACTTTGCGTTTGTCCTTATTATATTTCATCCTATTTACTTCAGACAATTTCTCCAGTTTTTCCAGATCTTTTTGAATTTTAATCCTATCCTCCAAAGCATTTGCAACCGCTCGCTGCTTGGTACCATCAGCAAATTTTATAAGTGTACTCTCTATACCATTATCTAAATCACTGATAAAGATATTGAACAGAACCAGACCCAGAATGGATCCCTGTGGGACCCTACTTGATATGCCCTTCCAGCTTGACTGTGAACCCCTGATAACTAATCTCTTATATTAGCTCCAACTAGGTTGTATTCTCCCAGTTTGCTCATGAGAAGGTCATGCAACACAGTATCAAAAGCCTTACTAAAGCCAAGATATACCACATCTACTGCTTCCCCGCATCCACAAGGCTTGTTACCGTATCAAAGAAAGCTATTAGGTTGCTTTAACACAATTTGTTCTTGACAAATCCATGCTGACTGTTACTTCTCACCTTATTAGTGTTTGCAAATTGATTGCTTAATTATTTGCTCCATTATCTTTCCGGGTACTGAAATAAAGATGATTGGTCTGTAATTCCCCAGGTTATCCTTATTCCTCTTTTTATAGATTGGCCCTATATTCACCTTCTTCCAGTCCTCTGGAATCTCTCCTGTCTTCCATGAGTTTTCAGAGATAATTGCTAATGGCTCAGATATCTCCTCAGTCCACCCCCCACCCCAGCCCACCTCCGCTCCGACTCCACCTCCTCCCCTGAGCGCACCACCGGATCCTGCTTCTCCCACCTCCCTGCCAGTGATTGTGCGCGAAACAGTTTTGCGAAGGAGGGAGGAAGGGGGGGAATGCGGCGCGCTCAGGAGAGGAGGCGGGGCTGGGGCAGGGATTTGGGGAAAGGGACCAATAGGGGTAGGGAGGGGGCGGGGAATGGGGTGGAGTTGGGGCGGGGCCGGGGCAGAGGGCGGGAACCGGCACTGGGGGAAGCAGCCTCTGGCTGCTATTATAAATTTGCCGCCCCTGCAAATTTGCCACCTTAGGCCTAGGCCTTCTCGGCCTAGGCGTTAATATGCCGATGCCTCAGTCAGCTTTTGAGTATTCTAGTATGTTTTTCATCAGGCCCTGGTAACTTGAAGACATCTAACTTACCTAAGTAATTCTTAATTTGTTCTTTCCCTATTTTAGCCTCTGATCCTACCTCATTTTCACTGGCATTCACTAAGTTAGATGTCCAGTCCCTACTAACTTTTTTGGTGAAAACTGAAACACAAAAGTCATTTAGCACTTCTGCCATTTCCATACTTTCTGTTATTGTTTTTCATTACCTTCATTGAGTTATGGAGATATCCTATCCTTGGTCTTCCTCTTGTTACTAAAGTATACGTAGAATGCTTTCTTGTTAAACTTTGTCTCTCTCACTAGTTTAATCTAATTTTGCACCTAGGCCTTTCTAATTTTGTCCCTACATACTTGTATTATTTGTTTATATTCATCCTTTGTTACTTGACCTAGCTTCCACTTTTTGTGGGAATCTTTTTCGAGTTCCAGATCATTGAAGAGTTCCTAGTTAAGCCAGGATGGTCTTTTGCCAGACTTCCGATCTTTCCTGTGCATTAGGATAGTCTGCTCTTCTGTCCTTAATGTCTTTTTGAAAACTAGTAGCTCTCTTGAACTGTTTTTCTCTTTAGATTTGCTTCTCATGGGATCTTACCTACCAACTCCCTGAGTTTGCTAAAGTCTGCCTTCTTGAAAGCCATTATTTTTATTGGTTTCAGAGTAACAGCCGTGTTAGTCTGTATTCGCAAAAAGAAAAGGAGTACTTGTGGCACCTTAGAGACTAACCAATTTATTTGAGCATAAGCTTTCGTGAGTTATAGCTCACTTCATCGGATGCATCCGATGAAGTGAGCTGTAGCTCATGAAAGCTTATGCGCAAATAAATTCGTTAGTCTCTAAGGTGCCACAAGTACTCCTATTATTTTTATTGTGCTGTTTTCCCTCTTACCATTCCTTAGAATAATTAACTGTACCATTTCATGATCATTTTCACCCAAGCTGCCTTCCACTTTCAGATTCTCAACCAGTTGCTTCCTATTTGTCAAAATCAAATCTAGAACAGCCTCTCCGCTTGTAGCTTTCTCCACCTTCTGACATAAATTGTCTCCAATGCATTCCAAGAATTTGTTGGATAATCTGTGCCCTGCTATGTTATTTTCCCAGTAGATGTCTGGGTAGTTGAAGTCCCCCATCACCACCAAGCCCTGTGCTTTGGATGATTTTGTTACTTGTTTTAAAAAAAGCCTCATCCACCTATTCTTCCTGGTTAAGTGACCTGTACTAAATCCCTACCATGACATCACTCTTGCTTTTACCCCTTTTATCCTTACCCAGAGACTTTCCATGAGTCTGTCTCCTATTTCCATCTCAATCTCAGTTCAAGTATATACATTTTTAATATATAAGGCAACACCTCTTCCCTTTTTTCCCAGTTTATCCTTCCTGCACAAGCTGTATCCTTCTATACCAATATGCCACCAATGTGTCTGTGATGTAAAACTAATGAATGTGCAAGCCAGTGGATTTATACCACTGCAGTTCCAGGGAGTTTTGAAGACACTAGAATGAAAAATATTTTCAAATACAAATTAGTGGTGGGAGGTTAAATTTAGTTTGGCAATATTTATTAAATGATGATTATCTATATCATAAGCTTGCTCTTGCACTGTTGAAAGTCACCAGTGGTTTTGCCATTGACTGATCTAAGCAGGAACAGAATTGGGCTCTATATCTGTCAGAGATGAAAAACACTGCATGTATGGATAAATACAATCCATTCATATGGCACTGGGGACCATTCCAGATTGGTGGGTAGGAATAAAGTTAGATATATAAATAGATTACCTCTGAAAGATAAATTTTGCAAGTAAATCCCTGGATTAGTTGAAATGTGTGTAAACCCACATACATGTATCCAGATAGTTAGTCTGCAAGCTCTTGGGGCAGGGGCTGTCTTTTTGTTCTGTGTTTGTACAGTACCTAGCACAGAGCAGTTCTGGTCCATGGCTAAGGCTCATAGGCACTATTGCATACTAATATTAACATAATATCTCTAATGTCATATGTGACAGAATATACCCTCGTGTTGACACCCTACAAAGTATTGTAATAATGTCTGTGTAAAGTATCATCTGAAAACTCATAATTTGCTGGTCAGTATTGTCCTGATAAAATATGTGTGGCAACATTGTATGTGAAGTTATAAGATTCTACTGTATGGTGTTATTAACACATGTTCCAAATCCTACAGTCCTGTCCAAACAGAAGTTGGCAAACAGGTCTTTCCCAAACAATGGAATGTGTGCTCTGCTTTGTTTACTTCTTAAATGCAAATTGAGTCATCAAGCAGGAAGGCAAGACAAAGAAAGTTTAAACAGGTGAAAAAACAGCAGGGAACATTCTTCCACATAAACTCTTTGGCTCCTGGTTCTCAGCTGGAAATGTTTTTTTTCAAAGGGGGCTGAAACTATAAAAAGGAGGGCTAAACACCTCTCTCTCTCTACCTGACCATCACATTCACTGCACCGGTGGGGGAGGGGTCCTGACCTAACAAGTTTGGTCAGTAAGACTGCTGAAACAGTGTGGCGAGAAAATTTTGCTTTGAATCTAATGTAGTTTTGTTAAGTTTGGCAGCCATTGAGGTTTTATCTTCTTTTTTTTTTTTTTTTGTAATCATTTCTGACTGCTATGCTTCATTACTTGTATTCACTAAAAATCTATCTCTTGTAGTTACTAAACTTGTTTTACTGGTTTACCTCATCCTGTATGTTCAAGCTGAAATGTCTGGGTAACTCCATTTGGGGTAACCAGTTGTGTGCATATTATTCCCTTAAAGGAATAACATATTCAATACATTTGTACTTCCAAGAAAGAATGTGGCAGTATAGGACACACGTTTCTCGGGGAAATCTGGGGCTGGGAGTGTGTTGGGGTCACCCTTTGCAGCACACATAGACAAACTTGGGAGTGACTTCCATCCTGGGGGCTGTTTACAATGCCTTGCTGCTGTAGCCAACAGCCTGCACTGCTCACAAAATACAACCCCTGTTACAGGGCAGGGGTGACCCAGCTACTCTTGAGTCTCAATTGTATGCTGGTATGTCACACAATACATAGCTAAGGATGCTTGCATGCATTTTTTTATTCAATCAAAAGTCTAGAATAAGTTGCATTTAAAATGTGTACCTTGTATGTCATTTTCAGAGAGCAGAATAAGACTAATTGATGCAGATTAAGTAAGAGTACCCTGGACCCAGGTCCTGTTAAGTTTTGGCCCTTCGGCCCCACCTCCACCACACACTGCGAGCAGTATGTGCAGCATAAACTAAACAAGTCAGTCACATGATTCCCAGTCAAATCCTCCCCTTCCCTTGGTCATGTTGTGATGTGACCTGAGCTGCTGGAGCTGGGGATGCATCTTCTCTTCCCTGAGTCCTACATCAGAGCATTCAGACAAGAGCAATTAGTCATGTCCTGCAGCTCATAAATTACTGCTGAGTCTGCTCATGGAGGTGAAAATCAAGGCTTAATCCTTCCCTAAGCCCAGGCAGACATGTACATCAGTACTAATGTCCATCGAGTGGTTTGGGCACCAGTATCCAGGATGTAGAACCCACCCTACCTCAAAGGCTGATTATACCATTAATACACTCATGCCTATCTCAGAGAAGGGCTTCTGATTTTCCATTTTAACTGATAAACACTGTAAAACATCCCCAAGGTAAAGAAAAAGAAATCAGTGTTTATCCAATAAACACCAGAAACAGTCACTTGTATCTAAGGGCTTGTCTCCACAGAGCAGTACTGTGTACTATGGGAATGTGATTTCTAAAGTGTACTGATGTGTTGCACATTAATTGATCTGTGGAGAACCTGTGGGTGCGCTTTAATTTAGTGCTGTATGAAACAGTCCTACTTTAAAGTGCACTGAGGAACATTACAAAGAAATTACTTATTACAGTATATACAAAAGAGGGAGTTCAAAAACTGCCAATTTTTGGACATCTACATAAAACTCAAATTGCTAAAATACCCCCCCCCACCCCAATGAAATTTTTAAAAAAAACCCCAAAATCAGAAGCCCTATTCAGAGTAAAAATAAAACTGTAAGGATTTTACTAGCACTATTTCAGGAGACAAATTGGACCATTGAGGATTTGGATACACAGTATTAGGAAATGATAAAACCTCAGACGAAATATGAAGTTATTAGCCAGAATTATACAAACAGAGCTAAAACAGGAATAAATTAGATATTTGTTCAATTTCAAGAGATATTCCAAAAGCAGCAGATCTTTAGTTAAAGACATTATAGTTAGAAGTCCTTTTAACTCCTACAGAGGTTAAATAAGAGATTGACCATCTGAATATCAATTGAGTAATTTACATTTAGTCACCCCAGAAGTCACCAGTGTCACCATTATCATCCTGGTGATTAACCCAACATTCTGAAGGATTATTAAATGCTGTCCTGGCAGCGGATGGACTATATGGCCTAATACTCTTTTGCATTTCTAATTTGGGTCTTTGCTTTCCATTATACTTCATTATTTTTGTAACACCTCAGCAACTGAGTGCACCAGAAGGTGGAGATTTGGAGTGCCAGAAAGCTTCTTTCATTAAGATCTCTGACTCTCTGGTATAATATTAACATCTTCATAAGAGGAAGGGCAATGTTGAAACAACACTGTGCATTTTTTTTTCATAGATTCATAGATATTTAGGTCAGAAGGGACCATTATGATCATCTAGTCTGACCTCCTGCACAATGCAGGCCACAGAATTTCACCCACCACTCCTAAAAAAGACCTCACACCTATATCTGTGCTATTGAAGTCCTCAAATTGTAGTTTGAAGACCTCAAGGAGCAGAGAATCCTCCAGCAAGTGACCCGTGCCCCATGCTACAGAGGAAGGCGAAAAACCTCCAGGGCCTTCCAATCTGCCCTGGAGGAAAATTCCTTCCCGACCCCAAATATGGCGATCAGCTAAACCCTGAGCATATGGGCAAGATTCATCAGCCAGATACTACAGAAAATTCTTTCCCGGGTAACTTGGATCTTACCCCATCTAAAAACCCATCACAGGCCATTAGGCCTATTTACCATGAATATTTAATTACCAAAATCATGTTATCCCATCATACCATCTCCTCCATAAACTTATCGAGTTTAATCTTAAAGCAAGATAGATCTTTTGCCCCCACTACTTCCCTCGGAAGGCTATTCCAAAACTTCACTCCTCTGATGGTTAGAAACCTTCGTCTAATTTCTAATCTAAATTTCCTAGTGGCCAGTTTATATCCATTTGTTCTTGTGTCCACATTGGTACTGAGTTTAAATAATTCCTCTCCCTCTCTGGTATTTATCCCTCTGATATATTTATAGAGAGCAATCATATCTCCCCTCAACCTTCTTTTAGTTAGGCTAAACAAGCCAAGCTCCCTGAGTCTCCTTTCATAAGACAAGTTTTCCATTCCTCGGATCATCCTAGTAGCCCTTCTCTGTACCTGTTCCAGTTTGAATTCATCCTTCTTAAACATGGGAGACCAGAACTGCACACAGTATTCCAGGTGAGGTCTCACCAGTGCCTTATATAACGGTACTAAAACCTCCTTATCCCTACTGGAAATACCTCTCCTGATGCATCCCAAGACGACATTAGCTTTTTTCACAGCCATATCACATTGGCAGCTCATAGTCATCCTATGATCAACCAATACTCCAAGGTCCTTTTCCTCCTCCGTTACTTCTAGTTGATGCGTCCCTAGCTTATAACTAAATTTCTTTTTATTAATCCCTAAATGCATGACCTTACACTTCTCACTATTAAATTTCATCCTATTCCTATTACTCCAGTTTACAAGGTCATCCAGATCCTCCTGTAGGGTATCCCTGTCCTTCTCTAAATTAGCAATACCACCCAGCTTTGTATCATCTGCAAACTTTGTTAGCACACTCCCACTTTTTGTGCCCAGGTCAGTAATAAAAAGATTAAATAAGATTGGTCCCAAAACTGATCCTTGAGGAACTCCACTGGTAACCTCCCTCCAACTTGACAGTTCACCTTTCAGTAGGACCCGTTGTAGTCTCCCCTTTAACCAATTCCCTATCCACCTTTCAATTTTCCTATTGATGCCCATCTTATCCAATTTAACTAATAATTCCCCATGTGGCACAGTATCAAACGCCTTACTAAAATCTAAGTAAATTAGATCCACTGCGTTTCCTTTATCTAAAAAATCTGTTACTCTCTCAAAGAAGGAGATCAGGTTGGTTTGGCACGATCTACCTTTTGTAAAACCATGTTGTATTTTGTCCCATTTACCATTGACTTCAATGTCCTTAACTACCTTCTCCTTCAAAATTTTTTCCAAGACCTTGCATACTACAGATGTCAAACTAACAGGCCTATAATTACTTGGATCACTTTTTTTCCCTTTCTTAAAAATAGGAACTATGTTAGCAATTCTCCAATCATACGGTACAACCCCTGAGTTTACAGATTCATTAAAAATTCTTGCTAATGGGCTTGCAATTTCTTGTGCCAATTCTTTTAATATTCTTGGATGAAGATTATCTGGGCCCCCCGATTTAGTCCCATTAAGCTGTTTGAGTTTCACTTCTACCTCAGATATGGTGATGTCTACCTCCATATCCTCATTCCCATTTATCATGCTACCATTATCCCTAAGATCCTCTTTAGTCTTATTAAAGACTGAGGCAAAGTATTTGTTTAGATATTGGGCCATGCCTAGATTATCCTTGACCTCCACTCCATCCTCAGTTTTTAGCGGTCCCACTTCTTCTTTCTTTGTTTTCTTCCTATTTATATGACTATAGAACCTTTTACTATTGGTTTTAATTCCCTTTGCAAGGTCCAACTCTACTTGACTTTTAGCCTGTCTCACTTTATCCCTACATATTCTGACCTCAATAAGGTAGCTTTCCTTACTGATCCCTCCCTTCTTCCACTCCCTATATGCTTTCTGCTTTTTCTTAATTACCTCTCTAAGATGCTTGCTCATCCAGCTTGGTCTACAACTCCTGCCTATGAATTTTTTCCCCTTTCTTGGGATGCAGGCTTCCGATAGCTTCTGCAGCTTTAATTTAAAATAATCCCAGGCCTCCTCTACCTTTAAACCCATAAATTCTTCAGTCCAATCCACTTCCCTAACTAATTTCCTTAATTTTTGAAAGTCAGCCCTTTTGAAATCAAAAACCCTAGTTGCAGATTTATTTTTGTTAATCCTTCCATTCAGTTTGAACTGAATTAGCTCATGATCACTTGAGCCAAGATTATCCCCTACAACCATTTCCTCTATGAGGTCCTCATTACTCACCAAGACCAAATCTAAAATGGCATCCCCTCTAGTCGGTTCAGCAACTACTTGCTGAAGGAATCCATCAGCTATCGCATCTAGGAAAATCTGAGCCCTATTATTATTACTAGCACTCGTCCTCCAGTCTATATCTGGGAAGTTAAAGTCTCCCATGATCACACAGTTTCCATTAGTATTTACTTTATTAAAAACATTAAAAAGGGCTCTATCCATATCCAAATTAGATCCCGGCGGTCTATAGCACACCCCAAGCACTATCCCAGGGGAGGCTCTAATAGTTATCTTCCCCAATTTAATTGTTGCCCAGACAGACTCAGTCATATCCATTTCATCGCTTCTTATTTCTTTACATTCTATCTCATCATTGATATACAGTGCTACTCCACCACCTTTACCTTTATTTCGGTCTTTCCTAAACAGCACATACCCTTCAATACCTGTAGCCCAGTCATGACTACTATTCCACCAGGTCTCTGTTATACCTATAATATCTGGTTTCACTTCCTGCACCAGTAACTCTAGTTCCTCCATTTTGTTACCTAGGCTCCTTGCATTAGTGTACAAACATCTTAATTTTTGCTGTTTGGCCTCACTCACATTCTGTACCCTATTAGGCACGGTTATTTTACTACCAGTATAACCTATTAGACTTGTATCTACACTGCCCTTCCTCCTACCTACAGCTGTATCCACTCTTACTTCATTTTCTTTCCACTCTATGCTAAATTCTGGCGTGGAGATTACCTGGACATCTCCCAACCATCTCCCCCAAATTCCTAGTTTAAAGCTCTCTTAATCAGTTGTGCCAGCCTCCATCCTAGAAGTCTATTTCCTTCCCTACTCAGATGAAGTCCATCCCGAGAGAACTGTCCTCTATCCATGAATGCCTCCCAATGGCCATACATCCCAAAGCCCTCCTTATAGCACCACTGCCTAAGCCATCTATTGATAGTCATAATCTTGTCACACCTTTGTTGCCCTTCTCTAGGAACAGGCAGAATCCCACTAAAGATCACCTGAGCCTCAATTTCCTTAAGCGTCCTCCCCAGCCTAGCATAGTCTCCCTTAATACTTTCCAGCAAGAATCTAGCCGTATCATTTGTTCCCACATGAAGGATAATTAGGGGATTCTTTCCCGCTCCCTTTAGAATCCTTTTCAACCTCAGGTCTACATCCCGTATCTTAGCACCTGGAAGACAGCACACCCTCCTATTTTCTGGATCAGCTCTGGTTACAGGCCTATCTATTCTTCTCAGTAAAGAGTCCCCAATCACATAGACCTGCCTTTTCCTAGTGACGGTGCTATTCTCCAGTCTATCCCCTGTTCCCTCTGGCTGCAAGTTCTTTCCATTCCCATTCTCCCTTGTAATCCTTTTTAACCCATCCTGTATCCTCCTGGGGCTCATATTTGGTGTAATCTCCATTAACTCTTCCCCTTTTCCTATAGGACTAACCGCTCTTCTCTTCTTCCTTGCCCTGTCACCTTCAGTGACTACCTGCTGAGCCCCTTCTTCATTTTCCAACTCTGCAAACCTATTCTGAAGCTCTATTTCTCCTTCACTAGCCCGTCTTTTCCTCTGCCTAGTTCTTTTAGTCACATGCTTCCACTGACCACTTTCCTCACCCAGTCTCCCCTCAGAATTCCCTAGTCCTGCTTCCATCTGCAAGTCTGAGGTGAAAAAGTTTACAGGGGAATAACAAGAGAACAGCTGCAGTTTTAAAATGAGAATTCACTGTACTGTAGGGCCTGTGACACCTCATGGGCTTTTCATGTCTGGAACAGTTTAATGACAACTACACTACTGACATACCTTTTCACTATAATTTTAAAGTTTACTATCAATTATTATATTTTTATATACCAGCAGCACTGTCCCTACACACAAGAAAAGTTTACAAGCTGAAAAGAAAAGCAACAGGCAAATAGACTGGGAGAGGGATAACATCGAAAGGGTTTACTTTAAACATGCATGGGCCTGATTCTCATTTACACCAAGGCCACTTGACAGCCCTCTGGCTTTGTAAATGCCTCTTTTGCTGATGGAGTGGTTTGAAGAGGCCTCAGTGATAGAATCATAGAATATCAGGACTGGAAGGGACCTCAGGAGGTCATCTAGTCCAACACCCTGCTCAAAGCAGGACCAATCCCCAACTAAATCAGTGAGACTCAGGTCCATACAGTATTAACCTCATTTCTTTCTTTCACTGCTTTTAAACTTTTTTTGAGGAAGACCAGGAGGAAAAACAGACCCATGCAAAAACCCTCATAGTCTGCCTGGGGGGGAGGAGAGGAAACCGTGATCCCACATTGGGCTTCATCCCTTATTTTCTACACCAGCAAATGTTCCACCCAGCCCTAGAGTGTCTCCCCACGAGGATAGTCAGGTGCAATGTCTCTGACAGTCAGAGCCACTGTAGTAGAACATGGCAGAGCCATTGTCCATTAAGGCCCTGATACAGCAAATTATCTAAGCGCATTTTAGCATAGTCCAGGAAAGAGTTTGGGCTGTGGTCTAGCCAGCTGTCTATACAGTGAGTTCTGATCTCTGGCACTTCTGCCCAGTGTTGGTAGCACAAGTCTTTTAAGTGCTTCAGCTTCGCCTCCTATAAAATGTACCCAGCTCCCAGAAGTATTATGAAGATTAATTAGCTAATGACTTTGAAGTGCTATGTAAGTGATAATTAGTACTAGTATTGTAAAGTCATTATAATGTAGCAGTGGAGTACTTAAATGGGATTTAAATGGTGCATACGCCTCATGCTGGTCTCCTGCACAGAGGTGAATTTCACTCAGAAATCAGGACTTGCAATATTGAGCCCTCTGCTAAATATGCCATGACATGGTACACGGGAAGAGAGCTTCAGGAAAGATGGGGAAAAGGTTTTATAAGCTCAAAGGTGCTAGTTTTTGCAAGAAATGTATCATTTGTTGGTTTGTTTGCTTTGCTTTATTTTTATTCATTTAGATTTTATCAGGTTGGAATTGAAATGTCGGTAATGATTATAATGATTATGAATCAATGGTGGCAGATGACAGAACAAGGAGCAATGGTCTCAAGTTGCAGTGGGAGAGGTCTAGGTTGGATATTAGGAAAATCTATTTCACTAGGAGGGTGGTGAAGCACTGGAATGGGTTACCTAGGCAGGTGGTGGAATCTCCATCCTTAGCAGTTTTTAAGGCCTGGCTTGACAAAGCCCTGGCTGGGGTGTTTTAATTGAGGTTGGTCCTGCTTTGAGCAGGGGGTTGGACTAGACAACCTCCTGAAGTCTCTTCCAACCCTAATCTTCTATAATTCTCTGTTAGGTATTCCTGGCTCAATGCAGGGGGATAGACTAGATGACTTCTCAAAGTCCCTTCTATGATTCTACATGGCAATTATCAATTATGATGTTACATACAGATCCTTAAGGAATATCAGTAGTCAAAGGTGCATTAGGGCCAGATTCTGACACCATACATATGTTGAATGGTGTCTCACTTTACTGAAGTCAATGGGAGTATTCATGGAAGAAGGCATTATCCAACATAAGCAAGATTATCAGTCTGATCTGATTCATTGTAAATAAGGGTATTCAAATCTGACCCAGAATAAGATGCCACTCAATGTGAGTACAGGTAGCTGAATCAGACCCTGTTTCAGTCACAGGATAAAAGGCTGAAAGAGAGAAAGAGAGAAACCTTTACATTCCTGCTCCCAATGAAAAGTTTCTTTTGCTATTTGTGCCTTTTCAGACAGAGCCCCGATACGCAGCCACCTCTGGAGCAGCCTGCACAGCCATTTTGTGCCAGCAGCATTACATAGCAGTTATTAGAAGACGAAGCACCGCTGAACTAAAACAACTCGCAAAGCTTGGGAGTTACATAAATGAGTTACAAAAGACTTACTAGTTCAGTCTATTGATATCTAGCCACTTTGGAGCCAATAATAGAAAAATCTGCACTTCACGACAACTCTTAATAAACTCCCTTCACTTTTTACCTTCACTGTAGTTCACTTGTGCCCTGGAAAGGAAAGAGACAAGATAGAGCAAGTATTGCCCTAAAGTACTATTTAAAAATTAAATTAACATGAATTTCCCTAAAATATCTACTTTTCATGGAGAATCACCATTTATACTAGCTTATTTGTTACAGCTCTTAATGCAATGTGAGTGACACACACAGCATAGGAAATGTAATTGCATAATCCCTGCCCAGCAAGCGTAGCCTAAAGCTACCAGAACTACCAGGCATGACCAGCTATTCATTGCTTCGACTCTGTAATTAGAGTGGAGAATTTAGGGTGCGTGTGGTTAGTAGTAGAGTGGCTCGGTTAGCGCCACTACAGATAAGGTTGAATTGGCTATTCCATTATAAATCCCCACTTTAGTATTCCTGGTGCCTTAAAATTACAGCAAGCTACACTGCTCATGGTCAGCCTGGCTGACGGTTTTAAAAACCCATTTTTGTCCCCCATGAAAGTAGCTTAAATCTGGGAGGGTGGGGGTTTAAATCAAAGAGCAGCAAAAAATTTCAGATTATAATGGCTCATCTATATTGGGATTCAGCTCTGAGGTCAGCAGTTTCAAACAGGAGTAAGCTCCACTAGTGCAAATCATTGCCTTCCCAGTCTACATTAGGGGTTTGTCTACACCATAGTTAGACAGTCATGGCTGGCCTGTGCCAGCTGACTTGGACTCACAGGGCTCAGGCTAAGGGGCTGTTTAACTGCGGTATAGATGTTCAGGCTCAGGCTCTGGGCCCCCGCAATTGGGCACTACTGGGAGTTAGGTGCTTAAATACCTTTGAGGATATGAGCTGTAATCACTGGCATAGCTTCATGAGCTCAACATCTCCTTTGTGTGAGAGTCTCAGCAGTCATGAAGTCTTCCTGCAACAGTCACACACTTCAATACCCCACACAGTCTAAAACTGCAGTCACATCTTCATTATTTTTGGTGCCACATCAACAGGGCTCCTTAAATTAAACTGGATTAAAAGGTTCTTAACACCAGGCAATGTGGTTCTTGTTTCAATGGAGCAGGTAGCTTGTTCCAGCTGTCCTAGCTTGCTGAGGTTGGTTTTAGCTCCAGGCACTTTGATGATAATAGACTGGCTTAAGCAAAGGACATTAGTTGTCTGCCTTGGAGAAAATTGAACACAGTGATTATGGTACCAAACTATGAGCGTATCCATAGGCAATAGTAAAGTGATGTTCTGTCTTCACTCAGCAAGATGTTCTACTCAGCTGACAATTAAATCAGTTTCAGTATCAGCTTAAGCCACAGAGTCATGACTTCCCCAGAAAATCTAAACCTGCAGCATTTATTATTCCACCTGCTGAAGTATCACTCCGGGTCTATTTTGATATACAGTCCACATCATCAGAATCATTAACAGAACTGACGATAAGAAAAGGAGTACTTGTGGCACCTTAGAGACTAACCAATTTATTTGAGCATAAGCTTTCGTGAGCTACAGCTCACTTCAGCTCACGAAAGCTTATGCTCAAATAAATTGGTTAGTCTCTAAGGTGCCACAAGTACTCCTTTTCTTTTTGCGAATACAGACTAACACGGCTGTTACTCTGAGAACTGACAATGCGCTTGACTTTACAATACCCAAAATACCATCCCTACCACTAAGAGTTTACAGCCTAAATGAGACATATAAAATGTCATGATGCACTGGGAAATCTGGAGGTGGGAATAAGTGTTTTTTTCTTCACATTATTATCATAGTTCTGAATCAGATCCCACATAACGTATTGTTAGACTGTGCAGTGAATAAAGTATGCTCTGCAGCCAGAGTCCCATAAATCTGGATGTTATATGCCTTGTGCTGCACAGAGACTGGAATCCTAGAGATGATATTACAGGGAACACACTTGCACCTGCAGGACTGACAGCTAGTGTAGGGCAAAATCAGGGCCTTAGTGTCTAGAAAATCTTTGAGATTAGTATAGACTAGCGCATCCTCTCCAATCCTGTGCTTGGGTAATTTACCAACCTCAGAGCTCTACTAGGACTGATCGTGGTAATGGGCAGGGAAATAGCACTCTGTTAAAGGACTTTCCCAATAGCTAGGTATGTATAATAGCGAAACCTTTAACTTCTAGTTTCAGAATGTAACATCTGCTCATTTGTTAACTGAAAGCAAGTGACTACGCAAGGAATAGTGCACAGGCCCATGTTAAACTTGAATCGGAAGTAAGAATAATCAAGTGAAGATTCAGGCTAAATTATGTGTTAACCCTTTTCTTTGGAATATGCTACATCTTGTGGGAATACAATGAATTCCCCATGTTGTCACATATACAGTACCACTCCAAGAAGTCTTTTCTTAGATGGAGTATACAGGCATAAAACTAAAGTAGCATAGTGGTTAATCAGGCTGATACAATCGATGCTAAAAAGCAAAAATCCCATATTATTTAAAATAAATCAGTAATTCAGACAAGTCCAGGAGGGAACCATCAAAACTGTATTCATAAGTATAAATACCAGCAACCTCTCATTATCACACAAGTTTGACAAGACATTGATCTCCCAGGTCCACCAGGAGAAAAACTAGGTCATTAAAATTCCACAAACTTATGGTCATCAGCAAATATGGGAATACAGACTAGGGAAATTGCTAGAGGTCTGGATTCTAAAAAGAACCACATGCTGAATTCAATCTGTGTGGTGAGAAAAAGGAATAAACGGATATGGGCTATCAAGAGACACACAATGTGTAGCAGCCATATGGTTAAAGACATTTAAGTGCAGTGACTTTGTAAGAATGGCATTGTGGGGTACCATGTTTATAGCTCTTCAATTATTTCTATGAGAACTCTACTCAGTTTACAAGCAATTTTTTTTCTTAACTGCCCACTCCTGAAAACAAAATCTGGGCCCAAGGTCCTAGCTATACAATGGGCCTTTTCGGACTGAAAATAATTCATCTAAACCAATTTGAAAACTGGTTAGAGTCATATAGCCTCAGCCTCATTTACACTAAAGCCTTTCTATACCACTCTGGCGGTGTAAAGAGGCCTTAAAGTTGATGTAAATTAGGCCTTCACTGTAAATGAGAATTTAACGCATAGAGCCTGTTTAAGCATAGGTGCTGGAACTAGGGGTGCTGGGAGTGCTACCGCACTCCCTGGCTTGAAGTGGTTTCCATTATCTACAGGGTTTACAGTTTAGTTCAATGGCTTTCAGCACCCCCACTATAAAAATTGCTCCACACCCCTACTTTTAAGGTGGCCTGATCCCTTTTTACTGAACTGATTTCTAATCCACCTCCACATTACAGCCTTTCTGTAGTCATTGCTTCAGCACACAGTAGCAATTGTTGTTCCTATTCTCTCCCTCCCTCTTATTCCCCTTTTTCTAGCTTTTCATTTCCAGACTTGTACTTCACCACAGTGAAACTATTGTGGTCAGCGATCTTGAGTCAAGTGGAGAGCTGTAAACAATATATAACATGGATTTTCTGTGCATGGGTGGCAGGTGAACCCTCCCTTCAGGGAGGCTAGGCTCCCACTCCCACCCCTTCTGCCCGAGGCCCCGCTCCCCAACCCGCCAGACCCAAGCACCCTACCCATGGCCAGAGCCCCAAGGCCTTCCTTCCCCAGCCATAGAAGCCCCAGCCCTCCACCCCAGCCTCACTGGCTGGCCCGACCCACAGGCCAGCCCAGGAACCGGCCCCAGCTGCCCCTGGCCTCCCCAGCCTCTGGCTGCTGGCCCCACCCCCACCCTCCAGACTGCCTGCTGGAGCTGAGTACCTACCGACTTCAGGGGAGTGAGGACAGGGCCACAGACTGGATTAGGAGAGGCTTAGCCTCCCCTGGCCTTCGATACCAACCACCTAGGGCTCTGTGTAAAGAGTATGTCAGAGACGGTTGCTACAAAATATGGCTAAGCAGGAAATAGTTCCTTTCGCAGCCTCTAGACAATGACATGTCTTTGGTTTTGCCCTTGCAGTACCTGAAAAACCCAAAAGGAACTTGCACAATTTGCATTTCTATTTCTCTTTTTGAGAAAGAGTTAGCAAGTTCTCCCCATTCCCCATCCAACATACTTTCTGCTCTGCAGCTGGTAAACGACCCTGGAAAGCTGGTCAGTTTGTTTGCTCTTTAGAGGTTTGATCTTATGGAAAAGTTGTTAGCAGAAGCTTTTCATCTCATAGCCCTTTAGATGAATGCAATGTTAGAAAACACTGGCTTGAAAGCTTTGTGAAGGCATCTCTTCTTGGTGTTGCAGAATTATGGTCATTTTGCTTTTGAAAGGACCTCATTCCCTTCCTGTGTGTGATCTCCCCAACCAAATGACTGTCCTTGTGCAATGAAAGCACCCTTCTGGATCAAAGGTAGCTCAGTTGTGGAGCTAGGCCCAGGCAGAGATGTCTGACCGGTTTTCCTCATAGTCTCTTTCAGTGAATGCCTACATATGCTTATATTTCTAGCTCAGCACCACCTCTCCACTGAGATGCACAGTTGACTGACAGAAAAATTGCCAACCTGCTAGTAAGGATATCTCAGTATCTTTTTAGACAGCACCATCTAGCCAAGAGATTGAGCATTTCTTCAGAGGATCATCATCTCTCTCACTACCCTGAATGACCAATAAAGGCCATCATCAAAGCAGCATCTGCCACCTATGTTAGCCTGGTTAACAAGGTTGCCAGTTCGATACTTCAGTTCTGGGTCTGATATAATAAATCACCAAGGTCCTGATCCTGCAGGGAGTCACATAACATGCTTAATTTTATGCACCGTGTTTAGCCCCGTGTATTTAATATTAAGCATTGTGTATAGTCCCATTGACTGCAATGGGATTATTCATGCACTTAAAGTTACGCACGTGTTGAAGTACGTTCCTGAATTGGGGCCTATGTCAGAAGCAGAATCAAGGAGCCCTGGAACCCCTCACCACAAATTTTACATGGCACTCCTAATATTGTGCGCATTTTTACCCTTTCCCTGAGCTTTATATAGTACATTGACTTCAATGACACTACACACAGTAAAGTAAGAGGTGTGCAGTATGAGGAATGCCACGCAAAATTTGTGGAGAGCTGAAGCAGGATTCCTCGATTCTGCTCCCAGTTTAGGTCCCAGTTCAAGAAGGTACTTAAACATCTCCCTAACGCTATGTTCTGAATAGTATTCACATAAAGTATGTGTACGCTTAAGTACACTTAAGTACCTTCCTGAACTGGAACCTGTATTGATGATTCATTGTGTGATTTCATCTCGCTCAGCCTCGGTTTTCCCATTTGTAAAATTAAGATAATAAAACTGCCCATCCTCACAAGGATGTTGTGAGGCTTGATTAATTGCTGGGTGTAAAGCTCTTGGAGATGCTCAGATGAAAAGCACTACATTAGTGTAGAGTATTAGGGTTAGCATTAGGATTATAAAATACCCCGATGAAGCAGCTGCAGGCAATTTGCTGAAACATTACCTCAAACAAGTTGTTCTAACACCATTAGAATAAATTGGGGTTTTGTGACAGCATCTCCAGACTCGGTGCTAAGAGGTTAAGAATATTAAACACAAGGGCTGTTTTCACAATTAAACATCTCAGTCAGCTTGCTTATTTTGCAAGCTTTATGGTAAGGAAGGGGCTCCAGCAAGCTGTGGGACTGTCCCACCTGTCTGTATTCACATCAACACACACAACCCTCTGGGCACTTGCTGTTAAGCAGAACTGCACAGACTATTCACAACGAAATGCCAAACTATAAGGAAATTTCTTGGATTCCAGCTTTTGTTATGAACTCAGTCAAAGTTCATCCCAACAGCCTATGAGTGTTTTCAAGTGAGCCTAGGCTGATCTAAGTTTTCCCATCAAAGCCATCACCATTTCCATCTCCTGGCTTCCTTCAGCTGAGTTTTGATTTGTTTTTGGCTTCATTCAAAGTCAGCGCAAAATTCAGAGGACGCAAACACTGGAAAAACTATGCTCATGTCACCCCCGGCAAAAGCTGCAGAGTTTCATACAACAGTCAGAATTAGATCTCTTCATTCCATATTTTAAAATATGTTTGCTTCTTTATTAAACAAACATTTTACAATACTTAATAACCTTACAACACCCCTGTCGAGATATAATTCTTCTCTTATTTTGATAGGTCAAGCACATAGAATCATAGAATATCAGGGTTGGAAGGGACCTCTGGAGGTCATCTAGTCCAACCCCCCTGCCCAGAGCGGGACCAATCCCCAACAGGTGAAGATAGCCTTTATAATCACATTGTTTAATGCCCCATTTGAAGTTGCTCAGATACTCCAGTGTCGGGTGCAATATACCAACCTATATAGAATAGAAAGAACAGAACTGGGCTGAAGTTCAGGTCTGCTTTGGATGTAAAGCATAGCAGAGGCCAGGTGCCAACCAATGCCGTGGTCTATAGATGTCAGGTGATGCACTATCAACTCTTTAGACTCAGTTACTAGGCAACGGCTGGAGCTGACATTTGACCATGAATAGCTCCTTAGTTTATTTTTTTAACTGAGCTGCGGGCTCTGTGTTACTACTATTACTTTTTTTAAGGTATCAGACAGAGATAAAAAGATCACAGAACAGAACGGTTTGATCGGATAAGTATTTTTCTACTCGTGATGCCTGTTCAATAAACGCTGTTCTTTTGTAGCTATAGTGTCTAACTGCTCTTTCAAACTTTTACCTCTCTAGATCCAGGATATTCAAGCTTCAGAGAACACACATGTAGGAAAAATCTCACAAATGCTCAATACTGTACAGTAAAAGTATCAGCATGGAGTTATGATTTTTGTTTTGGTGTTCTTTAATCAGTCATTTCTGCTGTGATATTTTTCCCTTTATAGAGTTAAAAATAAACCAGCTCTTGTTTTCCACCCTCCTTGTCATGGTCATTAAACGATGAGTGATAGTTTAATGAACAATAAAGCATTCAACTATATTACAATTTCTTGTTTCCCCATATGTACGCCCAGCAAAAGAAGGCTTACAGACTGATAAAATACACAGATCGGTAGTACTGTCATTTACAACCCAACAAGCAGTCTGCCTCCTAGCCAGCTCCTCAGAATGGTTCCTGTCTCAAAGTCTGAGGTCAATGTCCAGAAAAAAGCAGGAGCATGGAGGAATCAAAGGTGTTTTGTCTTGCTTTTTAGGTTCGCACTTGTTCCAAATAAACAGAAATGCTACTTCATCTGATCTAATCCACTGATAAAGTGCCCATCCTCATAGTATCTCGTATGCAGCACAGCCAAGCAATTAAACGCACTGCCATGCCATGGAAGTTCTATCTAAGGGACTTATATGCCCTTCCCCCCATCACTGTATTATCTGAGCACCTTACCCTCTTTAATGTATTGATCCTCACAGCCCACCCCATTTTACAGAGGCACAGAGAGATTAAGTGACTTGCCCAGGGTCATAAGGGACGTCTAAGTCAGAGCAGGTTGTGGAACTCAGATTTCCCAGGTCTTAGCCTAGTGCCCTAATTGCTGAACTATACTGCCTCTCATAACAGTGCATCAAATACTGTGGCCTGATTCTGAACAGGGCTGGATTATATCACAGCCAAGAACTATGGGGGAATACCCTCAGATGATGTAAGCTGTCATAGCTCCCTGCTCCAAAGAACTTACAGGCTAAGTGGATTTAAAGCCGTAACCATATATATTAAAGGATAATGCATGACAGGATGTGTGGATGAATCATAAATCTCTGTGTGTGTGGGCGCGTGTGTACACACATGCATACGCACATCTTGTGTGCTGCAAGGTGTATATTCAAAACTAAGTTTAGCCTATCAGTATTACTTTGGATTCCTGTAGCGCCTGCCATTTTACAAGCAGCGATGAGCGACGCCTGACAGTATCTTGGGTAAGTGGGGCAGTATTATTATCCCCAGGTTACATGTGAGGAAAAGGAGGCATAGGGTGATTAAACCAATATTGTCAAACTTGGATGCCTAAAGTTAGGCACCTAAATAAGTGGCCTGATTTTAAGGGTGAACTCAATGGGAGTTGTGAGGACTCAGCATTCCTCCATATCAGGCCACCTATTTAGCTGCCTACATTAGACACCAGAATTTTAGTTGCCAGTGGTCCCACAGCAAGTCAGAATCAAAGCTGGGAGAGACCCCAGATCTCTTGACTCTCCCACCCCGCGTTGTCTAGACACTTGTCATTGTTTTCATTACAATGCAGTGGGGAGAATGTGGAGGTACTGATATGCCCTTTTTCAGTGCAGGAATAAAACAGCAGCCCGAACAACATCTGTTTTAAAGCAGGGCACTATCACTGACATTGTCCTCTGGTTTGGTGAGACTGAGCCTACATTCAGGACAGCTTCAGTTTATAGCGGTGATTAAACTTTGCCCTATTAAAGCAGATTTCAACCATCTGAAAACAAACTTTTTTTTCCCAAAAAATATTTCCCTTTGGCTAGGGAGGCAAACCCATTTGATAATGCAAAAAGAGAGTGCTGCATCTGGTGAGCAGCCAAAACACTGAAGGCTTGAGAATGATTTTAATATTCATCTTAAATCAACTGGCAATGCTAAAAAGTTTAAGAAAAAAAAGTAAGAACTGAGGAGGCATCTTGGAGGATTGCTCCAAGTGGTGCATAAAAATCTTTAGGACCAAACAATTTAGAACCATTTGGTTGATTCTTTTTTCTCTGATATCACCGGTCTGGGGAGGTGGGGCTTAGGCTTTGCTCCCCCAGGGTGGTGGGGCTTGGGCAGCCTCAGGCTTCAGTCCCCCTTCCTGGGGTCCTGTAGTAATTTTTCTTGTCAGAAGGGGGTCGTGGTGCAATGAAGTTTGAGAACTCCTGGCTTATAAGAAGCCATGACTAGAGCTGGTTGAAAATTGAAAAATATTTGGGGGGAATATTTCAAACTGTTTTGTTCTGAAGTGTGAAAACTGCCTCCCCCCCCACCCCTGTCTTTGACATTTTTCACAAATTTAACTTTTTTTTATGGCAAACATTTTGAAAGGGTTATTGAAATTTTTTTGTTTGCTTAAAATTCTGGCTTTTGGGAAACAAAATATTTCAATAACCATTTCATAATATTACCTATAATGTTTCTGATAAAGTTTGGGGGTGGGCTAGGGGGTAGAAAAAAGCATACATAGGGCTTTGGTGTTTTTGCAAGAAACAAAAAACCATTTTTGGAAGAAAAAAGCCATTAATCAATGAAAAAATATTCCATTTGAAAACATGAGACTAGATCTAGCCAGGTCCAAATACCCTGAGGAGGAAGCACATTGCCTAGCCATTAAGGCACTGCACTGGGAAGGAGGCAAATTTCTGTTCCCAGCTTTGCCAGTGACTAGCTGCATGACCCTGGGCAAGTCACTTTCCCGCTCTGTGCCTCTTTTACCCAAGGCCATCCTTTGTCCGTTTGGATTATAAACTCTCCAAGACCAAGTAAACCTAAACCACCCATGACAGGTGGTTTGTCTAACTTTTTTTTTTAAAACCTTCCATGACCCACCTTGGAAGACTCGTCCAGTCCTTATAGTTAGAAAGTTTTCCCTAATGTCTAACATAAATCCTCCTTGCTGCAGATTAAGTTGATTTCTTCTTGTGCAACCTTCAGTAGACATGGAGAACCGTTGATCAACATCCTCCTTCTAACAGCCCTTAACATATTTGAATACTGTTATCAGGTGTTCCCCTGAGTCTTTTTTTCTCAAGACTAAAAATGCCCACATTTTTAACCTTCCTTATAGGTCAGGTTTTCTAAACTCTTTTATCATCTGTGTTGCTCTCCTCTGCACTGTCTGCAATTTGTCCATATCTTTCTTAAAGTGTGGGGCCCAGTTATGCCCCATTTTGTAGTTGTGCATTAGTGTAGTACTTTGCACATATCCTTATTGAATTTCATCTTGTTGATTTCAGACCAATTCTCCAATTTGTCACTCATTTTGAATTCTAATCCTCTCCTTCAAAGTGCTATCAACCCCTTCCATCTTGGTGTTATCCACAAATTTTATAAGCATACTTTCTACTCCACTATCCAAGTCATTAATGGACCATAATGAAAAGTACAAGACCCAGGATAGACAACTGTGGAACCCCACTGGATAAATCCACCCAGTTTAACAATTTGAACGATTGATAACTACTCTTTGAATACAGTTTTCAACCAGTTTTGTACCCACCATATAGTAATTTCATTTCCAGAGATTGTTTATGAGAATATCATGTGGAACTGTGTCAAAAGCCCCAGTAAAATCAAGATATATCATTTCAGCAGCTTCCCCCCATCTACTAGCTTCCCTATCAAAGAAGGAAATTAGGTTAGTTTGGCATGATTTGTTCTTGACAAATCCACTTTGGCTATTTTTTATTATCTTAGTAACCTCTAGATACTTACAATTTGATTAATAATGTGTTCCAGTATATTCCCAGGTACCAGCATTAGGCTTATTAATATATAATTCTGTAGGTCCTCTTTGTTCCCCTTTTTAAAAATGGGCACTGTGTTTGCCCTTCTCCAGTCCTCTGGGATCTCACCTGTCCTCCAGGAATTCTCAAAGATAATAGCTACCCGTTCTGAAATTGCTTCAGCTAGTTCCTTAAGTACACTAAGGTGAATTTCATCAGGGCCCTGCTGACCTGAACACATCTAACTTACCTAAATATTTTTAACCTGTTATTTCTCTATTTTGCCTTGAGTTCTTTCCCCCTTGCTAATATTAATTGTCTGGTCACAATTCACCTTTTTGTGAAGATGAAGCGAAATAGACATTAAACACCTTAGCCTTCTTGATGTCATTCATTATTAGCTCTCCTTCCCCATTAAGTAAAGGACCTACACTTTCCTTACTCTTTCTCTTGCTCCTAATTTATTTATAGAAACTCTTCTTGTTACCTTTTATATCCCTTGCTACCTGTAATTCATTTTGTGCCTAGCCTTTCTGATTTTGTCCCTCCAAGCTTGTGTTATTCTTTTGTACTCATCCTTCTCAATTTGTTCATTTTTCCACTTTTTGTAGGATTCCTTTTTGATTCTCTGGTCATTAAAGAGTTGCTGGTGGAGCCATACTGGCCTTTTACTATTCTTCTTATCTTTCCTTGGCAAGGGAGTGAGAATTAGAAAAGCCATTCTAAGTAAGAAATAAGACAAAAGATAATTTTAAGAACACTTTAGACTGGAATAAAAACATATTTACTTCAGAACTAGAACAGGAAGATTCTTAAAGCTATGTTGACCCATTGTGATAAGAATCTGTAACACTTTACATCTCACACTGAAAACTATGTGATTTTAGTTCTCCAGTAACATTTTTTTCACCTCAGAGCACCACCGGGGGTTGTTTCCATGTCTTTGAAAAATAGCCTATAACAGGCGTGAAAATAAAAAAAAAAAAAAACCTGTAGTTTTTTAATCTGCTAATTATTGCAAGACTTAAATATCTGCACAATACTGCAGTGAGCATTTACAATATAGGTTTGATCAGTGATCTAACTCTTCAGTGAGCTGTCTGCCTAGAGAAAAGAAGGACATTATGCAGTTTTATTAAATATGGGAAATCTGCATACACAAAGAAGGAGCAGTGAGCACAAAACGTAATCCTACATTACAACGGTCTGCTCTATACCTTTTTAAAATGTATAGTTTCTAGAAATGCCTGCCACAGATTCTTTTGTTTACAGTTTAGATTAAAAATTCAGCAGTCAGACTGCACCGCAATCTGACTAGCACACCATCGTAAATGTATTAGTTTTACAATCTCTGAGTGTCCTCATTAACGCTATATTGAAATTCAGAAAGTGATTTGAGTTCTTGTCCTCTAACAGTAGTTATCTTATTAAAATGATCTAAAATCACCTTTGAATATGTGTTTTCTTAATCAGCAGCCCACAATTCAAAATAAAGATAACACCAAATACCTGAATTTTAACCTATCAGTTTAATTTAATAGAAGAGCAGGATATTCCTCATTAAAATTCTAACTGCCTAACTGCTCTAATAAGCAATTGGAAGTCCTGCTTGGGCAGTTAGGGAAGAAAAGTCTCAGTATGTTGGGTTCTTTGAAATGAGCTGGTTATTCTGCCATGTTCATAGTTCTATAGAATGCACTTAAGAGCTAATTTGAAAATAGCTTTCTACAAATAACAGTCAGTGAAACACAAATATTGAAACTGAAATTATAATAAAATGGCAAGATTCTGCAATTATGTAAGAGCCTATTACTATCACATTCATTCCTAGTCTTTGCTATGGATAATATGCCTACAAAGAACTGGACAACAGTTAGGCTGCTGGTGTACTGGGACAACTGCCTATAAAACTGAGTGTTTCCTTGTACCCCTCCATCTGTCTGTATCCATCTGATGTCACTTGGATTCTAAGCTCTTTGGGGTAGAGATCATCTTTTCATTCTGTGTTTGTACAGCACCTAGCACAATGGGGTCTGGTTCAGACTAGAGCCCCTCGGTGCTATGGTAGCAAAACTAATAAATAATAATACGCTGTGTTTGTGAGAACGTCCTATCATCCATTAGCCTGGCACTGACTTTTTAGAATTTGAAATGCCCCTGAAGGGATGTAACTTACTGCTGTGACAGTGTTTGACTAAGGACATGTCTACACTTACTGGTAGGTTGGCACTGCTACGATCGATGCAGAGGTGTCAATTTAGCAGGTCTGGTGAAGACCCGCTAAATTATCAACTCTGGTACTCCAGCTCCCCAAGAAGAGTAAGGTAAGTTGGAGGGAGAGCATCTCCTGTCAACACAGTACAGTGTAGACACCGGGGTAAGTCAACCTAAGCTACGTCAGCTTCAGTTACGTTATTCACATAACTGGAATAGTGTAACTTAGGTCTACTTACCGTGGTAGTATAGACAAGGCCTAAGAAGTGAAGTCCCCTGCAACTGTGCAAAGTGTTCTCTGAAAGGGGAAGTAGTTACTCCTCCCTTGTAGTGCACTGCAATCTAGCCTGGGGGATCAGGACCAGGTGTTTAAGAACATAAGAATAGCCCTACTGGATCAGACCAAAGGTCCCTCTAGCCCAGTATCCTGTCTTCTGACAGTGGACAGTGGCAGGTGCCCCAGAGGGAATGAATAGAACAGGTAAACATCAAGTGATCCATCCCTTGTTTCTCATTCCCAGCTTCTGGCAAACAGAAGCTAGGGACACCATTCCTGCCCATCCTGGCTAATAGCCATTGATGGACCTATCCTCCATGAATTTATCTAGTTCTTTTTTGAAACCAGTTATGGCCTTAAGCCATCTGTGGAAACATCAGAAGCAAAAAGCCTGCTAAACAACCAGTGGGGCCACTGGATGGTCGAGATGCTATAGGAGCACTCAAGGACAATCAGGCCATTGAGGAGAAACTAAATGAATTCTTTGCATCAATCTTCACGGCTGAGGATGTGAGGGACATTCCCAAACCTGAGCCATTCTTTTTGGATGACAAATCTGAGGAACTGTCCCAGATTGAGGTGTCATTAGAGGAGGTTTTGGAATAAATTGATAAACAGTAGGAAGTCACCAGGACCAGATGGTATTCATCCAAGAGTTCTGAAGGAACTTAAATATGAAATTGCAGAACTACTAACAGTGGTATGTAACCTATCATTTAAATCAACTTTTGTACCAGATGACTGGAGGATAACTAATGTGACACCAATTTTTTAAAAAGGCTCCAGATGCAATTACAGTCTAGTAAGCCTAACTTCAGGACCAGGCAAACTGGTTGAAACTATAGTAAAGAACAGAATTATCAGACATATAGATGAACATGATTTGTTAGGGAAGAGTCAACATGATTTTTGTAAAGGGAAATCATGCCTCACCAATCTACTAGAATTCTTTAAGAGGGTCAAGATGGATGTGGCAAGGATGATCCAGTAAATATGGGTACTTAGACTTTCAGACAGCCTTTGACAAGGTCCCTCATCAGAAGCTCTTAGGCAAAGTAAGCTGTCATGGGATAAGAGGGAAGGTCCTTCCATGGATCGGTAACTGGTTAAAAAATAGGAAACAAAGGGTAGGAATAAATGGTCGGTTTTCAGAATGGAGAGAGGTAAATAGTGGTGTCCCCCAGGGTTCTGTACTGGGGCCAGTACTGTTTATCATATTCATAAATGATCCAGAAAAAGGGGTAAACAGTGAGGTGGCAAAATGTGCAGATGATACAAAACTGCTCAGGATAGTTAAGTCCAAAGCAGACTGTGAATAGTTACAAAGGGACCTCACAAAACTGGGTCACTGGGCAACAAAATGGCAGATGAAATTCAGTGTTGATAAATGCAAAGTAATGCACATTGGAAAACATAATCCCAACTATACATACAAAATGATGGGGTCTAAATTAGTTGTTACCATTAAACAAAAAGATTTTGGAGTCATTGTGGATAGTTCTCTAAAAACATCAACTCAATGTGCAGTGGCAGTCAAAAAAAAGCTAACAATGGTAGGAATCATTAGGAAAGGGATAGATAAGACAGAAAATATTATATTGCCTCTATATAAATCCATGGTATGCCCATATCTTGAATAGTGAATGCAGATGTGGTCGCCCCATCTCAAAAAAGATATATTGGAATTGGAAAATGTACAGAACAGGGCAACAAAAATTATTTGGAGTATGAAACAGCTTCTATATGAGGAGAGATTAAGACCGGGACTTTTCAGCTTGGAAAAGAGAAGACTACGGGAGAATATGATAGAGGGCTATAAAATCATGACTAGTGTGGAGAAAGTAAATAAGGAAGTGTTATTTCTTCCTCATAACACAATAACTAGGGGTCACCAAATGAAATTAACAGGCAGCAGGTTTAAAACAAACCAAAGGAAGTATGTCTTCACACAAGGCACAGTCAACCTGTGGAACTGTTCGCCAAAGGATGTTGTGAAGGCCAAGACTATAACAGGGTTCAAAAAAGAACTAGATAAATTCATGGAGGATAGGGCCATCAATGGCTCTTAGATAGGATGGGCAGGGATGCAAAAACCGGGCTCTGAAGTGTCCCTAGCCTCTGTTTGCCAGAAGCTGGGAAGGGGAACAGAGGATGGATCGCTTGATAATTACCTGTTCTGATCGTTCCCTCTAGGGAACCTGGCATTGGCCACTGTTGGAGGACAGGATACTGAGCTAGATGGACCATTGTTTTGACCCAGGATGGCCATTCTTATATTCTTATGTAAACTGGTGCCAGCCGCCCCAAGTACAATCCTGTCTGAGATCCTCGGTACAATCTCAGGCAGCTGGCTAATAGCAATACACTAGTATTTTTAGCATGCTACTTCAATCAAAGCTAGTGCAAGTCCATGTACCCAACCCAGAAATTACATCTTCAGCTCCAGTAAACACATGCCCAGCGTATCTCCCTTCACACTGCCGGAGTGGTACAAAGGAAAAGGATGGAAGAGGGCCAAGACACTCTCTTATGGAGTCTTTTGGAGGAAACGAAGAAAGGAATAAGACAGCCCCTCAACCCGTGCCAATCAGAGCCCCCTTTCTGGGGAGAGGAAAGAAAACAAAGATCATGAAGGTCTCTACAGCAGATACTACAGTCTATGGACTGATTAGCATGCTTGGCTGCTAGAACGGCCCATGTAGATCAGCATCTGCACTGTGAGGGATCCCCCTGGAACTCTTATCAATATCTCCACAGGGGAAGAATAGTCCTAGTGCTGGGATTCTGCTTTGTCTTGGATTTAAATGCCCTGGAAATTCAGCTCAAGATCACTACATATTAGACAAATGTGCTCAGAAGAACCACTGTGTGTGTTACCACTACTTGGCTTGTATTCCTGCAAATTGTTTAGATCTGCTCTGTTTCAATGGGCTGGTCAGTTGTTCCAATGGTTAATTACTCTCACAGTTAAAAATTCATGCCGTATTTCCAGACTGAGCTCTTTGAGTCTATCACCGTAAAGCATGTTGTCTAATCCTTTCATCATTCTTGTGGCTCTTCTCTCCAGTTTATCAACATCCTTCTTGAATTGTGAGCACCAGAACTGGACACAGTATTCGAGCAGCGGTGGTATAGAGGTAAAATAACTTCTCCAATCCTACTTGAAATTCCCCTATTCATGCATCCCAGGATCACATTAGCTCTTTTGGCCACAGCATCATACTGGTAGCTCATGTTCAGTTGATTGTCCACCATGATCCCAAAATCTTATTCAGAGTCACTGCTTCCCAGGATAGAGTCCCCCAGGCTGTAAGTATGGCCTACATTCTTTGTTCCTAGATGTATACATTTATATTTAGCCACACTAAAATGCATATTGTTTGCTTGCACCCAGTTTACCAAGGAATCCAGATTGCTCTGAATCAGTGATGAGTCCTCTCCATTATTTACCACTCTCCCAATTTGTGTCATCTGAAAACTTTATCAGTGATGTTTTTAAGCTTTCTTCTGGGTCATTGATAAAAATGTTAAATAGTATAGGGCCAAAAATAGAGGGACTACACTGGAAACACAACTGTTCAATGACGATTTCCTGTTTATAATACCATTTTGAGACCTATCAGTTAGCCAGTTTTTAATCCATTTAATGTCTGCCATGTTACCATTATATCATTCTAATTTTTAATGTCATACAGTACCAATTCAAATGCCTTTCAAAAGTCTAAGTATATTATGTCAACACTGTTACCTTTATAACCAAACTTGTAATCTTATCAAAAGAAAGCCATCAAGTTAGTTTAACTAGATCTATTTTCTATAAATCCACACTGATTTGCATTAATTAAATTACCATCCTTTAATGCTTTATTAATTGAGTCCCATATCAACATTCCATTACCATACCAGGATCAGTGTCAGACTGACAAGCCTATAATTCCCCAGGTCATCTCATTTACCCTTTTTAAATATTGGCACAACACTAATTTTCTTCCAGAACTTATTGAAAGTCAACATTACTGATCCAGCAAGCTTCTTAGCCATCTCTTTTAAGACTCTTGGATGAAAGTTATCTGGACCTGCTGATTTAAAAATGTCTGATTTTTAGTAGCTTCTGTTTAACATCCTCCAGAGATATTTTTGGAATAGAAAGAATGTTATCATCACCATATGATGAGACTATATCATCTGTTTATTTCCCAAACACAGAACAGAAATATTTGTTGAACACTGATAATTCTACAATTTCTATCTAGTATGGACCAATACATTGTCAGGATTCCTTTTGTTCCTAATATAGTTTAAAAACTCCTTCTTATTGTCCTTAATTCTGCTGGCTCTTTTGTCCCTTTGCTTCCCTTATCAATTTTCTACAATCCTAACTTCTGATTTATATTCACTACTATCAACTTCCCCTTTTCCCATTTGTTACATATATTATATATAAAATATATATATATAAAATTATAGCTGCCTTCAATTCTCCTCTAAACCAGGTCATTGTTTTAAACCAGTACAGACTTCTTCCTTGATTGTGGGGGGTTTTTTGGGTTGTTTTTTTTTTTTTTTTGGTATCTACCAAGGTGTTCTTAAATGATTCCCAACTATCATTCACATTTTTCTATTTAATTTTTTGTTCACAGATGATTTGGCTGATAATTTTTTTCTGCTTTGTGAAACTCGCCCTATTAAAGCATCAAGTATGTGTATTACTGGTCTGGACTTTATTCAATTTACTGCTTGCACATTATAAATACGATCAAGTCATGATCACTAGTACCTAAGATAGCATTAATTTTTAGTTCTGTTATCAATTCCCTTTTAGCTGTCTAATAAAGAATTCCCCCATGTTGGCTGTAGCATTTTTTGAGTGTAGAACTTACTACATCCCTTGGTAAGGTGTTCCAATGTTAAATTGGCCTCACTGTTTTGAATTTGGATCTTATTCTCCATCTGAATTTTTTTAAACTTCAACATCTAGCCATTGAATCTTGTTCTGCCTGTGTCAGACTGGATGGATCAGAAGATGGAAATGGAGTATCATGCCATTCACAGCTAGGATTCAATCCTGCTCTGATTGAAATCAATGCAAAATCCCCACTGACTTCAGCAGTGCATAATTAGGCTCTGTAGCCCAGATCCTCAAAGGCATTTAGGTACCTAACTCCTACTGAAATAAATGGAAGTTAGGCCCTTAAATACCTTTGAAGCTCTGGGCCTATGTAACCCAGGTCAGTAGTGCATGTAAATTGTTGCCAGTTGCCTAGTAGTCCCAGTCCATGTCTCAGAGATAGATGTCCACATTACAAAGTCCATCACCACAATTGCAAGTAAGCAGAAAGGCTGAGAAGATGAACATAAAGATCTGAATTTCACCTTTACCCCTAGATGTGGGTCCTCCACGGCAGCGCTGAGGAGACGTCTGAAGCTTGGAGACATTTGAAGCTGCTATGGTCATGTGAACCTACAGATGTATGCAGCCTCCAGGGCTATTGATTTAGCTCCTGCACTGAATTTCTACAGAAATGCACAATGATTTTTACATAAATTATATGTTACTCAGTTAATTATAAATCAAAGTTATTAACACGAGCATCTCCGTTTGATTGTTATACTCACAGTGCATTACTTGTTTAGAAATAGCCCCTGCTATTATGGGCACAACTGTGACATAACTGAGTGCATATATGAATTGCATAATCCGTGGAAGAGAAATGACAGAAATCAAGGTCAATTACATCTCTGCGAAACTGTTCTAATTTCCTTATAATCATACACATTAACAACCCTACCTATTCATATTCAATGGCTCCAGCTCCTGAGCCCAACATATTGTAAAGATTGTATACAACTGGGACTGAGTTAACAACACAAACAATTAAAGTTACTTAATATGATCTTCTGTATTCACATTATCTGTCATAATACTATCACCACAACTAACCGGCTTTAAAATATCCCCACTTGTGTGTTCAATCATCCCTCTGAATCATTACTGAACTGAGTGCTAGTATTAATTATTGTAAGTATTATCCTATTATATATATAGCACCATATGCCTGATATTTTATAGACATATATGTGGACAACGGTTTTGCAAGGAAAGCAAATTGTCTGAACCTATTGTTTGATACATGGGTCCATTATAATAGCAGGCACAAGATCACCAGAATGGAGATTAAGGGTGGCTCTCTAGACAAATGGAGTTGAGCGAGACGCAAAGGACAGAAAAAGAGGAGCATTAGTGCCCATTGTGCATAGACAGAGGGTGGCTGTTCTGGGCATGGGGGTATTTTGTGAAAAAAAGGAGGGATGTCATGAGTTGGAGAAGACGACAAAAGGAACATGTAACAGGAGCCCATCTCCTTCCCTACAGAAATCACACAGACTCCACCAGGTGTGCTCTCAGTGACTTCATTTCAATTCCCCTTCACCAATATCACTGCAATCCCCCGTGCTCCCACCTGTTTACAATCTTTGCTGAGCTTTAGGCCCCCTCAGCAGGACTTGAGGGGAACAGAGATCTCCCTACTCTGAGGGCTTGTCTACACTACGGCTAAAGTCAATGTAATTTACATCACTCAGGGATGTGGAAAAAAACCACCTCTGAGCAACGCAAGTTACATCAACTTAAAGTGCTGTCTACACCATGCTATGTCGGCGGCAGACACTCTCCCGCTGTCCGAGCTTCCGCCTCATTGAGGTGGAGTAATGATGTCAGTGGGAGAGCAGCTGCACCAATATAGTATGGTAGTAAAGACAAGCCTTAAGGCTGCTGTATACCAAGCCTCAGCTAGCCCTGTTCCTCCATCTCTCCCACTTGGATACAGTGGGGTCCAAACAAACATTTTTGCTATCTATATGCAACATACAAGGCGTAGCCACATAGGGTACATTTACCCTGTAATAAAAGGCCCTCAGCGTGGCTGCAGCTGACGTGCGTCAACTGACTTGGGCTTTCAGGGCTCAGGCTGGAGCCTGGGCTTTGACACCCTGAGAGCAGGAGGGTCTCAGACTCCAGGCTCCAGCCTGAGCCCAAACATCTACACTGCTGTTTTTAGCCTCACAGCCCGAGCCCAGAGTCAGCTGACCTGGGCTTTGAGACTTAGTGCCCTGGGTTTTAAATTGCAGTGTAGACATACCCATACAGACACTGATGCTCTAGCAGGTTTCTAACCAGAGAACACAGATAGCACCACTAGAGGGCTCATACACTATTTAATGGGATACTCCCAATTACTGTATAGTGCAGTGCACTCGAGTCTAATAAAAAGATGAAAATCATGATTCCCATGATAGCCATAACTCAAATCCAGTCTTAATTATTATTAAAAGTACTGAATTAATCCAACAGAATTATTTTTCTCCAATTTGCCTAATTTATACATTTTGTAGTCTTTGGCTTGATCATCTCCTGGAATTCTCCAAGGGGGCGGAGGGGGAGACAGGCTTAGGTGTAAGGAGAACATGACAGTTCCCGAATACTCCAAGCTAGCCCCAGCCTCATGCAATTTAGAGTTGCTGTCAAGCATGATTAACTTCCGCCATTGGTTTAAAGTCCTTAAAGACTTACACTAGTGAAGATTTGTCATGATGGAGCAAAGCATGATAAAATCCTGCTCTCTAGTAAATGAAAACATTGTTAATATTTACAACACAAACAATTATTTTAAAAAGTCAAAAAAATCTTGCAAAAAATTTTTTTTAAAAAGTTGATCTTTTTTTCAAAAAGACAAAGAAAGTCCATTTTTAGATGGAAAAATCTTTTCCATAGGTTCATAGTTTTAGGTCAGAAGGAACCATTATGATCATCTACTCTGATTGCTTGCATAACACAGGCCATAAAATCTCACCCAGTGATTTCTGCATGAAGCTCATAACTTCTGTGTGATCTATAGCATTTCGTCTTAATTTAAAGACTTTAAGTGATGTAGAGTCCACCACATGCTTAGGTGAGTTATTCCAATGGATAATTACACTCAATATTAAAAAATGCCTTATTTCTAGTCTGAATTTGCTGCAGCTTCCAACCACTGGATCTTGTTATAGTTTCCTCCCTTCTCCTCCCCCTTCCCTCCCCCCCCCCTTGTGTTGATCGTGGTCCACAAGTATCTAGTCACCTCTTAATCTTCCCTTGGATAAACTAAATAGTTTCAGCTTCTTAAGTCTCTCACTATAAGACATATTTCCCACAACACTCTTGTAGCTACTTTCTGTATCCTTTCCTATTGTTCAAAAATGTCCAGCTTGCTCTAGCATTTAACACTTATTCCTGGCTGGATACACTGTGAAACACTCATTATAGGGGTTACCTCTATCTCTTTCCCAGGATCTCCAAGAGGAAGTCTCTTAAGGAATTCCAGAAGCTATGCAACAGGGGAAATTGATTTTACTTCATTCCTGTCTGGCTCACTTAAACACCCATAACTGTGTTGGTAATAGATGAACAACTTCTCTGAGAACCTTGAGAGCTTGCAAATTAAAACCTGGGTCATGAGAGAAGCCATCAGACAAAAAATTAGGGACAACACTAGGGATCTCAAACTCAAATCACCACAAGGGCCATATGAGGACTAGTACATTGGCCCAAGGGCCACATCACTGAAACCTTTTCATACAACGATACAAAAATATAGTCAAAAATGAAAAAAATGAAGAGTAATATAGTATGCTATTAAAAATCAATGTATTAACTTTTTAAAAACTGTAATGCAAAGAGGGGTTTTAATAAAATATAAACACTCAGTAATGCACTTCATTCAAATGACAAAACATGCATTTACTTTTAGAATTACTTTGGTTAAAGCCCCCCACGCTTCCCCCGGCCCCGCCCCCACTCCACCCCTTCCATGAGGCCCCACCCCTGCCCTGCCTCTTCCCCACCCACATTCCAACCTTTTCCCCAAAGTCTCCGCCCCAACTCCACCCTCTATTCCAACCCCTTCCCCAAATCCCTGGCCCCGCCTCTTCTCCGCGTCCTCCCCTGAGTGCGCCGCATCCCCACTCCTCCCGCCTGGAAAGTCCTAAGTGCCACCAAACAGCTATTTGGCAGCGGGAAGTACTGGGAGATAGGCAGAGGAGCAGGGATGCGGCACGCTCATGGGGGGAGGTGAGGAGAAGGGGGCACTTGGCTGCTGGTGGAGTCGGCGCCTCTGATGGGCCGCAGGAAATAACTCAGTGGGCCGCATGCGGCCCACAGGTTGTGTGTTTGACAACACTGGACAACACTGTGGCAACATTTAGAACATAGGTCCGTGGACTCTGAGTGAGAGCTTCAGTTCAAGAGGTCATGAGGCTACCACAACCTCTTAAGTAAAAGTCAATTAAAAATATGGGGTAGCTGATAACGATTTACAAAATTCAGCACTAGTATGATAATTTCTACATACTAAAATAGTAACTTATCTCTACATATGATTTGCACTAAAATGGAGGATTAATATGAATATAAAACAATGCCTGCAACGTTTAGCATATTATTTTACTATATTTCCATTACACTGTAACTTTTGCTAAAAAGTTGCCATAAAACTGGCAGACTTATCATAATTTATATGCAAAATCTAAATGAATAATTCCATGTCCCTTAATTATTCTTTGGAAATTATATTTTACCTTGTGTAACGTGAAGACAAGGTAATTACCACATTTATTTTTAAATAGTCATTTGAACTGTAATAAATGTGGCAGACTGGTTGCAAACTAGCCTTCTTAAAGACTTTGTGATGTGTCTGATAAACATTTGTAGCATGATCCAAATTCCACTGACGTCAAGGGAAGGACTCCCATTAACTTCAACAGGCTTTTGATCAGGCCTTGGTGCATGCAAATAGTAAGCAGTCAGGTGAAAAGACCTGTGGTGCTGTTTGCAAGAGAATAAATAATCTTAGAAGATTCACTGTATAAAAATAAATTGCAGGGATTTTATAAAAATATATGCTACTTTGAGGAGCAAATTTCCACAAGTAGCATAACTTCAGCAGATGTTTCATCTGACACCTCTGGACTATATACATGAATACATATGTAACAATTTAATCTGATTTTCCCATAGGACATACCATTTCATTACACTCACAACACTGTGAAATTATAACTCATGGAGACATTATCTGGGATATTACATGTAATGGTTATTTTTATAGATGGTTTACCCGCTTTGCCAGATGTCTGTTTTTGACTCCAGACCATAATAACCATTGTAGATGGCAGTCTCCATATAATGTGTTAGGCAATGTTGCCTTAAAGAGACATTGTCAGGTGCTATTTTTTAGGCCTGAATGATATGTCATGCTATTTTTATCACCTTGAAAAAGACATAAAAGATTGGTTGTATAAACCTTGCAAAAATATTAGCTTATTGGGTAATTGGATGGTTCAGAATCTTAGAAACAAAATCTAGAGATGTTCATTTCTAAGCCACTGGCTCAAATCCCGCCCAGGTTTGTTTTTTTCCAAAAGTCATTACTGTTTGGTGGTTACAGATAGGAGGTGCTTTTACTTCACTTCTGGTTGACGGATGTGCATATAACAAGTTCACCATCCCAATCAGTCTCAGGGAAGAGACCAAGGACTGAACGCACATGGATTCTGAACTACCTTCTCATGGGCCCTCGAGGTGAAGATTGATGTATATTCAGGCACAGAAGCATAGTTGCCCATGCAGTACTGTGCCTCTTCTGTAGGCAAATAAACTTGAAACTGTAAGTTAATTGGGATAGGAGTTCTGTTTTTGGCTCATTCTATCTGCAGTAAATCACCCTATAAGTTACATAGCTACTATCAGCCTGTCAGAGCCCTTTACAAATAATCTCCACTACATTTTCTACCCCTCAATCAGATTCCTCATCATCCTTTTAGCCCAGAAGGAAGAGCTTTCAGAAATAGTCAGTGGGGCAGGTTTTGGGCCCTATATTGAGCTAATTTACTCAAGTGTAAATCCAAAGTAATTCCATTGTCTCCACTGGCATTACTCTGAATGTGTTTTGATGCAAATGAGATAAAAATATGACCTATTATTTTAATGGTTAAATGTTTCCTGTTTGTTACTGTCTTTTCAAATACAATAAAATGTCACTCGTGTAACTTTGCAAAGTCAACCCCATATTAAACTTGATAGCAACCATCAATAGTAAGGATAGTTACCAGCTTGAGCAAGCATCCAGCTGGTGACTTAGAGGAGAAGAGTTCCTTATTCTTTTACTGAATGCTACAAAAGGATGGTTTTAATAGAATTAGTATTTCTATAATGAAAATGAATAGTCTTTAAAAACTTCAGTTGAAGTCAATAAATAGAGAAAGTTACAAGTTACAATGCAATATAAAAACATTTGTCTAATAGCTGATCGCTAGAGCAGTGGTCCGCACAAGAAAATTTTTGGTGGCCTCAGAGGGTGGCCAACGACTATTGCTGGTGGCCGCTCTGACAATTTTTCTTAAAATATTTAACTAAATTTAGGGAAAACAAATATGCACATATACATGTCCAAATCATTGTAAATTTATGTAGGGTTTTTTCTCAGATTCAATAATAAAAATAATGTACAGTTTTCTCTGTTCTTTACTGGACCTAAACAGAATAGAAACAAATAATGTGTTTCACATGTTCTTGTCCCTTTTTGTTGTTTCTTTTGCTTTTTTTGGTTGCTTATTTTTTTAAGACTTTTCAGCTAGTAAGTCTGTTTCTGTGAAAAGTGATACTTGTATTTGTTAATATCACTTTTCGCAGTAGCAGACTTGCTTGCTAACTACCAGGGAGGCAGTGAAAAGTGATATTAACAAACATCCAAATATCACTTTTCACAACAGACTTGCTTAGCCCTGGCAAGCTGGGGGACAAATTAAGCCCTGGATGGGGAAGCAGGTAGGGAGGCAGCTCAGGGCCAACAGTGATAGGGAGGGTGAGTCCAGGGACCAGAGCCCTGCAGCTGGGGACTGGGGTCAGAGATGCAGTGGGGGCCAGGGGTGATGTGTGTGGGGGGGTGAACTTGGGGCCAGCAGTCCCTGCCGCATGGCTAGGCGCTGGGCCTGGATCACATGGCCCCACGTGGCAGTCAGAACCCACTGCCACATGGCCAGAGCCCAGAGCCAGAGGAAGCAGCAGGTGGGGGTGGGGTGAGCCTGAGGCCAGGGCCAGGGCCAGGCTCAAAGCCCATGGCCAGGGGATGGAGCCCACCACCACATGGCTGGAGCCTGCTGCCCGCCACCCCAGGTCTGAAGCCCGAGCCCCACTGCCCGCCTACTCCTCCAGTGTTTGTGGCTCCAGAGGGGGACAGGGCCCAACCCACACTGGCAGCCCTGGGGGAGGGACCACTGCTTCCCCCCACCCCAATGCCATCCAGTAGGCTGTGGCCACATGAAAATCCCCTGGTGGCTGCATTTGATAAACGCTGCTCTTGAGTATTTAGGTAACACAAGGTAAGAGGGTGGGTTGTAGTAAGTGGTATTGTGTTTTAAAGAAACAAGATTTATACTGGGGCATTGGAGTGGGGAGCAGAAATCATAGAAATATGCAGTTGACTGTGCACATACTCACATCTCAGTATATACACACTACCATAATCATTCCCATACTTTCAGTCACCTCATCTCATTTGCATAGCCCTTTCCAGAACAGTAACTCAGTACCTCTCCTTGCAGTGATGTTCCTGTGATGGAAAGTTGCTGGCTTCTCAGCAGCACCATCCTTCAGTTTAGGGTTGGTGGCTTACTCAGGAAATGCAGTGTTGCACAGGTGATGCCCCATGTCAAAAGTGTGGCAGCATTGCTCAACCTGTTTGAAGTCGGGCACTTTCCTGGCAACTTCTGCTTTGCCGCAGGGAGTGTAATATCATATTGACATAGCCATGCCATTGGAAAGAATGTGGCAATATTGGATTTAGAATACATTTAATTTGCAGAAATCAAAGCAAGTGGTAGTTTAGAGAAAGACATTTGGGGGCAGGATTGGCAGGAGAGAAACTAAATGTCTTCTGCAGTTTCCACGGTATGCATCTGATGAAGTGAGCTGTAGCTCACGAAAGCTTATGCTCAGATAAATTGGTTAGTCTCTAAGGTGCCACAAGTACTCCTGTTCTTTTTGTAAAATTACCTAGTGTGAGGAAAAGCAGAGCCCAGAAAAAGAAGCTGAATCCAAGGAGAACATTCAGATTCTAAGTGCTCTGGGGAAGTGAGCAGCAACTCACATGGACCAACTAAATTATAGGGAGTATGAGATGGTCATACATAAATGGCCCAAAAAGAGTGCTGCCAAATCTGGGAGAATTGGGGGTGAAGAGTAGTAGCCCCAAGGATTGAAGGAGTCCATGTAAAAAAGTGTGGCAGCTCAATGAATTGAAAAAAAAAAAAGAGTCAAAGGAATCTTAGAAATACAACAGCCTAATCAAAAGAATCAGAACAGGCCATCAAGAGGAAAGGATTATTAGCCCAGAGTGAGACTAAATGAATAAATACCCACTGAGTGAAATCCCACCCCACTGCAGTCAATGGAGTTTTGCCACTGACATGACTGTGTCTGTGATTTCCCATAAGAATTCTATTTTCCCCATCCGCTTTTCCTCCTATAAATTTAGTCAGCCCTCCATCTGACTCTACAGGAGAACAAGATTCTTTATACAATGAAGGAAAGTGCATGAGTGATGGAATAGCAAAAGAAGAAAAATAGTCTTCTTGGCTTTCCTTTGTAATTCATATTTCACTTAAACTTTAAAATTCAATCAGAGACTCTCTGTCTGATTGTTTGAGCATCCTGTCCAGCCATCTATCTTCCAGCTGTACAGTTTTCTGCATGTACCTTGCTGCCAAATGTAGAACTAGAATAGCTGAAGCAGGGTGTCCAGCCTGGAAAATCCCTTAATTTATATTGTGGCATCACTATATCATATAGTGTAGAGTATTTTATCTTATTCATTCTAATGTATTTCACCTGCAAGTTGAGAATTTTTTTAATAAATTATCTATATTGCAATTATTAGATAGTCTAGAAATGGAGGGTGACACAATGAGTAGCAGAGCCAGATTTAGAACCCCTTGTTTTTTTAAACACTGCACTCATTCCTCCAGATCACATTACTTCTCATAATAGGGTTGCTCTGTTACTTTTACCTTTAATTTTCCTCCTCCTACCCTTATATTTACAGTCCTCATAAGCCCCCAAGATAATTTATTGTTGTTGTATGGGTGGTTTTACAAAGTTTTCTCCTGCATTTTATCCATGGTTGTGTATTATTCCTCTTTGCAAAGCTAATGCACAAGCAAAATAAAAATCTATAGTTTATTTAGTCATAAACAATTATTAATTCTTCCATAAGATTGTAGAGAAAATCAGTTGATTTGGGGTCTCACAGAGATTGAGAACCACTGAATTATCATGCAACCACATTTGAGAGCTCTGGGCACCAAAATCTGTACAATTTCATGCACTTAAGTAAATGACACATATTTTTCTGACATGATTTTTTAGATGCCAATAATTTTGCTTCTTTACAACTCTAAAATAAATCAATAGATGATATGTTCCTCCATATCAGAGAGACAATAATTAAAATCAGGCAGAAACCTCAGCTGGTGCAAATCAGGGTAATTTATCCTCCAAGGATCTGGCTCAGAGACTTATTAATTTAATATGTTCATGAAAGGTATTGGCTTGTCAGATCTGAAGAATGAACACTTCTAATTATCCACAGAACAGATATTGCATCAGCACAGAAATGCAAGATCCCTGAGTTGTTCCACCAATTTTCCTCAACTGTGATCTTTATGGACCAATTCTAAAGTGCTACTCTTCCAACCCCTTTTGGCCCTAAACCTCAGTTCTGACATTGGTAACAAGACTGCTAAATCTTGCCAGTTATAGCAATGATTTTTGTCCTGCAGTCATCTGGCCCCTGTAAAATGTTCTAGGGGCATTAACATTTCACACAGACCACCAAACTGCCAACAAATCATAACACATTTTCATTTACTACTAACTTTGGCTGGATTTGAATCAGTGACTTATAGGTGAAAGGCTAAAAGCAGAAAAAGCCTCTGTTCTATCAGATCTGGTGGGCTAGATAAAGAATGTGGTTTAGGAAATAGAGTTAACCACCAGAGGGAGCCAATACAGTCCTGTAAAAACTAATCCTAACATTTGAAATTAAGGAAAGCGCCATTAAAATTTGTATATAAGAATAACGCCAACTTACATGTAGATATAAAATGTTAAGGAAAGATTGTACTTACGGCAGTCAAAACCACCAGAAAAAATGCTGAAAAACAAAAGTAACCAAGCCCTACAATTGCACTACCAATAGTTCAGTCCCATAGAAAAGAGACCGAGTATTGTTCTTTTTCTACCTACATAAGAGTTACCCTTAATTATATAACAAGTAAAACACAATTGCTTCAAAACACTGGGCATTTGGCAACAATGTAACAACCACATAGTAATTATCTGGGAAGTGGTATATACATAGTAACTTGTAACACAGCTATTGATTAATTTTTAAATAACTAAAGTCACCATTGTAAATGACTCAGTAATATTTATTTTTCTTCCAGCCTAGACTACAGAGCAGTAGCCTCTAAAATTCTAATTAAAAGCAAAGCCATTTCTAGTTATAGGAGAACCCCCTCTCCTTCTAAACATTGGAGTCCTCTTTATTCTTTCCTTGTTTCCATTTCTATAGCGGAGGATTGTCTGCTTTGTTATTTTTCCAATTATGAGGAAAAATAAATTTTCTGGATGGAGTTCTGGCTTGCAAGTTTCAACCTAAAGATTGTACTTATGGCAGTCAAAACCACCAGAAAAAATGCTGAAATAATCTTACAAATAAATTAAACAAACAGTGAATTTAGTTCAGTGAAAGGCCTGACAAATCTGCAAACCTCATTCCATAGAAGCAGCCCTGACAGCAATGTAAGCTGTGCTGCCCTGCTACAGTACCCCAGCCCTGATGGGGGAGGGAGGGGACCTTGTCTAAAGACAAAAGTGTATGTCAGAGCTGATGGTCATCTCTATTGAAATTGAGGGCTCTGGTGCAAATTAGTGCCAAATACGATGATGTGGACAGCTGTCTGCTAGAAAGATGACTAAGGGCCTGATCCAACTGCCACTGAAATCAACAGAGGTTTTTCCATTGAGCTGAATTGAGCTCCCTGTGAAGCAATGGGCTCTGAAGAACTGAGCCCAGGACAGAGAATCAGCAACTCCTAAATTCAATGTTGCCTCCAAATTGCTGTGTGGCCTCTCAGTTAATGTTAACCTCCCAATTTACCTCTCTGTAAAATAGGGACAGTAATACTCGTCTATCTCACAAGGATGTTGACTGATTAGTTATTGTTAAGCATTATAATATTTATTTATAATTATTGCATATGCCTCCCAACAGCTATGAGATGGTAATGGACTATAGGCCAAATCCTGTACTGAGAAATATGTCTGCCCTCACAGATCCAGCTGTAGGATCTGGCCCTTCCAAGTGAAAGACACTTTGTCTATTCCATTATCAGTCTTCACTCATCCATTTGGTTTCTTGCATAATTTACCAGAATGGTATTGGTTTTAAACAGAAAAAGACCCCATAGACCTGCTATTAATCTTTTGTTACCATAGATTAAAACAATGATTTGACTTCCATCTTCTTCATATATTGTATGAAAGATTACACACAAAAAAATCTGTCATATATATATATAAATACATTTATATAAATTCAAAACCCTTTAAACAAATTCACAGTAAAAGTTGAGGACATTTGCCTTAGAAATCCAACAGAGTTAATGTAAGCCATTTCCTTCTAGTTTTTTTTGGGGGGGATAGGAAGGTGGACCACCATCAGCCTTATTAATACTGAATGTTAAGTGCAGAAGTTTAGCTGTAGTTATAGGGTTTTGAAGCAATTGATTTGACAACCTCTATGCATAAAACCCATTTTTAAAAATCCACATTTATTCCCCAGATTGCTTATTGTTTCATAAAAAATGAAACCTTACATAGCTTGCTGGTATCAAATTGATCTCCTAAAACTGTTCAATTAAACCTTGTAAAACCAGTACTTTAAACTACATCAGTGTCCTGGAAGTGCTTATGAACATTACTGAAGTAATTCAGGATGGTAATGAGCACTTATAACTTCCGCTATCTTGTATAATTTAATTTTGCTTTGTTTTTTTTATAAAACCTTAAGTTACACCACAAGAAGTTCACAGGTCTGAGAAAATTAAAGTCAGTATCAAGTTTTACTCATAGACCATATAATTTACATAGATTTACATAAATACAGATATTAAAAATTTAAATCTCAACTAATTAAACAGAAGATAGAGTTTTAAATGTGAGAGATTTTAAAACCTAAACACATTTCTGCCCCTCCTTTTAGTAGTAGCAGAATTTTTACACACACACATATACCAGGCTTCTCTCTCTCAGTCTCCCCCCCCCCCCCCATCCTTTTTCATCCAAAATAGGGTAATTTTATAACTGCAATAAGGTATGACAGGCAGTACACTTCTGGGGAATTATTGCATGCCTTGAGTGCATAAGGCAAAAGGAAGAGTGACTGATTTCAGACACTAGGGGAGTGGAATCATCAACCAGAAATGCATTGAAGTGATGTGAAACACCTTATTGCTTTGACAAAATTGAAAATTATACGTTGTTTAAAAAGACACAAAATGAAGGAAAAAGTAATATTTCCGTTTAGTGGAGATCACCAAAAACCAGGAAGCTCCACTGCTGTTCACTGAATTCTCTTCATTATTCCATGATGGTTCATTAATGAGCTGCAATTGTACAAGGGGGTCAAACACAAAAATTCATTTGTCCCAAAGAGAACAGAATAATCATTAGCAGCTGATCATAGCTGCTATGAGAATCAGATGCCAGTCTCATCAAACTGCAATGTAAAAATATGATCAACTAGACATATTATACCCCACTGAGCTGAGCAGGTGGATGAGCAATGTTAGTTGGATGATAGAGCATTTGCCTAAGATGCTGGAGGCATAGATTCTAGCTCAATAGAGATTTCTCATTTGATTAGCTAGAAGTGAAACAGAATAAATATGGGATGGATACACAGTACCCTAACCTCTGCATTTTTGGTGCTGTAATGCGGTTAGATAGAGCATTTACTGTTAATTTGTCCTGCCCCATCCCAACACCACGTTTCTCCATCTTTAACCAACTGTACCTCCCATTGTGTACATATTTTTAAAACATCCATTCTTTCCACCAGGATTTAGAGGGGAGAGGGGATTCTACAGAGAACATAAATTAAAGATAGTTGGAAATTACATCCAGCAGGTATTTCTAGTGTGTATCTAGGAAAACACCCTCTTGGATTATTTTTGTCTTTGTGTTTACTGTTCATTAACATGGACAGAAGAGCATCACCTCTGATCTAATACTACCACCAGGAGAGGTTTCAAAGTTTAGATAGGGCCATTCTGCTAAGGCACCATTTGCAAGTCATGGTGACTGGTTTAAGTATTTAGTCAAAACTGCATTTACTGTAATGAACGTTGCTTTGGATTCCCAAAACACATACAGTAACAAGCAGCCACTCAGACCTTCCTTCCATAGTCAAATAACTGTTGGTCCTTTCCTGGGAAACTTACATCAGCCTCTTTTGAAATATTAACCATGATTTAATAGATGGCATTTTCACACATCCATTAGAGTTTTGTTCGGGGCCTGGGGGAGGCAGGGATATTCATAACAGTCTAGTACAGGACCAGAAGATATAAAGATGCCTTAAAAAGTAGAAGCCAGATCTGTACTGTTGCTAAATTCATTATTCAATGGGTAAAAGCTATAAACGAAGAAGAATATACAGCGTACAGTGCATAGTACAGAACAACATTTTGCTTCAGTACCAACAGGAGGTATAACAAGGGCACACCTCTTTAAAATAAATAATCAAACATTCTGATGGGGGTAAACTACTGCACATCACGTAGTACTCTGCTACAAAAAAGGGGGGGGGATTCCTTATTCCAGGTTTAATAGAACGAATGGAATATTACACTGGAAAGTGACTTGGGGTGGGTGTAGGGGAAAAGATGTAACAGCCCGCTGCTTCAGGATGGTACTAGAAGCACTGTTAGGCAGCTTTAAAGCGTCGGGACACACCAGGCACTCGCTATTGCAGAGAGAGAGGGGGGGGGCTTACCATGGAGTGGGGAAGGACTAGGAGGGCTGCCGTTTTAATTGCGCTCAACCAGGGGAGGACATCTCTAAAGAAAACAATATCCAGCCTTTGGAGAGGGAGAGAGAGTTATTGATGCAAAAGAAGAGACCCTACAGAAAGACCGGGTCCTTCTCCTCCCCTGGCAAAAGGTCCCTGCCTTTCGCCATGAGCTGCACTCGTCTCCTTTGTTTGAGAGATTAAGGATCCCACTGCATGGTTCAGATCACTCTTTCTTTGTCTCTCACCCTGTGCCATGCCCTCCCTCCCCCAATCTAAATTGTTCGTTTATAAGATATAATTAGGGATAAGCCCAGGAGAGGAATGGGGGCAAAAATATCTTCTCGATCCTTATGATAACTCTGTGCATCACACTGGGATCCCCCACCCCCACGCCTCCGGGCAGATGACTGTATATTTGGTAGCACTGTGCAGCTTCTTTTCCGTTAAAAAGACGCATCCATTCCTTGCACAGTCAATGAGAAACGCAGCGTGATTTGTCATGCGCTTGGATTGTGGGTTTGTTCGTTCGTTTTAATTAATAACTTTTCTTTTCAGAGCCTACAATCATCACTGGAGTATTTACAAACACCAAACAGAGCCTTGGCGAGGTCCCCCCCCCCCCCCCAAATAATCATGACAATACCACAGTTTGCAGGAGCCCCGCACTAGTTGTGTCCAAACAAGATCTTGCTGGGTGAGCGCTCTTGGGCTCCGGGGGAGACGGGCGCTGGATTCCCGAGTCCTGGGTGGAGCTTCCCAGCCGGGTGTTTCTTCCCTGGGGTGTCTCTCCCTGAATACCTGCCTCGGGGCTGCTGCTGCTGCAGTGGTCCCGTTCATATTCCTCCTGAGCCCTCTGCATTTTCCGCTTCTTCATCTTCCTCTTGTGGACGTGGAAAGTGGTGAGGGAGAGGAGGATCAGGCAGAAGATGAGGGTGACCAGGACGATTAAAACCAGAGTGGAAGAGAAGGACTGAAAGAGCTGCCCCACCTGGGCGATGCAGGTGCTGCTGGCGTTGGAGGAGGCAGATGTCCTGTTCAAGAGACAAGGTGGCAGAGACAGCCTCAACTCCTTGGAGAGCTTGGCACTCATTGAGGAGGCTTAAGAAGATGAGGATCTTCCTCTCCTCCCTGCAGATGCCTGGATTTGACTTGGTTCCGGGCTGGGGGTTTGCACAGGCTGGAAATGCACGGGACGCGGTTCGCTCTCTGGAGATGGCAGGTGAAAGATCAAGCCTGCAAAGGGACCCAGAGGAATCAGAGCTCGGGACCCAGACCAAGAAACACACAATTCACCGGCTGCCGCCAAAGCCCCCCTCCCCGCTCTCCTTCCAGCCCCAACATGGTACAAAGTCGCCTAAACTCCGGCACGCTGGGGGGATGCTGCCCGACTGACAAACCACGCGCATTACAGAGGGTTTCCAGCCCAGCGCAGCGCCCCTGGACTAGACCAGCCCCAGCCCACTGGTTAGACGGCTCGAGCTGTCTTCAGCCCCGCCTGCCCCAGGCGACGCCGGCCGTGCCCCAAGCCAGGGGGAGCGAGGCACCAGTGCGGCGGCACCTGCTCGGCTCCAGCTAACTCGGCACAGGGGGCAGCTTTGCCGGGCATTCCCCCCAACAAGTTGCTAATGACACGAGGAGCCGCCGCGGCCGCCCCAGGGGCAGGCGCCGGCCGACGAAGTTCGGGCTCCGGCAGCGCCTGGGTCTTCACGCGCCTCTGGCCAGAGCGGAACGCGGGGCCCGGCGGGGGCACGCGCCTTACCTGGGCTGCCTGTGGCTGGAGGGAGCCCCCGCCCGCGCGCTCGCCGAGGCTGCAGAAGGTGCCGAATGAAGCGGGCAGAGCCGGAGCCGGCGCAGCTTCGGGGAGTTCAGCGCGCAGCCTATCGCCAGCCCGGCCGGTGACGTCAGGCAGCCAGTGCCGGCTCCGCTCCCCCGCGGCTCGGCTGGGCGGAGAGGGGCAGCCCCGAGCGGGCACCCCGCCCCTCCCCCCAGGGACCCACCCCGCCCCCTTCCCCAGGCCAGTACCCCCCCACACACCTCTACCCCTCCCCCAGAGACCCCCCCCGCCCAGAGACCTGCCCTGCCCCGCCCCCCTCCCGCCACAGGCCAGGACCCCCCTCCTACCTACTCACCCCCACAGGCCAATACTCCCTCACCTACCCACCCCCACTTCTACCCCTCCCCCCACAGGCCAATACCCCCCACCTACCTACTCCACCCTCATCCATCCCCCCACAGGCCAATACCCCCATCTACACATCCCCCACAGACCTACCCCCCTCCTCATCCACCCAACCCACTCAGATCCAGCCCACCCCTGCACATACCTGCAGCTAGCAAGAGATGTTAAGAGTAACAAGAAGGGTTTCTTCAGGTATGTTGGCAACAAGAAGAAAGCCAAGGAAAGTGTGGGCCCCTTACTGAATGAGGGAGGCAACCTAGTGACAGAGGATGTGGAAAAAGCTAATGTACTCAATGCTTTTTTTGCCTCTGTTTTCAATAACAAGGTCAGCTCCCAGACTGCTGCGCTGGGCATCACAACATGGGGAGTAGATGGCCAGCCCTCTGTGGAGATAGAGGTGGTTAGGGACTATTTAGAAAAGCTGGACGTGCACAAGTCCATGGGGCCGGACGAGTTGCATCAGAGTGCTGAAGGAATTGGCGGCTGTGATTGCAGAGCCATTGGCCATTATCTTTGAAAACTCGTGGCGAACGGGGGAAGTCCCAGATGACTGGAAAAAGGCTAATGTAGTGCCAATCTTTAAAAAAGGGAAGGAGGAGGATCCAGGTAACTACAGGCCAGTCAGCCTCACCTCAGTCCCTGGAAAAATCATGGAGCAGGTCCTCAAAGAATCAATCCTGAAGCACTTGCATGAGAGGAAAGTGATCAGGAACAGCCAGCATGGATTCACCAAGGGAAGGTCATGCCTGACTAATCTAATCGCCTTTTATGATGAGATTACTGGTTCTGTGGATGAAGGGAAAGCAGTGGATGTATTGTTTCTTGACTTTAGCAAAGCTTTTGACACGGTCTCCCACAGTATTCTTGTCAGCAAGTTAAGGAAGTATGGGCTGGATGAATGCACTATAAGGTGGGTAGAAAGCTGGCTAGATTGTCGGGCTCAACGGGTAGTGATCAATGGATCCATGTCTAGTTGGCAGCCGGTATCAAGTGGAGTGCCCCAAGGGTCGGTCCTGGGGCCGGTTTTGTTCAATATCTTCATAAATGATCTGGAGGATGGTGTGGATTGCACTCTCAGCAAATTTGCGGATGATACTAAACTGGGAGGAGTGGTAGATACGCTGGAGGGGAGGGATAGGATACAGAAGGACCTAGACAAATTGGAGGATTGGGCCAAAAGAAATCTGATGAGGTTCAATAAGGATAAGTGCAGGGTCCTGCACTTAGGATGGAAGAATCCAATGCACCACTACAGACTAGGGACCGAATGGCTAGGCAGCAGTTCTGCGGAAAAGGACCTAGGGGTGACAGTGGACGAGAAGCTGGATATGAGTCAGCAGTGTGCCCTTGTTGCCAAGAAGGCCAATGGCATTTTGGGATGTATAAGTAGGGGCATAGCGAGCAGATCGAGGGACGTGATCGTTCCCCTCTATTCGACATTGGTGAGGCCTCATCTGGAGTACTGTGTCCAGTTTTGGGCCCCACACTACAAGAAGGATGTGGATAAATTGGAGAGAGTCCAGCGAAGGGCAACAAAAATGATTAGGGGTCTAGAACACATGACTTATGAGGAGAGGCTGAGGGAGCTGGGATTGTTTAGCCTGCAGAAGAGAAGAATGAGGGGGGATTTGATAGCTGCTTTCAACTACCTGAAAGGGGGTTCCAAAGAGGATGGCTCTAGACTGTTCTCAATGGTAGCAGATGACAGAACGAGGAGTAATGGTCTCAAGTTGCAGTGGGGGAGGTTTAGATTGGATATTAGGAAAAACTTTTTCACTAAGAGGGTGGTGAAACACTGGAATGCGTTACCTAGGGAGGTGGTAGAATCTCCTTCCTTAGAGGTTTTTAAGGTCAGGCTTGACAAAGCCCTGGCTGGGATGATTTAACTGGGAATTGGTCCTGCTTCGAGCAGGGGGTTGGACTAGATGACCTTCAGGGGTCCCTTCCAACCCTGATATGCTATGATTCTATGATACCAATACTCCCCACAGACCCACCCCATACATACCTACCCACCCAACCTCCTCACGTACCAATACCCCCAGAGACCCATCCCACCCCCACACCACCTACCTATCCCCCCACAGACCTACTCCACCCAATCCCACCTACTCATCCACCCACCCTCATACCACATAGACCTACCCCACCCACCAATCACCCAGACCAACCCCCACCTACATATTCATCCCACCCCCACACATACCAGGACCCTCATAGATCCACCCTACCCCCACACATACCTACCCAGTATGCCATTGCCAGACTGCTTCCCGTAACCCAATCCCACACATACCTATTTGGTGCCCCCCTGCCAACCCCTTACCCTAATCTCCCATACATATCCAATAACCAAACTCCCAAACCTCCACTCCCCAGGCCCTCAGCTTTCCCTAAACTCTATCTCCACGCCCAAATCTTATTCATTGAACACCTACCTCCACCGCACATACTTACCCAATACTGTCTCTTCCCAATATCCCCTTCTCTAATGCCCAACCTGCCATATAGATCTAATACCATCCAATATTCCTACTCCCTTTACCCCATTTCCCTAATAAGCCCTATATCTAACCAGACCCTCAAAGCCCATTCTCCTAACTCCAGCTCCATATTTACTTGATACACCTACCCATTACATTCCCTTCCCCTAAGCCCCCACACATATAACCAATATCCCTTTCACTAAACTTTCACCTCCATACATAACCAATGCCCCCACTCTCCCACTCCATACAAACCCACTTCTCTCACACCCATACATACTGAAGTCCCCATCCCTCATGCAAACCCACAACTCTCGTGCCCTCTTGCTCTACCCCTACACAACATACAGCACATACTCACTCTCTTCACCCAAGCATCCCCCATACATATCCAATTCTTATCCTCCATATACATCCACTTTTCCATACCACATGTACACCCACATTCTGCCCTACTTCTTCCCTATTCCCCTCCTCATACATGTGCACACCACTCATACCCACTGAACCCCACTTCCATACCCCCCTCACCTACATGTAACATCTGAGGGCTGATTTAATGCTAACAGCCGCCCCAGGGGGAGAAAAATGACAGCCAAGGATTACAGCAGCATCAGGGCATTCTGTCCATGCTCCCTTTCCTCTGGCCATGTCCTCTATGCCAGTGGTTCTCAACCTTTCCGGACTATTGCACCCCTTTCAGGAGTCTGATTTGTCTTGTGAGCCCCAAGTTTCACCTCACTTTAAAAACTACTTGCTTACAAAATCAGACATAAAAATACAAAAGCGTCACAGCACCCTACTACATTTCAGTGTGATACTTGAGCCTATTTTTCACTTGTGAGCCTCATCTGAAACCAGAGTACCAGATGGCAGGGCTGAAGTCTGAGTCCCGCTGCCTTGGGTTGAAGCATGTAACTTAGCTTTGTGGGGTGTGGGGCCCCAGGCAGTTGCCCTGCTTGCCACACCCTAATGCTGGCCCTACACTTGCAACCCCCCTAAACCCATCTCTTGACACACACCGGGTGGTCAAAACCCGGAGGTTGAGAAAACCTGATCTAGATGAGTTGAGTACCCCCTGGAAGATCTTTGCATACCCCCAGGCTTACGCATACCCCTAGTTAAGAACCACTGCTCTATGCCAGCATCCAGGTGGGCAACATAGAAGGCACTATACTGAGTCTTTGTCACTAGAAAATCCCTCGTTATGCATGTTTGGCCAGAGTCCACCAACCATGTGACATAAAGCAACTGCACTTCAGGATCTAGCTCTTTAAGTCTAAAATTTTCCTTCCATTTAAATGCTCTGTTTCCTTGGCTAAATGCAATGCATCCAGCACCATATAAGTCTGTGATCTTTTGATGCTTTCTAAAAAGCAGTCACAATAACAAGCACAGAACATGTTTGTTTTCTTGTAAATGTTAAATAATTTTTAGTGTTTATGTACAGGATTGACAGCCACATAGAAAGAAGTCCTCTGATACAACACAGGCATGATCATTGAAGCTTCCCTACACTGTCCCACCAATGTGCTTCAAACTTGTTCTGGAGGGGCTAGAGCAGAAGTGGGCAAACTACAGCCTGCGGGCCACATCTGGCCCACAGGACCATCCTGGTTGGCCCTTGAGCTCCCGGCCATGGCGACCAGCCCCTGGCCCCTCCTCTGTTGTCCTCCCTCCCCTGCAGGCTCTGCTCACTGCCCCGCTCTGGCTCCCCACTCCTGCCAGGCAGTGAGCTCCTGCTGCTCTGAGCTGCATGGTAAGGGGGTGGGGAGCAAGGGGACAGTTGGATAGGCATGGGAATCAATCACCCGGATATCTGCTGGGAGAGCAATATAGCAGTGCACAGACAATCCCAGAAGTTTTTGGAGAGTGTTGGGGACAATTTCCTGATGCAAGTGCTGGAGGAACCAACTAGGGGTCATGCTCCTCTTAACCTGCTGCTCAAAAAACAGGGAAGAGTTGGTAGGGGAAGTAGAAGTGGGTGGCAACCATGAGATGGTAGAGTTCAGGATCTTGACAAAAAGAAGAAAGGAGAGCAGCAAAATATGGACCCTGGACTTCAGAAAAGCAGACTGACTCCCTCACAGAACTGGTGGGCAGGATCCCCTGGGAGGCTAGTATGAGGGGGGGAAGGAGTCCAGGAGAGCTGGCTGTATTTTAAAGAAGCCTTATTGAGGGAGCAGAAACAAACCATCCCGATGTGCAGAAAGAATAGCAAATATGGCAGGCTACCAGCTTGGCTTAACAGAAATCTCTGGTGAGCTTAAACACAAAAAGGAAACTTACAAGAAGTGGAATCTTGGGCAGATGACTAGGGAGGAGTATAAAGATATTGCTCGAGCATGCAATGGTGTAATCAGGAAGGCCAAAGCACAATTGGAGTTGCAGCTAGCAAGAGATGTGAAGGGTAACAAGAAGGGTTTCTAAAGATATGTTAACAACAAGAAGTAGGTCAGGGAAAGTGTGGGACCCTTACTGAATGGGGGGAGGCAACCTAGTAACGGATGATGTGGAAAAAGTTGAAGTACTCAATGCTTTTTTGGCCTCAGTCTTCACAGGCAAGGTCAGCTCCCAGACTGCTGCACTGGGCAGCACAGTATGGGGAGGAGGTGAGCAGCCCTCAGTGAAAGAACAGGTTAAGGACTATTTAGAAAAACTGGATATGCACAAGTTCATGGGGCCAGATCTAATGCATCCAAGGGTGCTGAGGGAGCTGGCTGATGTGATTGCAGAGCCATTGGCCATTATCCTTGAAAACTCATGGCGATCAGGGGAGGTCCCAGACAGGGCAGTCCTTACCCATACGCAAAGCATGCAGCTGCATAGGGCACCAGGAAATTTGGGGCACCAAATTTCCTTGTGCCCTGCACAGCTGCATGCTGCTCCAGCCCCTGCTCAGGCTCTTCCCCAGGCCCCCACCCCTGCCCCGTCTCATCCCAACCCTGCTCGGCCCCCCACTCTCCTGAAGATTGCAACCTGGCCCGACCCTGCACTCACCGTGTGGTAAGTGGAGTGACCCAGACCCAGCCTGCTCTGCTCCTCTGGCTCCAAGGCTTGTGGGGGAAGGGGAAGCCGCCCCTCAGCACTCACCGGCTGCGCGGCTGGGAGCCAGGCAGCGAAGGCCTGGGGTGGGGCCCCATACAGCCCCTCAGTGGAGGCCTGGAGCCAGCGCCAGCCCTCCCCACTCTCCCCGCCCCCCACTCCCGTGGAGGCCTGGGGCTGCATAGGGCACCAAAATAGTTAGGGACAGCCCTGGTCCCGGACGATTGAAAAAGGCAAATATAGTGTCCATCTTTTAAAAAAGGGAAGAAGGAGAATCTGGCAAACTACAGCCTCACCTCAGTCCCTGGAAAATCATGGCGCAGGTCCTCAAGGAAACCATTTTGAAGCACTTAGAGGAGAGAAAGGTGATCAGGAACAGTCAGCATGGATTCACCAAGGACAAGTCATGCCTGACCAACCTGATTGCCGTCTATGATGAATTAACTGGCTCTGAGGATATAGGGAAAGCAGTGGATGTGATTTATCTTGACTTTAGCAAAGCTTTTGTTACAGTCTCCAACAGTATTCTTGCCAGCAAGTTAAAGAAGTATGGCTTGGATAAATGGACTATAACAGGGGTGGACAAACTTTTTGTCCCGAGAGCCACATTGGGGTGCAAAACTGTGTGGAGGGCTGGGTAGTGAAGGCTGTGCCTCCCCAAACAGCCTGGCCCCTGCCCCCTCACACTTCCCACCCCTTGACTGCCCCCCTCAGAACCTCCGACCCATCCAACCCCCCCCACCCCGTTCCTTGTCTCCTGACTGCCCCGTCCCAGGATCCCTGCCCCTAACCGCCCCCCGGGACCTTCCCCCCATCCAACCCCCATACTCCTTGTCCCCTGACTGCCCCACCCCCTATCCACACCCCCACCTCCTAACTGCCCCCCAGGACCCCACCCCCTATCCAACTGCCCCCTGTTCCTTGACCACCCCACCCCCAGAACCTCCGCCCCATCAAACCGCCCCCTGCTCCCTGTCCCCCGACTGCCCCTTATCCAACCCCCAGCTCTGGCCCGGCCCCCTTACCATGCCACTTAGAGCAGCATGTCCGGCAGCTGCCCCACCAGGCCAGAGCCAGACACGCAGCCCCGCTGCCCAGAGCGCTGCCTGGGTGGTGGCATAGCTGTGGGGGATGGGGAACAGCAGGGGAGGGGCCGGGGGTGAGCATCCCGGGCCAGGAGCTCAGGGGCCGGGCAGGACAGTCCCGCAGGCCAAATGTGGCCTGTGGGCCATAGTTTGCCCACCTCTGGACTATACGGTGGGTAGCAAGCTGGCTAGATCGTCAGGCTCAGCTTGTAGTGATCAACTGTTTGATGTCTAGTTGGCACCCTGTATCAAGTGGCATTCCCCAGGGGTCTGTCCTGGGGCCGGTTTTGTTCAACATCTTCATTAATGATCTGAATGATGGGATGAATTGCACCCTCAGAAAGTTCGCGGATTACACTAAGCTGGGGGGAAGAGATAGATACATTGGAGGGTGGCGGTAGGGTCCAGAGTGACCTAGACAAATTGGAGGATTGGGCCAAAAAGAAATCTGATGAGGTTCAACAAGGACAAGTGCAGAGTTTTGCACTTAGGAAGGAAGAATCCCATGCACCGCTACAGGCTGGGAACTGACTGGCTCGGCAGCAGTTCTGCAGAAAAGGACCTGGGGATTACAATGGATGAGAAGCTGGATATGAGTCAACAGTGTGCTCTTATTGCCAAGAAAGCTAATGGCGTATTCAGCTGCATTAGTAGGAGCATTTCCAGCAGATCGAGGGAAGTGATTATTCCCCTCTATTTGGCACTGGTGAGGCTATACCTGGAGTATTGCGTCCAGTTTTGGGCCCCCCACTACAGAAAGGATGTGGACAAATCAGAGAGAGTCCAGCGGAGGGCAACAAAAATGATCAGGGGACTGGGGCACATGACTTACGAGGTGAGGCTGAGGGAACTGGTCTTATTTAGTCTGCAGAAGAGAAGAGTGAGGGGGGATTTGATAATAGCCTTCAACTACCTGAAGGGGGGTTCCAAAGGGGATGGAGCTAGGCTGTTTTCAGTGGTGGCAGATGACAGAACAAGGAGCAATGGTCTCAAGTTGCAATGGGGGAGGTTTAGGTTGGATATTAGGAAAAACTATTTCACTAGGAGGGTGGTGAAGCACTGGAATGGGTTACCTAGAGAAGTGGTGGAATCTCCATCCTTAGAGGTTTTTAAAGGCCCAGCTTGACAAAGCCCTGGCTGGATGATTTAGTTGGGGTTGGTCCTGCTTTGAGCAGGGGGTTGGACTAGATGATCTCCTGAGGTCTCTTCCAACACTAATCTTCTATGATGGGAAGAAGTGAATTTTGAAACTGCTCTTTCAGCAGATTCTCAATCCCCTTTTTGTTTGCTTTTGTGTATACTTTTGAGTTTTTCTGCTTTAGCTGAAAAGAGTGACAAGCTGAGATGACTGGCAAACAGCTTTAAAATTGTGAATACAAAAGCCCGTCACAACAGAAGAATTATGGAAAAAAGGAGAAATAACTGTTCAGTAATTATGCAAACCCTCCATTCTGGCTAATAATGGCTGTCAGCCAATCAAAGTACAGGGATTCTCATACCCACAACTAGAATGCAGGGAACTTCACCCCGGGGAAAAAACCTGTACAGTTATGTGTCAATAGTTGTACATCGTTCCTGCATGCTGATATCATGCTATACTGCAGTATCACAATATAAATATTTATATGATACATGATGACAAAATATCTTTTGTTAGCTAGTATAGAAATAATTCTCAAATATTCAAGGCTGAAACTTTACAAGTATAAAGCTGACTAAAACTAAAGTGAAGTCACCCCCTAGCATATGCAGTTATGTTACTAACGGAAGTTATGCCTTTTGCTGAAGTATCCCACACTGGCCACTATCTGAGATAGGGTATTGCACAAGAGGGACAATTTATATATTCTGATACAATTTGTATGTTCTTTATAGCCTTTGATAACTACCAACTTTACCTGCATTCAACCTGGTGAGAATCCTTGCACCATTACAAATCCACAGCACCAGCCAGACCCCAGATTTGTTTTAATTCAGTTAATTAAGGATGTTCCTTGTTTAGATCCCAATTCTGCAACCTCTTTGTCATATGGGCAGTCCTTACTGACGCAAGTGGTCTAATGAATTACCTACAAAAGTAAATATTTCTCCAATGAGTAAGGGTTTGCTGCAGTGCTTAATTTGTAATGAAAGAGGTGCCAGGGCTCAAACAATTAGGTGCGCAAGTGATTTTTTTACATTATTAACCAATACAGCAAGCTCAGAGGTGCCAAGGCTATGAACTGTCAAGTGTAGAGGTGCTGGTGCTCAACCCTGGCAATCCCTGGCATAAATTAAGCACTAGTTTGCTGGTTCAAGCCCTCAGCTATTAATGACTTTTCTTGAACAGATTTCATTGTGCCATCGCTGTTTTAATCTAGCAGTTGGTTACATATAGAATAATGCATGATTTACCCCACAAAGAAATGGATGTAATCATGCGCCAGACAACCCAAATATCTGATGAATGTCAACAACCCTAATAGTGATTTGCAATCACCCTGTGGGAAGAGGGCAATCTGTACAAGTTCTTTAAGCTTCACCAGAGCCATCTGCTACCATAGGTGAAGTCAAGTGATTTAAGAGTAGTCCTCAAGCCTAGTACCACAAATAGAGCTAATTTTAGAAATAAAAAGTAATAGATTTGTAATTGTTATTTACCAGTAGATCAAGTAATATCCTGGACATTGTTAACTTACATCTCACAAAAATACCATAAGTAATAGTGTCTTTGAGTGACATTTCATTAGAAATGGTTTATCTAAAGAGAGGTATAGTTTCATAGATTCCAAGACCAGAAGGGGCCATTGTGCCCATCTAGTCTGTGACCATCAGGGTCCAGATTCCTGTGGCAAATTGCCAGCACTACTTTGACAGGTCTCACACTTTCTCTTCTTGGGGAGGGTTCACAGCACCATTTCTCACCTCTGAACTGGGGTATTAACTGCCCCACTAGTGTCCTAGAGGAGGAGAGTGGAAAGAGAGGGACTCAGGCCCACCCTCTATTCTGGGTCCCAGCCCAGGGGCCCTAGGGACAGCAGTAAACCACTAGAACGAGCGGTTCCTTCCCCTGGGCTACTTCCCTCTCCTGCCCTTCAGCTTGTGGGGCTTCCTGCCCTCCCTCTGCACAAACCAGGCGTCCCTTTACCTAGGATCTTAGTCTTCTTAGCCTACCGCAGCACTTCTCCAGACTCTCCTTTGTTTCCCTCCAAACTGCTCTCTGCTCCAACACCAATCCACTCTTCTTCAACTCCTTCCCTCATCTGATTGAAGCGGGGGGGGGAGTGGGAAGGGGAAGGGGAGGTTGGGGGGTTATCAGGTGACTGGCTTCAGGTGCTCTAATTCAGGTGCAGGGTTGTTTAATTGCTTCAGCTCAAGCTCTAAGACCCTCCCATCTCTCAGGGTCCTAGAGCCTGAGCTCCAGCTCAAGCCTGGAAGTCTACACAGCAATGAAACTGCCCCACAGACCGAGCCCTGCGAGCCCAAGTCAGCTGGTACAGGCCAGCCCCACATGTCTAATTGCTGCGTAGACATACCCATTGAGACATCCTAGCTAGAATTTCGCCACCCCAAATAACCATCGGTCACTATACCAGGAGAGAGAAAATGGCCTTTTAAAAATGAGGCTTGAAACTGAGGGGCAGTGACTTGGTGGGTGCTGTCTGTGAAATGCTGGCCTATCATAGGGTGTACACTGGGAACCTGTTCAGAGGCAATAGGTAACTTGTATTAAAAAAGGGAGTGTATCTAATTTTAAAGTGTAAAGCCTGAGGTTGCATCTTGATGTTTGGTTTCTGTATAACTTGTATATGTTTGCTTTTCCTTACTCTTTTATCTTTGAATCTGTGATTATTCTATCAAATAAACATTTGTTTATTTTTATCCCAAGCTGGTCTCTGGTGTGCAAACTGCATGGATTGTGTGCCAAAGTAAGCTGGTGTCCGGGGGGGGGGGCTGGTTTCACGCCTTTGGGGGTGATGAACCAGAGGTGAAAAGTCTGAGTGTCTGGTAGTTATGGTAACCTACAAATCTATGAATCTAAGATGCTGGTGCCCACGATTCGCAGGTCAAAAGCAAAGATTTTTTCCTTTTCTTTCCTGAAGAGGAGAATTTGGATGGCATGGGTTCAGGCAGACTTTGCTCTTAAAAGAGGTAGTCCCTAAGAAACTTAAAGGCCAGTTTTACATATGCAATATTTAGTCTTATGTTAGAAAAGTACTATTGTCTTATGCTGCTGAAGAACAAGTCTACCACACTGGACTGTGGGAAAAATTTACTTAGTGTGATTCAGACGACAAGGATTACAGTAATGGTGATGCAGAAAGTGAGTGATTTCACTTCTTCTTAGCATATGCACAATGTGCCTCAAGTGGCATGTGACCAGGATTCATCACTGAATTTGGTTGGCAGTTGGATCATTAGCTTCCCCGGCTTGGGCCAGGTACTGACAGGGAGTGCAACGTGAATGCTGATCCATGCCCACCAGTGATTTCACTGATTTGATGGGGTTGCATAGTGGAACTGGGAGCAGAATTTGTGCCCAGAATGTGTGTGTATTAGGGCAAACTGGACTGCATAAGGGATGTGCTGAAGAGGTATAAAGGATAACATTTTAATAACAGAGGATCCATAAAACTGCAAAATGTGTATTTGGTGATGAATACCTGATTTGTTTAAAATTAATTCTGGAGGGGCATAAGGCAGGATTTTACTCAATAACAGCACATTTAAAATGCTATTTGTTTTTTCAACAGACAATACGTTTAAGCAAGGTAGTGTCCCTCTAATGACCTTTTAGAGTTAATCCTTTTGCTTTTCCACTGAGTTTGATCAGAGAATTCAAAGAAGCAAACCTTCATTATTTTTTCAAAGTGGAGAATGAGGTTGATAAAACCTAAGGCTAAGACTAGCCCTGGATATTACAACAACAACAAAAGTCTTGCTGTTGTTTAGTTCTCCTCCAGAAAGACTGAAGCATAGTGACCCATACGTTGAATCAGATTTTATGTTAAAAGCTCTCCCTGTTTCTAATAATACATTTTGAATGCATTTCAGAGAGAATTGCGCGTATCATTTTCTCCAACATTTGAAATGGGGGAAGTTACTCATTTTGGGTCAAATTCTAAGCTTGGATGCATGTGTGGGATACCCATTAACTTCAGTGGCAATTGTATGCCTGAGTACAAAGGCAGAAATTATCCCCAAATTCTGTACCAGCCCTAAGGTACAAGGTGACTCAGTGAAAGGAGTGGTAACTTGTTCAGATAAAGCAGTGACAGACTTTCAGGAGCAGCAAACACCCACAGAAACATACATGTGTATAATCTTCAAGTGAGGGACAGATAGAATGATAATAGCATCCCCCACACTGTAATTTATTTTATGATTTAGTAAAACTATTTTGGTGTAGCAGGAACCCAGTTCTCTGACTTCCAAAGGAATTTGGATGCCTAACTTCCATTTGTGGCTCTGAAAATCACCCCTGCAATTATTTTTCCTTCAAACATATGACCAGATTCTGGCCAGCTCCTATGTAGGAGCAAAATGGGGGGAACTTTCACTTACTCTTCCCCTATGCCATGTCTGGCCAGAATCCCACTGGGGAGAAGTACAGTCATTGCTTCCTGCTAGCTCTGTAGGAGTCTGGCAGGGGGTATGCATGGGCAGGGCCAGTGGACAAGCCAGGGCCCTCACCCTGTCCCTTGTATATCATCAGTCAGCAGAGTTGTCCAGGTGCAGAGCCTACTGCACTCTTTCCAAGGATGGTGGATCTATGCTCCTGCTTATACATTCCAGGTGGAATCCTGGCTCAGTCAGCACCAGGCTCAATGCAGCTGTTCTCCAGTGGAGTGCACAGCACAAATTTTGCCCACAGTCCTTTTGAAATTATTATTAGTATTATTTAACTATTTTGCGAAGAAATAAATGGTGCTATTCATGCCTATTCTGTTCAGCTCCTTATTCCATGGCCCTTCACAAACCACTATAGCAAATGCTTTCATTCCTCCTTTTTAACTAGCAATACAGTAACAAAGTCCTGATGCCAAACTGCTGGAAATATTCTTTCACCATATTCTTCCATAACTGACAGTTATGGTGGAGAGCTTTACGTTTTCGAGTTGCCTTTGGCTCTGTCTTGTGTTTAGGCTGCTAACGAGCTACAATTTTCTCTCCAACTCATCATGGTTTGAATTTTAATTCATTTTAGAAGCTCTGCTATTGTTAGTGATTAAAAAAAAAATCCCACTTGATTTTACATCCCCATTTCAGTTTTCTACATGACTAAATAAAACAAGCCTTTTGATATTTCTATCCCAGGATATAATTTCACCTTTTGGGAAGGTTCCTTTAGGCTTTTTTTTTTTTAAATGGCAGCATCATCCAAAGCTTCCTGAGTATATTAAACTGTATGTTTGGTAGCTTCCAAACTGAGATCAGAAAAGAAGGCTTCTCTCCAAGGGCTTATTCTGCAAGGTGGCAGGCACTCTAGCCCAATCCACAAAGCACTTGAGTCATTTCATGTAAGCATCTGCTTATATGCTTGAAGTTAAGGATGTGCTTAAGTGTCTTGCTGGATTGGGCCAGACAGCTCTGCAGCTGGCAGGAGTAAGTCGGTGTTCCTTCCATCCTTTCTGAAACGCCCATCAGGCAAGTGGAGCTGCCCCTGATTGCAAGAGGGACCCCATCCATATCGCCATACATTTGCACCATGCATCAGATGCTACCATATGTTAATGGGGATAAAGCTTTGATATAGGGGGAGGACAGCACAAGTTGTTGCATTAGAATTCCTGGCGCTTACCTGATGTCATCTTGATTATGCTGGCAAATCTATTAGTACAAAAATAATGTCATTGTTCTCTGAGGTACTGACTTTTACCATGACACCTGCAAGAAATGTGACACTTAATTTTACAAAAAATTGGTTTGCTCCACTATACAGTACAAAGTTGACCTTGCTGGAGAAATGTGTAATCTTAATGCTGTAACCTTCTGTCTTCCTCTCCTTGCCCCCTTCTACTGCTTTTGTTACGCTCCTCATCATACTGTGTCTGAAATTAGATTGCAAGCACTTCAAGGCAGGGACCACATCACATTATGTTTTACCCCAAGTTGCCAAGCACACTCTTGGGCATTGTAGTATAATAAACAACCACAGCAGTAACAGGGGAAAATATAAATGCAATAACCATCATAAAAGTGTGACTAATTTGCATAAAGAATTACTGAGCATGCTTCTGTAACTGTCCTGTCTAGAACAAGTTGATTAAAGAAAGTCATTGGGCTGCAATGCAGCAGTTCCCTCATATGATAGTGCCAGACTCCCCAGGTATCTTGCACATGCTCAGAAGTGTGGCAAAATATTTGAAGCCATAACTTTGCTTCACATGCTCAGATAAAAAGCACATGGAGTATACTGACGTGGGGGCACCCCATCAATAGCCATGTTTTACTATTAGCCTAACCTTGGCAGCTAAGAAGCGAAGTTTATTAATTATTTATTATAGGTGATCATGGTACACTACAGAAACATAAAAAAACTGCTTTGAGAAGGTGAAAATATAATTCACTCAAGAACACAACAAACTAAAGCAGACCATGGTGGAAAGGAATAGGAAAGTGAGCTGGGGGTGGATGACAGCATGAGGAAAGCACTCTTTATGAGGGATGTAATTTTTTTGAGAAAGCAGCTTATATAGGTTGTTTCATATGTGTCTTGATAGTTTACACACACACTTGGAAGTGATATCTATGTGAGAAATCACAGAATGATGTAAAAGATTACGTTTATCGTGTATTCTTGACCACTTAGTCTGCCCATTAATCCATTTATCCCAAGACTAACTGAGATCTTATTCCTGTTTTTGGATACCGAGCTGCCATTTCCTCCTTTGTGCCAATTCTGACACTGACTCGGTTACTGCTTTCAGAGTACATGGATCTGAAAATTCAAGTGATGGGGGATTAAATAATTGAATAGTTATTGAAAGGAACATATTTCCCCATTGTGACCACCACAAAAGGTAATATGCTGAGCCTTATACCTTGCTCCTGGATCTCTGCTTTCAGTTGGTAGATCAGCAATGCATAACCTATTATGTAGGCAATCAGTTCCCAAAATTGTTATATTGGAGGAGCTGGTTAACAAGTGTTGTAAACAACCCATGGTGGACCTCACCATCTAGACCATAGAATCATAGAATATCAGGGTTGGAAGGGACCTCAGGAGGTCATCTAGTCCAACCCCCTGCTCAAAGCAGGGCCAATCCCCAATTTTTGCCCCAGATCCCAAATGGCTCCCTCAAGGATTGAACTCACAACCCTGCGTTTAGCAGGCCAATGCTCAAACCACTGAGCTATCCCTCCCCCCGTAGCTTGGCTGTTACTTCTTTCCACTGATTTCAGTGGAACAGCACCATATGCAAGAATTAAACCAACTATCCCAGAAGAAGCTTATTTGAATAGTAATTGTGAAACAAACTGAGATCCAAAAAAGGAGAACAAAATGGAAGAGGAATGAATGAACGAATGGACAGGAATGGACTTTTACTATAAGTTCATCCCAGTGCAGTGTGTTAAAGTAAAGAGTTTCAGAGTAGCAGCCATGTTAGTCTGTATTTGCAAAAAAGAAAAGGAGGACTTGTGGCACCTTAGAGACTAACCAATTTATTTGAGCATAAGCTTTCATGAGCTACAGCTCACTTCATCAGACACGAAAGCTTATGCTCAAATAAATTGGTTAGTCTCTAAGGTGCCACAAGTCCTCCTTTTCTTAAAGTAAAGAGTGAATCCTTAGCTAAGCCAACAGGTTGGGGTACATACTAGCTCCTTGGAGACAAGGACTTGATCATTTCTGTGAGCGTCCAGTGAAAGGGGCTCGATACTGCAGTGGAACACTCTTCCAGGGGGTTCAGGAACTAAGGTGTAACAAGGCAAAGATGACTGGCAGTCCTAGGGAGCTTGTTTGGCTGGCTAGAAAACTGAGGTGAGAGGGAGCTGTCACCAATGTTCCCTCTAATTTTTTACATCCAGTGTGGAATGAATTTCGTTATGTGCTGTGTGGTGAGGGTAGGGGCTGAGGGCTTTGGAGTGTGGGAGGGGACTCAGGGCTGGGGCAGAGGGGTGGGGGGTGAGGGCTCTGGGGTGGGGCTGAGGATGAAGGGGTTTGGGAGGAGGCTCAGGGCTAGGGCAGAGGGTTGGGGGGTGAGGGTTCTGGCTCAGGGGGGTGCAGGCTTTGGGGTGGAGCCGGGGTTGAGGGGTTCAGGGTGTAGGAGGGAACTTGGGCTGGGGCAGAGGGTAGGGGTGTGGGGGATGACGGCTCTGGCTGGGGGTGTAGAATCTGAGGTGGGGCCAAGGATGAGAGGTTTCGGGTGCACACTGCTCTGGGGCTGTGGTGGGGAAAGAGGACTCCCGCCAGCCCTCTCTCACCACAGCAGCCTGGAGCCGGGGGAGAGTACCTTGCAGCTCCAGGGCTGGGGCCAGGGGAGAGGCACCTCTCCCCACCTGCATGGTCCTTGGTAGCCTGCTGTGCAGCCATGTGGCCACACAGCTTAGAGGGAACTTAGGCTGTTACTCAGTTCAACACCAACAAATCTCTCTCTTGCTAAGATAGAGGGATAACAAGGTCACCCATAGTTCTGGATGCTTCAAGAAAGCATCAAAAGGAGTCACCAGGGGAAGACGTCATATGGTTCTAAACAGTTTGGAGGGGACAATATGACTATGCTCTTGTCATGGAACCATAAGAATAAATATTAACCTTAAAATGTATATCCCTCCCAAAGTGGGCTAAGGCATAGCCTTTTAAATGTATTGAGGTGTTGCTGTGTCATGCACTTCAGAGTTTAAACATCTTTGAAACTTTGGGCCTAAGTGCCCTAGAGATGCATGAGAACCGGTTCCTGTCCCAGAGAGACTGCAACCTGAATGAGGAAATCCTTACTCAGGTAAAATTCCCACCAAGTTGGGAGGGTTTGGCAACTGTCCATGTACATATGCCGGCTGGATGCGGGAAATACAGAATGTAGGGGTGCCAGGTTGGAGTATTTGAGTAGGCGTAGTTGGGAGGGTTAGCTTTCTGAAGGGGTAGCCAGGTGAGGCTTCAGGGGGTTCCACAGGAGTTTGGCTGTTGAGGAGGGGGATCTGAGACTTTCGGGGTTATAGGAAAGTAGAGTACCTGGATGGGGGTAGACAGCTGTCTAGACAGATATGCTTGTCTTGGATAGCTCAGTGCAGGTTTTTACAGATTGAAGGTATGCATCCTGTGTATAAAACTAAAGAGCTGGAGAAACTGGCTTATAAGAAAATTTATTGAAGTTAATCTGTACCATATTACATGGCAAAACAGTAACTAAGCGGGGATGTGGTAAATGTCAACAAGCATTTGAAGGGTGTAAACACTAAGGGTCAAATTCTGCATAGCTCTGCACATTTGCTTAAGGAGCCTTCCTGGACGCTTTGTAAACTGTCTTCTGTCCATAATAGCCAGAAGACACACAGAGAGAGAAATAATCCAACAGTGCAACCAGAGCAGTCTCCATGCCATGGCCTAGTCTGAAGCCAGATTGTGAAGTCTCCAGTATATTAGCAGCAGTCAGGTAATATTAGAGTCTGGCTGTCATAATTTTTTCCAGTGATTTGCTGAGGAAAGGAAGATTGGCGACTAAGCGGTTATTTGCAAGATCACTACCACCCAGAAATGGTTTCTTGAAAAATGGCTGAACTATAGCATTCTTCAAGGAGATAAGGCTAGCTGGGTTTCTTTAAGGCTATGTTAATCATTTTGATCCATTCAGATCCTAGTTGTTCTTTGCTTTCACTGGTCTTGACAGAAGGGTGGCCCTGATGTCTGAGAGCATCTGCTGTCTCCAGTATGGTGATTCACGAGAGCTGTGTGAAAACATGGAGTGGTCAGTGTTCTCTGTTCTCAGCTGGCATTATCTGTTCCCCATGGGACTGTCCCTTCACTCTGAAGTAAGATATGCGTTCTTCACAGAACATGGTACTGAAGTTCCTGTCATCTTACATTTCATCTGGCAGATTATGGTGGAGAATCAAGGTGATGTATGAGACTGCTGAGGGGATGCTTTGGAGTTGTCTATGTTTAAGACCACCCACGTGGTTATACTGATTTGCCAGATCACTTTGATCCTATAGTTGGATGATCTTCATGGAACACAAATTTTAATGTTTGTAAAAATTTAGCGTCAGGGGGAAATTAGTATGGTCATCGATATATTGCATGAGTGTGATTCTTTTAGTAACAATGTATTGGGTTGGAAGGCATTTGTGGGTGTGTTGTGTCACTCCAAATTGCTTAAACTGAAACAATGACTAAATCCTAATTTGGTGAAATCACTAATGCTATTTTCACAAAAAACAATTAACAGCGGGAGATACTGTAATTTGAAAAATAGCTACTTCAAAAAAAAAAAAGTACATTTCTCCATGGATTTTCATAATGATTTTTTATTATGACTGGGATAGGACACAACATAAATACCTAATTACAAGATAAACTAAGATTCATTTGAGCTGTTCCAGTCTCTTACGTAAATTGTATTATTTTAAACAGAACTTATTGATACATGTTTAATTAGCAAATGAGAACAGTGCTTATGTGCTATCTAATGCAGTAGCAACCGCTGAAAAGTCACGGACATGTCATAGAGCCACTGATGAAAATCTCACAAGACCCAAAATTCTTGTTCATTTGTTGAGAATTTCCATTGCACTCACACTGTATCATTTCAGCTCCCATAACAACACACTGCTTTTCAGGGGTCAACACTATATCAGTATGATAGGAAACCAGGGAACTGGGAGCCAGGACTCCTGGGTTCTATTCCTAAGACTACCATTGACTCACTCTGTGACCTTGCTTCATTTTACCATCTACAAAAAGGGAAATAGAATAATAAGTGCAAGGCACATTCCTTTGACCCTGTCTTCTCTAACATAAACATATAGCAACATCTGTGTGTGATTATAATAAAATAATAATTAATAAATAATAATAACAAAAATCCAAACCAAAACACTCCACTACATGCACTTCTCCTGGAAGAAAATGATAGACCACACATTTTCTGTTACTAAATGCACTACTGGAAATGGACCTACATAAAAGTAGTGCTGGAAATATTAATATTTACAAAGCACTTTGAGATCCTCAGAGGAAAGGTGCTATATAGATATTGATATATAGTAGCTAACAAGGGGCTGAGTGCATGGTCCATTTGGTCATAATTTGTGATTGTAATTATATATAGACCGTATAATTTAGATATTGGTGTTTGTATACTGTGACATTCTTCAGGGCACAATCTGCACTGTTGAACAGTTGCGTCCCCTCAATTCTCCAACCTGGGGTGCCTCTTACACTGCTTTGCGGTGAGAACAACCACTCCTGGCCTGCTCACACACAGCCCCTAGCATGTAAATTACTCCCAGCTGCAGTGTATATGAGTGCTGTAGCCAGTTGCTCCTGAATTATATTACAGAGTGACACCAGCAAATTCTCAGTCCCAGACTTGTCCCCAGAAATGTGCATCTTGTACTGCCCAGCACCTTCCTGAACAATACGAGCTCACAGAAAGTCCATCATTTCATTAATAGAAAATGATACGCACAAATCCTGCTTTCTCAAATGAAGTTTCCCAAACACTTCAATCCAAACACACACTGGTTTAAATAAAACAACAAGTTTCTTAACTACAGAAAGGTAGATTTTAAGTGATTACAAGTAATGAGGCATAAATTGGTTACAAAGAAATAAAAGGTAAAATGCAAACTAATACCTAACTTAAGAAGTTAAGTGAATTTAAAGCAAAAAGGTTTCTCTCACCACATGCTTACAACAGTCTAGCTGGATCTTACAGCCAGGACCACTCCCCCACTTCAGTGATGCTCCCTTTGTCTTTCAAACATTGCTGATGCCGTGAGTAGAGATGAGGGAAGAGAAGTGATTTGGAGCCTCTGCTCTTCATTTTTATATATTTGAGAATCATCTCCAGCTGGGGTTCAGATGACAGCCAGTCTATTTATACAGGACTGTTCCATTGCCAAGATGGAAATTTCTCACTCACACCTTTCTTCCTGCCAAAGAATGGCCACTTACCCAGATGATAGTCCATTTGATTTTGTTCACGCCTGGCCGAGGCATCAGTTTGCCTTTTGTTTCTGAGGAACCAGTTTAGGCTGTTTCCCCAGATTTGGAATATACCTTAGCAACATCAGACAGTGGAATCTTATAACTTTATATACAATGCTGCCACTCATATTTTACCAGGATAATAATGATCAGCAAATTATGAGTTTTCAAATTATACCTCACAAGGGATACTATTTACAAAATTTATCATAGTTTTGTAAAAATGGTGAGAATAAGGGTACAGTCTGTCACATATACATATTAGCTAGCTAGCCAGATAGATAATTTAAGAACAGACTGATGGACAGGCATATTTACTCAAGAGACTATAGCTGCTCTGACTCAAGATATATTTGGGTAACCTTTAACGTGCTTTGTAGGTGCCATTACAGCTTATTGGGCCAACGCTTATAAAGAGACCTAGGCCAGTTGTTGACCTAAGAAACTGTAATAGTTCATTCAAAACTATCTTGTTAGCATGGCTACCATCCATGTTATCTCATAGATCTATTCTCCTCGCCACAAGCACATATAACTACGGTTAAAGTGAAAGACAGTTGTACACAAGCATCAATGGGAAAAACAAAGTTCTCAGTGTATTTGTGGGAGCTGATTTTCTGACACAAAAGGACACTGGGAGAAGATTTTATTTTGCTGTCATTCTCTTTTGCCACACACAACTTGAAAATGGTCAAATATAGCCCTAAAACTTTGTCTTCCTGTTCAGCTTGTAAATCAAGTCTTAGTGTAATATATATTTTCTTCTGAGGGTTAGAAGCCGGTGAAAATGATTGTTTGCATTAGAATGGGAAAGCTGGCACAAAGTGTGTGTGTGTGGAAAAGCATTCATTCTTGCTGGAAGGAAAAAAGAACGAGTTACACAAAAATAACATAAGCAGACAAAATTATAATAATGGCAAAATGCAAAAACACTGCTTATAGAACTATGGAGACTGCAGTATGTCATTACGGCACAAATTGAACCTGGAGAAAATAGGCTAATAATATTATGAAGCAAAGAGATTTCTTTACTCAGTGTAATCAGCTTGAAATTTTTAATCAAATGAAGTAAATCATCTCCAAAACAAACAGTCTGCGAGTAATTTTTGTTTGCAAACAAACGATTAATGCACAGAGAGAGAAAGTGCGCAAAAACATCTATTAATAGTACATGCATCCGACAAAGTGGGTATTCACCCAGAAAAGCTTATGCTCCAATATGTCTGTTAGTCTATAAGGTGCCACAGAACTCTTTTCTGCTTTTACAGATCCAGACGAACACGGCTACCCCTCTGATACTATTAATAGTTTGTTTTGTAGTGAAAAAATTACTAATTGAGTCAGGACTCAAATTGTATAAAACTGGCAGACAATGAGAACATGAACAGTGGAGTGATAGTAAGATTGTTCACATAAGAGTACACCATTTGGAAAGTGTTTCCAGCACATGCCATGCCATTTCAAATCCTATTTCTCTCAAAAGCATGGTTAAGTTTCTACATGTCACATGTCAGCCCAGGATGTAAAGGAAACGGATTTGTTTTAAGGCCCTGAGAAAACTGACCAAGTCCGCTAATCCAACAACATTTCATTACTTTTATTTATTTGTAGTATAGTAGTTCCTGAAGACCCCAACCAAGATCTGGGGCCCGCTGAGCTAACTGCTGCACACACATTCAAAAGACAATCTCCTCCCAAGAGAGCTTGCAGTCCAAATAAACAAAACAGCAGCAGTGCAAGTATGGCAGTCTGGTCCGGTACGCCGTATCAGCAAGATATTTATAGCAGGTACGGTGTACCAAAATGACAGAGGAGGAGTAGAACATGGGAGCACCGGGCAGCCCCATGCCATCAGCTCCTCTGCCATGGCTGTACCTTCCACAGAGCTGCATCTCCTCTGTCTGTACAGCAGCCCCACCAGACGACAGGGCTGGGAGCAGTACAGCCATGCCAGAGGAGCGGCCGGTGTTCTGCTCCTTTCCCCATGGCGGTTCCCAGCCCCTCCCGCAGCCCTGTCCTCCAGCAGGGCTGCTATACAGACAGAGGAGAGGCAGCTCTGTGGAAGGGCAGGGGTCGGTGTTAGGGATGGTAGAGCCGCGCCAGAGGAGCTGCCGACGTGAGGCTGCCCGGCGGCCCCACGTTCTGCTCGTTCCCCGCTGTGGTTCCGATGTCTCCGGCACAGCAAGAGGAGGACAGAGCCCCCTCCCCCCACCAAGTACCATGGGATGGCTCATGGGGGCAGGGACAGCATGGGGGTCCTGGGCTGGGGCCGAGGGTGGAGTCACATGGAGGGTCACGTGGGGAGGTCACATGCCCCCTTTAGCTGGTTTCCCCCCTCTCCCTATACCAGTAAGAAATGGATTCTACTTGCAGCACTGCAGAACAGGCAGCGGGCAAGAGAGGAAACAGAGAGGCGAAAGATTTCGAGCAGCAGCCATGTTAGTCTGTATCCGCAAAAAGAACAGGAGGACCTGTGGCACCTTAGAGACTAACCAATTTATTAGAGCATAAGTGACTTCCCCAAGAGCAGGCCGATGGCAAAACCAGAACAGGTCCCAGTTTCCCTTACTGTGCTTTCCACTGAACCATGAGGCCAGATTGGTCAATATTGTGGGTAAGACACTTGTTCTGGGGCACTTCCATTGGCCACAGAGAGAGGTCGTGCCATATGGTGGACACCATTTTGCAGAGCACACCACGCAAAGGACTCCATTTTGCAGGGTGTGCTGTCCCACCCCCATCCCAGTGACCTCACTTGCACAGTGCATGCAAAGTCACACTGGGGGGGGTTGGGGGGGGCAGGCCCACACCGCTCCAGTGACCCATCCCAGCTGGAATGCAGCCGGACAGACAATGGTGCAGAGCAGGTTAATGCCCTAATGATAAATTATGATAGACTTGGGATTCCTTTTGCAGGGATGTTTTTGGCTTTTTAGAGGGCTTATTATTGTGGGGGCAGGAGGGAATTGGCAGCCCTGCCAGCTGCCAAGGGGAGCAGGGGCACAGTGGGCCCGCAGGGCTTCATGCAGCTCAAAATCATATGGAGACTGGATAGAATATCCAGTGGTCCAGATCCAGCCCTCCAGTTAGATCACCCTTGGTACAGAAGGTAGAATCTTTGCAGTAAGCATGGAGACAAGACTTGCAGCACAAATCTGGCAATCAGTCTAATCCTATATGGACCTATAGAGCCTGTATAGGCTGGGACCAGCATACCAGAGGGATTGCCTCTCTCCCCGTGCCATACTGCCACAGCTGCAGTCAGCAGGAGCACTCAAACTGGATCCCCCTTACCACAGAAGAGAGGGAGGCTGGCAGGGTATTCTCTGTGAGGGCTCCAGGAGCCTAGAACTTGCTCGTTCCCTTGATCTGAAATAGTTTAAACTTGGTGACCTGCAAAAGAGATCTGTTTGACAGGGTTTTTGGCAACATATGTGCTTCCCATAATGATGAAAGGGTTGGGCAGGAGTTTTCGTATGTGACTGGCTAGCTGAGTTACTGTTGAAAAGATCATTTTAATGCTTCTGAGATGTAATTGTACTGGTTATACTGTGTGAGGGCAATTAGAGCCGTGGATAGGACTATCTGGGGAAAGCACAACTTCTTGGTCTTATTTACAACTCACAAGACAAAAAACAACCAACAGCTGATAGAAAATAAGAAACCTGGGCCTCATACAGAGTTTGGAGGAAGGGGGAAGGAATCAAGGGAGGAAAAAGGTCTAGGAAGATTGTACTTGGAATTCTTTTAGGCCTGCAGACTCATTCCCAAAACTCCCTTAATTGCGTGTGATTCATTTACATCTTTCTCACATAGTTCTGTTATATTTTTTCCTCTGGCTGCCCTAAAACAATTACTCCTGCTTTTCTCTTGTACTCATACATAGTTAGTTAATATACCTGAAGTGGGGCTTCGCCACACATGGCTAAGGAGAAATCTAGCCAGCTCTGCTATCCAGGCTGGAATCCATCATTTCCATACTCACTCTCTCCCACCCTAAATCCTTAAATTTCCCTCCACCCTGGGGATCATCACCTATTAACCCATGTGCTTCCCCCTCTCTAGCACCTCTGTGAAGCTACTGCAGGTGGCTCCCCTACCTGACAGCAGTAGTGGTGGCAGGTGCGCTAGCCTATAAAACTCATTGCTACAACATATTACTGAGGCCAAGAGCTTAGGAGGATTCAAAAAAGAATAAGACATGTATACAGATGAGAACATCCACAATTATATCAGAGCACTTTGACTTTTTCAAAAGAAGGAATGTAAACCCCTCATTCTTCAGGGCTAGAGCTGGTCAGAACATTTCAAATAATACATTTTTTTGCCAGAAAATGCCAATTCATTGACATTGAAATTTTGGGGGAATGTTTCAGATTCAGTGAAAATTTTGTCAGAAAGGATTATCTGGTTCAGAATGGGATTTCTGGTCAAAACCGAGCAAGAGTGCATGAGCTCAAATTTGCCAGTGGTTAGGGCATTCACCCAGGCTGTGGGAAATTCAGATTCAAGTCCCTATTTGGAAGCAGGGAGTTGAACCAAGATCTCCCATATCCCCAGTGAGGACTCTAGCCATTGAGCTATTGGACATTTGGAGGTGGGATGTCTTTCTTTCTTGCATGTTTGTTCATGAAAAATTTCAAAAGGTCTACTTCTTCAATGCAGCACATAAACACATTTCAACCCCTTGACAATTTTTGTCTGGTTTTCTGGCCAGCCATATTCGTGGCATAAACCAACCACTAGCTGACAAGGATTAGAAAGACAAGCTGGGGGAGGCAAAATCTTTCATTGGACCAACTTCTGTTGGTGAGGGAGACAAGCTTTCAAGTTTACACAGAGATCGTCTTCCAGTCTGGGGAAGGTATTTAGAGGGTATGGCCTCTAAATACCCATGGCTGGCCCATGTCAGCTGACTCAGACTTGCAGGGTTCGGGCCGTGTAGAAGTTTTGGGTTGGGCTAGAGCCTGAGTTTTTGGGACCCCGCAAAGGGAGACTACACCAGAGCCCAAATGCCAACACCACAATTTTAAACACCGTTGTCCAAACCCCATCAGCCTGAGTCAACTGACACATGCCAAGCTGCAGGTGTTTAATTGCTGTGTCACCGCTACATCCAAGGTGTGACAGACTGTTAAGCATAAGGAGTTAACACACATTGTAAGAGCCCACTCAAGGCGAAGTGGGCAGTTAACACCTCTGCAATTGCAGTAGAAAAGAGGATTAGCGGGTTATAGATTGTTGTAACAAGCCATAAATCTAGTGTCTTCATGAGTCCATGATTTGTAGTGTCTAACAAAGTTATGAATTTAAGTTCCCAGGCTTGTCTTTTGAAGGTGAAAATATCACTGATGCATCACGAAACAAATGGTGTACCTGAGACACATTGATGATATTTCCATCCTCTGGACAACTGACCTAAACTCCCTCATAGATTTCCACCATAATTTCCATAGCCCCCACCCATTCACCAAATTCTCTCTAGAACACTCCCACACCAGCATCTACTTCCTGGACATCATCATCAGCTTCAAGAATGAAACTGTATAGATAACTATATACAAGAAACCCACTGATAACCACATTTAACTTCACAGATCCAGTAACTATCCCAACATGTCAAGAAATCTCTTATCTAAAACCAGGCAGTCAGATACCATATAATATGCTCGGAGAAGAAAGTCCAGGACACACATTAAAACCACATTCACCAAACAAGGACACTACTGCAGAGAAGTGGATTACATCATGGAATGGGCCACCCAAACACCCCAAAAGAAATTGCTTCAATATAAAAAAAAAAAACACAAAAACCCTCTGACCACACACTCCAGATCATCACCTACCCCACCCCCTGGAACTCATATGGGGTATCATTAAACAACCACAACCCATACTTAACAGGGACCACCACCTGAAATAAATCTTTCCCAGCCATCCCCTTTCTGGCCTTCAGACAACTCTGCCCCCTAAACTCACCAAGCTCTTCATCAGAAGCAAGTTAGCAAACACCAACTCAATGGGGCACCAGACCCTGGCATAACTACCAATGCAAAACCTGTGAACACAGCTCCACTGCTATGATGATCAATATTCCCTGCAATACGCCTTTCAAGATGGCTGGGTCCTACACACGTCTATCACAGCATGGGGGCACCTCATCCTGTGCGCTAAATGTCCCAATAATAGCTATGTGAGTGAAACGAGACCATCTCTATGCTCTTGAATGAACTCACACAAAAAAATGAAAAGAGTCGTGAACACTTTTCACAAAACGATCATACTTTATTTGAGAGGCTGCTGGCCTGATCTGGTTTATGGAACTTCCTGTGTTCCTATGACTCTGGCTGTGGAGTGATTAGTTGAGGGAAGCGTTGAGGAGTGGTCTTTTTTTGGGTGTGGGCTGGGTAGTCAAGTGGGAAATGGATCTCACTTCAGTTCTTGACATAGACGGGGCTCCCTGACTGCTGTGAAGCAAAAGTACTAGCCAGACTCTTGATGGGGTAGGGGAGCATGTCCCCATTGGCTGATGGGCCAATTCATCAGGCTCCCTCCCAGAACCTGCTCTTTAGACTCCAGGCTGGACAGAGTGTTGAGCTCCAGCATACCCACTCATTGCGGTAAGACTTTGGTCCTGTCCTGTTTTCATCCACAGCCACAGTGGCTTGTTGTAGGCACTACATGGTCTCTTCTCCATGTGTACCCAGGGTGCTGGTGGGGGACACAAGAAATGAGATCCCTTTCAGCAGCTGCCACGGCTGTGGGTGCACCCAGAGAGAGATGAACAGTTTAACAAGCAGAGCTAGCCTTTGCATTTTGGGGTGGGTTGTGAAGCAACTTTTGCTGCCAAACATAACCAATCCCTGTGTTCAGCATGAGGATTCTGGGGAAGGTGAGTGAGCTAGTTCCTTGAAATAGACCCCGTGGAACTGATTTGTTTTACATAGGAAGTATATGTGTCAGGTGATCTTTGGGGGTCCTTAGGCTTCAGCCCTGTGCTGAAAAGAACAAACAGCCATTGTTACAATCTTAACCAGTGACTGACATTGCAACACACTTCTGAGGCTCTCTCTGAGGGGAAAAGGGGCCAGAAAATTACTTTTCTTTTTAAAATAAAAGCTGAGATTCCCTTTTACAGGGCATATAGAGGCTGGCATTAACAAGGGATTCGCGTGAGCCTCCACAAGCAGCCTCCGGCATCTTCTTAGTGAGTATGGATCCTATATCACACAGATTCAAACGGCAGAAATCAGAATCCATGGCATCCCCAGTGCCATAAAGATGCCTGCCTCTACTCCATGGCATTTCAGCCCAATTTTTCATTCCATTCCATTCCATCCCCTTTTCTTTTACCACCCTTTTAATGCGATCTAACATTTACTAGGCTGGTCCCTCATGTAATTGACTTAGGGACTGGGACAGTTAACAGTTTCAGGTTGGTGGCAGGTGACAGAAGCATAGTGTTAAGTATTAAATCGTCAAATGCATCATTAGACATAACACCCGCCTCCATCCTGCCAGACTCACTGGTAATTTCTGAGTGTTTATGAGGAGGGGTTTGTAACACAAAGGTTACTTTGGCTGAACTAAATAAGCTACGTGTTTCTCCAGAGTGAAAAGGACAGCATTTCATAGGGTCAGAGTAAAAATTCATGCCACTGTAAAATTTGCTCCCTGATGTCACCTAACAATACACGTTTGGCTTGTTAATAATTGTGTGTGAAAATTTCCTGACTTCATACATTGCACTAACAGAATGATAATAAGGGACTGCTGGTATGTTGTTTTCTTTTATCTTTCTGTAGTCTGCCACTGCAAGAAGTACCATTTAAGGTGATTTGAGATGCACTCAAGGATTATTTCCTGTCTGCCTGCTGTGATTTAAGAACATGAAAATCCAGCCATGGAAAAGCTTTCTAATGAAGGATATAGGGTTAGCGCTACAAAAGGACTTAGGTGCCTAACTGCCACTTTAGGCACCTCAGGCCAACATTTAGGCATTACTGAACTCTTCAAAACCGCAAATCAGCTGCCACTTAACTCTGTGGGTGCCTAAAATGCCCACTGTTAAAGTTCCCTAAGTACCAAAGTTTCTGGCAGTGAGCATGCATACAGCTGTCTCAGTCTAGGCACCCGGCACCTCTGTCACACCTGACCCAAGGGGATCCTCAAACTAGGCATCCCTCCCTCCCATCTCATCTGTAGGTTTTTACCCTACACAAAACGGAAGGTGCTATTCCCTTCCCACTCCCATCCTCCATAACTTTTATCCCACTGGTTAGCACACTCACCCAGGATGTCGGAGACCCAAGTTCAAGTCCTCCTGCACGGATGAATATTTAATTATTTATACACAGTGGAACAGCTTCACCTGGAGAGATTGAGTGCACCTCACCACAGACTAGCCCATAGCCCTGTGGTTAGGGTTCTTCCTCTCCCTCCCACCAGGTTGGGGGAGATCCAGGTTCAAATCCTTTCTCCACATCAGCTGGAGGGAACTGAACCTGGGTCTCTAGCATCCCACATGAGAGCTCTAACCCCTGAGCTTAAAGTTATAAGTGGCAGTACCATCATCTCTTCTTGCAAAAAATGGTTCAGAGCCTAACTGCAGGAGAGGGCTCACGGCTGAGAGTCCCCAGTGGAGAAAGGTGTCTAACTCTCTGAGAGAGGCTGGGCTTAGGCCACACCCCTCCCCTCAACATTTCCTACTAGCCAGCTGAGGCAATGCCCTTCTAAGTGCAGGCTTTTGGGGGTCCTATTCTTAGGGTACTATCTCTCCCCTGCACTGCATAGGGAGCCCAGGTGCCTAACTTGGGGCTGTGGATACCACTGGGTGGCAGGGGGTGTAAAGAGGTAGGCACTGTAATGCCTGAGTCCCTTTGTGGAAATAGCCCATGGGCACCAGCATGAGGTCATGTCAGATCTTAATTTCATACGGCACTTGGTCTTAGCCAAAAGGCTGTTGGTAAACAAGATATTTATTTTCTGTTGGTCTCCTGTGTTGCAGTCAATGCAGCAAGGCCTGCTACAGCATGCAAACCAAAATGGCAGACCTATGGAAAAAACATCCATTCTCACAAGATTTCCAAGTCCTCCTGCCCAGCACCTTCTCTCTGCCCTGTGCACCCACTAGCCTTCTGTCCCTATCCAACTCAGTCACTATTTTCTGGGCAAGGGACTTACAGGCCTTCACCCCCTTCTTAGGCTCTTCCAGGGAAACTGCCTGGCAATTCTCCTACTAACTTTTCAGTGTAACTTCCAGGTGAGGCCTCTATTCTGACTGGAGCTCTTCCAGGGGCAGGGCCACCCAAGGCAGGGAGAGGCAAATGGGGCAATTTGCCCTGCTTCCCCTCCTCCCCCGTTTGAGAGGGCCCAAAAACAAGTGGCATGGTGACCTGGAGTGTGGGGTCACAGATCCATTCAGGTTTGGCCTGGCTGACCCTCTGTCATGGCTGGTCTGGTCACAATGCTCAGAGTGGGGAGCCAGACCCAGCCCTGTGGGACAGGAGCCGCTGCTGCGGGGTGAGTGCAGGGTGGTCTCTCTCTCCAAATCTGCCCCTGCCCCCACCCAGGGCCTCCCCTCAGTGGCAATTTTTTCTGAAAGGGGAATCTCAGTTTCAGATTTTGCCCCAGACCCCCAAAAAACCTCTGTGCAGTCATGTCCAGGTGACAGCTGATCCAGACTCCTTCTCTGACACACGTGCCAGCAGGTGAAGCCATGCATGTCACTCCCTGCTGCTCTATGGGAGTAGGCTGTGTTACCCAGGGACCCCTTGGTACCAACTGGCAGAAAGCACGAGGGTACATATGGTTTTACAGGGATCCCCGTGGTCATATATCTACATAATGGTTCACCGAAGGGTGGCACGTCAGAGCTTTACTGAGAACCAGTAGCCCACCGGTCATCATGACCATTGTGAAATGTATGCACAGATAATATTTAAGGAGTTATGCACCTATACAGAAAATAGGGCTTTTAAAGTCTGGGAGTTAAGGCAGGTCACAAGGAGGCAACATACATCAAAGCTGTTCTTTTCAGGTAGATGCTAACTGACATATCTATCTCCTTGTCTGGCCATTTGCGTATTGCAGGGGTTCTCAAACTTCATTGAGCTGCGACCCCCTTCTGACAACAAAAATTATCACATGACTCCAGGAGTGGGGACCGAAGCCTGAGCCCGCATGAGCCTCACCGTCCCAGGCAGGGGGACCAAAGCCAAAGCCTGAGCCTCACTGCCCTGGGGCCAAAGCCGAAGCCCGAGGGCTTCAGCTGCAGGTAGGGGGTCTGTAGCCTGACCCCTACCACCCAGGGCAGTAGGGCTTGAGCCCCAGGTGGTGGGGCTTGGACTTTGGCTTTGGTCCTGGACCCCAGCAAGTCTAAGCCAGCCCTGGCAATCCCATTAAAATGGGCTCGCGACCCACTTTGGTGTCCCAACCCACAGTTTGAGAACTGCTGGCGTATTATATGCCTCACGCTGTTTGCCTATTTGCATACTGAACCTGGTGCAGACTGAGAGATTGTGAAATATACAAAAGAAGAAATCTACAGGATGAAACAAAGAGTGGCGGGGGGGTCCTGTTTGTGAATCAAGACAAAGGATTGGCCTGGTATATCTCAGAGTGCAAAGTGACACCTGGAATCCTTCACCTAGGAGGCAACTTGATAGTGTGTGTGCCTCATGCAAGAAGGGTCACAGCCGGCCTAGCTGTAAAATGCTGCAAGGATTTGGTGTGAGCAATACTCTACAAGACATGAGAGTATTCAATTATTTAAGTCTAGGCTCTAGCATGCATGTTATAATTTTATATGTAATCATTTGTTTCCAGTACTTATACTTGCTACTTCCTTAATCTCCGTACTTTGTTAAATAAATTTATAACTGATGTCACTTTTCACAGATCTAAGTGCTGTGTGTTATGCAGAGCAGTGATCTGAGATGGAAATGGTAAGCTGGGCTGCACTATTTCTTTGGAAAGAGAGAATCTGAATACTGCGAGTGTCCAGTGGAGCAGGGGCTGAACACACCAGGGTGATGCTCAGAGGGCTCAAGGGCTGGAGCCTGCCTATTGCTATCCTGCAGATAGAGAGCACGGCCAGGGAAGCCTATATGGGAGTGTTTGTGTTGCCAGTGGCTGGTAAGTTTAGGGAGCTGACCTGCAGCAGGTACAAGCAAAGTTTCTTCAAACTAAGGGCTGGTGATATCGAGGTGTCTCACAGCCCTGCATCCCGCAGAGTGCTTCACAGGGTGTATTTGTGATTTCAAGACAGCAGTGGGCAGCCAGGTACCACTGGACTGTATAGACATTAATATGCACATGGGTTGCTTTTTCTGATGAACGCATATACCTGGCATTTCACACACGACCAGGCCTACTTTTCTATTGTCATTTATATTCTTACAAGAACTGATAAAAATCTTAAGAGGTACAGTCATGGCTCTGGGGTTCCCGGGCTTCCTTGTGGTGTTATTCTTGCTGCTTAGTTATCATAAGTGCTACAAGAAAATATGGCAACGTTTTAGCACAGACAAATCATGCACCCCCACCCTCCCCTCACAGCTAGGTACATTCACCCATCAAGCCTTTGAATCCTGTGACATTTTCTTCTCTAATGCTTTAGGTCATTTATCACCCTCCTAGCCCTTTGCATGGGGCCTCAACGCAACGATCTCTTCTGACCGGTGCTTTATTTCTCTATACATCCCCATTATTCTCTTTGCTTTCCTAGCTGCTGCCATACAATGAGATGATGATGATACTATAACAGGGTTCAAAAGGGAGCTAGATAGATTCATGGAGGATAGCCATCAATGGCTCTTAGCCAGGATGGACAGGAATGGTGTCCCTAGCCTCTGTTTGCCAAAAGCTGGGATTGGGTGACAGGGCATGGATCACTTGATGATAACCTGTCTGTTCATTCCCTCTGGGGCACCTGCCATTGGCCACTCTCAGAGGACAGGATACTGGGCTAGATGGTCCTTTGGTCTGACCGAGTATGACCATTCTTATGTTGTGTTCTTATGTTGATACCATATCTAAATGGTCACCCCCAGATCATTTTTCTAGTCTCTTCCTCTCTTTCTATTCCCAATCTACTCCTCAAGTCCCAAATGTAAGGAAAATTTATTGGAATTTAAGGGGAAAAGTCCCCTCCCCCACCCCCACTTTAAAAACATGTACAAGTCACTTGTCACCGCCATTATTTCCAGGTCCCTTTAATCTAGTCTCCCACCTCTTTGGTATTTGTTGGCCCTGCCAGTTTCATACCATCTCCAAATCTGTACATCTTGTTCCTCATTTCTTTCTGTAGACCACTGCTATGTATTATATATAGTGTGAACAAGAATAGGCTTAACATATTCCCACTTGTCACCCTCCTCCAGCTGCATCTATATCCCTAACTATTTACCATCTATGGCTTCTGTTACAAGCCAATTTTTCCCCAGTTGAGTATTTCACCATCAATAATGGACTTGTTAACCTTATACATTACTGTTTTGGCAGGTACTATATTGAAAGCTCTCCAGAAGCCGAAGTAAATTATATCTACTGCTTCACCCTTTTCCTTCTTGCTGTCTTTTCCTGGAAGCAATTAATCAAGTTTCTTAAGCACGACTTTCCTTGTATATATCTGGGCTGAGAATCTCAAACTAATCTGAGCCTGTCTAAGTGTTCTCCTTTTTGTCCCTGATCAGGTCTCTAGAGCCTGTCTCAGAAAGCAGGCCAGATAAATGTGTGTGGTTACCCAGTTCTTCTTTAGATCTGATTTTAAATCAGGGAGCCAAATTAGTTTTTCTCCTATCTCTAAGTAATACGGGCTACATCTTCAACTGGTGTACATTGGCATAGCTCAAGTCAAAGGGGTTACACCGACTTGTATCAGCTGAAGATCTGGCCCTATCTTAGATATCCGTAATATCTAAGAACGAAGTACTGTACCAGTCCTAATTCTGGTAAGAAGTTAAGAACCTATAGTAGGTCTTTTTCAGAGGTCTCAAAGTATCTCTTTCATAGCTTTGGATTTCTAATTCTTGAATCCTTCTCTGGTTTTAGTTATTCTAGGGGAATACATCACTGGTCATTTGTTCTGGTTTTTCTTCACTGCAATAGGAGGCGTGATTGCAGCTCATGGTGGCATACTCATGCTAGCTTTAATCTAGTTAGTTCAATAAAACTAGCGAAGATTCAGTGGCATTGACTTCAGGGTGAACTAGCAGTGGAAGTATGTACCCAGGGGCCCCAGCAGGCTTGTACAGCCCATGGTCTGGCAACATCTTCACTGCTATTTTTATCCATGCTAGCTAGATTAAAGCTAGTGCAGGTATGCCAAATGCAATCACATCCCGAGTGCAGTGTAGACATACCCTTAGCTACATTCATTTATTTTGAAATAGACTGCGTCCCTATACAGGATTCACAGAAGGACTTTCTTGTGTGTGTGTGTGTATATTTAGTACCTATAAATTCACTTTGTATCTTTTAGGTGATGATGTGCGTATTTTGGGGGTGAAAGTAGAAGGAAGGGGAGATGTATTTTATGCCATTATTAAAGGATGTTAACTACTTGATCAAATAACAATATCAGGATGATACTTTTTGCAAGAGAGAAGATGTTAGCCCTAGGGTCACAAGTTATCAGATAAATGAAAGTCTTTGGCCTAAGTATACTTGGACTGTGTGAGATGAGATGGACTGGATGAGGCAAATTATCATAGGAAGGTGTGATTGATTTATATTCTGAAAGAAAGAATGATAAACAGCAGGAAATTGTAGGCTTATTATTGCGCATGGCAGCTACTAAAGTATTGAAGGAATGGAAACCCAGAAATTCAAGAATACTGACTGCTCACTTGGTGACAGTGCATGAAAAAGAGTCACAGTTGTTCAGTATTATGCATCAACAAACAATAGCAATTGAACATGTCAAAGACAGTTTCTGTGAAAGACTGGCAAGCTCAATAAATATTACATTGTTATCCTTATGAGAAACTTAAGTGTACAGGTTGCGGATGTTAATACTGGATATGAACATATTTAGGCAGACATGGCATCCCAGGACAGACTGACAATGGGGAACACTTCGTTAAACTCTGCAACTCATACACTCTTTGCATTGGGGCAACACTATTTTCACACAAGGAAAGACAAACTGACATGGCAATCAAATGGTTTCATCCATTTGACCATTAGTAGGCACTGGAGAAAAATCACTGTTGGATGCCAGGGTGTACACAAGTGCTGATGTCAGAAGTGATGGCATTCAGCATGTTGCTAGTGGGACAATCAAAATAAGACTAAAGAAGGTGCCCTCTGCCATGCGTCATTGTACGTATGATACTAGAAAGTTAGCAGATCCAGCAGTGAAAGTGCATTTCAAGCTGCAACTTAGTAACAGATTTGAAGAGGCAGAATTTCAGGCCGGAACAAATAACTAGATCATCTAATCTGACCTCATGTAAATCAGAAGCCACCAACACCACCCAGCACTTGCGGAGTTAAAGACACTGATGGCTGACATAGTAGAACAATGCTCATTTTTCAAAGAAATAAGTATGGATGCAGCCAGAACTACAGTGGGGGTGAGAAAATCTAAGAAAGAAGAATACATAGAGGCTTGCTGAAGAGAGAAAAGAATTCAAAAGAGAATTCAACAAGAATGAGACAGCCGTAAAAGAGGAAGCGTTGTGCCGCGTGAGTCAGCAGAAAGTGGACTCAATAATCAGACAGAAACAGCTACCGTGGTGTGGTCATGTCATCAGACTATCCCATGGCAGAAGCACAAGGTATGCGTCTGAGATTTGGATCCCAGCTGGAAAGAAGAAAAGGAGGGGAGGACAAAGAATGATTATTGCAGGATGATGGAAAAGGATGATGCCAGCATGCCAATGACTTATGATGGTGTCAAACATCTTGCTCTGAAAAGTCAGCTGTGGAATAAATGGGTGTCCTCACATGTGATTCTAACTGTAAATAAGTTAGGGGCCTGATCCTGTGAAGAGGTGAATGCTCATGACTCTCAGTGACATTCATGGGAGTGGAGGGTGTTCTCTACCTTAGAATATCAAGTTTTCTCTCTGGAATAAATTTCAGCATTCTACAGGATAAATAAGGGTGAAGTCATTACAGCATCTTGATCCTGCATTCCTTACACGCTCAAAACACCAAATGGCTTCAGTGGGAAAATTCGAAATCAGGTCTTCCTTCATAAAGGATTCATACAATTACTCCTGGGGTGGACAGCTGCTGTCAGGTGGAGAACTTATTGTGCAACTAAGGGAACAGAGGAAAAAGCAACTGGGGCAAATCCTTATGCTTATAAAAGAACAATGGTATCTTTAATGTTCCTGCAGACAGGCCTTGAGTTGGGCCAGTACATGGCAGTACACCATACCTGAATGTCTCCCATGATACCACCTTGTGCTCCAGAATCTCAGATTTAATTATTTTTACAAGTAAGTCTCTAGCTGCTATGTTTGCAAAGAGAACCCCCGCTGGACAAGGGGAAGTCCCACCCCCAGTGAGGCTACAGTGAGGGGCAGCAGCAGGGGAGGAGGCGCACATGTGATGGCAGCCCTCCCCCCTGCCCGTGGCACCCACCACAGGGGAGGTGAGGGGGCTTTCTGGACCTGAGAGGGGCCCTAGGAGCACATGCAGTGTCAGTGGTGCGAGTTGAGTGTGCCTCTGGGGGGGTACAGGAGGGCCCCTCCCGCAGAGCTCACTGCGGCCTGTGGGGAGAGGGCTGGGGGGAATCCTCCTCTCTGGCCCTTGCCCTGGGGCAGCCTGTTTGCCCCCCAAACTCCTCATCCCCAGCCCTGTCCCACCCCAGAGCCCGCACTCCCAGCCAGAGCCCTCACCCCAACCCTCTGCCCCAGCCCTGAACCCCTCGCACACCCCAAACCCTTCATCCCCAGCCCCACCCCAGAGCCCTCACCCCCACACCCCAACCCTCTACCCTAGACCTGAGCCCCCCCACCCCAACCCCTCATCCACAGCCCTCACCCCTGCACCCCAGCCCTCTGCCTGAGCCCCTCTCACACCCCAAACCCCTCATCACGAACCCCACCCCAGAGCCCTCACATTTTTACATTATTTTAAAAAATATACAGTAACTCCTCGCTTCACGTTGTAGTTCTGTTCTTGAAAAATGCTACTTTAAGTGAAACGATGTTAAGCGAATCCAATTTACCCATAAAAATTAATGTAAATAGAGGGGTTAGGTTCCAGGGAATTTTTTGTTGCCTGAAAACGACTATATACATATACACACAGTAAAAGTTTTAAACAAACAATTTAATACTGTACACAGCAATGACGATTGTGAAGCTTGGTTGCAGTGGTGGAGTCAGAGGGTGGGATATTTCCCAGGGAATGTCTTACTGCTAACTGATGAACTAGCCCTCGGCTGAGCCCTCAAGGATAAACACATTGTTGTTAATGCAGCCTCACACTCTATAAGGCAGCACAAATGGAGGGGGGGGAAGACAACATGGCAGAGAGAGACAGACACACACATCCTGTGAGAGAGAGGCTTTGAGACAGCAGCTGCTGCCAGCAAGCTCCCTCCATTCTGAGCCCTGTCGTGTCCCCGCCCCCCGCCCCGCTCTGTGGAGATGGGGGGGCAGGAATGAGCAAGGGGGACACTCTGACATCAGCACCCCTCTTCCCTCCCCCCCGCACAGCAAGCAGGAGGTTTACAGGAGCAGCTCCAAGGCAGAGGGCAGGAGCAGCACAAGGCAGTGGGGGGAGGGACAGCTGAACTGCCCGGCTGGGCAGAAGCCACACAGGAACTTAGAGGGGCTGATAGGGGGGCTGTCAGCCCACCCTGGTTCCAAGTCCCCACCACTAGCACTCCAACAGGCTGCTCTTTCCGCAAGCAGTGGACAAATCAGGTGGCTGCCAAACAATACTATAAGGGAGCATAGCACAACTTTAAATGAGCATGTTCCCTAATTGATCAGCAACGTAACAACAAAACAATGTTAACCGGGACAACTTTAACTGTTGTGACAAAGTTCCTCCTCTGCCTTGGTGGGTCCTGCGCTTATTGGCAGATTTGCTTGCCTCAGAGATTCACAACAGCCCTCAGTTTGGCCACTTTTGCTAGTGGCTCAAACATGCCATTCACTCAGCTAACCTCATCACTGGCCAGCATGGGAAAAAGGAAGAACAATCCTCACAGTCTCTGCTGATCCACCATGTGGGTCGGGGAACAGCCCAGAGACCTTCCCCTCTGGTGGAACCCACAAAGTCCAGGTCATCTCCTCCTGTGTCTGATCAGGAGTTGGGAGGTTTGGGGGGAAGCCGGACCCGCCCTCTACTCCGGGTTCCAGCCCAGGGCCCTGTGGACTGCAGCTGCCTAGAATGCCTCCTGGAACAGCTGTGAGACAACTCCCTGGGCTACTTCCCCATGGCCTCCTCCCAACACCTTCTTTATCCTCACCATAGGACCTTCCTCCCGGTGTCTGATAATGCTTGTACACCTCAGTCCTCCAACAGTCCGCGTGCTCACTCTCAGCTCCTAGTGCCTCTTGCTCCCAGCGCCTCACACGCACACCACAAACTGAAGTGAGCTCCTTTTTAAACTCAGGTGCCCTGATTAGCCAGCCTGCCCTAATTGATTCCAGCAGCTTCTTAATTGGCTCCAGGTGTCATAATTAGCCTGCCTGCCTGAATTTTTTCCAGCAAGTTCCTTCTTGTTCTGGAACTGCCTCTATTACCTTACCCAGGGAAAATGGACCTGCTTAATCTGGGACTAATATATCTGCCTTCTAACACTCTCTTGTAGCAGGCCCTGTGGATCTCCCCCTTAGGCTGGGGGGGGATCCTTTTGTAGTGGACGAGCTCCGCCCGCCCACGTCCTGGATTCCCAATAGGACCAGACTCCCGTACCCCACTGGTCTGGATCTGTCACACGTATTGATCATTATTATTGAATGCTGTATGTACAGAAGGATACATTCAAAATTGCAAACATATTTTTAATTAAAAAAAAAAAAAAAAAACACTCTCTTGTAGCCATCTGGCCTGACCCTGTCACACTGTATATTGGCTTACAAGGCCTGGTGGGGACTTGGACCTGTTCTGGGCACCACCAAAAATTATACAAACCTACTGTCCCTGGTTGATCATGCTACAATTTGAACAAGCATTTCTAGGATATTTAGGATGTGGATCATCCCATGAATGCTGGATCATAGAGCTATCACTTTTTAAATTCTAATGGGAACTTTAACTCTCTTTTACTGATGATCTGTTTCACTCTTTTATGGTTATTTTAGCTGGAATGTGTTTCTTCCTCCTGCTTTAGATAATAGGTCCCTCTTATTAGGTTTCTCTGGGCTGATGGGATTTACTGTAAAATGTAATCTTGTCTAGAGTCCTTCTTGTCTGCCAGTTTTCCCTAAAGAAATTTTATTATTCAGTCTTCAGTCGCGTAACACACTTAACTTAGCTTATTTTCATTTATAGTTTTGTTTGTTTGTTTTAGGAGAGTATTAATGCAGATTCCTCCAGCTGCTTTTTTTTTAATTGGTTGAATCAATGTTTCTATTTGCTGAGTCTAAATTATTTTTTACTACTTTTGCTTCCAGTTTTCAAGATACTTTTGGAAGTTGTTCCCAAAATATTCATTTTAGAAGCTGTTATTTCAGCTTAAACCTTAATCTATATTCTATGTTCTGCACTGTTTATATCTCCTGGAAAGCAGAAAACATAAATCTGTTTTCATCTACCTTGCCTTCGAAGTAAGATATGTTGGTTTACGATGATGGGTACTCATGGATGCTAGGCTGTGGGCAATTCAGCAAGATTCAAAGAAGGATTACATCTTTTAATGGACAACAGGAACATCCATAATTAAAAGTTATTGCTAGCAAACATTTTGAGAGGGATATTAAACCTTATAGCTTGAACCAATCTTTAACTGTTACAGATCAGGATGAGACCTAACATAACAGAGAAGTTATCCCATATCTGCCTACTGCAAGGTTCTTATACCTTCCTCTGAAGCATCTGGTGTAGGCTACTGGACAATGATCTAGATGGACCTTGGGCCTGATCCAGTCTTGAAATTTCTATATTCCTAACTTTTGTTATGACTGAACCATTTCTACAGGGGAGTAAACACAGTTCAAATAGGTATTAAACAAAAGTATAGCTGGTCAAATGAGAGTATCTATATGGAGGGTAAATGTTGCTGTTGTTTTTAGTGCATATTGACCTCAGTCCTGCAAGGCGCTCTGCTGAAGTAAATGAAACTGCAAACAGTTCCTCCTGAATGGATTGCAGGGTTGGGGACGTTATTATTTCTGTATGGTTCTGTATTTCAGTATAACAGTTAAATCATTGTGCAGGGATGTCTTCAGTGAACATATTGTGCAGTCGTAAAAAAACGTTGAAATCCACATAGCAGATTTGGGAGAAAACTTTTGCATTATGAATGGGCAGATCAAAAGGCAAGGCATGTTTTAATTGGTCTGCTTTTGTCCCGATTACTGTGAAGCTTTGTTTAAACCGAGGGAAACATTTGGGGATGCAAAACAAAAATGACAGCTGGAAGTGAGACTTTGCTTTGATCTTCACTGAGCACATGATGATCAGCAAGAATGAAATTACATGGATTTGGGGCCAAGTGAGAATTTCACAAAGAAATAGGCCAGATGAGATGGAGAACCAGGACAAGGCATCACATTGACTCCAGGGAGTGAGAAGTTTGATGTAAGCATAAAGATATATTTTTTACATTTGAAAGTACATACACAGTGGATAAGGGAAACTGGGTTTGGATTACTACTATATTGAATGAGGTTTGGTCATATTATGGGCTAGATTCTGCTCCCACTAGGATTGCCACTGATTTCAACAGGAGCAGTGTAAAGCCAATTTTCAATTTTGCCATTTTGTTTTGACAAAGCTGTTGTGTGGCCTCCATGTTGTTACCCCCTTCTTGTGTACCAGTTGGTGTCCTTTTCGGTCCAAGGCAGGAAACTACAGGGTACTGGAAGTTTGATCTGCCTGGATACTGCTGGCAAGTCTGCCCAGTAACCAGAAAGAGCAGGAAAGAACATGTGATCAGGGTGTAGTCTATATAAGGACTTGTCACACAGAGACTGGTTGCTGTCCATCCCAGTTGCAGCCCAGAGCCTACAGTCCTAGCTGAGACCTCGAGTCAAGACTAGAAGATAGCGGACCTGCTTACCTTTGGTTCCTGATCCTTAGCATTATTGTTCCTGGTTCCTGCATCATTCTTGAGGGTTTCTGAGTTCGAGTGTTCCGGTTCTGCTCCTGTCCTTGAGTGTGGTCCTAGTTCTGTCAAGATCATCAGATACCATGGTGATGTATTAGTTTCCTTGATTCCTTGCACCTATCTGTCCTGTGTTATTTTGGGGTCCCTGGCTTCAAGCCAGACTAGACTTAACAACTGGGTGCTTTTGCTTTGTTATATGTTTACTGTTTTGTGGGGTCCTTGTTAATGAACTTTGTTCTGTTGTACTTTATACGTGCCTCTTTGGTATTAATCACTACCCGGTAATAGATACAGGAGGGGGATGAATCTGTAATGTGGGAGTTTGGGGGTAAATCCTTAGTTCCCTGTTATAATACCCTGCTTAGGGGTTAACAGCAGGCCCTATTTTTGTAGAAGCCGCCTGTTTTCATTTACAATTTTTCTCCTGCCTGTCTGGGATGTTAACATGCTAATGCTACCTGACTCACAAAAAAGGAAAGATCAGAGATTCTGGTTCACGTCTCTCTTTTGTCACAGATAAATGGAGAGAGATACTATGGTGATAATCATTGTAGATCTCATTACACAGGCTATTGGAAAGGATAAAAAAATGTCATAAGAACAGTAGCTCTTTCCCCAGCCCCACGGCTTGGGCGATTAGCTTCTGTGGTGCTGGAGAACACCTGTGGCTTGCCCTTATTTTATTGAGTTTGCTAGTTACACAAGGAACTCTACCACATTTGCATTTTAATTTAAAATCTCAAAACAGTCTACTAAGGTAATGATCTATTAACTGATACAATATTCAGATACAAACCTACCACCTACCCCTCCATTGCCTTGCACCATGTACAAGCATGTGCCCCAGTGTGAAGTAAGTGTAAAATGCTATCAAATTAGAAAAGTGGTATTTTACCCCCCTCCCCACTTTGCACTGGTGTACATAGCTACACAAGGGGCAGGACAATGGTGAATCAGGTCCTCAGAATGCACTGAATGTCGTATAGATCTAGTTTTAAAATTGTGTGCCTCAGTAAGATCTGCTTTTTTGCTTTTGGGTGCTCAGATATGTATCTAAGTACCTCAAACTGGGATTTGGGCACCTAAAGCTAAGACTGCCCCCAGCTACCCCTGCTCCAACGCCCTGGGGACCACTGCTCAGACATTCCCCGAGGCTGCCCCCGAGACCACTGCTCGGATGTTCTCCGGGGCTGCCCCTGAGACCGCTGCTCAGGTGCATTCCACAGCAACCTCCATGACAGAATCCTGGCCTTACTCATCACAGAACTGAGCATGTAAGTGTGTGGGCCTGGATTAACTCATTGAGCCTCTTCCTATTCTTCTTGGGCTACTATGGGAAGTGTGTGTGGCCTCTTAATTGTATTTTATTTCTTGTGTGGGAAACAAAACATGCGTTGCAAGCAGAGACTAGTTCAGACTAGCCCAAAGAGCCAAGGATGCATCCCAAGCACCATCACTATCTTACCTTGTGCAGCTTTGCATTATTTTTTAAATAAATGGGGGTAGGATCTTCCGGTAAAAAAATAATTCACACTTGTAGATGTCTAGTTGTACTACTGAATACTAGTTAGAGTACTGAAAATCAGAGTTTCATCGATCGCATGGCTAATGGCAATAACAGACAAAGCAATTAGCAACCTTTCAGCTCAGTCACCATCTCGGAGGCTATCAGCACTGAATTCTCGCACACTGCATGGGCATCTTCTGACTATGCAGCAATGATGGAAGCTTGGTCATTTAAGTCCTCGGGGATGTGTGATAAAAACTGGATGACTCATTTGAAATCAGTGGCAAAACTCCCACTGACTTCAATGGAACCAGAATTTCACCCTCTAATAATGCAGTCTTTGGGGAAAGTTGGCCACTGTCCATATATAAATCAACCAGCCTGGACAAACTGCATCTAAAGACTTTAAGGAAATAAACAAATTAACTTACTATTGGGGCCCCCAATCCTGATGGGGATCTTTGGGAACTTTTGTAATTGTTACTAGTAATTTATTATTATTGAAATGTCATGTACAACTGGAAAGGTAGCAGAAGATTAGAGAAAACCAAATGTGGTACTGTACCAGCTTTCATAAAAGGAAAAAAGAGTGATCATGCTAATTATAAGTTTTTTTAAAATTTAACCTCTATCCCTGGTAAAACAATGCAAAAAATCTTGAGGGGAAAAATTCACTACATTTCTAGAAAACAATGGAACCATGAGCAATATGTCACATGGTTTTGTGAAGAATAGACCTGACCAACTTGATTGCTTTTTTTAAATACAATTACCAAATTAATGGATGAATGGAAGGAGTAGATGGAATATATTTGGGTTTTAACAAGATATTTCTTAACTTAAATGGATCTGATTCTCCATTTACTCCAAGCAAATGGAGTTACACTAATGTAAAACTGAAGTATGTGAGAGAACAATCAGATTTATTGTATCACAAAAAAGCATACGTAAAATTAATTCAAATCATCTTGGGTACAAATACTCAAGTGGATTGAAATTTGGGCTCATGGACCAAACACAAATGATAATTAAAAGTCTCAAAGTATCAATTTAAGGGCAGAGCCATGCTAGATCTCATCTTATTTAATATTTTTCCTAATAAACTAGAAAGGGGAGTAAACAGCATGTTAATTAAATTCACAGATGATACTAAATGGGAAGGAGATGAGATCAGCTGAGAGGACAGAGAAAATAGGACAACAGGACCTAGAGAAATTAGAAACTTGGGTCAAAAATAAAATAAAAATCACCTTGGAAAAATGCAAGCTAGGACGTCAGGGTAAATTAATCCAAAAGTCAGATTCCATGAGAGGGAGGAGCCTGGAAAGCAGTAATGCTGAAACAGATTTAGGAGGATAAGTAAGCAAATTAATTTGTTCATGTCTGACTATCAGTGACATCATAGAAGAATTTGCGAAAGTCTTCATGATGCATTGCTAAATTAGAGCACTCAGCAGCTGACCTTCCAATGATCTGCTGATCATCCATCTATCTCCTCACTTGTCATCCCCTACTTTAATGACTCACCATTTTTTCTATAATAACTGTCACAAGGGCATTTCTCTTTCAACACCTAATGTGACCAAAGTGCATACATTTGCATCTGTTGATTTCCAACATCAGGGTCTCCTTCTCTCCAATAATATTTCTAACAGAAGCATTCATCTTTTTTTCCATCCAGGAGATACGCAAGAGGCTTCACCAGCATCACTTTTCAAAAGCTTCAGTTTTCTTCTTGTCAGGAACATTAACATCCCAAAATTCACATCCATAAATTGCTATGGAAAAGATTAGACTTTTCACCATTCATAACTTCATACATTCTGAGATGCCACATTTTTTTCACACTTTCTTAAGGGAGGCCACAGTCGTTTTCCAATTTCTTTGGAACAGCCTCCTTGGTTGGATATATATGATCCCAGAACATTAATTTATTCTACTGCCTCTATAGCTTATCTGATTAATTGTGATGCCCATTTGTATTCTGTTTTTCTTAGTCATAACAACGTACATGCATTCTGTTTTCATCACATTCAGGAATAGGAGGATAGAGAACACCAATTAGTCATAAGCTTGTATTGCAATATGGTAGCAGAAAAGGTGAGTGCAATCTGTGGGTGTATGTATTGAGGTGTTGTATCACAGAGCAGGGAAATAACTGCACCTTTCTTCATGTCTCAAGTGTGACGACACCAGAGATATTGCTTTCATTCTCGGGTACCTCCTTTCTAGAAAAGGATTCACAAGTCACAAGGGAGTTCAGAGAATAGCAACAAAACTTATCAGCTAGCTGGAGGGTTTGGTGCATAAGGAATGATTTAATAAGAGTTAAATATGCACCACATGGCTAAGAAAGGACTAAGGAAGAACATGATACAAAAGGTCACAGGATACAAACACCAAGCAAGGAGAAGAATTATTCAGGATGGGGAAAGGAAATATACCTAGGAATTGAATGAATAGGAAAAGGGAAAAAAATAGGTTAAATATCAGGAAAAGCTTTCTGACAGGAAGCGTGAGGACTTTTAGGCTGTAGAATAGTCTCTCAAGAAAAGTGATACAACATCCATTTCTTAGGATACTTAAAATGAGACTGGACTAAACACTTGTAGACATCCAATAGGGGATGATCCTGCTTTTACAGAGGACTGGACTGTGGCCAAGATTTTCAAAACTGACTGGGCATTTTGGGTGCCTAACTTTAGATGCCTTGAAGGGGCCTGATTTTCTGAAAGTGCTGAACATCTAGCCTCTGAAAAACAGGCCCCTGTAGAGTGTTTCAAGTTGTACACCAAAAACTCTTGGTGCTTTCAAAACGTTTGAAAAGCTTGGCTCCATTTCTAACTCCTATGCTTCATGCTACTGATGCCCAATGTATTTTTTTTACTATACTGTGTATAGGCCATGTCAGTGGAGCAGATACAGGACTGACCAGACATGTTGAGCACACCACTCAGGGCTCTCTGAGAAGACAAGTGTATCACTGAGATAGGCGATGATGTAGTGGGCTAGGATGTTACAGAATATCTCATTCACAAAGTGCTAGAATGTTATTGGGGCATTTGTACGACTGAATGGCCTATTACCAAATATTCATAGAGGCCATACCAGGTTTGAAAGGCCATTTTCCACCCATCCCCTGCTTGGATCCACACCAGGTTGTAGGCTCCTCATAGATCAAGCTTGGTAAATACCTGGGCTTACTGTAGATTGTCCAACCATTGTCCAACAGTGGGAGAGGATACCAGTTTCTGATGGTTGCCTGCTTGAGGGCCTGGTGATCCACGCATAATCACAGGGTCCCATCTTTTTTTTTAATGAAAAGAACTGGGGACCTGGCAGGGGAGGTGAAGGGATGGATAAATCCTTTGGCCAGATGCTCCTTGAGATAGGATCGCAGAGCAGATAGCCCTGGCTCCGACATAGCATAGATGAGACCAAAAGGTATTTTGGCCCCAGGCTACAGCTTAATCAGACAATCAGTCACAATGTGGTGGTAATGCATCCACATTCTTCTTCTCAAAGACATCCATGTAGTCATAGACCTTAACAGGAAGAGCAGGAGTCTGTTCAGACAGGGATCATAACAGGGCCACAACCTAGGCCCGAGGGCTCCTTGACAGTGTCCTGGGCTCGGGCCGTAGGGACGCATTTTGAAGCCAGGTTTCATCCGATGGTACATACAGGCAAACTTGCTGACAGAACTCAAAGCGGAAACTGACTTTCCACTCACACCAAAGGACGGTCACAAGCAGCCAGCCAAAAGATGCCAATGTGATGTTCTGTCCCTTTAAATTTTTGAGCCCTTCCCCCTCCCAGTGGAAAGCCTCACTTTCATGTTAGTTTCAGTTTTGCAGCCAGACCAATAAATGTGACCACAGCTGTGTTTCTATCAGTTTCCTCTATGTCTGTGTCGATCGCCTTCTGTGCTGGGTCCAACTATAATATTTGACAACGCAGGATTACTATCCCGTGAGAGTTCAGTGGTCCCTTTGCCTGAACAAGAAGAAGGAAAAATAAGCAAATATTACTGTAAAACAAAGGGGGGAAGTTCATCTAGAGGTACAAGGTGACAGACTGCTTCTTTTTGCTGCTGAGACAGTGTGAACCAGCCAGCTAGAGAGAGGGAATTGACACTTAACAACAGAACAAAGGAATAGACTGCCCCCGGAGTTGTTCAAATAAAGAAGCAGTGAGGGAGAAGCAGCCATCTTTGTTGACCACCTGCAAGCAGGCAGGCAGGCAAACAACTTAGCCTGAACTGAGAGTCTATAGCCTTCAGACAGACCCCAAATACAGCCAAAGGAAGAATTCTGCAGTTTGCAATGTAAGCACATTGCCAGCAGAGGGCAGATAGAGCACAGATAGTACAAAAAAAGAAAAGGAGTACTTGTGGCACCTTGCTCAAATAAATTTGTTGGTCTCTAAGGTGCCACAAGTACTCCTTTTCTTTTTGCGAATACAGACTAACACGGCTGCTACTCTGAAACAGATAGTACAGTAACTAACAAAGAATTTCCTTCTGGTCCAGAAGACGTCCAGGAGGTATGATGTCTAAGGGTATGTCTACACTATGAAATTAGGTCGAATTTATAGAAGTTGGTTTTGTAGAAAGCATTTTTATACAGTCGATTGTGTGTGTCCCCACACAAATGCTCTAAGTGCTTGTAGTCGGTGAAGTGTGTCCACATTACCAAGGCAACCGTCGACTTCCGGAGCGTTGCACTGTGGGTGGCTATCCCACAGTTCCCGCAGTCTCCGCCACCCATTTGAATTCTGCAATTCCAGTGCCTGATGGGGCTAAAACATTGTCGTGAGTGGTTCTGGGTACATATCATCAGGCCCCCGTTCATAGAATCATAGAATATCAGGGTTGGAAGGGACCTCAGGAGGTCATCTAGTCCAACCCCCTGCTCAAAGCAGGACCAATCCCCAACTAAATCATCCCAGCCAGGGCTTTGTCAAGCCTGACCTTAAAAACTTCTAAGGAACGAGATTCCACCACCTCCCTAGGTAACGCATTCCAGTGTTTCACCACACTCCTAGTGAAAAAGTTTTTCCTACTATCCAACCTAAACCTCCCCCACTGCAACAGTTCCCTCCCTCCCTCTGTGAAAGCAAGGGCAGACAATCATTTTCCACCTTTTTTTCTTGAGTTACCTGTGCAGACGCCATACCATGGCAAGCACTGTCTGCTGCCAGCAAGATGTATAAAGATAGATGAAGTGGCTCAAAACAAGAAATAGACCAGATTTGTTTTGTATTCATTTGCTCCTCCCTCCCTCCCATTGTGAAATCAATGGCCTGCTAAATCCAGTTTTGAGTTCTATCCTTGAGGGGGCCATTCAGTTTCTCGCAAAGCCACCCCCTTTGTTGATTTTAATTCCCTGTAAGCCAACCCATCAGGGCAATGGCGGACAATCGTTCCATGCCTTTTTTCTGTGCAGACACCATACCACAGCAAGCATGGAGCCCGCTCAGATCACTTTGGCAATTAGGAGCTGTCATAAATATGAAGGGAAGGGTGAACCCCTTTGGAATCCCTCCTGGCCAGGGGAAAGCTCCTCTCACCTGTAAAGGGTTAAGAAGCTAAAGGTAACCTCGCTGGCACCTGACCAAAATGACCAATGAGGAGACAAGATACTTTCAAAAGCTGGGAGGAGGGAGAGAAACAAGGGGCTGTGTCTGTCTATATGCTGGTCTTTGTCGGGGATAGACCAGGAATGGAGTCTTAGAACTTTTAGTAAGTAATCTAGCTAGGTATGTGTTAGATTATGATTTCTTTAAATGGCTGAGAAAAGAATTGTGCTGAATAGAATAACTATTTCTGTCTGTGTATCTTTTTTGTAACTTAAGGTTTTGCCTAGAAGGGTTCTCTATGTTTTTGAATCTAATTACCCTGTAAGATATCTACCATCCTGATTTTACAGGGGGGATTTCTTCATTTCTATTTACTTCTATTTTTATTAAAAGTCTTCTTGTAAGAAACTGAATGCTTTTTCATTCTTCTCAGATCCAAGGGTCTGGGTCTGTAGTCACCTAGGCAAATTGGTGAGGCTTTTTACCAAACCTTGTCCAGGAAGTGGGGTGCAAGGTTTTGGGAAGTACTTTGGGGGGAAGGACGCGTCCAAACAGCTCTTCCCCAGTAACCAGTATTAGTTTGGTGGTGGTAGCGGCCAGTCCAAGGACAACAGGTGGAATATTTTGTACCTTGGGGAAGTTTTCACCTAAGCTGGTAAAGATAAGCTTAGGAGGTTTTTCATGCAGATCCCCACATCTGTACCCTAGAGTTCAGAGTGGGGGAGGAACCTTGACATGGTGGCATAGTGGTGGGATTAACCTGAAATCATTTTGAGATCCAGTTGAGATTTTTTGAACTAGAAATACAGATTTTAAAAAGGAAATTTTTTTTTCCTTTGGAAAGGAAGTCCAGAAAGCAGCTGAAACTGAAAGCAGCTTGTTTTTTCTCTGCTTTGTGGCCAAGCAGAGACAAAAGGGGATTATCTTTGTGAATTGCAGGTTTTCTTTGCCTGGAGGCAGGGTACTTAACTCCTGCAGGGAAATTCACAGTCTTCCAACCCAGAGGTTTTTTTTTTCTTTTCTTCCTAAAAGTAAATAGGGGGTGTGTGTTCTACCCATTTGCTTTTTCTTTGGGCTGGGTAAGCAGGTTTCCAAGTAGTTGGAGGTTTTTTGCTTTAATTTGGGCCCAGAGCAGAGACAAGGGAATTGTCTTTTTCTGTAGGCTGACAATCACTATCAGAGAATAGGTATTCTATTCCAGCACAGCAAAATTTTACAGCCAAGTTTTGTTTGTTTATTTCTAAACCTCGGGTGTAAAGTTAGTTAAAAACAGAGAGGTTAGAATGACCAAATCCGCAGCTCGACTACAGCTGGAATTAGCCAAATTTCAGGCTGAGGAAAAACAAAGGGAACATGAAAGACAGATAGAACTCATGCGGCTGAAGAAGGAGGAGAAGGAAGAAGAGAGGAAGCATGTGGAGGAGGAGAAGGAAAAAGAGAGGAAGCATGTGGAGGAGGTGGAGAGGATAAAGGCCCGGCAGAATATACCAGCAAACCATAGCAATCCTTCTCCAGCTACCACTTCCCATCCCAGAAAGTTCCCCACCTACAAGGCAGGTGATGATACTGAGGCCTTCTTAGAAAACTTCGAAAGGGCCTGCCTTGGGTACAACATCTCTACTGACCAATACATGGTAGAGCTGAGGCCACAGCTCAGTGGACCCTTAGCTGAGGTGGCAGCTGAAATGCCTAAAGAACACATGAACAAGTATGAACTGTTTAAATCCAAGGCGAGAGTCAGAATGGGGATAACACCCGAGCAGTCTCGTCGGAGGTTCAGAGCCCTAAGGTGGAAACCAGACATGTCATTTACCCGACATGCCTACCACATTGTGAAACATTGGGATGCCTGGATATCAGGAGCAAGTGTTGAATCTCCAGAAAATTTGCCCTTCCTAATGCAAATGGAACAATTCTTAGAGGGTGTTCCTGAGGAAATAGAAAGATACATCCTAGATGGGAAACCCAAAACTGTAATCGAGGCAGGAGAGATTGGAGCCAGATGGGTGGAGGTGGCAGAGAAGAAGAAAACTGGTCGCAGTTGGAGCGGAGACCAGAAGGGAACACCCCAGACCACACCCTATTACCGGGGGCCGCCCAAGACCCCACCTACCTCCCAAAGAACCCTCCAGACCCCTTATTGTCCCGCCACCCCGTTCTCCAGCAACCCTCCTCGCCCCAGTGACCCGTCAGCTGGACGATGTTTTAAATGTAACGAGCTGGGGCATGTAAAGGCCAACTGCCCCAAGAACCCCAACAGATTACAGTTCATTGCACCGGAATCACACCAGAGGTCCACAGGTCCAGATACCTCCCAGATACCCTTGGAGCGGAGGGAAATTGTGAGTGTGGGCGGGAAGAAGGTCACCGCGTGGAGGGACACCGGAGCACAAGTGTCAGCTATCCATGCTTCCTTAGTGGACCCCAATTTAATCAACCCAGAGATCCAAGTGACGATTCAACCCTTCAAGTCCAACTCTTTCAATTTGCATACTGCCAAGTTGCCTGTCCAGTACAAGGGCTGGTCAGGAATGTGGACTTTTGCAGTCTATGATGATTATCCCATCCCCATGCTGTTGGGGGAAGACTTGGCCAATCATGTGAAGCAGGCCAAGAGGGTGGGAACGGTCACCCGCAGCCAGGCTAAACAAGCCGTGAGGCCTAGCTCTGTTCCGGAAACTTCTATCAGGACCCGGTCAGAGGTGATGGACCCGGACCCCAGGGCAACAGCAGTAGTGGATCCAGTCCCAGAGACCCAGACGGAACCAGTCCCAGAACCGGAACCAGCCGAACAACCAACACCAGACCCCGTGTCAGCACTGAATCCAGTACTTGCAACCTCAACACCAGAGGGCCCCACCGAACCTGAACTGGCAGCAGCCGATAACCCTACACAAAAAGGCTCAGCCGGAGCCTGAATCCCAACATAGTGCACCAGCGGAGAGCGGCTCACAGTCAACAGAAACAGCCCCATCCCCTATATTGCTTCCCGAGGGACCAAGCCTAGGTCCCCAATCCAATGAGGAACTGATGTCTCCAGCATCAAGGGAACAGTTCCAGACCGAACAGGAAGCAGATGAAAGCCTCCAGAGAGCTTGTACGGCGGCACGGAGCAACCCACCGCCCCTGAACTCTTCTAATCGATCCAGGTTTGTTGTAGAAAGAGGACTTTTATACAAGGAAACTCTTTCTGGGGGACACCAGGAAGACTGGCATCCTCAGAGACAGTTGGTAGTTCCAACTAAATACCGGGCCAAGCTCTTGAGCTTAGCCCATGATCACCCTAGTGGCCATGCTGGGGTGAACAGGACCAAAGACCGTTTGGGGGGGGTCATTCCACTGGGAGGGAATGGGCAAGGATGTTTCTACCTATGTCCAGTCTTGTGGGGTGTGCCAAAGAGTGGGAAAACCCCAAGACCAGGTCAAAGCCCCTCTCCAGCCACTCCCCATCATTGAAGTTCCATTTCAGCGAGTAGCTGTGGATATTCTGGGTCCTTTTCCAAAAAAGACACCCAGAGGAAAGCAGTACATACTGACTTTCATGGATTTTGCCACCCAATGGCCGGAAGCAGTAGCTCTAAGCAACACCAGGGCTAAAAGTGTGTGCCAGGCACTAGCAGACATTTTTGCCAGGGTAGGTTGGCCCTCCGACATCCTCACAGATGCAGGGACTAATTTCCTGGCAGGAACTATGGAAAACCTTTGGGAAGCTCATGGGGTAAATCACTTGGTTGCCACTCCTTACCACCAGCAAACAAATGGCATGGTGGAGAAGTTTAATGGAACTTTGGGGGCCATGATACGTAAATTCGTAAATGAGCACTCCAATGATTGGGACCTAGTGTTGCAGCAGTTGCTCTTTGCCTACAGAGCTGTACCACATCCCAGTTTAGGGTTTTCCCCATTTGAACTTGTATATGGCCGTGAGGTTAAGGGGCCATTGCAGTTGGTGAAGCAGCAATGGGAGGGATTTACACCTTCTCCAGGAACTAACATTCTGGACTTTGTAACCAACCTACAAAACACCCTCCGAACCTCTTTAGCCCTTGCTAGAGAAAACTTACAGGATGCTCAAAAAGAGCAAAAAGCCTGGTATGATAAACATGCCAGAGAGCGTTCCTTCAAAGTAGGAGACCAGGTCATGGTCTTAAGGGCGCTCCAGGCCCATAAAATGGAAGCATCATGGGAAGGGCCATTCACGGTCCAGGAGCGCCTGGGAGCTGTTAATTATCTCATAGCATTCCCCACCTCCAACCAAAAGCCTAAAGTGTACCATATTAATTCTCTAAAGCCCTTTTATTCCAGAGAATTAAAGGTTTGTCAGTTTAAAGCCCAGGGAGGAGACGACGCTGAGTGGCCCGAAGGTGTCTACTACGAAGGGAAATGTGGTGGTGATGTGGAAGAGGTGAACCTCTCCATGACCCTTGGGCGTATGCAGCGACAGCAGATCCAGGAGCTGTGCACTAGCTACGCGCCGACGTTCTCAGCCACCCCAGGTCTGACTGAACGGGCATACCACTCCATTGACACAGGTAATGCTCACCCAATTAGGGTCCACCCTTACCGGGTGTCTTCTCAAGCTAAAACTGCTATAGAACGGGAGATCCAGGATATGTTACAGATGGGTGTAATCCGCCCCTCTGAAAGTGCATGGGCATCTCCAGTGGTTCTAGTTCCCAAACCAGATGGGGAAATACGTTTTTGCGTGGACTACCGTAAGCTAAATGCTGTAACTCGCCCAGACATCTAGCCAATGCCACGCACAGATGAACTATTAGAGAAACTGGGACGGGCCCAGTTCATCTCTACCTTGGACTTAACCAAGGGGTACTGGCAGGTACCGCTAGATGAATCTGCCAAGGAAAGGTCAGCCTTCATCACACATCTCGGGCTGTATGAATTTAATGTACTCCCTTTTGGGCTGCGAAATGCACCCGTCACTTTCCAAAGACTTGTAGATGGTCTCCTAGCGGGATTAGGAGAATATGCAGTCGCCTACCTTGACAATGTGGCCATATTTTCGGATTCCTGGGCAGACCACCTGGAACATCTACAAAAAGTCCTTGAGCGCATAAGGGAGGCAGGACTAACTGTTAAGGCTAAGAAGTGTCAAATAGGCCTAAACAGAGTGACTTACCTTGGACACCAGGTGGGTCAAGGAACTATCAGCCCCCTACAGGCCAAAGTGGATGCTATCCAAAAGTGGCCTGTCCCAAAGTCAAAGAAACAGGTTCAATCCTTCTTAGGCTTGGCCGGTTATTACAGACGATTTGTACTGCACTACAGCCAAATCGCTGCCCCACTGACAGACCTAACCAAAAAGAAACAGCCAAATGCTGTTCAGTGGACCGGAAAGTGTCAGAAGGCCTTTAACAAGCTTAAAGCGACACTCATGTCTGACCCTCTACTAAGGGCCCCAGACTTTGACAAACCGTTCCTAGTAACCACAGATGCATCCAAGCGTGGTGTGGGAGCAGTTTTAATGCAGAAAGGACCTGATCAAGAATTCCACCCTGTAGTGTTTCTCAGCAAAAAACTGTCTGAGAGGGAAAGCAACTGGTCAGTCACTGAAAAAGAATGTTACGCCATTGTCTACGCTCTGGAAAAGCTACGCCCATATGTTTGGGGACGGCGTTTCCACCTGCAAACCGACCATGCTGCACTGAAGTGGCTTCACACCGTCAAGGAAACTAACAAGAAACTTGTTCGGTGGAGTTTAGCTCTCCAAGATTTTGATTTCGACATCCAACACATCTCAGGAGCTTCTAACAAAGTGGCTGATGCACTCTCCCGTGAAAGTTTCCCAGAATCAACTGGTTAAAATTGTCCTTGAGATGTGGAAAATATTGTTAGTCTTTATGTACTTGGTAGTATATTTAGAGATGCATGTGTCTTATTAACTCTGTTTTTCCTAGAGCTCCAGGAAGAAATCCCAGCCAGTGTTTCACCCTAGCTGAGATTTGGGGGGCGTGTCATAAATATGAAGGGAAGGGTGAACCCCTTTGGAATCCCTCCTGGCCAGGGGAAAGCTCCTCTCACCTGTAAAGGGTTAAGAAGCTAAAGGTAACCTCGCTGGCACCTGACCAAAATGACCAATGAGGAGACAAGATACTTTCAAAAGCTGGGAGGAGGGAGAGAAACAAGGGGCTGTGTCTGTCTATATGCTGGTCTTTGTCGGGGATAGACCAGGAATGGAGTCTTAGAACTTTTAGTAAGTAATCTAGCTAGGTATGTGTTAGATTATGATTTCTTTAAATGGCTGAGAAAAGAATTGTGCTGAATAGAATAACTATTTCTGTCTGTGTATCTTTTTTGTAACTTAAGGTTTTGCCTAGAAGGGTTCTCTATGTTTTTGAACCTAATTACCCTGTAAGATATCTACCATCCTGATTTTACAGGGGGGATTTCTTCATTTCTATTTACTTCTATTTTTATTAAAAGTCTTCTTGTAAGAAACTGAATGCTTTTTCATTGTTCTCAGATCCAAGGGTTTGGGTCTGTGGTCACCTATGCAAATTGGTGAGGCTTTTTATCCAACATTTCCCAGGAAAGGGGGGGTGCAAGTGTTGGGAGGATTGTTCATTGTTCTTAAGATCCAAGGGTCTGGGTCTGTAGTCACCTAGGCAAATTGGTGAGGCTTTTTACCAAACCTTGTCCAGGAAGTGGGGTGCAAGGTTTTGGGAAGTACTTTGGGGGGAAGGACGTGTCCAAACAGCTCTTCCCCAGTAACCAGTATTAGTTAGGTGGTGGTAGCGGCCAGTCCAAGGACAACGGGTGGAATATTTTGTACCTTGGGGAAGTTTTGACCTAAGCTGGTAAAGATAAGTTTAGGAGGTTTTTCATGCAGGTCCCCACATCTGTACCCTAGAGTTCAGAGTGGGGGAGGAACCTTGACAGGAGCACATTAAACACCACACGCATTATCCAGCAGTATATGCAGCACCAGAACCTGGCAAAGCGATACCAGGCGAGTAGGTGACGTCAGCGTGGTGACAAGAGTGATGAGGACATGGACACAGACTTATCTCAAAGCATGGGCTCTGGCAATGTGGGCATCGTGGTGCTAATGGGGCAGGCTCATGAGATAGAACGCCGATTCTGGGCCCGGGAAACAAGCGCAGACTGGTGGGACTGCATAGTGTTGCAGGTCTGGGATGATTCCCAGTGGCTGCGAAACTTTTGCATGCATAAGGGCACTTTCATGGAACTTTGTGACTTGCTTTCCGCTGCCTTGAGGCGCAAGAATACCAAGATGAGAGCAGCCCTCACAGTTGAGAAGCAAGTGGCAATAGCCCTGTGGAAACTTGCAACGCCAGACAGCTACTGCTCAGTCAGTAATCAATTTGGAGTGGGCAAATCTGCTGTGGGGGCTGCTGTGATGCAAGTAGCCAACGCAATCAAAGATCTGCTGATATCAAGGGTAGTGACCCTGGGAAACATGCAGGTCATAGTGGATGGCTTTGCTGCAATGGGATTCCCTAACTGTGGTGGGGCCATAGATGGAACCCATATCCCTATCTTGGCACCGGAGCACCAAGCTGGCGATTACATAAACCGCAAGGGGTACTTTTCGATAGTGCTGCAAGCACTGGTGGATCACAAGGGACGTTTCACCAACATCAACGTGGGATGCCCAGGAAAGGTACATGACTCTCGCACCTTCAGGAACTCTGGTCTGTTTCAAAAGCTACAGGAAGGGACTTTATTCCCAGACCAGAAGATAACCGTTGGGGATGTTGAAATGCCTATAGTTATCCTTGGGGACCCAGCCTACCCCTTAATGCCATGGCTCATGAAGCCATACACAGGCAGCCTGGACAGTAGTCAGGAGCTGTTCAACTACAGGCTGAGCAAGTGCAGAATGGTGGTAGAATGTGCATTTGGATGTTTAAAAGTGCGCTGGTGCAGTTTACTGTCTCGGTACGACTTCAGCAAAACCAATATTCCCAATATTTCTGCTTGCTGTGTGCTCCACAGTATCTGTGAGAGTAAGGGGGAGACGCTTATGGCAGGGTGGGAAGTTGAGGCAAATCGCCTGGCTGCTGGTTATGCACAGCCAGACACCAGGGTGGTTATAAGAGCACAGGAGGGCGCGGTGCACATCAGAGAAGCTTTGAAAACCAGTTTCATGACTGGCCAGGCTATGGTGTGAAAGTTCTGTTTGTTTCTCCTTGATGAAACCCCCCACCCCTTGGTTCACTCTACTTCCCTGTAAGCTAGCCACCCTCCCATCGATCACCGCTTGCAGAGGCAATAAAGTCATTGTTGCTTCATATTCGTGCATTCTTTATTAATTCATCACACAAATAGGGGGATAACTACCAAGGTAGCTCAGGAGGGGTGGTGGAGGAGAGAAGCACCAGGACAGGTGGTGGAGCGGGAATGACAAGGCCACACAGCACTTCAAAAGTTTAAAACTTTAAAACTTATTGAATGCCAGCCTTCTGTTGCTTGGGCAATCCTCTGGGGTGGAGTGGCTGGGTGGCTGGAGGCCCCCCCACCGCGTTCTTGGGCGTCTGGGTGAGGAGGCTATGGAACCTGGGGAGGAGGGCAGTTGGTTATACAGAGGCTGTAGCAGCGGTCTGTGCTCCTGCTGCCTTTCCTGCAGCTTAACCATACGCTGGAGCATTTTAGTTTGATCCTCCAGGAGCCTCAGCATTGAATCCTGCCTCCTCTCATCATGCTGCTACCACCTTTCAGCTTCAGCCCTCTCTTCCGCCCGCCACTTACTCTCTTCAGCCCGCCAGCTCTCCTCCCAGTCATTTTGTGCTTTCCTGCACTCTGACATTGTCTGCCTCCACACATTCGTCTGTGCTCTGTCAGTGCGGGAGGACAGCATGAGCTCAGAGAACATTTCATCGCGAGTGCGTTTTTTTCTCCTTCTAATCTTCGCTAGCCTCTGAGAAGGAGAAGATCCTGTGATCCTTGAAACACATGCAGCTGGAGAATAAAAAAAGGGACAGTGGTATTTAAAAAGACACATTTTATAGAACAGTGGGTACACTCTTTCACGGTAAACCTTGCTGTTAACATTACATACATAGCACATGTGCTTTCATTCCAAGGTCGCATTTTGCCTCCCCCCAGCGCGTGGCTAGCCCTTTCCCCCTCCCCATGGCTAACAGCGGGGAACATTTCTGTTCAGCCATAGGCAAACAGCCCAGCAGGAATGGGCACCTTTGAATGTCCCCTTAAAAAAAGCACCCTATTTCAACCAGGTGACCATGAATGATATCACTCTCCTGAGGATAACACAGAGAGATAAAGAATGGATGTTGTTTGAATGCCAGCAAACATACACTGCAATGCTTTGTTCTACAATGATTCCTGAGTACATGCTACTGGCCTGGAGTGGTAAAGTGTCCTACCATGGTGGATGGAATAAGGCTGCCCTCCCCAGAAACCTTTTGCAAAGGCTTTGGCAGTATATCCAGGAGAGCCAGGAATGCCAGGGCAAATTAATCATTAAACATGCTTGCTTTTAAACCATGTATAGTATTTTAAAAGGTACACTCACCGGAGGTCCCTTCTCCACCTGGCGGGTCCTGGAGGCAGCCTTGGGTGGGTTCTGGGGGTACTGGCTCCAGGTCCAGGGTGAGAAACAGTTCCTGGCTGTCAGGAAAACCAGTTTCTCTGCTTGCTTGCTGTGAGCTATCTTCCTCATCCCCAAAACCTGCTTCCGTGTTGCCTCCATCTCCATTGAAGGAGTCAAACAACACGGCTGGGGTAGTGGTGGCTGAAACTCCTAAAATGGCATGCAGCTCATCATAGAAACAGCATGTTTGGGGCTCTGAGCCATGTATTAGATCCTAAAGGGACTGAATGGAGCTCAATGCTATTTGGATGACATCCTTGCATAGAAAAGGATCAAGAGGATCATCTTCAAAATTTGGATACTGTCTTGCAATGTTTCGAAAACCCTGTACTGAGTGTACTTCAAGATAAATGTGAGTTTTTCAAACCTTCAGTTAAATACCTTGAACATGTAATTGATGCCACAGGCTAAAGGAAATTGCAGAGGAAGAGAAGGTGATTCTTGAAGCACCACCGCTGAAGAACATGTCACAATTATGTTTATTCTTTATGCTTAACTACTATGGTAAACTTGTGCCTACAGTATTTGGACCTTTACATGAACGATTACAAGCAAAGAAAAAATGGAAATGGACTAAAGACTGTGAGTGTACATTTAAGAAAGCAAAGAAATTGTTGATATCAGCCAAAGTTCTTACACATTTTGATGCTTTGCTACCATTGCAACTGGCTTGTGATGCTTCACCTATGGAGTTGTCACATCTGCCATAATGACATGGAGAAACCAATTGCCTTCACTTCTCAAACACTTACTACATCTGAGAAGAATTATGCACAAATAGAGTGAGACACTCTCAGCATTATCTTTAAAAAAAAAAAGGAGTACTTGTGGCACCTTAGAGACTAACCAATTTATTAGAGCATAAGCTTTCGTGAGCTACAGCTCACTTCCTCAGATGCATATCGTGGAAACTGCAGCAGGCTTTATATATACACAGAGAATATGAAACAATACCTCCTCCCACCCCACTGTCCTGCTGGTAATAGCTTATCTAAAGTGATCATCAGGTGGGCCATTTCCAGCACAAATCCAGGTTTTCTCACCCTCCACCCCCCCACACAAATTCACTCTCCTGCTGGTGATAGCCCATCCAAAGTGACAACTCTTTACACAATGTGCATGACAATGAAGTTGGGCTATTTCCTGCACAAATCCAGGTTTTCTCACATCCCCCCACCCCCATACACACACAAACTCACTCTCCTGCTGGTAATAGCTCATCCAAACTGACCACTCTTCAAGTTTAAATCCAAGTTAAACCAGAACATCTGGGGGGGGGAGGGTAGGGAAAAACAAGAGGAAACAGGCTACCTTGCATAATGACTTAGCCACTCCCAGTCTCTATTTAAGCCTAAATTAATAGTATCCAATTTGCAAATGAATTCCAATTCAGCAGTTTCTCGCTGGAGTCTGGATTTGAAGTTTTTTTGTTTTAAGATAGCGACCTTCATGTCTGTGATTGCGTGACCAGAGAGATTGAAGTGTTCTCCGACTGGTTTATGAATGTTATAATTCTTGACATCTGATTTGTGTCCATTTATTCTTTTACGCAGAGACTGTCCAGTTTGACCAATGTACATGGCAGAGGGGCATTGCTGGCACATGATGGCATATATCACATTGGTGGATGTGCAGGTGAACGAGCCTCTGATAGTGTGGCTGATGTTATTAGGCCCTGTGATGGTGTCCCCTGAATAGATATGTGGGCACAACTGGCAACGGGCTTTGTTGCAAGGATAAGTTCCTGGGTTAGTGGTTCTGTTGTGTGGTATGTGGTTGTTGGTGAGTATTTGCTTCAGGTTGCAGGGCTGTCTGTAGGCAAGGACTGGCCTGTCTCCCAAGATTTGTGAGAGTGTTGGGTCATCCTTTAGGATAGGTTGTAGATCCTTAATAATGCGTTGGAGGGGTTTTAGTTGGGGGCTGAAGGTGACGGCTAGTGGCGTTCTGTTATTTTCTTTGTTAGGCCTGTCCTGTAGTAGGTAACTTCTGGGAACTCTTCTGGCTCTATCAATCTGTTTCTTTACTTCTGCAGGTGGGTATTGTAGTTGTAAGAAAGCTTGACAGAGATCTTGTAGGTGTTTGTCTCTGTCTGAGGGGTTGGAGCAAATGCGGTTGTATCGCAGAGCTTGGCTGTAGACGATGGATCGTGTGGTGTGGTCAGGATGAAAGCTGGAGGCATGCAGGTAGGAATAGCGGTCAGTAGGTTTCCGGTATAGGGTGGTGTTTATGTGACCATTGTTTATTAGCACTGTAGTGTCCAGGAAGTGGATCTCTTGTGTGGACTGGACCAGGCTGAGGTTGGTGGTGGGATGGAAATTGTTGAAATCATGGTGGAATTCCTCAAGGGCTTCTTTTCCATGGGTCCAGATGATGAAGATGTCATCAATATAGCGCAAGTAGAGTAGGGGCTTTAGGGGATGAGAGCTGAGGAAGCGTTGTTCTAAATCAGCCATAAAAATGTTGGCATACTGTGGGGCCATGCGGGTACCCATAGCAGTGCCGCTGATCTGAAGGTATACATTGTTCCCAAATGTGAAGTAGTTATGGGTAAGGACAAAGTCACAAAGTTCAGCTACCAGGTTAGCCGTGACATTATCGGGGATAGTGTTCTTGACGGCTTGTAGTCCATCTTTGTGTGGAATGTTGGTGTAGAGGGCTTCTACATCCATAGTGGCCAGGATGGTGTTATCAGGAAGATCACCGATGGATTGAAGTTTCCTCAGGAAGTCAGTGGTGTCTCAAAGGTAGCTGGGAGTGCTGGTAGCGTGAGGAGGGAGTCTACATAGCCAGACAATCCTGCTGTCAGGGTGCCAATGCCTGAGATGATGGGGCGCCCAGGATTTCCAGGTTTATGGATCTTGGGTAGTAGATAGAATATCCCAGGTCGGGGTTCCAGGGGTGTGTCTGTGCGGATTTGATCTTGTGCTTTTTCAGGAAGTTTCTTGAGCAAATGCTGAAGTTGCTTTTGGTAACTCTCAGTGGGATCAGAGGGTAATGGCTTGTAGAAACTCGTGTTGGAGAGCTGCCGAGCAGCCTCTTGTTCATATTCCGACCTATTCATGATGACAACAGCACCTCCTTTATCAGCCTTTTTGATTATGATGTCAGAGTTGTTTCTGAGGCTGTGGATGGCATTGCGTTCCGCATGGCTGAGGTTATGGGGCAAGTGATGCTGCTTTTCCACAATTTCAGCCCGTGCACGTCGGCGGAAGCACTCTATGTAGAAGTCCAGTCTGCTGTTTCGACCTTCCGGAGGAGTCCACCTAGAATCCCTCTTTCTGTAGTGTTGGTAGGGAGAACTCTGTGGATTAGTATGCTGTTCAGAGGTATTTTGGAAATATTCCTTGAGTCGGAGACGTCGAAAATAGGATTCTAGGTCACCACAGAACTGTATCATGTTCGTGGGGGTGGAGGGGCAGAAGGAGAGGCCCCGAGATAGAACAGCTGCTTCTGCTGGGCTGAGAGTATAGTTGGATAGGTTAACAATATTGCTAGGTGGGTTGAGGGAACCATTGCTGTGGCCCCTTGTAGCATGTAGTAGTTTAGAAAGTTTAGTGTCCTTTTTCTTTTGTAGAGAAGCAAAGTGTGCGTTGTAAATGGCTTGTCTAGTTTTAATAAAATCCAGCCACGAGGAAGTTTGTGTGGAAGGTTGGTTTTTTATGAGAGTATCCAGTTTTGAGAGCTCATTCTTAATCTTTCCCTGTTTGCTGTAGAGGATGTTGATCAGGTGATTCCGCAGTTTCTTTGAGAGCGTGTGGCACAAGCTGTCAGCATAGTCTGTGTGGTATGTAGATTGTAATGGATTTTTTACCTTCAGTCCTTTTGGTACGATGTCCATCTGTTTGCGTTTGGAAAGGAAGATGATGTCTGTCTGTATCTGTACAAGTTTTTTCATGCAGTTGATAGATTTCCACTCCATACGGCTAAATGCAGTGCCTTGCATAATGACAGGTTTCAGAGTAACAGCCGTGTTAGTCTGTATGCTCAAAAAGAAAAGGAGTACTTGTGGCACCTTAGAGACTAACCAATTTATTAGAGCATAAGCTTTCGTGAGCTACAGCTCACTTCCTCAGATGCATATCGTGGAAACTGCAGCAGGCTTTATATATACACAGAGAATATGAAACAATACCTCCTCCCACCCCACTGTCCTGCTGGTAATAGCTTATCTAAAGTGATCATCAGGTGGGCCATTTCCAGCACAAATCCAGGTTTTCTCACCCTCCACCCCCCCACACAAATTCACTCTCCTGCTGGTGATAGCCCATCCAAAGTGACAACTCTTTACACAATGTGCATGACAATGAAGTTGGGCTATTTCCTGCACAAATCCAGGTTTTCTCACATCCCCCCACCCCCATACACACACAAACTCACTCTCCTGCTGGTAATAGCTCATCCAAACTGACCACTCTTCAAGTTTAAATCCAAGTTAAACCAGAACATCTGGGGGGGGGGGTAGGGAAAAACAAGAGGAAACAGGCTACCTTGCATAATGACTTAGCCACTCCCAGTCTCTATTTAAGCCTAAATTAATAGTAAAACCTAGCATTATCTTTGGAATTCGGAAGTTCCATATCTATCTGTATGATAGACATTTTGCTTGCTGACGGATCATCACCCACTACTTTCAATTTTTGGACCAAAACATGCAATCCTGTCATTAGCTGCTGCTCATATGCAATAACAGGCATTGCTACTTTCAGCTCATTCCTTGACTATTCAGAATAGGAACAGCAGGAACATTGGTCGAGGAAACCCCTAAATTTTTGGCAGTCTCTATTGAAAGGCTCCAGAAAGGGGACTGTCAGACCAGAGTCCAGATGCACAGTCACAGCCCATGTCTACAGCGCTGTGTTTCTCATCCCACAACTGGGCAGCCTGCTCTGACAGTATCTGGCTCTTGGTGGTGTACTGCACCAGTTGGGCCCATAGTGCAGAATTTTCATTGAGTAGCTGGAAGGTCTGCACTCATAGACCTCGTACTCAGACAAAAGCTGTACCACTTGTGTCCAAAACATAGGAAATTCCTCCTGGGGGAGCTGTCAACCCGTTCAGGTATGTCCAGTGCCCTTTGGGACATGCTGGATAGGGGGTGACCCACTGCTTTCAGGTCCACAGGGCCAGCCTTCTCCATGGGGTGAGGTGGTCCAGGCAAACTGTCAGGATCCTGAGCAGAGGTAGGCAGGACTAGTGGCAGGAGCTTGGGAGCCAGGAACTGAAGCCAGGAGGTAGAGCCAGTTTCAGAGTCAAAAATCAAGCTGAGGGTCAAAGCTGGGGACAAAGTCAGGAATCAGAGCAAGGGTCCATACCAGGTATAAGGGTCTGTGCTGGCATTCTGGGGGTCAATTAGGAATCAGAATCCAAGTGAGAGCAGAGATCAATACTGGGAGTTCAGAAGCAGCATAGTCATGGCAGCTAACTAGAGATCCACATTGTCACCCGGACACTTCCTGCTAGCCCCATGTGTTTATATAGAATTAAGGAGCCAATCGGGGATCACTAAGACAACTGGCAGTCAGAGCACTCGAGGCGGAACTGCCTGTGGCATGTAATCTCTGAAGATAGTGAGTCACAGGGAGTAACCAGCTTATAGCTGCTATGGGGTGTGGAGATGTGGGTTGCCTGTTAGCCCTCCCTCTGGGTGTTGGGTTCAAGTCCTGCCAATCCTCCTCCAGAGCATCTGAATGAGTTCAGAAGAAATCTGTTAAAAAGAGATTAAAGAGTTTAAAAATACATAGCAGGAAGATGGGACTGAGATAAACCTAAAACTGGCAAAGTATATTTGAAAGGATAGATGTGTCTTGTTCCTAAAATGCTTTACATTATTTTGAAAGAGCACTCATTTTTCCTCACAATATAAATACACAGACAGAAATTCTTATTTCTCATCTGTTTCAGTGAATCCAGTAAGCCTTCACCAGCCATTTTCTAACTGGAAACATTTCTGTGCTTTCCCACTTTCCCTTTCATAGATGAATTTTAATAAGTTTCTTTTTCCTTTGTTCAGTAATTCATCCTGATTGCTCCCAGTTTTATTGCAGTTTTGCCTTTGTTTTCATTTTCTTGTTCCCTCCATTCTTGTTCTCTGTAGATTTTTATTTTACTTGCAGAAAGTGATAACTACTGCACGTATATTTAGAATATGTGAGGGTGTATGTAGATACAGATATTAATAGATATAGAGCACCGCACCACTCTTATCACTGTTCCAATATTATAATGTTTACATTCCCGTATGTCATGCTACATTGTCCTACCATCACTAACTTCAAGTGGCGATTTTCACACAGTTCATTTAAACCTGAAATATAAATACCCACTATTTCCATTTTATCAGATAACATTTGTAGGCTCACAGATGTGATACAAAAGACTATGTGATCAAACAACCTCAAACTAATGTGATTGAAGTTTAGGTGAAAAGAGCAGAAGCAAGTAAAATATCATACAAAACCTTTTTTATCATATTTGCACAATGGACAGAGACTTTAGCAAAACAGCCTAGGGAAAAAAGCTAAAAGCATGTACTGCTAAGCAGAGAGAATTCATGTTCATTTTCACTGTGCGGTATTTGTCTTGATCAGATCATCTTATTGCCAAGGAAAACCAACCTACTCATTCATACCATGCATTTTTATAAAGCTATAGCCTAGTAAATCACAAAATTTTAATGCTTTGTTCAGTGAAATTATTAGTGCCTATAAAACAAGTCTGTGTCTTGTTTTTTAAAAATGTCATTTTGCTTTTAGAAAATGACACACACCGAGGATAAAGAGGAAATGCCATTCCCGGTTACAAATATTTTAAAAATATAGCTGTACAAACTGACACAAACCAGAATTTAGCATAAGTTAAACAAAAAGGGAATAAATCCCTCTTCCCACTTCATTATAAATCAAATTCCCTACGCCAGATTCTGCGTTCCACTCTGGTCCTTTTACTCTGCTTCAGTGGCATAAAGGGGTTTTAGAGAAGGCAGAACCAGCCCCTGGGGAACACCACCAAGGTCAGGGGTTTCCCGGGTGAAGCAGAGCTGACAAAAGGAGTTCTATTCCACTTACCACTCGGGTTGCTTTAAAGTGTTGCTGTGCCCACTTGTAGCTGTAGCAAAGGGGACTAAATTACTTACAACACATTGGATCTGCTGCAAGGCAACAAGGCAAGGCAAGGCAAATTAGGGAAGGGAGTTTGGTCAGAACAAAATGCACTCTAGCTATACTTGACTGATAGAACACCCCCGCAAGCCAAGCATAGATTAGAACAGCCTTGACACTGCTCTCACTCTACCCCAAGGACCAGATAGGTCCCCAGATGGCCCCGGAATATGGAGAGACAGAAAAGCCACTTTTGCCCCCAAATTGCATTCCTGTACTGAGCAGAGATTGGGAAGCATGGATATTCTCATCTCTTTAAATGAGGGAATCAGATTTTGCCAAGTGCGATCTTGCATTTACCTCAAGAAGCAAATTCCCATTTACTACTCTGATAAAAATAAGGGTCCCTCTTTATTCCTAAGGAGCCAGTCGCTACATAAAGCAGGTTGTAATTTCCCCCAGACAGCGAGTCGCATGTATTTTCTCTCTTAAAATATAAAAACTGGTACATAAAATGGATCAATTTTTCTCCTTAAAAGCCAGATCATTGTATTAGATTTGCACCACAAATCTGCCTTATGGCATAAAGCACAACAACATTTAATTTTTCATCCAACCAGCAGTTTTGTTCACATAAAGAAAAGGAAGTGCACTATGACTTCCTCCACCTGTGTTGGCAGAACCACATCAGCTTGTGTGTCAAGGATTCATGTGGTGTATGTAGGTATGAGACAGCAGAGCCTAGTGGCTAGAGCATCGGACAGGATTCAGAGGTTCAATTCCAGGCTAGGTGATCGTGGGCAAGCCACTTCCTTCCTGTTTTCCCCTGTTGCCCAGGTTCCCCATCTCTAAAATGAAGATAACGATACTGACCTCCTTTGTAAAGCACTTTGAACGCTAAAGATGAAAAGTGCTATACAAGAGCTAGGTATTATTATTATTATGTTTTTGATATCTGCATACTTCACCATTAAATTTCTAAGATTTCAGGCCAGGTGAAGAGATGGCAGCCATTTTGTTCTTAGAGTTATTGCAGCTTGTCACACAGATGACAAATCTCTCATGAAGACTTGGGTGGGGGAAAGAAAGTTTGGTTGCTGTTTTTCTTAATCTAAAAAATAAATGTTATTTTAGATTGAGAGCATGTCTTGTTCTTCATGTACAGAAAATACAACTGCTCAGACGCAAAGTCAGCCTGCTAAACCCAAATTGTAGTACACTTTATGATGGCACCCGGATGAAATAGTTATTTCTGAGTAATACACAGTGCAGTTTACAGGTCAGCATATGACCTCCTCATAAATACATGTAGCTGACATCAGTGTTCCAAGAACAATTCTAATAGATGAATGAGACAGGAAGAATCAATGATGACACTGGTTGCACTGCATGTGTCTAGCTATAATACTGTGACTGTGCAAAGCCATTATTAGCACATACTCCCAGCATGATTCATGAAACAATGAGCCTTCAGCTGTAACCAGAATCTTATTAATACACATCATTAGAAGACTGCTAGCAGCTTACCAAGTAAACAGCAGCTGGACATTGATAACAAGCACCATAGCAAGGAAGACAACATAAAATTGATCTTTGGGGTAAATCAAGAGGCTCCATTGACAGCAATGTGGAAAACCAGCAAAACACTAGAGATTTTATGGGTTTTGTCCTGAATTTATCATTGGTTTCCAGGAAAAGCAGATCTCACATGCATAAAAAAAAACCCTTCACTTTTTCATGCAAAGAAAAACTGCTTGTCTCCAAAATGGCCATGAAATTCTTTGCAAAAAAAGGCAATATTTTTCCCTGAGGCAAATCCTCTCAAAAAGCTCAGCTTTACAAAGGAAAAGAGAGTTGCTTTGAGCAGATCTTGTTCAGGTGTTTACACTGCCTGGAGGTGCCCCCTACCGTGTGCATCAGGGGTAGTCAGTCTACCAGGTATTTATAGATTCATGCATCACCCTCAAAAAGAGAGGTGACTAAAGAAGATGACAAAATTCAGAAGCAGAAAGAGAGGCATCAATCATCAGAACAGGGGAGGTGGAGAGCACTGTTTTCAGAAATAGTTTCTTTTGTGTAAGAATTTCTTCAATAAGAGCAGTAATAATTCCATTCTCCATTCTTACCACTAAAGCTATTTATTCTCCACTATGACGTATTGGATATTTATTTAAACCACCCTGGTTTTCATCTTCGAAGTGCTGCTCCTCCCCCAAGATATGGATTAAGCTTTCTCCTTTCTCTGTCTGGAACCTGCTAACACCAATATTTGGAGCGCCTTCTTCACTCTCCTTACATGCATTGGGACCAGGGCCCTTTTCTGGCACCTGGTGCCTCCACCCAACACGACAACTCAGTGTGGCATATACACAGTGGTTCTGTCTCTTGACAAAATCTATACAACTACTGGCTGGCAAGAAGCGTGCAGTATAGTACACAGGGGACAATAAATGAAACAAATCCCAGCCAAGGAATAACACACCAAAAATAATAGCAAATAATACAAAGGGGACTTTACTGGGAACAAGAAAATAGAATCTGGAGAAGGAAAGGATTATGATTAACTAATACTGTAAAAACATTAATACATAAACCAACTCCCCACCTCCCGACATTAACAACTCCTCCAAACCCCAGTTCCTTCCCTGGCACGCTCCTGAGGCAGATGGTATGCTGAGGTTGAATGTTCTGGGATGGAGTGTCGCAGCACTGTGGCATTGGCCAGCTTGAACAAAGGCCCCTTACTTTATCCTCCCCTCCCCTCCCCCTTTATCCTGTCCCACCCCGGGTGGGGGAGGGTTCTCTCCTGACTCCAACCAGGGTTGCTGCTCTCAGGTCTGGAACCCACCTGGGTCTCAGCCGGCTCTTAGTAGCTGGAGCCAGGTTAGATCTTTCGGTGTCACTGCTGGATGCTGGTCTCTGCAGCGCTGGAACTGAGTGAGCCACGCAACTAGATGGGACAGCAGGGCAAGAATTCCCTTTGGGTAGAGTAGGAGTTTAGCAAGAACTCCATGAGCTCCAAACTGAAACTCAGCTGCCTGTCCTTTTTGTAAAGTCAGGCTGCCCTCTCGCTGAGGGCTGTGCAGCCCTGGCTTATCATTGGCCCAGTGGGTGTCTTCTTCGGATCACCCCATGCAGAAACCACAGCAGGGGTTTCTAGTTCCTTCTGTTCCCACCCCTGACTCCAAGCATGCTGAGAAATGGTGTCAGATGGCTCAGGTAGCCATCTTAGTTATAGACCTTTTGGGGGCCTCTGGAGTCTCGGTCTGTGGCTCCAGGAGCTGGCAAACTCCAAGTGTGGGTTACATAGTGCATTACAAACATTTACTATGAAGGACCTCATCCTGCTCCCACTGAAGTGAATGAAAGTTTTGTAATGGACTTCAGTGGGAGCAGGATTAAGCCCCTAATCGTCATAACACCCCTCTGTGGTAGGTATTACTGTTCCCATTTAACAGAATGGGAAACTGAGGGAGACAGGGTAAGGGCCAGATCCTCAGCTTGTGTAAAATGGTGTAGCTCTATTGAAGCCAACAGCACAATAGCAATTTATACCAGCTGAGGATCTGGCACTAAGCCTCTTGCCAAGGGCATCAGATGTCAGAACTGGATTAGAACTCAAAGGTCCCTAATCAAGAACACAAGACTACATCCCTTTCTTCAGGACATGTGAAAACAAGCAATGCAAGTTCCTCCTGGAGCAGAGTGTGCCGGAATCCAAAAATTACTATCTTCATGGCAGGAACACTTCTAGCACTTCCTTTTTTCTGACCATTATCACTGGACTCGTACTATCCAGTCTTGCTTTTGACATCACTGGATGATTAATAGGTCTGAATGAGCAACTAGCAACTTGTTGGCAGGAGGTGTAGCATCTTCACAGACCTCCCTACTTGCAGCCTGCACATCAAATTCTTGAATGCGATTCTGAATTGCTTGCCAAAGTAATTTTCTAAGTTACAGTAGCTTTTTACATACGCAGTCAGATTTCATCTCCATAGCCCTCAAAATATTTTAAGAAGAAAGCATATCATATGGCCTAATCAGATGTAGTCTGTTTTCTTGTTCCTAAAAATACATACATTCATGACCAAACATACAGTATTTGTTTAAATGATGTGTATTGGTATCAGCAGCATATGCTTGCTCACCATCAATTTTTAAATCAACCAGTTGCCTTTTGAAATATAAAGGAGAGACTTTTAAATTGATGAGAGCTCACCTGTAATATTGCAAACATTTCATGCATAAAACAAAACTGGTAAAGCTTTTGTTTTCACCATCTCAGATTCTGTTTTTTCATTTGGCTTTGTTTTTTTTGGCCATCAGTGAAAACCATGTGCGTACTCTACAATCACAATATGCTAATTCCATTATATAAACAGATGGAAACCCTTACATCAAATAATATACTTACCTCCAACTCAAAAATCACACAAAAACTGAAAGGATCCAGACAAAGGCAAGAACTGGAGGCATGGAAAGACTTCAGGACTTCCATATGAGGAGAAAATAAAAATATTAGGACATCTGGTGAGTACTTATGCTGAAAGCAACTGCATCAAAATGGCACCTGTAAAGACACACAGGTAACCATATAGGCTTTATAACATAGGTCAAAACTAACATCTTAAACACCTGGAAACTAATAGGAAGCAAATGCAGATCCTGAAGCACTGGTGTCATGTTCCTGGTGATATACACTGCCTGCTAATTGGGCTGCTGCATTCTGCGCCATCTTTCGTTTACAGGTGGATTTCCAGTGTACCTCATGTAAGATGACAAAGACATGAATTACACTAGAAATGTTCACAGTCAAAATAAATGGCTGTAAATTCTAGATGGGATAAAAGCCTTCCTGCACACTTCTCCTATATGATCATCCAACAGCAAGGAATGGTCCAGCAATACCCCCAGATTGTGAACGCTAGTAACAGATGGCAGGCCCACACCCCTCAATAAAAGATTCAGATATAATCCATGCCACATCTTCCTGCTGATTCTCCAAACCTAACAGTACCCCACCTACCTCTCATCCATGTCCTAATATTTACCAGACATTGGGTAAAGCTTAGGTGAGAAAGAGAAAGACAGCTGTGTTGTCATCAGCATACTAAGAATACTGTAACTCAGACCTCCTCACTAACCCTTCCAATGTACTGGTTGAACAGAGGAAACAAAATGGAACCTGAAAAACCCCACAAGAGAAATCATTCAGTGCAGAAGAGCAATTGCCCCAATCTACCTTCTGGGATCCCTCTAAAAGAAAAGCACAAAGCCACTAAAGGATGACCCCCATCTACTTCTCCTAGCATTCACAGATGAATGAACAGAATCTTATGATTAACGGTATCGAAGGCAGCAAATTGAAGAAAGGGCACCTCACCTTCATCTGTTGCCGGAAAGAGACTAAAGTTACCAGTGTAGCCTTTGTCCTCCTCTCCCCAGGTCTGTGTGCAGGTTGACAAAGGTCAAAGTGGTCTGAGGCAGCCAGATATTCAGAGTTGCCTCAGCTCAGTCTTCACAATGAACTCATCAAAAATGGAAGACTAGACACTGGACAACAACAGGCCAGACTGTCAGCAGCAATGTTTGTCAGACACCAATTTGCTTAACATAAGCTAGCAACTTGTCGTTCTTAATGGACCGACAATAGACCCAGTCCTGTCCTGCTGGCCTTCATCAGCCAAAAAACACACAAATATGAAGCAGAGCTGTGGCACAAAAAATTTGCAACACTACTATCACCTCAGTGAGTGGCATCGGCCCACATTCATGGAGAAGACTTAGCATTTCTTCCCTCAAGATATTTTCCTGCATCCAGAGAAAGAAACAATTCAGTCTGAATCTGCTCAATCGGATCCACAAAGGACCATGAAATTTCTTCACAATAGGAAGAACTCATATCAGCCGCTGAATGAAGACAGCTTGGATTGACCCACATAAAACGAATCTGCTGATTGAGACCCAGCAGCACTACGTGGAGGCAGAGAAACTGTTCTTTGCCTCCTGAGCAACTGCAGTATAAGATTTAAAACAAAACAACAACAAATCCTTTATGATACAATCTGATTTGGCATGAGACTTCAGGCACCACAGCTCTACCCATTTTCTCTCCTGCTTCACTTGTTTCAAGTCAAGGTGGCCTGTGAGGATGAAGATGGAGAAGAGGATATCTAGGGGTCGCTTCATTATTAGTTGAAGACAAAAGATTATATTAATACTGTTCTACCAACCCATTCATTGATTGGTCTCTTGAAGGAACAATGTTCCCACACAGAACCATCTGAAACTGCTCAGGTATCACTGACAAATGATGGCAAACCAGCAAAAGAATTCCTATTTCCCTAGGTCATGGGAATGGAGACCAAAATATAAATTATAGTGCAGTTTGAATAAAATAAAAATGGACCAAACTCCCTTGAGCTAACCTCAAATAGAAAGGTTTGCCAAAGTACTGTTTAAAAACAAGGCTATTTTCAAGTTATTTCTGACAGATCTGAAACCAGGAGGAACTGGCAATCTGATATGGCAGCTTTTGATTCCAAGTCTAGATCTCCAGCATGATTTTCAGTTGCCTTTATGCTCCCAGACATTTGAGGAGAGGCTGACCTTTGAGTGATATTAGTAGCCCTCAGCGTTGCATTACCTTTAATTTTGAAATCAATTTTTGCACTACCATAAAACCCAGGCTTCTTCATGAGCACCTCCTGCTATTGCATTTCCATACCCACTTCTGAAATCTGTTTTGAAGTGAAGTTGTAAAGATGTGAAATCAGAAGTTTCCTGGAAGTTCTACAGCCCACCTGCTTCACCGTGTCATCAAGTTGTCTGATCAGTGGAGATGACCAAACTGCAATTCACAGATCAAAATTCAATAAAAAGATGTGGCCTGTGGAGACCACAGACTCCATGCAATCATACAAAGGCTGCATCTCCCTATAAAACACAAAGGCTGCAATATGGTCCACATATTAGCTATGGCTCTCAGGCTCTTGACAAGCTGCCAGTGCTGTTATTGGTCTGGTGAAGCATGGGCATTGGTGTGAATCTTGAGCATCCAGTGACAACCTGACAGGTAGGAGGAGTCTAGATTCTAAGCTAATGGATACTTGGGACAAGCCATTATACAGCCTAATGTCCCATTCAAGCTGGCTGAAAAGAAGAATATTAGCCTCTCACTAAAAACCAGCTACCCCAACTGAGTTGAACATACACACAATGTTCCCACACAGTAGCTGTGAAGTTCAGTTATGCTATGAAACTAGTTCTGATTGATATAAACATTTGAACAGGACTTTGTGAAGGTTTAAGTTTGTTGGCTGGCTAGTTTCTAAGGCCATGTACACATGACAGGGATTCTACCAGCATAGCTACCATAAGTAGGCTGGCGTAATCTTGTAGAGTAGGTGCAGCCTGCACTGAGAGGAGGAGTTTTTCTGTCTGTGTTGGGACACCACCTACCCGAGCAATGGTAGGGGTCAATAGAAGCTACTTTACCCAGAGGTGTGGATTTTTTTTTACATTTCTGAGCTATGTAGCTATGTCAACCTAAATTTTAAGTGTAGACCAGGCCTAAGATGGAAGTAGGTATCTTATGCATCTCTGCCTCTCTGGAAATTATCTCAGTCCACTGATTCAAATGGTGATAGTCACTTCATTTATTTCAATAATTGCTTTGAAGGTAGCTTCCAACATTTGCAGCCATTTGCTGCTGTCCTTTGCTTCTGGCCTCATTAATGCTTTCCCAGTTCTTTTTGTTCTCCAGTCCCAATTGTCACCACAGTTATGGCATGATTTGTCTCCTCCAGAATCTGCTTTTACTCCCATCATGTTTGTTATTACTTCACATAATAAAAAATCCTCTCTGCTTTTGCACCTTGCATCCAATGAGGTTGTTATGGATAACAGATTCTACAATGCAGACAGAGTTTCATTTAACTGCTTTTTTTCCTATTCTACCATGCAGAGAAGTAACTGTCTTTTAAGCCTCTCTTTATTCTTCCCGTCTGTGGATGGGAAAGATTCTGTTTGATCCTGAGATTGCTGTAGTGACTAATTTATTATCTTCCCATTTGGGGGTGTAAATTATTCTCATAATAATATTTGGCACTTATCAGTTGGTGCTAATGTTAATTGTTCTCTTGTTGTGCCGATCTATTTGAAAGCCTGGTATCCACAAGAAATGGTGGAAATATGTCATCTGTAGCAATAAAAATGCATTTCGGGATATGGAAGTGGTTCAAGCCTGTAATAGCAGCATGGTCTAGCAATCAGAGCCTGGAACTAAGAGTCAAAAGGTCTGAGTTATACTCCTGGCTCTGATATGACTGAGTGGACAAGTTACTTAACCTTTTTGTGCTTTGATTACCCTCATTTGTTAAGCCAGGACAATACAGCCTATTCCCCTTTATATGGCTCTTTGAGGTCTATGGCTGAAAAAGCATTATATAAATGCTAAGTATTATTATTATTCTAAAGAATTCACTAGCATTTAGCATCAAGTGATGTTTTGTTCCAGAGCTATGTGACAAAAGCTGGAAAACTACATGGCTGCAGACCACGGACAAACACTGATCCTCCATTACTCAAGGAAACAAGAATGGGTATCCATAAGTTACAGAATGGATGTGCCACTGGACCTAATGGTACTCCACCCTAGCTGCTCAAAGGTGCCTTGAAACTAGTAATCACTGGCCTGCATCAACTGTTCTTAAAAGTGTAGGCACCGGGTAAAGAACCAGCAGAATAGACAGATGGTATTATAGCTTCCCTGTGCAAGGCAAAGGATCTCTCACCGACTGTGGCAATGACAGGCCGACCTCATCGTTACTGGTCCCTGGAATGGTCTTTTCTTACATTCTGCTTTGGAGGATGCAGCCATTCCTTCAAAGACATCATCAGGTGGTCAACTATGGACACTTTCCTTACCCTCCGACTCCCGGCTGAGCCGCACCGAGAATTTAACCACCTATTTCATGCGGCATTTATCGACATCAAAGCAGCATTTTATTTGATTGACAGGCTAGTGCTTTGGCTTGCACTGAAAGTGGATCTTAAGAATCACCCTAAAGATACTGATCTTTGTCAATTTCCTTCATGCATTTTTGCCCTTTGAATCAGGACATCTATATATCTGACAGTAAGAACCTTCAGAAATGGGTTGGAAATAATTGGAATCATTGAGAGATGTGATGTTAACAAATCTTAACAAAATCTCGCCTTAATGGCACCTTTCAAAATGTCTAAACATTCTTTCCATTATATGATCATTGAAATTAGAGTATGGGAATTGATTAGTTGTATAAAAATAATTATAACCCCCACTAAAGCAAAGGGAAATAGACTAAAAATGCTGGAAGCAGTTACTGCTGTCCCCAGTTGAAAGAATGTAATTTGATTAAAATGGCTAGATCACCAAAGCGCTTGGCCTCTCCAGATAAGGAATTACATTTTTACTTTTTGGCAGCACAACCACAATTTTTAATGGAAGATGTGATTGCAGGATAGTGCTGATTGGAGGGAGGCAACACATGGTGTCTGATTACAGCAAAGAGTACATAAAAATAATACAGAAATTATGAAATGTTGAGCCAGATACTTGGCCCTGGTTAAGTCACCTTTGTACCACTCCAGTAGCTCAAAAGGGACATCAGGCAGCTGAAGATGCCCCCATGCTGGGCAGTCTTCGGCAAACTTGAGATTTTACACCGCTCATTCCCCTCCTTGGCATAGGGCGGTAGAGAAGCGTTCATGTTGAGAATGGAGCTGGCGTCCTCTCCCGTGCAAAGCCACACACGAGTAGCTGCAGTCTGGCTCTTTAACAGCAATAGCCTGGCTGTTCACAAGCCACAGCTTGATGCTTGGCAGGACTTGCTGACCAGACCTGAATCTTTGGGGATACAGATATCTGTGGAGCAAAATGTGTTCCTACAATCCTGAGTCCCTGTGGCTGCTCTAACTTGTGTGGGGAGCCAATTTGGCCTCTGGCTGACCCCAGGATTGGGGAAGGAGTATAGAGTGCTTAGGATCACCTTTGCCTTCCTCTCCCCTCAGCTGTGAGCTCAGCATAGCCAAAGATGTGGCCCAGAACCTCCAAGTAGGATTTACATTTGTAAACAACTAGAGAGAGTGTGGAATCAACGTACTTACCGCCATCTGGTACAAAAAGCATTCCACCAGTTTGGTGGCACTTGTGATGGCACCATCCTTTTGTGGCAGATGCTCGCCCTTTGGCCAAAGGTCTCTGCTGCCTTGGGGCAATTTCAGACCACAGAGTCCTCTATGATTATTGCATCGCATCAGTGGCTCATTCTGCTTTTCTTAGCTGTGGGTCGCCCTCACTCCTCAGTGCAGATCTTAGCACAGTCATCCATCCCTGAGTCACTTCCGTGTTGGAATCCTTCAGTATTCTCTACCAGGCGACTACAATGGCTGAAGACAACTCAAAAGCTTTGATATTATCATTGTTATTGAAGTATCACCTGAAAGCCCCGATCTGGGTCCTGGTCTGTTGTACCAGGTACTGTACAAACACAAGGCATGGCCCCTGCCCTGATGAGTTTGCTGCTGCAGAATGTCTAAGTGCAGTGGATCTATGTAGGTACTTAACAAAGACATTTTGTGAACTACACTGGCTTCCTGTCAGCTTCCAAGTGCAGTTCAGACTCCTGATGTTGATCTACAAAGACCTGTACATAATTTGGCCCCTTTCACTTGTGGTCCCAGCCATAATCCAGAGCCGGAAGAAGAATGTCTAAAAAAGGAAAAATAAAAAAAACACTAGCCAAACTTTTCTGAATCTCAAAATAAGTTTGCATTGAGTCCTGGGCACAGACTTGCAGTGGTGGGTGGATGCAGGGTTGGGGTTTTTTTTATCCTAGCTAGTGTGTACCCATAACACACAGTGCCAGACAACACAGAGTGCAATGTACTTTGCTTCAGACTCCCTGATGTTAGTTTTTCACTAAATAGACATGGACACTTCTTGCAGCAACGGATTATCCAGATGTGTGGCTCAACGCTGCATGCTTGTGCCAGAGTGAAAAGAGGATTAATACATTATAAAACCTCTCACTTTGAACAGAAAAAATGTGAGAATGATCAAAGTAAAATAGAGAAGAATTAAATGGAAAGAGGCCACAAAAATGTTAATTGCACCATCGACTAACACTTCCAACTGCAATTTACATATTCATAATGCAAAAGTCTAACATCTTAAAAGTAACCCCTATAACCCTGCCAAGGACCTACTGTCAATCATGCCCCACATCCAAGGACATAAAAGGCAGCAATGTAACGCAGCTTAGAAAAACCCTCAGCTGTGTTCCATCCAGTATTCACTTTCAGACATGTGCAGCACTGTTCATTGTCACGAATATTCTCTGTTATGAGTTCTTTTCATTGAGGGAAGACATGATTTAGGAAATAACACACCACCATTATATTGGATAAGTATAAGCACTCTGCACTACCCGAGGTAGCAGATAGGAGACAATTTAGCTAAGTCTTGTTTTAATGTTTGGTTCTCTCGGGGAAAAGTGGCAGAAAATCCATCGATGCAGTGGTGCAAGGCAGCCATAACTTCCATTACGCTCAGACAACCAAAGTAGGCGAGTGCAGCCTGAAGCACAGGCAACAGTAGCTGCAGAGAAGGTGGGGCAAGGACATTCAGCACATCCCTGCTGCGATATCCAGCTCCTCTGGAACCCCCTGGCAAACACTAAAGCGGTCATCTCCCCCACAGAACCCCACGGGGAAGCAGTAGCAACATGACCTACTCTCCCCACTTCCACCCCATCACACACAGGGGTGAATCTGGCCTTGCCAGTAAAGGGAGGTGCAGTAATCTGAACCACCCTGGGCCAGATCCACTGGTACAAAAATCCAGTAGAATCCAATGGAGAACTGTTACATTCCTACCGATTTTTAAAACTAAGCTATAGAATTCCATCCCAGGGATCTGATTCTCCATTCACTTCTGTAGGGTGGTTTCAAAATGCTACAGGAGGGATATCACTCCCTAGTGCAGTCTGGAGTTTTTTAGAATTATGTCCGGAGAACCCAGTTACATTTAGTCCAACTGCTTTCACCCTATTAAATCCCATAACACTTTCTTCCATAAAGGTGAAGGGTGAGAATCTGGCCCAATGGCCTTGACTGAGGCAGGGAGGAAGAAGAGAAGAAAGAGTGCATATTGTTCAAAGCACCAACAAAGCACTTGTATAGAAGTTATATTCAGTATTCAAACAGTACAGTTCTGATTTAACAGTCATTAAAGCAAGTGATTAAGCAAAGAACCAGCTCCACTTCCACTGTGCTTGGAGCCTTTGCAAAACTAAAATTTATTTGTTCATCTCATACACAGTGCAAAACTCTAAATTAACGCTACTCTGGGCTGCTAGCTGATGGAGGAGTAAATTTGCATAGGCACATTGACATATTCAAATATGCTATTAGATGACAAAGGTAATATCACAAAAGTATCATTAACTTATGGGATCACATTAAAGACATTTGCTCATTTTGCAGAAGGACATGAACATGTTAACGGCAGTGCTTTCTATAAAAAATTCATCCTGCAATATTGTAGCTTTGCCTCTAAAACCTATTATAGATATATAGCCCCTTGAGCAGAGGCTGGAGAACTGCCATTTAACTGCCAGTGCTATAAATTAAAGGGACTGCTTCAATCAGGTGTCATCCATTGGAGTTTACAGACCCAGCGGAATGGGTAGGAAATGCTGACATATGTGACAAGATGTATCTGCCAATGACTTTGCCTACACCCTGAGCCTAATTAATTCTGCTGAACTCTTAAGTGTATTTTCGTTTGCATTAAATTTAAATTAAGCTGAGCTATGAATGCTTGGCGAAGCCTGGAAAAGAAAAGCATGCAGGAAAGAGAGTGGGTCTTTTATCCATGCTATTACTTAGTATGTTAAGGGGGAAAATGTAAACCTAATAGCTTCCAGGTACTACAATTCCCTCAAGAGTTAAGAATTTTGTTACAGCCCAAAGCAGAGAGTCATTTAATTCAAAGTCAAGATCACCCAACCCAACACACAGAAGTGCAGATCCTAATTGGCAGGAGAAGTGAAAGATATCAGTTTCCCATAGAAGCCAGAACAAATTCTAGAGTGGCAGCATTGACGCATACAGCTGTACAGCACAAGAAATAATGGCAAGCTGAAGATACTAGTAGCACCCATCAATTCATCCACATCAGAGAAACCAATACACATGCCCAGCCAGATCTAAAAAAAAAGTCATCTCTTACTATGCTTGTTTCTTCCTTTAAAAAAAAATAATCTCTGACTGAAGCCCAGGTCTTTTTTAAGACAAAGGAAAGATCACAATCTAGCCATTCTAACCAAGTTTTTGTATTTATAACCGGCACAAATCAGAGCACAGAGTTAATAAAAATAGTGTGCCCACTGCAGGCATCACTTTTACCTTTCCTTCTTGTTTTAGGAATCTTTTTGCTCTAAAAACTTTTCCTACCGCTAGAAATCAAGGTTTGCCAGTGGTCTGTGCTGACGTTTGATGCAGGCACGTGATTTCAAGGGCATTTGTTTCATTACTAAGTCATGTGATATGACAGCATCTAATTATGTAACCACAATTGTCTAACATTCAGTTACTTCCATTCTTTAATTATGCATTACTGTTGTTAGCAGTCTAGTTCTCTTGGGAAGCAGTGTTCCAGCAGAACTGAAAGTTCCTTCAAAATAGGTTAGTTTGTGCTACAAGTACGTGTCATCAGTGAGAGATGTTTGAGCTAATTTGCCATTTCTTTCCTGTAAAAATTATTTATTTTTGTGCATTTTAGTTGACAATTAGCTTCTTCATCACAATTTTATGTTGCTAAGTGAATAAATTCAGGGCAGGATTCAAATACAAGGTTTAAGAGCTTCCTTCTATTCAAGTTCATTCAGACTATTTTTAATCGATGAGAAATAGCCAGATATCATCTTTTTAAAACAATCCAAACCATTCTGATGTACAGTGACAAATGATAAGGAAAGACCTGACACTCAACTTGCCTGGCAGAATGCAAGAATATATTTTCTACAGGCTTCTCGGGAAACAAGATGCAAAAATCGAAGTTGAGCACACACAGACACCGAAGTCAAAGCTATAATACATTTTAAATAAACCACAATAAAAAACAGATCTCAATAGTTAATTAAACATATGTAAGTGCAAGGTCCACTGGGCTTCACCAGCAACTGAATGCAAAGAGCTCCCCAGGGTGATAATATGAGACATGCTGGGATAGTTTTCTTGTTCCTCCCAGGAAATAGGCTTTGCCTTCACTAAGAAGGAAGTTCAAGCCCATAGCTTCAGCGAGCAGGAACATGAGGAGTGATTACATGAAACTAAGCTCATTTCTGGCAATACTTCGCAGAGTGGGTGCGTTCTGGAAAAACACACAGACAGGCAAAACACACTGAGTCTCAGAGTCACAGGGAAGCTGCAACAACCACCTTCCCTGGCTCTGAATGTCTCTGACTGGGCTAGAGACAGAATAGGCAGAGTTACAAAAACACACTTAAGGGACTTTTAGATAATACAGATTGACAATTACAGCCAGGTACTCAGCTGATGCTTGGCCTATCCAATGAGTAGAAGGAGGTGGTCCTAATCCACCTCTTCACTTCCCTAAGCCTCAGGCCACCCAGGGCCAGAACGGCCTCCAGCATAATGTAGTCTGCTATAACCAAGGACTGAATGGACTTTCCCCTGACATCTAGTGATGAACTGAGGGAAAAGACTTCAGGAGCAGACTGTATTTGCATTGATACAATTACTCTGCCTAGGTGTTCAGCAGCCAGAGCTGCCTTGTCAAAGAGATCAATTTTGGCTGGTTTGGGGTTACAATTTGCTTTAGTGTTTGAATGCAGGAGTACTGAAATGTTGTTATCCTTATCGAGTAAAGGGCAGCAGAACTGTGCTTAGCCTGTCCTGATTCAGGGGGTCACCCTAATTTGAACCTCACTTGCTAAGCAAGGAGTAGTGATGCCAAACCCGCTGAAGGGGATAAGTGTTCCTACCTCTGCTTAAAGAGTCCTGGACACCATTTGACTCTCTTCTCTAGTGTCTAAAGACAGAGCTGACTGGACTTGATTGAGAGCCCTTGTTTGTGTTCAGTGGTTACTAGAGCTAAAATCACTGATGAGCAAGTCTAGGGGCTAAGCCTTAGACCTCGTAGGGGGACAGCTGCAGTGGAAACCAGTGCAGAGACTGCACTAGCAGTGAGGTTTCCCACTCTCCAGTGGCATCACTGAAAACTGAAATCACTAAGAACTGGGTCAAGTGGCAGAACCTCAGGACATGGCATCCCAAAAACAGCAGCGAGCAGCGGCAATATGACAGCAAGTGGCCAGAGGCAGCAGGAAAACCAACAGCGCAGTGAGCTAGTTGCAGTGCTATAAATCCAACTAAACCAGCCTTATCTTTGCTGAGGATTCTGGGGGATCCACATCAGCCCCTTCAAGGAGCAAAGAGAGCAGTGCAAATAGACCTGAGTAGATCTGGGGTAATACTTAGGGTGACCAAACATTCTGTTTTTAACAGGTCGGTCCTGTATTTAAGCCCTGACTTTTTCTTAAAAACAGAGCTCTGGGAACGGTGATAAAGATGGAGGGTGGGATTAAGATAAACCCACAGAGGCAGGCATGATGGGAAGGGTTGTATTTAGAGGTAGAGATAGCTCAGTGGTTTGAGCATTGGCCTGCTAAACCCAAGGTTGTGAGTTCAATCCTTGAGGGGGTCATTTAGGGATCTGGGGCAAAAATTGGGGATTGGTCCTGCTTCAAGCAGGGGGTTGGACTAGATGACCTCCTGAGGTCCCTTCCAAGCCTAGCCTTCTATGTTTGAGTGGTAAAAATACTCTATGTTTGAGTGGTAAAATTGTCCTGTATTTTCCACCTCCCCCACCATTATTACCAGCAGGTCCTGCTGCTGGCCGGATCCCTGCTCGCCAGCCGCCGGCCCACCAGTGGTTAGTGGGGGGATCCAGTGGCTGACGACGGGAGTGGGTGTGCAAGGCTGGTGGCAGAGCAAAGCTGCAGCACATGTAGCAGGGCTGCTCCCCCTTCCGGTCCATCAGTGCAGCCCCTGCTGCGTGCTGGCTCTCGGCCAGCAGGATCCCGCCCCATTTCCAGCTGGTGCTGGCTGTCAGCTTCAGCAGCTGGTGAGTGTGGACAGGAACTCCCTCCAACCCTGCTGCTCCTCCATATCCCCCCGCCCCGGCGGGCACGTCCCACTCCCACCACTGTACGGAGACCCAGTTCCTGGTCAGAGCGCTCAGCTCACCAGCAGCCTGGCCGGCAGGCTCCTTCCTCCCCCCACTGGTGCTGGCTGGGCTGGCACCCTCGGAATGCCTAAGACCTTCCGGCCCGGGGCGCTGGCCAGGTGGAGCCGAGCCCTGTGTGTGTCAAAGCCTTGGAGTGGGAAGGGGGAACAGATTTCCAGCCTGTTCCCACCCCGAACCTGCAGGCTCCACAGCAATCCCCCAGGCCAGGGCTTAGCACCCTCTTCACCCACCCAACTCCTCCTGCCCTGTGTCCTGCCCCCAGGGAGAACGGGGCTGCTCCGTCCCCTAGGCACCCTCCCCTGCTGAGCCACCTCTCTCTCTTCATGGCCACTGAAGCCCCTGCAGTCAGGTTCCCTGGGCCCTGGTGCACAATGCATCCTTAGAGCTTAACCCCATCTTGCCCGCACTGTAGCCGGGGGACAGGAAGTGGCTGAGTTATGTTGGTGGCCAGCAGCAGCCTGAAGATGTTAGCTGCCTTTTGACACAGTGCAGGCAGGAAAGGACAAGCTGCTTCCAGCCATGGGTGTGGGGAAGAGAGGGAGATGAGCTCTGCAAAGACACGGGCCAGGTCATCCCTTCCTCCCCTCCTTCTCCCCTGTGACTGGAAGCAGCTCCCATCCCTTCCCTCCCACGTAGTGCCGAAAGGCTGCTGCTGGCCATGTTCTGGTGTAAACCCTAGCAGAAATCGGATGGGGTGGGGGATGTGTCCCCCCCCACATTGCCTCAGAAAGGCACAGCGCCAGCTATTGGGAGAGGCGGGTCCGTCCCGGGGGCCCAGCCAGGCATGGAGGACGGAGATCGCTGGGCAGGGAGGGTCAGTCAGTCACATATTTCCCCCCCTCCCCCCGTGTGAGAGAGGGAGACGGATGTGGGGGGTGCGTGTATATGTGTGTGTGTGTGTGACCTCTCCCCATATGAACCCTAAAGTCTTAAGGATAAGAAGGTAAATAAAAGGAATCCAACTATGCAGTATTTCTTTTTAATAGGGGGCTAAGTCAACTTGATGTTAATTTGAATGTTTGTACTGCATAGTTCTGATTTATTTCTGTTGAACTCATTTGAATACAAGTAATTTCAACAGCTGTCCCATATTCAGCGTAGAAAATATGGTCACCCTAGTAATACTGCAAAACAGCATTCACCAGCATTTGCTTGAATTCAACCACATTTATGCTCTCTTAAAAAAAACTATTTGAAAACGTTTATACACACAGTTTTTGCTTTATGCAGGATGGCTGTTTTTCTTCCGTATGGGACACGCAGTCACAGGTATTTATTATTCCTTATCTGCTATTCACCATATCCTTGTTTAAAATGTTTCAGTCAGCCAATCGAGGGGGCAGAAACATTGTGGCTTAGCTGAGCAATCACACAGTCTGAATAACCAATAACCTGCTACCTGTAGTTTCTCCCAAACTATTCAATAACTATTATGAAAGATAAATACATTTGCAGAAGTCAGGATACACTCAAGAATGATTTGCAAACAGAAATGGGTAAATCCTTCAGGTAAATATTTGCAGTAAATAATTCAACTGGCTCTAGGATTTGGCTAAACAATAGAACATGCTACTAAGCAACTATTATGGGAGGAAAAGAACTTTAAAATGCTCTATTTTTCAAGAATAAGTGGAAGTAAGATGAAGTAATGAAAGAGATATGGGTAGCTGAAAGACATTGTTACTTGCTGAAAGCTACTTCATTAACCTGTAACGATGATTTGCAATTCTATAGCACATTTCACAAAATAGCCATTCCAAAGAATTTCAATGAGACGTTTCTCTACACTGACCAAATATGAAAAATGATGAAGGGCTCAGTAGCAATATACCAATCAAAAAGGAAGGGATTCAGCTGGCAGAAACAGGATTCATTTCTGATTGAGAGAAACAACTGAGTTGGAACCTGTATTGACATTTTTACTGTGTTTAGCTAGACTGTATAACAGAAACTACATGATTGAGTAAACCATAGGCCATCTGCCAGCTTTCCTCGCTTTTCGTCTGGCCCATAAAAAGCAGCCACCTTAACAAAGCTCAAAATATGGAGTAGAATTAGAAACGTTTTTACAGCTAAGGACACAAAACCATCACTGCAATAGAGTACTCTTTTGGGACTTCCTTTTTTTTTCCTTAAGTAAAAGCTATAAGAATCCCATCTTCATAGGAGGAAGGATGGTCCAGTGGTAATATTTCTTTCCAATTGATCTATTTTATAATTACATGGTAAAAATCAGAAAGTAAGCAATTTTTCATTGATAGTGTGGCTGTGACACTTTTGTACTTTTATGTCTGATTTTGTAAGCAAGTAGTTTTTAAGTGAGGTGAAACTGGGAGTACAGAAGACAAATCAGGCTCCTAAAAGGGGTATGGTAGTCTGGAAAGGCTGAGAGCCACTGATGTATATTAATACCATACACACCTGTGAGTTCAGAGTAAGTGAAGTGTTAAACCTTCCAAGTTAAACTTTTCCTTTTCTTTAACGTAAGAGCCAGCTTACAAGGATTCACAGGTCCTGAAGATGAATAAGGTTTGGATTAAAATAAGCTCATTTTCCTATGGTTGGATCTTACTGTGATTCCATACTAAGATTAGGCTAGCTGATTTGTCAGAGAGAGAAATAGAATGAATGGCTGTATCGCAAACGGTTATGTGACTTTCCCCATGTGCCTTTTCACAGTTAACATAATTAGAACTCTAAATGCACTTGCAAACAGAAGCCTCAAAATATTCACAGCTATTAGAGAGAGAAAGTGTGCATTATATATATATATATAAAGCATTGACAAACAGTTTGCTAAATGAACCAAATTCATGTGACCCACTGCCAGTTTGAGGATACAGATTGAAGTCAAACCAACATCAAATGTTCAGATGTGTAAAGAATGGGAAAAAAATAACACTGAAAATATTATAATGCCATTATATAAATAGACAGGCCACCTGGAATACAGCTGGTGTTTAGCTCTGGTCAACCCATCTCAAAAGAAATATGGCAGAAAAAGAAGAGTAATGAAAATTATTAAGTAAAAAAATATTAAATTACCTTCCCCAAAATAATGATTTTTTAAAAACTAGTAAATCAGTAGGTGAATGTACAGAGTATATGCAGGTTGGAAAAACTTTAGTTCAACCAGCTTATAATATAAAAAAGAATATGCCGCCACTCATACAATTTCCAATACTGCTCTGTTGTACTTTTTTCACATAGTAGCATATTAGAAAAATGTTTTCAAATAACCACAGCAAACGTTCATGATGTGAATTTTCTGCAGAGGTTGCCATTATAGCCTGGGGAGTGAGCTGCCAATGCTCGGAAGTACTGTTTGCTGTGGTAGTGAGTGCCAGGGCATGGCAGGAATGATTTGCATCACGTTTCAGAATGTAGTGAGTGATGCACAGTAATAAGACATGACACTGAATAAATTGATGGAATGAGATACAACAGAAAGTGCGGGACCACATCCAACAGCAGAGACCTTTGAGTTGTTAATTTAAACCCTTAATTTAATCTTAATTCAATGTGATGACAATAGTGCAACAGGCCTTAATTCATTGTCAGTCGCTGAGCTACATTCTGGGACAGGCAGACCTCACAAGGTAAAGCACAAGCATTTTAAAAGGCTTCCATGTATGCCATGCTGTAGGTTCTTATATTAACTTCCCTTTATTATTATTTGTATTACATGAGTCCTAACCAAGCCAGGGCCACAGTGTGGTAGTCACAGTAAAAACACATAGGAAGAGAGAGTCTCTGCTCTGAAAAGCATAGAATCTAAATACACAAGGGCAGGGAGAAAGGAAGCACAATCATCATCATTTTGCAGGTTTACAAAGATATTAAGTGATTTGTACAGGGTCACACAAAGTCTGGCAGATCTGGGAATGAACTCAGACTTCCTAAAGTACCAGTCGAATGCGCTAACTACAAGAGACTCCTTCAAGTATACATATTCTTCTTTTTTCTTCTCGGCCATCCAAACACTCTCCAGATCCTGCCTGTGCACTACCGTGTACCATTGCAAATTCCATAGTTACTCCCTTTTAATGAATGTTATTTTAGAGATGAACCTGAATCCAAATACTTTGCAGTCCTACTCACTGTTAGCACACACATAACCCCACATGCTGGTGGGAATGCTGAACAGCTATGATGTGATGACTCCAGCAAGTGACTGGTAAAGGAGAATAATATCAGACAACACCAGCCAGTTGGCAGATCTAAGGCTGCCATAGTCTCAGAATTTCTCCCTCCCTTCATGACACTACTTGTGAAACTAATGTCAGAAACAGGCCACAGTCCACCCTATTTAACATGGTGAATGGATAAGACTAAGAAAATCGCAGGCTGCGATTTTGTTTTAGAAACAACAGCTTTCAACACACACCACAATTTCTTTGCAATACCACTCACTCTGTAATGATGGAGGGGCAGCTAGCTCACATTTGAGTGAGGGACTTGTGGCCTGGCCCATGTGGTTGGGGCAGAGGCTGAGGAGGAGCACGATGGGCCTAAGGACCTGTTGGGTCATGCCAACCTCCCCGGGGGACTCACCATAGACAGCAGGTAGCCCCTCAAATCTGAGACACCCCACTGCCTGCATGAACAGTGCTGCTAAGCAAGCAAATCTCTGCCTCCGGCAACACCATCCGGCTTGGTGCCAGGCCCCAGTCTGAGGTTTCTAGGGGTCTTTCAGCTGGGCTGAACTCTAGGGCGCAGGACCTCACCTCCCTCCACTCCACCCTGGGAAATAGAGAGGTATCCAGCCCTGCTGGAAGGTAAAGGACCCTTCTGCCAATTCAACATCTAGTCACTTACAAAAGAGTTTTGGTCCTGCCCCATACTCTCAGCCACCCATACACACCTGCACACCCCACACCACCTTTTATGGTACTGTAACTGACTGCACCACAACCACAGCTTGCATAAACTGCATCTGCTACTGCTGAACCAGAAAAAAAAATCACAACTTTCTTATAGCTCTACCGATGCATAGTAAAATACCTGCCTGACGCGGGTATGCATGGTGTCATAAATATAAAGGGAAGGGTAACAACCTTTCTGTACACAGAACTATAAAATCCCTCCTGGCCAGAGGCAAAATCCTTTCACCTGTCAAGGGTTAAGAAGCTAAGATAACTCCGCTGGCACCTGACCAAATATGACCAATGAGGAGACAAGTTACTTTCAAAGCTGGGGGCGGGGGGAAAGGGTCTGTCTGTCTGTGTGATGCTTTTGCTGGGAACAGAACAGGAATGGAGTATCAGAACATCTGTTAAGTTAGTAAGTAATCTAGCTAGAAATGTGTTAGATTTCCTTTTGTTAAATGGCTGGTAAAATAGGCTGTGCTGAATGGAATGTATATTCCTGTTTTTGTGTCTTTTTGTAACTCAAGGTTTTGCCTAGAGGGATTCTCTATGTTTTGAATCTGATTACCCTGTAAGGTATTTACCATCCTGATTTTACAAAGGTGATTCTTTTACTTTTTCTTTAATTAAAATTCTTCTTTTAAGATCCTGATTGCTTTTTCATTGTTCTTAAGATCCAAGGGTTTGGGTCTGTGTTCACCTATGCAAATTGGTGAGGATTTTTATCAAGCCTTCCCCAGGAAAGGGGGTGTAGGGCTTGGGGGGATATTTTGGGGAGAAGACGTCTCCAAGTGGGCTCTTTCCCTGTTCTTTGTTTAACACGCTTGGTGGTGGCAGCATAGGGTTCAAGGACAAGGCAAAGTTTGTACCTTGGGGAAGTTTTTAACCTAAGCTGGTAAGAATAAATTTAGGGGGGGTCTTTCATGCAGGTCCCCACATCTGTCCCCTAGATTTCAAAGTGGGGAAGGAACCTTGACACATGGGATAACCACACTATCTGCCCACAGTGGAGATGTACAGCAGTCTTTCAAAAGTCATTTAACCCAGCTCTAATTTAATTAATTCTGGAGGAAAGAAGCACCCTAGGATGGTTGCTGATAAAGACCAATATCCAAGTGCAAAGGGTGAGATCCAAAGCTTGGTGAGGTTAGTGGCAATCTGTCCACTAACTTCAATGAGCTTTGGATCACACCCTTAAGAGTCAGAGCATCTACTTCTACTTCACAAATACTGCCAGCAAAGGCGGGATCCAATGAGGCAGGCCAGCGGGACTGTACTGGGTGCTATACTCTTCTATTCATTTTCAAGAGTGTTGTTTATGCTCCACAGCCCAGGTAGTGTGCACCACAGACGGCAGCTTGTGTGTTGGCTTGGAGTCTGGTGCGTGTCCACACAATGCTAACCAGCACACCATGAGGCTACACAACCTCCCAGCCAGTGTGGGGGCAGACTGGATGATTTGGGACAATTTATGAATGCTGTGAGCTTATGAACTCTTTGTATCTTTACCAAGCTGCAAACTCCATTTTGAGTGTGGTGCCTTTTGCCTCCTAGGTGACCTCTTTGCCTCCATGTTGAACTGAAATTCCAAAGGCTGGTGGCAAAACAACAACAAACGAGGGTAGTTGACTTAAAATTCTCAACCACTGAAAAGTAAGAGCTCCAAACAATAGATTGGCTCCCAAACAGCTTAAGTGGTTTTACAGAGGAGAGGTTGCTTTGGTAATGAAGTCACCTGACAGGGGGTTGTGCTGGCAAGGGTATCACCTGACAAAGGAGGGTAAATGCTATAAAGAGGGAAGAGCTGATCTTTCCGGGGACTTTGTCATTTTTGTCTCTAGCTCAAAAGGAGAGAGAAGCAACCCAGCATGCAGCAGTCTCTTGAGGCACGGGGGTCCTGCCAGCTTTTCTGAGCCCAGATGGTCCCAAGGACTCTCAAGGGAGGGGTGAACTTGTGAGGGGCATTGCAGTTATAATGTTTATTGTTTTCTGTTTGATGAGTGCTCTTTGATGCTTTGCAGGAGTAAGTGAAAGAGCAAATGTGTTAGACCTATGCAAAATGTCTCTCTGTGTTACTTACTTCACAGCTGCTATGAGCCCCCTGAGATAGTCAATTGTAAACCTGAAGCTTCATACCTTTGGGGTGGAGTTCTAGAAGAGGATAAGCTTAAGTTCAGGGGAGTCTGAAGTGCCTTCCTTGTCCCCAGAGGGGCTGGGCAGCAGGTTCCAGCTCTCAGGCGGGAGCGCTAGACTGCAGGTCTGCACTCCTAATTAGACCTAAGGATCCCAAGATTTGCCTGGATTTCACTCTGACGCCAGAGACTTCAAACACCTGGGGATCCAGGGACACGGAGCAGGGTTTGGCCCACAGCTAACAGTGCCACATCAATATTTTGATCAATAAGATTTGGAAATGACTTTAAAAAATAGCGAGTGTGGAGGCATGCTGCTAACCATTTCTTGTTGGTCAATCTAAGGCATGTAGTGGAATCGGATTTGTGCTACAATGCATGTTGCAGACTAAGGATTAAAATTACCCAACCAAGATTTGAATCAAAATGCAGAAACTAATTTAACCAAAATCTGGGGGCAGTGGTTGGTTTGGCCCATTAGGATGTTAATGGCCAGCCACGAAGTTCAGATCTGGATCCCAATTCTTCACAAGTTTGAAGTGTTTGGGTTGGAGGCTTTGCCTTAGCTCTCACTCATCTCAGTTTGCATCTTGCATTGTGCTTGATGCAACTCAGTTGACTCTGATGGACTTGAACCTGCTTTTGCCCTAGCTGAATTTGATCCTTTCTGCTTACATCTTTTAAACAGTTGCAGACTAATGCCACGTGGCCCCTAATGCTTCACTGTCACTTTGCAAAGCTAGTGCATTGTCTTTTAATCTTTTCTTGTTAGTCAAACCCTAAAGCATCCAAACCATTTTTGTTGCTCTTTTCTGAATTCCCTCCAAGATGTCCATATCTTTCTGTTAAAGCAGCACCTCTTTTCTGATAATTTCCCCTTAGATCTATTAGCTTGGATTTTTTTTTCAAGTTGTATCTTATTGTTTTTTTCTGCCCATATTTTCAGTATCTCTAGATCCTTTAGTATTATTCAGCTGTTCTCCATGTTTAGTAATTACCTGCAACTTTCATTAAGAAGTTGTTTCCTCCCTCTTCTAGACCATTAAGGGATATGTTCAATTAATCTGAACCTAATACAGATCCCTTCAAACCCACTGGAAGCTTTCCCACAATGTAATCCATTGCATTTTATGATAGTATTGTGGCAAATTGCCGGCACTACTATGATGGGTCTCGCACTTTCTCTTCTTGCGGGGGGGGGAGTGGGTTTCAGGGCACCATTTCTTGCCCCTGAACTGGGGTACTAACTGCCCCACTAGTGTCCTAGAGTAGGGGAGTGGAGAGGGAGGACCTGGGCCCGCCCTCTACTCCGGGTCCCAGCCCAGGGGCCCTAGGGATAGCAGTAAACCACTTGAACTAGCGGTTCCTTCCCCTGGGCTACTTCCCTCTCCTGCCCTTCAGCTTGTGGGGCTTCCTGCCCTCCCTCTGCACAAACCAAGTGTCCTTTTACCTAGGGTCTTGGTCTTCTTAGCCCATCTCAGCACTTCTCCAAACTCTCCTCTGCTTCCCTCCAAACTGCTCTCTGCTCCAACACCAATCCACTCTGCTTCAACTCCTCCAAACTGCTCTTTGCTCCAGTGCCAATCCACTCTGCTCCAATGCCAATTCACTCTGCTTCAACTCCTCCAAACTGCTCTCTGCTCCCACACCAATCTACTCTGCTTCAACTCCTCCAAACTGCTCTTTGCTCCAGCGCCAGTCCACTCTGCTCCAATGCCAATCCACTCTGCTTCAACTCCTCCAAACTGCTGTCTGCTCCCACATCAATCCACTCTGCTTCAACTCCTCCTCTTGTCTGATTGAAGCGGGGGGGGGGGGTTATCAGGTGCTTTAATTAATGTATAGCAAACTTTCTTCCCTCTACAGGGAATAAGGCTGCCTTCTAATACGCTCCTGCGGCCCTCTGGCCATGCTGTATCACAGTACTTTTGTTTGATGCTTTAGCCGGTTTTCAATCCTCTTCATATCCATGACGATTTGAATCAATTTTGAGTGCAAACATTTGCAAACAAATGATTTAGTAAAATCCAAATATAGTGCATTGTTTTCTCTTCATCGACTGATTTTGAATTTTTTTAAAAAAACAAAATAATCCAGTTTATCTGGCAAGATCTGTTCATTGTAAACCCCTCCTAATAAATGTTCATAATTCTATTTTTGTCTATAGGTTGAATTTGGCCTCCAGTGGGAGATGAATTAATTGGTATAATAGAAGAATACAATAAGAATATAGAAGAATATTGGTATAATAGAAGAATATCGAGGGACAGCCCTAGACTAGCTGCCAGCAACTGGCGCCCTAGCGAACCATGCAATCGGCGCACCTCCACCTCCAAACCCTAAGGGCAGATCTAGGCTCAGTTTTTGGTAAACTGGGAAACATTTTACCCCTTTTTTCCTTTTAATGTTTTTTAAGCGTTTTTTTTTTTAAACAGAGGCTTAATTATTTGGTTTATCCGTCCCTCTGTCTGTCCAACCAATGTTTCTGAGATCAGATAAAATAGACACACAAAATATTCAGAACAGATTTGTACATAACAGCTAGATGATATTCAGTCTGATTTCAAATAAAAATGCATTAAACATTTTACTTATTTTTATTATTACAAATCCAAAATCATCCATTACACTATCCTGCTTTAACTGCCATTACCTCCACATCCAATATAGAAAGAAATAAGAAAACTCTTCAATGAACTTTAACCTGTATTTACAAAACACTCCCAATAAAAACACTTTGTGCTCTTAAAACATAATCTTGCTTTAAGTTTTGAAAATTCAGTCACTAGTTCTTTTAGATCCAGTTTTCCAGCTATTTCATGCTCTATTAGCATTGTGGCAAGTCCAACAAGTCTCTCTTGCACCATTGTTGAACGCAGGTATGTTTTTATCAATTTTAACTTTGAAAAGCTACGTTCCCCACTAGCTATGGAAACTGTCAAAGTTAAAAGAACGCATAGAGCTATAAGAATGTTTGGAACACTGTCAGAGTTTATTTTCACAAACTTCAGTACTTCTTCAGGAGTGGAATGTTTCTTCAGTCATCTTGAAAAAGCCTGAAGCTCACTACACAAATTTGTAGCATCAGTGTCTTTTGAATGTCATGAGTCAATGCCGACTCTCCACTCTACGTGAATTTCCAGCTATGCGATCTTAATATATATTCGAGTTAGGGTGTCACTAGCATTGCAGTTCTTGTCACGAGCGAATGTGTTTCATTGTGGCTGAGTTATTGCTTATCAAAATTGCGGAGTGGGTCATCTTGACCCTGTCGCAAATTGAAAAAAAAATTGTTAAAATATTATTTATTTTGCAGTAAATAAAAGATTTGACATGTTAATAAATTCTCAGAAATGTAGAGAAATGAATTATAATTCATAATCCCTCCATACGTGCACAGGAATTGAAATAATAACATCTTTGTTATTTTACTTGTATTTTTTTCATCTTTTTCATTTTTTTTCTTTTTGATTTTTTTTCTTTGAATTTGGCACCCCATTTAACTTGGCACCCTAGGCAACTGCCTAGTCCGCCTAAATGGATGGACCACCCCTGAGAATATCAGGAAAAACATCTTAACAGTTCTGTCCTTTTCTATTTGGGTTGTTATACTAAGGCCATCATCTGAGCACAACAACAGTGAGATCTGTTAGCTTGTGATCAAATCATGAGATCAAAAAGGTCACGAACCTCAGTGACTTTCATGTGAGGAGACAGCTTTGCAAATAAGCAGAGTACATGCAACAAGATGTATTCTATCGTTGCAAAGATGGGTTAAAAGAAAACAACTGCATTAGCAGGAACCACAGAAGATGATGAAGCTAAAGGAAAGAGGAAACAGAGAACAAACTAGAGACAGACAAACTGAGTACATCAAAGGTAGCTGCCACTGTAGCATTTTGGAATATGAGCAGACAGACATTGCATAATTGGGTAAATTCAAGCTTGCTTGAAAGGGGATCACTTGAATACACTATATTATATCAACTCTACACATGTTATGCACACTTCAAAGAGCAAATATATGGTGTCAATTTTAGGATGTCTTCAAGTGTAACAGATCCATGTACAACTCCATGACTCTCAGAAAAGTTTATATGATTTTTTTTCACAACTGTGCATTAAAATTGCAACAATACTTTAGATGTCTGTTAGAGGTGGCCCAAATCAGAACCTTTTAACTGACCCTCCTACTTCCAAAAAGATGAGGTGGTCCTGATAAAATGAAACCCAGATTCAAATCACTCCAGAGGGTTTATTTTGGTTTTGCAAAGCTAGTTTGCAAAACAAAACCTTTGTCCCATTTCTAATTTCTATAATAGACGTCAATGCCCATAGCCCAAATACCTTATCCACCCTTACTTATACACCTTCTTTTAACACATAAATAGGGCCCTACCAAATTCAGTCATGAAAAACATGTCACGGACTGTGAAATCTGGTCTCCCCCCCCCCCCATGAAATCTGGTCTTTTGTGTGCTTTTACCTATTTCCCAGGGAACATCAACATTTCTCAAAGTGGGGGTCCTGACCCAAAAGGGAGTTGCAGGGGGGTCACAAGGTTATTTTAGGGGGGTCATGGTATTGCCACCCGTACTTCTGCTCTGCCTTCAGAGCTGGGTGGTCAGAAAGTGGCAGCTGTTGGTCGGGCGCCCAGCTCTGAAGGCAGCACCGCCAGCAGCAATGCAGAAGTAAGGGTGGGGGTGGCAATACCACACCAGGCCATCCTTACTTCTGTGCTGCTAACAGCAGCTCTGTCTTCAGAGCTGAGCTCCTGGCCACTGCCCAGCTGTTCAGCTGTAAAGGCAGCGCTGCTGCCAGCAGCAGTGCAGAAGTAAGGGTAGCAGTACCACGGCGCCCCCCCACCCCCAACAACCTTGCGACCCCCCCCCCCCCACACACACACACAACTTCTTTTTGGGTCAGGACTCCTACAATTACGACACCATGAAATTTCAGATTTAAATAGCTGAAATCATGACATTTACTTTTTTAAAAATCCTATAACCATGAAATTGAACAAAATGGACTGTGAATTGGTAGGGCCATACACATAAGACTCAACATTCAAGGATGAATTGGAAGGTCGCTATACATAAGCAGATAAGATACCAATCAACACATGCAGCATAATCTGTCATTCTCATGTACCTTCACAAGCAACAGAAGTTTAATCATTGTCAGATATTTTCCTTTTCTTAGTTAGCTGTTCCACATGAATAGGCTCTTTCAACTTCTCAATAAATATAACTAAGGAAAAGAACAGAACCTGGGATGACCTGAAGCATTTGCTGTGTTCTAATCCTCTGAGACACGATCTTTGCATGAAAGTCAGCAGCCTAATTGAAGAGAAAAAAAACCTGGTTCCATTCACTCGGAAAACTTTGTGCTGTCTTTCATCTGCTGTCTGTGTTACTCAAGAAGCTTAATACACTACAACTTCCTTAGTGTGCCAATCTGTGTTTCCATGTCTATGAAAGCACTTGCATCACACTACGAAACACTATAGTTGTTAGGTTTCAGAGTAACAGCCGTGTTAGTCTGTATTCGCAAAAAGAAAAGGAGTACTTGTGGCACCCTAGAGACTAACCAATTTATTTGAGCATGAGCTTTCGTGAGCTACAGCTCACTTCATCGGATAGTTGTTGGGTCTTGTACTGGAGAGAAAATGGAAAAATATCTAAACATTAACATCTGCAAAGCACCGGAAGAATAGAAGTGGAGTGACCTCACCTTGCTTCACCTGCAATTTGCTGATATAGAGGAATGTAATATAGTAAAGATACAGATTGCTAAACACTGCTCTGGTGCAGAGCTCACTCAGTATCTGGACTAGCATAATGCCATTTCCCTAGGGAAAATCTCCATTTGCATACTTCACACATGGAGTACACAGGCACACCTTCAATGTAATGATTCACAGACAATTAGAGTCCAACAGAGAAATACCAATGTGCTAGTTTTGCATAGGCAGCAATAATAGGCTCAGTTTAAATGCAGTTTGAGCACCCGTACATTGCATGCAAAGTGGGAGCAGCACTGAACTCCCAGTTTGATTTGGATAAGTACCCAGAAGTTCCGCTGGATCTCTGAACAAGAGAATACAAAATTGAGATTCAGGTTTGCCCACTAAATTTTTCAATACTTTCTGCTTCCAGTTGAGCCAGAAATAACATTTCCCACAACACCATCATTATTTCAGGACTTCCACTTCTGGTTGCGCACAAACACACAAAAATGAAAACCACTGGGGGGAAATATATCCAGACACCTTCTAACCTGTAAAAAGGTCCAGTTTGATTTTGGAGACAGAGGTTTGGATGCGCTCTTATTTTATCTTAACAAGTTTAACCACCCCTTGCTTTATTCTGCAAAACTTCCGATCATTTTGAAAAGAAATATTGTATATAGACCGTTTATTTTTATTTTCCATTGTTTTGATGAAGACAAGAGATTCTTGAATTTAAAAGTACTATCCTCCCAGGAATTAGAGAGCAAAGAAGCCATAGTTTGAGGGGAGGACTTGGTTTTCAGTTTTCTACAATCTAAATAGTCTTTTTTTTTCTTTTCAATACTGATCTCCGTTATATAATAGCTGCTCATGATAGAGTCTGGTTTTGTTTCTCTCTCTCTAAACTCCAGGGTTGTGTGCTCTCCTCAGCCTCATTGTCATTTCAGTTGGTAGGCTCTGCAGACATGATATGTCAGTAGAATCTTATTTTCAGTCAACAGCATGTGCATATGTCTTTTGAACATTTGGAATTGCGCAAGTTAGGCTTCTGAGGTTTATAAATGTTTTATTCCCTCCCTCCATGTGGTGTAAACTTTGGACTATAGAAATAACATGTGGAGAGATTTTTGTTTTGCATTTTGGTAGGGTGGACAATAGGAAGGATGGTCCCATGGTCAAGGCTGGGACTCTGGGTTCAATTCCCAGTTCCACTACAGACTGTCTTGTGTGACCTTGGACAAGTCATTTGGGCCTGGATCCACTGGAAGTTAGGAGCCTAAATACATTTGATGATCAGGGCCTCAGTTCTCCATCTATAAAGCTGGGGTAGTAGAACTTTGCTACCTTACATGGGTGGTTTTGGGAGGGGAAAAATACATTAAAGATTGTGAGGTGCTCAGATACTATAGTAGGGGCCATGTAGGTGTTTTCGATAGATTAACAGTTGCTGATGTGCTATGAGTCTTATTTGACATATTTGTCGGGAGAAAGCTTGCTAAATGTGTATATTAAAACCAAAAAAGAGCCTGGGTTTGGGTGACCTGAAGCAGGCGGCATTCCAATACTAATTATCTTGTTTGAAGGAAATTCACTCTGGGCCTTACCCAGTATACACTGAAGTCAATATAAGCCCTTCCATGGACTAGAATGGCCATTGGATGAGGCCTTTCTGAACAGGTCTTCTGATTTAAAAAAATTAAAATGAACAACCTGGGCAGCATATTTCTCAATTAATTCCTCCTCCTTTTGTTATTTTCACACCACACAAAAAGTAAAGGTTTTTCCACAGACAAATATTACTGTGTTAATTAGCTCCCCTTTGAACAGATGTAAATTGCTCTATAAATGCCAGATATTCTTGTTATTATTCACTATGTAAAAGTCACTACATTTTCAAAACAATAAGCACGGTTTGGGGTTTTAGCCAGACAAGTATCCCTGACTGTAACGGAAGTTGCATTGCTAAACCCCACTGCAATGATTTGAAAAATTACCTTAAAAATAGGGCCAGCTTCTGTTACATTTACTCACATTTAATAGCACTTTACTCCATGAAGCCAGTGGGACTAATTGTAGAGTAAGGTACTCGTAAGTAAGTGCTGAAGAATATGGGCCAGAGCTAATTTAATATGTTTCATATTTTGGTCAGCCAGTTAGAAAGAACCCAAAGGACTGATTGCTACCATGTTGATAAATGATGCTCAGCGTCTATGAGTTATCAAGATGGTACTGAAAGATTAGTCATAAGAAAGGCCGTTTCTTGTATAAGGGAAGCCGAAAAACTGCATGCCACTTCCAGAGAAGCTGGAAAAGAAAATATGGCGCTTACAGAGTGGGTGAAAGCAAGAAAAGTTCTTTGCAAGCAAGATAAAGGTTAATTTACTATACTCTGTAAATTGCTGTCAGTTCAGTCTGAAAGGATCAAGGTTGAGTCCTCACTTCAAGAGACAACAATGCCACAGAGCTTGACTCCAGTTTGTTAAAGGATTCCTCAACAATTCCCTCTCTAATCAAGCATCACCACAAACAGCAAGCTTTAACTCCAGTTTGAATACAAATCTCTACAAGCAAACCCCAAATGCCACATAATCCTGCTTATCTAATTTTTCCTACAGAAGATTTCATTGTAAAAATTTTTTAACAAAAGAAGCCTATGAAATACTAAGCAAGTAAAAATATAGCACAGAGAGGTCTGCCCTCCCCCTTGACGCCCATTTGTAGGACTGGGACAGTTAAACATGAACTTTGATAGATAACCATCCCGAGTTTCCTGTGCAGATTTTACTCTTGGAGCGGAGAAGCTTTGAAATCAATATAAGTCTTGCTGCTATACTGCCCTGGGCCGGATTTTGATGCATATGATAAGCTGAGCAGTTTGTGCATACTTAGATTGGGACACCTCTAATGAAAAACATAGTAGCTACAAGAAAAGTGTTTGTGATTCAATAAGTGGCACTTTCCCCTCTAAGTCAATAGTGAACTGGAACGAGTTGTTAACATTGTGCTAGTAGAGATGCCATCTTTCAAATGACATATAAAACTGAGGTCCTGAGCAGTGGTCAGTATTAAGGATACCCTCACACTTTTTGAAAGATGCCCTGATCAGCTTCCAGCTTTGGTAATTATATTCTGCCTAAGTAAATGTTTCCTTTTGCAGTATCTAGCCAGTCACGTATTATTGCTGTGTGTGTTTTTAAACAGCAGTCTTGCTAAACGCAACAGGTGGCTGCGTTTCAGTGATGGGAAGTGGTATTCCTGTGGACTCGATACGTTTGAATTGGGCTTTGTCATCCTTCTGGCTGAAAAGTGCTAAGCATTGTAAATGTGCATTAACACCATCTGATTCATAAAGTCAGTAAGTAAATCTGTATTGAAATGAATGTTCTTCTAAGGACTGAACACATAACCACAAGGAAACCCCACTCATACATGTGTTAAAAGCTCTTATGAATTTCTTTCTAGGGCAGGCATCTCTCTACAGTCACAGAAACAAACATGAAGAAAATAATCAGCCAAAAGCAAATGCCAATCAGAGATTCAGCACATCCTAATCAGCGAACCCACTATCTGTACAACAGGAGCTGCCAGGTCACACAAAACCAGATGTCACTGCTAGATAAGTAAAAATTCATGCCTGCATCTGACTCTCATAGTTAACAAGCCAGCTGCCAAATTGGATCCCAGCAGTTGGCTCAGATTCAGCATAACAAAAAAGCAGCAATCAAATGGGAGCACATCAATTCTCAAATCAAGAATCTCCATAATCTGCTATCAATCGTGTAATATCATTGTTATTACTTCAATTGCCAATGTGCATGGAAACTCCTGAAGCTGTGTCCAGAGAATCTAATCTAATCTTGATACAATATGGAACGGCTGTAATATACAGGAGAAGATAGGCAAGTCATTTAAACTCTGCCTAATGAGGTTAAGAAGATTAGCTGGACGCATATCTAAGAACATAAGAACAGCCATACTGGGTCAGACCAAAGGTCCATCTAGCCCAGAATCCTGTCTTCCAACAGTGGCCAATGCCAGGTTCCCCAGAGGGAATGAACAGAACAGAAAATCATCGAGTGATCCATCCCCTGTCACCCATTCCCAGCTTCTGGCAAACAGAGGCTAGGAATACCATCTCTGCCCATCCTGGCTAATAGCCACAGGAACTAATTATATTATATCCCAGCTTCTGGCAAACAGAGGCTAGGAATACCATCTCTGCCCATCCTGGCTAATAGCCACGGGAACTCATTATATTTTTGTATTACAGGTAAAGCTCCATTTTATGAAACCTTGAGGGATACCCAAAACTTTCATAAAATCAGGGGCCATACAATAGCCCATCAGAAGGCTGGGGGAATAGAAAGGCAATAAACAATTTTGGAAACTCTGGGTTAGTAAAATATCGGGATTAATCTATAGTAACAGGTGTTGTTATTTTTTATGGCAGTAGAACCAAAAATGTGTACATAGTAGAGACATGCTCTGCCCTGAAGACTTTATAATCATCTTCTTTTCATAGACCCTTTTGAATTATTAGACGATTACAATGTCGGAATCTAGAACTGGTATAGGAAGCAACTGCTCTCTTGATGAATGGAACATCTGGGATGGTTCTCGGGGTACACAGAACTGTGAGCCACCGTGTTACACACTTGCCTCCAGTATGAGAGTGTCTTTCTGGTGCTTAACTGCATGTCAGCTCCCTGACACCACCAGCCTATTAGCCACCCGAGCAATCCCCTCTGGTTTAATGCCAGCCCTTCCTTTGCCTTCCAGAATAACAAAAGGTACAGCCCAGTTCCTGAGCCCCTTTAAAAATTCCCCCTGTAGTATTCAGCCCTTATCCACTCAACACTTAGAAATACCAAGTCTGCTGTTCCCAAATGAACTATGTGCATACGAGCTTGAATGATGCAACTCAGGGTCAGCACCTTGCTTAATATCACAGCACTGAGATATATTTATTGTGAAAACAACAATAAATTTACCATCAAAATCTAAAGATTCAGGGGATAGTAAGCACAGATATTGAAAACAAATAGTTATATATAAAACAAAATTATAACAGTTTTCTAGAACTTAACTAAGAACAACTCTTATTTAAAGAAGCTTATCTCACCCAAAGTTTTCTTCAGGGTCTTCAACATGGCTGAGAGCCAGTTTTTATGAATGTAAATACACTGCCCGTTTACTTCCTATGTGCAGAATAAGGGGGTATTTTCTATGCCTTCTAATTATATTCCCAAAGTTCATGGTCTGTCTCAGAGACAATATAACTGCCCATGGCTTGTTATCTTCCTATGTTCTGCTTCCCTGTTAGCATCATATCTCTTCAATAACTTCACATATAAATGAATATCCATTGTGTTAGCTTACAATGCTTAATTTACATCTGTCAGAGAGAAAGGTGAATAAACATCTCTTGTCTGACAGAAAACCTGTTATTTTCATCTCTGCTATGATACAGAATCTAAGAACATATTTTCGGTGTGGATACATAACTCCTCACACAGTATCTGTCCATACATTTCACAGTGATATTATTGACCATTGTGACCCTGGCTTTCATTTAAGATCTCCCATGACATTCTTTGGTGAACCAGAATGTACATACCAGAATTAGGATATTCTTGTAACCCCCTAGCCTAAAGGGTTCTGAGGTCACAGCATCTTATTGCGAGCACATGACACTGATGCTCCATGAACTTCACCAGCTGCCTATTTGTTCCATGATAGAATTCAATCTATAAAGCCTTTTATGGTCTGGAATCTGCACACCCCAAAAACCTCTCTCCCCATATTATATGCCACAGCTGTATTCAGTGGAGATCCTCCAGCTAGAGGACCCTTCATGTGGTAGAGAGAGCTGTGGTAGAGACAGGCAGAGCAAGGTCCCCTCATTTATGAAACTTTCCCATCAGTCTGAAAGGAGAGAGATCTAACCCCTGACTGGGGCCACAGGAGTACCAATTATTTCTTATGTAAGAAGAGCAAAAACAGCTGATAGGTGCCTGAATTAAACTTAGAGCAAACATTTTAGTTCTGACCTCCATTTCTATGGTTACTATTTTGTGCCTGAACTTTTGAACCCACAAGATTAAATTCACCCCTGTGCAGAGGGGCTATGGACCTTGTGAGCCCAATCAGGCCCTCAAAATACTGCTAGAGTGGCACAAAAGTGATACATAAGTATTGTCCTGGCTCTCTGCAGTTGAGTGAATTGCCCCCACAATGAATAGTTGTTAGACAAGAGGTCAGTCTGGCACCCAGAGATCAGCTGGATGAGACTTCAGTCATGCCCCTTCTGCTGTCATCCAGAAGTGGTGTTTAAGCTTGAAAACTTGTCTCTCTCACTAACAGAAGTTGCTCTAATAAAAGATATCACCTCACCCACCTGGTCCTTCTAATATTCTGGGACTAACACATCTACAGCAACATTGCACTAACATCAATGGACATTGGAGCAGGCCAAAACACCAAACTCTCGTGCATGTTAACCAAAGGCTATTTAGCTAGAAAATACTCTTCTGAGTAACATGCCATAGCATCTTATGGGTTCCCTGGTTATCAGGATGAGGGACAAGAAGTGGAATATGCTCTGAGACCTGAGAAGTAGCCTTGAGATAGGGACTTGAGTGAGAAGGGTCAATAACTACTGTCTGAATCCGCATGTGGCCTTCTTTTCCTCAGAGTCCATATTAACATGAATTTTTCATGCTTCACGATCATCAGGATGAATAAGTAGTCTGCATGTCTCAAGACGATATACGTGTGTTTATTTAGCAAATCAGATCAGAGCCCTAAAGCGATAACAATACAGTAATGGATTTTGTACGGTAAGAACAGCTCTATCTGCAGTATTTTCATGGTCATTCATTTGTGCTTTTTCTTAACATGCTCCAGTGTAGTTGCCAAGATTGGATATATTTCAGTTCCTTTAATGTCATGTACTATAGCTGGATAATCATCTCCAATTATTTGGTGAATGCAGACTGGTGTATAAATTATTTCAGGAGTAAATCATATTCTTTCAGTGCACAAATTTTTGGCCTCTCTCAATGTGCCAGTGCACGTGATATTCCCCTGACAAGAATTCGGGATGTTTGTGTTCTGTGATATTTGACATTTTTCATCTGCTATTCCTTCAGTATTACTAGGTGATCTAGCATGTAACATTGGAGCAACCATTTCTGAATGACTTGTTGCCCAAACCAGATTTTACTAACAGTGCTGAGAGTTCTGTGAAGCAAGCAATGAGTAAGTTGATAATGTGAAGCATGTTACTGGCGGAGAACTACACAAGTTAGGTATTAAGAGTCAACCATGTGGAACCTAATGTGTGTTTTGCTTATGAAATTGCCTGTGATGTATCTGCCAACCGGGAACTACAACTCCTGTCAGCCCACTCCCCACTTCACTTCCATTTCCTTTGGACAGGCAAGGGCAGGATCCTGAACCAGGAAGTGGCCAGGCTCTTTTACCAGGCAATAGCCACATGGCAAGCAGAGACATGCAGAGAAGCTGGCCACAGGGATGAACCCCCAGGAACTGTACACAGAACCAGTTGTGAAACAGGCTGCAACGTTACAGCTGGGTTCAGATCTGTGTGGGACTTACAGGGGAGCAGCAGTGGCTGGGCAGGGAGCCAGTGCAGATGGGCCCCAACTAGAGACATTTGTTGAGCCTGGCCTGGAAACCAGCAGGCTCCTATTTGCTTGAATAGAGACTGGACTGTAGAAGGCACCCCAGGCACTAGACCTGAAAAGCCCTGACTCTCGAGTGGGCTGCCCCAGGGACCCAAAACACTTACCTCTATAGCTCACTTTGAACTGTCACTACTGAAGCCTCTGTACATAGAGTGGAGTAATTGAACCTTTCCCTTTCCTGCCAGTCCCAGTATAATACCCATTCACTTAGCCATGTGTCTGAGTGGTTATGGGGACCTACCAGGGCTGGCACCTACAAGAAGGTGCTTGGTAGATGGAAATTAAAAGGAGTTGTCACGAGGGTTAAATACCTGCAAGTGGCATGGGGACCATTTAAAAACACCACATTAGAGGCTCAGACTAAATATATATCCCAAACCATAAAAAAAAGAGAAGCATAAGAATGCCGCTAAGCTAACCAGCAGAGTAATGGAGCTGTTAGAGGCAAAAAGGCATCTTTTAAAATTTGCAAGTCAAAACCTAGTAAGGATAGCAGGAAGGCACACAAACTCTGGCAGATTAAGTGTACAAATATAAGAAGGCAGGCCAAGAAAGAATTTGAGAAGCAGCTTGCTAAAGAACAAAAACTAACAGTAAAACTTTTTTAAAAGTACATGAGAAGCAGGAAGCCTGCCAAACAGACAGTGGGGCCATTAGATGACAAAGTGCTAAAGGAGCACTTAAGGAAGACAAGACCATTGAAGAGAGGCTAAATGAATTCTTTGCATTCGTCTTCACTGCAGAGGATATGGGGGAGATAGCCATGTGAGAGGTATTCTTTTTGGGTAACAAAATCTGGATTTGTGCTGGAAATGGCCCAACTTGATTATCATACACATTGTAAGGAGAGTGATCACTTTAGATAAGCTATTACCAGCAGGAGAGTGGGGTGGGGGAAGAGAAAACCTTTTGTAGTGGTAAACACTCATTTTTTCATGCTTTGTGTGTATAAAAAGATCTTCTATACTTTCCACAGTATGCATCCGATGAAGTGAGCTGTAGCTCACGAAAGCTTATGCTCAAATAAATTGGTTAGTCTCTAAGGTGCCACAAGTACTCCTTTTCTTTTTGCGAATACGGACTAACACGGCTGTTACTCTGAAATCTGAAGTACTGTCCCACATTGAGGTGTCAATAGAAGAGGTTTTGGAACGTATTTGTAAATTAAACAGTAATAAGTCACCAGGATCAAATAGTATTCACCGAAGAGCTCTGAAGAAACTCATATATGAAATTGCAGAACTACTAACTGTATTGCTGAAACAAGTGTCTGTCCAAGATGATTGGGAGGTAGCTAATGTAACATTGATTTTTTTAAAGGGTTCCAGAGGATATCCTGGCAATTACAGGCTAGTGAGTACTGGCTACTTCAGTGCTGGGCAAATTGGTAGAAACTACAGTAAAATACAGAAGGATCAGATGCATAAATGAACACAATTTGTTGGGGAAAGAGTCAACATGGTTTTTGTAAATGGAAGTCATGCCTCACCAATCTATTAGAATTCTTTGAAGGTATCAACAAGCATATTGACAATGGTGATCCAGTTGATATAGCATATTTGGACTTTCAGAAAGCCTTTGACAAGGTCCCTCACCAAAGGCTCTTAAGGAAACTAAGCAGTCATGGGGTAAGAGGGAAGGTCCTCTCATGGATCAGAAACTGGTTAAAAGATAGGAAACATAGGGTAGGAATAAACGGTTCATTTTCACAATGCAGAGAGGTAAACCCCCAAGGATCTGTACTGGGACCTATGCTATTCAACATATTCATTAATAATCTGGAAAAGGGAGTGAACAAGCAGGGCCAGCATTTGATTCGCTGGGACACAGGGCAGCAAGCTGAAGCCCAACCACATGAGGCTGAAGTCTGGAGCCCTGAGTCCCACCACCCGGGGCTGAAGCTGAAGCCTGAGCAATGTAGCTTTGTGGGGTGCCCTGTAGCATGGGGCCCCAGGCAATTGCCCTGCTTGCTACCTCTTAACGCCGGCCCTGGCTTTTATATGCAGAAAACCAGTTGTTGTGGCACAGGTGGGCCATGGAGTTTTTATAGCATATAGTTGGTTGGGGGGGAGGGGATCAGAAAGAAAAAGGTTAAGAATCCGTGCCCTAGCTGACAACCTTTCAAATTAAATGGGAAAGATCTGGTGTTTTCAGTGATGGGTTTTTGACTGAAATTTGCATCTCCCTCACCTCTGGATTTGAAAGGGTCTGAATTATTGACTTCCAATCCTCATCTATTTTCCCATGCTTTCCTGGGTGGGTGCATGGGGAATGGAGTGGGAGAAAACGGGGTGAGGATTAGGAAAGAATTTGTTGGCTCTGATGTCTTTGGAAGGTTTTAATATGAACACTGGTCCTACTAATATTTGATCTGGAATATATTTTGGGGATTTTTTTATACATGCACCTAAACTTTCAGATAAGTGCAGTGAGATGTCCAACTGATGGAAAACTGGTGTTATGGCCTCAGGAGGAGCCTTTGGGAAAGAGACTTGATGTATAAAAAGCCATGGGGTGATGGTGGTAGGGTAAGATAACTGGAAGATGATTGTTCGTCGCTCTGTTGATTTTTTAAATGCTATTTTCAAATAAATTTTTAATTACAATAAAACAAAACAAAACTTCTCTATGTTTCTAGCACATACTCTACTGAGCTGCCCACAACACACAAAAAACTGTACTAATGTTCATTGCAGCCCCGATATTGCCATGAAAAAAAAGAAGGCCATGCAACACCGCCAACATAATCAGGATTTTTGTATGCTTGATCACAATTAAACAAACTACAAAATATCCTGTCTGCTTTAGGAAACAACTTGGAAACTCTGAACAAAGAAGTAATCTTGACAGATGGTCTCATTGGTAGAGTGGGTGAACAGGAAACATCACATGACAAAATGAAGACAGAGGTGGTGGGAAATCAAAAACACTTAGTTGTGCAATAATTTAGAAGCCTTAGAAAATGTTGCCAGAATTTACCTTCTGGGGAATCCAGGAGATGTTAAGTACTCTGATCTTATGGTCTGGTTTAAAATAAAATTCCTAAACAATTGAGGTTGGACCCAAAAGAAAATTCTATGTAGGCAGATAACTGTTTCTGGATCCCTAATCTGAAGGAAACAGGGACAGCTGGTTGATAATTCAACTGTAATCCTCTACAATGCAAGAGATAAGGAACATCTGCTAGCAGAGGCCTGGGTGAAAAAAGATCTTTCCATGGATGGACATAAGATATTAATATTCCCATATCTGTGTCCCGCTATGCAATGGAGGAAGAATGAGCTAACCAAGAGCAAACGAGGCTTTGCAGATGAAAACGTCTCTGCAGCGGTACTTTATTCTTCAATAAAAAAACTTCAAAAACAGACTCCAACGAGAGACTGCTGAATTGGAATTAATTTGCAAACTGAATACAATTAACTTAGGCTTGAATAGAGACTAGGAGTGGATGGGTCATTACACAAAGTAAAACTATTTCCCCATGTTTATGCCCCCTCCTCCCCCGCTGTTCCTCAGATGTTCTTGTCAACAGCTGGAAATGGCCCACCTTGATTATCACTACAAAAGGTCTCCCCGCACCCCCGCCCCACTCTCCTGCTGGTAATAGCTCACCTTACCTGATCACTCTCGTTACAGTGTGTATGGTAACACCCATTGTTTCATATTCTCTGTGTATATAAATCTCCCCACTGTATTTTCCACTGAATGCATCCAATGAAGTGAGCTATAGCTCATGAAAGCTTATGTTCAAATAAATTTGTTAGTCTCTATGGTGCCACAAGTACTCCTTTTCTTTTTACTTTATTCTGTGAAATTTAAAGCCATATTTCAAGATAAGACTTGTTTCCTGGAACACCACTTCATGATCCTATTTGCTGAGAAATATCAGAAACACACAAGCCCACGAGATTGTAGCAGCACAGATCTCTGAGGGCAAAGGACATTGATTTTTAATGTTCTGATTTTCCATTTATTGTGAGCTAACTCATTTTTCTTTCCTATGTGATTTTAATTTTGCCTGGAATAATTTGTGTACCCATTCTGTTAAACTGGACAACTCAACAGAGAGATCTCAGAGAACCACTAATTTCCTTTTTAAAAAAGACTACAGAGTACCCTCATTGCTTTGATGACGTGCATTTCTGAGTAAGTACAATATTTACTTTACTGTATGAGGAAATTATGGTTACCTTTATTTAAAGGAAGAAAACAAGCCAGACCATATACATTACAGCGCTAACCTTTTTCCTTGTACTCTTCCACCTTATAGTAACAACCATTGTATGAACAGCTGTATTTCAAAAGCACAGTGGCCAGTCTATCGAAAACATATGGGGCATAATTTACGACCATATGACTTATGCACCTTTTACCACTGCACCCAATAGAATTACAACAGCTATAAACTACAGCAACTCACCAGTGAGGTCCACAAGGCAGTTCTATTCCCTTCCATAGTGAGTGTATTCCTGGGTTGGGTTTTCTTTTTGCTGGCTTGCAAGCTATAGTAAAACTATTGTTGGATATATAAATACAGCAAAGAAAGACTCAAACCAAAACCTGAAATCCAAACTTTGCAGCAGTTCACACTGCGATCCTACACTGTGTCTCTGAAATACAATAAGGGCTTGATCCAAAAGACAAATTCCCATTGACTACAATGGGAGCAGGAGTAGTATTCTGCTTTTTTGTTATAAATAAGGTTTTATTTGTTATAAAAGGGTTTTAAAACTATCTATAAGAAAAGTTTAATTACTACATAAACTTATGGCCCTACATTTTCAAAAGTGTATGATTTTGGTTCCCCAACTTGAGACACCTCAAAGGGGCCTGATTTTTAAAAAGAATTGAGCACCCATTCTCTGAAAATCAGGCCCCCACAAAATTACTAGTGACTTCTGAAAATGTATAGTTACACAGTAGAGAAGAAAGAACATTATTCTTCACATTCAGGACAACATTCATGTGAGGATGTGAAGGAAGCCTGGAGGTTGTTACTATTTGGAATATGAGTGAGGGGTAACAAACAAGGTGGAGAAAGGAAGATTAAAGTTGCAGAAGGTGTTGATGGGGAACAAAAATAAGATTATGACAATGACTGTGCTAGTTCATATATACTTCTCCTTGAATAATAATTTTTAAGGGCAAGATTTTAATTTAACCAGTTCCTTTCTTGTAGACTTCATGACAGAAGTGAATATTCTGGAGGATTTTGAATGACAGAAGTGAATTTTCTGAATGATTTTGAATGAGGGTGGTGGGTTGAAAGATAGGCTTGGAGAACTCATTCCAGACATAGGCAACAGTGTGGATGAAGATACAGATATGCTTTTATGAGGAGGATGTGAACAGGGTGTCAAGACAGCCTGTATAGTCCGGATTATTTTCTCTAGTTTATACCAAGATCTCTATGAATCTAAAATGTCAGACAAATCAGATTTAATTGGTTATGTTTTGCTTCCTCCATAAAAGTCTGTGACCAAGAGGAATTTCCCCACATTATGACTATAAAATTTCACACTAAAGAGGGCACCCTCCAAAATGATTTTTTGCATATTATACCAGAGTGAGTTGAACTATGAAAAAACACAACAGATAAAATTCACCCTATGCAGAAGGCCAGCAGGAGATGTATTCTCCTCTTAAGCCGTAATTTGAGGTCTTAAATGGGAGGACCTAAGAGGTGCACATAAAACCTTTTATTGGCCTTGTGCACGAGGCAGAATTTCAAGCCAAAACAATCACACTGCATGGTATTTTCAGAGCAACACTTCTGATCTCTCTTCCAGTTCACTCCTGAATAAACAGTGCCACTATTTCAGCTACTAAGAGACTCTACTTTCTGCCATGGCTCTAAATCCTAGCTAGTGTCATTCTAGATACTGACAGGTTTCAGAGTAACAGCCGTGTTAGTCTGTATTCGCAAAAAGAAAAGGAGTACTTGTGGCACCTTAGAGACTAACCAATTTATTTGAGCATGAGCTTTCGTGAGCTACAGCTCACTTCATCGGATGCATACCGTGGAAACTGCAGCAGACTTTATATATACACAGAGAATATGAAACAATACCTCCTCCCACCCCACTGTCCTGCTGGTAATAGCTTATCTAAAGTGATCATCAGGTTGGGCCATTTCCAGCACAAATCCAAGTTTGGGGTGGAGGGTGAGAAAACCTGGATACTGTTCTTACTCACTTAAAAGTCTAATTCTTTTGTGTCTCTGAACTATGGCCTTCAGTGATACCTTGCAGATGTTGTTACTGGAAGATTTGAACCCAACTGTCTTTTTAATTTAAAACCCTTTATTTTCAGTTTGCCTATTCCAGTATTAAAGGTTGTGGCCTGCCCTATGGATTTTCCAGAGAAAAGCCACTAACCACGGCCGCCTAACATTCCCCTTGAAGAGCATGATACATCCCTCCAATCAAGAATAGGCAGCAAGCAGTAAATTCTTCAAAAACAAAAATAATATTTATTTAGAAGTAAAAGGTTACAATAAAAGAGGAGCCATATTGGTAAAAATAAAAATAATAAAATAAAACAGTAACAGTTACAGATACAGTGTAAAGGAACCTGCAGGAGAAATAAAGACAGGGTACTACAATTGCAATTTAATAACCACATACTTAATACTCTATACCTTGCAACAATATCTATTACGTATACCAATATATCAATTAAACATGTAACAATATATCAAACAACAGGCTGGCCTAACAGGTACCAAATGGGTAGGGAGATCTCACTCAAACCACAGACATCCAGCTTTATTTACACTTGAGACCCATACGCTTCAGGATGTTAAATAGAAAAAAGCTTTTTAACTTACAGGGGCGTCTATGAAAATCCCTCTGAGTCGTCTAGTCAAGGTCCTTCTTTCGCTGTCTGTTGCTCGAGAGTGATGACCATGGGTATGTTGGTTGCTGTGGTGAGCGGGCAGTGCTGTGCTGGGCAGTTGTCTGCTGTCACGGAGGTAAAGCTGCTCCTCCAGTGAGAGATACAGAAGTCTGCTGGCTACTGCTGCCGGGCTGCTGTGGAGGCCTCCTGCTGACGGGGTGCCGGGAGCAGCCATTGCCAAGGCAACTCTGGAGCCTGGGGGTGTGCTGCTGCTGTTATAGTAGCTGGCTTTCAAGCAGCTCCTCCTGTTTCAGCTTTTCAGGTGGCTTCTCTTGTGCAGGTATCTTCTTATAGGTGGTTTGACAGTGTTCTGCTCTCTGGCTGGTCCCTATCCCTACAGAGCTTTAGCCTGCTGGCTGCTGCCTCTGGGATTTGCATATGCTAATTTATGTCACATGTACTGACATGTGACACTCAAGATCAGCCAATCAGTTTCTAGCGCTAATTGCTAATCTCTCACTACATTACATTACCTTATAGCTGCCATTACTGTATTTTCTAATTTAAACTATTATCAATTTTTATTTAATGAAATCTTTAATCTTAAAACTGATTACTGTTCTAAGCATGTCAAAGGGTCCTGATGCTATCACCATGTTGTGGTGTTTAGATGTTGCTTGTAATTATTAGAATTGGGAGCACTAGCTGTTGGGAGTCTGAAAGGACAGGAAACAGGAAGGAGGGGGGAGGAGTTGAGAGGCTGGGAGAAAGCTACTGAGGGTGCAGCAGCAGCTTGCTAAAGAGGTTTCCACTTTGAAAATAAAGTCCTGTTGAAGCTTGTTAGTACCTTGCCTGGTTGATACAACATTTTGGTGACGAGGATGGGATGACCTTCTGTGTAAATGTTCCTCTGTGCTAGAAAAATTTCAAATTCTAGAGAAGTAAATTGACTACCATTATCTGAAACCAATTCTTTGGGGTTACCTTCCCTGCAAAAAACTGAAGAGAGGAACTTAATTACTGTAGCAGAATTATTGCGATGTAAATGCTACCTCAGGCCATTTACTGAATTAGTCTATTAAAGTGATGGCATAATGGCAGTCAATTGGAGCAATATCAAAGGGTCCTACAATGTCAATCATCACTTTTTCCCATGCAGATTCAGGAAGAGGAACAGGCTTTAATGGAGGGGTACATGTCACTGCTGCCTTATCATGCATTTGGCAAGTGACACAGGATTTTATGAATGCTTCAGTTTGAGAGTCCATCCCTGGCCACCAATACCCGTAGTCATTGTTTGGTTCAGACAATTCCTTGATGAGTATCATGTGCCAGGAGTATGAGTTTTGACTGTAATTCTTCTGGCACAAGGAGCCGGTGTATACCTCGTAGCACACAGCCATCAAACAAAGAAAGTTCATCCTAAACTCTAAAATAAGGCAGCAAAACTGGGTCAAGGTTTTTAGGGTGACTCTTTGTCAGAAATTCTGATAGTTTTTGTTGAATTGGACACGCTGAACAAGCAGCTTTCAATTGTTCTCTTGTAACTGCAGTGAGAGTGCTTGTAATAAGTGCAACCACTACATCCTCATCCTCCGGTGGACCATCTGGTGAAGGCAAAGGTAGGCGAGAAAGGCAATCAGCGACCACATTTTGGCGACGAGGATGGATCTTCTGCCCCTGAACCCACCTGCACCCTTTCTGCAAAGCCCAGGTGAGCCTCCAATTGCTTTTACTACTTGTATCCATGTGCTTGAGACTTATCTGCTTGCAATCAGTGCTACAGAGATTTCTGAAATAAGAAAGTGTGCTCTACAAATCCACTGGCTTGGAGCAGAAGGGCAGCGTATATTTTACACTTTTCCCCTTGCAGATGATAAATATGAGACTGCACTCACTGCATTAAAGAATTTTTTTGTGCCAAAAGTGAATGTAGTAGCTAATCGCTACAGATTTTGCCAGTGTGAGCCGAAACCAGGGGAAACTATAATGCAGTATATTGCTTCCCTGAGGAGTCTGGTTGGAATTTGTGACTTTGGGAATATGGCAGATGAGATGATTAGAGACCAGCTCACTGAGAAAATAACCATGCTTCATGTAAGAGAACGCTTACTTCTACAACCACAACTTACACTAGAAAAAGCAATAACCATTGCCACTCAGATTGAGTCAGCTACAGCTGAAGCCAAAATAATGAGCATGGATACAGGAGGCACAGTCCAGGCTGTGACTCCTTTGCAGAAAAGTTCACTACCATTGCAGACACACAATTGCAAGAGGAAAACTAATGAAAAACCACTGAATCAGCAAATTCAAAGTACAGTAAAAGCATGTTTTCGCTGTGGATCCCCACAACATCTTGCAAGCTACACAGGATGTCCAGCAAAAGTAGCTCAGTGCAATCGTTGCAAAAAGATTGGACATTTTGCTAAAGTATGTCGCAATAGCCAGTTCAATCAACAGGTGCATGCAGTTACAATACCAGATGTTACTGTGCTGAGCGTGGACAAAATCACTACTGCACGTATTCCAGATAAAGTGCACTGTAAACGTTTCCACCATGCCCTCAGGCAAACCACACTCTATTCAGCTAATGTTGAACACTGGCTCAGCAGTATCTATACTACCTGATTCCATCTATCTGCTTTACTTTAAAGATGTGCCTCTTATGTATCCTATGTTCAATTAAGCAATTTTATAATTTTGGTGACTTAAATCCCTTCTGAGGTTTTTCTGCAGATTTTCCCATTCAGAACTTAATAAGTCATTCTCTTGTCTGAGATAAAAGTCTCTCGTCACAATGTGCGTTCCACAGGTTAATTATATTTTTCAATAACAAGTATTTCCTATTATTCAATATCATTATTTCCTTATTTCAATTGTCTATTTGTTCTGTAAGGAATAGAACAAATGAGAGCAATCAAATGAGGTCTATATTACCATTTATTATCTTATATTTCTCTTTTATATATAATTCTCCTTTCCAGATTAAGTCCATTTTTAAGTCTCCCAGTGTGTTTTTAGTCTCTCCATATGTAGAATGCCTTCCCTCCAATCTTAAATTCCTAATCCATTTTGTTGCCCCTTTCTTGACTTTTACTATTTTTGCTATGTCTCTTGTCTTATACCCAATCCTGCAATGCGGTGAGTGCCTGCCACTTTTACTGAAATCAAATGGAAGGCACTGGGTATCATCAAGGTGCTTATTTTCTATCTCCGGCTTAACACAGTTTAACATCTGATTCACTTTCTTTTGAGTCCCACTGTGCATTAAGCAGATGTCTTCACCTAGCTGTCCATGATGACACCTATATCCTTTTCCTAAGATGTTACAGCTAATTCAAAACCTAATAAGTGGGAGCAGCAGCAGCAGATTCACCTGGCTATGAAGTATCCGTGGTGATGCACAAAATGGACTTCCATCTTGAGCAAGTCCTCTTCATTTGACAAGTCAGTATGGGAGGATGTAGGTCTCTGACCCTGAGAAGGATGACAAGTGTGTACATGTCATTTAAATTGTTCTCTCCAATGTGCATTATCTCACACCCTGAATTCCATCAGCTATCCTGTTAGGTCATTTTGGAGTTCTTCACATTCTCACTTTAAACTGGTTTGGCCATTAGTATGTAATAGGAACACAAGTGAAAAATAAAAAAAAGAGAGAGTTTAACAAAGCTATGGCACTGTGTTACGTCACAAATTTCCAAAGTGCACTGGAGGTCTTTCCAATTCAAAAGCTTTTAAAATATTAATTAATTATAAATCATTAAAAACCTAGTCTGCCAAACAGAACACCTTAATAACTAACAACATCAAGCCATGAATATTTATATTATGGTAGCACCCAGACATTCTGATCAGGATTGGCACCCTACATAGACAGGTAATAGGCTGTAGACAGTTTTAGGCACTGTACAAACAGAGGCTGACGTGAGCTAGCTCCTACTCCAGGTTGTTTACAACAAGCACCATGCGTATATAGCCCCACTTACTTCCGTGGAGCTGCCTGTCATGGCTGACTGTATGGAGCTCATTGCAGGATCACAGCCCACTGGTGGTTAGGAAATGATTTTCCATTTTTTGTTAACATTTTTCTTAAACTTTTGGGGGTTTTAGTTGAAAAACTGATAAGCTAAAAATAAAAAGAAAATTGTGGGTTTCAGCAACTGGAATCTCCTCCCGTCCAACTTTATGAGATCAGATATTTTTTCCAAAAAAAATCGTAGTTTAGTTAAAATGCCATTTTTCATCCATAACGTTTCAGTGGGAAACTTTTGACCAGTTTTATCAGGGTGTAAGAGGATTATTTTCAGAAGTGCTGAGCACTCAACCTTCCCATTTAAGTCAATGAGAGTTCTGGTTCTAAAACCCACTTGGAAATCAGGCCTTTAACATTTTAGGATACGCTTTTTCCATTTTAGAAATTAATAAAGCAAAACCCAATGGTCCCTGTTTCTTTATTTTGGGAAGGACCCCACGCACAGTCCCTTGTCAATCAAGCAGTCTGTAAGCCTTAAACAGCTATGTACACTTTGTAATTAATGAATGAGGTGACGGGACAGCTGATTGACAGTTGTCTATGTTCGAGAGGCACTGTGTACATGCCTACAATATAAACAGGAATAATCCACCAGGCAACGTCTATTAACTTTTAGCGAAAGCAATTACGCATAAAAAACCCTAGGAAACAAGGAGTGGGTGAAAATGCTGTAGAGGCAGCATGCTTGGTCCATAGCAGGGCAGTAGATTGTGCAGCCTAGCAGTGACCTCTCTGGGCAACAGAGGAGCAGCCCTGACTATTTCTGCTGGAAGTGCAGTCCAGTTTCCCTTGTCAGCCCCAGGAGAGTTCAGTGCGTATGATATGAGGTGTCATGGGTGAGAATGTGCAGGTGGTATGGGAGGAGGAAAGGGAGAGAAGGTGGGAAACAGACATTCAAAGCTCCTACACACATGTGGAGAGCCCTCCCTGGAAAACAACAACTAGGATTTTGTTTTAAAATTCAATCCATAGAAAATTCATGTACAACTATACTTTACTCCAAAATACCATCACCTTGGCTATCTCTTACAAATAACATGATCGTGGTCAAAGCTATAGGCAGTCTTGTGAAAAGCTTCAGCATTTACACAATTTTTTCAGGAGGGGGGGGAAGATACTCTCTGCCAGAGAATATTTCTGTGCCCTTCACTGCCCTCATTGTAAATCAAGGTTTCAAACCATCTTTTAATGATTTCTGAGCAAAGAAAACAGTGAGTTTACACAAGATCATCTGAGACAGAGCTGGGAATAGAGCCCACTCCTTGAGTATAATAGGCCCAAATCTTAGCCATTTTGCCATCTATACTTTCATAAAAAATGTGTCAGTTTAAGTACTTGTGTAACCCATGCTCAACACACTGTGGCCCTGTGTCACTCTCTAGCAGTTAGACCACATATAGAGGTTTATTACTCTGCATGACAAGAGACCTGGTTCTTGGTTCAAGTAACAAAGGCTCATGCTTTTATATCCAGGTGCCCTGGGTTCAGTCTCCACAGATGTCCCAAAGAGAGGCTGTCTATAACCACTAGATCAGAGGTGGGCAAACTACGGCCCGCGGGACTGTTCTGCCCGGCCCCTGAGATCCTGGCCTGGGAGGCTAGCCCCTGGCCCCTCCCCTGCTATTCCCCCTCCCATGCAGCCACACCGCCATGCGGGCAGAGGGGCTGCAAGCTCCTGCCGCTCTGAGCGGCAAGGTAAGGGGGCGGTGGCAGCGCGCACGCGACCGTGCAGGAGTTGGGTAGGGGGTCCCGAGGGGCAATCAGGGGACAGGGAGCAGGGGTCAGTTAGGAGCGGAGGGTCCCGGGGGGGCAGTCAGGGGACAGGGAGCAGAGGGGGTGGAGGTTCTGGGGCGGTCAGGGGTCGGGGAACAGTGAGGGTTGGATAGGGCGTGGGAGTCCCGGGGGGCCTGTCAGGGGGTGGGGGTGTGGATAGGTTGGGACAGTCAGGGTACAGGGAGCAGAGGGGGTTGGATAGGGGGTGTAATACGGGGGGGCAGTTTGGGGCGGGGAGTCCCAGGAGGGGACAGTCAGGGGATGGGAAGTGGGAGGGGGCGAATAGGGGGTGGGGCCAGGCTGTTTGGGGGGCACAGCCTTCCCTACCTGGCCCTCCATACAGTTTCACACCCCAATGTGGCCCTCTGGCCAAAAAGTTTGCCCACCCCTGCTCTAGATCATAAAACTGCCCTCTCACAAAAAACAGTATAACCCCTTTGCAAAGCAAGTATTGCACTGCCTCCATGGACTGGCCCACAGAGAGGATAACAGCAGCATACTTTCCTCACCAGTCACTGACAGCCACGGGGGAGAGTGAAAAAAATTGTGTACAACTATCTTTGGATGAACTGTAACAGGGCTTTTCATATGTTTTCCTATTGTAAACCACATCTTGATAGAGAGAATGACTCATGAACAACTGCCTTCCCACTTACAGTTTGCAGAAGACGACCTCACTTCCCATTCCTGATGGCAAAACATTCCTGCAACAGTACAGCAATCACTTATATGGACAAGTAACATTAGGAATGGGGATTTTGTTTTAAATTAAATTTAGCTGCTGGAAACAAATAGGAGAAGCAGCACCATATGGCATGCTAGCTCTCTGCAGACCACCAGTAAGAGCTCCACACACTTCAGACTGGGAACCTTTTGTTGACCGTAGCAACAGAGTCAACAAAGATCAACAGAGCTATGGAAAAACAGTTTCATTTTCATGTAAGTAAACTGATATTTTCAGGAGTATTCCTAATTTCAAGATTTCCACCATCTAACAGGGGTTTTATGATGAAAACAAAGACATTCTCTACTCTGGACAAAAATCTGGGATTTTCTTGACTTTTCCCAAGGTATACATTCCTTGCAAATGTAAACATGGTTTCTTATGTGAAAAAAATATCACTTTATAGTCAGTGCTAAGAATTTTGAGCACAACTCTAGTCAGCAACAGACACAATGATCCTGTCCTGTAGTGCTTAGCAAGTGACTTCAGGATAGGGTCCAATAATTGTTCCCTACTTTTGGTACTGGGTCTTCAGAACTATCAGACTAGCCACTGCCTTAAAAGAAAAATTAATGGAACTAATAAAATAAATGGAATAAGAAGGCATCATTGCTAAAGCCAGAGTCCACAAGTTGCATAAGCAGCATGGTAGCCATTGAGAAACCAAGCAAGCTGCACATTTGCATAGATCCAAGCAACCTGAACAAAGCCCTAAAAAAAAGCTCACTGCCAAATATCTACAACTGAAGAAATATTACCTGACTTGGCAAAAGCAAAAATATTCTCAGAACTTGATGCCAAAGATGGATATTGGCAAGTGGTTTCCTCAGTAAGGAAACCAGCTACCTCACCATATTTTGGACACCAGCAGATAGATCATGGTGGTTGAGAATGCCATTTGGGATTAAACATGGAGCAGAAGCATCTCAAAGCCACCAAGATATCCTAACAGGACTTGAGAGATCAATGTCATAACTAATGACATTCTGGTTTACAGACACAGAGGTGGCATGGCAGAATCTGTAATAGATCATGACCATAACCTCATCTGTCTGCTAGAATGGAAATAAATCTAAAACTGAATACAAATAAGGTGAAATTGTGATTGACTATAGTATACTACATGAGACATTTGCTGGCACTCCAGGGCTACAACCGGATGAGAAAGAGGTAAAGGCAATACAGCTGATGCCCACACTTAATGATATTAAATCAGTTCAGAGACTATTAGGATTTGTCAAGTATCTGACAAAAAAATGTCTATGTCTCTCAGAAGTGTATGACTCCCTGAGGTGACTATTGAACAAAGACACAGTATGGACAAGATCACTTCAACATGATGCAGCCATCACATGTGTCAAGAAGCTGGCGACCAACTATCCCATCCAGAAACAGTACGAATGAAAAGGCAACCATACACAGCGAAAACTCTCATCCAGGTTGTCCTCATCTTATGTCTTGATTATTGCAACATCCTTTTTTCTGGCCTTGATAAATGCACACATGCCCTGCTCATATCCATTCAGAATTAATTCCCAAAAATCATTCTCCTAGTTCGTTGCTCTGACTATGTCACCCCATCTTCATATCCCTCCATTAGCTCCCCTGTCTCTATCACATCAAACATAAGCTGCTTGACTTTGCTTTCAAACTTTTTCACTGCTTATCTCCACCCTAATTATCATCTCCCATTCACTATCGGGAAGTCAACTCTCATCTCTGTTTGGCCTATGATGCCAGCCTCCATCATCTGCTTGTTAAATTTTCAAACACCGTCATGTTTTGTCCCTGCTGCTCCTCATGCTTGGGAGAAGCTCCCCATAAATATCTGCAAAACCACTTCTTAGTCCTCTTTCAAATCTCTCCTTAAAACTCTCCCTTACCATGATGCATACAAAGAACATAACAGTTTGGATGATGATGCACTGAGATCACTGCCTAACATCCTGAGTTATATTGTCTAATGTTTTTCTTGTACTCCCCCACCCCCCATCTGTCTGTATACATCTGTTGTCTCTTATACACTCTGGGACAGAGACAGTCTTTTTGTTCTGTTCTTGCATAGCACCTACCACAAGGGGATCCTGGTCCATGAGTAGAGCTCTTGGACACTATAGCAATACACATAAATATATATACAACAATGTGATGCCAGTGGAACAGGGCTTGGGGCATCACACCTACAAAAGGGACAGCCAGCAGCTTTCATATCAAGATCACTATCACCAGTGGAACAAAGATATGCCCAAATTGACAAGGAACATCTCAAATGTGACCACATATGAAAAGTTCATCCAGTATGTTCAAGGATGGGAAACCATTTGTGTAGACCACAGACCACTAGACAGCATTTTTAAAAAATCTTCTGCGAAGAAGCCCCAAAATGTCTTCATGCATACTACTGAAACTGCAATACTCTATCTTAGATATCCACTATGTGAAAGGGACTGAGATGTACATAGCTCTTACTCAGAACAGTCTTGGAGCATGAAAATAAGGCAACTGAACAAGAATATGAGATCCTCTACCAAATAGAAATCATTAATCAAACCAGTGCCACTTTCAAGGCAGGGCTGGAAAGAATCCAAGAATAAGAGACATAAAACAAAGATTTACAAGTGCTCACTAGTGTCCAGCTATCAGGAGATAAGTCCCAATTGCTTCTGAAGAATTCTGGAATTATCAAGACAAGCTAGTGTACAAGATAGCATTATATATAAAGGCAGTCAAAATATAATAATCAGATCGCTGAGAGCGGAAACTTTTTCAGGATTAGATCGGTGCATTGTGGAATAGAAGCCTACATCTGGAAAGCCAGAGATACCCTCTACTGGCCAGACATGACCAAGGATATCAGAGATCTAGCGAGCAGTTGTGATAACACATGGGGAAATGAAGCCCAAGCAGCAAAAAGAGACAATTAAAATACACAGCATTTCCAACAAATCTTGGAGCAAAACAGGGAGGGAAGGGACCTTTTCACGAAAAACCATACTAAGTATCTCATTACTGTAGATTACTATTCATCTAATTTTCAGACACTACCGCTGTGACCATCATAGACAAAGCAATGAAGCATTTCAGCAGACATGGCATTGCAAACTGTGCTGTTTCCGATAACAGGCCATATTTGTGTGCAGTGGGTTTGTGCTATTTACTCAGGAATAGGAGTTCGCTCAGATCACATCATCACCATAACACAGTCAGTCAAATGGCAAAGCAAATCAGCAGTTTAAATTACTAAGATTCTATTGAAGAAAGCTGGAAAAAAAAACCCAAAGAAAATGTCTGGCAAACCATCCTTGAATAGAGAAATGTCGACAGAAGGCATGAATAGGAGCCTAGGACAATTCTTGATGTGATGACGCACACATACATTGGTGCCCATAGACCCAGAAATACTACCACTGGCAGTGTGGAAGGCGTAACAGCTGAAAAAGAAGATACACACGCACAAAGACCAAAGCCTACTATGACCAACAAGCTCAAGACTTCACAGCACTGCTATTTCCTCAGGACAAATCGTGTACATAAAGTAAGCAACATATTTCAGTGGATGAAAACCTCATTAATATAAAGCTGTGACTGAGCATACATTTCACCAGAACCACAAATACATACACCTACTACGAATAAGTTAAAAAAATGGATGTAGATGATGGTGAAATATACGCTTCCCTGAGACTTGATCAGCAGGATGCAGAAGAAAGACAGGCCGACAAGGGACTGACAGCTATTGGAACAGACTCTTAAAACCCCACACCACCAGAAGAACTGAGTACCAGGCAGTCTCCTATCACCATAAGAAAGACTTGCACTTGCTCCAACATCAAAACTGCTCACAAGGTATACATAAGACTTTGTACAATACTCAGGCATGAAAAACAAGCCTCCCAAATCCAGAGGAAAATTTAGTTCCCAAGCAAGTTAAGAGTTAATGAAAAATAAAGTGTTGGTGTTTTATATACACACGCACACACATACATATAATCTAAATAGGGTTGCCAATTGTCTAATCACACAAACCCAAACACCCTTGCCCCGCCCCCTTACCCAAGGCCCCGTCCCATTCTGCCCCTTCTTTGAAGCCCCACCCACTCCCTCCATCACTCACTCTCACTCACTTTCACCGGACTGGGACAGAGGGTTGGGGTGCGGGCTCTGGGCTGGGGCAGAGGGGTTCAGAGTATGGGAGGGGGCTCCAAGCTGAGCCTGGGGCAAAGAGTTGGAATACAGGAGGGGGTTCAAGCTCTGGAAGGGAGTTTGGGTACTGGAGGGGTTCAGGGCTGGGGCAGGGGATTGAGGTGCAGAAGGCGGTGAGGGGTGCAGGTTCTTGGAGGGAGTTTGGGTGCAGGAGGGGGCTCTGGGCTGCAGTAGGGGATTGGGGTGCAGAAGGAGGCGAGGCCTCTGGGAGGGACTTTGGGTGCAAGCAGGAGCTCTGGGCTGGGTTTGGGGTGCAGGAGGGGGCTTGGGGTGTTGGGCCCAGCCGGGAGGCGCTTACCTCAAGTGGCTCCCAGGTGGTGGCACAGTGGAGCTAAGGCAGGCTCCCTACCTGCCCTGACCCTGTGCTGGTCCCAGAAGCAGCCGCCATGTCTGGCCCCTGGGGAGGTGCAGGAAGCTCCACACTCTGCCCACGCCCGCAAGCGCCGCCCCCACAACTCCCATTGGCTGCAGTTCCCGGCCAGTGGGAGCTGCGGAGTCGGCGCTCAGGGAGTGGGCAGCATGTGGAGACCCCCTGGCCGCCCCCAGGGGCCACAGAGATGTGCCGACCACTTCTGGGTGCGGCACGGGGCCAAGGAAGACAGTGCACTTGCCTTACAGCCCCGCTGTGCCGCTGGACTTTTAGCGCCTAAAATCTCCCGGTTTGGCGTCAGTAGCCTCCAGGAGAAAGGGTAGGATTCCAGGAGACTCCTGGCAAAACCAGGATGGTTGGCAACCCTAAACCTAAAGTACGTACTCAGGGAAGCTAGCTAGGTATGTATCCAGGGCCATACATACTTGGCCCCAGCTACACTGCAATTTTTAGTATACTAGCCCGATTAGAGCTAGCACAGGTATATCTACCCAAGCTGGAAATTGTACCTCCAGCTCCTGTGTAGACATGCCCATAGTAACCACAAACTCAGAGCCATTACCAGCTTCGCTATTGTAATGCAAGGTGAAAGCCTCCTAGCTTTTGAAGAAAAACAAGCTGTGCAAATCTGTTGACTTCAAGGAGAGCCACAGTCACAATAATAACAAGGAGAGCCACAATAATCTACTTAATGTATAAAACACAGGTAACAGAATCATAAATCACCACAGTTGGCTGTCTGGCTAGCCACGGGACGTGCAGACACTGCACCCTGCAGGGTGCTGCTCTGTCTGAAAGTCTATTTGTTTACTTTTATCTACAGGCCTTTTTACAGGACTCCTGTTAGCACTAGACATTAGCACACCACTAGTGGGGAAGCGCCAGCAGTCTGTTGCACACATATACAGTTCTACGGAGCTGAGCAGAATAGAGGAGATTGTATTTTAAATATTCTTGACAAAGTGAACTCAGAGCCTTACTCCTGTTTGTTAGAGAAGAGCCACTGGATTCTGCCCTCACACCAAGTGAGAGGAGAGTCAAGCCCATTGTGTTTTTTAAATAAAAATAAAACCTCATAAATCTGCCTTTGTTGCTTTTCAGATTCACATGTTTTATAAACAAATCTACTGGCCTATATTTAAATATTCTGTGCTTCATCCTGGCAGCTTTTCCTCTCCACTACTACTGAAACCAATGGAGGTTCAAGACACCAAGCATCTTGCAGTAGGTGCTCAGCACTGTGCAGCGTTGTACCCTTTGTGAGCCAAGAGAATAATTATTAATTGCCAGCATTGGTCATTTGAAGGATATGCTGCAGGCAGCACAAAGAAGAGGTACAGAAAAAGGAATACAGGCTTGTGAAGGGCTACTTGAGACCTTCCTTAGAGAGACAAAATACACTGCTTCCTGCACATGCTCCTTGCAGCTTCCAGGCCCTGAAGTCCCTGCTGCAGCATATGGGCTGCCCTGCCAGCTGCAGAGGGAAAGCTATTGGAGGTCTGTTCCAGAGAGGCAAAATGTAAATACTTCCTGCACATCTTCCCCCGACCCATAGTCTTTTACTGCTGTACTATACGCCTGCTTCTTCAGCCAGGTGGTGGGTGTCTGTGTCAGAGAGGAAAGGGTTTGTACCTAGGGAAAGGTTCGTTCTGTCTGGAGGGTTGTATCGGGAGGTGTCAGGAAGGTGAGGAGAGGGTGGAGTGGAGCTGTGGAGAGGTTAGCTAGGAAGAGAAATAGTTCTCAGGCTGAGGGCAGATGTGGGGTTTGGAATAGAGGGAGGTGCATGGGCCTGGCTGGGGAGTTTCTGATCTGGGAGAGGGATGGTTCAGGTGAGCGGGGTTGAATGCTGGGAAGAATGAGCCAACTGGGAAGGAGGATGTGGGTGAACTGGTGGTCATGGTGGTGGAGTTGGAATTAGATCTGAGGAGGGAGGTTAGGCCTAGAAAACAACAGCTCAAAGGGATGAGCACTGTTCTCTCCCACACTGCCATTCTCTGGCTGTAAAGAGTCCCAGTTCCCCATTCTGAAAAGGGAAAAGAAAAGACCCACCTCTTCCTTCCCATTTTCCTACCAAAACTCTTTATCCCCAACCACGGTGCTCCCCAGTGACACCCTCAACCATCACGTCCCAGTTTTATATCTTTGAAAATATGATCAGACTGCAGAGGAGGGGAGGAACTTCTGGAACTGGGGTGGAAGTTCTGGGTCTGCTCCAATAGGGCAAGTGGGGTCAGACTCCATGAGGGCAAGCGCTCAGGGCAGCTGCTTTACTAAAGGCCATGCGCTCTCAGTGAGTTAGGAGAAGCTTAGCTCAGGAGCAGAAAGCCGACTGCTCTCCCTAACTCTGAAGCATCTTGCAGCAGGCTAGTGATATTATTAACTGTCCAACAGGGAAGCCTGGCCAATGTTAATAACAGAGAAGGGGAAATTGGGAGGGTAAAATAATTTATTCTATTTTAAATGTACGCTTTGAACGTGGCTTGGTTTTAGCCAAACTGTTTTAGTTAAATTGTCTCTACTAGTCTGAGGCGCTAACTTTTCTTTAAAGCGTGATCAGGGGGAAAGAGTCACCTTCTCTTTGGGGGTCTCCGCTTTGTATTTTCTTACAGCAGTTTGTTTTTTTTAAATCTAGACACTTAACTGAGTGAGTGGTTCATCAGGCAGCGGACTGGCTAGCCGTGATTTCAGCAGAGGAAGAGTCTGTCTGGATTCCAGCTGAAGATTCCTGCAAGCAAGTGAAGGGAAAATGTTGTTTTAGACACAGCAGACTGTATAGACCTGGTGATCAAAGGCTCTAACTGAACGCAACCTAGGCTTTTGGGAACTCTTGAGTTTCTTCTCACTGTGTTTCTGTGGGGACTGACCTCTTCAGATTTCAATTTGTTTTATGTTTATGTCTAACTGAATACAATGTATGTGGCCTATAAAATAGCCATGTTATGTTGTAAAAATTAATTTTATTATTTGTTTCTTTATCATAAGATTTTATAAAGTTGTTACTTGCTTACATTCATGTCTTTAATTCCTTTTGGGATTTGAATGTGGGGAGGTTGACCCTGTGCAATCCTTGCTGAGAGTCCTTAGAGACTGAATTCTGGGTCACCAGCTACTTTTCTATGGGAGCTGGGCGGTTTTTAGGCACTGGAGAAGGGCAATGAAGTGAACTCTAGCAGCCCACCCAAACATTCAATTCTCTCTCTCTCTCTCTGTCTGCCTGAACAGAGAACATGATGTTACAAGTGAGTTGGTTCCTGCACATATATGAAATCAGAAACTAATGGGAGGGGGGACAACAACTAAAGAGAAAGCAATAATCATGTCAGCATACCAGATTCATGTCCCGAGCAGATGGACATGAAAGGGGATGTGTTCAGCAACTGGACATTCTTTAGATCACAATGGAAAAACTACAAAATTGCTACAGGACTGGATAAAAAGGAAAATAAAATAAGAGCAACTATTAGCTACAATGGACAAAGGCTCCAACAGCATCTGGATATGTCCACAGCAGTCCAGGATGAGCTATGTAAAATCCTAGAAGAGCTCCCAAAGCATGGTCAACCCACAAAAAATGTCATTTATGAAAGTCATAGTATCTTTTCAACTATTGTAATCAAGACTCTGGAGAAACAATAGATCGGGATATTGCCAAACTGTGCAAAATGGTGACTCATGTGATTATCAAATCTTAAAACAGGAACTAATGCATGATAAATTAGTAATAGAGATGAAAGATACAGACATTCAAATGAGAATGCTGAGAGAGCCCATGCTAACTCTACCAAGAGCTACCAATAGATGTGCAAAATTAGCGAACAAGCTCACATCCAAATGCAGACCAGCACTCACTAATTTTATTTCCTTCCCCAAACCTGAAATTCTTGCAGTGTTGTGTTCTGAGAGTCTATTTCTTGGTATGGCAAATCCGGGTAGCATGTGGCCACTGGTCTCTAGTATTCTTTTTCTCTGCACTCTACTAAGCTGATGACCCAAAAATAGCTCTCCTTGTGTTCTATGCAGCTTTAGGAACTGTGGTGACTGTGCATGATGGCTACATCTTTAAGGTCTGTAATATTCAGGACTGGCACCATTCAAAAGGTTTGAGAATTGGTTGGAGATGGAAGGCTTATCTACGCTTACTGTGCTGCACCGATGCAGCTGTGCTTCTGCAGCACGTAGTGAAGATGCTACCTACACCGACAGGAGAGCTTCTCCCATTGGTGTAGTTACTCCACCTTCCAGACAGTCGGTAGCAATGTCGACAGGCGAAGCCCTCCCATCAACATACCACTGTCTACACTGGGTGTTAGGTCCATAAAACTGCATCACTCAGGGGTGTCGATTTTTCATGCCCCGGAGCAACGTAGTTATACCCAGTGTGACAGGGCAAGTTCAAATGACTATAGGAAAGTAGTGAGAAACAGGTATGTTAGCCCCAAGCTAAACAAATCCCTGTTACCGTGGTAACCAAATGGGAGTTGCTCCAGGTTAATCAAGACACCTGGGACCAATTAAGATCCTTCTAGAAAGCGGTGGAAACAGCTAGGTTGATTGGGACACCTGAAGCCAATCAAGGGCTGGCTGGAACTAGTTAAAAGCCTTTCAGTTAGAGGCGCATGGGGGCTGCTGTGGAGAAGTGGTCCACGGAATTGTACTCATCCTGTTTCAAAAAGTCAGCTTCCAATAGTTGCTACTATTAGGGTCCTGGGGCTGGAGCCCGGAGCAGAGGGGGCTCCTCTCCCAGATTAATCACAGAGACTGTGAGACAACAGAGAATGTGCGAGGGAGGGTTGCTTCTTCCCACCTCCCTTGCTGGCTTATGATGAAAATGGCTCAGTAGGCTGTGACCCTTGCCTCTAGAGAGAGAAGGGCTATGTGGAGGGTCACAGTGAGCCCCTGAGGCTAGTGTAATCCGCCTGGACATGCAGGACCCTCTGAGACAAGGTTGGAACTTTGTCACACAAGGTAAATTGCTAGTGTAGACCAAGCCTGAGAATGAGATGGGACTTAATACAACTTGTCAGCAATGTCACTGTGCTAACTTGACTATTTTGTCATTTTGCTTTCCGTTGTTGTTCTAAGCCAGTTAAAGTCTCTGTATAGTTACAGTACAAGGTCAGATTGGCTGACTGGATCTTGATTCTCACAGGCTGCATCAATAGCAGAGGCAAGTCTCCTTCCCCAGGCATCTGAACAGAGACTCGTTACCCCACTGCAGCCTGAGCAGTGACCATGATCCCCCGCCACGATCCCAACGGCGACTGTGGCAGCTGAGTCCCCTCTTCTACTTCAGCTGTCTAGAAAGTGGCAGTGGTGATCTTCCCCTCCCCACCTCCTGCCACCTGAATTCAGCAACTCAGAGCCAGCAGCCCCAGGTGCTTACCTGAACGCCTGGGTGGAGCCACAGGGGTCTCTTGTGAAGCAGACAGCCTCATCATGCTGCAGCCAAGCCACTGGCTCCATAGTCTTCCGGATGTATGTGATGATCTCCTTATCATCATCATCATGTGACCTCAGAGCTGGGAGCCATACGCAGGGACCTATTGTGCCTAGTGGGTAACCTGGCCCTGTAGATGTGCAAATTATCTAAATTGTAGGTACATAACCAAAAAACCAGTTAAGAACAGGATGAAATTTGGCCCATTACTGTGTGTATGTTCACTCTACTTTTTAAACGGGTTAAAAAATTAATAGGAATGTATTTTGTTTGCTAAAAGTCCAAATATAACCCCTCTGTCCTTGATTTAAAAAAAAAAGAGAGAGCAGTCACAATGGATCCATGAAAATTGCTTTCCTTCCTATACCTATCTGATATGCAGATCCAGACAATGCTTTTCAGAGAATAGTGGTCCATCATTTTATAAATGGAAGGACTATAATAACCCCATATAGCCCTCAGTCTAAGAATGAACTGTAATTTTTTGGCAAATACAGCCCTATTTAATTCAGTTTAATTTCTGTGAAAAATTTCAATCAGGTTTCCAAGATTCATACCGGCTGAGATGGCACTTCAAGGTTTACAAATGATTTATTCAAAGCAGATGACTTTTCTTTTACTTTCTTTGGATCTTTTGTCAGCATTTAACACCACTGATCACAGAATTCTCCTCAGTTAGAATGTGCATCATGGGACTGTGACACAGAAGTATCTTGGTAGGATTCCTCCCTGATACCTACTAACCTCAAGATGCAGTCAGCCCATACTGCAGTGTCAATTGGTTTTCCAGCTTAAGACTTTTACTCTTCAGTGCCTGTTGGCCTTTGCGTCTTGCACTTCCCTTGTACTTATAATGCACATCCCAGGTAAGCAGACGTTAAGCAGGAAACTCCTTGGGATTGGCTAGGCAGAAGAAATTATGCGTTATACGGTGCTATATTTTTTCAGCACAGAAGGCCTGTAATATGGTATGACAGACACAGGGAAGCCTTTAATTCCCAGCCCATCACATGACACAACATTAACCTAAAGCTCACCTGGCACCAGCACCAGCTGTTAGTGGTTTTGTTTATTTTGTTTTTAAATCAAATGCCAACAGGACCTGCCAACTCTAGATGCCCTCTCCATAGGCTATGGATTTTCAGACTCTCCCTATTGGTCTGCTGAGAAACCTTTAGCCAGTAGAAAAATTGCCATCCTATTGGGTCCCCTTTCCGATTTCTCTACCTCCGGGGGAAGAGCAGCCAAAATAAGCCTCTGTATCTGCCTTGTCCCTCCGGCTGCTCCATGCAATGTGCTCTCTCATTCCCCTTCTGAAAACCTGGGAGCGCTGCTCTATGCAGAGAACAGCTGCTCTTACCTGTGCTGCAACTCCTCCCCTCACTCTGAGGGCAGCCCCACCCACAGGCCAGAGAGTGGGGAGACATTATTCCCTGAAGTACACTCTCCTAAGCCTGGATGGGGGTAGGCGCATAAAGTGGTTCCAGCAGTGCACCTCTCCACCAGACCAGGTACTGACCAGGCTTCTGCTGATGCTCCCTCCCTACACCCTCAGGCCTGGGAAAGGGTGGAGAGCTACACTGCACTGACTCGCCCAGGTTCACTGGTAAGGTGGGGAGGTCAGAATGAATATGGTTTTGGGAGAGACAAATGTGTTGAAAATTAAACTGGATGAGGGGGCAGATGGGGGGGTTTAAAGAAATAAATCCAGGGACAGGCGTTTCAGTGAAATGGGCTTTTGAGAAAGGGTATTCTCTGAAGAATGGAATTGGGTGTTTTAGGGTGAAACTGTGTTTTGGATTAAGAAGGATGAAAAGTGTTTTGGAAGAGGGAAGGGATATGAAGAGAATGAGATGCTGAGTTGATCTCTCTCCTATTTGTATCTCTACGCAGATCTCTAACAGTTTATACAAATCTACAATTTACTGGTTTTTGTTCTGAGGGCTTTGGCAGGTACCAAAACATATAATCAACCAATGACCACACTAGACAGCTCTATATTGGTGGTAATTGATTGATGATATGTGGAGTGATGACCACAAAAATAGAGATGGATGCTTTAAATTTTTCAAAGAAAGATAATCCAGGCCCTTGTAGGAAATTAAAGCTGCCCCCATCAGTGTGTCATCTGAGTGAAGGTGGCAATAGAAAACCAATACTTTCACTCATTAGCACCGTAGGTCTCACTGGTGCAGGGATAGACAATTTACAACAACCAGCTGCAGCTTGAGTGAATTGAGCCCACACTGCATAGGATGGTATGTGACACGGAAAACTAACTTTAATATAAATAAAGGCTGTGGAAAGAATTGTTATGTACGTGTACATATGTTATATGTGGCAAGACGTGACAAGGCTTGGGAAGAAGTTTGCAGTTGTAAAAGTGGGGGGTGTTCTTCCTTTAAAAGGCAGCTCAGACACGTACGTCAGTTTTCATAATTTTGTTTGCACTATCAAAACTTACTGCTGATAAAATAAACCTTTTTGTAAAATATAACCATCATTTTGCAGCCTGTACATGTAATCTAAGCTAATTATTCAAATGCTGAGATGACTCTACACTCTTTTTTCAAGTTTATGCAAACAATAGGGGTATTGGGACAATAAATCCACTGATTTTTTTTTCTACTCAGATGCCATGGAGGTAAATATAGAAAAGCCTATAAATAAATTAACAAAGAGGAGCCTGATCAGCAGCCTTGGTCACTCTCTTCCTCATCCATAACATCTGCTTTTTGGACTGGTCCTCTGAGGCCCTCTCAGGATGCAGAGCTGGAAGGGTACCCATAAAGTCCATGAGACAGAGCTTTCTCCGGGTCCAGTCTGAAACTACGGAATGAACTCCCACAGGAACCAAGGACCATCCCAAACTCACCATCTTCCACTTCAGGTGCAAGTTGCATTTCTTTGACCTTGCCTTCTCTAACATAAACCCAGAGCAGCAAGTACAATAAAATAAATCCCCAAGCAAAACCCTGCAACAACAAAAGACTACACCACACACACAATTCTCCCTCAGTGGAGAGAATGTGAGCCAGACCAAACCACACGTGACAGAGGTTACTCACTACGCTTAATAACGCAGCCCCTCATCTTCCCATTGGAATAAAATTACCAGTTTATTTATTAATGTCTTATTTCTCTTTGAGAAAGTCTTAGTAAGTGGCTCTTATCATCAATAAAACATATTCTTTAAATTATTAATGATGTTTCTGTCATTTTATTGAAATAAATAAGACAGTTACGTAGGACTTTAAATGATCCATCAGTATTCAGTGTCAGCCCAAGAGATTGTGCAAGGAGTTTGATAATCATGGGCAAATTAATCAGATTTTCTTTTCCTAATTTATAAATTGGGGTTGAGAGAAACCTAATAGCTTCAGCTGAAATATGTTAATTAAGTACTTGGAGTTTTCAGATTGTGGTGCGGGACGGTTTCCTGTATTCCAGCAGAGAGAGTGCTTCCCTCATGTGGGCTGGGGATTCTTTGCAAGAGAGGCCCAATTCAACACCCACTGAAGTCAGTGTGAGTTTTTCCTTTGACCTCAGTCAACATTGGATCAGGCCCTAGATTCTTATATTAGTTATAGATACTGCAGTTGGGCCTCCCCGCTGTTGTTCTCTTCTTCCAGGTAGCTTGCCAGCTGTATGCTGATGGGAAAATGTGATTTCTTTTCTCTTTCCTTTCTTTGTCACTTATATTTCCACTGTAAATCTCTGGTGGTAAAATGTTCAATGCAGTAACCAGGCAGGAATTTAAGCACATGACTTCAATTGATGTTATTAAAGCTAGGAGCTGCAGAAAGCTGACAATATAAAGCTTGTAAGTAATCAGAGATACTTAGCGGGATAAGGTGAGAGTAGAGTATGATCTTGATCAATTGGGGAAATGGACTGAAATCAATAACTCAAGCCTTATCAGGGCAAATATAAATTTATTCACTTTAAGAAACATTTCCTGCCGAAAGACTAATAGTTTTAAGGTATCTTCAGATATTTCCGGGCAAGCCAATTAAAAGTGCTCTTTCACGAGGGTGATGTCGAGAGAGAGACAAAAACAGCTGAATAATCTGATCAGGGATTTTATAAATTATCCTCAAAGAAAAAAAAATCCCAAAAAGACTTCCCTGAAGAGCAGGACATCAGCTATCTGCCTCTCTGGTTTTTATTTTTCTTTATCTAGCCCCAAAGTGCCACCAAATATGATTACTGTTGATTTTATAAGGATCATAGTCAAGAATCACAAGGAGGATTGGCAGGAAACTAACAGGCAGTAGCACCAGCACCATTAATGTCTTGATGACAAAGCAGAGGGGCAGAGCCCACCCGGGAGCAGAAAACAGAGTGCCTAATCACTGCATGGGGAGGGAGAGGGGAAGGGCAAGGCTGCTGCCCCCTCTCCTCGCCCCTAGAAAACGAACTAGGTGTTTGGCTCCATGGATCTCAAAAACCCATGGAGGTCTTGTGCTGGTCCATATTTGCACAGCTCATGCGGCGCTGCTCCTCCACTCATGCAACACACACACACAAACACACACACACTTTGGAGGGGATTCATTCAAACAGGCCCTGGTTCCAGTGCACCTCCAGAGAGCCAGCCTCTAATCTCATGATCCCATACTACATCTCAAATAAAACAATGATCTTTTCTTCCAAACTTAAGCAAACATGGTGTGTCTTGTACCAGTGTGTGCTACTCTGCCTGTGCAAGACAAGCAGACCAGGACAATCATTTATCTCCAAGATGTGCAGGGAACAAGCTAGGGCTTGGGAGGCCCTGTACAATGGACACCTTATAAAGCTGTAAAATATAAATACTGTATGAGATATTATTACAGAATTGAATACATGCATTCAATACTATCAAGGATGGCCTCCAAGGAAAAATTAACAAAGTAACGTGCGCCAGCCTCTTCAACTCAACAGTACTGTCGGCAGTGACAAAGATAGAGGAGCAACTGTCTGTCATGGAGAGGGTGGTAGAAAGAAGAATTCTGGGGAGTTCAATCCACAACTGAGTCCCCCGTGAAGTCATCAGACAGCAGAGTGGAGTGCAGGACATTGTTGTTGAAAGCAGGTACAGTAAAATACGATGGGCCGGGCATATAGCTTGGCTCACTAACAATTGACGTTCTACAGCTGCCCCAAAGGGGTACCCACAGGAACTGAAACGACCACTTGGCCAACCTCCGAAGAGATGGGAAGACTGTATCGTGAAAAGGCGTGGCCACACATGGAGAAGGAAGGCCAGGATAAGAGAAAAATGGAAGGTGGGTAGTGATTGGCACAATCTATATGAGGGCTGAAGGACCAATTGATCAAGATGATATTATTACAGAAAGTGCTAACCTCATTAAAAACTATATTGTGATCCATACAAATAAAGAGCGGGTGGGGGAGAGTTAAGGTGGTGGATGCAAGATTATCAGTAGCATTGTGAGTGCTCAAACTGTGCTCCTTTAACATGCATAGCCTTATGATAGTGCTATAGTGTTGTTTTTTTAAAGAAAATAATATACCATAATCTTAAACTGTTTGCAACCAGAATGCCCTGTCCACTCAAGGTGCACATCCAACAAGGCAAGGACTCCTGTGGAGGATTTCACTTTAGTCACTGTTCACTTGGCTCACTAAGACAAGAGCTAGTGACCCCTGTCTAAATAATACAGAGATTCCATGGCCAGAAGGGACCATTGTGATCATCTAGTCTGACTTCCTGTTTAACACAGGCCATAGAACTTCCCCAAAATCATTCCTAGGGCATGTCTTTCAGTCTTAAAAACTTGTCAGTAATGGTGAATCCACCATGACCTTTGCTAAGTTGTTCCAATGGTTAATTACTCTCACTGTTAAATGTTTACACCTACAGTGCCAGAAGAGCCTTGCCATCTGGCATTGGTTACTCCATGACTGAGACCCTGTGTCTCTCTACTGTTGCCTTGTCCACCCCACCTCTCCCCCATTTTTCTGTTCCAGCCTACTCTCAATACTATCCAAATGCTGGATTTTCAGTTCTTTGGAGCAGAGACTATCTTTGGGTTAGATGTTTGTAAAGCATAATGGGGCCCTTGTCAGGGACCGTTAGTGACGCCACAGTAGAAACAATACTCTTTTTCACTAATCCTCTCTCCTGCCCAGTACATTTAACATGCAGCAAAATTAGCCATGCACACAGCCTGTCTACCATTCTCCAAACCTTACAAATATTAAAACTACCTCAATCCTTGTTTAAATGTACCATACATGTTACAGTGTGAATTGCACACCTTTATAAATCACAGACAGCTTTAACCAAAGCATTTCCCAGCCAGGGCCACTACCCGGCCAAATCACATTTTGTGTCTCTAGAGCTATTGCAAGATTGTTAATTTTTAAATAAAGGGGAAAGTATTTTAATGCTCCTCGTTCTCAAAAATGGCTAAACCATTTTTCCTTCCCCCCACCACAAAAAAAAAAAAAAAAAGATCTTTGAGCATAGACCAGACCTAGAAACTTTCAACAAAACTATATTGTGAAAATTCTGAGCTACTGAAAACAGGAGGTTAGAACAGAAACATTTAAGTGATCTTAACCATAGGTTTGCTAGTAGTCCACCTATAATGCTTGCTCTTAATGGACTTAGAAGTAATATTACATACGTGCGTGTGTGTTGTGTGTACACACTGTACACATACACGCACATCCTTTAAAAAAAATTCTAGCCAACAATATCACCTTTGGGCCATATAAAACGAAAAGATCCTATTTTCCAGTGGCAGTGACACTGAATTAATCACACTTTAACACCAATGACCTTGTTGCCTCAGGAGATCTGACAGTTAAGGTCTTAAAGCGTTATTGAAAAGATCAGAGAGATAAAAATTGGAAACATTAAAAACTGTGGGAGAACATTAATTTAAATTATGATAATATGACCTATTAAAGAAAGGAAGGAAAATCTCCCAATTGGCCAGGTCAAAATAAATTTTATTCCACAAGTGGAAGTTATACACCAGTTTTAAAGAAGTAGAAATAAATATGAACATTTAATTCTCTGTCTATTTAAAAGGAGATACCTAGAGGATATTCTTTGCTTTCAAAGTCGACAGATGGTAGGGTAGATTTCTCTAGGCTTACCATATCCCTGCAATGAGGCTTTTGTATTAATTCCTACAATGCACATGGAAGGGCAGGTGTCTGGTGGAGTGGGAATTGGAAGCAGAAGGTACTCAACATAATATAATCTTAAATGGGATTCTTCAGTGATATTAATCCCAAAAACAGAAGGTGAAGGAGGCAAATGGTTGTTACAAGCGTTCTGCTACTATGATGCAACAAAGGGTGCAGGTAGGTAGCAGAACTCTGATGGGATCTTGCCAATAAGAGATACAATTACATTTCAGCAGAGTTCAGCTATGGGTTTATTGTGCAAAATGTTGGTCTGTAACAACATTAGTCTTATGACTCATATCCGTTTATATTTTCAATATCAATTCCCACTCTGACAAATACTTTCCTAAAGGCCCATGTGCTTACTGCATTGATGTTGACAAACCTGCACATTTTGCCAGCAAGAACTTTGTTCCAGAGCATCCCATCTCTATAAAGGCACTGATTCTCCTTGTAATGCTGGTGTGCGTGTTTTGATGGACAGTGTCAAGGAAATTTAACTATTACTCCCTGGCTCTAAAAATTCAGTAACTTCATAGCTGGCGGATTCTCTTTTCCTCCTCCTATACATTTTTCTGTGGCTTCACATAATTTTACTAATGTATGAGTTCCCATGCCTTGGCTTACAGCTTCAAGAACTTTCTTTGGCTTCCTTGCCTCCATGCATATAGGAATTTCACAAGAAAATCACTGATAAAGGGAATACCGTGATAAGATAGGATCCATATTACCCATCACAACACGCCATCACTAGAGACACAAATACAGTAAAAGCTGCCAAAAGTGACCACTCCTGGGAGCTAGCAACAGTGGTTGCTTGTAAGAAGTTGACTCTCTTCAAAGGTATGGTACTGCCACCCCTTACTTCTGCACTGCTGCTGACCGCGGCACTGCCTTCAGAACTGGATGCCTAGCCAGCAGCTGCTGCTCTTGACTCTGCCTTTAGAGCTGGCAGTCAGCGAGTGGTGGCTGCCCAGCCACCTAGTTCTGAAAGGGAGTAAGCCGGTCACAGGTGACATGTCATCATTCTTCACAGTTAAATTATAGAGGGGAAATTTCTGTGGCCTCTGCAAGTAGTCACTCATAACAGGTGGTCTCTCTTCAGAGGTTGTTGCTAAAACAGGTTTTACCTTATTAATTATCCATCTCCACTCAAAAGGCTAGTTTGATGAGTTTGAGGATATTGAATGTAACAATTAAGGACCAGTTGGGTTCTAAATATTTTGCTTATAGCTTTATATACATACATATAAAATAAAAGGAATTACAGCCTCTGGATACTACATTGCCCTATTTTCAGTTTCTCACAACTTTCTGAATCTTACCATATATTATATTATTTAAGAAATAGCATGTGATTGTGTAATTAAAGAGTATTATAATATAAATACACAGGGGTGATGAATTAAGGTTACATGTGAACTATATATTAAAAATATATTAAGTTTATTAGAGCTGTTGAAATTTTCCAAATCTGATTTTTCAGTGAAATTTTGTGCTGAATGTTTTGGATTTTCCCCTCCATTTTTTACCAATACGACTACTATGATACAAACCAATAAATAAATGAAGTAGAGCCATGCTCTATTAATTGACAGGCCAAGGGGCAAATAGATAAGGACAAAAAGTCAGAAGGGAAGCAAGTTTTATTTCCATAGCATTAATATTACCCAGCATGTGCTGTAAGCCAGCCAGCACCCACAAGACAATTCCAGGAATGTATTAATTGATACATAAAAATAGGAAGCCATTAAATAGGCCATGACTCTGGGCTGTGGAACAGGAAGAGTTAAGAAAAGAATTAAGTCTGTATGACTCTCTGTGGATATTGGTTTTGAAGAATGTTAGCAGTATCATTGTGGTATCCATCTGGCTACTGTAGTTAAGGCTGCATTCAGCATTTCCATTATAAATCCTATTTTCAAGGGTTTATAATTTGGCCATAGTATAAATTCAATCTAGTCTGAAACTCAACATACAAAGTCTCATCACAGGAAACAAAAGATCTTTTAAAGAAAAACCCTTTTGGTTGTTTCCAGCTAAAGGAGTGAAAAATAATAAAGTCATTAGAGTGGTTGACTCTCTTGTGCCCTCCTGTAAATTAAAAATGGTGACTATTTAAATGGAAGAAGATTTCATGGGTCATTAGTCAAGAATGTAGAATATATCTATGGGTTATTAGCATTTAAAAACTGAGCTATTTCATTTGAAAAAGCTATTACAAGGTACATGCCTCAACTTTTGCAAAGTTTCAGTATCAGTTTTGACATGCATAGAGAGAACCCAACGTCAGCCTTGGGATGAGATGGCCCAGCTCCCATTGACTTCAGTGGGAGCTATGCTGGCTCACTAAAAGGCTGAATTTGGCCCCAAACACATTCAGTAAGGCTGTCCTCCGGGCACTGTGTAAGACCTTGAATGAGCGATTACCATGGGCTGACCATCAATCCATGTTTCCAAAAATCACTTGAGAGCTTTTGATTGCTAAACCACAAACCCTCCAAAGAATCCTTTTAATATTCCATGTTTTTAAAAAGGTGTATGAATAGAGTCCTTTGGAAAGAGCTGCAAAGGATACTGGCTAGAGTTAACACCACCCACTTAAATTCAACACATTTATTCAACACTTAAATTCAACACAATTCAACCTGCAATACAGCAGAATGCCTCCAAAAGAACTGAAAATGATCCAAGGAAAAGCTCGGTATAGGTTCAGAAGCTTGTCTCTCTCACCAACAGAAGTTGGTCCAATAAAAGACGTTACCTCCCCCACCTTCTCTCTCCGAGACCTGTCACTCCGTGTTCACTCTGTGTACTGTCACCCGGCACCATAGTATTTGTTCAGAGGGTCAATCATTCAAATTTCAGCTAGTTCCTAAATGCTGCATTCTCAGTTTCCTAAACCTAAATATCTAAATGCTTTAGCCTGGGAGGTGCCACGGACCTTCAATTCCCATTTACCTCAGTGGGGAGGAAGAGTTGAGGTACTCAGCAGATCACTGGGTTAGGACCTATGCTTCTATATACCTTCTGCATCGGGGGCATACACAAAGGGGGAGGCAAGCAGTAATAATCTTTGGGGGCACAGAACTCCTCCAGCTCTGGGGCCAAAGGGTGGGGGAAGGAAGAACGAGCTCCCGCTGGGCTGGTGGGGGAGGATGCGGAGTGATGGAAGAGCGAGCTTCTGCCAGTGGTGGGGGTGGGGAGAAGAACGAGCTCCTCCTGGGGTTGGGGTGAGGGGGGCATGGTTAAAGGGGGTCAAACTGAATTTTCTGCACACGCCCCTGTTCTGCATACAGACATATAGAAGATACTCAGTTAAAAATACTTCATTAATGGTTGCAAAGTGCTTTGAAGATGTAAAATGCTGCATGGAAGAGGAGTATTATTCAGTGACTAAGCACAGAACTAGGATTAGGGAAACGTCTACCACTGACTCTGTGACCTTAAATAAGTCACTTAGCTCTATCAATCTTTGCATCTGTAAAATGGGGATAGACGAGGTGGAGGAGGATGACTTAGTTCATTCACATTAATAAAGATTCGTGGGCAGAAGGTGCTATGAGTATTATCATCATAGTTGCAGGGAAATATCTTCAAGCCTGGAGAAAAGGTTTGTTTCAGCTAAGAGGTTGTCATTGGAGACCAACCAGTTTGCCCATCCCTAGTCACAACTTTCATGTTACTTGGAGTGTTTTGGAGGGTTAATAATGTTTTAATGATGGAGGTTTAAACTTAATTGGAAACTTCTAACTGAATGTTTCTAAATAGAAGGAACTAATTGCATCTATGAAAATTTGATGGGACTGTCAGGCATCCATCCGGATCCGCGTATTTCCCTGAAGCTGGTGAGTTAATAAGCTTCCTCATTTCCTTGAAGGGGATTTTGTTTCATTAACTTTTCCTTGCCATTTTCTGTTTAGAGTCGTCAAAGGAATTTGATATGAATATACCATAGTGCTGACTTCACTGGGTCTGAATATGCTGGAGTACAGAGATCTGGTTTGTAGGCTCCTGAGCCCAGAAATATGAAACCGTTATATAATGAATTTTCTCCTCATATTTACAGAGCTTTCCCAAGCTATTTATTTTCCTTTTAAATGAAAAATATTCTGGCTAATGAGCAAGGCCATTCAGATCTGACCTGCTAAGTGCTGAATACTGGAGCTAAGGGGAATTGCAGGCAATCTGCACCTTGAGGAAGGCATTTAGATCTCACAGGAAGGGCAGGGTTGAGAGCCAAGGGGTTTTCAGCCCCTCACAGGATGTGACCCTTGGAGCCAGATTCTAGTACTTGTATTCTCATTTGATAGAACTTGACACTTCAAACAGCCTCACTGAAGTCAAAACACTTTTCTTTCAACTGAATTCTTCAGAACCATGTGTGGAATATGATGCTATTCAACGTGCGTAAAGGGTATCAGAATCTAGCCCTTAACTATACAAAAGAATAAGAGATTGAATTTAACGTTCGCTTATTAAAAACAAAAAACACCCCACTCCCTTTAAAACACCATGAATTTCCTCTTCTTTAAACTCAAACACTTCAGTCACCAAAGCTGATGCACTGCAAAATTCTTCTTTTAATTCAACAAAGGAATTAATTTTAATTCAACAAAGGAAATCAGTGTTTTTGAAAGGCCAAAAAATGTGTTTTGTGATCTTCTGCAGGGACAATTAAAGCAAAACAAACCCATTCGGTCCCCACTGTTATGCACAAAACTGGACAAAAGGACCTCATCTCCTTGTCAGGGCCAATGTTCCCCCTAATTTTTAACAGGCCGTGTGCGCAAAAAATTTCTTCTGTGCCCCCGCTGAAGCAAAAAAAATGCCGCCACCGAAGCCAGAGTCCACGCGGGGTTTCGCCATGTGCGCGGGGTTTGCGATCTAACTTAGAGGGAACAGTGGTCTGGGCTACTGTAAAATAAATCAAACAATGAATATCAAGTAAGTTAAAGCTTTTGGTTCTATTAGATAGAACATAAACATGGCAAATATATCTACATTTGAAATGCAATGACAAAAATTCCTTCCCAAATGGTAAACAAAACATAAAGATGCAGTTCGACTCCAGTTGCAGATTCTGCCAATGCTTACGCACATGCATAACTATGCTCATGTGACCAGTCCCACTGATTTCATTCATGGCTACTCACGTGAGCATAGTTAGGCATGTGCTTAAATGCTTTGCTGGATTGGTGCCATGGTACAGAAATGCTTTGGACCAATTTTGGCTCTTGGGTTTAGTGTCCAGGTGCTAGGTGGTTGTAGGTGGCCTGTGATATACAGGTCAGACTAGGCAATCTGGTGGTCCCTTCTAGCCTGAAACTCTGAGGAAACTGTGTATAAACTTGGAATTGTAAAAAGACAAACAAAAATAAAGTTAAAGAAAACCATTATCAATGTTCCATCTGCCAATATTACAAACAAGAGAGAGTAAAATCTAGTTAAAGATTGCTTTTAAAACAGAAAGTGTCCTTTTAAGCCATGAGACATAAATCTATTAGTATTTACTAACCACCCGCTGAGTGAGGTTTCAAAAGGAAAGCCTTACCATGCACCAAAGGGGGTTTAATGAACTGCCAGGTGACTCAGGACGTAAGTCTATTATGGATTTTAATGATCAAGAAGTTTGGCTCTAACGGCCTCTGCAGTAACAGTCTAACAAGTGGATCAGCTTGTGCATCACCTTACCTAGAGGTGACATGGCAGAAATTAAAAGGGAGGGGGGACGAAAGAGCTTACATAAAGAACCTCATTAGTCCATTTTCTTCTTAATGCCTCCTCATTCCGATCCCTTCTAAAATCCCATTTTTTCCACGTCACCCATAGGAAGCCAGTTATCCTATGTAAAAAATTATAAATTGAATGGAACCATCTAACTAGGCATGTACCAAAATGGAGTAATTGTAGATTCTTATCACTGCAACCCTTGTCCTTCCGCCCTGTATTGTTTATTGCTCTCACCCTTTGCATCATGTCTAAAATTAGCTTGTGAACTCTCCAGGGCAGGGACCAGGTCAGATCTTTGTATTCACTCTGCAGAGCAACTAGTGCATTTTTGGTGCTGTATAAATAATAGGCAGAGAGCATGATCTGGCAATCCGTACTTAAGTAAAATTCCAATTAACTTCAGTGGGACTCTTGCCACAGTAAGGGCTGCAGAATCAGGCCCATAATATACAATGAAACCCAGGGTTGGATTCACTAGTGATCACAAAGGGAGGTGTATATTATACCCAACCTGCCGTGAGGGCAGTCATTCCATTTCATACGATCAAGTAAATCTGCAGTGGCGGAGCTCTGAATTATTTTAATGTCTGTCCCACGTCTGGACCCTTAATAATAAAACAATATTTCATAGAAAATGACAGATTATTATTTCTAATGCAGTCTGAGTAGATTTGTTCTGAATGTGGACAGCCAGGATGGTTGCTGACAAACTAAAACCAGGATTTTTTTGCCATTGAATAAACTTAAGTAATTAATGTCTGTTGGTGAAAGAGACAAGCTTTCGAGCTACCCAGACTTCATCAGAAGAAGAGCTCTGTGTAGCTTGAAACTTGTCTCTCTCATAACAGAAGTTGGGCCAATAAAAGATATTGCCTCACCTACCTTGTGCCTCTGGTTTTCTGGGCTCAACAGGGCTATAACATCACTGCAGACAATAAGTAATTAACCCTCACTAATTCTTCTGTGAATTATAGAAACCATTTACAATTGGATTTACAAGTATTTGAAATCATGGCTCCAAGGAGGAATTCCAAATAAACGTACAGAGCTGAAGACTCCTACTGAGCATTTCAGTGTAATGATTGTACCTCATTCGGAAATTACACTCACTGGGTGAATCTTAAAGAATTTGCTTCACAGATCCTCTTCCTACTCCTTATCCAAGTTTATCTGGAGCACACAAATATTCTGAGTTTGTCTTCCTATATTCCACTTCAAGCCAATTCTTCTCTCCTCCCACCTGAATCCTTCTCCTTTCCCCTTGACCTGATCCCCGAACCAGCTCTGATCAGTCACTTCTCCTCTGGACCCAGTTGCATCAATTTTGTTTCTCTTCATTTCCCATGATCTGTTTTACCCAGTTTAGATGCAGTCTGACAGCTTCTCATCTGCACATTTGACAAGTATAGTCTCCACTCCATTAACCAAGTCATTAAAAATGTTGAAGAATATGGCACCCAGGATAGACCTGTTAGATCCCTCTATATATGCCCTCCCAGTCTGACAGCAAACCATTGATAACTACTCTTTGAGTGTGGTCTTTCAACCAGTCATACACTCACCTTACAGTAATATCATCAAGGGTTCCCAGACTTGGTTCACGGCTTGATCAAGGTAAGCCCCGGGTGAGCCATGAGATGCTTTGTTTACCTGAGCGTCCACAGGTACATCCACTCGCAGTTCCCAGAGGCCGCGATTCGCCGTTCCCAGCCAATGGAAGTGTAGGAACCCCTGATCTAGGACACATGTCCCTGGTTTGCTTATGAGAAGATGATATTGTTCTGTTAATATTCTGAACTGCTATGTTGTTGATTATAGGATGTACTCCCCTTTTCTTTTACAAAACTATTTTGGTGTTGTTTGCCCAACAAAATGTTGTGCTAAAGGGCTGATAGCTTCAGCTACCATCCCCTCAGCAAACAGCTAGGAATATTAAGTCTGTATTTTATTGGTGGTATTATCTAATGGCCTATATTTTTCAGTGACATTTATTTATTCAGCCAGTAGTATCTTGAGGCCCCAGACAATATCAGGGCACTGTACATACCGTAAATAAAAAGACAGTCCCTGCCTTCGAAGAGTGTATAATCTAATTTGAGAAGATAAACAGACAGACAATATACAAGCAGAACATTCTACAAGTCTTGTTAATTACATTTATTTAAAAAATTAACTACCTCTCATTCCCCTGGTGCCATCATCCGGGCAGCTTGTTCCACCGTAGCTGATCAAATTTCAGACATTACTCTGATCCTGCAAACACTTATGTATATGCTTAACTTTGCACACCCGAGTAAATAAATCCTTCATCTATGAAGTCAATGAGATTACTCAAGTACACAAAGTTAAGTCTATGTGTAAATGTTTCAGGATCAGGGCCTTAGGTCTAAATCATTCCTTATCCAGGCAGAACGCCCTGTGATGTCAATGAGAGTCTTGCCTGAGAGAGCTGGATGTTAGAAGTAAGGACCGGAAGGCTTAGTCCAATCTAGGTGCAATCTAACACTGGATAATTTGTACAAAGTAGAAAATTTGCAAAAATAAACTTAACATAATTAGGTCAAGAAGAAACGTTCTTAAAAGGTGGGACGATGATGGCTTGGAACACCCTGAAAAGAGTTTCTGATAACTAGGCCTATGTTTTGTTCATGGCAATGGTATTTTAAAGTTACAATTTGAAAAGGACAGAAGTCATGACAATGTAAAGGTACCTGGTACCCTGAGTTCCCTTTGTTTCCTGCATCTAATCCCATTCCCACAGATTCCTCCTCCATGGCACTGTGCATGAGTCCAGACTGCAGTCTCATTCTTAAATTCCACCCAGCCACCAGGCTCTCACATACGTTACTGTGTTATCTGTCTCTTTGTACAAAGACAGAGATACTTCCACCTCCAATTAACTGGCCTGTATTTCCCTGGAATAAATTAACCAAAAGTGACTGCTGTAGTTTTCTTTAAAAAATTAAGATTATATCATCAAACTAGGCTACATAGAGAAAATGTGCAATAAGGGGTTGGGGGGAGAAGGGGAGACAGATCGTGGACTTAATCTGATCTTGCTTATTCTTGCCTTAAAGTCATGTAGCTTCAGTGGACTTAATCCTGATTTATACCAGCATGAGAGAGATCAGAATGAGCACCTAATCTTTAAATGGAGCTGTTTCTCCCGATGGAAGAGGCCCTTGTTTTTAATTGAGTTACATAAGGAAGACAATAAAAGCGACAGCGTGGCACATGCTTAAGTCTTTTTAAGATCACAGCCATGTTGCAGTTTGACATATCTATACCCAAGCTCCACACTTGGCATTCCCTCCTGTTAGTTCTATAATGTATAGAAAGATTACCGAGTTAAATACCACTAATATAATCAACCATAGAGAGAAGACTTAGGGGAAAAGAATCCAAGGAATTTTCAGTGTAATTTGGAATCAACCACTAAGAATGATTGTAGTGGATTATATTCCATAGCAAGGCTGCTGTGCTAAAAGCACTGTCTGTCATGTTGACCACTACTGTCTCATTGTTTCTTTGCTCACACACATATACCCCGTGTCACAGAGTTCACTCACTCACTGATGGGGTGTCTCCTCCTGGCTGCTCTGGGAATCAGTTCCTTCCAGGTCCAGTGCCCCCTTCTGTCACTCACTCATGCACCCTGCTGCCTCTCTCTCTCTCTGCAACTCAAGGTGCTCTCTCTTTATGGCATGTCCCTTCGCCAGCTCACTATAATCCTCCCCTTCTGGGATAGCAAAATCCTATCAAACACCTGTCCCAGGCAGTCTTCTGCTTCACTGCCCAGTCTGTGCCACTTCCCCAGCCCTTGCTTGTTTCTTCTCAGTTGGACTCCATCTTCAATCAGCCTCTCAAGCCCTGGCTCTCCCTCAGGTACGGCCTCTCCGGTTAATTAACCTAATTTAACCTGCTCTGCTTTGTGTGGGGTGGACAACCCATCACAGCCTGTCAGTCTGTGTAGAGCCATCTGTTGTCTTTTCTCTTCTACTTAGATGGGGAAAGGACCATCTCTTGGGGAAAGGACCATCTTTTTGTTCTGTGTTTGTACAGTCGGGTCCTGGTCCGTGGCTGAGACTCCAAGGTGCGATAGTAATACAAATAATCATAGAAAGATGATCAGAAAAGTCAAGAAGAAAAGAGTTAATACACTGTGTAACTGGCAAATGATAAGACTAAGACTGCTAGGATACAAAGGTGAAGAGTAAGACACAACAGAAGCTGAAATAAATAATAATATCAATAATAAGATATGAAAGAGAATATGACTGACGATAAATATGAATGATAATAAATTAGATTTCCAACCTGGGAATAACATCAGTAAAGTAAGTTCTCAGTGAACTGTAGTCAAGACTTCCAAGGAACGGCGAACCACAGACACTGGGAGCTGTGGGGGGCCGTGCCTGTGGATGGTCAATGGAAACAAAATGTCTCGCGGCCCACCAGCGGATTACTCTGATGGGCCACATGCCGAAGCTTGCTGACCCCTGCTCTGGAAAGTGATAGTGATGAATCAGTAAATTTTATTACTGAATCATGGATGGTCCATGGCTGAAGCACAGGACTTAGGAGATCTGGGCTCATTTCCTAGGTCTGGCACAGACTTTCTGTGTGACATTTGGTACTCACCTAATCTTTCTGTGTCCCAGTTCCCAGCCTGAAAAATAGGGATAATATCAGCTCTTACGTAACACTTCTCATTAGTAGATCTTATAGCACTGTACAAAGGATCGATATCATTATCCCCATTTTACAGATAGGGAAACAGAGGCACAGAAAGGGAAAGTGACTTGTCCAAGGTCACCCAGTTGGCCAGTGGTAGAGCCAGGAATAGAACCCAGTTCTCCTTTGTCCCAGTCCAGTGCTCTGTCTACTAGAACATGCTGCATCCTTTGTCCCACTCTCAGTCTTGTCTATGTTGATTGCAAGCTCTTTGGGGCAGGAATTATTTCTTCCTATATCTTGGCCTAGGACTCAATGAACCCCTACTTTTAGTGCAGGCCTCTAGGCACTAACCTAATACAAATAATAATGATAGTATTTTAATGAAGGGAGTGGGCCAGACTTAACTCAGCCACACAAAGAATAGCACCATGAAGGAACAGAATATTTTAGAAGTGAATGGTCCTGAGTGGTAAGTGCTGCATACTCGGCCTCAGGTGGTGACTCTTGAGTAACTCTTGCAGATGCATGGAACTGCATTGACCAGAGAAAACCAGTACAATTAATTTGACCGATAGAGCTGAGCTGTTTCCTTTCTACATCTATCATTGTACATAACGGGTTGGCATAAACAATTAAAAATGAGAACTAATTAAAGTTTTGGAGAGAAAAGGATTGATTCAGTTCTATTTATTGTTTTGCTGTAAATTTTTCCATTACCTTCTCGTTCAATATAGCTAGAAACAGTTCTCTGTAAAACCTCTGGCTAATCATAGTAATTTATGTTCTGTATTAGCTTTCAATAAATATTTAACATTTAAAACATAGAACATTCGTTTGGTCAGTGACCATAAGTATGGATTAAATTTATATTGCATTATAAGCAGCTATAAGTAAGTGATTCTGGATGTTACAGAGGATAATTTCTATGCTACCATTCAAAGAATATAGCATAAACTCTAGATTACCTTCAGTAATACACTCTTTCCAACAGCATCTGTGTTCCTACTCAATTTTTTAGTTTTAGTTTAGACAAAAGTTTCTTTAGAAAAAACTATGGGATAATTAATTTCTTTGGCAAGAAAATGGAATTTAATGGGGAATGCTGAATATATATATATCTATTACTCTTAATCAAACACAACATTAGATGCTGTCAGGTTATTTTAAGATCCAGATTAGAACCAGTGCCCTTAAATAGTTAGACAATTGTCAGGCTGTTGAACACAAATTAACTCTCTGCAACAATCTCAGTGTTCCCAATGCACCATAATATCTTAAATGTCTACTTTTTTTTGTTCCACTGTTATTTGATGAGAAAATTCTAAAACAAGGACAACTACTAATGCTTAAGTAGGACCTATTTAAACCATATTTTCTGCTCTTTTGACTGGCCCTTCAGCAGTAGCTAACTTTATTTCCAGCAGCAGCCTCAGTGACTCTCTGCAAGTAAACCAAAAGGCCTTGTTAATTTCAAATTCCATTATAAGTACAGAAAGTAAATCAGAATTTACCAAAAAGAAAAAAAAATTGGCATATTTTATTTGCTAATTCTACAATAGTTGAACAAAATGTAAAGTACATCTTTTATAACAATTGACAGAGTCCCTTTAAGAGCAACAAGAGTTTCATTTTTAGATATTTTTTCACATACTGACAGAAAATAAAAAAGCTTTCCCTGTTATAGAGCCTTTCATCTGATGCGCTCATAGTGAAATATAGGATACTTTGGAATATATAGCTTGAATCTGGCAAGGATGTTTTTAATTTGCATTGGAGAAATGGCACATCCAGCAGCTCAAGGCCCTGAACACTTGACTACACCAGAACATTGGCTCGCTGCAGCCTCAGAAGGAAGAATGCCATCTATTAAATCAACAACCTAACCTCCTACAGCAACAAGATGTTCTTCGGAGGTATCCAATCCCAACTGTGCTCAGCTTGTAAGTTCTGACAGAATCCCCGCAGAAGATGCTATGGCTGCAGGCCATGTAAAAGTCCTCTGGACTTCTAAGCAGGTGACAGATGAAATTAATAACTTCATTATATAATGTGCTCTTTATTATAAACACTTGTGGGGTATCTGATGGATATTCTATGACAGTAGAATCATAGAATATCAGGGTTGGAAGGGACCTCAGGAGGTCGTCTAGTCCATATTGCTGTACAGAGGTTCAGAAAAGGAAGTAAGGAAATGTCAAATACCCGTAGCTAACTGAAACATCAATAAAGGGTAATTTCTGAAGGTACAGTAGTTATCCAAATTAGAATCTAGCTACGTCCCGCAGGTAACACCAGCGCTCTTTTAGGAACTGCAGTAGGTTCTTTGATGACTATAAGTGCGTAGGTCCCCAATTCTACATCTCAGCCAGCAGCACAGTGGCCATAGCACCTGTGTTGGGTATCAGATCAGTACTAAAGCACAAACACCACAGTGTGAAATACCGAGGTTTTCACTGGAGGTTTCTGTGATGTTTTGGGGAGCACTCAGACCAGTAAGATGCCTGCCCTTTAGCCTTGGGTGCCTTTATGCTGTGCAGCATTGATTCAGATCCCTGACATTGGTAGCCTGTCCACAAGCACCAGGTCTCACCCTGGCTTCCACCAGTCTAGTTACTCACTGCAAGGTGACCAAGAGCCCTTCCAGTCCCGAGTCTCCGCAAATCCATCCACCCAAGTTTTTAAACTACCAGACACTTGGACTTTTTCCCTCTAGTTCATCACCCCCAAATGCGTGAGAACAGCCTCACTGTTTTCAGTTCACTTTGGCACACACCCTGCACACAGTTTGCACAACAGAGACCTGCCCAGGGTAAAAATAAACAAAAAGTTTATATAAGAGAAAAACCACAGATTTAAAGATGAAAGAGTCAGGGAAAACAAACACACACACGTGACACTGAAAATAGACATTAAGGCACAACTTTTTTATATACAGATATAGAAGGTTTTGCACTTCTGTATTAGATAAAATACCTTTTCTAACACAAGTTACCTATTCCTTTGAACAGTTTCCCAGCACACCCCTAACCGTAGGGGGGATCCAGCATTTCACAGACAGCCTTGAGCCTCCATCTGGCCCTCAGTCTCTGCATGAAAACTTCAGTTTCAAGCCTCCTTTTTAAAAGGCTTTCCCCCTCTACCCCCCCAGCCTGGCAACTTGTGGTTATTCCAAGTGGGGAAAACTGCCAGTTGTCTCAGTGTCTTTCCATTACCTTTAATTTTCCACCATTGCCCTTTCCTGAGCTGGACACTGAAGACAGGTACTCGCAGCTGATTTTGTGTAAGCGAGTTGAGAGGTACCCCTCCCTGACGGACTGCGCCCTGCTCTGCTGTGAATGGAGCTGAAGTTTATGAGCACAGTTTTCTATATACATAAATTCATAAACAGGTCTGTATACATATCTCACAAAGACTATCACATTCAGAACATTACAAGCTTTCATAAAAGACCTTACTCAGTATATTTCTATAATACAATGACAGTTTACAATCAGTTGATTTAACTGTGTATTTGGGGAGGGGAGTGTTAAACCTTCTGAACTCCCTTTGGGGTATCTGGACCCCTATTGTCACAGTCTCCTATACAAGTACAGATCTGGCCCAATCCCGCTTTTTCTTACGACATTGTGCAAGATCTCTGCTCAAGGTGGTATAACTGAAAAGGTATTAAATAAAACACTTTCCCAAGCCCTCCAAACATCTCTTATAAGACTGATTGTTACAGACTCACCAAACCATTACAAAAACAAGTGTATTTACAAATCTGATCAGCAACGCTGGTTGTCCAAACTCTCTAATCATCCGGCAGACTTCACAGCAATTCAGAGTCCAAAATACAGAACATGTAATAGAATACATCATTAAAATGTCTTAAGTATAGATAATAACTGGAATTATTGAGGTCTATATCTTATGTCTTTAATCAAGAGAAAGGTAGCACAAAGCTGTATCAGATATATTCTCACTCTTTCTTGCTAAGAAGTTTGTCACTCTCTCCTTCACTGTAAATTGTTTGAGATCTAATCTTGTCATCATTTAATTCATTCCAGGTGTCATGAACAACAAAATATTAAAATTCCATCAGGTGTGCCATAGAAGTGCAGCTTGAAAATTAAAGCTTTATCAAATACTCTTTCTGTATGATTTATTTCACCTGTTGTAAGGTGGTGAATTTAAGGATTTAAAGGTTTAATGTTTCTAATAGCCATTTCAATTCTATGATATCCCATTAGCTGGTGTATGAAGCAAGTTTTTAAAGCCTGAAACTTCTCCATGTCCTGTAGCTCACCTGAAATCAATCACACCAGAAAAATTACAAGCTTCAAAGGGTTTGTTCAGCCATTCACTGCTTACTGACATCATTCATTACAGGTGGACTTCTATAAATTTATTTTCTTTACACCAAAATCTATTTTATATGGTTCATTTGTAACAATACTCATCTGAACTCTTAAACTCAATAGTTCGGTAAACAGACTCACAGCTATTGGAGATGGGCACAATGTAAGGTGAAGCTTTCTTAAAGGAACAGCCCCCAGAATCCATTTACCAAACACCAGTGAGTAGGGAAGGTCATGGTTTGTCACAAAACGTTTACAGTCATTCCGATAGGAGATGAAGATACACACTGGAGCTTCAACATTAAAACACTTAACATTAAAAAGGTTGCAGGGCAGCTTTTAAACTAAGAGATGGGGAAAGCCGATTGCTGCAGAGGCGCACGTGGATCGGACAGAGACTTCTCTTAGAGGAGAGTCTATTGATAGAGATTCTCTAGGTTCTAGTCAGGAGGAGGGGATGGAAGAGGATAAAGTATAGGCCGGATCAGATGAGAAACATTCACATAAAGAATCTGACACAACAGAAAAGGGCAGACAAATAAGCAGTGACAAGTTTTTAAAGTGCTTGTCCACAAATGCTAGAAGTCTAAATAATAAGATGGGTGAACTAGAGTGCCTCGTGTTAAAGGAGGATATTGATATAATAGGCATCACAGAAACCTGGTGGACTGAGAACAATCAATGGGACACAATCATTCCGGGGTACACAATACATTGGAAGGACAGAACAGGTCGTGCAGGGTGGGAGGGATAGTGGCAGCATATGTAAAAGAAAATGTAGAATCAAATCAAATAAAAATCTTAAAAGAATCCACACGTTCCATAGAATCTCTATGGATAGTAATCCCATGCTCTAATAAGAATATAGCAGTAGGGATCTATCACCCACCACCTGACCAGGACAGTGATAGTGACGATGAAATGCTAAGAGAGATTACAGAGGCTATCAAAATAAAAAACTCAATAATAGTGGAGGATTTCAATTATCCCCCTATTGACTGGGTACATGTCACCTCAGGACGAAATGCAGAGACAAAATTTCTCAATACTTTAAATGCTTCTCGGAGCAGCTGGTACAGGAACCCACAAGGGGAGAGGCAACTCTCGATCTAGTCCTGAGTGGAGCGCAGGATCTGGTCCAAGAGGTAACTATAACAGGACCACTTGGAGATAGTGACCATAATATAATAACAGTTAACATTCCTGTGGTGGGGAGAACACCACAACAGCCCAACACTGTGGCATTTAATTTCAGAAAGGGGAACTATGGAAAAATGAGGAGGTTAGTTAAACAGAAATTAAAAGCTACAGTGACTAGAGTGAAATCCCTGCAAGCTGCATGGACACTTTTCAAAGACACCATAATAGAGGCTCAACTTAAATGTATACCCCAAATTAAAAAAAAACAGTAAAATCTAAAAAAGAGCCATCGTGGCTTAACAACCATGTAAAAGAAGCAGTGAGAGATAAAAAGGCATCTTTTAAAAAGTGGAAGTCAAATCCTAGTAAATAGGAGGTAAATAGAAAGGAGCATAAACACTGCCAAATTAAATGTAAAAATGTCTTAAGAAAAGCCAAAAAGGAGTTTGAAGAACAGCTAGCCAAAAACTCAAAAGGTAATAATAAAATGTTTTTTAAGTACATCAGAAGCAGGAAGCCTGCTAAACATCCAGTGGGGCCCCTGGACAATCGAGATACAAAAGGAGCACTTAAAGACGATAAAGTCATCGCAGAGAAACTAAATGAATTCTTTGCTTCAGTCTTCATGGCTGAGGTGGTTAGGGAGATTCCCAAACCTGAGCCGTCTTTTGAGTACTTTGAGGGGGTCAACAAACATGTGGTCAAGGGGGATCCAGTGGATATAGTGTATTTAGATTTCCAGAAAGCCTTTGACAAGGTCCCTCACCAAAGGCTCTTACGTAAATTAAGTTGTCATGGGATAAGAGGGAAGATCCTTTCATGGATTGAGAACTGGTTAAAAGGCAGGGAACAAAGGGTAGGAATAAATGGTAAATTTTCAGAATGGAGAGGGGTAACTAGTGGTGTTCCCCAAGGGTCAGTCCTAGGACCAATCCTATTCAACCTATTCATAAATGATCTGGAGAAAGGGGTAAACAGTGACGTGACAAAGTTTGCAGATAATACTAAACTGCTCAAGATAGTTAAGACCACAGCAGACTGTGAAGTACTTCAAAAAGATCTCACAAAACTAAGTGATTGGGCAACAAAATGGCAAATTAAATTTAATGTGGAAAATGTAAAGTAATGCACATTGGAAAAAATAACCCCAACTATACATACAATATCATGGGGGCTAATTTAGCTACAACTAATCAGGAGAAAGATCTTGGAGTCATCATGGATAGTTCTGTGAAGACGTCCACGCAGTGTGCAGCAGCAATCAAAAAAGCAAATGGGATGTTCGGCATCATTAAAAAAGAGATGGAGAATATCTTATTGCCCTTCTATAAATCCATGGTACACCCACATCTTGAATGCTGCGCACAGATGGGGTCCCCTCATCTCAAAAAAGATATACTGGCATTAGAAAAGGTTCAGAAAAGGGTAACTAAAATGATTAGGGGTTTGAAACAGGTCCCATATGAGGAGAGATTAAAGAGGCTAGGACTTTTCAGCTTGGAAAAAAGGAGACTAAGGGAGGATATAATAGAGGTATATAAAATCATGAGTGGTGTGGAGAAAGTGAATGAGGAAAAGGTATTTACTTGTTCCCATAATATATGAACTAGGGGCTACCAAATGAAATTAATGGGTAGCAGCTTTAAAACAAATACAAGGAAGTTCTTCTTCACTCAGCGCACAGTCAACCTATGGAATTCCTTCCTTGAGGAGGTTGTGAAGGCTCGAACTATAACGGGGTTTAAAAGAAAACTGGATAAATTCATGGAGTCCATTAATGGCTATTAGCCAGGATGGGTAGGAATGGTGTTCCTAGCCTCTGTTTGTCAGAGCGTGGAGATGGATGGCAGGAGAAAGATCACTAGATCATTACCTGTTAAGTTCACTCCCTCTGGGGCACCTGGCATTGGCCACTGTCAGCACACAGGATACTGGGCTGGATGGACCTTTGATCTGACCCAGTATAGCCATTCTTATGTTCTAAGAATCTCTAGAGCAATTCCAGAAGTGGGGAAGTGAGTGATCCAGTCACACCAAATGCATCAAGGGCAGGATTCTGAAACAGCAAGATCAAATAAATTCACTGGGACAGAGACAGACATCAGCTATACCTAAAGTTCACTGAAGTAAAGAAGGAAGATAGACGGAAGCAGCAGAAAAGACAGTGTTGTGCATGGGGAGCCTGCTGTATCAGGAGATTCAAAAGAGACAACATTCCCAAAGGGACAGCAGTCACAGGACCAGTGAGCATCTCTCTCAAGTGAATCTCATTTTGAGGAATATCACCCACTTTAAATCCCAAAGTAAACTATATTTCACACAAATTTGTTGTCCCCTTTACTTTTATTTATTAAAAATTTTTCACATCAGAAATACAGAATCATGGAAAGAGTTCGTTATGCGAAAAGGAATGACTCCCACAGCATTTTAAGTTCCTTTGCATGAATGATTTGTCTCCCTGATTTGGGACTGGGTCACACGTTTCCTCTCCCCATTGAGCTCCTGGCAGATCAAAAGGTCTGACTGGGAGAAATCACAGAAATGATAAATACATGGAAATACAGGACATGCGCTAAAAGATGCAGGATGAATGATATGCTAATAGGCCTCAAGGTGGAAAAGTACATGACCTGCATACCTGGATGAGAGATGGGTTTCAAGGTTGACTTTGACTGTGTTGTTTGTGAGAACGGCAATTAGGTGGGTCATATTGCAGTTTTGTGTAGCTACCTATATAGGACAAGAACTTGATGCACAAGAAGAACTTCAAATCCCAGCCCTGTGCTACTGCTGAAGCTCTTGGGGTAGAAATTCGGAAACACAGATAAGAGAAGTACGCTTGTAAAAAGAGCTGAGAACCTTCGTTCCTGCAGTCAGTAACTTAAGCCTGAGAAGCAATCTGCTTGGGGCTTCCAGAACCATACTCATGAACTTAAAACAAATCAATACTATAAACTACATAATGTCATTGATCAATTGCTATAGGATCATACTTGAGATAAAACAGGAAGCCACTGGCACATGGGAATGAAGATGACAGCAACATCATGAAGACTTATTGGAAAGAGTATCCTGGAAGAAAAAGCAGCTCAATTTCATATAAAAAATCATTAGATAACTGAACTTACTAAGCAGAATTCTCAAGAAGAGATTTTGTATTTTTAGAGTGGGGCAGAAATGGAAAAACACTTTTCACAAATATTTTGGGAATTCTCTCCTGCCCTCCCTTCCCTGCCGCCACCCCATTTCTTTCCAAATTTTGTTTTGGCTGAAATTTTCCAAGTGGCTCTACTGATTTCACCAATAGCCTAGCAAGGATGAGAACATATCCCAGAGAAGGCAAAGGTCAAGAAGCTGCTGGAAGCTGAGAAGTTGAGATCAAAATCTCTCTTTGGCATGAAATTCTCCAGGCCCAAGGGGAATTCAAGAAGATCAAGGAGGCTAGAGAGGAAGCCAAAAAAGGAAGGGATAAAGAGATGCAGTTAAGCCAGGCTTACAGGATGGCAGATAAACCTCAGAAACTACTCAAGACTTTGCAGCATCATGTTCAGAACCTCTCAGTCCAGATGGATGATATTATCAGGGCCCATAGAATATAGAGGAGACCACCACCACATTGGAGAGCCAGAACTACCTAGCGTAGGCCAAAGGAACTAAGGTCAGCGAGCAGAGAGACTGAGTTTTTCGTGTGTGAGGGTTCAACTGCTTCACTCTCAGAACACCAGCTCAAGCCACCAGGCAAAACTAAAGCAGAGGTCTTGCAATTGCAGACTATAGTAGACAGAGCAGTACAGGTGTGCACAATGCTAGGGAAAAAGCAAAGGCAGAAACAGTACAGGTGTGCACAATGCTAGGGAAAAAGCAAAGGCAGAAACTGCAGCAAGAGAAGGCCAGGACAATAAAATGAATGGAGTCCTAAAGAAAGATGAGAAAGAATTGGCAAGAACGTTTCAGGAAAGCGTTGCCAGCCAGGTGGAAGCAGTTGTGGCAAAGGCAGAGAGCCAACAGTTGGAGGAACTGACAAAGCTTTGCAGAGTACAAAGCTAATCTGAAAGCAAAACAAGAGAAATGGGAACAGAAATCAATTACAGAAAATCAGATAGAGCTGGTACTTGCCACAGATGAAAGAAAGTGAAAAAAAGGTCACAGCCTTCAAGAGTAATAAAAAAGAGCTTCTTCAGCCTGTGGATGGAAAGTTAAAACCAGATGCTATAAGCGCATGAAAGAGCAAGGGGTGCTTTTGGTTTGTTATTTGTATGAGGAGAGCAACGTGGTATGGATAAAGCCCACATGGGATTTTCAAAGAAACACTTTAACCTTATCAGTATGAATGAATTTCTTCTACAAGAAACTTATGCAGAGAGATGAAGATGCAGGCAGTTCTTTGCCAGAGGCACCAAGAGCTCTGGAGAAATGGTATTTATTAACTTTTGATTTTTAAAAATGCATCCATCACAACATCTCTCAGGGCAGACGCATAAAAGACTGAACACAACACACGATGAGTCCACTGATTAGTCTAAATCTAGCAACCCAATCCCACCACAGTTTAATGCTGCTGGAATAACTCAGCAGAAACAAAACAGTACCTAGGAAATCAGCAAGGTCTTTTTCTCATGGAACATTGTTTGTGACAAGCAAGCCACATTATTTTTATTTGCATTACAGTAGCACCCAGAGGCCCACCCTGAGATTGGGGACCCATTGTGCTGGACACTGTATAATATACACCAAGATTATAAACTCTTCAGGGCCAAGTCTAAACAAACAGACAAGATACCCAAAAGGTGGGAGAAAAAAGTATTACCTCCATTTTATATATGGGGAACTGAGAGATTTTGTGATTTGCCCAACGTCACACAGGTCATTTATGGCTGAGCTGGGAAATGAACCCAGGTTTCCTGAGTCATATTCCATACTTGTTAACCCCCACAAGTCCAAATAAATGACTTTCACCGGTTGTCTGATGTATGCTGTAGTTACCTTCCATACGTGTTTAGTAGAAAGTAATTGGATACTACATTCTTTAGTGGAGAAATAGTCTGTGATCATGTAATTAGAGACTGTTTTGTTGCACACTCAAGGGGAAAGAATTAAGGTTGCACATTAAGATTTCCTGACTTGTCTGTACTTAACTGTGCAACTTTAATAGTTTCTACACAGATTTATATATAAAATACACACCTTACACCAATAGAGCCTGTATCTGTTGGTGGAGGATGAGGCATTAGTGAGTAATCAGAATGTCACAATGGTTCTCCATTTGTGTGTGTGAAGTAATTTTATGATTCTAGGTTTTCCCTTTTTAATCAAGGAAGCCATGGTTGCTTGGCAGTTTCCTCAAGCTGTCTCTGTTTTTAGCCAAGTTTGAAAAACTGTTAGGCCACACCATATGACTTGTATTTTTGGAGTATTTATGAACCACAAAGAATAAATGTTGTACCCTCAAGGAATCAAACCGGCCTACAATTAGATTATGGAATATATCAATTAATGTGTTCACATATAATCCATGTGTTAACGTATCATCAGTGATGAAAGCCTCCTTCCCATCAGCTTTCACAGGATCAATAGGATGATACGATGTGACGTACTGACCAATTTATTTTATTGCCAGAAGGATCAATACAGCAATTTTAATGGCACTACTCATTAGGTAAAGTTCTGCAAAAACACACACTGTATAAATTCAGCTAACATTTTTCATATTACAATCTATCTTGGTGTAGATTTTTGTCACTGCAGAGGAACAACAATAAGGACAACCCGTGGGAGTGCTGCTAATAGAGAATGAAGAGAAGAAATTCTTCAATTGACTATACCCCAATGCTTGGAGCCTGGGTAACAAACAAGAGAAATTGAAATTGCTCATTTATGAGCATAAATTTGGTCTAGTTGGTATTACTGAAACCTGGTGAGATGATTCCCATGTTTGGAATGTTAAAATCAACGGTTATAACCTATTTAGGAAGTTATCAAGTGGGCCAAAGGGGAGAGGAAGTGGCACTCTGTGAAAAGTGGCATTACCTATTTCTGAGTCACTGATAACTTGGAAGAAAATGATCTTGAATGCTTATGGATCAATGCCCAAACAGATAAAGCACAAGATGGGGTATTAGTTGGTCTTGGCTAAAGACCAGCAAATCCCATTAGGGAACAGGATGGGTGATTCCTTCCACACCTAAGGAAGATAATATAATTAATACCAACAACATGGGTTATGGAAAATAGATCCTGTCAAACTAACTTGATTTTTTTTTATGAGATTACAACTTTGGTTGATAAAGGTAATAATGTTAATGTAATATACTTAGATTTCTGGAAGGCATTTGACAGGGTACAGCATGACATTTTGATTGAAGAACTAGTAAAACGTAAAATTAACATGGCACACATTCAGTGGATTAAAACTGCCTCAAAGATAGGTGTCAAAATGTAATTGTAAACAGGGTATCATCACTGACAGGATGTGTTTCTAATGGGGTCCCTCAAGGATCAGTTCTTGGCCCTACACTAGTCAACATTTTTATTTAATTACCTGTAAAAAACAAAATAATCACTGATAAAGTTTGCAGATGACACAAATATTGGGGACATGGTAAATAATAAAAAGGACAAGTCACTGATACAGAGCAATCTGAACTGCTTGATAAACTGGGTTCAGGCAAACAATGTGTGTTTTAAGATGGCTAAATGTAAATGTATTCATCTGGGAACAAAGAATGTAGGCCATTCTTACGGGATGGGGGACTCTATCTTGGAAGCAGGGACTCTGAAAAAGATTTGGGGGTCAAGGCAGATAAATCAACTGAACACGAGCTCCCAGTGTGACGCTGTGGCCCAAATTGCTTATGCAATCCTGGGATGCATAAACATGGGAATCCTGAGTAGGCATACAGAGGTTATTTTACTCTGTATTTGGCACAGGTGCAACCACTGCTGGAATAGTGTGTCCAGTTCTGGTGTCCACAGTTCAAGGTAGACGTTAATAAGTTACAGAGGATTCAGTGAAGAGCCACAAGAATGATTAAAGGATTAGAAAACATGCCTTATAGGAGCTCAATCTATTTAGCTTCACAAAAAAGGTTAAGGGATGATTTGATTAGTCTTTAAGTACCTACATGGGGAACAAGTATCTAATAACGGACTCTTCAATCTAGCAGAGAAAGAGAAACTTGATCCAATGGCTAGAAGTTGAAGCTAGAGAAATTCAGATTGGAAATAAGACATAAATTTTTAACAGTGAGGTAATTAACTTTTGGAACAATTTACCAAGGGTTTTGGTGGATTCACCCTCACTGACAATTTTTAAATCAAAATTGGGTGTTTTTCTAAAAGTTATGCTTTAGGAATTATTTTGGGGCAGTCTGTGGCTCGTGTTAGACAGGAGGTCAGACTAGATGATCACTATAATCTCTTCTGACCTTGGAATCTATGAATCAGGTAATCGTAGTCCTGGGCTTTACACTAAGTATTACAAGACACACATGCATTTATTCCCTCTGGGGAGGGATTCTCTCCCTAGAAATATTTAAACTCTTAATACTGAGGGAGATGAGTATTTGATGTCAGAATAAAAGAAAGACCATCCCCCTCCTCCAGAACTCCCTCTAACTGTATGTTTTCCATAACCTGGAATAGCGCCAGTTTTGTGGTGCAATTCCATTAGAGGTGTATGTTACATTATTAATTATTATGATTATATTTGTATTACCATTGCACCAAGGCACTGCATCTGAGGTGTAGTAGACATGCTGTCGAAGTTGAAACCAACTAGACCCCAGAATTATTGGTCAAACTGATGTAATTTCCACATGACATCATCTCACATAATATGCCTCTAAGGGGAAAATTCTGGAATAAGGTCTGATCAGCCCTAAAAATGCACAGTGAGTCAGCCCTGCTGAACTGACAAGGGAACAAAATGCTGCAAGAAAGTCTTTGCTGTATCAGAGACTGTCATCCACTGGAATTAAATACTTGCTAAGCCAGAAGTAAAGCCTAGCAGACAACAGTGGCTTTCTAATGACATCAGTGGGAGCCTATTTGCATTATTGCTTGTGATAAATGGTCACTAGGAAAGAGTGTGAATACATACCCTGGAGAGGACCAGCAGCTTGCTTGCTAGGCAGTAGTGCAGAAGTTCATTCTCCCAAACCAGCACCTTTTCTAGGATTCAGAGGCATAATACTGAGGTAGTGGGGGAAAAAACGCCACTCAATATCATTGATATGGGGGGACTGGAAGCGCCTGCTCCACCAGTGATGTCAGTTTTGATTGCCCATTCATCATCCATCTTAGCAACAAGGTTTCCATGCTGCTCACCATTATGCAGGGTCAAATCCACAGCTGGTATAAATTCCCATAGCGCCATTGATCTTAATGGACCAAACTTTCAGCAACCAGCCTGCTGGTCTATCTATGCATGAAATTCCCAGACCACCAAGCCATCAGCTTGTAGGGTGACCAGATGTCCCGTTTTTATAGGGACAATCCCAATTTTGGGGTCTTTTTCTTATATAGGCTTCTATTACCCCTCACCCCCGTCCCGATTTTTCACATTTGCTGTCTGGTCACCCTACCAGTTTGTCTTCATTCAGATTCCTCCAAAAGACCTATTCCTTCTGTGATGTCCCCACGAAGACGGCCAACAATATCCACCGCAGTGGGCATCCAAGTGTGTCCTGTCTATTCTACACCCATCTGGTTTGTATAGGAAGCTAGAGACAGAGCTTTTCTGTATTTATGTCTTGTGCAGAGCTGAGTACAGGTCACCTGTGTTAACGAATAATCAAATAATGAGCACTAACGGCTCAGAGGATTGACAGTGGGCTCTTCACATATAGGGTCAGTGGTTCAAACTGCCTTTGTGAAATGAGTCACTGGTCTCACTCCAGACCAGTGGTTCTCAACCTGCAGCCCAATCAGTACAACTGCGGTCCACGTGACATCCTCAGGGCCATACAGATAGTATGTATATTGTGTGGATGCGGCTCACATAACACATAGGGAGCTGCATATGTTGCCTACAGTGGTAAATAGGTTGAGAACTACTGTTCCATATAGTTGTGTCCCCATGTCACCAGGCAAATCTGTGTGTACTTTCAGAAGAAAAAACAAATACTGAGTGAGCATGGGGACCAAATTACACTCCGATACTTGGGTAAGATAGTTCCTGAACAGGCCTGGAGCACTGGGTATGCCCAGAACAGGCTCAAGCCTGTACTTCTTTTTGTAGATGGAGAGGCTTTCGGGTTCCTTGGGTGTAAACTGGTCATCTTTCATTAAATTCATTATCTTATTTAAATATTTAACAATACGAAGTGGCATGTGAACCCTTTAATGAGTTTGCATAACTAACTGTTAATTGGAATTGCACATGTATTGAGTGAACAGATATAGAAAATGCATCTAAATAATATAAGCTAGACTGATTCATAACAGGTCACAGTTGGGGGTAAATCAGTTTAATTCTCATATGTGTAATTGTGGTCAAATTGTACCATAAAACCCTAAGTAATTCTTTCCCCTCTAAAGCACCAATATTTATCCATCGAGTTCAGAGACTGCTTTATTTAATCCCCTGATCAAGGTATTGAAAAAGAAATCCATGATCTTTCTAATAATTTATGGATTTGTTTATTTTGTGCCTGATTCTCGCTAAAATCTTCCAAAGGTATAATACACTTCAGTAGTTCAGCAAACAAACAGACTTAAGTCCTAAAGGATCAATTTACAGAGAACATCAGTTTTTCCAACAGAGCTCCTATATCAGCCGTCTGGTGTCGTCTTGCTGGTGAACATATTAAAGAGAGAAAAGTTAATATAAGCAGAATCAGCTTTTGCTAAGTACATCATTCCTTATGAGCCATAGGGGAATAGTTCCCAAGTGAGCTAAAACCACCAAAAAAACCTCTCAGTCCAATACTGCACATCATTCTCTGAGGCACCAAGCTTCACCTCCCGAAAGGTTGTAAAAGTGCTTAGGCCCCATGTTATTTGATGCCTTAGAAAACGTGTGTGATTTTTATTTATTTGTATTACACAATGCCCAAAGGCCCCAATCCCATTATTCCAAGTGCTATCCAGAAGGAGAGTAGCACACAGCCCCTACTCCAAAGAGCTTACATTCTTTAAAAAAATGATGACAAGAGGAACAAGACACACTATACAAGCAAAATGGTCAATGGTCGAGAGTGATGCTAGGCTATCAGTTCCAGCTTTTTATTATTTTATATATAAAATATATATTTTTCCCCCTAGCCCTTTCTTTTTTGGAAATAATCAGTACTTGTCTTTGGGTGTTTGGCTTTGTACAGTATTTCTAATCTTCTCTGCACCTGGGCAGACACACAGTTGCTGGGAGCCCTGTGCCCTCTCCAGGCATATGCCAGAGCTGATCAAGCCCTCAGCGGTCTCAGTTTTCAATTGAGGAATTACCTACAAAAGTGTCTTGTGATCTTCAGATGTTTCCCCCTCATTTCATTTTATACCAAGCACTGTGAGGCATTTTCTCTGACACACAGTACAGCCAAGTGTAACAGAAGGGAAAACCTCCACCTGTGAACAGACAGCCATGTATCACTCTGTACATGTCATTTCTCATCTCTTATGAGATGAGAGATCTTGGAGTCATTGTGAATAGTTCTCTGAAAACATCCACTCAATGTGCAGTGGCAGTCAAAAAAGCAAACAGAATGCTGGGAATAATTAAGAAAGGGATAGGTAATAGGACAGAAAATATCATGTTGCCTCTATATAAATCCATGGTACACCCACATCTTGAATACTGTGTGCAGATGTGGTCGCCCCATTTCAAAAAAGATATATTGGAATTGGAAAAGGTTCAGAAAACGGCAACAAAAATGGTTAGGGGTACGGAATGGCTTCTGTATGAGGAGAGATTAATAAGACTGGAACTTTTCAGTTCAGAAAAGAGACGGTTAAGGAGAGATATGATTTAGGTCTATAAAATCATGACTGATGTAGAGAAAGTAGATAAGGAAGTGTTGTTTACTCCTTCTCATAACACAAGAACTAGGGGTCACCAAATGAAACGAATAGGCAGCAGGTTTAAAACAAATAAAAGGAAGTATTTATTCACACAATGCACAGTCAACCTGTGGAACTCCTTGCCAGAGGATGTTGTGAAGGCTAAGACCATAAGAAGTTTCAAAAAAGAACTAGATAAATTCATGGAGGATAGGTCCATCAATGGCTATTAGCAAGGTATGGTGTCCCTAGTCTCTGTTTGCCAGAAGCTGGGAATGAGCGACAGGGAATGGATCACTTGATTACCTGGTTCTGTTTGTTCCTTCTGGGGCACCTGGCACTGACCACTGTCAGAAGACAGAATGCTGGGCTAGATGGACCTTTGGTCTGACCCAATAGGGCCATTCTTATGTTCTTATAGAATTTTTTTTTTTCTGGCCAGCTTGGTTCGGAAGATGTTAACTCTGGACTCAAATAGAGTTCAGTTGCTCCTGAATTTTTTTAGATGAACATAAGAATGGCCATACTGGGTCAGACCAATGGTCCATCTAACCCACTATCCTGCAAAATTGCGGGGGGGGACCCTAAGTTTTATTGAATCAAGAAAAAATTGCTCATCAAGGGGTGCTGAATAAACATGTGCCCTTTCCCAGTGGAATAAAGCCAGAGAGGAGTACAATACAGTTAGTCCAACATCAGGGAATTTTGCAGCAGGAACCATCATCAAAATCTGGTCTGAATTCTTTTCCATGCAGGTTACCAGTGGCACATGCATCACTATCCCCCACTTTAAGAACCAGTTGCAATGAAGTGAACACATTGAAATTTTCCCATGTCTTACATCCACAAACTATATAATTTCACTGAGTATAATCTTGACTTGTATTGTTGCCAGCTCCCCCGTCACCATATGTATCGGCATGCAAAACAAATATTTGATATGAGTCAGAAATGCAATGCTGTTGCAAAAAAAGCAAATGCAATTTTAGGTTGCATTAACAAAGGCATAGCCATGCAAGTCATGGGAGGTGATAGTACCATTCTACTTGGCGCTGGTTAGGTCTTAGCTGGAGTACTATGTCCAATTTTGGTCGCCAATGTATCGAAAGGGTGTGGAGAAACAGGAAAGGATCCAGAGGCAAGTGACAAAGATGATCAAAGGGATGGAATGCAAGCCATATGAGCAAAGGCTGAAAGAACTGGGTACATTTAGTTTGGAAAAGAGGAAATTGAAGAGGGGGAGATGATAGCAGTCTTCAAAGGTTGCCATAAAAAGATGGAGAAAAGTTATCCTCCCCTCTGTCGCAAGAGAGAACAAGAGGCAATGGGTTCAAACTACAGCACAGCAGATTTTGATTAAATCTCAAGAAAAACTTCCTAGGTATAAGAACAGTAGGACAATGGAACAGACGCTTAGGGAGGTTGTGAAAGCTCCTTCACTGGAGGTTTTCAAAAGGAAGCTGGATAGCCCACCTGTCTTGGATGGTTTAAACACAACAAATCCTGTGTCTTGGCAGAGGGTTAGATACATGATCCTTGTGGTCCCTTCCAACCCTATGATTCTCTGATAATGGGTTCTTCAATCTAGCAGAGAAGGGTATAACATGATCCAGTAGGTGGAAGTTGAAGCTAGACAACTTCAGACTGGAAATAAAACATACATTTTTAATGAGGAGAGGAATTAACCATTGGAACAATTTACCAAGCAGAAAGCTTTGAATCCAGATTGGCTGTTTCTCTAAAATATATGTCCTAGGATTTATTTTGGGGAAGTCATATGGCCTGTGTTATACAGCAGGTCAGACTAGATGATCACAGTGGTCCTTTTTCACTTTGGAATCTCTGAATCAACCTTGTCCTTACCAGCATGATGAGTACATAGGTAAACAAGCACTCCTATGGGCTTAATAGTAACCACTGTTCTCCCTTCCTCCTACCATCCAAGGGCTTATCTACACTAGACTTCTATGGGAAATCTCCATGGATGTTTTTACCCTCATGTTGTCTAGATCTGCTCTGAGCAGGGTTAGGCAACACGGTTGTAAAAACGCAAGCTCCTTGTCTGCTTTTACCACTAGACCTGCACCACCAATGGTGAAACAAGGCAGCTTTCCCCAGCAAGGCTAGTGTAGGGGCAGCCCACTTGTCTGTTATCACTTGTAATGCTATGCCTAAACACAGGGCCCTAAACTCAGTGGAGCCACTCGCATCAATAAGTGCTACCCGGGGTGAGTAAAGATTGCACAGTTGGGCTCATACATTGCAAACTATTTGAATCTCGGGCTTAGGGTGGCATTTCCAAAAAGCACTGAGGCTTGGCCTAACTTGGCTCCAATTGGAATCAATGGAAATCTTACCAATGACTTCCATGGATGCAGTTAGCTTTCCAAGATCCAACTCTCTGTATTTTTGATGTCCTTGAAAGTGCTTAGCACTCTTTAGGCAGTATTGTGAGTAGGAAAATCAAAATGACAATATTGCAATCAGAGAGCTGCGGAGGCAGGTACTTGTTGACCTGGTTATTCTCCACTGTCGGATAGGGGCAGAACTATCCATTTTTAATCCCTCTGATGCGCATCAGTAGATGTTAACTAGAGCAGAAGGTGCTAACGACAGAAACATGAACTTTATCTTTGTGAGGAGAAGGAGGAGGCAGCGTTGTGATGCATTGTTGCTGGGCCGCTATATTTCAATGCCTGAAGTCTATTCTCAGCTCTGTCAGTGACTCAGTGACCTGGGGTGAGTTTCTCTGTTTGTCAAATGGGTGTAATATTTATTCCTTCTCGGAGCAGAGCAAAGCAAGCAATTTAAGCTCCTCAGCTTCACATTTTTATTATCCGCAGCTGAAGCCCAGCTGGGCAAATGGCAGCTGGAATACCTTTTTTTAATTGAAATGAGCTGCACCAGACAGATTTTCATTAACATTCCTACATAACACTAAAATTGCTCTTTACATCTTAATCGCCCATTAAACTAATAGAGATCACGGGTTTCTTAATGATACGGTAGTTCAATAGACATTCCGTAAAATGTAGTTTTTTCCCCTCCATCCAAGTACAGCTGATAAATGTCCATTTCCATACATTGCAGTTACTGTTACACAATACATACTTCGGATCACTTAAAAATCCTTTTTGTATATGCTTGTCGAATAAGCACAGCATTTGCCATGTTTGCTCTTTAGCGCAGGGACTGTTTCCCTCTGTATTTGGAAAGTATCTATCTTACTGAGAGTAATGGAAATGTACAGATAATGTGGTTAATTCTTTCCACAAAGAGAAGCAAAGAATACACCATAAACTGTAGCATTATCAGGGAATAACTTATTATTTTATAGCATCCACAGGTGTGCTGGGTGCTTCCCAGAAGCCACTGCCCCAAACGACCTCATGATCCACATTTCAAATGATCTGGTTACAGTAAAGGTTACAATGAATAGAACAGAGGTGCCACAAGGAAGGACAAAAGTCCTTGCAATACATGTCCCAGAGTTACTCAGTTGAAGTGTGTGCACCATCATGGTGGCTATGCAAAGTTTTAGTATTTCATACAGCTATACAATAAGGAAGATAGAGATATAAATTGGGAATATTGCTGACTGACTAGTTGTCACCATTGCAGGAGTAGAGAACTCAGTGAAGAGAGAGGGACAGTTCACTAGACTAATCAAGGACAGACATTACATGTTGGGCACTATGTAAAAAAAGCATGAAGCTGCTTGTGGGAGAAATGAATGAATGTGATGTCAAGGCTGTGGACACAGACAGAGAGGAAGGGGGTGACAACGGAAATGAATAGGGTGGAAAAACAGGGAGGAGTGAAGTTGAAGACCTTGATGGCAAGGACAAGAATTTTAAATGGGGTATGGCAGAGGAGGAAAAAAGTGACTTGAACTGAGGCATGTTTGTTTCCCTAGTGAAAAGCTCAGAATTTGCGACTTCCAGTTGTCATTATCTCCTTTGGTGGTCCTAGCTTCCAGTAGCTGGTGTAGCCGTATGTATTAGCTGCAGGCAGGATGGCTCACTAATATCACCTCTATGCAGTGCTGGGGAGATGTGCTCACCATCTCCGTTTTGCTTTGAAAAACTGCTTCTCGTAATGCTTTTCAACTTGACTGGTGGAAAGAAAACTTTAGCAGCTGACAGTTAGGCATGAAGTAATGACTGCTGACTGATACATACAGAGGAAGTTACTTGTGGGGGACATACTGTAATGCAGTTTTCTTGAATATTCAATGCAAAAATAGAATGAGTGGGATTTTAAAGGCTATTTTAAATATTTATAACACTATGCAGATAGTTCTATTTGATCATTTGAGATCCTTATCCTAGCAGCAAGCACTCCCTATAATGTGATGCAAAAGCCTATCATTGAAACACACAAGCTTACAACTCAGCCTGGCTCAGCCAATCAATCATGTCAAATAAACAGAACAGATTCCATCAAATATCTAAAGAAACCAAGTTATTTCCCTTGCACTAACAATTCTGGCAGCACTGGCTGTTATCTTTGGACCCAAACATGAGGAACATGAGGAACCTATGGATGTGCCTCCCACAAGTCCAACCCTTCCTCCACAGGAAGGAAACAGACCAGGTTGTGGCTTGCTTTGCCCTTAGGGTAAAGTATGGTTGCCGAGCTATTCTCTCCAGGCCTATATGGTAGCCAGAAAGGCCTACAGGGATCTATTCCCAAATGTCCTGGCTAATGGAGTGCTGGCTGGCCTGATGAGACTCGTTTAGCCTGGCAATTGGGTAACTGGTCACTTTAATGAGTTACTTAATTGTCTATGTACTGTCCGATGGGTTCCTGGATAATGTCTGTAAACTGCCTATGTCTAACATACTTGCCAAACCACCCATACAATCTGAAGTGTTGACGTCTGTACAAGCAATGAAAAAACAACAAACAAGGATCTCTTGGTCCTGATGCCATTCCAGCTGAAGTTTTCAAACATGGAGATAATGTTCTCAGTGATAAGCTGTCTGAATTCTTCTCACATATCTGGCTTCAACAACAGAAAGATGCCAACATCATTACAGTCTATAAATGCAAAGGCTCAAAAAGTTACTGTGGTAATTATTGCGCCATCTCCTTTCTCTCCATGACTGATAAGATTCTTGGAAGGATCCTCTTGAACTGGCTCCAGGCCCAAATTATCAACAAAGTTCTGAGTCACAGTACATCTTTCACGCTCAGGAACTGAGAAGACGAGGAGAGAGAATGAACCACAAGTGACAGATATTGGTCACATCACTTAACACATTACGGCAAGCTCTCTGATACTATGAGGCTGATATAAGGAATAGAATAAACTAGCGGTTCTCAAACTTGATTGTGCCGCAACCCCCTTCTGACAACAAAAATTACTAATGACCTGGACGGGGGCTGGAGCCCAAGCCCCACCATCCTGGGCAAGGCTGAGGCCAGAGCCCAAGCCCCTGTCCCAGCCCCGCTGCCCTGAAGCCCTTAAGCTTCAGCTTAAGCCCCAGGCTTCAGTGAGTCTCATGCTGGCCCTGCTGATCCCATTAAAGTGGAGTCAGGACCCACTTTGGGATCCCAATCCATAGTTTGAGAACCACTGGAATAAACCTATCAGAAGCAGATTCCTTCTATATTTACAGTGCTTGGAGTAGTGGTTGTTTCAATTATTCTTCATCATTTTATATAGTACAATCACTAGGCAACACAGTGTGAACAGCATGATCCAATTCAGCCTCCTCTTCCTTTGCTATTTAAAATGTATCTCTCATGTTCATGAACATGATACCAACTGGTGTTTTTATAGAGCTCAGATAAATTTTAATGAACTGAGTGTCTCTCTCGTTCTCTTTCCCCCTGCCTCCAACCGCATAGCAGTTGATCTTCTCCTTAGTTTTCATGTGTGTAGAACATGAGCCACATCTTGTCTCTAAGTTAGAGACAGGGCCATGTCGAAACTATGGATCTGAATAACCCGAGCTAGCTCAGGGGCAAGGATTTATGGTGTGGTTGTTTGCTCTTGTCTCTTTAATGGCTTGAACCAAACGCCCAAGAATGTTAGGGTGTAGCCACTGGTTTCCAGGCTCACACTTGTTGGCTGGATGCAAACACAAAGCCATAATTAATTAGTGTTGTATTTTGACAATGTTGGATTCAATCATCTTTTCCTACGGACATGGGAAATGTTAGCTGCAGCATCCCCCATTTCCTCTACTAGTGAGTCATAGCCAAAGAACAATAAATATAGGTTTGAAAGAGCAAGTTCACATCGAACCACTGTTTAGACCGTTATATTTCTGTTCATTTAACGTAGGCTTGGTTTGTAGAGTAACTAAATGATGCAGATACCTGTAGAACATTCAGGTAAGTGTTACTCCCCCACAAAAATTCCTAATTTTTAGCGTAAATGATTTTTTTGTCCAAATACCTCGTACCAGAAGGGCACTATTTGCTGCTCATGTATTTAAAAAGTGTCCATCATCCAGTCAGGGAGCAGAAAAATACCACATTAATGTACATGACTGATAAATAAGAGAATAATCAAGGCAAACAGTTAATATAGCCCTCTTAGGCTAACCCTAGCCCTGCCCACTGGTCAATGAATACTGAAACGATACATTCAAGGACAAGAAGGAATGATTTGATAGTGCCAAGGGGAGCTGACGAGCCATGTGTACTATTGGAATGAACAGTAATTCAAGCAGGTCTACATCTAACAGTCTCCCTTTGCCCTGCAAACTCTTCTTATTAACCTCAGGCCAAATGTGAATTTTTTTTTGGACAGGAAGAATGATCCAGCAGCTAGGATGCCAGCCAAGGACTTTGGAACTCCAGGTTCACGTTCATGCTCTTGCCACAGACTACCTGTGTGACCTTGGGCAGGTCACTTAGCCTCTATGTGCCTCAGTTCCTCATCTGTAAACTGAGACAATATCTCCCAGTCTTCAAATACATTTTAAAGAAGATGGCAGTCAATTGTTCCCTGTGTCCATGTGATAAATAAAGTGGGAGAATAGCTCCCTTTGATGGACACCCAGCCAGCCAGTTAGCTGTAAAATCCCTCTTGGTTACTGTTCTCTACCTGGGGGACTTTTTAACCCTTTACAGGTAAAGCAAGTAAAGAACAGCTACCAAGAGGGATTTTACAGCTAACTGGCTGGCTGGGTATCCGTCAAAGGGAGCTACCCCATCACTTTATTTATCACAGACCACTGAAGGTAGGACAAGATGTAATGGGCTTAATCTGCAGCAATGGAAATTTAGGTTAGATATTAGAAAAAAAAAACATTCTAACTATAAGGATAGTTAAGCTCTGGAATTGGCTTCCAAGGGAGGTTGTGGAATTGGATCATTGGAGGTTTTTCAGAACAGGTTAGACAGACACCTGTCAGGGATGGTCTAAGTTTCGCTGGTCCTGTCTCAGCGCAGGGGCTGGACATGAAGACTTCTCAAGACCCTGTCCAGCTCTACATTTGTGGTTCTATTTCGGAATAGTTAAGTGCAGTTGCAAAGGGAAAGTGCTCCTTTTAAAGGCATGTACATCTAAATCTAAATAAATCATACTGTTAAACCATTAGGCTACCTCCTTACATGGTAGGTTATAAGGCAGATTTTTCCACTCTAAAATACATAAAGTACAGTAACCAGAGTGACAGCTTAGGGCTCACATTGCTATACAAATCTTCCATTTACTTAGCAGCAGCTGAGGGCCTCTCTGACGCAGCGTTCACCTGAACAGCCAGCTTTGGCTTTGTTTTAATTATTTTAATTGAATCCAACATTAAATAGCTGCATAAAAGACTTGTGTAATTTGATGGCAGCAGTTTGCTCTCTTTGCCAGTAACTACTTGGCTGCACCGCTGTTGTCAAGGTGAGACACTCCTGAGAGCAGCAGCCTCTCCTGCACTGTTGTCATTTTGTTCTGTGTTCAGGGAGGTGTGACACACCATGGCATGACTCAGAGAGACAGCAGATGTTTGTATTCACCCTTGCGATTACCGAATCTAACAGTGCTTGTTAGTGTGTGACAAGCTGGGATGAGTTCACTAGCTCACTCTGACCAATGAAATGTCCAAGGTTGCCTCCGAAACACCACTTTTATAGCACATCACTGCAGGATGTTGTTAGGATTCAGGCTTCTTCCATAGCTGCGCTGCATTCTGCAGCTGGCGTGCAGTGATATTTAGAAATGTTACAAGTAATGGTCATTTAATTCCCCCCAGAGATACAGGATTTCTGACACAAAGTCTGAGCTACGTTCTCATGTTACACTTTTTTGTTTTCAAAAACCAACGTCGCCAATTTTACCTCAGCTATTTCTCTTTGATTTTACCAGTCTGGTTTCCTTCTATTTTCTGAAGCTCTATATAATAATCTGTTTCCATTTCATGCAGTCACTCACTCATTTTCCTTGGTTGTGTTTTCAACATTAGTTAATTTGAAATAGACTTTTACTTTATATTTTGCCTAAAAAGGATCTCTGTGAGGCTCCAAGATTTCAGCACCATTTTCACAGTGTCTTTGAACTAGGCAGGGATAATCAATTATTTTTTTGTCAAGGTTCAAAGTTCTTGGTCAAGGTACAGTCAAGGTCCAGACTTCAGAGAAAATAATACAAAAATATTAACAATAATGATAAATGTGGATAAATTGGAGAGAGTCCAGCGAAGGGCAACAAAAATTATTAGGGGTCTGGAACACATGACTTATGAGGAGAGGCTGAGGGAACTGGGATTGTTTAGTCTGCAGAAGAGAAGAATGAGGGGGGGATTTGATAGCTGCTTTCAACTACCTGAGAGGTGGTTCCAGAGAGGATGGTTCTAGACTATTCTCAGTGGTAGAAGAGGACAGGACAAGGAGTAATGGTCTCAAGTTGCAGTGGGGGAGGTTTAGGTTGATATTAGGAAAAACTTTTTCACTAGGAGGGTGGTAAAACACTGGAATGCGTTACCTAGGGAGGTGGTAGAATCTCCTTCCTTAGAAGTTTTTAAGGTTAGGCTTGACAAAGCCCTGGCTGGGATGATTTAATTGGGGATTGGTCCTGCTTTGATCAGGGGGTTGGACTAGATGACCTCCTGAGGTCCCTTCCAACCCTGATATTCTATTATTCTATGATAATAAGTAATTAAAAAGATTTCGGGCTCCATTCAAAAGCATCTGGCAGTCCGGATTTGGCCCCTGGTCCACCTATTGACTACCCAAGAACTAGATGGTAAACTCTTGGGTTGAGACGGTGCCTCCTTAAATGTTTGGACAGCACCAAGTGCAATGTCGACATGCAGCAATAAATAACAGCAAACCCAAACATAGCTGAAATGGAAGTGGGGAACACCAAACTGCTAAAGTTGAAGTCATTTAGACCCTAGCCAAGCCTTGCAGTGTCCAGGACAAGATTCAGATACAGGCCCCATCCTCTCATTGCCTCACTTCCTAGTCTATTTTATACATAGGCTGGAAAAGAACAAGGAAACACAAGGGAGCTTTTCTCCACTTCCCTTTTTCCTGATGTATCTGGATCTTTCTAGCCCCTTTGCCACGATTGTTTAGAATTTGAGTGCCTCACAATCCCCATATTACACTCGATGAACTGGTGCTGAAGCTAACTGACTGACCCCAAATCACATAGACAGTCTGTGGCAGAGCAGGGAATTGGATGTGGGTCCCTCAAGTCCCAGCCTAACACTAGCCACTGGACCATTCTTCCTCTCCTCTCGCGCTATATTTTCTAGCTTGTTCTCTACCTAACCCCATGCACTGTTCTAAATTGTCTCTGCTTCCCAATCCTGAGTGCACTTTTTCTTCATCGTTGTACCAGAAAAGTCAGGAGACCCAAAGGAAGGCAGGTGACATGTCTGGTTGAGCTAGGAGATAAAGCCAGCAGGGTTAATTCAATGCAGTTGGAACAGAGCCAGGATTTCGGGTCTCCCCTCTCTCTCATATTGCAGCTTTGAACACTGTCATGGGATTACCCAGACGGGTTCTGCAGTGCACAGAGGTCTAGAACCAGCCTCTAGAAATGGAAGAGACCGTATAGCCTGTCTCCATATTCCAGCAGGGCTGTTCTGACTGTAAATTGTCTATTGTTCTGTCTAGCCAAGAGCTAAATGATAGGGCTTCTGCTGCTCTTCTTTTGAGACTAGTCCACAGCCTAAGCTGAGACTAGATAAATAGATGGTGTTTAAACCCTGTCTATGCTGCTGGTTTAATATGCGTTCATTAAAATATTGTAGCTAACACATTTTTAAACACCTTTAGAAGTGTTATAGCTGGCCTGGCTCATCCCAAGAGGGAGCCTAGTAAATTACCCCCCAGCTACCATACAGTGAAAGGTATTAGACGTGTGCACACTAGTGTTTTAAGATGTTAGCCATTTCTAAACAAACTATTTCCCTAATCTAGACTTTCGCTCAGCTCGCACTGAATAGCCCATGTGTTATTCAGCACTATTTCTTAATTTTATTAAAACTAGCTCTTAATTAGTCCTTTTTATTATACGAAGGAATTTTGCTCGCCCTTTAGTGTTCACTCCATTTGTGACCTTCCTCTCACAGTTAGTTGATCAGCTACATTTCACAGAGTTAACTCTTAACTTTTCTATGGCTTGGACAAGGGAGAGGGACCAGCTGCACCCTCCAGTCACCAGACCTCAGCAGGATGCCTTGAAGTCATGCCCCGCCATGCAGCCCACGCTATATGGGCGAGGAATTCTAAGTGGTAGGTGGTCCCTTTCAGGCCCCAGCTGCTTGGGAGGAATGAGAGCAGCCGCTGCACAGAGAAAGGCTGAAACATAGTTGATAGGACATAATCCTGAATTCCTCCCTTCACTTCTAGCATTTACAGCTGAAGATCCAGATCTCTACCTCCAATCTATGGTTCAAGGAAAATAGATTTGGTCACAACTTGCTGAACCAAAATGGTGGAAAATTGGGGATGTCAAGTCACTGAAGACAAGACAGTTGATTTTATCAATTCTCAGTTTTATTTAACAAGTTCTTAAACAGGCCTGCAGTCTTGTCCCCTCAGCTCAGCGTCATTTTTAACATGTTTGGATTGGATAGGCTGAAATTAGATCCCGAAGAAGCAATTCAGTTGGAAAACATGTTCCAGCATTAAGAGAAGATGTAAAAGAATAATAGGACTAATTAGTAGACAGGGGACTGGATTACTGTGTTCTTGTGTTTTATTTAACGAATTGCAAGCTTTTCATCCTACAGCATGTGTGCACCTTCTTAAGTTTGAGGAATAAATATGCTGACAAAGTGATTTAGATACTCTAAAATATGCTGTGTGTTTCATTTAATAGATACTTGATTTTTGTTTGTTTCCCCTCCCATTCGGTTGAAGAAAAAAATCACAACCCTCTTGGTTAAAACAAAATAAAAACAGAAAACAGGCAAAATTAAAAATGATAAAATAAATAAATACAAATAAAATGAAATGAATTAACAATAAGAATAGCCTATACGTTAAGAAAAATTAACATTTGAAAAAAGGCACAGTAAAATAAATAAATAAATAGACAAGTGTTATCAATATAAATAGAAAGAAGACAAGATGTAATACACAGGCAAGGGGTAAACATAACTAAATATTTGTCAAAACAATGCCCCTGCCCAAAAAAAGACAATGTTGGCCTTTATTTAAATACTGTGTATAAGAATAAAAACAGTGGCCTTTGATAGAACAAAACCAACAGAATAAGGAGCAGTTGGCAATCGTATATATTAAGTTTAAAAAACTGAAGCTAAACAAACCTCTCTTGTGCTTCATCTGGTTTTTGCCTGTCTTTCTACATGGCAAGTTCTTCAGTGCCGGAATTATATGTCGGTACGGTGCCTAGCACATTTTCTATGCTACTGTGTTTTAAAATCTTTTCTTGTACAGAAGTTTCTCCACAACTCCCAAATAATTCTAGGTCTCCTCAGTTTTGACAAAATCCTTTTGGTAAAAAGGTGCCCCATATATAACACCATTAACTAGCTGGGGTTATACCAGAGTACGTGTATGTGTGTGTGCGTGCATATACACACACCTACACATATACACAAGATATTTGTTTTTACTTTGAAGGCCCTTTATAACCTATCCCCACCCTTGTTCCCTCATTCACATTCACTACTGAGATGCTGACTCCCCCTCCAATGGGCCCATCATGCCAGCCTCCATCGCTCAGTGAAATTTTCAAACAAGCACCACTGTGGTTTCTGCCATGCTATCCCTTACCCTTGGGAGTAGCTCCCCATAATCCATCTGCAAAGTTGCCTCGTTGTTGTCCTTCAGATCCATCCTTAACATTCTCCTTTGCTGGGATTAAACAACTTGACAATAGTTCAGCCACTGGTGTGCAGAATCTCTGCCAACAATGCTGACCAATACAGTCTCATTGTTTCCTTGTACTCACCCCTAAGTCTGTAGCCCTCTGTTGTCTCTTCTCCTATACTTGAATTGTAAGTTCTTTGGGGCAGGGATTGTCTTTTCTTCTGTGTTTGTACAGTGCCTAGCACAATGGGGTCTGGGTATTACAATAATACAAATAGATATTATTAACAATAATATAGAAAGGAAGAATCACCTTCCTGTCTTGTGACACAGTGTCTCAGCATACGCAGTCCCAAACTGTGCTGGTCTAATTTCACATTCTAAACTCATGTCTAATTTGCTGTCCACAGTCACTCCTAAGTCTCTTTCAGATTTACTACTTTCCAAGTTTCTTTCTCCTATTGAATCTCAGTGTTTTGGATTATTTTCCTCCCGGCTGTATGAACTCATATTTTTCCTGTATATGAGAGGATATCAGGCGCTAAGAGCCTGCATGGATATATATGGCTCTTTACTGATTCCATCACAGCAGGTGGCTCTTAGCAGTCCCAAATTGGGAGTATAAACAATGTCTGCATGTATCTGAGTCAGAGGGATGGGGGAGAGGGGAGACGAGGTCTTGCAGGGAAAAGCCCCAGAAGCAGGAAGCTCAGGCTAAGAATTGTGATATTTTGTTCTTAAAGGAAGAGAGTGGTGTGTGTGTTATGGACACTGAGAGTAGGGTCTCTGTATTAGAGATCTGTCCTCACTGGTCTACAGCAATCGTCCAAATTTAGTATCATGAGCGAATTTCATTAACATGCTCTTTACTTTCTTTTCTGGATCACTAAGGAAGATATTTGAAAAGATCCTGATGTCACAGGATCTAGCTAGACACCTTGCTAGTGATTGTAACCTTTTGCCTGTGGCCAGTCAGCCAATTTTCACTCCATGCAGTGCTGTCTATTTCCAAGTAGACGAGGATTTCTTTGAGTGTGGAATATTTTGTGGGACAGTATGAAATAATTCCAAAAGTACATTGACTGATTTCCCTTCATCCGCTAACTTTGCAATGCTAATCAAAAAAGCTGTCAAGGTTCCTCCCCCACTCTGAACTCTAGGGTACAGATGTGGGGACCTGCATGAAAAAAACCTCCTAAGCTTATCTTTACCAGCTTAGGTCAAAACTTCCCCAAGGTACAAAATATTCCACCCGTTGTCCTTGGACTGGCCGCTACCACCACCAAACTAATACTGGTTACTGGGGAAGAGCTGTTTGGACGCGTCCTTCCCCCCAAAATACTTCCCAAAACCTTGCACCCCACTTCCTGGACAAGGTTTGGTAAAAAGCCTCACCAATTTGCCTAGGTGACTACAGACCCAGACCCTTGGATCTTAAGAACAATGAACAATCCTCCCAACACTTGCACCCCCCTTTTCTGGGAAATGTTGGAATAAAAGCCTCACCAATTTGCATAGGTGACCACAGACCCAAACCCTTGGATCTGAGAACAATGAAAAGGCATTCAGTTTTCTTACAAGAAGACTTTTAATAAAAATAGAAGTAAATAGAAATAAAGAAATCCCCCCTGTAAAATCAGGATGGTAGATATCTTACAGGGTAATTAGATTCAAAGTCATAGAGAACCCCTCTAGGCAAAACCTTAAGTTACAAAAAAGATACACAGACAGAAATAGTTATTCTATTCAGCACAATTCTTTTCTCAGCCATTTAAAGAAATCATAATCTAACACATACCTAGCTAGATTACTTACTAAAAGTTCTAAGACTCCATTCCTGTTCTGTCCCTGGCAAAGACGACTACAGACAGACACAGACCCTTTGATTCTCTCCCTCCTCCCAGCTTTTGAAAGTCTCTTGTCTCCTCATTGGTCATTTTGGTCAGGTGCCAGCGAGTTTACCTTTAGCTTCTTAACCCTTTACAGGTGAGAGGAGCTTTCCCCTGGCCAGGAGGGATTTCAAAGGGGTTTACCCTTCCCTTTATATTTATGACAAAAGCAATCGAGTTGGTCAGGCAAGGTCTGCTCCTTATGCAGACTATTTCTCATGGCTCCCTTACTCCTTAGGTTAGAAGGTTTAAGGACTTTACTTCTCGCAATACTTAATTGGGAAAGAAGTTACTTATGATATGGTAGCAACACTCCACTCTGTCTCTAGCTGCAACACTGTCAAGATTGTAAGATCCATGCTCAGACTCAAGACACCTGTTATACCTATCCGCCTGTTGGCAGCCCTTGTATTATCAGGATGGGGAATCAAGCTAAAGTCCATTACCAAAGCATTCAGTGCAATTGAGTATGTTTTCTGTAGAAATGCACCTTCTTACTGCTATAGGAAATAATTCAGATATTAATAAGCCTCTTGTAAGAACTGTAATCTTAAAGTTCTCCTTTTAAAAAACCAAATATTTCTACACTAAGGTCTGGGAACATCTCTAATTAAATATTGTATTCAAGACATTAACATAAAAAAAAGATCACCCTGTTCAGAAAAGATTAGTAAGATATCTGTGTTGACTTTTAAGCTCATGTTGTAAAGCTCTTGAACTATTCTTACTGGCATCCAAACATCTTTCAGCCATATGCCAATCACCCGGTTAAAATAAGAATTTTTATAATGTGGAATAAAAACGAAGTAGCATTTCAGTACAAGCATATAAAATTGCTGTGAAAGATTAAATGATTATCGCTATTAAAATATACCAAGTTGGCAGCACTCCTAGACTCTATGACAATGTGCAATGTAATTGATATATAGTAGACTTATGAAAAATGATCGGAATAGCCATTTCACCTTAGATGTATATACTGTTTTCATATAAATAAGATGCCCCAAATTGGTACCAGCTCTGCCTTTACATACATTTACTTACACAGACTTTTAAAATCAAGATCAGAGGGACACACTGCATATATAAAGGCAGGGAAGCCTGAATTTGTTTTGTGACATTTGAAGGCCATGTAAAGTAATACGTTTCTGACTGTAGAACTCAGAATATTTGATTAGGAAAATACTGCTCGTTTGGCGTCCTTCAGCGGAATTCCAGACTGAAATCTAGCCAAGGCTATTTCTGAACTTGAAAGGATTTCAAATGTTGTTCAGCAAAACTAATTCAGTTTAATTAAACGTATCCATATTTTATAGACAAAACAAAGCTAAGATGCTGTGCAAAGCTTATGAGATGGCACCTAGCCAAAAGATTCCACTCCTGGGTAAATGTGATATCAGATAGTCTAGTGTAACGTAAGTGCTTATTTTCCAAGACTAAATCTGATGAAGAGCCTCTTTGCCGAAGACAGATGATAGGCAATGCTCTAGGTATGCATGGAATTCAGCAACTTTTCTACAGCTGCACTCTGATTTAATCAGGGCAATATATTCAGTCACTCAGCCTGATAAGAATCTGTTTTCTGCATTAAGCTTTTTTAATTGCATGTTGTGAACATCCAGCATTTACCTTTAAATTTTGGCAAGAGCCTTACTTTTTTTAAAAAATGTTCACGTTGGGCAAGTCAAAGCTTTGTGTGAAAGCAACTTCTGTACTTTATGAGACTGAATATATTCAAACTGGCCTGACATTTTATTAGCGTTTCTAAAAGGAAAACTGAAACACGTCTTCTGAGAGCAATTAATTCACCGAATTGCGATGAGTTGCAAACACCAATGAGGACAGATAAATAATACCAGGAGATCTAGGGAGCAGAAGAAATGTGGGCAGAAAGATGACAGGTTTTTCTATTAAAATTTGCTGTCAATTTGAACTTTAGTTCCTTTGAAAGTGAGAAACCCTAAGGACCAGCTAGATCAAGAAATGTGCAGTCCAGTTGGGGTTCAAGGTTCAACTAAGCTCTGCCTAACACCCCTACTGTAGCAATCATGAGAGGTAAACATCTATCATGCCAAACTTAGTGATGCAGACAAATAACCATGAGGAATTGACATTTTTCTCTTGTGCCTTATACCAAATTTCATCACAATTTCAGGAATATGGGAAACTACAGAGTCAATTGCACTATATTAAGATGTTGCTCTGGTTTTTGTATTCAGAATTCAATGGGCTGTACCACAATCATTTTTTTGTTTGTTTGTTTTGTTTTGCCTTCTGTCCTAGGCAGACACAACATGTGTCCTTATGAGTCTGAGCTCTGTGGGAGGACACAGCATTGCAAATATCCGAGTAGAGCTGTGCCACTTGCCTGGGAACATATTTGCTACTGCTCCAAAAAAGGAGCAAAGCCACCCATTCCCCTGAGCACATGCTGCAGACCACAGCTGTGCAGGATGGCCTAGGCAGACTGACCACACTTTCTAAGGGCCACGGAGCTCTGTTAGGAGCAGGAATCACTTGTGCAGGGGAGGGGAAGTGAGGAAGGAGTGTTGAGGTTAAGGCGCCAATCTGAGACTTGGAAGATGCAGGTTCAATTCCTGCTTGTCAAAGACTTTTGCTGCAACCTTCAGTGAGTCTCTTAACTGCTGTGTACCTCAGTTCCCCATCTGCAAAATGAGGATTTTAATTTCTTCGACAATACGGTCAAGACAAATTCATTAATGTTTGGGGGGTGCTCACATACTACGATGCAATGGGCCATATCAGCAACTATGAAAGGTGGAGGACATCTGCCCCCTGAGTAGCACAAGGCATGCTTTCCTCCAGGTATATTCATTGAAGCTGGAGATGTTTGACAACTTTTAGCATGAGGAACAGCGTTTCTTTCTGCTGTAATTCATTTTTAAATCCACATTCCACTGAACCGGTTAAATGTTTTTATATATATATAAAAAGAAAATAAATATATATAAAATAAAAACAAGCGAGCAACACTGAGGGTTGATGGCCTACTGAGTTAGGCATACTCACCTTTTCTATAGACACACCCAAGGGAGTATGCTGTCCCAGGTCAGAAGTGAAAAATGAATGTTGTAGTTTCCTCCTAGTCTCCATTTACGCACATGCAAGCCAAAGAACCACCACTGTTGGGGTCATTTGCAATTTCTGCAAGGAAAGGTATAGCACTGCAAAAGCCCAATGGCTGTTGATCAGGATGCAGTGTTGACAGGCAAGCATGCATACAATCTGCCAGAGACCAGCACTATTAGTTCCTCACCCTTCACCACAATCTTCACGTAGAAATTTAGTATAGTGTTTAGCAGGGTGTAACTTCAAAAAAAAATGCTGGAAAATAAAGCTAAATATTCTACTCCTCCATGTTATGTTTAGTCATAACAGAAAGAGGCTCGGTTCTGGTCTCAGATATTCAGGTGGCCATTGCCCTACAGTTTGCATCCTTGTAGTTAATTTTACAAGGCAGTAACATGCACTAGCTTGTCTCGGATGAGAAATCAAGCCCCAAGATAACCTAGTTTCAATTGATAAAGCGGTTTGGCCAAATTAGATTTTAATGTTATTTTATTCATAGATTCCAAGGCCACGAGGCACCATCATTTCGCAATCATCTAGTCTGACCTCTTGTATAACAAAGGCCATAGGACTTCCCCAAAATAATTTCTAGCACTTATCTTTTAGAGAAGCATCCAATCTTGATTTAAAAATGGTCAGTGATGGAGGATCCACAACAGCTCTTGATAAATTGTTCCAATGATTAACTACTCTCACCTTTAAGAATTTATGCCTCATTTTCAGTCTGAATTTGTCTAGTTTCAACTTCCAGCCATTGAATCATGTCATACCTTTCTCTGCTGGACTGAAGAGCCCACAATTAAATATTTGTTCCTCATGCAGATAGACTGTAATCAGGTCACCCCTTAACCATCTTTGTTAAGAGAAATAGATTTAGCTCCTTGAGTCTATAAGTAGAAGGCATGTTTTCTAATCCTTTAATCATTCTGGTGGCTCTTCTTTGAACCCTCTCCAGCCTTCTTGAATTGTGGGCACCAGAACTGGACACACAATTCCAGCAGCAGTAGCAATACAGAAGTAAATATAGAGATACAATAACCGCTCTACTGCTACTTGAGATTCCTCTGTTTATGCATCCCAGGATCACACTAACCCTTCTGGCCACAGCATCATACTAGAAGCTCATGTTCAGCTGATTATCCACTATGATTCCCAAATCAGTTTTTAGGGTCACTGCTTCCCCGGACACAGTCCCCATCCAGTAAGTATGGCCTACACTCTTTGTTCTCAGATGTATACAATTACAATTAGCCAGGGCTGGCTTGAGGATTTTTGCTGCCCCAAGCAAAAAAAAATTTTGGCCGTCCCCTTTTTCTTCATGCCCCTCCCGCCCCAACTCCACCCATTCCCAACCCCTTCCCCAAATCCCCGGCCCTGCCTCCTCCCCTGGGCATGCCGCATTTTCCTCCCCATTGCTTCCTGTGGCTCTCCCCCCTGCAACCCCCTACCCTAGCTCACCTCCACTCTGCCTGCTCCCCTGAACACGCCGTCGTTCCGTTTCTCCCCCCTCCCTCTCAGGCGAGGGAGAGGCAGCGCGGTCAGGGGAGCAGGCGGAGTGGAGGTGAGCGGGGGGAGTGCAGGAAGTAACGGGGGGGGGGGTTCACGCACAGCAAGCCTGGGAGGGAAGGGGGAGAAGTGAAATGGCAGCAGTGTGCTCAAGGGAGCAGGCGGAGTGGAAGTGAGCTAGGGTGGCGGGGGGCACATTTCTAGGGGCGGCCTGGCCGGCGCCAGAATGCCGCCCGTAGAAATGTGCCGCCCCAAGCTCCTGCTTGTTTTGCTGGTGCCTAGAGCCGGCCCTCCAATTAGCCATATTAAACTCATAGTTTGCTTGCACCCAGTTTACCAAACCATCCAAATTGCTCTGAATCAGTGACCTCTTCATTATTTACCATTCCCCCAATTTTTGTATCATCGACAAATTTTAGCAGTGATTTTTGTTTTCTTCCAGGTCATTGATAAAAATGTTAAATAGGGTAGGACCAAGAACAAACCTGCTTGATGATGATTCCCATTTTACATTCTGAGGCTTATCAGTAAGCCAGTTTTTAATCCATTGACTGTATGCCACATTAATTTTATATTGTTCTAGTTTTTTAATTGTCATATGGTTCTAGTTTTTTAATTAAATGTCATATGGTACCAAGTGAAATGCCTTACAATAGCCGTGAGTAAATTACATCAACACAATTATCTTTATCAACCTAACTTGTAATCTGATCAAAATGACCTCACTGTACATTAAATAGTGGGAGACGTTGTCTGGCTTGTAGGAAAAGGTGTGTGGCCCCTTGAAGGGATATAGAGCTAGAGCGGCTGGCTGCAGCAGCTTCACACCAGGTCAGCATGGGGATATTGAACCATCCCCCGACCAGTAACTGAAAGAGAGGAGGAGACTATTTAGTTCCACACTGGAGCAGGAAAAGTTATTTTACTGCGACCAGGTGGATCGGGGGTGTGTGTGGGTGTGAGGGAAAGACATCCAGTTAATTTGACAGGATCTATTTTCCATAAACACATGTCAATTGGCATTAATTATATTACTCTTCTTTAATTCTTTATTCAGAGAGACCCATATTGGGCACTCTATTATCTTGCTTGGGATTGAAATCAGGCTGACAGGCCTATAATTACCCAGGTCATCCTGTTTACCCTTTCTAAAAATTGGCATATTAGCTCTCTTCCAGTCTTCTGGAACCTTCCCAGTGCACTAAGACATATTGAAAATCAATATTAGCCATCCAGAGAGCTCTTCAGCCAGCTCTTAAAATTCTTGGATGCAAGTTATCTGTACCTGATGATTTAAAAGTGTTTAATTCTAGTAGTTGCTGTTTAACATACTTCCTGAGATACTAGTGGAATGGAATCACCACATGACGAGCTATAACATCTGTAGTCTCATTTTTTTTCCAAATCCAGAACAAAAATATTTATTGAACACCACTGCCTTTTCTGCATTATTACTGATAATTCTATCATTTCAATTGTCCCTTGGTTGTGGGATTGTGGCTGGGTGGGCCTCTAGTAATGTGTCTTTCCAAAGGTTCCCGATTGTCATTCACATTTTTCTGATTAAATTCTTCCTCCCAGCTGATTTGGCTTTGTGAAACCGCTCTTTTTAAACAGTGTGTGTGTGTGTGTGTGTGTGTGTGTGTGTATATATATTTATTTATTTACTGTTCTGGGCTTTATTCGATTTGCACATTATAAATGTGATCAAGTCACGATCATTTGTACCTAAGCTACCAGGAACTTTCAGTTGTGTGTTCAGTTTCTCTTTATCGGTCAAGACGAGGTCTAATGAAGAACTAATGAAGTGGCTGCAACACTTTTTGAGTTAGAAAACTGCCATCTATAATGTTTAGAAAGTCCAAGGATGTTTTAATACTGGCAGCACAAGACCTCTAGCATGTGTCACTCAAACTGAAGTCCCCCCATGATCACACAGCTTTATTCTCTATACATTATAAGGTGCATAAGGAGGCAGTCATCCTGTTCCCAAGTGTGATTTTGTGGTCTGTAGCAGAGATCAACTCATACACCACCTTGTGCTTCACCTGTGTGGACATTCAGCCACAAATATTCAAGATAATTTTCTTCCAAGTTACTAGTGACTTGGAAACAGGCAATGCCATTTTTGACACAGAGTGCCCCTTTTGCCCACTTGATCCTTCCTAAATCAACTTTAACATTCCAAACATGGGAATCATCCCACCAGGTTTCAGTAATACCAACTAGAACAAATTTATGCTCGCATATGAGCAATTCCACTTCCTCTTGTTTGTTACCCAGGCTTCTAATATTCGTGTATAGACAATTCAAGAATTTCTTCTCTTCATGTCCTTTGGTTCCTTAATTTTGTTCTCAACATCTCAATTTTGTTCTGAGTTCTCATATCTTCCCTCTTTTTATCCTCCCCTTTTGCTATTAGTTCAACACCCTTCTGACTGCTCTAGCCAGCCTGTCCCCGAGATTTGTTCCTCTTCTACTGAGGTGGAAGCCATCCAAACTATAGACCCCCTCTCCCCATAGACAGTGGATCATTGTTCCACAAAATCAAAACCCTCCACTCTACACCACTTACATAGCCAGCTATTTACTTCTAGAATCTTCTGCCTCCCTTCTTTCGTGGAACTGGAAGGATCTCAGAGAAGATCGCTTGTACATTCTACAGTACACTTACATTCAGGAAACTTGGATCTACCATCTGTGAGATATCCCAGACTCAATGTCATTAATTCTGATATGAACCACGACCAATGGACCATTGCCCATTGACTTGAGAAGCCTACCCAATCTTAGAATAACATCTCATGTTTTGGCTCTAGGAAGACAGAACAGTGTCCCGTTGCCTGCCTGGCCCTTGCAGAATTTTCTCTTTTTCTGTTTTTTTCTTTTTGATTCTTTCAACACAGTTGACAGAATTGAAACTATAATGGAAATGCGAACTGGCTGGAGAAGTTTAATTGTTTTGGGAAGCTAAAGAGATATACATATAATTTATTTCAAAAACTTCAGGAGCTTTTAAATAAATGTGTATTACCTACAGTAAAAACAAATCTGCATTTCATTTAATAAGTAATATCTACTGTTCACCATTTGACCTTGGAAAATATTTATTCTTTAATAGTTTTAATCCACTTTCTTTATATTTTGAGATTACAAACCTGCCAAAAAACAAGAAAAATTCAGACTGGAGCACACTAAGCTTTTGTTATGAAGCATGCTTAAAATTTTACAAAGAAGTACAACAAATACTTCAAACCCTGGAGTTTTTCAATTATAAATGTGCTACTAACAAAATGTCATCAGGGGATTTAGATTGGAAATTTGGCTTGGAAATCTTTATAATCCCAAAACAACCATACTGAATATACGTCATGGAAAAGAATAACCTTGTATATAATCTAATATCTGATCTGAGGCAAGTCCATTGTTCATGAAACTCATTTATCAATGTCCGCAGATACCCATCTGCCCTGATGCCAGATTGATTTTGTGCAGACTTCTGACATAAGAGCAAAGATGACCTAGGAAAAAAACTGGGGAAAAATAATTATCTCTGACTGTTGAGCAGATGTAGTACGAGTTCTTCATCCTCTGCCAGAGAAAGCCCTGTATCTAATGGCACAAAAGAGTCCTCATCGCTAAGTTTAGCCTTTTTCCTTCTCAGTGGCGTTTCTTCTGCTGCTGCTTTATTGCTGCTCTTGCCTCTTTTCCTTGTTCCGTTCTTCTCCTCAAGCTCACTGCAGAAACAAATCAATTACTTTTTTTAACAACTGTGGTAATCAATGCAATCAAACAATTCATTTTAAACAAGGCAAATTTATAGCCAGATAAGAGGCAAGCATAAAATTACTATTCAGACGAGGATAGCAATGGAATTAGATGAACTCTGAATGTCTAAATTAGAATCCCTTTCACGTAGAAGTGAATGCTTTGTTGTCTGTTTAGTAGTTAATTGATTAAAATATATCAAGAAATCAATACCGGCTTTATACAATACTTGTTGCATTCTGTAGTGATAGAAAACTTGGAAAAGTTGATTTAGTGATATGTCAGTTGACCTAGACAACAGTCACAATGTTAGAATTGTCATCCAGAGCAGACTCCAAACTTTCTCAACATTCCAGTGTGGCTACAGGGTATGATTTAGGCCCATCTCATTTGAGGCCCATTCAATGTTTTAAAAACATTTTCCCTAGAAATAAATCCTTGGAAACTATTATGTAGGTCTTTGCCATGAGAGGAACAGCGATATCTAACAACAGGATTTTTCAGCCACTTTAAATGTGAGTTATAGCGGCATTTCCTGGGCAGGAGTTTATACTAATAAGGTTCAGAAACTGTGTTCTTTATAACAACTGAGAACAATTATTTATAGTCAGAGCAATCAGGAGGAGAATGCATCACCGTTTCCAGAGAAGCAGGGGCAACAGCAACACATTTAATATTAGGATTGGAAATAATGATTAAAAAACCACAGAAAATATGAAGAAGATGAACTTGAAAATAAAATGGTTTTGTGCAGCTCGCATAGTTTTTCCTCCATGGACCATCTATGGCTTCGAACAGCCACAGTCTACTTCAGAGATTTGCATGCACAATATTATATTAAGTACCTCCAAAATGTAAGCACATTTCAGCTCAAGACAAGAAACTCAAACATCGCTCTTGTGTTTCATGTTTTCGCAAATGCTCCTGACAAAAGCACAGCTTTTACTGTGAACCATTGGGTATGATAATCCTCACTTTTATCCTAATCCTCTCTGTGCTAATTAAAGTCAGCACAAGAGAGTTCCAAGAACAAATGCATGAGTCTAAAATAGTCTCAGGGAAGCCATCGGGCTCTAACAGGTCACTTGCTATCCATCCCATCAACACACATACATGTAACTGGATTTGTTTTTAAATTATTGTTAAAATTAGACCTGGTTGAAATGTTGTTGAAACTTTTATTTTTAAGAAAAATTGTTTTCATGAAATATTTTCATTTTGGTAGAAATGTTCCAGTTTTTCAATGAAATACCAAAACCAAAAACTGAAAATAATTGGCTTTGGAAAACCATTTTCTGTTACAACGTTTGGTTTTTTAAAACTAAAACATGATTTTTTAAAAACTGAAAATGGTTTTTGATTTTCATAATTTTTTTCATAAAATACATTTAATGGGAAATTTTCCAAATAAAAAAAAATATCAAAATTTCCTGAAACAAGAATTGGCATTTTTTGACCAGCTCAGTTAAAATACTTAATATTAAATGCAAACTGTACATTAACTCAGTGGTGACAAAGCAAGAACCACACCAGGAAACTCAAGGTAAGGGTGACACATGCCTTACTTCTTTCACCTTCCTCACACTGCTGAGCATTGATATTGCAGCTCACAAAGTATGTAATTATAGCATGCAGCGCCCCATGCGATGCCCAGTCACACTGAAAAGTATTAAGATCAGAGTGATGGTGTTAACTGAGATTTCTTTCCTCTGCTGCTACTAATGTATGACATAAATTCCAAATATTAAAGACAAGTTCAGGAAGGAAAGTAATGAACATGTATAAAGCCTTTCCAGCAAGATTTAAAGCTGCAAAACCCAAGCCTTACCTATTGTTCCTGCTTTTTATGAATCCACATTGACTTTAAATGGTCCTCTTACAACTGTACTTTAGAAAAACTACTTCAGGCTGTGCATAAGTTCCTTACTAAACCCCAAGTTTAGATGCTCACCCAATCTTAAAAAACCCTAGGTCCTTCTGGAAGAGTCCTGGACCAGCTTGCAGAGGCCAGGGAAATGGTCTTGCCTGTCCATCCTTCCTTCCCTTCTCCTCTGCCAAGCAGGGAGTCAGTGTCAGGGACTCCAGGACCCAACTACTTGACACCCAAACACATGGGTGATATCACCAGTGACATCGGCAACTTCAGCAAAGGCTTTTTAAAAGCCTCAGCTCCTGTTGTACTAGGGCCACATAGAGCTATATAAACAACTGTAGACATGGTCCATTCCCCAAAGAGTTTATAATCTAAGACTCATGCTGGTAGGTGGACCTTGTTAGCTGCAATCAGGAGATAGCAGAGTTAGTGTCCGTGAGACATAGGTAACTAGGGTGTGGGACGGCGGAAATCCTACAGGGAAACCCAAGGAACAGACAAGCTTGCAGAGAAAGCTTAGGCAGAAGAGTTTTATGCTTGCTGATGTTATGTGAGCCCAGCCCCGGGAAAGGTGTAGATCTGGAGCACATATGGTATTGATTGCAGTGTTCAGAGGAGGGTAGAGCTCAACCAACTTATACCTCTCTTTACTCTTCCTTTTACTTATCTGCAGCCCATCATACTTTGCCGGACTTCCTTCTATTTTCATCTCCCTGCTCTCTCCAAAATCTCTGATCCTCAGATCCTCTACTGCCTGCCTTTCTCTCATAATATTAGGTACACCTCCTGCCAACAAAATCAAATGAATACATTTCACTCAGTTTATAAACTAGTATGAATCATGTAAAGAGGGAAAGTCTTATGCACTTACTGAGACCAACCAAAGGAGCACATAACCTATCTGGGTTACCACATACCCTGTAACTCGTCTTCCTTTCTCCTGTCCCTCTCATTGTTTTTCTTCACACTTCTATCTTATCTAAATTAAGATAAAAGCTCTGGGGGCAGGAACACGTCTTTTCTATGTTCTGTAAATCATCCATCACACTTGGGCCATAGGGAAGAGCTTGTCTATTCAGTCAGTGTGCAGCAAAGCCAGGTGTAAATCTGCAGTGTTCTAGCCTGTTGCACGTTAACTGTCCACATGGACCCTGCTACTGTGCACTAAAAGTTCCACAGTGCAGGTGGATGTATGGCTGTTTGAAACGGCACTACGTCAAAGCATACTATGTAATGTTTATTGCCTGGTAGCAAGGTCCACACAGGCAGTAAGTGTGTGGCAGGCTAGAGTGCTGTACATTCACATACTGGCTTGCCACACACTAAGATTCTGGGTGGACAAACTCCAGGTTACATGTCAAAAACGAACCAACCCAACCCTATGTGTTAAAGCAACATTAAGATGCAAGATCAAGCAATCAGAAGTTAGGAAATACCAGAATTAAGGTTGCCCATGCAATCTTCATTCAGTCCCCTTGTGTGTATGTATTATGATACAGTCTTTAATAACATGATCGCATACCACTTTTTCCAGCCAGTCCCTCAGCTCCTATTCCCAGTCTCCTTGCTCAGCCAGTCCCAGTCTCCACTACCCCAACACCAGCCTCTCCATCTTCTCATATGTCCATCCAAGGCTCCTTGTCCCAGTTTACTCCCCAGACTCCTTAGGTCTAGCTCTTGTCCCTGCTGCATTTGGTTCAATCAGCTTTCTCCTCCTCACTACACGGGATGGGTGGAGGGACAACACACAATATACTTCCCCCCATCCTTGTTCTCAGAAATGCCTGAATTGTTTTGGCTGAAAACTTCCAATACACTTCAGCCTGAGGAGCACACCCAGCATGGAAAATTTAAGTCCAAATGGCTAAAAGTTGTCAAAGTTATAAGCAGTTGAGAATGGGGTCTTATAATGGGAAACATTATAATGCAATGTTACCAGCCCTGCCTGTGATAACATGGAACACTGTATAGTGGTCACTGCAGAAGGAAGACACTTAGAAAATATTGTTAACAATCTGGGGAAATGAATAAGTCAAAGATTTTTGTGTACACTTAGTTGACATTCTGCCATTATTCAGTTTTAGTGCAGTTTTGCACACACACTGTATTGTAGATCACATACACTACTTTAAAGGTTGCTCCATTAGAAACAATGTTTACTCCAAGTAACTCCCAATAATCAGTGCACACGTGTGCCAACATTGCGCAAAAGTATGAGGCTCAGTTGTATTTTAGACTCTTCGGACAAGGAATTTCCAAATCAGACACACCTGGACTGGCAGTAACAAAATTTGGACTCAGATTTTCAGCCCAACTGTAACTTTTTGAGAAGTGCAACAAATTGCAGGCACATTAAAATACCTACATTATAAACCTTCCAGAAACAAGGTTTGCAATTACAACGACAGCTCAAAATATGACTACAGTGGCACATCCAAACACCACCAGAACACAGGTCCCTCCGGGAAAAAGATCAACATTACAATATGTTCTTCCTTTTTCTAACTTAGTATAAAGAGAATGACAAAGTTTCTATCTTGCTGCCTGTCTTGCCTTCGTTGTGTTGAGATTGCAGGTGTGTGATCCATATGTCTGCCTACTGGTTCTGTTCTTGTAAAAAGGACGAGAATAGACACTGCAGATGTCAACCTCTGCCTACTCATTAAAATGAAAAAAGGAGACGGGGGGAAGAAACACATGACACAAACACGTGTATCCATATCCCATGCAATCCAAGAACCTTACATTTATTCTGCCTGCCCCGTAGAGAATGAGGGGAGTGAAACAAGACTGCAGCTCTCATGTTAGAAAGATTTTTTTTTCAGAATTACGACATTTAAAAAAATATGTTTAGATCTGTTGTGATTTTGGGTCTGTCAACCTTGCAGGTGTGTCCCTTTAAGATGTTTGCTATTGATACTTAGTTTATAACTTCTTGGGGGCAAGGATCTTGTCCTATTTCTCCATGCAGTCCTTAGTATACTTTGGGTGCTGTATAACCAATAAACATATGTTGACAGTATATGCACTTATTCTAATGTCAATCGCAAAAGTTTTCCAAGGAACCTATTGTACACTTAGCAGGGTTTATGGGAGTTCATTTTAAAAAGAGTAAGACTAAAAGCCTAATTAAATAAAAACAATCTTAGCTGCTTTGCCAATTATTTTCAGTACTTCAATAGGCTTTGAAACCTCAGCTGCATTAATAATTGACTGATAGTGCATCTAGAATGCTAGTTCAAAACAATCTTAGTAATTAAAACAATGAAGAAATAATACAAAGTAAGAAGCAGCTGGCTTATAATAAATACAAAAAACCCCCACCTCAAACTGGAGATGGAGACACCATTGGAGTGGGGGTCCCGCAGGGATCAGTTCTGGGTCCGGTTCTGTTCAATATCTTAATCAATGATTTAGAAAATGGCAGAGTGTTCACTTATAAAGTTTGTGGACGATACCAAACTGGGAGGGGTACCAAGTGCTTTGGAAGATAGGATTAAAATTCAAAATGATCTGGACAAACTGGAGAAATGGTCTTAAGTAAACAGAATGAAATTCAATAAGGACAAATGCAAAGTACTTCATTTAGGAAGGAAAAATCAGTTGCACACATACAATGGGAAATGACTGCCTTGGAAGGAGTACTGCGGAAAGCGACCTGGGGGTCATAGTGGACCACAAGCTAAATATGAGTCAACCCGTGCAACACTGTTGCAAAAAAAGCGAACATCATTCTGGGATATATTAGCAGGAGTGCTGTAAGCAAGACACGAGAAGTAATTCTTCCACTCTACTCCGTGCTAATTAGGCCTCAACTGGAATATTGTGTCCAGTTCTGGACGCCACATTTCAGGAAGGATGTGGACAAATTGGAGAGAGTCCAGAGAAGAGCGACAAAAATGATGAAAGGTCTAGAAAACATGACCTATGAGGGAAGATTGAAAACATTGGGTTGGTTTAGTCTGGAAAAGAGAAGACTGAGAGGGGACATGATAACAGTTTTCATGAATGTAAAAGGTTTTTACAAGGAGGAGGGAGAAAATTGTTTTACTTAACCTCTGAGGATAGGACAAGAAGCAATGGGCTTAAATTGCAGCAAGCGAGGTTTAGGGTTGGACATTATGAAAAACTTCCTAACTGTCAGGGTGATTAAGCGCTGGAATAAATTGCCTAGGGAGGTTGTGGAATCTCCATCCTCGGAGATTTTTAAGAGCAGGTTAAACAAACACCTGATTCTAGGATTAGGCCTAGATCTTGTTACCTAGAAAACTTAACTGTATAACACATTTTAAATGGAACTGTAAGTTTTCCAGTCTCTGTACAATCCAAAACATCAAAACAAGGGTTTTCACCAAAAGCTTTGTGGGACGGTTATTCTTGAATCAAACTGTTCCTTATTGTTACTGAAGAGGCATGTTGCTAAGTTAATGGGACATGTTGCAAAACAAAAGTACGTGCATTTCAGCAGCCTGTAAGTTTGCCTATTAATTCCAGTCATGATAGAGAGTAGATGTGGTGACAGGTAGATGAACAAAGAGGGAATCTAACTTGGGGTGGGGTCATGAAGAAGCATAGAGACACTTCTGAGAGAAATGAATGAAGCAAACCTCAAAACAGGTATTTTTAGTGCAGGAATATTGAAAATCATGGAACGAAGTAAGGTGATATATCCATTAAATGGCATGATTCATAAGGAGGAACACCCAGGCCAAAATCCCTCTCCCTTTCCATTTATAACATTTGGAAAGTGGCATGTGCAGCTGGATTGCAGTCTTCCTTTGTACTATCTGGTACAGTTTAGCTTTTCACTGCTGCAGCAGCCTGAATTACCCACACAGCTTCAGGTAGCCTGATGGGTTAATTTACTGAATGGCTATATTTGCATGGGCAGCAAGGTACTAACAGCAGATTTCAGGGATGTGCACAATAATTCCTGTGGGCCACCCTTTATACCCATGTTAACACAAACACAACAAAACAGGTGCTTTCACTTTATAGATCACTTTGATGCACATGCATAATCACACAGCTTATAACTACATCTTTGAAATGAGTGCTAGCATAGGAGTCTGGAATCCAAGAAGGTGGGGTTCTAATTCTGATGGTGCAATCTTGGGCAAGTAATATTCTGCATCTCAGTTTAACCACCTATAAAATGAAGGAAACTGCTACTTACTTCCCAAAGGTTATGGGGTGATAGCCACAAGAAATGAGTTGATTTTTTTTTAATTGCTAGCAATTAACTCCTTCAGGCTTTTAAGTATGTGTAAGTGGGGGAATAGTCCCGCTATTGTGGGGAACTTTCCTGGCTTCTGCACTACCCCGGTGAAGTGGGTTAGCGAAAGGATCTGAGTCCTCGCTCCCACTTCCTTTACCCAGTGGCCTCCCTGCCCTTGAGGACTCCCCTTCCACTCTCCTGTCTGGCAGAGTCCTCGTAACCCCAACAAGGCTGGGCCCAGGATTCCTGGGGGGCTTGACCCCCAACCCTGCTGTGGTCACCTAGGACAGGGGCTAGGGTGTCCCCACTCCGGGGTGCTCTCTCTGCACTGGGCACTTCTCTGACCCACTGACCATTACATACAATTTAAAGCAAATGCAAGTTATTTAATCAACAATTAATTTTAAAAAGAATAAGGGAAAATGGGAAAGGTTAAAGGAAACACATCACCCCGCTCTGTGGCAGGGAACATCACAAACAGTGTCTCTGGAATGTCAGGGCCGTTCACAGTCTGTTCCTTGTGAGTCCCAGGCCTCCTTCTCTGGCCCCGGCTGTGCTGCAGGGGTGCTGTGGGTTGGACACTTGCTCTGGTGGTGGCCTCACGCTCTCAGGCTCTAAGTGGCAGGACCCTTCTTCCCAGAGTCATCCCCGCCCTGTCGGGGTTACGATCCAAGCCTGGCCTGCAGAGCCTCTTGGCTGAGGTGTCCCCCTGTGCTGGGCCCGCTGCCCAGGATCCCCCTCACTCTCCCCAGCTGCTCACCACACCCAGCTCCGGACTGCTCCAGCCCCAGCTCCACCACTCTGTCTCTGCTGCTCTGCCTCCAGCTCCCTGGGCTGCTTCTCTGGCCCCTCTGCCTCTGGTTGCTACAGCTCTGCTCCCAGGACAGGTCTGCTCTGCAGGCTGCTTCTGTGACTCTGCTCCCAGCACTGACCTGCTTCCTGGGCTGCTTTTCTGGCCCCTCTGGCTCTGGTTGCTGCAGCTCTCCTCCCAGGGCAAGTCTGCTCTCTCTGGGCTGTGCCTCTGGCTTTGGGGCTGCAGCTCTGCTCCCAGGACAGGGTCTGCTCTCTCTGGATCTGGCCCAGCTGGGCCCCTGCTTTCTCCTTAGCTCGGCCCCACTCTGTCTGACCCAGGCAAGTCCAGCTCACATGGAGGACGGGACCTCCCTGGCCTCCTGACTCCCTGATTAGCCTGCTCGCCCTGTCATTCAAGCTGACCTGGAGCATTGGCCTCTCCCCATTGTTCCTGGGGACTATCAGTCTCAGGGTCGTGATTTCCCATAGACCTTTCCCTTTGAGTACTTGGAGCTAGCCAACCAAAACACCCCCACTGAATGTTAGGAAGGGGGCAACAGTCTTGTCAACTCAAAGTCTCTATTCTTTAGATTGTAAGAGCTTTGAGGAGGGACAGTTTGAAATAAAGGGCCATGTGCAGCTTCAAGCACATTGTCATTACTTAAACAATAATGTTTATACGATGCTTTGAGAGCCCCAGATAGAAGCCTCTATTGTACGTATTTACATTTGCTATGGTATTTCTTGCAGGCTGCGTTTACCAGTGCTAGGCTGAAATGTTGCCCTTGTAAATATAATGCAGCCAACAAGTTGCTATGTAATTCCAGCATGCCTGGCAGTTCAACTTTCCTAAAGAAACTTTCAGTTAATAATGAATGAATCTGCACATAAAAAATAATTAGAACATTTAAGAATAATTTATCCCTTAAGTATTGGCATTTTGCTAATCAAACATGTTGTGCCACAAACTTTCTTCCATATAATAAATTTTAATTTACAAGGCCATGGCAACAATCCTAATGAAGATTAATTACTGCAGTCCCTTCCATACAGCCCAGTGCAGCTTCTTTCCAGTTTACTGTCAGAATGCTACAGCATATAGCAATGGTAATGAAAATATATTGTGTTGTGTTATTCTCTTTACTGGCCATTACACTGATGTAAATCAAAACTGTTCTACAACTAGATGTATAAAAATAATTGAAGAAAAAGAGAAGATTAATTTACTTGTGCGGCACTGAAACCAAAAGACAGGATGATTCTGTCTTAAAGTATTACTATAGTCTGGAACAAGAAAAAAATAAAATGGAAAACAGAGAACAAAACAAGCTGTTAAAATTTCTCTCCACTATACTGGAAGTATTGCAGAGGATTTGGTGGTGGAGATAACCCAGGGCTCTCATTTCTATGCTGACTGTGCCCGCAATCTCTCCTTTCTTAATACCTGAACCAAATTTACTTTTTGTACTTCTTAGGTTACTTGTTCTGCTTGTTGCCTTAGGTGCTGCTGTTCATTTAGTTTATTAAGTGCTTTGTGTGCAATTAAATTCACTCTACGTTTCTTAATGACCCAGCCTTTTTGTGTTTCTCCTTGTGTATTTGTATTTAGTTCATTCAAATAGCCTGGGTAGGGTGGTTATAGCCCCGAAGCACTTGCTTTACTTTAAAATATAAATCTCCAAGGCCCCCAGAGTTTTCCATACTTTGCATGAACAACTTACTCGGACATTCTACATTTAATTCCTCTTTTCTTGCACTACTAGGTTTCCCCTCACTTTATGCATTATTCAAAAATTTTACAATTTTATCCACAATTGGCCTTACATGGAGGCAGCATTTAGTGGCCATGAGAGTGCTAAAATAGCAATCAGAAGACCTGGGTTCTGTACCCAATAGTTTTTCTTTGTAAGTCACAACCTCCATTTCAATCTTCCTACCTGTAAAATGGGGAGAATACCGACTGATTCTCATGAGTGTTGCAAGTATTCATTCATTCCTGTTTGTAAAGACTTTTTAATTCCTCAGGAGAAAGGTACTAGACAATGAATTTTAAGTAAGTCTTACAGTATTAGCATCATTATTTTCAAAGACCAATGAAAATAAAACTTGAAATAAGTATTTGCCATGAAAGTTGATAGGACACTACATACTGCCCGTGCTTCCAGTATATTTATATCACTGTGAATTATATTATCCTTTTCTTGGGTATTGGCGGTTTTTCCTACCCTGTTTGGTATGAACTACAAATGTCAACAACTTACTGCCTAGCGTGTTTAAAATTTTTCCATGAAATGGATCCATCCTACCTCTGACATTCAAACGCATTTACTCCTTATCTGCTTAGCCTGACACCAGGCTTCAAATCTTGGTCTCCTCTCCATATTTTTAAACTGTGCTGTACCATCTGTTTCAGATGCTCCTTGTATCTCCCGTTGAGACATCAAGTCAGTTAATATTTTAATCTTTTTATAAAACCATATGTCCCTCTTTCACTTACAGCTGATTCAGGTATTGTGTGGCTCTCTTGTTTAGATACACTATCAGTTTCACATGCTTAAGGCCAGAAGGACCCATTACAAACATCTAGTCTGACCCCCTTGATTAACATAGGCCATAGAATTTCAATAAGAGATTCCTTCATCAAGCCAGGTTTCAGAGTAGCAGCCGTGTTAGTCTGTATCCGCAAGAAGAAAAGGAAGACTTGTGGCATTTTAGAGACTAACAAATTTATTTGAGCATAAGCTTTCGTGAGCTACAGCTCACTTCATCGGATGCATGCAGTGGAAAGCCCATATCTTTGGGTTGAGCTAGAGCTTATCTTTTAGAAATTCATCAATCTTGATTTAATGAGTTCAACTAATGGAAAATCCACCTTGTTTCTAGCTAGAAAGAGATTGTTCCAATGATTAATTATCTTCTTGGTTAAACAAAACAAACCCACCCCTTATTTCTAGTCTGAATTTATCTTGCTTCAGATTATAACCACTGGATCTTTTTGTGCCTTTGTCTGCTAAATTAGATAGCTTTCTACTAACTGAAATCTTCTCCCCACATAGCTATTTCTAAATCATAACTAAGTCACCTCTTAACCTTCTCTTGGATGGACTTCATGCATGATAATTAGTCTCTCACTAGAAGGCATGTTTTCCAGACCTTACATCAGTGTTGTACCTCTTTTTTGAATCCCTTCCAATTTTTCAACTTCTTTTTTAAAGGAACGGGACTCAGTATTTCAATATTGGCCTTACTAATACAGCGGTAATAGCATCTCAATACAGGGATGTTCTACAATAAAGTCACTACAAATAAGTCACTTACTTGGGCCCTGGCTCGTGACTTCCTATGATCCCTCCTATGACCCCTCACTCTCTCTCACCCCCTCGAGCTGGTTGGGAAGTTTTCAGCAAAACAGTTTTGTGCTAGAAAATGCTGATTTGTCAAAACTGAAACTTTTTGAGGGAAATAGTCAGTTTCAATTAAACTTTCAACAGAAAGATTTTTTCAGGTCCAGGATTGCATTTCTGAGTCATTACCAGAGAGAGAAAGAGACCCACCTGAGAATAGCAAATAGCTTGTTAGTGAGGGCACCTAGGATGTGGGAGACCCAGGTTCAATTCCCCACTCTGCCTTATTTGGACCAGGGATTTGAACCCAGGTCTCCTGCATTCCATTACTGTTATACAAAAACAGGAAAGCCTGCAGGTGACTCACTCTAGAATAGCTAATAGCCAGGTGGTTAGGGCACTCATCTGGGATGTGTAAAAGTGATTTTTTAAAGAGCTCTTCTGACCACGGTTATACTAAATTCTTTCCTCCAGAATGGCACAGGAACATCTCTTAGACCAGTGGTTCTCAACTGTGGTCCACCGCTTGTTCAGGGAAAGCCCCTGGCGCGCCGGGCCAGTTTGTTTACCTGCCGTGTCCACAGGTTCGGCTGATCGCAGCTCCCACTGGCCGCGGTTTGCTGCTCCATGCTAATGGGGGCTGCGGGAAGGGCAGCCAGCACATCCCTTGGCCCGCATCATTTTCTGCAGCCCCCCTTGGCCTGGAGCGGTGAACCGTGGCCAGCGGGAGCCTTGATCTGCCGAAGCTGCAGATGCGGTAGGTAAACAAACCGGCCCGGCGCGCCAGGGGCTTTCCCTGCACAAGCGGTGGACCACAGTTGAGAACCACTGTCTTAGACGGAACAGCGTGGCTTGAAGGCAAGTTAGACCATAAGAAAAGATATTGCAGATTAATCAAGAATGGTACAAAACCTAGTGGGTCAACAGAATCACTCGCAGCATCCTGATTTAATGTGTTAAAGGAGGAGGAAGAAATGGCAACTTCACCTGTCATTGACATAGCAAACAGAGCTATACATAAAAGCAGCACTAAATGGTGACCTGTATGAGCACAGTTGTCAGCTCATGGCAGACCACATGACTGACTACAATAAAAATGATACAGCTAATGATTTTACTGCAGGTATAATTTATTCATCCCATTTTCTCTTCTCCCAATTCAGAGATCTATTCCACGTTGACCTACCTAGGAGCTAACATAAAGATGAATAGTCCTACATATTAAAGATTAACAGAATGTAATGACAAGTCCAATCACAACTTTGTTCTATCTCACATTTTTATTTAAAAAGATTAAGGGATTAGAAATATTAGAAATTCAATTTAACTGCGCAATGAATATTTAGAATATCCAGCTGCTTCTTTTTCGCCCTATTCAACCCACTGCAAATTTTTCACTTCATTAACAATTCACATTAAGATAACCTTAAATCAAACATGATGAATGTTGCTAGATATACAAAAATTAATCGTATATTACATGCTTGAAGTAATTACTCACTCATCTGGTAGAAGTGTAGTTAGAAGGATATTTTATTCAAAAGCAAATTTATCTAGTATATCGTACAACTCCTCCTCCCACATCCCAGTGAAAGAAATGTTGGTGAAAGAAAAGGTTAATACCTTTCTTGACTTTTCAAAAACATGGAGAGATGATCCATCTTTGAAGACTGTTGTAGGATGCAAACCTTGCGCTTTGAATATTAGCCCTTTCAGCTTGATAGTTTTCTTTTAAAGCTAGCAGGAGTTGCCGCAGCCTAACGTATTTCTATTTTATGCTAGCACTTTGGGCATAAAACTCAGAATTTCAAAAGTATAATGGCAAAATGCAGTCGCATTTTCTAATTTCAAAGTCAGATTCTCACCATGAGCAACTACCTGGTTATATATAGTTTTAGATAAAATCATTAGACAAATGTTCCAGGCACTGGAAGGGACTCACCATGTAATTAAATCATCTTTCCTAGGTGATGTACTGAGCATTTGTGTTGCCCTTCCACTCTGTACTGACACCAAGGTTTCTTCCCTGCTCTCTTTCTCTAATCACTTAACCTGCCCCAAGAAACCCTCCTTCCCCAATCCTCATGACTTCCTTTACTCCTTTCCTGCCAGGTTACTTCTACTCACAAGACAAGCATCGTCTCTCCACATCCACAAAATCATTGACCCCACCAGCCTCTTCAGCTACTACCTGTGTCCCTCCTGCCTTTACCTCTAAGCTTATTGTACAGTCCAACTACAGACGCTTTCCTGAGTTCCTCTTTTCAAACTACACCCTTGATCTGGCCCCTCAATCCAGCTCTTCCCTTCTCCACTTCACTAAAACTGCCCTCATCAAGGCCTCTCAATGACCTCTTTCAGAACCAAGTCTTAGACCCCCAGCTCCACCCTTGATGGGTTAGTTGCTTTAACACAGTCCATTCATACACTCCTTGAAATCTTGTTCTTCTGTGGATTTTATGGCTCTGGCTTCCCCAGGTTCTACTCCTACCTCTCAGCATCTCTTCAGTGGGTCATACCTGTCCTCTTCTTCCCTCCTATTCTTTATGGAATACCACAGGGCTCCACCCATGGCTCATTTCTCTCTTTCTTTTACACATACACCAGGTGATTTTTTCCACTCACCTGGCTTCAATTCCCATCCTTACACCACTAACTCTTAAATCTATCTGTTCACTCCTGACCTGTCTCTCACACTCTAATCCTTAATCGTGGCTTCTCTCTCTGATCTCTCTTTCTGGATGTCTCACCAGCTAAAACTTAAACTTGGCCCAAACTGAATTATCTCACAGAAACATAAGAACAGCCATACTGGGTCAGACAAATGGTCCCATCCAGCTCAGTATCTTGTCCTCCGATAGTGACCAATGCCAGGTGTTTCAGAAGGAATGAACAAACAGGCAATCATCGAGTGATCCATCCTCTGTCATCCAGTCCCAGCTTCTGGCAATCAAAGATTTAGGAACACCCAGAGGATGGGGGTGTGTGCCTGACCATCTTTGCTAAGAGCCACTGATGGACCTATTCTCCACAAACTTATCTAATTCTTTTTTGAACTCTGTTACACTTTTGAGCTTCACAACATTCACTAGCAATGAGTTCCACAGGTTGACTGTGCATTGTGTGGAGAAGTCTTCTCTCCCGAGCCTTTCTGACTCCCCACTTTCTCTGTCTCTGACAGCATGATCATCCCAGTATCCAGACCCCATGACATGTGTGGGGGGTATCTGACTTTTTTCACATGCTCTTGCCTCCCGCACATCATGGAAGTGTCCAAATGCTGCTGCTTCTTTCTCGGGAGTATCCCTAAGGTCATCTTTATCTATATTATTTAACCCTGTAGCGTTGGTTTGTCTTTGTTAACACCTATTCTGCTCAAATGACTGGGGAAAACTTTGGAGAATTATTATATTATTTATTTATATTTTGTAAAGACTCAGCACTCCTGCCTTTGCAGTTAGAGCTGAGGAAGCTTGCATGCCACTTCTCTAATCTTCTGGTAAACACAAAGACAAGACGACTTTCATAATATTTCTACAGTGAAAGGGAAAAAAAAAACCTGGCCTTATTCATAAAATCATAAAAAAGCAAAAAATGGATACAAACTTTTTTTAACTCCTTTGGTAAGTACTTTTAGCACCATCTCGCTATAAAGTCCAATGAAAGTCTGGCCAACAAAAGGGTCTTACACTGTGCTCTGAAGCAGTCCAGATGCTGATTCTGATGGAGTCCCATGAGAGCAGGTTCCTGAGGCATGGTTACTCCACTAAGAATGTCCTGCTGCTAGCCACGGAAAGTTTAAACCCCAGAACTGACAGCAAAAAACAGCCCAGCAGATCATAATTCCCATGGCAGAGAACTGACAACATGACAAGTTCAGACAGAAAACCTTTTACTCAAGTTAGCAAAACTGAGCTAGTTAACTTTGCAATAATAAAAATAAAGCTAAAACTCCCTGGCAAAAATAAATGTGAATATTAAGAACAGGCATTTTTTTTCAGTTCATGATGTCCTTTTGCACATGAAAGCCAGAGTAACAAGAGAATTTATATTGTACAAATTCCTCTGGAAGGGACATGGTTACAGGAATTGAATAATTGTAAGAATTTAAATTTGACTTGCTACTAAACTTTCAAATATATAATTTGGACTAATCATATTTTTATTACTTGGTAAGAATTTCAAATATGTATTAGCTTAGATAGGAAAGGAACATAAAAAGGCATGTGATGCCCAGCTACACATCAAACTTACTTGAAACTTGAAATGTGACTTTTACAGACTAATCAACTTTCAAGCATGACTAGGTTCCAAATATCAGATTAAATGCATTTTTCAAAATAACTGATCTTTTTCAATGTAAAGTTATAATAAAAGAGCAAGAAAACAATTTTCACAACTTTAAAACAATCTATGAATAAACTGGCCCTCAACCAATTTACATTTTTAATTTATTTATGTATTTAAACTTCAGCTGGGTACACAATGAAGTTAGTTAACAATTAAAAAAATATTTTTCTAGCATGAAAAGTGCTCTTTATCATGCTACATTATTTTAAAGTTCTTTGCAGTGTTGTTGTAGCCATGTTGGTTCCAGGATGTAAGAGAGACAAGGTGAGTGAGATAATAGCTTTTATCCAATGATTATTGCCTCATCTACATTGTCCCTCACGTTATTTTAAAGTCACACAGTCACAGCTTCGGCAATATATTTACGTTACATTTTGAGAATGAAAAATAATTGCTTGTGATAAAATTAGTTTAACAGATGGCACAGTTTCGGCTGTCAACCTTAACACATAGCGCAAAGAATTCAAATGTTAAAATATATGTTTGACTTTTTAGCCCATCCACATATTGATTCTATTTTCTACATATCAGCTCCAATGGTTGCCTCTTTAGCCCGCCTTTTATTTATGATTCATTGCTTTGTAGGACCTGTGACATACCACAGGCACTAAACTTTTCAAGAAACATTCACTGACAAATCAATTCTGTCTATAAAGGGTGAACAAAAACTGCAGTATACAAAAATAAAAAGGGCTAAACTATGCCCATGTGGACAATTTATCATCTATGATCCTGCTGGTGAAAGGAACACTGTCATCTTGAATGTAGCTAATTAAAAAAAAAATAAAAGTTTTAATCATCATGTGACCCCAATCTCAATTTCTGTGGTTTTAAAATTAAGTTTCCCTGTTTTAAGCTTCTATTCCATCTTGCTGTGTAAAAAGAACCACACAAGGCCAAATGACCAAGGCCCCAATCCAGCAAAGACTCATCCATGGGTTTAATTTTAAGTACAAGTGCTCATGTTGAACTTGGTGGGCCAGATCATCAGCTCTTAATTCCAAGGGTCCTATGCTGATTTATGCCAGCTGAGGATCTGGCCCATTGGATCTACTCTATTTGCAAGTTCATATATTTGCAGGACTGTGGATATCTGATTACATGGAATGGGGAGAAGTGCTGTCAGGTACACAAAGTAAAAGAAAACATAAAACAACAGAGAAAAATGCTCTCTTTAATGTCTCCTAAATTTTAACTACTGAAATACAACAGAAAATTGTTAAAACATATACTAAGTCTTGCTTAAACCAAGAAAACCATATATGAATCCAAGCTGAAATGTGTCCATAGCCTATTGACTTTTCCCGACAGTAAGTACGCAAAAAAACAAAACAAAAACCAACCAACCATCCATTCATCAGTGGTTATTAGGAGATCCCTGTGGTAACTAGACATTTAAGAGGAGCTTAAGAACAAGAGTTTCGTCACACTTAGCTGCTTCAGCTTGAAGCAATCAACCTCTAGCAGATGCAATTCATCCAGTATAGCTAGATGTCTGAGTTTCTACGAATACATTAAAGGCAGCTTGCTAATCATTTTAACAAAACTCCTCCAATATGTGCTAAGTGCCCCACGATCAGGTCAAGAGGAGGAGACAGACCATTATTAGTATAAAATCACACCCCTATCCCCACCATGGGCTGACCAAAGCTATTGCGGAAGCTCAGCTTATGCCAGAGCAAGGGTGGGCAAACTTTTTGGCTTGAAGGCCACATCTGGGAATAGAAATTCTATGGCGGGCCATGAATGCTCACAAAATTGGGGTTGGGAAGCAGGAGGGGGTGAGGGGTCTGGTTGGGGGTGCGGGCTCTGGGGTGGAGACAGAAATGAGGAGTTCAGGATGCTGGAGGGGGCTCCGGGCTCGGGGGTGAGGGCTCTGGGGTGGGGCTGGCTATGAGAGGTTTGGGGTGTAGGAGAGTGCTCTGGGCTGGGACGAAGGGGTTCAGAGGGCAGGAGGGGGGTTGGGGCACAGGGAGAGGCTCAGGGGTGTAGGCTCCAGATGGCGCTTACCTCAAGTTGCTCCCAGAAGCAGCAGCATATCCCTTCTCCAGCTCCTACACACAGGCACGGCCAGGTGGCGCTGCATGTTGCCCCGTCCGCAGGCACCGCCCCTGCAGCTCCCATTGGCTGCAGTTCCCGGCCAATGGAAACTGCGGGGGCGGCGCTTGGGGCGGGTGCAGTGTGCAGAGTGGAACCCCCTGGCTGCCCTTATGCCTAGGAACTGGAGGAGGGCCATGCCACTGCTTCTGGGAGCTGCATATAGTGGTCCCTGACCCTGCTCCCTGGTTGGAGCACCGGAGTGGGGCAAGCCCCAGACCTCGCTCCCCAGTGAAAGCTCGAGGACCGGATTAAAACATCTGGCAGGCCGTAGTTTGCCCACCCCTGTATAGAGGAATTTATTTAAACGTTTAGTTATTTTTTTTGGTTCTCCTTTAACACTTTTTGCTAATTCTCAGAAGGCTAGATTGAGTCTCCACACTCAGCCCTGAGTAGGAGGTGGCATATTGCTGCGTCAGGCCAGAGGGTAAAACCAGGAAGAAACTGATTCAGAATCACAATTCTTTTCCTGCTTCCTCCTTGCAATGGGAAGAAGTAATTTACTGCATCTCAGAAAAGGATGCAAGCTTTCTTTCCCTCCCACTGATGCCTGGCCAGTTCTCATGTTGGTGGAGAACGGGGAAAGTCATGCTACTGGCTTGTTTGTTGTGATTCAGAGTCAAGATATGGGTAGCTCTAACCACTACCCCTCTTCTCTCTTCCTACCTTGAAGCCACATTAGGATTAGCAACAAATCTAGCCTAGGTAATTTTAACTGATTGAGACTTGAAGGGCAAAAGATACTTTTACAACTGACAACTACAAGTTCCTGTTGAATCAAAGGGGGCAAAATAAACATTATCTTCCAGTCTAATGCATCAAGTGCCACTATCATGATTTCAGGATGTATCAGAGCCTATAACAAAGGGCGTCCCCTGTTTACCAAAGAAACACAGGGAGTGAAATCCTGACCCCGCTGAAGTCAATGGTAAAACCCACAATGAATTAAATGGGGCCAGGATTTCAGCCAGGATCTTTTGGCAATCCTACAGTATGTGCACTGAAGAAATGCAGTAAGCTAACATAACAGACTGTGGGTCTCCATCCCTTCCCATCCTGCACCATTATCTCTCAAAATAAAAAGTATATTTTAAAAATACTTCAGGGAACTATTTTCAATTTACTGTATTTTTTAACCCAGGGTTAATTCCAAAGCACATTTCTAGTCAGATTCAACTTAATTTGTATTGCTAAATATTCCAAAAGTTACTGAATCTCTCTGTTCATCACATGCTTCAACTTAAACACATTTATTAAATATATTCCTAATATACTTTATGGCTTTAATGAGACTTTGTTTTCTTTTCAAATAAAACTTGTAATGTGGCAGCATAGAAATTTATTTCTGTGCTTCACAATGAACTCCTGGGAATTAGTCAAACGTTTTTTTGTTTGAATATTCTCATTGAGGTCCCTTTGACACTGACTCATAATCCTAAATCTAACATGGCTAAATAAATGAGGTTGCTTAGGCTAAACTGCTAGTTTGTGTTCAGCACCTGCTCAGCCAAAAAACTGTAAAAGTGGAAGTCTTGGGAGCATTAAATTTTCAGTATGTCCCTGTTGCAACATCTAAACAAAGCAGCATTCAAAAGTAGAAACATTTCCAAATGCATGTGAGAAATGACCTATGGAAAAAACAAGAAATATATACAGCACCCCTGCTGTATTTCTTTTGATGAAAGCTGAGCTAAGGCATTTTACAGATACACACTAATGTCTTTGCATCTTTTTTTGCTTCAAGTTAGAAAACATACCCATTGCTGTCTTCAATATCCAGATCAGCCTCTTGGTCAGAGCCTCTGTGTTTATCAGGATCTGGAAGGGTGCTTGGGTCAAATTCCTCTTCACTTCCACTATAATCCAGAAAGGCCTCAGCTTCCTCTTCAACCTGAAGGAGAATGAAGAGTTACAGACTGAAACAGACAACTCCAGATTTTCGGCTCTCCCAGTACTAAAAGTGCTCTAAGGAAACACCACCACCTTCAAATTCATGTATCAAGATTACTGCCCTTGCAGTCAAGAACTGATTCCTTTCATGCCCCATCAGTGGTGTTCTCTCACTGCTAGTAAGGATCAATGTTGAACAAATATGATATTTAAAAATAAAACCAGAAAATTTATGTTGAAATGTGGCATTTTCAAGTAATTCTGTTTAAATCTTCCAAATCCAGAAAAAGGTTTTGGCAGCAACTTAAAAACACCCATCTGACAGCAGATGTGTGACAAGAGTTTTAAAACTACTGAATGTATTTCTGAGAGAGTGTAAAAAGACATGGGGATGTGCACAGCTTAATCGGTTTTGTAGCGTGTGTTTTACAAAACGGACTGATTTAAAACTCAGTCAGGTTTCCCTGCAGGCATAAACCGTGACATGCCAAAGAGTAAATGCAACTTACCTTTTTAAGGGCATTCTGATAGGCCACAGTGGATGATAAGTGTTCTCCAAACTTACCCTCTCCTCTCCCTGCCCATCCTAAGCCCACATCCTCCCCTTGCACGTACTCAACACCTCTCAGAGTCCTCTGCAGAGTCTGGGAAAGTATGGCAGAGACTGACGGGTTCCTTAGAAGTGCTGATTCCATGCAAGAGTCTTGGGGAATATACTCGGACCTACTGTCATCGTAAATTTTACTCGTCTATCTGCTTACAGGCATGGGGTGAGAAGGCAGACAGAAGGGAAGATCTGGCTCTACATGCACACAAATTAAACCAAACAGAGCTTGTGCACACCTCTAGGTAATGTTAAGCAATATGAATCCTGGATTCATTCATTCTTATACTGAAAACATGAAATACAAATCTAGATAAATAAAGACATTGCCATATTTTCTTTATGCACCTAAATAGCACTTGTATGACAAGAATTCCCACAATAATATTTTTTTAAATTGCCTTTGACTTTACAGTAATTTATCATAAAAATGTGCATGCTTAACATTTAATGATCCTTTTATTTCTATTTTCCTCCTTTCATCCATCTCCAATCACTGTGTTAGCTATGTGCGCCCCCTCACCAGAGCAAAAATCCCTTTGTGCTTTTCCCAGAGAATTTTCTTGAAGATCTTTGGATGCATGAAGACAGCAAGGAAATAGCAAGGAGAGGGTGAGTTCATAGAATCATAGAATATCAGGGTTGGAAGGGACCTCAGGAGGTCATCGAGTCCAACCCCCTGCTCACAGCAGGACCAATCCCCAATTAAATCATCCCAGCCAGGGCTTTGTCAAGCCTGACCTTAAAAACTTCTAAGGAAGGAGATGCTACCACCTCCCTAGGTAACGCATTCCAGTGTTTTACCACCCTCTTAGTGAAAAAGTTTTTCCTAATATCCAACCTAAACCTCCCCCACTGCAACTTGAGACCATTACTCCTTGTCCTGTCCTCTTCTACCACTGAGAATAGTCTAGAACCATCCTCTCTGGAACCACCTCTCAGGTAGTTGAAAGCAGCTATCAAATCCCCCCTCATTCTTCTCTTCTGCAGACTAAACAATCCCAGTTCCCTCAGCCTCTCCTCATAACTCATGTGTTCCAGACCCCTAATCATTTTTGTTGCCCTTCGCTGGACTCTCTCCAATTTATCCACATCCTTCTTGTAGTGTGGGGCCCAAAACTGGACACAGTACTCCAGATGAGGCCTCACCAATGTCGAATAGAGGGGAACGATCACGTCCCTCGATCTGCTCGCTATGCCCCTACTTATACATCCCAGAATGCCATTGGCCTTCTTGGCAACAATGGCACACTGCTGACTTATATCCAGCTTCTCGTCCACTGTCACCCCTAGGTCCTTTTCCGCAGAACTGCTGCCTAGCCATTCGGTCCCTAGTCTGTAGCTATGCATTGGGTTCTTCCGTCCTAAGTGCAGGACCCTGCACTTATCCTTATTGAACCTCATCAGATTTCTTTTGGCCCAATCCTCCAATTTGTCTAGGTCCCTCTGTATCCTATCCCTGCCCTCCAGCATATCTACCACTCCTCCCAGTTTAGTATCATCCGCAAATTTGCTGAGAGTGCAATCCACACCATCTTCCAGATCATTTATGAAGATATTGAACAAAACCGGCCCCAGGACCGACCCCTGGGGCACTCCACTTGACACCGGCTGCCAACTAGACATGGAGCCATTGACCACTACCCGTTGAGCCTGACAATCTAGCCAACTTTCTACTCACCTTATAGTGCATTCATCCAGCCCATACTTCTTTAACTTGCTGACAAGAATACTGTGGGAGACCATGTCAAAAGCTTTGCTAAAGTCAAGAAACAATACATCCACTGCTTTCCCTTCATCCACAGAACCAGTAATCTCATCATAGAAGGCGATTAGATTAGTCAGGCATGACCTTCCCTTGGTGAATCCATGCTGACAGTTCCTGATCACTTTCCTCTCATGTAATTAGTCACCACTGCAGGAATCCCCTTAACGTTCCCCACAATGAAGCTCCCACAGTGTACTGAAAAGGTCATGGAGAGTGAGCAAAAGGAAAGGAAAAAGCGAGGTTTCCTATGAGAAGCAGCATGCTCAACATTAGTGCATTGTGGTCTAGAGTAGTTCAAAATACCAATAAGGGAAACTGTATGGCTGGAGTGTGGTGGATATAAACCACTAAAAGCAATGTGAGGCTCAGGCCGGGTTAACACTAAAAGTTAGGTTGACCCAGATACAGCACTCAGGGATGTGAAAAATCCACACCCTGGTGTGACACAATTAAGCTACCATCAGTGTAAGAGAGTGCTATGTCGACGGAAGAATTACCTATGCCAGTGGAAGAACCCCTCCTATCGACGTAGGTAGTATCTACCCCGAAGCACTATAGAGGCGCAGATGCAGTGTTGCCACTATGCCGCTGCAGTGTTTCAAGTGTAGATGAGCCCTCAGCAGCACTGCAAACTAACTAAGGAAAATAACCAGCTGAACAGCATATATGATCGCCATGAATCTCAGATGCTACTTCACAGAAAAATTACAAAAATGAAAATGTATGGAAGGTTGTTGGGAGTTAAACACTAGTTATCTCACAAAATTACTGTTCCTTAGCTCATCGGTTGCTACAATATTTTAGAGTGTTTCAGTCAGAGGCGGATTACCATTTTGTGGGTGTGATGCTCTGTATCTCGGAGAAACACCCAGCACCCCCATGTTCATCCTTGTAAAATGTTTGTGTGGTATCCAGTGCAAAGCTTGTCATGTCGGGTGTCTTCAGAAGGCTCATGATACACTGAGCATTGTTGTTACAAGTAATGTTATAGGTAAGGTTATAGGTTATAAGTTCATGTATGTAGTTATGAGGCTGAAAATTTATTCGTATGGCTTAAAATAAACCCAAGCAAAAACTCTCCAAGAGCAGAGAGGCAGTTCACACCTCAACAGGGCAGGTACAGGACAAACCAGCCCAGCCTCACAGGAACAAAGGACACTGGCATAGGCAGCAACAAAAGAGTCTGTTAGACTCTCGAGGGAGTCACCCCCATTCCTTTGGTCAGTTTGGAACTGCGATGAGGTAATGCTCACCTGACTCTGACTTGTTGTGCTTTGATGTATAATCACTTAAAATCTATCTTTATAGTTAATAAATCTGTTTATTCTACCTGAGGCAGTGTGTTTGGTTTGAAGTGTGGCAGACTCTCCTTGGGATAACAAGCCTGGTATATATCATTATCTTTGTTAAATTGATGAACTCATATAAGCTTGCAGCATCCAGCGGGCATAACTAGACACTGCAAGAGGGAGGTTCCGAGGGTTGTGTCTGGGATTGGAGATATTGGCTAGTGTCATTCGGTTGCACAATCCAAGGAGCAGCTTACGTGCCAGAGGCTGTGCATGAACAGCCCACGACTGGGGGTTCACAGAGCAGAGCAGGGTAAGGCTGGCTCCCAGAGTCAAGGATTGGAGTGACCTAGCAGATCACTGGTCCAGATAACACCAGAAGGTAATGTCACAGTGGGGCCCCTCCGCACCATTTCCACCCGCAGTCCCACACGCCCCCCTCTGCACTGCTGCCAGGGAAATGGGATTGGGGCACAGGGGCTTGCCCCACCCCGCCCTCCTGGCGCTCCTGCCGGGGACTGGGGTTGGCCCCCGTGCCCAGACCCTGTGCGCCGGCAGGAGGGCTGGCGGAGCTGGGCAAGCCCCCATACCCTGACCCCACTCACTGGCAGGAGCACTGGGTGGGCAGAGCAGGTCGGGGTGCGCCCATTTTCCCCCTCAATTGGCCAGGGCCCCTGGGCACAGGCCAAGTTGGCCCAGTGGCTAATCCACCACTCCTTTCAGTGGAACATAAACTCAATAGTATTACAACAAAAAGATAGTTTGGAGGTTACCTTTTTGATCATGAGTTTCCATGTCTAAAAGGTATTCTAGATTAGATTACAGTACATTTACATTTTTTTAAAAATATCCCTCTCATTCTATCTGTTCTTGGATACAACTGCTGGTCTCATATTCACTAAGAAAATTATACTTGAAATAAACAAACAGTAATCTTAGTTCATAGATTCCAACGCCAGAAAGACCAGTGTGATCCACTCACTCGTCTGACCTCCTGTATAACACAGGTGGTCAGTTGTGGCATGGAATAAAAGGTTTTGTAATAAACACATATGTATGAGTATCACAGAACAGTGTGTTCTAAAGGTTTTATTGGCACTCATTTGTGATGACCTGTATAACTCACTCACTCAAGTGACATAGATATTCTAATTTTATGCAATAATACGTTGATATCACATCTTGCTATCATGTATTCTTTCATTATTTGTGTACACACACACAAGAGCATGAGACATACATAGTATGTAGATCTAAATTTGTGCTTTATGTCCTCATTACAGATTCATTTTGTGAATGAATTTCTGAATGACTGAAATTTGCAAAGAACTACTCAAGATAATATTCAAACTGGATGACAACTAAAGAAATAAATGACAAAAATGCCATATTTGTTTAATAGGAATTCATAAAGTAATATTTGGTATTAAGAGTATCATCTGTTGTATATTTATTAAAATATTAATAAATACTGGTATTATTATACATCTTCCACAGATTAATAATAAAAAGCTAATTATTTTTCACTCCTGTTTCATAAGTTGCACTCATATAGTCGGGAAGCAGAAACTATGTGACTGAATTTTCTCATAATCCACTGTAAGTAACAAATACTGAGTAGTTGAAGCAAACAAGGCAAGCAACCCATAGAATGAACATGTGTCAAAATAAATACAGCAAATACATACAAGTATTCAGCAAACACTTACAAATAAAAAAGATACAGTCACATATAGGAGTGATTCCTTCTAAACTAATCAGAAAATGGATTAACTTCAGAACAGATAGATATTTTGACCAGCTCTAATTTAAAAAGAACAAGGTAACTTCCAAGGTTCCATTAGCACAAATGAGAATAAAGTTTTATCACAGGAAGAAGGGAAAGTTAGAGATCTAGACTATTGAGGGAGATAGGACCTAATAGAACCTGTGTTGCTAAACTCATTCTGCCAAGGGGGAATAAATTATAACGTTTAACTCTGGCCCTTGGACTGGGTCTACTAATTTAGATAAAAAAGCAAGCTACCCTCAACCACAGAGAACTTCCACTGATGTCAGTGAGAATTATTTGCACAAAGACTTAAAGACAGAATATGCCCCTGCTCTGCAAACACTTACGCACAGGAGTAGTCCCCTTAGAGCAAACCTAGTCATCACACGCACCTTTGCTGAATCAGGCCCTATAAATTTAGGTCTGATCTTGTAAAGCATTTAAGCATGTTTAAACATGTGAATAGTTCCCTTAAGTCACTAATACTTTCTACCCTTTGTTCATTTGGCCATTCGCAAATACAGCTGCACAATTTCCATTGCAATGATTTACATATAGGCATAAATTAGTTGCAGGATTGAAAACTTAAGTTATTTGAAAATCTTACCCCTACAATGTCATCATTAAACTTCAGAATTAATGTGCCTCAGATGAATGGTATAGGTCACATCTTCTAGAGATGTTGAGGTACGCTAAGACAGAATGATATCAGCTCGCTTTAAGAAAGTATATTTGTAACCATGTGGACTAGTAACTACATTATTTTTGTAATCAAAAGCCTGTGCCCTTGAGAATACAAACGTGTGATGGGGTTACATAGATACCTCAAGCAGGCTAGCATCCACATCCAGGTCAGGAATTTGATAGCCCTGTTCCAGAAGATACATAGAGGGTGAAAATCTATTAAAGAAATTATGTTCATTGAATGGTACTTCACCACTGTATCTGACAAATAAGCTCAAAGTCACATGTTTGCTTGAATAAGGGCAACCTTTGTCCTCTGTTATATACTAGCTAAAGCATTTTTTAACAAAGTGAAATAAAAAGGGAGGGCAGAAAACATACCATGAAAATGTGTGTACACATAGAAAATGTTTTATGAATTAACTTTACTTCTCATCTGATTACATTACATTATCTTGACTTGCAATTTGTATGTACAAACACTTAAGCCATTTACGGATTCCTGGAAGGGGAATTATTTCAGTACTGTCAATTCTGCCTATTGTAATTTATATAATGGTTCAGTTTTTCTGTTTGACTAAGGAAACTGAATACAAAAGTATTGTTTTGTTTAAGAGTTCTTGGTCTGAGTTTGGTAACAGTTATTCTCATGAAATATTGATGTGACTATATTAAAACACTAAATACGTCTTGAGATCTGTCACCTTTCGCATTCATTAATGATGTACTTGGCCTCTGGTAGTAACTGATGAGGAATGTGTGATTTTAATACTAACTATAAATTAAATATATATAAATTATAAATACTGATAGTAGATTATCTGATGCAAATGTCTAATTTTATGCAAACACCTTAAATATGCTTAAACATGCAGTTGAATGTCATCAGCATACTGTTGGCAAAGCAGCCCATGTTGTCTCATTATCTTTCTGAGAGGTCTCATGTAGATATTGAAGAGAATTATTTCAGCATTTCCATATTTATCGCCGCATTCTGTACCATATCTTTGTGTCAAGCCTGGTTATTGCACTGCTGATGTAACACAATTACCTATACTCCCATATACCCTTTTACCATGTAACAGTGACAAATAAATTTATGTTGGCAACTACTCCTGTCATGTGCATATTTCAGAACTACAGAACATACAGAAGTTGCAAGAAGTACCATGTTTCAGTTTCTACTTTTCAGAATTAATAGGTTGCTCCCCCTCCAATATATCTCAGTAGCAAATATACCTTTTATATCTACAGATTATATCTCCAGGAAGCACTTAAGTTACCTTGTTAGTTCTACAATGTTTGAGTCAATAAGAGAAAGAATAAATGTGGGCATAGTGTGTGTGTGTGACGGGACACGCATGCTCCACACTGGGCTTGTGAGGGTTAACAACTCACTGTGGGCTGAGGAAGCCACGCCCCCACGACCCTACTGGGCAGGCTCAAAGTGCAACAACAGTATAAAAAGGAGCAGCCTGGCTCCCTCTGGGTGGACCGTGGTAGGGGAAGGAGGTGTGCCGCTGGCACCTGCTGAAGGGCTGCAAGCACTTCACAACGCGGATGCCAGCCAGCTGACAGCAACCCTCGACCCCAGGTGCTTGATGCAACTGAGGGAGAAGGAACCGGGGGAACTAGGAAGTAACCCAGGGAGTCTTTGCAGGGAATTGGTTGGACAACCGGAGGCTAGCTCAGTGTGTTTCAGCCAGATCCCCGCCGAGCTGGTGGCAGACAACCCCGCCACTGACAGGACCCTGGGTTGGGACCCGGTGGAGAGGGAGGACGAGGTCCCCCTGTGCTGGCTGCCGCCCACCCTGAGGTGGCGGCTCATCCTGACAGCAATTGACTCTGGCCGCTAGGCTGCACAGCCCCAGCTGAGCTTGCACAGGCGCAACCGCGGGCCCAACCCGCAACAGTGTGTGTATATAGATTATGCATATATAATTTTTGACATAGTAAATTCCATTTGGAGCAGGCTTTCATGTACAAACACCTCTCAGAATGAATCAATAGAATCACACAAGTGCTATATACTAGCGTTCTGTAAGAGCCTGAACAATCAGGGCAGCTTGGTTTGGAACAATTAGTTTAATACAGTCTACAGTTTTTCAAAGATTCTCGTGCAACAGTTTATCTCCCCCCAACAAGAATTTGAAAAAGGAGAGAATTACAGGGTGGTTTGGTTACTGGAGACAGGATGGTTTAAACTTTTAACGTCCCTAGTTTTCTGGGTAGTGGTTGCATAGAATGAAACTGCTGAAGTTTAGTTATTATAGAGGTTTTGTGTGTGTTTGTAAGTTTTGTCGAGGGCACCTAGGGAGAATGGACAGAACTCAAAAGAAAAAAAAAAATAGTGCACACATTTAGAGAGGGATCTATTTCCAAAAGTGCTCACAGCACTGGCCTAACTCTGCTCCCACTGAGGTCAATGGCAAATCTCCCATTGATTTCAGTGAAAGCAGAGTTAGACAGACAATGAAGACAGCTTTTGAAAAATCTCACCCATAGATTTCTCTCAATTGTATTTCCATTTACATTTGTCAATAACTATATTTTAATCAATCCTCAGCAATGAGACGGGGTTCAAACAATTCTAACCTGAAATCATTCTGATGCTAGGTTGTCTGGAGTTATATGTTGCTCATAACAACAAAGAACTAAGCCATAAAAGAAAAGCCTCGTTTACCGTATTTCATAAGAAATGGGTGTAAGGCAGCCAGGGATAGGTAAACATATGGACAAGGAAGAATCTCTCCTTTCCCCCTGAATATCTAAAAGGCTATTTAAAAAAAACAGTAAAAAAAACTAAAATTTTTTATTTGTATTCTCCATATATTCCTTAAAATGTGTCTTTCTAGTCCTCTGCCCCTCTCTCTTTTCACTTTCAGGTTCACAGCAGTCACAGCTGTCAGCCAACGTACAGAAAGTAATTCTCAAAAGTAGTCTCTGTGTTTAAACATTTCAACACATCAGTCTTCTTCAGGGAACTCAACATATGCTCACTGGGACATTCTAGATACAAAGAGCATTTTCTTTGTATAACTGTGGAACTTTTGAATGACTTTTTTACATTACGTGACAGTTAAATTCTTACAAAAAGATAAGGCAGGGAGACTTCATTTTTTTTTCTTGTAACAATACTCAAAGACATAAATATGGCTACATGCTGTAGAATGAGGGTGAAGAGGGAGAGTAATTCTTGTTTATTAACTAGGTGAATTGTGAATAAACTGAACAACTGTCTTGTCAAGCTTAAACGAAATAAAAACATTGCAAATGTGAATTTCTCCAGAGTCCAAATGTAAGCGGGGGAATAGTCCCGCTATTGTGGGGAACTTTCTTGGCTTCTGCACTACCCCGGTGAAGTGGGGTTAGCGAAAGGATCTGAGTCCTCGCTCCCACTTCCTTTACCCAGGGGGCTCCCTGCCCTTGAGGACTCCCCTTCCACTCTCCTGTCTGGCAGAGTCCTCGTAACCCCAACAAGTCTGGGCCCAAGATTCCTAAGGGCTTGACACCCAACCCTGCTGTGGTCACCTAGGACAGGGGCTAGGGTGCCAAAAATCATTCCAAATATTTCCAATCATGGAATAAAGAATCAGTTTTTATTACTTCAAATACAAATTGTATATAAATGTTACAGTAGAGATCCTGGACCTGGTCTGAATGTGTAATTAATGTAACTGATTTTAATTATGGAGTCTACATTTTCTCCTATAAATGTGCAGCAAATCAGACAAATAAAACATACTGTAGGTACTGTGGCCATCTCTACAAATCATAGTATCAACTATGAAATCTGAATTTTCAACTAAACATGCTGTTTCCTGGTTGTTCACTCATTTGCTTTTTTATTACAGCAACATCTGAAAAATCCTTAGACTATATAAATAATGTATCATACTCTTAAGTAACAGAATGCAATGCATTGTGTGATTGATTACCTTTGGTACCTATCCTTCATGAAAGTAGGGAAACAAGGCTTTTCTGAACTCCTAGAAAATTACATTTGGTAAAAGCACCAAAGAGCAATTAAGTATGCTTGAGACTGTTAACACTGCATATTCAATTACTAGACCTATAACTTTCAGCTGCTGCACAAATGAAATGTTATCCTGAATTCATTGCCAGGAAAAAGTACGGGTATCCCAATAGGGCAGACACATGGTTTTTCATATCCCTTCCCCCAATCACATTCAGAATGGGCATATAAAAACTTCCATGGAAACACAAAGGGAGGTGGGTAAACATCTATTTCAATTATTAAAAAAAAAACAAAAAAACCCACCAAACTGGATTTAAAAGCTGAGAGGTTCCAACCTTTTTGAAATAAGGGTGCCAGTGTGGATTATGATTTTTATAACATTAAACTGTCCATTGGGAACTAAAAGACCACCAGCTGATTTCACATAGGACCAAGAATGGTAATGACTTTTAGTAGTTATTGACCTGGACCCAATTTGATTCAGTGATCTAAAGGCAAAAGGCTTGGTAATCTGCTACTGATTTCCTGAATTACGCAGTCTCCTAGAAATCAGCTTTGGTTGTGCATTAATAAACACTGGAAAAGAGAGGGCCAACTTCACACTGACATCCAATAGTGTGAATAAAGTCACGGGTTTGATTGTGCTCCCCAAGTGCCTCTATTATCTCAGTGAACTGCTGAAGGCATGAGCGCCAAAAGCTTGTATCATCAGTATATAATATATATATATAATGATATAATGTATATATCAGAACAGGAACAAATTTCCCCACTCAGAGTGAATGCAGCATTCATAAATCAAAAATATTTCCAACAACCTAAAAGTTGAGACACAGCATTCCATATCACGTATTATATTCAGGGCTGCATGGACTCAGTCACTCCACAGAGTTGAACCCACACTCAACTCCTCACAACAGAACTGCATTCCAGATTCTCAGCCTTAAAACAAACTTTTCAGTCCTCATGTTTACAAAGAGAGCTTTAAAAATATGAGCTCAGTGTAAAGAGATCTAGTGATGGCTTCCTGAGGCTGACAACTCAGATGTGGACTGCCCCATTGTCTCAATTAGCAGCTCATTCTAAAACTTGCAGATGACAAAAATGTCAACTATTTACTCATTTTTGATAATTTGAGAAGAAATGTCCAGTTAATGTGTCTACCTTACAATCCCATACTGCCTCCCATGCAGCAAAATCTCCATCATCACCCATACCAAAACTTCAGCTTCTCCCTGACAACTACCTCAATGCAGCAATGTATTATTCATACAAAAATATGAGACTTATAGAAAGCTGGAATTGTGGGGAGAGCATAAAATATGTAGAATATCCAAACAAATAATACAGGGGACTATAGTTCATTATTAATGTTCACATTTAGTGCATTTAACCTCCCCAGTAATTTATTAAAACTTTCATATACTTTTGTGTCTACTGCACCAATGCAACAGGATCTAGGGAACTTGCAAGAGAATTTAGTCCAGCTTGTCATGGAGCACGAAGATTTTGATTATATTCCACCACTAGAACTCTGGACTAATACGCACACCACACAGTGTGCTAATATACCCATCTTTTACAGATTACTTATGTACCAATGCTGCAATGTGATGCCCATAAGCAGACCCCTACATCTGTGTAAGGCCCCACTAAAGTTAGAGGGGGATCACACAGGTGCGGGAGTCATCACATTACAGAATTGGGGTCTTATTATTACCCTACCACCTAGTCCTGGATCAATATTAATACAATTTTTTGAAAAATCTCTTTTGCCTCCTTCTCCCTCACTTGCCATGCGATTGTATAAGGATACGTTAGTAGATAAGATGCTAGAGGAGCATAGCTGCAGCACTATGACACTACCTGCACCAACGGGAGGGGTTCTTCCATCGGCGCAGGTAATCCACCGCCCGGAGAGGCGGTAGCCAGGTCAAAAGAAGAATTCCTTTGTCAACCTAGTGCTGTCTACACCAAGGGTTAGATTGGTATAGCTACGTAGCTCAGGAGTGTGAATTTGTCACATCCCTCAGAGATGTAGCTACGCAGGTGTGAGTTCCTAGTGTAGACCAGGCCTAAGACTAAAACAAAAAGTTTGTAAAGGGATGAGACCACGCCTATCTCAATGTTTGTACAGTGCCTGGCAAAACGGAACTCTGACCCTGGTTGTGGCCTTTCGGTCTTGAGATAATATCAGCAACTAATAACTTTTACCCTAACATTTATTATTTAATCTTTGTATTGTAATAGTGCCTAAGAGCTAGAGTCATAGACCAGAATTAGGTCACTTGTGTGGCCGTATATTTATTTTTTGCTTTACTTTCTGCATTTGCTAGCACCTCCTGTATAGTCAGTTTCACCATTTTCACTGTACATTCAGTTGCCTGTTTAGTTTGTGTATATCGGATACATGAATCCAGGGACAGCAACTTTTGTAAAATAGAAAAATCTTTTTGCGAAACCACAGAAATTGGTAGAGACTCACAGTAGGTATAGCATCTAAAATTACTTAACTTATTAGATTTTATGTTGACCACATCCTTTTAAAACTTTTCAAGCACAGATTGCTAGTGTTCAAATCTTAGATCACTGAAAACAAAAGGCTGGCATGAAAGCACTTCTGACATCATATTGTTAATGGTTTCTTTTATTTCATTTTTTTTTCCCAGTTATGCCAGGACTGAGTGAGTAAGCCACTGAAAACGGAACATCTTTTTAAAAAAAAAAAACAGGAGCGCTTCAAATGTTTGGAAATAATAAGCCAGATGCAATAAATATTTAAAGAATATTTTTTGTTCCTGCCATTAAAAAATGAATAGGAATTTTAAATTGTGAAGAGAAAATGCCAATTTTTGAAAGCCATTAACCTTTTTGGTGAAGACTGATGCAAAATAGGCATTAAACAATTCTGCCTTCTCAATGTCATCAGTTTTTAGCTCTCCTTGCTCTCTACGTAGAGGACCTACACTTTCCTTCTTCTTTCTTGTTCCTAATGTATTTAAAGAACCTGTTCTTATCCCTTGCAGGTGGAACTCATTTTGTGCTTTACCCCCTCTGATTTTCTGCCTATGTGCTTGTTATTTTTCTGTATTCATTCTTCGCAATTTGTCCATATTTCACTTTTTATAGGATTCCTATTTGATTTTCAGCTCATTAAAAAAGCTCCTGCTTCATCCATATTGGCCTTTTACTATTCTTCCTAACTTTTCTTTGCATCAGGATAGTTTGTAGTTGTGCCTTTAATATCGTCTCCTTTAGAAACTGCCAGGTCTCCTAAAAGCCTTTACCCTTTGCTTTTTCTTCCCATTGGACCTTACCTATCAATTCTCTGTAAAGTCTGCTGTTTTGAAGTCTATTGTCCTTACTCTGCTGCTCTCACGCCTTCCTTTCTTTAGAATCATAAAATCTATCATTTCATGATCACTTTCACCCAAATTGCCTTCCACCTTCAGATAAGCAACTTGTTGGACAGAATCCAGTCAAAAATGGCTGCCCTCCTAGTTACTTCCTCCACTTTCTGAAACAAAGTTGCCCCCAGCAAATTCCAAGAATTTATTGGTAATTTTGTGTTTTGCCATATTACTTTTCTAACAGATATTTGGGGAGTTAAGGTTCCCCATTACAACCAGGTCTTGTGTGTTCCAGATATTTCTGTTGTTTCTTCTAGAAATACCTCACCCAACTCCTCCTCTTGATTTGGTGGCCTTTATCAGATCCATACCACGACATCACCCCTATTTTTCCCCTTTTATCTTTATTCAGAGGCTTTCAACTGGTCTTCCTCTCACCTCCTTCAGGATCTCAGATAAAGTGTATATATTCCTGATGTACAGTGCAACACCTCCTCCGCTTTTTATCCTGCCTGTTCTTCCTGAACAAGTTATATCCCTCTATACCAATATTCCAGTCACGAGATTTATCCCACCAGGCTCTGTGATGCCAGTTAAGTCATAATTAAGCTTATGTACTAATAGTTCTAGTTTTTCCTGTTCATTCCCCATCTTCCTGAGAGTTGTAGACATCTAATATGTTGAGCAGATTCCTCCCTTGTTGCTCCTATGACACTATTTTAAATGTTCATGTCCCCCATCCCCACAGCATCTAGCCCTTAAAGTTGCCATTTTTGTGTTTTCCTGTGGGATTTTGTCACCTGACCCCTCTGAACTGACTTTAAAGCCCTTCCTTACTAGGTTGGCAAGTCAGTGTGTGAAGATGCTCTTCTCCATCTCTTCCCAGCAGTCATCCTTCACAGAAAAGCATCCCATGATCAAGAAAGCTCCCACAACACCATCTGCACAGCCATGCATTTATCTCCAGGATGCACATGTCCCACCCTGAGTCCTTATCCTCAACCAGGAAGATGGACAAGATCGCCACGTTCACCCTCACTCACTTTAAAGGGAGTATTGGCATTAACGAATAGCTCGTGCCTCTTGCCCAGGAGAAAATGACATGGAATTTCCAACACAAGCAATGTTTTTCCTCTAAATACTGCAGACCTAACATTGACAATACTGAAAGGGTCTCCAGCAAGCAAAGAACACTTGGATAATTAACATGCTCAGTCACTGGCAGCTGACAATACCTGCTGTTAAATAGTAAAGGCAGCCTGATTAAGCACCCAAAATTTTGAGTTATGGGAGTTCTATTAGGATCACATGCTGGGACCTTTGGAGAGAACTACTCTTCCCTTTTGTCAAGGAAGATTTTTTTTTTTTTAATTACACACCTCATAACCTGTCGAAAGTGAAATTCCTTTAAATCTCTCTCTCGCTATATATACTACAAATACTAAATCATTTCCTTTCAGATCCAGATCAGACATGTGTATGAATGTAGCTTTACTGGCTAACCACTATTTTGCTCTAAAGTGGAAGCTATATAGAACTCTCTCTTTTGGAACAAGGGGCTTATTAAATGACCAAAAAGCTATTATCCTGCTGGAAAGAAAATCACTTAGTATTCAGGCCAGCAAGCTGACAACTTTTGGTTTATCTGAAAACCTTTATTGAATTATGTGAAAGCCAGACAACTGGAATGGAGCGTTGCTAATATTTCACTCTCTAAATATCTTTAGATTATATGTTGATCTACCCTTTTCTAAATCAGTCTTAATCTGAGCTACCAGAACATGCTGACAAAATTATGATTTCGCATATCTATTCCCTACTATTGGTGCAAATTGCTAGGCAGAAAAAGACTAAGTGCTGGGATAATACCATTACTTCGAAAATTCAACACTAATACTATCTCATGTGTTTGTGTTGTGCAAACAAAAGTCTGAATCTTTTACATTCTGTTTGAGAGAGAGAAGAAATATAGCACTTCTTACAAGCATCTGAGAACCTTAGATTTCCTGCAGAAAGTAGCCTGAGAAATGACTCACTTTTCAAAATGCTTCCTGGCCATGTCACATTTATGATCTGCTTGCAAGCTGCTTGCATGTTGATGTGGTACTCTATGTCAAAAACTAGGACAAAACAAATGGAAGTAAAGTGCTCTAAAAATGTGTGCTGACAAGCTGCAAATTACTTTCAAAGAATTGCTGGGAGAAGAAATTTAAACATTAAAAAGGCTATTTTGTACCTACGGGGAAGCTATGTTGTTCAAGTAAAATTATTGTTTTAATGCACCCTGTGTACTGAAATGCATTCACAAAGAGCCCCTATGACCCAAAGCACCCAGATAGTCACATCCTATATACTATTGTGATAATCTTTGTATAAAATATGCCTTGTGAGGTATGATCTAAAAACTAATAACTTGCTGGTTAACAATATCATGATATGTAGCAATGTTATATGTAAAGTTGTGAATTGCCCCTGTATGACGGTATTAGAACACGTTCAAGATAAGATGGCCTTGCCTAGGTAAAGGTGTCAAACAATCTGCCCTATACAAAGCAATGTGGGTTTACCTCAGTTTACATGTAAACAGGACCACCAAGACAGCAGGGAGAAGAGATGGCAAGAAACAGAACTATTTGGATTTTAGTTAACGCCATTGGGGGAAAAATTGCACAGAGCTTCCTTCATCACCAGACTCCATGTCACCTTCCTCAGAGTTTGAATAAACTTTATTTTGAAGGGTAACCTTCAGAAGAATCAACCTCAAAGGTTCACTGGACTATAAAAAAAAGAGGCAAGGAACCCCAAGCTCTCTCTCACCTAAGACAACAAAGACTTCTGGAGTCAAACCTGACCGAGGTGGGGGTCAGGCAGCATCTTGCTGGAAGCCTGGTTAAGAAAAGCCATCTTGAACAAAGCCTGTACCTTGCTAGACTAAGTCTTAGACTTTTAGATGCATGTTTTCACTTTTATTTGTTTGTAACCATTTCTATCTCTTATACTTGATCTCATTTAAAATCCTATTTTCTTTTGTTAATCAACTTATTTTACTATTAATTTAAACCAACAGTGCTGCGTTTGAATTAAAGGGTTAGTTAACTCCAGTGGAAGTGGTAAAGCTGTACACTTTGTGTCTCTATAGGAACAAACAGACCTTGTTATAAGAGAGGGCTGGAAACTTCAGGGCATGTGGTTTGGGGAAATTCGGGACTGGGAATGTGCTGGGGTTACCTTGCTGTTGTAACCAAGGCTGGTGGAAGCCAGAGTGGAGCTGTAGGCAGACTGCTGAGGTCAGAGTTGCTGAACCATGGTTGGCTGCACAGCACACAAACACTCAGGGTGTGACCAGCATACTTGTGGCTGACTGAGCATCCCAGGCAGAGAGCACTGAGAGGGACTTAGGGTTATACAGGGTATGAGGGGACAACCCCTCAATGGTCTAGATTGAGCTCCAAAGTGTGACACCCACCACTAACAGTACCAAATGCAAACTAACTCCATTCTGCAAATGTAAATTATAGCATTTTCCAGTCTAGAAATTTTTGGCAAGAACAAGAAACATGTTCGCTTATATTAGGAGTTTGCAATTTTATTATTTGTCAGATAATCAGTTTGTCAAACTTGTTCTTCCTTACTTTTCTTTATTCCTCCCCACCTTTCCAATGGATTCCAATCCACTGAGTGCCTTTAACATGGTTTGTGTAAGCCATTTTGCAGTCTCTCATTTTGCTAAAGAATGTTTATTTGGAAATGTAGCTACTAAATGACACACCATGGTTTTTGGAAATAATGACAAGTGAATTGAAATAAATCTCCTGCATGGTAAACAAGGCTACTGAATATAAGAGAGACAACAGGCACCTCATCCCTGGCGTAACTTCATGGACATCAGTGAATAAGGCTCACTGAGTTTAGACAGAACAAAGACAAACTGGAAAGAATGAGATTTTCCAAATTAAGTGCTCCCACTTGAGGATGGATTATTTAATTTACAGATTTTATTTTTCTTTTCTATTTAATGTGCTTAGGTGGCATGGGAAGAGGCTTTATGTTATGTATGCTGTAATAAATCACAAGCGGTTTCATTTGATCAGTCTCTGTCTACTGAAAAAAAACAAAGCAAAACATACATTCCAATATAAACAGAAAAAGGAAAATTCTACAGATGGGCCAGATGAATTTTTCAGAGGAGAAATTACTGGGTCAGTGTGTCACTCTCATACAGAATATAGTTGAGAGCAATGAAGTTTGGATCTCTCTAAGATAGACAGCATGCTGATATTGATTAATTCTTTGTAATTGGATTATAAACTCTTAAAGGTGGGGGGCAGAATTTTCCTATGGGTATGTGTAAAGATATTGGAAAATATCACTTTATGATTAAATTTAGGTGGATGCTAGAAAAAAGAGAAACAGAACTCATTTCAACAATACCAACTGAAACCCCAAATACCACTTGACTAAACATGAAAGAGACCTAAAATTCATTACTTTTATAATTCTTCATAAACAAAGTATGAAATAATATTACTGGACTCCAGGATGCTTGTTAAAGATTGGATTTGTAACACATGGAAGAAGGCCTTCACATATAAGTTGCAGGTGTTTATGACCTTCTCAGAACAAAGGCCTATTGAGAACAATACTCTCTCTCACATACCCGACAGGGTTGTTAACTGCATCACGTCTGGAACATGCCATATATTGTTCTCTCATAATCCTTAAACTTTTAATGTTCATCTCTTAGAGCTTGTATATATTGTGGGAGATGTTATTACTGATCAACAGTAAAGAAGAGGTTGCAGCAGCTATTCTGGTGGCTGAAAGAGTTATCATGAGGAAACGGAAGCCTGATGTTCCTTCCTCCTGAAGGGACTGACTGGTTGAATTTTCCAGCACAACATTAATGGAAAAAGTGAACATCTAATGGAAACATTTGGAAAAAATATGTTAAATTTGGTTAAATATGAAAAAATGCATATTGCAGTAGTTCAGTGAATACTCCACTCACCCCTGCATAATTAGATTACTATTAATAATTTACTTACCTATCTGTCTAATCATATTAATTCATGTTGCCACAGAGAGTTTCATGTTTGCCTCTTTCTTGTTTTTAATTATTCTATTTATTAGTCCTTTTAACTCATTTCTACTGAGGCTCTATTAATAAGGAGCAGTGAAATAATTTATTTTGTCATGTACAATTCATTCTGAAATCATTTATCTTGGTGCGCCTATCTTGATTTGTAGTTAGTATAACTGAGTTCAAAAAAAGAATTAGATGAGTTCATGGAGGACAGGTCCATCAATGGCTATTAGCCAAGATGGTCAAGGATGCAATCCCATGCACCAGGTGTCCCTAAACCTCCAGCTGCCAGAAGCTGGGACTGGACAACAGGGGATGGATCACTCAAAATTTCCCTGTTCTGTTGATTCCCTCTGAAACATTTGGCACTAGCCACTATCTGAGACAGGATACTAGGCTAGAGGGACCACTGTATGGCCTGTATGGCCATTCTTATGTTATGTTCTTAGGTGCTTATACTGTTTTATGGAAACATGATACAGAAAAAAGTGAGTATTCTTTTCTTCATTTGCAACATTTGATACTGAAGGCTGTAAGACTGGTGCAGACAAAGACTCCAAGTATTTATAGGCAAGAAGTACAGTATTAAATTTACTATCCATACTACTTAAATCATGTACCTTTTTTCAACCGTGTTGCCTATTCATGCTAAAGTACATCATTCTATACAAGCTGTCCAAACTAATTGCCTGTAAAATATTTTAGCCAGTTTAAAGTTATCCAGAATGAAACTACGAGGACCCCAATACAGAAGGATCTGAACTGAAATCATTTAAATTCACTCATTAGATGAGCCTTCATCAATTGGGTTCAGCTTAGCATATAAAATTCTGCTTTAATAACCAAATGAACTGACAGCTTTCCATCAGCAATCAACATTCAAAAGACAAAAATTGTAACAGATTTTGTACACATGGCTAGGCTCTAGAGGAAACTATGTTTGCTTCATTTGGTTCCAAGTATGAAGTATACTACACATTCTATGTCGCAAATTGAAAAGCAACCTCCAATATTCACTTTTTGAGGTGAAGCTAATCCTAATTCTATGCATGTAAATACTATTAGCTTGTTAGAAGAGCAATACCTTATTGCAATGTCCCAGGACAATGTAGTCATTTCTGTATGTTAAAACAGATACATTAACACTTGGATATTAGATATGAAGGACCAAATTCATCCTTTCAGTAAATCCTTTTACCTCAAGTGAACTACATCAAGGATCAATTTGTCCCAGTACAAAACTACTGAAGAACTTAATATGGCAGCTAATGTGTTTCTGAAGGAAAAATATCATTCACTAATAGGCACAACCAGCTTACTCTGTACAGCTGCACAAGTTTTACAAGAGTTGTTTTACAAAAGTTGTTGTTCTTAAAAATATCCAAGTTCTCTGTCTTTTCATAATCCTTTTAAGGCTGACAGATTGTAGAACACTTTACCATCTGTGTACCCTCAGAAATCACTTAGGCAGCACAGAAATTCAGTCACCTCTGGGGTGGAACAAATCACAAATGCTTTACAGCACACAAGCAGAAAGGAAGTAAATGACTTATTGAAACTCCTGTGGGAATTTCAATAGACAGTAATTAATTGCTTGTTGTTTAATATTTATTTTGAAATAGCACCCCAAAGGTGTAATCAAGACTGAGGTTCTATTGTACAAGCACAATACCAATGTATGGGAAGGCACAGTTCTTACCCTAAGTTTACAATCTTATTGCAACTTGTCCAAGATACACGAACTAACAACCCTTAATTTTTCAGAAAAATTCCATGGGATCTTAAATGAAAAAGTGGTCTGGATCTCAACTGATCAGACCTTTAATCATGGCTTATAGTTGCACATTCTTCTGTAGCACAGTGAATGTGAACACCATTCTAAGACATGATTCAGATTGGATTGGAGCAGCGTGGGGTCTGGGGCAGTCATGTGTCAGGGGCCGCAGCAGCTGTGTGGTGGAGGTCCGGGTACCTGGCCCACCCCACAAATTCTAGGGGCTGAGGAAGCTACATGGCCGGGAGCAGCTGCGTGGCAGGAGTCAGGGGCAGTTGGCCCGCCCTCCGGGATCCAGGCTGGGAAGGCGGCCGGCCCTGCATGTTGGGGGTCCAGGGTGAGAGTCTGGGCTGCCACTTTCCTGCCATACGATCCCTGCGGCTCAGGTAACACATTGTGGTCTGCATATGCGTAATAAGTTGAGAACCACTGAGTTGGAGGAACATTGAATCCCTGACATTCTTTTGGCCCTGGCTACAGCAGGGAAATAAAGGCTTTTTAACTTGTTAGTTAAGTCAAATTAAGTAATTTGAGGTAAAATCCTGGTGAAGACCAAGCAGTTTGTAGCTTTACATTAGTTTCTCGGTAGGCATAATCTGATAACTTGTGTGAAAAATTATAACTGCTTTCTCTCCACTAGGATTTAATGTTGAGTTACGCCTGGTCTATGTTACAATGTTAGGCCTACATAAACTGCCTTGTGTTGACCCAGTTGTGCATGTGTCTAAACTTAAATTTGTCTCTCACCGAGATAAGTGCCCCATTATACCAACATAGTAATATCACAATATAGCAGGGACAGCTAGAGCACAGTACATAATGCATTACTGTGGCTCACTGTTAAAGAGCTCCTTCAAAGCCTCCCTGAGACAAATGCACACTGAGCTCTTCTAATAGCCCTTGTGTTTGGCTGCTCAAACTAAGCAGATAGCTGCTCCATCTCTGCCCTCCACCCCAGTAGCAAGTTCTACCCTTTTGCTTCACAGATATTATGCATGACACAGAAGGGCAGCTATAATCATTGGAATACTTTTCTCACTGAGAGCCAATCTTTTGAGTAAACAACGCCATCGTACTTTCAATTTACCAGAAGCAAATTAAATGGTCACTCTGCACCTACTGATCCAATAGCTGTATTCTTCCTTGTCACTACTGAGCTTCATGAGGATGATGATAGGATGGGTCCCCCAGGATCACTACTGGCATTTCAACATTGCCAATGGTAATCTCCTGGTCGGGGAAGACCGTCCCTGCTTGTAGCTTTCTAAAAAAGTCCTGTGTTCTTAAAGATGCGAGTGTCATGTACCTTCCCTGACCAGCCCACACTGATGTTGGCAAAGAGCTCCCGGTGATCCACCAATGCTTGCATAACCACAGAAAAAGTAGCTCTTTCTGTTGGTGTCTCTCTGTGGCAAAGTGCTCTGGGGCCAAAATAGGAATATTCTTTCCATCTGTTGTTCCACTGCAGTTCAGGAACCCCATTTTTGCAGAACCATTCACTATGTTCTTCACATTGCCAAAAGCCACAGTCCTACATAGCAGGAGGCAATTAATGGGCCTGTACACTTGCATGACAACAGCACCCGCAGTGGATTTTCCAACTCCAAACTGATTTTCCACTGACTGGTAGCAATCCAGCATTACAAGTTTCCACAATGCAATTGCCCCTCACTTCTCCACTGGCAGTGCTCCTCTCATTCTGATGCCCCTGCACTGGAGGGCTAGGGAGTGCTCAGCACACAGATCCAGGAATGTGACCTTTGCATCTGAAAGTTCTGCAGCCACAGCTTGTCAACCCAAGCCTGCATTATGATGCAATCCCACCAGTCAGTGCTCGTTTCCCAGGCCTAGAAATGGTGCTCCACCATCTGCAGCTGCTCTATGAATGCCACCAACAACCTTTAGCTGGTTCTCACTATGTCCCACGGCAATTTGTCCTCCAAGAAATCACCATGTTCTTCGCTGATTTGCTTATTCTTGCAGCTCTGCAAATACCACTGGATTCTGTGCTTGCAACACTCATGACAACAGTGCAGAGCTGTGCAGACTCCATGTTTCCGTCAAAAATGGTGGATGGCGAGGAGGGCCATGCAGGTTTGTGGGATTTTGAAAAAAGTGAATAAATTGTGGGATATAGATGACATTATAGGATGGAGACAACTGCACGCTGGGAAGTTGACCCCTTGCTCCTAGTCACCACTGTGCGACTCATTTTGGCCCCATCATGCATTGCCAAAACTTCCCATCTGGGAATACTGTGGCGGGTTGCACACTGGAATCTTCCCACAGTGCACTACACTATGCATCTATATAACCACTCTTGATGATTACATGCAGCGCGCTCACATGGAGCCACGTATGCATGCACGCAAGCGATATACTAACTGCGGTGGCTTAATGGCAATGTAACTCACAATGACCAAAGTTTGTAGTGTAGACATAACCATAGTTAGACAACTCAAGAACACACATTCTTTACCTAGTGAAGACCGCATGCCTGTAGCACCCAGATATGATCCTTTGAGATTTCTTAATGTCTTGCCTAGACTAGGGGCTTGTCTACACTTAAAACACTACAGAGGCACAGGATTTAAATGTGTACAGATCGGATTACCTTGCTTGACCTAATTAACACTTTCTAAAACTAAGACGCCCCATCATCTCAGGCATTGGCACCCTGACAGCAAGATTGTCTGGCTATGTACACTCTCTCCTCAGGCCCTACGCTACCAGCACTCCTAGCTATCTTTGAGACACCACTGACTTCCTGAGGAAACTACAGTCCATCGGTGATCTTCCAGAAAACACCATCCTGGCCACTGTGGATGTAGAAGCCCTCTACACCAACATTCCACACAAAGATGGACTACAAGCCGTCAGGAACAGTATCCCCAATAATGTCACGGCAAACCCGGTGGCTGAACTTTGTGACTTTGTCCTCACCCACAACTATTTCACATTTGGGGACAATGTATACCTTCAAATCAGCGGCACTGCTATGGGTACCTGCATGGCCCCACAGTATGCCAACATTTGTATAGCTGACTTAGAACAACGCTTCCTCTGCTCTCATCCCCTAACGCCCCTACTCTACTTATGCTACATTGATGACATCCTCATCACCTGGACCCCTGCAAAAGAAGCCCTTGAGGAATTCCACCATGATTTCAACAATTTCCATCCCACCATCAACCTCAGCCTGGATCAGTCCACACAAGAGATCCACTTCCTGGACACTACAGTAATAATAAGCGATGATCATAGAATCATAGAATATCAGGGTTGGAAGGGACCCCAGAAGGTCATCTAGTCCAACCCCCTGCTCAAAGCAGGACCAATTCCCAGTTAAATCATCCCAGCCAGGGCTTTGTCAAGCCTGACCTTAAAAACCTCTAAGGAAGGAGATTCTACCACCTCCCTAGGTAACTCATTCCAGTGTTTCACCACCCTCTTAGTGAAAAAGTTTTTCCTAATATCCAATCTAAACCTCCCCCACTGCAACTTGAGACCATTACTCCTCGTTCTGTCATCTGCTACCATTGAGAACAGTCTAGAGCCATCCTCTTTGGAACCCCCTTTCAGGTAGTTGAAAGCAGCTATCAAATCCCCCCTCATTCTTCTCTTCTGCAGGCTAAACAATCCCAGCTCCCTCAGCCTCTCCTCATAACTCATGTGTTCCAGTCCCCTAATCATTTTTGTTGCCCTTCGCTGGACTCTCTCCAATTTATCCACATCCTTCTTGAAATGTGGAGCCCAAAACTGGACACAGTACTCCAGATGAGGCCTCACCAATGTCGAATAGAGGGGAACGATCACGTCCCTCGATCTGCTCGCTATGCCCCTACTTATACATCCCAAAAAGCCATTGGCCTTCTTGGCAACAAGGGCACACTGCTGACTCATCACATAAACACCACCCTATACCGGAAAACTACTGACCACTATACTTACCTACATGCCTCCAGCTTTCATCCAGACCACATCACATGATCTATTGTCTACAGCCAAGCTCTAAGATACAACCGCATTTGCTCCAATCCCTCAGACAGAGAAAAACACCCACAAGATCTCTATCAAGCATTCTTAAAACTACAATACCCACCTGCGGAAGTGAAGAAACAGATTGACAGAGCCAGAAGAATACCCAGAAGACACCTACTACAGGACAGGCCCAACAAAGAAAATAACAGAACACCACTAGCCATCACCTTCAGCCCCCTGAAGCAAATACTCCCCAGCAACCACACACCACAAACACTAACCCTGGAACCTATCCTTGCAACAAAGCCCCTTGCCAACTGGGTCCACATATCTATTCAAGGGACACCATCATAGGACCTAATCACATCAGCCACATCATAAGAGGCTCGTTCACCTGCACATCTACCAATGTGATATATGCCATCATGTGCCAGCAATGCCCCTCTGCCATGTACATTGGCCAAATTGGACAGTCTCTACGCAAAAGAATAAATGGACACAAATCAGATGTCAAGAATTATAACATTCAAAAACCAGTCGGAGAACACTTCAACCTCCCTGGTCACTCAATTTCAGACCTAAAAGTCGCAATTCTCCAACAAAAAACTTCAAAAATAGACTCCAACAAGAAACTGCAGAACTGGAATTAATCTGCAAACTGGACACCATTAAATTAGGCTTGAATAAAGACTGGGAGTGAATGAGTCATTACACAAAGTAAAGACTATTTCCCCATGCTAATTTTTCCCCTACTGTTACTCACACCTTCTTGTCAACTGTTTGAAATGGGCCATCCTGATCATCACTTCAAAAGTTTTTTTTCTCCTGCTGACAATAGTCCACCTTAATTGATTAGTCTCATTACAGTTGGTAAGGCAACACCCATTTTTTCATGTTATCTGTGTATATATATATCTTCCTACTGTATTTTCCACTCCATGCATCCGATGAAGTGGATTTTAGCCCACGAAAGCTTATGCCCAAATAAATTTGTTAGTCTCTAAGGTGCCACACGTACTCCTCGTTTTTTTTTTCTAAAACTAGTTAAGGCAAAGCAATTGCACTTTAGCATGCATTAAACTGATCCACTTAAAGCCTAAAGTACAATTGCTTTGTCTTGACTAGAGTTTTCAAAGGTGTTGATCTAACTTCATAGCTTTAAATCCTAGGCTACAGAACACCTAAATACTGATCAGACTCAACCCCACTTAGCTTTTTATATTAAATAAATATTAAATGAATCCTAAACAGATTTAAATTAGTAGAAAAATCTGCAATTATTCATGGTCAATTCTAAAAGTACTAAAATGACATCTTTAGAATCCAACACTGTCTCAGTTTTTTCACCATAAGATTGTGAGCTTGTCAAGGATTTACCTTCCTATACATGCAGACCTGGTTAATGCTACCATAACACACACAATAATAATAATAATCTTGACTACGTTAAGCAAAAGTATCAATATGTTTTTTAAAAAAATCAATGTATTATATTTAGGATAAGTTATGAGTTCTTTCTAAATGGGTAGGGCTCTTAAGTTCACAATGCTAAACTATTTTCTCATTTAAGTTTTCTTACTGAAAGACAGAAAATGAACCATCACCTTGATCAGTAGCTTTGACTGAGCTATTAAAATAACTCTAGAGAAAGAGCTTTGAGGCTACAGCTTTTTCACTGACAGCATATTTTAACAGCATGGCTTCTAAAGAGGTTGAACACTTCAAGTGGAGAGTGTCAATCTCAGCTTTTTTTTTTTTTCTTGCACACTATTAAAATAAGGGGCCGAAAGATTAGGATGCTAATTTCACTTCTTGTGGGATATTTAATTCTGTTATTCTTATTTCCTCACACCAAGATAGCGCTTTATAGAAAGATCTTCCTTCTTTTGTTTCACCACTTGAAATGTCTTCATGAGTACAAGTACGCAGCGTGATCAGGAATCATACCATATTAAGAGACCTTTTCAAAAGAATCTAAAAAACATTAAAAGTCTAAAATGTAGTTTACTTTGAAATAAGTCCTTTAAAGAAGAGTTAAAGGGAAAAAATAATAGTTTCTACATGTCAGAGTATCATGTTTTTGGGAGTGCTGTTTGTTAAGACAAAACTGAGGTTCTGAACATATTAGTCTTTAATTTAAAAATACCAGGGTAATTCAGAAGAGTAGAGCTGTAAACCCTACCGTGTGCTCATCAAATTCTTACTCCTGTAATAAATTCTGCCTAACTCCCCTCACATTTCTTACTTAATATAGTAGTTTTCACTGCATCCTAAAGATACTGTATAGCTTTACTCTCCACTACTGGACAGTTGCCATGTTTCAACCACAGTGGCATATGCAGCCATCAGTTTATATTTCAGTACATTCATAGACTAAGATTCTAAGGCCCGAAGGGAATACTGTGATCATCTAATCAAACCTCTTGTATAGCACAAGCCATAGAACTTCCCCAAAATAAATCTTAGAGCACAGCTTTTAGAAAAACATACAATCATAATTTAAAAATGGTCAGCGATGATGAATCCACCACAACCATTGGTAAATTGTTCCAATGATTAGTTACTCTCACCTGTTAAAAATGTATGCCTTGTTTCCAGTCTGAATTTGTCAAGCTTCAACTTCCAGCCATTGGATCATGTCATACCTTTCACTGCTAGATTGAAGAGCCCATTATTAAATATTTGTTCCCCATGGAGGTACTTTCAGGCTGCAAACCTGGATTTGTGCTGGAAATGGCCCACCTTGATTATCATGCACATTGTAGGGAGAGTGGTCACTTTGGATAAGCTATTACCAGCAGGAGAGTGAGTTTTCGTGTGTGTGTTTGGGGGGGGGGGGGTGAGAAAACCTGGATTTGTGCTGGAAATGGCCCACCTTGATTTTCATACACATTGTAAGGAGAGTGATCACTTTAGATAAGCTATTACCAGCAGGAGAGTGGGGTGGGAGGAGGTATTGTTTCATGGTCTCTGTGTATATAATGTCTTCTGCAGTTTCCACAGTATGCATCCGATGAAGTGAGCTGTAGCTCACGAAAGCTTATGCTCAAATAAATTGGTTAGTCTCTAAGGTGCCACAAGTACTCCTTTTCTTTTTAATAAATATGCAACACTCTTCTAATAGCCTTTGTTCTTCTTGTGGTCGGAAAAGCATCAGATAACTTTTAAATGTCATCTTAACTCTTTCCTTTTAGTCACTCATTTTCTGAGATATTTCTTCAATTTTATTAGAGTTTGATAGGAAATGAAATTCTGTTTTCAAGAACTCCAAACAGTCCTATATTTTTATATAAAAGTTTTCAGTTTTCAAAACAGCCTTTTAAAGTTAAATAATTCTTAAAAACAGTCTTTAGTTTAGTTATTAAAGAAGTTGTTGATACTACATGACCACTTTTGGAAAGACAATTCTCTCCTTGTATTCCTGAGTTGGATAAGCTTGTTGCTTGAGCACTGCCAGAAATTAATTAATTCCCAACTAATATAAATATTCTGTATCAAATGGCTTCTTACATTCGTAAGAAGTTTAGCAAGGTCATTAGACTTTATGCCGGTACACAGAGCATTTTACCATTTACATAGCAACAATATTAGGAGCTTTACATTTAGCTAACATATTTGAAAGTATGTATTTCATAAAGGTATTTGCAATTTCACCAATTAATAAACAAACAAAAGGTTTAAACCATTTGCAACTACAAGTTTTTCCTAGAGACTTTGAAAGCTATTATAAAACTCACTGAAGTAGAAATTTTTGTATGAGTTTACTTATAAGTTTTTCTTGGGAAGATGAAAAAGTTCACTTTACATCTAGATTGATTGTTTTGATAACACAACTTTTCACAATCAGGTTTTCTCCTAAAACATGAATGTTTTATATGGTTTGTTTCCTTGAGATAAGGATTACATTTGTATTAAACTGGTATCTTATACAAAGGAATATGTTCTGGTCTAGATAAGACATTCATAGGAATACTAAACATGGTTTTATAGCTAAGAAAGGCTCTTTTCCTGACATTTAGCTTGTCTTTGGGGACAGAAAGCAGAAGCCTCCTGCAATTTCTTTTACCAGTCATAACGTTTTATAATATAACTAAAGCTTACACAGAAATTGTTATATTTTCAAACAACCTGGCTATAAGACTATCATAGCAACACGCACCGACTCCGTGAGTGCTTCAGGGTTGGAACACACATGGAAAAGAAATGGTGGGTGCTGATCACCCACCGGCAACCCCCCCATGAGCATCTCCCCCTCCCTCCCACCGCAGGTCAGCAGTTCCACGGCATGCAGGAGGCGCAGTGGGGAAAGATGGAGAAGCCAGGGCGGGGCGTGCTCAGAGGGTAGTGAAATGGGATGGGAAGAGGCAGGGCAGGGACAGAGTGGGGGTGGGAAGAGACAGGGTGGGGTGGGACCTTGGGTGAAGGGGTGGAGTAGGGGCAGAGCCGGGGGAGAACCCCTCGGCACATTAGATAGTCGGCACCTATGCTTGTAGCTATGTCTTAATATTCAATAATGCGCAAACAAGTTTTTAACAATCTAATATAACTGGTAGTATCTAGTTTTACTAGTATCTTTGCAGCAGCATTGAGGTCTCTCTGCTACACTGTCAAAAATCCCATTGTAATGAATTGATCAATCCACTTTGGTGAAAGTGGGGGAGATTATAGATTTTTGATTATAGTGTTGTTTTAGTTGCGCTGGTCTGAGGATAATGAGAGACACAAGGTGGGTGAGACTATATTTTTTGGACCAACATCTGTTGGCGGAAGGGACCAGCTTTTGAGCCTCACAGAGCTGTTCTTCAGGTCTGGAAAAGGAAACCAGAGTTTCCAAGTTAAATACAAGGAGGGACAGATGTTGTATAAGACCACTTAAAATGAGGTGGGCAATTAACACCTCTGTAGTCGTAGGACAATAGAGGGTTAGTAGGCGGTAGGTTGCATTACACATTGTGGTAATAGACAATAAAACCAGTATATCTGTTAAATCCATGGTTTTTAGTGTCCAGCAGAGTTATGAATTTACGTTCCCAGGCTTGTCTTCTGAAGATGTTGTGCAGGGTTCCTTAGAGGATGAGGGATTGAGCAGTCTAGTCAGACATGGGGCAATTGCTATGTGAAAAGTTTTTGCCCAAGTATTCACACGTTCTGTGATGCTCGAAAGTTTTTTCCTTCCCCTGATAGACATTAGTCCAATAAAAGATATTACCTCACCCACCTTGTCTCTTTAAAGATTATGCAGGCAGTCACAATTTTTGGTTTTAACTTTTTATCTTGAATGACCAGACTTTATAAAATGATGACTGAATCAGCTATAATTCTGTCAAATACAGCTTGCTGGGAAAGCAATCAAGGTTACATCAATCACTTGAACAAGAAAGCTGCTGTCACTACTATGCATCAGTGTACTTAATTACATTGTAAAACCATATTCACTAATCAGATAATTTTAATTCAATTATGAGACAATTATTATTACCGAGCTTTTCTGTGACGTCTACGCAGCCTAGAAGAATTTATGGTAATACCAGAAGAGTTTGGGTGTGAAAATAAACAGCTGCTCTCCAAGATGAAATATAGTATTTGTGCAAAATTAAAATGCATTCCCAGCCCTGTAGATTTTAAAATACACTTTGATATGTTTTAAAACAAAAGTACTTCTGTAAAATTGGCATCTTAATTTCATACAGATTCAGGAATGAACGTTCCTCTTTGAAAGATGCATTTAAATGTCTCAGCAAAAATAGAGATAAAGAAATAAATAAAATTAAACAGCATACATTCATTAGCCTTAAAGACAGAACCCTCAGAGGCATTCCTCAAGAGTATCAGATATCAAGTATTAGATGCATCAAGAATATAAAATCTACTCTTACCTATGTCAGAGCCTTATAATTTATTTCGGAGCCTTATAAACCTCTTCCTAAGCCTTTACTATTCATGAGATAGTCCACACACATCTAAGTAGTACATTTACTTCAGTGGAATGACTCACCTGAATTTGCAGATTATGAAGTAAGAAGTGACCATTGTGATCATCTAGTCTGACCTTTATAACACAGGCCATAGAATTGCACTGAATTAATTGCTGTGTGAACTAGTGAATATTTTAGAAAAAACATCTGACTTAAAAATTTCTAGTGATGGAGAGAGAATCCACCACGCCTTTTGCTAAATTGTTCCAATGATTAATTAACCTAATTTTTAAAATGTGCACCTTATTTCTAATCTAAATTTGTCTGGCTTCACTGTCTAGCCATTGGTGTGAAGGATCTCATGTCTTGAACCTGGGTCCCCAGGAAATCTTCAGACCACAGCCACAGCCTGACAGCATGCTAGGAAAAGCAGGGAATGTGGGCTGGTGGAGCATAGCTCAGTGACACTATCCTCAAAGCTCCTGATTGGAGACGATGTCTGGCTTCTCCAGTTGTCTCAGACTTGCTATTTCTAAGCCAGGAGGCAGAATAGGAAGTTTTCTAAGCAACTGGGTGAATCCTTGGCTGGCTACTACATTGGACTCTACCTTCTTGCCAGACTTCTGAGCCCTGCCTTCTTCCTAATTCCTGACACCCTGTGATGTCCCTGGCTCTGGCCTTACTGCCTTTTTCCAGATCCCTGCTTCTACACCTCACCCTCTGGCTCCAAAACCTTGCCTTGATTCCTGACTCTGGCACCAACCCTTGGATCCCATTCCTGGCTCCTGAATCCTGCTCCAACCACTAGTCATGACCACCGCTGCTCTGACCATTAGGTCTAACCACCTATGTCCTAGTCCAGGACAGTTTGCTCAGATCAACACCCCCTCCTAATGGCCCAGCCAGGCATGGACCTAGTCAAGATCCCCCTACCCTGAGACATGCCAGCACTCCATCAGTGGGTTATCCACCTCCAGACAGACAACCAAGCCATGCAGGTGTGGATTGCACAGCTGATCACCAAGAATCAGGCACTACATGAAGAAGTCCATCAACTCTGTGCAGAGAAAAATGCCACATCACCCTCCCCCCCCCCCCCCCCGCCCATGAGCCAGGACCTATCATCACCTTCCCGGAGCGCTTTATTGGGCAGTGATGAGCAGGAAGCCATAAGAGAGATAAAAGAGTTGCAAGAGGAGGTGGCTCGTCTGCATAGCATCTGGGAGCAAGAGAACTTTAGCGACAGGATGCATATGGAGAATCTGGAATGGAGGATGCTAGCTGACTACAACAGCACCAGATGAAGAAGGAGAACTGGATGAGCAAGCATTTCCAATAGGTTATTAATAGAAAGCACAAAGCCTGCAAGGAATGGAAGATGGAAAGCATCAGCAAGGAAAACTACCTCTTGGGGGTTGAAGTGTAGGGAAAAATGAGAACTGACAAAAGCCAAGCAGAGTTGGACCTTGAAAAGAACATTAAAACCAATAGTAAAAGGTTCTATAGCACTAAAAAGAAAACAAGGAAAGAAGTGGGACCGCTAAGCACTGAGGATGGGCTGGAGATTAATGATAATCTAGACACGGTCAACATCTAAATGAATACATTACCTCATTTTTCAGTAAAGGTAATGAGAAGGGGGTAGTGGCAGGGTGGCTAACGGAAATGAGGACATGGAAGTGGAAATTACCACATCTGAGGTGGACGGCAAACTCAAACAGATTGGATGGCCCAGATAATCTCCATTCAGGAATATTAAATCAACTGGCACATGAAATAATAAGGCCAACAGCAAAGATTTTTAATGAATACATAAATTTTGGGGTTGTACCATATGACTGGAGAATTGCTAATACAATACCTATTTTTAAGAAAGTGAAAAAAGTTATCTGGGAAATTACAGGCCCATTAGTTTGATCTCAATTGTATGCAAGGTCCTGGAACAAATTTTGAAAGAGAAAGAAGTTATGGACATAGAAGGAAAGTGGTAACTGGGAGAAAACTGAACATGGTTTTACAAAGGGTAGATGGTGCCAGACAAACCTGATGTCTTTCTTTGAGAAGATAACTGATATTTTAGACAGAGAATGTAGTAGATCTAATCTAGCTGGATTTCAGTAAGGTATTTGATACAGTTACACATGGGAAATTATTAGTTAAATTGGAGAAGATTGTGATTAATATGAGAACTGAAAGGTGGACAAGGAACTGGTTAAAGGAGAGACTACGCGTCATACAGGTGAACTGTCAGGTGGAGGGAAGTTATAGTGCAGTTCCTCAGGGATCGGTCTTGGGACCAATCTTATTTAGCACTGTCATTCATGACCTTGGCACAAAAAATGGGAGTGTGCTTATAAAATTTGCGGATGACAAAGTATTGCCAATATGGAGGACAACCGGATTATCATACAAGAAGATCTGGATGGTCTTGTAAATTGTCTTGGAGTAACAGAAATGGGATGAAATGTAATAGCGCAAGGTCATACACTCAGGGACTAAAAAACAATTTTTGCTATAAGATGGAGACATATCAGGTGGAAGAGACAGAGGAGGAGAGAGACCTGGATGTACTGGTTGATCACAGAATGACTATGAGCCGCCAGAGTGATGTGGCCATGAAAAAGGCTAATGCAATACTGGCTGTATCAGGTGAGGTATTTCCAGTAGAGATAGGGAGGTGTTGCTGTCATTATACAAGGGACTGGTGAGACCCCATCTGGAATACTGTGTGCTATTCTGGTATCACATATTTAAGAAAGATTAACTGGAACAGGTGCAAACAAGGGCTACTAGGATGATCAGAGGAACAGAAATCCTGCCTTACAAGAGGAGAGTCAAGGAACTTGGCCTGTTTAGTCTTACTAAATGAAGGCTGAGGGGAGATATGATTGCTCTCTCTAAATACATCAGAGGGATAACTTAAATAACTCCTCTCCCTTCCTAGTGTTTAAGTGCCAGTGTTGACACAAGAACAAATGGAAGTAAACTGGTTGTCAACAAGTTTAGGCTTTAAATTAGATGAAAGTTTCTAACCATCAGAGGAGTGAAGTTCTGGAACGACCTTCTGAGGGGAGAAGTGGAGGCAAAAAACCTAAGTTGTTTCAAGACTGAGCTTGATGTGTTTATGGATAGGGTACTATGATGAGATTGCCTACAATGGCATGCAGCCCACCTGCAACTGCTAGTAGGAAAAATCCCCAACAGCTAGAGATGGAGCACTAGAATGGGGAGTGCTCTGAGTTACTACAGAGAACCCTTTCCCAGCTGTCTGGCTGGTGGGGCTTGCTGACATGCTCAGGATCAACTAAAAAGAAAAGGAGGACTTGTGGCACCTTAGAGACTAACCAATTTATTAGAGCATAAGCTTTCGTGAGCTACAGCTCACTTCCTCAGATGCATATCGTGGAAACTGCAGCAGGCTTTATATATACACAGAGAATATGAAACAATACCTATTCCCACCCCACTGTCCTGCTGGTAATAGCTTATCTAAAGTGATTTCCAGCACAAATCCAGGTTTTCTCACCCTCCACCCCCCCACACAAATTGGAAATCACTTTAGATAAGCTATTACCAGCAGGACAGTGGGGTGGGAATAGGTATTGTTTCATATTCTCTGTGTATATATAAAGCCTGCTGCAGTTTCCACGATATGCATCTGAGGAAGTGAGCTGTAGCTCACGAAAGCTTATGCTCTAATAAATTGGTTAGTCTCTAAGGTGCCACAAGTCCTCCTTTTCTTTTTGCGAATACAGACTAACACGGCTGTTACTCTAAAAGGATCAACTAGTTCCCATTTGGGTTCGGGAAGGAATTTTCCCTCAGGTCAGATTGGCAGAGCGCCAGAGGGCATTTTGCCTTTCTCTGCAGCATAGGGCACGGGTCACTTGCTGATTTAAACTAGAGTAAAATGGCGGATTTTCTAAAACCTGAAGACTTTAAACCACGATTTGAGGATTCCAGTAACTCAGCCAGAGGTTATGGGTCTATTACAGGAGGGGATGGGTGACGTTATGTGGCCTGCGATGTGATTTGTAAGCATGTAGAGGATGATAGGGCTATAACGAAGAGCCATCTTGGATTTGTCAAGAACAAATCACGTCAAACCAACTTTATTTCCTTCTTTTATAGGGTTACTGGCCAGATGGATGGGGGAAGCAAGTAGATATGATATATCTTGATTTTGGTATGGCTTTTAACACAGTCCCACATGATATTCTCATAAGCAAACTAAGAAAATGTGGTTTAGATTAAATTTCTAAAAGGTGGGTGCGCAGCTCCATGAAAGACTGTACTCAAGGAGAGGTTATCAATGTTTTGTTGTCATACTGGGAGGCTGTATCCAGTGGAGTCCTGCGTCCAGTACTATTTAATATTTTCATTAATGACCTGGATAGTGGAATGGAGAGTGTGTGTATAAAAACTGCAGCTCACAACAAGCTGGGAGGAGTTGCACACACTTTGGAGGACAGGATTAGACTTCAAAATGGCCTTGAAAAATTGGAGATCTGGTCTGAATTCAACAAGATGACATTCAATAAAGACAAGTGCAAAATACTTTACGAATGAAGGAAAAAATAAAATGCACAACTACAAAATGGGGAATAACTGGTTAGGTGGTACTGCTGCTGAAAAGGATCTGGTGGTTATAGTGGATCACAAACTGAACATTAGTCAGCGATGTGATGCAGCTGTGAAAAGGAATAATATAATTCGGGGTTGTATTAACAGGAGTGTCGTACGTAAGACACAGGAGGTAACTGTCCTGCTCTGCTTGGCACTGATGAGGCCTTACCTATGAGGAAAGGTTAAAAAACTGAGAATATTTAGTCTTAAGAAAAGAAGACTGAAGGGGGACCTGATAGCAGTCTTCAAATATGTTAAGGACTGTTATAAAGAGTAGTTAAGCTTTGGGACAGGCTTCCAAGGGAGGCTGTAGAAATCCAATCATTGGAGGTTTTTAAGAACAGGCTGGACAAACGTCAGTCAGAGATAGTCTAGGTTTTTGATACTGCCACAGTACAGAGGGTGGAACTGGATGACTTCTCGAGGTCCCTTCCGTCCTTACATTTCATTTCATCTCAATCATTTCTATGATTCTATCAACTGGGCACCGCACGACATCCACAATAGGCTAACCTATATGAAAGGGTGCAAATAGTTCTTCCTGGACCTCCACGAAATACAGCCCTGGAAGTATGCCATGAATCTCTCAAGGCAGGACATTCTGGCTGATACAACACAGAACGCCTATGTCATAAACATACAGCTAAGGGTAGCATAAAATCCCTCCTTTACCTGAAAGGGGTTAAGAAGCTCAAATAACCTGGTTGGCACCTGACCAAAAGGACCAATAAGGGAAGAAGATCCTTTCAAATCTGTGGGGGGAGGTTTTGTTTGCTTTCTCTTTGTTGTTCTCTCTCAGACAGAGAGGGACCAGGGCAGGAAAAAAACATCTCCTAAAACCCTACCTAAAATAAGCATCTAAGATTACAAAAATTGCAAGTAATAGTAAGGAAATGCATTAGATTATCTTTTGTTTTAGCTTGTGAATTTTCCCTATGCTAAAAGGGAGGTTTATGCCTGCTTTTTGAAACTTTGAAGTTGAGCCTAGAGGGGAATCCTCGGTATTTTAAATCTTATTACCCCGTAAAATTATCTTCCATCCTGATTTTACAGAGGTGCTTCTTTTACTTTTTTATTTACAATGAAGTTCTTCTTTTAAGAACCTGATTGGTTTTTAGTGTCCTAAAAACCCAAGGGTCTGGTCTGTGCTCACTTGGTTAACCTATTGGTTGGTATATTATTCTCAAGCCTCCCCAGGAAAGGGGGTGAAGGTGCTTGGGGGGATATTTTGGGGAAATAGGAACTCCAAGTGGTCCTTTTCCTGAATCTTGGTCTAAATCACTTGGTGATGGCAGCAATACGGTCCAAGGACAAGGACAAGGATATGTGCCTTGGGGAAGTTTTTAACCTAAGCTGGTAGGAATAAACTTAGGGGGTCTTTCATGAGGGTCCCCCACATCTGTACCAAAGAGTTCAGAGTGGGGAGGGAACCCTGACAGTCTAATTTCTCATCTTTTTTTTTTTGCTGGTCTCCTATGCAAGCCATAGTATAGGCCTATGTCACCTATTGTAACTTGTGCGCCTGCTCCAAAGCATCACATGAAAAACTCCTTGGCCTCCTGCAACCTCTCGAGATGCCATTTAACCCCTGGGCAGTCATCACCCTACATTTCATAGCAGAATTACCTGAGTCCAACAGGCTCATGACCATCCTGACTGTGGTGGATCACGGCATCAAAATGGCATACTTCAGTTCCTGCACTACTCTGCCTTCCGACCAGGAAACAGCCTGGCTCTGGGTAGATCAAGCCATCCACCTCTACAGCCTCTCAGAGTGTATCATCTCTGATCACAGTGCACAATTTATCTCCTGGTTGCGGCACGAAGTCCTCCAGATGTTGGGCATTTGCTCCTGTCTCTCATCTGACTACCAACGCCAGTCAAATGGTCAAGCATAGAGAACAAAGCAAATTCTGGAACAGTATTTACAGTGCTATATGAATTACCACAGGGATGACTAGTGCTTGCTACTCACCCAAACGCAGTTTGTGTACAATAATGCAGTACATGCCTCTACCAGACAGAGCTTCCTTCCCTCCTTTCCCCCTAAACTATAGGTTCTTCCCTTGATTTTATCCAGAACCATCCATGTCCTTAACCAATGCAGACCCTCAGACTGGGTGCAACAGAGCCATCAGACACAAAATTACCTGAAAACTCACCTAGATGATGCCAAGAAAAGCTACAAGCAGTATGTGGATCACGGACAATAAGAAGCACTCACTTTTTCTGTAGGTCAGATGGTGTGGCTTTTGACCAAACATCTGCAGACAAACAAGCCACCTTGTAAACTGGATTACCAGTTCCTGTGCCCCTACTGAATTTGCTGACAAATCAACCTGGTTACCTTAGAACTCTTCCTGCCTGAACCCATCCGGTGTCTCATATGTCTTCTAAAGCTCCATACATAAAACCCGTCTCCTTACCACTCTCAGCTGCCCTCCCCCACCAATATGTATTCAAGGATATGATGAATAAATATGTTGTCCATGAGATCCTTGATGCCAGAATGGAAACAGGATAAACTATGGTATTTGACTGACTGGGAGGGTTACGGTACCAAAGAATGCTCCTGGGAGCCACAGAAAATGTTGACCCACCTAACCTAGTAAAAGCCTTCCATGAGAACCATCCTGAAAAATTCAGCCTACTGATGCCTGGTGAGTGCTCTAAGGGAGGAGGGGGGGTGATGGGAGGTTTTGAATTGTGGGTTTTGAACCTGGGTCCGTGGATCCCCAGCTGTCCTTAGACCATAGCTACTACCTGACAGATTGCTGTGACCAGCAGAGAGTGCGGGCTGGTGGACCCGAGGCTCACCAGAGGAACTGCCCATGAAGCTCCTGATTGGAGGAGATGTCCAATCTACCCAATTGGCTCAGACTCACTAATTAAGCCCAGAGACAGCACAGGAAATTGTTTGAGCAACTAGCTGAATCCTTGGCTGGCTGATAAATTGGACCCTGGCTTCTTGCTTGACTCCTGAGCCCTGCCTTGTTCCTGATTCTTGCTTCTCCGTCCTGTTCTCCTGCCTTCTGGATACAGTATTTTAGTAGTGATCACACAGGGTTGTAGAACTAGCTATCATTTAACAGATGGAGGCAAAAAGACATTTGGTCAAGACAACTTCCAAAGAACTGCACTGCAGACACTGGCAGAATACCAGATGAAAGGTTACCGCCAATCATCCTCTCTCCCCTCCTTCAAATGTCTCCTTGAAACTCCCTTGTGTTGTCTCGTCCTCCACTGCTGAATTCTCAAGATTATCTATATTAGTTTCTGTGATGCATCTCTAGACCTTTGTGCTGTAACTCTCCAAATGCAACTAAACTCCTCAGGACAAGGACTTGGACGTGTGTCATAAATATGTGCAAAAATTTCTACCACAACTCAGAGAAATGAAACTGGTTTGTAGACAGCTGTTAATAATTTCATTTGGAAAACTGAGGGGAGTGTACTATATCCGTTATCTGAATGCCATTTGTATACGTAACAGACTGTTTAAATTTCATAGTCTACAGCAGTGGTGGGCAACCTGCAGTCCGTGGACTGCATGCGGCCCATCAAGGTAATCTGATTGTGGGCCGCGAGACATTTTGCTGATGTTGACCGTCTGCAGGCACGGCCCCCAGCAGCTCCCAGTGGCCGCGGTTCGCCGTTCCCGGCCACTGGGAGCTGTGGGCTGCAGGAAGCATTTCTCAGTTTCCTCAAGTTCCCAAATATCCTACTTTTTAAAGAAGGTTCAGATGAAAGTTCATTGCTGCTACTCATCTGAAAATGACCCTTCTGGCCTTTAAAAATAAAATAAAATAAAAAATTCTTACCTTATTCTAAAGACTCTACCTAGAAAATGAGTATTATCCAGTGTGGAATGGTGGAATGGTTTGTATTTTTGAAGCTTTTATAAAAGAATAGCAATGGGCTATCAAGGACACTCCAAAAGGCCAGGTCAGCTCTGACTAAGTATGCAGATGAGGCAAAAAGATATGCCCATTTCACCAGGAGCCAAATCTATTGTAAAAGAATTCAGGGGTCCAGCATGAGAGCAGACTCTAGAAATTCAGTGAATTGAGAATTGAAAAAACCAAGTGGTAAGAAAAAGGAGACTGAACAAAATTGAAATCTTATTATGAATAAAATTTTGGACCCAAAAGAGACTTTGAAATTTAATTTCTGAGAAGTACTTCAATAACATCAGTGCACTATTTCTAGAGTATGTAAGCTCTGAACACGTGTTTACATTCCAACACTACAGTATTGTGGTAAGGAAAAAATTGTTTTATCTTGTTATGTTCTCTAGCAGCACATAATGCTTTGATTGGTCAAATCAATCCAGATACTTTGTCAAATTAGTGACCACCACTCAAAAGTTTTTATACCAAGCTAAACATTTATTTTACCACTTTGATTCAAGAAAGTTTTACTTTGCTTTTTCAAAAGTTCAGTTTTAAAAAAGATTATTTATAATATTCATCATTGAACCGCTAAACTTCAGAATAGCCATGGGGATAATATAATAGAGAGAAAGCACGGTCAACTGATTAGACAACTAGTCTGGGATTTGGGAGACCTGTGTTCAATTCTCTGCTCCACCACTGACTTCTCATGTGATCATGGGCAAATCACTCAGTCTCTCTGTGCCTCAGACCCAATCTGTAAAACAGAGATAACAGTGTGGCAGATACTGCCTGGGGTTGCAATATCTTTGGGAACCATTAAATTTATGAACAGTCCATGTATGACTGTGTTCTACTCTATGAGAAATGTACATCACAGCTCTTCCAGGAACTAGAAACAAGGGGTGGGTAATTGCCTTGGGAATGTAAACTCCTCCAGAGAAGCACCGCTCGTTGGGGTGGTGTGCATATGCTGGTTCAAACTGGGTTTTCCAGAGACCAAGAAATGACTCCTGGTATCTTTCGTGTGCGTGTAAATCTGTTTATTGTATTTTATATGTTTTCGCCATCTGAATAAATGTGGTCGCTTAGAAAGAGCTGTGTTGAGTACTGGTGAATCACTCCCGTCATAGCCCTCGGAGAGAAAGCAATTCATCTTGCCTTAGGCAGACTGGCTTGCTGCAAATATCACAGTGTATGGCAGGAGAGTCATACATAGTGTACGACCTCCTGCAAAACACAGGCCATACAATTTCACCAAGTAATTCCTGCATCAAGTCCATAACTTCTAGTTGAGCTGGATTACAGTCTTACAGCAAGTAAGAATCATTGGTACTTAATATTAATTTATCATCTGACTTGCTATACACAGACCCTGTTTTGCTATGTACCTTCTATTGAGTCATACAATGCTATGAAACCAGTAGTTTGAAATATTTTTATGCTAGCTGCTATTGTGAATGATGTAACTGACACATTAAAAATAAATACTGATACATATTCTGGCTGCATTAATCTTTTACATTCTCTTTTGCATTTATACCAAGAAAACTTTTTAAAGTTTCATTCACTCAGAGTGACTGACAGTCAAATGCAATCAGTAATTTGTTAAAATATAAACAATTTTAATTGAAGATGGTTTTTGAAAGGAGATGCTTAATACATTACACTAGGAATTGTCTTTCAAATATGTATCAGGAAAAATACAATACAGCACATTTTCTTGAGCACCTGGGAAACTATATTTCTCATGCATTTGTAATAATCAATTATACAAATTGACAGAGCCAGAAAAGTACCCAGAAGTCACCTACAACAGGACAGGCCCAACAAAGAAAATAACAAAAAGTCACTAGCCATCACCTTCAGCCCCCAACTAAAACCTCTCCAACGCATCATCAAGGATCTACAACCTATCCTGAAGGACGACCCATCACTCTCACAGATCTTGGGAGACACGCCAGTCCTTGCTTACAGACAGCCCCCCAACCTGAAGCAAATACTCACCAGCAACCACACACCACACAACAGAACCACTAACCCAGGAACCTACCCTTGCAACAAAGCCCGTTGCCAACTGTGTCCACGTATCTATTCAGGGGACACCATCATAGGGCCTAATCACATCAGCCACGCTATCAGAGGATCCTTCACCTGCACATCTACCAATGTGATATATGCCATCATGTGCCAGCAATGCCCCTCTGCCATGTACATTGGTCAAACTGGACAGTCTCTACGTAAAAGAATAAATGGACACAAATCAGACATCAAGAATTATAACATTCAAAAACCAGTCGGAGAACACTTCAATCTCTTTGGTCACTCGATTACAGACCTAAAAGTTGCAATTCTTAAAAAAAAAACAAAAACAAAAAACTTCAAAAACGGACTCCAACGAGAGACTCCTGAATTGGAATTAATTTGCAAACTGGATACAATTAACTTAGGCTTGAATAGAGACTGGGAGTGGATGTGTCATTACACAAAGTAAAACTATTTCCCCATATTTATTCCCCACCCCCCACCGTTCCTCAGACGTTCCTGTCAACTGCTGGAAATGGCCCACCTTGATTATCACTACAAAAGGTTTTTCCCCCACCGCTCTCCTGCTGATAATAGCTCACCTTAAGTGATCACTCTCATTACAGTATGTATGGTAACACCCATTGTTTCATGTTCTCTGTGTATATAAATCTCCCCACTGTATTTTCCACTGAATGTATCCGATGAAGTGAGCTGTAGCTCACGAAAGCTTATGCTCAAATAAATTTGTTAGTCTCTAAGGTGCCACAAGTACTCCTTTTCTTTAATCAATTATGAGTATGTCAGTACTATTAAAGCAGAGTCAACTAATATAACTGGTCTTTTACCACTGTTTGAGTCAAGCAAACAAATATTGATGGCCTTGCATACAGTGGGAGAATTTGTCAGCATTTTTCTGCCCCAGTGTAGCCCCACCAATGCTACCAACTCTGAAAGATGACCTGAAGACAGGGAACAGGTATTTTTAATCACTGTTAATAGAATATGCATGGACCACCAACAAAAAAGGCTGCATCTAGGACTGCATAGCTCTTGTTGTGGCCTTTAGAGTATGAGGGCTGAATCAGCCCAACCTCCTGCTACCCTGACCACACCACTCAGTTCTGGAGATTTGACCATCCTCTGCAGGCTCTGATGAAAAGAAAATTTAAAGGGTTTTTTCAGCATCACAACACCCCCACCCATTCCCAGGGTGGATTTTCCATCCTGGGGCCCTACATCAGGGTGTGACCTGGATTCTGATAGCGTAACTCTGACTGGTAGAGTTCAGTATACATTCAGGTTGTGTGGTGAGACTGCTTAGTCATTTCCCTCTAATTTTTGTCTCTTAATTGTAGCTGCTTTTTAGCTTTATATCTGTCAATTCAGACCTTTGTGCAAGTTTCTTATTTTACTTGGAAAAATACCACTATTTTAAGAAAGAAAATTCCACCTCTAGTGTCAAAATGATAAGACATAAGCTCTGGAGGAGCAGGTAGGTGGTAGTATAGTTATTTGTTTAATACCAGATTTAGCTGCTGCCTGTGACATTTAAAGGTAGTTTAAGTGGTCTTAAAATTTCACTCCAAACTTTCAGATGGTTAAAAGTACAAGGATAACAGACCAAGTGGGACTCAGAGAAGGTGACTCTCAAGTGGGAAACAAGATAAAGTTACTGACGAATGAGAAAATAAATCAGGTGGTACAGTTCAGGAATTAGCACAGGACAGTGGAAGTGTTAGACTAACTGGTCATTTCTGAAACTCTACAGACACATTATAGAGAATGCCCAAAGAGAAAAAGGAGGGTAACAGAAACAAATGGTTAAAAAGGTGGTCAAAAGAGAAGGGATTCAAATTAAGTATTAATATTAATAATAAATAATAATGAAGCATTAGTCATTTTGGAGAGAAGGAGTTTGAATCAGACAGACAATCCCAACTTCACCAGATTGGGGGAATGATCTCTGTCTAGTACCGATATGTAAACCAGAAAGTGGACTGAGACAGAATTTACCTGAAAAGAAAATTATTAAAGTAATTACAAAAGGGGCAAATGGTTAAAAAAAATGGAGGAATAATGGGAAACAAAATAATCTGAAATAATCACATACTAACACTAAAAATACAGGAAATAAGCAAAATTAGGTAAAGGATGATATTTCAAGAAATACGGCAGGATATCTGTAATATATAAGGATATAAACTTTTCTAGAGAGGAAAAAGTAAAAAAAAATGGGATAACATTACACTGTACATTAAAACACATACACAGTGAAATACAGACTGACTCTGAGGGAAAGCGTAAAAGTAAAAGTTTATGGCCAGAGCCATATAAAACAGAGGGTAAATTCCAGTGGTCACTTGCTACAGACCACAATGAAAAATTGGATAAAAACTACTCAACTGTATAATACCAATATCACTACTCCAGGACTCGGGAGTAATGGGGATTTTAATTATCTAGATATTTGCTAAGGCACTCATGGGAACATACAAATATAAGAGATTTTAAAGAGTCCTGAATAATTTTTGATTAAGAGCTGCAATAGCAGCTAGGAAAGATGTTGCTATTGGTCACAGCCTAATAGCAATGACCATGGAGAAGAATGATTTTGGTCAAATGATCACAAAAGGATGACTTTTTCCATAATGAGAATGGAAGAAAAAGATGAAGAGACAGGAAATGAATGGAAAACACCACAAGAAACAGTCATACAAAACAACTGAACATTGGAAAAAATATGCAAAAAGCCTGTGTGACTACAGTGATGGTACTCAAGGATCAGAAAAGACATGAACAAAAAAAAGAGGAAGATATTATGTAAGAGTGTTTATTTCTTGTATAATTAAGAAGTAGGGCTGTCAAATTTCAGTTAACTCATGCAATTAACTCAAAAATTAAATCACAATTAAAAAAATGAATCGTGATTAATCGCAGTTTTAATTGCAATAATAGAATACCACTTGAAATTTATTAATTTTTTTTATTTCAATTACAACACAGAATACAAAGTGTATACTGCTCACTTCATATAATTTTTATTACAAATATTTGCATTGTAAAAACGATACAAGAAATTTTATTTTTCAATTCACCTCATACAAGTACTGCCGTGCAATCTCTATCATTAAAGTGCAACTTACAAATGTAGATTTTTTTTTTGGTTACATAACTGCACTCAAAAACAAAACAATGTAAAACTTTACAGCCTACAAGTCCATTCAGTCCTATTTCTTGTTCAGCCAGTCACTCAGACAAACAAGTTTGTTTACATTTATGGGAGATAATGCTGCCCGCTTCCTATTTACAATTTCACCTGAAAATGAGAACAGGCATTTGTATGGCACTTTTGTAACCGGCATCATAAGATATTTATATGCCAGATCTGCTAAACATTCGTATGCCCCTTCATGCTTCGGCCATCATTCCAGAGGACATGCTTCCATCCTGCTGATGCTCATTAAAAAAATAATGCATTAATTAAATTTTTCACTGAACTCCTTGTGGGAGAATTGTATATCTCTTGTTCTGTTTTACCTGCATTCTGCAATATATTTCATGTTACAGCAGTCTCTGATGATGACCCAGCACATGTTGTTCATTTTAAGAACACTTTCACTTCAGATTTGACAAAACGCAAAGAAGGTACCAATGTGAGACTAAAGATAGCTCCAGCACTCGACCCAAGGTTTAGGGATCTGAAGTGCCTTACAATATCTGAGAGAGACGAGGTGTGGCGCATGCTTTCAGAAGTCTTAAAAGAGCAACACTCCAATGCGGAAGCTACAAAACCCAAACCATGGATGGATGCATGTCCTCTGAAATGGTGGTTGAAGCATGAAGGGACACATGAATCTTTAGCTCAGGGGTTCTTAAACTGGGGGTCGGGACTCCTCAGGTAGTCATGAAATTATTACATGGGGGGGGGGGGTCACGAGCTGTTAGCCTCCACCCCAAACCCCGCTTTGCCTGCAGCATTTAAAATGGTGTTAAATATATTAAAAAGTGTTTTTAATTTATAAGAGGGGTCACACTCAGAGGCTTGCTATGTGAAAGGGGTCACCAGTACAAAAGTTTGAGACCCACTATTTTAGTGCATTGGCACATAAATATCTTGAGATGCTGGCTACAACAGTGCCATGTGAATGTCTCTTCTTACTTTCAGCTGACATTGTAAGCAAGAAGCCGGCAGCATTAGCTCCTACAAATGTAAACAGACTTGTTTATCCGAGCGATTGGCTGAACAAGATGTCAGAGTGAGTGGACTCGTCGGCTCTAAAGTTTTACATTGTTTTATTTTTAATGCAGTTATTTTTTGTACATAATTCTACATTTGTAAGTTGAACTTTCATGATAAAGAGATTGCACTACAGTACTTGTATTAGGTGAACTGAAAAATACTATTTCTTTTGTTTTTTACAGTGCAAATATTTGTAATAAAAAACAAATATAAAGTGAGCACTGTACAATTTATATTCTGTGCTGTAATTGAAATCAATATATTTGAAAATGTAGAAAACATCCAAAAATATTTAAATGGCATTATATTATTGTTTAACAGTGTGATTAATTGCCCAATTAATTTTTAATCACGTGATTAATCGCGATTAATTTTTTAATCGCTTGATGGCACTATTAAGAAGAAAAAAAATTCAAGCACCGTATTAGGCAAGAATTCATGGATTAGGCAAATGAAGCAGTCTGTTTAAGAATGCAGTTGAGGCACCATCATTAAAAGGTTTCCATTGGATTAAGTTCTTCAAAAATTAAGGCAAAGAAACTCCTGGAGCTAAGTGGGAATAGGGTGCACAGGACAAAATAGCCCAATAAGGTTTTGTGAGCCACTGTGTTTTCTCTAGCTCAATATCTTCTCAATGTAGAAAGTTCTAGAGCAGAGGTCACAATTCTGTTGTTCAGGCACCAGTAAGATTTCTGGGGTCTCACAGAAGTATCTTTTTAGGTAAGTGCACTTCTTCCTTCTAGCAGCCTCACCACATTTGTGTGCATATTTGAAAATTCACTTGAAACACATACACAACAAAGCAAGGAAGGTTGGAATTCTTGTTCTCTTGTCCCCGGCTGCTGGGAGGGAATGAGCCTCCATCCTTCCTCTTCTCACCATACCAGTGGAAGCATCTTCCGTTTCCCGTCTTTTCTATTCTCAATTTCCTCTCTTGCCCCTAAACCTGGGTCTGTGAATGCCACTCTTTCCAAGCTGAACTCACATCCATTTTACGCTACTCTTCCTGAGGAATGGAAGAAGGCTCTCTACAAGGAAGTTCAGCTGACCCAGCACTACTCACTCACACCAATCATTATGGCACTGAAGCATGGCATTAAATACTTTTATATCATGCCCTGAACACTGTTTGACTTAGTTTCTGATGAGTGAACAAGAGCGAGTTTTAGTTCTTAAACTCAGAATTCATTACAAAGGACCCATATCTTCTTATGATTCTATAAGGCAATCTCCAATTTTAATCACAGGGCTTTCATAATCCCTTTACTGTTGTAACATTCCTCTTCCTACCATTCTTTACTTCTGGGACAAGAGCTATATAAGTAGCTTGAGCTACTGTAAGAAGCTGCATTGCTTGGGAATAAATTGCAAACAACTATTCAAGTAAAATTCTTAGATAGTTGTAGCAGGCAGAGCCCAGAGAATCTCTGAAGGCAGAAAATTAAATGAGTAGATCCATTACCTAAAGACTATACTCAGCATTCACTAAGTTACAGTGGTCAGAGTTAATGATGAAACATTCTAGATACCCAGTTTGTCCTGGCAAGAAAAACTGATTATTGGTGAACAGAAGCACTGAAAGAAAAACTGTACTAAAAGTTCTTTCAAGATGGCTAGTCAGGTGCACATTTTCAGCTCTGCCAAGGAAGCAGAGTTAAAATGCTGAAATTTTACCACAGGGATTGAAGAGGAAGGGCAAAGCCTGGGGATAAATAGCACTGAAACAGAAAAAACATGTCCTTGATGAGACTAAAGGGAATAGCAATCAAAGTAGATGTGCTGAAAGAAAGCTACAAACAATACAATTGACACGTTATCCTTAGAAATTATCTGAAGTGTAAAAAAAAAAAAAAGAATTGGCAACATTCCATCTGTACAACGCAGAAAAAAACTGAAGGGATGTGAAATAACTGAGTGTTAGGTATTATGCCACCTAAGGTTTAATAAAACTCAGAGTTTAACTGAAATTCTAAAGCAAATGGCAGTTTAATCGAAACACAAAAAGGTTGTGGCTCACAACATTTTAGCTGACAAAAGTAACTTGGGAAGCATGCAAGATACCATGATACTGTGTCTCCATGCCCTGAGCTCAGTCTGGTGCCTGAACTATGGTAGCAAGTGGAAAGCATTAGAATCATAGAAGATTAGGGTTGGAAAAGACCTCAGGAGGTTGTTTAGTCGAACCCCTTGCTCAAAGCTGGACCAATCCCAACTAAATCATCCCAGCCAGGGGTTGGTCAGAAGGGGCCTTAAAAACCTCTAAGGATGGAGATTCTACCACCTCCATAGGTAACCCATTCCAGTGCTTCACCACCCTCCTAGTGAAATAGTTTTTCCTAATATCCAATCTAGACCTCCCCCTCTGCAATTTGAGACCATTGATCCTTGTTCTGCCATCTGCCACCACTGAGAACAGCTGAGCTCCATCCTCTTTGGAACACCCCTTCAGGTAGTTGAAGGCTGCTATCAAATCCCCCCTCACTTTTCTCTTCTGCAGACTAAATAAGCACAGTTCCCTCAGCCTCTCCTCGTAAGTCATGTGCCCCAGCCCCCTAATCATTTTCGTTGCCCTCCGCTGGACTTTCTCCAATTTGTCCGCATCCTTTCTGTAGTGGGGGGCCCAAAACTGGACGCAAAACTCCAGATGTGACCTCACCAGTGCCGAATAGAGGGGAATAATCACTTCCCTCGATCTGCTGGCAATGCTCCTACTAATGCAGCCCAATATGCCGTTAGCCTTCTTGGCAACAAGGGCAAACTGTCGACTCATATCCAGCATTTCGTCCACTGTAATCCCCAGGTCCTTTTCTGCAGAACTGTTGCTTAGCCAGACAGTCCCCAGCCCGTAGCAGCGCATGGGATTCTTCCGTCCTAAATGCAGGACTCTGCACTTGTTCTTGTTGAACCTCATCAGATTTCTTTTGGCCCAATCCATCAACTTGTCTCAGTCTCTCTGGACCCTATTCCTACCCTCTAGTGTATCTACCCCTCCCCCCCAGCTTAGTGTCATCTGCGAACTTGCTGAGGGTGCAATCCCATCGTCCAGATCACTGTTGTGACAGCATATGCAGAGTTCTCTCCTACAGTGCAGTTTGCACAGAAAACTTGTAGAAAGTTTTGCTCACATGCATACCCATATTTTGAGAAAATGCAGCACCCTCACTGGGGACTCTGACTCTGAATCTTGTGCAACAGCACTATCACCAGACAACCTAACTGAACTGGTCCAGAAGCTGTTTGCTGTTTCCCCATTGGAGTAAGCTACATCTGCCAAAATGGGCATTCTAATTACCAATTTAAGCAGCCCACATAGAGGAAATGAAGCTTAGAAGAAAAAGCAATGGGAATATTTGGGTTTCAAGAATATCATATGTTGGGATTGGTGTGCATTAGACTCATTAGCGAAAAGAAGCATGAGATTAAGAACACAGTTTTAGCATTATGCCCAAATCCTGGGAATTGGGATTAGCTGGCTGGTTCTGGTGATCTCTGAGGAAGAGAAGGGGAGGCTACAATAGCCTCTTTATCCCTTTCACTCCCACTCTGTGCTGGATACTGTCAGTGGATCCACCCAGCAGGAGATACATTAGCCCCAACCAATACCCCAGCATGCAGCTAATGCCTCATGCTGGGTGGTGTGCCACCATGTAGCTGGAAATCACTTTCCAAACCAGTGTGCTAGACTGGTATTTCTTCCTGTGTCTTCCAAACTGTAAACTCTTTGGAGGCAGGGACCATAAACCCCTATGTATCTGTGCAGTGCCTATCATATATGGACAATATCTTAATATGAAATAAACAAACTTCATTCTATTTGACTAAAAAAAAAAAGTTCCATCACAAAGATACCTATGCTTTACAAAGATACCAGCATTGTGAGAGAAATCAAGCGCATCTTTGATAGGAAAATTCACTTACCAGTGAATAATGTGATTAATCGGAGTACTCCTATGTTAAAGTGGGTATTCACCCATGAAAGCTCATGCTCCAATACGTCTGTTAGTCTATAAGGTGCCACAGGACTCTTTGCCGCTTTTACAGATCCAGACTAACAACGCTACCCCTCTGATACGTAACACCAACAATGTAACAATGATTTAACAGGTCAGATTAGAAAACTAGAACACTAAATCAAAAGGGGTTTACAGTCTGTGTTATCAAAAGTATTTTGCTATGTAAGCTAAAGGCACTTGGCAAGAAAGAGAATTACCTACTAATTTAAACACAGATGTGATGACTCAAGTACTTATTTTAGAATATGAAATTTGATTTGCTGGGATATTACAGTGCACCTTAAAAATGTTAATAAGCATTTGAAATCCATTTTATAGTACACAAACATACTACTGAGGAAAACAGGCTAGTTGAGATGGTTATTTTAAATGAAACCTAATATTTTTTTATGGATTTTCAGCCCAAATACAAGCTTAACAGTAAATCAATTATGTAAATGTAAGTTGACTCTCGCTGTAATTAATGAATCAATCTTTCTTGTCCATACGTGATTTATTTTGCTGACCCAACGTTATACCAGGATTCACAGAATCTTGTAAAGTGTCTTATAGGAATACATAAAAGAATAACCACAGCAAAAACCACACATACTGATAGAGATTTAACATGCTGTATTCCAGAAACTAAAATTCCATGTATAGTGCTCATTAAATTTCAAAACAGACAACTGTAAAATTGTAGGATTCATCTGTACTAACATTAATTTGAAAAACTGTCTCCAATTCAGATATCATGTTCTAATGTGCTGTTCCCAGTAACAGTAAGTTAAAGAACAAAAATGTGGAACACTTTATAATTCTGCTACACAACCATTTGCACAGTAGTAAGAGAAAAATCAAATAGCAAATAATTGTGTTCAAAAGAACATTTTTCTCTTAATACTACATAAAAATGCCTTCTTCAACAGCATAAAATTTACAGATCTTTCCTGTAGTGGTGAATTCTGTTTTAAACTGCTAGCTTACAAGTTTTCATGGCACTATTATCTATTCAGAAATATTTCTCACAGACTAAAACTAAAACCGATGACAGTGCAGGGAAAGGTGGTAGACTGGGTAAATACATTAACCCATCTCTGAAGATCTGGGGTTTCACACCTGCCCTTAAATCATTAATACAAATTAATCTGATGGTGTCAAACTATTCTGAGTGGCCACAGGACCGCATCCCAAAACCACCGCCAAATGCAGCACAGTTCAAAAGCTCTCCTCAGTAGAGGCCCAGAACTGGAACAACAGAGACGCTGTAGAACTAAGGTGCGCTGCAAAGCAGTTGAAACAGCAAGCTACAGGATGTCATGAGAATAAAATGACACTTAATATGGATGAACTTTAGTTTGGGATTACAGTATGAGAAAATAATGAAAAATCACAAGGCAAGATATAAAAGAAATATAGTTTCAAATCTAGATGCTAGTACAAAGAGGAAAAGAAGAGAAGACAGAGCATTGACAAAAAATCAAGAGAAAGGGAAGAGCCTGTAACAAGACAGCATCACCTGGAAGAACAGAAAATATAAAGAAGATGGTTGAATGAGATAAGATATTAAAGAAATGGAAACCCATTAATAATGGAATTAGTGTCCAGACAGTTTCCACAAAGTAAGCAAAATTATTTCCAAAGCTCAGGGAATTTGAGAGAACCATGTAATAGGAAGGTGATGGGTAGTATACAACAAATGATTGTAAGAATCATCTTGTAAAGTTGTAGTTGGTATACAATTAGTATAAATACTAAATAATATAAATGGAGCAAATTATGATATTCAGCTGCTACAATATAAAAAAGAGCTTGAAACAAACACTGAATTTTCCAAAAAATAACAGATGGAAGTTATGCTAACAATACTAGAAGACCAAGCTGATAAACACTGACTGTTAAGTGTTTGGTGTGCACTGCTAAAATATTTACAAAACTATCATTTATAAAGCTCACAGTAGTAACCCTTTCTTTCAATATGAGTGTGATGGGTTCCCCCCAGGATGCCACTTGAAACTGGGGTACCACTTAACCCAGCCTGACCCACCAGCCTTAGCATCCTTTCACACACTGGTGCTGTGATAAGTTGACAAGCTCTCCAAGCTTGCTCTTTCACCAGTATACACACAGATACTGATAGGGACACACCCATCTGCAGCTTCACACTAGGATGCTGAGATCAGCTCTGCATGGGAAGGCTCAGCTAAGGCACCTCCCAGTTGCTAAGGCACGCACCCACCCTCTGGAGTGTAAACCCAAAATTATACCATCTCACATTGCACAGGGAACTGTACAGAGTAAGCTCATAAAATTCACCCCCTCCCTCAGTGTGGAGAGAGATATGCAACAGCTTTCTTCCCCAAGTTATAATTTCCACACACTTGTTTTAAACAAAACCAGAACAAGTTTATTAACTACAAAAGATAGATTTAAAGTGATTATAAATTATAACAAGCAGATCAAAGCAGATTACCGTAATAAATAAACAAAACTGCAAACTGATCTTAATGCACTAGATAAGGTAGGGTAGGAATTAGCAAATTCTCACCCTGAGTGTAAACAGGCTGGCAGATTTTTAAGGCACAAGCTGCCTTGACTTTCCCAGCTTTTCATACACAGCCTAAAAATCCCTCTAGCCTGGGACCATCACTTCTCACGGTTGAGTTCTGGCCCCTTAGATGTTGTGTGCGTTGCTGTAGGGAGAGTGAGGCACCATCATGATGTCATTGTCCCCTTTTTATATCTTCTTTCCACCTGCTGCAAAGCTCTTTCTCTCTGACCTGGGTCAAACAGCACTACACAATGGGAACTCTCTCTGAGAGGTTTCTATTGTACACAGTTCCTGGGGTAATCCTTGTGCTTGTGTGCCTTTCCTCAATAAGCCATTAACAATGTTTAGCCTTTTTACTGTTGTACCTGAAAGACTGCTTGTGGGTGTTTTTAACCTCACATGTTTCAGTAACAATTACATAGCCAAACTTTATAATTTCACACACAATCCAATGAGATATTACTATCTAGCAGATCTAGACTTTTAGAATGATACCTCACAAGGCATACTTTGTACAAAACATATCCTAATTACATGACAGTGGGGTATCAGGGTGTCACAATGAGGATGAAGAAAAGGGCCATAGATGTCATGTTTAAAGCATTTTTAAAGCTTTAAGGAATCTTTCTGCACATATTTTCAATGGCACACAGCACACAATTATAGAAAAACTGCTGGTGACTAACTTCATTGCCTGTTAAAGTAATATTCACATCAATACTGTCCCCCACACAGTGAAGCATGAACTTGATTTCTGAATGAAATATATAGAGTGGGGTGATTTCTCTCCTCCCAGAAGCCAATAAAAATGTCTCTCTTTTGGGACTATTCTTGAAGAAAAATGCATGCAAATTCAGAAGACAACACTTTCCCGTCAATCTGCTCCTTGATTCTAACATTTCAAGAATGATCTGGGATCAATCCTATATTAGTATATTATCAGTTATTTGCATGGTACACATGGTAACAACAAATTAATTCTTAGGTGGTCACCTCCTGATGTGTGTGGAAAGTCTACAAATGCAACAAGTCACCTCACAGTTCATAGGGTTAAAAAACAACAACTGATAAATCACCCATATAATAATGCAGTGGCTTTTTATTACATGATTTGGCATTGCAGTATTGCAAGGAGTTGGCAAAAGAATTTAGGATTATAAAGGACAAGATAAGAAACCAGCAACCAACACATCTAAAATTGTAGTATTGCTCAAAATATGATGACATTTAAGTGTATTTAAACATTCATATTTAAGTTCCTATATGTTAAGAATAAAGCTGTGGCCAGTTGACGATTCATTGTGTGCACAGGCAGAGAGTTTTAGGCCAAGTGCACATTTTAGTACTTGTCATAGTTTTCACAGAGGAAACAGATCCTAAAAACATCCAAATGTCAATGGAAAACTTATCAATGAAATGCAGACCAGGACTGGAGGCTGATGGCAGTGGGGTGTGGGAAATGGACTTGGAATTGTGCTGGAAGGGACCATGAACCAAGGGGAAGGGACTATGATTGGTTCTGGGCAAGGAGACTGGAAGCCACTGGGGAGGGGGTAGAGAGAGACAGGTCTGACAAGGAGCTAAGGTGCCAGAGGCAGGGAACTGGGATTGGTTGTGTAAAGAGACAAGGAGCCAAGCTGGTGGAAAAGAGACCAGACGAGGAGTCCCAGGAATCACTGTGGATGCAGGCAGAGAGTTAAGCCACGGAGCTGGCGGGGGTGGAGGACTGAGGTAGAAGACAGAGCACAAGGAACTAGGGAAAGCAAGAGAGACTAAGACTTGCAGGAGGGATCTGAGATGAGAAATCTGAGGAGTGTAGACAGGAGGTGAGGGGAATGGGTCTGGGATGAGGAACAAAGGTTGGACAACACATGGGACAGGTTGGAGGTGACAGGACAGAAGGAGTTAAACTTGGGGACAACGGGCAGAAGAGTCTGCACCAATTAGAGAATACTTCAGAGTCTGGAATGGAAGCCAACATTTCAAGTCTTCCCATTCCTCTGCTGTCAGCAAATATCTGTAAAACCCGCTGGCAAAGTGTCCCATCCCCCTCTAGTGGTGGTCTACATAGAGAAGAGCCACCTACTACTGCTCTCAGTTTCTCCATTAGCTCAAGTGGCAGAGATCTGCACGGGGGATCTAATGGTTCCAGGCCTGAGTGTCAATATGATGCCACAGGTGACTTTTTTTTCCCAGTTTGCTTTATTAAAAACCTAGAAAATTGCACACAAAAATTTATGTCATTGAGGCTACAAAGTCAAGCACTCAAAAGTTAGAAAATGCCAGAATTAAAGCCGTCTGTGAAAGCTTAATTCAATCCCCTTCTGTGTATGCATTATGACACACTCTTTAATTACATGATATACGTTATTTTTTCCACAGGACCTCTTTTGAATGCTTGACTTTGCAACAGTAATGATGGTTCCTTTAATGACATTGTGTGTGTAATAGGATAAATCACCTATTGCAGTCCCCCGGGAACACTGGGGAGTAACATCTTAGGGAGACTGCCGTTTATCCAATAGGGCTAGGCTTACACACCCCAATAAAATAAATATACACATAAATATATGTACAGGCAGGAAAGTCCAGGATGTTTGTCCTTTTTACCAGTGTCTGCAGAGAAGCTCACACTGGAAAAACTTTATCCCTCTGCACTTTCTAATGCTAGCTTCCAGTCTGCCTTTTCCCCTTTTCTCCCACTGTTCTCCACTGTTGTTAAGTTTGCACAGGCAAGAAGGCAGTCAACCAGAGCCAACAGCAGCTTGAGTTCAGCTCCTTGTGAAGAATCAAGTATTGGGATGAAGAAACTACAGGAGGGTGGATTCTCCCTCTCCCTCCACCTGCTGGCAAAGTGTCCCATCCCCCTCTAGTGGTGGTCTACATAGAGAAGAGCCACCTACTACTGCTCTCAGTTTCTCTCCATTAGCTCAAGTGGCAGAGTGGGGGGAAAAGGAAGGGAGAGAGGAGGAAATACCATTGAAGGCCAAAAAAGAGGCAGATTGAACAGGGTGGAAGATGTAGACCTTATGGCTAGAGCTACCACCACCAAACGGGAACAGCAAGCCACTACACTTCAATTAGACACTGGTGGCTGGCCTATGCTAGCTGACTCGGGCTAGCAGGCCTCAGGTTGTGAGGTTGTTTAAGTGCAGTGTAGATGTCCAGACTCACGCTGGAGCCCAAGCACAAGTATCCTGTGAGGTGGGAGGGTCCCAAAGCTTGGGCTCCATCCTGAGCTGGAATGTCTACACTGCAATTAAACAGCCCCACAGCCCGAGCTCCATGAGCCTGAGTCAGTTTCTAATTGCAGTGTAGACATACCCTAAGCTTCCCCCACAAGATATACAACAGGTGAGATGTCCGTGGTTGTTCTGGGGAGGGTCATGAGGCCTAAATAACCACATCTTTTTATATGCTAGTCACTTTACTTTTGGGGTTCTCTTATCAATAATTTTGTTTTGCTGCTTTAATATGAGGTCTTTACAAGGTTGAATCATTGGGACTGATGAGCCACCAAATGCGATATATTGGGTAAAGGAATTAATGGCTTTTTGTGCTGGTAGGAGAGCAGATATTTGAAAACAGGTCTGAACAACAGTTTTGAGGGCCTGATTAAGACTTTTTTTTTTTTTTTAAAGACACTTAAAAATTCAACTGAATGCACACACATCTCTGTGGCAGCTGGGATCTTGATGACTACATGACCCTGGATTATTTTGAAAACTGCCACTGGAAAAGTTTCCAAATGTTGGCAACTATGGTATTATCAACCAGCATGGAGATAATAGTATTCTGATTGCTGATTGTAAAGGAACTGCTTTCATAGCTAGTAATAAGTGCGACTGCAGAGGATCTTGACAGTAGGCTAACTAGGAATGCAAGCTACATATTCCAAAAATGTTAACAAAAAATGAAGAAGTCGAGCAACTAGAGGAGTCTGATTTAAAACTTGCACTGTTTTCTTAGTGGGTGAAGAATTGGACAGCATCAAAAACATCTAAAGGATTACCATACCTCACCTGGCAATTATTTATTCTTACACAGCACCTTTGAGGTGCATTCATGAGATTTGTACACGGATAAGACAGGAACCTGATGGAAGATCCTATGATCTAAATAAATTCAATACAGATGTGGGAAGCCAGGAGGTGGGTTGCTCAAAGGAATACCAGAGGTGAGTTCAAACTGCAAAATTGAGAGCCTCATGGGAGTTTTGGTTGAGTCCCTCTTTGAAGAACAACTACTGTATATACATAATATTGTATTATCTGTATTACCATAGAGCCTAGAGAGACAAATCAGGATTTAAGCTTCATTGTGTTGGGTGCTGTACAAATGCATATCACCCATAAGATGAGAATATACTGCTATTCTCTGACTGGGACAGTAACTCATATTCTAGTCACAAAGGAAGAGTTCAAACTTCATATAAAAGAGTTTTGTGTAAAAGCTGCTGTAGACACTAGACAATTAAAATCTGGATCTAGTTTCAGATTTCAAACATGCTCAACATTTGGGGTGCTCAAGTCTGAGGTTTCCAATTCAGGCCCTACTCTAATTTATAATACTGGGGAAGAGTTACAAGGAGCATGGTGCATTTAGCACAAAAATCACAGTCAGAAGCAACGCTTTGACCTGCTCCTAGAAATGTATGTGGAATTTGCTTTCTGAATGCAACAGATAGGGAAAATATTACCGCTTTAAAAACTTGTGGTATTAAGGTAGAGGATTTTCAAATGCAGGTGGCTAAACAATATTAATGAGTCAGTTAACTATATAACACTGAGGCTCTCAAACAGCAAATCACTATGAATAATTTTCTAAAGAACCACACATTTAACACCGTCACATGCTAAGCCAGCACATTGATATTCTGAAATTCAAAAGGGGATAAAAGTAATTTTAAAAAACGTAACTGACTTTAAATCATAAGATGTCTCTTTATATAGTATTTAAAATTTGAGTGTGAATACAGTACAAATGTAAGTGATGAACTAATAGTACTAGCTTGAGCCTGGCATTGGTCAGAGTCACATTCTGCCCACTTCCTTACACAGCCGAGTCAAAAACCATTCCTTCACTCTCAAGTCCTGGGCCTGTCTTGAGCAGAGCAACCACCAGGCTAAATTGTGCCTAATTGGACAGCGAACAAATGACTGAACTTACTGAGGTTCTTGCTAGTTTCCAGAGGCCAGATTCCTCAGTAAATTCGGCAAGCAAAATGCACATCAAATTTGTACACAGCTGCAGTAACTGCACATGCTAATTATAGTTAAACTAGGCACATCCAACTTAAAAAAAAGTCCCAAAAATGAAAGACTATCACATTAGTCCACTGTATAAACTAGCACCTTACAAATCTATTAAACGACAGTAAAAAGTTTATTTTATTAATACTCAAATCACTATTCAAGTTGAGGCAAAAACAGCCAAAAGGTGGAAATATAAAATAAAGGCCAACGTTCCATCCTTGACTGGTTTATGGCTACAGACAGATGCTGCACAATTAGCATGAAAATCAGCCAATGTTGAGAAGGAACTCACACTAAAATGTAGCAGACATCTTTGCTTCTGACTGTATGTGTTTGTGTTTCATTTAACAATAAGCAGTGCTCTGAGAGTTCCCTTTAGTTTCTTGCACACACATAGATACGTTATACATTCAAGTACAGATTCACAGACTCCAAGGCCAAAAGGAACGACTGTGATCATTTAGTTGGACCTGTATAGCATAGGTGTGACCCCGGGACCTCTGGATGCCAACTAGCAGAGTGCACAGGGGTTGTATAGGGTTCCCAGAGATCTCCTGGATCATATATATGCGTAATGGTTCAGAGGGTGGCATTTAAGGTCTCTACTGAGAGCAAGACGCCAACTGGTCATCGCTGCAAAATGTATGTATGGAAAATATTTAAGAAGTTATGTATCTATACTGCAAATTATGCTCTTACAGTCTTGGAGTTAAAGCAGGTCACCAGGAAGTGACATGACCCGGACATGTTCCTTTCAGGAAGGAGGTAACAGATGCTTTTCTCCCTATCTGGTCATAAGTTATTGTATATAGTCTGCCTAACAATGAAGGCCTATTTGCATACTGAACCAGGAGCTAGTCAAAAGGTTGTGACATCTGCAAGAGAGAAAATCCACAGGAAAAAATAAAACAGTATAGGGGGGAAGTGTCCTGTTTGTGAATGAAGACAAAGGGTGGGACTTGTATATTGTCACAATAAAATGCCCCCTCCCCGCCCATGGGGTCCCCTGGGTAAGCACCAGCATTGTATATTGCTAACGCCTTTATATGCATTGGGAAGTATCTTGGGAAGGGTTAAAGGTGTGAGTGTGGAATGGAAGATTCCTTTGCAGGTTACAAGAGGCCGAAGGAGGAGGAAGGGAGAAAGGAACGGGTTAACTTGATGATCCAGCTAGGCCCGAAAATAAGGAATGAAACTGCAGCCCAAGGCTAGCACACACAAACAAGCTCTCTGCTGCCAAACAGCCAGAAGCCTAGCCTGTATCTCAACTCCAGCCAGCCGTGAGAAAGGAGAACTGAGCCAGACAGAACTGAAGGGGTTTGCAAAATCAGTAAGATTGCGAAGTCCAGTTAGTTGAAAAACAACAGGTCTCACGACCCTGAGACCAGTGTGTTTTGGGGAAACTAAGGGAGCCATGGAAGACCGGTTCGGACTGGTACCGAGAGCATGGTAGGGGGTAGAGGGGGGGGCCCAAAGGTCCCTGGATGAAAACACCCCCAGAAGAACCCAGGGCTTAAAACCCTCCCGAGAGCTGAAGCAAGTCAGAGATCTACAGCGGACCCTAGACGACCTGTGCACAGGGCAGAACTCTCCTCTACCCTTCCTCCCCTCTTCTTTTTACGTTACACTCAGGCTTGGCCAGCCTTGCGTTGTGCATGTGTAAGTATGAAAGTAGGTTAGGGTTTGGGCACTAACGCTTTCTTCCTCCCTCTGAATGATATGGGGCGCGCCCAGCACTAACCGCTGTTATTTGGTTAATAAAGCTTTAAACTTAGTCACTTGGTGTGCTCCTTCATCTCCTCCGCTAAAGATTTTGCAGCCTTAGCCTGATCACCTGAAGCCCCAGGCAGATTGGTAACATAAATCTGTCACAATACTATAGGAGGCAAAGGAACACACTGAGTTCTTCACCCACTAGGCAAGCTGTCAGTGTGTCTGTCTCATGAAAAGAGGATCACAGTCAATCCTGGCAGCAAAATGCTGCAAGGATTTTGGGTGAGCAATACTCTACTGGACCTAAGAGTAGCTAGTTAATTAAGTCGAGGCTTTAACATGTAAGTTACAATTCTATTTTATATATATTCATTTGTTTCCAAAACTTCTACTTGCTATGACTTGAACATCTGTGCTTTGTTAAATAAACTTATTCTTGATTTCATTATAAACAGATCTAAGTGCTGTGTATCAAGCACAACAGGACCTGAGGTGAAACTGGTAAGTTGGGGTGTACTGTTTCTTTGGAAGGAGCAACTGTGAATACTGTGCATTTCCAGGGGACCAAGGTCTGGAGAATCCAGGATGTAGGTTGGAGCGTGCTTATTGCTATCCTGTAGAGAAACAGCGGGGCCTGGCTACTCCCAGAGGGGTGGGCTTATGTTGCTGTGGAGTTGGGGAGCGGAACCCGGCAGGCCCAAACAAGGCTTCTGTATGCTATGAGCAGGTGGTAGCGACCCCAGGTCACAACAGGCCATAGAACCTCTATAACACAGGCTACAGAACTTCTCCTGCATATAGTGCACATTGCCAGATCCTGCAGGGAGGGGGAGAAAGTAACTGCTGCTGGGTTGTAACTCCCTCTGCTGTGCAGGTGGGCAGAAAATGAGAAGTGCCTTGACCAGGGATGAAAGTATGAGGAAAGACTTACCAGTACGGGTGTCTGGCTCTGGGGCCCCGGAAGGGGTGAGGCCTTGGGTAGAAGGGGCAGGGCTTTGGGCAAAAGGGCAGGGCTAGGGACAGCCTCCTGCAGCCAGCCCTACTGCACAGCCCAGGCCACGGCTCCAGCAGCGATTTAAAGGGCCTGGAGTTCCGGCTGCTGTTGCGCTAACATCCGCCAGGAGACCAGGGCCCTTTTAAATCACCAGGCCCCAAGGCAGTTGCCCTCTTTGCCCCCCAGTCAGCAGCCCTGTCGGTAGGAACCCTACCGGCAGGGCCGCCAACAGTGGGGGAGGAGGGCAAAAGGGGCAGCGACATTAAAGCACTTTAATATTAGCTGCGTACGGGCCCGTACCAGCAGCCACTTCCACCTCTGGCCTTGACTCTACTCTAGCTGGCATGAAGGGGGAAGTAAGCTCTTCGGGAAAAGGGCTGGGTCAACTTATTACCCCCAAGAGCAGAGAAACCAGAACCCAAATGGTGACTGAGTCACTATTTGCTTCCCGTCCCCTCTTGAGACTACTCAGCTACTCATTGCCACTTACTCAGGCTGGATTGAAAGGTGCCAACCCAGCCCTTAACGCTTGAATTAAAAGAACCTGTTTCAACCACCAACAGGTGATTTAAACCATATATTCCAAATAAATCTTAACAAAACCCACAATATTTAAAAGGAACACAGAATATGTGCATATGTTGGCACCATGTTTATTTTGTTTCACAGTCTCATAATTTTTGATAACCCAAAGTTTTAATTTAAAAATATTGAGGCTTTGCTTAATGCCAAAATATTATAATTCTAGAATAAATGCAAACATCTCAATTTGTTCTGTAATGTGTTGAAAGCTCCACAGCTGAGCAGTGAAGCGCAGGATGGTGCCAACATACTACTCAATCCACCAAACCTGAAGAAATCATTTCAAAACAAATAACAAAAGAAGGATGAATATGAAACCTGCATAAGAGTTTTATGCAATTGGTGAGGTGTTCTGCATTCACAGCCAGTCATTTTTGTACATAATTTTACACAACATTAAACAAACAAGCAAAAAGTATTGGGATTAAAATGGTAATGGAACTGCTATGAGATTTCTGCTGCAAAGATTTAAAGAAATTTCCATCCAAATGAAGTTTTGTTTTTGTTTTTTTTAATTCACATAAACACTGAAAGACATTTTGAAACAAGGCCTGCTTTAAGAATGTCAGATGAACAAGAGGTCCACTGAGAGGTTTTTACAATGTTGCACACTATAACTATAGGAAAGGGGAAAGTAGTTTGTTGATGTAATCTTTCACTCTCCCTCACCCATTAACAAATAGAAGAACACTTGCTGTTTCTCCTCTACTTGCAAATACATATTGGGTCTTCATCAGAAGCTTCCCAAAAAACTGCAATCCAGGCAATTGAAACAAAGGAAAACAGCAGCTGGAGGACAAAACAGATGCTTTTCTACCCTGGATTTGAAAGTAGAAAGTACTATGCCCTGGTCTACACTAGGAGTCGAGGTCGAATTTAGCAGCGTTAAATCGATTTAACCCTGCACCCGTCCACACGACGAAGCCCTTTTTTTTTTTGACTTAAGGGGCTCTTAAAATCGATTTCCTTACTCCACCCCCGACAAGGGGATTAGCGCTGAAATCAGCCTTGCCGGGTCGAATTTGGGGTACTGTGGACGCAATTAGACGGTATTGGCCTCTGGGAGCTATCCCAGAGTGCTCCACTGTGACCGCTCTGGACAGCACTCTCAACTCAGATGCACGGGCCAGGTAGACAGGAAAAGGCCCGCAAACTTTTGAATTTCAATTTCCTGTTTGGCCAGCGTGGCAAGCTGCAGGTAAGTGCAGAGCTCATCAGCAGAGGTGACCATGATGGAGTCCCAGAATTGCAAAAGAGCTCCAGCATGGACCGAACGGCAGGTACAGGATCTGATCGCTGTATGGGGAGAGGAATCCGTGCTATCAGAACTCTGTTCCAGTTTTCGAAATGCTAAAACATTTGTCAAAATCTCCCAGGGCATGAAGGACAGAGGCCATAACAGGGACCCGAAGCAGTGCCGTGTGAAACTTAAGGAGCTGAGGCAAGCCTACCAGAAAACCAGAGAGGCAAACGGCCGCTCCGGGTCAGAGCCCCAAACATGCCGCTTCTATGATGAGCTGCATGCCGTTTTAGGGGGTTCAGCCACCACTACCCCAGCCGTGTTGTTTGACTCCTTCAATGGAGATGGAGGCAACAGGGAAGCAGGCTTTGGGGATGAGGAAGATGATGATGATGAAGTTGTAGATAGCTCACAGCAAGCAAGCGGAGGAACCTGTTTTTCCTGACAGCCAGGAACTGTTTCTCACCCTGGACCTGGACCCAGTACCCCCCGAACTCACCCAGAGGCTAGCGAAGATTAGAAGGCAAAAAAAAAAAAAAAAAAAAAGCACTTGTGATGAAATGTTCTCTGACCTCATGCTGTCCTCCCACACTGACAGAGCACAGATGAATGCGTGGAGGCAGACAACGTCAGGGTACAGGAAACCACAAAATGACCAGGAGGAAAGGTGGCAGGCTGAAGAGAGAACTGAAGCTGATAGGTGGTGGCAGCATGATGAGAGGAGGCAGGATTCAATGCTAAGGCTCCTGGAGGATCAAACTAATATGCTCCAGCATATGATTGAGCTGCAGGAAAGGCAGCAGGAGCACAGACCGCTGCTACAGCCCCTGTGTAACCAACCGCCCTCCTCCCCAAGTTCCATAGCCTCCTCACCCAGACGCCCAAGAACGCGGTGGGGAGGCCTCCAGCCACTCCACCTCAGAGGATTGCCCAAGCAACAGAAGGCTGGCATAAAATAAGTTTTAAAGTGCTGTGTGGCCTTGTCCTTCCCTCCTCCACCACCCCTCCCGGGCTGCCTTGGCAGTTATCCTCCTATTTGCGTGATGAATTAATAAAGAATGCATGAATGTGAAGCAACAATGACTTTATTGCCTCTGCAAGCGGTGATCAAAGAGAGGAGCGGAGGGTGGTTAGCTTACAGGGAAGTAGAGTGAACCAAAGGGGGGGGGGAGGGGTTCATCAAGGAGAAACAAACAGAACTTTCACACCATAGCCTGTCCAGTCATGAAACTGGTTTTCAAAGCTTCTCTGATGCACACCGTGCCCTCCTGTGCTCTTCTAACTTCCCTGGTCTCTGGCTGCACGTAACCAGCGGCCAGGCGATTTGCCTCAACCTCCCACCCTGCCATAAACGTCTCCCCCTTACTCTCACAGGTATTGTGGAGCAAGCAGTAATAACAGTGGGAATATTTGCATCTGATGAAGTGAGCTGTAGTTCACAAAAACTTATGCTCAAATAAATTTGTTAGTCTCTAAGGTGCCACAAGTACTCCTTTTCTTTTCAGTGGGAATATTGGTTTTCCTGGGGTCTAACAGAGTCAGTAAACTGCGCCAGTGTGCTTTTAAACGTCCAAATGCACATTCTACCACCATTCTGCACTTGCTCAGCCTGTAGTTGAACAGCTCCTGACTACTGTCCAGGCTGCCTGTGTATGGCTTCATGAGCCATGGCATTAAGGGGTAGGCTGAGTCCCCAAGGATAACTATAGGCATTTCAACATCCCTAACGGTTTTCTTCTGGTCTGGGAATAAAGTCCCTTCCTGCAGCTTTTGAAACAGACCAGAGTTCCTGAAGATGCGAGAGTCATGTACCTTTCCCGGCCATCCCACCTTGATGTTGGTGAAACGTCCCTTGTGATCCATCAGTGCTTGCAGCACTATCGAAAAGTACCCCTTGCGGTTTATGTACTCGCCAGCTTGGTGCTCCGGTGCCAAGATAGGGATATGGGTTTTGTCTATGGCCCCACCACAGTTAGGGAATCCCATTGCAGCAAAGCCATCCACTATGACCTGCACGTTTCCCAGGTCACTACCCTTGATATTAGCAGATCTTTGATTGCGTCGGCTACTTGCTTCACAGCAGCCCCCACAGTAGATTTGCTCACTCCAAATTGATTCCCGACTGACCGGTAGCTGTCTGGCGTTGCAAGCTTCCACAGGGCTACTGCCACTCGCTTCTCAACTGCGAGGGCTGCTCTCATCTTAGTATTCTTGCGCCTCAGGGCAGGGGAAAGCAAGTCACAAAGTTCCATGAAAGTGCCCTTACGCATGCAAAAGTTTCGCAGCTATTGGGAATTGTCCCAGACCTGCAACACTATGCGGTCCCACCAGTCTGTGCTTGTTTCCCGGGCCCAGAATCGGCGTTCCAGCGCATGAACCTGCCCCATTAGCACCATGATGCCCGGATTGCCAGGGCCCATGCTTTGAGAGAAGTCTGTGTCCATGTCCTCATCACTTTCGTCACCGCGCTGACGTCGCCTAGTCACCCGGTTTCGCTTTGCCAGGTTCTGGTGCTGCATATACTGCTGGATCATGCGCGTGGTGTTTAATGTGCTCCTAATTGCCAAAGTGATCTGCGCGGGCTCCATGCTTGCCGTGGGATGGCGTCTGCACAGAAAAAAGGCGCGGAACGATTGTCTGCCATTGCTCTGATGGAGGGAGGGGCGACTGATGACATGGCTTACAGGGTTGGCTTACAGGGAATTAAAATCAACAAAGGGGGTGGCTTTACATCAAAGAGAAACAAAAACAACTGTCACACAGAATGGCCCCCTCAAGGATTGAGCTCAAAACCCTGGGTTTAGCAGGCCAATGCTCAACCCACTGACCTATTCCTCCCCGCAGTATTTCAGGCAGGACTGAATCTCCTTTAAAGTTTTCAAGGTGCCCCTGAGAGACCTCACCAAAACAATTGTCGGCCATTGATTTCACAGAGGGAAGGAGGGGAGAGCAAATAATACAAAACAAATCTGGTCTATTTCTTGTTTTGATCCACTCCATCTATCTTTTACATCTTTGGCTGGCAGCAGACGGTGCAGTAGGACTGATAGCCACCCTCATCTCCTGCCTGCTCGCCAGAAGATGGTGCAATAGGACTGCCGGCAGGATTAAAGAGAATGACCTGGTCGAGTCACTCCTATTTTAATCCCTGAGCCCATGTCTGCCCAGGTGCTCCTGACCGACCTTACCGAGGTGGCCAGGAGCACCTTGGACATGACGACGATGGTTATCAGACCTATTGCACCGTCTGCTGCCACAAGGCAATGGGCTGCTGCCGTGCAGCAATGTAGTACCGCGTCTGCCAGCACCCAGGAGACGTACGGTGACAGTGAGCTGAGCGGGCTCCATGCTTGCCGTGGTATAGAGTCTGCACAGGTAACTCAGGATAAAAGGCACGAAACGATTATCTGCCATTGCTTTCAAGGAGGGAGGGAGGGAGGGCCTGACGACATGAACCCAGAACCACCCGCGACAATGTTTTTGCCCCATTAGGCATTGGGATCTCAACCCAGAATTCCAATGGGCGGCAGAGACTGCGGGAACTGTGGGATAGCTACCCACAGTGCAATGCTCCGGAAGTCAATGCTAGCCTCGGTACTGTGGAAGCACTCCACCAAATTAACGCGCTTAATGCACTTAGAGCATTTTGTGTGGGGGGACACACAATCGACTATATAAAAACGATTTCTAAAAAACCGACTTCTATAAATTTGACCTAATTTCGTAGTGTAGACATACCCTACGACATTAAATGAAAATCTGCAAGCCACAAGTATGTAATGTGAAACATTACAACCTACATTCACAGAGTAGACCTATCATGAAGATAATTGTATTAAATCAATTTTGATCTGTGATACTAATCTGAGATCACCTGAGATCATTCACCAAAGGAGCCCCTGCATGTGGGGATGGGTGTGGGCCTGACAAGTAAGACCCCTCTCCCTTTCCCTGCATTTGAATTTTGCAATTTAGCACAAAGGGCTCTGAGGCACAACAGACTGATCACGTCAGATCTTTCGGGGAGGAGGGGTAGGAGCAAAGGTGCCGAAGGGGAAGAGGCGGGGCTCCCTGGGTTCCTCTTGTTAAAATCCCAGCAGAGTATGGCACATAAGGCAGAGGAGCAGCGGTACAAGGTAGAGGGTTCTCGTGCATCCTGCAGTGAAGTGCCCTGTCCAGACGTTTATGTTTAAATCTGCCACTTTTCCTTCTCCATTAAATATCTGTCTCCTGGTGATTTGGGCACTTTTTGTCCATGTTCTTCCACCAAGACCCTTGCCAACGTTTAAAGAGAGTGCGGTAAGATTCTGTTCTCCATCGCTCTCTGAGATAATCTTGGAAGGAGATCCAAAAGCCTCACACACTTACAGGAGTGGAATTCCTCTGGGACTTGCAAAATGTGTTGGCAGGAGGAAAAAAGGTGGTGGAAAAAGCAAATTCATATTTACTATCTTGATGCTGATGCCAATCTGCATAGAATGCTTTGAAATTATTCAGCAGTAATTCATGCCTGTGAAAGAGAGTCTACAACGAGTGAAAGCCTGGGTGGCACTCCTATATTAAAAGGAGATGGACAGACCACAATTTAGTGTTCTTCCTGGATAACATTCCACTCCCTTTAGCTTAGTCCAATGACTTGACCTTGTCACTCATTCTTACCTAAAGGGGGAAAAAACCACAAAGTATCAGCCTTGATACACTTACCGTCTTATTCGGTCTGCAGGGCACACACAGAATTGATGGCCAGAAGTTACTAACACCATCCTCAATCAAACCCTCAACACTTGTCAGACATTTTAATGAAGCAGAGTATGACAATCTCAGTACAACCTGCCAAGAACATGAACATAGTGAGATCACTGCCTAACGTTTAGCAAGACTGCTCTCAGAATGACTGAGCATCAATAAGTTTCAGTTGCACGAGCCAAAAACTTATGTACTGAATGGCAGCTGAGTTCTGTGGTTCTGTTTTAATAGTTAACACAAGCCCTGCAAAAGGTCACTGTCACTATGGGGCTGTTACAAGGGTGTCTGGAGACATCTGACTCTGAACTCCTATTCTGGTTCTTCAATCTCCCTGCTCCCTAGTGCTGCTGCCAGCTAATGCCCAGCCTCTTTCTGGAGAATGATGATGCCTTCTTAAAGGACCAGTCTTCATTATCTGTATTATGGCAAGAAAATCGTATCTGGAGTTCTATAGAGCTACTCTCTGCACAAACACACAATAAGACAGTCCATACTGCAAAGAACCAATAATCTAAATAATCAAGAAGTGACGTGAGTTTCCTGAAATCACACAGTAGGTCAGGGACTGAGGCAGGAAATAAAACTAGCTGGACACCGGGTCCAGTCTTTTCTCTCCCTGAGACCTCTCTAAGCCCCCATGGAAAATTTTTCAAAGGTTCATGTTTTCATAACTATTTCATATTTCAAGAATCGTTCTTAAAACCACTTTCTTGCAGCACTAGAAACCTGGCATTGGGCTAAGCCATGAGAACTAGAATGCTTAACTCACTAAACAGAGTAAGCAGCAGAAGAGAAATTTCCAAAGTGGTTTCATTGCAGCTAACCCTGCTGTTCCTTGGGATCTTTAATAACCACAAATCGTCAGGAACTTGGATTTTAGGTCTCATCTGAAGTTTAAAAGATTTTTTTTTAAAAAAGGGTCCTATGATAGACTATCAAAATTTAGTGTCTTAGTTTTTGCTTCTAGTAATGTGCAACGTATATATTAATAACAATAACAGCAGTATATTTATGTTAATAATAGATTTACTAAAATCTCAGTACTTTCCACCTTTTTGTCTTCTTTCATTATGTACGTAACACAGTGTACAGTCAGCCAGCCAAAAGACAAAGCAACTGCCCATTTATTTCTGGCGTAGTGAATAAAAGTATGACAGGATACTGTGATATTATCAGTACTAAGTGCTGCTAAAACACTTCCTTCAAATTAAAACTAGCAATTATAAATTCATCTCTTGGATTTATCTACATTCATTTTTAAGAGTGAATTTCACAACTGAATTACATGCATGCTGGTGAGAAAAAAAAGGTGAAGACATGCCAATTACTCTTCCACATAACGGACTCATAGCTGTGAAGTGATTACAAAAGCCTAGTTCGGGTCTTTCATTTGATCCTGGCAGCTGGTGCACCTAAAGCAGATTAAAGGTCACATGTACTGAATTTTTCTAAAATAGCTTTAGTCTGCAGGCAAGACAATAGGTGGACAATGCACATCAGTGACTGGATCCCCAGAGACCACAAGCAACCGCTGGGCAGACCCAAAATGCCCTGCGCTGATCCCATGACAAAACTCTTTGGCCAGAAATGGAAAGAACTCGCAACAAAACGGAATGGTGTGGCGTCAACTTGCGTTCGTGGAGGGATAGACGAGGACAAGCCAGACAAAGGTGAGCTTTAAGAAATGAGGAATATTCCTGATAAACTAGTTCCTTTTGTGCGTGTGCATTTATGCATTCATTATTGGTGGAGCTGGTAGCACTGCCTATGGTATGACCTCGTGTGAACTGTGAAAAGCTTCAGATGCTGTTGCTTCCTCTGTGAAATTTTCTGGACTAGGGGACATTCTAAATTAATTCCTCAGGATCCTGACAGCCTGGCTGGACCTACCATCTTTATACATTATCTGCTACTTCCTTTCACTTTCCAGACTGAGAATCCGGGCTCCAAGTTGTCAGCCTATCCCACTGTGTCCAGGTTCCTTCCCCACTCTGAACTCTAGGGTACAGATGTGGGGACCTGCATGAAAACCTCCTAAGCTTACTTTTTACCAGCTTAGGTTAAAACTTCCCCAAGGTACAAACTATTTTACCCTTTGCCCTTGGACTTCCACTGCCACCACCAAACTTTATCTGGGTTCCTGAAAAAATGGAGTTTGGACATGTCTTTCCCCCCAAAATCCTCCCAACCCTTGCATCCCACTGGCCAGGAGGGATTTTAAAGGGGTTTACCCTTCCCTTTATATTTATGACACACTGGAAGCATTTTCTCTTCAGTAGGTCAATGCCAAGATATTCAGTGAGAGCCATGGAAAGTGACATGACTCCACTGCACACAGCACTAACAAAAATCATCCCTTGTGTACTTAAAACTAAAACTTTTGCTTATGCAACTGAGCTATGCCAGTTTTAGAAGCTACTGCACAGATGGTGGTTGCAGCACACTTATAAAGAAGAAACACTGTTGACAGAAAGGAAAAAAAAAAGCAGCTCACTCAAACAGTCACACCTCAGAAACAGCAGCGGACTTTCAAAGGGTAGGGGGGAAAGATTCAGGCTGAGAATAGTTTCAGCGGAAGCTTCCCTCTACCTAAAACCTCCTAGAAGTACTGGCAGCACTAGAATCTTTCACCGCTAACACAGGTTTGCATTTAAATACAAACAGCAGCTGGTGGGTTGCCTTAGTAAAAAGTTTGGGAATCACTGGTTCACAAGACACATTGTAAAAGGTGGCGTCCACTGTACATAAGTGCGAGAACACCTATGCAAATTCTGGGTGTTCAAATTTCCTACAGTCACTAAAAATAGAGAAATCCAGGATCAGAATAACTTGCAATGTTTAAAACTTAGAAATGGATTTTAAGAGACTCCCTATGCATACACACACAGCGAAGGCCGTGAGAAACAGGACTGGTGCAAATGCTTCATAGCATTTAAAATATAAACACAATACAGACCTGAGAGAAGAATGATAACACCTTACACTTTTATCCTGTAAGGTCTTCAGAGCAGGGACTGACATTTAATCGATATTGGACAGTGCCATAAATCTCTATAGCACTACATAAATAACTCAAAGTGGGTGGTAGAGCCTGCATTTTTTTGTCTTTTGAAATATCATGGATTTCCTTTTTATCCCTTAAGAAGGGGCAGAATTAAAAAAGCAATACAGTATTCATAAATGTTAAATACCTTGATTAGGATCAATACTTTATTCCTATATTTACATTTTGCTAATTGTTGATTCTGTAAAGTAATTTCCCTTCCAGCCTTCCACATTTATGCTTAAAAATATGCATATTTATATTTTAAATTGCATGCAAAAAAAGTCTACTCTCTGATTTAGAAGTCTATGATGCTGAGAGCTCACCTTTCAAGCTGTCTTTGAAGATGGAGCAATACTTAACACTCAGCATAACCAGGCTTTTCATCTTATACTGTAGAGTAATTACTTCCCACTTCAGAACAACAACGTAAGTTATCATCTCAGACTTGTACTCCAAGTGCCATAGCCGGCTTGGAAAAATCTGACAGAGAACATTATGGGTTTACTCAAGGGAGTCTGATCTGTGATAACTGCCAAGAACAAATCATGACTATTCAGGCATAGCATAATGAGATACAGTATGAGAAATGACACACATTATTGGGCTTGTACAGTATTCTGGAAAATCATTGTAACAGAATTTCCTCAGGTCAGCACAAGCCAAACCATACACAATACTAAATATGCCAATACAAAATTGTAACTATATATATACTATACGCTCATAACTACTTCAAAGGGTCTTCATACAATAAATTTCAATTTAAACACAGAAAATTCTTTGTGAATTTTGTAACATGAAGGCTAAATGAAACCTCACTGCAAATCTTACAGGTTGCCATGATGCATGCAGAGCCATAGGCATACACAAGCATACAATAATCAGCTGATATCACATTACATCTTAAAAACTGCAACTGGCTTGATATACAGAATAAAGTGAATGCCTCTCCCAAAGAATGCTCTGGGAATAGAATAAAACTGAAGAAAGAGAAAATCAGAACAGGAGAAAATAAAAACAAGTAACTTTGCATCATCAATGGGCAACAAATACATTTGTTTCCTCCACTTCGTACGGTACCATCACTAGCTGTCACACCAAAACAAAGCAAGAGTGTGGGGATGAAAACGACAAGCAAATAAAATTCTTTAAAATGCTATTGTATTAGGGAAATCCTGGAAAAAATAATCAAGTAAAAAACTGTTTAATGAGAGAAAGAAGAGCAGTATTTAAATTCCAGTTCCAGAACTATAATCACTGGTCTATCAAAACAATAAAAAGCCTTACCTTCTCGCTTTTCCTCCTGGCTTCTCTTCTTGCTTCCTTTTCTCTCAGCCTTTTCTCCTATGAGAAATAACAAGATCCATTATAATTTTAAAGTCATACTCCCATTTTATCTTCAAAGAGTAAAAGAATTTAAAAAGTTGAACTACCCTGTTTAACTCATTCCTACTGTGTGTAGCAGTAGAACAAAAACAATGAATACATGTCTGACTGAGGCACTATTCATTCATCTTTGTCCTGCCAGGGAAGATTAAACTTAGTGCAGATTAAAACCTTAATCATCCCAAAAAGACAACATGAATCTTTTAAGGCAGTTGTTTGCAGAGGTCTTCCGGTGGTACATCAACTCCTCTAGATATTTGCCTAGGTTTACAACAAGCTATATAAAAAGCACTAGCCAAATCAGTATAAACTAAAATTTCAATACAGTGATTTGTTTATACTGCTCTATATACTGTACACTGAAATGTAAGTACAATATTTACATTCCATGGTAAAAATGAGAAAGTAAGCAATTGTTCAGTAATGATGTGCTGACACACGTTTGTTTTTTTATGTCTGATTTTGTAAGCAAGTACTTTTCAAGTGAGGTAAAAGTTGGGAGTACATAAGACAAATCAGACTCCTGAAAGGGGTACAGTAGTCTGGAAAAGCTGAAAGCCACTGTTTTAAGGAATGATGCAATTAAGTATTCTGATAGTATTTTTAACCGGTTATTGCACTTAAAACACTAACATGGCATTGTCAAGTTCCATGTTTATGGTTTCTCATTGACCTCACAGGAAATCGCAGTTTACAAGTAAAATGATAGTTTTCGCAACAGTGAGCACTGCTAAAGACACTGCTAAAGGTCCTCAGTCAAGCTGTGTTCTTCCTGGCCTCCACAGAACTACCATTAACAGACTCCGCAGTGGAATAGACTTACAGACTTTAAGGCCAGAAGGGGCCATCATGATCATCTAGTCTGACCTCCTGCACATTGCAGGCCATGAAACCTCACCCATCCACTCCAGTAATAGACCCCTAACCTCTGGCTGAACTACTGAAGTCCTCAAATCATGATTTAAAGATTTCAAGTTACAGAGAATCCATCATTTACTCTTGTTTAAACCTGCAAGTGACCCATGCCCAATGCTGCAGAGGAAGGCGAAACTCTCCCAGGGTTTCTCCCAATCTGACCCTGGGAAAAATTTCTTCCTGAACCTAAATACAGCAATCAGTTGGATCCTAAGCACTTTGGCAAGATCCACCAACCAGACACCTGGGAAAGAATTCTCTGTAGTAACTCAGAGCCCTCTCCAACTCGTGTCCCATCACCAGCAAGCATAGATTGGCTACATGCCATCATAGGCAGTTTCATCATACTATCCCCTCCATAAACTTATCAAGCTCAGTTTTGAAGCCAGTTAGGTTTTTCACCCCTACTGCTTCCAGCACTTCTAATTTCTTTACAGTCTACCTCATCATTAATATACAATGCTGCTTCATCCCTTTATCTTTATTTCTGTAATTCCTGAACAGCACATACCCGTCAATACCTGTACTCCAGTCATGATTACTATTCCACCAGGTGTCTGTTACCCTTGTTTCACTTCCTGAATCAGTAGCTCTAGTTCCTCCACTTTGTTACCCAGCTCCTTGCACTGGTGTACAAACACCTTAGTTATTTCTGCTTGGATTCACCCAGATTCCTTGCCCGATTTGGGTACAGTCATTCTACTGCCAGTATTGCCTGCCTGTTTGCATCACTGGTTTGGGCACTATTTTTCCTCCTAATGTCCATTCTCCATTGCTGTATTCTCTCTTTCTTGATTTTCCCAGCATTAACGATTGTGTTGCTGCATGAGCCAAAATAAAATGCAGCTCCTCCTTCCATAGATGAACTGGCTCTGCAATGCCAGCAGGAGTGAAGCAGCAGTGAAATTCAGTCAACAAAATAAGTAACTATGACTGTGACCACAAACAGGGAGCAGACAAATTGAGCCAGATGGTGCTCTTTGCTGGTAATTTTTTAATATGTCTAGTTTGTTTATTTTTAACCAGCCTGAGGAATACATCCAAATCAGGTTGTTGTTTTTTTTTTAGTTCTTCCCACCATATAAAGTTTCTCTGATATGTTCAGTTCATGGGATAAGCACAGCAAGTGCCTTGTTTCTGGACTAGAGCCTTGCAACCTGACCCAAAGCAGCGGGACCCAACTACAAGTGTCGGATTCAGGTCAAGCCAGATCTGAAAACCACCTAATCTGCTCAGGTAGGCTCAGATCACCTTTGCCTGCCTGTAGGGTCGACATGGCAGTTGCTACATACCTTGCTCCTGCTGGCCATGACCATCCCGCTGTGTTCTGTATGCCGCGGAGTGAGCATGTTGACGAGTTGCAGCACCTCTCGCTCACCGCACAGCAAGGTCAGCAGGATCAGAGACTGCAGCTGCCACCTCACTGACTCCACAGGCCAGAGGTAACCAGAGATGGTTCGCAGGCACAGGGAGCAGTAACCCCCAAGGATGAAGTGGCAGCAGTGTCACTGACCCAGGTTTGGGGGGAAATGTCGGGTTGGGTCTGAAAATTACTTGACATTCTCGGGTTGCAGTGGGGTTGGGCTTTAAAATTAGGCCCAAGTAGACCTCTACTCTGTAGTATGAAAGCCTATACTGACCAGTTTGGGTGAGACACTAAGGGTATGTCTAGACAGCATTTTTAAGTGAGCCTCCCAACCAGGGTTGACAGACTTCAGCTAGCAAGGTTCACGCTAATGCTCTGAAAATAGCTGTACAGACGGCCCATGGCAGTTGCAGCTCAGGCTGGAGTTCAGGCTCTGAAGCCTACCCGCCCCCTCCCAAAACTTTAGAGACCAAGCTCCAACCCAAGCCACCATTTCAGAGTGCTGTCTGTAGAGATATGTTTGTTGAAATTATAATTTATAGACGCTCCCTCATAAGGGGCCGTATTATGAGCATAGGAATTTGGAAGGAGATGTGCCCTGGAGGCGGGGGTTGCTTCTGCCACTCACAGCAGAATGGCTGTGTGCAACAGTTCACCCGAGACGCTCTCCTGTTTGTTTTATTAAAGTTTTATTCCTTTCTCATTCACTGGTTTGTTACACTATTTTTAGAGGGCCACTGTGCAATGTGCTACTGCGAGCTGTGCTAGCTCAAGTTTGTCGACCCATGACGGGAGGCTTGTGCCAGAAAGCTGTGTAGACATCCCTAAGGCCTGGCCAAATATTTTATTGGAATAACTCTGTTGGTCAGGGGTGCGACACTTTTTTCCTTCTGACAATGATACGCCAGTCAAAGCCCTAGCAGAGATGCTGGTATACTGGCAGAGACGAACTTGTGACTGCATAGTTTATTTCACTTACCTGTACGGCCACCAGCACTTTTATACTGGTATAACTGTGCTGGCTGGCACAGCAAAAGAGGCAAAACTTTTAAATACAGAGAAGGCCAAACCTGGAAGTTCCTGCCACAAATGAGAACATGGAAGCTCCTGCAGTCCTGGTGCTGTGCCACATCAGGCCAGAGCGATCCCCATCAAATAAGAGAAAAGATTCTTTTAAAAACTGAAAATGAGGTAACAGTTTGATGCTCCTGATTCATGCCCTCTCTATGTTGGAACCTGAAAGAGCTGGCTATTTGTTTTTGTTTTTATTATTATTAAGGTGGGGAGGAGGAAAAAAACATAGAAAACCTCCTGCTTATGCAGGGAAAGGTAAATCACTAATATACTGTATATTGTCAACCAAACTGATCTGTCAAATGGATGGAGTATTTGAAGAATAATTTTGCCGTCACCAAAACGTTTATGGTTAGAATGCTGCAACACTTTTACCATTTGTCACAGTTTCATGGTTAACTGCCAGTTATTCCCCATTACGTAGTTGGGGATTTGATTTTTCTTTCCTAAACGTAGCTGAAGCTTACCAAGCCATCCACCTACCTCTGTATCGGTGACCTGTCCTCTCCATTATTTACCACTCCCTCCATTTTTGTATCATGATGTTTTTCTCTAATTTTCTCTTCCATGTGATTAATAAAAACATTAAACAGCATAGGACCAAGAATCAATCCCTGCGGGACCCCACTGGAACACATCTATTTGATGGTGATTCCCCGTTAACAATTACATTTTGAGACCTATTCGTTAGCCAGCTTTTAATCCATTTAATGTGTGCCACGTTCATTTTATAGCTTTCTAGTTTTGTACTCAAAACGTCATGTGGTACCAAGTCAAACCCCTTACCAAAGTCTAAGTAAATTACATCAACATTATCTTTACCAACCAAACTTGTAATCTCAAAAAAAAAAAAATCATGTTAGTTTGACAGGATCTATTTTCCATAAACCCATACTGATTTGCATTAATTCTATCACTCTCCTTTAATTCTTTATTAATTGAGTCGCGTATCATTAATTGAGCCGCTCTATTATCTTACCCAGGATCCATGTCAGACTGACAGGCCTATAATTACCTGGGTCACCCTGTTTTACCTTTAGTCTCAGAAATCCATCTTGTATTCTTTATGTGTCACGCATTTTACAGAAAGAAAATGAGACCTGTTTAAGAGTTTTAAGAAGTGGGACTATTTCTTGAAGTCTTAGAGGAATTTTAAATTTGTTAGTAATAATTTTCTTCTACAGACACTGGAATAGTAGGATTCATGGTAACTGGGGAACTCAGTTTTACCACAGGAGGGAAACAGAAGTAAAGGCAATTGTTGAGGAGGCTCACTCCATTCACAGATGAGCAAGAGAACCATGAGAAGGAGTTTTATGCAAGGTGTGTGTGTGTGGTGGGGGCGGGGGGGAGAGAGGAAGATTTGGGGACCTTATGCAAATAGCTAATTCAGGGAGCAGTTTTCAAACAGGATACTGACGCCAGCACTGAATTATATCATCATAGTAGGGACCATGATTCAATACACCCTAATAATTAGTGTATACAGTGGTATTTATGATAAAGTCTTGGCTTCGTCCACATTTTTTCAATATGAAATACAACAGAAAATGTTTCCTCTGTTATATATAAACTTTCTAAAATTTTAAATTTTGCAGTCATCTGAATTACTTATCCATTAAAAAAATCAACCATCTTAATTTATTATATGCAGAAAGCCCAATAATAATATAGGCTTAGGTAAAGAAAGGAGGAAACCACTGGAAAAACCCATGTAAGTGAATTCTAAAACTAATCCAGAAGGAGCAGAGCAGATTTTCTACCTTTCGCCCTTCCCCATCAGTTCTATGCTATTTCTTGCTTTTCCAGCAACCTAACTCTGTGGCTCTTTTCAATATCAGTATTTTTCATAGGCAGAACTTGCTACGAAGCACGTATTAAGTTTTCCACCTTTTCCAGTCCAATTTCCAAACTATTTTGTTATGCATTCTTGGCTCTGGCATGTCACTTTCTCAGTTCTATGATAAAACTACCTGCTCCCTTTAAAATGTTACCTTGAAAAGAAGGTGGAAGGGACTAGAGTGATATTAACAGGGACCTGGGAAAGTGAGATGACTGATATTCCACAGCAGGACAGAAGAGTTTTGAAAATGAACAGCATAGACGTTTCAAGAGAGGAAAATTCTACTGTATATGGAAGAGACAACGGCTCAACATTGGCCACAGAATCAGGTTGAGATGAAAGCAGAAGTTCATATTCAAGGGAGCTATAGCAGTAGAATGCAAAGAAAGGGCTGAGAAGGCACAGGGTTGAGATAATGCATTAGAGAGGACAGATGACAACATAATGTATAGGATACTTTATAAAAACAGTGGAAAGGGGAAAGGATAGCATCATTAGTAGGAGTGGAATTAGAAGTCAGAGGGAGTAGAAGATAAAAGCAATAGCATGCAAAACTAGAGGGGAAGCTTTGTATGAAGAGAACTGCTGCCATCAGCACCTTAACAAATATTGGAAATGTAACTTTACTTTGTGGGAAAAAGTAAGGAATCCGTTCCTCTTTGACAGATGAGGGAAATAGATGGACAAGATTATTAATTTAGGCCTCAGTTCAGGAAAGCATCCTTATTCAGGACAGTGCTTAAGCAGACACTTAACTTTAAGTATCTGAATAAATTCCATGAAAGTCAACTATGCTGTCCTGAGTAGCAATGTAATGCTTTTCTGAATCAGGGCCGTATCTGAGATTGAGGGCCCATTCTTCTCGGCACAGAGCAAGAAACAGTCTCTTCTGCAAAGAGCTACTCTAAATGATGAGACAACGGGTGGGAGAAAGTAAACACCACCAGTATTATACAACAGTGAAAACAGACTGAAATGAAATAACTTGTCTAAGGTGACAAAGAAACTCTATGGCAGGAGCCAGAAAATGGAATCCAGATCTTCTAAATCCCGGTATGGTGTTTTAACCCACCAGACCTCCCTTCCTTGCATTTAAATTACATTCTGCTAGAAAGGAAGAATGGAAGGACGGGAATAGACGTGGACAATATATTGTAAGATAGCTGGAAAAGGCAACCAAGAAAATGTAGATTTAGCCAACGATAATCAAATTTATTCCATGTCAGTTAATTCTCATTTTATAGATAAGCCTGTATCTGTAGAGATTCTTGAATCACTAAGGTCTCTGACACTTTAATTTTTAGAATTTTCTACAAGCAGCAGAAGAATCTGGATTTTCTTGGAGTTTGCATTTTCATAATACATAGTAAGAATACAAGGTTCTATCATGCTATAAATCATTACTTGGAAGACTAGCATATAATTCAGCAATGAACATCAAATTTATTAGTAGCAGGAAAACAGAAAATTACATTTCAATGTACAAATACTTCATTACATATGCTCCTGGCTTACTAGCTGACTTCTTATCTGATACAGCTCTACAGTTCCCTAATATTGCAAATTTCCAACTGAAAGGCATACAAATAGGCAGATCCTGTTATTGAGTATGGCATTCATTTTTTATTGCCAATATCTGTATATCATAACTTCATAACACAGCAGCATGAGATTGTCAGTTAAAGCTGCAGAGCATCACAATTTGATTAAAAAACTTTCTCCCCAATAGTGGTTGTAGAAATCATGTCTCCCTGGAGTCTCCATTTGTACCCAACTGCTTGCCCCTTATAGGGTAAACTTTTATTCCAGATGAGGAGCTTATACAAACACTAGGTCATGTCTACACTTGCCATTTAAGCGCAAAAGCGCAAAAAGTCCCTCAGAAGTTTCACCATAAACAGAAAACCACCTCCTCGAGAGGCGTACAGTTCTTGCCAGTGATACTTTTGCAGTGATGTGCAAGTGAAGACACGCTCTTCCAGTTTACACAGCTTTTATCCTCCGGAGGATATCCCACAGTGCCTAGGTGACCACTCTGGCCAGAAGCTCTGCTGCTAGGTAAACAGACATCTGCCCCTCCCCCTATAAAGCCCGAGGAACTTTGAAACTCCCCTTCCTGTTTTTTGGGAAGTGCTCACTTATCTGGCCAGGTGACAATGACTGCTCCACAGAGCAAAGGATCCCCTGATTGGAACAATGCTGAGCTATTGGACTTGATCCGTGTTTGGGGAGAGGAGGCTGTGCAGGGAGGCAAGATGCCACACGGTCACCCCTTCCCACAAGACCTATCCTCAAAATGGAGAGAGCTGCACTGTGGGATAGCTGCCCTCAGTGCACTGCTCTCATCGGTGATGGAAGTGCCGCAAATGCGAACATGATCTGACGCCTGTGGAAGTAAGTGAGAACACAAACCTGCACTTTTCTTTTACTGGTTCCCGATCACCGGTGAAACTGACAGTGCAAAAACTCTGCAAGTGTAGACATAGCCTAAGTTTCCAGCAAGCAGGGGTGCAAATCAACCCTGAACTAGCTTGCCTCACATTAAGTGTCTGTGTCCTGCTGACGAATACTAAAAGTTCCCTAGTGCACTTTAATATACTCCTGTTTCAAGGTGAGGTAGATCAAGCACACTGTGGAACTTTTAGCATGCAGCAGCAAGGTCCACACAGCAGGCTAGTGTGGGGGAGGGTCGTGTTCCAGCAGGCCATGAACCACCTTTGTTTAGAAAAGCTTGAGGCATGTTGGTTTCCTTTTCAGACAGTCAACACAGAATCAATCATAGGCTAACTGGAAAGCAAAGCAAGACCCTGCTCTTTTCTTCCCAGCCTGCGCTTCCAGTCCCTGCATTCCTGGAGTAAGAAATTCAGCCCTAAACCAAGAGTGGCCAACATGTGACCTACATACTGGAATAGGGTTATCAGATAGCAACTGTGAAAAAAATGGGACCAGGGGTAGGGCGGTAATAGGCGCCTATATAAGAAAAAGTCCCAAAAAACAGGACTGTCCCTTTAAAAACAGGACAGATGGCAACCCTATCCTGGAGCAGCCTGCATGGAACTTGGTAGAAAGCGCACAGGTTGCAGAAGAGAAGAATTTGGAGAATGCAACAGGAAGTCGGTGTGACAATCAGGGTCCAGACACCCGCAAGGGACAACAGGGGGGCCAAAACTACAAAGAGTAAGCAGTTGAATCAACTGGTTGTATACAATGTCATTGTGTATAAATATATATCAAGTAAGGCCTTTTATGAAAGCCTGTAATGTTCTGAACTTTATGGTCATTAGGATATACATATATAGGTTATAACTATGAATATATGTATATATACGTGCATATAAATATATGTAAGTATATATGTATAGAACACAGTAATAGTAATTAGGGTATGTCTACACTTAAAATGCACTTCAGTGTAAACACTACTTATGATGAGGGGTAGGGTTCTCCTATTGGTGTAGGTAATCTACCTCCCAGAGAGGCGGTAACTAGGTTGACGGAAGAATTCTTCTGTTGACCTAGTGCTGGTCTATACCAGGAGTTCTAGGTTGCTACAGCTACGTCTCTCAGGGTGTGGAGTAGCTATATTGAAATAAGTCCCCCCCTGCAGGGATGGGAAGGGTTCTCCTGTCGCTGTAGGTAATCCACCTCCCCAAGAGGCAGTAGCTAGGCTGATGAATGAATTCTTCCATTGACCTAGCGCTGTCTACACTGGGGGTTAGGATGGCTTAATTATGTCTGAGGGGTGTGGATTTTTCACACCCCTGAAAGACAACTATGCCGATATAACTTTTCAGTGTACATCAGCCCTAGGCTACAACTACAGCCACGTGGAGAAGCAATCAGACAGCGAGGAGCACTTCCTGGGTAATTGTGTACACAAAACCAAATCAAAGCGCCTAGCACTGTATAACCCAGAGAAAGACAGTGGTGGACTATTAACGGTAATGGAAAAACACTGAGAAGAAAACCCCAGTCTTGGAAAATTAAGCAAGGAGGGAGTTTCCCGTGCTCTGTGGCATGGTCTACACAATAAAGTTAAGTTGATGTAAGCCAACTTGTGACAACCTTGTTGTGCAAGTATCTACACTTACATTCGTGGGAGACAACTTTAAGTGCGCTGTTATGCTGACATAGTAACGTCAGCTCCCCGAGAGGCATTGAGCCACAGTTGATGTACGCAGGTTGATGCTGCTCAAGTGTAGACAGCTTTGATCCCAACAAACAGTTCAGATGAGACACATTACACGGTGTGCAAGTATGAATGGGAAGCGGCATATGAATTTTGCAGTGGCCTTTTTTTTTTTTTTTTTTTTTTAAGTAGGTTGAAATGCAAGCAATGCATTCTGAGGAGAGAGCTGAAAGGAGTAATAGAAGTTTCTAGGAGCACAAAAAGAGGAAAACTGTGCCAAGTGTCAGGGACAACATGGAAGAAGGCACACAAGGAAAAACTTGAGAAGGAAACACCTAGAGCAAAGGAAGCAAGAGGGGGAGTAGGAGGAAATAGGAGCCAAGATGTGGTCAGGGAAGTTCTGTGGAGCTCCATGAAAGCGATGAGGAGAAAGTTAAACTTGATGCAGATGGTGAGGGGGAAGGCGGTGAACAGATTTAAAGAGGAATATTTTAGCTACAGCATTTTGGATAAACGGAGTTGAAAGGCCAGAGACGGAAAAGTGGTAATCAAGGCAGGAGGAGACCAACGCACAGGGAAGGATTACAACTGTTAGGTCATCTTCTTGTAAAGAGATGTCAAGAGGAAGAATTGATAGGATTTAGTAACAGCCATATTAGGGGGGAGAGAAGTCAACACTAACACTGGGTGACAGGGAAGAAAGTGGAATCATTAACATCAATGGAGAAGGCAGGGTTCACTTTGCGGGGTTGCGTTATAACTGGCGGTGGGACACAGACAGGTGTCAGAGGTGTAATACTGTAAGGGAGAAGAAATTACAGAGCCATAAGTGATGGGTTTAAAAACTAGTTGTAGGAGATATCGGAGTGGTAGAGAGCAACTAAATACTTGCGACAGACAGCCTCAATTTCCTCCTGGGGGGGAAAAAACCTGGCAAGATCCTGCATAGAGTGGGAAGAAGTGGGAGGGCCACATTGTCAAAGATAGAGAAAAGCCACTAGGAATCGAAGATACAAAAGTCCGGAAAGGATGAGAAACCGAACTGTTTTAGCAAGGAAGGCGGCTGAACTGAAGGAAAAGAAGAAAAAATTGCAGAGAAGGCTGTTTGCATTTTCTACAAAGGTGCTTAGCTACACAGGAGCAAATGAGACAGCAGCCATGGTTGGAGACTGGCAGAAAAGACAAATGGTGGGAGAGGAAGCAAAAATAATAAATAAATAAATAAATAAATAATGAAAAGGCTGAAGGAGAGAAGAGGGACTCTGAAATCAACAGAAGGGAGGGATGTCAGTGAGGGAAGAAAAGTACTGAAAAGTGCAGAGATGTTGATTGATTTGTGGTAGCAAAAAAACTATATTTTAAAAAAGGACAAGAATATACAATTTCAGCAAGCATTAAACAGCACAGGTGAGCCAATGAATGCCTAGATGCAGTAGGACTGCAATTTCAAATGGAGTTTTATCTGATTAAAGACTACACAATGAAGCCCTCCAAAAAGAGTCTGGGTACTCTCTCTGGACATTGTCCTCTCTAATTTTATTATTTGTTACATACTTTTGTTCATGTTTTGTGAACAAAATTACAATAATCACACTTGTTCAAAATAAAATTTAATCTCCCATCTGCTCTCTAAAATACAAACAGTATATTCAATCTTTCCATCCTTTGTTGCATGTCCTGGGTTCAATGCACGTCATTTGCAGGACACCAAAGACATTTTGAAGTTTTTTGGTTTATTTGCATTTTTATGTGGTCTTTACTTTGAGTCTAGCAGCCTTAAAAAGAGTAAATTAGTCCATATTTCCCAAATACTGCTGTATATTTTTTATTTAGGTGATTGCCATACAAGTAGTTCTTCCAAAACATTCCGCACAATATTGGTCTCATTTTAATCATCCCATAGTTCTTTTATATTGTACCCAAGCTGGAGGCATAGCAACAAATTGCATCTTACTGAAAGTCTTCCAAAAAAACAGCAGCATCCATTCTTCCACAGTTAACATCGATACAGTACTTTAGGATGAATCATATGTTTTCCAAGAGAGTTATTACTTGCAACTCTGCTCTGTATTGTTAAAAAACATGATTGATTCTTTATTGGCTTGACCCCCTCACTAAGAAGTCATTTAGTAGGGGCCATCTTAGACAATTTCAGTGACAATATGCATACGGTGATTTTAACTAATATACAAAGGCAATGTTATTTTATCCTCTAAAACTTATATTATCCTTTGAACCTCATCTTCATCCCACAATATTTATCTTTCCCCCATGATTAATCTCATGCTTCTGCAATATCAGGAAAGTATGTTACATCACTCAGAAAATTTTTCAAGAGCAGCTCTGAAATTGTAATATGGTACTCCCCTTAGTCAGTGTTATGTTTCCCTGGTGATCATGCTCTATATTTCATTCTTAGATTTTCTATCTTCTACGGAGGTAATAAATACTTTCAATAAATCACAAATACAAATTAACACCAGCACCATTTGTTTAGATTTTGCCTTTTGTATAAGTTTTCTGCTAAATATTGCACAGAGCAGAAAGATCAACAGAGTATATATTTATCACACAAGATTACTAAGAGCAAAGCACAGTAACTCCTCACTTAACGTCCTCCCGCTTAATGCTGTTTAAAAGTTACGGCGCTGCTCAATTAGGGAACATGCTCGTTTAAAGTTGTGCAATGCTCCCTTATAATGTCGTTTGGCTGCCTGCTCTGTCCACCGCTTGTAAGATTTTGTGGAAGAGCAGCGAATTTACAAGGGAGCATTGCACAAGTTCCTCTTCTCCGCCTCCTCCCCTCCCTCCCAGCGCTTCCCTCACTGCCAAACAGCTGTTTGGCAGCGCTTAGGACTTTCTTGGGGAGAGGGAAGGAGCGGGGATGTGGCGTGCTCCGGAGAGGAGGTGGAGTGGGGACGGGAAGAGGCGGGCCTGGAGCATTCCTGGAAAAGTCAGTGCCTGTTCTTCTCCAGGTAAGCTGCCACTGCTGCTGCGAAGGTGCTTCCTAGCGCCCTTTCCTGCAGTGGGTTGTGCCTGTGTGGAGTAAACCAGGGGCACTTCCCAACCACAGTACAGTACATAATGCCTTTTGTCTGCCCCAAAACAACCCCCCCGCATTTACTTTAAATCTTATGGGAAAACTGGATTCGTTTAACATCGTTTCACTTAAAGTTGCATTTTTCAGAAACATAACTACAATGTTAAGTGAGAAGTTACTGGTATGGTCTTGGGCAGAAGGATAAATCTATTCAGTTATGCACTGAGAGTTATTAGTGGAAATGAACCTACCACCACCACTACAAGAAAACTGGCAGTAAAGTGGTTCGCTGTCCTCATCACTTCAGTGGTAATATGTATATGTGCTCAAATATGCATAAATTCTCTCTATATATGTTTTGCAAATAGTGTCTAGAAAAATAAACTCATTTTTCAACACAAAATTCCCATCCTTTTCTTTTTATTAGCTTAGAAATAGAAAATGGGAGGAGACTTAAAACTGTCCTAATGACACATTGGATTTGTAGGATTTCAACATCAGTTGATATGGGACCTAAATGTGATACGAAAAGTGAGCTTCATGGTCAAAGTTATTATACAAAGATGACTTTTTTTAATACACATTTTATTTTTCACCTCCCTCCCAATAACTAAAGCATTGCATTATATATGTGCTGCTAAATACATTTTTTATAAACCTTCAACTTAGTCATGTTTGATACATTTAATTTAATTTTATTCACTAGCTTTTAATAGTCAACCCCTATGAATTACCCTTCTGTCAAGGTGCATCCCAGAGTTCCTAAACTATTTGTCTCTGCAGCACACACCTAAACCAAGACGAAGTCTGAATACCCAATATATTTTAGAAGCATTAGGATACCTACAAATAGGCTTGTAGATTTTGTAGCCAGCTGGTTAATATGGATGCTTGGTTACGGCCTGATCCCACATGAGTGAAGTCAATAGATTTTTTTAAGTTGACTTCAATCCACACAGGACTAAACTCTTAGTTATTAAGGCTCACATTCAGAAATGGACTTAACACCTGTGTAACTTTTAAGCACATCAATAGTCCCATAGAAGTCAATGCTTGAAAATTAGGCACATGGTTAAGTACCTTCCAGAACTGGGGACTACCCGATTTAAAATATGGTTTCTTCCCACCCCAATCAATGAAACAGTAAATACTTAGCACTTATAAAGCCCCTTTACATTTTCAAAGCTCTACAGAAACACTGAACAATCTGGACATCATCTCCATTAATTATCAAAGTATCATTACCCCAATTTTATAGACATGGAAATTTGGGCACAGAATGTAATTGACCTGCCTAGTAGCACACAGCACATCAGTCTCAGAGCCAGTGTTAGTATTCAGAAATTCCTGGCTTCCAGGATGGTGCTATAGCCACTAGACTATGCTGCATCCAGTAATTAGGTCTAGCTTGGTTCTCTATTTATCTATCCTAGACAAATACAGAACCATGCATAAACGTGTAGATGTGGAGGGGTCATCATTTGTATTTCATATTTAATGTTCCTTATTGTTTTTCCAACAGCCCCTAAGTTAACATAGCCCCCAAAAGCCCAGCTTTGGACTTCAGGCAAAATGTGGGATGTGGGAGAAAAGGAGTATTCCCTAGATTATAGTAAATTTTTAAACACAAAAACTTTACTCAGAGACAGTTCAAGTTACATCAGGATACAGTCACCACTTCAGAACCTGAAAATCATGGAAATAAGTCATGGCAAAAGCCTCCTGAATCCCTAGCCACTTTCATATCACAACACTGTCAATAACACACTCTAACATTCCATAATGCTTTTCATAATGCGACCTCAGACACAACTGCATTAACAGATCAGCACATCTGACTGACCGCACAGTTATTCTGCTTTAACTTTGCTGAGGTTATCATTGAGATTTTCCACCAGACAGAGTTTGAAGAAGTTGGGGTACACACTGCTTTTCAGCAGGGAAGTGAAAGCTCTATGTAGGTGCTGAAGTATGTGATGAACAGTGCTGAAGGCAATGTTATATCCATGCTTTTCAGGTTTGGAGTTAGAGGGTGGGGGTTTTGAGGCAAACTAATCTGCCACACAACAAACTTTCCGTGCTTATTTCCCAGTTTTTACACAGGGCTGAAGTACCTTGGTGTAGAACCCCAGGATTGGGGAGGGAGGGAGAGAGGGAGGGAGGAGATAACAAATGATTAAGGCTAAGATTTTGTCATGGATATTTTTAGTAAAAGTCACAGACAGGTCATGGGCAATAAAGAAAAATTCACAGAAGCCCGTGACCTGTCCCTGATTTTTACTACAAATATCCATGATAAAATGGGAAGGGACTGGGCAGCTGCAGGGTGGCTGGGAGCTCTGGGGCCCCCACCACCCATGGCGGCTCAGAGCTCCAGGGTCCCCCTAGCCCCAGCACCAGAAGGGAGCTGTAGGGGCCCCCTGTCCCCTCCCCAGCGGCCAGGAGCTTTGGGAATCCTCCTGCCACTGGCACAGTGGGGAGCTGCAGAGATCCCCTGACCCACTGCAGCAGGGGAGCTGCTGGGATCCCCCCGCTGGCCGCGGCGCTGCAGGGGTTCCCCCGCTGCCCACACCGGTGGCTGGAGAGCTGCTGGGGTACCAGCAGTCGGGGCTGAAGTCTTGGAGGTCTTTGGAAGTCACGCATTCCGTGACTTAAACGACCTCCATTACAAACCCCTAGCCTTACAAATGACTAAAGTGTGAAACTCCTGTTTTTGAGTGTACCTTGCTACAGTTTATAGATAGCTTAAATTACAAATGTGAGCTATAGAATGTTTGCCCAAAGTGTGAATCAAATAATTAGTTGTTTTTAAAAACAAACTTTCAAAATAACATCTCCTCATGACAGTAACCAGAAGAGTCTGAACTCTGCATTTTCATATCAATGTCCCTTGAGATATAGGAATAATTGCTAGCCTCTATCTAGTTCAGTCATTAGAGACGTACCTGACACACCCTTTCCCAGTGGATGTGTTTGCTAAATAGCAGTAGCATACAGGTACTGTCAATCAGGAGTCCTGTGTTCTACCCCTGGCACTAGGAAAAGAATATGGTTTAGTGGTTAGAGAAGACAACAAACATTCAATCTGAAAGGCAGTATAATTTTATGTAGCCTCTCTGCTAACATATTTGTAAAATGAGTGGGCAGCTCATACTTAACTGCCTCCTAGAATTGGGGTTCATGGCCTTGTTCAATAAGAATGGTGAGGTTCATGAGAATATAAACCACAGTCAGTAAAAGTGAGTCTTAAACTCAGGGCCTACTTTACATTTTGCTGCAGTTTTCTCTTAAATTTCATCACTTCAATTTGGAGGAGTGAAAAAATAAGGATACTAAAAGAATTTACAAGAAATTCAATAGTTCCATAATATACAACAAATATGTAATCAAATGAAATATTTTCATCTTAAATTTTAAACATCAATACGTAAACAAAATTCAAAAGCTGTTTCCAAAGAGGTAAGATGGTAAAAGAAACCTCTAACAAATTGTAAGAGATGTCATTGACTCTCAGCTGGCAGCTATTTAAATATTTATTTTTGTCAAAACTATTCAGTACTCATTCCAATTATTCTCATTTTATAAAATAATTAGGTATATTGCACAAAACAAAAATCACCCAGCCTCCAATCATTTAGGTTATAATAAACTATGTTTTTCCTATAACAAAAAATCAATGTTTATGTTTTAGTGTGTTCTGTTCATTTCTTTGCCCTCACTGCTTATTTTAAAAATCGTTCTTCAAAATAACTCAGATGAAGTAATTTTAAAAATGCAAATACATGCTAGATTAATATCACTTGCTCTCTTTTGCATTATAGAAGTGAAAGCATACTGATGTGCAAGTGCTGGAGGTACCAACTAGGGGCTGTGCTCCTCTTGACCTGCTGCTCACAAACAGGGAAGAATTGGTACGGGAAGTAGAAGTAGGTGGCAACCTGGGCAGCAGTGAACATGAGATGGTCGAGTTCAGGATCCACACAAAAGGAAGAAAGAAGAGCAGCAGAATACAGACCCTGGACTTCAGAAAAGCAGACTGACTCCCTCATAGAACTGATGGGCAGGGTCTCCTGGGAGTCAGGGGATCCTGCTAATATGAGGCTAATATGAGGGAGAAAGGAGTCCAGGAGGGCTGGCTGTATTTTAAAGAAGCCGTATTGAGGTTACAGTGACAAACCATCCCGATGTGCAGAAAGAATAGCAAATATGGCAGGAGACCTGAAGGGTTCAGGAAGGGTTCATGCACCTGAAAATATTCAGGGCACACCCTGAGTGCTGTGTAGGAGCAGTGCACACACTGCTCCTTCCAAGGACATGGACCATGGGAAGTCGCCCAGAGGATATGAACCGTGGGAAGCTTCCTTGGAAGGGGCTCAAAGGCCTGAGAGCAAGGAATGTAGTAGATAGAAGCTGGTAAATAAGAATATTAATCAAAGTCATATTATTCCTTTTGTTGTTTCCTTTTGGGGTTGGAGTATGTAATGCGCGTGAGTGGAGAAAGAATAAAAGAGAGGGTGGAAAGCCGACACGGCAGACCTTCCCGCTTGCTTGCTAAAAGCTTTGTTTGCCTTGCATTTGAACCACAACAGAGACCAGCTTGGCTTAACAGAGAAATCTTTAGTGAGCTTAAATACAAAAAAGAAACTTACAAGAAGTAGAAACTTGGGCAGATGACTAGGGAGAAGTATAAAAATATTGCTTGAGCATGCAATGGTGTAATCAGGAAGGCCAAAGCACAACTGGAGTTGCAGCTAGCAAGGGATGTGAAGGGTAACAAGAAGGTATGTTAGCAACAAGAAGGTGATCAGGGAAAGTGTGGGACCCTTACTGAATGGGGGAGGCAACTTAGTGACATATGATGTGGAAAAAACTGAAGTACTCAGTGCTTTTTTTGCCTCTGTCTTCACAGACAAGGTCAGCTCCCAGACTACTGCACTGGGCAGCACAGTAGGGGGAGGAGGTGAGCAGCCTTCAGTGGTGATAGAAAAAGTTAAGGACTATTTACAAAAGCTGGACATGCACAAGTTCATGGGGCCAGATCTAATGCATCCGAGAGTGCTGAGGAAGTTGGCTGATGTGATCGCAGAGCCATTGGCCATTATCTTTGACAACTCATAGTAATCGGGGAGGTCCCAGACAATTGGAAAAAGGCAAATATAGTGCCCATCTTTACAAAAGGAAGAAGGAGAATCCAAGGAACTACAGCCTCACCTCAGTCCCGGAAAAATCATGGAGCTGGTCCTCAAGGAATCCATTTTGAAGCACTTGGAGGAGAGGAAGGTTATCAGGAAAAGTCAACATGAATTCACTAAGGGCAAGTCATGCCTGACCAACCTGCTTGCCTTCTATGATGAAATAACTGGCTCTGGGGATATGGGGAAAAGCAGTGGACGTGATATATCTTGCCTTTAGTTTTTGATACGGTCTCCCGCAGTATTCTTGCCAGCAAGTTAACTGGATGAATGGATTATAAGGTGGATAGAAAGCTGGCTAGATTGTTGGGATCAATGGGTAGTGATCAACGGCTCGATGTCTAGTTGGCAGCTGGTATCAGAGTGCCCCAGGGGTCGGTCCTGGGGCCAGTTTTGTTCAACATCTTCATTAACGATCTGGAAGATGGGATGGATTACACCCTCAGGAAGTTCACAGATGACACTAAGCCAGGGGGAGAGGTAGATACGTTGGAGGGTAGGGATAGGGTCCAGAGAGACCTAGACAAATTGGAGCATTAGGCTAAAAGAAATCTGATGAGGTTCAACAAAGACAAGTGCAGAATCCTGCACTTAGGAAGGAAGAATCCCATGCACTGCTACAGGCTGGGGACTGACTGGCTAAGCGGCAGTTCTGAAAAAAAAAACCTGGGGATTACAGTGGACGAGAAGCTGGATATGAGTCAACAGTGTGCTCTTGTTGCCAAGAAGGCTAATGGCATATTGGGCTGCATTAGTAGGAGCATTGCCAGCAGATCGAGGGAAGTGATTATTCCCCTCTATTCGGCACTGGTGAGGCCACATCTGGAATATTGCGTCCAGTTTTGGGCCCCCCACTACAGAAAGGATGTAGACAAATTGGAGAGAGTCCAGTGGAGGGCAACGAAAATGATTAGGGGGTTGGGGCACATGACTTACGAGGAGAGGCTGAGGGAACTGGGCTTATTTAGTCTTCAGAAGAGAAGAGTAGGGGGGATTTGATAGCAGCCTTCAACTATCTGAAGGAGGGTTCCAAAGAGGATGGAGCTCGGCTGTTCTCAGTGGTGGCAGATGACAGAAGACACAATGGTCTCAAGTTGCAGAGGGGGAGGTCTAGGCTGGATATTAGGAAAAACTATTTCACTAGCACTGGTGAAGCACTGGAACGGGTTACCCACGGAGGTGGTGAAATCTCCTTCTTCAGAGGTTTTTAAGGCCCAGCTTGACAAAGCCCTGGCTGGAATGATTTAGTTGGAATTGGTCCTGCTTTGAGCAGAGTGTTGGACTAGATGACCTCCTGAGGTCTTTTCCAACCCTAATTTGCTGTGATTCTATGAAGAACTGATTGATAAAATATTTAATCATTGGATTCCAATAACAGAAGTACAAAAACTTCACTCTCAAAGTTTATGAATTTGTCAGTAAACCAGCGGATAGTTTTATAACTTTCCAACCAACTCTTCCTATTGATTCATTATGCTGTGCTCTTGAAATATTATAGCTCCGCTTCCTTCAGAATCAAATCTTGTTGCACCTACAGCATGGATGAGAGATGAATCCTGCCATTCTTTGCAGCTACTCTAAATCTCCTACTCTTTGGAAAGCTTCTTAAGTGGTTTTTCACTGAGCTCAGATTACTGTTTATGGGGCTACAGTGGTCGATTTTCAAATTAAGCACCTAACCCCCACTGACTTTCAATGGGAGTTTAACACCAACATTTGGAACTTTTGAAAATTTATCCCATAGTGTTTTGTTCAAATATAAACGTTTCCCATATCCCAGCATTAGCGTATCATCATCAGTGGGGAAATTTATATATAGTTAACTTTCTGAAGATCAATACTGTTTTAAACAATGCTTTTAAAATGAAGTTTTATGTCAGTATTTTATGATACAATTTGAATACTGTACACTCCAGAATTACAATCAATTCTGTACACAATAGCTTATCATGAAGGTATGTTAATCACATGATGTTAAGGGGCTACTGTGTGCCAAGAGCTTGAGTGAAGAAATCCAAACTCTTCTTGATGGGGTGTTAAGTTCATTTCACAAGCAACACTCAGCATTCTTAACTGCCACGCTCTCAAACCTTCTACTTCGTTCTATGACAAATGAATGGTCCAGAAACCGTTTGCAAATGTATGGTCTGCAATTTAAGGTTTTTAAATGCCAAAGAGGAATCTAAGTACAAACATTAAAGTTTTCAAACAGCAGAATGAAGCACATTATAAAGGTCTTACTTTAATAATTCATGTAAAATTTTGGATGATCCCAATGACATCTATGCAAAAATTAGCACTTTTCTCTTAGCGAAAATGTAACATTGCGATGTGATCTGTGTTGACCCAACAGTCTTCCATCAGCTGTCCCACAATGCCCCATTGCCTGCCATTTTGGTCACAATTTTAAACTCCACTGCTCAGAGGTCACAGAGACCAGAAGCCACCAACATCTTTAAACCCCTTTGTGTGTTTTTGAAATGCTTTTTTTGGACTACGTTCCTTGGCAAGCACACCTAGCAGCTCACTCATGTTGTGTGCAACTGCCCAGCCAGCCATGCGACTCTAGGCATAAGATGTGCTCCTGCCCGGAGTAGACCTGAGATATTGAATCTCCTGGGCATGTGGGGAAGAGGCGGCTATGCAAGCACAGCTATGGACCAGCCATAGAAATGTGGACATCTACAAGCAGATTGCACAGGGGATGCAGGCAAAGGGGTATGACAGAGATCAGCAGCAGCGCCATGTGAAAGCGCAGGAACTTCGCCAGGGAGGCCAAAAATAGATCTGGGGTTGCCCTGCAGACCTTCTGCTTTTATAATGAGTTGCATGCCATACTTGGCAGCGATTCCCAGCACCCCCCAGACCACTGTGGATACCTCAGAAGAGACAAAGACAGAGACCCATGCCTTGAACACCAAGAAGGAGGAAGGAGTAGACAGGGTGGGGGACTCCAGCCAGGTTGTGAGTCAGAACCTGTCATACTCCACCACAGTCTAGCCAGTCTCTCCAGATGAGTGCAGATGAGCCTGACAAAGGGGAAGGTAACTCTGATTAGTGTGTGCATATATTTCTCTTTACAATGTTTAAAGAGGACACCCAGCCCATCCTCAAGTTAACAGGACACAGTTATCGACTTTTCATTGTTTTACTCATACAAGAAGAGGTAGAGATACAAAGGCAAAATTGGCATGTGCTTTTCATTCCCCTGTTTGGTTAGGCGGGGGGAGGAAGGGGCACAGCATTTGGAGCCCTTTGTTTATGTCCCTTGTATCCTTCCTGACAAATTACAATCAATGAAACCTTCACGGAGATACTCTGCAATCCTCTCACAAAGGTTTGTATGGAAGGCTGTCTTATTTCTTCCTGCACAATAGGGCACTTTCCCATGCCACTCTGAATGAGTTCAGCTGGTGCTATTGCAGTAAACAGGCTAGCAACATATGGACCCAGGCAGCTTGGGGATGCCAGCAGCAGCTGTGTTCTCCGTGCCTTTGTAACCATCAGGAATGAGATATCTAAAACCACCACAGTGGAAAATAGTACCAATATTTAGTGCCACTGCCCTATATTCGTTCCCATGGAATTCAGACCAAAATTATATTGCTTCATGCAACAGAACAGTCTTCTGTTCCTAGCCCCGGTGGGCCATACTCAGCATGGCTGAGGCTGGAAAGCAGTAAGGTGCCAAGGTGCTCCAAAACAGCAGTGTCAATAAGCATATCTTATTAAAAGTGTTTATGAGAATAAGGGAAGGGAGTTTGAAATTTATCTTTCCCTTTCCGTTGTTACTGTAAATCCAGTGGCACATCTGTCTGTTTTTATCAGCAGCTTCTGATGTGGCAGCCTTGAGATGTTGCCTCCATACTGTCAGAATGCCTGACATTGTTAAAGAGGAGTAAAAGGTGGACTTACTCAGCCAGATCCCGCAAGCCTGCGCTGCATCCGACTGTGAACAAAGGGCATGGAGGGCCAATATGACTGACAGCAGAGAGAAGGAAAGAGGACAAGAAAAAGATCCAAGAAGGAGATCTACCAGACATAATGGGTCTTCCCAGACCACAAACTCAAATGCTGCAGACCCTGCATGATCCAGGGGTCCCAAAATCTCAAATCCTTCACCCTTTGCAGTCCTTGCAGAATTCCATGGTCACTGCTCCCTACATCCCAAAACACACCATGTGGCATCATGGGCTGCATCCTTACCCCTACAACGCCATGCTGGGGGACAGCAAGGGAAACAGCTTCACATACAGTGACCTGTGAGGACCACAGTTGCTGTACGTGTAGCCACAACAGATTGCATTTGTGCAAATGGACAGAAATGTTTACTCCCTTTTCAATTTTAAAGTTCCACTCAGAGGCACCAACTCCGTGGGTGCCCTGGGACTGGAGCACCCACAGGGAAAAATTGGTGGGTGCTCTGCACCTACCGCCAGCTCCCTGACCCTCACCCCAGTTCACCTCCGCCTCCTCCCCTCTCCCTCCCAGCGCTTGTGCCATGAAACAGCTGTTTCACGTGGCAAGTGCTGGGAGGGAGGGGGCGGGGGGGAACGCGGAGCACTCGGGGAAGAGGCGGGGCCAGGGCGAGGATTTGGGGAGGGGTCCAATAGGGGCAGGGAGGGGGCGGAGATGGGGCGGGGCCAGTGGGGCGTGAGCACCCACCAGCACCAAGGAAAGTTGGCGCCTGTGCTTCCACTCTCTTAATTTAAGCAAAAATAATCATACTATTTTGAATTTTATTTTGCGCATTGTTTTTCCCACTCAAAGTTCTATTTTTGAAGAATCAAATGATCTTTATTCGTTCACAACTAATATTGCAGAATGCATAGCTGAAGTGAAAGCACACAGTACTTGAAGACATACAGCAACCATCGTTTAATTCACAGGTTCAGGAAAATACCCAGTCATTTGTATACTGCTTGCTGTTCGTTTTTATACTCCAACAGAGAACATTCTTGTGGCTGACCGTTAAAGTGCTCCTTCAAAGTCTCCCTCACCTGCATAGCTCCAAATTGTCTCTTGTAATAGCCCTTGTTTCTGGCTGTTCAAATTCAGCAGAAAGCTGCTCTACTTCTTCCCTCCATCCGGCACCAGCTTTCTCTCTTTTGCCTCACAGATATTATGCAGCTATAACCATTGGGATATTTTGCTCACCAAGATCCAGTCTGGTGAGCACACATCACCAGTGTCCCTTTCAATCTAACAAAAGCACATTCCAGGGCTTTGGCAACCTTTAATCACATAATATCAGGAGTGGAAGAGACCTCAGGAGGTCATCTAGTCCAACACCCTGCTCAAAGCAGGACCAAACTCCAACTAAATCAGCCCAGCCAAGGATTTGTCAAGCTGGACCTTAAAAATCTCTAAGGATGGAGATTGTACCACCTTCCTAGGTAACCAATTCCAGTGCTTCACCACCCTTCTAGTGAAACAGTTTTTCCTAATATCCAACCTAGACCCCCCCCACTGCAACTTGAGACCATTGCTTCTTGTTCTGTCATCTGCCACCACTGAGAACAGCCTAGCTCCATCTCTTTGGAACCCTCCAGCGTATCTACCTAGCTTAGTGTCATCTGCAAACTTGCTGAGGGTGCAATCCATTCCATGATCCAGATCGTTAATGAAGATGTTGAACAAAACTGGCCCCAGGACTGACCCCTGGGGCACTCCACTTGATACCGGCTGCCAACTAGACATTGAGTTGTTGATCACTACCATTTGAGCCCGACGATCTCGCCAGCTTTCTATCCACCTTATAGTCCATTCATCCAATCCATACTACTTTAACTTGCTGATAAGAATACTGTGGGAGACGGTATCAAAAGCTTGCTAAAGTCAAGGAATATCATGTCCACTGGTTTCCCCATATTCACAGAGCCAGTTATCTCATCACAGAAGGTAATCAGGTTTGTCAGGCATGACTTGTCCTTGGTGAATTCATGTTGACTGTTTCTGACCACCTTCCTCTCCTCCAAGTGCTTCAAAATGGATTGCTTGAGGACCTGCTCCATGATATTTCTGGGGACTACGGTGAGGCTGACCCATCTGTAGTTCCCTGGATTCTCCTCCTTCCCCTTTTTAAAGATGAGCACTATATTTGCCTTTTTCCGATCATCCAGGACCTCCCCCGATCGCTACAAGTTTTCGAAGATAGTGGCCAATGGCCATCTACCACCCCATCTACCACCCCATCTCAGTTCAGGAACCTCACTGCAGAAAATCCATCCACTGTATCCTGCACATTGCTGAGAGTCACAGACCTGCGTAGCAGGAGATGATTAAGGGCCCTATACACTTGCATGACAACAAACCGCACTATGCATTTTCCAGCTCCAAACTGATTTCCCACAGACTGAGAGCAATCCAGCGATGCAAGCTTCCAATGCAGCTCTCATTCTGCTGTTCCTGCACTGGGGCAAGCTCAGCACACAGATCCAGGAACATGGCCGTTCGCATCCGAAAGTTTTGTAGCCACTGCTTGTCACCCCAACCCTGCGTTACGATACAAGCACTGACCGGTGGAATTGCTTCTTGAGTCCAGATCAAGTCATTTCTCTCCCAGAACACATTGCGAAAATTTCCCAAAAGGCATTGTGCCACATGATGGTGCATGACACACTGAGATACATATCCCTGATGCACTGCACTTTGCATCAAAACAAGCACTCTGACACAGCATAAGAACGGCCATACTGGGTCAGATGATCTAGCCCAGTATCCTGTCTTCCAACAGCGATCAATGTCAGGTGCCCCAGAGGGAATGAACAGAACAGGTAATTAAGTGATCCATCCCCTGTCGCCCATTCCCAGCTTCTGGCAAACAGAGGCCAGGGACACCATCCTTGCCCACCCTGGCTAATAGCTATTGATGGATCCTCCATGAACTTACCTAGTTCTTTTTTGAAGCACAAGCAGCCACATATGCACGTGCCCGAGCGATATACAAACTTAACTTCCCCAATCAAAGTTTGTAGTGTAGATATGGCCACAGTTCAGAAGTGCTATGGATTGGTCTCTCTTTCTAAGGGGCTGGGCATTTGTTAAAGTGCGTGTGCCACGTAACCTCCCTTACTTTTTTAAAAACCTCTCCTTAAAATTAATTTCCTATACTAACCCCTGGACAGTAAAAATGTTGTCACTGGATTGCTGTCAGCGGCCTTTTACTTCTAAAAATCATCAAAAGTTAGAATCAACCCCTGGCATCTTCCAGTGCTTTGTATTGCCAATCTATTCAGACTATAAATATCTTTACAGAACACTAAAGTAGGCAGTTCTTTTTTTTCCCTATGTCTTATGCAGTGATGAGAACAATTCCAGAATTTAATAATTATGTTAAATTTACTTTTCAATATATTGCAGAACATTTAAATATTTTCTCAAGGAGTCACTCAAACATTTAACAGCATTTGTTTCTATTTCAATGATTGGTGAAGGACTTGACTTACCCTATGTTTTTCTTTAATTTTCTTCCTGTATGCTTCTTTGTCAAATTTGTCCTCTTCGTGTAATCTTTCCTTTGCTTTATCTAGGTTGATGCCACCAGAATCATCTTCCTTCTCTTCACTGTCCACACTGGATTTTTGTGCTGGTGGCCACTCCTGAACTAACTGGATTATACAAGACAATAAAAATGTTTAGAGCCATTTTCCTGCATCCAATGCTAAAATGTATTTCATTACTAATCAAATAAGTAGCCAAATACTAATTATTTTTGCTAGACTAAACAAAAAAGCTATTTGCAGAGGATTATATATTAAGAACATAAGAATTGTCATACTGGGTGAGACCAATTGTCCATGGGGCGCAGTATTCTGTCTTTCAACAGCAACCAATGCCGGATGTTTCAGAGGGAATGAACACATTATTGAGTGATCCTTCCCGTTGTTGACTCCCACCTTCCGGTAGCCAGAGGTTTATGGACACCCAGAGCATGTGGTTGCATCCCTGACCATCTTGGTTAATAGACATTGATGAACTATCCTCTGTGAACTTACCTACATCTTTTTTTAACCCAGTTATACCTTTGATCTTCACAACATCCCCTGGCAATGAGTTCCACAGGTTGACTGTACACTGTCTAAAGTATGTACTTCCTTATGTTTGTTTTAAACTTGTTACCTATTAATTTCATTGGGAAACCCCTGGGTCTTGTATTATGTGATGGGGTAAACAACACTATATTTATACACGACAAACAAAAATAGGCATTTTAACGTTTTATAGGGTTTACATTAATTAAAAATGAATAGCTCTTCAAAATAAACTGTTCATTAAACCATGCTTTTAATGCTTTCCTTTGAAATCTGTTTGGACATCTGCTTTTTACTCTCTGCCTAATAAGACAAATATGCTATAGACATTTTTAGTCATTTTGTTAGAAAAAAATTGTTTTCAAGAAAATAGATTGCTAATATGATTAAATGGAAATTACATTTACATCAATTTTAAGAAACAGTATTTTTCACATTTCCCAGGCTTCTCTTCATAAGGACCTCACATCCTTTGCTCTGCAAGCAGTCTCAATTCCCTGAACAATCCACATGTACATGTACTATACTGACCTTCAAATATACTATTGTGTTTGAATATACAGTAATAGCTTGAATGTAGTTCCCATCTTTGGAAAAATTTATGTGGGATCTGAAAGCTAAGTCTGACTCTCCACATGCAACGTCTTGATCTCCCTCTGTTGATCTCCCTCTGTGAAAGATGCAGGGAGGCCAAACCCAGTAGTGTCTCCTCATTGTGAGAAACAAGATGTTTGGGTTCTTTGGTCACGACAGATCTCCCACCATTTCCTTCACTTTAATGTGAAACCATGAGATGCTCAAATACTAATTTGGACAAAGGAAGGAGACAGGCCAGGTGAAATAAAAAACTTACCTACCTTTTGTAATTGTTGTTCTTCAAGATGTGTTGCTCATATCCATTCCATTCTAGGTGTGTGCATGCCCACGTGCACAGTCCTTGGAGATTTTTGCATTAGCGGTATCCATAGGGTCAGTTGTGGTACCCTCTGGAATGCCGTGCTCATGCGTTGGTATATTAGGCGCCGTCTGTTCCTTCTTGGGAGCAACTCCGACAGAGAGGTAGGAGGGTGGGTAATGGAACAGATAGGAGCAACAAATCTCAAAGAACAACAGTTATGCAAGGTAGGCAACCGTTTTTCTTCTTCGAGTGCTTGCTCATGTCAACTCCATTCTAGGTGACTCACAAGAAGCATTCCTGGAGGTGGGCTCAGAGTTCAAGGTCATGTGAGTTGCAACACTGCTCTACAAAGGCAGCGTCGTCTTGGACTTGCTGGGTAAGCATGCAGTGAGACGTGAACGTGTGAACGGACAACCAGGTAGCGGCCCTGAAGATATCGTCAATTGGCACTTGAGCCAGGAAGGCCGCCGAGGAGACTTGCACCCTAGTCAAATGAGCGGTTACGATCGCCAGAGGCACTTTCGCTTGATCATAGCGAAAGAGATGCAGGTGATGATCCAGGATGAAATTCTCTGAGTGGACACCAGACAGCCTTTCATCCTGTCTGGCACCGTGATGAACAGCTGCGTTGACTTATGGAACAGCTTGGTCCTTTCAATGTAAAAGGCTAGCACTGTCCTGATGTTCAGAGAGTGTCATCTACTCTCCTCCTCAGATTTATGAGGCTTCGGGAAGAAGACAGGCAAGAATATGTCCTGGCTCATGTGAAATTGTGAAACCACCTCGGTCAGGAAAGCGGGGTGCAGTCGCAGCTGGACCTTGGCCTTGAAAAACACTGTATCGGGTAGCTCCAAGGTAAGTGCCCTAATCTCAGAGACCCTACGGGCAGATGTTATTGCCACCAGGAATACCACCTTCCAGGAGAGTAGAAGGCGGCAACAGGAAGCCAATGGCTCAAATGGGGCCCCATGAGCTGTGCCAGCACTAGATTCAGGTCCCAAGGAGGGACAGGGTCCTGGACATGAGGATAGAGTCGCTCCAGACCCTTCAAGAACCAGACCATCATGTCGTGAACAAAGACCAACTTGCCCTGGACTGGAGGATGAAAGGCTGATATAGCAGCCAAACGGACCTTAACTGATGAAAGGGACAAGCCCTGGAACTTAAGATATAGAAGGTAGTCAAGGGTTGACTGCAGTGAGGCCTGTTTAGGCCTAATACCCTGATCTGATGCCCAGCACGTGAACCATTTCCATTTGGCCAGGCAGGTTTCCCTGGTAGAGGGCTTCCTGCTGCCCAACCGGACCTGCTGGACATAGACCGAGCACTCCTGTTCTTCCGCATTTAAGCATGCAGCTGCCAAGCCGTCAGGTGCAGTGCCGCCAGATTCAGGTGCAGAAGACTGCTGTGGTTCTGGGACAGCAGATCTGGCGAGAGAGGGAGCTGCAGCAGGGATGCCACCTAGAAGTCCAGCAGCGTGCCAAACCAGTGTTGGCAAGACCAAGCCGGGGCTATTAGGATTACCTTCACTTTGTCCTATTTCATCTTCTTGAGGACTCTGGATTATCGTCACCAGTGGGAAAGGATACATCAGAGCCCCCAACCATGTGAGTAAGGGGGTGTGACAGGGAGCCTCTGTCAAACCGCCAAAACGTGTGGCATTTCCTATTCTGATGAGTCGCAAACAAATACAACCTGGGGACTTCCCCATCTTTGGGGGATCACACTGATCGCCTCGGGACGGAGTGACCATTCGTGGCCCGACGAGAAGGTTCTGCCGAGGTGATCTACCAATACATTCCTGGTCCCCGGGAGGTGCCCGGCCTTAAGATGAATGGCATGCTGCACACAGAAGTCCCAGAGTCAGACAGTTTCTTGGCAAAGGGCCAACAACTTGGCTCCGCCTTACTTGTTGATATAAAACATCGCAGCAGTGTTGTCCATCAGGACTTGTACCACCTTGTCCTTCAAGTGGGACTGGAAAGCCTAGCCAGCCAAATGAACCACTCTGAGCTCCCTGACATTTATGTGGAGGGAGCAACCATCCCACAACCAGCAGCCTTGTGTGCTTGAGTGTGATACCCGGATGTGGTCCGGCACTGTGACTACCAGGTTTAGCTCGTGTCTGTTGGGCATGTAGACCAACGCTAGCCATGCTTGCAGCAGCCGGAGATGGAGCTGAGCATGACAGATCACTTAAGTACAAGCTGCATTGTGGCCTAACAACCTCAGGCAGGTGTGGGCAGTGGTAAGCGGGTGGCCCCTTATATGGGAGATCAAGCCCAACATGGCCTGGAAACGGGCCTTCGGAAGGAAGGCTCTGAACGGCACGCAGTCAAGAACCGCCCCATGAACTCTATCCGTTGCACTGGTATGAGGGATGATTTCTTCTTGTTTACTAATAGACCAAGGTCACGACAGGTAGAACACACCAGATCGACACTCCTCTGCACTTGATCCCGCGATCTGCCCTTGATGAACCAATCATCGAGATAAGGATAGACCTAGACACCTTGATGTCTTAGGTAAGTGGCTACCGGAGCCATGCATTTTGTGACTACCCGCAGGGCCGATGAGAGACCAAAGGGCATCACTATGAATTGGAAATGACGTTGTCCCACCATAAAACGGAGAAACCATCTGTGTCCTTGGAAGATGGAAACGTGAAAATAAGTGTCTTTCAAGTCAACAGCAGCATACCAGTCTCCCGGATCCAAGGAGGGAATGATGGAGGCCAAGGAGACCATGCGGAACTTCAACTTTTTGAGATATTTGTTGAGTTGCCACAGGTACAGAATGGATCTTAGGCCCCCTTTTGCTTTCACCATTAGAAAACAGTGGGAGTAGAACCCTTTGCCCCTCATTTCCCAAGGGAACCCCTCCACTGCCCCCAACTGAAGGAGCTGGTCGACCTCTTGAACTACGAGTTGCTCGTGAGAAGGGTCCATGAAGTGAGAAGTGTCCATGAAGAGGGACAGGGAAGGGGGCGCATGGCCGAGAATTGCTGGGTGTAGCCCAGAGATACAATTTCTAGCACCCAACGGTCCAAGGTGACTAGGCCAAATGGTAGGGACGAAGACAGCTTAGGAATGAATGAGGTGAATCCAAGAGAGTTGACTGGGGCATCACTATCAAGCGCACCCTCAAAACGAGCACTTCTGGCCCCCATGATCTTTTGCCAGGCCAGGTTGCGCAGGTCAGCAGGAGGAGGAAGGGCAGTGAAAACAAAAACTCATGTCCTTATCCCATCTCCTTGCAGACCCCTGTCGAGGTTGCCAAGGCCTTGGTTGTGGGGCGGCCAAAACTGCTTCCTCACCGACTGAGGCGAATGCAGACCCAGCAAGCGGAGGGTGGCCCGAATGTCCTTTAGTTCATGCAGCCTTGCATCTGTCTGCTCTGCAAAGAGTCGAACGCCATCAAACCGGAGGTCCTGGATTGAGGACTGCATCTCCTGGGACAAGCATGCGGTCTGACACCAAGAACTATGCCTCATGACCACTGCTGAAGCGATCACCCAGGCCACCGAATCAGCTGCGTCCCACACCATTTGGAGGGAGCAGTGTGCTGCTGTGGTACGCTCCTCAACAAGGGACCCTTGTTGGGTGGGTGTACAAGTATTCAAACCCCTTGGCTAGGATGAAATACTTCTTTTCAGCCCTCTTGGAGGTGGGTGGGATTGAGGATAGGGTTTGCCAGAGGGCTTTGGCAACCTTTAATCATATAATATCAGGTTTGGAAGAGACCTCAGGAGGTCATCTAGTCCAACCCCAACTAAATTATCCCAGCCAGGGCTTTGTCAAGCCTGACCTTAAAAACCTCTAAGGATGGAGATTCCACCAACTCCCTAGGTAACCCATTCCAGTGTTTCACCACCCTCCTAGTGAAATAGTTTTTCCTAATATCCAACCTAGGCCTCTCCCCACTGCAATTTGAGACCATTGCTTCTTGTTCTGTCATCTGCCACCACTGAGAACAGCCTAGCTCCATCCTCTTCAGAAGCCACCTTCAGATAGTTGAACGCTACTATCAAATCCGCCCCCCCCACTCTTCTCTTCTTCATATTAAATAAGTCCAGTTCCCTCAGCCTCTCCTCGTAAGTCATGTGCCCCAGCCTCCTAATAATTTTCACTGCCCTCTGCTGGACTCTCTCCAATTTGTCCACATCCCTTCTGTAGTGGGGGGCCCAAAACTGGACGCAATATTCCAGATGTGGCCTCACCAGTGCTGAATAGAGGGGAATAATCACTTCCTTCAATCTACTGGAAATACTCCTACTAATGCAGCCCAATATGCCGTTAGCCTTCTTGGCAAAAAGGGCACACTGCTGACTCATATCCAGCTTCTCGTCCACTGTAATCCCCAGGTCCTTTTCTGCAGAACTGCCATTAGCCAGTCAGTCCCCAGCCTGTAGCAATGCATGGGATTCTTCCTTCCTAAGTGCAGAACTCTGCACTTGTCCTTGTTGAACCTCATCAGATGTCTTTTGGCCCAATCCTCCAATTTGTCTAGGTCACTCTGGACCCTAACTCTACCCTCCAGCATATCTACTTTTCCCCCCAGCTTAGTGTCAGCCGCAAACTTGCTGAGGGTGCAATACATCCCATCATCTAGATCATTAATGATACTCTTTAGGACCCCATTGTGCACCGGAAGCGCAACACATCCGGGGGTTGATGAGGAGAGGATATTAAAGAAGTTATCCGATTGCTCTACCATCTCTTCCACCTCTAGGCCTAAGTTTGTGACCACCCTCTGGAGCAGGGCTTGGTGCTCCTCAAAATCATCCAGTGGGATAGCGTGAGAGTGTTGGATCATATTAAAGAAGTTCTGTATTAAAATCACAAATGAGTTTGATTCCCCATAGTTTCAATTCCAGGGTATTACTAATTAAGAGGTCTCTTGGTTTTTGGTACTGTTTCTCTCCCTCTATGTGTGAAACTTGCAAGCTGCTAATTGTGTTAGTACATTCTAAGACAGAGTCTGTTCTCAAAGCAGTTCACAGAGAGAGAGAGACTCAAAACAATACTCTAACAACAGAAACAACACCCAGAGACTCCCCGCCCTTTTGTTGTATTAACCATTGTGATTAAAATAGAGATAGAGGATGTATGTGGATGGATGCTTGGTGTGGATAATAACTGAATGATCAGGGAGGTGCCAGCCTAAGAATCCAGTGTCCATCGGCTGAAGAAGGCGTCAAGTGGAAATAACCAGAGGACCCCCCCGGAGGGCAGACTGGAATCCACCCAACAGCCTCAAGAATGGGAGAACCAAAGAACAAGATAACATCTTGGAGCCGTCAGGAATGTGCTATCTGCTGATTGATTCAGCAACAGCATGATGAAGCAATTCCCATAGACTGGCATAGGAAGAAATTCCTATAAAAATAGACTCTAAAAAGTGAGAACTTTGGGGGTCTGATTCTGCAAACCAACTTCCAGGAGCATCAGATGAGCATCTGACAAGGCTCTGCTCCCTCCTCATGTCCAGGCCACCTGGCCAGTGGCTTGGCATGAGCAACTCTAAGGCTGGTAACTATGATAACAACCTTGCAGAACCTGTGTGTGTGTGTTTGTATGAATGAATGTGTGAATAAATATGAGATTGAATGGAATGTTATAGCTATAACTAACTGCTTACTATGATTCTTTCTGTATTCACAATAAATGTGGTATTTTGCCTTTTTCCCTTTAATAAGATCCTGCTGGTTTTTATTTTATTGGTACAACAAGAGGGCCCCGCAACAGCCTCATCTACACTGAATGAGGCCAACTGGACGACCAGGGGAGGACCCGGGGCTTCATCTCCAATTGGCAAAGGAGGTTTTGGGGTGGGCACTCACTCCTCCATCCTGGCATCCAACTACGCTTTACGCACTGATTCGGTGAAGGGATGAACTCCTTTTCCGTGCCAGAGGAATCCCCTTCCAGTGACCACGGTGAGGCTGTCTACGTCTGAGTCTGGCGGCTAACCGTGCCCATGGGTGAATGTTGCCTAGAATAAGGGGATTGGTGCCGGGAGCGGGCAGATTGGACCACGTTGGGGAACGTTCCCACAGGCTGGAGACGATTGGCGGGAGGATGACCAGTGCCGGCCATACAGTGACAGATGCCTCCCTCCAGGCAAACCTCTTCTAGAGGGTGGAGACTGGGAGTGGGCTGCCTGAAAGGGTTCTTTGCCCAATGCCCCTTGGTCTTTCTTGCTCGGTTCTGGGTCACGCTTCTTCGATTTCTTCTTGGACACCAGCGAAGGGGAGCGGTGCTGGGTAGAACCTGGTGCTGGGGATGCGCTACACACAGAGGCCAAAGTACTGGGAGTCGAGTCTGGCTGGGAAGGCTCTGAGGCTGGGCAGAGAGCAGCCTCCACGAGGAGGGCCATCAAATGGATCTCGTTCTCCTTCTGTGTCCTGGGACGAAAGTTCTTACAGATGCAACACTTTTCTTTTACATGTGATTCCCCCAAGCACTTTAGGCAGCTGCTATGGGGGTCACTAACAGGCATAGACCTGTCAGAGTCACTGTAGGGCTTAAAACCTGGAAACTGGTGCATGCCCCACCTGGGGCAAAGTCCCCGCTGGGACCCTAACTTACTAACTACAGTGTTTAACAACTACTTCACTAGCTAACTACCGTCAACAAAACTACAAAGCAATAAAGCATGAAGTGAAGGAAAAAACGCTAACCACTTGCTAGGCAAGGGGAAGGCGCTCCGAACAACTATCACAGGTCGTAAGAAGGAACTGAGAGGGTGTAGGACTTGCAGTGCCTAATATTCTGACACATGAGCACGGCACCCCAGAGGCCGCCATAGCTGACCCTACAGATACCGCTAAGGCAAAAATCTCCGACAACTGTGCATGGGGGCGCACAAACACCTAGAAAGGAATCGACATGAGCAAGCACTGGAAGAAGAACTTGTATGTAAGCAAGTAGGTGGGAGTATGCTTGTTGTTGTGGCATGTTGTAACAGACTACAGAGAATGCCAGATGTAAAGTTTTCTGCTAGTTATTCTTCCAGACTGCATTAGCAGTGTTGAAGGGCCAAATGTGACTTCCAGGCAGAATGTTGATTACTCATGACTTATGGGCTTGGCTTCAATGCATTATTTTGATCTTGAGTTTCAGAGATTTAAGTCAAGGATTCAGAAGTATTTAACAAAATCTTGTAAACATCTGTTCACATGACTCTTTTGGAGTAGCCTTTCAAAAATGTAGTTCTTGTGGATGGGGGTGGGAGGGTTTCTTTAAACAAAAGAGTGGATATACGTGGAGAAAATTTATGACACTCCAATATATTTTGCAAAAAAAGGGAAAACAAGTTCAGAATTTTGATCTGCTGTCAGGCAAGGAGAAAGAGGATCATTTACTAATACTCTGTGCTGCATCCTCCTGGTCCTTCATACCCACAAATAAAACCAATTGCAATGTATTCCCTGTTGTAAAATGAATTCATTTGTGTACAATATTCAGAACACACGTCTTAAAAGAGTTTTATTTTACTAAAGAGAAATATATTAAGTAGCACAGTAAAACTTCAGCGTGGTTTCATTAGAGCCCATCAGAATGTTGGAATAACTTCTACAGATGCAAAGTTTATATTTCTATAAATAACTCCAAAACCTGTTCTCTGTTGTGCTGCTGTTCAATCCCTGTGCTCATTTTTAGTCTCTGTCCTCGTTGCTTTATGGTTCACTGCTCTGGATCACATGAAACACTTATCTACCCACCAGCTAAATTTGAATACTTTGTTCCTCCTCATACTTACAAGTACCAGTTTGGGGGTTCAAAAGAAATTAATCCCTTTCTCAAATTTTGGTATCCAAGATTGTGTTTTTAAAAACACAACCAGGTCTAATTACCTCTATGCATTATGAACTGACTTACTAAAGAACTATAATTTATTGGCCAGATTTTAAGACAGCTTTGTGTAACTGCATCTTTAAAAATGTATGTCCAATTAGGCATATATATATATGAATTGGCCAGTTAAATGCACAACTGACTACTTGTGTATGCAATTACACCCAATTTACACATGCAATGGTGGTAACTGCATGCACAAATGTCTGGAAATTAAGGCTTGTATCTTTAAAGCCATGATTAATCTTTTCCAGTAGCTTTCCCCTATGAGACTTCCTTAAGAGTTATTATAAGAATAGCATTTCTATTTCATATTCTGAACACAGTGCAACTGCAGTCATGATCATCCCTCACATAAATTCATGAACAAATCTTAATACATTGTCGTAATTATACAAACTGACAGACCAGCATCTATGATTCAGAATGCAAGAGAAATATTTTAAAGCACTTGCTAAAAAATTAAAGCAGAGAATTTCTATCAGCTACTACACACACTACACTACACCCCCTCAGCATTCACTTTTTGTTCCAAAACAGCATTAAAGCAGCAGCATGTTAAATTATTTAAAAAGGCATTTAGATTTCAGCTTAAACAATTTTCATATTTTCCCTTTGAAAACCCCTTACAAACACACAAAATTTATCTTTACTAAAATGTGTATATGGATGGAATCGCACGCTCTTTTGATTCACTACAGTATCTTATAAATCCAAGTGAATGCACTGAGCCTAATTTACTACTGGTGAAACTCTACTAACCAGGCGTTTTGTCCATTATGTACCATAGCTGTCTAAAGGGCCTAGTTTTAATATGTTTCTTGGAGAAGTAAATACTTTAAAAATTACTGAGGGAATTTTTCCATGTCTGAAATTAGTTATCGTTTTGAACAGACTGCTTCTATTAGTGAGGCCATCCTTAAAAGCTTTCGAATTTTGATAACTAAGTAATATTACCACAGTATTCCCAATGTTCAGCATCCTGTGGGAATGTTATTTAGTTACAAAGGCAACTGAGAAATTTTAAAAGTAATCACTATATTTAGTTTACATCCCATTAACTGATGAAACTGCTCTAATACAAAAGCTACCTTTTATCTCAACACAGAAAACAAAAAACCAAAGCAAACTTCTGATGTTTCTGAAATCACATGTTAGAGAGATTTAATATTTAAGCAGCACTGAGGTTTGCTTGTTTGGGTTACAACCAAACAGTACTGGAGTGGCTAGCACTATACAGCAGTTCACTTCTGTTTAAAAATGAATACATTTTTCCAAATGGTGTTAGGTGATAGCCAATTAAATTACCAGAGTTCAATGCACAGCTATCTCCCCCCTATTTGGTATATAAGCTTGGCACCTTCTTTACTCAGATGACATATGAAAGCTACAAATACTGGACATCTGAGAGAAAAATAGGGACACATCTTTTAATTCCACTGCCATACAAGGGATTGGTAGAACTTTTTCAAGTGATAGCATTGGGATTTGACAGATCTTCCTTAAAAAACACCAGAGACTTTCTCTTCTGCAGTTGGGAGGGCCAGATTTCCAAAAGAACCCAAGAGCCTGCATTTAAACATCGGAATATATGAAAAGGGTTCAGTATACATCTGCTCCTATTGTTCTCAGTACAATTAGATTTAAATGGGAGCTGAGCTGTTTTGCAAATCTAGCTTCAATTATGAGCAGAAAGTACTTTTGAAAATCTGGACCAAACTGAATAACTAGGGTTTTTTGTGGTTTATTAATTTCATTTTCAGGGTTTGTTTGGTTTTTTAAGCAATTTGAGTTTTATGTGGATGTCCAAAAATATGTTTTTTGGAGGGCTCTCTCTGTATTATATAATATTACGCATATTACTCACAATAGTAGTATATACTGTAAAAGGTGTAATCTCTTTTTAATGTACCCTAGTGTGCTTTAACGTAGTACTGTTTCAAACAGTCCTACGTTAAAACACACTAGGGAACCTTTAGTGCACACCAGCAGGGTCTCCATGGACCAATTAATGTACAACATGTTAGTGTACTTCAGAATTCACACCACTGTCTAGATGGAGCAGTAATGCTCGCAACAAGTCCTCAGAAACAAGTAACTATTTCCAACGTTTTTTCCAGTGGTTTATTGGATAAACACAATTTTTTTAATTGAGGGTTTTATTAATGTTTCCCAGTTAAAACCTAAAATCAGAAGCACTGTCTATGACTCAGTTTGAAGTATATTTGTTTTCACAGAAAATATAAATTCAGCTACCACCAGTGTCTGCTGTGTATTTTGAACCGATCTTACCTCCCCATCTTCAGTAAAGACAATTTTTGTGTTGACTTTAAATTTCCTCTTCAATATTTTTTTGGCTTCTTTGGTTTTAGTAGCTTTCTTCTTCAATTTTGAATTCGAGGTATTCTGTATTTTAAAAAAGCAGATGGGAGAGAACATGGTTACTTTTTGTCAAAAAAGACTACACTAGGATTTGAACTTTAACTTCTGTTTATGGTACTAAGTAAAAAGCTATTTGCCAAAACATACACACTATAGGTGAGTTTTAGAATAGGATGACTAATATAAACAAGGCTAAGGTACTTTTGCATAGATGCAACTGCTTGAATCAGGTCATATAATAAAAAACAAATATCTTTAGAGTGTTCTAAGTAACTTATATCCCATTGGCACCAGACAACCTGGACCCTCCAAGTCACACTCACTTGTTGGTGCTGTGAGATAGACTCCCTTCTCACTGCCTATATATGGCAACAGCCAATGCACAATCTAGATACAGACTGAATATCACTGGCTAAAGCCACTGGCTTCCCTCATCAGCATGACTAGCCAGACAATAGTTGGGTTGACATGGAGGGCCTGAGCAACTTCCTCCTCTCTCTCATGACAGGAAAACCGCAAACAGCAACTGCTGCTTCTATAGCTACTACCTTACATTGACTGGTACCATGACCTTGGTGTTACACTCAAGTCCACCTACTTCTGCAGCATTCACCACGGGTCTGCTTGTGCACACTTTGCAGTAGTTCAGGTACCTGAAGGGATGAGTAGACCCGATGGTTCTGGATGCCACCCACAGCGCTGCTCCCCCCAATCATGTGGGACAAATGGCCATCAAGGAACTCTCCAGCTCCACAACCCTTCCCTCCTGAGCTCCAACCACAGTATGTAAGAAGTGGATGAACATATGCATGGGAGTGTTCAGCTGAGAGAAAGTGTGGAGATTTAGTGTTAAACAGCATTTATGTTTGCAGTTCCAACCCCTGCAGCATCTAGCTGCCATATTAGATTCATCCCATTTAACAGAGAGCTTTCTGAGTGCAACAGAAAATTCCAAGGACACCAGTGAAACGAAAACTACAACATTAGAAACAGTAAAATCCATCCACACGTCCCTACATGTTCTCCCATGACTACCACATGGAATGAGCAGCGCTATCTAGAAAAGGTAACAATACAGTCGATCAGCACAAACCCTGACCATTTATTTTATGCTATACCCATGTTTTCTGTCTGTTGTGCTTTAGATTTGTGAACTGATAAAACAACTACATTGCAGAAGTTGTTGGAAGAAAGGGAAGCGATAGGTTTTGACCAACAGGTAGGGAATAGCTGGGACTTTCAGAATCTTGAGTAGTTTGGACTGGTGAAATAAGCACATTATCCTAGGTTTCTGCTGAAGTGATCAACAGTGAAATAGTTAATGTTGACTACCGTAGTCGGGTGGTTACCCGCTCTAGCCTTGACTGGGCTGAGGCCAGCTTGGGGAGAGGGCTGGAGCTGTGGGGAAAAGCCCAGCAGGATTAAGGGAGCAGCTGCAGCTGTGGTCAGCTCAATCAGGCCCAGCTGGCCCCAATAAGAGGCTGTGAGCCAGGAGCCCAGTCAGTCTCCCTCTGCCTGTAAGAGGGAAAAGGGCTTTACTGCAAGGTGCCGAGTAGGACACCTAGATTGGAGCAGGGCTTGGGAAGGGCCAGAGGAGCTGAGAGCTCCAGCCTGGAGAGCCTCAGGCTGCAGGTCTGACTACAGGCCGAATAGGTGCAGGGTTGCAGAGGGGCAGCCCATGGGTAGGCGGAGGCAGCAGGTTCAAAACCCCCTTGCCTGTGATGAGTGGCATATACACTGCAGTCTGTCCCCGATACAAGGGGCTAAGAGGGGACTTGCAGTAGCCCAAACTGAGGCGAGGTGGGGTTAGGGGGTGGGGGTTCCCCTGGGTGGGGAGACCCAGAACCTGAGAGTGTGGGGCTATTGCCAGGGAGATAGTAAAGAGAAAGGGGCACTGGCTCCTGGGACGGACACAGGGGCCGGTGGTAAGGCAGATCACCAGCCTGCAGAGGGTGCTCTACCAGCAGGAGGCACCGCAGGGGTGAGTCCAAACCTTTACAACTATTAAGATTGTTGTTTCAATTTCACAGGTAATCTGCTCCCATCCAGCAGGAAGGATTACATGGGCATAGAATCAGATAAGATGTGAGGTCCAGACCTCAGTAATTTTGAGGGTGTTTTTAAATACAAAAGACATATTATTCAGGTATCAAGTGACACAGAATGACATATTATTCAGAATCAAGTGACACTTGCCAGCAGAGCAATCATCTTATGGCAAAATGGATCACTAAGACTCACTAGGAAGTATACATACATATCATTCATCATCCCTGAAAAACCAGTGTCCTGAAAGACACCACTATTCACCCGAGTGGGGATTGTCTGCAAACTGGTATCAATATTTGACAAGAGCGAGAAAAAGAGTCGCATAAATCTGAAGGAAACAATGGTTAGGAGAACCTGAAATTTTTAGTTATGTAATATACTGCACTTACTGTACTACATTAAATATAAAGGGAAATACAAAAATTCACTGGAGAAAGTAAATCTTCCTCATGGTCAGTACACTAATACACTGAAAATAATGCACCATAAAATAAAAAATGACAACCTTAGCAAAACTGGAGGAAAAATGGTTTACGACAGGCTAATGTACTGTATTATCAGATGGCAACCACATCTATTATGACAACTAGTAACTGCAGCAGCAGCAGTAGTATTGAAAAGCTGTGCTGTCACCTACTTTTGTTGTGTTATGTAGCAATTATTAACCTGTCTTATACTCCTTTCCCTAACAGCTTAGCAAGGTGTGCCTTCCCTCAATCTCATCACTTGCCCTACAAATGCAATGTGTTTCAGGCTCCGCACAAGCATAATTCTACATAGGTGCTGGAACTAGGGATGCTGGGGGTGCTGTCGCACCCCCTGGCTTGAAGTGGTTTCCATCATACAAAGGGTTTACAGTTTGGTTCAATGGCTGTCAGCACCCCCACTATACAAATTGTTCCAGTACCCCGTAATTCTATTCATCTTTATCTTAAAGGAGAAGCCATAGGCTGGAACTCAAGTATCAGCCTATATACAGTCCACCACAAGACTATATGGAGAAGCAAGACGGTTTGTCCTCACAGATTGTCAAATGTGCCTGCTACATAGGGCTTTTCTGGGCTCTCTCCTAGTTATCCCTCACGGGTTCTTTGCTGTTCTATATTCTGTCAGTGGACAGAAACCGCCATCCTCGTCTCTTCTGGTTTGTGGCACTTGTAAGCAAACATGAAAGCACTTTTGAATTTGTAATTCACACTAATAATCAAAGCCACGAAGTGAGCCACTGTATTTTTGTTAAACTAACCTGAAAAGCATTAGTTTGCTGCAGAAGATTTCCTACTTTATCCAGCTTTTCTTGATGCAGCAAAGAAAACCAGGTAAGCAATACAATAATAGGAAATCTTTGGATGAACTACTTAAAGATGTATCTACTTCAAGCTGCTAAAACACAAATTTCTCTAAAACGCTATTTTTACTTTAACATTTTATATAGTAATTTTACTATTTTTCTGCTTTCCATATTAACTGTTACTTTTATTTGCTAATTATTTTTACATTTATTTTGCTATGTGACTGAACATATTTCAGAATAGATGCAACAGTTATTTGATTTTGTAAAATTAAATTTTTGAATCTGTGAGGTGTGGTTTAGCTGCCTGATTGCTAAGATCAGGGGGGGAAACGTTTTCTCTAGCTCACAAGCTTCACTGCTAGAACATAGCTTCCAATGGGTCTTTTCAGCATGCATAGTGGTGCAATCCTTTTTTCATTTGTGCGACAGACTTTAAGAAGTGAGGGTACGTTTATACGGTATCCAGTATTGAGAGTCCTACAGAGGTATGCAAAGAAAAAAAAAAAGAAGGCTACATTTCTTATACAGTGCAGAGTTAGAAAATTTGGCAAAGTTTCAATAAGTGATTCTTTTAACTTTATTGTGGTAAATGCAGTGCTAGTGAAAGATGCCAGATTAACAGACCCTAGAGACTGACATCCTATTTATCCACAAAACATATAAGCACGAGCTTCCCCACACTACTTTTATTCTTATACCATACTCATCATTATGGCATGAGGCAGACAGAACATTTCAGGGGTAAGAGGGTAGCTAGCTCTCAAAAGCCCAATTCAATCCTTAGTTGCTGCATGGTGCCAGTTAATACCACCTGTAACGTGGGAATTGAACTATAGCCAACCTATTCAAAGAGTATAGCGGATTGAAGACCTGGGTTCTAGCCTGAACTCTGCCACTGCTGTGCTGAGTGACCCTGGACTTCATCTCTGTGCTTTGGTTTTCCCATTTGTAAAATGAGGATGAACCTGTCTTTCTTTGCAAAGTGCTTTGATATATTCTGATAAGTATTCATTACAGCAGCCTGCCCACGGAGCCAGGTTAGGAGGCAGAGTGGGGTGGGGCACACAGGGCTGCTAAGGGGTCACAGACTGGGGCTCAGAAGGGCTAGTCATAGGCAGGGGGGAGGGAGGACAGACTGGGTCCTAGGCTCAGGAGCTAGTGGGGTGACAGCATTGAGCCCGGGCTGAATGGAAGGGGGCTCCAGGGCCACATGGGATGGGGGGATTCAAGGACACATGGGCAGATGTGCTTGACTGAATGGGAGAGGCTCGGGGACAGCCAGAGTCTGCATGGGGGAAGCTCCCCAACTCCCTAACAAACCCTCCTCCCTTCCCCTCAAGAAACTATTCCATATTTCTCCCACCCACACCCAACCACCATACATATTCACTCCCAGGCTCCTTTCCTCTGCTCCTCCGTTACCCCTGACTCTCCCAAGCCTTTGCACTGTTTCTGAGGGGTACAGGAAACATGTTTCTGTATTGTAATGTAAATGAATTACTCAAAGTTCTGTATATATATGCCTAGTAAGAAATCTATTTATCAAATAGATTTATTTATATTTCCTGAGTATATTTTTTGCGCGCGGGGGGTGGGGGGGGTCCTGTATTGTTAGACATACTTGCTAACAGGTATTTTGAAAAAATTTACCAACATAATTGAAATTGAAGTGGTTAAATTGTGTTATTTTGACAACTAAAATATGCAGAATTTTAAAATATTGTGCGCAGAACTTTTAATTTTTTGGTGTGGAATTCCCCCAAGAGTAATTATTGCACTCTCTCTAGCTTCAAACTGATAGCCCACAAGCAAGAGGCTTATCCATTACCAGTGAGCTGAGCCATAAAGTTCATTCCCACCCCTTTAAGTATGTTTATTTTTAAGTGCAAGTGCATATTTATATATGTTAAGATAGCATGTTTGCTATGTTAAGAAAGCTATATTTGCAACAATATAATTGCATGTTTCTCTATGTATCTTTTTAATAGAACAGATAGTATTGAGTCAAATGTTCATAAAAACACATTATAGACAAGAAAGGAAATGTAAATTGAGAGGAAAAAATGCCACAGCATCTCAACTATTATTGTGAATAGGTTTATGTAATTGCAGTACTACAAACTAGAGCTTCCTGCAACACTACAGAACCTAACTACAAGTTTGGGGTTTGGGTCAGAAAACAACGCAGTCTTCTTGGGCTCAGGTCAGGTCGCCTCCGATGACCCTCGACTGCCTATGGGGTCATTGCAGTGGTGGCAGTGCGCCCTGTCCCTACTGCCACCTTGCTGCCCTGTGCACGCTGCAAAGAGTGTAGGCCAAGGAGTTGCAGTGCCTCACTCTGCAGCACATCTAGTTCAGCAACGGGTGGTACCCGGTGAGAAGGGCACACTGCAAACCACTCAACCCTCTCTGGCTCAGGTCAGGGGGGCTTGGGGTGGGCTTAAAAATTAGGCCTGGGCAAACCCTCTAACATAAACTCTGAAAACACTGCATATCAGAGCGCGGCCAAGTAATGTCCGCCAACAACACAGAAAGACAAGAGAAAAGAATTACATCAAGTAGTAAAGGGATCCTATGAACTAAACCAATAAGCCTTCAAACAAGAACAGACTATGTCTGCAGGGGGTATGAGCACATGCTTTGAAATTGTTATTACTTTATGAGATAAAGGAAAAACAGTAAAGAAAAAAATGTGCAAAAATCTCACCTCACTAGAAGACTGTATGGTTTATAGTATCAACAACAGAAAATGGGAAGCAATTAAGCACCATCTTCTTAGGAAAAAAAAGACACTGTTCTTCAGTAAGCTACAGACGTAGCATGGTCCATGGAATGAGTTAGGAACATCTATGTTCTACTTCCCGTCACTAATATGAAAATCTTCAGGATGAAGTGCATCAAGTTTGGCACCCAAAAGTACAACCAGATCCTATTTTCAGACATGCTTAGTATCCAAGACTGCAATTTACCTTAAAGAAAGGGACAGGTACTCAGCACCTTTGGAAATGCAGGTCCCTAAAACCTCCCAGTCTCTGTGTTTCCATGTATGAGGTGGGAGTGATTGTTCAATGACGTTACAGGTGTGTGGCAAGAATTAGAATCTTTAAAATACTACAGAGTTACTAAGTATTGGAAGGTAGATTCAAATTGGAATTTCTTTAACAAAATTCTATAAAATGCAGACAGTTACAGAACTAGATTATTTATCGGCAGCCTACATTTTATTTTTTCTTACACATGTACATGCCAGATGTTTTTTGCTGGATTATTCAATAGTTTAGAATTAAAATTAGATTTTTAAAAGCACAAAAAGTAGGAAATTAAGGAATCCTGTTATATAATCATGAAGTTAAACTATACTGTAGATATTCAAGGTCTTTAGTTTTCTCATGAAAAAAATCTAGTTCTTAACTTTGAGAGATCTGTTGGAAAGATATACTGGGTTTGGAAAAGGTTCAGAAAAGGGCAACAAAAATGATTAGGGGTATGGAACAGCTTCCATATGAGGACAGATTAATAAGATTGGGACTTTTCAGCTTGGAAAAGAGACGACTAAGGGGGGATATGGTAGAGGTCTATAAAACTATGACTGGTGTGGAGAAAGTAAATAAGGAAGTGTTATTTATTCCTTCTCATAACACAAGAACATGGGGTCACCAAATGAAATTAATAGGCAGAAGGTTTAAAACAAATAAAAGGAAGTATTTCTTCACGTAATGTTCAACCTGTGCAACTCTTTGCCAAAGAATGTTGTGAAGGCCAAGACTATAGCAGGGTTCAAAAAAGAAACCAGATAAATTCATGGCGGATAGGTCCATCAACGGCTATTAGCCAGAATGGGCAGGGATGGTGTCCCTAGCCTCTGTTTGCCAGAAGCTGGTAATGGATGACAGGGGATGGATCACTTGACTACCTGTTCTGTTCATTCCCTCTGGGGTACCTGGCATTGGCCACTGTCAGAAGACAGGACACTGGGCTAGATGGACCTTTGGTCTGACCCCATATGGCCATTCTGATGTTCTTATGTTTTTTCTACACCAAACCCCAGGCAAAGGAAGAGGTTTCTGAACAAAGATATCCCCAGGCTTTTAGAGACCAAACTTAATCACCCTTAAAAATACAATTTTTATTGAGAAAATATTCCATAAGCAAGATATCTCAGAATTTCCACTCTTTTTAAACCATCACATTGCCGTTGGAACTTCTGTGGCAGAGCCAATACAGAGCATCTGTACTATTGTAGCCAAGGAAGTTCTACACAATCAGTAGCTTAGGATTCCCAAAGACATTCATTTAAAAACCACCACCACAATAGCTACTGATTGTGTAGAACTTCCTTGGCTACAATATTACAGATGCTCTGTATTGGCTCTGCCACAGAAGTTCCCACGGCAATATGATTATCAATGGAGGATACTGTAGAAGTGAGAGCACCAGTATTTATTTTTACTGTTTAATGGTCCGAACACAAATTCCAGTTGCTTGTTTTGCTTGTTCACATTTCAATAAAATCCTGGAGCGCCAAGACCAGACTCAGTGAACAATTCCCAATTTATCTACTTGGGTACATACTTTTATGGCCTCATCAATTTAGTGTCAGACCACCTACAGTCCCTTCCAGTACCTTTGCTTCAGATTTGAAGTTTTGATTGCTAGAAAACTGCCAAGTGTGGGCACTGAAAAATCAATTTTCATCTTTTGTTCCAACTCACTTAATGCTAAGTCATTGGGTAAGGCAATGTTTACAGCCTGTTAATCTGTAAAAATGAGCATAGTGTTTTCAACACAGCAGCTGTCCAATGCCAGGCTAAGTTGTCATGATGGAGTAATCACTTTATGTCATGGTAGGTATAAAATGTGCTATTGCTTTCCTGCAGTCTTGGGATTTTTCCTCCATATTCCTGGGAAGAAAGGTCATGAACTCTCATTTTTCAGAAGCCACATAACATTACTATTTCATATTATTTTTACCCAACATTCAACAGCAACTGCTGCTGAAGAACTTAAAATGGATTTGGTATTCAATTTCACACACTTGTTTTTATATTTCTCCAAGATGTTACCCAGTGAGAGCGAAGATATCCCCATACTGAATATCACACTGCAGTTTAACTCTTCTGTCTAAGCTGTATATAGTTCTCACAACTCTTTCCCTCCTAGAAACTGCCACAGTCTCTCCAAAGAAAGTCTTCAAATCACAGGAAGAGGCACAGGGTGTCTTCATCTTTGTGCCTTGTAAAGCATCCACCGTTGATTCTAAACTAATTGACATTATAGTTCCCTGGCTCTCAGGAGAGACTTCCATCAGAGGTATTTGAGAGTCCATGTCCTTCAACCACTTGGCTGTGCCTTCTCTATCAAGCCTGAAACAGTCTAATTCCCACTCAGTCCCCATGGAACTGCAAGAACCAAACCATTTACTAGCCAGTTTCCCTCTTCCCTTATTCTGTGCTGGAGAAGGAAGAATATGGCTGAGTTCCCAGCCCTTTTCTACTGATTCCCATAGACGAAAGCAGCAGTGAGACGCAGCTTGGCTACTCCTCACATCCCTGTCTCGAGCTCATAATGAGAAGCAACGCAATCAAACTTCAAAGCCCAGTCCCCCAAACCTCAGTGTCAGTACAAGCAAAGGAGAGCTTGGGTAGCCAATACCCTCTGCTCTTCTCCCAACGACTCTGTGAAAGGCAGACCAGACGACTGGTGGTGAGCCGCTTGCAGCGGCCATCATGTCTCATCTATCTTGCCTCTACTTCTGCACTTTTCTGAACTCTCCTGCCCCATTTGGTAATGGAAATCTGGCCTCATCATCAAGTTGGCTCCATAGTCCCAGGTCCTCCCCTGGCTGCTCTGCCCTGTCTGACAAGGCATGGCCAGAAGTTTTTCTATAGAGGAAGTGGAACCAGGGTTTGAAAATGCTCCAAACCTTCATCTCCAGGCTTTAAAAAACAACGGTTTGTTTTGTTTTTAAATGGTGCTCACCTCATTTAAGATACAGACTTTATTTCCATTTTCAAGTTATGTGCTTTTTAAAACAACTTAAACAAGAATCTGAAATCTGTAGGTGCTAACCTAGAAACTTGCTAGGTATCAGTGCTCTGTAAGGTATGCAGCAGTGATTAGCCTTTACTTGAACACTGTGAAGATGAGGATCCAGCCAGATTTGTATTCAAAAGACGAACAGCAGCGTTCATGTACCGCTCTATTTGCTACAGTACAAACTTTGAAAAGCATCAGTCAAATATTAAGGCTGACATGATCCTGAATTTTGCAAATGATTGCTCAGTTTGAAAACTCTGCTTTTCTAAGCTAGTATCATGGAAAACTCCAGCAGAGATGCAGATATGGCACAATCAAGGGTATTTCAATAATTCTACACCAAGCACATATAAATCCTAAGGAACTTACTTGCAACCAAACTAGTCAATATGTGCATTGCCTAGATCTGAGAGCAACCAATGTTTCACTGTAAAGAAACTTATTCTTATAAGAGACAACAAATATACTTCTTGTACCTTTCTAAAAGATTACAACAATCACCATCAGCTAATACATGAAACTTCTGAGGGGTAACAGCTTTTCATAACTTCTGGGTCTATACTAAATATTGACAATCACTTGGTACGCAAAGAGCTAGAGATCAGCAGTTGACCAAATTATTCCCTAGATTTAGATCATTCCTTAGAACACAGAAATCCATGGAAACACCAGAATATGGGAGAACCCTGGACTGGGAGACAATTGTATTGTGTTAACTACCTGTTTTGATTGTTTTTTTTGTTTATTTGGGGGAAGGGTGTTTTCTTCAAGTAGTGGTGGGTCAAAGAACTAAAGCTTGAAACTAACTTTCCTTAAAGCTTATGAGTGTTTGGATGCAGAAGTCTGGTTAGTGCTCATCATTTAATTTAATTTAATACACAGGGTATTAATGTCAGTAAAACAGATGGAATTAAACTAGGTGGGGCTGATAAGAACCAAACTCAAAAGATGAAGATCCCAGCATTTTAACTCATAACACACTTGTTGTCTTTTCCATTTAACAATATGGCCTATTAGCTGCAAGTTCTAGTTAAGTGAAAGGAATTTTCTGTAACAGGTTTATTCTATGAACTTGTCTCTGCTGTTTCATGAGATATTTTGGTTAAATGCAGATGAGTTACATTCATCTTGTTTATTTCAAAAAGATCAATTTTTTTCTTTATACTTAGCATATATTAGCGGAGAGAGGCAGAAACAGGAGCCACCAGATGGATCAGAAAAGAGAATTATATGATCTCTCCCAAGACACTGGTTCAAATCCAGCTGAGGTAATTAAGGCTAAAAGTTTTTATCTGACAAGCTATTTAATGACCTATGCAAAAATACAGTAGTCTTATTTTCTTTTTTCGTAGGCATCACAAAATGTTGGAATGTTTACAAAATTTAAATTTTGAATTTTCTGCAGAAAGTAAATACTATTAGCTCTTGAATTTATTATGCATGTGTGTTTTACACAAGGGGCATGCATTGTACCCAGCTCTTTTATACATTTAGAAGTACATTCCAGAAGAGATTTTTCCTCATATTACAAATCCTACCATGGTAGCTGGCACTCTTCATTAGCAGTCTGAGCAAAGATGACAAAGGCTGAATGGACATGAAGACTGAACAACCTTATCACCCCTAGAGATAGTTCTTCAAAAATCAAGGAAAAGGCATGATGCACAGGAATGTAGTAGCAGGGGTGAGAGAGACTGCTTGACCCAAGACTCATCCTACTGTCCACTTTAAAAAAAAAAAAAAAAAAAAAAAGCTTGAAAGACACTCATCTGGTCTCCCTCCACTTGTACTCTCTTGAAGTGCCCCATAGTGAAGCTGGCTCATGGGAGGAGCAGGTTCATGCAGCATTGCAAGATTTTCTCTGCTCCCATGCTATTTAAATCAGCTTCAAAAGCATCCCTAGTCTCCCCACTCGGCCAGCGTACAGTCTTCCAGAAAGCAGGGACTAGGGGATTAGAAAGCACAGAAAACTGGGTAGAAGGTAGGGGTAAGTGGAACACTGTCAGAAAAGATATGTGGGGAGAAGGGAAAGAGAATGTGGACAGGAAAAAAAGATGGTGGGAACTGTGCCAGGGCATATCATAAGGGAACAGGGAAGGAAGGTGCTGATTTGCCAACCTTGGAATCCAAAAAATAAAAAGTTTGAGTGGAGTGGATCAGAAAAAACTTCAACACAACCATTTTCCAGCCATTTCATTTTGGAGAAAACCTAGAAAAACATTCCAACAATTTTGAGACACCCAGTTTTAACATTTGTTAAATGAAAAGTTTCTATTTTGTTTTTAAATGACTTTGTTTTGAATTTTATTACGTATTATACATGTAACTGAAAATAAAAAAGGAAATGTTGCGTTTGACTTAAAACAAAATAAATTTTTATATAAAGTTTTCCTTCAGAGCCTGTTGAAATATAGGGGTTTAAGTAACTCAGTGGTTCTCAAAACTAGGGTGTCGCTTGTTCAGGGAATGCCCCTGGCGGGCCGGGCTGCTTTGTTTCCCTGCTGCGTCCGCAGATTTGGCCAATCGCAGCTCCCACTAGCCGCAGTTCGCTGTTCCAGGCCAATGGGGGCTGCAGAAAGTGGCGCGGGCCAAGGGACGTGCTGGCCGCCCTTCCTACAGTCACCATAGTCCTGGAGCAGCAAACCGCGGCCAGTGGAAGCCGCGATCGGCCGAACCTGCGGACGCAGCAGGTAAACAAACCAGCCCGGCCCGCCAGGGGTTTCCCTGAACAAGCGGCGCCCCAAGTTTGAGAACCACTGAACTAACTGGAATCAAAACAAATGTTGAAATCTCAAAATCCTTCACAAAGCAGGATTTCTGCCCTCAACACAGCTCTTGCTATAAGCCACCAATTTAAACACTAACTTCCAGAGGTGAAAAGATCCTCCCCACCCTCCAAAATTCACTTAGGGTATGTCAATGCTTTAATTAGACAACCACGGCTAGCCCATGCCAGCTGACTCACGCTTGCAGGACTTGGGCTAGGAGGCTGTTTCATTGCAGTGTAGACATTGAGGTTCAGGCCCAAGCACTGGGACCCTCCCACCTCGCAGGGTTCTAGAGCCCAGGCTCCAGCCCAAGCCCGAACATCTACACCGGAATTAAACAGCCCCTTGAGCCAAGTCAGCTGGATATTTGCAGTGTAGACATATCCTTTATGGCTTTTGAATTGCTGCATATTCATAGAGAAAAGAATATTAATGTTGATACTCTGATTTAAAAGCTGCAGCTGTCTCAAAAGAAAAAAGCATTGTACAATGCATTTTCCATTGCTTTTCTTTTTTAAACATACATTTCCATTAATTCTGTGGGATACATGAATAATTTTCAATGTCTTCTCAGTGAAAGTTGCAATCCATAGTGTCTGGAAGCAACCAAATGTTTAACCTGGAATTATCACACATGTATGTAACCACAGTATAAATATTATAGTATTAAGTATACAAATAAACAATTCTCATTTATCAGCATATTCAATGTATATTATCTTACCAGAATGTATTTATGAAAACTAGTATGCCTGAAATGTCTCTAATATGGTAAAAATCTACAAGAACTAAGCAAGTATATTTTAAAATCGGTCATTAAAAGAGTTAAAGTGGATTAAGTCACCATCTGAATTTTTTGCAGACTGTAACTTACAGTCCTGATACACATCTGTTAGACTTTGAGATCTGTGTCCCTGCTGGGCACTCTAGCGAGGAACCTTAGATTCAACTGCAGTTGATCTATCATTTAAGCTAAAAACCGAAGCTCCATGAGCTGTCAGTATTAGCAGCACTGACATCCCTTCTGATGCCCAAGCCACTAGCAGGCAAGAGCATGACTTCCTAAAGAATTTGCTTAAGGTAGAGTTCTGAGGAGCAAACTATATTACAAATTTCCAGTCAAAACTAAGTCAATGTGGAGACATCCTAAGTTATTCACTCTCAATGATAACACATTACAGGGATGTTGTAATTATTTCAAAAACAAGTATTATAAACCCAGGAAATCAAACTTAAAAATAGGTTACACTGGAAGCTTAAACTTGAAATCCATACATGCAAAGGTATGGAAATGCACAGTCTGGGTCACTTAAACCACCTTAACTCCGCCCTGAAGTGATATCATACAATAACTGTACAATTGTGATTAATACTGTATCACCACAGGGTAATGTATCATTAAAACGTATGAAGAAGTCAAATAGGCACACATTCTCCAAGCATAAGACTATTTCTACTACACCTCAGGCAAAAATGGTTTAGCCCAAGATTATTCCATTGTCCTTATTCCACAGCTTCCATTTTACTAAGCCAGAGAAGAGTATCATTAAGGTTCTATTCACAATGATTTCCACCCAAAACAAGACAACACAGAAATGAAGGCAGAAATATTTCCTATGTGCTTTAACCAAATTACACAGCCAATCCAATCTTGCCATTAGAATCCAACTTTTAATCTGTCACTTTCAATAAAGGCCTCTTCCATCAGGAACTGTGCAGCTGGAACAATTGGGAGAGGGAGTCTGATTTGTGCTTTTTGGGGGGAATGTTTTTGGTCACGTTTCAAATCCTAAGCAATGACAACGTTGATTCCATTTCTTAACATCTTACAAGTGGACCAAGATCTTCCATCTCTGATCTTTCATTATCTTCTAAAATGCATAAGGGACACAAGAAAACATACGTTGAAAAGGGAGGGAAAAGCTGCCTTGTCTTTTTTTTTTTTTAATAAGTCTTTAAAGTACACCATTATTCTGCAATTTGTTACAGTTTCTTATTTTCCAGTCTCCAGAAACACCACAATTATTCACTCTCTCACAAAGGCCAGACTGAATATTTTAAAGTAAAAGAGTAAAGTAAATGAAAACATCGAGAGTGATGTGATCATCAAACTCCATGGCAGATCTTACTTATGATTTAGTGAACTGAACCGAAAGACCTTTTTTTTTTTTTTTTTACAAAAAGGAAGCAAAGACCTCTCAGCTTGTTCTATTTTACTGTATTTTCTAAACATTCTTTCTTCTTGTGCATCACTTTTATGGTTAATTTTTAAAATGACAGGCTACTACACAGCATGAGAAATACATTCTAAATATATGCTAGAGAGAAATCTTACATCTGGTGGTGAGGGGGAGGGGAGGAAATCAGAAAAGCCAATTAACTTTGTTGGAGAGCTGCAAATATTTTGTCCTTCCCTTCCCCAAAAAAGCAGTTAGAATGACAGAGGGTGCTAATAGAAAGACAGGGTTGATGTTTTTTAAAGTTTTATATTCACCAAATTCCATCTGGTCACAAAGTAAAAGCAAAGATTAGAGTCAAGAATCCCTTCCCCAAGATCTGTATGGATAGTAATGCATTTGCCCAAGCCCTCTCTCTTCCTTTCTTGTGTACACTGAAAACAAAAGTAACGTCCATAATATCACATCACAAGGATAATCCTAACAGATAGGTTTGCCAACCCTCCAGGATTGCCCTGGAGTCTCCAGGAAATAAACATTAATCTTTCATCAAAGATTGTATCATGTAATGAAACCTCCAGGAATACGTCCAACCAAAACTGCCCACATATCTATTCAGGGGAAACCATCAAAGGGCCTAATCACATCAGCCACACTATCAGAGGCTCATTCACCTGCACATCTACCAATGTGATATATGCCATCATGTGCCAGCAATGCCCCTCTGCCATGTACATTGGCCAAACTGGACAGTCTCTACGTAAAAGAATAAATGGACACAAATCAGATGTCAAGAATTATAACATTCATAAACCAGTCGGAGAACACTTCAATCTCTCTGGTCACTCGATTTCTGATCTCAAAGTGACTATCCTTCAACAAAAAAACTTTGAAAACAGACTCCAACGAGAGACTGCTGAATTGGAATTAATTTGCAAATTGGATACAATTAATTTAGGCTTGAATAGAGACTGGGAGTGGTTGAGTCATTATACAAAGTAAAACCATTTCCCCTTGTTTATTCCTCCCCCCCACTGTTCATCAGACGTTCTTGTTAACTCCTGGAAATGTGCTGGAAATGGCCCACCTTGATTATCACTTCAAAAGGTTTTCTCTCCCACTCACCCCACTCTCCCGCTGGTAATAGCTCATCTTAAGTGATCACCCTCCTTACAATGTGTATTTTTTCATGGTCTGTGTGTATATAAAATCTCCTCACTGTACTTTCCACTTTATGCATCTGATGAAGTGAGCTGTAGCTCACGAAAGCTTATGTTCAAATAAATTGGTTAGTCTCTAAGGTGCCACAAGTACTCCTTTTCTTCTTTCAACCAATACTGGCAACCCTTACTAACAGACCAGGATTGCAGTCGGGGTTTGGGTTGTTTAAAAAAAAAAACACCACACATCCTTTTCAAAATCCCTGTGATAATAATTACTTATTTCTTACTGGAACAGTCTTAATCTCTCAGCAGCACAGTGGTGTGGTTTTAGGGTGACCAGACAGCAAATGTGAAAAATTGGCACGGGAGTGGGGGGTAACAGAATCCTATACAAGAAAAAGACCCAAAAATCAGGACTGTCCCTATAAAATCAGGACATCTGGTCACCCTATGTGGTTTTCAGTAGGTTAGATGGGTGCTTTTTGGGGAGGTGAGGGTTGGGAGGCCCATTCTTCATTGCAAGACAAACAGCCGAATGGCATGCATTACCTACCATGTAGTACACCACCACTCAAATATACGCCATATTCCAGAATAAACTAGAGAGGTAGAATCTATTATTAAAAGTGGACAGAGCAGCCTTCAGACAGAGCAACGGTGATTATAATATGGCTGGGGGTTGTTTGTTTTAATATGACTATGTGTATTAACTCCTATCTTAACATATCCAACAAGGACTTTAGCAGGATATTTGAGAAGATGACTCAGTCCATCATCTTACTGAATCATCAAAGCAACAAACATAGAAGCAACAAAAAAATATCAAGAGAACCTCGACCACTGTAAAGCTCTCTGGCATTAACAAGCATCAGACTGAACATGCATGTACTCTCTTGATCTGAATCGGGGAACAATGTGTACATTGCTACTGCCAGAGGGTCCTGCCATCTGAAATATGTGAAACAGAGAAAGAGAATGTTTACCAATCCCAGTGTATTATGACTAGACAGAACACTAGTGGATCCAGCATCCATTTGGCCTGACAAAAAGCCAGCATGACTGAATCAGTCTGTTAGCATTTTGTTTTAATCCTGTTCAATAAATGCTCTGAGAGATATGCTCTTTTTAGAGAAGGGCTGATGGCAGCTGCTACAAAATTCTTCCGGTGGTGATGTGATAGGTTACTCTATGGCAAAATGGTAATGCTTTCTTGTATATGGTTCCAATGTCAACTCCATAGAGACATTTTTACTAAGACCATCCTTCTGGCTCAAACTTACAAGAGAGGGCATTTCTGAGTGATAAATATTCTTTGCTTTGTATGAGTCTTATTGCCCAAGACATGCAGATTTTGTTTAAATGGTACTAAAAGTTTGATACTGAGTAAATCCATACTTACAAATAGTTATTAAACTTGGGTAGCAACCACTTCAGTTAGGATTGCAATATAGATTACATTTTAACAGTTTTCACATGGTTACTGAAATATTTAGCTTTGGGGCTGGAATTTTCCATGCATGGTCTCTTTCCATGGGTGACTTTCCATAATGTTTCATAGAATATCAGGGTTGGAAGGGACCTCAGGAGGTTATCTAGTCCAAACCCCGAAGTTTAAGCAACAGCCAGTCAGAAATTTGAGTAATGAGTATGTTTAAAAAAATGCAACACTTTTGCCATAAAGTTCTCAACACCTTCCCCTCCCCCAACACAAAACAAAAAATAATTGAATGTTTTCAAATGTCTCAGAGTTCAGCACGCTAAGTGGACATCTGATATGATTATTTCCCTTAATAAAGTCCGACCCTTATAGCGATATAATTCAAAATTTCTGAGTGACAGAAGAAAGCAGTATACAGCAAATTACTGATCGCACAATTTAGGGACTCAGAATTTTCAGAATACTGTAGAATGAAAGAATTGCAAAGTTCATTTTAAAAAATTTTTCTGTTGCCAGGATACAGGGATCACAAAGTGCCACAAGTTAACATGCTATTGCTCTATTAACTTCCTTTTTGTAAAAACAAAACAAAACAAAGCAAGAACAACTATCCACAACCAAACATACTGCTGAGGGCATTCTACGCCAAAAAATTTAAAAATTCTGTGCCAAAAAAATAAAAATTCTGCACACAATATTTTAAAATGCTGCAAGTTTTATTTGTCGATAAATAAATACAGAGGCTCCAATATGGCAGTGGGGAGCATAGGCCACTGGCTGCACAAAAGTGGAAGATCACCCTGCAGCCTCCCCACCCCGGGACACAGACTCAGTGGTGAGGCTGCACCCAACCCTGACAAAGCACTAAGGCCAGAAACACCCTGGGGCTCTGCCCCTCTATGTCAAGAGCACCAGTTGTGGGGCAGACAGGCTCAACCAGGCAGGATCCAAGTATGGAGGGGCTTAGCATGGGGGGAGAGGATTCTGTGTGGGACAATCTGGGTGCAGGCAGTCAGTTGGGAGTATAGGTGTGGGGATATCTGGATGCACAGAGGCTTGTTGGGGCGTTCCAGGTGGAGAGACAATGGGACTCTGCAGGGGCTTCCAGGTGAGGGGGGTCTCAGAAGGGGGGTCTGGGCACTGGGGGAGTGGGGCTTGGTGGTGTGGGGATCTGGGTGCAGCTAGTTGGGGGTCAGTGGCTTGGGGGTCTGGATGTGGGTGCTCAGGGTGCTGCAGGGAGGTAGGGCTCATTAGGGTGGGGGTTTGAGTGCAGGGGGCTCCAAATGCAGGGGCTGAGGTTCAGTGGGGTGAGGTTCGGGTATGGAGGGCCAGGAGAGTTCTGGGTGTACGGGGTGAGGTTTGGCAGAGGTGTCTGGGTAGGGGAGGTCCAGATGCCTTGGGGAGTGATGGGGGCAGGAAGCAGGGGAGCATGCTGAGCTTAGAATCATAGAATATCAGGGTTGGAAGGGACCTCAGGAGGTCATCTAGTCCAACCCCCTGCTCAAAGCAGGACCAATCTCCAACTAAATCATCCCAGCCAGGGCTTTGTCAAGCCTGACCTTAAAAACTTCAAAAGAAGGAGATTCCACCACCTCCCTAGGTAACGCATTCTAGTGTTTCACCACCCTCCTAGTGAAAAAGTTTTTCTTAATAACCAACCTAAACCTTCCCCCACTGCAACTTGAGACCATTACTTCTTGTTCTGTCATCTGCTACCACTGAGAACAGTCTAGAGCCATCCTCTTTGGAACCCCCTTTCAGTTAGTTGAAAGCAGCTATCAAATCCCCCCTCATTCTTCTCTTCCGCAGACTAAACAATCCCAGTTCCCTCAGCCTCTCCTCATAAGTCATATGTTCCAGTCCCCTAAACATTTTTGTTGCCTTCCACTGGATGTCTTCCAATTTTTCCACATCCTTCTTGTAGTGGGTGGCCTAAAACAACACAGTACACCAGATGAGGCCTCACCAATGTCGATTAAAGGGGAACGATCACGTCCCTCGATCTGCTGGCAGTGCCCCTACTTATACATCCCAAAATGCCATTGGCCTTCTTGGCAACAAGGGCACACTGTTGACTTATATCCAGCTTCTCGTCCACTGTAACCCCTAGGTCCTTTTCTGCAGAACTGCTGCCTAGCCATTCGGTCCCTAGTCTGTAGCAATGCATGGGATTCTTCTGTCCTAAGGGCAAGACTCTGCACTTGTCCTTGTTGAACCTCATCAGATTTCTTTTGGCCCAATCCTCCAATTTGTCTAGGTTCCTCTGTATTCTATCCCTACCCTTCAGCGTATCTACCTCTCCTCCCAGTTTAGTGTCATCTGCAAACTTGCTGAGGATGCAATCCATCCCATCATCCAGATCGTTAATGAAGATGTTGAACAAAACTGGCCCTAGGACTGACCCCTGGGGGACTCCACTTGACACCGGCTGCCAACTAGACATCGAGTTGTTGATCACTACCCATTGAGCCCGACAATCTAGCCAGCTTTCTATCCACCTTCTAGTCCATTCATCCAATCCATACTTCTTTAACTTGCTGACAAGAATACTGTGGGAGACCATGTCAAAAGCTTTGCTAAAGTCAAGGAACAACATGTCCACTGCTTTCCCCTCATCCACAGAACCAATTATCTCGTCATAGAAGGCAATTAGATTAGTCAGGCATGACTTGCCCTTGGTGAATCCAGGCTGATTGTTCCTGATCTCGTTCCTCTCCTCTAAGTGCTTCAGAATTGATTCCTTGAGGACCTGCTCCATGATTTTTCCAGGGACTGAGGTGAGGCTGACTGGCCTGTACTTCCCAGGATCCTCCTTCTTCCCTTTTTTAAAGATGGGCACTACATTAGCCTTTTTCCAGTCGTCCGGGACTTCCCCCGATCCCAATGAGTTTTCAAAGATAATGGCCAACGGCTCTGCAATCACGTCCGCCAACTCCTTTAGCACTCTCGGATGCAGCGCATCCGGCCCTACGGACTTGTGCTCATCCAGCTTCCTGCAGCTGAGGGAGGTTTCTGGGGGTGGGTTTGACACAGCCCCAGCCACTCCTTGCAGGGGAAGAGGACGTCCCATCCTCTCCTGCCTCCAGCCCAGCCAGGACTAGCAGCTGATTCTGGCTCAGGGTAGGAGCCACTGGCTGGGGTGTCCCCAGCCCTGCAGCGATTTACCTCTCTGCCAGCTGCTCCAGGTGCCTGAAATAATGTACCTGCGCAGCTAGGGAGTGCTGCGTGACTGCTCTTGCAGCTTCCCTTTGCCTCCCTGTCAGAAAGTCATTTTCTGGAGGGAAGCAAAGAAATCTGTGGGGGACATGAATTCTGCGCACACACAGTGGCACCAAATTCCCCCAGGAGTACGGAAAAGTTGTGAACTCCTTCCTTACTTCATTCATATGAAAAGGGTGCAACTTCAAACCCTAACTGGGAATACTTAAATGCTTACATTTAGGTCGGTTCCAACAATGGTGGGATCATTGGTACTGGAGGACTGCAAGATGATGGCAGAGGGACAGGCTTCTCTGGCAGGAGCAGAAGGGGTTTATCCTGTGGGGTAAGGACGTCACAGATGAGCAGAGAGCCTGAGTGAGTAGGTGACTGCGGGTAGTGGAGAATTAACTACTCTGCTGTCACAAATGTCTCTGTGCAGCCAGGAGTCTGTGTAGAATTGATGGAAATGCCCGAGGGGCCTTGCAGTGTCTATGAGGCCAGACTGTCTGGCCTGCATGTGAGCATTGGTGGATTTGATGGTGTTGCATGTGCCCGTGAGAGTTCCAGAGGCTTGGGTGCAGAGATGACCATCAGTACTGCTGGATCCCGATTGTGCTTGGCCATACCCTACATCTGGGGCATCTTGGGTGCCAGTCCGGCTGGATCCACGTGTGACATCTCACCTGATCTGGCTCAGCTCAGGGAGGAAATGCTATGCTTGTGAGTGGTCCTCTGTGGGGACCTGATCTTGTGCCCAGGTGAGTATTTTTTGCTCTCATGCCGGGACTTGTCCTTCGGTTCTGCCAGTTCCAAGCACTGGGCGGGGCTTATAGGGGCGCCCACTGCTGGTGGCAACCACTTTACAGGGTCCTGGGCAGGGATCTGAGCGTGCTCGGGGCCGCACAGTCTTATCCATATGCGGAGACGGAGCTTGCAGGTTTCCCTGGTCCTGGGCGGGAAGGACCTACAGATGGTGCAACGTGCCAAAATGTGAACCGTGCCCAGGCAGCTGAGGCACTGATGGTGTTCATCATTCCCAGAGAAAAACCCGGGCAGGAGAGAGAAATTTTGAAGCCCAGGATCCTAGGCATAAACCCTGGCAGGGGTGTGGTCCCTGAACAGAGAAAGAAACTACTACACTAACTATTCTATACCAATTTCACTTATGTAACTGTAAAACTGTCTACTAACTACATACAAACAAGAACAACTCTCTTAGCAGACTATGGGCTTATCTTCGCTACTGGGGAGATTGACGCAGCTGCTGCAATCAATTAATTGCAGCAGGTGTTGATTTAGTGGCTCTAGTGCAGACCCACTAAATCAATGGCAGAGTGCTCTCTGGTACTCCGGCTCTCCAAGAAGTTTAAGGTAAGTCAAACAGAGAGCATCTCCTGTCGATACAGTGCAGTGAAGACACCAGGGTAAGTCGACCTAATCTACGTTGACCCCAGCTACGTTATTCATATAGCTGGAGTAGCATAACTTGGGTTGACTTATCCTGGTAGTGAAGATAAGCCCCCTAAGAGAGCGAAGGAAAACGAGGTTGTGATTCAGGCCATGCAGTGGTAAGAAGGAACCAGAGAGACATCGACCCGCATTATCTCTTATACCCTTGCATGAGGAGACACACTACATACGAACGTGTCAATGGACACTGCTAAGAAACATTTCCGGACCTGTGCATGGTGCACATGTGCGTCCCTGTGTGGAACGCACACAGGGACCATCACCCGAAGAATAAGTATTTCCACAGAGTTTTGAAACTGAAGTGCTAAATATAATCATTTCTGGTAGCTCACAATAACTATTACTACCAACTACCATTTGCTCTAACAATACTGGCTTCACAATTTAAAGGTATGGAGGGCTACAACAGTAGTTATATTAACAGGAGGACTCGAACAGGAGGAAGTGAGACTAAAAACAGTAATAGCTATTAACTCAGGCATCATTCACAGGACAGCTCTATCTACTTGGTTTGCAAATGACCCACATCTGTAGAGGTATGAGCCAGAGTGTGATTGCGGGGGAAGGAGAAGAGAAGCATAACTGGCTAGCTGCTTTAGACTCTTTAATTCTCCCCCTCCACCCACTGACAATTCAAGTAAAGGTATGTAGTTCAAGACTCAGATTGTATCAAGGCCTCCCTGAAGACATCTGACTTATCTTCATTTTTTTGAATGTTATGAATTCTCTACCAACACGTGGTAGTAATTAGATGCTCCTCTTTTACCATATCACAGCAAGGGAACAACACAGTTGTCACTCAGGCAAGACACTGGAACACTGACTCCCTTCCTTTCCCCCCTGTGATGGGAGGGATACTAACAGGCCACTTTGCCATGAATGGTCCCTTAAAATATGTTAACTATTTATGCTAAACAATCTGTTTCACGTTGTATTTAGCTGCGACACTGAGTACATTTCCCAGACCTGAAGAAGAGCTCTATCTATGTACTCTCAAAAGCCTGTCTCTCTCACCAACATAAATTGAGATTTTTTCCTCACCCACCTGGTCTTGAAAAAGTCAGGTATCTGTTGGCTGTTTGCTGTGGACCAATCATGTCTTTTATTTTGTACGTTATAAAATAACCATGGTTTAGGAATCTCTATTAAGAACTATCCCATACATTTTAATGGAAAAAGCGGTTATTGCAATGAACCCAGTGGATTTGCCTCATGCAAGCTAAAAACTTAAGTAAATGGAAACATATGAACTTTTAATCAATCTAGTTTGTGGCATATGGAAATTTCCTATATGTCTGAATCAAGAGTGTCTTTTGTTTTGACTTCTTACATTTTAATAAGCCCCACAAAGTCTAGCTAATGCATTCCTAACTCTGATGCCTGACAAGTTGACAATTAAAGACGAATCCTCGCACTATGATCTGCACTTTTTCTTCATGCGCTGTTAAAATCACCTTCAGCACCAAAAAGCCACAGTTTGAGAAAATCTTCAATTTCTGCAGCACACAAAATATCTTCCATATCTTATTAATGTTACACCCATCTCTGCTTCCTGGCTAAAATTGTCACAATGCACATGGTAACATTTAACCACTACAGGTAAGTGATTTTATATATAACATGTGCCTGGTTACATGTTATTAATGTAAGACAATAGCAGCCTTGGACAACAGTCATTCAGCAATATGCACTATACCGTTACTTCAGAATAGGAATTAACATTAGGCATCACAAATAGGTTTAAACTTAAGGAGAGCCATTAAATGTATTTTAGTGGTTAATACAAAGACCTCAATCTCAGTGTGAGTTGTAATCTCAGCTCTTTCATTGTCTCTGTAGTTGGGGAAGTTAACTTAATCCTGGTTAATTTAATACAGTTTCCCCATCTGTAAAATGTGAATATTACACTTATCTACATCTGTAAAGCACTTTGAGATCCTTGGCTGAAAGACAATATTAAAATGCAGAGTGCTATTATTTCAAAGCAGATTTGATCAACGAGTAGAAAAGCTTTGCTATTAGTCTTTCACATACATCATTAAATCAGAAAGATTATCTGCCTATTATTTGTTCCATCACCATAAATATAAAACTTCATTTTTGATAACATGTTGCATCCATTTTTTCTATTACCATATTCTTATTTTCCAATTCCACCTGCCCAATTTTCAGATGCATCAAGGACTGTATGTATTTGACAGAGAAATACATGCTATATGGGTATAATACATGAGCAAATTTGTTTTTTGTTAAGAATTTGTGAGCTATCGGAAATTCAGTTCAGGCTTTGTGGATAACTAGAGCAATTTATGCCCAGTATCTAGAACTGAAAATCCTTCTGAAGATTAAGAATCTGATGCTCTACAAACCAGTGGCAGCTGAAACATACCAGTCCATCCAACAAAGGATATTCTGAAGCCAGGAAACCTGAGAAATCTAATCCTGGTCAAACATTACTTCTGACATTCAACCTAGATGCTTTGCCCCTATCTTTTGGCCCACAGCAACTACGCTATATTGTTTGTCAAAGTATAAAATGCAAGAGATTGCGTTCTCCCTTTCAGCATGAAACATTTTTCCAGTCCTCAGTGGCAGAAAAGATCTGAGTAATCTACGCTAAATGCTACTGCAGGTCTTCAGCATTGTACTTCCATCTTTGTAATTCAAAGAATAGGATTCACCACTCAAGAGATCTCCTAATTTCAGAAGTTGTCTGTTATATGGGTCTCTTAGACTAGAGTACATCTACACATCAAACACACACTTGTGGTTGAGTAAGACTAGAAATCATGGAGAGATAGCAAACCAGATGCCAATGTGTGGTATGGATTTCTCAACACGTGTGTTCAAGTCTCCATATTTTGTTCTACAAAGTTTAAACAAATGCATTTTCTCCTTAGTTAAATAATTGTGTTCTTGTAAGTTGCGATCCTAAAGAAAAGAAATTGAAAAGCAGTAAGAAAACATTTGTGTTTCCTTTCAGAATGTTATTTATAAAAAAAACCCTATCAATTCTGTGGAAGATGTAATCTCTTGAGACAGCAAGACTAATTTAAATCCTTCTACTCCCAAGTCAATATATGCTATTTGTGATAAAGTAGTCAGATAAGAAGTTGTAACAAACAAAACTGTTTGTAACAGCAGCAAATCTGACTTCTCACCCACAAATGATGGCATTTCAAATCATAGAAGTATTACTTTGAGAAAATGCTTAGAGTTATTTCATACATTGTCCAAAAATATAAAAAATACTGAAGACAACTTTCACTCCTCTCGAGAACTTCAGATTCTCTTAGAAAGTACTATTTGTTGGGCTTTGTTTTGCTTGTTTTTAAAGGGAGCAGATACTGCAACTTCTATGCTTATTCAAGTAAAATGTGTTTTAAAATCCATATACAAACTTTTTATGACATATTTATGCTTGAAAAATACATTTTTATATGCTGTTTCAGCTTTCTAGCCATACATTCAACAGCTCACAGCCCTGTTGCCATGTACATAAATGCAGGTAAAGTTCCATGGATGTATTTTTCAACATTTTTGGGGGCACACGGGGGGGGCGGGCAGATAGGACATCTACAGAGGCAATATAGTTCTACCTAAGGCAGGTAGAGTTTTAAAAATCATTGAGGCAAAAGGCAAAATTTCAGCCTCCTGAGCAGCAATCTTATATACCTGTTCTAATTTAGATTGGAAATTCAGCTTACACAGCAACAAAAATTAGTTAGCTAATTTGTCTTTACATGAAAAAAGCTGCACAAGGTGTAAGTGGTCAATATTCAGGACACTTTAAATAGAGAAGTTCAGTCCACATTGCACAAGTAAGCTCCTTTTTCAAGGGCATAGTTAAATGGATAAAAAATGTCTTATAACAGTTCCCAGGGGATAAATGAGATAATAGATTACCTTATTTATCTACTTTGCTATTTAGAACATCAATGGGCTTCAATATTTAGAATAGCCTGTCATAACAGGCTCTGGGGAAATTAATGAGGCAGCTGCACACCATTAATGCAAAGTGATCAATAGTTTACCTAGGGAAAAATTGGAATGTACAATATCAGAACTACTTAAATCACAGAGCTAAAGATACAAATAAGCAAATATCTTCCTCTTAAGATGTTCTATATAGACATTGAGATTTTTAAAAAAGACTTAAGTGTATATGCAAAATAAATGGCAAACTACGGAGTAAATTTGATCAATTACAAAGCTATTAAATTTATCATTTTAACGGCTCCAACCATATTTCAATATATAACCTGGTGATTTTACTTCCTAATCTGATTAAACCCCCACAGTAAGGTCATCAGCTCCTTACACAAGAAAATGGACTTGAAGAAATAACCAAGCATTAACAAAGAAAAAATAATAATTCACCCAGTAAATATCATTGTAATAAATCAGAGGAAATGTTTATTTTTCTCAAATAAGGTGACCAATGAATGGAAACGGGTGGCTGCCAAAAAGCATTTTGAGAGTATTCACTCAAAGTTTGTGTTCTCATGGAATGCTCATTTTGTGCACTTTAATGTTCATATTGCAAGAGACATATTTTATACAGAATGGCACAGGTTTCCCTCAAACCCCATTCCAGAGCCCTGGCACAGAGGTAACTAAATTGTCCAGACTTGGACCTTACAGTATCCATCACAGTTAGGAATAGGCATGCTCACATTACTACTTTATGTAAACATGACTAGGAAAAAATCCAAAAAACTAAACATGAATTCAGTACCAAACCAGCAAATCTTACAGTAGCCTTCTTTTACTAGGAATGATGCTTCATGAAAAGACTGCAGCCCAAAAAATAAAAGGATAACATTTTCTAAAATTCTTTAATTTGGAAGTGGGATACTTTTCAAAGCAGAACTCCACATTTATTGTTTGAACGATTTGTGACTAGAGAGTCTTCAATTTGCAATATGCTAAGTCTGGAATTTTGGTAGCCAGAATTGGATTTTCAAAAGCACCTGACATAATTTAGGAACACAGCTCCCAGTTGAAGATTAGTGGCATTTATGTTCCTAAATTACCTGGGGATTTTCAAAAGAAAGTAACTCCTGCTGAATTTCACATGGATTTGGGCACCTAACTCCTTTATCCCTTTTTGATAATCCTAACCTAAAATAATGTGTTTGCTCAAGGGACTAGAGAAGGAACAGAGGATACAAAGTCAATCTAAGCAACTATTGACTTACTTCTGTTTAGTCTATGAAGTAGGATCAGAGTCCAAAATAGGAAAAGAACAAGTCAAAAATTACTTAGACAAGTTAGATGCCTTCAATTCATCAGGGCCTGATGAAATGCATCCTAGAATACTCAAGGAGCTGACTGATGAGATATCTGAACCATTAGCAATTATCTCAAAAGTCATGGAAGACGGGAGACATTCCAGAAGACTGGAAAAGGGCAAATACAGTGCACATCTATAAAAAGGGAAATAAGGATGACCCAGGGAATTACAGACCAGTCAGCTTAACTTCTGCACCCGGAAAGATAATGGAGCAAATAATTAAGCAATCAATTTGCAATCACCTAGAAGATAATAAGGTGATAACAGTCAGCATGGATCTGTCAAGAACAAATCGTGTCAAACCAACCTGATGGCTTGTTACCTACCAAAGAAAGCTTTGTGGGGGGGGGGGGGAAGCGGTAAATGTGGTATATCTTGACTTTAGTAAGGCTTTTGATACGGTCTTGCATGACCTTCTCATAAACAAACTAGGGAAATACAACCTAGATGGAGCCACTATAAGGTGGGTGCATAACTGCTTAGAAAATCGTTCCCAGGGAGTAGTTATCAGTGGTTCACAGTCATGCTGGAAGGGCATTATGAGTAGGGTCCCGCAGGGATCGATTCTGGGTCCGGTTCTGTTCAATATCTTCATCAATGATTTAGAAAATGGCATAGAGAGTACGCTTATAAAGTTTGCGGATGATACCAAGCTGGGAGGGGTTGTAAGTGCTTTGGAAGGTAGGATTAAAATTCATAATGATCTGGACAAACTGGAGAAATGGTCTGAACTAAATAGGATGAAATTCAATAAGGATAATGCAAAATACTCCAATTAGGAAGGAACAATCAGTTGCACAAATACAAAATGGGAAATGACTGCCTAGGAAGGAGTACTGCAGAAAGGGATCTGGGGGTCATAGTGGATCACAAGCTAAATATGAGTCAACAGCGTAATGCTGTCGCAAAAAAAGGAAACATCATTCTGGGATGTATTAGCAGGAGTGCTGTCAGCAAGTCAAGAGAAGTCATTCTTCCACTCTATTCCATGCTGATTAGGCCTCAACTGGAGTATTGTGTCCAGTTCTGGGCACCACGTTTCAGGAAAGAGGTGGACAAATTGGAGAAAGTCCAGAGAAGAGCAACAAAGATGATTAAAGGTCTAGAAAACATGACCTATGAGGGAAGACTGAAAAAATTAGGTTTGTTTAGTCTGGAGAAGAGAAGACAGAGAGGGGACATAACAGTTTTAAGTACATAAAAAGTTGTTACAAGGAGGAGGGAGAAAAATTGTTGTTCTTAACTTCTGAGGATAGGACAAGAAGCAATGGGCTTAAATTGCTGCAAGGGCAGTTTAGGTTGGACATTAGGAAAAACTTCCTAGCTGTCAGAGTGGTTAAGCACTGGAATAAATTGCCTAGGGAGGTGGTGAAATCTCCATCACTGGGGATTTTTAAGAGCAGGTTGGACAAACACCTGTCAAGGATGGTCTAGGTAACACTTAGTCCTGCCTTGAGTGCAGGGGACTGGACTAGATGATGTCTTGAGGTCCCTTTCAGTTCTGTGATTCTATGCTACTCAGGCAAATTTAGAAAAATTTGCCTACCCTCCAATTTCGGATTATCTGACTCAACAGAATTTATCATCGTCATTATAGTCGGTCTTTGGGGCATACTGTGACTCTATGAAAGCTATCAAAATATTCTTACTGCAATAATTTGGACTGAAAGATATTGGTGTGAACTTTATTGACATGCAGCTGACAACCCAGTAATCACAGAGTTATCCATGAGATATTGATGTAAAGCTACCAATAAAGCCATTTTATTCCAGGGCATTATCATGAGATTTCATAACAGGGGTGGGCAAACTATGGCCCGCGGGATCATCCTGCCCGGCCCCTGAGCTCCTGGCCAGGGAGGCTCATCCCCGGCTCCTCCGCCACTCTCCCCCCTCCCCTGCAGCAAAGCCGCCACGCAGGAAGCACGGCTTGCGCCCGCCCACCTCCCAGGCTTTCAAATAAGCCTGTCCTGCCACTCTGAGCAGCGTGGTAAGGGTAAGGGAGCAGGGGGGAGTTGGATAAGGGGCAGGAGGCCCAGGGGGGCAGTCAGGGAATCTGACTGGGGGGGTCCTGGGGGACAGTTAGGGACAGGGGTAGTCAGGGGACAGGGAGTGGGGGGAGGGTTGGGTAGGGGTGGGGTCCCGGGGGGGTCATTAGGAGCAGGGGGGTCCCGGGAGGGGGCGGTCAAGGGACAAGGAGAAGGGGGGGTTGGATGGGTCGGGGGTTTTGGGGGGGGCAGTCAGGGGGCGGGGAGGGGGAGGATAGGGGCCAGGGGAGGCACAGCCTTCCCTACCCGGCACTCCATATCGTTTCGCAACCCCAATGCGGCCCTTGGGCCAAAAAGTTTGCCCACCCCTGTCGTACATGGTAACTATGCAATTACTGTGTAACCACTACATTTGAAAGGACTGAGTGATTCAGCAGCTTCCCAAGCTATAAGCATTTTCTTAGCAAGTTTTAACAACCTTACAGTAATTTTCTTTTTAAGTAGTCTAGATCTTCCATGCTGGCAGGTACCCTTAGACACATTCATGTTGGTCTTCTGGAGCATTCTATACAGGATCTATTTTTATATGCAAGTTGTAGGGGTGATTTACAACTGCAATATATGAACGTTAAACACATCTATGGTGGAGGTCATGTTACAGTACATTGTTTTTCCTGACAGAGCAAGCACATGATAGGTGGTCTACAGAGAGCTGAAGGATCACATATTGCTAGTTACTCCTTTGTGTTTGAATCTGGTTCTACAAACATTTTCTTCAAGAAGAACAACCTGGAAGACTCTAAAATCAATGGGACACAGCGATCCAGTCGGTTTCCCCTAAGGGGATCACTGCTGCATACAAAATTGCCAGACCCCATTTTAAAGAACCCTTTTCCATAGCTTGTTTCAGTGTTGTAGCTGTGTTTGTCCCAGGATAGTAGAGACACAAGGTGGGTGAGACAAGTTTTCAGGATACACAGAGTTCCTCTTGAAGAGCAGCTCAGTGTAACTCGAAAGTTTGTCTTTTTCACCAGCAGAATTTGGTCCAATAAAAGAAAGTACCTCTCCCATCCTGTCATCCTTCCTAGAAGTATTTTATTCTCTTTTATACAGCATCTGCTTCTCTAACCAGAGCAAATGCCCGTTTTGCTGGGCTGGAACATCTGTCCTTTTATTTGTCACAATTAAATAGGATTACCCATTCAAGCTCTCTTTCTTTTTCTGACTCCTTACTATTTTTTCCCAAGAAAGGATCATTTTCTGGTGGACTCTTATTAAGCCATCTGGAGCCTGCCTTCATAATCCAATAAGTATATCTTATGCCTTTGCTATTATAGTGTTTTTGTTGACAAATTTTATTTCAGATTTGCTTTGTTTAATTTCCTGATGTGACATCAATAAGTACAATACGATACAAATTAGACTAAACTCCACACGTCCAAAACCAGTACTTTAATATAGATGCATCACTGTTTAGATATAGTTAATTAATAGATATAGAATTAATATGGTTGCTACCAGTTCAAAAACCTGCAGCTGGTAGCAACCATATTAGAAACTAAATGTATCATGCTGATGTGAAAGAACTGGACTCTAAGCCACCATATTATCCACAATAAGACCAGGAACAGCCTTAGCCGTTTTGGCAGCCAGGGAAGAAAATCTCCCCCCCGAAATTGGCCAGTCATCAAGGGAACAAAAACAGCCAGCTAATCAAAGAGAGCAGAGCAGAGCAAAAGACAGGGACATATGACCTTTCAGGGTGCAATCCAGACCTGTGAGGAGCTGTGTCACCCCTGCCCGGCAACCTTGGGTGCCTTATGACGACTTGCTTCTGTAGCTCCAAGTGGGCTGCTCTCAAACAGCCTGCCAGCATGCAAGCCACATGTGTATAGCTGCAGCCTGCCAGCCACCCTCCAGTCATACTCTGGCTTCCACCAGCCTCGGGAACCACATGCAGGGTGACCCCAACACACTCTCAAGTCCCAGATTCCCCTGCCAAAAAATGTGTATTCTATATTGCACTGTCCAGCCTGGACAGTTCAGATAAGAAAGGTCCATTGTCCCTGTAAGGGAACAATATACTACAACTTGCCACCGTAAATGGAGTTGCCCACAGAGTTCACAATACTGGATTAATTTCGATTAAAGGAAAAAAAGTTTATTTAACTACAGAGATAAGTTTTAAGTGATTACAAGTAATAAGGCATTAAAGTCAGAAATGGTTACAAGAGAAATAAAGATAAAACACTTTCTAACTTGAACTAGACTTGGTTTAATGTGAAGTTCTTACAACAAGTTCCCAGTATCATTTTAAGTTGCAGGTCAGGATCTGCATCCAGAATCCATAGGCTGTTTCTTTTGTTATCTTAGGTAGAAAGAGAGATGGACAGGGAGAGGCAACTTGGGGTGTTTTGCCCCTCACTTTTGTAGTTCAGTGACTCTTTGAAATGCATTTCCCTGAGGGAAACCTCTAGATAAAAGTTCTTTCCAGCTGACAGCAAGGAGACAGAATGGCCACTTGATAGCTGATGGCCCATCAGCTTTGATGACACCTTGCCTTTTGTCTTTGAAAAACAGGTTTACCCATTTCCCAGACTTGTCTAGTAAACACACTTGAGTCATAATTTCAGCTTATGTTCATAACTTCACATATAACATTACAACATATGTTTTATCATAAAATTATAGACCAGTCAGTTACTATTTTTCAAATGATACCTTACAAGATGTATTTTGTACAAAGATTATCACAGTAGCATGTAGAGTGTGAATACAGGGATGCATTCTATCATAGCACAGCAGTCTGGCACCCGCTGGAAGAGGGTGCCCAGCGTGACTGCCCTGCTTACCTATCCCTACAACCGGCCCTGGCTAGGATATTGGGAGAAGTCCTGTCTACCCCCATGGCTTAAATCCCTTTTTTTTTTTTTGGCTTTGATACTACTTTAATTAGAGCTGCTTAAACCCACCTCCCACTAACATGATCACTAGAAACCACGGAATTCACTAGTTAAGACAGCCTTCACTTATGCGTCTTAAAACCAAGCCAAAGCATTATCCAAATGAACACAAACTCTTAATTCGCAACAAACCTCCCTTGCATTGACAACCGCACCTCAGATCCCGCTGAATCACATTTAAACACACCCACTTAACTCTGACCTTACCTAAGTAAAAGTATATTCTTTGTGGACAGGCGTATTAGTTAAGTGTTATTTCTAAAAGGAAAGCGTGAGGTTTATGGTAAGGTGATATATTTGAGTGTGGTATACAAGAATTGTGTAGGTATAAAGACATAAAGGGACCACAATGACCATCTAGTCACATCTCCTGTGTAATAGGCCAACACACATCCCTGTATTAATTCCTGTTTGTACTAAATCATATCTTTTAGAAAAACAACTAATATTGATTTAAAAATCACCAGTAATGGAGAATCCCACACAATACTTGGTAAGTTGTTAGCACTCACTGTTACAAATTTGCAGAGAAAAGTAGCTTGCAGAACTTCACAGTTCTGGGGAATAATTGCTTAAATGTTAAATGTGACCTATGCCTGAGATACTATGGAAATGAATATAAATTCGATGTTAGGAGTTTTCAGCAACTGCGTTTCTAACAGGAGAAACTAAAAAACTTTTCTGGACATTTAGTAAAATGCTAATGTTTAAAATGTTTATTGAACCAAAAAAAGTAGAGAATTCAGCTAACCCATGAAAAGTTAGAGTTGAAGAAAGGAGCTAAATATAATCAAAATGTGAAACTGAGGAATTTTTGTCCTGGTTTAACTACAAATTCAATAGCAATTTGACTGAATTGAGGGTATTTACTGAGAATACATAATCTACTGATGAGAAAGGGAAGTATGCATACTGGGTGCTGAGATACAACTGAGATCTGAGGTACAACTGAGATATAAAGTACACCTAGATGGAGACAACTGTCAATGCTGATTCCCCACTCTGGCACTTCGAGTGCAGAAGGTGGGGGGCCGCAAGGATTTTAAAAATGAAGACTGGCCACTCCATGCTGGTATTAAACTCCCAAGGTCACAGCTTCTCTCTGACCTTGGATGGGTAAATGCTGCCACCACCCAACTGCAACCCCCCCTGTCTTCCTAGACATTCCCTGGTTACTTACATATTTGGGGTTTCAGATAAATAGGGCTGAGGTACGATTTGATGCTTTTCCATACCTGGTTTTAAAGCTGCTTACAGCTTTGCTGCTCTGTGTCTCCGCTCTCCGGAGAGCAACCAACTAAGGGAAGCTTTTTTCCCCAATTTTAAAAAGTTCTAGCCTTCCCATTGGCTCTTTTGGTCAGGTGCCCACTCCCTTTCTTTTACCTAATCAGGGAGACTTTTTAACTCTTTACAGGTAAAGCAAGCAGAGAACATCCACCAAGAGGGACTTTATAGCTAACCGGCTGGGTGTGTCCATAAAAGGGAGCTCCCCCTGCCCCCCTTCATTTATCACAACAACAAACAAGGGCATGTGAATGTAGAGCTTTAAAATAAAAACTGGTATGGGCTATTCTGTATGCTTATCCTAACCTAGCCACGAGAGTTGTCAAGCAGCACTCTCCAATAGCCATACATCCAATAAAATATGCCCTGCAGCCGGAGGCACAGTTTCATCATCCTGGACATGAAACCTGTACTTCTGTTGTACAGTCAAAAGTCTTTTTGTTTTAAGTCATGTGCTCTTTGGACATTATTTATGATAAGGGCTCTGTGTTTCTTCCTCATTAGATACAAATAGGATTACTTTTAGGTCAATTATTTCAGGTTCTTCTTCGTTTGACAAGATATTATACTTCCATAGTATCTTATAAATAGTATTTTAAAGAGACCTACATCATGAGTAACTGAGTAGGAAAACAAATATTACACAATCCTATACACAGAACTATTGTTACTTAGGCTGACTCAGCAAAAAAAATCATACAGCTAGAAAAATGAACATTAAACGTCGGAATTTCTCAGTCATGACAAACACTGACCTTCTTACAATTTCAGTGTGCGAGCCAAAGACTGAACAGGATTTTAATGGCAAATATAGGTCCATTTCCGATTAATGTGGAGAATTATTGAGTAATATGTTCCAATCCAAATGCTACTTCAAAATTCCTTTGGCCTGAAAACAGATAATTCACTTAAATACAGGTCTTTTAAGTTTCTTTTTGGATCAAAAGTTTGCTATCGCAGTTAAATATTCCAAAATGCAACCAAATTGCCATAGACAATTTTCTATTTAATGTTAATTTCATTTTTATTTTTAGATTTGAAATCTAATTACAACTTTTTGCAGCACTTCCTCAAGTTACTGACAGCCATTTTCTTAGAAAGCACAAAACTTTTTGACTTCCAGTGGTAAGATGTATATAATAATCAAATGATCTACATCTATTCTTTACTACTACCAAAGTTTTTAACACATTTCCCTATCAAATGTGAAGAGCTATTCACTTGAAATTAAAGAACCATTAAGTTAATCAATTGTTCCCCCCCTCCTTTTTCCCTTTAAAACAGACTTTCAAGCAACATACCCAATTCCAATTCTGACAATCTGACCTTAAAATTATATTAATCATCTCCACAACAGGCAATTAGGATGTGACACTAAGGCTAATAGCAATTTAGCTTTCAAAATCTTATGGAAAATAGTTATTGAGAGAACAATATGGTTTAACAAGCAGGAGTCAATTCATGTTTAACTATACTAGGGTTCTCAAAAATGTATGCAATTTCTGTTACTTAGCTGAAGAACACACCTAAGACTTTCTGAATTGTGTTGGACTATCCTATCAGAACCTAAAAAAAGACTATATGCAGGAGAAGCAAAGCAATACGATCACTACATGAACTTTCTAAATTTAACCTAATAATCTGGAGTTTCACACAACAGACAAAAATGATCCAGTCTAGGACAATAGTATTTTTACTTACTTTATATTCTCTGAAGATGCCTTTGTTAGTTGTAACTAAGTCAATCAACACAGAACCTATGTAATATCAATAAATTTTAGCCACCCATAAAGATAATAATGCAGAATTGGAAAGAAACTCTTCATCTCAAGACTAGAATTTATACCCTCATCAATTCACCAACACCTGCTTCCCAAATTTAATTCTTTTAGTCAAGCCTTTTCACACATGTGAAGCATTATAGATACACACCCACACACTGGACACATCTGACAATTCCTAGCACTTTACCTACTAACAGTTCCCAGCTGTATTCTGAAACACGCAAGTATACAGCTATGGCCTCAGACAGCATGAGACAATCACTCACTATAGTATAAACCAGCCAGTATTACACCATCTCAGTTAATAATATCGAGGAAGCTGGTGTGCTGTAAGACGAAGGTACTTATCTTCATAACTGAAGGTTCTTTGAGATGTGTGGTACCTATCTGCATTCAACTCTGGATACACCTATGCTCCATGCACCCGAAGCCAGAAAGTCTTGAAAGCAGGGTCTGTCAGTCTGTGGATGCATCCTCATGCCTCCAACCAAGAAGATAAAGAGCGGGATGGACTGATCATCTCTTCAGCTCCTCTGTACCACAAATCCAAGGATGACCCGAAGCAGAGGGGAAGGAGGGCAGGTAATGGAATAGAGGTAGGGACCACGCATCTCGAAGAATCTCCACTTACAAATGTAAGTAACTTTCTCTTCTTCTTTGAGTGCTGGTCCCTATGTGTATTCTAGGATGGGGTAGCTAACTATCTAATTATAAGACTTTTAGCTAAAATTCCTGGATACAATTCTAAAAACTATTTACAAATATATACATATTTATTTACATATCAACAGATAAAAGACGACAAAGCTCTAGACACTGGAGGTTCCAACCTAGACCATGATATGGGAAGAAAGAACTGGAGAGGCAGTCAGTCTGCCCCGCTCTTTATCTCCTCGACTGGAAGCATAAGGAGAGCAAGGTTGCATGCACAGACTAATGGACACTGCTTTCAAGATTATCTGGCTCCAGGCATCTGAAACACATGCGTACCCACAGTGGAATACACACAGGGACCAGCACTCGAAGAACAACTGCTGTTTATTACATTGAAGAGATAAGGTGGGTGAGGTAATATCTTGTATTGGACCAACTTCTGTTGGTGAGAGAGAAAAGCTTTTGAGCTACACAGAGCTCTTTTTCTGACAGGGGGCAAACTAAGTGGGGAAGGGTGTCGGTCCTGAGCAGCAGAGACCTGTCAAAAGATGCACAGTGATATGTGATGCACTTATTTTTGTCCCACTGTTTCCTTCCGGTCAATCAGTATGGTGATTTCACCAAGTGCTCCCCACCCACTACCTCAATATTTATCGGGACCTGTTGTTTTCAAGGAAAAGCTCTAATTTAGTATGCCACGGGGTGAGCTTTCTGGTTTGGAATTGAATAACTCTTCCCAAAAAACTCTGCATAGCAGTATATCTTCCTTGTAAGATCACCATCCTCTTTATCGTTAAGAAGTTCTCAACAGATTTGTCCTGGATGCTGTTATATAAGTACGGGCCTACAAAATTCACGCTCCATTTTGGTCAATTTCACAGTCCTAGGATTTTAAAAATCATAAACATCATGATTTCAGCTATTTAAATCTGAAATTTCGTGGTGTTGTAATTGTAGGGGTCCTGACCGAAAAAGGAGTTTGGGGGCGGGGGGTCACAATGTTATTGTAGGGAGGGTTGCAGTACTGCTACCCTTACTTCTGCGCCGCTGCTGGGAAAGCTGGAGAGCGGTGGTTGTGGCCGGGAGCCCAGCTCTGAAGGCAGCACCACCGCCAGCAGCAGCGCAGAAGTAAGGATGGCCTGGTGTGGTGTTGCCATCCTTACTTCTGTGCTGATGCCTGCAGAGCTGGGCCCTCAATCAGCCGCCGCCACTCTCCAGCCGCCCAGCTCTGAAAGCAGCCGGGCAGAAGTAAGGGTGGCATGGCATGGTATTGCCGCCCTTAACTTCTGTGCTGCTGCTGGCGAGGTGCTGCCTTCAGAGCTGGGTGTCCAGCCAACAGCCGCTGCTCTCCAGCCGCCCAGCTCTGAAGCCACCACAGAAGTAAGAGTGGCAATACCGCAACCCCTCTGCTACTCCCTTTTGGGTCAGGACTCCCAATTTGAGAAATGCTGGTCTCCCCCGTGAAATCTGTATCATATAGGGTAAAAGCACACCAAAAAACCAGATTTTACCGGGGGGGGGGGGGGGAATGAAGGGGGGAGAGACACATATCAGATTTCATGGTCCGTAATGCATTTTTCATGGACGTGAATTTGGTAAGGCCCTATATATAAGGAACATGATTTCAAATCCTGAACCTTTATGTGCAAATCACACACACACTTACAACTGAGCAATTACCAAAATGTTTCCTAAATATCACAAGACTAATGGACTATGTGGCTAAAATGAAAGTAAACAACAAAACTGATGGAAAGAATTTATTCAGTTGTTTTAATAAGTAACTAAAACTGGAAACAACTGCTTTTTTTAAGCCTTACTAGTGGTTTGTCTACATATAATCTGTTGCCCTATGACAAAATCAGGATTTAACCTCAAAAACCCATTAACTGTATTATTTAATGAAGGTGGTGATGGGGAAGGTTATTTACTTTAACTCCCTGTTTTTCTTTCAAGCTACATATGCCAAGCAATGGATTTTTTTTATTCTAATTGCAGATCTGAAATCCCACTTTACTCCACCTTTCAACTGAATTATTTTTAAGTAATACTTCAAAAACAAAAAAACGCATGAACTGTTGCATACTGCTTATTCCATTATCTTCAGGGAAACATCTCCTAAATAGATTTAAAGGGATTTAAATAAAATTTTCTACCTTTAAGGAACTGCAGTATTCATGAAGGCAGAACTGCATATTCTGAACATAAAAGTTGTATAATACATTAAATGAGAGGCATATAGGACAAAAAATAATCTGAAGCTCAAAGAAATAAAGCTGCCAAATACAAATCTAGTTAAGCAAGTGTTCTTCTAAACAAGCTGCTTCTGAAATTCCTCTGTTTTCAGCAAGTATGAATTTACTCAAAATATTTTGTGTTCACAAAGATTATTTTAAGTTTCAAATGTCTGTCTCTCCTAAACGAGCTTTTAAAGTATCATTGTTTCCTGTTCAACATAAAGTTATCCTCCTGCACTCTTTTTATTCCAGTACCGCCATTTGAAGCTGGGATGGATTTGGAGCAGCTCTATAATGATTTATGAATATAGTATGTTAACCAGGTTATTGAGATGTTAAGGGCTGTAAGTAAAAAACAAACAGAAAGGGAAAAGAATGGCTCAAAATAAGCTCCCCCTCAACACACACTTAGTTTTAAAGGACAACGTCAGACCCACTGGTGCTGAAGAATCTGGATTGATTTCCTGCTGAGCCTAGGACTGGTTTGGACCAGAAGGTCTAAAGCCCAAGAACACAGATGAACAAAAGAACTGGGGCAGTCTTAAAAGGGCCTCTCTCTAATGAAGAGGAGGGATAGTTATTTGGGGGGAAACAGACAGCAACCAGCTAGGGGTGCCTGAACAACTTAGGCCCGCGTACGTGACCATTAGGGGATGACAAGCCATTTGATAAGAAAGACAGGCATGTAAAGTGACTTTAAAAATCCTTCTTTTAAAAAACTTTATGCCTGCTGCTAATATAAACAATACTTTAAGTTTTAAGAAGGGTGACTGAAAACCACTAGTCAAATGCCTGAACTTGGTCCAACCTGTTGGGTAATAATAGTTGATGCACAGGATATTGTAGCCCAGGGTCTGAGCTAAGCATGAGAGAATTATAGAATTCGATCCAGAAGACAAAGGAAAGAGGCCCGACTCTAAGGGGGCGTGCTCAGAAACACGTGAAAAAGAGAAATAGGTGCAGCTAACCAGGGAACCATAAAAGAGGCATCTAGCGTTTTTGGCTGCTCTTCTAAGCAATTCAGAGACAACAGCGACAAGTTGCAATAAGCTCTATGAAGAGATTAAAACCACCTGTCCACCCCATTCTACAACTGTTCTACTTTTGCATGCTGTGTATAACATGCACTACGTAGTTAGGTTACAAAGATAGTGAAAACAAGCAAACCTGGGACAGAATTGTCCCGAAGAGCAAACGTTATTCACCACAAAGGGGTCACTGTTCACATTCCTAATACCCTCAGTGTTAGTACACTACAGTATTCAACACCACTTCAGAATCAGTAAAAACTGACTAGCCTTACCCATGGTCAAGAAATCACAATGGATCTAATATATAATAGGTAAAGTGCTGGGTTCCCAATTCTGGTCATATAATACAAAAATTATGCAGTCCAATAAGGAGGGACTGAGGAACACAGAGACCATGATCGTTATAAGATTATTAATATCACACCCAGTCCACGGTATCTGGCCGTAACAACCGTATAGGCTATTTAATCTCAGACAACACATCCCCAACATCCACAGAAGATTACTATTGTGTTGGAGGCACCAGGAAGATGAGACAAAATATACAGTATTAAGGATTTTGCTGGTGTGAATTTGAGATGGTGACATTATTGGTAAGTGTAGACACAAGTGAGTCATACAGATCACCTCCAAAAACACCAGTAAAGCCTATGTTGTATAAAATCTGTTTTTAGTTTTTTCCATGTTCCATAAAAAACTTTAGCAAGGTTTAGAGATTCTAAATGTTTTATTGGCACTCATAACAGCTTTACCTTGAACAGTTATCAAAGTCAACCTATCCCTATGTTTGAAATAAAATGAAGGAGAGAGAACTTACAAGCTTTTTCTGTATCGCACAGCTCTATAAGAAAGGGGGAAGGAAAGAGTTCATGTGTGTCAAAATAATGGATTGGAGACAACGGACTGGGAGACCAACATTACACATTGTCAGAGTAAAAGAACAAAGAATAGCTTTCCATGTAGAGCAGTCCTGGCCAAGAGAAAGGTAATGGGCTTTTGGGGATAAGAAAATGCTGCTCACTGTGTCTATCACAAGATGCTCAAAAATGATTCCTGCTAAAATCACAACTATTAATAAAATTTTGGAATGTTCACTGGGATTTTTAAAAGCCACCTCACAGACATCACACATAGGCAGCTTCCCAGTTCTGTCCATGGGGCTGCACTCTTTTCTCAAAGCACGTATGCAGCAGAAAGAAAAGGTTGGATACCCTTCTCAAATATATCACACCATTATAATTTCCATTTGTTCTAATGGAATCTATTTTGTGCATGTAATTATGTAATTTCAAAGCTAAACATGAAAGTTTTAAAGCCAGTGAGAGTGATTGATAACTTTTTAATCTGACCTACAGAAAAGAAAGCTACAAATATAGGATTTCAATGACTGCAGAAATAGCATGCAAATAGGTAAAGCATTGTTAAAAGCTTTTTAAGAAAAAGGAGAGAATATGAAGAGCATAAAAGAAGGGGAAAGGAAAATACATAGCTAGGGACGCTAAAACCAAAAGTAAAATAGTTTTTTTAAATACATCAGTGGTCTGAAATTCAAAGCAGTAAAATAAGAAACTACTGGTTGCTGAGGAAATCGTGGAACAACAACATGGTTTTTCTTTGTTATTGGATACAGGATTTTAACAACAGCCTGAAATGTTTTTGTGGGCGTGTAATAATAAACCATAGCAGCTAGATACCTGATACCTAGGAAGTATCACGTGCCTCAAATGAAGTTTGACAACAGGTTTATACCCACATAGAGGATCAAAAGCCTGGCTCACCTTCACACATAGCCCTATTAAAGTGACTACTGAACTATTTGAACAAGATTATTCAAAAATGATTTAATCTGCAGATATTAAAAGAGATGATGCGGTTAAGAGAGAGAGATGTAGCCGCTCTGAAAGATAAATAAAAGGTTAATGGGACTTGAAATAGAACATGAAATGTGATATGCCTGAGTGTAAAGTGATGTACTTGTATGGAAATAATGCCCATGGTATGGTAAATATACTTTAAAGGGTCTGAATTAGATAATACTGCAAAAAGAAAAGATATTTTGATAAATCCAGTTTTTAAATTCACATTTCAATGTGCAGAAGCAGTCATGTTTAATAAGATGTTGGCATTTACTAAAGTTCATAGAAATTGTTATCATTCTATAGGGTTCTCGTTAGATTACTCTTGAAATAGCATCCAGCTTTGGAGATCTTATTTGAAGATCGTATCAAGCTGGAAATGGTATAAAAAAAAGATTAAAAGGAGATTTGGTCTGACAGAAAATATCAAAGCGTGATCTGATTGTAATATCTAAAGCAGCTAAAAATTACATGGGTTGATCTATACTTTTTTAGGACAGATTACTACGTAGACTAGCATTCAGGGATATAGTGTCAGATGACCTTACAAGAAATATGTAAGAAGAATTTAAGGAACTGTGGATAGATTAAACAAAATTGCACTTGAGTATGGAGTCAAGTAATGCCCATACTTTAAAAAATAGGTGACTATATGAAATTTAATAAATCATGATAGGGCTAACGTAGACTGTTCCGAGGATAAAGGAGGAGTTTTTCCACTTATCCCTTTACTCAAGGCTGGATGTGGAATTTTTACCTACACTTTTACCTTCCTCAGGCACAAGACATGTTTACGAAATGATCTAGTGACACACAATTATTCCATATTACTGTGTCTTTAGAAGAAATATAAAGGAACATTGTCAGAGTTAATCAAATTAAAAGAGCCCTCACTACTTCCACTATGACTACAATTGTTATACCAATAAAATAAAAACCAGTAGGATCTTATTAAAGGGAAAAAGGCAAAATACCACATTTACTGTGAATACAGAAAGAATCATAGTAAGCAGTTAGTTATAGCTATAACATTCCATTCAATCTCATATTTATTCACACATTCATTCATACAAACACACACACACAGGTTCTGCAAGGTTGTTATCATAGTTACCAGCCTTAGAGTTGCTCATGCCAAGCCACTGGCCAGGTGGCCTGGACATGAGGAGGGAGCAGTGCCTTGTCAGATGCTCATCTGATGCTCCTGGAAGTTGGTTTGCACAATCAGACCCCAAAGTTCTCACTTTTTAGAGTCTATTTTTATAGGAATTTCTTCCCATGCCAGTCTATGGGAATTGCTTCATCATGCTGTTGCTGAATCAATCAGCAGATAGCACATTCCTGACGGCTCCCATGCTGCTAGATGTTATCTTGTTCTTTGGTTCTCCCATTCTTGAGGCTGTTGGGTGGATTCCAGTCTGCCCTCTGGGGGTCCTCTGGTTATTTCCACTTGACACCTTCAGCCGATGGACACTGGATTCTTAGGCTGGCACCTCCCTGATCATTCAGTTATTATCCACCAAGCATCCATCCACATACATCCTCTATCTCTATTTTAATTACAATTGTTAATACAACAAAAGGGCGGGGAGTCTCTGGGTGCTGTTTCTGTTGTTAGAGTATTGCTTTGAGTCTCTCTCTCTGTGAATTGCTTTGAGAACAGACTGTCTTAGAATGTACTAACACAATTAGCAGCTTGCAAGTTTCACACATAGAGGGAGAGAAACAGTACCAAAAACCAAGAGACCTCTTAATTAGTAATACCCTGGAATTTAAACTATGGGGAATCAAACTCATTTGTGATTTTAATACAGAACTTCTTTAATATGATCCAACATAATTTCAGACTATTAAACCTAATTAAAAATCTAATTTACTTTTTAATATTGCGCTGTTAAAGCTTATTTCACTCTATCTCTAGTCAGCTTTGCTTTCGGTCTCTCCTGCATTGGCAAAGAGAGGGAAATGTTTGCCTTTTAAAAGCTTAAAATAAAAATATAATTTCATGAACACACCTGTTTAGAGTTTTTGAAAATTCTAATCTAAAACTTACTTTTAAGGAATAGCCCTGACAGTGTTGTTTTAAAATATGTCCTTAAGAAAAAACACATTTTGAAAATATCTGACTAGATTCCACACCTGGCTGAAATTAGAGCTAAGGAAAAAGAAAACAAAAATCTTCATTCAAGATTGTAAAGCTGGATTTTCCATTTCAATTATCCATAAGTAGCTTGGAAGGAATAGAATTTTATCAGTAAATATCAGTAAACATTGATTTCACCATACACACAAATACTAATGAAAAATATTTCCATCAATAACAACACAAATTTAAAGAGAGGCAAAGAAAGAAAAATAATGCTTGAGAACTTAGACCTTGATTTATGGGTATTTACTTGGTATATTTTAACATGTGTCATTTACAATTTGTGTTAACGGTTATCGTCGTCGTTTTTAGGTTTGAACTTCTTGAATCTCAACCGTCATTGTAATTGTCTGACACTCCAATCCCCTATAATTTCCTACAACTGTGAAAATTTAAATAAATAAAAATGGGGAAAATGTTTAAAAATAACCACAGATATCTATCCAAATTATATTTAAAAAAAAACCATTCTGCCACCCTAACAATAAGGCACCTGCTAAGAATCCCTAAATTCCATCTAGACCCCAGGAAGGAGTTAAAATACTAAGACAAAGTACAGGGTGGTTGTTTTTTTAAAAGAATGTATTAGCGTTGAATAGCCTGTTCCACAAGATTCAAGGTAGCCCTGGAAAGCGGAAATAGTATTTACATCCATCTTTACTGGTGGAAGAGTTAGGGATACAGAGACTTGAAAAACTCAGTAAAGTAGGAGTGTAGATATAGACTATACTACCATCTTCTTTGCTTTCTACCAGTACTATGGCAAAATGCAATTTACTGTAGGAAAAAGCATTTGTAGAAATATTAAGTCAAGACTGTACTATTTTATAGGCTGCATCTGATAACTAATACTGCTCAAGATTTTATCTCCCTGCCAAAAACCAGAGATTAAAACAATCTTTACTTCTCTCTAAAATGATTTAGCTACTTTATCTGTAAGCATAAAGTAAGAGAACAGTTAAGAGAAATATTCTGCTTATCTTCCCTGTACAATTTACAATGGATTTTAGAGTTCTAAACAGAAGCAGATTTTAAAGAATGCTCCTAATTCTAATGGGATGTGATAGACCTATGGTTTCTGACAGTTAAAGAAGAATTTTTTTGTTCCATACATATCATACATCACTGACTCTATAATTAAGTGTACAGGATCAAACCCAGTGGGCCAGAGGCCTCACAAATTCAAATGTGTTAGCATACACATTCTACTTGTCTAGAAACTGATTGCTTAGCTTTCACAATCCCTTTTAATATGCCAGCTTTGCAGTAGATCCACGTGGTTTACACCACTGGATAGGGTTAATTATAAGTTTAGAAAGCCATGTACACATCTGGGTAGGGACCATTCTCAAGACCACGCTGGAGGCCCAAACTCTGTTCACCATGAGACACAGCAACTTATAAAGGCCCCAGACCAAGCATTGTTCTGGATGCTAGAGAGATCCCTAAAGATGTGCGGTCAGGGCCTGGTGGTGTTCTGAAGCTTCCTGGAACTCTCTCTCTCTCTCTCTCTTTGTTGACCTCATCAATGCTTTATAACATGTTTGAAAAGCCTATGATTCTGCATATAATCTATGGAAGTAGATTTTAATTGGCTACCTGGTAGGAGCTAAGATCATTCAAATTTTACATCAAACTTTCTATTAATATGCAAATTAGGAAACCAAATTTCCTTATTTTTAAAATTTATTATTTGGATTACAGTAACAAGAATGAGGACTCCTTTTCGCTAGGAATGTTTCTTCACAAACATGCAGTAAAAAGACAGTCCTTGTCCAAAATGAAGTACTGTCCAAATTCTCTCAAGAAAGGATAAGGCAACAAAACATTCTCCTGGATCCAGCGATGGAAGAATGGTAGCTAATGACACCACTCTCAAGTGCTGTGGTAGAACCTAGTTATTCAAGTTCCTGCGGTCAAGAATCGGTCTCCAAGAGCCATCTCTTTTGGGAACTAGGAAATAGTTGAGTAGAATCCATTCCCGATAAACTCTGTTGGAACCAGCTCTACTGTCCCCAGAAAGGAGGGTGGGGAAGAGGACCTTTTGCCTTTAAAGGTTTTCGTGAGAGGGGTCCCTGAAGGGGGAACAGGAGTGGAAGTGGACACGTAACCCACTCTGACAACTTCCAGTATCCACTTGTCTGAGGTAAGGAGTTCCTAGGCAGGTAAACAGTGGGAAAGTAGATCTCCAAATGGGGGGAAATTGCACAATGGGGAATCCAGTGAACTGGGTTGATGGATGCCCTCAGCCAAGGTGTCAAAACTGCCTCTTAGAAGGAGGGACTGATTGAGAAGAAAGGGTGGGTGGTCTTTGCTTCTGCCACTTGCTCCTTCCACTGAAGGCCTTCTGAGCCTCAGGGAAGGTGGCCTGCTGATGGTTCTGGAATGGCCTGGATCTTTGGGCAGACTGCGTCCTACTAAAATGATCTTTTCATTTCCGGAACATGCATTCCAAAAGTAAATAGCTAAAAACAAAAATAAAGACTTTCACAAGGTCGGGGGGAGGGATAGCTCAGTGGTTTGAGCATTGGCCTGCTAAACCCAGAGTTGTGAGTTCAATCCTTGAGGGGGCCATTTAGGGGCAAAAACTGGGGATTGGTCCTGCTTTGAGCCAGGGGTTGGACAAGATGACCTCCTGAGGTCCCTTCCCATCCTGATATTCTATGATTCTAAGAAAGGTGGGAAGCTGAAACAGCTAACAGCAAAGACTCCATCTTGAGCTACCGGCAGCTGAGAAGGACCTGAGCAGTGGGAGGCTCTCCTCTTCCTATATCTCCTTGTTTGGAGCTTGAGGCATTGTTCTCAGCAGGCATGGGCCCACAAGCATTACTTTGCAGTCTCCAATCAAGAGCCCATGGGCATGGGAACATCCTAGGATAAAGAATCCAGAGGGACATATACTCAAAGAAGAAGAAATGCTTTTCAGCCTTACAGGACATAAGTACAATACTGATCTGAAGTGATCTAAGATCATCATTGATTTGACTATGGAAAAAAGATGATACTGTGAACAGCAGACTCAATTCTTCAAGAAGTCTTACTCGTTAAGATTGTAGCCTCAAAGACTTTGTGGGAGCTGCCCAGTTATGATCTCATAGATTGTGACAGTAAATCTGTATCAAGCGATTTTCCTCATATAGAATATTACTGCCACTAAGGTAGGAAATTAAGACAATCTAGATATTACATTTGCTGCTAGCCCAAAGTACCACAGCCCATATGGTCGTAACAGCTTTATGTACATACATAAATATGCTTAATTGCCCAATCTAGCTAGCTCATGCATCAACAGGAAGACTGAATATGCTTCCCTGGATGGAGCAGTGATCTGATGGAAGTTATGTTCCATATATAAAAAACAACTTACAGTCAAACAGTTTTAAATGAAATTCTGAGGTCAGAAATATCTCAAATCATCATCATAGAATTAGTGCATTCTAATCCAGAATTTGGAATTAGTAGAATGAATTAGTGGAACGTTATGAAAACATTTTACCATAGAAATTTGGTGTCCAGGAAATATGCATTACAAAAAGATTCTAGTATATATAAAGTTACATCTCAATAGAGTTACGACACTACCCTTTTGCTCCTGACATGAAGTACTGCTGTTCTAACCACTGAATACTGCCTTGGTTTCAAATCATCAGACATTCATTGTCAGATGTTACGGAAGCACCCCTCAGTGATGTTATCTAAAGAATACATTAAGGTTTAGTTAATGTGTTCCTCTGAGAAATCAGACTCCCTTCTATAGACAATTGTGAAATCATGCATTAAGGGGCCCAGTGAAGGTGAATAACTTTATATCTCAGTAGTTCTAGTAAATTTATCAAAAGGTAAATGAATCTTTTCTGAAACAACTCTCAAATATATCCCTACTATCAGTATTGAATGAAGAGACAGTCTGATTTTCTGAAAAACAAGCTTCAAACCTCTCTGGGACACCCTCACCCTATTAGACTAACATTTATACTCTATTGAGAATCAAACCAGCATCCCACGTTACACCATTTTTTATGTTGCATGCATGAATAAGAATCTGATTTTATGAGGGAAAAAGTTACTTAAGAATAAAAACTCGTATAGGGCAATCCAGCCAAAACCACAACATATACCTACAGTATTACAGATTGATAATTAATTCTCTGCCTCCTCTTTGTCAAGTGATGGGGGAAAACCAGCAGTTTCTATCCAGAATTCAAACAGCCTATATTGCCAGCTCTCCTGCTACTCCAGTGCCAGCTTCTGATCACATTTTAAGTGGCTGACGTAGTCTGTGACACTATATCAAATCAGTAGATAGTATTTAAGATTCACTTGGCCTACTGTATGTTGAATAGGAACAAAACAGGTTGTGTCCGTGTGCTGACAAAATAGAGGAAACTTTTAAGATGTCATTAATAACTACGTCTAAGGGCACGTCTTCTTCATTGGCAATGTTAAAGCGCTGCCAAGCTTTACACGTTACAGCACTGAAACTTGCAGTGCTCGGAGGGGGGCGGGGTGTTTTTTTACACCCCGAGCGAGGAAAGTTGCAGCGCTGTAAAGTGCCAGTGTAGGCAAGCCCTTAGAGGAAGGCACTATGCAGGTGCTAGAGAACGCTGCATAAAATCAAGTAGTCTCTGCTACAGAACTTACAAACACACCAAAAAAAGTCTCAACCTGCCCGTGAAGACACTTTTCTTCCAGCTGTGACAACAAAGCCTGCTAAACTAATCCATAATTACTTGGCTCATCATGAAATCCACTATTATGTTCAGGAATTAGATCCACTGAGCCCACTAATAGCAATAAAATTGGATCAGAGGATTTTGCAGAAACAATGACAATACACTAGAGATCAGTGGCAGATTTAGAGTTCGTGGGGCCCTGTGCACAGATTCACTTTCGCCTTCGCTCCCCCCCCCCAGACACAGCCAAGAAAAAGACCATTCTCTCTTATCTTCGCCCGCCCCTCCCCCCAGGTTTTTCTTTTTTTTTTTCCCTTCATCCTCCTCCAATATTATTAGTAATGGGAAGTAAATGAAAATAAAGTGAGGAGCCTTGAATGGGGCAGGGGGTTAGGGTGCACGAGGGGGTGCAGGGGTCAGGCTCTGGGAGGGAGTTTGGGTTCAGGGTGCAGGCTCTGGGCTGGGGCAGGGGGTTGGGGTGTGGGCGGGGATGAGGGGTGTGGGCTCTGGAGGAAGTTTGGGTGAGGGCTCTGGGCTGGGGTGCGGGTGCCGCACAGGGGTCCTGACACAAAAATCCCATAGCATATTTTGGAAGAGTTTAGGGTTTCACCCACAGTGTCTTGATCAAATTCAAATTTGCATACTTCTATTTTGTCTATTTAAAATGCTTCCATATTTTCAGCTGGACATGGTATTTTGGCCTTTATTTTAAAATATTTTTGAAAGGTCAGCCTGTTAGCAAAAAAGCATGCTATAATGCAAAGACACAATTTAGTAGTGACCTCTGGAATTTCTCCATCAGCATAATCAGTAACTCACTAACATATGCACTAAAATGCACTCTCGTTAACATTTTAAAACTTTATGACCTGTATGAAGGAAATAAATATCCATGCAGAGACTTAAACATTTGCATGATGCAGTCAGTAAAAATGCTTGGCTTTATTTAAAATTCAAGGCAGTAGGCTTTGCCGTTACAGATAAAGAATCCAATTTCAATTCTCTTCTTTTATCTGTGAGCAGTCATTGAATTCTCTACAGAAGTTTTTGGAATAGAAACCATTTTTTAAAAACAACGCATTTTCCTATTCTGCAAATATACTGAGTCAATCTTAATTTTTGGTTTCAGAGTAACAGCCGTGTTAGTCTGTATTCGCAAAAAGAAAAGGAGTACTTGTGGCACCTTAGAGACAAACCAATATTTGAGCATGAGCTTTCGTGAGCTACAGCTCACTTCATCAAGTGAGCTGTAGCTCACGAAAGCTCATGCTCAAATAAATTGGTTCGTCTCTAAGGTGCCACAAGTACTCCTTTTCTTTTTTTTAATCTTAATTTTATTTACGTTGAGCTTTGCACCAGATCTTGACTAACAAATACGTTGCTTGCACAGGTTTACACACACGCAAAAGCTAAGCTATCCCATCTTAAGCTAAAGTACACAGTAGTAAGAAAAAGGAGATAAAATCAGGGTTTGCTTTTTTAAATCGTTGGGGAAAAAAACCCTCTAAACTGAAAAGTAAAAATATTTTTATATTTAAAATCAGAAAGGCTCACATCTGCTGTCAAAACAGAAAAATATCCTGAAAACTGATTTTGATAGCAGCCATTGATATTTACGGTTGATAAGGTAAATCACTATTTGTCCCATAAAATGTAGTAAGTATTCTAACTAGATATTCTTTTAAGCTAAGATTTTTAATCTTTCATTGTACAGTAAAATTCGCAACCAATTTGTTGTTAAAAATGAGATATGTATCAATATTTACCAGTAATGAACGGCAAGCCCCCACATAAATTAAAGAAAGTAGTTTTTTTATATTTCAAACAATCAACCTAGTTATGTTAAAATGGATATAAGAAGATGTACAGTAATGTATTTTACAGAGATTATTTCTGCTGCTTGTTCAATACAGAAAGTTAAATGCAGTTATGATCATTTTAAACAGCTAAGTGACAGCTCTATTATTTCACACGTTTCATAACTAAATGGCTATAGGTTCTGTGCTGCAGGTGTATACTGCAGTCAGAGAGGCCATTCCATCATTACACATTTCTTAACAAGGGTCTGGAGAATTCCACACTGAAATCTTGAATATTGCTTTATGGATGACATTAGACTTCTGAAATGAGACGAGAGCTAGGGTTGGAACAAATTGCTGTTTCAATCAAGAATATAGTGAGTGCAGGTAGGCGTGCACACTCTGGAAACATGATCCGTCCTAGTATGGTTCTGTGGAGTGGCTCTACAGACACTTCCAAACCTCCAAAACCAGAATTGCAGCACTTCCAAAGTAATTTTCACCTTCAAAGGACCTTGCAAACACTAACTGACACTCACCCCACCACTGTAAGGTAGAGAAGTGTTAGCCCAGCTGTACGCAAGAGGTAAACAGAGGCACGGAAAGGAAGGGTACAGCTGCACTGCAAGTCCTACAGCACCACAATTGCAGCTGCACCACAGTAACACTACAGTGTAGTCACTTGCTACAGTGACAGAAGAGTAAATCCATCCCTCGGGAGAGAATTCTTCCGTCAACCTAGCGGTACCTACAGCAGGGCTTAGATCGGCTTCACATCTATCAGAGGTGTGAAATTTTCACACCCCTGAGCAATGTAGCTAGATCCACCTAAGCCTCTTCTGTTCACGAGGTCTATTACTAACCTATAACATAAGTGTGTTATCCTGCTTAATTGATCAGAGTGAAATTATTATTTTTTATTTGTACTGTGGTACTACCTAGAAACTTCAGTCATGTACCGGGACTGGCTAGATGCTGTACACACAAGCATAAAAAGACAACCCATGTCTGAAAGAGCTTGCAGTAAGGCTATGTCTACACTGGCAATTGAACAACAAAACTTTTGTCTTTCAGAGGTGTTAACCCCCCCGCCCCAAGACAAAAATGTTGCCGCGACAAGTGCTAGTGTGAACAGCATATTGTTGGCAGGAGCACTCTCTGGCCAACAAAGCCAATGCCGCTCATTGGGGATGGACGTTTTTTTATCAGCAGGAGAGCCAACAAACAGCGGCTAGGCTGCACGACTTTTAGTGGCATGGCTGTAGCGACACAGCTATATTGCTAAAAACTGGGTAGTGTACACTGAACAAGGAAAAGAGTCACTTCAATCGAAGCAGCTTATTTATAGAAATGGGATTGAAAACTGCATCATCGTCAAATAAACTTGATTTTTTATTGTTTATGAATTGTTAATTTTGGGTACAATTACACTAAAATTTTCAAACCAGAAAGCATTAACAAATTTGATGTCTGTTATAACAGCTATGGAAGTAGTTCATAAAATTTGAGCTACAAATAGTAGTTCAGAAAGAAAAAATGTAAGTCATTCACATATAAAGTCCGTAACCCACGAACGACCACTTTTTGTCCTATGACAGCAGAGGTGTTAATAGGCCACTCTACCATGAAAGGTCCCTTACAATATGTGCTTGCTACTTATGCTAAACAATCCGTTCCACCTTGCTTTTAGCTGTGATGCTCGAGTATATATCCCAGACCTCATGAAGAGCTCTGCATAGCTCGAAAGCATCTCTATCACCCACAAAATTTGATCCAATAAAAGATATTGCCTCACTCACCTTTTCTCACTAGTCTATAAAGTTAGTTATGTGCACTTATGGAATAACTCTCGCTCCTGAACTATTCCGACAGCTGTGCTCTAATTTTCACTCACTGTTCTTTCTAATTGCACACTATATTTTAAAGAATTTTGCCATAATTTTAATTCATCAAAATGCAGCCTTAGCCAAAATATTAATCAAGTTGTAAATTAAGTTCTGCATTTTTAAACATCTAATAACATTTTCGTAGTAAATTTTAAAATTTAAAAAAAATACTCTATAGTCTTTGTGCTTTTGCTTCTAGGATTTCATTTTTCTCCATTATATTCTAGATTTTTAAAGTTTATTTATTGAACTGGATACTTCCAACTTTCTAGATACATGTATGTTTAATTGACCATGGATGTACTACTTTGATTCTGATAACTATTAGATGTGAACATTAAAAATCAATTTTGTAGCATATTGGTATTGAGATGATTCAGATAGATGTTAAAACCACTTAAGTACTTAAAAAAACCCTCAGTCTCTGAAAAATGAAGGGGAGGATTTTCTCCATGCTGGTTTTAACATATTTGACAATAGTATGGCAATTGCTTATGCTCCAATACATCTGTTAGTCTATAAGGTACCACACGACTCTTTGCCACTTTCACACATCCAGACTAACACAGCTACCCCTCTGATGCTGAATTTAATTCACCTGCAAAAATGGTGTAGCCAACATAACTGAACAGCTCTTCCTCCCTGCATGGAAAGTTCATGAATATGAATAATAAAGAGGGGGTGGTTTTCAAGAGACTCATAGGTAAATTGGCCTTATTCTCAAAATTAGAAGTCAAGGACAACTGTTATAAAAAATTCATTCAAAAGTCCAAAAAGTACACTTTAAAAAAATGCTTGTATCATTACTGTTAGCTTCTGACTCAGGCCTAGTTTAACTGGCATTTTAAATTTAAAACAGATAGTTAAGCCAGTGCAAATTTGTGTGTAGATACCTATTTCAGTTTGAGGGCAGCTTATTTTGGTTCAGGTGATTTGTTTTAATAGAAGCAAACTAAACCACAATAAGCCACTCTCACACCAGAATAAGTGTCTACACACAAATTTGCACCAGTTTAACTAAATCAGTTTAAATAAAAAAAATCTTTAGTTAAAGCAGTGCAAGGCTGTGAGAAGACAAAGCCTCAGGGACACACACACATTTCTGGGAAATGCAGGGTCTGGTTTGGTTTTCCTCCCCCAGGTAATAATGTTCTGAATGAGTTTATCACAAAACGCTGAACACATGTTAACTTTCACTTTGAGCACACAGCAGCTGTGACTGTGTGTAAACTCATTTTACTTCTTTCACACCAAACAGGCTTCATCACTCTGAACACACATTCCACTAGACATATTTAAATACTAGGACTGTCAAGCGATTAAAAAAATCCATTGTGATTAATCACAGTGTTAAACAATAACAATACCATTTATTTAAATATTTTGGATGTTTTCTACATTTTCAAATATCTTGATTTCAATTACAGCACAGAATACAAAGTGTACAGTGATCACTTTATATTTATGCTCTAAAAAACGAAAGAAATAGTATTTTTCAATTCACCTTATACAAGTACTGTACTGCAATCTCTTTATCATGAAAGTTGAACTTGCAAATGTGGAATTATGTACAAAAAATAACTGCATTCAAAAATAAAACAATGTAAAACTTTAGACCTTACAAGTCCACTCAGGCTTGCTTCTTGTTCAGCCAGTCACTCAGACAAACAAGTTAGTTTACATTTGCAGGAGATAATGCTGCCCGCTTGTTTACAATGTCACTTGAAAGTGAGAACAAGCGTTCCCATGGCACTGTAGTCGCCGTTGCAAGATATTTACGTGCCAGATGCACTAAAGATTCATAATTCCCTTCATCTTGAACCACCATTTCCGAGGACATGCATCTGTGCTGATGACGGGTTGTGCTCGATAACGATCCATAGCAGTGCACATTGATGCACGTTCACTCTCATCATTTGAGTCAGATACTACCAGCAGAAGGTTGATTTTCCTTTTTGATGGTTCGGGTTCTGTAGTTTCCGCACTGGAGTATTGCTCTTTTAAGACTTCTGAAAGCATGCTCCACACCTTGTCCCTCTCAGATTTTGGAAGGTGCTTCAGATTCTTAAATGTGGAGTCGAGTGCTGTAGCTATCTTTACAAATATCACATTGGTACCGTCTTTGCATTTTGTCAAATCTGCAGTGAAAGTGTTCTTAAAATGAACAACATGTTCTCGATCATCATCTGAGACTGCTATAACATGAAATATATGGCAGAATGTAGGTAAAACAGAGCAGGAGACATACTATTCTCCCTCAAGGAGTTCAGTCAAAATTTAATTAACACATTATTTTTTTAATGAATATCATCAGCATAGAAGCATGTCCTCTGGAATGGTAGCCAAAGCATGAAGGGGCATACGAATTTTTCACGTATCTGGCCTGTAAATACCTTGCAAAGCCGGCTACAAAAGTGCCTGTTCTCACTTTCAGGTGACATTGTGAATAAGACGCCGGCAGCATTATCTTCTGTAAATGTAAACAAACTTGTTTGTCTTAGCGATTGGCTGAATAAGCAGTAGGACTGAGTGGACTTGTAGGCTCTAAAGTTTTACATTGTTTTGGTTTTAATTGCAGGCTATGTTAAAAAATATATATATTTGTAAGTTGCACTTTCACGATAACGAGATTGCATTATAGTACTTATATGAGGTGAATTGAAAAACATTTTCTTTTCTTTATCATTTTTACAGTGCAAATTTGCAATAAAAATATAAAGTGAGCAGTGTACACTTTGAATTCTGTGTTGTAACTGAAATCAATATATTTGAAAAAGTAGAAAAACATCCAAAAATAGTTAATACATTTCAATTGGTATTCTATTGTTTCACAGTGTGATTAAAACTGCGATTAATCATGGTTAATTTTTTTGAGTTAGTCGCGTGAGTTAACTGATTAATTGACAGCCCTATTAAATATTTGTTTTAAAATAAATTTTTTCAGGGATGCTGCATGTCCCCAGGAGAACTGCAAAGATTAAGGTTAGTTGCCACTAGCTTATTTTGTTGTTTCCCACTTAGTGTCTACAGTAGAGCAGCAACACTCAAGATGCAGTTCAGGTCTTGGAGGATTACACAACATATTTTATCCAGCAGCTTCTCAAAGAAGCCCTTCATTACCACTGATATGGAGTGGCCTAAAAAGTAGTAGTTAGGCTCTTTGTAGTCTCCCCTCCCCCATACGCACTGAAGGTTTCAAAGCAGGAGTCATTTTGAATGGAAGACATATAATCAAACTTGTGCTTTATGTACTAATTTTCTGGATACTAAAATGTTATTTAATTTTGATATGTATTCTTAGTTCTACTGAAAGCAGATACTTCAATAAATATATTCAAAGAGAAAGTGATGTACAGATATAGGACACAGTTAGGGTTTAAGGATACAATACTTAACACTGGATTAAGTTTTACACATGGTAAGTACCACTCACGTCATGCCCAACTTTACACAAGAGACTAGTCCTGCTGTACATAAGCTGGGCAGCCGCACAGCAGGCTATCAAAGGTCATGCAGGCAGAGATAGGCACCCCTGCCGGAGCTGCTGTGGCCAGGGAGACACACCCTTCCCCCAGCCCAGCCCCGATGGAGCTGCCGCAGCTGGGGAAAGGCACCTATTACCTGACCCCGAGCTGCTGTGACAAGAGAGGGCTGTAGGGAGCCCTTTCTCCCTGCCACAGCCCCGGGGCAGCCTGCACCCCAAATCCCTCAAGAGCTATTACGAATAATGTACAAAATCGGAAGGCTCTCACACCACACCCATTGTCATGGTATCAGAGCACCTTCCAGTAATAACTAGCATCTGTCATGAGCGGCTCTCTCTTTCTCCCTCAAAGGGAAGAATGCAAGATTTTTTTTTTATTTTAATTTTGTGCCTCCTGTAATGTGTGGTGTTACTAAAGGCCAGGTTGAATGGCAACTTGTAGCCTGAATGGCATTTCAAGGTTTGATATAGTTCCTGGTTCCTGAGAGATTTTGTTCCACAGGTTTGGACTGGCCTGGAGAAAGCTCTGTCTTCTCCATAAATGAGCTTCACTCTTGAGATACATAGTTCCCAATGGACCTGAGGAACAGAGCTGTCAATCACAAATCAGGATAGTAACATGTTCACGGTAATCCACAATGCAGGGTTATGCTCCCATGTTCTGTACTAACTGGAGTTTCCTATGAGCCAAATGCAATATATTGCATTGCTATTGTCCAGCTGGGAGGTGAGGATGGCCTGTCATCTGCCAGAAGGGGAAAGATTTCTAGCCAATGATAATGGCATTACTCCATTATTTGTGAATGCTACTCTGAGAGTTTAGCGCACACACAAAATAATTACAGAAGCAACCCAGGTGCGTGGACTGACTTGAACCACATTTGGGTGTGTAGCTTCAAAGGGGATCATGCTGCAATTTCAGGCCCTCAATGTTCTCTATTGTTAAACAACTTAAATTCTGTCTTGTTCGGTTTCAGCTTTAACCAGCTGCTCTTATCTTTTGTTTCTTGTACCACTAGAAAAAGGAATTTGAGGATTCCCCATAAATCTTTTCCCATCCTGATGCTTCTGAAGGCTTGAACGTCAACTGCCAATTGTTTGGGTGAATAGAAACAGGGACACCTTTCCTGAGAAAGAAACAGGTGGATTACTAAGCTTGGCAGGATGGTGGAAAGAAGGGAAAAGCCAGCAAATTAACATAAGGAGGGCAATAGCAAATCTGCTCTTCTCCTAAGGCAGCAATGGATTGAAAAGTGACGTTAGTCTCCACATTTACTTCATCATTCTTATAATAAGACAAATATGTTTTTTTTCACTTAGACTCCAGAGATGTTTGAATTTTTTAACCATGATTTTATCCAATTAAATGTGTGTCCTTTCTTACTTTCATCAACTGAAAAAACCCTATAATATTATAATAGTTGCAAGTGTGTGTTAATAGTTGCTTATTTAAAAAAAGATAGTTTATGCATAAGAATAAAATTCAGGTGGCTTAATTCTTTAAGCTATACATATACACACACATTACTTGTAAAGCTAATTCCCCCTTCACAATTTATATTAACATGAAGCTTGAATTGGTATTTCACCACAAAAGAGTAAGGAAAGAGTTAAGATTCTCGTTCCAACCTTCTAGCTATTCAGTATATTACAGTGAGATCTCTCAGTAGCTGGTCAGACAACCAACAGGCACTAATATAAAATTTATTTCTGTACACAGTAGAGTACATTTCACACAGAAATGTGTGACCCATCCAAAAAAAACAAAAGCTCTGGCCTCTTGGAGTATGTCTACGCTGCAACTGAAAACCCATGGCTGGCCCATGCCAGCTGACTCAGGCTAAGGAGCTGTTTAACTGCAGTGTGGATGTCTGGGCTCAGGTTGGAGCTTGGGCTCTAGGACCCTGCAAGGTGGGAGAGTCCCAAAGCAATAGCCTGAACCCTAATGTCTACACCACAATTAAAGAGCCCTTTAGCCCAAGCCCTGCAAGCCCAAGTCAGCTGGCACAGGCCAGCCGCGGGCATCTAACTGCAGTGTAGGCGTACTCTTGGTTTCAGGTATTGTTGAGTTTCCTTGACTGCAATTCTTTCAATATCACAATTTTCCCCAAAGAAACAGATTGTTTACTGAAGAGGTGAGAAATTCCATAGCTTAAATTATGCATAGTTTTCATGACAAAGCCGCAAAAGATGTTTTTAATGCAGTTCCTTGATGTTTGCTGAGAACTGTAATTTAATATACTACTACAATAGACTGAACAAACCAGAAGAAAAGACTGTGGGAGACACCACTCGCTACTAACACACTGGAAATAAAGGGAAAAGTAGGATCCAGAGAGAAGTGATGAGAGCGGATGCCTCTCCCTACATTGTGTTACTATGGGAGAGGAAGTATATGATTTTTCCTAACATAGTACATGAAAGACTAGCAAGAGTGTTTTGCTTTAGAAGACCAACAAACTGGCTTCCCTTTGGTCAACTAACTATGCAAATCCTAAGCTTCTGTTCGCAGAGAAATACTTGGGTGTAAAAATATAAGTTGTGTCATTGATGAAAACGTATTTGCACTTTACCAAATACCTGGTTCGTGCTCTAATGTAACACCGTGGCATTCAGTGATAGGCCATTTTTTAAAAAACTTCACAAGAGCTTTATGTACATTATAGTCAATAAAAATTAAGTAAAATACACTTCTGGAATGAATTAAATCTATCTTTCTATACTATTTACAAAAGCATAATGCCTCAGATAAGAATCTAAGCAGTAAGTGTGATGCTTTATGAGTGCAAGACACTTAGCGTATTAACTAAAGCGAATTAAATCGGTTTATTAAGTGAAAATAATATTTAAGTATTTATGGTATTTTTGCAGCTAAACAGACTAAATTCTAGAATATGGGTAACTGATACAAAAAAGCAAAACTACGATAGTCTAAAAAAAAAAGGCAACTGCAGACATTCTCCTAATTTCAAATTATATATGAATGACACTACATTGAACTGGCCCATGCAATAAGTGTTATTTATTTGTATGACCATAGCACCTAAAAACCCAGTGACAGACCAGCATTCCATTGTGCTATATATTGCACAAATAGAACATTATATCATCCAATTAAGATTAAAAGGTAAACCAACTATCTCTGTACCTCTCAATTTCTGAATCAGCATCTACCCCATCATGTATTCCTTTTAAGTTTGGTATTTTGAAGTACATGGTTACACTCTTTTGAAAGTTTGCTTAGAAGATGTAAAATAGAATTGCAAATGTAATCCACCACTGGATAAACACATTTAGTACAGAAGTAAGTTTATATTTTATAAACTCAGCAATTCATCAATTTAATGGAAAACTCAAATTTCACAAGCGTGGAAAATGAAGTATGCACATTTGCAGGTAAAAATAGTTATTAAAATATTTCATTTCTTTCTACGTTTTGAGTGAAAGTATACACATGCTCTTGTGGGGCAATATACAGACATGACAATACATTGTCTAAAATTAATATCTTGTCATCCACTTAAAAGCAACAATGCTAACATGAAAATGCAAATTAAAATAATTCATGAAACTCCCTTACACGAACTCTTTCATCAAAGTATTTTTCCTATTCCAAAGTCATGTTCAAGCACTACTACTTAGTGGAATTCATGTAAATGATAAAAAAATCTCAGAAATACTTCAATATAGCTGAATAATAAATGGTTAGAAACCTTATGCTGGCATGTTTCACAGCTAAGAAAAATACTATTTCTAAAAGATTTACAACAATAGTAATTGTTAGCTTCTTTTAGGCTTTGTCTATACATTTAAAGGTGCATTGCTAAGAAGGTCAAGGTGGGTGAGGTAATACACTATGTTTAAGGATACGATTTAGTCACAGAGGACACGGATTCTGTAACTTTAATGAACTTCCGTGACTTCTTCGGCTGGAGCTGTCAGCCGCTCCACATTGTGGGGCTTGGGAGGTCAGTTCTCCCTGGCAGTCAGCCCCCACCCCACCGCGTTATTTTTAGTAAAATTCATGGCAAGTCATGGGTTTCTGTGAATTTTTGCTTATTGCCCACAACCTCTTCATGACTTTTACTAAAAATAACCGTGACAAAATCATAAGCTTACTTATGTTAGACCATAGAATCATAGGATATCAGGGTTGGAAGGGACCTCAGGAGGTCATCTAGTTCAACACCCTACTCAAAGCAGGACCAATCCCCAACTAAATCATCCCAGCCAGGGCTTTGTCAAGCCTGACCTTAAAAACTTCAAAGGAAGGAGATTCCACCACCTCCCTAGGTAACCCATTCCAGTGCTTCACCACCCTCCTAGTGAAAAAGTTTTTCCTAATATACAACCTAAACCTCCCCCACTGCAACTTGAGACCATCACTCCTTGTTCTGTCATCAGCTACCACTGAGAACAGTCTAGAGCCATCCTCTTTGGAACCCCTTTCAGGTAGTTGAAAGCAGCTATCAAATCCCCCCTCATTCTTCTCTTCCGCAGACTAAACAATCCCAGTTCCCTCAGCCTCTCCTCATAGGTCATGTGTTCCAGTCTCCTAATCAGTTTTGTTGCCCTCCGCTGGACTCTTTCCAATTTTTCCACATCATTCTTGTAGTGTGGGGCCCAAAGCAACACAGTACTCCAGATGAGGCCTCACCAATGTCATAGAATCATAGAATATCAGGGTTGGAAGGGACCCCAGAAGGTCATCTAGTCCAACCCCCTGCTCAAAGCAGGACCAGTTCCCAGTTAAATCATCCCAGCCAGGGCTTTGTCAAGCCTGACCTTAAAAACCTCTAAGGAAGGAGATTCTACCACCTCCCTAGGTAACGCATTCCAGTGTTTCACCACCCTCTTAGTGTGAATGTCGAATAGAATGTCGAATAGAGGGGAACGATCACATCCCTCGATCTGCTGGCAATGCCCCTACTTATACAGCCCAAAATGCCATTAGCCTTCTTGGCAAAAAGGGCACACTGTTGACTTATATCCAGCTTCTCGTCCTCTGTAACTCCTAGGTCCTTTTCTGCAGAACTGCTGCCTAGCCATTCGGTCCCTAGTCTGTAGCAGTGCATGGGATTCTTCTGTCCTAAGGGCAGGACTCTGCACTTGTCCTTGTTGAACCTCATCAGATTTCATTTGGCCCAATCCTCCAATTTGTGTAGGGCCCTCTGTATCCTATCCCTACCCTCCAGTGTATCTACCTCTCCTCCCAGTTTAGTGTCACCTGCAAACTTGCTGAGGATGCAGTCCACGCCATCCTCCAGATCATTAATGAAGATATTGAACAAAACCGGCCCCAGGACCGACACTTGGGGCACTCCACTTGATACCAGCTGCCAACTAGACATGGAGCCATTGATCACTACCAGTTGAGGCCAACAATCTAGCCAGCTTTCTATCCACCTTCTAGTCCATTCATCAAGCCCATACTACTTTAACTTGCTGGCAAGAATACTGTGGGAGATCGTATCAAAAGCTTTGCTAAAGTCAAGGAACAACATGTCCACTGCTTTCCCCTCATCCACAGAGCCAGTTATCTCGTCATAGAAGCAATTAGATTAGTCAGGCATGACCTTCCCTTGGCGAATCCATGCTGACTGTTCCTCCTCACCTTCCTCTCCTCTAAGTGCTTCAGAATTGATTCCTTAAGGACCTGCTCCATGATTCTTCCAGGGACTGAGGTGAGGCTAACTGGTCTGTAGTTCCCAGGATCCTCCTCCCTCCGTTTTTTAAAGATGGGCACTACATTAGCCTTTTTCCAGTCATCTGGGACCTCCAGAGTTTTCAAAGATAATGGCCAATGGTTCTGCAATCACATCCGCCAACTCCTTTAGCACTCTCGGATGCAGCGCATCCGACCCCATGGACTTGTGCTCGTCCAGCTTTTCTAAATAGTCCCGAACCATTTCTTTCTTCACAGAGGGCTGGTCACCTCCTCCCCATGCTGTGCTGCCCAGTGCAGTAGTCTGGGAGCTGACCTTGTTCGTGAAGACAGAGGCAAATAAAGCATTGAGTACATTAGCTTTTTCCATATCCTCTGTCACTAGGTTGCCTCCCTCATTCAGTAAGGGGCCCACGCTTTCCTTGATTTTCTTCTTGTTGCTAACATACCTGACGAAACCCTTCTTGTTACTCTTAACATCTCTTGCTAGCTGCAACTCCAAGTGTGATTTGGCCTTCCTGATTTCACTCCTGCATGCCTGAGCAATATTTTTACACTCCTTTATTCCTCCCTGGTCATTTGTCCAATCTTCCACTTCTTCTAAGCTTCTTTTTTGTGTTTAAGATCAGCAAGGATTTCAAGGATTTCAAGCTGGTTGCCCGCCATATTTACTATTCTTTCTACACATCGGGATTGTTTGTTCCTGTAACCGCAATAAGGATTCTTTAAAATACAGTCCGCTATCCTGGACTCCTTTCCCCCTCATGTTATTCTCCCAGGGAATCCTGCCCATCAGTTCCCTGAGGACCAACTTCTGTTGGTGAGAGAGACAAGCTTTCAAGCTTATACAGTGCACTTCTTCAGGTCTGGAAAACGTACTCAGAGTATAATAGCTAAATACAAGGTCAAACAGATTGTTTAACACAAGTAAACACATCTCATGGGGCCATTGAAGGTGAAGTGGCCAGTTAACATCTCTCCAGTCATAGGGGGAAAGGAATGGAGAATAAAAGGAAGCTTGGAGTGCGGGGCAGCGTTAGGAGGTTAGATTGTTGTAATAATCAAGGCTCCCTGTCTGTCACGGAGGTCGCAGATCCTGTGACCTCCATAACTTCTGCAGCAGCGGGTGTGGCACCCCGCAGTCAGCTGCATTTGCGCTGCTGCCACACCAGCCACTGCTCAGGTGGCCCCGGACAGGTGGCCAATTCTGGCAGTGGCAGGAGCAGCTGTAGCTCGGCGATCCCTGGCAGCAGTTCTGGCGATTCTGCGGGACATTCCTTTGATAAAATTCTGAGTAACTAGACACATGAAACATTTTGTGACTTTCCCAGGGGGAAGAACAAACCCTATCTCTAGCTCTGAGGGGGAAAAAAAAACTGATGGTCCATTGGATACTCCTGGAATATAATCAGCAAAAACCAAATAAAAAAAAATCAAAGTGGGAAAAGTTAAGGGTAGGCTAAGGCAATAGAGAACATTAATACAGAGCTATGTACTTTATGGGGTAACCATCACCTATTGTATCTTCCTGTCAGAACATGCACCAAAAGAGGCACTGTTTCCCTGAGGCCTTTTCTATTGTTGCTTCTCAGGCCTTCTAAAGCAACGTTTCCTCCAGCCAAAAAAAACAGGAAAAATCTGGTCAGACTCCATTGGCACCGATACTTCTGGTCTGGGTGGCAGGAATCATCATGAAAGTAGCAGATCAGGCCCCCTCCTATCACTTACTGTCATTTATAGTAGATTCTATGCGGAGATAGGGTTGCTAAGTGCAGGAGTATAAAGATGGTGCTACTCAGGAAACCTGATGCTGGGAACAAAATGATTAGGGTCAACACTGCTTCAAATATCTTGGTTCAGAAAGCCTAAAACATGCTAAAATCTGTAAGACAATCTAACCATACACTGCAACACGAAGGCTAGGTAGCCTAGTAAGTCAGTAAATTAACCTGCAGAGAAGAAAAAATGGGGTCAATTCCAATTCATCTCTGATCTACTTGCTGACCTTCTCCTTATGGCGAGTATAAATTTAAACTATTACTCCACAATCCTATTAAAGTGGAAGAAGAATGCAATTTCATCAGCTGGAGTTTGACAATCAGATGCCTCAGGTCTCATGGCACAAGCACTGAAGTTCGATTTTGTACTGTAGTCATTTTAGACTGAACATGCAAGTATAGTAGCTACATATTTCAGTAGAATTTCATGAAGTACAACTGGGAAAGGAAGATTGATGGGCAGCCATAAACTGCTCATATTAATAGATTTCAGCTCCACAGTTAGGATTTCAAAATGATTTCTCTCTTTTAAAGACCAATGGCCGAGGACCATATCTAATAACACTACATTTTTTCTTACCTCAAGAATACAGATTCTGGCTTTCCCTTAATGACCAAACAGAGCATAAGTACATTTAATTGAGATATTATCCTCTGTAGGAATGAAAGATGTTTTCTCTTTCTTAATTTTTTTTTTCTTTTGCAAATGCAAATCCTTGCACCTTGATTGAGAGAATCTGATTGGCATCAGCCCTGTAACAGTACTCAAGTCTGAATTTCGGATTAGTCACCACCATCAGAGCTCAAAAGGCATATGGAAATAGACAAGACTTCCTCCCCTCCCACTCCACCGCTGACCTTTTTGCACCATTAATACATTTTAAAAATAGATCTAGATATACAGATTTCAAAGTGGTTTACAAAAGCTGAGTAAGCAGTTTTTCCATCTAATTTTCTTAGATGAGTCCAATCACTATGGCATCTGAGCACCTCTGTAGCATCCAGCAGCAAACAGGATAGCTATTCTCTCCCCATTCAAACGTCTAACAAAAGCTCTTTACTTCTATGAGGTTCACAAATACAAAACAATGCCTAGATGACATTGGCACCCAGTTTAGCTCAGGAAGGAATACAAATCCTCATTTTCTTTTATAATCTCCCTGTTTAAAGGGTCCCCTAGGGTACATCTGCACTGCGATAAAAAAAATCTGTGACACAGAGTTCCAGAGCCAGTGTCAGGTGACTGGGGCTTGGGCTGCAGGGCAATAAAATTGCAGTGTAAACATTTGGGATCAGGCTGGAGCCCAGACTCTGAGACCCTCCCGCTCAAATGGTTTCAGAGCCTGGGCTCCAGCCTGAGCTGGAACATCTACATCGTCTGCAGCCTGAGCCACATGAGCTCAGGAGTCTGTTATTTCAGTGTGGACATATGCTTTAAGGCAGGGACGATCTATTTCTGTCTTGCACAGGAAAACCATGTCAGCATTTATTCTTCTTGATAATCAACCTCACAAACCTACAAGTTAAAGAATTTTTCTCTTTCTCAAGAGTTCAGTTCTTACACAGATTCCCCACCTTGGAGAGCTGCAAGCAGGACAAGTCACATATAGTAAGATAGGACAGCCAGGAGACCGAGCCTACTTCATTCTTCTTTTAAAGGGGTGGGGAGGATTCCCTTCAAGATTTCTGGCACTTTTCCCCATCTTAGCGGTCCTATGTCAGGCTGACTGTCATAAAATCATAGAAGAATCATAGAAGATTAGGGTTGGAAGAGACCTCAGCAGGTCATCTAGTCCAACACTCTGCTCAAAGCACAACCAACACCAACTAAATCATCCCAGTCAGGGCTTTGTCAAGCTGGGCCTTAAAAACCTCTAAGGATGGAGATTCCACCACCTCCCTAGGTAACGCATTCCAGTGTTTTACCACCCTCCTAGTGAAAAAGTTTTTCCTAATATCCAACCTAAACCTCCCCCACTGCAACTTGAGACCATTACTCCTTGTCCTGTCCTCTTCTACCACTGAGAATAGTCTAGAACCATCCTCTCTGGAACCACCTCTCAGGTAGTTGAAGGCTGCTATCAAATCCCCCCTCACTCTTCTCTTCTGCAGACTAAAGCCCAGTTCTCTCAGCCTCTCCTGGTAAGTCATGTGCCCCAACCCCCTGATCATTTTCATTGCCCTCCGCTGAATTCTCTCCAATTTGTCCACATCCTTTCTGTAGCCCAAAACTGGCTGCAATACTGAAGATGTGGCCTCACCAGTGCCGAATAGAGGAGAATAATCACTTCCCTCGATCTGCTGGCAATGCTCTTACTAATGCAGCCCAATATACCGTTAGCCTTCTTGGCAACAAGGGCACACTGCTGACTCATATCCACTGTAATCCCCAGGTCCTTTTCTGCAGAACTGCTGCTTAAGCCAGTCGGTCCCCAGCCTGTAACGGTGCATACAATTCTTCTGTCCTAAGTGCAAGACTCTGCACTTCTCCTTGTTGAACCTCAATTTCTTTTGGCCCAATCCTCCAATTTGTCTAGGTCACTCTGGACCCTACCCCTACCCTCCAGCATATCTACCTCTCCCACCAGCTTAGTGTCTTGCTGAGGGTGCAATCCATCCCATCACCCAGATCATTAATAAAGAAGTTGAACAAAATCGGCTCCAGGATCGACCCCTGGAGCACTCCGCTTGATACCGGCTGCCAGCTAGACATCAAGCCGTTGATCACTACCTGTTGAGCCCAACTATCTAGCCAACTTTCTATCCACCTTATATTCCATTCATCCAATCCATTCTTTTTTAACTTGCTGGCAAAAATACTGTGGGAGACTGTATCAAAAGCTTTGCTAAAGTCAAGTGCAGCGGGGTGGTCACCTGCTCCTGCCTTAAAAGGCTTACAACAGACCAGGAGAGGGTTGTGGCTGGGAGCAAGCAGTTCCCAGGCTGATTGGGGAAGCAGGCTCAGCTGTGGCCATGCCCCAATCAGGGCTCAACTGGCCCTTATAAGAGGGCAGTGGGCCAGGAGCAGACAGAATCTCCCTCTAGCTCTTGAGGGAGAAGAGGCTGGCTCCCTGGGAGCTGAGAAAGGTACCTAGAGTGGAGTAGGGCTGGGGAAAGACAAGAGGAGCTGGGGAGCTCCAGCCTGGAGAACCCCCAGGCTGCAGGCCTTGATAAAGGCCAGGACAGGTACTGGGGCTACAGAGGGGTAGCCTGGGGTAGACAGAGGCAGCAGGTCCAAACCCCCCTTGCCTATGATGAATAGCTTATACACTGCAGTCTGCCCCCAGGAACGGGAGCTAGTTGATGACTGGCAGTAGCCATAGACTGAGGCGAGGTGGGAGTAGAGGGTTGTGAGTTCCCTGGGGAGGGGAGACCCAGACAGCTGTAGGGATACTGCTGGGGCAGAACCCCTAGGGAGGGACATGGGGCCCAGCGAAAGGTGAGACACTGGCCAGCAGAGGGTGCTCCGGAGCTGAAAGAAGAGCTAATTCCCAGGATGACCAGCAGGAGGCACCATGGGGTGAGGCGTGCTTCGCTGCATCAAGATATATCACATCCACCGCCAGTTATCTCATCATAGAAGGCAATCAGGTTGATCAGGCAAGACTTGCCCTTGGTGAATCCATGTTGCCTGTTCCTGATCACCTTCCTCTCCTCCAAATGCTTCAAAATGGTTTCCTTGAGGACCTGCGCCATGATTTTTCCAGGAACTGAGGTGAGGCTATCCAAAGGAAAGCAAGTTATTACTTGCTCTGAAGTCAATCAACACCGATACTAAGACAACCAGGTTAGGAATTGTTCTGAAGTGACAAAATGTTCTCTTCTCCCTTAGAGATCAAGCATGTTTGCTCTGCTGTGATTCTAGCCTCTCTCAACACGTGACCAGGGGAGAGGTCAGGATTCCACCTCTGATCCTCAGCAAAACAGCAAAAAGATTGCGAGACAGCCCCATTTAAACATTTTCCATAATAAAAATCAGAAATGACAAACTCTTAACTATGAAAAGCCATTACATAGGCCTGAAGTACAGACAGACACCTTGAAATAGAATAAAGACACAATAAAGGTGGAGAGAATTAACCATTCCAAGAAGAAATAACTCTTAGCATAGTATAGTTCAACTTCGATTTTTCTCATGACCCAATCAATGTCAAAACGGTAATGTTCAGTAAAAGTATATAGTGAATTCCAAATAGCTACCCTACAAATCTCAAGTGACAGAATTTACCTAAGGCTGTTTAATATCACAACCATAATTCTGGTGGATAGAGAAATTTGACCATTTTGTTATTTCTTTCAAGCAACAACAGTGGAGTAAACAACTACAAACAAATATTTTATAGAAAAAGTCTCAAAAACCAGTGTCAAATGGAATTAAGAGTAAATGTGAGAGGACCAGGGACTTTTAAATAAAAAGATCTTTAATACTTTACAAAAGGGAGGTGTATCTTTAGATCAGATTTAAATTTGGCCTCAAATTAGAATGGGAAGGAAGGAATTCTATCAGCACTCTAAAAAGCAGACGATATTAACAAAAATAACATAGATACATCTTGTGCACTATATAGGTCAACATAATCCAAAAAGGGCAAATTCCATAAATTAGGAAATAAGGCACTATACTTGCTTTGCAAAACAAGACAGACAGACTTCAATTAATGTATTCCACTGTATTTCAAGTGTCTTGCAAATGTGAGTAGGTTCAGCCTTCAGATGTGGTTTTAGAGCAATGTTTCCACCATAATTAAAATTTATTTTTGAATTTATTAATTTTTGTATTCACAGTGTAAACTCTACCCAAAATATCTGAGAGGCTCATTTTAAAATATAAACCGAGAACATGACATCAGAATGCTAGAGATCTGACATAAGATTGTGATAGCGTGCTGATATTCACCAGTGTAACATGAAGTAGTGTATTTAGGTTTCTGCCAGCAATAACAGTTACAGCCTTTATTTGTTAAACTCAGTCATATAAAGAACTAAAAACATTAGAAAAAGAAGAGAAACTAGTTAAGCAATTTGAAAATGCTGTTTGGGATAGCATAATAGGCTTTCAATCATGAGATAAATATGCTTTGAACTTTGATTGTTTTTCATTACTTTGCAATTGCAGCCAACGGCAGCTGCAGTGCTTAGCAACTCTTGAAAGCAGGCCACTAGTATTTATAAAGGAATAGAAGGTGCTAGTGAAGTTCAATCAACCTCTCTGACATAGGTAAGAATCTCCATTTTACAGACATGAAAACTAAGACACAAAGAGGATAAGCAACCCAGTATGGGGCAGCATGTCATTTGCAGAGCTAAGAATCGGAAAGCTAATGTCCTGGCCTCCCAAATTCCTTGTTGGAATCGCTGCACTAATATTCCCTTGCTGGATATGGACAGATAGCCTTAGTCACCTGGTATTACTGGCAACACAGTTAAACACATGGCTACAGCAATGCAAAACTGAAGAAGACATGCCAAGATAAATGGGAGGAGGAGGAACCATCTCATTACATATTTTTGAGATAACCCTCAGCTGCTATTATCTGTGATGGATGATACTTCCAAACTTTTTCAACAGTTTGTCACCTTTGTGGGAACATGCTCATTTTCACAAAGTTTCCAGTGACATACGGTATCTTTATGTGGCTGGCATGTATATAAAAAGCATGAAAATTTAGAAAATGGAACAAAAGTAACTAGGAGAATTACAAATACAGAAGTTTGGTTCTACCCTAAAAATGGAATTTGCAGAAATGCCATTTTGAGTTTCCATATTCTTCGTATCTCACTAATTTCATAGCACAGTGGGCTCAGTTTGCAAGCAATTTTTTTTCTTTTCTAATTTTAATCAACTCATGCACACACTCTGTGCCCTCAAAGTTAAACAATGGTAATGAAGATTCTGTAAGTCACATTATGGCCTCAGCTAGACTGTACAATCCCATTGTCATCAGTACATCTGAGTAAATCATCTAATGGCTAACATAGGTATCACTGAGGAACAATCTAAAATGTGCCACATGAAGAGAACACAGCTGAAATGTCAGACCCTAAGGCAATTTTGTGGGCCTTGCCATTAGAAAAACACATTTGTACATAGGAGGTCAACCAAATACAATAAATATGCAATTCCACAATGCCAATTTTTATAAAGTCAGTTTTCAAGAAGAAGTTCACTGTAAGACGAATTTGTTCCTTTGACCTGCAGAATGGGAATTCCTAACAAAGTGGCAGGGTTAACTGATTTAAATTAAAGTGATTTACACTACCAGTTTCAATCATGATTTAACTCAGCAAGCCAAAAACCTTAATTTCAATCATATTTTGCATTTTTAATTTTTTTAGATATTTTCCTAAAGAATGGCTTATTCTCATTGTTGGTAACCACTAAAACATATTGATTTGCAACTAAATCAACTAGCCTTAGTTTACATTAAAGTCCGTGCTTCTTTTTGCTAACCAGGAGAACACACTATCTATACATATTTATTTAAGCAATTATACAGCTTAATTTACACATACGGAGAGTCTCAATTCTTACTTTTTTTAATGTTAGGAAGTGGTAAATGATGCATTTCTTATTTACTGGATTAATTTTTATTTGTGTTTTGTGTCAAACTATTTGAGTGGAAATTCAAATTTAATTAAAATGCACAAAAACAGCATTCAATTTTTTTATGAAAAAAATATCTTAAATGTGCTGCTTACATAGGATTCTCCCAGAATCAATCTCCCAGTGGTTACTGAAATCAATCCAGGAGATTTTAATAGGCTGCTGAAAGTCCAGTTGGCGGTGCAGCGGCGCTCCCTACCTGCCCTGGCTCCATGCAGCTCCTGGAAGCAACCAGCACGTCCCTCAGGCTCCTAGGTGCAGGGGCGGCCAGGGGATCTCTGTGCACTGACCCCACAGCTTCAATTGGCCAGGAATGTGACCAACGGAAGCTGCAGGGACGGTGCCTGCAGGCAGGGGCAGCACACAGAGCCCCTTGACCCCTCCACCTACGAGACGGACATGCCAGCCACTTCCGAGAGCCGCCTGAGGTAAGCGTTGCACAGTCGGAGCCCACATCCCCTCCAAGCTCCAGCCCCAAACTCCCTCCCAGAGCCTGCACCCCGAACCCTCTCCTATACCTCAATCCCCTGCCCTGGCTGAGCCCCCTCCTCCACCCCAAACCCCTCATCCCTGGCCCCACCCCAGAGCCCACACCCTCAGCCACAGCATGCAGCCCATCCTGCACCCCAACCCCCGTCCCAGTCCTGAGTCCCCTCCCACACTCTGAACCCCTCAGCCCTAGCCCAGAGCCCCTTCTGCACGCCAAGCTCCTCATCCCAAGCCCCACCCCAGAGTCCACAGCCCCAGCTAAATCACAAAGCCCCTCCCACACTCCAACCCCCAGCCCTGATTCCCCTCCTGTACTCTGAACCCCTCAGCCCGGAGCCCTGCCTGCATCCCAAACCCCTGTCCTACACTCAGCCCAGAGCCCCCTCTCATACTCTGAACCCTTCAGCCCCACCCTCCAGTCCAGAGCCAGCACACACCCCGCACTCCAACCCCCTGCCCCAGCCTAGTGAAAGTGAGTGAAGGTGGAGGAGAGTGAGCGATGGACAGGCCTTAGAGAAGGGGCGGGGCAAGGGTATTTGGGTTTATGCGATTAGACAGTTGACAACACTATGTATACATAAATTCTATTTATAAAAAGTTTACCAAAACATGGTTCACACCTAAAACTAACCCATTTACTAAAAAAGGAAGTGTTATCTGTAGCTCCTGGGTGGAACTAACTGATTGTTTCTGATTACCATGTTCTTTGTGATTTTAGAACTAGTAGATCTGATCTTCATACAAAGTTTTTATTCATAGATCAGGAAGAGGAAAACAAGTTTTCCTGCTTTTTCAGCTTCCAATTGGCTTCTTAACTTTGAATGAACTGGTCAAGGAACTGAATTAGCTGAATAAACTGAAATTAAGAAAAGATTCTCTCTGCACATGCAGAAGACGCTATTGCTGTCAAAAGCAGGTTTAGCGCTTCCACAATCTCTGGTTCCAGGTGCTCAGCCAGTGACTGCCACCAGTTCTGAGGTCTGCCTTTCCTTAAAAATTGACAGCAAACATGTACTGCTTAATTTTTTTATATTTAATTTAAAATTTAATAGATTATAAGAAGCTTAGGCCTCATCATAAATTATCAGTTTAAAGTTTATTTTTAAATAAATGTTTATTTTTTAAAAATAAACCTAATTTTAGTAAAAAAATCCAATTAAAATTAAAAAAATCTGTTTTCAGTATTAAAATACAATTTGTTTTAAAATCAGATTATCATCCACCCTGCAAAGTGGTTTATAAGCAAAATCCATTATCAAAAGTGATTTTCGAAGACACTACTTAGGGCAGACATACATTAGAAACTTTTGCCAGTATAGTAATGTCAGCTAAAAGGTAATTTTTTTTTTTGTATTTCTATACTGGCAAAAACTCTAGTGTAGAGTTTGTTATATTGGCATACAAATGGTTTTGCTGGTATGGCGTAGTTTGTTTAGAGAGCAAATGCTTTTTTCTTGATATATACTACACCTTGGCTACTACATATGGCTACACTTGCAGATGGAGAGCACTGGGAGTTAAACCAGCCTTCGGAGAGCTCAGCAGGGAAAACGTTGCCATGTGTTTATACTGTCAGCTGCAAGCACACTTGCGTGGCCACATTAGCAGCTCTCGCAATGCCACAAAGAATAGTGCATTGTGGTAGCTATCCCAGTGTGCAAGCGGCTGCAATGTGCTTTTCAAATGGGCGAGGAGGGAGTGTGACAGGGAGTGTGTTGTGTGTATGTGGGGGGAGAGACTGTGTTTTGGGGGGCTGAGAGTGTGTCAGCATGCGGTCCTGTAAGTTCAGACAGCAGCAGACCCTCCCCTTCTCCCCCCACCATACACACACTCACAACAGCAACATTCCACACTAATGGTTTGCTTTGTCCCGGAGCAGATAAGCATGCTGGCTGTCAGAAACAGAGCTTTGAAAGGGGATATCTGCATGCCTGCAGCCAAGTTCAAAACAATGACAAGAGTGGTCACTTGACTTCAGGGGATTTATGGGATGTTTCCGGAGGCCAATCACAGCGCAGTAATGCAACACCTCATCCACACTGACGTCCGGGCGTTTCAGCCAGGGGGGCAGCAAGCTTTATGCTTTTCATGGAGATGAATTACCAGGATCGCTCCAGCTGCAGCGTCCAGACGCTCTACATGCCTTGCCAGTGTGGACACCTCAGGGATTAGGGCACCCGGGACTGCTTTAATGCACTTTAACTTGCAAGTGTAGCCAAGCCCTACAGTAGGAGACTTTATCAGCAACAGGTATACCAGCAAACATTTCCTAAGGTAGTCCTGGGCCTCAATAAAATTGTGTGTACCAACATCAGAACAGCATTTAAGTTATAACAATTATGAACATTTTGATAAGGCAAGATTGTGCATTTTCTGGAGAGAAGACTAACCAAAGGAGGAAGAGCATTATGACTATAGCTTAACTGAGGATCAAAAGCTTTGTTTAATGTGCATGAGGATTTTATACCAATAATTTCACTAGCTGCCCTGAATACTATATGGTACAGGTGTTTTTTCTAAATGAGTATAGAAACAAACCTAGTGGTAATAATGAGCTAAAAGTAGTCAGCTGATGCAAGGACACAGACTCCTGTAAGATTTATCAAGTCAATTAAATAGAGATTAGGTCTAGTAGGATACATTAACTTACCTTGCTTATATTAAAAATTCTACACGAAGCATATTGTCTCAGTAGTTAGCATTTTACAGTAACAAGAACAACTTGCATATTTTCCAGCTACCTGCAGAGTGCCACTAAGTGCTGACAAAAGCTTAATGTAGAATAAAAAGATATTCTCATCTCCTTTGCATCTACTTTCTTGAACAAAAATCAATCACATCCAGAGGGGTCCTACAGATGCCTTGTCAAGGCAGTAATCTCAAGACAAGATGGAAATTGTGCTGACAGTCACGTGGGGGGTGGGGAGGTGGCGGGAAGGAAGAGAGAAAAACATGTCAAAGAATAGGCCAGGATTGTCACTGGCCGTCTGTTGGAAGTATACAATATATCTGACCTTTGAGTCATTAAGTCACCAACTTAAACAAAAATCAACATAAGCAAGGGTTAAACCAGTTTTAAGTGTATTTACAAGGTAAGGAACCGGTTTCTGTGTTTGTTTCATTTAAATTAAGATGGCTAAAAGCAGCATTTTTCTTCTGCATAGCACAGTTTCAAAACAGTATTAAGTCAATGTTCAGACGTAAACTTTTCAAACAACCACCATAACGTTTTGTTCAGAGTTATGAACAATCTCCATTCCCGAGGTGTTCAGAACTTTGAGATTCTATCGACTGAATAAACAAGCCGACAGTCATCTAAAAACCATTTAGGAAAAAATACTTGTGAAGGAATATAAACATTTCTGGAAAGTCATAGGATGTATTTTCATTTTAATGGACAAGCTCTTGTTTCATTATAAGATGATAAATACTCCACACAAAAGATAAGCGTCTGTCCGACACAAAAATTAGACGAGGACAGTTTTTTTTAAATGCCATTCTAGTAAACATAGATCAAGACTTTCAAAAACAGGTGCCAACATTTTAGTTTAGGTTCTGAATAAGTGGCTGGTTTTCAAAAGCAAGGGGCACCTATGGCTCATTTGCTTCACTGGAAGCTATTAATTGCTCAGTACTTTTGAAAGCCAGGTGACTTATTTTAAGGTGCTTAAATTTAGGAATTTAGGAGTTTAACTTTAGGCACCTATTTTTGTAACTCTTGACCTTTAGCTATCTTGTTTGTATCCCCTTGTTTATTCTTCTTCCCCCCCCCCCCCCGCCACTGTTCCTCAGACGTTCTTGCTAAACCCTGGATTTGTGCTGGAAATGGCCCACCTTGATTATCATACACATTGTAAGGAGAGTGATCACTTTAGATAAGCTATTACCAGCAGGAGAGCGGGGTGGGGGGAGAGAAAACCTTTTGTAGTGATATACACCCATTTTTTCATGGTCTGTGTGTATAAAAACATCCTCACTGTATTTTCCACTTTATGCATCCGATGAAGTGAGCTGTATCTAGCTAAATATTAAGTAAAATAAATTTTAGGAATTACAATAAAGTTGAAGCTCAGCAAAAACATTTACTTGCTAAATATATCCAAAGGTCAAAAGGAGAAAATGGTGCCTGTGATAGATATGCATTAAAAGAGTAATTTAGCATTGATCATTAAAGATAAATGTATGGATAAATACCCAATTTTAATAAACAGACAAGCACCTTCGTGGAAGGCATCGAGTTACGTCTTTGTTCTTGCCTTTTACAGGTTTCTATGACAACCCTAACAAATCTGAACAAACATTCACAGCCCTCTAAACACAGTCACAGCAAGAGAACTTTACAGACTCCAGTGACTTTCCTCAGGAGATAAATCTTCCAAAATTTTGGCAGAACCAAGTAATGCTGCAGTCAGAATTTATCTGCCATGTCTACCTGAATGATTTGTAGCACCCCGAAAACCTTTCCATATTATGGGACAGAAACTGCTCTAATTCAAACAATTTCTCACAACTAATATTAATATTCTTATCCAATTACTTGCATTTTTGTCTGAATGTCTAGCAAGCACAAGAAAGTACTTGCCTTTTGATACTGTATGTGAGTCACTAATATGATTTACCAATTTGCTAAAAAAAAATCAGTCTTTTGATGCACTTAACTAAGACATTTTGAGGAGCATGCAGTTCTTGATTAACATCAGGAAAACATATCACTAAGTCTCATTTTAAGTTGCAAGGTCAAACACTGAAAAGTTAGGAAATGCCAGAACAGAGGTTGCCTCTGCAACCTTAATTCAGTGCCCTTGTGCATATGCATTATGACACAGTCTTTAATTACACAGTCACATACATCTTCCCCCACACAGGATGCCTGCCTTATCCTACTCTCACACTTCCAGATTCCAAATTCCAGTCCCCGTCCCCCCCCAAAGTCCCTTTGCCCAGCCATTCCTCGTCAGATCTGTCTTGTACCACCACCATTTACCATCTACCTCCCCCACCAGGCTCCAATCCCAGTTTCCTTCTCCCACTACACGCTCAGGTCTGTTTTCTGTCCACTCTGAATTAGAATCAGGCAGTTTCCTCTTCTACACCACCTGTGCAGAAGCAGGGAGCTAGTGAAAGCACAGGAGTCTCTTTGTGGAACTCTTTGCCAGAGGATGTTGTGAAGGCCAAATCTATAACAGGATTCAGAAAAGAACTAGATAAATTCATGGAGCATAGGTCCATCAGTGGCTATTAGCCAGGATGGGCAGGGATGGTGTCCCTAGCCTCTGCTTGCCAGAAGCAGAGAATGGGTGACAGGAGATGGATGATTGATGATTATCTGGTTCTGTTCATTCCCTCTGAAGCACCTGGCATTGGCCACTGTCGGAAGACAGAATACTGGGCAAGATGGACCATTGGCCTGACCCAGTATGGCTGTTCTTAGGCAAGACAGGCTCCCTGCTTTTAATTCTGGTACGTGGCCCAAGTCCAACATACAGCAACCCAGAACTGCAATGTCATGGAAAATCCTGCTTAGTCACAGGGGAACATGGCTGGTATGGATGGAATCTTCAGAGACTTCAGCTGCTAAAACTGAAGATATCTCTACTGAGCATATGTAAATTACAATTTTTCAAAGGTTTATAATTTGGCCAAATTTGGGTGGATTTTCACAGGTATGACAAATGATATGTCCCTCACACAAAAGCCACCGCCTCCCAAATTTCACATCCCTGTTCAAAATATGTGGGCACCAGAGCTTCTAAAAAATTCCAACCTTTTCTTTTAAACACTAGCAAAACAACTATTTTGGCTGAAATCCCCCCCCCCCCAAAAAAAAGGAGCCTGAGGCAAACCACTAGCTTGGAAAATTTCAGCCCAAATGGTTAGTTTGGTAAAGTTATAAGCACCCCACGGCAGGCTATAATAGAAAGTGTCAGGCAACTTTAATAGATGATGCTAGCAGCTTTGCCTATAATAAGACCCAGGGATTAACTTTGGGTACATGTACCCGAATGCACTGCAAAAGATTCCGATGAGCTATGGAAACCTGTTTTAATTTGTGTCTCTTCAATTTGATAAACAAAATTTGTATATTGAAGCTATTTTCCCTTCCAGGGGAGCGGTGGAATACATTTGAGAGCATGGGGCTATTGTGATGGGGTCCCCGGGGTGCAGCCTGGACTGTGGGACTGCTGAGCCCTCCAAACCCACCAGCCTGGGCTACCTCACTGTGATGCTAATGTCAAGCTACAAACCTCTGACAGGCACTGCACTCACACTCACCCATCTTTCTGCTTTTTCTGTCCCTACTTCCCTTTCCCCAAATAAGCAAACATAAAATAATAAACTAGTAACCTTTTCTTTGACTGTTCTCAGCCACCACACTTGAAGTCTCACTTGAAATCTCTACACCAGTGTATGAAGTGCAAATCTCTCTTGGAACAAGCGGCTGTGCATTTCACCCTGCTCCACTGTCATGGGGTTCCTGGGGTGCAACCTGGACTGTGGAATTGCTGAGCCCTCTCTCCCACCAGCCTGGGCTGTCTCTCACTCTGTGATGCTGATGTCAAGCTACAAGCTTCTGACACGCACTGTGCTTAAACAGACACCAACAGGCACGGACACGCCCAACTCAGTTATATGAATGATTTCCCAGCCACTCATGAACCATCAATAGAGAGACTCCAGCCAATTCCCCTCAGTTCCCCAGCCTTGAACCCCAGAAATAGACTGTCTTCCACTGTTCAAGGTTATTAAACTCATTAATAAATTTCAGAGTAACAGCCGTTAGTCTGTATTCGCAAAAAGAAAAGGAGTACTTGTGGCACCTTAGAGACTAACCAATTTATTTGAGCATGAGCTTTCGTGAGCTACAGCTCACTTCATCGGATGCATACCGTGGAAACTGCAGAAGACATTATATACACACTGAGACCATGAAACAATACCTCCTCCCACCCCACTGTCCTGCTGGTAATAGCTTATCTAAAGTGATCATCAAGTTGGGCCATTTCCAGCACAAATCCAGGTTTTCTCACCCTCCCCCCCCCACACACACACAAACTCACTCTCCTGCTGGTAATAGCCCATCCAAAGTGACAACTCTCTTCACAATGTGTATGATAATCAAGGTGGGCCATTTCCTGCACAAATCCAGGTTCTCTCACTCCCTCACCCCCCTCCAAAAACCACACACACAAACTCACTCTCCTGCTGGTAATAGCTTATCCAAAGTGACCACTCTCCCTACAATGTGCATGATAATCAAGGTGGGCCATTTCCAGCACAAATCCAGGCTTCTTCACACGCCCCCCCCCCCCCATTCCCGGGGACACACAAACACACACACACACACACAAACTCTCTCTCCTGCTGGCAATAGCTCATCCAAACTGACCACTCTCCAAGTTTAAATCCAAGTTTAACCAGAACGTCGGGGGGGGGGGGGGGGGGGAGGAAAAAACAAGGGGAAATAGGCTACCTTGCATAATGACTTAGCCACTCCCAGTCTCTATTTAAGCCTAAGTTAATAGTATCCAATTTGCAAATGAATTCCAATTCAGCAGTTTCTCGCTGGAGTCTGGATTTGAAGTTTTTTTGTTGTAAGATAGTGACCTTCATTTCTGTGATTGCGTGACCAGAGAGATTGAACTGTTCTCCGACTGGTTTATGAATGTTATAATTCTTGACATCTGATTTGTGTCCATTTATTCTTTGACGTAGAGACTGTCCAGTTTGACCAATGTAAATGGCAGAAAGGCATTGCTGGCACATGATGGCATATATCACATTGGTGGATGTGCAGGTGAACGAGCCTCTGATAGTGTGGCTGATGTTATTAGGCCCTGTGATGGTGTCCCCTGAATAGCTATGTGGGCACAGTTGGCAATGGGCTTTGTTGCAAGGACAAGTTCCCGGGTTAGTGGTTCTGTTGTGTGGTATGTGGTTGTTGGTGAGTATTTGCTTCAGGTTGCGGGGCTGTCTGTAGGCAAGGACTGGCATGTCTCCCAAGATTTGAGAGAGTGTTGGGTCATCCTTCAGGATAGGTTGTAGATCCTTAATAATGCGTTGGAGGGGTTTTAGTTGGGGGCTGAAGGTATCTATTCAGGGGACACCATCACAGGGCCTATTAACATCAGCCAGAGACTGATCCCAGAGACTCCTTAGTGAAGGCAGGTACACAATGAAGACTGCGACCCCCACATCACAGCAAGGATCTTTATAGCAGCTGAAAAAAGGTACAAAAGGAGAGACAATGACATCACTTGGTCTCTCCTGTCCTCCCAATCTCAACATCTGGAAGAAGGTCTGGAAGGAAAAGACTTTGAACTGTGAAGTTTGGGCTCAGGCTGGAAGGTAGTCCAAACCTGTGTATTGAGGAGCTGTAACCTGCTCGTAACATCTGTCAGGGTAAGACATTGTTTGATTCAACTCTTGCTTAAACTAAAAGTTCAGGATTTGGAATGCATGTTTATCTTGTTTTCTTAAGGTAACTACCTCTGACCTTTATGCCTTCCACTTATAATCACTTAAAATCTATCTTTCTGTAGCTAATAAACTTATTTTCATGTTTTATCCTTAGCAGTATATATTGGTTGAAGTGCTTGGGAAATCTTAGCTCAGGTTACAAAGGTGGGTGCATTGCCACTTCTTCATAGGAAAGTGGACAACTTATTAATGAAAAAAGAAAAGGAGTACTTGTGGCACCTTAGAGACTAACCAATTTATTTGAGCATGGGATAGCAGGGATAGCAGACTGTGTGTTGATGAACCACTGATGAATGTCTAAGACAGTAATGGCTACTCCTTGGTTGTAACTGAAAGGCTGCTTGTGGGTGTTCCCAACCTCACAATATATTCCAGTAACACATATAGCAATACTTCATAATTTTACATATAATGATAGCACATACAATCCAACAAGATATTAATGTTCAACAGACAGACTTCTAAAATGATACCTCACAAGGCATACTCTGTACAAAACATATCAATTATATGACAGTGGTGAATATGGAGGTTCCAAGGTGCTACTTTGAGGTACAGAGTATCAGTTATAAACTACTAAAACAGTTTGAGGAAGGAGGCATCTGTTTTACAGTTAAAATGTCCTGAAAAAAGCAAACTGGAATTTGTTGACTTCTCTCTTTTTTCCTGCTTCTTCCCATCCTTTCCCCCCCTACCCTTCCACTTCACCACCGTAGTAATTTCTTTGGCCTTAAGTTTTCCTTAATATGATTATTTTGTGAATGATGTTATGGCTACTGAACAGAATACCCTAGCAGGACTGGCTAAGCATCATGGTTTTTCAATCAATCAACACTATTAATTAAAAATGAGCTTATTAGGTGTTCCATCATTTTATGGCATGCCAGACTCATTCCAAATCTAACTTTTAAATGTTTAATTTAAACCATTTCTGTACCACCTATCAAAAAGTTTGACTGGAAAGCCATAGTAAGAGTTACAAGAACACTATAGAAATGGGCCCAGTGAAAACTAACCAATCTGCCATACAAAAGAAAAATGGCAAAAGAAAACACACAGGAAGCCAAAATGGGCAAGGTCACGAACAGAAATGTTTTCACCAAAATGGCACACACACCCCAGTGTGTCCAGCAAAGACAGATTTCCAAACTAAAGGGGCCTGATGTCATATCTGGTCCGGTGCCCCTGTTGGCCACCCAAGCAATTGCTATGCAGTACCCAGCCACCAAGTCCCCAAGTATTTTAAGTCTCCTGTAGCCTAAATGGAGTCCTGCCACTAACCCAGCCATAGGGCCCCTAGACATACTCTCGGAGTGCAGAAGCTCTAACTCTCCCTTCTGAGAGCTGGAACCTGCTTCCCAGTGGCTTAGCTCAGCCCTTCAGACTCCCCTCATTGCTGTAAACACACCCTCTCCCAAAATCCTACCAACATGTGTAAGCCTTCTGGTTTACCATTTCTCTCTCAGGCAGCACATGGTAAATGAGAAGCATATAACACAGAGACACTTTGCACAGAAGTCTAACACATTATTGCTCTTTCACTTAATCCTATAAGGCACAAGAGAGTATAGATCACTTGGAAGATAGCTAATGTAACGCCAATATTTAAGAAGGGCTCTAGAGGTGATCCTGGCAATTACAGATCGGTAAGTCTAATGTCAGTACCAAGGAAATTAGTTGAAACAATAGTAAAGAATAAAATTGTCAGACACATAGAAGAACGTATATTGATGCGCAAAAGTCAACATGGTTTCTGTAAAGGGAGATCATGTCTTACTAATCTATTAGAGTTCTTTGAGGGGGTCAAACAAACATGTGGACAAGAGGGATCCAGTGGACATAATGTACTTAGATTTCCAGAAAGCCTTTGACAAGGTCCCTCACCAAAGGCTCCTACGTAAATTAAGTTGTCATGGGATAAGAGGGAAGATCCTTTCATGGATTGAGAACTGGTTAAAAGGCAGGGAACAAAGGGTAGGAATAAATGGTAAATTTTCAGAATGGAGAGGGGTAACTAGTGGTGTTCCCCAAGGGTCAGTTCTAGGAACAATCCTATTCAACCTATTCATAAATGATCTGGAGAAAGGGGTAAACAGTGAAGTGGCAAAGTTTTCAGACGATACTAAACGGCTCAACATAGTTAAGACCAAACCAGACTGTGAAGAACTTCAAAAAGATCTCAAAAAACTAAGTGATTGGGCAGCAAAATGGCAAATGAAATTTAATGTGGATAAATGTAAAGTAATGTACATTGGGAAAAAATAACCCCAACTATACATACAATATGATGGGGGCTAATTTAGCTACAACTAATCAGGAGAAAGATCTTGGAGTCGTCATGGATAGTTCCTCGAAGACGTCCACGCAGTGTGCAGCGGCAGTCAAAAAAGCAAACGGGATGTTAGGAATCATTAAAAAAAGAATAGAGAATAAGACGGATAATACCTTATTGCCCTTTTATAAATCCATGGTACACCCACATCTTGAATACTGCGTATAGATGTGGTCCCCTCATCTCAAAAAAGATATACTGGCATTAGAAAAGATTCAGAAAAGGGCAACTAAAATAAGGGGTTTGGAACGGGTCCCATATGAGGAGAGATTAAAAAGGCTAGGACTTTTCAGCTTGGAAAAGAGGAGACTAAGGGGGGATATGATAGAGGTATATAAAATCATGAGTGGTGTGGAGAAAGTGAATAAGGAAAAGTTATTTACTTGTTCCCATAATATAAGAACTAGAGGCCACCAAATGAAATTAATGGGTAGCAGGTTTAAAACAAATGAATTGAAGAAGTTCTTCACTCAGCACATAGTCAACCTGTGGAACTCCCTGCCTGAGGAGGTTGTGAAGGCTAGGACTATAACAGGGTTTAAAAGAGAACTGGATAAATTCATGGAGGTTAAGTCCATAAATGGCTATTAGCCAGGATGGGTAAGGAATGGTGTCCCTACCCTCTGTTTGTCAGAGGGTAGAGATGGATGGCTGGAGAGAGATCACTTGATCATTACCTGTTCTGTTCACTCCCTCTGAGGCACCTGGCGTTGGCCACTGTCGGTAGACAGGATACTGAGCTGTATGGACCTTTGATCTGACCCAGTATGGCCATTCTTATGTTCTTAGAACACAAACATCCTAACCACAGTACCCCACTGGGAGCTCACCCTCTTCTTTTGAGAATACTTGGATGACCATCTGGGCCAGGAAAGGTTGTCCCTTCCTCATGCAGGTTCTTACATGCTAGGTGGCTTCTCCTTAATGGAGTCTCCTTCCCTTGCTTGCTTTTTCTTTCCTGCCTCATATATGCCCTTGATCTTTCCGTACCAATGCTTCCTGTTCCTGTATATAATCTCCCTAGTGTATATGTCTACCTCCAATATGCAGTTTTCTTTGTTCTGTTTTTTGATAACTGTGCACTGCTTTAGAAAAAAAGCCTCCCCTCAGATGACGGGTGAAACTGCTTTCCACTAGGACACAGTCACTCGTTAGCCTAACTTTTGTGTGGTAAAAGCATCATTAACCTTAACTATTCCACATTGTCCTCCACCTGGGTGTACACACTGCACATGCTGTCCACAGTGGTGGATACACATACACAGGCTTTCCATGATGCAGCACTTTCATGATAACTTTAGAATAACTTTGCAGTATCAACCAGAATTCATAAATTGCACACACATGGCCCAACCAGTTAGATTCATGAGATGGTGAGCCCTGCATACCTAGCAAGTCTCAATTGTTTTGCAAGAAGGATTTGTTTAAAATATAAATATATATATATTATATACACACATGTACATACACACACATACATACTCAGTTCTTGCCCAGATCAGCAGCTTCCTTCATGACCAAAAGATCAAGCATTCCTCATTTAGCATGCTTCCTCTTATCCCAGCAATTAAAATAGTAACTTAAAACTATCAAGACTTGTGTTTCATTTTCCAAATCACACTTGTTACCAACATTCTCATGCTATAATTTCAATTGTTTCTTCACCATCTAAATTTAAACACTTCTCTCACTACCGATGATTTATTTCTTAATCTCTTCTCTGCATACCCTGAAAATAACCCACTAATGGCTTTGCTATATTTTGACTGCTAATCACTGTTCTTTATTAAAAACTGAACATCTTACAAAAAAAGACACTTCTGGCACAAAAGCTCTTTAACAAGTATCCAAAAGACAGAATTAAGTAGAAGATGCTACTTTCCCCATCATAAAAGAAGGCTAGCTTAATATAGAAATGACAAGTTTTTTAATAAGATCGATTCATTTTGATGACCAACTAAATAATTTACTTGTATGCAAAAGAATAAAATCTTCCTCAAAAAGTTACAGAAGTCAAAAATTTAAAGCATAAATGACTAACACTGATAGTCTTTTTTAATAGAGCTGCAACAGCAATGCTGGAAAGTTGAAATATAACATTTCACTTGAATTCGTGTATTGCAGGGCCTGAAACCCAAGAGAAAAGAATTACGAGCTGATTTGGCACATAACTTTTTAAAAAGGCTTCCCTTGTTAAGCTAAATTATAATACACCCCAACAGGGAGCAGCAATTTGACTCAAGTTCCATCAGTCAAAATATTCAACCATCAACTCCCACACCCTATTCTCCATACTTAAAGAGCTGTGGAATGTCTGCCAAAGAATTACTTCCTACATTTGATCTTAACATTTAGTAATAAATTAAAGTTTCACTAATCTAAATGCAGTCTTCACTTGCCTTTTTACTTAATCTGAGTATTTAATAACATCTCTCTTGTAGCTCACTGGAGTGTCTACTTCTTATTTTGTATTCTTATCCTTTTCCCCTCCCAACTCACTCTCAACTCTCCTGTCTCCCACCATTTCATTATGTCTCTAGTGTAATACTAGGGTGATTAACCATTAGAACAAAATACCTAGGGAAGCTGTGGATTCTCCATTTCTTGATATCTTCAAATCAAGACTGGATACCTCTGAAATATATGCTTTAGTCAAACCGGTCCAACACAGGGGTAACTGTGCAAAATTCTGTGGCCTATGTTATTCAGAAAGTCCAAACTAAATCTAATGATTCCGTCTGACCTTAAAATTATATATCTATTAATCTACTTCAGTACGAGGGAACAACAGAAGTGAACTTAACATAGTAGAGTCTCATTTCAGCTAAATCTATGAACAGAGGTGCACAGGAGCACTACTATGGGAAGGAAGAGTATGAAAAAAATGCAGCAAAACTTACATTATTAGCTTGGCCAATCAAACAACTATTTTTCATCAAGATGGCCAGCTTAAGTAGTATTACTAATAGTAACTAACTAATAGTTATTTCAACACTCAGACTTTGATACTGAATAAGGAACTGTAACATATACATTTAAAATTGGCACAAAAGATCTCCCAAGAGCCGCTATCAATTATTGTGAAATAGGATATTCTATTAAAGGAGCCAGAAGTCTTCTGTCGTCAAAACCTGGGCTCACCAAGGGTCAGGATGAGAACACATCTCATGAATTGTATATTCTTTTCTATACACAGCTAACCTAATTGCCCTAGTCTCACTTTGTTTCACCCCTATCCTGCCCCTCTCCTCATGCCACCAATGTTGTCAGCCTCAATACCCCATACATCCATTTCTCTCAACTGTGTCTCTAGGCTCTCTTTCAAGATGCTCTATTCTTGGAGCACACTTCCTGACCTGGTCTGCAAGCCCACTGACCTATCCTAGTTAAAGCATCCCCTCAAAGCCCAATTCCTGAAGCCTGGAATTAGTTTAGACATTTATACCAACAGAAATATTTCGAACTAGCTCTCACTGAGTTATCACAATATATTATTGGTGTCACTCCGGAGTTTCTGTTGCAGCCCATTCTCTGCTTCCTTACTACCACCTATGATGTCCTGTGTAGTAATAGCTTTAAAACTCCTCAGGGCAAATACTGGGTCCTCTGTTTTGGGAGAGGCCTGTTTTAGTTGTTTGATTGGCCAAACTTTTGTGCACCATGATAAATTATAACAAGATACATTTCTCAGACAATATTCATGGGACGCTTTTGGCACAACTCTAGATTAGAGTAACTTGCTATCTACATAATTATAAAACTTGGCTTTTTATCATTCTAGCAGCACATGCAGGGCTGAAACCACATGCAAAAAAGTGAAAGGAAGTGCAATAAAAGGAAGTAAGCATCCAGAATTATAATGTCTTCTTGGGAGCACCCCTTCCCCCACACTATTCAATTAGAAGGCCAATTAAGATCCAAAATTAAAAGCAGGATGTTCAGAATAGGTTGATTCTATACCAGTCTTGCAAAATAATATTCATTCACTAAACTGGGCTAGTAAACTTTCATGACACTATTACAAGGCTGCACTCTATCCTTACCTAATTCCACATTAAGTAAGTACTGCAGGGTCTCAGAACAGGCTCATAGTGATTCATCCTAAACAGAGGTCATGTAATACCAAGATGAGTTCAAATTAGCACAGAACTTCCAGAAAATATTACACTTGCATGGTCAAACTGGGTAATCCACACTTATGCAAGTATTTTGTAAGTGCAAACCAACACACCCCAAACTCTGGTGATATAAGAGAAACCAGTTGAAAACCCGGCCGTTACTTTTGCGAGTATTTCAGCAAATTACTACATTTTAGTTTTCATTTGATCTCTATACAAATGAACCATAACTACATCCATATTTATCTATCAGTCTTAAAACAGCTGTGAAGAGCCATTTTCAGATTAACAGCTTTCTCCCTATCACCCTTTGTTACAAAGAAATGTGCTAGTGATGTTAGTATTTGTGACTTCACACAAAAAAATTACTGCTCTGCGTTACTGATTGTAAAGAATCCAATCTGAGAACATTTTCTGAAAGTATACACTAAGTCATAATACTGTCTCTAACGTAAAAGACTGATTACTAAAAACTAGATAATACTTCTCAAAAGTTGTGAAATTTATTAATAAATTTTTTCTCCACCAATGAAAAATTTTATTTGTTACAATAGGAGCAGAAATACGCATACCCTTATTCTATGCAGCATTCAACTCTCCTACCATAAGCCCGATAGAAAGCTTCCACTGCAAAACTGACGTTCTGACTAGAGCAGTTATAATTCTTCTTTCACAGACAAGAAAATGCTGGTGAAAACAAAATTTCAACAAGTATCAATTTTATTCAGTACATGAGAGATTATGGGAATGAGCAAAGCTGTTATATTCTCCCATTCAGAGATTCCTAAAAGAAACCAAGTACAGTCTTGTTTGTTCCTTTTAGGTCGAGGAGACCATCATGAACATGAACTTTCCAAACATGTATTTTAAACAGATTTACATCCTTTTTATAGCCTTTTGCTTGTCACATCAATCCAGCTCGACAGCTCTTGTTTTTTGTCTTCAAGTGTTTTTGTCAAGTACCTCTTCCAAGTTGACTCCAACCTTCTTCATGTCCTCCATCAGAGTCTCAAGCCACTTTTTTAAAAAGTCTTCTTTGTGCTCTTGTACTCTCTAACCAACATATCCCATATTTCATCATTTCACATGACCCAGTCGATACTCCCTCAGCTTTTCCATGATGGGGACTACTTGCCTCATGGCTCATACCATTTCATTGCATAGTCTGTCAGCTCTCATCTTTGCTCAGGTGGATGTTGGGTTTCTCATTTTGACAGCGTGAAACAGAAGCTCTCTCTTCCTCATTGGCCAGCACTCCAACTTGTGTCATAGATGGCCTCATCATGATCTTATACATTTTGCTCTTTCATTTACTTGGTATATTCTTATTACAGAGAATACCCACCAACTCCCTCCATTTATGCCAAGCACTCTTCATGCAGCTCCCTAACATCCACAGCCCATCATGGCTCAACACTGAACTGAGGTTTTTTAAATTGTTTAAGAAAGTTTATACCATCAAGTTTTACTGGCTGCTTGTTGTCCCTCTCAATGAAACATTGCATATATTCCATCTTTTGTCAGCTGCTTCATAAGCCATTTTTTTCTAATGCCCTCCTTAGTTCTAGGTCCCTTTCCAGTTCATATTTACCTTCACAGCACAACATAATGTCATTAGCAAAATATATGTTCCACAGAGCCTTCCACCTGATCTACAGCATCAAGGTGTCCATAACAATCACAAATAGGAATGGGTTTAAAATTAACCCTTGATGTAGACCTACCCTCAATGAATGACTCACTGTAGCCGCAGCTGCTTCTCAGTGTTGTTGTGCTACCCATGAACAAGCAATGATAGTCTGAACATGTGCCTCCAGCAGATTGCGCAACCACCACCATAACAATTCTCTATGAACTCGGCCATAAGCCTTCTGTAAATCCACAAACACTAAATGCAATTCCTTGCGTTTCTCCCTGTTCTTCTCCTGCAATATTCAGGCTACAAACACTGCATTCATTATTGACCTTCTGGGCACAAATGCAAATTGGTTGCCACTTGATGCTCCAGCTCCTCCTTAAATCTTTCCTTAATAATTCTTTCCAGTCTTTTCACTGGGTGACTCGTTAACTTGATGGGTCGGTAATAGTACATTACAGTACATTTTTACACTTTCAGGTAAGGACCAACATGTTCTTCCTCTGCTCAGTGGGCATTTCTCCAGTATGGAGAATTTATCACCATCACCACCACTCCCTCATGACTTAATGCTTTAATACCTCAACTGATACAGCCTCCAGTCCCACTGCCTTTCCCCATTTCATCCTCTTTAGTAGGGTCTGAGTCTCCACCATGGTGATAGGTCTCAAGAGAACAATGTGCAAGCAACAATCTCAACGGTTTCTTCAGTCTCTTAATTGAGCAATTCCTCTTAAATTGCTCCATCTACTAAGGATTTCACGGTCTTTCACCAGTACTCTTGTTTTCATCTTTAATACACTTCACAGCTCCCAAACCTCTGTACTACTTTGCTGAATCTATACATTTCTTTTTCCCCTTCCTTTGTTGAAAAGCCTTCTTATAAGGCATTAAATGCCAGACCTTTAGCTTCAGCAACTGCTCTTTTCACAATTTTTCTCCAGTTTATTCCTCATAACTTTACACTATTCTTACTTTCTGCCATCACTTAAAAACCTTTCCTCCTCCTTTTTTACTGCTTCCGCAACCTTGCTGGACCACCATCATGTCTTCTTGGCATGAAAGTTCCCCTTTTTATTTGGCCACAGTCAGCTCATGCAACTTTTTTAGCATGTTTGGATATTTTCCCCCAAACCTCACTGGTACCATCATGGTCAGTTTGGTCATTGTCCAACCTCCATCTAACCTCATAGAATATCAGGGTTGGATGGGACCTCAGGAGGTCATCTAGTCCAACCCGCTGCTCATCCTTAAATCTCAGACAAATGTCCCTATCCGCAAGACTCCACCACTTTATCCTTTGTTCCACAGCTTGTCTTTTGTCTCACCCTAGACTTTTCACCTAGAATCTGTTCTCCTGGAATGACTTTACAGTCTCACTTTTTTAGATCTCTTCCTCTTGTGAAGAAGTCATCGATCTAGGATCCTTTGGCACTGCTCTTGTATGTAATTGTTTCTCCCACTTAAAGTAATATTGGCAACAACAGGTCATGGACTCTGGCTAACTAAGGTATCCTCATCAGCTTCATTTCTGGTTCATCCTCCGTGACAATTGTTGTAGCCCTCACTGTGTTCTCCCACATCTATTGAAATGTGTTCAATAATCACATGCTCGACTTGTGATAATTCACTTATCACTTTGTCCAACACTTTCTGGAATTTCTTCCTCAATCACACAACCAACCTTCAGTGCATATCAGCATATAACATTAAATATTTGTTCTCTGCTCAGTCCTACTGTAATTTTCATCAGCCAGTCACTCTTCTGTTGGGTGTCTACTACTTTATCCTGTAAGATTTCTGCTATAATTATTCCTATTCTACCCTTTCTTGCTACTGAGCCATAATATGTTACCTTCTAACTCTCCCCAATGTTCATGCATTTTGATCCCTTCCATTTAGTCTCTTGTATACAGGCAACATTCACTCTTCTTTTCAAAGACTCAGCTACTTCTCTTTATTTCCCAGTCATTGTTCCCACATTCAGAGAAACCAAACTTAGTTCTTAGGTTTGCTTCTTTACCTGCACGCATCAGAATACAGTAGCCTTTTCCCATTTTCCACAGCCATCTGGTAAAGCAGTCATGTCATTTCTGGGGGATACCCTAACATTGTACTTCCTGATGACAAAGTCCCAGAGGCTTGTGTGACTGACAACTTTTACGAACTGGCTGGCCAGGCCTGATATTCTTGGTTTAAAATTGGAGTCCTTTCTTCTAGGTGGACTACTTACCACAGCTAAGGAGTCCCATCTGCCCAGAGCAAAAATATACAGCCTCATAGCTAAACTCGCACTATTTGCCTTCCTATAGCAGAGCTATTCTTAACTGAGTGGTGGGAGAGGGAGGGGAGGTGACAGGTGGGTGTCTGGCACCTTATAACCAGATCACATGTATGCAAGAGTAATATTTTACCAACAAGGCAGTCCATTGATCAGATATCATCATCCTAAGTGGGGAGGTTTTACCTTTCGATCACAAATCTGCTATTGCAGCATTAGTTGAGTCTGTATTTTTGGTTTGTAAGTCTGCATTTCCTTTCCAATGTGCTTGTGGCAAGATATGTTTTTTGTCATTTTATGTAGTGTTTTAGAATAAAAAAATACTCCTCTTGGGTCTATCCATGGGTTTATATAATCAGCTTTAATATACTGATAGAGTGACTGTCTTGTGGTCTCCTCCTCCCATCCAAGCACATAACATACCTGCGGCAAGCACACCAAATCTTTACACGGAAAAACATGAAAACACAAGTGTGAGTACCAACCTCAGGGCAGACTTTCAAGAAGCACGACACAAATCCAAACTGGTTAGGAGTTCTATACTTAGATTTCACCTACCAAGTACCAAGTGTGAACACCTCAAGCACTATAACAGCCTTAAGATGGAGTCACAGACAGTTCCTTTGGGTGCTCCGGTCTATCTTGCCACCAAGGTAAGTCTGCCTTTGTGACAGATGGTCCCTTACACCAAAAATCACAGCAATATTCAAGTTACTCTGAGTCTCAAAGGATCCATCACTTATGCCAAGTCAATTGCACCTCAGATCCTACATCAAAGACAGTGCTTGTAGCCAATCCTATAATAAATTAACTAAAGTTTTATTAGCTAAGAAAAAGAAATGGGAGTTATTTACAAGGTTAAAGCAGGTAAATACACACACACACACAGACGAGTTACAGTTTTAGTTCCCAAAGGTAACAGAAGCTGCTGTAATATGCAAGCCCTATAAGTCTTCTAGGATAAACCTAGGCCAAGCACTGGGGAATCTTTTGCTTATGCTTAGTAATCCTTGATCCTCAGACTCCAAGCAGCATAAATATCTAGTTTCTTCTTAGCAGGAATTTTTTAGGGCTGTCAATTAAGTACAGTTAACAAAAAAATTAATCGTAATTAATCTCAGTTTTAATCGCACTGTTAAACAATAGAATACCAATTGAAATTTATTAAATATTTTGGATTTTTTCTACATTTTCATATATATATATATATACACACACACACACACACACACAGAGTATTCTGTGTTGTAATTGAAATCAAAGTGTATATTATTTTTATTATAAATATTTGCCCTGTAAAAATGATAAACAAAAAATCGTATTTTTCAATTCACCTCATACAAGTACTGTAGTGCAATCTCTTTGATGTGAAAGTGCAACTTACAAATGTAGATTTTTATTTTTACATAACTGTACTCAAAAACAAAACAATGTAAAACTTCAGAGGCTAAAAATCCGGTCAGTCCTACTTCTTGTTCAGCCAATCGCTAAGACAAACAATTGTGTTTACATTTACAGGAGATAATGATGCCCTCTTCTTATTTACAATGTCACCTGAAAGTAAGAACAGGTGTTCTCATGGCACTTTTGTAGCCAGCATTGCTAGGTATTTACGTGCCAGATATGCTAAACATTTCTATGCCCCTCCATGCTTCAGCCACCATTCCAGAGGACATGCTTCCATACCAATGATGCTCATTTAAAAAAAAAAATGTGTTAATTAAATTTGTGACTGAACTCCTTGGGGGAGAATTGTATGTCCCCTGCTCTGTGTTTTACCTGCATTCTGACATATATTTCGTGTTATAGTACTCTCGGATGATGACCCAGCTCATGTTGTTCATTTTAAGAACACTTCCGCTGAAGATTTGACAAAACGCAAAGAAGATACCAATGTGAGATACAGCACTTGACCCAAGGTTTAAGAATCTGAAGTGCCTTCCAAAATCTGAGAGGGACGAGGTGTGCAGCATGCTTTCAGAAGTCCTAAAAGAGCAAAACTCCAATGTGGAAACCACAGAACCCGAACCACCAAAAAAGAAAATCAACCTTCTGCTGGTGGCATCTGACTCAGATGATGAAAGTGAACCTGTGTCGGTCTGCACTGCTTTGGATTGTTATCGAGCAGAACCTGACATCAGCATGGATGCATGTCCCCTGGAATGGTGGTTGAACCATGAAGGGACACATGAATCTTTAGCTCATCTGGCACAAATATCTTGCGACGTCGGCTATAACAGTGCTATCATAATGCCCGTTCTCACTTTCAGGTGACATTGTAAACAAGAAGCAGACAGCATTATCTCCTGCAAATGTAAACAAACGTGTTTGTCTGAGTGATTGGATGAACAAGAAGTAGGACTTAGTGGACTTGAAGACTAAAATTTTACTTGGTTTTATTTTTGAATGCAGTTTTTTTGGTACATAATTCTACATTTGTAAACTCAACTTTCATGATAAAGAGATTGCACTACAGTACTTGTATTGGGCAAACTGAAAAATACTATTTCTTTTGTTTTTTTACAGTGCAAATACTCGTAATCAAAAATAATATTAAGTGAGCACTGTACACTTTGTATTGTGTATTTGTCATGACACAAAGTAAAACTATTTCCCCTTGTTTATTTTTTCCCCCCACTGTTCCTCACACATTCTTGTCAACTGCTGGAAACGGCCCATCTTGATTATCACTACAAAAGGTAGTGGTTGTTGTTTTTTCTCACCTTAACTGATCACTCTTGTTATAGTGTGTATAACACCCATTGTTTCATGTTTTGTGTGTGTGTGTATATATATCTATCTATCTTCCTACTGTATTTTCCACTGCACGCATCCAATGAAGTGGGTTTTAGCCCACGAAAGCTTATGCTCAAATAAATTCATTAGTCTCTAAGGTGCCACAAGTACTCCTGTTCTTTTTGCGGATACAGACTAACACGACTGCTACTCTGAAACCTTTGTATTGTGTGTTGCAATTGAAACCAATATATTTGAAAATGTAGAAAACATCAAAAATATTTAAATAAATGGTATTCTATTATTGTTTAACAGTGCGATTAATCGTGATTGATTTTTTTTAATCGCTTGACAGCCCTAGAATTTTTATTCCCTTCCCTCAGAATTCAAACTGATGGGATGAGTCTGCATGCACATCTCCACTTCATGGGTGCGGGGAGGTGGTGGGGAAGAGGGGGAAGTCTTTGTTCCTTGATGTTTCACAATGGCACATTTGGTTTCAGTGGGCCTTCTTGGTGGGCAGGACCTAACACCTTTTGTAGGAAGCCAGCATTTTACATTAATTAATGCTCCTTTCCTGTTTGATGGCTTACACAACTGCAGAGGTTTACAATGCAAACACTCAATATAACCTTGGGATACAGATCTTATAAGTGAGATTACTACATGCAGTATCCTACAAGCATTTCATAAAGTCAACCAAACAGTCTTATAAACTTAACATCTATTTTAACAATACTAACACACAGGTGAGCCAGACTGGTTTCCAGCTATGCATTGGTCAAAGTTCAGTGAGACCTAGGGACTTTGGCATAAGCTAGCACCTGGTCTGCCGGCATCAGGAGGGGGATACTGACGACAGTTGTACTGGCTTCCTCAATTTCATCTCCTCTCCCAACTGTTCAGTTTCTTTTTCCCTGCATTTCTCTGCCCTTGTTTCTCTGCCTTCTTCCCCCCACACATACTTCCCTTCAATCCTTTGCTGCCAACTCACCTAGCCACTTTCTCCCCAGACACACTATCTAGATCTCTATCTTAGATCACACTATCTCTTTCTTTCAGGTACATTCCCCTCATGGTGGTGGGTAATGTTTCTTCTCTACAACAGGTGCCCACAGTACAAACAGGTCTGATGGCTTCTTGTTCCCAGTTACTTTTTACAGGCTCTAAAGCTTAGCTATGAAGAACATGGACACAGAATCACATGGCAACAAGGAGAGCCAACTCCATCAGACCAATCAGTTTTTCAGGTAACAACATATTCCATCCCCAGACAGCAGTCCACAATTTGAAACTGCTGCCCTATACACATATCCAGTTTTAAAATAGTAAGTAAATGCCACTTCCCCATGAAACTCCTACGGAAACTACTGTTACTGGCAGCGTCATGAATTATCAAGGACTGACTTTGGTGAACATCTGTTGAATCATCCACCAAAACATGATTTCTCTTCTTTAACTCTAAAATGATGAGTTTAAAATTACACATCACAGATGTTGGTCCATAAACCTGCTGAACAATCCTGTTTAAAAATGTTTAGGCACAGTTTGCTAAGTGATGATTACTCAAATGGCAGGTGTCTGCATCACAGAAGACATAGCACATAAATGCTTTTGTAGAGGAAGGCTATGTCTACACTAGACACCTTACAGCGGCATGGCTGTACGGGTACAGCTGTGCCGCTATAAAATCTCTCCAGTAGCTCCTCTATGCTGACAGGAGAGACCTCTTCCATTGACAATCAAACCACCCTTAACAAGTGGCGATAGTTAAATCAGCGGGAGAAGCTCTCCTGCCGACATAGCACTGTGCACACTACCACTTATGCCTCTCAGGGGGGTGCTTTTTTCACACCCCTGAGTGACATAAGTTTCGCCGGCATAAGTGGTAGTATAGACATGGCCTAATTCTCCTTGTTTCCCAGCTGTATTTGGTAGACTTTTAGCACATAACTGTTAGCTGCTTTCTGCTGCCACTATTTCAAGAGGCAGCATTTTGATTTAAATTAGCAATACATAATGCCAAGGAACATTTCACAATTTCAGCAGTTGGCATTAGGGAAGTTGCTCACTTATAAGCTATACTAGAACTATAAGCATTTCTGAACATTTATCAACATAACATTCAGGCACCAGCCAATTATCACTCCACTTTCTGATGCAGAAGCACCAACTACATAAAAGGAATGTAGATTAAAACGTAAGGGGGGGAAAGCAAGGCAATTCTGAGTTAATCTCTGATTCAGCATATTTGACTCCTTAACTCACTCTTGTACACCCAAATACTGCAGTAGGTTGGAGAAGTGCAATATGAAATGAGTATGCACAACTGTACTATTGTAGGTTTTAAGCAAACTAATTTAACAAATGATTTTACAAAAATAATTTGAATGGAACAATGTCCTCATTTTTGAGACACATGACAACACGGCTTAGCTAGTAGTCTCTGGGCTATAAAATCATGGTCTGAAGTTTACCTTATTAGGACTTACCAAATGCTGAGAAATGAGTGCTAAGATCAGTGCTAACTGGCAATGCCATTCTACCAAAAATCACCATGTTGTGTCACAGTTGTTTGCCAAAGTCAGGATCAAGACCTACTCTAAAAACACAACACAGAACCCACATTTTTCCTCTGCATCCTAGCAATAAAACTGTGTAAGAAGACAAAGAACCCTGATGATACCAGAGAACCATTCACTAACTTGGTGGGTTTTGGGGAGCGGAGGAGATCTTAGAAGTTGCTTCACATCAGATATTAAACAGAGGCCCTTTTCTCGCATCTCTAATGACTAAAGTGAAAAAGGTGCATGATAGAGTTCAGGATAATCACAGGATCCTAGCCTATATGAATGAAGGCAGACAATGTTCTAGTGAATGGGAAGGGAAATCCTCAATTCTCATTCCAGCTCCTCTCCTGACCACTTGCATGACCTTGGGCAAATCATTTAACCTCACAGGCCTTATACGTAAAAAGATATGGTACTTGAAGATGAGCGTTTTACAGCATTTTACATTTTCAAAATACTGTGCAGTATTATGTTGCAATGCTGGTAAACCAGGTGCCAGCTCTTGCCAAGGCTTTAGGCCTCAGCTGAGCACTGACAAATTCATTGATAGAAACCAGTCTCTTACACCTGTGTGTTAGTCTGGTTAAGATTGTTATAAGTCCAATAACTATCTGTTTAGTATTTAGACTTTAATGCAGGCAGAAATTTAGAAGCATTTCATAATCTCACTTATAATTTCTTTATCACATGCTATCAGGCAATATTTAATATTTTGCTTTATAACTAAAAAATGTTTGCCCTGAAACTGTCAGCGTTTCAGAAGGAATCATCTCTTGCCCATCAAAAAGTGCTATGAAAATTAAATGGGCTATTGTGGGACATCAAAATACAAAGACATTGCTCACTGCCCCTCCACATGCTGCGTCCCATCAGCTTGAATTCTGGAAGAAGGAAATAAAGATAATGAACAAGAAAAGTTTTTATCTCTGGGCTGTTTGGACTCTCACAGAGCTGGAGCTACAAAACAGAAGTCAAGATCCCCAGGTTAGACCTAGAAGACATTCAGTGCTGACAGACTGCTACAACTGTGTCACCCTTTGGAACCCCAGTCTGCAACTCATGTGTGTATATAAATTTGCCTGCTTTAACCTGTAAATAACTCTCTCATTCCTTTTTCCTAGTTAATAGATCCTTAGTTTACTATAGGATTGGCTACAAGCACTGTCTGTGATGTGAGATCTGAAGTACAAACTGACTTAGGAGATAGGTGGTCTCTTGGGACTGGAAGCAACCTGAATCTTTTGTGATCTTTCGCGGATAGCAATCACCTGTCACTAAGTCCAGCAGAAGCAGAAGCTCCTAAATGCCTTATTGTCCAATAACTGAGTACTGGAAGCCACCTAATATGAAACAGACATGATACATAATGCCACATGTTTTAGACTGTACTATTTAAATGGGTATTAGTGCCATAAATGTCAAGACAACCTGGACATGATTTGCTGTCCATATTACTAACATTTCTGATTGAAATTTCAATCATTTAGATTCAATTAAAAGCCACTTCAGCTTTCACAGTTGCCATAACTGACCTGGTTGTCAAACTCCCCTTGGGACAGGGTACGGGGCAACAGCAGCTAAGCCAGCACTCTCATCACAGCTACTCCAATTACTTGCCCCAGAGCACACCTGACTATGGGAACTGCACCCAACTGATAGATGGGGATGGGCTGGAGGGAATTAAAGGCTAATTAACTCATTAGCCCAGATCACACAAACGGTACAGGAACAAAGTGCAAACAGAGTGAGAGTAAATGGGAAAGACAGAGAAGCAGGGTTGTAGAGTCAGAACCACAAGAGTTCTCTCCTCTCCATGGCTCAGGAGCGGAGGGCTCCATGGTTCTATTCATATGATGCTGCATAGTCTGTAAAGAAAGAGGGAAAGAACACTCTAAATAAAATGAAGGTGTTTTACCAGAAGGTGGACTCTGCGCTCTTTGTGGACTACAAAGTAGGCAGGAGAGGAGTCGGCCCTGCCACACACACCTATTGAAAAGTCTATTTCAGCCTATTTTCTAATCCTAAAACTAGTACAGCTCAATTGTGTGTATCAAGGTGAAGTGCCACTGCTCTTTTCCATCTGTCCTTGAAATAGAGTTTAGTCATTTCCAGCTGAAGTGGACTTTCTGCTGCTTATAAGCCACTAGTTGTAAATGAACTAAACTAACATACTGTAAGTCAGACATAGGCAAATCAAAGAGATTAAAAACCAACAAGCTAATGAAAATACGTTGTCACCTAAATGAAAATACGTTGTCACCTAAATCATGAGGATGCAAAATTGCATTTGAGACAAACTTTCCGCTTCAACAATATCTGCATTCTCAAAAGGAAAATATTTGGATCATTGTATATGCAAGTCAGAACTCAACAGAAGGTAAATTCTCCTTTAAATATGGTAAATAAGATGGCTTCTTACTTACAGTCCCAATCTACTGATTATATACAAAGGACACACAAGAGGAGCTGCAAACCTCTAACATCCCATCATTCATGAAGATTGGCTTGTCATTTCAACTTTTAGGATTTTGCTTAGAAGCAAGATCTTGCATATCAGAATTACATACAAGACTAGAGTGACCAGACAGCAAATGTGAAAAATCGGGATGGGTGTGGGAGGGGAATAGGAGCCTATATAAGAAAAAGACACGAAAATCGGGACATCTGGTCACCCTATACAAGACAATACACTGCACCTTTACTAATAAGAAGGCTCAAACTACAGAGATCCAATATCTATCATAAACAGGCAGATTTCAAAATGAAGACACCAAATGTCACTGTTAATCCTAAATAAGTATTCACAATAAAATTTTAGAAAGATTATTTGTTTAGGACAACCATTTTATGCATTACACACAGCTTAGTAAGAGATGGAGAGAAGGCGTATTTGAATGGTAAAAAAAAAATCAAAACAAATCATCAGTAACTCAGGCATGTTGCTCTTCCCTCCTCTGCACAACTTCCCATTTACCTGAGTACCATAGGAAGCATTACACAGTGAACAAGAGGAGCTAGTCATTTATCCATATCAACTTGTAAAACAACCAACACTGTACTATGTGCAGAAGTCCTTAAATAATGCACTGGAACAGGAGACAGAGAAAACATTGGGAATGCATTCGAAAGATGATGCAAGAGATACTGAAGCACCTTTACTTAGCAGAGTGCAAAAGGGCCTATTGCCATTAAAAGCATTTTTTATCCCCCACTTCCACCCCCAAACTGGTTTCAAAATCTTTGCAGGATTCTTACTAGGTTAGAGTATGACAAGAACACTCTATTTTAAAATAATACTGGCAAGAAGATGGACAGCCCCAATAAGCCCAATATGGAACAGTGCCCCAAAAAGCAATATAAAACGTAACATTGAAGCATGTCTCTAGATAGATCATTGTTTACTAAGTGCTTTCAAGTATGGAAGCATTCTCTGACAATGTTTTTTGAAATGACATCCAATTGCATTAAATTGGATGTCACAATCTTTCCTGTAAGCAAATGTTGCTTGAACGGACATTATTGGAGCTGCATACAAAGAGTTTAATTTTTTATACACTTGTTTTCATTTAATTTTCAGAATACACATGCAGTTTGCTGTCGAGGTTGAAGAAGCTTGTGACTTTTGTTGACAGGTCTTGTTTCCACTTGCTTTAAATAAAATTATTTTCCCATTATGTAGCAAGTTTTTGGAGCACTTTGTTTTGCTTGTATCCAACCCTATACCAGCTTATTTCACTTTTACAGCAACCAGTGGTTTGTATGTAGCACACGGTGCTTTCATACCACAACTTGAAATAACCAGGAACCCTCTATTTTTAACCTAGATGGAAAAGAGCTGAGGCAGCAACGATAATAATTTATGGTATACGTCAAGGTGTTAATCTTCAATTAAGGTGTACATGAAAATAAATATTTCTGTGCTCAATTTGCTACAAGGTTAACATTGCAAAGCGTCTTTAAGGAAGCAAAGCATGCTCACTTTAAAGATACTGGGCAGTGCTAAAACAGCTTTGCTCTACTGTGCATGAACATCTGGGCTGCACCCTATCTACAGAAAGGAGCAAGAGAAGGCTTCACAGGTGTGGAACCACAATCCTGCTGCTATCCAAGCACACCCATATGGTGGACATTTTCTGCCCTTTCATCCAAGGAACAGCTCCTGGAGGAGCCACTTGCCTCTGACTGGTAATGATAGCCAAAGCACTGAAGAGGTTTCTAGAAACAACCAACAAAGGATGCTTGAGTTGGTAAGAAAAAATATCTGAATGCAATGATTGATCAAAATCTGACTGAAAGTAGAAGAGCAGAAGGAAACCCCTTTGGGTCCAGACAGTAATAGAAGTAATCATATTTAGTCAAAGTTGTTAAAAATGCTTCTAATCCATCTGCACTGTAGCATGCTTCCTTTTTGCCTATGTGCAGAGAAGAAAGTATTAGAGAACTGTGTTTCAAGTTTGGTACCTATTAAGGCTAAAACATGGCTCCTTAATACATTTTCTATTGCAAATCAATGTTGAAACAAGCAGTTACCTGGTGTTTTTTGGAGTCGATTGCCAACAAGATTAGTTATAAGAAGGTTTATCCCTATCTGTCATTTTCCGTGCTTTTGTAAATTTAAGCCTGCAGATGTTCGAGTCACAATAGATTCATAGATACTAAGGTCAGAAGGGACCATTATGATCATCCAGTCTGACCTCCTGCACAACGCAGGCCACAGAATCTCACCCACCCACTCCTGCAAAAAACCTCTCACCTATGTCTGAGCTGTTGAAGACCTCAAATCGTGGTTTAAAGACAGGCCCTCTTCCAATCTGCCCTGGAGGAAAATTCCTTCCCGACCCCAAATATGGTGATCAGCTAAACCCTGAGCATATGGGCAAGATTCACCAGCTACAGAAAATTCTTTCCTGGGTAATTCAGATTCCACCCCATCTAACATCCCAATATTCCAGTGTAGAGTGTTTATTGTATCTGCAGGGTGTGGGGAAATTCTAGTGTATGCCTGCCCTTGAATTACAAACCAAGCTAATTAGTTGAGACAGGATCACATTGTCTGAAACAGTTTTCCATAATGTCCTCCTAGAGGATCAACAATTTATGATCCCATATCCTAAAATGCAAAATCCATACCACAGGACAAGCCAGAAAATGTATCACATTTATGACTAGACGACCCTATCACTGAACGATAAGCAAAAAAAGAAAAGAAAACTACTTCAGGCTCTATCCTTGTTCTCAACTACACGGTCCTGCAGTGCTTTTAAAAAACAATAACTCCTGCATTTGCAAGCACAACAGCTGATCTCACAAAATCAAAATATAAAAAAGTATCTAGATTTTTTAAAGTTTTTAAAAATATGAATATTGCTAAATATTGTTCCACACATTTTAAACAAATAACTTCTATTATGTTATAGCCAACAATTAGATAATACTGATTATATATTTGATAGTCACTAATTCTAACCTAATTCTAAGAAATATTACTCTCCTAAATAAAAAACAAAGAATACAACATACGTTTAAAATCCTGATGTATTCAAGTAAAATTCACAAATAAAAACAAATCATAACCATGACTCTCTCAAAAAAAATGAGCTCAGAAACTTATTGAACTTTAATATCTACTAAAGTCCTGCCACCTTATCCAAGGTCTCATTTTTTACATGGCAGTACAGAGAAACCTTAGTCTTTGTTTTTATTTGCTACAAAAATAGGAAGGCAGAGTGTGTATAAGAGAGACAATGAGAATACAGGGAAAGAGTGAAATAGCTACTGATGCTGTGCTATTAATGGAACTAATATATTTGAGCTATCCTGCTTCAGGATGTGTCCTAACTTTCAATATCAGATTACATAACAGATATTCAATGACAAAGAAAATAAGTCCAAGGAAAGTCACTTACCTCTCCTACTCCACCTTTAGTTTAAGTGGGACACAAAATTTCAAAGCAATCCCATTCCCACTGTTTCAAAGCCAGCTTTATAACCTACTAATAATGCCCTAAACTGGAGACCCAAGGCCAAAACTAATTCCTAGTCTATGTCTAGAACACCCACTAAAATACACGTAATTTACTTTGTAAGCTATTAGCATCAATGTGCTAAGAAAATTAGCAATCAAATCTCTACTGCAAATCACTTCTGAAAGATAGCAATGGCAGGGACTTAAAGGAAAAGCACCCAGAGATAGAGATAAATTACAGAACTTTGGAGGCATCAGCAGCATATTAGGGATTTGTTGTTTTGTTAAAATAATTTTCCTATTGCTATGTGGTCTCTATTAATCTTATGCATATAACATGAACATCAATTTAACTGTTTAGAATTTGCTGTTTTGAGTACACTATAGCTTGAGATAGAATCACTTATGCCTAAAGCTACGAGTTGGTCAGGTCACAGATTCTGTGATTTTAGGTGATGTCCGTGACTTCAGCCCTGGGCGGCGGGGCTCCCATGATTTGCCTGCATCCTGTCTGTCACTTTTACTAAAAAGCCACGTGACAAAATCTTAGCCTTACTTATGCCTCAGTTACCTTTTTAGCACCAAAAATTTCAACTACATCCAAGTCCTACACAAACTCCATCTAAAAAAAGAAAGATGGGGTGCTTAGCAGCACTTGTAGGCCAATTTTTATGCTATTTGATATTTAGCATTTAACTGTTACAAAGTGTGTACCAGTTTTCATTCTATTCTTCCCATGAAAACCCAAGCATGCCTCTGTGCCCCCTTGGGGCAAGAGCAATTGGGACAAATGCCCAGTTTTGCCAATGAAACTCTAGCGTAGCAATTTGAGAGCCCAGAAAATGAGGAACACACTATTGACCACCTAGGAAAGGTTTCATTTAAATGAATTGCCCAGCATAGGAACTCCATGGCACAGGCAGGGATAAAATCCAACTCTCCAATGCAGCACTTAACTGCCTTAATCATGACACCACCCTTCCTCTTCCTTAAATCCCCTGCCCCATTTACTAAACACCTTCCAATTACTGCAACAAACCAGGTGGGGTTCCTAGAGACAACAGTCTGATTCATCCCCAGTGCAGGTATGTCCTCTGCACTGAATGAGGCAGGTGCCTTGTGAAGAAAACCATAGGTAAAAAAAAACTAATAAAAAAATTACTGAATGTCAGTCAGGAGACACTACTTTGCTGTCTTCAGATAATTAACCAAAACAAAGTTTACCGTGTCGATGAAGAAAGACTCAGACCAACAATATCTCACCTCTCTACTGTAACAGGAAGGTATAAGAAGAGATAATTTAACAGCATGACTTTGCTGGAAGAAGAATTCATGTGAGATTGGTGCTCCATTTCCTGTGTAATGCTGACAATTTGTCAATCTAAAATTCCCATCATGCAATATGAGAAATTTTATAGTCCTTGTTTCAACAGTACTTATAACTCAAATGTAATTTATCAAAATGGTAGATATTTTCATTCTTTAGTTTAATGCTATACAAATTAGGATATTGTTTAAATCTGTTCATAATCTTAAAAATAATTATATACATGCTTCCAAAATCCCTAGAGAGTTCTGCTATTTTTAAGGTAAGGAACTTCACATAACACTTAACCAGAAAGCAAACAAGGCAAAAATTCTGACAAATTACTGTAATCATCACTCAATGTATAATTTTAATATCTATTAAATGGACACACAAAAAGCAAACCAAAGATGCATTGTATTTGAATCCTTCCATACAATTTCTACAGTACACATTTCTAGATTAAAGAACAAAATAAATCTTCAGTAAGAGATTCTTTCTTCTACTGAAAAATATAAGAAACCATTAAATTAAAATGTTAAGCCCTAGACTGAATTTTCCATGATAATCCACTTTAAACAGCATACTACTATATACGCCATTCAACATTAAAGTGCACAGTGAGACACAAGTGCTTTGTGCCTCTACTTTAATAGACACACACTGGGAAATATTTCAACAGATAACAATTTTAATCAAACAGTTAAAATCTTAAAGTTAAAAAATTTTATGCTTTAATTTTTAAGCTTACAATGGTTCATAAGCACAGCTTCAGATTACAAACTTGTGTGCACCCTGTGCTCTTGCTGAACAGCTAGAAACGGCATATCAAGCCACACAAGGTCATCCTTCAAGATACATCATTCATCTTGAAGTCTTCATTGATCAAAATTCTACCTTGATGTTTCAAGATAACTAGACTTTCTACCTGCCTGGACTTGAGAAAACAGAAGGTAGCTTCCTTGTAGCTGCCTACTGGACACTTTGATCTCATCAAACAGACGTTTATCAGAGGGACAGGAAAACTGTTTCACCACACAATCGGGGCTTATTCCTTCACCCACTTATTTCCCTGGTCCTTCTCGCATGAACAGAGAGCAACAATACCCGAAGTCCAAAGGTGCAAACAATTCAATGTTGATTGAGGTGAACTTCCAGCAAGCATGATTCCAGTTTCCTTCCTTAGTGTCCTCCTTCCCAGCTCTGACACCACAGAGCCTTATACCTGTGTCCCTGTTCCCATTCCTGCCCTTAGCCAAACATGATTCCAATTTCCCCACCCCATTCCCTGTTCCCATTTCCTCCACACACACACAAACACACACTTCCTGACTGACTGCAGACTATATAGTAAAACTTGAGTTCTGCTTAGCTATACCTTAACCAATCATTTTACTGAAATTTAACTAACCAATCCTAACATATTGTAACGTGATTATGTAACCAATTATATCCCACCACCTTAATTAGTTTACACCCAGCAAAATTAATTATATAGCAGACAGGAACAATCACAGAACCAGAGATTATACAGACAAACAATGGGGAAATGGGGACTACAGTGATAGAACAAACACAGAAATGAGGATTTCATATCCCAGCTATTGATAAGTGAGTTCTTGCCAGACAGGATGCTATCAAACTAAGTTTCCTTTTACATCGTGTAGGCACTTCCCTTTCTCTGGAGGCGATAGGCATTATCAGGACAGGACTGCATTCCTAACAGCCCAATAGCACCTTATTTCAATGTGACTAGTTTGGAATGTGAGGATGTGACCGGTGGCTTTAGCCAAAGATCTTAGCCTAAGCACAGGGCCTCAGACTGTCACAGTAAGAGAAGGATCTTACACCGGCAGACAGTGATTTTGATTCTTTTATATCTCTATAACTAGCTAAGTGATAAGAATACATCTAAATTCTTAGAGTATAGGCCTTTACAGACAGGCCTGAATATCTATATCCTAACAGCTGGGAGTTTCAAGCATGAGTCTTTTCACTGGTGGTCTCTGACCAGGAGTATAACGTAGGTACATTTTCCTTTAAGCTCAGTAACCTTCCAGATACAATGAAGTGGTGCGGTTGGTTTGGATTTTGGTTTTGTTTGTTTGTTCGTTCATTGTTTCGGGGCAGAGGGGTTGCCACAGAAACTTTTAACTCCAGAATGTTCAATTCAGATGAATTGAAACCAAACTACCAACCTACTAGAGGATACTCTGTTTCAAAGAACATTTATATTTGTTTAAGTAGTTTCTTTACACAGAACGATTCTCAGGGTACATATATTCGAGGATGCCCACTGGCCTTGGTGCCTCATCCAACTATGTCACAATACCCAATGTGTTATACAGAAAGGAAATATTTGCTTAAAAATGCAAACGCCACACAGAGCAATACACCGGTGATAAGCACATGCACAAGCAAAATTTGAGTACTTGTGCTTGCAATTATGTTCACAAACAGCTTCCTATCTCAGATTATAGTAGGACTGGCCTTCAGTATTTCATCTTCTCCAGGTCTAGAAATATTTCCTTAACACACCTACTCATTTGAGCAAAATACACTCTGGGCTAGCAATGAAGAAAAAAATGCCCTTGCTCCTATTTGTATGCAGAAACCAAAATACTTCACAAATGTTACACACAGATTATTTAGCTAGCATTCTGCACTTGTAACAATATTGTATATAAAATTTTCAGGTTAGCAACATTCACCACACAGAATCAGTTTATTTAGACTGATGTCATAGTTTATTATGGCAGTCATGCCAATAGTGACCACCAGAGGTAAAGATGCAAACACTTTCTGTTATAATATCTTGTTTTATTATCCTCACAGGTTTCTGAAATATTCAACTTTGGGATGCTAAGGTTCTATACTTGGTCCATATAGATGGTAGATTTTGAACATTCTGAGCATCAGTTGATTCTAACAATGAAAGGAAAAGAGTGGCATAAAAATAATCTTTCCCCACCGTGACGTTGCACTCCATATGATTTTATGAAAATATGCTAATGAGTGTGAATATAATGTAACTGGAATATGCTTCATGGCAAAGGTCTCTTGTAAGGTATCATTACAAAGCGGGTAATCTACTGAGTGTAATCATCCTATTTGTATAACTGTATCATTCTTGTTTCTGAAACTAGAAATATGAAATATAACTCTGAGGTCATATTGTAATTATGCAAAGTGTGGGCCATTAATGGTGGTTTGGAATCTTGATGGCTCCCATCAACTAGGACAATTGACTGTAGATGGCTCTGTTTACTTTTAAGTCTTCCTGTATACCTGTGTGCTGGCAAGTGGATAATGAAGGCTGGAATCCATCTTTAACCAGGTGCTTTTCCATTTAGGAGGGACAGGAACCCAGAGAGGGACAAAGGATTCCCGTCTTGTGCAAAAGATATATAAGGGGATGGAACAGAACAAAGGGGCTGCAGTCATGAGAAATCCCTTAGCTACCAACTGAGCTGGAACAAGGACTGTATCAGGGGAAAGGATTGTGCCCAGACTACGAAGGCATCCAGTCTGTGACAGAAGCTTACTGAAACATCTCTGAGGATGAGATATTATCTGTATTCCGTTTTCTTACCATATTAGGCTTAGACTTGCGTGTTTTATTTTATTTTGCTTGGTAATTCACTTTGTTCTGTCTATTACTTGGAACCACTTAAATCCTACTTTTTGTATTTAATAAAATCACTTTTTATTTATTAATTAACCCAGAGTATGTATTAATACTTTGGGGGGGGGGGACAGCTGTGCATACCTCTCTATCAGTGTTATAGAGGGCGAACAATTTATGAATTTACCCTGTATAAAGCTTATAAAACAGATTTGGGGTTTGGAGCCCATTGGGAGCTGGGTATCGGAGTGTTGGAGACAGGAGCACTTCTTAAGCTCTTTTCAGTTAAGCCTGCAGCTCGTGGGGGACGTGGTTCAGACTTGGATCTGTGTTTGCAGCAGGCAAGCGTGTCTGGCTCAAACCAGGCAAGGGACTGAAGTCCCAAGCTGGCAGGGAAAACAGGCTCAGAGGTAGTCTAGGCACATCAGGTGGCAGTCCCAAAGGGGGTTTCTGTGATCCAACCCATCACACCCGCTATTTAAACAATGTTAGTCACACTATTTGAATAGAGCTGGCTCAAAAAAAAGTCTGAGGTGTGAAAGCTGACATGAATAAAGTCCTGCTTGAGGAAGAGGGTAACTTAACTTTGTTTTTCAAAGTGTCATTGTGATTTAACATATCTAAGTCTGCTTGAAAATTGTTGACAGTGCTCTCTGACAGAGGCAGGATATCGAGTCAGAGAGACCAGCAATCTGATCCAATGTGGCACTTAGCTTGACATAATAAAAGGAAACAAATCTCATTTACAGAGGACTTTTTGTTGGAGTTCAAGTATAAACATGCTACTGTGAATCTCTAGTCAGCAACAAGCTAAGAAGGCCATTTAAAACAATACCAACAAACAGTCTTAAAATATTTAAAAACATCTTTGTAGTCGCTGTGTAATTTACACCAAAAAAACTGCATAAATAAAAAAATTATATATCTATAAAAGGTTACCAAAGAAAGCATTGAGGCAAAGCTCACTTCGGAATTTCAGCGACCTCTCATGCAAATACTGTATTCCTTTCGAACAGTTATATAAGAGGTGAGGGGAGCAAAGACAGTAAGGAGCAAGGAAAGGCTGTCAGGATGTATCCAGTTAAACTCAGACAGCTAAAAGCTGGGACTGGACAACATTTTCTGCCCCTTTTTCCCCCATCTCACCTTCCAGTTACCTATATGCAAAACTCACAGGCCAATGAACATAAGATTTTATAGAAGTTCTCGTCATAGAAGGCAACATTTTAAACTAAACTAAATGTGTTAAAAACTGCTGTTCAGCAAATACAAAACTCAGAATTTGATAACAGAAATGCTTGAGGAGCAAGCCATAAGACAGACATATTCCCAGGTTTCATGCATGAGTGCCTATAACTGTCGTGGGTGTGAAAGACTTTAAAACCATTAATTTTTTTCGCAAGTAGATAAAACCAAGATATCAACCCTGCCTCAAAGAAAATAACCTCCGCCTTGCTTGAGCTTACATAAACTGACTCATGAATCCTTAATGCAAGGACAGTATCAAAATGTTACTTGTGGAGGTTCAAAATGGCTCTCTTCTAATCACTAATACTTCTCAGAACATTTCTCTAGCTAGCATTCTTAAAAATGGAAGCACCTCTTTTTGCCATTTGTCAAATATAACATCCAAAACCACCTCCTACTAAAATACAAATATTAATATAGTCTTCTGATTAAGCATGCAAAATTATCCTGGAAAGAGATTGGAAGCCTGGCACAATTCCTGGTTAACATGAGCAGATCTCTCACACCAACTACAGATAAATGTTTGTGTTTTTTAAATGGCAATTCCTTTCCAGGGGTACTGGAATAATTTTTATAGTGGGGGTGCTGAGAGCCATTGAATCAAGCAGTAAACCCTGTAGATAATGGAAACTACTTACAGCCAGGGAGTGCAGTAGTACTCCCACCACCCCTAGTTCCAGCATCTACGTTCCCTTCTGCCTGAAGCTGAAATTTTAATAATTGTTTCTGATTTTTTACATGTCAATATGCTTTCTCCTCATATTGCATTTACACTAGAATTCAAAACATTTTGGTAGACACCACATAAGCAGAAAACTAAATAAAGTAGGCAGGAAAATCCTACTGATGGAGGGGATTGCCCAGGGACAGGCAGTGGGGCCCGGGAGCAGCACGCTGACAAGAAGCTGAATAGCATATAGTCTTCCCCCATCCTCATTCCATTATTCCCCATCAACATCTCCCAGGTATATAAATATCTCCAACTACTTTTTCCTAACAACCCTGAAGGAGGTTGGGGTGGGGAGGGAACATTACACTCAAGCCTACAAGCTGGATAACTCCAGTCCCCACTCTGCCTGAAACTTTTAGTGGGGAAAAAATACACTACTCTGCCCGATACACAGATATCCGAGCCACGGGCAGCCAGTGAACCGGCCGTTGTGGAAGGTTAGCCCCCGACCCCTCCCCTTCTACCTAAGGCCCCATCCCTCGCCCTCCCCGTATGTCGCCCTCCCCCACCTAAGCCCAGAGCACCCCTCCCCCATGGCCACCCCACCCTAGTCCTAGACCCGAGTCCTGGGTCACCCCGGGCAGCCAGGCAGCAAAAAGATTCCCATAAAAGTTAGATGCTGGAATACAAACCTGGTACTGCACAACTGCCCAGGATTTCAAAGCAGTGTGACATATCACTTATTAAATAGCCTGTTTCCAAGTAATACTCTTACAAAAAAAAGTGAAACAATTTTCAGCATCTTTTTTTAAAAAGATAATTCACAGGCTGACTGGAGAGCATAAAATTAAAACAATTGCTTTCCACTTTGTGTGACAATAAAGATTCAATGAAAGATAGACAGACACTTAAAAATAACTAATTTTGCTTAATAGAAGGATCTCTTTATAAATATATCTAAGTAAAAAACACTACCCCACCAAGTCGCCGTGAAACATACTGGTCATTTAAATTTAGCTTTTTGTAGTAACGAAACTAATGGATCACTATGTGAAAAGATACATTATCAAGTGTAACATTTTCCATAAATATCATGACTATACTTAATAGAATACTGCATTTGAAAAATGCTACATTTGTCAGAATATGAAGCAAAGAGGGATACTGAGGTGTCAATCCATATACACTTGCCACAGAAATGAAAGTTCTAGATGAACACTTTTAATAAACCTTTATAACTGTTTTACAAGAAGCGTTCTCTTAGTTACTGGCTTAGCTCCCAATAGCAAAGGTCTCATTAAAAGTAAAATTCATGGTGTGAAGGATACATTATTGTAAAGAACGTTTGTAATGATTTGTATTATGAAGTGGTGCATAATGAATTACAATGAGGTTCCCAGCTCCATAAACTGTAAAACCTCATCAATTTAGTTAAAGTTATGACGGTCTCTGCTGCTACTTTTAGGACAGTACAAGAAAATTGATAAGTGTAAAGACTTAAAACTTAAATTTCTCAGATATCTACGTTATGAATAATATAACACAGGCCATCCATGAGGTAGGATGCTGTTCGTTCACATCTATCTATATCTATAAGAACTAAAATAAATCATGCAATTTCAATTAAGGCCAATTCTGTCCTCTGATACAGGTTGGCAACTCATTTGATATCAAATTAGCATTGTGTAGGGGCAGAATTTTGTTCTTACTCTATTCTCTTATGCAGGTTGCATTAACTGAAAATGAGACTCATGAAGTTCATACCAAAACGCACTTACCAATACTGCAAGATCTTTAGCTTCCAAGCCAAAAACGTTCTGCCGTTTCACTGTCAGCAAATCAAGATCTCTAAAGTCGTCATCATTATCCTCAAAGAAATTAATGGATTCTGCTTTTGGAACCTTGTTTATTGAAGAAACTTCTTCTTTTTCAGATAATTCCCCTGACTCATCGCCCTCTTTGTCAATGACTTTGCTGGGGAGTTCTTTTTCCTCTGGTGGTTCTTTTTTTCCCTCTCCTTTCATTCTTTGAACAGTAGATATCTTTTCTTTAAAATGAGTTGGGCTTTCCTCCACCTCTTCATCGCTTACTAAGGAGCATGCATCTTCACACTGCCCTGTCCCTTTTGGGTGGCTTTTTCCTTCCAGTGACTCATTCACAGATAATTGTTTCTGGGCTTTCTGAAGAAATCTAACCCGAGGTGCCACTGCAAGGCCAAGGGAGCTAAAGCATGGAATTAAAAATAACAAAAAATTAATCTGAAACTGAAAACCATTCTACAAAGTTAGAAGTGATCAACAGAGTTCTGCGCTTAATTTCGATAATGTTTTATGTTTAATGTATTTTGACTGGAGTATGTACAAACTAGAATCTCCTGATTTTTTTGTTTATTTTATTTACACAAACACACACACAGAGTCAAAGTGTTGGAAAAATTCAAGCCAACAAATACGGGGGGAAACAACTGGAAACATAAGGAGCTCATTAGGAGGGCAATGCTGAGAAAACAGTACTCCCAAAAGAAACCTAGAGTGATGGCAAATGGCAAATTAAATTGCATTTACAATATAATAGATGGCATAAATGACAATGCAATTTAGTACTGCAGAGGCAGAAGATTCATGTCACACACCAAGGAAACAAGGGTATTCAACATTGCTGAGACTGTACCTAAAATACTGTGCACAGTTCTATGTACCTTGGTCCCAAAAAGACATGGAAGAAATTCAGAGCTAAATTCAGAAGAGTAACAAAAATGATTAAGGCTAAAACTATACTAGAGACTGTACACGTGTCCATACATGTGCTTGTGCCTTAACCCACCTATTGTGTACATCTAAGCCCCAGAAGCACATATCCAAAGGCAAGTAGAGGGCAAGTAACCTAGCATGTCGAAGGGGTATAGGGAAGTATGCACTTTAGGCTATGGTATAGTATGTACCAGTGTGCAGTGGGAAAAGGGGTACCAACCTGAATTTTAAAAGTCCCCACCCCCATACCCACAATGCAGTGAACCCTTTCCTGCTTGACCCTTACCCAATCTATAAAGATCCTTGTCCCTCCATTATCGCTCATAGTAGCAAATTGGGCTGATCACTTTACAATAGTATTCTACTGCACTCTTCTGATCAGTACAGGTGAACACAGATCCTGCTCCAAGGGCAGCTGCCTGGCCCACCAACCACACACGGGTGCTGATCAATATGTGGGCAGAATATACCATCCTCCATGACTTTGCCCGGAGCAGCAGAAACATTCGCCTGTACCAGGAGATTTCACAGAGGCTGGAAAAGGCAGGCATTCACCAGGCTCCATCCCAGTGCTAGGAACGCATGAGGCACCTTTACGAAGAGCAAAAGACTCAATCAGTTGCTCTGGGAGGAATCCTCAGACATGCCCTTTCCACGAAGAGCTGGACTGGGTATCCTCAAGGGAAAGAATAGTAAATATGGCAGGCGACCAGCTTGGCTTAATGGTGAAATCCTAGCGGATCTTAAACATAAAGAAGAAGCTTACAAGAAGTGGAAGGTTGGACATATGACCAGGGAAGAGTATAAAAATATTGCTCGGGCATGTAGGAATGTTATCAGGAGGGCCAAATCGCACCTGGAGCTGCAGCTAGCCAGAGATGTCAAGAGTAACAAGAAGGGTTTCTTCAGGTATGTTGGCAACAAGAAGAAAGCCAAGGAATGTGTGGGCCCCTTACTGAATGAGGGAGGCAACCTAGTGACAGAGGATGTGGAAAAAGCTAATGTACTCAATGCTTTTTTTGCCTCTGTTTTCACTAACAAAGGTCAGCTCCCAGACTGCTGCGCTGGGCATCACAAAATGCGGAAGAGATGGCCAGCCCTCTGTGGAGATAGAGGCGGTTAGGGACTATTTAGAAAAGCTGGACGTGCACAAGTCCATGGGGCCGGACGAGTTGCATCAGAGAGTGCTGAAGGAATTGGCGGCTGTGATTGCAGAGCCACTGGCCATTATCTTTGAAAACTCGTGGCAAACCGGGGAAGTCCCGGATGACTGGAAAAAGGCTAATGTAGTGCCAATCTTTAAAAAAGGGAAGAAGGAAGATCCTGGGAACTACAGGCCAGTCAGCCTCACCTCAGTCCCTGGAAAAATCATGGAGCAGGTCCTCAAAGAATCAATCCTGAAGCACTTGCATGAGAGGAAAGTGATCAGGAACAGCCAGCATGGATTCACCAAGGGAAGGTCATGCCTGACTAATCTAATCGCCTTTTATGATGAGATTACTGGTTCTGTGGATGAAGGGAAAGCAGTGGATGTATTGTTTCTTGACTTTAGCAAAGCTTTTGACACGGTCTCCCATAGTATTCTTGTCAGCAAGTTAAGGAAGTATGGGCTGGATGAATGCACTATAAGGTGGGTAGAAAGCTGGCTAAATTGTCGGGCTCAACGGGTAGTGATCAATGGATCCATGTCTAGTTGGCAGCCGGTATCAAGTGGAGTGCCCCAAGGGTGGGTCCTGGGGCCGGTTTTATTCAATATCTTCATAAATGATCTGGAGGATGGTGTGGATTGCACTCTCAGCAAATTTGCGGATGATACTAAACTGGGAGGAGTGGTAGATACGCTGGAGGGGAGGGATAGGATACAGAAGGACCTAGACCAATTAGAAGATTGGGCCAAAAGGAATCTGATGAGGTTCAATAAGGATAAGTGCAGGGTCCTGAACTTAGGACGGAAGAACCCAATGCACAGCTACAAACTAGGGACCGAATGGCTAGGCAGCAGTTCTGCGGAAAAGGACCTAGGGGTGACAGTGGACGAGAAGCTGGATATGAGTCAGCAGTGTGCCCTTGTTGCCAAGAAGGCCAATGGCATTTTGGGATGTATAAGTAGGGGCATAGCGAGCAGATCGAGGGACGTGATCGTTCCCCTCTATTCGACATTGGTGAGGCCTCATCTGGAGTACTGTGTCCAGTTTTGGGCCCCACACTTCAAGAAGGATATGGATAAATTGGAGAGAGTCCAGCGAAGGGCAACAAAAATGATTAGGGGACTGGAACACATGACTTATGAGGAGAGGCTGAGGGAGCTGGGATTGTTTAGCCTGCAGAAGAGAAGAATGAGGGGGGATTTGATAGCTGCTTTCAACTACCTGAAAGGGGGTTCCAAAGAGGATGGCTCTAGACTGTTCTCAATGGTAGCAGATGACAGAACGAGGAGTAATGGTCTCAAGTTGCAGTGGGGGAGGTTTAGATTGGATATTAGGAAAAACTTTTTCACTAAGAGGGTGGTGAAACACTGGAATGCGTTACCTAGGGAGGTGGTAGAATCTCCTTCCTTAGAGGTTTTTAAGGTCAGGCTTGACAAAGCCCTGGCTGGGATGATTTAACTGGGAATTGGTCCTGCTTTGAGCAGGGGGTTGGACTAGATGACCTTCTGGGGTCCCTTCCAACCCTGATATTCTATGATTCTAAGGGCTCCCAGTACAGAGCCGGAGAGGCTCACAATCCCTTCCTTAACCCCAACAGCCTCACTGTTTGACAGCATGCCATCAAAGTCTCCAGGGGGGCAGCAAGGAACACAGAGAAAACCCTGGAAGACCTGGAGGAAGAGGAGCAAGCATTTTGCACCTCTACCCAGAGAAGCTAGTAGATGGATTTAGGAGGAAAGATGAAAAGAGCATGCATAGTTGAACTCAATGACTCACTGAAGGGGGGGGGGGAGAGAGGGGAGAGATCTCTCTAACTCTTAAAAGGAAATAATCTCTTCTACCTATTTTTTTTTTAATTAGACCTTCACATGACAATTTTGTAATTTAAAAGTTACCTGTGTTAATTCTGAGTCACACTGTTATTCTTCATGAGCTCTCAAACTAGCCAAAAAAGACTGTAAAAGCCAACTGTTTTCCAGCCAAGCTAGGAAAATATTACACATTGGCATTGTTCTAAGACTTTTGTATTAGGTAAACAGATATTTAGCAGGACAATGCCAATCTACAGTCTTTTTAAAAAAATTGTTTAAAGTAATTTGCCTTAGGGTTTTTACTGCTGCCCATTGCCTTAGCACCTGAGCACCTTCCTTGCAAAAATCAAGAGCAATAGCAAAATCCATAGTGGATTTCATGGCCTCTCTGACTCTTCTAGATTTTCAGGGTGACACCTCTGCTTAGGTTATGGTCTGGAGACTTGGAGGAGAGAGGATAACTGATTTGTGTTTTTGTTGGGATTTTTGGAAGGGGGCATGTTTAGGGAAGTAGACGGGTTGCCAGTGTGGCAATTTTCAGGTACTGCCAAGACTTGGGTGACAATCAATTTTTGTGGAATTATTTTTTAAACACTTCTTTCCCCAATTCACAGGGAACACTGAGAAACAAGAAAATATGTTCTGAGGATATAGACAACTTTCTTCTGATGTTATCAATGAACACACATATTACAAGTGCTGAATTTCCTAAACTATAAATAAGATTAAAACAACCAGGTCCAGAATGAGGGAGGGTAAGGAAGAAGAGAGTTTTCTCTAGGCAATAGAGCTAAAAGTGGTGTCCCTGCCCCCAAGAGTGATCTGAGGACACATGGTGGTGCACAGAGACCTTGCTGATCACTTGGTGCTGGCATCTCCTGCTTCCAGCTGCTAAACTGTATTAAGAGACTTCTAAGAACACATTAAATACTTACACAATATTAAACTTTTCTATGAGAAAAATGCCTATAGTTGCCACAAGGAAATGATTTGATCACCAACTGTAACTTGGAAGATTTCTTGTTAAATAATCGAAGCCTGTTGCCAGTAACAGGTTAAAACCCATAAAGGAAATGGAAAAAGTGAACAACAGAAACAAGAGTATTCTAAGGCCCATGGGCAAATTTAAAATGAATAAAGAATTTTTATGCAGATTTTAATTTCTTTATAATCATTTCTAGTAACAGCTTTCTGGTGGTGAGAGCCGAACTTGTCAAATGCAAGATTCTTAGGAGCTGAATTGACCAAGTTAGTAGTTTTATTAGTTATTTCTGCTTTTTAAAGTAAAACAAGTCTCCATTCCCACAAAAAGGCCCCATTCTACATGGCTAATGAAACACCTAACTTTAAATTACCCAATATTTTTTAAAACTCAACCTGAACATGGTTCATCTGATCTTCTATCCACCTGCACCCTCACTATCTGTTCTACTCCTACAACCTAGGATAATTCTGACCCTTCCGTACACAATCTGGAGTAGGATGGAGAGAAAGAGAAGCTACTTACCTCACTGTAACTGGAGTTCTTAGAGATGTGTGGTCCCTATCTGTATGCCATTGCAGGTACGCAAGTACTCCATGCGCCTGAGACCAGAGAATTTTTGCAAGCAGTTGGTCTGCACCTGAGCCCAAGGGTTGGTGACATGTGCTGATTGCCACCCGGTAAACCCATATCAAACCCACCTTGAGACTAAGGTTATGTCTACACTACTGCGGGATTGACTCTGCGGCAAACGATGCATCACCGATCAATTTAGTGGGTCTAATGAAGACCTGGAAATGAGAGGAGTAAGCTAAATCGACAGGAGAGCATCTCCCAAGCGCAGTGTAGACACTGCAGTAAATCAACTTAAGCTATGGAAACTCCAATTACATTATTCATGTAGTTGGCATTGCATAACTTAGGTCAACTTACCACAGTAGTGCAGACATAGCCTAAGAAGATAGTCTAAAATAGTGGGATTATCTGTCTGCTGTCTCTGGAGACGTATGATTTTACAAGGCCCAAAGCGAGAACCATTTTCACTTGACTAGGTAACATTTTCCAGAAGTCCTTTCTATTATTAAGAATGGTTTGCACAGCTTCAGAGCATGAATGTTCTAGGCTTGATGCCCATCCAAGTACCAAGCAGTGAGATGAAGCACCTCCAGGTTAGGATGCCTGAGTCTGCCATATTACTGGGTCAACAGGTGCAGTAATGACCAAATGCTGACAGATGGATGTGATGACACTTGTAGGAGGCTTGGAAACCAGACTGTCTGGGCCATTTGAGGGTGATGAGAATGACTTGTTCCCTGTCCTGTCGAATCCTCAGTAGAACCCAAGGTATTAGGGGGAGGGCAGGGGAAGGGAGGCACAGCTCAAGGCAGTAGGAAAGTATTGCCTCTGGAATGCTTTCCTTGAGCTACCCTGAAGTAGTATATTTTGCATTTCCTGTTTGCAAACAGGTTCCAATCAGGGGTTCCCCACTGAGTTAAAATGCCGTGCACCATGAATCATGAAACTCCCACTCCTGATAGATGGCAAAATGTTTGCTGCGACTGTTTGCCAATTAATTTTGGGTTCCTGGAGGGAACTGTTAATAGGGTGATGTGGTTCTTGATACACCAGTACCATAAAGTGACAGCTTCTATACACAGATTTTGTAGACTATGGTCATTAAATTTTGAAATATCTACTGTTTGGAGACAAGAATCAGGCTGAAGAGAAAAGAGAAACTCCAGACATGAAAGGTTACAACTCAGGCCAAAAGGTGGTAAGAATGAACTGTGGAGGCTGTAGTCCGCCCTGCCCCTTATACCTTCAGTGCTTGGCATAGGTCCAGGCATGGACCTACAGACTCTTCTTCCAAAAATTCTCTGGTCTCAGATGCACGAAGTACATAGTGAAATACATATACAGACTAGCACTTGAAGAAAAATTGCTGTTTCAATGTATTGCATCATCCATCAAATTCTCTCCACTTTTCTGTTTGAATCGTTTTAAATGTCTCCTTAAAGCTTTCTTGAGTGCCGTACCAATATAGAACCACAAGAAAAAGTGTTTTATCATTTAAGACACTTCTGTATATAAAGTATGCTATGATGGTTCACCATCATGAATGCTTCACAACAGTATTGCCTAGCTTTGGGGCTCAGGAACCCAACCAATCATCATGCACACTCATGCCCATAGACTAAGCACACACAGAGGACAAACTAGCCAAAAACACAAATATTACAAAATGTTCAGAAGTGAGAATTTAATTTTCCCAATGTATACACAGTATGTACTAAAAGTCCCTTATCTTTCCCCCACAAAAATACAGCCCCAAACTTCTTCTGTCAAACTATGAAATTTACTGAATGCCCCTTTCCTTTTGGTTACTAGGGCATTCAGTACCTACTGGTAAAGTAAATACATTTAGTGTTTTTTCCTTTGCAGGTCATTAACAACACCTGAATTTCTCCACAAACTCTGAAAATGCCTGCCAGTTTGTAGGACCATTAAATATTTTATATTGCCTGATCTTCTGTATTCTCAATCACAGTACATTCAAGATTATATATTACATATATACACATTCTTCCAGGAACAATTAGCAACAATGGGGTCTGAGCAGGGCATTTCAGAGAAAAAGGGTAAGAATGATCATTTGAAGGAAGTTTCCATTCAGTGCCTTGTGCACATTCACCAAAGGCCCAGTAGTAAAAGGATTTATATGCAACATACTTGTGATATTAAAGGAAACAATTATCTATCTTAAAATCATTTTAATATTTAATTATTAATTGCCTTGGAAACAAAACTGAACTCTACATATTAATTTATTGGCTAAGTGGAACAGAAATGGTGAAATGAAGCAGATTTAACACAACGGCAGTAGTCCTTAGCGGCCCAAATCAGGATTAGGGCCCATTATAATAGGCACTGTACAACATAAATGAAGACATGATTCCTGCCTCAAAGAGCTTACAAACTTCTGTGTGAATAGAAGTCAGTTAATCAATTGCAAATGCTAAATAAATGCTAATTTTGCAGAGTACTTTTCCCATTTTACTAACAACATCTTTGCCACACAAGTGTGACTTCAACTTTAGGTAAAGTCCTGAGAGTGATAACTTACTCTACTGCTATATATTGTACCATATATGTAATCAATTTACACGTTTGCAGCTTTGCCAAATATCATGATTTCATCACAAGTCTCACTATATCTGATGTTTTTCTTAAGGCCCCAAGATACTAGAATCCAGGATTGAAAATCTAAACTTTCATTTAAAAAAAAAAAGAAGTTTCCAACCCTCATAGCTCAGAGAAAAGATTGAAAACGAGGAGTGCATCCTGCTCAGAAAGTAGAAGGCAAATTAAATTAACTATTCTTTTTAATCTCAATATTTTGGGGACTATGTCATGATTTTTGAGGTTGATGATATCATTTTTGTAATTCAACAAGAAACAGCATATACATGGTTTCTGATCTGGGGCCAGGACCAACTGTCAGTCACCTGCAAGTGACCAAATTGGTTACCAATTCAAGTACTGGTAATTTTTTGTAGGGCACTTAGCAACTCTACTGAAGTTAGATGCTAGTTATTTGGATCCACATGACTTCTGAATTATTAGAATAACCAAACCCCTCCACTCAGACTCTCTTCTGAGCTGCAGATTATCCCCCTCTATATCTCAACTTCACACACTTGACAAGTTAAAAATTCCTGAAATGACTATTTACAAGTAGCTTATTTTTTAGCCAAAAGGAGGCTACAATACTTGTAACAATTAATTAGGTCTCTTACTTATGCCTTGGTACAAACATTTACCCAAATGCTTAACTTTAACTATGTGAATAGTGCCATTCAAACTAGTATTTGCAAAGCTGGGCCTTAGTTCTTATCTCAGTACTCAAATCTCTAAACAAAACATGAGATAATACCACAACTATTTGCAGGTGCCTTTAATCAGTGAAACAAATAGAAGATATTTACCCCTTTACTTTCACACTGGATTAATACATTCAGTACACAAGTTTTAAAGTTAGTCCTGGAACTTTTTAATTGTAAAGTGCCTGTTCATGCGTTTTATTTAACCAAATCTTGATTGCACAAGTAACTGCAGCTTTTAATTATTTATATTACTAAATCTTCCCAATTAACTAACACAACAACTGTCTTGTTACTCTCAGATATCCACACAGGCCATGTCCTTCCAAAATACTCTGCACTGACTTGAAGAATGGTTTTTGTCTTTATAAAAATTTTAAAATCAGACAATTCTTTCTCAGAAATTCCATATTAGCAATAAGGACTTCAGTTTCTTTTCCTTTGCTGCAATTTGTTGCAAAATCTGGAGTCTATAATAATATCAGTGCAGTTGCAGGACTACTGGTTTAAAAGTTAAAAATAACTGAAGAAAAATGAGTCTTCTGATGGAGGTGTTAAGGTGGCAGTTACTGGTCCTTTGACAAGTACAGCTATATATGCATGTCAGATACTCAAATGAGGACTATACCATCCTTCCCTGGTTCCCCTGGTCCCCCACAGTTTGCATCTGTTTAACTAAATCAATTTAGAAAGTGATTTAAATTAGTGAAATGTGTATGTATAATCAAGGACTCAATCAGAATCTCCCAATATCAGTTTCCAAGTGGTCACTTTATGGTCATACTCATATTTCCCACTCACATAATCTCAAGGGCTTAGTTATCTCCTAACACAGTGAAAACTATCCCTTGTTTCTTTGGCATTCAGCATGTTTTACCATCAGGTAGCTTGGCAAGGTTAGCACTACACCTCTTCCCTCTGATTGACTTTGCCTAGCTTACTTCACAGTAACACTAAAGCGCTATCTATTATGTTTTTACCAGGGGAATTCATACGCATTATTTACCCCACAATAAAAAAAAATTCAGTGAAGACAGTTGAGATGTCTTGTGGCAGTCTACCTTTGAAATCCATCTCCTTTTGTTCTCACTGCTATTGAGCCTTCCACGCAACCTCCATGACTCTGCCTCCACTATTCCGTGACCAAGGATGATGTTAAATGGCAACAGTTACAGTTCAACTTGCAGGACCCAGTAACTTACACCCAAGAAGATTTAAAGAACCCATCAAGGAGCACTCACCCATTAATGCTGATCTTTAACAAATCTTGAATATTGGAGACGTTCCCCAAAGAACACATAAAAGGCTAATTTGCTACTATTTTTTTAAAAGGTAAGCAGGATGACTCAGGTAACTGTTTGCCTGACATCAATCTCAGCCAAAATGGATCAGGATTAAAGGGTGGTTCAATAATTAATATCAAATTGATATGATTTTATGGAAAATAAGTCTTGTCAAACACACTTGATATTGTTTGACAAAACTACAAGTTTGGCTTATAAATATAACACTGTAAAGCATTTGAGTTCATACCACATGGCATTCTGATGTAAAAATTAGCTCTATACTAAATCAGTGCAGCGCATATAAAAAGGATTAAAAATTGGCCAGTAGAGTTCGGAAAGTAATGGTAAATGGGGAATCATAACTCAAACAATGGATTTTTAATGGGATTCACCCAAGGGATATGTTCTTGACCCAATCATATTCAGTGTCTATCGATGATCTGAAAGAATATATGAAGTCATTGCTGGTAACATTTACAAATTACAAAAATCAGTGGAGTGGGAAACAATGACAGGCCAGTTATTCAAAATTATCTGGGTTGCTTCATAACTGGGCTCATCAGAACACCATATGTTTTAATACAGCCAAATTCAAGATCATACAGCTAGAGATGAGCGTAGGTCATACTTACCAGATGGAAGATTGCATTCTGGAAAACAGCGACTCTGACAAGGTTTTAAGGTTCTTGGCTGATAACCAGGTGAACATGTCCTGTCACTGCAGGCCTGTGGCTAAGCCAGCTAATGTGAGTCTTCTACATAAGCAGTATAATATCAAGTAGGAGTATTGACTCTGTATGTAACATTGATGAGACTATTACTGGAATAGTGTGTCTAGTTGCACTACTGGAAAGGGTTCCAAAAACAGCTGGAAAGTCTGCCTTGTACTGAATGACTTAGAAAACTCAGTCTATTTAGTTTACCAAAGACAAGGTTAAGACACAACCTACATCACAGTCAACAAGTACTTACACAGAGAAACATTTCTGACAGAGGGCCCCTCAATATAGTCAAAAACAAAACAAGAGCTGGAAGCTGAAGCTACATAAATTCAGGCACAAATTTCTAAATGAGGGTAATTATCCACTGGAACAACTCACACCTAGGCAAGTGGCAGATTCTTCATCCCTTGACATCTTTAAATCAAGATTGGAAATCTTCCTAAAATATCCTCTTGCTCAGCTACCAGATGTGAGCTTGATGCAGAAATTACTACTATGCGAAATTCCATGGCCTCCATTATGCAGGTGGTCATTATGCTTGAGGATAATGGTCCCTTCCAGTTTTCAAACCTGTGACACACTTCTTCACATCGAATCAGGCACTCTGGCTTGCATTATTGCTCATCCCAGCAACAGCAGTCTCCAAAACACTTCCCATCATGCTGTCACTCCTCAAAAGCTCATGTCTGCCTTGCTTACAGTCCTTTACTTTACAATTTCTCCTACACTAGGAACAATCTGGAACACTGGCACCCTGGATGCTCAAAGTCTCCCTAAGCCTTTCTCCCAGGGTTTCTTCAATTTTTGTTGGTTTTTAATCTCAGGAGGCAGGTAAGCATGAAGGTTGGCCATGTCTAGAATACAACAATCTTGTAAGAAACAACATCTGAATCCATTCTTCAAGTTGTTAACACAAGAAGTTCAATAAATAAGCCAAAGAACAGGATCAATAAAGGACAAACTCATCTCATGTTTTGATGTCAGGAAAACAGGGATGACTTTTTTGGGAGGGTGATTTAAGTGGAAAGTATAAGACTTTCAACCAGTTTCTGAAGGCAATGCTAAAACCAAAATTGAATTTCTCTGGTATTATGTGCATGAAATCACATTTGACACAGTCACAAAGTTTTTGCAGCATCTAAAGAAAACTGGGACAGACACCATCCACACAACGAACTGAACTGAGAATTTAACTACAATCCTGAGATAACTAGTTCAATTGATAGCCAGGTGACAATAATTTTGACAATTATTTTTAGGTGAGATTAGGAAAGAAAGCTCTTCAGGAGTGACATTTTGGGGATTAAAGCATGATACAAGCTTTGTTTTCTATCCAAGTAAACACCAGTATACAGCTTTTCTGGGCAGTTCAAATAAAACCTTATAGAAATGAATAACCTAGCTGCCTTAAGATTTAACATTTTGTGCTTACTGGAGTATTTGGAATTCATCCTAATGTGAAGATCCTGGGCTACATGTGCTTCCATTGAAAGAGCAAGTTTAATAAACCATGATTTGGATTGAGTCAGAAGCTGGGCACAGTTCTCTCACTTCTCTCAAAAGAAAAATGACCTTCCTCGTGGGTAGTAGTCTGGAGCCAGTCTAGTCTTCATGACAGAAACTGTTCTTGCACCAGATAATTTTGTTGCAGACCTACCAAGCCAAAAAGGTTTACTTTTTTATTCACATTTAGTTTATGTGAAGTTACAGTGACATTGCTGCTGCCTCTGTACCAAACAGATTTCTCTCTTCCAGAGAGAGAGAGAGAGAGAGAGGTTTCAGAGTAGCAGCCGTGTTAGTCTGTATTCGCAAAAAGAAAAGGAGTACTTGTGGTACCTTAGAGACTAACCAATTTATTTGAGCATAAGCTTTCATGAGCTACAGCTCGCTTCATCGGAAGCATCACGAAAGCTTATGCTCAAATAAATTTGTTAGTCTCTAAGGTGCCACAAGTACTCCTTTTCTTTTAGAGATAGAGACAGTTTACCAAGTAGCAGATATAACTCTTTAGAGAAGCTGATTAGCTGACCTACAAAAAGAAAAAGGCAAAAACACCTTTGTACATCATACTGGAATCTGTAACTGCAGATCAGAGGCAAACGATCATTTAAAAATCCTGCAAAAATGAAACTTCCAGAAGAGAAGATACTATTTGCTGATCCTGCATAAAACCTTCCCCCTTTGCATATTATTTGGCCCACACAAACAGCTACATAAAAATGTTTTGAAAGGCAAGAGCAGCAAACAATTTGAAACTGGAGGGAATCAAACAAGTGACAAATCTGAATTAACCGACTACCCAGATGGCTCTGATTAATAACCAAATTTAACTGTGAAACTGCTTTAGCGGCATTATCTATTTGATAGTTCTTTGACAATGACCAATCTTATTCACAATAAGTAATTGTATCTATTCAGCTAAGAAGTTTTCCTAGCATCCTTAGGAAAATTATTTGCCCTGTCTACATTCCAGGTAGGAAATTGTTGAGCTCAAATAGCTTCTAGCTCTTTACAACTAGCAGTGGATTAAGGCTTGTAATTACTATATTGTAATTGAGTTTTCCTGAATCTAAAATCAGACCTGTGCTTCTTCCAGCAATATAAATCCCTATATGGTTTGGGACCCATGTATTTTTGAGTGTATTTCTCTGTTTGCTGTATATCCCTGGAGCGCTCAAGTTTGCAGTCTCTAGATTTCCCTTGTCTAGAATTTTCTTTCCTCATTGGTCCAACAGGACCTGAGCAGGATGATGGATAGGGTCTGTTGCAAGGCCTGTTCAACTAGCATTCTGCCTGGAAGGTAGAGATGAGAGCAAGTGAGTGCAGGCTTTTTGCTTAGAAAATTTCCTCAGTAACAGTGTCATTTCGTAAGGTATGCATTTTTATATTATTGCCGTTACCTACATAAACACATTGTGATTTGTAAAATACATGCTTCACTGCCTCCTCAAATGAAGCAAGTAGAAACTGCCTGGATCCAGTACATTCTCTTCAGTGGTTTCCAAAAACTAATTCATATACCACAACTTCTACTACAGGAAGTTGGTAGGCTTCAACTTTAGGTCATTTATATAGGGCAGAGGTTCCCAAACTTTTTATTTGTTGTGTCCACCACGTGGAGACCCACATCCCATGTGCCCCGCCCCCCCTTTCATCAAGCAGAAATAGCACCTCTGTGGATGCCTGGAATCCGGAAGCCCACCTCCCAGCCAGAGCACCCTGTCACTCCATGGGCCAGGGCAAGTGGCCCCAGCAAGAGAGACAGCCAGGCCACACCTCCCCATTTCCCCACCCACGGGAACCTCAGACACCATCAGGCTCCTCCAGCTGCAGCATGTGCGTACTGGTGGGTGTGCAAGAGCCTGTGTGAGCAGGGAGGAACTACCTCCCAACATGGCATACACGCACCAGCCTCCAAGAAGGTGAGCAAGCTGGAATGCCTCCCCTCCAACCCCCCCCCCATGCAGGGAGAGGGCATTCCCCCCACCCTGCTCCTTGCCCTCCCTTCTCCCTGCTTCTCCAGCCCAGCAGCAGTGGCAGGAACTGGAGCAGGAGACCAAGTCAGTGAGAGAACTCTCAGCAACTAGTCAGGTCCTCACATTCCCCCAACAATCCTGTTGTACCCCCCCGCCCAGAGGGCACACTCTCCGGTTTGAAAACCAGTGATGTATGGTGTAATACTAAGCCTCTCTCCTATACTAGTACCTGGCAGCTGTGCTGGTGTTCATTTCCCATTCAATCACACATGATTTCCTCACAGAGCTACTCCGAACTCCACTACTAGTTCAAGTACTTACAGCCAACTGAAGTGATGGGAACTGACTGGGTTTAGTTAAGGTCTTACTCTGATAAATGGATGGACCTGTGCAAACGGGTTGGGACCATGTTTTCTAAAGAGCAACCTATCCACACATGGTCCCAAACTTAAGGAGAACCCTTCAACTTCTGTTTGCTGGAGTATGAATGACAAGAGTAGGTAACCAAGTGCAGACACTTAGCTGAGAGCCCTGGCCTCTGTGGTCTGGACAGATAGAAGGTTGTGTCTAGAAATGTTCCCAGAACTATATTAGGAAGTTTCTCAGAAGGTAGATTACTGACTGCAATGTGATGCCAAAAAGAGGCACATCAAGTGTGGTTTTCCATCAACTCTTATGAAGATGATAATCTCTAGGTTTGGCCCTATGCCTGGTAATTAAGAACTGCAAAATTCTAAGGTTGACACAAATTAATCCCTGTATTGAGAATGCACAGCTGAGAGGAAATGAAAGAGGAGCTGACCCAGATACAGGTCAGTCTGTCCCTGGCAGGCAGATAACTGTGGAGAAAGAGGTAGCCTGCAGCAGCCACAGAACTAGTACAGCAGGAGTTTGGCCTCACCTCCTCTCTTCCTTCTGCACACGCACTGCTGGAGTTGCCAGGGAGGGGCTGGGCAGTGAGGACTACATGCTACATTCCCCATTAGCTCTGCCTGGCTGTGATGGGGAATGTACAAAGGAAGAGCTCCCTTTTCAGCAGCTGCCATAGCATTGGCAAGAATACCCAGAGTGGGGCAGATGCCTGCTCAGTCCCAGAGGGCTGAAAATTTTAACAAACAGTGACAGCCTAAGCATTTCTGAGTAGGCCTAAAACTATTTTTGCTGCTCCTCCCATTCCGCAGTGTAATCAAGACCTTTCCACCATCACACAAAGACACCCAGGGCCAGCTTAAGAATTTTACAAAGAATCAAAAGCCCAAACTTAGCTGCCTCATTTAACAAGGATGTATATGTGAAGAGGGATCTTTAGATTTCCTCTCACACACCCCCCAACTCTAGTCTCCGCCTGCCGAAGGGGAGTCCAAAAAGTTTTTCCTCTCCACTCTGCCAGTTGTTTATACATCAAAGTTTTCAAAACTGTCTTTGCAAGCCAGAGTGAAAGACGCACATTTTTGTTTAAACAAAAGCAGATATTCTCATTAATTAAACTTATGGTATGTCTATAGAACAACTGGGAGATGTCTCTACTCAAGACACCAGGTTAAAAATAGCAATATGGCCAGAGAGGCACAAGGGGCTGCATGGTCTAGCCACACAAATCTAATCCCACCCAACCCCCTGTGAATGTACTCAGGTGGCTAGTTTGACCCGCCACTCAGGTAGCTGCAGCCATTCTACAATCTTTAACACGCTATCTTAAGCGGAGTTACAGAATATATGTCTACCCAATCTACTTCCAGCTGCCTTGCAGACATACTACTAAAGGTTGGCTTTGTCAACAGGAGGCTTGTGTGAGACTCCCTCCAGCTAATGACTACTGGTAGCAATGTGTTATAAGCCAATACCACAACAGAGGATAGTAATGTACCAGCTCTCAAGATAAACCTCTAGAATATTGGGGGGGGTGGGGAGGGTGCGGTGAACCCACCTCTCTGCAAAGGAACCATTAGAGAAGACGGAGAGAATGCCAGTTCACTATGATTACACAGCAGTGAGCAAAGAAACAAAGGGCAATAACCTCACACTCAAATTGCTTAACTCCCACAAATTTGAATCTGTGTACTATTTTCAGAATTTCCAGTGAAGTAACATCTGTCAAGCAGGCAAGAGGTCCTTCCAGAAAAAGAATACTTTTTTATAAAAATATTTGCAGAAGTTGAAGACAAAAGAAGAGTTCCTATTCCAACTTTGCTTTGAATTTGTATGTATGCACTCACACACAATATATAAGTAGCGGTGGGACCTATGTGTAGAGCTCTTCAGAATACTGAATTTTGCAGGACATTATGCATTTCAGACAAACACGGCTGCCTGGTCCATTACACCATCCAGTCAGGTGCACTGAGTTGGTAGCCCGAAGACTATGAGCTTGAGGGCTTTTCTACACTGGCACTTTCTAGTGCTGCAACTTTCTCGCTCGGGTGTGAAACACACACACCCCTGAGCGCTGCGAGTTTCAGCGTTGTAACGCACCAGTATAGGCCGTGCGCCGGCGCTGGGAGCTATGCCCCTTGTGGAGGTGGCGGCATTTTTGTTTGTTTGTTTTCAGAGCACTGGGAAAGCTCTCTCCCAGCACTGTGCCGCAACTACACCAGCCACGTTAAAGCGCTTTCACGTTGCCAGTGAAGACGTGCCCTAAGTCTCACATCTATTGATTTCGGTTGTATTGTCATACACTTCACAGCCCTTATTGAACAAGGCTAAGAACTTATACTAAAAACCAGGTAAATGTATTTCCCTGGTTTTACAAATAAATTACAGAGGTTGCACAAGGTCAAAACTGGCAGAGTTGGGAATAGAGATTTAAATTTTAATACAGCTAATCCAAGTCTTATCCACTCAGCCACACTGCCTCTAAATAATGCCAGACCTATGAACTTGGCTATCCTGCCTTTGAAGCCACTCTAATCTTCAAGACTGCACTCCTCTCCAAACAGTCAGCTACTCATGGCACAAACATGGGTTGCCATTCCCAGGAGATTACACAAGTCTTCATATAGTCCCTCACCTTTCTTACACTCTCTGATCAACAATGAACTACCACTGCTGACATTTAAATCATCCAGTTCTGGGCCTCATGCTTTGAGAGAGATGTGGAGAAACTGGAGAAAGCCAAGAGGATAGCTACAAAAATGATAAATGATAAATTAGAAAACCTGACCTATGAGGAAAGGTTAAAAAACTGGACATATTTATTTTTGAGGAAAGACGACTGAGTGGGGCCTGGTAACAGACTTCAAATATGTTAAAAGCTGTCAGAGAGTACAGTGATCACCTGTTCTCCATGTCCACTGGAGGTACGGAAAGTAGTAATTGGCTCAATCTGCAGCAAGGGAGATTTAGGTTAGATATTAGGAAAAACTTTTTAACTATAGTAGACTTCCAAGGGAGGTTGTGGAATCCCCATCACTAAGTTTTTAAGAACAGGTTGGACAAATACCTGTGAGGGATGGTCTCTCTAAGTGTATTTTCTCCTACCTCTGTGCAGGGGACTGGACTGGACGGCTTCTCAAAGTCCCTTCCGCACTACATTTCTAAGATCATTGGGCATATGTGTAAACAACCCACTGAAACAAACAGGGGAGCTGACACCTCCCCAGGTTTGTTTCAGCATATCTGCAAAAGCAAGCACGCATCAGTTAACTCTGACTATGAGTCAAGCACATCTACACAACCATTACGGCTAAAGACCTACTTTTCTTCTTTTAAATCAGAAGAGATTCTGGAGAACAAAAGGGCAGCATCCAAAGAAAGTGCAGCAAGTCAGAGACTTGGTTCAACATGACGCAATATGAGCCTCGGCTTTAGTGTAAATACAATGAGGTCTTGCCCAGTTTTATACTCTGATAGCAATGACACGGATAACTACATGCTAAAATGAATAATATTTCAAACAACCTATTCTAGAGCATCATAGTCCCTTTTGTCACACACACACAGGCATTATGGCTCACCAACTACAGTGAGCCTCATTTAAAAGACATCTACCTTCAAGGAACAATGCTTCCATTACACTCAAAAACTAAGCTGCAATGTATCATCGTCACACTTTATATATTACACCCTCTTTTTCAGGCAACAGACTCATAAAAAGGAAAGTCACAATAGGAGCTCATAGATTCCAAGGCCAGAAGGAACCATCGTGATTATCTAGCCTCCTGTATAACAAGGACATAGAACTTCCCCATATCTTTTAGAAAAACTTCCAATCTTGATTTAAAATTTGTCAGTAACAAAGAATCTACCATAATCCTTGCTAAATTGTGCCAATCGTTAATTACTCTCACTGTTAAAAATATACACCTTATTTCCAATCTGAATTTGTCTAGCTTCAACTTCCAGCCATTGGATCGTGCTATACCTTTTTCCTGCTAGCTTGAAGAGACCACTATTAAATATTTCTTCCTGGCGTAGGTACTTAGACTAATCAAGCCACTCTTTAAACTTCTCTTTGTTAAACTAAATAGATTGAGCGCCTGTTGGACTTCCCCCAAGACCTCTTCCATTTGGTTCTCAAGAACTCAGTTTGCCTCCAGTCTCATCATTCAGATTCCTTTATCTGGCTTATGGCAAAGCTATCGTTAAGTTGCTCAGACTCAACCATAAGGGTTGAGTATAGGGCATAACATATCTAAAGTTACACAGAAAACCTTTTCCTTTATAGAAATTTACACATTACATTGCATTTACTATGCATTGCATCACATGTTCTGGGATTGACTTGGTTACTTTGTAAGAACCGATCCCTGTACAGCATGTTCTGTCCACGTACTGTCCATGTATGACTTACCTTTTACATCATCTTACGTTCCAGGCTTATCTTGTCCATTGTAAATGGTTCCTTGGGTGTTCCCCCTTATCTTAGCTAGTACAGACTCTCTCTCTTAGCTTACTGGCCCCCTTACCTATCACTTACACAGACATTTTGCTTCCAGTCAGCTGATCCATTTACCTCCCTTATTTCTGTCTCCCAAGAAATGAAGTCTTACCCATGTCTAACTACTCACATTAAGCCAGGCCTACAGCTCCTTGAGTCTATCATGATAAGACATGTTTTCCAATCATTATCATGGCTCTTCTCTGAACCCTCTCCAATTTATCAACATCTTTCTCGAGTTGTGGGCACCAGAACTGGACACAGTACACAAGCAGCAGTCACACCAGTGTTGAATGCAGAGGTGAAAAAAAAAACCTCTCTACTCCTGCAAGATTCACCAGCCTGTGTATCCAAGGATCTCATCAGCCCTTTTGGCCACAGCATTGCACTAAGAACGCATGCTCAGCTGATTATTCCCCATGATCCCCAAATCTTTTTCAGAGTCACTGCTTCCCAAGATAGTCTCCCATGCTGCAACTATAGCTTACATTCTTTGCTCATAGATGTATTCATTTACATTAAGTTGCATTAAAAACGCATATTGTTTGCTTGCACCAATTTTACCAAATGATCCACATCACTTTGTATCTGTGACCTGCCCTCTTCATTATTTAACATTCCCCCAATTTGTGTGTCATCTGCAAACTTTATCAATGATGATTTTGTGCTTTCTTCCAAGTCATTGATAAAAATGTTAAATAGCACAGATCCAAAAATAGATCCCTGAGGGAGCCCACTAGAAACACCCCCATTTGCTGGTGATTCCCCATTTGCAATTACATTTTGAGACCTATCAGTTAACCAGTTTTTAATCCATTTAATGTGTGCCACGTTAATTTTATATCTTTCTAGTTTTTTAAATCAAAATGTCATGTGGTACCAAGTCATATGTCTTACAGAAGTAGATTACATCAACACTATTACCTTAATCAACCAAACTTGTAATCTAATCAAATACAGATATCAGGTTAGCTTGACAGGATCTATTTCTCATAAACCCATGTTGATTGGCATTAATTATATTACAGTCTTTTAATTCTTTATGAAATCAAGTCCTGTACTGGCACTCCATTATCCTCCACAGGACTGATGTCACACTGACAGGCCTACAATTATCCAGGTTATCCCATTTATCATTTTTAAATATTGGCACACCATTAACTTTCTTCTGGAACTCAAACCCCCCCGGTTTCAAGACTCACTGAAAAATCAACAATAATGGTCCAGTGAGCTCCAAAGCCAGCTCATTTAAAACTCTTGTATGGAAGTTATCTGGACCTGCTGATTTAGAAATGTCTAACTTTAATATTTAACATCCTTCTGAGATACTCTAGGCTCACGGGTGTCATTGACAGAGGGAAAAAAAATCAAATAGAACATTGTGTTGTGAAAACATTTTTATCTCATTACTTCTGGCTTTTGTATCATGTATTACAATATTTTTCTTTACTGCAGTGAGTTACTACTCTTTGTGGAACAATGTACAATTTTAATAACATTTTCCCTACAATGACAGGTTTCAGAGTAACAGCCGTGTTAGTCTGTATTCGCAAAAAGAAAAGGAGTACTTGTGGCACCTTAGAGACTAACCAATTTATTTGAGCATGAGCTTAAGTTCCACGGTATGCATCCGATGAAGTGAGTTGTAGCTCACGAAAGCTCATGCTCAAATAAATTGGTTAGTCTCTAAGGTGCCACAAGTACTCCTTTTCTTTTTCCTTACAATGTGGGTCTACAAAAATGTTCAAAAACTACATTAGTAGGAAAATGTTAAAAGACACATTAAAATTCTAATTGTGAACATGGTAAAACAGTTATTTAACCCAAAGATGAAGATACCGGGGAAAAAAGGTAAGTTTTTCACTTTCAATACTGTACTTACTGGGCATATTCTGCTAGAGGTAACTTAAACACATCAAAAACTTCTTTGTTCTTCATTAGGTAGACTGAACGCAAGTAGGATACAAAACACTGAAAGGAGAAGAAAAGTGTTTTAAAACAGAAAAGAAAAATGCTCTCATTCAATTAACTGTATATTAACATTATACCATTTGGCTAACCAGAAAAAAGTTGAGAATTCTAATACTGGTTTTGTCCAAGAACTTATTTATCCACACAGTTTCAACAAAAGAAAAGAAGATCTAGTTCTTAATATTTCAGTACTTCATTCAGAGCAGCCTAATTGGCTCATTATGTTAATTGTGTGTAGCTGTAGCTTTGCTAGTCACAAAATACGCTTGTGAGAGCAGCTAGAAAGAGGAGACTAGTTCATGTATTACTCAAAAGCTGGGAGAAAAAAAAATATGAAGTTACTGGACTAGAATATCTCAGTTAAACCAATGTAAAGATCTCCAGCAGTGACACAGTATGTAGCACAGTAACTTGGATTTTTTTTTTTTTTTTTGGTATTTTTCCTCATCTTCCCTACCATCTCAAACTTTTAGTCTGTACACTTATCTCATATTGCTTCCCACCCTCTACCTTATTACGTACACTTCCCTCATTTGCCAAAATCATCTATCCTTTACTTCTTAAAATTTAAGCTCTTTGCTCCATCCTTGGAAACCATTTTTAACAACTAGTAGAATTTGTTTTATGAGAGGTTTTTTCCTCCCTGTAACTCCTCTGTTGAAACAACCTTGGCTGCAGATTCTGCTTACAGCTTTGTTCTATCCAGATTGCAATCAAAAACCAGAAAATCACTGCTATAACACTGGGTAGCCTGCATTGGCAAAGCAGTAAAACAATTGATAACTCGTGTGTGTCATTCAGTAAATCATTGTTTATACCAGTGTAACCATTCTGTAATTTTTGTTTTGGGGCATCACTTGAAAAATTACATGACTGTCTCTTCTTTGTTAATTCATCCATGGAATTCTGAGGTTGCCTCCTGTTGTCTGAGATACAATAAAGCAGACTTGACTTTTTTTTTTCTCCCACTTAAAAAAAAAATCTTTAAATCTATTCATAAATAACTCAAAACTCAATATATACACTTGCTGACAAATTGACTTAATTTCATCTCTACAGAAATTTTGATGGTAATATGGTAATTTCTCTCATGTTTTGCAGTATTAGTAGAATTTAATCTTTTAGTTTTGCTTGTATATGTACAAGGATTCAATGTAGAAAAGGAAAGGCTGATCTGATCTTCATTAAATGGTAGTTTGTAACATGAGCCAAAAATAATATAATAATTTGAGTATCATTCTAGATCGGGGAGGACAAAATACAGCCCATGGGCCAGATTCAGCCCGACTAACATTTCTGTCCGGCCTGCCATGACTAACATTTCTGTCCGGCCTCCTCTGCTCCCTCGCAATCTCCGAGTTCGGGCTGCCAGAAGTCCCGCAGTGCAGCGGAGCGCTCAGGCAGACTGCCTGCCTGTTGTGGCCCCACACCACTCCCGGAAGCGGCCAGCTGCTGCTGGCACGTCTCTGCACACCCCTGGCAGGGGGAGGTGGCTCTGGGCACTGCTCCTTCCCCCAGCACTGTCTTCACAGCTCCATTGGCCATAAACTGGCCAATGGGAGCTGCGGGGGCAGTGCTTGCAGGCATGGGCAGCCCATGGAGACCTGCTATCCCCTTACCCCCAAGTGGCACACAGAAACATGCCAGCAGCAGCCGGCCACAGCCGCTTCCGGGAGCAGCATGGGGCCACAGCATGCAGGCAGCCTGCCTGAGTCCTGCTACAATGCCAGCCGGGAGCCGCCTGTTATAAACGCCTCCCAACCAGAGCCTGTACTTCGCACCCCCTACTGCACCCCAACCCCCTGCCCCAGATCAGAACCCCCTCTTGCACCCAAACTCCCTCCCAGACCCTGCACCCCAATCCCCTGCCCCAGCCAGAGCCCCCTCCTGCACCAAACTCCCTCCCAGAGCCCACACCCCTCACCTTCTCCTGCACCCCAACCCTCTGCACCAGTCCAGAGCTCACTCCTGTGCCCCAACTCCCTCCTAGACCCCGCATCCCCTCCATTAATATAGTAGAAACATGCAGCCCGTGACAACTTATCAAAATTTGTGGAGTGGCGCCCCTGCGAAAATTATTGCCCACCCCGTTCTAGATCTTCCTATTTAAGTGTAGTGGTCCAATAATCCTGTAACCTATTCTTTGATTTGAGTCCCATTCAGTGCACATTTTCCTGAGCCTCAAGCCTTGTTCATTCACTATGTGGACAAAGTACACAGTCTATTAGGAGCATAAATTGCAAATTCTTATATCATCATATACTGGTGGCAGAAGAGCAGCTAAGTAATTGCAACCCAGAGTCTCTACAGCATGAAAATGCTTGGTGCGGTTACCACTTTGTATTTAACTATTAGTAAGGCTACGATTTTGTCACAGATATTTTTAGTAAAAGTCATGGGCAGGTCAAGGGCTTCTTTGAATTTTTGTTTATTGCCTGCGACCTGTCCATGGCTTTTATTAAAAATATCCCTAACAAAATGAGGAGGAAGAAGGGTCCAGCACCCATAGCTACTGGGGTTCTGAGGTCATCCCTGACGCCCACAGGGGATGGACAGCTGCTGGGGGTCCCTCTCCTCCCCATTGCCCAATGGGGCTGGGCAGCTACTGGGAGCTCCAGGGTCCCCCTTCTGCCCAGTATCTGGGAGCTGCGGGGCAAGCCTGTCGCTGACAGCTTGGGGCTGAAGCGGAAAATGTCATGGAGATCTCTGAAGTCATAGATTCTGTCACTTCCATGACCTCCATGATATAACCGTAGCCTTAACTATTGGTGGGTAAATCAAGTGCAGTTCTAGTAGCATTATTTCTTAACATTTTTTTAAAGATTATGAGAGAGAAGAGCAGATTCCCCAACTCTTTCACCCTTACTGGCAGAACATTTCTCCACACTGGCCTGTGTGAAGTGTGTGTTTTCATCTGCTTGGTAGAAGTCAAATGTAAAGGGGAAAAAAGGAACTTGTGCCCATTTCTTCATGATTCATAGACTTTAAGGCCAGAAGAGACCATCATGACCATCCAGTTTGGTCTCCTGCACATCTTAGGCCACAGAACCTCACCAACCCAGTCCTGTAGTAGGCACATAACCTCTAGCTGAGTTACTAAAGTCCTCAAATCCTTATTTCAAGACTTCAAGTTAGAGAGAATCCACTATTTACTCAGTTCAAACCAGCAAGTGAGCCATGCCCCATGCTACAGAGGAAGATGAAAAAACACCCACTGGCTCTGCCAATCTGAACGGTGAGAAAATTCCTCCTGACCCCCAATATGGAGATCAGTCAGACCCTGAGCATGTGAGCAAGACCCACCAGCCAGACATCTGGGAAAGAATTCTCTGTAGAAACTCAGAGCCCTCCCCATCTAGCGTCCCATTTCTGGCTGTTGGAGATATTGCTAATAGCAGTTGCAAATGGACCACATGCCATTGTAAGCAATCGCATCACACCATCCCCTCCACAAACTTATCAAGCTCAATCCTGATGCCAGTTAGGTTTTTTTTACCCACACTACCCCCCTTGGAAGACAGTTCCAGAGCTTCATTACTTTGATGATCACAAATCCTCCATCTAATTTCAAGCCTAAACTTGTGGATGGCCATATTAATTCCATTTGTTTTTCTGTCAACACGGGACCTTACCTTAAATAACTCCTCTCCCTCACTGGTATTTATCCAGTGATGAGCTACCAAAATCTTAACAACCGGTTCCCTATAAAAAGTTCTGATTTTAGGGATGTGCCCCAGTATGTATTTTTTGTACCAATACCATACGGTTACCATACGTCCGTATTTTCCTGGGAGGAATTTTTAAAAATTCCTCCCAGACAGCGATTTAAGAACCAAAAAGTCTGACCTGTCTAGGAAAATACGGATGTATGTTAACCCTGCCTAAAGTTCTTTTTTAAAAAGATGGGCCTGAACTAGAAATGAGCTCCGTTTCACATGTGTGGGTCCCCGCCACTCCCTGAGGGTGTGCTAGGGTGACCAAATGTCCCAATTTTATAGGGACATTCCCGATTTTGGGGTCTTTTTCTTACATAGGCTCCTATTACCACCCACCCCCTGTCCTGATTTTTCACACTTGCTGTCTGGTCACCCTAGGGTGTGCACATGGGTGGGTCCCAGCTGCTCCCTGCCCCCCTCATTGAAGCAGGTGTGCAGGGTTACTGCTCTGGGAACTGCAGGGTACCAGTGGACGTGGGGCCAGCTGCAGACAGGGGTGCGGTCAGGGCTAGCTGGAGGCTGGGGGTCCAGGGCTGGCTGCGGGCAAGGCCGGGGGTGCAGAGCTGGCTGGAGACAGGAGGGTGCGGGGTTGGCTGGAGGCAAGGGGGTGCGGGACTGGCTGCAGGCAGGGCAGTGGGGTGCAGGGCTGGCTGGAGACAGGGGCTGACTGCGGGCAGGGCAGGGGGGTGCGGCAGTGGCTGGTGCGGGCAGGACAGAGGGCGCAGGGATGGCTAGAGACGGGCCGGCTGGAGACAGGGCAGGGGCTGCATGTGGCAGGGGCTGGCTGCGGGTAGGGGGTGCGGGGCTGGCTGCGGGCAGGGCAGGGGGTGCGGTAGGGGCTGGCTGCGGGCAGGGGGTGGCTGGAGATGGGGGCTGGCTGCGGGCAGGGCAGGGGGTGCGGCAGGGGCTGGCTGCGGGCAGGGCAGGGGGTGCGGCAGGGGCTGGCTGCGGGCAGGGCAGGGGGTGGCTGGAGATGGGGGCTGGCTGCAGGCAGGGGGTGCGGGGGTGGCTGGAGGCAGGGGCTGGCTGCGGGCAGAGTGGTGGGTGCTCACGGGGAGAGCTGCTCGGAGCAGCCCGAGCAGCAAGATGCAGCCCAGGCCTAGCAGAGCAGCTGGGGACCCACCAGGCAGCATCGGGATCCCCATGGCCAAGGAAGCAGCATCAACAGGGCTCGTGCCCAGGGCCAGGCGGCAGCCCACAGCGCAGCGCCCCCAGCGGCCGGAGGAGGAATTACATCACTTCCCAACCAGAACCCATCAAAGCCTCAGGGCCCCCTGCAGGGAAGCGGGTTAACAACCGGTTCGCGCAAACAGGTGCGAACCAGCTCCAGCTCACCACTGTATTTATCCCTTTGATGTATTTATAGAGAGCAATCATATCTCCCCTCAGCCTTCATTTGGTTAGGCTAAACAAACCAAGCTTTTTGAATCTCCTCTCATACGGCATTCTCCATTCTCCTGATAATCTTAGTAGCCCTTCTCTGCGCCTGTTCCAGTTTGAATTCATCTTTCTTAAACACGGGAGACCAAAATTCCACTCAGTATTCCACAGGAGGGCTCACCAGTGCCTTGTATAACGATAATAATACTTCCATATCTCCACTGGAAATAACCCACCTGATGCATGCTAGGGTTGCATGAGCCTTTCTTTTACGGCCACATCAGACTGGCAGCTGATCCTGTGATCAGTCAACACACCCAGATCTTTCTCCTTCTCTGTCAACTGATGAGTCCTCAGTTTACAGCAAAAATTCTTGTTCATTCCCAAGTACACAACTTTGTACTATTACATTTCATCTCATTTCCATTACTCCAGTTTTCAAGGTCATCCATATCTTCTTATCTGAAATTCTGGTCCTCCCAACTTTGTGTCATCCACAAATTTTATTAGCACACTCACATTTTGTGTGTCAAGATCTTTAACAAAAATGTTAAATAAGATTGGTCCAAGACTGATCCTTGTGGAACTCCACCAGTAACCTCCCTCCAGCCTGCATTTACCTTTCAGCATGAACCTTTGCACTCTCCCCTAAAACTACTTCCTTAAATTTTTATATTAATATTCTTATATTAATCCTGATGTTCTCCCATTTGAGTAATAATTTCCCATGTAGAATTGTATCAAATGCTTTATTAAAATCCAGGTAGACTAGATCTATTGCACTTCCTTTGTCTAGAAAATCGGTTATCTTCTCAAAGAAAGAGATTGGGTTGGTCTGGCACAATATAAAACTTTTGTAAAACCAGGTTGTATTTTATCCCAATTACTGTTTATCTCCATGTCTTTAACTACTCTCTTTCAAAATTTGTTGAACTTGCATAGAACTGAGGTCAAACTAAGGGGCCTGTAGTTTCCCAGATCACCTTTTTTTCCCTTCCTTAAATATAGGTACTATGTTTTCAATTCTCCAGTCAGAGTACAACCTCCAAATTTATGGATTCATTACATGTTCTTGCTATTGGGCTTGCAATTTCATTCGCCAGTTCCTTTAATATTCTTGGATGGAAATTATCCAGGCTGCCCAATTTGGTCCCATTAAACTGTTTGAGTTTGGCTTCCACCTTGGATGTGGCAATTTCTACTTCCATATCCTTGTTCCCATTAGCCACCCAGCCACGGCCCCCAAGCGCCTCATTACCCTTATAAAAAACTGAGAGTATTTATTTAGGTATTGGGCCATACCTAGATTATTTTTAATCTCCACCCCATCCTTAGTGTTTCTTCTTTCCTTGTTTTCTTTATTTACATGGCTAAAGAACCTTCCATTATTTGTTTTAATTTCCTTAGCAAGGTCCAACTCTGCTTGGCTTTTTTCACTTTTTCCATACACTTTCTGGCCTCGATGAGGTAGTTTTGCTTGCTGATCCATTCCTTCTTGGTTTTCTTCCTTCTCTGAATAACCTGTTTGGGATGCTTGTTCATCCAGCTTGCTCTGCAACCTTTCCCTACGAATTTTTTCCCCTTGCTTGGGATGCAGGCTTCAGATACTTCGTCAAAGTTAAAGAAATTAATCCCAAGCCACCTCCTCCACATTCAGATCCTTGAGTTCTTCAGTCTACCCACTTCCATAACTAATTCCCTTAATTTATTAAAGTTTGTACTTTTGACATCAAGGACCTTATTTGCAGATCTATTTTTGTTTATCCTTCCATTAGAGTTTAAACAGAATTAAACCATGATCACTCCAACCAAGGTATTCCTCTACAACCAGTTGTTCTAGGAGGTCCTCACTACTTACCAATACTAATACAAATCTAAAATGGCATCACCCATTGTTGGTTCAGTGACTATTCAGTGAAAAAATCTGCCGGTTATCACCTCCAGGAATATCTGGGCCCTACCATTATCAGCAGCACTTGTCCTCCAATCTATATCTGGGAAATTCAAATCTCCCATAATCACACAATTCTCAATAGTATATTAAAGAGATCTCTATCCATATTCAAATTGGATCCTGGGAGTCTGTAGGAGATCCCAAGCACTATCCCAGAGGAGCCTCTGTTATCTTTCTTCCCCAAAGTGATTTTGACTCAAACAGATTCCAGTTTATCCATTCCATCACTTCTAATTTTACAGTATACTTCATCTTTAATATACAATGCTACTGCTCCACCTTTACCTTTCTTTTCTGAACAACGCATACCCTTCTATACCTGTATTCCAATCATGATTACTATTCCACCATGTTTTCATTATCCCTATAATATCTGGTTTAACTTCCTACACCAGTAGTTCTAGTTCCTCCTTTTTGTTACCCAGGCTTCTTGCACTTTTGTACAGACATCTTAGCTGTTTCTGCTTTTCTTCGCCCAGAATCCCCACCCGATTAGGTACAATCTTTTTACTACCAGTATGTATCACCTACCTGACAGTGACTGTCATTCTCTTTCCTCTGTCCATTCTCCTACACTCTATTGTTCCTTTCTCCATTGCTGTATCCTTTTACTTGATTTTCCTCCCACTCAATACTAGAATCAGGTGTGGAGATTACATGAGCTCTCGCCACCATCTCCCGCAAATTCCTAGTTTAAAGCTCTTTTAGACAATCAGTTGTGCCAACCTCCATCCCAGAAGTCTATTTCCTTCCCTAATCTAGGTGGAGTCCATCCCATCAGAACAGTCCTCTGAATTCCTGCTAGTGATCAAATATTCCAAAGCCCCTCTTATAAAACCACTGCCTGAGCCACCTGTCAATCATCATAATCTTGTCTTGCCTTTGCTCTCCGCCAGACAGGTAGACTCCCACAGAAGATCACCTTAGCATCCATTTCTTTAAGCATCTTCCCCAGCCTGGCGTAGTCTTCCTTGATGCATCTCAACGAGAATCTAGCCATATCATTTGTTCCCACGTGAAAGCTAGTTAGTGGTCTCTTTCCATTCCCATTAGGATCCTCTTCAGCCTCTGGTATCTTAGCTTCCACCAGACAGCACACCCTTCTGTTCTCCGGATCAGCTCTGGTGACAGGCCTTTCTGTTCTTAGTAGGAAATCCCCAGTCACATAGCCCTGCCTCTTCCTGGTGTTGGGGCAATTATTCGACCTTCCCCTTCTGTTCTTTCTGGTTGCAAGTTTTCTTTGTCTTTTGTTCTCACTTGCAATCTTCTGTGACTCATCCTCTATCCTCCTGGTGCTCCAAACTGTGGCTACTGCCATTGTCTCTTACCCAATTCTTGTAGCACTAGCCACGCTTCTCTTCTTCCTTGCTCTCCCATGTTATGTTACTGACTGCCTCTCCCCTTCATTTTCCAACTCAGCGAACCTGTTCCTCAGCTCTCTTCCCCACTTCACAAGCTGGTCTTTTCCTCTGCTTTGTTCTCAGCCAGTTGCTTCCACTGGCCACTTTCTTCATCCAACAATCTACCCTCACAGTTCTCTAGTCCAGCAGGCATCTGCAAGTCTTGATCCTCATCTCTCCTTCCCTCCATCACCTGCTCAAATCCCCTTCGAAATCCCACCACAGTTTCTGTCTGCATCACCAAACTTCAGATCTTCTCTTCCATCAAATCTATCAGGCAGCACTTCAAACAAAGCACCTTTCAGGTACCCGCTTCAGGATAATGTACATCACCACAGCTTCCACATCCAGTCATCTTCACAGTAGCTTTTTCCACGTCACTACCACTGCTGCCAGCGTAGTTGTCATAACCTTCCCTTCAAAGCGCCTGTCAAGAAGGGGAAAAAAAACCGCACACCAAAACACACTCAAACACACCAAACTCCCCTTACAAACTCCCGCTCAAACTCTGTTTTCACCTCTGCTTGCCGGCTCCTATGCCACTGGCTGGCCGGTTGGCTGCCTTTATAGGTCTGCTGATTAGGGAAGTTCCCAATCAAGGTTCAGCGGTGATCAAAGGCTCTGTTTCTCTCATAACACACTGCCCACCACCAAACTTTGTAAACTGAAACAAGCCAGCAAGCAACCAAACCCCTTACTGCTAAGGAACACGGGTTTGTCTCCCTTCTCCAACAGATCTCCACTCAAACTCCCCTGTTTTCAGCTCTTTTTGCTGGCTCTTGTGCTGCTGCTCTACAAAAGGAGGCCCAGGCAGTTTTGATTTACAACAAAACCTGCCCTAGAAGACTTTAGGGGCTACTGGGAAACCAGAACAAATAGAAACCAAACTGAGACGAGAAATTATTTTTATTCTGACTGTTTAAAACCAACACACTTGGGAGAAATCATTTGCGATAATGATTCAGTACTTCTGGCCTTTCAGTTAGAGGGTAAGAATGTTTTCCATACCCTTATGAACCCCAAGAGATCATCCAACAAAACCAATCTATCAGCCCTGATCCCTACTGGGGCCTCTAGATACTCCTACAACATAAAATACATAATTATTTTCTAAGGTAAAATGAGGAAGCAGGAGAAATTTTTACATCTGAAAGTAGCAAAAAACTCAAACCCCCATTTTTCCCTTGACAGGTCGCTTTAACATGCTAATTTTTGTTACTGGTTGCACTTGTAGGTATGCTTAGAGTCAAAGTAGAACAACACTTCATATTATAGGTCTCCATTTTCAATCACTCACTTATTTTCCCAAACTGTAAATTTTCAGGCTGAGATTTCCCATGACAGGTCTCTGCGCCCTTCTAGTATTTTTTTAATTTTCAGCAAAAAATTGAACTGTTGCTAAGAATGACATATGGGAAAAATACACTTTTTCCCATATTAAAATATTATAACCATTTCACTAACAAGCTCGAGCACCTCCAGGCTTTGGAGCAGGGATTTGAAATTTGACAGTGTTTTTGCCCTGCTGACAGGGATGTGCCTTTTGGCATCCCCATAAACATCCATCCAAATCTGGCCAAGCTATGAGCCTCCAAAATCACTGTTCACACGATCAGTAGACTCCTGTGTGGCAGCTAAATTCTCTAAGGAGTCCAAATACACTGGGCATGCTCTGGGGAAGAAAACTATTAGAGCCTCCCCTGGGATAGTGCTTGGGGTGTGCTGTAGACCGCCGGGATCTAATTTGGATATGAATAGAGCCCTTTTTAATGTTTTTAATAAAGTAAATACTAATGGAAACTGTGTGATCATGGGAGACTAACTTCCCAGCTATAGACTGGAGGACGAGTGCTAGTAATAATAATAGGGCTCAGATTTTCCTAGATGCGATAGCTGATGGATTCCTTCATCAAGTAGTTGCTGAACCGACTAGAGGGGATGCCATTTTAGATTTGGTTTTGGTGAGTAGTGAGGACCTCATAGAAGAAATGGTTGTAGGGGATAATCTTGGCTCAAGTGATCATGAGCTAATTCAGTTCAAACTGAACGGAAGGATTAATAAAAATAAATCTGCAGCTAGGGTTTTTGATTTCAAAAGGGCTGACTTTCAAAAATTAAGGAAATTAGTTAGGGAAGTGGATTGGACTGAAGAATTTATGGATCTAAAGGTAGAGAAGGCCTGGGATTATTTTAAATCAAAGCTGCAGAAGCTATCGGAAGCCTGCATCCCAAGTAAGGGGAAAAAAATCATAGGCAGGAGTTGTAGACCAAGCTGGATGAGCAAGCATCTCAGAGAGGTGATTAAGAAAAAGCAGAAAGCATATAGGGAGTGGAAGAAGGGAGGGATCAACAAGGAAAGCTACCTTATTGAGGTCAGAACATGTAGGGATAAAGTTAGACAGGCTAAAAGTCAAGTAGAGTTGGACCTTGCAAAGGGAATTAAAACCAATAGTAAAAGGTTCTATAGTCATATAAATAAGAAGAAAACAAAGAAAGAAGAAGTGGGACCGCTAAACACTGAGGATGGAGCGGAGGTCAAGGATAATCTAGGCATGGCCCAATATCTAAACAAATACTTTGCCTCAGTCTTTAATAAGACTAAAGAGGATCTTAGGGATAATGGTAGCATGACCAGTGGGAATGAGGATATGGAGGTAGATATTACCATATCTGAGGTAGAAGCGAAACTCAAACAGCTTAATCAGGACTAAATCGGGGGGCCCAGATAATCTTCATCCAAGAATATTAAAGGAATTGGCACAAGAAATTGCAAGCCCATTAGCAAGAATTTTTAATTAATCTGTAAACTCAGGGGTTGTACCGTATGATTGGAAAATTGCTAACATAGTTCCTACTTTTAAGAAAGGGGAAAAAAGTGATCCAGGTAATTATAGGCCTGTTAGTTTGACATCTGTAGTATGCAAGGTCTTGGAAAAAATTTTGAAGAAGGTGGTAGTTAAGGACATTCAAGTCAATGGTAAATGGGACAAAATACAACATGGTTTTACAAAAGGTAGATCGTGCCAAACCAACCTGATCTCCTTCTTTGAGAAGGAAACAGATTTTTTAGACAAAGGAAACGCAGTGGATCTAATTTACCTAGATTTTAGTAAGGCATTTGATACCATGCCACATGGGGAATTATTAGTTAAATTGAATAAGATGCGGATCAATAGGAAAATTGAAAAGTGGATAAGGAATTGGTTAAAGGGGAGGCTACAATGGGTCCTACTGAAAGGTGACCTGTCAGGCTGGAGGGAGGTTACCAGTGGAGTTCCTCAAGGATCGGTTTTGGGACCAATCTTATTTAATCTTTTTATTACTGACCTTGGCACAAAAAGTGGGAGTGTGCTAATAAAGTATGCGGATGATACAAAGCTGGGAGGTATTGCCAATTTAGAGAAGGACAGGGATACCCTACAGGAGGATCTGGATGACCTTGTAAACTGGAGTAAGAGTAATAGGATGAAATTTAATAGTGAGAAGTGTAAGGTCATGCATTTAGGGATTAATAACAAGAATTTTAGTTATAAGCTAGGGACGCATCAATTAGAAGTAACAGAGGAGGAAAAGGACCTTGGAGTATTGGTTGATCATAGGATGACTATGAGCCGCCAATGTGATATGGCTGTGAAAAAAGCTAATGGGGTCTTGGGATGCATCAGGAGAGGTATTTCCAGTTGGGATAAGGAGATTTTAGTACCGTTATATAACACACTGGTGAGAACTCACCTGGAATACTGTGTGCAGTTCTGGTCTCCCATGTTTAAGAAGGATGAATTCAAACTGGAACAGGTACAGAGAAGGGCTACTAGGATGATCCAAGGAATGGAAAACTTGTCTTATGAAAGGAGACTCAGGGAGCTTGGCTTGTTTAGCCCAACTAAAAGAAGGTTCAGGGGAGATAAGATTGCTCTCTATAAATATATCAGAGGGATAAATACCAGAGAGGGAGAGGAATTATTTAAGCTCGCTACCAATGTGGACACAAGAACAAATGGATATAAACTGGCCACTAGGAAATTTAGACTAGAAATTAGACCAAGGTTTTTAACCATCAGAGGAGTGAAGTTTTGGAACAGCCTTCCAAGGGAAGCAGTGGGGGCAAAAGATCTATCTGGCTTTAAGATTAAACTTGATAAGTTTTTGGAGGAGATGGTATGAAGGGATAACATGGTTTTGGTAATTAAATATTCATAAATAGGCCCAACGGCCTGTGATGGGCTATTAGATGGGGTGAGATCCGAGTTACCCAGGAAAGAATTTTCTGTAGTATCTGGCTGATGAATCTTGCCCATATGCTCAGGGTTTAGCTCATCGCCATATTTGGGGTCGGGAAGGAATTTTCCTCCAGAGCAGATTGGAAGTGGCCCTGGAGGTTTTTCGCCTTCCTGTGTAGCATGGGGCACAGGTCACTTGCTGGAGAATTCTCTGCTCCTTGAAGTCTTTAAACTACGATTTGAGGACTTCAATAGCACAGATATAGGTGTGAGGTTTTTTTTGTAGGAGTGGTGGGTGAAATTCTGTGGCCTGCGTTATGCAGGAGGTCAGACTAGATGATCATAATGGTCCCTTCTGACCTAAATATCTATGAATCTATGTCCCAGAGTAGCAGGGACAGAGCAGGATTTTCCCTACAACTGCTCCTCTTAGTCGCCAGGATCCATTGTGGTGCCAGGCACATGAAACAAAAGCAGGGAGACTCGTGTGTTCTCCATGTGCACATTCTGCTGGCACTCAGGTAGCGGGGGAGAAGCAGGAAGCATCTTGACTGGAACGGCATCTCTCTCTTCGGATGCAACATGATAACCTGCACGCCACATCCAATCAATGGGTATGGGAAAGAATAAGGGGGACGGTATAAGGGGAAAGACAGAGGACCTGGTGTGATCCGAGGAACAGAGCCCCTGGCATGCCGAGGGACGCACACAGACTCTGGTATAGAAAAAAATGGAGGACCCTACTATGGGGGGGGGAGAAGAGGGCATGAGGGACAGAGCCCTTGCTATGAGGGTCAGGTTGAGCAGCCTGCAGCAAGGCCCTGAAATAAAGGGGGATGAGAGGGTGGCTCACAGGAGTTCCTGGGGGCAAGCAGAGAAATGCAAGCAGCCCCTGGAGTTGAAAATACGCTACAGAAGCAACCAAGTGTGGCTGAAGCTGCTAGCTGTACTAACCAAATGCCCAAGGCCCAGTTTGTCCCCCCTTTCCCGTTCTGGCTTTCAGATCTTCACCAAATTAATAGGGTTCTTACCTTCTGATGGACAGAACATTCTCTGAAATTCTGGATCTGACTGAATTCAGCATTCAAAAGTTATTGCATTACAGCCAAACAGAAATGTCACCAAGCTGAGTTTAAGGCTTGGCCAATTAAAATCACAGTAATTCCTAAAGGACCCAACTAAGATAAATTGCTAGGAACTAGGCATTGCAGATACACATAATAAGAGATAGTACCTGCCCCAAGGGTAAACAGACAAGTGACAAAAAGGGTGGGAGAGAAGTGTCATCCCCGTTTTACCAGATGAGGCACAGAAAGATTAAGTGACTTCCCCAAGCTATTACATGAAATATGTAGCAAGGCCATAAACTGAACTCAGATCTCATTTCAGTACCTTAAGCACAAACCCATCATCCCTCTGAAGGATGTGTTTTACACACACACACACACACACACACACAGTTGTCACCATTTTAAAATTAAAAGTGATTCCTCTTAGGTTTTGAAGCCCATCTGCACCCACATTGGACAGCCAAAAGGGGAAAATATGTCAGCCTGAACCTTTAGCTGCTCCTGCTGTTTTAGCAGGAACAAGTGGATAATGCTGGCTGACATTTCTACTTTTTTGGTATTGCTTTCAGTCATAAAACCATTGGATGAATTCAAAGTTTGCACCATTATGGAGAATTAACACCTAGTGTCAATGCTGGATTATATTAATATTTCTATGATAGTAGCACCTATCCTTCCCCAATCCTCCCCAAATCCTATTGCACCAATATAAAATTAGCCACAATTTTTATTTCGTTGTATCTTTTTCACATTGTAGTTTTCAATATACAAAATACACATACACAACAATGTGCTTTTTTATTTGTCTGCTATAGCAAAAATTGGAGCAATAAAGCTTGACTGAATCTGAAGTTTTAATGGACTATACTATTACAACTTCTTGCCAGTCCTTCCAAGGACTGATGAGGAAGTGACAGATATATACCAGTTCAACATCTAAGCCTTCCCTATCAAACTAGAGGAAGCAGTGAATGTATCTGCCTTATATTTTCCTTCAAGAATCTTTAATTCACCCCTCTCAGGAGGGGCCCATATGTACCACTCTCCAAAATTAACCTTCCATTTGCAACAGGAAGCTGCAGAGCCTGTGTAATTTTTGAAGATTCCCTTCCTTGCCCTTCATGCCCACTCATCTCCTTCCAGATGAACTACCAACTCCTTAAAACACCCAACAACCAACATGTTATTTTCATTCTAATATGAATGTTTAATATGCTAGGTTGTTTGAAGGGCTACAGTAATCCAAATCTGATTAGCTGTCAATCTACACTGTAATCCTCTTCACCAATCATTACGTTTTTCCCCCACCCTTTTAAAAATGTCTCCCCGATAGGATTTTTAAACTCAGCCATGAGGAGGAGCTCAACACTAAGAACCCACATATCCTTCAGCTAGGAGGCCACAACCATCATTAATGCTATGAATTCACCAGAGTACGCACACTACACTGACACCCACCCACCCACCCACCCACCCGCCTCGCTGCCTGCGTGATTCATTCTGGCATACAGGGAGATCATTTAATTCTTGTAAATTTCAACAATCTGCCTGATCAAAAAAACAGACAGGCCAGATAGACATGTAACACATTTCCTTGATAAAACCAGCATTCAGGGTATGATTCCAAGGTTAAGATATCGTCTGTGATACAGCCATTGCTCTTAAGAGCAGGAACAACTAGGCTATTACACACATATATCCTGCGTAAAGGAAGAGCCCAGGCCTGATCCATCTTTTTTCCGTAAGTTAAGAATTTTGTATACTGACCCCATACACATATTCATCTCTAAGAGAGTATACTTTAATTTTACATTTGTATTACATACTACTATAAAAAACTGTAATAGAAATAGGATTTTCAGGGTAGCTTTAACATTACATCCATCAGTCTGAAAGAAAAGCCCTTGTTTGATCTTGATCCACTGCTATTCTGAAGTGTTAAGACTGTTTCAATTCACCTAATCTAAATTTATCTTCCTTTTTTAAAAAAAAAAATCTTAAAGAGCCAATGCAGAAGCAGCCATTGAAAGGGAAATGGTTTATTAGTTTTGTCAACCAAAGCCAAAGAACATTTATTTGTTCCTGCTCTCGCCCCTTCCTAGCCAGCTGTTTCATCATGTCTTATGTAAATTTATCTAACTGTAAAACAGAGTTACAGTTGCAGATGATCACGATATGCCACCAGGTATTTTGGTCTAAAGAATGCTTTGCCAAAGAGGAAACAAAGGGAAACTTGCACTGCCATTCCCATGTTACAACTAAATGTCTTAGGATTTCAGTCCAGAGCCATCAACCTGGCACCTTTCATAAATAAAACTACTTTTAAAATTGAACATTCAGTAGTCATCAATGGTCATTTTAACTAACTAAGGGACTAACCTCATTGTTGTTACTCAAGCAAAACTCCGTAACTTCCATCAACTGGAAGGGGCAGAGAGAAGTAGATCAGAGGAGGAGCCAGGAGGGGGTGGAAACCTGAAGAGCACAGACTGGAACTAAAACAAGGAGCCAGAGTGGGGGAGAGACAGGACTGGTAAGGGACAAACTAGAGGGAACAGAGCAGAAGGGGTCATGCTTGGAGTTGGGGGAGGGTTAAGAGTCTGTGCCCACTAGATAACCTTCCCTTCCACAGCTCGGAATCGAACATGAGATTCCTGAGTCTCACCATTCCTCTGATGTACACAAACACCTTTGACACCCATTGGCAAAGTGCCTCATCCCCCTCTAATGGCTTGTACACACTAATAGTAGGTTGTAATCCTCTATGAGTTACTCTGCTAGCTCAAGTGCCAGAGGTCTGCACGGTGTAACTGAAGTTCCTGCTGATGATCTAAAGTAGGTGTCAATACGATGCCACATGACTGAATTTGTTTTTTCTTGTGTGCACGCGTTATGATATCATTGTTAATTATATGATCACATGGACCCTGCCTCATTCAGAGCACAGGATGGATGGTGCTCACTTAAGGAGTAGCTATCCAATATTGTGAGTCCTCCTCATTGCCTATTGTGTGGCTCCATGCCTTATTCACTATTCAAACCTGGGTCTGAAGATAGACTTGTTAATTTCTTCATGGGCTTTTCTGTGGCACTCCTCACTATAGAATCTAAGTGTTTCACAAACATTAAAGAATTTATTTTCATAACACCCCTGTGAAGTGGGAGGGTTTGGGTTGCCAATTTGAGACAACTAGGACCTGAATTTACAGAGTACTTAGCATTATATAGCACTTTATATATTCCAGCGGAGCCCCCACTGATTTCAGTTGCAGTTGAGAGTGCTCAGCACTTTTGCAAATTAGACCAAGAATCTCAAATCAGGTACGCAGAAAATGAGGAACACAATTAGTGAGCACCTGTAAAAAGTTTCGTTTAAGTGACTTGCCCAGCATCCCAAAGAAAGTCTGTGGTACTGGCAGGGATAGAATCCAATTCCCCAGCAAAGCATTGAACTGTCTCAGCCATGAGACCATACTTCCTCTTCCTGCAGTCCCCTGCCTCATTCATCACACACCTTCCAACTTCTGCAACAAATGAGGCAGGAGTCCTGCAGACAGCAGCCTCCTTCACTACACAACCTGATTCATCCCCACACCACATCTATTCTATGGAAAAAATAATGTGTGATCATGAAATAAAAGACTATCATAATTCATACATACAAGGGGGCCAAATTAAGGTTGCATGGGCACTCTTAATACTGGCATTTCCTAACTGAGTTCTTGACTTTGCAATCTTAATATTTAACAGGTTTGGGGTTTGTTTGTTTGTTTTTGGTGTGCATGTGTAACAAAGCAAGACAAAGATTTTAGGGGGTTCTATGTTCCATCAGAGTTTCTGGGGGAGTGGATGGAGGGGGGCAATTAGGATGTGAGGTAAGTCGAAAGGTGGCAAGGCAAATTACTTCCTCCAACAGCCCTATCCTGACTATTAGGTTCCTGTCCCAATCCTTGCCTATATATCCAAATTAATACTCTTCCCCCAAACTCATTTAATACTTTCCCCCCAAACTCACTAAGAACTCACTTGGAGCTGCGGAGTCTGCGCTCAGGGCTAGGGCAGCACACGGAGACCCCTCCCCAGGGGCTGCAGGGACATGGCAGCCACTTCCAGGAGCAGCGTGCAGTGAGGGCGGGCAGGAAGCATAACTTAACCCCACTGAGCTGCTGGTGGTGGCCAGGGGCCCCGGGACCTCTTTAATCACCCGGGCCCCTGGGGAATTGTCCCCCCTGTTGGCAGGTCTGGCTACAGCCCAGAAATCCCCAGCGCCGCAGCCCAGAAATCCCATCTAAGCATGGCTGAAATGCATGGTCCTGCCCAGAATGAAGTGTAGGAAGCCAGGCCTGTCTCCTAAGGAATCCAATGGTCCTAAGGGAGACCTAGGTTAAACTCCCTATTTCACCACAAACAACCTGTGCAACCCTGGGCAAGTCACAACCCCTCTGTGCCTCAGTTCCCTACCTGTAAATGGTAGTGGTAATATTTCTCTGCCTCAGAGAGATATGAGGATAAGTACATAAAAACTGTAAGATGCTCAAATGCTATGGCGATAGGGGGTCCCCCCTTAGATACCCAAGGCAGATGGACTAAAGGGGTCGAAGGCACAGTCCTCCTTGTAGCCGTGACATACGGATTTTCCATCACTGAAGGGATGGATTACCCTGTACATCCAGGAGGTGCAACAATGAAAACCTTGATTAAAAACGTTGGCATCTGAGGTATAAAGTTATTTATATTTTTCAAAATTATATTGATTTGAAGACTACGTTTTCTGGGCAAATTATTTAAGCTCAACAGTCATATTTGCCAGTTCAATAAGGTTTTTTTGTTTTGTTTTTTTTTTAAACTTTGATAACCAATTAGTATTTTTTAACATGCTCTATATCAGCTCCCGGAAGAAAAGCAATAGTAGGAAGAACTAGAAATATGTCTATGGTCCTTCAATCAAAAAATTGTCAGTTAATTAAAGAAGAATGTGTGTAATCCCATCTCCATTGTGGAAAAGAAGACAACAAAGAGAAGATTAAGATACTTGTCACAACTCCTAAAACAAGATCATTATTTTCCAGTGGTATCTAATTTTTTAGATTTAAAAATGATCATATTTAGCAGTTCCAAGTACATTTGCCTTCGCAACAGTTGGCAAGGCAGTTATTGTAACAGTAGTTCTATTTAACAAATATGTCTTCACAGGGCTGTGTTATAGACAACTTACCCTTTGAGCCCTCTCCTTTAACTCTTGATCTTGAGCTAAAAAAGCCTGCATCTTCTTTTGGACATCTACAAGCTTTTCAGGGTTGATTCTAATAAAAAAGAAGGAAAATTATTTTACCTTTAGAAAAGGCATTAAGAAGCCCATATTAAGTTCCCAGGAGTACTTTTTCATTCCCTCTGTATTATTTTAAAATGCATAAAGCTATCATTACTGTGAACAAGGTTTAACTAAAATCATGAAGATCAATCTCCTTAAATAAATAATGCAAGCAAGGCAAACAGGAACTCAGACCCTTTAGCCAGAGAGCAGATTGTTGAGACAGAAAAGATTTTTTTAAATGTAAAGCCAAAATTAACATTAAAACACTTCAATTTATAAAATGTAGAGAATGAACTCAGAACCAGAGAAAGAAATGTACTGTACTGTACTAATATTTTATTCCAAGATAGCACCCTTCCCAAGTAGATCTCATAGCATTTTTCAAAGCTTAAAAAAGACCCAATACCCCTGAGAGGTACCAGTAAAGTATTTCACTATTGTATCCATTTTATAGATGGGCAAAACTAAAGAATATTGAGATTAAGTGATTTAAAAGTATCCCAAGATCTGGACTTAATGAGATAAGCCACAACTGCTTTGTTACAGCAGTCTCCATTATACCTTGTAAGGAGTGTGTCAGCCACCCTACGAAGTGCTTTGCTTTTCTGTTTTCATTCAAGCTATTAATAGTTTGATGATTTAGTCTTTGCATTGCTTTTCTTTTCCATCTACCTCTATTCCCCACCTCCTAGTCCCAGGCATCTGTACCTCCCAGGCTTCTGAATAGCACAGTTAGATATGCTTCAACTAGTAGGGAAAAATGGTCTTTTGACAAACTTCACTATTTAACTCAAGAGGTTCTAGATCCAGATGACATTACTGTATGCCATCTGTTTAAGCAGCACTGTACAATAAATGATGACCCTGCTCTGAGGACCTTCCTATCAAAAATCAGACACTCTCAGTATAGTGATTAAGTCTGACTGGGCAACAAAACTTTGATAAAAATCCTGTGCAAGAAATTATATATACCAACTTTTTCTGTGGTAAAGTATTGTTGCGATCAGCAACTGCTTTTTTTTTTTTTTGAGAATAAAGATCATATTAATTTACAAGGACTTCTGAGCTTTACTGAGTCACCATTTTAAGTTCCACACTTTGTCAGAACTGGGTAACAGAAAGCTGCAGTGTAGCCAAAAGTTATTTCCAGATTATACATATACCAACTCACTATAATTTTAGACAAAGGCTGCATAGCTGGGCAGTGAGCTCCAAGCAGGCATAAATACTAATTTGGTTTGTATATGTAAAGGTATAAAACAGATGATGTTATAAGGAAAATAAGGAAAATGTGCGTTGGTGCACTGAATCATTCACAGAAATCAAATTAAAGACATGGAAAATGCAAGCTCTCCTTTCTTTATCCAACTGCAGGTAAAACATGCAGTTTAATGGTATCTTAATAAAGCAAGACTGTCACAGAATCTTCATATACTACCTCTGTCAAAGAGGACTGAAATCACTCACTAAGCTTTGGTAACTTACTTGATTTCATTGACAGGTACTTTTCTCTGCGACAGTTGGTGAACCATGCCTTTTTCTTCAGAGGGAAGCAGTACTAACAAAGCTTCACCACCTTCTTTGTACCTGATCAAAAGAAGAAAAAAAAGCAAGGATCTTTGATTAAAGGGTTTTAAAAAAAAAAACTATTCAAAAGGAATCGCATACAGCAAGTTTAACAAACCTTGATCCTCACAACAGCCCCAAGTAGCAGGCAACTATCCTCATTTTACAATGGGAAAACACAGGCAAACAGGAGACAAACAGGAGACATTGCCAACATCACAGATGGAGTTAGTGGTAAAACTACGGACGGAACCCAGGGGAGCTTGGCTTCCAGACAGAGATTTATGTCACTAAGCCATACCTCTCTGCACATGATGGATTTTTGTGGTTATCAAAGCTAAACCTTTTAGTGAAACGTACGTTATAGGATCCGGTTATTTGTTTCAGCTTTTAGTCATTGATCATTCATAACATTAATTCACAACTACTTGAAAGGCCTGAAGGACTGGAAACCTACTATGGTCTCCATATGGAAGATGGGCGACACCTAGTAAGCTCAGCACATGTGTAGACTGTTGGTTGGTTTATGTATGTTTTCTCTGTACTTCTTTTGCCTCAAGTAAAAGTACTGTGCTTTGTGAACGATGGCTGGTCACTGGTAAACGCTGTCATAACCCTTGGGAGACAGCAGAATTGCAGGCCCTGGCCTAAAGTCAGACCTGCTCGGATTAGCACAGTGAGTTGCAAGGGAACTGCAAGAAACCTAAATCTCTGGTCTGAAGAGAAAATGATGCAGGTCCCAGCCACAGAGAGGTGACTGTGAAAGCTTGAGACTTAAAGGGGCGCCCTTGAGGAGACCATGGATGGGGCAGAGATGCAGTTAACCCCAGAGTTGTGACATATGATCGTGACGGGATCACACTTGTGTGTGCTCCAAAAGTATCTCATTCTTACTGAAAGAGACTAGTAGTGGGGAAGGATTAAGACCCTTGCTCTAACTTGTTTCCAAACAGGTGTTTTAATTTGCTCGCTCAAAGAAAGACTATTTAGACAATTCATCAAAGCATAATTGAAAGAAAAGCCTGAAAACAGTAATGAACTGAGAGATTCTAGATGCCAAACAATGAAAGCAGAGATTGATTGTCAGTATGAAAACTGGGTCTAGGATTCTCTCTTCAGTATATTTAATAGGTGTTTGGGATGCAGTCAATTTGGCAATTACCCAGATTTATGTTTGGTAGAAAGCTCAGAACTCCTACACTTCATTCTTAATGTCTCCTACTTGTTGACTTCCTCCCTGGAGTAAGCCTGTGTAGCTTCCTATCTTATAACTAATTGGAGGGATGGGGGTAGGTGGAGAAAGAAATAACTATCACTGTAATAAACAAACAGTGTGCTTACAAATCCCACTAAGAGAGATATAATGATTAACTAGCGCCTCTATTTTCCAAATCTACCTTCACTGAAACAAACATTAAACCTATTTAATTCAACTGTGACAAAGAAGTTTACAGACTGAACATAGTATCTACAGTGCAACAAGGGTGCAGATTACTGGGAAAATCCCTGTATAAGATCCCCTACTAAATACACGTTAGTCTAATTAAAGGACCAGCCAGCCTGTGACAGTGTAAGGAAAGCCAGGCTCAGCCTTGTCTGCACCTACCAGCTAGCCCACAGCAGATGCTGATATGGCAACTTAAGATAGTGACCCCAGCCACGAGAGGATCAGGAAAAGACCACTTAAACAGAGCTCCCCTCAGAGTGAGGAGACCCCAGAGAGAAGAGCCAGAGGAGTTCCCTCTCTGGAAGGACCTGAAAAAGCCAAACTGGAAAAGACCCACAGGGAGCAGGGTAGGCTCATGAGGAGGAAGCCCTGAAATAGGCCCCACAAGCAGCAGGGCAATCACTAAGTGAATGTGCCGGTCTCTGCGGAAGGGAAGCAGTGTAAGAAGCAGGAGAGGAACTCCGCAGGAGCAGATTAGGCTCCTGTGTGGGAAGCCCTGAGGTAAGGCCTACAGGGATGAGGGAGATGCTCAAGGAAGCCTGCCAGGAGGAAGTAACATAGAAGGTATGGAGAGCTTCAGTGCAGCCCAAGAGGGACAGAATTGTTTGGACTCTTAACTGGACCTTTTTTTACCCCAGAAGGGGGCTGAATTTTATGTGAGATGGTCAGAGGGCCAGGCCACGGAAGATGCAGAGAGTTAGGCCATCACAGGGCCAAGGAAGTGGCCATTAGATAGCTCCAGAGACAAGCTTGCAATACCACCTCTAAGCACAAAGGGCCGCTATGGCGGTAAGGACAACCCATTACAGCTTTATTTCAGAAATGTATTGAACTGGGACAGAATCCCATGAATGCTAGTAAACAGGGGTCAACAAAGAAAAACAATGAGTGATCGACAAATAAGATGGAAAACAAAGCCATTGTATGAAGCAGAACCAGAGGAGTGGAGCTACTCACAGGGATGTCTAAGTAATTAGCTACCGTAAGCCAATAAGTAAACTGCTGCCACCAGCAGCAGCCCATTCATTCCTGTCCTTCTCAAAAAATTTTATTTTATTATAATATTTCTCAACTGACAGGTTTATCAAAACATTATCACCTCTTCATCACAAAACATTTATCACCTATACCACCTATCTTGTGTTATCTTTTTTATTTTCCTTTGCCTTATTTTTATTCTCCTTCTATACTGGAGTATTTCTTCATCTATTGTTGAGTAGCTGGTTTGCCCTCTATTTTTTCCTATACTGTGCACTAGTTTTCCCTCTACCTCACTCTTACCACTTCTTCTGTTCCAACATCTGTCTCTCCTTTCCCCTTCCTCATCTTCATATATACTTTTCTTCCTCTCTCCCATCAATTCCTCATTCTTCCTCTCACCCCATCACATTCTCTACTGGGTTTCACTATTGGGTCTCTCTTCAAACATATTCACTCTCCTCTATGAATTCTTTTCCCCAGTATCTCTCCCTTTCAAAGACCCCTCTCCTCAGACTCATTCTCTGGAATACCTTGGCCCCCTATTCTCCAAAGGGCCCAAAAGAGGATGGGCAATTAAGGAAAGCAGGTATATGGGGTGAAGGGACTCTGTCTTTTGAGTGAGAAAATGTATAGGAAAAGAAGACTGGAACATGGACAGGTGATATGTGGAATTCTTAGTTATGAGGACTCCAACAGTGGTGAAAGGGGAAGTCCGATGTTGGCTAGAGAATGGAGGTGGGGTGAGTAGAACTGGTTGAGCCAGCTTCTGGAAGGAAGCTTTGTGGGCTCAGGCCAATAGCCATGGAGCATCAGGCAGTAAAGCTGATGGTGAAAGAGAAGTAGATAGTGAGAGGGAGAGAGGCGGCTGGTACATAAATATATGGTGGAGTGGGACCCATTCAATTCTAATCTAGAAGTGGCTCTGGTAGTTGAGATATATGACTGGCTTAGAGTCAAAAAGACAGGAGTGCTAGAGTAAATAAAGAGGACTCAAGGAAAACTTTTTCTAGGATAGCATTTAAATTTGTGGCCAAGTGGGTACGAATGGACATCCCCAGACTCACTAAAAAGATCATATGAAAATCATTAATTAGTCTTGAGACGGGATGTGGAGGGCCCATATTTCTCAGAAGAAAGCACATACAATATTTTATTTAGTAAATACTGCATCCCCAAAAAAAGACTTTAAAAACTTTAATATCCAAAAGCAAACAGTATTATAAGTAACACAAGTAGCAATTACTATAGTTAAGGTTGGCCAGTGCTTTCCACTATAACATGCTGTGTTCAGTTGCTTATAATTTTTTCAAAACTTTATTTGCTTGGACAGATTTTCTATGCTGGATATCTGCCTCAGGCTGAAAATTTGGGGAAAATTTCAGCAAAAATGGAAGAAAATGAGATGTGGGGAAAATAGGTTGTTTTGCCCATTTTAAATTCTTACAACAGGTTCATTGAGATGCTCTAATGCCCCTATGCTTTGGAGTAGAGACTTGACGTTTTCAGGTTGCAGCTCTGTTGTAAGGGACGGGTCATTTGCCATTCCTGTGAAAATTCATCCAAATTTAGCCCTCTGGAAATTTGTTTGCGTCTGCTCAGTAGAGATTTATTAGAGTCTGGAAGCTAAATCGTCAGAAGATTCAGCCTGTAGTGCATATAATCCAACCAAGGACAGTAGGGGTAGAGGATTTTCCACGCAAATACCCTTAGCAGCCACAGGATGCTGCAGCATTGGGTGTAGCAACTGAACTGGGAGACATTCTGGCGCTCTGAGTGCGCCCCAGCAGCAAGCAGGAAGAGGTAGAACCAGCTGGGCTGGAATGCAGAAGGGTGAGGAACAGAAGGTGGTGGAAAGGGACTGAAAGCTGAGGTAGGGGAGAAGGCCTCTGAAATAGAAGGGGTAGCAAACAAGATGTCCCAGGAAACTATAGGCTAGTTAGCCTCACACTGATCCCAGACCAAAAAAAAAAAAAAAAAAAAAAAAAATCACAGAAAGATCAACTTGGGACTCGAAGGATAGTAGCATAATTAATGCCAGTCAACATGCTTACAGAAAACTGATCTTGTCAGACAAGCTTGATATCCTTTTTTGTTGAGATTACAAGTTTGATTTGACAAAAGTAACTGTTGGCATAATATATTTAGACTTCTGTAATGCATCTGACTTCATCCCAAATTGCTTTCTGATAACAAAATTAGCACTATGCAAAATCAATGCAGGCCATATCAAATGAATTAAAATTGGTTAACTGAAAGATCTCAAAACAGTTTTTAAATTAGCAACACCCAATGGTTGGTGTTTCTAGTGGGGTTCTGGAATCTGTTCTTGTCTCAAGACTTATTCAATATCTGTATCAATGATCTGGAAGAAAACTGAAAATCATTGCTGGTTAAGGTTGCAGATGACAAAATGATGGGGATAGGTCATTTATACAGACTGACCAAGATTGCTTGGTAAGGTGGGACCATTTGAACAAGCAGCATATTAATAGCCAAATACAAGGTCATACATCTATGAACAAAGAATGTAGGTCATGCTTAGAAGATAAGAGACTGTATCCTAGAAAACAGTGATTCTGAAAAGGACATGTATATCATGGTTAATTTCAAAGTCATGGCTCAAGTTCAGCTGTTTATCCATCAACTGAACATGCGCTCCCAATGCAATGTTGTAGTTAAGAGGGAGAACATGATCCTTAGCTGTATAATCCAGTAGGAGCAGCAGTGGTGAGAACATTACTAGAAAACTGTGTCCAGTTCTGCCATCTTGACTTCAAAATATGTATAACAAAAAATGGAAAGGACACAGAAAGAGAGTTATACAAATTATTTCATATCAGGAAAATACGCCTTATAGTAGACTTACGAAGGTCAATCTAGTAAATTTATCCAAGAGAAGGTTAAAAGATGATTTGATCACAGTCTACAAGTACCTATATGGGAAAGAGATTTCTGATGGTAGACGGCTCTTTAATCTAGGGGACAAAGATATAAAAAAATTGCACAGACTACCTTAATTCTTACATTTCCTAACTTTTGAGTTCTTGACTTTTCAAAAGTAATGTTTTAATGCAGTTTTTTGTATATAATAACTTTTAAGCTACAAACAACAGCAGTGCCAAAAACGCTGTATAATGAATAAGTTGCCTTTCCACAAACTAAAAATATATAGAAGGTGAAAAGCACACTGTGGAAATGTTATTAAAAGCAAGCGTTAAAACTTGGTCTCCAAAGATTATGATTATTTCAAAGTTTTAATTTAATCTTATAGAGCCTTTAGGCAGGGAAATAGTATTAAAGCTAAGAAAAGAAAATCACATTAAGTTAGGCCAAGAATATGAAGAAAGGTCTTCAAGTGAAATTTTTTTTTTTTTTGGTTTTTGCTTGTTTGGTTGGTTTTGTTTTGTTTACTTGCTATTACTAGGAAGAAAAGCAATATTAAAAATATTTCTCAGCATCGGGGGGGCTTGAGACATTCAAAGGGATTAAAAGAGATCTGGTGACTATTGCTAGGTTCTAATCATTCACTTAAGCAATTCCCCATACTTCTTTACACCTAATTAAGTTTAGTTACACGCAAAATATTTCTATTGGCTTTTGAAAAGCCTGAATGGACTGTCTTATATTGCAGATTGGAGTTAAACTAGCCCAAAAACTGTGAAGTAACTGAAAAACAGACAGGCAGGCACTGCTGCTGTGCCTCCTCATTGCAAAACATGAAAACAAAAAAAAAAGAGTCAAAGGTTTGGGAAAACTGAAAACTAAATGATTTGAAACACCATCTGGAAGATTTTGCATCTGTTTAGATTTTTCATGGTGGTTTAGCTGCAAAGACAAGCCAATAGTAAAGGAGCTTTATTTAGACAAATATAGACTTGCTTCCCAAGAAGAGATTAGCTATTTTCTCCTCAAATGACAACAGACATGTTGTTAGAAGATTACTGGTCTGCACCATCACTACACTTAAAAAGTCCCCTGTAAATTCAAAAATGGAGCTTGTGCTTTTTTTTTTTTTTTTATGATGTATAAAGGTGGCCTGAAAGTTTCTCTCTCAGGAAAAGTTTTTTCTGTTTGTTTTTTTATGCTAGAAATTTGTGTATTCTAGACCTCAGAAGACACTACGGAAAATAGCTTCCTGCTGAAATGACTTCACAAGAGGTTAAAAACTGGCCCAATTGACCAAATACCCTTTCTTTTCTCAAACTGTTTAAAACTCCGTTTTCCCATTAATGTCTATTTAACTCCAACATTTGCGGGGGGGAGGGGAACCTATCTGTAGATCTTCAGCTACCGGTACAAACTATCACAATACCTATCCTTACAAAGTCCTCCAGCAAAGCCAGAGGAAAGCATTCCTGACATTAAGGTAGATAAATAAGAAAATAAACATACATCATGAAGCAGCAAAGAAAATGTCAACCCCAATTTTTAAAAAGCCTCCTCCAGGTCACCACTAGTACTTCTCTAAAGAAAAGAAACAGCATCCTTTTCTGATTCATGTAGCCTGCTGCTTCCAATCTGTACACCCTTACCAAAAACCAAACAGTTGTTTTGGATCATCAGACCAAATATTAGTGTTTTACCAATGGAGGTATTTGTTAAGCAACACTCCTTCAACACAGCTGCTTTGTACACAGAATTTTCAACTAAAACCTAGGGCATTCTTAAAAAATAAAATTAATTTACTTGATTTGTGTACCAACTGGTAAATGATGCTTATGTTTACATCATTTTGAGATTATCTGAAGGGCCCAGAGTAGGTCTCACTTTAGTATTGTGATTTTATGATAGTTTCCTTATACACAACAAGATACTATTAATCTTTATTTTTAAAAAAGGAATTGTTTTGGCTGCAGCAAGTCTTCAAAAACCAGATCTATGTAACTTTTGTATACATTTGTCTTAGTTACTCATTCCGGATGAGATGAGTCTGCTTGCCCGAATATCTACTCATCATCAACTGAGTCTTGAAACTAACAGCCAGAGAAGCAAGGTGACATAGAACTTCACTAATCCTTTACTATTCTATGGTAACTGGAAACATGATAGAGAAAGAAGCTGCCTCTGAACAGGGGGCAGAAGGGGATGGCTGAGTCAGGAAGATCCTATATTGGCTACCATCTTTTTTTTTTTTAATTGAGAGTTTGGTGCTCATGAAAGAGGATGCCCTCTATGCACCAAAAGAACCTTGTGGAGAAGCAGTTCTGTTTTCCTACACCATGAGCCTGAGGAACCACACCTCTGAGTGCGAGGGGATAAATTATTGCCCATGGCAGACTCAGTCTTTAACTTTTCTGCTATGACCATCAAGTGGTGGCAGTTAGTGCCAAATGTAGAGCCACTGTCCATGATAGGGACCCCTGTTCACTGAGAACTGGATTGAGATCAAACTCTTTTCACCTGGACCACATGGTCAGATAGAAAGAACAGGAGTTCTTGTGGCACCTTAGAGACTAACAAATTGTCAATACCAACCTGAGCTAGAGTTGTACCCATAACTATAGGTAAAAGTTTTATATACCTCTTACTGCCCCAAGCCAAACACTACCACTTCCTATTCTTAAAGCTCACATATTGCTATACATGTCTGATACATTTTTATCATCTCCATTCTCTCTCCTCTGCTAATGTAAAAACAATCTTCCTAGGAAGCCTCACCATCCAGGTCAACAAACCGTCAGAGGGAAGGTGGACAGAAATCCTAGGACTGATCACCTTGGGTAGAGGAAGTCATGACAACATACAGGCCACTCCAGCCTTTCACTATCCCTGCGCCTGAAGAAGGCCCACTAATAAGAAGCACTGTGCCACAGAACACCACTGTGGCTGCCTGTTACTCTGTGTGTTACATAACCCTATTTGGTATGGAGAAAAAAAATCTGTTTAATGTTATCAAACCAGAGGGAGTTTACTGCTTCAGAGATCTTGCCAAATTGGGACAGAGTGCTGGATAAACCACAATTCTTGCAATAAGGAAGTTGGTAGCAGTGCTGTATGATCACAGCAAGGAAGAAAAGGAGACCCCCCAGAAACCTGAATTGCTTGTGCCTCAATCTAGCCATCAAAAAGGTCAAGTCACAGGGCAAATTCCCACCATGTGAGGACAGTTTTGAAGAGCATGTCAAAATAGCATCTTGTCGAACAAAGATTTGGATGTCTTCAAACATAGGTAGACCAGTTAGCTAATCAGCATTGCACCATGGATGGAAAAATGTGAATCATCAACTACTCCCCATATTCTTCAAGGGCCCAATGGCATCTAAGCTTGCACAAGACCTTCTCTGTGCTTATACCAGTAGGGTTCACTGCACAAACAACTGCATCTGTAGTCAGAACAATTCTCTCTGCCCAAAACTGCCAATACAATGAAGACTGTGGTAACCCACGCACACAGAGATCATGCTGAACAAGATAATGATAATAATGTTGACTAGAAGTGTCACCAGAGTTATTACATTTCAATACCCTCTGTACAAAATTATTAGATTTTGTTTTACCCTTTACATCATCACTGTGATGCTTTGAGGTCATAAAAAAATCCAATTTTATGTCTTGAAATAATACACACTCATTAAACTAAGCGGGCATTTTAACTAGTTGATGGAGTCATTGTTTACCCCCATTTCTATGATAATGGCACCACTTGATGGCTTGACATCATAACTCATCTTAACGTAGACATAATAAGCTTTCAAATGATTCAAAATGTGTTTCTTTAGAGAGGGTATATTAAGTCGACCAAATTGGTGGTGTTTGCTGCTCACCTAAACTAAATAGACAATTGTTAAGTCTGTCATGCAGCTGCTGACACTCACTGAGGAAAGTTTCTTCCTCACTAATTGAGATTGAGAAGATGAGGGGGCTTTTCCAATGGGTCTATACACCCTGCACCCTGTGTTTTAAAGTACATCAAGATATGGTCCACACATTTTTTGTTCTAACTCTACTACAGTCCTGATAGTCTCCACATGATACTCACAATCTCTTCTCCTTTGTGGTTTAGTTCTTGTATCATTAACCAAAGAATTTTATTGGCAAACACTTGTCAAGTTTCAGAGTAACAGCCGTGTTAGTCTGTATTCGCAAAAAGCTCACGAAAGCTTATGCTCAAATAAATTGGTTAGTGTCTAAGGTGCCACAAGTACTCCTTTACTTGTCAAGTTGTAGCTTTCTGGCAGAGGGCACGTATTTTTTTTTTTTTTAAGATCATATCACATCCTCTTCCCTCTCTTCTAGGCATGGAAGTACCCTTTTACATTAACATCCCTGTTAGGAGAATCATCCAACCAGGTTTCATTTCTGCCACTAGATCATAATCCCCCTTTATTTAGTTATACAGTAGAGTCTTCTTTCTTATGAACAGACACACGTTAGTCAGGAGGAAAAAAAATGGACAAAAGCATGCCACAGCTTACACCAACCTTATCAATAAATTGAATATAAAGGTCACTGGGGCCTCCAGCCTAGCTAGTACGCAATCTATTTCCCACAGCAGCGGTGTCCATTCTACTGTACTGAAACAAATGCTTATTTATTCTTTATTATAGTTTTCCAGGGTGGCATTATGTCAGTGGGTAATTATGACCATAGCCAAGTTTATATTTTAGTGTGTGAGAACTTCATACCACATCATTAGAAAAATATTGTAATGGAAACAGTCCAAGTGGATGCAACTGCAGGACAATGTCAGAATTGTAGCTGGGCTTCAGCATGCAATTGTAAAGAGGGTTAAATAATATGAATTGTGAGTTAAATATGCAGTGGTGAGGGGCATTTCTTCTGACCTCTGCTGGCAGCTATTTTTTAATATTTTTTTAAGTTAGGACAATGAATTGAAGACTGCAATGTAATATGAAATATGGACTAAATACTACTGTAGATCAATAAAAGCACTTCAAACAGGCTTTTAACCTAATAAATAGTTAATTATGCAAGGAGCTGCCAGCTTGACAATTTGACTATGCAGGTTATTCAGATCCCAAGACACACATCCCATCTCTGGATTAAAGACAATTATTTTTCACTTTGAGGGGGGAAAAAAATTAAACTTTGCTGAGTTATCCAAAACCTTAAGTGTTTAGTCAGAAAATGTTACAACAGGGAGGGGCTTAATTACAATGATTCCCAGTGACCATGATCCAGAGGGATATATTTCCTGACTGCCTGAAACTATTATCCAAACATTTTCCCCTAAAAACAACCATATGGCACCAGCAGCTCCAAACTTTTTAATTAATGGGACGAAACTGATTACCATTATCATATTGTCTTGTCCAATAGAGAATGGACAGTGGAGATTTTTAATGTAAGATACATTTTCAGGATACAAAGTGAGAGTGAACAAAACCAAGGCAGACTATATATAGTTAGATTATTTGATATACAGTACACACACAAAAAAAATATATCCACCAAAGGGCATGTTGGCTTCCTCCAGAGCCACTGACATCAACACCAAATCTCTCTCTGAGACTTATCCAAAGCTCACGGACGCCAAAAGAAAGACTCCCAATGATTTCAAGGGGCAACGGATCAGGTCCTAAATAAGTATTTTACATTATGTGCACATGCAACATGAAGCTCCAGACTTACCCCTGAAACTATTAGAATCCCTACAGAATGGGTTATTCTACTCTGTCCTCCATTTCCCATTTAATGCCTTAAAAACAACTCTTGGTGCAGAAAAGCCAGACTTAGGTAAGAGTTTTACAGGCTTTTTTGGTGAAGGAGGTAGAGAAGTGGATTTATTTAAATAGTATGCTAAGCACTAAACACAAACATGTCCACACACTGAATAAACTGGAAAACAAAGCAGTCTTTTTCCCCCCACTATTTTTGAAAATGAAATCAAAGTTCCTGTAAAAAACAGTCCTTTTCTTACCATCCTACTTATCAGTTAAGTAACCTTTGTATGAGATTTCTTTCACTTACAAGTCCTCTTCATGCCACACAATGTGTAAAAATTACATTTTTTGAAAGAAAAACACCATACAGTAAAACTTCAAATATGAAAATTAGCTTCTGCTGTCCCCTAGTGGCATTGCATTTTGTTTCACAAACCTGATCAAAAAACATTTTCAAATCAAATGTAGGTTCCATGGACATACGTGGCATACATCAGAAGAAATTAACAGCCAGAGGAGTTAATTCCACAAAGAAATCTGCCAGCAGACCAAGGGATGCGATCATTCCCCTCTATTTGACGTTGGTGAGGCCTCATCTGGAGTACTGTGTCCAGTTTTGGGCCCCACACTACAAGAAGGATGTGGAAAAAAAATCAGGAAGTGTCCAGCGGAAGACAAAAAAATTAGGGGACTGGAACACATGACTTATGAGGAGAGGCTGAAGGAACTAGGATTGTTTAGTCTGCAGAAGAGAAGAATGAGGGGGGATTTGATAGCTGCTTTCAACTACCTGAAACGGGGTTCCAAAGAGGATGGATCTAGACTGTTCTCAGTGGTAGCAGATCACAGAACAAGGAGTAATGGTCTCAAGTTGCAGTGGGGGAGGTTTAGACTGGATATTAGGAAAAAACTTTTTCACTAGGTGGGTGGTGAAACACTGGAACGCGTTACCTAGGAAAGTGGTGGAATCTCCTTCCTTTGAGATTTTTAAGGTCATACTTGACAAAGCCCTGGCTGGAATGATTTAGTTTGGAAATTGGTCCTGCTTTGAGGAGGGGGTTGGACTAGATGACCTCCTGAGGTCCCTTCCAACCCTGATATTCTAATGCCTCCACAAATATTTCATACAGTATTTGCTTAGACTGTTTGAACTAAAACCCACAGGAAACACAGGGCTCTTCAGATCTTAAAATCCATATATTTCTGAAAGCCTCATGAAAAGCCTTTTGTCACATTATAAAGGATATTTCCACAGTATTTTCATTATTTGAAAAATTACTTATTTGTCCAGACTTTAAAGACATATCTACAAAATGCAACTAGCCAAAACATCTTCTAGTAACGTTAGATACAAAGCAGCACTCCCTATCCACAGAAACAATAAAATCGCTTTCAAGTTAATCAGACTGAAAAAAAGATACACCAACCTCACTATAAAGTAAAAGCATTCTTGCATATCTCCTGATTTTTATTTTTAGTTGTGGGAAGTGATTTTATTTTACTATGGATCAAAGATGCAGAGAGTTTTTTCTTCTTGACTTAAATATATTTTTCTATAACAAAATAATAGGATTTCAAAAGTAAACAGTATCCTGAAAGCCAGTTTTAATTACAGCTGACACACAGGCTCCTAATTAGCCGAGATATTTAATTTTGCTTTCATTCCTTGCAATTATGAACTCTCATGGCCCATGAAACTTTCTAATTATCTCTAACCTCATTAATGATTACTATTAAAATGCAATTTTTATTACATTTCTAGAGACAACGTAGGCTTCTCACATACTAACACAATCCTCTGAATTCAGCCAAAGTCTCCTACTCAGTTAGAGTTGGTAAAAAAAAAAAAGTGTTTTTACTAATCAGTCTTATTTGAAATTCAAAGTGCACAGCGTGTATCTTAAGTTAAAGCATATTCACAATTTATTTTCTACATTTTTTCCCAGTTTATTCCCAATATGTATGTTTCTCTAGACTGTTATTTCTGGCTCAACAAACATATCTTTTACAGGAGCCATGAGAAAAAACAGTTACCTACCTTCTTGTAACTGTTGTTCTTTGAGATGTGTTGTTCATGTCCATTCCAAGTAGATATGTGTGCGTCGTGTGCACAGTTGGAAGGTTTTTCCCCTAGCGGTACCCATCGGGTCAGCTGTGGAGCCCCCTGGAGTCATGCCTTCATGGCGGTGTATATAGGTACGGCTACGTTTATGTGACAGAGGTCATGGAAGTCACGAATCCGTGACTTCCAGAAACCTCCATGACATTCTCTGCTTCAGCCCCAGGGGCAGCAGGACTGGAGCTGGCAGCCAGCGTGGCCCTGGCAGGGTTTCGGCGACAGCAGAGACAGGTGGCCTTCTGCAAGGTTCCAGCGACAGGTGACAGGCTTCTAAGGGGGCCCTCCTCAGGGTTCCAGCGATGGATGACAGCCTGGGGAAGGAGATGCCTCGGGCAAGCAGCTGGGGGTGTCCCATTTTCTCTTTGGGAAATATGGTCGCCCTGTAGCTCCCAGCCACCATGGGCGGAAGGGGGGCCCCCTCCGCAGCTTCCAGTTGCCATGGGCAGAGGGGGAACCCCATAGCTCACAGCCAGGTCACGGGTTCAGTGAATTTTTGTTTATTGCCAGTGACCTGTCCATGACTTTTACTAAAAAGAACCATGACAAAAAAAAAACTTAGACTTATATATAGGTCCCTACCAACCTGCCGCCTCTTCAGTTCCTTCGTGCTGGAAACTCCGACAGAGGGGAAGGTGGGTGGGTCTTGGAATGGACATGAGCAATGCATCTTGAAGAACAACAGTTACAAAAGGTGGGTAACTGTTTTTTCTGCTTCGAGTGACTGCTCATGTTGATTCCAAGTAGGTGACTCCCAAGCCTTACCTAGGAAGCAAGGTCGGAGAGTCCATGGAACTGCTGATTGAAGCCCCACTCTGCCACATGCTGTATCACCGAGGAGGCCTGCGCCCTTGTAGAATTTGCCGTTAGTGCAGGGGCAGGTATCTTTGCCAATTCATAACATGCTCAGATACAGGACATAATCCATGACTAAATTCTTTGAGAAGACACCAGGAGGCCCTTCATCCTGTCTGCTACTGCGACAAACAACTGGTTTGACTTACGAAACAGCTTCATGCACTTGATATAAAAGGCCAATGCTCACTGAATGTCCAAGGAGTGGAGTCTTTGCTCCCAACTGTTAGCATGTGGCTTAGGGAAAAGACTGGGAGAAAAACGTCCTGATTCGCATGAAACTGAGAGACCCTTTGGGAGGAAAAGTTGGGGGAGGCCTAAGCTGCACTTTGTCCTTATAAAAAATGGTGTAAGGAGGGTCGGAAGTTAGGGCCTTAAGCTTGGACACTCTAACTCATGTTACTGCGACCAGGAATGCCACCTTCTAGGACCGAGAGTAATGAGTAAGTCACTCGGGGCTTGAAGGGGGCCCCCCATTAGTCTTGAAAGAAACAGACTAAGGTCCCAAACCCGGACCGGCTGCCTAACTTGCGGGTATAATCTGTCAAGAGCTTTAAGAAACCATCCAACCATCAGGTTGGCGAAGACTGATCGGCCAGACACTCCAGGGTGGAACACTGAAATGGCGGCTAGATGAACCCTTATTGACGAGATCGACAGGCCCTGCTTCCTTAAGTGTAGCAGGCAGTCAAAGACGAGAGGTATCGGAGCCTGCATTGGAGGGGTGTGGCCCTGCAAACACCAGATTGAGAATCTCTTCCAGTTGGCCAGTTAGGTCTTGGTGGAGGGTTTCATACTGCCAAGGAGAACTTCCTTAACAGGCTTGGAACACATTAGTTCTACTGGGTTTAACAATGAAGCTTCCAAGCTGTGAGGCTCTCTCCCTGAGGATCTTGCGCAGAACCTGGTGGACGAGGGGGAAAGGCGGAAATGCGTACAACAGGTGGTCTGTCCAAGGGAGGAAGAATGCGTCCGCGAGGGAGACTGGACTGTGATTCTGGAAGGAGCAGAACTGCAGGCACTTCCTGTTGCTTTTTGTGGCGAACAGGTTGATCTGGGGAACTCCCCACTTTTGGAAAATGCTGTTCGCTACATCCGGGCAAATGGACCACTAGTGTTTGTGGAAGGAGCTGCTGAGAGAGTCCACCAGCTCATTCTGAGAACCCAGAAGGTAGAATGCTTCCAGGTGAATTGAGTGGGCTATGCAGAAGTCCCACAGTTTGAGGGCTTCCTGACATAGGGGAGAGGAGCAAGCTCCACCCTGTTTGTTTATATAAAACATTGCGGTCATATTGTACATGATCACCGCCACACATTTCCCTTGCAAGCAGGACTGGAAGGTCTGGCATGCCAGGCGGACTGCTCTCAGCTCCTTGATGTTGATATGAAGCAACAGCTCTTTTTGTGTCCAAAGTCCATGGGTCCAGAATTCTCCCTGATGAGCTCCCCACCCCAATACTGACGCATCTGTGACCAGGAACATGTAAAAGTTGCCATAAGTCCAAAAGGAGCTTTAAGCAATTTATCGAGCAGGTGCTGACAAGCCAAACGGCAGGACCGTAAACTGGTAATGGTTGTGGTTCACTACAAACCTGAGAAAGCATCTGTGAGCTGGAATTATAGATACGTGGAAGTATGTGTCCATTATGTTGAAGGCGGCATACCAGTCTCCAGGATCCATGGATAGGAAGATGGCAGCCAAGGAGACCATGCGGAACCTCAGCTTCTTTATGAATCTGTTGAGGCCTCGCAGGTCAAGGATGGGTCCAAGACCTCCTTTGGCTTTGGGGATTAGGAATATCGGGAATAGAATCCCTTGCCCCTTAGCTCCTGAGGAACCTCCTCCACTGCTCCTGTTGCGAGGAGCGTTTGAACCTCCTGCATGAGGAGCAAGATTGGAGAGAATATTCCACTTCTAGAGTACGAAGGACCCAGTGATCTTAGATTATCTGGGTAGATTATCATGATAGAAGTGCGACAGACTATTTAGAAAAAAGGGTGAAGGATCTGGTGAGTGGACTGGTCCGTCACCAGCAGGCAGGCCTTCAAGACCCTTGCTTAGAGCCTGAGCCTGAGCCTCGCTGAGCCCTGGCCTTAATTGGGCGGTGGATGTGCAAGCTTATGCCTACCATTCCTGCCCCGCTTTTTGAAGAAGTCCTGTCTAGGCTGGGGAGGGTAGAAATACAGAGGGGGGTTAGGGCTTAAAATGTTTCCGCTGGGAGGCGGGGGTGTGCAGACCCAGCGATTTCAATCTTGCCCACGAATCCTTTAGGCTATGGAGCTTGGAATCTGTCTGCTCTGAAAACCACCCCATGACTTACCGTCAAAGGGCAAGTCATGAATTGTTTGTTGGACCTCTGGAGGAAGGCCCGACACCTGGAGCCATGAGCTCCTCCTCATGGCTATGGCAGAGGACATAGTTCACGTGGCCAAGTCTGCCACATCCAGTGAGGCCTGTAAAGAGGTCCATGCCACTGCCTTGCCCTCCTCGACAATGGCTACAAACTCCGCTCAATAGTCTGCCAGGATCAACTCCTTAAATTTCATCATGGAGTCCCATGAATTAAAGTTGTATCTGCTGAGGACTGCTTGCTGGTTAACAATCCAAAGCTGGGGCCCCCCAGTGGAGTACACCTTCCTGCCGAAGAGGTCCAGCTTCTTTGAGTCTTTAGATTTTGGAGTTGGGCCCTGCTGCCCCTGTCTTTCTCTCTCATTCATTGCCGCTATGACCAGTGAACCCAGCTGAGGGTGACTGAATAGGTATTTGTACCACTTAGACGGGATGAAATGCTTTCTCTCTACCCCCCTAGCTGTAGAGGGAATGGAGGCAGGAGTCTACCACAGGAGTCTACCGCAGGAGTCTTCGTAGTGGCTTAAATAGTTTTAATTAGTGGTAATGCCACCCTGGAGGGCCCCCCTCGACCACCTCCTCGGCCTGTAGCCGCATGTTACGGGCCACCCTGTGCAACAGCTTTTGGTGCACTCTGTTATCTATGGAGGGTGGCCCAGAGGAAGAAGACCCTGCCACCACCTCATCTGGCGAGGATAACAATGTCACTCAAGACAGTACCAGGCCCTCCTGTCCCTCCAGCTCCCTGGAAGCGTCCTGCTCGGGGCCGGTAGCAGCCTCAGAGCCAGTGGTGGAGCCGGGACCCCGATGGGGCTCTCGGCCATGATCTGAAACCGTCTCGGTGCCTCGAGGCAGGGGATGGTCCCGGGGTGGTAAAGGGGTGCGTCCTTCTGAGATTACGGACTGGGAGCTCCTGGAGTAAGTGCCCTGAGCCTGGTGGTATGCCCATAGGGTTCATAAAGCCTATTGCGCAGACCCCTGCCTACAGAAGGAAACTGCTCTCTTCAAATCACCACTCTGCCAGCAAAAATATCTGCAAGACTAGTTATCATCCTTCCTTTGAAACTTCAGCAAAGCCTTAAATACGGGCAATAGAAAAATTCATCTGAAAGGAGATCCCAACAAAGGTGTGGCGAAGTCAAGGGGTAGTCAGTCTGTATAGCAGAGGGAACAGTCTCTCAACACAGAAATAGGCCTTCTATCCCCAACGTTCAGCCACGCCCTAGTCATACTACCACTACCTGACCACAGGAAAAGTCTCATTTAAAAGAGGCTCTCTGAAACGGCTCCCTTTGTAGACTGGAAAGTTATCTCAGCGGTATTAGAATTAAATCCCATTTCCGTTACCCTTTTTAATAGTCATGTAAATAATATTTACACTAGTACAGATGTTTTAGTCTCCAGAGTGCTTTAGAAGCATTCCCAATAGTACCTGTGTGAGATAAGTCATCCCATCTTACAAGTGGGGAAAAATTGGGCACACAAAACCTGACATGTTTCAGGCAAGACACTTAATACTAAGAAAGCTCTCAGGAGTCCTGCTAGAAGCTGCAGTTACACAATGATGCTAAATTTACCACATTTTCTTTTCCATGACAATACTGTGATGCCACAAACACAGGATAATGACACCACAGCAGACTCAAGTTCAAGGAGAGGAAGAACTGGGTTACAGGCATGCATATATTTTATTCCCATGCAGAGTCCCAACAACCACCAGATCCAACATACAAATACAAGCTTTTGCAGCACTGAGTTCCAAATGTATATACACCCAGAGACGAACAGTAGCAAGGGCATGTATAAATGTAAGTAACATTTAACAGGTTTTTTAAAGAATGCAAATGGTTCAGTTCATAACCAGCATTTCCAAAAGCAAGTAACCTTCTTCTAGAAGAAAAAAGATGTAAACTAATAAGACAGTCTGTAGATTTTTCACAGTGGGGAAAAAATATCCCAGATACAGTGATTTTACCATTTCTCCATTATATGTCTTTTATCTGTGATTTTAATAAACTCACCTTTCAGTAAAAGCTCCTGCCCTGCGGAGTTAGGCCTGGTTCCCCACTCCCCATCATGATGGAGGGGCTGCTAGGCCGAACCTGATTATCGCTGTAACCCCATGCACCAGGTTGCAGCACCCAGAAAGGGAAGCCAGGCAGGACAGGAGCTGCCGCTGCAGGGTGAGTGTGGGGCAGGCTTGTTCTCCATCCCCACCACCACCTCACTCAGGGTGCCCCCCCTCCTTGTTTGTCATGGCATTTTTTTTTTAAATATATCAAAAATCAAACCCGAGACTTTACTAAAATTTAGCATGATTGCTCAATGATTTTTGATAAAAAATGCTATGACAAACCTTCAGCACTAGTTATCATCCGAGATGTATTGCCCCCTCTGAAGTCTGTATATTTTTGAAGTTTTTATCTACTGAGTTTTCACACAAGTAGGTATTAGTCACATGATTCTTTCAAGAAATTGCTTTAGGAAGCAAATAATTTAAGTTATTCCTATCCCTAAGAGCATGATTATATTAAATGTTGAAAAATTTAAGATTTTTAGAAGAAAACCTACTTAAGGACATCAAAATTTTCCAAATAAAAACAAGAAACACTGCATCCTTTTCAAATGAATTTAATGACATTGGAAGAAAATGGATTGCCAGCACTAGAGATTACAGTCTTATTTATCTACAGAACAGGTACAGCACAAATGAGCTTCCACGCTGCCTGGCAGGACCACTTCTAAGGTCGAGAGGACAGTTCAGACTCTTAACTATTCAACTATGCGTATTCATGCTAACTTTTATAAAGATAATTTTTTTTATATTTATGAAGAATTGACAAAGACAAATTCACTTCACATAAGCTGCCAAACAGCCTTCACGTGGTAATGGCTTTTAGTCCCTTCTGACCTGTACCTAGCTGATCAGGTTATTAGTTTTCTTCCTATTATCAACACACACAGCTATCTAGTTGCAAACACGCAAATGCAAATCATAATTAAACATGTACCTGGCTGTTCTTCCCACTCTATGAATGTATGTATTTGCATCCTCTGGACAATCGAACTGAATGACCCAGTTCACCGCAGGGAAATCTGTGGAAAAAGAGAAAGAGATTAAAGTTTTAACACATTGCAATGTTTTATTTTGCAGTACTATTCCAAGAGAGCCGTCATTCAGATCAATTTATAGACACTGCCTGTGAGCAATCTCTCTGAATTGAAAACTAATTGCATGTATCAGCATATCATAAACAGCTATCCCCTTTGTCAAACTGAACTAAAATTAATGGTGTCTTCATTTCCTAAGTAATGACAGTGCACTGAATGGAACATAATTTCACACCTGAAAAGGACAGACAGATGCTCTGTGTCTTACAGATAATAAAATGCCATGGTATTTAATGATTGAGTGATTTGACCCACTTTTTATGTAGAATATCAATTTACTACACAATCAGATCCTGAAATTAGCTGTGGCCAGCTGCTACTACCATATCTATCCAGATATTAAAACATCATTATCTATTTCAATGATAGCAATAGGAGATTGCTAGGTAATACTGAACAGTCCACATTGAAAGGAAGAAAATGTCAGACATAATGGGCATTCCAGGCGAACAGCAGCAAACCTCTGTTGCACTGTGTAGAATCAGTATTTACTATTTGGTTATGACTATGGTCACAGGAGATGCAACAATTATCCACACAACTGTTTCTAAACAGATGCATTCAAATAAATTCTTTAGCAGCGAGAACCAAACAGTATGGAAAGTAGAGATGGAGTCCTATGCTCTGTCTCCTCCTAATTTAGAGTATTTCCCTCTTCTATTCTGTTGGAGACAAGATGATATTTTGGGCCAGTGAATTTTACTGCTTAATGTTTGAACCCAACTTCCAATGCCAGACAAGTGCAAGTGAGTTCTTGAAAGCACCTTTGAACAATTACACCTAATCACTTTTAAGTTATTAAATATGAAAAGATTATATTGTAAGATACAAAATCGCCATGAGAAAACATAAGGGAAGAGCTAATACACCTTCCTTCTAACAAAAACCAGTCAAAGGAAAGCAAAACCTAAACAAAACTACTTCCATCAATAGGAATCTTCTTGTTCTTGCCTCAGCTATCATTTTGCCTCTTTAGAAGCAAAGGAGAGTTGATTTTTCCCACATTGACACATTTCAATTCAGAGGCAGGCATTATAAAAATCCCTCCAACTTCCTCCCATCAGCTACTGGTTGGTAGCTCATTTTATCTACTTTTTAGACTAACCCATGGGATGCAAGAGGCATCAGAGTATTTAAAGCCTTTGAAAGCTCTCCTTCTGGCATTCAGGACATCCCATTCTTTTTATCTATTTCCTGAACACAAGTTACTGAGTGCTGGAAGAGCTGGATGGTCTATGGATTAGAGAGCTACACAGCTTCAATTCAACACATCAGTAATAAACAGCATTACAAAATTGCTCAAAACAGACGTTTTACAAAGACAAATAGGAATAAACGAAGTACAGATTACTAAAACGAGGCCCCGTTAAAGAGAAAGATTGTATTGAGGAGAAAGTATTTTAATTATTTTGCTTTTCAGATAGAATGATTAGCTTTTAGATGAGGAGGCAACAAACTAAATGTAGACTTACCTTGTTTTAAGAATGCTTCTTAAAGCCTGGTTTCTTATAGGATGCACTGCTAAGGTATGAACAGGCTTGGAACACCATTCTATGGATACACTATTGCACTAAAGGTTACCTACCCAGCCCTCGAGCCGCAACATCTGTAGCAAAAAGCACTGCTGATTTCTTGCGAACAAAGTCATTGTAGACCTCCATTCTTTTCATCTGTTGCTGTTTGCCATGGAGAGCCATTATAGGTATGCCAGGGCGGAGCCTACAGAACACTCTGAACAAATACTGAACCTGTTGGTCAACAAGTCAAAGAGAAGAAGTGAACATGATATTTCACTGTGATGGTGAAATATGTTATCTAGTTATCTACCAAGAAATAAATATATTCTTAACATTTAAAGCAAAATAGCTTTCCTCCAACCCAGAGATGGGATGGGATCTGATTATGTGAGTGGAGAGAGGTCATCACCCCTCCCCACAAATACTGAGACAGGAAGTTAATTGTGTAAGAAGGTGCCATACTCCGCAGAGCGGGAAGCATTGCCAAGCGAGATGTGCAAGGTCCTGCAGAGAGCTGGGGGTGGGCAGAAGAGATGTGGTGTTGCACCTTGGCAAGTCAGAAGTGTATGGGCTAAACTAGATCTCACCAGTAGTGCCGCTCTCACAGGCACTTCAGTGCACAGGATTGCAATCAGGGTAAATCCACCACAGCCTAATTTTAATATTTCCACTTAGTGCACTTTCTTTCACCAAGACATTTGTTGCCTGTTTATTATGGTGTAAAAAAAAAAAAATCACACATTGTTTTGAAGTGCCAAGAATTTTTTTTTAAAACTAGTATTTAAGGAAACTACATATATTCCCTTACAGATTAATTTAAGAGAAATTTTGTTTCTATTATTGAGTATCTTCTCTCCACACTGAAGTCAGCAATATGGCAACATGGATATTCATACCTTCCTGTATCAGAGAGACAGCAGAAATGGATTTTTACAACCCATTTAAAAGACTTGAAAAATAAATACATCCATAAAGCCTTTCAAATAAGGTAATCTGTAAGGCTGCTATTTAAAGCAGTCAGAAATTATTAAATATCTATGGCATCATGGTGCAAACACTTAAACACCAGTACTTCAATGGACTGCTCACGGGAGTAAAATTACTTTCACAAGTGTTTGCAGGATCAAGTCATATGACCATAAAGGAAGTCTTTCCATACTTTCAACTGCTCTCTCTTCCCTGATACCACATAATTATTCATATCGCCAACTTTTAAAAAGTCACCCCTTTACACGCTATGCAAATAAAGTACAAAATGTCCCACACCAGTTAAAAAGCAACCAGCTGTTACTGAAACAACTTTCACCATCTATTTTTTTAAAAACACGTGTTAATTTTTGCACTCTTATTTTACCATTTAAGTCTCTCTTGCAGATTTCAATGTCATTAGTTTCACTCCCTCATACTTGATTATATCCAAAAAGAGAGAAATACGAGTTGTACCTCTTTACAACTTGCATAAAACACAATGCTCTTCTTATTCAGGTGACTTCTCAGGAAGGAATACAACATGTTTATTTTTTGCTGCAGCCCACAAACAATATAATTCTGGTCCAAAGTTGCTGGGGTACTGAAAAACAAAGGTCAAGTTAGACACTTCTCATATCATTTACATAAGAAAACCAGAAGAGCCACACACAGAGTACCTACAGATCTGCCACTTGGTTTTCATCAGTCAGAAGTTAAATTTAAGTTTCACTGCTTCCATATTAATTACACTGAGAATTTCTTTCCTATTTTCAGAAGCATGCCTGCAAGCGCCAATAAAAGGCTCGTGCTTTTTGAAGACTTACGATTTTCTTACTAATAGCTTCACAATTTTTTAGATCCAGTTAACTATTAAGCCAAAAAATGCCTGTGTCTAAATAGTGACATTCAAACGGTCTTGACCTAAAATGCAAACCTTTCTTTTTAGTCCTATTGAAGCATCATTTGTGCTTAAGGCAACGTCAAAGCAGAGTCTAAAATGTACAAGAAAATAAATTTTTAACTGATTGCACTAGTTACCTGACATGCAGTGTGTCTCTGTAAAGGTCTAAATTGTCATCTTAAATTACTTTCAAGTTCTTTAAACAACAAAAGAATAGCCCATGAAAGATTAGTTCTTAACGTACTTTAAAATGCTGCTTTGATGCTCTCTACCTCCCACCCCAGACTGACCAAACTGAAATTAAATGTAACTTGAAGGTGCCATTTCTGAGGATGAAACTGCAATGCTCTGCTCTAAATTTTTATTCAGCTAGCAGTGCTCTAAGTTATGCTACAGTAGTTGCCATTTTGTAAATCTCTTGCAGGAAATTGTTTTTCCTCAAACTGATAAAATACGGTGTACCACGGTCATAATTCTAAAACAAAACAAAACATTTTCCATTTATTTTTCCTTCATCTTGTCGTCTAATTGCAACTACTGAAACATCCGAGGAAGCGGGCTGTAGCTCACGAAAGCTCATGCTCAAATAAATTGGTTAGTCTCTGAGGTGCCACAAGTCCTCCTTTTTTTTTTGAAATATTTCAAAAGCTCTCATGAGGCAGCATTATAATAAAGACATTCCCTTCTCAACAGGGAAATGCAATTGAGTGTACAAACAGCTACACCAGCCCTCAAGCTAAGGTAGCTATAAATTTAGTTAGGTTTTTTTATCCTTTTCCACCAAGCAAAAAGGGGATTAACAATGTAAATTGTGTTTCTAACGTTTCCAGTTATTCAGGATCCAATTTTTTAGGTAATACTATCACAAGTGTATATGAAACAATGGATTGAGAAGCTGGTTAGAGTATTGGAGTAGTGGACTCAGAGTCAGAGCTTGCGTTCTGTTCTCTGCTTTGCCAACGTGTGATCTTAGGCAAGTCATTACTTCAGCGTGCTTTGTTCTCCCCTCCATCTGTACGTCAAGTAGGCAAGTATTTTTGTACCTCACAGGGGACCTGATAAATTTAATCGTTCAAGCTGGTCAGAAATTTTTTTGCTGAAACAGTTACCCATGGGAAAATGCCATTTCAACTAAGCCAGATTTTTTTTCCAGAATATTGTATTAATTTTGCTGAGAAAGTAAAAAGTTTTTCTTCTTGAAAATTTTTAAAATTTCATTTCAGAACAAAGCTTTAGTTTCAAAATTAATTTGACAGGTTATTTCATCTGTATTTTTACATTATTTCATGATGGCAGTGGTAATACTGCCTATGTCATATGTCAAGTCTCATCATAGGATGCACTACTGCTATTATAGACAGGTCATTATGACAAAACAGTCAAAAGTCTATTTTTTTATTATTATTTTTTTAAAACATTAAGGGCAGCTGCTACATAGAGATTGAAACATTTTATCTTATTTTCTAGGTAAACGAGTCTCCTATTTTTGTTCTAATAGAACAGTTTGGCACTGACATTATCCACACAAAAATAAGCAATACTCAGAGTACTAATTCTAAGAGCAGTTTTCAATAACTTTGTGTTAGCCTGGAATCATTTTTCTAGGATATTGAAAAACAGCTGGTCCTCTAATTTGTATAACGAATGCTTATCTTATTGTCTAGATCCAGATGTCAAACCGTTTCATAACACAGACAAGAGACTAATCTAGAAAACAAGATGTTCCAATCTGTACTGAGTACTAGCCACCCTTAATGTTTTTGCAAACACAAAATAAAAATATAAAAATGAAAAAAAAAATCAAAATGAAGTTTTTTTTAAAAAATCTAATTGTTTTAGAATTTCCATTTCATGGAAAATTTGAATATATGTTTTCATTCCAATTCAGAACAAAACCAAATTCTGAAATGTCAATTTCCCATGAAACAGGAATTCTGAATTTCTAACACTCCATTAAACATTCATGTTTGTAAAGTCATTTGAAATCCTCAGAGAAAACAGCCTACAGAAGTGCAAGGTTTTATTGTATTAAATACTATTATCTCCACTTGGGTTTGCTCAGCTCCCTCTCCGAATATAAATGCCACTGAAGACAAAATGAATCCTTTTGCATCTAGTTATATCTAAAAAGTCAAATCAAGCTAAGGCACCTCGGTTAAAAGTATAAGTGAACCATGACTGGCAATGCAATACACTTCAGCTGCTTGCTTTCAAAATAAAACAACAAGAATCAGTGTTTGAGTGGAGCAGGAAGGGTTTAACATGAAACATGACAACATCCCGCTTCCCAGAGGTGCTGGGAAAGAAGTTGAGAAAAGTGCAGCTATCATCACTTTCTTTCTCCAGTACAAGCACCAAGACAAACTACCACCACTCACCTGAATTTTGCTTTTTCGTGAACCCAAACATATTCCGGATCTTTTAGACTCAATCGTGCAAGATCCTTCACTGATTTGGTTTGTGTTGCTGAAAAAAGCAATGTCTGGCGTTTCTTAGGAAGATTTTCTATAATCGCATTCATAGTATCAGCGAAGCCCATGTCCAAGATTCTATCAGCTTCATCAAGAACTAGAACAAGGAAACAGGTTTAGAAGAACTGGATTTTTAAATTCTTTTCAATTCTAACCTTGAAATTTTAAAACAAAACAAAAAAAGAGAAAACCTCAATTTGAAGTTTCTGTTCCTGCAAAACCATGTTAACAGGAATAAAAGACAGACCAGGAATTACATAAATTACATTTTTCACTGATTTTTCTTTAGAATTGGTCACACTTCATTCAATGCAGAAATGCTCCTGTAAAAGTCCTCAACTTCTCCCATAATCCATGAACTACAGCTCTCGATTTCATATGCAGAGGATCAGGGTTTCAAGCAACTAATACACCAGTTTACATGTAAATTGCTTCTAACCAAAGGCGGGCCCGTTACTGAAATAAAGAAAGCTGGACATAAGGTGAAATTGCAGTTTGAGTAGTCAGGGCAATCATTTCACCCCTGCCTCTAGCTGCCATAAACACATTCAGAGTTGGGGTTCCAAAGGCTAAGGCAAAGGTCAATGCTGATTGCAGTTTTGTGATGCTCATTCTCTTATTTGTCCACTATGAATTGAATTTACTATAGCGAGCTTAATATTGAGTATTTTGTGAGTTATGTTATAGGTCTGTAAGTCTTGCTATGTAACTGACTGCAGAAAGGAGCTCTCTCTGCTAGCAGGGTAGCAAACTCTCCCCTGTCCCCAACAGCTTCCAAAAGCAATCAAGAAAATAATGATTCTCCAAGCCAGTGCTGCAGATCACACGTTAAGCCTTAGAAGCAGGCAAGTCTTCTAGTAAACTGAAATCAGTATTCAGGTAAACGGTACAGTAGAAAAAGAAACAAGAGGCCAACAAAAAAATATGAGAGAAGTTAATTTGGGTTGAATCTGGAAGAAATAAGGTTTCTGGAGACTGACTAAAGGAGCATACCCAACTTAAACCAAATTGGGTGGGCTATTAGTCATCACTTCAAGTGACCAAGAGAGCTATACCCAGAAAGGAAAGGAAGAAGGGGCAGACACATTTCTGGGATGGGTCAAAGGTAGATGTACAGTTCTGAAAACTACATCAAGAACAAAACAGTGCTGCAGGGGAGCTGGCTGAGGCCAGTGATAACCATGGAGTACCTAGAAGATGCCACACGCTTGCTTTTAGACCCTCTGCTAGCCCTGCTACCTGTGATTACTACTGAGGTCAAGCAGCTGGGCTCAACAGCTGCCTAGGGTGGGGAGGAAAAAAAGCTTTATCTGTACACAGCTGAAAATCCCTTACATTTCATCTGGGTTCTGTTGATTGACTGAGAAGTAGCCAAGGAGCAGCAGCACAGGATCTAGCCAACAGAGCTGTTTGAGTGGGAGTTTGGGGGTGGGTGGTAGTGTTCTGGTTTTGTTTTGCTGTTTGTTTGGGTTTGGGAGTGAGTTTGTTTGGTTTGATTTGTTTTCCTTGACAGGACTTTAGGCAGGAAGGCTATGACAGATACAGAGGCAGCAATGTAGTAACCCAAGGAACAGAAGAGAGAAAGAAGATGACTGGATGTGGAAACTGTGACATGCTCATGATCCTGTAACGGGTACCTGAAAAGAGAGTTTTGTTTGTAATGAAGTGTTGCCTGATAGAGCTGACGGAAGGGAAGATCCGAGGTTTGGAGATGCAGCTGAAAACTCCGTTTGAGTTCTGAAGGGGATTCCAGCAGATAATGGAGGGAAGGCGAGAGGAGGCTGAAGGGAAAAGTCAAGATTCACAGAAGTAAGCTGAACTGAAGAACTCTGAGGGGAGACTGCTGGGTGAGGAAAGTGACCAGTGAAAGCAGGTGACTACAAGAACAAGGCAAACAAAAAGAAAAGCTGGTGAAGGGGCTCAGGAACAGGTTTGCTGAGTTGGAAAATGAAGAAGGGGCACAACAGGCTGTAACTGAAGGTGGGAGGGCAAGAAAGAATAGAACAGCAGCTAGTCCTGTAAGAAGAGGGGAAGAGCCAATGGAGATAGCCGGAGTTCATAGCCCCAGGAGGATACAGGATGCCTCACAGAAGATTGCAAGGGAGAACAAAAGACAAGAGGACTTGCAGCCAGAAAGAAGAGAAAGAAGGCCAGAGAATCACCGTTAATCAGCTGGAAAAGGCAAGTCTATATCATTGGTTACTCCTTATTAAGAAGGACAGACAGGCCTGTCACCAGAGCTGATCCAGAAAACAGAAGGGTGTGCCGTCTGCCAGGAGCGAAGATACCAGATGTAGATCAAAGACTGAAGAGGATCCTAATGGGAGAATCCGATTTGTTCCCACGTGAAGGACAATGACACAGCTAGATTCTCACTGGAACATATCAAAGAAGATTGTGCCAGGCTGGGGAAGACACTTAAGGAAATGGAGGCTCAGGTGATCTTCAATAGGATTCAGCCTGTCCCTAGAAGAGAATGAAGGTGAGACAAAATTATGATGATCAACAAATGGCTCGGGCTGTGGTGCTATAAGGAGGCCTTTGAGATGTTTCAGCACTGGGATGCACTCATGGACAGAGGACTGTTCTCATGGGATGAACTCCACCTGAGTAGGGAGGGAAATAGATGTCTGGAATGGAGGTTGGCACAACTGATTAAAAGAGCTTTAAACTAGAATCTCAGGGGAGATGTTCATGTAATCTACACACTGGGTTCTAACACTGAGCGGGAGGAAAATCAAGAAAGAAAGGATACAGCAACGGGTAGGAGAATGGACATTAAGAGGAAAGATAGCTTCATTAGTATTGGCACTTACATGTCAGGCAGGCGATACTGGCAGTAGAATGACTGTACCCAAATCAGGTGAGGAATCTGGGTGAAGCCAAGTGGCAACAACTAAGAGGTTTGTGCATCAGTGCAAGGAGCCTGGGTAACAAAATGGAGGAACCAGATCCACTGGTGCAGGAAGTGAAACCAGATATTATAGGGTAACAGAAACATGGTGGAACAGTAGTCATGGCTAGAATACTGGTACCGAATGGTATGTAATGTTGAGGAAAGAAAGAAACAAAGGCGAAGATGGTGCAGTAGCATTGTATATTAATGATGAGGTAGACTAAAGAAATTAGAAGTGATGGAATAGCTAAAACAGTCTGTTTGGGTCAAAATCACTTTGGGGAAGAAAGGTACTCGAGCAGTGGTTCTCAAACTAGGGGTGCCGCTTGTTTAGGGAAAGCCCCTGGCGGGCCGGGCCAGTTTGTTTACCTGCCACGTCCACAGGTTCAGCCAATTGCAGATCCCACTGGCCACGGTTCGCCGCTGCAGGCCAATGGGGGCTGCGGGAAGGGTGGCCAGCACATCCCTCGGCCCGCACCGCTTCCCGCAGCCTCCATTGGTCTGGAGTGGCGAACGGCATCCAGTGGGAGCCACGATCAGCCAAACCTGCGGACGTGGCAGGTAAACAAACCGACCCGGCCCGCCAGTAGCTTTCCCTGAACAAGCAGCGCCCCTAGTTTGAGAACCACTGGACTAGAGGATAGTGCTTGGTCTGCTACAGACATCCAGGATCCAATCTGGATAAGTAGAGAGACCTCCTTAATGTTTTTAATGCAATAAATACTACTGGGAATTGTGAGATTATGGGAGTCTAATTCCTAGATATAGATTGGAAGACAACTGCTACTAATTATCGTTGGGCCCAGATTTTCCTGGATGCGAGAGCTGACATTTCTTCAGCAGTCATTGAACAAAAGGTTATGTCATTTTAGATTTGGTATTGGTTAGTAGTAAGGACCTCACAGAAGAGCTTGGTTGTACGGGACAACATTGGTTCGAGTGATCATGAGTTAATTCAGTATAAAACTAAATGGAAGGATAAACAAAAATAGATCTGCAGCTAGGGTCCTTGATTTGAAAAGGGAAAACTAAAAAAATTAAGAGAATTAGTTAGAGAAGTGGACTGGACTGAAGAACTCAAGGATCTGAACGTGGAGGAGACTTGGAATTACTATAAATCAAAATTGCAGAAACTATCCAAAGCCTGCATCCCTAACAAGGGGAAAAAATTCACAGGGAAGGGTTGCAGACCAAACATCTCAAAGAAGGTGATTAAGAGAAAGCAGAAAGCCTACAAGTAATGGAAGATGGGATGGATCATCAAGGAAACCTATATCTCATGGAGACCAGAAAGTGCAGGGATAAAGTGAGAACTGCTAAAAGCCAAGCAGAGTTGGACCTTACAAAAGGGAATTAAAACCAACAGTAAAAGGTTCTATAGCACTAAAAAGAAAAAGAAAACAAGGAAAGGAGAAGTGGGACAGCTAATCACTAAGGATGGGGTGGAGATTAAAGATAATCTAGGCGTGGCCCAACACCTAAACAAATACTTTGCCTCAGTTTTTAATAAAGCTAATGAAAAGTCATGGGGTAGTGGCAGGGTGGCTAATTGCAACACAGATATGGAGATAGAAATTATGACATCCAAGGTGGAAGCCAAACTCAGACAGCTTAATGAGACTAAATTGGGGGGCCCAGATATTCTCCATCTGAGCATATTAAATGAACTGGCACATGAAACTGAAAACCCAATAGCAAGGATTTTTAATGAATCTCTAAACTCACAGGTTGTATCCTATGCGGAATTGCTAATATAGTTCCTATTTTTAAGAAAGGGGGGGAAGCGATCTGGGAAACCACAGGCCTGTTAGTTTGACCTCAGTTGTATTGTAGGTCTTGGAAGAAATTTTGAAAGAGAAAGTAGTTAATGTAAACGGTAATTGGGATAAAATACAACATGGTTTTACAGAATGTAGATCATGCCAAACCAACCTGATCTCCTTTTTTGAGGAGATAAATGATTTTTAGACAAGGGAAATGCAGTAGATGTAATCCACCTGGATTTCAGTAAGGCATTTGATACAGTTCCACTTGGGAAATTATTAGTTAAATTGAAGAAGTTGGCAATTAATATGAGAATTGAAAGGTTGATAAGGAACTGGTTAAAGGGGAGACTACAACAGATGGCCAGAAAGGATTAAGCAGCTAGCAGGCTAATGGACTCGGATTCAGCCTTTAGAGCAGTGGTGGACAACCTGCAGCCCTGAGGGCCACACACGGCCCACCAGGGTAATCCGCTGGCGGGCCACGAGACAGTTTGTTTACATTGACCGTCCACAGGCACAGTGGCCCGCAGCTTTGAGTGGCCACGGTTTGTCATTCCTGGCCAATGGAAGCTGCAAGAAGTAGCGCAGGCCACAGGAACATACAGGCTGCCGCTTCCTGCAGGTTCCCACCACTGCTTTAGAGACATGTTAGAAATGTATGTAAATAGTAATTTGGGCCATTCTATGTTAGATAGGCTAGAACTTTGAAATGCAAACCTGTATTAGAGAATTAGAGGTAATACTAATTGTATGTGTTTACTTATATCTTGTTAGATATGTAAACAGACAGTTTCTGTCTATTACTAAAGCTATTGATTTAGAGATCAAAAGGGAATATTAACATTTAGATAAATCTTGGGTGAAATAATGTCATGTTTATGTGTCTCTTTAAAGTTTAATGATAAACTGCTTAATGGATAAATTACCTTATGTTAATCCATATAGTATTTACTGGTGATGTTTAGGAAACAGAAGGTTACTTCAAAATCTATTGTTCTTCCAAGAACTCTGTACTGCCCAGAAACTGAATAAAGACTCTTGGGACCTGATCCTTTCATCTCAGATCTGCTTGATGCTTTATGCAAGGGAAGCATGAGTCGTAAGACTGAAATCTCCAGGCCCTCCTGGATCACCCTGGATATTAATGTTGGACTAACACATATGGACTAATTCTGAAAGAACTCTTTGCAACTACAAAGCTCACCAGCTCTGCTATGAAACTCATCTCAGAACTGTACTCATGTCTGTATGTATACTGATCTTTTAACCAATACTCCTTCTTTTTAAAAAATGTTAGTTTAGTTAATAAGAATTGGCTGTAAGCATGTATTTGGGTAAGATCTGAAATATTCATTAACTTGGGAGGAAATGTGCCCGATCCTTTGGGATTGGTAAGACTTTCTTATATGATTAATAAGATTTTCAGTAATCCTCATCATATTTGATTGGGGTGTCAGGATGGAAGCCCAAGGCTGGGTTGCTATAAGGGAACTGTGTTTTGGCTTCTGGATAACCAGTAAGGTATTGTAGAAGCTGTTTTGTGCTGGCTTTGTAAAACTAAGTATTGGAAAATCCAGCAGCTTTGGGGATTGTTTGCCCCGTTCTTTGCAGTTTTCCCCAATTGAGTAAACTCAGTGTGGCCCCACTGGGACCCCGGTCCCAGTGGTGTAGTCTGGCTAGGATACACATTACCACAGGTTAATTAGGTTTTTGGTTCAGAACTCCACGCATGTCAAAAATTAATTTTGATATTGGAGAGTTTAAAGGTTAAAAAAAAAAAAAAATCAGTTTCAATGAGTCACCCACGGTCATATGAAGATCTTAACAGAAAAAGCCTTCAAGAATTTTGCTCACAGAGGGGGTTGTCTTAAGAAAAAAGCCCCAGAGCAAGAACAAAAAAAATCTGTTAATGGCCAGTGATCAGAGAGTGATCTCCTTCACCTGCCCCAGATCCACTCCCTGCAGAAGCAATTAGAATGCAGCTGGCAGTAAGCAAGCAAAAATTAAGAGCTTGAACAGAAGCTGACAGATCTTTGATTATAGCAAAAAAAAAAAAAAAAAGAGGATATGGAAATAGAAGGCTATTTAAGGCATATGGATCGGCTGGCTGTTGAGATGCAACAGCAATCTGCCAGACATCAGCTCCAAGTCTTGGAAGAGCAGAAAAAGCTCCAACAGCCTGGAAATCCATCCCCTCATGACAACAGAAACTGGGGAAGAATTTGTCCCATTTACAAAGTTACTGAAGACAGAGAAATTTTGATCTACCTTTGAATTTCTATGTGAAATTCATCATATCCCAGGGGTACAGTGTATGCCTGTCCTGCTGACCAGATTGACTGGGAAAGCCAAGCAAGTGTTCAGTGAAATAGGTATGGATGAAGCTTTGAATTATGTAAAATATAAAGGTACTGTGTTAAAACATTTCAAGGTTACCTCTGAAACTTACAGGTTAAAATGTAGACATTTTAAAATGGCTAAAAATATTATGTGGAATGTGCTCATAAACTGTTAGGTTTTGTCAGGAAGTGAATTAATGGTGAGAAAGCTTTGGGGATTGTCTGTCCCACTCTCTGCAGTTTGCCCTAATTGAGTAACTTCAATGTGGCCCCCATGGCACCCTGGTCAAAAACTGATTAAAGGGAGAAGACAACAGGTCATATTGAAAAGTGAACTCTCAGGCTGAAAAGAGGTTACTAGTAGAGTTCCTCAGGGAATAGTCTTAGGGTTGGATCATATTAAAGAAGTTCTGTATTAAAATCACAAATGAGTTTGATTCCCCACAGTTTAAATTCCAGGGTATTACTAATTAAGAGGTCTCTTGGTTTTTGGTACTGTTTCTCTCCCTCTATGTGTGAAACTTGCAAGCTGCTAATTGTGTTACTACATTCTAAGACAGAGTCTGTTCTCAAAGCAAATTCACACAGAGAGAGACTCAAAGCAATACTCTAACAGAAACAGCACCCAGAGACTCCCCGCCCTTTTGTTGTATTAACAATTGTAATTAAAATAGAGACAGAGGATGTATGTGGATGGATGCTTGGTGTGGATAATAACTGAATGATCAGGGAGGTGCCAGCCTAAGAATCCAGTGTCCATCGGCTGAAGAAGGTGTCAAGTGGAAATAACCAGAGGACCCCCCAGAGGGCAGACTGGAATCCACCCAACAGCCTCAAGAATGGGAGAACCAAAGAACAAGATAACATCTAGCAGCACGGAGCCGTCAGGAATGTGCTATCTGCTGATTGATTCAGCAACAGCATGATGAAGCAATTCCCATAGACTGGCATGGGAAGAAATTCCTATAAAAATAGACTCTAAAAAGTGAGAACTTTGGGGTCTGATTGTGCAAACCAACTTCCAGGAGCATCAGATGAGCATCTGACAAGGCCCTGCTCCCTCCTCATGTCCAGGCCACCTGGCCAGTGGCTTGGCATGAGCAACTCTAAGGCTGGAAACTATGACAACAACCTTGCAGAACCTGTGTGTGTGTGTGTGTGTGTGTGTGTGAGAATGAATGAATGTATGAATAAATATAAGATTGAATTGAATGTTATAGCTGCTTACTATGATTCTTTCTGTATTCACAATAAATGTGGTATTTTGCCTTTTCCCCTTTAATAAGATCCTGCTGGTTTTTAATTTATTGGTATAACATTAGGTCCAATCTTATTTAACATGGTCATTCATGGCCTTGGCACAAAAAGTAGGAGTATGCTCAAAAAAATCTGTGGATGATACAAAGTTGGGAGGTATTTCCAATCCAGAGGAGGTCAGGAATATCATACAAGAAGATCTGGCTGACTTTGAAAACTGAAGTAATAGACATGGGATGCAATTTAATGGCGCAAAGTGCAAGGTCATGAACTTAGGGACTAACAACAAGAATTTTTGTTATAAACTGGGGAGTTATCACTTGAAAGGAACAGAGGAGAAGAAGAACGACATGGGTGTACTGATTGATCACAGGATGACTATGAGCTGCTAATGTGATGCAGTCATGAAAAAGGCTAATACAGTCCTAGGATGTATCAGACAAGGTATTTCCAGTAGCGATATGGAAGTGTTAATACAATTATACAAGGCACTGGTGAGACCTTATTGCAATTTGGATCTCCCATGTTTAAGAAAGATGAATTCAAACTGGAACAGATGCAGAGAAGGGCTACTAGGATGACCCAATTAATAGAAAACCTACCTTATGAGAGGAGACTCAGAAAGCTTGGCTTGTTTAGCCTCAACAAAAGAAGACTGAGGGGAGATATGATTGGTTTCTATAAATACATCAGAGGGATCATTACCAGGGGAGAGGAGTTATTTAATTTTATCACCAATGTTGACACAAGAACAAATGGATATAAACTGGCCATCAAAATAAATTTAGGCTTGAAATTAGATGAAGGTTGCTAACTATCAGAGGAGTGAAGCTCTGGAACTGCCTTCCAAGGCAGTGAGGACAAAAAAACTTAACTGGCTTCAAGACGGAGCTTGATAAGTTTATGGAGGGGATGGTATGATGAGGCCGCCTACAATGGCATGTAGCCAGTCTGCGACTGCTAGCAGCAAATATCTTTAACGGTCGGTGATGGAACACTAGCTGGGGACGGCTCTGAGTTCCTACAGAGAATTCTTTCCCAGATGTCTGGCTGGTGGGTCTTGCCCACATGCTCAGGGTCTAACTGATTGCCATATTTGAGGTTGGGAAGGAATTTTCGCCTGGGTCATATTGGCAGACACCCTGGGGGTTTTTTGCCTTTCTCCGCAGCGTGGGGCAGGGATCACTTATAGGGTTAAACTACTGTAAATGGTGGATTCTCTGTAACTTGAAGTCTTTAAATCATGATTTGAGGACTTCAGTAACTCATCCAGAGGTTATGGATCTATTAGAGGAGTGGGTGGGTGAGGTCCTCTGGCCTGCAATGTGCAGGAGGTCAAACTAGATGATCATGATGCTTCTTTCTGGCCTTAAAGTCTATGAGTGTAAGTATATCATAATAGCGGAACATAAACAGTTTTTTATTTATAGCTTTCAAACATTTTTAACTTACTCAACATTTGGAGATCAGATGCATGGAAATATGACGTTTCATCCATATGCTGTAGAAGCCGACCCGGCGTGCAAATAAGTATATTTATATGGTGGATTTTGTTGGCCTCTTGTTTCAGATCCTGAAATTTAATTAAAACAGTTTAGTTCTGATTACACACCTCTAAGCTGACCCAACACCAAGCCTACTCAAGCCATTTTAAACTGGCATCTCTTCAGCATACCCAGATCTCTTATTTGAATAGGAAGTGTTTCAGAATAACTTTTAAAGTGAAAGGTAGTCCTTGGCAAGGGAGTGCTGTTCAGACACCTTGCCTGGAAAGACAGAAGGCACAAGACTGAAGCTTCAAAAGACATAAGCAATAGAGCAGAGGAAAATACTGGGAAACAGTGATGCCGAGGTTCCCAGTAATTCCTCTTCTACCATGATGCGATGGTTCTCAATAGCTGCTCATCTATCAGCTATCTCCCTGACAATTGTTCCTCTAAAGATAAAATGTGGTCATTTGTACTTCCCATACAAAAAAATTGGAAGTTTAAAAGGAGAAACAAACCTTTCCACCAATGATAAGGCCAGCTGAAAATTCATGATTCTTCCCCACTTTACGCAGAACCTCAAAGGTCTGGTATGCCAGTTCCCTCGTAGGCGATATTATCAGAACTCCCAATCCATCCATCGATGTCCACTGTTGGCGATATAACCTTTCCAAAGCCTGAAAATTTACAGCAGTTTCATTTCAAAACCTATAATTTCTACTGTATAATATGTAACCAAGGTAAGAAATAATTAAAAAGGCAGATAATATAAACTCAGCACTTATTTATATCAATATACACATTATACTTGGGAGGGCTTCAGTTTAATTATTGTTCTATCCTAAACGGTACTACTGATATTATTTGCTAAAGCAAAGCTCCCAAATAATGCAATATGAAAAAGACGGGGCAGGACTGCACCGAGAGACAATCTGTAGATTAAAACAATTGCAATGTATAATGAATCCAACACTTAACACTATCCAATCCAGTCTGTATAGTCTATATGAGAATGGGATTCAGGTTCAGAGTTGTACAATACTAACCCTTCTGCTGGGTACCAGAAATAAGGGTTAGTATTATTATGGGTACAAGAAATAAGGAGAACAAGTGGAGTACATAATTCAGCTGTAATATTTTTGGGTTACTCCTGGGGGAATTCTGCACCACTGTGCATGCACAGAATTTGTGTTCCCTGATAATTTCTTTGTTTCCCTACAGATAACCGACTTTTGATGGGGAAGCAAAGGGAAGCTACAAAAGCGGTCATATGACCCTCCCCAACAGTATGTTTCGGTTGCCAAGGGCAGCCAGCAGAGAGGTAAATCACTGTGGGGCGGGACTGGGGAAGACCCAGCTGGCGGCATCTACCCTGTGCTGAGCTCAGCTGCTAATCCCAGCTCGGCTGGGCAGGACAGGACTTCCTCTTCCCCCGCACAGCATCCAGGGCCAGATCAGATCCACCCCCAGATTTCTCCTCCAGCTGTAAGAAGCTCTGCAAACTCCCCCTCCCCACCGTGCTTCCTGCACACATCAGTCCTCAGCTGCAGTGGGAGGGATCACTGTACAGAGAGCTGTTCCCCCATCCGTCCAACCCTGTACCTCCAGACTCCCTCATATGCAGACCCTCCTGCCGAGCCTCACTCCCCTGTACCCAGAACCCCCCCAATTAGCCGCACTTCCCCTGCACCACCCCACCGAGCCACCCGCACCCAAATCCCCACCCTACCGAGCCCCAACCTGCTGCACCTGGACCCCAAACTCACTGAGCACCACTCCTCCAGCATCTGGACATCCCCCCACAGTCAGACTCCCCTGCTGAGCTCTATCCCCCCCACACTCAGACAACCCCCCGCACTGAGCCCCAATCACCTTCACCTGGACCCCCATGCAGAGCCCCATTACCTTTGCACCCAGAACCCCCCCAACAAGCCCCTGTGCATCCAGATCCCCCCCTGCACCCGGATCCCGCACTGAGCTGCCAGCAACCAGATTGCCTCACACAGAACCCTCTCACCCCACACCTGGATTCACCCCCACACTAACCCCTCCACACTTGTATTCTGCCTTGCTGAGCCTTCCTGCCCACACCTAGTGCACCTGGCATGGAGGGGCAGGGCTCTGGGGTGTTGCTGGGGCAGACCCAATCCTTGCGCTGTATCAGGGTTGGGTGCAGCCTCACCGATGAGTCCGTGGCCCCTGGGGAGGAGGAAGAGCTGCACAGTGATCTCCCACCTCTGTGCAGCCAGTGACCTGTGCTCCCCAATGCAATGCTGGAGCCTCCACATTAATTTGACAAATAAAATTTGCAGAATTTTAAAATATTGTGAGCAGAATTTTTCTTTTTTGGCACAGAATTTTCCATTTTTTGGTGCAGAATGCCCTCAGGAGTACTGGGCTCACACCTACAAGGCAGTACCACTGCTGAAACAAAGCATTCCAACTAAAGGTACTGCTGCCATGATGCAGGTCCACTTCTGCTATTACAGATTCACACACTGTCAAATTGTTGTGTTCAGCTATACAACAAAAAGATTTCACCAAGGCTGATGTGATATCCCTACTGATGGTGCTTTCCACAGCCACAAAAGAGATCAAAACTTGTTTTCTAGCCTCCTTCTATATGACACTTAGTCCCAGTTATCACTAGGCTCCTTCTCTACAAATCCTTTTAAATGCGTGGACATAAAAATGGATACAACTGTTTCAAGAGCTGTATTTCTCAATTACAGATATAAATTAAACAACATCATTTTCCTTCTTTGCTACAGTATGCAGAAGATTGTTCCCCCCATTTCCAAAACCTAAACATTTATTTTCTAATTGGGAGATCTAGCATAAAGCACATTCTAGTTTCTGAGAGGTTGCCTAAATACCCATTTCTGTTCCCACTGTTTTGATATTTATTTTAATGGAAGTGGATTGGGCCCTAAATTAATAATCTACATTGAATGCTAATCGTTAGTCTCATAATTTAAAACCAAATTAACAGCCCCCCGTCCGCCAACCTGATCACCATTTGATTGGTTCCTCAATTTATATGCCAAATTGAAAAAAATCCTTTCTATAATACTAAAGAAAATAAATACAAAGTCTGACTTTCCAGCGCCCCTGCCAACAAAGCTGCATTCACACTGCCACTTCCATCGGCAAAACATTTGTCTTTCGAGGGGGGGGGGGCTTTTTTAAGAATCTGTGAAAGACAAAACTTCAGACAAGCCCAAAGTGTCAAAACATTTCTAGAGACAAAATATACCCAGATCATCTACAAAACCTCAGACAGCAATACGTAAGTTAGTCTGTCATAGTTTTATGTGAACAAATATTACAGTCAAATTATGTCTCCTTCCTGGCTCCGATTAACCAAAGTATGTGTTTAATGTACAATACATCCACTTTACATAGCTCAAGCTTCCAATGAGAAGGTAAGTTACTTACTGGGATAATAAAAGCCAAGGTTTTGCCTGATCCAGTCTTTGCAGCTCCAAGTACATCTTTACCTTGCAAAGACAAGCCTATAGTCTGCCTCTGTATCTCAGTTACCATGCGATACTCTGCTTCTTGCAAACCTAGTATTTGGGAAAGGAGGGGAAAAAATTCTTACTTTTTGCCTTGGACAATGATATATTTTCCCATAAGAAAAAATATTGCAGGTAGCAACATTATCTTGGAACTCTGATATTTAAAAAAAAAAAAACTCTTTAAAATCCCAATGAATAAGACTGGTTAAAATTGATCTTTTATTCAAATACCTTTCCTAAGAACTGTTGCACTTACCTTTCAATGTTTTCTTTGACAATGGGAAATCTGAAAATCTTTCAATTTCATTGGGTTTTATCTGTAACAAAAGGATTTAATCAATGCTAGGATATAAGAATACCATAGAATTTAAATCACATTGTTTGCTGGTAACATTGGTAGAATTTTTAGTGGGTTAATTCAAGTACTACTCAGCAATCAACCTCAACCAGCTAACTGGAGGTAAAAGATCCACACAATTACACATAGGTATAGTTTGACTTCTACATTTGGGGGACCAGCTTCAGTCAGTCCAATAGGACTCTGCATGGGGGGCAAATTCCACAACTGTTGAGGCTTGCAGTTGGGGGGGGGGGACCTCCCTCCTCCCCCCTAAACTACACCAATGCATCTACATTAGGTTTATCTAACCCTGTCAATTTTTCCTAATCTAGACACATTTTAAAATGTGGAAAGTGGAGCAAAATATGCACTTAACATTGCTCTACAATAGTAGCAGTTCAATTTAGATCTTAAATGTAATCATCTAAGGTCTAAGGTCTTCAGAGACATCCAATTGTAACAATATGCTAAGAAACATAATCAAGGTTTAAGCATTCCATATGCTACTTGCCAAAAAGCCCAAGGCATGACATGCAATTAAATGTTCATACTAAATAGCTGATAAAACAGTATCAAACCTAAGAGCAGAATTTCTCTAGATTTTTCTGAACTTGTCCCACCACTGGGGACCCTCTGCTTCTCCCCCAGCACCTCCAGGGCCTCTGTGCTCCCCCCTACACACATACCCTGACTGACCCCTTCCTTGCCTGCCCCACCCCCAGAGGCCCTAGCGTGTGGAGGAAACTGACCATGGGAGCTGCATTTGGAAAACCCCAGCTCCTGGAGGAGGGGACCCGCCTGCATGGCACAGCAAGTAAGAGCTCCGACTGGAGCAGGGGTATGTGCCATGAGCAGATATCCGGTATGCAACTCGGGGGAGGGGGGGCCACCGCCCTCCCTAAATGGCAGCCCTGGCCAAGGCTCCCACAGCTTTCCCACAGCTGCTTGCGTCAGCCCCACACCTCTGCAGGGCGGGCACAGCAACGAGGACAAGGGTCACGCACTGGCTGTATGGAGGTGGGAGATCACTCTGAAGCCCCCTGCCACCACTGAGACATGGACTCAGAGGTGAGGCTGCACCCGATCCTGACACAGTGCCTCCCCAGAAACACCCAGGGACTCTGCCTGTCTGCTCTGAGCAAGAGGGACAGAGTCTCACACGGACACCAAGCCCTGGCCCTTGATCCAGGTATGGGGCAGACAGGCTCAGCCTGGCAGGATCCAAGTGTGAAGGAGCTTAGTGTGGAGGACCCAGGTGTGCAGTGAGGACCCAGGTGTGCAGTGCAGTGTGCACACAGTGTGCAGTGTGTGTGGGGAAATCTGGATGCAGGAGGCTCAGTGAGAGTTCCAGGTGTGTGTATGGGGGGGAATCTAGATGCACAGGGTCTCACTGGGGGTGTGCAGGGGGAATGGGACTCTGCAGGGTGTCCAGATGAAGGTGGTTGGGGGTCAGCAGCAGAGTCTGGATGCTGGGGAGTCAGCATGGGGGTCCAGCTGCTGGGGGTCTGGATGCAGGGGGGAGGAGCCCGGCAAAGATCCAGATGCAGGGGGGTGGGGCTCTGCAGGGTAGGTCTGGATGCAGAGAGTCTCCAGTTGCAGGGGTGGAGGTTTGGGTGCAGGTGGCACCAGGTGTAGTGTGAGGATTGGCAAGGGGTGGGCCTGGATGCATGGAGGTTGGGCAGATGAGGCAGCAGCTCTCAGTACAATGAACCCTCCCCCCCACCCCCACCCCCGCAGATGAGGCGCAATGGGGACAGGAAGTGGAGGGGGGGGAAACAGAGTTTCCTGGGAGTGGATCTGACTCAGCCCTGGCCACTGCTTGCAGGGGAAAAGAAAGTTCTGTCCTCTTCTGCCCCCAGCCCGGACTAGCAGCTGAGCCCTGCCCCCTCCCCGCAGTGATTTACCTCTCTGCCAGCTGCCAGGGCACCCAAAATGATGCACCCGCACTGCTGGGGAGAGGCACATGACCGCTCTTGCAGCTTCCCTTTGCTCCCCCATCAGAAGTCATTTTTCTGCAGGGAAGCAAAGAAATCTGTGGGGGACATGAATTCTGTGGGCATACAGTAGCACAGAATTCCCCCAGGAGTACTCTAGATATTCAGAACTCTACAGTACTTAACCCTAGCTATTAGAGAGGTAACTTCTCCCTCCGTAACCCTGGCCTACCAGATATGCTTCACCAGAAAAATGAATAAGGCAGACTTGCAAGTTATGAAGACAGGACTTTCACAAGAGCTGAACTTACACTATTGCTTATGTCAGTGTAGCGTATGTCACTCAGGGTGTGAAAAACCCACCCCCGAGCAATATAAGTTATATTGACTTAAAGCGGTGTCTACACCGCACTATGTCGATGGGAAACGCACTCCCACCAACACAGCTTCCGCCTCCCGTTGAGGTGGAGTAATTACATTGACAGGAGAGTGCTCTCCCATCGACATAGTGCGGTAGTGAAGACAAGCCCTTATTCCCCACCAGATATGCCTGACCACTGAAATAACCACTTTCAGAAATAAACGTGAGTCTCCTCTAAAAGGTCTTGCTTTATTACAATAATTCTTTCACACACATACCCCCTCCCAGAATCAAGATGTTGCTCTTGCAGGCTGCAAATAAAGAAGAATTGTTAAATATCTGGCAGGTGATCAGGTACTACGTGATGGGGGACTGGCAAACAGAGACAAAGTTCTGAACTCAGTCATCTTACAACATTTTAATTCTAAACTTTTCTCATTTAGGAACAATGAACTCACACAACCTTCTTCACAAAGGCAGAAATCTGGACTTCTAAATTTTAATGCTGCTCTGAGTCTAAATTCATCACCATGCTGCAGCCTCTTTCTCCTATACTGGCCTCAATTTAGTACTTCAATGTTGGCATCAGTCACGCTGGCAAAGTGATGGAAAAGATCCATAGCTTCTGTGACATTGGCTAAGCAAGCAGCAAAATGAGACTGCTGCTTATTACGTTAAGAAGAGATTAAAGTTAAAGGAGTGAGTTGTGTTGGCCAAAATAATGGCACCTTAGAGAACCCTGTGCACCTTACAAAGTGTGTGTAACCCCTAAGTAGTGCATACTGCACAGCCTACCTAACTTAGCAAGTCAGATCAAAGTGAAATAACCAATGCTCAGCAAACCAAGTCATAATGTCACCGAGCCAAGACTCATCTTCTCCATGCCTCAGGTGATCATATCTGGAAAATGAGGCTAACAAAGCTTCATACTTAGATTGTACTTTTTCCGTCAGTAGATTTCAAAGCATTTTACAAGAGCAGACAACCATAATCATCATCAGTTGCCTGCACAACATACAGAAATAGGCATTTCATGTCAGAGGCACTGCAATCTAGTGGATAAATTATGGGCCTAACTCCCCTACCCTCCTGCCCCCAAGAGATCAGGGTTCTGCCACAAATTTGCTATGCAACCTTTGTCAAATCACTTCAACTCTGTTCCTCCAGCTCAAAAAGATGCATGGACATTCCCCAAAAGGCAGGGGTAATTTCTGAAAGTTAATCCACCACGCCAACTCAGAGGCCAACCACCAAAACACTAATTTTTCCACTGTTTATATCACCATTTACTTCACCAATGGTGAAAACTGGACCGTTTCTATTAATGGCAATTTCTGAAACACTTCACTTACTTACGCACAAGCCAATATCAAAGGCGACCCACATTTCAAATTTTACACTGTGATGCAAGGTAGTGGCAGACAGAGAAACACAAAGAAACACTAGAAACTTTGCAAATATTTCAAAAAGGAACGATTTTAAGTCCTTTAACCTCAAGAAATCCTTAATATAATCCAGGCAGAACATATTTCAATGAGGCTTAATCCTAAAAATCTGAAGGTATGAGGATTTCCCCGACCCACTTCCTTTGGAATTTCAACAGTAATTCCAATCAACATTCTAACAGGGCTGTGATTACAGCTTTAATTTCAAAGAGGTTAGTACCTCTCCATATTAAACGACACATACCTGCAAAAAGAGAACGAGAGTCACACAACTCCAGAAACACAGACTTTTACCATTTGAGCCGAAGGAAGATCTTTCTTAGTTGTCAGCTATACAACAGCCCTTTTCTTTCTAAAAGGTAACCAGGTAAGGTGCTCTCTCACACAGTGCCTAATTGTGCTACCACTAAAGTCAGTAAAAAACTGGTGTTAAAATCAGAGCAGGATTGGGCCCAAATGTAACCCCAAAAAACCCTAATACCTTTGTTTAGCTACAACCCTTATTTTCCCCTTCCATATGTAGCCAGCATAGAACAATAATCAAAATATAATTCTATATAAAGTCTGAAGATGTAGTAACAGGTCATTTTTAAGCTAGAAGGAGACAAAGAAACTAAGGTGCTTTTAATTATGGCAAGTAACTTAAGCAATTTTATTTAACAATCTTCAGGCCAAATGACTTTTCCAAGATAAAGTCACAGGAGTTCTAATATGGAGTCGTACAATGGAAGCTTGCTGAATCCTTATCTATGGAGAGGTTACTGCCTCTCCATAAAAACTAGGGCCCTACCAATTTCAGGGACATGAAAAAGGTGTCACAAACTGTGAAATAAGACATTTCCTGTGAAATCCAATCTCCCTATGATGCTGCGAGTGCCGGGCTCCTGCCAGGGCTCAGGGTTTCCACCTCCACTGCTCTTGCCAGGGCTCAGGGCACCCAGGCTTCCACCTCCATGGCTCCTGCTGGGGCTTGGGACACCCGGGCTCAGGGCTTCCACCTCCACAGCTCCTGCAGGGACTCAGGGCTTCCACCTCTGCAGATTCTGCCAGGGCACAAGGTGCCCATTTTTTCAGGAGCCCCCACACTGGCCAGGGCTCCTGGGCACAATTAATCTGCCACTGGCTGGGACTAACAGCTAGGAGCCCCTCGCTGAAGTGCTCCAAGTAGCAAGGGGGAGATCACACCCACCCCCGGGAACCTCCTCCAGCTGCAGGAAGCTCTTGGAGCTGCTGCCCAGCCTGGGAGCTTCCTGCAGCCCAGGGAGATATCCAGAGGTGGGTCTGATCTCCCCCTGGGAGGGGCCATGCAGGAGAAGAACAAGTCCTGTCCATCCCTAGCCAGCTGGGGCTAGCAGCTAGGGGCCTCTGGCTGGGGCACTCACAGCATCACAGGGGGAGATCAGACTCATCCCAACTTCTGGAAGCCTCTTCCTGCAGGAAGATCCGCGGCTGCTGCCTTCAGAGCCCAACTCTGAAGGCAGCATAGAAGTAAGCGTGTCACTCCTGCAACCCCCCTAGAGCAGCCTTGCAACCCCCCAACAATCCCCTTTTGGGTTGGGACCCCCACCGTTACAACATCCTGAAATTTCAGATGTAAATATATGAAAACGTGAAATTGACTTATTTTCAAATCCGATGGCCGTGAAATTGACCAAAATGGACTGTGAATTTGGTAGGGCCCTAATAATAAAAGAAAGTTTATCACTGCTGTACTCAGTCTCATAGTGTGCTCTATCACAAACGTGATAAAACCCAATACAAGAATATATCACCAATTATGGGTTTTGCTCACAAGAGTGAAACAAGCCTAATCGAGGAAACTATACACTCATGCCCACACAGTAGTCTTAAATAGATAGATTACTCTGTGCTTCATCCCACATGTAGTGAAGGTTGACTGACATGTTCCGTCCAAGGGGTGGCTGCAATTCAGCAAAGGATGAAATAATACCATGTGTAAAGCACTGAAATCCTTCAGGATAAAAGGCACCATATGAACAAAGTGTTATTAATAGTCACAGCCACACATCTAATAACCAGAGGACTAAAACTGTAACCAGAGTTTGGTTCAAATGATTCCTTTCCTGCTCAGTGGGGTCCAAGAGCTGTGCTATGGTGAGAACGCCAATCCCCATGCCCCTTACTTGACTACTGGTAGAGGAGAAGGGCTTGCTCCTGAACTCACATATTTTTCTGTTAGATTTGGCTACCAAGTGCCTGTTTAATTTGATGGTTTCCCAGTCTGCTGAGAGGAATGGAAATCTTCTCTCCAATACACAAACTCATCCCTGCTGTCTGGTTAGAGGGAACCAATACCATTCTCTCCATCCATCCCTATTCTCTCCCATTCCTATCAGCTGCTTCTTCCCTTCTCCGAGTTTTGCTTTTTAGGCTATGGCTGCATTACAGCTCATACAGCGGCACAGCTGTAGTACTGTAAGGTCTCCCATATAGCCACTTTATGCCGGCAGTAGAAGGATCTCCTGCCAGCATAATTAAACCACCCCCAACAAGAGGCAGTAGCTATGCCAGCGAGACAGCATCTCCTGCCGACACAGTGCTATTCACTCCAGTGCTTTTGTCGGTGAAACTTATGTCAGTCAGGGGTGTGCTTTTTCACACCCCGACCAACAAGTTTTACTGACAAAAGTGCTAGTGTAGACAAAGCCTTAATCACCACACAGGATCTCATCCTGACTGGGTAGCAGTGTCAGAGCAAAACTGAAGAGATCCCAGTTGCCCTCTGACACTCCTGTTGGGGAAACCAGTGAGATAAGAATCATGTCAGTTGCACTCTACAGGTGGGGTCCTAATGGTTAAGGAAACCTTCCCACTTGCTAAAGTGGAGAGGCATTTTACAAACATCCATAATAGATAAGCACCATCCCCAAGAACAAAAAGATTGCAACTAGTACAGAATGAAGCACTCTCCCCCCACAATCACGCACTCACTTCTTCCCCCCCTGCAATCTTCACACCTAGATACCTCTACCCCCTCTCCCCCCCACCCCCCTGACCATGGGTGACTCAGCTGACACCAGCTAATATCCCCCTCATTCCTGGACATTGCTGCTCTAGTAGGCTGATGCCATCACATCTCCCACAGCAATACCACAGCTGAGCTACTCCCCAGCCAAGCCCATGTCTCCCCCGATATAAACTCCACGTGGAGCCACCTCAACCTGACTGATTCCGGACCAGGATTTATCTTCTCAGTGAATGTCTCCCTTGACCTCCAGAAAGGGCCATTCTAGCTGGTCAATGCCTCTCAGTGGGTGAGCTCGAGCTCCAGTCAGCACCACTCTAGCCAGATAAATACCCTCTTCTCCTAGTAAGTGCCACTCACTTCTGAGATAACTCCTCCAGCCAAACCACGCCTTCTCTGGAGGGCTCCTCTGGGCATCACCCACTGGGTGCCCCCTTCACCTCCAGGCAGCGATGCTCCAGCCTAGCAATGCCCCTTTTCACCACCAATAGGTGCCCCTACCCTGGCTAGCACCACCTCTCCCCAGGGCAGCCCCGCACCCACCGGACAGGCAGACAGTGCCCCCTGCCCCCCGCCGGGTGCCCCGCACCCCAGGACACCCCTACTCGACGATGGGAAATGCCCCACCCCAGGCAGCACGGCTCCCTCCCCATGCTCTATCCCCCTCGCTCCCCCGGGGATAGCGTGGCCCGGCCCCTCACCTCCGGGTAGCGCTGCTCCAGCCGGGCGATCCCCTCGCGCTCCACCTCCCACTCCGGCCGCTTCCGCTGCTTCTGCTGCAGCCGCAGCTTGTTCTTGCGCTTGGTGTATTTCTTCTTCCAGCGCTCGAAGCTGCGCACCGGGTCCGGGCCCCCGCCGCCCGCGCGGCGCCCCGAGCCGCCCATGCCGCCCGCGCGCGCTCGCTCGCTCGCTCACCCGCAGCCTCCTGCAGTCCCGGCCTGGGACCGACACGCGCTGCGGCGGCTGCCACTGCCGGGACCGTCGCAGGGAGAGCGCGTCACCCGGCCCCGCCCCCGCCCCTGGGGCTGCCCGGACTCCTCCCACAGGCCGGCGTGGGGACCGAGGCCCAGCCCTGAGGGATGGGGGCGGGGCCAGGGACCGGCCTGACTCGGCCCAGCGCAGGGCTTGTGTCCTGCTCAGTGCGGGCTCCCTGTGGCGCGGGGCTCCCTGTGGCGCGAGGCCCCCTGCTCGTTGCCTGGCAGCCGGCCTGCGCTCCGTCTAGGGTTGCCAACTTTCCAGTCACCAACGCTGAACACCCTAGCCCCGCCCCTTCCCCGAGGCCCCGCCCCCGATCCCTACATTCGCCCTCCTTCGGCGGCTCGTTGTCCCCCGCCCTCTCTTACTTTCACTGGGCTGGGGCAAGGAGATGGGGTGCGGGAGGGGGTGAGGGCTCCGGCTGGGGGTGTGGGCTCTGGGGTGGGGCCAGGGATGAGGGGTTTGGGGTGCAGGAGGGGGCTCCAGGCTCGGGGGTGGGGCTGAGGGATTCGGAGCAAGGGAGGGGGTTGCAGGTTGAGGCAGGGGGTTGGGGTGCAGGAGGGGGTGAGGTCACACCTGGTCACCCTAGCTCAGTCCCATGCAGGTCACGCGCCTGTCAACAACCTCCTAAGGTTGCCAATTTTCTAATCACACAAAACCGAACACCCTTGCCTTGCCACTTGCCCTGAGGCCCTGCCCCTTCTCAGAGGCCCTGACCTCCACTCACTCCATCCTCAGTCCCTCCATTGCTCGCTTTCCCCTTACTCTCCCTCACATCGCTCGCTCTCTCCCCCTCCCCTCACTCACTATCACCAGGCTGGGGCAGGGGGTTGGGGTGCGGCAAGTGGTGTGGGCTCCAGGAGGGAGTTTGGGTAAAGGAGGGGGTTCCGACTTGGGTCAGGGGATTGAGGTGCAGGAGGGGGTGTGGGGTGCGGGCTTCGTGTGGAAGTTTGGGTGAGAGAGAGGTTTCCGACCTAGGCAGGGGGTTGGGGTATGGGTGGGGGTTCAGGGTGCATGCTCCGGATGGGCAGCGCTTACCTGAGGTGGCTCCCAGACGCAGCCAGCATGTCTGGATCCTAGGCACAGGGGTGGCCAGGAGGCTCTGTGCGCTGCCCGTGCCTGCAGGTGCCACTCCCGCAGCTCCCATTGGCCGTGGTTGCCGGCCAATGGCAGCTACAGAGCCGGCACTCAGGACATGGAGCCCTGTGGCTCCTGTGCCTTGGAGTGGAACATGCCAGCCGCTTCCGGGAGCTGCGCGGAGCCAGGGCAGGCAGGGAACCTGCCTTAGGCCCGCTGCACCATCAACCAGACGTTTAGCAGCCTGGTCAGCAGAGCTAACTGGAGCTGCCAGGGTCCCTTTTCAACTGGACATGCCAGTCAAAAACTGGACACCTGGCAACCCTACCCCCATGGGACACAGGCCCCCAGCATGACAGCAAAGCCGCCCCAGGGCAAAGGAGCGTTGGAAATGGTGTGTCCACACAAAAGAGAACCAAAAAGCTTGACACAAACGGGACATTGTCTTGTTTAGACTAAATAACTTGGGAAAGTAAATAGTGAACACAACGGGAGGTGGGGTAAGGAGAAGGGCAGGTTCCCAGAGGTTGTAGAAGCAGGTTCAACAATAAAGACAGAGGACCAGATCCCAAATGAGTATAAATCATCATAGTTCTGTAATGCGGCTCTGCCAGTTTACATCTGCTGAGGCCCGGAGTATCATCATATAGAAAGAGCAGACAAAGTATGGGACTATCAAACATTCACGTGGGCCAGGAGAGACATAGACATATATTAATTATTTCTTATTATGGTGACGTTGGAAGCATCCAGTCAGGATGAGGCTCCCGTTATGGTGTGAACATTTGGAAGACACAGTCTGCCCAATGCCAGTCCATTTACTGAGACACACACTCAGCTCCGCAAGTCACAGAAAGAACTCTTTCCACAGTATGCATCCGATGAAGTGAGCTGTAGCTCATGAAAGCTTATGCTCAAATAAATTGGTTAGTCTCTAAGGTGCCACAAGTACTCCTTTTCTTTTTGCGAATACAGACTAACACGGCTGTTACTCTGAAGAAAGAACTCTATGGCTGCCATAGGCAGTGGGTGGCTAGGGATGGAGTGGGTTCACTCCCCCCAAATCTACTTTTTGAGCCACCCCACCACCTGTGTACATGTCCAGTTCAACAAATGAAGCCCCGTCTCCAACAGGGCCAGGGTGGGGGATGGGCATAGCAGGGGGAGGGCCCCACCTGCATGCTGGATTCCCACAGGCGGAGCTAGATTCCTCAGTCCTGGCAGGGGGGGCTGGCTCCTGACTCCTAGGTGGTGCTTCCTGGCTGGGAATGTTTGCTGGGGCAAGGCAAGAGTCCTGGGGCGGAGATCCTGACGGGATTGGAGGGCAAAGAAGGAGAGTCCTGCGGGAGGGGAAAGATCCTAAAGTAATGGGAGGAACTGAGGGAGGAGAGAAGAGATCCAGAGTTATAGCGGGTGGGAAAGGAGAGTCCTGGGGGAGGTAACCTGGATCCCCAATCCCCCACCTTAGGAAAATTCTGGTAGCACCCCTGATTGTGATGGTCCTTAGTTCCTATAGGGAGTTTGTTCCACAGTCTCATACTGGCCCCCAAGAAAACAAACTCTGTCTTCTTCACAGACAAGCTTTGCCCTTATGGTAGAAAGTTCCATTGTGTCAGTCCAGAGGAGCAGAGCTGTTGCCTATGGTCTTAATCCAAATCTTTAGACACTCTTTTAGCTACTCTGGCTAAGATCTGGCTACTCTGGCTAAGATCTGGGCCAGATCTTAATTTTTGCCAGGGCTTAGCCCTCGCACCTTTTTACATAGGGGGGCACAGTCTTCTGTCAATGGCATGCAAGGCATGACCTTTCACATACATTGTGTGCAAAGTCACACTGTGTCAGAGGCCACTATTCTTGCTTGAACAAGGTTTTAACTCAACCCATAACAAGGGTTCAGCCAGCTCATAACAGCTCCCTGCCCTCCACACTCAGAGTTTAGAGTGGTAGGAAGGTGAGGCAGACTGACTTTGCTCGTGACCTCAGTGGAGCTCATCTTATCTTTCTGGCTAGTAAATTCCATTCTGTGGCTAATGGGTATCTGGTAATTTTTTCCTAAAAGGTGACTTGCAAATGGAAAAATAAAAAGGGCTGGTCTCCTTTTTACTGTGTATAATGCATGAAGACATCCTGAAAGGTTTGGTCAAAAAATTCTGATTGTTTATGAGTTTATTTTATTTTCTTCAGCTTTTTTTTTTTTCACATCAGCAAGTCAGAGGCAGTTTAGGGATTTGTGGGGCCCTGGGCCAGAGCAAGTGGAAGGCTCCTTCCCCACCCCTTCCGCCTACATTCCTTTCTTCTCCTCCCCCCGTCACTTCTGCCGGGGAAATGGTGTTGGGGTATGGGGCTTGCCCCACCCTACCAGGCACTCCTGGCAGGGAGTGGGGTCAGGGTGCAGGGGTGTCCATTTTTCCGGGGCCCCCCAATTGGCCAGGGCCCCTGAGCACAGGCCCCGTTGGCCCAGTGGCTAATCCGCCACTCATCTTGGCTACCCTGAAAGATGCATCAATGACTGAAGAGCTAGTGAAATTATGACATGTCAAGAGGCTGAAAGTTGAGCAACTGAAAGGAGAAGATGGTTTAATCAGACTTTTCAAAACTGTTTGTTTATTTTTGTGAGCACCTCTTAGGCTCCAGATGTCTGGTACGTTATGCCTGAGACTTTCAGTATGTATGGCTGAAGGGGAAGGAACGCTGATATTTTATTTACAGTTCACCTTTAAAGGCATCCTGGATATCTGGCTTTCAACATCAGCAGTACTAAACATCAGATACCCCCTTTGCCATTCATCTGGAAAATGGCACAGAGAATGACAATGCAGGATGTCCAAACTATGCCCAAATGACAGTCATCTTGACAACCTTCCAGGAAGCATCTAATTTGAACAAAACAAAGGAGGGTCACAATCACTCTTCCCTGTGATACAGAGGTGCATGTAGAGACTACATGTCCTAGTACACAATGTATTCTGCTTTTTGCTCTTAAAAAGCGTGTAAAGAGTTCCCCGCTCTCCCTCCTTTCCCCCCATTCCTCAGACGTTCTTGTCAACTGCTGGAAATGGCCCACCTTGATTATCACTACAAAAGGTCTCCCCTCTCCCGCTCTCCTGCTGGTAATAGCTCACCTTACCTGATCACTCTTGTTACAGTGTGTATGGTAACACCCATTGTTTCATGTTCTCTGTGTATATAAATCTCCCCACTGTATTTTCCACTGAATGCATCCGATGAAGTGAGCTGTAGCTCATGAAAGCTAATGCTCAAATAAATTGGTTAGTCTCTAAGGTGTCACAAGTACTCCTTTGCTTTTTACCTCATTTGAGTTTGTCCAACAGTCTCAGCAGAGTCTCACATGCTGGAACCTGCAATCTTCATAGGCTGTACCTCTGTATTAAACACAAGAGCCAAGATTCTTTTTTAAATAGGTGACTGAAGTTAGATGCCTAAATCCATATTTAGGTCCCTAAACAAATGGCCTGATTTTTAAAAGCATTGAATGTCCAGCACCTCCCACTAACTGTTTTTGAAAACTTTGGCTAAAAGTAGTAAGCAAAATAAGACTTGGCACTGCTACACCACTTTTCATGTGTAACTCTTGAAGGCCTCAATTCAGCCTGGTACTTAAGCATGTGAGTAATGTGTAGACTTGAATGGGAGTGTTCATGTGCTTAAATTTACGCATAGGCTTAAGTACCTTACATGGTGAATAAGAATCATTCCCTATTTTACATCTAGCGAAACTAAGGACCCAAGAAGTTAAGTGCCCAGATCAGATATCAATCAAATAGCAGAATTCGTTTCTCTGGAAACCCAGTCACCAACCCTATCAGCTGAACGACAGAGGCTGCATTTTTGCACTCTTTACTTTGTCTAACCCTGAAATAATATAAGCTTTTAGCACAAAAGCATTTAGTTAGGTGCTTTATGTATATATAAATCTGAACCACTAGAGGTCGTAACAGACCTTGATAAATTAGGATCATAGTAGTTAAAGATAGAAAAAAGCCTTTAGACCAGCAAGTCTACTCATGCATGTAAGTCAAAGTCCACTGGCAGAGGATATAGCTCCAATTCAGGAAAGCCAATAAGCATGAGTTTAACATTAAGCCAGTGTGTAAGTGCTCTTCTGAATCAAGTCCTAAATCAGATATGAAGCTGATTGACAATTTGAACTAAGGCAGTTTACATCAATTCCCACAGCTTCCATGGGAAGCCGCATTCACAAGTTGGAGGGCAGAATTTGTCCCTGTGGTAACAGTTGTTCCTGGCACAGCTTACACACATTAGATCAGGATCCTAGTCTAATTCAGTGCATCTGACACTTAGTTTTACACAAGATCTTGAACAAGTTTGTTTGCTTGTGGACCTCTATCAGTATGTTTCCTGCAGTCAATAATCATAACAGAACTTTTCAAGCCAATTTGATCCCTGATGTACACCATGGTACACCAGAGATAAATTCAGCCTCCTGTCTCGTTAATTAAACTCTGGAAGATTTCTCAAGCAGAAGCTCTTGTTTAGACTTAAATGAAAATTATATAATCACTTAATCATGCATCTGTTTAGGCACGAGTAAGCTACGTATCCTTTGACAGCAAGAATGATCACAAACTCCTAGCAAGTGGAGATGAAAAAACATTTGGGCCAGATCTCCAGGTGGTGTAAATCAGTCTAGCCTTCTTAACTTCAGTGGAGTTATGCTGATTTATACCTACTGTATTAGATCATCCAGTCTTCTGGTTCTAGTGCAGTGTATAATCCTCAGAAAGAGGATATTAAACTGACTTTACACCCAATCTTATCCCAAAGGCCATGATAAAGGTGATAAGCCAGTGCTTATTTGGCTAGGCTCCCTACTGAAGTATTACATCAGCTCCACAATAAACAGAGGATATCTGTATGCTAGCACCTCAGAATACAAGAGTCTGCAGAATCTGTATTTCTGCTGGAGATGCCCCCATTATGTCCTGGTTCATCTCTCTCTCTCTTTTTTCTGCTGGGACTCCTGGGCGTTTCTCTTCTACACTGTTTTCTTCTCCAGGCTGCCTGCAATGTTCACTATGCAGGCCCTGTGCTCACGGTTTGATGCAGCACTGGCTTGCAGGATCTCATTGAACAAGTCATCCCAAGTCCTCTTCTTTCTCCTCATCTGGCTCAGATGTTCTGCAGATAAAACACAAAAAACACACATTGTCAGTATAGTCACAATGGACAGCAAAACTTAAGATTGTGAACTTTCTCTCCTTGCTCCCCTAAAGTTTTACACATCATATACTTATTGACACTTCCGCTTCGGAGTGTTGTGCACAGGCCATGGTGAGTTTGGACTGCCAGAGCTGAGGGAAATGAGGAGGGAATTGCTCAGTTGCGTGAAACTATGAGCACAGGACAATGGCACTGAATACGGGCACCATTTTCCACAGGCCGTGGTGATTTTATCTGAGTACAACAAAGGCAGAGAGTGCACTGCTGCTTCTAGCCTCCCTAAGCCCCCTAGGCCCATATGCTGCTAGCCTGTGTACTGCAATGGAGCCTGCCAAAGCCATCCCTGACTGGTGTGGGAAATTGTCCTACCAAGGAGGAAGAAATAAGGCTGCCATTCCTAGAAACCTTTGGGAAAGGTTTGGAGTGAACGTACATGAAAGTTTCATTGAGATCTCTCAGGAGGATTCAAGGCACATCCCTGTGTACATAAACAAACTGCTCTGCATAGGCCCACCCGTCCCCCGCATCTAACTGTACAGGGGAATGAAAAGCAGAGGACAACGGTACCTCTTCTAGTATGAATAATGCAAAGTTGATAGCTGTGTCCTGCTAAGTTGGGGGTGCCATTGTAATAGGAAACAAATTTACACACTTGCCCAAGGATCCTTCCCTGGCATTGGATTTGCCTGTGCTCAGCTGTCAGGACTCACAGACTGCTGTGGAGCCTTAAACAGATCTCATTCGTGGCATAGCTGGACACTGCATATCCCCCAACCATCTTCCTCCTTGTCCTCGCCATTCAGGCCAGGGTCCCCTGGCTTGGCTTCCTTGGAGGTGTTCACGGTGGTGGCGGGTGGGGATCTCTGCCAAGTATGGCATGCAGTTCTTTGTAAAAGCAGCAGGTCTGCAGCTTGGCACCAGATTCACTGTTGGCCTCCCTGCCCTTCTGATATGCCTGCCACAGTTCCTTCGCTTGCATGCAGCACTGCTGCTGGTCCCGGTCGCACTCCTTCTCCTACATACCCACTGCAATCTTCTCGTAGATGTCGACATTCCTATGGGTGGTCTGTAGCTGTGCTTTCACAGCCTCTTCTCCCCCTGGGCCCAGGAGATCCAATATCTCCTATCTACTCCAAGTCAGAGCGTGTAGGCAGCGGGACAACTGCACACAACAATGGAGAGCTGCTAGGTGTGCTCATCAAGCTGGGCAATCAGGAAAAGGCATTTCAAAAATTCACAGGACTTTAAAGGAGAGCAGGGGCTCCCAATCTATGTGACCCCTGGGCAGTAGAGTTCACAATTGAGACCGGAGCAGTTGGTGTTGAGCATTGTGGGACAGCTGCTGGAGTCGACATAGGTAATGCAGAGTGTTTACATTCCTGCTGTGTTGACCTCTGTCCGTTGTCCACTGCTCAATGCCGCTTGAGGAGTTGGTGTTACTGTCAATGTAATGGGGCACTTACAGTGATGGCAGACAAATTTAAGTGAAGATACATGCTCAAGTAGCTCAATACAAGGTGGCTTACCTTGACCTAACTTTGTAGTGTAGAACAGGCCTAAAGAACATAGGAAGAAATTTGCTGTCTTCTATGCTGGCTTTTCATATGTGTGATGCCAAGTGGCCTAAGTGTGGGAGCTTCTGATTTTGGATAACAATGTTAGACAACTAAGACTTGATTTTTAGAAGTGCTGAGCGCCTCCAACTTCGTTTGAAGTCAACGGGCACCCAGCACCTCTTGAAAATCAGGTCTGAATTGTTTAATAGTCAGCACCCAAAAACTGAAAAACCTCAAATTAAAAGCTATTTTTGAAATCTGAACCTAAACATCTCCATCGAGACTCCCATCAGATTAGTGCCCCTGTGCTTCACCTCATTCAGCATTGCTTTAAATCCTCTTAACATCTACAGTCCTCTTCAGAAAACACTTTTGATCTACATCCTGATTCAAAACCTGCTGAAGTCAACTGGAGTCTTTCCACTGATGTCAATGTTCAATCTTTGGATCAGGCCCCTAATCTATTTTTATTCTGTAATCTAAAGTATTAGGGTTCCCCTGGTACCTTTAATTCAGATTACAACTGTACATGTTTGATAACTGTCCAAATCAAACAAAAGCCCTGCAGAACTCCACCAAGCCCAGATTTACTCTAGGACGTGTAGCCCTCAGACTTTATTTACAAAGGAACTCTTGGTCTTCTGGGGTATTAGCCTTCAGACAGCAAACAAATATACCTAACCAACATTTTTTTCTACTTTAAGGGCCTCTCACATATACCGGTGTAAATGAGGAGAAACTCCTCCAAAGTCAATGGGCCAGATTAAGTTCTTATTTCTGCTGGTGTAAATCCAGAATAACTCCATTAAAGTCAATGGAAGTACACTTGTGTTAATCGGGAATAATTGAAAGAATGTGAGTCACACTTGTGTAATCCCACCCCCTTCCCTCCTGCCATTCTCTGTCACTGTTGACAACACCACCATCACTCAAACCCACAACCTGGGAGTCACCTTTGACTCATCCCTTTCTCTTCCCCCCCAGATTTGGGCCCTGTTCAAATCCAAGTGCTGCTGCTTCTTAACTGTTCTGACCTTTACCTTTCTTTCCTTCTATCCCCACTGCCAAAACTCTCCTCCAAGCCCTCATCATCCGCCATCTGAATCACGGGTTATAAATTCGCAAAAAGAAAAGGAGTACTTGTGGCACCTTAGAGACTAACCAATTTATTAGAAAAGAGCACATGAAAGTGAAAAGCAGCAAAAAGGCCCCATTGGCAGCAGCCTACACAATCATATTAGTGTAGAGAAGGTCCACAGACTCAAGAGCCCTCCATGATAGCATATGCACATTTTAAACAGTTGTAGGACTACTGTTACATTTTTAAACAGCAATAGAGCTTGACTCCCCAGCCTCTTCCCCCGCAGCCCAGTGCTTAATTTGTGCCAGGGCTTGCCAGGGCTCAGCCCCAGCCGCTCTAGGCTTGGCAGTTCATAGGTTGCAGTTCCTGGCCAATGGGAGCTTAGGGGGCGGCACCTGCAGGTGGAAGGGCAGTGCGCAGAGCCTCCCTGGTCACCCATGCACCTAGGGGCTGCAGGGACCTGGCAGCCGCTTCCTGGGAGCTGCAGTAAGCACTGCCGGGACCCCGAACCACCTCCCGCACCCCAACCCTCTGCCCCAGTCCAGAGTCCCCTCCCACATCTAAACTCCCTCCCAGAGCCCGCACTCCCCCCCAACACCCTCCTGCACCCCAAAACCCTCATCCCCAGCCTCATCCCAGAGTCTGCACCCCAGCCAGAGTCCTCACCCTCCTGCACCCTAATTCCCTGGTCCCAGCCAGAGCCTGCACCCTTGGCCCAGAGCCCAACTCCCCCCCGCCCCCGCATCCTAACCCCCTGCTCCAGCCGGGAGTCCTCTCCCACACCCCGAGCCCCTCATCCCCAGCCCCACCCCAAAGCCTGCAACCCCAGTCAGAGCCCTCCCCCCTCCCCGCCCCGCACTCCAACCCCTGTCCCAGCCTGGTGAAAGTGAGAGGGGGTGGGGGAGAGTGAGCAACAGAGGGAGGGGGGATGGAGCGAGCAGGGCTGGGGCCTTGGAGAAGGGGCGGGGCAGGACAGGGGCAGGGACAGGGCCTCGGGGCCGGGCAGGGGTGTTCGGTTCTGTGCCCTTAGAAAATTGGCAAACCTACTTCGGACTACTTCTGCACTACTCACTTCAGAATTCCACTATGCACAGTGGTAAGAGAATATCTCCTAAACCATCCCTTCTGTCAGGTTTGTGTATTTTACGAGGATGTCAGATTGCTTTATCAACAATCAAATGTCTCAATAACTCTGTGAAGGCAGGCCATATTATCTTCATTTCACAAGTTAAATGAAGCATGGAGCAATTAAGTTACCTAACCAAGACAGAGCCAGAAATAGAAACCAGAAATCCTTCCTCCCAGTACATTCTTCTGAAAACAAAATAAATGCAAATCATCCCCTTCTACTGCTAGGACACTGGCTGAAATCCTGGCCCCATTAAAGTTAATGTGAGTTTTCCCATTGACTTAATTGGGGTCTGGATTTCACCCTCCATGTTTTTCCTGCTCACAAACACCTAAACCGCTGGAAAGAATGCAGCTCCATGTATCAAATGCAGTATTGTAAGAACCACAGCGGCAAAGGAATGCAGCACTGTAAGGAATGCGGCACCTTGTAAGGTGGTGCTGTGGATTTTAACAACATAAGGCAAAAGAAACCAGAAATATGAACTCAAATCTCGTCAGATTAAGAAAACTTCCTATGAATGATTGTTGTTTGTTGCTATGTTAGTTGAAGCTGCGTTTGTATGTTTGCTGTGCCGGCGTTATACAAGACACAGAATGAAGGACAATCTTTGTCTGAAAGAGCTTAGAATCTGAAAGACAGAAGCAGAGAAGATAGGACACACTGTAAGGGATTCATTTCAGTTTAAATTTAAGCAGGGGAAAGAGGCATTTCATGGGCCCCTTACATTCCAAGTCATATAGAACAGAAGGAAAAGATACACACAGTGCCGGGTTTACAATGGCACCAGTGATGCCACAGAGCCGGGCCCATGTTCAGAACGGGCCCCGGCCTGCTCTGCTTGCACTGTGCTCTGAGACCCCACCAGCCCCTGGGTTCTGGGGGGGCTCTGGCCATAGAGAATCGGTGGGGAGGGCGGGAGGCTGTGTGGCGTGGCATGGGCCCACCCCCGAGGGGAAGGGGTATGCTGGAAGCACAGAGCCAGGCGGGCCATTGTGCATCTGGCAACTGCTGGTTTGTAAATAGTGCCCTCGCACTGGAGTGGGCGGAGCAGGGCCACCCCTGCCATGCCATGCCCAATTGCCCCTGGCTGGCCCCTCGCTCCGGGGACCGACCCCCCCACGCCATGCTCCATTGCCCTTATGGGGTCCCACAAATATGTTTGGTGCCGGGCCCACAAAAGGTTAATCCGGCCCTGGATACACATGCTCTAGTTTGCAAGTGTTCATAGATAATAAACTGTCAAAGCCTCAACCACAGATTTAAGAAGGAGATAACACTAATTACAAAGGAAACCTGTAAAGCACCAGGCACATCAATGGCACAAGACAGATAACAATAAAGAATTTGTGCCTAAGGTGACAGCCAAAAGAATAGCCACTTCTTAAATCTATTTAAGTTTTAACTGTCTATTGAAAAAAAGCCACGGGCTTGCATGGCCACTGCCCCTGAGCAAAACTCAGGCACAGTGGAGAGTAGGGATTGACAGGCAGCCAGTCCCAGCTCCCTGATTCTCAGCTGGCAGCTCTGGCATAATTTAAAGGTGCAAGGGAATATTTTTAACTTGAAACAAGATATTTCCTTCCCACGACCCTTCTGTCCCAGACACACCCTTCCCCAATTTTTGCTTCCCTTTGCACCAGTCCAGGGGGTTTCAGCACAGGAGGAAGTAGAGCTGGGCAACAGATTTGACACAGCAGCTGGCTCTGCCAATTTTGTATTGATACAGATTCTGCTTCCAGAGGGAGATTTCCAGTGAAAATCTCCAGCCATTTTCAGTTCACTTTGCCCCACATAAGCAGGGCGAAGTGAACTTGATGGACTGGAGAATCCAGCCCAATAATGTTAATCTGACAGGAAAGAAAAATCAAACCAGTTTTGTTAAGCCTCCTTTCAAAAACAAAACAGACCAAGCCCACTGATTCATCTGCCTGATTCTCATCCTGTATAGTTCTTACTTTGCATTTGAGTTCTAACCACTCCACCCCTCTCCCTGAAGTAAAATTAGCAAAAAAACTTCCTGTTTGTGGATGCCTTTCATGATGAATCCAATTACTGCAGTTTTTGAAATTAGCCAGCAAGGGGCTGAATGGGAAACAAATGCAACAGGGAATATTGACTGGTATTGAGGACAGGCAGATTGCTCAGAAGTTGAGCTCTACCCAGAAGAGTTCAACTGGGCCATATTTATAGCCAAGAATAGATAATGCCTTTGGCCTTAGTCACTGTATTTTGTAAGTCCACAAAAAGTCCTTGTATGGAAGACAATCAGGCTCCAGGTGGCATCCCAACAATTTTCTGGGCCAACATTAGGGGGAATAGCCTGCTTGGCTATGTACGAATTTGAACACCCTCTTAGCCCTGATCTACACTACGAGGTTAGGTCGAATTTAAAATGAATGTGTCTACACAACCAACCCCATTCTGTCGACCTAAAGGGCTCTTAAAATCGACTTCTGTACTCCTCCCTGGCAAGGAGAGTAGCACTAAAATCTACCTTCCCCCAAATCTGTACTTTGGGGTACTACAGATGCAATTTTATGGTATTGGCCTCCGGGACCTATCCCAGAGTGCTCCAATGTGACCGCTCCGGACAGCACTTTGAACTCTGATGCACTAGCCAGGTACACAGGAAAAGCCCGGAAAATTGTGAATTTCATTTCCTGTTTGGTCAGTGTGGCAAGCTCAGCAGCACAGGTGACCATGCAGTCCCTCAAGAATCGCAAACGAGCTCCAGCATGGACTGAGAGGGAGACACTGGATCCAATTGCTGTATGGGGAGAAGAATCTGTGCATGCAGAACTCCAATCAAAAAGAAGAAATGCTAATATATATGCCAATATCGCACAGGGAATGGTGGAGAGAGGCTACAACAGGGACACACAGCAGTGCCATGTGAAAGTGAAAGAGCTCAGGCAAGCCTACCAAAAGACAAAGAAGGCAAACGGTCGCTCCAAGTCAGAGCCCCATACATGCCGCTTTTATGATCAGCTGCATGGCATTCTAGGTGGGGACCCTACCACTAACCCACCGCTGTCTGTGGACACTTGCAACGGGGGAGTCTCATGCAACAGGGAGGAAGATTTTTGTGGATGAAGAAGAGGAGGAGGAGAAGAATGTGCAGCAGGCAAGCAGTGAATCCATTCTCCCCAGCAGCCAGGACCTTTTCATCATCCTGGAGCCAATACCTTCCCAAGGTGGGATCCCCGATCCTGAAGCTGGAGAAGGCAGCTCTGGTGAGTGCACATTTGTAACTACAGTACAGGGTTTAAAAGCAAGAGTGTTTAATGTTTGATTTTCCCTGAATAATTGGGATGCATTTGCAGCCAGTACAGCTACTGGAAAACTCTGTTAACGTGGCTGCAGATGGAGCAGGAATCCTCCAGGGACATCTCCATGAAGCTCTCCTGGAGGTACGCCGAAAGCCTTTGCAGAAGGTTTCTGGGGAGGGCTGCCTTATTTCATCCTCCATGGTAGGACACTTTACCACACCAAGCCAGTAGCAAGTAGTCTGGAATCATTGCAGCACAATGCATGGCAGCAAATGGTCCTGGGTTTTGGTCGCATTCAAGCAACATTCAGTCTTTATCTTTCTGTGTTAGCCTCAGGAGAGTGATATCATTCATAGTCACCTGGTTGAAATAGGGGAATTTTTGTAAGGGAACAGTAAAAGGACCCCATTCATGCTGGCTTGTTTGTGCTTGGCTAACAGGGATCATCCCGGAGAATAGCCATATGGTGGGGGAAGGGGATCATCCCAGAGAATAGCCATGGTGGGGTTGGGGGAGGTGTGTGATGCACATCCACCCAAAAACCACAGCTCCTCCTTTTAAATGTGAAACCCAACCGGTATTGCTTGCTATGGGAAAGAAGGGCGCTGCAGTTCGAAACTATTCCCACATGTTATGAAGGTGTAAGAAGCCAACCTTGCATACCCTTTGGCTTACCATGGCTGCCTGGAAACCGAATTCTGTTGCACAGCCGTTTGTGATGTCACCATACAGGCAGGCGCTCAATATAAAGGCAAAATGCGACCTTGTATCTAAAGCACACGTGCTGTCTCCTATGAATTTCTTGATTCACTGTGAAAGAGTCCCCTTTTGTTCTCAGAAATGTATCAGCTTAAATTTTACTCTCCCTTTTATCTTCCCCCAGATGCAAATGTTTCTATGCTCCTGCTATCATCTCCGTTCCTGAGGTTATCGCGGATTAGAAGGCGAAGAAAACGCACTCGCGATGGCATGTTTTCCGAGCTCATGCAGTCCTCCCGCACTGATAGGGCACAGCTTAATGCATGGAGGCATTCAGTGGCAGAGGCCAGGAAAGCATTAAGTGAGTGCGAAGAGCAGAGACAGGAGGTGATGCTGAGGCTAATGGGGGAGCAAACGGACACGATGAAGCATCTGTTGGAGCTGCAGAAAAGCCAACAAGTGCACAGACCCCTGCTGCATCCACTGTATAACCACCTGCCCTCCTCCCCAAGTTCCATATCCTCCTCACCCAGACGCCCAAGAACGCGTGGGGGATTGGGGGGAGGCTCCGGGCACCTAGCCACTCCACTCCAGAGGATGGCCCAAGCAACAGAAGGCTGTCATTCAAACAGTTTTGATTTGTAGTGTGGCTACAATAAACAATGTGGCCTTGTCATTCCCTCCTCCCGCATCCCACCCCACCCGGGCTACCTTGTCAGTTATCTCACTTTTTTTTTAATTAATAAAGAAAGAATGCATGATTTCAAAACAATAGTTACTTTATTTCCTTTGCCAGCTGTGATCAAAGGGGGGAGGGTGGTTGGCTTATAGGGAATTAAAATCAACAAAGGGGGTGGGTTTGCAGCAAGGAGAAACACACACAATTGTCACACCATAGCCTGGCCAGTCATGAAACTGGTTTTCAAAGCCTCTCTGATGCACAGTGCGCCTAGCTGTGCTCTTCTAATCGCCCTGGTATCTGGCTGCTCAAAATCGGCCACCAGGCGATTTGCCTCAACCTCCCAGCTTGCCATAAACATCTCCCCCTTACTCTCACAGATATTATGGAGCACACAGCAGCAATAACAATGGGAATGTTGATTGCGCTGAGGTCTAACCTAGTCAGCAAACAGCGCCAGCGAGCTTTTAAACATCCAAAGCCACATTCTACCACCATTCTGCACTTGCTCAGCCTATAGTTGAACTGCTCCTTTCTGCTGTCCAGGCTGCCTGTGTACGGCTTCATGAGCCATGGGAGCAAGGGTAGGCTGTCTACTTAGGTGAAAGAGAGAGAAAAATAACATGGGATGTTTTTGCCCCTAATTTTTAGAGTCCAGTTGCCATTTGAAATGCATTTTCCTGAGGGTTGCTCCTAAATAAAATTCCTTCCAGCTATGAAGACAGAGGTATGGAGTCTCATGATGAAAGAGGTTCCATGTGGTTGCTTTCAAAAATGCAGATAGATCTGTTCCTGGACCACTTCCTTGTGAAAAAATGGCCACTTGACCAATGATTGCCAATCAACTTTGATGACACCTGGCTAGATGCGTCAGCTTGTCCTCTGTCTTTGAGAAATTGGTTTATCCTCTTTTGCGGTCCCAAAGACCCTGTTTACTACTTCTATGTAAACTGAGGTAAACATACATTTCTTTGTTTCGGATAAACCTGTTTAACAACTTCCGTCTAGTCAGGGCTATGTGGGATTGAACATGTGCTATCATCATCACACAAGGGGAATTTATATGTAAAGTTATGATGTTGCCACATACATTTCACCATGATATTATTGACCAGTGCGTTATTATTTTTCAATGATACCACACAAGGCATATTTTGTACAAAGTTTATTACAATAGTGCATAGGGTGTGAATATAGGGATGCATTTGGTCACAGAGAGAGGTGATAATAGTAGTAAAAACCCATACTCTTATGAATGTGCTGATTTCTGAATGTCTGCGGTGTCCCATTGGAGGTGGAGCTCATTGCAAATCAGTCAGCATCTCTGATGCCCTTAAGCAGGAGAGAATCCTGGTGATGGTTTTTGGTGATTTAGTATTACTTTAAAAGTATCTGCATAAACTCAATCACAGTTTCCATCTGAGATTACCTTTATAAGGCTTCTCACTGAGAAGTCTTGTCTTGACATGCAATTTTCTTTTACATCTGGCAGTACAGAACTAACATTAATAGAATGCAAGTTTTTGCGCCAATAAGGTTTGAGACCACTTAAAAATAAATGCCTTGGCTTTGCTTCAGCATTTCCTTCAGCAGTAGGAGACCATCATCTGAGCATAAACTCACATTCTATTAACAGTCACTTAACCAATTCATTCTACATGAGCTGTGTTTAAAATCCACAATGCAGAATAACAAATAGAAAAAAATAGACTATGCCAACAAAGAATAAAAAACCAGCAGCATGTTTGTATTATCACAATGAAAATCTAAGGAGCCTTTTAAAAACAACTTTGGAAATTACTTTAAGGACTTGATCCTGTACTACTAATCAGACAAATCTCCTATCAGAAGCAATCAGCCCTCTGCATTTAGATATCAACTCCTATAGGAGAAAGTATTTGAAATTTTTCAGTACATACACTTTGATATATTTTTTCCCCATTTAAAAAGGACATCTGTTACAGTTCCCAGGTGAGCTGCAGCTCTCATCCCTTCTGGTCTCTTTGAGTGCAACCCCCTCAGGTCTCTAACCATCACCTGGCTCCAGGTAGAATCTTGTGATTCTCCACTTTCCGGGTGGGCCCTGGACTGCAGTCATTTGTACTAACTGTGATTACCTCAGCAGCCATGACTTAGGGCCAGACCCTGAAGTTCTGTTCCCTCTGAAAGCAATGCCATGCCAGTGGTTAGTACAGTGACCAGACAGCTTCCTTAGAGTAACATTTATTTAGAATAAACACATTTCAGAGAAAACATATCTTAAAACAATAAAAAAAGACTGTACACATAAGTAGTTTTTCCCCCAAGGCATATTGTGCCCTGGATCTGAGAAGGCCCCACTGCTTATATTCTTTCCATAGAGTCACTCTTTGTGTCTCAACCTGTCTCCCTAGACAGCCTCTGACAGTGATCCCCATCTCTTCTCCCCCCGAGAAGCACTTTTTAAACTTCTTAATGATGTGTGTGTGTGTTTGTTGTTTTAATCTCCAAGTTCCCAGCCTGCCAAAACAATCTTTGCATCTTCCTTGAGACAGGATCCTTGAAACTTGCCCCCCATTGGCTTTCAATTGTGTGTTGGGGTGTCCTTATCTAGATCTACTGTGTTGCTTTCCTGTTTGTTCTTCCCACAACCACCTGTTAAGTTAGAGCAATACAGTCATATAGTAATTTTACCTCACTGACCGGGCTACTTACAATATTCATATTCTTCTTATTATTATAGATCAGTATTCGTAGATCAATACATACCAGCTCCACAACTGTGACAATGACTTTACTCAAATATATAACCGGATGATACAAATGATACCATATGTAGCTGTGCTGAGGGATGTAAATCTCCCCAAAAGAGTCCACATTTAATGCTAATATAGTACCAAACTCTGTCCTCCGATATGCTAGAAAGTAGCATTAGCGGGATTGATTCAGATCTCAGATTGTACACACTAAAGTAATTCCTTTTGTTTCAGAGGCGTTACTCTTGAATTGTGTGTGTAACAGCAGAATAAGAGTTTATATATTACACAAATTATGTGCTAGATATATTCTTCACAATGGAACAACCGCATGGCAAAGTTCCCAGGATATGCTACAATTGTGTGAATACATCTACTTGGCCATACAAAATTTTCTCTCTTGATCATTACAGTCATTTCCCTGGATCCCATTATTGCTTATGAAAACTCAGTGTGGATTAAACACTCCTACTTGTTTATACTGTACACAGACATCATGAGATTCAGTATCATCTATTCTATAGGATTAATTAAACAAGGAGACAATGTGCAGGAAAACTACGAATATAATTAATGCAGTCAAAACAGGAGTATGAAAAAGTGAGGAATGTTCCCCACACAATGTGGGACAGGAAATGACACATTTTGGAATTGGAGGGGCAACACCAGAGAGACTGAAAGATGTTAAGGGAATGGACCATAGACCCCATAACCACCCTTCTATAAGCCACAACAACCTTTCAGTAACACCATTAAACACATGAAAATCAATAAGAGAAAACCTTCCAGCTATGATCAGCTCATCACAGTGAGCCACTGCTTAAATCATGAATCTGTATACAACAGCATTGCCTCTGCCCTCCAACCTGGATACTGAGTCCTTCCTCCAGCCTTGGAGCACCCATGGAAAAAAATTAGTGGGTGCTTAGCACCCACTGGTAGCCAGCTCCTCTCTCCCCCCCAGCTCCTCCCATCCACTGGCAGCCCTGCTGATCAACTCCTCCTCCTCCCTCCCAGCACTTCTCCCCTGTCACGACCAGCTGTTTTGTGGTGGTGCAGGAGGCTCTTGGAGGAAGGGGGAGGAGCGGGGATGGGGCATGCTCAGAGGAGGGGGCGGAACTGGGTGGGAAGAGGTGGGGAAGAGGCAGGGTGCAGGTGGGGAAAGGTGGGGCAGGGGTGAGGGCATGGGGGAAGGAGTCATGTGGGGGCAGCGCCTGGGGCAGAATGGGGGGTTGAACACCCCCTGGGCCCGGAGGAAGCCGGTACCTACACTGTTTTCCTTCCCTGTGTGTAATGGCAATGACACACCCCTAATCCCAACATAGGAGCTTCAACTAGGAGTTCTCGGAGTGCGGTAGCTGTAGGTGGTTTCTATCATATACAGGGTTTACAGTTTTCTTCAACGGTTTTCAGCACCCCCACTATAAAAATTGTTTCAGCACCCCAAGGTTCTGAATGCTTCTCCTGCCATAACAATGTCAAACCTGGGACACATTAGCACAATTTTAGGTGAACAGGCATTTGATGGAAAGTAAACTTATAGAATCATAGAAGATTAGGGTTGGAAGAGAGCTCAGGAGGTCACCTAGTCCAACACCCTGCTCAAAGCAGGACCAACCCCAACTAAATAGTCCCAGTCAGGGCTTTGTCAAGCCGGGCCTTAAAAACCTCTAAGGATGGAGATTCCACCACCTCCCTAGATAACCCATTCCAGTGCTTCACCAACCTCCTAGTGAAATAGTGTTTCCTAATATCCAACCTAGACCTCCCCTCCATTGCAACTTGAGACCTTTGCTCCTTGTTCTGTCATCTGCCACCACTGAAAACAGCCTAACTCCATCCTCCTTGGAACCCCCACTTCAGGTGGTTAAAGGCTGCTATCAAATCCCCCCACACTCTTCTCTTCTGCAGACTAAATAAGCCCAGTTCCCTCAGCTTCTCCTCATAAGTCATGTGCCCCAGCCCCTTAATCATTTTCATTGCCCTCAGCTGGACTCTAATTTGTCCACATACTTTCAGCAGTGGGGGGCGCAAAACTGGACACAATATTCCAGATGAATTGTTCTTGAAGACTGAATAAAATTATACTTTAAGGCATGAGGACAGTAGGGTTTGTTCACTTATCTGTATTTTAAATATGTATGAGTCAGACCACGGTAAGGACAAGTCTTTTCCTTTAATAACAAAAACACAAAAAAAGCCTTTGATTTCAGCTCCATAATTGGCTACAGAGTGCTGAGCTTTTATAGAGTTTTGAAATACTTGTTACTGTTTCCCATACTTTTAATTATTTGTATTACATTAATTTTATACTTTTATTACTTTTCTACACAGGTTACATCATAAGCTCACATTTAAAGCTATTGGGCTTGATCCTGTTCTCATTTAATTCAATAGATGATTAGCCATTTCAGTTTAACCAGAGCAGGAATTGGGCTTTTTCCTCACCTTCTCAGTGGAACCCACCTTTTACAAATAAAAAAGGAGCTAAAAATATATAATTTTAACCAACAGCTTCCCTACTGTTCTTCCAGCACTCTGTATTCACAGCTGGCCAACATCAAATACTTACATTAAATGGAAAAAGGTGAATGTTTTACCTTTTGACTGTAGCACACTATGGGAAGTTCTAAAGGTATGTGACTTTAGATCTGTGTATTGCTATTAGGGAGCAAATAGGTGATTTTAATGAGACCAGTTTTTAACCATTTAAAATGTTTCTATTGTTTTATAAACTAAAAGCACTATGAGAAACACCTGAACTAATATATTGAAAGGAGAAATATATGAACTCATTAGTAAATATATTAAGTTTGTGTGTGTATATATATTTTATCAACCTAAAATTAGACTCTTAAGTCAATATCAGGGCACTTAAATATATGTGTAATTTTCAGAAGCCTTAAGGTGCTTTTCAAGACGTCAGAATCTGGTGCTGCTGTATTAAGCTCCAGCCAACCTACTTCTTATTTCTTCACAAGTGGAAGCTGAAATTGCTCTCTCTCTCTATAACTTTTCAGTTCCTTTGAGTCTTGGTATGTCCTCGGGGAAGGCTGTACTGAGTCAGCTAGTTCAGTGATTTTCTTTATAACTTTTAGATTTTCTATCCATGTTAGTTCCTATAGAACATAGTCCCTGAATGCAAATGGAACTTTCCTGGGTTGAGTAAAATCTGGGGTTACCTCAAAGCTTGGATATGTGTCTGTGTGTCTTTAATACAACCAGTTTAACCATCATTTTCTTCTAGATAATGAGACCTCCATTATATGTTTGATAAGTCTTAATTCCCATAAGATTTATGGCCGTTCCTCAACCCCCCGAAAAATGCTGAGCAACTGAGCTCCTATTGAAACCAATGGTAGCTGTGAGTATCTCTGAAAATCAAGCTATTGATCTCTCGTAGAGAATGAGCTTCCGCGTACCCAAAATCAAGTGATCTCACAATGCATGAAATTTACCTCTGTGCAGACAGCCCCTACAAGGCCTATGTGCTACATAAGTCTAATTTAAATCCCATTTTGAAGGTTTAAGTAGAAGGTGCTCCCTAAATCTCAGGGTGGCCCTATGCATGGGCTGAAATTTCACTCAGTGCCTTTACACATGTATTCCATAATTGATAGCACCCACAAAAACTATACCACATTCAGGACGTGGCCCTGGCCAGTCCTTTATTATGATGCAGCATTTATGTTACACATCAAGTAATGTATCATTATAATCCGTCTAGATTTTGGTCAGTCCCCGCATGAGTGCTATCATAAAAATAAAGGGAAGGGTAACCACCTTTCTGTATACAGTGCTATAAAATCCGTCCTGGCCAGAGGCAAAACCCTTTCACCTGTAAAGGGTTAAGAAGCTAAGATAACCTTGCTGGCCCCTGACCAAAATGACCAATGAGGAGACAAAATACTTTCAAATCGGGAGGAGTGGGGGAACAAAGGTCTGTCTGTCTGTGTGAGGCTTTTGCCGGGAACAGATCAGGAATGCAGCTCAGAACTTCTGTTAGTAAGTAATCTAGATAGAAATGCATTAGATTCCTTTTGTTTAATGGCTGGTAAAATACGCTGTGCTAAATGGAATGTATATTCCTGTTTTTGTGTCTTTTTGTAACTTAAGGTTTTGCCTAGAGGGATTCTCTATGTTTTGAATCTGATTACCCTGTAAGGTATTTACCATCCTGATTTTACAGAGGTGATTCTTTTACCTTTTCTTTAATTAAAATTCTTCATTTAAGAACCTGATTGATTTTTCATTGTTCTTAAGATCCAAGGGTTTGGGTCTGTGTTCACCTGTAAAAATTGGTCAGGATTTTTATCAAGCCTTCCCTAGAAAAGTGAGTGTAGGGCTTGGGGGGATATTTTGGGGGAAGACGTCTCCAAGTGGGCTCTTTCCCTGTTCTTTGTTTAACACGCTTGGTGGTAGCAGCATACTGTTCAAGGACAAGGCAAAGTTTGTACTTTGGGGAAGTTTTTAACCTAAGCTGGTAAAAATAAGCTTAGGGGGTCTTTCATGCAGGTCCCCACATCTGTACCCTAGAGTTCAGAGTGGGGAAGGAACCCTGACAAGTGTGCATGACTCCCACAGTTTTGTGTCCTTGCACTAGGGCTGCCCATAGTCTTTATGGGGTACATAGTCCTTACTCCGTTTGATCTCTTCTATAGGTATTAGGTGCTTGAAAGTGGGCAGAGAGGGACAAAGTGAGGGCAGGGCCATGCCACTACGCACACACTGCATGAGTCACAAGAGCTGGCATCATTTGGTAATGTATATTGATTTACTTCATTGTATCCCTCTCTCCCCACTCTTCATACATCATTTGCCTTCTTAGACTGTAAACTCTTCAGAGCAGAGACTATTTCCTTAATATTTGATTATACAGCACCTAGCACAATGGGGCCTCATGGTGCTACTGTGATATAATAATAATGGGTGGGGTGGGACTGTCTTTCCAGGATGCAGTGCCTGAGACCCTTCAAGAAGAACATTGGCTGATTCAATTAACTGGCTAGATCAATTTATGGCTGCTTTGTATCACCAGAATGGCACAAAAGCCAGAGCATGTTGGTGAACCTGGCCCTGTATTTCCTTCTGATATTTCACATTCTGGTCTTGTTACATTTAGTTTGTTCTTATGAAATGGTCCTTCCTTTACATAAGAAATAAATCCGGGATAATTTAGATTATGGAAGAGTGTTTGTAGCAGGGCCATGTCTTCTGGTTTCTCTGCAGATTGTGAGGTATGAAAACTCAGATGGACCTCTCATTTTCGAAGGAGATGTTCCTGACTATCTTTCTACTTTGTTTGGGGCTGAAGATCAAGATCACTACAATATGATTGGCCATTTATAAAGGAAGCTGGGTCTTGATACTCATGTCTTTTGGTAGGAGTCCCGAGGGAGATGGTGAAGAGTATTAGACACCAAAGAGGATAGATTTTCCCTAGGAAAATCTGTCTCCACACATATCTTTCCATATTGTAAGGACCTGTAGACAGCTGAGACTCCAAAGCACCAAGTTAGGTGGTACCAGCTGGTCCTCATGTGTAAATGAGCAGAAGTCCTATCATGTTTAAACCTCTTACCATATGACAACTATTATAGCCAACCTGTATTCTGGCTTTTGTGTTGTTTTCTGTGAACTAGGTCTTATTCTCCCACCTGCTATGGAGATCTTGATCAGCGCTAGTTGAAAATATTAGTATTGTAGCTGGGGAATTATCTCTTTTCTATGGCTATAATTTTTAATTAAGATGGAAATTTTCAAAGGCACTGAGATTTGGGTGCCCAATGCCCATTCAAACTAATGGAAACTGGCCATCCAAATCGCCTGCACAGTTCTGAAAATCCGATTCTAAGTGCCTGTACTATTCCTGGAGGAATTCTGCACCAACAAATTAAAAATTCTGCACACAATATTTTAAAATCCTGCAAAATTCTGCAGTTTGTCAAAATAACAATGTAATTATGCTGCTTTCCAGGGTGGATAAAAATCAATGATTTGTTTTATTTAAATCGGATTTTTTTGATAAAATGCTTTTTGAGGAAAAAACCTATCTAAAGATAAAGATATATCTTTGAGCTATAATGTCTCAGATTCATAGATACTAAGGTCAGAAGGGACCATTATGAACATCTAATCTGACCTCCTGCACAACACAAGCCACAGAATCTCACCCACCCACTCCTGCGAAAAACCTCACCTATGTCTGAGCTATTGAAGTCCTCAAATCATGGTTTAAAGACTTCAAGGAGCAGAGAATCCTCCAGCAAGTGACCCATGCCCCATGCTACAGAGGAAGGCAAAAAACCTCCAGGTCCTCTTCCAATCTGCCCTGGAGGAAAATTCCTTCCTGATCCCAAATATGGCAATCAGCTAAACCCTGAGCATATGGGCAAGATTCACAAGCCAGATACCCAGGAAAGAATTTTCTGTGTAACTCAGATCCCACCCCATCTAACATCCCATCACAGGCCATTAGGCCTATTTACCATAAATATTTAAAGATCAATTAATTACCAAAATCATGTTATCCCATCATACCATCTCCTCCATAAATTTATCAAGTTTAATCTTAAAGCCAGATAGATCTTTTGCTCCCACTGCATCCCTTGGAAGGCTATTCCGAAACTTCACTCCTCTGATGATTAGAAAACTTCGTCTAATTTCAAGTCTAAACTTCCTGGTGGCCAGTTTATATCCATTTGTTCTTGTGTCCTCATCATGGAATAGGGATTATAAATTCTAATTCTATAGTATGAGACAATATATTCATGTAATTGTAGGCACCCTTTTTACTAGAGGGGCCTCTGAACTTTATTGGGAGTGTTGCAGGGGAAAAGCCTGTGTGCTGTAATCTAGCCTAAGAGATGACAACTCCCATGATGCCTTGGGGAAAGACTGAGGGACTTTCTCGTGCAGGGAGAGCAGGCAGTAGGCTCCATTTTGGGAAAGGAGTGAGATTGCTGCTGTGGAGCTCTGTCCATACCAAAAGCTGCTGCCAGGAAGCCAGAAGCTGCTGCTGAGAGCCTGCGGGGGCTTTGATAGAGCAGGGAGCCTCAGAGGCTGTTGATGGCTTCACTGGAGTCAGGGCAGAGACTATTGCTGTGCCTAGAGCTGACTGAGTTGAGCCTGCAGTGAAGGCCTGGGAGTAACCCCCACTCTGGTTTAGAAAAGTACTTGCAAGGGAAGGGGCGCAGCTCAGAGATTGAGTCTGAGGAGAGGCAGAGTGATCTTCCCACCAAACCAGGACCCAGAGCTGCTGCCATTTGGTGGAGCCAGCTCCAATCATCAGAGGAGTTGTGCCTTGGCTGGATTGATGCACAGAACCAACAGAGTGCTGTCTCCAACTGCAGATCTCCCAGCGCGCCCACGCAAGCAAGAGTCTGGGACTCTGAAATCAAGAGGAGTGTACACTCTGGAGTGAGGTACGTGGTGGCAGTGTAAATGCCAGTTAGATAAGTTTCATTTATCACTGTATAATATATTGGTTAATTGATTTTATTCAACTGCCCCTGTGGCTTTCAATTAGTAGTGACATTTAATCTGAGTCTGTTATACCCTGTTTTTTAAATTGTTAAGTAAAGGAATATTAGTTTTAATTTAAGTATATTGGATGTATGTTATTTATCATTGGTATTTGAGTTATACCCATGCCCCAGGTTGTTATTACTGAATTATTGAAGGGATTTATTATTGGATTGAAGGGATTTATTATTTATTTATTATTGAAGGGATTTATTCCTGGAGGTTCCCAAGGCATGCGACTGAGTGTGTACAGGGGCCAGCCAGCTGGAGGCACTGCCAATTTTAACTTCCTTTAGGAGTAAAGGGACTGCAGCAGAGGATTCCCACTTATCCAGTATCACCACTGGGATACTCAGGATCTCCTTTAATGTCAACAACATCAGGCACCCAGGCGAGTGTTGCCTGCTCCTAAGTAACACAGGGAAGAAAAGTGGGGGGTGGGGGAGAGGTGGTCACAATGTTTAAGAAAAATTTTGTGAATGAGTTACACTCGTTCATGGATTAGGGACCCAATTTTATGGGGTTCCAGGGGATTCTGTATAGATTATTTAGGTTAATCTTTCTATCTACCCACTGGGACTCAGTGCTCAGTCTAGAAGATACCATCAGAGATGCTTAGTTTTGCAGTTCTCAAACTGTGGATTTGGGTCTCCAGAGATAACATGCTTGTTAATAGCAAAAATGTTTTCAAATAAATAAAATATAGAGGTGAGAAATAACAGACCTCAGCCCTATTGTCCCTCTGCAAATTTGTATACACACAGTCCCTTACCTCTCTCTAAAAGTGCAAAGTTTCAAAAAGTTCAATGAATAGAAGATTGTTGTGGGTGGAATAGATCTGGACAAGGAGAAGAAGTCTGGAGATAAACGTGAGAAGGGAGGGACAGGCATTAAAAACAAAAGTGAAACTGTTTGAGCAGAATATTCCAAAAATCTTGAGGTCTTGCTAAGTGTAGCCTTCATTAATTTGAGCTCTCCCATACCATTCTCTCACTAGAAGGGAATATCTGTAATGGCAGCAGGCTGTAAAAGAGACCCAGTTTCGGAATATTTTAATGAAGTTCCTCTACCTGTAGGAAAGACAGGCATGCATGCAAAATGCAAACAGTGCAACAAAGAAATGCAAGGCCTTGTTGCCCAAGTAAAACAACATCATGAGAAGTGCTCCTTCTCAGGAGGAAGCTGCACTGAAGATGATGAAAGGAACGTGTCTGAACATACAGGATCTTCAGGTTGGTAAATTTTTTTATTTCATACTTCTTTCTGAAGGCCTGTCTTCTTTCTGGACTATTCTTGAATTCTCATGTTTGAGCAAAAAAAAAGATAGTACCATAGAGTAACAACTATAATTTTAGATGCAGTTGTGATAAAAAATAAATAGTTGAAATAGGCAGATCTTCCTTTTACAATTTCACCTTTAAAGTAGTACTGAGTGTCAGTGAATGCAATGACTTCAGTGTTCCAGAAATAAAGGCCAATGTTGTTGAAATTGTAAAATACTTCCGTAACAACCACTTTGAAGCAGCTGCTCTGAAAAAAGTGGGAGGAACCAAGCTAACTCTCCCACAAGTCATGCGATGGAACTCAGTAGTGGACTGTTTTGAGCACTATATCAAGAACTGGCCTAATCTGTTGACAGTTTGTGAACAAAACGTGAAAATATAGATGGCACCATCACAGCCAAAGTTCTCAACATTAGGCTTAAGAGAAATGTTGAACACAGGCTGAATACCCTGAAGCCTATTTCTGTAGCCTTGAACAAAATGCAGGGAAATAGCTGTTTTATTACTGACACTGTTGAAATTTGGAAGGAACGGAGTGAGATCTTAAAAAGAGAACTATGCAATGACAGAGTTAAATTACAAGCATTAAAAAAAACAAATGGGACAAGCACTAGTTCCAGCTCATTTTCTTGCAAATATTCTCAATACTCAGCACCAGGGGCAAATCTTAACTGCTGAAGAAGAGGAGTTGGCTATGACATGGACATCCTGCAATCATCCCTCCATAATGCCAACTATAATAAACTTCAGAGCTAAGGGAGAACCATACAGTAAATATGTTTGCTGATGATGTTTTAAAGAAAGTCACACCAGTGAACTGGTGGAAGTCACTTAAGCACTTGGATTCAGAGACTGTTGAAGTGATAATCTCACTTTTAACAGTGGTAGCAACTTCAGCTGGTGTAGAAAGAACATTTTCTTCCTTTGGACTAATTCATTCCAAACTGAGAAATCATTTGGGACCTGAAAAAGCAGGAAAGCTTGTTTTTCTTTTCCAAATTATGAACAAACAGGAAAATGAAGGTGAAGACGACCGAGTTAGCTGCGGAAGCCAATATTTTAAGTTTTCTCTTGTTGACCTGACTGACACAGTCAGTCAATTTAAATGAAATATTTTTTTTAAAATTATTTTAGTTAAAAACAATTTTAACAAAACAAACCTGATTTTATAAAACTTGAATGTTTAAATTCAAATTTTCATATGCTTGTTTTGTTAAAATATGTTTGCTGCTGAAGAAAAAAATCCAGAATACATAACGTTGTTGTTTTAGTTAAATAAAAGAATTTAAATATCTGTCTGGTGATTTTCTCCTCCTAATACAGCCTGACAAGAAAATCCTCCAAATATTAATTATTAACCTGTTGAACTGCAGATAGATATTTATGAAGTCATTGGGAGGTGAACTGCTTCAATTACCTTTGGTAAATGAAATAACCAAACAATCATTCATTTTCTGATATAGCTGTAAAACTAATCTGAAAAGTTTTCAAAATAAATCACATTAAAAATGTATAGTGTGTACCTTCTAAAAATGAAACCTACATCTATCTCTGAGTTGTGAAGAATATGTATTAAGGCTATAACAACCAACAAAAATGCACTTTTATGTAGAAATTCATGATTAAATAGAGTCTTCCTGACTAGTGATTTAAATCAAATCCACCCTGCTGCTTTTATTTATTTAAACTACAATACAATACATGGAGAATGGGTGTGAGGAGCATTGGAGGAAACAGTAATGTAGCTAGGTTTGACCCTTTATTTCTAGTTATTAATCAACAAATACATGCAGCCATCTGCTCAGTGTTGCTCATAGGCAACTGAAGAGCAAGTGGCAGCTGGGAGATCAAACTCACAATTTATATTGGCTACTGACCAGCACCAGAAAGATGAATAGCAAACAGTTTATGGAGCGCATTTTTTTTCAGTCCAAAAATGTAGACCAGTTCTAATTGCTAAAGCACTGTAAGCATTTATAAGGCTGTACTCTCCTTTACACCACTGTGGCAATGTAAAGAAGCCTTAAAACTTTTACATCAGTTTTATACTCGAGGGAATTCACAAAAGCAATGGGAACAATTCACTAAGCAGGCAGGCTGCTACATTCTGCTCTGCCTGAGGGACAGAGCCTGCCGCATGCCTACCTCCTCAGAAATACCCCGAAGCCTTGCCCATCTACGCTAAGTGTGGCGCAATAAATGAGAGGGACAGTGTTTCTCTCTCTCTCACACGTACGACTGCCCAACCCCCCTCCACTGGTGGTGGTGATTTGATTCTACTGGCTGTTCCGGGTGCCCAAACCGCTCTGCCTGTGCTGCTGGGGAGGGGCATGTGACCGCTCTTGCAGCTTCCCTGTCAGAAGTCATTTTTCTGCAGGAAAGCAAAGAAATTTGCAGGGGACATGAATTCTGCATGCACACTGTGATGCAAAATTCCCCCAAGAGCACTGTACTCAAAACTGTATAAGACGCACAAAGAGGCAGCCCTGTTGGGAGAAGCCTGCAATCGATATAGGTAAGACAATACAAATCAGATACAAAATACACTGCGAAGGGTAGTGTTGTCCAGATGATAGGGCACTGGACTGGGAGCCAGGAGAGCTGGGTTTCTGAATCTGCCACTGATGTACTGTATTACATAGGGCAAGTCACTTCACTGGTTTCCCCTCCCACGCTTTCTTTGTCTTGCCTAGGTGTAAGCTCTTTAGAGCTGGGTCTGTCTCTGATTATAAACACATACAGTGCCTAGCACAAAGGAACCACCAATAAATAATAGCAGTAGTAAAGTGAGACCCAAATGATGGGTCTATCTTAAAGTGTAGGGGTGTGTGTGATTAATTTGTCTTTTAATGGGTAGGATGATCAAACTGATATTGACCTGGGTCAGCACTGGAAGGATTTATTTCAAACAAAATGAGAAGTTTAAAAAAATTCAGTGTAGACTGAAAGATGTCATATTTATATTTTGTGACCCTTTTCACTGTGATTTAATGTATGGGGTTAATTAAACTTGCCTGTACTTAATCCGCATGGTAACTCACACAGTAATTAGTTCAGCAGGAACAGACAAGATTCTACAGTTCTTCAAAAACTCAGGGCCAATTGCTACAAGAATCAACTGCTGCATATTTCCCTACATTCTCTAACAATATTTCACCATCTGTAAAGAGCCCCTTGGGCTTTTTGTGTTTCCACCACTTGAAAACCTTTATTGAGGATGGGTGAGGCTAACCCCTCCCACAGCACAGCAGTCTTTGTAAAATGGAGCTAAGTTTTCTGGAGAACCTGTCCTGTAATTACAAATATATGCATTAGCATCCTGGGTAGTGGTCCCCGATGATACCATCGCTAAGGGTCATGTAGTGTGTCATCCAGCTCATCACAGGCTATTCTTCCAGCCGTCCAGGTCATTGTGCTGAACACAAGGGACTATTTTGAAGGAAGCATTACTATGATTTTACATAACATATGCTAGCTCAAAACTATGGTAAAAGCTTTTAGAGTGTGTATCCTGTCTTGAGATTGTGCCATTCAAATTAAAGAGAAGAGCTTTCTAAAAATAGGAAGCTTCCTGAGATACCCCTTGTATTGTTTGTAAACATACGTAATGGGCTGGGGGTGCCATAGTGCTTTGTACTTTAAAAATACATAGTTAAGATTATATAGACTAGATTAAGTGAGACAGGCAGACAGAGTCTTACCACCAAATAAGAATATTTTGTTCTACTTTTACACTATCCCCTCAACAGAATACGTATTTATAAAAGGTACTTTTAAATTTAAAAAATGCTCTTCAGATAAAACTTTTCATCCCCAAGACCTGTATGGAGGCTAACACAAGGTTCAGGAGAAAAAAGCTTTTCTTAAATATCAGATGAACTCAGTGGAGAGATTCCCATTGACTTCATGGGGCTTTGGATCAGTCCTACAGGGAGTATATAGGGCCCATGCCCCCAGCACTAATGCAGCTAGGGTTCAGGCCATCATGCCCAACCTGTGACATCAGGACCAGCTGTAGTCCATGAGACCTAAGCAGTGGCCCTAGAGGATGACTGCATTCAGAACAAGGGGTTAGCTGGATTAAGAGTGGGAAGTGTGCTTCCTGAACTGAGCATGGCGATTTTTAAACTAAAGTGTTCAAATCAAATTGCTGTGGCACAGCACTGCCACCTTTTTTGGCTTCTCTGCTGCCACAGGAGCAGCTCTGGCGTGAGCCAGGAATACTCTGAGCAGCTGCTGTCCCTACCTGCTGCAGATGCTCAGTTCAAGGAGCTTCTGCTAACAGTCTGATGCCTTTTAGGGAGGGGAAGGAGGAAACAGCATCTGTATCTGATCCACTGCCCATTTCCCTGCCAGGCTGTGGAAACTGTAGGAAGAGCAGGATAGGAGCTCAACTGGCTCTGAAAACTTATAAAGTATTGACTGTGGCTCTTTGGCCCTTTTGAAATAACTCATTAGGCCTCCAGGCTGAGAAGGCTGGACAGGAACAGAAGTAGAAAAAATTAGACAGGGAGCTTAGTGTCAAGAGATTCCAGGACCAAATCCTGTACCAAACTCACTCAATACAGTGAGTTAGCAAGCAGCAAGCCTTGTGTGGAACTACAGCACTCTACCTTGCCCCACATCAATTTGCTGTGTAGACAAGCCCTTAGACTACTGGGTTCTTGAAGAGCTTCTGTCTCTGGGGAAGATTCTGTCTTCCTTCCCTTTCCCCTGACCTCTTCTGCTAAGCATCGTCAAGCTGATCTTTGATGCCATTTTGATCACTTCTGTCACATACGCGGTCTTGGCATCATCTCTCCTGATGTCAGGAAACAGGGTTGCTCTTCAGACCAGACAAGGGATGCCAGGAACTACACCAAAGCAAAGAGCCTCCTGAAAGCCATCATAGCTACTCTGCTCCGAGGTCCTTATTTTCACCAGCACCACGGGGTCTCCTGTTGGAGGTGCATTTTTCAAACAGCACTCACTTCAATATACTGAGAAGAGCAAGCCCAGCTGCACCAAGCTCATTGCAATTTCTATTGCACTTGCAATGCTTCCCACATTTTGCCATCTTCAGTGCGCGCATTTTTCCTTTTGAAAACTGATGGCTGGAAACTGTATCCACGCCTCCTGCCGATGGCTGCTGTGACTGCGCCTGCAATTTAGCCTCAATTTAAAAACTTGATAATATTTCAACCAAAGGATAAAAACTAAGGATAATATATTCTTACCTTGATACATACAATGCTGGAGCATCAAAATTATTTATATGATGCTGCTCCACAATAAGAGCCATCAGAAATTAGACCAAAACAAAAGTTATTTCTGTGTTGTTATAATACTTAACAATTAACAAGCCTTGATTCTCCACTGCTTTGCAGCCTGTGAAATCACTCACACCTGTGCTAAGTGTCAAATGCTCCTGCCTACTTTCTCTGTAAATGGAAAATTCAGATTTAGTAGCATTTTGCCCTCTCTTTATGCAGGTATCAATAATTATTAGTGTTTACTGTAGTAGGTAGAACTCCCCCACCAAGATGGGGGTCCCCATTACACCGGGTACTGCCAGTGCTTAATCTGTAGTGAAAGAGGTGCTGGGGCTCAAGCAATTTTTTTTTTTTTTTACTTTAGTAACTGACACGACAAGCTCAAATGAAGCACTGATCACTGCCTTGAAGAGTCTTCAATTTAACCAGACCGAGAGCCGCATGGGAAACAGAGGCCCGGACAGCTGGGGTGATTTCCCCACGGTCACAAGGCCAGGCATTAGAAGCCATGTCTCCTGACTCCCGTTCCTGTGTGGGGCTCCCCCCTGCAAGTGATAACACGAAGTCCACATCTTCCCATTCCCTTGCAGCCGTTAATTAAAAACCGCACAACAACGCTGCGAGCCAGGGCTGACTTATCACCCCCATTTTACAGCGAAGGGCACAGCCCCAAACAGGTCACGCAGGGATCTGAACGGAGCTGGCCAGGGAGCGTGTGTTTCCCCGTAGCCCAGGGCTCCTCCTCACTGCAGCGCAGGTCTCTCTCCGGCACTGTGTTTCCTGCAGCCCCGGGGCTGCAATCTGGTTCCAGCGCTAGCTCCCTCTACCTTTGTAAAAAAAGGCCAGACTCCCCCGGCTCAGACCCCCTCACCCAGGTCTCGACAAAGCCCCTCCGGCCAGGCGGCCCCTTCCCTGCCAAAGCCCGAACGCGGGCCCGGGCTCAGAGCAAACCTTTGCCTCGAACTCAGCCTCGCCCCCGGCAGCCCCCAGCGACTGACCTCGAGCGCGGCTCAGCCACCTTGGGACCGGGCCCGCCCCTGCGCACACGGGATTGGTCCCGGCGCCCCGTTCAGCCGCTGGCGCCCCGCCGGGGTTCGCTCCGCGGGCCGTCACTCACGCAGGTGTGGGCCAGGCCCAGGCCCCCAGGTGCAGGCGGTGCCCGGCCCCCGTGGGACTTAGTGCTTCCCGCAGGTTGGGGCCGGCCGCTGGGCGGGGCAGGAGCCTGGCAGGGCCCGGAGCTGAGGGGACGGGGACGGAGCCGGTCCCCCAGCCCAGCCCGGCGATGGCTGGTGCCCCGCGCGAGCTCGATCTCACCTTCCTCAGCGAGCAGGAAGCCCGGCAGATTTTCCAGGTGCTGGAGCGGGACGCGGAGCTGAAAAGGACCGAGCGGGACCGGATCAGGTAGGAGGCGTCGCTCCTGATCCTGGCGGGCGGCTCCTTACCCCCTTACCCCGGGTTCCCGTCCCGCCTCCCCGGCGAGCGAGGCTGGGCTGCGTTGAGTGTGTCAGACCCTCGTGCCCGCAACGAGCGGCCCTGGCTCTCCCAGGCTGGGGGCACGGCGGGCGTGTGGGTGGCCGCCGTGGGCTGGGGGGGGGGCAGTGCAGCTTGTTAGGCCGTATTTGTTTGTGTGCGTGTCGGCAGGGGGAGGCGGCAGCTCCCCAAGTCTCCCCGCAAAGCGGACAGGTTACTGGGAGCCAGATGCTCCTGCCCCATGCGGGAGGATTTAGCAGCAGCTCCGGAGACACAGCAACGGGCTGGGTAAGAAGCGCGTGTGTCTGCGGTGAGTGGGGCACCGAGGGCTGTGCCGGGTCCCCCTCTTTCTCCCCCTCTCCCGGCAGGGGAGGCCCTTCTGTCTCTTAACCTGCCAGGGACACAGGGTGTTGGCTGAAGGTTGATTCCTGGTGGAGCAGCGGGGATGGCATGAATACTTTATAAGAGCTGTAAGGAAATGATCCATGACAGCTGTGACAGTCTCAGGCACATTCCAGATTGACTTTTGGCACCTCTCCAAAACCAAAGTACAGGCCTCCACTGACTGAAACAGATAATAAGGCGACTCACCACTAGCTCACCCCTTTGATTTCATCCCAGGTCAGTGATGGCTGGGGGTGACCTAGGTGGGTGGCCTCACTCCAGTTCCTAGTGGACAGGTGTATACATCCTATAACCACCAACACTGGTTACTTGTTGCCAGTCCAAGCAGTGACCAAGCACTGAACAGAAACAGCCGGTGATCCTTAGAGGTACGGTGCGTCCAGGTCAGATTTGAGGTGCTGGTGCTGCACCTGTTCTCCAGGGCTCTCCCTCTGGCATCTTTCATGAACATGACATTCACTTAAAAGGAAGGCAAAGGTCATCTGAAATGAAGCACCTCAGCAGACTGGACTTGCCTGACATATTGCAGGGGGCTTGGTTAAACACATGGGAGTAAATTCAGGACCGACTTATAGCCTGTGTAACCCCAGTGAAATCCAAGGTTTTCCTCTGAATGGGAGCTCCTACTGAATCCATTGTTTCCAGTTGGTGTTTGCCTTTCTTCAATCATTAGCTAGTTTCTGCAAAAAGAACAGAAGTACTTGTGGCACCTTAGAGACTAACGAATTTATTTGAGCATGAGCTTTCGTGGGCTACAGCCCACTTATGTTCCATTCTATGCATCCGATGAAGTGAGCTGTAGCCCACGAAAGCTTATGCTCAAATAAATTAGTTAGTCTCTAAGGTGCCACCAGTACTCCTGTTCTTTTTGCGGATACAGACTAACACGGCTGTTACTCTGAAACCTAGCTAGTTTGTGTGATTTTCCCTATTATGATAAGATAGGGAGGGGAAGATTGGCCAGGCATGACTGTTTGCAAGGCTGGAAACGTTGTGGGTAGAAATGTTGGCCAAGATTTTTGAAAATGGGCACCTAAAGTGAGGCTCTAAGTCCACAATTAGACATATAAATAAGCTTTTCAAAAGGGCTGAGTACGCCTATTGAATTCAATAGACTTATACCTGCCACCAAGTCTGAATTTGGTCCTACATCTCTATATATATGGTTCTGTTTTTCTCTTTATGCAAAGGCTATTCAAGTAAGCTTAATACATAATGGGGTATTTCTACTGATAGATTGTTGAGCTAAAGGTCTACTTTTAAATTTCAGTTAAGTTAGCCTTAGAATGTAAGCTGAGCAGAAGAGTGGAAATAGCCTCTTGTGGTTCAGGCACTGGACAGGGATCTGGGTTAAATTACTGGCTCAACCAGAGTCTCTGTGTGACCTTGGGCAAGTCACTTAATCTATCTGTGCCTCAGTTTCCGGCCTGAAAAATAATAAATCTTCACTCCCCGGAAGTGACCAGCATGTCCCTGCTGCTCCTAGGCAGAGGGGCCAGGGGGCTCTGCATGCTGCCCCTGCCTGCAGACACCACCCCGCAGCTCCCATTGACTGCAGTTACCAGCCAATGGGAGCTGGAGAGCCAGCACCTGGCCTTCCTTCCCCCTAGTAGCTGCAGGGACATGCTGGCCGCTTCTGGGGAGCTGCGCGGAGCTGGGTAAGAAGCCTGCCAACCCTGCCAAGCCTCCCACACCCTCCCCCCAGCACCAGCAGGGGTCCTGGGCCATGCGCTGCTGCATGCCGCCTCCCCAACACCCACAGTGTCCCTGGACTGTCCTCCCCCGAGCATCTGTGGCCCCCTGGACCAAGTTTTAATTAGGGGTATATAGTACAAGTCATGGGCTGTGAATTTTTGTTTAATGCCCGTGATCTGTCCATGACTTTTACTAAAAATACCAGTGCAGGGGGCCATGGAGCCCATTTAGATTGTTTCCCTGTAATGGGGTTTGTGAGGTAGAACTGTGCAGGTCTGAGGTATCCACCTAACTAAACAGATCCACTGACCCTTTTGTAGGAGTCTGTTGAATGCAAGCTTCTCAAGGCAGGGAGCTGTTTGTGATGCACTTTCAGCGTGTGTGGCACTGTATAATCACATGAAGGGTTATAGAAATAATAAATAACAAATTATTTAATTATGTCTGTTTCTAACATAAATGTTTGTGCCCGTGAAAAGACTGTCTTCATTGGGATAAAAATATCTTATCAGTTAGTGCACAGAAAACTGGGGTGTAAATCTGCAGTGCACTAGTTTGCCGTGCACTAACTGGCCATGTGGATTCTGCTACCATGCACTGAAAGTTCCCTAGTACAGTTTAAAATACTCCTGAATGGGATCAGATTCTAGCCCCCTCGGGGCCGCACCCTAGAGTGCCGTCAGGTAAGGGATGGCATTATCTGGTATCAGCAACACCATAGAATGGAGCTAGGGGAAGGAGAAGTGGGGCTGTTACCTTCTCCATTGAATGGCTAGAGCAGGTCAGAGGTCAGGCCAGGCACACCCACAGGCTGCCTTTCCAGCCATCTCTGGAGGCGAAGAAGATTTGCTTCAAATTGTCTGAGCACAGGCTCTGCCTCAGTACCACAACCTCCACCAGTGGAGTGGCAAGTCATTTGGGGCCCCCAAATTTGCCCATTTGGGGCAGGGGGGAGCGCCGGCCCGAGTCTGCAGCGCGCCCCCCCGGGCAGGGGGGAGCGCCGGCCCGAGTCTGCAGCGCGCCCCCCCGGGCAGGGGGGAGCGCCGGCCCAGGGCCCTGACAGTGGCAGGAGCCAAAGGTCCCGCCGCTCGGTCAGCGGGGGGCCACCCATGCCCGTTAACCAAACACACCTACTCCATGGTGCAGTCCTGCCCCTGAGCTACCTCCTACCCGGTCTCTCAAGCGGGTCTCTCCGGTCCCTCCAGCTGGTCCGGGTATTCCGCTGCTGGCAGCTCCAGCTCCTACTCTGTGTCGGACTCACACTGGCCTGGGCTACAGCCAGGCCCCTCCGGATACTCAGCAGCTGGCAGTCCTGGTTGCCACAGGCCTTCCTCCTGCTCAGCTTCCTCCTGGCCCAGGGCCTCCCCTGGGTCAGCAGCAAGATCGCAAGGGAGCAACCTGTGTCTGTCTCCCACCCTGATGCTCTCCTTACTGGACAAAGCGCCCCGCCCTTTATACTTCCTGTCCCACCCCTCCCCTTCCGGGGATTGGCGTAAGCTTGGTCTGGCCCCGCCAACTCAGGCTGAGAGGGTGGCTCTTTACCCTTGGGTTCGGAGGGGAGCCACCCTGGCTCCCAACAAGGCCCAATCCAGTAGGTGTGCTCAGAGGCCACCTACCAGATTGGATCCCATTCAAAATCATCATTGTGGTAGGGCTGCCAGTGACCTTGTAACTAGGCTTTGCAGAATTCAGGGTTTTTAAAATAATTTTGATGGATAATAATGTTTTGTTTTTAAAGATTATCATTTTAAATTTTCACAGTTCTGGCAAATTATAGAAGGAGTCAGACAATTATTTAATGACAGATGTTGAGATTCAAAAAGTTAGTTTTATAACTGCTAAAACTCAAATTGTCAACATCACATGTCAAAATATACAAAGTAAATATCTTTAGATCTGCAAATTATACTCGTTTCTACTATTCAGTTACTAGTCCATTTGTAACAAGCCTAATTCAAAAATCTAAATCACTTTGGATTTTTACTCTAATAAATTCTCAGATTGGCATAGGCCCTGGGTTTTGTTTTGTCTTTTGCCTTCCTCTGCAGCATGGGTCACTTGCAGGTTTAAAGTAGTGTAAATGGTGGATTCTCTGTAACCTGAAGTCTTTAAATCATGATTTGAGGACTTGAGTAACTCAGCCAGAGTTCAGGGGTCTATTATAGGAGTGGGTGGGTGAGGTTCCATGGCCTGCGACGTGCCGGAGGTCAGACTAGGTGATCATGATGGTCCCTCCTGGCCTTTGTCTAACTGCTCAGGCAGCATTTTTCTTACTTTTCCTATCTGTACATTTTGATTATTATTGATGGAAATATTTTTTCGTTGGCCTGGGTGTGTATGGTGAAATTGACATTACCAACATTTATCAAATAAAAGTCTAATCCATCCAAGCCTATTTATCCGTTTTAGCCGTCATTAGAGCACTCACCTGGGATATGGGAGACCCTGGTTTAATTCCCCCCTCTCTGTCAGGTGGGAGAAAGGATTTGAACGGGGTCTCGACCTTTCAGGAGGTGCTTTAACCACTGAGGTACTAGCTATTCTGTTGGGGGAAGGGGATTCCCTCAGTCTCTCCTGCTGAAATGTTCCACTGTGAATACAAAATGAAAGAATCTTTGGAGCAGGGGAACTAGACCTAGGATCCGTTGCCTTCCAGGTGGATGCCCTAACCACTGGGTTACAGAGTTATTCCTGCTCTTTTTCTTGCTCTCTCTCTCTCTCTGTGGCCCAAATGACTGTTCCACAGTGGATCAGTACTTAAATAATCATTGGGCCAGAGAGAGCAAGAATGAGACTGTACCCCAGTGGTTAGGGAATTCAGCTGGGAGACCCCAGGTCCAGTCCCCCTTCTCCTACCACTCTTCCATTATTTAGCTACGCTCAAACAGCTTCAGCAGGAGAGACTGAGAAAGCTCCACATTAAAATATTCCATAACTCCATGGTTAGAAAACCCTCCTGAGAGGTGGGAATTGAACCTGTGTCTCTAACCACTGGACTGAAAGTTATACAGTGCGTACCACCATCACCACTTCCTCTGGCCACGTGTGGAACAAGGCAAGCATCTAACTCATTCCCACAAGAAAAGCCCTGTGTGCCTAAGCTGCCTGACTCTCTGCAGCAGGTGCATATTTGTGAATTGCTATGCAGAGCTAGGCTTCTCCCTAGGCACCTATCTCCCAGAGAGAGCACACAGCATTCTGGGCAGCATCTCCCTTTGGCTAGTTGGCTCCCCACTGGCATGATGGCTTTTGTGGATCACATTCTTAGGTGCCTTCTCTAGTGGGGAGAGTGGTGAGGATGTAATTGCCAGCCCTAGCACTTATGGGCACCAGCTGCAATTGGTGGGAGGGACGCACATGGAGATAATAAAGGAGGAAGAGAACAGAATCAATCAGTCACTCTTGTTTCTAAATTGTCTTGCTTGATTGCTTGTTTATTAACTGTTTCTGTCCAGGCATGGGAATAGGAGCAGCTGGCACCAGAGCAGATTGTGATTACATTAGAGCTAGTAATGTAATGTAGAAAAGTCAAACCAAAGTAATGACTTTTCAGCACCTCTGCCCCTTTGCAGTAAATGTCCCCTTGGGTTATGAATACAGAAAGCATGCAAGAAAGATGAATCCTCTTCACATTGTTTTGTAAACACTTGCTACAGTTGGACTCTTGTGTTCCTTAATAAATAATTGCTCCCAACTGAACTTACTTCTTATGTTTGGCAGGCAGTGCACTTGGTGGTATTTGGAGTTGTGCTCCTTTGAGATGCTTGATCCCAAGAGTTTTACTGTAGCAGCCAGGTATAAAATGGTGCATAGGGAATGCATCTTTTTCATATACCTTCTCCGCTCATAGCAGATTGTGCTCCTTTGGGTTATGGAGCAGACTTGGTGCATCTTGGGATTTAATTTGTTCTGACTTTACATTTTTAAGAGCTTGATCTTCCACCCTTTACTCATAGATGTGATTCTTACTCATTTACACAAAATGCCCCATTGAGAAGCATGAGACCACTTGCATGAGTGAAGATGAACCCATGGAAGTTAGGAGTAATGGGATAGAGTCCTCTAACTCTTTATCATTAAGGGAGATTTCTAACATCCAGCCTTATGCCACAGCAACTTCTGAGGCCAAGAGAGGGAAATACAAGGGCAACCAACCGTAGTAATTATCCTTGTTTCACTTGTGCTCCCTCCTGCTGCTCACATGGCCACAGCTATACTTCTATTTTTAGCACACTAGTTTGATCAGAGCTAGCATGGGTATATCTACTCGAGCTGGGAATTACTGCTCCATACCCTTAGGGAGGCTTGATTTAGAGCCTGATGCAGAGCACACTGAGATCTATGTCAAGACTTCCATTGACTTCAGCAGCCTTTGGATCAGGCCATCTTGGGCTTTGACAGGGCTTGAAAAATGTTGCACGTATATCTCCTGCCTTCCAAGGCTATGCCCCATGCAATTTAAAAATAAGAGTTGTAAACTGGTTATTTATACTGAATTTAGCCACCCTTTAAAATTTCCTGCTCCTCCGTGGTGAATGGGCAAATGGAGTTTTCAAGCCCGGGACCTGCAGACAAACTTTTTTTTCAGAGTAGCAGTCGTGTTAGTCTGTATCCACAAAAAGAAAAGAAGTACTTGTGGCACCTTAAATAACAAATTTATTTGAGCATAAGCTTTTGTGAGCTACGGCTCACTTCATCGGATGCATGCAGTGGAAAATACAGTGGGGAGATTTTATATACACAGAGAACATGAAACAATGGGTGTTACCATACACACTGTAAGAAGAGTGATCAGGTAAGGGGAGCTACTACCAGCAGGACAGCGGGGGTTGGGGGGGGGGAGAGAAACCTTTTGTAGTGATAATCAAGGTGGGCCATTTCCAGCAGTTGACAAGAATGTCTGAGGAACGGAAGGGGGGGGAAATAAACATGGGGAAATAGTTTTACTTTGTGTAATGACACATCCGCTCCCAGTCTTTATGCAAGCCTAACTTAATTATATCCAGTTTGCAAATTAATTCCAATTCAGCAGTCTCTCGTTGGAGTCTGTTTTTGAAGTTTTTTTGTTGAAGAATTGCCACTTTTAGGTCTGTAATTGAGTGACCAAAGAGATTGAAGTGTTCTCTGACTGGTTTTTGAATATTATAATTCTTGACGTCTGATTTGTGTCCATTTATTCTTTTACGTAGAGACTGTCCAGTTTGGCCAATGTACACGGCAGAGGGGCATTGCTGGCAGATGATGGCATATATCACATTGGTAGATGTGCAGGTGAACGAGCCTCTGATAGTGTGGCTGATGTGATTAGGCCCTATGATGGTGTCCCCGAATAGATATGTGGACACAGTTGGCAACAGGCTTTGTTGCAAGGACAGGTTCCTGGGTTAGTGTTTTTCTTGTGTGGTGTGTGGTTGCTGGTGAGTATTTGCTTCAGGTTGGGGGGCTGTGTGTAAGCAAGGACTGGCCTGTCTCCCAAGTGAGAGTGATGGGTCGTCCTTCAGGATAGGTTGTAGATCCTTGATGATGTGTTGGAGAGGTTCTAGTTGGGGGCTGAAGGTGATGGCTAGTGGCATTCTGTTGTTTTCTTTGTTGGGCCTGTCCTGTAGTAGGTAACTTCTGGGTACTCTTCTGGCTCTGTCAATCTGTTTCTTCACTTCAGCAGGTGGGTATTGTAGTTGTAAGAACGCTAGATAGAGATCTTATAGTGTTTGTCTCTGTCTGAGGGGTTGGAGCAAATGCAGTTGTATCGCAGAGCTTGGCTGTAGACAATGGATCGTATGGTGTGGTCTGGATGAAAGCTGGAGGCATGTAGGTAAGCATAGCAGTCAGTAGGTTTCTGGTATAGGGTGCAGAGTTCAGAGTAACAGCCATGTTAGTCTGTATTTGCAAAAAGAAAAGGAGTACTTGTGGCACCTTAGATACTAACCAATTTATTTGAGCATAAGCTTTTGTGAGCTACAGCTCACTTAATCGGATGCATACTGTGGAAAGTACAGAAGATGTTTTTATACACACAAACCATGAAAAAATGGGTGATTATCACTACAAAATTTTCATGGTTTGTGTGTATAAAAACGTCTTCTGTACTTTCCACAGTATGCATCCGATGAAGTGAGCTGTAGCTCACCAAAGCTTATGCTCAAATAAATTGGTTAGTCTCTAAGGTGCCACAAGTACTCCTTTTCTTTTTGGTATAGGGTGGTGTTTATGTGACCATCGCTTATTAGCATTGTAGTGTCCAGGAAGTGGATCTCTTGTGTGGACTGATCCAGGCTGAGGTGGATGGTGGGATGGATTTTCTCATTGATGCAGGTGGTCTTTCCAGGACAGAGATGAGGCATGTTGTCCAGGAACAGCATGGAGACATTTGTTCTACCATTCCTGGATTTATTCAAAATAAAGGACTTCAACTCCGAGAGCTGACAATCTGGAACTTTTCATAAATTCTAAATTTTCCTGGCTCTCCTAAACCCTCTCCAAGTTAGCAGCATGCTTCTTGAATTGTGGGCACCAGAACTGGATACCGTATTCCAGCAACCATCACACCAGTGCCAGATATGGAGGAGGAAAAAACCTCTGTACTCCAACTCAAGATTCCTGTTTATGCATCCACAGATAGGATTAACCCTTTTGACCACCGTGTCATAGATTCATAGATACTAAGGTCAGAAGGGACCATTATGAACATCTAGTCTGACCTCCTACACAACGCAGGCCACAGAATCTCACCCACCCACTCCTGCGAAAAACCTCTCACCTATGCCTGAACTATTGAAGTCCTCAAATCGTGGTTTAAAGGCTTCAAGGAGCAGAGAATCCTCCAGCAAGTGACCCGTGTCCCATGCTACAGAGGAAGGTGAAAAACCTGCAGGGCCTCTTCCAATCTGCTCTGGAGGAAAATTCCTTCCCAACCCCCAAATATGGCAATCAGCTAAACCCTGAGCATATGGGCAAGATTCACCAGCCAGATACTACAGAAAATTCTTTTCTCAGTAACTCAGATCCCACCCCATCTAATATACCATCACAGGCCATTGGGCCTATTTACCATGAATATTTAAAGATCAATTAATTACCAAAATTATGTTATCCCATCATACCATCTCCTCCATAAACTTATCAAGTTTAATCTTAAAGCCAGATAGTGTCACACTGGTAGCTCCTGTTCAGCTCATTATCCACCATGACCCCCAAATCTTTTTCAGTCACTGCTTCCCAGGATAGAGTCCCCTATCCTGTAAGTTAGTCTATATTTTTATTCCTAGATGTATACATTTAGCATATTAAAACAGATATTGTTTGCTTGCACCCATTTTACCAAACAATCCAAATTGCTCTGTTCCAGTGACCTGTCCTCTTTTTTTTCTTTACCACTCCCCCAATTTTTGTATCATTTGCAAATGTTATCAGTGATGCTTCTCTGTTTTCTTCCATTTCTAATATTGATAAAAATGTTAAATAGCATAGGGTCAAAACTAATGCCCGCAGGACCCCCCTGGAAACACACCTGGTCGATGATTATTCCCAGTTTTCAGTTACATTTTTAGATCTATCAGTTTGCCAGTTTTTAATCCATTTAATGTGTGCCATGTCAATTTTGCATCATTCTAGTTTTTTAATCAAAATGTTGTGCAGTAGAAAGTCAAACGCCTTACAGAACCCTAAGTATATTACATCAATATTATTATCTTTATCAGCCAAACTTGTAACTTCATTAAAAAAATCAAGTAAGTTTGACAGGATCTATTTTCCATAAACCCCATGTTGATTTGCATTAATTATATCACCTTCCTTTTAATTCTTGATTAATAGAGTCCTGTATCAGTGCTTCATTATCTTGTCCACGACCAATATTAGACTAACAGGCCTATAATTACCCATTTATCCTTTCTAAATAGTGGCACAACATTAGCTTTCTTCCAGTCTTCTTGAACTTCCCAAGTGTTGCAAGATGTATTAAATATCAACATTAACAGTCCAGTGAGTTTCCCCAGGCAGCTCTTTTAAAACTCTTGGATGCAAGTTATCTGGAGCTGCTGACTTTAAAATATCTAACTTTAGTAGCTGCTGTTTAACATCTTCCTGAGATACTTGTGGAAAGGAAAGTGTGTTGTATGATGAGACTATATCTGTTTCCCCAAATACATACCAGAAATATTTATTGAACACTTCTCTCTTTTCTCCATTGTTATTGATGAGTCTACCATTTCCAGTACGATTAGGATTCTTTTTGTTCCTAATATACTTAAATTCTGTATTGTCCTTAACTCTGCTGGCTATAGCTTTCTCCTTGTGTCTCTTTGCTTCCCTTTTAAATTTTCTGAAATTCCTAGCTTCTGATTTATATTAATCACTATCAACTTCCCCTTTCTTCCATTTGTTTTTTATGTACATTATAGCTGCCTTCATTTACCTTCTAGACCAGGTTGTTTTTTTTTTAACCAATATGGCCTTCTTCCTTGATTATGGCTTTTTGGACATCTAGTAGAGCAGTGGCTTTCAAACTTTTTTTCTGAGGACCCAGTTGAAGAAAATTATTGATGCCTGTGACCCAATGGAGCTGAGGATGAGGGGTTTGGGGTGTGTGACAGGGGCTGGACAGAGGGTTGGGGTGTGGGGGTTAGGGCTGTGGGGTGGGGCCGGGAATGAGAAGTTCAGGGTGTGGGAGGGGGCTCTGGGCTGGGGTAGGGGGTTGGGGTACAGGAGGGGGTCAGGGCTCTGGGCTGGGGGTGCAGGCTCTGGGGTAGAGCCAGGAATGAGGGGTTTGGGGTGCAGGAAGGGGTTCCAGGTTTGGGAGGGGCTCAGGGCTGGGACAGGGGATTGGGGCATGGGGTTGGGGTGCAGACTTACCTCCAGAAGTTCCTGGTCAGCGGCACAGCCGGGGTGCAGAGGCAGGCTTCCTGCCTGTCCTGGCACTGGGGACTGTGCTACACCCTGGAAGCAGCCAGCAGCAGGTCCAGCTCCTAGGTGGAGGCCCACCAGCGGTTTCGTGCAACTCTCACCTGCAGGCTAATGGGAGTGCAGAGCTGGTGCTTGGGATAGCACATGGAGCCCCATGGCCCCCGTGCCTAGAAGCCAGAGCCACTGCTGGCCACTTTCGGGGCGCAGCGCGGTGTCGAAACAGGTAGACTAGACTCCCTTAGCAGGGCAGCACCACCAACAGGACCTTTAATATCCCGGTCAGTGGTGCTGACCAGAGCGACCCGGTGCCTGACATGCCGTTGCAACTCGAACTTTGAAAAACAGTGTAGTAGAGTGTTCTTAAACCATTGTCATTTAGATTGTTCTGGTTGCATTTTTTTCTTCCAGATTTCGCTTATAATTGTTTTCAGCTGTATGACATTTAAAGCACCAAGTGTATATATTACTGCATACACCAAGTGTATATAAGTTACCTGCATAGAAGAGCAGGAACTTGCTATGATTTCCCTCAGTGCGTTATTGTTATCTACTATCTATGGTATTATCTACGGTATTTTGTTTATGAAAAGTCTTTTCTCATGACCCACTAAAAATTCATTAGACTGGAAGAGGGGACATTTCTTGGTTACATTCAAATCAAAACCACTACGAGGGACATTATCTAAGAGAGTCCCTTCTAATCGTCAGGTCAGTGGCTACATTACCTTACCTATCATTTGGAATTTACACACCCACACAGCATACTTTAAAAGATTATAAATATTCTTCCCTTAAATTGCATCATGAACCTCTAGTTTTATTACTCTATGGCGAGGCAGCTTGTGAACATCTTGGTTAAAGGCAGCGTGATAACAAGTGCAAAACATCCACCATTCTGCACAGCCAGATTTTTCCCTCTGTCCTTCAGCTGCGATAGTAATTTATAGCTGTGCACAGAAACACAAAGCGGTTATGAAATATTACCAGATCACAACAGTAGCATTGTACACCCATAATGCACTCTGCATAAAGGTAAATAACTGAACCAGGCTCAGGACAATTGAGAATCAGGCCCACTTTCCAGAGAGCTGCTGACAGCTATGGCATTAGCCCTTAATGACCTGTCACTCAAGAACTTGCGTTTTCTAACCTATTCATAGGTCCAGTAAAAAGATACTCCAATTTCTACCTTATCTACTTGTTTCCTGACATCAACATGGCACAAAATAACATCTTCACAATAAACTGTGACTACACCAGATAAAACCTGAAGCAGAGCTCTGTGTGGCTCAAAAGCTTCTCTCACCAATAAAAGTTGGTCCAATGAAAGATATTACCTCACCCACCTTGTCTCATACAAGGTAATAGTGAGATTCAGATGTCAAGATTCAGTGACACTAAGTTCCTCTCTGACTGTTCTTTCAGCCTCTGGTAATGAAGTGGTTTAATGTGCTGGAGGGGTTGAGACGTCACTATAGCTTGAGCTGGGTGATGAATACACTTATAGCTATCGTGATCTCAGTTTATAGTGTTCTGTGCTTTAAGGACTTGCAGTATTTGACTTAAAGACAATCTGAATTCCTGATTTCTTAGCTTCCTCTGTGAACTCCTGCTTCCTACGCTGTCATTTAGAGCCGAGGTAATTTGTGTGCTCTCCATGGGGCTGAATCTGGCTTCTTGCTCCTGTAGCTGCCCACTGGCAGCTTGTTATGAAGAAAAATGGTTTCCGCTTCAAAGCAGTCTGTCTGCCTATTCTCCCGCCCAGGAGAACAGACTGCAGTTAATGGACATCGAGTTTTGGGCTTAAATACAGGAGAAATAACATCTAGAATAAAATGCCTGCAGTAAGGAAACTCATGGATATGGTTTAATATGCTGAATTGCTGCTTTGGAGTGGATGGGGGGGAAATGCGGGTAGCCTATTGCCGCTGACTAGAGGGGGCTCATTTTAAGATTACGGCACCAAAGACAACTATAAATTATAGGGTGCAAGGCTGCTCCTGTGGTTAAAACCCAGGGAGGAAGTCCAGAGATGATGATTAATTTAAATCAGTGATGTGATAGCTTAGTCTTCTGGAATCAGTTCCTTTGTAGGCTGATTAAAATTTAACCTCTACATTCATACTGGGTTAGGCTTTACCAAAATACAGTCAGTGTTAAATTAAACGTATAAACTTGTGATTAGAGCTAGCATGCACATTGTTCACACTCTTATTGTTCTGTCTCCCAGATGTTCTGGCATCTGTCTGGTATGTGGCACCTCTGATTATTTCTTTGCTCTAAGGGCTTTGAAGCTGTGTGATGTACAGTAGCAGTTTTTATTATCATAGCTCATTAAGAGAAATATATTGGACAGATTTTGTGTGGTTTTTTTTTGTTTTACAAGCAGCTGGAAGCTGGGCGGAGAGAAGATTTATAGGCAGTGGAACTCCTGGAAGGGGCAGAGAAGATAAAGTGCTGCTTCCACTAAAATATTCCCCACCCATAAGACCTTTTGCAAATGCTTAATGTGAACAGGGCTCTTGCAGTTTCAGTGCTAGAAACCCCTTATTTGTGGCATCTCTCCTAGACTCAGCAATCAAATAGCCACAGCCAAGCCCTGGTCTACACTACAGAGTTAGGGCAAGCTAAGGCAGTTTACATCGACCTAACTCTAAGCGTCTATGCTAAAATGTAGCTCCCAGCAATGTAATGCCTACTACACCAACTTAATAACTCCACCTCCGCAAGAGGCGTAGTGCTTAGGTTGACATAGTTAGGTTGGTGCACCATGAGTGTACACACTGCATTGCTTACAATGCCCGTTGCTGTCTTTCAGAAGCTGTCCCACAATGCCCCGCCCTGACAGTTAAATCGGTGCACGTGCTCCTGGTGAGGATGCGCACTGTCGACACGAGGCGCATAGTGTGGACATGCAAAAGCGATGTAATTACTGCAATGGCTGTATGTCGCTGTAACTTAGCCCTGGTCTACACCACAGGGTTAGGTCAAATTTAGCCACGTTGGGTCGATTTTAAAATGAATGCGTCTACACAACCAACCCTGTTCCGTCGACCTAAAGGGCTCTTAAAATCGACTTTAGTACTCCTCCCCGGTGAGGGGAGTAATGCTAAAATCAACCTTGCAGGGTCAAATTTGGGGTAGTACAGATGCAATTCGACGGTATTGGCCTCTGGGACCTATCCCAGAGTGCTCCAATGTGACCGCTCTGGACAGCACTTTGAACTCTGATGCACTAGCCAGGTACACAGGAAAAGCCCCGGGAAATTTTGAATTTCATTTCCTGTTTGGTCAGTGTGGCGAGCTCAGCAGCACAGGTGACCATCCAGTCCCCCCAGAATTGCAAACAAGCTCCAGCATGGACTGAAAGGGAGACACTAGATCTGATTGCTGTATGGGGAGAAGAATCTGTGCAGGCAGAACTCAGATCAAAAAGAAGAAATGTAAATATATATGCCAAAATCGCAAAGGGCATGGTGGAAAGAGGCTACAACAGGGACACACAACAGTGCCGCGTGAAAGTTAAGAAGCTCAGACAAGCCTACCAAAAGACAAAGGAGGCAAACAGTCGCTCCGGGTCAGAGCCCCATACACGCCACTTTTATGATCAGCTGCATGGCATTCTGGGGGGGACCCTACCACTACCCCACCGCTGTCCTTGGACACCTGCAAGTGGGGAGTCTCATGCAACAGGGAGGAAGATTTTTGTGGATGAGGAAGAGGAGGAGGAGAAGAATGTGCAGCAGGCAAGCGGTGAATCCATTCTCCCCGGCAGCCAGGACCTTTTCATCACCCTGGAGCCAATACCCTCCGAAGGCAGGATTCCTGACCTTGAAGCCAGAGAAGGCAGCTCTGGTGAGTGCACATTTGTAATGAAAGAACAGGGTTTAAAAGCAAGAATGTTTGATTTGCCCTGAAGAATTGGGATGCATTTGCAGCCAGTACAGCTACTGAAAAACTCTGTTAACGTGTCTGGGGATGGAGGGGGAATCCTTCAGGGACATCTCCATGAAGCTCTCCTAGAGGTACTCTGAAAGCCTTTGCAGAAGGTTTCTGGGGAGGGCTGCCTTATTTCGTCCTCCACGGTAGGACACCTTACCATGCCAAGCCAGTAGCAAGTAGTCTGGAATCATTGCAGCACAAAGCATGGCAGCAAATGGTCCTGGGTTTTGGTCGCATTCAAGCAACATTCAGTCTTTATCTTCCTGTGTTAGCCTCAGGAGAGTGATATCATTCATAGTCACCTGGTTGAAATAGGGGAATTTTTGTAAGGGAACAGTAAAAGGACCCCATTCATGCTGGCTTGTTTGCGCTTGGCTAAGAGGGATCATCCCAGAAAATAGCCACATGACCGGGGAGGGGTGAAGGGATCATCCCAGAGAGTAGCCACGTGGTGGGGAGGGGAGAGGTATGTGCTGCACATACACCCGAAAACCGCAGCTCCTCCTTTTAAATGTGAAACCCAACCAGCATTGCTTGCTATGGGAAAGGATGGCGTTGCAGTTTGAAAACATTTCCACATGCTATGAAGGCAGAAGAAGCCAACCCTGCATACGAAAAGGCTTACCATGGCTGCCTGGAAACAGAATTCTGTTGCCTAGCCATGTGTGAGGTGTCACCATACTGGCAGGCACTCAATATAAAAGGCAAAATGTGACCTTGTAACTAAAGCACATGTGCTGTCTCCTATGAATTTCTTGATTCACTGTGAAAGAGTCTCCCTTTTGTTCTCAGAAATGTATCATAAATTTTACTCTCACTTTTTATCTCCTCCCAAGTGCAAATGTTTCTATGCTCCCCCTATCATCTCCGTCCCTGAGGTTATCGCAGATTAGAAGGCTAAAAAACGCACTCGCAATGACATATGTTTTCTGAGCTCATGCAGTCCTCCCACACTGATAGGGCACAGCTTAATGCATGGAGGCATTCAGTGGCAGAGGCCAGGAAAGCATTAAGTGAGTGCGAAGAGCAGAGACAGGAGGTGATGCTGAGGCTAATTGGGGAGCAAACGGACATGATGAAGTGTCTGTTGGAGCTGCAGGAAAACCAACAAGTGCACAGACCCCACCCCCACCCCCACCCCACCACATCCATCGTATAACTGCCTGCCCTCTTCCCCAAGTTCCATATCCTCCTCACCCAGACGCACAAGAATGTGCGGGGGAGGGGAGTGGGAGGCTCCGGACACCAAGCCACTCCACTCCAGAGGATGTCCCAAGCAACAGAAGGCTGTCATTCAAACAGTTTTGATTTGTAGTGTGGCTACAATAAGCAGTGTGCTCTTGTCCTTCCCTCCTCCCGTACCCCACCCCACCCGGGCTACCTTGTCAGTTATCTCACTTTTTTTTTAATTAATAAAGAAAGAATGCATAGTTTCAAAACAATAGTTACTTTATTTCCTTTGCCAGCTGTGATCGAAGGGAGGAGGGTGGTTGGCTTACAGGGAATTAAAATCAACAAAGGGGGTGGGTTTGCCGCAAGGAGAAACACACACAGTTGTCACACCATAGCCTGGCCAGTCATGAAACTGGTTTTCAAAGCCTCTCTGATGCGCAACGCGCCTAGCTGTGCTCTTCTAATCGCCCTGGTTTCTGGCCATGCAAAGTCGGTCACCAGGTGATTTGCCTCAATTTCCCAGCTTGCCATAAACATCTCCCCCTTACTCTCACAGATATTATGGAGCACACAGCAAGCAGCAATAACAATGGGAATGTTGATTGTGCTGAGGTCTAACCTAGTCAGCGCACAGCACCAGCGAGCTTTTAAACATCCAAAGGCACATTCTACCACCATTCTGCACTTGCTCAACCTATAGCTGAACTCTCCTTTCTACTGTCCAGGCTGCCTGTGTACCGCTTCATGAGCCATGGGAGCAAGGGGTAGGTTGGGTCCCCAAGGATAACTATTGACATTTCAACATCTCCAATGGTAATTTTCTGGTCTGGGAAGTAAGTCCCTTCTTGCAACTGCTTGAACAGCCCTGAGTTCCTGAAGATGCGAGCGTCATGCACCTTTCCCGGCCATCCCACATTGATGATGGTGAAATGTCCCTTGTGATCCACCAGTGCTTGCAGCACCATTGAGAAGTACCCCTTGTGGTTTATATACTGGTTGGCAAGGTGGTCCAGTGCCAAGATAGGGATATGTGTTCTGTCTATTGCCCCACCACAGTTAGGGAACCCCACTGTAGCAAAGCCATCCAGTATGACTTGCACATTTCCCAGAGTCACTACCCTTAATAGCAGAACATCAGTGATTGCACTGGCTACTTGGATCACAGCAGTCCCCTCAGTAGACTTGCCCACTCCAAATTGATTCCTGACTGACCAGTAACAGTCAGGCATTGCAAGCTTCCACAGGGCTATCGCCACTCGCTTCTCAACTGTCAGGGCAGGTCTCATCTTGGTATTCCTGTGCTTAAGGGTGGAGTAAAGCAACTCACAAAGTTCAAGGAAAGTGGCCTTAAGCATGCAAAAGTTTTGCAGCCACTGTGAATCATCCCATACCCGCAATACTATGCAGTCCCACCAGTCTGTGCTTGTTTGCCAGGCCCAGAATCGGAGTTCCACTGTATCAACCAGCCCCACTGCCGCCATGATATCCCAATTGCCACCGCCCGTGCTTTCAGGAACGTCTGTGCCCATGTCCTCATCACAATCATCCTTGTGCTGGTATCTCCTAGCCAGGTTCTGCAGATATCCAGGATAATCTATGAGGTGTTTACAATGCTCACAACAGCAGTGGTGAGCTGAGCGGGCTCCATGCTTGCTGTGGTATGGCATCTGCACGGGTAACCCAGGAAAAAAGGCACAAAACGATTGTCTTCCATTACTTTCACAGAGGGAGGGAGGGGCGACTGACGACATGTACCCAAAACCACCCTCGATAATGTTTTTGCCACATCAGGCATTGGGAGCTTAACCCAGAATTTCAATGGGCAGTGGAGACTGCGGGACTGTGGGATAACTATCCACAGTGCACCGCTCCGTAATTCAATACTAGCCGCAATATTGAGGACACACTCCGCCGACTTAATGCGCTTAGTGGGAACATACACAGTTGACTGTATAAAATCAATTTCTAAAAATCGACTGAGTTTTGGTTGCATTCAAGCAACATTCCGTCTTCTGGAGCTGCAGGAAAGCCAATAAGGACCAAATAAGGCAGCCCTCCCCAGAAACCTTCTGCAAAGGCTTTCAGAGTACCTCCAGGAGAGCTTCATGGAGATGTCCCTGGAGGATTCCCCCTCCATCCCCAGACACGTTAACAGAGTTTTCCAGTAGCTGTACTGGCCGCGAATGCATCCCAATTCTTCAGGGCAAATCAAACATTAAACACTCTTGCTTTTAAACCCTGTTCTTTCGTTACAAATGTGCACACACCAGAACTGCCTTCTCTGGCTTCAGGGTCTGGGATCCCGCCTTGGGAGGGTATTGGCTCCAGGGTGATGAAAAGGTCCTGGCTGCCAGGGAAAGCGGATTCACCACTTGCCTGCGGTGCATTCTCCTCCTCCTCCTCTTCCACAAAATCCTCCTCCCTGTTGCGTGAGACTCCCCCTTGCAGGTGTCCAAGGACAGCAGTCGGGTAGTGGTAGGGTCCCACCTAGAATGCCATGCAGCTGATCATAGAAGTGGCATGTATGGGGCTCTGACCTGGAGTGACCATTTGTCTCCTTTGTCTTTTGGTCTGAGGCCTGAGCTCCTTAACTTTCACGAAGCACTGTTGTGTGTCCCTGTTGTAGCCTCTCTCCACCATGCCCTTTGCAATTTTGGCATATATATTAGCATTTCTTCTTTTTGACCTGAGTTCTGCCTGCACAGATTCTTCTCCCCATACAGCAATCAGATCTAGTGTCTCCCTTTCAGTCCATGCTGGAGCTCGTTTGCGATTCTGGGGGGACTGCATGGTCACCTGTGCTGCTGAGCTCGCCACACTGACCAAACAGGAAATGAAATTCAAAATTTCCCGGGGCTTTTCCTGTGTACCTGGCTAGTGCATCAGAGTTCAAAGTGCTGTCCGGAGCAGTCACATTAGATAGGTCCCCGAGGCCAATACTGTCAAGTTGCGTCTGCGCTACCCGAAATTCGACCCCGCAAGGTCGATATTTAGCGCTACTCCCCTCGCCAGGGAGGAGTACTGAAGTCGATTTTAAGAGCCCTTTAGGTCGCCAGAACAGGGTTGGTTGTGTCGATGCATTCATTTTAAAATCGACCTAACTTGGCTAAATTTGACCTAAGCCCATAGTGTAGATCAGGGCTTAGCTCAACTTAATTTTTTAATGTAGACTTGCCTTAAGACGTTCCCACTTCAAATAGCAGTAACTGCATTCCAGGGTGCGTGTGGGAGTTATGTGCAAGAATGGGTCTCTGCCCACTGACAGTCCAACTCCTTAAAGTTGTATGCAGCCTGAGAGAGGAAGGCCAGAGGGCTAGAGCTGAGAGGCTGATCCACAGAGTCAGAGGTTTCATTCCCCAAAATCCTTTGTACCTTTACTTTTGAGGAGTTTCCTTGCATTAGTGGGAAGAGTCTTTCCATTAACTTCAGTGGACTTTGAATCCAGCCCAAAAGATTGAATGTATATATTGTGCAGTCTTCTTGTTGTGACCTTTATCTCAAACTCCCTTTACTGTTCGTTTGATTATGAGTGTTGTAAAAGCAGTAAATAACAGCACCACTGTGTGAAGACATTCAGAGAAGAGAAATGAGAGAAAATGAAAGCTGACAGGTTAAAAGGACACTTTCTAGTAGTCTACACCCAACCCTTGTATTATTTTGCCAATCCGCTATTGACAAAAACTATTTTGTTCTTCAAAAAAAAAAATTCAGTGTAAACATTTTTCAGATTTAGACGCTAATTTTGCAGAGATGTAATTGTTGCCAAGAAGGCCAATGGCATTTTGGGATGTATAAGTAGGGGCATAGCGAGCAGATCGAGGGACATGATCGTTCCCCTCTATTCGACATTGGTGAGGCCTCATCTGGAGTACTGTGTCCAGTTTTGGGCCCCACACTTCAAGAAGGATGTGGATAAATTGGAGAGAGTCCAGCGAAGGGCAACAAAAATGATTAGGGGACTGGAACACATGAGTTATGAGGAGAGGCTGAGGGAGCTGGGATTGTTTAGCCTGCAGAAGAGAAGAATGAGGGGGGATTTGATAGCTGCTTTCAACTACCTGAAAGGGGGTTCCAAAGAGGATGGCTCTAGACTGTTCTCAATGGTAGCAGATGACAGAACAAGGAGTAATGGTCTCAAGTTGCAGTGGGGGAGGTTCAGGTTGGATATTAGGAAAAACTTTTTCACTAAGAGGGTGGTGAAACACTGGAATGCGTTACCTAGGGAGGTGGTAGAATCTCCTCCCTTAGAGGTTTTTAAGGTTAGGCTTGACAAAGCCCTGGCTGGGATGATTTAACTGGGAATTGGTCCTGCTTTGAGCAGGGGGTTGGACTAGATGACCTTCTGGGGTCCCTTCCAACCCTGATATTCTATGATTCTATGATTCTATGATTCTAATATGCACATGCTTAACTTGACAGACATGAAAACGTTAGATAAATAAACCTTTGCAGGATTACAGCCTTTTACAAAAATCCCTATAGTGTGTTCATCCCAGACATTGTAGTCAGTATCACTTTCTGGCTCTTAATACTCCTGCAGTGTGCCTCCAACGGAGAAGTGAAATTTTCATTCTCTAAACTAAAAAAAGTGCAAGAAAAAAACAAGAGCATAAATGGTACATAAGTAAGATCTTAAATTCTCTCAGCTGTAATAATATAAGCTATTGTTAGTAACACACAAAGAATTTTTTTTAATGATGACATCTTGCCCGTGTACATTTAAATATCTCTTCTATAGTTACAATATACATACATACATACATAAATTAGTGGAACTGCTGGCTTATGCCTTTTGAGGGATGTGTGATTGCAGTAACTGAGCCATGGTTACTCCAGAAAATTTAACTAGATACATAAGCCAAGGATAGGGAGTTCACCAAAGGGGCATACAGAATAAAGCAGGAGGAAGGTAGTAAATTAAAATACCAGGGAAAGATGATTTTCTTTGTAAAGAGAAATCTTGGGTTCCAATTAGACAATAAAATGGTTTTCTAGTGCTGTTTTCCCAATGTGTTTTTATACCCCTCACTGACAAAGCAACGCATTTCAAGTATGAGCAGAATAAAAGAATAAATTCCTTGAATGACTGCTGCAAATTATTTGCACTGCAATAGTTGGTATCTAATGCTGTGGACACAGTTGTTTTCTTTTTCATGTAGCCACTTCAGCTTTGCCTTCTCAGCCAATGGTTGCCTTGAACTGATGAGTTCTTTCTGATCTGCCTCTCCTTCCACCTATGAAGTCTTCCTCTTCTCTCTGGGTACTGTAAGATGTATAGTTTGCCATTTTATAGTCAAGGATCATTTAGGGCCTGATCTTGCTCCTACTGAAATCAATGGGAGTTTTACTTTTGACTTAAGAAGAAGCAGAATTGGGTCCTCGTTCACAAGTAAACAGCAGGTTGTTACAGAGCATCTTTCAGAGGCTCTTGCTCAGCAACCCAGTCTCTGCTACCTTACTAGCTCCCTCCCTCCCCCTTCTAAAGTATGAGGATGGTAGAAAAGATACTTTTCCTCTTTCTCTAGCAGTAGAAACTCACAAGTGTCACAACAGGAAGTGCCATGTTGGGGCTGTAGCTTTCTCTGCAATTATGTAATGATAGTAGGCTCCATATCAAAGCACAAACAAAAAAACTCAGGTAACTTCCTCCCCATCTCCTGTTATTAGAGATCTCCAGGCTTACATAAGAAGCATTAGGACATGTTTATGCAAATATGGAAGAGGTGTGCATAAAAAAAAAAGTTATGAAATTGTTCATGGATTGAGCAATGTATAGTTGAGATATAGTTTGAGATAAAGATGGGGAAAAGTGAGAAAAGAAGAGTCATTCAGGATTGTACCTGCTATAGTTTGTTGAACAGTCAACACAGCCTTCTGGGTGAAGTCCTTGGAAATAATTAGGGTCCTACCAAATTCGCGGCCATGAAAAATGCATCATGGACCATGAAATCTGATCTTCTGTGTACTTTCACCCTATACTATACAGATTTCACAGGGGAGGAACAGTGTTGTTTAAACTGGGGGTCCTGACCCAAAAAGGGGTCATGCGGTGGTGGTGGTGGGGGGGTTGTAAGGTTATTGTGTGGTTGTGATGTTGTGATATTGCCACCCTTATTTCTACACTGCCTTCAGAGCCGGGTGACGAGAAAGTGGCAGCTGCTGGCCAGGTGCCCAGCTCTGAAGGCAGCACCACCAGCAGAAGCGCAGAAGTAAGGGTGGCAATGGGTGGCTAGAAAGTGGCGACTGCTGCCTAAGGGTAAGGGTAGAAATACCATACCATGCTATCCTTGCTTCTGTGCTGCTGCTGCTGGTGGCACTACCTTCAGAGCTGGGATCCCGGGCAGCAGCTGCCACTCTCCAGCCACCCAGTTCTGAAGGCAGTGCTGTCGTCAGCAGCAGAGAAGTACAGATAGCAATACTATGAGCCCCCCACAATAACCTTGTGACCCCCCCCCACTACCCTCTTTTGGGTCAGGACCCCTACAGTTACAACATCATGAAATTTCAGATTTAAATATCTGAGATCATTAAATTTATGATTTTTAAAATCCTATGACTGTGAAATTAACCAAAATGGACTGTGAATTTGGTAGGGCCCTAGAAATAATCTTTTATCCTCCAAGTTTTTGGAGGTAGTTTTGCTAGTCACATTGTTGTCTCCTCCCAAGATGCTCAAATAGATGCCATGAAAGAACTGGAGTGGAGGAGATGGAAGAGGGGGACTAGAGAGCAGTTAGGGTTTAGACAGTGTTACAGAGCACTGTCTCAACATTTAATTCGTTCTCTGCTTTATTCAGCAGTGTTGCAATCCAAATATTAATTCCAGTGACTCAAAGGCTGGTCTATATTTGGAGTCAGATAACAACACAAGACTGTTAATTACTTTATATTCTCAAGAACTACTTTCATTGTAGTTTAATATTGTTGTTCAGCACAGATTAGGGGGACCATGTAGACATGATTGGGCAAATGTATAGCGGGGGTAAGATAGTGTTGATGGGAGTTACTCCAAAGGGATCAATATTTACAGTACATGATTAAAAAAAAATTCTTTGCAGTGTTGTACAGTTGGAATGAAATATCAACACCTATTCATCCAACATATTATAAGGCAGAGTGTAGGGCTGGTTGGATTTTTTTGTTTGTTTTGTTTTTACACCTTCTTGGTCTTAGCAGGAGACCAAATCTTAAAAACAGATTTAAAAAAAACTGCCCAAAACTTCCAACAGTTTTGAGGTTCTGGTTAGAATATTTATATATATGTATATATATAAATAATCTAAGGTTCGTTAGAGTAAACAAATCACCTTCCAGGCCTGGGAGCCCACAGATTCCATGAAGAATTGTCCCTCCAAAAAACCATTTTGATTTTGGAAGCTTGTTTATGTAGGAAAATTCAGGCATTTTTCATCAAGCTTTCTGAACACTTTTTTCAAAGTAACAGCCGTGTTAGTCTGTATTCGCAAAAAGAAAAGGAGTACTTGTGGCACCTTAGAGACCAATTTAGTCTCTAAGGTGCCACAAGTACTCCTTTTCTTTTTGTGAACACTTTTTGCTTTTTACCACTAGATGGCAATAAATTGAATGGTTTCAGAGTAACAGCCGTGTTAGTCTGTATTCGCAAAAAGAAAAGGAGTACTTGTGGCACCTTAGAGACTAACCAATTTATTAGAGCATAAGCTTTCGTGAGCTACAGCTCACATAAACTGAATATGATTTTCATCTGCCTTTCTTGAACTGTTTTCCTCTTAAAAATACGTCCAAACATTAACCTGGTTTGATATATAATATATATATGTAACTTCTGATCTGTCATACCGTTACATCTTACACAAATCAGACTAATAATTTATACTTATTTTTTTCGAAGAGAGGATGGGGATGCCTTGTAGATGTTTTCATCTTTCAGAACTCCAGCAAAGCAGGTCTATGCTTGTTTCTGAGGCAGTTTGTGCTCCTTGTGACTACAGACTCTCCCCAGATGCTGCATTTATAGTTCCATGTCTGTATTTTTACTCACTCAGATATATTGAATCCCTTGTGTTAAGGCTGCGCTAGTGAGGTAATGGAGGTGGCTCATGGGAGCATCTTTGTTCAAATTCTTCCAGCAGTTTGACATGAGAGTGGGGGTGATTTTTCCTGCTTCTAATGGAATTCACCATCTCCCTAAACACTTCTTAATCATCCAGGGTTTCCTGAAGAGTAGAGTTTTTGCCTTAGCATCAGATTGCACCAAATATCCACTTGTTTAAAAAAAAAAAAAAAAAGGAAATCTCCACAAACCTACCTATAAAGGTCTACCCCGATCCTACCTTCCTTCAAATGACATCAGCTAAACAATGCATTACTCAGTACTGTTTTCTGGAAGAAGTGTGTGTGTTCCCAGCATGTGCATTTAGTGTAAGCTTGTGTGCCAGCAGCGGTCTCTCGAACAGAGACAGAAAGTGATCATATGTAAATGGATAAGTGAATAGATTCCTCAGCCTGTAACCCTCCTCTCAGAGCACAGGCACTCCTGAGTTGTGGGATTTACCACAGGGAAGATTTTTTGAGAGCCATTGTTCAACACTGGCATTCGGTCACAGGGCTGCCCACAAAGGCTTTCTCCCCATCCAAAATACCACGTGGGTGTGGCACTTCTTGCTTTCAAATTACATTACAGTAGTTTTGCAATCCAGGCACACAGTAACAGGGCTGGCCACATGCTGAGCACCCCAGCATAGCCAGGCTGTGTAGCACCCTGCCTTTGTTTACCCTCTTCAGGAGCATTTAAGAACTGTGCTGGAGGCTTTCTCATGACCAGCAGTACCCCTCCTTGGGATCTCAATGTATTAACATAAACAATTCAAACCATCCTCAAAGTCCCAAAATATAGTCCATCAATACACAACCTATTCTACTCTGCTAGTCTCAGGGCTCTTCTTCAGTCCCAGCCTGCTCTTCAATCAACCAGCTATTTCAGCCCCTTCTAGCTGGAGTCCTTCCCTGCTCTTCCCAACACATACTCTCCAGTCTTCCTACCCGTAGTCCTTTCATCTCCAGGAAAGGGCTCAACATCCTCCCAATGCTGTCTACGCTCCATCTTTTAGAGGTCAGCAGTCAAACCCCTCTACTCTTCCAGGCCTCAGCCTTCTTCAGCTCTTTGGCTTTGGTTTCCAGGCCCAAACCCTTCTCCCTGTCAGAGTCTCCCACAGCAGCCTCCTGCTCACTACAACTCCTCTCTGTATCTTCCTGCTGATCTCATAGATAACACCTGTCTTCCATTACGCCCCATCAGAGCTGTTAACATTGCACAGGTGGGCTGGAGCAGTTCCTTCTGAAAGGGCCCAGTCCACCCTGCAACATGCATCATTCAGGCTTTTTTGCATCTGCACACTATTCTTTTAGGTCCCAATAAATACTATATTCATACGACCAGTTATTTTGAGTAAAAATAACAACTTCTGTTCAGTTTCTCTTTCAGTTTGGTACCTTGTCCAAGCCACATTTCTATAGTTTAATCCATGCCTAAATCTCCTTTGGAGAAATCTGTAAGTTGTAGGTTGGTTATACACAACGTTAAATACGGGCAAGCCACAAGGCAGTTATGAAAATTAAGAGTAACAATCTTGTTTTACTAACAGTGCATAGCTATACAATCTGCATTTAGTATCGTGTTTGTATTACACACTGAAAGCTCCAGACAGGGACCCCACACTGCTGAGTGTTTTACAAAATACAGGCTTCAGAGTGGTAGCCGTGTTAGTCTGTATCAGCAAAAACAATGAGGAGTCCTTGTGACTAACAAATTTATTTGGGCATGAGCTTTCATGGGCTAGAACCCACTTCATCAGATGCATGGGATCAGGGAGCAGGTATAAATACATGAAAAGATGGGAGCTGCCTTACCTGCTCCCGTAATTTCCGCTCCATGCATCTGATGAAGTGGGTTCTAGCCCATGAAAGCTTATGCTCAAATAAATCTGTTAGTCTCTAAGGTGCCATAAGGACTTCTTGTTGTTTTTACAAAATACAGTCCTTGCTGCAAGTAGTTTACTATTAGGACAAGAACAATTTTACTGTTTTTTTTTTTCCCCCTACAGAAATCTGAGGATGAAAAATCTCAAAAATGGTTTAATTACAATATATATTATTTAGGTTACTGATGTGACAGACCCTCAATCTTAGGTTTAATGAGTTGCTTATGCATTATGGCCCCGGTTCTGCAAGGCAGAAGGTTAATTAAGCATATGGGTAGTTTCCTGAAATCACAAAAAGAAAAGGAGTACTTGTGGCACCTTAGAGACTAACCAATTTATTTGAGCATAAGCTTTCGTGAGCTACAGCTCACTTCATCGGATACATACTGTGGAATCAGTTAGGCATATGGTTAAATACCTTGCTGAACTGGGCTGTCAGCTCTCACTGAAGACAAATTGAATCTTTCCATTGACTTTCATGGATCATGTGCTAATCCTTATTTGGTTTGCTTTTACACATTTTTTTTTAAAGTAATTTGATTTGTAGAAATCAAGCATAAGTGTTTTCATGAGGGAAAGGAGAGTTACTAGTGGTGAACAGTAATAGAAGGTAAATTTCTAAATCAGTTGAAATAGTTGACTGGCATTTTGTTTTCTTTTTAGCAAACTTCAGAAGAAAAAGCAAGATGTAACTGGACTACAGGGAGTGACAGGAGAATGGTTTGAAGAAATACAGAGAAAAAAATTTCTGAATGAAACTGACGTTAACAGAATGTTAAAACGACCACTAGCACATTGGCTAAGAAAGACATCAAGAAATGGTGAGTCATAGCGAGTTTTTCAAATCCCTTTCTTATGTGATGATCACCAAAACCCTGCAGCAAAGCATCTCAGAGTTCAGTAAGAGAGAATTTCCTGAAATTGTGTTAGACCCCTTCTCACATCAAAGCTTTGCAAAATAACATTTTCAAAGGGAAATGTGTTCCTTTGAAGTAATTGTGTTAAAAGCACAACCGTGCAACAGATTACGAAGCTCTCGGTATTTCTTACCCTAGAGTTAAGAGTTGGAAAGATTATAAGCAAATAGACACAGCAGGTATTATCTGATGAAAGAATGAGTGCTAGCTTCGTATAGACTGCATTAGTTCCACAGAAATAAAAATCAAAGGTAAATATAATGATCACAGTCAAGCCTATTTTTTTTAAAGGAGATGAGGGAAATGGAAATAACTTTAGATAAATGAGGCTACAGAGAAGCAGAGTAGATGTCGGGGAACAATTTTGGATAATCAAGATTTGGATGAAAGAGGTTTGAATGTATTTGAATAGAAGCTTGACTGATTACACAGGAATAAAATGTGTGCAAGTGTCAGATTACCAAGGTGGGAGATGGACCCTGTCTGCTGCCTGGTTGCCACTGTGATAGAACTGGGTGGTCGTCTTCCATGCATGCTGTTGCCCATCAGATCCCAACATGGAGAATGTCCCTATCAAATTTCCCATTCTGTAGTGCAGTGGTTCTCAACCTGGGGTCCAGGTGTGACGTTGTACTCCATATGATTTTTATGAAAATATGCTAATGAGCATGAATATAATGTAACTGAAATATGCTTCATGCAAAAGGTCTCTTGTAAGGTATTATTACAAAGTTTATAATATACTGAGTGTGGTCATCCTATTTGTATAAATGTATCATTCTTGTATCTGAAATTAGAAATATGAAATATAACTCTGAGGTCCTATTGTAATTATGAAAAGTGTGGGCCATTAATGGTGGTTTGGAATCTTGACTCCCATCAGCTAGGACAATTGACTGTAAATGGCTCTGTTTACTTGCAAGCCTTCCTGTGAGTGGGGCCGGGAAGAATGAAGGCTTGGGGTCTCACAGGACATGTGACCATGTCACCTGGTACTGGAATCCATCTTAAACCTGGGGCTTTTCCATTTAGAAGGAGGGGTGGGGACCCAAAGAGACAAAAGATTCCCACCTTGTGCTAAAGCTATATAAGGGAATGGAACAGAACAAAGGGGGCTGCAGTCATGAGAAATCCCCTAGCTACCACCTGAGCTGGAACAAGGACTGTACCAGGGAAAGGATTGGGCCCAGACTAGGAAGGCATCCAGTCCGTGAAAGAAACTTACTGAAACATCTCTGAGGGTGAGATTTTATCTGTATTCAGGTTTCTACTGTATTAGGCTTAGACTTGCGTGTTTTTGTTTTATTTTGCGTGGTAGTTTACTTTGTTCTGTCTGTTATTACTTGGAACCACTTAAATCCTACTTTTTGTATTTAATAAAATCACTTTTTACTTATTAATTAACCCAGAGTATATATTAATACCCGGTGTGGTGGGGGCAAACAGTTGTGCATATCTCTCTATCAGTGTTATAGAGGGCAAACAGTTTATGAGTTTACCTTGTATAAGCTTTATACAGGGTAAAACGGATTTATTTGGGGTTTGGACCCCATTGGGAGCTGGGTATCTGAGTGCTGGAGGCAGGAGCACTTCTTAAGCTGTTTTCGGTTAAGCCTGCAGCTTGTGGGGCACATGGTTCAGACTTGGATCTGTGTTTGAAGCAGGCAAACGTGTCTGGCTCAAACGAGTCAAGGTACTGAAGTCCCAAGCTGGCAGGGAAAACGGGCTCAGAGGTAGTCTAGGCACATCAGGTGGCAGTCCCAAGGGGGTTTCTGTGATCTAACCTGTCGCACCAGGGTCTGCTGTGGGGCTGCAAGCAGGTTCAGGGGGGCCACCAAGGAAGGCCAGCGTTCGACTTGCTGGGGCTCAGGGCAGCAAGCCAAAGCCCCATCGCATGGGACTGAAGCCTGGGGCCCTGAGTCCCACCACCCAAGGCTGAAGCCAAAGCCTGAGCAAAGTAGCTTCTCTGGGGCCCCTGTGGTGTGGGGTCCCAGGCAATTGCTCTGCTTGCTACCCCCTAATGCTGGCCTTGGCTTTTATATGCAGAAAACCAGTTATTGTGGCACAGGTGGGCCGTGGAGTTTTTATAGCATGTTGGGGGGAGGGTGGCACAGGGGCTCAGAAATAAAACCATTGAGAACCCCTGGTGTGGTGTCTCCCCCATCTCCCCTCCATCTGGCTCTCATGAATAGATCTTTTCTCCATTCACATTTCTATCTGGTATAATTTTTTCATCTGTTACCCTCTGCCACAAACATACATCACCTCTGCCTCTCAATACCTGGAGGCACAATCATAGGAAGCAGAATTATATTTCCATAGAAGGGCTGTATACCAAAAATGTCACCTAAAGGTCGCAAAGAGGTTTATGTAACTCTTTTGATGTCATGCTTACTGTCACCAAAAGGGTAGGTTCCAAAAGGAGTAAAGATTTTCTAACATGAAATCTGCCTGTCAGTGAGGTACAAGTGATACATTACAGGCAAAAATGAAACCCTGTGACCTAAGTTCCCTTTAAGCTGCACAGCTGCCTATTAAGCCCTGCACAGGCGCTCAGGGCTGTGGTGGGAAGAGATGCCTCTCCCCCGTACGGACAGGCACCCCTTCCCCAGTTCTAAGCTGCTGCAACAAGAGAGGGCTGTCCCCACCACAGCCCCGGGGCAGCCTGCACCCCAAAACCCTCATCCCGGCTCCACCCCAGAGCCTGCACTCCAAGCTTGTGCCCCAGCCCTGAGCCCCCTCCCACACCCTGAACCCCTCATTCCTGGGCCCACCCCAGAGCCTTCACCCCAGCCGAAGCGCTCACCCCCTGCAACCAACCCTTTGCCCCAGCCCTGAGCCCCCTCTTGCACCCTGAACCCTTCATCCCCACCCCAGAGCCTGCACCCCCAGCCAGAGCCTGCACCCCCCCATGCCTCCTCCCACACTCTGAACCCCTCGGCTCCACCTGCACAACGTGAATTTTATGTGCACCAATATGAAGGTGATGTGTGCACATAACAAAATTCATTCTGTGCATGGATGTAAAAAATTAGAGGGAATGCTGCCTATGACATGTTCAATTTTTCAATGGTGCCCTGTTATCTGAATGTTGCTTTGCTTCCCTGGTCCCACTGGGGCACCTCTTAGCAGCAGAGACTGCAGTTTCTCTGCTTACTCTGTGAACCAATCTGTCGTTCACACCCACTTTCAACTGCTTTTGTCAAGAGGACAGGGTTCATGTTCCCTGTGGAAACAAGGCCATATTCTCCCAAAATAATTAAAGTATGATGCCCTTTTATGATTCTGCAAACAAAATAAGCTGAGAATGTACATAAAATAAAACACTTTAAATATTAACTGTAGCATTCAACCACCAAGAATGGGCTGGTGAATCCATCATAAACTTAGGTATAACTAGGTTTTTTTTTAAAAACATTCTAGTATATAATATAAATGACTCATGTAATCAATGATTCTGTCTGTATGGTGTTTATAGCATGCTCAGTACAGTGGTACCTGAGTGCCTTACACATTTGAGAAGTCAACCATTATGGATCTTTGGTAAAAATTTTCAAAAATGACTAATTGCAGATGCCCAATGGGAGACATCTTAACAGGGGCCTGACTTTCACTGGGCTGGTGTTCAGCAGTGTCTGACAGTCAGGCTAATTTACTTATCTCATGTTGGGCACCCAAGCACGGATGCACCCAAAATCATTGGTCCCTTTTGAAAATGTGGACCTGTGTTTTGTGGACCTTTTTCCCCCATTCTCCAGTTAGACACCAAAGGCCAGCATGTCACTTTGCTCAGTCAAAAGAAATCAGTGATGGTCTGAAATTTCTAACAACCTTTATGCAGAAGAAAATGTACTTGTCTGGGGAAAACAACTACAAACTTGCTGTGTCAATAAAGAATCACAAAAGGGAACAAATCCCTTTTTGCTTCTTTTGCAGGTCATCTTTAATTACAGCTTACTGCCTGCCTTTATTCAGGCATGCAAAGATGTAGCTTATTTAAAAAATGGTTTAAAAAATTAGATTTTAACAAGAACTGGAAATAAATCAAATAATTGCAACATTTTAATTTTTTTTTAGATTCTAAAGAGTTTAAAATGTCATCTCCCCAAAATCCACAAGCGCAAAAGAATGTCTCACCTTCCATTCTGGGATTCAGAACTCCTTTCGCTTCACTCTTCTCCTTCAAAAAATCAAGGAAGCACAGTTTAAAGCATCAGACTCGGCAGCAGCCACGGTGAGCTATACACAACAGGTGTTCGTTCTACTACTTAATGGTAGTTAGAAGAAGAAAATTAATTGTTTCGTGCCTCGCTTGCAAAACTTTGTGTACAGCTCCCTTTAAATTAGATGCTCCTCCAGCCTACTGCTTTTCACATGTCCCAGTAGGAGCATGATTTTATTTGGTTATGTAATGTGAAGTTATCAGTTAAATGTCAGAAAGAATAAAGACTAAGTAGAAAGTAAGGGCCAAATTCCCATCCTTTGATGAAATTTCATTTGCTGAGGCTTTGCACAAAAGCGGCATGGTTGTTACGGTCTCCGGGCTATAACAGCAGCTCTAGCCCATTATGCCCCTTCTTCATGGAGCCTGGATAATAGATTCAAGTAGTTTGTAGACACATTGGCAACACCTCACTGTCAAACCCCTCTTTGTGATGCGATGATGTTGTTGTTGTTGTTGTTTATATTGAGGTAATGCTTGGGGTCATCAGTCATGGATCAGGGGCACATGGTACAAGGTCCTTTTCAAACACACAACAAAAACGTGGACCCTGCTCTGAAGAGCGTACAGACTTTTTGTAAGACAAACTTAGATTGTAAGCTCTTTGGGGCAAGGACTGTCTTTTTTGTTCTGTGTGTGTACAGAGCCTAACAAAGCAGGGTCCTGACCAGGGATCCTAGGTGCTATAATAATGCAAATAATAAATAATACGAGACAACAGGTAGATGCAACAACAGACTGGGAGAGGGGGAAGAAAGCACAAGGTAATAATGAGACAATACTGGTCAGTGTGATAAGCAGTTGTTTTAGCACACCAGCTGCTTAACAGTTGGTGAGGTTTTTGTATTGCAGCAGGGGAGAGTTTTAAGGTGGGATCTGAAGAGGGACAGTGAGGTAGCCTTGCAGATGTTTCCAGAGAGCTCCTCCCACATTAGCAGAGCAGCAAGGTGACAGTAATTGAAAATTACTGGCCCCCCATGAGTGCTGGGAAGCAGATACTAGCCGTGGCACAGCACAGTCCAGCTATTCCCTCTCTTTCTTCACCTTTGGCATAACCCCTACACTGGGGACTGGGAGCAGGACCAATGTAGAGCTCTCACATCCTCTCTATGCAAACCAGGGTGGCTCTCTGTATAGGGAGTATTCAGGAGGCCATTCCATGCTAGCAAAACAGCATAAAGGAGCATTTGTGTAACTGAGAAAGAGAATAGGGTTTCAGGAGGGATATACCCATATACTGGTGTGAAATCAGTCTTGGGGGATGAGATCAAATGAAACCAAAGCCTAGGGGGCTTCAGATTCTGGGCTCTTCAATTTGGCAGCCTTTACCAGTATTAAAATGGCTTTTTTGAAAAAGCAATAGAAGATGCATATAATGGTATGTACTCACTGCTTTGGTTTTCCTAATTATATATTTATCCTAATTTTTCAACAGAAAATGTATAAATTAGATCTCGGATTCAGATGATCTTGACCAATGGTGGGCAACCTGCGGCCCATCAGGGTAATCTGCTGGCGGCCCGTGAGACAGTTTGTTTACATTGACCGTCTGCAGACATGGCCGCCCGCAGGTCCCAGTGGCTGTGGTTCGCTGTTCCCAGCCAATGGGAGCTGCTGATAGTGGTGGCCTGCACGTCCCTGCAGCCCGTGCTGCTTCCCACAGCTCCCATTGGCCGGGAATGGTGAACCACAGCCCCTGGGAGCTGCGGGCGGCCTGCGGACGGTCAGTGTAAACAAACTGTCTCAGGGGCTGCCAGCAGATTACCCTAATGGGCCGCATGAGGCCCGCATGCTGCCTACCACTGATCTTGACTCATTACAAGGCAGAATTTGAAAAATAAACAGCAAGGCTATTCTGATGTGGAGCTGAGCCAATTACTAAATAGCCTAGTCACGTCTCCCTACTGAAAACTTCTCCGCCCTTTCTAGGTGTTGTCTTTGCATGTGACTTGTTTTATGTGTAGACGAGCAATAAAAATACTTTGCCTGTCACCAGGTAAAGTTATTTGGAGAGTAAATGATATACAATAGGCAGCAGCACTGTAAGTCATGTAAGTAAGCTTGACTGGCAGAAGCCTGTAAACAGCTAGATATTAGCGACTGTTTAAATGGTACTTTGTCTCTTTTGGGAAAGAGGGGGAGGAAAGAAAAAGTGTCATCTGCTGTGGGGTGTTTTGTTGTGGGAAAAATATTATGGAAGGCTGCAAAAAGAAGTCTCTTTACGTGGAGCTATTTAAGAGGCTAATAAAAGGGTTGTAACACCAAAAGTTTGCAGTAGGTACAACCTGTGATTGTTTTCGATTCTAGGCATTTGATGTTTTAAGTTATTCTTCTCCTCTTCTTATAGCATGTTTAAATTGGTGTTACATTTAAAAAGAAGCGCTAAATTTTACTTAACCATGTGTTTTCAGCATGCTTGCATAATTTGATTGTTGTGTAGCTAGGTACTGTGTAATGCTCGTACAAATATGAAAAGACTCATATGAATACTAAAAGGAATTAGACTGCGATCTGAGAGAGAACCCAGGCACGGGCCATTGCAGATTCGAGCCCGACTGAAACTAACAATTTGTTTCAGAATCTATCTCATGGAGTTATTGTGTATTATTATTAAATACAATCACTCTTTTAGTGTTGCACTCCATAATCAGCTGTCTAGCTACAGGTACCTAGTTTCGTGTGTGTTCGTGGTTTGATGACCAAAAGAAATCAAATTATTTCTGGTTTCTGTGGTAATGAATTTAAGAAATACTTGCATGTAGGAAAATAAACCTTTAATTTCAAAATGCTGACAAACTGGATGGAGTTCAGAGTAGAGCAATGAGAATTATTAGAGGGCTGGAGGGACTGATGTAGGACACAAGATTATTGTAATTTGACTAGGAGACAACAAAGGAGGAACATCATCATCTATTACTTAGAGTGCTAAGAACAAGGATGAGGAAAAATTATTTAGGATGGTGCAAGGAGGTGTAACCAGGAGTAATGAGATTAAATTAGGAATGTGAAAATTTGGCCAGAATATTAAAAAAAAACCAACATTTCTGATGGCTAGATCTATTGGAACAGGAATAATGGATGTCCCACTGCTTGGAATAATTAAAACTGGGCTAGGGACAGCACTTGCAAGTGTGCTGTACAGAACCATTTTCCATCTGCAAAGTTGAAGCAGCCAATAGAATTTTTTCCATTTCTAATGGAATAAGACTTGAGATTGTTTACAAAACAGAACACCAAACTCGCCGCATTTGGTTTGAAAGAAATCATTGTAAAGATTCCGAAATACCACAAGCTCAACTCTATACATTGTGTTAAAAGTGTTAATGCATATTCTGCATCATGTAGCTTAAAGCAAAAGTTAACTATGGCTTTGAGATCTGATTCTGAAACCCTTACACACACTGAGTAGTAATCCCATTGACTTTGATGGGAATATTCACATGATTAACTGCTATCAAGCAGAGTTAAGGAGTGGAACAGGCTCATAGAGCCTTATTCTGCAAAGCCCATGGAAATCAAAGGGAATCTTTCCATATGCTTCAGTGGGTTTTGGATGATGCCCTCTATGAGGAAGGGATCCTGATTTTAACCTTCCCAATTGCAAAAACAAAATACTATCCCTTCCAACCGTTCTTCCCTGCCTGCAAGCGCATTACAAACAAATGACAAAGCACAGTGGGAAGAAAGACTCGGATACACAGAACATGCCAACAAGCCAGTTTATACTTGCTGCTGAAGCACAATAAAATAATTTACCTCAGTCCAGCGAAAGCCTTAAGAACCAAAATAAATAATGACTGTAAAAAAAGACTTTCATAGACAGGAGTGATCACAAAAAATGAGAATAAGCAAAACAAAGCCCTCTGGGAGGAGGGCTGAACAGTTAAGAGCAACCACAAGCTAGGCAAAATTCTTTTCAATACCCTTTTGGAAGGGGATAGGCATGTTAATTTTTAAACAAAGGTCTGCAAGTGGGAGAAGGAACCATATCTTACTGCAGTTGGTTTAATTTCCTCATTTGAATTAGGAACTTTTTTTTTTTTCACCTGTGTGGGTACAAATCCATCTTGCTTTACTCACGTGAGTATCCCCATTTAAATCAGCTGCACTTCTCTTTTTTCCTTTGGTTATTTATTTAGTTAGTTAGATGTATACACTCATTCCATTAAAAAGAGTGCCCGTCCTTTGCTCTTGGTGCCCCTGGACACATTTAAAAAACGACAATTCTAAAAATACATTATTTCATATACAATCCTCTTTTGGCCAATAATTAACATTAATGCAGCATCTAAAAAATGACTGAAGATCCTTACAAGGACTCCCACCAGAGTCCTGGCAATCCCTCACAACCGGGGATAATAGTTAGGTCTTGCAGTGTGCACTGAAAATTGAAAAACTAGGATTACTTTGGACTGGTGGGAGCAAATTCCCCAGGGCCTTATAGAGAATCATCTGTCAATTCCCCCACTTTTTTATACAAATGGGGTGCCCCTGTGATCTCCACTGTGGCAATTTGGGACAGAAAGAGAGGCAGTCTTTCAGAGAAGTAGCTCTCAGGCCATTTTGAGTGTTATAGGTCATATAACCAAAACCTTTGATTCTCCTCAGTATTTAATAAATTCTTGTCACTTGGAAAATGACCTACGATTGCAAAATAACCGTTTATGTTAGAATGACAGATGCAGAGTTACCTTACTGATATTCCAACAGCATAAGTGCCATTAATCTGAGGTCCCTTCTTGGCTGTTCACTTGGAACATTAACAAGTTGCAGATTCGAGCAACCTGATGGGTGAAAAAAATATATCAGAAGATGCATTTGAGAAACAACATGACAATCTCTGTGGACTCTTCATAAAAAGTATTTTCGGAAGCTTCTTGCTTGCTATTAAAAGGAAGGAAGCCGGTTATTTACGCCCTTGTAAAATGTTATTGCGTTCATCTTCAAAGTAGCATCTTAAATTCTTTTCACAGATATGACAGCTTTGCTCTGGGCGCTCATACTTCTTCCAAACTTGAGGAAATGGCACAGGTAAGTAGCTTGGTAACTTTATTGTCAAAAATGTTTAAAGCAGAGAATATTTTGAGTACTAGTCCACTGTCTTTGTAGAATAGACTTTATGTCCAGCTGGCTACTTATTTAAACATGACTCTTGCAATTCTGTATTTAAATACATGGGGAAATTCATATGTGGTGTAAGCCTGTTGAATTCAGTGGTGTCACACAAGAGATGAATTTGCCCCATTTATTGTACGAGTGTCTCCAAAGAAGTCCGCAGTCTAACTTCTGCAGTGCAGTTTCAGTTCTCTTTAACAAGGAAATTATTTAATAAATTATTGTTACGGGACAAACACAAGATATATTTTGTTAGTAGTAACCAAAGCGCAAATAAATGTGAACTCACTTTGAACAAATATTTACCGTTTGGATATATTTATAATTGTTTTAGTTTTATTTGTTGCATCTGTGCTTACAAACAGGTTGAGCATATATCCACATGATTTCTGGCCTCAGTGCAAGTTTACATTCAGATGCAGATCATTCAGATTCTGTTAGGCACAGATTCTGCCACCTTTACTGGTTCTAGTGATGTCAGTGGGACTGTCTGTCTAGTAAGGGGCTTTTCAGTGGGTGAAATTCACCCCCATGCAGACAGCCTGCACGAAACCTATGAACCACTTAAATCCTATTTTTAGGCCTTAAGTGGGAGTTAAGCGATGCATAGGCCTTGTGTCGGTCTTATGCATGGGGGTGAATTTCACCCAGTGAGAGTAAGATTTGGTCCAACAGTATTTTTTGTCTGATTCTGCAAGCCCTCGGTGCACAGAACTCCCATACACTGAGAGTGCTATGCGCTGAGCTTTTATAGGAATGAGGCTTTTTGATGTCAAGATGAACTACTTTAGCTAAATAGAGCCTGGGCACTAGGAAGGCTCCTTTGTGTTCTAACTTCAGGTGATTTGCTTTGGCTGGATGCTCCAGATTGGTAGACACGGACGTTTCAAGCATGAGGCACCAAATTCTGCTCTGGTGTGACTTCAATGTAGTCCTTGGATATCAACAGAATTACACCTGGGATGAAGTTGGCTCAGAGTCTCAGTTTTAACCATTTCATTGCCCTGTATTACTAACATGCCCTCTGTTACATGGTGTAATCAGAGAGGAGACAACTGAGGGCTTGTCTACACTTACAGTGCTGCACCAGTGCAGCTGTGCTGCTGTAGCATTTACTGAAGATGCCACCTACACTGACGAGAGCTTTTCCCATCGGCGTAGATACGCCACCTCTCCGAGAGGCTGTAGCTATGTCGATGGGAGCAGTCCTCCCATTGACATAGTGCTATCTACACCAGGGTTAGGTCGGGTTTAACAACATCGCTCAGGGGTGTGGCTATATTACACCCTTGAGTGACATAGTCATACCAACATAAGATGGTAGTGTAGACCAAGTCTAACAGGGAACATAAGGGTATACAAATAATGAACAGTATCAAGAAGATAAATTGGGCACTCCTACTTACCCTCTCTCATACTTCCAGAACAAGGAACCTAATGGCAGAATTTAAAATTGATAAAAGGAAATACAATGCCCAGATAGCCTTAGGAATTCATTGTCACAGTATATCATTGAAACAAAGATCTGAGCAGGATTCAGAGAGACTGGATGTTTATATGAATAACAAGAACATCCAGAGTTACAATAGAAAAGATTTTTTTTTTTTTTTTAATGAGTGGGACCAGATGCTTAGCTCATGTAAATCAGCCAAAATCCATTAAAGTCAGATACGGTATACTGGACTACATGAATCATCTGTCTGATCCAGTCTGGCAATCCCTACATTTTTATGGAATTTTGGTCCCGTATTACACAGGAATAAAGGGCTCATTCAGTCTTTCCATGTGCATTTGCTGGCTCTGCACCAGTCTGATCGATCTTGAGATCACTCAGACCAGAGCAGGAAAGGTCATGAAGGGACTTCACCCCCATTCCATGGTGGGACCCAAAGAGGTGCTCAGCAGAGAATAGCTCATACAGTCAGCATTCTGGTCCTCCATTTTAGTCCCCCTAAAGGGTGTCCCTTTCTGATGATGTGACCCAAAGACTTCTTAATGGTAACTGGCAAAGGGCAGTGAGGTACATAGGGGCACAGCAATCCCCTGGGTTCACCAAAAGAATGTAATGTAAGGTCTCTAATGAAAGCCTGTGTCACACAGGTCATCATAATCATTCAGAGATGTATATACCGAAACTATGTGAGATTTGTATATATGCTGAAAATTGTGTTCTCTAGGCCTTCCATTTAAAGGCAGGTTCTCTCAAAGGTAGCTTGCCTTGAGGGAAACTTCTCCAGACAGGTAGTGAGACACACTTCTCTCCTTAGCTAACCTTTGTGTATCTCACAATGGAAATCTGTTAGCACACTGAGTCTAATGCTAATGAAGAGTTTGTGGAGATTTCAGAAGGAAATTAACAGGAAGAGGTAAACAGCAGGAGGAGGGGAGGAACCCTGTTTTAGAGGAAGATCAAAGGTCTGGGGTCATATATCTGTGGGTGCAGAGAGATGCTCTGGCATCCTTCAAGCTGGGAAGACAAGCTGGCAGCAGGCTTGATCTTATGACAAGGGGAATCTCAGCCACGCTGGTTGAAAACACTGGGAAAAGGACTTGGGGTAAGCTATCCTGTAGGAGACTGGAATGCCATGTGTGTTAAGTTTAGGCTCTAGCAAATGTGTTACGATTTTGTTTTATATGTATCAGTTTGTTTCTAATAGTCTTACTATCATTTGAATCTCAGTTCTTTAATAATAAACTTCATTCTTGTTTTCACTGTAAATGTATCTCAGTGCTGTGTGTTAAATGGAGCAGTGATCCTGTGTTGAATCTAGTAAGCTGGTGTGTGCTATTCCTTTGGGAGCAGAGAATCTAGGAGTTGTGTGAGTGCTCAGGGGACCAGGGCTTGGCACTCCAGAGAGATGTTTGGGAGCTAAGGGGTTGTGTGTGCCTATAGCTAACCTGTACAGAGAGAGCAAGGCCTGCAGAGGCCTGGAAGGCAGTGCTTGTGTTGCCAGAGGCTGATGTAATTAGGTAGCTGATCCATGGCAGGCACAGACCGACTTCACAGATTAAGGACATGTGGTATAGCAAGGTACCTCCCAACCCTGGATAACCCTGGGAAGAATCACACATGACCAAACTGCAACTTCTGTGTGGGATTGCTTCCCACTGGGGTGGACTGGGGAAGGGGGAAACAGGTACTTGTGAGACTGATTACTAATTACTGAATTTTTTTAATTAGTGCGCATGTGAAAGTACAATTTTAAAACTCAAGAGTAAAGCATCACAAATGGAATTTGTTTCATTAAACCATTACTAATCAGTCTTTACTGTAATATTTATAAAATACTACTAAATTAGTTGTAGTATTGTGTAAAGATGAAATCTTAGTATAGGAGAGGTGACTGTGGTATTTACATTTTTGCTGGGAGGTGAACACCACCTGTTGTTGGCGTGGGTTGTAAATGTGCCCATTAAAGAAGAATGGATTAGGAAAATTTAAATTACAGAGGCAATATCCTACTAGAATGTATGTGGAGGTGAAATGAGTAAACAGCCAACAACTACAAATATCAGTTATAATACAGAACCACCATTAATGTGCTCTGGACAAGAAGATGTGCTACAGCCTCTGGACAAGAAGATGGACTAAAATCCCCCCAAAATCAAGTGAAAGTCTGAACTATAGATGGTTGTTCCAAATCCCTTGTTCTTACTATGTAGAGTTTAATACTTCAAACATGCAGCACTGTGACTTCAGGCATATGTTATTAAAAAGAATATTAGAACCCATTAGGGTTTTCTCTTCTCTTTTTCATTTTAAGATGATTTGTTTTGCTATGAAAATAAGCCATACAGTCTCTCAAACTTTTCAACAGGCTGAAATATGCAACTCATCTTTACCAGCTGAACTACCTGGTAATTTATTTGATGCAACTCAAGCTGAAATGATGGAGGACAGTGCACCTATATGGAATGAACAGCTAGAAAAAGAGTTCTTCCGTGGTAAGTGTGTGCACTCATGCTGTTTTTAGACTGTAGTACCAACAACACACATGTAACTGGATATGGGAGACATAGGTGCTGGAACTAAAGGTGTTGGGGGTGCTGCAGCACCCCCTGGCTTGAAGTGGTTTCCATTATATACAGGGTTTACAGTTTGGCTAAAGGGCTCTCATCACTCCCATTATAAAAATTGTTCCAGCACCCCTGATGGGAGATCCTTTCTATAAATGAAGTCTCTGTAGATTAATCCTAGTCTGATGAGTACAAGTATATTTGGGGGCAGGATTTGAATATGGAGAAGGTATCTCCTTTCAAAACCTGATCTGGTTGCTGACATAGTACATTACGCTTTTCAGCATAATTAGTTTGACAACACTAATAAAATAGCTATCTTTTTCTGTGTAGTTCTAGGTGATCTGGATGACCAGCTGGCACAGGAACAAGCCCAAGATTCAGTGAACAGAAAGCGTCTAGTTGACAGTGGACCAAGAGCACAATATCTGTTTCCCAGTACAAGCAGACAGACTGCTATTAGGGGACGACACAGAAATAACTGCAGTGAAACACCCAGCACATTTTTCTCTGATGCAACAAGAACAATAAGAGCCAAAGAGGATCATAAAATTTTCTACAGACCAAGGAAATTTTATGATACATATATGAACAGACGCCATTCAGCCTCTAAAGAAGATTACATGCACAAGGATTCATTAGACAGTAGTTATCCTGTTCTGAGCAGAAGGCTGTCTTCTGTATCTTTTGGAGAGTCCTCAGAAGGTAGCTTGCATCTTCCTTCCATAAGACAGGGCAGTGGATTTGGACACAACAGTTATATAGGCAAGAGTACAGTTGGGAGAAGTTACTCTGTGTGTTCTCTTCAGAGATATCCATCTTCTGCATCCCCTGACCCATTTTCAACAACTAGTTTACAAAATCTATTGGCAACAGAGAACAACAGTGGATTTTTACAAAGGAACAATCGGCAAACCCCAAAGCGAATTCCCCTCTCTTCTATTGTATGGAATAAACCATATACTTCTGGACATACATCAAATCAAGACAATCTTTTTAGGACTCAATCATTAACGGAATATAATGCCACAAAACAGGATACATATCCTTGCCCTCTGCATGAAAACAGAGAATATGAATTTTACCGGTCAAAACACCATTTCAGAAGAGCTGTGTCAAGTACTAATTGGTTTAGTAGCGTCAGTTGCACAGACAAAGCTGCTACTTCACTATCCTTTGATAACTGGGAGAATTATCCATTATGCTGGTTGGAAAACAACCTCTCTAGGTCCCACTATAGAGATACAGCTTGTCATGGTAGGTTCCAAATGCACCAAAAGAGTTCTCCTTTTGGAAGAAAAGAGGAGCACCCTTCCTGTTCTGATATTTATCAGTACTACAATGATGAAGTGTTTCTTTCCCCTGATGCTCACTGTGAAATGATTACATCTAATTTAAATGACCAGCAAAGTGCACATGCAAAGAATGCTAAACTTGCTTCACAGTGCCGTCAGAGTGGCTTTCAAACATGTGTGTCAGAGAACAGAAACAGTGTGGAGATATCAAGTGGTGCAAGTAGTAAACTGCTTTCAAAGAATTCAAAAGACCTTCAGAGCTGTCTCCCTTATAAATCTGCCATTACTTCACCCAGCATCAACACAGATGTGTCTAATGAGTCTGTCTTACTGGGTTCAAGGGTCAAAATGAAATTGGTAGCAGAGAACAGCAGTTCTGCCACTAAGGGTTCCCAAAGCCAGCCACAGCCTTTGGTTACCCAAACAAATATTAAGAAAGACTTTAAAAAAGCTGCTTCAGACAAGGTCAGAGACTTGGAACGATCAGGCAAGGCAGACCAGAAGAGTATTAAAGACATAATATTACAGCCAGTTTCTCAGAAAGTGGATACAAAAAATACCATTGATCCCCAGATTTCTCCTTCTAATAATGCTGCTGCCTTGCAAAACAGCACATCTATTCTTAATTCACCTCTCTCACTGAGTTCACGCAGACAAACCCAGCTCACGGCCACCAGAGAGATTACAAAAAATAGCATATCAAAGAGTTGTAAAAGAAACCTACAAAGAAAGGAAAATGATCTTCCTGCTCACAGTGAACTTAATCAGGCCCCTTCTCTTCTGTCAGTTGATGAGAGCAGAAGGGGATCGTTTCTTTCAAATCTAAAGCAATGGGAACATAATCTTTTTAATTCAGCAAAAAGAAAAGGCATTAAATTAGGAAGCCAGAGAGCAGAAACTACTGATCATATCACTCCTAAGGGAGAGTCTTTCCTGGTAGATGTTCTACAAAGTAGTGCAACAGTTCATTCTGCTCCAATTACTGAAACATTGGCAAACCATCAAAGCATATTGCCCAGTCCTCCAGAACTTCTGTCTCATAGTTCACAAGGCTCTCTAGAAGACTTTTCTCATAAGAGCTATCTGAAATCTTTAGAAACTCCAACTAATTCTTCAGTGAATTGCAGAGTTACTGAAGCTCCAGCAGAAGGTGGGAAAGTAGTTGAGTTGGCAGAAATTGTTGCAAAAGATATTCCCCAGGAAAAACCCAAAGATCAAAATATTTTTGCCAGTAAGGACCATAATAGTCAATTAACTACTGGTGATTCACAAAACAGGAACTGTGAGAATATTTATGCACATAGTTTTGACAGAAGCCCAGAGATTGCAGAACGTAGTTTAAACTATTTTTGTTTGGAAAGAGAAAATGGAAAAGCAAGACAAAATGCATCTTGTACTGAAAGTCTCTATAGGCAAGGAAGGTTACTGAGACACACACATAGTAGCAGCATTTCTGGCTCTCCTTGTAAAAGCAACCCTAAGTCTCTGGAGCCTCCTGTCGTTTATTACACTTTACCTAGAAAATCAGCTAGCATTGCTGGCAGTGTAATGTCAGATATGTCCATCTCTTTCCCTAAAAGCAAAACAGCCAGGTGGGATCATGTAGAGAAGCAGAACTCAGACAGAACTGCTGCCTTTTCTTTTAATCAAGAAGATAAAATATCTTCTTTAGGATCAGCGCATTCTTCAATAAGACAAATACCTTTAGATGGTATTACAGATATCAAAGGAAATGTCCTGCAAATTAAGGATCACCCTTTGTCTCTAAACAGGAGCCCTAACCACTCCATAAGTGGAAGTACAGTAGTCTCTGAATCAGATGGACTTACAGAGAGAGAGAAACTTGTAAACAAAAAAGAATCCCCTGTATTTTCAGACTGTTTGGAAAAGGAAATGGGGGATTCTTTGCAGAAATATAGAACTATTAGCACATTTACAGTTTCTGGTGATGAGGATCATGTTGAATATCACGAGTTGGTTTCAATTTATTACACCTTACCACGGAGTCATTCAAGAACATTGTGTAACCTCTTTCTAGACGATCCAGAGAGGACAGCTTTACCTCTTTTCACAGAAAAATCTAAATCACCAAAAATGCCAAACAAGAACTCTGAAGTTCATATGGGTTTAGCAAATGTAGCTTTTCCTAGCACCTTAGAAAAAGAGAGACCCCCACATACTCCTGATCAAACTCCTGCAGCTTCAATGACACCCCAGAATGCAAAGACAGGAGCTATTGACACTGATCAGGAAAGCTCACATTTTTCTCCCAGCACTGAGAAAGTATGTACTTCACAATCAATGAGCATTGTACATAATAAGAAAGATATTTCACCAGGGCTTGCATTAAAAGAAAGCACATCTGTACTTCCTGACATGGTGACATCAGACATTTCTATTCGTGATCCAGAATCCACTGCAGAAGCAGATACTTTTGTTAAGGCAATTTCTACTGTTTCACACAACCAAAATATTGATATATGCTTTTCTTCAGGTAAAGAAAGTAAAGAGAAGGAGGACATATTGCATACTGATACACCGTTAATCTCCACTTTGTCAACCCCCCAAAAACCCAAAGACCCTCCAGAGAATGTTTTTAATTTTACTTCTGCAATTAATAATACTAATCGTGTGCAAAACAGAGACTCCAAAAATTGCCAGCAATCTATTAAAGTAGGAGGGAGTAACAATCAGAATATTTTACCACCCCAGTTAGATAAAAATAGTTTCCATGAAGGAAAAAGTCATATAGAGTCTGCAGTCAATAAAACACCAATAACCTCTGCTGAAAGTAAATCTAGACATGATGCAGGAGCCAAAGAGAGATCAGATTTTCAACAGCAAAGCATTTCCCTATATAACAATAAATGTACTGGATTTCAATTAGGAGCTGAAAGTTCCAGAAATAGCACCGATGAAGCATTAATTTCTGATAGACAAATGCTTCAAAATTCACATAACAAACCATTTCAGCTTGGCACGGTTTCTGCAGCTAAACCTGTACTTCAACCAGCCAAAACAGGTATCCCAGACACACATGAGTTAGTGAGCCCCAAAACTAAACAAGAGCAAATATCCCTGAACACTCAGATGGACAAAGATTGCACTAGTTTGCAGAAAGCTGTGACGTACAGTGAAGATAAACTCTCCAGTGTCACACAGGATCTGCAAAGTGCAGTGAACAAAAATAAGCTTAGGTCTGATGGCACTAGAGAGAAAGTCAGTAATATAGAAAAAAGGAAAAACAGGCCCTCAGTTAAAAATGAAGTGGCAGCCATTTACAAAACAAGCCGAAAATTTTCTAGTAAAAATGTAAACCCCAAACCACACGTAAGTAATATATTTTCACAGAATGATGGAGGTACCACTTCGTTAGAGATTAACATGACCCACAGCACATTGCGTTCCCCTGCTTCTACCCAGCCATTTCTGCAAACTGGGAATGAAGACCAGAATCAAAATCTGACCCCTGGTGTTTGTAACAGCCCTGTTCACAAAATATCTGAGAAGAATAAGAGATCACAAGCTAATGATGACTCTCCGTTGTTAGTTAAAAACAAGAATCAAGGGCCTTTTGCAAATTCATGCAACCAGAGAAGAGAAGTCAACAATCCCAAACAAAACGAGAATGAAGTGGAAAGCATGCTGAGCCCCACAACCCTATTTCCAAAGGAAAGAGCTGCAAGAAGTAAAAATTCCCAAACAGTTGGCCAGGGGTTGGAAAACAGAAATCAGACCATCTTTTCCAGAGCTACTGAAGCAGATTCAGGCAATCAAAAGAGAACAAGTACTGGTAGTTCCTATGATCCTCTACTGTTGCCATTTTTAACTGACAAAAACTCCAACCCGTTTATAAAAAATATGCAGGCAAGTGTTTGTATTCAGAAACAGGTCCTTTCCCCAGATGAGCGTGATCATGATCAAAACCACCATCGGTCAAAGAGTTTAAAAAATGCACACCTGCACAGTAATCAGTCACGCGTAAGTCATGCAAAGAATCAACGTGAACGTCACTTTTCTGAAAGCACCTATACTCAAGATTCCCATGACAACCCTGGCTCTGGAAGTAACTGTCTACCTAAAGAAAGCAGGTACAGTAGAAAGTTTAAATCTTATTCCGAGCTGTGTTCTTGTGATGAAAATGAAAACTGGGCTTCGTATGATAAGAGGAAGACCACCTACGGCACTAGCAGTGTGATGTATCCTTCTATTGAGTTTGGTATATTTGGAAAAGAACAACAACTGGCGTTCCTGGAAAATATCAAGCGATCGCTCACAGAAGGGAGATTATGGAGACCATGTCTTCTTAAAAACCCTGGGTTTCTGAGAAGTGAAGAGACTGATTCTTTAAAGAGGGCTGAGCTCTTGAGCTCAAGTTCTGCTAGGACCAAAATGTCAGTAGATGCTTCATCCCCAAGAGACCCAATTGACATCTATGGAGAAGAACTAATGGTTTATTCAGACTCAGACACTGATACCACCACAGATGATGAATACTATATTTGTGAGACTGATAAAGAATCAGAATTGTGAGCTCCTCTAATACAAGAGTGAGAGTGAGATTTGGGGGTAGAGATAGCTCAGTGGTTTGAGCATTGGCCTGCTAAACCCAGGTTGTGAGTTCAATCCTTGTAGGGGGCCATTTAGGGATCTGGGACAAAAACTGGGGATTGGTCCTGCTTTGAGCAGGGGGGTTGAACTAGATGACCTCCTGAGGTCCCTTCCAACTCTGATATTCTATGATCTGAAAGGTGTTTTGGTGGTTCCTGGATGGGCATAAACATGTAACACATTTTGGGCCAGATCCTGTGCTGGTGTAAATCAGTGTTGGTCCATTGACTTTAATGAAGCTATGTTGATTTCTGAAAGCTCAATTTGGCCATTTTATATTTTAAAAGTATTTAAAACTGTCATTTTCTTTTGCAAGCAAAAGATAAATTCTCACAAATCTTTTCTTAAAAATATGTATTTTATTAAGAAAAGGAAGATGAACGTGGAGCTTTTTATTGTGTAATGATATGGAAGTATCTCCACTGACTTCAGTAGGAGCTGGATTGAGCTCTTATATGCTAAGTGGCCAGGTACGCACCCCCACTTTTGGGCAGAACAAAGGGGAAAACACCCTATTGAGGCAAGGCAAAAACTCTAAAGAAGAGCATGACAGATGCATGCAGTACACTTTCACTACTGGAAATTGGGTTCAAATCCTTAATATGATAAGTACAGATGAGTGATAGTATGCTTTTAAAGCATCATATGGAAGACATAGGGTTGAAATAGCAACGGTCATTGCTGGCTGGGGCTGAGGTGCATTGCCAGGGTGGCTTCCTTTGTCCTGGGGATGATTCTAGTTTCTAATAATAATGTGTCACTTCACAGAGCACTAAATTGAACCAGAATTTTAAAAAATTCTGTAACTTAGTTCTCTTCTGTTTATTTCCTATGTGTTTCATTTCCTACACTTCATGGGCTCAGACCTTAGCTGCATGTAGTTCATGCTGAGCACAGCACTGTTAGTGGGAAAGCAAAGGTGACTTTAAATCACTTTTCCATCTCCCCTAGCCCTCAGCCCAACAGGGGGCTAAAACAGTCCTTAACATATCTTAGAATAGCCCAAAAAGCTACTGTAAATGGCACCAACAAAGCAGTCCTAAGAACTACTGTGCTGGCTGAAGATTGGGCAGAGTGCTGTACTTTCTGGCCCCATCTTTCCTCTTTTCCCCCTCCCCACTATACCCCTTACTCTGAGGGAAGGAGAGTGCTGGATGAAGCCTCAGCCGTCTGCGTAAGACGGTTTAAAGGGCCTCTTACACTACTCTGGTGGGCACTTAATGAGGCTGAAAGATCTGGCCCCATAAGCCAACATTGTTATTGTTTTTAAATAGCTGCAATTTTTTCTGTATGTAGTGAAGCATGTCAGAGCTTGAGGAGGAACATTTTTTGACATGTTGTGTCTCGCATCTTCCCTAAATTAGCATCTCCCTTTGGTATTTTTCCAACATGCTCTCTGTCATTGCAATACCTTTCATCCTTCAAATAGAAAGGCTGTGAATGTTTTCCCTGAAGCTGTTCTCATACCACTTTACTAAATGTTGTATCGGCATTACACAGTAGCCAAAACCCACACCGGGCCCTGAAATCTTGAACTGAGCTTTCATCTCTGGCCACTCAAAATCACAGTAGCTCAGAGCCAGAAGATCACATACGTTTATTTGTACTTAATCTTTACTAACTTCACATCTGGTTTCTAATTAATCTCATTCCAGATTCTGTAAATTTTTTCATTTAATAAAGTTCTCTAAGACACAAATTATATTTATATAGCTGGAAAGACAATGGCGTGATATTGTAAAGTAATATATTTTAGGCAAAGCAAGTAAAGTTTGTATCACTGTATGCTCCACATGAAAAATATTGTATTAGACAATTGGTACCCTTATTTTTGATATTGTATACTTCGTTAAAGAAGTGGAGCGGTAGTTTGAAAGAGTTTTGATGTATAAATATTGTTGTTACATACTTTGATATTTTCTTTGGTTGTACATAAGACTAATATAAACTACATATTTATATTCAGAATTGTTCTTTAGGTGGTATCTATTTTGGAATGATTTGCACATACAGACTGATGCACACAGCATTGGAAGGAAATAATTGCCATGTAAATGTAAACTTGTAAAATATGCTGTTCTGAGAAATGCTATGACTATTTTATGTACATGGTTTTACACCATATATACAGGGTTCCATACCATAAGATTAATAAACCACTTAATACTAAGTAAGGATTTTCTGTTATTATACGTTTACAGGAAGATAAATGGTCATATGATTTGCTCCAGTAAAAGTGGATTATTTGAATGTTCATACTTGTAAATATTTTCTACCCATATGGTGGACTTTGGACTAAGTTCTCATGTTGGATGCATAAAGGAGGCTTTCATTAAATACAGTGCTAGGTATATGACGAAAATAAGGAGCCATACAAAGAAATCAAAATTAGTTTAGAATTTGGTCCTAAATTAGTTGTGCAAGACTGTGGTGGGTCAGAGTGGCTGGTAACTAATGTTTACATAGGGCTGATGTAATTTTGTTAAGAGTCACTCATATAAAAACATGAAGTCAAATTCATCCCTTTCAATAAGAAGATACCGCTCTCCTAAATTGAATGGAGCTACACCATCTTTTGCCTAGTAGTGAATTTGGCATGTTATGTCTTCTACGCCTTCTCTTTAGCTATAATATATTCTATAAATGCTTATATATTATAGGATATTAATACTGAAAATGACTGGTTTAAAATAAATGGTGCATACTGCTTAATAAATGTTTGTACTGGTTTCATCTGTGCACTCTAACTCATGCTTAATTATTTTATGCTTTTACAATATCTTAATGCTGCTTTCGGGATGCTGATGCCAAACAATGCTAAGAGCATTGCTAAATAAAAAATTTAGAATCAAGTGTCCAAGCATGATCCTTCATAAGCTCTAGGCATGTCCAAGGATACACTAGAGTTTTCAATGTATTACAAGAACTGTGTGTCTGATTTAGCCACCTTTCAGACACCTATGCACAGAGGAATAACTTGTGCAGATGAATGACTTGAATCGTTAAACTGCCAAGTGCTGGCAGTGGAGCTAGATGGCTATAGATTAAGTCAATTATTAGATGTCCACATCTGCAGTTGTACTATAGTCCATACTTTTTTTCCCCTCTTTTCAGTAGATAACCATTTGGGGCACAAATGCCTTCTCTTCAATCAGAGATAAAATGGTTCTCTATAACAATGCATGCATCTTACTAGCCCTGTATTCTGAGCAGTAGCAAAACATCATTAAACTGAATAGTTTTAAAAACATTTGCAATGATATGTGTGAAGATCACTGTGGCCTTTACATGCAGTGAGAGGATAAGAGAGGGAACCTTCCTTTTGCTAGATGCATGATAGGGTCAATCAAGCGTGGGGCTGCTACCAAGTTGCTCCCCCCGTAAAGTATGATTCCTTGTTTCCCAAATATTAGCAGGCTGGCTAACCTAGTGAGGAGAGCTTTAAACTAGGTTCACCGGGGGAAGGAGACCAAAGCCCTGAGGTAAGTGGGAAAGCGGGATACTGGGAGGAAGCACAGGCAGGAATGTCTGTGAGGGGAGGGCTCCTGCCTCATACTGGGAATGAGGGGCGATCAACAGGTTATCTCAAGTGCTTATATACAAATGCACAAAGCCTTGGAAACAAGCAGGGAGAACTGGAGGTCCTGGTGATGTCAAGGAACTATGACGTGATCAGAATAACAGAGACTTGGTGGGATAACTCACATGACTGGAGTACTGTCAAGGATGGTTATAAACTGTTCAGGAAGGACAGGCAGGGCAGAAAAGGTGGGGGAGTAGCACTGTATGTAAGGGAGCAGTATCACTGCTCAGAGCTCTGGTACGAAACTGCAGAAAAACCTGAGTGTCTCTGGATTAAGTTTAGAAGTGTGTGCAACAAGAGTGATGTAATGGTGGGAGTCTGCTATAGACCACCGGACCAGGGGGATGAGGTAGATGAGGCTTTCTTCCGGCAGCTCACGGAAGCTATTAGATCGCATGCCCTGATTCTCATGGGTGACTTTAATTTTCCTGATATCTGCTGGGAGAGTAATACAGCGGTGCATAGACAATCCAGGAAGCTTTTGGAAAGCGTAGGGGACAATTTCCTGGCGCAAGTGCTAGAGGAGCCAACTAGGGGGGGCGCTTTTCTTGACCTGCTGCTCACAAACCGGGTAGAATTAGTGGGGGAAGCAAAAGTGGATGGGAATCTGGGAGGCAGTGACCATGAGTTGGTTGAGTTCAGGATCCTGACGCAGGGAAGAAAGGTAAGCAGCAGGATACGGACCCTGGACTTCAGAAAAGCAGACTTCGACTCCCTCAGGGAACGGATGGCCAGGATCCCCTGGGGGACTAACTTGAAGGGGAAAGGAGTCCAGGAGAGCTGGCTGTATTTCAAGGAATCCCTGTTGAGGTTACAGGGACAAACCATCCCGATGAGTTGAAAGAATAGTAAATATGGCAGGCGACCAGCTTGGCTTAATGGTGAAATCCTAGCGGATCTTAAACATAAAAAAGAAGCTTACAAGAAGTGGAAGGTTGGACATATGACCAGGGAAGAGTATAAAAATATTGCTCGGGCATGTAGGAATGCTATCAGGAGGGCCAAATCGCACCTGGAGCTGCAGCTAGCCAGAGATGTTAAGAGTAACAAGAAGGGTTTCTTCAGGTATGTTGGCAACAAGAAGAAAGCCAAGGAAAGTGTGGGCCCCTTAATGAATGAGGGAGGCAACCTAGTGACAGAGGATGTGGAAAAAGCTAATGTACTCAATGCTTTTTTTGCCTCTGTCTTCACTAATAAGGTCAGCTCCCAGACTGCTGCGCTGGGCATCACAAAATGGGGAAGAGATGGCCAGCCCTCTGTGGAGATAGAGGTGGTTAGGGACTATTTAGAAAAGCTGGACGTGCACAAGTCCATGGGGCCGGACGAGTTGCATCCGAGAGTGCTGAAGGAATTGGCGGCTGTGATTGCAGAGCCATTGGCCATTATCTTTGAAAACTCGTGGCGAACCGGGGAAGTCCCGGATGACTGGAAAAAGGCTAATGTAGTGCCAATCTTTAAAAAAGGGAAGAAGGAGGATCCTGGGAACTACAGGCCAGTCAGCCTCACCTCAGTCCCTGGAAAAATCATGGAGCAGGTCCTCAAAGAATCAATCCTGAAGCACTTGCATGAGAGGAAAGTGATCAGGAACAGCCAGCATGGATTCACCAAGGGAAGGTCATGCCTGAGTAATCTAATCGCCTTTTATGATGAGATTACTGGTTCTGTGGATGAAGGGAAAGCAGTGGATGTATTGTTTCTTGACTTTAGCAAAGCTTTTGACACGGTCTCCCACAGTATTCTTGTCAGCAAGTTAAGGAAGTATGGGCTGGATGAATGCACTATAAGGTAGGTAGAAAGCTGGCTAGATTATCGGGCTCAACGGGTAGTGATCAATGGCTCCATGTCTAGTTGGCAGCCGGTATCAAGTGGAGTGCCCCAAGGGTCGGTCCTGGGGCCGGTTTTGTTCAATATCTTCATAAATGATCTGGAGGATGGTGTGGATTGCACTCTCAGCAAATTTGCGGATGATACTGAAATGGGAGGCGTGGTAGATACGCTGGAGGGGAGGGATAGGATACAGAAGGACCTAGACAAATTGGAGGATAGGGCCAAAAGAAATCTGATGAGGTTCAATAAGGATAAGTGCAGGGTCCTGCACTTAGGACGGAAGAACCCAATGCACAGCTACAGACTAGGGACCGAATGGCTAGGCAGCAGTTCTGCGGAAAAGGACCTAGGGGTGACAGTGGACGAGAAGCTGGATATGAGTCAGCAGTGTGCCCTTGTTGCCAAGAAGGCCAATGGCATTTTGGGATGTATAAGTAGGGGCATAGCGAGCAGATCGAGGGACGTGATCGTTCCCCTCTATTCGACATTGGTGAGGCCTCATCTGGAGTACTGTGTCCAGTTTTGGGCCCCACACTACAAGAAGGATGTGGATAAATTGGAGAGAGTCCAGCGAAGGGCAACAAAAATGATTAGGGGTCTGGAACGCATGACTTATGAGGAGAGGCTGAGGGAACTGGGATTGTTTAGCCTGCAGAAGAGAAGAATGAGGGGGGATTTGATAGCTGCTTTCAACTAACTGAGAGGTAGTTCCAGAGAGGATGGTTCTAGACTATTCTCAGTGGTGGAAGAGGACAGGACAAGGAGTAATGGTCTCAAGTTGCAGTGGGGGAGGTTTAGGTTGGATATTAGGAAAAACTTTTTCACTAGGAGGGTGGTGAAACACTGGAATGCGTTACCTAGGGAGGTGGTAGAATCTCCTTCCTTAGAGGTTTTTAAGGTCAGGCTTGACAAAGCCCTGGCTGGGATGATTTAACTGGGAATTGGTCCTGCTTTGAGCAGGGGGTTGGACTAGATGACCTCCTGAGGTCCCTTCCAACCCTGATATTCTATGAAATGCCACAAGCCTGTGAGAGCATGAATCCCACTTCAGGAAAGTTCTAGTTTGGGAACTGGTGGCACCATGAGCCACCTACCAAAATGGCCCAGCAACAAGAAAGGAAAAGTTAATTCATGGTCTGGGGTATGAAAAAGCAGGTCGAGCAGCCAGTTTTAGATACTATTAATTGATATTTGGCATAATGCAGCCAGCCTCAGTGGGCGGGGGGCGGGGGGAGGGGGAGAGTTACACAAATTGTGGGAGGAAAGGAAAGGATTCTCCATCCTTAAGTGCTTTGCTGAAACATGGCCAAGATTCTCTTTTGAGATGTGAATGTAAAGCTGAATATGAGTGTGAGACAACATATTGTGTATTTGTGTGTCCCTACTCCATTCACAATGGTGTCTATATATGGCTCCAGCAACACACATGGATACCCTTATTGACTTGACAGGAAGCACCCTTCAATTATTAGTCTGACTTCAATATTCAAAGATAAAGGTTTTGACGCATACCTGGGTTAAAGCTAGGGCGGTGGTGTGTGGGTTTTTTTAAAGCTAAGAGCAGCATCAGAGAGTACACGCGCGGTTACCGGCCCATGGGAGCATCTCTCTGCTCTCCGGGCTTCTCGCACGCGGCGCCACAACCCCGGGCCTCACGCGCGCGCAGTGTCGCCTCCCCAGCCCCGAGCCCGCGCGCCGACCCGCTCACCGGCTGCGCCCCGGAGGGGGGAGGGGGGAGGGGGTCGGCCTGTTCAGTTAGGCTGGGGGTTGCGGTCAGTCTGCCCCGGGTCAGGCTGACAGGCAACAGGTCCGACCAGGCCGCTCTGGGCGGGCCTGACCAGAGCGCAAGAAGCCAGCCGGGGCGGGAGGAAAGCGGCACCGAGGTAAGACGCGGCCTCAAACAGCGGGCCGGTCCCTGGAACAGCGGGATGTCGGGTCACCCTACTTCCGGGCGCCCCCCGCCCAGCCAGGGGACTGAGCGGCCGGGCGGCCGGCCACGGGCGGCGTGATAAGCCCAGCCTGACTGCCTGAGGAAGTGGCCGCACGCGGGCGGGGGGGGCGGAGGAACTCCCCTTCCGCCGAGTGCCCCGGGCCCCGCCCCAGCGCGGCGCGCGCCAGCCGCCCGGCCGGGCCCCTCCGCGGGCCGCTCCCGCGACCCGCCGCCCTGTGGGCTGCCTTGGGCAGCGAAAGAGCGAGGCCGTCGCGCTCTCGCCCGATTGGCCACAGCACCCTCCAATCAAAGCCAGCCAGCTCGCCTCTCCCTTCGCGCCCCCGTCTCCAAAAGCTGTGACCGCCCGGCCGGCCCCCCCACCCTGCACCTCAGTGGCGGGCAGGAGGATGGGGCGCGGCTGTGCCTCTGTGCTCCCCTTATGGCAGCAGCTGCTGCCGCTGCAGCTTCTCCTGTTGCCGCTCTTGCAAGCGGGGGAGGCTCCCCTAGCCCCTGTCAGTGCAGAGAGGAGCCTGGTTTGGGGGCCCGGTCTGGAACCGGAGCTCACGCTGCCCGTCAGGTATTTCTACATCCAGGCGGTCAGCGCAGCTGGACAGAACTTCACCCGCTCCCCCCCAGGTACTGTGCATGCATTTGCTCTTTGCCTCTGCCCCTGGTTGTGGGTTTTGATCTCCAGGCTGGGATCTGAGCCGCAAGCCTGGCTCAGGGGGGTCTGGGGCTGAAGAAGGAGTTGACTTAGGATGAGAAGCGGATCCAAAGAGCCTTAAGTTTTTCTCCCTGCCCCTTTCCCCCTCCTAGCGCCGGAGGCGCTTTGGTGTGCTCCAGCAACCCGGAATCAATCACTGCTGCTTTTTCATCTTGCAACGTCAGACGCATTTCACAATAATACACGTACGTTTAAACACATAAAGTCTCACTCTGTGATAAGCTCACCGAAAACATTAAAATCCTACATTACTCTTCTACTGTCCAGTGTGTCTTTCCATGCAACGCTGCATCTTCTCTCAGTTTCCTAAATAATAGCAGACAATTAGCAGCATTAAAACAGCGTATTCAGAATAAATTAGCCTCCTGGGACCAGTCTTTGGTACAGCAGTTCCAGCACCCTGTGTTTCAGTGGTAAGGACAAACTAACTATCTCTAATCCAACCACAACCATTAATACTAATCAGATAACTTTTGGAACTATTGCTTTGCTGTTCATGGGTCATTCCTTCTCATTCCTGCTGTGGAAAAATAGCAGGACTTCCGCCTTCTCTTGTCTATTCTGTGTGTACGTGAAATAGCTTGAGGTACATAACTAGTGTGAGATCAGAATCAGGCCCTTAGTGCAGTCATCTATGCCTCTCAGCCTCCCTTGTGCTCAAAAGTCTCAAAACTTATGTCTGAGAAACATCAGTAAGAATTGTAATTAATAATACTTAGCACTAATACACTGCTTTCCAATGTAAACTAATTACATCTCACAACACCTCTGTGTTGCTAGTAGATACATATGCATTATTATCTCTATGTCACAGATGAGGAAACTAAGAGAAATGTGAGTAATTTACCCAAGATAATAGAGGAAATCTGAGGTAGAGCGAGGACTCATGCCTCCCGTCTCTAAAACTCATGTTAAATTGGCAAACCATGCTTCTTTTCCAGTGCAAGCATCATTCCTGCTATGGAACAGAATGTTACTAGATCAGATATAAAGTACTAATCTGCCTCCAGTATTACATTTATATAGAATAAAACATAGATTTTAATGCCAGAATGATCATATAATCTGACCTCCTGCATAACACAGGCCATAGAACCTCACCCAGTAATTTCTACATCAAGCTTATAACTTCTATTTGCGCTACAGCATATATTTTAGAAAGATATTAACTCTTGATTTAAAGACTTAAAGTGATGGGAGGAGAATCCATTTTATTCCACTGGTTAATTACCCTCAATAAAAATATGTGCCATTTCTCATCTGAATTGCCTAGCTTCAGAATCCAATAATTGAATCTCATTATGCCTCTTTCCAATAAAGAGCCACCTACTACCAGAAATCTCTTCCCTATGTGCGTACTTGCAGACCAGGATCAAGTCACCTTTGTGTACTAATACATCTTGTGAGGTATCATTTGAAAACTAGTTCGCTGGTCAATAACATGATGGTGAAATGTATATAACATTATATGTAAAGTTGTGAATGCTCCCTTTATGACGTTATTAGCACATTTTCAAAATCAGACAGCCCTTCCTAGTCAAAAGTTGTTAAACAGACCTATCCTAAACAAAGGAATGTGTGTTTATCTCAATTTATATATAAGTAATAAACAGGGTTTTGGAGACAGCAGGGGGAGGAGATGGCAGGAAACCAAACAATTCGCCTTTTAGCAAGTTCAAAGGGGGGAAGAAAGAGCCTGGCATCTCCTTTGTCCACCCCCCCCACCCTCCGACTCCATGTCACTTTCCTTACTGCTTGAATAAACTTTGAAAGGTAGCCCTCAGAAGAATTCACTTCAGAGGTTCACTGCACTATTGAGGAAAGGGGCAGAGAACCCCAAGAAAACAAAGGCACTAGGACCCTTGGGCCTCTGGGAGAGATCCTGACCAAGGAAAGGGTCAGTCAGCATCTTGCTGGAAGACTGTGGGTGAGAGAGGCCATCTTAAACAAAGCCTTGACTCAAAATTTGCTCGATTAGGTTTTAGATTTTTAGATTAAGTATTTTCACTTTTATTTGCTGGTAACCATTTCCAACTTTATCTCCTGTACTTGAATTAACTTAAAATCCTGTCTCCTTTTGTCAATAAACTTATTTTTAATCTAAACCAATCCAGTGCTGTGTGTAAACTGAACTGTTTGGTAACTCCAGTTAAAGTAACAAATGGTCTAATATTGATCGACTCTTTACAGGGGCAATGAACCTTAATACCTGAACTGTCCAGGAGAGGGCTGGATGTTGCAGAAAACACATATTTGGGAAACACTGGTACTGGGAGGATGTTGGGGTCACCCGGCAAGTTGTGGCAAGGCTGGTGGAAGCCAGTGTGTGACTTGTGTATTGCTGGCAAGAGGCTGGGATCAGAACTGCGGGGCCTGGGCTGGAGCTATACACAGACACTCAGGGTGGCCTGCATGCTGTTTGGCTGGTTCTGAATGGCCCGGATTGGGAGCTACAGCAGCAAAGTATCATGAAGGTTACAGGGCAGGCAGTGACACAACCCCTCAGTGGTCTGGATTGCACCCCAGAATGTGACAACATTCTTTTCAATAAACTAAATGGACAGTTTTCAGAGTAGCAGCCATGTTAGTCTGTATTCGGAAAAAGAAAAGGAGTACCTGTGGCACCTTAGAGACTAACCAATTTATTTGAGCATAAGCTTTCGATAAACGGACAGTGCTTTTTAACTCCCTCACTATAGCACTATAAGGCGTGTTTTCCAAACCTCAGATCATTCTTGTAATGCTTTTCTAAATCTTTTCAACACCAGAACTGTATACAGTATTCCAGTCATGGACTCACTAATGCTATACATAGAGGTAATACCATCTTCCTACCACTTGATAATTCCCTTGCTTATACGTCCAAGACTTGCAGTGAACTGCTTCGTTACAGCATCACATTGGGAGCTCATATTCAGTTGCTTGTCCACCTTGACCTTTTCAGTCCTTTTCAGTATCCTTGCATTGCAAAATACAGTCCCCCATTTTGTAAGTGTGATCTATGTTCTTTGTTCCTAAATGTATGACCTTGCATTTGACTGTAAAGTTAATCTATATAACTGATCTGCCCCCATCATTATTTACCACTCCACCAATGTTTGTCATCTGCAAGTTTTACCAGAAATGATTTGGGGTGTGTGTGTATATATATATGTATATACACACGCAAAATAAAATAAATCATTGCTGGTAAAATTATATATATATATATATAAATAAAAGTATATATATATTTATATACACTTAGATAGAACCTTACCTTCAAATCCCTTCACTGATCTTCCTCTGCATATCCTTCAGACATGCCTGCTCCTCTGTTGTTGTCTGCCAGTTCTTTGCTGTTTTTCTCTGTTGGTATCAGTGCCCAATTTGTTTCTTTCTCGTAGCCTGTCTCTGTACCTTTCCCCATTCTATGCATGGAATTCCTTTTTCTTCTGCGAGGGATACAAGAAATAAAAACAATTTAAAAATACTATTTTTTTTAAATGACCTATGGATTTCCCAGAGCATCCCATCCTCGGGTACCTGTGGATCTAGATGTCCCTTGATGAGCACTGGTGTCCTGTTGGTGTCCTGTCTCCACAATCCCTGTTGGCCTATAGCAGGTCCTGACTTGAACTGCCACTAGCTAGAAGTTAAGGTGTGATTTTTTTCTGAATTCTGTATTTTTCTCGGAACATAACAAGATTGTTTTTGCACAAATAGTTCTAATAGTTCTTGACCTTAAGTTCTTGCTTTGGTTGCCAACTTGCACACACTTATTCATGTCAAGCACGCGTCATTCATACCAGGCCCTCCTCTTAATACATGATTAATGCCATTAATTTATTGTATTACTTTATAATTTTGCAAGCAATTAAATTTTATATATTACTTGCGCCAAAACTTCTTGTCGCTTTTTTATTCGGCAATATAAACATAGCAAAATAAAGGTTAACAAAATTATTAATGCAAATAATATGACAATGGGATGTAGCATTAAATTAAGAAAATCTGTGACACTGGGACACCGTCCTTTAAAAATACTATACCAGTGAGAAATTGCCAATTCTTTTTCTTCTTTCCCCAATTTTAATATTCGACCATGTGGATCAAAATGTTTATTTTTCCCAGCTGAGCAGACTTAGATACATCTTTTGCATGTTGCCTGATTTTTTTGCTTTTATTAATAATTTTTCCCATTGTTCCCAATGTATCTGCAGATCAAAAAAACAGTTCATATTTTTTGATTTCCAAACAACTTTTTTTAAAAAAAATAGAGGACCTCAGTAAATAATTTCATTAATAATAACCTCTGTTACATTACATTTACATGACTCAATTGGGCCTTTTTCTATCATACTTCCCCGAAATATATGTTTTTCAGTGGTTACCACACAAATACACCCGTTCCCTAAATCAAACACTCTTGTGCCATTAGAGGTTAAATATTGCATGGTACATTGTCCGCTTGAATGGTTCAAGTGACATCCCTTTAGGGACCAAGTTAGTTGTCGGCACACCCATTTACTTTGTCCCCACTTTCTACAATGTTTCATTAATTTTACTAATTTATAATTCCCTTCTTCTTGAATTAAGTTTGTCTCACTTATTTTTATTTGCCATAATTCTTTATTAATAATTTTTGGCAACACCCAGGCCGTTGCTGCTTTTCTTTTCTTCCCTGTGTTGTGTAACAGTATTCTGCCTTTTCACTTTCCCCTTAGAGTGTTTTGATCCCAATTAAACTCAATATATTTCTTCCATCCTGCAATGCGTTGATTTCATATATGAGGATCTTTGAACCACTTAAAAGGCCATTGCCCATTACTTAACAGATTAATCATTTTCTTTATGTATTGTATCCCATAAGTTTGCATCTGTACACATCGTATTGCTAGTACAGTTTTATTGTTAATCTCAGACACACCAAATAGATATACATTTAGAGACGTTTTCAAGCCTTGGGCTTGTTTTAATTGGAGTTCCACGCTTCTTGTTCCTTGTTTCGATAATGAACCGACATTTTGTGTCACATGTGTCTGGATAGCCCCCAAAATCTTACCCAAAGCTGACATTTTCCCTTGTAACGTCTTAATATTAAATGAGTTTAAAACTCCAGCTCCAGCACCAATGCTACCTACGATATATTCCCCTATACCGCTCTTATGTCGCATAGTCCCGTCTCCCCATTGTTGCTGCCATGCTTGTAATAGGGGCACTGCGCTCCAGATGTTGTGCACCTATGTTTACTTGCGCTCCTTCCAACCAGATTGTTTGATCCACAATAGCTGAGTCTTTGATTACTTTTCCCCTCCTATATGGGTGCTCATCTGCCATGATTCTTGGTGCAATCTTCTGTACTGATATCTGATTAATAAACATAAAAAACTGACCATATTCCCGAAAATATATTCCCCCATTAATTTTCCTAAAGCAACTCAATCTTATCATTATGGAAGGATTTGCCATTATACCATATTTTCATAATTTAAGAGCCATTTACTTATTTCATTCCACATGAGTATTAGTGACTACATCAAATCCCAAACTCCAACAGGTACAGTTTAGAGCACTTATATTCAGATTGTTTTTATTATAACTAAATTTAAATGTTAGGTGACCTTCGCCCTTAGTATGTACGAATATTTTCACTGCTCTTCCAAATGTTTTGGCTTTAGATATTTCCATGTTACATTTTTGCCATCTTTCCACCATATTTTAAATTTTACCTCAAAAGGGTTTTTTTTTTTAACATTTGGTTTTGTTTGGTACTGTTTTTTCCATTCTGTCCCATGAATAGTTGAATGTATGATCCCCTTTGATCCATACCTCCATCCTAGAGGTGCTCCCATATATATATCCATGTACCCCTAAACATTCAAAAACCATAAAAGCCAAAAGCCATATTTCCACCCTTTTGAATGATGAGGATCCTTAATATTGAAGCCAGGGCCATTATTCCATAGTGTCCGATGCTTCCAGCCGTATTATTCTAAATACTTACACTAACCTTTTTTATCTTCACTCGAGCTCCGGCATTATCTTTTTCCCCCGAAAATATAATGCACACAACTCAATTCTTTTACTAAGCACAGAATGCAAAGAAGCATAAGCAATAAACCAATTACAAAAGTTGTAGCTCTGTATTCACACTTCAAATCCAAGGTCCATACAGGATAATCTCTGGTGCAACTAGGCATTTCTTTTCCTTTGTAAGATAAACTAAAAGAAAAAGAAAGGAACATTATTAATCTTTATGCCATGACTTCAATTGTGATGTGTTGGCCCACTTTCCCTTTTCCCCCTTGTTAATCTGCACTACAGTAGGTGAAATTTTATTTATGATGGAAAATGTCCCAACCCATCTAGACTCCAGGACATGATTTTTTTATATTAATTTTAAATACATTACTCAATCTCTGATTTTTCCATAATTTACTGTCCTGAGCCACATGTGAATCCACATAGTCTCTTGCTTTTTCAGTTTAAATTTTATTTTTCTTTCAGTTTTATTGGTAACTTCCTTACTCAATGGGTAACTGATACCTCCTCTTCTTCTTTTGGGTACAATAAAGGGCTCCACAATCTCATAGGCCTTCCAAAGAGGATTTGATAAGGCTGGTGGCCAGTACCCAATTGATCACTACTTCAGATTGTCGCCAACACCATTGGCAATTTATTGTCCCAGTCTTTGCCAGTTTCTTGCGCTACTTTGCATAGAGCTTGTTTAATAGTTTGATTCATCCTTTCTATTGTTCCTGACAATTGAGGATGATAGGAGTTATGTAGTTGTTGCTTTATTCCTAAAGCTTTTAATAAACTTTTAATTACTTCTCCTACAAAATGTGGCCCATTATCTGAATCAATTACTTTTGGAGTTCCATATCTACTGAACACTACTTCCAACAATTTTTTGGCAGTGATTTCTGCAGTATGATTTCTGGTGGGAATTGCCTCTCCACCCATCTAGGCCTTCGATTTGAATTCCATCTTAATTTAGTTACCATCTCCCACTCCTGAGGACCCATTTCCAGTGGGAGCAACTTGTCATTGGGGCTTCCCTCTCGAGCATTTTTTTCTGAACCCTCAGCTTGCATAGCTGCAACCTTTTTCTGCTCCTTCAATATTTCTTCTTCCATCCCTTGCATTTTGTTGATCCATTCATCAGTATGTCTCCCATTTCACTTATTCATATCTACTCCCCTCAATTTCAAATACCTTCAAGTGATATTCCAAATCACACCTTTCTTCTGGGGCTCATTTTGATTATTCCACCCTCTACCTCCGTGGGGTGGGGTGTTTTGTCCTTTATCATGGCCTCTTCCTCTCTCTCAGTATCTTGATCTGTAAGCACTCTCATTTGAATATGTTATTGCTTTAACAAAAGGTATTCTGGGTTTCAGTCCTTCTACCTGGTTTCCCCCTTTCATCATTTGTTGGCATGTTATCCAGTGCTCCAGTGCATCCATAACCCCTCATCCTGGGCTGCTTGGTTCACCAGATCAGTAGACATCGCTAATAAATTTCTGTCCAATCCTTTAAACACATAATTTCAAAATTCCCTTTGATTTAAGTTAACTGCCATCAAAGAATCAGCTGTGACATGTCTGGCGACCTCCGACCTGGGATTAATCACCAGTTGTATTTTTCCAGCCAATAATCCCAATGTTATTTTTCTTAATAGGTAATCCCTGGGTGAATCTCCAGGCTTCATGCAATCTGCACTGGATAAAACCTTATTGGTTTTTGACCTCTCTCTTTCCCTAACAGCATAATAAATTGTGGTATCAGTTGGTGTGCTTCTGGCTGCCTGTCGAAAGCATTTTTCACTCGATCTACTGCCTGTCTAATCTGTTCAGTGGTAGCTCCCCTGATTAACCTATAAGATTCATTTACATTTAAATTCTTTGTTCCTTCTAATTCTGCCCACTGTACTAGCCATGTAGTTTTTCATATTCACTGGGCCTAATGACTTTACCATCGACAGTAAATCTGACGAACTCGCAGGGATTATTTGGGTCTGCTCTGACTGTATCTCCCCCGCTGCATCCTTAATGGTTTATCTCCATTCTGTCACTGCTACAGACTTTTCTGGATTAGCCTTTTCTGGTCATGTCAAGGTTCCTCCCCCACTCTGAACTCTAGGGTACAGATGTGGGGACCTGCATGAAAACCTCCTAAGCTTACTTTTACCAGCTTACGTTAAAACTTCCCCAAGGTACAAATTAATTTTATCCTTTGTCCTTGGAATAACCACTGCCACCACCAAACTCTAACTGGGTTTACTGGGAAACGTAGTTTGGACACGTCTTTCCCCCCAAAATCCTCCCAACCCTTGCACCCCACTTCCTGGGAAAGGTTTGGTAAAAATCCTCACCAATTTGCATAGGTGACCACAGACCCAAACCCATGGATCTGAGAACAATGAAAAATCATTCAGTTTTCTTACTTTTATTTCTATTAAAAGAAGACTTTTAATAGAAATAAAAGTAAATAGGAGTAAAGGAATCACCCCTGTAAAATCAGGATGGTAGGTACCTTACAGGGTAATTAGATTCAAAACATAGAGAATCCCTCTAGGCAAAACCTTAAGTTACAAAAAAGACACACAGACAGAAATAGTCATTCTATTCAGCACAATTCTTTTTTCAGCCATTTAAAGAAATCATAATCTAACACATACCTAGCTAGATTACTTACTAAAAGTTCTAAGACTCCATTCCTGTTCTATCCCCGGCAAAGCAGCATACCAACAGACACAGACCCTTTGTTTCTCTCCCTCCTCCCAGCTTTTGAAAGTATCTTGTCTCCTCATTGGTCATTTTGGTCAGGTGCCAGCGAGGTTACCTTTAGCTTCTTAACCCTTTTACAGGTGAGAGGAGCTTTCCTCTGGCCAGGAGGATTTTAAAGGGGTTTACCCTTCCCTTTATATTTATGACGGGTCAGTTTCTTATTTCTTCCCTCAACTTAGTATAAAGCTCCTCTCGATGTTGGTCAGATTCCCTTTTCTCTTGACCCCCTCACAGATCCTCTTCATACCAAATATCATTGGAATCCAAATCTCTTTCTTTTTGACACACAGCTGCAACTTGCAGCTCCTGTATTTTCATTTGCTTTTTCAATGCTGCTTTTGTTTTCTGGCACCAACTGTGAGAAATGCTTGCAATCTCTCTTCCCTTTCCTTAGTCAAATCTCAAATTAACTGTTTTATTTCTATTACTTGATGGTCTAATTTATCTTTGTCTGTTTTAATCTTTTTCCAATTCATCATTCTTTTCTTCAGTTCCCTATTTTGCTTCCCCATTTGTTCTGAGTTTGCATGATCTATGCCTGCCTCACTTTCCACTCCAAATTTTCCTGGCAAGTTTTAAAATTCTCTTGTAATGTTTGTAACTCTTCACAGACTTCCCACTTACATGCAATTGCCATTTTTACAGCTTGCCACAACAGCCATACTATAGCCGTTTGCTTTTTACTGGCATTAGGTTTGTACAGCTGTACATATTTTTTAATCATGTTTTCTAAGGTATCCAGAATTACATCCCGTTCCACTGCACCCTCTATCCAAGGGCATGTTCCAAATGCAATAATCTCCTTCTCTAACAGAGAAGGGGCTTTAACTTCAGTTCACTGGGGTGCCTCTTTCACCTCTTTACTTCTCTTCTTAAATAGTGTTTTCAACATTATTACAATAACACCACGCAGTATCTCCCCACGCATTGTTTCTTTCTTCACAAATTTCTCACAAATAAGGAGTCACCCTTATTAGTCTTAAATAAGGACTCCCCCAACACTGTAAGACCCCATCTCGAAATTTGTCACTCCTTAATATCTCTCCCCCCTCCGCATTCTCCACCATTCGTTAGACCCGCAGTAGAGCTCTCCCTATGGGATGGGGAGCAGGCAGATACCAGACACAGTGTTGGTATATAATACTCTAAATGCTCTTTATTGATTACAAAACAAACCTTACTCACTCCACATTCACACCCCAAACATACTATACCAGAGTCCAAAGGTCAGAATGGTCCCAACAGCCAGTCGAGATTCCTTCCGATCATAAGATGCGGGGAGCCGGAAAAAAACACATCTATAACCACACGGGCTCTGGATCAATAAACGACTCTGATTTGCAGAAACCATAGGCAACCATTTATAGTCCATTTTGTCACATCATTGGTTCTTTGCCTTTATTTACTAGGCCTTCTACTCACACAATTCCAAAGAGACAATTCTGGGCAGGCCACCATGATCCAAGGCATGCCATTTCCTCCAATTCTTATACAATTTTTATCAGTCCAGCTGGTGATGTTTTCTTCTGATACTCCATATTTTTCTCGGAACATAACATATTACATGGATATATCAATATACATTGTGATTCATATATATAAACAAATATATAATTCTCCTTTGAGTAAGTGTAAATCCCTCTGTAGGTAAACTCATGACTCACGTCCATGAACCCAGAGTCTTTGCAGTAGCAGTGTCTGTCGAGACTGCACACATACCCTCTCCCTCCTTCCTCCCTCAGCTCCCTCTTAACCAAGCAGCAAGATGGAATCCAGCAGTGTTCAATACGTTACTTCTCAGTGTTCACTAATTCTTCTACTTGTTCATCTGATAACCAGATAATCTTCTAACCTTCTGGTAGGAAATCTTCCTCTCTACCAAAATTGTCAGTTTAAAAATCAAAAAGGAAGAAGAACCCCTTGTATAGATTGCCCTGTAAAGTTGTACTAAGTGTCATGGCAGACTTTCAACTTTTGGGCTTCAAGCCCTGCCCCTCCTGCAGTGGCTTGAGACCACTAACTGATGGTTATAGCAGGTGCTTATTCTGCTTGGGTGAAAGCCACACTCTGGAGCAGTGGACAGTATGCTACTCCTTTTCCACCAGGATGCACAAGTCACAGGATGCTTGATTTAAGCTTCACTTTCTGGAATAATCAATTGAGGTCACTTCGGACCCTGAAGAAGTGAGTACCATCTCCAATCAGGTATCAAAGAAGTGAACATCCATGAATGCCCCCTCTAGCCGGCATGCAACGCCAAAAGCCAGCAATGATAAACCCATAACATCAATAAAAGAACTGGTATAGAGAACCCTGGCACCAATGTATGAGGCACTACCATTTTCAGCATGGAAGCCTGACAGGTAGAAAGGCTGTTCAAGGCACAGAAGCTGAGGTTCCAGGCACAGAAGCTGAGACTCCAAGCACAGCTCAGTGTCATCCTGCAAGGAAGTACGAAAGCATACCTCCAAGGATAAGACTGCTAAACCCCAGACAGAAGCAATGGCTAATGTTGCAGAGCAGGCTATTATGGTACCAATAGAGCATAGCCTGCACCTGTCCCACCAGCATCAACGACCACACAGACGCCGATGATGACCTTTCAGTAGAATCACTCACGGCATCGGAGGACATCCTCTCAGAGGAGTCCACAGAGATTCCAAGGATGACTCCACACTGAGACCACCGCCAGCATTGGAACAGGCACAGGTACCAAGACCGCTGTTCACCTCAGCACTTCCCCTAGAGGAGGTGTACTCATCCTTCACTTCACAGGGCCACATCTTTTCACTATCCTCAAGTAGAGAACTCTCCCCTTTGAGGTCAGTACATGGCCCGATGGAGAGACCTGGAGGATCATTGTTCAGGACTCCATCACAGTCTTATCATGACTGGCAATGGACTAGCTCACACTATGTGAGCCAGCCATACCCTATTGGGCATACTGGGTCCATGCTCTCTAACCTCCAGAAAATGGAGGCTTCAGCAACATCTCTACTTGGACCACCAGCACTGGATGGAGAGGAATGCCAGCTGCCCTTATGAAGAATCTCTTCCCCTTGGAGGAATAAGTCTTTCTCAAATCCTGCATCTTGGCAAGGGGTTCGACTAGATGACCCTTGCAGTCCCTTCTAACTGTATGGTTCTGTGATTTTGTATTTGACTCCTGCATGCTGCAAGTGCCTCCCCACCATCTGGCAAGTATTCTTCACTCCTGTTGGGTTTTATCCTGGTTTTCCTTCTCTCTGATTCCCGAGGAACTAACATATCCTCACAGTATTAACTTGAATTCTGAATAATAAAGTTAATCTTTGCTTCAAAATGTTTGGGACATTCTTACTGCATTGTAACTGTCACACCTCGAGGTAACTTACATCTTGCTTATTTTCATCTGTGATTTGTCCATTTATATTAGACATATGATGATCGGGAAAACTTGACAGGGTGATCTCTTCCTCTTACATACAGTCTTGGAATTAATGTTGGTGTATCTTATAAAGCATGACTGCTAAATTTGTGCACTCAGAATAGTTTACAGGGTAAATCCAGAGAAATGTCTCTGAGTTTTATAGAGTTATTTCAGCTTTACACTGGTATAATTCAGAGCAGAATTTGATCCATCAGTGGCATCTCTCTTTTTTTTTTTTCATTTAAGTAACCCTAATAGCATGAAGTGTCTACAACTATTTTTATTTTCTTCTTTTCAGGAAGAACACAGTTTAAAGTGGGAATTAAAGCACTTTCCCCCAAAGAAGTCATTGGGATCCACATCCCTAACCTTATGGATAGGAATGATGGGTCATTTCTTATACAGTATCGGATGTATGGGAGTGTCAACGAAGGGTTAAAGATTGAGGTGCTTTATGGTAATGAACACGTAGCTCAGTCTCCGTATATTTTGAAAGGTAAGTTTTCAGTTTACCATTTTATGGTGACAGCTACAGAAATGTTATGGACTAAACTTTGGCTAGTCAGGAGAGGGTAACAAACTGGAGGGTACCGATGCTTTTTCTGGTTTAAGCAGCCCCTTACACATCCTTCCTCTTACACAGATTAAAGGAGCAGAAATAATCTACATACAGATCGTTGCCAAGTTATGGGACGTAAATATTTAAGCATGTAGACCATGGTCCCTGAACTTCAGGTCCTGCCTCAGAACATGCCGCCCTAGCTCTTGCGGCAGGGTGACCTTCAGGTTTTGTGGAGTGCCACAGCAGAGACAGAACTTCTTCATTTGTGGCCTAGCTGTGAGTTTTCTGGCATGTGTCCACATAAGCACAGCATCTGCCAGAGTGTGATGCTATATTTGTCTAAAGGAAACCTCACCTAGTAAAGCAAGTAAATCCATGTTGTTCCCAGCAATTCATAATTTGTTCAGTCCATCTTACCTTTGTGATTTCTAAAGCACGGTCCTTTCTAGACATTGAAATCTTATAACCAGCCCCACATTAGCTCCTCTTTTCTTCCTACAGGCCCACCTTAGATCAATGCTGGTCCCTACACTATAAATTCCACTTAAAAGGGGAATATAATGCAAACTGTTTTCAGATTTCTGGTCTGCTTCTTTGGTCTTCTTCTCTCTTCTCATAGTTGATTGGTTGCCTACCAAGGGGAAAGGATGAACACTGAAAATGAAATTACTTCTTCAGCATCATTTCGCACTCCTTCCTTCTCCTGATCAAAGTTTTATTTTTGTATAGCATCCTATGTACACTATTATAAAACACTTCAAAACTGAAGCAAAAATGGTTTTAAAATGAGAGTTAAAGAAAGGCAGTAAATTGGAGTATGAGTTCTAGATAGTTTGGAACCACAAAAATGAAAGCAAATTTCTGTTACCCGAAATTGGGCCAGCTAGTAAACTTAGGGAGGACTAATGACTCACCAGAGTTTGGCACAAAGCAGCATGTTTATTATATTGATAGCTAAGCTCAAAAGAAGGGGGAAGTGGGGGTCACACTCGCATACTCACGTTCCCAGGACAGGCACGGAACTGGAGATGTCAGGATCCTTCAAGGTAAGTGTTTGAAGGTAAGCCACGATGGAATGCAACGCGACAAACCACTGGCCAGATGGTCCGGGCGAAGGGCCTTCATGGGAGGTACAAGCTTGTGAGTGCACTCCTGAGCACATGGCCCCTTCCCCTTTTAAGGACCTGCTCTCCATGGCCTGCGTCTAGAGATGACTTGGGCACGTCTGGTTGGTTACACTCCACCTCGGCCAGTGTCCATGCACTGGGTGTGTGAGTGCTGCCTTATTAGGGTCCCAGACACCTTGTCTACCTGGGAGCTCTTCTGATCTTCCAGCTGTTCCAGCAGCCCATTCATCCCACAGGCATTCAAGGAGGGAGGGGGATGGGGAAAGCCACTTCACAGACGGAGAGGAGACAAAAGGGGGGAAGTGTAACAGACCTTTTGAACATAGCATAGTCATACAGCGCATACAGATCACTGCTGCTCCTACAACAATTTCCTCCCTGTTTCCACTACTGCTCACATGGAGAGGACAGAACCGTAGCCAGAGTCAGTGCAGATGGGGTAATAGATTGATACAACAGTAGAAAATGTTGGTGCAAGACAATGAAAAGTTTTGAAAAATTGGAGGACTGTGGATGTCAAGTGAAGTTGACAGTAGATAGGGGGGATGTGGTCCAACTGCAGCAAGACAGTACCCTGGGTATTGGGCTGGAGCATACTTACATAGTCACTCGTGTGACAGAAAGAAAAGTGTGACCAAAGTACTTGTTTTTGGCGAGAAGTTTACGGAATAAAGTTTACTTAAATGCTTAGGCCTTATTACAGTGTATAAATCCACACTGATCCAAAAGGACGGGCTACATGAAATAAAGCACCTCATACTAAATGTAAAGACTTTGGCACCATAAAGTCCTAAATAAAGCTTAAAATATTGATAAATGAAGCTGTACAGCTAAATAATAGTATTGATGGATGTTTTAAATAACTATAGGCATTCTGGCTCACTGGCAGGTAGCATGACGCTGGTACACGACTTTGTTTTTTCAGTAGAGATGATTGAAAAATGGTAGATATTTTCCATGACAAATTAAAAAAATCTTTTGTAAAAAATTTTCAGTTTGTTTGGATTTTGGCCAAAATAAAATTGTTTCAATGATTAGTTGTTTGGGGTTTCTAAAAAATAAAAAAAATGGCTTTTTTCTTTTTCATCAAAAACCCTGACACTTTAGAAAGAGGAAATTTTCCAAGAAAATATTTGTTGGTAAAAATGGTCTTTTTATTTTAAAAAGCAAACCAAAAAAATCAAAAGACTTCCACCAGCTCTAGTTTTAGATTTTTGTATCCATCAGGAGTCTTGGGTATTGTGAGCTGAGACTATCACAGAAGTCATACATTCTCATTGCTTTGTGTTCTGCAGGGCCTGTTTATCATGAGTACTGTGAGTGTCCAGAAGAAGATTCTCAGACTTGGCAGAATATTCTCTCTTGTCCATCCCAGGAGCCTCAAGTTACTAAAGACTTTACTTCTTTTCCCTCCATCAACCTTCAGCGGATGCTTCATGAAGTCCCAACAAGGTTTGGGCAAACGAGAGGCGCTATTGTTCATTACACTGTTCTCAATAATCACATCTACCGTCGTTCCTTAGGGAAGTACACAGACTTCAAAATGTTCTCAGATGAAATGTTGCTCTCATTGGCAAGAAAGGTACAGCTATATAAGCCTTCACTTAAAGACTTTTGGATCACACAGATTTGCTACCATTTGGATATTATATTCATACTTTTATTTGCATAGCAAACCTTAAACTACTGCTGCATATTTAATTATTAAACCAAGATTTTATTTTTATTTCTGCATCTGCATGATATCATCTGTTTAGGAAGCCTGATGTTACTGGTGACTAATTATCAGATCCAAAGCCCATTGAAGTCAGTAGGAAAACTGCAGGCACTACGATGCTACAGGCTTTCCTGAATTGGAACTCCAATTGCACAGCTGGCTTGCAGGATTGAGCCTGTAGTCTCAAATAATGCTGATTATTGTTTGGTGGCTTGATTGACTGATTGTGAGAGACAAGATAGGTGAGATAAAATCTTTTATTGGACCAACTTCTGTTGGTGGAAGCGACAAGCTTTTGAGCTTCAGAGAGCTGTTCTTCAGGTCTGGGGAAGGTAACTAGAGAGTCAGAGCTAAATACAAGTTAGGGCAGATTGTTAAGCATAGGGGGTTTACATATGTTGTAGGAGGCCACATAAAGTGAAGTGGGCATTTAAGGGGTTTCAAGCTGTTGGATAAATAATGAGCCCATTACAACAATTTATGACACACTTTACTGTCTGATACCCCTTAATTGCACACTTCATTTTAAGTGGTCTCCTACGGCACTGTCCCTTTCACTGTCAGAAGTTGGTGGAATAAAAGATACTTCCTCTCCTACCTTGTGTGTCTTCATATCCGGAGACCAACCCAGCTACAACACTGAAAACAATTGATTCTTTGACACAAGAAAACTGATGACCGTACTTTACTTTTAAAGCATGAGTAGTTGAAGAATAAATTCATGTGTAATTGTACTGTATTGGATATACTTCTAGGTTCGTCTCCCTGATGTAGAGTTTTATCTTAATGTTGGAGACTGGCCAATGGAACATCGAAAAGCAAATGATACGCCTGGCCCTATCCCTATCGTTTCATGGTGTGGCTCTGTGGATTCAAGAGACCTAGTCCTTCCAACATATGATATAACCCATTCAACACTTGAAACCCTACGTGGTGTTACAAATGACCTCCTTTCTATTCAAGGAAACACAGGTAAATTAGAACTCATAGGCTTTACAAATCAATTCATAACTCTGTCAAAGGCGAAGTAGCAGAATATATGTAAAGAGAGATATTGGCCAAACTTTTCAAAGCCGGATAACTTATATAAGTATCTAAATAAGAGTGGCCTGATTTTCAGAAGTGCTGAACACCTACAACATCCACTGACATCAGTGGGAGCTGAAAATGCTCTTATTTAGTTCCTAAATGTGGATTTCAAAGCCTAACATTAGGCACTCAGGCTTGAAAATTTGGCCTTAAATTCAGACTTTAGTTACACCCATGCAACATCACTGACTTTTAAATTAACAGTCTCCCATTTGGGTTCTGGGAACAGTACTTTGTATTAAAAATAATCTTTTCCTCGGTATAGGTATAAAAGTTCACAGGTATAAAAGTTCACAAAGCAGACCATAAAAATCCCTTTGAAGTGATTTGTGCTCTGTCATGTTAGTATGCAAAGTACAATTATTACATTTTGCATTGGATTGTTTTTAGAAAATAAGTGCCCAGTGAAGTGTAGTTACTCTGGTTTCTTGACAGATGTAAATATCATGATTATAACTCCCTTCATCCAGTAAAGTGCTTTAGAATGCTAATTATAACCAAATACTAGTCCAATTCCTGAGAGAGGATTTGGGCTATTGTTGTAATTGTTTAAATTAAACTGTGAAAATGACTGCATAACCTCTTCCAAGACAGCCTCCACTACACTGAAAATTGTCTTTCATTTGGCCTGCAAATGGAAAAATATTGTCTGTGTATAAAGAAAACCGCAAGGGCCAGGCTTTTTTTCCCCAATTTGTTTGTTTGAATGCTAGAAAGATTCTCTTTTTCCTGGGAGCCTCTATGGCCGCTTAGGTAATTAGTAATATGAAGTGATGAGCACCAAAAAAATGAAACCTGATTAAGGAAGTGATGTTTATTTAGACAGTTTAAAGCTCCCTCTCCTTCACCAAATATTTACTTAATTCAAATACCTGATAAACAGTTTGGACGCAAGGTCTCTGTTAATGACTCAGTATACCTGTTCCTTCAATTAAAGATGGAATAAGCTGCTCCCATTCCACTTCTCTGGGTTCTCCAGGGAGACTACCAGCACAAACAGGAAAGGCAAAATTTTACATTTTGGATATTTCTAAAAGTATAACAACAAGCAAGCAGAGTGAAAATCTTACAGGACTTCTCTGTATATTGTAAAGATACAGAAAAGGATACACCACCTTTTTATTCCTCTGTAGGTCACCGTTAAGTGACCCCTCAAAGATGGCAAAATTGGCTGCTTAACAGAGGTTACTAAAGGTGGAGTGGAATTATGTGTTGGGATATTTGGATGGACTTTTAAGATTGAAGGTCTCTTGCTCAGATTTCACAGTATTCAGTACTCATATAAGTTAAAAACTAACAAAATTATTTTCTTGACAATTTGTTGAAAGACAAATAATTTTCTTAGAGACAAGATAGGTGAGGTGTAATATCTTTTATAGGACCAGCTTCTGTTGGTGGAACGGACAATCGTTCAAGCTTCACAGAGCTCTTTGTTTCTTAAAAGAAAAAAAGACTTAAATGTGAAATTAAGAATTTTTTCCTTGCCAAAACTTCAGGATAGGGCAAATATTTACCAGTTGGGTTTAAATGTTTCTTTAACAAGTTCATAATGGAAATTATGTTGATACCTGTTTTACCATACATGGGAGCATGACCCTGATATCGTAACAAATTCATATTGAATGTATGAGCATGTGTAACTTGAAGATTTCAAGGCTTCTTCCCCCACCCCAACCCCCCATTCAATATATGTAGGCCCTTTCTGGCACAACAAAACAGAGCGAGCTTTCTTTAGAGGTCGAGACAGCCGTGAAGAACGTCTCCAATTGGTGCAGCTATCTAAGGAGAATCCAGAGCTACTAGATGCTGGAATAACAGGATATTTCTTCTTCCGAGACAAGGAGAAAGAGCTGGGAAAGGCTCAGCTGATGGGATTCTTTGACTTCTTTAAGGTTTGCCACATTATACTGAAGACATGGGCTTACTTTGCAGTTAAATGGTTACTAAGTGAAGAGAGGCAGCTTTCCTTTTTAACTTTGCTGATTGCATTTCAGTGTTTGAAAAAGTTTTATGCTGCCCTGGGCACGTGTCCATACAAAATAGATATTTTACCCATAAATAAAAACAGTGTAAAACATCCTTTAAAAAAGCCATACTGTGCTATCCACTGTGGTCTCTTTGACCTTAGTGGGCTTTGGATCAGGTCCTGTATGCAGATTTCTGACCCACTGTAACTGTGTTTATTTCTTACTTAACATGCAAACAATAGGCATATTTTATATAGATGTAGGTGTACTGTGTGTTTCAAAAACAGTTCTTGTAGCAGTGTGTCAGAGAAGTATATTGAATGTTGCTGATTTATTTGATCCTGCAGCTCCTTCAATTGCCATGTCAGCAGCACCCAGATCTGAGCAGTGGCGAGGGGGAGGATGTGAAATGTCCTCTTTTACTTTGCTCATGTGCAGACATCTGCAGTCAGAGTTTCCTGGCAGCTGGATTTAGCCCTAATGTTATTTCTTCTTCATATTTACTATTAAATGTGATTCACAAAACAGGCAGGCATGGTTGGCATCAATGTTCTGTTTCTGTCCTCTTCGGTTATATTGTGCCATATTAAACTGCTTGGGTTATATTGTGCCATTCACTGGGGATGGTATGAAGTCACACCACCTCAAGGAGAAGGGTTGTGAGTGAGGAGATGGAGAGGAGAGCATTTGGGGACTGATTCAACTTAGAGTCTCTAATATATTAAAAACATTATCATTTGCAATTCTGTTAAACCTTATTTTTGCCTTACAAATTTTTAATTTTGATTTAGTGGCTTCAGTAGAACGTAATGAATCTGCTGATCCTTGAGGGAAAGTGAACAGCGATCCTGTAAACAAAGTTGCAGCAGAGTTATAAATCTCTGGAAGTAAAAGCGGCATAGCCTCAGCTGGTATAAATTGTCACAGCTGCATTGACTTCAGTAGCTATTATATTTTATGCCATCTGAGGTTCTGCCCCTTGGATTATATCAGAAATGCTAAAAACAGCCCTCTCCAAAGTGAACACCTTATATTACTTAGTGCAGTGTTTCCCAAACTTGGGACGCCACTTGTGCAGGGAAAGCCCCTGGCGGGCCGGGCCAGTTTGTTTACCTGCCACATCCACAGGTTTGGCCGATCGTGACTCCCACTGGCCGCAGTTTGCTGTTCCAGGCCAATGGGGGCTGCAGGAAGTGGCAACTGGTACGTCCCTCAGCCTGCGCTGCTTCCCGCAGCCCCCATTGGCCTGCAGCGGCAAACCAAACCAGCCCAGCCTACCACAGGCTTTCCCTGAACAAGCGGTGTCCCAAGTTTGGGAAACACTGACTTAGTGCAATTTGTACTATTGCTCTGTTTACTTTTAATTGAAATGAGAGATTTTCATGAGAAACATAGCGTAAAACTAGATGACAGCTTTCCTCACCCACAGCTCTGTCCTTGTCCCAGCCCGCTTCTTAACAGAATGCCCATTATGGTGTCCATGTGAATTGTGCTGTGGTTTTGTGATGTGAGCTGAGGACAACCAGGGGTGAGGTTCTTCATAAGAAACTGTATAATATTTGGAATTCATGCATATAAAACATGGAGCTGATATGGATGACCTGAAAAGCCTTGGTGGGCACCTAGATGAAAGCATTTGATTTTCTTACCCCTACTGTCAGTTGTTTGTTTTTTTTTGGGGGGGGGGGGTGGTTACTGGGTTTACACTTCACAAACATTGAGCCATATCCATCTTGCTTTATGTATTGACTTCTGTGGGACTATTAGGGTGAGCAGTATTTGGCATGTTTTTAATTGACCCTGAGGTTAGCCCTGTGGGGTAGGTAAGTGCGAACACTGAGGCATAGAGGCTAAATGATTTGCCCAAAATCTGTGTCAGATCCATGATTAGAATCCAAAGGTTCTTAATTACCAGTCTTGGGCCTAAACCACAAGATGGTGCTGTCAAGGTTCCTTCCCCACTCTGAACTCTAGGGTACAGATATGGGGACCTGCATGAAAGACCCCCAAGCTTATTCTTACCAGCTTAGGTTAAAAACTTCCTCAAGGTACAAACTTTGCCTTGTCCTTGAACCCTATGCTGCTACCAGGGTTAAACAAAGAACAGGGAAAAAGCTCACTTGGAGATGTCTTCCCCCCAAAATATCCCCCTAAGCCCTACACCCCCTTTCCTGGGGAAGACTTGATACAAATCCTCACCTGTGTACAGGTGAACACAGACCCAAACCCTTGGATCTTAAGGACAATGAAAAAACAATCAGGTTCTTAAAAGACAAATTTTAATTAAAGAAAAGGTAAAAGAATCACCTCTGTAAAATCAGGATGGTAAATTCCTTACAGGGTAATCAGATTCAAAACATAGAGAATCCCTTTAGGCAAAACCTTAAGTTACAAAAAGACACAAAAACAGGAATATACATTCCATTCAGCACAGTGTATTTTACCAGCCATTAAACAAAAGGAAATCTAATGCATTTCTAGCTAGATTACTTACTAACTTTTTACAGGAGTTCTGAGCTGCATTCCTGATCTGTTCCCGGCAAAAGCATCACACAGACAGACAGACCCTTTGTTCCCCACCCTCCAGCTTTGAAAGTATTTTGTCTCCTCATTGGTCATTTTGGTCAGGTGCCAGCGAGGTTACCTTAGCTTCTTAACCCTTTACAGGTGAAAGGGTTTTGCCTCAGGCCAGGAGGGATTTAAAGGTGGTTACCCTTCCCTTTATATTTATGACAGGTGCCTTTCTCTAGATACTTATTATTTCCAGGACGTTTTGAAACTGTGCATGTATATAACACTAAATAGGCTGAAAGATTAGATATTTTGATTCAAAATATTTTTTCTCCTTTTTTGCTTCTTTGTTTTCACTTTACAGTACAAATATCAAGTGAATGTAGATGGGACAGTAGCAGCGTACAGATTCCCATACCTCATGTTGGGTGACAGTCTAGTACTGAAACAAACTTCTCAATACTATGAGCACTTCTACAGTGAATTAAAGCCATGGAAGCATTATGTTCCAATTAAAAGAAGCCTTGATGACTTGCTAGAAAAAATAAAATGGGCTAAGGTAAGTGTTGTTACCAACAAAGTTAAAAGGGGTAAATTGACACAAACACACATTCCTAGTGGTCCTCTTCCTTTTGTATTGCTAAATCCGTGTTCTGCATCAACTATGCACTGAGATAAAAGGTGCATATATTGCTATTACTTTCATTTAGTTAAATAAATAATAAGGCCCCAATTCAAGTAAACATCCCCATTCAGGAAAGCACTTAAGCACAGGCTTAACTTTAGGCATGTGCTTAAATGTTTTGCTGTAGAACAACTTTAAACAGATTTTCAGATCTTTAAAGATTGCTTTCAAACCTTGGATTAATTTTTTTTTCAAATGCTGTGATCACAGAGTACAAATTATTAATACAGATATCCTGATCAGATGCACCAAAATAATACCTTCCTGTAACATAGAATGAGAGAGAAAGGATATTTATAAATATGCCAAACATTATTGTGGTGAAGTAGAATAGAGCTTAGGCTTCAAAACTGAAACTAGCAGTGTGAGAAACACAAGCAATGTTTCAGTTCTGAGTACTGTAGTTGTTCAAAAAGGACCAGATGAAGGACACTACAAGCTTTGAAATGGAAGCTCTAAAACTCTTGAATACAAGTGTTTAGTACACTACCCACATCACCAAAACACATTCCACGTGTGTTACCAAGGATGGTTCAGTTGAAAAGCTTCACAAAGAACAAAGCTGGAAACAAAAACACTTAATTACACGCAGTAGGAAAAGACAACAACTACAGCTCTGTATTCTGTGTAATCAAATCTGTGTGAGAGACATCAAACCTGCTTATGAACTGGGCTGTGACTTGAACAATATAGTAGAGCGGTAACTGACTGATTTCTCGAAATATATACAATTGGCCACCAATACTCTTAACAGCAACCCTAAAGATATCAATGTCTTTGTGACCATGCAAGCATATTGATAAATTCTAAAAACCTGGAACTAAATAATGTGTTCTTGCACTGTATCGGTAATTGTACATGGATAGCATTCCAGCTATTACTGCAGATCTGAACAGCCCTCTTAATGAGAGTTATCATGCTAGAAGGAAATTGAGTGATTCACTGATTGCTCTTTTATTCCCCGCTGTTTCTTTCCAATTTCTCAGGTAAATGATGAAGAAGCTAGAAAGATTGCTAAAGAAGGTCAGTTAGTTGCAAGAGAATTACTGCAGCCTCACAGGCTTTACTGCTATTATTACAAAGTGTTCCAGGTAAGTACAGTGTGTCATTTGGTTACATTTTTGCCTAGCTGCTACTAGTTCTAGCCCTACAGTTTTCTATTCAGTCCACATATCTTGAGACATTGTTCATGGTAGGTTGTAAGGGATCATTCAAGAACTCTGATAGAACGTATCTCATTATTATTGGGATGCAATCTGAGCTACCAGCAGTCCTACTGTGAAAGGGGTCTCATGACTTTCCGCCCTCACCCCATCTGATTTGTATTTAGTGTTTTGTAATGCTTTATTTCTGATTAAGACAGGTGATCTTCCATTGGCCTTTGACCCTTTGGCTAGTGTTCCTCCTTTTGCTCCAACTTCATCCTCCTGAACTAATGTCCCAGCATGGCATTGGTTCTTTGGGTGGCCCTGGTTCTGGTTACTGGGAAAGGAAGCCCTGGCAATATGGCAGCTGTGCTGCCAGGTAGCAGGGCAGACCAAAGACCCAAGTGTGTTGCAGATGGCACTAGTCTCCCACTGATTCTGGGGGATCCATGGAATTTGTGGGCTGTCCCAGGGCCTGTTTCTTGAGCAATTCATACTCAGCAATGTAACAATTGCGGAGAAAACTGAGAACCCCACAGAGATCCTACCTTTTAGCTTCCTTCTATGGATTGCTCATGGCAATGGAAGGTTGGGCCCATTATTAATTGAATTACAGAGATATTGTGAAAGAAGGAGTAACAGGAGTTGGTCACAGCCTGTGGACGGGGGGGAGCAGAAGAAGGAATGTTGTCCACAGTGGGGACTTGGGAAGCATCTAAGATGATAACTGGCCATCCAAGAGGGTATGTGAAAGAGATGCAGGATTGAATAAAAGGGTATAGATCCAACCAGTTTGTGCATGGCACAACTGACATTACTTTCACTTCAAGAAGCAGAATTCTAATGTGACTCAGAAACCCTTTATGGGTATTGAATTGCTTTGCTGTTCTGCTATACAGAATCAGATCTCATATGCATGCACAGGTTAATGACATCACTTTTTGGACTGTTTAGTGTGCCAAAATATGACCGATCATTTGCATGTGTTTATATTAAGCAGTTTCATACTGTTGATGACAGTATTAAAGCTGACATTTAATAGGACATAAGACAAAACATTAAAGGAAGTTCCAGAGGCAATTGAGTTTATTAGTAGGTATTTCAGTGAAAACCTAGTAAACAGATGGTAAATGATGTAGGAAGCAGTGTTTAAAGCAAGGTTTAAGAATGGAAGGGAGAGGTCTGTTACATGAATTACATGCTAGTGTGTCAGCTCTCTTAAATGTCACTTACATATTTCAGAAATATGCCAAGCACCAAGCCAGCAAACCTGAAATAAGAGATGGAATGGAACTTGTACCTCAACCTGATGACAGCATTTCCGTCTGCAATTGCCATAGGAAAAAGCCTTTAAGGGAAGATCTATAACTGTACCAAATGAAGAAAACCACTCCTGTTTCACTAATGATGCAAAACTATACATGGGATTTAAGCTGTGAAAACTAGGACATTCTTGTGCACTGGGGAACATTCTTGGTTAAGTACTCCTATTGTATTTGCACACATTTATTCACTCTACCTATGATATACAATTTAGTGCAAGTTCTTCTATAAACGGTATTAGATTTCTCCATTAAGTCATCTGCTGATTTCTGTTTTCTACTGAAAATAACTTTTTAAAAGCAGAAATTATTCTACCACAGTATTAAGATGAATACGATATATACAGCAGATTTGTAATTGTAGACACAAAGTGGATCATTTTAGCTTTGCAAGTTCCAAATCTAGTATTACCATCTGATGTTTACTTGATGGTCGATGTCAGATAAATCTTGTGATCTCCATTCAGTTCCTATTGAAAAAGTTGTCCAAATCAAGAGTCAGAGAGGTAAAAAATGGTGGTGGTATTCTTTCACGCTCCACATGTGACCAAAATGAGATACCTTCACCCCTACTGTAGATTGTGTAGATATTCAAAAATATATGATCCTAATATGGTCAGAGCTCTAGCCTGAAACTCAAGAGACCTGGGTTCAATTCCCTGCTCTGCTAGAGAGCCTATGCCGGTATAGCTACTTAGTGTAGACACACACAGTGTACGCCAACAAGAGGAGTTCTGCCAGCATAGTAATACCTCCTCTCCAAACGTTATCAGCTATGCTGCCAGCAGCAGCAGCATGCTTTTGTCAGCATAGCTGTGACAACACGGGGCTTTGCCAGCATCGCCATGTCATTTGTGGGAGTGATATTTTTTCAGCATAATTTTGTAATATAGACCATGAGTTAGCCCTGGCCTATACTTAACATTTAGATTGCCCTAGCTAGGTCACTTGGGTGTAAAAAATTTACACCCGAGTAGCATAGTTAAACTGACCCGACCCCCTGTGTAGATGTGGTTCCTAGTTACTGCCGCTAGGAGGTGGATACCTACATAGACAGAAAAAAACCCTTTCATCAATGTAGGAAGTCTAGGCAAGTAGGCTCTATCTAAACTTCAATAATTACCATGTTTAAACATACTAGTAGCCAAAATATATTTTTGTATGTTTTTTCTTGTCTATTTGGACAGAAAATAATGCTCTAACCATGTTAGAGAACCACATTGTAGCCTAGTGATATATACAAACATGGTTACAAATAATTTCTTCCTGTCCACACAGGCAAAAATAGCCACATTTTAAAACATGGTTTGGACACTCATGTATCACTACTATAATTAATCATGGCTATTTTTGGAACGCACACAGGGTCCTAGAAGAGAAAAATAGAAAGTTGCCATTTCCAATCACACTACCAATGGAAAGACAAATGTCTTTTGTTCCATGTCCCCCTTCTCCCTCCACTCCGATACTGGCCTCCCCACCCACACCACACAGTTATCAATGCTAGATTTGAACAGAAAAAATATTTCTATGCTGTCTTCTAGATCAACAGAATGCCATCTCCACTCTTTAAAGACACTAAAGTATTTGGGTTTTGTATAATGTCTGGGTTTTTTAGAGCTCTTTTTAGTTATACAGTATTTTAAAAATTGACGCATCTCAAGTGCCTTTTGAGGGAAGTACATTGTAAATATTTTTAGAACCACTGATAGGGTGAAAAAGCAAGGAAAGGGTTAAGGGCTACTTGTCTGTCACATGACTCACCAGGGGATTTAAGGAAGGGGTGTGTCTTCTTTCAGAAAGGCAGGGGGGAAAGCCTCCTCCTGGTGTTCAGGGGAATCACATTGTTTTTATGTAACTCGTGACTTTCTGTGTTTGAACAGTAAATTGGGTCCTGAGGTCTACCATGTATTAGAGGTGAACCCTTTCCCACAAAACAACCTGCCCCTGCTGGCAGGGGTGAGTCAAGCTCCTAAAATGCTAAAGGAATGCTTAGTACAATCCCCATTTAGTCAAAGTATTTGTGGAAGGTGTCCAAACAACTGGGTAATTGGTGTGTGACTGGGAAAATGACTCATGAGCAATGTGGTGTATTACCATAATTTAGATATGAGGGGTTTTTAGCTGTTGAGGGAGGGGACAGGAGCTCAGATAAATGTAGCTATTCTGAATGTGTGAAAAGGTATTTTTAGGGTGGCTCTCGTTTGACTGTAAAAATTTTTTTTTTTTCATTTTTCTGATATAGGCACATGGAAATAGGATGGCATGGTATGGTATTGCCACCCTTTCTTCTGCACTGCTGCCTGCAGAGCTTGGCCCTCAGTCAGCAGCCACCACTCTCTAGCCACCCAGCAACCAAGGCAGCAGCACAAAATTAGGGTGGCATGGTATGGTATTGCCACCCTTTGTTCTGCACTGCTGCTGGTGGGGTGCTACCTTCAAAGCTGGGTGCCCGGCCAACACCTGTCACTCTCTGGCTGTCCAGCTCTGAAGGCAGAGCAGAAGTAAGGGTAGCAATACTGCAACCCACCTAAAATAACCTTGCAACCACCCTGCAACTTCCTTTTGGGTCAGGACCCCCAATTTGAGAAATGCTGGTCTCCCCCAGGAAACCTGTATAGAATAGGGTAAAAGCACACAAAAGACCAGATTTCACAGGAGGAGACCAGATTTCACGGTCCGTGACACATTTTTCATGGCCGTGAATTTGGTGTAGGGCCCTAAGTATCTGGTTTCACCCACATAGTTATTATTGAGGCATTTAGTGCACTGGATGAAATATACCACATATTTTGATAAGCATGTGTGGGACCCATGGATCAAGAAAGCTGTGTTGGGGGAGGAGGGCGTTGATCATTGTAGCAGTGAAGATGTGTCTGCAGGTTTTACATCTGTTGTTCTGTAGGGTCTGGTGCTGCTTTGAGTTGATATGTTCTGGTCTGTGGGGAGCTTGCTTCTGATGATGAGCTTGGGGAGTTGGTTGAAGGCCAGAAGAGGGGGTCAGGCAAGATTTCTTTAATGATTGGGACCCCACAGAGTATGGGTCATAATTGTTGGATGATACCCCATATGGGTTCCAGTGTGGGGCAGTATAGGTAACAAGTCAGGTTCTAATGTCGGAGGGGGTTTTATTTTGGTATTGAAGCAGGTTCTCACAGGATATTTGGGTGGCCCGTTCCAGTTATACTTAGCAAATGAAAAAATAATAATAATCAAAGGCGGTCTGATGAAATGGTAATATCAAGCATTCATCCTTTCAAGCATATGCTCCTCAAACGGATATCAGAGACAAGAGATACCATTGAGACTATATATCATCTGTTCAAGCATTTATCAGAACATACAAAGAAATGATAAAGAAAAGGATCATTACATAAATAACTAAGGGCTTGTCTACACTTAAAATGCTACAGTGGCACAGCTGTGCCATTATAGTACTTCAGTGACACTATCTAAGCTGATGGGAGGCGTTCTCCCATCAGTGTAGGTAATCCACCTCCCCGAGAGGCAGTAACTAGGCTGATGGAAGAATTTAGTTTGTTGGCCTTGAGCTGTCTACACAGAGACCTAGGTTGGTTTAATTATGCTGCTCAGGCTTTTTCATATCCTTGATCAATGTAGTGAAACCAACCAAATTTTCTTGTATAGACCAGGCCTTAGGTCAGGGGTGGCCAACCTGAGCCTGAGAAGGAGCTAGAATTTACCAATGTACATTGCCAAAGAGCCACAGCAATACGTCAGCAGCCCCCCATCAGCTCCTGTCCTCCAGCCTCTAGTGCCTCCTGCGCACCGGCAGCCCCACCAGTCAGCGCCTCCTGCCTGCCTCAATCAGCTATTTCGCATGCACAGGAGGCTCTGTGGGAGAGGAGGGAGGAGTGAGGGCAAGGCAGGCTCGGGGGAAGGGGCAGGGGCCTTGGGGGAAGGGACGGAGTGGGGGCAGACCTGGGGCAGAGCAGTGGGTTGAGCAGTGAGCACCACCCAGCTCATTGGAAAGTTAGTATCTATAGCTCCAGCCCTGGAGTCAGCACCTATGCAAGGAGCCACATATTAACCTCTGAAGAGCCGCATGTGGCTCCAGAGCAGAGGTTGGCTACCCCTGCCTTAGGTTATCATCAGCTCACTTACGTAGGCAGCATGTACAAAGGTGTTCTGTGTTGAAGTGAAAGGTTTTATTTAGCTGAATGTTTTCTTTAAAAGTCATGAACAAGAAAGAATCTTTTGTCTGTGATTATATCAAATACTGTTGAATGTGTGTGATTTTTAAGACCTGGGCCCTTATTCAAATAATAATTGGATATGAATGTTTAGCTGTTGATTACTGCACAAGGAAAGAAAGTATTATATGTATAGTAATACTTTAAAGAGAAAAGGCACTAATTGTATGCACTGCTTAAAAAAAAATAGGGAAAAAGTGGTTCTTTGTATGTAAGATGTCATTTACTATTGCAAGAAGAACCAACATCTGTAACAGAACACACAGTCATAGTTAAAATAATCCGTGTGCAGAAAAGTTGCAGATGGAGCTTCAAAAGTGAAGAGGTAATCTTTGTCTCACCTTTATGGGCCTGATTCTCTTTTCACTTACACTAGTTATCTCCCAGTGCCTTTGATAAAGTTACCCCTGATTAAAGATATGGGAAAGGAAATTCAAGTCCTGTATGCTTAAAAGTAAAGAGTTCCCCATTTTTTGGTTTAGATTCTGCCTTCAGTTACACTGATTGTACATTGCACTGCCATCACTGGAGTTGCTCAAGAGTAATTCAAGCTAAAATGTCTCTTAGGGCCTGATTTTCAGTGAAAGATCATTGACTTCAATGAGTTACTCCTGATTTACATCAATGGAGAGAAGAATTAGCCCTTTTGTCCTTGTTGCTTTCCTGCTAACCCAGTCCTCACTTTTCTAAGTGCAGTGGAACCAACAATGAACACCTTCCTTTAAAGTGTATTGGTTCTGTGGGTATCCATTCATTTTGAGTTTATATGAAAGTTTCCTGGTCAGTCTCAATGATGATTCTAACACCTATTTTTCCTTGGCTGGAAAAATGTAGTAGGTCAGATTTTGCATTGACCTGCACCCCATGCAACTCCACTGATCGCTCTTCATACATAGACTCCTTCCCTTTGTGGGTATCAGATCTTGGGACATCCACAAGGTTAAGGAGATTATTAGTATTCATTTGTATTATAGTAGTGTCTAGAAACCCCAAATGAGATTTGGGGCCCTATATGCTAGGTGCTGCATAAGCACAGTGTTTGTGTTGTGTAAACCTGAAGGGTTTGCAATCTAAATAGATGACAGACTACGGTTGGGAAGGGAAATGGGCATAGAGAAGTAAAGTAACTTGGCCAAAGTCACACATCAAGTCACTAGCAGAGTCAGAAATAGAACACAGATCTCCTGACAGTCAGTTTCCACCCTATCCGGTGGCCCACACTGTCTATTCTGCAGGAGGTGACCTGGGGGCAACTCTGTTCCCCAAAAAAGACTAGAAGGAATCCCACCAGTTGAAACTTGTTTCTTGGCTGCTATATTGGTTTCTCCAAATATGGGTGCGTTTCACTCGTGTCAAAAGGTTGCATACACTTTTGTCTGCTTAAATATCCTGAGTATTTAGCATAAAAATAATTTTAGACATTCAGATTGACTTGCTAGTGCATAGTCCAATTTTCAGCACTCCCATCAATTTCTTATGAAGTGAACTCTTGAAAAGGTAATGTTGCTGACTAGGGGAATTGAGAAACTTTTTATGCACAATACCTCAAATTTCTAGAATTTCAAATATAATTTGTCACCAGTTCTAGATACTTTTTTACCCAAGCTCAGAACCACAGCACACTTTAATTCAATTAAAAAAAATCTGCTGGCAGTGAAGTATCTCACCTCTTAGTATTTTTTGTAAAAGCTTTTGATACAGTTCAAATGTCAAAGTGTGAAATTGCAAAGTAGCAATATAGTGTAATATAGTAAGTTAAAACTTATCACAAACTTTGTTATATGGTAAAAATTAGCAAAAAGTGGAACTGCTGCCAGCTCCTGTTCAAATAAATAAAGGAGAAGGTGGAATAATTCACTTGGATAGGTGGGATCACTGTAACAAACAAATAAACAAATGTAGAAGATCATTAAGTTTGGAACATAAACAGGCAAAAGAAAAATTATTATATATGTAGTATTGGTGACATTCACTCACTGAGTTGTGAGGATATTTTAATGTAGGCTTTTAAAAGATTGCAAAAACTGGGAGCAGTGTACTCTGTTTGTGCAATGCACAGAGAGCATAAATAGAAATCAGATAAAACCCATGCTGAGCTATTTTTGACTAACTGGAGTAAAACTGGAGTGGAAGTTGGCAGTCTTCATGTAGCCCACTTTATTAAGTGAGAATTCATGACGAATGCCATCAACTTGGTGACCAAACATCTCTCAGCGATTTCCCAGTCATCAGAGCAGCAACTCAACAAATCCTAAAGTTCCTGCTCTACACCAGCAATACGAAAGAAGAAGAGTTAAACTGAATTTACACAAACAGGCTCTGATCCCACAAGTGCTTAAGCACATGCTTAGCTTTATTTACATGTGAAAATCCTATAGGACTTAATCTAGTAAAGTGCTGAGAATGCTTATTGTGATCCAGCAAAAGCAAGCAAGCATGTGCTTAATTTTAAGTAGGCATTGGGACTACTCGTGTACTTCAAATTTAAGAATGTGCTTAACTTGTAGAGCAGGGATAGAGCGCTCAGTGTAACCCACTGGTCAGTGTGCATGATGTATCCCTCTTAACATATGTGTGATCCACTGAAAATATGTCAGGTACAGCCCCCAGCTAAAACACCTACCTCTGTGACTCAAGTTGTGGAGTCTTGTATTTTTAGCTCCAGAGGTGCTAGATTCAATCCCCAGTGGCAGCCACAATGGCTACTATCAAATCAGCATCTTGGAGGATCAAGACCATAGTTCCTCTGAATGGAAATCAAAGCTGCTATTGTTCTTATGAAAAGAAAGTCAAATATTGTTGCTTTGAGTGAGGTTTGATCTATACTTAAAAGATTGCCATCATAGGTATGTTGGTTAGGAATATATTAAAAAAAAATCACACTCCTAACTAACATTTATATTCCAGCAAAAGCTCTAGTGCAGATACAGTTATACTGGCAAAAAAGTCCTTTTGCTGGTATAGCTTATTTTGTTTGGGGTATAAACCAACATACCCTTTTTACTGTAGACAAGGCATGAGATATGCTTCACCAGCATGGCAAAATTACATCAATATCCCCATTCTATTTTACACTAAAAAGCAACTGCTACACACTGCTCACTACTAGTGATCTGCTACATAAGGCCATTTCACATATGTGAAGCTTAAGTGATCAATTCCAACACTTATTTACATGCATCAACTACTTTAATTCTTATTTCCTTCTACAAACTTTTCCTCTTTGTTCAGTCAAGCCTCCCCTGAGTCTTTGACGCACAACAGGAGGAGTCCAATCTCACCACCCAGGGGCTGCCTGAAAGTAGGTGAAACTCCAAGATACCTGGCACATATGTAATGGGTAATTATTTTTTGGTTCTGTATAAAAACAGATACTTAATTCAGATAAAGATCAGGTAGATATGACTTCACTGTGCTTTATAAATATTGTGGAATGCTCAAATACAGATAACAGAGACTGAAGATGTAGACTAATCCTGAGCATTTATCTTGGAATGATGTCCAAATTACCTCAGATTGTTTGCAAGAACAGAAGTGCCTTTGTGGCAAAATGCTATTTCAGAGTATGAAAATCCTCCCAGGGATCAAGAAGAGCATATTTATGCTAACAGACATACTATTACTAACACTGTACATGATACTGAAGAGCTCACTAGAATTCATTGAGACTGTAGCAACTACTACTGCTTAAATGCTCTTTTGCAAGGCAATTCATTTCAGTAGTCATATTTTCATTCCAGTCATAGAAACAGTTACTGGCAAAATGAACACCTATCAAGGTCAGCTGTATAGCCCAGTGGATCTGTAATGGGGCAGGTACCTTTCAACTATAGGTTGCCAGTTTGAATTGAGTCCAAGTCTGTAGGGACTGGAAGTTCTTACTACAGAATGACAGTTCATTGACCTAAGAGAAATGAGTTGGTGGAAAGCAGCTGATTACCATAGGCAACATCACCAAAGAGGTAGAAGGAGCAATTGAGCACGGTGACTGAACTACATTATCCCTGCGGAGTCAATCTCTTCATTTCAGGATTGTGAGATTTTATGGGGTAGTTAGCTTTGCTGCTGCCCCTACTATATGCACAATACATACCTATGGAAAATTTTAGTCACCACAATAATCACATTAACAAAATTTTAAAAAATATATATGTTCATGCATTTGATACTGTTCTGGATAAGTGAGATCCCTCCATTTTCAAGTGACTTTCTATTGATACTCTACTGTACCTGTTCTAACTTCTTTGTATTCTGTTTTGTTGAAATACTTATTTTTTTAAATATAATTTAATTTTTAAGTCTGGTTTATGTTACATGATAGATATGTACATTATATATGCAACATGGACAACACTTCTGTAGTTCATAATCCATAGCAGAGTAGGAGACAAGGTATTAAACATGTATTGTCAAAGTAATACAAAAGGGCATCTCACTGGGGTAGGTTTTATTTTACATTATAGTTCAGTTTATAATTACTTACAGTGTCTCTGGTCTCAGTTTAGCAAGGAATTTAAACACATGCTTAATTCAGGCATTTAAGTAATCCCAGTGAAGTCAATGGAACTGGGCACATGCTTAAAGTTAGATATGTGCTTAAGCTCCTTGCTGAATTAGCATCCAAAGCAGAAAAGAGTTTTCCTGCTACATTTGTTTTGAGATACAATTGGTAAAATTTATGGGGTTGTTGCTATATTTTGTAGCTCATGAAACATATCAGACATTTGTTAAATATCTGAGGAAAAATAAGACTTCATATAATACTGTAACAAAAACAAATAGAAAAATAATGTCTGACGTTATAACAGGCCACTACATATTTCTAGATATTACTCAGAAAATACATTAGACTTTTGGAATGACTTCTTTAGTCTTTTTATAATCACATAGTGAAGAGCCCAAGGACTGAGCACTCACATATCCCATTTACTCCAATGGGAGTTGTGGTTGCTCAGCACCTCTAGGACCAGGCCCTTTGTATGTGCAAATCTATGCCCAGTGAACAGATCTGACTCTCTATATCAAAAATTTTCTTCTGATAGGTACAGAAGATCATTCCCAAACCTCTCAAGCAGGTCAGATACATTACTAAATGTGTTTGCTGTATTTTTCATTAATGTAAGTTACACCCTGCTTTGATGACATGTTCCAATGTGTAATAGTTGTCAAACTGGTTCTGTAAAGTAGGTCACCATGTATAGTTGTCCTAAGTGTCTGATGGAATATCTGTTAAAGGAAGCTTACAAGAAGTAGAAATTTGGACAGATGACTAGGGAGGAGTATAAAGATATTGCTAGAGCATGTAGGGGTGTAATCAGGAAGGCCAAGGCACAATTGGAGTTGCAGTTAGCAAGGGACGTGAAGGGTAACAAGAAGGGTTTCTACAGGTATGTTAGCAACAAGAAGAAGGTCACGGAAAGTGTGGGACCCTTACTGAATGGGGGAGGCAACATTGTGACAGATGATGTGGAAAAAGCTGATGTACTCAATGCTTTTTTTTGCCTTAGTCTTCACAGACAAGGTCAGCTCCCAGATGCTGCACTGGGCAACACAGTAGGGGGAGGAGGTGAGCAGCCCTCAGTGGTGAAAGAACAGGTTAGGGACTATTTAGAAAAGCTGGGCATGCACAAGTCCATGGGTCCAGATCTAATGCATCCAAGGATGCTGACGGAGTTGGCTGATGTGATTGCAGCGCCATTATTAAACATTATCTTTGAAAACTTGTGGCAACCAGGGGAGGTCCCAGATGATTGGAAAAAGGCAAATATAATGCCCATATTTAAAAAGGGGAAGAAAGAGAACCCGGGGAACTAAAGACCAGTCAGCCTCACTTCAGTCCCTGGCAAAATCATGGAGCAGGTCCTCAAGGAATCCATTTTGAAGCACTCGGAGGAGAGGAAGGTGATCAGGAACAGTCAGCATGGATTCACCAAGGGCAAGATATGCCTGACCAACCTGATTGCCTTCTATGATGAGATAACTGGCTCTGTGAATATGGGGAAAGCGGTGGATGTGATATATCTTGACTTTAGCAAAGCTTTTGATATGGTCTCCCACAGTATTCTTGCCAGCAAGTTAAAGAAGTATGGATTGGATGAATGGACTATAAGGTGTATAGAAAGCTGGCTAGATTGTCGGGCTCAACGGATAGTGATCAACGGCTCGATGTCTAGTTGGCAGCCAGTATCAAGCGGAGTGCCCCAGGCATCGGTCCTGGGGCCGGTTTTGTTCAACATCTTTATTAATGATCTGGATGATGGGATGAATTGCACCCTCAGCAAGTTCATAGATGACACTATGATGGGAGGAGAGGTAGATATGCTGGAGGGTAGGGATAGGATCCAGAGTGACCTAGACAAATTGGAGGATCGGGCCAAAAGAAATCTGATGAGGTTCAACAAGGACAAATGCAGAGTCCTGCACTTAGGAAGGAAGAATCCCATGTACCTCTACAGGCTGGGAACCGACTGGCTAAGCAGCAGTTCTGCAGAAAAGGACCTGGGGATTACAGTGTACGAGAAGCTGGATTTGAGTCAACAGTGTGCCCTTGTTGCCCAGAAGGCTAACGACATATTGGGCTGTATTACCAGGAGCATTGCCAGCAGATCGAGAGAAGTGATTATTCCCCTCTATTTGGCGCTGGTGAGGCCACATCTGGAGTACTGTGTCCAGTTTTGGGCCCCCCGCTACAGAAAGGATGTGGACAAATTGGAAAGAGTCCAATGGAGGGCAATGAAAATGATTAGGGGGCTGGGGCACATGACTTACGAGGAGAGGCTGAGGGAACTGGTCTTATTTAGTCTGCAGAAGAGAAGAGTGAGGGGGGATTTGATAGCAGCCTTCAGCTACCTGAAGGGGGTTCCAAAGAGGATGGAGTTAGGCTGTTCTTAGTGGTGGCAAATGACAGAACAAGAAGCAATGGTCTCAAGTTGCAGTGCGCGAGGTCTAGGTTGGATATTAGGAAACACTATTTCACTAGGAGGGTGATGAAGCACTGGAATGGGTTACCTAGGGAGGTGGTGGAATCTTCATCCTTAGAGGTTTCCATGGCCCGGCTTGATAAAGCCCTGGCTGGGATGATTTAGTTGGTGTTGGTTCTGCTTTGAGCAGGGGATTGGACTAGATGTCCTCCTGAGGTCTCTTCCAACCCTAATATTCTATGATTACATGCCCTGTAACTGGAATCAATTTTGACACAAACCCACAGGATACCTGGTCCTACTAGAGTCAGTGGCAAAACTCCCTTTGACTTCTATGGGAGCAGGATTTGAACCAATGTGTTCATGTTTGAGATAAAACAAAAAACAGCTCCAGAAGGGCTAGGTGGTCTAATGAATGAGTTCAGCTGGTGAAAAACTAAGTTCAAATACAACCATTGGTTAATGACAAGTGAAAAGTCAGTTTGAAGGCTCTTACTGGGCCAGAACCTAATAAGTACTGAGCATCTCCTGGTGCACTAAGCAACCTCAACACCCACTGGCTTTACGAGAGCTGAAGCTGCACAGCATTTTGCAAGATTATTTCTCTAATTCCCCACTCTATTACCTGTCATGAGAGGCCCAGGATCAGAATGGCAAAGATGTTACACAAAAGCAGCAATATGCAAAATTGGCATAGCTGTATGGAGACACTTGAATTGCTCCTGTCAGTTGTTAGCCCCTTACATTCACAAAATTAATTCATAAATACTTTTAAATGATATATGCCTAATAATAAACCTGCTGAGCCAAATTAACTTGGCCAGTCTAGGTTCTGATTTTCAGAGATGCTGAGCAACACCAGCTTCCAGTGAAGTGAATGAAAGCTTCGGGTGCTCTGCACCATTGAAAAACTGTCAGTGCAGATTTAAGCTGTCAGTCTAAAAAGTGCAAGGAAATCTGCTTTTCAAAGAATTCCCAACTCTATAGATGAAGAGAAAAGATAATTAAACCAGTTAAATATGTACACAAAACTTGAGAAATAATTAGACAAAATCAGATATCATTTTAATATATTTTTAAAGCCTATAATTTTTCTACTTTAGGACTTCATGACAAAGTGCATTGTGCTACTTGGTCCCCAGTAAGAAAAGGATAACTTGACCTCTCCCCCTTCCTCTTCCCATACACAAATGCATGCTATTAGTAATAAATGTATTCTGATAGTGTCCAAAGGCCTCAGAGTGGCTGCTTGACAGAGGAGGCTTATGGAGGAAAATTGATTTAAGAAAGGTGGTCTTAGATTTGGACTGAACCACAGGCCAGAGAGATTTAGTTTCCTTTCTCCAGTAACCACTAACACTGGAACAGTCCTTACTGACTGGCTGGCCAGATTTTCAGTTGGGACAAAGAGCCAAGTTACCAACCAGATTCTGGCCATAAGTGGTCAGTAGGGCATTCCCCTGGCATAAGGCAACCCACTGCTGGTATTAAGATAGTGGAGCTGGCCTCAGCACCAGCAGTCTGAGGATCAGAAAGCCAAAACCAGCTCCCTCACTTCACTTCAGTCAACAGAGCTCAGACACAAGAGAGAATCTATAGCTTCAATGGAGATAATCATTTGTTCACTGGGGGACTAGGTAGCACTTTGCACCAAAGCATGTACTTATATTATCTTTATATCTATATATTTGTATAATAAGTTACATGTTTTTGTATTATCTTTACATTTCAACTGAATATAAAATTGACCAAAACCTATTTCCTCTAATAAGTGTTACTTTGGCACAGATGGAGATGAGGGCTCATTTCAGAAAGCTGTTTTTACTTGGGAGTTCGTGTACTTTGGCCTGCAATCAAACAGAATTCTTGGCATTGATACTTTACATTCTTAACATATTACTTGCATTCAGCTCTTTGATCATTGTTTCAAAGTTCTTTGGTCTTTCAAACCAAACAGTAGTGTCATCCCAAAATATTGAGTACTTTTAGTTTTTTGTACTTTTGTGCCCTCTTTTTCTTATTCAAAGATTTTGAATGTCTTTCTGACAAGATTCAGTGAGACAGTATCTCTTTGCCTAACCTCCCCACTTATAGAGTCATAGATACTAAGGTCAGAAGGGACCATTCTGATCATCTAGTCTGACCTCCTGCACAACGCAGGCCACAGAATTTCACCCACCCACTCCTGCGAAAAACCTCTCACCTATGTCTGAGCTATTAAAGTCCTCAAATCATGGTTTAAAGACTTCAAGGAGCAGAGAATCCTCCAGCAAGTGACCCGTGCCCCATGCTACAGAGGAAGGCAAAAAACCTCCAGGGCCTCTTCCAATCTGCCCTGGAGGAAAATTCCAAATATGGCGATCAGCTAAACCCTGAGCATATGGGCAAGATTCACCAGCCAGATACTGCAGAAAATTCTTTCCTGGGTAACTCAGATCCCACCCCATCTAATATCCCATCACAGGCCATTGTTCATTTCCCTCTCATTAGCGTATTGTCACTATATTATATGCTTCAGGATTTCTTTTTAAAGTGTTTTATTTGTTTGGATCTTCTTAACAAACAAACCATTCAGGATGATACATGGCATGATATGAGGAAAGATTAATGTTGCTAATATTCTGCAGAAAAGGACGCGAGGATTACAGTGGACAAGAAGCTGGATATGAGTCAACAGTGTGCCCTTGTTGCCCAGAAGGCTAATGGCATATTGGGCTGAATTAGAAGGAACATTGCCAGCAGATCAAGAGAAGTGATTATTCCCCTCTATTCGGCACTGGTGAGACCACATCTGGAGTACTGTGTCCAGTTTTGGGCCCCCCACTACAGAAAGGATGTGGACACATTGGAGAGAGTCCAGCGGAGGGCAATGAAAATGATTAGGGGGCTAGGGCACATGACTTATGAGGAGAGGCTGAGGGAACTGGGCTTATTTAGTCTTCAGAAGAGAAGAGTGGGGGGGATTTGATAGCAGCCTTCAACTACCTGAAGGGGGGTTCCAAAGAAGATGGAGTTAGGCTGTTTTCAGTGGTGGCAGATGACAGAACAAGAAGCAATGGTCTCAAGTGGGGGAGGTCTAGGTTGGCTATTAGGAAAAACAATTTCACTAGGAGGTTGGTGAAGCACTGGAATGGGTTACCTAGGGAGGTGGTGGAATCTCCATCCTTAGAGGTTTTTAAGGCCCAGCTTGACAAAGCCCTGACTGGGATAATTTACCTTGGGTTGGTCCTGCTTTGAGCAGGGGGTTGGACTAGATGACCTCCTGAGGTCTCCCAACCCTAATCTTCTATGATTCTATAAACAATAAATAAAGTCTCTTCATCCTGCTCCCATTAAAGTCCGCATTTAACCTTCATTGACTTCAATGGGAGCAGGACTGGAACTTAAGTGGGTATAGAATGATCATCTACCAGAATTTTAAGGTATCACCAACAAAAGGAAAAGAATTGTTGAGGGTGACCATATAGAGTAAAACAAAGAGTTACAATAATGATGAAACAGCATAGGAAAAATTAAGATGAGTGTTTAGAAAAAATGTCCTAAGAGGGAGATTTACTTGCAAAATAGTCTCTTTAAGCAAGCAGTTTAAGAAATTAAGACCTCACTTGCCCATCACTATAATATGTATTATATGAAAAACATAGATACATATATATTTCAAGACAGATTGGACAAAAGATTCGAGGTGTAACCCTGGCCCCACTGAAGTCAATGACTATGACAAAACTCACATTGATTTCAGTGAGGCCAGGATTTTCCCTTAGAGCTATACTGGAGGGGATGAGAGGGTGCCATCCTTTCTGGCAGCAAGGAAAGGACAAGCTGACCCAATAATTTTTCCCATCTTTAGTTTCTATGATTCAGTCATAATTAACACCCAATAGCACCTCCACAAGTAAAACCAGGTTATACAATAATACAGTAAAGGAAGATATACACTAAGCTGACATTAACATAAATAGGAGTAGGATCAGGCTCAAAAAGATGTAATTTTTGTAATAAAATACTGGTGGAAATTAATTTCCACTTCAGTCCATCTTCCAGTAGTGTAAGGAAAAAGGGAGGGAGTAAATATAAATATAGTTTTTCTACTTGACATCCTTCCACGGTGCACAATACTGCATCTATTTCCACTTAATCTGTCTTTTATAATCTACAAAAGCTATACACATGCAATTGTTGTATTTTTCAGGTTTCTTCAGAATGGATTCACTGCCTACGTATGAGAAATTACTTCTTTTGAAGAGATGTCTGTGGATCCCTTTTGCTTTCCGCTTCCCAAGAACCCTTCATTGGCTGGACTTGCCCATCCAGCTGAAGAGGACTCATTTAGTTCCTGTAGGAACTCAACAAACCACCTCTGAGTTAGCTGGAGGGTATTACTACAGAGCAGAGCCCAGTGTGCTAGAAAAGCCAGCAAATATTGTACCTGTAGCCTTTGAAAGTCACCCACTCAAAACAGTTACTAAGCCCTTTTGTGTCCTAAGCATGTTCTGCTTGCTTGTAGTAGTGTCAGCTCTGAACGTGAGTCATGACCTCTCACATGCTCCCAGACCAGCGGGACACGTATTGAGCTAAGACCTAAACTTAACAACACACTTTGTGATTTGTCAGATTTTTAACTGTTAGCAATATTGCCAACACTTGGTTAACAGAAGTTCAGAGGTCTTTCATCTTAAAGTTGTAACATGAAACCTTTACTCTTATCAAGATTGTACATCCTATACTGGAACATTTTGTTGCCATGGGTTCCAGTGAAACTACATAGGCAGACTGGAACATGTCATCCCTGTCAGCCACACCTCCAAATTCAAGATGTGTCCTCATATTTGATCTCTGCCTGATTAAAGTAATCCTCTGCTAGGGTAGAATGTCAGCTATTTTTCCACTGAAACAGGTGCATGAAATGTTATAGCTCAGAGATCCATATCACCTACACAAGTTAGGCCAACTATGAGCTCTTGTAATTGCTTGTTTTCTTAGTCCACATTTGTGATCCAGGACAGGAGGCATACCCTATCTGTAAATGGAAATAGTAAAGGCACAACCGGCCATGTTCTGAGTCGTAATTCTAAAACATGATGGTGCTGCACTACCAAATTGTCGAAAACCTGAGGGAAGACCTAATTTGAATAAAATGAAAACCTCAGACTCGTTCTGGTACTTGCTGCAGTATGTCTTCTGAACTCTTTTGGCTATCTGTACTAGATTGTAAGAACTTTGAAGCAGGGATCCCCTGATGCCAATCCATGAAGGCAGTGGAGTTTCAAAATAAGGTGAACACAAGGGCGGCTTAACCAGTGGGCACTGTGGTCAGGGAAGCGCTGTGGTCAAGAACCAAGGAGTGGGGTGGGCCTGGGATGAAAGGGAGCTCGGGGAATGAGTGGGGGAGGCAGTGGGGCCCAGAGGTGATGGGGGGGATTCCTCTGCCACTTTGGCCTTAGCCCCTCTACTTTTACAAAGGTTCCGGTGCCCTTGGGCTCCCCACAGTGACTTGTCTGCCTGGGCAGGTGCTGCGGCTCTTACCACAGCCTGGCTCCAGCTTCTGGCCTAGCCAAGGGGTGGGGCCTTGGGGGAGAGGAGGAGCAGAGGGCGGGGCCCTATAGTGATAGAGTTGTGGGGGGCTCAAAAGTTCTTTTTACCAAGAGCCCCCATTAACCTTAATGCACCTCTGGGCATTATACATCCAGAATGTACACTTGTTCTGAGGTCCTGAAGCAGGTGAGAGGCAAACCAGTTGAAAGTCCCTGGGTGAAGATAAAAAGGGAAAAAAACTGGGGCAATGTCATGGTAGGGGTTTACTATGGACCTCCAAATCAAGAGGAGGAGGCGAATGAGGCATTTCTAGAACAAATAACAGAAATATCCAAAACACAAAGCATGGGAGTATTGGGGGACTTCCACTACCCAGACATCTATTGGAAAAGTAATACAGCAAAACACAAAATTTCCAGAAGGTTCTTAGAATGTGTTGGGGACTTCTTGTTTCAGAAGGTGGGTGAAGTAAACAGGGGGACAACCATTTTAGACTTGATTCTGAATAGCAGTGAGGAAGTGATTGTGAATTTGAAGGAGCAAGGCAACTTGGATGAAAGTGATCATAAAATAATAGGCTTCATGGTTCTAAGGAAAGGAAGGAGTGAGAGAAGCAGAATAAGGCCAATGGATTTCAAAAAAGTAGTCTTTAACAAACTCAGAGAACTGGTAGGTAGGTAGGGTCCCACCAGAAGAGAATCCAAGGAACAAAAGAATTCAGGAGAGCTGGCAGTTTTTCAAAGAAAATATTAACAGCACAGGAGCAAACTATCCCAATGAGAAGAAAAGGAAGGAAGACTAGTAAAAGGCCAATACAGCTGCATCAGGAGCTCTTTAATGACCTGAAAATCAAAAAGAAATCCTATAAAAAGTGGAAACATGGACAACATGCTGAGGATGAGTACAAAAATATAGCACAAGATGTAGGGAGAAAATCAGAAAGGCTAAGGCTCCTAGCAAGGGACATAAAAGACAAGAAGAAGAGGTTCTATAAGTACATTAGGAGCAAGAGTAGACAAAGAAAAATGTAGGTCCACTACTTAGCTGGGAAGAAAAGATAATAATGGATGACATCAAGAAAGCTGAGATGTTTAATGCCTATTTTGCTTCAGTCTTCACAAGGTAAATTCTGACCAGATACTCAACACAATATTAACAACAATGGGGAAGGTTAAAGAATATTTAGCTAAATTAGATGTATTCAAGTCAGCAGCACCTGAGGAAATTCACCCTAAGGGTACATAAGAAACTAACTGAAGCAATCTTGGAATCATTAGCATGATTATCTTCAAGAACTAATGGAAGACAGAGAAGACTCCAGAGAACTGGAGAAGGGCAAACATAGTATCTGTCTTCAAAAAGAGGAACAAAAGGACCCAGGGAATTATAGACAAGTCAGCCTAAGTTTTATGCCTGGAAAACTACTGGAACATGTTCTTAAACAATCGATTTGCAAGCACCTAGGGGATAACAGAGTGATAAATAATAACCTACACAGACTGGTTAAGAACAAATCATGCCAAACCAATGTAATTTCTTTCTTTAACAGGGTTAATGGCCTAGTGGATGTGGGGAAGCAGTACATCCAGTATAACTTAATTTTAGTAAAGATTTTGATGCAGTCCCACATGACTTTCTCATAAGCAAACTAGGGAAATGTGTGTGACATTGCATTTCATATTCCTTATGAAAATATGCTTATGATATGAATGACACAACTGAGATATACTTTATGCAAAATGGCGCATGTGAGATATCATTGGAAAGGTTATGATTTACTGAATGTGATTATCCAATTTGTATGCCTATATCATTTCTGTATCTGAAATTAGGAATATTGACTATGTATCTGTATTTCAACTATGCTACTTTGGGTGATGCCCACTGCTAACACTTCAGGTACAACAATGGAAAAGCCAGACAGGGCGGATGGCCCATTAGTGAGGACAATGGACTGTGAAAAGCCTGGCCTTCCAGTGGATGCTCCATACTGCCACTTACTCATGGAAGCTGTCGTCCGGTGGTCTTGTCAGCTGATACTAAAACATTACCTGGGACTTCTAGTAACTTTCCACTATGAGGGAAGGGGGGTAGGGTCAAGTTTGGGAAACAAAGGATTCCCGCCTTATGTAAATCCTATTTCAGGGTGGGGAGGAAGGCAAACAGGACTCCTCCTCTCCATGGCTGTCTGCCCAAGAAGAAAGACTGCAAAAGGGAAGGCAAGGGAGGACTCCAGACTGAGAGAGGGGTCCAGTCTGAAAAGGAATATAACTGGAACTCTGAACCACAGAAACTTTGCAAACTGCCTGCAACAATATCTAGGGTGAGAAGTACTATCTGTAACCAATTTCTTTAGTGAAACTAGCTTAGTTTGCGTGTTTAATTTCATTTGCTTAGTAATCTGCTTGGTTCTGTTTGTTACCCCCTTTACCACTTAAAATCTGCCTTTTATAGTTAAAAATTTGTTTTGTTTATTATTAAACCCAGTTTCTGTCATTTCTAACTGTGGGGGTAAGAAGTGTGCACACCTCTCTCCACATTGAGGGAGGAGGTGAATTTCATAATATATCTTTGGGTTTGCACTCCAAGGGAGGTGGACATCTGAGTGCTGGAGCAAGTCCCTTAAACTGAGTCTTCTCAGAGCTGATCTACAGCTGGGTGTGGCCCTGCCTGTGTGTGTGTTAGAGGAGGTTTTAAGAGCCTGGCTCAGCAAGAGAGGTTAAAGAGGGCCCATACTGGCAGAACAGATAGATTCAGTGGTATCTCAGCACATCAGGTGGCTTCCCAAGGAGTCCAACCCATCACAATGTAGTCTAGATGAAATTACTATAATATGGGTGTGATCCTAAGAGCACCCCAGTGCCAGAGGGAAAGGGGCTCCCTGGTATCAGCTGATGAGTTTCAGCTGACCTAACCAATTCAGCATACCCCAACTCCCTATGAATATATCTGGATCTAAAAGGTGTCATGTAGTATGTAATTGTAAAACTAATAACTCCTTGATCATTAATATTCTTTTGTGATGTATGTATGCAGTGTGTATTAAGTTATGGATACATGCTGAAATTACAACTAAAATGTATTTAAACCAGGCATACCATGAGGAGAACAGGTCTGCCCTCGACAAAGGAATGTGTTTGTGTCTCTGCCCAGCCTGGTCGTCAAGCAGAGACAATGAAGGTCAAGCTAACAAATAGGGGAGGAACAGCTTCCAGTAGGGAAGAGAAACTTTATCTGGGATATAAAGACTGGGGGTCTGAACCTCACGTGATAAGCAACTGAATCTACTGACTACATATAATCTTACTGTATTATAAAAGTTTATCAAGTGAGGTGTTTTATGAAAGCCTATGACACAGTGATGATTAATTTCATTGGAAAATATATGTATTAACACTATATAAGGAATTATGGATACTCATTGATATTAGGTTTTACAGTCTGTGTCCATACAAAGGGAGAAACTGGTCTCTCCCAGAGAGGAGAGAATATCACAGCTATTTACTTGTCTCCCATTTAAATTAAGCATGGGGTAATCAAAACAATGGAAGCCCCACTTACATACAGCATACAGGGTAACAGGAAGTCCACAGAGATAGAAAAAAGGAGTGAGGTCACCCTGCCTCTTGAAATAAGGTCATTGAACTTTGGAAGGTATAAGAAAGAAAGAAGCCATCTATGACATCCATCACTAGACAGACACAAAGGAACAGAGTACTTGCAAGCTGAGAAAGATGGGTCTTTCAACCAAGGGAGAGTTGAAGTCTCTGGCAACTGGATGTAAATGAGAAACCTGCTTAGGCAAATATATTTCATCTATGAAGACAAGGGAAACCAATCCTTTGTGCTTCTGTGGAAAGTCTTAACTGAGAGAAAGTCAGCCAGGGCTGGAAAGAAGAAAGATTGGCAAGAAATCTGGGTAGAACGAAGACTGTAGCTAGTTTAGTCTTAGCCACTGGAAAGTATATTTTGTTTTATTTCTCTTTCTGTCTTCATTCCTCATACCTGAACTCACTTAGTCTATGTATATTTTGTTAATACATTTGTTTTATTTTCACTATAAACCAACTCAATGCTGTGTTTGAAGGTTTTACCGCAGTTAATAAGCTGTAATGTGCTTTTGTTTCTTTCAAGGAGCAACAAAACTTATTATTTCTCTGAGTGGTCCAGGTGAGGGCTGGACACTTCATGGCATATGGTTTTGGGAAAATCCAGTAATGGGAGCATGTTGGGGTCACCTTGCTGGTTGTAACCAAGGCTGGTGGAAGCCAAAGTGAGGGTGTGGAAATCTAAATGGGCTACTGGGGTCAGAGCTGTCTAGCACACGTACACTCAGGGTGTGACCTGCACAGTTGTAGGCTGACTATGAGTGTCGCATGCTGTGACCTAAATTAGCGAAGCATGGTGAGGAACCCAGGATTGCCGTCCAGTGATGACACAATCCCTTACTGCTCTGGATTGCTTCCCAAAGTATGACGGTAAATGCACAACTGGTTGAAAAACTGTACTCAGAGTAGTTATTAATAGGGCTCCGTATCTGTCATGGAGATCGCAGAAGTTACAGATTCTGTGACTTTCTGTGACTTCTGCAGTGGCCCATGTGGCTGGCCCCAGGGCCACCCAAGCAGCTGGCCTCAGGGACAGCTGCTCAGGCAGCCCCCAGGGACATCCACACTAGCTACTGCTGGAGCGGCTCTGCAGCCAGGCACTTGGGTGGCTCCGCAGCCAGTCGCATTGGCTGGAGCTGCCTTGGGGACAGCTGCATTGGGTGCTGCTTGGGCGGCCCTGAACAGTTGGCCCTGGGGACCACCCAAGCAGCAACTGGTGCAGCTGGCCCCCGAGATCACCTGAGCAGTGGTCCCAGGGGCGGCAGGAGCAGTTGCAGCTCTGTGGCCCCTAGCAAAGGTCCGGGGACGGCCGGAGTAGCAGGGGAAGCAGGGTAGCCCTGAGGGGTGGCCGGAGCAGCTGCTGCTTAGTGGCCGCCAGCAGCTTGTGCCGCTGGCCCTGACATACCCCCCCCAGAGCAGCGCCCCCTCAGGGGCACCCCATAGAGCAGCAGCCTCCTGGTCCTTCCCAGCAGCACTCCCCCAGCAGTGGCCCCCTGTGTTGCCCCAGAGCAGCGGCTCCCCCGGGACCCCCCAGAGCAGCAGTGCTCCCCAGCTATGATTTAGTCAGGGGTATTTATAGTAAAAGTCATGGACAGGTCACAGGCAGAATTTTTGTTTATTGCCCATGACCTTCCATGACTTTTATTAAAAATACCCATGACTAAATCGTAGCCTTAGTTATTAGTGGTTCATTATCAAACTGGGAGGACATTATTTAGTGGTGTTCTGCACTAGTAAATATTTTCATTAATGATTGGGATAAGGGGGCAGAAAGTATGCTTATAAAATTTATGGATGACACCCATCTGGGAGGGGTTGTAAGCACTTTGGAGGACAGCATTAGAATTCAGAAGGACATTGATAAATTGGAGAACTGGAAATCAACAAGATGGAATTTAATAAAGACAAATGTAAAGGATTACACTTCGGAAGGAAAAAAATCAAATGCACAAATACTGCCTAGCCAGTTACTTCCAATTTTGTAATACTGCAGAAAAAGATCTGGGGTTGTAATGGATCAAAACTTAATATGAGCCAGAAATGCGATGCAGTTGCAAAAATGGCAAATATTGTTCTGGGGTGCATGAACTGGAGTGTTGTATGTAAGACATAGGAGGAAATTTTTCTGCTCTACTTGGAATTGGTGATGCTTCAGCTGGAGAACTCTCCAATTTTGGGTGCCACACTTTAGGAAAGATGTGGACAAATTGGAGCGAGTTCAGAGGATAGCAACTAAAATGACTTAGAAAATATGACCTCTGAGGAAAGGTTAAAGAACAGGACATGTTTAGCCTTGAGAAAGGAAGACTGAGGGAGGGACATAAGTCTTTGAATAGATTATGGGCTGTTACAAAGATGATGCTGATCAATTGTTCTCCGTGTCCACTGAAGGTAAAACAAGAAGTACTGTAATGGGCTTAATCTGCAGATTTACCTTAGATATTAAGAAAAACTTAAGGATAATTAAGTACTGGAATAGATTAACAACGTGATCTTGTAGAATCCCCATTGTTGGATGTTTTTAAGAACAGGCTGTCAGGGATGGTCTTTCTAGGTATATATGTCCTGCCTCAGCATGGGAAGATGGACTAGATGACCCTGAGGTCAAGCTCTCTTTCGGCCCTATAGTTTATAAATTGCAACTACTTATCTATGTGCCTGTAAAACCCTCATTAACATAGTATTTGAGCACCTTGTGACAGGTTGGCTCACAGAAAGCCCCTTTGGGACTGCCACCTGATGTGTCTAGTGTGGAAGTAGATAAAGGGAATTTGGATGCAGGCCTCTGAAATGAGCAGGAGTCAGGCTAACTCTAGCTTTAATAACGCGAGATTTGTAGAAGCAGGGATAGTGCGAAGCGAGTGGGAAAAGAACTGTGAAAGAGGCTGTTGTGACCTTGTATTAGATAAGAATAGAATGTAGACTATAAGAGAAATTGGTGAGAAAAATAAGATCTAATGAAGGAATATGTATAAACAATATGCAGCTGTTGCTGATTGTCTGTAATAAAGGTATAAATGCTTGCTCTAATTGTTTATCTTTAGAGAGACCTGCCTAGGTGGGGGAAACCCTGTGTCCCAGTGCACTCTCTCCCTCTGTGCAATTGCTTGAGATAATAAAGTGTATCTGACTTGCTGCACCCAACCTGAGAGTGAGAACTGTGTTTTTCTGCGACACTAGACTACCTCTGAGACTGTTTCCCCTGCCAGTTTAGGACTTCAGTACCTTGCCTTGTTTGAGCCAGACATGCTTGCCTGCTGCAAACACAGATCCAAGCCTGAACCACGTCCCCCACAAGCTGCAGGCTTAACTGAAAACAGTTTAAGTGCTCCTGTCTCTAGCACTCAGATACCCAGATCCCAATGGGGTCCAAACCCCAAATAAATCTGTTTTACCCTATATAAAGCTTATACAAGGTAAACTCATAAATTGTTCGCCCTCTATAACACTGATAGAGAGATATGCACAGCTGTTCCCCTCCCCCCAGTATTAATAAATACTCTGGGTTAATTAATTAGTAAAAAGTGATTTTATTAAATATAAAAATCCAAGTAATAACAGACAGAATAAAATAAATTACCAAGCAAAACAAAACAAAAACACGCAAGTCTAAGCCTAATACAGTAAGAAACTAAATGCAGGTAAAGCTCACCCTCAGATTTCAGAGTAACAGCCGTATTAGTCTGTATTAGCAAAAAGAAAAGGAGTACTTGTGGCACCTTAGAGACTAACCAATTTATTTGAGCATGAGCTTTCGTGAGCTACAGCTCACTTCATCGGATGCATACTGTGGAAACTGCAGAAGACATTATATACACAGAGACCATGAAACAATACCTCCTCCCACCCCACTCTCCTGCTGGTAATAGCTTATCTAAAGTGATCATTCTACAGTATGCATCCGATGAAGTGAGCTGTAGCTCACGAAAGCTCATGCTCAAACAAATTGGTTAGTCTCTAAGGTGCCACAAGTACTCCTTTTCTTCTCACCCTCAGATGTTCCAATAAGCTACTTTGACAGACTAGACTCCTTTCTAGTTTGTCCAGTCCTTTCCCCTGGTACAGTCCTTGTTCCAGCTCAGGTATTAGCTAGGGGATTTCTCATGACTGCAGCCCCCTTTGTTCTGTTCCACCCCCATATATAGCTTTGGCACAAGGTGGAAATCTTTTGTCTTTTTGGGTCCCCAGGTTTAAGATGGATTCCAGTACCAGGTGACATGGTCACATGACCTGTGAGACCCCAAGCCTTCATTCTTCCCAGCCTGACTCACAGGAAGGCTTGCAAATGAACAGAGCCATCTACAGTCAGTTGTCCTAGTTGATGGGAGCCATCAAGATTCCAAACCACCATTAATGGCCCACACTTTGCATAATTACAATAGGACCTCACAGTTAGATTTCATATTTCTAGTTTCAGATGCAAGAACGATACACTTATACAAAGAGGATGACCACACACAGCAGATTATAAGCTTTCTAATGATACCTTACAAGAGACCTTTTGCAGGAAGCACATTCCAGTTACATTATATTCACAAAAAGAAAAGGAGTACTTGTGGCACCTTAGAGACTAACCAATTTATTTGAGCATGAGCTTTCGTGAGCTACAGCTCACTTCATCGGATGCATACTGTGGAAACTGCAGAAGACATTATATATACACAGAGGAGGTAATAGCTTATCCAAAGTTCTCACTTTGGATAAGCTATTACCAGCAGGAGAGTGAGTTTGTGTGTGTGGTTTTTGGAGGGGGGTGGGGGGTTGAGAGAACCTGGATTTGTGCTGGGAATGGCCCACCTTGATTATCATACACATTTTAAAGAGAGTGGTCACTTTGGATGGGCTATTACCAGCAGGAGAGTGAGTTGGGGGGGGGGGCGGAGGGTGAGAAAACCTGGATTTGTGCTGGAAATGGCCCAACTTGATGATCACTTTAGATGAGCTATTACCAGCAGGAGTGTGGGCTGGGAGGAGGTATCGTTTCATGGTCTCTGTGTATATAATGACAGGTTTCAGAGTAACAGCCATGTTAGTCTGTGTTCGCAAAAAGAAAAGGAGTACTTGTGTGGCACCTTAGAGACTAACCAATTTATTTGAGCATTAGCTTTCGTGAGCTACAGCTCACTTCATCGGATGCATACTGTGGAAACTGCAGAAGACATTATTTATACACAGAGACCATGAAACGATACCTCCTCCCACCCCATTCTCCAGCAGGAGAGTGAGTTTGTGTGTGTATGGGGTGGGGGGTGAGAAAACCTGTATTTGTGCTAGAAATGGCCCACCTTGATTATCATGCACATTGTAGGGAGAGTGGTCGCTTTGGATGAGCTATTACCAGCAGGAGAGTGAGTTTGTGTGTGTGGTTTTTGGAGGGGGGTGGGGGGGGTGAGAAAACCTGTATTTGTGCTGGAAATGGCCCACCTTGATTATCATACACATTTTAAAGAGAGTAGTCACTTTGGATGGGCTATTACCAGCAGGAGAGTGAGTTTGTGTGTGGGGGGGGGGGGCGAAGGGTGAGAAAATCTGGATTTGTGCTGGAAATGGCCCAACTTGATGATCACTTTAGATAAGCTATTACCAGCAGGAGAGTGGGGTGGGAGGAGGTATTGTTTCATGGTCTCTGTGTATATATAATGTCTTCTGCAGTTTCCACAGTATGCATCCGATGAAGTGAGCTGTAGCTCACGAAAGCTCATGCTCAAATAAATTGGTTAGTCTCTAAGGTGCCACAAGTACTCCTTTTCTTTTTGCGAATACAGACTAACACGGCTGTTACTCTGAAACCTGTCATTATATTCACACTCATTAGCATATTTTCATAAAATCATATGGAGTGCAACATCACACACCTCATAATTTTTTAATATATTTATACTCACAACACCCCTAGAAAGTTCTATTAACTCTCTTTTTACAAAGAACTGAGGATCAGGAAGACAACTTACCCAAGGTTACAAATGATATCTGTGGCAGAGCAGGGAATCAAATCTTGGTCTCCAAAGTCCTATGCTAGTGTTCCATCTAGTGGTCTACCTTTCCTCTCCTACATGCACAAAATATATATTAGTCATCTTTGTATTCCAGGTGAATTCCCTTTGGTTCAGGACTGCTCTTCAAGAAGGCGCACTAATACAGGCTAAGAAATGTCTTCTCTGACAGTGGCATCATTATATTCCAGATAATAGAGTCTGTATCTGCCCTGTCACTCCCCCACCCCTGTTGCTTTCCTACAGTATTTTAAATCGGGGGTAAACAGTACAATCTGTGGTCCAATCCTGACAGGTGCACAATGCCCACACATCTCAATGTGCTGAGGGCATCTATCTCCTTACAGAAGGGTGCCCTCATTTGTGGAGGGCAGGAGCTAGGTGAGCCTCCTTTGGGGCTGGTGAAATACTTCCCTCTGAGGGAAAATGGGGGCAGTTCTGCTCTTGTCTTGACCTGGAACAGCAGTCCCAACCCTGGAAAGATCTCATCTTCCTCAGTTCCCCAGAGCCCTTGGCTCCCATTCTGCACCCCAGCCAGAAGGAAACTTCTGGACTCCCCTGGATCTCCCCTCCTCAGTCCCCAGCCGAAGACACCTCCCTCAGACCCTCCCCTCCCCACCCTCCAGCCCGGAGACACCTCCCCCGCACACACACCCCCTGAGCCCCCAGCCGGGAGACACCTCCCCTGGACCCGCCCCCCAGCTCCCAGCCGGGAGACACCTCCCCCGGACCCCCCCCGAGCCCCCAGCCGGGAGACACCTCCCCTGGACCCGCCCCCCAGCTCCCAGCCGGGAGACACCTCCCCCGGATCCCCCCCCTCAGCCCCCAGCCGGGAGACACCTCCCCCCCGAGCCCCCAGCCGGGAGACACCTCCCCTGGACCCGCCCCCCAGCTCCCAGCCGGGAGACACCTCCCCCGGACCCCCCCCCTGAGCCCCCAGCCGGGAGACACCTCCCCTGGACCCGCCCCCCAGCTCCCAGCCGGGAGACACCTCCCCCGGATCCCCCCCCTCAGCCCCCAGCCGGGAGACACCTCCCCCCCGAGCCCCCAGCCGGGAGACACCTCCCCTGGACCCGCCCCCCAGCTCCCAGCCGGGAGACACCTCCCCCGGATCCCCCCCCTCAGCCCCCAGCCGGGAGACACCTCCCCCGGACCCCCCCCCGAGCCCCCAGCCGGGAGACACCTCCCCTGGACCCGCCCCCCAGCTCCCAGCCGGGAGACACCTCCCCCGGATCCCCCCCCTCAGCCCCCAGCCGGGAGACACCTCCCCCCCGAGCCCCCAGCCGGGAGACACCTCCCCTGGACCCGCCCCCCAGCTCCCAGCCGGGAGACACCTCCCCCGGACCCCCCCCCTGAGCCCCCAGCCGGGAGACACCTCCCCTGGACCCGCCCCCCAGCTCCCAGCCGGGAGACACCTCCCCCGGATCCCCCCCCTCAGCCCCCAGCCGGGAGACACCTCCCCCCCGAGCCCCCAGCCGGGAGACACCTCCCCTGGACCCGCCCCCCAGCTCCCAGCCGGGAGACACCTCCCCCGGATCCCCCCCCTCAGCCCCCAGCCGGGAGACACCTCCCCTGGACCCGCCCCTGAGCCCCCAGCCGGGAGACACCTCCCCCGGACACCCCCAGCCCCCGGACACGCCCCAGTCCGGAGACACCTCTCACAGACCCCCGAGCCGGGAGACACCTCCCTCTCAGCCCCCAGCCGGGGTCACCTCCCTGGTCCCGGTCCCCTCCCCAGCCGGGAGACTCCTCCCCCGGACACCCTCCCGCCCTTAGCCCCCGGACACTTCCCCTGCTCTGGACCTTCCTCCTCTCACCTATAAGCCCCGCCCCCTCAGTCCCCGCCCCTAGGCTGTGGGTTACTATAGCAACGGGAGGCGCAGCCGCCACCAGCCGAGCCGACCTGGCGCTGCGGGGCCCGGTACCCGGTGAGGTGCGGGGGGGGAGGGGGGGCGCGCAGGGCTTCCCCTCACCCCCGCCTGTCGCCAGCAGTTCACCCAGGAGGGGAGCGGGGAAAATCACCTCCTGGCCCCGACCCCCCCTCCCGCTCCGGGGCCCCTCCTGCTCCCAGGGTTTCCCTGTTTCCTTTCCAGTCATTTCCTGGCTCCTCTCCTCCGCTCCAGGCGCCGCAAGGCGTCCCGCTAACTCCGGGGCCACTTTTATTTAGGTGCCTTTATTCTTTTTTCTAAAGCCATCAATTGTCGGGTTTTTTTAGTCCCTGCCCCCCCGGCCCCAAAGACAACTGCTTCAAAGGCTCTTTTCCTGTTTAAATAAAAATGTGCATATGTGTTGGAGGGAAACAAATTTGGATAATGCACACATTTAGTTTTCAAAATTCCCGAAAATTATTGTAAAGAAAACATAAGAACATAAGAACGGCCATACTGGGTCAGACCAAAGGTCCATCTAGCCCCGTACCCTGTCTTCTGACAGTGGACAGTGGCAGGTGCCTCTGAGGGAATGAACAGAACAGGTAATCATCAAATGATCCATCCCCTGTCACCCATTCCCAGCTTCTGGCAAACGGAAGCTAGGGACACCATCCCTGCCCATCCTGGGTAATAATCTTTGCTACACCTATCCTCCATGAACTTATCTAGTTGTTGTTTTTTTTAACCCCGTTACAGTCTTGGCCTTCACAACATCCTCTGGCACAGAGTTCCACAGACTGTGTGTTGTGTGAAGAAATACTTCCTTTTGTTTGTTTTAAACCTGCTGCCTGTTAATTTCATTGGGTGACCCCTGGTTCTTGTATTTTGAGAAGGAATAAATAACACTTCCTTATTTACTTTCTCCACACCAGTCATGGTTTTCTAGACCTCAATCATATCCGCCCCTTAGTCTTCTCTTTTCCAAGCTGAAAAGTCCCAGTCTTATTAATCTCTCCTCGTTTGGAAGCTGTTCCATACCCCTAATCATTTTTTAAAAATGCGAGAAACAATTATCTCAAAGTTATCAAAATAGCCCGTACAGTTTCCTGTCAAACATGATAATTTTCTGTGGGGAATAAGGCTGCTATTTCTGCTGTTGTGTCCCACCCACTTTTAGCTAAGAACTAAAGCAGAGAGCTTTTTAGCTCGGTTGCTCTGTACCTCCTCCTCAAAAACAAAATCTATGGTAACATGGATTGCACAGATGTACAACACCTTCAAAGGCTATTTGTATTATTCAACCTTTTTATGGCCAGAAGAACACAGCTGCTTTAATGGAAACATGCAAACTAACTGTAATCACTGTAAAGTCAGCATTTAAAAATGTAGAATAAAGTGAGTAGTTCAGCATGATACAGAGTATGACAGATGTAGAAATGGAATCTAGTTTAAACTCAGGGAAGATGCTCATGCAGTTTGGCTAATGAGAACTCTAGCAGCAATTTAGAAGCCAGATTTTTATTTCTTAGAGATTGGAGGCAATATCCTTATATTTTGTAAATTTAAACTCTGTACACTTTATAATCCATGGAAGATTATCACTTTCAAATCCAAATTTATGCTTGCAGAACTTGGCATATATTTTACTGACTTGCATGACTTGTGTTGAAAAATCAGAATGGATCTTTTCAAATGCATTGTAAATCAAAATGCAATAGTGTCTTAGGCGAAATTACACCCAAAATATACAGTACTACAAAATTTAAAGACATCCCTGAAATTAAACTTCAAAGATGTACTGAAATTCCTCACTTTAAAAGATATTACATGTTTTGATGCCAGTTCTTCAAGGTGTTGCTTACCTTCAATTCCACTGAAATCAATGAGTTGAAGGCAATCAGTATGGTCCAGGAGTTATTCAGCACCGTTTGTGAGAGTGCTCTTTGCTTGGTCTTTTATTTTTGTCATTTGATGACAGATTATTATTGCACCAAATCAACTTTTCCAGAGGAAGCACTTCCTTTTACTGACGGACATAAGTTTTGATCTGTATAATTAGGTTGAGATAAGATAAATTGACCTGGTAATGTCAATTGGAATTTGCATTTAAGCATTGTGTTTGCTTTCCCTATTGCATGGTCCTAAGGCCTTGTCTACTACTACCACTTTACAGCGCTGCAACTTTCTCACTCAGTGTAGGTGCCCAGGCCCTGTCTCATGCCTAAACTCCACTGCAATTCCCTCATGTATCTCAGCTGCAGGGCCCAATCTGTCAGGCAGTCACAGAGCATGCCTGATCCCACATAAAATGGGGGTGGGGGAAGGGGAAAGCATATCCTCCATTATAACCTTTAGTCTAATGGATAGGGTACTTGCACAGGATGTGGGAAATCGTGGTTCAGGCCCCTCTGACTGATAAGAAGGGATTTGAATGAAGGTTTCCCACTTCACAGATGAGTGCCTTAACCACTGGACTATAGTCATTTTTGCTCTCTTTCTGGCTAAGTGCATATTTAATTATTTTTATCCAGTGGAACACCTTAGAGAGAAACCCACTTCAGAATATCCCAGAGCCCAGTGGTTATGGTACTCACCTCAGAGGTGAGAAAACCATCTTCAAATCCCTTCTCTCCAGGTGGAGGAGGGAATTGAACCAGGGTCTCCCACATCCTGGATGAGTTCCCCAACCACTGAATTAAAAGTTAAGGGAGTCTTTCTCCTTCACTCATCACCACATGGCCATTTTCCATGGAATTGGGTTTTCCACTGCTGTTGTGGCCAGAGATAGCTTTGGGGCCTGTCACGGGAGAGGGTTCGTGGCTATGGATCCCAAATGGGATCCAGCCTGGACTGTTTGGCATGTAACTCCAGGAGAGAGTTGGGGCTTAGAACACACACCTCTCCTCAGCATCTATTCATTAGCTTAGGCAGCTCCTTGTCTAGTGTGCTGGCTTTGTGGATCCCATTGTTAGGTGCTTATCTCTGCCCATGCATTTTATAAGGAGCCTATGCACTTAAGTCAGAGTCTCTGGCATCCACTGGATGGCTAGGTGCTTAAAAGTTAGGTGTTGCAATGCCAAAGTCCCTTTGTGGATTTTTGCCTTGGCCCCTAATAGCACCTAGAATCCAAGAGCAGATGAGGTCCTAAAATCAGTCCTAAATTGTGAGCCTTTAGGGCAGAGGATGAGACACATCCTTGATCGTGAGGGCAAGAATCACTTGGCCATCCCTTCAAGCTTCTTCCCAAGTCTATTAGAATCACCTCTATTTTGTTCAGACTGACTTTCAGTTAAATTGCTGCCATGCATATTCCAGCCAGGATCAGGCACTAACAAAGCACCCACATTGCATCACCTGAGTTAACTGAAATTACAAAAGTGAGCTGAATTTCATCCTTACACTGAGAGCACTGCAGCCCAAGTCATCTCATAGTTCCCCACAGTGATATCTTACACCAACCTTGAAAAAAGAGGCATCAAGGTAGAGCTTTACAGAACCCCACATGAAAGAACCATCAGAGCACTCATTTGAGGGAAGCTGGTACTTTACTTATTACTTCTTTTGTTCTATTCTTTTAGGTATATAGGTCCAACTGACATGATGCAATTAGACACATGTTCTCCCATAACCTCTAAAACCTCAGGAAGTTAAACTGGCTACAACTCCTCCAGTGAGAGCACTGTCAGCAGAATTGCACTGTCCAACTTATTACAGTAAAGAGCTTTCAAAGGTGTGATGCTAAAGTTCAAAGAATGGTGATGCTAAAGATGAAGCAAATTTTCTTGTTTTCCACCATTGCTTCTGCATTCTTCATCTTTAGCATCACAATGCCATACAACTTTGAAAACTCTTTATTATAATCATTGGACTGAGTGCAATTGTGCTGACAGTACTCTAACCTGTTGGCCATACATTTCTACTCCTGACAGTCATCAATAAACCAAGTTTACCTATGAGGATCATGAAGAAAGAGAAGATGCTTAAGAATCATCATATAAATAGTTCAGGAAAAAATATCATAATGTCCTACCAGCCATTAGACAAATTGAGTCACCAGCTGCAGAGCATAGAGAATTCTGCCCTGATGATGACACTGTCTGAAAAAGGTGTAATTTCCACCCTGCTGTCACCACACATTACCAAAGACAAGATCCACGTTATGCCCCGCTCTGTGCATGACACCTGAAATTACCTGACAAAATACACATTTAGGATTTTGTGTTTCTCCTGCTATAGTGGCTGATATTACATCCAAAGCAGATATTACATCCGAGGCTGGAGCACCCATAGGGAAAATTTAGTGGGTGCTCTGCACCCACCGGCAGCCAAGCTCCCCTCACCCACCGTCCCACCTCCCCCACTGAGTGCACTGTGTCCACGCTTCTCTGCCTACCTCCCAGCGCTTCCCGCCCTCCCAGTGCTTTAGCACACTCCGTGAGGTGTGGGAGGAGCGGGAATGTAGCGTGCTCAGGGAAAGAGGCAGAGCCGGGGTGAGGATTTGGGGAAGGAGTTGGAATATTGGCAGGGAGGGTGCAGAGTTGGGGCAGGGACTTTGGGGAAGGGGTTGGAATGGGGGTGGGTCCTCATGGAAAGGATGGAGTGGGGGCAGAGAGGGGGTTGAATACCCACGGGAAACAGGGGAATTGAGCACCTATGGTGGGTCAGACAGACAAAGAAAACGTAAAGCAGGAAGGAGAACACAGGGTCAGGCATTTGGAAGGAGAAGAGAATTTTTGACTACAGGACCAGTCAAAGCTGAGAAACTGGCTGTAGGAGAGATAGACTCTGGGCCAGGAGCAGATTTACCATGAAAGAAACCATGTGGTGGCATGGGGCCCCCAATAGGAGGCCCCCCAAAATGCAGGACAAATCTCATCTGACAAACTGCCCCTGAGTCCCGGACGGCGGTGCAGCAGGGCTCAGGCAGGTAGGCTGCCTGCATGCCGTGGCCAGTGGCTCCACACTGCTCCCGGAAGCGGACAGCTGCTGGCATATCTCTGCGTGACCCTAGTGGTGGGGGGGAGGCTCTGCGCGCTGCCCTTGCTCCGGGCGGCGCACGGAAACCCATTTCCCCCAAGAGGCGCGCAGAGATCCCTGCCCACTCTGCCTCCCTCCCTGCAATAACCTCAGGGCTGCCCAAGAAGCAGCTGATGCCGCTGGCCCCAGGGGCTGCTGGAGCAACAGTGGTCCCAGAGCAGCAGCGGTCCCAGGGGCCACCCTGGAGGCCATTGGAGCAGCAGCCCCCGGGGGCCTCGGAGAGCAGTCAGCCCCTGCCACCAGAGCAGTGGTATCCCAGGGTTCCCCAGAGCAGTGGTGCTCCGGGCTCCAAGAGCTACTAAGTTTTAGTCGGGGTATTTATAGTAAAAGTCATGGACAGGTCACGGGCCATGAATTTTTGTTTATTGCCCGTGACCTGTCCATGACTTTTACTAAAAATACCCGTGAAGATATCTTAATCTTACATATGAGAGAATGAGATCTACTAGTTCTAAAATCTACTAGTTCTACTAGTTGTAAAATCTTAAAGATGATAAGAAACAACCAGTTCAATTCACTATCTACAGCTAATAATTCCATTATTTAATAAATTAGATAGTTTTAATTGCAAAACATATTTTGATAAATGTAGCACATTTTTAATATAATTTGAATTTCCATCCAAATAGAGCTTGCCACAAATCACAAGTTAAAAAAATATCATCTAGTAAATAAGAAATGTATCATTCACCATTTTCTACATAATAAAAAATGTAAAAATTAAGACTCTGTATAAATATATGTTTAGCTCTATAATTGCTTAAATTAATGGAGATAAATATAGCATATTGTCCTGGTGAGCAAAAAGAAGCACCAAATTTAGTGTAAAGGCCATATTTAGTTGCAAATCCAACCAATGATAATCACCCTTTCTTCAGGTTTCCTGCTTGCTGATTTAAATCATGATTAAAATCAGTTATTTAAATCACTTTGATTTCAAGCAGTACACCCATGCTGAATGCAATTGTGCATGGCCATCATTGAAAAGCAGGTATTGTTTTTTGTCTGTATCTGTATTTCACAGTTACTTATGCAAATTCTATGAATTATTTAATTTTGTAATTTCTACCTAAGATTACTGCTCTAGAGGGGATATAAATTAGTTAGAGAAACTAGTTATTGATGAGTAACCTATTTTTTCTCCATCTTAATTCAAGTCTTAAAAGCTAATGTGGGTGAGGTAACACAGCTACAACAACATTTTTAAAAGACACATTTTTTTAAAAGTGTTTTTTTTACCAGATACTTACTTTAAACTGGTTATAAAAGAAAAAGGGCGTGAAAATAGCAACTGAGGCAGTATTGAATAGTTGTGAACAATAGCCTTATTGTTTTAGGCATTTGTAAATGTCAATGGAAGAAGACAAACAGAACCATGCTGCAAGAGTCATTCAGAGGTGTTGGAAAAGATGTATTGTGAGTGTGAAGCACTATTTTATGTTTAATCATTTTTTTAATCCTTAAACACTTAAGTAACAATTTTGATATTTTTCTCCTCTATAAACCAAAATGGTGATGGAAAGTTTGCCATGAGCAGGAACTCCAGGGGTGTGAATCCCCCTTCCAGTACAGCTGTCCCCACACATAGGGCTGATGCTGGCCATAAAACTTAATAGAGAGTTAACGATCCACAGAAGCCTGCATATACAGTATATTACAAATTATATGTAATTTTATATTGTCAAAAGCCAGTAGAATTCCATAGCTGCCACAAGAAAAAAAATCACATCACATTACCAAAGGGCGGTGGTGTATTAATATAGGTGGAATGTGTGGGCTTCCTTCAGGGGTGTTTTGGTCTTTTTATTCTGTGTTCTGCACAGTCTACAGTAGCGCATAGCATGCAGTGAGGCACTGATTACAATAGCTTTAGGAACAGAGGGACAGCCCTCATCAGGAGGGTGGGTGACTTCTGTATTACTGGGGAAAGTTGCCATTTAAAGTGTTATAAGTTGTTAATGATGGGATGATGGTAAAGAGAAGCAAAGGAGGAAGCTGGACAGAAATGGGAAGTATAAAAGGCACTTAGATACCACGGTGATAACCTAGTTCACAGAGAAAGAAATGGACAGACTTTTAAAAAGTTATTGTAAAGGTAATCCCCTAAATCCAAAGCTGAGGAATAAAAGGTGGTCTCGTTGGGAGTCTTACCAAAGAGATCTTTTCAAAGGTAACTATGGTAAATTAGGAGATTTAGATGCTCTCCTTTAAAATTTCCCCTAGTATATGGCAGCAATTCCATGCTTTAATTTGTATCTATATGCATTTCTTTCTCTGAAAGCTCTCTCACTTTTAACTCACTCTGACTTAATACCAAAATAAACAATATAAACTTATTTTTTCAAATATGCACTTTGTTACACACATTTGACTGAATTCAGCAGTGCTGTAATGCTATTAACTTCACTCTTAAGGGCTGGGATGAGTACACCAGGCACAAGTTTAACTCTGTGAGGCCATTTGATGGATTGTGCCCCACACTGTCCTAAATTCTGTGTGATTTGGCATGGGGAAACCCTGAACAGTGTCATAACTATGTTCAAAATCTGGAAAAACTCCAGGGACAATAGTTTTTCTTGGTATATTTATACTTCTCTACAGAATGTCCGAGTCTTTCAATACTACAAAGAACTGATAGGCTTTAGAGGAGTTGGGGACCCTCATCTTCTGATGAAATGCATTGACCCTAGAGAGGTAAGCGCTGTATTTACTGATGTATTTTCATTGCTATATCTGTGTACATGTTACACACATACTGTACAATATAGTTCAGGGTGTTAGTGTTTTAATTTTAGTTTGTCTCACTGTCGTTTATTTGGGGCATAGTATTGGGAGACAAGGATCATTACAGCATTATAAATCAAATACAGTTTTTGACTGTTCCATCATTTGAATTCCAAGATTTACTGATGTAGGATACTTTGTGGATTGAACACAACCAAAACTATGTGCCAGAAAAGAAATATATAGTAGTTACAAAAGAAAGTATCAGTAAATAACAAAAGTAAAAGCATATCCAAGCTAGAATTAGAGGGAAAAAGGAAAGGAGAAGGCTGAGCCCATAGAAGTCAGTTGTTTTCTAGGAATTAAGGACACCAACTCATTTCATATAGAGAGGCCATTTAATAGCTAACAGATGGTAAAAGGCATTTTGGGTCCAATCTGACTCATACTGTTTCAGGCCAAGCCTGATTATTTTCAGAGCATGTTGTAAAAATCATCTTTCCACAAAAACCTTTGTGTAATAAATTGCCCCAAGGCATTAGTCACATATGAAATGCTGACTGGATAAAAACAGTGGTCCATCTAGACCAGTATCTAATGCTTGAGTGGATGTGCAAAAAAAAGTGCAGTAGGCAGTTATAGAAAAACCCAACCCTCAGGAAAGTTTCTTCCTCTCCCTCAATAGCTAGAGGCTGACTTGTGGTCAGATGTCTGAGAGTTTTTTATCGCTTCCAGAACTCTTGCTTACTTTAAAAAAATATTTATTGTTGTCACTCCGAATATTCGCATTATCCATATAAATGCCTTATTCCTCCTTGGAAGAAATACTAAAACAAGAACAAAAGTGAAAGAGAAAATCTCCTCCCTCACCCTAAAAAAACAATTAAACAAAAAACAGTAATATAAAGAAGAAGTGAGGAAGAGAGTCAATTATAGACATCATTCTGTGAACCCTACTTATTGTTTCTTGTCCTCAGATGCTATGGTGATGGATATCTTAAGTACATATGGAGAAAATTTAATGAAAGCCATTGCTCTCCCACCTTTACTTGTTTGCTTCTTGCATGCCACAGTATGATGTCCACACTATACTGCAGAGAGCAGAATGAGGCCCATTATTCTGCCTTTTAAACTTTTTACATACTTCAATTTATAGATGAAAGTCTTTTTCATCTAGAAAACATGGCACTTCCATAAGAATAAAATATCAACCTATTTATATTGTGTGCATCCCTATTAATATGATATTGGACTTATGTCAGAGAAGAATCTAAACACATCTTTATGTATGACAAACTAAGTTATTTAACTGTCCATTACTGTATCTTTCTGTCTTGATTTCTCAGGACTATGGAAGCTTCGTGGATTAATGTCTTTTTCTTCTTGCAGGCAGAGTTACTAGATGCTGCAGCAGGTGTTTATATCCGATTCAGACTAGGTGGTGTAAGTAGCGTTTTAAAGAATATTGAAATATTGACATTCATTCTATATCTAGGTAATCACAACTTAATGGACTTATATTAATTGTATTCTAACAAACTAGCAAGGTTAGTATTTTTTAACCAGGGTTCCTGAAATTAGCTTCCTAAATCCATTCTTAAGCATCTGACTAATTGATCTGACTTTTCAGCTGGATTTGTGGGTGCTCTCACTGCTATGGAGGTGCAGGGGTGCAATCCTGGCCTTATTGATGTCAAGGGGAGTTTTTCCAGTGGTTTCAATGGGACCAGAATTTCACCCCAAGACTTTATTTAAGTGACTTAATTGAAAATTTTGACCCAAGAGTCTGCTTAGATTTTGGCCTTAAGTATTTGCCTATTGGTATTATACAGCTGAACAGTCACTCTGGAATAGCACAAGCCCTGTGTAAGAGTCTCCTGCTTTCAAAATATCTAATACAGGATTGTAAATCTATTGCTACAGCACTTGAAATAGCTGGAGAGAAGCTGATTTATTGCTAGGTTTTAGAGTAGTGAAGTCAGCTGTAGCTCATGAAAGCTTATGCTCAAATAAATTGGTTAGTCTCTAAGGTGTCACAAGTACTCCTTTTCTTTTTGTGATTTATTGCTAACATTCTTCCCTGCTGTCTGGCTAACAATTTCTAGTAAACTGTATTTGGCAGACTTCTACCCTGTAATTATTTGGTTTCTGCTCCTGACCTACTCTTCCCTGTCTAATACCAACTTATGAATAATACAACATTAGTAAACCTCACCTTGATGACATATGATATTAATAAAACAGTTTGCTCTCTGGTGGAAGGCACAGTGTAGTGCTCAAGGTCCTGAGCTGATTTATTCCTTACAGGATTATCCGGTTCAGTGAAAGTAAACATGGAGGTGGATGAAGTTTTTAGATTGGAATTATGGAGCCAACATATTCTTTTCTTTACTTACCAAACATTGGCACCATGACAAAATATAAATTTGAAAAATGATTATTTTAATCAGAACTGTCCTAACATTTTAAGCTGTAGTATTTGCAATATATTTACAAGACAGTCCAATATGACCTTATATTTCTAGGTTTCCATCTCTCATGCTAGAGACACATACACGATTATCTTGCATCATAACATTTTCCATCTAAAAAGTAATATTAGCACAGGGAGAGAATGTATGCTTCAATTACCTATTACTCCTCTTTAAAAGTTCTTTAACTCCCTCACAGGTTGTCAGTCTTTCTCCATCCCCTCCATGTCAGTCTTCACAATGGGCATTCAGGAGTTCTAGAAAGAAAAATCATGGGTTAGACAGAATTTTTCCCTTTCTCATCTATTTACTACTAAGAGATTTAGACTATGGAAACAAGGCTGCTAATCTATATATTTCAACTGAGAACATACCAGATGGACCAGGACTTGTCATTGAAATTACAGCACCTCTGACTGAGAGAGTGGGTTGCTTGAAACCAAACCAACAAAAAAACCCTCTCAGTTCTTTAAAATCTATTTAGCCATCCACACAGCAAAATTAGTTTCACTGCAGAAATTATTACAGGTTATAATCTAATTTATTAATGTATTTTCTCATCTTTAGATCATCAGTAAGGTCCATTACGTAAAAGTATTAATTTGCATGTACCTAGCACCTTTTATTTAAGGTTGCCAAATTGCTTTTCAGACTAACTAATCCTCAGAATAGGCATCTGAGAGAGAGGTAAATTATTATCTCTATTTTACAGACAGGAAAACTGATTAAAAGAAAGGTTATATGACTTACTAAATTCACACAAAGAGTTTGCAGTTTATCTGGAAGTAAAACCCACAAATACAGATTCACAGTCTCTGTTATAGCTACTGTGCATGCTTAACTTTTCATTTAAAATATTTTTTCTCTTCCCAATAAACTTCCTTCATTCAGTTCAGAAAAATAAACATTATAAAAGAAACAATAAATGCCCATAAATGTTGTGTATGCTTGTGACAACACACCAAAGACCTTGCACTCACTTAGAGTCAATGGAAAAACTCCCACTGATTTTACGGAGTTGAGGACTGCATCTTTAATTTCACTCAGAATTGTAATCAGCCAATCAAATCTAATTTCAGCCTGTCCTGTATGGTGTTAAGCTATATTGAAATGGGTAAAGGAACTGTTTCATGGCTTTTGTAAACCCGTTTCTGTCAATAGGGTTAGACAAGGTATTAATCTGACAATTTTTAAAAAGTAGGAACATTTGTTTATAACAGGTTTCAGAGTAACAGCCATGTTAGTCAGTATTCGCAAATAGAAAAGGAGTACTTGTGGCACTTTAGGGACTAACCAATTTATTTGAGCATAAGCTTTCGTGAGCTACAGCGCATCCGATGAAGTGAGCTGTAGCTCACGAAAGCTTATGCTCAAATAAATTGGTTAATCTCTAAGGTGCCACAAGTACTGCTTTTCTTTTTGTTTATAACAGACACTGTCACTAACTGGATCTCTCACTTTCAAGTGTGATATTTCTTTACAGACTAAATATCCTCCAAGTATATATTACAAAATATTCACTCATAGACCCATCGTGGATATGTGTGCTAATAGCCCTAAAGATTATACAAAGCCAGCATACAAACAGCTGCTGCCAGAGGCTATTCATGGACAGATTTGGAAAGATGACCGTAATGGCTGGTACAAGCGTGTGGAGAATAATGGTTGGAGACTTCTTTCGATCAGAGTAAGCAAAGAATAGCATTTAAATTTTTTCTTTAAAATGTTAACTTCTTTTTCTTACATAACCTACACATTATAGAGATTTAATTTCACTCACTATATGGATCACTTCATAATGTATGGGATCTTTATTTCCATTTGAAATAATGACCTATGGCAATAGTCACTCCCTGTGAGATGTTATAATACTATCGTCATCATTTATTTATAACATGTTCCTCATCACCAGGTCACTGAACAACATAATAAATAGAATATGATTGAATTACCATAAGTACCGTACTACAAGATCATGTGCTGGGTATGAAATAAACCTGTTTATTAAAGTACAATATAATACTTAAATATTAAAATACAATTTCATACTTCTCCATATTAAGGTATAATTTTGTTTGGATTAAAAATCTGTGAGAGGAGTCAATGTACTTTTCTCTAATACAATGTATAGCTTGAAATATAAAAAATATTGAAATTATGTTATGTTAAAATTATGTCTTGTTAAATTCTTTTGGAAATAATTGGTAATATTTTTAAAAGTGAAAGGTTTGTACAAACATAACACAGAGTAATTACAGAATTTAATTAGTTATTCAGGGAATTATTTGGACCCCAAGAATGACTATGAAAAGAAAACTCCATTTCAAGTATCAATCATGAGATGATTTAGGGCTGGATTACTTGGTATCTGAAGGTTTGTGGAGGTAAAGGCAGGTCTAAGCCACCTTTCTGTCTTCCCTGTCCTGAGTCTGAGCTTGCAAGTTAGAGCAACCACAGGGCTGCACTAATGAATAGAATTCCTTTTTGGATATGATACACAGCATTACAACATTTAAATAATTTCTAATACACTGCATAATGACATGAATCATTCAATGTGACATCATCAGAAGTCTTCTCTAATCCTATTATTCTAACTTACTCCACTTCTTCACACCTTTAGCTCATCCTGTCCAGCCGCCTCTTCCAAGCAGGCATTTTGATGAGGTTGTTGAAGACAGTATACCAGTCTCCTCATTTCTGTCTGTTCCTCCTTTTTTATTTACCAATCACTTTTCCCACTTCCTAAGTGCCTGAACCCATATAACATTAGACCAGTGGGTCTTAAGTGTGGTGGATTGAGGGTATGCCATCCAATTTACTTCAACCTTCCACCCCCATCCCATCCCTCTTCAGGGACCACTCTCGCAAGATTGCCCTTCAGTGGGAGGTTCAATCTCTTCTTCAGACAGGGCCATAGAGGAAGTACTGTTGGACCTCAGAGGACAAGGCTTTTATTCCCATTATTCCCTGATCCCCAAGTCAAAGGAGGCCTCAGGCTCATCTTAGATGTAAGAGAGTTGAACAAATTGCAGAAGAAAATAAAATTCCGCCTGGTTACCCCAGTGACAATTATTCTTTCCCTGGAATAAGGAGACTGGTATGATGCCCTCAACTTGAGGGATGCTTACTTCCATAGCACAATATGTCCCAACCATAGAAAGTTTCTCAGGTTTGGGGTGAATGGTTGACACTATCAGTTCACAGTATGTCCTTTCCGCCTGGCAGCTGCTCCTCAGGTATTCACAAAGTGCATGACAATGGTAGCAGGTCATCTTCAAAAATTAGGTGTCCATAAGTTCTCATACCTGGATGATTGGTTGATCAGAGGTCAATCAGAATCTCAGGTCCTCTCCAGCATATCCACTGCTCTATCCATATTCAGTGCTCTGGAGCTCTTAGGGAGCAGAGAAAAATCAATACTGAGGCCTGTACAGACAATAGAATTCATTGGAGCAGTCCTCGACTCCACAAAACAGGTTTGAAACCATTCAGAACCTAGTACTTCAAATGAAAGCTTACCGCTCACAACAGCATGCAGGTTCCTCCGCCTGTTAGGTCACATGGCAGCATGTATCTATGTAGTGCAATACACCAGACTGCGACTCAGGATACTACAGACATAGCTAGCATTATTATTTGCCCCAAATTGTCACCACTTGGATAAGGTGGGTCAAGTGCCAGAGCTAGTCCTGTTGTCTCTGGATTGGTGGACAGACCCTCTAAAAGTTTGTGTGGGCATTCCCTTCCTTCCCACGCTGCCAACACTCACTCTAGCCACGCACGCATCATCTCTAGGTTTGGGGGCTCATATTGGATCCCTGAAGACTCAAGGACTCTGGTCATCTCAGGACCTAGAGGCTCACATAAATGTCAGGGAGTTAAAAGCAGTACGTCTATCCTGCTCAACCTTCCTCCCCTACATATGCGGGGAAGGTATGTATAATATGACAGACAATTCAGTGACTATATTTTATATAAACAATCAAGGAGGGGCATGGTCAACCCAGCTCTGCAAGGAGGCAGTTCCCCTCTGGGTCTTCTGTATAACCAACTCGATTCACCTCAAAACTGTTTTCCTTCCAGGGAAGCAGAGCACACTGGCAGATCAGCTGAGCAGATCGTTACCAAGCAACACAAGTGGAATTGACATGTGCAGTCACTCAAAGAAGAAACGGTTACCTACCTTTCTATTACAGTTGTTCTTTGAGCTGTGTGGCACATGTCTATTCCGTGAGCCAACCATCTTCCCCTCTATATCAGAGTACATCCAGTTTGAAGGAACCGAGGGAGGTCAGGAGCAGCTCCGCCCTCTTACATCAGCGTGCAGTCATGCACAGCAACAGGAGGGCATTTGAGCCACCCCAATGGGTACTGCTGGGGGGGAAAAATTTCCGACATTTGTGCACGAGGTGTGCACACACCTACAGTGGAAAGGACATATGCAACACATCTTGAAGAACAACAGTTACGGAGATATAGGTAACCTTTTCCTTCCATAATAATAAGACTTTGCATATACATAGCGACATCTTTCACCCAAAGATCTCCAAGTACTTTACAAAAGTGGGCAAATGTTACTATCTCTATTTTACAAATGAGGAAACTGAGGGGCAAAGAAGTTAAGTGACTTGCATAGGTCACAGAGAGTCAGTGGTGGTGTAGGGAATAGGAATCAAACTTCTGACTCACGTTCTCTTATTCTAGGCATAAAACCATGCTGCTTATTTCTGCCCTCTTCCCTATTACATCTATCCCTATGCCTATTCCTTTAAGCCTGTCGGGTGGTAGCCTCTGAGTAATAGTTCTGGAGCTTCTCAGAGAAACCTAATCTGTGTTTGGCCATTATTTGTGTGATTATTATATTACTTCTCAGTATGTTATCCATGAGATTTTTCTCTCCACTATATTAAACAGATTATCAGCAATTTAAGAATCAGCACTCTTTTTATGCAAAAATTTACTAAGGCAAGGCACAATTACCATTGAATTAATGTTTGGAAGAGAAAGTATACTCCTTGCATGTTTAACCTTGTGTCTCTCAAGTTACCGACAGGATAATGTATCTTATGCTGAACAGATAAGCAAAACAGGCAAGTGGTAAGTCTTTAATGATTCTCAATGTAAAGGATCAATCATGGGGTTTATAAATGAGAAGACATGGCCAGGGGTGTAGTGGGGAAGAAAATCAGTAATGGTGTTTTTGTGAAACTAGTCCAAACAATACATCACATTTGCCAGTAGTTTTGGAGGACCATAGATCCTGTAACTGCTGAGGACAACACAAAGGAAAAGGAATTCCATTACTCTAAGCTGAAGAGGAAACAAGACATTGACCAGAGAAGAAAAAGGAGAAAAATTGAATGGATGACAAAAATGTGAGTTGATGCAATTTTCAGACTTATGTTTCTGGGCATGATTAGAGTGGTATTCTGGTCATGGGTCTTTTCAGAAATCATTAGCTTTCATGGCTAAATTATCTTAAAACACCATGTAACTGTGTTATAAGTAATGAAGTTGTATATCACTACCAAGTCCTGTTGAACCTCCAAATGGAGCTAGTTCCATTTGGGGCAGCAGGATATTGCCTCTTCTATATCTGAGGCTGGATAGCTCCTGCAGGAGCTATTATTTTATTGGCTAGATCCCTCTGCAGCTATGCAATGGCGGCTGTGGAGGCAACGCAGAAGGAGGTGATGTGACCTTGGGCTGTACTATCTCCCATGTGGATTTCCGCATAAATATCTGGGAGCATAGAGAAAGACAGCATCACAGAGGGTGATAGTTCTTCCCAGTTCTATTCAGAAAAGAGGAACTCCACATATAGGCAGCTTCCTCTTCTGCTTGTAGATCACTGCCCCCATCATCTCTAGAATATAGCACCTCCTGCCCCCAGGAATTTTCATCTTATTTCCCAGAGAAGATCACCCATATCTGGAATGGCTGTATAAGCCACCAGGAGCAAGCTGAGAACAAGATCAGAAACATAACATCTTCATTCTAAGACACCAACCTATACACACAAACAATAGTCATTGAATCACTGAGTGCAAGCAGGGTCACCATCTGTGACAAGGACAACTGCTGTTGCTATATGGTAGGTTTGTATGGAATACAACAGAGCATTCCTAACCGAGATTGCCAATACTTCATTTAATAAGAGAAATCTACCATGCAGCCTAAAAAGGGCAATAGTCTAACCAGAACCAAAAAAACATTGCTCGACACTCATGACCTCGCAGCTATGGCCAGCGTCTAGCCTCCTTTTCTAAGCAAACTAATGAAGAAACTAGCAAAACACAGTCTCCAATGGGTCCTATCAATTGCCAGAATCCTGGCTCCATCTCAGTAAGGCTTCAGACCAGGCCACAATACAGACACATCACTTGTTGCTCTATTAATGACATTCTTTGGGCCATAGATAAGGGAAGATCATCCATGGTCATCCTGTTGGACCTCTCTGACATTTGTTACTGCTGATCACTAAACTCTCTAGTCCAGCCTCTAAGAACGTGCAGGGTTGGAAGGTCACACCCTGAAATAACTCAGGTCCTTCCTTTTAGGTCCTTCCAAACCAATAGCTACTTATGGGCAATTGTTTATCCACCTCCAAGGTCCTGACCAGTGGAATCCCACAAAATCTCCGCTATATGATTTAACGTCTATATTGAACCATGTTAAATAGGTAGGAAGGCAGATAGAGCAATCATCTCTAATGCTAACACAATGGAAGAAAAGTTGTGGCTCTCAAGCCAAATAGATATCAACATTTTTATAACCCCCGCTTGAGTAGGCCAAATTTTATAGTCTATTTTCTGAAGAGAGAAAACAAATTATTCCTTGGCATTAACCGTTGTTTCAGGATCAGGTGGGCATGTGTAAAAAGTACACAATTGCAATCCCAAGTGCCTCCATCACCAAACAGGCATACCACTGGATGTCATTTAACTGGACATTCATTTTATTTTAAAGATTACTACAAACTTAATTTATTAGAAAAAATATAGCATCCAGAGGTATGACTTTTAAATGGGAACATATTCACAGATTCTAAGGGTCAGAGAAATCTCTATGATCAGCTCCACTAGCCTGACTTCCTCCATAACATAGGCCATAGATTTATACAAGCCCTTATTGGCTTTTTCGAGAGGGATAACAGTATTGTGCTGCACATCACCAGTTCCAAACACATTGGCTTAACACAGATTAATCAGAATTAAGCTCACATACATCTATATTGTAATGCAGTACCCACTTCATCACATCTAAGGCCTTGTCTACACTACGAAATTAGGTCGAATTTATAGAAGTTGGTTTTGTACAAAGCGTTTTTATACAGTCGATTGTGTGTCCCTCCCACACAAATGCTCTAAGTGCATGTAGTCGGCTGTGTCCACAGTACCGAGGCAACCGTCGACCTCCGGAGTGTTGCACTGTGGGTAGCACAGTTCCCGCAGTCTCCGCCACCCATTTGAATTCTGGGTAGAAATCCCAATGCCTGATGGGGCTAAAACATTGTCACGGGTGGTTCTGAGTACATATCGTCACGCCCTCCCTCCCTCCATGAAAGCAATGGCAGACAATCGCTTTTCTGGGTTACCCGTGCAGACGCCATACCATGGCAAGCATGGAGCCCGCTCAGCTCACTGTCACCGTATGTTTTCTGGGTGCTGGCAGACGCGGTACTGCATTGCTACACAGCAGCAGTTTATTGCCTTTTGGCAGCAGACAGTGCAGTATGACTGGTAGTCGATGTAGTCCAGGGTGCTCTTTTAACTGACCTCGATGAGGTCAGGGGCACCTGGGCAAACATGGGAGTGACTCAGCCAGGTCATTTCCCTTTTAAGTTTCGTCTCATGGTGATTCAGTCCTACCAGCAGTGCACTTTTAATCAGCACCCAGGAGATGACGATGACCAGCAGTCATACTGCATCGTCTTCTACCGAGCACCCAGGAGATGACAATGGCTAGCGGTCGTACTGCACAGTCTGCTGCCAGCAAGATGTATAAAGATAGATGAAGTGGATCAAAACAAGAAATAGACCAGATCCAGGAAGTTTGTGGAAAGCGTAGGGGACAATTTCCTGGTGCAAGTGCTAGAGGAGCCAACTGGGGGGGAACTTTTCTTGACCTGCTGCTCACAAACCGGGAAGAATTAGTGGGGGAAGCAAAAGTGGATGGGAATCTGGGAGGCAGTGACCATGAGTTGGTTGAGTTCAGGATCCTGACACAGGGAAGAAAGGTAAGCAGCAGGATACGGACCCTGGACTTCAGGAAAGCAGACTTCGACTCCCTCAGGGAACGGATGGGTAGGATCCCCTGGGGGACTAACATGAAGGGGAAAGGAGTCCAGGAGAGCTGGCTGTATTTCAAGGAATCCCTGTTGAGGTTACAGGGACAAACCATCCCGATGAGTCGAAAGAATAGTAAATATGGCAGACGACCAGCTTGGCTTAACGGTGAAATCCTAGCGGATCTAAAACATAAAAAAGAAGCTTACAAGAAGTGGAAGGTTCGACATATGACCAGGGAAGAGTATAAAAATATTGCTCGGGCATGTAGGAATGAAATCAGGAGGGCCAAATCGCACCTGGAGCTGCAGCTAGCAAGAGATGTCAAGAGTAACAAGAAGGGTTTCTTCAGGTATATTGGCAACAAGAAGAAAGCCAAGGAAAGTGTGGGCCCCTTAATGAATGAGGGAGGCAACCTAGTGACAGAGGATGTGGAAAAAGCTAATGTACTCAATGCTTTTTTTGCCTCTGTCTTCACTAACAAGGTCAGCTCCCAGACTGCTGCGCTGGGCATCACAACATGGGGAGTAGATGGCCAGCCCTCTGTGGAGAAAGAGGTGGTTAGGGACTATTTAGAAGTCCATGGGGCTGGACAAGTTGCATTCGAGAGTGCTAAAGGAATTGGCGGCTGTGATTGCAGAGCCATTGGCCATTATCTTTTAAAACTCGTGGCGAACGGGGGAAGTCCCAGATGACTGGAAAAAGGCTAATGTAGTGCCAATCTTTAAAAAAGGGAAGAAGGAGGATCCTGGGAACTACAGGCCAGTCAGCCTCACCTCAGTCCCCAGAAAAATCATGGAGCAGGTCCTCAAGGAATCAATCCTGAAGCACTTACACGAGAGGAAAGTGATCAGGAACAGTCAGCATGGATTCACGAAGGGAAGGTCATGCCTGACTAATCTAATCGCCTTCTATGATGAGATTACTGGTTCTGTGGATGAAGGGAAAGCAGTGGATGTATTGTTTCTTGACTTTAGCAAAGCTTTTGACACGGTCTCCCACAGTATTCTTGTCAGCAAGTTAAGGAAGTATGGGCTGGATGAATGCACTATAAGGTGGGTAGAAAGTTGGCTAGATTGTCGGGCTCAACGGGTAGTGATCAATGGCTCCATGTCTAGTTGGCAGCTGGTATCAAGTGGAGTGCCCCAGGGGTCAGTCCTGGGGCCGGTTTTGTTCAATATCTTCATAAATGATCTGGAGGATGGTGTGGATTGCACTCTCAGCAAATTTGCAGATGATACTAAAATGGGAGGCGTGGTAGATACGCTGGAGGGCAGGGATAGGATACAGAGGGACCTAGACAAATTGGAGGGTTGGGCCAAAAGAAATCTGATGAGGTTCAATAAGGATAAGTGTAGGGTCCTGCACTTAGGACGGAAGAACCCAATGCACAGCTACTGACTAGGGACCGAACGGCTAGGCAGCAGTTCTACGGAAAAGGACCTGGGGTGACAGTGGACGAGAAGCTGGATATGAGTCAGCAGTGTGCCCTTGTTGCCAAGAAGGCCAATGGCATTTTGGGACGTATAAGTAGGGGCATAGCGAGCAGATCGAGGGACGTGATCGTTCCCCTTTATTCGACATTGGTGAGGCCTCATCTGGAGTACTGTGTCCAGTTTTGGGCCCCACACTACAAGAAGGATGTGGATAAATTGGAGAGAGTCCAGCGAAGGGCAACAAAAATGATTAGGGGTCTGGAACACATGAGTTATGAGGAGAGGCTGAGGGAACTGGGATTGTTTAGTCTGCAGAAGAGAAGAATGAGGGGGGATTTGATAGCTGCTTTCAACTACCTGAGAGGTGGTTCCAGAGAGGATGGTTCTAGACTATTCTTAGTGGTAGAAGAGGACAGGACAAGGAGTAATGGTCTCAAGTTGCAGTGGGGGAGGTTTAGGTTGGATATTAGGAAAAACTTTTTCACTAAGAGGGTGGTGAAACACTGGAATGCGTTACCTAGGGAGGTGGTAGAATCTCCTTCCTTAGAAGTTTTTAAGGTCAGGCTTGACAAAGCCCTGGCTGGGATGATTTAATTGGGGATTGGTCCTGCTTTGAGCAGGGGGTTGGACTAGATGATCTCCTGAGGTTCCTTCCAACCCTGATATTCTATGATTCTATGATTTGTTTTGTACTCATTTTCTCCACCCTCTCTCCGTGAAATCAACGGCCTGCTAAACCCAATTTTGAGTTCTATCCTTGAGGTTTTGAGTTCTATCCTTGAGGGGTCCATTCTGTTTCTTGTAAAACCACCCCCTTTGTTGATTTTAATTCCCTGTAAGCCAACCCTGTAAGCCATGTGGTCAGTCGCCCCTCCCTCCGTCAGAGCAACAGCAAACAATCATTTCGCACCCTTTTCCCTGGATTGCCCGAGCAGACGACATAGCACAGCAAGCATGGAGCCCGTTCAGCTCACTGCAGCAGTTATGACCATTGTAAACACTTCGCATATTATCGTGCAGTGTATGCAGAACCAGCACCTGAAAACCCAGGCGAAGAGGCGATGGCAGTGCGGTGATGAGGACATGAACACACTTTTCTCTAAAACTGCGTTCCCCCGCAATTTGGAGATCATGGTGTTAATGGGGCTGGCTTATGCCACGGAACGCTGATTCTGGGCCCGGGAAACAAGCACAGAGTGGTGGGACTGCATACTGTTGCAGGTCTGGGATGATTCCCAGTGGCTCCGAAACTTTCGCATGCGTAAGGGCACTTTCATGGAACTTTGTGACTTGCATTCCCCTGCCCTGAAGTGCAAGAATACCAAGATGAGAGCAGCCCTCACAGTTCACAAGCGAGTGGCAATAGCCCTGTGGAAGCTTGCAACGCCAGACAGCTGCCGGTCAATCGGTAATCCATTTGGAGTGGGCAAATCTACTATGGGGGTTGCTGTGATGCAAGTAGCCAATGCAATCATTGAGCTGCTGCTATCAAAGGTGGTGACTCTGGGAAATGTGCAGGTCATAGTGGATGGCTTTGCTGCAATGGGATTCCCTAACTGTGGTGGGGCTATAGACAGAACGCATATCCCTATTTTGGGACCGGAGCACCAGGGCAGCCAGTACATAAACCGCAAGGGGTACTTTTCAATGGTGCTGCAAGAACTGGTGGATCACAAGGGACGTTTCACCAACATCAACGTGGGATGGCGGGAAAGGTTCATGACGCTCGCGTCTTCAGGAACTCTGGTCTGTTTAAACGGCTGCAGGAAGGGATTTACTTCCCAGACCAGAAAATAACTGTTGGGGATGTTGAAATGCCTATAGTTATCCTTGGGGACCCAGCCTGTGCCTTAATGCCCTGGCTCATGAAGACGTACACAGGCACCCTGGACAGTAGTAAGGAGCTGTTCAACTAGAGGCTGAGCAAGTGCAGAATGGTGGTAGAGTGTGCATTTGGATGTTTAAAGGGTCACTGGCGCAGTTTACTGACTTGCTCAGACCTCAGTGAAACCAATATTCCCATTGTTATTATTGCTTGCTGTGTGCTCCACAATCTCTGTGGAGTAAGGGGGAGATGTTTATGGTGGGATGGGAGGTTGATGCAAATCATCTGGCCACTGAATACGCGCAGCCAGACACCAGGGCGGTTAGAAGAGCACAGCAGGAAGCAGTGCGCATCAGAGAAGCTTTGAAAACCAGTTTCATGACTGGCCAGTGTTCTATGTGACACTTTGGTTGTTTCTCCTTGATGAAAACCCGCCCCCTTGGTTGCCTCTAAATTCACTGTAAGTCACCCGCCCTCCCCGCTTCGATCACAGCTTGCTTGCAAAGGAAATAAAGTTACTATCATTTAAAAAACATGTATTCTTTATTAATTGATTACAAAAATAGGGAGATAACTCACAAGGTAGCCCAGGTGGGGTGTGGGAGGAGGGTAGGAGGGAAGGAAAAGACCACTTTAAAACTTGTTGAATGCCAGCCTTCTGTTGCTTGGGCTGTCCACTGGGGTGGAGTGGTTGGGTGCCCGGAGCCTCCCACCCCACGTTCTTGGGCATCTGGGTGAGGAGGCTATGGAACTTGGGGAAGACAGAGGGTGGTTAAGCAGGGGCTGCAGCAGCAGTCTGTGATCTTGCTGCCATTCATGAACCTCCACCAGACGCCAGAGCATGTCCATTTGATCCCGCAGTAGCCCCAGCGTTGCTCATGCCTCCTCTGATCTTCCTGCCGCCACCTCTCCTCATGTTCATCGGCCACTGTCCTGTACTCTGCTGTTGTGTCCCTCCACACATTCTGCTGAGCTCTGTCAGTGCCGGATGACTGCATGAGCTCAGAGAACATGTCATTGCGCGTGCGTTTTTTTCGCTGCCTTATCTGAGATAGCCTTTGGGACAGAGGAGGGAGGCTTGAAACATTTGCAGTTGCTGGAGGAAAAAAAGGGAGTGAAGATACATTTTACAGAACAATGGCTATACTCTTTCATGGTGAACAACACTATTCACATTACATAGCACATTTGATTTTGGTACAAGGTCGCATTTTGTATCTTATATTGAGTGCCTGTGGCTTCGGTGTTAGAGATCACACATGCAGGGCTGGGCAACAGAATTCGGCGCGCAGGCGGCCATGGTAAGCCATAGTCTTTCGGCTTCTGCAACGTTCATAACAGCAGCCCCCTCCTTTCCCATGCCAAGCAAAGCCCGTTAAGTTGGCCATTTAGTACTGCAGTTTTCCTGTTAATGTGCAGCAGCAGAAACCAAACTAACCCTCTCCCCCCATCCAATTTTCTGGGATGATCGCTTTTCCCCTCCCCCAACCTCCTGGCTGATATCAGGAAAGATCCCTGCTAGCCAAACGCGAACAGCTCAGTGCCAATGCCCGCCCCACACCCCCCCGCGGCTAACTGTGGGGAGGATTCCTTTTCAGCCACAGGCAAACAGCCCAGTAGGAATGGGCACCTCTGAATGTCCCCTTAATTAAATTCCCCTGTTTCAACCAGGTTACCATGAACAATATCACTCTCCTGAGGATAACAGAGAAATAAAGAAGGGATGTTGCTTGAATGGCAGCAAACACTGGGACCATATGCTGCCAGGCTTTGTCATGCAATGATACCAGATTACTTGCTACTATCATGGCGTGGTAAAGTGTCCTACCATGGAGGACAGAATAAGGCTGCTCTCCCCAGAAACCTTCTGCAAAGGCTTTTAGAATACCTCCAGGAGAGCTTCATGGAGATGTTCCTGGAGGATTTCTGCTCCATCCCCAGACACGTTAACAGACTTTTCCAGTAGCAGCACTGGCCACGAATGCATCCCAAGTCCTCAGGGCTACTTAGTCATTAAAAAATGCTTGCTTTTATAACATGTATTATATTTAAAAAGATACACTCACCAGAGTTCCCTTCTCCGGCTTCGTTGGGTTGGGAGGGTATTTCAGTCAGGGTGATAAAAAGATCCTGGCTGTCGGGGAGAACAGTGTGCTGTGTGCTCTCCCCAAGCTTGTCCCCCTCCTCCTCCTCATCTTCCCCATCGTGGCGGAGAACATCCCATCATCGGAGTCCATGGACAGGGGTGGGGTAGTGGTGGCGGCCCCCCCTAGAATTGCATGCAGCTCAGCATAGAAGCGGCATGTCTGCGGCTCTGTTCCAGAGTGTCTGTTTGATTCTTTGGTTTTCTGGTACGCTTGTCTGAGCTCCTTAAGTTTCATGCGGCGCTGTGTTGTGTCCCTGATGTAGCCTCTGTCCCTCATGGCCTCTGAGATTTTTTGAAATGTTTTGGCATTTCGTCTTTTGGAACGTAGTTCTGATAGCATGGATTCCTCTCCCCATACAGCGATCAGATCCTGTACCTCCCGTTCGGTCCATGCTGGAGCTCCTTTTTGATTCTGGGATTGCATGGTCACCTGTGCTGATGAGCTCTGCATGGTCACCTGTGCTGATGAGCTCGCCTGGCCAAACAGGAAATGAGGTTCAAAAGTTCCCAGGGCTTTTCCTGTACAGCTGGCCAGTGCATCCAAGTTCAGATTGCTGTCCAGAGCGGTCACAACTGTGCACTGTGGAATAGCTCCAGGAGGCCAATACCTTCGAATTGCGTCCACACTAACCCTAATTCGAAATGGCGATGTCGATTTCAGCGTTAATCCCCTCGTTGAGGAGGAATACAGAAATCGGTTTTAAGAGCCCTTTATGTCGAAAAAATGGCTTTGTTGTGTGGACGCGTGCAGGGTTAATTCGGATTTAATGCGGCTAAATTGGACATAACCTCATAGTGTAGATCAGGCCTAACATAATGCTACCCTCACTTTGAGGAGGAGAACATGACTCCACTTTCACCAGAGTTTCAGCAGCACAACACAACAAGCTGCTGTAATGGGAATGTTAAAGTTCCTCTTACCCCAGCCAAAGAAACAAGATAAGAAGTTGATCCCAAATTACAGTCTGAAGCAGGAGATTATTTCTGGGTGTCACAGGGTCACCGTAATGAGCTTTTAAAAAATAATGAGCTAAATCCTTCATTCATTACTCAGGCAAAACATCTCTTGGAGAGACAAGGCGGGGGAAGTGATCTCTTTTATTGGACCAACTTCTGTTGGTCAGAGAGACATGTTTTCGAGCTTACACAGAGCTCTTCTTCAGGTCTATTGAAGTCAATGGGAATTTGCCAGAGAAAGGAATAAGCCCACAGAGATAGAAGAAAGAAATACAGCTCTATTTTGAAAATTGTTGAAGTTCAGCTTTTGTCCCATTCTGACCTGAGATATAATTCAAACAACATTCTTATATGTAAAAGGCAAGGGGACACACAATTGTTTTTGTAGTATAATTTTTAAAGTTACTTCCATTTATTTAGTATCATAACATTACTCACCACAAAGAGCTTGCAAATCATTTCAAAGTGTGATGCCCAAAGAATTTCAATAAGCCTAAAATAGTTGGATTGTTTGTGGTGTTTAACAATGTTTTCTTTAACAACAAAAATCAGTTTTTCCTTGTGATTTCTTTCTCCCTATATTACTGGGAGATGGGGCAGGCATGAAGAATGATGATTCTTTTCAGAGGAAGAGGCAAGTTGGCCCATGTAGTTCTTGCAAGTATCCTCCTTCCTAAACAAAGGGGAATAATTTCCCAAAGACAAGAACTAAGAATATAAAGCATAAATGGGATACTCAGGTTTTCTTCTTCTCATATATTCTAAGCTACTACTAGATTATCCTTCTCATAGGCATAGTCCTGACATAATTAATGTACGGGGTCAAGACAGGTGCTTTAAAATGGTAGGGAAATATTTATAAAAGTAGCTTCTCCTAGGAGTTAGGTCATTTTTTGACCCTCTCATGTGCCTGAAGTGAAGATCTCTGTTTCAGTTGTATATCCAGTGTACAAATTGTTGTGCATGGTGTGGTGTACTGTTTAAAAAACCCAGAACTCACTCTATATGGTGGTTGAGAAGGTGATGCCTACACAATTGTTATATCATTTTGTAAAACGCTTTGAGGATCATTTGGGATAAAAACTCTAATATAGTTGATATTAAAATGATAAAAGAAAAAAAATAGTAGAATCTATATTTAAATTGTGTACACACATACTTGATTCTCTTCCCCTCCTTACTATGTCACCATTAAATCTCAATTAATAATGACTAAGGTACACAATATTTCAGTTCACAGAACACCCATGTTATCCTTAGTTGGTTCTGCTAGAATAAGACAATATGTTGGGATATAGTGCCCCTTACCGTCAGAAAATATAACTGTTCCAAGCAACCTGCAATAACAAATTCTTGTTTCACTATTAGGTATCATGCAAGAAGCTTGCGGGTCAAAACAGAGGACCCTACCACTACAATCTTAATTCAGAGAAGTGCAGAAGGCATCGTCAATGCTATTGAGAAAGGAGGAACAGACAATGTAATGGAATGGGAAGTGGATGAACTGTTGCAATGGACAAATGCACTTAACTTTGAAGAGTAAGTATGTGGGTTTTTTTGTTTGTTTTCTTTCCCCTCTGAAGGACTTTATGATAGAGCCCTGATGATCCCCAGCTTCTCCCATTTTAAATCTTCTCCCTCCATTATTCTCTATTGTGGCCTTGATCTTCTTGGAAACGTTTTAGCTTCCAAAAAGTTAACTTCCCCAAAATAATAAAATTGTGTTTAATTTTCAGGATTTTATTAATTGTACCTTAAACTGAATGTGTGTTTACTTAATGTGCTTAGATATATTAGCCAGTGGAAAGAAACTGCAACAAGCAACTCATCAGCTAACTACCAGGGTAAGTGGTGCCAACTATAGCTGTGGTAAATGGCTTCAAATAAAATTTTGCTCTCAAAAATTACTTTAAAAATTGCAGCTATGTTCCATGTTTATTGTGTCAATTATTTTTTTCCATATCCACTATCTTTAGCTTCCAGGCAAAAATATTCTAATTCCCATCATGCAAACTCACCAAGAAATCTGTATATTTATCAGTATCATCAAGATCTGGTAATCTTTGATATGAATATCAAAAGTGTAAGTCATTTTTAACCTAATACTTGAAAAGGAAAATGGAATGTAGAATTCCAGAAAATATTTGCCTCTTCAAAGTCAAATCCTTTTTCTTAAACTCAACTGTAACCAATTATGATTTACACATTTGCTTCTACGATCTGATTTGTTAATATTTCTCCAAACATCAGTATTGCTCATCTTTGAGAAAACAAACAAGTTCTGATCGCTCTAGTCTTTTTTAAATTGAATTTCTGAATCATCTTTATTAGTAACGCATGTGTCTTTTTACAATCAGGTTTTATATGCAGTAATTTAGTTTCTCTTTTTTTACATGTTTTTTCTCTGCTATTAGCAGGCCAATAAACCTAAAATTAGACTTACCAGATATGTTGGTTCACAGGCATGTTATTTATTTGTATTATAGTAGTGCCTGGGATTTCCCAATTGTGGACCAGAACCCAACTGTGCTAGGCACTGTACGAACACAGAACAAAAAAGACAGGCTCTGGCCCAAATACCTTACTATCCAAGTAAGGCCTGGTTTTAAATATGCAAGAGCTATGCTTTCCAAGTTTTCCAGTGAGGAAGATTCTTGTATACTCCATCTATCCATTTGAAAGACTCAAGGGAATACTCTACTATTTTAAACTAAAAATACACAAAACAGAATCTCTTGGGATGATGTACTAAGATTTATTTTAATTTATTATTGTGGCTTATTGCTGATATGCGACTCCATCACTAATGTATGTAATGCACTTGCACCCAGTATATTTTAGGACTAAATAAACCATATTCTTGGCTGTAGTTGTTAGGTGGGAGTTGACAACCAGACAAAGGCGTGTCTGTGTTCTGTATGGGCTTAGGTATCACAGTGTGCGTGGTACTTGGGCTATATCCATACTTAACACTTCCAGTACAAGGGATTTTACAAGTATCACAAAAGTTGATCAGCAGCTTGTCTGGAATAAAGGAATGAACTTTGCAAAAAAGTGCATCTCTCAGATTATTCCATAGTAATATTCACCCTAACATATGAAAAAAATTTGCAGAGCACCTTATAAAAGTAAAGCATTTTCCACAAAGCCAGTGAATGTTAAAACATTTTCATGACACACTAACTGGGTTATGTTTGGAACTGGCATACCCAGTTCCAAAATAATCAATCATTTTTAAACAGGGGTGTGTCACATGTGGCAGCCAACCTTAAAAAATAAATGATTTATTTCATATGCTAAACACATTGTAACAGCATCAGTTGGTAGGTTAGAAGTGCATGAGAAAGTCTGAAATCCCTGAGAGTCTTCAGTCAGTTGGATCTCTTGATTATTTGTAGATAAGGCCAGAAGGGACCATTGTGATCATCTACTCTGAACTCCTGTAGAGCACAAGCCACAGATCTCCCCCAAAATAATGCCTAGAATAGATCTTTTACAACATCCAATCTTGATTTAAAAATTGTCAGTGATGGAGAATGCACCTTGACCATTGGTAAATTGTTCCAACTATTAATTACTTTCACCATTAAAAATTACACCTTATTTCTAGTCTGAATTTGTCTTCATCTTCCAACCATTGGATCATGTTATATCTTTCTCTGCTAGCTTGAAAAGCCCATTATTAAATATTTCCCCATGGAGGTACTTACAGGCAGTAACTCTTTAACCCAGTCACTCTTTAAACTTCTCTTTGTTTAGTTAAATAGATTGAATTCCTTGAGTCTATCACTATAAGGCATGTTTTCTTTAATCATTCTTGTGGTTCTTCTCTGAACCTTCTCTAATTTATCAACATCCTTCTTGAATTGTGGGCACCAGAACTGGACACAGTATTCAGCAGCAGTCACACCAGTGCCAAATACAGAAGTAAAATAACCGCTCTACTCGAGATTCCCGTTTTATGAATCCCAGAATCACACTTTTGGCCACAGCGTCACACTGGAAGCTCATGTTCAGCTGATTATCCACCATGACCTCCCAGAATAAAATCCCCTATCCTGTAAATATGGCCTGCATTCTTTGTGCCTAGACATATACATTTACATTCAACCATATTAAAATGCACATTGTTTACTTGCTCCCAGTTTACCAAGAGATCCAGATTGCTCTGAATCAGTGATTTGTCCGTTTTGTTATTTACCTCTCCCCCAATTTTTGTGTCATCTATAAACTTTGTCAGTGATGATTTTATGTTAAACAGTGAAGGGCCAAGAACCAATCCCTGCAGGACTCCACTAGAAACAGACTTGCTCAGTGACAACTCTCTGTTTATGGTTACATTTTGAGATCTATCAGTTAGCCAGTTTTTAATCCATCTAATGTGTGCCATGTTAATTTTATATAGTTCAGTTTTTTTAATCAAAATGTCATGTGGTACCAAAGCAAACTTACATGGGTAGGGGGAGGAGCCCCTTCAGGGAGGCTAGCCCCTGGTTCTGCTCCTTCCATCCACAAGCCCCGAGACTCCCTGCCCTCCTCTGCAGCCAGAGCCCCGAGACCCTCTACCCCCCTCCCGTGGCCAGAGCCCCGAGTTCCCCTTTCCCCCCACGTGGCCAGAGTAGCCCTGAGTCACCCCCTCCCCATGGCCAGAGGAGCCCTGGGTCAAGTGGAGCCCTGAACCCCACCCCCAACCTGCTTGGAGGAGCCCTGGGCTGGCCAGAGCCCAGGCCAGCCACAGCTGCACCTCCTCTCCCCAGACCCCAAGCTGCCCCGCTTCTTGTCCTTATTTCTGCTGCCCATGGAATTCTCCTTGTGTCCCTTGGCTTCCCTTATCAATTTTCTACAATTCCTAACTTCTGATTTATATTTTTTACTATCAACTTTCCCTTTCTTCCATTTGTTGTATGTTATTTTCTTTAGCTGTCTTCACTTCCCCTCTAAACTTGGTTCTTTTTTAACCAGCACAGCCTTCTTTCTCAGTTGTGGGATTGTGGCTTTTGGAGCATCTAGTAAGGTGTTCTTAAATAATTCCCAAGAATCTTAACATTTTTCTATTTAAATTTTTCCTCTCAGCTGATTTGACTTGTAATTGTTTTCAGCTTTGTGAAATTGGCCTATTAAAGCACCAAATATATATATTACTGGTCTGGATTTTATTCAGTTTGCACAACATAAATGTGATCAAGTCATAATCACTTGTACCTAAGCTACCATTAACATTTAGTTTGGTAATCAGTTCCTCTTTAGCTGTTAGGACAAAGTCTAATATAGAATCCTCCAGTGGTGGCTGCAACACTTTTTGAGTTAGGAAATTGTCATCTATAATGTTTAGAAATTACAAGGACATTTTAATACTGGCAGCATTATCTAGCCATTAGTAAAGAGACATTGGCTAGTGCAATGGGATGTATAAAAAATTAGATTTTTCTACTGATTCTGGAAGAGGTCAGGGTTGTGGGGTTTTTTTTAATGTAATTTGCTAAAAATGATGCCTAATATTAAAATGATTGTAGGATGCAAATAAAAAGCCTTGAGTATTTTTAATTAACAGTAATGCTGTCATCACAGAAAACAATGTAAAAATATCTCAGTTATGCTATCACTGCTCCAGTGACAGACAACACAGTTGCTGAAGTGGTAGGGAATCCAAAGCTAAATAAATATAAGCCAGTTATAAGCTGATGTGTTCCCCGACAGGGGTTTGCATTGATTTAACAAAATTGATTTAAAAACAATTTTAGTTAAATCTGTGAAACTATTATGTGTAGACAAAGCCTTAGTTAAGTCAGACAAGAATCACTCTTCTGTTTATTGGCCATCTTGACAAAGCAGCTCTCACAATGATGCTCTATTTAGACATTATGCAGTGGTCTGGGCTGTATTAATATGCAACATCTCATAGAAGGGTGGTGGGACTAGTCAAAAGAAGGCCAAGATACAAATAAAGGGCCAAATTCTGCTCTCATTTGCACTGTGCAAATCCAGAATAACTGTTGACTTCTATAGATTTACTAATGAGTTACTCCACTGGGAAAGTAGAATTTGGCCCACAGTTTATTCTTGTGGAGGAGAAAAGGGGAATAGCTTTCATTGTTGGAAAATTAGACTGTATTTGCATTTGATTTTTTAACAATGGTACAGAATAAAACTGCTAGCAAGGTATGTTTCCTAAAGTTGTTTTTGTTCATTCTAATTTCCTCCATCTCGCTAACACAAACAGAACTTTTTAAGCAGGTTTGTTCAAGTGTGCTGAGTTTCTGAGTTTAATCTTTGTTCTTTTAAAACAGCATTATACGGATTTTTTTCAACAAAAAGTTACAATGTGTGAATATTGTAAAGAGAAAAGAACTATGATAGGTCAAAGTATAACTGTGGGACAGTTAGTTTAAATATCTATATTAACTCTCACAGATTTTTCTGACCTATATTTCAATTTTTATTTTTATTTTTTTTAGGTTTCCAGTTTATTGTATCACAACATGATCCAGGTGAATTCTCAGAGCTACCCTATGGAAACATCCAGGAAATACCAATCCTTAATCCATTAACTTTAAATGAAACAGACTTCAAGTCAGGGACATCTATAACACCATTAAACTCACCTTGTAATCTCCCAATGGATAACAAATTCTGAATAATTTTGCTCCTATTCATTTGGATACTATTTTGCTCTACTTCAATTTGATATGAAATGGAGCTATAGTTTCAGCAGTTAGAGCTGACTAAACAAGAAATCTGCATGTGAAACATAAATGTGCTACATGATTCTCTCCTCTATAAAAACAAATTACAACAGTATCCAAAACGGTTTTGAATCAGTCATAATGTGCTAATAACAACCTCCCCTACTTTTATTCCTCTTCTAGAACACCTACATTCAATACATAAAATTATGCCAAATGCTTCAGCAAATATTATAGTGATCTGTTCTTTCTATAGATTTTTTTTCAGCCTCTAAAATAAAGTGGATGCTTACAACTGATACTTATCACTTCCAGGACTTTTGAAAACACTTTCGAGTCCATTAAGCCTCGCAGTACCCCTGTGAGCTAGCTATGGATTACCCTCCATTTTAGCAGTGAAGAGACTGAAGGTTAAGTGACTTGCCCAGTGCCGCCATCTTGCTTCTATTTGACATACACTGTTACAGTCAGAGTTCTAAAACCCAGCAGATCCTACACAGTACAATTGTGTCAATGGAATTTGCTGCTATCCTACTCAGAGTAAGATGAAGGCAGAGCAACTACTGAATAGTTATGTTTCAGAGCAGGGCTGAATGGAAAATGTTAACATTGGTCTGAACCTACCTGAAAATGGGTGTGAGGGGGGCGGCGCTCTTTTTTGTTTTGAACCAGAGCACCATCATTTCACGTTTGTTAGTAGCAGGGCTACAGTGCAAAAAACCTCTAAAACAAACTAATGGGAATTGGTCTGAGATGGCAGAACACATAACGGCCATATTGGGTCAGACCAAAGGTCCATCTAGCCCAGTATCCTGCCTTCCAACAATGGCCAGTGCCAGGTGCCCCAGAGGGAATGAACAGAACAGGTAATCATCAAGTGATCCATCCCCTGTCTCTCATTCCCAGCTTCTGGGAAACAGGCTAGGGACACCATCCCTTCCCATTCTGGCTAATACCCATTGATGGACCAATCCTCCATGAATTTATCTAGTTCTTTTTTGAATCCTGTCTTGGAATTCACAACATCCTCTGGCAAAGAGTTCCACAGGTTGACAGTGTGTTGTGTGAAGAAATACTTAGTTTTTTTAAACCTGCTGCCTATTAATTTCATTGGGTGACCCCTAGGGTCTTGTGTTATGAGAAGGAATAAATAACGCTTCCTTATTTACTTTTTTAGTCCTCTCTTTTCCAAGCTGAAAAGTCCCAGTCTTATTAATCTCTCCTCAGACGGAAGCTATTCCATACCCCTAATAATTTTTGTTGCCGTTTTCTGAACCTTTTCCAATATCAATATATCTTTTTTGAGATGGGGCAACCACATCTGCATGCAGTATTCAACATATGGGTGCACCATGGATTTATGTAGAGGCAATATGATATTTTCTGTCTTCTTATCTATCCCTTTCTTAATGATTCCCAACATTGCTAGCTTGTTTGACTGCTGCTGCTGCACGTTGAATGGATGTTTTCAGAGAACTATGCACAATGACTCGAAGATCTCTTTCTTCAGTGGTAACAGCTAATTTAGACCCCATCATTTTATATGTATAGTTGGGATTACATTTTCCAATATGAATTACTTTGCATTTGCCAACATGAATTTCATCTGCCATTTTGTTGCCCAGTCACCCAGTTCTGTGAGGTCCTTTCGTAGCTCTTCAGAGTCTGCCTGGGACTTAACAATCTTGAGTAGTTTTGTATCATCTGCAAATATTGCCACCTCACTGTTTACCCCTTTTTCCAGATCATTTATGAATATGTTAAATAGGACTGTACAGACCCCTGGTGGACACCACTATCCACCACTCTCCATTCTGAAATTTGACCATTCCTACCCTTGGTTTCCTATCTTTTAACCAGTTACCAATACATGATTACCTTCCCTCTTATCCCATGACAGCTCACTTTGATTAAGAGCCTTGGGTGAGGGACCTTGTCAAAGGCTTTGTGAAAATCTAAGTACACTATATCCACTGGGGCTCCCCCTTGTCCACATGCTTGTTGATCCCTCAAAGAATTCTAGTAGATTGGTGAGGCATGATTTCCCTTTACAAAAGCCATGTTGACTCTTCCCCAACAAATTATGTTCATCTATGTATCTGACAATTTAGTTTCAACCAGTTTGCCCAGTACTGTGTTAAGCATCGGGTCATAACTAACCTTTTTAGTGAAGACTGAAGCAAAACAGACGAACACCTCAGCCTTCTTGGTGTCATCTATTAATTCTTCTTCCCTGCTAAGTAATGGACCTACATTTTATTTTGTCTTTCTCTTGCTCCTAATGTATTTATAAAACCTCCTCTTATTGATTTTTGTGCCCCTTGATAGGTGTAACTCATTTTGTGCCTTAACCTTTCTGATTTTTTCCATCCATCCATACTTAACTATTCTTTTGTATTCATCCTGAAAAATCTGTTTCCACTTCCTGGAGAATTCCTTTTTGATTTCCAGACATTAAAGAACTCCGAATACAGCCATATTGGCTTCTTACTATTCTTCCTTTCTTTCCTTCTCATTAGGATAGTTTGCTGTTGTGCCTTTAATATGGTCTCCTTGAGATATTGCCAGTTCTCCTGAACTCCTCTTTCCCTTAGATTTTCTTCCTGTGGGACCTTACCTACCAACTCCTCACTGTTATTCAATATAGAGTCTAAAATTCTAGATTTTGCATTTTGTTGTATTGCTTTTTCAACAGATGCCTGGGTAGCTGAAGTGCCCCATTACTCCCAGGTCTTGTGTTTTAGATATTTGTTCTAGAAGTGCATCATTGGCTTCTTCCTCCTGAGTTCATGGTCTATAGCAGAACCCCTAGCCGGTTTGTAATATCAAAACAAAACAGTTTTGCTTAAATAATCTTTACAAAGAAGTTTACCAACAGGATTTTTTTGGGGGGTGAGACGTCCCTTGTTATACCTTACATTATGGAATTTATTCCAAAACAACTGTGGGAGAAAACACACACAAAAGCTGACCTTTTTCTTGGACTAACGGGTGAAACATTGAATAAACCGAAGATTGTTTTGGCAATAAAAACAACTTACAAAAAGAGTGTTTTGTAATTATGGGCTGTAATCTGTTTCAGGACTTTCTATAACTACTATATATATAGTGAAGGGAGGGATTGCAAACACTTTGGCAGACAGGATATGTGTGTGTGTGTGTATATATATATATATAGAGAGAGAGAGAGAGAGACAGACAGACAGACACACACACACACCTGCACTCATGGCAGGACGATGTATTATCTAGACCATTTAACCTAAGCAGGAGATATGGTATAACTCCTCTTATACATCGACTTCTGTAAATCAATTCCAAGTCATACTTATGTGATAAAAGCGAGATATTTAACACACTCTTCTCTATGCATTCCTTCTCTACAGCAGCTCCCAATTTTTCCAGTCATGGTCTTCACTCCCTTGCCCCACCCCCTCCCGCTAAAATGATCAGTTTAGTTAATAGTGACATTTTAAATATCATCATTAGGTTTTGGTATCAACATTCAATAGATCAGTGGAGCAAGGGGAGTTCATATCTTTCAAAGGCTTTGTTTCAGGTTGTCTGCAGACTCTACAAGACAACACTGCAGCAGCTTACACTAGGTTCAGACTCTGAACCGCAAAATAATAAAAAGAACATATACCTTCAACTTTTAACAGTCACACAATTGAATTTCACTACGTCAACCCTAGCACCCATTGCTAACAATGATATCTTTATTGAAAATTTTTCACAGAAGCGTTATAGCTCTTGCAGGTACAGAAGATTAATATTCATACAGAAAAAACAATCAGTCATGCAGTACCACATGCAAATATAAAATACATTTTATGAATTCATAACTTCTCAGTTTTAAGCAAAGAGTTTTTAGTGGTGAAATCAGATGTGTATTCTAATGTGTATTCTTTAAGCCCAAAGTTCCATAGCAACATAACTCACTTCATAACTACTGGGAAATTAATGAGAAAGTGTGTGTTGTTGGTCAGAGATCATGAAAAGGTTCCAGTTCAGTAGTTATGGAGACTGAAGTCTTCACTTTCCCCAAACAGCCTGGCTTCCCCACACTACCCTGCCAATTTAGCTCCATTGCTGTTCTGGAGTAATCTTCTCTAGTGGTAGAAATGGTAGGTTCAGTCTCCACAGCCTATTGAAATCTGTGGCCTCTTTGCTGAGATTTGAGGTGGGGCACTTGTCCAACAGAAACTGCGTAAACACCAATAATTCATTTTACATATGCAACAAAGTTGTCACTGGCTTTAAAAAAATATAAATCTAAATCTGTTATTTAAAAAAAAACAACCCTTCCCTTCATATCATATGCTCACAAAGGTCTAATATTTTCCTTAGAAACAGTCTATGAAAAATTCATCACATTTTTCAAGCATATAACAATTAACATACTCCAGGGAAATACCAGAATATAAAAAAATGCAGTATAACATGGCTTCACATATTTTTACCTTACTAATATAGTAAATGCATATGGCTCTTCGATATTAATCTACCTTAGTTTCAATGCTACTGCACTTCAATTTCTGCCTAACCATTATTCAGAACAAAATGCCATTCACACTTCATGTATTTATTAAAGGTCTTTTCTGGGTCTCTCTTATACAAAGGAAAATCCAGGCATGTGGCTCAAAAATATACCGTTTAGAAGTCAAATACAATATTCACTTTTCCAGTTCTTACTTTTAAAAAGAGAGAACTACTGCAACATACAAAAACCGAAAGAAAGCTCAATGCTTAAATGGCTTCTGTTGGGTGGTGTGGCGTGGCGTACTGTGGCTTGACACTGGTAACTTCACTGTAATTAGTATAACAAGGTTAATGTAAATGCTAGTGTATCACACATTAACATCACTTAGTTAGGTATTCCTCCACACAAGTAACATTGTCAATGTAAAATTAATACATGATCTTCCATTATAAATAACGAAAGCATACATAATTTATATACATTTCTTTTTTGCCATTAATGCAGCTTGGGCAATGAAAACAAATGGATTAATTTCATTTTCTGGTCCTCATGCACACTGAGTTCACACGACACTACAGGGGAATGTTTAAATTTAAAACTCTCTCATCTCTGAAGCTAAAAATTAATGAACAGTTTATTCATATTAGATTAATGATTTATTTTAACACAAAACCTAAATTTTGGGCCTAACTAGTTGACAGTGTCCCTTTCCAGGGGGATTTCTCCATAACCGGTGCAGTCGGGATAGAGTTTACCCAGACACTTATGTGCTACATCTATACATATAACAGGAGCTAGAACCCTGGCCCAATTAAACATGAGTCCCTTACAGTGATTTTGGTGTTTTTTAGAGGAATGGTGACAAAATTGCAGGTCGTAAAACCAATAGCCCAGATTTAAAAAAATAAGTGCCTAAAGTTAAGACTCCTATTTCTGTATTTAGGCCTCTAGATAAGTTACCTGACATTCTGACGTGCTCAGCATCCAGCAGCTTCCACTAAAGTCACTCACTACATTTGAAAATCATCCCACAGTTGCATGGCAAGACTCTTCTCCTTTTCCTAGATGATGTCATTAATACTTCAGTATAGTGGGGCACTTGTCCCATCAGACACGTTTAATTCTGAGGTGTAGCTACAAACTACTGTCCCCCTAAAGGAAGTAATTTTCACTCTTCCCTTACTCTGTATAGTAGGAAACCCAGGATGCAATTTTAAGGTTGAATCCAACACTGATGAGCGTCAATATAAGTGTATGCACAGAGTTGTTGTAAATGTGTCGGTCCCAGGATATTAGAGAGACAAGGTGGGTGAGGTGATACCTTTTATTGGACCCACTTCTGCTGATGAGAGAGACAAGCTTTCATGCCATACAGAGCTCTTCTTCAGGTCTGCAAAATGTATATTAGAAAGTTTGTCTCTCTCACCAACAGAAGTGGGTCCAATAAAAGATATTACCTCACCCACCATGTCTCTAACAGAAATGTGTGTCTGCAGCATCACCAAACTAAAAAAGACTTGTCTTAATTTCTACCAGAAGTCTGAAATAAAATGTGCATAGAAAAAATAAATTTTAAAATTACAGTGAAATAGCAAAAATAAGGCAAACTAAAGTCAGCGAAATGCTAAATTATGCCAACACTCCATCATTAACTTACACTGCTATGAAAAAGGCAGAAAGTCCATATTAAGGATTTTGCTGAATTTTGTCAGAGTTTGTATCTTTTATTAGTACTTTTTAAAATAAAACAAAAAATGTTTCAGGAAGGATTTCAGAAGGCATAACATGGACACTATGGACGGAACAGATTTCCCTATTACACATGCTTATTGACTATCTTACCAAAGTAGGCAGTTTCATATATTACAAAGGGGCAAGCAATGAAATGTAACTAGTAAAACTGCACACAAGTTGTGCATTCAAAATATAACTTTAAAGCTTCCAAAATGTATTTATGTCAGATATCAAAAGAGAGTTTACTCTTGAACCAGACCCTGTATGTCAGGTTTCAGCCCAGGATCAGTCTACTTTAATAGATGAGTTGGAGATAAAGTTAATGTCGTTACTTAAAATGCTAAAAATCATGGTTTATACAAGGAAAGTGTCAAAACAATTTAAGCTACAGCAGCACAAAAAGCAGCACTATATTCTACTTGGCTCAAAGATCATTTATCTAGAAAATACTGTGCAATAATGTCCCATTTCCTCATCATCAGCTGTCTAATTAGGCTATAAAATACACAAGAACCTATCAGTTCACTGGATATGAAATTATTTTTAGCGCTAAACTGTTATATTTAACATTTCCCTTTTTGTAGTTTTGTCTAGTATCACTTCAACATCAGCTTTAAGATACAGTGTTTCTTCTTCTTTTGTAACACATTTAAGTGACTTATTTGATGTCTTTTAGCTTACAAATCATTCATTCAGTAAAGGTAATAATATAGTCTATAAATGTGACACAAATCAAGCTCTAGATGCTTAACTAATATCCAAGATTAGATGGATGTTTTAAAAAGGTTTTGCAAGAACATTGTACATGCCATCTCACTGCAAGCAAAAAGTATCTGTTCCTGGAAGGTCACAAGATTTTCTTGGTATGGTATAGGAACACCAGAATACTGCACTTAGGGTTTTGTGTATGGTGAACACAGTTCTGGAGATCAACAATATAATCTGATAAAGATCATTTAAAAATTAAACACTTGTTTCAGGACTACTGCTTTATAATCTACACAGTTGATTCTCATATAGTATTTCCATTAAGAAACATCAATATGAAATGCTGACCCAGCCACCCTTCCCCCAGAATTGAACAGGTTTCCTATTCACTCTTTAAAATCTATTGGATACTTCAAGATCATACCCAGGGCTTCCACCCTGGAAAGAGCCGACTGAGGTTTTTGGGATCCATAGCCTGCTGTATGAGAAGGTTCACCTGTCCTCCCACACTGAGCACTGTTCCCTCCTCTACACCTTTCAGCTTCTCCTGAAGCCTCATCAGGACACGTTCTGCAACTTTGTTAAAACTCTGGTCATCTCTGATAGCAAAATAAAAATGACAAATAATCAGATTATATATGTCGCCCGAATAGGATGAACAACTTTGGGTAAGAAGAGAAAAGTATAAAATCCAAGGCAAGAAATTAAGAAGCACCTCTTACCTGGCTTTTCTGTTACATTCCTGATCACTGGTACTGAGTGTGGAGTTGATGTCAGCCTCATCCTCTGGTCTCTGTTGCAAATACAATGCTTTCAAAGGATTCATGGTCCAGTCAAAGAGAGGATCATAGAGCAGCACCTACACAGGAAAGAATTATCTTTTTAAATTAAGTTTTAAACTACAACTAGTTCAATGTCCTAACAGGAAGACATAAATAAAACAGCTGAAGCCCATGCTAGACACGTGGGTAAGAGTCTCTTATTTGGCACAATCCAGTAGAATCAGAATGTCTCAATTAAGCAGACATGGTCCAGAATCAAAACCCAGCACATCTGACCATCCCCAGACATTGGAGAACTTCTGATCCAATCCAAATTTTGTTGCACTGGCCCATCTCTACAATTCAAAGGTCATTATTTTTAATGATTAAATATTGTTATTGGTTTTCAGTACACAATCTTATGCTCCTTTTTAAATTCCTTTTTAATTTTCAAATTATTAAGAAGCTTGTGTAGCAAAACACCATTGTTTCTCTTATTTTGTTGAGTGTTTGGTTGCGTGTTAGCATTGTTTTACGGTTGTGCCTTGATTATTATGTTCTTTAAAAGTAACACCGTGTTGCCAGGGCAAAATACCCAAACTGATATTTTCTATTACACTTCACGAAATCACCACATTTTGTCTACTGAAAGTACTGTATAAAAGGGATTTAATTCCGATGGCATTGGTCCTGGTAGGAATGCTATAGTTCTCTCTGACTGGAAGTTTCTGGATACTGAATAACAGGCAATTTGTTTTAACAATTTATATGCCTGAAATGGTTATCACAGTAATGTGAGTTGGTGATGGTTTAGAAAAAGCTACATGCATGCGTAATTCTGGAAAATGCAATGGAACTACAACGTGAAAAACTTGCTACAAATATTCATTTGTAGCTAATAGTAAGAGTCATAAAACATTCCAGCCTGCATATATGAAGGCAGGGAATTAAAAGTTTTCTTTCAGTTTTCCATCAGGAAGCATGAAGAAACATTTACCTCCACGATAGTCAGCAAAGCTTCTTGGGAATTTCTCATAACAGCCATAGTCTTCTCACAGCATCTACAAAAAAAATTTTTTTTTAAAATCACATTTTTGGATTTTCTCCCATTTTAGTAAAACCAAAGAGTATTTTTCGATCGTTTAAACAACTGGTATTCATACCCTTCTCAGAGATTATTTTACCACAAGATTATCCTCACTGAAGCTTCCATTTTAGAAAATGACTGAGGAATTTCTGACCTGATAATTTTCTGTTAGCATCCTCTCTCTCCATTCTTCACTAATGGGCTAATGTCCCACACCTGTGAATTTGTAGGGGGCCCAATGTTGTTGCTGGAGCCTTTAAGACTAGCCATGAACTTCAGCTCAGGCCACCAGACGAGTTCTTCCTAAACTATAGTAACACTCCAGCAACCGATTATTAGCGACAACTTGACAAAAACCTGATATATTAATTACCTTAACACAATTATATGTCTAAGTGTCCTATTAGAGAAAAAAATCAATTTGTAGTCCAGTTACTTACCAAATTGCCAGGGAGGGTTGAATGAGGAGAGAAACTGCTAATAGTAAGACTATTACCAGGTAAGAAATTTCTCATTCTGTTGCACATCTCCTCATTCATCACTAATGGGAAGTAGCGAGCAGCGAACCACAGAAGTAGGGAGGAAAAGAGAACAGATTTTTAATTATTATAGTAAAATAATAGGCAAGAATGGCTGTTCCCCCATATAAAGAAAGCAATGTAAACTAAGACGTTATCTGGGAACCAACCCAGTCGCAATCATCATCATCATGTTCCCATTACGCCTCTGGTGTTTAGGGCAGTGATGAAGAGACGGGCTCCACCTTACGAAGAGAGGGAAGAGCATCTTTGCAAGCAGGCTAGCTAACCTAGTGAGGAGGGCTTTAAACTAGGTTCACTGGGGGAAGGAGACCAAAGCCCTGAGGTAAGTGGGAAAGCGGGATACCGGGAGGAAGCACAGGCAGGAATGTCTGTGAGGGGAGGGCTCCTGCCTCATACTGAGAATGAGGGGCGATCAGCAGATTATCTCAAGTGCTTATATACGAATGCACAAAGCCTTGGAAACAAGCAGGGAGAACTGGAGGTCCTGGTGATGTCAAGGAATTATGACGTGATTGGAATAACAGAGACTTGGTGGGATAACTCACATGACTGGAGTACTGTCATGGATGGTTATAAACTGTTCAGGAAGGACAGGCAGGGCAGAAAAGGTGGGGGAGTAGCACTGTATGTAAGGGAGCAGTATGACTGCTCAGAGCTCCGGTATGATACTGCAGAAAAACATGAGTGTCTCTGGATTAAGTTTAGAAGTGTGAGCAACAGGAGTGATGTAGTGGTGGGAGTCTGCTATAGACCACCGGACCAGGGGGATGAGGTGGATGAGGCTTTCTTCCGGCAGCTCGCAGAAGCTACTAGATCGCATTCCCTGGTTCTCATGGGTGACTTTAATTTTCCTGATATCTGCTGGGAGAGCAGTACAGCGGTGCATAGACAATCCAGGAAGTTTTTGGAAAGCGTAGGGGACAATTTCCTGGTGCAAGTGCTAGAGGAGCCAACTGGGGGGGAGCTTTTCTTGACCTGCTGCTCACAAACCGGGAAGAATTAGTAGGGGAAGCAAAAGTGGATGGGAATCTGGGAGGCAGTGACCATGAGTTGGTTGAGTTCAAGATCCTGACATAGGGAAGAAAGGTAAGCAGCAGGATACGGACCCTGGACTTCAGGAAAGCAGACTTCGACTCCCTCAGGGAACGGATGGGTAGGATCCCCTGGGGGACTAACATGAAGGGGAAAGGAGTCCAGGAGAGCTGGCTGTATTTCAAGGAATCCCTGTTGAGGTTACAGGGACAAACCATCCCGATGTGTCGAAAGAATAGTAAATATGGCAGGCGACCAGCTTGGCTTAACGGTGAAATCCTAGTGGATCTTAAGCATAAAAAAGAAGCTTACAAGAAGTGGAAGGTTGGATATATGACCAGGGAAGAGTATAAAAATATTGCTCGGGCATGTAGGAATGAAATTAGGAGGGCCAAATCGCACCTGGAGCTGCAGCTAGCGAGAGATGTTAAAAGTAACAAGAAGGGTTTCTTCAGGTATGTTGGCAACAAGAAGAAAGCCAAGGAAAGTGTGGGCCCCTTAATGAATGAGGGAGGCAACCTAGTGATGGAGGATGTGGAAAAAGCTAATGAACTCAATGATTTTTTTGCCTCTGTCTTCACTAACAAGGTCAGCTCCCAGACTGCTGTGCTGGGCATCACAACATGGGGAATAGATGGCCAGCCCCCTGTGGAGAAAGAGGTGGTTAGGGACTATTTAGAAAAACTGGATGTGCACAAGTCCATGGGGCCAGATGAGTTGCATCCGAGAGTGCTAAAGGAACTGGCGGCTGTGATTGCAGAGCCATTGGCCATTATCTTTGAAACCTCGTGGCGAACGGGGGAAGTCCCGGATGACTGGAAAAAGGCTGATGTAGTGCCAATCTTTAAAAAAGGGAAGGAGGAGGATCCTGGGAACTATAGGCCAGTCAGCCTCACTTCAGTCCCCGGAAAAATCATGGAGCAGGTCCTCAAAGAATCAATCCTGAAGCACTTACATGAGAGGAAAGTGATCAGGAACAGTCAGCATGGATTCACCAAGGGAAGGTCATGCCTGACTAATCTAATCGCCTTCTATGATGAGATTACTGGTTCTGTGGATGAAGGGAAAGCAGTGGATGTTTTGTATCTTGACTTTAGCAAAGCTTTTGACACTGTCTCCCACAGTATTCTTGTCAGCAAGTTAAGGAAGTATGGGCTGGATGAATGCACCATAAGGTGGGTAGAAAGTTGGCTAGATTGTTGGGCTCAACAGGTAGTGATCAATGGCTCCATGTCTAGTTGGCAGCCGGTGTCAAGTGGAGTGCCCCAGGGGTCGGTCCTGGGGCCGGTTTTGTTCAATATCTTCATAAATGATCTGGAGGATGGTGTGGATTGCACTCTCAGCAAATTTGCGGATGTTACTAAACTGGGAGGAGTGGTAGATACACTGGAGGGCAGGGATAGGATACAGAGGGACCTAGACAAATTGGAGGATTGGGCCAAAAGAAATCTGATGAGGTTCAATAAGGATAAGTGCAGGGTCCTGCACTTAGGACGGAAGAACCCAATGCACAGCTACAGACTAGGGACCGAATGGCTAGGCAGCAGTTCTGCGGAAAAGGACCTAGGGGTGACAGTGGACGAGAAGCTGGATATGAGCCAGCAGTGTGCCCTTGTTGCCAAGAAGGCCAATGGCATTTTGGGATGTATAAGTAGGGGCATAGCGAGCAGATCGAGGGACGTGATCGTCCCCCTCTATTTGACATTGGTGAGGCCTCATCTGGAGTACTGTGTCCAGTTTTGGGCCCCACACTACAAGAAGGATGTGGATAAATTGGAGAGAGTCCAGCGAAGGGCAACAAAAATGATTAGGGGTCTGGAACACATGAGTTATGAGGAGAGGCTGAGGGAACTGGGATTGTTTAGTCTGCAGAAGAGAAGAATGAGGGGGGATTTGATAGCTGCTTTCAACTACCTGAGAGGTAGTTCCAGAGAGGATGGTTCTAGACTATTCTCAGTGGTGGAAGAGGACAGGACAAGGAGTAATGGTCTCAAGTTGCAGTGGGGGAGGTTCAGGTTGGATATTAGGAAAAACTTTTTCACTAGGAGGGTGGTGAAACACTGGAATGCGTTGCCTAGGGAGGTGGTGGAATCTCCTTCCTTAGACGTTTTTAAGGTCAGGCTTGACAAAGAGCTGGGATGATTTAATTGGGTATGGGTCCTGCTTTTGAGCAGGGGGTTGGACTAGATGACCTCCTGAGGTCCCTTCCAACCCTGATATTCTATGATTCTATGAAGCTCCTCCACTCTCGTGTGTTTCTGGCAAGGCTTTCAATGGTTCCCCAGCTGTGTTCCAAGTTTTTTCAGCTCAGCTTCCACAGCTCTTCACCATGTTGTTTTTGAGCAGCCTCATTTTCGCTTGCATTCAGGTGTCCATCTTAATGCTATTCTGGTGATGGAACCGGTTTCCATCTGAAGCACATGGCGAATCTGTCTCCAACGCCTCCTGGTAATGATGGTGCTCATAGCTTCTTGGCTGCACTGTGTGGATAGGTCTTGGTCTGAGATTGTTCTGAGCCAAAAGACATGAGGATTTTTCTGAGGTTGTATGGAATGAAGACAGTTTCAACATGTCAAAAGCCGAACCAGCCCAGTAGTATCTTCTTATTAAAGGATGCCTCTGTAGGGGAATGGACACTTAACTGCAAGTCTTCCTTTGATGAGGCTCATACACTTTTCCCCCATTGCTCCTAGATGCCTACATATTGACTGGTCATTGTCATAGACAGTTTATTGGACTCAAATTGCTGGTCTGATCCTATGTGGCCATGTTTGTGGTTTTCGTTCAGACACACCACTGACAGAGCTGTCAAAGTGAACTACAAGGATGTGTATGCTGAGATTTTGGAAATTTGTTTTCGAGGTATGTGCTTCTCCCCTCCAGACAGCCATGTCTGTTTTGACCCTGGGTGGGCAATTCTCTGCATTGGCTTCAAAAGCTGTTCTTCATTTGAACAGGGGATATAAATCCTTTGGAGGAGTGTCCAGTTTGAACTAGCCTGTTCGTCTGGTCACTAATTGGTCGTGTTACCTATTGCATGGGTATTGGTGTGTAACTTGCGACCTGAGCCTTGCTGTGACTTTGGGTGCTGAGGAACACCCAATGTTCCTAAGGAGTCACCCATCCAAGTACTAATCAGCATGAGCCTGTTTACCTTCTGAGAGCAGACTGTCCTGAAGAAAATCCAGAATAGCTGGGTATCAGGGTTCTTGGGGTTTTTGTTTTCCCTTGATACCATAAGATAAACTTTATCCAGATTCAGGTTAGATCTTTCGTGTTCAAGCTTCTTGAAGAAGAGTAAATTCCCTGTCACTTTGGAGAACAGTGCAAGCCTGATTAATAGTTCTGTCCTAACAGCCAAGCTGTCAAGTGTAAATGGGCTGAATGGGGGATAGGACCTTGGTAAAGGATGTCTGGTCTCATTTCTAGATGCAGTGGAGGGAGGGGTTTCTAACATTATGTCTATTAGGTCAAAAACCATGTTCTCCTTGGCTAGTGCGCAGCTAGATCTATCACAAGAAAACAAATCAAAATTGAAGTTATACAGAAGACTCTCAACACCAGTCTTACAAACGACCAGTTTTATATGAGCAAGTTGACATGCCTTCATACTGATGCCTTCGAAGCACTGGAAATGCCTTTGCAGTGGTTTGAAGGCAAGAAGAAAGCAATGCAGAGCATCATAACGCAACTTACGTTACGTACGTACAGTGATTTTGAGGTGTTCTATTTTTATGAACTACTCACTGTAGGCCGCACTAACAGCATAGGGTGCGTAGAGAGAGTGCAGCCTAAGGGTGAACTTTGCGGATCTGCACATGTGCAGAAGGGACTCCTGGCCAGAGAAGGGAGGGTCTCCAGGACCTGTTATGGTTGTTACTGCCTAGCACCAGTTTTTTATCTTACCAAGCAACAGTTTCTGATTTCGTAACCTGTTTTCCTGTACTGATTGGTCAACTGATAATACATATATATATTGTACATTATTATCAGTTCTTTGGCAAGCAATCTGGCTAAGGGTGTGTGTGTGTTTGCCCTACCGTGATTCTGCCTGACCAACAGAGCTCCAGTGCTTATGGCTTTACTTTCTTTTTTTAATAAAGTTTATTATTTAAACTACTCACTGAGGACTCCAGAATTTGGATATTGGACCAGGCAGGTAGCAGGAGGAACCCACAAAGTGGTACTAGTGCCACAAAAGGGAAAGGCCTAGCAGAGTGTGCCCCAATACTCAATCCCCAGTACAATAAGGGGTCTACCGTAAAACAAAATGGTCAAGAGAAACTGCACCATCAACTGTTCCATTGCCAAAGGGAGAAAATCTAGTGGCCTGCACTGATGGGAGTCTCCAGCAACAACTGACCACCTTTGAACTCCATCAATGGGCAGCCTTAACCCATTAGTGATAAATGAGGAGAGAAGCTGTGCAACTGAAGGACAATATTAAAGATTCCATAATTGATTGTTACATGGTACTAATTCAGATTTAGTTACTCTCCATAGGAAGTTAAGTGTTCTCTCAACACTCTCTGCACTATATTACATACTATAAACAATCATAATTTAGGGAACCTTCTGCTGCCCTCTTACACCTAAGAAGCATCACTTACCTTCTAAAGACTCCCTCCACGCCAGTGATGCCCATCCCATCCACAATGTCTCTGGTTAACCTAAAGGGAACAGTTTCTGGTGTGGGAAGGATTTTGCCCTGTTCAAAAGCAACCCCTGAAGTAAGAGATATAGTGAAATGTTACAAAAATGTTTAGGAAAAGAAAATTGAAAGCTTTTTTTTTTTTTTTTACTTTTCCTCTTACCTAGGTCTATGTGCACCAATTCTGCAGTTTGCTCATCTATCAGGATATTCTGTACATGTCTATCTCCAAGCCCAAGTATGTAACCAACTGAAAAGAGATTATCTCAAAATGAAACTATCTGTATGTAATCATGATTTGTAAAGCTATTTTAAATTTTAGTGTACGTGATTGCTCCTTAGCGTACATGATTACGCCCACACATTCACCTTTGTAAAAATGTTGAAAATTCTAATAGAACATATTCGTAGAATAAGCTTGATTTATGTAAACAAGTTAAAAAGAGAAAAATAATACATACAGTTCTATATGTATACATGTAGCTCCAGTATAGTATACCAAATGTCATACAATACGTTTGCAAACGAAGAGATGGAATTAGATAAAATAGGTGAAAATGTCTGCTGATGTAAATGTGCACAGCTGTATTTCAGAGGAATTCTTCCCATTTGCATCAGCAGACAATTTAGCCCTATGACTTCATAAAACCGGTCCAAGTAAGAAAGTAGATTCATGGTAAAATAAAGAACAAGTCAAAAATATTTAATATGCAGTAGAACTCTCACATCTGGATTTTGCTAATCTATAAATTTTATAAATACGTACAAAAGAAGCAATCTTTCCTCACTTTTCAGCAAAACGATTTGATAGGAGATGCTGTAGTGAGTGACTACTAGCAAAGTTTCATATTTTTACAAAACAGTATTTCATAAGTTCATTCTGGCATATAATAAATAACAACTACAATTGTCAAAATAAATGTACAACATGCATTTTGTGATGCATTATCTTTTTCTTATTAGCTGACAACGAACCCACTAATTTGTTAAATTCAGTCATTCACAAATAAGTCTCCGGGTCATATGTCAATCAGTAAATTCTACTGTACTTTATATAACAAATTGAATTCAAAGTATGGACATCATCTTCGTGTGTGAAAAAGTATGAAAGACTGGTTCTGTATAGGGCTGTGTACACCACTTAAGCTGCATGTTGAGGTCTTAAACATGTCACTGGGCTGTGTGCAGGTCTACTGAACAGGAATTTACCCTAAGAGAAGGCATACATGCTAGCCATCACCTTCAGCCCCCAACTAAAACCTCTCCAGCTCATCATAAAGAATCTACAACCTATTCTGAAGGACGACCCACCACTCTCACAGATCTTGGGAGACAGGCCAGTCCTTGCTTACACACAGCCCCCCAATCTGAAGCAAATACTCACCAGCAACCACACACCACACAACAAAAACGCTAACCAAGGAACCTATCCTTGCAACAAAGCCCCTTGCCAACTGTGTCCACATATCTATTCAGGGGACACCATCATAGGGCCTAATCACATCAGCCACGCTATCAGAGGCTCGTTCACCTGCGCATCTACCAATGTGATATATGCCATCATGTGCCAGCAATGCCCCTCTGCCATGCACATTGGCCAAACTGGACAGTCTCTACGTAAAAGAATAAATGGACACAAATCAGACGTCAAGAATTATAACATTCAAAAACCAGTTGGAGAACACTTCTATCTCTTTGGTCACTCGATTACAGACCTAAAAGTGGCAATTCTTCAACAAAAAAACTTCAAAAACAGACTCCAAAGAGAGACTGCTGAATTGGAATTAATTTGCAATCTGGACACCATTAAATTAGGCTTGAATAAAGACTGGGAGTGGATGTGTCATTACACAAAGTAAAACTATTTCTCTATGTTTATTTCCCCCCACACTGTTCCTCACATGTTCTTGTCAACTGTTAGAAATGGCCCACCTTGATTATCACTACAAAAGGGTTTTTTTTCTCTCCTGCTAGTAATAGCTCGCCTTACCTGATCATTCTCGTTACAGTGTGTATGGTAACACCCATCGTTTCATGTTCTCTATGTATATAAAATCTCCCCACTGTATTTTCCACTGCATGCATCCGATGAAGTGAGCTGTAGCTCACGAAAGCTCATGCTCAAATAAATTTTTTAGTCTCTAAGGTGCCACAAGTACTCCTTTTCTTTTTGCAGATACAGACTAACTACTGGCTGCTACTCTGAAACATGCTCAGTATGTTCATCTTATATTAAATAGGGATTCTTGCCATGTTGTTTAGACCGAAGATAGAGCCTACTTTAACACTATTGGATGTCTTCCAGAACCTAAATATTTATTTTAGCCCCAGAACTCAATTATCCAGGAGTTAAGGAAAAAATATCAATTTTATGGAACCTTATTAAAACCCACTTTTTGCATTTCCCTGTTAACTGCAGCAGCCGTTAGGTAATTGAGTGTTTGACTGAAAATATATTTTAAATCTTGTAGGACTTAAAAAAACCTTATAAAAAGCAAAACAGCAATGTTTGATACGGTCTTTCTAGTGAGACGAATGGAATCAGTGTTTCAATAAACTGGGTGCTGGAAGGCATCATTTAAAAAAAACAAAACACCTGTTTTTGTTATTCTTTATTTCCCACCCAATATGTCTTAGCTTAATTGCTGTTACCGTAAAATGTTCTAATCTCCTTGTTTATAGTTATGCTAGTTTATACCAACATTAGGTTTGAAAATATATTCTCTTGAAAAGAATGATAGCAGTTGCTTTACATACCAATAGATGATGTAGCTACACTGCGAGTATATGCCAATCGTTTCTCAAACCAAACAGCTGGGTCCAAGAATTTTTCCATGCAGAAATAGCGAAACACAGGTTGAAAATTCTGGCAAACGTCCATAAAGATGTTGTATTTCTCTTCAGAATGCTGTTTTTGTGCATCCTTTAAACAAACCACAAATAAATTAGACATGTTTTCACTCATTAACTAGTTTGGATGGAGCCTACTCCAATCTTTGGAAAGAAATACACAATGTTCTACTCCCATATCAAATGCTCTCTCTCTAACACAGATACACAATCTTGTAGCTGTGATAAAACTTCTTTGTATTCATGTTAATAATTATATTATTTTCTAGTTTTCATAAACTACTGTGTTCTCTCATTATCATGAGAAACACTGACAAGTGTAAATTAATTCTGCAAAATATGGCATGCCCTGTTCGGCTTCCACAAAGGGTCCATTTTGAACTTCAACTGAGCTTTGATAATGGAAGGGATCATCACATGATACTATTGGAGATCCAACTATAGTTTGTTTCTTCTTATGCCAAGTTTTTACTTTATAATTTAGACTTTTAGTAATTAACCTCAGGTTATTGTCATATAAACCTGGAGACCTAGTTAAGTAGTTCTATTTCATTGCCTATATTCTCAGTTTTTAATATTGTGCTTATAAACAGAAATTTATTCATTAACACAATACTTTATTTTTTTTAAAAGGTCAAAACTCTAAAGAATCTCTGCACAACACTAAATGAGCAAGATTTTTTGCTATTGTGACTCACCATCATAGTCTTTTGGCAGTGAATACTGCTGTAGTCTTTTGGCCTGTATCTCCTGTGAGCGCCCTCTTCAGGATTCACAAGAAATTCACCGATGGGAGCTGTCCCTGAGCACCACTCCAGGACACCACTTCTCTGAGAAAGGGGGACCACCTGGGAAAAGAATACCAACACCACAAACATAACATGTATCTCTTAAAAAGGCATGTGTATTGGAGTAGACTGTACAATTGAGTTCAACATACCTTGTTATGACCCAGCGTACTTGGGGCAGCCCTCACTGGAAATGCCAAGGTCAGGACAGGCTGCAAAAGGGAGAGCAGATACTCCCAAGACTGGTGGGTAACACTGAAGTTAAACTCCTCAACCAGTCACAAACTATGCTTCTGATTCCCCACATTGGTTATCAAGAAGCAAAAAATAAATCACATAGCCTCCTTTACTGCATCCCAATTCTCTGTTTCCCAATCAGCACCTAGTGCTCACCTAGGTCCAGTACAGTGAGAAGTTATTTTAAAAAACCTCTGCTCATATAGACAAAATGTTCTTCTGACCCCAAAGGGTCAGCCACATCACCAGGTCAGCATAGGTTTGGATCTTACACAAAATACCACGCTGACAGCCAGTCCTTTAGTGTCTAAAACTAAAGATTTATAATAAAGAAAAAAGAAAGAACAAGAGAGATGTTAAATGGTAAAACAGTCACATACATAAAAAGAGGTCAGAAGCAGGACTGAAGACAAAATGGAGAAGATGCAGCTACCTTTTATCGTCTTTTGCCATGTGGCTTTGTTTCAAACACAAGCTTGTGCCATACAGCATCACACTTGTTTTTATACAGCTTTTTCTAAGCACAACTGGAAGACCTCATTTTAGCAAAAGAAACTGCTAGGGAACCATTCACAGCTATTACTAATACTTCAATACAACATAATTACCCTGCTGAGTTTCCACGTTTGGTCAGGTAGTAAAATGATGCAATGATTACTAATAGTTCAACACAAACTTCATAAGATTATTACAAGCAATTGCTCGGATTAAGATATCATGTAACAATTGCAATGAGCATATGTGAAATTGGAGATACTAGATGACCACAGTGGTACCTTCTGACCTATCAACCAGTTTTTAAACCATTATCAAATCTCACAAATATAGTCTGTTCACTAGTACCTGGCAATAGATGTCCATATCACAATTGGCTCTAACTGCCCCCTCCTTGTTGGTAGCCTTAGCAGACTGAATTGGTAAGGAGACTAAACAATCCTCTGGCTATTGAGTGGTGGGTATCTCTTTTAGTTTTGATTCCTTCCTACTCCTTTGTTTTTTGTACATCTTCTGTCTTCTTGTCCTTGTTGTTTATTGCTGATGGATTATGAAAGACTCGAAATCTCATAGTAAAGAGGGGGTTTGTGTTTTCATGATGATATTTTCCATTTATACATTTAAAAACCTTATTAACACCTTTTCCTTCCTCCCTGTCCTCCTTCATTTTGCATGTTTACAAAATATACCAAGTTTGTTTGAAGACTATTTAAGCAAGACAGAGTGAAATCCACCTATGAGTTCTTGAAAGTATTATAGGATACATAAATAATTAGGATAAATCACTTCACAGACTGAAACACACAGCTCCAATTTGTCAAAGACAAAGCTCATTCAACTTTCATTTAAAAAAATTATCAGCTCATTTTAACTCTTTTTATAATAGGTTTGTACATACCATACACATTAAAGGGAAGAAAAAGGGGAAAAACTTATGTCCAAACTAATTTTCTATATCCAGAAATATTAAATTCATTCTTTGTCTCATCAAATACAGTTCTGACTTTCAGATCCTGCATTTGCAGATTTAGGATTGGGCTTCTGGACTCAGTTGAACTTGTAAGGGATCCTACAAGACTGAAATTAAAGAGAAATCTTAAATGATCTTGTGTGCTGAAGCCTAATGGTCAGCAGCTTACAACTGAGTGGCAGTACATGGCTTTCTCATTTTACTGTTCCAAGTCTGTACAAAGAAAGCTTCCAAGAGTATTTAAATAGACATCAGGGCACCAAATAATTTTTCTGTGGACTTTTATCGTTTGTGGAAAATTAAATGGTAGCCTTTGTTTTATCTGAACTCTTCCCCACCCGAGGACATAGTTAATTTCTTGACAACATACAGTACTTTTAGCTAGCTTTTGGGTTATAGAAATAAAAGAAGAGAGTAAAATTGTCACACTACACAAGTGCCATTTATCACAACTCTGCTGCAGCAGCTGCTGGAGGCTACCTTATATCTTCGGATGGTGAGTTTTCTTTTTCTGGTTTCAGTGTTTTGCTGGAGCAGTGTATTACACATCTGGAAAACCTGCTGCATGACAGCATCCTGTCTCAGGTCATCCCGGCCCTTTAGAAGAAATACAAAAAGCAATTAAAGGACAATACTTCTAACATCCAACTTCCTCTTTATTGCAATAAAGGTGCTCTTAGAAGACCAACAGCATCCATAAAACATAAAAATTAAATGTTCTCCTATCCACCCAAGTCAAGCTATGCAAATGTAATTAATACTTGGTTTTGTAGTACACTTCAGAAGCTTGAAAATAAAGTTCATCTACCAGTTTTTATTCCTTCTTCCCATGTCAAACATTTTCTTTTTGATTTTTAGGGTTTCCAAAACCTATGTAACTTACTTACGTTAGCATGCTTTTAAAGATCTCATTTTATTCAACGTTACACCCTATCCCATAGTTAGCCATAAGGACTGCAGAGTGCAGCTTTTCCAGGGGTCTCAGAGTACTACAACTGCAACACAGTCCTAGTTACCACTGCCAGAGATCTGTAAAACCCACATTTCCCAAGAGTAGTGCTATATCACTGTGCAATCAGATGGGCTAGAAATTAAGCTGGTTGAACTAATGCAGTCACTATTTTTAAAGCCCCTTGGGAATGTATAAATGGAGTTAGAGATCATTAATCAAATCAATCCATTCAAATCAATCCATTTTCTAGACTCTTGTAAATATGTTTGAAATTTCAAAGTCTCTGCTTTTAAATTCTCTCCAACTAGTAATCCTTTTATTTCTAAGAAAAACAAGACTAAGCACTTAGAATAAAGAGGGCTGGACTAGATGTTCTCCTAAGGTCTCTTCCAACTCTAATCTTCTACGATTCTATCCAAATAATTCTATACCAACAAGCATGAACTTCTGAGCACATCTTTGCTTAGCAGTGTGAAAATAAAGTGCTTTATTTCAATACACACTCCAGCCACTAGAAGGAACATAAATAATCACACACTTCAGCAGGTCTCATATTCTATCCAGTACTGGGCAATAGTACATGTCCATATTGTAGGAGGACGGATATATACAAATTAGTATATTCTATAGATACTTAGTGATTTCCTTTTCAAAATACTTATACAAACACACACACTCAAAATAACCCGTACTGGGGAAACAGACAGAGATCTTAAGTGATGCACCCAAGCACATAGGAGGAGTCTGCTAGAGAGCTGGGATGAGAACTTAAAGAGCTTCAGGCTTTCATTCCTGTACTCAGATCACAACTTTCTCCATAGCCCTGATTTTTAAAGGTATTTGGGCATTGTAATGCCTAACTGACCTAGGAGCCTAACTCTCATTTTCAAAGGGTGACATAGGCAAGTCTCGTTGAAGTCAGTGGGACTTAGGCTCCTAAATGCTTATGTCACTTTTGAAAATGAGTGAGGCTCCTAAGTCAGTTAGGCATTGAAACACTTAGCAAAGCAACACTTAATACTTTTAAAAATTTGGCTCCATGTCTATGATTTGTAGAAACAGGACACTGCCTTCTGGCAACTACATCATATACAGCTCACCTTGACAAGTTGCCTCCTCTCTTTTCCATCTGATCCTATACAATCTATTATTTTAGGCAGATTCAGGCCTCCTGCTAAGCGAAACTCTGGCTTGAATGACCTTATTGTCACCAAATTTTCATATTTTCCAGTAGGGTCCACCTGAAATTATAATTAAAAATTACTATAAAATATCAGATTCATTACACTGAGGAAAAATGTTTCATTATCTATAGACCTGAAGCTTTACAAACTTCATTAGCAGCCTTTAAACAATGCAAGATTGTTACTATAGGATATCTGTAGTCTCCCAAGGTCAAGTAGTTTATTAATCATACTAGCACTAAAAATAAGCATATAAAAACCTAATGAAACAATATCTATATTAAGAGATGAATATACAATATCACAAATATATACCAAAATCTATTGAAAAATATACAAATCTGTAAACGTGTACTCATAAGCACATACATAAACACAACAAAGGTGGGGAAAGAGGGTATTTAAAGCAAAGAAAAAAAAAGCAAAGGACCACACACCTTGACTTCCATTGAGAAGGAATGGATGCATATTAAATTGTAAATATATCTCAACTTTATTCACCTTAATTTCCATGGTGGGAACAACAACATCCTCCAAGTTCTTTAGTTTAGTAATAGGCTGGCCAGCAGGAATACTTATGCCTTCTGCAGTGAAAATCAATGCATTATTTTAAATCAAGAACTGCAGTTCACACTTATCAGTTTACCCTTGTTTTCCCCCAAAAGGTTGCTCAGTCTGGGTCCTGAACCCAATATCTGAGTGAGGGAAAGGGCAGCTACTCTCATAAGCAGTCCTTGGGCCCTTTCATCTAAGGAGCCAGACTGAGGTAATGAAAACACTTCCCTCACAGTCAGGAGCAATGGAAGCTCCCTGAAAGTAGGGGGCCACCAGTGGCCGAACCATGGCCCCACCCCCCAAGCCGCCACCCTCATGCTGCCCCTTCTCTGCAAGCCCATGTGCTCATGCTGCCTCACTCACCTGATGCCCCATCCTGCCCCTTCCCCCCAAGTCTCTGCCCCCGTGCTGCCCCTTCCCCGAGACCCCGCCCTCGTGCCGCCACTCCCCCCCAGACCTCATCCCCGCTCCACCCCTCCTCACAACACCCCGGCCTCCGCCTTTTCTGCGGAAAAGGACCTAGGGGTGACAGTGGACGAGAAGCTGGATATGAGTCAGCAGTGTGCCCTTGTTGCCAAGAAGGCCAATGGCATTTTGGGATGTATAAGTAGGGGCATAGCGAGCAGATCGAGGGACGTGATCGTTCCCCTCTATTCGACATTGGTGAGGCCTCATCTGGAGTACTGTGTCCAGTTTTGGGCCCCACACTACAAGAAGGATGTGGATAAATTGGAGAGAGTCCAGCGAAGGGCAACAAAAATGATTAGGGGTCTAGAACACATGAGTTATGAGGAGAGGCTGAGGGAGCTGGGATTGTTTAGCCTGCAGAAGAGAAGAATGAGGGGGGATTTGATAGCTGCTTTCAACTACCTGAAAGGGGGTTCCAAAGAGGATGGCTCTAGACTGTTCTCAATGGTAGCAGATGACAGAACGAGGAGTAATGGTCTCAAGTTGCAGTGGGGGAGGTTCAGGTTGGATATTAGGAAAAACTTTTTCACTAAGAGGGTGGTGAAACACTGGAATGCGTTGCCTAGGGAGGTGGTGGAATCTCCTTCCTTAGAGGTTTTTAAGGTCAGGCTTGACAAAGCTCTGGCTGGGATGATTTAACTGGGAATTGGTCCTGCTTCGAGCAGGGGGTTGGACTAGATGACCTTCACGGGTCCCTTCCAACCCTGATATTCTATGATTCTATGATTCTCTCTCCCCCTCCCTTGTTGCTTGCCCCTACGGCCAGTAAAAAGGGATGGGGTCATGACCCCCAGGCCTCCCCTGTTCCAGTGCCCTTGCTCCCAGTAGCACTAGGAATTCTCTGCAGGTCTCATATCCAAGAACCACTCCAGCTGAACCTCACAGTGCAAGTTGTTTCATGAGACGTCTAAACCAGAGTAGGTCTTATATTTAATACAATTAGGACATAGTAGCAGTACAGCAGCCCATCTGCATTTTGGTAATAATACTTAATATTTAAATAGCATCTTTCATCCAAGGATCTCAAGAAAACAATCGTTAACTGACCTATCCCCACCTTATGCAGTGTCATGCCTATTTTACAGCTGGGGGAACTGAAGGCTAGAGAGACTCAGTGACCGCCCCAAGATAAGGCAATGGTAGAGCTGGGAGTAAAGCGTAGTAATTGTAACTCTAAATACATTGCCTAACTACTGACCAAGAAGCCCTCTTTTCAAATACTTACTTCTTTGACATTTCCATGGAGTGGCATCCAGATTTGCTAATGTGATGTATGCATCACAAAGTGCCTCAACACCTCTAACCATTTGAGGTCTCCTACTTTTTATGATGTTAATTATCTTGCTGGCAGCCTCCATTCGATCCTACAGAACAAAACAAACAAACAAAAACCCAAACACGATGAAGTGAGCTGTAGCTCACGACAGCTTATGCTCAAATAAATTGGTTAGTCTCTAAGGTGCTACAAGTACTCCTTTTGTTTTTACGAATACAGACTAACACAGCTGCTACTCTGAAACCTGACCTTTTGCAAGTTACTTCTTGTCAGATCAAAGACACACAGTATATTGCCATCAAGTAGAACTGAAGCTATCCTGTGAAAACAGAGGAAACACAAGTACTGAATACCCTCTGCAATACAAACCTGGATTCATATAAATGCTAATTCAGTGTTTTCCAACCTGGGGTGGGAAGAACAGTGAACTATTTGTGGGAGTGGGTATATCCAAACAATGTGGAGAAGGAGTGAGGCTGCGAAAGCTGCAGGACACCAGATCCACTCTCCATCCTCCTGCAAACATGGGGCAAATAAAGGGGTTGTTGGTTCTTGGAAATCCACCCACCATCCCCTTTCCTGCTTCTGCTATTGTCCCTAATGTAGCTGGCTGGGGGAGCAGCTCACATGTACAAGGCTGAAGGCTCAAGCGGCTTGCCCGCCCAAGCTTCCCTTCTCTGCTTCCAACTTTGTGGCACTTTGCTCAACTTATCACACCACCAATGGGAGCCCCAAACCGCAGCTACACGTAGACTACTGACGAGTTGGGGAAAGGGATCAGAACTATCAGAGAAGAGGAGACAAGCCAGCGACAAATATGGAAAAAAGATAAGGAAACCCTCCCAGAAAAGACAACGGGAAATGGACAGAATAAAGGAGAGAAGCCAGAAAACTATGAGAGGACAACAGTGTGAGGGGACAAAGAAAGTGCCCAAAGAGCACCACAGAGGGGCTCCAATAATGAAAGGCTGAGAAAATCACCATAATCATAGCAATGATAATTATCAACCAAAACAATAATAATGCTAACTTAAAAAAAAAGCCATGATATAATGTTACAAGTCATTACGGTTTATAGCACTAACGTTACTCTTTTTCTCTGGGAAAGAAATAAAGATATTAGAATCATGTTGCACAAACCCAAATACTTTTATCTTACAGATTTACATTAAACACTCACTTAACATTAAAACAGAAAAAACTTTGGTCATTATCAACTTCTCGCTTATAAACCCGCTCAAGCTCTTGATGCAGCTAAAATGTCTTTACAATATCTCACAGGGTGAAAAATCCAAAAAAAATTTCCTTTCTGACACTCTTGTAATAGCTGATTTGAATAACAACTGTCAAGGCTGGTAGGTCCCCAATGTCCATAATTACAAGTTTTGATTTTAAAAATCAATATTTAATTTTTCCCCATTCTTCCTCACCCCACCAAAAAAATCAAGTAAATGAAACTCTGCACTATAACATCCTTTTAAAGTAAATTAACTTTCTGACATTATGATACTAAATGTGATTCATAACCTAGAACTATGTGATTCATAAACAAAATTCAGTTTGATTTGAGTACCATATCTAGCTGGGAGATTTCTTTCGGTACATTTTTTGTTAGTCTGTTTCTTCTTATTGCCTCTGATTTTGCCAAGAGTTCATCCTTGTTGGCATTTGCCAAAGCCAATACTATAAACAAAGTATGATGTGGATGATCCAGTGAAATTCTAGATATTAGCTGTCAAGAAATATAACAAAAGTCAGTTATTAAAGATATTATAAAAATTAAAATGAATTACAAATCAGAGCAGTTAACTAAGATTTTAAACTAAGAAGCAAATGTTCAATAAAACACTATTCAACTCTTTCATATTATAATCAACATAGAAAGGACTGAACTTTTTTTTTTAACCTTTCATGGTCCTTTACAGACAAAAATAAAGTAACACCATAGCTAAGTCTGTATTTTGATGTCTGTACTATATAAAGTATGTTTTTAATACAATGGTCTGATTATTCTAAGAAGACTCCTAAATCAGTGGAAAGAATTGGCAGAACAAAAACCAAGTTTTACATTTCAAGTTTGCTACATCTCATTCTGTAATGGAATAGTTTAGGCTTCATGACTCAGTCAAGACAGAATTGTGCTCAAGAAGATGCATGTTCTCTTTAGGAGTTTTAACATAAGTAAGACGCATCTCTGTACCATTAATCTAATCACAATACTTATGATTTAGTATTGATTACATTATTTAAAACTTCATGAAATCCTAGACAGCCCATGATCTTGGTTCCCATTCGAGCAGCCAGCTGGTACATCAGAGGCAAAAACTTGTATGACGGAATCTTCTCTGCATCTGTCTGTTGAAAAATAAATCAGATGTAACACAGCAATGCACATAAAAGAGATCACAAACACAAATCAGTAGATAAGCACCAGTGGGTATGTACTGACATTTTAAAAACATTTTAAAAACATTTATTGGCTGCCCTAGTGGCAGCATGCTGCACACCACTCCCTCCTCACTAGTCGCTCGCTGGGTGCCACAAGTCCCAGTGCTTGCAGCTTGATCAGTATGCAGCAGCACAACCGCTCATGGGTTTGAGCTATCAGGATCATACTCAGCCAGCTTTGCTATTAAGTAGCAAATTCAGTTCAAAGTAGCCTTACTGGTTTATAAAACTCTGAGTGGGACTGACCCTGATTATATGAAAGACCTCTTCATTCAGTCACTGCCTGATGGCTTTTTATTATTATTATTAAAAGTGCTATTATTGTTATTTTATTACAGCAGTGCTTAGATGCCTCAATTAAGATTGAGGCCCCACGGGTCTGGGTACTATAAAAATGGATGGTAAGACAGTCCCCAACCGGGAAAGCTTACAATATAATTTAAAACAAGAAACAACATAAGTGTATTAAAAAACATATAAAGGAAAGAAGGGAGGACAAGGATGCCTGTAAAAGGAACACATGATTACATAGACTTATTCAATTGTTCCAAGTAATTCTAGTTTTTAAAAATTAATTATAAGACAGAGAAAAGAAATAAGCTAGATATCAGCAACCACTACTGGCAATGTGTTTAACCCTTATCACTTAGGTATTTCCTCCAGGTATCATGGTAGATGCTTACAATCTAAATTAGGCATAACACAGCAAAGAATGAGAAAGGGAAGGGTAAAAGGTAAGGGAAAGACAAGGGTACAACAGTGAAAGATCAAGAGATGTGCTTAATGTTATGGACACTTTTGCTAACTTTTGTTATTAAAAATGTAGGGGACAGAAACAGAAAAGAGGACCACAGTTAATGATGAAGGGTGATAAATGAGCAGTACATAAAGTGAGAGTTGAGGAAAGACTGAAGAAGGCTGGTGTACAGGTCATGTGCCAGACTCCAGGCATATGGGCATCTTGAGAAAGTGTGTAGAGTAGCTAATGGAAGGAGGCAGATGGAGAAAGCAAATAAGTGAGCTGTTTTGGAAGAGTGCAGTTCAGGACATAGTCATTAAGATACAAATGAGAGACGAGAGGTGGACACACTGGCAGAGCCGTGCAGGTCCTAGCATGTGAAAATGAGGAATCTGAATTTGATTTTCATGTAGAATCAAAAGGATAAGAAAAAAGTAAGAGCAGAAACTTACCTTCATCATTCCATTGACTTCAAAAACTCCAGAGTTCTCAAGCCAGAGGGAGCAGAGGCGGAAGATCCACATATCATGCTCTTCTCCACTAAGTAAGCAACTGATGTAGTTCTCTACCGCTTTGCATAAGAAACGTTTACGATCTTCACTCAGTGCACGAATTGCACATTCATCAAGTTCAAGCTCCCGCTGAACCTTCACTGTGTATCTATGAATGGACATTAACCATCTGTTAAAACACTGACGGGGAGGCAGGCTGGAGTTCTCTCACCTACAACTTTAAGAAATTTTCCAGCATTTTATACTTGCTTTTGTATCAGCAAAGAAAATCAAGCAATCCTTAGATCAAGTACCCTCAATGTCCTCCTCATTTGGGTACACTGGGCACCCTTGATCTGTGATTAAAACACACTGAAAATCTAGTCCCATTTTTTCTAATGACTGGACGTGAACACACCAATGTAAAAGTGAATTTCTGGCAATAGAAACAAGCACGAAGACTTGACCCACCTCCTACAGAAAACAGAGAATCACTAAAGCTTAGAGTTTTCCCTCACTTTCCCTTCCTCTTACTAAGAATAGAAGAAAAATAGTCAGATGAACTCTAAGATTCCATCAGCTCTACTGCATGTGCAAATCCCAAATCTGGTTACACTTTGCTCTCCTCTCTGGTGCTGTATGGCAATTAGCTATAGTTACCTCCCCTCAATCTGGACACCCACCTGTTTGTCTGAACCCTGTGCTCCTTTAGGAGGCCAATTTCCTCCTTGGCTTTCTTCAGCAAAGCTTGCTTGTTTTCAAACTCTGAGGATTTCATGTAGTTCTCAATTCTTTGGTACTGAGTATCAGAGAAACGAGCTAAAGAAAGGAAAGCCTTCATCTTTCCACTCTTTAGCTCATCACTGCTGTCTCCACTGTGGCTCCCAGCAATTTCCACTGCCTAAGAGGAAAGTTACAAATATAGAAATGATAAGACTGATGATCATGTTCGCATAATAGCTATAGCTAACGTCTACTCTCATACTGCTTGATTAAACAATTATTATTATTTAATGTTTGTATATACTAGCAGATGCACATACAAAATAAAACCAATTGTGTTAAAGTATTTTTTTCCTAAGTGAATGTAATCCTCAGAAAGGACTTGGATTTTTCAGCGCTAGCAGTTGATGCCCATTTTAGTTACAGAACCAAATGGAATTCCTCCAACACTTACTATGTATTACTCATATAATAACAGTTGTCCATGGTGCTTTACAGTACAGATAAAGAAAAATTCTCTGCCATGAAGAGCTTACAGTCTAAGAAGGGCAGTCTAACAAACGAAAGACAAGGAGATGACAACACAAGATAGAAAAGAGGCTGGAGTTACAAGTGAAACGGAGATGATGGTGAAGGTATTTGGAGAATATCAGAAAAGTCAGAAGGGATAACTACAACTGAAGAGTCACAAATTAGAGGGAGTAATGAAGTGAGTGGCAAGCAATACTGAAAGCAATGAGGCGGTTGCCGAGAGAATACAAGGTGAGAGATCAGTGAGAGTACAGACCATATTGAAGGCAAGATCAAGGGAGTAACCCTTACAGTGAGTGGAGGAGTACAAAAGTCAAATAATTTTACCTCCAAACAGGCTATTAAATCTAAGTTTCACTGTGGAGTCTACAAAATCATTAATAAAAAGGGTATTTGCATCTGAGATGTTATTCTAGAATATATTGAAAATCATAGTATCAATATGGAAAAAATGAATGCGGCATTGTAAAATTTACTTTGACATTTTTACAAGGTATTATATACAGAAGAATCTATTTAGTTGCATGTTTCCATGAACCGCCCTACCTTTTCTAAGTATTTCTGCATGATAACTGTAGGGTTTTCCAAACATGTTTCTGCTAACCAGTTTCCACATAACCTCAGACACTCTGTGTATATCAGTCTTAGGCTCGGATCATTCTCAACCTTTGGAGAAGCACATTTTTAGAAAAAAATACCAGACTTCAACTCAAAAGTAATTTTCCATATAAGATGGTCAACCTGTAAAACCTTTTTTCCCATCTAAATACAGCAAATTAAATTAATTAGGCCCGATGTCAAGGTTACATGTTGACACACACCTGAAACCAATTTGTATCCAATTTCTTGATCATCTCCTTGAGAATACTCAGTGCTAGACTTTCTTCTTTTTTAGCCCAGAAAACCTGAGCTTCCTCCAGTTGCCACTCTGAGACTACACACATAGCTGGATTGTATTGCTTGATCTGAAACATTGCTCTTTCAGGAAGCTGAAATAGAAAAACTAAATTGTCAATTATATTTGTAAGTAATGGACACATTTCATAACAGGCTCTCCGACACCATCAGCACTTTATTTTATTTCTTTAAGACATCCCTCTTCTGCCTGCTTAGTGTTAAGAATTGTTTTGTTGGGAAGAAGGCAAGGTCTTTTTACATGTTAGAGCACAGGCATAGGCTACCCTATCATTCTGATAACCAACAAGTTTCAAAGTATAGATTCTTGAACTGAGCTTCACAAAACGTTAAATGAAGCATTAACATTTAACATTGTAATTACTGTGAGGTAATAAGACAATATGGGACAGTGAGCTGGCTTATATTCATAACCAAAAGACTGTTAAAAAAGAGGTTCAAAATGTGTTTTAATGGAGGCCAGGTAATCCACCAAAACAATATTACAATTTTGTTACAAACATTCTACACAATTCAAAAAACCCAAATGTTAGAATTCCAGGAAAGAACCGTTAAGGGCTTGGCTACACTTGTGAGTTAGAGTGCATTAAAGCATCCCCGGGCGCCCTAGCTCACTACCCGTCCACACTGGCAAGGCACGTAGAGCGCCCTGACTCCATGGCTAGAGCGCTCCTGGTACTCCACCTCGGCGAGAAGATTAACGCTTGTTGCACCTTGGCTGAAACTCCTGGGTGTCAGTGTGATCGAGGTGTTGCATTACTGCGCTCTGATCAGCCTCCGGAAACGTCCCATAATCCCTTTAAGTCAAGTGGCCACTCTTCTCATTGTTTTGAACTCACTGTAGGAATGTGGATATGCCCTTTGAAAGCTCTGTTTCTGACAGCTGGCACGCTTATCTGCTCCGAGACAAAGCAACCATTAGTGTGGAATGCTGTGAGAGAGAGAAGCGGGGGGGGGGAGGGAGGAGGGGTCTGCTGCTGTCTGAACTTACAAGACAGCATGCTGACATGCTCTCAGCCCCCCCCCAAACCCATTCTCTCTTCCCCCACATACACACAACACACTCCCTGTCACACTCCACCCAACCACCCCCATTTGAAAAGCACATTGCAGCCACTTGCATGCTGGGATAGCTACCATAATGCACTGCTCTCTGTGGCCGTTGCAAGAGCTGCTAATGTGGCCATGCCAGTACGCTTGTAGCTGTCAGTGTGGACAGATTGCAGCACTTTCCCTACTGCGCTCTATGAAGGCTGTTTTAACTCAAAGCACTCTACATCTGCAAGTGTAGCCATGCCCTAAGTGACCCAGCCCATTCCTGACTAACATATAATCCCTCAGCACTACTCACTTTACCCAAATATACACAGTCCCCTCAACCTTTCCCTCTAAAATTTGCAATCATATGCAAATATCAAAATAACAAATTACCAAATTATTGGAAATTGATCCCTTAAGTAGGAAATGTGGTTTTACAATCTCCTGCATATATTTTTGCAAATATTAGGGGACAAAGGTAAGGTTTTTCTATTCAGGTTCTTATAAGGCACTCAGAGTATCTGAGATTGGGTGGGCAGTGTAAATTGGGTTGATGAGGTGATAAGGGCAAGATATGAAAGATTATATAGCAATGAATCTCTTAAGCCATTCTGGAGACGCTGAGTGCTTGTTTACTCTACAAAATTAGGCTGACTTAAGTTAGGTCGACCTATAGCCATTGTAGCAATTAAATAGGCTGTTTGGTGTCCACACTGCCATCCTCCTTCCGGGAGTGTGCATCCTCATCAGAAGCGCTTTCACTGACTGAAGTGGGGCATTGTGGGGAACTGAAAGCTGCAGGGCTCACACTTCATCTCCTGTTGACCAGCTGGAGCTCACAACGGAAGCCCCTCACCCTGGGGCTGACAGCTGGAGCCAGAGAAAAAATGGCCTTAGTGAAATCATGGCACCAGTGAAGTAAATGGAAGCTTTGCATTTGATTTCAATGGGCCAGGATTTCACCCCCTATGTGCCTTAGAAACATTCTTAAAACAACTTCTAGAAAAATTTTAAAAAATCCTAAACTTTATAATTTCACATGCCATGTCTCATTCCAGGGTCGATATTTTCTAAGACAGGTTTTATTTCAAGGAATAAGGATATAAAGAGGATATAAAAAGTATTGCAGCATCATAATTCTGGGTCAGAGCTGTTAACCAAGCTCAATATGCACAAAATGTATAACTGGTGCTCACATGGTAGCCAGAAATAGCCCAGGTCACCTTTCACATCCTACATTGAGTTTTCAGGTCAGGCAGATGTAACTGAAAATTGAACACATTTGATTTAGAAGTCACTGGGATAAAAAAAATGGGAATTCTACAAGATGATTCATAGAGATTGACTCTTCAGAATATAATGGCACTTTAAGTGTATATATATTTGAACATGACACCAAGATGCTGATGTTGAGGAATTCTTTCTGCAACTCTCTCCTGGAATGCTGGGAGAATCTATGGCGTGATGATGAAGTTTTACATCTACCCAGTGTACCAAACTGGAATTACAAAAGTTGTAGAAACATCATTTACAGATAAAAATTTCAGTTTTATAACATATACTGCACGGAAAGGCGTGTAATTATGAACAAAAATGTGAAGATATGCGTGTAGCATTCATAAAATATTATGTAGGTTGACTCTCTAGACAAACAATTCAATGAATAAACTTATACGGAGTATAGGAATTTAAGCATAGTTGGTCTTCAGCATTATAGTGAAAAAATTCCTTGTTAACTGGAGAAGTAAGTGTTTTTCAGACTGATTCTTGCTGGAACTACGGTAGTTACCTGAGTGTTTTTGGCAGTTCGTGCCAATTTAGACAGTTCCACTAGATGTTTGGTGAGAATGTCTTTAATACATTCTCTTTTGGAATTCTCACTTTCCTTCTCAAGAAGGATCTCCAGAATTACAGTCCGTAAGGCCATGATAGGCTCCTGGAAACCAAAGTCACTGTCCTTGAGAAGCTGGGACTGTCTCTGCCACTTCAGATAAATGTCATTCAGTTGTTTGTTAGTAACAGATCTGAAATCACAGACATTAAGAAAGGAAAAGGAAAAAAGAGCTGCTATTACTTCTAACCAAATATTAATGAAATCTGAGATGTGAAGGAGCTTGTTTTACAAATCCCAGGACTATAAAACAATTGAAGTCAGTAGCTCACAATATATGGTCCAGAAAACAAAAATAGTTCATGAAACCCTTCCTGGTCATGCACAGAACAAACATCTTGAAAAGCAAGCAAGTGGAGGATAGGGATTATAAAAGGATTTTCAACATTTATAAGAAGTTACGCAAAACAGCTGATTTAAGCAAACCCAGGTTTGTGAAAGGAACATTCGGGAGGCACGACAATTCCAGTGTACATGTTCTTGAACACTTGTTTGAATTTAATTTGCTAAGTTCTAGTATGTGATAAGGCTGATAAAAAAGCTGGCAAAGGGAATCTTAATCTGTATCTACATGTACATGGCTGCATGACAGAATAAGGGTATATCTACACGTGGAGCTGTGGGTATGATTCCCAGCTTGAGCAGACATACTCACACTAGCTCTCATCAAGTTAGCATGCTAAAAATAGAACATGGCAGCAGCAGCACAAGCTATAGAAGAGTGTGTTTTATATGGCCCATATTTTTATTATACTGCATGCCTTTTAGATGTACTGTTTTATCTTGTTAGAGTATAAGCTCTTTGGGGGGTACTGTATCCTTTTTTGTGTTTATACAGCACCTAGCACATTGTGGGAGCTACTGGAAAAAAAATACTACTAAATCATTAACAAATATTAGTCCTGACAAGGTTTACAATAAACTAAAATAAAGACAGTCCATGCCCTGAAGAACTAACAGTTTAGAAGGTAAACAAATAGAAAACAGGATGCACTGGGAAATCCAGAAAAGTCCAGTATAGTGGATTTTCATAATACCAGCATTCTTTTCCTGTTTTTATAAGCAGGAAAATATTTATAGAAAAAGGCCTTTATTTATAACTAGAGAACCTGCGAAGTTGCTTGTAAAGGTGGTATCTATAAAGTACATTTGTCAAAGAAGGAAAACAGAGGGACTAGCCTCTAGTTACAGGTTGCTTAAAAATAGCTGAGAGATGCAAGAACAACATCAGACTCATAGCTAGAACTGGAAGGGGAATTTAACATGAAGAAATAAAATACCTGGAGAAAAGCTGTCCTATGTTTTCCAACTCTCCAATGATCTGTAATCTGCAGAGTGTGGGATACAATGAAAACACAGACTCAAGACTGCCTTTGCACAGCTCCTCTACTTCGCTCACCCTAGGGATACAATACAGCAATGCTAAATACCTTTATCTATTGACAATACAGTTTACATGTACAGAATAGATATCAAATATAAAGTATATAGCACCAACACATATTTTATATTTCAGTTTAGTAAGAATTTTGCATTATTATTAAAATAAAAAATTCAAGGTTTCTCCCTTAAGAATCTAAATGAAAATGTGATCAGGTTTACTGTCTCATAGCCTATATGACATTCAATTTAAAGGGACTACTCGGAAGTAACTTTTTCATCTATTAACAGGAAGGGGATGTACACTAACAGAAGGTCATTTCTCCATAGAAAGTAACTCTATTTTTTAAAAAATTAAATTTGTCCCTTCCTCATAGAAACTTCTTGCTGCTCTCTTGAAAACTGCTGGTACTTTGGTGTAACAGGACCTGCAGAGACAAGGACTTGTTATGGCATAAAATGCCAGTAGTTTGTCTCTTCCTCCTTAGTTTGAGGATTAAGGCTTTTAATATCTATCATTATTGGACAGCATTTGCAGCCTTGCAAAGAGGTTGTTATAAATATCTCTACCAAAAAGATTACATGTGTATGTTGTTTGTGGGCACAAAAGTCACTTTACACAATTAATTCTGTCCGTGTGTCAAGCATACATGTCCTATTAACACTAACATGACTTGTATAGGCACGAAAAGGAGAATTCAGGTCAAAAATCTATAAGTCAAGTTACAGCTCAAATATCAGTCTGATTTTGTTTGTGTAATACTTTTCTACAGCTGCACAAACACAACAAGGTTTTACATACAGAATATTTATAGGCATTTGGTTTTTACCTGGCATCTTTCAGGCCTTCATGGAAAGCAGAGAATTCTCTGTCTCTTAAAGACTGCAGAGCATTATACAATGATTCATGGTAGCCTGATCTTCCCATCTCATCTCTTTAAAAAAAAAAAGATTAAAAACAGCAAAATTATATTTAAACTTAAGGTCATCAATAATCGTTATGATTGAAAACTACAGTATTAACATTCTCTTTGATATAGTACATTTAAGTCATTTTGGTGGTGTCTTCATAAAAGACACAAACTAACCTAACTGAATAAGGAGTACAGTCAGGAATTTTTAAGTGGTTAGGTAAAGATTTGCCTAAAAAAATAAAAAGCAACCCTGTAACACAATACATCCTGTAAGCCTAAGTTATTGTTTTCAAGTAAACAAATTAAAAAGGCAGTGAGAAATTATTAAAATTGTATTTTATACATGGAGTCAAAATTTCAAATTACATTAAAATGTACATCCACCAATGTGATATATGCCATCATGTGCCAGCAATGCCCCTCTGCCATATACATTGGTCAAACTGGACAGTCTCTACGTAAAAGAATAAATGGACACAAATCAGATGTCAAGAATTATAACATTCATAAACCAGTCAGAGAACACTTCAATCTCTCTGGTCACGCAATCACAGACATGAAGGTCGCTATCTTAAAACAAAAAAACTTCAAATCCAGACTCCAGCGAGAAACTGCTGAATTGGAATTCATTTGCAAATTGGATACTATTAATTTAGGCTTAAATAGAGACTGGGAGTGGCTAAGTCATTATGCAAGGTAGCCTGTTTCCTCTTGTTTTTTCCTACCCCCCCCCAGATGTTCTGGTTTAACTTGGATTTAAACTTGAAGAGTGGTCAGTTTGGATGAGCTATTACCAGCAGGAGAGTGAGTTTGTGTGTGTATGGGGGTGGGGGGGATGTGAGAAAACCTGGATTTGTGCAGGAAATAGCCCAACTTGATTGTCATGCACATTGTGTAAAGAGTTGTCACTTTGGATGGGCTATCACCAGCAGGAGAGTGAATTTGTGTGGGGGGGTGGAGGGTGAGAAAACCTGGATTTGTGCTGGAAATGGCCCACCTGATGATCACTTTAGATAAGCTATTACCAGCAGGACAGTGGGGTGGGAGGAGGTATTGTTTCATATTCTCTGTGTATATATAAAGCCTGCTGCAGTTTCCACGATATGCATCCGAGGAAGTGAGCTGTAGCTCACGAAAGCTTATGCTCTAATAAATTGGTTAGTCTCTAAGGTGCCACAAGTACTCCTTTTCTTTTATTAAAATATATGTAATTATTCCAAAAACTATCATACAATAAATCTACAATTTTAACCTAAACAACAAAATGCACACATGTAAAGGTTCTTGTATTATCTGATTGCGTTCTAATATGTACATCAGTATTGTATTAATAGCAATTCTGGATCTGGATCACCTTTCCAGGGCAGTGTCATCTGCCACTGAGCATGTCCATGAGTTGCAGATCATGAAACACCTTCCAAATATGGAGGATAACTGTGATATAAGCAGTCACAGACAATCTGACGGCAGTACCAAGGGTGCAGCAGATGGTGGTGTTGTCCCAGTAAAAGGGCAGTGATGCCTAAAGATGGTACTGAACATGGTGAATGTAAGCTGCCATCAAATAAGCCTGTTGTCAATGACATACTATAAAGGCATGCAATTGCCCCTCCAGAAGTAACTCTGGAAAGGCAGAGGAACTATGATGGGGTCAGTGGCATTTGCTCGGATAAGGATCTCTGCATCCTCATCTGTCACCTACTTATTGCAATTTTTGCACTGGTATGGCACATGGCTTACATGGATGAGAAAGGGGGACTGGAACTGCATACACATTTTCCACTGTTCACAGTGCAGGTGATTCAGCAATGCAACACTAACTCTACTACCTCTCAATCCAAGTCCCGTGGTGATGGTGACAGGCAGAGGATGCTGCTGGAGGTCCTTAGTCACAATCCTGCACACAGATGGCCTGGGAGTGATGGTCACTCATCACAGACTGGAGCAAATGCCATGATCAGATCCTTCCCTGGTGTCAGAGTCATCCTACCTAAGGATAGTGCTGCTCTCCTCAAATGGGGAAGGGGATGGAAAAAGGTCCCTAATAAATTCTTGCTCCAACCAAATTTGTCAGAGTGACATATCTTGGCTGGTCATCCAGCTTTGCTATGGTCTAAATATAAGAAAGACCCCCCCAAAATTTTGCAGCTAGGAATGTTCACACACTCCTTGACAGAAATGATGGAGTTGAGTGTAGAACCGCTGTATTTGTCAGACTGTTGGTGTGGTATGATATAGATATTTCTGCACTCAGAGTAGACTTGCTGGCAGGACACAGCTACCAGAAGCGAGTGCTGGTTACACCTTTTATTTGATTGGCAAATATGATGATGAATGGAGATATGCTCTGGTGCGGGGTTTGCCACCTGCTTTTTGATTGCCCACAAACTTGAGTCACTGCTGAAGGGTGTTAATGACAGACTTGTGCTCTTCTGCTTCGGTCTTGCTACAGGTCGTCATGCTTTTGTCATCATTGCATATGCACTGACAATGACACATCCAGATGACGATATGGACCCCTTTCTGGTCTCCAATGTCTCCAAAGAAGGTTGCGTGCTGGTTCCCATACTCTTTTTCTTCCTTTTTTGGCTATGCTTATGGATGCATTTCAAGACACAGACAAATGAGTATTTATCCAGTTCCATACTGATGGGACATTTTCAAGCTGCAAGACTGCCATGCTCACACGAAAGTGGCAGATTTACTCATTAAGGAGCGATTATTTGCTGATGACTATGCATTGGTTGCTGACTTGATTGATGACATTAAATTTATACTTGATCACTTCAAATATGCAGTCAATCATTTTGGTTTCACCTAAATGGTTTGCACCTAAAGAAAACTGGACACCGTACCCAGCATGTGCCAGGAGATACCCAATTATTAAGTTCACCAGTGTGCCTCTTCAGTCAGTAGAGAAGTTTTGCTACCTAGGGAGTATGCTGTCACACAATGCCACAATTGATCTCCATCTCACAATGCCATCTCACAGGGCAAGCCAACTCTGCATTTGATATGCTGTCTCACCACCTATGCCATGATAGGGGCATCAAAATAAGCACTAAGCTAAATGTGTATTGGGCAGTTGTGCTTACAATGCTTCAATGGTTATGAGGTATGGACACCATATCGGACACATATTAGGAAACTTGATCATTTCCACGTGTGCCATCTTCACTCTGTTCGCAGAGTCAAATGGTAAGACAAGATTCCCAATATAAAAATTCTTAATCATTGTTGGATGTTCAGTATTTATATAATGCTGATTAAAGATCAGCTACGCTGGTCTGGTCATCTCATTCATATGGCCAACTGAAGAATACCCAATGCTATATTCTGTGGTCAGTTAAAGCAAGGCACTCATTCTCATGGTGGCCAGTCCAAAAGACACACTGAAGTCAAACTTGAAGGCATGTCAAGTTGATCTCGGCAACTGGGAAGCAACAGCCTTATAAGAAAGCAAGATGGCAGCAGATCTGTCATGTCGCCGTTAACCGCTTTGAAGCAAAGCGCATTAACAACTTATATGAAATATGTGAACATCACAAAGCAATGATACAACAGCCTCCAATAGTCATGGACAATCTTCTCTGTCCTACATGTAACCATGCTTGTGGTTCTTGCATTGGCCTAACCTCACACACAGGTATTCACCTACAGTGTTTGCTGAATCCTTGCATGTCAACACTGACATGAGACTCCACCTAAGTTCCTTCTAAGCTGTGAAGCCGCCCACCAGTCTATCAAGTGCTGCACACTTCAGGTGCTCCTCCCTCCACTGCTCCTGCCCTCTGCCTTGGAGTCCCTGGCCACCTGCTCCTGGGAGCCTCCTGCTAGCTGTGTGGGGCCAGTGGGGGAGGGTGTGTGTGTGTGCTGATCTCAGGGTGTCCCCCTCCCCTTGCTCTTCATCTCCACAGAGCTGGGGGGAGGGCAACGGGACATAACAGGGCTCAGGAGTGGGATGGAGCTTGCTGGTGGCTGCTGCTGTGTCTGAAGAAGCAGGCTTCAGACTGATGAATGAGGATCTACTTAAAGGGGCAGCATGTGTCTCTCTCCCACACACACACAAACACACACACAGAGTGCCTCTCTCACACACACACTCACAGTGTGTGCCTCCCTCTCTCACTCACACACACACACACAGTGTGCCTCCCTCTCACACACAAAGAATCTTTCACAGTCACCTCCCAACACATACTTTTATTATTATTATTGTTGTTATTTCTTGATACTTCCTGCAATGCACATATATTCGCTGTAATTTTATTCTTTCAAAGTGCTGTTATTTTAGTTTTTTGACTGGTTTATGCATTTCATAAACTTATTTCTCTCCTATGCTAATTCTTTGAGTAGTCATAAAAAGAAAAGGAGGACTTGTGGCACTTTACAGACTAACCAATTTATTTGAGCATAAGCTTTCGTGAGCTCACTTCATTGGATGAAGCTCAAATAAATTGGTTAGTCTCTAAGGTGCCACAAGTACTCCTTTTCTTTTTGCGAATACAGACTAACACAGCTGCTACTCTGAAACCTGTCTTTGAGTAGTGAGTTCTAAAATGCCAAACCTGTCCTGGCTAGAGTAATTATCCCTATGGTAACTTTAAAAAAAAATTATATCTAGGTTTCTGGTTTCTGCTGGTGGTGCACATTACCTCGATATTGGTGCACATAACAAAATTAATTCCGCACATGGATGGAAAAAATTAGAGGGAATTCCACCATCAATAGTCCTAAACTCTCACTCTCTTGCCAGTCCCTTTTCAACAAAAGATTCCCTTTTCCTTAATTCTTGGCCACATATTTTATTTCCAACCTTTTTTCTCTGCCCTTTATTCCCCCTCTCCTTGATCTTTGTCTATTCCCCTTCTTTCCAGCCCAAATATCACTCTCTTTACCTTCCATACTGAATCTGAAGAATCTTTTTATCTAGGTTGTTATACCACACACATTACTGCAGCATTTTAGAATAGCTTGTCTCTGCTACCTTCCCTATACCAGGGCCAAGGGAGCCTCACATGAGTGAGAGCATCCTGAATGCGGCAGCTGGAAGAATGAGTGTCACATGGACTTCCATTAGATGGGAAACATGGAGATGAGCAGCAGCCTCCACAAGTTGCTTTTAAGTGAGCACTGTTTCAATGTAGCAGAAGAGAATACTGCAGTCAGAAGCACCTCTTTTTCAGATCCATCTCCACAGAAGAAGCCAGGGAGAAAGTTCCCCTCCTCCTGCTTGCAAAATATCGGTGGAAGGACTCAGTGATGTAACTTAAGCCTTTACCAAGATGGGAGGGGATCTAGTCCCTTTTCCCTCTAAAGGGAATATAGGCTTGTTCTCCTCATCAGAGACAAGGTGTACGCTACTCCATGCCCAGTACATCATGTCACCCTTAGGCATAAACCTTTCCTTATGAAGGAGTAGCCACAGAACCAAATTGGACACTCTTTTCTTCAACTATTGGTGAAGTCACTCTTAAGGATCAAAGAGCAATCTTTTCATTCTCCTATAAATCAAAAATGGATGCAGGAAAGCATTTCCCTCACACTTAAAAAAAAAAAAAAGATTCATCTTGTGGCTGAGACTAAAAATGAAAAGGCGATTTTAAAGAAAATTATCAGTAAATGAAAAGAGGAAATACAGCTATAACAGTAGCATTTGCTATAATAGACTGATACACACACATTACAAACAGGGGTTTTACATGAAAGGGGATTGGTTTTTGTTTTTATTTCAATTGTGCAGATAACTAAGATAAACAATACTGCACCGTTTCTGTCCCACAGCAGTTATATTTTGAAGTTTTCCTTTTCCTTAAAAAGGAACAGGATTGTTAGATTAAGCTTTAACAGACTCCAGCTGGAAAAGATAAACAGAGAAGTTGGTTTACTTAGCAGAAGAGATGTGGTCCCACTGCATGTTCCTCCAAGCTGCCTGGTAACGAATCTCCTTCAGTTCAGCACACCACTCTGTGTTTTCATATTCCAAGCCTTTTAAATAGGTGGAAAGAGTATGGCAGAGCCCAAAATTCTGCAAGGCCTACAATCAGTAAGATTAAAAACAAAAGGCAACATTTCACTAGTCTGGGCTGCTTTTCAAATGGATTTGCTTACCCTTTTGTTACCAAAGTAAGATTTCCAGGTGTGGAACTACCATTATTTCTAACCTAAGAACTCTGTAAGTGTAAAGCATTCACAAATAAAAAGGCTCCAGCCTCAGCCATCTCCCAAAACATCATCCACAGAACAAATCTTCTTGACACATGAGAAATGAACTGCCTGTGCAATTTTTTCACTCCCCCACTCTTGGGCAGTGGCACGGCAGCAGATCACTGACTAAAGGGCCTTCTGCACTTGTGACAAGAAGGATTGGCAAGATTTTCCCCTGATTAAGCCTCAGTACTCCTGTGGAGTCGGTAAAGGATCTTTCTATATATTTGGATCATTTAACTAAGTAATGAAATGCAGCTACTCCTGAAGAGGACCATGACAGATGTTCAACAGTGCACAGCAGTAGCAAATGGTTTTGGGGCAGTAAAGGAAGAATCCCAGATTAAACTGAAACCGCAGGAGGAAATTTAGATAGGCAGAAATTAGTTATCAAAGTTGGAATTTAGCCGAATATTGGGGTGAACATCCCATGTCTTACAAAATGTGCCACTGTGTATTTAATGACCACATGTAGACAAGACCTCGATTTTACTTTTTATCTGAAAGATGGTACCATCTAGCAGGACAGTGTACTGAAGGATTAATTCTATAGCAGTGGTTTTCAACCTATGGTCCACAGACTATGTCTAAGGGGTCCACAAAAGGTTGTTGTTGTCACAGAACATTGGTTTTCAACCTGTGATTTGACACCTGGGAGTCTGCAGACTATGCCTAAGATTTCCAAAGGGGTCTGCACTTCCATTTGAAATTTTTTAGGGGTCCGCAAATGAAGCCACTGCTCTATAGTGATTCAGGTGGCAGCGCGCTAACAATACCATTACTTCCTGCAGCACCCGTGTTTTTAGGAGATCTTGAGTTTGAGTCATGACTTAACTCTTCTTAGTTTGAAATATCTGCTGAGTGTCATAGCACAAGGTGATACGGTTGCAGGCTTCCAAGACGAAAATACAACATAGCATCTCATACTAATAATACATAGTGTGGTCATAGTTAAAGTGCTACTATATGAAAATACATCAAAGACTAAAGCCCAGACTATTATGTTAATAGAATACCAGAACAAAATCAATTTCAGGTTTACTTAAGCAAGAATATTTCTGATCCCTAGAGGGGGTGATTCCTGTATTTATTTCCTACTAAAGGAGTGAATTACCTCTATTATTCCTGCCTGGCGAGTAGCTGGAGGGAGGCTTGCTTCAAGGTCATAGGTTACAAGGGCCTTTCCCCATATGGCCTCGTGCTCATATGTTCTTATCCTGTTACACATAAAGAGTAGTTCTGAGATTTCAAATGCTTCATAAATAAAATTATGCTTTTATAAAAAATGAATAAATTGTACCTAGCTAATGGCTGTAACATTCTTCCTCCACCACAGCCATAGAGACTATCAGGCTCTCCTATACTTCTGTATATTTCCATGAGAAGGTCCTAAGACATACCATCACAAAACAAAACATTTCATAAATTACTTTGAAACAACTTCAATTATAGTATACATAAATATCTATATATATGCATTAGAAAATCACGTCTGAGATGGTTAACAATGTTTGACATTTACATCAAAAGCAAGAATACTGAGATCCAGTGCAATACTGTCAGACTGCCTAGACCAGAGACTCTCTAAATGCTTACTGTTAAGATTTTTAAAAGAATTTAGGAAATTTGGCTAACAGGCAAAAGTAGCATAAAATTAATCGACATAAGATGTGAAGCTGACAATTTGAAAGTTGGTGAATGTGATTTATGAAGAATGAAATATTAGTTGAGAGCGATTACTGACTCAGAATAAGTAGCAAATAAATTTGTGCAACATGACACAAATGCAGAGTATACCATTGTGTAACACCATAGTCATGCTGTTTTGATCTGAGAGAGCTGTTCTTGGTCATTCAAACTCACTACGATCATCCACTTGCTATATTTTATTGATATATGTAGCATCTCTCTGGAACAAAAGCTCAGTCAACGGTAACCATATGATCAGTTCTTTTATGAGCAAAAATTGTTTCTCTGTGTTTTTATACAATTGCCTGCTACTACTATTTCAGATGAGTTAGTGTGAGCAAGGGCTGATGTGTTCCCAAATACCCTATTCAGCTCATCTATGAAGGCAATTGAATGTTTTACTTTGAACTAGAGCTAGTAAAAAAAAAAAAAGTTACTCAAAATGTTTCGAAAGGGGGATGGGGGAGCAGGAGGGAACATTCAAGAAAATATTTCTCTGAGTTTTGACCAGCTGGGCTCAAAACTCAGACAAGAAATATTGCTTACATTGGAAATACATATGTTGATTATTTCATTTCATTAGGTAGGTTTACTTTAAGATTAGATAATACTTCGTATGAGGAAGGCACTATTCCATACCTGTAAGCTTATTCCAGTTTCTTCTTTACTTTTCTCATTCAAACTGTTAATAGTTGGACTTTGGCTTTCTTCTTCAAATGTTAGATTTTTAGATGCTTTGAAAGCAGATCTATGAGAAGGGGACAAACATGTTGAATTAATTGAAAATCAGTACAGGCCACAGAGATGCTGAAATAATCCCTAAAAGGGCCAGATCCCTGGTGTTTCAGAGAAGAGCTTGGCATACCTTGGAGTTGGGCAATTTCCTACAACCTTTCTGCTTTTAATAGTGAATGCCACTAGATGCCAAACCAGCCCCGAAGGGAAGTTAGAGTAAGTCTTGTGGTTGCTCTAACTTATGCTGATGAATAACAACTTCCAAGGAGTTGCTCAGTTAGTCAGTATGGCCAGTTGTTACATCTCCACTCTATCTGAAATGATGTATACCAGTGGTGGGCAACCTGCAGCCCGCGGGCCACACGTGGCCCATCAGGGTAATCCACTGGTGAGCCGTGAGACAGAATTTACATTGACCGTCCGCAGGCATGGCCACCTGCAGGTCCTAGTGGCTGCAGTTCGCTCACTGCTTTAATTCTGTGAAGTTATTCTGAGCCAAAATAAACAATTCACTACATTCAGTATTGTATCAGTGTAAAAAAAAATAAAAATAATGCATTACATAGGAAAGTTTTATGTTCATTGTATACATCATTCATGTCTACACTCAGTATATTATGAGATGCTGAACAGTAAAACCACGTAATTCTGGGCACCATTCTGTGTAAATTTCCCACTCCACTCCCCCATTTCTGATATAATTTAAGCAATTAATTTGTCATGAACTGCTAGAGTTAAAATTTAATATACTATCCTATTTGGAAGTTGAGATTTAAGACTTTTGGATGATAGAACATATTAGTTTTTAGCTCTAGTTGTTTTCAAGATACCAGGCACTAAAATCATGCTGGAACTGAAGTGATAAGAAAGCGTTCTGGTAGGTAATCAGAAAGATATGATTTTAACATCTGATAGCTATCATTCTGTCAGGGCTAGAGCCACTTTCGTGGGCTAGTACATTTTTCTGAGCTTAAAAAAGGAAGATTTGTCTTCCTGATACATAATTCACCTTTCCTTCTCCAACAAAACACCACTGTACAAACATCCACAACATGACCTGTTTTGACTGAAATGTGAAGAATTTTCACACAAAAAATAGTACCTTTTTTGTTGTTTGTCTAAGTTTATCTTGTCTGCATAGATTTCTGTGTAGAGCAAAGCTGTGAAGTGAGCAGCACAAGATTGTGCTACCATAGCAACCTCAAGGTAATTCAACTCCAGCCAGAAACTGTCATCAAAAACTGTACCTGAAAGAGATCTATTTAAATACAGCATTAATACTAATGTAATAATACGAGGCCTGCCCTGTAACATAAAGCTAAACAAAAGAAATACACTGTAACAGTAAAGCCTATGCCAACAGGTACTGTTTTATCTCTAAAAAGACACACCTACACCATGTAAGATATTTCCAGACAAAAGGTTTTTGGAAACTGCATTCAGTTTAATCTACAACCCTTCTAAAGGACCCCTATTTTCAAGAGAGCAGATTTCCAGGTATTATATGCAATAAAATGTCACTAGTGTGACATATATGACAATATCACATAAATACACAATGTGTATCTATTACTTTGAATGTCTTGTTTTCTTATTACAATTATTTAAGTGGCATCCATGTACATTGTAACTCCTCCAAGGTGTCACCAAGTTTTAGTACAGAGAAAAAAAAGTAATCTTAAATCAAAGCTAATTTTAAAAATAGATACAACTCACCTCTTTTGACTTCTCAAGTAATCAACAACATCAAGCATTGTTCGTCGAGATATTTTATCTAAACCTCCACGAATAAAGGTTTCTGGTTCTACAATTTATATTAAAAGAGAGAGAAGTGTGAATACACATCATAAAATGTCTGATGGTAAAAAAAGGTGTTGTTTACATTAAGGTGAATGATTAAACAGTGAATAATTGCACAAACAAGATTTTCTAAATGCTGTCTGACTAAAACTGGTGTGTGTTTTATATCTAGTGTTAGAAACATAGGCTACATCTACACTACACACCACTGGCGGAGGCATGTAGTGTTCGTGTAGCTACATGCTGCAGTGAAAAGCACACTGTGTCCACACTGCAACGTGTAGCTACACTTCAGTGAAAGGCTCTGCAGAGGGGAGGCAGCAGTGAAAGGCTTCACCTGTGCTGTTGCCAGAACCTTTCACCGCAGTGAGGAAAGGCTCCAGAAGCAGGAAGCTTCTAGAATCTTTCCCTGTGACGAGGAAAGGCTCCAGGAGTGAGGAGCTGCCAGAATCTTTCCCTCTGCGAGAGCCTTTCCCCATTGCTGGAGTCATTTCTTGTGGTGGGGAAGGGCTCTAGCAGCTGAGAGCTGGCAGAACCTTTTCCTACTCCTGGAGTCTTTCACTGTGGCAGGGAAGAGCTGATGCAGCAGGACACTACACAGCTAAAACCAGCCGTGCCAACAGGGAGGCATGGCTTGGGTGAGTAGAGAGCCATGTAGGGTACACACTCGAATACACACCCACACCTTTCAGATGTGTCTTTACTCCACATGCCTATGCACTGCCTCACTGTCTACACTGCTATTTATACCAGTGCTACTCAGGTATGTACACTACATGTCTGCCGTAAGAAGTACGCAGTGCAGACACACGCTTAGAGAAAGAGGAAGAAATCATAATTCTTTTCCATGCCATTTTCATGTCATTACCTGAATTGGAATTTGCAGGTGTAGTTGATCTGCTCGATGATGAGGAGTATCTGCAACAAGCTGTGAAAAACCTCTGTATATGCATGGACAGAAGATTTCGCCAAGTTTCATTTGAATCATGAAGCAGGATATCATGAATCAGGTATGGGAGCAAAGTCTGACAAAAGTCTGTTTTCACCTGGAACCCACAAGCACACACAGTCAGCTGCTGGTAAACACATTTCTCAGCTCCTAACTATAGTCAAGGTCCACTGGCCAATATGACTCTTTTACTGTAAAACAAATAAAATAAGCTTTATCAACTCATGCATATCAATTTAGTATCTGAATGCCTACTAAAAGAGTGGTTTCAGAGTAACAGCCATGTTAGTCTGTATCCACAAAAAGAAAAGGAGGATTTGTGGCACCTTAGAGACTAACAAATTTATTTGAGCATAAGCTTTCGTGAGCTACAGCTCACTTCATCGGATGCATTCAGTGGAAAATACAGGAGGGAGATTTATGTACACAGAGAACATGAAACAATGGGTGTTACCATACACACTGTAAGGAGAGTGATCAGGTAAGGTGAGCTATTACCAGCAGGAGAGCGGGGGTGGTGGTGGGGAGCCTTTTGTAGTGATAATCAAGGTGGGCCATTTCCAGCAGTTGACAAGAACGCCTGAGGAACAGCGGGGGGAGGGGGGAATAAACATGGGGAAATAGTTTTACTTTGTGCAATGACCCATCCACTCCCAGTCTTTATTCAAGCCTAAGTTAATTGTATCCAGTTTGCAAATTAATTCCAATTCAGCAGTCTCTCCTTGGAGTCTGTTTCTGAAGTTTTTTTGTTGAAGAATTGCCACTTTTAGGTCTGTAATCAAGTGACCAAAGAGACTGAAGTGTTCTCCGACTGGTTTTTGAATGTTATAGTTCTTGACAGCCGATTTGTGTCCATTTATTCTTTTACGTAGAGACTGTCCAGTTTGGCCAATGTACATGGCAGAGGAGCATTGCTGGCACATGATGGATGGCATATATCACATTGGTAGATGTGTGGGTGAAGGAGCCTCTGATAGCGTGGCTGATGTGATTAGGCCCTATGATGGTGTCCCCTGAATAGATATGTGGACACAGTTGGCAAGGGCCTTTGTTAGGTTCCTGGGTTAGTGTTTTTGTTGTGTGGTGTGTTGTTGCTGGTATTTGCTTCAGGTTGGGGGGCTGTCTGTAAGCAAGGACTGGCCTGTCTCCCAAGATCTGTGAGAGTGATGGGTCGTCCTTCAATAGATTGTAGGTCCTTGATGGTGCGTTGGAGAGGTTTTAGTTGGGGGCTGAAGGTGATGGTTAGTGGTGTTCTGTTATTTTCTCTGTTGGGCCTGTCTTGTAGTAGGTAACTTCTGGGTACTCTTCTGGCTCTGTCAATCTGTTTTTTCACTTGAGCAGGTGGGTATTGTAGTTGTAAAAACGCTTGATAGAGATCTTGTAGGTGTTTGTCTCTGTCTGAGGGGTTGGAGCAAATGCGGTTGTATTGCAGAGCCTGGCTGTAGACAATGGATCGTGTGGTGTGGTCTGGATGAAAGCTGGAGGCACGTAGGTAGGCACAGTGGTCAGTAGGTTTCCGGTATAGGGTGGTGTTTATGTGATCATCGCTTATTATTACTGTAGTGTCCAGGAAGTGGATCTCTTGTGTGGACTGATCCAGGCTGAGGTTGATGGTGGGATGGAAATTGTTGAAATCATGGTGGAATTCCTCAAGGGCTTCTTTTCCATGGGTCCAGATGATGAGGATGTCATCAATGTAGCGCAAGTAGAGTTGGGGCATTAGGGGATGAGAGCTGAGGAAGCGTTGTTCTAAGTCAGCCATAAAAATGTTGGCATACTGTGGGGCCATGCGGGTATCCATAGCAGTGCCGCTGATTTGAGGTATATATTGTCCCCAAATGTGAAATAGTTATGGGTGAGGACAAAGTCACAAAGTTCAGCCACCAGGTTTGCCATGACATTATTGGGGATTCTGTTCCTGTCGGCTTGTAATCCATCTTTGTGTGGAATGTTGGTGTAGAGGGCTTCTATGTCCATAGTGGCTAGGATGGTGTTTTCAGGAAGATCACCGATGGACTGTAGTTTCCTCAGGAAGTCAGTGGTGTCTCAAAGATAGCTGGTAGTGCTGGTAGTGTAGGGCCTGAGGAGGGAGTCTACATAGCCAGACAATCCTGCTGTCAAGGTGCCAATGCCTGAGATGATGGGGCGTCCAGGATTTCCAGGTTTATGGATCTTGGGTAGCAGATAGAATACCCCAGGTCGGGGTTCCAGGGGTGTGTCTGTGCGGATTCGTTCTTGTGCTTTTTCAGGGAGTTTCTTCAGCAAATGGTGTAGTTTCTTTTGGTAACTCTCAGTGGGATCAGAGGGTAATGGCTTGTAGAAAGTGGTGTTGGAGAGCTGCCTAGCAGCCTCTTGTTCACATTCCAACCTATTCATGGTGACGACAGCACCTCCTTTGTCAGGGTTACCCCCCCGCTCTCCTGCTGGTAATAGCTCACCTTACCTGATCACTCTCCTTACAGTGTGTATGGTAACACCCATTGTTTCATGTTTTCTGTGTATATAAATCTCCTCACTGTATTTTCCACTGAATGCATCCGATGAAGTGAGCTGTAGCTCACGAAAGCTTACGCTCAAATAAATTTGTTAGTCTCTAAGGTGCCACAAGTACTCCTCATTCTTTTTACTAAAAAAGTGCTTAATATTTTTTTCTATTTGAAAAAATGGTGATTTTATAACAGAAATTATCTGATGTTAATAGGAGTCATGACTAAGTTTGCCACAATTATCTTTGGCTGCTGCACATGGAAGCTATATATAAACTGAGCTCACCTCACACATTGGTTTCAGTAACTGAAGAACTTCATTTCTCACTCCTCCACTGTCCAGTAATGAACAGGTCAGATTCTTGATCCAGGTATCATGACTTACACTCTGAGGAATCCACACACTTGCATCATCCAGGTTTTCTGAAGGACTCTCTCTTTCATTACTTGGTACTTCTAAAAACTACACAAAAACAAAAATTAAATAAAAAAATGCAAGGATGTGTTCCTCTAAAAAATAACCAGCACACACACAACTTGGTCCAAAAATTTAGATGAACAACAAAATTAAACACACACAATGCAGAGTCCAGCTGGATGAAAGCATTTAATCAGGCTTAGTTTATATTATAAAATAAATGTAAAATGTTATAATAATGCATGGTTATAGTTAAAACCAAAGAAATAAGGAAATAGTAATGGTATATTTCAGAGTAGTAGCTGTGTTAGTCTGTATTCGTAAAAAGAAAAGGAGTACTTGTAGAACCTTAGAGGCTAACAAATTTATTTGAGCATAAGCTTTCATGAGCTACAGCTCACTTCATTATGTTTGGGTTTTTGTTTGTTTGTTTTGTTCTGTAGGATCGAATGGAGGCTACCAGCAAGTACTCCTTTTCTTTTTAGTAATGGTATAGTTTCTCCAGGAAAATCAAGGCCCCACTACACATCATATTTTAGGTTGCAAAGTCAAGTGCTTGAACGGTAGGAAATGCTTGGTTTACAGTTGCTCATGCGACCTTAATTCTGCTCCTTTGTACTTCCATCAAGTGCACTGATTAGGCAGCAGTCTTGTGGAAAAAATAGTATGTGATCAAGTAAATAAGGACTTTCATCATAATGTATACATACAGAACTTCCTGATAGCAAGGCTGTGGAGTCCTTTCCACGAAAAAGGTAATGGGAGCCCCACAGCTTGTTATATTTGGAACTAAACTTGATCCTGTAAACATTTCACTTAATATCAGGTCTTTTAGTTAATGGGATGACTCACTGTAGTAAACATAAGGTGCAAAAATAAGCGTTTGCAAAAATCAGTCCCCCTGAGAAAGTACAAGAGGTAGGAAAGATGTACAAAAGGAACTAATACTGTACTGGCAGGAAGAGGGGGACTATCTTAAGGATCTTTTCCATCTCTAGATTCTGTAAAACTGGTCTTCAGAAATGTTTACAGATCTATATTTGTTTTTATATTTTCTGTTCTCATTACCCTGAACTGCACAAAAATAAATAAAAGAAATACCTTCTTTCTAGACACTCTGAAAGGATGTAGATATATTAACATGGGATCAGCTTTGTTTTTGTAAATCTCCCAAAATTCGTTACCAGCCTTGGTGGCTAAAATGTTTTTCAAACAGGCAGCAGCAGCAGATCGAACACCAATACTGAAAGATAAGCATATCTGAGTAACAGATTCTTTAATAATTTAACATAACCTTATGAAGTCTATGTTAAAAAAGTATGTACATCAAAGATAATTCTAAAGGCACTTGATACTGATGAGCCATAGGATGTGCATTACGGATGTGTGTTACAAAAGAGACTGCAAATATTTACAAAAAGGCCGCAACTGGCATTGGGCAACAAGATCATTTAGCTAGAATCCACATCCAGCCCCTGACTAGAGACATTGTAGAACACCACAAACTGATTGGAATATGAGTAATCTGAACCTCAAAGTGGATCATTAGTGGAGAGTTAACAGATTGTTGCTTGTGTGCAGGTATTAAATAAAATTAGGAGACAGAAGGCAGAAAATCTTTTTACAACAATAGCTACTTTTTTTCATTGGTGCTCGTTTAAGCACCGAATCAAATGTACACTTACCAATCATCTATTAAAGCATTATTTATTAGAGTCAGCATTATGAAGACCCACTGAAGTTCTCTATCTTCAAATAAGTCAGCTGCCTTGGAATAGAATGCATTTTTACTATGTTGCAGAGTTATGGTGGAGAAATCTATAGGACCCAGTTCTCCCAAACAACTTCCAACAGCCTCTGCAAATGCAAATATTACTTTTATAGTCTCCAAATAGTAGAGGAAAAAGCTTTACTTTTTTTAGCTGTGTATATGTGTGTGTGTGTGTATATGCATACATATTACATACAGTTTTATGTGAGCCGTGTTGTTCTTTCAACATCTCATGTTAGTGGAAACTAAGGGCATGTTTATACTACAAACTTAAATTTCTCTGTAAGTTTCTATGTTAGTTGAGCCCAGAAAGCCTTGGAGATGCCAAGCCTCGGTGCAATGCCCAGGCTCCTGGCAGGAAGCCTCAGTGGAGCTGGGCTTCCCACGGGGAACCCAGGCAGCAGGCGGCTGGGAACCAGGGGGCAATCAGGCTCTGAGTGGGGAGCTGGGTGTGCACAGTCTGTCTCAGAGCGTGGAAACTGGGCAGCAGCATGGCTAAGAGCCAGGAACCTGCGGGAAGCTGGGATTTAGCTGGAGCCTCCTACCCGCCATGGAGTGGCTGCTCGGCTTTCTTGTCAATTTCATGGCTCCAGGACATACACTAAGTTTCAGACAGAAGGAAATAGACAGACATATGTCTATTTCCTTGCTGCATTCATACAATCCATATTTGTCCCAACAGATTTTGGCTTTCAAGTTTTGACATGTCCACATTCAGCTGTAGCTATGAAAATTCTAGATCTTCTAAAACATATTGTGTAACATTTCTTTTACCATCATCAAGATGAGAAGAGACATGCTGCAGACATAAGGGTTGGGCTCTGGTCCAAATTCAGGAAGTACTTAATGGAAATATATTGCAGGAATGACAAATGTATAGTTTTGTTTTCAGAAGTGCTGAGCAATGCCAGTTCCCATAACAGCTATTGCAGTTGTGGGTGCTCATCAGCGCTGAATACCAGGTTTTTAGTTTTTCAGATGAGGAAGATCTAAACGCCTGGTTTACCACTGCATACTAGATGTTTAAGTGAACAGCACTAATTTTAGCATCATGGGAAACATTTTGCAATTGCCTAAGATTAAAATAATTGTCATTTAGCGATACTAGTGCTAATGTAGAAGATGTAGATACTCACAAAGCAAAATTACTTACCTAAAACTGCCTTTTCACCTGTATGATTAACTGCTGTCTTGGATAGTTGTAGCAAGCTCACCACCAACTTTACTATGACATAGTCCTGGGGGTTTTCTACCATTTAGAAGAAAAAAGGAAAGCATTAATGTCTATTCCACGTGTATTTGTAACAGACAAATTACACTACTTGTAATTCTATTTCAACTAAGATCTCAAAATGCATTCTGAACATTAAAGGGGATAGTTATCGGGTCAAATTTGGTACACAAAAGCTTTTATAAAATGTAACACAAAATAGAAATGTTTCCATATTTTTAAAAATCATCACTTCTTGAACCAACTCTTGTATGTTTCTTGGTCCAAGTCACAGGATTCCCTGGAACTAAAATTTATATATATATTATTTCCAGGATTTTATAATGGAAATGCAAACAGACTTCTAATTTTACCTTTTGATAGCTGCATACATTAAATATTATCATGAGATAACCAAATGGTATTTACAGCACAGCAGGATGTCATAACAACTGACTGCAAGAAAATATATAGAGTCAAGGTCTGGGATCTTCTGGTACTTATTACCTTCCTCTACAGTCAGCCCTTTCTCTATTAGATTTGTCTGAAACTTTTCATGTTTTTTAAACAATGTACTGATTTTGTATTGAGGCAAGAGTGACTCAAATAGGGAGGAAAAAGAGGAATTTATCCAACCATGGCAAACATATGGGAATTCAGGGCCAGATACAGAAATATGGGCTGGCCAATAATATTGAAAACCTACAGCAATTCAAGCTTCTTCTCTTCCCTCACCTCCTCGCATTTCCAGCACCCTTTTTTGTTACTTTTGGAGAGACTTAAAACACGTTAATAGCCCAAAGAACTAAAGGAGGGAGGTAAAGAGGAAGAAGGGGATCGCTGAAACATCAATTAGGGAGAAAGTGGTATAGATAAGGGAGAGGAATTTTTGAAGTTATTTTACTTCTTGAATCTTTTTTATTTTTCATAAAATCCATGAATTACATGGTACAAAGACACATTCAGCTGTTTCCTTTTTTAAAAAAGCATTAATTTAAAATTGTTAAAGATCACAATTCAATTTTTAAAATTCAAAGTAGCTGTGGACAAACTACCAAAATGTCCAGTCCACATTTCTGCTCATAAAAGGACAGTTGGTTGATTCATATTTCAAACTTAACAGTAGTGCTTTTACATTACAGTAGTAGTTTTATTAAGTTGTTATAGCTAGTTGTAGGTATGCAGTACATTCTATTATGGAACTGCACAGTGCCTAACACAACAGGGCCTTCAAGTTAGCTGACGCCTCAATGTGCTTCTGTAACACGAACAAATTAATAATAAATAATCATCACTACAGAAATGTAGGACTGGAAGGGCCTTGAGAAGTCATCCATTCCCCCATGCTGAGGCAGGATCAAGTGAATCTAGACCATCTTTGAAAGGTGTTTGTCTAACCTGTTCTTAAAAACCTTCAATAATAACCACAGTGACAATAATTAAGGTAGTAAGCCAGTTTCCAGTTTATCCCTGACCTCCCGTAACTTGCACAAAAAAAATCTGCTGTCAGCCTTTATTTTAGGCTAGAGGATTTTAAACAAACACACATACACACACAGGAGGCTAATTGGACAAGCCATGGTTACCTTACAGGACTTTAAAAACTTGTTTTAACATTTTCTGGTCAACTCATAATTCAGGAATGGCTTGGGCTCAAAGATTTCACACTTGTATGACACACTCATGATGACCTCTGAAAACTAAGTGTTAGGTCTTGTTTAATCTTAAGGAATTCCAGTATTTTTATAAATGAATCCATATATTTTAAACACTGTTTTGTAGACCTTGTGAAATCTGTACTACCCACACCAAAGGTGACAATGTCCATAGGAAATCTTATACAGCCTGCAAACACAAACAGTCTCTTTGAAGTTTTAATGTTTCATAGTGCCTCTTGTAAATTGTATCAAATTATTATAGGCAGAACTGCCTATTATAATAGCACTGCCTATTATAAAGGCTGCCTGACATTTCCCATTATAAGATCCTATTTTCAATCACTCATAACTTTGCCAAACTTCCCTGTTTGGGCTGTAGTTTTCCATGTCAGGTGTCTGTCTCAGGCTGAATGTTTTGGTGTTTTTTTTGGGAAAAATTCACCCATAATAATTCAGTCACTTCCAAGAACAAGGCTAGGGGAAGTCTCAATGTCTAGTCCATGTAAAAAAAATTCTGGCAACCTTTTTTTGAACAGCTCTAGCATCCCACATGCTTTGGAGCCAGGAACTTTGGCAAGGGGGTGACCTCTGTCTCTGTGATGTGTCTTTTGCCATCTCTATGAAACTTCACTCAAATTTGGCCAAGTTATAAGCCTTTGAACAACTGCAGTTTACACATGCTTAGTGGAGATTTCTATTTTAGCAGCTAAAATCTGTAAAGATTCCATCTTCAAAGAGCTTGCTTGAGCTGTTCACAGTTCTTAAGTGTGATCGGATTGTGCATGCACCATCCTCCCAGAGTGGCTGAGCACACTCCAGCAGTGAATTGCTGCTCTGGGCCAAGGTGGACACCAGAACTGAGCCTGTCTCTGCTGGGCTCTTTGGCTCCCCACTTCTGGTGTCTAGAGCGTGGAAGAGGAAGTTGCCTGATTTTAATTTAGAGGGGAAAACAGCTGGACTGAGTCCAGGGAAAGGAAAAGATTGGGACAAGGAGCCGGGTAAGATGATAGTGAATATATACTGCTCATATATACAAATATACCTACAAAAAAGTAGGTGTAGTTATATCACTCATATGACATTATGTATTGTATAATACTCACTAAGAGAAATTTCACAATTTGCATCATAATTTATACAGTACATATCAGTCTGGTGTATGTGTGAAATTATAGTGGAGTTATTTTACTAATCAAAAGAATACAGCATGCAGAGGAAGAAATAAAGCATGCTATCAGGAGTCTGTACCCTGGAAATGTTTCATGAGATCCTTCATCTGATCTTTATGTTGTTCCAGTTGTTTGCGTAAATCATTTAATCCTTCAAGTCTTGCAAATGGCAGCGACTCACAGAAACTTACCGATAAAAAATGGTTAATTTCCTGCAAAACAACATTTTTGTAATAAGTATACATTGCATATACTCGTTGCATCTGACGAAGTGGGTATTCACCCACGAAAGCTTATGTTCAAATAAGTCTGTTAGTCTATAAGGTGCCACAGGACTCTTTACTGCATATACTATGTTTTAAGTGGTGAAATGGTCCTCAAAGGTATTTCACTGAACACCAACAGATATGAAATGTACACAAGAATTGAGAGACAAACAAATTGACTAGCTCCTGTAACTAGGGATAGAATAAAAAAAGTCAACATGTCTACTTTAAGGGGAAATAAATTTCTTTCTATACTGTATCATATAGCCAGTACATTTGCCTTCAGTTGAAAGGGACCTATTACCGTGACTGTGCCAGGGCCCAAATTAAATAGTTAATTACCTCCAAAAGTGAAAATGCTCCTTTACTGTATTTGATTTTCTGCTGAGTAGCACGCAAATCTTTAAAAGCAGGATGCTCAGGAAAAGGATCTAAATGTTTGATTGTTTGGTACAAGTTTTCATTATCCTTGTTATCGATCACTAGGTACTTCAACAAGTCTAGGACCTGTATATTAAATTAATTAATTAATTAATTAATTTAAAAGGGATAAAAAAAAACAGCTTAATAAAAAAAGGCTCCTCAAGCCAAGCACAATATTCTATGAAATAACATTTATGCATTCTATACAGACTAAATTATTCCAAACTGATAACTGAATATAACCAAAAATTCATAAACTATGTGTTTTACATTATTGCATGTTATAAAGTGTTTAAAAAGACTTTGGCACATTCACGGACAATATAATATTTGTATGAGTGTCACTGTAGCCATGTCAGTCCCAAGATCCTAGAGAAACAAGGTGGGTGAGGTAATATATTTTATTGGACCAACTTCTGTTGGTGACAGAGACAAGTTTTTGCGGTTACACAGAGCTCTTCTTCAGGTCTAAGTATGTTTCCCAGATCTGAAGAAGAGCTCTGTGTAAGCTCAAAAACTTGTCTTTCTCACCAACGGAAGTTACTCCAATAAAAGATATTACCTCACCCATCTTGTCTTTCTAATGTAATATTTGTAATTCATTGAGGCTTAAAAATAGAGATAGGATAAGAATGAAGTAACTGACACAGAAATTCTATAATTTAATAATTTATTTGATTTTCTTACTGTTGAAAGCTATAATATTTTGCATGATTTGGTTGGCTTACTTTGCTGTTAATCTGAATGCCTAATAGCGTTACTAGAATAAATTGAATATTAATAAGGCTGGTATTTGCCACGCTATCACAGATCTGCTGTTTTTATTTAAGTTTGGCTGCTCGGCTGCTTAAAAGTCCACTGCAGAACTTCTTTAAATATTTTTTTTAATTAAGTTGCTAGCTCTCTAAGTGCAAAGACATTCTTCCAAAAGTTACCAAGTGTAACAAATTTGGTGCCGTTAGCCTAAAAATTATCAATATACAGTGCTTCTGCAGAGGTTCCTGTATTTTATATACAGATATAAGATGACAGGAGAGCTATAAAGACATGTAATTTAGGAATTTATAATATGCTTTATTATAGTAAGACCTAGACTTATTTATATGAGTTTTATTAACATTTTATGTGTATTAGGGATTTTCCTATTTTAATGAATGTACTGGGGTTTTGGGTACATTTTAATTAAACAACCACATATTATATTTGAAAAAAAATTGTGCTGTTTTCTTAGGCATTTTTTTTTCAGCTAAATCATGGGCTGTATTTTTTGCCATGATAAAGCTGTAGTTTCCCCAATTTATTGCCATGACAAGCCTTAAATATAAACAAAACTGTGAAGACAACTACTATACTGCTCTCTCTGTTGACCAAGAACTTGTATGCTAAATTTCAGCAAAAAGCACAATTTTACAGGAAGGCACAAACCCAGTAGACAGGGTTTTGAGAGCAGAACTGCTGCAATAACCATAACTGTGGAGTTGCAAATGCCCCTCTACTGATAGTTTGCTTTAAAGCCACTGAGCAACTAATACAGAGAACTGAATATTTGCCAGTCTGAAGTATCTAGGCTGGGGTAGTCAATAGGTGGAACGCGGGCCAAATCTGGACCACCAGACACTTTTGAACGGATCCTGAAATCTTTTTATTTACTTATCATTATTGTTATTATTTTCTCTGGAGTCTAGACCTTGACGAAGAAATTTGGAACTTGACAAAAATAATTGACTACCCCGACTTAGGCTAACAACATGTCTACATAGAAAAATGCAGTCTATACACATCTATATCTGAAGTAAAGTTCTGTCCATATATTCCCCTTCAACAGTAGTGTGTGCTACAGGGCTAAACAAAAGATGTCTAAGAAGCAGAAATGTAGTAAAAACTGTACTTTTCTTACTGAAAAAGGCCATTTAAAAAAAAAATCTTATGAAATAACTGACAACTGGTAACAAATGAAAAAAATCGTGATGTAATCCTACAGAATATAGAAAAAGGTGACTAAACTTTATGTTTAAAACACAGATATTTTTATAACTAATACTTTTGTTGACTTGAACTAACTACAAAAGCCAGGAGGCACATAATAAAGAAAAGCAACAAGCGCATCTTCTGAAAAGCTACCTGCTTCTGAATTTCAGGCTGGTCCCTGACGAGAGGTATTAGCGTTCCAACAACAACATGAAGGTGATTCTCTAGGGCATCCTTACAATATGTGACTGCTGCGTGGCAAACATGATTTAGAAGGTCACAGCAGAGGGAAAAGCTGCGCATGGACATGTCTCTGCCAAGATTAGGTCTGCCACAGGGGAAAAAAACAACAAGTTTGAGGAATTAAATTAAAAAAACAAATATTTCCATTGTCAAAGCACTAACTAACCCTTTGCATGACAGGGAGAAATGGGGGGAGTGGGGTGGGGGGCATATAAACATATTTAAGAGGCAGTGATTTCAGTCTTAAAATGGTTGACCCAATCATCACAGTGATTTAAATTTCTGCACCTTAATAGTACCAAATCCCCAAGTCCTTCCATCATTGTTATATATGCTAAATTTAGCCATTGTCAATATGGTTTAATTCAACAGAGTCAAACAAGAGTGAAAAAGAAACAGATCTCCTCTAGGGAGGAAAAAATAGTATACAGGCTGCCACGGATGAAAGGTAATGGATTTTGTTGCAAGGAGCACCGGAGTGGGGAATTCTCTGATCACATCCCTCCCTTTTGTGAAGTGGATGTCCTGTTATAACAGCTCCTGTATTCCCGTGGAATTTGCCACAATACATTGAATTTGTCACATCACAGAACAATACTCTAGAACCTAGACAGTCCATGGGAGTTAAGGCACTCAACTCTCACTGAAATTCTTAGGGTCCCTTGAAAATTCCATACTAAACCATCACTAAGTATAAATATATTTGCTTCTAGCCTTTATAGATTGGAAGATAATCATGCCAAATGTAAACTGAGTTTAAGCTGACATGGTGACAGTTTTCTGAGTGTGTAGAAAACCCAAAACAATGTTAATTGACTCCTACATCACTACGGATTGTTCCCTCTAAAATCTAAAGATAGCAATTAAATTATTGCCCTGTTGATCATTTTAGCTGAAACATCCAAATGATGTGTTTAGTCCCACAATACCAAATTGCTTTCCTCACCTCCTCAGTTGCCAAAAGCATCAGCTGTTCCCTACTCGCCTACTAAAACCTCCTGCTTAACCCTTAGCCCCTAGAATGAAGTTATATGTTGTCAACACAAAATTCTGCAGATATTAAAAACTGAAAATGTGGGAAAAGTGTGAAATAAATATTATGGGCTACTGTACTGATAATGTATTCACTTTCAGAATTAACTGGTTAATAGTCTCTATTTTTAAATGTAATGGAAGATGTGCAGCAGATTGCAGGGACGTTGTCACAGAATTTAGGTCCAAACTTGCAAACTTGTGCAAGTTAGCAGTGCAGGAGTTCATGAGGGAGAAGAAATCATGTTATTTATCAAAGAAGAGGGCAGACAGACAGAATAAATAAAACAGAAGTGATTGTAGGGCATGGTTACACTTGCATATGTAGAGCACTGTGAGTTAAACCAGCCCTCCGAGAGCACAGCAGGGAAAGTGCTGCCGTGTGTTTACACTGTCAGATTCAAGCGCACTGGCGTGGCCACATTAGCAGCTCTTGCAACGCCACAAAGAGCAGTGCATTGTGGCAGCTATCCCAGCATGCATTTAGCTGCAACATGCTTTTCAAATGGGAGGGTGAGGGCTGGAATGTGACAGGAAGTGTGTTGTGTGTATGTGGGGGGAGAGAGAGTGGGTTTGGAGGGGCTGAGAGCATGTCAGCATGCTGTCTTGTAAGTTCAGACACCAGCAGACTCCTCCTCCTCCCCCCTGCCTCTCTCTCTTGCACACAGCATTCCACACTAATGGTTGCTTTGTCTCGGAGCAGATAAGCATGCTGGCTGTCAGAAATGGAGCTTTGAAAGGGCATATCCACATTCCTACAGCCGATTCCAAAACAAGAGTGACCATTTGACTTAAGGGGATTATGGGACATTTCCGGAGGCCGATCGCAGCGCAATAACGCAACACCTCGTTCACACTGACGCTGGGGCATTTCAGCCGAGGCACAGCAAGCGTTATGCTTCTCATGGAGGTGGATTATCAGGAGCGCTCCAGCTGCAGAGTCCAGGCCCTCTAAATGCCTTGCCAGTGTGAGTGGATCGTGAGTTAGGGCACCTGGGGCTGCTTTAATGCGCTCTAACTTGCAAGTGTAGCCAAGCCCAGAGTCACAGAGCTTTCTCCAAAGGCTGTTGGGGTGCAGAAGTAGAGGTAAAGCCTGGGCATTAAAGAAGCTAACATGGTGGCAGATAGTGGGTCAAGAAAAGAAGGCAGAGTAAAAGTTGAGAAGCTGACAGAGGGAATTTAATAGACTGACATCATGGGGAAAGGGAGAGTACTGTTTAAATAGGGCAAGTGGTGGGCAGAGAAAGAATTCAGAGACAAATGAGTAAGAAAGAAGGGTTTGTTGAAGACTAGACTATAAAACATTTCAATGATCTGAATAATATTCTAGGTTACTGGAATACCCTTATACTTTGTTATATTAGCAGACAGCATTGTGATCTCAAACATTCCTTGGAGTAGCAACACTGGGAAATTTATAGAAAAGGGCAGAAGAGATTTACCAAATGTTATGTTCACAATGAAGGTGCTTGCATAATACTCACTGTTCTTTGATTAACTTTGCTTTGGTATCAAATAGCAAATCTTAGTTTTCGTCGTGAAGTTATGTGTCATTTCGAGCCATATACTCAATGCATTTAACAACATTTAAATGATCAAAAAGTCCAGGGAAGGCTGCCTACAGAAGACTTAATTTCAACAAAAAGACCCATCTTCTATAGTCCAATAAATAGGGCTGTGGTCAGGGAAGAAGGCCTATAACTATGGTGACCAGATGTCCCGTTTTTAAAGGGACGGTCCCATATTTAAGCCCTCCTACAGCTGTCCCATTTTTTCTTTAAAAAGGGGAAACTATCCCGTAGTTTTCTGTCTTCCCCTCCATCAGTACCGGCGGGTACTGCTTCTGCCCAGATCCCTACTTGCCAGCCACCTGCCAACTCAGAGGTGAGTGGGGGGGGTCCAGTGGCTGATGATGGGGGTAGGTGTGCAAGGCACCACCCTGGTGGTGGGGCAAAGCTGCAGCGTGTGGGGGCGGCCACTCCACCTGCTGGTCCCTCAGCACAGCCTTCGCTGTGCACCAGCTTTTGGCCAGCAGGGCCCCGTCCCCCACCCTGTTTCTGGCTGGCACTGGCTGCATGCTGCGAGCTGCAGTGGCTGCTGAGTGCGGGCAGGCGCCAGGCAGCTATGTGTTGCCTCTGTTGCCCACCCATCAGCCCTTTATGTGCTTCTCCTCTTGCTGCTTTGCCCCTTCATCCCCTCTGCTCTTCCATATCTCCCTAGGCAGAACCCGTCCTGCTCCCAGTGCTGTGCGGAGAACCAGCCCCTAGTCAGAGTGCTCAGTTAACCAACAGCCTGGCCGGCAGGCTCCTCCCTTCCCCCACTGCCTATGGCTGGACCAGTGCCCTGGGAAAGCCCACGACCCTCCTGCTCAGGACGCTGGCCAGGAGGAGCTGAGCCCTGTATGTGCCAAAGCTCAGAGCACTGGCATGGGGAAGCCTCTCTGCCCCTCATCTAAGCTCTGGAGTGGAGCAGGGGAAGTGATTTCCAGCCTGTTCATGCCCTGACCCTGCAGGCTCCACAGCAGCCCCACAGGCAGGGGCTTAGCACCCTCTTCACCTGCCCCCCATCCTGGAACCTGCCCCCATGGAGAACGGGGCTGCTCCATCCCCTAGGCACATTTTCCTGCTGAGCCACTTCTCTGGCCGGATTTGCTAAAGCCCCTGCAGTCAGGTTCCCTGGGCCCTGGTGCACAATGCATCCTAAAGGGCTTAACCTTTTCCAGCCTGCACTGTAGCCAGGGGATAGGAGGCAGCTGGGTTATTTCAGTGGCCAGCAGCAGCCTGGAGGTGATAGCTGCCTTTCAACACTGTTTGGGCTGGAAGCAGCTCCCATCCTTTCTCTCCCGCACAGTGCCAAAAGGCTGCTGCTGGTCACATTCTGGTGTGAACCCTGGCAGAAATCTGGGGGGGGGAGGCATGTGACCCTTCATTCCTCCCCGCCCCACACGTGTTGCCTCAAGAAGACGCGGCACCAGGTACCAGGACAGGTGGGTCCATCCCGGGGGCCCAGCCAGGTATGAAGCCTGAAGAGCACCAGGCAGGGAGGGTCGGGTTGGTCAGTCACACCCGCTCCCCCGCCCGTGTGAGAGAGGTGTACAGGAGTGTGTGTGTGTGTCACCTTTCCTTGTGTGAACCCTAAAGCCTTAAAGATAAGAAGATAAATAAAAAGAATCCAACTAGCAGTATTTCTTTTTAACAGGGACTCAGGCAACTTGATGTTAATTTAAACATTTGTACCGCATAGGTCTGATTGATTGCCATTGAACTCGGCTTGAATACAAGTAATTTTATCAGGTGTGCCATATTCAGTGTAGGGAAATATGGTCACCCTACCTATAATCAATCGCTAGTGTGACACTAACATCAGTTTTTCACTAGCTTCTACATAGATGATACAACAGCTACTAGTGGTACTAAAATATGTGGATAACAGTGAGAAGGTAAAAAAGGAAGAACTAGAAGACAATTATGTATTTACCTGCTGTTGATGTAGTGAATCAGGGTATATATTATATCTCGAAGAACAAAAGCCCACGCTCCTCCTAAACCATCCTTTATCTCTTTAAGTAACAAATTAACAAACAAGTAATAAATGGTAAGAATCCTGTGTTTTTTGTAAATATTGTTTGTATCAGCTGCCTGTTTGCAAATGGCTAGTAGAATTTTCTGGAATGAATCCTGTAAATGAATGAAAACACCAAGTGAAAAGCCGCCTTTCATATCATAACAGCAAAATTAAATTATTTTAACTTTAGGAAAAAATGTAAACATAAGACAAGTTTTGTATTTCCCGAGTCATATATAAATGCACATATTTATTTCAAATGCTAGAAAATGCACTGTAGAGACCAATCGTACAAGGAATGGGGGGTGCAGACTGGATATTCCTACAGGTTCTTTCTATTTTTAGTTTCCATGACTGTGCAAAAAACTGCTTTTTGTTTTCCTGAAAACAAAAAGCACTGAAGGCAGTCTTCATCAATGATAAAAAAAAAAGTGGAAAAATGTAAAAATGCAAGATTGTTTTAACAGAACACATACATATAGTAAAAAGTAAATAGGCACACAAAAACAACATATGCAGAGCTTTTGTGATTTGTGCATGGCTATGCTACATTCTGGAAACACATACTCTCCCATTTAGTTATAAAACAACTAAATATTAGTATGTTTTTCTCCAATCTATAGACAACATAAAGGAGAACAGTCATACTTCGTGTGAAGCAAACGTGTCTAAACATAAGGATGCAGAAATCCACCCTGTCAGCAGGGGGAGAAAATATTTATACTTAAATATATCATGATCTGATGTAATTCTTTAGTCAGTATGTGACAGAAATATTGTGAATCTAACCTATATAGTTTTATTTAATGTATGTAAATCCCCCCCCAACTTGATTTATTTTTAAAAATGTGGCCCTGTCTTTCTTTCACTTTTTTTTTTTAACTAATCTTTTATGCATGTAACATTCATAAAGTTACTGTGGCCTTTAACTTAGGGACGTGTCTTTTTTCTGCTACTAATAGAAACATAAAGAGATTCCCTAAAATTATATTGGAAAGTTTTTTCTTTGTTGTCATGCACTGACAATTTACAAATAAAAATATACATAATTAAAAGGAAATCTTCTAACAATGCCAAAAAAAGGCAAAATCATATACTTACAGGATTTTTAGAAAGTACAGCTACAATACTTTTTAACTTGGTTTTATGACAACTGCTAATATAATCGAAGGTTGCCTTGATCACATAAGATGGAAAATGAGGAGGATTAGGAGCAGGGTCCAGTTCCCTGAATGAATTAAAAAACACAGTGAGACAAGACTTCCAAAAACTTGTTCAGAGATGAAGGATATGGATGCTTTAAATGGATGCATATATAACATGTTGCATGGCTGATTTGGTTTCACCCTGATAAGGCAAGAAAAAATTGCTATATAGTAACTAGTGTGAAAAAATACAGCAAAGTACAAATTCTTCCTACATAACAGTAATATTTTCAGCAATAAGTGGAGAATTAGTTATACTTCCCAGCAAACTAACAAATAGAAATAAAATGAGATGTAATCTCCAAATACAACATAAAGACTTCATTTCTATAGGGAAATATTTGCACTTGTTTTGTTTAATCCAATTGTAGGATGCCTTTGGCATGTTATCAAAGCACCAAACACCAAAATACAAAAACATGAAATTAAATACAAGCCAATCAGCCAAATCCACTCCCAGACCTTGTAAAAATGTAATTCACAAGAATAAATCATAGTCATCATGCATGTTACTCCAATCATAAAGGGATCAAACAGAAACTGGTAAGAATAAAGAAAACAGAAGGGTAGCAGATTTGAAAGCAAAGGGTTGGGGGTCCAGAAACAGTCAACATAGAAAAACAGGTCAAATGAAATAAATAAATCTTTCAGCATGCTCTGAAGTCAGCCAATGAGGAATTTTAGTAGACCAACTCTACACAAGAGAGTTTTATAGCTGGAAATCCTCTAAAATGACAGCCCTGCTCCCAGTTCAGTCCAGAATGTAATAAAGAACTAAGAGAACCAACCCATGCTTGTCAGGGAGAAATATGGCAAATGGCTAGGGTGACGAGATAGGAACTGTGAAAAAACGGGATGGGGGTGGGGGGTAATAGGTGCCTATATAAGAAAAAGTCCCAAAAACCGGGACTGTCCCTATAAAAACAGGACATCTGGTCACCCTACAAACGGCAGTCTTATTCAAATACTTAGTGCCTAAACTACACATAATGTTAGAAACTAATGGATGGAGGGAAGGAGGATAAACCTCAATACTGATGCAAAAATGGTTATTAATAAAATACAATTTATTACAAACTGCTCTTTGCCTTTGCTGAATTTCAGAAGATGCAGTAACTTTATACACATACATGATGCTTGAAGAATAATAGCTTACATGCTTGAGTTTATTAAATAAAATGTTTAGTCTCACTAGAGAAACTCCCACAAAATCTCTGCTTTTTCTCAGTAAGTGACAAATACGAAAAACATCATAAAGAATGATGGCCATAAAATTGTACTCAGCACCTCCAGGTCACGTTGTACGGACTCTGGAATGCAGCTTTATAACTTGTATTTTGGCCTAATATTCTATATCATTTTAGAAAAATATATCTAAATGCTATTGTGATATTTGATTTGCACACCGTGTTTGGTAGGAGTCTTAATTGCTACTGTAGATTGTAATCTTGAGAAAAGTTTGAACACCAGTAAGTGTCTTTTCAAAGAATGGAAGCGCTCCCCCTTATTAAAGGATGTGAAGAAACTTTTTTTCTAGGATTGCAAAAGATGACCACTTGTATTTAAAAATTCTCTAAGAATAATTTAAGTTTAAAAAGATTATTTTAAAATCCGATTTTCATATATAAAATATGAGTGTTTTGACTCATTTGAGAAAGAACATTTCATCTCTTAAGCACTGATGAATTAAAGGAATCTCAGAAAATAAAATGAATAAAAAAGTTAAAATCAAGTTTAGAAATGTTCTGAGAATTTCCCGCTCGAAAGACAAAAACAATATAACCACAAAGTTGAAGATTTACAACCCTGTTGAAGATGCATAAACAAGATTATATATTCACAAGCTGAAGATGCTACTAAGACCAACCCATGCAAGAGCTGAGCCAAAGTTATTTGGATCCAGCCAAACCCTTGACAGAGGTGTGTCTTTCACCCTCACTGAAACTATGGAAAGAGGGGGGTAATAAATCTCTCTGGGTATGTCTACACTACGAAATTAGGTCGAATTTATAGAAGTCGGTTTTTTTGAAATCGGTTTTATATATTCGAGTGTGTGTGTCCCCACAGAAAATGCTCTAAAGTGCATTAAGTGCATTAACTCGGCGGAGCGCTTCCACAGTACCGAGGCAAGCGTCGACTTCTGGAGCGTTGCACTGTGGGTAGCTATCCCACAGTTCCCGCAGTCTCCGCTGCCCATTGGAATTCTGGGTTGATATCCCAATGCCTGATGCGGCAAAAAACATTGTCGCAGGTGGTTCTGGGTACATGTCGTCAGGACCCCGTTCCCACCCTCCCTCCCCCCGTGAAAGCAAGGGCAGACAATCATTTCGCGCCTTTTTTGTCTGCTGCCAGCCAAAGATGTAAAGGATCGATGGAGTGGGTCAGAACAAGACATAGACCAGATTTGTTTTGGACTCATTTTCCTCCTCCCCTATCTAGATCACACTGCAGTCAGTCACAGAGAAGGCGCAGCGAGGTTAATCTAGCCATGTATCAATCAGAGGCCAGGCTAACCTCCTTGTTCCAATAAGAACGATAACTTAGGTGCACCATTTCTTATTGGAACCCTCCGTGCAGTCCTGCCTGAAATACTCCTTGATGTACAGGCACACCCTTTGTTGATTTTAGCTCCCTGAAGCCAACCCTGTAAGCCGTGTCGTCAGTCGCCCCTCCCTCCGTCAGAGCAACGGCAGACAATCGTTCCGCGCCTTCTTTCTGTGCGGAGACGCCATACCAAGGCAAGCATGGAGGCCGCTGAGCTCATTTTGGCAATTAGGAGCACATTAAACACCACACGCATTATCCAGCAATATATGCAGCACCAGAACATGGCAACGCGATACCGGGCGAGGAGGCGACGTCAGCGCGGTCCCGTGAGTGATCAGGACATGGACACAGATTTCTCTGAAAGCATGGGCCCTGCCAATGCATGCATCATGGTGCTAATGGGGCAGGTTCATGCCGTGGAACGCCGATTCTGGGCTCGGGAAACAAGCACAGACTGGTGGGACCGCATAGTGTTGCAGGTCTGGGACGATTCCCAGTGGCTGCGAAACTTTCGCATGTGTAAGGGCACTTTCATGGAACTTTGTGACTTGCTTTCCCCTGCCCTGAAGCGCATGAATACCAGGATGAGAGCAGCCCTCACAGTTGAGAAGCGAGTGGCGATAGCCCTGTGGAAGCTTGCAACGCCAGACAGCTACCGGTCAGTTGGGAATCAATTTGGAGTGGGCAAATCTACTGTGGGGGCTGCTGTGATGCAAGTAGCTCACGCAATCAAAGATCTGCTGATATCAAGGGTAGTGACCCTGGGAAATGTGCAGGTCATAGTGGATGGCTTTGCTGCAATGGGATTCCCTAACTGTGGTGGGGCTATAGACGGAACCCATATCCCTATCTTGGCACCAGAGCACCAAGCCGGCGAGTACATAAACCGCAAGGGGTACTTTTCGATAGTGCTGCAAGCTCTGGTGGATCACAAGGGACGTTTCACCAACATCAACGTGGGATGGCCGGGAAAGGTGCATGACGCTCGCATCTTCAGGAACTCTGGTCTGTTTCAAAAGCTGCAGGAAGGGACTTTCTTCCCAGACCAGAAAATAACTGTTGGGGATGTTGAAATGCCTATATGTATCCTTGGGGACCCAGCCTACCCCTTAATGCCATGGCTCATGAAGCCGTACACAGGCAGCCTGGACAGTGGTCAGGAGCTGTTCAACTACAGGCTGAGCAAGTGCAGAATGGTGGTAGAATGTGCATTTGGACGTTTAAAGGCGCGCTGGCGCAGTTTACTGACTCGCTTAGACCTCAGCGAAACCAATATTCCCACTGTTATTACTGCTTGCTGTGTGCTCCACAATATCTGTGAGAGTAAGGGGGAGACGTTTATGGCGGGGTGGGAGATTGAGGCAAATCGCCTGGCTGCTGGTTACGCGCAGCCAGACACCAGGGCGGTTAGAAGAGCTCAGGAGGGCGCGGCACGCATCAGAGAAGCTTTGAAAACCAGTTTCATGACTGGCCAGGCTACAGTGTGAAAGTTCTGTTTGTTTCTCCCTGATGAAACCCCCCGCCCCTTGGTTCACTCTACTTCCCTGTAAGCTAACCACCCTCCCCTCCTCCCTTTAATCACCGCTTGCAGAGGCAATAAAGTCATTGCTGCTTCACAGTCATGCATTCGTTATTCATTCATCACACAAATAGGGGGATGACTACCAAGGTATCCCAGGAGGGGTGGTGGAGGAGGGAAGGAAAATGCCACACAGCACATTAAGCACAGCACTTTAAAAGTTTACAACTTTAAAATTTATTGAATGACAGCCTTCTTTTTTTTGGGCAATCCTCTGTTGTGGAGTCGCTGGTTGGCCGGAGGCCCCCCCACCGCGTTCTGGGTGTGGAGGCTATGGAACTTGGGGAGGAGGGCGGTTGGTTACAGAGGGGCAGCAGTGGCAGTCTGTGCTCCAGCTGCCTTTGCTGCAGCTCAACCATACACTGGAGCATTCTGGTTTGGTCCTGCAGCAGCCTCAGCATTGAATCCTGCCTTCTCTCATCACGCTGCCGCGACATTTGAGCTTCAGCCCTGTCTTCTGCCCGCCACTTACTCTCTTCAGCCCGCCACTTACTCTCTTCAGCCCTCCACCTCTCCTCCCGGTCATTTTGTGCTTTCCTGCACTCTGACATTATTTGCCTCCACGCATTCGTCTGTGCTCTGTCAGTGTGGGAGGACAGCATTAGCTCGGAGAACATTTCATCTCGAGTGCGTTTTTTTTTCTTTCTAAGCTTCACTAGCCTCTGGGAAGGAGAAGATCCTGTGATCATTGAAACACATCCAGCTGGTGGAGAAAAAAAAAGGGACAGCGGTATTTAAAAACACACATTTTATAAAACAGTGGCTACACTCTTTCAGGGTAAACCTTGCTGTTAACATTACATACATAGCACATGTGCTTTCGTTACAAGGTCGCATTTTGCCTCCTCCCACCGCGTGACTACCCCCTCAACCCTCCCCCCTCCCCGTGGCTAACAGCAGGGAACATTTCTGTTCAGCCACAGGCAAACAGCCCAGCAGGAATGTGTCCCTGAAGAAAAGCACCCTATTTCAACCAGGTGACCATGAATTATATCTCACTCTCCTGAGGATAACACAGAGAGAGAAAGAACGGATTTTGGTTGAATGCCAGCAAACATACACTGCAATGCTTTGTTCTACAGTGATTCCCGAGTATGTGTTACTGGCCTGGAGTGATAAAAGTGTCCTACCATGAAGGACGAAATAAGGCTGCCCTCCCCAGAAACCTTTTGCAAAGGCTTTAGGACTACATCTAGGAGAACCGCAAATGCCAGGGCAAAGTAATCCTTTCACATGCTTGCTTTTAAACCATGTATAGCATTTTAAAAGGTACACTCACCAGAGGTCCCTTCTCCGCCTGCTGGGTCCAGGAGGCAGCCTTGGGTGGGTTCGGGGGGTACTGGCTCCAGGTCTAGGGTGAGAAACAGTTCCTGGCTGTCGGGAAAACCGGTTTCTCCGCTTGCTTGCTGTGAGCCATCTACAACCTCCTCCTCCTCCTCCTCCTCTTCTTCGTCCCCAAAACCTGCTTCCGTATTGCCTCCATCTCCATTGAAGGAGTCAAACAACACGGCTGGGGTAGTGGTGGCTGAACCCCCTAAAATGGCATGCAGCTCATCATAGAAGCGGCATGTTTGGGGCTCTGACCCAGAGCGGCTGTTCGCCTCTCTGGTTTTCTGGTAGGCTTGCCTCAGCTCCTTCAGTTTCACGCGGCACTGCTTCGGGTCCCTGTTACGGCCTCTGTCCTTCATGCCCTGGGAGATTTTCACAAAGGTTTTGGCATTTCGAAAACTGGAACGGAGTTCTGATAGCACGGATTCCTCTCCCCAAACAGCGATCAGATCCCGTACCTCCCGTTCGGTCCATGCTGGAGCTCTTTTGCGATTCTGGGACTCCATCATGGTCACCTGTGCTGATGAGCTCTGCATGGTCACCTGCAGCTTGCCACGTTGGCCAAACAGGAAATGAGATTCAAAAGTTCGCGGTTCTTTTCCTGTCTACCTGGCCAGTGCATCTGAGTTGAGAGTGCTGTCCAGAGCGGTCAGAATGGAGCACTCTGGGATAGCTCCCGGAGGCCAATACCATCGAATTGTGTCCACAGTACCCCAAATTCGAGCTGGGAACGTCGATTTAAGCGCTAATCCACTTGTCAGGGGTGGAGTAAGGAAATCGATTTTAAGAGCCCTTTAAGTCGAATTAAAGGGCTTCACTGTGTGGACGGGTGCAGGTTTAAATCGATTTAACGCTGCTAAATTCGACCTAAAGTCCTAGTGTAGACCAGGGCTCTGAACTGAAATACCCACTCTTCTATTTTGCTCTCTTGAAATCCTAGAAGAAATTTTGAGAGCATATGCTGGGACGCACACACCCCACACATGCAAAATGTTGTACATAAGTAAAAAGGTATGAAATACATCTTCTTCTAAAAGTCTATATCTACATACCCTGTAAATTTACTTAGGTCACCTCCTTCTCCTGCCTTGGTGTTGACTGGCTCATGTAGGGTCATCAGCAGCTCCACTACAATCTCTGGCAAGTTACTGTGAGATAAATTGTCAATCTGCTAGAAAACAACATTAGATACATTTAATGTTTTCATATGAACAGCTTTAATACGGAAATATTTTAACTCTGAAGGTCTCAATTTCAATTTGTGTTTTTCTGAGGTAACTTCTTTTTCTTCTTGTCTGAGCTACCTATTTATCCTTTGAGTTGTCCATCTTAAAATTAAAGGGACACAATCAACTTAGAAATCACAATTCTTTCTAGAAATGTTTTACCAACTGTAATTACAACACCTAAGATTCACCATAAATTAAATGTTTCTCTATATTTTCAGTTTATTTACATTCTGCATTTGACATAACATTATGTATAGTCATTAGTTCCCACGAATAGTCAGTGCCCCTGTTGGGGGGATGGGAGAAGGCTTCACAGAGAATCAGAGAGAAAAAACTTAAAACATAGGCAAATGTGACTGCAAAAGCATAACAACTTTTAATTCATATTTTGAAATGTTTTAGATTTCCAGTTGACAGTGTTGCTTTAAGACAGCACAGCTGACCTTACTTGAAAGATTCAGAATAAAAATACCAAATTTTGACTTACTTTATTGCAAAATATCCTAAGTTGAAGACCTGAATTATCTGACCTATTACTTACTATTTTCTCCTCCAGTCCATTACAAGTCATACATCAGTTTATGCATTTATAAAGGAAACAAAGTACATTAAAATAGGTACCTGTTTTCCTAAGCAGTTTTCATCCTTAAGCATGTCGTAGACTTTATAAGCTGTATCTCTCTGTTGTGCTATTTCACTATCTCCAGGGCTTTCATAAGCAAAATAGGGAAGGATATTTACAAGTATCTTTGGAAAGCAGCATGCTAGAAGCTGCCGCCAGTCTTTTTCAATCATGTTAGCAATAGATTTCACATCTTCAAACTGACTTCTAATCACCAGGTGTGGAACCAAAGCTTTATAACAAGCCCTACAAGTAAACAAATATATTTCAAAATTTTCCTTGAATTACAATGGAATTTTTGAAATACCCTACCTTTTAAACATAATATAGTTGATATGTTGTATGACTGTCTAGTTACAGCTATAAAATAAATCTCCAACATAATAGCAGGTAATAGACATGATACCTGGAATTAATTTTAAAGACTTAACTACATGCCTTTTAAAGCAAAATCTTACAGTACAAGAAGCAAAATTACATTATTTTGATACTTGAGATAGCATGTTTCATGGTCTTAAATAAAACTAGTTTAACCTGATTTCACATACATTTTATGTATAAACCTACCTGTAGAACTCCTCAAGGCTAGAGTAGTTCAAAACAATGTAAGGAAAAGCAGATAGGCTATATCCACTATCTTTCATTCTCAGCCACTCCAGCACCAGATAGTCTAACTGGGAAATCATGAAGTCTTCTATACTTTTATAGCCAAAAACGTTCGATACTCTCTCCAAAACCTGTGCAATAAGTAAGACTGTGAGATAACATGCAGCGTATACGTTGTGCTGCAGCACCCTCAGCAGTTACATGTCTCAAAGCCTCACCTTCTAACATCTTTTTGCTCTTTTAATAGTATTTATATAGTTCAACTTCTAAGTAGTACAAAGTAGAAATGACCGATATTATACCATAGCACAGGGATGGGCAAACTTTTTGGCCTGAGGGCCACATCTGGGTATGGAAATTGTATGGCGGGCCATGAATGTTCACGATATTGGAGGTTGGGGTGCAGGAGGGGGTGAGGGCTCCGACCGAGGGTGTGGACTCTGGGGTGGGGCCAGAAATGAGGAGTTCAGGGTGCAGGAGGGGGCTCCAGGCTGGAGCAGAGGGTTGGGGTGCAGGGAGGGGTGAGGGCTCCGGCTGGGGGTGTGGGCTCTGGCATGGGGCTCGGTATGAGGGGTTGGGGGTGCAAGAGGGTGCTCCAGGCTGGAACCAAGGTGTTCAGAGGATGGAAGGGGGATAAGGCTGGGGCAGGGGATTGGGGCATTGGAGGGGTACAGGCTCCGGGCGTCGCTTACCTCAAGCGGCTCCTGGAAGCAGCAGCATGTTCCTCCTCCAGCTCCTAAATGGAGGCACAGCCAGGTGGCTCTGCGCGCTGCCCCGTCTGCAGGTGCCGCCCCCGCATCTCCCATTGGCCTCAGTTCCCAGACAATGGGAGCTGCGTGGGCGGTGCTTGGGGCAGGAGCAGTGGCAGCGTGCGGAGTCCTCTGGCTGCCCCTATGTGCCTCTGCTTCTGGGAGCCGCACGGAGCCACGGAATACACAGAGAGGGACAAGCCCTCGACCCCGCTCCCTGGCTGGAGTGCCAGAGCGGAGCAAGCCCTGGACCCTGCTACTCAGCGGGAGCTCGAGGGCCAGATTAAAACATCCGAAGGGCTGGATGTGGCCCCTGGACCATAGTTTGCCCACCCCTGCCATAGCACCATTTTCCCTTATGTGGAGAGGGATGGAATCTTTAATTATGGCTATCATTTGCCTTTTTTTTTTTTCTCGTTGTCAAATGTAATACCAAAATACACTAAGCTGGGGGGAAAACATACTCTTAAATGACAAATACAAAGGAACATTGCATTTTTCAGTAGACTGCACTTATCATTTTACATGTTTTGCATATGGAAAAACTGACTTTACTTTGTTTGATTGTGAGCATCTTTAACTGGGTCTAAAATCTAGGGTGGAGGGAGACAGACAGTCATTGCGAAGCGGGGTGGGGAATGGAGAGGGAATGAGGCGAGGCAGTGAGACTCAGCTGATGGCATGAGGGGAGTCAAGCCAGATCCTTCCCAGGCCTGTTCCAGACCCTCTGGGTACTATTCCCTGATGCCTGGCCTGATCCAGCGCACCATGGCAGTGGCTCCAGCACCTCTGGGTGCTGCTCACTGCGTCCTGGCCAGATCCCAGGCATCATAGAAACTGCTTGAGCCCCAGAAGGTCCCTGTCCCTGCTCTCCAGAACAATCTCAGGCTTTGTGGTGGCAGCTCCAGCACCTCTGGATTCTGCTCTCACCTCCTCCCTAGCCCCCTGGGCATGTATGAATTTATGCAGGGACAGAGCCCCCATAGTATTTCCACTTTGGGGGCCCTAGCCTCCTTTACCTGCCTGGTTCCACCATCCCTGGCAAAAATATTTACAGTGCGTGATCCTGATTATAGTTTAAAGATGTCCATGAAAATACAGGAGTTATTACAAAAATGTTAACCTTAGAATTATTGCATATTCTTTATTTTAACATGAGAAACTTAAAACAATCACTGAGGTATTTTAGTAAGTAAAAAAATTAATTAGCCAGTCTGTTTGCATACAATGAAAGAGCTATAAAAATTTTCAGCATTAACTAAATACCCTTTATAGCACTTGTAGCCAATTAATTTATTTATCAGTGTGTTACCTAGTGTTATGGTCAATTCATTAGTTATTTCATATATCATTAACGTGTGCTAAATAGATTTCAGTTGTAGGTACAGATGTAAGATAGGATTCTAGAAGTATAAGATTGACAAGTATTTATGACTGATAAATGCATATTAGGTATACAAGCAAGGCCTGGTTGTAATGCAAGGCCTATAAGCAGGGGCCTATAAGATTTTAGCTTAGCCACACTAGGCTGCAGGCTTAAGGAGACTTGACATGAGTGGGTGATCTAAGATTGACTCTATGCCAATAAAACCACAAGATTACTGTAAAAGATGTGCCAATAAGTGATGTTAAGGAAAAATAGACTGCAGTAAACTGCAAGACACCAAGCTGTAACATCACACAAAGTTCTGTTCTGACCATAGGTCACCCTGGAAACAGGTTGATGCTCATAAGGAAAAGGGGAACTAAGAGAACAACCTATGGAAAGTGAGGCACCCCAAAATTTATGGGTATGGAAGTACAGATAAGGAAAAAGAGGTTGGAACCCTCCTGCATATGAATAAGGTGTTAGGTGTGGTCAGAAAAACAATATAAATGAGGTTCTCTGGTTAGGTAAAAGTGGGAAGACACCGATGGAAGACCCCCTCTATCAATGGCCACCATTTAAGAGATCCACCAGACTCAATAATATCTTGGGCTATTGCTTGGAATCTCTCAGGTTGTGTAGACATTATGTGAGTGTAACATATGAATACAACCAAGACTGTTTTACATGTCACTATGTTGTGGTCACTGTATTTGTTTTTCATGTGCTCCTAAGAGTCTCCCAATCTAAAAGAACTATAAAGGGTAACTTTCACCACATTAATCTGAAAAACTGTGGCCGCACAGGAGCTGAACTCAGAGTGAGGTAACACAGAACTATCAATCAATTCAATTTAAAATAAAGGCTACACACTACAACTCTGCTTTACTTGTATAAGTTATAACCTAACTATACGAAGCATTTCTCCCGTATACTTGCCTTTTTTATAAGGTGAGGCTCTAATCCATTTTCTTTCACAGACTGGCAAATAGCAAACAAAGCCTGCTTTTCACACACAGGACTGCAACATAAAACCATGGTTATCAGCAACAGAAGAACTGCTCTTCTATTACACTGCTCATCCAAGAGGTCTTCAGGGCTCATGCCACCACGTGCCTTCATCGATTAAGAATGAAATAACTGTTAAGAATGTTAAATGGGAGCCTCTGAACTTTTACATGAGCTAAAAAACTAAAAACACTCTTCATAACAATATAAAGGGGGCAGTATGTTGAGCTCCTGAGATGCATATGGGGAATGGAATGGATGGCTTAGGAATTCAACTGCCCCCTCTCCCCTCCTATGGAACAGCGCTGCTGAGCTATCAAGTTAGTCTCATGCAATCATCTTACTTGGAAGGCTGGTGACTGTAATTTGAGGTTGGGAATACATGCTAAAACAAAGAAAAATATGAAAGGATCCTTAAGACTTGGAAGAAAAGTCAAGAAGCCATCATGTGGTGGGAAAGGAGAAGAAAAAATGACGGATGCGAGGGAGAAAACTGTATGGATATCCCCCAATGGAATTCCAATTATCCTACAACATGAATGCAGCTTATCCCTTTCTCTAATTCTCCCCCAGTCTTGTCATTTTTAAACCAAATTTGGGGTTTGTGAAAGTTACTGCACAGAACACGGAAATATTTATCTTATGAAAATGTAAGCCCTTTGTTTTTACACTACACAGATACAATATTCATGGGCACAATCTCTGGAAAGAGAGAGAGAAAAATGTTCTCTCTGTTAGCATCTATGTACCTCTGAAAGCAGCTGCATAAAATTGAGGTTACTTATCTGTAACGAAGGTTCTTTGAGATGTGTGGTCTCTATTTGAATTCCACAGATGGCCACACATTGGCACCATGCACCTGAGTTTGGAGATCTGTAGCAAGTAGTGTCAATTAGTCTACACGTGTGCAGTTGTTTTCTTCATGCTAAGAACTGAGGGCATAAGGGGTAGTGTAGTTCCTCTTCTTTCCGCAAATCAGATAAGATTTGAAGCACAGGGGAAGGAGGGCAGCTAGTGGAATACAGCTAGGGACCACATACCTTGGAAGAACCTCCGGTTATATGTAATCAACCTCCATTTCTTCTTCAAGTGCTGGTCCCTATGTGTATTCCACACAAATGTGATTAACAAGCAGTATTTAAATGGGGGGGATGGGATGGGGAGGAGTGTCAAAGATGCAGTTGGTATAGATACTTCTAATACTGTACTCCCAACAGCTGCATATGCAGAGGAGGCTTGAACTAATGTGTAATGCTTTGTGAATGTATGGATGGAGCTCCAGGTAGCTGGGTTGTAAATGTCCAAGAAGTGGAGGGCTGTTCTTCAACAAGTGTAGGGACTCGTCCATCTTCTTTCCGAATAAGCTAGACTCTTCAAAAGGCAAATTCTCTATGGTATTTTGAACCTCCATTAGAAACCCCAAGGAGTGCAGCCAAGACTCATGCCTCATGGCTATGCCTGTGGCTATCCCTCTAGATGCAGTATCAACTGCATCCATTGCAGCTTGAAGGGTCATTCTGGTCAATAGTTAGTCTTCCTCAATGAGGGCCTGGAATTGGGCTCTGTCTTCTTAAGAGAGTTTGTTCTTAAAGTCTAAAACCCAAAAATAATTATTGAAATAATATTTTGCTAACAAAGCTTGATAGTTATGGAACTGAAAACGTGTAGTCTTCCTCCCCAGATCAAGTCATTTTGAATCCTTACCTGTCAGTGTAGCCTTGAGATGTTGTAATCTAGACCACCCAGTGGCTTCCTGCACCACCAGGGAGTTGGGTGCTGGGTGTATAAAGAGGAACAGGAACTCAGCTCCTTTGGCTGATACAAAATAGCATCTCTCAGTCCTTGCACAGTGGGGATACAAGAGACCAGAGTGTGTCAGACCACCTCTGCTAGTTCCATCATGGCTTCCGTACTGGGAAGGTCACCCTACTGGGACCAGGAGGTTATAAAATATCAAAGAGACAATGCTGGATATCCTGGATTTCTTCTATTGGAATATGGAGGTCATACGCTACTCTCTGCAGAAGCTCTTGATATTGCCTGTGGTCACCAGGTGAAGATGGCGAAGATGGGGCAATTGCAGCTTCTGGCAAGGAAGATGAAACACCTATTGGTACCTGTGGATCCGGCTCAATCTCCTCTATCTCATGCTCTAATTGAGAGTGTAGGTGTTGCATGAGAGTGGTATGGTGGGTTGCATGGGTGGAGCCAGGATGTCTACTGTAGGGATCCCAGGAGCCCTAATCGGGCCAGTAGGAAGGGTTGACCAGTTGAGGGTCACTGTACCATCAGTCCCTTGGGTAGTCATATTGGGGTGAAGGATGGACACTGGATCTTCTCGAGTATCTGTCCAGACTCACGTCCCTACATGGGGGTGAAGGATCGCCTGGAACCTCAAACTCCTCTGAAGAGAAAGCCAGCTCCCATTCCACCAGCAGAGCTGTCAGTACTGGTAGATGAAAGCTCCATCTTAAGGGGTGACAAGGTGAATGTTCCTGTCTCCTTGAAGTAGTTTTCTCCTCTGGAGTGACAATGTCTTTCAGAAAGGTAAGACCCAAAAGATAATGAGACTGAGGATAAGGAAGGATAAAGATATCCACAGGTGAGGTGTAAGTTTCAGTCTGTCCTGGAGTCTGGGGCATTACAGTAGTCAGGATCAATGGATCTGGCACATCTATAGTCATCATGGATGGCAGGTTTTACAGGGATGAGATGGTACTGTACCATTGAAGAGTCTATATGTGAACTCTTAGATGGTCTCGGTGGGTGCCGATCCTCAGGCTTAGGAGCCAGAACAGGCGTTGGTACTGGAGGATTCTTTTTCCTTCATGCCTTGCTCTCATGGCCAGAGGGTTTAAGTAAGCCTAATTCCTTAGGACCAACACACGGGGACTCACCCAACTTGGACACAGTTGGGGAGGGATCCCTTCCCCTGGAAGCAGATCTGGAAGTAGATCTGTCCTTATGCTTGTGAGTGCTCCTTACTCTCATGAGAAGCCCTGGATGACAACTCCTTGGGCTTAGCAGCTCTGACTTCCACTCCTGAGTTAGTGCTCAGAGGGGTACTAGTAATTGGTTGAGGCTGATGTAAAAAGGGGTCCCCCTGGCCTGGATTAGACGGAGGTCTCTAGCCGTCTCCATCAGATGTTTTCTCAGCTGAAGCCCAGGAGCTTTGCAGGTGGGGGAAATGAGCAGCAGGCAGTAGAGGCAGCGTTGGTGCTTGTTACTCATGGAGAAGGAGTGGGGGCAGGATACACAGTTCTTTAACTCAAGGACTCTGGGCACAGTCTTTGTGCATAGGGAAAGACACCCCGAGGCAAGAAAACTAAGCTATACTAACTATGCTAAGATTAAAATATTACACTAAAATACTAAACCTATTCACAATATATTTACAGTCTCATTAAGAGAAAGCAGCAAAAAGAAATCTGTGGACAGAAAATTCCAACTCAGGCCATGTGGTAATAAGAAAGAACTGGAGAGGTATTAGTCCACACTGCCCTTTAAGCCTTCAGTTCAGAACATGGTAACAACTGCTCGTTTGGAGACCAATGGACACTACTTGCTAGAAATCTCCAAATTAAGATGCATGATATGCAGGAGTACCCACATGTGGAATACACACAGGGACCAGCACTCAAAAAACAATCATGCATTCTCACTCCTGCATCCACTGTCAAAGCTTTTTATTATTTTTATATATACCTATGACAGTGCTTAAAGCTGCAATGCAGGCTTCCCTACATCACATATACCATGAACTTAAACCCTGACTTCAAGAAACTACCTCTGGAGATGACAGAGTATTTCAAGTTCACTGTTTATTCAAAATGGTAACCTCTGAAACAGCCCACATGGGTGCCAATTTATGTCAATTGTGGAAGTGCTTTTTGAAGGGAGCACCTGTCTAGTAATAACTATACTAAGACCACTATCTCATTTCTCAGAAACTATTCACTGGTAACGTCTTTAGAAAAGCTTGTAGAGGCAGATAATGGTTGACAGCGATGCCTGGAAAACCTGCTTTTATCCCAGATGATGTTTCACATAATAATGGCTGTGCACCAGGGAAACAGAGACAGAAAATTGTCTACATGCTTATATAATGTTTCTTATTAATAATAAAATATTAAATCAGTGAGTGATAGATAAAAGGAAGATCTAAAGTGCTCCAAATTTAGTAATCAAATGCTACGGACATAGGCACATAAATATAGGCATTTAAATATTTAGACTGGAAACTCTTTGAGGTGAGTCTGTCTACTATGATGTGTCTGTACAGTGCCTAGCACAATGAAACGCCATTTTTGGTTGATCCTTAGACTACTGTAATAATCATGATTATTATGATTAGTAAGTATTCAGAGGGCTAGCAGTCTGGAAAATGGCAGCATTAAAAGGGTTTAACCATTTGTAGCATGGACAGGACAGTGACAAGGGAGGTGCCTAGTGAAAAATGTTGCCCCTTGGTTCACTAGTCATGAAAAATGACAGTCTTCTAGCAATGACAAAGTTCTTAGAAAATGAAGCATATGGCCCTGAATATTTACACATGCTTAATGATTAGATCTTATTACCAGATCTCTCATTCCTTCTTGAACTCTGAAGTATACATTCTCAAAGGCCTTTTGTTGGATCTTCAAAGGAAGAGCTTTTGGCAATCCAGAAGAATCTCTCTGTTTCACATCTTGGAACAAACTTAAAGTAAAATGAGGACAACAATTATTTAACCTAACAATTAATCTTCAGAACTGGTGTATATTTTACAAGGTATATATTACGGTTTCTTTGTTTTGAGGGACAGAAGGCGGTGTCTGGAATCCGCATTTTTCAAAGGCCTTGTGTTGAGTCAACCCTTCCTCCATCCAAAAATGTTCAGATGGAAGTATGAGCATTTGCTGGATGGAAGGGAGAGGAATCATCTGAAAGTGTCCAAGTCCTCTCCAATCCCTGCCAACCAGGGAGCAAAGGACCCAAACTCTCATCCTTTGTCACTGTTGTCTTTACCTCATGGAGCACTGCAAGGATAAATTCATTAATATTTGTGAAGAGTTCCTCAGAAGCTCTCTTATTTAGGCAAAGGACAAAATCATTGCTTGTCTAGCACAAGGCATCACGTTATCTACAGTACTTAGTCTATTTTTTCCATGAAGATAAGTATATTTACATGAAGGGTCTACACACAATGGGTTTTACACAAGAGCTACATAGCACGCAAAAGAGAAAAACTGTCTATTATCCTTAAATACACTGATTTGATTACCTAAACAAACTACAAAAAGGTCTGGGTTATCACCTGGTTATTGACTTTGCAGCAAGCATGCAAACTTGATGGTAGCTATCTGCGAGGAAATGTGGGAAAGCATCACTCACAGGCAGATCTTTATCATTTACATTAAGCACAGCCCAATTTGAATGAGGATCAGCCTGAAGAAAATTAACATTTGTTGTTAAATATGTATGGAATTTATACAGAAATGAACACTGGACATACTTGTTATACTGATGTATGCAATAGCTCTTTCGACAGTACTTTCAAGCAAACATTGAGTATTACATTTACTCCACCAGTAATACTCAGCCCCAGGCTCAAGAGCCAAAAGTGGCTCTTTAATAAGTTACCTGTGGCTCCTTGCAGCACATGACATTAAAGTTATCAACCAATCTGGATGCTTTTACTATGTTATTAACCAATTAAGGTATCAACTTGCACTAAGTTATTAACTTATTTGCTGTGAGAATAACATATATATATATAATTAATATAAACTAAATATTTCACCGTCATACTGTTTAAATATGAATAGTACTTATAGAAAATGAAACAATGAATTCACACTATTGTGGCTCTTTGGGAAATGCTGATTGCTAATTTGGCTCCTGAACCACTAAGATCTGAGTATCACCGTACTACACTAACATCACATAGGAAAATATGGTTCACCTCAAGTAGGGCTTTCATGCAGTTCAGTAGGGCCACTCTTACTGGAGCTGTACATCTCCCTTCCTTTGTCAAGTGCCTGAAACAGAAGCCATTTAAATATATGAAAAATACTATTACAAGCTTAATGTCAGGAAAAAAGTCTTCAGAGATTTCTCTCTGCTCTCTGTAATTCATTCTTAGATGCTTTTAAGTAACACTTCTGACCTGATTAGCAAGCATCTTTTCCCCCGAGTTTTAAAGGACTATTTATTTTCTTCTTTGTGTATCAATATAATAAACACTACTTGGAAGAGTGTTTGTTAATTATTGCCGTAAAGCCAGCAGGGAGAATTCTCTCTTTTTTCTCTCAGTTAATTTTATTTAATTATCTTGGCAATGGACTAAGGAATTTAAAAAACAACTCAGGATCTGGAAATCACTGCCCCATCATATTGATGTTTGGATCTAAGTTTACCTTTCAACGTGCCTTTAAACTATCACTTAGTGGCTATGAGGATCAGTGATCTAACTTTAATATAGAACAGACACCCGAAAAGATTCACATGGGAGAAGTGTATAAGTCATCAGTCATCAAGCCAAGAAATAGACTGCTGCATAAAATAAATAAAACATACCAAAATGCTCCCACCACAGTTAAAAATTGTCCTTGGACTTCCCCTGTTTCTTCCACATTTGGGTTGGCTTGGCCCAACTCCACTGCTACGGGAAGTAGATTATTTAGAATTGCTTGACAAACTTCTTGATCTCGACGATACAAGGAACACACATCACTGGGAAAGAAAGAAGAGATAGCTTTAGAAGCCAAACAGTAATAAAGCCAGATAGTTGCTGAATAAAATATTTTATTACTATATAATTGATGTTATTTCTTACGAAAGAGGCTTGAGAAGCATAAGAAGATCGTCTTCTGGCAACAAATTTTCTTCAGTTGGGAGTTCCTTCAAAAGGACTAAATACTAAGGCATAATTAAAAATAGAACACATTAGTCATATTTTTATACACACACACGAAAACAAAATAACAAGGATAAGCATTTTCAATGGCTGCTAAATGCTTTATGTCAAATATTTATGTCAATATTTAGGACAAAGCATTATTGAAAATATTTATGTCAATTTTTACACTGTTAGATAATTTGACATTTGTTTCATTCAAATGAATTATTTGATGCACAATAATATGGGCAATTAAACCTTATATTTTGGCACGTAAACATATCAGCTCTAGTAGTCGGAAAGGAGTTCCTATACTCTGTCCCAGAGAATAAGACTGCACAACCTCCAAGCCACCTGCTAATGGTGAAAACTGAAGGAAGATACCGTATGGCCCAATAGTCTAGTGTCTGGTTTCTGACAAACCCTATAAGCTATTTTAAAAAAAATTAAATCTTCAGAAGCAGACACTATAAGTTTTTCTGAGTCCAAGAGAATGGCCACAGAATGTGTGTATGACTTTCAGAGATAATGTTTATGTACAGAGAGATAACTGCTGAATCAAGAAGTTTCTCAATATCACACTCACCACCTGTAGATGCAGTGATTTAGCAGTATCAAATATACTTTTATCAATTAGCGTTAACAGCTTCCGCCGTATGTCAGGAACTCTGAAGCAGACTGTATGGATTTGTGCTGTAGTTACACATAGACACAAAAATCTCAGAATTTCAAGGAGGAGTAAATCCTGCTTTGTCAAATGTTCTTCAGCTAATGGACTCATAGCACCTGAAAAAAAATTTCTTGTCAAGTACAAAAAAATGCTTCTTCTAGGAAAATAAAAGTTACATTAAAAATATGATAGAGTTATGTGCATTTATCAAGTTAAATTATGTTCTCAAAAAAATGTAAGATTGGCAGTCTTGAAGTCTCTTAGCTACAGAATAGGTACAGTATGGACAGCAGCAGCTCAAGCTTTCTCCATCCTAAGTGAGGCCCCTGTTCCAGAGTGACCACCTCTAGAAACAGAAGGGTATTTTTCACTCTCTATATCCAGACATACCCTAGGCCTCTGTGCAAAAACCGGCAACCAGACTATCAACAGAACCATTTGTTATGTGTTTTTTTGTGGACACTTGCCACTCAGAATTTGGTTGAGACCACAAACAAATTTCCACACATTTTACAAAGCCCACCCAACAAACCTAAGGTTGATGACAACTGACTCTATACTACTGACTGGGTCCAAATTTGTGACCTAGAGAGAATGGCTCCATATACAAGTCAATTTTCTGCAATGTCCAGAGCTGCTGCCACTGTCACCAACACCAAGTGTTTACTATTATTTATCAAATGGTCTGGAGGAACTAATTCAAGAGGTTCTCATTCAACACAGTGGAATAAACGGACAAAGAACAGTTTGAAGTATTAGCATAACAAAATGATCTTTCCCCTCCAAAATAAAATAGAAATCGTAGTCCTGACTAAGGCATAAGGTGATCTCAGATTTCAAAACAAAACACTATATCACTGATGGTGCCAAACCAGCCTGGTAGGAAAAAAAACTGGGTCATGGATAAGGAAAGTGCCATTTCTTTTGCATGTCTGGATATGTGAGAAAGCTGACCTTGCCAAAGAGGTGATAGACCTACTCTGCAAGAAAAGAGACAATTAGAAAACACAAGAAAATATCCTGGTACTGCGTATGAAGGGAAGCACGGACTAGTGATTAGACCTGGAGACCTAAGCTCTACTCCCTGTTCTGCTACAGACTCACTGTGTGACCCTGAACAAGTTATTTACTTTATCTGCTTCAGTTTTACCAACTGTAAACTAAGAATAGTAGTTTCCTCCCAAGGCTTTAGTTAACGTTTGTACAACAATACGGAATTGCTAAGCACTGTTATTGTTCTGGGAAGCAAATGGCTCAACTACAATCCCAGCAACTGTAATGGTCCAATGTATTGCCTAACTGTGATGTGAGACAAGTGGGCAGTGTAAGATTGAAAGAAGCATGTGCCCTACACTTATGCAAACAATTCTGGGCAGAAAGCATACTTTCACTTACCAGTTATGTTTTGCATCTCCCCAGACTCATTTGCATCACCGAAGTCAGTGATACAGTGATCATCAAATCGTTCCATGGCTACATGGTTATCTACTTCCATTGCACTCTCTTCAATATCGTCTTCCATTAGGTCTACATCTCCAGCATCACTTGGTTTGCCAGTAAAGACCATCTAACAAAAGCATCACATTCTTGTAAAAAATTTTCGGTGGCTGAAGATGCCATATAGGTAACAGAACATGGAAACAGACCATCATTTCCTTGTGAACCAAACAGAGTGAGAAAGGACATGGGATGCTAAGATCATGAATTTACTCACTTGAGTAGTGTGCACACCATGTGGGTCAATAAGTTTTTTTAAAAAATAATACTTTCTGCTATACAACATGTGTTCATTTTGCTGTTACCTGTCCTCACATTTTTCCACTTCTCTGTTTTCTCTACCTATCCCATCATGTCATACATCTAGTTCTTTGAGCCAAAGGGTGTCTTCCTGTTACTTGTTTGTATATTTCCAAGCACACAGTAGGGTCCTGATTCTTGACAGGGCCCCTTCAGCAGTATTGTACTACATACAGTAAATAATAATTATAATTGTAGTTAATCTCACTGAAATCCCTGTTTGCACTTCTGTGCAACCTACCAACTTAAAGTCATCAACTATGAAGCATTATATTTACTTCAGCCTTCTGCGATAAACCCATCTTCTAGTTAGCTAGTGCACTGTGTGTGATTTGAACTGTTTTCTTTAGATGGTGAGCTCTTTGGGAAAGAGACTGCTTTCTTTTCGGGGTTTCGTAGAATGTCGACTGAATTGTTAGCACTTAAACACCAACGTTACTTTAGAAACTGGCAAACTTCTGATTAGAAAGAAACCAGAGCATGACACAAGGACTCCCTAAATAATTACCATTCAACCAACTGGCTGACAAGCTAACAGTCGTGAGACTGTCAGCTTCTCCTCACGCACAATACGAAGTATGTTATTTATTTGGATTGGACATCCAGCTCAAGGAGCATTGGAAGTGGATGAGGATACAGTTTCCAGGTTTTTACTAAACTTAGTGATGCCACATTCTGTTCCCTTGCTACTAAGTGTAGGACAGAAGTGTACATATTTGAAGAATTCAGCATGAATATTTATTTTTCAAGCACCTTTAAAAAGTTACTTTAAACAGCATAAAAATACTTCATCTTTTCCAAACGCAAAAAAAATTTAACAAAAAATAGATGAGCTTAATACAATGAAAAAGAAATGGAAGCAAATTCTTATGTGCTTGCAGCTCCCAGATTTGACCTTGATTCAGATCTGTTACAAGGACAAGTATTTCTGCATTTATTATCAAATCAATTACCGAAAAGCACAGGTACAAGCTAGTGCAACAGGTGATGCTGTAAGATGTACGGCTGAGTAGTAAGATGTGTGTTTTGACAATCTTAAGCATAAATTAAGCTGTTTGTGGATGTTAAAATAACTGATCAAAAAGCCATAACTACTTACGTAAACTTTACAATGTGTTTCTATTTTTCATTCACTTAATGAAAGTGGGGCTTATAATTTATTATTTCTATAGCTTTATCAGTGTGCTCTTTTCATTCATATAGTATCAAAACAAGGCTTAAACAATATAACTAAATTTTGGACACAAGATTAGTATAGTACTTTGATCAATGTTTTTTCATTGTTCACACATGTAGGAATGGTCCAAACAAACACTACTAGTTAGAAAGGCCCTTAAGTCTGATATATTTTTATTGCCTAATTTGTTTTCTGTAATAAAATCACATTTGGTTTGTCTCTGAGTTATTTATACTGTATAAATAATCCTCATGCAAAGAAACATAGCATTTAGAGAAACATACTTACCAGATGTTTGCAAATATCTACAAAATCATTCATCGCCTTTGATGTTAACAAACTCAGGAATAAGCCTGATAAGATCTTACTTGGACTGCTCTGTCAGAAAGTAAAGTATACAGACCAGTTATCACAGTACATAACATATTCTGTTTTTAGAAAGAAATCCACACTGTGAATACATTAAACAGATAATATTAAGAATACAGGTCCAGATTCCAATCTCAAAGGAGTGTGTCATGCATTACAATTTATCTTGAAAAATCCGAAACGGAACATGTCTGTAAGCAAGTTCAAATATATTACTAATCAAGTAGAAAAGTTTTTTTTCTAAAATGTTATCAGTTCGGCTGTTTTTTGTGTCAGAGAGAGGTACTGTAATCTCTCTCATCTGTGTCATTTTGGATAAATGACTTTTTTAAAACTCCAATGAGAAAACAAAAAAATTGAATATTAATCAAAGATTTAAAAAAATCACGATTTCTTTAAAATCCTCTCATATACCTATTTATTGCTTTACCTTGAGGAACACTCATAGAATGAGTAGTAGCCTCCAGGATGTGTAAAAAAAGAAAACAGTCTAGTAATGTATCTGTAAGCGGCAGCCACATCCTAGTGATGCTATAGTTAAAGCTGAGGTGGATTTCAATATTAAATCTTTATTTTCAAGGGTCTTTTTGGGTACAAATATTCATTCCAGGAGCTGTTGCAAGGAGTGGCTACAACTTTAACCTTTACGCTAATGCAACACAGTGCACCTTATGTTGCATTAAACTTTTTTTACTGAATGATAGCGGTGGCAGTAAATATTATAGCTAAGGCTAGCAGCCTGCATTCTAGCCCCATTTCAGTCACTCATAACTTTCTGAAACTTTTTTTGATCAAAAATTGTGCTGTGCTTGGTCTCCGCACAAAGATTATTTTAAAAAAACGGGTCTCTTGTTTCTGAGCACAGGGAGTTTAAAAACACCTCTCTCAATTATAACGATAATTCTGGTAATTTTTTTAAATAGTCATAAAGCCAAACTGTGGGGACTGAAATATCCTGCCCTGGTTTTGATCTGACAGGTGAACATCTGAAAATTACTCATGGATCACATGCAGGAGATTTTTTTCTGATGAGTTCAAAAGCTGCACAGCTAAGGAGAGGTTTGCTTCACATGCATGCATAGCGACAAGTTGAGAAGTGCAATTAAACAGAATATTGCAAACAGCAAAATACAGTGGCGGTTGGGTTTATGCTAAAACTGCCATCGCCTAGCCTGGTTCTGCAGACTCTGGCACAGCTGCTAAGGTGAAGAAGAGGGGTTCCTTCCAGCATATATTGGAAGATGCTGGGATGTACATACAAATGTGTTAAGAACATACTAAAGTCCTCATCAAAATGAAGTTGACAGAAAGACTCTCATTGACTTCAATGGGCTTTGGATCAGATATTATACTCCCTATAATCAGGCTGGGTCAAGTGCACACTGAATTTGCAGCTCATCTTTTGCTGATCACGTAAGCAACAAAAGGGCTAAATAAAGGTTCCTGAAGACTCTGTAAGGTGTGCAGGAGGGAGCCTCATTTCTGATGTACCTCAGGATATCCGAAGCAGGGTGAGGTGCAAAACTGAGTACCAACTAAGGTGGATAGACGAGGGACTCCCTCTAATAGACTCTAGTCTTGTCTCACCAAATACTGATTTAGTTATTAAATTTATTCTCACCATTGTCTATTTATTGCTGCCTAAAAGATCTTTCAATTTCTAGAGAGTAAAGCTCCTTTTTATGTTTTATCCCCTCTTTTTTGCTACTGTTTTGCCCAGGAATTTCCACATAAATCACGAGGGAAGTTTTCAAAGGGCCAAATCTAAGTTGGGAGTCTATTTGTGCCTTTGAAAATCTCCCTCTAAGTGAAGAGAATGTTAAAATTGCATAATTAATCGTTCGAAATGCAGGAAATGCTATGGGTTAAGGTTGCACGCTTGAGGTTCTAAATCCATTGTGAGCTCTGCCCTCTTGTGTACATGCTCTACAATATGGTATTTAATTTCATGATAAAACACTGGGCCACACCCTCAGCTGAATCAAATCAGCATAGCTTTGCTGACTTCAATGACTTTACAATACAGCCTTTAATTACATAATTGTATACAATTTTCAACAACAGAATTTTTTTCCCCAATGCTGACTTCAACAGAGCTTGTAGCTGACTTAATGAAGCATCATCAGTTTACACCAGCTGAGGATCTGGTTCATTATTTCTCAAATATTACACCATACAATTTTTTTGTTACTTCAGATATAGGTGTAGGCCCTTGCAGTAACATGTACTACTCTGCATATGCCAGACAGGGATGAGTAATATACTCTATCAGATATATATAGTACTCCACTTACTACAGAGTAAGTATAGGGGGGAGGGATAGCTCAGTGGTTTGAGCATTGGCCTGCTAAACCCAGGATTGCGAGCTCAGTCCTTGAGGGGACCATTTAGGGATCTGGGGCAAAAACTGGGGATTGGTCTTGCTTTGAGCAGGGGGTTGGACTAGATGATCTCCTGAGTGCCCTTCTAACCCTGATATTCTATGATTCTATGATAAGAACATAAGAACGGCCATACTGGGTCAGACCATCTAGCCCAGTATCCTGTCTTCTGATAGTGGCCAATGACAGGTGCTTCAGAGGGAATGAACAGAACAGGTAATCATCAAGTGATCCATCCTGTCGCCCATTCCCAGCTTCTGGCAAACAAAGGCTAGGAATTTCAGAGCATGGTTTTGCATCGGAACAATACTGAATATATATTAGCATATACAGGCCTCCTAAATTCACAATTCATAGTCAACTGCCTGATCCTCTTAATTGTATCTAAGAAAGAACATTCTGCTGGTTGGAGAGAGAACACAGTAAAAAGTACATACCTTAGTGAATAGAGAACTTATATTAAATAACAGTCAAAAAGAAACTGATTGATGATAATGAAATTCATGTAAGTGTAAAATGATAAGGACTTAAGATTATAGAAAAAAGTATTTTATATTGTACTGTATTTGAGAAATAGCATGCAACTGAAAACTACTGTAATGCATGCTCATAAGGAGGTAGGAGTTGAAGTTGCATATCGTTGTCTTAACTTTGGCATTTCCTGATATAAATGTGCAACTTTAATGTTCGAATAGTTTTTTCCCTATGCAATACATAATTCAGTAAATATGAAAGAGATAAACATCTCAGAAGCTTACAAAATACATTATTGTTGCTTTTTAAAAGTTACAGTTAAGTTAGCTATATATTACAGAATAGAAATAATGGACAAACATTTTTTTAAATATCCTACCTTGGTACAATTACACAAGCAGTTGGTACACAGGGTTATCAAAGTCCTCAACGAGATGATCCTAGAGTCTTCGTTTAGTTTACTTTTAGACTGAGAAATGCTTTCTCCAACATAATGCATGAGAGACTATTAAAAACAGAAATACAAATACAATGTAGTAAAAATCTCTCAGTCACATATTTCCCTTATTTGACTGCATGCACGCACGTACACACAGACGTGGTTCTGCTGCACATTTAAGCTTCGCTATTTAGGTCATAAGTTAGTAGTTTTGGAGTGGAAGGTTTGCTTTTTTTTTTCCATTTTAAACATTCATTGCTCTCTAGAGGTGCTGAACTGACCACACAGGCCTGATAGAAATTCAAATTTTCTAATCACTAAGGAAAAACATGGCATTTGTCCATATTGCCCTGATATTGTGCTTCAACTCTGATGCAAGGCACCACCTCTAGTCATGAAAAGATCATTCGATCTCCATGTGTGTTCAGTCTTTGACCTACCTACTCAGATTCCCAACAAAGAAGTTAAACAGTTTTAGTAGTGATGGTGGCTTTATAGATACATGGCTACTAGGGAATTAGAGCAGGACTACCAAATAAGTTCAAAAAGTCAAAGTGCTCTCAGTGACTAATTCATTACCAATATGGATAGATCTGCACAAGTGACCTAGAGGTGAAGGGTGCCATTATCTTATTAACAAACCCCTTAGCTATCTGGACACTGATCATTTTGATTTTTTATATTTTCCCAAAAGCAAGTAGGCAAAATTTTAATAACAAGAATATCTTCAATTGCAAAATAATTGTAGTTTCAGTAGCGTGTATGTAATTTTAGTTATGCCTAGTTTCTGTTACAGCTTAAAAAAGAAAATTCTATATAATTATTTTAGTAATAGTGAGAAAATATTTAATCTAGTCCCCATACATTAAATACGTATTGAATTCTGTCACCTACTGTGACAGATTTGTTAAGCAAAAACCAGCAGAAACAATTGTTTTATGTTTTGAAAATATGAAAATACTCATTTTTAATAATTATTCATCATTTTAATGTTATTGAATATTGTTTTCTTTACAGTTATCAAACACACATTATTACTAACCTTAGCTTTATGGAACAATTCTGATTTACATGCATCCTCTTCAGTTAATGTGCCAGCATAGCAATAGCAGCTAAGAACACCAGTCAAGAGACTGGCACATCGGACTAGGTGTTCTGCAGTAGTAGACTTGGAATAAATCTAATACATAATATAAATACATCATAAATTTTACAGTAAATGGTGCTTCAGCAGCTTACATAGCTATTAATGGTTCTTTTAATGCTTTAACGTTTATTACATTAATACTTCTCTTCTATACTGTACAGCCTTTCAACAAAGGATCACAAAGAACTTTACAAACAGCTTCATTACACTCCTGTAAAATAGGTAAGTATTTTTATCTGTAATTTAAAGATGAGCAGATGTAGGCACAGAACTTATGTGACTTGCTCAAGATCATTGGCAAACCCAGGAATAAGCCAGTTCAAGAACAGTAAGATACTAACAACAGTGCAGCCTTGTCTAAGGAACTGGAACGTTCAAAATTGCAATTCCTTTTCTTCCCAGGCACAAGCTGATAGTCACCACTAAGGTGAAATCCTGGCTCTACTGCTATCAATGAGAGCTCTAACATTTACTGAACTGGGCCAGGACTTCACCTGAGATGTTTAATTAGGTACTTCAACAAAACTCCGAATTATGGAGGGCAGAAATTGTATGGAAGGACAAAAATGGTCAAAATTGTAATTTTATGTATACTTCTTAGTTTGCAGATCATGTAACTATCTCCCATGTAAGTTGTTTGGGGTATCCTGAAGAGCATTATAGGGAAACAAACATTTGTCTACTTCATTTTATAGGAAATATTTAAAATTGCCTGCAATTCAATTTTAACAGGAAAACTGCTAAAATTCAAGGAAAAGCACATGTGACTGTGACTTTAAAAATACAGAAATAAGCAGAACGTGGACTTCAATGTTCATTTCTAACTCACCTCAGAAGAGTAGCTGTTTAAAAGCTGTTCTGACACCACTAACAGACAGTGCTCCAGTGTTTCTCTATGGTTTTGGTTGACAGCAAGTCCTGAACCAGACAGATTTTTATCTGCAATGTTCACTGCAAGGCTGGTGAAAATAGCCATTTCATCAAAAGTTGTTTGTAGATACAGCTCTTCTATTTCCAAGAAACTGACTTCTCCTTTGTCTTGTGTGTGCTGCACGCTTGAAGAAAGACACATTGCTCTTATTGTGACATCCTGTTTTACTACCTGTACCTTTAAAACCATTATTTAAACACAAGAAACATAAGCAGAAATAAAATGGAATTTTTATTTGTGCTTCTAGTCATTTATTGTGCTCTCTCATTTCTCAGGTGAATCTCACTAAGTTACTTACTATTTTAATCGTAGTCTGAGATGATTATCAAGATGAATCTATACACTGTAGATCAGTGGTTCTCAATGAGGGGCAGGTTTCAGGGGGTCCACCACGCAGGGACAGTGTTAGACTTGATGGGTCCCAGGGCAGAAAGCTGAAGCCCTGCCATGAGGAGCTGAAGCCCAGGGCCCTGAACCTGAAGTCAAAGCCTGAGCAACTTAGCTTTGGGGGGCCCCCTGTGGTGTGGGGCCCTGGGCAATAGCTCTGCTTGCTACGCCTTAATGCCGGCTCTGTCTTTTACATGCAGCAAATAGTTGTTGTGGCACAGGTGGGCCGTGGAGTTTTAATAACGGGTTGCGGGGGGTGGTCTCCGAAAGAAAAAGGTTGAGAACCTCTGCTGTGGACGAAATGTGCTCACAATCTTGGTGCGTGACCTCGGAGCATTCTGGAAAGCAGTGTTCACCAAGGCAGTGTGCGCCACCTGCCTATGTCCCCCCACAACACCCCAGGATGTACAAAGGGGAGGCATTTGGAGCTGTGGCCAACTCCTTCCACTAAATCAAGTTTTAAGACTATAAAGTAATGGTGAAGAAGGATGGGTACTGTGGATCCATGAGGGCAATTTCTAATTAGTTGGGGGCTTTTTTTAAGGTTTTTTTTGTTTTGCTTTGTTTTTTTGATAATTGCTTTACTAAGATATATTACTGGTAAGAGAGACGTTATGGAACCTCTTCAGGGAGGAGATTTTGTCTTCATACCTGTCTAAAGCACCTGACCAGACTGTAGATGCACTATTTTTACAATGCCCAAAAGTGTGCTAAATACTTTACAGAAATGAACATTAAAAGATATGAGAGAGACAGGAAAACATGTGTTCCATATCTTCAGTGCTTGCTGGAATGGCAAGAACCTGTAATGCTACTTTAGCCAAGTAGGGGGAATACAGAATATCAATGAGGATATGTACTACAAGTAAAAAAATCCTGGTTCAACCCTAAAAATACTGCCCCTAAATATGAAGAGCATACTAACTACATTCATTAATTTTAAACATACCACTCAGTAGCATTTTGGAAAAAGTTCATTGCAGCTCTGCAGTTCTTCATAGTCAGGCTCACAAGAATTTTCTGCAGCACTAGATGAGGAAAATCACTGTAAAGAAAATAAACTTTTTTTAAAAAAAAACCCAGAGCTGAAATTCAGGTGAGAAACATCTATACTTATTAGGTGATTATGACTCCGAACTTCAAATCTCAAATCTAACCTTAATTTTGTACATTTAAGCAGGACTAGGTATCAGGACTCCTGAGTTCTACACACATTACTCCTGAGGAAATTCTGTGCCAAAAAATTAAAATGTCTAGGCACAATATTTTAAAGTTATGCAAATTTAATTTGTCAATAAATAAATATGGAAGCTCCAGCATAACAGTGGGAAGCACAGGCCACTGGCTGCACAGAGGTGAGAGATCACCCTGCAGCTCCCCCTCAGGACACAGACTCGGCGGTAAGGCTGTACCCAACCCTGACACAGCGCAACGGCCGGGTCTGCTCTAGAAACACCCTGAGGCCCTGCCCCTCTGCACCAGGTGTGAACAGGTAGGCTCAGCCTGGCAGGATCCTTAGTGTGGGGGGATCCAGATGTGGGGTGAGATGGTCCTGTGTGGTATAATCTGGATGCGGGTGGATAAGTGGGAGGTCCAGGTGCAGTTGGGATCTGGATGCACAGGGGCAACGGGACTCTGCAGCAGGGTCTAGGTGAAGGTGCTTGGGGCTCAGCAGGGTGTGGGGGATGGGACTCTGCAGAGGGGATCTGCATGTGAGGGGGTTCAGTGGGGGGGGGTCTGGGGTCCAGATACACCTGGCTGTAGCTCAGTAGGATGGGGGTCCAGGGGGCTCGTTGGGGTGGTCCAGGTGCAGCGGGGGTATGGCTCATCAGGGTGAAGGGGGCGGTCTTGGGGCTGGGGTGGGAGGCTGGATGTGGGGGAAGAGGGCGGGGCTCGGCGAGGGGGATCCGGATGCAGGGAGTGAGTTAGGGCGTGGGGGACTCATGGGGGGGTTCTGAGGCTCAGCAGGGGTCTGGGTATGGGAGGGTCCAGATGCACGGGGGCTGGGTGACCGGGGAAGCAGCTCCTCATACAGTGACCCTTCCCCCCATGGCTGAGGAGTAATGTGGGCAGAAAGTGGGATGGGGTGGAGTTTCCTACAGCCTGGGGAGATTTCTGGGGGTGGGTCTGACCCGGACATGGCCACTCCTTGCAAAGGAAGATCAAGTCCCATCCTCCCCTACTCCCAACACAGCTGGGACTAGCAGCTGAGCCTGGCGCAGGGCAGAAGCCACCAGCTGGATCTTCCCCATTCCCACCTCCTGCCCCACAGTGCTCTACCTCTCTGCCAGTTGCTCTGGGTGCCTGAAACGATGCGCCCGCGCTGCTGGGGCTTTGCTTCCCAGTCAGAAAGTCATTTTTCTGTGTGGAAGCAAAGAAATCTGCGGGGGGCATGAATTCTGCGTGCATGCAGTGGTGCAGAATTTCCCCCAGAAGTAACACATCTATGCCAGAGTCGCTGTGTGACCTTATGGAAGTCACCATCTCTGTCTCAGTTTATCAGTTTGTAAAAATGGGGTAATTTTCATCTAACAGCAGTTTTATAAAACAAGGTTTTTGGTTTTTTTTTTACATTCGAGTCAGGAAAAACTAACCATTTCCAAAACAAGTGTTTTATGATACCCTACAGAAAGTTAACACGCAGATTTATAAACTCTACCAAAATATTAGCAACATATGAAGACTTCAATATTTCATTTTTTCCTGCCTGCTTTTTTGTTATGTTTTGAGTTTATACAAAGAGCGGATTATACTCCAAGTTGTTACCTGCATAGCACAGGGGGTAACTCAATACATTCTTCCATCTTCTCTTCCAAATGACAGAACAGTAGCCATTTTATTATTGCTTCTTTTAACATGTACCCTGTATTTCCTTCACAATTATTCTGCATCATTCCTACTTTCAAAGTTTCTGGTATTACGTAGGCAGTCATTGCTAACGCCAAACAACGTGCAGCAGGACTACAACAAAACAGAGCAAAGAACAGCTTGTGGGAAATCATAATTAAATTTATATTCAACTACTATTATTATGAGGCAAAGTCTTTATTTTTGGATCTTGGACAGCTCTAAGAATATTGTCAAATGCATAAATAAAATACTTAAGCATGCATATTAAAAATTCCTTTATAAGAGTACTCACTCTGCATGCATTTTCAAACCCATATTTTAGACATTATAGATTCCACTTGTCTATTTTAAAACTATTTTGGATCCAATCTTTTGAAATTAGATTAATGGTAAAAGAACAAAAAATATGCTTTGCTTTGTTTCAACAAAAGTAGAATGAATTTATTTTGGCCAAAATTTGTTTTTAAGAAACTTGCCCTGGTCACTTCTCTTCCATGTCAACTTTCAGACTGGAGCGAGTTTTTATGGCTGAATTATAAATGTCTGAAAAACAGGTTTTAACACAAATATGTACAGTACTTACTTAAAACGCCACAAGAACAAATTTAGTATTTCTGTTCACGGAGGAAAAACAGCTATATAGAATCAAAGACACAAGATACACTATCCCTGGTTCCCATCTTACCTTGAAAGCTTGTATGCAGACCCTGAAAATATCTTCCAGAGTTCTTTGTCTATTACAACAAGGTTTCCTTGAATTATGGCTCCAAGTAACCCAAAACTTTCTGTTTCAACTTGCTGAAAACTTATGCTGCGAACTGTAAGAGACCAAACTTTTGCCCAGATTCTCTGCAACTCCAACTTTTGTGTGCTTTCCAAATCTAATTTTTGGCTCTGACAAACAGCAACCTCTGTAAGGCACCTTAGCACATATGGGGTCCTTTCCCCTTTCCTCTGCTGAGGTAGTAGCATGTGCAGTATAGTGAGTAAGGGCGATAATTCACGGTTAGGAAGACTCATAGGATACTTTGATATTAATCGGGCTGTAATCTGTAACCTTAAAAACAGAAAGTGAAGGCAATTAACTTGAAATGTACATAAATTCATCATGTGTTGAAAAGCAGTAAAATATAATATAAGCAGTTTCAGAGAATCATTTTACACTTCTATTGTTGCATATTTAACTGTGATTGTTTAAGTGTTCAAGATAGCTTGTTCAATCACCAATTATTCTATCATTTTGAAGCATTTAAGTATATTCAGCCTCACCACATAAATGCTGTTTTACAAGTTGATTGTCAGATATCAGTGAAGCAAACAGAAAATTAATTTTCATTTCTGTAATTTTATTTCTCATAGATAAGGCAAAGATTTTGTCATGATTATTTTTAGTAAAAGTCACAGACAGGTCACGGGCTTCGGTGAATTTTTGGTTATTGCGTGTGACCTGTCTGTGACTTTTACTAAAAATAACTGTGACAAAATGGGAAGAGAGGAGAGTCCAGCATCCACGGCTACTGGAGTTCCGGGGTCCAACCTGCACCCTGCAGTGGCTGGGAGCTGCGGGGACACTCCCCCGTGTCACATAGTGGCTGGGACTGTTGGGGGCCCCCACCGCCCACTCGCAGCAGCTGGGAGCTTTTGGGGCCCCCCACCCCCCACAGCGACTTGGAGCTAGGGGGGTCCCTCCCCCACCCGCTGTGGCTCAGTGTTGCAAGGTCTCCCCTGCCACCCGCAGAAGCTGGGAGCTGTGTGGTCCCTATTACCTGGCAGCTCAGAGCTGCTGGACCCCCCGCCCAGCAGCTGACACCTCCAGCCACGCTGTCCTGGGCTGAAGCAGAAAATGTCTCTGAGCTCTCTGGCAGCCATGGATTCCGTGACTTCCATGACAAAATCTTAGCTTTATTAATAGATTATAAAGCTGGAAGGAACAACTCTGATCATCTAGCCTGCCTCCTATATAAAACAGGCCATATTCCTGTTTGAACTAAAGCATCTCTTTTAGAAAAAAATCCAATCTTGATTTAAAAAAATTTCCAGTGGAGAATCCACCTCAGCCCTTTGTAAACTGTTCCAACGATTAATTCCTTGTGCTGTTTAAAAATGTGCCCCTTATTTGCAGCCTGAGTTTGTCTAGCTTCAACTTCCAACCACTGGATCCTGTTATACCTTTATCTATTATGTCAAAGATTATATTATTATTATTATACTCTTCAAACCAGTTTACCCATCATAAAATGGTGAGAATAGAGATGAGGTTCTCACCGAAGGCATTATTCTTATTGAAACTCCACAGCCCCTCATAAAAGCCAGTATTTTCATTCACCATCATTTCATTGTCATACATTAGTCATATATCATGTCAGACCCGAAGAAGACCCCTGTGTAGCTCAAAAGCTTATCTCTGTCACCAACAGAAGTTGGTTGATAAAAGATACTACCTCACCCACGTTGTGTCTCTCATATATCATGTCAGTTATCCAAGCCAGCAATGTGAAAGTTCTGACTTCTAACTATTATGTGGTATTTGACATAGAAGCTTTTATAACAAGAATTTCAAGAACATTCTTCATGATTTTTCAAGAGCTGGGAAAAGCTAGGCTGATTCCATGGTAGCCTCTCTCTGTGTTCTGTATCTGAGCACCTTACTTTGCAGCACAAAGCATTTGGGAGACAATTCAGTATAAAATGTAGGAAGTTACAGTTCACAGATAATGAAATAATTGAATGTGAAACTAAAACCTGTTAATAAGTTATTGGTACTGATATCAGTTCCAAGGTGAAAGAAAAAAGATGTTTTTACCAAGGTATAACATCAAAATCATTCTGTGATCTTTGCAGGTTGTCTCGAATTATTTCCCATCCCAATTCGATCCTCCTACGCTTGCTCGGTGCAGCTTCATCTCCAGGCTCTCTTTGTGTAACAGTGTATGACTGGGTTATCTCCAGGACTTTGGTGTCTTCAGTAAAGACCTTTCCAAAGATATAGTAAAAAGAGATAAAAGTATTCAAATGCTCATATAAGAACGGCCCTACTGGGTCAGACCAAAGGTCCATCTAGCCCAGTATCGTGTCTTCTGACAGTAGCCAGTGCCAGGTGCCCCAGAGGGAATGAACAGAACAGGTAATCATTAAGTGATCCATCCCCTGTCGCTCATTCCCAACTTCTGGCAAACAGAGGCTAGGAACACCATTCCTGCCCATACTGGCTAATAGCCATTGATGGACCTATCATAGAATCATAGAATATGAGAGTTGGAAAGGACCTCAGGAGATCATCTAGTCCAACCCCCCTACTCAAAGCAGGACTAATCCCCAATTTTTTTTGCCCCAGACCTCTAAATGGCCCTCTCAAGAATTGAACTCACAACCCTGGGTTTGGCAGGCCAATGCTCAAACCACTGAGCTATCCCTCCCCCGTAAGGAAAGTTAAGCATTAGAGCAAGACATCTAAGTGGATGTAAGGAGACACAGGACTAGAACCCATGTCTGTGAAGCATAGGGCAGCTGAGGTTCCCACACCACCACCATGAGGCTATCCTCCATGAATTTATCTAGTTCTTTTTTGAACCCTGTTATGGTCTTGGCCTTCACAACATCCTCCGGCAAGGAGTTCCACAGCTTGACTGTGCGTTGTGTAGAAGAAATACTTCCTTTTATTTGTTTTAAACCTTTTGCCTATTAATTTCATTTGGTGACCCCTAGTTCTTGTTATGAAAAGAAGTAAACAACACTTCCTTATCTACTTTCTCTACATCAGTCATGATTTTATAGACCTCAATCATATCTCCCCTTAGCTGTCTCTTTTCCAAGCTGAAAAGTCCCAGTATTATTAATCTCTCCTCATATAGAAGCCATTCCATACCCTTAATCATTTTTGTTGCCCTTTTCTGAACCTTTTCCAATTCCAATATATCTTTTTTGAGATGGGGCGACCACATCTACACACAGTATTCAAGACGTGGGTATACTATGGATTTATATAGCTGCAGCATGATATTTTCTGTCCTATTATCTAACCCTTTCTTAATCATTCCCAGCATTCTGTTCGCTTTTTTGACTGCCGCTGCATATTGAGTGGATGTTGTCAGAGAACTATCCACAACGACTCCAAGATCTCTTTCCTGAGTGGTAACAGCTAATTTAGACCCCATCATTTTATACGTATTGTTGGGATTATGCTTTCCAGTGTGCATTACTTTGTATTTATCAACATTAAATTTCATCTGCCATTTTGTTGCCCAGTCACCCAGTTTTGAGAGATCCTTTTGTAGCTCTTTGCAGTCTGCCTGGGTCTTAACTATCTTTAGTAATTTTGTATAATCTGCAAATATTGCCACCTCACTGTTTACCCCTTTTGCAGATCATTTATGAATATGTGGAATAAGACCAGTCCCAGAACAGACCCCTGGAGGACACCACTATTTACCTCTCTCCATTCTGAAAACTGACCATTTATACCTACCCTTTGTTCCCTATCTTTTAACCAGTTAGCAATCCATGAGAGCATGTTCCCTCTTATCCTGTGGAAGCTTACTTTGCATAAGAGCCTTTGATGAGGGAACCTTGTCACCCTCACCCTCTATTAAAGGCCATGAGATGTTTCAAACTAAGGGGTATGTCTATATTTTGAGTTGGGAGTGTGATTCTGAGCTTGAGGAGACATGCTGATACTAGTTCTAACTGAGCTAAATGCACTAAAACCAGAATATAACATCAGTGGCCCAGTAGCAGGAGGGGTTAGCTGCCCCGAGTAGTATATATCGTCTCTTATGGACATGCACTCGGGGCAGCTAGCCCCTCTCACTGCTTGCACTGCTGGGGTTACACTATTTTTAGTGAGCTAGCTCAATCAGAGCTATTGCGAATATATCTCCTCCAGCTGGGAATCACATCACCAGCTTACAAAGTAGACATACCTGAAGTTAATAATTATTTACCATCTATAAAGCACTCCAGAGAACTTTCTCATTTCCCTCTTAGCTTGCTTCACAACCTTCAAAGACCACATATGGCAGCAACCTAGATACTGGCAGAGGGCACAAGGATGCTGCTGTCTCCAGCACCTATCAATGCTATGCCTATCAGCCATTAGGATTTGATCAGAGATTTGCTTCCTGCTCTCCAGAGGCGAAGTGTCCTACTACCTCTGTCATCTGAAAAGCAAGAAGCCAAACTTGGGATCTTCCTTCAAAAGCAAGGCTTAGAACTACGAGACCTAAGTATTATTACAGTACTTACACTCTCCAGTAATTAATCAATAAGGGTAGGATTTTCACAAGAGCCCAAAGTGATTTAGGAGCACAAAGTACCATTGACTTTCAATTAAACTTGTGCTCCCAAGTCACATAAACAATCATATAGAATTGTCAATTACCCATTCTTTCAACTGCATACAGAATAAAAGTACTAACTAAATATGAACTTCTGCAATAACAAATAATTTTGCTCTATTTAGAATTCCTTGATATTATAAAAAAGTATACCAGAAATATAAGGATGCTTCTCCCTTACAAGCCTGTAACCATGTTAAACTTTCAAATATATAACATTCGAACACTTTCAGCAGCAAACAGAAAATGTCTGCTTCCATCTCTGCACTGTACCTTACACATGGAAATATTTTGGGGAAAGTTAATCCAAATATCACTAAAGCAATTAAACTTCTCTATAAACTGAACAGGAGGGCTCCTTCTGGAGTCTGTGTGCAGCCTCTATTGGACCTGAGTATTAGGATCTCAATTAGACTCTCAAGACTGTCATTTAAATGAGGTAAAAAAAAATATGTCTCTAGACCAGAGACTAAAGATACTGAAGTATAAGTACACAAATATGCAAGACATATTAATGGAACATTCAAGTGTGTGAATAGCATAGTACAGTATACACATCCACTTTACATTCACTTGGAACAATGTGTAAAAATGTCATTTACTTGATGACAAATATCAGCCATTAATTCAATCAAGTTTTCCTTTACAGCAATGTTGCGTGATCCTGAAGAATACTTTCCTCTACTGCCAATGAGACTTAACTCATTCACCAGCAGATCATACACGTTGTATAAGATTCTTTGCCATTTTGCTGAGTCATATGCACCTGTATATGAAAAGATAAAATTTAAGTTATATATGCAGTTTATTTGTCATAATCTGATTAAATAATCTGACTATACAATATAGCATTCTATGTTCACAGATGAGCAGAGAATGTTTAACAGCAATTAGTGTTTAATTTTTCAGGAGGTTTTATAATGCGAACATTTGCTATTTAAAACAAAAAATGTTCGAACATTTGCGAAGAGAGGATAAAGTCTGGATGCAAAATAAGAGGAAGAAAAAACAAAATCAAGAATCCCACTGTCATCTGTTCCAACCTAAACATCCAGAACCAAGCAGCACCCACCCCCAGAGACTCTAGGTCCCCAGTGCAGCTACCCTTCCACTTGGCTGAGGGAGGGGCAAGAATACTTCCCCAACAGCAGCCAGGAAGAGCTGACCCATGTGTTTTCTCAACCCAAGGACACGACAGGTGTCACAGATTACACTGCAGAATTTTAATACCCAACATATTCTGATTTGGCCCTGCTCTATACTCCTTGCCCTTCCAAAGCAGCAGATATAGCAGGACCACCAATCTCCAGCATCCCCTGTGCAAAAGAAGAACCCTGGTGTGAAGATGGCGTACACAGGCAAGATGCAAACATAGACAATGAAGTCCAAGGACCCTATATGCTGGGGACTGGGGACAGATGCTAAGAGAATGTAGGGGAATGTGGTCTAAGAGGGACTTCATATAACTGGAGATTAATAGTTAACAAGGGATTAATAAAAAAATTTAATGCGTTAAAAAAAACACTACAATGGGTTGGATAGTAGTAAATACAAATCAGCAGTTAGGAAACAGAGTTGACAGGGGAAACTAAATGTATCAATCAAAAAATCTATGCCTGGTAGTGCTAAGCACAATAAAAAGGAATTTTTTACATGTATTAGAAACAAACAAAACCCTAGTGATGGTATGGGTCCAATACTAGACAAGGATGGTAAAATTATCAAGTCTGATGTAGAAAAGGCAGAAGTATTCAATAAATATTTCTGTTCTGTATTCCAAAGAAAGCAGGGTGATGTATTCATGTCTTGCAATGATAATGAAATACGTCCTATTACATCAGAAACTAGGGAGGATGTTAAAGAACAACTATTAAAGTTAAACATTTTAAAATCTGCAGGACCTGAAAACTTGCACCTAAGAGTATTCAATGAATTAACCGAGGAGATCTCTGAACCATTAATATTGATTTAACAAATCTTGGAACACTGGAAATGTTCGAGGACTGGAAAAAAAAAAACCCTAATGTTGTGCCAATATTTAAAAAAGGGCGAATGGGATGGCAGGGAAATTATAGACCAGTTAATCTTACATCAGTACAGGACAAAAATCATGGAAATGCTGATATGGCACACAATCAGTAAAATAAAAGATGGCAGCATAATTAATGCCAATCAACATGGTTTTATGAATAAAGGCGCTTGTCAAACAAACTTGGCATTTTTTGATGAGTTTGGTTAATAAAGGTAAATGTTGACATAATGGACTTAGACTTTTGCAAGGTATTTAACTTAGTCCCACATGACATTCTGATAAAGAATTACCCTATACAAAATCTATGTAGACGATATTAACTCATATCACATAAAGTAACTGTAAATGGGGCATCATCATCCCAAGGGAGTGTTTCTAATGAGTTCCCGCAGGTATCTATTCTCAGCCCATTGTTATTCAATATCTTTATGAATGATCTGGAAGAAAACATAAAATCATTGCTGGTGAAGTTTGCAAATGATACAAAAATTGGTGGAGTATTAAATAATGCTGGGGACAGGTCAGTTATATAGACCAACATGGACTGCTTTGTAAGGGGGCTCACTTGAACATCGTATGTTTTAACACTGCCAAATGCTAAGTCATACAACATCTAGGTACAAAGAAAATCGCTCACATTTATAAGATGGGGGACTGTATCCTGGAAAGCAGTGACTCTGACAAGGACTTAGGGGTCATGGTAGATAACCAGTTGAATATGTGTTTCCAAGGAGATGAATGTCACTAAAAGGGCAAACAGGATCCCTGGATGTATAAGACAGGGAATATGAACTAGATGGAGGTGGTATTTCCTTATATGTTTATAGTGAGATCATTACTAGAATATTGTGTCCAATTTTGTTTTCTACTCTTCAAAAAGGATGTTGAAAGATTACAGAAGGTTCTTAAATGAGAGGAAAGACTAATTAAAGGTCTAGAACAGCATTTCTCGAACGGGGGTCTGCAAGGGTACTCCAGGAGGTCCATGGGCCCTGCTGATCAACTCCTTCCCCCCCCCACAGCGCCTCCTGCATGCCGGGGAACAGCTGTTCAGCAATGTGCAGAAGGTGCTGGGAGGAAAGGGAAGGAGCAGAGATGGGGTGCATTTGGAGGAGAGGGCGGAAAGAGGTGCAGAGCGGGAGAGGGACAAGGTGGGATGTGCGTGGGGTCATGGGGGAAGGGGCTGAGTAGGGGGGCTTGGGGATCTGCGAAAAATTTTAGATCTAAATGGAGGTCCTCGGGTTGCTAAAGTTTGAGAAATGCTGGTTTAGAAAACATGCCTTATAGTGAGTACCTAAAGAAGCTTTATTTCATTTATCAAAGAGAAGGTAATAAAGGTGACTTGATTGCAGTCTGCAAATACCTATCTGGTAAAGACATGGCTCTTAATCAAGATGCAAGGGCTGGAAACTGAAGCTAGACAAATTCAGATTAGAAATACGATATATTTTTAATTAGGGTAATTAACCGTTGAAAAAATTTGCCCAAGGCATGGTGGATTGTCCATCACTTGCAGTCTTTAAATCAAGAATAGACATCTTCTAAAAAACATGATATAGCTCAGATAGAAGTTATGGGTTGATGCAGAAATTACTGGGTGAGGTTCTTTGGCCCGTGTTTTCCAGGATGTCAGACTAGATGACCATAACGGTCACTCCTGGTCTTACTATCTATAAAATTAACAAGATGTGAACATGTGTGCCAATCTGCACTTTGCTCACTCCTGTATGTTGTATCCATTCCCCCCAGCCTTTTCCCCCTCCCCCTCTTCTTTTTAAATTTTAAACTCTTTGACCAGATGCTGGGTGTTCCCATTCAGCACCTAGCGTATTTTGAGTGTTATTATAACACAATAATAGTTAAAAACACATATTCCCCAATTCAGTCAGCTTTAATGCACAGTGTAAAACTACTGAGAAGCAACAGTTACTCCTGTGATTATTCTCCAAGCACACCAGTGACATCCAGAACTTCTGTGCTCGGGCAATTTGAACTCTGCCAAAGTTAAAAAAGCAAAAAAAAAAAAAGAAGCTTTTTATTGTGTACCTTTCTCCTGTGTTTTGGCTCCCTTTGGATGATGGACACGAACCTGCAGTTGAAGTAACTGAATTATTAACTCCTTTAGAGACTCTTTTGGTCTATACTGAGTCCATATATAAAGCACTGTAGGAAGAATTTCTTCTCCTAGCTTACAAATCCGCATACGACAGTTCACAGCATACACACTGAAGAAGTCATTAATTGCTGCAAGAATATGATCCAGACCTGCAGAGGCGTTCTCCTGCCTGGAATATAAACCAAGCACTTCATCTACAGCAAAAATAGCCAACTTTATGTTAATAAGAAGTATTAACAAATAAAGAATGACTTGTCTGGATTTTTTTTAAATCTATTCCTTGAATTCTAAATTGAGTACTGAACAAACCTAACTTAATAAGTAAGGGAAGAATACTCGAAAGACCTCACCTCTGCATACTTGCAGACAATGCAAAATATTTACAAAATACATAAATAAATGCATAAAAGATTAACATTTCAAAGAGCTCTGAGTAAACAGAAAGATGTTGAAGGTCAGAATCACAGAAGTCAGGGATCAATGACCTCCACAGACCACCAAGTCCAACCCCAATTACCTAGGACAAATTATCCTCTGAAATACAATTTTGACACACAAAACAAAAAGATGAAAATTACCTTGCATATCGTAGTGCTTTTTCAAAGAAGCAATAAAGATTTGAATTTAGTTCATCAGTTTGGAAGCAGCATCCTCTGATCAGTGTATGAATTATTCTAGCCACCAAGACTCTGTTAATATCTCTGGAAGGTTTGAGATACAATTTGCAGTACAGGGTCAGCAGATCTGTAAACATAATCCAAAGAATCAAAAATCATCTAAAGGTATAACTGTCTCCTTAGCCTGGGTAAAACAGTGATTTAAGAGACCAGAACATACAACTCTAACAAGCTGATTAAATGCAGAAGTTACACAGGGAGAAAAACAACCACTTAAACAGTAAAATTAAAATATTTTGCCTGAGTTATGAAAATATCCACTTGCTATTAACATCATAGACATTTGGATCATTGTTCACAAAAGTTAATTCCCTGTTTTGCACACAGAAACAGTAAGACAATATTATCTAAACATACCACGGGTAGTTGAATGCCACAAAAACCAAAACAGAACAAAGAAATTGCAAAAACCCCCTAGAGACTACTAACTAACATTTCAGCTAATTCTTACAGAGAATTATTTCACTCCCTTTTAGCATGTCACCAGAGTCAGAATTTTCACTTGTACTATGATATGCCAGAGTGTAATGTTCCAATGAGTACCAACAGAAAAATGGAAAAGGTGTATTAGGTACTATTAAATTTTGGTTTTTTCCATTTTCTAGTATTTTTATTTAACAGGTAATTATTAAACTAATACTTCATAGAGCTTTGAAGATGCAGTGTTACACTGTATAAGCATTATTTTTATATCTTGTAGGAGAGGATCTATAAAAAGAGCTTTAAAGATCAGCACTAAAACCTACAGGGACATCTCAGTAGAACCCTGTGCAGACACAAAATTTATATCCGTGGATGCTGATATCCGCGAAGCTGCAGGGCTCTACCGGAGCCAGCACCCCACGTGGGCAGCTCCTCTGGCATGGCTGTACCATCCCCTGCCCTGCCCTCAGCCCCGCCCACTGGGGCGGGTACCAGGCTCACTGGCAGCTGTCCCTGGTCATGCTAGTGTGTGCTAGTGGCTCACACTCTCCCAGACAGGAGTCCCTTCCATGCAGCGGTCTGTGTGTTCTGGGGCTGGGGGTGGTACAGCCATGCTGCTTTTGCCACTGCGGTTCCTGGTGGAGCCCTGCAGCTCTGCAGATATGAATTTTGTATCTGTGCAAAGCTCTACATCTCAGCACTAACTGGAATTTGGCAACTGAAGAATAGCATCTTCAAGAGCCTGCTAAAGAAATCACAATTATATTATTATACGTATAAAATATATGTTAAAAGGATATTATTAAAGTTGCAAAGTCTAGAACTCAAAGTTAGGAAACGCCAGAATTAAGCTTGCCTGTGCACCTTTAACTCGGCCCTCTTGTGCATATGCATTATAATTAGGGCTCCAAGTCTGTCACAGAGATCGCGGAAGTCACGGATTCCATGACTTTCCATGATTTCTGTAGGGACCAGTGTGGCTGGCTCCGGGGCCAGCTGCTCAGGCGGCCCGCAGGTCAGCCATACCAGCCACTGCTCTGGCAGCAGCAGTTCCAGGGCAGCAGGAACAGCCATGGTCCACTGCCCCAGGCAGCAGTCCCTGGGAGGGCCGCCCAGAGCAGACACACTCCGCAGCCCATCCCCAACCAGCTGGAGCAGTGGTCCCTGGCTGGCTGGAGCAGCTGCGGTCTGCAGCCCCAGGCAGCCAGCTGGAGCAGCCGTGGTCCACGGCCCCGGGCTGCCGGCTGGAGCAGTCATGGCCCTGGGCTTTGGTCCCCGGCTGACCGGCCGGAGCAGCCGCGTTCTGCAGCTCAGGGCAATGGTCCCTGACCGGCCGGAACAGGATTTATACCACAGACCTCTGCCACCCGAGCTAATGGAGTAACTGATAGAGTTAGTAGGGTGTTGCCTTTTCTGTGGATCAGCACAGAGGGTGTGGGGAAAATGAGACACAGATTTTGCCAGTGGATTTCACAGATATCTGACAGCTAAAGAATAATGGGACTTGGGAATCTTCAACTCCATTCTCACCTCCGGAGGGGAATATTCTCTAGTGGGCATAGACCAGGGAGTGGCAACCTTTGGCTTGCAGCCCGTCAGGGAAAGCCGCTGATGGGCTGGGACGGTTTGTTTAACTGCTGCGTCCGCAGGCACCGCCCCTGCAGCTCCCATTGGCTGCAGTTCCTGGCTGCCCCTACACTTAGGAGCCGTAGGGGGGCCATGCTACTGCTTCTGGGAGCTACATGGAGTGGCCCCTGACCCTGCTCCCCAGCTGGAGCAGCGGAGCGGGGCAAGCCCCAGACCCCGCTCCCAAGCAGGAGTTTGAGGGCCAGATTAAAACGGCTGGCATGCCAGACCAGCCACCGCTGGTCTAGTGGCTCAAATCCAATGAATTGTTCCACAAATTGCCCCTCTGAACTGACAAATCTGCAAACAAAAATGAGCTGATCAACATGTAATAAATCTGGTGTTGAATCCACAATAACTGAAAAATATTTGGCTTGTTGAAGTTCTGCAGTTATTGTTTTTTTAAACTTTCTGGCCCATCTAATCAATGAATTCTTCACAAGTAGTAGATGGCAAATAAAAGGTACTGTCTTTACCCTTCAGCAATATGATCTGCTAAAAATGGATCAAATGAGCAATCAGCTCCAAAATCCCCAAATAGTTACTATTATGTGGTAAACCTAACAGCTCCTTGTGGCCATGAAATGCAAGTCTGCGCTCACTTAAGAACTTAAGAACCGCTACAACATGCTTAAGAACATTTCTTCAGAACGGACACTCTGTCTGAAACTGCTGAACTAGGTACCCATCAACTGCCTTTGCATGCCATATACATGTGAGGATTCAAATTCGGTGGTCCAAGTTTTTCTCATTTTCAGAAAGACATTCAGGATGTTTCCAGTCACTAAAACCTTCAATAAAGGAATGTGTTTTGGTTGAAAGAAGTTTGCAGACAAAGCAGTAAACATTTCCAGAAGATGGTGAGTAAATAAGCCAGTGCCACATAACAGATTCACCACTGTGCAGCTGAAAAGAGCACAGATCTGCAGACAACAAATGCGTCTTCCCTCCAATCACCCAAGCAGAAGCAGAGAATTTTTTAATATATTTTTTTTTTCGACAGGCAGCTGAATTCATAGCAATCCAAAAATTCCTGAACCTTTCATGAATGTTATCCCACAATGCAGGATCACTGCTAAATTCATCTGCTTGTATTGAATTTGTCTCATTAGCATAACTCAGTCCCAGCTTGCTTGCCTCCCGCAGATCCTGACCTGTATTTTCCTCCTCTTGAAGGCCAAGGCCTCCATTGCCAGCAAGAGTGTCCGCTGAACAAACCTTGTTGGCTTTGTCCGCTGTTTCTCCTTTCACTCTCTCCTTGAAGTACTGATTTATTGTCAGTATTTTTTGTAACAAAGCTACTTATTTAACCTCCTTTGCTTGTTTCAGCTTTCTCTTAGCACTCCTGCTTAATGCAGATCCATACTGTGGATTTCAAAAGCAAATATAGTGGCGGTAAGTTTTTTTTACTGTCAATTCTATAGACACTGTTGGCACCTAACCAATCACACAGCTAGTCATTTGCATGTTGCAACAGGTATTATTTGAAAATACAAACTTCTGTTAAATGTTCCTGATATAATTAGTGAGATAAATGGATTGGGGGAGAGTGGGCGGGGGGTTTCTTGGACTTTTTAGTTTCTTAGGTTTGTTGCTGTAATGATATCCTCCGTCGCATCTTCAAAGCATGCTCCACTCTCCTGCATCACGTGGGGACTTGGCCACGTTTGAGATGAGTGACAATTTTACCCTGTTCATCTTGGTGGAGTGCCAGGAATTTGTACATGTGTGAGAGCCTGGTGGAGGGGATATCTAAAAGGTTATGAACCTTCATAGTTGGGACATGAATCAACCTCTGTCGCTCCCATTTCGAAAACCCATAAGCGCACCTTCCTCAAATCAGGGCACAGCACAGCAGATGGTGGTGGTAGTGTGGGTCCCTGGAGCGAGGGGCTGGGCAAATTGGGGAACAGCGGGGAGGACAGAATTTCCTGCCTGTGGCCTGGAAGTTGGTACCTACCTCTCCGCCGGAATGGCAGGAACTGGATCCGGGAGCCAGCCAGTTTTTTCTGTCAGCAGCTTCTCCAGGCTTCAGCAGCAGCTGCTGCTCTTCCCATCGTCTTGGTGGGGACGCTGATTTCGGTTACTCCAGTAACCAGACTTTTAGCGTCCGATCAGCATTGCTGACCAGACACTGCCAGGCCTCCTTTTCAACTGGACTTTCTGGTCAAAAACTGGAGACCTGGCATTGGGTCCCTTGGTATTAAAAACTGTACCACGAGGGTGGTGGTGGTGGTGGTGGTGGAGGGTGTTGGACTTGGGGCTTCCCCCTGCCTGTCCCACAGTTTCTGCCAGTGCTCAGGGTTTCCGCCTGACCCATGGCTTCTGCCAGGGCTCGGGCTTTCACCCCTCCCCAACAAACAGCTTCTGCCAACTGTTTCTGGGGTGCCCATTTTTCTGGGGCCCCCAAATTGGCATGGGTCCGTGTCTTAAACCGCCACTGGTTGGAGATACGATACTGGTCTAGATGGACCACTGGTCTGATGCAGTACGGCAGCTCTTAGGTTCTTATGTTCAATATGTATGTGAATATTTTTAATCAAAACAAGACCAAAAGCATTCGTTTGATGAAGTATATCAGCAATCCCAAGTCTTTGTTTTGTCTTTTTTGTCTGAAATTATAGCAATATCCTTCAAACTACAGCTCAGAATATGATTTTACATAGTGCTTTTCTCAAGTATGATATCTCCAATCCCAAGGCACTTTCCCAGTAGTGCAATTGTTTCTGCACTTTCTTCTACTTTTACGCATGCAATATCCACCGCCATCCTCTCCTTCAAATCTTTCAAGACCTACTTCTTCTGTGGTGCTTATAATAAATCTGCCAACTGCTAATGAGCAGGTTGAGGGGCTGCCATGGGCAGCACTTTTGTATTAATTCAGAAATTATGATGTCCCTCTCCTCCATCTTTCATGTGTCAAATGCCATGGAGCACTGCTTGTATGTTCTATCACATTCCCCATCCCTTCAGCATTTTTTTTTATTTTTTGGTCTTCTTAGACTGTAAGTTCTTCAGGGCTGTCCTTTACTATATGTCTGCACAGGGCTTATCACAATGGGGTGTGCACATGATTGAGATCTTTGGATATTACCATAATACAGGTAATAACACTCACTGGTAATACATGAACCACACCAGACAATATAGTCTCAATAATAAACTGGACATTGAAATTGATTTGATTGAGTCATTGTTCCCAGTACACAAGGGTTAATGTACATGGAATAACAGATAATAATAAAGGAATAATACTGTAATATCCACCTCTGCCTCCTTATCTTGTCTATATAAATTCTATGGTCTTTGGGGTAGAGGCTATTTCTTACTTTATATTATTTGTACAGTGCCTCATACAACAGAGCCTCTTAGTGCTACTGAAATACAAATAAATAATAGTAATAATAAACAGTAAATAACAATCATATCCCTAAACACATTTCTATACTAGGAAATACATGTTTGTAAATAGACATTATTGAAATAGAAGCGTTATATACTAACCTGACCACTGTTGCTTAGATATCTCACACCAGTATTTCCTCACTGAAAGAATATCTTTTAGTAGTATGCTACTACAGTCAGCTCCATAAATAGCACAACTTGATGCATCTTTCACTATGTCCATGACATAATTCAGAAGCTCCTGACATTTTAGTCTGGGTGCTCCTATGCAGAAAATAGCAGGAGATACAAACATGGGTTTTTTAATTAAACCAAGTATTGAACAATGAAGCCAAGACTGGAATTAGTGAATTCATAAAATCTTAACACTACCATATTTATCTCAAAGTTATAGTATATTTCCTCCCATTGCATTCTTCCACTACCAACAAATATTTGAAGTTTTTTCTTGTAGCTTGCAAATTTTTTTTTTTTTTTTAAATATTAGGAATAACGCACATATAGCATGTATGTTCTCTGTATATGACAGATCACATTGCAATTTCTATCTGTTTTTGTTAATGCCCTTGTTTTTAAAGAAACCCTTTCTAATAATGAATTTACCTAAAAGACTGTGGAGACCTGAAAAAAGGGATAAGCCATACATTGGTTACATTCACAAGCACCAATAAACAGAGAAATAACACAAAGGGATTCTGAGGTTTTAGAATGTTAGCCTGAAATGAGAGTGATATTCAGCTGAAAAAATGCATGCTAACACAGGGGTTCTCAACCTTTTTCTTTCTGAGGCCCCGCCAATATGCTATAAAACCTCCATGGCCCACCTGTGCCACAACAAGTTTTTCTGCATATCAAGTAGATTAAAAGCCAGGGCGGGTGTTAGGCGGTAGCAAGCAGGACAATTGACCAGGGCCCCAGACCACAAGGGGCCCCCGCAAAGCTATGTTGCTTGGACTTTGGCTTCAGCCCCATGTGGCAGGGTTCGGGCGTCAGCCCTGCATGGTGGTGCTCGGGCTCTGGCTTTCTTCCTGGGCCCCAGTGACCCTTAACGCTGGCCCTGCTCTCTTGTTTATTTTGGTGGACCCCTTGAAACCTGCTTGCAGTCCCCCAGGGGGCCACAGACCCCTGGTTGAGAACCGCTCTGCTAACACATATAGGAGTCTCAACATTTAATGGAGGGAAGAAACTTGGAGAGCAGTTATGCTGAAAGAAACATAAGGAGGATGTTAAAAACATAAGAAACAAAGTAGATGAGCTTCCAATGCAACCTGGCAGCAAAAAGCTAAATGTGATTTTGGGCTGCAGGGAAGTGATAGTCCTCATCTACAAGGCTCTGGTGAATCTGTACTTGAATACTGTGTTCGGTTCTGAGCTTCTCAATACAAGAAAGATGTAAACAAATTGGAGGGACTGTAGACAGTGTGACACAAATATTTTACTGTGGAGAGCATTAACTGATGAGGAAAGATGAACAGAACTACATCATTTTGTTAGAAGATAATTAAGTGGTCAACACACCCTTTTACAAGTATTTGAAAGATGAGGAATTGTCTAGGACTGTCCAGAGGTATAACTAGGAGAAATGGGATAGAATTCACAAAACGACAATTCAAAACTTTTCTGCTGGTCAGGGTACTTGGGTTATTGAATAGCTTCCCAAGGAAATTGGCAGAAACTTTATCACTTGAAAATTCTGCCTCAAATCATGTTTTCCTCTATGCTTTGTACAAGCACTGTCCATACCGTAAGTGCTCAGTAAACAAGTAGACTATATAAAGCACTACAATTACCTGCAGGTGAAGAAACAATTCTCTATTACCACAGACATGAACTAATACAAAATTTCCATCTAGAACTTCTAAACACCAATGAAAAAGGTTCACTGGGACATTCAAGAAAAATAAGCACTAATTTATAACTGTGGTCCTTGAATATTTTAAAATAGCATGTCATACCTTGTTCAGAGTAAACAGTTGAACCTGACAGTAAAGCAGTAAAAGATCTATAATTATATGTGGATATATAAATTACTAACTTTTATTAGCACATCTAATGAAGTATTTGACCAAACCGCTGAGCTCTTGCATCTTTTTCTGCCTGGAAGCTTGTGTTGCGGCAGATACATTTGGTTTTGCCAATCTAATACTGTCAGTTTCTTTCTGGATGTATTTCTGCAGAAACCTTTAAAAATACAAAATGGGTATTTGTCAGAACCAGGCTAATGATTAAAATAAAATGGGTAAACATTATTTGTTGAAACTTAAAATCCAGGCACCAGCTGAGCAATTTTGGTTCTGAAACAATTAATAAACCCAGATATATATTACTGGTGTAAATCTAATGGAAATAGCTAGCAGACAGTGACAGGAACTGATTATCTAGTACATTTTGGGTCTGAATTATTTTATCTATTTAGATTTTAAGCTACTTTGGGTAAGAATTGTATCTTCCTCTAAAATTTGTATAGTGTTGAGCATAAAGTAAGTGATTAAAAGGAAAATTATACTGATATGCCTCTATTATTCATGTTACAATAAATATGTATAATTATTATAGCACAGAATATTTAAAAGTACTGTTTATTGTTCATAATGAAGAAAAATTTGAGTTCTTTCTAAATAAATGAGCTTCGCATCAGACTCCACAGCATGTTTTTGACTGAATATTTTAAAATTATTCCTTGAAAAAGATGCATGATTTCCATTAATTTTAATGGGAGGTGGGTTAATCATGTACTGTTCTGAGAACAGTCTCATATCACTTAGAGTGAATATGTAGTGTAAATAGACTATTAGTTTGTATTAGATGTACTACAAGAGTATGTTCAAGGTTTTCATTACATCACTGATTTTCTGATCTGCAATATTTACTTGGTTTAGTGTCTGTATCTTTGTTTTCTTCTAACATAAACCCTTTTTGTGTTAGTCATAGCAAAAGTAACAAAAGATAATATAAAAATCTTTTTGATTGTTATATTACATGGTAGAAATACATCTGAAGCTTAGTTTAGATCTATAGTTTAGAAGTATGTATGTATGTATGGAAGCAGACTTCAGACACTGATTTTTAATATGGAAGCACATCATGCTATGCTCCATTTTCCTCTCAATGGAAGATTAAGATGCAACACACAGAATATATAGAACAATAGTCCTACGGGAATTCTGCACCACTGTGCACACACAGAATTCATGTCCCCCACAGATTTATTTGCTTCCTAGCAGAAAAATGATTTTCTGACAGGGAAGCAAAGGGAAGCCACAAGAGTGGTCACGCGCCCCTCCCCAGCAGCATGGACGCAGCGTTTCAGGCACCCAGAGCAGCCAGTGGAGAGGTAAATCACAGGTGGCTGGGGATCCCCCGCCAGTGGTGGGTCAGACCACTCCCTCTCCACCCAACCCCCAAGCATCCAGATCCCTGAGACACTGCGCTGGCTAGCCCCAACCCCACCCAAGGCTGGGGATGACCCAGCTGGTGGCTCCTAGCCTGCGCTGGGCTCAGCTGCTAGCCCCAGCTGGGATGGAGGTGGGGGAGAAGCGCACTTCCCTTGCATGGAGTGACTGGGCCAAGGCAGACCTACCCCTAGAAATCTCCCCTGGCTCTGCACCACCCCACACCCCCTTCCTGCCCCAACACTCCTCAGCCGTGGGGGGAGGGGTCACTGTACGGGAGCTACTCTCCCAAACACCCAACCCCCGTGCATCCAGATCCCCCTGTAGGATGCCCCTCCCACACCCAACCCCTCCCCAAAGCCTGACCCCTTCACCCAGACCACCACGTGTTGAGCTCCTCACGCTCGAACCCGCACCCTGACAAGCCCCACCTTTTATGCACCTGGACCATCCCAATGAGCAGCCTGCACCTGGGCCCCAAACATATGCACCCAGACCTCCACCCCACCAAGCCCTGCTCCCCAACACCCGGACTCCCACAATCAGCCCCCACACCCAGATTCCCCTGCTGAGCCCCATCCCCCCACATTCGGACACACCCTGCTAAGCTCCAACTACCTTCACCTAGACCCTCCTGCAAAGTCCCATTGTCCCGGCACACAGAACGCTCCCAATGAGCCTCTGTGCATACATATCCTCCCTGCTCCCACACCCAGATTGCCCCACACAGAACCTTTTCACTCCACACTTGGATCCCCCCCACTAAGCTCCTCTACACTTGGATCCTGCCAGGCTAAGCCTGCCTGCCCACACCTGGTGCAGCTGGCGCAGAGAGGTAGGGCCACAGGGTGTTTCTGGGGCAGTCTGGCCCTTGCATTGTGCAGCCTCATTACTGAGTACATGTCTCTGGCTGGGGCTGCACAGTGATCTCCCAACTCCGTGCAGCCAGAGGCCTTATCTCCCCATTGCCATGCTGGAGCCTCTACGTTTATTTATTGACAAAAAAATTGCAGAATTTTAAAATATTGTGCACAGACTTTTTATTTTTCTGGCAAAGAATTTTTAATTTTTTGGTGCAAAATTCCCTCAGGAGTAAGAGCAGATTCCATATTAAATATGAGAGCCTCCACAGACCATACAGTATAACTCCTTTGGCCCATGAGCCACAATTCAGCTATCCTAGTTCAAAGGACTGATTAAAAACATACATTTCTAATAACATGTCTATACCATATGTATAGTCCATAGTCCATTCAAAGAACTGCAAATTGAAAGCTGGACACAAACTGAAAATATTTATTAGAAAAAAGTAATGTAAAGTTAGTACTTATTGTAAGATAAAATCTGAACAGGTGACTAACAATAACTACACTAGCAATCAACCTTATTTAATCAAGTTTCCGCTAGCATTGAAGCATGGTGTGACCAGGCCTTAGTATCCTCTGCAACTGGTAAACTCTTACACTGAGCCATGTCACTTTCTTTTTGTGACTATCTTTAAAAATATGTAAATTTAAAATAATCTTTTAAGACATTTCTTATTTACAGACAGACAGATAAGATTTTTAATCCAATCTACAGCTCTAGGAAAAATATTGGTGTTTATCTGATAATCTATTAAACAAAACAGTGCTGTTTTGTACAGTGAGAAAGACAGCAATTTAGACAAAAATGATACCTAAATACAGCATCCCAGTTCAGTTGTTTTCCTTGTTTAGAGTCAGAATTACGATCCAGTTGGTTAATTGTTTCAGAATCACGGATGAGACGTTTGAATTTTTCAACTTCTTTCTGAAAATGTGTTTCAGGAAAAAGGTTATTTATTATGCATTCACTCCACTGTTTTACACACACACAAAGGGATTTTAATTACCCTTCGCTCTGTAATTTTGTCATTTTCAAGTTGACGGCAGCAAACAAGCAGCTCATGTAGCACAAGACTCATGGTTCAACTTAGCAGCTGATAAATAACTTGCATCTGTAAATGGGAGTAAAGACAATCAGTATTTTAATTATGAAATAAACTGCCTTACTACTGTAGCTAGCCAACCTACTTAAAAGATGGGAAATGCAACGCAAAATGGGATTCTAGCTTCAATTTTAAGTCTTTTAAAAATACGTTACCTGAAGTGTTTTGATATTTTAGTTGCTTTCAGTTCATAATTGTGGTCATCCTGTCTTACATGCATAGGTATTTTTAAAATTTATGTTTTATTTCACAGAGAGGATCACCAGAACCTGGATTGGTCTTGTGGGCCATCAAGAACAAGTAGAATCAGAAATAGTCTCATTACAAGCATGTAACACATTCTCACAAGTAGTTGTTATGGAACAATTGACAACAATGAAGGCCATCTCATATGACTGTGGGTAGGTTTACACAGGGGAAAAAAAACCCTGCGGCTAGTCCTGCCAGCTGACTCAGGCTCACAGGGCTCGGGCTGCAGGACTGTCTCATTTCTGTATAGACTTCTGGGTATGGGCTGGAGCCCTGCAGGCAGGAGGATCCCAGAGCTCAGGCTCTCAGTCCGACGCCAGATGTCTACACAGCAATGAAACAGCCGCACAGCCCAAGTCGGCTAGCACGGGCCAGCCCCGGGTTTCTCTTTGTTCTGTAGACATACTCTCTGACTTCTGCCCTGACATAGAGAAGTGAGAGCTGGGTAGACAACACAGACCAAAGCATCAACAGTGAACAGATGACACCTAGCTCTACAGTTCTTTTGGATGACACAAAAAGCTCCATCTCTCAGCACTCAGCCCAAAATCAGAAGCTGTCTAAAGCTCAGCCAAGGGAAGACTAAGGTAGTGCTGGCAGGAAAAGGGAATCATTTTGAAAAAAATTTTCCTCCTCTATAACATCCCCCTCTATCAAGAGCATCTACCTTAAGACTGGTTTCAGAGTGGTAGCCGTGTTAGTCTGTATCACCAAAAACAACAAGGAGTCCTTGTGGCACCTTAGGGTATGTCTACACTACACACGGGATCGGCGGGCAGCTATCTATCAAGCGGGGGGTCAATTTATCGCGTCTAGTCTAGATGTGATAAATCGACCAAGTGCTCTCCCATCGACTCCTGTACTCCACCGCCACGAGAGGCACAGGCAGAGTTAGTGAGGCGCAGGGGGAGTGGCAGCAGTCAACTCACTGCGGTGAAGACACCATGGTAAGTTGATCTAATTATGTCGACTTCAGCTACGTTATTCACGTAGCTGAAGTTGCATAACTTAGATTGATCCCCGCCCCCGTGTGTAGACCAGGGCTCTGAGACTAACAAATTTATTTGGGCATACACTTTCGTAGGCTAGAACCCACTTCATCAGATGCATGGAGTGGAAAATACAATAGTAGGTATAAATACACAGCACATGAAAAGATGGGAGTTGCCTTACCAAGTGAGAAGGCCAGTCTAACGAGACAATTCAATTAACAGTAGGACACCAAGGGAGGAAAAATCACTTTTGTAGTGGTAATGAGAGTGACCCATTTCAAACAGGTTTCAGAGTAACAGAGTAACGGCTGTTACTCTGAAACCTGTCATTATGCAAGGCACTGCATTTAGCCGTATGGAGTGGAAATCTATCATGCATCTGAGGAAGTGAGCTGTAGCTCACGAAAGCTTATGCTCTAATAAATTGGTTAGTCTCTAAGGTGCCACAAGTACTCCTTTTCCATTTCAAACAGTTGACAAGAAGGTGAGAGTAACAATGGGGGGAAACTAGTATGGGGGAAATTAGATTTAGGTTTTGTCATGACCCAACCACTCCCAGTCTTCATTCAGGCCTAAATTGATTATGTCCAGTTTGCAAATTTATTGTAATTCTGCAGTTTCAGCTTCATGAAAAAACTCATGCAGATACAGAAAGACATCATCTTCCTTTCCAAATGCAAACAAATGGACATCATACCAAAAGGACTGAAGGTAAAAAATCCATTACAATCAACATACCACACAGACTATGGTGAGAGATTGTGCCACACGCTCTCAAAGAAACTGTGGAACCACCTGATCAACATCCTATACAGCAAACAGGAGAAGATCAAGAATGAGCTCTCAAAACTAGAAACTCTTAAAAAAACCAATCTTCCACACAAACACCCTCGTGTCTGGACTTTACAAAAACTAGACAAGCCATTTACAACACACACTTTGCTTCTCTACAGGGGAAAAAGGACACTAAACTATCTAAACTCCTACACACCACAAGAGGCCACAACAGTGGTTCCCTTAACTCATCCAACAATATTGTTAATCTATCCAGCTATGCTATGCTACTAGCCCACCAGAAGAGTCTGTCCTATCTCGGGGCCTCTCCTTCTGCCCCACCACCCCAAAAACATGACATAGTTCTGCAGTGACCTAGAATCCTACTTTTGATGTCTCCGACTCAAGTAATATTTCCAACACACCACTGAACAGCACACTAACCCACAAAAAGCTTCCTACCAACACCACAAAAAGAAGGACTCTGTGTGGACTCCTCCTGAAAGTCGAAACAACAGATTGGACTTCTACATAGAGTGCTTCCACCGACGTGCACAGGCTGAAATTGTGGAAAAGTAGCATCACTTGCTCCATAACCTCAGCCTTACAGAACACAATGCCATCCACAGCCTCAGAAACAACTCTGACATTAAATATAAAAGGCTGACAAAGGAGATGCTGTAGTCATCATGAATAGGTCGGAATATGAATGAGAGGCTGCTAGTCAACTCTCTGACACCACATTCTACAGGCCATTACCCTCTGATCCCACTGAGGATTACCAAAAGAAACTACACCATCTGCTCAAGGAACTCCCTGGAGAAGCAAAGGAACAAATCTACACTGACACACCCCTAGAGCACCAACCAGGGGTATTCTATCTGCTACCCAAAATTGATAAACCTAGGAATCCTGGATGCCTCATCATCTCGGGCATTGGCACCCTGACAGCAGGATTATCTGGCTATGTAGACGCTCTCCTCAGGCCCTACGCTACCAGCACTCCTAGCTATTTTCAAGACACCACTGACTTCCTGGGGAAACTACAATCCATCGATGATCTTCCAGAAAACATCCTCCTGGCCACTATGGATGTAGAAACCCTCTACACCAGCATTACACACAAAGATGGACTATAAGCTGTCTGGAATAGCATCCCCAATACTATCATGGCAAACCTGGTGGCTAAACTTTCTGACTTTGTCCTCACCCACAACTATTTCAATTTGGGGACAATTTATATCTTCAAGTCAGTGGCACTGCTGTGGGCACCCGCATGGCCCCACAGTATGCCAACATTTTTATGTTGGACTTAGAACAAAGCTTCCTCAGCTCTCGTCCCCTAACTCCTCTACTTTACTTGCGCTACACTGATGACATCTTCATCATCTGGACCCATGGGAAGGAGGCCCTTGAGGAATTCCACCATGATTTCAGCAATTTCCATCCCACCATCAATCTCAGCCTGGACCAGTCCACACAAGAGATCCACTTCCTAGACACTACAGTGCTAATAAGCGATGGTCACATAAACACCACCCTATCCCAGAAACCTACTGACAGCTATACTTACCTACATGCCTCCAGCTTTCATCCAGACCACAGCACATGATCCATTGTCTACAGCCAAGCTCTAAGATACAACCACATTGGCTCCAATCCCTCAGAGACAAACACCTACAGAATCTCTATCAAGCGTCCTTAAAACTACAATACCCACCTGGTGAAGTGAACAGATTGACAGAGCCAGAAGGGTACCCACAAGTCACCTACTACAAGACAGGCCCAACAAAGAAAGTAACAGAACGCCACTAGCCGTTACTTACAGCCCCCAACTAAAACCTGTCCAGCGCATCATCAAGGATCTACAACCTATCCTGAAGGATGATCCCTCACTCTCACAGACCTTGGGAGACAGGCCAGTCCTCGCTTACAGACAACCCCCCAACCTGAAGCAAATACTCACCAGCAACTACACATCACACAACAAAACACCAACCCAGGAACCAAAACCTGCAACAAACCCCAGTGCCAACTCTGTCCACATCACCATCGTAGGACCTAACCACATCAGCCACACTATCAGAGACTCGTTCACCTGCACATCTACCAATGTGATATATGACATCATGTGCCAGCAATGCCCCTCTGCCATGTACATTGCCAAACTGGACAGTCTGCACGCAAAAGAATAAATGGACACAAATCTGACGTCAGGAATTATAACATTCAAAAACCAGTATAACACTTCAATCTCCCTGGTCACTCAATAACAGAGCTAAAAGTTGCAATTCTTCAACAAAAAAACTTCAAAAACAGACTCCAATGTGAAACTGCAGAACTGGAATAAATTTGCAAACTGGACACCACCAAATTAGGCCTGAATAAAGACTGGGAGTGGTTGGGTCATTACAAAACCTAAACCTAATTTCCCCCACTGTTACTCACACCTTCTTGTCAACTGTTTGAAATGGGTCACTCTCATTACCACTACAAAAGTGATTTTTCCTCCCTTGGTATCCTACTGTTAATTGAATTGTTTCATTAGACTGACCTCACACTTGGTAAGGCAACTCCCATCTTTTCATGTGCTGTGTATTTATACAATACATTTATTGTATTTTCCACTCCATACATCTGATGAAGTGGGTTCTAGCCCACAAAAGCTTATGCCCAAATAAATTGGTTAGTCTCTAAGGTGCCACAAGAAGCCCTTGTTGTTTTTACCTTCAGACTGTTAAATTTGCAGCCTCAGGGTCCTTTTGGACTCAGTACCACAGGATGCCAAAGCAGCCATGGCAGGAAAAAATGACCACCTCCCTCTGTGACTAGCCAGAATATTGGCTCCATCCTATTAACACTGACCTGGTCTTCATGAGCCACATATTAATTTCAAACTGAAACTGAATTATGTTTTTCTTGCAAAATACAAAAGTAGAAAAATTTTGGTTGGGTCAAACGAAATGTTTTGAAAATGTTGATATTTTAAAAAAAATACTGAAATGGGTAGTTTAGAAAATGCCGAAACATTTTGTTTTGACGTTTCTGAAAAAAAATCGAGGTTTTTGGGGGCAAAAAAATTTGCTGAATTTGACCCAAATTCACAAAGTTTTGGTGCCTCTCACAAATGCATTTTTCAACCAACTAAATATTCAACAACAAAAAAATGCTCAGCTCTGAAGTTGAGTGCCTTGCACCTCAAACCATCAGACTTCTTTCCCAGTCCCTGGATCATTTTTAGGGCCTTCTTTGGCCCATATTTCCACATCCTTCTTGAAGTGTGGACACCAAAACTAGACAATATAATAGTAGTGATCTTAGCAATGCTAAGTACAGAGGCAAGAACACTTCCTTATGTCTACTTAATAGTCCACTTTTTATACATCCAAGGATTGCATTCATTCTTTTTGCCAGAGCATTACACAGAAAGCTCATGTTGAGGCAAAAAGAAAAGGAGTACTTGTGGCACCTTAGAGACTAACTCGTGAGCTACAGCTCACTACATCGGATGCATTCAGTGGAAAATACAGTGGGGAGATTTATATACATAGAGAACATGAAACAATGGGTGTTACCATACACACTGTAACGAGAGTGATCACTTAAGGTGAGCTATTACCAGCAGGAGAGCGGGAGCGGAAAAAAACCTTTTGTAGTGATAATCAAGGAGGGCCATTTGCAGCAGTTGACAAGAACGTCTGAGGAACAGCGGGGGTGGGGGGGAAAGGGAAATAAACATGGGGAAATAGTTTTACTTTGTGTAATGACCCATCCACTCCCAGTCTTTATTCAAGCCTAAATTAATTGTATCCAGTTTGCAAATTAATTCCAATTCAGCAGTCTCTCGTTGGAGTCTGTTTTTGAAGTTTTTTTGTTGAAGAATTGCCACTTTTAGGTCTGTAATTGAGTGACCAAAGAAACTGAAGTGTTCTCTGACTGGTTTTTGAATGTTATAATTCTTGACGTCTGATTTGTGTCCATTTATTCTTTTACGTAGAGACTGTCCAGTTTCACCAATGTACATGGCAGAGGGGCATTGCTGGCACATGATGTCATATATCACATTGGTAGATGTGCAGGTGAATGAGCCTCTGATAGTGTGACTGATGTGATTAGGCCCTATGATGGTGTCCTCTGAATAGATATGTGGACACAGTTGGCAAAGGGCTTTGTTGCAAGGACAGGTTCCTGGGTTAGTGGTTCTGTTGTGTGATGTGTGGTTGCTGGTGAGTATTTGCTTCAGGTTGGAGGGCTGTCTGTAAGCAAGGACCGGCCTGTCTCCCAAGGTCTGTGAGAGTGATGGGTCGTCCTTCAGGAAAGGTTGTAGATCCTTGATGGTGCGTTGGAGAGGTTTTAGTTGGGGGCTGAAGGTGATGGCTAGTGGCATTCTGTTATTTTCCTTGTTGGGCCTGTCCTGTAGTAGGTGACTTGTGGGTACTCTTCTGGCTCTGTCAATCTGTTTCTTCACTTCAGCAGGTGGGTACTGTAGTTGTAAGAACGCTTGATAGAGATCTTGTAGGTGTTTGTCTCTGTCTGAGGGGTTGGAGCAAATGCGGTTGTATCGTAGAGCTTGGCTGTAGACAATGGATTGTGTGATGTGGTCTAGATGAAAGCTGGAGGCATGCAGGTAGGAATACCGGTCAGTATGTTTCCGGGATAGGATGGTGTTTATGTGACCATCGCTTATTAGCACCATAGTGTCCAGTAAGTGGATCTCTTGTGTGGACTGGTCCAGGCTGAGGTTGATGGTGGGATGGAAATTGTTGAAATCATGGTGGAATTCCTCAAGGGCTCCTTTTCCCTGGGTTCAGATGATGAAGATGTCATCAGTGTAGCGCAAGTAGAGTAGGGGCATTACGGGACGAGAGCTGAAGAAGCGTTGTTCTAAGTCAGCCATAGAAATGTTAGCATGTTGAGGCAATTATTAACGATGACACCTATGACCTTCTCTGAGTCACTGCTTTCCAAAAGCTTCTCCAATCCTGTAGAAATAATTTGCATTCCTTTTCCCCAGATGTAGAACCTTACATATGGGTGTATTAAAACACATTTTGTTGGATTCTGACAATTTAACCAGGCCATTCAGCAGCTTCCTACTAGGTAACATGAGTCACTGATAAACACATCACCTTAGTGCTCCACTCTGCACTGGCTCCTGATAAATACAGCATCCAATTCATGGTCTCTGTCCTGATATTCAAAGCCCTCCATACTGTTGGCTCTAGCTTCCCAAGACATAGTCTCTGTCTCTCCAACTATGATCATGAACTGCCATGATAGCTATATTGTACTATAATAATGAAATCTTCAACCAGTAGAGGAGGCAGAACTTCCAAAAGTCACATTAAATTATGGAACTCACTCCCTCAGGAATTATCATAGAACCAACCACTTTCAGAATGAAATGCAAAAACTCTTTTCTCCAAGCTTTCCCTCAATATGTTCAAGCTACGACCTCTTACAGATTAGAAATTTATATGGATAATGCAAAAGTCCAGTTATATTACATAGGTTTTAAAAAACAATATAACCCTCATGCTTCTGAGCATAAACCAACCACTAAATGATGTGAGCTAGCAACAAAAATCAATTATTTTCTCAACTCTACTCCTCATATGGCCATGTTATTCCATAATTGTCCACCACAGAGTTTCTTGCACTCTTCTCTGAATGATCATTGTTCAGAGACATAATACGGGACTACATGGACTGCTGGCCTAGTCCACTATGGCAATTCCTATGTTCCTAATACTTATTGTAAAATATACAGGAAGTGCAATATAGTAGCCATAACACTGCAGTAGAAAAACTTTGAAAAGACACTGTCAATTTAAGTGATATGTAAACAAACTTCTTGTTACTAATATGAATATCACAATATCACAGATTATTGAAACAACTATGAAAATCCAAGTTACGTTTCACTATTTATGCTGTTTGTTTACTTTTAATCTCCTGAATCTAGGCAATGAAAATGCATTTAGTCTTTAATCAATTTCACTTTTATTTATTGTCAATTTGTTTGAAGTTCTTAATGAAGCAACCTTTAGGTTACTGCAGGGAATATTTGTTTGAAGGCAATTTTTACTATTGGAATGTTTTTTTAAAAACCATGAACATGTTTTCATTGGTCTTAGGTTTAAGAAAGACCTGTTTTTAAAAAGATTTAGAAATTTTGATTTAGGAAAAAAAAAGAATTTAGAAATCATCGTGTCACTTGGAATTTCCTGGCATTTAAATACTTTGCCTCCTATTTAGCATTATGTTAAGCTCATTACTACGTTCAATATGTAATAAACAGAAATTAAGAATTACTAGAAAGAAACTAACACACCACTTAATCCTAGCAGGAACAGAAAAACAGTTTGTTCAGATAAAGCAAGACCTGACAAATATTCTTTCAAACACCTTCTCACTTTGCAATTGTTTTGATTTGATAAACAAAACTTACATTTTATCCTTTGAGATGTTTCATGTTTAACATTTGTACGCTACTTTTTTAAAAAAAAAAGCATGAGTCTAAAAGAATGTAGAACTTGTAAAACCAGATGCTGCCTAGTATCAGATTGATCAGTAATACTTTTCTCACATTGACTTAAACAAGGAAGACTCAAAATAAAGAATACATTAGAACAGAGGTGTATGCAGGCTAAAACAGAGTCCTAAAATTCAACCTTTGACTGACCTTTTCCTGTAACTTGAGGCTACAAATAAAGTTGCACCACCCTAGATTCCTGTTGCCAGTGAACTTGAGCAATAAATAGGGCCCTACCAAATTCACGGCCATGAAAAACACGTCATGGACCGTGAAATCTCGTCTCCCTCCATGAAATCTGGTCATTTGTGTGCTTTTACTCTGCACTATACAGATTTCACAGGGGGAGACTAGTGTTTCTCAAATTGGGCGTCCTGATCCAAAAGGAAGTTGCGGGGGAGAGGTCACAAGGTTATTTTGGGGGGGTCACAGTATTGCCATCCTCACTTCTGCACTGCCTTCCGAGCTGGGAGGCTGGAGAGCAGCGGCTGTTGGCCAGGTGTCCAGTGCTGAAGGCAGCACCCCGCCAGCAGCAGCATCGCAGAAGTAAGAGTGGTAATACCATACCCATGCCACCCTTACTTCTGCGCTGCTGTCTTCAGAGCTGGGCAGCCAGAGAGCAGCAGCTGTTGGCTGGACACCCAGCTATGAAGGCAGTGCCCCACCGCAGCAGTGCAGAAGTGAGGATGGCAACACTATGCCATGCCACCCTTACTTCTGCACTGCTGCCTTCAGGTCTGGGCGGCCGGAGAGCGATGGTGGCTAACTGAGGGCCCAGTTCTGCAGGCAACAGCGCAGAAGTAATAGGGGTGGCAATACCATACCATCCTTACTTCTGTGCTGCTGCTGGAAGAAGCTCTGCCTTCAGAGCTCTGCACCCGGCCAGCAGCTGCTCCTCTCTAGCTTCCCAGCTCTGAAGGCAGCACCGCCGCCAGCAGCAGAGCAGAAGTAAGGGCAGCAGTATTGCAACCCTCCCCCCCACAACTCCTTTTTCGGTCAGGACCCCTACAAATACAACACTGTGAAATTTCAGATTTAAATAGTTGAAATCATGAAATGTAGGATATTTAAAATCCTATGACCATGACATTAACCAAAATGGACCATGAATTTGATAGGACCCTAGCAATAAGCTATTTCTATCTATCAAAGAGACTAGAAAAACAAGGAATGCAATGGCTGTGTACATTTATAGGTGTTATCATCAAGCATTTGGCAGTCTTTGGTGTGTAGTCTTTGGTGTGTGAAATGTAGTCTTTGGTGTGTGAAAGTGGGTACCCTAGATTTGCATGGAAGATGTGCTTATGTGCCATAAAGATGCAAAACTAATTTCTTCAAGTTAGCAGTCCCACAATAAAGTTTTTATATGTACGCTATACATTAGAAAACCTAATAAACAAATCAGCCTCTTTGTCCTATAGGCCAAGAAGAAAGAGAGCCAGAAACATTTTTTTATTTTATTTTAAATACTTTGGCAGTGTTCATATGCTGTGGTGGTGGGGGGCTAGTGAACATGTATCAAATCTGCTCCTTGTTTTGTATTCAGAGAGCATTCTGCTTCCCCTGGTGAGAAATATAGGTTTTTAGCGCTTTTTACTTACTAACCTCTCAACCTCCATACCAGCCCAACTACAGCAGAATGAGCTCGATTCTGTTGTGGTTCTGTGCATGAACAGAATTAAATTCCGAGTGCAGGGGCAAATCTGTCCTCAGTTTTACCTGTGTAACCTCCCTGAAAGGAAGGATTTACATCAGTGTAACTGGGAGTCTAGTTTGACCTGCAGAAGCTTTATTAGAGACCATGCTCATGAGAGGGAAAAAACCCAGCTTAATTCTCAGATCCCAGCTTGACCCTGCAGGATTAATGGTTAGAGAGGAGTATAAAGATATTGCTCGAGCACACAGTGACGTAATCAGGAAGGCGAAAACACAACTGGAGTTGCACCTAGCAAGGGATGTGAAGGGTAACAAGAAGGGTTTCTACAGGTATGTTAGCAACAAGAAAAAGGTCAGGGAAAGTGTGGGACCCTTAAGGAATAGGGAAGGCAACCTAGTGACAGATGATGTGGAAAAAGCTGAAGTACTCAATGTTTTTTTTTGCCTCGGTCTTCACAGACAAGGTCAGCTCCCACACTGCTGTCCTGGGCAACACAGTATGGGGAAGAGGTGAGCAGCCCTCAGTGATGAAAGAACAGGTTAAGGACTATTTAGAAAAGCTGGGCATGCACAAGTCCCTGGATCCAGATCTAATGCATCTGAGGGTGCTGAAGGAATTGGCTGATGTGATTGCAGAGCCATTGGCCATTATCTATGAAAACTTGTGGCGATGGGGGGGAGGTCCCGGACCATTGAAAAAAGGCAAATATAGTGCCCATCTTTAAAAATTGGAAGAAGAAGAACCCGGGGAACTACAGACCATCAGCCTCACCTCAGTCCCTGGAAAAATCAAGGAGCAGGTCCTCAAGAAAACCATTTTGAAGCATCTGGAGGAGAGGAAGGTGATCAGGAACAGTCAACATGGATTCACCAAGGGCAAGTCATGCCTGACTAACCTGATTGCCTTCTATGATGAGATAAATGGCTCCGTGGATATGGGGAAAGCAGTGGACGTGATATAACTGGACTTTAGCAAAGCACAGTATTCTTGCCAGCAAGTTAAAAAAGTATGGATTGGATGAATGGACTATAAGGTGGATAGAAAACTGGCTAGATTGTTGGGCTGAACGGGTAGCGATCAACAGCTCGATGTCTACATGGCAGCTGGTATCAAGCGGCGTGCCCCAGGGGTCAGTCCTAGGGCTGGTTTCGTTCAACATCTTTATTAATGATCTGGATGATGGGATGGATTGCACCCTCAGCAAGTTCGTAGATGACACTAAGATGGGGGGAGAGGTAGATATGCTGGAGGGTAGGGGTAGGGTCCAGAGTGACCTAGACAAATTGGAGGATTGGGCCAAAAGAAATCTGATGAGGTTCAACAAGGACAAGTGCAGACTTCTGCACTTAGGACGGAAGAATCCCATGCACCATTACAGGCTGGGGACCGACTGGCTAAGCAGCAGATCTGCAGAAAAGGACCTGGGGATTACAGAAGCTGGATATAAATCAGCAGGGTGCCCTTGTTGCCAAGAAGGCTAATGGCATATTGGGCTGCATTAGTAGGAGCATTGCCAGCAGATTGAGGGAAGTGATTATTCCCTTCTATTTGGCACTGGTGAGGCCACATCTGGAGTACTGTGTCCAGTTTTGGGCCCCCCACTACAGAAAGGATGTGGAAAAATTGGAGAGAGTCCAGCAGAGGGCAACGAAAATTATTACAGGGCTGGGGCACATGACTTATGAGGAGAGGCTGTGGGAACTGGCCTTGTTGTCTGCAGAAGAGAAAAGTGAGGGGGGATTTGATAGCAGCATTCAACTATCTGAAAGGAGGTTCCAGAGAGGATGGAGCTCGGCTGTTCTCAGTGGTGGCAGATGACAGAACAAGAAGCAGTGGTCTCAAGTTGCAGAGGGTGAGGTCTAGGTTGGATATTAGGAAACACTATTTCACTAGGAGGGTGGTGAAGCACTGGAATGGGTTACCTAGGAAGATGGTGGCTCTTCCATCCTTAGAGGTTTTTAAGGCCCGGATTGACAAAGTCCTGGCTGGGATGATTTAGCTGGTGTTGGTCCTGCTTTGAACAGGCGATTGGACTAGATGACCTGCTGAGGTCTCTTCCAATCCTAATCTTCTATGAACACACATTTTATTTTGAACTGCATATATATGACACAGATGATCCTGAAGGACAAACATGGGTCTCCATGGCACTGTGTTCAAGTACACAAAGCACTGCATGGCAGAACTGAAAGGGGAGAGAAAATAACACCCAAACCCACACAACTAAGGGCAACACCACCAGCTAAGAGAAAAAGGGTGTGAGGCAGCCAGGGAGGGCCACAGGACCAAGTGGGAAGCAGCAGAATCTGAGGCAGCTGGGATGCAGGGAGGCCCCTAGGTCTGGGAAAGAGGCGGGAGGATGTGAAGGTGGGGGAGAGGGTAGGTGAATGTGAAGGAGCCTGGGTACGGGGGCCTCCCAGGTCCAGCACGAACAGGAGGATGCTAGATGGCTGGGGCAGTGGCCCAGTTCTGAGGTGGTGGCCGGGAGATAGATGTGAGGTGGCCAGGAGTGGAAGGCCAGCCAGGGGTAGGGAAATAGGGGTGGAAAGACCCTAGGTCTGGGAGAGATATGTGTGAGATAAACAGGAGTGGAGATGGCTGTGAGGCAGTCGTGGGGGGCGGGGAAGAGAGATGGTCGTGAGGCGGCCGGGAGGTGTGTGTGGAGAGGAAGAGTGCAGAGAGACGCCCGTGAGCCTGCCACGGGCAGGGGAGGGCAGGGAGACAGTTGTGAGGCGACCGGTAGGTTGGGGAGGCAGGAAGATGGTTGTGAGGCGGCTGGAGGGGGCGGGGGGAGCAGGGAGACAGATGTGTGAGGTGGCCCGGGGGGGGGGGGGGGGAGGGCAGGGAGACAGATTATGAGGTGGCCGGGGGGAGGGGGCAGGGAGACAGATTATGAGGTGGCCGGGGGGGAGGGGGCAGGGAGACAGATTATGAGGTGGCCGGGGGGGGGAAGGGGGGCAGGGAGACAGATGTGTGAGGTAGCCGGGGGGGGGAGGGGGGGCAGGGAGACAGATGTGTGAGGTAGCCGGGGGGGGGAGGGGGGGCAGGGAGACAGATGTGAGAGGTGGCCGGGGGGGGAGGGGGGGCAGGGAGACAGATTATGAGGTGGCCGGGGGGGAGGGGAGTGGGCAGGGAGACAGATGTGTGAGGTGGCCGGGGGGGAGGGGAGCGGGGGGGGAAGGGAGACAGATGTGGGAGGTGGCCAGGGGGGGAGGGGAGGGGGCAGGGAGACAGATTATGAGGTGGCCGGGGGGGAGGGGGCAGGGAGACAGATGTGTGAGGTGGCGGGGGGGGGGCAGGGAGACAGATGTGTGAGGTGGCCGGGGGGGGAGGGGGGGACAGGGAGACAGATTATGAGGTGGCCGGGGGGGAGGGGAGCGGGCAGGGAGACAGATGTGAGAGGTGGCCGGGGGGGAGGGGAGCGGGCAGGGAGACAGATTATGAGGTGGCCGGGGGGGAGGGGAGCGGGCAGGGAGACAGATGTGTGAGGTGGCCGGGGGGGGAGGGGGGGCAGGGAGACAGATGTGTGAGGTGGCCGGGGGGGGAGGGGGGGCAGGGAGACAGATGTGTGAGGTGGCCTGGGGGGGAGGGGGGGGCAGGGAGACAGATTATGAGGTGGCCGGGGGGGAGGGGAGCGGGCAGGGAGACAGATGTGAGAGGTGGCCGGGGGGGGGCGGCAGGGAGACAGATTATGAGGTGGCCGGGGGGGAGGGGAGCGGGCAGGGAGACAGATGTGTGAGGTGGCCGGGGAGGGGAGTGGGCAGGGAGACAGATGTGTGAGGTGGCCGTGGGGGAGGGGAGGGGGCAGGGAGACAGATGTGTGAGGTGGCCGTGGGGGAGGGGAGGGGGCAGGGAGACAGATGTGTGAGGTGGCCGTGGGGGAGGGGAGTGGGCAGGGAGACAGATGTGTGAGGTGGCCGTGGGGGAGGGGAGGGGGCAGGGAGACAGATGTGTGAGGTGGCCGGGGAGGGGGGGAGCGGAGCGGGGGGGGCAGGGAGACAGATGTGTGAGGTGGCCGTGGGGGGAGGGGAGGGGGCAGGGAGACAGATGTGTGAGGTGGCCGGGGGGGGAGAGGAGCGGAGCGGGGGGAGGGGGGGCAGGGAGACAGACGTGTGAGGTGGCCGGGGATGCCAGGAGAGCCCAGGCTGCGCTGCCGGTAGGACCCGCGGACCAAGGCAGCCCCAGAATCTGAGCTCAGACTCGAGGCTTGGAGCACCCGACTCCTCCCCCCGCGAGGCTGAAACCGCCACCCGAAGTCAGTTACCGCACGCGGCGTCCCCAGGCCCCACTCTGCCTCCGCGAACGCGAGGTGCCGCAGGGCAACAGTCTCAGCGAAGCGAATACACATGCGCCTCCCCCCCCCGTCCTCGCCTGGCGCGAACCCGGAAGCGGAAGCCTGCTCACTTCCGGCGGAAGGAATTGGGCGGGGCGGACGGCGGCTCCGAGTTTCCGATTCCGCGCCTTGGCAGTCGGAGGTCGCGGGGCTGGTTGGCTGCTCTCCTGGGGGCCGCCGCTGCCGCCGTGCCCCAGCCCCGCGCGGGGCCATGCTGCTGCCGTCCGACGTGGCCCGGCTGGTGCTGGGTGAGTCCGGGGACCGGGCGGGTCACGTCTCCCGCTCCGCAGGCAGCGCCCGCCGTGCGGGGCCGGGGCTGCAGCCACCGCTTGTCGCGGGGGCGGGGGCGAGAGCCGCGAGGGCGCCGGACTGCAGCCGTCGCTCCCTGGCGTTGGGGCCTCACAGGCACCGGGGCTGTTCGACGTGCAACCGACGCAAACCGGCTGCGTGCAGGAGGCGTGGCCCGACCGCGGCAGGAGCAGACTTGCGCCCCGTGCCTTTGGGGTCGCGTTAAGGGAGGGCCCCCTAGGGCCAAGGGCTGCCGCGTACGGCAGTTGCTTGTGCCGCTTCCCTGTTGTTGCGTGTTAGCCACTGACAGCGTGGTCAGGGCTGTGTAAAATGCAGAAATACAGAGCGCCTCTGCCAGTGGCTGTTCCCTGCTGTGCCCTCGTGTTACAACAGAAAAAAGACTCGCGACTCCCCTCCCACCTCGCCCTAAAGAAAGAGAGTAGCACTGACCTTCCCTGGATCTGGTTGCAACACCCCCGCTGAGAACACGTTTATGTCACACACATTTTACTCTCTGTGGCCCTGTCTTAACACAGTCGTGGTATGCAAAAAGACCTGTCAAAATGCAAAGAGACCCGTGAAACAACATTAACAGGCTGTGTCTTAACATGGGGAGAGGGAGCCTGTACTATCCCAAAAAGTGTAATCCAAATTTAGAAAGGTCACGTTTTCTTGTATCTTTCTACAAAAAGAAATCTGGTGAGTGAGGTCTAATTAGACTTCTGATTACCAGAAGAATTATGTGGGTGACCCAGAATATTTAGACTGCCAAAGGTTCATTGAAAGAAAAGGAGTACTTGTGGCACCTTAGAGACTAACCAATTTATTTGAGCATAAGCTTTCGTGAGCTACAGCTCACTTCATCGAATGCATCCGATGAAGTGAGCTGTAGCTCACGAAAGCTTATGCTCAAATAAATTGGTTAGTCTCTAAGATGCCACAAGTACTCCTTTTCCTTTTGCGAATACAGACTAACATGGCTGCTACTCTGAAAAGTTTCATTGAGCATCTAGTGTCGCTATGATTTGGACTAAGGGTCTTGCAATTTGGAAAGACATTGTCCTGCTGTCAAGGACATGCTCTTTGCCATTCTTATTAAAATTATAATTTATAAGCTATTATTGGGTTTTGTGAAGATAAATTGATTAATGTTTGTAAGGAACTAAATTAATAGGTTGAACTCACCATGGAAAAGCCCATGGGGACATAAATAATTTTGTATTCAGGGTTTGGTGATGTGCAGTAAATAAGGCCTGGAGCCACACATTGAACCACAAGGATAAAACAAAATATTAGATAGCTGCTTATTAGGTGAGCACTGTTCATCCAGTGTGCTGAATAAGGCAGGTGACCTGTAGAAAAAATAGTATATGATGTTTTAATTAGAGGTTGTATCGTAACACCATCTAGCGACACCATCATAGGACCCAGCCACACCATTAGAGGCTCATTCACCTGCACATCTACTAACGTGATAGATGTCATCATGTGCCTTGTACATTGGCCAAACCGGACAGTCCCTACAGAAAAGGATAAATGGACACAAATCAGACATCAGGAATGGTAACATACAAAAGCCAGTAGGAGAACACTTCAGTCTCCCTGGACACTCAATAACAGATTTAAAAGTAGCTATCCTTCAACAAAAAAACTTCAAAAACAGTCTTCAGAGAGAAACTGCAGAACTACAATTCATTTCCAAACTTAACACCATCCATTTGGGCTTGAATAGGGACTGGGAGTGTCTGGCTAACTACAAATCAATTTTCCCTGTCTTGGTATTGACACCTCTTCATCAATTATTGGGAGTGGACAACATCCACCCTGACTAAATTGGCCTTCAACATTGGTTCTCCACTTGTAAGGTAGCTCCCTTCTCGTCATGTGCCAATATATATTTATACCTGTATCTGTAATTTTCTCTCCATTTATCTGAAGAAGTGGGTTTTTTACCCCCAAAAGCTTATGCCCAAATAAATCTGTTAGTCTTTAAAGTGCCACTGGACTCCTTGTTGTTATCATAATACATGTATGCAATTGGGCAAGGGCAACCTTAATCCTGGTAATTCATAACTTTTGAGTGTTTGATTTTGCAACTTTAATGTTCTTTGAACATAGCTCTCTGTGTGTGTATTACTGTAAGCATATAGTCATCCTATGCAGCTATGGGAATGCTTATGTTGCATTTTAAAACCTGTGGCAGTGAGGCTCAGAGCTTGGGTCTACATACATGGGCTCACGCTGCAGTTCAGCTCAGGCTTTGAAACCCACCCCCTTGCCCAGGATTCAGAGCCCAACCTCCAGCCCAAGTCTGAATGTCTACAGATCTGTTTTTAGTGCAGTGCCACAAGCCTGAATCTGTAGACAGACCAGGGCTCTGAAACTCCCTCTTGTGCATTTTAAAATGCAGTGAAAACGTACCATGTGTTTCAGGAAGTCAGAGAGAGAGTAATGGTGTGGCTGGATTTTTAAAAAATATCTGAATAATTTTGACATCAAAACATGGGTACAGAATTACAGGCTGTGCCAGTAGTGTTACACAACTCTTCATGATGTTAACTATTCATCTTAAGGACCAAGTACAAATATTTCCATGATGTATAGCATTGCAAGAACTAGCTTCAGTGAATTGTGGGGTTTTTAATTTTTATTTCATGCATCATGTGTTGAATACTGATGTGGACCAGAAAGAGAAGAAGGCTTTGATTTGATCTGATCTTTTTGTCAGTTCTAGGAATGGTATTTTATAAGAGACTAATTAGAGGTAGATGTTTGGGACTGGAATCCCATCAGAGACATTTAAAATAGAGTTGCTAAAGCACCATCCAGTGTAGCACAGGGGCAAGTATACTACGGCATGGAATAGGCAAAATGACATACTATCATGATTCTGTGTTCTGGATCCTATATACAAATTACTCCTTTTAGTGCCTGAAGGAATTTCAGCACTAAAATGGAAGTTAAATAATTATACACATTTCCTAAAGGTTGGAAATATTTTTGGGGTAGGAATTTCTGTCTATTTCACATTAAAGTAACTAAAATGGGATCAGAGGTGCACAAGAGATTGTTGGTATGTCTACTGAATATGAAGTTTACAGCATGGAATTATATTACTTTTCCAATTATGCCATCTGCTAGTAATGTTAATCTTTTTGAAGAAATTGAACATGTTTTAACGTTGCTCATGTTTTTTCTGTTTTGGAACTGTTATATATGCACACCGAATCTTGATTGTTGTATGGCAGTGCATTTTATAAAAATATACTGTAGAGTTCCATTTCATTTAAAACTGGAATTTTTGGCTCATGTACAAAGCCGTGGATATAAAAGCAGATATCTGCAGATATGCAGGGATCTAGATATAAAATTTGGATCCGCATCCATCCACAGTCTGCAAACATGGTCCGTGGATATCTGCAGATTTGCAGGGCTCGATTATATATTGCTCAGATTGTCAATCTTTTCTGGCAAGAATTGTATTTTTTTTTGTCTATCGAGGGATATGCACAGCTCTGTTTCTACGTAAACAGTAATAGTTCTTTAGGTGGTACTAATAGTTTTAGTCTTGAAAGTAGCTTTGTTTGGATTTATGTAGCACAGCATCAGCAATGTTATGTACAGTCTTTTTTTTTTTTTTTTTGACAATTAGAGAAATGTATGGAAAAGGAGCTATTCTTTCAAAATATAACTTGTTTTCTTTCATTTTTGTCAATTGAGTCCATAGATAGTTGCGATATGAGCATTCTTAATTAATATGTATAGTTGTATCGGAACTTTGACATCTACCACGTGTAGCATGGAGAAGCAAGTAACAAAACTGCAAAACTTTCTGTCTTGTCTGTTACAGGGTATTTACAACAGGAGAAGCTTTTAGCCACCTGCCGTGAATTTATATTGGAAAGCTCAGATTTAAAGGAATATGCTGAGCACTATACAGAGGAAGGATTTGTTCCAGCCTGTTTACTGGTGAGTTCATCTTTACAGCACACAAGATAAAGTTACACTGTGGCATAGTCTGAAAATCTCTCCTAAATAATTTATTTTTCCATCCACACAGACTTCTACACTTTTAGAATGTGAGTAAACTACACAGCATCTACCACTCAGAGGCTGTTTGAAATCTTTGAATAGTTTGAAATAGTAACCTCTCTCTCTCTTTTTGGCATCACATAAAGCACTGTATGTGCCCAGCTGCCTCTATCCTACATTGCTAATAATACTGAAGGGTAGATATCTAAAAACTTTACAAATCCAAGAGTAAAATATGCAGATGGTATTGAAAGTGTTTAATTCAATCTGTTTTGTAGCTGTGAGCAAGGAGTTACTTTTGGTAAAGTATTGCAAGAAGCTACATTGATTACAGGGCTGCTACAGTTATTTAAAGTAAGAGTACTTTATTATGAGTATGACAATCTTTGTATTGTGTAGATGTAACATTTAATTACAGTCTGTTCCACGTAAATATTAACTTGAATTAGATAAATCAGTTTCACTTAAAGATCTCAAATTTGTGCATGCTTACTAGCACAACCAGAAGTCTGGTGAATGCATTGATTCTTTCCCAGTTTGACAACTGTAATGGCTTCCTCACTTAGTACCCTCATCTATTCCAACTGAGATGTAATTTGTCTATAATCTTGTCACTCATGATTTGTTTATTAACTATGCATGTAAACATAACTATGTTAACTCTCTCACTTCAGTGGCTGCCTTTTCTAATGCACTCGAAATGAGGTTTTGACTAGCATTCCAAATGGCATGGCTTTGATTATTGTATGTGCAACTTTGATATTCATATTTGCACCGACTCACAGCTTTCATTCTATTTTTCTAATACACCATTTGATAACTATGAATCCTTGGCCTGCAATATTCGAGGTTGGTGGAAATCTCTCCCTTGTGAGATCCACGTTTCTGACTCACCAACTCAAAAAAAGGACTTAAAATGGTTTACCTAGTTATAAGCATTTAATCAGTCATGTTGCTAGTAGCCTACTGGGCTGTCTGAATTTCAGTTCTGAATTCAGCTGCGACCAGTAAGAATTAGATAGATAAACAAAAGGGAGAGAAAGAGATTATGTGGGTTATTAAATTAAATTATAATGACATATTCTTTTATTTTATAACTTTTAATATGGAAAATATATAGACTATTTTCCTTTTCTTGGCGATATTTTTTTTTCCTGTTTCTAAATGCAAGTGATGTTAGGAAATTCCATGGGACCAAAATCTCATTAGAATTCACATGCTTTATAATTCAAGAGAGCTTTTAACGAGTATCAGAGGACTGTAGGTGATTACCAATATCAAACAAGACAAGAAACTGAAACTAAGGATAGTGGTAATTTGAAAATCCTAATTTTCTGTGTGTCACCTGAAATCATGGTGTAATGGGACAGGTGCAGATGGTTTGCTGTAAAATTATTAAAAACTCTCACTTTTGGCAGCAACTCTCCTGAGGTGTCTGTTCTCTTATCAACATGTTGTACTGCCTCAGGCTGATGGCCTTCACTTGCATGCACATTGCAGCTATTCCCTAACAACCAAAAATGACACTGCCTAACTTTCTCCTGCCTCTAACTCTATTATCCCCTAATAACAAGAGCGAATTAAAGCAAGTTAATGTATTCTTGGCTGATATATCCTGGAATGGCTACTCTGCAGAAGGCTGTACGCTTAAAAGTTTCTATTATTGTTGAGGAATGCATTTTGTCCCTGAATTGCACTTTTTGCATCCTCAAGAGAGCAGCATCAGCAGGGTAATCTACATCTATTTGTGTCTGCGTCTACATGGTGTAGATCAGTGGTTCTCAAACTTTTTTACTGGTGAACCCTTTCACATAGCAAGCCTCTGAGCTCAACCCCCCCTTATAAATTAAAACCACTTTTTTATATATTTAACACCATTATAAATGCTGGAGGCAGAGCGGGGTTGGGGTGGAGGTTGACAGCTCGTGACCCCCCATCTAATGACCTTGCGACCTCTTGAGGGGTCCCAACCCCGAGCTTGAGAACCCCTGGCATAGATCCTAAAAAACTACAAGAACTGAATGCGTTAGGACTCAGTCTTTTTCACAGTTTGAGTAATGTAATAGAAGAGGTAACGTGTAGGTTGCTGCTGAACATTCTTTAATCTAACACTGATCTTTTTTTTTTTTCCTTTCAGTCTTTGTTTGGAAAAAACTTGACATCCATTCTTAATGAGTATGTAGCCATGAAAACAAAAGGTAAGCACTGAGGGTCAGACATTTGCTGTATAGCACTTCATTTTCATTTATCTATTTAGGTTGTAAACTTTTTGGAGTAGAGACAGTGTCTCTCTCTCTCTCTCCGTACCTAGCACAAGCCCCAGTCTAGGTTGGGACCTTTAGGTTCTATCACAACACAAATAATCGATAATTTGATCAGAGTTTTAAAAGAAGATGTCTGCTATCATAGCTAGTAATTGTGTGCATGCTTTCTCACTGAAAATTTGAACAGACTCTTTAATATAGCAATGGACAGAAGTGTATCTGAGGCATAAAGTAAATGTAGGTTCATGATTATAGAGTTGTACTGTTTGTATATAGAAAAATAACCAGAGGAGACTTGCAGTGCATGTGTAAAATTTGGCTTCCCTGTCTTGATTTCCTTAACCTTATTTGAAAAGTTCAAAATTAATTATTAACATTTTGTGTGGATAAGAGAGAGAAAAGTGCAACTGTTTTTTTTAAAAAAAAGCAACTAATGAAAGTCTGTCTTCCACCTCGTTTTGTTCACCGTTGACCTCTGTGCAAGTGACCAGACTTTGCTCTGCTGGTGCTTTGTGAGACTTGGGGTCGGAGGGCATACAGTGTAGTTAAGTGTATGACCTTAGATCGCTATGTAAAGAACTGCCATGTCTTGAATATTTGTATAATGTTGTTTTCCTCACTTATTTATGTTCAATAAAAATTTTAGCTGTAAGACACAAATTTAATTGCAGCAAAATAACATTTACTTGGCATCTTGAAGAACATTATAAAGAGGTCTGTCTAAATCTGGGGAAGATGACATGAGCTTCTCTGACTTTAAACTCAGCTAATAAAGTGGGTGTGAAGAAGGTATTTTAATGAAGTATGGAATTAAAAAAGGTGTGGACTTGATCCTCAGAGCTGTTTAGTATCTACATTAAAGTTACTGGGAACTCCAAGTACTCAGGACTGCCAACTCAGACCTACTATGCACAAAAAATCTAATTTGGTTTTTTAGTCTTTTCTATAATCTTAGCTGCTTGGAGATTCTTCCTTCTGTCCATTTGTTTTTTAAAGATTGTGTGCTCCCCAAATTTCAAGCATATTAACTTCCCTCAGTGATTTCTCAAAACGAGCAGTGATTCCTGTAACAGGCTATATGTATAGGGTACATTTTTCCAAAATGAGCAGTGATTCCTGTTAAAGGCCATACATATACAGTGAAAAATTCAAAAATACTTGAACAACTTAAGGGCATAAATCCAATTTTCAGAAGTGGCTTAGGCACTAAGACTATAGACTTGCAATGCCTAAGTCACTTTTGATAGTGAGACTTAGGCTCCTAAGTTGCTTAGGCATGTCTGAAAATTTTACTTAATGTTTATCTCTTGACTATATTACACTAGGTTTCTGACACAGCTTCTCTCCAGCTACCTGTTTTAGCTCTCTGAAGAATGTGTTAATGTGTTCATGTATTTTTTTATTTTTTTTTTTAGAAACCACAAATGAAGTTCCAGTAATTATGTCATCTTTGTGGAAGAAGTTAGACTATACTCTTTCTCAGATCAGGTAATTTGTAATGTTGAAATCAAGAATAGAGGATTTTCCTTTAAAGTGAGACTATCTACCTCCTTGCTTTCCTTTACTTCATTTTCACATTTTACAAACATACTGTTGACACACATTGACTAAGAGTAATGAAGATATTTTTTATGTTTATTTTTCTCTGTGAATTGGCAGGGAAAGAATCTGCATTTGACCGTAAAGTGGTTGGGTGGGAATCTCAAAACTGTTCAAGCTCCATTTATGCTAGTCAGAGAAATCAGATAGGGAGGTGCTAGTGTGGTTTCCTTGGCCTATGTAGACATAGCCTTAGTGTCATATAACGTGGTACTGTAGTTGCCATGGTTATTGGTTCCAAAATTCAACCTAATTTCACAGTAGATCTCACTTAAAGAATTTAATCTACGTTAATCATTTTAACAAATCCATGCCTCATCCAGAAACATCGCCAAATCAGTATGTGACTAGCGCATAAACTAGTAAATGCATAACTATAGAATGATCCTTCTTCTGTTTAGGTGTCTGTGGTGTGTTTTCTACTTATTTTGACTGGCTTATCTTATTTTGTAGGAGTATGCAGAATTCTGCAGGATTTTCTGCTAATCAAAGGAGTAGGTATCTAATTGAATCATATAGATGTAATACATGGGGTTCAAGTTCAGAACTGATTTTGATTGAGACCTACCTCTCCTGAAAAGAATATCAACCTTGTGGTTTTGATAATCTTTGTACTCACTCCTAAAACTAGATTTTAATTTTCTACTCCCTTAAGCTTATTTAATTGACGGTTCAAAGGGGAACTAAAATCATGACCAATCCAGTTGCAGTCTAGCCTCACTAGAAAGTGGAAAACAATGTGAACAGATAGCTTGTCTAGAATTATTCACCTCTTTGGAAGATCTACCAAATGAACTTCTAAACAGCAAAATTATTTTATTTTCACAATCACTAGAATAAATTCCATGCCTTACAAGTCTTTACTCAGAAACTTTCGTGAGAAAACCAAATGTTAAATACAGGTATTGTTTGCTCTTGAATCTCACAATCCCATTGCCTGTATTGGACACAATTACAATGTTTATTGTTCTGGGAATCTCCTACAGCTTAAGTTTGTCAGGCTTGGTTTACATACAGTGTATGTACCTGTTTCACTATTTCAGTTAGAGATGTGGGTTTTATACAGTAAAATTGGTACAGCCCGTAGTGTGGATGCAGTTATGCCGCAATAAAAATGCCCATAAACTTACAGGAATAAACAACATTGATATAAGCACCTTTATACTGGTTTAATTGTGCCTATACTAGTTAGCTGTACTGCTTTAACTATACTGGTTTCAAACTAACATAGTTAAAGCCATACAAAAATTGTGTGCAGACAAGCTCTTGCAGAAGCTATTGTACTTGTGGTCCCCATTTCTTGTCTCCCTCCCTGCTAAAAGAGCAGTTGGCCCTGTTGGGGTGCCCATAATTACATCTTCAAGTAATGGTGACTATTGCCTGGAAAAACAACTGCCTCTTGAAAATATCCAATAATGGATCTCATTGTAGCCTTAACTTTCCTCAGCACGTACAAGAAGTGGAATTGCAGAAATGAAAAGGCAGAGAATACTTCAGTCAGCTCCTCCAACCTCAGGATTGTTGTCTATAGCCCACCAGTCAGGACAACTTAATTCCTCTTGTGTGACAACTACCCCAATTATTCACAGACCAGCAGTAAATCAAAATGCGTCACAGCCAAGATTGAATATGTTGTTTGCACACCAGGCCCAAACACAGGAAAATAATGTCGGCAGTAAGTAAAATGTGTTACTGATTTTTTTATTTATTCGATGTATGTATACAGGTGGAATTATTTTATAATGTATAATAGTCACCTTATACAAATGATAGCTTGCTTTGAGAAATTCCTGCTTTGCATATTCTTACTGGTGTCCAGACCAAGTCAGACATTAAGAATAAGAAGATTGCACAATGAAGAGATTGTTTGTTTTTAATTTGCATATTGGCTATGGCTCCATGTATGTTGGTGGCTCAGATCCTTTGTGTTCAGATCCTTCCACATGCACCTAACATCCCCAGAAAAGAAGGTTAGCAACTTGAATCGTATCTGCATGTTTTTGTCAGGATTTTGTAAATAGAATGCTGTGCTTTGTATGGTGATACCAAATGACACGTAATCTATTCACAAGAGGGGTGGGGATTGGAATTGGATACTGATTGGGATATTAATATGCAGTCCCAGTTTTCTTTAGTGCCTTAAGAAGCTTCATTAGAAAAGATGTTGGTGTCACCCATATTCTTTTTTAAAGCAGGAGATCCCATACATATTCTAGTTCCTGGACCTCAAGAACGAAAATTTAATTCAAGCTTGCTATCTCCAGGAAGACGAAAAAGGTGAATGTTCCTTTTATAATTTGTGCAACATGCTTGACTTGAACATGAGGTTCTTTGGGACATAAAAATTGCAATACTGGATCAGACCCAAGGCCCATCTAATGCTGTATCTGTCAGTAGCCAGTACCAGATGTTTCAGAGGTCGGTATAACAACCTCGCAGTAGATAGATGTGGGGAAATCTGCCCTCCTACCCTGCAACTAGGTCTCATTCTGATCTCTAGTAGTTAGAGAAGCTTAAACCTTGAAGGATGAGGTTTAATATACTTTCCAAAATTTGTTAGCATTAATTATGATAACTGGATATACATATAAATATCCAATCGATTTTTTTAATCTAGAGAACCTTTTGGACTCAGCTTCCTGTGGAAATGAGTTCCACTGTCCAGTTAAATATGTGGAAGTGTTTCCTTTTATTGGCTTTGTATTTCCCACCTTTTAATTTGATTGAAATGGCCTCTTGTTCTTGTGTTATGAGACAGGGAGGACAGAATTTCTCAGTTTTCCTCCTCTAGACTATTTATTATTTTATATGCTCATCATGTCTCTTTTCTAATATAAAGAATCCCAGTCTTCTCATTCTGTGTGTATAAGAGGTTTTCCAGATCCTTGATCTTCCTTGTCACTCTTCTCTGAACCCACTCTAATTCTTCAATATCCTTTTAGAGAAGGGATGATCAGTGCAGCACACAGTGTGACTGGATGAGGCTTCACTATTGATTAAATATAGACATTAGAATGTTCTCTGTTTTATTCTCCATCAAATTCCTTATGTAACCTAACATCTTGTTGCTGTTTTGACCAGAGTAGCTCATTGAGCAGAGGTCTCCATTGAACTGTCAACAGTGATGCCCAAGTCCCTTTCTTGAGTTAATATAATTAATTTAGAGCCCTTTAAGGTATATAAGCAGTTTATTTTTTTCCCCTCCAACATGCATTACCTTGTATTTGTGGACATTAAAGTTAATTTCTCATCATGTTGCCCATTCGTCTAATTTATTTATGTACGTGATAATTGACCTGATATCCTAGATTAAGTATAGGGTGTCTTGTTTAACATAAGACAGATAGTTGACTATGCAGAGATAACACAATTAAAATTGTTTTATTTTTTGTTTTTCGTTACAAATATGCAGTTCAGTTTTTATTGGTTAAAATTTTCTACTTGCAAGGTTGGAAGAGGAAGTATTTATTTATGGCATGAGTCAGTAACCTCTTGTGGACAGAACCTTTTCCCAACATTGTTTACAAAGAATGCATTTTCGCAAAATATGGCATAAACTTCCAAAAATGTTTCAGTGAATCTCAGAAGAAGAAAAGTATTGCATCACCTGGACCTCATTCAACAAGTAGAAATTTTCAGGACTCTAGTGTGGTGGTAGTGGAAGAAGAGAGTGAACCCCTCCAGGAACTCATAGAGGGCAATTTCCCTGTAAGTATAAAAACAAAACACCACAGTTTCATTTTAAGGACTTGTATTGGTAAGGATAGAGTAGAAAGGAGTGCTCTATGTCACTGTGTTCTGACAACTTAAAAAGCTCCATGTCTTCTGTAGCCAAGCCAGTATTCATTCAAAGAATGTCCATGCTATACTCACTAGGTAGTTAAGTGCATGATGACCCAATTCAAAATCATCAGTCTTACATCTTAGATCCAAAGCACTGAATGTACTACCAGATTTTCAGAATACAGTAACTCCTCACTTAACGTTGTCGCGGTTAACGATGTTTTGTTAATAGGTTGCTGACCTATTAGAGAACATACTTCTTTAAAGTCCTGCAGTGTTCCCTTATAATGTGGTTTGTCTCTCCCTGCTCTGCCTGTCTGGTGCTCCTGCCAGGGACCAGGTTGGGGCGGGGGGCTTGCCCTGTTTTGCCTGCCCAGCATTCCAGCCGTGGAGCGGGCAAGACCCCGCGCTCCCACCCTGCTCCCCAGCAGGAGCCCCGGGCGGGCAGAACAGGGCAAGCCCCCATGCTCCAATACCGCTCCTCGCTGGAACGCCCGGCAGGCAGAGCGGGGCAATCCCATGACCCCACTACACCCCTGCCTCAACCAAGCTTCACAATCATCATTGATGAGTATGGTATTAAATTGGTGGTTTAAAATTATTTAAAACTTGTACTATATATGTCTATAAGGTCTTTTGTCTGGCAAAAAAAATTTCCCTAGAACTGAACTCTCCTTATCTACATTAATTCTTATGGGGAAATTGGATTTGCTAACATCATTTTGCTTAAAGTTGCATTTTTCAAGAATATAACTAGGGCGTTAAGTTACTGTAATTATGATAAGCAACGTATTAAAAGACTGATTAGTCCTCCCTGTTTGACTGGGTTTCTTAAAAGTACATATCTTCCATAAATGATAGAGTTTGATACTAGATTAAAAATAGGAACCAGAATCAAAATTTTGATTCTGACCCCAAACAGCTTTCTCTTAAAGTAATTATAGCAGGAGCCACCACTATAGTTAAGGTTAAACAGGTTTCCACTCTGACACTAGGGTTTCAGTCATTCATAATAGTTTGATGCTTTCAGGCTGAAATTTTCCAGTCTTGATAAGTCTGCTCAAAGTTCAAACTTTTAGTTGTTTTTGAAAGCTTATGCAAAAATGGTTCAGGCATCTGAATATGAAGGAAGTACGTACATTTGTGTGGCGGGGGAGAATCCTGTTCCATGCAGCACAGGTCTGTAGGAGAGATCTCTTTCCTGCACATTTCTGGAGGTTCCTAAGGTGTGTAGAGAAGGAGTTCCTCAGACCTTATAAAGTTCAGTGGGGCCACAGTCAAGGGTTCTTATTAGAAAGGTTGTCACAGCCGATATGCTTTTCACTCTGCAACTGTTGTTGCACATGCATATACAACACGGGTTTTTTAGCTGTATGCTTAATAAGTTTAGTGATATAAACCCTCTGCAAAATGTACTTTTCATGTGCAACATGCAATTTCTAAAGGGTCATAACTTGGTCAAAGTAAAACCAAATTTCTCTGCGACACCTAGTGCCAACTTTCAACATTATTCTTCAGTCATTTTGGCTGTAAAGTGATTCAGTAAATAAAAGTTGTAGGAAATTTTCTTTTATATTTGGAAAAAAATATTCTGGTGGTATCAAGAAAAATAGTTGCAGACTTATGCGCATTATTGCTACTTTTTGCAAGCAAGCCATACTTTGAGGTCCTGAGAGTGAAACTACTTAAGTTCCTTTCCCGCTCCCCATCTTTTTAAAATGAAACAAACCAACCTAGTAATTTCTTACAAAAAAAAAAAAAAACTATGTTGAGGTGGTAAGGTTACATGGTAAGAGGCTGAAACTCAGGAAGTACAGTTAAAGTTGTGTTTACAATCTTATCTCTTCCCTTTGATCATATACTCTACAATAATCCTCAATTACACAGTGGGGAAAAAAATACTGGGGCTTCTGTTGGTGGAGTTTTCAATGCTTTTCTTAGAGAGGACATGTGGTAACCCTTGATGAAGCACTTTTAGCCGCTGTTCAAGAAACCTCAACATTAACAGACAAGTCAGTTATTAGTCTGGTTTAAATCTGCCCTTTCAGGGCAAGATGAGACAGTGCTCAAGGATGCCATGTGCTGCCCCAGACAGATCTTTGTCAATGAGTGCTTAGTTAGGCCTGGATATGGTCCAGACACTGCACTTGTCATGTAGGCATAGATCTGGGTGTCTCTGGGCAGCATGTGATGTTAGATGGCCAAGGAGATAAACTTTTCTCAAGGGTGAGTTTGTATGGGTGACAGGTGGTGTCTACCATGAAAAGCAGTTGGAACAGATGTCTGCATGGAGAAACTCCAAAAGTCTCTCTGATCTTGTTGTCTCTGCAGGATGGAGTTGGGCCTGGGTTAGGGTGGGCTGCTAGGATCCTTCTCACTAGATGTCTGTTACAGTAGTAGTTATGATAAACTTCCTCATTATTATGAGTCTTTTCTGTGTATTCAAACTGTTAGTGTCCTGAACATGAAGCTGATCTTACTAGTAAATGGGAAATTGATGTTCCTTTTCTAGTCATAATAAAAAATATAATTCTGACCACTTTAAAACTGTTTTGTAGCAATTGGTCATTGAAAATGCCAGAGAGAAAATCCTGAGAAACAAATCTCTTCAGGAGAAGCTTGCAGAAAACATTAACAAATTTTTGGGCAGGTAATAAATTTATGTATGAAATATCCTGATCTTGTGTACCTGTTTTACTTCTGAATGCTATACTAACTGTTTTTAATTGTGTTCCAGTGAGGGCAGTGTTGCTCAGATTCCTAAACAGACAGACAGTGGTCCTGCAGAACCGGAGACCTCAATTGATGAAATCTTTGGACTTCAGGTAGACTTGCAATATCTCACGTTTGAGCTGGTAAAGCCACAGCTGCTATGTATAAATGCAGGCTGGCACACATACACAGTGGGATCCTGCTAAAACCTAGCTTAAATATCTTGCTTTGAAGTCAGTGCTTTTCTCACATTTGTCTTATGAAAGCTACAAAGTTGTCAGTTAAGTAACTGTCGTGGTAATGAGGCTAAATGTCCCCTTTCTTGTTTATCTGAGTGCACTCTCCTCAGGTGGTCTGCCTCTTGCCCTTCTCTGTCTCAAGGTGGAATGTTTTGATTCTTTCATTCTTAGGCCAGGAGCTGGGTACACTCCCTTATGTATACCAACCCCCGTCACCTGGGTTTTGGGTCCCAGGGACCCCTCCCTTTGGGAACCAGTGACCAGTTATATTTACCAACAGCCTCCTTATGACAGTCTTTTTATTTAGAGTTGGAACAAAACAGAGGAAAAAGGAATTAAAAACAACATAGGTCATACAGTCAGCTGCTTGCATATTTAGTCTCATCTAATCCTATGCTTCACTACCAGCTGATTTTCCTCTTCAGTTACTAGGACAGAACAGAATTGTAGAAGGGTTGACTCACCACTGGGGTGCCCCCCATATGGGTTGGCATGGTGTAGCAATGGTCTTTTCTAGTGCCCCGATGATGGTTGCTCCGCTCTCATGGTTGGGAGGGGAGGGGGTGCCAGCTGTCAGACCTCTGACCGCTGGAGCCCCACAACCAAGCCCCACACAGTTAAGTAGGTGGAAGCACACCTGGTGAAGACGCACACTGCCAACAGAAGGAGCATAGTGTAGACATGAAATACCGCTTTAATTACTGCAGTAACCGTATGTTGACTTCACTGAAGTTGACTTAGTTTTGTAGTGTAGACATGCCCTTTGTGATGAGCAACAACTCCTAGGGCTTCTCTCAAAAGTTTGGGTGTCGGGGTCAACCACAGGAGCTCATTTCAGTCTTGTGGCTTCCTATTGTCTTGTTTATTTTACAGTAACTCCCCACTTAACATCGTCCCGGTTAACATTGTTACGTTGCTGATCAGTTAGAGAACACACTCATTTAAAGTTGCACAGTGCTCCCTTATAACGTCGTTTGGCAGCCGCCTGCTTTGTCCACTGCTTGCAGGAAGAGCAGCCCATTGCAGCTAGCTGGTGGGGGCTTGGAACCAGGGTGGACTGGCAGCCCCCCATTAGCTCCCCTAAGTTCCCTGTGCTGCAGCCTCCCAGCAGGCTATCAATTGCCGGGCAGTTCATCTGTCCCCTCCCCCGCACTGCTGTGTGCTGCTCCTGTCCTCTGCCTTGGAACTGCTCCCGGGAGCCTTCTGCTTCCTGTGCAGAGTGGGGGGACAGAGGGGTGCTAATGTCAGGGTGTCCTCCTCCCCTGCTCTTGTACCCCATCTCCACAGAGCAGGTGGGGACACAGGGAGCTTGCTGGCAGCAGCTGCTGTCTCAACTTGCTGATCTACTTAAAAAGGCAATGTACTTAGAGTGGGCTCAGCGTACTTAAAGTGGCAATGCGCGTCTCTCTCTTATACGTGGTGTGTGTCTGTCTCTCCCTCTCTCTGCCATGGTGTGTCTCCTCCCTCCATTCGTGCTGCCTTGTAGAGCATGAGGCTACATTAACAACATGTTAACCCTTGAGGGCTCAGCTGAGAGCTAGTTCATCATTTAGCAGTAAGGCTTCCCCTAGGAAATATCCCACCCTCTGACTCCACCACCTTACCCAAGCTTCACAATCATCATTGCCGTGTACAGTATTGTTTGTTTAAAACTTATACTGTGTGTGTGTGTGTGTATAGTCTTTTGTCTGGTGAAAAAAATTCTTATGGGGAAATTGGATTCGCTTAACATCATTTTGCTTAAAGTAGCATTTTTCAGGAACATAACTACAATGTTAAGCGAGGAGTTACTGTACTCATTATTTAGTATGTAAATGACTATGTAAATCAGTTCTCTGTGACTTTACCATTTTTTCAGAATGAAATCCACATGTCAGAAGAAGCAATACAGGACATCCTGGAACAGACAGAGTCAGACCCAGCTTTTCAGGCACTCTTTGACCTGTTTGAACCTGGTAGGTTAGGGTTTTCACATCTGTAAAGAATGGGCTAGAATGGTGACGTGTTCAAAACTTTGCTTGAAAAGCAGAATTGATTCAGCAGAGTACCTTTGCAGACTGGGAGAAGTGGACTTTATACTGTTATTCCCTCAAATCTGATTAGCCATCATGTAAATATCTCTTTCGATTTCATATGGATCACTTTCAAGTATTTCAAGTAAATATTATTTTTATGTAGTGTGTCAGTGGTTACACATTCGTCTTCATTTTAGCTTTCAGTTGACAGGAGGATATAGATCATGTTTGTCTTGCTATTTTGTTTTTTATTCAACTGGAGCTTTTATTTCTTATGTCTGCTCAGTATGGTTCCAGGAATGCACTTAGTAAAAATGGAAATGTTTTCAAGTTATTGATGGATCTTTAGTGAGAATCAGTGAATAGTTCTTCTTTGTGTCCTCGTATACTGAACATTTGCAAATTTTTATTTAAACTGTGCTCATTTAATCTTAAACAGAAAATTTTATATACTTGAGACAGAAATGTCTATTTAAATTTTCTTACTGCTTTAATTTGAAATAGGTAAAAACAAGACTAATAAAAATGCACCTCATGCCATTTCCAGTCAGAATGGAGTAGAAGGTACAATGTTGGTGGATGAAGATAATCTGGAAACAATTGAAAGTTCTTTAGAAACACAAGAAGCTAGTAAGTGTATTCATTCTATAAAATCTACATTCATTCAACATTCATTCTATAAAATCTATTCCAGTATTGGTTTTCTTCCATTACAAAAATACTTACACAGTTGATTGTCTACAATTCATGGCTTTATATTTTAATTAATAATCCCTTAGTCCTGCAATTTACAGTGTATAGGGAGACTGATGCACCCATGCAGAGCCTTGTTGAAGCTGGGAATACATATGGGCATACCAGTCCACCCATGCATTGTAAATTGAAATATGTGTGCTTGCAAAACTGTCTTCTCATCTAAAACAGAAATGCTCCCAGTTTTTATGTGAGCATCTTAGTTCCATAGTAGAAACTGTTGTATAATATCTAGCCGTGGCAATCTTTTCCCCCATTCTGTAGTGTTCTGGTTTAATGACGTATTTACTAAGGTTTCATCTAGCGATCCCCTGAAATACCACTTGGCGTATTTCTCTAGGGATGTAGAGACTTTGTCACTCTTATAACTCCAGCTGCAGACCTGTAGTGTTAATAGACTTGGCATCTAAATCAGGGTGATTGGGGTACTGACAACACAAATAAGAGAGATGGAAGGAAATGATTGTACCTTTGAGTTATTCAGTCTTAGTTTTAAAACAAACAATTAACTTAGTAAAAAGCAACTTTGCAGCTTACAAGTTCAGGTTACTTCCTGATACAGGTAAGTGATCACCAGTAATTTTTAATAGAATTTTGTTTAAAATGGATAGCATAGTTTCTATGTGTGGGTTTAAACTGATATTGAATGCCCTAACTGCTATCAGATATTCTAAGTAGCATTAACCTGCTGCTGAATGTATCATATACATCTTCCATTCAGTGGAGTGCTACCAGGTAACATACAAGATACTGTGAGGGACAAGCAACAAAAGGGATTAAATTTGCCTGGGGGATGGGACTGTGAGCCAGATACTTATAACCAAGGAATTAAATAAAATGTTTATACAGACTAAACATTTGACTGCCTGACCTCTGCACTCCAACTTTCTGTTTCATGTAACTTCTAATCAGTTTTAAAATTGGGAGAGAGGGGAAAGTACATTGCATGGGAGATGAAGGAAGGTAGGGGAAAAATGCCCAAAAAGTTGGGGTCAATTTCAAAATAAATACTGAAAACTAGAAGTCATTGTTTTTGCTGGCCAAGAATTATGCTGGAAATATTGCATTCAGTATGTCACTTATGAAACCGTTTGTCATTGCAGTGACTAATGGACAGTTAACACCTTGTAAGAGAATAATTTGCTGAAATAATAAAATTTATAGAAATATTGAAACAACCCAACTGCTATTTTGCAGGTGATCACTCCAGAGAGGCTCGGTCCTGTACAGATTATCATTCAGAAGAAGCATCGTGTGCCTCGAAGAACAGCAATGATGATGATATCACTAAGAAAAGTGTAACTTGTGAACAGTCCCATGGAAGCGGTAAACAGAAGAAACAAACTAATAACCTTAAAACAGTAACTGATGAACAAATTGGTGAGCTTGAAATTGCCTTTGAATCTGTGCCTGATTTGACTGACTCTGACCAAAGACAGAATTCTGGTACTGAACAAAACGAACACTTTGTGGAATCTTACAGTAATAAAGAGTCAGCTGAATTAGTATCCCAAAGTCAAACAGCTATGGAAACTGAAAAAGACACACTAAATCATAATGGTCAGATTACACCCTGTTTGGAGTATGATCATTCTGATATTCCACAGAGTTCCTTGGCTTCACTTGATGAAGATACTATAACTATTGAAAACAGAACATATCCTGGAACAAGTGAGTGTCCTTTATCGCCAGATACTTCGTTATCTGAAAAAACAAATATAAGTCCCTCTCACAGGAGCCCTGATCACAGTGTGATGCTAAAAAAAAGTAATGCATCCAAGTGTAGTCAATCAGGAGATTCAAATGAAAAGGATAGAACAAAAGAAACACCCATGTTGCCTGTTGCTTTACAACAAAATTCTAATCACCTTTCTAACGGTCAAGACCTAGATAAAATGGTGTTGGATTGTGTTGAAAGATCTGTAAATATATCAGCTCCGACGAGAACGGAGTTGCAGCTTGAAGTTGTAGATACTTCCAACAAACCTCATCCAGGTGATCAGTATTCACTTGATAAGCCTTCTACAAAAGATTTAAGTCTCCTTTCAGGGTCATCAGACTCTGGGAGAACACAAGTGGACACGCAAGAACCTTCATCGTCTACAGAAAGAGATGCTGAGACTATATTTTTCTCTTCAGGTGATGATGGATGTACAGAAATTTCTGTAGTATCCACTGAAAGTAACCCTACTGTATCTGAAGCATGCCATACCCCTCCACTAGAAACTGCATGCTTGAGAGAAGAGTCTAGCACTGAGTTCAAAAGTATTGGTGGTGTTTCTTCTAGCAGTCAGCTCATGGGTGTAGATCCTTCTAGTATAGTGTCACTCAAAATCATCATCAGTGATGACCCATTTATTTCATCTGACACTGAGTTAAACAATGCAGTTTCCAGCATCACTGGAGAAAATTTGCCAACTATAATACTATCTTCTCCAGCCAAAACTACAGGGCTGTCCAAATGTGTAACTTCAGAAGAGACTGAAAGAGCTGGGGACTCGGCTTTGGCCGAGCAGAATCTTCATGTGCTCAGACCTAAAGACCCTGTTGTGTCCACAGCTAATATGCAGAATGAAGATTGCACTGTTTTTTCAGTTGCTAGTGCAACTAATCTTTCCAAGGATGGGGGATTTATACAGTTGATGCCGGCAACGAGCACAGCTTTTGGCAATTCAAATAACCTTTATATAGCAACCTGTGTGACTGATCCAACCACATTGGGCACTACTGTAACTCCATCTAACGTAGTTGTGTTGCCTGGCAATTCTGTGCCACTTGCTGCCCAAGCTCCAGCAACACAACAGTTACAGACTCCTCCTAGATCAAACATGTTTACAGTGAATCAGACTGTATCTCCAAACTTTTCACAAGGTAACTTGGTTAAAGCATTCGTTGAATATGTACATAGTGCTTACTTTTTCATTTGTCCTTGTACATGTATTAAAAGTAAAGGGGTATCTAAGAATCAGTTTATCTACCACTTCAAACTAACTAGACATTTAAATAACTTGTAAGTATATTTGTGTATTTATTATTTCATTTACTTCCAGCTACAGTGTATACTGCTTTGAAAAGTTGGACTGACCTTTCGGGGCAAATATCACATAATTATAGAAATGATAATGCTGGAAAGGGATCTTTTGGTTTTTTCAGGCCAGAAGGATTAGTTAACTTTTCCTTAAAACATCCCAAGATAAAACAGTGGCACTGTCTACCTCACTGGGCACAATTTTCAAATGTTGGATTATCTGCCTTTCAAAACACTTCTCTAAATATCCCAGATTATTATCTGTACTCCCTCTCCAATAGAAAGGAAGCAGTAAGAGAACTATTAATTCTGAATACTAAGTATAAAACAAATGGGCTGAAATAGAAAGGACACATTTAATTCAAATAGAAAAATGAGGGTCATATATGCTTCTGATTGATTTATCCAGCAGCAAATCAGAAGATACATCTTTTAATAATAAGTTATTTATAAATCTCTTAGGTGTCCTTTGTAAGACTCCTGTATTTTAAACTATTTTCCTGCATGGTGTTGGTACTTGTCTTAGACTGAATGACTAGCTAGTTATATCATAGTAATTTTCTTCCCTTCTCAAGTGACTGCCATATTTCAATGTTTTCTTTAAAGCCTGGTCTACACTCAGAAGTTGTACCGGTACAGTTATTTTGCTTACGGATGTGATACTTTTACCAAAATAGCTATACCAATAAAAGCCCTAGTGTGGGTGCAGTTATACCAGAATAAAGGTGATCTATATTTATACCTGTACAGTTAAAGTAGTACAATGTTTTTAGAAAATATTTTTAAAATGTCAAATAATAATAATAAAGTAAGTCCTGTCTAGATAATAAAATCTAAAACTAACTTGCTACCATCAACATACATTTAGATAGGTATATTTGCAAAAATGTAAATGTAACTCATGGTCATCCCTTCACTGGTCTGCAGCTATTTCTGTGTGGGCAGAGGTAAGTGTAAAAATATCTCCAGTTTGCAGAATTTCAGGGTGCTGTTCATCTGTTTAACTAGTGTTTGTTTTTTGAACTATGTATAGTCTGTGGTTTTGCCTTATTCAAAATCTGCATGTTTTTCTCCATTCAAATTTTGTGTCGTATGTGCAGTCACTCAACTGAAGAGGAAACTCTGCTCTACATAGTCTTTATTTTACAGTTAGTCTGCTAAAGTAATTTTCCGGTATTATGTGTCTTGCACATCAGGCAGACAGAAGCTTCATAGCCTAGTATCTATAATGCATAGTAAACATTCCTAGCTTGGCTATGAAATAGCATCCTCCCCACTTGGGTTTTCAAAACTATCCAGGGGAAAGACCAATTTCAGGAGCCATTTGTTCTGTTCTGACTGAAATATTTTAATTTGTATTCTATAAAAATAATTATTTTTTTAGGTTCTGCCATTATAATTGCATCTCCAGTGCAGCCTGTTCTACCAGGAATGGTGGGGATGATCCCCGTATCAGTAGTGGGACAAAGTGGAAATACTTTCTCAGCACCTCCCCACCAGGTAAAGTGTTACTAATAAATCTTCATGTTCTCAAAATTTTCAAACAAGCCCTAATGTGATACTTTGATTCTTTGAAGGTTCTACACATGCCTATAGCAAATCCTGTGTGCAACAGAAGTGTTCCTAAAATACCGATCCCTCCCAAATCTCAGAAGACCACCGGAGCAAGAAACAAGTCAAATACAGGTACAGGGCTTAAACTACTTGAGCTGTATAGGGCTCAACAAAAATTGGAATTTCTAGAACCATTTAATTTGACTATGTGAAATTTTTAAAGTGGTGTTCTGGGAAAATCAACTTTCAAAGTGGCATTGAGGGAGTTCATGTTTGTTGTTTTATGACTGCCTGTCAGATATGCTCAGTTCACAAATAAAAAACTGCCAGCCTTACAAAATCTTTGTAGGCTCAAAGTCAAGCGTGGGTGGTTTTTTCCAGCTTTTTATTGTAGCCATTCAGTATGTTTCTGTCACATATGTGGTTGCAGGGGAGGAGAGAGGAACCCACCTGTGGCCAAAATAACTCCTCTGAAGAGTGAATTGATTGCTTCATGTTTTACGCCTGTTTGGCTGCATTTACAGTTGTAATTTGAATTATTTTATAAAACCAATTTATTCTTGCCATAAATATTGATCTGATCAAAACCACATTGAAATAGAAAAAGTAAAGCAGAATAGCCACCTGTACTCCTGAGGGAATTCTGCGTCAAAAAATTAAAAATTATGCGCATATTTGAAAATTCTGCGAATTTTATTTGTCAATAATATGTGGCTCTAGCTTGGTAGTTGGGAGCACAGGCCACTGGCTTCATTGAGATGGGAGATCACCCTGAAGCCCCCACCTCCCCCTTACAGGGACTCGGCAGTGAGGCTGCACCTGACCCTGACACAGTGCAAAGGCCAGGCCTGCCCTGCCCCATAAACACCCTGGGGCCCTGCCCCTCTGTGCCAGGTGCACCAGGTGTGGGTGGGCAGGCTCAGCCCAACAGGATCCAAGTGTGGAGAGGCTTAGTGTGGGGTGAGAGGTTTCTGTGTGGGGCAGTCTGGGTGCAGGCAGCTCAGTGGGAGATCTGAATGCACAGGGGTGCTTTTGAGGGGGAGGTTCCAGATGCAGGGGATCCAGGTGAAGGTGATTAGGGCTCAGCTGAGAGGGTCTGGGTGTGGGGGGAGGATCATCGGGGGGGTCCAGGTGTAGGGGGGTAGGGCTTATCTGGGTGAGGTTTCGATGGGCCTGCTTAATGGGGGAGCCCAAGCTGCTGCTGAGGGAATGCCACATGCCAGGCTCCCGCTTCCCCCTGTAATTCCCCTATCCCCTTTTCTTCCCCATCTCATCCCCTTCCCCTCACTTCAGGGGTGCTGGAACAATTTGTATAGTGGGGGTCCTGAGAGCCATTGAACCAAACTGTAAATGCTGTATATAATGGAAACCACTTCAAGCCAGGGGGTGCGGTAGCACCCCCAGGTCCAGCACCTATGCCTCACTCCCACATTCCCCTCCCCTTGCACCATTCCACCCCCTCTTCCTTCTCCACTGCCTCTTCCCCCCACGCCCCCTTACCCAGCCCCACCACAGGCTCTCCCTGTTGCACAGAAAACAGGAAGGCTCCCAGTACACAGCAGCGGAGCACAACTGGCACTAGGACCCAGGGGGACGCAGTCTCCTTCAGCTGAGCAGCTCTGGGCTCAGTGGCACATAACGCTGTGTGCCCCGCCATGACTTGCCTCTGCTTCGGGGGGCAGTCCCCCCCCCGAAAACTGCAGCCATGGTCGTCCCCCTGCCCACGCAGCTTCCCTGCCATTTTCTGCGGGCACACAGTCTGCAGAATTTCCCCTAGAGTAACGCTATCAGTTTTTATTAAATAGCAATAGTCAGATGTACACTGTAAAAATGTAATGTACCAGTGCAATCCCCTTCCCCCATTTTATGTATAATTATATATTTAAACATGTGGATAAATTCTCTCCCTGCATTACGAAGGATTGCTTCTTTAAATGGCAAATTTTAATAAGATAGTTGAAGGTAATTTAATTTTTTCCCTGCCCCTGGACATTTTACATTTATACATCCAAGTTGTTTTAACTAAAATGGTATACTGGGAGCTGTATGTTGGCACTTAATTGATCGACCTGTGCTATTTTTCCATTTCAGATATTTTCATAATCCAGTAACTATTAAAACTATAAAACATACTATGGAGCTGTTATCACCAAGTTGCTCTTTTGATTTTTTTTAACATGTGAAGTGGTGTGAACAAGTGGGATATTCCTATGCTACCAGCTCTAAGAAGGTTAGTTTGGATATTTTCAATTTATTAACTGTTACACCTCACCATTTCAGGAAAGCTGGTAAGCTGTACAGCAAAGCCTGTGAACCATCCAAGTTCTCGAGTACAAAGGTTAGCATAAATACTTCTTCAGTCTTGCTTTGTTTCAACTTCTGCGGATTCCTTCGTAACTTCGTTTGGGAAAGAAACTTCACAAACACTTGTGAATTAACTATTTGTGGTTCTTTTCCTCCTTTCTTGTACCTACCAACTCTTGACATTTTCTGTTTTTAAACTAGAGCCTTGGTCCCAGATACAGAGGGTTGCATGCCAATCGGTGATAGCCATAGGCTAGGGCAGGGCTGGCCAACCTGAGCCTGAGAAGAAGCCAGAATTTACCAATGTACATTGCCAAAGAGCCACAGCAATACGTCAGCAGCCCCCCATCAGCTCCCCATGCCTCCCGATCAGCTGTTTTGTGGCATGCAGGAGGCTCTGGGGGTGGGGGGCAGAGAGAAGTGAGGGCACAGCAGGCTCAGGGGAGGGGGTGGGGAAGGGGTGGAGTGGGGGCAGGGCATGTAGTAGAGCCAGGGGTTGAGCAGTGAGCACCCCCTGGCACACTGGAAAGTTGGCGCCTGTTGCTCCAGCCCCGGAGTCGATGCCCATACAAGGAGCCGCATATTAACTTCTGAAGAGCCACAGGGTGGCCACCCCTGGGCTAGGGCACTGTTTTTCAAACCGTGGGTCGCAACCCAGTAGTGGGTCGCAGCATGTCAGGCACTGGGTCGCTTTGCTCTGGTCAGCACCACCGACCGGGAAGTTAAAAGTACAGTCAGCGGTGCTGCCCAGCTAAGGCAGGCTAGTCCTTACCTGTTCCGACACTGTGCTGCATCCTGGAAGCGGCCAGCAGCAGGTCCGGCTTCTAGGCAGGGGGTCCGCAGGGGGCAGTGCCTGCAGGCGAGAGTCGCGTGAAGCCACTTGTGTGCTGCCTAGGAGCCGGAACTGCTGCTGCTGGCTGCTTCTGGGGTGCAGCACGGTCTGCAGTGCCAGGACAGGCGGGAAGCCTGCCTCTGCACCCCGAGTGTGCTGCTGACCGGGAGCTGCTGGAGGTAAGTCTGTGCCCCAACCCCACACCTCAGCCCTGAGCCCCTCCCAAACCTGAAACCCCTTCCTGCACCCCAAACCATCATCCCCGACCCCGCCCCAGAGCCTGCAATCCCAGCCTAGAGCACCCTCCCAGCCTAGAGTCTGAACCCCTCATTCCCGGCCCCAGCCCTACCCCCTCATCCCCAGCTCTGTTGGGTCACGGGCATCAACAATTTTCTTCAACTGGGTCCCCAGAAGAAAAGTTTTAAAATTACTGGGCTAGTGTTATACTATTTGTTTCTCTGCTAGTTTTTGCTATCCTGATTTTTCAAAGAAAATTTTCAGATTTTAAAAAAGTCTGAGGTAGGAGAGAGTGCCAGATGCATTTATTGGAGGGTTTTAAAAATACAGTTGATTTTCCAGACTATACTAAGATGTTAAAGGATGAGGGGAAGGAATGTTAGGCTGGTCTTGGAGGAGAAGGTGTTAATTTTGTATTTCTTAGAATAAAACTGGTGTCAATTCATAATTATAACTGGATGCTAGAATCAGGAATGTTCCTCCTTATTTTAGTCAGGTAGAGGAGAAGAGGACCAGAGTTCAATATTAGCAGCAGGGTAGATAAAAATTAAATTTAAATAATTTTTCAAACAAAAATAAATTTTTTTCATATTAAAAATACACCTGTTTAAAAAGAAATGTGAATTTCATACAAATATGTTAAGCTAACTTTATTATTATATTTTAAATAAAAAATAAATATGCTGAATCCATGAGCCTGTGTTAAAAGTTTTTAGTTAAAGGCTGCTTTTCTATACAAAGAAAAAAATCAGGGTAAAACATCTAACTTTTGAAATCAAGCTTTATAAATATGCCACAATAGGTCAGCCTAAGTAATTTAGGAGGCTGTCTCATTTTCAAGAAATTTAGGCGAGACTAGGAATTTGTTCCCATAATATAAGAACTAGGGGCCACCAAATGAAATTAATGGGGAGCAGGTTTAAAACAAATAAAAGGAAGTTGTTCTTCACACAATGCACAGTCAACTCCTTGCCTGAGGAGGTTGTGAAGGCTAGGACTATAACAGGGTTTAAAAGAGAACTAGATAAATTCATGAAGGCTGAGTCCATTAATGGCTATTAGCCAGGATGGGTAAGGAATGGTGTCCCTAGCCTGTTTGTCAGAGTGTGGAGATGGATGGCTGGAGAGAGATCACTTGATCATTACCTGTTAGGTTCACTCCCTCTGGAGAACCTGGCATTGGCCACTGTCGGTAGACAGGACACTGGGCTGGATGGACCTTTGGTCTGACCCACTATGGCCATTTTTATGTTCTTATGCCTAAGTGACAGTGACGGCAGCTTATTTGAAAATTTTCCCAGGCTGACCTGAATTCAGTTTAATTCACTGACTATAGTTAATCTATTTAAGAAATCATTTAGTTGTAAATGTGAAACATTGTTTGGATACATAAACCTGTCTTATCAAAACATTTAAGGTGGTTTTGTTTAATAAAAATAAATGTTTATGCTGTTTTGTGTGTTTAATTAAATTCCAGTTACCATCTTAATGCAGCTTGACACAAATCATGTACAAAAAGTTAATTTAGTAAATAAGCAGCCTCACTCATCATTTAACATACTAAAAATGTATAATTAATAAGAGTATGAAAATATTAAACTGTATAATTGCTTAGATAAATGTATGTAGTTACAGTGTACCTTCCTAGGTAACAAAAAGATGTACCCAATCTATGATAAAAGCTCTCTAGTTGTAAATCAAGATGTTTTAATGGTTATATCAGCCAATGAGAGAATGCTCCTTCAGTTATTTTCAAAAGGAAGTATAAATGGAAAAGCTGATGATTTAAATCAAATCCACCCTGATTAGCCTTCCCTATTGCTACTCTTGCAGGAAGGAGTTTGAAAAGACCACCTGGGAAAGAGGGAGGGAGTAGAGGAGGAAATTAGGAGGGCAGTACATTGAGAGTAGAAAGTAGAATCAGAAGAAAAAAGTCTTGGAAGTGAAGAGTACTCAGACTAAATTACACCAAATCCTCGCTAGAACGTGTGTGTATATAGTGTGAATTTGCATATAATGTGGTCGCAGCCATGGATCCCAAATTTAATTACTTTAATTACAATTTATTTTAACGCGGTCCCCCCTATAACACGGTACGACGCATGGATCCCAAATCCTGCATTCTAGCAAGGGTCTGGTGTTCTAAAGTACTGAATGAAGAGAAAAATTAGACAGTTAAAACACATTGGAAAGATGGAGGAACCTATAGGAAATGGAGTAAGTTAAATTTTCTATTTCAGAGAAAGTTTGATGTAAATAAAAGATTACAATGAAATCCATATATACCAATGTATACTCTTCTATTATTGTACATGTAAAGTGGTGGGTGCTTTCTTCTGTATCTGATAGAGAAACACAGAGGCAAGATTTGAGACCCCCTTGTTTTGGAGTATTCAACCCTCTACTAATCTTAATCCACCTTAGTCATATAAATTCTACTTGCACCCTGCGAAGGGGGCAGTGTGTTGCCGTTCCTGAAAGGAAGAGTGAGAGTTTCCACAGTGTGTCCTGTACTTCATCTTAAGTTGAACTGAAATGACAAAAGAACTACAATGATCCACCGAGTTTTTCTCTGTTGGATTCATCAGCCCATTGATTACTCATGCCCTTCTTTTCCTTATCCAGTCATTTCAATGTTCGTATAAGAAAAGGAGTACTTGTGGCACCTTAGAGACTAACCAATTTATTTGAGCATAAGCTTTCATGTAGCTCATAAAAGCTTATGCTCAAATAAATTGGTTAGTCTCTAAGGTGCCACAAGTACTCCTTTTCTTTTTGCGAATACAGACTAACACGGCTGCTACTCTGAAACCAGCGTTCCCATAGTAAAACCAAGGACATGCTACTAGACACAGCCCTTAGAGGGTTCATATGTGCTCTCACCCAAATACGCATTTTCATTTGCAATCTGAGCAAATGTTAAGCTATATTTACAACACTGAGAAATAGCTTAGATTGAAAAACTTGCATAATATAAATCAAAATTATGTTCCTGAAATATTTCTATCACATTTGTCAGGACTGGAAATTCAGACAGGAATGCCTGTGCAGATCTGGGAAGGAAATTGGAAGAGAGTTCACTTACTGTACCAGCAGAGACCACGAGTTCAAATTCCAAACAGAATGAAAGCCACAGGAGAGTTCTTTGCTTTGATAGCGCTTTATCTACTCCAGGAGGAAATACTCAAGTTCAAAATACTAAGAGCTTATTACAAAAAGAAAGGAATGAAAATCCTCCAAGTACTGCATCTGCCTCTGTCAAAACACAGTCCAACAAAAGAGAGAAGGATAAAACTTTGCCTAGAATTCTATGTAAGGCTGAGGTTGGCGGTAGTAGAAATGCAGCTGTGAAAGAAGCCCAGCCTGAGAGAAGGCCTGTGGCTGCAGGACTCACATTAGATCCCTTTCACAAGACAACAGCGAATAAAGAGAATGAATTAAGAAGGGATGTTGATGAAAAACAAAAGAACCAGGATGCTGCAAAACTGTCAAATGGCCAAAAGAATGTCGGCCTTTGGAATGAGAAAACTGTTGCTTTGGTGCAGGAACAGAACAAAAAACAAGGATCACTGTCGAATGTGAACAGCAAAACTTCAGGATCTGTTTCCCTATCTTCAAAGGAGCCAAAAAGAGACCAAACAAAACCTTCCAACCATAGCCTTAGTTTGGCAAGTCCATTAACTAAACAAGCTGTGGAGATGCTACATGGCATTCAGTGGCACAGCCCTGCTAGCAAAGTGGTTGAAAATGGGGATTTACCAGTACCCCGCACACCATCAGGAGTTGGGGATACACAAACAGAGGATATCTCAGACAGTGTAAGGACACCAACTTGTAGACGTTACATTGAAGACAGCACAACCCCTAGAATAATGGTCCCTCCTGCTACTCCAGACTTGCCTGCCTGCAGCCCGGCTAGTGAAACAGGTAGTGAAAACAGTGTCAGTATGGCTGCCCACACATTGATGATTCTATCAAGGGCTGCTATTGCAAGGACTAATACTATGACTCCCCTGAAAGACAACAAACAACAATTCAGGTCAGTGAGAAGCACAGCAAAAAAAAGGAAACTGGAGGACTTAAATGAATGTGAGAGAAACTCCCGTTCTGCTAGTAAAAAGGAACTTCAGAGCTCTACAACACCAGTGAAAAAGAAGAAAATAAAGGCAAGTACCTAAATTAATTTTTCATTTTAAAAATGTCAATACTTAAATTTTTTTTAGCCCCAATATGTATCTAGCATTGGATGGTAAAGAGCTGTGAGCTCAACACCCACTAAATGAATTCCTTAGTGTCATAGCTCCTTGAGCCCGCTTTTCTTCATCGTAACTAACAAAATATTTCTTAGGATTCAGACTACCTCACATACATAGGTGCAACTCCCAGTAACTTTGTTGGCAACTGCGTATGAAGGTCAAATTAGCCTGTTAGAAACGTACTCATCATAAAAAGAGAGATCTGGAATGCAATCCCTTTCCCACAGCCTCGGTGCAGTGATAGACCCAGGAGCGGACATACTTTGTCTATTTGAAATATTATCTTTAATAAAACTTGGGAGTTTAAGCCAATGGTGAATTTCAAAGGCATTACTCTAGATCAAGTGTTAAAGCAGTCCATGTAAACTGTGATGGGACAAGATACATTCTGTAGCTTTTGTAATTCGTAATACTTAGTCCTATAATATTTTTCATCCAGAGATCTCAAAGTGGTTTACAAAGTTGCGTAAGCATGGTCCATATTTTACAGATGGGGAAACTTAAAGCAGAAACAAAGGGACTTGTCCAAGGCCACAGAACAAACAAGAGTTGGAAATGCAACCCACTCTACTCCCACAATCCCTGAATCATACAGTGCATAGTCACTACTACAGTGCTCAATTAAAATACATGTATACAATAATTTAATACAAGGATGTGGTACTTTCTGAATAAGTGCCTTGTATTTACCTCTTCAGCATGTGGATGGGGAAGCACGAAGCAAAAGAAAGAAATTTTCAAACTTTCACCTCCATGATTTTAGGGTTTAACATGAGCCTTTCCTTCTCCCAACAGAAAAAGAAGCTGCCACATTGTTTTCCAGCTGGAATGGATGTGGACAAGTTCTTGTTATCTCTGCATTATGATGAATAAAGTAGTTGAACTATGACTATTTAAAACAAGGTGTCGCTTTGTAAAGGGTGAGCTGCACTTTCAGTGCACTGAAGTTTCACTTTATAGCAAAATCATGCTGTTTCTGAAGCAGGTTGCTAGTTTGTAAATAGAATTCTAAGTTGGTATATTTTATTTTTGAGAAAGCACTTACAGTGATGTAGAGCCATTTATTTACAAAACTGTACAGGTAGACTTGTTTGGATAATGTAAGTATTGTACAAACGTATTGTGAGAAGAGTTGTCAACAACCAAATGTTCTTAGTTTGTTTCCTATAACACCAGATGTTTATGTTCTGCAGACTTCTTTACTTACCATCTAAATTGCTTCATCATTTTGTGAATTTGAGGGCAGTGATTCTGTAGCTCAGCATTTCTAAGCCTTGCAGCACTGCTGATTTTAAACAAGGCAGTTGAGAGAAGAACTGGGAAATTGAGCATTTGGATCATCTTTTACAACAGGTATTGGGGGTTCTCAAATCAGACTGTTGTTAATTTGTTTGTAGTAGAGTTCTCTCCTACCCCTCCACACCGTGTTCTGTCAGATGCTTTTTAAAACTGCATGGGTGATGAAAGATACCCTGAAAGGAGAGAGTAATGGGCACAAACACACGTTGTCTCTTCCGCCCCCCTCAAAAAAGGTGTACTATCTTCCAATAAAGGTGCCTAAGAATTTTACAGAATCTTAAACAGCAGTTACCAGCTTAGCCAAATGCAGATCTTGCTAGCTACGATGGTATCTTTTGAAGCGCAAAAATTATTTAAAATAGTAAAGTTTTAAATATTTAAAATTTTAATAGCCAGACTATATGTAGTTTTTCTCAACAGTGAAAAGGGGTTTGGTTCACATGGCTTAGTTCTGTATCCATGCATTTGGAGATCATTTGGAGATCAGCAGTGCAACATTCTGCATTATGTTGGATTGGAATGGAAGTTTTGCTCACTGAAATCCGAATACCCTAGCTAATTTAGTAAATGCCATGTACTTACAGGACTCAAATGAACACAACTGTTGCTGGGGAAAAAAAAAAATCTCAAAAAGGTAGTGAGTTTGATTTAGGGCCTACCCACAGGAAAAGAAGAACGTTCAATGACAGCTTGAGTGAAATATTTCACTGGTGTAGGTAGTGAGTTTTTAGAGATTGGCAATACTGTTAAGGATTTCTAACAATCAGTGAACAGGGCACTCACTCTCTCCTGGGTCTTCCACTGTAATTTTACTTTTTGGTGGGGGGTCTGAGTTGATGATGTAGTGAGACTAAGAATCGAAAATACTCTAATGGAAAGATGATTCTTTCAACCCTATTTTGCATTGTCAAGAGGGTAACTTCCTGTTTGTTCTACTTAAAAAGTTTTTAGCTTCACCTTTAGTTCAAAATGAAGGTAGACTGTGGTGGTATCCAGTAGGGTAGTTCAACATAGTGATTAACAGAAGGTGGCAGGACAAAGCTCCTATGTATCCTGCATTTTGATAGGAATTGGTATATATACAAATTAATAAAACAACTCTCTTCTGATCACTAGTCCTAATCCCTACTCCAAATGGTATAAGGTCTAACTCGTTTTGCAGAATTTTCTTCACTGGCAGTGGTGTGTTTCCTCTTTGTTCTCAACTTGTTGATATGTTACTGAATAATGTAATAGTTTTCTTGTAAGATCTGTACGGTGACATGGCAGTGTTTCAAATAGTATCCAAGGATTCCTAAGGAACCAAATATTATGCAGTAGATGTTTATATTAAACCTATCCACTAACTTAATACTGCATAGCATTTAAGGCTTGAATAAATATTTTGGTTTTAATCCAGAAGTTTGTCTATTGATTTTATGTACCAAACAGCCCTTTACCAGTCCTATGCTGGTATTCAGTTCACTTTCATTTTTGCTCTGCTTTACATCTTCAGAGGACTGTGGTAATGCTAAGTTATCAGGTCTGTTTGCAGAAATATAAAACATGGAATGGTAAAGCTGAATTTTCTTTTTTTGAAAGATGTTTTAAGGGAGTAGTCATCTTTGGTGCAAGAAAGGTGTAGCGTTTTTCAATGACTTGATATTACCTATTTTACACAAAGCCTTCAACTTCTTTAGCTATCATTTTTCCAGTATTAATGTTGCCATAGAGAAGGAGGCAGGCTTGGACTGAGGTTAAGTAGAAATCCTTAACCCATACTAGTCTTCCTCTGAAGTCTTACCAGTTGTATAGGCTTTTCTGAGGTGCACATGAGCTAGCTATAAAGAACAATATTCAAAGAACCCCCAACAGATTAGACTGCAAGACTTGTGAAGCTAATCAATTTAAAGCTGCTGTAAGGAAGGTAGTGTAGTCATGACAGAATGAAATGTTGCTGTGTAGAGGAGGGTTGAAGTTACTTCTGATTTTAAGTTTCAGGTGTGCTTGCATCAAAGTCATAATTTCCAGACACAAAATTGGTGTGTTTGTCAGTTACCTGCCTCACCTTTGAGTGGTTACTGCCAGAGTATGTTTCTTGACAAGACCAGGGTGCTGCCAAAAGTGAATTAACAACTTCAGTACAACTTCTGAATCAAAAGACCAAATCTTTTCATATGGGTTGACTTCTAGGAAATGAAGGAGTGGAGACTGGTAGTATAACATACACAGAGCCTTCAAAGAAGCAGGCTGCTGCTAGTTGCAGTGCATGGGGCTTGTGTAGTACACATGTTGGCTGTGATTTTAGAAATCTTTTTAAAAAGACCTGTGTGCGAGCAGGTCTGGGAACAGAGGTAAATTTAAGAATATCTAAATACCAAAACTATTCATTCAGGTTAAACATTCATTGGTGCTGTCGCCAATTTGGTAGATTATCTGCTAGTGACCGCAAGTTTTCACACATGGTAAGACCACCACTGGGGAAAAAAAAAGTGCTAAGAAAGACTTTAGGTAATCAGCTGAAACACCTGCTTAAAGAACTAAAAGTTTACATTACTGCTAGTACTATGAAAACTAGAGGAGGATTGGTCATTTCTTTGCTTCTTACACCCCCTCAAAGCTGCACTAGAATTGCATCCACCTATTCTACGGACATTGTTTTCAAACCATATGCAGAATCTTCAGTGAAAATACATATTCTGATCTTTCTACATTTCTAAGTTTGCATCTGGATATATCTGTTCAGCTCAAAACAGTCATCAAAACTGTAGCACAGAATCAGGCCAGAAGGCAAAATTTTTAAAACTGCTCCTGAACTAGCACAAAGGTGACAGTAGTTTACTTGAACATAAGCAATTGTCAGCCAGTTTTTTCTGGATACCACAGATTGATGGGCTTGTCTCACAGGAAGCTGTAATTGTATAAAGTAGGGTGTGAACTTAATGGGATATGGTTATACTAGTTAACTCTGCAAGTGAACACTTATCTCTGACTAAACTGAAAAGGCCCTCTGACAAATGAGAAATGCCAATTATCTGTGCATAATCCAAAGGTTAAGTATTTTTAGCTGTAGCTGACAAACTTGTCTTCTATGAGGTCAGTTACTATTTTGTAACAATAGGGTTAAAGCTAATCAAAGTGCTGCAGAAATCCTGAATGAAAAGCTGGTTTAAAAACTCCTCCAGCATTGTAGTTAACTGTAGAAGTCTAAACAGTTGATGGCAAGCTAGGCTCATGCTCTTGTTGTAAAGATACGTTCCAACAACAAGATTCAGGTAAGTAACTGCCAGGTGACTTTCATGGGAAAAAAACTTGAACTAGATATTACAGGTTTAAATAAAAAATTGAGCACTTAAGCTATGTGTCCATTTTAAAGATCTATGAATGATTTAATATCAATTCATTATTCACCAAGGAAAACAATTTTCATTCAAATAATTACTTGCAGGGAGATCATCCACAGAACAGCTACATCCCGAGTAGGCATACAGTCTTTGTCTAGTGACAACTTGTAGTTTACCATAATTTGACAAGTTTTAGTTCACACTATGTAAAAAACTGCACTAAATTAGTTTAAGGTACAAAACAGCTGTGAGCATGACTGATGAAGGTTTTAGAGAAATACTATAGAAAACCAAGTTAAAGTGGGTGTTATCTGCAAATCCATAAATAATGTAACTGCCACCACCACTCAGATTATTTTAAGGTTTGGTATTTTCAACAGCCAGCCAGACTACAGCTTTTGGATCAGAATCGCAGAAGCACCACCTCCTCCATTACAAATTCCTGCAAGACCATACTGTCCTTGCTTCAGCACATGGGCCATGTGAGCAACAATTCTCGCTCCAGACATTCTATGTAGAAAAGAAAACAGTTTAGTTTTCAGGAAGTCATCTTGATTTTACACAAGTTTCTCTAAGACAATCAACAGATTCAAAGGGCAGTACTGCTGTAGCACTGCATCCTCGGATTAAGTATCTAATACCCATACTTAAGAGTAATAAAAGCAACTTTCCACCAGTTTTTCCACTTTGTCTTTATGTAAATAGCATTCTAAACACAGCTCTTTAAAATACCTGACTTCCTATTCCCTGCTGGAACTGAATTAACTGGGCTGCATTGCAAAGCACAGCTCTCTCAAAAAGACAACAGGATGCACATAAGTCTCTTCCATGCTGCCACCACCGTAGGAAGAAATAATTTTGAGAGCAGCTGCTTGTTCAAGTGGTGGTTTTGTGCACCGATTTCTTCATCAACTACAAGTTTGAGGATGTACAATGAGGTGCTGCTTTTGCTGTGATTAAGACCCTAAGCCATCAAACACAGTGGTCTGGTCTACACTAGGAAATTGTCAACATAACTAAGTCACACAAGGGGTGTGAAAAATCCACACCCCCTGATCAACGCAGTTAAACTTACCTAATCCCCCCTGTAGGCAATGTTAAGTCAATGCGAAAATTCTACGATCAACCTAACTACTGCCCGTCAGGGAGGTGGAGTATCTACACCAACAGGAGAATTCCTCCCACCGGCATAGATAGCATCTTCACTGAAGCAGTCCAGCTGCACCACTGCAGTGTTTTAAGTGTAGACAAGCATTCTGGCACAAAAGTCAGTCATTTAGTTCATAAATGTTTGCAGGATCAGAGCCCTACATACTTACAGAGAGAGGGACTTTTGAAAATAACCTATCCAGAGAAGACTATGGTGATGCTGATTTGGTCAGAGAACGCCAACAGAATATGGCAAGGAAGATGTTAGGACCACTCCTGAAATCACAGGGGCTAACATCTTTACCAACAAAGCTTGCAACTGAAGGGGCACTTCTGGATCATCATTTGCTCCTGGAATCCCCGATGGTTTTTTCCAGTCTGTATTTAGCTAGACGATTGGGGCTATTTTTCTTCAGTAGATCTGCACAATGCCAGTTATCACCTCCAAAGTAGATTACTGGGAAAGACTTAAGACCATTCAGAAACTACAGCTGCTTCATAATGGGGGACAACTTTTTTTTTTTGGGGGGGGGGTGGGGGGTAGAGAAGGGGAAGGGAGGCTAGATGGGTTAAACTGAAGAGAGCACATTATATCAGTGCTCCAATGACTGCACTGGCTTCTAACTGCAATACTAGGCATTTAGTAAATGTTCTGGATCCACCTTACACAACAGCGGAGATCAAATGTGAGGGTATTTTCAGTAGAGGGCCCTAGACCTGGAGTTTAATTGCCTGTTGGTCTTTACACTATGCCCTGAAGGTCCTCTATTTAACTTTGGCTTTTTGTAGGAGGGCTTAGTCAGCATAACAAATACTTAATAGTACAATAGATATTGAAAGCATGGCAGAAACATTAATTAGTGGCTTTACTGTTGCAGTTGATGCTGATCGGAGTAATGTCTATTTCCTGGTTAACGCATTAAATAATTTGAAATTTTTGGGAAAAAATGGTACATGCACCAAGACAACGGTGATGGGAGCAAATAAATGAACTGAATAAATAAATTTTGTGGGGGACAAGGAAAATTCTTCATCCAAGAAAAGGTTCCCAATCTTGCTCGTCTACTGCATAGAAGAGCTAAATACTGAGGAGAAAGGTGAACCTCCAACCAAGCCTGATTCACAGTGCCCTGAAAGTTAAGCCTTGGATAAAATTAAAATGGACTTGCTACCAAACTGCCATCATCAATTCTTGTTCACGGTTCTTCCTACTGACTGGCTCCCTGTGACCGTTAGCAAAAGCCTTTGCCCCTGGCTTAAAAAACTAAAGACAAAATGGAAGAGTTAAAAAAACATGGCCCAAGCACACAAACGCAATGATGTGTTTAACAGATACTGTCCAAGAATAAGACCTACCCCAAAGTGCAAACAAAAAACACACAATGGAGTACTTCACCTACCCTATTGGATGTCCCAAAGACACAGCGCCTCCATGTATGTTCACCTTCTGTGGATCAATATCCAGCATTTTAATATTGGCTAAGACTACAACGCTGAATGCTTCATTGATTTCCCACATCGCAATGTCTTCCTTTTTCAATCCTGCATCACTAAGAACCTAGAAATAAAACATTGTGAAAGTTATGTATCCAAAAGCACTTCCCGGTGGTCCTGTTTTGTTTTGAATTCAATGTTACACTTCCTATAACTAGTTGAAAGTTACCCAGTGAAGCACTCGGCCTGGATCAGAAGCTTCCCCTTGTCACAGGGCTTTTCACCAGTTTCCCAGCTCGGATACACATTATTCAAAAGTGGTGTTAAAACTATTTCCTGCAAAGAAAGGATTGTACAGAAGACTGCACATCTCAGCAGTTGCCCCTGTAAAAACAGGGCTACAGTGGCTCTAGATCTGACTTTAAGTCACAATTGAAATGAGCTCAAGGGAAGCCCAGCAGAGAAAAAAAGAAGAGTGCAGGGCCTCTACTTTGAAGGTGTCAAACACAAAGCCTACTTGATGTACTTTTGGGGGTTGTGTAGCATGTTCAGATTCTGCAAAATCTAAACTGTCTTCTTTGCCCTCATGCTTACAAATACGCTGTGTTTCATTTGGAAGGTTAACTGACACATATCTTCCCCATTTGCAGACAGCTCGTAACAACAGCTCTGGAAATTCACTCCCCCTTTTCCATTAGCCTCAGTCGAGTGATGATGCTTCACATGTCAGCAACTATTTATTAGCTGGAAATGGAGTGGAAGTGAAGCCCGTGGATGCAAACTGGGAGTTGATGCAAAGAAGAAAATAGAAGGGGAGGGGAAAAAAAAGGAGGCAAGACAAGCCATTTAAAAGTTTTACCGGTGTCACTACTGGTTAGGGGGGTGATTTTTTTTTTGCTTCCGGTTATACTGGTATGGTATAATACCAGTATAGCTTCTTTGAGTTCTTGAATTGGAATAAGCTATACCAGTATACGCACTTTTCTACTTCTGTAACTATCTAAACTCGGGAGGGATGCAAAACTTCTAAGTACAGACAAGACCAAAGCCAGGAAAGCAGTAGAGATGTAGAAGTGAGGACAAGAAGAGAAATAGTGGTAGGTCCTAAGAGTGACAATATTTTCCCAAGTGATGCAGAATGCAACTGACTTAAAAATGTTACATAAAAATCTTTTTTCTAACCTTGATCTTTATGCAATCACCACAACATCATCAGTGAGAGATCTGTGGATCGAGGAGGATTACATAGATGTAAATTTATGCCCCAGCCCAAGCACCATAATTAAAAAAAATAAATTTGGCCTTTCCTACACAATGAGTTTGACACCCCAATCTAGTTATTAGCATTAATGCTAACACCTGAGGACTCAAGCCTCCATTTTAATATTTATACCTTGCAAGCTAAATTGGTTTTAACACATCAATAATTCCATCAATGTAATTCAATGAAGTGGGTTAAGTTTTAAGAAACAGCTACAGTTGTATGGACATAACCTTTTCTACTGACCAAAGCCATAAATCAGCTCAAACAACCAACACATTTGACAAATATTTTCCACAGATTTGGGTTAATCTGATGCTGCCAAATACACATTTCCTCACTAGTCTACAAAGGAACATTTTACCAGTTACGCCAGTATACCAGCCCTGTACCCCACCATGTAGACACACTTATTCTGATAAGACTTTTTTCTGTTTAGGTCAAAACAAAAGTGCCCACATGGGGGGAGGGGGATGTGTGTGTTATATACTAGTATAGCTATATCAGTTTAAATTCATACCTTAGATTGTATTAAAAAAAATCCTTCTGGTGCAGGCAAGGCCTTAGTTATTGATAATTGCTTTGATATGCTCAGAATAATTTAATAGTTAACCACCCAGCTAGATTCTCTCTCAAGCATTGAGATTAACAGGTCTGTCTTAACTTCAACTCAGGCAACACTATTAATCCCACAGTCTGGCACTAAAGGAGTCTGCATAGCAAGTGCCAATACAGAAGAACATGGAAAGCGGTCAGCTTTATTTTACCTACTTTTGTCATACCCACAGAGAGAGCCTTTATTTAATACAATGAACAGCATCATTTAACTAGTTCCTTGTTGAGCCACTGACTCAAATCCCATCAGACTTCTGTCTAAAATTTTTTTCACTTGTTACTTGTAACACCTGAAGTTACTATAATGGCTAAATAAGAAATATTTTTTTCTATTTTCTAATTTGTTTACTTTGGGTATTTGACTTGATAGCCTATTTATGTTGTGTTCCTGTTTGTGAGGATTTTTCAGACAGCAACAGGATGACTAAACCACAAAAAACTGGCAGAGCTATTGAGGGGCAAGGAAGTACCTGTAACTACTTTCAACTCTTTTCTTTAAGCTGACTAGATTTCAAGGGGACTGTGTTCCCTTAATAAAAAAACCCATCTAGAACAGAAAACTACATGCCCACTTTGCATGGGAATTATTCTTGTGGCTAAGCAATCATAATATAAATACTACTTTACACTTTACCTACAAGGTCAAAAAGTACTTTATAAATGATGCAAATATTGTCTGTATTCCAATCAGAGGAAAATGCATGTTGGATCACTGGAGCAATTTAGGCAAGCTTACAATTTTTTTTTTATATTCAGCAATGATCAGTTTTGTTCCTACCTTGGGAACAGCATATGCAGGTGCAATTGGAAAGTCAATAGGATCAACAGCAGCATCTGCAAAAGCTGTAAGACCATAAATATTATAGAAATCTTTTATCACTTTTCACAAAGGAAATATTCACCTATACAGGATACATGTCCAGTACTCCCCTCCTCCACCAATTAATTTTTCTATTCATTTAAATAAAATGACTCCTGAAAACAGACTGTAAACTGTGTGTGCTTGTATGCAAACAGTATGGTAATATTTTCAGATTTTACTTTTAAAATGTGTTAGACATAAACCCATTCAGGAAAGGCTGGCTATGATCAGGAGTCAAACCACATTTGGCTCCTCAAATTTAAAAGAACAGTTCAAGTTATGTTACAGCTGCACCTTCCTAGCCAATGAACCTATCCCATGTTCCCCCATGAAAAAGACGACTGGTAAAGCAAGATTCCAAGTCACATGGCAAATCAGAAGAGTATTTTCCAGCACAGTACTTGAGAGAGGCATTTGGAAAAATTCCTACCCACTATTCTTGCAAGTGGTGTGACATTAAGTCTCTTGGCTGCCTCTGCAGTCATCACAACCAAAGCAGCTGCTCCATCATTCAGTGTGCTGGCATTGGCAGCAGTTACTGTTCCTGAAAAAAGTAGAACAGTATTTAAACAGAGGAAGGAAAACGCAATAGCTCAGGTATCTCTTTCCAATGCATTTATCTGGCAGAGGGGCCCTGAATCTGAGCTCTTGTCTATACAAGTGTGGGGCACTGGCTTAACTAAGGCTACATCCACACTACAAGCTAGGAGTGTGATTTCCCAGTTCGCATACAAATTCTCCTGATTGCTCGATGAGAGCTAGCATGAGTATTATTAGTAGTGCAGCTGTGGTAGCATAGGCAGTGGCTGCATGGTTTAGCTGTGCTGAGTACATACCCACAGGTTGCAGGAGTGTTTGTACTTGGCATGGCTAAACCATTCCAACGCTGCCAGTGCGACTGAAGCTACACTACTACTTACACAAGTGCTAGCTCTCACTGAGTTACCTCAAGTAGGTGTACGTGAGCTGGCAGATCACACCCCTAGCTTGTAGTATAATGTAAACATACTCTCAAGGTGAGCTTTTAAATTGAATTGGTGCAAAAACCCATGTGGACACCTACACCAATTTAAGCCAGGTTTAAATTGGTGTATCTTGCTTAGGTAAGGTAATGGCTTCCACATTACCAATAATCAATTTAACTCCAATCGATACAGGGCTGCAAAAAAGTGTGGCAACTACACGGATTTAGCTTCAGAGATCCATCGACTGGAGACGGATGCATGTGAAGGCACACATGCTCCCACTGGAATAAGAAGTTACACTGTTGTAAACTGTATGTGTAGACCAAGCCTGTAACCATATTGATTTATGCCAGATTTAAAGTCAATTTAAGTGTCCCGATATAAGGTTTTCCATCAGATTAAACCAGATTTGAAAACGAAGGCGGGTTACTTAGAACCAGAGTTCTCTGAGAAGGCTCTGCATATTCCCAACTTACGGGTACTGCGCCGCATTCTGGTAGTGCCTTCTTTTGCAGGGCCAGCTAGAGAGAGCAGCGTCATGCTCCTCACCTCTCCCCTTCCCGCAGCACCCCCAGTGTTCCAAGGGAGAGGCTATATACGAGAGAGCGTGCCCTCACTACATCAGAGCCAGAGATCAAGGACTCTGGCAAAAAGGGGAAGGCCAGTGGGAGTGTGAACATGCAGAGCAATCTCTAACAACTCTGATTAGAAGTAAGTAACTTCCATCTCTTCTTCAAGTGGCTCTGCATATTCCTACTTACTGGACAGGCTGTTAAGCAGTGCTGAAAATTAACCTGGAAGTAGGAACAGAGTCTTAACTGTATAAGGGCCGAAGTAGTGCTTTACCAAATCCAGCATCTGCCCTACAGGCCAAGTCCAAAGTACGGTGCTTAGTGAAGATGTGCGCCAAAGTCCAGATTGCAGCTCTGCAAATTTCAGCAACTGGCAGAACTGACAGGGGAAAAAATAATCACTAACACTAACTATCCTAACAATAAAAAGGGCTCTGACTCCAAAGAGACTAGAGTTGTTCACATCCATCCAGGCACACGGCAAGAAGGAACTGAGGTACTGAGGGCACTCCAGCCCCTATACAAGTCTTGCTCTCAGAACATCGGTGAGACTGGACAGGAGGGGCAAAGAGTGCAAAAGCGCTCCAGCTGACCCTGCTAGGTGGTTCTGTGGCTAGGTACCACAAAGCAGCATAGTACCCATAAGTGGGAATATGCAGAGCCACTTGAAGAAGCAATCTCTTAGTTAAACAAGTTCAACTTATAATTAAAGCCTGAAGAGAATGAAAAATGGACTGGATCAGCACTCAAAGCAATAATGTTCCATACTATGCAACAAAAAAACAGATACAGCTCCCACACTCATGTACCACTTCTCCAGGAAAGACACTCATCTTGACATCTACTTTTCAGTATTAGCATTCCACTTACAAAAACATTTGGGAAACTGCAATTCTAGACCAACTTTGCTGTTTGATTCCCCCACAATTATCACCTGTTTCAAGTGAAAACCATTAAAGCCTGTCACTAAACCAGACCTTGCATTTCTCCAGGAAACACTGCTGCACATTGTCCAGTTATAAGAACAATTCTCCAGGCAACAAAGAGTGCTGCTGTAATTGGTGCCCACTGTATTCTTATGTTTTCTATCTGGAAATCATTCGTCTTTACCTGAAAACAGCTTATCTGGGTCAAAATACATTGGGTGGAAAGAATATGTTATTCACCCTCCTATCAATGTGGTCCAACTTGAAAGAGTTTTGAGATTTTATTTTTTGAAATTAAGTACCATAAGAATACACAGCTCTCAAAGTTAAGCCCTGAACAAGAGCAGCCTCCTGTGTTCAACTGAAGATAAGCATGGTCCTCCTGCTAACATACTTTGGAGGAACTCGGTCAAAAAAGACAAACACCAGAGTCCCTGTTTCAAGTAAAGCAGTTCACCTTTGACTGCAACTAGAGCTGTGGAAATCTTTAATTTAAAATTTGATACATCCCTTCCTCTCCTGCAACACATCAGTAACATATTGGTAATAAGCACGAAGTCTATGTTTAATAAAATAATTACATATGTCCCAGTAATTTCAATTGGAAACTATTCTTCACTACTTGGCTTAGTGTGGAGAGACTTAAAATATTGTCTACGGAATTTGCTCTGTAAAAACAAATAAAAATTAAAAAAAAATCAATTGCTCCATATACAGTATGTACCATTTTCTTTTTGAAAAACAGTCTTCAGCTTTGGAACTTTACTGAAATCAACACGCTTGTACTCTTCATCTTCTTTCACTTCTGTATCTGGTTTCCCTGAAATACAGATGCCAAATCAAAGCCACTCAATCAGTTTTTGGCATTTTAGCATGAAAAGCTGCACTATGATGCACATGACACCTCACCAGGTTATTTTTGTTATGATTTATCCAAAATGTAACCCTTAAGACAGAGGTCCCCAAACTGTGGGGCACACCAATCTAGGGGGGCACAGAGGAACATTCAGGGGAGTGTGGTGGGTCCAGCCCAGCCCCCACAAGGGGTGGGGAAGGAGCACCATCCATCCCAGCTCTGCTCTGGCCCCGCCCTCAGCCCTTGGCTGCAGCTCCATTCCCAGACCCAGCCCTAGACCTGCCCCCAGCCTCAGCTCCCTTACCCCATCCGCGTTTACACACACACACACGCCGCGTCCCCGCTCCCAGCCCCGAGGGGGAGGCAGGAGACAGACGGGTAAGAGGAGGCGCAACCCTGAAAAGTTTGGGGACCACTGACATAAGGTATTCTGCACTCATTTATTCTATGCTACATTCCATTTTTAGACACCCTGACGTATTATTTCTATAAAAATGTGACTTAATTTAGCTCTGAAGAGAGACACACAAAAATTGACAAGCTTGCTCCTTTATCCCATTGATCCACAACAGGTTTATTGTTAAGACAAGACGTTTATCAATTCACCTCCCAGGCTGGTGGAGAAAGAAAAAAGAATCACAGATCAATTAGGTGTATTAAAATAGTAAAAAACAAATTGAGATGAATTACAGGCCACATTAGCTAGCACTTATTCTATGTTGCAACACTCAAGCAAGTTACAAAAGAAGGATGGATAACTCCAATACCTCAGTAAAAACAAAGAGGAAAAAAATTACCATAAACAGTCACCAACTGTGTTTGCCAGAAAGCAAGCTAAGAATATTGTTTTTCTACAGAAATGTAAAAAATATTCCCAAAATTTGCACATTCCAGCTGCAATGTTAGTATTCATCACTGCACAATTTAACATCTTTTAACATGAAAAAAATTTTAGAATGTATTTCCATAATACCTTTTTGTGAAATAGTGACAGGAACAACCTCCTTTGTCAGTTCTCCTGATTCCCAGGCTGTCCTGCTCCTAGTGTAAGAATTTATAGCGTAAGTGTCTTGCTCCTCTCGTGAAACAGTAAGCTTCTTAGCCGTATTTTCAGCACAATTACCCTAGGGGAAAACAAAGACCATTCTGAGAACATGAACCAGAAATGTAGATGGGAAGATTAACTCCTATCTTTTTTAAATGGATGTGACAGAACTTTTGAAGTGAATTTTTAAGTGTTACAGTTGCCAGGAGGTTCTATTGTGACAACTGCTACAGGAATCTGAACTTCACAACAGAAGTTAGTGAGCAATTTTCTGGACAGATGTAATTTAAGCCAGAAAGCCATGATCGTAATGACGGATGCAGTGTAATTGTAGCCATGTCAGTTCCAGCATATTAGATAGACAAGGTGGGTGAGGTTAATAGCTTTTATTGGACCAACTTCTCTGTTGGTGAGAGAAAAAAGCTTTTGAGCCACACCAAAAAGCTCGAAAGCTTGTGTCTCTCACCAACAGAAGTTGGTCCAATAAAAGCTATTACCTCAGCCACCTTGTCTCTCTAATGTTCCTAATGAGGCCTTTATAATTTAATAATAAAAAAAAAAAAGTGTGAATTTAATGCTTTTGAAATGGCTTGGATCGACACTCTGAAGCCCTGTTTAGCCACATAACAGTACATCCACACAGTTCTCACCAATGCACATCATTCCTATACTGGTGGGACTGCCTTCGAGGCTTGAAAGGGTACTTCAATCTCCAGATCTTATTCAGTCCTTGGATTCTCAGCAGTGCATGACAAATTGACAAGTAGTGCCAATTTTTCATCCAACAACTGAACTGAGACCACCTATGTTTTTGCACAGGTTACTGAACAGTGTGATAATTTCTCTCTCTTTTTTTTTTAAATTGTATACATAACTATCCTCTAACTTGACTGCGACCACCTAACTCATTTCACACAGGTTACTGAACAGCCATAGAACCAACAGTTACAAATCTCATTCACTACGAACACGGGCTATACATTCACTGGTGACATAGGTGAAGGGTAATATATCCCATTACCAATTCCATGAGATACACTAAGTCCACCTGGGAGCTAGACCCCTCCTCCTTGGTCCACCAGGCTAACTTCCTAAATATCTGCATGCACATTTGGTTAAACTTATACTGTTTCTATAGCAAAGTCTACGTATAAAACATTGCATAGAGATCGGTCTGCATTAGTTTGATTGGAGCATTCCTCTAATTCCTCACACAAGTGAGTTAATTTCTATACCTCTATCTAGCCAAACACAGGGTGACAGAGGCTTGTCCTCCTCCACAGTTCTGGCTGGGTGGGGAGGCTCTGCTCCATCGGGACTACAGCCGCCCCTCCTCTTTCCCCCCATAACTTTGCATCCTCAGGGATTGCATGTCACTGGCCCTGGGGCCGCGCAGGAAGCCCTCTGCAGCTCTTCTGTCATGGCCCTGTTCACTCACTCCCATGGCAGCGAACCTGCAGAGGGGCTCCCTGTACTGGGCAGGAACCATTCAGCAGCAGGGTGGTCTCCCTTGCAGCCAGTGGATCTTTATCCTCCTCTTCCTCACAGTCCTAACCAGTAGTCTCAGCTCGATTATCCAAAACCCTGCATTAGCTGAATCTCTTCCTTGTCCCCCAGCATGGCATATATTCCCCCTGCAGCATGTCTCTCATGCTAGGGGACAAAGGAAGGCTTTCAGATAATAGAGTTTCAATAGGGAGTAGACTGCGTAACCTTATGCAGAGTACATTACTTCTCCAGCCTGGAGGAGAACAAGGTATGTATAACAAAGGTGAAGTCTGTATCAGTGAAGAAATGTTTTAATCTATAGGCCAGACAAAGATTGTAAAATATTATTTGTGCAACTGCTACTATTTAGGAAGCAAGGAGTAGAAACTCATCCAATAAAGACTTTGGGTAGGAGAATTCCTTCAGTGGGGAGAACAATCATTAGTTCCTCAAAATGCCCACCAGTCCCGCTTCAATCCTATCTGGATTCATCTTAAACCAGTGAGCTATTGTCAGGATGCTAGCTGACATGGAACCAGGAGAATCAAATATTATGAGGCGGTATCAGATGAGAGAGAGACTACAGATAGTCTCAAATCTCATTCTCCTCTAGGAGCCTCACATATATATTTTGAAGAGGAGGTAACAGGGAAACCGTGCTGGGCCACACAAGTGGATGCCCTCAGGGAGGTTGAGCAGTTTTATTGGTCCCCCCCTGGAAGGAAGGAATAGTGAGTTATTAGTGATCAACTGCGCATTCTACAGCATACACCAGGGTCTTGAGTCTCTGTCTACCACTGTCCTGGACTCTTGAGAAAGGCCTCACACACAGCCACACAAAGCAATCACTTTGCCTGCTCCTGAATTTCGATCTGCCTAGCCTCTCCACACCGCTCACAATAAGAATCATGAAAGTGGAAGAACCCTTTCTTCAGAACCAGTTCTGTCCCTCATTTCCCAGGCATGCCAGAACCAACATTTAAACAGTTACTAATAAACTCTTGAGTTCGGTAGTAGGTTCATGGTAGGCAAAAAAAAAAAAAAAAGAATGTTGCCGTATGTTTCAGTATTGAACAGCAATAATTACCATGTGGATTTTGTTGTAAACATCAGTCAAGCCATCTTTTACAATCAAATCTTCCAGCTTCACTCCTCCATAAGGTGTTGCCCCTCTGCTCATTGTATAGGGAACATTAGACATGCTCTCCATCCCACCAGCCACCATCACATCCTTCTCAAACAAAACAAGCATATGTTAAAGTAAATTACAATAAAAGCCATTTTATATAAAATTTCTTCCTACATAACAAAAGATTAAAAAACATGTTACAGATGTTTCTAACAAAATTGCTTCTATTTTTTGTGTAACAACAGTAAAAGAGTGAAAACGCTTAATTGGTGTAGTGAACATGACCAATGTTCTGTGTCTGAGCTGTAATTTCAAAAGATTGAGAAGCAAAAAGTCTTGAAGATTACTTACAGGAAAGTTACAACATGGAGAGTTTCTGAGGGGAAAAAAAAAAGATTTGACAAATTTCTTAGCCAGTATTTCTTTTTAATCTTTCATTCGCTGCCCTGGTGCTCTGGCCACCTCACATCAATTAGCATTTTCTTTCTCCTACACCTCGATTGTTGAAATGCAACTGCCTCCAAGATTAAAGTAGAATTTTCTTATTAAAAAGTCTTAGTTTTGCATATTTGTTCCATTTCAGTTCTCCATTAGCAACATGTTATATCTACAGGACAAGCAGCTGTTTCAGAATTTAAGACACCGGCAAGAAAGAGAGATCTGTTCACATGAAGTACTGGCTGCTCTATACAATGTTGTGTCGTCTCACAGTGTGGAAAAATCTGACCCAACTTCAAAACACAGTTTACCACGTTGTCTGCTAATAAGCCGGCAACAAACAGGAGTCTTTAAACAGTTTTATCATTGAACCCCAAATTCTATTTAATTAGTATGTGCATTTATTAATATTTCTACATGGTTTTCAAGAAGTAGTTCCTGCAGTTTTATCATCCTTTGTAAGATGTGGTTCACCATTCCCTGGGGCGCCACACATGAAGTCTCTAGAGTCTCAGCATGAAGAATACATGTAACCATTTTAATGCAGTGCATTACACATGGGTAGGGATAAGAAAAATTGCAAGTTTAATGCTTTTCTGTAGTCTATAGAAAAGTTCAGTAAAACACTTTTATATTGCATCCTCATAAAGGATACTTTACAAGGAGTCAGTCATGGGATTAAGAAAAGGAAGGTTTTTTTATGGTAAGATTTAAAGTAATGATGCTTTGTTCAGTATTAGGTGTACACTGGATCCAATAAAAACAACTGAGAGTCATGAGGATGAGATGGCCAGTAGAGAGAACTCAAAGGCATTTATGACTAGAAATCAGAAATGGGAAGCCAGGGAAGGGAACAGAAGATTTCTTAAAAGCGTTCTTTTTTTTAAGCTTTGTTATTCTGATCCTATATAATTTTACGTCTCCAGCCCTTCTAGTTTTTTAAAAAATAATCTATAAATACAGTAAAGGCTCTAAAACAGTACAAATCACACATCCACTCAAGTCAATGGGAGTTTTGTCATTAACTGTAATGGGATCAGAATTACTGAGTGTGCAGCTGGAGAAAAAAATCTCTAATTATATAGTTTCTAAGACCTACTTACAGTCAATTAGGGCTGAATCCAGGAAAGTGGGTAGAGAGACAGTGACATACTGTGGGAATCAGGCATGCATAATCACTTCAGGTCAAATCTCTAATTCTCTGAAATATGAGAGCCCCTACAAAGTGCGAGGCCTGCTTCCATCAAATGTAAACCTAAATTACTAATCCCAGCAGTAACTACTGAAATAGAAGTACTGGACCTGTTCCTGATCCCACTGAAGTTAATGGCAAGAATACCATTTAGGGCCTGATCAAAGACCAGTACAGTCAGTAGCAAAAGATTCCCCTTGACTTCAGGCTCTACACCAAGCCCTTAATACTAGGTCAGATTGGGTTTGGTGTGAATTAAGCAGTGGGCCTAAATCATTGATATCAGTAACTGTACCAAGGAGGAGGAGCAGGAGAGAGTGTGTGCATATTTTAAGAAATGAAAGAATACTTATGTCAGCAGGTAGGTTTTCCAAAGATGTACCATAATTGGCAGATAAGATTTTTTTTCTCCTAATCTAGGCCTGGTCTATATTAAAAGGTTACATCAGCATAACATGTCAGTCGGGGGTAAAAAAACAAAAAAAAAACCCCCACAAATCACACCCCCACTGATGCAGCCATACTAACAAAACCCCAAGACACAGCTATGTTGACAGAAGAGGGTCTCAGACAACACAGCTAACTTTGTTTGAGGCGGGTGGTTTTCCTATAACAGGAAAAACTCTTCTGTCAGCATATATTGAGTATTAAAGGGTTATGCTAGAGTAGTCTCTAGTTCTGACTACCGGTATATGTCTACACAAGAGGCACGAGTCAAAGAAACCTGGTTAAGATCTAGGTATTTTGCTTCTCTACCTTCTCTTCCCCTTAAAAGGAAAAGCTTATAATACTGACCACAACTACTTCCACCACTATTAACTGTATCCTAAGATATATGCGAGACACATTTCTAAATAAACAAATTTGTTAACTGTGTATCCACAAAATTAGGATTTATGTAAAAAATATGAATTCTTGTTAAGCAGTATTAGCACAAAAACAAAAAGTAGTATATTATAATGAGCAGGAAACCACCACATTAGTCTCATATTTCTCAGAGATCAGAATTTCCACATTTTGGCAATCAGATCTCATGTTTGAAGTTAACGGGCACTAAAATTCACATACCTGATTTCCACACATCAGATTCTGTGCTGCCATCATGACGGACTTCATTCCAGAAGCACAAACTTTATTGATAGTTGTAGCAGGAGTACAGTTTGGTAAACCTGAGACAAGTAAATATAATAATCAACCAAGACAACAACATTATTCTATTTATAATTTAATTACATCATCCATTTTTAACATTTAACTATTAGCTGCTAATCTCATTGCACTGCCCCTCATTACAAAAAAAACTGCCTTTCACCATCACTAATATTTCATAAGGGGCTAACTTTCATCTAAAGTAAAATAGTTATAATCTGTACCTACAGTTCTATAGCAGCTCTATGTAGTATAAATTCTCTAGATCTTTAAGCACAGAAACAAAAACATGTTAATACCTGCACCCAGTAGTGCTTGTCTTGTTGGAGCTTGTCCTTGTCCAGCCTGCAAGACATTACCCATATACACTTCTTTCACTTCTTCTGCAGGAATACCTATAAAATAAATCAAGAGGTTTTTTCTAAGTGAGACAAGCAATAGACTAGTATTTTTACCTTTTACATAAAGTTTTCAATCTAACACTGGCAATAAAATGCATTGATTTTACTCCAGTGAGGCTAAAATACAGCACACAGACCTACATTGAGCGCCTCGCGGGTTTCCACACTTATGGTTCATGAAAAAATGCTGAAGACTGCTCTAGAGACCAAAGTCCTCTAGGCATCCACAGAACAAAAACAGCACAACCACCAGGAATGCTGCCTTCAACAAACTCCTGGGCAGTGTGTTTCAACCCATTAGAGCAATTCCATCTCCATGTCTTAGTACTGTAAATCAGTGTTTAATGTGGTGATAGGTTTTGGAAGGTGGACACCTAACCAGTAGAAACCAGATTAACATTTTATTTCACATAGGCCACTGATTAAAAGTCTAATCTATTCTTAAAAGCAACACTGAAACAAAAGCACTCAAATCAGGCATTAAGTGCTTTACACATTTCATGCTTAGATTTTGTTTTTTAATTGTATCAACTGATAAAAGTTTAAGATCTCAAAGATTAAAAACTCACCCACCCACATACACACTTATTTTTTTCAAAACAAGATACAAATTGATACTGTTCACTGGGGCAATGTGTAACTTTGTTTTGTGAACAAATATTTACACATACCTGCTCTTTCAATTGCTCCTTTTATTGCAATGGAACCAAGTTCAGTGGCTCGCAACGATGAAAGGGATCCTTGGAAAGATCCAATGGGAGTCCGTGCTGCACTTGCTATGACCACTTCCTAGTAGAATAGAATATGTGGTAAGAGTTACAGTATTTAAAAACATAAAATTTCTTTTAACTTAGTCACTGTTTCAAAGAAAAAACAAAGTGTGAACCATTTGTACAGTATACAATTGTACAACACAATGTGGGAGCCAAACTGGTCACTGACTTTAGGTGCCAATGCAGTACAAACATTTTAATAATTTTTATGTTATATTAATTGAGACACCTGCCCAAGAAACAAGACATTAAAAATGTCATGATAATTTAGCCAATGTTAAAGATCTTCTTGTGAGGCTAACCATAAATTAACTTCTGAATTAAACAAGGTATGACTTTCAACTCCTTATCGAGGAGCTCACTGCATCTGACTATTTTGAATTACAACATAATATGGGGTTATTTTAAGTATTATGAAGATTTGTATGGCTTTTACCCCTATTTTTACTCAGCTCCCCCCGCCCCCATGAACAAGTCTGCCTGCTAAGCTAGCCCATCAATCTGATGGCAGTATGATGCACTGACATTGAAGGGACTGAAGTCTGTGTCCCCCACCTTGGGGCCTGTTCCTGAATGCTTCCTCAATGGTGTTGATGAGCACCTTCAACCCCCATGTTTCAGTGGGAGTCAAATACACTCAGCACCACGCTGTGTCAGGCCCTTGGTTCTTTATTTACTGAGGTAGGCAGGATTTTGGATGGAATACCTTGTGTCACTTGATTTACTCTCCTCCCACTCCACAAGTAAACAGTAACAGGATTAACAAAGAGGCAGACAAATTCAGATGCCGTCAGTTACAGACCAGGTCAGACACAGGTAAGTGCTGAGTGAAATTTTCAAAATGAGAGAGAGAGAGAGAGAGAGAGAGAGAGAGAGAGAGAGAGCATTGACCAGCTCCCTGTAAATTTAACAGAAGCATGATGCCCTGCCTTCCCAACCTCTCTGCGGCACTGCGCACTTTGAAGTTATCTGACATTTTGATACAGACAGATCTTAGAAAAAATCTAAACACTGTTCTAATACTACGTGAGAGACAGGTAACAAACATTCTTATTCAAGCTTATCACGTACCAAGATGTCTTAGCATATGTACTGGTCCGATTACAAGTTGGGAGGGTGGGGAAGAGAAGGGTTTCTATGCTTTTTTTAAGTAATCTCTCTCAAACAGAAGTCCTTGCAATCCAGTGGTTAGAGAGCAGGGCAGTGGGAGTCAGGAGACCTAGATTCTATTCCCAGCTTTGCCAATGACAAGCTGTGCGACTTTGGCCAAGTTACACATTCTCTACATTGAAAGTGTGTTGCAATGCTCAAGGTTTTAAAGATCAGACTCTAAAAGCAGGCTAGTAGCGATGGTTTATTATAACCAATGCTTGTAGCCATATGCTACTTAATACTTACATTTAAAGTGCGCTGTGATGCATAACCACGGTTTGTATATTTCAAAACCTAAAAACAAGAAAATTATTTTCAAAATTTTACTTCCCAATTTTGGTGACCTGACGTTTCAGCTCAGTAACAGATATATTGTGAAAATTGGGCATTTCTTACAAGTGACTGGGAAACACCGAGAATTACTAAATTTTTCAAGTTAAGAAACATTGGAAAAAATAAAAAACTAATACATCACAAAATGGACTTGGCTCATTTAGTTGACAAATGTGGTAAACATTCTGTAGTATATTTTCCAAAAGTAATAACATCTCAAATATGAGAGATGAGATCTCACTACATCATCTGTGATTAAATCTTTCCTGAAAAATTAAATATCTTTTTTTAAAAGCAATTTGTGGAAAGTATGGATTAAAAAAGTTCTGTCAGTTTTAATCACGTAATAGCTACTTCTCAGATATAGGAGCTCCAGTATTTCTCATCATCATTACATGCAATGAATCGGTAGGGAATGCTGCTACAAGTTTTGATTATTCAACCCCATTGTTTCTTTAGTCTTTTCACCTCTATCACTAAATTTAGCATTACAAAGGTAGCTAATTTCTAGAGCTCAATTTCACTGGCATATGTGATTTGTAAAATGGGTGGTGAACATAGGATTCAGCATCAAAAGATGACAACAGAACAACTAGAAAAGAAGTACTTGTGACACCTGAGAGACTAAAAAATTTATTTGAGCATAAGCTTTCTTAAGCTACTGTTAACTTCATCCTATTACTAGATGTACTCACAGTGGGGTAAAAATTCATTATATTTTTTTAAATAAAAAAATTATTTTAAAAGATACATTATCTTAGGAGTTTAAGTCAGCAGCTTAAAGTAATAAAAAAGTAAAATTATTTCACTAGACAGTGTATACATAGATTACAGACCGCTAGCATTTTACTGAAATAATATATTCAGGTAAGTTAATTAAAAGTAATCGTCACTTAAGGACTTTGAAGGAACACCATAAATTATATTCTAGTCATTTTAAGAAAAGTTAAAAAGTACTTTCAGGTACTATGTCCACCTTGAGTCCCCATGCCAGTTCTGATGATTTCTTAAAATTTTAGCTTCAGGAACAGGAAAAACAAATTCACAAGCAAGAAGAAGGAAACTGCCTATATAATTTTATGCATTTAACAACGTTCAATGAACAAAAAGAAAACATTTCCTCTAATCTTTCACTTATAGTCAATTTGGGTAATTATCTAACAATTTTAGGTGTGAAATTTTCTGAAAAATGGGTAAACTTTAAAGCTGACTGCATCCCTTTACGGTTTTATTAGAACATCCCAGAGAGTAGTTTATTCTTAGAACGGCCTGACCACTAACAAGGGTAACAGCCTTTTATCTTAAACTATCTACAGTTCATGTTATTCAGTCAACTGTACAAATACGCGAACACCGAGCAAAACATAGCTGACTGCAGTTCGCACTGCCTGTGCCGCGTACCTATATGTACAGACAACCGATTTTTTTTTTAACCTTGGCAGCTGATAAGATCTCAACTTTGGTTCTGTGGACATACCTGACCCCTTGCGTAAAACCACGAATGTCTGTCTGGGTGCTTCACCTGCCTCATCCCCTTTCCCAAGGCAGAGGCTCGCAACACTGGGCCGCACCAAGGGCTGGGGCTGTCAGGCTCGCTTGGCTCAAAGCGGCCCGCACGCAGCCCCGCGTCCCGCAACTGGGGCCGGCCGCACGGGCGGGCGGGCGGCTGAGCGGCTGAAAGACCAACGTGGCTGACCTCTGCTGATACTTCAGCCTTTTGCCACGGGCGCTTTCGGCTCCCTCGACCCAAGGAGCAGGCTCGGCGCCGGCGTGGCAGCGCGCCCCGATCCCGAACCCCCGCCCCAGCCTTGCCCTGTGCCACAGCCGCCTCCGCCTGCCCTTGGGCAGGTCACCCCAGGCCGAGCTCCCCAGCGCCCGGGAGGCGCCCCACGCTGCGCTTCCCTCGCCCGACCCGGGGTGGATTCTGGGCCCCGGGCAGCCCGCGGCGCGGGGTCTCGCCTCGCCCGGCGGGGGGGGGGGGGCGGGCGCGGTGACAGGCCCCATTTCCGCGGCGGGGGCTTCCCCTTCCCCTTCCCCGCCGCTCACCTGCAGCAGCCTCGCGACCTCCCGGCCGCCCAGCATCGCCGCCGCCGCCATCCCCGCCCGAGTGCCACTGGAAAAGGCCCCGCGCCTCACCTTCAGCGCGGCCGCCCCCTCCCTCAGCCAACGGGAGCCGCTGCTCCGCCCCCCGCCCGCTCCCATTGGCTCCTGCCAGCAAGGGGCTGATTCCATTGGAGGAGAAGGCGGGGCTTGTGAGGTGGGTCGGAGGGGGTTGGGGGGTGGGAAATAGGCTATTAAGTGCCACAGGCCCCTCCCCCCCAGGCTCCTGATGCCCGCTGCTACTAGGGTCGCCAACTTTTTAATTGTGCAAAACCGACCCCCCCCTTGCTTTGCCCAGTGTCCCGCCCCTTCGCTGAGCCCCCCCCCCCCCCCCGGTAACCGCTCTTACTCACGTTCACTGGGCTAGGACAGCGAGGGGAGAGGGTGAGGATGAAGGCTCCGGGTAGAGGTACGGGTTCTGGGGCTGAGGGGTTTAGGGCTCCGGGTAGGGGTACGGGTTCTGGGGCTGAGGGGTTTAGGGCTCCGGGTAGAGGTACGGGTTCTGGGGCTGAGGGGTTTAGGGCTCCGGGTAGGGGTACGGGTTCTGGGGCTGAGGGGTTTAGGGCTCCGGTTCTGGGGCTGAGGGGTTTAGGGCTCCGGGTAGGGGTACGGGTTCTGGGGCTGAGGGGTTTAGGGCTCCGGGTAGGGGTACGGGTTCTGGGGCTGAGGGGTTTAGGGCTCCGGGTAGAGGTACGGGTTCTGGGGCTGAGGGGTTTAGGGCTCCGGGTAGAGGTACGGGTTCTGGGGCTGAGGGGTTTAGGGCTCCGGGTAGGGGTACGGGTTCTGGGGCTGAGGGGTTTAGGGCTCCGGGTAGAGGTACGGGTTCTGGGGCTGAGGGGTTTAGGGCTCCGGGTAGGGGTACGGGTTCTGGGGCTGAGGGGTTTAGGGCTCCGGGTAGGGGTACGGGTTCTGGGGCTGAGGGGTTTAGGGCTCCGGGTAGCGGTACGGGTTCTGGGGCTGAAGGGTTTAGGGCTCCGGGTAGGGGTACGGGTTCTGGGGCTGAGGGGTTTAGGGCTCCGGGTAGCGGTACGGGTTCTGGGGCTGAAGGGTTTAGGGCTCCGGGTAGGGGTACGGGTTCTGGGGCTGAGGGGTTTAGGGCTCCGGGTAGGGGTACGGGTTCTGGGGCTGAAGGGTTTAGGGCTCCGGGTAGAGGTACGGGTTCTGGGGCTGAGGGGTTTAGGGCTCCGGGTAGGGGTACGGGTTCTGGGGCTGAGGGGTTTAGGGCTCCGGGTAGAGGTACGGGTTCTGGGGCTGAAGGGTTTAGGGCTCCGGGTAGGGGTACGGGTTCTGGGGCTGAAGGGTTTAGGGCTCCGGGTAGGGGTACGGGTTCTGGGGCTGAGGGGTTTAGGGCTCCGGGTAGGGGTACGGGTTCTGGGGCTGAGGGGTTTAGGGCTCCGGGTAGGGGTACGGGTTCTGGGGCTGAAGGGTTTAGGGCTCCGGGTAGAGGTACGGGTTCTGGGGCTGAGGGGTTTAGGGCTCCGGGTAGGGGTACGGGTTCTGGGGCTGAGGGGTTTAGGGCTCCGGGTAGCGGTACGGGTTCTGGGGCTGAAGGGTTTAGGGCTCCGGGTAGGGGTACGGGTTCTGGGGCTGAGGGGTTTAGGGCTCCGGGTAGGGGTACGGGTTCTGGGGCTGAAGGGTTTAGGGCTCCGGGTAGAGGTACGGGTTCTGGGGCTGAGGGGTTTAGGGCTCCGGGTAGGGGTACGGGTTCTGGGGCTGAGGGGTTTAGGGCTCCGGGTAGAGGTACGGGTTCTGGGGCTGAAGGGTTTAGGGCTCCGGGTAGGGGTACGGGTTCTGGGGCTGAAGGGTTTAGGGCTCCGGGTAGGGGTACGGGTTCTGGGGCTGAGGGGTTTAGGGCTCCGGGTAGGGGTACGGGTTCTGGGGCTGAGGGGTTTAGGGCTCCGGGTAGGGGTACGGGTTCTGGGGCTGAAGGGTTTAGGGCTCCGGGTAGAGGTACGGGTTCTGGGGCTGAGGGGTTTAGGGCTCCGGGTAGGGGTACGGGTTCTGGGGCTGAGGGGTTTAGGGCTCCGGGTAGCGGTACGGGTTCTGGGGCTGAAGGGTTTAGGGCTCCGGGTAGGGGTACGGGTTCTGGGGCTGAGGGGTTTAGGGCTCCGGGTAGGGGTACGGGTTCTGGGGCTGAGGGGTTTAGGGCTCCGGGTAGAGGTACGGGTTCTGGGGCTGAGGGGTTTAGGGCTCCGGGTAGGGGTACGGGTTCTGGGGCTGAGGGGTTTAGGGCTCCGGGTAGGGGTACGGGTTCTGGGGCTGAGGGGTTTAGGGCTCCGGGTAGGGGTACGGGTTCTGGGGCTGAAGGGTTTAGGGCTCCGGGTAGGGGTACGGGTTCTGGGGCTGAGGGGTTTAGGGCTCCGGGTAGGGGTACGGGTTCTGGGGCTGAGGGGTTTAGGGCTCCGGGTAGGGGTACGGGTTCTGGGGCTGAGGGGTTTAGGGCTCCGGGTAGCGGTACGGGTTCTGGGGCTGAAGGGTTTAGGGCTCCGGGTAGGGGTACGGGTTCTGGGGCTGAGGGGTTTAGGGCTCCGGGTAGGGGTACGGGTTCTGGGGCTGAAGGGTTTAGGGCTCCGGGTAGAGGTACGGGTTCTGGGGCTGAGGGGTTTAGGGCTCCGGGTAGGGGTACGGGTTCTGGGGCTGAGGGGTTTAGGGCTCCGGGTAGAGGTACGGGTTCTGGGGCTGAAGGGTTTAGGGCTCCGGGTAGGGGTACGGGTTCTGGGGCTGAAGGGTTTAGGGCTCCGGGTAGGGGTACGGGTTCTGGGGCTGAGGGGTTTAGGGCTCCGGGTAGAGGTACGGGTTCTGGGGCTGAAGGGTTTAGGGCTCCGGGTAGGGGTACGGGTTCTGGGGCTGAGGGGTTTAGGGCTCCGGGTAGGGGTACGGGTTCTGGGGCTGAGGGGTTTAGGGCTCCGGGTAGGGGTACGGGTTCTGGGGCTGAGGGGTTTAGGGCTCCGGGTAGGGGTACGGGTTCTGGGGCTGAGGGGTTTAGGGCTCCGGGTAGAGGTACGGGTTCTGGGGCTGAAGGGTTTAGGGCTCTCAGCTGGGGCCAAGGGGTGTGGAGTGAGGGAGCAGGCTCAGGGCTGTGGCAGAGGGGTAGAGTGCAGAGGAGGTTAGGGGTGCAGGAGGGGGTTCTGACCTGGGGCAGGGGGTTGGGAGTGCAGGCTCCAGGGGGGAAGCGCTTACCTCAGGCTCCCTGGCTCCGCCCTGCTCCCAGAAGCAGCTGGCATGTCCGGCCCCTAGACGAAGGCGCAGCCAGGCAGCTCTGCGCAGCGCCTGGTGCCTGCGCCAGCAGCACTACTCCTGCAGCTCCCATTGGCTGCGGTGCCTGTCCAATGGGAGCTGCGGAGCCAGCACTCGAGGCAGGGCATGTTGGGTGCTTGCAGGAGCTGCGTGGAACCAGGGCAGGAACGAAGCCTGCCTTAGCCCTGCTGCGTTGCCACCTGTACTTTTAACAGCCTGGTCAGCAGTGCTGACCAGAACCACCAGGGTCCCCTTTTGACCAGGCTTTCCACTCGAAAACTGGATGCCTGGCAATCCTAACTACCACCCATGGTAACGCAGCAGCCAGCCTGTCACCCCTATCCTCTCTGCACAAATTGTGTCTAAATCCTTTTCCACCCAGCTCCTCCTCTCAGCGCCTGTTCTCCCCACACAGGGCGTGCCTACGCTAGAGAAAGGCACAGTGCCGTAGCCATAACCCTGCAGAAGCTAGAAGCACAGGCATTGGTAAAGGCAGGGCTGCGCTTAGCCACAGTTTGGTCATCGCCCACCTTGGGATCTGCAACATATCTCTAAGTTCCCACCTTGCTCCATGCGCTCCTCATTACAACAATCATCTCTCCCCTGCCCCTCAGCAACCCTGCTCCTTCTCTAACTCCCTTTGCCAACTCCCTCTCCTTACCCAAATCTTTCCACCCTCACAGCTCAAGCCTTTGTACATGTCTCCCCTTTTCATCTTGCCCTCCTCAGCCTACCAAAGATGCAGCCTCACAACCCTTCCTTCCCACATCCCACTCCCCTCTTTATAGCATCATGCCCTTCCACATGAACACACCTCAAATGGCATGCCTAGTCCACTGTCCAGACACTGCCTCCCCTTTACAATTTCCCACATCAATTTACCACCACCAGTTTCAGGTGTAGCATGACATCCATTCTAACCTGTCACCACTCTGTTGGCTATACACTGGCTAGTACACATCTATATTATAGTGATAATAACTACCCACACTACACTTATTTTAATTATCAAGTATATATAGTAAGCATTAGTATAGCAGTTTTTAGCCTACACTGGCCTGAACCTTTATTATAATCCTGAACACTTAAGCATCCCAGAATACCATGCATTAGTTGAACTAGTTTAAATAGGAAAACTGTCAGTTTTAGGACAGAGGATTATTTCCTCATAACTACAGGAAAAAAGTTGCCCACACCAACCTAGGAGGTGCCTTCATCCCTAGCAGCTGGAATGTATATACTCAAAGAGAAGTGTGCATCATAACCTGGACTGCATAGGTCACAACATGGTACCAGAACAAACAGGGCAAAAATCTGACTAATTAAATGATTTATATGATACCTTTTTCTGGTAAACAAACAGAGTATAAAAGGATGGCTTTAGGGGAGTAGCTTGGGAGAGCACACCATCTTCCTAAGTTGAATGTAACCTCACAGCACAGGACTGCTCTTGGGAAGCTGGTATATAGCACCTTTTTCCTGCCCCATATTAATAAACTTGACTGACATTGATTATTTGGTCTCAAGTATATTTCATAACAAAATAGCAAACCAAAATGTAGTTAAGCAATTGACTATACAATTTATCAACAAATTGGTGAGCCGAGCCAGGAGCCATCTAGCCAAAATTGCCATCAAACCAACAGTCACAGTGTGATTGGAGGGGGATCATAGTAAGCGGTAGGACACCAGTGTTTGTGAATCTCTGGTATACCTGTGCAGCAGCCCAGGCCAAAGTACTCAGTCATTTCCAGTATGCACAGGAGGTGCTACTGGAACTTTTTAAATTGCTACTAGGGCAAAATGCCTTGTTAAAAGTAACCAGTTTTAGACTTAGTGCATAATAAAGCACTCGAGGTGAAACGCCCATACTTTAGGAATTCTTGGGCAAAAGCCACATTGTAAATGTGCATAGACAAAGAGTTTCCTTGGCAATAGCCATATAAAGAAATCACAGCTATGCCTAATAAAATGGAAAGATGATAGGACTGGAATCCTTTGTTGTACAATTTATAAACCATGGCAGTGCGTTGTTTGGACTTATTGTAAACAAACACCATCCTTGGAGTCATTATATACTCTGTTTAAATCAGAAATGGAGGAAAAACAAAGTAAAAAGGGAAGAGATAAAGAGCAAAAGGGCATGGCTATACAAGGGCTTTACTTAACTTGCTTAGTTTTAAACAGTAAAATAAAACCTTTAATGGAAAACAAATACAGAAAAGGAACAGAACAGATAGTTCAAACAACACTTGGAAGGTGTTAGTAGTCTAAACACTGCCTTAGCCCTTAGCATGTGACTTGCTAGATCCAAGAGATGCACTCAAGGAATGTCAAATTAACAGTATAGTCAAGAGAAAAAGGAAAAAGCTGAGTGGATGCAGCAAGCACAGGACTTAACGGGTGTATACACCATGGCACATAAACATTTAACTCAGGCCCACGTGAGTGTGCCAAGTGACCACTCTGAATGCAGACAAAAGCAGCAGGCATTCAGAGAACTAGACTCCTAAGGGGACACATTGCAGCTTTAAAACCAAATGCTATCCCTAATGCTCCCTTCCCCACCCCCACACGCTGCCTATGGGGATGAAGGGGACCACCAAGATTATAATAGGGAATATGAATTTGATGAACCCTGAATAAAAGATAATGAAAATCAAAAGGGTTTACCCGTACCTTCCAGAGGGGGAATGGTCACAAGACAATGGGCTATAAGCAGGGGATTAGCCATAATGACCAAGAAGAGATGGGAGAATTAACAGAAGGGGAAGCCTCCCCACCCCCCATGGTAGATTACGGGAATCCTCTGATTTGCATAAATCCAAAAGTCCAGGAAAAGAGACTCAATGACCTGTTGACACAAATGATGCTACTAGGGAGCTCAGGGAATCTATTCATGATTGTACAGAACCATGCCCCTAAGACAGTTCTGGAGAAAGTCTTTTTAGGGGTGGCCAAAATAGAGTAGAGTTTAAAACAACTAAATGACAGGAAAGTGTCTCTGAGGTACTAAAATCTAGCATTAAAACTTTTACTTTCATGGCACAAAATGTTGGGTAAATGCAAAAAGCAGATTCCGTAACTGCGTGGCAGCTGAGTAAAGTCCAGTGAGCTGCACAGTCTCAGTGAGGAGAATGATAAAGGTTTTGCAATTAACGGTTGATAGGGCATCTTGGAATGCTATATCTTACTGCTTTAAAAGGACAGTAAGCCTTTGACAATATTGTGGCTCAGGAAATAATGTGCCACGGACAAGCAGGTATAACTAACTGCTGGCAAATATTGACCAATCCCCTGGAAAACAATATACTAATTACCATGAACAGTTGTCATCAGCTTGGGATATGGATACTAATTGGAATAAACAATCCTCAGTTCATCTATTTGCTTGTAAACAATTAAGTTCCAGGAATCAAGCATTGGGTAGAATTGGTTGTAAACAAAAATATCTCCCTAAATGAGGTTCTGGGGCTAATAATGAAACCCCACTAGGGAATCCTGGTCACTAAAGCAGAAAAACAGAAAGATGCAAAATTGCAGTAGCCATGGTAGAGGGACAAGGGTCATGAGCTCAGAGCCTCCCAAACAGATGGGGCAGTAATTTTAACTAATGGGGGCAAGATATGGTATTGGTGTTAGGGGAAGGGAATGGTCCACCAGAGGAAAAGGATCTCTACAGAATAATAGGGGTGTAATTACAGGGGCAAATGTTGATCTATCAGTTTGTCTGCAATTTGTGCCTTCCATGACCCGAGAGGGTGAACAAGAAGGACCAACTGACCCTTACCAGCACCTCACACAGCAGGTCGTGCACCTGTCAAATAAATTGGACGCATTGGCCAACATCCAAAAGCAAACAAACACAGCCCCAGCAGTGGCTCAAATAGCACCCATTCCATTACGGGAATTCCCACCTTCTCAAATGAAGGTTACAGGCCTTGTGTAAAGTCCTGTGTTCCTTACAATTGGACATTGTGGCCATCACTGTGTATTAGTACTGATCAGAGGCAGTCAGCTAAAATTTGCTAATAAGGGTGTGGCTGTGTCAATTCTTTATGAAAATAACCCCTCAGTCTCTCCACCTTCATTTGGTACCTCTGCCCTTGGAAACATTTGCAACTAATCCTGTCCCCTTGGTTTTATCACAACCTTTCAGTGGTGTTGGGCTCTCGTAATATTGTGTTAAATAGAAATTATGTCTTTGGTCTCATGTGTTTGCTGGATCCCCAACATACACTGGGGTCTGATTTTATGGCACAATATGACTGCATTACTGATCTTACTAACCATTTGTGCATTACCATTGTTACCCTTCTGCCAGGCTGAGTTGATAGCAGCAAAGGCGGGGTTCAGTACACAGGGGTTCCCTCTCATCAAAGCAAATGCAAAACTGGCTTGAGCCCCCACCCAGTGACCTGGGAAGATCTTACACACACCCCTGGGTGCCTCAAAGAGGCAATACTTCTCCTCTCGCAAGCACAGAGTCTCGGTGTAGCAGAGAATCTTTAATAACATGAGGTAAACGACATCAGCATTAAATTGGGAAAACACCAAAACTAGTGTTCATTAACCAAACCATGAGCAAAGACCCACCCCAGCAAATTGGGCCACGTCCTTTCCCTCAGGTTCTTGAGTCCCACAACCCAAAAGTCTCTTGAGTCCAGCAATCCAAAAAGTCCAGCCCCAGAGTTCAAAAGTTCATCTGCAGAGTATTACTCCCCAGTCTGGGTAAAAATGTGCATGTGTGGGGGGAAAGAGGTAAGGGGCACCTTACGTGACCTGAAGCTGACTGCCCCACAGGGCTCCGCTCCGCTCGCGGTCTCAGGAACGGCTCCTCCAGCCCATCCACGAACAGCACCACTGCACTCTAGATCTTCAGGCTCCCCACTACTTAACACAGTGCTCAGTTATTTCAGCTCTTAGTAATTTTAGCTCTTTAGTGATTTCAGCTTGTAGTAGTGGGAGCCTTAGTGCTGGTATACCATAAGGCCAAAGTAACATTCCACAGTGGAGAGAGACAGAGGTGCAATTGGTGTTTCAGGCCCTCACAAAGGGGCCCACACCGCCAGGTACTAGTACCTGTCTCAAGCCTCTCTCAATTCACAGAGTTTTGGAACCCATGTTCCTTGCCTAGCGAGTGCTACTTAGTTGATGGTGAGTCCCTCCATCATACAAAAGGCCAAGTACAGTTCCACGGTCCTTGATTCCCATAATCAGGGTAATAACAATTTATTCTTCCTGCCCCAATAACAGAGACACTGGGGATCCCACAGCAGCCAAAGTGACCATTTGGGCAGCTATGGCCTCATTCTAGGCGGGGTGGGTGTGCCTATGCAATTGAGATCAGCCTCTGAAGTTCTTTTCCACAACTTGCCACACCTCACCACCAGATATCAGGGTGGAGCTCATCCTGACTCTGCTTAAACCATTGTACCACTTTTTAACAGCAACATCATTGTTGTAGACTCAGACTTTAAGGCCAGAGGGAACCATCATGATCATCCAGTCTGACCACCAGCACACTGCAGGCCACAGAACCTCACCCACCTACTCCTACAATAGGCCCCTAACCTCTGGCTGAGTTACTGAAGTCCCCAAATCATGTTTTAAAGACTAAGTTCCAGGGAATCCACCATTTACACTAGTTTAAACCTGCACGTGACCCATGCCTCATGCTGCAGAGGAAGGTGAACCTCCTCCCACCCCCCGCCAATCTGACTCAGGGGAAAATTCCTTCCCAACCCCAAATATGGCAGACAGACCTTGAGCATTTGGGCAAAACCCCCAGCCAGACACCTGGGAAAGAATTCTCTGTAGTAACTCAGAGCCCTCCCCCTATAGTGACCCATCACCAGCCACTGGAGATATTTGCTGCTAGCAGTCACAGATTGGCTACATGCCATCATAGGCAGTCTCCTCACACCCTTCCCTCCATAAACTTATTAAGCTCAGTCTTGAAGTCAGTTAGGTTTTTTTGCCCCCACTTTGGAAGGTGTTCCAGAACTTCACTCCTCTGACGGTTAGAAACCTTCATCTAATTTCAAGCCTAAACTAGCCCTGACTCGCATGCTATTGCAGTGGAAAAAAACCCCTGAACAATATAATTTGTCACTTGTTTACAGCACCCAACCCTTGCAAAGCATGTTGCTGCCTTTGAAGGAATCAAATGCTGCAGCCTGTGCTCAACATAAACATGACTGTGTGAACAGTTGTAACTATAATGACCTGATCCATCCCCTCAACATGCCCGGATGGGACCAAGTCTTATATTGCAGAAACCATTGCTTCCATTACAGCCAGGAGTACTATGCTATTGCATCTCTACTAACAATTCACCAATATGACCAGTCATCAAACTGGTTGTGGCAACTCTCTATATATTACCACAAGCTTAATCAAGTATCATCAGCTTGCTTGTCCATAGTGGCCACCACCCTTTATCTAATTCAATCTTTTACCCCAGACTTTCAATGGTTTCCTACCCTCCATATTTCAAACGTTTTTTTGTTAATACCAATGGAACCCAAACCTCAGTACAAATTTGCTTTTACATTTGATGGTCAACAGGTCACTTGGACCTATTTACCCCAGGGTGTCCACAGTCCCCCTTTCATTTTTCACAGGCAAATGAAGTGTGTTGTCATTTTCTAAACCCTCTGCTCTTTTCCAGTATGTTGATGACCTTTGTCTTGCTATAGCTACGTTGGAGGAACATCTAACCTTGTTGTAACAGCTTGAAAGTTCATCCATCAATCTGGTCTCAAATGTAACTCAACAAAGCAGCTGTTCACTCAAATGATGTCATTTTAGGCATTACTTTATCAAAAGATGGGGACATACAGTGGCTCAGCAGAAGATAGAACTAAATCTCTCTGCTCCTTTTCAGGACTTGTTGGCTATCACAAAGATTTCATCCCAGAATATGTCTCCATTACACCACTTTGTATCACCTTTTAAAAAAAGATGTCACTTGGCAATGTACACAGGACCACACACAGGTGGTTATGGCTCTTTAAGCAAACTGATTAGTGCTTCCACTTTAGTCATTCCTGCTAAAACATTCCACTTGGAAGTGACAATTTGCAAAGTGGCTATATCTGCTGTGCTCGCATAAGAAATCCAGAATAAATGCAGATCAATTGCATATGCCTCTAAAATGCTGTCTCTGGTTGTGCTCAAATATTCCTTGTGTGAGCACATTTGGGCTATTAAGCATATCACATTTCTAATTGGCCTTTCCTCAATTATTCTTCATTCTCCACATAAATCTACCAACTTTCTTCTTTCTGGTAAGGTAAAAGACAGACAGGCTCCAACACACTATTAGCACATTGATCTTTGTTGCTACAAGATAAGAACATCAATGTCTGACACTCACCTACCCCATTCCTTCTCCCACATGCGCTTCTGTGCAGTGGCCTTCCTCATAATTGTTCTTTGCCGGCCACATTACCTCAACCACCTGTTTTTCCAACCTTTACCTCCGTCAGTTGACATTTCTTCTTTAGTGGGTATTTTTACAGACAGTTCTAGCTTTTAATCATGGCAACCCACATGCAAGTTTTGGTTTGTACGTCCTCCCCCACATCCAGCACGCCTCATTCCCTCTCCTTTTCTTGCACCCCCCATATCAAACTTGCTGTTGTGGCATATGCATTGGAACACTTTGCATTTTCTACAATACCTTTACTATTCACTTTGACTCTGCATGGGTCTGTAATGTGCTTACGGAACTTTTTCCATTCTGATATTCTCATAATTTTGTCTCTTTTGACTCACATTTCTCTACTTGATAGTGTCACCTGCCCTCTGCTGCTTCCTTCCCTCCTTATGTTCTCAAGTATAAGAGTCAAAGCAAAACAGCTCCTTTTCATAAGGAAAGCTCCATGGCAGATCAGCTTGCAGAGCAAGGTGCTTAAGTGGGGGACAAATGGACCTTTTCTCATAACCCTGTGAGCACTACTGTCTCTGCAAACTGTGCCATGAACCCCATACCCAATTTGTGCATGCTGCAGTGTTATCTAAAGCATTAAGGCTAGTGCAGGAAGAGTGTGTGTGTGTGTGTGGGGGGGGGAATTGCCACAAGATTCACCTTTAAAACTGTAAAGGTTAACCCCTACAGCAGAAGGTCATTTGCTCATATACCATACAACCAAGTCATCCATCTGGGTGGTGCTGGAGAAAATTTGGAAAGATTTATTTTACTATGTGCATGATATTCCCTCATAAGGACATCGAGAAGCTGATAAAACCATGCAAAGATTGGAAAACTTGGGTTGGTAGCAAGGTATAAAAAATGATGAAAGGGAGTACTGTAACAATTGTCTAGCCTGTGCACAAATCAACCTAATCAGTGGTAAAAATAATGCTCCTCTCAGACCACAATGAACATCAGGAGCATGGTCAAGGTTACCAATAGATATTGTAGAGCCACTACCCACAACACCAAAAGGAAATAAATATATGTTGGTACTTGTGGATCCATCCTTCAAATGGACAGAGGCTTTTACAATGCACAAGAGCTTGTGTACTGGTAGAACAGGTATTCTCATGTTGTGGCTTACCAAAGAAACTGGAATCAGGTCAAGGAACTCACTTTACAGGCTAGGTTCTAAAAATTGTCTATTGTCCTTAGGTATTAAACAAAAATTCCATTCTTTATCTCCCTCAATCCTCTTGCCAAGAGGAAAGAACAAACAGAACCATCAAATTAATGTTTAAAAAGTGTGTGAAAGTAAATGGGGGGTGTCAAGGTTCGTTCCCCACTCTGAACTCTAGGGTACAGATGTGGAGATCTGCATGAAAGACCCCCTAAGCTTATTCTTACCAGCTTAGGTTAAAAACTTCCCCAAGGTACAAACTTTACCTTGTCCTTGAATCCTATGCTGCCATCACCAAGCGTGTTAAACAACGAACAGGGAAAGAGCCCACTTGGAAAAGTCTTCTCCCCAAAATATCCCCCCAAGCCCTACACCCCCTTTCCTGGGGAAGGTTTGATAAAAATCCTCACCAATCTGCATAGATGAACACAGACCCAAACCCTTGGATCTTAAGAACAATGAAAAAACAATCAAGTTCTTAAACGAAGAATTTTAATTAAAGAAAAAGTAAAAGAATCACCTCTGTAAAATCAGGATGGTAAATTCCTTACCGGGTAATCAGATTCAAAACATAGAGAATCCCTCTAGGCAAAACCTTAAGTTATAAAAAGACACAAAAACAGGAATATACATTCCATTCAGCACAGCTATTTTACCAGCCATTAAACAAAAGGAATCTAATGCATTTCCAGCTAGATTACTTACTAACTTTTCACAGGAGTTCTGAGCTGCATTCCTGATCTGTTCCCGGCAAAAGCATCACACAGAGAGACCCTTTGTCGTCCCCCCCGCTCAGCTTTGAAAGTATCTTGTCTCCTCATTGGTCATTTTGGTCAGGTGCCAGCAAGGTTATCTTAGCTTCTTAACCCTTTACAGTTGAAAGGGTTTTGCCTTTGGCCAGGAGTGATTTTATAGTTCTGTATACAGAAAGGTGGTTACCCTTCCCTTTATATTTATGACACACACCCCAAAACACAGTTAGGGTGAAACAGTGGCTATGATTTCTTCCTGGAGCTCCAGGATATAACGGAGTTAATAAGACACATGTACCTCTAAATATACTACCAAATGTATAAAGACTAACAATATTTTCCACATCTCAAGGACGATTTTTAACCAGTTGATTCTGGGAAGCTTTCAAGGGAAAGTGCATCAGCCACTTCGTTAGAAGTTCCTGAGATGTATTGTATGTCGAAATCAAAATCTTGGAAAGCTAAACCCACCGAATAAGTTTGTTATTTCCCGTGGCGGTACGAAGCCACTGTAGCGCAGCATGGTCGGTTTGCAGGTGGAAACGCCGTCCCAGATGTATGGGCGTAGCTTTTCCAGAGCATAGACAATGGCGTAACATCCTTTTTTCACTGACTGACCAGTTGCTTTCCCTCTCAGACAGCTTCTTGCTGAGAAACACAACAGGATGGAATTCTTGATCAGGTCCTTCCTGCATTAAAACTGTTCCCACACCATGCTCAGATGCATCTGTGGTTACTAGGAACAGTTTATCAAAGACTGGGGCCCTTTGCACAAGGTCAGACATGAGTGTCACTTTAAGCTGGTTAAAGGCCTTCTGACACTCTTCGGTCCACTGAACAGCATTTGGGTGTTAGTTAGGTCTGTCAGTGGGGCGGCAATTTGGCTGTATTGCGGTACAAATTGCCTGTAATATCCGGCCAAGCCTAAGAAGGATTGGACCTGTTTCTTTGACTTTGGGACAGGTCACTTTTGGATAGCATGCACTTTGGCCTGTAGGGGGTTGATAGTTCCTTGACCCACCTGGTGTCCAAGGCAAGTCACTCTGTTTAGGCCTATTTGACATGTCTTAGCCTTAACAGTTAGTCCTGCCTCCCTTATGCGCTTGAAGACTTTTTGTAGATGTTCCAGGTGTTCTGACCAGGAATCCGAAAATATGGCCACATCGTCAAGGTAGGTAACTGCATAGTCTCCCAATCCTGCTAGGAGACCATCTACAAGTCTTTGGAAGGTGGTGGGTACATTCTGCAGCGCAAAAGGGAGCACATTAAATTCATACAGCCCAACATGTGTGGTGAAGGCTGACCTTTCCTTGGCGGAGTCATCTAGCGGTACCTGCCAGTACCCCTTGGTTAAGTCCAAGGTAGAGATGAACTGGGTCCGTCCCAGTTTCTCCAATAGCTCATCTATGCGTGGCATTGGATAGTTGTCTTGGAGAGTTACGTTTTTGCATGGACTACTGTAAGCTAAATGCAGTATCTCCCCATCTGGCTTGGAAACTAGAACCACTGGAGTTGCCCATGCACTGCCAGAGGGGCGGATTACACCCATCTGTAGCATATCCTGGATCTCCCGTTCTATAGCAGTTTTAGCTTGAGGAGACACCCAGTAAGGTTGGACTTTAATTGCGTGAGCATTACCTGTGTCAATGGAGTGGTATGCCCGTTCAGTCAGTCCTGGGGTGGCTGAGAACGTCGGCGCATAACTAGTGCACAGCTCCTTGATCGGCTGTCGCTGCATACGCCCAAGGGTCATGGAGATGTTTACCTCTTCTACGCCACCAGCACTTTTCCCTTCATAGTAGACACCTTCAGGCCACTCAGCGTCATCTCCTCCATGGGCTGCAAACTGACAAACCTTTAATTCTCTGGAATAAAAGGGCTTTAGAGAATTAATATGGTACACCTTAGGCTTTTGGTTTGAGGTGGGGAATGCTATGAGATAATTAACAGCTCCCAGGCATGCTTGGACCATGAATGGTCCTTCCCACGACGCTTCCATTTTATGGGCCTGGAGCGCCTTTAAAACCATGACCTGGTTCCCTATTTTGAAGGAACGCTCTCTGGCATGTTTATCATACCAGGCTTTTTGCTCTTTTTGAGCATCCTGTAGGTTTTCTTTAGCAAGGGCTAAAGAGGTTCGGAGGGTGTTTTGTAGGTTGGCTATAAAAGTCCAGAATGTTAGTTCCTGGAGAAGGTGTGAACCCCTCCCATTGCTGCTTCACCAACTGTAATGGCCCCTTAACCTCGTGGCCACATACAAGTTCAAATGATGAAAACCCTAAACTGGGATGTGGTACAGCTCTGTAGGCAAAGAGCAACTGCTGCAACACTAGGTCCCAATCATTGGAGTGCTCATTTACGAATTTACGTATCATGGCCCCCAAAGTTCCATTAAACTTCTCCACCATGCCATTTGTTTGATGGTGATAAGGAGTGGTAACCAAGTGATTTACCAAGTGAGCTTCCCAAAGGCTTTCCATAGTTCCTGCCAGGAAATTAGTTCCTGCCTCTATGAGGATGTTGGAGGGCCAACCAGCCTGGCAAAAATGTCTGTTAGTGCCTGGCACACACTTTTAGCCCTGGTGTTGCTTAGAGCTACTGCTTCTGGCTATTGGGTGGCAAAATCCATGAAAGTCAGTATGTACTGCTTTCCTCTGGGTGTCTTTTTTGGAAAAGGACCCAGAATATCCACAGCTACTCGCTGAAAGGAAACCTCAATGATGGGGAGTGGCTGGAGACGGGCTTTGACCTGGTCTTGGGGTTTTCCCACTCTTTGGCACACCTCACAAGACCGGACATAGGTAGAAACATCCTTGCCCATTCCCTCCCAGTGGAACAACTTTCCCAAATGGTCTTTGGTTCTGTTCACCCCGGCATGGCCACTAGGATGATTGTGGGCTAAGCTTAATAGCTTTTCCCAGTACTTAGTTGGAACTACCAACTGTCTCTGAGGATGCCAGTCTTCCTGGTGTCCACCAGAAAGAGTTTCCTTGTATAAAAGTCCTCTTTTTACAACAAACCTGGATTGATTAGAAGAGCTGAGAGGCGGTGGGTTGCTCTGTGCTGCCATCCAAGCTCTTTGGAGGCTTTCATCTGCTTCCTGTTTGATCTGGAACTGTTCCCTTGAGGCTGGAGACATCAATTCCTCATTGGATTGTGGATCTGGGCTTGGTCCCTCTGGAAACGATGTAGGGGATTGGGCTGTTTCTGTTGACTGTGAACCGCTTTCCGCTGGTGCACTATGTTGGGGTTCAGGCTCCGGCTGAGCCTCTTGTGTAGGGTTATCTGCTACTGCCAGTGCAGGTTCGGTGGGGCCCTCTGGTCTTGTGGTTGTAAGTACTGGATTCAGTGCTGGCAATGGTTCTGGTGCTGGTTGTTCTGCTGGTTCCGGTTCTGGGACTGGCTCTGTTTGGGTCTCTGGGACTGGATCTGCTACTGCCGATGCAGACGTTGGCATGGGGTGCGGTTCCATTACCTCTGACTGGGTCCTGGTAGAAGTTTCCGAAACAGAGCTAGTCATGACAGCTTGCTTTGCCTGCCTGCGGGTGACCATTCCCACCCTCTTGGCTAGCTTCACATGATTGGCCAAGTCTTCCCCCAACAGCATGGGGATGGGCTAATCATCACAGACTGTAAAAGTCCACGTTTCTGACCAGCCCTTGTACTGGACAGGCAACTTGGCTGTAGGCAAATCGAAAGAGCTGGACTTGAAGGGTTGAATTGTTACTTGGATCTCTGGGTCGATTAAATTGGGGTCCACTAAGGAAGCATGGATAGCCAACACTTGCGCTCTGGTGTCCCTCCACGTGGTGACCTTCTTTCCGCCCACACTCACAGATTCCCTCCACTCCGAGGGTATCTGTGCGGCATCTGGGCCTGAGGGCCTCTGGTGTAATTCCGGTGCAATGAACTGTAATCTGTTGGGGTTCTTGGGGCAGTTGGCCTTTACATGCCCCAGCTCGTTACATTTAAAACATCATCCAGCTGACACATCACTGGGGCGAGGTGGGTTGCTGGAGAAGTGTGGCAGGACGATAAGGTGTCTGGAGTGTTCCTTGGTGTGTAGTTGGGGCCTTGGGCTGTCCCCGGTAGTAGGGTGAGGTCGGAGGTTGTCCCTTCTGGTCTCCACTCCAACTGCGACCAGGATTGTTCCTCTCTCCTCCCTCCACCCGTTTTGTTCCGGTTTGCCCCTTCTGATATTTGCCCCAACTGCTACTAGTTTTCTTTTCTTTTCTGCCACCTCCACCCATTTGGCTCCAATCTCCCCCATCTCGATTACAGTTGTGGGCTTCCCATCTAGGATGTATCTTTCTATTTCCTCAGGAACACCCTCTAAGAACTGTTCCATTTGCATTAGGAAGGGCAACTCTTCTGGAGATTTTTAACACTTGCTCCTGATATCCAGGCATCCCAATGTTTCATGATGTGGTAGGCATGTCGGGTAAATGACACGTCTGGTTTCCACCTTAGGGCTCTGAACCGCTGACAGGAATGCTCGGGTGTTAGCCCCATTCTGACTCTCGCCTTGGTTTTAAACCGTTCATACTTGTTCCTTAGGCATTTCAGCCGCCACCTCTGCTAAGGGTCCACTGAGCTGCGGCCTCAGCTCTACCATGTACTGGTCTGTAGAGATGCTGTACCCAAGGCAGGCCCTTTCGAAGTTTTCTAAGAAGGCCTCGGTATCATTGCCTGCCTTGTAGGTGGGGAACTTCCTGGGATGTGAGGTGGTAACTGGAAAATGATTGCTAGGGTTTGTTGGTATATTCTGCTGAGCCTTTGCCTTTTCCATCTCCAGTGCATGCTTCCATTCTTTTTCCTTTACCTCCATAGCTCTCCTGTGGGCAGCCTCTTTGGCTTTTTCTGCCTTGGGTTCTGTCATCTTAGCCTCTCTGTTTTTAACTAACTTTACACCTGAGAGTTAAAAAAAAACAAACAAACAACTGGCTTGTGAAATTTAGTTGTGTTGTAACCTGATACCTATGTTCTGTGATAGCTATTCTCAGCCTACAGAAAAATCCTCTAGCTGCTTTTAGCTAAAAAAAAAAAAACAAACCCCAAAAAACCAACCTCTTCAGGTCTGTGAAAAACTTGTGAATTTCCCTGCAGGAGGTTAACTTCCCTGCCTTTAGGTAGAGAAAACTCCAGCTCACAAAAGGAAGAACCCTTTGTTATACTTGCTGCTGTCCCCTTTTACAAAACCCTTTTAAAATCCTGCTGTGCTTCTGGTTCAAAATGATCTAAAAAAAAAAAAAACTCAAAATGATCCCACCACTACCACCATGTCAAGGTTCCTTCCCCACTCTGAACTCAAGGATACAGATGTGGAGACCTGCATGAAAGACCCCCTAAGCTTATTCTTACCAGCTTAGGTTAAAAACTTCCCCAAGGTACAAACTTTGCCTTGTCCTTGAATCCTATGCTGCCACCACCAAGCATGTTAAACAAACAACAGGGAAAGAGCCCACTTGGAGAAGTCTTCTCCCCAAAATATCCCCCCAAGCCCTACACCCCCTTTCTTGGGGAAGGCTTGACAAAAATCCTCACCAATTTGCATAGGTGAACACAGACCCAAACCCTTGGATCTTAAGAACAATGAAAAAACAATCAGGTTCTTAAACGAAGAATTTTAACTAAAGAAAAGGTAAAAGAATCACCTCTGTAAAATCAGGATTGTAAATACCTTACAGGGTAATCAGATTCAAAATATAGAGAATCCCTCTAGGCAAAACCTTAAGTTACAAAAAGACACAAAAACAGGAATATACATTCCTTTCAGCACAGCTATTTTACCAGCCATTAAACAAAAGGAATCTAATGCATTTCCAGCTAGATTACTTACTAACTTTTTACAGGAGTTCTGAGCTGCATTCCTGATCTGTTCCCGGCAAAAGCATCACACAGAGAGACCCTTTGTCCCCCGCTCCCCCGCTCAGCTTTGAAAGTATCTGGTCTCCTCATTGGTCATTTTGGTCAGGTGCCAGCAAGGTTATCTTAGCTTCTTACCCCTTTTCAGGAGTGATTTTATAGTTCTGTATACAGAAAGGTGGTTACCCTTCCCTTTATTTTTATGATGAGGGGGGAAAAAGGAAGCCTTATATCAAAATACCTCTTTCAAAGTAATGACAGGTAGGGAAATGGGAACCCCAGAACATTGCTTGTGGAAAGCTAGTGCTGAAGAGGGAATTAAGATGGATGCATTTATGCACAAGGTACAGGAACATATCAAATATGTGCATCTTTGTGTGGGGAAAAAACTGGGAAAGGCAAAAGCCTATTTTGACAAAGAGGTAGCAGAAAATGACTGGAAAGTTGGGGTCCAAGTTATGCTTCTGGTTTATGCAGTACCAGAGCATAGCCTATGTCACTGATGCCTTGACCCCTTGTATTTTAAAAAATGCATATATAAAATTCAAATTACTGGAAATAAAAGAAAAGTGAATAAAATGTATCATGCTAACCATCTTAACTTTCTCCCCACAAAAGCTACTTTGTGTTAATCACATCATCATGAACATGCTCCATTGCAATTCATGTTGAAAATGGACATAAACTTGCAATAGCACCTGACAGTGAAGATGCCAGTTCAGGTAATCCACAAGAATGAAGGGGATGAAGTAACTTTGCAATGCCAAGCAACATATAAGAACATAACGTAAGAATGGCCATACTGGGTCAGACCAAAGGTCCATCTAGCCCAGTATCCTGTCTTCCGACAGTGCCCAATACCAGGTGCCCCAGAAGGAATCAACAGAACAGGCAATCATCAAGTGATCCATCCCGTCGCTCATTTCCAGCTTCTGGAAAACAGAGGCTAGGGACCCCATCCCTGTCCATCTCGGCTAATAGCCACTGATGGACCTATCCTCCATGAACTTATCTAGTTCTTTTTTTAACCTCGTTATAGCCTTGGCCTTCACAACATCCTCTGGCAAGGAGTTCCACAGGTTTTCTGTGTGAAAAAATACTTTCGTTTGTTTTAAACCCGCTGCCTATTAATTTAATTTGGTGACTCCTAATTCTTGTGTTATGAGGAGTAAATAACACTTCCTTAATTTAACTTTCTCCACACAGCTATGTTTTTATAGACCTCTATCATATCCCCCCTTAGTTGGCTCTTTTCTAAGATGAAAAGTCCCAGTCTTATTAATCTCTCCTCATATAGCTGCTGTTCCATACCCCTAATCATTTTTGTTGACCTCTTCTGGACCTTTTCCAATTCTAATATATCTTTTTTGAGATGGGACGACCACATATGCACACAGTATTCAAGATGTGGGCGTACCATGGATTTATACAGAGGCATTATGATATTTTCTGTTGTCTTATCTATCCCTTTCTTAATGATTCCCAACATTCTGTTCACTTTTTTGACTGCCACTGCACAAGTGGATGTTTTCAGAGAACTATCCACAATGACTCCGAGATCTCTTTCTTCAGTGGTAACAGCCAGTTTACCAAGATGCATCCCAAGATAAAGGACTTGTGAACACAGAGTGAAGTCACCAGCAAATTAATGACTCTTGCCTAACCTATGCTGAAACCATAGGGATTGTATTCATGGTAAATAAAGTCTATACAGATGGGAATTGGAAAGAAAGAAAAAAATTTAATAATCCAAATTTAAATTCTGGAGATGCATCTATCAAAATTATCAATCTGGCTGAAAGCGACACTGGTATAGATCAATGTGTTGTAAAACAGGGACCTGGAACTGGAAACCAAAAGTTAATTTTAATGGTAGTGATCCAAGCTTCGTCCTACCATAAACAAACCACATAGTACCAGGGCACCAACAGAAATAGCCGCACAGTGTCCCCAGGTAGATCCAGAGCCACTCAGTGACTGAACTGTCACATTGGTACCTGGAACTTTGATAAATAACATACAGTTTATGCATATATCTGTAGTTTTAAATCTCTGATTGAAATATGGCTGAATTTGGCTACTGTGTAAAATCAAATGTATCACTTCTGTATAATTCTTTGTTAATCAGTATAATAGCTTCTTATCAGGAACATGCACACAACCCAGCAGCCAGGCAAGAGACTGTCCTGGCCTCTGGAATCTTCCAAACTAGAAAACTTCAAAGCTTAGGCTCAATTTCAAGACTATTCGGATCTGGAATGTCCATTTGGAACAGGGCTGATATGGAAAATATAAAAAGGCACATTAGCTATTCTGTTCATCGGGTGGCAGAAAGTGTCTCGAACCCCATAATTTATGGCACCGAAGACCTGGCTACTGAGGAACTGTATACAGGCTATAATATGCATGACATTGCTCAACTGTTTAACCAAATACAAGTACAAATTAATGAATGCATTGCCGTAAACAACCTAAGGGCAAGAGAAAATCATGCTGGTAGGGAGAGTACGTGTACTGCTTATGGAAATGACTGGCTAACCACCATAATCAATTCATTAGGGAACACTGAAAAAGGACAACTGCCTGACCTTATCAGAGATGAGCTGTTAACTGAATGGTATTCTCCTTAGTACATAACAAAATCTATAGTAAATCAACAATGTGTTAAATTCTGCAGGCAAATTCCTTTTAGCACAATTAATAATTTGGGATCAGTGACACCGCATCCCAACTGAGGCATGTGCTATTCAAAACAGTCCTTTTACTGCAAAAGAAATGTATAGTGATACTGTATCACTACCAGTACTGGATCCTGACCCAGCAGTATTTGACAGATTGATTATGGTCCATTCAGTAGGTTACCTGGAAGACAACATCTACAAGGAACGACTGGATCTATTGCAACTGTTAGTGTTCCACAGAGCAACACAAACCTAGAGAAAACCACATGCGGCTTGTTGTTTTATTAGGGGAATCGATACATGTGCCGGTGTGATGTTTTTGACATTGCCACTCCATTATGTGGTCACAATGGCTCACCTCAGCACAGAGACAAAGAAGCTAGCTGCTCCTGTCTCTTGTCCAGTAAAGCTTACCAAGTGGAGACAAAAAGCTGTATGGATAACCTATAATAAATGGACAGTACTGCATTGTAAATAATCACAAAAAAACTATAAATGGAAACCTCACTTGTGGTGTCACTACTCCAAATTTTTGTTTTACTCCTCATGTACATAGTACTGTGGGACACACTGCCTATCCCAGTTTTTCAAAACAAGTGATCTGCTAGGTCACCCCAATCCTTGACTCTGGGAGCCAGCCTTACCCTGCTCTGCTTTGTGAACCCCCACTCCCGGCCTGCTCATGCACAGCCTCTGGCATGTAAGCTTCTCCCAGCTACTTGCAACCGAATTACACTAGCCAATATCTCCAGTCCCAGAAACAACCCTAGGAACCGCATCTTGCCGTGTCCAGTTATGCCCATTGAACACTGCAAGCTTATAAATTCATCAATTTAACAAATAAATTGATAGGTACCAGGCTTGTTATCCCAAGGGGAGTCTCTGACACACTGCAAACCAAATGCACTGCTTCAGGTAGAACAAACAAATAGATTTATTAACTATAAAGATCGTTTTTAGTGATTATACGTCAAAGCACAACAAGTCAGATTTGGTCAAATGAAATAAAAGCAAAACGCATTCTAAGCTGATCTTAACTCTTTCAATGTCCTTAAAAACTTAGATGCTTCTCACTACAGGCTGGCTGGTTACTTTTCAGTCAGGCTCTCCCCTTTGATTAGCGTTTCAGTCGCTTGGTGGTGGTATCTGTATATGTAGGTGGAAGAGAGAGAGCATGGCAAAATATCTCTCCCTTTTATCATGTCCTTTCTTTCCTCTTGTCTTTGCCCACAACCCCTTCAGACTCAGGTGAGCATTGCCTCATTGCAGTCCCAAATTGCCCAAAGGAAGGGGGTGACTCCCTCGAGGGTCTAACAGGTTCTTTTGCTGCTGCCTAAGCCAGTGGCCATTGTTTCCTGTGAGGCTGGGCTGGGTTGTCCCACCCATGTCCTGATGAGGTGTGAACTGCCTCTCTGTTCTTGGAGAGTTTTTACATGGGCTTGCTTTAAGCCAGGAGGATACGTTTTCAGCCTCATAACTATATACATGAAATTATAACCTACAACCTTACTATAACAATTACTATTTAGTATTGTCGCCTATGTAGTCTGTTAAAATGCTTTAAATCACATATAAAGGCGTCACCATTGCTTCATGTATTAATTTGGCAAAGGTGCCACCCTGACTAACAATCAAGGCAACACACAGCTTGTTGACTAACATATACTGGCTAGTATACATATATATTATGTATTCATTTAAGTATACATATTAAGCATTAGTAGCTATACAATCTAAAGTGGCCTGCACCTTTATTATAATTCTGAACACTTATGCTAAGAATCTCATAACAACTTGTATCAGTTGAAGCCAGCCTCGGATTGAATAGAGAGGAAAATTGTCAGTACTGGGATAGATGATTATTTCTTCATAACTAACAAAAGGAGTTGCTCACACAAACCTAGGAGGTGCCTTTATCTCCCCTAGTAGCTGGAATATGTGTACTCAAAACAAAGAGAAGGGTGCATCGTAATGTGGAATGCACGGGGCACAGCATGATACCAGAACAAACAAGGCAAAAAGCTGACTAATTAAATGACATGTTCGGTACATTTTTCTGGTAAACAAGTAGGGTATAAAAGGATGGCTTTAGGGGCATAGCTTTGGGGAACACACCATCTTCCTAAGGGGAATGTAATCTGGCTGCATGGGACTGCTCTTTGGAGACTGGTATCATATAGAACCTTTTGCCTATACTGTATTAATAACCCTGCCTGACATTGGTAATTTGGTCTCAAATAAACAACTCTGCTCCTCTGGCAGAATGGAACTATCAGTCTTCATCCTAGAGCTTCAGTTGAACTTTTAGATATGCTGGGCCCAGACCAATGAGCACCTTGAACTTGACTTGATATTCTATGGGAAGCCAGGGTACAGAGCAGCAGACAGATAACATTTGCTTTCTGCAGCTCATGTTGCTGAGGAAACATTCTGCAGCATTCTGTATATGATCGTTGTCTGTTAGACTAAGATTTTCAGGCCTAGGAATAGCTCTACTTAAATATTTTACAGCAAGGACCAGATTTTCAGCATTTAATATGTAGTAGTACAGGCAGTAAACCCCAATCTTTCTAAAAGCATCGTGTTTATATTTTGCTCAATTTGCCCACAAATTCACTCTCCTGGTCTACTTCTCCCTCTCTGACACTCATCCACCCATACTGGAGGTTGAACAGTACCTATGTAACATGTCTGAAGTATGTTAGAGGTGTGTCTAAAAAAGTAGGTAATGGGTGGATCAATTATTTGTTATACTTGTTATGGCAAAAATGGAAAAGGAATGAAAAACGTAAAATAAATCAATAGCTATAGGTTTTGTACACAAAATAACCTTTATTTTCTCATTTTAAATACAAAACAGAACAATAATAGATGTTATGAAAATGGCATTGAACATAGGAATTATCATCAGGACTACCTTTGTAAGTTTAGTGCAATTCCTTCCTTTCCCTAACCCCTTGGAGAAAGTAATGGACAATTTACTGAGACTGCTATCCTGGTCCTTTGGGTTACTCCTGCATGTTGCCACCAAGCTGCTACTTCATTGTCAGTTCTGAGAAAATGAAACAAGCAAAATTTACACTCATGTACAAACCTTGGCTCCTAAAATGACTAAGCCCTGCTGTCTTCCACATAAGACCTTTGAGAGCCAGGTGGTCTAGTGCCCTAAACAATGTACATTCCAGTAGAGGGCTCTAAAGCATCAATATGACTTCTGAATGTGTATGTCAGCTTGTATATTCATTTCCCAGTGCTATTGGAAAGGCTGTAGGGAATTGGTACATTGAAGTTACCCTGGGACTCACATGTGACTCAAATATAGTTGCAGGCATTACTTACGAGTGATTTATCTCCTTTGCCCCTCTTGCAAACCCAGGTGCTATCATCCCTCATGATTTTCCTCAACCAGCTGGTCCCAAAAGAGCGAGCAGTGAATCATATGGTGGGAAGTAAATCAACCAAGGCAATTGTGGATTAATAAATGGCTCAGGGATAATACCTTCTAAACCCACCACACTTACTGCCACCAAACACTCAGAAAATCCCTCATGTGCATTTGTAGCGTTGTACGCTTCTAAACGGGTAAGGGGAGAAAATGACACCATATTGCTAGAATGGGCCCACAACACTGCCAACCAGAGCTCTGTTTTGTTAAACATTGACCCACAAGTAGGGCAAAGCAGTGTGGTAATTCATTGTGTATTCCAGCAAACATTTGCAACAGTAATGCTGTACAGCCTTCTGTTTCTTTTTTTTTAATTTAAAGGAAAATGCCACTATCAATTAAATCTTCTCTCATATAATGGGTCTGTAGTTGTGTATATAGGAAAACTGGTTATAACTGCATTTTATGCAGGAAGGTATTGGAAAGTAAAAACGTTTGTGTTATTTGGACTATTCAACAAAAGGTTATTGAACTTTGTAATAATGCTAGAAAAAAGGAAAAGCACTGGCAAAGTTCCACAAACAAGCAGGCAAAACACTGAATGCTAAAGGTTGAAATTAAAAAGGAAAAAGAACTGAACTGAGCACTTACACATTAATATATGGTCGTCGTAATGGCATACAAATGCTCTTTCAGTATGAAGGCTGAAAATTACATTTTCATTTAACAGTGCCTCCAGATTTTATGAAAAAAAATGTATATGCATATAGTTCTCTAAGTCATTTTAATGTGCATGGTAGGACAGCCTATTTGTCAAGGGCTTGATCATCCATAATTTAAATTTCTCTCTCCTTTCATACATGCCTTACAAGTGTTATATTACTAATAAATCTATATTTATGTAATATAATTGCTGTAATTAAATGTAAATTTTAGCGTATCTAAAGATAAGGGTTAAATTATACAAATTTGTAAAACTGTTTGCAAAAAACCTCAAACTAATGCACACACGGTTATGACAACTGTACACCACACAGTTAATAAAATTAAACAAATTGTAAAGAAAGTAAAAGGGATTACAAAACATAAATGGAAAATAGCCTCCCACAGTGCTTTAATGCAATTCTGCATCCCATTGCAATGTTTTTAGCGTTTCAGATATTGGTAGTGGTCCTGACTGTTATTGTGGCATGCTGGATTAAGCAACTGCAGCATATGCACTTTAAAAAGAATTGAAATGGTTACATCGTCCTAGTGAGGCAAAATCAGGGGTAATAAGGTATTGTGCCAACAAGAAGCCACACCTACTCAGTCCCTAAGGGAGCCTGGAGCTAATGTTGGACAAAGCCAAATATCCACTGACCTTACTAAATGGTGATAACTGAGTGTCTGTGTATGTAGATATATGTCTGTGTATGTAGATACATGGTTGGGGTGGGGAGGGATAGCTCAGTGGTTTGAGCATTGGCCTGCTAAACCCAGGGTTGTGAGTTCAATCCTTGAGGGGGCCATTTAGGGATCTGGGGCAAAAATTGGGGATTGGTCCTGCTTTGAGCAGGGGGTTGGACTAGATGATCTCCTGAGGTCCCTTCCAACCCTGATATTCTATGATTCTATGAATCATCAAGGAGGGGACTGATAGCAGAGAACGAGTTACTCCTATTATAAATCTTGGCACCATTGTGTGTTAAGTAAGCACATCACTGAGGTACCATTCCACCATTAGCTGAAGGTAAGAGAACACGTAGCAACAAAAACTGGTGGGAAAATAAAAAGCACTGGTGAGGCAGTTAATCACAAGATTGGGTGCATTTTGATACTGTGTTGCAATGCTGGTACATGCACCAAGGGTCCTGACAGAAAAATATAAGCAAAAGTGAGAAAACAAGAGTGGTATAAGAATCAGTCAGTCAGTGAGTGTTTGTAGGAGAGCAGAAAGAAAAGAGAAGAGGCCCCATGAAGACTTGACTCAAGAGAACTGCTGCCAGTGACCCATGGAAGACTGGTCATCAGAAGCAGGGCACCACCACTCAGCATCACTCCCAATTATATGTAACTTCAATTTGGGGTGCTCTTCGTCTATTGTGACAGTGTTGTGCTGTGTTGTGTCAATAAAGTGTTTGTTTTTAGAGATACTGCTTGTGTCAATCACTTATCGGACAAATGGGCCATGTCCCCTTGGTATTCCTGAGACCACCCTAGCTAAGAGAAATCCTTGGGGTAACAAGTCCTGCTGAGATCAGTCACCGCTTCCCTGCTCAGCATGCCACCACATCCCTGCCATTTCCTATAATGTGTTCTTGGGGACAACCACTTTTAATTTACTACCTTGCCCTTCAGGTTTTCTTCAGCCCCAGGCTCTTACAAAATTCCTGATTGTCAGTGTATCACCTCCCAGTGAAGAAAAAGCTATGAACAACCACAATCTTATTAGAGCATTCCCAACACTTGGTTTCTGCATTCCCAGGACAGGGTCACTATTTCTCTCTCATCATATATTCTCAATCTATCAGGACACCCCCCATCCTCTCACCTGCCACACCTAAATAAAACCTATGAAGAATTTAAGGCAGCAACCTGCTGATCTCCTCACACCTTCATACAATACTATCAGCTGGACCTCTGCAAATCCCAGAATACCTCTTTTGAATAGAGGGTCCTGCAAGTAGCACCATATGGTAAGACCTTCCCTCCTCAGGTACTGCACTAACTATCCATATGATACAGGGCCAAAAAAGGTTAAGCAACTTGCAGACTAACTGACCCTAATTTAACCTTTAAAGACTTTTTAGAGAAGTGTATAAAATGATAATTAGGGCTATTTCTTAGAAATAGTTAACATAACCATGTCAAATGGACTAGAGCTTTGAAATGCAAACCTGTATTATTAGAGAATTAGAGGTACTACTAATTGTATGCATTTACTTATATCTTGCTAAATGTTAGCCATGTAAACAGACAGTTCCTGTCTATTACTATAGCTATTGATTCACAGATCAAAAGGGAATATTAACATTTAGATGAAGTTTGTAGTAAACTGTCTATGAACTGCTCAATTGATAATTACCTTATATTAATCCATGCAGTTAATGACTGGTGATGTTTAGGAAATAGGTTACTTCAAAAAACACTATTGTTCATCCCAGGACTGCATGGTCAAGAGGCTGCAAAAATCTCTATAAAAACTCTTGGGACCTAATCCTTTCATCTCATATCTGCTTAAGCTTTATTCAGGGGAAGTTTGAGTTGTAAGACAGATCTCCAGTGCCATCCGGACTGCCCTGATATTGAATATTTGGACTATAACCTATGGACTAATTCTGAAAAAACTCTATGCAACTCTGAAGACCACCATCTCTACTCTGAAACTGACCTAAGCATTATATTCAAGTCTGATCTTTTAACCAATACTCTCTTTTTTAAAATAAATTTTACTTTAGTGAATTAGAATTGGCTGTATGCATGTATTTCATAGAATCATAGAATATCAGGGTTGGAAGGGACCTCAGGAGGTCATCTAGTCCAACCCCCTGCTCAAAGCAGGACCAATCCCCAACTAAATCATCCCAGCCAGGGCTTTGTCAAGCCTGACCTTAAAAACTTCTAAGGAAGGAGATTCTACCACCTCCCTAGGTAACGCATTCCAGTGTTTCACCACCCTCCTAGTGAAAAAGTTTTTCCTAATATCCAACCTAAACCTCCCCCACTGCAACCTGAGACCATTACTCCTTGTCCTGTCCTCTTCTACCACTGAGAATAGTCTAGAACCATCCTCTCTGGAACCACCTCTCAGGTAGTTGAAAGCTATCAAATCCCCCCTCATTCTTCTCTTCTGCAGACTAAACAATCCCAGTTCCCTCAGCCTCTCCTCATAAATCATGTGTTCCAGTCCCCTAATTTTTTTGTTTCCGCTGGACGCTTTCTGATTTTTTTCCACATCCTTCTTGTAGTGTGGGGCCCAAAACTGGACACAGTACTCCAGATGAGGCCTCACCAACGTCGAATAGAGGGGAATGATCGCATCCCTTGGTCTGCTGGCAGATTTCTTTGTGGAATTAACTCCTCTGGCTGTTAATTTCTTTTGATGTATGCCAGGTATGCCATTTGGGTAAGATCTGAAATATTCATTAACCTGTGAGGTGTCCAATCCTTTGGGATTGGTAGAACTTTTTATATGATGAACAAAATTTTCCATCATCATCATATCTGACTTGGCTGTCTGGGTGGAAGCCCAAGGCTGGACTGCTTTAAGGGAACTGTATTTTTGGCTTCTGAGTAACTAATAAAGCATCATAAAAGCTCTTTTGTTTCTGGCTTGGTAAATCCAAGTATTGGAATTGTGACAGGTTGGATCACAGAAACTCCCTTGGGGGCTGCCACCTGATGTGCCAAGACTACTTCTGCTCCTGCTTTCCTGCCCTGGCAGCTTAAGACTTCAGTGCTCTGCCTGGTTTGAGCCAGACCCATTAGCCTGCTGCAAATCCAGACCCAGGTCTGAACCATGTCCCCTAACAGCTGTAGGCTTAATTGAAAGCAGCTTGGGAAGTGTTCCTGTCTTTAACACTCAGATGCTCAACTCCCAATGGGGTCCAAACCCCAAATAAATCAGTTGTATCCTGTATAAAGCTTATAAATTGTTCGTCCTCTATAACACTGATAGAGAGATATGCACAGCAGTCCCCCCGCTCCCCGGTATTAATACATACCCTGGGTTAATGAATAAGCAAAACGTGATTTTATTAAATACAGAAAGTAGGATTTAAGTGGTTCCAAGTAGTAACAGATGGAACAAAGTGAATTACCAAGCAAAATAAAATAAAACACGCAAGTCTAAGTCTAGTACAGTAATAAAATTGACTACAGATAAAATCTCATCCTCAGAGATGTTTCAATAAGTTTCTTTCACAGACTGGACACCTTCCTAGTCTGGGCACAATCCTTTCCCTTGGTACAGCCCTTGTTCCAGCTCAAGTGGTAGCTATGGGATTTCTCATGATGGCCACCCCCTTTGTTCTGTTCTATCCACTTATATATCTTTTGCATAAGGCGGGAATCATTTGTCCCTCTGGGTTGCCACCCCTCTTCTCAATGGAAAAGCACCAGGTTTAAGATGGATTCCAGTACCAGGTGACATGGTCACGTCACTAAGACTTCATTACCCACCTGCCAGCCCACAGGTATACAGGAAGACTTACAAGTAAAACAGATTTCTGAGTAGGAGCCGTGTTAGTCTGTATCCACAAAAAGAACAGAAGTACTTGTGGCACCTTAGAGACTAACAAATGTATTAGAGCACAAGCTTTCGTGGGCTACAGCCCACTTCATCGGATGCACAGAATGGAACATATAGTAAGATATATATACATACACACACACACACACACAGATAAGTTGGAAGTTATCATACAAACTGAGGGGCTAATTAGTTAAGATGAGCTTTATCAACAGGAGAAAAAAAACTTTTGTAGTGATAATCAAGATGGCCCATTTAGACAGTTGACAAGAAGGTGTGAGGATACTTAAGGAAATACATTCAATATGTGTAATGACCCAGTCACTCCCAGTCTCTATTCAAACCCAAGTTAATGGTATCTAGTTTGCATATTAATTCAAGCTCAGCAGTTTCTCCTTGGAGTCTGTTTTTGAAGCTTTTCTGTTGCAAAATTGCCACCCTTAAATCTTTTACTGAGTGGCCACAGAGCTTGAAGTGTTCTACTGGTTTTTGAATGTTATGATTCCTGATGTCAGATTTGTGTTCATTTATTCTTTTGCGTAGAGACTGTCTGGTTTGGCCAATGTACATGGCAGAGGGGCATTGCTGGCACATGATGGCATATATCACATTGGTAGATGTGCAGGTGAACAAGCCCCTGAAGGTGTGGCTAATGTGATTAGGTGCTATGATGGTGTCACTTGACTAAATATGTGGACAGAGTTGGCATCGGGCTTTGTTGCAAGGATAGGTTCCTGGGTTAGTGGTTTAGTTGGGTGATGTGTGGTTGTTGGTGAGTATTTGCTTCAGGTTGTGGGGCTGTCTGTAAGCGAGGATTGGGCTGTCTCCCAAGATCTGTGAGAGTGAGGGATCATTTTTCAGGATATGTTGTAAATCTTTGATGATGTGCTGGAGAGGTTTTAGTTGGGGGCTGAAGGTGACAGCTAGTGGCTTCCCTTGTTTTCTTTGTGGGCCTGTCCTGTAGTAGGTGAATTCTGGGTACTCTTCTGGCTCTGTCAATCTGTTTTTTCACTTCAGCAGGTGGGTACTGTAGTTGTAAGAATGCTTGATAGAGATCTTGTAGGTATTTGTCTCTGTCTGAGGGATTGGAGCAAATGCAATTGTATCTTAGAGCTTGGCTGTAGACAATGGATCATGTGGTGTGTCCTGGATGGAAGCTGGAGGCATGTATTTAAGTATAGCAGTCAGTAGGTTTCAGGTATAGAGTGGCGTTTATGTGACCATCGCGTATTAGCACAGCAGTGGTCCAGGAAATGGACCGTTTGTGTTGACTGTTCTAGGTTGAGGTTGATGGTGGAATGGAAGTTGTTGAAATCATGGTGGAATTCCTCAGGGGCCTCCTTCCCATGGGTCCAGATGATGAAGAGGTCATCAATGTAGCACAAATAGAATAGGGGCATTAGGGGACGAGAGCTAAGGAAGCGTTGTTCTAAGTCAGCCATAAAAACGTTGGCATTCTGTGGGGCCATGCGGGTACCCATAGCAGTGCCGCTGACTTGAAGGTATATATTGTCCCCAAATGTGAAATAGTTGTGGATGAGGACAAAGTTACAAAGGTCAGCCACCAGGTTTGCCGTGACATTATCGGGGATACTGTTCCTGATAGCTTGTAGTCCATCTTTGTGTGGAATGTTGGTGTAGAAGGATTCTCCATCCATAGTGGCCAGGAAGGTGTTTTCTGGAAGATCACCGATGGATTGTAGTTTCCTCAGGAAGTCAGTGGTGTCTCGAAGATAGCAGGGAGTGCTGGTAGCGTAGGGCTTGAAGAGAGAGTCCACATAGCCAGACAATCCTGCTGTCAGGGTGCCAATGACTGAGATGATGGGGCATCCAGGATTCCCAGGTTTATGGATCTTGGGAAGAAGACAGAATACCCCTGCTCAGGGTTCTAGGCATGTGCCTGTACAGATCTGTTCCTGTACTTTTTCAGGGAGTTTCTTGAGCAGATGGTGTAGTTTCTTTTGGCAATCCTCAGTGGGATCAGAAGATAATGGCAAGTAGAACGTAGAGTTAGAGAGCGGCCTAGCAGCCTCTTGTTCATATTCCAACTTATTCATGATGACAACAGCACCTCCTTTGTCAGCCTTTTTGATTATGATGTCAGAATTGTTCCTGATGGCGTTGTGTTCAGCATGGCTGAGGTTATGGGGCAAGTGATGCTGCTTTTCCACAATTTCAGCCCGTGCATGTCGACGGAAGCAATGCAGAAGTCCAGTCTGTTGTTTCAAGACTCTCCAGTCTGCTACACAGATCGCTTCCGTCAACCGCCATTAATGGCCCACACTTGGCATAACTACAACAGGACCGCAGAGTTATACGTCATCATATTTCTAGTTTCAGATACAAGAATGATACATTTATACAAATAGGATGACCACACGCAGTAGACTATAAGCTTTGTAATACCTTACAAGAGACCTTTTGCATGAAGCATATTCCAGTTACATTACATTCATACTCATTAGCATATTTTAATAAAATCATATAGAGTGCAATGTCACAGGAATAACCACCAGTTTGGGGGACTGTCAGCCCCATTCTTTGTAGTTTGCCCTAATTGAGCAACTTCACCCCCCTATAACCCTTCAGTCACAATCCAGAATGCTGGTTATAGGATGGGAGAGGAGATTGTCATATGACTAGGGGGAAAAAAATATCACTCACCAATAAAGGCAACATTTCTTTTTCTTCTTCTCCCACTCTACATACATCCTGAGTGTTCCCTCTGATGTAGAGTGCCATTTTCCTTTTTTTTTTGTCTTTGTTTACATTGGCTACTACCTCTCTTTCTGTGAGTAGCTCTAGCAGCTCTCTAAACTAGAGGGACTGAGGGAAGCTTACAGAGACAGGGGCAAGATCGCAATTCATTTGGCTCCTTGCTTTTTGGTAGATGATGGCCCCCAACCTCTTACAAGCAGTCAGGCATGACAATTACTGCCAAGCAGCTCTCTCTTACTCTCTTAAAAAAATCCCATTTCTCTGATCCAGAGCCATACAGCTCAGCAACTAACTATATATGAACAAATAACACAGGGAACAGAGCTCAAAGCTTGGCTCAAAACAGCTAAAAAATCTTAAATCTGAAAACAGATTTAAAGATTAAGTGTAACAAAAAGAAATAAAAATAAAGAAGGTGCTTGGTTGGACATGGATGTCTTTTCTAATGCTAAATTCTGAAATCAAGCACAGATAGACTAATTAAGAACAAAGTCAAGTTTCCAGGTCTCCTTGATTTCACATTTATTCCTGCAGTGCAGGTTCCTTTAGCAATGTTGACTGCACTCATGAAAAGCATGATAGAATTATAAAATGTTTCTCTCACTTGAATGTATTTTAAACAAAGTCACAAACATTATGGATGATTGTGTCTCTTGCCCACACTAGAATGATTTTTGCCCTGCTAGTCTGAAAAAACATGAGTCAGGATACAATGAGTAAGCATGCTGTACCTGGCCAAGAGGTGAGCAAGGGTATCAGATAATATATCAGTGTTTTCTGCAGAATGGATAGCAATTCTGTGGCCCAGAAGATAAAACACAAGACATTATATTTAAAAAAAAAAAAGTTATCTGAGCACTCCACTGGTTGTAAACCAAAGACTTAAGCAACAAGACAGATTTCTCACGTAAAAGACTAGTTTACACTGGGATTTGAGCGGTGCAAATGTCATTTTCCTATGATTACTACTAGTACTAGTACAATGAGTAACTCAAGGAATAAATTAGAAGGCAAAAAGGGTGAAATAGTCCACTTGAAGACTATTCAGTGAGTATGATATGCATCAGAGTATTCCCCAAACCTTCTAAAAATGAAAGCAGAGAAGACAAGACATCAAAATATCATTGCAAGTAAGAGAATAATTATTTTACTTGTATATGATTACTTTCTGCATAAAAGGTACAAAAGCACTTTATAAACTGTTATGCAACATTTAATATGGGATATTTTAAATATTTCACATATTAAGGTATCCATGATCACTGGCAACACTATTTTTGAATGCAGCATCGAACCATGAAAGTAAATGGAATGGAAGTCATAAAGGGTCAGATCCTGGGCTCCACAGCACTAATGACAGACTCTGACCAATCAAGCCAGCAAAACTAGGCAAGGGAATACAACTCCTATGCATCATTTGGTGGCACAGTGTCTCCTACACTATCTGCTTCGAGGGTTATGGCTCCCTCAGGGCTGTTAAAAGCTGGTATAAGTTGGAGCAGATGCTACACTTATCTCTGGAGATTGGCCTTGCACAGAGCAGGCCCAGGATCAGCGGAGAGAAATACCCTGCCCCCTCAGTTTGTGATGTGTACTCTCCAGATTATGTCCCAGGATCTGGCTCACATTGTCCAACTGACGTTACATGGGAGATTTCAGAAGCTAGAATTACCAAGTATGAAATGAAGGCAGGACACCAGGAGAAATGGAAAGGTCACATGACAAAAGATAGCTATAAAACAACAAAAGATTCTCTTTCAGCCGCACCATAGGAAATTCCCTCCCCTCACTCCTGCAACACACACACACAAATATAAACAGGTGACATGTTAATGGATACAATCATAATTGAACATAGTAGGGAACTAAACAGATCAGAAGACTAAAATAGATAAAAAGCCTTTCACCTTTAAGTCATTGGTTCAAGTCTAACATAAGATGGTAGAACCTGAAGAAGTTACCACCCAATACTACACAAAGAATTTCTGTAAGAGTTGCTTCTCTTATTTATTTCTTGTGGACACATTTCACAAAGATCATCATCCCAACTACTTTCCTTGCTGCAGGTGGTAGCGGAAGCGCCCTCCCAAGGATTTGTGGGACTTGGCAACTGATTGTACTTACCTTTTGCACTGAGTTCTTGTGAACAGGATTGAGAAACATTGGCAGTATAGTATACGGAAGCCTTGTATGCAAGGGTTGCCAGTCTGAAAACTGCCATGAGCACTGAATATTCATTCAAAAATAGTATTTATTCCATAGAAAGAATAATCTTTGCATATAGTAGAAGGCACAAAACATTCTAAATTTACTCTGTGCACCTTAAATACAAAAAAGCTGAAATATAAGAATTGTAACATAATAAAAAGAAGGCAAGGACAGTCAAAGCAGAAAGTCACAGCAGCATCAATAACTTGGCTGAAAGTTTTCCTTCATCTTGGATTGTTTATACAGTATTAGCTTCCTGAAAGTTCTATCAGCTTGCATAATTTGGTGACATCACTGGTAGATAGTTCTAGTACTATGCAATCAGGGGAACTAATGGTATCAGTGATTTCACAAAGTGATTTATTCTGGGAGGTATTTAACAAAGATGTGCCAGAGAATTTCATGGACATATATAAATTTTTAAAAGAACCACACCATTTGTGTGCTGTATACTCCTGAGCAACACTGGTACTGAGGGTATTCAGCCCACATTTCTTGGCTTACGTTACCTTTCATTTTAGATTTGCATTTCACCTTTAAAAAGGAATTTAACATACAGCATAAAAAACGACAGCAAAAGATCCATCTCTATGTACATACACCCACACACTTAAATCAAATTACATAGGTGAGAAAGGAGGACTGAAAACTTGTTTCATTATATGTTTTGGTCCTCTGCTCACCTCATAATATACACTGGAATTTAGAATAGGTAGATTTCACACACGGTGGTATTTCTAATATAATAATTAGGAAAGAGTACTATGCTCATTAAAAATTTGCAGGGGAGGACACCAACACATCTTGCTAAAATGAATAGTCTTTTATATTACATTTTTATTTTGCAAGAAAATAAATTATACAACTTAAAAAATAAAATTCAAAAATTAAGCAGTACATCAAAATAGTTCAGCCGGACTGCCATAAAGAAACTGCTACCATTCAAAATTGTACAGCATTATTATCTCAGTATGTAGTGGCACACATTCAAAATTGTAAATACCATATGTAGATTGATATTACAACCTAGGAACTCAAGCTTGCTCAACACACCAGACCACATATAGTGTATATGACAGGAAAGCTTTCATGTATTATTTCACAAAGAATATTTCATATGACCTCGAAGAATTTACAAAGATAGCATCCCAGTCATTTAGATGAAAATAGAAAACTGTTTGACTCTAAGACAGCAAATCTTTCTGTAAAAACTATCATATCTTTCACCCCATTGTGTTTTTAAAATATGCATCTTACATGCTGACTATTCAGAACATATTACACATTTAAGAAAACGTGAAAACAAGAAAGCCACCATTTGTTTTGTTTTTGAAATGTAATTGTATTATGCTCAAAACAAGTGCAAGAGAATTAGATTACTAAACAGAAACTATGGACACTAACAGTGGAAAGACTTCAGAATTAAAACTGAGATCTTCATTAAGTTATTAGGACAGAGAAGGATTTAACAATGTTTCTTAATTCAATGAGACATTAAGAATGTGACAAACTGTATTTTCGCTTCTGTAGTCAGTTTTACTCCATACCTATTCACTGTGACACCGTGAGTGGCACCATGTGTTTCAGATGCAGCACCTCTTTAAGCTAGGTCTTTGGAGATATATAGTCATTGCTAAACTTCAGCTTTAAAAGTGCATTGTTGCCATATTGCAAGTGAAGAATCTCATTTTTATTTAGATCAGAACTCCTCCCATCCCCAAAACACTTTACCGAAAGTATCTACCTATGCCTCATAATATTAGCTTTAAATGCATGTTCGTGAAGGTAACCTGATGAAGAATGCTAAATGTGATTCTGCATCTTTAGGAAATTGCTAGTGTGATTCTCAGATTTAAGGTTTGTTTGTTTGTTTCTTAACATAACATCTATTTTCAAATATAAACCTAAGGAAAATGTAACAATGTTGTAGACGTGCTGTTAATTATAAATTCCCCTCATCCAGATAATGAGGTATGTTTAGATAAGTTACAGGTTATAATTTTAGTATATGCGAGTGGGAGGGGAAGGGAGATATATAAATAACTAGCATTTAAGAGTTTGTTGCTGTCTGGATGCAAAGTGAACTGGGACATAATTGTTTATGAAAGTCAATCTCAAAGCTGTCTCCTAGATTTTGGTTAGGGCTTAGAAATTAGTATCGCCCACTTTTACATTTAACTTGCCTGTGTGTGACAATACTTCATGGCTATTATTCTCTGATTTAATGTTGTAAACTATTACATATTCAAAATAAGTGCTCAGATCATCATAATAGAATTATTTTAAAATTCTGGCTTGTTCGCCATTTCCCAATTATTCCCAAATGAGCATTACTCTTAATATCAAGTTACAAATGCTGAAAATCTTGTGGCACCATACAAAAAGATTTCTATTCTTAGAACAAAACTAATTTTCGTTTTCTAAATTTAAAATGTTGGCATGTGTGTTACTGGCAAAATACAGAGAGCACCATTTACTTTTAATTCTGAATAGTAACATTTTAGGGCTAAAAATCTCATGTTTCCATGCTACCTTGAAGGTGAAATATGTTTTCACAGTATCCACTCATTTATAAGCATCAATAAAGGCATATAAATGTATGCAGTGAGATTTCAATCCAAGTTTTATATTGCCAGTTATATCAGTTTTTCTCGCTCTCTTGCACGTCCATGAAGCCCTCCTGCAGCTGAAGATGTCTTATGCAGCAAGAAGTCAAATATGCACTGTTCTAAGGAACTCGCACTGGTACATTCTTCAGTGGTAGGAGACACAGCCTTGGTCTACACTAGTTCACATCAGCACAGCTACATCTCTCAGGTGTGTGAAAAATCCACACCTCTGAGACATTACACCAACCTATCCCCCCCACACTGTAGACAGAAAAATTCTTCTGTCGACCTAGTTACTGCCTCTCGGGGAGGTGGATTACCTACACCAACAGTAGAATCCCTCTCGATGGTGTAGGTAGTGTCTACGCTGAAGTGCTGCAGCAGTGCAGCTGTGCCGCAGCAGCATTTTAAGTGTTGACAAGCTCACAGTCGGCTTAAGGCAGTAAAAGACCATCCCGACAATTTATTTTTTTGTAAGATGCTCTTATTTTACTCATTACAGCGATCATGCAAAATTCAATTCCCCACTCACCTATGGAAAGGGTGTTTTGTTTTTTTTTTGGGAAGAGTGTGTAAAATTAAGGGGGTCCCCCCCATTATTGATTATCAAAAGCAAACAAGTAGATGTTGTGCCTGGGTTGGTAAATTTTCAGGGCAGTTTTTGCAAGGCTGCCTGATAGCATCTAACTAAGAGTATTCACATGACACTGAGTAAAAGCTGACTTACCTTCCACACACCCCCACCCTCCCCAAGGCAGATTCTCTGCTCCAGCGATACTGATGTCATCAGCCCAATAAACACTGGAACATTTGAGAGGGAGTTAGATATTACCAAGAGGTTACTTAACATGGCTGAAGGCAGAAGTAACATATAAAATTTGCCAAATACACATCAGGAATTTTGACAATTTCTCTTCACACACTAAAACTGGGTATTTTTTCTTCCTTAAATCTTTGTAGGTCTCCTTTAGCTACATTCTTCATCTCCTGCTCACTTCAGATCAATAGGCAGCTGCTGCTTTATGTATTTATTTATTTTAAAGGAGATTGACTTTTAGGCAATTAAGAGTCTAAACCCTCAAACATAAAGCCATTGGATACCTGGATATGATGCTACTGTGTGTGTACAGAAATTGCAAAGGGTTATTTTCTCATAAGGGACTTATGGATCAGTTACTTTTTAATGCCTTCAGATGTATGTAGTTATATTCAAACATATGGAATACAAATATTAAATGTACAAGGGAATACACTTAATATTTCTGTTCACTATAACAGACTCGGCCATAAAACAGTTATGGGGAAGAAAGATTCACCTTTTCAAAAGGATTGCAGTAAACCATCTGCTCAGAAAAGATAAGCAATGTATATCCATATGTTTACAGCAAATGATATAAAACAATGATCTCCTGCTTAAGGAAAAACAACATCCACAAGTTGGAAATATTTTTATGTCACTTCTATGTCAATATTAAAATCCAGTTACTATATTGAAGCACTGCTTGAGCCAACAGGTTGTTACTGTAACAAATACATATCTGTCGTGATGCATCTGTGTCTCTCTCAAATGTTATACATAAAAAGGATCACCAAAGGTGGACACTACATTTACTCTGTTGATCCAAAACACAAAGTGAAAGTGCTACTTCTAGTCCTAATTGCATTTAAAAACAAAAACAAACTTAATAGCAGTTCCTCAGTGCATGAGTATTCGAAGGTCTTTTTCTGTGTGCAAGTACTGTTCATCTAAAAACCCAAACCTGTATTCTTCTTGGTGGGTGTAAATCAAATCTACTTTAAAAAGCTCACAATGGGCTCTTCATGAATGCAAGTTTCCCACAAAACAGCATGCTGTTAAAGTGTGCAACATGAAGGGAATGCCACCATGCTAGCTGAATGAGATTGGCAAAATATAGTCCTCTTGTAAGATAAGGCAGGGATTTTAATATGTAATGAAAGTTTAAATGAGTCCTTCTCCAGCACAAAAACTGTTGCAGCTGTCTGCCCAAGCACCCTTCAATTTGTGTTCTCGGCATCTTACAGAGTCTTCAAATTATGCCATGTATATGAAGGTGTTGATATCCGATTCATCTCTTCTGATATATTTGTGCTCTATAAGCCATTCAATTTGCTCTTTTATCATTTTCTTTTGTGGCAAGAACATGTTTTTCAATATTTCTACCAGTTCAGTCTGAAGCTGAGCATTAGTAATTTTCTTCCGCATTTTCATTATTTGGATAATAGCCTCCTAGTAGGGGGGGATAAAAAAGAAAAGTGTTTTTGGAAATATCGGGTACAAGTGGCAAAATGAATACACAGGGTTAATTGGGAGGCTGTGGGAAAGGAAAGAGAGCAATTCAGTTTGATGAACACCAATTAAATGTTTTTTTCCCTCAATATGTTGCTAATAGGAAATTTAGCCTGTTAAGTTATAACACTAGATCCTAAAGAAAGTATATATAGTTGGCCTTAGTAAAAGCAACCTAGAGCTAACTTCCGCTTTTGTTCATGCCCAGTCAATCCTACTGACTTCAGTGGATGTGCATAAGAGTAAATGAGGGCAGGATCTTCCCATGAGGAAATCACTCCACATACATGCATATTTAACCAGTGTGAAATGCAGTAACTATGTGGATTAAATGGGTGAGATGAATAGCCTTTAACAGCTGGAAAAAATAATGAATGGTATACAGAAGGTTGTTTGGGAACACAAGAACATGTTGATATTCAAGAAAACTAAAAGGTAGAAAAAAATTACAAACTGATCAAAGAAAATACTTGTTCCACACAATGAATAATTAGACTGTAGAATTCAGTACCACTCGAAGTTCCAGAAGCCAAGAACTTAGCAAAATTCAAAGAGATTGGAAATTTATATGGATAACAACATCAAAGATTATAATAGGTAATATCAACAAAGATTTTGGAAGGAATATTAAACTTCATGCTTCAGGGTTTAAGCCCACCTTTAAACTACTAGAGACCAAGGTAAGATCTAATGTGGAGAGCAGAATACTCCACATTCACCTACTGCAGGGATCTTAACATTCCTTTGAAGCATCTGGCACTGGCCACTGTCAGAAACAGGACAGTGAACTAGACAGACTACAAGTTTGATCCAGTATGGCAATCTCTATGTTCCTATGAAGTTTGGTTTAAAACTATATGTTTTGCTCAGCAAATATCTAAGATGGGAATAGTAATGATTTTACTGTCCATCTCAGTTATTGATGGACCAAATGCCTTCAGTCACTCACCGAAGAAAAAAGGGCACACGCTATATTTTTAATAACCTCTAAGAGCAAAACATTAAAAAGGGCTGGTTTTCTTTGGGCTTACAACAGAATGCCCCTAAACAACAGACTACTTTGGAATGATCTGCACTGTAGAGATCTTTGAAGTTAGTATGCTACACAGATCTCTACTTTGAATAATCATTTGTCGGCTAGTTTGGAAAGAACTGAAAGTCAAATCCTACAACCATCCTTCTTAATTCACCTAACCAGCTACTGAATACATTTCATGAAGAGGTTGGTGGATAGAGAGTATACAGTTAACTGCTGAGAGGATGACTAAGAGCTATGATGGATTTCAGTCACCAACTTTTGAAGGAATTTAGAAGGCATTCATCGTGCTACCTTACTTTGTGGTTGGTATACAACATGGGTCAGCCACTAAGGCATTCACTCGCTCTGTGTGCTAAAGTAATTGTCATTAGAAAAATTATCTTTCCATTGAAAAACAAGCTCTCAGGCATCAAGGAGCTCAAAACGAGTTTCCATTAGCTTAGCCATGACCATGCATAAATCAAGATTTCTGTTGAAAGACGAGCCAAAATGTCAAGTGGACCCAGGTGGCACAGTTTGCTAGAGAGCTGGCTGCAGTGACCTGGGGAATCTAATCCCTGACCATGATCAGAAAGAAACTGCAAGTTGAAGTTAATTGTGAAATGCTGAGAGTCCACTGCAAGGCGTGGTGTATGATAGTTTTATTGACTCCATTGAGGGTTATCAGCTTGGAGACTTTCCAGATGAGTATGTATTTTTACAGAACTCCATTTTTTATTAAGTTTGTGAAGTACTTTTAAATCTGCACTAGAAATTAAATGAAATAAGGGATGTTAAAGCTTCTCGAAGAAAGCATGTCACTCCTTTGTATTTAAAGGCTGATATGTCTTTCACAAGAACGCTGCTCTCACCTATTCTGTGTATAGAACAGTCAAAGAAAAATTAAAACCATGATACACTGTTTCTTCATCTTTGTCAGGAACTTCTGTCCTGGCTGGAGTGAGACTCAGTATCCCACTGTCCCCACTACAAAGTGTCCTCTCCCATTGCATTGCTCTCTGCCATTTACAGATGACAGTTTGTTGTTACATCAGAACAGAAGGTCAATATTATCTGTAAACAAATACAAATAGGCACTCACCAGGGCTCAAATTGAGCCTCTAAGTCAAAACTAAGCACCCCACCCCCATACTATCCCACCACCGAATCTCAGATTTGATCGGACTGAAACCCTTTAGAAGCAAGAAATTAATTTTGCTTCCAGAAGTCAGTCAGTTTTTGACATCCCTGCTCAGAGCCCTTGCAAGAAAAATCAGCTACAGTTGTTTTTTCTATGATTTGGACACCTGCTTGCTGGGAACTGGACCATAAATTAGACCACCAGACACCTTTCACAGAGGTTACCAGATAGCCATCAGATGGGTAACAGCTTTCATTTACTACTGATTGGTTCTGCATACAAACAAATTGCATAGGTGAAAAGTTAGATATCTAAGGCTAATTTTCTAACTCATCTAGTCATTCTCTAATATAGTCTTCAAAGGCTTAAGTGAGAAGTTGGTAACAGTTCTAAAGCAAGGCTATCAAATCTAGTCATTTTCAAAAATCTGCAGATTTTTACATTGAAAATACATAACTACAGTATAGATGCCATTGGGGTAAGCAGGTGATTTCAGCAGGTAAGCAGGGGACAGATGGGCTATTGGCACCTAACTATAATTGGAAGTGTTGCTTTTTGACACCCACGAAGCAGCCAAGGCATTTGATAATGGGGTCGGGTATGAGTTTCCCTCTTTTGGGGAGGAGACGAGACACTAGATTTGAAGGGGAGTGGAGGGTAGGTTGAATTTCCCACTTTGTACCACCCACTGACCCTTGATAGAAGCTAGCTCCCCACTGCACTCCATCTCAATATTTGCCACTGCATCCAGCAATGAAGTACATTAGCTTGAGGATTCTGCTATAATGACCAGCAGAGAAATTAACCACACTGCCATTTATAAAACAGTCTTTTGTTTCCGAGTTAACAGCTAACGGAGATGAATTGAGGTTGGGCAGCAAACACCCCTCAGGGCTATTGTTTCAGGCTGACTTCAGGGGACAAGATCACAGTTGTCTCAATTTCTTAAGGCTTTCTTCACAACCGTAAGGGCTAGAGACTGGGTATTTTTAAATGAAAACTTATATTTGGGAGCAATGCTGCAGAGTACACAGTTCCCAGGTTGAACACATTTATGAAACTTTCTCTCAAAAAAAAATTCATGCTTTGTAAACCCTCTTCCAAAACAACCCTCATTTTGAATTCCCCCCACACTCTAATTACACTGATGAGCATCTAAATCTGAGATTCTCAAACTTCATTGCGCCGCGACCCCCTTCTGACAAAAAAAATTACAACATGACCCCAGGAGAGGGGACCAAAGCCTGAGCCCACCCGAGCCCCACTGTCCCAGAGCGCTGGGGGTGGAAGCAAAGCCCAAGGACTACAGGCTTCCCCCACCTGGGGGTGAAACCCGAGCCTGGCCACCCAGGGCTGAACCCCTTGGGCTCAGGCTACAGCCCCAGGATTCAGCCTGACCCCAGCAAGTCTAACTCCAGCCCTCGTGACCCCATTAAAATGGAGTCGCAACCCACTTTGGGGTCCCAACCCCCAGTTTGAGACCCGCTGGTCTAAATAAATAAAACTGAAAGGAAATACAGTTTGAAAACAGCCTTTTTCAAGTGGTGCAGAACAGAAAAAATAAGTACTTTTAAACAATAGTGGTAAAGCAACATAACACAGACTCCTTGTGCTCTGCAGACTTCGTGAGGTTGAGCTTAAAGATATTTTTATCCAGTTTAATAAGCTTTTCATGGAAGAACATCTCAGAAACAGAGGTGGCATATGGTAGTAGTAGTTCACCAAAGGAAATGTGACTGTTTTACATTGCTCTGTTAAACTTTACTTACCTGGGTTCGTAATATTCTTAGCTGGACAATTCCTTCATTCTCCTCTTCTCGCATTCTCTCTGTAGTGAGCTGCAACCGACCAATCAAGTTTATCTTACCCCTTTTCTGAACTTTAGCATTTTTTCTGAAAAAGTCAATTATATATGAAAATAAGCCAAAACATACCCATTTTACATTAAGAAGGAATTCACATTAGACTCACAGCAAAAGCACAGTATAACAGTACTGCAGCAATGGTTGGAAATGGCTGGCTGGCAGTCAATACACAATTGAAAACCCCATCCCCCAAAACAAGTGTAGGTTAGTTTAATGCATCAACAGATGAAAAATATACACAACAGATGTTAAACTGACAGGCTAGACTGCTGAACTGTGGTATTATGCAGTTTTACAGACAAAAATACTTCACGTACAATATAAGTTCAGGGTTCTGGACAAGGAGCTTATACAAAAGTAAAATTAGGAAGTTGGGCTACTTTCTTGTTCCTCATAGAGGCTGGTTGTCTATCAGAGAAACGTGGAAAAATCAGATAAATTATGATAAATATGATAATCATGGTGACAGAATTATTCAATTTTCACCCCCAACATTTTTCCATACTGCTTCCTCGGTATCATGGTGTTCTGTCATCCGTTCCCCCAGCATATGTTCCAAGAAGGAAGCAGGGACATCTCCAGCCCTTTGGAGGGGACTCAGCAGCTACTGGGAACTAAGCAGCAGTTGTCACTATATCCCCCCTCTAACAAGGCCAAGCAGCAAATAGGAGAGAGTCACAGAATCTGATCCCCACCGCAAGCTGCCAGCCCTATTGATAGTTATTCATGATAAAAAGAGCTAATATCTTCTAAATAAAGTGCCCTGAAGCAAATGTATATCAGATGCTAATGTCTTATTTCTAAAGCATCTTTCATTCTGAAGGATCCCAAAGCACCAATATGAGATTTTTACACTCCCCACAGCAATATGGTCACCTCTATCGTAAGATACAGCAGATGAGCCACTTTTTAACAGTGCACAAAACATTAAACAATTTAGAACAAGAAGTGAAAATATCATTCCTATTGTTTCTGACACCATAGGGTAAATGTAGATAGAACAGAATCTGAGTAGAAGATTGATGCTAACACACTTATTCCTGCTTGAAGTGCCATGGACTCATTAGTAACAAGTCATCAAAACCTCAATTTTGCATCTTATTGAGAAGTGATTAAGAAATCAGCTTATTGCAAGAGAAATCCTTCAGTATTAAAACATTATATATTTTCATTTTCAAAGAATATCTTACATTAAACTGAACTCCTGGTTCACTGAGAAGAGGGTTCCTTCTGTAAAGTCTTTGGGCGAACTGACTTGAGGTTCATACAATAAAACCTGACGTTTCAGCTTTGGAAATGCTACAAGAGACTACAGAGAAAGGGGAGAGGGGAAGAGACCATAAAAATGAAACAATAGACTCTTAAAACAGAACCAACCAACCTTTAGGATTTAACTGTGTAACAGAGCTGTACCATACACTCATTGCTACAGGTACTGTGTAGTCTTATTTGATTGTAAAAAGCTCATGTATGCTGTTGGCACTCATAATAATCTAATCAGCATCAAGTCAATGATTTATTAAACACTGTTGTGATACATTATTTACCACACCTCTCTTTTTGAAATGTTTTAATATAAACAGTATCATTCAGAAGAGCTGAAGTGCATGAACTCACAGCCACAGAAATGGCCAGTGGTAAATCTGATCCATTCAAGATTTCTTCTAGAGTTTCTGCTGATCTGAGTGGATTACAGGAGTGTTCCCCAAAAAATTAAGTCACTTTTAAATAAAGTACATTTAAGTAGTAACTGCTGAACTCCTAAAACTTGACGAGTCCTACAACAAAAACAAACTATTACAATTGCATTCTCTAAGCAACGTTTGGCCAGAAAGATTTAGCTACCTCTAAAAGTTTAAGTTGGGCAATCTTGACAGGAAAGAATGCCTACAGGTAAAGGCTATACATATTAATGCAAAGCACAAAGAAGCGCCATTGCAATTAAAAGGCTAGTTAGGAAAGGTTTTCCCTCTTCAATTTCAAAAGCACTGCCAGAGTTAGTACTTTCAAAGAATATTCAGGTGGATATTTAAGTATTAAATAAAGGTAAAGAAGAAATCTGTTTCAACAGAAAGGGAAAATACCCATAAAGTCCTCCTAAGTTCTGCATCAGGGAGCTCAGTTGCCAGTTTAAGATTTTCAAAGCTGATTTTCTCTCTGGGTCTTTGGTTCCATGCAAACAGCACAGCCAGCTGAAACGTTGTTACCTCTAAGTCATACTGGCCAACCTCATTCTTAAATGTTATCTGAACACAGAAAAAAAAAAATTTTTTTGTTCATTAGGTTATTTTGTTCATCAGTTGTTTTTTTAAGTCCAAACATATTATTACTGTAGACAGATACAGATTTTATACATAAAAAATTAATAGTGAACTCAATATACTTACAATTCCATTGGACATAAGATGATGCCAGTGCAGTTTTCTGCCACTGTGATTCTTTTTGTAGAACTCTTCTACCTCTGGGATGAGGTCTTCTAATTCCGTGGGTAGCGATACAAACACTTTTTCAGAACTTCGAGACCAGGCACCAGCATTTAAAATTTTAATATTCACAGAATCAGCTATAAAAACCAGACAGTATTAAAATATATTAATCTGAAAATATACCACCAAACTAGATAGCAAAGGAGCATGATAACTGTTTTTGACCTCAAAGTAAGATGTGTTCCAAATGACAGCCTATGGTCAAACTGAAGTCTAAAAATGATAGAAATTCCAAGTTTTAAAAGAACTATTCTTTAACATGAGTAAAACAAATATCAAAACACATTTGAGAACAATACCTGGTAGGGCCAATTTATTATTTTTGTGCATTTCTTTGAAGGCCTGGTTCAAGTCTTCAGATACTTTGATATCCTGGAACATCCTAGCCAATTTGTTTACATAATCTGCTGGCATACCTACTTCCTGTATAAACAGATGACAAATTACACCAAGACAGCACAATCTTTAAGATAAAAGCTTACATACATCAGTCTTCAGGTTTACAATAACTAATTTTAAAATACATGACTTCAGTAAAAAAACCAAATTGTGGCATTTTGTGATAGCAAGTTGTAATCTTTCTGTATATATCACAACTATATCATACCAGGGCCGAAAGAAAATGCAATTACTTTCAAGAATCAACATAAAAAAAGGTAAAAACATTAAGAGGCTGATGGATCCTATAAACTGAAGGGGCTTAAACCAAAAAGTTTAAGGTGTGCAAATAAACATGCAAAAATGTATAGTTAACTTACATGCAATTTCCATGAACGTGCTCACAAATCTGTTATTTGGATACCTCAACAACCAGTTAGCACTGTATCTGATCATCTGGAGGTGTAAATACCTGATGGCTTCACAACTTTTGCGCATCTAGTTCTAGGGCTGTTCTTTTGATAGGGCAGGAACTAATCTGCTGACAGTTTCAAGTCACGTGGTTTGCCTAACTGTATTACCCAATGTTACAAGAACATACGCACAGGATTTTACAGAATGCCAAATCCCACGTATGGCCTATTGTATGGACTTCTATGTAGACAATTTCCATTATGCAGTGGGATTCAGGATTAGCCCTTAGACTGCATATGCTTCCAATATAAAAAAGTCTTCATGAACACGAAAACTGTATCCTTTCGTAAAGTAAAACAGTTCTGTTTGGGCTTTTTTCCCCCATGTTAAGCCACAACTCATTTTGCTCCACATAACCCTTTATATCCGTTATACTAAAATGACAATTCATAAAACATTAGTCTCCTTTTCATAATAAATTAAAATGTAACCAGTAGCTACTCTGTTTTTTGTGTGTGGGTGTTTAAAAAGAAAAAAAAAGTTTCTTTATTGGAGAGAGAAGATATTTTTTAAATATTCATAGGTCCTGTTCTATATCTGCAAAATGCTGGAATTTATACAGAGTAGGGCTGTCAACTGATTAAAAAAAACTTAAGTGCGCAACTAATTGCACTGTTAAACAATAATAGAATATCATTTATTTAAATATTTTGGGATGCTTTCTACATTTTCAAATATATGAATTTCAATTACAACACAGAATACAAAGTGTACAGTGCTCACTTTATATTTTTTATTACACATATTTGCACTGTAAAAAACAAAAAGTAATAGTATTTCAATTCACCTCATACAAGTACTGTACTGCAATCTCCTTATCATGAAAGTTGAACTTACAAATGTAGAATTATGTACAAAAAGATAACTGCATTCAAAAACAAAACCATGTAAAACTTTAGCGCCTACAAGTACACTCAGTCCTACTTCTTGTTCAGAACAATTGCTCAGACATACAAGTTTGTTTACCTTTATGGGAGATAGTGCTGCCCGCTTCTTGTTTATGATGTCACCTGAAAGTAAGAACAAGCATTCGCATGGCATTGTTGTAGTCGGTGTCGCAAGATATTTACGTGCCAGATGTGCTAAATAGTCATATGTCCCTTTATGCTTCAACCACCATTCCAAACGACATGCTTCCATGCTGATGATGGGTTCTGCTTGACAATGATCCAAAGCAGTGTGTACCAATGCATGTTCACTTTCATCATCTGAGTCAGATGCCACCAGCAGAAGGTTGGGGTTTTTTTTTTTTTGTGTGGTTCGGGTTCTGTACTTTCCGCATCAGAGTGTTGTTCTTTTAAGACTTCTGAAAGCATGCGCCACACCTCGTCCATCTCAGATTTTGGATGGCACTTCAGATTCTTAAACCTTGGGTGGAGTGCTGTAGCTATCTTTAGAAATCTCACATTGGTACTTTGTATTTTGTCAAATCGGCAGTGAAAGTGTTCTTGAAACAAACAACAAGTGCCGGGTCATCATCTGAGACAGCTATAAAATGAAATATATGGCAGAATGCAGGTGTAACAGAGCAGGAGACATACAATTCTCCCCCAAGGAGTTCATTCACAAATTTAATTAACGCATGATTTTTTTAAACGAGTCTCATCAGTGTGAAAGCATGTCCTCTGGAATGGTGGTTGAAACACGAAGGGGCATACGGATCAACGTTTAGCATATCTGGCATGTAAATATCTTGTAAAGCTGGCAACAAAAGTGCCATGTGAATGCCTGTTATGACTTTCAGGTGACATTGTAAATAAGAAATGGGCAGCATTATCTCCCGTAAATGTAAACAAACTTGTTTGTCTTAGCGATTGGCTGAACAAGAAGTAGGACTGAGTGGACTGGTAGGCTCTAAAGTTTTACATTTTATTTTTTTGAGTGCAGTTAAGTAACTAACAAAAAAAATCTACATTTATAAACCCTACTTTCACGGTAGAGATTGCACTACAGCACTTGTATGAGGTAAATTGAAAAATACTATTTCTTTATTACTTGTAAGTGCAAATATTTGTAATAAAAATCACAATATAAAGCGAGCACTGTAAACTTTGTATTTTGTGTTGTAACTGAAATCAATATATTTGAAAATATAGAAAAACATCCAAAATATTTAATAAATTTCAAGTGGTATTCGACTGTTTAACAGTGGGATTAATCAACAGCCCTAATACAGAGGCATAAAATATCCAAAATTGGTATAATTTGAAATAGAAAAGTCACACATGGCAGGAGAAACATTTAAATTGAAGAATAAAAACTGATCATCATCAACAAGAACTAAGAAATGAAACAAGTTTTCAGGATACTTACTCTCAGCCATTCCACCATATTCTCTTCAATTTCACTATCAGCTGATATATCTAGTATCAGACGTCTTGTCAAATGAGCTTTGTGGTATCGCATGAAAACATCCTTATTCTGTACATATTTAAGTACTAAAAGCTGTTAAAAATACATTTCAATGATTATTTATTTCCATGCCAAATCAAACCACTTCATTTACAGTTTTTTTTTCAAAACTGGTCCCACATATCACCATAAAATAAAACTAGTGCAAGGCTACTTCAGATTTCCTTACAAAAGAATCATGTTACAAGCTAGTCACCAGTTGTAAAATTGCTACAGTATCATAATCACCAATTTCTTCAACGAAATCACTGAGGAACAGGCCCTTCAATGGTGCATCAGCTCTGCTTTGTATTTAAACTTTAATTTCCTGTCTATATTTTCAGATTCTTGTCTATTATATATGCATCATGCATGAGACTTGTATTAGTGTAATACACAATATGTAAATTGTAAACTAGCACATTGAAGTTGCTGTCCTGTGACAGCATATGGACATATAAATATTCTCTCTGGAGGTTTCAGTTTCAACGATTAATATTCTAGTATAACAATATTTTTAAGATGAAATCCTGAAAAACTGTCTACAAAAATAAAACAGCAAAAATTATTTCTTATCTTAATTAAAAAGAAGTTGAGAGCATGCACATACCACTTCCTTAAGCTTTGCTTCAATTTCTTCAGAGGTTAATTTTTTGCTTAGTGGTGTTTTTCTTAACAGCATGTCACAGTAATTAGCAAGCAGTTCAGGGCATTTGGACTCAGGCTGTGTTTTCAACCCAACCCTAAAAGCAACATGAAATGAAAACTCAATAAAACTGTGAAGAGAAACCTGCTATACCAGGTTAACAAGAAACTACGATTAAAGGAAAGGGAATAAATGACCAGGTAAGAGATCCTATCTCAACTAAACTGTTCCAAAATGAAAGGTAATTCCCTCTTTCATTGCCCTTACCCCGACCCCATTCAGTCTAACAGTAACCAAAAGATGACCAAGTGTTTCCATACATCTCTTCAACTATTGCCGTTTGGAAATTTCAGAATGCAGTTAGCTAGGTTTAATTTCAAACAGTAATTTGCATAAACATCTGAAAGGTGGGTGTCCACATACTGGTTAGAGTTCCAGAAAAGAATGATCAAATAAGGGATGCATTTTCTGTATCTTCCTGCTACTAGCGCAGTTTGATGGGTCCCAATTAACAATGAGGAGAAATGCATTCCATAGAAGCAAGAGAGCAAGCCACTATTGTCACAGACACACCAAAAAAGTACTGAACGCAAACCACTGGAAGGTGGTTCAGAGACAGCAGACCTGAAATCCCACCGCTACAAGCTGAATCAGCAGAACTACAATATTATATATTTGTAGTGCCCCACAAAGTATGCAAGAGCCACAAGATAGCAGTCTTATGGAACACTTCAGACAACTCAGTGCTTTTAGGACAAAAAGCAACTTGTAGTACAGGGTTGTCTGATGGCCTTTTGAAGGTCTCAGAAATTAAAGTATAGAACCTTTAAGTTACTGTAAGCCTTGAAGCCTTGGCTTTGGAATAGTTTCTCGGGATTTTCTGAATGATGGGATCAGCTGTTTTTTGGGCCGTAGAAGCATTCAACAGGTATCAAAGCTTTATTTTGTCTGCTCAAGGTTGAGGGCACAAACTAGGCAGGAAAACATCCTGGTTAAGGTAAAACAGACCAAAAGGTAGAAAACTTGGACAAATTCATGGAATGAATAACATGCAAAAGAATTCTGAATAAGAAGAATATGACAAAACAGTGACTTTTTCTACCATTCACGTTAATATTATGATCTCTAGGAAAACTATGGGCCACCAATGTTAGTGGTTCAAATGGTGGAAGAGGGTGTGGTAGAAAGGCTAAGCTGTGAAAGAACTAGATGCAGGTTCTAGGGAGGGACAACAGACTTAATCGGGAATCTTTGTTTGGAAACTGTGTTAAGAAATTGGACTTTGGTGAGTGAAAACCTAGTAGAATTCTCTTTACATTACCTTTGTATGTACAAACAGCATGCCGAACCTGGAGAAAACTGGGCTCCAGGCTTCTGTCAGGTTGGTTCCTTCAATAATTTAGGGGGCATAGCAATCTCTTTTACTGACTACAGTTTACCCCAGTCTAGGATAGAAAAAAAATGACACTGGTGCTGCATACACCCTGGTCAAATCCCATGTGAAATTTTCCATATAAGGCACTGACAGGAAAACAGATGTGGGTAAAAGTTCCTATGATGAACGACTGCCCTGCCTGTAGCCCAAGTCCATATGGACACCAAGGAATGTTCTGGGATGCTGCTGGCTGTGGGAATACTGGAGAAAATATTCTTTTTGAGTAGTTAGTGGGAAATGTCGTAACCGCGTAACCCCAGAGGGCACAGATGCAAACTCACCAAGGCCAGACACAATGGCCCAGAAGCTGAGCTCACAATTTACCTTTACCAGGGAAGAAAATCAGTGTTGACTATTTTGGTGGTCAAAAATCATGCCAGAACCAGAGAAAAAGATACAGTTCAAGGTTTTATGGATTCAAAATCCTGCTGGGAGAAATGATAAAGAGCATTCCCTCAAACTCATGATATCCAGCAGATGTGAGAAAAGCCCCAGCTGAGTATTAAGCAACTGCTTAGGGAAATGCAGAGGAAACGGATTTCCCCTTAATCTGTGGCTTCAGGGTTTCAACCAAGATGAATCATTGAACCAGAGTGGAGACAGATGAGGATGCACAGCTCACCTCTCTTCAGCAGGTGTGAAGAAGAGAGATTTTACCTCATCCGGCAAGAGAAACTGCTCACTTGACAAAGGCACTGCTATACTAATATCCTCTCCGCAGGGGGCCAAGCCTCTCATGGCTGCCCCAGCTAACCAGAAGTACTGGGGTGCCAAGGACTGTGGGGGACCCATGAACTCTACCCAGTCCCAACAAGCAGTGGGATTCAGCACTTGGATCCTCCCTCACAGAGTCTGGTAACTGTCCAGCAAGGGGCGCTCAACCAGATCTGTGACAACACACTATACTCCATTGTCATGAACTATGTTTTAGCATTCTATTTGCTAAAAGTAACAATGACTATCCTCTGCCCTTAAAAATGCAACGTTTTAAACATTAGAACTAAAGTGTTTTTGCCCAAGTGATCAGGGCTCTTAATTTTCAATTCTGACTGTTGCAAATAAGTGGTTTTCAGACCACGTGAGCTGACAAGTTTGTCAATCAATAGCTGTCAGAGACCCAACCAGTCAGTGCTGTGTGTAAACACTATTTACAATTAAGAGACTCCCTGACAAGATATACCAGGTACTGAAGATACAACTGACTAGGAATATCAACATGGTATGAATGTTTAAGTTTTAGAGGAATCACATTGACTTCTACATAAACTTAATCATTACACAAAAGCCCTGACTTTGAATACAAAAAGTTTTCAGTTTTTCAAATTAAAATAGATAGTGAATTACTTCACAATTTTAAAACCAGAATTAAAAGAAAAATACAGCCTCTACCCATAATAGTAAACTATAAGAAGGACCCATTTTTACTGGATACAGCTATCATATGGTTATTATAAGCAGATTCATTTTATATGAGTAGGGCCCTACCAAATACACAGCCACGAAAAAACGCGTCATGGACTGTGAAATCTGGCCTCCCCCGTAAAATCTGGTCTTTTGTGTGCTTTTACCCTATACCAGCAGTTCTCAAACTTTAGTAACCCAAGGACCCCCATTTTGATTTAAATTTTTTCATGGACCCCCCAAGCCCCTTGCTCAGTTCCAGGCCCCATCCCCACTCCACCTCTTACCCCAAGGCCCCACCTCTTTCTGCCCCCACTCCATCCCTGCCACTCCTCTTCCTGCTCTCTCCCCCGAGAACATACTGTCCCTGCTCCTCCCCTTCCCTCCCAGCGCCTCCTGCATGCCACTGAACAGCCATTCCCTGGTGTGCAAGAGGCACTGGGAGAGAGGGGGAGGAGTTGATCAGTGGGACTGGCGGACCTCCGGAGTACCTTCACAGACTACCAGGGGTCTACGGACCCCAGTTTGAGAAACACTGGCTTGTACGATATAGATTTCACGAGGGACACCAGCGTTTCTCAAATTGGGGGTCCTGACCCAAAAGGGAGTTGTGTGTGGGGGGTGCCACAAGTTTACTTTAAGGGGAGGCCACAGTATTGCCAACCATACTTCTGCGCTGCTTTCAGAGCTGGGTGGCCGGAGAACAATGGCTGTTGGCTGAGCGTCGAGCCAGCAGCAGTGCAGAAGTAAGCATGGCAATACCATACCATGTCACCCTTACTTCTGCATTGCTGTCTTCAGAGCGGGGCGGCAGAGAGTGGTGGCTGCTGACCAAGGTCCTAGCTCTGAAGGCAGCAGCGCAGAAGTAAGGGTGGCAATACCATATCATGCCATCCTTACTTACAGTTCTCCAGTTGCCCAGCAGCTGCTGCTCTCCAGCTGCCCAGCTCTGACGGCAGTGTCGCTGCCAGCAACAGCACAGAACAATAGCAGTACCGCAACGCTCCCTACAATAACCTTGCAACCCCCACACAACTCCTTTTTGGGTCAGGACTCCTACAATTACAACACCGTGAAATTTAAATATCTGAAATCATTAAAGTTACGATTTTTAAAATCCTATGGCTGTGAAATTGAACAAAATGGACCATGAATTTGGTAAGGCCCTATATAGGAGACTGCTACAGAATTTAGATGCAGATTGTCACAGCATACTCAGGATTTGTATATAATCCTATGCTGACATTCCATAGGACAGAGAATGTGCAATTTCATCTTTCCAAATGAGGCTCCTGGCCAAAAAAGTGTCTCTATAGCTTACCAAGTTTTCCATTCTCAGTTTGAATGCTTACTTCCTGAGGGTTCCTATTGCCTGGACACAAGGATTTTCTTTTTGCCTTTGACATTTCTACCTCAAGACCATACCCTGATTGATACAAGGTCCTTCTGGACCTAGTGACAATCTCGTGGTCTCTTTGACTAAAGTTCTCTCCTTCAAATTATAGCTTGAAACTGCTGCCTTGCTGTGGAAATTCACAGTCTGTTCACAGGTCACAAAAATTCTGGTGAACAACTCCTGCACTAGGCTCCCTACACACGGTGCACCTATGTCTTTTCTTTCATCCCACTGCCTCCTGAGTTTGTCATCATTATCTCAGAGAAAAAGAAAGTAACAGATGTGTATAAAATAAGGTGCAATAGGACAGACGCTGACAATGGCCTCCTCCTTCCTGCCTGATTCAGAAAGTAAAACAGTAGAGGGAAATAAAAGTTGTACCCTAGCTGAGGGGAATGAAAATGCTTGGCACTCACTGCCAGCTCTAAGTATGACTTTTGAAAGAGGACTATCCATCAGTCTGGATAGTGGCAGTCCAGTAACAGTATATGGAGAGACAAGGATTTCTGCATTACACAGCTCAACAGCAACTTTACATAATTAATAAAAACGCCATTTTAATAAAGAGGGGTATTATTTAAAAAAAAATCACTATCCCTAAACAGTCCTGGACTACATCAATTTATATAAACCCCAACTCCAAGTCATTATAAACAACGTAAAAATATTTCAGCAACAAAATACTACAAGTAAAAGCCAGTTTGATAGGCTACATTTTTTATTTATATCACTGATCTGCTGTCATGTGAAAAAGTTCCTCAGAGTATGAAAAAAGGTACAAAGCCCAAAAAGGCCTTTTTTTTTCATTTCTGTTGATCCCAAAAGCACTCAAAGTAAACTGCAGTATGACATTACATAGTGTTCTTAAAACATTAAAAAACATTATTGAACTTGCCTGTTCAAATTTAAATTTGACATATTTGATTCACATTGGCATTTAAATGGCTTACCCTTTCTGCTTCAATGGCAATTCAAGTTTAAATATTGTAGCATCATTCACAACTGCCTTATATGCCTAAAATGAATAGTTAAAACAACAGTATAAAACACTTCATTCAATTTTTTAATAATGTATTCAAATATGAAACAACTCCCATCTCCCTTTTTTTAAAATGACTATAGTAAGTGTCTGTACCACTCTAACCCAGGTCCTTTACTCGTCCAATATGCTTGTAGACTGCTTTTCAACATGTTTGTCTTAGAAGCAGGCTAAGCCTTTTTTTGAATTAAATCAATTGATTTTAATTCATCAGTGCTACACATTTCCAGAGCTTGTCCGTGATTTCCCCAATCCTTTTAGGTCACTGACAGGCCCTGGAAATGTATAGTATCGATGAATTAAAGATCAATTGATTCAACACTAAGAATGTCTTAGAACTAGGCTAATGCTAACGTACTGAAACGCAGCTTTTTCTTAAGCCCCGATTCAGCAAGATACTTCAGCACATGCCGAACTTTAAGCATGTGTGGGGTTCCACTGAAGTCAGAGGACTATTCAGAATTATACGTACAACCTGGAGCAGAACTACCTTGCTGAATCAGACACTTAGACTATAAGCTCCTCAGCACAGTCAGCATCTTCACAGGTGCTGTACCATTAAACAAAACTATCAGTTCCAGTCCTGACTGGGTGCTTTGGGCACTACCACAATACAAAGAATAAAAATCAGGTTACTAATTACCTTAAAAAGATTCTAACCAGCTTTTTATTCACCAAGTTTATTAGCATAAGAACAGACTTCAGGACTCATCAACAAATGGGCAATGGGATTTTAGAGGCATAATTTATTATGGATTTCAACCATTTAAAATAAATGAAGACAAAGATCAGTTAAATTAAAATATATACCTTATCTCTTGCAGTAAGAAACCTCGGGTCGTCTTGAAAAGCTTCTTTAACCAGCTTACTAAATCGATTAAATAATGTAAGCAACTGCTCTACATATTTCTCAGAATCCTAAAATTAAAGCAGCAAAATAACAAAACAAATGAAAACAAAAGCCAATCTCCAGGGGGGGAAAAAAAAGAGGTTACTCACCTTGTGCAGTAACTGAGGTTCTTTGAGATGGTTTTCACTGCAGGTTCTCCACTTTAAAGTCTTGATGCCCTGTGCTTGCAATTGGAGACTTGTGGTAACAGTGCCCGACTGCACCGTGCCGGTACCATCTTGTGCCACTCCGGGCGGTTACATAGCAGTATGCAGCTAACTGTCCCTCAGTTCCTTCTCTACCACAGAGAATCTACATGAAACTCCGAAGAAGAGGGGAGTAGGGAGGGTAGTGGTGCGCCCACAGGGACAACCATCATGAAGAACCTCAGGTACTGCACTTCTCTTCTTCAAGGAGCGTCCCTCTGGGTGCTCTACTTTAGGTGACTGTTGAGCAGTGCCCCTCAGTGGAAGGGAGGGGCTCCGGAGTTGCATTATTGATGCTGGATAACACTGAGAGTCGAAAGTGAATGTCTGATGCTGACTGTTGCTCTACAGCACAGAACTTTGTGAATGTATGGGCTGATGCCCAGGTTGCTGCTCTGCAAGTGTCAGTGACGGGGACATTATTAAGAAAGGCCACAGATGTTGCCTGTGCTCTGGTACAGTGTGTGCAGACTCCCACTGGGGCTTGTAGGTTGCTCTTTTGGTGGAAAAAGCAGATGCATGCTGATGTCCATTTGGATAGTCTCTGTGTTGAGATGCTTTGACCCATTGAGCATTCTGTTATGGAGACAAATAGTCTTGGTGATTTTCTGAATACTTTTGTTCTTTCAGTGCAGAAAGCTAATGCTCTTTGGACGTCCAGTGTGGGACTGATGCCTCTCTCCTATCCGCATGGGGTTTTGGAAAAAAACCACAGGTAAGTAAATGGGTTGATTCAAATGAAAGAGGGAGGCGACTTTGGGTAGGAACTTGGGGTGTGGTCATAAAGTGACTTTATCTTTAAAGAATGTTGTGTATGGGGGACGTTCCATTAAGGCACCTAATTCTCTCACCCACCTGGCGGACGTGATGGCAATGAGGAAGGTCATCTATGTGACAATCTATCTCCGAATGGTCGGGAGATAGTCTCTGTTTCTAGTGTTAAAATGTGTGGTTGTCTCGTGCTCGCAAGCACACCTTCAAACCTTCAAAACTGCTCTCTAGTGTTGGATTGTTGGGACGTCGAAGGTTGGTTTTGGGTCTGTCAGCGTCTGGTTTGCTGTTTGCAGTGCTGGTCATACTTTCTATGTTGTGTACATGGTGGTGATCGGACTCTCTGGTTATAATACCTGCCCTCTTTCTTTTTATTTGCAGGCATGTAGATACCCGGCGATTTCAAAGTTGCCCTTGTGTCTTTCAGGGTGTGGAGAGACTCATCCGTTTTGGCCATAAATAATTTTGCGTCTTCGAAGGGAAAGTCTTCGACCGTAGCCTGGACATCCCTAGGGAACCTTGAGTGATGGGGCCAGGATGCATGGTGAATAATCACAGAAGCCGCAATGGACCATGCAGCCATGTCTGTAGAGTCAAGAGAGGCCTATAAAGCTGTTCTGGCAATGAGATGTCCTTCAGCGATATTAACTTTAAATTGTTCTTTTTTTTTAATCAGGCAGACTATCAATGAATTATAACATTTTTTAAAAGATATTGTGTGTGCATTTTGTCAGTAGGGCTGCATAATTAGCTATGAGGAACTGAAGTGTCGTGGAGGAATAGGCCTTGCGGCCAAAGAGGTCCAATCTTTTCCAGTCTTTATCATATGGGGTTGTTCTGGAGTGGCGTTGTTTTCCCCCTCTCATTTACTGCCTCAACCACTACTGAGTTTGGTGTGGGGTGTGTAAATACTCAGCTCCTTTAGATGGCAAATAATATTTTTTGTCCGATCTCTTGCATGATGCCGTGACAGGTGTCTGCCAGATGTATTTTGCAGGCTCCATAACAGCATCGTTGATCGGTAATGTTATCTTTGCTGATGGGGATGACTGGAGTATGTCCAGTAACTTCTGTTGAGATTCAGGTAATCTGTTCTAATGAAATATCTAAGGATTCTGCCACCCTTTTGAAAAGGTCCTGAAAGGCCTTGAAATCATCCCAGAGCTTGGAGGTGGTGGCATTATGGTTTCATCCGATGACAAAGATGAGAGGTGTGCAGGTGGCGAGGTTTCCTGGTCAGATATGTCCTCGGTTTCCTCAGTCACTTCCTCTTGTGTTTCTGAGGGTGCTGGGACAGTTGGCAATGGGGACTGTGCGGTTCTGAAGCTTGGTGGGTTAGGAGACCTGCAGTGTTGGGCCCTATATATTGCTGACGGATCCCAGTAGGGCCAGTTAGGTAGGAATAGCATGGGGGGCAGTGCACATACCAGGCACATAACTCTGCAGATGAGTGGTGTACTGATAGATGAGACAGTCCAGGTTTGGGTAAGGAGTGACAAGGAGTATGTGTGACTTCATCCTCGTCTTCATCATCACTAGACAGAGGTAGAGCTGATCTAGGTGGAGTATTCAAATGGCTCGGTACCGATCTGGGACTCTGGTATAGAGGAGACTAATAGATCCACATGTCTCATGAACTTTTGCAGAACCGTTAGCTTTGGTACCGAGGACGGCGTTGCTGATGGCCCAGGAGTGTGAACTGTAGCCAATGGTGCCAAAGATCTCGAGCAGTGCCACATAGGCACCACAGGTGGCGCCACTATGTCGGTCGGTGCCAAGCTTCTTTTCAGCTCTGTGGGTGCCGAGGTGGAGGGTTTCACTTTGCTCTGCGAACCTCCATTCCAGCTTGCCCTCATAGGGTCTTTCACTTTCTAAGGACTCAGTACCGGAGGGTCTCATGGTCCGATGCATTCAGTGCCATCAGTACTGGGGTACATTTTTGGGGCAGGGATTGCTTTTTCTTGGCAGATTCCCTGTGCGGAGAATTCTGGGATTACTTGTTGGTAGCCTTCTTAGGTAAAATCTCCTTCATAGACACTGCTGGGGCAGAACCTCTGTCAGAGGCTGCCGCTGGCGACCATTGGCCCGGAGGTATCCTGGAGTAGGGGTTTGAGGCCAGCCTGAGTGATTTCTCTATCATAAGGAATTTAAGTTGGAGATCCCTAGCTTTTCTTGCCCTGGCTGTCAGATTCCAACAGCGTGGGCACTTCTGAGTAATGGGTGTTACTGATGGACGGGCTGGTGCTGGTACATGCAGCGGATGCACTGTGTGTGACTGTCAGAAACCGGGACTGACAGTCTTCAAGTCAGGCAACATTTGAAGCCCAGTGGTCAGGGCATGCCTGAGAAAGTCTATCCCCCAACAAAAAGGGATGGTAGTAATCCTAGGGAGGATAAACTTATCTTCCTATTGAGGGGTATAAAGGTAGATAAGGAAGAAAAAAAAATTTTTTTTTTAGAAGTAAAATAAAATAAGTATAAAGGGCAGAATATTGAACTACTGCTTATACTAACAATTATAAGCTATGACCTATCTAAAAGCTAATCTTATCTAAGGTAAGAGAGGGCCACTGCTGATCACTTCGACTCAAGCCGAAGGTGGTAGAGAAGGAACTGAGGGACTGTTAGCCATGCACCGCTATGTAACCGCCCGGAGCGGCACGAGACAGCGCGTGCATGGCCCAACCGGGCACTGCTACCACAAGTTTCCAATGACAAGCGCAGGGCATCAAGACACCGAAAGTGGAGCACCCCCAGGGACACTCCTCGAAGAATAAGAATATGTGATCACGTAATTAAAGACCATCAGAAATTAGAGACTATCATAATACACATGGATAGGTAAGGCACAAGTAGGCAACGTTAACTGTATTTCCCTAACTTCAGTGCTTTGGCTTGCAATTTTTACATTCTTTTAATGCAGTCTTTGATACGAAATTTCCTACTTAAAAATGTGTAGGTGTACAGTGAGTATTAAAAATCCTTATAAATGCCAAATTAAATCAGTTTTCACTGGACTAACAAGAGGGATATCTATGCACCAGAGGTAGGGATGTGGTACCTAGTATTATATGTCTATCACGTCTCTCCCATGTGGCTACAGCTATTAAAAAACAACCCCACCATCTAGGATATGAAAAAAATCTTTAACCGAAAAATATATTTTCTCCTCTTTCTTGAAAAACAAACATTTTTGAGAAATGTCCAGAAAAAAAAACAACCATTCCTGAGTTCAGAACAAGCATGCTAAATTTTAATCTCAAAAGGTAGAAGGTTCAAAAAGTTGTAAGCAATTGAAAAAGTCATTTATAAAATTAAATTGCTAATACATCTAATTATAGGGATTGCTATGTGCTCCCTCTTAATTTATCATCTGCGCATTTTCTTTAAATTACAAATACTGGATCCATATATTAAAACATATGAAAGTTCAAACACGCAAGAAGATTCAGGTACAATTGCATAAAATTCCTTTTAGGGCTGTTTTAAATTCTGATCTCCTCAAACAAAGAGAAAGTCAAAGTGTTTGTTGACATATCTATTAAATTTTAAAAATATATTTTTACACATACATGTAACATACACAGTAATCCCACTATGGGGGGCGGAGGAGGGGGAAGGAGGCATTTTTTGTTTTCCTTTGCAAGAGGCTCTTGCTGACTACTGAAATTTTTTTTTCCCCTCAAGAGCATACACTTACAGTAGTAATAGTTTCAGCAGCTGCTACCATATCTGCTAGTCCAGCACTAACAATATGCTCTTCCAAGTCTTTTAACATGGGCTCTATTCCATTAGGAACTTTATCCATCAGTGAAAACATTAGATGCAACTCTGAAAAACACAAAATACTGATGAAACCACTAGTCACTCCACATGTAACAATCAGACAATGCTTTAAGTAAAAATTGTGTATGTTCTTTCACACTAATATCTCAAATGGGACATAAAAGTCACAAAAAATAGTAGATTTCAGAGTAACAGCCGTGTTAGTCTGTATTCGCAAAAAGAAAAGGAGTACTTGTGGCACCTTAGAGACTAACCAATTTATTAGAGCATAAGCTTTTGTGAGCTACAGCTCACTTCATCAGATGCTGCAGTTTCCACGATATGCATCTGATGAAGTGAGCTGTAGCTCACGAAAGCTTATGCTCTAATAAATTGGTTAGTCTCTAAGGTGCCACAAGTACTCCTTTTCTTTTTGCGAAAAAATAGTAGAGTAAGCTATCTCATTAACGATACATCCCCTCAAATGGCTTTATATTAATATTACTGAAACTTCTTCAAAATGTGAACTCCACAAGGAAAGGATTCTTCTCTTTGAGAAGTTCATAAAAATGCTTAGTAGAATGTTAGAGAATAAAAACTTTTCTATATTCACCAGTAAAAAAACTATAATAAAAAATCACTGGCAACCAGGAAGAAGTCAACATATATATATTATCCTCCCCTTCTATCAGTGTTTGATTTATTTTCCTTATTGCTAGATTACTTGTACATACACATATGCAACCAAGTTCAAAGTAAATGTATCTCATATCATAAGCAGTTCTCGGCCCACATCCCATTTGTGTGTCATCTTGTTCACGAAATAGTTTGGGGTACAACTAGAACCCCTCCTCCCACCTTCTGACATTCAATCACACTCATTTTCTCCAGTTACCTCAACGTTCCTAGTAACAATGGATCTCAGAATTAGAAGCCTACATTCATGTAGGTGTGAAGCTGACCAGGGATGCAAGATTGGGTACGGATATACAAGCAGGGTTGTATTGTTTTGGTCCTGCTGCTTGTCCCAAAAAACATCTGCGGCCAAGGATTCTTTAGCCCCTTTTTTCTGAATCAATATCCCCTCTAGTTCTTCCTCCTCACTGCATCCACAAGGAGAGTAAGAAATGTGTCTCCAACCTCTCTCTACTTTTTTCCTAAAAATAACCTCCAGGAAAGATGTAATAAATCACATCTGAGACTTTGAGAAAGTACATAGATAAAATGTCAAAGAGTTGCAAATATTAGTACTAGAACACTTTCAGACAACTGTTTCAAGTTTTTAATTTGTTTTGAGTTTACAAAGATTAACAACTTTTGACAAATAAAACGATGTATAAGTATATAACTCCTATACCTCGTCTCCCCTACCCCCTCGATTATCCCCTACCCAGCTTAGGGTTACCATATTTCAAGTTCCCAAAAAAAGAGGATACTGCCCGTGTGCACACACGTACTGGGAGGGGTTATTTGAGGGGCTCAGGAGGGGGTACCTGCAGTCTCACTCTTGAGTGAGGGACGCAACACCAGCCTGTCAGTCAGCACGTCCCTGCGGACTTCCCCCAACACCGGGAGTTGGGGCCTGGCTCTGTCACTGCTCCTGGCCAGGCTCTGAGGCCCTGCAGTGGCGCAGGTGGCCTGGCCAAGAGGCACTTGGCAGCTCTGCTTACCTGGTGGGCCGGGGGGGGCGGGGGGGGGCAGCTCCCTGCTTGCCCCACTCACTGAGCCTGAATGTCAGCACCGGTTCGTTCGCTCACATGGCCCACCCCTGAGTTGCTGCCAGCCGGTGGAGGATGGCGCTGTGGCTGCACAAGCAGTTTCCCGGGACACACTGCGCCACACAGCCTGGCCCAGTACCCACCCCTTGCTGGGGCTGCACTGTGCTGGGGAGCGGGCACCACGCTGCAAGACTCCAGCCCCAGCTCAGCTTCAGCCCATTTGACCTTTAAAGTCCGCTCAAAAGTGTCTGGAGGTCCAGATTTGGTCTTCAGTCTGCCTATTCGCTCTCCCGGCTTACAGTAAAAAATGACAAATGAAATATGAAAGGGGGAAGAATGTGTTACAGGCGTGGTTGTATCTTTTAATTTAAGATTCAGCTATTTCCATCTACCTCCTTAACCCAGCCATCAAGTGGCTGATTTCTAATAGTCAATAGGGCAGAGGTGAGTTTTGAAGAGGGATCTGAAAGAAATGGTAGTGGCCGTCTAGATCAATTCAAGAGAGGGCATAAAGAACGCAATGGAAAGATGTTGTTGTAGCCGTGTTGGTCAGGGGCTATCAGAGAGACAAAGTGAGTGAGATAACATCTTTTACTGGACCTCACCCACTGTGTGTCTCTAGCATGGAAAAAGGAACAGAGATGCATGTGAGTAAATAGCAAAGTTTCTAAGGAAAGTATCTTATTTGAAGTACCTCTATAGCTTTGGGTTCAAATAAACCTTCTGTACTCCTTTGGGGACTGAAAGCTATACTGTAACAAGCAGACACGACCAGTGTCTGCTGATTTGGGAGGAGGCAGTAGTGAGGGCAGCCAGCTTCAGCAGCGCTAGTGAGCATGTTCAATCTCATAAGCATGCTCAGTACAAGCCAAGCAGCAAAGGGGGGGAGGGGGAGAAGAGACGAGACTTGAGCCCACATCCCCTCCCGCCCCAACACACACACGTTGCCTCTGGTGAAAAGGTTTGGTACTTTGCTATATTCAGTCCTGGACTAGTACCAATAAAGTATTGCTAGACAGAGGGATCAGTCTGATGTAGTATAAAACAAACATTCACTTCTAGACCTGGCATTTCAGAACATATTTGATCTTAAGACTATCTGAAAGCTGGAAACCCCAGTTCTCATGTGTATAGAAATGAAAACTTCATACAGTTATGAAAATTCAACAATTTGGTTGCAGGATCCTGTGCTTTTAAAAATAGCTACACTGATTTCCGGTTTTCTTTGTCAATTTCCCTACTTCATTTCGGACATTTTAATAGCTGCTATCTTGAATGGCCAGCAGATCAGCACCTTCACAAATCTTTCCTACTTGAATCACACCACTCGCTCAAAATCTCTAGAAGCAAACACTTCAAACCATCTTTTAAAGGTCATAGAGCATTAATCTTTAGCTCTCTCAGGGCTTGAGATATTGGCTATGAAAACAGGTGAAAGACATGCAGAGGTACTTTATTCACCGACCAGTACATTCTTCCAAATGTTGGTCCTGGACCAGAAATAGTAATTAAAAACATCCAACTCTTTCCCTGCCTTCAAAAGCAGTATCTTGGTGAAGGAGGGAGACTCCCAGAGAGAGGCTTTTTATTTTTAAAATTACTCAAGTTCAAGAGGTTGGATGCTCTGAAGAAGAGCCCCAAAGTTGATTAAAATTGGAGAAAGCAGGTTGTTGCAAAAGAAAGGATAATAAATGGGTGTAAAAAAATCCTTAGCCACAACTGGCCTTTCACGAAAAGAAGAGTTATCCAGCCAGTCAAACGGGCGTATTGAAGGTACAGAGTATAAACACATTTAAAAACGTATTACCCTACGATGGTGCATAGCAACATATGCTTTTTGTGGAATGAAATGGCCCCATATGAAATAAATTTTTCATTCTAAGAAACATGTAGCTGCCTCAGTCACAAAATGGTAATCAAATACATTTATCAACAAATTAGTTTTTTAAACCTAGCTGACCGTGAGATCATGCTGCAATATTTTTTAAGCTTCACTTACTTTCTGTTTCATTTCGTTTGATCATGCCTTGGCATTCAGCTAAAATAGTTTCTTTAAATGATGTCACTAGAGCATTCACACAGCACTCCATAAGCTGAAATGTATTAAGAAATATAGTTAGCTTATTACAATCCTTTGAGCGCCAGTTTGTTCTGTCTCTCTCAAGTTCATGTTCAATATAAATACTAGCCTTTCCTCATGCACTACAGCTCAGTAAAATGTTTCATGCTCATAGGCTGTACTTAATGCAGAAGTTATGACACTATGAAACAAAGTCTATACTTCAGTTCATAGATGTTTTTCTTTAAAGCATGTAAAATTGGAAATATAGTAGTTTCTCTCATAAAATAGTTTAATATTTCTGTGGCCTCTTCCTCACAAGGGAGTATCAGTTCTGGAACAGTAACTACCCTGCTTAGTTTCCAAGTACACTTCCATCAGCCAAGAATAGTTCTCACTCCAGTGTACCCTACCTGACCTGACTTAGTTTGCTTTGAACAAGGGCCTAATGACAATTCTAGCACAGAAATTATTTCTACACTCAAGGGATTGGCAGATGAGACAATTTTATATACTGCTTACCATTCACCTTAGCAAGGGATGCCCCACTTATGATGTAATGCAGAATGCAACCAAACAAATCCTGAGCACCACAGATTCTAGGACGTTTGTTTAAAATAGCCTTGTGTGCTGAACAAATTTCAGCACAGGCAATTACAAATTGCTTCTTGCTGCACTTAAAGTATTTTTTCACTTTCCTTCTTAGGCTGTTTGGTGAGCATTGGTAAACTGTTGATGTACTTCACACCAGAGATGGTTACATTTCAGTTATGGAGGGAGGAAATTTAGTCATTTTATCAGTTGTGAAGTGTTTGGGGATTTTCATGTGATAAACAGTGAACTTTTCCAGATATTGTAAAATGGCACTGAATAACCTTTTACCTCCTATGATTGCCTACCTACTTCCCAAGTCACTCTAATCCACATAAATTGTACTAGCTTACATTTAAAAAAAGGCAAACCCAATCCGTACTGAATCTAAAACAGGAGGGTTAGAAGTTAAAAACTATGTCCTTTTACTGTATTTTCCACAGAATGTTTAGTAAGATTCCAAACTACAAAGTAGGGCAGTGGTCCTCAAACTTTTTACTTCACGCTCCCCCTTACCTTTGTCCACGCCCCCCCACTCCAGGGCTGGGAGTGAGGCCGTGGCTCTGGGTGGGGGGCCACAGACAGGGGTACGGAGACTGAGACTGTGGCCACAGCTCGGAGTGGGGCTGGGAGAGGAGTCTTGGCTGAGGTGTGGGGCCGGCTGGCAGGCGGGGTGAGGGCCAGAAGCAGAGCTGGGTCGCGCTCTCCCCCAGCCCTCTGTGGGGGCTGGCCCAGGCACACAATGCCCTCCAGAATGTTTCTCCACGCCCCCCTAGGGGGGCACACCCCACATTTTGGAGACCTTTGAAGTAGGGCCTACGGATTTTTTTTTTTAAATTTTTTTTAAATAAGTAAAACTAATAGTGGATTTAAAAAAAAATAAGGCTTCTAGCAGGTCAGATCTTCTGACTGCAATTACAGTCAGAATAAAATAATGCAAGACAAATTATGATCAAAACTGACATCAGAAACCTTTACTACTATTGAAATACTGCACATGATTTTACTAAATATACAACTAAGTTTTTAAACTTACCGCTTCTACAGAGTTACATTCGCGCCTTGTCTCTAGATACCTTAATGCTCTTTTCTCTTCTTCCTTTAATTTAGCATCTGCCTGTGCAGAAGCAGAACAGCAATCATTTTAAGTACTAACAACAACAGAACAGTTATCACATGTTATCACATTATACTAGGGCTGTTGATTAATCGCAGTTAACTCACACGATTAATTCAAAAAAATTAATTATTAATCGCACTGTTAAACAATAGAATACCAATTGAAATTTATTAAATATTTTTGATGTTTTTCTACATTTTCAAATATATTGATTTCTATTACAATGCAGAATACTAAGTGTACAGTGCTCACTTTATATTTATTACAAATATTTGCATGGTAAAAACGATAAACAAAAGAAACAGTATTTTTCAGTTCACCTCCTACTGTTGTGCAATCTCTTTATTGTGAAAGTGCAACTTACAAATGTAGGTTTCTTTTGTTACTTAACTCAAAAACAAAATACAAACCTTTAGAGCCTACAAGTCCACTCAGTCCTACTTCTTGTTCAGCCAATCGCTAAGACAAACAAGTTTGTTTACATTGATGGGAGATACTGCTGCCTGTTCTTACAAGCTCGCATGAAAGTGAGAACAGGCATTCGCTTGGCACTTTTGTAGCCAGCGTTGCAAGGTATTTACGTGCCAGATATGCTAAACATTTGTATGCCCCTTCATGCTTCGGCCACCATTCCAGAGGACATGCTTCCATGTTGATGATGCTCATTTAAAAAAATAATGCGTGAATTAAATTTGTGACTGAACTCCTTGGGGAAGAATTGTATGTCTCCTGTTCTGTTTTACCTGCATTATGCCATATATTTCATGTTATAGCAGTCTCAGATGATGGCCCAGCACATGTTCGTTTTAATAACATTTAACAGCAGATCTGACAAAATGCAAAGAAGGTACCTATGTGAGATTTCTAAAAATAACTACAGCACTCGATCCAAGGTTTAAGAATCTGAAGTGCCGTCAAAAATCTGAGAAGGGTGAGGTGTGGAGCATGCTTACAGAAGTCTTAAAAGAGCAACACACAGATGTGGAAACTACAAAACCCGAACAACCAAAAAAGAAAATCAACCTTCTGCTGGTGGCTTCTGACTCAGATGATGAAAATGAACATGCATCTGTCTGCTCTGCTTTGGATTGTTATCGAACAGAACCTGTCATCAGCATGGACGAATGTCCTCTGGAATAGTGGTTGAAGCATGAAGGGACATATGACTCGTTAGCGCATTTGGCACATAAATATCTTGTGACACTGACGACAACAGTGCCATGAGAACACCTGTTCTCATTTTCAGATAGCATTGTGCAAAAGAAGCGGGTAGCATTATCTCCTTTAAATATAAAGGAAACTTGTTTGTCTGGGCGATTGGCAGAACAAGAAATAGGACTCAGTGGGCTTGTAGGCGCTAAAGTTTTACATGATTTTGTTTTTGAATGCAGTTATCTTTTTGCACATAATTCTACATTTGTAAGTTCAACTTTCATGATAAAGAGATTGCACTATAGTACTTGTATTAGCTGAATTGAAAAATACTATTTCTTTTGTTTTTTACAGTGCAAATATTTGTAATAAGAATAAATATAAAGTGAGCACTGTACACTTTGTTGTAATTGAAATGAATATATTTGAAAATGCAGAAAACACCCAAAAATATTTAAATAAATGGTATTTTATTATTGTTTAATTACGTGATTAATCACGATTAATTTTTTAGTCGCTTGACAGCCCTACTTTATACTTACATATTTCATATAATTCTGTACTCCATTTTGTTGTAAATAAGAAGGGGCTTGTGTTCTATAAAATCTCTCTGTTGAATCCAAATATGCCTTCTCAAAGTTATCCCGATAAATCTGAAGTTTATCTTCAGGATTAGAACAAAGGTTAACTGTAAAGAGAAAAAACTTAGATCTTATTCTAGTTTTCAGCGCTTTGAACGCGACTAAAAAACAATTATTTCTCTTGCAAAATTTTTCTTTTGAAGATACTGAGGTATGTCTACACAGCAAAGAAAAACCTGCAGCTGACCCATGCCAGTCAATTCTACATTGCTATGTAGACTTTTAGGCTCAGGCTGGAGCCCAACCTCTAGGACTGGGACTACACTGCCAGGTGTCATATTCAGAAGGGTCTCTTTGCAACGTTAAGGGATAAAACTATTATTTTTAAAATGTACGTTTCAATTTTGCAGAAATTGGTGAGCAGACCCATCTGCCAGTGAAAAGTTTATTACTTGCCATTGGCAAGTGCATTTACCCCACTGATAATCAATACAAAAACATTATAACGATCATTCCAACCATACCTCCTTTGTCAACATCTAGTTGAAGGCATGTTATGAAAGTCTGTGAACTAGAAAGGAACATGCAGCTGAGATCACACTGTATAAGACATACCATATGATTCTCTAACTCCAATAACAAGTTGAGAGTCAAAAGCTTCTCCTAGTCTTTCAGCATGGACCAGCTTCATTGCACTGTCCTGAAGTCGATTCTTTATATTTGAAAATATGGACTCATTCCAAGTATCTAGCATGAGCTAAATAACAAGGAAGAAAAAAAGTCAGTGAGAAAGGGATGGGCAGAACTTCAAATTAAGGGCATGTCTACATGAGCACTTACTGCACAGCAAGCTAGGGCGTAAATCTGGAGAACTCAACCATGCCATGCACTAATTGTCTATGTGAACCCTGCTGATGTGCACCAGAAGTTCCCTAAGTGCACACTGACATACTAAAGGACGTAACAGGTCTCCCAATACAAAGCAGTTAACTTTAGAGCTAATATCAAATAGTGGTCCAGCAGCTGGCAGACTCAAAGGCTTACGTAGAAAAATTAAGATAAAATAGCCATTAGTAAGTGAGCAAAGGGTATGTAAAAAAAGTAAATAATTGTTGGATTGCCTTAGATTTTCATAACAGATTAAGCTATTAGCATCCAATGCCATGTGATCACTTGTTTCTGTGAGTACAACGTAAAAATAATCAGTGAGTTACACAGATATTGCAATTAGCAGTTTCAGTCAATGCTGTAGTCCCCATTTAAAAAGAGTTACTGCTAGATAAGGGTCTCATTACTTTTATTGGATGACTGTCTCTTCAGCTGGTTCTGGTAAGCACCAAGACCTCTTAAGATTTTGGTAACACACCTCAAAGTCAGACCAATGTGTTGCATCTGAACAACACTGAAAGCTCCCTGGTGGAAGCCACATTTATACAGAGCCAAGCACTGCCAGCCGTTCAAAAATTCTACAACTAAGAAGCATGTATGTAAATGACATATTGGTCATTTTAAAGTTAAAATGTCTGTAATAACCTTTCCTTATAAATCCTGGTTCTCCTCTTTCTGCCACACAGAATACCTAAAGTATCATATTTTAAGCTCTGACTTTGTTAATGTCTAGTATCTCTGTGCTTTATATTAATTGCTATGGTCTCAAGCTTTTAAGTGCACCAACTACTTACTTGAGAGTCCAGTTTTGTTTTTCACTGTCATCAGTGTAAAATGTATTGAATTAACTTTGTTTCTGAAGGATGATTGTGAACAGTCTTATCTTTCAGTGATTCCAATAGTGATTTCTAGGAGCCTAGTTTTTTTGACAAGTTTAGTAAAGATAAAAATTTCCACTTCTGTGCATCATATAATTTATTATAGTGGGTATCTAATGAAATGCAGATGAGTGTTTGGAAAAGTTAAGGAACATAAGACACCCTTTAGCCTGAGCCTCTCCATGAAACCACACTCTGCCCTGATTTAACGTCAGTGTTCTTAAACATGCTAGACTCGGACATGTTGGAACTGAATTAATGCTCAGAAGACAGCAGCTAATTTTTGAGTGTCATTAAAATAAAGAATTTTCTTAAGTTGTGTTTCTTTTGTTTAGCTCTCCTTTCATATTTAAAAGGAAATTTAAAATGAAGGTGTCAAAATAGAGAGTAAATGTATACATTACAGTTGCTTTTCTTTTAAAATTTCACTTCAGAGTAGGTAGGTGAAATACTTAACTTTGTATTTTGATGTAGAAGAATTTATTCAAGAACAACTTGTGAACTTTACCATGACACTGTGACGGTCACCTCTTGGAACTGGAGAGGAATCTCACACTCAAAATGAATAAATACTCATTTTTTAACACCTGGAAGCCAGCAAAGCTAGGGATTCTCAACGTGAGCTCATCACACTGTCTTAACAACCAACTCTAAAGGATTTATAATAACAGTAAGATATACAGTAGGTATACCACTTATCTGAGACTTTAGCAAAACATGTCCAAACAAAATTTAATTTAAAAGCCACAGGATAGTGAAATTTTTGGGCTGCTACTCAAAACAAAATGGTTCATTTTTTAGAGCTCTAAAATGCATGATCATAATTCAAGCATTCCAAAAAGCAGTCTTCCAACTTACAATTTTCAAAGTAACAATAATATTGGCTCAGAGATTTATCAGTAATGGAGATGAGGAAGATGTGTTTCTTTTCAGCAAAGACTGTTTTTCAATATTTTTAGCTCTTTACCTCAGCACACTTTTTAAATTGCATTAAAAAAATCAATAGGAATTCCAGGGAAACAAGTTAATAGATGCTTAGAAAACATGATCAGCATTATCTTGAGCAACAAAAAAAGCTCCCTTTTGTAATTCTGTGCAGTTTTTGTATCTGATTGTCACAGCAAATTCCATGCTATTTAAAAGTATAAATTCCATTCCTTCCCAAAGGGTGGGGAAGTGTTCTACATGGAGCACGAGGGATTGCCCTTGAATAGCCCCTTTAAGTGCCCTTAGTTACAGCTGTCCGGCTCCTTGCTAAGTACTGACTAGAGCTTCATCTGTAACATGTCATTACTACTCCTTAATGGTCCAGTAAATGTAAGCTCATTGACCTCCTGTATCTCAGACTGCAAAGGGAGCAAGATCAGAAGTATTTTTTGTTAAATAAATTGTTTTACAGAGATCTACAACTATTTTAAAACACAGGGAGCTGCTCTGAACAGAGGAAGGAAATTGTCAGAGTTAGGGCAATATTCGGTAAGTGGCAGAGGAAAATTATGGGAAGAGGAGTAAAAGTTGCAAGGTGATTTAAGCAAAGTGATACTCCTCCAATACTGTGAGGTTAGTGCAATTTCATCTTTCAGCTGTGGAATGCATCAATACTATAAAACACTAAATCTTTTATGTTCTGTTACAAAACTCTGATCAGAAAGTGTCACTTACCTTTCGAACAATACTGTCTTCTACATTGGATTTCTTGTTGCTGCCCTGCTTACCCATTAAAGTAATTTCTAGTTGACAAAATGGTTTGGGCAAGATATCACACTGTGTAAAGAATTTACGCCATTCTACTATGTATGCTTTTAGTAAAGCTGTATCATCTTGATGACTCAGTACTCTCTGAAAGAAAAGAGCAGCTCATTTGTAAATAAGTTTTTACATAAACAACATATGGCTTTATCTACATGGTACAAGTATTTTTGTTATAACCTAAGATTTGAATTTAAAATGATATAATCCCCCATGTAACCACTCTGGTATAAGAATGGCTTTTTTGGGTTAGGTTATGTTGCCTGTGAAGAGGTTTGGCTTTTCTTGGTTTTATTTATTCTTACACCAGAATAAATGTCCACATGGGGGACATATCAGTATAGCCAGTCTACACAGGAAAGTTTCACAAGGACTATTTTCTACCTTACATGCAGTAGAAAGTCGAATTCAGTGCGATCTACTGATCTGGCTTTAGACACCTGAACTTTTAACATTTATGCTGCACTAGGACAATCAATTTGGGCATAATGGGCTAGACCAGGGGTCTCAAACTCAAATGACCACGAGGGCCACATGAGGACTAGTGCATTGGCTTGAGGGCCGCCACCCTCTTGCTTCCCCCGGGCCTGCTCCCACTCCACCCCTTCCATGAGGCCCTGCCCTGCCCCTCCTCTTCTCCAATCTTCTCCCCTGAGCATGTGGCTCCCCGCTCCTCCCCCCTCCCTCCTGGAAAGCACTAAGCGCCGCCAGCAGCTCTTTGGCAGCAGGAAGCGCCTGGAGGTAGGCAGAAAAAATGCAGAGTAATATAGTAGTATTAAAATATAGTATGCTATTAAAAGTTAATTTATTAACTTTTTTTATTAACTTCTTTAACTGTGATGTGAAAAGTCAGGGCTAATTTTGACAGCCATTTCATTTTTGGCCACTTAGCTGGCAACGTTTTGCATCAACCAGAGCATCAATATTAGGTTTGATATCCTGAGACAAAACCAATCTCAGTGTTGCTTTCAAACTTTCATCAGTGAGCCTTGACCTTAACACAGATTTGTTAATCTTCATGGAAGAGAAAAACTGTTCACATATATATGTACTTCCAAACATTGCCATTATCTTTGTGGAAGCAGAGAATAACATGGGAAATCTTTCTTGTGGAAGAAACCTGTAGAATTCTGGAATTCCAACATCTGTATACTTCTGCTTCAAAATGGTATCACACTGAAGCTTTACTAATTCCATCTGCATTTCCTCTGCAACATTGTCAATTTCAACAGCAAATAGTGTGGAAAAAAGTTGAAAATGTGGTTCAAGTGCCTTGAAATCTTTAAACTGCACATCAAACTGTTTGTGTAAGTTAGAAGTATTTGCATATTCTTTCAAGGATTTGGGTTCAACTTTTCCTAAGGAATTCAGAGTCGAGAAATGGACCAAATTGTTAGCAGTCAGTTGTTTCCCCCACAAAGTAAGCTTGACTTTGAATGACTTAACACTGTCATACATCTGTGTTATCACCTGTTTTCTACCCAGAAGCTTCAAGTTCAGCGCATTCAGGAGATCAGTTACATCTGTTAGAAAAGCAAGGTTGCAGATGAAAGTGGAATCAGCAAGCTGTGGAACCTCCTTGTTTTTCGTTTTCATGAAGGAATCAATCTCCACTAAGTGGAAAAAAAACGCTTCAAAACATTTCCACAACTCAGCCATCTAACTTGAGTGTGATACAGAAGTTCCCCATATTCACTGTCCATACTTGCTAGAAAAGAAGTGAACTGTCTGTGATTGAGCCCTCGTGCACGTATAAAATTAACAGTTTTAACAACTACATCCATAATTTCCTTCATTTGTAGACTTTTACTACACAGGGCTTCTTGGTACAAAATACAATGTATACTGGTGAAGCTAATTCCTGGTATATTGAGGCTGCTCCGTTTGGTCTTCAATAATCCAACCACGCCAACGTTTTCAGAGCACACTGATGGCGCACCATCCGTAGCCAAAGATATGAGTTTGTTCCATGGCAGCGCCACTTTTTCAATGCACTCTTCCAGTCCTTGAAATATGTCACGTCCCATTGTGGTACCCTTCAGTGGCATTAAGTCTAGCAATTCTTCAGATATATTCCAATTGAATTCCACACCTCTATTGAACACTGCACTCTGTGAGGTATCTGATACATCTGTACTCTCATCAAGAGCAATTGAAAATGCTTCGAAGTCTTTTGCCATTTGAATCCATTGTTTTTGCACATTATCTGCTATATCCGTTATCCTGCAGGCAACTGTACTGGCAGACAAGCTTATGCCTTCAAAAACTTTCTTCCTATCAGGATATAAAATTTCGCTGGCCTTCATAAGACATTCTTTTACGAATAGGCCTTCTGTAAAAGGTTGCAATGATTTAGCTATCATTTCGCTTACCACAAAACTTACTCTTACTGAATCTTCGCTAGTCTTATTAATCCCCGAAAAGAAATTTCTTTGCTTGGCAAATACTGCTTTAAGTTGCTGAACTTTTTCCTCTCGGATTTTTCCGGTGAATGCATCATAGTTTTCACGGTGCATCGTGTCGTAGTGCTGACGCACATTATACTCCTTGGGAACAGCAATCGTTTGCTGACAAATAAGGCATTGAATTTTATCTTTTACCTCTGTGGAAAAAATATAAATTCTCCCATTTGTCTTGGAAAACTCTCTTTTCTTCCATGAGTGTTCTTTTTTTCGACGAAGTCATTTCCAGGCGGTTTTAATAAAATATACACACTCAGTAATGCACCTCACTCAAAGGACAAAACACGCACTTAGCTAGATTTACTTTTGTTAAAGCCTGCCCCTGCACTGGGCTACGCCCCCACTCCACCCCTGCTCCGCCTCTTCCCACCCCTTCCCTGTCCCCATTCAAACTCCTTCCCCCAAGTCCCCACCCCAACTCTGCCCCCTCCCCGCCCCTATTCCAATCCCTTCCCCAAATCCCCGCCTCTTCTCCCCTCCCTCCCAGAAACCGCTAAGCAGCCAAACACCTGTTTGGCGGCGGGAACTGCCTGGAGGTAGGTAGGGGAGCAGGGAGCAGCGCACGGGGGAGTGAGGCAGAGAGCTTAGCGGCCACAGAAAATAACTCGGGGGGGGGGGAGCGGGGAGTTTGGCGGCCACAGGAAGTAACTCGGGCGGGCTGCATCGGCATGTTTGAGACCCCTGGGCTAGACACTGCATAAACATAAGCTTACGAAAACAGCAACCATTACAGATCATGCCTATGGCCCCAATTCAACGAAGAACGTAATCAAGTACTTAAGTACCAATAAAGTCAAAGGGACATCAGCATGTGTAAGAGCTTTGCCAGATAGGGATAAGTCTGCTGTATCTGGGCCTAGAAAAGAAAGGGCTTTGTTTGAGTAAAAGACCCTTTCTGAGTTTCTAGGAACACATTTAGATTTATTTTACTTTTCCAAATTTTTGTCTTTGCACATCTTTCACTCTCTACAAAAACTCTTATGAGCACACTACAACACTATTTCATATGTATTTTAATTTAGAATAAACTCCCAAAACCAGGTGTCAAGTCAACAGTAGACTAAAGCTACTGAAATACAAATAGCCTATGGAGCTTGTAAAGCTGGTACCTCACTAATATTCTGTCAGAAGACTATACATTTGACCATTTCTTAACCAAAACCATGAATATGCTAGTGTAGTATTGAAGCCAGCTAAAACAATTAAAGAACTTCCTTGCTTTTAAGAGTTAATCTTTATTTCCAGACATTTTCTTATATAACACAAATTCTGGCTTTATCAATCTGACAGCTAACAGTCAAACAAATATTAGTAATTTTTGAAAAATATTTAAAGTATCTTTAATGCCTATCAAAAAAGATGGAGATCAGATTAAAGGTCTCTTTACTGATGGCTAAATTTAGAATATTCTAGCTATTTCTGTAGCAAGCTAGACAGCTTGCAGATCACATCCCCAGAAATGAATTTTCTAGGCAATAAAAAGTGGAACTAGAAAAGGGGGTTTATTGTTCCTTTTCCAGCTCTTTCTCTAATCATACAAAAAAGAGACCACTTCGATGCTTAACTTTGCCTCAAGTCAAAGTTTCAGCAGTAAGTGCTTTTATTTATAAGTCAAAGAGGCAAGCGAGTGAAGGAATACTTCCAAGGAGACTCCCTGATAAATATTTTTGTTCATCCAATAATGGCCAAATCTCCCTCACAGTATATAACAACCATTACCTCTTTATTCTCAAGAACAGACTGAGAAGTACTTAATCTTTCTGGCCAAAGTAAACACTCAGAATAAAATGAATCAGTTATTAAAAAGTTTTTAGTACAGTTGTGACATTCAAAACAAGGTCCACCAATGCCTAAAAGGCAATTTTCCATTGTGTTAGAAATTACTGGAACAAGTCATGTTTGGGATCCAAAGAGGTTTACAGTTATAATTTTATTTTTTAAAGGACAGTGTAAATTGTTGAAGGTTGAGAACTTACTGCCTGTGCTTGTTTAATAAAATCAAGGATGTCTTCTTTCAAAGCTTGATGGATTTTTGCTGGACCTTTGTCATCCCACAGGCAAACTGCATGCACATCCCTAGAAAACAGTGTATACATCTTTCAGTAAGAACTACACTTACAATTTAATGCAGAAATGTACAAAGTCTAAACAGTTATACTGAAGTAGTTCCCCAAAGGAAGCGTGTGTACATTCCACGCACTAAATAGGAAATCCCACCAATACAGTGACTGTTTATGAATGAGGGCACATGCCCTCCTCTTTTCTAGAAAGCCATTCATGAACTATTTTGACATGTAATTTTAGGTTTATCTGATAAACACCCCTAATAAAAAAAATAAAACAACAAATAAATAATAGGTGTTGATCCAAAGCACACCAGAAATGGGTACTTGTATTTGAGGGCTTTTCTACACGGAGCAGTAATTCAGTGTATGGAGGCGTGATTTCTGAAGCACTAACAGTGTTGCATACTTATTGGTTAGTGTAGGCTTTCTGGTAAGCACTAAAGATTCCCTAGTATGCTTTAACATAGCACTTTTGAAACAGTAGTATGCTAAAGTGCACTAGGAAACAATACAGAGAGATTACTCATTACTGTATATGATGAGTAATGTTTTCAATATATATTATTCATTACAGCATATAAAAAGAGAAAGCACCCAACCTTCCCAATTATTGACGTCTACATAAAATGCAAAAATTGCTAAAAATAAACCCTGAAAAATGAAATTCATAAACCCAAAATGATGCCTTAATAATATTAGATGTAACACTGAAATTTGGCAGTCAAGCAGTATAGAGTCAGGAACTGCAGTAATACTTTGTCCTTCAATCACAACGTTGTGTTCAGAGTTACAATTTTAGAATTACGAATAACCTCCATTCCCGAGGTGTTCATAACTCTGAAGTTCTACTGTACTCAGACAAGAAAAAGATTTACTCATTCACTTATTACTTTCTGAAGATATTCACCACGTAAGTATCAACACTCTTGATACTTGAGTCTGTTCCTTTGCAAACCAAGGTGGGAACACCAACTTCTAAAACTGCTAATTTGTTCTAAAGCTACTAGTCCCAACAAGCAGAATCATAAGCTAGTACTAATTATTTGTATTACTTTTGTCCTAAAGGCCCCAATCAGGATTCATGACCCACTGTGGTAGGCACTGCAGAGAGCAAAAAGCAATCTTGTCACTGAATTGGAAAATAGGCAATTTTGGGGCTCTATAGGCAATTTTGGGGCTCTAACCAAGAGATTTTATGTAGAGAGAAATAGGATACCTCTCAAAACAGGAAGAGGATGTAGTTTCATTTTATCTGGGAAATATTTTAAGAAATGTTTGGTCAAACCTCTCTTGGGAAGGGGCTTTATAACACTGACAGGTCAAGTCTTAATTCATATCTAGAGGCCAAATCTAAGCAATACCATACCATTTAGTGAATGCGTTCAAAGAACTCCGTATGACTATCTTGCAAATCTCCTCGATGGCCACAGATTAGAAGCTTGCTAATGTAGCAGACGTTGCAAGCTTTAAAGCACCAATATGCTGCAGTCTAACAGATTCACTCAGACATTTTAAATATGATTCTTTTGGAAACAGCAAAACATACTCACTTAGTACCAAAATAAACAGCTGGATCGCTTTTAAGGAAGTTTTAGTTGATTTTTTAACATGAAACATCTGAAGGAGGACTAACAGGAGTGGCATGCAGACATGGGAAAACATCAGCAGAGTGACTGACTGATTAAGGTGGGATTATCACCACCTTCTGAAGGAGTCTAGAAATGGTACAAAATGGATCTCTCTCTAAATCAACAGTTCTCAAAACTGTGGCTCACATGTTACTGCTGACCAATCAGGGTGCTGGGGCCTCATTTCCAGTGAGCAAAGAGCCTCAGTTCCAGTTATTGCAAAGAGCCTTGACATCTATAGAAGCAGCTGGAAACAGAAAAGGAGCAAGCCTCCACTAGAAGCCATTCCTGTATATGAGGAGAATATGCTTAGGGATTACAGCCACCATTTGAACCCAAGAGCTGCCAATAGGACTCGTGCCTCCTCTCTTTAGAAAGAGAGCATCCAGGGAAGCAAAGGAGAAGGTAAACAAGTAGCCAAGCAATACATTCAAGGAATCAGGGAAAGGACAGCTGTGAGTTGGATGGAACTGGGGGTAGCAGGGAGATCATTAACACATGCAAGGATTATGGGAGAACAGAACTGGGGGTAGGGAAACACATAATGGGAGAAAAGAACCAGACAGTAAGAGAGAAAGGGACCAGGTTACAGAGGCATGTCCAGGCAGCTGGTAGGAGATAAGGGGAAAAGAACAGATGGGAGGAAAGGGAGAGTAAAATGAAGAACAAATGGAGGCTTATTTTCTTTCAAAAGGGCCAGGAACACTTACTAAATTAAAAACATCTAAATACTTTTCTAACTTTACTTTTACCTAGAAGCAATTGCTGTTATTGCCACACTGACACTGACCAATCCTAAGCAAGATGAGAGCTTTACATGAAACACTCTGTTAAGATGTGGTCGCAACTGTAAAAAATTTCTGAATCACTGCACTACAGCTTGAAGCTTACTTGTTCAGCAAGCTGAATCACTACTGCCTGGAAATTGACCTTCCTTGTAAGAAACTTGAGCTTACAGGTAAATCAGGGACCTCAAGAGGCACTTTTGTCAGTTTAGTCAAGAAATGTTCCATGATATGGGTGGCTTTTAAAAGTGTGGCTCTCCTCAGGAAAAGGAACCAAAAATGGCACTATTGCATCACTAATTCCATCCACATGAACATAATTCCCCCCCTTCCCCCCCCGGCCACACACACTGCCAGTCCAGCAAACAACCTGGCCGTTAAGAGTCAAGCTGGGCTCCTTCCCTCTCATCACTAATAATAAAGATACTGCAGGTAAATTATGCCTTCAGTTACATCATCATGGGTCACCTAAAACATGCTATGTCAAGCATCACTTTGATTCATTACTACCTTTTGGGATACTACGGCCTTGTCTACATGGGAAAGTTGTATTGCATAATCTAAGGAGTGGATTTACATCAATATAGTTATACTGATGCAAACTCTTCTGTAAACACACTCATTTCTTTAGAGAAGTGATGTTTTTCAGCTTAAGAATGTCTAAGCATGGTTTAACTATATCAGCTTAAAAGCATATTAAAGTTAAACCAGTGCAACTTTCCCATGCAGACAAGGGCTAGATCTCTGAATACTCCTCATCCATATGAGACCACACTGTTCTCTGATCAGGGTCAGAAAGGAACCAGTAGCTGGAATGTCAGAAGATGCCTATGTTCCATTACAGGAGCTGGTGTAAGATATCCCTGCTGGAACCAACAACTTTTAGAACTTTGCAATTAAAACAGGGCCTCCCCAAGCTCAATCTTAATTTTTGATCTATCGTAAGTCATTTTTAACTTCAGCTGACAGAGCAGAGATGGCCTGATTTATACAATGAAAGGTTTACTATCTACTCCTTGTACTGTAGTAAAACTGGAATAAAAAAAAAGAGCTAAAAGTATAATTCTGCAATCAGTGTCAGGAAAAAAATCATAAAGGTTATGTTTAAAAGCACACAATTACTCCAATCATATCACTGAAATTGCATTATAATTTCATTTTTGAAGGGCACGCAACAATCAGCTTCAAGCTAAACCACTTGTAAGTCATATGCATTTATTGTCAGAGTAATACTGTATGAAGTGATTGATCACATATGCAGACTTTACTGTCAAAGCACTACAAAATATCTAGTCCCCATTTCCAATTAGAGTGAAAGGTTTGCGAGAGGTTACAAAATACGCCTATCATCTTCAGCTGAGGTAGAACAAAACTGTAAAAACAGCAAGAAAGCTGTGCTGTTTTTTGTATTCTATCTGTGGAGGCCTGTGTCTCAGTAAAACACCAACTCTACAAAACCGTACTCAAGAGAAGCAGACACGTCAGTGTTACTATTTAATGAAATGGAATTAACTAGTATTTTTTGTTCTCTCTTTTATCTTGTGAATGCATCCATTTCTACATGGCCCTCCTATATCTGACTTCTACGTTATAAGCAATATTATAGTTTTATTTCCATTCTGTTACCCAAGAACTGGAAGTTTAATAAAAAAAAAAAAAACCACTTACGAAAACAGATCAAACCACTGCTGTTTTGTGACAGATTCCTGGCGTAACAGCTTCAGAACAATGGGGCGCATGAAATCCCATTTGTCTTCAAACTGAAGTGAACCTTTATTCTTTAAAGAAGAAACAAAAAGCATAATTTAAATGCAGATCAAGTAAAAATGAACCTCTAAGTCAATTAGGACAGTTTGAGAGCTTCCACATTTTCTAGTATTTCTTTTTACTTCAATTTAAGGATTACTAAATCCAGAAGCTAAATAGACAAATTAAGACTCAATATTGAGTAAAATTAACAAACAAAAATTTGTTTAATTCTAAGAGTTGTGAGGTATGACCTACTTCACAGAATAGATGTAAAAGAACAGTTATAAAATTTTCCAAATCTGTAGGTTTCCTATTTAAGATTTTTACAAATAATAATTTACACTTAATACATATGTTTAATCCCTAAAAGAAACTTAATTTTGTGATTTAAAATTACTTCTAAGAATTACAGTCCTCAATGGATTATAGTGCAATAAATATTATGATCTCATCACAGATTTTTCACATTTCCTTCCATTTGAATGGTCATATCTACAATATTCAAGTTTAACTAAGTTTTTCAAGGCAGCAATTGACTTTTTTTTGTAAAATGCCATGTACACCTACAGATTCTGTACTGTCTTTGGAGCACATGATGGTCATGCATTCTAGTATATTAGAATGGCCAGTTGTGAATGTTTCATATTTATTTTAATTATTCTGAACTATAAACTTTGTTCTATATGTCACTTGAGATATGGCTGCTAGTTTATTATGCTGTGATCCCAGAATGTTCTATAAAATGTAATACATGATTTTTAGAAAAAGCTATACATCAACTGTCTTATTTAAGAAGTACAACCTGAACTCTAAAAGCCCTGTATTGTTTCCTAATGTTCGTTTTTAATTTCAACACTCTTTAGAGGAAATACACACTCAGACCATCCATGTGCATACAAACCCTTGCTTCCCCAGTGAATAAATGCAGGGAAGCACTTCTTCATGAAATGCAACTTTAATTCTGAAGTTCCCCAATTTTCTAACTTTTTAAAAAAAGTCTACAGTTCTTGTAAGGCACACGTTAGGGAGTCTGTGAAAAACAGTTGTAACTAACTCTAGATTTAACTAAATTTTGTCTAATGTTATTGTAGTAGTGTCCAGAGGCCCCCGTCAGAATTGGAACTCCATTGTGCTGGGCCCTATATGAACACATACAGAGACAGCCCCAGCCCTAAGGAGCTTACATCACTTTCACTGTCAAAAATTCGTATACATTGTATTTTCATAGACTGGCAATCACCCCTATGTTCCCTGGAGACCCAAGTAGCCAGAAAAATCTAGATTTCCTGATAAGCTGCACATGATACTATTTGCAAAGCCATCTCTTTGTTTATCATGAAGTACATATACCAAGGCTAAAGTGCAGAATGGCATTTTCTCTAAGAACCAGACCAGCAGTTCTCAAACTGTGGGTTGGGACCCCAAAGTGGGTCACAACCCTGTTTTAATGGGGTCACCAGGGCTGGCATTAGACTTGCTGGGGCCCAGGGCTGAAGCCAAAGCCTCACCGCCTAGGGCAAAGCCCAAGCCCCACCATCCAGTGCAGAAGCCCCAGGGCTGCAGCCCTGGGTAGCGAGGCTCAGGCTTCGGCTTCAGCCCTGGGTGGCAAAGCTCAGGTTACAGGCCCCCTGGCCAGTGCTAAAGCCCTCGGACTTTGGCCCCCCTGCCTCGGGCGGGGCTCAGCCTTCGGTCCCACTTCCTGGGGTCATGTAGCAATTTTTCTTGTCAGAAGAGGGTTGCGGTGCAATGAAGTTTCAGAACCTCAGAACCAGACTATTCCCAAGATTAAAACATTTAGTGGAAATGACCGTTCTTTTGAGCTTCCAGCTCAAAAATTCTTTAGCAAAGATTAAGATTGACTATTTACCATTCTGCTTGTCCAAGCACATTTATCCTTTCATAAAACATTTAATCTTTCCAGATATTGTAATGAACGCTTCTCCTTAGATTGGGTGTCCTTGCTGCACTGCAATCTCATTTGAAAAAAGGAACATTTTGTTCCCATAGGATGGTTTCCTACCCTCACATTTAACCAGTTATTGTCCTTTAGGCTTCTACAAGCTCACTCTTAAACGAAGCTGTCCAGGCAGCAAGCTTCTTATGGTATTTGTTTGCTTAAGACTACCTTAAGACTACACACTACGCTGGCAGCAAGGAAAGGGGGAGAGAACAAGGAAGTGGAGGAGCCTCTATACCAAAGGAACCTCCTTCCATCAGGGTGATGCTCCAGGGGCAGGCATATCAACATGGCAGCCAGAATCTGTGAGCAGTCCAGTCCAAATGACCACATTATGCTGGAGGATCTGGATTTTCAAAAGCATCTAAGGGATTTAGGAGCATAAGTCCCACTGAAAGTCAGTGGGACCCTGAACTCTTACACCACCTCAGGTGCTTTTAAAAATCCAACTCCTATATATGCACTGAACCCTAGCAAAAATACAGACGGGGGGGGAGAGGGATAAGGATATAAAAAACAATAAAGGATAATTACTGTACATGTTGTAAACTTGCCTGAGCAGAGCCCCCCACTTTTTCCAGAAAAAATAATTTTATGGGATAGAAAACATTCTTTTAAGAATACAAACTTGGCTTCTGTAGCAAATTCTGTGGCCTGGAAATTGCTGAAGACATGGGGTCTTGGTTGAACTCTCCGATGTCCCAAAATACTCACTTAAATAATGACCGGTGCTATCAACCTATTTCTTAGTCTATAATCATAATTAGATACAATAATTTACAACTTATTTAAATATAACCTACAAAATTCCACTAATAAAATTTTAACTCTTTTGGAAAGTCTGAAGCAGGCTTAGTAAGCTGATCCAATTGACCAGTCAAATAATATCAACTGACTGCCTATTTGACCATGATCAAATATTGTCAAGTATTCCAGCAAGAATGCCCTGATGTAGGCAGCAGCCTACTTTATGACAGCATGGTGGTACCATCTGTTAGCATATCTACTTAAATATCTTATCATTCACTTTACTATATGCGAATGTATGCAGTGGTGTTGTAGCCGTGCTGGTCCCAGGACGTTAGCGAGACAAAGTGGGTGGTTCAATAAAAAAAATATTACCTGACCCATCTTGTCTCTCTTATATACTAATGTCACCTTTCGGACAAAAGGAGAATCATCTGAAAGTTGAGCATCTTGATTGGCTGCAATCTTCTAGTATACAAATAAAGATATACATACAATATTTGTACTAGGCCACCAATGCGGTGACAAGTGTGCGAATTTTGGCAATATTTTTGTGATTCCATGTATGCCTTATTTTTCTTCTGTGCTTTGCACTGAATATAAAGGCTCCTCCTTTTCTGCTCTGTTCCTCCCCCTGAGGCTGCTTAAGAATCTACTGAATTTGCTGCAGAAAGGAGGAGTCGCCTGTCTACCTCCCCCTCCATGTGATCTGGGAGTCTGTAAAGGTCCTGCGGAGGGGGGCAACATGCCCAAAAACATTTTGATGCGCTGGAATTTTCTGGAATACCAGAAGTTAGAAATCAAAATGAGTGGATACTGATAATTGAAATATGAGATACACTTCATAATCTAGAGAGCATTCCAGAAGTAGTGAGACATTAACAGTGACATAATAAATTATACAGTCAAGGAAAGCCAAAATAATTTGTACGGCAAAACTGTTCAAGTCAAGTGCAAGTTCTGTTCTTCTGAAAGCGTGACACAGACAGAATGGAGAAACACTTGTTGCATTTTTGTGATGTTTGTCGACCTATTGTCAAAACTAGATTATTGCACTCAAACAAAAAGAAAGGGAAAACCAGTCTGGATCTAAATTTGTTTTCTTCTTTGCATTCTTCTCTAATTTCATCTTTGGCAGCAGCAGCGTGAAGCATGGAGTCTTTTGCTGAAGATAGTGATATGAACGACAATGAAAGTGAAGCTAATTCCATTTCTTCTAATAAGAATTTTACTACTCCATCTGCTTCAGCACTGAAAACTCCTTACTCCTGAAAAGCCTTCAGATATCCATCAAATTGGGATCAAGAGATTTTTGCATGGAATGTCCCGTGACCAGAAACACAAACTTGACCATTGGTATTTATGCCAGCAATACATCCACCATTTCATATAGATTAAAATCCTCATATTCTAGAATTTTTTCACAAGCTGCACACAGTTTACAAAGTATGGCTTGCAGAATGTTTTCTGAATGCCAAAGTGGACCAAAAAAAAAAATTTGGCATTCTTATTGGTCAAGCTCCTCACATCCATGATGTCTGATGGCTGGAGCACTATTCGCAATGAAGGTGTTTTCAACTTCATAATAATGTCACAATCAGTATTTTAACCATTCCAATGCACAACTGAGCACCACCACACAGCCCAATATATTGCTGACCAGTTTAAAAACAACAAATTGGGTCCATGGAAGGTTATTTTGGTTGTGACTGACAATAATGCTAATATGAAAGCTGCTTGGGCTTTACTGATAAATGAGTAACCACATCTTTTATGTTACAGACGTGCAACCCACGTGATGCAGCTTTCCATTAGCTATGTTCAATATCTGACAACTTTCTCATCAAGTCAGTGTTTTTTCTCTCTTGACTTTTTTTTTAAAAGCCAAAGTACCAGCAGTCATTTTTTAGCATTATTTAGTACAGCACTCAATTCATCTACACTAAGTAAGCCCTGTCATATTTAAGGGGCATCTACTAAATGTCTCAAAAATCTTCAGATACTAACAGCCTTCTTGCAACCAGCTGCTGTTCCAAAAGGGGTGGCTGGGTGTTGCTCCTGAGTAAACCGCACAGACATTCTTGATGATGATATCTTTTGGATGCGAAACTCAACCCATTCAGAATATAGAAAAATGATCGTTCTACATTGTCTGATGCCGAGAATAAGATCCTAAAGGTTAAGAAACATTTGTGAGAATACTGAACAGTCCACTTACAAAAGTGTAAGAGAAAAAGATAATACCCAAAATAATAGCACTGAAAAAATACCTCCATGTAATGTTGCCTACCTTCTTGATCCACGCTCCCAGGACCAAGACCTTTCTGTTGATGAATTTGATTCAGTTTGTGACTTTGTAGTGACTGATGCAAATTTTAAAAGATCTCCAAGCAAACAAAATTCTGATGGAAGTAGCAAATTATAAAATGAGAAGCAGCTCGTTCAGTCGTAGAACAATATGGAGTACAAACCCAGCAGCTGAATCAAGACAGCTTGCTACTTCATCATGATTGAAAGGGTGGGGTCCATTTTGCACTCTAGCTCTAGTGGCAGAAATTCTTTTAACACTATCTGTACTACTTCATGTATGGAAGAACGTTGTTCAATTTGGGGAATCATCCATTCAAAATCCAGAAATGGACGGAAGACCTCTAGTGCTGAGAAGCTAGTGACTGTGTATCACAATTTAAGATTAGAAAAGAAAATGGCAGATGAATCAATATTAATCTTATGAAAAGGAAGGAGGGGGTATGGATGAATCTGATGACAACAATGATATAGATGAAGCAGCTGAAATCAAAAAAGAAAAATATAATGAAAAGTAAGATGCATTATGAGTTGGCCTGTTGCCTATCTAGCATAAGTGCATTTTAAAATTACTTTTCTTTTATTGTTGCTATGTATTATTCCATTTCTGTTTAATTTAATTTATTTTATTTTGTAACTGTTCTTTTTTTCTTTCATCTTTTAGAAATTCATTGTTTCACATTTTTCTGAGTTAAAACAAGTTACTTAACTAGTTATTCTTGTAATTAGGCATAAGTATCTGTCTGCGACTAAGACCATTGGAGACCTTTTTGTTACTGTTCTAATAAATTAGCACTTCAAAATATTTCACCGTTTTTGACATCTGACAATAATTTGACCCATGCTTGACAGATCAATTGTCCAATTATTTTTGGAATGATCAAATGTCTCATCCTAGTCTGAAGTAGGGATAACACTCTTCTTGAATACCACATAGTATCTTTGAAAATCATGAACTGCCTGGTTCTTCCTACTTCGGTTCAGTTTTCTTAAGTCTGTTGGGCAATCACAGGTAGCCTGCTTAATATCTTCTTGTTCCTATGGCAAGATTTCAACTTCTGTTAGCATTTCTGGTCCCGATCTACTGCTCTCACAGCAAGATAACAGATTTGACAGACCAATTGTTTAATAGAGTAAGATTTTCCATGCCAGACATCATAAACTTGTGCTTGCACTTAGAACTTCCTGAAAAGATTTAGTTTTGGGCTGAAACTTCACAAGTTTGATATTAGTCCAAAGGTGGTTTTTTTGTAAGTGGAGACAACCCTGTTCAGCCATTAAGAATTGAGAGGGATAGGAATACACTTTGTTTTTTAAAGCAGGAAAATACAACTGTTCAGACTTGTTTGAAAATAAACAAATGCAGCTGCTTTGCACCTTGCTGTATAAATAAGAATAGTCTCTTTTGCTAAGTATGGTGAAATATAACTACGATTTAAACATGTTACATTTATTTATCTGATTTAGGATTATCTTGTAAGTTTTAAGCATATATAAAATGAAATGCAGTTTTAAATGTAACATACAATTAGAATTAACTCATCAACAAAAAGGGCTTTCTGCCCAAAACATCTCCCTACACTCCCCCTCCAGAAAACACCTGAATGAATAAAATCAACCTTGAACCATGTCCTCAAAACCTGGCACAACAAGGTGAGGCAATTCCAGATACAATGGTCCTCCACAACCTCCCTGTCACCAATCCTCAGCTGTCACCTCTAGGGCAAGTTAGCATAAAGGCCAAAATAGATCGTAACTGCCATGCTGGTCCATAGGAAAGGAGATTAAATCAACACCAAACCTAGAGCAAAAACGAGAATCCTGCTTTCTAGAGACACGGCAACAGCTGTGCAGCGCCACTGATGCAGGCGTGCTGCTGCAGCACACCGCCAGTGCAGACGCTCTACGTCGATGGCAGAGCGCGCTCCCATCGACTTAATTACTCCAGCCCCTGGGAGAGGCCGTAGCTATGTCAGTGGCAGAAGCGCTATCCACACCGGCGCTTAGACTGGTATAATTGACATCACTCGCGGGGGGGGGAGGGTTGTTTATTCACACCCAAGCAACACGATTTATACCGAGGTAAGCTGTAGTGTGTACACCGTGGTTTTAAACATAAGGAATATATTGCCTAGGCTAAGTAAGCAAATAATAAGTAGTGGCTGAACTTTTCAAGTGGTTGTCAAGCACAGATCCATGTAGAGTACACTACAGAGAAACAGCTGCAGTTGCAATCCAATAGGAAAGAGACTCCCTCTACCTGGAAGCACAGTACAGTACCTTACAGAGAAGCCTAGCATTGTCTTCCTTTTCCAACCGCTAGAAAGTAGGGCAGGAGACAAGGAGAAGCACTGGGCTTCCCACCAAAGCAATGGCTCTGGACCCTGCTTTTGAGTACTTGAGTCTCATAGCCCTTAACCAGGGCTCCCTGTACTCTTTGATGAAGAATGGAACTCCAGAAATGGCAGAATGGTACTCCAGCCTTTCATTTAAAATAAGTATTTCCAGTTCTCAGTGTTGTGAAAATCATGAAAGTGTGACCTGAAGACTGCAGTATTATTTGCCTGAATCTACAGACAGCCTGAAACAGAAGCTCTAAGAGTTAAGAACTACCTCATATTCATTCACTGAAGTGGAGAATAATAATGTAACAACAACTTTTTTAAAAAAATTATGTCTCTAATGTTAATTTCAGGAGAAATAGCCAGATTATTTCTACAATGCAGCTAAAGTGTTAATACTGAAGTCTGCAAAAGAAAGTGTGAACAACACAAATTATAAAGAAATTTATTTAAATGTAAGGGGTGGCTATTACATTGATTGTATCATTTGTTGTCACATATATATTCTTCAATATTTTTTTTTTTAGTTTACAGACAGCTACTGCAGAACTTCCGATTACCCAAGTGGTACAGAATGCCAGGACCTTGCTGAAGCCTTAGATTCATTCTGCTCCAGAGTACATCTGGCTGGCATGGCCCTTTACCTTTCGGTATCTGATCCATTTCATGTCCTCCCATACACACACCACAATGATACTGAGAAGGAGACGGAAAAACCTTCCCCTCCCCTACTACCATTTCCTGCCTGCTGCAAAAAGGTAGGGAGGCCTTCTCACTCTTCCTCTTCACCAGCCTATTTTTGATCTTCTTCCCCTGTGTCTTCCATATCTTCACTAGCCACAAATTTCCAGAGCAAAAGAATGATGTTTACAAAAATGTGTTGAGTTTCATTGCCATTTAAGAGCCCAATTCTGTACTCCACATGACGACAGAACTACAACTGGAGGGAATTAACGGTTTTGCCTGAGGAATACAGTATTAGGCCTATGATTCCGAGTACTAGTAAAACAGACGAGAGCTTTGTAATTTTCACTGATGGCTCTAAGGAAAGACACTATCAATATAACACTGTTCTTTGCTGCGGAGAGTGTATGGGTACAGAAGCAGACACTCCCCTCTGCTCCCTCTTTCCTGCCCCCAGCAATGGAAGACTGAAACGGTGAGTCTGCTCCCAGCCTCCCGCAGAATAAGCCCTGGAAAAGCCACTTACCAATGGTAAGCACAGTATGTTCCTTGGTGATCAGGTCACTAAGCCAACAATTTCTGACAGATGTAAGCTTATATTTATATAAAGTTTCTAGCCTTCACAGTTGCTAAAATAATCTTCCAGTTCTGAATCCATCCAGTACAGGCTACCTGAATCAGCAGACTGACAGTTCCAATGCCTTTACTGCAGATCCCAGATTTCACAAGCATTAGCAAAGTGAAAATGTCAAGGCTGGCTATTTTTACTCGTGCTATCCAGAACAATATACAGCTGTGAAACGAATAATTATTTCAAATTTACTCTAAATACTGCTTGGGCAAGCTCTGACCAGCAGCCGAGACAAGTGCTGGGCTACCCGAGAAGAATTCACCAACCCAAAAAGTCTGGTCTTGTCTATACAGGAAAGTTTCTTCAGTATATGTTTTTCCAATATAACTATACCAAAATATGCACCCACGCCACTTTGTTGATGCCCGCTTAGACTGCTTCCCGTGTTAATTAGTGTCCAGACAGCTCTGTGCTTTTTCAAAATAACCGCACAGCAGTCTGAGCAGATTTTCCCATGGTGCAATGTTCCACCAGTAGCCTATGCGTTCTGGGTTTTTTCTTGCACTGCATTGTGGAATTCTTACCAGGACCAACGGGAATTCTGGGATTTGGGAGTCATATTCACAGAGGAATACACCCTTTCAAAGGAGGAGAGTTTGTGTACACTACAGACTCTACAATGGCACAGCTATGGTGCTACAGCTGTGCAATATAGTGTAGATGCTACACATATGGAAACGGTTTTTCCATAACCTTAGTTAATCCACTGTCACATGAGGCAGTAGCTAGGTCACTGGAAGAATTCTTCCTTCGGCCTAGTAGTGTCTATACTGGGACTTCGGTCAGCTTAACGTTTCTCACAGGTGTGAATTTTTTTACACCCCTGACATAAGTTGACCTAAATTTTAGGTGTAGACGTGACTGGAGAAGTTAATTCTGGTTGTTTCCTCACTTAAACAGCTTTACTTCCATCTAACATGTAAGTATCTGCAGATGAATTTTATTTGATTTCAGATCATATTATGAGGAATGGCTAATGACATTACTATGCAGGTCCAATGAGATGAAGACAGAGCTGAGCATCCAGCATGCTCATGAAAATGCAGCCTAAACTGACATCACCTCAGCAGCTTGACACAAAACAAGGAAAGATGACAAAATAAAAGCCTACAAGTCCACCCATGACAAAGTTCTCCAAACAGATGATCCATCACACAATACTATCCTCTGGTTCTTCTCAAAAAGAAAAGAACCAAGCCACTCAAGTGCTACTCTGGCTATCCCTGGCAGATTCTACAGTTAACACAATCAACTATGGTCGATGACATGATCAAAAGCAAGTGATGGACCTAAGTTAACAGAGACGTTTGATCTCTGTTCATCACCAGAAGGAAATGATAGACCACCAAGCCCAGCAGAGTCTCCATACCATACCTAGGGCTAAGACTGAAGGGGGTTAAAAAAAAGTTCACATGTGCCAGAGTGGCACTGTCACAATCTCCTCAGTAATCTTCCCCACTTTCCAGCCCCCCAGAAACATTAGAGACAGGGCAAAACTGTTAGCACTGAGAGATTATTTCTTGTGTAAGGGCCAAATAATTATTTATTTGAGAGATTTCAGAGTGGTAGCCATGTTAGTCTGTATCAGCAAAAACAATGAGGAGTCCTTGTGGCAACTTAGAGACTAACAAATTTATTTGGGCATAAGCTTTCGTGGGCTAGAATCCTCTTCACCAGACACATGGAGTGAAAATACAGCAGCAGGTATAAATACATGAAAGGATAGCGGTATTCTACCTGCTACCCAAAATCCATAAACCTGGGAATTCTGGATGTCCCATCATCTCAGGCACTGACACCCTGACAGCAGGATTATCTGGCTATGTAGACTCTCTCCTCAGGCCCTATGCTACCAGCACTCACAGCTATCTTCAAGACACCACTGACTTCCTGAGGAAACTACAGTCCATCAGTGATCTTCCAGAAAAAACCATCCTAGCCACTATGGATGTAGAAGCTCTCTACACCAACATTCCACACGAAGATGGACTACAAGCCATCAGGAATAGCATCCTCGATACCATCATGGCAAACCTGGTGGCTGAACTTTGTGACTTTGTCCTCACACAAAACTATTTCAGATTTGGGGACAATTTATACTTTCAAGTCAGCGGGACTGCTATGGGTACCCGCATGACCTCACAGCATGCCAACATCTTTATGGCTGACTTAGAACAACGCTTCCTCAGCTCTCGTCCCCTCACACCCCTACTCTACTTGCGCTACATTGATGACATCTTCATCATCTGGACCCATGGGAAGGAGGCCCTTGAGGAATTCCACCAAGATTTCAACGATTTCCACCCTACCATCAACCTCAGCCTTGACCAGTCCACACAAGAGGTCCACTTCCTAGACACTACAGTGCTAATAAGTGATGGTCACAAACACCACCCTATACCAGAAACCTACTGACTGCTATACTTACCTACATGCCTGCAGCTTTCATCCAGACCACATCACACGATCCATTGTCTACAGCCAAGCTCTAAGATACAACCGCATTTGCTTTGATCCCTCAGTCAGAGCAAACACCTACAGAATCTCTATCAAGCATTCCTAAAACTACAATACCCACTTGGTGAAGAAGAAACAGATTGACAGAGCCAGAAGGGTACCAAGAAGTCACCTACTACAAGACAGGCCCAAAAAAGAAAATAACACAAAGCCACTAACCATCACCTACAGCCCCCACTAAAACCTCCCTAGCGCATCATCAAGGATCTACAACAGGGGTGGGCAAACTTTTTGGCCTGAGGGCCACATCTGGGTGGGGAAGTTGCTTGCATGGCCAGGGCAGGGGGTTGGGGGCGGAGTGCGGGGTGTGTGTGGGGGGGGGGGCGGTGTGCAGGAAGGGGCCCAGGGCAAGGGGTTGGGGCAGAAGAGGGGTGCGGGATGTATGAGGGGGCTCAAGTCGGGGGTTGATGTGCAGGAGGGGTGCAAGGTGCAGGCAGGGGGCTTAGGGCAGGGAGTTGGGGGGCAGGGTGCAGAAGGGGTTCAGGCTCCAGACCAGCGCCGGTTACCTAGAGCAGCTCCGGGGTGGCAGTGGCATGCACCGAGGCCAGGGCAGTCTCCCTCCCTGCCTGCCTGCCCGCCCCAGTCCCGCACCGCTCCGGGAAGCGGCCGGCACCATGCCTCTGCACAGCCCCTGGGAGTGGGGGAGGCGCAGAGGGCTCAGCGAGTTTCCCTCGCCTGTGGGTACCTCCCCCGAAGCTCCCATTGGCCGCGGTACCCCGTTCCTGACCAATGGAAGCTTTGGGGGAGGTACCCACAGGCAAGAGTAGCATGCGGAGCTCTCTGCCCCACCACCACCACTCCCAGGGGCTGTAGAGACATGGTGTGGCCACTTCCTGAAGCGGTGCGGAGCCCACAGCGGGGACAATCCTGCAGGACGGATCCAAAGCCCTGAGTGGCCGGATCTGGCCCATGGGCTGTAGTTTGCCCACCCCGATCTACAACTATCCTGAAGGACGATCCCTCACTCTCACAGACCTTGGGAGACAGGCCAGTTCTTGCTTAAAGACAGCCCCCCAACCTGAAGCAAATACTCACCAGCAACTACACACCACACAACAAAAACACCAACCCAGGAACCCAATCCTGCTACAAACCCCGGTGCCAACTCTGTCCACATATCTATTCAGGGGACATCATCATAGGACCTAACCACATCAGTCACACTGTCACAGGCTTGTTCACCTGCACATCTACCAATGTGATATTTGACATCATGTGTCAGCAATGCCCCTCTGCCATGTACATTGGCCAAAACAGACAGTCTCTATGCAAAAGAATAAATGAACACAAAACTGACATCAGGAATCATAACATTCAAAAACCAGTAGGAGAACACTTCAATCTCTCTGGTCATTCAATAACAGACCTAGAAGTGGCAATTCTCCAACAAAAAAACCTTCAAAACCAGACTCCAACGTGAAGCTGCAGAACTGGAATTAATTTGCAAACTGGATACGATCAGATTAGACCTGAATAGAGACAGGGAGTGGCTGGGTCATTACAAAACCTAAGCTTAATTTCCCCAATACGAATTTCTCCCTATTGTTACTCACACCTTCTTGTCAACTGTCTGTAATGGGCCACTCTCTTACCACTTCAGAAGAGATTTTTCCTTCCTTGGAATCCTGCTGTTAATTAATTTAACTCGTTAGACTGACCTCCCACTCGGTAAAGCAACCCCCTATCCTTTCGTGTATTTACACCTGCTCCTGTATTTTCACTCCATGCATCCGATGAAGTGGGTTCTAGCCCACAAAAGCTTGTGCACAAATAAATGTGTTAGTCTCTAAGGTGCCACAAGGACTCCTAGTTGTTTTTATTTGAGAGATGCTCACTTTGCCTTCCCAAAGTGACCATATATTAATACCCTCTCCCCCAATAAGTTGCTATAATTGTCAAAGTTTTGGACATTGGGCAGCCACTTGTAAGGGAACAATAAAGTGTAATAAATGTGGAGGAAATCATTCCTATGAGAACTGTGTAGAAGGGACAGAACCTAAATGCAGCAATCATGAGGGGAAAGCATAGTGCAGAATATAAAGGATGTGCAGTAGCAGAACAAGCTAGAGAAATACATTTAGAATTATTTTTTTGTGTGTCATAAGCAGAGGTTACCAAAAGGTACACACTGCAGAAAATAGGAAGAAAAATACTCAAGGAAGAGATGGGCAGCAGAACACATCTCTGGTCAGGGAGGAGAATATGAGAGGAATGGGAGATGATGTACTGCTTGTAAATAAAGAGCAGTTTATAGTGTTCTTTATAGAAATAATTAACTGAATCTTGCAGATGGGAAAAAACCTGAAACAATTAAAATCATAGCAAAATCAGCAGAAACATATCTAAAAATAGACAACCTCTCAATAGATCCCATTCACATGATTTCAAATGAAAGCAATAATACATCTTAAATAACATGGTCTTAACGATCCTTAGCTGGAATGTACATAATTTAATAATGCAGTTAAGAAACCCATATTTGAATTGGGGAAAAAAGCCTAATGTAAAGTTTGTGCAAGAAACATGGGTAGTAAGTAAACCTGTGTTCAGTCTACCAGGATTTGGTATGTGTAGGACCCATGAATTGTCACTTACAACCCCACAATGGAACCCATATGGGGCATCATCGAACTATTACAATTACAACCCAAACTCAATGAGGACCACATCCGCAAAGAAATCCTTCCTGAATCACCTCTTCTGGCCTATAGACAACTCCCCGACCTCTACAAGTTCATCATCAGAAGCAAGCTTCCCAGCAACTCAAAGCAGAACCCAGTGATATATCTGCATATCTGTCCTATACATGCCTATCACAAAATGTGGTGTACGTCATCCAACACACTAAATGCCCCAACAACAACTACATGAGTGAAACAAGACAATCACTATGCTCTTGGATGAACTCATACAAAAAAAAAAAAGAGTAACAAAAACACTGCATCACCTGTGGGTGAAAGCTTTTCACTAAAGCCATCATTCTTTATCTGACCTTGTCATAAATATAAAGGGAAGGGTAAACCCCTTTGAAATCCCTCCTGGCCAGGGGAAAGCTCCTCTCACCTGTAAAGGGTTAAGAAGCTAAAGGTACCTCGCTGGCACCTGACCAAAATGACCAATGAGGAGACAAGATACTTTCAAAAGCTGGGAGGAGGGAGAGAAACAAAGGGTCTGTGTCTGTCTATATGCTGGTCTTTACCGGGGATAGACCAGGGATGGAGTCTTAGAACTTTTAGTAAGTAATCTAGCTAGGTATGTGTTAGATTATGATTTCTTTAAATGGCTGAGAAAAGAATTGTGCTGAATAGAATAACTATTTCTGTCTGTGTATCTTTTTTGTAACTTAAGGTTTTGCCTAGAGGGGTTCTCTATGTTTTTCATCTAATTACCCTGTAAGATCTCTACCATCCTGATTTTACAGGGGGGATTTCTTTATTTCTATTTACTTCTATTTTTTATTAGAAGTCTTCTTGTAAAACACTGAATGCTTTTTCATTGTTCTCAGATCCAAGGGTTTGGGTCTGTGGTCACCTATGCAAATTGGTGAGGCTTTTTATCCAACATTTCCCAGGAAAGGGGGGGTGCAAGTGTTGGGAGGATTGTTCATTGTTCTTAAGATCCAAGGGTCTGGGTCTGTAGTCACCTAGGCAAATTGGTGAGGCTTTTTACCAAACCTTGTCCAGGAAGTGGGGTGCAAGGTTTTGGGAAGTATTTTGGGGGGAAGGACGCGTCCAAACAGCTCTTCCCCAGTAACCAGTATTAGTTTGGTGGTGGTAGCGGCCAGTCCAAGGACAACGGGTGGAATATTTTGTACCTTGGGGAAGTTTTGACCTAAGCTGGTAAAGATAAGCTTAGGAGGTTTTTCATGCAGGTCCCCACATCTGTACCCTAGAGTTCAGAGTGGGGGAGGAACCTTGACAGACCTCAGTCCTCATCCTTAAGGCTCTGTGTTTGTCACAGATTCCATGACATTCTGTGACCTCCGTGACTTCTGCAGCAGCCCCATGCAGCTGGCCCAGGAGCCACCTCAGCAGCTTGGGCAGCCACCCAGCAGCAGGAGTTTGGGTGTGGGGGGTGGGGAGAGGTGGGCGGTGCACTCAGGGCCGCTGCTTACCGGGGCAGGGGCTCCTCTCCCTCAACTCCCCTAATTCCACATGCTGTCTCTGCCGGCAGCCACTAGCCATCACCTTCAGCCCCCAACTAAAACCCCTCCAATGTATTATTAAGGATCTACAACCTATCCTGAAGGATGACCCAACACTCTCACAAATCTTGGGAGACAGGCCAGTCCTTGCTTACAGACAGCCCCCCAATCTGAAGCAAATACTCACCAGCAACCACATACCACACAAAAGAACCACTAACCCAGGAACCTATCCTTGCAACAAAGCCCGTTGCCAACTGTGCCCACATATCTATTCAGGGGACACCATCATAGGGCCTAATAACATCAGCCACACTATCAGAGGCTTGTTCACCTGCACATCTACCAATGTGATATATGCCATCATGTGCCAGCAATGCCCCTCTGCCATGTACACTGGTCAAACTGGACAGTCTCTACATAAAAGAATAAATGGACACAAATCAGATGTCAAGAATTACAACATTCATAAACCAGTCAGAGAACACTTCAATCTCTCTGGTCACGCGATTACAGACATGAAAGTTGCGATATTACAACAGAAAAACTTCAAAACCAGACTCCAGCGAGAGACTGTTGAATTGGAATTCATTTGCAAATTGGAGTAGGCTTTAATTAACTTAGGCTTGAATAGAGACTGGGAGTGGCTAAGTCATTATGCAAGGTAACCTATTTCCCCTTGTTTTTTCCTACACCCCCCCCCCCCGCCGTTCCTCAGACGTTCTTGTTAAACCCTGGATTTGTGCTGGAAATGGCCCAACTTGATTATCATACACATTGTAAGGAGAGTGATCACTTTAGATAAGCTATTACCAGCAGGAGAGTGGGGTGGGGGGAGAGAAAACCTTTTGTAGTGATAAACATCCATTTTTTCATGGTTTGTATGTATAAGAACATCTTCTGTATTTTCCACAGTATGCATCCGATGAAGTTAGCTGTAGCTCATGAAAGCTCATGCTCCATTTTTATGTAGAAATCCATGATTAAATTGAGTCTTCCTGACTGGTGATTTAAATCAACTCCCCCCTGGACTGGCTAGACCACAGAGAGGACTTATTTGTAAGCTCCTTCATTTTCAGTTAAACCGATTTTTACTGAAAAATTCCTGGGTTTTACAAAAAGTATTATTCAGTTTTTTCCCATTTTCACCCTACTTGTGTATCATTCAAATATATAAAAAATAACTTGTTTTATTAGGAAAATACAATACATTGCATTTCTCTATATATAGTATTACAGTAATATATTAAGTCTGTGTGTACATGCAAAACTGCCTGTTGAAGTAAGGCTATGTATTAGTCTAGACCAGGGGTTCTCATACTTGGTTCGTGGCTTGTTCAGGGTAAGCCCTTGGCGGGCTGTGAGACGCTTTGTTTACTTAAGCGTTTTCAGGTATGGCCACTCACAGCTCCCATTGGGCAGGAACAGCGAACCGCAGCCACTGGAAGCTGCGAGTGGCCATACCTGCGAACGCTCAGGTAAACAGAGTGTCTCACGGCCCACCAGGGACTTACCCTGAACAAGCCACAAACCAAGTTTGGGAACCCGGTCTAGAACATACTGCAATAAACAGGCACGCATGCAAGCTCTAAGTATGTCCGCATCTGAACGTACTGATAAATCTCTCGCCCACCAAGTACACATCTCAAGTTTCTAACAGACAATGGTTTAACGATTTGACACACTAAAATGGAAAGAAAACAAAAGTCTGTATCAGAATACATTTCAGAACACAAGGAAGTATTCGAAAGTTTTAAAAAACAAAAACAGGAGAAAAAGCTAAAATTGAATGTATGTGCTGCAAACAGTGTGGCCCAATTATTAAATGTAAATATTTACAGGCTAATAGTTCTAAGTCTACAACAGTAAACTGTTTATTCAAATAAAGATTTATCTGGGGATCAGAGATATATTTTTCTCTTAAACTCAGAAGTGGCATGTTTTGAGTTCTGTTTTAGTTCTGCAGCAAACTACATTGATAAACTGATTTCAAAGCGTTAATCTACTAATTTTTCCCATTGTCCACCAAAATAGACCGCGATATTTACCCAGAAAAATTATTAACATTTTTGCACTGATTTTCATCTGTTTTTGTTGCTGTGGTAATAAACACTGATAAATTCTTAGGAAAAAGTTAAATAAAATAAAAACTGAAAAAGAAGGGCCCTATGTATTTGTCATTCTTTTCCCACCTGGCGATTGTGCTACCACAGAAAGCATCCATCTGAGATAAATCCAGGTGATCTTATCCACAAGACAGAGAAAAAAGGTAAATTTAAAAAATAAGTAAGAATCTTTCACTGTGATACATTTAAGGAATCTTGCTAATGAAATTTTGACTTTCCTTTCCTCCCAGCATTCACATACTACATTAAAACACAATAATTGCATTTCAACAATACCAATATCCGCTGTCTGAAGAGGCACTGAATACCAGGCACAACATGTACCAATTTTAGACTCTCTCTCTTCACTACATATTTCCTACACAATGCTCTATGAACAAGTTTCCTTTTTCTTAACGAAATCCTATGCCCTGTAAATGGTTATAACAGAAAAGAATAAATGAGTAGAGACTGATGCAAGGAGAAGTATTCTTCCAGGGTAAGTTAAACTATAGTGCAGTGGTAGACAAGGTTCACATACCATGAGAATACATACTTGCTTTTTGTCAGAGTAACAAAGCTGACTAACTTTACAAACAAAATATAACCGTAGAACAAACATTTGTATAACTAGGCTTGGAAGGATTACATTTTTATCAATAACTGTGAGTAATCGATTTCACTGTACACAAATCGATCTGAAATATTTCCATCGATAAATGAAATTTACAAATAGATAAGGTTAGAAAAATGCTACTTGAGATCCTATTAGAGTTTGATATAAACATATTTACTTTGTATATTTTGATATTTGATGCTGACAACTTGTGTTTGAACAGTTCTAAAGCTTTAAGTTTTTGAATCTCACCCCTGGTCTACACTAGGAGTTGAGGTCGAATTTAGCAGTGTTAAATCGATTTAACCCTGCACCTGGCCACACGATGAAGCCCCCCCCCCCTTTTTTTTTTTTTTTTTTTTTTTTTACTTAAAAGGCTCTTAAAATTGATTTCTTTACTCCACCCCTGACAAGGGGATTAGTGCTGAAATCGTTCTTGCTGGGTCAAATTTGGGGTACTGTGGACCCAATTAGACGGTATTGGCCTCCAGGAGCTATCCCAGAGTGCTCCATTGTGACCGATCTGGACAGCACTCTCAACTCAGATGCACGGACCAGGTAGACAGGAAAAGGCCCGCGAACTTTTGAATTTCATTTCCTGTTTGGTCAGCGTGGCAAACTGCAGGTTGAATGCAGAGCTCATCAGCAGAGGTGACCATGATGGAGTCTCAGAATCGCAAAAGAGCTCCAGCATGGACCGAACGGGAGGTACGGGATTTGATCGCTGTATGGGGAGAGGAATCCATGCTATCAGAACTCCGTTCCAGTTTTTGAAATGCCAAAACATTTGTCAAAATCTCCCAGGGCATGAAGGACAGAGGCCATAACAAGGACCAGATGCAGTGCCACGTGAAACTTAAGGAGCTGAGGCAAGCCTAACAGAAGACCAGAGGGGCAAACAGCCGCTCCGGGTCAGAGCCCCAAACATGTCGCTTCTATGACGAGCTGCATGCCATTTTAGGGGGTTCAGCCACCACTACCCCAACCGTGTTGTTTGACTCCTTCAATGGAGATGGAGGCAACATGGAAGCAGATTTTGGGGACGAGGAAGATGATGAGGTTGTAGATAGCTCGCAGCAAGGAAGCGGAGAAACCAGTTTTCCTGACAGCCAGGAACTGTTTCTCACCCTGGACCTGGAGCCAGTACCCCCCAAACCCATCCACGGCTGCCTCCCAGACCCGCCAGGCAGAAAAGGGACCTCTGGTGAGTGTACCTTTTTAAATAGAATACATGGTTTAAAAGCAAGCGTGTTTAATGATTAACTTGCCCTGGCATTCGCCGCCAGTACAGCTACTGGAAAAGTCTGTTAACGTGTCTGGGGATGAAGCGGAAATCCTCCAGGGACACCTCCATAAAGCTCTCCTAGATGTACTCCCAAAGCCTTTGCAAAAGGTTTCTGGGGAGGGCAGCCTTATTCCGTCCACCATGGTAGGACACTTTACCACACCAGGCCAGTAGCACATCGTCGGGAATCACTGCAGAACAAAGCGTTGGCAGTGTATGTTTGCTGGTGTTCAAACAACATCCGTTCTTTATCTCGCTGTGTTATCCTCAGGAGAATGATATCATTCATGGTCAGCTGGTTGAAACAGGGTGTTTTTCTTAAGGGGACATTCAGAGGTGCCCGTTCCTGCTGGGCTGTTTGCCTGTGGCTGAACAGAAATGTTCCCCGCTGTTAGCCAGGGGGAGAGGGGGAAGGGTTAGCCATGTGGTGAAGGGGAAGCAAAATGCGACCTTGTAATGAAAGCACATGTGCTATGTATGTACTGTTAACAGCAAGGTTTACAGTGAAAGAGTGTACCCATTGTTCTATAAAATGTGTCTTTTTAAATACCACTGTCCCTTTTTTTTTCTCCACCAGCTGCATGTGTTTCAAGGATCACAGGATCTTCTCCTTCCCAGAGGATAGCGAAGATTAGAAGGCAAAAAACCGCACTCGCGATGAAATGTTCTCTGACCTCCTGCTGTCCTCCCACACTGACAGAGCACAGACGAACGCGTGGAGGCAGACAATATCAGGGTGCAGGAAAGCACAAAATGACCAGGAGGAGAGGTGGTGGGCTGAAGAGAGGGCTGAAGCTGATAGGTGGCGGCAGCATGATGAGAGGAGGTAAGATTCAATGCTCAGGCTGCTGAAGGATCAAACTAATATTCTCCAACGTATGATTGAGCTGCAGGAAAGGCAGCAGGAGCACAGACCGTTGCTTCAGCCCCTGTGTAACCAACCGCCCTCCTCCCCAAGTTCCATAGCCTCCTCACCCAGAACGCCCAAGAACGCGGTGGGGCAGCCTCCGGCCACCCAGCCACTCCACCCCAGAGGATTGCCCAAGCAACAGAAGGCTGGCATTCAATAAGTTTTAAAGTTGTAAACTTTTAAAGTGCTGTGTGGCCTTGTCCTTCCCTCCTCCACCACCCCTCCTGGGCTACCTTGGCAGGTATCCACCTATTTGTGTGATGAATTAATAAAGAATGCACGAATGTGAAGCAACAATGACTTTATTGCCTCTGCAAGCGGTGATTGAAGGGAGGATGGGAGGGTGGTTAGCTTATAAGGAAGTAGAGTGAACCAAGGGGCAGGGGGTTTCATCAAGGAGAAACAAACAGAACTTTCACACCGTAGCCTGGCCAGTCACGAAACTGGTTTTCAAAGCTTCTCTGATGTGCACCGTGCCCGCCTGTGCTCTTCTAACTGCCCTGGTGTCTGGCTGCACGTAACCAGCGGCCAGGCTATTTGCCTCAACCTCCCACCCCGCCATAAACGTCTCCCCCTTACTCTCACAGATATTGTGGAGCGCACAGCAAGCAGTAATAACAGTGGGAATGTTGCTTTCGCTGAGGTCTAACAAAGTCAGTAAACTGCGCCAGCACGCTTTTAAATGTCCAAATGCACATTCTACCACCATTCTGCACTTGCTCAGCCTCTAGTTGAACAGCTCCTGACTACTATCCAGGCTGCCTGTGTATGGCTTCATGAGCCATGGCATTAAGGGGTAGGCTGAGTCCCCAAGGATAACAATAGGCATTTCCAAAAAGAAAAGGAGTACTTGTGGCACCTTAGAGACTAACCAATTTATTAGAGCATAAGCTTTCGTGAGCTACAGCTCACTTCATCAGATGTAGCTCACGAAAGCTTATGCTCTAATAAATTGGTTAGTCTCTAGGGTGCCACAAGTACTCCTTTTCTTTTTGCGAATACAGACTAACACGGCTGTTACTCTGAAATAGGCATTTCAACATTCCCAACAGTTATCTTCTGGTCTGGGAAGTAAATCCCTACCTGCAGCCGTTTAAACAGACCAGAGTTCCTGAAGACACGAGCGTCATGTACCTTTCCCAGCCATCCCACGTTGATGTTGGTGAAACGTCCCTTGTGATCCACCAGTGCTTGCAGCACTATTGGAAAATACCCCTTGCGGTTTATGTACTCGCCGGCCTGGTGCTCCGGTGCCAAGATAGGGATATAGGTTCCGTCTATGGCCCCACCACAAGTTCGGGAATCCCATTGCAGCAAAGACATCCATTGTGACCTGCACATTTTCCAGGGTCACTACCCTTGATATCAGCAGATCTTTGATTGCGTGGGCTACTTGCATCACAGCAGCCCCCACAGTAGATTTGCCCACTCCAAATTGATTCCCGACTGACCGGTAGCTATCTGGCGTTGCAAGCTTCCACAGGGCTATTGCCACTCGCTTCTCAACTGTGAGGGCTGCTCTCATCTTGGTATTCATGCGCTTCAGGGCAGGGGAAAGCAAGTCACAAAGTTCCATGAAAGTGCCCTTACGCATGCAAAAGTTTCACAGCCACTGAGAATCATCCCAGACCTGCAACACTATGCGGTCCCACCAGTCTGTGCTTGTTTCCCGAGCCCAGAATTGGCGTTCCACTGCATGAACCTGCCCCATTAGCACTATGATGCCCACATTGCCAGGGCCCGTGCTTTGAGAGAAGTCTGTGTCCATGTCCTCATCACTTTCGTCACCGTGCTGACGTCGCCTACTCACCCGGTTTTGGTTTGCCAGGTTCTGGTGCCGCACATACTGCTGGATAACATGCGTGGTGTTTAATGTGCTCCTAATTGCCAAAGTAATCTGAGCAGGCTCCATGCTTGCCATGGTATGGCGTCTGCACAGAAAAAAGGCGCGGAACGATTGTCTGCCATTGCTCTGACAGAGGGAGGAGCGACTGACGACATGGCTTACAGGGCTGGCTTACAGGGCATTAAAAATCAACAAAGGGGGTGGCTTTACATCAAGGAGAAACAAAAACAACTGTCACACAGAATGGCCCCCTCAAGGATTGAACTCAAAACCCTGGGTTTAGCAGGCCAATGCTCAACCCACTGACCTATCCCTCCCCCTGGTATTTCAGGCAGGACTGAATTTCCACTAAACTTTTCAAGGTGCCCCTGACAGACCTCACCAAAATGACTGTCGGACTTTGATTTCACAGAGGGAGGGAGGGAGGGAAAGGGGAGCAAATGAATACAAACAAATCTGGTCTATTTCTTGTTTTGATCCACTCCATCTATCTTTTACATCTTTGGCAGGCAGCAGACGGTGCAGTAGGACTGCTAGCCATCCTCATCTCCCGGCTGCTCGCCAGAAGACAGTGCAATAGGACTGCCAGCAGGACTAAAGAGAACGACCTGGTCAAGTCACTCCTATTTTCGTCCTTGCGCCCATGTCTGCCCAGGCGCTCCTGACCGACCTTACTCAGGTGGCCAGGAGCACCTCAGACATGATGACATTGGTTATCAGGCCTATTGCACCATCTGCTGCCACAAGGCAATGGGCTGCTGCTGTGTAGCAATGTAGTACCGCGTCTGCCAGCACCCAGGAGACGTACGGTGACAGTGAGCTGAGCAGGCTCCATGCTTGCTGTGGTATGGCGTCTGCATACGTAACTCAGGAAAAAAGGCATGAAACGATTGTCTGCCATTGCTTTCACAGAGGGAGGGAGGGAGGGCCTGACGACATGTACCCAGAACCACCCGCGACAATATTTTTGCCCCATTAGGCATTGGGATCTCAACCCAGAATTCCAATGGGCGGTGGAGACTGCGGGAACTGTGGGATAGCTACCCACAGTGCAACGCTCCGGAAGTTGACGCCAGTCTCGGTACTGTGGAAGCACTCCACCGAGTTAATGCACTCAGTACATTGTGTGTGGGGACACACACAATCGACTATTAAAAACGATTTCTAAAAAACCGACTTCTGTAACTTTGACCTAATTTCATAGTGCAGAATATCCTCAGTATCTACGGTCATTAAATAATTATTGTCTAACCCCCCCACCTCCCATAATTTATATAAATATTAATAGCTTAAAATTATCCTTTGACATTATAAAAAAAAATCAAACTCTGTCAAGTCTATGTATAACACATAAAATTATATTTTGTACTAAATACATACAGATAATGTCTGAACAATCCTTACAGTTGTAGTTATCTACCAAAATAACCTCTATTTCTTCAAAAATATATTCTGCTCTAGGATGGGGATTCTGACTCCACCATATATTCACTTCCCTCTCTGCACAGGTTTTCACCACTTTTTTTCCCCAAGAGAAAGTTGACAAAAATACTATATGACCTTCACCCTCTTTTCAGCTTGTCTTTCCTTCCCTTCCTACAACTCTCATCTCCTTCTACCGTCACAGACACAATTTTCTCCTTTGCTCTCCACCTCTAACCTCATCCAACTTGCCCTACTGACCCCAGCACATCAAGTGATCTGATTCCTTTGTGCCCACTCTCATGCTCTCCTTTACTCGTCTGCTTTCCCTGCTCTAGTCTCCTAAAAAACAAAACACACACCCTTGAACCCACATGCCTCTCCAGCTACTCCCCCATCTCCCTTCCATCTCTAAGCTCAGAGTGTGCTGTCTACATTCACTGTGTGGAGTTCCTCTCCTCCAATTCCATCCTAGCCCTTTTCAATCTGGCCAAGATATGCAGTTAAGGTTGCCCATGCAACCTTAACTCTGCTCTCTTTCAGCAATGCCCCAGTACACATTGTTAACACAAACAAAAATGTATGACTAAGTGTTTTCAGAGCTCTAGTTACACCTTTGCAAATATAAATTTCCATAATTTAGGGCCCATTTCTACAAGTCTTGAACTTAACTGGACTGCTCACATGAGTAAAGATCACTCAAGAGACGTGTGAAAGATTGGGCTCCTTGGAACGGAGGCCTGTCATTCTTGTTTGTCTATAAAGTACCATGCATATCTTTGCATTATTATTATTACAAACACTGTAAACTAACCAATGTTGTTAATCAAACAAGCTACATTTCTGAATCACAAAAACAGTGATTTGTATGAGAAGACCCAATGGAAAATAAAACTGTCATGCATCTTGGGGGGGGAGGAAGGACAACATACCTTTACTCTGCCAACCCCACAGTTCCTGAAATATACTTCACTTCCTTTTACAACCCATTCACTCTCACCCATTGGATTCCATCTAACACTATTAAAAGACAAAAAGGAATGTTTGCACAGGCAACTTTCACTTGCATTTCCCGCTTCTCGGAAGTCTGAGTTTTCCCCCAACTCAACATTCTGCAACAGGACAACACACTACCAAGCAACTGTTAACTCTTCCTTAATGCAGTGAGTTTTTTTGTTTTGTTTTTGTTTTACACTGAATAGTAGGCTCTTTGGGGCAAGGCTGTCTCTTACTGCTTGTTGTAGAACGTCTAGCACAATGGGGCCTTGATCTCAACTGGGGTTTAGGCACTACTGTAATACAATAAAAGAAAATGAGACACTTTATACTGAGAGCATACCCACGCATCTCAATTATTTTTGTAGCTAGTACTACCTTTCCCTCACACTTCTTACTTCATTTTCCTTAACTTTAATGTTGCATGCAGTGTTGTTGTAGCCATGTTGGTCCCAGGATATGAGAGAGACAAGGAAACATATTTGTAACTACTGAACACCAAAAACCATGGATTTAAAAGAGAGACTGATTTCATGGCCCATTAGGACAACTTACTACTAGGGCTGTCAAGCGATTAAAAAAATTAATTGTGATTAATCACACTGTTAAACAACAATAGAACACCATTTTTTTTTATTTTTTGGGGATGTTTCCTACATTTTCTAATATATTGATTTCACTTACAACACAGAATACAAAGTGTACAGTGATCATTTTATATTTATTTTTGATTACCAATATTTTCACTGTAAAAAAGAAAATAATTGTATTCTTCAATTCACCTCATACAAGTACTGTAGTGCAAGCTCTTTATCATGAAAGTTGAACTTACAAATGTAGAATTATGTACAAAAAAAACTGCATTCAAAAATAAAACAATGTAAAACTTTAGAGCCTACAAGTCCACTCAGTCCTACTTCTTGGTCAGCCAATCAGTCAGACAAACAAGGGTGGTTACAATTTGCAGGAGATAATGCTGCTTGTTTACAATGTCACCTGAAAGCGAGAACAGCCATTTGCATGGCACTGTTGTAGCTGGCATTGCAAGATATTTACGTTCCAGATGCTTTAAAGATTCATTCAAAGATTCATGCTTCAACCACCATGCCAGAGGACATGCTTCCATGCTGATGATGGGTTCTGCTTGATAACGATCCAAAGCAGTGCAGACTGACGCATGTTATTTTCATCATCTGAGTCAGATGCTACCAGCAGAGGGTTGAGATTTTCTTTTTTGGTGGTTTGGGTTCTGTAGTTTCCACATCAGAGTGTTGCTCTTTTAAGACTTCTGAAAGCATGCTCCATACCTCATCTCTCTCAGATTTTGGACGGCACTTCAGATTCTTAAACCTTGGGTCAAGTGCTGTAGTATTTTTAGAAATCTCATATTGGTACCTTCTTTACGTTTTGTCAAATCTGCTGTGAAAATGATCTTAAAATGAACATGTGCTGGGTCATCATCTGAGACTGCTATAACATGAAATATATGCAGAATGTGGATAAAACAGAGCAGGAGACTTACAATTCTCCTCCCAAGGAGTACAGTCACAAAATTAATGGACGCTTTTTTTTTTTTAATAAGCATCATCAGCATGGAAGCTTGTCCCCTGGAATGGTGGCCAAAGCATGGAAGGAGCATATGAATGTTTAGCATATCTGGCATGTAAATACCATGCAACACCGACTACAAAAGTGTGATGCGAATGCCTGTTCTCACTTTCAGGTGACATTGTAAGTAAGAAGCAGGGAGCAATATCTCCCATCAACGTATGTTTACTTGTTTGTCTGAGTAATTGGCAGAAGAAGGAGGACTGAGTGGACATGTAGGCTCTAAAAGTTTTACACTGTTTTGGTTTTGAGCGCAGTTATGTAACCAAAAAAAAATAAAAATCTACATTTGTAAGTTGCATTTTCACGATAAAAAATTTGTACTTCAGTACTTGTATGAGGTGAATTAAAAAATACTATTTCTTTTATCATTTTTACAGTGCAAATATTTGTAATCAAAAATAAATATCAAGTGAGCACTGTGCACTTTGTATTCTGTGTTGTAATTGAAATCAATATTGAAAATGTAGAAAAACATCCAAAAATATTTAATACATTTCAATTGATATTCTATTGTTAATCGCAATTAGTTTTTTTTTAGTTAATCGTGTGAGTTAACTGTGATTAACTGAAAGCCCTACTTACTACATCCCTGCTATCTACTAATCTTCCATTGTTCTAGAACTGTAGGGGTGTTAGTTGCCAAATTCATTTTAAGTGGTCTTGCACAGTACTGGTTCTCACCTGGGGGGGGGGTTGTCCACAAGCAGTTTTTAGGGGGTCTGACAAAATAAACCAAGTATCAACCCCAGGCAGTGGAACTTAGGAAGGGAGCGCCACCTCCACCCCGACTCACTTCAGCAGGTCACCCAGCCTGTCTGGGTTTAGAGGGGTGCAACCAAAAATTGAAGGATCACGGCAGAAGAGAGATCTCCCCCAGCCATCAGAAGGGATTGCCTCACAGCCACTGACTCCACAAGAAGGCAGCAGCTAGCCAAGGAGACACACCACAGCTCTGCCCTGCTACATCAGCACTTCAGGGATCAGGGCCAAATGGAAGGCAGAAATCTGCGGGGCATGTGACGCCTCTATGCATCGCCTCTGATTGTGGGTCCGCAGGTTCATCTATTTAAGTTTAGGGGTCCTTGGGTAAAAAAAGGTTGAGAACCACTGGCCTACAACATGTGTGAACCCTTTTTGCTTAACAATCTATCCCACCTTGTATTTAGCTTGGACACTCTAGTTTCCTTCCTTCTGCAGACCTGAGGAAGAGCTGTGTGAGGCTCAAAAGCTTGTTCCTTCCACCAACTGAGGTTGGTCCAATAAAAGATATTACCTCACCCGCCTTGTCTCTAACTTTAACATGTATGTTACTGTGCTGATCTTATATACTAGCTCCTGGATGTCAAATATGTGGCCTAAAGGGTGATTAAATCCAACTCTCACATCAACTTCAAATTTAGCATGCAATTTGACCAACCTCTACTGTCTGGCAGCTCTCACAATTGGTGCTGTGATTGCAATGCAGTTACTACTGAATACTGAGCAACTATGGACAAGCCGAAGAATGGGGCTTTATCAACGGGTATTGAGGGTTAGGCAATGTTAACGACAAGAAGGCCTCCACTATACAACTGCAATTGGCATATATGCCTTGCTGACATTTTAAGGAAGTCCTATTACGAAATAGCCAAGACGAGACACCCAAAGTATGCAGCTGGAAATATTTACTGTGAGTTATAGAGATCAAAACTAGCTGGTATATTGCAGGTTGCCAGGGATGGGAGGTTGGAGAAGAATGGTTGAAATAAAAGGTAAATGGGATAAGATACAGGATTTAAACAGGGGAAGGGGGGGAAAAAAAGGAGTAGGTTTCCTACAGAAGCCGGACTAAGCTTATGCCCCAATCCCTAACGAAATCTGCAAGGGTTTACTTGCACCTACATGCAGCCCCGTTCACTCCAATGAGACTCTACATAGATACAAGGTTCTGTCCACATGGATCCAATTGCACAATCAGGGACCATATTTTCTTGCTCCCAGTGCCACCAAGAGCTCTGAGGAGACCACAGTATTGAGATATATATATATAGATATCTGAATGAAAACCATGGATTTTAACATCCCTGAACTTTGGGAGATCAAAATCCTGTTATGTATTAAGCCTCTCTCTACTTCAGAGTTCCAGAAAGCAAGTATGAGATCCCTGCACTAGTTTGAGCATCTTTTCTAACTTTTGTAATGCAGTCATTTACAGAGTAGCAAATATACTTCTGAAATAACCACATAATTCATGTAAGTCTCATAACAGCTCCAGATTTATGCGATGAGCTCTAGAAATATTTAAATACAGACACAAGGAACTGTCCCCTGCAACCTGAGGTCTATTATAGAGGAGTGTAGCACTACTACAGTTAAGGCAGAGACCATCTTAGGCCTGGCCTATACCGGGGGGGCAGAGGGGAGGAAAAAACTGATCTAAGTTATGCAACTTCAGCTACGTGAATAACGTAACTGAAGTCAACGTACTTAGATCTACCTACCGCGGTGGCTTCACTGAGGTAAGTCGACAGCTGACGCTCTCTCATTGACTCCACCTGCGCCTCTCGTCCTAGTGGAGTACCGGAGTCGACGGGAGAGCGCTTGCCGGTCGATTTATCGCGTCTAGACTCGACACGATAAATTAACCCCCGCTGGATCAATCGCTGCCCATCGATCCAGCACATAATGTAGACAAGCCCTTACTGTTTAGAGCACTTATCAAAATCAGTTTGTTAAAATCCACACACATATTGAGATTGCCTTGAAATTTGCGGTGCCTCATCACAGTCCAGGGGAGGACTAGTTGACCAAAGTTGAGGTTGTTTGAGCAAACTGTTTTCAAAACACAACATCCCTTTAAAAAAAAATTTATGTGATATCAAAATGTTACTATTCTTCATTTTTGGGGGGAATGAAGGTGCATATATGAGGCTCAAATTATTGTACTGATCCATTCCAAACTGATATCACCCAGTCAGGTTTCAACACAGCAACTGTCAAGGCATCCACTGCCCCCGTGGGGAAGTCATATTTCATTTCACTTCACTTCCCAAGCAAATAGAGAACCATGGGGAAAGTGCACAAGGAATGAGAGAGAAACTCATAGGCCTTGCATTTACTAGGATAAAGGTACAGTTTAGTGAACAGAAGCTACCTAAATCTGACCTACACTCAACCACTTGGCCTTCTCCCTCCTCTAAGTAGACTAGCCAGATGTTAACACCTTTTCTTTTTAATCCTAAATATTACCTATGGGACAACACCTTCAGTTATTACTTATTTGTATAGCAGTAGTATCGGATGTGGGCCACCAAATGGTTAGAACTTCCCAAAACCTCAATGCAGCAGAGAGGACAGAAAGGATACACAACAATGCATGAACACGAGTTCGGATACGGGGTTCTACTGAGAATTAAGAATATGCAAGAGTGTTAGAATCTGGTGAAACTCGTATTCCCGTGTTTTCTGGACACGCCTAGTGGAATGCCAGGATGTGGAGGTGAGTGATAACGAAGCTAGCGCTTCTGCAATTCCCGCATACCACAACCCTCTGCCCCACCCAAAAAGAAAGGGCGTGAAATATTAAGCTATGTCTACATTAGCACTTTTGTCGGTATAACTTAGGTAGCTCAGGGTTGTGAAAAAAAAAAACACCAAGAGAAGCGCTGGTCTGGACAGCACTAGGTCAGCAGGAGACGCTCTCCCACCAACATAGCTACCACCGATCGTGATGATTTTATTACATCTCCCATTGGCATAGAGTGGCTACATAAGCAATCTTCTATTGGTACAGCTGTGCCGGAGTAATTTCGCTAGTGTAGACCCGGCCTAAGTTTAACTCTGTATTGTAGAGTTTTCAGATGGTTGAAGTATAGGTACATTTTATATTCTGAAAGGATATGAGACACTGCCAGTCATCCTGAATTTTGAGTTAATATGCTTTAAGTGTAGTAGTTTTTTAAGCCTCAAGAACTGGGAGTCAAGAGTGTTTCTATTCCCAGCTCTCACTGGACTGCTGTATGGTTTCCTGAAAGTCGATCTCTATCATAGTTTCTCCTTTAGTAAAAAGGGTTCATATTTATTTGTCTTTGTACAGCGCTTTGAGATGTTCTGATGGAAAAGGCAAACTAGCATTCAATTACTACTAACTTAATTATCTAAAAGCTTTATAGACATCACCAAGTTATCTACCAGGCATCTATATCTATATTATCTGTGGTGAGCCTACACCTTTGTATATTTAACATGTGATTATAAACACTTTTTCAAAACCAGTTCTGCAGATATCACCATTCTGCAAGTAACAAAATCAGGGCCTTATACTGCACTCTCCCACAACTGTAGGAATTATTTTCTAGAAGATTTAAAGTGAAATATTATCAACTCTGAGATGCTAAACTTTCTTACATCTGTTTATAAAACCATGTAATTAATGTTTTCCCAAAGCAAATGTCAATCTATCCAAAATCCCTAAACATACTATAAGTAACAACACAACACACACAGTGATGGAGTAAAACATGGCCAAATAGATAGGCTGTTTGGACCTAGCATTCTGAAATAGGATTCCTTCAAATAACCATACTGCATCCCCATTTCCCCCTCTTGGGCATTTTGTTTCGTAGCAACACATACTGGTTTTGGAACTCTGCAATTTTAACTGATCAGGGCTATTGCTCCTTGGGGAATTCTGCACACACAAATTCTTGTCTCCCGCAGATTTCTTTGCTTCCCCACAGAAAAATGACTCTCTGACAGGGAAGCTGCAACAGCAATCACGCACCACTCTCTAGCAGCACAGGTACATTGTTTAGGGTATCTGGAACAGCTGGTGGAGAGGTAAATCACTGCAGCCAGTGGCTCCTACCCTGAGCCAGGATCAGCTGCTAGTCCTGGCTGGGCTGGAGACAGGAGAGAACTGGACTTCCTCTTCCCCTGCTAGGAGTGGCTGGGGCTGTGTTAGACCCACTCCCAGAAACCTCCCCCAGCTGCAGGAAGCTCAGCATCCTCTCCTGCTTCCTGCCCCCATCGCTCCTCAGCTGCCGGGAGCTGCTGTCCCATTTGCCCAACCCCCTACCCATACCGGACCTCCCATACTCAGACACCCCCGCCAAGTCTCACCCCGTACACCCAGAACCCCCCTAGTCCTCCATACCTAAACCCCACCACACTGAAGCTCAATCCTGCATCTGGAGCCCCCTGCACCCAGACCTCCTATTTTTCCCCCCACCCCTGCACCCAGACCACCCCCCACTGAGCTCCCTGTATTCAAACCCCCACCCTGATAAGCCCAAGCCCCCACATCCAAACCCCCATGCCACTGACCCCCACTAGCTCCTCCCATACCCCCACTCCATCAAGCCCCACTCCCCTAGCACCCAGGCCCCCTGCTGAGACCCCCACACCCAGACCCCTCCACTGAGCCCCAACCACCTTCACCTGGAAGCCCCAGCAGAGGGGCTTGCCTCTTCACGCAGAACCACCCCCCAACAAGCCTCTGTGCATCCCAATCCCCCCACACCTAGACCCCCCACTGAGCTGCCTACACCCAAATTGTCCCACACAGAATCCTCTCACCCCACACCTGGATCCCCCCAAACTTAGATCCTGCCTCATTGAGCCTGCCTGCCCCACACCTGGTGCACCTGGCACAGAGGGGCAAGGCCCCAGGGTATTTTTGGGCAGGCCCAGGACTTGTGCTGTGTCAAGGTCAGGTGCAGCCTCCCCACTGAGTCTGTGACCCTGGGGGCTGCAGGGTCATCTCCCACCTTCATGCAGCCACTGGCCTGTGCTCCCCACTGCCGTGCTGGAGCCCCTGCATATATTTATTAATAAAACTTGCAAAATTTTAAAATATTGTGCGCAGAATGCCCTCCGGAGTAATATGTCAATGTTCAGATGTTTATCATCATATACCAAAAATTTATGGAAACACTAGATTATGTAAAAAAAAGCTGCTTAAGTAAGTGGTACATGTTCAGTGTTTTTTTCCTTCCAGGTAAATTGCACCCATCAGATTTTGAACATGGTGGTAATGCAAACAATATTTATTCACTGTACAATCATTTAAAACTCTGTTTATCCTAAAAATCATTGTGTTTCTAGTTTCTCTGTTAATGCAGAAACGGATGAAACAGTGTCCTGTCTAAAATACGGGGTTCAGAGTAACAGCTGTGTTAGTCTGTATCCGCAAAAAGAAAAGGAGGACTTGTGGCACCTTAGAGACTAACCAATTTATTTGAGCATAAGCTTTCGTGTCTGATGAAGTGAGCTGTAGCTCATGAAAGCTTATGCTCAAATAAATTGGTTAGTCTCTAAGGTGCCACAAGTCCTCCTTTTCTTTTTGCTGTCTAAAATAGGTTACCGTATACTTTCCCCACGCTTATTTGATCGGTGTGGGGGGGGGGGGGGAGGCGTGTGATATTTGGAGACAGGTTAGACTGTGTGAAGTTTTAGTACTGGAGGGAGTGGGGAAGAGGAGAGAGACCCGTGACTCTCGAGCCCAGACAGCCACCAGCACAGTGTAAAATGAAGGTTTGTTATAAATCCTCCCCCTCAGAATATTACAACATACTGGATACCACAACTTGAGAAACAAGCCCTTCATGTCCCTGTCTCCGCACAGCCCCCGTCCCTCCCGCCCGCCCTCAGCACTGCCCCCCTTCTCCTCTGCTCCCCCCTTTCTCCTTACACCCCCTCCCCCACGCCAGGCTGCCCCCTCGCTCCCCCACATTTCCCCTGCCCGGCCGCCGCGCTCACCCACCTCCCCCGCCCCGCAGCGACGGGCCCTGGGAGCCGCCAGGAGCAGCCCGCAGGCCCCGCCGCCACCGGCAGACGGGACTCGGGTCGCCCGCGTCCTCCCACCAGGCCCTGCCCGGGCAGCGGGCCTGGGTCGCACCTTTAAGAGATTAGACGTCGCCATGTTCCCCCCGCGGGGGCCCCTCCGGGCCGGCGGCGGCTCCTCGCTCCGGGCGCGGGCTCCCGGCCGCTCCGCTTCACATGGCCCCGCGCTCCCGCCGGCCGGGACGGGGCTTCGCTCGGGACAAGGCCGGGCGGAGACACGGGGCTGCGGCCGGCTCGATCCTCCCCACGCAGCCGCCGCTCAGCGCCTCATGGCGGCGCCCACCCAGGAGACACTCGGCCGCGGCCGCGGCTCCGTGCAAGGGCTGGCCTGGCCCGCAGGATGCGGCGCCGAGGAGCCGGCTCCGCCGCCAAGGGGAGAGGCAGGGGCGGGAGGCTCCAGCTGCAGCGCCCTCTGCCGGCCGGGCGGTTCCCCTGACTCCCGTCGACCCCGGCAGACCCCTGCGCCCCTGAGCCCCATCAACCCCCGGGACACCCCAGACCCCTACAGGCCAGCCCCTCAGGACACCCCCGCCTCCTTGGCCCACCCCCTCCTTATCCACCCCCGGCAGACCCTCGTCCTCTGCAGACCACCCCATCCACTCCCGGGAGACCCCTGGACCCTCAGCCCACCCACCCCCCATCTACCCTCGGGAGACCCTCGCCCCCTCGGCCCACCCACCCCCATCTACGCCCGGGAGACCCCTGCTCTCTGACACCAGCCCCCACCCCATTGATAGGTGCTGGAACTAGGGGTGCTGCTGCACCCCCTAGCTTGAAGTGGTTTCCATCCTATACAAGGTTTATAGTTTGGTTCAATGGCTCTCAGCACCCCCACTATACAAATTGTTCCAGGACCCCTGACCCCTACCCCTGGGAGACCCCCCCTCTCCCTGCAGCCCACCCTCATCTGCCTTGGGAGACCTCAGTCCCCTGCAGCCCTGCACCCCCATTTATCTCTGGGAGACCCCTGCTGCCCTGCCTCCAACCCCCCAGGAGACCTCTGCCCTCTGCGGCCTAGCCCCCCTATCTGCCCCTGGAAGACCCCAGCCTTCTTGAGCTCAGCCCAGAGACCCCAGCTCCCTGCAGCCCTGCCCAGCTCCCTCCACCTCCCCCAGAGAGACCCCAGGCCCCTGCAGCCCAGCCTCCCAAGGGGTCATGATTTTTGAACACTTGGCATTGCTAATATTGTGATGTAGTTGTAGGTGTACAGCAAGTGTATGTGAAGCTGTACAATGTGGTAACTATGCTGAACAGTTAACAGAATCCGTACCCCAAGGCATTTCCAGGCCTCTTAAACAATTATGTATGCGCTTAACTTTATGGAGTAAAATATGTAGTAAAAATGTTCAGTTTCCAGGAAAAAATGGGGGGTTTGGTAAATTTGTTCTGCTTTTTTATTTTTTTTAAGCCAAAGGTAAGGAATTCTACCAAAACGGGCTTTCAAAAACAAAAACAAAAAAATTGGATTCAGGTAATTATTTGGGGGAAAAAATGGTGGTTTTTTTTTTAAACAAATCAAATATTTCACCAAAGATTTATTAGCTTCTGTGGGGGTTTTGGTTGAAAAACTTGAAAGTTATAAGTAAAATGAAACTATTATGAACATTTTAGTTTTGGGCAATAGGTCTTTTTGTGTCAAAAAACTATTCTGATGAAAAAATGTCAACCTGCTTTATTCAAAGGTTCGGAAATTCTGGAATTAAAATTGACTGTACAACTTTAATTCAGCCCCTTTGTGTGTAAGCATTGTATGATACAGTCCTTATTTTCTCCCGCATTCAGTGCACAAGATGAATGGTACTCTATCTGTAGATTCCTACCTGCTTAATTGCAGAAGCTGGAAGGGGTGTAAAGCAGAAGCTGACAGGAAGTGAAATGATGGTTTTGCAGTTCAGAAAGTTGAATGCAGCCCCGGAGGACAGGACTCTATCTCTGCCTTTGTTGGGGCAAGTTGTTTAAACCAAATTTTTCACAGGTGGTCAATAACTGTGTGAGTCATCTCTGAGTGCTCATATTAAAATGCCAATTGCCTGATTTGCAGAAGTCCTGAGCAGTCACAACTGCAACTAAATGGGAGCCGTGCATTGACCACAGCATTTTTTTTACTGAACTTTATAAGTATTCTGAAAAATCAGGCCTTAGGCATCTCAAGTTGGGGACCCAGACTCAGTAGACACTTTTGACAGTTTAGGCCATGGCTCAGTTCCCCATCTGTAAAATGGAGACAATAACACCCTCTTACCTCACAGGTGTGCTGTGAAGATAAATTTATGTTTGTAAAGCACTGAGATACTACGGTGATTGTGCCATTGAAAAACCCATAAGGAAATAATTGTGTATTCAGTGCTAGGTATGGAAAATATTCAGTAAATAAGATCTAGGGCCACACTTAAATGATAAGTATAAAAAGAAATATTGAATGGCTACCCATTCAGTGAACACTCTCTCCTAACTTTCCTAACTTTTGAATGCTTGAATTTTAACCTTAAACATTTTCTTTTTGTATGAAATTATATTGTAACATACAACAGACCCGATGGGGGCAAAATCCTTATTGTTTGAGTACTTTATAGAGGAGGGGAGTGAATCTTCAGGCATTTTTTGATTCTGATTAAAAATGATTGACTTACACAAGACCAAAGCGCCTGTGATCTAGTCACGTCAAACTGTAAACATGGTGAGCCAGTACCTAAACACATTCATTTTACAATAAAATATGTGTGCAAAGCAATTTTTACCACAACACAGCTTCTGTTTGTGCCCATATCTGTCCATTTTCTCTCAACTCATGAATTAAAACAAGAAATAAAGTAGATACTGTGCTAAATAAAATCTTCTCGTCTGGGCAGATTTAATGTAGGAACATAGCAATTACCATTGCAATTTGGATCAGACCCAAACCAAGATCCGTGTAGTGTCTTATCCAGTCTGTGACAGTGGCCGGCATCATGCTTCAGAGGGAGGTATTAAAAACAGCGCAGTAGGCAAAAGTGGGATAATCTGCTTCCATCTTGGTCTCTAAATTAGAACTGGTTTAAACCCTAAAGCACAAGATATAATATCCCTTACAAAATTTGTTGCTATTAATTATGATAAATGGGTATTCTTGTTATCCATATAAATGTCCCATCCCTTTCTGAATCTTGTTACATTCTTGGCCTCAATGACTCTGTATGGCAATGATTTCCATAGTCTAATTACACATTGGATGACAAAGTATTTCCTTTTGTCATTTCTCAAGCTGTCGGTCCATGAGCCTAGCCCTTTTCCCTAGCTGTCTTGCAAATGTCCTTGATGCTGTAACAGGTTTCCCCTGGAGTGCCACCTGGAACTGGGGTACCACTGAACACCCCTGACCCACCAGCCTGGGCTCCCTTTACACTATACTGCTGTGACCGGCCTGCACTTTCACCAGCACACATGCAGGTAGGGACACACCCAGCTGCAGTTACATGCAGATGCTGTAATGAGCTCTGCATGGGAAGGCTCCAGCTAAGGAGCTTCCCAGCTACACAGGCATGCACCCCCATCTGAAGAGTAAACCCAAAATTATACTGTCTTTGCTGCACAGGGAACTGTTAAGCATAAGCTCATTAAATTCTCCTCAATGAGGAGAGGAATATACAACAGCTTTCTGCCCTGAGTTATGACTCCCACATACTGGTTTTAGACAAAACATAAACAAGTTTATTAACTACAAAAGATAGATTTTAAGTGATTATAAGGGCTAGCAAACAGATCAAAGCAGATTACCTAGCAAATAAACTGAACACTCAGATTAAGCTTAATATACTACATACATCAGATATGAATAGCAAATCCTCACTCTAAGTGATGATACAAGCAGGCTGCAGATTCGTAAGGGGCAAACTGCACTGGCATACAGCTTGGAATCCCCAGGTGTTCCATTCACATGCTAAAAATCCCGTTAGCCTGGATCCAGCACTACCCCCAGTTCAGTTTTTGTTCCTCAGGTGTTTTCAGGAGTCTCTCTGGGGGGGAGTCAGTGAAGAACTATGATGATGTCACTCCCTTGCCTTAAATAGCTTTTACATATGAGAGGAACCCTTTGTTTCAAAGCTTGGTTCCCATACCAGTCAGTGGAAAAACACCAATATCCCAAGATGGACTCCAGTAACGGGTGACCTGATCACATGTCCCTGTAGTGTCACAGCAGCCATAACTTGGAGGCTGTCTGTAGCATCCTCAGGAAGGCCCCCAGGTGGGAGATAAACTTCTTCTAAGACCTATTGTTTTCTCCTAATGGCTCCTGAATGGGCCCTTCCCAGCCAGCCATCTAGACTGAGAGCCTTTTGCCTAGTGGGTGTTCCCCAGGTTAAACACATTAGTAATACAGATACATAGTCAATATTCCTAACTTCAGATACAAAAATGATACATGCATACAAATAGGATAAACATATTCAGTAAATCATAACCTTTTCAATGCTATCTCACATCACTTACCTTGCACAAAATACATAATGATTATATCATAATCATATCATAATAATATATCTGTGAAGAACATGACATGCAGTGTCACAGCTGCCTCCAAGGGTGGAGTGGGGGAAGCACAATTTGTCACTACAGTTATTTTCCAAGAGAAGATAGATTAAAGAAAGCTGCGGGAAGTTAAAGGAATCAATACGCAGCACGTTTAAAACAAACAAAAGGAAATATTTTTTCACACAATGCACAGTCAACCTGTGGAACTCCTTGCCAGGGGATGTTGTGAAGGCCAAGACTATAACAGGGTTCAAAAAAGAACTAGATAAATTCATGGAGGATAGGTCCATCAATGGCTGTTAGCCAGGATGGGCAGGGATAGTGTCCCTAGCCTCTGTTTGCCAGAAGCTGGGAATGGGTGACAGGGGATGGATCACTTGATGATTACCTGTTCTGTTCATTCCCTCTGGGGCTCCTGGCATTGGCCACTGTCGGAAGACAGGATACTGGGCTAGATGGACCTTTGGTCTGACCCAATATGGCTCTTCTTATGTTCTTATGAATGCAATCAGTTAGGGAGCAAGGAGTACAAAATACAATGCAGCAAGTGTAGCAAGACTAAACAGAAATGCTTGTATTCTGCACCACTATTGTAGTCTAGTAGCAGCACCATTCAAACTTTCACTCTGACTAGCAGGGCTAAGAGTGCCACAGAGCCAGCACCCTCTGCCCCTAATAAGTGTTTTTTCTTTCTTCTTAGCCTCACACGCCCTTTCCCTTTGGCAGCGTTCAGAGTTATATTAATGTTGTGCTCTAGAAAAGTCAGTCTCTCTGAATTGGAAGCAGGGTCACTGCAGTGGAAGGCCTCAAGGAGAAGGGGAGAAGAAGCAAAATGGAGTCTCAAGTTATACTTCATCTCCCTGAGAAAAAAACTATAGTCTATATGTTGAACATAAGAATGGCCATACTGGATCAGACCAAAGGTCCATCTAGCCCAGCATCCTGTCTTCCGACAGTGGCCAATGCCAGATGCCCCAGAGGGAATGAACAGAACAGGTAATCATCGAGTGATCCATCCTCTGTCGCCCGTTCCCAGCTTCTGGCAAAGCTGCATTAAGTGGAAAAGGAAACAGGACTAAGATAGTGGCATAGTCATTAATTAGTTAGGCCCAGATCCACAAAGGGACTTAGGCATTGTGATGCTCAGTGTCGCAGCACCCAACTTCTAGGTGCCTAAAAAACCACTGGAACAACAATTGGATTCGCAAGGCCTGAGTTAGGCACCTAGCTCCCTATACAATGAATGCTGAGGGGGTGCTAAGTGCTTAAGAATGACATTCACAAAAGCCAGCATGCTAAGTGAGAAGCTGCCTAAGCACCCAATGGGTGATGTCAACAAGAGAGGTGTTTCCTAAGCCCTGCCCCTTTCATGGAGATAGGCACCTAAGTCTGGGCTGCAGGGAGATGCCTTTCTCTGCTTGTGATCAACTACTGAACCAGGCAGCTTCAGCGCCTAAGTATTTTCTTGCAAGAATGAGATAGGTGGGTTGTGATGGGTTCGGTCACAGAGACCCCAAATAAATCCGTTTTACTCTGTATAAAGCTTATACAGGGTAAACTCATAAATTGTCTGCCCTCTATAACACTGATAGAGAGATATGCACAGCTGTTTGCTCCCCCAGGTATTAATTCCTTACCCTGGGTTCAATAATAAACAAAAGTGATTTTATTAAGAATAAAAAGTAGGATTTAAGTGGTTTCAAGTAACAACAGACAGAACAAAGTAAGTGACCAAGAAAAATAAAGCAAAAACATGCACGTCTAAGCCTAATACATTAAGAAACTGAATACAGGTAAATCTCACCCTCAGAGATGTTCCAATAAGCTTCTTTCACAGACTAGACTCCTTCTTAGTCTGGGTCCTATCCTTTCCCCTGGTACAGTTCTTGTTAGTTCCAGCTCAGGTGGATTTCTATGGGATTTCTCATGACTGGCAGCCCCCTTTGTTCTGTTTCACCCCCTTTTATAGCTTTGGCACAAGGTGGGAATCCTTTGTCTCTCTCTGGGTTTCCACCCTTCCTTCTAAATGGAAAAGCACCAGGTTTAAGATGGATTCCAGTATGAGGTAACCTGGTCACATATCCTGTGAGGCCCCAAGCCTCCATTCTTTCCGGCCTGACTCACATGAACACAGGAAGGCTTACAAGTAAACAGAACCATTTACAACCAATTGTCCTGGTTGATGGGAGCCATCAAGATTCTAAACCACCATTAATGGCCCAAACTTTGCATAATTACAATAGGACTTCAGAGTAATACTTCATATTTCTAGCTTTAGATACAAGAATGATACATACATACAGATAGGATCACACTCTCAGTAAACTATAAGCTTTGTAATGATACCTTACAAGAAACCTTTAGCATAAAGCATGTTCCGAGTACATTATATTCACACTTATAAACATATTTCCATAAAACATATGGAGTGCAACGTCACACGGATGTCTGCCTAATTCCAGACAAAATGGAGATGGGGGAGGTAAGGAGAAGGAGGAGGTGGTGGTGATGGTTCCCACTTTATAACTTTTAGCCCATTAGTTAGAGCACACACTTGGGATGAGGGAGACATAGGTTCAATTGCCCCTTCTTCCTGAATGGGGAGAAAATAGTTAAAGAACTCACCTGAGAGGTGTGGGAGACAGGGAAGGTGGCAACTGAGCAAGGGTTTGTGGTATCCCAGTGGAGCCTAAAACTGGGATTTATACACCTAAATTTGGAGCGTAGACAGATAAATCCATTTTTGGATCTAGGCCTTAACGCACTAAGTTCCCAAAGGTGGGTTATTCCTTTTAGGATAGAAAATTAGTGGTCAGAAGACACTGGAGTATTAAATTATCCTAATCCATTTTTATTTACAAATGCACAGTTCCCAGACTTTTGAACAAAAGTGGGAATTAATTGAAAAAAACAGCAAAATTCAAGCTTGCAAAGTGGACTCATATCCATGACTTTTCTCACCAATGTCTTAATGTACAGTTCTCTACAGGCCAAATTCTGAAGTCCTTATTCAGACAAGAGTCTCAAGGACTTCAGGATTTGGCCCTTTTCCCAGCAGAACTCAGATTCTTCTCCATATAACTAAGTTTTCAGAGGTTCCTCTCATAGCTTGAAAGGCTCTGTGTGCAACTCCAACCCAAACACAATACTTCCCTTCAGTCCATGCTCGGTTGGTGCCTGTCCAGATTCCTTTACTAGACCAGTCGCTCCTCAAGTACTTCAGTGGGACTAGCTATGTGTCTGAAGTTAAGCATCTGCATAAATGTTTGCAGAATTCGGGATAGAGAGGGTAACATGAGACAAGTCATTGAACCTATGTTTCTATTAATCTATGAATTGAAGTTTCCTCTTTTTAAAAAATGGGAATAATAACATTGGCCTTATAGAGATATTGTGAGGATCAATCAATGGGCATGTAGTGTGTTGGAGATGTAAAGTGCTGAGTGTTAATATTAGTATAGACTAGAGTTATTGGTTCACGAGCTGACAAGCCTCGTTCTCTCAGACGAAATGCTTCCTATCTCTTTCATATATCTTCTTTAATATGAGGTTATTTCCAATGGCTCTGTAATGGTTTAATTTCCATTTACAAAGATGAATCTTCACCTCAATTACTAACTTTTATACCTTAAATTTTTATATCTTTGCTATTTCTGCCACAATTTAGTGGGTTTTTTTAGTAATTTTTGCTTTTGAGAAAGGATTTTAGCCAAGATGCAAATTGATATGCAGACGGTGACTTCAGTTCTCAAACATTGGCACAGAGTTTGTAGTACAAAACCACAATGCAACTCATCAGAATTTCATGACTTGTAAATGTTGCTTATCCAGCATTCAAACAGGATGAACTTGTAAGATTTTTTAAATGTTATGATTTACAACAAACTCACCAATGAGATACATACATTGCTTTTTATTTATCATCTATTATTATTAATCTAATTACTATTTATCTTTCTATTTCTCTCCCTTAGTGATGCAGGTAGATAAGCAGTAGTGGTTCTTGAGCTGTGTTGTGTCTCAGTATGTCCCCTTTAGCTTTTGTGGTGGGTGTTGATAAAACAAGTTTGTTTCCTGCATAGAGTTTTTACATGTACTATAGCTTACAGTGATTACACGTTCCCTGTAAAAATATCAAATGCTGCATGGCAAATGTAAGAGCACACAGGTTGCAGAAGTGTATGAGTACCCTGCAAGCTCTTGTCTGCATAAACATTTTAAAATATTCTCCCACCATTGCTCTAGCACGGGTGTGGTTCCACCGGTGCTCCAACAGTGAGAGTATTAGCATAGAGAGAGCACATACTATTCGATCTGTTCTGAAGTAACCTTTGTGAGTAAAGATAGCTAGCGAAGAAAGGGTATTTGAACAAACAAAAAAACGCAAGTTAAAGAAATAATGGTACTTCCTGCTGATAACAAAAATAAATAAATAACATAAAGCTTAATTTATTCTACATGGTTTTGACAACATCGATATGATCTTTCTATAAGGCCCATAGAGTATTTTTGCTGGAAAGGGAAGAGCTCTTTAAGCATCATGGTTTATTGTTTATTTAGTGCCTGCCTCTATAGTTATATAAGTATCAATAATGAAGGAGTTACATAATTTTGTCTTAGTTTTAATGATTGCAAGCTGATTATTACTAAATGATGATGTTGACAAAAGATTAATGATTTATTAATGAGTACATGGTGTTATATTGATTTACAATTACAAATATATTGCATGTATTTAAAAGATAATAATGAATGACATTTAGCAGTTATAGCACTGTACGCCTTCAAACTGATTTGCAAAACATCAGTTAATTAAGATTTGGCAGATGACAGAAATAAATATTGGGTATAATGTCCTAGAGATATTGGGCCAAATTTATCCCTGGTGTAATTCCATTGAAGTTAACTGATTTACATCAGAGATAAATTTGGGGCATTAAGATCCTTACCAGAAGTTAGTATCAGCACGTTATACACAACCTGTATAGAATTTATCCCACCTTTTACTGAGTGCATAATGGGACAGAACATTTGATGGGAGTTTAGTTATTTTTATGCCACCCTCAGATCAGGCTGGATGTATTCAATAAAGCTGATGGACCGAGATTCTCAAAGGTATTGGGGCTCCTAAACGCCACTGATTTCAATGAGAATTAGGAATCCAAATACCTTTGAGGATATGGCCCCTAGGTGTTTATGTTCCATTGCTATTTGGCAAAACTTGGCTTGTCAACCCAACACATAACCTCAACATTAAGGCAAACGTAATATTAACAAAATGCCAATCTTCTATTTGGGTTTTATAAACTTGTTTGCACCTTTATCAAGTATTTTATACATATAGTTATAAGAATGTTATAGCAAAAATGTTAAAAATATAACAATTTTGCTATGTGTGGTTATCCCACCTTTGGCTCCCAAACACAACGAAGTGTCACAAAAATGTAATACCCTCAAAGTGTTTGCAGAAACTTGCATTTAAAATTCATTTTGGTTTAATTTTGTATAAGCTTTTCTTTTACGTTATGTTAAAGGGAAGTAGTGGTTGTTAAAGTTTGTGCTTCTAAACAGTTAACAAAAGTGGAATTGGTATCACAAGCAAATTAACTCTGAAAAGCTTGGGTAAAAATTCTGTTACTAACTTTTTTGTTAAAACAGGGTGCTCAGAGGGGAAAGCAATACACCTTCTCATAAAAGGTTGAGCATCTATTTTAGCAGTTAAGCATTATATTTAGTATAAAATATTAGTAATGCACATCAAGTGAAAATAAATGTCTATACAACAATTTCAAAAGTATAGCTTGTGTTATAAAAGACTTGGTCCCTATTACATTGTAAACAAACTAAATTAGTCTGTGTATTTTGGGTTACTGAAAACAAAAAAAATGTAAACAAACAAGCAAAAACTGTATGATGTTAACTAACTTAAGATGTTTAAGGTTGCATCCAACAGATCAAAGCCACCAGAAAATATCACACCACAAAGGCACCAGAAGATATCAATATACAGTGAAGGAACCCCCAAGCATCAAGAAAAGCAAAATGAAGTGTTTTATAAATGAGACACTGGTCAACTACACCTCAGTCTACCATATATGGACAAATAAGTTGGCAATCAGCTAGAAACCACTAGCTGGACCAGGTTAAACTGTCATTTAATTTGAATTTGGCTACCGTATAGAAGCACCTGTACTATAGCTGTATTACTGTATTATTGCTGTATTGTTGTATTTTTGCTGTACATTTACAATGTGCACAACATTGCTAAACTATTTAACCAAAACACAGAAAAAAATCAAAAAATGGATGCCAGGAAACAAAATGAAGGCAAGAAAAAAAAAAACAAATTGGTAAAGAAATTAAATTACATAGTAACTACAAATTGGGTAAACAAATTCCCGGTGAGTAATAGTCACAATATGGGGTCAGCGGCACTGCATCCTAACTGAGGCACATGTAATTCAAAAACATCTTGTTCAGTGTCTGGTTACTAATACTAAATCCTAACACAGCAATATTTGATAAATAGGTTGCTGTCCATCCAGTAGATTATCTGGAAGACAGCATCTATAAGAAACAACTGGATCTATGTCATATGTCACCCATATAAACTACACATTTAGTTTATGTGCCCCCGCGGCTCAATTATAAAACTACTTTCCTCAATAAAAGTCCCAGGCCTAACATTCCTAACAGACCCACCATAAAAAACTAAACACAATTAAAAAATAAAATGTGTCCATCAGTCGTACGAGGAAATGTGCAGACCAAGGGACAGATGGGGCATGAATGGATGAATGATAAAATAAGGTGTCCATAAAACAGTGTTCAGCCCACTGGGTCATCTTCAGTCCATGCATTATGCTTTTCTGGGACGATGGGTAAACATCCTCCCCATAAAAAGACAAAAAGTTCAGGAATGTAGTAGAAAGAGAGACCTGAAGCATGGGTCTGGTGCAAGGCCTCAGGCCTGAACCAAAGTCAGCAAAAGTTATGCTCTGACCAACAGTCAGGCCCTAGCAAAAGCAACAGCTTGCCTGCAAGTCAATGTCTGGTACATGAACTCGGCACCAGCATGTAGCATTGCTATAACACACTGAATATGTAAACACACTCCAGCTGGCCACTTAAGAACATCCTAGCACACGATAAAATGGTTAGATAAAAATGATGAATAGTGATATTTTGTCTGAAACATCAGGAGTAAAAGTATAAAGACAGGTGGTGAATAGGGATATTTTGTCTGAAACATTACTCCTGGGGGCATTCTGCACCAAAAAATTAAAAATTCTGCACATAAAATTTTAAAATTATGCAAATTTGTCAAAATGATACGAGATAATCATGCCAGTTTCAATTATTTTGATAATTTATTTCAAAATACCTGTCAGCAAATATGCACACACAAAAATTCCTCCAGGAGTAGAGAATTAAAGAAACCCATGACAACCCAATTCCTGTTTCTCTGCCACCTTCTGCCCCCGCACAAGCCCAGCCGAGGGGCCAGACACCTACAACCTCTCCCTCACTTAGCCCTGCTGTGGTGCCCCACCACAGACAATACACCCAAATCCCTTCCTCCCCCGAGCCCAGCCACGGGGGCCCCCCCCTTGCCCAGACACCAGTCTCACTCCTTCCCCAGAGCCCAGGGATCCAGAGGGAGAAACAGCCTGATGCTGGATCCCAGCTTGCACGCAGGGCATGCTGGGAACTGCAGCTGCCAGGAATGCTCTAGCTCCCTCCCCCTCCCCCTGGCAGCGTCTTCTATGTGTGAGCTGGGCTTTGCTGGATCTAGTGGCCCCTCGGGACAGCCAGCAGCACAGCAGCCCATTTCTGTGGGGGAAAGGATATTCTGCATGCACAATGTTAGTTTCTGCAAAATTCTGCATTGCGCAGTGGCGCAAGTTCCCTCAGGATTAAACATCAGGCACTACAAGGGGAGGTAACAAACATGTCATGAAACACATAAGGTGATACGTAAGTTATTTATCCCAGATTGTTTGTCTGAGTCAATAAATGTTGGGATACCTCGCTTTAACCTTTCATCCAGCCTGGGCACAGTGGAAACTCCCTCCACTGACTGAGCTGTGTCCATTGTCACGGGCATACATGTGCTAGTGTAGTGGTTCCCAAATAGGGGAGCCGCTTGTTCAGGGAAAGCTGCTGGCGGGCCAGGCCGGTTTGTTTACATGCTGCATCCGCAGGTTTGGCCAATCACAGCTCCCACTGGCCACAGTTCGCCGCTTCAGGCCAATGGGGACTGCAGGAAACAGTGGCCAGCACGTCCCTTGGCCTGCACCACTTCCGCAGCCCCCACTGGTATAACTGTAGATATTGATCCAGGGACCTAGGACCGTGCTTCGTTGGCAATAAACCTGACTGAGTTCCTTCGCTACTAAAACTGAGTTCCTTCGCTACTTGTGGTCTCATTGGGCAGTTTGATTGGAGCCTGCTGTATGGGTTAACTGGCCAGAGCCAGTGCAGCCCACAGAAAGAACACATGCATGGAGCCAAACTCTGATGACACTCAACACTTGGCTTGTCAACCCAACACATAACTGGCACCCATGGGAAAGAAGCAATCATAATCAGCATGCTGTGTGTATTAATTTAATGACGATAATATTAGTAACACAAGATGTCAGATAGGGTCAATTGGAATTATTTAATGAAAGATTATTAGTATGATGTGGTAGATTGGCACGATACGGGATTCAGAAAAAAAGCATAGTTTACCAAATCCTCTGTAACTGGTGGAGCAATAGCAACGTGTCCACTTTCAGCATAGCTATCTTTTCCCTTTTATAGGGTATGGGACAAAGATATTCCTTTGTGAAGAAGAGAATCTACTTTCCCACAGTTGATCCCACTATGTGTTGTTTTTATATCTCAGTTTATGTAATACTTATGGAACTTTTTTTATGGTATCACAGTTCACATGACTGATAGGGATTTCTAATCCAGTCATTATTATTAAGAACATGTGTGGCAACTAGCAATTCCTAATGAGTTATAAACATCTCGTGACAGGTTGGATCACAGAAACCCCCTTGGGGTTGCCAACTGATGTGCCAAGCCTACTTCTGCCTCTGCTTTCCCTGCCAGCTTCAGACTCCAGCAACCTGTCTTGTTGAGCCAGACACGCCCGTCTGCTCCAACATAGACCCAGGGTCTGAACCACATGCCCCAAAGCTGCAGATTTAAGTGAAAACAATTTAAGAAGTGTTTCTGTCTTTAACACTCAGATGCCCAACTTCCAATGGGGTCCAAACCCCATATAAATCCGTTTTACCCTGTATAAAGCTTATACAGGGTAAACTCATAAATTGTTTGCTTTCCATAACACTGATAGAGAGATCATAGAATCATAGAATATCAGGGTTGGAAGGGACCTCAGGAGGTCATCTAGTCCAACCCCCTGCTCAAAGCAGGACCAATCCCCAATTAAATCATCCCAGCCAGGGCTTTGTCAAGCCTGACCTTAAAAACTTCTAAGGAAGGAGATTCTACCACCTCCCTAGGTAACGCATTCCAGTGTTTCACCACCCTCCTAGTGAAAAAGTTTTTCCTAATATCCAACCTAAACCTCCCCCACTGCAACTTGAGACCATTACTCCTTGTCCTGTCCTTTTCTACCACTGAGAATAGTCTAGAACCATCCTCTCTGGAACCACCTCTCAGGTAGTTGAAAGCAGCTATCAAATCCCCCCTCATTCTTCTCTTCTGCAGACTAAACAATCCCAGTTCCCTCAGCCTCTCCTCATAAGTCATGTGTTCCAGACCCCTAATAATTTTTGTTGCCCTTCGCTGGACTCTCTCCAATTTATCCACATCCTTCTTGTAGTGTGGGGCCCAAAACTGGACACAGTACTCCAGATGAGGCCTCACCAATGTCGAATAGAGGGGAACGATCACGTCCCTCGATCTGCTCGAGAGATATGTACTGCTGTTTGCGCTCCCCCGCCCCCAGGTATTAATACATACTCTGGGTTAATTAATAAGTAAAAAGTGATTGTATTAAATACAGAAAGTAGGATTTAAGTGGTTCCAATTAGTAACAGACAGAACAAAATGAATTACCAAGCAAAATAAAATAAAACATGCAAGTCTAAGTCTTGTACAGTAATAAAACTGAATACAGAGAAAATCTCACCCTCAGAGATGTTTCAATACATTTCTTTTACAGACTGGACACCTTCCTTGTCTGGGCACAATCCTTTCCCCTGGTACAGCCCTTGTTCCAGCTCAAGTGGTAGCTAGGGGATTTTTCATGATGGCCACCCCCTTTGTTCTGTTCCATCCCCTTATATGGCTTTGGCACAAGGTGAGAATCTTTTGTCTTTCTGGGTCCCCTCCCCCCTTCTCAATGGAAAAGCACCAGGTTTAAGATAGATTCCAGTATCAGGTGACACGGTCACATGTCCTGTGAGACCCCAAGCCTTCATTCGTCCCAGCCTGACTCACAGGAAGGCCTGCCTGCAAACAGAGCCATCCACAGTCAATTGTCCTGGTTAATGGGAGCCATCAAGACTCCAAACCACCATTAATGGCCCACACTTCGCATAATTACAATAGGACCTCAGTGTTATATTTCATATGTCTAGTTTCAGATACGAGAGTGATACATTTATACAAATAGGATGACCACATTCAGTAGATTATAAGCTTTGTAATGATACCTTACAAGAGACCTTTTGCATGAAGCATATGCTAGTTACATTGTATTCACACTCATTAGCATATTTTCCTAAAATCATATAGAGTGCAACATCACACATCTTTCAAGGGGTCATTATTAAATCAATCACAGAAAACAATAACAAATATATCTTACCAATCACAGAACATATTTGGATAAGTACCTGTTATTCATCACACTGTCCTGGTGAAGTCATCCCTGAATAATATCCTGATTAAGCCACATGCGGAAATGAGTCATTCCTGTGTTAGGCTCCAGCCAATTCACAAGCCAGGAGCTGGTCTTGTGACTCTCAGAGCAGGTGCATACCTTACAGGGTTAGAAATAGCAGCTCAGTTTGCCCAACATTGCTCCATGGGATGGAATATTACTCTGCCTGGTAAGGTGACAGATCAGCTAGTCCTGATCCAGCCTGGCTCCCAGCCCTGCTCTTGCCGTGTTCCAACCCTGCTTTTGACTTCTGATTTCAGTGCTGACCCTTGGCTCTGACCCGTAGGCCTAACATTGTTCCACCCCCTAGGTATGACCAGCTTCGCCTTGGTTTCGGACAGTCTTGTGTTGTTATTACAACACACATCTGTCATAACAGCCTCTGACACTTTTTTGGGTTAGCCGAGGTGTCCAGGTGAATCACTGCCACCTGCTCACAGCAGGATAGAGACTCCTCTGCACCCACCAGAAGAAACTCTTCCCAACTACCAGCTGATGGCAACTTAAGCACTCTGTTCCAGGCTCCACAAGCCCTGCCCTGTGTCTATGCAGGCTAGCAATTTACACACCCCACTTTGTTACACTTGAGTGCCCAGTCCCTTATCTTCATCTGCAGTATACACTGATTCACTGTCTCCAGTGAAGTAGTGCACCCCAGTTCACTGCCTTCCCCTCAGCTCAACGCTCTCTTGAGCACAAGTTACTTACACAAGTCTATAGTAAAACCAGATTAAAGTTTATTTAACAAAGCTTGAGATAGCATAGAGTCATAGATACTAAGGTCAGAAGGGACCATTATGATCATCTAGTCTGACCTCCTGCACAACGCAGGCCACAGAATTTCACCCACCCACTCCTGCGAAAAACCTCTCACCTATGTCTGAGCTATTGAAGTCCTCAAATCATGGTTTAAAGACTTCAAGGAGCAGAGAATCCTCCAGCAAGTGACCCTTGTCCCATGCTATAGAGGAAGGTGAAAAACCTCCAGGGCCTCTTCCAATCTGCCCTGGAGAAAAATTCCTTCCCGACCCCAAATATGGCAATCAGCTAAACCCTGAGCATATGGGCAAGATTCAGCAGCCAGATACCCAGGAAAGAATTCTCTGTAGTAACTCAGATCCCACCCCATCTAACATCCCATCACAGGCCATTGGGCCTATTTACCATGAATATAGCAATTCAAATAAAAGCAAGAATAAGGATTTGGAAACATAAGGTTACAGGTAAAAGAAAAACATAAGATGCAATCTAGAGCCTATACTTTCCAACAGGTTACTTTACTGTCTAACAATGTATTTCTCACCCAAAGGTTATTCCTTGCAGTGCTTGTCCATGAGACATCCCTGCTGGCAGAGAGTCTCCTCCTGTGATGAGTAACAACTTCTGTTGTTTCTTCTGCTCTTTTACCATTACAGGCTATTGTCTCTTAGCCTAGGGGCCCCCCCGTCTTCAGAGATCCCTCCTGGAGTTCTTTTTCTTTGTCAGTGTTCAACTCTCCACCTGGACCAGACACTAAACAAAGTGCTGTCTCCATAGATGTCCATTATTCTTAACGTTGTTTGAGTTAGCCCTGAACCAGCCTTGCCTCAGGTGATAAGTCTCACTTCAGCAGTTTTGCAACCTCATATTCTACATTTGACATATCTCACAAACTGTTTCCCATACAAACTCTTAGCGTTCGGCAGACATCACAAATGACCCCTTTCGGTGTAATATCAAGAAGATGGTCTGACATAGATGTATCCTGCCTGGGTATGCAGGGGCATGTCTGTGTCACACAGATATCCTTTGATAGTCACCAGAGATCTCTTTCTGGACTTGTGGACACAAGTCTCCACGGGTTAACAGGGTCAGATTAAAGGTTATGCACATTCTATTATTAACTACATACATTCTTCATTTGCTCATCCACTATGGTTTTACCCAAAGTACAAAGAACTTTTCAGTTTGAGACGTATAGAGCACTAGATTTGTAATTAAAAAGCACCTTGGTTTATACATAGAAAGGATTTTGGTTAGTGGTTGTTATGGTTGTGAGAGGATGGGAAGTACCACCTTAGAACCAGGAAAGGCCTCCATGTTTGATGATGTTGGGCGTTCACTCATTACCAGGTATGATCATCTTCCATGGGAGTTATGGGTCCTCAGGTGGCTAATAAGACCAATCCTTGAACCACAAGTTCTATTACAATGAGAGCAGATGTTTTCAGGTTCAGCAGGAGGCTGTTGACCATGACTGGAGACCAATGTCTCCTTCCTCCTGTGCCTCTTGTCCTCTTCGGCTTGTCAGAGACCAAGTTCAAAATGCAGGGGACCATCAGGTAGGACGTCACTCCATTTTAAGCAATCCTGGGCAAGTGTCTCCCAAGTATCAATGTTAATATTACATTTTTTTAGGTTTTCCTTCAGCAAGTCTTTATAACACTTCCATTGTCCACCCACGTTACGGTACCCTTCTTTCAGCTGAGAGAACAGGACCTGTTTTGGGAGGCGATGGTCTGGCATCCGGACAACATGACCAGTCCAGTAGAATTGCTGACAGATGATCATTGCCTTGATACTGGTGGTCTTTGCCCCTTCCAGAACACTAATATTGGTGCGCCTGTCTTCCCATTTGATCTTCAGAATCTTATGAAAGCAGCGTTGATGGTGCTTCTCAAGGACTTCAGGTTGTCCAAGTTTCGCACCCATACAACAGTGTTGGGAGAATAATGGCTTGATAAACAAGAAGCTTGGTGTCTGTTCGAATGTTGTGATCTTCAAAGACCCTGTTCCATAAATGAGAAAAAGCTACAGAGGCACAACTCAGGCGATATTGAATTTCTGCATCAATATCTGCCTTGGATGAAAGATGACTTCCAAGATAGAGGAAATGATTGACATTCTCCAGTGCCACTCCATTGATTTTGATAGATGGGGCATGTAATATCTCATTTGGAGAGGGCTGATAGAGCACTTTAGTCTTCTTGATATTAAGAGTGAGACCAAGACATGCGTAAGCATCGGCAAACACATTCAAGATAGTTTGAAGATCTTTCTCAGAGTGGGAAAAGATTGTGTTGTCATCAGCATACTGAAGTTCCACAATAGATGTTGTGGAAATCTTACTCTTGGCTTTCAGCCTGTTAAGCCTCCATCCATTCTGTAAATGATTTCAGTGCCAGCTGTAAACTTCACAGCAATTAGGTAAAGAATGACAGCAATAAAAACCGCAAACATGGTTGGAGTGATGATACAGCCCTGTTTGACTCCTGTTTGTACTTTGAAAGGTTCACTCTGGGAGCCAGTGCTGCTCAGAACAGTCGCTTTCATGTTATCATGAAGCAATTTCAAAAAAATCCTCCATGTTGGAAGTCAGGGCAGCCCAAAACTACACATAAGAATGATCATACTGGCTCAGACCATCATTCCATCTGGGACAGTATTTTGTCTCTTCCAGTTCTCAGTGTAAGGTTCTTCAGATGGGGATGCAAGAAATGTCATAGAGGACAACTATGGAATGACATCCACATAGAGAAACTTCTTTTCTAACATCATCAGAAGTGATTGGCATATACCCTGAAATATGAGGGTTTATAACTCTTATACATTTTTTCCTCCTAGCTAATGTTGCTGTGGATGTTCTCATTATCCATATAAATATCTAATCCTTTTGTGAATCGTACTAAGCTTTTGCTCTCAATGTCTTGTGGGAATAAATTCCACAGTTTAATTGTGTTATGTCAAAGAGTATTTCTCATTATCAGTTTTAAAGTATTTGCTTTGGAATTTCATTTAATGACCCCTTGAAAAAAGGAAAATTAGAGTGCCAGAATTACCTTCACATTTTATTTACCTCTATTATATCCTCTCTTATGTGAATTGTCTCTAAACCAAGCAGCACCAATCATTTCACTCTCTCTTCATATGGAAGTCCCTCACCCATGCCAGCTGCTGAGCAAGTTGCTACCTGCTGGAAAGTGTTGTAAACTGGTTTGTATATATAAATATATATATATTAGGGCTGTCAAACGATTAAAAATATTAATTGTGTGATTAATCGCACTGTTAAACAATAATAGAACACCATTTATTTAGTATTTTTGGATGTTTTCTACATTTTCAAATATATTGATTCCACTTAAAACACAGAACACAAATTGTACAGTGCTCACTTTCTATTTATTTTTTTATTACAAATAGAATAAGATATGCTAAACATTCGTATGCCCCTTCATGCTTCTGCCACCTCTGGAATGGTGACAGAAGCATGAAGGGGCATACGAATGTTTAGCATATCTGGCACATTAATACCACATGGCTACAAAAGTCCCATGTGAATGCCTGTTCTCACTTTCAGGTGACTTTGTAAATAAGAAGCAGGCAGCATTATCTCCCGTAAAAGTAAACAAACTTGTTTGTCTTAGTGATTGACTGAACAAGAAGTAGGACTGTAGGCTCTAAACTAAAGTTTTACATTGTTTTGTTTTTGAGTGCAGTTATGTAACAAAAAAAATCTACATTTGTAAGTTGCACTTTCATGATAAAGAAATTGTATGAGGTGAATTGAAAAATACTATTTCTTTTGTTTATCACTTTTACCATGCAAATATGTGTAAGAAAAATAATAATATAAAGTGAGCACGATACACTTTGTATTCTATAATTGAAATCAATATATTTAAAAATGTAGAAAAACATCCAAAATATTTAATAATTTTCAATTGGAATTCTATTGTTTAACAGTGTGATTCAAACTGCGATTAATTGTGATTAATTTTTTTAATTGGGATTAATTTTTTTGAGTTAATCACGTGAGTTCACTGCGATTAATCAACAGCCCTCATGTATATATACACAGCTCTTTATGTAAGGGAGTCTGGAAGTGACGAGTTCATGAAACAAGGTCTCTTCATGTTTAGTACTCCTTGTGACATTATGCCCCATATTCTTCATAGAAATATTGTTATGATATGAATATGGCCTAATTAAGATATGTTTTATGCAAGATGCGTCGTGAGTTATCATTGGAAAGGTTATGATTTACTGAATGTGATTATCCAATTTGTATGCATGTATTGTTACAAACATAACAAAATGTTTGTTTATTCTACCTGAAGCAGTGCATTTGGTTTGAAGCGTGTCAGAGACTCCCCTTGGGATAACAAGTCTGGTACATATCAATTTCTTTGTTAAATTGATGAACTAATATAAGCTTGCAGCAGCCAGCGAGCATAACTGGACACTGCAAGATGGAGGTTCCTAGGGTTGTGTCTGGGACTGGAGGAATTGGTTAGTGTCATTTGGTTGCACAGTCCAAGGAGCAGCTTACATGCCAGAGGCTGTGCGTGAACAGCCCAGGAGTGGGGCTTCTCACATCAGAGCAGGGTAAGGCTGGCTCCCAGAGTCAAGGATTGGAGTGACCTAGCAGATCACCGGTCCAGATAACACCAGAGGAACATCACATAGGCTGAGAAAGATACCAAGGGAAGTGGTACCATAGAAGCTTCATCACTTGGCCCTTTAAAAACCATACTAGCCAAAGCATTTGAAAATGTATTTTAGGAAGTAATCCTGCCCTGACAGGGACAGGTATCAGATGATTGAATAGATCACGCTGAGCTTTAACTTCTATGACCTACGACCCATTCTATGACCACTGTTTATACATGTGACTAGATTGCCAAAAACTAACAAAGTAATTCGAATTTGTTATTTAGCCTTAAAAAGCAATCAGATGAGTCTCAGGAGCTTTAAAAATCAGTCTGTTACTGCAACCATGTACTTTAAATAGTTAATTGATTACATGCATCTGGTTACTTTAACAGCCCTCTGGCTAAAATATGAGTTTGTAAATACTTTTTGAGAAAATCTGTTCTAGTCTATTCTGCAGAGGTTCTTATACTGCACTCATCACCATATTATCTGAATGCCTTCCAGTATTCATTAAATGACATGACTAACATCTGTCACATGTTGCTTGTTCTCTCAACCTCTTCCCCAGGTGGGGAATGATGCTCACATTTGTGGAACTCTCTGAGATGAAAAGTGTTAAATATTATAATAAACTAAAGGAACATTTCAGACTTAAGTTTACTATAAATAATGTATATTTAGAATCACTCTCTGATGAACAGTATGTCTATTTTACAATTTTTCATTTTGCTTCAAAATGTGGGGGCACTGGGAAGCTACAAACTCTATAATGTCCGATTACATGTGCTGCATAATGTCTGGATGATGCAGCAACTTTGCTGTGTTGTTCTAGGGATCAAGGCCTAGAAATTCATGGTAATAATATCCCAGCTGATTAGTAGGGATTGAAACACTGGGAAGTAAAGACCATCCCCCTGGGAGAAATGAGTATCAGAAGTTGTAGCCGTGTTAGTCTGTACCCACAAAAACAATGGTGGCACCTTCAATACTAACAGATTTATTGGGGCATAAGTTTTCATGGGTAAAAACCCCACTTCTTCAGATGCATGGAGTGAAAATTACAGATACAGGCATAAATATACTGGCACATGAAGAGAAGGGAGTTACCTTATAAGTGGAGAACCAGTGCTGACAAGCCCAATTCAGTCAGGGTGGATGTGGTCCACTCCCAATAATTGATGAGGAGGTGTCAATACCGAGAGAGGGAAAATTGCTTTTGTAGTGAACCAGCCACTCCCAGTCCCTGCTCAAGCCCAAATTAATGGTGTTAAGTTTGCAAAAGAACTATAGCTCTGCAGTTTCCCTTTGAAGTCTGTTTTTGAAGTTTTTTTGTTGAAGGATGGCTACTTTTAAATCTGTTACTGAGTGTCAAGAGAGATTGAAGTTTTCTCCTACTGGCATTTGTATGTTACCATTCCTGATGTCTGATTTGGGTCCATTTATTCTTTTACATAGAATATTCTTTTATTCTTTTTATCCAGTTTGGCCAATGTACATGGCAGAGGGGCATTGCTGGCACATGAGGTCATGTATCACATTAGTAGACGTGCAGGTGAATGAGCCCCTGATGGTGTGGCTGATGTGGTTGGGTCCTTGATGGTGTTTTGCTAGAGTAGATATGGGGACAGAGTAGGAAACGGGGTTTGTTACTGGGATTGGTTCCTGGGTTAGCGTTTCTGTGGTGTGGTGTGGAGTTGCTGGTGAGTATTTGCTTCAGGTTGGGGGGCTGTCTGTAAGCGAGGACTGGCCTGCCTTCCAAGGTCTGTGAGAGTCAAGGATTGTTTTCCAGGATAGGTTGTAGATCGTTGATGATGTGTTGGAGAGGTTTTAGCTGGGGGCTGTACGTGATAGCCAGTGGTGTTCTGTTATTTTCCTTGTTGGGCCTATTCTGTAGTAGGTGACTTCTGGATACTCATCTTGCTCTGTCAATCTGTTTCCTCACTTCCCCAGGTGGTTGTTGTAGTTTTAAGAATTCTTGATAAAGATCTTGAGTTTTTTACTCAGTTTAGCCATGTCTACAGTAGGAAAATAGGTCATGTTTAAAATTGTGTTAGCTAACGTATTTTAACTAGCACATTTTAAAACACTTATTGTGGACTGGACATTAATACCTCTAAAATGTGTTAGCTTGCCCAGCTGTACATTGTCTTTGACTACTCTAGATGCTAAATGATGGTTAAAAACATATTAAGAGCATGTATTTGCTAACATGTTTTAAAACACAACCTGTTCTAAGATTAAGAGGAGCTTGCAATTGCAAGAAAAAAGGGGGAACTAACAGTGGCAAACAATATGTTTGTTTTGTCTCTGAAAATTCTCCAGAATCAAATAAAGATGCTTCAATCACTTATGAGACCAAAAATTTTAAATGATGGGTAGGAAAGCTGAAGAATTTGGAAGAGAGAAAGCAGAGTGCTTATTCACTGACACTTTGAAAGGATCCCTATAAGGTCTTTTCCAGGAAGAATAAAAGAATAAATAATGATTTCAGATGTTATCCAGTAAAACCATATTCTTCACATTATGAAAGTGAGTATAATTGGATATGCTTTAATAACTACATAAGCGATTTAATATTTTTAAATGTCTAAACTATTTCTGTGACTCTGAATACTATAACCAAAAGTGGGAATTCCCAATATGCTGCTCAAGCAGTGCCAGGTCTGCAATTTTCTTATTACCATTAAGTAAAGAAAATCGACAATTTTTTATTATTTTTCTTTTCTCCGATTTAGCAATGCTTGCTAAACATCAGTGTACTAGGATGGCAGTCGGTGTCTATCATAGGTATTCCCAGGGGCCCCATAGTTCTAACATTTAGGTTCCAAATACAGCACCCAATAATGCTCTCCTATGAGGAAAACCAGCAGGAGGGGGCCTAAGGACTTGTCCACAAAATCCTCAGATCCTGAGGGATAAGCAACAGGCCTGCTGCTGATGGCCTGTGCAGATCACCTGTCTCTCCCATCATTCTCTAGCTCTATAAAGATTTCTGCAGCATCTTAAGGGTTCTGCCACCTTTTAAAAGGGATTTTTCCAATGAGGGCCTTGAAAATGTAATACAGACGCAGGATGTATTACATTCTCTACCTGAGCTCTTCAGGCCTGGTTGAAGATATAATTTGTACGGCTGTTGACTAATCACACTTAAGCCACGTGATTAACTCAAAAAATTAATTGCGATAAAAAAATTAATCACTCTGTTAAACAATAGAATACCGATTGAAATGTATTAAATATTTTTGGATATTTTTCTACATTTTCAAATATATGATTTAAATTACAACACAGAACAAAAAGTGAACAATGCTCACTTTATATTATTTTTTATTACAAATATTTGCACTGTAAAACTGATAAACAAAAGAAATAGTATTTTTCAATTCACCTCATACAAGTACTGTAGTGCAATCTCTTTATCATGAAAGTGCAACTTACAAATGTAGGTTTTTTTGTTACATAACCACACTCAAAAAAACAACAATGTAAAACTTTAGAGCCTACAAGTCCACTCAGTCCTACAGCTTGTTCAGCCAATCACTAAGAGAAACAAGTTTGTGTACATTTACAGGAGATAATGCTGCCCACTTCTTAATTACAATGTCACCTGAAAGTGAGAACAGCCATGCGCACGGCACTGTTGTAGCCGGAATTGCAAGGTATTTACGTGCCAGATGCATGTGGAGGCTTGGAATAAAGTTGTGGTGAAGCCAGGTCATCACACAATAATACCACGAAGGATAAAGGTCCTGCAGTGACTCTGTAGGAGTGTTTGAAGCTACCAATATCCAGTCAGGACTGCTGTTTAATAAAACCCTCTTTCAAGCTGGATCAAAGGGTTCTGTGTAAGAGCAATTAAAGTGACTGACCAGGAAATGCAGCTGATGAAAAATCAGACCATGGGGATAGTGTCCAATGTAGCTGGTATCTCAAAACCTCACAGGGGCCAGAGATCAAGAGCTGTGAAGTGGCCCAATCAATAAAGGGATTAGGGTGGGGATGGCTTGATGGAAGAAGCTGCAGAAGACAACAGAAGGAAGCGATTAGACAGCTGCTCTTACAGTGTGCTAGTGTGTTCTCCAAGAATAATGAAGAGTTTGGGAGAAATGATCGGGGGTAATATTAGATTGTGCTTAAGATAGGGAGTGTTCTTGTGAGGCACCCCCCCCCCCGCATCAGATTCCACTGGCGTATCAGGTTGTAGTGACAAACTGTCTTTGTGACACCCTATAGACTGTTTCAATTCCACAGAATGCCTTTTGGACTCATGAATGCACGAGGGATGTTCAGAGGGTAGTAAATGAGCTAACACAAATTTTGAGTAATCAAGACATCTTCACATACTTAGATGATGTGGGAGAAACCTCTGGTTGGAGTGGAAAGGATTCTAAAGCTTTTTAAGGAGTCAGGGTTTAAATATTCAGGAAACAAATGACAGTTTGGGAGGAGTTGCATCACCTTCCAAGGACATGTAGTCAGTGAGATTGGGTTGGAACCCCAACCACAAAAACTGAATGTTATAAAGGACTGTAAAGTTTTTACAAGCTGGGAGGAGGTACAGTGGATTGTAGGCCTCTGCAGATTCTATAGATTTGTAAAAAAATCTGCAAAGCGGGCAGCACCATTATAGCTGCTAACCAGGAGTGACCTTGTCTGGATGGAGGAACATCAAAAAGTGTTTGAGTCACTGAAGGAAGGACTTCTAAATTATGCTGTGCTTAAATTTCCAGATCCAGCTCACCCATTTATAGTAACCTGCGATGCCTCAAAGGTTGCACTTAAATTGATGAGCTTGGTAGGTGGCTTTTGGAGGTAGCAAATTAAATGGCAGGGAAACCAAATTTAAGATGATGTAACTCCTGTGCTACACTCCAGCCAATCCACAAGTCAGGAACTGATCTGGTGACTCTCAGGGAAGGTATATAAGGCTCACAGGAAGAACAGCAGCTCAGTCTGCTCAGTGTCACTCCAGGGCTTGGAACTATCTTCTGCCTTATGGGACATCTGTTGCCTGCTCCAGTTCTGTTCTTAGTCTTACTTTGGCCCTGCTCTTGCTCTTGTCCTGTTCTGGATTTGCTCTCACCCTGGTCTCACTCCAACCCCACTTTGGACTTTCAATTCCAGCCTGGCTCCTGGCTCAGACCACTAGGCAAACTGCCACAGTTCCAACCACTCAGCATGACCATCCCCATCACAGTTACTGCCATCAAGTATTCAGCTACACAATTGGAGTATTTCGCTATTGTGGAGCCCTTGAGGCCTATCATCCCAATTGATTAGGCACAAAATTCACTGTGAACATAGACCACACTGCCCTGCAGTGGCTCCTTATCAAGCACAACCCAGAAGGATGCCTGTGGAGATGGATTTACAGACAAGATGGTCAGGGATGCAACCCCATTATCTGGGTGTCCCTAAGCCTCTGACTGACGGATACTAGGACCGGATGACAAGGGATGGATCACTTGATAATTGCCCTGTTCTATTCATTCCCTCTAAAGCATTGGCAATGGCCACTGTGGGAAGACAGGATACTGGGCTAGATGGACCATTGGTCTGCCCCAGTATGGCCTTTTTTATGTTCTTATGTCTGTCTGTCTGTCTGTCTGTAATTAAAAAAACCTAAACAATTTATCCTTGCTGATAATATTAGAAGCAAAAACTCATCCCTTTGTAGCACACTGAGAACTGGTGAACAAATATATTGACAGAAAGGGGAGGGCCAACACTGAGGATGCTCAACCACCATCCCAGCGGGATGCAGAAGACGATTTGGAAGTACCCCAGCAGGTTCCTGTGGCTCGTGGTGGGAGACCAGTTGTGGAGGAAGAATTGCCAGGGTGTCCTTGGGACCTCAACACACTCAGGGTTCAGCAAACATAATGGATAGGACTGACCAAAAGGACAGGACTCCTGCATTTGCTGATAATCTAGATCCAACTATTAGTGATGGTTCATTGACTGAATATAGGACTTGAGCAGGCAGACCAATAGAAAACTTGTGGGGAGGTGGGCAGGTTGCCCAGATTCCCCAGAATTACTGTTTAAATTCTTAAAAAGAAAAGGAGTACTAGTGGCACCTTAGAGACTAACCAATTTATTTGAGCATGAGCTTTCGTGAGCTACAGCTCACTTCATCGGATGCATTAGTCTCTAAGGTGTCACTAGTACTCCTTTTCTTTTTGCGAATACAGACTAACACGGCTGCTCCTCTGAAACCTGTTTAAATTCTTATTGAACTAGAGAGGGGAAAGTTGTAATGATTAGCGTAGGCAGTACCTCCACCACTAGATTGTGCTGTATCTTTATCTTGGTGTGTAGTTGTTGTGTGGCATGTTATGATGTTGTTGTAGCTGACCTGGTTTAGCTGGAAGCTGAGTCCTGCTTGTGTGTGCTGGAGTTGGTATTTCCAGTGTTCCAATAATCCCTGTGGTCCTATCAGTGAGTATTACAGCATATTTTATTCTTCTGAGAGTTTGATTTCACTGTTCCCTTGTGCCTGCAACAAAAATATTTGGATCAAAAAGATGGCTGTGTGGAGCTCCATGTTCATTGTGTCTGACTCTCAGTGGTTCCACAACAAATGTGCCTACACAACAAAGAATTTAGTTTTCGATGTGTTAGCACCATAGTGCTGAGGGAAGAATTGCTGAATAAGAGGGTGCCATATTTATAGAGTCATTTTTCAGAGAGCCACACTTTTAAAGTTTAAGAACTGGGAGCCAATAGAAAGTGTAGGTGCACCAATGAGATATGCTTTTGGAAGTTTTTTTCTCCTAAGTGGATGGCCAGCTGAATGTGGCATTCAACACAAATACTCCTATTTCTAAATACGTACAGAAACTGGTAATACTATTCCTTATCCTGTTAGTCAGGTCCATGACTAGGACTCAAGGTGCTATGGCAATATAAATACATAAATAAATATTAAAGAATCACTGACAAGCAATCAGATTTTTCTTCTAGCACATTCATAATCTCTTTATTTTGTTGTGCAAATCATAGCAACTAATTCTTGTAAAGTGGTTTATATAATTTTACAAATAATTTTGTTACAACCGTTATTATTTTGTAGTACACAGTCTCTGAAATGAATATGTGTAGACTCAGTTCCATGAAGGATAGTACATGTTCCTTTGAAATTCATAATTATTATTGTCAGACTACTGTGGTGTTAACGTGTGGTGATTTTGGTAATTACGGATTGCTGAAAATACTACTATGTTCAAATATTTTGCTCTGGGAATAGCATTCCATGAAATTATTTAGAAGATTGTCTCTGCAAAACCAGCAAGGAGAATCTTAACTATTAATAATTGTCTCATGTGGTTTTGTAAAATATTTAAAAACATTTTGGCTAGATTGCCACAGCTCTTACACGCAGGGGACTAAGCCCTGCCCCTCCACCCCTTTCTTCCCTACATGGCTGAATAAGGGCTGCTTAGGCCATGGCTCCAGCTCCATTGGGAAAGCAAGGACGGTGAGAAGTGGAGAGTGAGAGGAGCCCAGGCTCTGTTCTCTCCACCGGCAGACCAGAATGGCTGGCTGGATGCACAGTGGGGAGCAAGCTGCATCAGGAAAAGAGGCTAAGTGACATACTCCCCTCCCTCTCAGAGGATGGGAGAGCGGGGGAGAAACTGTGACTAACAATTTGAGTCACAATTCATTCTCTGATCTGCTCCTAAGCTACTTGCTGCCACTTACGGTGCATTGTAAGCCACAGTTATCTGAAGAACTCTACGGCATAAAGCATTTTGGTGAGCAGAGCAAGATTATTTTTCTTCACTAGCAAATTTTCAAACATCTTAAAGCTCTAATTACGTTTTTAAAATTTTAGTGGCGGGTCACAAACCAAAGTTTTGGATGCCAGAATTTTGTTAGATCAGTGGCTCTCAACCTTTTCCCACTACTGTACCCCTTTCAGGAGTCCGATTTGTTTTGTGTACTCCAAGTTTCACCTCACTTAAAAACTACTTGCTTACAAAATCAGACTTAAAAATACAAAAGTGTCTCAGTACACTATTACTGAATGATTGCTTACTTTCTAATTGTTCCCATATAGTTATAAAATAAAATGATTGGAATATAAATATTGTACTTACATTTCAGTGTATAGTATACAGAGAAGTATAAACAAGTCATTGTCTGCATGAAATGTCAGTTTGTACCGAATTTGCTAGTGCTTTTTATGTAGCCTGTTGTAAAACGAGGCAAGTATCTAGATGAGTTGATGTACCCCCTGGAAAACCTCTGCGTACCCCTGGTTGAGAACCACTGCATTGGTGGACACTAGAATCCAAATGCAGACAGACTTGTTTTTATAATTCTATTTATCCATAAATGGGACTTACCATACATAAAATACTTCAGAAAAAAATATTTAATTTGTAAAGGATTATATTTCCCTCTACCATTTCTATGTTTTAATTTGGCAGGCAAAATTATCTATAAAGAACAATATTAAGCTCCACTATTAGTTTCAAGTGATTATCTTTAAACTTTCTTGAAAAAAGAATTAAGGTGCATTAAAATATAATCAGACATCTACAGCGTGCTCAAGCTGTTACTTGTATATTGCACTGCAAAACATATAAAAGCAAGTTCATACTTTTCAGCAAGTCAGCTATACAGCAGCGACTTCTATTAAATGTGTGTAGTGAGAAGATACTGTATCATTTTAATATGTTATCTAGATATGCAGTGTTTGAATTTACACATTACTCTACAGTTATAGGTGCTACAAATAAGATGAATATGTGCACAGTACTTTAAAATGCATTGCAAATCCTTTCTGGTTTCATTGGCTCTGGCAATTCCCCACACAGTCAAATCTGGTTAAACCACTCCTCCCACCATAATTAATTGAAGACTACAACATTCCTAATAGAGATCATTAAGGCTCTATTCTGATGATTGTTTCATTAGTCTGTGCATATTTCCTCACTGTTCCAACACCAAAAATCTTCCACATAGAAAGAAAAGTGTGTTGGCTGCAGAGTATTCAGGAATCTTTTTTCAAAATTAACAATTTTGGCCTGGGGATGCGTGCAATTAAATGTAGACTTAAAATAATAATACTTAGCACTTATATCTCTATTCATCCATGTAACTATTATTTGCATTGTGGTAGCAGCCATAATCTCCAGGTTCCATTGTGACAGGTGCTGTACAATCACACAGGTAAAAGGGTCCCTGCCCCCAAGAGTTTATAGTTGTACTAGATCTCAGTGGCTTTGCAAAGGTGAGTAAGAATTATCATTCCTATTTTAGAGATGAGGAAACCGAGGCACAGAGGTTAAGTGACTTGCCCATGGTTACACAATGAGTCAGAATTCAGGTCTTAGAATCATAGAATATCAGAGTTGGAAGGAACCTCAGGAGATCATCTAGTCCAACCCCCTGCTCAAAGCAGGCACAATCAACAATTTTTTTTTGTCCCAGATCCCTAAATGGCCCCCTCAAGGATTGAACTCACAACCCTCGGTTTAGCAGGCCAATGCTCAAACCACTCTGTCTCCCTTATAAGCTTTGAGGAAATATTTTGAGACCTATAAGCAAGGGCCCTGGAACCTTTGTAACAGTGGGAGGGCCATGTCGGAACCAGGAGGCTATGCATTCCCCCATTTTAACATGGTCATATTTTGGGTAGCAGGGAGCGGCGTTGCCCCCCCAGAATTGCAAGCCTCATGCAGGTGCCAACTCTGCCCCCAAAAACTACACTCATGTTAAAAAGTGGGGGGCATGGCACCAGATTGAATGTCTATGCTGCTATTTTTAGCCCTGCAGCCTGAGCTCCACGAGCCCGAGTTAGTTGACCTGGGCTCTGAGACTTGGTGCCATTGGGTGTTCCTTGCGGTGCAGACATACCCTTAATGTGCTGCATCACCCCAGCTAGCTGTAAACTAAGTATTTGTATAGACAAGTTCTAAAAGGTGAAAGTCAGTGGAGAATCAGGCCCCTTGCCTCTAGCAGCATGTCACACACAGGAATAGGTTGGTTCACAGCACACAGCAGATTTTTGTTAACTGCTATAGTATGGCACTAGAGTCTTAGGGCCAGATTCCCATTTATACTAAGGCCCCTTTGTATCACTCTGCCAGCATAAAGGGGTCTTAATATAAATGAGAATCAGGCCCTTGAAGAGTTCAGTTCAATGCCATTTGAAGTCAAGGGATTTTTAGTGCAATTGATTCAGAGGTGAGCGCTCATCAGCTGTGAGCCATCCATCTGTTTTGCTGCCAAGATACAAGTGACATTGGGTTCCTTGGCATAAAAGTGACACATAGGGGAATATTTTGCACAAAGCAAGTATGTGTTATGCCCATAGGTAGTTAGGAAGGCGAGCCCAAGGTCAGATAAAATGCAGCAGGCCTGCTGGGTCAAATTTCTTAGTTTAGGATTCAGTGTTCTTTGTTTTCTTAGAGCAGGGATCCTCCACCTTTTTTCATTCTGTGCCTACCTCCTAAGAGTGAAATCCTTTTATGGACTCCCTCCCCTCCCAACATGCCAATTCCCAACTGCTAGATTCTCAGAACCTTTCATTCTGTGGACCACAGTTAGACAAAGAGTGGCTGAGAGTAAACCAATCCCTATTTTCTCCATATTCAGGGCAGGAGTCCCCTTAGGACACAGCCCTAAATATTTTCTTGAATTTTACTCCTAGTCAGAATCAAAATTATTCTCTAAAGCTGGTGGGCAAGATCTTCAGCTTGTGTAATTGGTGTAACTTTACGCCAGTGATCCCAGCTGAGGATTTGGCCCAATGAATATTAGGTTATCAACTGTGATAAATATTTTCGTGAATCAATTAATTATTATAGTTCAGAAGTATAAACTGATTCCTTAAAACATATGATAATCATACTTGCCTAAAGCAACTCCTCTTTTGAACAAAAATTTTACACTTCACAAATTTTAAATTACCTTCTTGGTATATAGCTGCTAGTAGTTGGAAAATCTATTTTCTGTGCATCTAGAATAATGGCTGTACCATTTGTTTCATTACATCTAGTTACACTGGTGATTCGGAAAATATTTCATACTAAACTGCATTTCTTCTGTTCCCTGTTTCAGTATATAAATATATTAGTCTTCTCAAATACATTCTTGTTCCTTAGTAAGGCTTGTATTCACAGTCATAACAAAAGTGTTCACTGATGGAGCAATCTTTCAGTTTGCTTTCTTCGAAGTGATTTATATTATTAAATTCTACAGTGCTCTAAATCTTAACTGTCTTTTAGCAAATCCATCTTAGTGAATGAAAAATCACAATAAAAAAAGTACAGGTTATAATATTTTTATCCCAAATGGAGGCAGGATGAACTGAAGCAATGAGCTTATCAACACTTAGCCTATACACAAGAGCCTGATTTTAAACTCTGTTCAAAATACAAAGCCCATAAAGGATGCTACCATGATGATTATTGCATTTTCTCAACATCTTGCTACTTAGCACATATTTTTCCTTAAGCAATATCTAATTTATTTTATTGAAGACTGCTCAAAGTTATTGTATTATGGGGAAAAAGCACTTTAAATTTTATCAAGTTGTGAATGAGACAAAATGATACAAAAATGAATTATCATTTGGTGATTCAGCTACATCATGATCTATTATGTCTTCAAAGTGATGTTATTTATGTTGGTATCATTCTCTGAACACCTGATATGCTCTTTGGCATGCTATGAGTTTAGCAGATGCATCGTCTTCTAGGCTTTACAGCTTCCTCTGATGAATGGACAACATTTGGAACAAAGCCACTCTTAACACCTTCCCATCCATCCTGTATAGAAATTTCTCCTTTCTTTACAAGTTCATATATGTCTCGGGTCAGAATTGTAAAGGATTCTTCAACATTTGTGGCATCTTTTGCTGAGGTTTCTATGTATTTCATACCACAGGCAGATGACAGTTTTTCAGCTTCTTCTCTTGTAACCTGACGCTGTGACACTAAATCACATTTATGTCCAACTAACAGAAACACAATCTGAAATGGCTGTACATGCATTTTAGCTTCTTCTAGCCAGTCTTTCACATGCTCAAAAGATCGCCGGTTTGTGATGTCAAACACCAGTAAGCCACCAACAGAATTGCGGTAATAAGATCGTGTTATTGATCTGAAAAGTGAAGAAAGAAGGGGGGAAAAAAAGAAAAGTTTAAAGGGAATGTAATTACATTTCTCAAGTTGATATTTCAGTGCAGCAGTACATTCTTTGCTTGCTACCATCTCTTCACAAAATACACATTGGTTCTTTTTCACAACCAGAATTTATTTACTGAAGTTGTCTTTGATCATGTTCATTTTCCACATTGTCTTAAAGCCAAAAGCTGTCACTGCATGCAGCATCTTTGAACTCAACATCTCTGATATCAACTTTGGATGCAGACTCAGTTTGGAAAGAGGTATTTCTGGTAAAAAAATTACCATGTTGCACTTATTCAAGAAGAAAAAAATTTACAGCATTAATGACAATTTTTTTTTTAAAGATAAGGCTCTGATCCTGCAAACAGAGCCGTCCCTTGGATAGGGCAAATCGGGGTGACTGCCCCGGCCCCTGCACTTAGGGGGGCCCCACACTTCAATAAAATTGGGACTGTCCTGATATCTAGCCCTTTGTCCTGAGTCCTGACCAATGTACGATTGGGACGCCATTTGTCCCGGTATTCAGGGGAGGAGGCTAACGGGGAGGCGAGCGGCGGGGAGGTGGGTGAGGAGGTGAGCAGCAGGCGGGCAGGGGGTGAGGAGGCAGGCGGGTGGGAGGACGGCAAGGAGTAGAGTGGTGGTCAGGCGGGGAGGCATGCCGGACGGACGGTGAGGAGACTAGTGGGGAAGCGAGCGGAGAGCAGGCAGAAGGATGGCAAGGAGGAGAGCAGTGGTCGGGAGGATAAGGAAGTGAGTGGTGGCTGAGCAGGCAGGCATGCTGGGCAGACAGCGAGGAGGCTAGCGGGGAGGCTGATTTGTCCCAGGCCCCGCATCCCCTTAGGGATGGCCCTGCCTGCAAACACTCATGCATGTACTTAACTGCTCATAGTTCAGCACATGGAACAGTGTTGTCAGAATTGGGACCTAAGTTTGCCATAGACAAGTATACTTATTGTAATCTCCTCTCAAACCAATTCCTTGATATTAAACTCCATGCAGATAATCATGTCTGTTGAGGTCAGCAAGAATAAGGCTTGTTATGTTCATGGGATACGGAAAGAGAAGTTAGAAAAAACAAAACACTCTTTCTGGAAGGTTGCAACATAACATCACTTTATGTCTTAGAATCCTGAACTCTAACTTGCAAAAACCAAAGACAGAGAGAGAAAAAGCAGCTGCTCCCTAACGCAAAGAGGCACAAGTCACCCCACCTTGCTCTAGGCTGGCTCTTTGCGCAGATTGACCCAGATGGCACGGTTTCCTACAGAGCCCCATATCTTACAAGCAGGACCAGGAAAGCCCTTGACAACTGAAGGTGATATTTTACAATTTTAACAGTTTTAAATATACCACAAGACCAAGAAAGGAAGTTCTGTAACTCTGGCCAAAAAGAAATCAGAGGGGCAAATGCACTTATTACAGCACTGACAAGGAACCTTTCTTTACCTCTTGCCTATCTATGGCACAGGGCTTCCAAAATTCTTTATGCTACAATCACTCAGGCTTGGAATGAGACATTTAGCATTGGGGCTCTAGACATTTGTCATTGATTCCAAGGCCAGAAGGGACCATTGTGATCATCTAGTTTGCATAACACAGACCATAGGACTTCCCCAAAATAATTCCTAGAGCATAGCTTTTAGAAAAATATGCAATCTTGTTTTTAAAGGAGACTCCAACATAACCTTTGGTAAATTGTTCCAATGGTTAATTACCCTCGCTCTTAAAAATCTATATCTTATTTCCTTATTTTATAGTCTGAATTTGTCTAGCTTCACCTTCTAGCCATCGGATCGCGTTGTATCTTTCTCTGCTAGATTGAAGACCTCATTATCAAATATCTGTTCCCCGGCAGGTACCTATAAATTGTAATCAAGTAACCCCCTAACCTTCTCTTTTGTTAAAGTAAATAAACTCAGGTCCTTGAGTCTATCACTATAAAACATGTTTTCTAATCCTTCAATCATTCTCGTGACTCTTCTTCAAACCCTCTCCCTTTATCAACATCCTTCCTAAATTGTGGACATAAGAACAGGACACATATTCCAGCAGTGACTGCAACAATGCCCAATACAGAGGTAAAATAACCTCTCTACTCCTACTTGATATTCCCCTGATAATGCAGCCATGGATTTTGGCCACAGCTTCACACTGGGAGCTCAAGTTCAGCTGATTATTCATCACAACCCCGAACTCTTTTTCAGAGTCACTGCTTCCCAGGATAGAGTTCCCCATTGTGTAAGTCTGGCATACATTGTTTGTTCCTAGACATATTCATTTACAGTTAGCAGTATTAAAACACATTGATCCCAGTTTACCAAGCAATCCAGACAGCTCTGTATCAGTGAGTGATCTGTTGCTCACGAAAGCTTATGCTCAAATAAATTGGTTAGTCTCTAAGGTGCCACAAGTACTCCTAACCTCTTCAGTGTTTCCCACTCCTCCAATTTTTGTGGCATCTGCAAATTTTATCAGTGATGATTTTATGTTTTCTTCCAGGTCATCAATAAAAATGTTAAATAGTGTAGGGTCAAGAACAGAGGACTTTAGGACCCCACTAGAAACACACCCGCTTGATGCTGATTTACCATTTACAATTACATTTTGAGACCTTTCAGTTAGCCAGTTTTAAATCCTTTTAATGTGTGCCATGTTAATTATATATTGTTCTAGTTTTTTAATCAATATTCCTCCCACTTCATCTGTCACAGGCCTTCAATATACTACGACACAAGAAGTAATTCTTCTGCTCTACTCCGTGCTGATTAGACCTCAACTGGAGTATTGTGTCCAGTTCTGGGTGCCACATTTCAGGAAAGATGTGGACAAATTGGAGAAAGTCCAGAGAAGAGCAACAAAAATGATTAAAGGTCTAGAAAACATAGGGTGACCAGATGTCCCAATTTTATAGGGACAGTCCTGATTTGGGGTCTTTTTCTTATATAGGCTCCTATTATCCCCCACCCCCATCCAGATTTTTCACCTTTGCTGTCTGGTCACCCTAAGAAAACATGACCTGTGAGGGAAGATTGAAAAAATTGGGTTTGTTTAGTCTGGAAAAGAGAAGACTGAGCGGGGACATGATAACAGTTTTCAAGTACATAAAAGGTTGTTACAAGGAGGGAGAAAAATTGTTCTTAACCTCTGAGGATAGAACAAGAAGCAATGGAGTTAAATTGCAGCAAGGGAGATTTAGGTTGGACATTAGGAAAAACTTCCTGTCAGGGTGGTTAAGCACTGAAATAAATTGCCTATGGAGGTTGTGGAATCTCCATCACTGGAGATTTTTAAGAGCAGGTTAGACAAACACCTGCCAGGGATGGTTAAGATAATACTTTAGTCCTGCCATGAGTGTAGGGACTGGACTAGATGATCTCTTGGGGTCCCTTCCAGTCCTATGATTCTATGATGACGTCTGAGGATGCAGCTGGGGAACATGGGGTTTCAGAGCTATTGTAACCATAGTTGTGGACAAAAGATTAGAATAGTGTCCCACCAAACTATGAGTAGAATGTTTCACCCAGCTGAACGATATTCATACCAGAATCAAACAGGTTCTCTTAGCCTCTAACAAGCAAACCAATAAAATAAAGCCTTTCTCTGAGAAAGGTGAGCCTGACCTGAGATTGAAGGAGACAATGATTGGTTTAAGATAGAGTGTAACTGCCATCCCTACTCTGAACCTCAAAAGCAGTTATTTGGATAGGAGATAACCAAGCCTTTTGCTGAAAGGAAAGTTTTTTGATATGTTCTGTGTGCGGGATGAGGGAGGGAATGTCGTGATTTGGCAAACGCCTGGATGTGTGAGGCGGGAAAGAGAGAGAAGAGTTGAAAATGACCATGAGGTTGCAAGCCTGGGCAACAGGGAGAATGATATTGTTGTCAATGGTATTTCACAAAGCCAAAAAGATTAGCTCAATTTTAGCCATTTTTAATTTGAGGAAGTGAAGGGGCATCTAGGAGAAGACACAAGAAACACTACTAGTGTAAAAAGCCTTTCCAATTGAAATGATACACTTACTGTGTTTATGGTAAGTATTTGGAGTAAAAATACAGCCAACAAATTATTCTATTTAATTTTACAGTGGGGGGGCAGGTTCTTTTATAAATGCTATATAGCAAGTGTATATAGCCTTAAAATAGTTTGGATCAGGGTAAACCCTATTTGATAACATATTTTTATACAGCAACAACTCTCCTTAACTGTTCAATTTATCACTTGTAAAGTTTTTTGTAACAACTGGAACATAAAGGCATAACGAACTCAAATAATGATGTTGCAGATGTGTACATGAATCCTGGGATAATTAAATTCTGGTAGTCACAGCAAGTTGCATTTGAAAGGGGTAGCAGCTGTATACTAGGGTAAGACTAACTGTTTATTCTAATATTTTGGACTGATCTTTTCCAATATCTTAGGGCCAAATTCTATTGTGGATGTGTGTGTGTGCAGTTCTAAAGTGAAGCCAATGGAATCGTACCCTCAAAATTAATTCAAATTGGCTTGGATCTGGAAAATGACGTTGGTGAAAACTGGCTGAAGAAACATAAATACAGGGTAGATAATACTTTGTGTGAAGTGTCTAATGGAGATACCAAAAGGATCTGTGTCAGGCTCTGTCTTACCCAGTATTTCCACTAATGATTTAGAAGAGGGCATAACTAGCATGTTGTTGACATTTTCAGATGATGCTTTGGATGAATTGCAAATGCAAGCAAGGCCATAAGAAATAATTGAAATGGATCTAGAGGGACTAGGAATATTGCCAGCAAAATGAGATTTAACTTGGAATAATGTAAATAATGCAAGCAATCTGAAGAAAATCCTTGAAAACAGTAATGCAGACAGTGATATAAGCAATAGGGGACAGAAAATGAAATAATGCTATACAAGTACCATACTTTCTTATATAGAATTATGTGGCATCAAACACCCATGAACTATTTGCCTTTAAATAATACCACATGTACACCTGTGTGTTTTACATATACAGGACCAGATCCTAAGCTGTATATCAGTGTAGCTCCATGGCTTCACTATAGCAATGTTGATTTTATGGCCTATATTATTTGTTTAATTACCTAAAAACAGTTCTGCAAAATAAACAAATGGTAAAAAAAAGCAACTGTAATTTTGGACTACATAAGAAGTGGCATCATATCAGGGAGAGAACAGTTTCTATCTTTGGGTACAATCATAACTCAAATAAATCTTTCACTTTCAGATCTTATTACTAAAGAAAATCTGATAAACTTGAGGAGTTCAGAAAACAGCAAGAGAGGAGGGTTAGAGAGAATAACTTATGAAGAAAGATTTTTTTAAAAATTATTTAAATATGTATAGTTTGATTAAGTGACAACTAAGGAGGGCAGATATGTGTGGAAATAGTGTACAAATATTTGAAGAGGTTCAACCTCAAGGAAAGCAATTGTTTAGAGTAGTGTATTACATGAAAGTATAATTATGAGTGATGAGATAAAATTAAGAAGTAGGAAATTGAGGCTGACAATCAGGAAAAATCTTTCTAGCACTGAGATCTATTAGGCTGTTGAACAGTCACTCCAAAAGAAGTCATGGAAGACCCCAGACTTGAGGTTTTCAAAACTAGACTGAGCAAACACTAGAAATATATATTTTGGGGAACATTCCAGCATTGGTTGGGAAATGGATTAGGGCCCAGATCCTCAAAGTTATTTAGGTGCCTAACTCCCATTCAACTCAATGGGAATTAGTCTCCTACATACCTGGGCTAGATGATGCACAATAGGTCTATCCATCTATAGATTCTGTGAAACCATATGAAAGGGCAGAATTTGGTCCTCACTAATACTAAGGGAAAATCTTATAGTATTTTTCGATGGTATTAATTTTATTTCTCAACTCACTCTGTCCTGCCCAACCTTAAAGGAAAAGAGCTTAATTACATCTCAGACATTCTTCTTGTGACCACCATCACAATAATTTTGAACAGCATGATGCAGTTCATAAGCAAAACCCATTGACATCACTAGCAATGTGCAAATAAGTGCTGCAATATCAGACCCTAAACAAAGTTTAAACAAAGTTTAATTTATTGTAAAAGAGAAAATGAAATATATTTCTCTCTTACCAGATAGAGTCATGATATCACAAAGATTTGCTAAGTACAAATCAAACCAAGTTTATGAATGTTACTAAACTTGAGTCTAAAAATCATTTAGAAAAAACAATGCTATATTTATTCTCTATTCCATATAAACCAGTTACAGGTTATGAAACCTATGAACCATTTGTGCTTTTGCTAAATATAGTAAAACAATCTATCTCAAAAAAACAAAAACAACCCCCTCCCCTGGATAAACGATGTTAACTAAAGGATATCAGATTCTTGAAAGGACTGCTATCATTTCAGATTTGCAACAAGAGAGTTTGTATCAAAGCTATCAATAATACATTTGTAATCTTCATACAAAACTTTTCAACAAAAAAGGCAGGTTTTTTTTGAGAAAGTTAATCTTTGTCGATCAAAACATGCTAAAATAAATCTTAATAAGTCTCTGCCTTTTCAATAGATTAAATAAAGCTACAGTAGCTATTAAACCGGAACCAGATGGCTTTGATCCTGAATTCTACAATTACAAGGCCCACAAAATAACTCTGTATTCTACAACAGTTTCCTGTTGAAAATGAGATTGCTCCATCAGAAAATCATGCAGCAGACTGACCCTCCAAAGAATAATAATTTCACACTCTTTAGTTTTAATTGAGAGCATATTGTTTAATGTAGATTCTAAAATGCTTTATTGAAATTATGACTTCTCATTTAGCGGAATCCTTGTGTAGGTTAATTAATTCTGATTAAACTGGTTTTACTAAAGGGGAAATTGTTTACTTCAGAAGTCATTTTAGATTAAACTGAGTAATTAGGTTAAAAAATATGTCCCTGATAGTCATTCTAAGTGAAAGGAATGATAAGATATTATTCACTGGACAACTGTTCCTGAAAATAAATTAGAGGCTATATTAATCACATCAAACTGTATTCTTAGAGTGATGCTCATTTTAGAGTCATGCTTATTTAGTTACCAGTTTCTTTCTGATTCTGATCTCACTAATTTTTACTAAAATGAAGGAAACTTTCCAAATGAAAGCTTTATCTTTATCTAATTTAGAAAGAGAATTATTTTTCTTCCCAGCCTACGAACTATATTATAATGGAGTTAAATTTGAGAGTACATATCAATCAATTCAAAAATTACAGGGATGGTATAATTATCCCCAAACCATTCTTTACAAAGCTAGAATGCATTCATATAATATTCTGGCTTTGTAATGCATAGTTTTAGGATAATTACAACATCTATGCAATGTTTTTACCCTTACACTACTAATACACATTCTCAACCTATATCTATATATCTATATAATCTATATCAAAATGTAGTTTTCAGTTTTGGAATTTCCCTGCTATTTAAAAGTTATTAAAAATTTCAAACAACATTAAACAAGAAACCTAAAGCAAAACTGACCATGTGAAATTTCTAATGGTTTGATGATATGTAATATCAACCATAAATCATTTAAAAAATACCTTTTACAGGCAAATTCACTGGTACATCAGTGCAGAGCAAAACAGCCAGTGTGCATTAGCCAGTTAAGATAGGTGTACAGCGGCTTTGCATCACAGCAGTGAAAACCAGGCAAACTTTACTGGTGACTCTGACCCTTAATTTCTTATTGATGTATGAGTTAGAGGGTGGTGTTAATGAGACAGGCAAAATATGAGAGTAGGTTTGATGAGCCCAGTGCCAGAATCCCAATGACTCTGGGGTTTAAGGCTCCCCATGCACTCCTCCCTCAGTTTCCCCAGAAGGTCTGGCTTGGTGCTTAGTGGAGCTCAGGCAGCAGTGCTATGGGGAGACTTTCAAGCGGAGATGACCAAGCTGGTATGCAGGCAAAGAATCTTTAGGGAGCAGTGATAACTGGGTCACGTAATCAACCAATGAAAACACTTGACACACTGTCCAGTCTGCTTCATACCACTGTCTCATTTCAGCCAATAGACTTATTGCATGCAAATTAGCTGTAGGAGAAGGGGGGTAATTGGTTGATTTATCTCTGCAGTCACAATGGCTCCACTTAAAAGTTACCTGAGCCTAGGGTGACCAGATGTCCTAGGGACAGTCCTGATTTTTGGGTCTTTTTTTTATATGGGCTCCCATTACTCCCCTCCCCCCCCCGTCCCGATTTTTCACACTTGTCTGGTCACCCTACCTGAGCCCGTTGGTAGTCTATATAATCATAGTAATTAAATACAACAATCATTAATAACTTAGTTTAATTTCAGTCTGTTTTTTTCAAATACAGCCTATGCACAAGATTACAATTCATTTTAACTATATGGATAGTTGAAGAGTCTGTGTTATTCCATTATTAAGATAATTCTGAACAATGACAAGATTGAAACATGCTAAATTTCTTAAAGGACTCAGTTTTTAATTAATTTGAACTTCAACTGATTTACAGATTTACTTGTATGTGAACGGAAAATCCATTCTTTACTCAAAGAGGAAGTGCTGTGAGTTTGGGGATGGTAGTCTATTTTGACCCTAACTGTGGAGCCTTTACCATTACCCCAGTAATAAAGGTATATCCTTTCACACAGTTTATATTTAAACTGTATTAAAACTAATTAATCTATATTAAAAACATGGATACTTGTAAACATCTGAAAAACTCAGAGCAACAAGGCAAGCTACATTCAAGTTCAATCTCTGTCTTTAACTCACTCCACAGCATGTATGTCTGCAGCTCAGATTATATAAGAGTGGTTCAATCCCAGAGAGGGCTGAACAAATCATTTAAAGTCCACACCGCCTACTCACTACCGAACCAGGCAGGTGATAAGCATTACTCAGTCAAACTGGCAACAGATCCATTCTCTCCTAAATTCTGTCCTGACATTGCCAATGGCAAATTATTTGTTCCTACGAGGTACCTTTGCATTCAGTCAAGCATAGGAAAAAAACAAATGTGTTAATATGTGAGAAGGTCATGTGAAAAAACTATCCAGTCTGGATTCATGTGAAGTTCACATACAGATTGTTCAAAGTTTCCTCTCACTTAACCTGGAAGTTTAATTTTTTTGCTTTAATGTGTAGACAAATATACTCTGGTACAGTATCACTTCAATGGGAACTGGGATTGCTCATCTTCTTTGAAAACCAGGCCATGGTTTTAGTACTTAAGGATGGATTCAGAGCCTGACTAACTTCAGTCACTCACGTTTGCAAATTTTGTGCAAATAATAAGATTGGCTCCCAATTCAGAATCACATTCTGACTCACCTGTTGGATCTGCTTACTTAAAATCTCCTTCCATAACCAACTTCCTCTCTAGAAGCTCCTTCTACGTTGCAGAAACAGAATGCAGAGCTATGAAGAATGTGATAGGAACACAGGGATTGCCATACTGGATCACATCAGTGGTCCATTAATCTAGTTCCTATCTCTGACAGTGGCCAGTATCAGATGCTTCAGAGAAAGGTGCAAGAAACCCTGTGATGGACAGTTATGGAAAAAATCTGCCCAGAGGGAAAGTTTTTCCTAACCCCTGTCAATTAGAAGTTGATTTATGATTTGAAGCATGAAGCTTATATCTGTTATAATGTTTTATCCTATTTGACATTACTATGGATGTTCTTATTAGCCATGTAAATATCTAATCCTTTAAAAAATCTTACCAAGGGCTTGTCTATACACGTATCCTACTACTTTAATTATACCAGAATAGTTGAAGTGTCCCTGGTGTGGACACAGTTTTACTGGTAAATGAAATAACTGATGTAGCTTATTTGTGTAGGGACGGATAACAAACTATACTGTTATAAGGCACCTTTATACCAAAATAGCTTCATCTACACTATGATTTGTACTGATTTAACTAATTTGATTAAAAATATACACCTCTAATCAAAGTAGTTAAATTGGTACAAGAACTGTTTTCTCACCAAGCCTACGCACTTGGTTTCAATGATATCTTGTGACAGTGAGCGACACAGGTTAATTATGCACTGCGTAAAAAAGTATTTATTTTATCAGTTTTAAATATGACATCTTTCAGTCTAATTGAATAGACCTTTGCTCTTGTATTATAAGAGAGTAAACAGGAGTGCCCAATTTACATTCTGTTGTATAAATGCCATCAAACCATGGTGTCTTGTTGCTCTTTATCAAAATGCCTTAGTGCCTTCTCTTTGACACCTGTATCTCTGTCAGTACCTCTTCCTTATCACCTGAAATAAGTAAAGCTGGGATGTGCATGTGTAGAAATGAAGAATGCTAACATTAATAAAATGTTCAAAACCCTTCATAAGAGATTAACTATAAAAGATATGCATTTCCAAAGCGGAGCCCGCGGAGTTCTGGAAGAATAAATGAGGCCAAAGACAATATGGTTGCCTTTCAACATCCATAGTCTTCATGTGGTTCTGAACATACTATTCCAAAGCAGTATGACCATTCTGGAACATTAGCACCATTGACCTGAGGCCTTTATAAAAAGCACCACCCCTAATAAATCCAGAGTTTCTCCTAGCTTCATCTAATTCAGCAAAGACACTCCACAGAAGTGGAGTCAGCATGGATGGGCATAGGCAAAAAAATTCTGAGAACTGCAGTTACTGGTAAGTAACCTTTTTTTCTCTATCATAAAATTGTCTCTGCAGATCCCTGCTATAGTAAATGAGCCCTCCTATTGGAGTTGTCTGCTAATGCTTGCTGGTGAATACTTAATTCAATAAAGACAGAAGCAGTGGTCTCCTGATCTGGGCATGAGCCTGAGTCTCAGAATAATTTTGTGAAAAAATAAACAGAGCAACAAGTGGCAATATCAGAATTCGAAACACTTTACAGGGAAGCTATTGATGTTAACACTCTGGTAGAATGAGCTTTAAAACTTCCCATAATCTCCCTTGTACAAATAATTTGTCATAACAAACTTGACTATAGGCAATACTAAATCCACTTGGATGGCTTGTGAGCATAGATCATCTCTCCTTGGACTTTTTCTTAGAGTCCACAAACAGACTTTCTGAAGCTAGCTTCCCTGGCAGAGTGTGAGGCTTTGGAAAAAAGGTAGGCAAAGAAATTAACTAATTTAGGTTAAATTTTATCCCATCTTGGTCAGAAATACACGGTGAATAACCACTTTATCGTCATTAAACAGAGTCTATCTAGGTTCTTGTCCCCTAGATTGTAAACTCCTTTGGGTAGAGCTATCTTTTTGTTCTCTTTGGACAGCACCTGGCATAACGGGGTCCTGGTCCATGATTGCAGCCCCTTGGTGCTACCACAATACAAATAAATTAGTAATAATAAAACTGTGTCCATCACTGTATTATCTGATCTCAGTATAAGGAGCCATCCAGGCTTGCAACTTGCTTAACCACTTTGCAGAAGTAGTAGAAACCATGCCACTTTAATTGAAAAGTAATGCGAAGTAATACACTCAGCAATGTAAATGGTGTTTCCATGAGCCTACTTAGAATCAGATCCCAATCCCAAGACACCACTGGCAGATCCAGTAACTTTCTCAGAAGTTTTACCATAGGATGTAGAAGAAGGAAAGAGATTTGAATAGGATGGTGGTGGCAAGTACACCATCCAAATGTACTCTTCTCTGGGGATGTCCCCTAGGCTTGGGACCAGCAGGGGGGCTGGCATCTAACTACTATGGATTCCCCTTACACAGGGAAATCCTCTGGGAGTGTATTAAGCCAGCCTTAATGCACCAGTGGGACAGTGCAAAGGAGCTGCAGCAGACTTGAGAAACAGACCTATACACTGCTTGGTCATTTTTATTGCTACAACAAAAGCATCCTAGACCTTTTGGCATCTTCTAATCTCCCGAAGGCTATAGTTTGATTATGATCTACAGCAGGGATCGGCAACCTTTGGCATGTGGCCCGTCAGGGAAATCCGCTGGAGGGCTGGGACAGTTTGTTTACCTGCAGTGTCCACAGGTTTGGCCGATTGCAGCTCCCACTGGCCGTAGATCGCCATTCCAGGCCAATTCGGAGTGTGGGAAGCGGCGGCCAACACATCCTTAGCCCGCGCCACTTCCCGCAGCCCCCACTGGCCTGGAACGGCAAACCGAAGCCAGTGGGAGCAGCGATTAGCCAAACCTGCAGACGCTGAAGGTAAACAAACCATCCCAGCCCGCCAGCAGATTTCCCTGATGGGCCACGTGCCAAAGGTTGCAGTTTTCTTCATTTAAGTGTAATGAACAGAGGACAGAATATACAAGTTTCCAACATACTGTTTATATTTTAGTAATCTATTTATAACATGCTTGAATAGGCTAAACACAATAATTGCTTTCATAATTTCTGTGCATGCCAACTGTCAAGAAATGTCTATTAGCAAACCAAATATATTTAACAGTATTTCCTCTGGTAAGTATCGGCTGGGTATTCGAAAATACACATATCCTGTACACTAGTGGGTAAAAGTCAAAGCAACGGCATGCATGACTCATAATTGCATATCCCCTGAGCATCATCATGTTAAATGATGGCTATTATTTGATTTCAAATGGTGTTTTATTTACACCCCTTTGAGTCCACTAATAGTCTTGTCATTGAACATATTGGCCCTTTGCCAGCAAAATCAAAATTCAACAACTACTAGTTATTAGGCATGTGTTTATAAGTATTTTACATTTGTTTATAGGAAAATACTAAAAAGTTGAAAAACATTAAGAGGCTTGTCATAAATATAAAGGGAAGGGTAAACCCCTTTAAAATCCCTCCTGGCCAGGGAAAAGCTCCTCTCACCTGTAAAGGGTTAAGAAGCTAAAGGTAACCTCGCTGGCACCTGACCAAAATGACCAATGAGGAGACAAGATACTTTCAAAAGCTGGGAGGAGGGAGAGAAACAAAGGGTCTGTGTGTCTGTCTATATTCTGTCTTTGCCGGGGATAGACCAGGAATGGAGTCTTAGAACTTTTAGTAAGTAATCTAGCTAGGTACGTGTTAGATTATGATTTTTTTAAATGGCTGAGAAAAGAATTGTGCTGAATAGAATAACTATTTCTGTCTGTGTATCTTTTTTGTAACTTAAGGTTTTGCCTAGAGGGGTTCTCTATGTTTTTGAATCTAATTACCCTGTAAGATATCTACCATCCTGATTTTACAGGGGGGATTTCTTTATTTCTATTTACTTCTATTTTTATTAAAAGTCTTCTTGTAAGAAAACTGAATGCTTTTTCATTATTCTCAGATCCAAGGGTTTGGGTCTGTGGTCACCTATGCAAATTGGTGAGGCTTTTTATCCAACATTTCCCAGGAAAGGGGGGGTGCAAGTGTTGGGAGGATTGTTCATTGTTCTTAAGATCCAAGGGTCTGGGTCTGTAGTCACCTAGGCAGATTGGTGAGGCTTTTTACCAAACCTTGTCCAGGAAGTGGGGTGCAAGGTTTTGGGAAGTATTTTGGGGGGAAAGATGTGTCCAAACAACTCTTCCCCAGTAACCAGTATTAGTTTGGTGGTGGTAGCGGCCAATCCAAGGACAAAGGGTGGAATATTTTGTACCTTGGGGAAGTTTTGACCTAAGCTAGTAAAGATAAGCTTAGGAGGTTTTTCATGCAGGTCCCCACATCTGTACCCTAGAGTTCAGAGTGGGGGAGGAACCTTGACAAGGCTATTGTTATCAATCGTGAATCCTGCACTAATCTTGGAGAGGCCTGACTCATCAAAAAATATTTATGCACTTCTGACTCATGCAAGCCTAGGAAAGTTGCTGGTTACTTTCAGGGGTGGCAGGTTTGTATAATTTTTGGTGGTGTCCAGAACGGGTCCAAGCCCCACCCCCTCCCTATACCTGCCTGGAAAGCTGATATATATATATTTTAAAATAATGTAAAAATGGACTGAAAACAGTACAGTTTCCCTTTATTGCACAATGTGGGGAGGTATGGGGGGATGCGGGCTCTGGCTGGGGGTGAGGGGTTTGGGGTGTGGGAGGGGGCTCAGGGCTAGGGCAGAGGGTTGGGGTGCAGGGTGAGGGGTTCACGGTGCAGGAGGGGGCTCAGAGTTGGGGCAGAGGGTTAGGGTGCGGGGGGGGTGAGGGCTCTGGCTGGGGGTGAAGGATCTGGGGGTGGGCTGGGGCTGAGGAATTTGGGGTACAGGCAGGCTGCCCCAGGGCTGGGGACAGAGAGGAGGACTCCATAGTCCCCCCAGCCCTCTCCCACCTGGCAGCAGCAAGCTCTGGGGGAGGGGCCCTCCTTTTCCCCTGGCAGCACACTCACCCGGCACCATCACTTCACGTGCTCCTAGGGGCCAGGCCCCTCTCAGGCCCAGGAAGCCCCCTTGCCTCCCCTGTGGTGGGTTTCAGGGGAAGAGCTGCCATTATGTGTGCGCCTCCTCTGGCAGCAGCTGCGCCACCGCCTCAGCCCACCGCCGGTGCTGCTCCCTTTTGTCGCCGGCAGTGGCCAGTGAGGGAGCTCAGCGTGGAGCAGCAGGGCAGCCGCCCGCAGCCCAGGGTGCAGGTAGAGACTCTCCAGGAGCGGGCCAAAGTAGAGGGGAGAGAGCCCAGGTTAGGACTGGGAGTGTGAAGGCATTAAAGGGCACTAGAGAAGACAGGCAACCAACAGTCCGGACAGCAAGGTGTCTACACTATGCTCTAGCACTGGTACAACTGACAGGTGGTAGCTCCTTGGAGTGGGGAGGGGGCTAGCTTCCCCCCTACTGCAGAGGAAGGAGAGATGGGGGAGGGGACTAGCTTTAAGGTGATGAGAAAGTAAGAGACTGGGGGGAGGCAGGGAGTAAAGATCCCCTATTGCAAGGGAGGAGGCAGATGAGGGAGAGGGAATTGCTACTCCCAGTGGAGGTGTAGGGGCAGAGATGGAGGGGTGAAGAGATGGGACAATGGCACTATTCATCCCTTCTGTATGGGTGGGGTGGGGTGGGGTGGGGAAGGGGAAGGCCCGAGAGGAGGATGTGCCTTTGGGGAAAGAGGGATGTCTGGCTTTGCCTTCTCCAGAGGGAGGAGAGACAGGAGGGGTGTCCCAGTGGCTGGACTGGGAAGTGTGTGATGAAGGACAGGAGTGTAGGGGTTGGGATGGAGGTGAGTTCCTGTGGTTACAGGCAGTTCCAGGGAGAGTGGAGACCCTAGAAAGCAGTGTAACCAGCTAGGGGGACAGTGTGGTCCCGAGGGATGGGGGGAATAGGGAGCACTAAGGTCTATGCAGGGGAGGAGCAGCAGGTGGGAGGCCCGGGTGAGATCAGGGTGCAGCAGGGTGTGTCCAAGGTGTGTTGTGGAGACTGGAGGGCGAAGGGGAAGCCCGGGTATGGGGTGTGGTGCAGGGGAGGCACAGGAATGCTCGGGAAAGGGTAGGGGGCAGGATGGAGGTCCCAGGCGCGGTGCTAGGGTGGCGGGGGGATGGGCGGGGAGGAAGGGGGTCCCAGGGCAGCAGGGGGAGGCAGAGGCGGGATCCTGGGGGTGGAATGGGGATGGGCGGGGAGGCAGGGGCGGGCACAGGGTCCCGGGGCAGCACGGGAATGGGCGGGGAGGCAGGTGGTCCTGGGGCAGCACGGGGAGGTAGGGGCAGGGTCCTGGCGCTGGGCGAGGAGGAGGCAGGGGTGGGGTCCCGGGGCGGCTCGGGGATGGGCGGGGAGACAGGAGCGCGGTCCGGGGCGGCGCGGGGATGGGCGGGGAGGCAGAGGCGCTGGAAGGAGGCCGGGAGCGAGGCGAGCCGCCCGTACCTGAACCGCTCCTGCCCCGCCGTGTCCCACAGCTGCAGCTTGACCCGCTTGCCGGGCTCGATCTCCACCAGGCGGGAGAAGAAGTCCACCCCCACGGTGGGGTCGCAGTGCAGCGGCCCCGGGAAGCGGCCCTCGGTGAAGCGGTGCAGGAGGCAGGACTTGCCCACGGTGGAGTCGCCCAGCACGATCAGCCGGAACTGATAGATCCAGATCGCTGCGTCCATGGCGGCCCCGGCCTGGCCCGGCTCGGCCTCGGGGCCCTTCCTGGGGCTCCTCCTCGGCCGGTGCCTGCACCGCGCTCCCACCGCCCCTATCCCGGGCATCGGCGCTGCAGGCCGGCTGCGGGGGAGGGGACGGCTCGGACCCGAGCAGCTGCACCCTGTGATGCCAGGGAGGGGCGGGGCCCACTGGCTCCTGGTGGTGATGGGGAAGGGTTGGGGTCTCGCCGATCCCCATGGGCAAAGGGAAGGGTTGGGGGTCCCCCCCGGCCGCCGTGGTGCAGAGGGGAGGGTTGGGGTCCTGCTAAGGGGGAGGGGGTGTCCCACGGACCCCGTGATGCAGGGGGGAGGGCTGATTGTACTCCTGGGGGATTGGAGGCGGTACAGGTAGGGGAGGGAGGGTGCTGTCCCTTCAGCACCTGTTCTGCTCAGGTTGAGCTGAACAGGTCAGCCTGAGCCATTCATTGCATCACACACCCTGTATCTTCCCTGCAGAGTTAACTCATGCTCTTCTTGGGATGTCACCCCATCACTCCTCCCCCCCCCCCATCCTCTCACCCCCGTGTGGTGGTGCTAGCTGGCCCTGCTGGGGGTTTACCCAATCACTTTGCAGTGAGGAGGCAGGCTAAGCCCCTCTCAGGACTCCAGTGCCTTCCCACAATTCCCCCCATGTGCCTCAAAGGACAGACAAGATCTCCACAATTCACTGGGAAAGACTCATAGAGTGGCTTAGCTTACTGCAGTATAACCAACTGCGGTATGTCCCTGCACAGGTCCTAGTGACACACGTGGGAGCCCAACCCCGAAGAGGACATAGTGACTCAGACGTGGTGTTGCAATGTGGTGGTTCATCCCCCAGCTAGGCTACTCTGGGTGCTAAGACCTGGGTGCCAATTACCCAGGCTCCCTGCGGCGAAGACATTTCCTTGAAGCAAGAGTTTCCCCTCCATCCCCAAACTCCAATTCACACATGCTAGGCCCTATTCCCCTATACAACAGCTTGTAACAACTCACAACAGATCCAACAAGGGCTGCAAGATGGGTGGATAGGGGGGCAAATTAGAGAGGCAGTGGGGGGGGTGTACAAGCTAGGCACTGAAAAGGATGAGCAGGGAGTTGGGGTATGATGTGGGATAGACAATGGACTGTGGGGCATGAGATGGGCAAGGGAAGGTGTGAGCAGGGCTGAGAAAAAAGGGTGTGTTGCAAAGTAAAGGTGGGTGCAATAAAGGGTGATGGGCAAGGATGGTAGAAAGAAGCATGAGATATGAAGAGGAAGGGAGGGAGATGAGTAAGGAGTTGCAGAAGGAGTGAAGGGCGTAAAATTGAGATGCTGTGCAAGAGTGGGAGTAGAGCTGGGTGACTTTTTTTGTCAAATAGTTTATTCACTGAAAAATGTAGTTTTGGGGTGATCAGAACTCGCTATGAATTTGGGTCCACTTTGGGCAATGGTTGTGACCAAATAACAAATGAAAAAAATAAATAATTGAAAGCCAAAACAGTTTGTTTTGACATTTTCAAAATGAAATGCTTTGACCTTTTGCTTCAAAACAATGCTTTGTTTCAAAATTTAGCTAGATTTATTTAAATGTTTTTTTTAAAAGTGGTAATCACCCAAAAATGTAACAAATTAAAAAACTGAAAAATGTTTTACGTCAAATAAATGTTTTGTTTGACTCAAAATTATTATTGCAATTAATTATTATTATTTATTCATTGTATTTCACTTTGGTGAGAAAACCCCCAAAATTTCCATTTCAGTTTGTCCCAAAAAAATTTGGGAAGGATTTTTCACTTCAGCCGCTGAACTGAAAAATCAATTACTTGCTGAGCTCTAGGTGGGAGACAGACAAGGAAGGGCGTGAGACTGATGTGGAGAGCTGTGAGCTAGGAAAGGAACACTAGACAGTCAAGGAGAAGCATGGGTGGGCGAGAGTGCAAGATAGTGAAGAGTGAGGCCTGGAAAAGGGATAGGAAGGCATGGGATGAGTCATATAAAGAGGGACTGAGGAGAGAGTCATGTAAGATGAGTTGAAAAAGAGCATGAAATGGGTGTTGAGAGAGCCAAATAAGGAAAATGTGGAACTTGGGTGGCAGCTTAAAATAAAATGGTTACTTGAGAAGCAGCAGCTGGAGGATTTGGCTTTTGCAACTGAGTGAGACTTCAGTGGCTCCTAGGTGGCCCTATGTCATGTTCCATCCAGTGGTGTGTGATGGGTTGGGTCACAGAAACCCCCTTGGGACTGCCACCTGATGTGCTGAGACTACCTATAAGCCCATTTTCCCTGGAAGCTTGGGACTCAATACCTTGCCTGGCTGTGCCAGAAATGCTAGCCTGCTACAAACACAGTCCCAGGTCTGAACCATATCCCCCAAAAGCTGAAGGCTTAACGGAAAATAGCTTAAGAAGTGCTCCTGTCTCCAACACCCAGATACCCAGTTCCCAATGGGATCCAAACCCCAAATGAATCCATTTTACTCTGTATAAAGCTTATACAGAGTAAACTCATAAATTGTTCGCCCTCTATAACACTGATAGAGAGATATGCACAGCTGTTTGCTCCCCCATGTATTAATACTTGCTCTGGGTTAATTAATAAGTAAAAAGTGATTTTATTAAATATAAAAAGTAGGATTTAAGTGGTTCCAAGTAATAACAGACTGAACAAAGTAAATTCCCAAACAAAATAAAATAAAACAAGCAAGTCTAAGCCTAATACAGTAGGAAACTAAATGCAGGTAAATCTCACCCTCAGAGATGTTCCAATAAGCTTCTTTCACAGACTAGACTCCTTCCTAGTCTGGGTCCAGCAATCACTCACACCCAGGTAGTTACTGTCCTTTGTTCCAGTTTCTTTCAGGCATCTCTTTGGGGTGGAGAGGCTATCTCTTGAGCCAGCTGAAGACAAAATGGAGGGGTTTCCAGGGGTTTATATAGTCTTTCTCTTGTCCCACCTCACAGCCACAAGATGGGGTCTCTAGCCACCTAGGCAAATCACATGTCTATGAATGATTCAGCTTTTTGCAGGCCAACATCATTGTTTACATGTTAGTTTGAATGTTCCCAGTAATGCTCAGATGTGGATTGACGTCTCCAAAGTCCATTGTTAGATAAGTACTCCCAATTACTTGAATAACCCCTTTACACTATGTTGACCAAATCTGCCTTTTGTGCTTCCTACAGCAAACACTTTAAACACAAGCCCAACTCTCATAACTTCAGATATAAAAATGATACATGCATACAAATAGGATGAATATATTCAGTAGAACATAATCTTTGCAAAGGTATGTTACATGGCATATCTAGCATAAAACATATTCCAGTTATGTCACATTTACACTCATAAGCATATTTCTATAAAGAATTATGGGGTGCAACGTCACATGGTGGTTAAGAAAAAGTTGATGTTCTATCCGAAGTTTCTTCTCCTTTCACCTTACAGTTAGGCTCCCATCAGTTCCTTTGTCCATGGCATTTTCCATGGAATTAACCCTATGCTGCAGAAACAACTAGTCACTTTTAGAAGACATGATTGTCAACTTTGGGGCCAAACCTCATTTTGTGTGCAATTGCTGCTATTAGCTCAATAAATATCTGTATATAATCTGCCCCTTTCCAGAAGGTTAGGACGAAGAGCTTAGTCCCTATGGGAAGAAAACTGGGCTATGATATGTCAACAATGTCACACTAATGTCTTCATCCGTTCCCTGCTAACTCTAAATAAAAATCTTAAATATATTATACTGTTGGATTCCAGCAAAATTCTACTCAACTAAAGTAACAGAGTGCAAAATGTTGGAGGTGTCAACACTCCCCAGCTTCTCTATCACATATACTCTGGTCCTATGACAAAATTATCCTAAATTACTCTATGACACAGCCTCTACAGTCTTACTTCTCAGGCTTTTAACATCCTCATCACACCATGGAATAAACTGTGTATATTAGAGATAGGTGAAAATACCCCTATTTCAGTGTGTCTTAAAAAAATCTTCACCGGTGATGACCCTCTTTAAAATAATTCCTTAATAACAATGGAAAGATGATCGAGCCCCATTTCTTTAAGCACATAAGTGTTGAAGGGAGCGCCTTCTATCAACATGGATGTTATCTTCTCAAGAAAACCTGGATAGTTTTTCTCTGCCTACGAGTGTCAATAAAATATCATGTTGTGATCAACCTGCTGCACTATAGATTCTTCATTTTTCAAGCCCCAGGAATACCTCAGTTGTACATAATTGGTCAACAGGAGAGAAGGCACGCCTCAGATCACTGTCCTGTCCAAAAGGTCAAAATGGATGGAAATCCTTAAAAAAGGGTTTGTTGCAGAAAGGGAACTTGTTTAGATGGATCTTGCAGCAGCTACTGCCACCTCAAAGCTGGGACAGGGAGGTGAGGAGCAGGCAGTGTGACAGCTGGAATGAATAGGCTGGATGAGAACCAGAAAGCTGAGTTTGGAAGTAGCCAGTTGCTACTTTATTATTGTTTCTCTTATTCTAATAAAGTTCCTTGTTCAGTATTAAAAGAAAATTTATTGTTTTTACCCTTGTCATATGACATAGGGTAAACTGGAAGTGGAGGACAGCAGGGGAGGCAGAAACTGGAGAAAGGACAGGAGTGATGAGTCATTTCAGAGTGTGGAGGGGCATTAGGTTTGATAATAATAAGAAAAACAGGGTATTCATGGAAGAGAGGAAGAGAGATTTTCCGGAAGAAAAGAGCATGGAGGAGACAAAAATGAAGAAAACACAGAGAAAAATATAAAGGGAAAAAAGAATCTTGTGAGGAATATATAATTGAAATATATATACAGATAGAATAGAGATAGAAATAGATATAATAGAAATAAAAATATACAGAAGGAAGGAAAATGTCCATTCTAAGGGGCAGCTCCTCAACCTTATGAACAAGAAAAGCAAAGAACTAACAAAAGGTAGGAGACATGGTACTTATTTATTTTATTTTATTTTATTTGAAGTTTTCTGTTTTATATATGCTACATTCATAACAATTATTTATGAAAAATAGTATTAATGGAAAGCATTTGGTTTCTTTTCCATATTATGAGTATATTGGCACACCTTCTGTACATTTTATCTACATTTTGAGTAGAATGCTGGACACTGACATAACCTCAAGCTTTTTGGAGACCACAGCCTGGTCCCCATAGAAATGGAGCATGAGGGAAAAATGTATAAAGGCATCTGCCCGGCCTAAATGGTGTTTGTAGGATAATTAATAAATAAATGCATAAATAAATACATAAATAAAATAATAATAATTAACAATAATAAAAGTTAGCTTAAGTTTGGTTAAGAAAGTAACATTTTCTCTTACAGTTTGTGACCAGTATGGAAAAGGCCCTAATTAGCAAGTAAATGAAGGCCCTGAGAATATTAAGTAGTGTTACTTGTAGTATGAGAAGGATGTATGGTTTTAAAAGTAACTAATAAAGTAAAAGCAGCTGCAGTAACAAGACAAAGGGAAATTGTCTCAAAAGAAAAAAACCCCAAAGCTTCCCACTGTACTGCTGTGCAAGCAAGGATGGCAGGGAGTGGGGAGCAGGTGGGGGAGAAAATAAGAGAAGGTCTTGAAGGAAGGAAAGTAGCAGGGAGAAACTGCTTCAAACTAGCTTTTGCTAAACGTAAACTCTTAAAGGGTTCATTACTAATACCTGCCTGACCAGGCTTGAGCCGGTTTATCCCTCATCCAAGAGGGAAGTGCCCAGAAGGCCAGTCACAGGAATAGAACCCAGATCTCCTGAATCCTGGCTCAGTGCTCTTTCCACTAGGCCATATGGTCGCCTAAAAATGGGCTCATCCAGGATTTGAACCCCTTGCACCCTAAGCGAGAATCATACCCCTAGACCAACAAGCCAGTTAAGATCAATGGAAAGACTCTGGTTAACTTTAATGGAAGATGAATCATGCACTTAGCCAGTAAATTCTTCAGGGCAGGGACTGTGTCTTTCTGTAAGAATGTACACTGTCTAGCAGAGTGAGTCCCCAATGCTAACTGGAACCTCTCGGTGCCACTGTAATCCAAGGGGATCATGTGCTTGATTCTTTTAGAGGCACTATGCACTCATAACTGCAGCTGATGGAACCTGCAGGTGCTTAGGACCTCTGAAAAATCGGGCTCATTAATCATACATTCCAAAGCATCTGTCACCTTTGGTATCTAAGCATCCTGTCTGGAAAGAACATTATCCAACTATTCTGTGAATGATCCAGCAAGAAACCTCCATAACTTTTAGATCTGCAGAAAGCGTCAGTGTCATTCTGGGCTGCTTACCCAGGGTTCATCTTCTAGGCAAGAGTTAGCTTGACATAAAACCACACCTCTGTTGCAGTTAAGACACTGCCTGAGAGATACCATGTCACAGAGCACGGTGATGATAGGATCCTCTCTCAAGAGCCTGAGTGAGATGATATCTGGAAAAAATATACGTTCTGTCTTTGGTATCTCATTGCCAGAAAGATGTTGACTAATTGGAAGGAGTTCAATCAATCAGGGGCTGGAGGGATTTTCTTATGAGTAAAGATTGAAAATGTCAGCCTTAAAGGAGCCTAAGGGAGGTGGGTGACCATTGAAAATCACTGTAACAGAGTATAAATACTTAAAGGGTGCACACACCTAAAAGGCAGATGAATTATTTACCATTAGGGTGTTACATGGGGGGTAAATAATTTAGGGAACGTATAGGATTCTGGCTACAGCTAGCTCTGGCCCCACACACTATGCATCTTTACCGTTTTACAAAAGCTAGATATCAACAGAAGCGAGTAGTGGGTTCCTATCTGACAGGGAGGCACAATGGGGGAAAAGGTTGAAATAATGCATTACACTATGCCCAGACAAAGTGTGATATTATAGCAGATTTTGTACACATGAAGCACTTGCGTTTTTGAGTTCACTGACCCTATTGCTAATTCCAGTAATAGCTAACAAAATCTGGAAGGACAGTCTGCCTTTATGGCCAGCCTAAACATAGCTCCTTCAAATTCATCTTGTCCTGCTAGTGTATTTGACATGGCCTGACAAATGAGAATCCAAAGAGCTGATGGGAAAATCTTGCATTTCTGAACCAGTCTGGCAGAGATTACAGTGAGAAAAAATCCTATGCTGTGTCTTCTAGAGACAGACATAACAAAGGCAGGAAGCACAGAAAGCTTGGAGCTACTTAACACACTTTGATTAATAAGAAAAAAACATGATCTCCCTGCAGTTATCTTCCAACATCCAAATGAGGAGGCTGCTTTCTTAACCCTAAAAAATATTTTGGCTCCTTCCTTCTGAGTCATACTCTACTATGGTTTCAGGGAATCACATGTAACACTCTGGCTTGGGAACATATAACTTACAACAAGAACTCCTGTACAAATATGCAATTTTCGCTGTTCGGGCTCAAAATAGTATTGTTTTTGGGGCTTTTTTCAGTTGACCTCCCCTGTGAATAGTGCTATGTAAATAACATTGGAGAAAATCTAGCAAAGCAACTAGCGTTAAAACCTAATGACGTGATTTTGAAAAGCTTTTCTGATAAAAGATGACATACTTAAATTGTCCAAAGACCTTCACCACACTCCTAAAACACATACAGCTGAGGAATTTATCAACAGAGCAATTTTGATCCAGCAACCAAAGAACTCTCTTTCCCATACTTCCTTTTAACATTTCTCAAGAGTTTTGGTATATGTGACGCTGCACGTGTAACTCAGATTTAGCTCTACGTATGGAATGTCTCCATTCTAGGAACAAAACCTGGTGGACCAAGGGCGTAGTAAGTGAGGCAGCAGCAGCCTGGGGGAAAATCTCATACTGCTACTGCTTTTAAGGCCCAAGACTAACACTCCATAAACAGGGTGGAATGGAACTCTTCTTACGGATTGCTGGGAAATGTAGTCCTAAAGGCAAACATTATTGTAGTTTAGGGCCCTGGCAAGGCCTGAGGGGAAACAAGGGTGGGAGATATAAAAGACATCCTTTTCACAGTCCAGAGACAGATCTGTATTTGGTACCTAGCCATAACTGTCAAGTGTACCTAATTTTATTCCCAAAATCACATTCACACAAATTTGGCGTTCCCTCAGTTTTATTGTTGAAAAATTATTTACATCAGAAACAATGAATTAGTGCACTGCGGCCATTTATACTAATAGAATTAAACCCATAGCATATTAAGTTTCCACCAGGAATAATATTTTTGTGTCTTATCTTGGGTCTTTTCACACATTGTGTTTACATTTGCACCTTGGTAAATTCAGAAGTATTTATTCAGCTGCTACAGTGATGGACACACTATAAAAATAGATTATATAAAATACATATCATTATACATACACACTTAAAATACATACCATTATCCTTCATCCCCTATTTTAACACCTGGCTTTCTAATAGAATCAGTCTAAAATTTGCCAACAAAAAGTTTCAGTTTTATTTTTTTCCATTGCTGAGGGCCAGTTCCATTGCATGGTCCGTCTCTCCTGCTGCCATTCTGGCATCACACCTGATCCTCACCTCCGCCTCATGAGCGATGAGCCCACTAAATGGGTCCACACAGTGGTGAGCTGGAGCCGGTTTGCTAGAACCGGTTGTTAAATTTAGAAGCCCTTTCAGAACTGGTTGTCCAGAACTGGTTGTCCCATGAGGGACAACTGGTTCTAAAAGGGCTTCTAAATTTAACAACTGGCCAAAAGCGGCGCCTTAGGCGCCGACTCCGTGGGTGCTCCGGGGCTGGAGCACCCACAGAGAAAATTTGAATTGTGCAGAGCACGCACCAGCAGCTCCCCACCCCGCCCCTGGCCCCAGCTCACCTCCACTCCGACTCCTCCCCTGAATGCTCCGCCCTGCTCTGCTTCTCCACCCCCTCCCCCTGGCTTCCCGCGAATCAGCTGTTCGCGCGGGAAGCCGGCGGGGGTGTGTGTGCTGAGAAGCAAGTGGCGGCTTCGCGCTCAGGCCTAGGGAGGCAGAGGTGAGCTGGGGCGGGGGGGGGGGAGTGCGAGGAGGGCTGCCCGTGCTGCAGCAGGTAACCCAGGGGTGCGCAGGGGAACCGCTCCCTGCCCCAGCTCACCTCCGCCTCCCTGGGCCTGAGCGTGAAGCCGCCACTTGCTTCTCAGCCCCCCCGTGCGAACAGCTGATTCGCGGGAAGCCGGGGGAGGGGGTGGAGAAGCAGAGCGGGGCGGTGCGTTCAGGAGAGGAGACAGAGCGAAGGGGTGGGGAGCTGACGGTGGGTGCTCTGCACCCACCAAATTTTCCCTGTGGGTGCTCCAGCCCCAGAGCACCCACGGAGTCGGCGCCTAAGGCGCCACTTTTGATGTGATCAGTTGGGGGGAGCAGCTGTTCCCCCTGCTCCCCCCCAGCTATGCTCCCCCGCCCCTAGGAGCCAGAGGGACCTGCCGGATGCTTCCTGGGAGCTGCCCCAGGTAAGCACTGCCGGGACTCCCCACCTCGCCCCCCGGCAGGTCTCTCTGGCTCTTAGGGGTGGGGTGGGCACCCACTATGGTGGCCCATGAGACCCTCCTGCCCAGTTCTGGGGGCAGTCAGGGGACGGGGAGGGGGGTGGATGGGGCAGGGGTGTGGGGGGGAGCGCGTCACGGAACGTGGGGGATTGGATGAGGCAGGAGTCCCTGGGGGGCGGGGGTGGGCCACGACCCCCTCATGAGGTGAGGAGGGAACCGGTTGTTAAGATTTTGGCAGCTCATCACTGGGTCCACATTGCCTTTCGGGGCCATGGGACACATGGGTAGCCTGACCACCAGATGCTCGCCTGACTCCACCCCCAGGGGTAGGTTCGGGTATCCCTAGTCTAGGCGAAGTTCACATGGTAATTTTGGGCTTTCAAGAGGGTCTTGACGTGGATCATTTTTAGTCTGGAACCTCCCCCCAGACCTATCTGCCTACGGTGACCCTACCAGGAGCACTAGGCTCCAGACGATATAGCCCTGGGGTTTGTTGGAACACACAAGCCCCTCCACCACCACAAGGTAACGGTCCTCAGAGGAGATTGGTGTAGCAGCAGCCGTAATGCAGGCACTGTACCGATCCGTGGTGGTGAAGCGGGAGCTGAGTTCTTGGACGGAGCTCTCTGTTTACAGGTCACTCTACTTCCCCATCCTCACCTATGGTCATGAACTTTGGGTCACTCTACTTCCCCATCCTCACCTATGGTCATGAACTTTGGGTCACTCTACTTCCCCATCCTCACCTATGGTCATGAACTTTGGGTAATGACCAAAGGATGAGGTTGAAGGTACAAGCAGTGGAAATGAGGTTTCTCTGCAGGGTGGCTGGGCTTACTGTTCAAGACAGGGTGAGATGCTCGGGTATATGGGAGGGCCTCAGAGGAGAGCCGCTACTCCTCCAGATTGAGAGGCACCAGCTCAGGTGGTTTGGGCACCTGATAAGGATGCCCCCTGGGAGGCTTCTGTTGGAACTATACTGGGCATGTCCCACTGGGCATAGGCCCTGAGGCTGACCCAGGACATGCTGGAGGGATGATATCTCCCGGCTGGGAACATTGGGGAATCCCTCAGGGGGAGCTGGAACCTGTTAGGGAGGAAAAGGAGGTCTGGTCCTCCCTACTCTCCATGCTGCCGCCGCGACCCTCACCAAGAAAAGCAGCATAAAGGGAAAAGAAGAAGTTTCAGTTTTATTAAAAAAAAAACCAATTTTTTTAAGCAGAGAAATTTAGATTTTTGACAAAAAAATTGAAATGGCAAAATCTGGAAAAAAATGAACACTTTTGTTTCAAAATTGTGGGTTTACCCTCCCTTCCCCCTGCTTTTCAAACACTTAGTAACTATTTTACAATTGGGAAAACCATCAGGAAACTGTGGAGAAAAAACTACTTTTTGTGAATTTTTACTATTTTCATTAAGATTTCCCCACTTTCTCACAGTTTGACCTTTATCTCCCTTTTAGCAGAAAAAAGTGTGTGTGCAGGGGTTGGGAAAGAGAAGTGTAACGAAGAGAAAAAAGCGGGTGGAGAAAACCCAGAAAAGTTTTTAAAAACCCACAATTTTTGGTCTAAAAAACAGGCATTTGAAGTAAAAACAAATAAAGTGGAAACTGAAATTTTTCAACTGAAAACCTGATTTTCAGGATGTTTTTACCCTTCAAAAATTCTGCAGGAAATTCTACGTATATGTATGTTAAACTAAACAAAACCAGTTATCTTTATGGATAGCAATCCGGGGTTTCTTATGGAAGGAGAAATACGAACTAAGAAAAAAAATGGCATAAATAATGTTTTTTGTTTGAGTAGAACAGCACCATAAACCAGGCAGAAGAGATGGACATTGAGACTCAGATGTCACAGAGACATGTATGGATCATGTGGAACCTCTAGTGGTGAAAATGGTCTCCATTTTACAAAATAATGCAAACCTGCTTCTCTGTACTGTCATCGTACAGGAAAATTTCTGTTCACATTCAGAAATTGACACTGCATTAATGGGATACAATCTTTCCTGTTGTTTTTTAAAGATCTGGAAATCTGATCTGTGTTTTGATTGTGTTATATTAATAACATAATATTATGCTTACGCTTGAGATGGCAGTTCCATTTTAAGCTCCTATTTCAATTACTGTAATGGGCACTGCCTACTTAAAAATGAGACTTCTGATTGAATAGTGTATTGAGAGAAGTTGAATGGAAAAAAAAAGATTTCTCTTTTTCTCTCCACAAGTTTCTTTCTTTATGCATTTGACAGCACTTGTTTAATTGTTTCTCCTTTATTTATTTAGGACCTGAGTCAAAGCTCTTGAAGCTAACAGGGTTTTTTTCCTTCCACTCCTGAAACACTTATGTGAGTAACTTTATGCTAATGAATAATCAGTTTGATCTCAATAGGCCTACTCATTTGAAAAAAAGTTACTCATATGCATAAATATTTGCAGTATCAGAGCACGACTCAGTTTCCCTTATTGTTTTGTGCAGGCTTTCACCCACCAACCAAGGAGGAAAAAATGTTAAAAGGAAAATACTATTGTAAATCCACAAAAGTCAGCACAGTTATGAAGAGCTGCATGTAAAGAGCTTCACGTAAGAAGCCATTTGCAATGAACAAGAAGAAGAAGTGGTACTGGTCCTACAAAACCCATGAACTATGCTGCATATTCTGGATAACCACCTACTGGCATATTATTTAGGTATTTAGCTATACACCTAGACACCTCTCTTTTATGGAGCACTCCTGTAACAATGGGGATTCAAGGGCAGGTGTCATTTTTTAATCTGCTTTCAACTCCTTTAAAAAAAAAAAAAACAGCTAGATTTCAAGCTCCCCCTTTCAAACTTCTCCTACTACCCACAAATGTTATCTTTTGGGCTGATATTTTTTTGTTCAGTCTCAGCCATGAAGTACCGGTAATTGGTTTTGGAAAATATAAGAAAAGCTTGTCAGTCTGTTATCCAACTTGTTTTTCAGACATTATAATTGGTTTTCAACCTTTAAAAAAGAGTGGAGGATCTTGGCTCCTTTTCACTCAAAATAGTTTGGATTTAAAACTTCAACTTGGGTATAAACCTAATTCTCAATAAAGGTCACTAATACTTTGCTAAGATTAATAACTTCTTAACTATTTTCCCAAGTGTTTTTTTTAGTGTGTGCAGTGTTACGTTTGTATTGTTCTAATTTTTGAATCAAAATATTGTGCAGTACCAAGTTAAATGCTTCACAGAAGTCTATTACGTCAACACTATTACCTTTATTAATCAAACTCGTAATCTCATTAAAAAAGATATCAAGTAAGCTTGACAGGATCTATTTTCCATAAACCACGTTGATGGCATTAATTATATTACCTTCCCTTAGTTCTTTATTAATTGAATCACATATCAACTGCTTTATTATCTTATCATTATGGAGGAAGAAGGAGTGAGACCTGGACACAACCTGGCTGTGACGTGCAGAGGAGAAGGACTAAAATATTCTCAAGTCATATGTCCAAGTGACTGGGAAGATAGTGATAGTCAACAGTGACAGAGAATGTGGCACAAGAGGAAGGATTAGTGAGGAAAGATGGGCTATGTTTAAATTACCAGCAATTCGTTCAGGAAATATCACCAAGAGACAACCTGAGATGTAGATGTGGACAGATAGAGACAAATCAGGAATGGAAAGCTACATTTGTGAGTCATTGGCATAATGAAGCCTTGTGAATAGGTGAGATCACTGAGATTTTATAGGTATAAAGGTTGGGAAGTTAAAAGTTATGGTTCCCAGAGTAACTCTGACTCACTTCATTAGGGATGAGCTCAAGCTGCAAAGTTTGCATGTGAATCCAAGATTGGAACTCCACAAAAACTAAGAGGATTATGTTCCAGCCTTTACTGTAAAGGTAGGGTATACAGATGCAAAGGTCAGACCTGAATCTGAAGTTTCCCAAAGCCCAGGGCTTGGCTTTGGGCCCATCTTTCTCTACACTAGACATATATATATATATATATATATATATATATATATAATACAGAAAAAAAAACATGTACGGTTATAAAATACCAAAAAAAATACCAAACTGCAGTTACTCTGGTGACAATCACTTGAATTTTCAAACTTTTAAAATCTGAACCAGAAAGTTACATTAACACCAGATTTCTGGAATCTTAGGGTATGTCTACACTACCCGCCGGATCGGAGGGCAGCGATCGATCCAGTGGGGTCGATTTATCGCGTCTAGCCCAGTGTAGACCAGGGCTTATAAAGTAGGTTTGCAGTGTGTTGTTTTGTTCCACTTTCATTTGAGAAAACTTGCTAAAAATCCAACTTTTTGGTTTACTTAATTTTTGAAATTTTATTTGTTATTGGGGCCAGTAGGTTTTGTGCTTGTGGAGCAGGAATATGCTGCATCATTACCAAAAGTTAAAAAGAAACAGAAGTAACTGGAGAATGCAAAAACCTGGACATAGCAAATCAACAATTAAATTAGGCCAACCCTCTTACAAGGAAAATCAATGTAAAATAACTGATTGATAGTTTTGCACTTTTAATTTCCCTTGAGAGAGATCATGAACTTTTCACATAGCCACACAAGGTACTTTCACCCTGGTTCAGGAATAATAAGGGCTATCTAAAAATCATTCTAAAGGAAGGTAGTCAACCAAACTTAGAGGGAAATTATTCACTCTCCCTTTTGGATCTGCCAACTTTTGCTTGGGGTGACTGAATTCATGTTAAAGCATCTCTCTGGCATGTGTACATTCCAGATATTCACAATCTTGCTTGTTCCTTGCCAGTTCACCCTTTCAGATTGTGCCTGCTAAACCCATGGTTGTGAGTTCAATCCTTGAGGGGGCCATTTAGGGATGGGGCAAAAATTGGGGATTGGTCCTGCTTTGAGCAGCGGGTTGGAATAGATGACCTCCTGAGGTCCTTTCCAACCCTGATATTCTATGATTCAGCCAGTGACCTTCCTGATTTGTTCAACATCTTGAAAAGGAAACTCTGGGCCATGCTAGAGACCTGGTTTGTAGTCTCTAACCACCCACAGATCTATTGTTCGCTCAAAATAATGACTCTCCCATCACTTAAAATGATGGAAATCAGAAGAAACCCTGTAGACGTCAAGAGTTACACTGGTGTAAAACTCGTGTGTGACTGGAAAGAGAATCAGGCCTTGGGAAAGCAGCTCTGATTCATTGCAAGTCTGGTTTAAGTGTTGCCTCTTGCAAATAGTGGCGCACAACAAATCCATTCTGAGTGAGAAAATCCCAGAGATTTGGGGCATGGCCTCCTCTGCCCTAAAGACACCTGGGAGGGGAAAAACGAGAACTAAAAGCATTGTGCAACCTCACCTGCAGGTAGAAAAGGAGGGAATAAATGACGAGCTGGCAGCTCCCCAGATCAGCCAGGAGAGAGGAGCAGAAGTCTCTCCCCGCTCCTGGAGCAGGTTACAGCCCCGGAGAGAGATGCCAGCGTGCGATCTTGACTGGATTGTTTGGGTCTTGTCGGCTGACTGTTAATGATCTGCTGCGGAAGCCACCCGCACAGGAGAGAGATTTTGCAGAGCAGCTGAGCCAGCAAAGAAGCCGCGCGCTAGCACCGCCCCCCCACCCCCCCTTCCTCCCAGTCTGCGCTCGCCTCCCACCCAGCTCTCTAGACAGCGGCTGCTCGGCGGCGTCTGGCTCCCAATGGACGTGGCTGGTCCGGAGGATGCCCCCTGCCCGCGGGCACCGTCGGAAACAGCAGCAGCTCCCGCGGCTGCAGCAGCGCCTCTGAGATCGCCCCGCAGCCTCTTGCTTGGGATCAAAGACAAACTCTGCACTTGGTGAGTACAAAGGGCAGAGGCGGCGGGCGGACTTGCCGCGCGTCTCTGCCCTGCTGCGAGCCGGAGGAGCCCTGCCGAGGCTGAGCCACGTGTGATCCGCACATGGGGCAGCGGGGAGCTCCCTTCCTGGAAGGGATGCCCTAATCGCCCCCTCCCCCCCCCCCGCCAGAGGGCCACCCTATTCAGAGCAGCCCCCTGGCTGTGCCCAGCTACCAGCGCGTGTGGGCTGCCTGGGGCGTTTACACGTGCTTCTCTGGGAAAGCCCCAGCACCAGGGATAATAGCGGCGCCGCTCCGGGACTGCTTGGGAGGCGGAGAACGAGCCTGTGGGTGAATTGCAGGATCAGGAGACTAGTTCTCAGCGCTGCCGCTGACCCAGGGGGGATGAGGGGACGCTGTAAAACGCATGGAGATCCTCGGGTGGAAGGTGCTACAGAAAAGCACGTTATTCTGTAGCTTTTGCTATTAAATCGGTGCCCCCAGCTTCAGAGCAAACGTGCCCCCTTTCCCTGATCTACCAGCCACTTTATTGAGCACCCAACTGGGTGTTGCCACACGCGAACAGGATGGACAATTGCAGCCTGATTTGGCACCGTGTCCGCCCTTTGCAACAAAACAGCCCCGGGGTGCAATGTAACCTGGGCCTGGCTTGTGGGCTGATATTCTGCAGGCTCTAAAGCTGAATTAGGCCTGCTAATGGCTCACGCACAGAGTTTACAGTTAGTGGGATTACCATGAAAAAGTCAGTACCAGGGGGATGAGTGCTTGAGGGGCAACCCTTGATGGGTCCCCTTTCACCCCTCCACTCATCCCTGTTTGGTGTCTCTGTAAGGTAGTAACAATCTTTTGGGAAGGAGTGGCAGGGCAGAGCTAGTGACCTGAACAGGGAACAGACTCACTCTGTCCACCTTTGCTGCAATTCTGGCCACATTTACATTATTGGTAAAAGTCCCATTGATTTTAATGGACTCTGGATTTCACGCTTTGTGTCCTGTGGATAAACTGGGGGAAGGGAAGCATGATGTAATCTCCCATCCATCTTTCTGCCTTTTAAAAACCTGCAGTAGTGAAGTCTGGGTATGGTGTAGTCACACATACCCTTAAATCAGTGGTCTTCAACCTTTTTAGGACAAGATCACTTTTTGAATGTAAGGGCAACCCAGGATCTTCCCCTTCCCTGAGGCCCTGCCCCTTCCCCAAAGCCCCGCCCTGTTCACTCCATCCCCCCCATCGCCCGCTCCTCCCCCTACTCATTTTCACCGAGCTGGGGTAAGAGGTCGGGGTTCGGGAGGGGGCGCAGGCTCTTGGCAGAGCCTGGGGCAGGGGGTTGGGGGGCAGGAGGGGATGAGGGGTGCAAGCTCAGGGAGAGAGTTTGAGTGTAGGAACAGGCTCCAGGCTGGGGCAGAGTGTTGGGATACAGGAGGGGGCATGGGATGCTGGGTCTGGGAGGGAGGTCAGGGGTTGGGCAACGTTGGGGTGCAGGAGGGGGTACAGGATGCTGACTCTGGGAGTGGGGTCAGGGTTGGGGTGCAGGAGTGGGTTTGGGATGCTGGCTCCGGGAGGGGGCTCAGGGCTGGGGTTTGGGCTGTGACCTCCTGCCGGGCAACACTTACCCCCAGTGGCTCCTGGTCTGTGGTGTAGCATGGCTGCCGCTAAGGCAGGCTCCCCGCCTACGCTGGCCCCACGCTGCTCCTGGAAGGGGCCAATGCGCCCCTGGGGGGGAACGTTGGGGGGGAAACTTGGCTCTGTGTGCTGCCCCTCTCTGGAAGCACCACAACTCCCTGTTCCTGGCCAATGGGAGCTGTGGGGGCAGTGCTTGCAGGCAGGAGCAGCGTGCGGAGGGAGATCCCTGCCCCTGGGGCCACACTGGCCGCTTCCAGGAGCGGCGTGGGGCCAGGGCAGGCAGGGAGCCTGCCTTAGCGGCAGCCCCGCTTCTCCACCAGAGATTGCGATCAACTGGGAGATCCTCTAGGATCGACCAGTCAATTGTGATTGACCGGTTGGTGACCACTGCCTTAAATGAACCATCACCATGAAAGGCTGCTTTTAACTCTTCCTGTGTGACTTTGGTCCTGTAAGATGTGGAATGTGCTGGCCCTGATCTGGCAAAGCCTGTAAGCATATGTTTAACTTTAAACATGCCAGTAGTCCCACTGAAAAACTACTCAGATGCTTTCATTTAAGTGAGTGCTTAAGGCTCTTAAATCAGTGAGGCATTGCAAGGCTGACTATAGCAAAGCCTAAATACCTTTTAAAACTTTGCGCCTAAATGTTTTGCTGGACTAGGACCAGACTGCTTTGTACCTTGCAGAATCAGGCCTGTATCCCCACTCATCTATCCGTCTGTATCCCAGAACCACGACATAGTAGGAACATTTTTTACAGCATTGTAACATCACGGGCCAGGATGACAAGAGAGGTTTCTAAGAGTCAAGTCTCTCAAGGAGGATCCTTTTTGTGTCTAACACAGGACAACACTCAAGACTACAATCTCTTTTGCATCTCAGTGTCTGACGAGTGACTTCAGCTGAGACAAGCTTCGTATTGGAGAGTATTAGTATCTGGTGAAAACACAAATGGGAAAAATCTTCACTAAAATTTTAGAAGTCATTTTCTTTCCACGGGTTAAGAAAAGGAACTCATTCTTTCAAAATATTCACAAACATGTTGAATAACAAAAGTTCCTTTTTAAAACCTATAGACTGAAAATTACTTCAGAATTTTTCATTCAAATTTTTAAAAGAAATTTTTGGTTTACAGGTTTTTGAATGTTTTGGGGCTCTTTTTTTCCTTCACCCTTCCCATTTTTCCCACATTTTAATTTTCCCAAATCTTCACCCCTTTTTCCATTTGCCACAGAAAAAGGGGGAAAGACAAAAGAGGAATGAAAAGGAAGTGGGAAATAAATAAATCATAAACAACATTACTGAGACTACATTTTTCATTTTCTAATCTTGTGAAAATGAAAAAGCCCCCAGAAAGTTTGTGAAAATTTTGTTTTTTCTAAAGATTTCTGATATAGAAAAGAACTCATTTTCAACAATAACAAAAAAAGCCTTCATATGGAAAAAACAATTAACCAGCCGTAGTTTAGTTAGAGGTGGACAAGGTCTGTTAGGTCATCTAGGCCAATGGTGCACAAACTTTTCCAGTTGCGCTCCCCCTTACCATTAACAGAATCTGTCCGTGACCCCCCATTACTGCACAGTCAAGGCTTCCTCAGCAGCATGTTGCTTCTATATTGTTGCCAGGCTGCATCGCGAGGGCAGGGCCAATACCTGCCCCTCTGTCTCTCCCCTCTAGGGTTTTCAGGGTGGGGAGGGCAAGTATGATAGTCTCTGGGGGCAGAGCCAATGCTGGGCGTGGAGGCTGGTGGAAGCAGAAATCAGCGTGGACACTGACCCACAGACTGGGTAGCCTGTTGAGGTGAGTCTGGGGAGTAGGTGGTGCTCCATCCCCAGCCCCCTGTGGGAGCTGGCATGAGCCATCTGGCATCGCTGTTCGCCTCCCCCCCCCCAAACATTCCTCCATGCCCAGAGAGGCACACCTCATAGCCTAGATCAGTGGTGCACAAACTATCTCACTGCCAACGCAGGATTGTTTTCTGAAAGCTAGCTAAGTATGGGGATCTCAAAAAGGGAAAGAAAAAAGTTTTCTTTGTTCCTATGGATGAATTTTGGCAAAGTTGTGAAAGGCAGTATATATACCCTGAAGTGTATGCATGCAGAGCCATCTACTCTCAGAGAACCATTTTAGGAACTGTAATAATAATTCATATACTATTTTGGACTTTTATCTCAAGGCTCTTAATACATTTTACAAACATTAAATGCACTTCTATTCTGAAAAGTATCTCTGTAAAAAGGCATTGTTGGGCTCCATATTTACTAGTGTCTAATAACTTCTGTGTTAAATATGCTCAGCTTACTTTTTTTTTTTTTATCTGCCAGCTCTGCACTCGCAGCCTGCAATCTGTTTCTTTTTCATACATCATCAACAGTAACAAAGACCTGCAGTGACACCTCTGCAATGCCATTAACTTTCAGTAGGTTTGCATAGGTGACACCAAACAACTCTTTTGAAGAGTCACTGAAAGGAGTAGAACCCAGCTCACGCTAGCTGTGCAGGGCTAACAAAAATAAAAAGTAGTAAGTTTTGTTATTAGCACTCCCGCCAGCAGATCTGACTGAAATATACACACGGGCAGAGCTCTTGAATAAGAAAAATGTAATTTTTATATAATCTATCTTCAGTGCAAACCTTTTTAATTAATTTAGCCTCACAACACAACTAAAAACTGCTTTGAGTTACAGCTGCCTGGCTGTTACAAGGGTTCACACAAGCTTAGTTGCTAGTCTGTGGGTACATCTACACAGCAGCTAGCAGGTATAATTCCCACGTTGGGTAGATGTGCATGTCCTAGCTCTGATTGAACGAGTGTGCTAAAAACAGCAGTGTTGACATGGCAGCATAAGCAGTGGCTTGGGCTAGCTTCCAGAGTACAGTCCTGTACGGGATCCTAGGTATGTACTTCAGGCAGCTAAACTGAGCCACCACGTGAGCCACAGCGGCCACACTTAGGCCTGGTCTGCATTACCAAGTTAGGTCGATGTATGCCTTGCATCAACCTAGTTGTGTGTGTGTCTCTACACTGAGGGCTCTGTCTACACTACAGTGTTTTGCTGATGCAAGTTACGTTAGCATACAGCCGCTGCAGTTAGCATATTGCTTGTGTGCATGCAGACTTGGCTCCTTGCACTGGCACTGTGTGTACCCATCAGGAGAGTTTGTGTCGATGTACAGTGCGGTGCTGCATTGTGGGTATTCAGTGAGCAACCCATCACTGTTCAGCACTCTGTCTTGGGCATAAGTGAGGTGGGCAGGGTGACTGGGAGCAAGGGTTCAACTTCCCATAAAGCAATGTTCTCCATCCCATAATTTTCACACCTGTTATCAATTTCCCACAAACCCATGTGGAACTTGTTGCTGTCTGCCATCTCTGACAGAAGCATGGAGCCTGCACAGCTCTGCACTATTGTTGTGAGCGTTGCAAGCACAGGAGGCCCAGTCCTCTGGTATTTGCAGAGCCGCAAAAACTGCAGGGAAGATGGCAATTTCTTGGAAGACAGACTGCCATGGGACATGAGAACCAATTCAAGGTGGTTGTTGGCATTCACAGAGTATCTGCAGATGGTGGAGTGCCGCTTCTACGATCAAGAAATGAGCACCGACTGGTGGGATCGCATCGTGATGCGGATTTGGGATGACAGGCAGTGGCTGCAGAACCTTTGGCTGTGCAGCGCCATACTCCTGGATCTGTGCACTGAACTCACCCCAACGATCCAACTCAGGGACACCTAAACTGGGAGTGACTCTGTGACAGGGTCTGAGACTCACCACCGCAGAGCTCAGGGAATTAGCTCTGTCTAGTGCAGAGTGCCCTCTGCTAGTGGTGTCCAATCCATCTCTCACCCTGCTGGCATTTGGGCCCACGTTGCTCCTCGCTTGGCGGTGTCCTCTTCAGGACACTGCCCTCTGGCAGTGCCCACTGCTCCAGCCTCACCCCCTTCCAGGCATTTGGTGTTATCAGTAGTCCACAATCTGCACGTGCTGTAGTGGCCGGCTGCAGCCTCTGAGTCTAGCCCCTTTGTCACAGGGGCCAGCCACAGCCTGTATCAGGCCACGCTCCTCCTCAGCCAGGTGTAGTACAAGGGGGAAAGGAGGGGGGACCCAGGCCCACCCACTACTCTGGGTCCCAACCCAGGGACCCTCTAGCAGCAGCCTCTCTGCCCTCCTTCTCTCCCCTTGTCAAACTATTGTCCCTGGGCTGCTTCCCCTTCGGCCCTGCACACCTGGTCAGCCCTCTGCAGCAAGGCCTGCAGCCTGGGGTTTTCCTTGGCCGGAGCTCCCCAGCGCCTTCTGCCCTTCCCCAGCACTGCTCTGTCCACAGTGCTACCTTTCTGCTTAGAAGCCAGTCCTCCTCCCTTCCCAGTCAGGGAGAGACTACACTGCTTCCTAGCTGGGCAGCCTTGATATAGGACCTTGCCCGGTCCTGATTGGCTGCCCCTCCCCCCACCCTGATTGGCTCTCCCCAGGCCTTCACTGATTGGATGCTGGTTCGCACAGCCTCTCTGGCCTGGTTCAGCCTATTTCTCAAGGGATGGGGCTCGGCCCCAGCACAGACTCTGATAGTGCAGAAGCAAGTGGCAATCACACTGTGGACACTTGCAATGGCGGATTGCTACCTGTCCGTGGGAGTCATTTTGGAGTGAGAAAATCCACAGTTAGGGCCGTTGTGATGCAGGTGTGCTGGACCATTAATAGTCTCCTGCAACGCAGGACTGTGACTTTCAGCAATGTGCAGGACATCATGGATGGAGCAATAGACAGTACACATATCCCTAGTTTGGACCCAGAGCACCTTGCCACAGGGTACATCGACAGAAAGGGTTAATTTTCTATGCTTATGCAAGTGCTGTTGGATCACTGGGGATTTACTTCATTGCCACCAATGCTGGCTGGTCAGGGAAGCTGCATGATGCTTCTCTTGTTCAGACAGCTACAAGCAGGGACCTTCTTTGCTAACTGGCAATGTTGAAATGCCAGTAGTGATCTTTGGGGGACACAACCTACTCCTTACGCCCTGGGCTCATGAAGCCGTGTACCAGCCATCTTGACAGCACCATGGAAAGATTTAACTACCAACTCAGCAGGTGCAGAATGACAGTCATGGTGGGAGGTGACAACTAGGGGTGTGTAGTCGGAGGGGATTTATTGTCACCTTGTTGTCACCTACCATCCCACAGCTACAACCCATACTTGACGAGGACCTGTGATGTGGGCTCTATTCACCATGGAACGGTGTCCCCTCCTGGTGGTTCTGGTGATTAGCTCTGCCAGGCCAATGCCCCTTCCTTCCATTGTCCACTGTCTCTTTCTCCCAGTCTGCAGCCCCTCTCTCGCTATAGGAGCTGCTGCTGCCTCTTTGTGACTCTGTCCTCCAGCCAGGTCACTCAGCGGTTTCCCCTTCCAGGGTAAAGTCCTTCAAAGTCTCTTCTGTTCAAGTGGCATCAGGCATTCCTCACATCCACTGCCCTGACCCTGTCACTCCTGCAGTGATCCAGGCAGTCTTCTAATTCATCGCCCCAAACAGTACCACTCTGCAGTGGTTTGTAGAGGAACCTGCCAAGGGCACTTTACCAATCAGTCAAGGTCTGCAGCTTCCCTGACCTTACTGATGTCACTTCTGGATTACTTCTTTCCTGCTTCTTCTCTTCCTTCTCCCTTACGTCAGAGGGCGGGACCCCCTGCCTCCTGGCTTCCTTTCCTTCCTGTGACTGGAGTGGTCTTAACGGGCCATTTCACCTTGAGTGGTTCCTTGAAATATGTGTTAACTACTTATACTAAACAATCTGTTGAACCTTGAATTTAGGTGTGACACTCAAGTTTCCCAGCCGTGAAGAAGAGATTATGTAAACTCGAAAGCTTGTCTCTCTCACCAACAGAAGTTGGTCCAATGAAAGATATTACCTCACCCACCCTGTCTCTCTAAAGCCCTTGTGTCTCTGGCTGTTCAAACTCTAATATCCTGGGACCATCACGGCTACAACAACACTGCACAAAGACAAGGGCTATTGGACAAACTCAACGAGGAGCTATACGGTGTAGGGAGGCTTTGAAAGAGCACTGTAACAGCAAGCCAAAGTAATGTGCTCTGGTGTACTGCACTCAACCTGGCGCTGCAGTTTGGGGGCCTGTTAGGAACCGTGTGATGCTTGCTGCACATCTGTGCATATGTCACCAACATTGCAGCTAATAATGTTGGCATGCTTGCTGTACATTTATGGTGACTACTCTGTGTGGCACTGGCCCTATGGGTTGTGAGTGTACAAGATCGCAACTTTCATTGCCACCAGGCATCGTGCCACTGCAGCATTTCAAATGTAGACAGGCCCTTATATTTTTGCTGTACTAAGGTGTTCAGAGCTAGAACATGTATGTCTACCCAGACCGGAATTACACCTCCCAACTGCAGTTTAGACATACCCTAAAACTATGAATGCATCCGATGAAGTGAGCTGTAGCTCACAAAAGCTTATGCTCAAATAAATTGGTTAGTCTCTAAGGTGCCACAAGTCCTCCTTTTCTTTTTCCTAAAACTGTGTTTTCACTGCAGTTAACTCAAGTTAACTCCTCTTGAATTAGCTTAGCTTGAGTGCAAAATAATTGCAAAATGACACTAGAACAGCACAAAATAATTGTATTAGTGATTGCATTAGCAGCTGATGAGTTTTGGTAACTTGAGCTGTCGCCTGTACCCCATCATGGGCCAGCCAACTTGAGTTAAAAGCATGCAGTCAGTTTTGGGGTTCTTGAGTATGTCCGCACGACAGTGTATAGAGTAGACATACCCAAGATGGTTTTGATCCAGCAAGCTCGAATAAGAATAGCAGTGAAGCCACAGCAGGTTGAGTGGCCGCAAGGGCTGCACAACCCCATCCAGGACCCTGGGTATGTATGTATTCAAGTGGCTAGCCTATGCTGCTGCGGATTCATTGCTACTGTGATTTGAGCCAGCTAGCTCAAAGCTATCTGGGGTACGTCTACATGTGCTGACTGCAGTGTAGAAGAAATACCCTTGGGGTTAGTGTACAGTGCAGCCAGGAGTGTGAGTTATCTGGTAGCTTTAATCTAGCTAATTCGCTAAAAATAGCAGTGAGGATATGGCAGCGTGGGCTGCACAAGCCTGCCTGACCCCCCAAGTTCAATATCTTCATTAATGATCTGGAGGATGGTGTGGATTGCACCCTCAGCAAGTTTGCGGATGACACTAAACTGGGAGGAGTGGTAGATACGCTGGAGGGTAGGGATAGGATACAGAGGGACCTAGACAAATTGGAGGATTGGGCCAAAAGAAATCTGATGAGGTTCAACAAGGAGAAGTGCAGAGTCCTGCACTTAGGACGGAAGAATCCAATGCACAGCTACAGACTAGGGACCGAATGGCTAGGCAGCAGTTCTGCAGAGAAGGACCTAGGGGTGACAGTGGACGAAAAGCTGGATATGAGTCAACAGTGTGCCCTTGTTGCCAAGAAGGCCAATGGCATTTTGGATTGTATAGGTAGGGGCATTGACAGCAGATCGAGGGACGTGATCGTTCCCCTCCTTTCGACATTGGTGAGGCCTCATCTGGAGTACTGTGTCCAGTTTTGGGCCCCACACTACAAGAAGGATGTGGAAAAATTGGAGAGAGTCCAGTGAAGGGCAACAAAAATGATTAGGGGTCTGGAACACATGACTTATGAGGAGAGGCTGAGGGAACTGGGATTGTTTAGTCTACGGAAGAGAAGAATGAGGGGGGATTTGATAGCTGCTTTTAACTACCTGAAAGGTGGATCCAAAGAGGATGGATCTAGACTATTCTCAGTGATAGCAGATGACAGGACAAGTAGTAATGGTCTCAAGTTGCAGTGGCGGAGATTTAGGTTGGATATTAGGAAAAACTTTTTCATTAGGAGGGTGGTGAAACACTGAAATGTGTTACCTAGGGAGGTGGTGGAATCCCCTTCCTTTGAAGTTTTTAAGGTCAGGCTTGACAAAGCCCTGGCTGGGATGATTTAGTTGGGGATTGGTCCTGCTCTGGGCAGGGGGTTGGACTAGATGACCTCCAGAGGTCCCTTCCAACCCTGATATTCTATGATTCTATGATTCTAAGCATGTACTTGCATTGCTAGCCCAAGCTGAAGCCCACGCTCTCACTGCTGTTTTTAGTGAGCTAGCTAGCTTAATGCCGGGACATCTGCATGTCCTGCAGCTGCAGCTCAGAGGTACCCGTGTGCCTACACAGCAAACGAAGATGTGATTGTAGCACAGGTAAGCATACCCGTGCAAGCTTTAATATAGCTAGCACAGCTACCAGTAGTAGTGTAGACATGGTGCCCAGGGCTTTGGCATAGGTCTTCTCATGCTACAAAAACTGTGGCAGCATAGGCTAGCCGCATGATTACGTCCCAGGGTCCTGGGTAGGCTTCTACCACATGTGCTGCCAGCCAAGCTGCTTTGGCTTCACTGTTATTTGTGATTCAAACTAGCTAGATCAAAGCCAGCTTAGCTATGTCTACCCATGCTGCAGTCACTCCTCTGATTGTAGAAAAACCCTTACTGGGGCAACACTCGAGTTAGCTCAGCCGTGAATACAAGCCCATAGTCAGACAGTTTTCAACAACCACATTGTTTTGTGATGTACATGAAAACCTGGCTGTATCTTTGCAATATTGCCAACTTCAAGCATTCAACGATCATAGAATTTCAAATCAAGTTCATGGTCTTCGTCCTTGTGCTCAGAGCACTCCATGGCCAGTATATCTAAAAGATCGACTAAAGCTCCAGGACAAAGATGGTGGCTGACAACACCACTCCTCTGGTACATGGGAGTTCTTAGCACTAAAACTCATCTGTGCAGGAGACCGCATGATCTGAGATTGTGGAATGAATACCCCCAGAAACTAAGAAGCATCACAAACCTCACTATCTTTCACTCCCAAGTGCAAGGCACTTTTCTTTGAGCTTGCCTTTTCAAACATAGATAGCAACAGGTATATTTATTAGCTCCCCACCACTCTCCCCAAAACCAAAACAACAACAAAACCCTTATCACAACAAGGCATGCCACTGCACATATTTCTGTGTCTGGGGAGAGGAAGAGAGAATAAACCACACATGACAGATGTGTAGTTGTGTTGCTTAATGCACAACTGGAAGGAGCTCAGATACTGCAGTGATGAGTGAGATTTAATATCCTACACTGAATAGAATAGACAGAATGTCACCAACATAACCAGCCTGTGAACTAGGCTAGGAATATAATTTGATATATTAACTTTGAATGTCTAGAAATACAACAAAGCTCAAAACTACTTTGAATTAAATAGATAACGTGCTTGAAAACCAAAGTGGGCTAGAACCCTTTCCCTAGTTTTAGCTGGGCATAGGAAGAGGCATGTGAGTTAAAGCAATGCTTGCGCAGGAAGTGTTCATTCTAATCACCATCAAGAACTGCAGTGGAATGTGATGGAAAATAGCAAACATATCCACACCTAATAATAACACTTTGCATTTCTGTAGCACCTTCCCTCCAAATGTCTCAGCTGACTTCAAGTCACTCAGGAATTGAGCCTCACAGGAGGCTTGAGTTAGATAAGTATTATCCCTCTTTTATGGTTTGGGTAACTGAGGCACAGAGAGTTTAGGTGGCACAGGAAGTCTGTGCAGAGCAAGGAATAGACCATAGGCCCTTGGTATCAGAATACCTAGCTACACTGGAGATATTCTCTGCTTGGTTTTAAAACCACTTCAGCTAAACTGAATTTAAAATTATTTAAAGAGATAGTATGGACTCAGTTTTAGGTGATTTAAGTTGGCTTGATCTATTTTTACTGAACGGGTTCCAAGACTGTATGAGGTTAGAAAATGCTTCCCGTGTAGACAGGGCCCCATGTGCATGTGTAAGTAGGAGGTGCGCTAAAAAATGGTTTCAACAACATGTATGAGCTGAGGAGCTAATGAAAGGGAGTGGAAGAAAGAACTAGCTTGGAAGAAACGGCTTCTGATTTTTTTCTGTAAATATTAAGATAATTAATATTTTTTTAATTCTAAATTAATTACATTTTTCTTTTACATTTACAGTCATATTTTGAAAACACTTGCGCTGGGTCAGATGCTTTCCTTGTTTATCTGTGGGACTGCTGTTGCAAGCCAGTATTTAGCAGAACACTACAAAGTGAACACTCCAATGCTACAAAGTTTTATCAACTATTGTTTGCTTCTTCTAGTTTATACGACTATGTTGGCATTTAGGAGAGGTATGTGAAATACTGTGGGAGGGATTTTGGTTCATAAAACTCTGTTTTCCTTGCATACTTTTCAGATTAATGCACTAAAACAGTGAGACATGCACTCTGTGAAGTATGGGCCAACTGAACACCATGAGAGATATGAGAGATATCATAAAAGTAGGGGTCCACTCCTGCACCCACTGACATCAATGGTAAAATGCCCAATGACTCCAGTAGAAGCAGGATTGTGCTGTAGAAGTGTGAATTCACCTGAATATTGTGGGGAGAGCAAAGGAGGTTTTATTTGTTTCATAATTAGTTAAAAAAACCCATTTTGTATATATTTTAAAGTATCAGTGATAGCATAGTGAGAAGCTGGCAATTTTATGGCTCTGACCCTGCCTTCAGATAAGCACGAGTGGACCCCTTTACTTGTACAGAACCCCACTGAAGTCTGTGGACCTAATTCTCAGTTACTGAATTCCTATACTTCTGGCAGGAATGAAGAGGGAGGATGTGATGGCAAAGGCAGCTTTAAGATACCTTTGCACTTCCTGTATTCGGGGCTATATAGGGCTATGCTCAGCCTTTTGAATAAATTAGAGCAGTCCTGAGGCTGCTGCTTTTCTTATTCATCTTCTCTTTAAAACAGCCCTAGTCTTGTCAGTTTCTTTTCAAATGGCAATCTTTCTATGCCTTTAATCATTTCTATTGCCTGTCTGTGGGCTGCGGTCTGTTTCTACTTTATCTTAATTCAGATGGGCCAACTAGAACCAAACACAGTAATATCAGATATACCTTAAAAAACATTCAGCATTCCTTTTGAAACAAACGTATATTGACTGAAGTTTTCTCTAACCAGGCAGTGACAACCTTTTGCAAATTCTGAAAAAGAAATGGTGGAAGTATATTCTGTTGGCGCTAGTGGATGTCGAAGCTAATTACACAATTGTAAAGGCTTACCAGTATACAACCCTAACGAGCGTTCAGGTATGGGTCCTTTTCCCTTTCTGATTTGCTGCTTTTAAATCCGTTTGAATCTGTTATTATCATGAGATTTTTATAGAACAAATATGGAACTGTTTTAAAATGGAAAAGATTGTTAATATATGGAGTCCTCTCTGCACTCTGGGGAGTGGAGCATGCTGTGCCATGAGTAATACTTCTGGGAAGCAGTGAACATTTGCTTGTGGTATCCAGTGCCAAGTCTCTTGAGTACAGCTCTTATTCGTTTGATAGAACGCGTTTTTAAGAGTTTGCTGACAACAGCTCCATTTCCTGGGTGGTGCAAAACAAGGATTTGGGCCAGATTGTGTCTCTCTGGCAAAGGCCTTTGTTGGGGGCAGGGTGGTGCTGTCCCTGCCCCAAGGAGCTCTGGGAAGCATTGTAACACAGTGGGGCACACCTGTTGCACGACACTTAGGTGGGTGCATTCTCATCCTCGGTCAACCAGTATTTCTGACCAGTGTGGAGTGGGAGCAGGGCCATCATCCCACCTGCCTCCTGTTCTTCTTCACCCTGTTTTGATGCGGCTTGTACCTGCATCAAAGGAGCACTGCAGGGAGCAGTCCCAGGACACAGGGGAGAGCAAGGACTGCAGCTGTGGCTGCCCCTTAATGTGAGGAGAATGGGAAGGTTCCTTTCACACCCTTCTGCTCGAGCAGCTGCACGGGAGTCAGCCACACCCTAAGGAGCTTCAGCAGAGACAGAGATTTGTGAGTGTGACTGAAAGCAACCCTGTATTCACACTTTATGCACCACTGTAATAATCTTAGTACTAAATAGGCCTGTGAGGTATCACGAGGCTTGTCAATAATATCATGGTGGTGAAATGTAAGGAGCAATATTATATGTAATATTATGAAATCCCCCTGTATGATATTATTAGCATACTTTCCAACCCACATAGCCCTGCCCAGGCAGAAGTTGTTAAACAGGCCTACCCTAAACAAAGGAATGTGTGACATGAGTAGTAAACAGGGTCCTCGGGACAGCAGGGGGAGGAAATGACAGGAGACAAAGCAAAATTTGCATTTCAGCAAACACAGGTGAGAAGGAAGATAATGGCGCCTTCTTCACCACCACATTCCCTGTCACCTTCTTTACAGTTTGATTAAACTTTGCTTTGGGATAACCTTCAGAAGTTCACTGGACTATACAAAAGAGGGGCCGAGAACCCCACGTTATATCTCTCTCCTTCACCTAAGGAGACAAAGTGTCCAAGGCCTTTGAGCCTCTGGGAGAGATCCTGACCAAGGAAAGGGTCAGTCATCATCTTTCTGGAAGACTGTGGGTGAGAAAGGCCATCTTAAACAAAGCCTGGACCCAAAATTTGCTAGATTAGGTTTTAGATTTTTAGATTTATGTTTTCACTTTCATCTCCTGTACTTGAATTCACTTAAAAATCCTATCTTCTTTTGTAATAAACTTGTTTTATTTTTTAAAATAAGCCAATCCAGTGCCGTGTATAAATTGAACTGTTTGGTAACTCCAGTTAAAGTAGCAAACTGTTGATTATTGACCCTTTACAGGGACAATAAACCTTTAATATTGGAACTGTCCAGGAGATACTCCTGGGGAAATGCTGTGCAACTGCAGTGCAGCAGAAAAATGCCCCCTGAATTCCCTTTGCTTCCTTGCAGAAAATGGTTTCTGCGGGGAAGCAAAGAGAAGCTGCACCAGTACTCACTCACCCCTTCCAGGCAGCTCAGATGCTCTGTTTGCGCTGGGCATGCCCCAGCAAACTAGAGACTGTTAATTCCAGCTGGGGGAGAGAGCGCGGGAAGAGGATGGAGAGAGAGTTCCCCTTCCCTTTCTCCCTTCCCTGCACGAAGCAGCAGGGGCTGGGTCAGATCAAGCCCCAGAAATTTACCCTGGCTGCAGGAAGCCCTGCACTGTGGTGGGGATCTGGCTCGGGGGCGGGGAGGGGTGTGTTCCAGGTGTGTGGCGGGGTGAGGCTCAGTGGCGGGGGCTGGGTGTGTGTGTGGGGGAAATGCACTGGGTTTAGGTGGACAGGGGAAGCAGCTCCCTGTACAGTGACCCTTCCCCCCACCCATGCACCCAGAACCCCCCTCTCCCTGAGCCTCCTCTGCATCAGGAGCCCCTCGCACCCAGAACCCCCCCATTGATTTGTCCAAGCTCCCACCCTGCCGAGCTTCACCCTCTGCATCAGGAGCTCCCCAGACCCCCCCACCAAGACCCACTCCCCCAGTCCCCCACCCAAACCCTAACCACCTTCACCTGGAGTCCCCTACAGAGTCCCATTCCTCCTGCACCCAGAACCCCTACCAAGCTGCCCACACCCAGATTGCGCCACACAGAACCCTGGAACTCTTGAGGTAATTCTGCACCAAAAAATTTAAAAAATTAAAATTCTGCAAAGTTCTGCATATTTTAATTGTCAAAATAACACACAAACACAATAACAATATAATCACACCATTTTCAATTATTTTGGTAACTTATTTCAAAATACTTGTCAGCAAATAGTTGAAAATGGTGTGATTATATTGTGTTATTTTGACACATACAATGTGCAGAATTTTGCAGAATTTTAAAATATTATGCATAGAATATTTAATTTTTTGTCACAGAATATTAATTTTTTTGGTGCAGAATTTCCTCAGGAGTAAAGAGGCAGTGCAGAACAGACATTTCTGGGAAATTTTGGGACTGGGACTGTGTTGGGATCCACCCTGCAAGTAGTAACCAAGGGTGAGGGAAGCCAAAGTGTGACTGGTGTGTTGCTGACAGGCTGCTGGGGTCAGAGTTGCTGGACCAGGGGTGTAGCTATACACAGATACTCGGGGTGAGACGTGCATACTGTTTGGCTGTTTGTGTGCAGCCCAGGTTGGGAGCTACAACAGCAAAGCACTTTGAGGCATCCAAGGTTGCAGGGGCCGTGGTGACACAGCCCCTCACTGGTGTGGCCTGCATCTGGGAATATGACCGTGAATGAGCCAGGCGGGGAGAAAGAGGTGTTTAAAATACAGAGAGAGGCCCGAGCCATAACGTTTAGCCCTATTTCTGGTGCTGAATTTCCCCAAGGCCCTGGTCACTGCTGGAGACAGGCTACTTGACAAAATGGCCCAGTGGGCTGCCCCCTTAAAGCAAGTTCAGGATCCTCTGTGCATCAGTGAATCGATGGAGCTTGAGATCAGCCTCATGATTCTTCTCAGTGGGAAACTTCCACTCAGTGGGAAACTTCCACATGCTTTCAACAATGGAAAAGCAAAACTATTTTCTTTAGTTTAGCAGATGTTTGTACTGCCAAGGAAGGATCTTGTAGATTTTTACAGCGATAACATTGAGATGGCAACTGCTATTTCCTGGTAGATAAAGAAAAAAGGATTTTGGTGCACATGTGCAATGGTTTATCCTGCCACAGTTCAGACAATGCCAGTGGAAATTAGAATTGTAACAAGGACATGTTTTAATTTCATGCCATCGTCTAGCTGAGCTGATAACGGAAACAAGTTGTTTGACCATATACTTCACAGCACAAAATATGCAATATTGAAAGAAAGATCGCTTTATATTAAGGGCCCATTTATAAATGGTTTCTGAATAATTATAGATGTTATCAACATGTTATAGACAAGAGTATTATCTATTATAGATATTTATAAGCACATTAGTTGAAGGTGTTATAATGGTTATAAGCAACCTATTGACCTGTTGGGATCTCTGAATCTGTAATAATTGACTAACCATTTATTAAAACATCTATTAGCTGTTTATAAATGAAACCTCAGTATAAAGTGTGGCCAAAACTGAGCTGAGACAGAACATCTGGTAAATCAAATTGGAGGGTCATTTTTGTCCTCCCGATAAAAAAGGAGGGCAGAATTGAACAGCAACAGAGAGTTTGCTGAGGTGCTAGTAGCAATAACTCCAAACGTCAATTGCCTACTTCCCCACAGGTGTCTTAGAGTGCTATAGTATGAACCCTTATTCTTATAAGTAATCCCAGTGACATCAGTTGGCCAGATTCACTGCTATACTTCAGCTGCTTTGCCCTTCTCCGATTATGGTGCTAGAAGATGATATCTTATACTAGAGGGCTCTATAATCTAGTAGAAAAAGACATAATAAGATCCAGTTGAAGTTGGAAAAATTCAAACTGGAAATAAGATTTTTTTTTTAACTGAGGGTGATTAACCACTGAAACATTACCAAGAAAAATTACCCATCCTTTGGATGTTTAAATCAAGATTGGAACTCTTTCTAAAAGATGTGTTCTAGCTCAACTACAAGTTATTGGAGTTATTGGGCTAGATGTTGGAAACACTGGCTAAAATTCTATGGAGGTCAGAATAGATCATCCCATGGTCCCTTCTGGGCTTAGAAATCTATTACATTTTTTATTTTAAAAATGATTTTTTTCTGTCTTGGCTGGAGGACTGTATAATGATTAGAAAACTAGTGAAATGGTGACCGCGTTTGTCTATTAACAGTGAAAGGGACATTTCTAGACAGCTTTGCTTTTGCTTCTCAAATAGGGCAAACTGGAGAGAATCCAGGGAACAGAGAAAAAACTGATAGCAGGATTAGATGGAGCATGTGATTTATGAAGCCCAATTAAAATTTAACCTGTGACAATTCCTCTTTCTGCTGTCTTGATTTTAGTTGAAATACTCTGTATAGTTATGAGCAAGTGAAAACATGGGGTTATAAACAAAAGTCATTTTGCAGCCTTGCTTTTCTAAGTGGTAATCACACTTCAGTAACAGGAGTGCAGAATAAAACACTGAAATGGTGTATTTAGAAAGGTAAAAAGTAACAGTGAACATTAAGTACGGAGGGCTAAATCTTGATCATGGTACTTATGTGAGACTTCCCATTGATTTAGCACTTATGTTTGGATGTGACTCCAGGAGATCAGTTTTTAATACCTATGTTTTAGTTCTGATAAGTTTCAGTGATTTGAAGCACAATGTACAGGGCTCTGTGGGAAGTTGGACCTGAATTCGGCTATAGTCCCGTGACCCTCACTTTCTATGGCATCCATTAAGGCAGACTAGAAAGTCCACATCAGTTTCTGGCAAATTCCAACAGGAAAGGTGGTTTTTTTTTTACTGAATTAAATATAAAAAATGACTAATACAATTGGGACAATGTTCCTTGTGTTATTTAATTTTCTGTTACATTCAATCTGTTTTATGCTGCAACCCAATTTTCAGTTTTGAGTATACTACAGCGTTTTGGACTGATAATGCATTGCTGTATTGTAGATGTTTTCTGGAAGAAACAGGAGGCTTTGGAAACTGGCTATGGGATAACTGTTCCCCTCAAAAATTCTTTACATCTTTCCTTTCAGTAGCACTAAATTAAACAAAATATAGCTTTTTCAGCAGAACCCGTTTTAAAAATGCAGGGCCAGATTTTGGTCTCAGTCAGAATGGGACAAAGCTGCAATAACTCCATTCTTTTTACTGCATTTACTTCAGATTTTCACTGGTGTAACTGGGATCAGAATCTAGCCCGTAGTTCTGATTCCAAAGTAGAAAAGGGGAAAAAGAAAAAAACTCAGATGAGCATGACCAGATTTAGCCACTTTAGCGTGGCAAAATAAAACCACATAAAAAGAGGAAAAAATGAAATCCAAACAAAAATCCTCTTTCTAGTAGTTCAGTGGCCCCTGGAGGAACTTGAGTTTAGCAGCAACACTTTCAACGCTCTCACTCCTAATGATAGCGGAGGTGAGCAGACCCATCATGAATATAGTACACTTAGTTTACAGATACGAGAGACTTTCAACTCAGTAGCATCCACACCTGCCTAAGTCACATAATGGCTTTGATGGCAAAATTTGTGGGCCTGATTCCCTTCTGACCTAAACTGGCTTTACACTGGTGTAACTTCATTGACTGGCATAGGCTTACTCTTCATGTACTCTGGTGGAGTATAAAGTCCATGTTTGCCCTCTGGATGGTGAAGTCAAGATTTTTTTTGGCAGGTTTCTAATTAAAAACTGTTTCTATGTACACGTAGCTCCTGGACTGCTTTGGGATCCCTGTGTTGATGGCTCTTTCATGGTTCATTCTGCGCGCAAGATACAGACTCATCCATTTCATAGCTGTTGCTGTCTGCCTGTTGGGTGTGGGAACAATGGTTGGTGCAGACATATTAGCTGGGAGGCAGAACGGTGAAGGTAAGGAATTGGTTATCATCTGGACAGAGTGTGGAAACATGGGTTTCATGACATTCTTACTTTCAAAGGGGAGACAAAAGAAGAGAAAACTCATGGTGAATGGGTTTGGCTCTATTCCAGGGTGACACCCTCTATTTCAGGTTAATGCCCTTCCAAACTCTAGGACTTCTGTCTTTTCAGACTGCAGACATGGAGGTGGAGCCATATGTTACAGGATGCCCTTCTACTTGTCCTGGAGAACAACACTCCCACTTTTGGTTCGTTTATTGAAGTGTAGTAGCTCCTCGGTCCCCAAAGACAGTATTTGAGGGCTTGTATTCAGACTTATGGGGATGGTGGTATCCGTTTGCCTGCAGACCTGGGTTAATGCTACTGCCTCAAAGAATGAGGCCAAGATTCTCAAAGGTATTTAGGTGCCTAACTCCCATTGATTTCATTGGGAGTTAGGCACCTAAATACCTTTGAGGATCTAAACCCAAGTTCACTAAGACCTGCTCCTATCCTATCTTACCACTCCAAAGGCATGAAGGGGCCAGAAGGCTAGCAGCTCTCTGCAGCTGGAGATACTGCTTGCATAAGGGAATCCCTGCGTGGCATAGAAGCCGGTGTCAGGGGCATGCTGGGGATGGAGGATGTGTGGACAGGAAGGCTGGCCCCTTGAGGCCAACAGCCAACTGGGCATCGGTTACAGCAGCATTAGGGCTGCTCTAAACTATGCTGGGGCCAAAACAATCTCAAGCCAGCTCCAGCATTAGGGAGCCACAGAGAGCTCCTTTGCAGCTTGCCCATTACCTAGGGTTGTCAACATTGTATTTCAAGAATAAGGGACCATTTTCTTCGTACCCCTGCCCCACCCCGCCTTCTGATATCATTATTAATGATCATTATTAATAATAAGCAGTACTTATCTACCTTCGCCAGGGGTATTTCTTGCAGCTTTTTGCAGCACTCAGCAACTCCCAATCTTGTTGTACAGAGATGAAAAAATAAGGGAGCTCCCTTGTAATAAGGGACTGTTGGCAACCCTGCTGTGTACAGCACTTATTGGGTGCAGCTGAGTACTGTGGCCTATGTGTATGTTTATCTCTTTTAACCTCTCCTCAAATAAAACCTTGTCCTTTAGATTCTGGAGTTAATTAAAACTTCAAGTAATTAGTACTATTGCAAACCAAAGAGAGTGTGGATGAGTACTCTTTGTCTAGAGTTAACGTATCAACATGTCTTTAGTCCAATTAAAAAACGTATAGTGGGCCCAGATATGCATCTGTTAAATACACTGAATAGCACCTACTTACACAACCAGTCTCATTGATGTCAGTGGGTCTTTTCGTATGACTTAGGCTTTGTCTACACTACACAGCTTTTAGCTATCTCAGTGTAAATCCTAGCAGAAACGAGTCAAGGTAAACCTCAGGTGGGAGGTGTAGTTTGACCTCGACTAGCTACATGGAGGTAAAACCGCCTCGTGCCTTGTCTCCATCAGGATTTTACAGTGAGTGTGATAGCTATCTCGATGTAAAAAGACATCTTTTTTGTAGTGAAGGTGTAGTCGTAGTGCTGCTTGACATTAGTAAGCATGACTAATGTTTGATAATGGGCTCTTCAATCTAGCAGAGAAAAGTATAACACAATCCAATGGCTGGAAGCTAAAGCGAGACAAATTCAGGCTGCAAATAAGGTGTAAAATTTTAATGGTGAGAGTAATTAACCAATGGAACAATTATCAAGGTTCGTGGTGGATTCTTCATCACTGACAATTTTAAAATCAAGTTTAGATGTTTTTCTAAAAGATCGGCTCTAGGAATTATTTTGGGAAAGTCCTATGGCCTTTGTTGTACAGGAGGTGAAACTAGATGATCACAATGGTCTCTTCTAGCCTTAGAATCTATGACAGAATAGAGTCCAAAGGGAAAATCTTCCTTCCCTGAGATATCTAGATTTGTCATGATTCATCCATCATAGATACAACATAGGGCATGGCTACACTGGAAACTTAAAACCGCTGCCGCAGGAGCGTTCCCACAGCAGCGCTTTGAAGTGTGAGTGTGGTCACGCGGGAGCGCTGGGAGACAGCTCTCCCAGAGCTCCTGGTAATTCTCCTCCACCAAGGGATTAGCTCTGAGTGCTGGGAGCACAGCTCCCAATACTCGGAGTTTGTCTACACTAGTGCTTTAAAACGCTCAGACTTGCTGTGCTCGGGGTGTGTGTGTGTGATTTTTCACACCCCTGAGCCAGCAAGTTAGAAGCACTATAAAATGTAAGTGTAGACAAGCCCATAGCTATACTTCTTGCAAGAAGTGACTCTCTCAGTCCTTCCCCCAGCTCCCAGTCATGTTTCCTAAAGAATGATTATCAAACTGCTTGGGGAAAAGGTTTTAAATCAAATCAAGGACTTTAATGAGAGCAACGATCTGGCTATTGAACTGATGCATAAGGCATTACCTGAAGACTGTTGGCGTTACAGGGAATTCCATTAGTATAGTATAAAAGGCTTATTTTAGTCCATATCATGCAATCATAGACTTGTAGCACCCATTTAAGAGCTTTTGTAGACTTGGAGCCTAATTCAGCTCCCCCTGAAATCAATAAATTGACTTTAATTGGAGCTGAATCAGGCCCTTAATGCAGAAGAACTGAATCAATGGTCTGAAAGTTAGAATTCTTCTGGATTCTGCTGGAGTTCCCACACAGTGCTTAACCCTAGCAGAACTAGATAGAACTGGACCTTACTATAAAACAGCTGGTGAGTTAAAGTGTGTTTTAACCTTTAAAATAAAAACCAAAAGCTCAGCTGACCCCAAACTTTGCAAGGGCGGCTGGAGCCTTTGGCATTGTCAGCCTTTGGTTTGCAAGTGATAGGTCACAAGCAGGACAGAAACATTCCCCTCTCCCTATCCTGAAAGGTGAAGACATTAGAAATAAACTTGTTTATTAAAAAAAAAAAAGCTAAAAAGTGTTTACAGTATTTCCCTTTTTGTGGATTAATATTTCTGTACAGGAAGTGACGTGGTGATTGGCGATGTCTTAGTTCTGCTGGGTGCTTCTTTCTATGCCATTTCTAATGTGAGTGAGGAGTACATTGTGAAAAATCTGAGCAGAGTGGAGTTTCTAGGAATGGTGGGCTTGTTTGGGACTATTATCAGCGGTCTACAGCTGTAAGGATCTAATATATTTACTTTAACCCTAATTAAGAACACTGCAGAATGATTTCTTTGTGTACCACCAAATGGTGCTATTGTTTTTAAATTAATTCATTGTTAAGTTTGCATTTACGTAGGCATTTGGGGTCCTTTTTTTGAGCTGCAGCATGCATTTCATTTCCTTTTTACATCTTCTGCCTAGGTCATACATGCTGCTGCTTCATGTAGCACCCTTGAAGCCCAATCCTGCAAACCTCTCTGAGTATGGGCCCAGATCCTCAAAGGCATTTAGGTGCTAAACTCCATTGATTTCAGTGGGAGTGCGGTACCTAAATACCTCTGAGGATCTGGGCCATAGTCTGTACTTGTGTGAATAGTCTCATTGACCTTCATGGGACCACTCATGTGAGGAAAGACTACTCACAGGATTGCATTTCTGTAAAGGTTTTTCCAGTGGGAACCTGCAGAAGTTACTCCCTGGCAGAATGACTTCTGTGATTTTCTAAAAAGTGACTAAAAAATCAGTGTTAAAATTTATTTCAAAAGAAAAGGAATGATTAAAGAGGGGTATTTGTGATGTTTAAGCTTGAATTTAAAAATGAGGCAACATTTACTATTACAAACAAACATGGAGACAGAGAGAGCAGGCAAACAAAGCCGACTAACTAATTTTATGTTCCTCACCTCTCAGCATCACAGTTAATCATTTTCTCAGCTGGTATGTTAAATAGCAAGTGAACCTGTGAAAGGCAAGAGCCCTTTTATTTAACTCTTATGTATTGTTTCCTTATTATAAAAGAGACAGAAAGTCAAAACATTTCTTATACATGCTTGTAATTAAATCCATCATTTGATTAAATCCATCCATTTCTAAGTCACTGAATACACAGTGAAAACAATGCAAAATAATTTTCACTGTGGCATGTCTTTTCTTATGTAGAGCCATTGTGGAACACACGGACATAGCTCACATTCAGTGGAACTGGAAAATTGGTATGTATACAGTAAAATGAATGTATAAATTAAAAAACCTCAGAAAAATGAATTTATCAGAGCTGTGATATCTTCATTTGCCTTTATTTCATTTGTTGACATAAAACAAGCAACATTCATACTGTGTTTAAAGAAGAGCTGTACTCTGTGCAGACTCTGGGTAGCAAAGAGATAAGCTTTACAGATTTTGGACCCCAAAAGCCAAGTAGGTCCATAGAACTGAACCACATTGACCGTCAAAGGACAGAAGACCCAATCAAGACAGAAGTTATGGAATTGGCTGCTATTTCATAATATTTTGTTCATGCCACCAACATCATTGTTGTCTTGACTGGGTTTGTTTCAGCCAGAATATTTCAGGCAGATGCTGGTGTCCCCTCTAGGCAAAGGTAGTCTTAACTAAAGCTGATTGGAGGACAGAAATTCAGTTTTGCAAAAGATCAAGATTTCAGAATTGGCTTTGTTTCAAATCTGAGCGAAAAGCAAAAATCTTGAGATTGTCTGCAAAGGAAAATTCCAAAATAGAATTCATTTTGGGTCAATCAAAATGTTTCATTTCAATTCCAATGTTTTTCTTTTGTATTATATGAGACAATATTTAAAAAATGGAAATGAAATGTCATTTCAAAATGAAAATTTGAAAAGTTTTGCTTTGAAAGGGTCAAAATGGGATGTTTCAACCTGTTGCAGTTTTTCTGATTTCTTCTGAAATTAAACTCCAGCAAAAATGACATGATTTCATGAAGTGTTTTGATTTAGATGGAATTACATATTAGCTGGAATATGGTTCCATCAAAGTTTCTCTGACCAGCTCTAATATTATCCAATGAAGAACGAAGGAACGGGATTATTCCTTTTTTTGATGTGACAGGCCCCCTCCTTCATCTCCCTGTGATCAAGGGATTTCTGTATAGAAATTCAGTACCTCCTCCCTGCCATTCATCCACACCGCGTCTGAATCTGTACAAGACTTCCCTTGTTACTGTAATTTTCTTTCTTGCTTACTTTTGCCATACAAGAGAGTTGTGGGTAAGGAATTTGCTTGTACCCAGTCTGATTAACGTTTATTATTTGTATGACTGTAGCACCTGATAAAATGTGCAAAGGTTTACAGTTCTGAAGAACTTCAGCCTTTTTTGCTCTCTTGTTATTCATCCCTTTTAGTGTAAATTGTTGTCTTGTTTTTCAGTGTTACTATTCGTGGCATTTGCCTTCTGTATGTTTGGGCTGTACAGCTTCATGCCAGTAGTGATTAAAGTTACTAGCGCTACTTCTGTCAACTTGGGCATTCTGACAGCTGATCTCTACAGTCTTTTCTTTGGACTGTTCCTGTTTGGCTATAAGGTAAGCAAACATCCAATTGTGGTTTCAGTTAAGTTTCATTCCAAAGCATAACCATTTTAACTGTCTCTAACAGCTATTTGCAGCTGTGAGTTTGTGCAGATTACATCATTCATTTATCATTGAAATGAAAAAGTTAATCAGAAGACTCAAGTTTAATTAGATAATACTGCATTGTTAGGTAGATGGTGATTTAAAATTCATTTTACACTTTCTGGATTAAGTTGCTAAAGACCATTGCAAAACCCTCAGAAAGTCTTGCAATCAGCACAAGAAACTGTAAATAAATTAGTGATTCATCCTAGTCCCAGAATTCTTTTCTTAATCCATATTTTGAATCACCCAAAATTTGAGAGTGTTCAGATCTGGTCAGCCCTCACAGGCCAGTTAAAAAGTTCAGATCCAAAGTTCATCAAAAGTTCAAGCATGTCTACATCTGAAGCTATGGCTTGGGCTGATGTGAAAAGTAAATGTTTTCTGCATGTTTAATCAGTTATTAGAGACATCTGTGAGAGAAGAATCAAGCCTATGCAGTTATATCTCTGAACAGAACTCAAGACACTGAGTTCTGAACACAAATGTATCTGTTCTACACTCTGACTAGGACAGTCTGTGGAACTGCTTCTGTAAGATTTGTTTCTTTAGCATTCTGTTGTAGCCATGTGGTCCTATTAAAAACAACCTTCCACTCTGGCTAATCCTTTGCACCCAGAGTCATTCCGAGCTTACTATCACCTTTTTAATCATTGACCTTCTCAGTAGATGGAAAAGCTTAGTGAGAAGCTTGAGAACTTTGCTTAAGAGGCTTAGCTGTATTACTCTACAAGGTCACTTGCCCTCAGCCATACAGAAATCAGAAGCTTTTATGTCAGATTTGGTTGTAAAGGTGAAGGACCATTTATTTTAGTTCTGAAGCATAAGAACAGAAATATTGTAGTGTCAGGCACACACAACGGCTAGAGTTTCCTTTCGAAGAGATATGTAGCAATTGACCTTCCCCACCAGATTACAACAGTTTTGAGCATTAATAAATTTTGGATCTAACCTACTCAACAGTGTTCATTTTAAAAATTAAGTAAATACGAGAGACTGAAAATGTCTGCACTGTGCATTGTAACAGGCAGCTCAGTTACTGCATCCATTTCTAAGTCACTTATCAATGACGTGTCTTGGCACCAAACAGCTAATGGTGTAATTCAAGAAGGGATTAGACATTTATACAGCTAATAGTAAATATTTTTAAAAGATAATCAAGAATTTTGGAAGGGACATATATAAACCCTGAAGCATGAGGCTTTTTTAAGACAACTGCTTACTGATGGGGGTTGGGAGGAAGCTTTCCCTAGAGGCAGATTGTCCCATAATTGCCCACTGCAGAGTTTCTTACATCTCTTTCTGAAGCATCTGGTACCAGCCAATGTTGGCTTAAAAAAAAGAAAAAAAGGAAAAAAAGAAGGGGGGATTTCAGAAGGCATTGGGGGTAAGTTAGAAGAGAATTTCAGGCACATATAGAAATAGAGTGAAGGCCACGATGGGAAGTGGAGGAGATGGCAAGACTAATTTATTGAAGGTTAAATTAATTCTTTGCTAGTGTCTTCACAAAGCAAGGTGGAGTGAGTGGTGTTTGAAACCATCATACATTTTTCCTGGGCGAAAGGAGCAGTAATGAACTCTGGATCACACTATGAATGATCAAGGAATGAAATTTTCTGGAGAATGACAACTCCACAATCAGAGAGCTTCCATAAGCAATTTAAAACAGCCACGGGGAGGCAGCGAGAGAATGGAGCAATACTAATGCAGTACCTACAGTTACAAGCAGGTCTAAGGGGAGAACTAGGTAACTACACACCAGGAAGCACAATTTTTGCGTATTTAACAGCAGCAAAGTTATGTTATATTTCCTTTGCTGTTGCACAAAGACACCAGGAAGGGTGTTTCATGGATTATAAAGGTATAGGGGATTGAATATACTACAAAAAATGCAAGGAACCACTCAACTCTTACCGAAGAAGAACACTTTTTCTCTTGTCACCAAAAGATATTCCATATAAGCCCCCTCAGAGGCTGTTGCAGGTGAAGTTAGAGTATCTCTTTCTTCATCGTAGCTTTATGCCACAGAGTGCCTTTATTCTGCTCTACATTTCTGATTTCTGCTAACCCCAGGGGTTCTTGGCTGTGGTCTTCTAGTACATGATGGTTTTGTTAACCTTCTTCATTATTAAAAAGAAAAGGAGTACTTGTGGCACCTTAGAGACTAACCAATTTAAAATTTTTCTCCATATGGCTAAATTCATTTTACTCCATATGGCTGTATTGGCAAAAAGAAAAGGAGTACTTGTGCCACAAGTACTGCTTTTCTTTTTGCGAATATAGACTAACACGGCTGCTACTCTGAAACCTTCTTCATTATTGCCACTTGGAATAAGCTCATCACAGAACAGTATCTGGGGTGGGGGAAGATCCCATTCCTATTCCTGTGTGGTGGTGTGAGCCCTTGCCTACCACTGGAATTGATGGGAATTAGGATATTTGGTCCCTTACAGGATCAGGCCCACAGGGGGCCTTCATATGGCCAACCCTCCCTTTCAGAATTACATTTTCACCCCTTGGGAACATCACTTCTGTCATTGTCTTACATGCAGCTGAGATCTGAAATACAATGGCAAATATCAAACAAACCAAAACCCCAGGAGCTCTCCAAAGACTGAACAGAGAGTTTGTTTGCCACAAATATTTTCTGAACGTGCTTCTGTTGTGTAAACTTTTAGGAAAGAGTCTATTGCAAATCTGGACACTAGGTGGAGTTACCGGATTACCAATCACATTGATAGTAGACTTTAGATTTGGTATTGGATGGTGCCTTGTCTACATACACAAGTTGTACAGATTTAACGAAAATTAGTTTCTATGCTGCTTTAAATTGGTGCAACAAAGCCTGACTGAATAAAACAGAGTAAAACAAATAAATACTTGTTCTTGAATATTGGTTTTTCAGATACGGTACATGAGGCACTAATTAAAATGGGGCTTTTAGTCCTCTGAACTCAGCCCTCTTCCACATATAGTAGCCTAAAAGACATGCTGAGGGTGTCCTAGTGGAAGGGGAAACAAAATCTGTCCTCTCAAAGCAGCAAGAGGAGGGCAAGCAAAACTATGCGAGAGTTTATTTCTTCAGCAGTGTGAGGCATAAAACACACTGGAGCTGTGGAACTACCAAGGCAAAAGGTGTCAAAGAATGGAACAATGGCTTACTTTGTGCCTGAGGAATAACCCCCTTTCTGTTTCCGTTCCAAAGGGAAGGGGCTGCTGTCAGTGCCACACATTTCTCCACACCCCCAAATTTAGTGAGTTCAACCCAAAGGAGTTCTAGTGACATTGGATTACTGAGCAGCACTGCTATCTACTTTAATCCCAACCCCCATTCTTATCTGGCCTCATCCCCATCGTATCTGAGCACTCTCCCAAACATTTAGCCCCACACCATCCCTGCGAGGTCAGGAAGGATTTTGATCATCATTTTACAGCTAGAGAATCTGAAGGCCAGAGAAGTGAAGTAAGTTGCCCAATGTCACACAGGAAAGTCTGTGACAGAGCTAGAAATTGAACCCAGTTCAGTGCCTTCACCACAAGACCATCTGCTTGCTGTGCACCAGAAGGGTTAAATTACATGTCTCTGCCTATGAGTCTGGAGGGGGAAGGAGGATGGGAGACTCTTTCCTGCCCCAGTGCAGGAAGCAAAGTAGTGTGGCTGCTTCTGTTATTAGGGCCCAATCTGATGCCCATCACCGTCACTGTAAAGTCTGCCGTTGTCTACACAGATTCAGATTGGTCTTCGGAGCATAAGTGATGGAGGCCAGCCAGCAGTCGTCTTAGCATGCAACGCTTCAGGGGGCATTTGTGTAAGCAGGGTGGGAGCGTAGCCCTGGCCTTACACCTCTCCCCACAGAGCTAGTAGGACTGTGCTGGAGGAATGCTGGCTGTAGCTTTTGACCGTTGCTGCTTTAGTGCCCTCCTCCCAACTTCCAGAGCCATCCGTCTAGCTAACTAATGCTGTGCTATTTATGCAGGCATTGAGATTTACACACGGGGAGAATGGCTCCAGCCACGATGCCTGGACCATGATGAAGCCACCTCCTCCTTGCGCGCCCCCTGTACTCAGAGCCAGGATTTAGCCTTTATTCTATTATTTCAGGAAAAGTATCTCTGCCTTGGTGTCTAAGATACATACCTTATTCTCTAGCACATGCTCTAGTGGTTAGAGTAACTTATGTATCAGAAAATCCAAATTTAATTTTCCTAATGACTCATCTCTAAAAAGTTGAGTCGCCTGCATCTAAAATGTTTTTGTGTCTGTGGTGCAAACCCCATACCGAGCATAGGCAGAAGTGGGAGGACAGACTTCCTGGCTTATAGGTGACCAGGCTGACCACACCCCAGCACAGGTGCTGGGACTGCCAATCATGGAGGCATGCACCACAGCCTGGACCAATAAGGAAAACAAGCCCAGTTATAAAGGAAGGAAAACGGAGAGGGCTGGGGAGGTAGAAAGGTTTGGGAGAGTGTAGGGACAATAGCACCATGCCCAGCTGCCTCTAGGGCCTGGTCTACACTACAGAGTTAGATCGATGCAAAGCAGCTTATGACGACCTAACTATGGAAGTGTCTAAACTTAAATGTCAGTTCCGCTGACATAACCACCCTGCTATGCCTATTTAATAACTCCACCGCCATGAGAGGCATAGAGCTAAGGTCAATGTAGTTAGGTCGATGTTGTGTCAGTGTAGACACTGTTATTTAGGTCGACCTTTACTGGCTTTCAGAAGCCGTCCCACAATGCTTCACACTGACAGCACAATTGATACAAGCAGTCTTGTTGAGGACGCACACTGCTGACATGAGCAAAGTGTAGGCATGCACAAGTGAAGAAATTACTGTGGTGGCTGTATGCTGACATAAGTTAGGTTGACTTAATTTTGTAGTGTATACATGGCCTAAGAAAATGATAGGTAGACACCCCCAGAGTTTAAGGGCTGATTGACTCATTTTAAGCTAAGTTGATTGAATGGGCTAATGTGAAGTAGAAAGGGGGACAGCTTAGGAGGAAGCTAGGACCTCTAGAGGGAGAGTGCCCCAAGAGCAGTTGGCGGTATCCTATTGAAAAGAAATTCCAGCGGAGTTTGCATTAAAGTGACTGGTAAATATTCTGGAATAATTGGTGTCAGTACAAGACATCAGTGCAATAATTAGGTAAAACATAAATATGATTGGAAAGCTTAGGGAACCATCATCTCTAATTACAGGATGGATGTAAGTTTCAGCAGTCATTTTGTGGGTACTCACAAATGGGCTCCAATCACCCCTTTTGCTTACTTGCAGTTCCTATGCTGCAAGCTATTCAGAAGCCAAAACTTTCTCCAGTCCATATTGTAGCAGTCTGTTGCACATTATGTACTCAGGCCTCCTATCAATGACAGTGGGAGTTTCATGCATGGTACAATGTTATGTCACAGAAATCCACAGTGCAGATTGGAGATGAGTTGTGTGTCTTATGCCAAGTCACAGCAGGTGCTGTGTGTACAGAAATCCCATGTTCAGCAGTGAAAGTGCAAGGAAAAGGGTATGATCATTGTTTTCATTATCTCCCTTTAAAGCCCTGAAGAAACTGTCCTACAACCCCTCCTTGAGAGGCAGAGGCATTCCTGGGTGGGCCAAGGTATGATCTTCATGTTTATGCCTGTGTGTGTCCCTTGGACCTGGCAATAGCTCTGCAGCTAAGCTAAGACTTTCAAAGGTGATTATTTTGTGTGCCTCAAGTTTTGATTGCACCCCAAAAAGGGCCTGAGTTTCAGGGCTGAGTGCTCAGCATTTTTAGAAAGTCACGCCCCCAGATCAGTCACTTTGAAAGTCTTAGCCACAGATCCTAAGAAGAATAATCCTTTTAGGTGGGGCATAGCAGGGGAAGCTGTGCATGAGCATGCTTATTAGAGATTATGGGCACCAGTACACTCTGCTTTGCTACGTCTGTGTGCCTGATGAGAATTTAGCTGCCTGGCTATAAGATAACCGTGGACGTAAACCGAAGGCTCTATGAAAACAGACCGTCTTCGTGGGAACCAATAAATAAAATGTAGACATCCACGGGCAAAATTCTGTCTTCAGTTTAAACTTTTGTAACTCCATTACAGGTAAGAGTTACTCCAGATTAACATCAGTGTAACTGAGCAGAATCTGGCACAATTTACATTATTTCTGAAATCCTTCGATGTAGAAGCTGAGGAGTTGGAATTGTAGCAGCCATTTACCTTTCCTTAGTAGTTCAACTTCAGTTGTGCCTGCGTGACCATATTAAGCTCAGGCCCCTGTCCATTCTGAGCCAGCTCACCTCTCCATGTGCAGTATCATGTGGTGCCCTTCAAAGCTATCAAAGAGGCTTGAGTCTGAAGTCCCAATTTTTCCTTCATTTTGTGACTGTGAGGAATTACTTGTTTTCCTTAAAATTGAGGCCAATGTTTGAAAAGTTCTGGCTAGTATTCATGCCAATACGCCAAGCAACTGAACTTGTTTAAAGCTGGGTTGCTATATTGCATTCTGATTCAGCTGAAAATAATTTTCGACACTGACTTTGTCACCATTAATTGTAGTTGGTAATAGAATCCTCTTGACACCAGAACTGTCAGTGCAAGTATTAGCAGACAAGTGAAACAATACAAACCTCCATCAGAATTCATCAGAATTCATCAGAATTGTTTAGTATTAAACAATAATCATAAGATATAATTGAAAATCTCAGCCATAAGACCATAAGCCCAGATAACAAAGACATATGGAACAATCCTGCATGCATTGAAACCAATAGGAGTCTTTCTATTGACAGCAGGGTCCGGCCTCAAAAGAATATTAGGCCTGCATTATTACTGGGGAGTTAGTTTTGAGCAGGGATATTTTGATTTCAGTCATCCAGCTGCTTCAGTAATTATGGTGTTGGGAAGAAAATCTGTAGCTTTTTGTGTCTGCTGACAAACTGTTCCCAGCTGAGGGTAATTTGATCCTTTTACATTTTAAATCCAATTTTATAAAGTCAACACTTTAAGTGGACTCTTATTTTCCTATCAAGATGGTTTGTAGTAATCCTTCCTTTTTTAGAATGTTAACAGTTTACTGGATGATAATAATGGACCAATTCCTGTTTGCCTGATCCACCTAGTAGTAGTTATCTCTTTACACTGGTATAACTTCTGTGAAATTAAACTGGTGTATATCAGGAGACAGAAAAACAGGTTTGGCCCAGTAATAACAAGTATATAGCACATCAAATGGTTAAAAGTGATGTACAACACACCTACTGATCTAGTGACTTGCAGAATTCCAACAACAGGGACAAATTCTTTCTCACAGGTGAAAGTCTGGAGTAAATCCATCACAGAATTTGGCCACGTTGCATTTAAAATTGAAAACACTCAGTGGTACATTACATTAGTGTTCACTTGCATAAACAATTACTCCTTGCCATCACCGTATCTAGAACCATGTTATCCTTGGTCACATCCGTCAAGATGGGTGTCTAAACTTAGGACAACAATTCCCTGTATACCCGTGTTAAGAAGGGGAAGTGGAGAGAACAATAAGGCAGTCTGAGTCTGACAGTGGACTGAGCTTCTGAATTTTGTTTTTTGGGCCCTATATACTATGGTGATGGATGCACTCTAAATATTGAGTCATAAAGAAAGTGTAGCTGTAACTGATGCTCTTTCTGCAAGGTACAATCATAAGTCAGGATTACTAACCACATCTATTTCCCTTCCCCTCCCCATATCCTTGTCAGTTTTCAGGTCTCTACCTCCTGTCCTTTGGTGTCATTATGGTGGGCTTCATTTTGTACTGTTCTACTCCAACTCGAACAGCAGAAGAAGCCACAACCAGTTTGCCACAACCAGCCAGCATTGGGTTTGATAACCTTGGACTAAAAATTGAGGAGAACCACCAGGAAACTCCTGCTGCTACTGTACAGTTTACTAAAGAGGAAAATGTGCGGGTGAACACGGGTTAGAAAACTAGCAGCGTTTTAAAGGAAGCCTTTATACTGCCAAAATTATCTCTCAATATCGATATGGAGAACTGCTCTGTTGCCAAGAGTGTACATCATGCTGCATTTGTTTTAGTACACTGGATAAACGCTTAGCTGTTAAAGCTGGATCCTCAATCAATGAAGCTATGTTAATCTAATCCAACTGAAGATCTGTCCCTTAAAGTGAAGTAGAAATATATTTGGAAGCCTCTGGGAAGTGACAGAACCTCATGTTCAGAAAGTTTGATTAATTTAAGAGCAAATGCCTTACAAAGATGAAGCCAAAGCTAGCTCTCAGGTCACTAGCTGGAGCAGAAATCCTTTGTTGTGTGTTAACTATTAAGGGCCCAATCCTGCAAGGTGCTAAGGGAGTGTCCTCTGCTCCCATTGAAATGAGTGGGATTTGAGAGCACTCGGCACTTCTCAAGAGGCCCTCAGCACCTTGCAAGATCTAGCTCTACATGCCATCATACATATGTTTACAATGTTGTAGCTGTGTTGGTCCCAGGATATGAGACACATAAGGTGGGTGAGGTATATCTTGTATTGGACCAGCTTCCGTTAGTGGAAAAGACAGGCTTTCAAGCTTCACAAAGCCCTTCCTCAGGTCTCAGGAAAGAAGCGCTTTGTGAAGCTTGAAAGCTTGTGCCTTCCACTAACAGAAACTAGTCCAATAAAAGATATTCCTCATCCCCCTTCTCACTCTCTCTCATAATACCTATGTACATCTACAAAGTGATGTAGGACCTCATTCCTTCACTGGAGCCACACGCAAAATTGGCAGTTCACATTTTTTTTTTAAAAAGGGGGAGATGCCGCTAAGTGAACATGGGTGGGGATGCTGCTGGTGCCCCACATCAGCTCATTCTTTGTAGCAATGATCTCTGGCTCTCCAAAATGTTAAGTACTTTTGTTAGACTTGTAATTAATTTGTCTTTATTTGTGCCATTTTTTTTCATTTCTAATCTGTGATTAAAACTGATCTGTCACTACATGAAAGTGAGGTTTTGAGATTGTTTAGACATTCTGTGGCCAGACTTTTAGGTGTAAATCTGCATAGTTCCACTGTGTCAATTTACACCAGCTGAAGATCTGGTTCTCTCTCTGTTTTTGCCTGTTGGAATTTCACTTTCTGTTAAAGACTGTATTTATCTATTTTTACTGACCAAACTATTTTTTAAATTAACAGGTTTTGTCTTAAATGGTAAATGATCCTCTTTAGAAGATACTGGGTATCAAATTACAATGTGATTGTTTTTTGTATAGGTCTGTTGTACTTCATTTGAGCAAAGTGGTTTATCCAATTTTCTTCAGCAATCACAAAATAAATATTCAATACACAGTGAGGTGGCTATTTTTCAATATTGCCTTTACACTGAATACTTCATACAGACAAGGATTAGAAGAGTTGCTGATGCTTTGTGAAAAGCATTTGGGTCCAATTCTCTGTTGCCTTGCACCTTGTGTTGCCATTTGCACCAGTGCAACATGAGTGCAAAATGCTACCACTCAGGATTCATAGGTGAAGGGTACATAACACTGAACCTAATTCCTTAGTTACAGATCAGACTGTATTGCAATGTTGTAACCATATTAGAGAGACAAGGTGGGGGAGGTAATATCTTTTATTGGACCAACTTCCGTTGGTGAAAGAGAGAAGCTTTCGAACTACACAGAGCTCTTCCAAAGCTTGCTTCTCTCATCAAAGGAAGTTGGTCCAATAAAAGATATTACCTCATCCACCTTGTCTCTCTACGATCACACCATAGGCATATTGTACTAGTATTGACTTTGTGTGGGCACTAGATGGAGCGTCAAGAATCCATTCTCTAAACTAAGAGTTTATATTATAACAACATGGTTTGTCATATTCCATAGCGCGTTGACATGTACCGTATGCAGTGCTGCATGGCAAAGACTGTGCATTTTTATTGTCTTTACTTACAGCCATTTTAGTTAAAGCAGGAAAGTAGGACACACAAAAGAACAGTGTGCTCCTTTACCCAAGTGGCGAATGAATCATAGAACAAAGAAAAGAAAGTACAAGGCTACAGCACTAGCATCTAATAATCATCCCAACAGAAACGCTACCTGACTTGCAGTCCATCAGAAACGGACACAGGCAAAATAAGAGGCAGTGACCACACTGCTTGGGAGAATGGTGAAAACAAAGGTAAGTGAGCTCTACTATTCACACCCTCCCCTCTGATATGTCCCATTGAGGGGACGAAAGGAGAGGAAGGTCTGCTCCTGTGTGCCAAAATCTTTCCTCAAAACGGTGGCGGGGGAGGGCATTGTGGCTATGTGGCATCATTCGCCTCATGTCACAGCAGTCCTTGTATGTGAGGGGTACTCAACTGGTATTCCATTGTGCTTTGGCAGCAGGCAAAGCTCTCCATCAAACTCCTAGAGCCCCCTGGAGATCTTTCCCACAGTCTGAGGGTGCCCTGTTAGCGCTGATTTATACAAGCTCTTACTCTATTCTTTGAAAACTCCCACTGGGGTAGGCCAGGCATGGGCAGGTGTCCATGACAGCATGGTTCCAAAGTGACTCAATAATCTAAAATGTAAGGGTTCATCCAGTGCTTAATTTGTAATGAAAGAGGTGCCAGGGCTCAAGCAATTGGGTGCTGGGGCTCAAGCAACGTTTTTATGTTCATAACGGATGCAGCAAGCCCAGAGGTGCAGGGGTTAGGAACTGCCAAGCCTAGAGGTACCAGGGTGCCATTTGTGCCATTTGAGGTACCATTTGTGCCCGGTACCTGGCAAGTCCTGGCACAAATGAAGCACTGGGTTCATCCCGTTTCATCTGTGACTCATTGGTGTAAAAACTCTTCCTTTTATGGGGCAAGAATTTGGTAAATTAGCTAACCAGCGGTGGATATAACAGGGATTTTACCTGTACTTAAGATGTGTGGTGGGTGTGTATTTCTTTGTCTAAAAGTCAATAAGAACTTGTTTTTTTGGCCTTACTCTTTGCACTTCACTTTCCCTATATGTAAAAGGAGAATGATAAGACTGCCACTCCTTGGCTGAGTAAAGCAGCTGTTGAGGCCTTGCAGCGGAGCTTCCTATTTGTAGAAGAATCAGCTATGTGGAGGCGGGGTATATTCTCAGTGAAACTTGTTTTATTTACACATATGCTATCCTAGCTTAGTGGTGGTCACAAACATCATGCAGGGCCATCCCCTCTTTCTGCGATCAGCCCAAACTTGAATGCCTGGTTTCCAGGGAGCAACTCTGTCTCTAGAATTCTCTCTCAAAGGTAGAGAGAGAAAGGCCAAAGGAAAAACTCTTTTTCTGCTTACCATATCTCTCCTAAAGAAACAAAATCAGAAAAACCCCCAAACCAGCACATCAATGCGACATTTACTTCTAAGACCAAATACTTCATAAAATCATAGACTTGCTCACATGTCACGAAAAAGGAGCTTGTAAGAGTGACTACCAGGGTCAGCTGGTGACCCTTGTTAGTATATAGGCTTGTTTGCCAGCCTGAGATAGAATTCTGGGTTTGACGTTTTGTATCTTATACTAATATGTGTGAAGAACAACGAACAAAGAGACTGTGTGTTGAATTTCCACAACCAAATGGGGCAATGGTACAATGGGAAAAGATAAGGGATACATCTAAAGTGTTACTGGGCATGGTGGTGGAAATGTAAATATATGAGTGCACACTTGAAGACTGCCTCAGCTCCTTATTTCAAGTCAAGGTCAAGCAACCAGTCAGGAGGGACAAGCTGGGATTGGATGGGGGGAAGGTAAAACACTGAAAGACCAGAGAAATGCCTGCCTCTGACCAGATTACAACCTCACTCCTTACCCTCCCCTGGGATACAAAAGAGGTGGGATGAAGACTCCAACTCACGACCCTCCCAAACGGAACATGACCATAAGTTGTAAGGGGTGTGACTAGGGGTGTGCACTCAAGGTATATTGGGCCTGCTAAGGAGTGGGGGATGGGAGGTGGGAATGGGGAAGGGGGACACAGGAAAGGCTCTGCAGCATCAGAGCTGGGAAGGGGGACACGGGGTAAAGATCAGAGCTGGGAATGGAACAATGGGAAACAGACTCTGCCGGCATGGAGAGCTGTGGATATGCTTCCTTGGAATGAACCCCAATAAACATCAAATTGCCTGCACTTTGGACTTCTGGTCTTCTGCTTTCTGTCTGCGTGACAAGAACCAGGCAAGAGGGTGAAGGGAAAGCCCTCTAACGTCCCCTGCTATAACAATACTTACCTAGCTTGCCAGGTGCTCGTGAGGTTTAATTAATCTCTATTTGTGAGGAAGTCAAATACACCTGCAGTGGCAAACACCCTAGAAATGCCTATAAACCTTAAAAAAGGTGAACTAGAACATTTAATGTTCCTACATATTGTAGAGGGTTTAGCTGCATCTCCAAAGAGAATGCTAAATTGAATTTTACACTTAAAGCAGGGACTCAACCCTTTATGTATGATGGGGCAGGGGAAGGGGGGAAGTGTATTCTCCCCAAAATCACAATGCTTCCAGGGATTAAAGGTTTTAAATAGTTCCTTTAAGAAGTTCAGCACCCAGGTTCAGTTTTATTTGTCCCAAATGATTATTACAGAGTAAACACAAATGCTTCAATCTTGCCCTGTAGTTTAAACCCACCTAAGTGTTGTGTGTAGGCTACATTAAAGAACGTTAACTCTGCCATGTGTTGACATCAAGAGGGAAATAAATATCTAATAACTGACTTTTAAAGACTTTCAGCTAATCTGGGCCAACAAATACTAAAATGTCTTAATCGTAATCAGATGGTTATCACATGGTGTCATGACAGGGCAGAATTAACGTTGTTAGGCTGCACTTATTGTTTATTCCCATAGTTTAACATGTTTGGATTACTTTTAGTTTTAACCTTATCTGAATTTCCTGGGCTTATGCTTCTTTTTGAGATAATTGCAATAGTCCTGTAATGTACTTATGCTAAATTACTGAGATACACTCAACCTTAATGCCATCTGAATGTAGATTTTTGTCTGGAAATACATATAGATAAGGGCGCAAATTCAAATTTTGGCTAATCTACAAAATGAAGTGCTGCCAAGTCTAATGCTGGTAATTCAGAAAAGTCTGTCTGCATATTATATAAGATTAGTTACAGCTTAGCATATAAGTAAGTAGATGGGACCCAATATCAGCTACTCTTCATTTGCTTTGTAGCCAATGGCATTAAATCTGTGTAAAATTGGTGTAAGTGAGATTACTGTCATTTGGTGCCTAAGTGTTTCAAAGTAAAGGATCCCTAGACACCTCTGTTCCTGCCTATGGGCACACATACCACTGCCTCCCTCTAGGCATCTGGGCGCCAACGCCCCAGCACAATTCATGAACTGGGGGAAGGCAGGAGTTCAGCTGCCTCAGGCACATGCAGGACCTGATCCAGTAGGTGGCCTGTGAGTACACCTGGTGGATCAGGTCCCATTCAGGATGTAACCAGAGGTTACAGCATTCACCTGGGATATGGAGATCCAGGTTCAATTCTGCCGTGCTCCACCTTCCCCCGCTCCGCCAGAGGGGGAAAAGGGATTTGGAGAGGCATCTCCTACTGCTTAGGAGGGTGCTCCAGCCAGGGAGCTCTGGTATATTCTGATGCAGGGTTCCCTCAGTTAGTCCTTGTGAAGCTCTGGATAAATGATGCAAGAACAATTGGAGATGGGGGACTAGATCCAGGGTCTCCCATGTGCATACCCTAAACACTGCACTACGGAGTGGTTCCCATGCTGTCTATCTCTCTCTCTCTGACTCCCTGTGGATGAAACAGTCATTGGGCCAGACAGAGAGCATGTGTAAGAGAATGACTCTGTAGCCCAATGGTTAGGGCACCAAGGTGGGAGACCCTGGGTCCAGTCCCCCTGCCCAAGCCACTCTTTCATTATTTATCCAGACTGCAACAGTTTCAAGAGGAGCGAATGAGGGAGCCTCACCTCAGAATGTCCTGTAGCTCAGTGAGTAGCACGCTCTCCTGAGAGGTTTAAGAGTCCTGTTCAAATCCTTGCCCCTTCCTCCCTAGAAAGTGGGGAATTGAACCTGGATCTCTCACACCCCAGACAAGTACTCTAACTACTTGGCTATAACATGTAAGGGGAGCACCTCCTACCATTGTGTGCGAAGCAAGGCAGCCACCGAACACATTCCCTCAAAAAGCAGCCTTGGTGCTTGAGCTGCCTGACTGCAGACAGTGGGGTTCCCGTTCCTGGATTTCTAAACTGACCTAGGTGCCTATCTCCGTGAGAGGGGCAGGGTTTAGCACACACCACTCCTGTGGGCATCTGTCTTTGGCTAGCTCAGGCAGCTCCCCACCCAGCATGCCGGCTTTTGTGGATTGCATACTTAGGTGTCTGTGTCTCCCATTCATTGTATAGGAGCCTGGGCACCTCACTTTGTGGGTCGTAGTGTTTTTCCCGTGATCTTTCTAGGTGCCTAAAAATTAGTGCTGTGACGCTCAGCACTGCAATGCCTACGTCACTTCAAGGCTCCCATCCAAGCTGTTTTTCGACAACAGGTTCATTATTCCCAAGCTTTTTTAAGCAGAGTGTCTTTTGAGTAAAGTTGATTGCTAATTTGGCTCCTGAACCACTGAGGTCTGTGTGACGGGTTGGGTCACGGAAATCCCCTTGGGACTGCCACCTGATGTGCTGAGACTATCTCTGGGTCTGTTTTCCCGGCCACCTTGGGATTTCAGAACCTTGCCTTGTTGAACCAGACACACCAGTCTGCTGCAAACACAGACCCAGGTCTGAACCACGTCCCTCAAAGCTGCAGACTTAACTGAAAATGGCTTAAGAAGTGCTCCTGTGTCCAGCACCCAGATACCCAGTTCCCAATGGGATCCAAACCCCAGATAAATCTGTTTTACTCTGTATAAAGCTTATACAGGGAAAACTCATAAATTGTCTGCCCTCTATAACACTGATAGAGTATCTTTCTATCACACAGCTGTTTGCTCCCCCAGGTATTAGTCACTAACTCTGGGTTCAATAATAAGCAAAAGTAATGTTATTAAATATAAAAAGTAGGATTTACGTGGTCCAAGTAATAACAGACAGAACAAAGTCAGTTACCAAGCAAAATAAAACAAAAACATGCAAGTCTAAGCCTAATACTGCAGGAAACTGAATGCAGGTAAATCTCACCCTCAGAGATGTTCCAGTAAGCTTCTTTCACAGACTAGACTCCTTCCTAGTCTGGGTCCAGCAATCACTCACACCTCTGTAGTTACTGTCCTTTGTTCCAGTTTCTTTCAGGCATCTCTTTGGGGTAGGGTGACCAGATGTCCCGACTTTATAGGGACAGTCCTGATTTTTGAGTCTTTTTCTTATATAGCCTCATATTACCCTCCCCCCCATCCCGATTTTTCACACTTGCTGTCTGGTCACCCTACTTTGGGGAGGAGAGGCCATCTCTTAAACCAGCTGAAGACAAAATGGAGCTGTTTCCCGGGCCTTTTATATTCTTTCTCTTGTGGGCGGAAACCCCTTTGTTCCCCTGTGCAAAGTCACAGCAACAAGATGGAGTTTGTAGCCACCTGGGCAAGTCACATGTCCATGAATGATTCAGTTTTTTACAGGCCGATGCCATTGTTTACATGTTAGTTTGAATGTTCCCAGGAAAGCTCAGATGTTGATTGGCATCTCCCAAAGTCCATTGTCAGTTAAGTGTTTCTTGATTGGGCATTTACTGAGAATAGTCCTTTCTCACGAAGCTGACCAAATGCTTCACGGAGGCTACTTAGAATCAAACACATTGAGATACAAGTACATAGCCAATATTCATAACTTCAAATACAAAAATGATACACACATACAGACAGCAAAGTACAACCTTTCCATAGACACCGCACTTGACCTCCTCTGTACAAGACCTGGTGCAACCATAAGACCCTGGTTGCAACAATGATCTATACGGTCACAGTTCAATAAAGTCACATTCTGAATATCACCGATTTACATGCTTTTTTCTATCTATTTACCTTTGGAACGTCTAAGGCATCCGTTATAGCAGTAGCTGAGTGTATCACACAATTTTTAATGCATTTAGCCTCACAACACCCCTATGAGCTAGGAAGCTCTATTAGCCACTTGATAGGTGGGAAACTGAGGTACAGGGGAGGCTAAGTGTCTTGCCTAGTGTCACAGAGGAACTCTATGGCAGAACAGGAACTTTAATCCAGGCCTGCTAACCAGTAGTCCGTCCTTCCCCTCACAGCTTTTTGTTGTTATGGTGCTCAGTGAGGTGAGAGGGGATATATCTAGAAATTGTGTCCAAGCACAAAGTTTGGTAAGACTGGTCTGGGTTTGAGTGAGTGACATACAGGTGAAGGGCGGCTTATCCCTTTAATGCTGCAATCAGTTCCCCTTTCCAGTGGCTTGTTTTGTGGAGGCAAGGCACAGATCAGAAAGCAATAAGGTCTAGAGCCTCTTAGATTTGTGCATCTCTTAAGAACACAAGTGACACACATTCACTGTAGCTGGGGAAATGAGTGTCAAGATAATGAATCACATATAAGAGCATACAGCACCTGGGGGAGAAGTTACAAGGCAGACGTTTTTAAGCATGCAAGCACTGTACTGAAAAAAAAAAGAAATTCGGATGTTTCAGATGAATTGGATCTATGTGTCCAAACCAAAGAGTGTGACTTCCTGCCTTGCTGCAGGGTTTGGTCTCAAGGACATCAGAAACCTAGCTGGCATTAGAATGTTGTGATGTGTCTGAAAAAACTGAGTGCAACAGTTGTGTGTGACATTATCATTGTATGAGTGTGTGACATTATCTTCACTGGAATTTGAGGAAGAAAATAGAGCTATTGGCTATTAACTATTTTAAGAATCATGACCTTTACTCATAAGACACGCACTTAGTTCTGTATGACGTGATGTTCAGGACAAACACATCAGTTTATGCACGCATTATATATTGTTGGAGAGTTTATGCAGTTCTCTGCCACCTTGCAAATATCCATTTAAATCAGTTTGGGAAATCTGATAGGAAAAGTTGCTCTAAGGTGACATGGCTGATCTGTGAACAATGTGGCACAAACAGATACAGTTTCTGAAGAATGTCCAACTAAAGATTTTAGCATTTCATCAGCCTTTCATCAAAAATATTCCCAGTGTCACCCAAATGCCATTGAAGGATTTGATCCTGCAAGCTCCTGCATGATCATAAAGTGCCATGAATTCTGATGAAGTACAACATTAGGCCCTAAAGCAGCAGTTTTGTATTTTAAGCTGATCATTATTTCTTTGCAACACCTTGAGGCCTCAGCCAAGAACAGGGCCCCATTTTGCTAGGTCCTATCCATACACAGTGAGAGACTGTCCCCGCCCAAAGAGTTTACAATCTGAGTAGACAAGACACAGCATATATTACCCCCATTTTACAGTAAAGAGAGATTAAGTAACTTGCCCAATGTCACAGAGGAAACCTGTAGCAGAGCACTGAACCTGTAGTTCTAAAATCCCAGGGCAGTTCCTTAACCACCAGGCTATTGTGCCTTTTAACAGTTTTTTCCATCTTTCTGTAAGCTATTAGGCTGTATAAAGAGTGCACTTTATCATAGATTTTAAGGCCAGGAGGGACCATTTAAGGCCAGGAGGGTCACCTAGTCTGATCTCCTGCATAACAAAGAGCAAAGAATTGCTCGGAAGCATTATATAGCATTCAAGGATATTTCTTCACTTTGTATCCTAGAAGCAGTGGTACCCTTTTTGCTCAAGCTTTCCGAAGACCTTCAGGCCGAAACTGAACTAGAAAGTTAGCCCTGAAAGTGAGAGTGACAAAAGTGCTAAGCAACTGGAAAAGCGCCCCTGTATGTTCTAGTGACCACATTTGTGTCTTGTGCATTCACCAACAATAGTCAGTGAATACTGAAAAACACAGGTGTGGATGTGTATTTTATACACTAGCTTTGTTGTATTATTCATAACAGCACTCTGTCAAATTCAGTTGCAAGCAGCCTGCAATGCTGTATGAAGCTAACACTTTCTCTAATTTGTCTTCCTCTGCCATTAATGCAAGTGCCTGTTGGAAGAAATTCTTTTCATTTAATAAAGTTTATAAGCTGCATGTGTTAAAAATGGAACCCTACCGGGTAATCTTATCGCTTGTAACATCTGTAAATTAATTTGTTTCCTGAGAACAACAGTGATTTATAACTCACAAGGAAACTAGAGTAGCTTGATTAAATTAAGGGGAGCATGTAGGCGGTTGGAATGAAATTACAGTATGACTGCACACACCATGTTAATGCTATATTAAGGATAAGAATTTAGTCAAACAAAACTCAGTAGGCACAGTTATGGTTCCTCTCAGTAGCCACAAAATGGTCCACTATGCAAACTACAAAAAAAGTTGTATTATTTGATGTGTGGTTAAATGTTAGTAAATAGATAAAACCACAGTGTGAGCAAATATGTGTCCTGTGTACAGATTTCTATAGCCATCTTACTCTCAGAGTTGCATCAGCTTGTAACTGAGGAAGTACACACTGTGCTCTCTCATGGAGACTTTGCTTTTACTCCTGTTGTTTTTCTTAAATCTAAAATAAATCATTTGACATGGAAACAGTTTCTTCTTTTATATCAAAACATACAAAAAGAAACAAAGGGGTGTTCTACCGCTTGAGAAATGCCCACACATGCCACCTAGCAATCACATGAATTGTAACTACCAGGTGTTTCTAGTTTTGGGACTCTCACATTGGCCAGGATTGAAAGTTCCTCCAACCGAGACTCTGGAATTTTTTGCTCCTTGTCCTCCCACAATTCCCGTGCTCTGACAGGCACTTGCTGCTTTTTGGGGGAGTTTTGCCAGGATCTCAGTTAGCTGTACCCACTTACACAGGTCTGAACTGAGGTACACAGATCACTGGGAGGACACAGGTTCTGTTGCTAGGGATTTCCAGCAGCACAAGGTAAGGAACACACACACACAATCTCTGTGCTACTGGGTACTTCATCTCAGAGTTGACTTCACTCACTCATGAATTGCAATGAGCGCTGTGTAAAGTATCTAGATCAGCTTTTGTTTGTGAAACACTTGAGGATAGTTCAGGACAAAAAAAGCACTCTATAATGTAAGGTACTGCAGGGTCAGACTGAGGCCACTGACATGGATCCAAACCTGTGCTGTCCTTCAGCAGAAGGTCAGGGCACTCAGTACTTTGCAGGATCTGGTTCCCAAGGATGTCAGAAAACATTATGGAAGTGGCAAATTTGAACCAATGCTGTATTTTCTCTCCATCCTCATCTTCCTGCTCACCTCAGTACAGGTCTCCCCTTTCATTGTCCAAGCGATTTAAAATTTAAATTCTCTGACAGCTGGTAGGAGCCATCAACGAGGAAACAGAAATACAATCCGCAAGACACTCCTTATCATGCCTCATACAATGACTATGCAAGCATGGTTTTCTGAGGAGCGGCAAAAGTGACATGCAATTTGGCTTTTTGTCAGGTTCCCCAGAGCCACCTAAAGCAGTATGGGGCAAAGTCCTACTCCAGTGGATGTAGGGGGCTGGGAAGGTGAGTGACAGTGTCCCCAGTACTTTCCTGAATATTGGGGTCTGTAACAGAGAGCTCCTCACCAAAGATTGGCCAGCACAATTAAGTAAGTACTTTCCTTTGGAATATGGAATTATAGCAGTTAGATGTAGAAGAGACCTATCAGTAAGTCCCATTTAGTCCATCCTCTAGGGAGTAGGATGCTAAGGTAGAATTTTGCCATCCAGATAGATAGTATATTCTTCAGATACAGGATTTTCAGTACGATTCCACAGCATGGACATGTCACCAGTGATCTACAACTAATCATTATTTTCCTCTAGTTCATCCAATTACTCCTCTTGTGAATGGAGGACGATGTTGCACTGTCAGACAATGTGATGTGCTCTGCTCCCCTGTGTTGTATGGTTTCTGAGATGAATCTTTCAGGGGCCAGCAGTGTTACGAAGTCTTCCAATGGGACTCTCAGTTTGTGTCTCCTGTCACTTGACTGTCTTTCACATGGCATAAGCCCTGGAATCAGAGTGCTGCACAAGGTTCTTTAAAGTGATTGGCTATTCAGTTAAGATCAGGATGCTTCATGTTAACTCACTGACTACTGAATCTAAGGTATTAAACACCTTGACCTACAGCCTCAGTGCCTAGCATTTGTAAGTGTTTGTGCACATAGCAATATAGGTATCAGTGGGCCTACTCAAATAAAGGCTCACTAACATGAACAAGAGGGGTATAGTCAGGGTCAAGGAGATCTGAGAATTCCAGGTACTGCTTTGCCACCACCTTCCTAATGATGTCCCCTTAAAAAGTAGATCAGCAATCAGGCAACTGTCAACAATCTTGTCAATTATTGCCCCAGCAATGGACCAGTGTCGCACTGTGAGATTTTATCGGTTGGGCACGAGTCCAAGTCATAGGTCATGTCCCACAGTTCCCTATGCTCCTCCTGAACACGTGCTAAAATGCAGCAGAGAACTTTGTCTCCTTTTGGCATGATCACCCACCATTGGCTGAGCAGTCCTGTCCAAAGCTCAACAACCTTGTGAGAGAAGTAGACAAGAAGCTCTTCTTGGCGAGACACACTTGATACTGTATCCTGGCAGAGACCACCAAGAGCCACCAGGCAGCGCTTCGTCTGAAGGAGTGCCACCACCGGGGACATTGTGGATGCTAAGGCGGAGGATGAGAACCTGTTCCTTGCTTCCGTTACTACAAATGTGGCTCCCACCACTGGCCCTCTAGCTGCTTTCCTTCCAGCTTCATCTGTTAGAAGCCATCTGGATACCAAGCTGGCGATGAGGCTGGGACAAAAGAAAGGGGGCATTTAGGAGTCACCTTCACAATAACTCACCAGGCCATCTTTGCTAACATGGTCCACTGGGTGAAATGTGAAAGCTGGTTAATGTGTAGCTCAGTATAGTCACTGTTAAAAGAAAAGTTCTGACACCACACTGAAATGTAATCCTGCCTGTTTCAGGAATGGGATAAGATGATTAATAGAGCTAAATATATAATAAATGGTCAAGTGCACACTGGGATGATTGCAGCAGGAACAGAGAACTGTCATCGTTGTCTCCTTCACAATTGCATTTGCACCAGCTCATGTGGTTTTCCACCTGTGCCCTGCTGGCGGTGACCTTGGGTACAGTAGGACATGCTGAGATGTGGAAGCTGTGAGTTCTCACCATCCTAACTAGGCTTCTGTGTGCTCTGATAATCAGTTCAGTAGCAGACTGCTCCAGCGGCAGGAAATCCCGTTAGAAATGAATGAGTGTGTGTATAATGCTGTGAATATGTAAAGTGGTTTATTGTACCATCTAGTTAATTGTTTCATTTCACTTTTTCAAGCAGAAATACGAAGTGACATGAACTCTAACTCTTTGACCAAGTATTGACGTTTTGATTAGTTGCGAAGATAAGAATCTAGGTCAATGGACTGAGTGGTTAGTACAAATGTCCTGCAGTTTTCTACATATTGGAAATTGGATCCAATAAATAAAAAATCCACAGTTCCTTCTGGGGATGTAACTAACCTTCAGTTCGTATAGCATTTTCTTTGTACTGTGACAGCGCCTCAAAGCTGTGATCTGGGCTCACTTTGCTGGGGCCCAGTGGCAGAGTGACTCACCAGGTGGTCTGCCACTTGGCAGTGAGCTGCACTGATGCAGAATTTTTTCTCCATAGACTTGCTGACCCAGTCTGCTGGTGGTCTCCTTTGCCTTGTGACTCGGCCTTCTGGCTGGGTTACATTTAGACTCACCCCTTTTGGGGTTTTAATCCAGGGTTTTCATTCAGTAGTCCCAGAACCTCACGCCAGGTCGACAACCCAGGTCCAGGCCCAGTAGTGTGTCAAGCCCCTTGTGCCTGGGGTCTTCACTTTAGTCTCCTCAGTGAGGCTGTAGTGGCACCCAGACACCCTCCTCCCCCGCCCGGCTTCTGGCGAGTGGTTAAGATCCATCTTGCCAGGCCTGATGCGTCTTCCCTGCGTTACTTCCCACATCAGCCCACCTTCTCCTCTAGGGGCTCACATTCTCAGAGCAGTCTGCCCTGGGGTCAAGCCCCGGTCCCAGTTCCCCACATAACAAAGGGAAGAAACTAAATTAATACCAGTAAAGAGCTGCACCAGCATCTCTGTCCTAGCAGGACCCTCCAGCCATCTGTCCGACTGCTCTGTGCTCACAGGCACTGAAAGCAACTTGGCTCTCTGCTGTGCTCCTCTTTGAGAGAGGAGGATCAGAGGTCTGTTCACCTCCCTGTGCTGGGCCTTCGGGGTAGGTCTACACAGCAATTAAACACCCATGACTGGCCCATGTCAGCTGACTCGGGCTCACTGGGCTTGGGCTAAGGGGCTGTTTAACTGCAGTGCACATGTTTGGGCTTGGATTGGAGCCTGGGCTCTGACCCACCTGCAGGTGTTTTATTGCAGTGTAGAGCTATCCTCTGAGCTGGGGGGTTGTCTTCTCCCTTTTAAGTCTCCTCCGCCAATGCTGCCATGCTTTACAGACACAGCCAGGTGGGGCTGCTTGAGCCCATAGCTATTCTTTAACCCCTGCTTGTTTAGTGAGGGGTTTTTATCCTTCATCACAGGTCCACTGTATACATATATTGTAAGACACAGTCCCTACCCCAGAGAGCTCACTGTGATGTCTGATTTGGGTGATAAGATAGAAAAGCAAAGTTAATACGTGATAATAGTACTTTGTACTTCTGTAGCATTTTCCATCGAAAGATCTCAAAGCACCATATAAACACTAATGAATTATGTCTTACAGCAGCTCTATAAGGAAGCAAAGGGAGACTTAGGATCCTTTTTTTATATAGATTAGTAAACTGAGGTACAGAGAGGTTAAGGTCTAGACTCTACTATTTAGTCTCTGCTGTATGTAGGGGCTGTGTTCAAAGTACACTGCCCCATAAAAGCACAGGAAGGTATTGTACTTCAGAACATAATCCTTCCCGAGACTTCTGGGTCATCATGGTCCTCCTTGAACCTCTATAGGTCTGCCCTTCATGTCTGGTCTTTGGGAGCACGGGGGTGCAGGTCCATGCAGTCCACCTCATCAGCAGCTTGTGGTTGTCTGTCCCAGATCCTGCTAAGCCAGTAGCTTGTGGCAAACAATTTTTGTGAGTGGAAATTTGCTGGTCATGTTAGTCAGTTTTCTCATCCAATGGGTTCTGTTTCAAAATACTGAACCTCCATGTGGAAATTCAAGATTAAAAATTCAAACCAAAAGAAAGACAATGTTATTATTCATGAACAAGTTATGGAGGACACTGCCGGTCTATGAAGCTGGTAGGAGAAAGTTTATAATGAAATCTCCATTTTAGCTGGCACCAAGGACTCTCTGAATCCCTTTGAAGTTAGCATTTTACATTCTAGTGTTCCTGCTTAACGGGGGAAGCACATGTTCCAGCTGGAAAATCGCACTTGTGTCGTGAGGTCTAGCAAGAACTGAGTCTTATTTATTTGTTCTCTAATGCAGTGGTCAGCTACTACTTGGCTGCCTAGCAAATGGTACATCATATACCAGTGTCCTCCACCATTACTTTAGTTTAAGTTACAGATTTACTAGTTATTAGTGACTAGAGGGAGTATTGTGTCTCCAGTTTTTAATCAGAACTCCATTAAGTTCAAAGAGGAGTTCCGCTTTAGGGGGGCTGATCCTAAGCCTGTTGAAGTCAATGGAAACACTTCCATTGGCATCAACTGACTTTGATCAGGCCCAAAATGTGAGAGGACAACATGGCCTTTGGAGGAGTGAATGAACTGCAGAGGAACTGTACAACAGGGATGTACAATAACATCACTAATCATTTGCCTCGGACAGTCAGGTGTAGTCATGTGTCTGAGCTCCCCATTAACTTTGGAGCGTAAACTTTTCTGACTCATGAAGGTCAGAGCTCACTAATATATGTAGGGCTCCTTGGGCTGTTTTTACAGCTTCCATTATGATTTTGACCATTTACAACGGGGCTCAAGTGAACCCATTTAACATAAGTATCAGTAAACCTGAGCTCCGGAATACCAATGCCCTGCATTCCTGTGCAGTACAATATCTGTGCACAGCACATAATAATGCAAACCATATATTCCCTACACAGATAAGTCAAGCTATTCTGCAGCTGTATTGGAATAACCAGCATTGATTTAAAGTATGCATTTTGAAAACACAAACTTTAGTCTGTTGGCAGTGGCACAAGGGGCTAGGAGATGGGCTCCTTTCTGTAGCTGGGACTCTCTTTTATAGGCTAGTAGCTGTTAGCTATTTCTTTTTAACAGGACACTTTTATGTTATTCATCTTTATGTTCTGGGTTTACTTTAATACAAGGGTGCTTTTTTTTAATAGAATACCTAGCATATGATAAATCAGGCCGAGCCATTCAAACCTCACCGAGTGAGTAGGCTTCTGCCAATAATAGGTTGTATAAAAATACTGGTGATGGATAGAATTACAGCAGAAGGGTCCTATCATGCCTTTTTCTAAACAAGTGCCCTCAACTTCTATTGAAGTCACTGGAAGTAGAGGGCACTCAGCACCCAATAAAAGGTGCTCAGCACCAGCCAGATTCAAATCCTGATGAATAAACAAGACCAAACTCTGTCAAAAGATGGATTCTGACTTACGAAATTGGAACAAGAGTGATGGACATTTGTCCTGCTCTCTTTAAAGAACGATAAGGATTGGAAGTGCTTTGAATCCCTTCCCTCACCCCAACATAAGACGATTTTTTAAAAAACCCTTAACATTTCACAAAATTTAATCAGAAAAATTTTGCCACATTTTTGTGAGTTTGAAAAATGTTGACCAGCTCTAATTCACTCAGTGTAACAACTGACTCCAGAAATCTGGATTTTCCTCATTTGCCAACATCCTTTAAATTCATAAGGTCTTCCCAAGAACAGCAGAATTCCAATAAGGAAAATGACTTATTATGTTCTGTGCTTTTCTCAACACTGAAAGGCAACAGTCCACTTATCATATTTGCTAGTTTGAAAATAACATCGATATATCTAACCAACATAGAAAACTCAGCTTTTTCCACAATGTCAAGAAATATTGTTTAATAGATCTGCAAAGCTGCTGTGGCCAGCATCTGTTTCATACCATCTTCTGGTGGTAAATCATAGTGACACATTTCTGGCACCAGCCTTATCATAGAGTACAGTGTTGTAGTTTTTAAATGGCTGACACATTACTTAGTTAAAAAACAGCTAAATGCATTTGCCATTCCTTTTATCATCTGCTTGGTTTTGATCTTCAGGACCCATTCCTAGGAGCACTGCACAGCAGCCAATACACTTCAGTTAAAAACCCACAACTGGAAATACGCTTTTTAGCATAAAAGACATTGTCCTAGTTTCAAAGCTTTTCGCATCAGAAATAAGATCTTTACTTGCCTACAGTCAACATCTTTGGACCATCAGACGCAAAACACAAGCTATCAACGAATCGCATTAATATTAAAAATACATATATTTAATTATTTATGGCACAGCTTTCTTGTATTCTTTTCGTAAAGCTTCAGGGTTAAGGAGTTGTCTTGAGATGTGTTTCTCACTGATCAGTACAGTACCATGGGGAACAATTTATATGGCTTTTACTTATCAGAGAACATCATCAACATTCAGCTACCATGTTCGAAGTATAATAAAGCCACTTTACACATTACTGTCTGGTTGTGAATGTAAGGTTCAGTGCAGCCTTACTAAGTGTACTGTATACAATCAGGAAACAACTAAGGTGTGTTAAGTGAAGATTATGTATGAGTCATGGAAACAATGGCCTGTGATGGGATACTAGATGGGGTGGGATCCGAGTTACCCAGGAAAGAATTTTCTGTAGTATCTGGCTGATGAATCTTGCCCATATGCTCAGGGTTTAGCTGATCGCCATATTTGGGGTCAAGAAGGAATTTTCCTCCAGGGCAGATTGGAAGAGGCCCTGGAGGTTTTTTGCCTTCCTCTGTAGCATGGGGCACAGGTCACTGGCTGGAGGATTCTCCGCTCCTTGAAGTCTTTAAACTACGAGTTGAGGACTTCAATAGCACAGATATAGGTGTGAGGTTTTTTGCAGGAGTGGTGGGTGAAGTTCTGTGGCCTGCGTTGTGCAGGAGGCAGACTAGATGATCATAACGGTCCCTTCTGACCTAAATATCTATGAATCTATGAACAAGTCATTTTGATAAGGCCTCTTGTACAATGCAGTGAAATGTGCACTGAAATAATTTTACCGTCTGGTCAGGTTGTTTTTGTCTGACCAACTTTCAGCAGATAGGACATCAGAATAAGAACCAGGAGACCTAGCTCTGTCATGGCCCTGTTGTTTGATCATGGGAAGTCACTTTGCCTCTCTTTGCCTCAAGTTTCCGCATCAGTAAAAGAGTCAATGAGGATACCAACCTTCTTGGGTAAATGTTTGGAGATACAGATGCAAAGCACCACAAAGGTGAATAATATTATTAATGCTTATTCAAAAGTGTCTAAAGAATGGGTTTGAAGTGGTTAATGAAACACTTAGTTTCTAAGAGTCAGCTTTATATAGTCACATTATTGTGACTCCTCCTCCCACGCATAGCCTATTTATGGGCCCAATTCTCTACTCTGTTACATCAGTTTTATGCTGTTGTAACACCAGAGGCAGTGCTAGCCCATTGGAGGACCTAAGCAGGAATATTTTTGTGACCCCCCCCAATACATAATAAAAAGCAAATAGGGGCCCCCCTTGAGCTGCTCGGGGCCCTAAGCTATTGCTTAATCTGTTTATGCCTAGTGCTGGCTCTGTGTAACTTCATGGGATACACCAGACTCATGATAATGTGATGACACAGAAGATCAGACGCTAAACTGTTTACTTAGCACTTTGTAACAGGACCATTGCCTTCCCTGGGGGAAACTGGGCAGGAGGTTGGGGGCTGCAGCCCCTTTCGGCCAAGTCAGAAAGGAGAAGGTGATATACACACACAAAACGCCCTTATAGTCTCATGCAAAACAACATAAAGTCAAAAATCTTCCCCCAGCTACAGGGCTAAATGAACCGAAACAATTGCAAAGCTCCCCTTTCTTCAGCCTCAGACAACTGGAGAGAACAACCCCAAATAGGTTTTACCATTGTTACAGTGCCTGGCATCTAGTCTGTCTCAATACAAGCAAAGCAGATAACTCTCCAGCTCCTCTTCTCACTCAGCCAGGGCCTAGTTCAGCAGTCTCAGGAGTTAGAAAGCAACCAATTCCCTCTTCAGGATTACAACTCTCTGACTAACTGGCTTCTATCACCAATGCCTTTTTATGGCTTCCCACAGGCATAGGCCAGCAGTTTAATAAGTCACAGCTGCCAGACTTTCTCCCCTGATCTTCAGCATTAGCTTTCTCCTTTCTGTACAGGGGATGTACAATTCTCCCCCCAAGGAGTACAGTCACAAATTTAATTGACGCATTATTTTCTTAATAAGCATCATCAGCATGGAAGCATGTTCCCTGGAATGGTGGCCGAAGTATGGAAAGGGCATATGAATGTTTAGCATATCTGGCATGGAAATACCTTGCAACGCCGGCTATAACAGTGCCATGAGAACAGCCTGTTCTCACTTTCAGGTGACATTGTAAATAAGAAGAGGGCAGCATTATCTCCTGTAAATGTAAACAAACTTGTTTGTCTTAGCGATTGGCAGAATAAGATATAGGACTGAGTGGACTTGTAGGCTCTAAAGTTTTACACTGTTTTGTTTGAAGTTATGTAACCAAAAAAAAAAAAATCTGCATTTGTAAGTTACACTTTTATGATAAAGAGATTGCACTTCAGTACTTGTATGAGGTGAATTGAAAAATACGGTTTCGTTTGTTTATCATTTTTACAGTGCATATATTTGTAATGAAAAATAATAATATAAAGTGAGCTCTGTGCACTTTGTATTCTGTGTTATAATTGAAATCAATATTGAAAATGTAGAAAACCATTCAAAAATATTTAATAAATTTCAATTGGTATTCTATTGTTATAAGTGCGATTAAATTTTTGAGTTAATCACGTGAGTTAACTGCGATTAATCGACTGCCCTAGTTAATACATCTTTTTTTCCTAATTAGACATAGTCTAAGGGTGAAATTCACTCAGATGTTGACGACTCACACTAATTAAGCCCTGCAGAATCATGTAATCATGCAAATGTATGGCTGCAAGGGACCTCAAGAAGACATCAAGTCCAGCCCTCTCCACTGAGGCTGGATCAAGTAAACCTAGACCATCCCTGACAGATGCTTGTCCAATCTGTTCTTAAAAACTTACAGTGATAGGGATTCCACAACCTTCCTTGGAAGCCTATTCCAGATCTTAATTACTCTTATAGTTAGAAAGTTTTTCCTAATATTTAACCTAAATCTCCTTTGATGCTGACTAAAGCCATTACTTCTTGTCCTACCTTCTGTCGACATGCAGAACAATTGATCACAGTCTTCTTTATAATAGTCCTTAACATATTTGAAGACTGTTATTAGGTACCTCCTCAGTCTTCTTTTCTCAAGACTAAATATGCTCAGTTTTTTTTAAATCTTCTTCATAGGTCAGGTTTTCTAAACCTTTTATCATTTTGTTGCTCTCTTCTGGACTCTCTCCAATTTGTCCACATCTTTTCCAACCTGTGGCACCCAAAATTGGACACAATATTCCAGCTGAGGCCTCATCAGTGTTGAGTAGAGTGGGACATTTATCTCCCATGTCTTCGGTACAACAATCCTGCTAATATATCCCAGAATATTAGCCTTTTTTGCAACTGCATCACATAGTTGAATCATATAACTCCCAAGCCTTTTAATCAGTACAACAATCTAACCAGTTATTCCCCTTTTTGTAGTTGTGCATTTGACTTTTCCTTCCAAAGTAAAGTACTTTGCACTTATCAGTACTGAATTTCATCTTGTTCCTTTCAGATCAACTCTCCAATTTTTGAAGCACTTTTTGAATTCTAATCACATCCACCGAAGTGCTCGGAATGCATCCCAGCTCATCTGCAAGTGTTATAAGCATATTCTCCATTCCATTATCTAAGTCAGTGGGTCTCAACCTTTCCAGACTACTGTACCCCTTTCAGGAGTCTGATTTGTCTTGTGTACCCCCAAGTTTCACCTCACTTAAAAACTACTTGCTTACAAAATCAGACATAAAAATACAAAAGTGTCAAAAAAGTGCATTATTACTGAGCAATTGCTTACTTTCTCATTTTTACCATATAATTATAAAATAAATCAATTGGAATATAAATATATTACTTACATTTCAGTGTATAGTATATAGAACAGTATAAACAAGTCATCTGTATGAAATTTTAGTTTGTACTGATTTCACTATGCTTTTTATGTAGCCTGTTGTAAAACTAGGCAAATAGCTAGATGAGTTAATGTACCCACTTGAAGACCTCTGCGTACCCCCAAGGGGTACGTGTACCCCTGGTTGGCAACCGCTGCTCTAGGCCAGTATCCTTGTCAAAGAACGAAATTACATTTGTTTGGCATGATTTAGTCTTGACAAATCCATGCTGGCTGTTCCTTATAAACCTATTATCCTCCAGGTTGATTTTTTTATTGATTGTTTAATAATTTGTTCCTGTATCTTTCCAGGTATCGAAAATAGGATGCAAAAAGAAAAGGAGTACTTGTGGCACCTTAGAGACTAACCAATTTATTTGAGCATGAGCTTTTGTGAGCTACAGCTCACTTCATCAGATCCGATGAAGTGAGCTGTAGCTCACGAAAGCTCATGCTCAAATAAATTGGTTAGTCTCTAAGGTGCCACAAGTACTCCTTTTCTTTTTGTGAATACAGACTAACACGGCTGTTACTCTGAAACCTGAAAATAGGATGATCAGTCTATAATTCCATGGGTCCTCTTTATTTCTCTTCTTAAAGATAGGTACTGTGTTTGCACTTCTCCAGACCTCTGGGACTTCACCCGTCCTCCATGAGTTCTCAAAGATAATTACTAATGGTTCCGAGATTGCTTCAGCTAATGTCTTAAGTACCCTAGGATGCATTTAATCAGACCCTGCCAACTTGACTACCTCTAATTTATCTAAATACACTTTAACCTGTTCTTTTCCTATTCTGGCTCATGTTTCTTCTTCTTTGTTGTTAATATTAATTGTGTTAAGTATTTGGTCACCATTAACGTTTTTAGTGAAGACTGAAACAAAATACGCATTAAACACATCAGCCTTCTCAGTGTCATCTGTTATTGGCTCTCTTTCACTGCTAAGCAGAAGACCTACACTTCATCTTTTTCTTGTTCCTAATGTATCTGAAGAACCTCTTCTTACTGCCTTTTATATCTCTTGCTAGGTGAAACTCACTTGCTGCCTTAGCCTTTCTGATTTTCTCCCTACATGCTTGTGCTATTCTCTTGTACTCCTTCTTAACAATTTGTCCATGTTTCCACTTTTAATAGTATTTGTTTCTGATTTTTCAGCTCATTAAAGAGCTCCTGATGGAACTATATTGGCTTCTTACTATTCTTCCTGTCTTTTCTTTGCACTGGGAAAGTTTGCTGTTGTGCCTTTATTATTGTCTCTTTGGGAAACTGCCAGCTTTTCTGAACTCCTCTAGCCCTCAGATTTTCTTCTCATGGGACCTTATCCCAGTTCTCTGAGTTTGTTAAAGTTTGTGTTTTGAATTACATTGTCCTTATTCTGCTGCTCTCACTCCTTCCTTTCCTTACAATCATGAAATCTATCACTCAAATTGCCTTCCACCTTCAGATTCACTACAGTTCCTTCCTGTTGGTCAGAATCTAGTCTAAAATAGCTGTCCCCCAGTTACTTCCTCCACTTTCTGAAATGAAAAGTTGTCCCCAACACATTCCAAGAACTCTTTGGAAATGTGTTTTGACATATTACTGTAGTAGAAAGAGAGAGCCTGAGACATGAGGGCTGGTATGAGGCCTGAACTAAGGTAGTGGTCAAACCGTGCTAATATAAAGCAAAGTCAGACTGTGAGCAGAAGTCAGGCCCTGTTATAAAACATTCAAATTCACAGCAGCTGGCAAGAATAGGGCTGGCATTGCAAAAACACCCACATTCCTAAAAAGTACTAGGCACAGGACACTCACGCAAGCACCTTTCAGAAGGGTGGTACCAGAACCCCTGATACCAAGTATGGTACAAACACACCTGGATCAGTCTGTGACAGTTTGGAGCCCCAGGGTCCTGCTGAAGTGTGGCTGAGCTGCCAAGGTACAAGGGCTTGCAGAAGCGGATGGACTGGAAAGCAGACGTCAAACAGTACATTATTGTCTCAGTGCTTCAAAACAGGTTCACTTTATCCACAGAGAAAAGTGCCTGGTGGAGTCTCAAGGCCAAAAAATGAAACTTTGTAAAACTGAAGGTCACTAGATTGTGTGAGGGATTCTTCAGTTCCCAGGAGCTCCATGGACACAACAGAGTGAGAGTGACAAGAGTGCACAGACAATCATGAGTTAAAATATACAATTGCTTTTTCTTTAAAAATTGCAGACCACTTTGGACTGGGAGGTGGGGGATGGGGATGAGGGGAGCAGGGAGAGCACAACTTACTATCTGAGCTTTTTCTGTCCTTTCAGGCATTCCACAGTCTGGAGGACATAACAGTTCTGGAGGTTCTCGAAAGGCAAAGAGACATTTCATTCCAAACCTCTGGGGGCAGCTCAGCTGTGTACGCTACAGAAGTTTTCAAACTTATGGTGACTGAGCAGCACATGTGTGAGTGGAGTGGGCTGGTGACCGAAACAGGTGGGCCCAGAACATATGCCCATCATCCCTGTAATTTGACCGCCTATCTGGAGTTCCAACGATGGGAAAAGTTTGCAGCTATCAGCACCTGGGATTGGGTCAAAATGCATGGGGGAAATCAACAGGATGGCTATGGATTACTGCCTCCCTTTGGCTTCTGATTCAGCCTGCTGTGAATGCATGCAAACACACCTGATAATACGGACTCTAAAAGAGCTACACAGACATCCCTCCCTTCCCCCCAGCATATTTCTTGACTACACACAAACCCCTAGCCATACTTTGCACATTAACTATATTTCACCTACCTCCTCTAAAATTTACTGTTTACAGGAGGTTTGGTTGATTTGTATGGCAGGACATACTAAAAGGGAAGGCAATACGAGGTTCTCACTTTTAACACCTCAGCACATCTTTGTGGGAATGTGTGAGTTTCTATTAAAAATTTAGTTTTGAATACTTGTTTCACTGTTAGTTGTGCTTCCATTTTGAATTCCAACATGGTGACGATGAGGACGGGGGCGCTGGCATGAAATCTGCCATTAGTGGATACATGTTGCTGCCTGCAACTTGTAATAAATTTGTATTGGGGCATAAACCAGAAATCCCTCCCATCCATTAATAATAACAAAAGCTATGGAGCCAGAAAGGTATCAGGCTCTGGGACTAATTCTGCCCCTTGTGTTTATGTGCCAGTTCCATGTAGCGGGCTGCTCCTTTGGTGGGTGGAGGGCATCTAAAAGCTCCTCTGCGTAGGGATCCAGGATTGCTGCAGCTGCTCTGATGGCAAAGCCTCTTCGGCAATCAGTGTGAGCAGTAAGGTCACTTTGGTAGCCTGATCCATCACCTACTGGCTCCCTCCAGTCCCAAACTGGATTCTGGGGTCAGAAGATCACAGTTCAGGCCGGTGTGAGCCACTGGGGGCTCAGTGCATAGCGCAGCATCCCGAATCTTGTCAAATTCCTCATAAGGGAGGCACATGACAAGGAGTTCCCAGAGGTGCAGTTCTCATCCCTGGCTTTCTGGTAGTTGTCCTGAGCCACTTAATCCAGTGAATCCCCAACACGACCATCTTGTCTATTTCTTGGTACACATGGTCATTTCAGGTACTCTGGCACTGGAGTCGAATGTCTTGCTCACCTCACACCACATATTTACCAGAATTTGACTGTAGTTTCGTGAGAGGTGGCAGCGTGCTTGGCAAAGGCCTTCTTATTGGTGGCCATATGCAGGAGAGAGGTCCCTCTGTGATCAGAATAAAATGGAAGGGTTAAACATCAAGCAGCTGTACTTGAACCAGGGGGTTCCTGCTGTTTCCAGAGGGTCTATTGGCTAGTCTTGAGATAGAATGTCTAGGAACACTGGCCCATGGGATTGTGGGATAGCACAGGCATAGTTATATGGGCGCATGGTGCCCATGCTCCACCAATATTCAGGAACGTGGGCCCGGCTCCACCAACGTTTGGGCTTATATTTTCAGAGCCGTCCCATCCATAGGATGGGCTGAGGCAACCACCCTGGGCCCTGCGCTTTGGGGGGCCCCATGCTTCAGGGGATGTGGGGCCCAGGGCGGCCTGGGGGATTAGCGGGGGGCCTGGCACCGGCAGCAGCAAACGATCCGCCCCCAGCCTGCTGCATTCCGCCTCTTCCCGCCTGTGCTCCGCCCTTGCTCCACCCCTTCCCCAAAGCCCTGCCCCTGCTCTGCCCCCTCCCTGCCCCCATTTCACCCCTTCCCCCAAGCCCTGCCCCTGCTCTGCCCCCTCCCTATCCCCATTCCACCCCTTCCCCCAAGCCCTGCCCCTGCTCTGCCCCCTCCCTATCCCCATTCCACCCCTTCCCCCAAGTCCCTGCCCTGCTTCTTTCCGGCTTCTGCCCTCTCTCCCGAGCGACGCTGGGAGCTGGCAGAGTGGGGAAGGCTGGGGCCGGGTCACTTCCTGCTGCTGGCACCAGGCCCCCTGCTACCCTACCAGGCCACCCTAGACCCCAAATACTCCTGAAGCACAGTGCCCCCCAAAGTTTGGGGCCCGGGGTGGTGGCCCTGGTCCATCCTATGGAAGGGATGCCTCTGCTTGGACCCATTCTGGGCACCAACAAAAATTATACAAACCTGGTGCCCATGAGCACAGGACCTGAGTCTGGGGGACCTGGGCCTGAGGTGTGTCCACCCTGCACAATGGCAATGCCAATCTGCCTAGGAAACTTTAAAACATGTTTAAAAACAAATAGTGCCTGATGCTGTTCCCACTGAAGCCAAAGGGAAAAGTCTCATTGATGTCAATGGGAGCAAGTTTGAGCCTGAATCTGACAGCACCAGTCCTTTCACACATAAACAGAATATTGGTCTTTAGACCTATAGCCAAACGCTGCCTCTGAAGTATTCTCAGAACTGCCACTGTCCCTTTTAGTAGCGTGCTAAGCCATTTCCCAGGTCCTGACCACTCACAGAATTCCTTCAGCGTGGGAATATTTAAACTAACAGCATAAAATAAGAGCAAACCCCTCCATTTCCTAACTCTACAGAGATGGAAGCCTACTGGAAGTTAAAAGCCTATATACTTTTGAGGATCTGGGGCCTAAGTGTTTCTAACAAACCTGGAAATACAGGCCTTGCAGAGTATCAAGGGCTTATCAAGATTAATGTACAGCACCTGCTGATGCCTATTAAATAAGTCCTGATAGCTTAACTAGCTAGCTGATCTCAATTACAGATTCTCTTGTTTGTGCTACTAATAAATAAATGAACTAGGAGCAATAAACTTGAACCATACACAATCCAAATTCATTCTCCATCCAATTATTCTGATTCTAATTGTCCTTTAGAGGCGCTGGCAAGAAAGGGAACTCATATTTTTTTTAAATGGTCTATAAATGCAAATTATCCATCAATGGAATGTGATATGTGTTAATGTGATATTTATTAATATTAAAGTTAGTATATTTATTAAAGTGTTTGTTATTCCCAGTTGTTTGACTGCTTTGTGCAATTTTTTTTTTTGCAAAACAATTTCTGTTAGTATTTTCTCTTTATGATATGGCAAAAATAGCAAATCGTGGCTCATCTGAATCACAGGTGCTTATCTCTCTTTCCTGACTGGATGACCTCTGTGTTAAAACTAGGAGTCCCTTTTCCAGTTCATAATTTATCTGCAAACAAGGTGCGATTTTTACAAAGGTACCCATTATTAGTAAATTTCCGATGAATCTTTTTGTGACTAAATCATAGGTTTTCATAATGGCTAAAAAGAATTTCCAGCTTAAACATTCTTGCAAGTATTTCCTATTATTATTATTTATTTGTGTTATGGCAGCACCTAGAGGCAGGGTCCCATTGTGCTAGGAACCAAGATGGAGCTTGATAAATTTATGAATGGGATTATAAAACAATTGTGTATGATAGCAGGGGACAGGTTTCGATGACCCAAGAGATTCCTTCCAGTTCTATGTTCTTATGGTCTTAAAGTAGGCAGTGAACGAACATATACTAAAGGGAGAGTCCCTGGTGTAAAGAACTTACTGTCTAAATATAAGACTATCAGCCATGGGTGAATAAAACAGACAGGGAAGTACAATGAGACAATACTGGTCAGCATGAGACACCGGTGACCCAGCACTATGTTCATACTGTTGTTGCTTTTCTTAAATATTTTTGCAGCTAAAACCTTGCTCACCCAAATATTTGTGAAATAAAAGGGAGGCCTAGTTAGCAGTGAAGTGGATCACTAGGTTTCATTCTCAAGAATACTCTCAAATACTTTTTTGTTGTATTTACCCAGTTCTAGTCTCAGCCCTCTGCAGGACAAATACCTAGTTCAGCATTCATGAATTGCTCCTTGCTCTGTTGCTGAGTCTAACAATAGTGCTGGCTGTTGTGTGTGGGGGTTTGTGGTGTGGACACCTGGGTCGAATAATTTATATTTTACTGGTTTCAGAGTAGCAGCCGTGTTAGTCTGTATTCACAAAAAGAAAAGGAGTACTTGTGGCACCTTAGAGACGAACCAATTTATTTGAGCAGAAGCTTTCATGAGCTACAGCTCACTTCATTGGATGCATTGATTTTTTTCAATATATTTTTTGGAAGCTGGGAGACAAGAACTGTACATACTGGAGTAGATCGTTGGGACAAGTCAGACTCAGTGAGGGAAGGGACTGAAAGGGCTGCATCTTTATCTCTTCCCTCCCCGATCCTGATCTCACTGGGGGCCATTCCCCCCCCCCCCCCGGTGCTAGATAGAGCAGCCTCAGGGCTGCAAGAGAGTGGAAAATTGGGCTATGATCTGTAGAGAGCAATGCACAATACAGAACATCTTGATAGCAAGCAGAGGGTTACATGTAATACCGATCCTCCTCCTCTTCCTCTTTCACAGAAGCAAGTGAATTCCCCATTCAAACTGGCAAACATCTCTCTTAGGCAGTCAAAATGTTACTAATCTACTTTAGAATGTGTATTTACCTTAGCAAAACTACATCTGCCTCTGAGCTTCTTGTTCCCAAAAGGAAGGAGGACCTTAAAACTGAGGCCAGCTGCTCTGATTTTTCTTAATGATTAATATGGGGCTCAGTAACTAAAATCACAAACGGGCTTGGAAATTAGGATAATGCATTGCAATTAAATCATGCGAACCATTTTTAATGGCAAAATGTAATTGCTTATTAAAATCCAGCCTGCCCGGTTCCCATTCACGTTTTTAATCAGACTAATTGCTCTTGCCTCTGAAATTTATGGGAAAGGCAGAGATGTGAGCAATTGTCATCGCAGTTTAAAACTAATTTATAAGCTCCGCCTTTGCACTGTGCTCTGTGGCAGCTCAGCTGAGGCTGGGAATACCTTTTAGTTTGACTAGAGTCAGGGAGACCACAGCGTCTTGTCAGAATGGTGAAGTGTGGTACTGCTAATGCTCTTGCTTCCTTCCGTAAATGCTAATCTGGTGTCACCGGGGATATGTCTGACAAAGAGGTGACAAATGTCCCCAGGAATTGAGTTTTTTTCATATTTGAGTGCTTGTGTGTGTACACACACACACATCCCCATCTTCTGATAAATAATAATGTAGAACCAGATTCTTGGGCCCTTGTAGTTAAGACTTCATGCCACATGTTCTTTCTCTTCTCTTCCTCATGCTTGGGATGTAAATTCAGCAGATGCAAATTCAAAGAAATGTGCCTGCCTTTCTAAGGCCTTATCTACATGGTGAAAAATGACTTTGATCTGGAACTCTCAGGGAGCTATTCCAGGAATCGGGACCCCCCCATGCCAGTCTGCAATCAAAGACAGCGCAACAGCCAAACGCTGTTCTGGAGACACCAAATTCCTCCTGTCCTGTGCAAAGAGAATGTCTTTTTTTACCAGAACCCAGTTTCATTCACTGGAAATCACCTTCTGAGGCAGGTTTCAGAGTAGCAGCCGTGTTAGTCTGTATCTGCAAAAAGAAAAGGAGGACTTGTGGCACCTTAGAGACTAACAAATTTATTTGAGCATAAGCTTTCGTGAGCTACAGCTCACTTCATTGGATGCATTCAGTGGAAAATACAGTGGGGAGATTTATATACATAGAGAACATGAAACAATGGGTGTTACCATACATACAGTGACGAGAGTGATCAGGTAAGGTGAGCTATTACCAGCAGGAGAGCCGGGGGGCGGGGGAGGGAGGGAAACTTTTGTAGTGATAATCAAGGTGGGCCATTTCCAGCAGTTGACAAGAAAATCTGAGGCAGGAACTCCCATGTAGAATGAGTGGAATTGGAACACCCCTGGACAGTAATTCTTTGCTCTAATTTTGTTTCACTATTTTCATATGTGGGAAGTGGTTTTTCACATTCGGGACCAGTGATCTACATTTAAAAATTTAAATCAGTTTCTGAGGTGTCAGAGGACCAAAAAAAGCATCTCTGATATGGTACATGTGATTCACCATACATGTACTTCACACATTAAAGAATAAAATGGATTCACTGACCTATCTGCAGGGCACTCCCTAGGAGTCCTTTCAAGCTGCCACAGTGTGAGTCAGACCTATGGAGACCATTGGTTCCTTCTTTTTGTTTTTCTTTAAAATACAAGCCATCCAAACTGAAAGTATGTGTTTGTGCTTTGTTTCTGGAAAACCGATCACATTTTTAAAGCACAACATAAAAAAACTTGACAGACTTTAGGCTAATGGTGCACTGAGACACAGCCTGTCATGCTGATTGGTTCTGTCTCATAATTTCCTTGTACTACACCTATCTATCTGTTGTCTCTTGCCTTATACTTAGATCGTAAGCTAAGGGACTGTCTATATTGTTCTGTGTTTGTCCAGCACGTAGGACAATGGGGTCTGGTTCATGACATGGGCGCGTAGGTGCTACAGTAATATAAATACATAATAATAATTATTATTTTTGAATCATAGGTTTTTTTAAAGCACAAGAGATGTTCAGAGAACCTCAACTGGAAGGTGCCGTATGAGCAAACAGGCAGAAAAAAATAAACATTATTACTAAAAAGTCAGCAAATGTAATTTCTTTAGTTGTCACCAGAAAACCCAAAGTGTGATTTATCTAGGGGCAAATGTTTGTTGCAGCTCAGTTCCAAAAAATAGAAATTAACAATGGAAAGACAAGTGCAAAATTTGGGCCTGATGCAACTTCTGTTGAAGTCAGTGGAAATCTTTCCAATGACTTTAATGAGGGTTGGATCATGGACTATATCTGCATCCGATGAAGTGAGCTGTAGCTCACGAAAGCTCATGCTCAAATAAATTGGTTAGTCTCTAAGGTGCCACAAGTACTCCTTTTCTTTTTGCAAAGACAGACTAACAAGGCTGTAACTCTGAAATATATCTGTAATGTAGGTCTAGTAATGGGTTAAAACTTACAGACCAGTGCTTTAATGACAAGGTGAGCATGAATTGAAAGCAAAAGCTGCTGCAGGTTGTGGGGTGCAGTGGCTTGCACACAAAGGAATTATGCAAATGCTGATTTCTCTAATCCAAATCCCATATGAGCTTTATTTTTCTGTGCTGCAGTCTTTGTTGCAGGTGGTGCTGCTCTGAGGAGAAGGGAGATGACAAAGAACAGAGCAGGAATGGAAATGAATTGCAGTATATGAGATGAGGTTTGGCTTTACATTCAGGGAATATGCATATATTCTGCCACGCAGGCCTTGAGCAATCAGGAATGTCATCTGTATGTTTGTGAGGCTTCCTGAATGCTATATAAGGGAGGTGGTGATATAGGGAGACACACAGAGCATCCATTTGATTTTAATAAAGCATTTCTTATGTTCCAGGGAAAGCTTTACTGAGTACAGAGGCTTAGCTGCTTCTATGAAAAATCTATTATTTTACCAGTGTGTGTGTGGGGGAAAGGGTATGACAGAGAACACACACAGACATACACAAGCACAGACCCAGATACACACACACACTTTTTGGCTGTCCAAGAAGGAAAATTTATATTCAACAGAGGGGTGAGGAGAGAGGCATGGGGCACAGTCATCTGTCTGAAGAAGTGGAGCTGATAGAGGAGTCCCACAAATTAAAAAATGGTGAAGAAATAGAAGAGGGAGTCACCTTCTTCACAATATCTCTCTTGCTGTCTCTCCCTTTTTTTACTAACCTCACTGGATTTTGTACAAGGACATTTTTAGGTCAGAGTTGTTTTTAATTAATACATTTTCCCCTCAGTAACAGAAACCTAAAAAAGGGAAAAAAAGACTTCTTGTAGTTCTCCTTAAGTGGAATCCCCCACTTCAAAGTATGTCAGATAGTGATCTCATAAACAGCTGTCAGTTCTGGCAGGTGGCAAGAAGCCTAGAATGTACTATTCTTGGATCAAGAAAATATAAGTAGGTCAAGTTACAGTGGTTCTTGAAAACATCATCTCCACGAGAATCAAAAACCGATACAAGGTCAGAAAGTTCTACTAAGCTGAGTACAGAGAGGAAAGAATGACAGGGTCGATTTAGTCTTAAAATATCCGTCCTTCTGTCTAATCTCAAACTTTATCAGATTAGTTTTGTTTCATATTCTGTCTGCAATGGAACAGTCTGAGAAAGTTTTACACCACCGCGCTTTCACTGAGGCAATCGGGACAATGGTTTGGTGAGGTTTTGTTTATTTTAGCAACCTAAAGGAAAGCCAAAGAGATCAAACAGACCAAAAAGGAAGTTGCACCTTTATAACTACTCAATGCTTGCTCGCAAAATATAATGCCTGAAGGACTGTAACAACCATATTAATTACGGCACTTCAGAGTCTTATTTTATGGTATCTATACTGATGCTCTTCTAAATTCTTCACCTGCCTCTGGAAATTTAAAGTTTAGCTCTTTGCAGGCACTGTTGTGATACAGCCACGAACTACTGATTCCAATCTACAGATGGGGAAACTGAGGCACAGTGAAGTCCAGGACCAGATTCTGCAATTCTTGCTCAGGTTTGATTAGCCTCCTCATAGAGTAAGGTACTAATTAGAAGAATAAGGGTGGGAAAAATTTGGCTTTAAGTGGTTTGCCCATGTCCGGTCAATGACAGAGACAGGATTAAAACTCAGAAATGCCTAGTTCCCAGTCTTATTATCAGGCCAGACCACACTCTTTTTTTCTGAAGAAATTAGCTGTTTTTTCTTTCCTTTCTGGTGATCCCTTCCATAAATACAATTAGCTGTGATCTATGCACCTGCCTACAGGGTTTTTTTTTAATAGTGTCCATCACTATTGTGTCTAAGCCCTTATACATCATCTCTCACTTTCCCATCCCAGTCAGTCTCCCAACACATTTTGACCTACTTATACCTTCTAGTTGTGCAATATCTGGCCAGAACTGTAGGGGCACAGGGGCTGTTCATGTAATGCTGCCCAACTGGACCAAGCCTCCAGAAAAGGAGGAGTTAGGGGCAGGAGCAGACTGAGAAAGCTGGTCAGCGCGGCTGGCTGGTTGCACAGGGAAAGAGTATGTTGCACCTCTTAAAGTGCTGTATCAAACTACCCCCTCCTAGTCCCTCAGCACAGCCAGGGAGCTTCAGGAGTCAATGTGCCTCTAGAACAGAATGCCTCCTGATGCCCCAGCGGGGGGGTGCAGTTCTGCACGGTCCCTAACTATGGGCTGTGTCTAAACGCTATGTGCTCCATTGAAATCAATGGGAAATGGCCTCCGATCCAACACTTCCTTACTGGGAGGAGATGGATTCACAGCCTCCAGGATAACCAAGCATTCTGCACAGTGTGAAGCATTCAAACGCATTTACAAGAATCTACCATCAACAAAATTCCAAGGCTGAAAATAAAGTTAATGCTGTTATTCAGCTCCCATTATCAGTTCTAATAGACACACTCAGCCTTGACTGGGCTTGAACAGAGAGTCAGCAAATTCTCACCTCTCGCTTGCTTTTTCATGGCCATGTATTACGCCTCCTGCTTGCTCCTGGACATATAGACCTGATAGGAACATTTGCAAATTGAAGTATTTTAAATTATTTTAAGTTTATGGTAATCTTTTCCACAGTGAATTGGATATAGATTTTAACCCTGCCTGCTTTCATTTATTTCCAGGCTTTATTCCATATTTTATCTCTTTCCTTCTGGGCTGTTGCCAGCAAACTTCTTCAATCTTTTTCTAGTTTCTTACCCATTAAAATTTTGTTTCTATTCTTATTTCTCTTTTGTGTTATATTATACCTCAGGGATCTCCTCTCCCTAGATCTGGCATTACCTAACTTCTTCTCAAGCTTGCATTTCAATAGGCATGAGACCCTTTACAAGTAATGTGCAGCTATGCATTCTCAACTGTTATTTTTTACTTACAGACATAGAAGACAGAGATTAATGTTCCAGTCCTCTACAGTCACCTTGAAAGAGGCAGTGACCCAGGAACATCAGTCAGTGTTTTGCATCTGTTGGGATCACCCTGTGCAAAAGCGAAACTACATGAGACAGAACTTCTGTATTTAATGGCAAAGGAGTACAAGCAAATATCACTCCAGAAGGATGTTTCAAAGTAATCCAGATGGACAAGTCACCATGAGAAAAATAAGCAAAATCTTTCTGTGACTGATACTTATACTACTATTATAACTGAATCAAGTGACCCAGTTACAGCCGGCTTGTTCCTTGCCCTCATTAAAACATAGTTAAAACTGCAGCACACTTGAGACCTAAATGTATCCCAGAAACCCAGTTAAAGTCTTTGACAGTCCAGGATTTTCATATGGATACAGAGTTGCCAACTCTTGAGGATTTTATTATTAGTCACATGATATATAGTGTTTTCCCTTGAAGTTCCAGTTCTTAGAGTCATGTTATTACATCATAAATGTCAGATTTCATTTTAAACAAAAAATAAGTTTCTAGCCCTCATGGTTGCAGAGAAAAACTTCAAAATATGAATCTTAGGGGCTAAAAAACCTGAATGCAAATAAAGAGCATCCCAAATTTATTTATTTTCAAATCTCATGATATTTTGAAGTCTTGAGGTTAACAATACTGTAATGATGAGGTCCCAGGTAGAGCCAAGTCACACTACCTCAGGGGTTCTCAAACTGGGGGTCGGGACTCTTCAGGGGCTCAAAAGGTTATTACATGGGGGTCGCAAGCTGTCAGCCTCCACCCCAAACCCCACTTTGCCTCCAGGATTTATAATGATGTTAAATATATTAAACGGTGTCTTTAATGTATAAGGGGGGGTCGCACTCAGAGGCTTGGTATTTGAAAGGGGTCACCAGTACAAAAGTCTGAGAACCCCTTCACTACAGCTTTTTAAGGGGAGGGGACAACTGTGCAGTCACCAGCTACCCTGTCTCAAATATAGTTGTAGTGTAGATGAGACCAACAGGCAAATGTACAGACAAAGCAACTTCAAGCAACAGAAGTAAATATAGACTCAACTACAAGTACAAGAATGTACAATTCTGGAACTTTTGTGAATATTAAAGAAAATGACACCAAAATAGGTATCGGAATGCCTGAGAGGATCACAGCACAAGTGGCTAAAATTCTGCAGATGAGCAAACAAAAACCAGCTAAGGCTAAACCCGACAAAGGTCAGCTCATCTGTGGCAAATTCCAAAAACAGCCTTGTTCACAAGTCAGATGGGTTAAAGTGTGGCCCTTTCCTCAAGAGTAGGTTATTATTCCAAGTTTTTATAGTGAACATGGAAATTGCTAGTGTCAGGAGACACAGAACTGAATCACTTATTAATTTGCATAGGAAAGAAGCAAGCAGTTATTGGCAGAGCTCACTGCATCAGGTGAGGATGCAGCTGTTCAAAGTACTGCCTAGTTGTCCTTTTTGAATCTGCTGCATAATTGTGCTCCAGGATCAAAGGTTTCACTTAAAAAAATTAAACCTCTAGCCTTTATAGTTGCAAAGATAACCTTCAAAACATGAAATGAACATATATATCAAGGCAGTGATGTCCACCCAAGTCTATAGACAGCCTAAAAAAATCACTCTGGCCTGGTCTACACCTAAAACTTAATTTGACCTAGCTACATTGCTCAGGGCTGTGAAAAATGTCATGCCCTGTGTGACTCAGTTACGTCGACCTAACCCCCAGAGTAGACGCAGCTCGGTTGATGGAAGAATTCTTTCAAGGGGGTGGATTTACTACAGTGATGGAAAACCTCCTTTGTTGCTGTAGTGTCTACATTACAGCAGCATAGCTGCAGCATGGCAGTTGTGCCACTGTACTGCTTGCAGTGTGGCCATCCTTTCTGAGAGAGGTACAGATAACCCCAGAGCGTTAACTGTGGAGCTTAATGATGTCAACATTGTTAATGAGTCACTGCTTTTCATAATAGCAGAAACACCAAGATAACACATTTTCCTACCGTTGTGTGACGTAGTGGAAGATATTGAGAAGAGGTGTAGTGGGATAGGTAGTTGTTATCAAGGTTTGATGGGGTATGGAGTGACAAACTCAACCCCAGTTGCCAAATTTAAGGTCACCTCTGGCCCTGTCCAAGACAAAAAAGAGAAGACACATCCCCTCCTGGGTAGTAGAGGCATGTCTACCCATCTGCCAAACCCTCCGGCTTTTCCCTTGGCAGCTTCTCTCATGCTGTGACAGGAATCGGCAGAAAGCTGAAATGTGAGAGTATGGCTTCAGCATAAAATATATTGAATCAACATATTTAAAGACAAGGTACTGTACGGATCACGCTGCCCTGGATTATGGGTGAGAGGGTGGGGTCAGTGCCACATTAAACAGGCCTCTCTGCTGCATAGGTCATTCAAACTTGGCACATCATTTGAAACTAATGTTCTTCATAGGACAAGGGGCACTGGTAACTTAGTTAACAGTTAGTTTAAATCATTTAACTACTAAAAGTTATATATATGTACTTTTATATCTTGACTTTGTATTTATTGAAGGATGCATTTTGGATTTTTTAAATCGTCACCAAGCTTGGGAAAGGAAGAGGGCTCGTGTGTAATAAAAGTTAAATAAGCACAACCTGACAGTTATGGGAAAGTAACCTAAACAGCTGTTCCATAGATTCATAGCATCTGAGTGAGAAGGGACCGCTGTGATCTGACCTCCTGTACAGCACAGAGCATAGCACTTCCCCAAAATAACATCTTTTAGAAAAACATACCAACCTTGATTTAAAAATTGTCAGTGATGGACAATCTACCACGACCCTTGGTATATTGTTCCAATGGTTAATTACTCTTACTGTTAAAAAATTATGCCTTATTTACAGTCTGAATTTGCCTAGTTCCTACTTCCAGAGATTGGATCATGATATATCTTTCTCTGCTAGCTGGAAAAGTCCATTACTAAATATTTGTTCCACATGTAGATACTTATAGAGAGTAATCACGTCACCCTTTACCTTCTCTTTGTTAAACTAAATAGATTGAGTTCCTTGAGTCTGTCACTTTAAGGCATGTTTTCTAATCCTTTAATCATTCTTGTGGCTCTTCCCTGAACCCTCTCCAATTTACGACCATCCTTCTTGAATTGTGGGCGCCAGAACTGGACACAGTATCCAGCAGCAGTTGCACCAGTGCCAAATATAGAGGTAAAATAACTGCTCAATTCTTACTTTAAATTCCTCTGATTATGCATCCTAGAATTGCAATAGTTCTTTTGGACACAATGTCACACCGGGAGCTCATGTTCAGCTGATTATCCACTGTGACCCCCAAATCTTTTCCAGAGTCACTGCTTCTCAGGAGAGAGGCCCCCTTCCTGTAAGTATGGGCTACATTCTTTTTTCCCACATGCATTCATTTGCAAGTAGCCATCTTAAAATGCATATTGTGTGCTTGTGCCCACTTTAGCAAGTGATCCATATCGCTCTGTACCAGTGACCTGTTCTCTGCATTATTTACCAACCCCCAATTTTTGTGTCATCAGCAAACTTTATTGATGATGATTTTGTTTTCTTCTTTTTGTTTGGTCTATGTCAGGGGTTCTCAAACTGGGGGATGGGACCCCTCAGGAGGTTATTACCTGGGGGGTCGCGAGCTGTCAGCCTCCACCCCAAACCCCGCTTTGCCTCCCGCATTTATAATAGCGTTAAATATATTTAAAAGTGTTTTTAATTTATAAGGGGGGGTCGCACTCAGAGGCTTGCTGTGTGAAAGGGGTCACCGGTACAAAAGTTTGAGAACCACTGGTCTATGTTTAATATACAAAGAGTGGGACAGAATCCTATAAACGCCTTGTCACTCAATCAGAGGGGCTTGAAAATGCCCCATCTGAAATAAAATACATCCTGCAGAGACTAGTTTCCTGCTTTTCTGTGGCAATGTGACCTGATGAATAACTATCAGTGCTGAAGATGTGAGAAGCACAAGTGTGACACTGGACATATACTCTGGGCGTGCCCCTGCCTAAACTTAATATAGAACTAGATTAGTGAAGTTCTGAAATGCCTACTAGGACTCAACTCACAAGCCTCTCTGCCCCAAGAAAACAGTTGGTAGTTAGTGCAATATAATGCGTTAAATGATTAATGCTGCCCAGGTGGCGCATCCTCTCCCGTACACTAAGAGACTGTAGATGGGAAACAGCATCCTTTGAAAAATTAATAAACCAGCTACATGACAACCTGGCTAAAACCAGGGGGCCCATTTTTGAGCTTTCCATTCCTGTACTGAGCAAAGGAATGGGGAATGGAGGGGAAGGAGGTGGGGGACATGGCTTTAAGCCACCTTAGCACTCAGCCTTTGGGGCTACTTGTGCCCCAGGCAGTTAGTCTCAAGGCTGCTCTTACTTATGTTCCATTTTCCATGCCTCCAAGGAGTCCTGGGTAACTGAGATTAACCATAGGGCAGTTTGCTGTGGCTACCTTCCCATTCTGAGACTTCTTTTCCTTAACTTCAATCCCAATGTGCCCGACACAGGGGGCTGGGAATACTGCCAGAGCAGAATCCTTAAACCAGACCTCAGTCCAGTGCTTGGATTGGGTAATGCAACCTGCATACTTTGTGTTTGGCTGCAGGCTTGTGCTCCAAAGTCTCAGCTTTCATTTAAAAACCAAACTTTCTAGCTGCTGCAGCAAACCCCCTGAAAATGTGACCTGAGTGTCAGGATATGACTGATACTGTGATATGTGCCTGAGTCTGCTGAGAGCCTGAAGCAACAGAGGGTATGAACTGCCCTCTTCACTTCAAGGAGGTGTTAACTCAGGTGCCAATTGACAAAATGTATACACTGTTAATCATTTCACTGCTGCTCAAAGCACATGTGAAAAAGAAAACAGGTTCCCAAAACAGCTTATTTTCCTAATCTAGACAAGGTTGCAGTGAGAAGGTGCAGGGAGAACCCCTAAAAGGTGAGCCTTTCCCTTTCCTACAGGCCATGCGAATGCCTGTTCTCAATTTCAGGTGACATTGTAAATCAGAAGTGGGCAGTATTACCTCCCATAAATGTAAACAAACGTGTTTGACTTAGCGATTGGCTGAATAAGAAGTAGGACTGAGTGGATTGTAGGCTCTAAAGTTTTACATTGTTTTGTTTTTGAGTGCAGTTACATAACAAACAAAATCTACATTTGTAAGTTCTGGACACTCACACCGGGCTTCTGTGTTTGGACTCTGGGCCTATGTGCTTTTTAAAGCACCACTTGGTCACTGAGTAGTCTCTGGCCCACTTCCTTGTCACATTTCAGAGTAGCAGCCGTGTTAGTCTGTATTCGCAAAAAGAAAAGGAGTACTTGTGGCACCTTAGAGACTAACAAATTTATTTGAGCATGAGCTCACGAAAGCTTATGCTCAAATAAATTTGTTAGTCTCTAAGGTGCCACAAGTACTCCTTTTCTTTTTCCTTGTCACAGACTCTCGCTCTGATACCCCTCATTGGAAGTTTGGCCTCACGGCACTCCTGGAGTTTAGGCATATCCTTCCCCAGAGCTCTACCTCAAGGGCACTCTTGTTTACAGCTCCCCTCCTCAAACCATCACACCTGATCAGTTCACCACCCTGGAAGGCTTTGCTTGGATGAAATGGCACAGTATGGAAACCTGTATATTTACAGCATGATGGCAAAAACAGTCAAGTTTAGGCATAAAATTCCATAATTAGCCACCTAAATAAAAGTGACTTGATATTGCTGAGCAACCCCAGCTCCCACTGACTTCAATTGGAGTTGGATTGCTCAGAACCTCGGCAAATCAAGACATTTTTATTTAAGTGCCTTAACATAGATTAAAGTCAGGAGCAGCGGAAGCCCCCTAAAAGTGGGGGGCCACTGGCACCTGAACCATGGCCCCATCCCCCATGCTGCCCCTTTCCATGAGGTCCCACCCCTGCATTACTCCTTCTTCCTGGGCCCCTCCTGTTACATTGCCCTTTCCCCCTGAGACCACGCCCTTGCACCACTCCTTCTCCCTGAGCCCCCACCCTCATGCTGCTTCTTCCCCCCAGAACCCCACCCCCCGCTCTCTTCTCTCCACCCCTTCACACCCTGTCACTCACCCTTACGGCTGGTAAAAAGTGATGGGGCCATGGCCCTCTGGCCCCCTGTTCTGGCACCTTTGATTAAAGTGTCTAACGTTAAGCATCTATATTTGGCTATATGCAGTCATATGTAGCACTATAGATCCTAATTTCTTTCATCAAACAATTAAGGTATCTTTTTGATTTCTTCAGATGTATTTCTCTACTGCATAGGGAGATTTTCGTTGCAGTCCTCAGACCATATATGGACTCATTCTCTTGTCACTTAGGTCAGCCACATCAACTAAGTACATTGTGAGCTGACCCTTTGTAGCTACATTTATTAATACCACATAAGGAAATGAAGGTTTTTCTTCAGTAAAATGTTATAGTGGATTATTCTCGTATACCCTTTGCGGGTCATCTAACCATTCTAATGTTTCTTGACATAGCCTTGTCATCTGAAAGAACAATTAAACCAAACTTTACCTGAAATATTAAACCACAGGTTCTCCACTGTAACAATAATTCATCCAAACAAGTCCTTCTGAAGTCAGATAATGTCCACCTGGCCCTTAATGAGCTCTTGAAGCCGAGAATGACAGGCATTCTGCTGTCTGTGAAATAAATACAAGTTATGAAGTGGTTACCAAGGAAACTTTATAGCGTAAAGAGATACAGTAGCTATGGCAAAAAGATATCACAGAGTGTGCGTTTGCTGCAAGTTGTATTTGTGTTGTCTTTCAGACTTATGGAACTGAACAGTCTGGGAAATCAGCCAAGTCACATGCATATATTGAAATAGACTCAATGTGAATACATGTAACCACAAGCAGCAAAGACAAGGATACTTTGAATGCAGTTCTAACCAAGTACTAAAAGCTAACCTCTCTCTGGGATTTTGGAAGAGGGTTGTTACGAAGATTGATTAGTCATTATCCTTTAGGAATTATTGTTAGGGTTACCCCTTTGTGACTGGAGCGGTTAGCCAAAGTTTGAGGCCCTGCAGGTTGCTTCCGTTAGAAGGAGAAATTGATGACTGGGTCAGGCGCTTTTTTGATGCAATCCTGTTTATTTACAAAGAATATGCCAAGTCTCTCTCTTGAGCACAGGCAGAATGAAACAGCAGGGGTAGTTTCTTTGCTCATAGCTTTAAGACCCTTTCAACAAGCAGAGTGGGCAGAGACTCTGTTCAGTGCAAGTGTATTTAGGTGCTTTCCAGGGAGGAAGACATAGTCTGTGCCCCAGAAGTCTTACAAAGTTGTCACTAGGCTGAAACTGGAGAGTACTAGGCTCACATTGCTTTGGCATAGAAGCCTATACATTGTATTTCTGCCTACTATCTCCTTCAGAGATATGTTCAATGCATTTGATGAAAAATATTGGTTGCAGAGCAGATGCGACGCTGATTCCAGAGTAAGGTTAGAACCCGGACGACTGTCCTTCTTCAATAGCATCTGTTTGCAACATGTGGATTCAGAGTTTCTAAACTCACCACATTGCTCACACTGGCTCTCATCAACCCAGATCACAAAGTCTTAATCACACAGGTAGGTTAAGCAAGAAAAAACCATAATACTAGGTGTTTTTTAATACAATACAGTTTTCTCATATTTTCTTCTGAAGATTCTAGGAAGAAATTTGACCTGGTGCAATGGTTTTATTATCCAAGAACAGTATTTAAGCAGAGGGCTTCCGAGAATCATTTATCATATGGAAAAAGTTATAGCTTGATCTCCGTGGGTGTTCAGAGCCTTTGAAAATCAGGTCATAGATATATTGTGAACTTAAGGCTCTGCAAAAAGAAATAACTTTGCTGTATTTAAAAAACAAAACAATAAAATGTCATTTAATTTTAGGTGCAGCAGCTCAAAGCTTTATTCTTTCTGCCTTTTTGATGTTTTACTGAAACTGTTCCAAAGATTTTGCAAGTGTGAAGAGTAAAACTGAAAGGTTTTTTTCACTTATTTAGTGACCTTTTGGCATCTAGACACATCCAGAGTTTGTAAGACCAGGAAAGGCACAAGTGGCAAACTGAATAAGGACTTAATCCAAAAGCCATTGAAGTCAATGGAAGACAATGAGCTTTGGATCAGGACTTAGAAGAAGGTTATTTTGCAAACTATTCTGTTTTAGCACATCACAAATAAAAATCACACCAAACCTGAACTTTTGCTTTGTTGATAATTTTAGATTTCTCAGGAAGCATAACACCGGCCATACTAGGTCACACCAAAGGTCCATCTAGTGCAGTATATTGTCTTTCGACTGTGACCAATGCCAGGTGCCCCAGAGGGAATGAACAGAACAGGTAATAATCAAATGATCCATCCCCTGTCACAAATTCCCAGTTTCTGGCAAACAGAGGCTAGAGACACCATCCCTGTCCATTCTGGCTAATAGCATTTGAGGGACCTATCCTCCAGGAACTTATCTAGTTCTTTTTTGAACCCTGTTACAGTCTTGGCCTTCACAACACCCTCCGGCAAGGAGTGCCACAGGTTGCCTGTGCGTTGTGTAAAGAAATACTTCCTTTTGTTTGTTTTAAACCTGCTGCCTATTAATTTCATTTGTTGACTCCTAGTTCTTGTGTTATGAGAAGGAGTAAATAACATTTCCTTATTTACTTTCTTCTCACCAGTCATGATTTTATAGACCTCTATCATATCCCTCGTTAGCTGTCTCTTTTCCAAGCTGAAAAGTCCCAGTCTTATTAATGACAGGTTTCAGAGTAATCTTTCCTCATATGGAAGCTGATCATCTAGTTGGATCTCCTGCATAACACAGGCCATAGAATTGCACCCGATGATTTCTGAATCAAGCCCAATAGCATCTGGCTGAGCTAGAATATATCCTTTAGCAAGTTATAAAATCTTGATTTAATATCTCCAAGTGATGGAGAATTCATCCTTTGGCAAGCCTGGGTACTGGTGACTCTTTGTAGAACTTCTATAACCACAAATCAAAATGAGATCACCCCCAAACATGCCTAATTTAAGATTGACTCACAGAGCAGAGGGGAGCACTCCAAATTAAGAATGAGGCAATTGTTTGATATCTAACATTTTTATTTATATAGTTGTATTTACTATATTATTTTCCTGTTGTGGGAGGGAATGTCCTAGATCAGTGGTTCTCAAACTAGGGCCACCGCTTGTCCAGGGAAAGCCCCTGGCGGCTTAGACCGGTTTGTTTACCTACCATGTCTGCAGGTTTGGCCAATCGCTGCTCCCATTGGCTGCGGTTCGCCACTCCAGGCCAATGGGGGCTGAGGGAAGTGGTGCGGGCTGAGGGAAGGGCTGGCCGCCCTTCCCGCAGCCCCCATTGGCCTGGAGTGCTGATCCGCGGCCAGTGGGAGCCGCGATCGGCCGAACCTGAGGACACGACAGGTGAACAAATCAGCCCGGCCCGCCAGGGCCTTTCCTGAACAAGTGGTGGCCCTAGTTTGAGAACCACTGTCCTAGATCATTGTCTGAAAAATATATTGACTTCCTCTAGTCTTTCATCTTCCTTAATGCACGGTTACTTCTGTTCTCTCTTTGCATCGCTCTGCTTAGGAAGTACTCATATTGAAAAGGGGTCTGCCCGGATGATGCTGATGCCTCTGCTGAGTCTCATTAGGGATTAGGATCCAAAATAGGGTGTATCATTATACTAATTGCACAATGTTTTCCTTATTTAGGATAATGTCTCTTTTCTGTAGCTACTAACAATAATCATCATTACGTTCAGGTTTATTTTTAGTCCAGCGGTACCTTTTTGCAATCTATGCACACACTCACTTACCTAGGGTGATAGACAGCAAATGTGAAAAATCGGGATGGAGGTGGGGGGTAATAGAAGCCTATATAAGAAAAGACCCAAAAATCGGGACTGTCCCTATAAAATCAGGACATCTGGTCACCCTACCCTTATCAATCCTTAGTGGAACTACATTTGTTTCCATAAATCTTCCCATGCTCTCTGTGCATCAGAGGGTAGTGAATTACTCCCACATGAAGTTATGTATAGATTTCTATCTACGCCAATCTCTGGCAGGTATTCCTGAGAAAAGATGGAAGCTGTGGGCAGGGGGAAGAGGGCACCACCAGTTCCTCAGGTGGTATACATTGGCATAGCTCTTTTGACTGGCCCATTGTTTGTTTGTGTGAACTGCACACTGTAGTTTAAAGAAGGCAAATTTGGCTGATTGTATTTTTCACACCCTGCCCTCCCTGTTCCCTTTGAAGCAGCTGGAACCCTAAACTTGCCAGGATGGAGCAATCTGCAGCCATCCTCAGGGGAAATAAAGGCTCCTTTTGCTCTCCTCTATCTGCATAATTGTACAAGGGCCAGGAAAAATCAAGCCCTTAATGTATACCTGGTTCGGTGTTCACTTTTTATCTGTCCTTTTAAGCGTATTGATGAGGTCTGATTGGGTCCAGTGTGTATTTCCTAGGAACTCTGTGTAACTGTTGCTGGTTCTGTGTTTGTACAGAGCCTATAAGGGGGCCCATGTCCATGACTAGGGCTCCTTGGCACTAGGGCGATACAAATAATAATAAAAGAGAGCTGAACACAATGTGCTTTCCTTCTTAGTCAGCCTTTCCTGCAAGAGTATGACCTTATGCCTTTCCAGTGCTTCATCCACCAGACGAAGTGCCATCTTACTAAAAATCCTAATCAAAATCCAGAAGCTTATTTTATAAATATTTCATAGATTATAAACAGCTGCTCTCTTGCGGCAATGCTAATAGCATTGCCCCAGTCTGCTGGGATTCTCATTTCCCTGATGCATGTTATGAGCACCGCAGCTCTCTTGTAAACTGCCTCTTACCTGCATTAATAACAAGCACCCAGGGCTGTCATCATCCCCCGGTATAATTTTGTGTCTTGTTTCACTCATCCCCAAAGCATCTACAGAGGAATCAAAAGGTGGGAAACTCTGGGAAATGGACTGGGGAGGGGAAATGCAACCATAGGGTAGATTTGGATTGTGAAACCCACCATCGCCATCACCAAAGGACAGGCGCAGCGGGAGAATTTAGAGCTGAAATTTTGGTTTGGCCTAGGGTAAAATTTGAGGCCATTTGCAAAATTTGTGTCTGGGTTCCATTTTCAACATCCCCTAAACATCATCTGTGGCAAGAGACTGCCCCGGTGTGTTCTAAACTAATCTGTAATTTTTGCCCTAGCCAATCTCTAATATCTAAGCACTGTCTGCAAATCGCAGTAGTTTGTTAGCTGACAATAACGCAGAGAGAGAAGAGAATTGTTTATTTTAATATTTAAATACAAATCTTCAGTTCACATCATTTGGGGCAGCATGTTTCATTTCAGACTTCATGCAGCTCACTCAGGGTAAATGAACTACGTGACTAGACAAACATTAAAATGCACCCCCCACCCCCATGACTTTATCTCTGGGTGTATCTAAACACTTGAAGGATGGCAGAGGGAAGAGAATGACTGCTGAGCTAAGCTCAGCTCCAGCCTTGTTTCCCTTCATACCACTAGAACCTGAGCCTACTTCATGTTACACACACGCTGCATGGCTACAGCTGGCCACGGCTATAAAAGTTCAATGTAGATGTTCAAGCTTGGACTGGAGCCCAGGCTCTGAGACCCCCGCGAGGCTCCCTGCCCCTGTGCCCAGGCTCGAATGTCTGCATTGCAGTTTTTTGCCCCGCAGCCTGAGTCCTGCAGACCTGAGTCAGCAGATACTCAGTGCTGTGGAGATTTTATCACAGTGTAGACATATTCTTAGTGGGCTAAGGAATGGGAGGCAGGCCTATAAGCATGAACGGAAGATAAATGTAGCTGACTGAAACATGGCTGCTTAAATGACGGTCATGTTTGCTATTGCATTTCATATTTCTCTCATTTATTTGGCTTCTGTGTTGCTATAGTTACTTGTTACTGTTGCTCAAAAAAATCCATTTCAGTCCATCAGGGAAATACTGTCTGTAGGCAATTAAAAAACAAAACATAGAAATATGGCTCAAATCTATCAACTGAATACTGCAGGTACTGAGGTAATTTCCCACTTGGTTTGGGCTCATAATATAAGTTATGATCTTTTCTGATTTCTCTGGAGCTATACCCATCTATACCAACTGAGTATCTGGCCTGGTAATTGAAAAGGGAATGTAATAATAACACTGTAATTAACGCCACTTCAGTGAGTGTTGTGAGATACTGGCCTCTCTGGTATTTGGTAGTGTGCTCCGTTTATCACAAGCTTGTAGCTAAGCACTCTAGGGAATCTCACATACTATCTATATTTTTAGGCACAAGTATTTTTCTAAAGCATCTATGATTTTGGTTCCATCTGCCTTTCTCTCCATCTGCTAGCTGTAAGTGCTGACAAATGAGGCAATAGTCCACCCACTTCTGTGTTCGGAGCCACTCTGATTGCCATGCTGTCTTTGTCCAGCCTCTGAGCCACTTCAGGTGGCCTGAAGAAGCTCCAACTTCTCACAGACGTCCCCATGCATTTGCATTGCAGAAGGCAGTGGAATGCTGCTCACAGCCATTATTAATCTGACTCAGTGCCTCCAGACAGCCATAATAAAGCATTAAAGCAGTAGAGAGCTGCACAGAGGATGCCACTTCTGGTGCACGAAAGCTCATGCTCAAATAAATTGGTTAGTCTCTAAGGTGCCACAAGTACTCCTTTTCTTTTTGCGAATACAGACTAACACGGCTGTTACTCTGAAACAGGAAGAAATGTAATTGATCCCAGAAAGCCCATGAACTACGGTACATAGTTCTTCAGAGCCATCTACTGCCACCTTCTCTATTAACGACTTACATATATACCAACACCTCATGTGTAAAGCACTTCTTTAGCACCCCAAGGACTAGGCTAGTCCATTCTGAGTCCAGAGGATACCTTACCTAGGGCTGCCTCAAACTAAAAAGTGCAAATTCCCTAGGCACAATTACTTCAATTACTGTAACAATAAAGATCATCCCAACAGCTCCTAAACCTGTCCTTAGGGCTGTGCAGTACTGGGGTATAAAGGTATCAGAATAATTGGGTTCACCACTGCACTGTCCTCCTGCTGGGCACGTGCATTTGCCCCCCCACCCATCTCCTGTTTGCAGGCTGTGACCTCTGCCCAGCCACGAAGGGAAGGAATGAGCTAGCTGGTTCATTACAACAATATAGGCACCATTAGCCATTCTACTATAAAGTTCTTTGTCTCTGTCCTAGATTCTGGCTCTGCCCTGTGTAGCTGAAAGCATGCCGGCAGTTCTTTCCTTATCCTCTAAAGGTTTTAAGCCAGAAGCCCAGTGTTTATACTCCCTGAGCAGAAGCAGGAGGGGGGATCATAGTAATGTCAATGATGATAGGCACTCCAAAGAGGGGATTGCCTGTGGGGCCATAACCCTCACCCCATCCACATTGGCTGGCAAGCCAGACTGATGCAGACATTACATCTCCAAAACTGTAGGCCCTATTTCTTGGCATGGTCCCTGTAGCACCCTTGAGACATTCTATTTGCCTGTGTCCTCACAGTCAGAATACCTGCAGACACTGTCAGTGGTTTAATGCTCCTCTGAAGTCATCCTTGCAACATGGCTGAGGCTAATCCACCTGCATAATAGCCCTTACATTACAGGCTGAGTGTATCGTACTGCATTGGCACAGCAGTTGGTGGCTACTGTAGCCAAGGATAAAAGGTATCAAGTATATTTAGGATATAGAGGTGAAATATAAGGATTAACTAATGTTGTAACACAGGGCCCACAGGCCTTAGGCCTGTAAGATATTTATCTTAGCAAAATTAGGCCTTAGGGCTTAGGATAAGTTAGCCTAAGTAAGTTAATAACAAAACCTACTAAGCTTATGGCTATGTTGTGGTATGCTGATGTTTTGAAATTAACTGCTGAGTTTGGATAATAATGTCTACGAGAGACCAGCAGACACCACAAGAGGACTGTTGGTAGCCAGGGAGAAATGTTAGAGACTTCCTTAAGGTAACCCACTGGTACTAGGGTGATATGGTCACATAAATGTTAATGAGTATAAGGGGAACTAATGAGTTAGTCTATGAAATATGGGGCATCCCAAAAGTAGTGGGGCTTGGAAGTTCAAATAAGGAAAAGGGGTTAAAACCTTCATAAATATGTATTGACTCCAGTGGGTGTCAGCATAACACATGATAAAAGCTGTTTCCTGGCCTGCATGCCGTGGTGGGGGGAGACACCAGGCTGGCAATCACTGGTGATGATGGTGAGGATGAGAACTAACATCCTCATCAACCCTTGTTGGTTTTTCCACAAGGCATGGTGTGAGTAATGCCTATATTATGCGTTCTATATTGGTCTCGCTCTCCTTTAGCAAATTGCAACGTGTATATTGTTTGTTTGGTTTGGTTGATAAAAGGCATTATTACAGAAAGAGCAATATGCATTCTCTGCTGTGCAGCCAGGGCTTCCCCTTTCTACTGATAACCTCTCTTCTGTAGTCAATCTTGGGGGCTGAACTCTTAGAGACTCAAGTCAGTGTAAACCCTCATCTTTAGGGTGGGTAATTGGTTAAAGTAATCCATAACTATAGATAAGGTTACAGTACACAGTAAAGCAGTGCAAACCTTTCCATGCAGCAAGTACTTACAGGCTGCCTTGTAACTGACTCTGGAGATTTAAGATGCTTGCATGACAGCTGTATGAGTTAGAGCCACACTTAAGAGTAGCAGTAGAGAGCTGCACAGAGGATGTGGCTGCTCATGAGGATAAAAACTGTAATTCCATGTAGTGCCAAAATGTTGTCTGTTAGACACCCACCTTTTGTCCTGTAAAGGAACCAAATCTGTTCCTAGCGTCCTGTTCTTAGTATGAAATCACCTTTTCGATAGCACCACTGCTTCAGTAATTCCAGCATGGTAGTGGAGTGGGCGTTTGGCCTTTTGAAAGGAAGATGGCCCTGTTTGTGGAATAGGTTGGAAGCAAGAGAAGAAACCATGCCAAAGATCATAGCAGCATGTTGTTTTTTGCACTGATTGTGAGAGTAAGGGAGAAAGACCTCGGGATGGGTGGGAGGCTGAGGAGCAGAGACTTGCTCAGCAGTTTGAGCAGCCAGCAAAACATCCAAAAGGAAATAGAAACAGCTGGGGCAATGCTATCGGGGATGCCTCGTGTTCATACTTCGAGTCTCAGGGATGAAAATGTGCAGCTATACATTCAGCCATTAACCTGTGGAGGGGGATTGGGATGGATTGTGAGCAATGCAGTGTTGTTCATGGGTGGTAGAAGTTGAACACTGTGGCAGCCTTTACCTTGTGTCTGTGCCTAGATGCGTTTGTAAAGCTGTATGAGTTATTTAGAATCTATGGATTTTTCTATGTAAAATGCATTGACGACTCTATAAATGAATTTTCAACAGTTTTTATTATTAAATGCTGCATTATATTGCAAACCTCAATAAACCTCAATGAGAACAATAGTGAAACAAACACTGGTTCTCAATCAGGGGTATGCAGAGGTCTTCCAGGAGCTACATCAACTCATCTAGATACTTGCCTAGTTTTACAAGCAGCTACATAAAAAGGAGAAAACCTGGATTTGTGCTGGAAATGGCCCAACCTGATGCTCACTTTAGATAAGCTATTACCAGCAGGACAGTGGGGTGGGAGGAGGTATTGTTTCATATTCTCTGTGTGTATATAAAGTCTGCTGCAGTTTCCGCGGTATGCATCCGATGAAGTGAGCTGTAGCTCACGAAAGCTCATGCTCAAATAAATTGGTTAGTCTCTAAGGTGCCACAAGTACTCCTTTTCTTTTTATAAAAAGGACTAGTGAACTCAGTACAAACTAAACTTTCATGCAATGACTTGTTTATACTTCTCTATATACTATACACTGAAATGTAAGTACCATATTTATATTCCAGTTGGTTTATAATTATATGGTCAAAATGAGAAAGCAAGCAATTTTTTTCAGTAATAGCGTGCTGTGATACTTTTGTATTCTTATGTCTGATTTTGTTAGCAAGTTGTTTTTAAGTGAGGTGAAACTTGGGGGGTCCACAGACAAATCAGACTCCTGAAAAGGGTACAGCGGTCTGGAAAGGTTGAGAGCCACTGGTCTAGAGCTGCAGAACATGGCTGGGTCATGGTTTACAGCACTGCATTGCTTGCTTCCCTAAAGGCTGTATGTGCTGCAACAGAGCATTCTGGCTCTGTATTTTCTCTAGAGTTGCTGCTCCATCTCCCTGTCTTTTTCAATGGTGTCTTCTGCCATGACTGCTCTATACCTGGCCATTACGACACTGTCTCTGGCCACTCTGACAATCTCTCTGGAGAACTCCATCTTTTTATCTCTCTCTGACCTCAAGCACTGCCTCCACCTTTCTGCTGTTTTCGTTTTTCTTTGGGGATCTGCAGTGATGTCCATGAACATTGCATCCTGAGTTTTCAGTTTCCCCTGCCCCAAGGTTAGCCAGCTGCTCAGCCTTGAGGGTCTGGCTGCGGCAGGAGCCATGGCTATGAGAGTAGGAAAAATCCCACAAGTGATTATTGTTCATATTCCAGAGGGGCTGTGATAGCATTTTTATATGCATTTCTGACTTTCCTTCCCCAAGACTCTTCCCAGTCTTGGGGAACCTCAGAGATGGGAAATGATATGTGCATGAAAATGGCTGCAGTGGGATTTTTGTCTGTGCAGTGTGTGCTGTTTGGGTTTGCTGTTGTATCAGGGAGGCTGGGAAGGGGGGCTGGGAATATGTTCTCAGTTTGGGTTTGCTTATATGCTGTCAGGCTAGGATAGTGAGGGACAAACTGGATAGTAATTATCTCTACATCCCCTTTAGGCTGTCCTGACTCTTGAAGAAGTTACACTGAGTCAGGTGACTAGGAGGCAGAGAAAGGCCTTATTCAGAAAGGCAAAGGGTAAACCAGTGAGCTATGCTGTGAAGTTATTCACCAAGATGGTCCCCACAGAAGTGCTGCAGGAGTGGAAGAGAGTTGTGAGCTATATGAGGGAGCCATCCCCAATAATGTTCAGCCCAAACTAGAACAATTTCTCAGTGTTAGATTCTACTTTATCGCCACTGCAGACATGCTGAAAGTGCAGAGAAAAATATGTAGGGTTCTGCAATGATTGTCCGAAGCATTTCAGCGTTCCCAGTGTTTCTCTACATAAGCCTGAGAGAAGCCATTACGTGCTTTGCCATCCCTAAGGTAAACATCTTTTCCTGTAAGAATGCATGTGACAGGGCATTTATACCTCACCAGGTACCTGTAGACTTTGTACCTTTATGGGCACGCAATGTCCATATCTACCTCATTGAAAGTGAAAATACTATATAAGAATGTAAGAATGGCCATACTGGGTCAAACCAATGGTCCACCTAGCCTGGTATACTGTCTTCAAGCAATGGCCAGTACCAGATGCTTCTGAAGGAATGAACAGAACATGGTAATTATCGAGTGAACCATCCCCTGTCGTTCAGTCCCAGCTTCTGGAAGTCAGAGGCTTAGGAACACCCTGAGCAGGGTGTTACATTCCTGAGCATCTTGGCTAATAGTCATTGATGGACGTATCCTCCTGGAATTTATCTAACTCTTTTCTGAAGCCAGTTATACTTTTGGCCTTCACAACATCCCCTGGCTGTCCCAGATTGACTGTGCATTGTATGAAGCAGCCTTCCTTACATTTGTTTTAAACCTGCTGCCTATTAATTTCATTGGGTGACCCCTGGTTCTTGGGTTATGTGAAGGGATAAATCACACTTCCCTATTCACCTGCTCCACACCATTCATGATTTTATAGACCTCTTTCATCTCCCTCCTTCATCATCTCTTTTCTAAACTGAACATTCCCAGTCTTTTAAATTTCTCCTCATGTGGAACCTGTTCCTTAGTTTTTGTACTTTTTACAATTCTAATACATCTTTTTGAGATGGGGCAACCAGAACTGAATGCATTATTCAAGATGCGGGCACACCGTGGATTTATATAGTGGCATTAAAATATTTTCTGTCTTGTTATCTAGCCCTTTCCTAATGGTTCTTAACATTCTCTTCGCTTTTTTGACTGCCATTGTACATTGCGTGGATGTTTTCAGAGAACTATCCACAATGACTTCAAGATCTCTTTCTTTAGTGGTAACATTTAATTTAGACCCCATCGTTTTGTATATATAGTTGGGATTATGTTTTCCAGCAAGCTTTACTTTGCAGTTATCAGCACTGAATTTCATTTGCCATTTTGTTGCCCAATCTCCCTTTGTATCTCTTCACAATTAGCTTTGGACTTAACTATCTTGAGTAATTTTGCATCATCTGCAAATTTGGCCACCTCACTGTTTACCCTTTTTTTCAGATCATTTATGAACAGCACTGGTACCAGTACAGACCCTTAGGGGACACCACTATCTACCCCTCTCCACTATGAAAAATGACCATTTAGTCCTACCCTTTGTTTCCTATCTTTTAACTAGTTACTGATCCATAAGGGGACCTTCCCTCTAATCCCAGGACTGCTTACTTTGCTTAAGAGTCTTTGGTGAGGGACATTGTCGAAGGCTTTCTGAAAATCTAAGTACGCTATATCCATTGGATTACCTTTGTCCACATGTTTGTTGACCCCCTCAAAGAATTTGAGTAAATTGGTGAGGCACGATTTCCTTTTACAAAAGCCCTATTGACTCTTCCCCAACATATCACATTTATCTACATGTCCGATAATTTTGTTCTTTAGTTTCAACCAATTTTCTTGGTATTGAAGTCAAGCTTACTGGCCTGTAATTGCCAGGACTGCCTCTGAAGCCTTTTAAAAAAATTTACATCACATTAGCTATCCTCCAGTCATTTGGTACAGAGGCTTATTTAAATGATAGGTTACAGACTACAGTTAGTAGTTCAGCAATTTCATATTTGAGTTCCTTCAGAACTCCTGGGTGAATCCCATCTGGTCCTGGTGACTTCCTACTGTTTAATTTATCAAATTGTTCCAAAACTTCCTCTATTGATACCTCAATGTGGGACAGTTCCTCAGATTTGTCACTTAAAAAGAATGGCTCAGGTGTGGGAATCTCCCTCACATCCTCAGCCATGAAGAGTGATGCAAAGAATTTATTTAGTTTCTCTGCAATGACCGTATCTTCCTGGAGTGCTCCTTTAGCATCTCGATTGTCCAGTTGTCCCACTAATTGTTTATCCAGCTTCCTGTTTCTGAGGTACTTAAAAAATTGTTGATGCTAGCTTTTGTGTCTTTTGCTAGTTGCTCTTCAAATTCCTTTTTGGCCTGCCTAATTATACCTTTACACTTTACTTACTAGAGTTTATGCTTCTCTCTGTTTTCCTCAGTTGGATTTAACTTCCAATTTTTAAAATATGTCTCTTTGTCTCTAAATGCCTCTTCTTCTCTTATATAGGAGGTCAGACTAGATGATCACAGTGTCCCTTCTGGCCTTGGAATCTATGAATCTGTGAACTATTACAACTTCTTGGACAAATCTTGTAGTCCTTATTCAGTAAAAATGTCTATGAAAACCAAGGACTACAAGACTTGGTGCATAATATTTAGATTCCAGCTAGTGTATAGTAGAGAATGAAACAGGCTATCTACAGAATTTTAAAGACCAGTATTTTGTAAATTTGACTTCTAAAATATGCTATGAGTGGTTCGCAACCCTGTTTGGTCTGACCTAAAGAGTGATTTTAAAAAAATCATCTTATGATCAATTAAATCCCACAATCCTTTGCAGCTGTAAAAGCTTATGGATCATGATAAGAAACCATAGGTGGGGGGATGCTGGTGCTGAAAGAAGGTAGAAAGTCCTCAGGAGGGGATAGCTAATGCTGGGGAATGATAGCTCTTGGGTCAGAATGCTGGTGGAGAGATCTGTCCTACAGTATCATTGGGGAATGGAGATGCTATTGCAATGGTGATGGAGGGGTGCTATGGCCACAGGTGCTGACTTTTATTTTTCCCCGTGGGTGCTCTGCCCCCGCTCTGCCCCTTCCCCTGAGGCCCCACCCTTGCTCTCCCTCTTCCCACCCCTGCTCTGTCCCCTCCCCGAGGCCCCACTCTCATTCTGCCTATTCCCGTCCCGCCCTGTGCCCACCTGCAGCTTGCTGCTCTCCTCCCTCCCCCGAGCACCTCCAAACAGCTGTTGGGCGGCCCCACCGAACAGCTGTGGCTGGTGGCTGCTGAGCACCCACTATCTTTTTTCCATGAGTGCTGGAGCCCCAGAGCACCCATGGAGTTGGTGCCTATGGCTTTGGCTGCTGGAGTGAAGGGGGGGTGAGCTGTGCTGCAAGTGCTTCTCTTCCTTCCCACTCCACACCGTCCTCTGAGCACTCTGCTCAGAGGCAGCAGCACTGCTTCCCCTCCCCGAGGCGAGTATCGTGAGAGTGGGGATGGAGAGGCAGAGGAGCAGCCTCAGGCTTGCATGTAAGTAGAGCTGGTCAAATAATTTTGTGCAGAAAGTTGAAACCAACATTTTTCACAGGAAAATGTCAATTCTGATTAAAAATTTTTATTTTTCTCATGGAAAATCTCAAAACTAAAGGTTTCATTTGGAACTGATCTTTCTAAATGAAACAACGATTTTTCATTTTGACTTAAACTGTTGATTCCTTTTGGCTTTTCAGTTTAAAAAAATGACACAAAACAACATTTTATGATGAAGTGTTGATTGGAAATGACAGTTTTGGTGGAACTTTGCTCTCTCCCACTCTCCGCTTGTGGCACACAGTTTAGTCTCGTGAGGACTGAAATGTTTTAACCTAACTAAAATCTCTAGGGCCAATATGGGGGTATCCGGGTGAAAATTAATGCAGGAGGTCAAGCTAGATGATCTACTGGTCCCTTCTGGCCTCATACTCAATTAAACTATTTTGACTTAAAAAGTTATGTCTTCTTAAAACTGAAAAATGAAATGACATTCTGAGTTGAAATGAAATAAAAATTGTTGGTCTGTTTAAAAATGTTGATTCTAAACAAACATTTTTCGTACAAATTGGTTCAGAACTTCCTGAAGGAAATCCCCAAAATTTTGAACCTAGATTTTTCACCTGAAGTTTCTCACAAGAAAAATGTTGGTTTTAAGACCAGCTCTTGGTGGGAGTCAGAGCAGGGCTGGTGCCGAGGATGCAGTAGCATGCGATCGATGAGGGAGAAAGACAACTCCTTCCCTCCCCTGCCTTTGCTCTTAGTGAATGTTGGAATTTGCTATTTCTCCCTCAACCGGTAGAGTACATCCCATTGGGTGGCTCCTCACAAATCCTGTTCTGGTGATCCCCATACCAGCACCCTTTACAGGTCTTAGAGCATTTCCACTAATTCTCTTTTATTTACTTTTTGAGTGAAAACTTGCTGCACGCGGTCTTAGTAAATAAGACCATTTTAGTTCCAAATTTTACTTATGTAGGCACCCACACACCATTCTGGGTACTTGTAAATAATAACAATGCAAATGTGCCTGCCTGTGAGGCATTACTAGCTTCAGGTGCTAACAGTGAAATCTACCAAGTTTTTTAACTTTGTTCATGAAAATACTTTAATAAATCAGAGCTTAAAAATAACGTTTAGCATTTCCAGAACACTTTACCTGTTCAGAATGCTCTACAGATATTGACTAGTACTGGGGGATAGGTAATTAAGTATTAGTGTCGCAATTGTAAAGTTGTGGAAACCAAGGCCAAGAGGTGGATCAAACCTACAATTAACTGGTGGAGCCAGGATTAGAACTCAGGATCTCGTGACTCCCAGCCCTCACTTCTTCTAGTAAAATAGCACCAAATAGTTGATGATAACATGTAATGGGCACTCCTGCTCTGCCTACTGGTTGGTGGCCATTGTACAATTGCTGAGATTGTTCCTAGTAAGCCCATGTTCCAAGTAACCACCATTGACCAGACCATGTCAAGACAATTGCGACCATTTTTCCTGGATGCAGTAATCTGTGCCTTGGTCCCTTAAATCTGGACTACTGAAACTTGCTTTTCTAAGGGTTAACTCTGAGTGCCTGTCAACAGCTTCAACCAATGCAGCATTCAGCATGCCCGTGTGATGCCAGGAAGCACAGAGGGAGCATCTCACGGCAGTTTTCTGTTCACTCTGCTAACTGAGTGTTACCTTCCAGGGTAAAATTTATGAATTGATCATGATCTATGAAACCTTGAAAGGTCTGAAACCCAGCTATCAGAGAGATTGTTTCCGGCTTATTCCCCCACCAAGAGTGAGATGAGAGCAGGTTTCTGTGCTCCTGGAATTCAGTTCTGCTGGATATATGTAGCTTCACAACATGAGATGTAAAATACATATTTTTGCCTAGACTTTCCACAGCAGGGGAAGCCTCTTCCTCTGATATTTAATTTCCTAAATGCTATCCACTGTCTCAAATTTCCTTGAGGCAAGACAGTTAGCTGCAGCTGAGGGTGAGGCAATATGTGCTTCTTATTCTTGTCATGTCATTTAGTTCTTTTTAACTTGTTTGAAGGGGGGAAAGATAACATATTGGTGGCACCTTAAAATATTTCTGAAGATTTCTTTCTGTTCTCTTAACTGGTGGCACATAAGTTTTCCTGATAAAGAAAAAAATCAATTGGTATAGTTGTGCTTACTTATTATTCTGGAGTCTGAATCTTAACGCTGCAATGCCTGTTAACAGGGGAAAGGGTGGGCACCTTGCAGGAGAGTTACATTATGAAGATGGAGTGGGGGTTTTTCTCCCAGCTATGCCATCTGGGAAATGGGGAGTATTAATGCCTTAGGCATGCCTGGTATTGAATGTAAGTGAATGGCCTGGTGGCTATTCGGTTTACAGGAGTAGGACATATATTGAGTCATGCCTTGCCCATGCCTTGGTCATTTCTGCTGTAACCTCCTACTCTGAGGCTCTCTGCTTCTCACCCTCGTCTCCTCCAGTCTGTTAAAATTACTGCTGCTCCCCCTCCCGCCACTCGGACCACATCACCTTGCCACTTACTCTGAAATTCCACAGGGACAGGGCCTGGCCGTAGCAGGACAGGTCAGAACAAAACACCTATACACAAGAGAAGGGGCATCATAGAATGGGCTGTGGTCTTTGAAACTGTAATGCCTCATACACCGAGAGGATTTTTGAGTAGCTTCCTGAAAGAGAGAGAGGGTAAGCGGCAAACACTAAAGGCCTGCTCGTGTTTCTTTTGAAGTTTATGGGAGTTTTGTTATTGACTTCAGTGGGAGCAAGATTGGGCCCTAATTGTGAGGCTTACAGGTTTATGAGGCTATATAATGGAATCAAATGGACCAGTCAATAAATTATGAAGTACATATACTTCATTTTATCTTATTGACATGGTGGTTTTTCAATAATGTGGTGCTGTCAGCTTAGAAGGACTTTTAACTGTCAAAGCAAATTCAGAGACCTATTGCCTATTGTTAATACGCTGAGTAATCTAACTTGGTGGGTATTTTTATGTGCTTATACCCGGACATGGTAATTATATGCAACATACTCACACCACTGATTTATGTACCTTACAACGGCTTCATGTTTACCTTTGCGTGTATAGTAAGAGGTCATTTTTTCAAGTGGATCTTTCGGCAATACCCTTCTGTTACACTCAGAACAGAGATTCCAAGGCCACCATTGCCCAGACATTGACATTTAAAAAAACCCTCTTAATGAGATTTTATTAAGAAATCTTAAGACAGTCTCCCCCGCAACAATGAATGCAGCCTTGTTATATAAGAATTACTTGGAAAGATTACATGGTACTTGATGTGTAGTCTAGAAAGAATTTGAGACAGACACAGCAACTTTAAATATAGACCAGAGCCTTAAGTTTGAATATGTAAGGCATGAGGAGGGAACTTTGGCAGGGTGTATGTGAAATTTTAGAACCACCAAATCTGTCAAAAGAAAATCAAATGGCCAACAAAAGAACTATTTAATACATCACCAAAACCCAGGACTAGTATTTAAAATGTAATCATTTACCTCATCCTTTGCCTTCCTTCCTCTCTCCCTTCGTCATTAAATGAGGTTAACTCACTAGATTAAATAAAGCATCCTCTTTTGCTACTGCCTTTAAGGTCTTTCACACTTCATAAAGAGCAGGGATATAGTCTAGTGAGATGGCTCAGAGGTTGAACTCAGAGGTGATTTTAGACTGCAGACTAAGCTGTGGCATACATAAGTCAGAAAAAGTGCCAAACATTGCTTGATTTATTTTCTTTCACAGTTCAAGTCAAAAAATGTTCCCCATCTTAATAATATGTAACATGGTGCTCATTAAGCTTAAGGTCTTTTTGCAAGCCTTGTAGGTATCCTGCCAGATGGCACAAAATCTAAATGTAATACAGTAGTTTGTCTCTTCTAAAGTTACTATGGACTATATCTGCCAATCAAAAATGTTCTTCCTTTGCCAGCTGTGTCTTGTGGTGATATAAAAAGTTCTGTCAAATGAGTTGTCTCAACGTTGCCCATTGCAGGAGAAAAAATAAATTCCTTCTGCCTTGATGAACATATAAAGCAGAAAGCCCTAATTAGAGCGTTATTGAATTATATTTTGTATAGTGCCAAAAAGTATGCCCGATACTTTCTAGACAAGCATATATATGGGCAGGGTCCCTGCTCTGGAAAGTTTACAGTGTAAAGCCCCAATCTTGCTAGCAGAGATGCAGGGGTGGGCCCTTGTATTGAATACAATAGGACTCCAGGCGGGCATAAGCCTTGACTCTTGTGCCTCTGATTGCAGGATTGGACCTTAAAATCAGATTCTGTCAACCTTATTTGCATTGACTAGTATTTTATTCTGTAAGCAGTCCCAGCGAAAGCTCACTGAGTAAAGTCCTATACCACACAAATAAGAGTGAAGGATCTGATCCTATTTAGACACTATAGAAATAACGGAAGGAATACAAAAGAAGTGGTGATGTTTAGCATGTGACTGGTTGGTTCCACATTTATAACATTTTGTGTTTCATTAACACTTGGAGGAAGAGAGGGCTAGGTATAGAGATCTTAGAGGAACTGTGGTTTAAAGCAGGTCTAGAGGCAGAAAGGATGGCAGGCCAAATCAGGAAAGGAATTTCAGGAATAGTGTGCAGCACAGAAGATGTGGAGATGAGGGTGGTGGCTGGAGTTGCTTTTATCATCATAATGATGATTTTTGATGGAAAATATAGTTTCTGGCAAATAAACATTTTCCATGGGAAAATTTCAATTTTGCCAAAAATTTTCAATTTCAGTGTTTCCCTATTGGGAAACCAAAATGAAATATTTTGTTTTGGGCTGGTTTGACTCTAATCGAAATATTTTAGTGTGTTGAAGTGACCTGAAATGTTTCATTTTGAGTCAGGTCTACATTAAACTGCATTTCCCTCTGGTGCCATGTGGGAACTATAGTTTGGGTCTCTCATATCCCCCGTCCTCTCCTATGGGCTGGGCTGATGATTAGTTGTGTGACTTGGATGGAACTGTATTACTTGTTCTGAAATGTCAGTAAATTATAGAGTACAAACTGGGAGTCAATAGCTATTAAATGCAAAAAGTCAGTGAAACATTAAAGTTATTAATTTAAATGCACAACAGCCATGTGAGTTTGTAAATAATTTGTGTAATCCACAATATGTAGTTTTTGGAAATAATTGCAAGGGACTGATTTGAATATCCTTCTGAACTTGAACCAGATTCTGATACACTGACTCATGCTGGGTAGCTCCTTATTCAGTAGTGGTCGCATTGACTTAATAGAAATATTTGTGGAGTAAGGTATTCAGTGTAATTGAGGTGTCTGAATTTGGCCCAGTGGAGTGAGGATGGTAGAATCTTGCCCTAATTCTGTATTATGTCATACTGTTCTATTCTCTTTCAAATTTATTTGAGAAAAATGCTTTTCTATATTTTAATAATATTTTTGTTGATGTGTGTCCATTTTTACAGCTGCCAAGGAGCAAAGCTAAGGTAAGGTGGGCAATATAAGTTGGCTGGACTTTAGAGCAGTGTAATTTAGGGGAAGAAATTCCACATTTGGTGAGAATATATTTTATTGCAATTTTTTTTACTGGCAACTCTTTCAAGTAGCTCAGGGGGTTGGAATGTTAGAGTAAGTCCCCGGGGAAATGGGCTAATAGGCAGAGGGCAGGAGAGGCAGTTAATGGGGCATGACTAATGCAACTGTCCATGATTTTCAAATACTTTAATTTATTCCCAAATTCTTATGTCCAGTAAATATTATTTTATTTAATTACTGCATATCCAAGTGCAAAAATATTTTGCTCTAGCTGTCTCTCTCTTAAACTAAATGTATAAGAACATGAGACGTTGTAGAGACTATAATAACTATGTAAGGCAGCAACAGGTGACTGTACTTGTAAAGTAAACAATGTAGCCCGGACTTTGTTCAGTTTCTAAAGACTGGAAAGCGTCTTGTACAGATCCTGAAAATGAATATGGAGTATTTCAAACACCTTTTTTTACAGTACGGATGAAGATACTAACTGGTGAACTTGAAGCACAAAAGAAACATTTGTGAAATCCAGTTGGTTCCAAAGGGTTTGTACATGTCTGACATTAAAGCAACTCATCAGAGGAAGAAATGAAATGGTCATATGCGAATCCATCCATATGCCCAAATGCATAAATAGCCCTAATTGAATCCTGAGGCCCAGCATAGCCTTTTTAAAATATTTAGTTGGTGATGTCATCACTTTTGTTGCCAATACGCTTGTTGCTCTCCTCCCTCCGACTACTTTAGTTCCAACACAGAGACTGGGAATCCAGACTGCACTGGGAGATCGGCAGAAGCTGAGGAAGAAATAGTATCTGATTGACCTAGGGTTCCAGAAGCTGCAATACCATTTCATTTATCCTCGTCAGGTAAATCATGGGCTCCTTTTTAGATCTACTTTTCCTTTGTACAAATAAAATATGATGCTGATAGAGCAACATGAGGACAGGGGAATTTGCATAACTGCATTACCACATATTGAGCTTTTAATATTTCATTAGTAAACTAAGACAATTTCCAGTTAAAGCCTTCTGTCGTCTTCATGGTACGATACTGACCTTGCTCTTGTGTTCATCATAGATGTTACTTTCTAATGTAGCTTCTCCTTTAAGAGTTTGTTTGCATGGCTGCATTTCTTTTTTTGCCCAGAGCTTAGTTCTCTTTGTTTTTTAAAAAAGTTTTCATATTTATTACACAGCACACAAATAGGATTAGGCAACAGGGTACTCATCACAAATGTTATCACTTCTCTGTGTGTGCCCAGGGAAACATACACAAATCTGGACTTTCTGTGATTAAAGTGAATCACATAAAAACAATAGCTGATTAAAAGTTTTTGAATATAGCTCAGGAGGCATTACTATTTAAGAGAACTGTAGCAACTTGAAAGTGCAGACAAGTCAGAAGAGTTCAGAGAAAACCTATTTAATCTACTAGCTTTAGCCCATGAATTTTGATGTTTTTCAGAAACAAAACTGTATAACTGCACCTCTCCCTTTTTAGTCATAACAAAAATCCTTCAAGTTGTTTTCTCTTCCAAGCACTGCAAAGAAATGCTGAATTTAGTGATTCTTCCAAGTTATACTTGCAGTATTAAAGTAAAACTAGTAGTATGGAATGAAGAGAGAGAGAGGAAGAGAGAGAGATGTAGAGTTTAAGATTTGAATATCAGAGAAAAATTTCTAGCTATTTTAAAATGATACAATAACAAATATTTGAATGTTAGTAATTTTAATAGTAATATGCTTACAGTAAGTATCACTTCAAAAGAATATGGCAGAAGTTTTTAAAAAAATAACGGTGCAAGTCAAAGCTGACTTCCAAGGATTGCTTGTTATGTGATAGATGTATTTTGGGGTGACACTGAGAACATGTTTTCTCAAATGGTGGAAATCAAAGAAGGTGATAAGCTGGTAGAGATACTCTTTGCTTTTTAACTTCTGCAGTGCACACTAACTTTTAGCAATAGAAATAACATTTACTTATAGTAATATACATACCTATTAGGCTTCTTAGCTTCATATGTCTGTTCTGTTGGTGTGTTTTTTTCAGGAGAGACTCTGACCTGGAGGCTGATCTCAAGGACACTCTTGGAGGATTCCCTGAGGGTTTCCCTTTGCTTCAACTGTTAGCCTCCGTGCTTCCTCTGATCATTCTTGAAAATGGACCGATCCACGCAAGAGCTTTTCCTCAACTTCATGATTGTCCTCATAACTGTGCTCCTCATGTGGATTCTGGTGAAATCTTATCAGGAATAAAAGACTGTGGCATATTCCGTGAATGCATTTAAGTTTGTGTCTGCAGAAGTATGTGACATCTACTGTATAATTGTGTGATTAGCTTCATGTAGATCTAGAATGTAAACTTTTTTTACTCTAAAACACCTGTTGCCTGAGATAATGTGTGTTTTACATGGGTCTATGATGATGTAATTATTTTATTCTTTGGCAATCCAGCTGTAAAATGTACAAGGCAAGATCTTCAGTAGTTGTTACATGTTATTGTCCCCCCAACAGTTACTGTCTCCATAAACAGAGACAAAAGAAGCACAAACCTACTGAGATGAAAAATGTGGAACCTTTTCATTTGCTCACCATTGTACTCTCCTGAATAAAGAAGAAAATGTAAGACATGTTTTGTAGTAATTTTTATCCTTTCCTTGATCTGATTACTTTTCAGGGAAGGATATAGTGTGTTTACTTGAGAAATACAGGACAACAGCCAGGGAAGTTTGGTGGCTTGATTGCCTTTAGTTAAAAAGTACAAATAAAGTTCCAGTTAATTGCTACTGAGTCCCAGTGGAACTCATACTGAGTCACATGAATACCAAATGACTTCATCACAATAGTTAGTACAGTAAAATGGCCAGAGAATTTTCATGGCTAGACCATTATTTATGCTACCAGTTCTGTGAACTTAGACTTTAAAGAAATCCTTTGCCTTATTGCTGGCATTGCCATATAATTGCATCTTCTAGGGATGGATTTTGGATGTCACCTTTAGGGTCTAATTCTTTGATTTCATAGAATCATAGGGTTAGAAGGCTGTGCAGGGAGCATCTAGTCTAGTCACCAAACTGTGATTGGCACATGAGGTGGAGGGAGCAGAGGCATGGGTTAGTATAAATTATTACAGCAGCCCCAAGGCTGCTCTAACTTCAAGAGTCTGAAAGTTTCCATTGCAGCAGCCAGAGATCACCAGAGCACAGAGGCACTCCAGTTGTGCCTCCTTGCCCTCAGCACCTCCCCTATGCAAAGGGCTGCGAGAGAGTGCTGTAGAGTAGCTTGGCTGGTTTTATGCTGCTTGGAGTCTTCCAGCAGTAGAGGACGCATCAGTTATCTTCTTTGGCCAACTTTGGGACTGTTACACAGCAGTGCTTAGGTTTGGACCCAGGCAGTCCCTTCCAACCCTCTCATCTGTCAATCAGCAGCTAAAGTCTTCCCAAGAATTCAAACATGCCATCCTAATGGCTTCAAAAGATGTAACATTTTAGATAAAATGAGGCTTGCATTAAGAAGTTTGGATCATTTAAATACATCTCATTGTACTTACATTGGCTTGCTTCTTGGCTAGGACACTTAAAGGAATGAATAAAGGTCAGGAGATTAGGTGCATGTTATCCAATGATGATTTGTTATACTTTTATTTAGAAGCATGATGGTAAGCATGTTTTGAGAATCAGGTTAGTGCTTTAAAGGACAACACTGAAAATCTCAGGCTGCATGGCATTATTCCATCTGCTACAGTTATCTGTTGTTTAAAAGTGGATATTAAGTAAGTGTCATTTTTCTGTTTAGTCTGTACTTTCCACACTGCTCTATAGTTTTCCTCCTCTGTTTCAAAGATGATTGCAAAGCTGTTTCTGCAGTTAATAGACTAAAACCTCTCCTGTAAAGAAATCCTCTCTTTAGCAGGACGCTTGTTAAACTATGCAGTGTAGTCGTAGGTGTGTTGGTCCTGGGATATTAGCGAGACAGGGTCGGGGAGGTGATATCTTTTATTGAACCGGCTTCTGTTGGTGAGAGACAAGCTTTCGAGCTCCACAGAGCTCTTCTTCAGGTCTGAGAAAGGTATTCCGTGTGTCGCAGCAAAATGCCAGGTGGAACAGATAGTTTAGCATAAACTATCACATAGCTTAGCATAGCTATCACATAATCCTAAAGGACCATTCAAGGTAGAGAGGCCCGTTAACACCTCTGCTGTCATAGGACAAAAAAGGGAGTTAATGGGTTACAGATTGTTGTAATAAGCCATAAATTCAGAGTCTCTGTTCAATCCATGATTTTTAGTGGCTAGCAGAGTTGTGAATTAAAGCTCCCAGCCTCATCTTTTGAAAGTGTTGTGCATGTTTCCTTTGAGGATGAGGACTGATAAGTCAGATATAGAGTGAGTGTTTTGTGAAAAGCATTCACTCACAGGGTCTTTTTGTCTTTTATTGTTTTCCTGCGTGAGTTCATTTGAGAGGCTAGAGATCGTCTGGTTTCACCCACATAGTTCACTGGGTGAAGTACACCACATGTTGTGATAGGCATGAGTAGGATCCATGGATCTTTAAAAGGGTGTGGTTGCTGGGGTGTTGATCATTTTGCTGTGATGCCCCCAATGAGCAGTGGTAGCTATGTCGGCAGGAGATCATCTCCTGCCAACATAGCATTGTCCACACCAGCGCTTCTGTTGGTGTAACTTATGTCAGTCAGGGGTGGGGATTTTTCACACCCCTAAGTGATATAAGTTTTACCGACAGAAGTGCTAGTGTAGATATGGTCTCAGGCATGTGAAATTTCTTGTGAGAAAGCTGAGATGGCATTAAATTAGCCTGTGCCAACAAAAGCCGCAACCTTGGGTTTTGACCCATCTGACACCAGGAGCTGCCATGATTCCACTAATTTACACAATTTGTTTGCATTCCAGCGGCACATCTGAAACAGGCAGCCAAGTCTGGGGAAGGACATGGAAAATCTATTTTTAAATATAGTGAATACCTGATAATTCAATATGATTCTCATCTTTCACATACTGTGCCTCTCTCATCCGGTATTATCAGATCTACACTGTGGCTTAAAAATAGATTTTCAGATTCTCTCGTGCATCACAGCTTAGGACTTAGGACATTGCAGCTGTACACCCAACTCTTGCCACTTCAGCGGTAAGAAACTCACTGCGCACCACTTGGGTTGGAAGAATCTTTCCTGTTGATTAGTATATTGCATAGCAACACTTTCAGTGGCATACGATACGGAGCCATCTAACAAGACACAGTGATAAAAAATTACAGATACTTCACTGTTGAAGAAGCTGCTAACTATTTTGGCCAGAGTTTGGGAACTGCAGAGCAACCCAACTCTCCCTGAAGTCTATGGGAGCTTTAGGTGCACAGCACCTTTGGACATCAGCCAATATGAGTAAATAGATATGTTATAAGTGCCTCGCTTTTCAGGCATTTCTGACTTTCTGGAAAAATTTGGATGAAATTCCTCATGCACGTTCTCAGCGCAGAGGTGCATTGTCTTTGAAAATGGTCATTTTTTCAAAATGCAGTAGTTCAAAAAAGACCAAATGGAATATTATCAATTGACCAGAGTTAAAGCAGGATGTTTTAGTGGTTAACACTAGGACTCGGATCTACAATCAGTTCTGCCAAGTCACTTAAGCTGTCTGCTCTTCATTTCCCAGTGGATTATTTCTAAAACTTCTGGCCTGACATGGAAAAATACTTTCAGGAAGAAATTTGCTTTACAAACACAGTTTAGCCATTTCCAGATAAAGGTGCTGTGCATGCAGCTATTGGAAGCATTATATACTGAATACAGTGCACACATTTATGTAGTGTATGAGTGTATGCTATCCTCTATGAATCTGAAAACATTCAAATAAACATAAGGCCATTTATTTGAGTCTGAAGTCACAAACTCAGACATGTTTATGGGAAAGCTCCTTCAACTCTATCTAGGCCAAAAATTTCAAACTGGGCATCTGTCAGGGTTCCTTCCCCACTCTGAACTCTAGGGTACAGATGTGGGGACCCGCATGAAAGACCCCCTAAGCCTATTTTTACTGGCTTAGGTTAAACTTTCCCAAGGAACAAACTTTGCCTTGGCCTTGAACAGTATGCTGCCACCACCAAGCGTTTTAAACAAAGAACAGGGAAAGATCCCATTTGGAGACATCTTTCCCCAAAATATCCCCCCGAAACCCTACACACCCCCTTCCCTGGGGAGGCTTGAGAATAATATCCTCACCAATTTGTACAGGTGAACACAGACCCAAACCCTTGGATCCTAAGAACAATGAAAAACCAATCAGGTTCTTAAAAAAATAATTTTAACTAAAGAAAAGGTAAAAGAATCACCTCTGTAAAATCAGGTTGGAAAATACGTTACAGGGTATTCAGATTCAAAACACAGAGGATCCCCCTCTGGGAAAAACCTTAAAGTTACAGAAAACAGGAATAAACCTCCCTCTTAACATAGGGAAAATTCACATAAAACAAAAGATAAACCAATCCGCCCTGCCTGGTTTACCTATACTGGTTGCAATATTGCAGACTTGGATTAGGATGGGTTGGAGAAGATGGATTTCTGTCTGGCCTCTCTCAGTCCCAAGAGAGAACAAACACGTAAACAAAGAGCACAAACAAAAGCCTTTCCCCCCAAGATATGAAAGTATCTTGTTCCCTTATTGGTCCTTTGGGTCAGGTGCCAGCCAGGTTAGTTGAGCTTCTTAACCCTTTACAGGTAACAGGATGTTGCCTCTGGCCAGGAGGGATTTTATAGCACTGTATACAGAAAGGTGGTTACCCTTCCCTTTATATTTATGACACGCCCCCCAAATCACAGATAGGGTGAAACACTGGCTGTGATTTCTTCCTGGAGCTCTAGGAGAAAACAGAGTTAGTAAGACACATGCATCTCTAAATATACTACTAATGTATAAAGACTAACAATATTTCCCACATCTCAAGGATGATTTGGACCAGTTGATTCTGGGAAACTTTCATGGGAGAGTGCATCAGCCACTTCGTTAGAAGCTCCTGAGATGTGTTGTTTGTCGAAATCAAAATCTTGGAGACCAGTGGCTTTCCCTCTCAGACAGCTTCTTGCTGAGAAACACGACAGGATGAAACTCTTCATTCAGTCCTTCCTGCATTAAGACTGCTCCCACACCATGCTCGGACGCATCTGTGGTTACTAGGAATGGTTTGTCAAAGACTGGGGCCCTTAGCACAGGGTCAGACATGAGTGTCGCTTTAAGCTGGTTAAAGGCCTTCTGACACTCTTCAGTCCACTGAACGGCATTTGGCTGTTTCTTTTTGGTTAGGTCTGTCAGCGGGGCGGCGATTTGGCTGTATTGAGATACAAATTGCCTGTAATATCCGGCCAAGCCTAAGAAGGATTGGACCTGTTTCTTTGACTTTGGGACAGGCCAATTTTGGATAGCATGCACTTTGGCCTGTAGGGGGTTGATAGTTCCTTGACCCACCTGGTGTCCAAGGTAAATCACTCTGTTTAGGCCTATTTGACACTTCTTAGCCTTAACAGTTGGTCCTCCTTCCCTTATGTGCTCAAAGACTTTTTGTAGATGTTCCAGGTGTTCTGCCCAGGAATCTGAAAATATGGCTGCATCATCAAGGTAGGCGACTGCATATTCTCCCCATCCTGCCAGGAGACCATCTACAAGTCTTTGGAAGGTGGCGGGTACATTCCGCAGCCCAAAAGGGAGCACATTAAATTCATACAGCCCAACATGTTTAGTGAAGGCTGACCTTTCCTTGGCGGAGTCATATAGCGGTACCTGCCAATACCCCTTGGTTAAGACCAAGGTAGAGATGAACTGGGCCAGTCCCAGTTTCTCCAATAGCTCATCTGTGAGTGGCATTGGATAGTTGTCTGGGTGAGTTACAGCATTTAGCTTACAGTAATCCATGGAAAAACTTATCTCCCCATCTGGTTTGGGAACTAGAACCACTGGAGATGCCCATGCACTGTCAGAGGGGTGGATTACACCCATCTGTAGCATATCCTGGATCTCCCATTCTATAACAGTTTTAGCTTGAGGAGACACCCGGTAAGGTTGGGCTCTAATCGGATGAGCATTACCTGTGTCAATGGAGAGGTATGCCCGTTCAGTCAGTCCTGGGGTGGCTGAGAACATCAGTGCGTAGCTAGTGCACAGCTCCTTGATCTGCTGTCGCTGCATACGCCCAAGGGTCATGGAGAGGTTCACCTCTTCCACGCCACCAGCACTTTTCCCTTTGTAGTAGACACCTTCAGGCCACTCAGCGTCATCTCCTCCCTGGGCTGTAAACTGACAAACCTTTAATTCTCTGAAATAAAAGGGCTTTAGAGAATTAATATGATACATCTTAGGCTTTTGGTTTGAGATTAGGAATGCTATGAGATAATTAACAGCTCCCAGGTGCTCTTGGACTGGGAATGGCCCTTCCCACGACGCTTCCATTTTATGGGCCTGGAGCGCCTTTAAGACCATGACCTGGTCTCCTACTTTGAAGGAACGCTCTCTGGCATGTTTATCATACCAGGCTTTTTGCTCTTTTTGAGCATCCTGTAAGTTTTCTCTAGCAAGGGCTAAAGAGGTTCGGAGGGTGGTTTGTAGGTTGATTACAAAGTCCAGAATGCTAGTTCCTGGAGAAGGTGTAAACCCCTCCCATTGCTGCTTCACCAACTGTAATGGCCCCTTAACCTTTCGGCCATATACAAGTTCAAATGGTGAAAACCCTAAAATGGGATGTGGTACAGCTCTGTAGGCAAAAAGCAACTGCTGCAACACTAGGTCCCAATCATTGGAGTGCTCATTTACGAATTTACGTATCATGGCCCCCAAAGTTCCATTAAACTTTTCCACCATGCCATTTGTTTGATGGTGTTAAGGAGTGGCAACCAAGTGATTTACCCCATGAGCTTCCCAAAAGTTTTCCATAGTTCCTGCCAGGAAATTAGTTCCTGCATCTGTGAGGATGTCGGAGGTCAAACCTACCCTGGCAAAAATGTCTGTTAGTGCCTGGCACACACTTTTAGCCCTGGTGTTGCTTAGAGCTACTGCTTCCGGCCATTGGGTGGCAAAATCCATGAAAGTCAGTATGTACTGCTTTCCTCTGGGTGTCTTTTTTGGAGAAGGACCCAGAATATCCACAGCTACTTGCTGAAATGGAACCTCAATGATGGGGAGTGGCTGGAGAGGGGCTTTGACTTGATGATTGGGGTTTTCCCACTCTTTGGCATACCTCACAAGATCGGACATAGGCAGAAACATCCTTGCCCATTCCCTCCCAGTGGAATGACCTCCCCAAATGGTCTTTGGTCCTGTTCACCCCAGCACGGCCACTAGGATGATCATGGGCTAAGCTCAAGAGCTTGACCCAGTACTTAGTTGGAACTACCAACTGTCTCTGAGGATGCCAGTCTTCCTGGTGCCCACCAGAAAGAGTTTCCTTGTATAAAAGTCCTCTTTTTACAACAAACCTGGATCGATTAGAAGAGCTGAGAGGCAGTGGGTTGCTCCATGCCTCTGTCCAAGCTCTCGGGAGGCTTTCATCTGCTTCCTGTTCAGCCTGGAACTGTTCCCTTGATGCTGGAGACATCAGTTCCTTAATGGATTGTGGACCTGGGCTTGGTCCCTCTGGAAGCGATGCAGGTGATGGGGCTGTTTCCGTTGATGGTGAACTGCTCTCCGCTGGTGCACTATGGGGTATTTCAGGCTCTGGCTGAGCCTCTTGTGTAGGGTCATCTGCTGCTGCTGCCAGTGCAGGTTTGGTGGTGCCCTCTGGTGTTGGAGCTGTGGATGGGGTTGCAAGCACTGGACTCAGTGCTGGCAATGGTTCTGGTGCTGGCTGCTTCACCAGTTTCGGTTCAGGGACTGGCTTTGGCTGGGTCTCTGGGACTGGCTCCACTATGGCCATTGTAGTTGTTGGCAGGGGATCCGGTTCCACCGTCTCCATCTGGGTCTCTGGTAACACAGACAGGGGGCTGGTGGAAGGCTCAGGAACAGGGATAGGTGTGGAAGCTTGCTTAGTCTGGCTGCAGGTGACCATTCCCACCCTCTTGGCCAGCTTTACCTGGTTGGCCAAGTCTTCCCCCAGCAGCATGGGAATGGGATAATCATCATAGACTGCAAAAGTCCACGTTCCTGACCAGCCCTTGTACTGGACAGGCAGCTTGGCTGTAGGCAAATCGGAAGAGTTGGACTTGAAGGGTTGAATCGTCACTTGGATCTCTGGATTGATTAAGTTGCGATCCACTAAGGACTGATGGATAGCTGACACCTGTGCTCCAGTGTCTCTCCACACTGTAACCTTCTTCCCGCCCACACTCACAGTTTCCCTTCGCTCTAAGGGTATCTGGGAGGCATCTGCGCCTGAGGACCTTTGGTGTGACCCCAGTGCAATGAACTGTAATCTGTTGGGGTTCTTGGGGAAGTTGGCCTTCACATGCCCCAGCTCATTACATTTAAAACATTGCCCAGTTGACTGGTCACTGGGGTGAGGTGGGTTGCTGGAGAATGGTGTGGTGGGACGATAAGGTGTCTGGGGTTTTCCTTGGGATGTAGGTGGGGCCTTGGGTTGCCCCCGGTGTTAGGATTTTGTTTCAGGTTACCCCTTCTGATATTCGCTCCAACTGCTACTAGTTTTTTTCTTTTCTGCCACCTCCACCCATTTGGCTCCAATCTCCCCCGCCTTGATTACAGTTGTGGGCTTCTCATCTAGGATGTACCTTTCTATTTCCTCAGGAACACCCTCTAAGAACTGCTCCATTTGCATTAGGAAGGGCAACTCTTCTGGAGATTTAACACTTGCTCCTGATATCCGGGCATCCCAATGTTTCACAATGTGGTAGGCATGTCGGGTAAATGACACGTCTGGTTTCCACCTTAGGGCTTTGAACCACCAACGGGAATGCTCGGGTGTTATCCCCATTCTGACTCTTGCCTGGGTTTTAAAAAGTTCATAACTGTTCATGTGTTCCTTAGGCATTTCAGCCGCCACCTTAGCTAAGGGTCCACTGAGCTGTGGCCTCAGCTCTACCATGTACTGGTCTGTAGAGATGCTGTACCCAAGGCAGGCCCTTTAAAAGTTTTCTAAGAAGGCCTCGGTATCATTGCCTGCCTTGTAGGCGAGGAACTTTCTGGCATGGGAAGCGGTACCTGGAGAAGAATTGCTAGGATTGGTTGGTGTATTCTGCTGAGCCCTTGCCTTCTCCATCTCCAGTGCATGCTTCCTCTTTTTCTTTCTCCTCCACAGCTCTCTTGTGGGCAGCTTCCTCTGCCTCCACAGCTCTCTTGTGGGCAGCTTCCTCTGCCTCCACAGCTCTCTTGTGGGCAGCTTCCTCTGCCTCCACCCTGGCTTTTTCTGCCTCCACCTCCAAGCACCTTAAGGCCATCTTTCTATCATGCTCTTTTTGTTTCTCTTCAGCTTTGAATCTGGCCAGCTCTAGTTTATTAGCTGCTTCACTGGTAGTCATTTTCCTGCTTTCTTGTGCTTAACTCTAGCTATACCTGAGAGTTAGGGGGAAAAACAAACAAACTTGTGTATTTCCCTGCAGGAGGTTAACTACCCTGCCTTTAGGTAGAGAAAACTCCAGCTCAAAAAAGAAAAATCCCTTTGTAAAAAAACTAACACCTCTGTCTCCAGGCAAATAGACAGAAAACCCTCTAGCTGCCCTCAGCTTAAAAATACCTCTTCGGGTGTGTGCTTTTGGTTCAAAATGATCTCTGGTTCAAAATGATCCCACCGCTCTGCCACCATGTCAGGGTTCCTTCCCCACTCTGAACTCTAGGGTACAGATGTGGGGACCCGCATGAAAGACCCCCTAAGCTTATTCTTACCAGCTTAGGTTAAAAACTTCCCCAAGGTATAAACTTTGCCTAGGTCTTGAACAGTATGCTGCCACCACCAAGCGCTTTAAACAAAGAACAGGGAAAGAGACCACTTGGAGACGTCTTTCCCTAAAATATCCCCCCCAAACCCTACACCCCCTTTCCTGGGGAAGGCTTGATAATAATCCTCACCAATTTGCATAGGTGAACACAGACCCAAACCCTTGGTTCTTAAGAACAATGAAAAATCTATCAGGTTCTTAAAAGAAGAATTTGAATTTGAGAAAAGGTAAAAGAATCACCTCTGTAAAATCAGGATGGAAAATACTTTACAGGATATTCAGATTCAAAACACAGAGGATCCCCCTCTGGGCAAAATCTTAAAGTTACAGAAAACAGGAATAAACCTCCCTCTTAACATGGGGAAAATTCACATAAAACAGCCAGGTTAGCTGAGATTCTTAACCCTTTACAGGTAACAGGATGTTGCCTCTGGCCAGGAGAGATTTTATAGCACTGTATACAGAAAGGTGGTTACCCTTCCCTTTATATTAATGACAGCATCCAAATTTAGGCACCTAAATAGATGTGGCTAGATTTTTCTGAGAGGTGCAGAACATCTGCAGCTGCCAATATCAATGGGAATTTACTTTGGAAAATCAGGCCACTTTTATATAAGTGCCTAAATATGGATCAATTAGCCTGTTCCAAAGCCCATTGATTCAATGAGTGTCTTTCTATTAGCTTCAGCAGGCTTTGGATCAGACCCTAGATGTCTAATTGTAGACATCCAGGTTTCAAAGTTTTGGTCTCAGGGCTCAATTTTAAGAAGTGTTGAGCACTCATCACTTCAGCTGAAGTACTCTGGAGCACAGGGTGTTCAGTGATTTTGAAAATCAGTTGACTGATTTGGGTGCCTAAATACGGCCAATCGTTAGGCATCCATATTTGAAAATTTTAGCTTACTTTTTCAATTATGTTTTCCCAAAGGCTATGAAACTGGAGAATAGGAGTGGTCAAAAAATTTCCATGAAAAATATTCATCAATGAAAAATTGTTTTTTTTTTACTAAATTAATTTTTTTGCAAAAAGTGTCTGCTTTCTGTGACAAATTTCACTTTTTCTTTGAAACACTCAATGCCTGAAAACGGAAACATTCGGCTTTGAATATGCTGCCACAGTGCTTCATGGGAATTGTAGTTCAGTTGTCTCATATCCCCATTCTCTTCTATGGGCTGAACCCCCGCAGCCAGACTACATTTCCTGTGACGCAACATGGTCAGTGACTCCCATGATGAACTGCTTCCCTGCTCCAAGAGAAAGAAACCATGACGCATCATGGGAAATGTAGTACAACCAGGGAGCCTCGCCTATAGAGAAGATAAAGGCCATGAAGCATGTAGTCTTTAGCTCCCATGAGGCACTGTGGCAGTATTTCCAAATAGAAACTTTGATTTTTGGCCAAAATTTTTTAAGTTTTCAAAGTTTCATTAAATTTTACCATGGAAATCTTAGGAAAATATTGTTTGTGTGGGGGGGGGGGCGGTTGGCAAAATATTTCACATACAACTCCTTCTGACTCCCAACTTTCTGACCATTTCCACTGGACATATCAAGATAGCACTACAGTTTAGGTATATCATTTCTTTCTGGACCATACCAAGACAATGTTGAGTATCTTGGTCCAGCTCCCCAAAAGGATCTAGACGCCTAATGCCCATTAAAGCCAATGGGAGTTAGGTACCTAAATACCTTTCAGGATCTGAACCATTTAAACTACTGTGGTACAAAACAATGCAAGCATGGTTCTATTTATACAGGTCTGTTTGTAAATGCCTTAAAGGCATTGGAACATTCTTTGCTTTGCAAAGTTGTTTGCTGATTCAATCGATTGTTTTTACTGGGGCCAGGAGTTAAGTAAGATCAGAAGTCTGACAAATGCTGACTCTTTTGGATTATATGGCAAGGGGCATTAAATCATTCTTCACTCATACAGCTGAGATGGTCTGTCCTCTGTGCACAGGGCTTGCTCATAGATTAGCAATTTAATAGTCTGGACTGGAAAACCATTTGGCATTCTTCCCAAGGCCATAAAATACAGATGTGCAAGCCAATCAACTCTGACTTCACAGTTTAAAGGTTCAGCTTCTATTTTTAAAGCAGGAACAGTTTTTTGTGGCCAGTAACTTGCTACAAGACTCTCCTTTCTACTCGCCATGAGTCAGATCTTTGGCTGGTGTAAATCAGCATGCCTTGGAAATGAATGGGGGGGGGTACACCAATTTTATATCAGCTGGCCCTTCATACAGAATGGGTTCTCAATAGTTCTTCATTTTTAAGGATTAGGATGAAGAAGAAGAGTGATAGTTTAGTGCAGATAGAAATTTTAGCTGTGGTTGCTATTATATTTTCTCTTACTGCAGTTAGTACTTTTGCTATATGGGCTTCATATACAAGAAACTCAGGCGCAAAGATCATTTAACTTTGTACACATTTCTCCACATACCCAGAACATGTGTAGAGATAAAATCATAAGGCCATCTTGAATTCCTCTAAAGGACAACTGGGTGTCCATCTTGTAAGCCCTTCTTGTCCCCTCCTAGCTGTAGTTTGGCGCTTTTTCTGTTTTGGCGGGAAATAACAGTAGCTGTCAATCACCTAATCTGCCTAGTGATCAAAAGTCTATATAAGGCAGTGTTCAAATCAGATCGGGGCTGCCCATCTGAGTGGTAGTGTCTGGTGGAGACAAACTCAGTAATTGAGAGTAGGCCATTCACCCCACAAGGGTTACTTGTCATATTTACCTACACACGCCTGACCCACCGGTATAGGATTTACTCACCACACACACAATGACGCAGGATAGGGAGTGGGAGGGTTTAGAAGCACTCATCTGATCCTGTTCCGGGTTCCCTGGTTCCGTCTGAGGGATCCAGCAGTCTTGCTGTGCTGTGCTACCCTAAGGAGAAGACATCAGTGAATCAAGCTGCCAGAAATGGTATAGTAACCATCACTTGGTTGTATCCGCCGTTGCCTTATTGGTACAGCTTGCCTTATTTTGTAATTTGCCTGATCATTATCTGTTTATCTGGTTTATCCTGGGAGTTCTTACCATCCCCTTTAATAAATTCTGTTGTACCTTTATTGGTTTGAGTTTTATGTAAAGATTACAAGCCCCCGGTGATAGATACAGGTAGGAGACGAACCTGAGACTGAAAGATCTGGGCCACTTTTAATTTCAGCTCCTATTTTGGTGAACACATGGGCTGAGCATGAGCTTAAGAAGAACTGTAATCTTGGTCCAAAATGCCCATTTTCATTTTGTTTTATATCCCTTGTCTTTGTAAAGCAGTCAACAGCTCTGTAACTTTCTGCCTTGAGAGGAGGAAATCAGCACATCAGCCAAGAGAAGTATGTGATCCACCCCTTTGAACTACCACATCCCATTCACATCGCTGTACTGATTGCCCTGCCAACTTATAATGAGGTACAGAAGGAGTGCAGCCCAGATGGCATATAGCTTGAAATTCAACTGTATCATAGCACTCATCATTGACCCAGATATTCAGTAACTTTCTCACTTCCTTAAAAGGGGTTTACTAATCTACAAAGTTGTGCCAAGAGCTATGTACTCCTGGAGTGCTTCCCATTGGATGACTGTTGGAATCTGTACATTCCTTCAGACTCACTATGTGACACTGGCATTTCACTATACTTCAGAAACAAACCAGCCTAGGCAAACAATTCTAACTAATCAGCAGGAGTGACCCAACTTTTCAACCTAAGCTATGGAAACAGACTGAGTAATAAATATCTAGGATGAATTACTCTTTGCTGAAGTATTTATACAATTTAAATTAAGTTTCTTGTCCTTATTTACTGCTTTCAGAGTAGTGACATCATTTTTAAAATATCTGACTTGTAGTTTTGCTGATGGCTGCATAACTCAGTATAAATAATCTAAGCCTTTCAAGAGTGATGGGAAAGCTTCATCTCTATGAACAATTGGCCAGATCCTGAGCTAACTTCAGTGGAGCTACACTATTTTATGCCGCTGTGGATCTCTGTATTTGTCTTTTTGTGGTATTGCTTTATTTTCAGTGGAAGTCTATGCATACATCAAATGAAGGAGGTAGTTTGGGCTAGAATGTACTATTAGACTTGTTGCTTAATGCAGTGTTGAATAGAAGGATTTAACTATAGGAACTCTTATACCCTGTGTTCATTAAACTAAATTCATTAATATATTAATGAATGAACCTACTCCTCCTGCCCTGAATCCTTCTTGAATTTCAGATCTTGGCTTATGTCACGGAAGCAAATTCTCATTCAGTTTGCATTGTTTGGTACATGTTTAGATGCTGAATAAAATATGTTCAACTGCAGAGTTTTTGCAATGGCTTCTGGTGGAAGGTGTATCACTATTTATAGTGGGAGTAGATTCATAGCTCTTAAGGCCAGAAAGGACCATGATCATCATCATCTAGTTTGACCTTTTGCATAACCCATTCCACACACTTTCACCCAGTCATTCTTGCATCATGTCCACAACTTCTGGTTGAGCTACATCATATCTCTTAGAAAGATATCCAATCTGGAGTGAAAGACTTCAAGTGATGGGTAATCCACCACAGTCCAAGGTAAATTGTTCCAAAGGTTAATTATCTTCATTAAAAAAAATCTTACCTGATTTCTAATATATTGTGCACTTAATTATATATTATGAGATACTTTGCAGTTCTACCTTCATTACTAAGCATCCATATTAAAACATTAATCTCAAATAACTCTTGGATACCAGTTACAATAAATTTCTTGCCATGGTAAGAACTTAAAATAGCACTGTAGTAATTGTTAATAAATGGCCCATTGACATGATAGATGGCATTGTAGAGCTGGAAAACTACTAGATATATTGATTTCCTAGTATTTTCTTCTTGCATTGCACAAAGAAAAGATAATTTAGGGAAGCATTGTAGGAGTAAGAAATTTCCCAAGGACAAACAAACCACAGCAAGTAGTACACTGGTGAAAAAATATCTTGTAGGGAGATGATTACTATGAATAACCATCATGAAATTGTGATGAATAGTTCTCACTGCACATTGACTGGTGGTGTGGATTGAAAGTGTTTTATGGGTTTCTTTTTCTACCAGCACTAAATGCTTCAGAGAAGCCAACATCATAAGTAAATTAGGAAATGTGTCTGGAGGGGGGCGGGATATGATAGAAGACGATAAAATAATGAATGTAGAGAAAGTGAATAAGGAAGTGTTATTTACTCCTTCACATAACACAAGAACCAGGGACCACACAATGAAATTAGTAGGCAGCAGGTTTAAAACAAGCAAAAGGAAGTACTTCTTCACACAACACACAGTTAACCTGTGGAACTCTTTCCTAGGGGATGTTGTGAAGGCCAAAACTATAACGGGGTTCAAAAAAGAATTAGATACGTTCATGGAAGATAGGTCTATCAATGGCTATTAGACCAGATGGTCAGGGATGCAACCCCATACTCTGGGTGTTCCTAACCTCTTCCTGCCAGAAGCTGGGAGTAGACAATAGTGGATGGATCACTTGATGATTGCCTGTTCTGGTCATTCCCTCTGAAGCAGGTGCCCTTGGCCACTGTGGAAAGACAGGACACTGGGCTAGATTGCCCATTGCGCTGACCAAGTATGACCATTCTTATGTATCGGGGTGGGAAAGTGACTCATTATTCTTGGAGAACACTCTCCCCATAAATATTGCCAGACCACCCCAGTGTAAGCTGATTACAGCCATTACAGTACTCTCTGTGTTCAGAAGTAGGTAGTAAGCATAAAAGGAGATGTTTGATTATTCCCTCTAGACAGCTTGGAAAGAATGAGAGCAGTTTGCTTTGCTCTCACAAACAAAGGATGCTATTGCAGGTGTCATTGTAGCAAATAGCAAGGGTAACCCACTCAGCTTCTTAAAAGGTCCCAGATCCCACCAACTCAGTTAGCAAGAGAGTGAGAGAGGGGAATATTTGAGGCTAGGGAAGTATATGAAGGGAAAGTGGCACTGAATGGGTTAAATCAGAGCACTGAATATTCTAATAGGATGATCAAGGACTGCAGTTTTCTTGATTGTTTGGACAAGCATTTAGCTAATTGACAGTCATTTTCTGCAACCTCAGAAAATAATCTAATTTGACATGGCTGACTTCTTCATGGGACACTAAACAAACAATCCAAAAAGCAACCAGTCTAAGGCAGACGTATTAGCTACAATAGATCCGAACATAATATGTAGCTATAAAATATTCCTTTTCGCATACAACAGTGAAACAAATATTTAGAAATGTGATTGTTCCACCTGCACACAGATTTCCTACCGGTTCGAGATGGTACTGCTGCTCTCATCTTGCAGCAATAAGGCAGAGAGCTGTCCAAGGTACTGAAACAAAACACAACGGCTACCTGGTTATGGCTATTTTTGTAGTGCAATAAATAAGCATGGCACTTTACTGACAAGAGAACAAAATATATATCTCAGCACGATTACAAGATATATAATTGTACACACAAGCATGAGCCATAGAAGGGAAAAAGAGGACAAGGGCTAAGATAATGTGGTTGATAAAAATGTTGCTGCGTGCACCTTGGAGGTGGTGTGTTACATTATTTGCCATACAAAAAATATCTTTTCTTGGACCAACTTCTGTTGGTGAAAGACAAGCTTTTGAGCTTACACCTGAAGAAGTGCTTGAAAGTTGTCTCTTTCATCAACCGAAGTTGGCCCAATAAAGCTATTGCCTCACCCGCCCTGTCTCTCTAATATCCTGAGACCAGCTCAGCTGTAGCACCACTGCAAATTACTTCTCAACACATTCTCAAGTGTATGTGCCCAAACACCCATTCTAAAATGGAAAGAATAGATTTTGGAGCCCTATGAGAGGAAAATGTGTTCTGAGAAGGAACTTACAGATTAGTAGACTCCAAGGCCATAAGGGACCTTTGCAATCATCTAGTCTGACCTGCTGTATAAACACAGGCCATCGAATTTTCCCAAAATAATTCCTAGCTCATATCTTTTAGGAAAACATTAAATTTTGATTTAAAAATGATCCATGAAGAAGAATCCACCATGACCTTTGGTAAATTGTTAATTACCCTCACTGTCATAAATTTATGCCTCATTTCCAGTCTGAATTTGTCTAATTCAGGGGCATGCACAGGAATTTAAATTTGACCCCCTTTTGAAGGGGCACATTCTGCACCCCTCTCCCCGGTTACCCAGAGTTTTCAGAACCCCCAACAATGGTAACTTAACTATTTCACTCCAGGCAGTGTCAGGAATAAATGAACAGCAACTCAGCAATTCTGTCTAATCAAGGATTAAATGCAAGTAAGCGTGCTCTTGTCTAACACTGCAATTTATTAGATTTAAGCACATACAGACATAAGCAATAGGTTTAGAACATCCCAGATATTTACCTAACATCTGGAATGGTATTGAATAATTAACAGCCGGTTCACAGTGGCCAGTTGCTCACCCACCGGGGAAAAAAAGGTGTCAGAAAAACATCTCTCAAGATGGCTTCTTCAGAGTACACTGTGGCTCCAAAGTACACTGTATTAGCTAATCTTTTATAACTAACTTCTACAAACCACATAGGTCATGACGACCTCTACTGGATTATCACTTTCCTAACTTTCAATAAACTCAATATCCGAGGTGTCTAGATTCAAGGTTTTCCAGCCACCAAGGTTTTCAGTCTCAATTGTTTACTTGTCTGTCCCCTCCTCCCATTCTGATTAACAGAAACTGTAGCTAATTTTGACCTTGCTTCTGAAAGTCTCTCTTCAAATTAACCCTTAACTATGTGGTGTTCTATTTCATTAATTCAAGGTGACTGAATGCACATGATATGGTTGCAATTAGCTTCATCACATTCTGGGGTATACACACCTCTCAAACCCAGGGCAACATCCCTGCCCCAAGAAGAACTTACTCTGCCCCCCTCCTCACTTCCGCCTTTGCAGGAGCTCACTCTTCCCTTCCCCACATCCCTGGGGCCAGAGGAGTGCTCTCAATGATTATGTGTGTGTGTGCACGCACACGCCCCTGCTTGTCCCCCCTTGTGCACACCCCTAATGTGGATCATGTTATACCTGTCTCTGTCAGCTTGAAGAGACCATTAACATAGATTTGTTCTCCATGTAGATACCTATAGACTGTAATCAAGTCACCCCTTAACTTCTCTTTGTTAAGCTAAATAGATTGAGCTCTTTGGTCTATCATTGTAAGGCAGGTTTTCTAGTCCTTTAATCATTCTTGTGGTTCATCTCTGAACCCTCTCCAATTTAGCAACATCCTTCTTGAATTGTGGGCACCAGAACTGGACACAGTATTCCAGCAGTGGTCGCACGAGTGCCAAATACAGAGGTAAAAACCTCTCTACTGCTACTAGAGATTCTCCTGTATATACATCCCAGGACAACATTAGCCCTTTTAGCCAGAGTATCACACTGGGAGCTCATGTTCAGCTCACTATCAACCATGACTACAGACTTTTTCAGAGTCACTGCTTCCCAGGATACAGTCCCCTATCCTGTAAGTATGGCTTATATTCTTTGATCCTTGAAGGAGGAGAGGGTGAATCAGTTCAGGCAGCAAGTTCCAGGCATATAGACTACAGGGAAAGGATGTGGCAACAAGAGTGGATGAGAGAGACAAAGAGATAATTAGATTATTATTAGCACTCCAAGAGTATGATGAACAGAAATCATAGAAAGACATGGTCCCGATCTGAAAGATCTTATCTAAATTTTAGATGTTACTCAAGGGAGGGATTCAACTTTGTTGTTTTTTTGAGGGGGATTAAGGAGATAAGGAGTTCTACCTGCCTTAACAATGACTTTTCCAGATGATCATAAAGCGGAACTGATGGCCCTTGAAGAAAGTCCTAATCACTCTTCTTTTCTCATGGCTAAAGCAGTCAGGAATCCTGGGCTTTCGTCCTGATTCTACCAGTGACTCCCTGTACTTTATGGCCAAATTAACCTATAGACTGTAGGTCACTTTGCCCTCTGCCCTCCAACTATAGGCCTGTTAGTTTGACATCTGTAGTATGCAAGGTCTTGGAAAAAATTTTGAAGGAGAAGGTAGTTAAGGACATTGAAGTCAATGGTAAACGGGACAAAATACAACATGGTTTTACAAAAGGTAGATCGTGCCAAACCAACCTGATCTCCTTCTTTGAGAAAGTAACAGATTATTTAGACAAAGGAAACGCAGTGGATCTAATTTACCTAGATTTTAGTAAGGCATTTGATACCATGCCACATGGGGAATTATTAGTTAAATTGGATAAGATGGGGATCAATAGGCAAATTGAAAGGTGGATAAGGAATTGGTTAAAGGGGAGGCTACAACGGGTCCTACTGAAAGGTGAACTGTCAGGCTGGAGGGAGGTTACCAGTGGAGTTCCTCAAGGATCAGTTTTGGGACCAATCTTATTTAATCTTTTCATTACTGACCTTGGCACAAAAAGTGGGAGTGTGCTAATAAAGTTTGCGGATGATACAAAGCTGGGAGGTATTGCCAATTTAGAGAAGGACAGGGATACCCTACAGGAGGATCTGGATGACCTTGTAAACTGGAGTAGTAGTAATAGGATGAAATTTAATAGTGAGAAGTGTAAGGTCATGCATTTAGGAATTAATAACAAGAAATTTAGTTATAAGCCAGGGACGCATCAATTAGAAGTAATGGAGGAGGAAAAGGACCTTGGAGAATTGGTTGATCATAGGATGACTATGAGCTGCCAATGTGATATGGCTGTGAAAAAAGCTAATGTGGTCTTGGGATGCATCAGGAAAGGTATTTCCAGTAGGGATAAGAAGGTTTTAGTACCGTTATACAAGGCACTGGTGAGACCTCACCTAGAATACCGTGTGCAGTTCTGGTCTCCCATGTTTAAGAAGGATGAATTCAAACTGGAACAGGTACAGAGAAGGGCTACTAGGATGATCCGAGGAATGGAAAACTTGTCTTATGAAAGGAGACTCAAGGAGCTTGGCTTGTTTAGCCTAACTAAAAGAAGGTTGAGGGGAGATATGCTTGCTCTCTATAAATATATCAGAGGGATAAATACCAGAGAGGGAGAGGAATCATTTAAGCTCAGTACCAATATGGGCACAAGAACAAATTGATATAAACTGGCCACCAGGAAATTTAGACTAGAAATTAGACGAAGGTTTCTAACCATCAGAGGAGTGAAGTTTTGGAACAGCCTTCCAAGGGAAGCAGTGGGGGCAAAAGATCTATCTGGCTTTAAGATTAAACTCAATTAAGTTTATGGAGGAGATGGTATGATGGGATAACATGGTTTTGGTATTAAATATTCATGGTAAATAGGCCCAATGGCCTGTGATGGGATATTAGATGGGGTGGGATCCGAGTTACCCAGGATAGAATTTTCTGTAGTATCTGGCTGATCAATCTTGCCCATATGCTCAGGGTTTAGCTGATCGCCATATTTGGGGTCGGGAAGGAATTTTCCTCCAGGGCAGATTGGAAGAGGCCCTGGAGGTTTTTCACCTTCCTCTGTAGCATGGGGCATGGGTCACTGGCTGGAGGATTCTCTGCTCCTTGAAGTCTTTAAACCACGATTTGAGGACTTCAATAGCACAGATATAGGTATGAGCTTTTTGCAGGAGTGGTGGGTTAAATTCTGTGGCCTGCGTTGTGCAGGAGGTCAGACTAGATCATAATGATCCCTTCTGACCTAAATATCTATGAATCTATGAAACTTCCCCCTCTGTAAAATGCAGCTGGTACTCATTGAATTAATTCCCGGCTGTAAAGCAAGGTGAGGTCCTTGGTTGAAAGATGCCATGTAAGTGCTCAGTATTATTCTTTATAAATTAACATGCACATTTATGTTTATTTATATTAGCCAGGTTACTTCAAAATCCTGCTTTCTTTTATTGCCAGAGATCCTGCACATGTTTTTCTGCAGCAGGGCTTGCTGCAGGTAATTTAATAAGAAGGAAGCTAATTTTCCACAATCTTTTTTGGTCCTAAAAAGCAGTGAGTTGAAGTGTCCTGGAATTAATTCCTGGCAGTTCAAAGCAGGCATAGAATGGTAACTGTCACATTCAAGCATGCAGATAATACATCACCTGCCATTTCAATTTGCCTATGGATAATTCAAACCTGCCTTCTTTTAAAGACACAAACAATTACCAGAACTTCTGATCTGACCCAAATGGACATCAGATATCAATGGCATGCCATTGTGCATGCAAGGCACACATTGCATGCCCCAGGACTGGCTGTGCCCAGGGGTTAAATCCATATGGCCTCTGAACATACATGGAAGATGCTATTTTGAAGAACAAAATTAATTCTGCAAAATGGCATCCTCCGCACAGTGTGACTTTGCACGCACTGCATATATAAGGTCAGTCTGCATGGAGAATGCCTGTTTGCAAGCAAGGATTTAATTGCATGCCTGACTAAAAATGTCACAGCATGACTCTGCTAGATGTCAATTTTATACAGGTGATTACATTTTTAGTAGTATCAAATTATATTCCCCCAAGTAGAGTAGGCTGCATTTCTTCACATTGCCTTACACACTTACTGCCATTCTATTTTAGGGTTTTTTTTTTCCTATAACACTTGACAATTTACTATCCAAGCACAGTCATCATGCTATCTGTAGAATGATGAACAAGGTCAGCTCCCAGACTGCTGCACTGGGCAGCACAGCATGGGGAGGAGGTGACCAGCCCTCTGTGAAGAAAAAAGTAGTTTGGGACTATTTAGAAAAGCTGGACCAGCACAAGTCCATGGGGCCGGATGCGCTGCATCCGAGAGTGCTAAAGGAGTTGGCGGATGTGATTGCAGAGCCATTGGCCATTATCTTTCAAAAACTCATGGCCATCGGGGGAGGTTCCGGATGACTGGTAAAAGGCTAATGTAGTGCCCATCTTTAAAAAAGGGAAGGAGGAGGATCCTGGGAACTACAGGCCAGTCAGCCTCACCTCAGTCCCTGGAAAACTCATGGAGCAGATCCTCAAGGAATCAATTCTGAAGCACTTAGAAGAGAGGAAAGTGATCAGGAACAGTCAGCATGGATTCACCAAGGGCAAGTCATGCCTGACTAATCTAATTGCCTTCTAGGACAAGATAACTGGCTCTGTGGATGAGGGGAAAGTGGTGGACGTGTTGTTCCTTGACTTTAGCAAAGCTTTTGACAAGGTCTCCCACAGTATTCCTTCCAGTATTTTAAAGAAGTATGGGCTGGATGAATGGACTATAAGGTGGATAGAAAGCTGGCTAGATTGTCGGGCTCAACGGGTAGTGATCAATGGCTCCATGTCTAGTTGGCAGCCGGTATCAAGTGGAGTGCCCCAAGGGTTGGTCTGTGGCTGGTTTTGTTCAATATCTTCAGTAATGATCTGGAGGATGGTGTGGATTGCACCCTCAGCAAGTTTGCAGATGACACTAAACTGGGAGGAGAGGTAGATACGCTGGAGGGTATGGATAGGATACAGAGGGCCCTAGACAAATTGGAGGATTGGGCTAAAAGAAATCTGATGAGGTTCAACAAGGACAATTGCAGAGTCCTGCACTTTGGATGGAAGAATCCCATGCACCGCTACAGACTAGGGACCGAATGGCTCGGCAGCAGTTCTGCATACAAGGACCTAAGGGTTACAGTGGACAAGAAGATGGATATGAGTCAACAGTGTGCCGTTGTTGCCAAGAAGGCTAATGGCATTTTGGGATGTATAAGTAGGGGCATTGCCAGCGGATCAAGGGATCGTTCCCCTCTATTCGACATTGGTGAGGCCTCATCTGGAGTACTGTATCCAGTTTTGGGCCCCACACTACAAGAAGGATGTGGAAAAATTGGAAAACGTCCAGAGGAGGGCAACAAAATGATTAGGGGACTGGAACACATGACTTTTGAGGAGAGGCTGAGGGAACTGGGATTGTTTAGTCTGCAGAAGAGAAGAACAAGGGGGGATTTGATAGCTGCTTTCAACTACCTGAAAGGGGGTTCCAAAGAGGATGGATCTAGACTGTTCTCAGTGGTAGCAGATGACAGAACGAGGAGTAATGGTCTCAAGTTGCAGTGGGGGAGGTTTAGGTTGGATATTAGGAAAAAATTTTTCACTAGGAGGGTGGTGAAACACTGGAATGCGTTACCGAGGGAGGTGGTGGAATCTCCTTCCTTAGAAGTTTTTAAGGTCAGGCTTGACAAAGCCCTGGCTGGGATGATTTAGTTGGGGATTGGTCCTGCTTTGAGCAGGGGGTTGGACAAGATGACCTTCCAACCCTGATATTCTATGATTCTATGGAATAGAACACGTGGAACAGAACATACTTAACATAATACACGAGAATGGTAGATAATCATTATAGACATCCATACCACATTTAAGGAAATTATGTACAATGCTTCTGCTACAAATGGTGTTTCATCTGCATGTACTGTAGAAGAGGTAGCAGAGTAAGTGACAAAGATTCGGTCTCTGCACAATTCCGCAGATGAGACATGTGAGTGCTGTAGTTTTCCAACGGCACTGCCAAGTCTCAAGGTAATGTTTGGTTCTTTATTGAATCTGAAAGGAGTTCCACATTCATACAGCACTGGAATTCCTACAGGATACCTGAATCACTGAACGGCTTTTCAAGGGGGAAATCAAGTATTCATGAGATACTCAACTTTCATACTGCAGCTCAGAGACACTCATTTGCTAATCATGGGATGGGAACTTCTTCTGCCCTATTGAGCAGATATTTGACATTTCTATCATTGCCTGGGAAGGTAACTTTTCACCTGCCCAAGGGAACGAGTGTGCTGTGTTTTGAACGCTGCTCCTTAAATATATTCCTGTGCTTATGGAGCTGCAGCTCCAGGTATGAGCTAAGTCAGGATTACCTTTCCATCACCTGTAGCTGCTGACAAAAGGACAGATCTGCACCTGATGTGAACTGCTCCATTGCAGTCAGTGCTGATTTACACTAGCTGAGGAGTTGGCTCATGGACTGGAAGAATGAGTCTTCTCTTCAGCTGCTGAATAAGGGCTGACATCCCACTACTCAGGGCATGAGGATGCTTGAGGAGGGGCAGGGCAGTACCAAGCGGTGTGTGACCACCAGTACCACACAGCCTGCCGCCTCAGTGATGGAATCCTACCCGACTCCAAGGGAACCTCTGAACTCCTTGAGCTGCCAATGGCCCTTGTGAGGTGGGCAGAACAGTAGGGTACACCAGCCCTGAGAGGAAGTAGGGAACAGAGGGACCAAGGTATTTGAACTGCAGCAGTTCTCCTGCCCACACTACAGCTGTGACCCCCAGGTAGGACTGATGCAGGGTGGGAGGGGGGAGCATCTGACAGCTCCTGCTAAGTAACTGATCCATCTGCTTTAAAGCATCTGATCATTGTGGGAGCAACACAAGAGGGGATGCTGCCCAGACACCCTTTCATGTAGAACTCCTCTTTTCTGCTCCCTCATGGATATGCAGGTGCCCCTCCTCTAGAATGGCTCTCTTTGCAAAGGTTGGGTGGGAAGAAAAAGATCACAGCCACCCTGACACCCAATTCACCATAGTTTATACACACACTCCCTACTCCAAACATCTGCAGCAATCCCAATTTACAATGTGCTGAAAATTCCCTACTGGCTGGGAATTACTCTGGCCAGCATTTCCACTCCACCATCTCCCCTGCAAGGTCTCCTGGGGCAGATGGCACAGCATCTCCCATGTACACCAATCATAGGGGCTCTTTAAAATCAGCTGAATGCTCAAACCTATGGTAGAGCAACATCCTCCACCTTCCTCCCTCCACCCTGGGCAACTCTCAATGCAGCTCTGGTGCAGGAAGAAGCCAAGGGATAGCACATTCCAAGAGCTAAGGCTCCTTCTGGAGACATGTATGTATACACAAAAATAGACTTGTGCCAGCAAATGAGTAAAAACTGCTTTCCCTTGGAAAAGAAAAGCAATCAAAGAAAAGTGAAACTAACTCTGAGCTATTGGACAAAATAGTAACAACTTACTAAAACCCAAAGAAAGCTAGAACTCCAGATGAAAAGCTGATACCTAACAGCAACACCTCCCACTCCCACGCATCATCTATGTGGGGCTATAAGCAAAACAAGAGCCTCACACTGTCATAGCTCTGTAGTAGTCAATTCCCTGCAATGCCGTAGGAGCCCTGACAACAGCTAGAATTCAGAGCACAACCAAATCCATTTAAGTCCAGGGGTTTATGTTGTGGCAGCTGAATTAATCTTGGCATGGTCAGAAAGGTTGGAAACCCCCATGCTATTTCACACGGACTTAAGTTAACGTGATGTCACTTATTTCTTATGGCCCTTTCTTCATTTTCCGTCAGTAGCTCCACGCTTCTGTTTCTGCAGCACACCACACTAAACCTTTCAGTGCCAGGGCGGTTTTCCCATAGCCACAACCTTCCCTGGGTGTGGCATGTAACATGAAGCAGTCTGTAATTATCTGCCAGTGCAGTGACAGAGAAAGAAGCCCTATGGGCACTGAGGCCTTTCACAGCGCTGGGATGCTGCTGTAGAGCACTTGGCAACAACAGCCTCTGGGATCTGTCTCAGCATCCTATTTACTCCAGCACTGGTGGCTGGATATAAAAATACATAGGACTTATTTAGCACTTGTGTTAAACTATGGAATCTAAGCTTGGGTATCTTTTAAAGAGAGATCCTCAATTCAGCCAGAAGTTATAGGTTAAATTCTATAGCCTGTGGTATATAGAAGGGCAGACCAGATGATTACAACAGTCCCTTAAAATCTTTTATTCAAATTGAAGGAGCAAAAGCCATAGATATCGAGAAAGATAGGATCTAAGACATCCGATAATAGTAAGTGAAATTAGCATTTCACAGCTAAGGCTTTTCTCTACTCCATGAGTAAGTTTGAGATATTTTCAGCACAGCAAAATGGGCCCAATTCTGTTCCCATAGAAGGCAACAGCAAAAAATGAGACAAATCCTTTAGTTGCTTACATTCTCTGTTTTCTCTCCCTGCTTATAAGAAGCTAGCATCCAGTCAAACGTCTCCTGTAAAGAAGGTTAACCACAACAGAATAGAACACAATAGGGAAGTGCATAGAACAACAAACTTTCAGCCCCAGAAACAAAGCGCTGAAGAGGTCAGAAAAATAAAAACACAAATTAATTCAAGTCTAATACAAACACCAGAAAGTAAAATCACAGAAAACAAATGGACACCATCAATTTGAATTTGGGCCAATTTTTGCAATTTTTGTTTAAAAAACACAACAAAACCTAAAACCAAGAGGAAAGTTTCCATGATTTTTTATAAACCCTGTTTTCAAAGGTATTCTCCAACACTGTATACACTAAACATTGTACTCCTGGGGGAATTCTGTGCTACTGTGCACACACAATTAATGAGCCATGCATATTTTTAATTTTTTGCGCAGAAAAGAGAGACTGCTGAGTTGTTGCTGCAGTTCTGGCTTTTGCCCACCTATTGCTGTGGCAATAGATCAAAGCAGTTGCTCCCAGCCAGCTAGGGAAGGGAAAGAGCCTGCCTTCTTCACAGTGCCTGCCTGGGCCAGGTCAGGAGACAGGGGCTATTGGGAGACAGGCAGCATGGGGTGCTGTGGGGGGGATTAGACAGGTGCTCATAAGGGCTAATGGGGGAGGACAGACTGGGGCAGGGGCTGAATGGGAGAAGTGCAGGGCCACGTGGTGATGGGCGTGGGGATGCAGGGCCATATAGAGACTGAGGATGGCTGAGTGGGGGCACAGAGACACATAGGGGATGGGGGAGTGGGTGACTGAGTGGGGGGTGCAAAGACACAAGGGGACAGGGGAAGATATACCTGACTGAATGGGAGAGGCTAGGGGTCAGCCAGGGTCTGCATGGGGGAAGCTCCCTAACAATCCCTCTCCGCCCCCCCACCAAAAAACTGTTCCATACTTTCCCCACCCATACCCAACAATCCTTCAAGTTCACATCAAGGCTCCTTCCCAGCAATTTACTTCCCTCTGCCTCAGTTCCTCTGTTACTCCCAACTCCTCCAAACTTTTGAACTACTTCTGAGGGGTGCGGGAAATACAGTTCTGTATTGTAGTTTAAATAAATTATTACTCAGAGTTCTATATTAATATGCCTAGTAAGGAACCTATTTGTCAAAAAACACTTCCTGAATCTTTTTTGTCATCTGTATTGTTACAGACATACTTGCTGACAGGTATTTTGAAATAAATGACCACAAATAATTAAAATTGGTGTGATTATATTGTGTTATTTTGACAAATAAAAGATGCAGAATTTGGCAGAATTTTAAAATAGCGTGTGCAGAATTCCCCCAGGAACACTGCAACACTGAGAACCTGAAAGTGAAAATGATTAGGAACAGAAGCAAAACAAGCTGCAAGAAATGCCAGGAAAACAGTATAATCAGTGACATGGGAATTGAATTTCAAAATTAGTTCAGTCTAATCTAAAAGGTGTTGATATCAAGTCAAGAAATGTGGGTTCACCCCGTCCCCCGTGGTGAAGATGCTGCTTCCTTCACCCATGTTTAATACCACCTTACTCTGCAAATTGTCCCACTGACTTCAGCTGGGCAACTTGTAGGGTAAGGAACGACTCAACAGGATTACAGGCAGCAGAATCTGACCCAATACAATTTGACAGCATCCCTTCAAGTGCAATAGAAACCTCTCTCTTTGTCCTGAGATGCTGAGCACCCACAAATCTCACTGGAATCTATGGGAATTTTGACAGTTCAGCACTTGTCAGGATCAGGGCCAAATGCCATTTTCTATAGTTCATGTTATATCTGGAAAAAGAACATGGTTGAGCTGCACGCACAGTGTGGGGGAATAGAGATACACAGTTGAAGTAGAGGGATTCCACCAGCAAAGTGCTCATGAGGTATCCCTTAGCTAAACACACTCATGTTATAATTTGCGCTGCCAATAGTCTGGCTTCACCACCCTTAGCTCAGCTAAATTGCCACAATACAGTGTGTCATTTAAGCTAAATACTACAAGTAAAATGGTTTGTTTCTTTGCATCAGTAGTAACCCAAGATGATCTAGCTGACCAATTAGTTTTCAAATCATTTAAAGTATTTCCAAGAAAAGAGAGGGACAATGTAGTCTACATAACTCACTCTTACTAGCAAACGTGAAGCTAGTGGCTCAGTTGCAGTGCTCTATGCTGATAGACACAGGGACCCAATGTTACATTTTTAATCAATTCAATCTCTTGGTCCCATGACTGGCAACAAGGACTAGGAATGCTGCAGGAGTGGCTGGAGATTGCAAGGTACCAACAATCAGAACATTTAGCAAATGCAGCATTTTTCTTCTTAGTGTTAGACAAACTTTTTTTTTTTTAATTGTAAGCCATGACCAAGAGTAAGCAAGACCCTCATTTTACAGATTGGGAAACACGGAGATTAAGTGATAGACCCACACAGCCTAAGAGGCAAAGGCACAATTCACACTGGGAAGATCCTGGCTCACAGTCCAGCGCTCATCTTTCCAGTCATCACGGCCTCTCTGGAACGTTGGTGACAGACTGTGATGGAAAACCCTTCTGGGTTAGAAAGATGGTGGCTTTAAGATCTCAATATTTCTCAGTTATATTGTGGTAGCACCGAAAAGGGCACAACTAGGTTGGGACCATTTGTGCAGGGCACTGTGCAAAACAAAATAAATGACCTCTTCTCAGCAAGCTCAGTGGAAAGTCAGCTACTGCACCATTTCAGGGGATGGATGGAGAGGAGCAAGACTGAGCTTGTTTTCTTGTGCGGCAGGATCTGAAGTCAGATCTCAATAGGACAAAGCACACAGAATCCCTGAGCCACCCTCTCCAAATAGCTCACAGTCATCTTGATGGAGCCACTCTGCTGCAAATAGGACAAGAACAGGAAGAACAAGGGTGCTGCCTGTCAAGACTGAGGAAAACATGGACTGCAAAAATAAATAAATAAAATACACAAAACAAAAATAGTGGGGCTTCCTTGGTGACAAAGGGGATATGATGGGTCTCTAAGGGAAAGGGAAATTACATGTTTAGCACCATTGAATCCATCTCTCTGCACACTACTCACTGTTATTGGACCAACTTCTGTTGGTGAGACACACCAGCTTCTAAGCTTACACAGAGCTCTTCTTCTGGTCTGGGAAACTAACCCAGACCTGAAGAAGAGCTCTGTGTAAGCTCAAAAGTTTGTCTTTCTCATGGACCGAAGTTGGTCCAATAAAAGATGTTCTCTCACCCACATTGTCACACTAATATCCTGGGACTGAGATAGCTACAACACTGCATACCACTCTCGCTGGAAGATAGCAGAAGTATCACGAAAGCAGCTGGGTCATCATTATGCTAACACGTAACTGGATGTTATTTTCGGAAGGTATAGGCACCTGGAGAAAAGACATACCATAGCTGTGAAGGTCACACTATTAGGGTGAGTTTACTACTACTGGCATAAGACGACCTAAGTTACGCATAGGTGCTGACTTCTACTGGCGCCGGTGGGTGCTCGACCCTCCCCTGCCCCTGGCCCCGCCCCAACTCCACTGCTGTCCCGCCCCCACCCCAACCCTTTCCCCAAAGTTCCCACCCCAACTCCACCCTCTCCCTGCCTCTATTCCAACTCCTTCCCCAAATCCCCACCCAGGCCCTGCCTCCTCCCCTGAGCACACCACATTCCCGCTCCTCCCGCCTCCCTCCTGGAGCTTGCTACACAGAGGGCAAATGCTGGGTGGGAGGTGGAAGAGCAGGAACGCGTCGCACTCAGCGGAGGTGATGCGGGGAGGGGAGCTTGGCTGCCGGTGGGTGCAGAGCGCCCACTCATTTTTCCCCGTGGGTGCTCCAGCCCCGAAGCACCCATGGAGTCAGTGCCTATGAAGTTAGGCTACTCCAGCTATGTGAACATAGCTTAGGTCGACTTACCTTGGTGTCTTTACTGCGCTGTGTCGACAGGAGACGCTTTCTGGTTGACTTCTTTTACTCTTCTCAGAGAGGTGGAGTACCGGGGTCGACCGGAGAGCGCTCTGCTGTCTATTTAGCGGGTCTTCACTTGACCTGCTAAATTGACCCCTGCTGCACCGATTGCAGCAGTGTCGATCTCCCAGGAGTGAAGACCAGCCCTTAGAAAGGTAACACTGACCTGGATTTTCTCTTGCAAATTCAGATGTAGAGGATCAAATATTGTGTCTTCTTTTAAAATCTCAGCAGGCTGCAACTATGTGCAAAACATTGCAGCCTGAATTTGATTGCTTTGCTCAATTAAATGTGGGGAACGGGGAAGATAGAATTGTAAAGCATCAAAAGTTATAATCCTGACGCTGTTTTAGATGCTTTTTGAGTTTGAGACAGAAAAACATCATTTAAATATAAAATGTTGCTGGCATTAACATGCATTGTCCTCACCAATACTGTAAGTAATCTCTCTCCAAATCAGTGCTAACCAAGAACCAAAAGAATTGAACAAATATTTCTCCCATTTTCATGCAACCTTGTGTGCAACAGTGGGTATTCTGAGTCTCTCTAGTTTCTAAAGTCATTGGGGGAAAATTGCAGCCTCAAAGTCAATGGGAGATTTGCTTTGGATCAGGCCCATATTGCTTTTCATGTAGGCCAGAGAGAAGCGCTGCTGAGATGGGTATGTTCCCTTTCACCCAATGACATCCCTGAAAGCACAGGAACATTCATTTTAATTTATGTGTAGGTACCTTAGAAATAAAATCCCATGCTGTTTCCCTGTTGAGAATGACAGATAATTTATTCATATAATTCACACAGTTGGGCAATACTCTACATTTTATCTCAATACGCAAGTGGTAACAAACTTGGACTGATACTAAAATTGATTGTTCAGAAGGCAAAAAAATATCCAGGGTATGAAATGCCCCGGTAAACACTGGTCAATCACAGTGACAGACACCTTTTTTAAAGTGACCTGGGAAACTTGTGTGGTTTTCTTCTAAACCTTCTAATCAACTAGATCTCTCAGTTCATAGAATCATAGAATATCAGGGTTGGAAGGGACCTCAGGAGGTCATCTAGTCCAAGCCCCTGCTCAAAGCAGGACCAATCCCCAATTTTTGCCCCAGATTCCTAAATGGCCCCCTCAAGGATTGAACTCACAACCCTGGGTTTAGCAGGCCAATGCTCAAACCACTGAGCTATCCCTCACCCCAATTCCCTCCTGGGAATTGAGTTGACAAAACAATAAGTAAAGTTTTCAGTACTTCCAACACATGATCAACTCATGCTGCATTCAGACATGTGACATATTAACCCCTTGCTTTCAAAGCAGTGCACTGGAATTTAGACGGGCTAGTGGGTACTGGGTGGCTATAACCCTATGTAACTTTTTGTAAAGACCACCTGAGATGTTCAGTCATTATGAATATATTTGCTCTTCAGTGGGAATGCAGCAAAGTCTTCAGCTCTTTTCGTATTCATGCAGCTGTGGAGTCCCATTGCAATTCTGCATATTTTAAATAAATTGTTCCCACTGACATTTGTCTCAAACCTCATTAATTTTTCATTAAGCATATATGATTGCATGGAAAAAATTGGTCTTTAATGTGTTTTTGTGCATTAGATTAAAGTTACATACATTATCTTCTAGATGAAATCCAAACATGTACTTTACTTGAAATGTCAGTCGTTATCACAAAACATATCAATAAGTTAAAAGGTTTTCACAATACAAGATTCAGATAATTATTCCACATATACAAAACAATGCTAGAGAAATACAATTCTTCAATGCCGAATTATGGGGAAAAAAAGGTCTAAAAAAATAGAAAACTCTTGATACCTGGACATCAACTCAGAACGTAACACTGCATAATGCCGCAATATGAGCACCCATTTAATGAGAAATCCCCTGGAAAGAGACATGTAAGGGGATCTAATATTTATGACAAAAATAGATGAATACTGCACCAAAAGGCATGCATACAATCGCCATGGTCATTCAATATGTTAGTGATGATCTAAAGTGTGACGTAAGAGAAGAGTGAGGCAGTGTTCTCAAATCAAATCAAGTGAATGACTACATGTTGATTAAGCTTTCTGAGGCAGCAAAGTGAGGGCACAGAGCCATGTCTGGATTCTGGAGCTGTTTTAAAATTTGCTTGTGAAATTTCTCTCGCACACGGTTAAACTCCATTATGTCCAGTGGATCCTCTTCAATCCAGAATTTATGGAATTCATGCATCAAATAGCCTAAAAAAAATTCAATATTTAAAGAATTGGAACACAGGTAAAGATCTTCTCTTGTCTACAGAATAGCAAGCACTGCAATCAGACATCATAATGCATACTGTGGGGTAGGTGAAACTAGTACCATTGAAATCTGATGTATTATTTGATGAAGCTGTGTTAATCATACTAAGAAATAAAGCACTACAGCATACAATATTAAAACAAGCCTCTAAGAGGCATCTTCAAATAATGAAAATGAAATAACTTATCAAGATGTGCTCGCAATAGTAATGGAATTACTATAATGTACTACTTAACAGAAGAAAATATACTAATTCTAGGACACAAAGAGCTCCCATTCAGGAGGACATTTACTCATGTGTTTTAAAGCTTTCCCAAATTGGGATGTTGTCTTGAATTAAGGCCTGAATTTAGAGAAGCACTTTTGAAAGATTACTCAATTGCTAATGCAAACTTTAAATATTTTTATTGTTACCTATATCAATGAAATGGCCTAACTTTACCAATAAATTACTAAAATAAAACTCTAATTACTAGATCTCTCCTCTCTTGATATGCAGTTATAAAATTGTTAACTTACGCCTGGATAAAACAAGTGAAATACAAAATATATTTTAATATTAAACTGCAGGCTAAAAGTATTAAGAGATGACATTATTAATAAGAATCAGTCTTTACCAAATGTCTTTTGTTTATATTCAGTTATTCTCATGCTCAAATATCTATGCAACAACACTTACTCTATATTATAAACAGCCTCTAGGGAAGTGTCGATAATAAAATATTTACTGAACAAGCCCTACACTTAAAAACCATTTAATTTATGAATTGTGAGTGACCTAACTTACAGTCTGAAAACAACTAGTTACTGGATCTTTGCCAGGAACATTCAGTTTTACACGTCTTTCTAAACACGAATAAAGGATTCCACCATATTGGCTTTGCACATAACCGTGGCTAGACAAATGCCAGGGGCAAGAAATAATTGGCCTTGGAAAACCCGCCTTGTGTAGGGAAAAGGCATGAGATAAAACATATACCCTATGATACCTGCCCTGATAAAGGCATTGTTTTTATTCTTTGCTCCCTCTGTGATTTCTGCATCACTTTTCCAGCAGTGGTCTGGAGGTAGAACATTGTCAATAAACAGCTCTGTGTCAAGAAATACTATGGGTTATGTAGTCCAGTTCAGCAAAGCACTTAAGCATGTGCTTGAAGCCAACAGGCCTTACACACAGCCTTATGTGTTTTCCCGAATAGGGATGGACTTAAACATATGCCATGGGCTTTGCTCAATCAGGACTTATTCCAGGACACTTTTGTTATGTACTTTATTCCATCTTTGGTTTGATAAACATCTCACTCAGTCTATTCACTTCCAAAATGGTGCCTTATTGCTAGACTTTACAAGCTACACAGTGGATTCCATGGTTAATTTATAAACAATACCATTTTCATGTACTTGGGCAGACAGATACTCCTCTTAAAGCTGGAAGGTTTTTCTTTGATGGAAAAACCTAGCTCAGCAAAACACCCTTAATAATTATTATTAAAGGGAAATATATCATGGTTGTGATTCTCATGATCCAGGTGTTTCAAAAGTATTATTATTTATACAGCATGAGAAGTGGCTTGGTGTTCAGCATGAACGGTTATTTTTATTACATCAAAAGGAACTTCATATTAATGAACGATACAGAATTGAGTGCATTGCTTGTAGTATCAAGAGATTTCAGTGCTGCCGTGGGAATGGTGAGTCAAATTCTGCACTCAGCTACGCCCAGGCAAACCCACCAAAGTCCAGGTGGACTGGATGGCTGCAGACGAGAGCAGCATTTGGCCCAGTATTGGAGAGGTCAAATCAGTACAGCTATTGTATTCTTTCACCTAGAAAGAGTGCTTGCTGTGCATTGCAATTTTGATTTTCAGATTCAGACATACAGCCTTCAGGCATTTACTGCAGCCTAATTGTGTTTCAATTTTTCTCAGCTGCATTCAATTAGTTGAAACCTAGGATGACTAAGGCCGTGGGGGAAAACTGTCTGAGTGTGTAGTGCGGAAGAATACAGAACTGTGTGAGTGAAAAACTGCGTGAAAAAAACAATTCATAATGCCCCCCACTTCCCAAACAAACAACAATGTATGTTTGGCTTGGTCAGTCTGTCAGATATTTGATCATAGAGAAAGCAGCACTCCTTCCCTACATATATCCTGACTTTCTTCCCACACACAATCCCACCACCTTGGGACCACTCCAGCCACCCCACATCCCCAGCAGCTCCACCATCTCCCCAATCAGCATGGGAAGTCTACTCCACCATGGAATTCTTAGCCTTGTGGTTTTTATCCTCACTGCAGCATTAAGCTAGGAGAGAGGGTGGTAAATGTAATTTCTTAGCGCTATAGTGCCTGCTCCCAAACGGTCTCCATGTCTGGTCAGGGAGCTCCCCTGTTTTTGTAGGCACACAGAACAGGCAGTGAAATAAGATGGAATTGTAGAGTCAGTAAAGATGGGAGCAGAAAGAAGCATCTGCAATGGGATCACCAAGCAGAACAGTGACATCTGGTGGCTGGAGCTGAGCACTGGCAAACAGAAAACAAGCGGTCACCTCTGGAAAGGCCTTTCTAAAGTGTAAAAATTACTTAAAACTTTGTGGATTTCACAAGACTTTGAGGATGCAGCAACACTGGAGATAACAGACAATGTGAAAACAACATGGGCCTATCCAGAAGATCCACTCACTCACTCAAAAAACTAAGGCACACTGGCCAAGAAGGGATTTGCAGAAACTGATGACTGGACAGCGTCAATGAGAAAGTCTCTGAAAGTCCGCTGAAAAAGAGCCTTTGAAATGTTGAAGTATCTATTCCTCTTTGTTTGGCAAACAACTCATTGTAAACTGACCTTAAACACACACATTCAGCTGTAGTCTGCAGAGATTATAGTGGAATCTTTGTATCTGTCACATGCCACACAGTAAGAAGGTTAGCTCCCCTGAATTTATGCTAGCCTGCTCCAGCCAGCTGTGACAACCCAGAATCCATCACAAAACCACAGGGGCTGATCCTTGCTGGTGTATGGAGCTTGCCCACAGGGTAATGAGTCATCTTATACAGGAGCACAGTTCTGAAGAGCATTAGTGAATATTTTAAGCACTTTAAGATTTATTATTTACTATATCTACCAGCCAGAAGCATGTTAGGCACTTTACAGACATAAAATAAGACTGGTCTCAGCCCCAAAGATCTTATTGTAATCTAACCAAAACATTAGAAGGGGGGGAACAAGCAATATAGTTATTGACACTATTTCCATTCCGTTTGTCTCTGATGATCCTACTTGAAAAAAAGAAATCTAACACCTTCAACTTCCTCTTGTCAAATGCTTGCTTATATTATTTTCCATTTTATTTTCAGCTCCTTCTCATTCTAACCCATATCCCCCCGCTCCTCCCCCCACACACTTCATCCATTAATTCATTCCCTTCTCTAACCTCAACCATCAGACGCTACCAAATGCTGCCTACTAGTTAACTCCAGATCTTACTCTTTCGTAGTTCAGGCAGACTCTCCTTTCCCTGTACCATCATCAGGAGCTCCAAACCATTTACAGGATTTCTCATCCTGAAAAGCCCCTTTTTGTAAGTTCAATTTTTAATTTTTCTTTAAAGTTAAATTCAGATCCTAATTCACCAGTTGTGCTGAGGTAGTGGAAGGCCCTATACTTCTGAAAAAGGTCCAGCTGCCAATGCATCAGTTCATCACTCCTATTTACAGTGCTGAGTTCCTGCTCCGTAGTATCCGTATCATAGATGTTCTGCAGGTAAGCACTGCAGAGTGGATAGGAGATTATATCGAGAAAGAGGGGTCTGGCTTGGATAGATGGGAGGAGTCCTTCTGTATGATTCTGTCATTCCCCTCCCCCCCCACATCTTTTTCCTGAACTGGTTCACCTGTCTGTTTTGCACAACAACATACATAGTATGCTCTGGGGTCCAAACATCACAAAGATAAAATAATAAGATTAGGATGATGCCCACCCGTGCTGCACCAACGTTCTTCACTGCAATTCACCATCCGGGAGTGGTTTTAAGGCAGTGTTACTGGTAATGCAAACAAAACGAAAAACTTACAGAACGTTTGTTGGAAATGGGATAACGTCGGAGCCTCTGGAGCAACATTGTAGAAATGGGTCTTCAGCGCGCCACTCACAAGCAGGTTGTACGCAAGGTCAGTTATGTTAATGCCAACAATAGCAAAAGAGTAGCTGGAAGAAAAGTAAAGAGTAGGATTTATTGGAAATGCTGGTGAAACTAAAAGGCTGGGGGAAGTAAATTCCCACAGATTTGGCTTTTAAGAATAATCCTTGACATTGGTTATTTCCCCTTATCTGACAAGGCTCTTAGAACAAAGTAACCGAGAACAAAAAATATTTATCCTCTGTATTCTGTACATTTTAATGGCAGTATTACACCTATGATATCTGCCTGTACCACACTGAAAATAAGAGTTTCATCATCTTGCTAATCATTTCCACAGAAGCACCATGGAAATATTTCTGTGGAAGAAGAGTAAGACCTGCTTATTAACGTCTTGGTGTTCTTGAACTCATTGTAGAAAAGGAGTGCCACACATGACACAGTTTTCATTATGACAAGTAATTTGTTATTATTACTGCCCTGCTACACTTTAAACTACCACTTGTACTATACGTACAGAGTTACCCCGATAGTGAAGAATGTCAGCTCTGGACCAGCACGAGATTAACAAAACTGCCTAGAAGGGTATTACACAGTCTCTTTAAACATTTTAAAAAAAAGCCAGTTGAAAATATGCATAGGTTCCCTGCTTGTCCTAGCAGACATTGGAAATGATAAAAATGGATAAAAAATTCTTTGAATGCCCACAGGTTTACTTTGCTGTTGGAAAAATCCCAAACAACATGTAAATAAATCTCTAGTATAATGATTAAGTTACCTCACTATAGATCAAAGACCTGTTTGAAATGGAAATGAATTATCTGCATAATGGTGCAACATCCTACACAGTCAAGAAAGTGAATGATCAAGGAAGATGTATTTTAATAAGCAGTCAATATGGCCCTTGTGTTAAGAAAAAGGACATTATCCCTTGATTTGTGATCCTCATTAAACAAAGGAAGTAATGCAGTCATGCCTAAATCATGGCTAAGAAATCCCACATCACTTATCCCAGGCCACACATCCTGTTAGTATAGTTGGTGGCAAGTGGCCTGTTAATAAATCACAACTTTGCCTGTGCCACAGTCAAAAGTGAGACCCCCACCTCATGAAGTTTATTCAACCCTTCATATGTGCAGTTACACAGTCACAAGTAAACGCTTATCATTTTAAGAAGTCCTTCCAGTTACTAAGAAGCAATTAGAAAAGTAGTACATTAGATAATCAACGTATGGCTAAGATAAGCATAAAATAGCAAATGGTGTTGTTAATACTGACATTTCATTAAAAATTGAATTAAAAAAGTTTTTTATAAAGAGAACAAATTTTTACATGTACAACATCAATCAGCATCATTGTGCTTATGTCAACTTATTTTTAAAGATCTTGTACTTACCCAATTGCCTTATCAAACTTTTTCTTCTCCCATTCAGCTTTGCTGAATTGGCTGAAAAAATGAATTCAGATGTTACCATACACTGCTTTCCAATTTGTTTTATACTGTAATGTTATCTAGCACAGGCTGGGTACTTTAAGTGCAGCGGAGCTGTCTAGTAGTATTTTTCTTTGCTTCTATGATTTTGCCGCAGTTTGATCAAACTCGTATAATAGGTTTGAAGTGAGATTAGCTTCCTTGACTTATAGCATCATCCGTGTATTGTTCTCATCAGTGCAATCTGAAAGGAGGCTGTGGCTATGCTATTCTCCCAGTCAAAATCAATTTATTCTGTAACCTCTTCAAAAAGATGGTCCACCTCACTTAAACTTGAACAAGTGCTCAAAACCCTACATTTCTTTTTAACTTTGATCAAGGATGACTTTAGCCTTTGGTGTTCTCCAAGATATACATGACATGAACCACTTGAAACAAACATGAAAAATAGTACTTCTCCAATAGAGAATGGATAGGAGAAATGTTACCTTAAAGAATATGTTTTTATTAATCTGAGTAAATTAGCAGCTACAATTTAAGGAACATTCAAAAGCAGCCATATTTAATGCCTAATAATTACAAGTCTAGAGCAGTTTTTAGATGCTTATGCATCACTCAAGAGAGACAATTAACAAAGGAACTTCTTTATCTTTCAGGATGAAAGATAATACAAACGAGGATTTGACAATGGAAAGATTTGTAGAAAAGCTAATTTGATACAGTTTACAGAGTGTCAGTTAACTGAGGTTTCACTGGTCATAGCTGAACTGTATATGCCAAATCCCAATGACATTAATGGGAGTTTTGCCGGAATAAGCACTCAGGAGAGTTTTCATAGTTTGGACCCACTATAGGGAAATATACTTGAGTGCAAACAATACAGCCACATGCCATGTTTAGATTGCACCTGAATTGTGAGAACTCAGACTATATTATACAGTACATACTTCCATGTACATATCATTTAGAATAATTTTTGCATGATTATAAATATCCACATTTAGTCCTTCAAAAGATATTAAAGATATTAGCAGAACAAGGATTCGTGCACACATTCATCAGAATGCTGACCCACTTATCTTCCCAATCTACAAAACTATTTTTCATCTCATGCAAGTGGTGAAAGCCTGAAGGGGGTTTATTCCTGGCCCAGTGAAGGAGACACCATATTTAAAAGGTGTTCACATTTAGTGTCATATCATCATAGTGGAAGGTGAAACAGGCTCAGTGGTGTCTTCAAATGAAGATAATGAATTGCTAAATGAGAAGATAGACCAGTAATACAATTCAATAGAAACAAACAACATTCATCATCATCACACGAACACCAGCACAGCCACTAAAAAAAGCACATCAACAACAAAGAGCATCACTAGAAGCATTTTACTCTCTGTGGGTGCTCTTTCAAGGATGGAGCATGCATTCCAAAAGGTTTCTAAGTAACATAACATATAAATGAAGAATATTAATGGAACTGATATTCCCTGTCTCACAAACGGGCCATTGGAATATACATATTGCTCGCGTAGCTACATTGGTGTGAAATTCCCTAGCATTGAAAGGCTCATAATCCAGATTCAATTTGCCATGTAAACTAATGAAAATTTTAATTAAGATCTTTTTTTTTTCCACATTGAAGGACAAAACCATTTAAAAATAAACACGACATACCCTGTTCATTAGCAAATACAAGTTTCCTTTCATGAAGATGCTAATGGTAAAAAACAAACAAACAAAAAAAAACCCTGTCCCCCATCCACAAGGTGGGCAATATAAAGATTAGGTAGGACCAACTGGAAATGAAGCAAACTCTGCTAAAAATAAAACAAACAAAACTTAATAAAGAGATTAAAAAGAAGTCGCGTACAATAATTAACTGACAGGGTGCCTATAACTTCTGTATGGACTTCCCCCCCCTTATAGCTTAAATCAAAATAAATAAGATATAAAGACTACCGGCCTAGGTGCCAGGTGGTCTCAAATCCTATTCCTGTTCCTACTGCTGGTTCTGACAGGCCTTCATAATACTTTGCGCTTCCATTGTATACAACACAAACATTTAGCGAGGAGATGAATTAAAGGGGACACATGATAGATGTATATAAATTAAGGTATGGCCTAGAGAAGTTAATTGGTCGCTCCAATTTTCATATTCTCTTACTACAAGGGGATGTCCATTGACACAAACAAATTTTAAAATAACACAAACTGCTTTTTTATGCAATGGATGTGGAACTCATTGTCACAAGGTATTACAGAGGCCAAGAGCTTAGCAGGACTAAAAAATGGATTCTTTACGTGGATAATGAGAACACAAGGGATAAACATTTTTGTTCTTTTGGGCAACTAACTACCTGCATGTATGGAGGGTGGGAGTGGGGAAAGAAACTTTCCCTACAGATAGTCTTTTCCATTATTAGCCATTACATTAGCTTTTTGCACCTTCTTCTAATATATCTGACACTGGCCACTGGCCAGATCTGGTATGGCAGTGCCAAGGTAGCCAGGTGATCACAATTAAGGAATACCAGACAGCTGACATGAACAACTTGTAAGCTTAAAATTGTTAGCCCAAACTATTTGGCAAATACATATGACTAGTAAGTCAGGGTCACAGAAGTCTGGAACCATTTGCATGACCTAAGAATTTTAATTAAAGAGCTAAATTTGTACACATTTTATTTTCAACAAATAATTTGACCAGTTGTAGCTACAATATGCAGAATCTTCTATAAATATGAAGCAAGGCTGACATTTGATCTTATATACATCAGCATGTTTAATTGCATCATATCCTTGTGCAGCTAGCAAGATTTGGTGACCACTGCAGCAGTGAGCTGAAGAAGGGAATATATCAAGTAAACCCTTGAAGAATGCTTGCATAAATGATGGGTTTACTCCAAATATGGTTTGATCTTTATTTACATGTAAAATCTTACAAAACTGAAAGGAAAGAAAAAAATACCTTAGCTCCTCTTTAGTGACTTCTCTTCATTGTGAAAGACAAGAGAGAATTAAAGAAAAGCACATAAAAAGATAAGTAGCTTAAAATTAAAAGAATATGGAATAAAATGAAAATATTTAGCAATACAATAAACTATATGTCAGATTCAGTACATGAAATACATGAGTTTGTCCTCTCAATCTGATTAATTTACAGTAGCTAGCCATGTTAATTTAGAGACAGGGCTGGTCTATAAGGCGAGCTAACTTTTCAAACAGCAGTAAGTCAAAGCACACTAGGGAACTTTTAGTACATGACAGGAGGGTCCGTACGGCCACCTGATGTGCAGCAGGCTGGGGTGCTGAAGATTTACACCCCAGCTTGCCGTGCATTAACTCTCCACATAGACAGCCCCAGAGACAGCATATAGCAATACTCAAGCACACAAGTCTAACAAAAATTTATTTGAAGCCAATTTATTGTTAGCCTCAAACATTACCTGTATTTCGGCTGAAGGGAATCGGAGAGAACTTGCTGAGCTATTGCAGCATCCCGTTCGGCAAAATATCTGTAGGTGCACACATTTAAATATTTAATGCAATTTGTGAACAAAGTCAGGAAATTCTTAATGCTGGTAAGCTATACTCATACAATTGTCCCAGTCCTTTCAAATATTGCCAAGGGCAGTTCTGCATAGGTACGATGGTATATAAAATGCTTTAATATATTGATAATCTATTTTAAAAACTATCAGTGTGTATATATAAAGTATCCAGATCTCTTTATGTACATATTAAGGAGTGCGTGTTACATGTCCCACCTCTGTCCCTGATGCACACAGGATAGGAGTCTGTTACAGCCCCAGCTACAGAGCCGTGGCACTTGAGCTCAAAGTGTAGCAGCTCCTGTTTTTAGCTCTGGAGAAGCCCAGTTCTATTCCCAAATTTTCAACTAAGATATTGGCCGTCACAATATCACAATGAGAAGTAGAATGGGAACGATTTCTCTTGTGATTAAAGCTCCGAATTCGGAATCAGGAGCCGGAATTCTAAGATAAGCTCTGCCACAGACCGACATGGCTGAGTCGCTCAACCTCTCTAATTCCCACTCGGTACCATGAAGTAAACACTTCCCTGACCTCACAGGGATGCTGTGAAGCTGAATTTATCAAATAATTGTAAAATACTTAGATATCTTTAGATCGAGGAATGGGAGAAGCACAGGACTTATTTAATACTGACAGAGATGTCAAAAATCAAACGGCCAGATATTATGTTTGCAAATAATGAAAATTTAATGGCTGTTTAAAATTCACCAAAGCAATCATAGCTACATTTCTTTCAGCACCTAATTCTAAGGTTGAATGTGATGTAACTGCAGACAACAACCAACAGGGACTACATTTGATCAGTTCCAACCAAGAAGTCAGAACAAAACTCCCAAAAGGAGAAAACATATGTAGACAGACAGACAAGTTTTTTATATTTTGTACAGAGTGTATCTTTACACACAAAGAATACTATAAAGCAAAATAAATGCTATATGCCTAACGGAAATGTTTCTGAACTCATGTTTAATTAATGTTTCACAAATGCGTCCAAACACAACATAAACACAATTAACAGTAAACCATGGGGGATTGTCTAAATTTCAGGATTCATGGATTAAGTAAAATAGTTTTTTTTTTTTTTAAAAGAAATATTTCCATCTCAAGAGAAAATTGGGTTTTTTTGGCACAGTTTTCTGAGATAAGAGTCTTCAATGTTTCAGGAATTATGCCTACAAACTGTTAACAATATCAACATTTGTGTTATATTTGTATAAATTGCATTACATCTTCAAACTCAGGTATCTGTATATCTACTTACAACAAATTATATAATCCCAGTAGGCCCATCCCTCTAAAATCTGTTTTAGGATCGTCTCCTTGGAAACCAATTTCACACCACTGCTTCGAAATCCGAGCTTCCAATGGGCAATCAGGCTTCAAACATTTCCATAACTAGGAATATTACAGAGAAGTTAATGATTAAGTTTTCGTGCATATAGTTGGTCTTCATTTTTATGAAATTCTCCATGCAACCTAAGTGCATCACTATGCATAGAATTCAGCAACTAGAGCCTGTGGCCAGGTACCAGCCCCTAAAAGTTTTTCTTCAATACTGTGAACAGTTCAAATACTACCCTAGAAAACCCCCTTTGACCTTACACAAGAGTTGTACAAACCCTCACAAGCACTCCTTTCTTTATACTTTATGCTCCCAGCTCCCAGACTGCTGCGCTGGGCATCACAAAATGCGGAAGAGATGGCCAGCCCTCTGTGGAGATAGAGGCGGTTAGGGACTATTTAGAAAAGCTGGACGTGCACAAGTCCATGGGGCCGGACGAGTTGCATCCGAGAGTGCTGAAGGAATTGGCGGCTGTGATTGCAGAGCCACTGGCCATTATCTTTGAAAACTCGTGGCGAACCGGGGAAGTCCCGGATGACTGGAAAAAGGCTAATGTAGTGCCAATCTTTAAAAAAGGGAAGAAGGAGGATCCTGGGAACTACAGGCCAGTCAGCCTCACCTCAGTCCCTGGAAAAATCATGGAGCAGGTCCTCAAAGAATCAATCCTGAAGCACTTGCATGAGAGGAAAGTGATCAGGAACAGCCAGCATGGATTCACCAAGGGAAGGTCATGCCTGACTAATCTAATCGCCTTTTATGATGAGATTACTGGTTCTGTGGATGAAGGGAAAGCAGTGGATGTATTGTTTCTTGACTTTAGCAAAGCTTTTGACACCGTCTCCCATAGTATTCTTGTCAGCAAGTTAAGGAAGTATGGGCTGGATGAATGCACCATAAGGTGGGTAGAAAGCTGGCTAGATTGTCGGGATCAACGGGTAGTGATCAATGGCTCCATGTCTAGTTGGCAGCCGGTATCAAGTGGAGTGCCCCAAGGGTCGGTCCTGGGGCCGGTTTTATTCAATATCTTCATAAATGATCTGGAGGATGGTGTGGATTGCACTCTCAGCAAATTTGCGGATGATACTAAACTGGGAGGAGTGGTAGATACGCTGGAGGGGAGGGATAGGATACAGAAGGACCTAGACCAATTGGAAGATTGGGCCAAAAGGAATCTGATGAGGTTCAATAAGGATAAGTGCAGGGTCCTGCACTTAGGACGGAAGAACCCAATGCACAGCTACAGACTAGGGACCGAATGGCTAGGCAGCAGTTCTGCGGAAAAGGACCTAGGGGTGACAGTGGACGAGAAGCTGGATATGAGTCAGCAGTGTGCCCTTGTTGCCAAGAAGGCCAATGGCATTTTGGGATGTATAAGTAGGGGCATAGCGAGCAGATCGAGGGATGTGATCGTTCCCCTCTATTCGACATTGGTGAGGCCTCATCTGGAGTACTGTGTCCAGTTTTGGGCCCCACACTTCAAGAAGGATGTGGATAAATTGGAGAGAGTCCAGCGAAGGGCAACAAAAATGATTAGGGGACTGGAACACATGAGTTATGAGGAGAGGCTGAGGGAGCTGGGATTGTTTAGCCTGCAGAAGAGAAGAATGAGGGGGGATTTGATAGCTGCTTTCAACTACCTGAAAGGGGGTTCCAAAGAGGATGGCTCTAGACTGTTCTCAATGGTAGCAGATGACAGACCGAGGAGTAATGGTCTCAAGTTGCAGTGGGGGAGGTTTAGATTGGATATTAGGAAAAACTTTTTCACTAAGAGGGTGGTGAAACACTGGAATGCGTTACCTAGGGAGGTGGTAGAATCTCCTTCCTTGGAGGTTTTTAAGGTCAGGCTTGACAAAGCCCTGGCTGGGATGATTTAACTGGGAATTGGTCCTGCTTTGAGCAGGGGGTTGGACTAGATGACCTTCTGGGGTCCCTTCCAACCCTGATATTCTATGATTCTATGATTCTATGCATCGAAATAGAAACTTCCTCCATAAGCAGAGTCAGAAATACGTTAGCATTTTGCTGCAAATAACTGACATGCCAGCAGGCAATCAGCCCTCTCAGTTCCATAAGGCTCTGCAGCAATCTTTTCTCAGACATCTTTTGCAATACTCTAGAATTATCGGAAATTGAGAGTGCTACACTAACACTGCACTGAAAATATAAAAGAGAAAAACCTAAACAGGAATGGCATAGTTTACCCTCCATACTTAATTCAAGGACGAGGCCTTCACTGAGCTCACATAAAAACAAAAGGAAAAATTACCATGATTTAAACTGGTGTAAATCAACCTAGCTTCACTGGCCCACAGTATCTAGTTGTGGGTACAGATAGTCGGAGAGATTGGTCATTTTCATAGGCATTTTAGATGCCTTTGCTCCTACATATCTTTTTACAGTCACCATTTTAAAGCTGTTTATGAAAGCACATCCACAGTGAATACCATGCCTAGATACAACTGCAATGCGCACCCAATAAAATGCTTAAATTGGCAGGATTATTCAAATAAGAGGCACACAATGTACATATTTCTGTACCATGGTATAAAGCAATACATTTGCTCATTCTGATGTGAATAAGACAACTGTTAATCTAAAATCTACTGACACCATATCATCAGCTCACTCATATACTCTTGACCAATGTCTCAAGGAGCACACTCATGAAGAAGTATTCCTGAAGTGCAAAAAGTCATTAAATACTTGGGGGGGGGGGATGAAATTCCAGAACTCATAATTTATAATATTACAGAAATTTCACATTCTAGAATTCAAAATGCATTTTTTAAAACTTTATAAAACCATTTGTTCAACTTTTAAAAAATTAAGCTTTATCTTTGTTAACATTTCCTGTTTTATCATGGTATGCAATAGCATGAGATATTTTAAGCACATTTCCTAATTCTTGCTTATACAGCTAGCAACAGTATTCAATGCATCAATGTTATTCTTCACTAGTTCAGTCACATTAGATAAATCTTTACCTTATCTCACAAGATAACTTCTGGTAACATGAATAAATAATAACCATTAAGAACTTGGAGAATTTCCCACTGGAGAGATCATTTAATCAGAATGTCTAGAAACAATGAGGAGGAATCAACATAATCTTTCCTGATGTGAATTGAAAACAAATCGAAGTCCCAGACAGACCGCTATTTGGTATTCACTAACTCTTATGTCAAAAGCATGTTGTAAACTGATCCTTGATATATGGTATGGGAGGCAAATAGTGGAGAAGGGACATCAAAGTCCTTATTTTAAAAACAGGAAGAACTTTACTGTTTAAAAGGAAATATGCAGAAATGTTCCTCTCATTATCATCAGTTTCCATCTGGCTTTAGTTCTAATTTAGGAGAAAAAAAATTCAAAAGCACCTTTGTGATTTAGGAGCCTACATCCCAAAGAGATTCAGGCACCTGGGGGAGGCCAAGGTTTTAAAATTATTTAGGGACTTAAAGATGCAGATAAATGCCTACTGGCATTTTCAAAAGCACTTAGGCAGTTAACTCCTGTCATAAATATAAAGGGAAGGGTAATCCCCTTTGAAATCCCTCCTGGCCAGGGGAAAGCTCCTCTCACCTGTAAAGGGTTAAGAAGCTAAAGGTAACCTCGCTGGCACCTGACCAAAATGACCAATGAGGAGACAAGATACTTTCAAAAGCTGGGAGGAGGGAGAGAAACAAAGGGTCTGTGTGTCTGTCTATATGCTGGTTTCTGTCGGGGATAGACCAAGAATGGAGTCTTAGAACTTTTAGTAAGTAATCTAGCTAGGTATGTGTTAGATTATGATTTCTTTAAATGGCTGAGAAAAGAATTGTGCTGAATAGAATAACTATTTCTGTCTGTGTATCTTTTTTGTAACTTAAGGTTTTGCCTAGAGGGGTTCTCTATGTTTTTGAATCTAATTACCCTGTAAGATCTCTACCATCCTGATTTTACAGGGGGGATTTCTTTATTTCTATTTACTTCTATTTTTATTAAAAGTCTTCTTGTAAGAAAACTGAATGCTTTTTCATTGTTCTCAGATCCAAGGGTTTGGGTCTGTGGTCACCTATGCAAATTGGTGAGGCTTTTTATCCAACATTTCCCAGGAAAGGGGGGGTGCAAGTGTTGGGAGGATTGTTCATTGTTCTTAAGATCCAAGGGTCTGAGTCTGTAGTCACCTAGGCAAATTGGTGAGGCTTTTTACCAAACCTTGTCCAGGAAGTGGGGTGCAAGGTTTTGGGAAGTATTTTGGGGGGAAAGACGTGTCCAAACAGCTCTTCCCCAGTAACCAGTATTTGTTTGGTGGTGGTAGCGGCCAGTCCAAGGACAACGGGTGGAATACTTTGTACCTTGGGGAAGTTTTGACCTAAGCTGGTAAAGATAAGCTTAGGAGGTTTTTCATGCAGGTCCCCACATCTGTACCCTAGAGTTCAGAGTGGGGGAGGAACCTTGACAACTCCCATGGATTTCAATGACTCCCAGGTGACTCCTTTTAAAATGGGACTTAGGCATTTGTGAAAATTTTACCCACAATGACTCACCCTTGGCTATCATTCTGCAAAGTTACAAATGATGTTGCAGAGGATGGTGCTGCTATTCAGAAACACCAATTATAAAACAATCAAATGTTTGTTTTTTCAAAGCCTGTTCAAGTTTATTCATGATGAGAAAAGCTTTCAATTTCAGGAGTTTGCTGGGTGGGATAGGTGCATTAGGAGGAAATTTTTCCTTGGGGGCAGGTTATCCCCATACCATTTATTGCAGAGCTTCTGGTTCCTTCTCTGAATCATTTGGTCCTGGCCACGGTCGGAGACAGGATACTGGATTGCATGAAACATTGGGCCGAATCATTATGGCAATAGATACTTTCTCCATAACTCTACCCCTTCTTCAGCTCTGACTGCTACAAGGAAGGGGTGTCTGCTGCCCTATCCCATCCCACAGCTTCTGTTTTTGAGCCCTGTTCTTCAGTGAATAACGCGAGTGCCTGCTTCTGCTTAAGCACAGGGCTGTCCCCAAATAACTGCACAGTGATTCTGATCTGATTCCTATCAGTTTCATTGCTGCCAACAATGATTCTGAAGAGCAGCACTGAAAACTCACTAGACTTGTCAGTTTTGGCTCTATGTAACCTGGAAACCAGAACTGACTGACTGCATTATTACTTTAATTGTATATTATTACATATGAGTTTTTATACATCTATTCAATGCCCACACACATACCTGATTTTGAAATAATGATAGCTAGAGATCTGCTTCTGGTGTAAGAGGCCAACACATTCAAAAACAAGAGAATTTACTTTGCCTAATGCTGGAGAAAATAAGCTCGGTTCTTTTCTTGAAGGAAATGTTCACAGTCCTTCACTACAAAAATGACAGCTCAGTTCTATTGCCAAAGTAAGCAAGAGCATGGGATTGTCAGTCAGGTAAGTGACAGACATCTGTGGGCTCGTCCTAATGGCAGAACCTATTTCTAGGTTTTATGTTTATGACAAAAGTGGGAATTTTTGGCATGGTTTTTGTGAACATGTGTCTCCCCCATCAGACTTTGCATTCTTATCCTCTGGGAGCAGAGGGGTTAAAATGCTTCTCCTAGAACAGAGGTGTGACACTGGCAGACCAGGTGCCAGGCCATGCCAAGGTCCCCAGGCCTCAATTGAATACTGACAAATACACAGCTGAAATCAGTCTGGCTCACCTGTGTGTTAGTAATGTTAAAATAGGTGTGAGAATTACAAGAATATGTTTAGACTTTACTGAATACTTGTGAGTTGCTGCATGCATTAATCTCACTTATAACATCTGTATCCCACATTGTAAAGTAATATTTAAGCATTTGCACTGTATGCCTTTTTAACTGTGTAGATCACCAGACAGGAGAGAGACATTAACTACAGTAGAACCTGACAGTTGCGAACACCAGATTTATGAATTGACTGATGAACCACACACCTCATTTGGAAGTGGAAGTACGCAATAAAAAGCAAATACTCTATAGCACAGTACTGTGTTAAACAAACTACCAAAAAAAATAAAGGGAAAGTTTAAAAAACAAGATTTGACCATGGAAGGAAACTCTGCTGGTTTCATTTAAATTAAGATGGTTAAAAGCAGCATTTTTCTTCTGCACAGAAAAGTTTCAAAGCTGTATTAAGTCAAGGTTCAGCTGTGAACTTTTGAAAGAACCACCATAATGTTTTGTTCAGAATTATGAACATTTCAGAGTTACGAACAACCGCCACCCCTGAAGTGTTCATAACACTGAGGTTCTATTGTAGTGTGAAATGCTGGTCTCCAACAGAAGGTGTTCTGTCCTGCCCAAGGAGGAAGGTCCATTGACACCAGAAGGGTTACAACGGAACATTAAAGAGGACAAAAGACTTGGTTGTTTACTCTCGCTCCCCCAGGAACATGAGTCTTGCAAGTGGATTCCTCCCATCAGCTGAGTTTGCTGCTCAAAGCAGAAGGGGGGAAGGAATAAAAACCTCTAACAAGGAAGAAGTGTATGTTTATGCTGCTCGGACTCTAAGGAGCAAGAATTACTAGGCATAAGCAAAAGATCCCCAGTGCTTACCCTGGATTAGCCCTAAAGGACATATAGAGCTTGCTTATTACAGAAGTTTCTATTACTTTTTTGAAACTTAAGATTGGAACTCATTTGTTTATGTATGTTTATCAGCTTTACCTTGTAAGTAACTCTCTTATTTCCTTTTCTTTTTATTAACTCTGTACATAGTTTATGATAGGACTGGCTACAAGCGTTGTCTTTGGTGTGAGATTTAAAGTGCAATTGACCTGGGGAAAGTGACTGGTCCTTTGGGACTGGGAGTAGCCTGAATATTGCTGTGATTCACGATGTAAGGTACTATCTCTGTCACAAAGGAAAGCTTACCTGGGTGGCAAGACAGATTGGAGTACCCAAGATGAGAGTCTGTGACTCCATGTTAAGGCTGTTATAATGCCTCAGGAATTTACACTTGATTTGTTGGTGAAATCTAATTACAGAACCCACAACCAATTTGGGGTTTGTGCCCTAGTTGGTAACAGTCTGCCCTGAGGTTGGTACTCACGCTCTTGATCCACAGCATGACAGCTTGACAAGAGGAAAGGCATAAGGTGCTTGGATCATGTAGGTGTCCGGGGTGGTATGAATTCACCATCAAGAGCTGGCTGGAATCAACATATTTGAATGGAAGATTCTACAGAAAACCGCCATGACTGAAGATTAATTCCTAGTGCAAATAACTTCCTTTCCTCCACCTTTCTGAAGGGAAGCAGAGCTCAAATCCCTAACCAGAGAACAATGGAGTAAAGGTGTCAGGGGCCTGTGACAAACACAGAGTTCTCAGACATACAGGTGCTCTCACTTAGGACTGAGAGACAAAGGGATAGTGTGAGAGTGCTAAAATGGATTCCAGTACAAGCTTGCCTAATGGAGCCCTGGCTTTAGCCAATATGAATTCTGTCTTAACCTTTGGTTCTCTGTACAAACCTAAGGACTTCCCAACACTGTATTCCAGTTGACTATTAAAACCTACCCTGTTTTGGAAAAGATTTCCTGTTGTTGATGGTTCTACTTACTAATGTGCACTGATCCCGAAAGGGAGTGGAAAGTCTCTGAACAGGAGTCTACCTCAACTGGATTCACAGTTCAGAGCTCATGCCGAGAAACAAGGATTGTTGGATCCCGAAGGCCAGTCTCGGAGGCGTTGAGGCCATGTGGCCAACCATTCTGGAAAACTGTGAGCCCCTGAAGGTCTGACTGTTTAAAGGCAGGGGCATACCACAAAGCCTGTAAATCCATGACAGTGTTCATAAATAAGTGCAATGTAGCTGCATGCCTAGCAACTTACAACCTATGTTGACGAATACTGCTGTAATATGCCATTTTAGGAGCGTATGGAGGAAGTTAAGACATACCTGTGGAAACTGTGTATGACACTTTTACAAATAGGGCATGTGGAATCACCAGGAATCAAGTGTTCTATGCCAAAGTGATTCCAGCACTCACCTTTAGAAGCTTCTCTTCATGTTGGGGATTCTCTGAGTCATATGGCTCTCTGCGCAGCTTTTCAACCTCTGCAATCAGATTTCTGTACCCTACAATCTGTAGGAGACAGGCCTGAAGAGATACTCCTAACCTAAGCAAAAAGAAGTCAAACAATGATGAAGTGAACTGTAGCTCACGAAAGCTCATGCTCAAATAAATTGGTTAGTCTCTAAGGTGCCACTAGTACTCCTTTTCTTTTTGCGAATACAGACTAACACGGCTGCTACTCTGAATACTGTACACAGCCACTTAATTTATATGAATATCCTCAATGAATCAAAAGCTTTAAGCAATAAGTTTAATTATGGTGGAAGAAATTTAATGGGGTCAATTCTTCTCACCAGAAAAACTACATTTAAAGAGATCGTGTACACTGCACAATTTTGCTATTTACTAGCTTTCTTTAGTATTTGGACTTTCTTTTGTAAGTTAATACTCCTCCCTATCCCCACCCCGAACAGCAGTGAAATCTCTCTTATTTGTTAACATCCCATTCTGACTGTATACAGCAGCCATGTGGATGCCTGCTGAAAGGACTGCATCAAATCTTTCCCTTCATGCAAACCACAACTTCTCAAAAAAAAAAAAAGCCCTGAGACCGGCAATGAACTAAAAAAATCACAGTGAATTAATCACTGAAACTATATGTTTTGTTTCCATGTCACAAAAGCCCACACAATACAGGAAAAACCTGAACTAATGCGTCTTATGCAGCCTTTATGGGATCTGCCCTTAGGTTGTTATTTTTTGCCTCACATGCTGAGAATTGCCATAATTTTTTTCACTCTGTATTGTAAGTCAAAACATTTTAGATTTTTATGCACCATTTAAAAGTCACTAGGCTTCTAATGCTTTAAATTAAGGCAATTTATTCAAGTGTTAGTTTGGACAGTCTACAGCATATTATTAAATGCAATTAGATACTGAATGTTATTGAATACCAATACCTTTCGCATCTCATATGGAAACATGCTATGAATATTTAGGCAGGTATTTTAAAAACATTTCCATAAAATCTCAAATTAATATAATCCCTAACATGAGTAAGGAAAGCACAATCAGCTTAATTTCAATGCTGTTTGCGTGCCACTAAATCATAGATATCAGAGATGATAAAGATCTATTAGGTTATCTTGTCCATCTCTCTAAAAATGCAAGACTGTCCTGTTCAGTACTTCGTTTAATCTATTGTAGTATTAAATGACTTGAGCATAAAGACTTCCACTTCTTATCTTTGAAGACTATTCCGTGGAATGTAACAGATATCACCACTAGGATATTTTTCCTTGCCTCAGTTTCATACTAGGACTTCTAGTTATACACGCTTGGTCTACCCTAAACAAGTGTCTTCTCCTCCTTTGGTGTTTACATGCTTCACTTTTTATACGTTTCATTTTTATAGTACCTTTCATTCCAAAGGATGAAAACATGCTTCATTAAACTACATGTGAATGCTTTCACCTCACTGCTAAAATGCTGCCACAACTGGGCTTAACCACAGCTATGACAAATCGCAGTTTAGAGCAGGGAACTAAGAATACCATTGGCAGCTGAAACTGCAAGGCTAATTTAGATAGACAAAAAGTAATTATTCAAATTAGAATTTTTTTAAAATTAATATTTATACAATTTTTGGACACACACTTTTAAAATTTGTAGTATACACACACTATATCTGTCTATAGATAGATGTATGGATAGATTCCAAGGTCAGAAGGGACCATTACGATTATCTAGTCTGAAGTCTGGTATAACACAGCCATAGAACTTCCCCAAAATAATTTGTGTTTGAACTAGAGCATACCTTTAAAAAAATCCAATCTTGATTTAAAAATTGCCAGTGATGAGAATCTAAACACTGTATACACAAAAAGTCTCTTCTCCATCCCCTCAGCCCCTTGTCCCAGTCTTCCCCCTCATCTCTCCATTCCCTGACCCGCTAGGGCTGGCTCCTCACACCTCTGCATTCCAATCAGGCTCTTTTCTCTTTCTCATTCTTGCTGCTAGGGTGACAGCAGGGAGAGCACTTAGAGCAAAGGACTGGGAATCTTTCTGTTCTTAAGTTCTTTTTCTTGGCACCTAGCTGGCAGGAACAGCAATTGCAGGGAAAGTCCCATTCACCTCTGCAGCCCTGGGATGGAGCACACCCAGCAGAGATGGAATCTTTGGAAAACTATGCCACCAAATTCTAACAAGTCTCTATTGAGTAAATGTGCAAACAGATTTTCAGAGGCATATAAACTTGGCTAAATTTGAATGATTTTTTACAGAGATGGTAAAAGGCATATCTCCAGTGCTAGGACAAGTCCCCTCCCTCCACTGCCAAATTATAAGTCCTTGCTCCAAAGCACTGGGGCACTAGAGCTTCTCAGCGACATAGTTTTTAGGTTATTTTTTAACATGGATAGAACAATATTTTTCCTCATCTCATTCAGAGAAATGGCTGAACAATTTTTCCTGAAATTTCCCCAACAAAATTCAGCCCAAGGTATACATCCGGCATGTAAATTTTCAGCCCAAATGGTTAAAATCTGACTAAGTTATAAGCAACTAAAAGCAAGATCTTGAAATGGAAAGCATTTGGCAACCTTAACTATAGTCCTTGCTACCTGTGCTGCCTCTCTCTCTCTCACACACACACACACCCTCTATAAAATATGCACGCTGTTGGAGGCACTTTCTTTCAGAGGAGATATTTAATCAAGGGCTAGACAAATGATATTCAAGGCTCAGACCTGCAAAGTATGGAGCATACCCAAATCCAGAAAATCACTTATGCACATGCTTAAAGTTAAGTATGTGAGTAGCCCCTGGGCAAAGTTTAAAATGTGCTTAAATGCTTTTCTAGATTGGGACCAGCGCTCAGTGCTTTGTAAGATGGAGCCCTGAAGCTCTGGTTTGAGCGACCACTGCTCATCTGGACCTTGACTTTACATCTCTTCTGAAAGACAGCATCTCCAGTAGCATAGATCCCACAACGTCATGTTGCGTCTTTGCCACCAAACGCCAGTTCCTGGGTTTTCCTTGGAGTTATCCCATCAAAGTAACAAAAGGCTTGCTTAGCCCATGAGAAAAGTGAAATGCCAGAATTGGCCTGGCTATCATATCAGCAGTTAATCAAGCCATACCTATCTTTTTTGTGGTATTTACTCAGTCTTGTCTAACCCTTTACTATTTTGCTCCTCTGAATTTACTCCAATATATCAAGGTCTTTCTGATACTGAGGTGTTCTGAGCACTGCTCAGTACTTGAGGTGTACTCTCATGAGGCATAGGCAGAAGGTATGACAAATGAGATAGCATCCATCAATACATCATTTTTGCTACAGATGGAGTTACTGAACTGAAGATTTTAAGGCTTTGATGCAGAGGCTGACCTGTTTCCTAACAATTATTCTAGGGGCTGCAAAGACACAATATGGGGGATAGGGGAAAGAGAATGTTAATTTGGTTGGAGATTCACAGGTCAGTCTGGGACATGAAGGGCTGTCAACATGTTAATAAACACCCCAAGCAGAGGAGAAGAAAACAATCTCAACTATACATATAAAATGATGGGTCTAAATTAGCTGTTACCACACAAGAAAGAGATCTAGGAGTCATTGTGGATAGTTCTCTGAAAACATCCACTCAGTGTTCAGCAGCAGCAGTCAAAAAAGCTAACAGAATGTAGGGAATCATTAGGAAAGGGATAGATAAGACCGAAAATATCATATGGCCTCTATATAAATCCATGGTATGTCCACATCTTGAATACTGCATGCAGGTGTGGTCACCCCACCTCATAAAAAGATGTATTGAAATTGAAAAAGGTTCAGAACAGGGCAACAAAAATGATGAGGGGTATGGAACATATGAGGAGAGATTAATAAGACTGGGACTTTTCAGCTTGGAAAAAGATGACTAAGGGGGGATATGATAGACGTCTAGAGGAAAAAGTAAATAAGGAAGTGTTATTTATTCCTTTTCATAACACAAGAACTAGGGGTCAACAAATGAAATTAAAAGGTTTAAACAAAAGGAAGTATTTCTTCACACAACGCAGAGTCAGTTTGTGGAACTTTTTGCCAGAGGATGTTGTGAAGGCCAAGACTATAACAAGGTTCAAAAAGAACTAGATAAATTCCTTGAGGATAGGTCCATCAATAGCTATTAGCCAGAATGGGCATGGATGGTGTCTCTAGCCTGTGTTTGCCAGAAGCTGGGAATGGGCAACAGGGAATGGATCACTTGAGGATTGCCCTGTTCAGTTTATTCTCTGGGGCACCTGGCATTGGCCACCGTTGGAAGACAGAATACTGGGCTAGATGGACCTTTGGTCTGACCCAGTATGGCTGTTCTTATGTGTGTGAGAGAGTGAGAGTGAAAGAAGGGGAGAGGGGGAGAAAGGCAGGTAACCGTACTGTAGAAAGGAGCTTTCAAAATGGAGTTTTGAGAACAGATTAAAGCACTGACCAACACACTACATCTATGCAAACATTGGGGTGACTACGCAGATACAAGCTAGGACTCCACAGATAATATATTAATGCAAACTCACACCTGCCTGTCTGAAACAGTGGGAAGGTTAACTGGCAGGGCTGAGGCGCACGGAGGGTACATACAGAGGGTAGAACACTTACTCAGTGGGAGAGCTACCGAGACACTGAATTGCTGACAGGAAGAGAGAGAAAGATCCTGATTTCATATGACACAAACAACCGAACCCTAAGGTGTAAAGTAAATACCTGCTGAAATCACTGTGCTGTCACTACAAGAGCTGTAAACTCCATGTGGCATCTTAGGAGACTAACAAATCTATTTGAGCATAAGCTTTTGTGAGCTACAGCTCACTTCATCGGATGCATTCAGTGAAAAATACAGTGGAGAGATTTATATTCATAGAGAACATGAAACGATGGGTGTTACCATACACACTGTAACGAGAGTGATCACTAAAAGGTGAGCTATTACCAGTTGGGGGCGGGGGGGACCTTTTGTAGTGATAATCAAGGTGGGCCATTGAATCAACTTTTAGGTCTGTAATCGAGTGACCGAAGAGATTGAAGTGTTCTCCAACTGGTTTTTTAATGTTATAATTCTTGACGTCCGATTTGTGTCAATTTATTCTTTTATGTAGAGACTGTCCGGTTTGGCCAATGTACATGGCAGAGGGGCATTGCTGGCACATGATGGCATATATCACATTGGTAGATGTGCAGGTGAACGAGCCTCTGATAGTGTGGCTGATGTGATTAGGCCCTATGATGGTGTCCCCTGAATAGATATGTGGGCACAGTTGGCAACGGGCTTTGTGCAAGGATAGGTTCCTGGGTTAGTGGTTCTGTTGTGTGGTGCGTGGTTGCTGGTGAGTATTTGCTTTAGATTGGGGGGCTGTCTGTAAGCAAGGACTGGCCTGTCTCCCAAGATCTGTGAGAGTGATGGGTCGTCCTGCAGGATAGGTTGTAGATCCTTGATGATGCGTTGGAGAGGTTTTAGTTGGGGGCTGAAGGTGATGGCTAGTGGCATTCTGTTATTTTCTTTGTTGGGCCTGTCCTGTAGTAGGTGACTTGTGGGTACTCTTCTGGCTCTGTCAATCTGTTTCTTCACTTCAGTAGGTGGGTATTGTTGTAAGAATGCTTGATAGAGATCTTGTAGGTGTTTGTCTCTGTCTGAGGGGTAGTGAAGGACACTATCAGAGGCTCGTTCACCTGCACATCTAACAATGTGATATATGCCATCATGTGCCAGCAATGCCACTTGCCATGTACATTGGTCAAACTGGACACAAATCAGACGTCAAGAATTATAACATTCAAAAACCAGTCGGAGAACACTGCAATTCTTCAACAAAAAAACTTCAGAAACAGATTCCAATGAGAGACTGCTGAATTGGAATTAATTTGCAAACTGGATACAATTAACTTAGGCTTGAATAAAGACTGGGAGTGAATGGGTCATTACACAAAGTAAAACTATTTCCCCACGTTTATTCCACCGCCCACCTCCCACTGTTCCTCAGACATTCTTGTCAACTGCTGGAAACGGCCACCTTGATCATCACTACAAAAGGTTCCCCCCCACTCTCCTGCTGGTAATAGCTCACCTTCAGTGATCACTCTTGTTACTGTGTGTACGGTAACACCCATTGTTTCATGTTCTCTATGTATATAAATCTCCCCACTGTATTTTCCACTGAATGCATCCAATGAAGTGAGCTGTAGCTCACCAAAGCTTATGCTCAAATAAATTTGTTAGTCTCTAAGGTGCCACAAGTACTCCTTTTCCTTTTGCAAATACAGACTAACACGGCTGCTGCTCTGAAACCTGTTATTACGGAGAGAATTTTACACTGATCACAGTTTATTGGATATGATTTTCTCTCACCTCTTTTCTAGGCACTTTGTTTTAGCTAAGATCCCTGGGGTTTAAAACCACTGGGAATGGGAATATTCCCCATCAGATGTTCCCAGAAGTGAAGGGGAGATCTGGACTATAATGTCCCTCAGGTCCCTGGTTGAAAGTATGGACCAGAAGGTCCTGTTCCCCAAGGTTGATGTTGCTGCCCAGGTTGGAGGGAGTGTAAGGCCTGGGGAAAGCTGAAATATGAGGGGTGAGGAAGAATTTAAGTGGGAAAGGGGCTATTGCCTCCCTAGTCTGGAGCATGCTATCATATCACAAGTATTATCATTACTGTAGTGCCTAGAGACTGGGGCTCCATTGTGCTAAGCACTGTACAAACACATAGTGAGAAAGTCCCCAAACAGACAAGACAGACAAAGAGGTGGAGACCAAAGACAAGCACACTGAGGTTAAGTGATATGCCCAAGATAAAGCAGCAGGTCAGTGCCATGTCTGGGAATATAAAGCAAGCCTCCTGAGTCCCAGCCCTATTCTTTGAACCACACTGCCTCACAATGCAATCTCTCATATCTATTTGTATTCATCCTTCTCTTCAACAATTCTCAGTTTGACACGGTCTGTGAATTTTAATCAATGTACCCCTTCTAGATCACTGATAAAAATGTTAAACAACACTGGACCGAATACCAATCAGCAGGTCCCTACTAGGCATCTTTTTTCAGCTGAATTCTTTGACATTTACCTTTAACCTTTGTTTATGGTCTTTTAGCCAGTTTTCAGTCCACATGGACAGTGTTAATACCTAAGCCAATTTAAATGTATTTTCTCTCTCAAATTAAGCGCCAGAGCTCAATCCCTATTTCCCCAGCAATTGATGAAGCCATATTTTCATACTGCCCTAATTATTGCCATTATCACTGACAGGATTTGAACCTACAATGTGATGAACATGATGGCATTCTTCCCTCCAAGTTCTTACTGTACTCCCAGCCAAGAACCCAGGGGTATTGTGCTGTTGAACACATTGGCCAACATTTTTCAAAAGCGGCTAGTGATTTTTGGGTCACCCAGTTTGAGTCATCTTCACAGATTTTTAAAATCAGAAGGGACCATTGTGATGCTCCAGTCTACATAACCTGCAGGCTACATCTGTGTTATACAGATGACCTGCGTAACACAGACCACATTATTTCACCCAGGGCTTCCTGAATCTAGTCCATCCACCTGTGGTTAACCGCAGTATCTCTTGCAGGAAGCATCCAATTTTTGGCTTAAAGAAAAGAAAACCTTAGAGGGATCCAATTTTCAGAGGTGCTTGTCACTTTCTTAAAAATCAAGCCCCTGTAGGGTGTCATAAATTGGTCACCCAGAAAATCGAGGTAACCCAAAAATCATTACTCCTTTTTGAAATACCATCTTTTGCATGCGAAATAAAACCAAAGTCCTGACCATTTTTGGTCAATGACATCTTGTGGCATTTAAATAAAAACAAAAAATAAGAGTGTTAATCACGTTGCCCCAGTCAAAATTCCAACTTGGGTAATTTAAAGGAGAATTTTAGTTAGAAATCAGAATATTGTTTGAATTGCTTACGGTATGCTTCTTTCTTCCCTGCGCTAAACTGCTATGTAATGTTGCTGTGCGTTGCTAAAAAGCCACCATTTTTATTGCCATGAACACCAACCACAGCTGCATTTTATCCCAGGGGGAAGTGACCACTATATAATTTGTATATCAGTTTATAAAAGACAGCAAGATTCAGAAAACCACCAAGTAAAGAGGCACAGGACTGCTGCCAATTATAGGCACCATAAAAGATTACTTATTTTTCAGTAGCATTATTTGGACAAGAAGCACAGAGCAGATTCACACTGAGAAATAAAGTTAAGCATGAAGGCCTGATTCTCCAGGGAGACAGGCAGTAAAGACAGCAACAGTTCCAAATTTTCTGATAAAGAAAAAAAAAAAAAAAAAAAAAAACTTACTGTGGATTTATATCTGGATTAATCTTTTTCAGTTCCATGATGTCATCTATAGTTTTTTCAATGGCATCTGGATGAACACTTACTGAAGTTTGCAGCAGCTGGAAATATATTTTAACATAAATTAACTACTATAAGGTGATATTTAGTGGATACTCATTGCGGTGGAATGTGATGCACATGAGAACTTCTAGATTGACAGCTCAGGAAACCCAACTTTCTATATGCACACAGAACAAATACACCCTGGGCAGCCCTTTCAGTGTGTTTAATTCCCATACCTTGACCCTGATCATCCTCCCTCCTAGTGAGGAGCCAGGTTACCTTCCCAGGCTCACTCAATCCTGTACATCTCTATGGTGGTTGCCAACTGTGAAGATATTTTGTATTGTGGACTTTGGTCTAATACGAACTAGACTGAGACCACGAACTCCGAAAATATATTTGCATTTCTGGCCTCCATACGGTATTAAAATACCAGAGCATATGGTATACGAGTTTTGTGTAAGGTAAACGGACACACTCCAGACATATAGCAATAAAGCAAGAAAAATGTTTTTTCCCCCATGTATTTCAAGTGATCCCACTAGCAAGATTAGAGATGCACAATCGCTAGAGTGAATTAATAAGAAAGACCCTCTGAACCATCAAATTATCAAAACCTAGCAAGAACTCAGAGAAGTTCAAAATGGATTAAATCTTTTGAAAATCTGCTCTGGCAACCTCACTTGTCACTTGCACATATGCAGGTATTCAGTGTGTAGAACAGATTCACAGAAACGAGGTCTAGAAGGAACCTCAAGAGGTCAGCTAGTCCAGCCCTGCATACTGAGGCAGGATTAAGAATACCTAGAGCATCCCTGACAGCATCCAGCCTGTTCTTAAAATCCTCCAAGGATGGGGATCCCACAATCTCCCTAGATAATCTGTTTCTGTGCTTAAAACTACCCTTATAGTTAGAAAGCTTTTCCTAACACCTAACCTAAGTCTTCCTTGCAGAAAACTAAGACCATTATTTCCTGTCCTACCGGCAGTGGATTTGGAGAAAAATTTATCACTGGTCCTCTTTATAACAACCTTTCACATATCTGAAAACTGTTATTACATCCCCCTTAGTCTTCTCTTCTCTAGACTGAACATGCCTAATTCTTTCACGCTTTCCTCATAGGTCAAATTTTCAAAACTTCTCACAATGCAGGTTCATACTTTCCATTAGCTACACTGAAACATGTATAGAGTAGATGCCATTTAGTTTATTTTGTGCAATTTTTTTGTAATGCAGATATAAATAGCATGCTTTCCAATGACACTGAATTTCCCTTCCCAGACAAAAGTGTATAGTTTGAAAATATAGTTTTTATGTTCTCATGCTCTTCTCTTTAACTCATGCAATGTATTTAGAATAACAGAATTCTAGTTTTACAGTTTGAGGAGAAAAGACTGAGAGGCTGTTTTAAATATTTGTATGAACATTCATAAAAGTGAGGGACAAACACCACACTGCCCAGGTACTTCTACATGTCCCCCAGTCACCATAAGGTACAGAAGTAATATCCCCAATTTTACATATACAGAAACTGAGGCAAAGGGTGATTCAATGAATTGCCCCTGGTCACCCAAGAAGTCTTTGGGAAAATCAGGAACTGAACCAAGGACTCCTAAGTCTTAGTCCAGTGCCTTAACCACAAGATCATCCTATCTCCCTTTTCTTATTTGTCTCCATTACTGCCTACAATGCACTAAGCATTTTATAAAACACAAACAGTTTCCCAATATAGTTTTGTTGAACTCAATCTTATCTTGCAAAGCCACCTGCTACTCTAGCCACAGACTTCTCCTGAGGAGAGGTTGCTATTTATGCTACAGTGTGTCAGTCTTTATATAGGTTTTGTGAGGTGGGAAAACTAGTGTGCTAATTTTGACAAGTGAACACTGTGATGGGGTGCCTACCCCACAAAAGCATAGAAGGGGTTAATCATGCCCTGCCCCAGAAGGAGCAACGGAGGTGAGTCCCCCGAGCATCCCAGAGAGGCTGTGTGAAGCACAGCCATTCGGAGAGTAGTTGCAAAGAGCACCCAATCTAGGCCCGGCAGGCTGGGATAAAGGGGAGCTGCAAGGTCAGTTGCTGCTGGGAGCCCAGGGAGAAAGGACTGTGTCCCTGGAGGGCTGAGAGAACTACGCACCCTGGACAGAGCAGCTACTAGCAGGGACTGGGAGAGTGAGAGGGAGCTTCTGGCTGTCTGCTGGGACTGAGCAGCTGAGTGCCCTGAGGTAAGGTGAAGAAGGTGCTGGGGCCATGGGGAAAGGGGCCCAGGGAAACATAGCAGCATTGACACAGGTTACAGAGGAGCAGCAGGAGGCTGCTATTTACAGAGTCCCTCGGCTGGGGTGCAGAGTAGTGGGCAGGCCCGGATCCCTCCTCGCCACTGAGAAAAATGGCTGGACTGTTGGACAGTTATCCTCTCCCTTCCCCTCCCTCGGAAGGTGGAAACACAGACTATGGCATAGCCTGAGGGCTGAGTCGCAAAGAGGATGCTGCAGTTCTGGGAGCCGAGAGCGGAGCAGCAAAGAGAGTGCCGGTGTACAGACCACGGACATGGGCACTGGCCTTGAGCTAATCTGCAGCACGACTAGGAGGCAGCAGCGCCAGTCTGGGGACGAGGGCTGCACCCCGTGACAAACATGTTGTCATCTATTTTACAAATTGGAAAGAGGCATGCTGTGAAATGCTGAGTGGAAAAGTATACGAGAGAAAGAGGGAGAGAGAAGTTCACTCACCTTATTTTTTGAACCCCTCAGTGATGTCTCTGTTAAGGAAACAATTATTTAAAAACATAATTATTTCAGTTCATTTTTAAGCCAAACAACATACACTGTGCGTGTGTAATGGCCACACTTATAGACAAGAACAAATACCAGGTATTTTACACTTACCTATCTTCATAGTTCTGCTGGCCCCAGGTTTGATATTGTAACAGATCCTTTGTAATTCACATCGTCCTGTTAATTTCCTCACCACAAATTTCAGACAGCGCCACAAACATTTACAGTAGAAGAACAGGCAGACCTGGACAAACATTCTGTCAAAGGAAATGTTAAAGTGAGAATTTGGAACTGAATTTGTCTAAACAAAACAGGCAGGATTTTAAGATGCCTAACTGTGTATCTGAAGGACAAAACTTTTATACAAGGAACAAATGGAGTCTTATTCTGCAATAGATTACTTATACAAGTAACTTTTGCAGAATCAGGCCCTTCAGTTTTACCCAGTTAGAAAAAGCCAAACCACGAATCAGCTCAGAAAAGAATTCCCAAAAGAATTTTAGTTCTATGAAATTTTCCCCCGCCTTAATATAGGAGTTTGTGTGCATAAGTCTTCTTAATGTCAACAGGAATTATGCCCATATAATAAGGGGTGTACAGAGCTCAGAATGATTATAGTACTGTAAAGTCTAGTGAGCCACAACTCCTTAATTCCATATCCCACTTTGATACAAACTCTATCCCCTTGAGCCAGTCACTCAACCTCTCATCTTGACTGAGAGGTTAAAGGATTATTAATACTGATTAATACGACGATATCTAATTCCCAGGGCATGAGAATGAATGGCCCTAATTAGGGAAAGCACTGAATGTTCCTTTAATCATGCATTTGAGTGGCTGTCCTGAACAAGGATGATTCCTGAAGGGCGGCCAATGTTTGTTCAGCCCTTTGAAGATGGGGAGCAGCCACACAGCAGTGTTTATAATAATCACAAGGTCACAGAAGTCTAGGTACGCTGCAGTTCTGAAGAGGATTCTATTTTACATTCATGTCAATATTTTGTTACTAAAATAAAAATTCTAACAATATGTTTTATTGCATTTATTACGGTACTGCTTAAGGACCAATGAAGGATGTACAAACACAGGCAAATAAATGGTCCCTGTCCCCGAAGAGCTTACAGTCTAAATAGGCAAGACAGACAAAGGTGGGGAAAGGGATATAACACACAGAGTGAACTATGTGATGGCAGCAAGTGTTCCACAATTATTATTATTATTTGCTGTGTTTAGTTAGGAGGGGATTAGATAAGTAAAGCCACAATAGCATGCCTGCATTTAAATTTTTTTTCCACAGAACTGTGACTATTATCTGCAGAAAAACCTTCAGACCCAAGAAATGCATTCTCTGAGCAAATCATCCATGTAGTCCTTTTACTGCTGTGGATCTGAAGGACCAGATCCTGCAGACTGTCAAATAACTCTTAACTCCCATTCGCTTCACTAGGAGTGGAGGGAAGTGCAGGAAGCACTCAGCACTCCAAAGGATCAGACCTTAATTTCAGAAGCAACAGTCTAATTACAAAAATAGTTCTGATAATTGGGAGAATGACTCACTAGTTTTCAATGGTATTATGTTAAAAGGGCTCAAGAAGAGCAACCCGTTAAGTTCCACGTCTCTCATTCTACTATAATTTTATATAAAAGGAAGTAATGTGATGAATGCTATGTAAGTGCCAAGAATATTTGGAAAACAGATTATACAGAATTTACATATTTGGCAACAGACCCCGAATTTAAGCTTATGTGTCAAGTTCTTGAAATTAGTTATACTGAAATACGAAAGCCTTGTTTACACTTCAAATGCTTTGGCAGTATAGCTATACAAGCAGAGTCCCTAATGTAGTACTCCTTTTCTTTTTCCTAATGTAGATGTGACTCACGCTGCCAGAAGGAGTTTTCTGTTGACACAGTAACACCATGTCCCCACATGACAACAGCTATTCCAACAGAAGAACTATTCTCTCAGCATACCTGCATCTACACTGGGGGTTTGCAGACATAGCTATACCAGCTAGGGTGTTGTTTTGTTTTTTTTTTAAACACACTCCAGACCAACACAGCTAAGCCAACAAAACTTTGTAGTATAGACCTGACCACTGTGTAAGATACTCAACCAGTGTAAACTGGCTCAGCATTAATAGAGCAGTATCAATTCACAACAGGTCAAGATCAGTCCCTACAAGCACATTTACACAGAGACACTAAGGCCTGCTCTACACCAGAAAATTAGATCAGCATAACTAGGTCACTCAGGGGTGTGAAAAATTCTGCACCTCAGAGTGACCTAGTTAAGTGAACCTAGTCCTAGTTTCCTCTGGGGTAGGTGGTTTACCTATGCCGATGTTAGCATATGTAGTGTCTACACTGAAGGGCTATAGCTGTGCCACTGTAGCATTTTAAATGTAGACATACCCTAAGGAAAATTAAGCCACAATAACTAAAGATGTGAAGATAAAAGGTGCATTAAACCCCTGTGTGGGTGCTTAGTTTCCTTTAGTTTAATCCTCTTTGAAGGAGGATTAAGCTAAAACTAAGGAAAGCCACTTTACATCTGAATGAGAGCATCCACATGAGGGTTAAATGCACCTGAACTAATGTGCTTTGACTTTACACCATTAGTTAATTTGTCTTAACTTGCCTAAGTGTCCTAGTGTAGACGCGCCCTTAGTATTTATCCCACAGGAAGTCTGTATTTTGGATTCAGTCAGAAAGCCTGATGACTTTTAAGGGTTTGTCTACACATACACCGATGCAGCTGTGCTGCGTATGGCGAACATGCTCTATGTCAGCAGGAGAGCCTCTCCTGCCGACATAGTGCTGTCCACACCAACCCTTATGGTGGTGTAATTTATGTCCCTCAGGGGGGTGGTTAATTCACACCCCTGAGAGACAAATTATGCAGACATAAACTGTAATGTAAACATAGCCTAAATGATGTGTCCCCTCTGGAATCAAATATACACAGATATGGAGAATACCCCAATTGCTAGCACTTAAATGTTCTTGCACATTAAAAGCAAAGTGAGGATTTACTCCAATATATGCCAGGCAACCAACTTCTTAGTATTAAGAGAGCAAACAAAACAGCAGTCAGGAAAAAAAAAATCCCACCACTAAGCAGATGCACAGATATTGCTAAGGTCTTTGCAGCAGTCTGAAGTATAAATCAGGCGAAAGGAGAGAATAAAATGTGTCATACGAAGGCAGCCAATGTGTTCATCCATAATCTTCAATTCTGCTCCTGCAAAAATAGACTCTAAAGCTGGACATTTCAGTACTCCAGCAGTCACATATTCCCCATGAGTCATTGTGGTTGTTGCTATCCTAGATTAGGTCACTATCTTCAAACAACAAAACAAGCACAACTCAGCAACAGATACCTGATGAAGTTGATGGAACGTTAAAGTGCTCATCTGCATCCCTACTAAGGCAGAACTCCAATGAAGTAAACGAGAGTTCTATCTGAGAGCACTGCTGGCTGGGACCCAAATGGAGTAAGACAAAAAATTTGCTTTTTGATCACTGATATGTGCTGTAAATGAATATCACATACTATTTGGTGTGCAGTGCATTTTACGATTCCAATGTACTTCTGTTACAGCAATGTCCGTAGCCCACAGTGGTCATCTCTTCTTTGCATATAGAAGAAAGATCCATTTATCTCCAAGCAAGCTGCTCAATCAAAATGTTTATTTCCAATGCAGAGAATTACTCTTACAAACAGCATAGCTCCTTTATAAAAAACTCTATGGTTGTAGTTAACTCATTCCCTTGGAGCTTAAACATGACAATCCATCTTTCATTACTGGTAAAAATCTGGTTTTATGGAGAACAAGTGTTCCTGGAAATGGATAAAGTCTCAAAAACTTGCTAGTTGTGACGTGTTATTCTGGCACTGCCTTCAGGTTCAATGATGAAACATGCTTATAGTGGTATAAGGAGTTTGGCCTTCACAGCTGTTTTTCCCTCGTTTATGTTCACCATTATAATTTTGTGTATGGCTTGTACTAAGCATGGCTATCCCCGCCTATAAATGGGGATAATGATACTGACCTCCTTTGTACAGCATTTTGAGATCTACAGATGAAAACAGCTAGATAAATGCTAGGTTATTTTTATTATTAACCAAAAGTACAGCTATTAAAAATAGACTACAGTGCTAAAGAAATGAAAGACACTGCAAATGTGACTTACCATAGAACGTTTGACAGTGGCTGTTTTTAATAAAGCAGACTGCATTAATTATAACTAGGCACCTAGAGTAAAAAAAAAAAAAACTTTGTTTTGTAGATACCTGTAATGTTATACTACTCGTCCATCTTAACCTTGTGATAGTGGAAGTCTTCTTTACAACGAGAATGGTATGAACAGTTACTGAAATTTGTTTTCAATTATTTTTTTTTTTTTAACAAAAACGAATTCTTGCTTGCAGAAATCCTGTAATGAAAGCACACTGCTGATGAAATGGGCTAGGTTTTTATTTTAAAGTGAACTGACAAACTCCTAGACACCCACCAAGTGAAACAAAGAGATTGAGAATTTAAATAAATATCTAGTGCGGCATTACAGTATGATCACTGAATTAGGTTGGATGACACACACGACTGCCTCTGGCAACATATGCCAATACCTTCCAAATTCTTGTGGAAATAGATTCCCCTTCCTCCCCTCCCCCAAGCTTGCTCTAGGTCTGGCACATGTTTTCTTTGCACAGAAAATGTAGAGCCTGATTCGCCACTGGCTTGTGTAGCCATTTACACTTGCTCAAAGTGGTTCCAAAATGATAATCAAACTTCTCCACGCAAGTGAGCATTAATTCAACATTAAGGTTCAGAAAACCAAGTATGCAAAACTTAGGACATTTCTAAAAAGTAGGGTTTGTTCTCCCACAGCATGAGCTCCACAACACTGCACACACGCACATTATCACACACATATGTACAGTCTACGTTATGCATACTTAACAGAGAAGGAAAGCCTTCTGTCTTTTTTAACCCAAAATTCCTAGTTTTACAAAAGCTATTTGCTTTTTTACCAATTTTCATTCTTATTTTGGACCACTGAAGTCTATGAAAATACTGATTATATTATGAAAATCCAATATGTTACATTAGGTAGAAGATTTTATGTTAATAATAAATTAGTCTAAGTGTAAATGCGAGGCAGTCTGTTAAACTAAGGCAATGTACTGCAAGACACACATACATGCGTGCGTGTCATATGCATAGATTGGTGATTGAGTCTGGATGGAGAGATGGCGGCTTGACAACCTGTGCCACTCAGTACCAAGATGCCATCTCTATTTATTGCTTTTTTCTGTCCTCCTGTCTCAATATTTACCCTATTTACCCAGAAAACTATTCAGTTAATTTTTTGCCCTGATTTTCACCTTTTAAAATTTTTTGAGAAATTCCTAGGAAACTTTAAACAAACTACAAACATAAAATGAAGAGCCTCGCACATAAGTTAGCAGTACCATTTAATCAGGAAAAACGCAAAAAGAAAATACTGTCTAATATGCATGTGGCCATGTTACAAACGTAAACTAGTAACTGTAAATGTCTTAATTGTGAGTGCTTGATGCCTGAACCTTAATGATGCATTAATACTAGTACGCACGTGTATACAGACGTGTATACAGACGCGCACGTTACCTTGCATAAATTTCTCGTGCGAGCGTATGTACCTGCGTGTGCACACACACAGGAACTCCATCACTTAGCCCAAAAATTTTGAGTATTCAAAGTGATTTGTTACATGCAGAGTAATATATTAATGAAGCTCGACGTAACTGGGATAACATGGCTTAGAAAAGGTTACTCGGACCTTAAGAAAACATTTCATCTCTATTTCGGGCTCCAAAAGGGGGTTTGGGGGCAGAGCTAGGGTGACCAGATGTCCCGATTTTATAGGGACAGTCCTGATTTTTGGGTCTTTTTCTTATATAGGCTCCTATTACCCCCCACCCCCGTCCGAATTTTTCACATTTGCGGTTTGGTCACCCTAGGCAGAGTTAACTACTCAGAACTCTCTCTTCCTCTCTTTACCCCCTGCTGCTGCCTCCCATACCACCTCCCCCTTTACCCATGAATGTTGTCCTGGTCCATTGTTTTCCTGCCACACACACGCCTTCCTCCTGGCACAGCAGCTCCAACATGCCTCCCGCAAATACTTTATAGCTTGAAGGGTTAGAATTCTTCAAGATCAGCAAGTGTTCAAAGGGAAGCACCAGTATCAAGCCTCCCATTCTGTCTCAAAAACCAGTTTGATAAACTGTAACCTGCACATGAATTGTTACGTATTAGAATTCTAAGAACCTGCCGGTGCCTCGCACTGATTCTACCTGAATGGCAAGGAAGTGGAATAGGGTGTCATTGCTAGCACACAGCTTCCTGTGACACAGCAATACCCACATGGGCAAGCTCTTGCTCTCAGCAAAGACAGAAATTCAAAGAGGTAAAAAACATACGGATTTTATAAGAGAAGTCATTCATTCATAAGGCAGTTGTGAGGTCTCACTGGAGTGCTGTGTCCAGTGGGTGCCACACCTTCAGAAAGATGTGGACAAACTGGAAAGAGTCCAGAGAGCAACAAAAAATGATAAAAGGTTTAGAAAACAAGACCTATGAGGAAAGAATTGAACATGTTCAGTCTTCAAATATGTAAAAGGTTGTTATAAAGAGGATGGTAATCTACTGCTCTCCATATCCATTGAGCACAGGACAAGAAATAAACTGGCTTAATCTGCTGCAAGGGAGATTTAGGTTAGCTATTAGGAAAAACTTCCTAACTATGAGGATAGTTAAGCACTGGAACAAGTTACCTAGGGAGGTTGTGAAATCTCCATCACCTGTGGCTTTTAAAAATAGGTTAGACAAACACCTTTCAGGGATGGTCTAGGTATACTTGGTCCTGCCTCAGCACAGGGGGCTGGACTAGATGACCTCCTGAGGTCTCTTCCAGCCCTATGTTGCTATGCTTTCCCACCCCTTAAGATATACTGTGTACCTAGGAACAGGCTCACACAGCAATGTCTAATAGCTGCAGAATACCACTCAGTGGTTTGAAATGTTACAGGGATTTAATTATAATTTTTAACTATAATCTTTCCCATACTATTTCAGATGACAAGGGAATTTCTGTGGGAGTTTTCTCTCTGGGGTTTCTTTGAGTCACTAGACTGACCATGGGTATCACATCCCTATCTCACCTCTTTCTTTTTCTTGCTCTTCCACTTCATCAAGTCTTCAACTCCCTCAAGCTTTCCTTTCTGCATGTCACTCTATTCTTCTTCTCTGGGTCTTCTCAATGTTCATTTTCTGCCATGAGCTACTTCAACAAAGAAAGGAATTGGGCATATAGCCTTACGCTGTTGTTCTCGATTTTCCTTGCAGCACCAGCAGCGCAATGAAACCAAAAAGCTACTGTGAAGGAGCACAGCAGTGATAATGCTAACCATGGAGTCTCTTCCATGAGTGAGGAAGTGGAGAGGAGAAAGGAGGGTGCTAGAAGCTATAGAATTCCTACAATCTGATGTCAGATTTAAAAGTATGGGAAGCAATAACCAATCAGGTCTGTAAGGCGTATCATCTACCAATGACATTCAGTGATGTTAAGACGAATTAACTAAAGATGCAAAGTTAATGTGCATTAAACCCGCATGTGGATGCTCTCATTCAGAAGTAAAGCGGCCTTAGTACACTGTAACGTATTCCTCCTCAGATTAGGTTACAGCAAACTAAGGACACAACTTCTGAATTAGAGCTTCCAAATGAGGGTTTAACATGCTTTAACTTGCATGTATTACCCATGTAGCTAACTCCTTAGACTATTATGATCTAACAAACTAAGTCGAGCTGGTCCTGAAGAGTAGCTGAATAGGAAAGCTCTCAGGAAGCTTTTCTGTTCAGCATGAGTGTGGTGATAACTCAGATGATGTTCTTCATTCTGAAGCTATCCACATGAGCATTTTCAGCTAAGCTTGCAAAGGGTGTCAGATATTTGCTCTCAGTTAGCCCCATGGTCCTTTCAACTTGTGTTAAACATCATTATCCTAATGGAGTGGATAGTGTCCTCGGAGTTTGATAATCGTCATAGAAAAGCCTGCTTGATGTGGTGTTTTCTGATCAGGTCAGTCAGACTTCTATATAAAGGGTAGTTTAACTCTGCTGATCTTCTCCATCATAGCAAGACATGGGGACCCATGTTTGTCGTCCATTGTCAAACACAGACTGAAAATCTGAGAAAAGACTCAACCAAAATTAATACTGAAGCCACATCTCAACTTGATTAATAATCTATCCAAAGTTTCCTTGCTCTTTCCCTCTGGTCCTAAACCATTGTGCAATACAGTAAAACTTCAGATTTACGAACACCTCAGGAATGGAGGTGTTCATAACTCTAAAATGTTCATAACTCTGAATAAAACATTGTGGTTGTTCTTTCAAAAGTTTACAACTGAACACTGACTTAATACAGTTTTGAAACTTTACTGTGAAGAAAAATGCTGCTTTCCCTTTTTATTTTAGCTTACGTTTAACAGTACTGTATTGTCTTCGTCACTGCTGCCCGATTGTGTATTTCTAGTTCAAAATGAGATGTGTGGTTGATTGGTCAGTTCGTAATTCTGGTGTTTGTAACTCTCAGGTTCTACTGTATGCCCATGCTCTGTTAAACAAATGCTGTGTCCCATCCAAAACATGGCTGAATGTCAATGACTGGTGAATTAACTGCCTGTTCAGCCTTTCAAATACTACGAAAGGCATGAAAAATGCAAGTTAATCATGATTGAGTTCTCTTATTGCAGACAAGAGTACTTGTTTTATCCATGTTAAAAGATCAAATCCTCTTTTAACTCGAAGATTTCCCAAATTCCCTACTACATCTGAGAAAATCCTGTCCTGCAGGAAGTAAACCCCCCAGGAGTTTAAAGGTGGGATTTTCAAAAAAAGCTCAGCATTTCAATGATTTCAGTGGGAGTAACTCAGGCCAGTGAGGAGAGCTTTTGAAAATCCCACCTTAAGTTAATGAATGGAACAAGCCCGATTCTTCTGGTCTCAAATGATTTTTCAGAGCCGTAGGAAGATTAGTATTTTCAAAGCCAAGAACAGATCAGTATTGAACAAATTCAACTGCCTGAGTCCTTGGTAAACTGGCTTTTTTAATTAGATGCCCAGTGCTGATGACTAAGTTTGGTATAAATTAAAACAAACGTTCTAATTTAAAAATCCATCCCATAGATCCACAGTTTGCCACCCTTACTATCTTCCCTTCATGCCTAGTTTTACATACTGCAGATACACAAGAGACCTATGCACTACTTTGTTCCCTGCAGACATACACAAATCAGTGGAAAAAATGTTATTTCTGTCACGTCAGATAATGGATGATGTTTATTCATTTTGTCTGCTGGATGCTGGTGCAATACACTGAGAGCTGCTCACTGTACCGTTACTGGGTAACTGCACTCCGATTTTAGCTTGGAAAAATAAGACTTCTATATTCCATCCACAGACCAGCAGCTTGTCCAAGTAAGAAAAACCCTTTAAAAATGTTACACTGTACTTTTATGAACAATTCAATTTGACTGGTCCTCGTTTTATTTGTGTAACTTTCAGCTGTAAATAAGGATCAACAGTAAGGTTCTCTGTTGGCCATTGTTACAAGGAGAATTATCTGTCTGCCCCACACAAACCTGATAGCTCCTTTTTTTAAAACAACTGTACGACATATCAGACAGTTTTTCAGACATAAGGAAGACTGAATTCCAACTTGCCCATCCACTTATACATGGAGGAAAATCACTATAGCAACCAAGGAACACATCAGGACAGAGTTATTCAAAAGCATTCTATATTGGGAGCTGCACCTTCGCATTCCCTACCTTCAACTGCCTCGGTGATTTTTATTTTACTTGATGGGATCAGGGCAAGACATATAACACATTGTAAAATTTTGCTAGTGCTTGGAGGCTGTTTACCAGTAGACCAAGGGAGGGTGACAAATTTCTGAGATTTACTGAGAAAAACTGCACTCCAACCAACTTCAGCAGGTGTTAAGTACAGTAAGTAACTAATTATATTTTAGTATCTCAAATAATAATAATAAACAACAATAAAAGGAAGTGACATCCTGGCAGCCTCACCAAGACCCAGTTGCGAGCAGAGCTGGTTGAAAAGTGGAGACGTTTTCTATGAGAATCTTTTCCCGTTTTTGCCAAAATTTCAAACTTCAGGAAATTCTCCAAAATGTTCCTGCTTTTGTGTTGAGCCAGGAAGTCAAACTGAAGTAAACAGAACAAACCCCAGACTATGCACATGTGATAAGAATCAGAAAGTGAGAGCAAGAAACAACCCTCCCTTCTGGTTGGCTTATCAAATTCACACTTACTTCTAAATTATCTGAGTGCCCAGATCTAATGAGCATTTCACATGGGTTTGTCCAACAAATGAAGGCGAGAAACTAACGAAAACAAAGACAGCTCTGGAGAGGTTATATTAATCCCTCCATGAGAATGCTCTCTGCAATATTTATAAGTCCTCTGTTGGTGCTGCACAATAAGAGAGTGAAGGTTCAGGTGCATGAATCAATCTGAGCATATGGACAGTCCCAATTCAGGAACAGCATCTGTCCAGTTTTTAAATTCTCAGGGAAGTCTTCCCAAAGCAAAAAGGGATGTTAAAAGACAGAATGTGGAAAGTTGCAGACCCAAGCAGATCCCTTATGTACAATGAATACTACATTGTCTTTAGTTGGCTGGACCACAGCTGGAATGTGGAATAGCCTCACGCTTTCACAAGCAGATGGTACCTTCTACCACTCACCCCGCAAAATGTGCAAGAGTTTCAGCATTGCCAAATGGTCATTAAATGGGTTGGGGTTTGGTTACCTGAGAAACCCAAGGTGCAGCACTACAACTGTGATCAGCAGAGACATTTAGGGTGGAGTCCCCTTGCTTTAAATAGGATGGACTGCTGGCAGGGCATTCTCCATGAGAAACCTTGGCTCTGGAATTTGGTACTCCTTTGGCTCACCAGAGGCAAATTGATTACCCTTCCAAACACGCCATAAAGTCCATTTTCTCTCACTGGCAGGGTCATGGGAAGGGCCTGAACGGATGAGTTGATCAAGTGGACAAGGAATGACTGAAGGAAGGGTTTAAAATCAAACATAATCTATACAGAGAAAGATTGATTGTGCTTTTTAATCTCTCAAGCATTGCAAGACTTCAGTTTATTAAATGAAGTGTCACTAAGCAGCATCATAACTAATTTCTTCGTAGGAATCTTTCTACCTTAGTCCTACATATAACAACTTAGTCTCAATGTCAGCAAGAGGTACAATGCCAAATTTATATGTCCTACATATAACAACTTAGTCTCAATGTCAGCAAGAGGTACAATGCCCAAATTTTTGAAAACTTTTCTAACACTAACCCACCATCCCCCCTCCATGTGGAAGACAGACTGCTTCACAGTGAGGAAAGGTAATTTTTGAGTTCAGCCATTTCTGAGTTGTGGGTAAGAAGCGCCTTTAAAGGATATTTTCCTCTTAAGCTTTGCCTTTTTTTTTTTAAAGTGATCAATTTTTTAAAATCTATTTTTGACAGAATACACTTTAAATAGTATGCCCTGAAAATTTTGATATTTAATTAAAACAAACCATATTTACAACAATCACCACATCAAAGGAATGGGTCAGGATTTTAAACAGATTATAAAAATAACCCAAAAACAATCCATCAACAGAAAAGGAACAGATTAAAAACCACACAGAACCCAATATGAAAATTACAACATCTTCATCCTTACTGAAAACTTGTCCTATATAGACCCTTATATTTGTCTTGTTTAGCCTCATCAGGACGAGAATTAGTGTCTTGTACTCGAGTAGCACCTAGAGGCCCTGTTATGTATATGTACAGCACCTAGCACAATCGGAGATGGCCCCTATCCTGAGGGCCTTACAGTCCAAGTAGACAAGACAGACGAAGGTGGGAGAAAGCAAGAATTGTACTTCTCATTTTACAGACAGAGAAGAGACATCAAGCAATTATGTGACTTGTCCACAGTCACACAAAGAAGTCTGGGGCAGAGCCAGAATGGATTAGAGCTCCTGAGTCCCAGTCCAGTGTGTTAACCACAAGGTCATCCTTCCTTTCCACAAGACCACTCTAACGTTTTACTTCTAATACACAAGCCACATCCACACCCTAAACCTACCTCCGTAACTAATGGAGAGAATCGCTCATGCCACAGGCTCTGAACTTACATAGACATGTTTTATCATATGATCTGCTCTTTCTAGAGCCTATTCTGGTTCTCAGGCTCTCTCCCCAAGTCGTCTTTATAATGGCTGCCACTCTGGGAAGTCCACAGTTTCCATTTTGCTTCAAATGAACTCCCTCAGCAAGAGGCAGCTTCAGCTTGTCACCCTCAGTTTCTACCCAGTCTCCTTACTCTAAAGCAGTGGTTCTCAATCTGTGGCCCAATCAGCACACAGCTGCAGCCCATGTGACATCCTCAGGGCCACACAGGTATATATATATTGCGTGGATGTGGTCCCCATAATGCATAGAGAGCTGCATATGTGGACCACAATGCTAAATAGGTTGAGAAGCACTACCCTAGAGCCTACCTGGAAAAATGATTGCACTAAGAGGCAGTTCTTTTACCTTGGCAAACAGTAGATATCAGCTTTGGAAAGTTCCTGTTCTGCCACTCTTAATTCGATCATAGATGTCTAGCATTGTGCACAGTTTCTAGGTGTTATCTCACTAGTGCTATTTAAACCGGAATGATCACCTCCAAACTTCATTGCATTTTTGCAATCATATCCACTATATGCTGGTATCCAGTTTGCTGCTCACTATCACCCTAAGTCTATTTAACAAAGCTGGTTGAAATTTTTCAACTTAAAAACATGTTAACACTGGAAAATTATTTTGACAAAAAAATTCAGAGAAAAATGTCAATTTAGATTCGTGTTTTGGATTTTATGATGGGGGAGATTCAAAATGAGACGTTTCATTTTGAAATGTCAATTCAAAAATGAAAGATTTCATTTTGAAACATACTTCAAAACTGTCCCCTTTTTCCACTTCAACATTTCCAAATTGAAACTTCTCAGAATTTTCCATTTTGCAAAAACTTTTTGCTATTTTGACTTTTCAATCCAAATGAGAATGGAAAGTAATTTCAAAATGTTAGACTTTTCCATGAAAGGGAAAAATTGTTTCCCAAACAGATACTTATTTGGCTCTCACCAGTATAGTATCTGAGTGCCTCCCAAGTAAGTAAACAAGACTCTCTCTCGCCATTCACTGCCTTTTGGAGCATCATAATATGAAGTCGAGAGATGGCAGTTTCCTTCTGGACATCCATAGGAATTTATTTTAGTTTCTAGTGTGCCCATCACCATGCTCACAATGGGCAATGCCAACCCTCCCTAATTAGTCACCCAACAGGAAAAGAATCAGAAACAACAGGGAAGTGGTTATATGGGTCAAAATGAAGGCACTGTCTATCTGATTTGGGCTTGACTAAAACAGGAGCTTTACTAACAGCACATTAAAATCAGAGCTGGCTGCGTGCATACAAATCTAAATCAGCAGCAACACTCCCCGGGGGCTTATATACAGTCAGTGACAGATGGGGTGTTGTGGTGCTGGAGTGGTCCGGAGCATAGCTCCGGCACCTGAAATCCAGGACAGAGCAACCCACTGGCACTTCACCTGGTGAACGGGGTTCCAATGCCATTCCCATTTGACCCGGCCACCCTTCCTTCAGGGCAGGGAACAGCCGGGCCAAATTTGAGCAAGTGCCATTGCGACCTGGCACGCAAGGTTGCAGTGTCACTCAGGTTTGGCCTAGCCGCTCCTTCATCATGATGGAGGAGCAGCCTCCTGGACCAAACCCCTAGTGACGGTGCAACCTGGCGCTCAATGTCAGTGCCGCTCAGGTTTGGCCTGGCCTCCCTCTGCCTGCACCAAACTGGACTGGCACTGTGATCCCATGTGCAAGGCCGCAATACCACTCATCACTCAAATTTGGCCTGTGCTGTGTGTGTGTTAGCCGGGCGATGGCAGCTAGCGAAGCTGCTGGGTAGCTGTGGTTACGCACTATGTGCTGGTGAATGGCCAGGAATGTCCCAGGGGCGGTGGGTGAGCAGCAGGAGGGAGAGTTGTCGGTGGGCTAAGGGGTGAACAGGGAGTGTTGAGAGCCTGTGGGATGAGGGGCTGCAGTGAACAGGGTGTGTGTCACAGCTGCTGGGATGTCGATCAGGATAAGTGGGGGCTTGTAGAAAACCACTGTCACCCTGGTCTGATTAGCCAGTCAAATCAGGTTTATGGAGTACTCACAAGTAGCTGGAGCAAACCAGTGAATCTTCCCCTTATATGAAGTTTGCAGAGAACATGAATGTTGTAAAGACAGTATTTTACATGTGCTGCCAGTGGGCTTTTTGACTAACAACACGTGTGCTTTGAATGTCCCTTGTTATCTAGTTTGGCCAATAAGAAGTTTGGCAAATAAAACCGGAGTTGTGTGTGTTTCACGTTGAGACGTATGTGTATTTATTACCAATGCATGAAGGCTCGCAATTGCTGTTGTGCAGATTTTCCATTAGATAAAATTTCTTGGTAAAACTTTAGCCTCCAAAATCTAAAATCCTTGTGTCACCATAAGACAAAAGCACCCATATTCCAACCCTATCGCACATGACAGAATTACTAACTTGAGATCCCCTCTACAGGGCTCCTATGCTATAAAATTTAGCAGTACATCACTGCTGACAGAAGTAGTGAAGGAAACCCATTTAAACAAGAGAGTCATGGCAGCAAGTTTGGCTTAGGTACCAGATCATTATGGATGATCAACCTCAAGTAACAATACTGAAATCTGCAGTACCAAAGGGATTCTCTGCCATTAACGGATCATTCTTTAGTTGTCCATTTGTGAGTTTCTTCAACTTTCCTCTGAAACATCAAGTACTGGTGACATGCCACTGATCTAATTCAATAGGCCAGTTCCAATATTCTGTATAACTGAAAATGAAGTTTTAATAAAATCTAACATTTTGACAGTTTTAATTAAATGGTAGTGGCAAAGTGGCTGAAAAGCAACCAATAATAAGTTGTATTCCACTAGTAACATGGAAGATTATGGCCAAAATACAGCAAAATTGTTCTACAATGAAACGAGTTATCATTAGACATGGTTTTGGAGAAGGGTTACCTCAGGAAGTGCTTCATTGTGGTGGCTTTGATGTTCCAGACACACAATCCTTCTCAACTGATCACAGATAAAGTTGTTCTTGCAGAAATAACTAATGCTGTAGAAAAAAAAAAAGACATATTGACTAACAGAGATGTAATAGTGTCTCAACATTCTCAGTTGGTCAGTGTATTTCTTCTACATACCTCCTGCAATTGTTTTATGAATTCTAATGCCAACAAAAATAGTAAGTTTATGTTCAAGTCCTCAGCCTGAAATCTTACATATAATACTTTGCTCTATGACTTTTTCAGGTTACAGATTTTCTTAGATAAAGCCCAGGACTAAGAGCAAGAATGCCTGGATTCCCAACAAAAACTCTTTCATAGACTTCCTTGGAAGTTGGGAAGTTGCAACATCCTCCCCATTTGTAACTGCAAAAAAAATGTACCTCACCTCACATGGGCATTGTAAGCCTCTGTTCTTAAGTATCTGTAGCAGTATTTGAAGATCCATGGATGAAAAGCACTAAATAAGTGCAAAGCATTATAATTGGATCCTGATTTGAGACATGCATGGGAGACATGAGACAGGTAACTACCCTTCCAGGCAACAAGACCCCTGAGGTGATAGGTTTACTGTCTTGCAATTTATTTCCTCACATTTTTCTCAGCATCTCCACTAGACTCTTCTCAGACCTGCAAGCCTAGATAAGTTCCATTGTGATTACCAGCTAGCTGAAAGCAGTGGGTGGAATTCAGATAAGAAGTCTGTTTCTGGGAAGCAAGCCTGTACACGACAGATTTCTGGGACTCTCCCCAGCAACCTCTTTTCTCCATAAGCTTCTAAGATGTGGCATTGTTTTCACCCTGAAATAACACTTCCAATAGGATGTAGAATTTAACTATCAATTTTACACAGCAAAATACTCAAAAGGTTCAATAAAACATCTCTTATTTACCTCCTTTCATCCAGGAGGATCTAAAAACACTTTACAGGACTTCAAATATAGGGACCATTCATCCATTACCGAAAGGGAACCACCAACAAGGTGGCATATTCTGCTCCAGTAATAACTACATCACAGTTTTTAAAAGACAGAGGAAGCCAAAATGTCTTGAAAAAAAATCTAATTACCTACAAACCAGATTTTCAGAAGAATTCAGTTCTCATTTAGGCTTCTGATTAAAGGCCAGGTTTTCACACAATTGGGCACCCAACGTTTTGAAAAGAGCGCAGCATCCTTTTGAAAATCTTACAACTTAGTTTGGGGCTAAGTAAGGGAAGCTGAACCCTGGAAAATCTGACACCCTGTACTTTTGCAGGACCAAATGATACTGCTAATCTGATGCAAACTTCCTCCTCCCCCACTCTCCTTCTTCCACCTAGCGATCATTTTCCTTTCCTCTTGTTGACCTCTCTGAATATTATACTGTCACCTGCTATAAAGAAAAGATCAAATGCTCCATTTATAAAAACACAGCTATCTGGTTGGATCACATCATGCTGCTGGCTAAAAATATATAATCCCTAAACTGTGAAAGCTTCATTCCATTTACATTGTTTTTGACTGGCTGAATCATGCTGCTGTCCCCTGAATACAGCTGTAATTGCTACTGGCTGCTGTGACACCTGCTTGAAAGGATGGACAGAGGCTAACAACAAACTCTGGTTCATTAATGAACACAGCAAGCAGGCTTCTAATGCTCCCTAGAGAAGCTTTTGATGTTCCTTAGACAATATCAAGTGCAGGTGAAATGGGAGGAGAAGGGCAAAGACTGGAGGGGACATAAACTGCCCCCTCCCCCACAATAGTTTTCTGTCTAAAGATATAATCTGTACAGCATCTCACTGCTGGGTCTTAGCATGAGATAAATGAAACAGCCTTTAGTCTTAAGATATTTTAACCCTTAATGACAGTAGGAGCAGGAACAGGACACAATCTAGGCCCTCTACTGGCTGTCATACACCACCCCTTGCTAAGCATATATGTTGCCCTCTGAGCATCCCCAATCAGTTCCTTCTTGAACCTGGTCAGTGAAGGAGCTTCCTGTTGGAGACTGTGCTTCTCTGTTACCAGAGCTCCAGAGGGAAGATCAACTGCACTTACGGTTCTGCAACCCAAAATTCAGAGTAGCAGTGGTAGGACTCATTAGTATTACGGGTTTGTGAAACTTTCTGTCTTCATGGGCCAAGGGCAGGTCCTGTGGAAAAAGTAGAGCTGGTCTGAAGTTTTTGAAAAGTTTGTAATTAAAAATGGTTCTGTTTCAAAAAGTGGTTTTTAAAAGGTCAATATTGGTTTGGGGTTTGTGTTTCTTCCATTTTTCATACCAGAGTTATTATTTTAAAAGCAAACACCTCAACAACATATGTTTATGAAAAACTCAGTTTTGGCAGATGAAAAATATTGATAATTAGGACCATAGCAAATTCACGGTCCATTTTGGTCAATTTCACGGTGATAGGATTTTAAAAATAGTAAATTTCATTTCAGCTATTTAAATCTGAAATGTCATGGTGTTGTAATTGTAGGGTTCCTGACCCAAAAAGGAGTTTGGGGGGGTCACGAGGTTACTGGTGGGGGGTTGCGGTACTGCTACCCTTACTTCTGCGCTGCTGCTGGCAGCGGCGCTGCCTTCAGAGCTGGGCGCCCGGCCAACATCGCCGCTCTCTGGCTGCTGAGCTCTGAAGGCAGAGCAGAAGTAAGGGTGGCAATACCGCGACCGCCCTAAAATAACCTTGTGACCCCCCTGCAACTCCCTTTTGGACAGGACGTCCAATTTGAGAAACGCTGATCTCCCCTGTGAAATCTGTACAGTATAGGATAAAAGCACACAGAGACCAGATTTCACAGTCCATGACACATTTTTCATGGCCCTATGGATAATGCTTTAGATCAGTGTTTCTCAGACTGGGTCCGTGGACCCCTGGAGGTTTCCGAGGGGGGTCCACGGGCCCTGCTGATCAACTCCTCCCCCTCCCTCCCTGTGCCTCCTGCACCCTAAAAATCTGGTGATGCAGTGGGGCTAAGGCAGGCTTCCTACCTGCCCTGGTTCTGCACCATTCCCAAAAGTGGCCGGCAAGTCCCTGCAGCCCTTTTTGGGGTGGGGGGACAGGGAGTCTCTGTGCGCTGTCCCCACCCTGAGCACCAACTCCGCAGCCCCCATTGGCTGGGAACTATGGCCAATGGGAGCTGCGGGGATAGTGCCTGCAGGCAGGGGCAGCGAGTGGAGACCACCTGGCCCCCACCTAGAGGCCACTGTCAGAGAGATGTGCCAGTCGCTTCCAGGAGCTACCTGAGGTAAGCACCTCCTGGCGAAGCTTACACCCCTCACCCCCGCCAACCCCCTGCCCAGAGCCTGCACCCCGCATCCAAACTCCTTCCCAGAGCCCACACCCCCTCCTGCACCCCAACCCCCTGCCCCAGCTCACAGCGCACACCCCCTCCTGCACCCCAACTCCCTGCCACAGCCTGGTGAAAGCAAGTGAGGGTGGGGGAGAGCAGGCAGGGGCAGGGCCTCAGAGCAGGGGCAGGGCCTGAGCTGAGCAGGGGAGGGTTGGGGGTCCCCAAACATTTTTTAATCAAAATGGGGGACCTCAGGTTGCTAAAGTTTCAGAACTGCTGCTTTCGATAAAAATGTCTAAAAACTTAGACCTTGGTCCACTTAGAACCATTTGAACCTTAAACGGCTTTGAAATTACTCACAAAACTAGTTTTTTTTCTTTTTTAAACCAGTTCTAGGAAAAAAAGAAGATAGATTAGGGTTGAAATTCTACCCCCATTGACATCAATGGCAAACACTCATTGACTTCACTGGGTCCAAGATTTCACCCTAGGAACTTTAAAAAGCTATAGACCCAAATGCATAGACCTGGCCCAACACCAAGTACGGGAAGTCTTTGGTGTGAATGAGATGGCAGCAAAGGCTACTGCCTCAAGGATGCACATCTGTAGCTCTGCTTAGCTACAGGCAGGCAGCCAGACTCCATCCAAATGACCAAAGAGAGCAGAGCAGGTAGAGGGCCTTTCAGCAGAGGGGTCTCTTGGTCCTGAGTCCCATCTCCCATGTAGGTGTAGAAACTTACTGTGACTGGCAGGCAGTATCCATAGTCAGCATGGGATGGCCAGTCAGGGACCCAGACTTTGCTCTTGCTGCCTTCAAGCAAGTTAACCCACCCCCACAACACTAAGACCTAAGAGACTGCTGCCATGCTGGGAAACTAGGCTGAGAGTTCTGTAAAATGGTATCTTCAAAGAAGCAGAATTACAAAGTTTTCCTCTTAGCTAGATCACCCCCTTAAATGCTGTTATTTTTGAGGAGCCCAGCAGTGTTAGCAGCATTCACTTCTAGAAAGTGGTTTCTTACACTACAGGAAGACGTACCTGGTCTTGACTGGATACGTGCTATGCTATTCATGAAATTACAACAAATTAGAACAGCCAGAACTATCCCCTTACAATTTCTTTTCGCCCAGAATCTTTATAATGCATTTCCACAAAAATGTAACCACTCAATAGTGTATCGTCTGCTTCCAGCAAAACTAACATGTCAATGATTTTTTTAAAAGCCACACACCATAATTTTAACCAAAGTATGCTACTTATGAACAATGTGATTCAATTAGATTGAAACATTTCAGCTAAATGTAATTCTAGGTTTGGGAAAGCGTCCTGCAATTGTGAAAAAGACTCAGCTTGTGGTCTCCTGTTTTCTGATCAAAGAAATATCAAAAGGAAATTGATAATTTCTCTTTAAGTTCATTGCCTGCAAGTCAAGAATGCTTACATTTCTGTCTGTGCCAAAAAATAAAAATAAACAAAAACCTCTGTGGGCGATATGGTACAAGGGCAGCACACACTACCAGATTTGTTGGAAGAGCCAGAGACGAAAATGCTATAAATAAAGGTTTACAGCACATCTTGGATTAGCAGCAATGAGACACTTTTTAAAGAAAAAATATTTTTTATAGCAAATATTGACTTTTAGCTCTTAAATGATTCTTACGGTTGATTATATCTTGCCATGCTAGATGGAAACAAACAGCAGTCTGAAAGGTTAAGATTTGCTAGAGGCAGAGATAAATCAAAGGTAAACTGCTAGATTTCACATCTTAACTCTAAAGTCCTGGTTTTGTTAAGAAAAAAAAAGAGTCCCCTAGACACAACTGAAGAAAGAAAATCACCCTATTCAAATACAATTTAATTTCACAAAGAAAAAGAAAGAAAACCAGCACAGTTTTGTTTGTTTCACAGAGGCCTAAGCATGCATTTGACTAGCAAACTCATCTGACTCACTAATGCTTATTCTAGAATTTCAAAGTCTTATGTTTGAGTCATAAGAAAACATCAGTGCTGAAAATGCAGTGTACTGATAATACACAGGTGACCCATGATGAAGGCGTAGAGGTGACTCCACATCAATAGAAAACTTGTAATTGTTGCTGGTCTGTTTTTTTAAAGGGATGTAGCTAATCAGCACAAATCATGTCATTTGTTGTTGAAACTGCCTTGCTAAAGAAAATATGGGAGTTGTACAAGGTTGTTTGTTTTGGTTTTGAGAGTCAGCCATTTTAGAATCTCCAGAATCTAAACTTTTTCATTTAAAAAGTATTAAGTCTAGTCCTTATGGTTGCAAAGTAACTGTCACATCATGAACTGAGTTTAACCAACATCGTGATCTCTGCCTCAGACATGGTCTACACTAGCAAAATTAGTCAGTTTAACAACATCAATTAAAGGTGTGAAAAATCTCCACACCCCTGAATGGCACAGTTAAGCTGACCTAAGTCCCCGTGTAGACAGTGCAAGGACGACAAAAGAATTCTTCTGTTGACGTAGCTACTGCCTCTCGGGAAGTGGATTACCTGTGCCAGTGGGAGAACTCCTCCTACTCCCATTGGCATAGGTGTCGTCTATGCTGAAATGCTGCCGTAGCATTTTAAGTGCAGGCAAGCCCTCTGCCTGCAGATGGTCTGGAGCAGTATCTGTAAAAGGTGTGATGCCCCTCATTCACCGCAACAGTGTTTGTGAGGAAGGACTGTCCACTGGTTAGAGTGCTAGCCTAGGGCGTGGGAGACCGGCATTCAATTTCTGCTCTGCCACCAACATCCTTTGACACCCTGGGCAAGTCACTTCATCTCTCCGGTCCTCCATTCCCCATCTGTAAAATGGGGATAACAGCCCTTCCCTGCCTCCCAGAGGCATTGCAAGGATAAATATGTTAGAGATTGTGAGGCGTTCAGATACTATGGCAATGGGGCCATGCAAGAACCTTAGATAGGTACATAACTGAAACCTAATGATGTTAGTTCAGTGGTTCTCAAACTGTGGGTTGGGATCCCAAAGTGGTCATGACCCTGTTTTACTGGGGTCACCATAGCTGAAGCCCGAGCCCAATTGCCCACGGTTGAAGCCTGAGGGCTTTAGCCCAGGGTGCGGGGGAGCGGCGCTCAGGTCAGAGGTCCCCTGCCTGGGGCTGAAGCCCTTGGGCTTGGGCGCCAGGGCAGTGGGGCTTGGGCTTTGCTCCCCCCACCCCCACATGGGGCAGTGGGGCTCGGGCAGGCTCAGGCTTCGGTCCTCCCTCCTGGGGTCATGTAGTAATTTTTGTTATCAGAAGGGAGTCATGGTGCAATGAAGTTTGAAAACCCCTGTGTTAGTGTGTATGCCAACAGCATTAACTATTTGACAAATAGCAAAAAAAAAAAAAAGAGAGAGGTCAGCTGACATCACTGCATGCAAAATATAACAGGGAACTGATTTATCACGAAGACAATCTGCAGGCAATGGTGTTTTGGCATCTCAAGTGGCTGGCAGCAGCATGGTTTGTGGGTGGAGCTAAAACTACACAATTTCCTCCCTCCCTCAATTTGGCTCCTGAGCAAACATTGTATTAGTTGCTTCAAAATGGATACAATATTACCACCAAGGCAACAAACAAAAACAATCTAGGGATCTCCAGTAGCAACACCAGGCAGTTAATTGGGAAATCAAAGCTTAAATTTTGACTCATTCAATCTTCTACTTCCTGAATCTGTAGAAGACTGAGCATTTCAAATTCATCCTGCAGCATCAGAGCTTAAGTTCAAACATTGCATTTCCAGAGCACCCCTTTGTCAGGTGGTACATATAACGTCATAGATGGTGCCAGATTTAAACTCAATCTTTCCTAGCCCTGTGCAGATTTTCCCATGGCAGAAGAACAGGTGATGTATGGTTTGGCTGGAACAGGAAGCTGAGTAACCATGACCAGGTTTTACATTGTGAGATCAAACTCTTTTCCCTTGCGAAGGACAAAACTTGCCTAAATGAAAGTTTATTCGTCAGAAAGCAGCAAAAATTTCAAAACCTGACAATTTCAACACTCTTCTTTCATAACTTCTTTCCCATGCTAAGTAATTTATAAAGACATTTCAAAATTAGCTGGTTTCATTTACGAAAGTCACAAAGGTGCACTCATAGCAGTTCATTGTTATCATGGCTTGTTCACAACAGTATGTTTTTAAAAAGTTCACAACGATCATCCAATGTGTATTATTCTTGTCATTTGTATTTATATAAAGGGAATGATAAATGGTATTTTGCGTACAATGTCTGAGATTTGACTTCTTTAAAAATATATATATATACACACACATATGTCCATGAATTTTGCCTCTTTTACTCTAACTTCATTGTGTCCTCTGTTAAAGATTGCCCGGGCAAAAGCGAAGCACAGTGGTACGGGGATACCATCACAAGCACCAAGCAGCCATTTGGACAACTGTTCCAAACTGCAAAATGCTGCTGCCCAATTTTTATTTATTTTGCTTTCTTGGTCCTCTGCTTACTGTCGACAAGAGTTGAAGACCATGGTACCTTTGCTCCAGTTTTGTCCTCATTACTGACTCCTAAAAGCAACTGAATTCTAGGATTGCCTGAGATCTTTGACAATTCCTTGTACACAACAGTTTATGGGAATGATAAGCATTGGCATCCTTCCGATAACAATGGGTCAAAGGGACAAATGCATCCCTGGTGTGACTCAGTTGAATTTGGTGGAATTATACAAAGGACAAGTATCTTCTGTGAGGTTTGCTTGTAGCAAACAGGATTAAATTAACCATTCAATTAATGCTGAACAAGTTGCCAGTCAATAAGCACTTTAATTGCCTTCACACTGATTTTGGGTAACAACTGACATGAACATCTAAGTCTTACCAAAGAGATGCAACCGGACACTGCAGGACAGCCCTTTAAGGTGAAAGGAAGATAATGCAACAGCACCATCTAGAAATTCAGGGAAACTCCAACATGATTCGTGTTGATCGAGCAGAAATCCTTCATATAGTGAAAAGCTCTCCTACCATTGCATCCGGAATGCTTTTGTGGTAGTGACAAATTTACCCTGATGCTACAGGAGGCAGACAAGCTGAAACGGGGTGCGAGAGAGAAAACTATCCTTGTGTTAACATTTCATGGAGCCAAACGACTGCAGCAGGACCCAGGATGTACCTTACTCCAGTAAAGTGAGCCACTACACAACAGTTCTGCAGACGGATGGCACAGAGGAGCGTTATGTTTCTGAAGCACTGATATCCTCTGGTGGAAAGTGCTAACTATTTACTATAGTGCCTCTATGGATTGCAGGACTCCAGACACAGCTAACGAGCAATATACAATGAACCTCTCCTGATGAGTCTGCAGTTGAGCTGACTCAGAAATGAGAAACAGTTCTTTAGGAAATTCTGTGGCCTATTGATTTGGTTCCTACTTGGTGCTCAATGAGCTGTTCTGCATGCCGCGGAAACCAGAACAATTCTGTGTGTATGTATGTGACCTTGCTGGGAGCCCTGACTGTGTATACAATGCACAGCAAAGCACATTTTATGGATTACATTGTCGAGCAAGCTTTAAGTCTTTTAACAGGGTTGGAAAGAGATCTATATGCCTATGGTGAGTAGGAAGTATTCCCAAGCAAGTGTCTTCAACTTCTGCAGACTGTAAGCTTTAATTTTATTTTAAATGTTTGTAGATTGCAAAGCAAACATGCCAAATGTGAACCTGGTATAAACTGATTTAGGGGCATCTTCCCAAGGCTGCAAACAGGCTCAGGGCTTCTGCTGCTCCTGATCATTTCCCCAACCTGCAGCAGTCACCATAGTCTTGCCAGTTTTCACTGTCCCTATTCACAACCCTCTGACTAACCATGAACTGAGGCGAATTAGGTCAATTTCACTCTTCTGCTGCTTGAGATCCCTGAGCAGCACCAGAGGCAGGCACTGAAGCTAGTCATAGAAGAAGAAAACCTGAACAAGGAAGCTATGAGTTGAGTAGGGTAGTGGGAACATTTACAGAGAGTAGCAGAAACAGCCCACCATCACAGCAGCCAGGCAACTGAGACCTCAGTGGGGCTTGAGGGGACTAAGAGCAGAGACAGAGAACGTTTTTGTCTCCACTGCAGAAGAAAGAAGGTTTTGGAGACCAGGAAAGAGATTCCAAATTGTCAGTCAACTAATAGGCAGAGACGGATATGAAATAGAAAGTCATCAAGCGGGGTCCAGGAACAGCACCCTGGTAGGAATCACACACCATGCTCCTTTCCCAGCAACTGAGAAAGGGATGTGTGGAAAGAAAGGGCTGTTTCTCATCAGGGTGTTACCTCTGGTCAGTGACTATTCCCACTCCCACCCCCCTCTTACGCTGTTAAGTGTCTGGTAAAATTTCCAAGCTACATGTGAGAGTTGGTGTGTGTGTGGGAGGGAGATATTGTGTTGACAAATAGATTTTTAGTGTAAATAGAGTCAGGAAGAAGGCAAAGAACACAATATGGCAGGGGAAAGAGAACGCTGTAAGTGATTAAAGGGAGATAAAAGGAATATAAGAGATACAACATGATCTACTGAAGGAAAGAAGAAGCAGGGTAAAGTCAGGAAGAGTAAGGCCTGGTCTACACTGGGGGGGAATTGATCTAAGATACGCAACTTCAGCTACAAGAATAGCGTAGCTGAAGTCGACGTATCCTAGGTCGACTTAGGATCACTTACTTCGCATCCTCGCAGCGCGGGATCGACGGCTGCCGCTCCCCCATCGACTCCGCTTCCGCCTCTCGCCGTGGAGGAGTTCCGGAGTTGACGGCAGAGTGATCGGGGATCGATTTATCGCATCTACACTAGATGCGATAAATCGATCCCCAATAGATCAAATGCTACCCGCCAATCTGGCAGGTAGTGTAGACGTGGCCTTAGAAGCTATAATTAAAGCAAGAGAATCAGCAGTAAATGACTTTTTTAAAAAGTTCATTAAATAGAAAGTTGATTGACAGCTTTACCATTATATTACTCAAAATCCAATTGTACACAAACACAACCATAACTCTGCAAAGGATATGTAGGTGAAGATATTTTCAGCCCACCAGTAGGTAGGTATTGGGCAAAATTTTCAAGCTTTGTCTTTTTATCACTTTACATAGTTGTATTTTCAACATTAGTTTCATAGTCTTTTTTATTGAAAAGGAAAAAAAGTGAACAGTCACAGAAGCCCAAGTCTCCAGAAAATGTATGATAGGAAATATGATGAGAATTCAGTAAGGATGTACAGTCCATGCCATCTTAGAGATTGTGACCTACGTGCTGAAGCTGATAGCGATAACCTTGGCGGGAGAAAGATCTTATAGTTGCATTGTAGCGAATGACAGCTGTGATCCTGCATCTTTGTCATATTATGGAATGAGTCCTCTTGGACTGTATATACAACCAAATAATTTGTTCATAGAACATAGTAACACCAATGTGGAAGTTCCAGACTTCACAAGAATAGGAGGGTTGAATTTCTTATGAGCACCAGCATCGCTTGTGAAAGAGAGTCTAACACTTCACAAATATCTGTAGGGAAAGTGATCTGGGCCTATGTCACGGAGTCACCAGGCCAATGCTCTGGAACTACTCCATACAAAGCCAGTCAGGACTCTGGGGTAGCATGCCTCCTCTCGCTGAGCATACTGTCTCCAGGGCAAGAAGCTTACACAGCTTTCACCTTCCCAGGTCTGACCTCAGAGCATTCAGCATCCCCTTCCACCCCGTGCGCTTCCCACAGCAAATCCGCCCAGGCGGGGCTCCTGGGGAAGCCAGAGGGGCCTGCACCCCAACTCCCGCAGTCAGCAGGGACTCTCAGCCAGCATGGAGAACAGAAGGGTTTATTAGTTGACAGGAACAGCGTAGAACAGAACTTGCTACCACAGAAATCAGTGACTTTCAGCCAAGTCCATCTTGGGGAGTCCTGGGCCAGATGCCCTGGACTCCCCCCCATTCCAGTTCCCCACAGCAGACTGACAGATTCCAAAGACCCAACCTCAGACAGCCCATTGCTCCTCCTTATTCTCCTTGTCTCGCTTCCTAGGGCAAAGAGTCACCTCGTCGCATCCACCTATTGGGTCTCAGGTTACAAAGGGCACCGGTCAGAGCATACTTGCAGACAGCGGGTGCAGCCTCACCTCCCCCACAGGTCTCAGCCAAAGTCACATACCCCTATTCCCACCACTGAGGTATTTGGGCAGCACACAGGGAAACTGAGGCACACAGTATTCATGCGAAACAGTAAAACTCACATAGGTTCACATACAACATAAGGGAAAATCCTCACTTTGTCACAGCCTGATCTCCCCAGGAACTTTTACAATAGCTTATGTGATAATGTACATGACATGAGCTATGTTCCATCAGTTGCTCTTGTGATGAGGAAACTCTGCAAGATGAAACTCACAGAATTCCCTCCCTTTCACTTGGATTTCCCCCACAGAAACCATGAGATGTCTCTTCATTTGTAAGTTTCAGTTTCATTCTGCATACTATGATTTTTTTCCTTCTCTTTTTCATAGGAAGCAGCTATAGCTGCAGCATGCAACCTGCAGATAACACAATGAATGTTTCAGAGCTACATTTCCCCTTCTGCACAACACAAACAAGGCTGAATAAGGTTTTTCATTTTATCTTTATCCAGTGCCAGGTACGGTACAAACACAGAGTGATCATTCTTGCCCCCAAGAACCTGGAATCTACACAGATAAGACAGGCAATGGGTGGAAAGAGAAACATGGCTGTCTCACAAAGGCCCCTTGAGTTTTGACCAGGGTGCCCTTGCGGAGTGGTTTCCATACACAGTAGGTACGTGGGAGGCTTGTTGTGAAGTCATTGTTCCCTTTTTAGCTCAAGCCCAGGGTGTAAAGATATGGGGGCGAGCACAATTCCATATTTCCTGATAGAAGCAAAGGGAGAGTTCCCCTTCTCCTCCCTGGTTTGGGCAAGCTATGCTCCCCTCTCCTCTTTGACTGGTGCGATGAGAGTTCCCCTCACTCTGTCCCCTAAACCAGCTCTCCTCATGTCTTCTCACCATTGCCTGTGCCAGGGACTATCAAATCTCCATAAGTTAACAATGGGGAAAGATCTGCTCAAAGAAATAATTCTCTCGGTTATGTTCCAAAGAACCAGAACCTGTTTCATTGTACACGTCCAGGTCACCAATGTTATTGATACCTGCAGGAAACAGGGTGACTGAAAAATGTCAGTTATCAGCAGTGCTGTAGTTTTGTCAAGGCAAGTTTGGAGAAAAAGCTGTCCTGTTTAGTATGATGATCGCCATGTCAGAGTCACAGAAACTGAGAATTTTCAAGAACTACAGGCATTGGTTTCGCAAAAAGAAAAGGAGTACTTGTGGCACCTTAGAGACTACCAGGCACTGGTTTGTACCCAAAGTGTTTCCATTCTTAGTAAAAAGAAAAGGAGTACTTGTGGCACCTTAGAGACTAACACATTTATTTGAGCATAAGCTTTTGTGAGCTTCAGCTCACTTCATCGGACGCATTCAGTGGAGTGTAACCCCCAAGGAGATTACCTAGATTCCTGGGGCTCTGTCTGCCGGCCGCTCAGGGAGAGGCACGCTGTCCCTGGTACGGAGGGGGAGCCAAAGCAGACTCAGACTCTGCCTGGGAGTGAGATGCCCTTCCCAGGAAACTCAGGAAAGGGGAGAAGTCATTTTTTGAGACAGTCTGGAGCCAGCCAGGGCAAGGGCAAGACTGGCTGTGTGGGGAGCTGGTGAGTCCCAGGCCTGCATGCAGGGTTCCCCCTGAGAACTGGCCTCTAGGGACCTGAAAGCAAGATCCCTCAGCTGGGCTTTTCCTTCTCCACTGATGACTCCCAGTCTGTAGAGTTTTGCTGGGAAACTTCCCCAGCCAGGCTGAGTTAGCTCTCCAGCTCCCTAGGGGAGACCGGTTACCACATGGTCAGCTCCGCTCTGTCTGCTAGTCCAGGGCTGCTGCCTGCTGTAAACGAGTCTGGACACTGGGGTAGCAGACTACAGTTTGGATTTTAGTACAGTTGTGTAATCTGCACCTTGAGCCCTGCACCACTTTGTGGTGAGGGGAGATCCTGGGACCGAAGCAGCCTGATTCCTGCCTGAAGAGGATCCCTGCCAGCAGAGATGAGCCCCTCCGCAGTGACCGAGTCCAGAGTCATCTCTGAACCTGAGGATCATTCATGGAGTTTGTGAGTGCACCATCTTTTAGCCAGTCAGTCAAGGAAATTGTTTTGGTGACTCCCTACTCCCTGAACTGTGTCCTCAAGCCAGGGAGTAAGGGTTTGGGGGTTTTATAACCTGCTGCATATTAAACATGTGGAGGGACTTACCACCTCCTCCCACTTGTGAGTCCTTTGGGTTGTACTGAACCCAGTCAGCCAGACTGCTAAACCACTGCAGAGACAATATCGGGGTCATAGGTCACCAAGGGCCCCAACAAAGTACGCGTACCAATGGGACACTAATTTTACATTTGCTACATCAGGTCCTGTGACTGGGGAAAGTCACGGGTATTATCAGCATGGGCACCAGTGACCCTAAGAATCGTGTTTTACCCTGTTATGTTATATTTGTCTTCTGTTAAATACATACAATGTATTCAACACAGTAATTATATTAGTGCTATTTCCTGGGGGTCTCCAACTATCAAGTAAGTGGGGGTTACCATATGGTTAGAATTTTCCTCCCAAGCTGCCCTGGTGACCAGGAAGGGGCAAAGGGGGTGGAGGCACCGCCAAATAAAATCACAGGGAAAAATAAAGAAGATACACCCTGCTGAGTGAGTGGCAGGATCCAGACCTGTCCATCAAAACCTGTAAGCAGATTGGCATTAAAGAAGGTAACTGGGTGGAGAGGGGGCACTACATTAGCATGTACCAGTCCTCCTTGTTGGCACTGTGATCATAAAGGATAGTTGACATACAAGTTGCCACACTACAGACGGATATACTCTCATGACCTGAAACACTGTGGAGGAGGGTGAGAAGCAGATCCCATATTTTTTCTTTTTCCATCATATTTGCATGATATTGTTTATGCAAGTAACGGATACCAAGGCCACTTAGTCAATGCAAAGACTTCCATTAACGTCTATGTATTTTGGAAATGGCCCATAAAGCAACCTGTTCCTGGTTCATGCAGGGCAGCATCATGAACACAGGATGACCTGGAACCTATTTGCGTTCTTTTCCTTCTCTAAATTGAATGACTTCAGACACGTACTACTGGCTGTAATTAGAGACTTGTTTATATGTATTATGTAAGAGGTAAAAGGTATCAGCTAGTGCAGTTCCTTTTTATTTAGGTTTAAATTTCACAGGCATGCTATGTTTTCCCCAGTTGATGTCTTCCTTCCCCAATCACCTCCATAAAAGCATTAATTGTGGATGAACAATGAATTAATGAAGAGCCAGCACGATCCAAGGGATTGTGGCCTGGGCTACGAGCCAGGAGTTCCTGAGTTCTAATCCTGGCTCTAGCATGGATTTGCTCTGCAGCCTTGGGCAAATCACTTAATCTCTGCACCTCAGTCTCACCAGCTATAGCTGATGGATAATTACAATTACCTACCTCACAGGGCTATTGTGAGGATAAACCAACAACAGTAGATTCATAGATATTAAGGTCAGAAGGGACCATTATGATCATCTAGTCTGACCTCCTGCACAATGCAGGTCACAGAATCTCACCCGCCCACTCCTGCAATAAACCTCTCACCTATGTCTGTGCTATTGAAGTCCTCAAATCGTGGTTTAAAGACTTCAAGGAGCAGAGAATCCTCCAGCAAGTGACCCATGCCCCATGCTACAGAGGAAGGCGAAAAACCTCCAGGGCCTCTTCCAATCTGCCCTGGAGGAAAATTTCTTCCTGACCCCAAATATGGCGATCAGCTGAACCCTGAGCATAGGGCAAGATTCACCAGCCAGATACCCAGGAAAGAATTCTCTATAGTAACTCAGATCCCACTTTGTAAGTATTGTAGCACCGGGGGGGGGGGGGGGAATAGGTGTAAGACTACAAGTACTATTCATTTTGGGTGCAGAACCATGATTCCAGCACTCCTGTACCTGCTAGTCCCCCTCCAAGTCAGTCCTACTCCTCCAAGCACCTCTAACATGTCACAGTATCCCTCTCTTCATACATCAAGTCTGCAAACCATCTTTTGAACCTCTCAGCTCCTTCTCATCACCTCCCTACCCCACAGACTCTCTTCTCAGACCCTCATCAACCTACAACTCTCAGGGTTACCCTCACCAGTATCAGTTATCCCCACTCTCCAGCTTATTTCACCTAAGTCCAATCGTCTGCCTTCATTTTATTCACTCCCCATTTTGGATCTCCTCAAATCACCTGGTTTCCTTCCCAGGACCAAGCAAGCCCCTTTCACACCCGCCCCCCTGGATTAGGACTCTCCTTCCTTCCATAAACTCCTGAAAATATCCTTCTCTCCCTCAGCTTGTGGTCTTATTATGATCTATACCAGGCGTGGGCAAACTTTTTGGCCCGAGGGCCACATCTGGGAATAGAAATTGTGTGGCAGGCCATGAATGCTCACAAAATTGGGTTGGATGCTGGAAGGGGTGAGGGTTCTGGTTGGGGCCAGAAATGAGGAGTTCAGGGTGCGAGAGGGGGCTCCGGGCTTGGGGGGTGTGTGAGGGCTCCGGCTGGGGATGAGGAGTTTGGGGTGTAGGAGGGTGCTCCAGGGTGGGACCAAGGGGTTCGGAGGGTGGGAGGGGGATCAGGGCTGGGACAAGGGGTTGGGGCGCAGGGAGAGGCTCAGGAGTGCAGGCTCCAGATGGCGCTTACCTCAAGCAGCTCCCAGAAGCAGCAGTATGTCCCTTCTCTGGCTCCTACACAGAGGCATGGCCAGGTGGCTCTCCACGCTGCCCCATCTGCAGGCACCGCCGCAATAGCTCCCATTGGCGGAGGTTCCTGGCCAATGGGAGCTGCGGGGGCAGCACTTGGGGTGGGGGCAGTGTGCAGAGCAGAGCCTCTGGCTGCCCCTATGTGTAGGAGCTGGAGAGGGGCCATGCTGCTGCTTCCAGGAGCGGCCCTCAACCCTGCTCCCTGGCTGGAGTGCCAGAGCGGGGCAAGCCCCAGACCCTGCTCCCCAGAGAGTGCTTGAGGGCCAGATTAAAATAGCTGGCGGGCCAGATCCGGCCACCAGACCGTAGTTTGCCCACCCCTGATCTATATCATCAAGCAACAAAGACTACCGAGGAGCATCAGACAAACCTTCTTCTCAATGAGGCTTAGCAGACATTCATGAATGGTACAGAGACCAACTCTCCCAATGACCCAGTGGGCATTTAGAACCAGTAGGACTTGGTCTCCAGCCAGCCCAGATTTTTCTTCTCGTATCTTTGTGCTAGGGCTGCAAGTGGTCCATGGAGCAAACAAAGATCTCCTGTGTCTGGTTTTGTGCATCTTATACCTCCTCTATATAAGCCACCTGGAACCTTGTGTACCTTACTGCTCCCACTACTGAGCTACATTGCTGCTAGCAACGGTGGGAGCGTTAAAAGAAAAGACAGCTAGTGCAGCACAGCCTTGAAGTGCCATAGCTGAAGTATGGTTTAGCATTCTGGTTGTGTTAGCAGTACTAGTCTCATCAGGTTATGATTCTGTGGCAAGGACAACAGAAAGATCTTTTGTCATTTAACAAAATGCTTTGCTACATAGAACTAAGGACAGTATCTATCTACTGAAACTTTGTGCAACGCCTGTCCTGTGGGCTCTGACTCACAAAGGGTTAAGAGGCACTTTCTACACTGCTACATGATAACTCGATATACAGACCGATTCCCTGAAATGCAACAAAGCTAGCAGGAAATTTAAACGTGTTTTGTGGGAAATCTGTAGCATTCATTCATATTCAACGGTTTCCTGAAGTTTTTTCTACAAATGGCCATTTGTCTTAATGTGAAATATAACATCTCTGAAAAACAATGCCTAGCAGTTTCAGGCAAGAATCTAGATAGGCAATAAATAATCTATTCCAAAAGATGAAGTTGAAAACCACACTTAACATTTCTAGCAGCAGCGTTCACCGAAATAATACACCAACTCTAAAAACTAAGACATCTGGATTCTTCATGCTTGGCTTAGAAATGTGACTATCCCAAAGATAATTTTAAAGGTAACCACAGAAAGATGCTATTGTCTACTGTATCACTGCTCCTAAGATCTAATTTATTTATCACCATGTAACAGGATGAAAGGCATGCAATACATCCTCCCAGAAATTACTACACGTAGGCATCAGTACTCAATTAAGCAAGACGAGCAGCACATGCATAGTGAACCATTTCAACTATTCATGGCTGGACAAGTACACAAAATAGTTCTTTCACGGTGTAACCAGATGTTTGTAACAGGAGATAACAATAAACCAGCAGCAGTGCACCTGGGAAATATATGTCGTAGAGAAAGGAAATTTAACTTTATTTCCTCTATTTTATTTCTATGTTACTTCAGTTTTCCGCTCTCCAAAACCGTGTCCCCAATTTAAAAGTGATCGCTGGGTTTACAACCACAAAAACATGAAGATAAATAATTTCTCTCAAACATTTTCTAAAATGGCTCCTTTGTTTCAAATGCCTTTGTCACCAGAACTGTTTGTTATCTGAATGTTGAGCTGCTGGGTCTCGGACCGTAACAGTACTTCTCATCAATTATTGAATACACTGTGGCCTCTTTCCTCTAATACTTTTTTTTAAAAAGGTAGGAGAGGTCAAGGAAAAGGGTAGAGGTTGGTGGGGGATATAAACCTGAAGATTACAATTATGTTGATTCCGAGCAAACTTTAGAATGAAGACTGTAATATCTCGGGGGTTCGCATGACATAAGCACCCCAAGGGGCCTGATTCTGATCTCATAGCAGTATAATTCCATTGACTCCAGTGGAGTTATTCACAATGGTGCAATGGAGATCAAATCCGGCCTCAGGTGTTTCTCTCTGCTTTCCACCATATTGGCAACTCCACTTGTATTAGGATGGTTGTCAAACCATCTGCATGACACAAACACTGCAGAGCTGCAGAGCAAGGCACCTGGATATCTGCCCAGAATTTGCTATAGCCCCCTCAGTGCTTTAGGATTTTTTGTTTGTGTGCTTAAGTCCAAGAAGCAACCTAATTTCTCTACCACATAAAATCCAACTGAAATCCCAAAGTCCAAAATGTAAAGGGACAAACTTTAACTCCAAAGATTTTAATGACAGTTACTCAACTAAATTCCAAAAGAAAAGGAGACTTTTCACGCCAGTTCTAGAGGATTATGAATGTGTGTCACTGGGCTAGACACTCACAGTCACTATACAAATGTAGAGCATTCTGCCAAGGATAAAAATAAAACCCTCTTTTCCCCAGCACTTACCTTCGCTGGCTACTCCCTCTCCTGACAATGACCTGGGAAAGGATACGGCCGTGAGTAGCTGACCTGGTACGAAGACAGGCTGGAACTACAGTAACCAGAGTCATCGGATAATCATAAGCTCAAAGAAATTGCTCCACGCACTAGTGTTTACAGCCCTGCCACAAGCCTTCAGCGATCACCGCAGCATCCCCCCGTTCCCGGCCCACGGAGCAGGCAGGGAAGCCGCTGCCCATCTGGCTGCGATGCGGATGGCACCGGGGGGCTGCCGGGCGAGACCCCCCCCCGCACCCTCTGCACCCCGGGAGCTCGCGCCTCTCCAGGATCCGATACACCGTCGCTAGGCGACCTGCACGGGGCTTGCTGCTGCTGAGCCCAGCCCCAGCCGCTGAGAGCAAAGAGCGGGAGGCGGCTGCTCCCGGGCTACAGGATACACAATGCACCACGCCCGGGAGGCTGCACAACCATAAGCGGGGAGCCATGCAAAATGCGCGGGGGTGAGGGAGGGGGTACGCACTGTTGCTGGGTCTGTCTGGCAGGGCACCCTGCCGCCAGGCTCCGTCCAGGGCAGCGCGGCCGCGTGCAGGGGGAGGGGGGATCTGCAAGGCGCCCGTGCGGCTCCCTCACCTCTCTCCTGCCCGCGGCGGGTGCTAGGGTCCCATCGCGCCGCGGAGCCGCCGCCGCCGCCGCCGCCGCCCCCACTCGGCAGCTGCCGCAATGAGCCGCTGGTTCGGCTGCCCCGGGAAGAGGCTGCACGGAGGCGCTGCCGGAATGTGGGTCAGCAGCAGCCTGGGCGCGGGGCGGGGCTGGGGCCGCACACGCGCTGGCGGGGCGGGCGCAGGAGCCGCGGGCGGGGAACGGGGCGCGGCTGCCACCTACTGGCGAGGGCGGAGGCGGAGGCGCTGAGAAAGGGGGTCAAGCGCCTGCGGCTCCTGCGTGCCCTGGGGCAAGCGGGGCATTGCCCGAGGCCCCTGCGTGCGCTGGGGAACGCCTGCCATAGCGCCTCCCCCCCAGCAGAAAAGATAGAAACTGACATGCCTTGAGGGAGAGGTTTTCCCTGGCTGACATTAGCCCTTGACGTATCCCCAGCGCTCTACAGACAGTAAGGGATCAGGGCTGCAAGGTGAGACCGTTCTGGCCCTCATCCACCAAATCATTTAAGCACCTGCCTAACACTGAAATTAATGGGCCTGCTTGAAGTTAATCATGTGCTCAGGTGCTCTGCTGGATGGAGGGCAGGGTGCTCAGCACCTTAAAAGATTGACGCGTGAGCGAGGGTCTGATTTTATGGGCACGGTTTTGCACTGGGGATAAACGGCGTTCACTGTTCTGTGCCCACTGTGAGTCCATGCTTTTTTCCCTGGCAATGTGTTGCGTACACACTTTATTGTAGGCATTGAACTGCAAGCTCAGCAAAAGTATGATAAAAATGCTACATCCAAAAATAATTCTTTGAGTAGTGGACTACAGCAGTCTTAATTGCATTAGTCATACTTACTGCCTGCAGGCACTAGAAATGTGCTGGTGTACTTTGTACTGTATATGACTTTTTGGTTCCCTTTTCCCTGGGCTCCTACTGAGTGGCACTTACACTTAACCAAGTGTAAGGGGACTGTTGCTCCCTTGCTAACATTCAGTGGGGGTGTTTTGGTTGGCTAGCTCCCAGCACTAAAAGGGGAAGGGTCTATGGGAAACCAGGACCCTGAGGTTGGTAGTCCCCAGGAACAATGGGGAGAGGCCAATGCTCCAGGTTAGCCTGAATGACAGGGCGGGCAAGCTAATCAGAGAGTCAGGAGGCCCCATCCTCCATGTGATCTGGAATTGTCTGGGTCAGGCAGAGTGGGGTTAAGCTACAGAGAAAGGAGGGGCGCAAGCTGAGCTGGGAAGCAGAGCTGTGCCAGATCCAGAGAGAGCAGACCCTGTCCTGGGAGCAGAGCTGCAGCCCCAAAGCCAGAGGCACAGCCCTGAGAGAGCAGACTAGCCCTGGGAGGAGAGCTGCAGCAACCAGAGCCAGAGGGGCCAGAAAAGCAGCCCAGGAAGCAGCTCAGTGCTGGGAGCAGAGTCACAGAAGCAGCCTGCAGAGCAGATTTGTCCTGGGAGCAGAGCTGTAGCAACCAGAGGCAGAGAGGCCAGAGAAGTAGCCCAGGGAGCTGGAGGCAGAGCAGCAGCCATGCTGAGGCAGAGTGGTGGAGCTGGGGCAGTCCAGAGCTGGGTGCGGTGAGAGTGAGGGGGACCCTGGGCAGTGGGCCCAGCACAGGGAGACGCCTCAGCGAAGAGGCTCTGCAGGCCAGGCTTGGATCGTAACCCCGACAGGGCGAGGGTGACTCTGGGAAGAAGGGTCCTGCCACTTAGAGCCTGAGACCACCACTAGAGCAAGTGTCCAACCCACAGCACCCCTGCAGCACAGCCAGGGCCTGAGAAGAAGGTTTGGGACTTTCAAGGAACAGACTGTGAACTGCCCTGACATTCCAGAGACACTGTTTGTGATGTTTCCTGCCACGGAGCAGGTTGATGTGTTTCCTTTAACCTTTCCCATTTTTCCTTATTCTTTTTAAAATTAATTGTTGATTAAATAACTTGCATTTGCTTTAAATTGTATGTAATGGTCAGTGGGTCAGAGAAGTGCTCAGTGCAGAGAGAGTACCCCGGAGTGGGGACACCCTAGCCCCTGTTCTAGGTGACCACAGCAGGGTTGGAATCCTGGCCCCTGCCTTGTTGGGGTTACGAGGACTCTGCCAGACAGGAGAGTGGAAGGGGAGTGCTCAAGGGCAGGGAGGCCACTGGGTAAAGGAAGTGGGAGCGAGGACTCAGATCCTTTCGCTAGCCCACTTCACCGGGGTAGTGCAGAAACCAGGAAAGTTCCCCACAATAGCGGGACTATTCCCCCACTTACACAAGGCAACCCTCTAACAGGTATCCCCAAGTGCCCTTCTCAGGAAGGGGCAGAAGGTTCTCTGCTCTTCAAGGACCTAGCACAGGGACTGAACCTTAAAAACAATCGAAGGTCACAGTTCTGCATTCTGATCTATGCAGGCATTCTGCTGTTCCCAGGCAGAGCCCCATTGATTTAAAGGGGGCTTCACGTGGGTGCAGCAGTCTACTCGGTTAGGATCGATTTGCTCTAAATAGAAATGAGGATAGAGGAAAAAGAGGATTAAAGCAAAAGAAATGGGCTGCATAGCATATCTAGTCCTGCAGCTGGCAAAAAATAAACTGATGTTGGTACAATTCAAGTCATTACAGCATTTATAAAGACCAAATAACTTCTAGCCAGCCTGTCCCTTTCTTCTATGTCCCCTTTATTGGCTAACCTGCCAGTGAGATGCCCCTGCCCACTAGCTAAACTGTCATCTGCTGCTTTCCCCTGTCTCCCACCACCATGCATATCAGGTGTCTTGGATCCCTCCCCCTCACCACACCCCTATGGTAGCCTGTGATCCTTTTGATCGTCAACCTGTTCAACATAATCCCAGGCATTCAAGCAAAGATATTTACATAGGTGTCCCCTTCAAGGGAAGATGACAATTGTTTCTTTCATGAAATGTCCACAGAATGCTTTAAAGTCTCTCACTATTATTATAATTGCCATTGGTTAAACAGATCTAGATTCCAGCTTTTCCTCCAGTTAGATAGATTTCTCCAGCTATTTCTCTGAAGCTGTATGCATGCAGACTTTCAGCCCACATTGGTATCCATCCACTGTCCAATTGCTTGTCTGGTGTTGGAGGAAGTCCCTGGGGAGGCTAATTAACCTCTTTTCAAATGTTTCCCATCCCTGACCAAAGATGTGACCTCGAAAATAGCTCACTGCCTGCCTGTTAAAGAGGCAAGGCTTATATTTCTTTTAATTCCATTTTTACCAGTTATTTTTTCTCTATATCCAATATTACGTCCACAAATCTTTGCTAAAAATGTTGAGGTTGCAAAATCAGGTACTCAGTAGTTAGGAAATGCCAGAATTAAGGCTGTATGTACAACTTTAATTCAGCTCCCTTGTGTGTATACATTATGACACAATCACATATTGTGTTTTTTCCACAGAAGTCCTGCTCTCAGTTCTGATACTTCATCCCCAGCAGCTGGGAGAAGCAATTGCAGGGAAAGCCCTGTTCAGCCTTGTGCAGGCCTAGGCTGGACTCTGGAGAATAATCAGTACAGATGAACACTTTGAGGAATTTAGCTGCCAAACTCTAACAAATCTTTACTGACCATGTACAAACTGGGATATTTCAGAGGCCTATAACTTGATCAAATTTGAATGAGTCCTCACAGAGAGAGCAACAAGCACATCCCTGACACCAGAGCAACACTCCCGACCCCTTCCTGAAATGTCAAGCCCTTGTTCTAAAGCATGGATGTGCTAGAGCTTCTTACGAAAATGATTGTAAGGTTTTTGGTTTTTTGTTTTTTGTTTTTAAACATGGTCAAAACAGTGTAGTGTTACCCCTGAGTGGCTAACCAAAAATTTGGGGGGGGGTTGTAGGTGTTCCAGTTGGGAATAGAAATTTACAGTAGAGTCTTGTGTTTTCTTTGATGCAAACTTGTTTTTTATAAGCAACATACAGTCCTTTTTCTGTGAACACACAGGGAATCAAGTAGCAGGATACAAACAGTTCCCTTGTTTGTGGTTCCAAGCCTGCCTTTCCAGGCAACAATCTGTACCGGAAAAGCATTTTCTGTTAGCTTTATCTCATGGCTACATCATTATGCTTCCATGCTTTATCTGCTTAGCTTTTTCGCTCTGCTGTTTTGCTTCTGTCTGCCTCTGCTTGTGTATTCTGTCTCTGTCCCACCCAGACACACTCACATACGCAAAGATTGTGGTGCTCTCTCCTCAAAGTCCGAATTATTGGAAGGTCTTGCACTTGCTCTTGTTTTGGGTGGGGCTTTTTAGCTATTTTTCATCTAGTGGAGGTCAAAATAGTTTATAAGAGGTTTAACCCAATCAATTTAACAGTATTTTTCCCTAATGTTATTCTCAGATACATTCCTTTGTTTTAACTGAGATTAAAACAAAAAACCTTAGCCTGAGGCAGACGCCTGGCACGGAGAATTTCAGCTCAAATGGTTTAAGTTTGGCAAAGTGATAAGCAACTGAAAACAGATTCGTACCATGGGAAGTGTTGGCCACCTTAAAAATAGATGGTGCTTCCAGGCCCTCCTATAATGAATCATTCACAGATTAAAATCAATAGGCCTGATCAGGGCCGTCCTTACCCATACGCAAAGTATGCAGCTGTGTAGGGCACCAGGAAATTTGGGGCACCACCCTGCACAGCTGTGAGCTGCCCGTGCCCCACCCCCCTGAGCTCTGCAGCAGGGTGGGGGCTGCACTAACCAGCAGTGGGAAGTGCAGCGACCCTGCCCCAGCTGTGCCACCGGTGAGTGCTGGGGGGTGGTTCCCCCCTGTCCCCAAGCCAACCCCCACCATCCCCCTGTGGAGGCCTGGGGCCAGTCCCCTTGGCCCCCCCTGCAGAGGCCTGGGGCCCCGCACACACACCCAGAATTGCTGGGGATGGCCCTGGGCCTGACCCTCAATTACACTGCTACAATCCCTTTATACGCCCCGAGAAGACCCTGCACATGGAGCCTCCTCAGCCCTTGTACAGCTGGCATAAGGGTGCTATGCCAGCCTTGCTCCAAGCTCCTGCATCTAAGGGACATATCAGGAGTATGAAGGGGAAGGATGGGGAGCATACTTCACTACAGCGATTCTGTTCTTCTTGAAGCCTGTAGGAAGCTGTGGGAACCAGAATGCAAGTTAAACCAACTCAGTGCTGCTCTAATTTGCACTGGTCAACACAATGGCTCCTGAATGGTTCCATGAATCTACAGGGAGCACAAATGTGACTTAGAGCCACTTTCTCGCACAACCGACCCCCCGTTTTTTCCAACTCATGGACGAAAATAACTGAGAATCAGGTCCAGTCTGTCACATAGGCCATCTTCCAGCCCAAAGAACAGCCTAAATCTCCCAAGGCAGACCTGCCATTCTACAAAATCTGGTCCCTAACATAGCAGATGTTGATAGGTAAACAGGGCTACTAGGATGTTCATAAAACTCCCAATAAGAAACAGAACACCCCGGCCATCTGTATAAAATCTTGTGCGCAGGAAATTTGTGGAATGTCTGCCTACACCTATGCACTTAGAAATGGTAAAAACCGTAAAAATAAACAAACACATTCAGCAGAAAAATACAAGTTCCCAGTAGTTGAGTAATGTCACGCTCTCCCAGCAATGGCTCATGGAACCTGCTGGGAGTCATAAGGAAAGAGCAAGGTCACCCGCAAGATTAATTTCTTATTGGAAAGAAGGTGACAGGAGCAGCAACAAAAGCATATACCAGCACAACTAGCTCAGATGTTGTCAAGGTTCCTCCCCCACTCTGAACTCTAGGGTACAGATGTGGGGACCTGCATGAAAAACCTCCTAAGCTTATCTTTACCAGCTTAGGTCCAAACTTCCCCAAGGTACAAAGTATTACACCTTGGACTGGCCGCTACCACCACCAAACTAATACTGGTTACTGGGGAAGAGCTGTTTGGACGCGTCCTTCCCCCCAAAATACTTCCCAAAACCTTGCACCCCACTTCCTGGACAAGGTTTGGTAAAAAGCCTCACCAATTTGCCTAGGTGACTACAGACCCAGACCCTTGGATCTTAAGAACAGTGAACAATCCTCCCAACACTTGCACCCCGCCTTTCCTGGGAAATGTTGGATAAAAAGCCTCACCAATTTGCATAGGTGACCACAGACCCAAACCCTTGGATCTGAGAACAATGAAAAAGCATTCAGTGTTTTACAAGAAGACTTTTAATAAAAAATAGAAGTAAATAGAAATAAAGAAATCCCCCCTGTAAAATCAGGATGGTAGATATCTTACAGGGTAATTAGATTAAAAAACATAGAGAACCCCTCTAGGCAAAACCTTAAGTTACAAAAAGGATACATAGACAGAAATAGTTATTCTATTCAGCACAATTCTTTTCTCAGCCATTTAAAGAAATCATAATCTAACACATACCTAGCTAGATTACTTACTAAAAGTTCTAAGACTCCATTCCTGGTCTATCCCCGGTAAAGACCAGCATATAGCCAGACACAGACCCTTTGTTTCTCTCCCTCCTCCCAGCTTTTGAAAGTATCTTGTCTCCTCATTGGTCATTTTGGTCAGGTGCCAGCGAGGTTACCTTTAGCTTCTTAACCCTTTACAGGTGAGAGGAGCTTTCCCCTGGCCAGGAGGGATTTCAAAGGGGTTTACCCTTCCCTTTATATTTATGACAGATGTTAATGTAAATCAAAAGCCAAAGCTACTTATTATTTCGGATGGGAAATTTTTGTTGTTGCACATTTGACTGCTGGGGACAAGGTTGACACAAACTGTGTATAATATGCCCCTATGAAGAACTTATCATGATTTTAACACCTACAAGCAATGTTCCTTCCTCATTGCCAGTGCCACTCAGCTACCATTAAGACACTGAAGTTGCTATTCAATTAGTTTTCATGGGAAGCCAGCGCTTATATAGCTTTTATTTTCTCTTTGTCAGGTATAAAGTAGCATTTTACATTTTGTAACAAATACAGCTAGTAATTGAAATATTTTAGTTGTATAATCTGTTACTTCAGATATACTATAAGAAGAAAATATTTTGTCTAACACTGAAGTACTCATAAGAACTGCAATAGAAGAGGGAGAGGAAGCAAGAGTGACGCTAGATGAGTGTAAATGCCTTCCTTCCTGGAGGGAGCATACGTCCCTCTGGAGATACATTTTCTTACTTTAGTTTTTTAAGCAAAGTCAATAGCCCCGATTCTTAGTTCCATTCAAACCCTACCACCTTTGCACCTGCCCTCATTCTGGGAGCTGGCAGGGGATTGCCCATCACCTGGCATAAATTTGAGCAGCTTCAGGGCTGCTTTAATTTACACTCAGCTGCCTATGGCTTCGAGGGGGCATTTTGTCAGCAGAGAACAGTCAGAGCACAGCTGGTCACACCCTCTTACTCAGTCATTCCACTGACACATTCCCTGTGTCAAGAGCTGTTTGCCATCCAGATATCCTTATTCCCTAGTGACCAGATCTGCTGTCTTTATGTCATAAGTAACTTAAAGAATCTTAATGCAATAGGCAACTGGGCCCAGTTTTATCATACATTTAATAGAAGTGTGCTGCCACATACAATGAAACTGCTGATAGTGGAGAAGCAGCAGCGGAATAAAGACAGCTGAACCGACAGCTCGTGTCTTTATTATTGCAGCAGTTCCCTAACTGTGAAAGACAGATTAAATTAAGGTGATGATCAAACTTCCCAGATTGAGGGAATGTGCTGCTTTAGCAAGTCTGTCCTGGTATCCCAGCCTGTTGAAATATGTTTTCTCCCAGTTTCAATCTAAACAGACATCTGACCTCGGCCCATCTGCCAATGCACAGCTCCTCCTCCTCTACAGCCACCCAACCCAAGCTCCACGTCAGGATAAACTAGGTGCAACTGTGCTTGGTCCTGGCATGGGACCTTCTAGTCAACAGCTGAATGCAGATGTGTGATGAAATTAAGGCACCCCAAATCCAGATCCCCACCTGATTGTAAAAGACTATGCTTTAGTGAATCTCACACCAGAGTGTGTACAATAATTCACTTGACAATAGCACTCAGCACAGAGAGAGCTGAGCCACAAGTCGTTGTTTGAAGAGGAAGAAAGGACACCAGGGGTCACTGCAGAGGAGAATGTATGGTCTCCAGGAGGCTGGTAGGATGACCAGGCACCCCATAATAAGGACCCTAACCATCCGAAGCTTCAGTTTAAAGGGTTCAAAGTAAACCCAACTCCTAGCTTGGCCATATACCCTAGTGACTGGCACTTGAATATAACCAGCCCCCCGACTCCAGCAGTGAAAGACTTCTACATTCTCCCATAACAAGTCCTTTATATTAAGGTTCTTTACTATTTGCATAGGCAGCTAGAGCTTTAGTTTACACCCGGGTAGATTGATTTAAATCAAAGCAATTTAAAATCACTGCTTTAAATAATGATTTAAATCAGCAATCAGGAAACCTTGATTTGATCATCGATTTTAATCTTGTTTTGCATTTGTACTTTTTAGTTATTTTCCTAAAAAAAAAAAAAAAAAAAAATTCTCATTAGGTGGTAACCATTAAAACATATTATTTGCCACTAACTATATCTTTTCCATAAATTTGGTGCTCTATTTTGCTACCCAGGAGGACACATTATATCTGTGAACATTTATTTAAGCAAATATATATCTTTACTTACATTTATTCAGATTCTTACTTTACTTATTTATTTAGCATGTGCATATTCTTACTTTCATAGGCGCCGACTGGAGCACCCACGGAGAAAAATTAGCGGGTGCTCAGCACCCACCAGCAGCCAAGCTCTCCCCTCTTCCCCCTGCCCCCCAGCGTCTCTCCCACGCCAGTAGCCCCACTGATCACTTCTCCTCCCTCCCTCCTGTCGCAAACAGCTGTTTCGGGGTGTGCAGGTAGGCTCCAGGAGGGAGGGGGAAGAGTGGGGACGTGGAGCGCGTTGGGGAGGGGGTGGAAAGAGGCGGGGCGGGAGAAGACCAGGATCAGGTAGAGGTGGGGTGGGATAGGGAGTTGGAGGAAGGGGTGTAGTGGGGGCGGGGCCTGGGCGGGGGGGTCGAGCACCCCCCAGGTAGAGGGGAAGTCGGTGCCTATGCTTACTTTTACATGTTTTATTATGTTAGAAAATGGTGAGTTATTCATTTCTTGTTTACTAGATTATGATTTATATTTTACTTGTGATTTTTGTCAAGTCCTCTTTGAATGGAAATTCATATTCAATTAAAATGCACAAACCAATATGTTCGTTTTTTATTAAATAAAGCTAGCGCTGTCAAGTGATTAAAAAAATGAATTGTGATTAATCGCATGATTAAAATAATTAATCACGATTAATCGCACAGTTAAACAATAATAGAATACCATTTATTTAAATATTTTGGGATGTTTTCTACATTTTCAAATATATTGATTTCAATTACAACACAGAATATAAAGTGTACAGTGCTCACTTGATATTTTTTATTACAAATATTTTCACTGTAAAAATCAAAAGAAATAGTATATTTCAATTAACCCAATACAAGTACTGTAGTGCAATCTTGTTATAAACTTACAAATGTAGAATTATGTACAAAAAATAACTGCATTCAAAAATAAAACAATGTAAAACTTTAGAACCTACAAGTCCACTCAGTCCTACTTCAGCCAATCGCTCAGATAAACAAGTTCGGTTACAATTTGCAGGAGATAATGCTGCCTATGTCTTGTTTACAGTGTCACCGGAAAGTGAGAACAGGCGTATGCATGGCACTGTTGTAGCCAGCATCGCAAGATATTTATGTGCCAGATGCACTGAAGATTCATATGTCCCTTCAGGCTTCAACCACCGTTCCAGAAGACATGCATCCATGCTGATGATGGGTTCTGCTTGATAACGATCCAAAGGCAAATAGGCCCAATGGCCTATGATCGGATGTTAGATGGGGTGGGATCTGAGTTACTACAGAAAATTCTTTCCTGGGTATCTGGCTGGTGAATCTTGCCCATATGCCCAGGGTTTAGCTGATCACCATATTTGGGGTTGGGAAGGAATTTTCCTCCAGGGCAGATTGGAAGAGGCCCTGGAGGTTCAATCCTAGAATATCAGGGTTGGAAGGGACCCCAGAAGGTCATCTAGTCCAACCCCCTGCTCAAAGCAGGACCAATTCCCAGTTAAATCATCCCAGCCAGGGCTTTGTCAAGCCTGACCTTAAAAACCTCTAAGGAAGGAGATTCTACCACCTCCCTAGGTAACGCATTCCAGTGTTTCACCACCCTCTTAGTGAAAAAGTTTTTCCTAATATCCAATCTAAACCTCCCCCACTGCAACTTGAGACCATTACTCCTCGTTCTGTCATCTGCTACCATTGAGAACAGTCTAGAGCCATCCTCTTTGGAACCCCCTTTCAGGTAGTTGAAAGCAGCTATCAAATCCCCCCTCATTCTTCTCTTCTGCAGGCTAAACAATCCCAGCTCCCTCAGCGTCTCCTCATAACTCATGTGTTCCAGTCCCCTAATCATTTTTGTTGCCTTTCGCTGGACTCTCTCCAATTTATCCACATCCTTCTTGAAGTGTGGGGCCCAAAACTGGACACAGTACTCCAGATGAGGCCTCACCAATGTCGAATAGAGGGGAACGATCACGTCCCTCGATCTGCTCGCTATGCCCCTTCTTATACATCCCAAAATGCCATTGGCCTTCTTGGCAACAAGGGCACACTGCTGACTCATATCCAGCTTCTCGTCCACTGTCACCCCAGGTCCTTTTCCGCAGAACTGCTGCCTAGCCATTCGGTCCCTAGTCTGTAGCTGTGCATTGGGTTCTTCCGTCCTAAGTGCAGGACCCTGCACTTATCCTTATTGAACCTCATCAGATTTCTTTTGGCCCAATCCTCCAATTGGTCTAGGTCCTTCTGTATCCTATCCCTCCCCTCCAGCGTATCTACCACTCCTCCCAGTTTAGTATCATCCGCAAATTTGCTGAGAGTGCAATCCACACCATCCTCCAGATCATTTATGAAGATATTGAACAAAACTGGCCCCAGGACCGACCCTTGGGGTACTCCACTTGATACCGGCTGCCAACTAGATATGGAGCCATTGATCACTACCCGTTGAGCCCGACAATCTAGCCAGCTTTCTACCCACCTTGTAGTGCATTCATCCAGCCCATACTTCCTTAACTTGCTGACAAGAATACTGTGGGAGACCGTGTCAAAAGCTTTGCTAAAGTCAAGAAACAATACATCCACTGCTTTCCCTTCATCCACAGAACCAGTAATCTCATCATAAAAGGCGATTAGATTAGTCAGGCATGACCTTCCCTTGGTGAATCCATGCTGGCTGTTCCTGATCACTTTCCTCTCATGCAAGTGCTTCAGGATTGATTCTTTGAGGACCTGCTCCATGATTTTTCCAGGGACTGAGGTGAGGCTGACTGGCCTGTAGTTCCCAGGATCCTCCTTCTTCCCTTTTTTAAAGATTGGCACTACATTAGCCTTTTTCCAGTCATCCGGGACTTCCCCGGTTCGCCACGAGTTTTCAAAGATAATGGCCAATGGCTCTGCAATCACAGCCGCCAATTCCTTCAGCACTCTCGGATGCAACTCGTCCGGCCCCATGGACTTGTGCACGTCCAGCTTTTCTAAATAGTCCCTAACCGCCTCTATCTCCACAGAGGGCTGGCCATCTCTTCCCCATTTTGTGATGCCCAGCGCAGCAGTTTGGGAGCTGACCTTGTTAGTGAAAACAGAGGCAAAAAAAGCATTGAGTACATTAGCTTTTTCCACATCCTCTGTCACTAGGTTTTTCGCCTTCCTCTGTAGCATGGGGCACGGGTCACTTGCTGGAGGATTCTCTGCTCCTTGAAGTCTTTAAACCACGATTTGAGGACTTCAATAGCTCAGACATAGGTGAGAGATTTTTTGCAGGAGTGGGTGGGTGAGATTCTGTGGCCTGCATTGTGCGGGAGGTCGGACTAGATGATCATAATGGTCCCTTCTGACCTTGGTATCTATGAAAAAGCTGATCAGACCAACACATGTTCATTTTCATCATCTGGGTCAGATGCCACCAGCAGAAGGTTGATTTTCTTCTCTGATGGTTCGGGTTCTGTAGTTTCTGCATCTGAGTGTTGCTCTGTAAGACTTCTGAAAGCACGCTCCACACCTTGTCCCTCTCAGATTTTGGGAGGCACTTCAGATTCTTAAACCTTGGGTTGAGTGCTGCAGCTATCTTTAGAAATCTCACACTGGTAGAATCATAGAATCATAGAATATCAGGGTTGGAAGGGACCCCAGAAGGTCATCTAGTCCAACCCCCTGCTCGAAGCAGGGGCAGGTACCTTCTTTGTGTTTTGTCAAATCTGCTGTGAAAGTGTTCTTAAAATGAATGTGTGCTGGGTCATCATCCAAAACTGATATAACATGAAATATATAGCAGAATGTGGGTAAAACAGAACAGGAGACATACAATTCTCCCTCAAGGAGTTCAGTCACAAATGTAATTATAGCATTATTTTTTTAACAAGCTGTGACGATGTGACTCAGCAGGGAGGGGGGAGTGTTGACCTGGGAATGTGCCCTGGGGATGGGAGACCTGAGAGCCTGTCACCTGAGCCAGGAGGGGGAGGGGGAGGTGACACCTCTGCCCAGGAATGTGAACGGAGGCTGCAGCAGGGAACCTGCTGGGTGGAGTTAGTTTCAGTTTGGGGCTGGGTGGAGGAACACAGGGAACCCCAGGGCTGGGGTCTAAGCTCCCTGCTCCCCCAGAAGGACGTGACTGAGTGGTCCTGGTTGTACCCACAAGCTCTGTTTTGGACTGTGTTCCTGTTGTCCAATAAACCTTCTGTTTTACTGGCTGGCTGAGAGTCTCAGTGGATCCCAGGAAGAGGGGTGCAGGGCCTGGACTCCCCCACACTCCGTGACAACTGGTGGCAGCGGTGGGATCTACTGCACCCCGTGAACGGCGCTTCCTGCAGTAAGTGACTGGGGAGCAGTAAAAGGAAGGGGAATTGACGGGGACCAGGCGTGCTGAAGATCCAGAGAGAGACGGTTTCGGGGGGCGGTTAACCCCTGGGAATGTGTGACCAGAGAGAAAGATTTTTGCAGTAACAGGGTCCCCCGGGGGATTGCAGCGAGCGGTCCCAGGGGCGGAGGAGTCTGCAGCTCGACCCTGGCAAAGAGTCGGTGACCTCAAGAAGGACTGGCACACGAGGGGCTTTTCCTGGAAACCGTGGGAAGCTGCCCGGCCTGCGAGTGGCCAGCAGGGAGATGTACGCTAAACGCCTTAAGAGCGACCTGGTGGAGCTGTGCAGGCAGAGGGGGCTGCGCATCGGGAGGTCCACCAAGGAACAGCTGATTGCCCAGCTGGAGGAGAGGGATCGCTTGGATGACCCGATCCCTGTCCCTGAGGGAAGCTGCCCGGGGGACGCAGCGTGGGCCCTGGGGCCTGACCGGGCTGGGAGGGGTCAGACTGCTGCTGAGGACATCCCGAGACCCTTCCTACCTATGTCTGGTGGAGGGGTTGGGGGAAGCCCAGCGAATACCGAGGGCACCTTGACCCCGGCACCCAGCAGGGGATCCTCCCAGCGGAGCTCCCCATCCCTGGAGCGGAGGCGGCTGGAATGGGAGAGGGAGATGAAAATGAGGGAGCTGGAGGATCATGAAAAACAACGTCAACATGAGGAGAAACAACGTCAACATGAGCAGGAGGAGAAGGAGAAACAACGTCAACATGAGCAGGAGGAGAAGGAGAAACAACGACAGCATGAACTGGAGCTGGCCAGGCTGAAGAGCAGTGGGGCCCCGGCTGCGGTGAGTGCGGGGGGACCCAAGACTGCAAGGAACTTTGATAAGTGCTTCCTGGCCCAGCGGAAGGAGGGGGAGGACATAGATAGCTTCCTGACGGCCTTTGAGAATGCCTGTGAGCTGCACAGGGTTGACCCTGCAGACAGGCTCCAGTTTCTCACCCCCTTACTGGACCCCAAAGCCGTGGAGGTGTACAGCCGAATGACAGGGGCGGAGGCAGGGGACTATGAACTGTTCAAACAGGCCCTGCTCCGTGAGTTTGGGCTGACCCCTGAGATGTACCGGAGAAGGTTCCGGAGTCAGCGTAAAACGCCTGAGGTCACCTACCTACAACTGGTCAACCGGATGCAGGGGTATGCCCGCAAGTGGACAGCTGGGGCCCGAGCTAAAGAGGACCTGCTTGACCTAATTGTACTGGAGCAACTGTATGAACAGTGCCCTTCCGACCTGAGGCTGTGGTTGGTGGACAAAAAGCTCGAGAACCCCCAGCACGCAGGGCAGCTGGCCGACGAGTTTGTGAACAGTCGGTCAGGGGGTAGCCGGGAGGAGTCCCAAAAGAACAGGCCCCCCCCGATGCAGAGAGAGGGTCACCAGGGGGCCTCCCAGCGGGGAAATAGGGAGAACCCCCTCCCAAGGGGAACGCCTGGCGTCGGGCCCCTCCGACCCGCTCGAGGGGACCAACGTGACCTGAGCTGCTATCACTGTGGCCAGAGAGGCCACGTACGGACCCAGTGCCCCGGGCTCAGGGACAGACTGAGCAGACCCAACCTACCCAGGGTTAACTGGGTAGGGACCCAGCTGGACGAGGGGCAGACGACCCAGGGAAGGGGGCCTACCAGTTTACCACCGGCCCCGGAGGGAAGAGTACCCCAGGCCAGCTCCACCAGAGGGCTGGAGGCTCTGGACTCAGGGTGCTCAGTTTACAGGGTGGGCGCGGGGCTGTCCCTCCGGAGAGAGTGCCTTGTTCCCCTGGAGGTTGATGGGAGGAAGGTCAATGGATACTGGGATACGGGCGCGGAGGTGACGCTGGCCCGGCCCGAGGTGGTGGCCCCAGATCGGGTGGTGCCCAACACCTATCTGACCCTGACAGGGGTGGGCGGGACCCCATTTAAGGTGCCCGTGGCAAGGGTACACCTGAAATGGGGGGCCAAGGAGGGCCCCAAGGATGTGGGGGTACACCACCATTTGCCCACTGAAGTTTTGATGGGGGGAGACCTAGAGGACTGGCCAAGCAAGCCCCAGGCCGCCCTGGTTGTGACGCGTAGCCAGAGCCGGCGAGGGGCACTGCGCCCTGACCTCGGGGAGGGTATCACACCGGAGGCACAGGACCCTACCCTGGTGGGGAGGGAGGGCCGAGGGGCACGGCTCAGAGAGGCGGAGGCCTCTGACCTGGCCAGCGAGAGGGAACCGGGCCCCATCCCTTCCCCAGCCGCTGAGTTCCAGGCCGAGTTGAGGAAAGATCCCTCCTTGCGGAAGCTCAGGGACCTGGCCGACCTTGGTGTGGTACGGACCATGAGGAGAGGCTGCCAGGAGAGGTTCCTGTGGGAGAAGGTGTTCCTGTACCGAGAATGGGCTCCCACAAGGGAAGTAGAGTCCTGTGGGATCAGGAGGCAGCTGGTGGTCCCCCAGAAGTATCGCCGCAAGCTCCTGTACCTGGCCCATGACATCCCCCTCGCAGGGCACCAGGGAATCCGGCGCACCCGGCAGAGGTTGCTACAGAACTTTTACTGGCCCGGGGTCTTTACCACGGTCCGGCAGTATTGCCGATCCTGTGACCCCTGTCAGAGGGTGGGGAAGGCCCGAGACAAGGGGAAAGCGGCTTTGAGACCTTTGCCCATCATAGAGGAGCCTTTCCAGAAGGTGGCCATGGACATCATGGGGCCTCTCAGCAGGACGACCCGGTCGGGGAAGAAATACATTCTGGTGGTGGTAGATTTTGCCACCCGCTACCCCGAGGCAGTGCCCTTAGCTTCCATTGAAGCAGACACCGTGGCCGATGCGCTCCTGACCATTTTCAGCCGAGTGGGGTTCCCCAAGGAAGTCTTGACAGACCAAGGCTCCAACTTCATGTCGGCCCTGCTCCGGTGCTTGTGGGAGAAATGTGGGGTCCGGCACGACTGGGCCTCAGCTTATCACCCCCAGTCCAATGGGTTGGTGGAGAGGTTTAACGGGACGCTAAAGATGATGCTGAAAACCTTTATGAACCAGCACCCGCAGGACTGGGACAAGTACTTACCTCACCTGCTGTTCGCGTACAGGGAGGTGCCCCAGGAGTCTACCGGATTTTCGCCTTTCGAACTGTTATATGGCAGGAGGGTGAGGGGCCCCCTGGACCTGATGAGAGACGAGTGGGAGGGGAAGGCCACTCCCGATGGAGAGTCAGTGGTGGAGTATGTCCTGATCTTCCGAGAGAGACTGGCTGAACTCATGGGCCTGGCCAGGGAGAATCTGGCCAGAGCCCAGAGGAAGCAGAAGGTCTGGTATGACCGTACAGCACGGGCCCGTGCCTACGCCACCGGGGATCAGGTGATGGTTCTCATCCCAGTGAGAAAGAACAAACTACAGGCCGCCTGGGAGGGCCCTTTCAAGGTCGTCAAGCAGCTCAATGAGGTAAACTATGTGGTGGAGCTGTCGAACCGGGCGCACCACCGCCGGGTGTACCATGTGAATATGATGAAGCCATATTATGCCAGGGGGAATGTGGTGTTGGCCGTGTGTGGACAGTGGGAAGAGCAGGGAGATGACCCTTTAGTAGATCTATTCCCTGGGACCAGAGCTGGTTTCCCCCTGGAAACAATTCCCCTCTCGGATCAGCTAACCCCTGCCCAGCAAGCTGAGGTCAGGGAGGTGCTGCATCCGTACCGACAGCTGTTTTCCAACCAGCCTGGACGCACTAATCTGACTGTCCACCGGGTGCAGACAGGGTCACACCCTCCGATAAGATGCTCCCCCTTCCGAGTCACAGGGAAAACTGCTCAGGACCTGGAAAGAGAGGTCCGGGACATGCTGGCTTTGGGGGTGATCCAGCCATCTGCCAGCCCTTGGGCCTCGCCGGTGGTGCTGGTCCCCAAAAAGGACGGGTCGGTCCGGTTCTGTGTGGACTATCGGAAGCTCAATGCCATCACTGTATCTGATGCCTACCCCATGCCCAGGCCGGACGAGCTCCTAGACAAGCTGGGAGGAGCTCGGTACCTCACCACCATGGACCTTACAAAGGGCTACTGGCAAGTGCCGCTGGATGCAGATGCCTGACTGAAATCGGCCTTTATCACCCCTCTGGGGCTCTATGAGTTCCTGACCCTGCCTTTCGGCCTCAAGGGAGCGCCGGCCACCTTCCAGCGCCTAGTGGACCAGCTCCTGAGGGGGATGGAGAGTTTTGCCGTGGCGTATATTGATGACATCTGTGTCTTTAGCCAGACCTGGGAGGACCACGTATCCCAGGTTAGACAAGTGCTGGACCGACTCCAGGGGGCTGGGCTGACTGTAAAAGCGGAGAAGTGCAAGGTGGGGATGGCGGAAGTATCTTACCTGCGCCATGGGGTGGGGAGCGGCCGCCTAAAGCCGGAACCAGCCAAGGTGGAGGTGATCAGAGACTGGCCCGCTCCCCACACCAAAAAGCAGGTCCAAGCCTTTATTGGGATGGCAGGATACTACCGAAGATTTGTGCCCCACTTTAGCGCCATCGCCACCCCCATCACGGAGCTATGCAAGAAGGGGAAGCCAGACAAGGTGGTCTGGACCGAGCAGTGCCAGGAGGCTTTCCGGGCGCTGAAGAAGGCTCTGGTCAGTGGCCCAGTTCTGGCAAACCCAGACTTTGACAAGCCCTTTGTGGTGTTCACCGACGCCTCCGACACGGGACTGGGGGCGGTGTTAATGCAGGAGGATGAAAAGGGGGAGAGACACCCCATCGTGTACCTGAGCAAGAAGTTGCTGCCCCGGGAGCAACACTACGCGGCCATCGAGAAGGAGTGCCTGGCCATGGTGTGGGCCCTCAAGAAACTAGAGCCCTATCTCTTCGGGCGACACTTCACTGTCTACACCGACCACTCTCCCCTGACCTGGCTGCACCAGATGAAAGGAGCCAACGCCAAGCTCCTGAGATGGAGCCTGCTCCTGCAGGATTACGACATGGACGTGGTCCACGTGAAGGGAAGTGCCAACCTGATAGCGGATGCGCTGTCCCGGAGAGGGGGCCCCGAACTTCCCCAGGTCACTGGTCAGCGTGACCCCGCTCAGTTCAGTCTCGAAGGGGGGAGAGATGTGACGATGTGACTCAGCAGGGAGGGGGGAGTGTTGACCTGGGAATGTGCCCTGGGGATGGGAGACCTGAGAGCCTGTCACCTGAGCCAGGAGGGGGAGGGGGAGGTGACACCTCTGCCCAGGAATGTGAACGGAGGCTGCAGCAGGGAACCTGCTGGGTGGAGTTAGTTTCAGTTTGGGGCTGGGTGGAGGAACACAGGGAACCCCAGGGCTGGGGTCTAAGCTCCCTGCTCCCCCAGAAGGACGTGACTGAGTGGTCCTGGTTGTACCCACAAGCTCTGTTTTGGACTGTGTTCCTGTTGTCCAATAAACCTTCTGTTTTACTGGCTGGCTGAGAGTCTCAGTGGATCCCAGGAAGAGGGGTGCAGGGCCTGGACTCCCCCACACTCCGTGACACAAGCATCATCAGCATAGAAGCATGTCCTCTGGAACGGTGGCTGAAACATGAAGGGACATATGAATATTTAGGATATCTGGCACGTAAATACCTTGCAACGCCAGCTACAAAAGTGCCATGCGAATGCCTGTTCTCACTTTCAGGGGACATCGTAAATAAGAAGCAGTCAGCAGTATTTCCTGTGAATGTAAACAAACTTTTTGTCTTAGCAATTGGCTGAACAAGAAGTAGGACTGAGTGGACTTGTAGGCTCTAAAGTTTTGCATTGTTTTGTTTTTGAGTTATGTAACAAAAAAATCTACATTTGTAAATTACACTTTCACAATAAAGAGATTGCACTACAGTACTTGTTTGAGGTGAATTGAAAAATCCTATTTCTTTTGTTTACAAATATTTGCACTGTAACAATAATAAAAAAAATAATATAAAGTGAGAACTTTGTATTCTGTGTTGCAATATAAATCAATATATTTGAAAATGTAGAAAAACATTCTAAATATTTAATAAATTTCAATTGGTATTCTATTGTTTAACAGTGTGATTAATCACGATTACATTTTTTAATCACAGTTAATTTTTTTGAGTTGGGGACCTGCATGAAAAACCTCCTAAGCTTATCTTTACCAGCTTAGGTCAAAACTTCCCCAAGGTACAAAATATTCCACCCTTTGTCCTTGGATTGGCCGCTACCACCACCAAACAAATACTGGTTACTGGGGAAGAGCTGTTTGGAAACGTCTTTCCCCCCAAAATCTTGCACCCCACTTCCTGGACAAGGTTCGGTAAAAAGCCTCACCAATTTGCCTAGGTGACTACAGACCCAGACCCTTGGATCTTAAGAACAATCCTCCCAACACTTGCACCCTGCCTTTCCTGGGAAATGTTGGATAAAAGCCTCACCAATTTGCATAGGTGACCACAGACCCAAACCCTTGGATCTGAGAACAATGAAAAAAGCATTCAGTTTTCTTACAAGGAGACTTTTAATAGAAATAGAAGTAAAGAAATCCCCTCTGTAAAATCAGGATGGTAGATACCTTACAGGGTAATTAGATTCAAAACATAGAGAACCCCTCTAGGCAAAACCTTAAGTTACAAAAAAGATACACAGACAGAAATAGTTATTCTATTCAGCACAATTCTTTTTCTCAGCCATTTAAAGAAATCATAATCTAACGCATACCTAGCTAGATTACTTACTAAAAGTTCTAAGACTCCATTCCTGTTCTGTCCCCAGTAAAGCAGCATACAGACAGACCGAGACCCTTTGTTTCTCTCCCTCCTCCCAGCTTTTGAAAGTATCTTGTCTCCTCATTGGTCATTTTGGTCAGGTGCCAGCGAGTTTACCTTTAGCTTCTTAACCCTTTACAGGTGAGAGGAGTTTTCCTCTGGCCAGGAGGGATTTTAAAGGGGTTTACCCTTCCCTTTATATTTATGACAGTGTTCCATGACTGTTTTTATGATATATGAATACCCTCAAGGATTCCTCTGGGAAGTTATGGTTTACAAAGAGATGGAGGAAAACAGAATGTTTTCTCAGCAAATAGAGTAGTGAGGATCCTTGGGTAAGGTTGCATAGCTTTCGGACTGCCTACCAAATCCTAATTGTTTGTGACAGAAATGGGTTTTGTCAGGTTAGTGCAAGAATTTGACTGCAGGAATAGAAGAGAATAATATTATTGAAAACCAGCTATTTTGCAAAATAATACTTCATGTCTCACTTTCCATGTAGAATAATGAGCAAAAGGAGAATGTAAAGGACCTGTGGCATGCAAGCAAGCCTTTGAAGGAGAGAGAATCATTTTCAGTCTTTGGTCTGCCCAAGAAAACACTAGTGTTTTCCAAATAAGTTGCTTGCAACTAAAATATTTGATGATGGGTATAAGAATCTGGACAAGCTACTCATGTTGAGGATAGTGATTTTGAGGGAAATCATTAGTTCACACTAATTCTGTAAACATCTCCTGACCTTACTAAGAAGTGAACTAATATACATTAATAAACCTGCCAGCTCATTACTGGATGTCTTCCTCCAGCTTGGCTGAGTTGGAGAGAAAGGATCTTCTAGGTAGTGGAAAGTCATGTGTTACCCAGTTCCGCTCCCTGTCAGTAGAGGACTCAGTAACCCCTAGAGCAGAAGAAAAGGAAGTACTAACCTGAGACCATTGAGGACTAGGCTTAGGAGAGAGCTAGAGGTTGTGTGTGAACAGGAGCAGCTGGCTACAGTCAGCTTCCTGGGAGTGGGGCTAGCGCAGAGGCTCTCAAACTGGGATCGGGACCCCTCAGAGGGTCACAAGATTCTTACATGGGTGATCGCAAGCTGTCAGCCTCCACCCCAAACCCCGCTTTGCCTCCAGCATTTATAATGGTGTTAAATATATAAACAAGTGTTTTTAATTTAGAAGGGGGGGTCGTACTCAGAGGTTTGCTATGTGAAAGGGGTCACCAGTACAAAAGTTTGAGAACCACTGGGTTAGGGGTTGGGTTTGAAACTGTTGGGTTCAACTTCATTGTCACAGTAATTTGAAGTAATTGTGCCTAGGGAATTTGCACTTTTTAGTTTCTAGCAGCCTTAGGCTGTGTTTACGGGAACCCACCGAGGGCAAGGGCCTCGTGTTTGGAGCACTGCCAACACTTGTGGCCAAACTTGTGGCACACAGAGCGTGCCACCAAACATCTGGAGGGGACCCCATACCACAACACTCACAGCGCCTCCTGCAGTGGGGTTGGTGTTGTACGTTGGTCTAGATTGTGGGTTGCTTTTTGTGCACTTGTGCGGGGTGTAATGGGGAGTCAGAACCTCCTGTATGTCCCAGTGTGGGCTACCCAGACCCAAGATCTGGGTGGACAGTGGTAAGTGAATGCTACACACCTATTACTCCCCCCACTGCCGCAGGTGGGCAGAGAGAAAGGTGGGAGTGGGGCCAACACCCTTTATGGCCAGCCATCAAGCAGTGCTCGGGTTTCTCTCCGCATCTAATCTTAATTTAAATCTTAATCATAAATCTTAATTTATGCAATAATTAAATGGGTTTTTTGTTTGTTTGTTTTAAAATTAAGTTGTTTTTCAGAAAAGCTTTCAAACTGGGAGAACCAGAGAATACATATGGTTGGCCAGCTATTCAGTAAGAAACTTTTTAAACTTATCTAGAGATCAAAACTAACTTCAGCTGGCCCACTCTTCCATGGCACCAGTACTTTCAAGTTAGGAATTTTGTTTCTCAGCTTTCTAGGAAAGTTGTTTTATACACAAAGCTAACTTTAATAGAAGTGATGGTGTCAATTCAGAAAGAAAAAATATATAAATATTTTATATAAATCTTTGCAGACAACTTCCCAAATAAAAAATGTCTCTATATGATATGCTGGGAAAAGGATCTGGACAGACATATTATCTCAGAGAAATGGGATTTGTTTTGGAAAAGAGGACCAGCAACCTCAGTCTGTAGCACAATAAAAGAATATTTCTTTAAGATACTGTTTCAATGGAACCTCACACCAGTCAGCTTAAATATATGGAATGGGGATAAGTGTTGGAGAAAACATGGTGAGAGAGGGTATTTTATACATATATGGCGGACATTCCCAGTCATTAGAGAATATTGGGATGCAATTCATAACCAAATATCACAAATTATTGAATATTTATTACCAAATTAACCTTTGGTAATTCTCCGAGAGCTTTCTAGCCAAAGTGGTCACGCAAAAGGAAATGAAGAATTAATCTCTCATCTGCTAGTAGCTGCTAAGCTACTGATGGTCTCTCATTGGAAAAAAAAATAAATAGTTTCAACTCCAGAGAAAGTATTCAAAGAATGTGGGAGATTGTCATGAAAAAATTAATGCACCAATCACATACCCAGCAAAGTAGACCAAAGAGAAATAGATATTTAGATATGTGGTTACCATTTATTCAATACTCAGACAAAGTACTTTCACCTACCCAAAAATCAGCACACCTGCCCATTTTATTTTTTAATATGAACATTTGATAGATATGCCTTGTTTGTAAAATATGTGAAATCAGAGACTTCACTCAATTTAATAAAATCACCAGAAAGAGCGTGTCATGGATAGTGTAAGGATGTTCACACTGCAATGTGGTAACACCCGATTAAACAAAGAGCTCAGATGACTACATTCCTGTACAATGGTTCTATAAACAAAAGTTCACTGTTGTAATGGTTGTTGTTTTGTGTTTATATTGCAAGGATTTGTAAACTTGTTAAAACTTCTAAATAAATAAATTGTTAAAACAAAAAAGCCTTCAGTATGAAAGTCTAGTACTGAAGAGCACGAACGCATAATCAACTTGACATGCAGCACAGAGCTCCCTTCATATCTTCCTGAAGAATAAGAGCCTTTGGCGTTGTAGCGATTCGTTATGGAGAATTTTACTATCCTGACTGGCAGCTGTAACATATTTTGAATTTAGGTCAACAAACATTTGTCAAAGCTCCTAACTACTGTATGAACATTTTCCTGAAACAATCTGCCTCTGTTTTGTCATTTATAGTAATACTCTTCAGCACTATTCTTTTTGGGTTGTTCTAAGCAAGTCTCAGGTCTTTTCTTATTTCTGATAATGGATTTCATTTCAGATGGCAAAAATGGTTGGCCTATATGCTACCTTCTTGTGTGTTTCTCTTTGACTGGGTTTGAAAATGACAGCAGGTATAGTGGGGTCGCATTGGGCTGAATTATGGCTTGGAGTGCCCACCCAGGCAGGGGAGTTAGAACCCCTTGCCACCCTTGTGTGGACTACCCATTGGGCCAAGAGCACAGATGTTAGTGGTGTTGCATGCTTCTTTAGTCTCTTATGAAGTGGGCAGGGTGTGACAGGGAATGGACAAGGCCCCCTGCCAAGGCACCTGCTAATGCAGCAGAGCCAGGGTGAAGAGTGTCATAATTTTCTGCTGACACATCAACAGCAATTTACTTCCCACCCCTAGAGCAAGGGGGAAACAAGAAGGAAATTGTGCCTCAGAAGGGAAATGTTTGCAGTTTTTCAATGAACTTCTAGAACAAAAAACAGATCATTTTTTGGTAGAATACCATTTTTGGTTTAAAAAAAAATACTGAAAAATGAACCAAAACCCCAAAATATTTACTGAAAACTGATTTTTTTTTTACCAGAACATTTTCAGCTTTTGAAAAACTGGAAAATTTTGACAAAAATGAATCTCTCTCTCTCTCTCTCTCTCACACACACACACATATACTTACAAATTGTTTTGGTTGAAAAGCCATTTTTTGTTGAAAATATCTTTAAATGAACTTTCGGCCAGCTCTAATCCCCAGTATTTTGTGAGAGATTTTGTGTGTTAGTCAGTGATAATGTAGGTGGACATATGCAGTTGCCTGTTTGTGGGTGATCACTAGGAATCTGGTGTCTGAAGGAGTGTCTGTGTTCATGGGTGTGGGTGTTACTATAAAAAAAGGGGCTGTGTGGTACCTCAGGGGTTAACTCTGTATCTCCTGGTATATGTGGTTCTGCGTTGAGTACGATATGGCATTAGTAATCCTAAGTAGTTTTTTGTATAGTTTTCATTCATGTGGAAAAAATTCTGCCATTTTTTACCAAGAGGTTCTTGATATGTTTGCAAAGAAGACACTGAGACACTTAATGCCAAATATGCACAATTTTGTGACCAATGTCAATCTTAAATAGACACTCCTAGGACAAACTATACAATACCGCTGTCTTCCTGTTGGCAAATGATCCACAGGAGGATGAAAAGCCATCTTCATCCAAAAGATGACAGAGAAAATGCCCAGAGCAACCAGCTGCTCCTCTGCAAGAATCTAGCTGTTTACACACTGCACAAATCCCAATCATCCTGTTTCTCCCAGCAGTACCTACCAGTCATGCATTTTAATGATCAGATTATGAATAAAAGGGTGTGTCACACAGCAAAGCAGGAGAAATGTGCTCCTGTTAATTCTCTCTGATCCAGAATTCAGAGATGCAAAGCAGGTGGCTAGAACCATGAAACCGAAACAACCTCTGGGCAGCAGGTATTTCCCACTTGCTGGAGATTGGCAGTGAAATGCCATCTTAAGTCATTAGAATCACCTTGTGAGTCATTTTTCAGATTTCAGCGATTCCATGCTGTAGCTCTCAGAGAAAATTCTACCCAAGAGAGTAGCTGTCAGCATTGCGTTTGGATGTTCTTCCCCCACTATTAACTTCAACTTACAAAGTGCAGTGAAAGGTTAACTAACCCTCACAACACCCTGTGAGGTAGGTGGTTATCATCATCCCACTTTTACGCATGGGAAAACTGAAGCCGAGAGGTCAGTGCTGGAATTTACGAACATTCATATGGGACGAGTGGCCTGCTTAGGTCCATAGGGGCATTAAGGGAATTTTCAGAAAAGCTCGTTAGTTGTGCACAAATCCTTGTGGTGCTCCACAGGGTGAGTGCTCCCTTAGGTTGGATTTGGGACATGGATAAGAGGCTGGCTGTTCATCTAGGATTTTCCAATCAGTACAAGTTCAAAGAAACTGTTTTAGCTAATAGAAAAGGAGTACTCGTGGCACCTTAGCGACTAAGGACATTTGTTAAAGACAAAAGACGTTTGTTAGTCTCTAAGGTGCCACAAGTCCTCCTTTTCTTTTTGCGAATACAGACTAACAGGGCTGCTACTCTGAAACCTGTTTTAGCTAATGTGTAATGGAGAAAGTGTTCTACTGGTTTGTGTGTGCTATACTGCCCTCTGCTGGCACGTCATTCCCCTCTGTAATGATCTGAGCTACTGAAGTGGATCCAGATGAAGTCTGATCTTTTGAAGGTGAAGATTCTGTGTGTGAATTCTATCTTTCAGCACTGTTCCATACCATAGATACAGATTTACTCCCACATTTACTGTTCCTCACACCCTTGGTGCTGTCTTACTTACATACACTATTCCTGTCAGAAATATTGAAAATGTAAGATGTTACCAACCATGCAGTTTATGAATATAAATTAATCCTCCACAGTTTAAAGCATGTGTTACATTTTTCTTGTGTCCCTCATTTTGGAATGCATTCTCCATTGAACAGCATGCAGTTGGCATTGGCCAGCAGAAGATCATATGAAATAGCAGGCCGATGCCTGAATGGATGAGCCTTTCCTAGATCACAGCAATTCTGGTATATAGCCATTGTCACCCCTTCTCTCCACATCCCCACCGGAGTTCCCTCTGCTGCAGCCAGCCTGTCTGGAGAGTCCAACTCCAGGAGTCAGGTACTGCTGGAAAGAGTAGGAAACACTCAGCCCTGCTACCACATTGCACTTCTCTCCTCTTCTCTGGCACAGTGCTGGAGGGAAGAGCTGCATAAAGGAATTTGGGTATGGGGAGACAAAACAGGTGATTAATTTTTTGGGGGGAGGCAGAGAGAAAATGGGGACAACAGAGAATTCTGGGAAGAGGAAAGGTAGAAGGCAAAGGTAGGCTGAAGGGAGAACAGAAATCAGGAGGAAGTGGACGGAGGAGTTTTTCTAAGAGGGATGGGACTAGGGATGTAAAATGTTAACTGGTTAACCGATAAGCATTAGGCTTACTGGTTAACTGACCTTAGCCATTAACCCCAGCCAGCCCAATGCTTACTGGTTAACTGGTTAACCAACCTTAACCATTAACCCTGGCCACACTGGCTGGCCCTCAGCCCTGCTGGCTGGACCCTGGCCCTGGCCGCACTGCTCCGGCTGGACCCCAGACCTGGCTGTGCCAGCTGGATCCCAGCTCTGGCCACGCCATGCCAGACCCTGGCTGCACTAGCCAGACTCTGGTCCCAGATCATAATGCCTGGAGATGGGATCCAGTCACAGCGTCATGGGACCGCCGTGGGTTGAGCGCACGGTGGGTTCACTCTCCAACCCCACCACGCTTAGAGAATCCCCTCCACCCTGCACTGGGAGAAGTATATATTTGCCTAGGCCAAGGCCAAGTGGTAGATTAATCCAGCCCTGGACGTGGTGACCCATCTAGAATCTTCCCATGATACACTGCTGGGTTGCCACCACCCACTTTTTGAGTAACACTTTAGAGGACAAAATGAGGAAAGGAAAAAGAGAACAGGAGGAGAAAAGAAAAGGTGAAAGGAAAGCACAGATGATTATGAAGAACATAAAATCCAAGAGGAAGGGAAAGATATAGAGAGAAGAGGGCAGAAATAAAGTTCCATTCAGACCATGTGAGACTAAAAATAAGAAGCTAAAATCTGATTCCTTCTGTGCCTTTTTATGCTGCTCCAAAGGGAGAAAGTGGGGTATCCAGTTAAGAAGGGTAGTGAAAGGAGAGGGATATCTCACTCACCTTTCCCTGCTTTCCCTCCAAACTCCTTCTGCTTTCACTTCCCTTACCCTGCCCCCCACCACTCCAGGCACCGTCGCCACAGCCTTGCTTTTCATGATGAAAATGTGGTCCCCAAATACATATCAAAACAGACAACACTGTGTTTGGGGATTTATATAATTACCATCTCTAAGGCACCTACCACCTTAGTATCTAGATGCCATAGACAACGAAGAGGAAAGAATCCTAGCTTCTGCGTGCAAAGATACTGAGTTTTCTGTCCCTGTCTTTCTCCGTTTATAGATGCTATCCAGATCAGTGAGGAACACATGCTCAAAATAAGAATTAACAAGGCTACATATTAGGATTCAGAACCTAGTGGGAAGTATATTTGGTTTTCTTTGGGGAAAAACAGAAGACTTTTCTGGTTCGAAATCAAACCTGCACTCTTAGGTGTTCAGTTTCTAAGCTAAAGATCTAAAGGCTAAGGTGTAGACTAGTGGTTTTTTCAACCTGTCGTTTGTGGACGCCTGGGGGTCCACAGACTATGTCTAAAATTTCCAAAGGGGTCTGCACATATGAAAAAAGGTTGAAAACCACAGGTGTAGGCCAGTGGTTCTCAACCAGGGGTCCGCGGCCCCCTTGTGCGGGGTCACAAGCAGGTTTCAGGGGGTCCACCAAAATAAACCAGAGAGCAGGGCCAGCGTTAAGAGTCACTGGGGGCGGGCCCAGGAAAGAAAGCCAGAGCCCGAGTCCCACTGTACGGGTCTGAAGCCAAAGCCTGAGCAACTTAGCTTCGCGGGGGGGGGGGGGGTGGCTTTGGCATGGGGCGCCTGGCAATTGCCCAGCCTACTATCCCGTAACTCCACCCCTGGCTTTTAATCCATTGCAGAATCAATGCAGAAAACCAGTTATTGTGGCCCAGGCAGGCTGTGGAGGTTTTATAGCATGCTGGGGGGCTGCAGAAAGAAAAAGGCTGAGACCCCTGGCATAGGTCGGCAGCAAAACCTGCCTCAGCCACGGCCACGGCCACGTCAGGGCGGGGGGGGGAGGGCGTGATACCGCACTGCCTCAGGGGTGCTGCAGGGCGAGCACGCGCAGGAGGAGACGTTGAAACCACACAGCTACATGGGGACGAGGGGGTTAACCGGGAAGGGACGCTGCCCGCCACGGGCATGACGGGAGCTGTAGGCAGTGAGGCTCATGGGAGTTGTAGTCAAGGTTTCCCCAGAATGGCTGCCTCCCGCAAGGTAACGCGCGTGGCTCCCTCTGCCACCTTCCGGCGGCTGCGCGGGTCTCAGCTGAGCTCCGGGGGCCACGCTCAAAGCTGGGCGGACGCCGCCGGCGAATGCCGTGTTAACGTGACCAGGAGTAACGGCCTGTTGTCAAACCCAGTCCCTGCGGGTGGGCTGGAGCTCAGGGTCTGTGCTGCAAGGGGCGGGGGGAGGGGTCACTGCGTCTGAATTTGGTCTGGCAGCAGCCGGTTCAGGGCCCCCTCAGTGACATGGATAACTGGGGCTTTAGGAGACCATTCATCTCTCAGCCCCCCCGCCCCCCCAGGGCAGAGTGCAATTCTGCTCAGCCTTGCCATGCTGCCACGGTGCTGTAGGAGAAGGTCAGTGTTGGCAGCAAGGTCCAGTGGATAGCCCACAGGACTGAGAGGGTGGAGACGTGTTCTAACCCATGCTCTGCCACTGATCTCTGCATGAATTAGGGCAAGTCGCTTCATTTTTCTGTTTCCCTTCCCACCAGTGCTTAATTTTTGCCAGGGCTGAGCCCCAGCACCTCTGAGCTTGCTGCAGAAGTTATGAATGTAAAAAAAAAATTGCTTGAGCCCCGGCACCTCTTGCGTTACAAATTAAGCACTGGTTCACACCCTTTCCTGTCTTCTCTAGTTAGCCTGTAAGCTCTCTGGGGAAGGGAACATTCTTATTCATAAACATTCATAAACATTCATAAACCAGTCGGAGAACACTTCAATCTCTCTGGTCACGCAATCACAGACATGAAGGTCGCTATCTTAAAACAAAAAAACTTCAAATCCAGACTCCAGCAAGAAACTGCTGAATTGGAATTCATTTGCAAATTGGATACTATTAATTTAGGCTTAAATAGAGACTGGGAGTGGCTAAGTCATTATGCAAGGTAGCCTGTTTCCTCTTGTTTTTTCCTACCCCCCCCCCCCAGATGTTCTGGTTTAACTTGGATTTTAACTTGAAGAGTGGTCAGTTTGGATGAGCTATTACCAGCAGGAGAGTGAGTTTGTGTGTGTATGGGGGTGGGGGGGGGGATGTGAGAACCTGGATTTATGCAGGAAATAGCCCAGCTTGATTGTCATGCACATTGTGTAAAGAGTTGTCACTTTGGATGGGCTATCACCAGCAGGAGAGTGAATTTGTGTGGGGGGGTGGAGGGTGAGAAAACCTGGATTTGTGCTGGAAATCACTTCAGATAAGCTATTACCAGCAGGACAGTGGGGTGGGAATAGGTATTGTTTCATATTCTCTGTGTATATATAAAGCCTGCTGCAGTTTCCACGATATGCATCTGAGGAAGTGAGCTGTAGCTCACGAAAGCTCATGCTCTAATAAATTGGTTAGTCTCTAAGGTGCCACAAGTCCTCCTTTTCTTTTTGCGAATACAGACTAACACGGCTGTTACTCTGAAACCATTCTTATTGTGTGTTTGTACAACACAATGGGGCTGAACCCAATCTAATCTTGACGGGTGAATAAATAATAATAATTTCTGGAATTATTATAATTAGTGACAGGTTGAGCCCAGATCAGACCTCTAGATCTAGCCAGTCCTGAATGTTGGGAGTCGGTTTTTAAAATACAAACCTAGATTCAAATTTTGCAAATGACCCCACCTTTATAAATGGGAGGTTCAAAGCACTGCAGACTTTGTGATATTTGCAGCCCTGATCTGTATCTGAAACTTGCATCTGGAGCTCATCTCCAATTATAATCTTTGACTTTGTAAATAAATGCAAAGTAGATTATGCAGAACTTTAGCGATTCAGACGGAAGTCCATCTTGTCACCCATTAGTGTTTCATGTCAGCAATCTTACACAATAAGGCCCTTATTCTGCAATATGTTTATGTAGACCTGCATTGAAGTCAGTGGACTTCCATACAGGTGCAGGAGTTGCCTTTCATTGCAGGATGGGGGTCTTAATGGTTAAAGGGTATAAAATAAGACTATTGTGTCTATGAGAAGTTATATATTGGACCAACAGTTAACTAATGACTGTGAAACTATATATGACATGTTATCATGAATACGCTACATTTTATAGGCAATATTAAAAACATCATCAAGACATTATGGAAATAATAGGTAATAGGATTTGAAGGATTGCTCCCTCTGCCCTCCTCTCTTCTTTTCTCTGTTTTATGTCCATTGTCTATCTAGGAATCTTTTTCCAGAAGTTCTGAGCACCTGCAAAGTGAAGTCAGTCACTTTATAACTGGGCATAGTGCTCCATCTGCTGGTAACTAGCATACGTAACTACAATCTAAATTAATCTTGCTGTTCTCTTCAGAAATTGCTCCTAAAACATATGGGGCCAGTCCAGGCTCTCCATTGTTGAGCAAAACTCTCCATTAACTCTTTCCATTAATTTCATTGTGGCATGATATGGATCATTATATTCACAGCTAAAACTGCTGGTAGAGCATGATTGTTCCTGTGTTTTTGTTTTAATTTTGATGCATTTTGAGGGGTTGTTTTTCAGTGCAAATGAGTTAAGGTCCATAATAAGGGGTTTGAGTCTCCATTGCCTTGTACCTTCTATGGTAATTTTGACCTAGTGCAAAGTGGGTAAAAAAATGTTACAAAATGGGAATGATAGAGTTTTTCACTCACCATGCAAAGGTCAAAGGGCTTGATTTTGTACCATTAAAGTTAATGGGAGCTTTGTCATTGTTTTCAATAGACATAGGACTGAGCCTTAAATGGATATGTAATGTACAAGACAGTGGAAAATCAGCCCCAATATGTGCAGGCAGACAGTGTGCAAGCTTTCCTATAGAGTCTGCCATACCATTGTCCTTAAATCCCAACCTGTGTTTGCCTTTGATATTCAAGTCCCTGGGCTGATTCTGGAGTGGTTGATTAGTGAATCAGACCAGAATTGCTCCAGCAATAAAAGAGGTCTAGTTTCAAGTCTCTCAGGAAAATTGTGTAACTGATTTCTCAAAATGTGTTCTTACAAAGATAAACAGAAGTTTTAACTTTGTTCTTATATTTTTCTCTGTGTTGTCCTTTCCCAAGTGAAAACTAAATTCACTGCACCTTTTGTTTAAGCAGGTATGAGTTTCCCTTGTCTTTACCTGGCTGATTCTTGTTTTCTTGTATTCTGAAATACACATTACAGGCATTGCTATGTTCCACGTGTTTCATTATTTTGTTTTGTTTTCAACTGCAATCTATTTCAGATAAGAAAAGTATTCTGAATTTGCAGTTTTCATAGGCAAATGTGAGCGCCCTTCAAGGGACATGGCTGTGGACTGAGCCCACAACTTCCTCTAGCTTTCTCATTCATAGGAGACCGCAGGGAGGGCAAGTGGTCATTTACACTAGTAAAACAGGGAGTACTGGGATGCAGAAAAGGCAAATCAGAATTGAGTATAGGCTAAAACTGAGATCTGTTATCCTTTGGAGTAGTCTCTTAAAGGAGACAGTGAATGCCCCATCACTCAGGACTTTTAAAATAGATAGGACTGCCACTAATAAATGTAATAATGGGGAATAATCACACACTGTTAGGAAGATGGATTAGGTAGCTTCATAGATCTTTTCTGCCTCTGTATCTGTGTTTCTGTGGTCATGTAAGTGACATATTTCATTAGGGAGTGCTTTTCCCGTCTGAACTGGTGCCCCAGCATGGTATTAAAGTAACTGCACCAGCAGAGAATCCCCTTTCTCAGTTCAGTTGTAAATGTGAGAACCTGGCTGTTCAAAGATTGCATGACACTACTTGGCAAAGAGGTCAAAGACAGAATGAGCATGGAAATTCTCCTACCCCCCTCAACCCTATGAGTAATCAGTTGAAACACATTTTCAGAACAGAGCTGTTGCTGCTGTCCCTGCTGGAACTTGTTGTATTGATCGAGGACATCACTTTCCAGTGCTGGCAATTCATTTTCTTTCACAAGCATTTGAATTCACCTTAGGGTTTAAGAAGCGGGGAGGGAAAGAGAGAGAATTGGTTTTTGGTTTTTTTTCAAAGGAATTTCTTCAGCACTGTTTCATTTCAGGGTTCCAAATTTGTTATTTCCATTTTTTATTAATTATAGTTCCCCTTAAAAACCATAGTGGAGGAGCAGGTAGGGTGAAAAATTAATGTTGCAAGCTTGTGAATAAAGGAACAGAATGGGGAAGAGATTAAACACTGAAATAAAAAAAACATCTGGCATTATATACTATACTTAGGACTCCCCTCATAGCAGCCGAGCTGGTTGGGAATTTTTTCTTCCCTAATATATAGCCTAGATTGCCCTTTATCTTGCATGAATCACCCCCCAGAAAAAAAAATCCTGTGGGGATGAATTGAAGGGGAAAAAACAGTCTCTGCATTCAAGTTAATTTTGTGATCCTCTCCCCCCATCCCCTCCAAAATTGTAAGCTAAATGAAGTTCCCCATTCCTACCTGAAAAAGGACTTGTGAGGGAGGTGAATAATCTCACCGAAACAGTGTGAACTAGGTGAATTTTGTTCTCCATTTTTCAAATGGGGGAAAAAATGGGACATTCGCCCAAGATCTGTGAGGGATTTGTATTCAACATGGTATTAGAACAGAGGTGTTATTAGTAATAGAAATAGTGGATTTTTTACAAAGGAGTTTTATGTTGTCAGTGGCTCTTTAAAAATTATTTTAAAACGGCCTTTGAATAAATGACATATTCATTTTTTTTTATTTTTTTTTTTTAGGAATCTTGAATGTTTTCTCCCGTCTGCTGTGGCCTTGTCTTTGCAAATCTCGAGTGCAGAAATGGACAGCACCGGTCAAAACAATCTGAAACGGAATAAGTCTGAGAAGAAATTATTGAGGAAACAGATCAAGGCCAGAAACACTTTAATGAGGCATGAGGGCATCGAGTGTGTATCGCACACCACAAAGGTGACGTGAGGTTCCAATTGTTATGTGAGCCTGATTGCACAGCTTATCCATATCCTAGCCTCCCCTATATACTGGCTAAAGTGCAGTTCTGCTCTGAAAAGTGACTGTGAAAAGGGCAGTGAGACTCCATGTCGATTGTTTCACATTGATTCCAAAGTAGAACTGCACTTTGGGCTTTGGTCAAAGCTCTTTGTCCATGGAGAAACTCCCAGTGACTTTAATGGTCTTTGGACTAGGTCTTTTAGGCTGAAAGGATAGTTCATGTGGCTGGGAAAAGTTCTGATAGCCATAATTATGTTACTAATAAAATTTGTTACCTTCATCCATTAATATACATGTTAGAGCTTCACATTCCGTTTCCCATATTACTTTCTTTGTCTCCTCTGCTTTCATTTTTGTGCCTTCATTATTCTTCCCTCCATGCTTCTCCACAAAGCATAATCTCTCTCCTTCAAACTCACTATTAAACCCCACTCCTAGAAATCTTTTCCAACACTAATCCGATCCTCGCTAGTAATCTCACTTCAGCTTCTCTTATGTAAACTGTCATCCCATGTCTTGCCCTGTCTGTCTCAGGGCTCTTCCTCATTCTAGTCTTACGGTTGCCATTGCAATCTTGGCAGTTGTTTTAAGGCAAATTGTTGGGCCTGGTTTACACTGAGATTTAAAACCATGTGAGGATGTAGGTAAATAATGATTTGAAAACCTAGTGCAGATGGCAAATTCTTTGGGGAAGGGACTGTCTTTTTGTTCTGTGTTTTTACTGCACTAGTACAGTGGAATCCTGGTCCGTGGCTGGGGCTTGTAGGTGTTACAGCAATCCAAATGAAAATAATTTAGTAATAATAGTCAGAATTTGTAGCTGAATTTAACCCAGAGACTTTGAAAATCCTCTGAACTTTGTGGTACAGCGACAATACACAGATGAGGTAATGAAGAGACTTTCCTGAAATTCCCTCTTCATTGAGACTTTGTTTGATAGGTTTCAAGCCAGAATGATTTTTTTTTTTTTATGTTTGCATTGTAAACCTCTGGAAAATGTGATTTGTTACAGTACACAAGTACTGACACTGTCCTGAGATTCCATAATAGAAATATCTGTCAGTAGTTATTCAGACATGTCACCTAGCACTCCTTGTTAAGATTTTAAGAGTACTGTCATCCTTTTCCATTTATTAAATCTTTTCCTCCCATTTTCAAGCCAATTTGCTCTCATTTGGAATAATTAGACACTATAATTTGAAACAACAAAACTTTTTAGGATCTGCTCTCAGAAAAGGTAATAGAGCATTTATAGAAATACTTTTAGAAAAAGATTGGCTGACTCATTCTGGGAAAGATGTTGAGGAGAAAAAATGTGTGAAAGGCAGATATGCCATTTTAGGCCAATAACAGCATATGCTTGCTAATAATTATATGAAGGCACCAATATTGACTGCATACTTAAGGTTGCATTTAGTTTGCCCTTAAAGGAGGACTAAAATCACTCTGTTTCACACTGAAATGATTGATTTACTAGCCAAACTTGGCAAAATAACTATTCAGAAGACAATTGGACTTTGTCTGTAATTTTTGCAAAAATATGGACAATCTTTTGCAGAGGAAATATTTTAAAATGCTTTTTTTGAAATTTTGTCATATTTTGTTTAGTTCCACTAGCAAAACAACCACACTCCCCCAACACACACACATTCTGATAAATCTTTGGACATCAGCTAGTTTTAGAGACAAGGTGGGTGAGGTAATATCTTTTATTGGACCAACTTCTGTTGGTGAGAGAGACAAGCTTTCATGCTACACAGGATGAGGACTGATAGGTCAGATATAGAGTGAGAGCTTTGTGAAAAACGTTCACCCACAGGTGATGTTGTGTTTTTGTCTTTTATTATTTTCCTGAGAGAGGGCTTGTCTACACTACAAAATTATGTTGACCTATCAGTCCTCAACCTCAAAGGGAACCTGCCCAATACTTTCAAAAGAGGAAGTTTAAATTCATAACTTTGCTAGACACTAAAAATCATGGTCTTAATAAAGACATTGGATTGATGTTTCATTATGACAATCTGTAACCCATTAACCCTCCCTTTTTGTCGTATTACTGTAGGGATGTTAATGGGCCACTTCACCTTGAATGGTCCCTCAGAATATGTGGTAATTGCTTATGCTAAACTATCTGTTGCACCTTGTATTTAGCTGCCATGCTTAGAGTACCTTTCCTGGACCTGATGAAGAGCTCTGTGTAGCTCAAAAGCTTGTCTCTCTCACCAACAGAAGTTGGTCCCATAAAAGAGATTTCCTCACCCAGTCTCTCTCATATCCTGGGACTGACACAGCTACAACAACACTGCGTATCAGCCACTTCTGAAATTCTAAAATTAAACACTCAAAAGGTGATTCCTCCTTACTCAACTGAACCTAAATAAACAGCGGGGCTGGCTCGCTCTCTTCCACCCCTGAAAGAGAGAGAGAGAGAGAGAAATTCCATATGAAGGAGTCTCAGAAGCTCAGCTATCAGCTCCATTTTCAGTCTGCATCTTTTTGTGATGAACCTGATGGCATGGGGAGACGGGGACTTTGTGGGAAGCCTGTGATTGAGGGACTCAGTCTGTGCTGTGGCATTAGTGCTTTAAGAGAGCCCTGGTACTACTCCTCAGTGCGCCATGAAGCAATGCTGGGGCAGCTGAGCGTATGTCTACACTGCAATGCAAGCCCAGGGTTAGTGGGACTTGCGTCTGCAGACCCTGGGTTTGAAAAGTCAGGGGCTTGAGTGTCCATGCTCATTGGTGGCCTTAGGTTTAGAAATTTTGAGTCAGGGCCCCACACTGGGGCACCAGCATCCATACTGCACTATGCAGACCCGAGTCCAACCAACCATATGCCAGAGTACTTAGCGTCCTCCCAAAATGTGGATGCTCTAGCCCTTGGTTCATGGTGCAGCATTGAAAAACTTGACAGTCCATCCCGCACATCACAGGAAGTTGTCACAGCCCGCCAACACATCCTGCCAAGCCATTGTTTTGACGTGCATGCTCCCAGCTACTGAAGCCAGCAGCATGGAGGAGTCACCATTTGAAGAACTTCTCTTGCTTGGGCTTCCACTCCTGTATCAGGAAACAGGCGAAGCGTCCATGAGATGCTGGTGCACATTTCAGCAATGTTTTGTGACCCTCCGAAAGCACCTGCTGGAGCTAATGATGGAGCAGGAGGAGGACGACGACGATACAGATATGGAAGAATGGTACTGGCTGGTACGACTCGCGACTCTCAGTATAGTTGCTGATGTCCTCTATGTAGACCGGTGCTACTGGAGTAGGGCTGCAAGCGCAGATTGGTGGGATCCCATCGTTATGCAGACCTGGGATGACCAGCAATGGGGTCAGAACTTTCGCATGAAGAAAGCTACATTCCTGGAACTTTGTGAGCAGCTTGTCCTGTCCCTCCAGCATCGTGAGACCTGTGTGCGGGCGACCATATTGATCCAGACGTGGATTGCTATCACTTTTTGGAAGCTGACTACTCAAGGCTGCTACAGGTCTACTGCTAACCAATTTGGTGTTGGAAAATCAACTGTGGGTAAAGTGGTGATGTAGGTTCTGAGATGATCAGGCAAGTGGTTTACCCAGCTGCGGTGGACAGAAACTATATTTGTGAAGTAACTGCTGGTTTTGAGAGAATGAGCTTTCCAAACTGCATCGGAGCCGTTGATGGGACTTGTGCTCCTTAGGGAGCAAATGAGTACATAAACTGCAAAGGGCACTATTCTGCTGTTACGCATGCCCTTGTGGACCACAGAAGCTGATTTATGGACACTAGTGTGCGATGCACTGGAAGGAGGAATCGTGATGCCAGGGTTTTCTGCTGGGCGGGAGTCTACCTTTATGGAGAGGTTGGGATTCTATTTCCACCAAAGGACATTGTCATAAATGGAGTTACTGTCCCCACTGTTATCCTGGGGGACCCCACATAACCCCTTTTACGTTGGCTTATGAAACTGTATCCTGAGCTCGGTACCTGGCAAAAGAAGGGTTAATCACACTCTGAGCAGGTGCAAAATGGTGGTTGAATGTGCATTTGGCTGACTGAAATCCCCCTGGCACTGTCTACGTGTTTGGATTCCAGTGTCATCAATGCTGTCCGCATCACTGTGGCTTGCTGTGCTCTTCACAATCTGTGTGAAGCCAAAGGTGAGCTCTTTGCCCCTGAATGGAACTATGGCAGTGATGGATTGCTGAATCAGTACACTCAGCCAGAAAGAAAGTGCACCTGTGACAGCTGCGGCAGGATGCACCCAAAGAACACAAATTCGGGATGTTCTGTGCTCCCACATTATGGGTTGGCATGGGCCAATGGAAGAGAGAGAACTGCATGTTTAGGAATGTTTTTCTACATCAGTGTTGACAGTAAATGTGTGTTGTGACAATACATCATTGAAATGTGTGTGAGGGGAGATATTGTCACTGTACACAGTGAATGGGGCATATTCATAGAATCATAGAAGTTTAGTGTTGGAAGAGACCTCAGGAGGTCATCTAGTCCAATCCCCTGCTCAAAGCAGGATCAACCCCATCTAAATCATCCCAGCCAGGACTTTGTCAAGCCGGACCTTAAAAGCCTCTAAGGATGGAGATTCCACCACCTCACTAGGTAACCCATTCCAGTGTTTCACCACCCTCCTAGTGAAATAGTTTTTCCTAATATCCAACCTAGACCTGCCCTCACATATTTTTATTTTGGATGACCTGACTGTTAATGTAATGGACGGGGAACTGTGCATTTTCATTATTGGTTGATTGTACCTAGAGGTACTGAAAAATTGTGTATGGCTATAACTTGCCCATTGTTCCTTACCCTATGGTTATCTTTATTATTCAAAACAAACATTGTAAGTCATGATGTAGTGATGGCAATAAACTCTCTGAATAAAATAAAAGCCTTTATTTGTGTTACAAAAATAGCAATATTAAAGCATTTCCAGGCAGGCAAGCCAACTGTGTTTGCCACCAAAGTATTCAAACTTATGGTACCCGAATAGCACATCTGTGAGTGGAGTGTGTTGGTCAGCTACTGCGGTGGCCCTCGAAAATATGCCCTTTCCCAAAATGTGCCTAGCTGTCTGGAGTTCCTGCTTCGGGAAAAGTTTGCAGCTATCAGCCCCTGGGATTGGGTCAAAATTCATGGGGGGAATCAACAAGATGCTGCGCTAGCATCTGTATGGCTTACTGTCTTCCCACAGCGTCTCATACAGGCTTTTATGACTGCATGCAAGCACACACCTTAATATGGACTCGCAGAGAACTCCACGGCCACCCCACCCCCTCCCAGACACATTTCCGGATGGCATACTTACCCTCCACTCCTATTTTGGACAAATGATTTTATCACCAATGGACTACATATTTAAATGGGCCACATTTCAACCCCCACCTGCACCACCACCACCTGGACAGTTCACTGTTTACAGGTGGCTCGTTACACTGTTGTATAAGTACAGAGCAGTGTACTCACAGGGAAAAAAATATAAAGTTCTTATTTTTATAACGCCCCAGCGCCAAAGTGCTGTCCGTGCAATCTGCCATGAGTGGCTACCCGCTGCAGCCACAGCTTGTAATAACTTTTGCATTGCTTCATAATCCGGAAATCCTCTCCATTCCTATATTAATCAGAACAAACATGGAGCCAGAAACTTACCAGGCTCTTGGGTTAATTTTGTTTCTTCCAGTTCTGTGGCAGGCTGCTGCTCAAGCTGGGGGGGGGGGGCAACAAAAGGCTCCTCCGGACCCAGGATATGCTGCAGCTGCTCCAGTGGCAAAGCGTCCTTGGACCGGTTCCAGCACCATAGTGACTTTGCTGGCCTGAGTCGGTGCCTGCTGGACTCTTCCATTCCTATATTGGATTCAGAGATCAGAAGTTCGCCACCCAGGCTGTAAGCACTATTGGCTCCGTTCTCGGTGCAGTACCCCACACCCAGTCAGACGCCTCATAAAAGGTGCAGGATGAAGGCGGGTTCTCAGAGGTGCAGTTCTCATCCCTGGATTGCCAGTAGTTGGTCTTGAGCTGCTTGATCCATTTTCTGGGTGGTCACTGGTCCAGTGACTTCCCAGCACTGCCAGCTTCTTCTCTATCTCTTTTTACACGTGGTCATTGCTAGTACTCCTACTAAAACACATCTTTTTGCTGGCCTCACATCAGAGATTCACCAAAATCTGACTGTGCTCTCGAGACCAGGAAGTGGCACGCTTGACAAAAGATGACTTCTGGTTGATGGCTGTAGCTAACGACAGAGAAGGTTTACTCTGTAGCTCAGTGGTCAGAATAAAATGGAAGGGTTAAACGCAGCCTGGCTGTACAAGCGGGGTTGCTTCCATTTCCTGGGGGTCAATTGGCTACTTTTGGGATAGAGAGGATAAAGAACAGTGTCTGATGGGTTTGTGGGATAGCATTGGCTAACTCTCACCTGAGCTGCATCCACATATGCAAAACGATGGAGTTTGGGCCCGAGTGCCAGTGGGACCTAGGCTCGAATCGACTCATCCTGCAAAGTCCTGGGGCCTGGGCCTGAGTCAGCCAGGCTTGTGTGTAAATGGAAGAGGGGTTTGAGCTCAAGCCTGGGTCTGAGCCCAGGCTTGCATTGCAGTGTAGCCATACCCTGAGTGTCGCTGCACTGAGACACTGGCACATCAGTGATGGCAACTCGTCCCATTGAGACTACTCCCGTGCATAAGTGTTTGGAGGATGAACTGTGGCCCTAACGCTGTATTTTGAATTGTGTAGCGGCCCCCTGGATAATGGGTGATTCTATTCTTTCAGCAGGATATATACTATATATAGAATATATATATTCACCAGTATATCTTTACTTTTAGCATTTTGGGGCATCCCCAGCAAGCTAGCATCAACTCAGAGAAGTACCCTGAAGGGGGTCTGAAGTTGGGTTCTGAGCTGATTCTGCTCAGCACTGGTTGGATGTTAGTCCCTAACATGGGGCATGAGGGATACCTCATATTGCTCTCAAGTGGCCTTCCTCCCCTCGCCCAATGAAAGAATAGCATGAGTGGGTTATGCTAATGAATGCATCAGACTCTCCTCAGACAGAGGAAAGGGTTACCCTTCCTTGGGGAAGAGAGTAAAGAGAAAAATGTTGAGGATGATGTTGGAGGCCACTCCTTCAAAAAAGTTATTGGGGGAGTTTAGAAATTGGCTGCTGAGCTCAGTTCTCTCTGAGTTCATTTGTGGGAGTCATAGCACTTGGCTGTCATGAAAAAAATCAGGTGGATACAGTTAATGCAATGGGATTTATTTTTGTTCCACCCTTTCAAGGGTATTGAAGGACACTTACAGCCAACTGTTGGCTATGGAATCTGCAAATACAAATAAATTCTGTAGCTGAGGGACAAGAATGTTCAGGGCATGTGCAAGGCACATGTCATCCCTGTATTGTAAATGTGTAGACTCCCCTTCCCACCGCCCGCACAGATACCTGTCTGCAGGCACAGTTGTGGTGTCTGTACACACAAACATGGGCATGTTATGTCTCTCTGAGCTTGAATGCTCTTGTTCTTAAAAGCCTGTCCCCTAAATGTGTGCTGTACTAATGTGCTCTGGGCTTCAGATAACCGCAGATTAATTGAAATAGAAACATTTCCTTTGGAAAATCAAACAGAATAATCACAGACCAATTTAGAGATAATAGCTTCATTTCTCTTTATGACACTTGTGTTTGTGAAATGCTATTTTCAAGTAAACAAATCAGTGGTGACCACTAACGTGTCTATTTAATTTTTTTAAATTAGAGCTTGGTCGTTGCCAATGGAGGTCTGGGTAATGGTGTGAATAGACACCAACTGCTCAGGCTAGTAGAGGAATGTGGATTGGTGGAAGCACTCTTAATGCCTCCAAATAAACCGTATTCATTTATGAAATATGGGTCAACAGAAGAAGCAAAGAAAGCCTACGACACTCTCAATGGGAAAGAGATAACACTGGAGGACTCCAACCAAAATGTTACTCTGTATGTTAACTTTGTGGAAAAAGGTATCAATATTCTGCTATCCCATAAAGCATCACTGTTCTTCCTTTGCTTTTCAGTTGTTTGTTATAGTGGAACTGTGGATGGAATTCTGGCTCCATGAGAGTCAATGGAAGTTTTGTCATGGACATCAGTGGGGTCAGAAATTCACCTTATTTTTTGAACTGTGTTTGGTGAATCATTCCTGGTTTTTGTCTTTTATTATATGGAACTTAGAGCAATCTGTGGATGCTTGAAACAATACTTTATATGGCTGAATAAATACATGTATTAAATATAAGGGTCAGCTTTTCCAGGAAGCTGAAAAGCAAAATTAATTGCCCAAAAGGATCAAACAATAATAGGAACAATAATCTACTTTCCTCATTAACTAAAGTCTAGGGAAAAAAGAGGGGTCTTGTAGCATACCCTGAAATCTGGTCTCTTGTAGACTGAGGTATGGAGTGAATGTCAGAACTAAAGACCTTTCACAGAAAATGTCCTGCTAGCAGCTCCTTCTTGTTTAATGCTAGGAGGCTGCAGCAGGAACACCTCCGTGAGCACATGTGGTCGTATCAGGTGGAGAGAGAGAGATGGTCTCTCTGGTAGCTTGGAGCCAAACCATTTGTTGCTGGAGAGGAAGGATAGTCTTTGTGGTGAAGATAATAGGTTGGGACTTGGGAGGTCTGAGGTCAATTCCCATTCTACAGACTTCCTGTGTGACCTTGGCCAAGTCATTTGATCTTTCTGCACCTTAGTTTCTCATCTGTAAAATAGGAACAATAACACTTGCCCATTTAGATGGTGAACTCTGTCTCTATGTTTGTAGAGCATCTCGCACAATGAGGTCCTGATCTTGGCCCCTAAACTCTACCACAGTACAGATAATTTTCAATAATAATTCATAGGGCTGTAAGATGGGAGCCTGTTACGTAAGTCATTTTCTATTAAGATAGGTGTTGTAGTGAACATTTGATCACATCTGGTTGCACAGCTACAAATGACCATCTTAATTTTATATCATTTCTTACATTTAAGAAACAGCATATAGCATTCAGACATGATACTTTCTTCACTGTACTCTATGCTTGTCAACCATGAGCAGTGACAAATCCTGAGTCCTGGCAAGATAAAATTGAATCCAACTAGAATCTCCCCTGAAACGCATGGGAAAGTTTTGACCTTTATTTTGACAGACAAATCCGATATTTTTTGAGAGTGGAAAACACTAAGTCTCTCGGGTCCTACACAGTGAAATTTGAGAATTGGGTTGTATAGCACAGAACATGGATTCTGATCCTGTTTTATGCTACCAAGGAGGATAATTAATTCAGATGATGATGATCTATCTAGGGTTTATCATTATTGATAAAAGAACACAAGGGGATCATTTTCCATAAGCAGTAGCACTGTTTTATTTTTATACCCACAGTGCATTGGGAGGACATTATACCTATTAGCTTGCCTCCAGGCCTGATGATGGTTGAAGAGCTTGTGTCTCCTGAAGAAGAACAAAAGATGTTGGAAAGTATTGATTGGACAGAAAATGAAGTCATTCAAAATGGTTAGTAGAACCATAGAAGGTGAGACCTTCAAAAATAACTGCAAATTGTCCTTTTGTTAAATTTAATTTCTGCACGAAGTCTGCATCTTGGACAATTTATTCCTTAAAATCATTCTGTATATTTAGTCCCTTTAAAATTGAGTTTTATATCTTATAGTTACATTTGAGTTATGCTCCTGCTTCCAGAAGCAGCTACTGTAGAGTCATTTCCTGACAGCGTAGTCAGTCAGTGAGTTTGTTCTGAGAATGCAGCACCTGTAATCTGATAGCCTGCCTGGGAGCTGGAGCTTTTGACCAAAGAGAAGTCAAAGAAGCTCCCTTCCCAGTTGCTCATGTAGTTTCAAATGAGCTCTGTGGAATAAATTTCTTAACAAAGCCAGTTATTTTTTCCAATTAGCTTCCATATTACAAAGTAACTTTTACTCCTTGACACAGCACAAAGCATTATATTAACTTTAGTTAGTGTGAAGTGTAACGATGCAAGGAAGTGAAAGTTCCTATTATGTCCATATCATGAGCTTGTTCAAAGTGTCAGCCATGGCTCAAGAAAATTGGTACTGTTGTCAGAGAGAGACAAACACACGGTCCAGGGACCTACAGCCTTTGCTCCCATGTGTAAGCATTGATGTCTGTGGGATTGCTGCTATGTGTAAAAGCATTTTTGACTTCAAAGAGAAGTGGTATTAAAGCTCTGTGTTGTTTTGTCACTCTTAGTACATGGGAAAGTTGAGTTGTATATTGAGGTTCAAAAATAATAGTGTTTTCAACTATTGAATAGTTTTGAGCTGCGCAGAGATTGTGTGGAATAGACAATAGGCAAATACCCTGCAAGCATAGCGAATTGTGTAAATTAATATATTTTACATATTTTAATATTTTTACATTGTTTAATTTTTCTGCTTCACAGCCCAGAAGTCTTTAAAACACAGAAGGGTAAAGCATTTTGGATATGAGTTTCGATATGACAACAACAATGTAGACAAAGATAAACCCTTGCATGGAGGTGAGAACTTTCCTATGAAAAGGCATTTTAAAATGGCATTTGTTTTAAAACTGTTTTCCAACAGATACACACAGAACCTAACTTCAGTACAGTGTAGTGTTCCAGGAAGTTGTATAACTAAAGCCTTGATTAAAGAAGGCACTTAAACAGGTGTGTAAATCCAATTAACTTCAATGGAATTTAATGACACGCTTAAACACCCTTCTTGAATAGGGATATTTTCCTGAATCAGTGCTGTAGTAAATCATGTTTTAGCATGCATGGATGGAACCCATTTTTAATCACTTATAACTTGGTATTTTTTTCAAACTTTTTAAAACAGTCATGGATGCCATTCTTCACTGAGGTCTAGCCAAATGTAGATTGTGAACTTCTAAATTTTGGTCACTTTTTTGAGCAACCGCTATATGAGGAAGTTGCCTGCTGCAGCTAAGGGTGGAGAGGGCTGGCAGCTGGGGAACAGCAGAGGGGCTTACCCATTGACATTTCAGGGCCAGAGAGTGAGACCGAGAGGAACTGTGAGAGGGCTGGTAGGTGTGAGGGATGCTCCCAGCAGAGAGGCCGTCGGGGTCCCAGCTGGGAAGAGTGGGCTTGCACTTTGGTTGGAAGGGCCCAGTGGCTGTCCTGGTACAAGGACAGGAGCAGGCTGCAGGTGTAGTAAGAGATGCCAGGGCTATGTTTTGCATGTGCTATTTGCACTATGCTGGGGGAAAACTGGACGATGATAATGGGACTTTTGTTATGATTTATGTGGACTGTACTTTTTTAATAAGATAACCCTACAAGGGCTATATTTGCCCCCAGAAAGATTCTGTGGACTATTTTGGAGGAGTCTGCAGGAGGGAAACTGAGGCAGGCATTCTGTCATTCAGCAGCCTGCCACAGAAGGGTGCTCCAGGCAGGGACTGCCCTAAGACAGGGTCCTAACTCAGCCTTTAATTTTGTGCAAAGCACTTGTGCACCTGGGTGAAATTCTGCACCCATTGGGGTGAATGGGGATTTTGCCATTGATTTCAATGACACCGAATTTGGCATCCAGTTATTTATGTTCACAGACAATAGAAATTGCACATACAAACAATGGGCCCAGTGCTGCCAGTCCTTTGTGTGTGGCGGGCTTCTAAGAACTACTTACAGTCTATGCAAGTTACACATGTATAGGGTTTGCAGGATTAGACCCACTATTTCCATGCACACATCATAGTGAGTACAATATTGCCTGTGTAATTGATGGGGTGCAGTGACTTACAAGCTCCATTTTGGCTGTAGATATTTTATCATATTTCTGTGTATTTTGTCCAGTTGTTAGATTTCTCCTTCACCAAAAGCAGAAAAAAAGAGTAGGAAAACATCTGGTTTATACTTCTGTTTGTAATAACAGGGCTCCCGGGAATTTGCAGCATGCTTCTGGAGAAGTGCTTGAAGCAGGGATATATCAAACATAAACCCGATCAGTTGACAATAAACCAGTATGAACCTGGACAAGGTAAGTGCATTTGCCCTTTAAAAAAATCAAACTCAATATTTTATCTAGAATTGAAAACAGAAAACCAACTACAATGGGTATGATTCGGAGACAGCACTTCTGCATCTGCTAAGTTCCACAGGGAGGCTTTCATGAATTGAGGGCAGTGTCTGGATGCAGTCTTCCTAACTTGGGAACTCACATTTAGAGATATCTTGGTACTGAAAATGAGTAACTGAGATTAGAATCTGGCCCAAGAGTCTTAGGCCAGGTCACGGAAGCTGATTATGTAATAGAAGAGTTGGTAACCTGGAGAGGTAAACAGTCCATGTATGACAGGATCAACCAAACCCATTTTTCACTCACTTCCTGAGATAAAGATTCAGGAAAATCACCTGGTCCAAGTATAACTGCAGGGCTTTCAACGGGCTGGCCAAACTCAAACCTTTCCTGCCATGTTTTGCCAAGCAACAAGAAACCCCCTTCTATAGGTACATATGAGAGAATCTTCAGGATGATGCAGACTGTATCCCCATGTTGGAGGAAGGGAGTGCTGCTCCAACAGTCTCTTCCAGACTCAGTAGGACAGAAGAGAGAGTTACTTCCACTCATGCATCCACAGGGTAAAGCATATGCTGTGCTTTTTACTGAATTCAGTCATCAAGGCAAGGTACCTGGCTTTGGCTTTCCAGTCTCTGGAATATATCTGGTTTGTCCTTATGAATGAAGGACAAACACTTCCCTTCCAGAATTAATCTCTGACAGTGTACTTATTATCTGCCAACCTAGGGTCTAGACATCTGACCCTGTTCGTTCACATATCTGACAGCCAGTTAAATTGGTATGGTTATGTGCTGCTGTCTGAGTTATCTGAATTAATTAGTATGAATTGTAATTTTCTTCCAGGAATACAGAATTTATATAAAACCTTTCTTAAGCTCTAATCATTTAGGACATTAATTAGCATACAGTATGTGCAATCCAGTACATTGATATAAATACTATCCAGTATCTGTACTGAGTCAAATTCTATCCCTACCTTCTAAGCTTTTCAACGCAGGGACACTGACTTCAGTTTTCAAAAATGATTAGTGATTTTGGGAACCTCAGTTTTTGGGTGGCTACCTTTAGATGGGCTTGATTTTTCTGAGGTCACTTTGAGAAAATCAGGCCACTATAAGGTATTTCAAGTTGAAGATCCAAAAACTCAGGCACCTGAAATCTCTATTCACTTTCAAAAATTCAGGTCATTGTCTCTTAGTATGTGTCTGTGCAGCTCCTAGCACAATGAGATCCTGAATGGAGTGTTTGGATGCTGCTACGAAGAAATAATAGATGCACATGTCTTATCAGGCTGACTTCAATATATTTCTGAGGGCAGAATTTCTACACTTCATATTGTAACCATGTTGTAATATAGTGAACTTCTTGTAAGATGCTTAACCTATGTAGTTCTGTATGGGATTAAGTACATTGCTCCTCTTGAAACTAATGGAAGTCAATACATGTGCACCTGGGGGCAAAATCTGGCTTCTGATATTGGTACTGTATATAAGACTGGTCAAAACAATTAAAACAAAACATTTTCCTGTTGGAAAATGGGATATTGTAAAAATCAAAACTTTCTGCAGGGAGAGATCAATTTTGACAGAAGTTTTGATCAGGAGAATCTAAACAAAATGTTTAATTTGGGGTCAGGTCGCCATTAATCTGTGTCAGGTTTCAGAGTAGCAGCTGTGTTAGTCTGTATTCGCAAAAAGAAAAGGAGTACAAGTGGCACCTTAGAGACTAACCAATTTATTTGAGCATGAGCTTTCGTGAGCTACAGCTCACTTCATCGGATGCATTAAGTGGAAAAACTCCGATGAAGTGAGCTGTAGCTCACGAAAGCTTATGCGCAAATAAATTGGTTAGTCTCTAAGGTGCCACTAGTACTCCTTTTCTCTTTTCATTAATCTGTGTGTCTGCCAGAGCAGCTGCAGTGCCATAGGGAAGTTATATTTCCAAGTCCTTTGTGTCCCCATTCTCCCCATGGGCCCTGCTTTCTAGCCAGACTATGTCTCCCATGATGCACTGGAGTCTCCCTGTGGCTGAGCTACTGCAGTGCATTTTGAAAACAAATGTTGATTTGGGATGAAAACAACTGTTGAAATATCAGAATTTCCCATGGGAGGGGAAGGAAATTCCATGTTTTGATCTGCTGTAGTACTGCACTACACATAGTAGGCATAAAAATGCACGAGGTTACTGTGTTATGGTTTACATGTGAACAGCTGTGAAAATGGGACTTAGGAGAAGCTTACATTAAAAGTGATGGTATTTCAATATAATTGCAGTGACTATTTATTCATTCTCTGGTTTTTGTGTTATAGGAATTCCTCCTCATATTGATACTCATTCTGCGTTTGAGGATGAAATAACCTCTCTCAGTTTAGGAGCTGAGGTATGCTTAATATTTCTTTTTATATTTTGATGGTACTCAAATGACATAAAAGTAAAGATCTGAGTAGATCTTAATAAAAGGTTCCATGTTTTACATGACGTTTTTTCTCAGTCTTTTGCGTCAGATGTCTGGCATGTTAACCTGTAACAATAGTGCGATACTTAAAGGGGTGAAATTCTGGCAACATTGAAGTAATTGCCGTTGACTTCAGTGGGGCTAGGACTTCACCATAGAATAAAATCTTCCATGAAACTGACTGTTTTAAACTACTAGAACTCAATTGTCCATTGCCCTTCCTCAGTTTTATTAGTACCTTCAAAACTCTCATATTAGTACTCCCGTGTATGTCTCTACCTCATTTCTTCCTGTACCATTTCCTCTTCTCTCTGGTCTGTCCAAGGCTCTCTCCTATTATTCCTGTGTTTATTACAGTAGCTCGTAGAGTTCCTATTGGGGTAGACACTGTACAGACATCTAGCTAGAGACAGTCCCTGCTCTAAAGAGCTTACATCCGAAACAGACAAGACAGACAAAGGGTGGGAAGAGAAACGGAGGCATAGAGAGGTGAAGGGACTTGCCAGGATCACACAGCAGGTCATTGGCAAGGCTGGGAATAGAATCCATGTTTTCCTGCTCCTAGTTCCGTTCCCTCTCCACACCCTTTTTTCTATTCTGCTTTGTAATTCAGTTCTTGTCACACTTATCACCGTGGTATGAGAGCATACGTACCCACTCTCTACTTTGTGCCTTCTGTGCTTGGAACAGCATCACAACAAACATTGGCTAAGTGCCAACCCCATTTTCCTTCCTGTCATTCCTAAATACCTACATGTTGCCGCCACCCAGTGCCCAGAGGCAAAACAATAGCAGGGGTTTGTTACCTGGTGTGCTTTACTTAATAATTATAACGGGGTGGAGAAACAGAAAAGTTTATTTGCAGCTGCAAACAAACTTTTCTGCTTCTCCACCCCGTTGTGATTATTAAGTAAAGCACACCGGGTAACGAACGCCTGCTGTTGTTTTGCCTCTCGGCACTGGGTGCCGGCAACAGCTTTTGGCGCCCAGCGTGGGGCAACAAGCCTGCAATTTAGCCTTGCCCAAATCCCTTCCGGCGGTCAAAAATTGTGGCAAAAACCAACGCCCAGCGCGCACCGGTAAGTTCATCGGGGGCCTCAAAAAAAACACAGTTTAATCAACCCCAAAGGGCACAACAGTGCAACGCACTCATATAGTAAAAAAACAGCTGTGGGCAACAGTAAAAAACCAGTCCCTTAAATAAAATAAAAACCTTTTAAAATCCAAATTATATGCTCTGTTAAAACCTAAAAACGCCCAAAGTTACCCTGTAAGTATAAAACAAAAACAGAGCACAAAAGATAAAGTACGGTGCATGCCCCTAAAGTATATTTTAGTAAATTAAGAAGTATTTAAATCAAATCCAATAACTAAAAATAAATTTAAGCAATTTTATACAGTTAACTGGCCTCAGTACCAATTAAAATACCAAAAACAGTGGCCTCCTGGAAAATCACTAAATCATAATACAATCCTCCAGTTACTCCTGTTCTGTCAACAAACAAAAAAGTAAAATAAGCATTCCTATGCTTACTTGTTTATAACCTTGTGGTCTCCTACTAATATTTTACAATACTGTAATTTAACCCCGATTGGCCCAGTAGCAATTAACGTCAGTCCCCGGACCCCCACCCCAAATGTAATGGCAGATCCGGTGTCTCCTTCGGCCCCTACACCCACGCAAAGTAAGGCTTCTTCAGCCCTTACACCCACACAAACTGAGGCTCCTTCGGCTCCTACACCCACACAAAGCAAGACTCAAAGTAAAATTCCTAGTAAAGCTCATAGTAAGGTTCAGCTCCATCTGCTAAACTATACCCGTTACTTACCAAAACTAAAATTGCCCATAATGCAATAAAAAAAACAAGCTGCTCTTACCATGCAGGTCTATACTCATGCACCTTTTAATCCTATAAACCTGGCCGCTTTCAAAGCACAGGCTAAAAAATTTTCTATCAACCCAAGCAAGTTTGTATCGGTTTTTGAGAGATGTCTTAGTAGCTACAAGCCAAACTAAAATCATTGTAATGTCCTTCTGCAAACATTATTAACTGAGGTTAAACAAAAACAAATCATAGCTAAAGCAAAAAAAAAAAAAAAGCAAAAAGGCAATATAACCAGGACCGTAACAATGTCCTAATCCCAAATAATCAGGTTCCCATAAAAAATCCTAGGTGGGACCCAAATAACAATCAAGCTATGACCCACCTCACCTCCTATAAAGAGCTGCTACTGTATGGACTCTGTCACGCAGCTGTCAGACAAAATAATTAAACTAAACCATATAAAGTAGTGCAAAACCCCCCAAAAAAGCCCTGGAGCCTTTTTGCAGCGCATTCAAAACACAATCCGACAGTATACCCATTTTTCAGTTCTTAATTTAAAAAATGCTTTTTTTGCCATCCCAGTTAACACCTCATCACAAAAAATTTTCTCCTTCAAATAAAAAGACCTTAACAAAGTTAAAAAGCAACTTTGCTAGACAGTGTTAGCCCAGGGGTTTAAAAATTCCCCCACCCTCTTTGGCCAGGCTCTGACCAAAAACCTAAAAGAATAAAATAATAAAAAAGCCCTCCTTTTGCAATACATAAATAATCTGTTAATTGCCACTGTGAGCTTAACTCCCTGCCTTAAAGCCACCGTGAGTCTCCTAAATTTTGTAAAACTCCAAAAATATCAGGTAACACAAAGTAAGGCTCAAATTGCTCTCCCGCAGATACAGTACCTCGGGTTCTACTTATGGCAAAAGAAACGCCAGCTTTCAAATAAAAAAAAAAAAAGCCATATGCCAAGTTCCTATTCCGAGTAATCGCAAGCGGCTCAGAGCATTTCTGGGGATGGCAGGCTTCTGTAAAATATAAATCCCAAAGTTTAAACTATGAGCTAAACCCCTGTACAACTGTATAAAAAAGCAAACCATAACCCCTTTCATTAAACCCCAAAGGCTGACAGGGCATTTAAAATCCTAAAAAAAAAGCTAATAAAAGCCCCAGCTCTAGGTCTGCCAGATCTCTCCAAGCCATTTCAGTTGTATGTACATAAACAAAAGGGGGTGGCCCTAAAAGTACTCACACAGCTGCTAAAAACATAAAATGGTCCGGTGGCATATTTTTCTAAACAACTAGACCAAGTAGCCAAGGGCTGGCCAGTGTGCCTGCAGGCAGTGGCAGCCACCGCTCTGACCCTGGCAAAAGCAAAAAAACTAACACTAAAAAAAACAATGCAGGTTTTTACACCACACATGGTACGCGCTTTACTGGATGTTAAGGGCGGCCTCTGGCTCACACAAGTGCGTATGGCAAGATACCAAGCAAAGCTCTTAAAAAACCCTGAGGTCACGCTGCAGCCTTGTCCATCCCTTAACCCTGCCACCCTCTTACCAAAAACTAAAAAACAAAAACATAACTGTTTAAAAATCATAAATGCCCAATATTCTAGCCACCCTTTAATTAAATTAAAAAAATGTGCCCCTCCCAAATGCAAACTATAAGTAGTACACTAATAGTAACAGCATAGTAATAAATAGGCAAAAAAGGGCGGGTTATGTTATTATAACCCTCAATGACACCATAAAAGCTAAAAGTTTGCCCGCTGACACCTCTGCCCAGTTGGCTAAGCTAGTGGCCCTGACCCGTGCACTCAAACTGTCCAAAAAAAACCAAGTCAATATTTTCACTGATTCCAAATATGGTTTTGGTGTGCTGCATGCTCATGCTGGCCTTTAAAAGCAAAAAAAAAAAAATGCTAACAGCCCAAGGCTCTCCAGTCAATTATGGGCCCCAAATTCTCCGGCTTCTAAAGGCAGTGCAACTCCCTTCAGAAGTGGCAGTAGTACACTATAAGGCCCATCAAAAAAAAAATCAAAATAAAACTAAAAATAATGCCAGGGCAAATAAAAAGGCAAAGCATGCTGCCACCCTGATGTCCCCTCAGACTAAAAACACCTATATGCTTGCCCTTATCCCATCAGTGGGGGAGCTCCCAACCCCTCATTATTCTAAAAAACAACAACAACAAAAAAAACAGCTAGCTAACAAACTTGGTCTCCAAAAAAAAAAAAAAGGCTTCAACCCCCCCCCCCCCCCCCAAAAAAAAGTCCTCTTACCAAAAGGCCTAATTCTTCCAGTATTACAAAAATTACATCAAACCACTCATGCTGGCAAAAAGGCACTTATTCAACTAATAAAAAAGTACTTCATAACCTCCAGACTCAAACCCCTGGCTGCCCAGGTACAGGCAAAATGCCTAGTCTGTCAAAAAAATAGCCCCCGACCAAGACACCCAGTACCACCAGCAGCCCTGGAACCCACTCCAGGCCCCAGACACGTGTGGCAAATAAACTTTACTAAGTTTCCCCGGACCCAAGGGTTCAACTATCTCCTTATTATAGTAAATAAATTCAGCAAATAGCCTAAAGTCTTTCCATGTCACAATTGCACTGCCAGGACAGTGGCTCTCAAGTTTGTTAAAAAAAATTATTCCTTGCTTTAAACTTCCCCAGTAAATAAAATCTAACAATAAAACACACTTCACGTTAAAAATCGTCAAAAGCATCTCAAACGCTTTACAGATTCCCTAAAAACTCCATACACCGTAAAAACCGCAAGCCAGTGGGGTAATAAAGCAAACCAATCAGACCCTTAAGCGACATTTCTCAAAAGTATGCCAGAAGGCCTCCCTACGGTGGCCTAATGCCCTGCCCCTAGTTCTGCTCCGCATCCGTGCTCTCCCAAAAAGTAAATTAGGGCTTAGTCCCTTTAAAATTATGTTTAAAAGGGCATGGCCTACAAATAATACACCGGTTGTGTCAAAAAAAAAAAAAAAAAGTAAAAATTAAAAAATGGGTTTCTGTCTCAGTATATGTGTTCCCTCTCTGCTGTTCTTTTGTCTCTTCACAGGTATACTAAAAATTCCCAGCCTCTACCCTTAAACTCGCCCATCCACTCCCTGCAGCCTGGTAATTCAGTGCTCGTACATACCTAAAAAAAACAACCCCCTCCAAAAAAAGTAAATAAACCCTATACCGTCCTGCTGGTCTCCCACACGGCAGCAAAGGTCAAAAACCACAAAAATTAAATTCATTATACCCGGCTAAAAGCGGTATCAACCCCCCAGCTAAAAAATAAACTGTGCATTCAGCCCCCTCCACTAAAAATCTTAAACTAAAATTACTATTTAAACAGCAGCCTGCCGAAAAAACAAACAAATAAATAAATAAATATATTTTATTCCCCCTCTTGGCCATGTGCCTAACCGCTACTTCTGTTTCAGGCATTGTACCCGTAAATACCTGGCTGGCACTGGCCCAGAGTGCAGTAAACGCACGGTGGCAAAGGCCATTAACTTAACCTCAACCGTCGTGGCCCAACTCTCACATAAGTTTAAAAAAAAAGACATCAGGGTATGCTACAAAACAGGCTGGCTGTAAACTATTTGCTTGTACACCATGGTCACCTATGCCAAAAGTTTGCTGGCATGTATTGCTTTAATATAACAAATTCAGGGCCATCCGTAAAAGCTAATTTACAACGCCTAAAACAGCTAGCAAAAAGCATTCATCAGTAAACTAAAAAAAATTGGCTAGGCTCTCTATTTTCTGGTTGGGGCCTTTCCCCGTGGCTAAGTAAGTTGTTTAGCCAATTATTTAAGTTTCTTTTCCTATATTAATCATGTTATGTTTACTGTGTTATATATAGTCTTGTATAAAAATGCTTATTTTACATAATTTTTAAAATTTTAATTTTATGCATAGCCCGCTAATAAATAAAAAAAAAAAACCTCAAATAATAATTTTTTTTTAGAATATTTATTTTTATTAAAAACCCCAGAGCATAGCCACTAATTAAATTAAAAAAATAAAAGGCCATAAGGGTCAAAAAAGTCTCCCTGCTAAAGGCCTAAGGGCTTCTTCTCAACCCCCCTTAATAAAATTCAAGCCTGGCCGGTTTAAATAAACTCTTTTGCTCTTAAAACAATGTTGCAGCCGCAAATAATACCTTATGGTATAAAGTTTGCTAACGCCAAGTTAAAAATAATAAAAAAAACAGTTACAAAGCCAAACAAAATGTGCTAGTTGTTTAAGTTACTAAAAATGCTTATTAAAAATTACAAAAAATAAATATTGTTGTAACCCATATAAAAAACAAAATATTTATATAAAATTTTCATGAGCTAATATATAGTGCAATAGCATTAAAAATATAAAAATATATATAATAACCTGCGCTAATGTGCAAAATTTAAAATTGTATTCTCCCTGTACCTTGTTTGCAGCTGCAAATAAACTTTTCTGCTTCTCCACCCCGTTGTGATTATTAAATAAATCATACTGGGTAACAAACCCCTGTTATTGTTTTGCCTCTTGGCACTGGGTGCCGGCAACATACATGTTCTGCAGTACTTACATGCATGGACACCCGCATATAACTCAACTGTGAACTACTCCCATTGCTATATTGTATTCTTTGGGGGAGGGACGTTGCCTGTATTCTAGCCATTGTTAGTTGCCACATACATCTGTGGTGCTGTGTAAATAGCAGCAACAATCCCAATGAGACCATTAAATTTATATAGCAGTGGACAATAAGGGTCTAATTTTCAGTGGGGTCTTGTGAACTAATGACTACACGTGTGGGTGATGTATGCTGTCACTTGCTCATTCAGGTACTAGTGCACAAAGAATGCGAGTATGTGCATCTGCAAAGACGCACCTGCACAAGTGGAGATTGAATGCTGATAATCAGGCCCTGGAGGTATGAAACCGTAACCCGATTGTTAGCCTGTGATTGAGTTGGTGCGGATAGACCGAGGGAGAGAGGCACAGTCATGCAATCTGAGCACAGAACTGGGAGTCAGGAATTCCTTGGAGTTCTAATTGAGGCTCTGACACTGACTTCCTCTTTCGCTTTGGGCAGGTCGCTTAGGCCCAATGTTTTCCACTAACTGTGGATGTCTCTCATGTCTCTAGGACCAGCTGTGAGTATAACATGAGGAGGATCAGTGCATGCTCCCCCATTTTGCCCAGCCCTGTTTTGGATATACCCCCTTTCCTCTAGCCATGGTTTATCTTCATGTCCATTCAGTTTTTGGCCTTGCTTTTGAGGCAGTAGTTTCTATTTTATTCTAAAGTGTTTTTACCAATGTGGGCATCTGGCTATTAGAAAGTCCTTGCACTGGAAATGGTTGGCTAGATGAGAGAGGCTCTGTATCCTCTTATCGCTCCCGTGACCAATCCAGTCCTACCCAATTTATTTTTTTTAATACACGCTGAACATTTAGATGTAAGCATTGGGAACAGTCTGTCAGAAAGGTCTGTTCCTGTACAGCCCAAAATTGTAATGCCTTTTCATGATAGACCGTTAACACACTTCTCTGATGGAGGTAGCCAAAGTGTATATTTAAGGGCTCGTAAAACAATCCCAATGGCCCATAAATTACTGCATTATTTGACAACCTTTCCTTCTGGTACCTAACTGTTTAAACTTTGGTAATACACATTGTTTGCATGTTTAGACCCTCATCTGCATTTAATATGTTAATCATGGCTGCAGTAGTACGCACTTAGCTATTTTAGCATTTCTTTGTCTGAGCCCAACAGTTTTCCCCCCACGTACAAAAATTATGCCCATTTCTGATGGCGCATTACATTACAGCATGCTTTTTGTACTCGTCTTTTGTTCTCCTTATCCTTTCACATTTATCTAGCACATTCACTGGGAAATGCAGTGTAGTTGTAGCTGTATCAGTCCCAGGATATCAGAGAGACAAGGTGGGTGAGTTAATATCTTTTATTGGATCCATTTCTATTGGTGAGAGAGACACGCTTTTGAGCCTCACACAGGTCTTCTTCAAGTCTGGGAAGGGTACTCCCAGTGACCCAGCACAATGCAAGGTGGAACAGATTTCCCAGACCTGAAGAAGAGCTCTGTGTAGCTTGAAAAGTTGTCTCTCTCACCAACAGACATTGATCCAATAAAAGCTATTACCTCACTCACCTTGTCTCTCTAACATTCACTGGCATGTCCATTTACATCTTTTAATTACATTAGCTCCACCTGAATAGTGTATGATTGAACAGGATTTATTCCTGATTTCAGCCTGAGTGTCATTCCCTGTTCTTCTTGGTTGTGACTTCTTGTTCCAGCTTGCTTTGCATCCCTAATGAAAAAAATTATATAATCATTGTATTGCTGATCTTCCCTTTATCCTTCTCCAAAGGAGAAACACCATACTTTTAAAAAAGAATTGCCCTAAAGCTTAGGCACTACCGTAATAAACTCGTTAAATACGAAGAAATAGACTAGGAATCTCTCTGGTCCACTGTTCTGTCTCTGAGCTGGGCCACTACTACATGCTGTAAAAGAAGGAAAAACATAATGTATTTGCATAATCTATGTTTGTACTAAGCCATGGGGCAATATTTCATTCTGACCTCTGCCTGATGAGCAACTTATACAAGCATGAGGTTGGAGCACCCTTCTAACTTTTATTCTAGCTAGCACAACTGCTGAATGTTATTTCCATTCATATAAATGGCTAATCTAGTTTTTTGAAATCCATCCTAGGTTCTTATTGCGTCCCCTTTCCCCCCATCACCATATTATCTGAGCGCTTCGCAATCTTCAATGCATTTATCCTCACAACACCCCTTTGAAGTAGGAAAGTGTTATTATCCCCATTTTACAGATGGGGAACTGGCGCATGAAGAGGCTATATGATTTGCCTGAGTCACACAGGAAATCTGTGATGGAGCAGGGTTTCCCAAGTTCTTGTCTAGTGCGTTAACCAGTGGACCACCCTTCCTCTCAAATCTACGGAGGTATTTACCTCAATAATATCCTGCCACATAACACCCAGTGTTCAGCATCTTTCCTTTTCTTACTGATGGCTGAGTCCATCCAGTAGGAAAGTTCTTCAGACCATTCCTTTCTAAGATCAACCTGTGCAAGTCTAATTTGTTTCTGTGATAAACTTAGTAATGATTTCTGCCTCCCATTCTTTGTTTAGAAAGCACAGAAAACCATTACCCATGCCAGAGGCAGAGTTGCGTTTGAGAGGACAGCATTTAGCAGCTCACGGAGCATGCACCTAAATGTTTAAAAAGTAATCTCCCAAAAAGGAAATAGGGAGCCTGATTTTCCTTTCTGTTGCACTAGTTTTACATGGTTGTAACTCTACTGGAATCCAGGGTGTGATGCTGCTGTAAGACAGGTATAATGGAGTAGGGAATTGAGCCCCAGCTGTTTTTCTCCCCTCCCTTTTATTGTGATTACACATGTCTTTATCATGGGGGGAAGGAACAATACAGAAAATAGTACTTGCCATTATTTAAGACAGCACATATTCCTCTAAAGAGGTTACAGGGCAGGCTAAACCCGGCCTTGAAGTGGGGAGGTAGGAGCTCAAAGAAGGGAGAGGAGATAGGTTTACAGAACAGCAAAGGAGAGCTGGAGGGATTAAAGGAGAGAAAGACAGTGACGAATTCTGAGACGTGCATAGCACCTTCGGAGAGGTGCAGAGAGTCCTGTCTCCCACTGAACTTCAGTGGGAGCTGAGGCCATTTGCAGCTTGCAGGAAGTGCTCAGCACCTTGCAGCGTTGAACTCAGCTGGAGTGACCCACATCTTTTGGGCAACTACAGAGGGTTGAGTGAGGCCACCAAAACATCCTGTTGGGCTTCCATAGGGCATACCAATCACTATATTCCCCTTGCCTTTAGGAGCTACTACAATATCAATAATAATAATGGGAAGAAGACGACTGAGCACTGAGTTCAATTTTCTTTTCTTTGCTGAGAAAATGTCACAATAGGGGGGGAAAAAAAAGAGAGAAGCTGAGGGGATAAAACGAATCCTGAGGATTTAACTGTTCCTCCTCCTCTTCCTGAAAGTGTCCATTGTTTGAACAAAATGCAGCGAAACAGGACACAGCAGCTCTTTTACAAATAACTTCCACTGTTTGGAAGCTGTTATTTTCTCTGCCTCCATACGAGGTCTCTAGAGATGCATAAGTTACAGCGTCTTATCAGAAGAGCATGGCTTCTATTTGAGGCTAGCTTTGCAATGATCTCAGAAGTCAAAGTTTAAGATTGTGAAAGGAGTTAGGGTTTCCTTTTGCAGACCTGCAGTGACTGTGAAAGGAACTTAATAATAAGATTTTCCCTCCTTGAACTTCCTGATACTGGTTTAATTTGACATTTAACACAGTATCACAAATGAGTCCCAGTTAGCTTGTAGTTCGTTGTTAAAAAGGTAGAAACATAGGAATTATGATATCAGAACAGTCCAATGGTCTGTGTCATTTGATGTCTTGTCTTTGACATTGGTGTATTCTGTATGCTTTAGAAGAAGGCATGCAAGTCCCGTAAAGTACCTAAATGTACTATTGTATAGAACACAGACTATAACTTTGTATTGCAAGACGGACGTTTTTCCTGACCTTGGATCTCCTACCCCAGTGGTGCAGTGCAGTCCCATTCCCCGTCATCCCAAACAGTGAAGTGGAACAGTCTGTTTGCAACAGGCCTCTTTTTTTTTTTTTTTTTTGGACAAGGGAAGTTTCAGGATGCTCAGCTAATCAGTCAGATTCATGGGTCAGGTTTAAATTGTGGTGCAGAGAGCTTGGTGTGTTCCTAAACTCCGCCAAAGTCACACACATCTTAGAATTTCTTCTGGATAGTCTAACTATGGCTATTAAGGCTCTCAATCTGAAAGGACAGATGTGGCTGTGGCTCTATCCAGCATTTTGGAAGCAGGGAACACCAGAAAAAGACAGGCCATAAAATCCTTAAAGATATTCATGAGCAGCTCTGGTCCAACGCTGATCCTATGGGGCATTCCGCTATTAACCTCTTTCCGTGCTGAGAACTGGGGCTGTTTATTTCTGCACTTTGTTTCCTATCTTTTAATCTGTTTCTAATCCATATGGGTAAAGACCTAGAAGTCGTGAGGACTTTGCCTCTCACCCTGTAGTAAAACCAAGATTTCTTAACAGCCTCTTGAGAGGGATTTTTATCAGAAGCCTTTTGAAATTCTAGATTATATCTAGTGGTTCTCATTTACCTGCTGCCTTGTTAACTCTTTCTAAGAATTCAAACAAGTTAGACAGACAGTATTTACCTTCACGTAAGCCATGCTGTCCCAATTTTTTTTTGCTTATCTTCTTTAGACACCTGCTCAGGTTAATGTTCGTCTGCCTTTTTGTTTCCTTTATTTGTCTTTCACTACAGGCATACAGTATTTTATGGGATTGATTGATTGTTCTAGTGGTAATTAAGAGAGTTTAAACAAAGTTATTCCCTCTTTACACTAACAGCATAACTGTAGTAAGTGAAATTGTTAAATAAAAGCAAACATTCTTTTAAAAAGTGTGTTAGAGCCTTTGCACCTCCCTGTAAAAATATCCTACTTAATATTTTAATCACTGCAGTTTAACCTTGAATAAAACCTAGGAGTTAGTCCAAGCAATTGTGCTTGAAATAGGAAGGGTCTGTCTTCACTGCATGAAAAGTCACCTAATCAAACCATTGTATGGATTCCCTTGAGCTTGCAATGAGGATAGCATGCCTTGCATCTGCATAGAACTGCCATCCCAGGCCTTTTACAAGCATTGGTTGGGTGCCTGGATTGGTGCAGTCTCCCGTGGTTTCTTTGCACTAGAGGGGGATGCCACAAGGGTTGCAGGTGCACTTGTTTATCCAATCCCCCTGAATGTATGCCACAACCTAGTAGCTCATGGTTGGAAGTAATGAAAAAGTTCCTGCTCCCATCAGCAGTTTTGGGCATCATGAGTAGGGCCCTACCAAATTCACAGTCCATTTTGGTCAATTTCACTGTCATAGGATTTTAAAAATAGTAAATTTCATGATGTCAGCTATTTAACTATAAAATTTCACGGTGTTGCAATTGTAGGTGTCCTGACCCAAAAAGGAGTTGGGGCGTGGGGTTTGCAAGGAGGGGGTTGCGGTACTGCTACCCTTACTTCTGCACTGCTGCTGGCAGCGGCGCTGCCTTCAGAGCTGGGAGCTGCAGAGCAGTGGCTGGCGGTGGGTATGGTATTGCAACCCTTCCTTCTGCGCTGGGCAGAGCTGGACCCTCAGTCAGCAGCCACCACTGTCTGGCTGCCCAGTTCTGAAGGCAGCAGTGCAGAAGTAAGGGTGGCATGGTATGGTATTGCCACCCTTACTTCTGCACTGCTGCTGGCGGGGTGCTGCCTTCAGAGCTGGGCGCCCAGCCAACAGCCACTGCTCTCCAGCCTCCCAGCTCTGAAGTCAGTGCAGAAGTAAAGGTGGCAATACTGTATCCTCCCTAAACTAACCTTGTGACCCCCCTGCAACTCCCTTTTGGGTCAGGATCCCTAGTTTGAGAAACTCTGATCTCCCTGTGAAATCTGTATAGTATAGGGTAAAAACACACAGAAGACCAGATTTCACGGTCTGTGACGCGTTTTTCATGGCAGTGAATTTGGTAGGGCCCTAATCATGGGATAGATGCTTTAAGAATCCCAGAATGCATTGGTGTAATCACAGTTGTAAGGCATCTGGAGTGGATGTGCCAAGCAATGCTGTTTTGTGAACATGCCAAATTGTTGTAGAGTCAAGTAAGGTAAACCGTTTGATGCAGCTTACATTCATGTGACGTTTTCTTTGAATATGTGTGGCCTATATGTCTATTACCAAAGCAATGTCTACTCTGCACTGAGCTTGGTCCTGATACAAAGCCTGTCAGAGGAAAGACTCCTATTTACTTCAAAGGGTGTTGAATTTGGCCCTCAGAGAAAGGGAACAAAAACGTAGTCCTCAGCTCTGCCTGGTGACATTTGACATATATTCACTATTTTTTAGGCAAGAAAGAATATTCTATTCAGAAAACATACTGATCCCAGTTTTTTTGTGTCTGACCTTCTCTTTTTTTCCCGTTTTTATTAAAGATTCCTCCCGTCACCTTCATGTCCTACTGTTGCTTCCACTTGATCAGTTATTATTTTCATCTTTGCAGGGCTCGTCGAAGCTCAGGTTCCTCTTTCATATAAATTGTTCAAATGGGACTCCATGCTGTAAATTCCTAATCCCCACCTCCCCATTCTCCCTCCCACGACATCTGCTTCTCGGCTAACTCCTCACTTTGCCAAAAGATAACTGCAGACACCCAATGTGAGTGACGACATGGCCAAGCATCTATTTTCATGAAAGCTGCTGCAATCTACTTACAGACCTTGCTTCACAGTGAGATGCTGTCAAGACAAGCATTCATACAGAATTGCCCCAAGAATTATGATGCTCTCGTCATTTCTGTGGGAACTGTTTGACAGTCATTTGCTGTGAAGCAAGACAGAAGCATCTGATTCTTACCTCACCCCAATCCCACCAACTATTGTATAAGGTACAAAGCCAAAGTTAAGCTACAAAAACATCTGAATTTTTAAAGGATGTTTTAAAAAAAATATTCTGCCCCCCCCCCCCATTTTGGCGAATAGTAGAGTGAGCCTTAGAACCTTTGTTTTCACTGCCTAGGGCCTCACCTGAGAGAGCAGCTGAGGAAATTTGGCTCTCACCTCTCTCCTCTGTAGGAGCTGGTGACATACCCAGGGTACAATCAGCACTGCTGCATAGCTGTCTCTCCTCTACGCCTTCTACGCTGCTGGACTGGTGAACAGCCAGTTGACCTGTTAATACACAGCCTCCAGCATGTAACTTGCTCCCAGCTACACTGTATTGAGTACTACTAGCTAGCCACTCATGAACTACACCGCAGAAGAGCACTAGTAGACTCTCTAGTCCCAGACTTTCCCCCCAGATATGTGCCTCTTGTATGGCCCAGCACACTACTGGACAAAACAAGCTCATATGAAGTCCTCATTTCATCAATGGAAAATGATATGCACCAGCTTTGTTATCCCAAATGGAGTTTCCCACACTCTTTACTCCATACACATTGGTTAGTTAAAACAGTGCAACAAGTTTATTAACTACAGAAAGGAGAGAGATTTTAAGTGACTACAAGTAATAAGGCATAAAGGTCAGGATTGGTTACAAAGAAAATAAACTGAATAAGCAAAGTGAACTTAAAAGCAAAAAGGTTTTTCTCAGCATAAGCTTTGCACTCTGCTGGCAGCCCCCACTCCCAGTTTAGTTCCTTAAGAGTCGTTGATGTCATGAGCAGAGATGAAGGAGGAGAGTGAGGTCAAGCATTGTTCTCCCCGCTTTATAATGCAATTCCATGTGCTAAAAACATCCTTGCTGAGTGATGGTGACAAACAGTCTCTTGTGGACTTGAGGTTTGAACTGCCTGAGATGAAATGCAAATTTCTTGTTCACGCCTTCTCTGCCAGAGATTGGCCGCTTAAGCAGGTGATAGTCCATTAACACCTTGCTGGGATGCCAGCGTCTTTGTCTCTGAAAACTGGTTTGGGCCTGCTTTTCTAACTTGGAATATGTTACAGGAATGTTATACAATAAAATCTTATAACTTCACATACAATGTTGGTGCACACACTTTGTTGGGACAATAATGTTCAGCAGATTATGAGCTTTCTAATGATACTTCACAAGGCATACCTTGTACAGAATTTGTCGTAATGCTGTAAAGTGGTGAACATAATGGTATAGACCAGGGGTGGCCAACCTGTGGCTCTGGAGCCGCATGCGGCTCTTAAGAGGTTAATATGCAGCTCCTTGCATAGACTCTGACTCCGAGGCTGGAGCTACAGATGCTGACTTCCCAATGAGCTGTGGAGTGCTCACTGCTCAACTCCCTGCTGTTCACCAGGTCCTGTCACCATTCCGTCCCTTCCCCCAAGGCCCCTGCCCCTTCTCTCAAGCCTGCCAAACCATCGCTCCTCGCCCTCCCCACCAGAATCTCCTGCGTACTGAAGAACAACTGATTGCGGTCGGAGAGAGGTGTGTGGAGGGAGGGGGAGGCACTGATTGGCAGGGCTACCGGTGCGTGGGAGGTGCTGGAGGGGGGTAGCGGATGGGGGCCTGTTGACGTATTACTGTGGCTCTTTGGCAATGTTCATTGGTAAATTCTGGCTCTCTCTCAGGCTCAGGTTGGCCACTCCTGGTAGACTGTCACAGAGCCCCTTTTCCTAACTCTCTTACTGCTCTCACCAGCAAACAATGAGCTTCCTGCCCCAGCGTTGGTGGACTCATTCCTCTTACTTGCGCATTAATTTTGTTCATAGAATCATCGAAGATTAGGGTTGGAAGAGACCTCAGGAGGTCATCTCGTCCAAACCCCTGCTCAAAGCAGGACCAACCCCAACTAAATCATCCCAGCCAGGGCTTTGTCAAGCCAGGCCTTCAAAAACCCTCTAAGGATAGAGATTCCACCATCTCCCTAGGTAACCCATTCCAGCATTTCACCATCCTCTCAGTGAAATAGTGTTTCCTAATATCCAACCTAGACCTCCCCCACTGCAACTTGAGACCATTGCTCCTCGTTCTGTCATCTGCCACCACTGAAAACAGCCTAGCTCCATCCTCTTTGGAACCCCCCTTTAGGTAGTTGAAGGCTGCTATCAAATCCCCCCTCACTCTTCTCTTCTGCAGACTAAATAAGCCCAGTTCCCTCAGCCTCTCCTCATAAGTCATGTGCCCCAACCTCCTAATAATTTTTGTTGCCCTCTGCTGGATTCTCTCCAATTTGTCGACATCCTTTCTGTAGTGGGGGACCCAAAACTGGACGCAGTACTCCAAATGTGGCCTCAGCAGTGCTGAATAGAGGGGAATAATCATTCCCCTCGATCTGCTGGCAATGCTCCTACTAATGCAGCCCAGTACGCCGTTAGCCTTCTTGGCAACAAGGGCACACTGTTGAATCATATCCAGCTTCTCGGTAATGTTACAATCTGCCCTGAGTAAGGGGTAGCCTGTAGCTTCACCACTGTAGGAGCAGACCAGAGAATGAATCATGACTTGATGGGTCACAGTCCATCTCCTGTTCCCTGCTCGGGGAGGGGAGTAAGTTAATTCACCACTTTTTCTGGAGCAGCTTACTTCTTCCCCATGCACCCTGGCTGATGTTTGGAGGAGGCAGAGCCAGGGCTCCTCCCATTCCCTGCTTCTCTCCTATCCCGTTTGTTCCCCAGGGAGAATATCAAGTAAGTACCGCCACTCTACTCCATGCACCCAGAGTTGAATAAGGGGTGGAGGGAGACTTAGTGATGTTCACTACAACTCCACTGAGCTGCTTCACCAGCCCCCAACCCAAGACTTTGGAAAGTGAGACAGTGAAATTGTAATTGGGAAGATACTAGGCTAAAAAAAAAAATTCCATCTGATATTGAGTGCAAAGGTACAAGGGGTTTTGAAAAATACACAGTACAGGTGAAATAGTTCAGGAACCACACCAAAAATCCACCTAAGAGAAAGTGGACTTTAAAAAAAAAAAGCATTGGAAATCTGCTGAGGGTTTTCAGGTCTTCTGAGAAACAATTCCAGCTTCTTATCAAACAAGCAAAACTTCCACAAAATTATTTTATCAATCTGATATTGAATTAGCAGAGCATTGTTGATTCTTGCCCATTGCCTCCAAGCCTTTTTGCTGTTTCTGTAGAGTGTCATTCCTGTTTTGTGTGCTGAGGCAGCATCATTTCATTTCCACTTTGTGGCTGCCTGGCTGTTCAGGTTTTAGTGTGATATACAAATGCATAGACGGAATTTTCCAGTGGAATCACCTCGCTTACTAAAGTGTCTTGTTATTCCATAGCTTGTCTTAGAGAATTCTAATTGTCTTCCATGTAATGGGGAGTATGACTATAGCTAGGTATCCTAAAATGTTTCGTACCTTTGGAGGAAGATCAAGTATCATGGAGCCTTTCCACTGGCTTCAGTGGAAGATGAATTGGATCTAGTTTCAAATGAGATTGAAATAGTACATCTGTATACTTTACAAATAAATGAAACTAGATCCTCTCTTTCCCCTCCCCTCCCCCATGCTTATCACTGATTATATTTTTAGGAATGGGTGTGATGGGTTGGGTCACAGAGACCCCTTGGGACTGTCACCTGATGGGCTGAGACTGCCTCTGAGCCTGTTTTCTCTGCCAGCTTGGGCCTCCAGAACCCTGTCTTGTTGAGCCAAACATGCTAGCCTGCTGCAACACAGACCCAGGGTCTGAACCACGCCCCCAAAACTGCAGACTGAACTGAAAACACTGTTGCCAGTGCTCCTGTTGCCAGCACTGTTGCAAGTGCACCTGTCTCCAGCACCTAGACACCCAGTTCCCAACGGGATCCAAACCCCAAATAAATCCGTTTTACTCTGTATAAAGCTTATACAGGGTAAACTCATAAATTGTCTGCCCTCTATAACACTGATAGAGAGATATGCACAGCTGTTTGCTCCCCCAGGTATTAATCACTTACTCTGGGCTAATTAATAAACAAAAGTGATTTTATTAAGTATAAAAAATAGGGTTTAAGTGGTTTCAAGTAATAACAGACAGAACAAGGTAAGTTACTAAGTAAAATAAATCAAAATACGCAAGGTTAACTTAATACAGTAAGGTTCTAGATACAAATACTAACTTCTCACCCTAGTTGTTATCTCAGGTACAATCCTTTTCAGACCAACGTTGTAGTTTATCGCCTGGGTCCAGCAATCACGCACACCCCCATAGTTACAGTCCTTTGTTCCAGTTTCTTTTAGGCATCTCTTTGGGGTGGAGAGGGCATCTCTTGAGCCAGCTGAAGACCAAAATGGAGAGACTTCCAGGGCCTTTTATATTCTCTCTCTTGTGGGTGGAAACCCTTTTGTTCTTCTGTGCAAAATCACAGCAACAAGATGGAGTTTGTAGCCACCTGGGCAAGTCACATGTCCATGAATGATTCAGCTTTTTGCAGGCTGATGTCATTGTTTACATGTTAGTTTGAACATTCCCAGGAAAGCTCAAATGTGGATTGGCGACTCCAGCGAGAAACTGCTGAATTGGAATTCATTTGCAAATTGGATACTATTAATTTAGGCTTAAATAGAGACTGGGAGTGGCTAAGTCATTATGCAAGGTAGCCTGTTTCCTCTTGTTTTTTCCTCCCCCCCCCACCCCCCCCCCGATGTTCTGGTTTAACTTGGATTTAAACTTGAAGAGTGGTCAGTTTGGATGAGCTATTACCAGCAGGAGAGTGAGTTTGTGTGTGTATGGGGGTGGGGGGGATGTGAGAACACCTGGATTTGTGCAGGAAATAGCCCAACTTGATTGTCATGCACATTGTGTAAAGAGTTGTCACTTTGGATGGGCTATCACCAGCAGGAGAGTGAATTTGTGTGGGGGGGTGGAGGGTGAGAAAACCTGGATTTGTGCTGGAAATGGCCCACCTGATGATCACTTTAGATAAGCTATTACCAGCAGGACAGTGGGGTGGGAGGAGGTATTGTTTCATATTCTCTGTGTATATATAAAGTCTGCTGCAGTTTCCACGATATGCATCTGATGAAGTGAGCTGTAGCTCACGAAAGCTTATGCTCTAATAAATTGGTTAGTCTCTAAGGTGCCACAAGTACTCCTTTTCTTTTTCCCAATGTCTATTGTTAGTTAAGTACTCCCAATTACTTGAATAGTCCCTTCACAATATGTTGGCCAAACCTCCCTTATGTGTTTCCTACAGTAAACACTTCAAATACAAGCATAGAACCAACACTCATGACTTCAGATATAAAAATGATACATGCATACAAATAGGATGAATATATTCAGTAGATCATAACCTTTGCAAAGATATGTTGCAGTGCCTATCTACCATAAAGCATATTCCAGTTATGTTATATTTACACTTAAGCTTATTTCCATAAACATATAGATTGCAACGTCACAATGGGACCGCCTGTTTTAGGGAAAAATATGAAATCCTACTTGTGAGCCCATAAAAGTTGTAATGGAGCAAAACTTAAAACAGCTTGTAATTTAAACTACAGTAAGTTTTATACAGCTGTGTATGTAGCTTTTCTCTCTGAAGCCCTAGAATCCAAAACCTCTCTTGGAATGTAGCAGTCTACATCTGATCTTAGAGATATCAATTTTGTTACCTGTTGGTGGACATGTAGTGGGATTTTTTAAAAAGAAATCTTAATTTCTGGAAGAGCCTTATCAGAAATTATTTTCGTTCTCCTTGCTGTTTTTGGAAGATCAGTACATGGTGCATGAAATGAAACCCCTGTTGCCTGCCATAAATTAACAGTGAACAAGCTGAACTTTAGGGCATTAGAAAATCATTATCTTTAGCTGTTGCATTTCAGTAATATTTCAGTTCTGGAATTCAATAAAGAAAGCTAATTTAATCTCATCAGTGACGACATTCTCTATTGTTATAGGAGTCTATTTTAGAACGGTGGTGAATTTCATTTAAAAGTTCATGCATACAAATAAAGCCACCATAGGATAAAATTAGAACCAGTCACAATTAGTCTTTAAGAAAAGAAACAAGCTTAATTTGTTAAGCCCATAGCATGGCATATTGCCTCTCATGAATTTAAATTGGTCTTTGATACGATCTGAACACATTGTAGCAAATGGAGTATAAAATCGATCTGCCTTTGCACTGTCTTTTTAAAGCTGAGCAGTTTGCATGCTACAGTATCTTCTGTGTCCATTTTCGTAATTGGGGTCTGTTTCAGCAGTGTTTAGACTTTTACGGGTATATCCTCAGCTGGTTTAAAATATCAGAGCTCCATTGACTTTGATGAAGCTCTGACTGTGTGTGTGTGTTAGTTATATGCCAGTTCCTTTTTGAAGTGCACTCCAGCTGGAGCTATTAAACCTGTGTTCAGAGTCACAGGATGGGAAGGGGTTCTGAGCCCAGGGAGAGGTGTGGGGAGTTAGGTGTGGATTCCCAGTAACAAGGGAGGTTGATGAGCCTACGGAAGCCCATTGCTCCAGCATGTGGGGAATTTGACTAGAGCTCTTGTCCTTTTGATGAGGGAAGAGGAATTGTTGGAAGGAGCCAGGGGTTGATTGTGAGGCTGAGAGAATGGGTGGTAGGGGAGAGAAGAATGAGCACCCTTCCTTCCCTGTTCCTTGTCTGCTTTCTACCATTTTATCTCCGCCCCCACTACCAGTGCCCTCCCAAGGCAGCTGCTCCTCATCTTCCCCTTGATACCCCAGTTTTTACTTAGAAAATCTGGTCATACCACAGCAGTGGGAAGGGTTCCCTGCTGCTTACAAGGTCACACACACGCTGTTTTTTTCAATACACCAACCATTAATGCTGGTATGGATACAGCTTATCTATTCATCCAATCTTTCACTGCAGGGCTGGGGATTTTAGAGTGGGTAGGTCAGGAGAACTCTGTGGAGAGCATTGATTCTGTTGGAGATGAACATGGTTTTATACATTATGTATGTCTTTGTTATAGGTCTCTTTATCTCTGTTTTTTTTGGTGATTTTTCTTATTGATTGTCATAAAGAAATAGACAATGAAAAGTACAAAAAGGTAAATGACGTACAGCTTGTATGTATTTCCAAATGCTTCCCACAATTTCCGATAGAATCATGCAGTTTTACAGCTCATCAAAACTGTGAGACCAGAAAATACTACATAGACGTAGCACATTAGAGTGGGGGTTACGGTAATAAAATAGAAGATAATACATGAATAGGAGAGGAGGGAAGGAAGGGGGCTAGGTGAAATGGACATCTGCCATTCTTTGAGTATCTCAACTTTTTTATCCAAATGTATCTAGAAATTGGGTTCAAATTTCTTTGAATTCATATAATTGAATTCCGCATTGATAAGCTGTTCTTTCTTTGGCTGTCAACACTTTTATTTTGATTTCTAGATAAATATATAGGATAAAATCTTCTCCCCATTTGAAGTCAGAGGGAGTTTTTGACTTCGGTGCGGCTAAGATTTCACCTATGGAATAAAGGATGATTTATTACTGTTTGTATTATGGTATAGCCTAGTGGCCGGGGCCCCATTGTGTTAGGCACTGTGCAAACATATAACAAAGGCACAGTCCCTGCCCCAAAGAGTTTGTAATCTAAGTGTAACAATATAGACAACAGGTGGATAAAGCAAAGTATAAGGCAGAAGAAAATAGAGATAGTCTGACGAGAATAGTTCAAGGAAGCAATGAAACAGTATTGGTCAGCATGATATCCAGTGGTCTCAGCATACCAGCTGCCTAGCAGTTATGGATTTTTCTTTTACCTATTTAAAATGTTACATTTCACGACTTTTCATGCATCTATGGTAGTTTTTGAGACGTGGAGAAGAGCACAGCTATGGCAGGAAGTGGATAAAGCAATCTCCCCAAATAAATTTAAAGAAATCTATTTCAAAGAAAGTCATGCTGTGTTTAAATTATACTTCGCTGCCCTGTGAGACAACATTGGCCAAGAAGATGGCTTTCATTATTTTTATGGTCTCTGTAAGGCATGTGATTTTGGTTGCTAAGGAATGACTTTACTTTTGTGTGGTGTAACTGTTTTTGTATATATAGGGCCAGATTCTGGGCCCCCGATATGTTCCCACTGCTCAATGCTGCAGCACAAAGAGGACATAAGGCTGCCCTACCAGGCCGCTTGGTGATTCCTGTTGCCTAGGGGTATCCCTAGATGCTATCCCACCCATCTCTTGGAAGGGGCATGTGAGGGTCAGGAAAGTGTGTGTGTGACTTGTGCTCTGGTAATACACACCTTTTGAAACAGCTCCTGCGGGGCCATTACGAGCTGGAGTCAGAGAAGTGTTAATCTCTTTACAACCACAGGTTCAAATCCGGGCGAGGTCAGTTTAGCCTTTTGTCCGGCTGAGGTATGGACATTGAGTACTATGCAGTTTACTGAGTGGGAGTTTCAGATGCAACGTACTGGGAACATGGTGGTGTGGCTAGAACAGTGCCAGGGGATGGGGTTGCAGTTAAGACAGGGCAGGCAGAACAAATCTTTGCTCTCCTGGGAATCAATCCAACTGGACCCCTTGTTTACAAGGCCCAAAATTCATTCCTTTCCCCCAGCTACCTCTGATTCCTATGCTAATGTGCGGAGGGCAGGAGATTCAGACTCACAGAGGTGGGGAAGATAGGGAATGTTTCCAGAGCTGTCTTTGTGGAGAGAGGGGACTCAGTTTTCCGACTAACTGGGAGGAGGATGAATCTTCAGTATGCTCTAGCCAGGGCCATAAAGCAGAGGGGACGTCCTCACTCTCATGCTGTTATAGCAGATACCACATGGCAGTGGTGCAGTAGCAGTAAACAACAAATTAGTATTTCATCCTATCCGTGGTGCGGGGGTGGTTCCTCACATGCCCCAGGCTACCTGTTGCTTCAGGTTTGGCAGCATTTTCTGAACCCACCAAGGCCCATTCACCACATTCTTTGTCCAGTGTTATTGTCAGTTTAATTATTATTCCTTAAATTGCCTGTAGGACCTAGTCGGGGGCCCAGTGTACTGGTGCTGTACAAATTACTAAAAACAAAAAGACAGTCCTTGCCCAGAAAATGCACAAATTAGAATTATAACAAGGTTCGGGAGGTGGACAACCAGATGGGTGGGGTGAGGACAAGGTTACAGCAAAGATGGATATATTTGCGTACATTTTGTAGACAGTAAGATGGCAGCTAACAGGTGTTGGGCATGTTTTCTCTTAATACACACACACACATTCGGACACATTGGGCAGGCAGTAATTTTTGCAAGGAAAAAAAGGCGGAGTGGGGCTGGGGCTGGGGCCAGAGCTGGGCTGGGGGCGGAGCGGGGCTGGATGGAGCTCTCTCTGCACCCCCTGTGGGGGCTGATCCAGGCCCCACTGCATCCCACCCCTCAGTGTTCCTCCGCACCCCTCCTCCCCAGGGGTTGTGCCCCACAGTTTGGGGACCACTGCCTTCAAGTGGTAAAATATTGCTAAGAAAAGCTAGGTCAGTAGAAGAAATAAATTGAAAACTAAGCCGTTAAACTTTTAGTACTCAGAAAGCAAGTGGCCAAGCGCAGTTAGAGAGGCCCTTCATTAAAGGGTGAGAGTGGGAAGTTAGTGAAATGTAATAAACTAGATACTGCTGAGAACCTGACTGTATCTTTGTTTCAGTAATGACCGAAGGAGCTGAAGGTCACATTCTGGGGCTGGATCACACTTTCCAGAGGGGATTAGGTTATAACTGTGGCGAAGGAGAGAGCGAGCCAATGAAATGATTTACCTCTCCACTACAGGTACAAAATTCTAACATCAGATGCTTTGAGGCTTAGCACAGGGAGCCGCTTATGTAATTGGGAAGCTGAGAAAGCAGGAGGGCCTGACGAATTACATTCCTGCATGCTGAAGAAATAAGAGCCTTGGAAGGAGAGATAGTGAGAGTCTTTAGCATTGCAGAGGTGGTGTGTGATTGGTTGGATGGTTTGTTTTTTAGTAGCCTACTAATGATGTGGAAGTTTGGAGAGGATGAATGATTGGTGAATGGCAAGCAAACACATTAGGAAGGACTGCAGAAACATGGGCTATTGCAATGGCAGACCATCTGATGGAAGTGACTTCAGAGATTAGGAATATACTAATACTCTGAACTTCTACCTCACCTTCCAGCCAAACCTCTCAAAGCGCATTACCAACATGAGTGAGTTCAGTCATGCAGTATGCCTTTGAAGAAAGGAAGGAGTGTTGATGCTCATGCTACAGATGAGGAATACTGAGGCCCTGCGAAATAAAGTGACTAGCCCAAGGCCAGTGGCCAGTATTCACTGCTGCAGTCGGATACCACAGAGCGCAGCAGAGTGGGGGCGGTGAGGGAGATCAATGCAGCTGCCTGTTCCTCTGGGCAGTTCTGCATTAGGCCCAGCTGCAGCAGCTCGTAACCACTCCCAAGGACCCATCTGCTAGCTGCGCACAGACGGAGCATTCAATAGGAACCCCCCGTGGGGAAGTTGCAGCTGCCTTCCATTCCCCTGGCACCACCCGAATCATGCAAAGGGAGCCGAGCAGACAGAGAATCTGTCTCACTGAGTCATTTGCTGGGCACAGAGTCCAGGATCATAGTATCCTGCCCTGATCATTAGCTATGCTGCCTTTCTTATGGTTATCAAGCAGATACTGGCTGTATAAGATCCTGAAAAGAAACAAATGAAATGATGCCAATAATGTATTTGAGACGATAATTAATGGTTTGAAAATCAGTATAATGGACTACATTTAAGAAGACGGGTTAACAAAACAGGGTAGTATAAGCAACACATTGTGACTGATAGATGAAGCAAAGTATCAAAAGAATGTTATACGTTTTGAGGGAAAACTGAACACAGTTTTTGGTGAAAGAAAATCTGTTACTTATCTGACTCCCATCAGCATAGTATCTAAGTTGTTAATATGTTCTGGCATAAATCAGATAAAGTGTTTGTCTGATTTTGTGTGTGTGTCCTGAGATTTTGAGGGTGAGAAGTGAGGAGGCATATCAACTTCGTCATAGTTTCATATTTCAGAGCACATTCAGATTCTGTGGTCATGTGTGCACCATAAATACCTGGATAGATTAGATAACATGTTTTTCTAGATCTGATATAATTTAAATGAGTAGATTATTTTGGTGAAATGACACCTCTCTCCCCCTGTTCCCCCCACTATATTCTAGTGCTACTCAGAATTCTGGTGCTGAGAACTTGTGTAAGCTGACATTTAATGTGCTCTTTGCATTTAATCACAAAGCACAGTACCAACAGTAATATTTTAGGCATCAATCTTTTGAGTGACTCTGTGAAGAGAGACTCCAGCACTCACATGGAATCCCATTATTTCCCTGGAGCGTTGTGTGGGCACAGGGTGTCTGTTCAGGCAGACTTATTTGCAGGATTGGGTCATTTAGTTTCACAGGAGCCTTATGAGGTAGGCATTGTTTTACATTTTGAGAAACTGAGGCACAGAGAGGTTATGTGGCTTCATAGGCGCCGACTCTGTGCTCTGCGTCCACTGACAGCCAAGCTCCCCGCCCCCCCCGGCCTCACCTCCTCTGCCTCCCAGCGCACTGCGTCTCCGCTTCTCCCTCCCTCCCTCCCAGCATTGCTGCTGCCAAATACCTGTAGCAAGCACTTGGGGGGAGGAGCGGGAACATGGAATGCTCAGGGGAGGAGGCAGAGAAGAGGCGGGGCTGGGGTGTGGATTTGGGGAAGGAGTCAAATAGGGGCAGGGAGGGGTGGAGTTGGGGCAGGGACTTTGGGGAAGGGATTGGAAGGGGACAGTGCAGGGGCGGGGCAGGGGTGGAGTTGGGGCAGGGCTAGGGCAGAGGTGGGTTGAGCACCCCCCGGCTCCAGAAGAAGTCGACACCTATCTGTGGCTTACCCTATTTCACACAGCAAATCAGTGACAGAGCCTGGAATAATATTCCATATTGTCTGACTTCCAGCCCAGTGTTTTAGCCACTAAACCATCCTTGCCATAAAGTTTTAGATTAATATTGAATATGAATTACACCAGAGTCAAATCCCAGAAAAATGGAAAGTTAGTCCTTCACAGCCAAGAGTGAAGTCCTTTTTGCCATTATGTAAGTCCAGTTGCATCATTCCTTATCCACCTCTGGACAACGACTCCCTTTCTAGAGTCCTGGACAATTTTTCACTTCTGTCCTCCTTGCCTTTCATGAAATACAACGTCAACTCAGAGGCAGCACAGAATTCTCGTACTCTTTTTTTTATTTTATCTCTTTTTCTCTTTTTCTTTTTCTTTCTTTGAATTTTGCTATATTTTATGTAATAGGAAAAGTGTTCAGGATGTAGGCGTCTGCTTTGCTTTGATGTTTAGCCATCTTTGAAAGCTGTTTACTGATTCATTTACTCCATCATCATGAACATTATCCCTTAAATAACCCAGGATCATGATGTGGTATTTACCTCTATAAGGGGAACTATTAGCAACTTACGCATCTTTCAGATTTTTGGTGTGTGGAGAGACATTTTTTTTTCCATAGAAAAGATTGTAAAGGGTGTATAAGATCAAAGCATCCAGAATTTTTATCATCAGCTGCCACCCCCAGTGAGGCAGCATGGGCTAGCTGAAAATTTGATCTTTATTGACTTTGCCACCTCAGAGAATAAAGATAATGGGTAAAAAACAAAAATAGTAATTGGAAATAGCTCCTGTGTAGCAGAGCTGTCATGAGGCAGATTGATTCAGTGGTGGCAGAGTAGCTTTATTGATTGTGAGTCCTTAGTGAATTAAAAAGAGGACCAAATGACTTAATCTTTCCTTTTTATGTGTCTGACTGTAACAACTGAATGTTCTGATAGAATAAACAACACACACAAGTATGGGAATATTATCTACTTCAGTCAGCAATATTTCTTTCAGAGACGAGGAGAGAAGTCATCAAAAACTCAGCAGGGTCAAATGTTCTTTACTGTACTAGAGTCTAAGAGTGGCAGAAATTATGTTGTTTCGGTTTTTAAGTCTTCAGGTCTGATGATTCTAGGAGGAAAAAAGAAACACTAACAGGAATTACAGTCACTTCTCTCAGATGTTCATAGTGTGTTCCTAAATTTTGGCTCTTAGTCTGACCCTCAGATATGTTGCTGAGACAAAAAAAGTCAAATTATTATTTGCTCTAGGTGCATCCAATACTAAGCTTTTATTGTTAATAAATACGTTTTGAGAGGGGTTTTCATCTGAGGATCTCCAGTTGCTTTCACAAACAATAATTGACTGTGTCTCCCAACATGCCTGTGGAGTATGTGAATATTCTACCCATTGTACAGATGAGTAAACAGAGGCAAGGAGGGCCAGATTCCCATTTATCCTAAGGCCACTTTACAATGCTGTGGCAGTGAGAATCAGGCCCAGTGAGATTAAGTAACATGCCCAATGTCCCAAAGAAAGCCAGTGTCCTGACTTCCAGTCCCCAGTTCTCAGCCAGAGACAACTCCTGCCCTTACTGTCGGTATGTACATTTAGTATAATTGTTCTTTGCCAAGTAAATTAATCTTTTATCAGTAACTCTTGAAATGTAACTGGTTAATCCATTCTGGAATGGGCACTGGCTATATGCAATAAGGGTGTAATTCAGTCAGAAGGGGAGAGCCCCACAAGGCTTCTATGCTATTAAATAGTCTCACATTTTCCCTCCACAGAGAAGGGAGTGAGCGGAAATAGAGCAGCCATGCAGGGGCCTCAATGCCAGGCCTGAATAAGCTGATGAGCAAGGAGTACAGGGAGAGGCTACTGGATCCACATGTATGCTGATCCCATGGCCCAGTATCCTCACATGAGAGGCATGAGGAACCAAAGCCATGGTTCCAGTGCATAGGCTGAAATAGAAGCAATAGCAGGGCGGTGCTGCAGCTCTGTGTCCTGCCTGTGGTTTTGGAGGCGGATTCTGCCCCATCCCTGTTAAGTTCTCCGCACAGGACCTGATGACTTGAGCTTTAAGCAAGTGCAAATTTCATCTCAGACCATCTCTCTGTCATCTCTTCCTGGGTGACTCTGTCATCTTATACTTAACATGGCCCAATGGAACTCTTGATCTTCTGTCAAAACCCTGCCCTTTTCCTTCTGTCAGCAACGTTGCCATCCTCTTTGTTATTCAGGCCTGCAAACTGGGCCCTATCCTTTGCTTTGTCCAGTTTCTGCTGCTGCTTCCTCCGCAGCGTCTCTGAGGGCTGGACTACACACAGACTTACACTGAAATGACTGAATTGGTTTCAGTTCACACCTTTTGTTATTTTGGTGCACACCAGCATGTGGGTACTCTTACTCCAGATTGAAAGGGTCCTATTTCGATTTTGCTTCAGTCGATAAAAACCAATAACAACAAAGGAGTGAACTAAAACTGATTTCACTGCAAGTTTGCTTGTAGACCAATCCTAAAATGCAGCTTTCGCTCATTGTCCTGGCAGCTAAAACTCTCTCATCCAGTTCTTCATGTTCTCCTGCCTTGACTACCTATTCTCTCTCGCCTCCTAACATCCACATGCCCCATCCAGTTAACTCAAAACACAGCTCCCAAGATCCTCTGCCTTGTCTGTCGTTCTCAGTGTGTCATCTCAGGTGTTTTATCCTGCCCCGCCCCATGCCTTTTTCAGCTAGTTAAAGCTTCTTATTCCCCCCCTTAAGGCCCTTCACAAGTCTGCCCGTCCCTGCTTCTCTGCTTTTATCCTTTAGCTAGTCCTTCCTGCCCCTCTTTGCTCTGCCAGTGAGAGCAGCCTTAACACTCCATGTGTCCACTTCATGCCACCCTTTATCCCTGGAATTACCTCCCCATACAAAGCCAATGGCCTCTTCCTGCGCACGACACACTTCTCCCATGATGCCTACAGGAAACTGCCAATTGATAAGTGTGAGGGTGGGGGCAGGTGGGGGTTGCTATTTAGTTATATGTATAGTTATGGTTCAGAACCATCGAACAGTGCAACACAGGTGACCTGTAGCCATGTAAGCTTATTCCTATTACCCTCCTCCTCCCTCCGCTTTCAACGCTATGGTTTGTTAAACTCATCGTTTCTTGTCTCAGCTTAGATTGTAAATTCTTCAGGGGAGGGACCATGTCATTGTATGTGTTCCTACAACCCTTGGACAGTGGTGCCTTGATGGCGGGTGCTACCACAACATGAACAACAGTGAGCTCTTCCTATGTATTTAAATGCCATTATAGATTTTCCCAGTGTTCACTGGTGATGATGTATTTTAAAGAAAACTATTTCAATTGTTAATTGCAGCATTTGAAGAAGAGCATACATATGAGATTCCCTGTCTCACATTTCTTTCTTTCTCAGCTAAATGACTGATCACTGTACCATTTCATCTTTACTAAACTTCTGTACATCCATAGGCTGGACACAGCTCAATTTGTTTGGATTCAACATACTATAAAAAGTTCTTTTTTAAAAAAAATCACACACTTGATAGGTTACAAATGAGGTGGCAGCACTGTCCAGTGCATGACACTCGTCTCCAGCATAATTGGAGACATTGCCTCTCATATGTTTTGGTCCTCCTTTCTTTCAGGGTAAGTCTTCCCTTAACTAGTTTGTTTAAGGGCCATCTATCTGCCCTGCTCCTTGTCTTCCTCATCAGGGACTTCCCCAGTTTGGAAAATGTGTACCAACAAATCCAGGGAGTAGGCAGCCAGGAACAAAACAGTGTTGCCAAATCTCATTATTTTATTTCAAATTTCATGATATTTGGTGCCCCAGTCTTGGAGTTGCTTGATTTTGTGGAATCTTAGCTTTTAGTAGGGGGGAAAAAGCCTCTTATCCACAACCTTAAGGGTTAAACTTGAAAATCTGACCTGAGTACACCTTAATTGTTCAGAGACCAGAAGGTAAATTAAATGAGGAAGGGATGTCCCAGTGGTTAGGGCTTTAGTCTGGAACTTGGGAGACGTGGGTTCAATTCCCTACTCTGCCACAGACTTCTTGTATATGCCCTTTGGCAAGTCTCTTAGTGTTTCTTTGCCTCAGTTTCCTATCTGTAAAATGGGGTGTCAAAGTTTGACTCAGACTCACAATTTATCAGACCACTCTGTTTTATTAGCAAAGCTGCTCTGCTAATACATTTAGAAGTGAGCCCCCCGAGAGGGGCTTGTGTCTCTTAATTTATACAGTTTTTTGGAGAACAAGTTACAGAGAAGTTACAGACAAAAGAAGAAAAAGATTTTAGTCACCACCCTTCGAGATCCCTGAGACCAGTCAAGTATCTTCAATTACCTGCCACCCTTAACAATCTCCTTTAACAGCTTCCAGTTAACTTAACTAATTGCCCTTCACACCTTCCATTCTGATGCTTGCTTCTTAGACGTGCTGGCTCTATCTTAATTGCTTCTCCATTCAAAAGCTAACTGTCCCTACGTGTGCTCCCTCAGATACTTTGTAACATGTTTTGGCATGCCCTCTCATATACAATGTATCCAGCATGTCCCCTTATACAACGTTATACTTATACAATGTTATACTTCCACAGGGGATAATACCACTTCCTACCTCATAGGGGTGTTGTGAGGATAAATATTTTAAAGACTGTGAGATGCTCAGATGCTGCAGTGAAGGGGGCCATATAAGTACCTACGATAGAAAGAATTAATTTTTTAAAGTTTGGAGACTTAAAAAAACAAAAACAAATCTCATGTTTTTTGGGCCTGCCTCAGACTTCTGAATGCTTGAAGTTAGCAGTAGTGAAGGGTGGAGATGTTAAGGGCTGTGGGGAGAACTTGAAGCCCTTGCTTCTCAAGAAAGAAGTGGCTGTTCCATGGAGGTACACCAGTTCACACTGGCTGAAGATCTGGCCCAGCATGCTTTGTTTGTCTGCAGGTGCCATGCCCTTACAGGGGGCTGCATAAGTACTAATAATTCTGAAGGATTTTGTCTTTGTTTTTAGATTGTGATGGATTTTAAGCACCCAGATGGCCGTACAGTGGCGGTTATGCTTCCTCAACGGAGTTTACTGGTGATGACTGGAGAATCTAGATATCTGTGGACTCATGGGTAAGTGCGGAAACTCCTATAATGACTGCATTACTTACATAAAGTGGGAGGTGGCTAGAACTTTTTTTCGCCACTTAATGTACTATATTTAAATCTGTTCTGAAGGAAATTGACTTGATGTTAATGTTATCATTAAATATACAGGCCACGATTCTCCCCTCTATTCAAAGTGTGCTCAGACCAAGTGAAAAAGCAGGGGACTATAGGAAATCATTTGCTGCTTCCTGATTCACAGCTGCAAAGGGGTAGCCCTGACTTTCACCACTGGCATAAGATTGCTCAGGGACCTTATGCTGGTGAAGGATTGGGTATAATAGAACTCCAGTTTACACCCCACCTTGTCCAACCCATGCCTGACCCCTGACACATCTCCCTCCCCTTCCCTATGCCTGGGTTTGGGTGGGAGAGGGGTTTGGTTCAGGAGGCTGTGGACCCACCTCTGTCCGCACAGGGATTGGGCCCTTCTACCAGCTGTGTCCAATTGGGTTATGGCCACTTTTGGACTGCTTATACAGCACAAAGTGGCCTTAACAAAGTGCGGTTCCTGCAGTAGGGATTTCCTGATGAATACATCTTGAGGTGTTATTTATTATAGAGGTTAAAGACAAACTGTTAAAATCATGCACAACTGGGAAACAAGTATGACAGGAACTTGGGAACATAGAAATAGGCATATGGGATCAGCTCATTTGTCTCCCTAGTCCATCATACTGAATGCTCTGGGCAGTAAAGCCCTTTCTTTATTGACAGAATAGATCCAACATGTAATATGAGCTTCTTGCACTGTCCTCTCTCAACCTTCCTCTGCAGGGATTATCTCTAGCCAGGGTTAAGAATACAGTTCACTTACCATGTCAGCTCCCTCTCCTTATTGCTGAGACTTCCAACAAGGATGCCAGTTGTGGTGGATTTTGTGCTATGGACACATGTCAACTAAGAACCAGACTGAGATCGCCAGTTCATTTCACACGTCTTCAGATGATCAGTGTCTTCTAGGTCCACGGACTTGGGACAGATTCAAACCAGGGATCCCAGGACTTTTTCTCCTTGAGGCAGTAATTCCTGGCCAGGCTTTTATTCACCTTTCCTAAAAATGCTTTGTCCTACATTTTCAAAGGGAGCCACATATATTTTTTGAAAAGGCATTTGTGGGCCAGATCCTCAGCTTATGCAAATTGGCATAGCTTCATTGATTTCAGCATATGCTTAGGAGGCAAAACACCCACCTCATATATCTTTCTAGTTGTGTTTGCTCCCATTAGTTTCTTTGCTCTCAAATGCCACTTGTTGTAATCAATAGAGCAATGTCCGTTTGCACCATATGAGGATCTGGCCCTTTGTGTCTAAAATGGACACTTTTAACAGTTGGTGCTTCATAGTAAAGAAACTAAGGAGAGTAGACACAACTAGACAGACATTTGGTGTGGTGTGTAGCCTACCAGTGAAGCATGCAATTGCAGTCTCTACAAAATTAGATAATTGCTATGGAAGCAAATGTAGTCACTTCATTTGCAAATATAACTAATCATGATGTATTTAAGATCATCTGTATTGCTTTTTATCTACTTCTTACAAATCAAATTACTGAGAGCAAGAGGTTCAATTTTGAAATCATTCTGGAAATGTTTTCATTGCATGTACTTGGAGGCCAGGGAAATCAGAGGCTTCATTTAATCCTATTAACATTGTACGTAGGGAAAAGTGTCATTTCTTGTTTCTGAGAGCAGCATAGGGTTAAGAAACAAATTAGACAATATCGGAAAGGAGATATGGAGGACAAAGTACTCATTTTGCCTTGTCAATACAATTAGTCTTGCACTTCCTTCTGGGTTTTTCATTTTGGTTCCAATGGGTATTTTTTTTGGTTGAATACAAATGCGTAAGTTGGTACAATGGGCCACCACATGACCCCACAATAGCGGTGACTTCAATGGACCTAGGCTGACGTACATAAGCTGGCCATGCAGTTGGAGCTGTGCATTCTCAGAGGCTCCTCCCTTCTGGCTTACAGGTAGCTGCTTCTCTATAGATTCCAGGTGTCCCTGGACTGCCTTATTAAGTCTTCTATTCCCAGCCCTGTCTCATAACTCCTTTCTAGATCTGTGGAAGATGCAGACAGGGAGTTAATTTGCTGCATTCTGGTTTTCAGGCAGGGCCCCCTAGTTTTCTCTCTGTGGAAGGATACAAGAGGCCACTTCATTGAACATACTGATAGGGGAGACTGTGTACATTGATAAGCAAGAGGTACTCCTGGTGGAATTCTGCGCATCTGCGGATGAGAAAATTCGTCTGTCCCGCATAATTTTGTATTTTCCTGCATAAAATACGTTTTGCCTAAGAAGTGCTGCAGTTCTGCCTTTTGCCCACCAGAGGCCGCTGTGGTGCCAGAACAGCGAGTTGCCTTCATGCAGGAAAGACTTGCTCACAGCTGCCACCCAGTAGTACTGGAGGCATCTCAGATACTCAAGTATGAGGGTAGCTGAGGTATCTCAGATATCGCTGTGTGGTAACTGTTGGAAATCCTGCCCCCTTAATGGAGACCACTCTATATAGCATGTGTAATGCTCGTGGATTGCATGTTGCATATTTGTAATTAGAGAAGCAAGAGCGCGTTAAATAGTATGTTGGAATAAAGTTTGTAGCAGGATCTGTTTAAGAATTGCCCTCTAAAAATATAATTAGTTATAAGTAAGACTACGTTTTAGTCACGGGTATTTTTAATAAAAGTCACAGGCAGGTCACGGGCACTAAACAAAAATCCATGGCCCGTGACCTGTCCATGACTTGTACTATTTACCCCTAAATAAAACTTGGGCCAGGGTGTTGTGGGTGCTCTATGGGGGGGTGGTCTGGGGTCTCTGTGGGTGCTGGTGAGGTGGCGTGGGACCCTCGCTGGTGCTGGAGGGGAGGGGACCGGGCGGCGGCGCATGGCCCGGAACCCTTGCTGGTGCTGGGTGTGGGGAGGGTTGGCGGGGCTGGCAGGCTTCCTACCCAGCTCTGCGCAGCTACCTGGAAGTGGCTGGTATGTCCCTGCAGCTCCTAGGGAGAGGGAGGGCCAGGAGGCCTCCACATGCTGACCCTGCCACAAGCTCCAGCTCCGCTGGTCCAATTGGTGGGGAATCGCAGCCAATGGGAGCTGTGGTAGCGGTGCCCCCAGGAGGGGCAACTACAGGGATGTACTGTCTGCTTCTGGGGAGCCCCCCACCCCCGAGGTAAGCACCGCCCCACACTCCAACGCCCTGCCCCAGCCCTGAGCCCCCTCCCACATACATATTGCCCTAGCAGCCGTCAGTGTGGCTGGCCCAGGGGCTGCACTGGCTTCTGCAGAAGTCACAGAATCAGTGATTTCAGTGACAGACACGCAGCCTTAGTTATGAGTGTTATAGTTCAAGGTCACTGCACCTGTATTCCCCCTCCATGATCCCTCACAGGTACCCACTCTGGGCTTCCAGCTCCCCAACTGTCTCCTCTCCTGGGCAGAGACCCGTGTCTCTCTCCCTCCAGACCAGAGTTCTTCCAGGCCGCATAGTTCCCTGCCTACCCTTTGGTATTCCCAGCAAGCCATACTGCCTACACAGGCCAGTGCCTGCACGTTGCTTTCTCTTTGAAGGCTATAAACAGTGTAATTGCCATGGTTAAGTTACCAGTCAGCTCTTTATAAGCAAGCACATTTATTCTGAAGGTAAACGTATGACAGAAAAACATAAAAAACAATAAAAGAACATACATAAGCTTACCAGAAGTCACTGAACAGAAGTCACTTACCAGAAGTCAACTCTAACAAGGGCTCTGGTAGGAGTCAGTCTTCAAACCCCACAAGGGGGTTTTCCTGTGGTTACAAGTTCATATCAGCCTTAGCTGAGAATTAGCACACTCGTGAATAGTGCAATCTTTCCTTTGTTCAGCTTGGGCCTCTGAGCTTCAGATTCCATGAGAAAGAAATCAGACATTGGACTCCTCAGGGTATTGCTTCAAAAGGCTGGGTTTTTGCATAGCTGGAAGCAGGGAATTTGCATTCACCTGCCCCTCAAGAGGGTACATACAATCCTAGCTCACAATAATCATAAACCATTCATTTAGTACAATGGACCCCAAAGCTACTTAAATTAAATTCAATGAGGTCTCTCAAGGATATGGCTGGAAATTGCTCCATCTGTCACAATGAGCAGTTTGCCCAGTGCAGATTAAATAATCACTTTATTTTGTATTAGGATCACGCCTCGAAAGTTTGATATTGTTCATGCATCTGAGCGACAGAAAGTTGGATCAGTCACTCCTGATGTTGGAGATTTGACATTAAACAGGAGGGGAACAAGGACATCGTTTACTTTTAGGAAAGTGAGGCGAAGCCCTTGCAATTGCAGTAAGTGTTTTGGGTTGATCATTGAATCCTGTGTGTTGTCCTTTTATCGGACCCTTAAGCACAGTTATTTGAAATCTTATATAATGAATGTTTTGATATAATTTCTATGAACAGTCTTCACATTCAAAGCTTGCATTTTCCTTAGAACAAAGCCACAGAACAAAGCTTATTGGGCACTGTTTCCTCTTAAAAGCAATATGATACAGTATCAGTGAATGGATACTTTTTCCCACATACATCTCCACAGCAGGAGAATTTTGTCTAACATAAGAATGGCCATACTGGGTCAGACTAATGGCCCATCTAGCCCTGTATTCTGTCTTCTGACAGTGGCCAGTGCCAGGTATCCCAGAGGGAATGAACAGAACAGGTAATCATCAATTGATCCATCTCCTGTCACCCATTCCCAGCTTCTAGCAAACAGAGGCTAGGGACACTTCAAAGTATGATTTTGTATCCCTGCCCATCCTGGCTAATAACCATTGAGGGACCTATCCTCCATGAACTTATCTAGTTCTTTTTTGACCCCCGTTATAGTCTTGGCCTTCACAACATCCTCTGGCAAATAGTTCCACAGGTTGACTGTGTGTTGTGTGAAGAAATACTTTCTTTTGTTTATTTTAAACCTGCTGCCTATTAATTTCATTTGGTGAACCCTGGTTCTTGTGTTGTGAGAAAGAGTAAATAACACTTTCTTATTTACTTTCTCCACACCAGTCATGATTTTATAGACTTCTATCATATCCCCCTTAGTCATCTTTTTTCCAAGCTGGAAAGTCCCAGTCTTATTAATCTCGCCTCATATGAAAACTGTTCCATATCCATAATAATTTTTGTTGACCTTTTCCATTTCCAATATATTTTTTTGAGATGGGATGACAATATTCAAGATGTGAGCGAACCATGAATTTATGTAGAGGCAATGTGATATTTTCTGTCTTATCATCTATCCCTTTCCTAATGATTCACAACATTCTGTTAGCTTTTTTGACTGCTGCTGCACACTGAGAAGATGTTTTCAGAGAATTATCGACAGTGACTCCAAAATCTTTCTTGAGTGGTAACAACTAATTTAGATCCCACCATTTTATATGTATAGTTGGGATTATGTTTTCAAATGTGCATTATTTTGCATTTATCAACATTGAATTTCATCTGCCATTTTGTTGCCCAGTAACCCAGTTTTTGAGATCCCTTTGTAAGTCTTAGTTACATCCAAAGCAGTCTACAATCTTGAGTAGTTTTGTATTATCTGCAAATTTTGCCACCTCATTGTTTACCCCTTTATCCAGATCATTTATGAATATGTTGAATAGTACTGGTCCTTGTACAGACCCCTGCAGGACACCACTATTTATCTCTCTCCATTCTGAAAACTGACCTTTTATTCCTACCCTTTGTTTCCTATATTTTAACCAGTTACTGATCCATAAGGGGACCTTCCCTCTGATCCCATGACAGCTTACTTTGCTTAAGAGCCTTTGGTGAGGGACTTCGTCAAAGGCTTTCTGAAAATCTAAGTACATTATATCCACTGGATTCCCCTTGTCCACATGTTTGTTGAACCCCTCAAATAATTCTAGTAGATCGGTGAGGCATGATTTCCCTTTACAAAAACCATGTTGACTCTACCCCAATAAAATGTGTTCATCTATGTGTCTGATAATTCTATTCTTTACTGCAGTTTCAACCAATTTGCCTGGTACTGAAGTTAAGCTTACTGGCCTGTAATTGCCAGGATCGCCTCTGGAGCCTTTTAAAAACATGGCATGACAGTAGCTATCCTCTAGTCATCTGGTACAGAAGCTGATTTAAATGATAGGTTACATACCACAGTTAGTAGTTCTGCAATTTCACATTTGAGTTCCTTCAGAACTCTTGGGTGAATCCCGTCTGGTCCTTGTGACTTATTACTGTTTAATTTATCAGTTTGTTCCAAAATCTCCTCTAATGACATCTCCATCTGGGACAGTTCCTAAAAAAATAACATGATTGCTCCTAATCAGCTTGACTCTAGTCAGGTTCTATTTTGGGGCTGATCTGGCCAGACATGAAAAGTAAGATAAATGAATGTCGGAAGATCCTGATGGGAGGCTGCCATCTAAAAATACCAAATTGATGCTTTCTAGAGGCTTGAAGCCCATACTCCTTATTGGGTGAAATTAAGGGAAAGGCCAAGACATGGTCCAATGGTGAGGGCACTCTCCTTGGACTTCAGATACCTAGATTAAATTCTCTTCTTCACCACAGACTTGCCTATGACCTTGGGCTAGTCAAGTAATTTAGTCTCTCTGTACCTCAGTTGCCCATCTGTTTAAAAAAAAAAAAGGGAGGGGGACAATAATACTTCCTTATCTCATAGGGGTGTTGTCAGGATAAATACATTAAAGACTGTGAGGTGTTCAGATACTATGGTGTCGGGGACCATATAAGACATCACAACACATATGCATCACTTAAGCCCTCAAAATAGGGATTTAAGTGGTGTGTACGGTGTAGCCCGTGTGTACAGTGGTGAATTTCACCTTTAAAACTTACACGCTGTAGTAGAGGCTCTATGACAGTAAGCACATGATCTTCGACACGAGTGGTAATGTATCATTTTGGATGCAAAAGCTGGTGGGAATCTTGGATAACATGACAGATGATCATTTTACAACAAGCTTCTAGTAAGCTAGTACGTTGACTAATATATTGGCTGTTTGTTTTAAAGTTTTTCAGACTTTTACAATTCGATCTGCAGTTCAGCTATATTGACAGATGTCTTTTACAAAGCCTTCATTATATTCTACGGTTTTAATGGATTTTTTATTTTTCTTTTTTTTTTTTGTTTGTTTTCCTATTAAGTAAATGTAACCAACAAGTTAAAAGTTTCCTATCTGGATTTTTTATTCCTGTACCCTAGTTTACCCTTCTGTATGTGACAGTCAGCAAGGCCATCAAAGAGAGGAAGCACCCTCATTCCATGACAGTGAGACAGAAGCCCCAAAGCTGGAACAAGAGTACGTACACAAGGTGTATGAAGAGATCGCAACACACTTCAGCAGCACCAGGCATAGTCCGTGGCCCCAAATTGTTGAGTTTCTTAGGACTTTACCAAAAGGCTCTATAGTGGCTGACATAGGTTGTGGAAATGGGAAATATCTCGGAATCAACAAGGACTTGTACATGGTAAGTCACTGATGTTATTTGTCTTCTCTTATTGTTATTTGTGTTACTGTGATACCTAGGACTCCAGTCATGGACTGGAACCCCATTGGGCTAGGCACTGTACAAACACGGAATTATAAGATGCTCCCAACCCCAAAGAGCAATTACCGATTGTCCTAAGTTTGCACGTTCCATTTGTCGCCTTTTCTTTTTGGTTTACAAATCAAAGTATGTCATAGTGGAAAACTGTAGTGAATAATTACAATGGTCTGTATTCACCACTGCTGTGAAAAACCTGCTAAAGGGGCAAATGGTCAGACAATTCCAGGTGTCCCAGTAGATTTTCCACTTGGAAGGTGGGTGGAAGGGATGTGGGACATGTCTCTGAAACTGCAGTACCAATAAGATCTCCAATGTGTATCTGCAAGGTGTGCCCTCTGTATACTGCACCATGGTCCTCTTTCTCTGGCAACATGGCTTACTTGGGAACTGAGCTGCCATTGGCTGTCCTCGTCATGACTGCACACCAACCCTCACCCCTACACAAACACATGTTGAGTGTATTCAGAAGCAGCCACAGACAAGAAAGTGGATATTCAAGGAGTATCAAGTTCAACACAAACCTCCAATTAGAACTCTACCAAGTTTTGAGGGGAGCCTGTAAAGTAAAGTGCTCACCAGTCGTCTTCTCCCCGCAAAAACCCAGCTGCGTAGCACACTCAAAGAGGGCTTCTGTGAGTTCTCAGGGATGAAGGGAGCTGCCAGTAAGCCACCATGCTCCCCCACTTTGTTTTTTGTGACCTTTCACCCCTTCCTTATGCTCTTTTGTTTCCTTCTACATTACACAGTGAAGGGGAGCATTTGACTCTGTGCAAGTGATACATCTTTATCTAACAAATATCAAAAAGCAGAATTGTTAAAAAATATGCCAGAGAGATGCATCTGTATAAAAATATCCAGTTCCCACGTATGCTAGTAGATAGCAGTAGAGTGCCTCTTGCTGATGGAACAGGGTATGACATGAGATCCCCGTAGTGTGTAACATCCACTAAATCTCTCCACAGATGCACTTTGCTAGAGACAGAAGCTAACACACGGGCATAATTTATAGTCAGTAGGTACCACACCTTCTGTGGATTTTATTATCCGTGGTATTTATTTCTAATGTGCCAAAGTACTCATGAAAGAAGCAAAGACAAGACCCCCATGAAGAGCTTGTAGTCTAAAACCCCATTTGCACATTTGGGGCCTACGTTTCAGAATAAACAAACAAGGAAAAAAGTGTAAAATAAAAGGGCATCATTCAAACTCTTTCAGCCTGGCATGCATAATAGGGGCAGCTGTAGGCAATTTTCTGCCCAAGGTGAACTTCCTGCAGCATGGTTCTCCTGTCTCCTTGTTCATCTTTTCTATCCATGTTTTATTCTTTATCAGTTTATTTAATGTAACCTTTGACATTTTGCATGCTATTCAGTAGTCATTTAAAAAACCCAAACATACTGGGCCAGATCCTCATTGGTTAAAATTGGCATAGAGCCATTGAAGTCAATGGAGCTACACTGATTTATGCCACCTAACGATCTGGCCTACTTGGTCTCCTACATGTTATTGCTTCTGTTCCCGTTTAATGTCCATTCTGCCCAATAAATCTTGGTGTAACATTTCTTCCTTGTTTCTCTTTTCCTTTCTTACCAGTTTTTGTGGTGTATAAGTTTTCCATCGCCCCTTTTTCTCTTCTTCTGACCTTTCTCCTTTCATTGTTGTGATTGTGTTCTTGCAGTTTTTTGTCTCCCTTCAATCACTGTTCTTTCTCTCATCTTCCTTATCGATTCCTTTCTCTTTTCCCATCATCAAAGACACCCCCATCACTAACATTCACTAATCTCCTGTATTCTGTCACTCAACTGTATCTTCTACCCTCTGGCACATCCCCACACACTCACTCTCCTCCCTTCATTAATAATAATGAAAGTCTGACTTGTTTATCTATCTAGGAGTTTGTCCTACTATTTATACTCCACTATAAAACATAAGCTGTTTGTAATACAGCTGTTTGCATTACTGATGTTACAAGCCAGAAAGAACTGATTTATAAGCAGGCATGTTTATGCCTGACCCCTCTAGCCTGAAAATAATTATTAGTCCACTGGTATGTCAAGTACATTGCAATCTTTCATTCCTGACTGAGCGCTCTCCAGAAAGAAAAATCTCCACATCTAACTAGAGAGAAAAAGTTCTTCAAGTGATGGTCCCTCTGTGTATTCCACTCACGGATATGTATGCACACCGTTGGGGTCAGTTAGTGGCTTGCTCCTTCCAGCTAGTGATGTCCACATCAGTTTTCCTAAGATACACTTTCAGTGTGTCTTTGTAGCATTTCCTCTGACCCCCATGGGATCACTGACCCAGGGTGAGCTGAGAGTAGAGGACTTGTTTTGGGAAGCGAGAGTCTGGCATCAGCACAGGACGTCCAGCCCAGTGAAGTTGGTGCATGAGGATCATTGCTTCAATGCTGGTGACATTGGCTTCAGCGAGGGTGCTGACATTAGTTCAGCTATCTTGCCACTTTACACAAAGGATTTTCCAGAGGCATAGTTGGTGATACCTCTCCAAGCACTTGAGGTGCTGTCAATAGGTCATCCAAGTTTCCCATCCATGGAGGAGTGTAGGAACAACAATTGTCTTATCGACCTGGATCTTGATGTCCTGCCGTAGGTCATGATCTGTGAAAACTCCTCAGATTAAATTTCCCAAAGGAAGCACTTGCACACTGGATCCTGTGCTGGATTTCACAGTCGATTTTTGCATTTTGAGAAAGTTGGCTACCGAGGTAGCAAAAGTGCTCAACTGTCTCCAAAGTCTGACCCTCAATGGTGATATGTGGTGGATCATGTGCAAGGCCTGAAGCAGGTTGATAGAGCACTTTAGTCTTCTCAATATTGAGTGAGAATCCTAGGCTTTGGTAAGTGGACTCGGTCCATTTACTCACCAGACAAAGACACCATCAATGCCAGAATAACAGTCCTGACCAAGGTCATGGCTTCTCTTGCCTGGTGCACAACCCACCACAGATGCTTCCCTCTTAGGTTGGGGAGCCCACATGGACAGTCACACTGCACCATGCACCTGAACCTTCTTGAGAGGCCAGATGCATCCCAACCTACAGGAATTAAGGACGGTACATCTAGCCTGCAATGCATTCCTTCCACTCATCTGATTCCACCATATCCAGATGATGTCAGACAACATGATGACTATCTTCTACATAAACAAAAAGGGGGGGACAGGATCCCTTTCTTTGTATGTAGAACCAATAAATTTATTGAATTAGGTACATTAGAAACCACATAACTCTCTTGGCAGTATACAGTCTGATGTGCATAACTCCCTATAGGACAGTCTCAGCAGATATTTTTACATGGAACACGAATGGGGGATTTATAATTCTGTCCTGAACAAGATCTTCATTCTGTGGGGACATCTTCACTTCACAGGTGAACAAGTAACTCCCCCTGTACTGCTCCAGAGTAATGCTGGGTCAGGGCTTCAAGAGCGATTCCCTTCTGCTACCTTGGATGGACCACCTCAGATATACCTTTCCTCCCATCCCATGAACACCACAAGTTCTGCCAAAGATTCGTCACAATTAGATTCCTGAAGGGACTCATTAGAACTTTCCCACCAGTGGTGAAACCAACACTACAATGGGATCTTAGTATCATCCTTTCAATACTTACAGACTTCCTTTTGAACCAATAGCTACTTGTTCCATGTCCCATCTCTCAGTGAAAGTTGCCTTCCTAGTTGCCATCACATCAGCCAGAAGTCTGAGTAAGCTCGGAGTGCTCATGGCAGATCCACCATATACCACTTTTCATAAAGAGAAGGTCTCTCTGCCTCCACCTAAAATTCACCCCTATAGTAATTTCTGAGTTTCACATGTATTAAACCATCCACTTACTGGTATTTTTTCAAAACCTTATGCTTCTGGTGAGGGAAGAAAGCTTCAATCTCCAGTCATCTGACATGCACTAGGGTTCCATCTTCAGGTAAAAAGCAATTAGGAAAACACCTAGAGTATTTATCACCTTAGGGTAACAATCAAGATGTCAAATACTGTCTGTGCAGAGACTCTTTAAATGGACCTCGGACTGCCTCATCCTTTGTTACCAACTAGTATGTATCCCCCCCCCCCCTTGAAGGGGATGAGAGCCCACTCCACTAGCATGCAAGCAACCTCTACAGCATCTCTATGAGATGTATCTCTGCTAGATATATGTAGGGTGGCTATCTGGAGCTCTATCCATACTTTTGCAAAGTGTTATGCCTTACTGTAGATGCAGCTGTGGGACCAGCAGTACTACAGACCTCTACTGCAGATACAGCTGTGGGACCAGCAGTACTACAGACATCCATGCCATCTGAATCCTAGCACCTGCCTCTGGTTTGACTACTGCTTACTAATCTCCCATGTGTGGAATACACATAGGGACCAACACTCAAAGGAGAAGAGGAGGTGACTTACCTGTCACTGAAGGTTCTTTGAGATGTGTATTCCTGTATTCCTACCTGTATTCCAGTGTCCACCCTTCGTCCCCTCTGCTGAGGATCATGACAGGATTCATGATAAGAGAAGGAACTGGAGAGGTGTTGTTCCACACTGCCTCTTATGCCCTTGTTAGGATTCCCTCCCCACTCTGAACTCTGGGCTATAGATGTGGGGACGCGCATGAAAGACCCCCTAAGCTTATTTCTACCAGCTTAGGTAAAAAACTTCCCCAAGGCACAAATCCTTCCTTGTCCTTGGATGGGTACTGCTGCCACAACCAAGTGAGTTAGACAAAGATTCAGGGAAAGGACCACTTGGAGTTTCTGTTTCCCCAAAATATTCCCCCAAGCTCCTTCACCCCCTTTCCTGGGGAGGTTTGAGAATAATCTACCAACCAAATAGGTAAACCAGGTGAGCACAGACCAGCCCCTTGGGTTTTTAGGACACTAAAAACCAATCAGATTCTTAAAAAACAGAACTTTATTACAAAGACAAAAAAAGTAAAAGAAACACCTCTGTAAAATCAGGATGGAAGGTAATTTTACACAGTAATAAGATTTAAAACATAGAGGATTACCTTTTAGGGAAAACTTCAAAGTTACAATAAACCTCCCTCTTAACACAGGGAAAATTCACAAGCTAAACAAAAGAGACTCTAACGCATTTCCTTGCAATTACTTACTATGTCTGTAAGTTTAGATGAATCATTCAGTAGGAGCTAGATGACTTGCTTGATCTCTCTCTTTGTCTCCGGAGAGGACACTCAAGCCCAAAACAAAAACCTTACCCCACAGATTTGAAAGTATCTTCTCACCTTATTGGTCCTTTTGGTTAGGTGCCAGCCAGGTTATCTGAGTTTCTTAACCCTTTACAGGTAAAGGAGGGATTTTATGCTACTTAGCTGTAGGTTTTTGACAGCCCTCAGTTCAGAGCAAGAGGAAAACAATTGCACATGTGAAGACCTATGGGCACATCTTACTAAAAATCTCTGGACTCAGGCACATGGTGCACATGTGGACTCAGGTGTGGAATACAGATCGGGACAACACATCTCCGGTAACCTCCAGTTACAGGTAAGTCACCTCCACTTTTTCAAAGACTCAGGTCAGCTGAGCACAGGACGGACTCTGGTTTGTTCTAATAGCTAAGGGGTGGGCTATAAGGAACAGATGTCACAACTGGGATGTGGATGGTCTGACCTACTAGTCAGAGCTGGGGTTGGGAGTCAGGTCAGGTCTGATACCAGGATGTCAGTGTCTGAGACAGGCCAGAGGGCAAACAGAGGTCAGGAGGCAGGTAGGGTCAGGTTACTGGGAGATCGGCAGTAGGAGCAGGTATCTCAGGGGAACAGTCAAAGCAGGGGGAGTCCAGTTGCATGGACAACTTCCTGTTCCTGAGCTGGATTTATATAGATGCTGTGAACCAATCAGGACACCTAGCAGTCTCCCAATTGGATTCCAGGACTGGGGTCCTCTGTAAGAGTTCAGTTCCTATTCTGACAACAGTTAGCCACTAGGCTAGCCTAGCAGGCCACTAGGGGCAGGTTGGAGCTTGGTAGTGCCGACATGCCCTGTGGATCAAGGATCAAGACTCACAGTCACTGATGTATATTTTGCAAAATTAACAGATGACACAAAATGATTAAGGGTAGTCAAGGCTAGATACGAATATGAGGAACTTTCAGAGAGACCTAAGAGAGCTTGGTGACTCAGCAGCACAGTGACAGATGCAATTGGTTGACAAATGCAAGATAATGCAGATTGGAAGAAATAATTTAAACTACTCATAAGTGTTATATATTCTAAATTAACTCTAACAATTCAGGAAAAACACCTGCGTGTCCTTGGGGACAGCTCAATGAACACATCTCAGGGCATGGCAATAGTAAAAAAAAAGCCAACAAAATGTTAGATTATGTAAAAAATGAGAGAGAATTCTAATGAAAATAGATTCATAGATATTTAGGTCAGAAGGGACCATTATGATCATCTAGTCTGACCTCCTGCACAATGCAGGCCACAGAATTTCACCCACCACTCCTAAAAAAGACCTCACACCTATATCTGTGCTATTGAAGTCCTCAAATTGTAGTTTGAAGACCTCAAGGAGCAGAGAATCCTCCAGCAAGTGACCCGTGCCCCATGCTACAGAGGAAGGCGAAAAACCTCCAGGGCCTTCCAATCTGCCCTGGAGGAAAATTCCTTCCCGACCCCAAATATGGCGATCAGCTAAACCCTGAGCATATGGGCAAGATTCATCAGCCAGATACTACAGAAAATTCTTTCCCGGGTAACTTGGATCTTACCCCATCTAAAAACCCATCACAGGCCATTGGGCCTATTTACCATGAATATTTAATTACCAAAACCATGTTATCCCATCATACCATCTCCTCCATAAACTTATCGAGTTTAATCTTAAAGCAAGATAGATCTTTTGCCCCCACTACTTCCCTCGGAAGGCTATTCCAAAACTTCACTCCTCTGATGGTTAGAAACCTTCGTCTAATTTCTAATCTAAATTTCCTAGTGGCCAGTTTATATCCATTTGTTCTTGTGTCCACATTGGTACTGAGTTTAAATAATTCCTCTCCCTCTCTGGTATTTATCCCTCTGATATATTTATAGAGAGCAATCATATCTCCCCTCAACCTTCTTTTAGTTAGGCTAAACAAGCCAAGCTCCCTGAGTCTCCTTTCATAAGACAAGTTTTCCATTCCTCGGATCATCCTAGTAGTACTATAATGCCACTCTGTAAATTAATGGGATTCCCTCCCTGGAATACAGTGCTCCGTTCTAGTTGCCCTATCTCAAAAAAAGACATAGCAGAAACATAAGAGGTCTAGGGATTGGGGATTAAAATGAATACAGGCATCGAGAGACTATGGTATGAAGAGAGACTGAAGATATTAAAAGTGTTTCATTTGAGGAGATCAATATGGCCCCAACTCTGTTCATGTTTAAATCCATGCATGTTTGGGGTCCAGGAGTAGGTAGATCAGGCACTTCTGTTTACCCATTTTCATAATGTGAGAGCAAGAGGCCGGACCATGAAATTGAAAGGTGACCCTATTTAAAATTGATACACACAGTCCATAATTAACTTATGGAACTCATTGCCACAAGGTACCACTGCTTAACAGGATTCAGAGTAGGATTAAATAGTTCCATAGCTAATGAGAATTTTTTTTTATAAGTGATATAAACCTCCAGGCTTCAGAACATAACCCCTATCACCTGGTGTTTAGCTTAGGAGGATGTTTATCCCGGGGTAGTTTATGCTATAAATGTCCATTAAGGTGTTTTTATGCACCTTCCTCTGAAGTGCTTGGTACTGGCCACTGTCTGGGATTGTATACTGGACTAAATGGAGGGCTGTTCCTATGATTGTGGGAGCATACCAGGAAGTTGGACATGCATATATTTTGGTTTGTGCCCATAGTTTATTTTGTGGGTGCAAATTTGTGTGAGAGTTAGGCTCAGCCCTTCTGAAAATATTTGTACCTGTTTCCCTGAAGCATTGCTGCACAGTCCCACAGGAAGTAGTTTAGAACATGGGGCAACATGTAAGCATTATCTTTAGTGGCAGGTGCCGTTGGGGTTCATTATAGACTGGTGCTTCATTATAGAATTATTGTGCTGGATTCGTCAGCATGCTCTGCCCTTTTTACTCCAGGGAGAGGATGCAGCTGTCCCTTGTGTCCCTGCTGGTGCTTATTGGGCTTTTGCAGTGAGTATGTCTGAGCCCGATCACATTTCATACATTGTTTTAGCCCCATTGACTTGGGTCAGATATGAGTGTGAACTGAAGGGTGGGGGGGAATTTGCAGAGTACACTTGTTTTGGCAGGTGAAGTATCAGGATAACAGGATTGGTCTGTAGATACTATTACTCCTGGGGGAATTCTACACCACTACGCAATGCAGAATTTTGCAGAAATTAATGTTTTTTGTGCATAATTTCCTTTCCCCCACAGAAATGGGCTGCAGTGTTGCTGGCTACCACCAGGGGCCACTGGACCTGGCAGAGCCCAGCTCGCACATAGAGGACACTGCTGAGAAACAGGAACTGGGTTGTCATAGCGGTTTCTTTAACTCTCAACTCCAGGGAGAATTTTTGTGTGTGTCTGTATTGTTTCAGACATACTTGCTGACAGGTATTTTGAAATAAATTACCAAAATAATTTAAACCTCGGTGATTATGTAGTGTTATTTTGAGAAATAAACTTTGCAGAATTTTAAAATATTGTGTGCAGAATTTTTAAGTTTTGGGCACAGGATTTTTAATTTTTTGGTGCAGAATTCCCCCAGGAGTAAGAAACAGAGAATAAAATCTTTCCTCCATTTTTCTCCCTTGACTGAGGGAGGTATTTGACCCAGCGTTTTTCTCAGTAATTGTGGTCTGCCCTTACAGGACAATACTTATTCGTTCCTTTTAAAAGGTCTCTCTGTATTCATAATGCCTATTCAGAACTCTCAGCCCAGATACTCTAGGACAGGATACAGTGACACATCGCTGAGAAATTGAGTTATTTTATTAAGGCACACAAATATATCAATGCTACTGTGCCGCCTGAAGTATTTTGACCTGCAGATATTGGAAAGTAAAGAGAAGGAACTGAGACAAGTATTTTCTGCGTGTAGGCAGTGTGCTGTAGAGGTTTCAGTACATTTTTAGAAAGGGTACTTTTAAATAGCAGCTCTAACAGCAATTCAAAGTTAAGGTACGTTTCACGGTGTTTTAATCTTTAGGCACTGTCTGAAAATGTCCCCACAGCTGTCTGTGCTATTGTGTTTGCTTGACTTTCTTTAGCTGATTACACAGAGCCTTGTCTAGGCAGGTATTATTGTGTGACAATGGAACCAGCATGAATTCAGGCACACTCAACAAAACCAGCTATGCTGTAATGGCTGTATTATTCTGTTACAATAGAGGACACCAATTGCATGACAATAAGAAACTCAGGTGAAGAATTTTGAGTGAGAGATGGAATCAGAGCCTCATTTAGTTAGGACAGAAACTGACAGAAGATTGTGCATCTGATAAAATATGAGATCCCAGTGTTTTTTTGGCTCGCATGGGTATTTCATTGTTGTAGTATATGCAAAGGAGCCAGAGGAACTGATTTTCACCAAACAATTCCCTGGGTTTTTTAGCTGGCTTTTGTTACATTTATGTCATTGTTTTTAAGTACGACTTTGATATCTATGTCTAGGGCTTTTGTTTTCTTATAATGCCGTATTTCAGCCTAGACCACTACAATGACCTAAGTTCAAAGCCCACTGAAGTCAATACAAAGACTCCTATTGAATTCAGTGGGCTTTGGATCTGACTCCAAGTTTTCAGCATGCCAAAGCAGGGGTGGTCATGTGTGAATGCACATGGGAAGGTACAGCATCCCCAAAGAGCTACAGCATAAGCTTCAAGGGCATTGTAGCCTTGCATTTTCAGAGTTTCCATTTTTAATTGGGATGACACATTGATGGAAAGTGCAAACAAACAGTGACTATGTGAAAGTGTATCAAGTAGACCTTGGCAAGAATATTGACATTAATGAGAACTGTGGTAATACATAAGATGTAAAATGGTGGATTTTAGTGTAGCAAATTTGCACTTTTGTAGCAGCCCCTGTCCAAGGATCTCAAAGTATTTTACAAACTTTAATTAATGATTTACTTAATTTAAGTATTTACTTGGCACTTATATAGCACTTTACCTTTTCTGCAGGGAGACATGGGTCTCTTTCTCCCCACTCCTTTCTCCCTCCCAGTCTAGGATCAGCCAGGATTTGGAGTATCACATAAAATGTGCTGTTTTTTCAGAAAGGGGAGTAAAAGGTTTGGTGCATTATTAGTGCAAGTTGGTGGAAGTATCAGGGCTCCATTGGTTATGCTGTCCTCCCAGAGGAGATGGCATTTCAGTGAACCTGGTGACATGTGAAAGCAGATAGGAAGAACTGACTTACAAAGTATCCCTGGAGCCAGTTCTCTGTGTTGGGTAGTGGTCAGACAGTGCTGACTAAACACTGGGCAGGCAGTCTGTTCTGGGGAGCCTCCATTGCCCTGCTCTCTCAATAAAGAGTAACTGAAGGGGTGAAAGATCTTGAGGTGGGGTGGCTGGGGGCTGAAGAGCTCCAAAAGAACAGGTGAGCAAGAAGCACAAAACAAGTGAACATATTGATGTATATGAGTTGATTCTGATATTATGCTAGTGAGAGATGAACCTCCCGTTTTAGACGCAGCATATTATTTCCAAAGGCATCTTGGTTCTGTGCAGTAGAAAACAAAACACTACGTGAAAGAAATCCTAAAGGTCTGACTCAGACCAGCTAAAGCAAGGGAATTTTTCTCTCTTGCTGTGGCTGTACTGTCGTCTTTCTTGCTCTGTGTGTGTGTGCGTGCATGTGCGCACACTTGCTAGAATGTAATTTGGTTCCTCAAGACTCTCATGCTATTAGTTATAGCTGAAATGTTTCTCTCGGGAGCCATATAATTTCATTTGGTGGTTGGATTTCAGAATTAGATGTTGTTCTCTCTATCTGCGTCTGATGAGTTGAATCAATCAGGTTCCAAGAGACTGAAATGAACTAATTCCACTAGGTGGAGTTAGTTATAATGAGGTAAAGTACAAAGAATATATATAATGATGGGATACTATGACATACCGGGGCACAATCCAGATTAATGAGTAGCTGTGTCACCCTGGCTCTGTAACCTGGGGTGCCCTTTACAGTGCCTTGCTACTACAGCCTCCAACCTGGACTGCTCACAAACAGCCTCTGGCATGTGTGTCACTCCCAGCTATGTCTGTGCATGCTGTAGCCAGCCAGTCTCACTGTGACTCTTACCAGCCTGGGCTATGTGGTAGGGTGACCCCAACATACCCCTAGACCCAGATCTTCCCCCAGAAATGTCTGTCCTGTACTGTCCAGCCCTCTCCTGGACAGTACAAATATATTAAATCTGCTATTCCTTTAAAGGAATAATATGCCATTTTATTATTTTAAATAGCTATCCAGACACTTCAATTTAAACACACTGGCTGAGAGAAAGCAATAAAACAAGTTTGTTAACTACAAAGAGAGAGAGATTTTAAATGAGTACAAGTAATGAGGCGTAAAAGTCAGAATGGTTACAAGAAAAATAAAGATAACATGTTTACTAGTATCTACTTAAGAAACTAACTGAGTTGCAAAGCAGACTTTCTTACCACATGCTCCAGCAGATTACTGACCAAACTCTCAGGTCTGGACCCCTCCAGAGTCCAATGGGTGTTTCCTTTTGTCTTCTCAGGTGTGACGAATGAGGTGATAGGGAGAAAGAGAGAGGGGTGTTTTGGGGTGTCTGCCCCTTCTTTTTATAGTCCTGCCCCGCTCTGAGAAGCATTTCCAGCTGGGAGCAAGGCTACAGGCAGTCTGGTGAAGAAAGGAAACTCCATGCTGTTTCTTTGCTAAGACGTAGATTTTTGTCCTTGCTGCCCCCTTCCTTGCCAAAGAATGGCCGCTTAGCAGGGAATGGTCCATTAGCCTTGTTGACACCTGGCTGAGGCGTCAGCTTGCCCTTTGTCTCCGAGGAATTGGTTTAGCCACTTCCCAGACTTATCTGGGAAACATACTTCAGTCATGTTTTCAGCTTATGTTCATAACTTTATATACAGCACTGCTATGTGCATTTTGCTGTATCATTGATCAGCAAGTCATGAGTTTTTAAATGATACCTCACAAGGCATGCCTTGTACAGACATTATTACAACAATATGTGGGGTGTATTCTGTCACAGCAACATAATAGTGTTTTTTCTATCTCTACCTAATCTTGGCTGAGGACTTAGCCTCTCCCAGGTTGTGATGGCATTAATAGTGTCTTTATTTAGCATCTTTTGTCCCCATGTTCCATTCCATATGACTTTACTAACTATATGCTATTAGAATCCTTTTACTCACCACTGAAATGCAGCCATCTCTGGATGAAACCATGGCAGCTGGGCTGCTAGAAGTCCAGTAGTGACAGTAGGGGCTGCCAGAAATGCTTACAAATCACTGCTCTTCCCATTTTTCTCAATCCCCACGTTCCTTCCCTATAACTTCCCTTTTATTCTTCCATTTCTCTCTTCGGTCTAATGGGTTACATGGTCTGCTCCTTAGCAGCACTGCTCATCCATAGCCCACATGTGGCAATTTAAGTGACTGAGAACTTGTTTATGATGGGGTTTTACCTGCCCAGCTACAAACCCCAGTGCAGATATGATTTTTGCCAGTGCAGCTTATTCTGGTGTAAAACAGAGTTGGATATGCTACTGTAAACCATGTCTACGTTAAGTGGCTTGCCTTGGTGGAACTGTATCACAGACTGAAATTGCAGTGTAGCTGAGGCCTTAGAAAATCAAGGAGACCCTGAAACTGCAACTAACGAGTGTCTAAAGATTACAACCCTGGAAGTATTGTGCAGAAATGCAATGCTTACATTAAGTGGTTTTTTGCAAGCTACGAGAGAGAAGCAGCAGCATCCATTGTGGAACTCCCTGTGGGCCAGTGTTCTATTCACAAAGAATAATGGAAAAAGGTAGGAATGTGTGTGCCACAAAGGCAGCCATTAGGGGATTGCTGTCTAAAATAAAACCACTTAAACCTGAGATGCTAGCCTCCTTCAAGGAAATAATAAAAGGTGTAAAACTCCTGGCTGCTAGCATGATTAGACTTGAGCTATGCTCAACTGAACATTCAGCTACAGTACCTGACACAGATAAGAGACTTCAGGTGGTTCCAAGCAAGGAGCTTGATTTGCTGAAATAAGATTGAAAGGATTCCCAAAACGGATAAGAAAAGGGGGAACCTTAAAAATACACAACTTACCTAGGGATGTGATGGATTCTCCATCACTTGAAATATCTAAATTGAGATTTAATGAATTTCAAAAAGAGATGCTTTTGCTCAACCAGAAGTGCTGGGCTTGATGCAGGAATCACTCGGTGAAATTCTATGGTCTGTGTTTTGCAGATCATTCTAGGTGATCATACTGGGCCCCTCTGGCCTTAAAATGTATAACTATATATGGAAATGCTGCAGAGAACTCCTGGGGAAAGAGGAAGAAACTCCTATGCATGTAGACTGAGCACGCCATGTCCTGTGGACACAGCTGCAAGGTCTTGCCATGGGGATATGGTTATCTTGCTGCGTGAGAACCAGGGTCATGGCTGGTCTGTCAGCTAGCAGCAGAGAGCCTCTGAGCCTAGGCTCATGGGAAGCAACAGCCTCAGGCTCCGTGGGGTTCATGCTGTTGTGATAAAAATAGCTGTGTAAATAGCGCTCTTAAGTTGTGGCTCAGGCTCTAAAGTCCATCCCCTGCCCCAGGTTTCAGAGCTCACGCTGCAGCGTCTACACCGTTATTTTTAATACAGTAGCGTGAGACCCAAAAGCCTGAGTCTCTCGACCTGGGCTTGGAGTCTCACTGCCACAGGCTGCGTGGACGTACCCTTAGTGAGAATTGTTAGAGAAGGACATGCCCTGCTGAAACTCTGGGGAAAGAAAAGGAAGGTCAGCGGCATTACCAAAACACCTGTGTCAGGTCAACGTAAAAATAGCACTGGGGTTTCCCCCTAAACTTTGGTTTTCCTACAGAGATTGCATTTAAATTCTGAGAGATGTGGCCGAGGGTGAAAAATCCTGGAAAGAGCTGGGGTTCCATCGCATAACGCGCCACAAGAGGAAAGAAATGAGACTAGCAGAAGTGGTAGCAGGTCAAGCCCCAGAGGTCTTCCAAAGAGAGCATATAGTGAGAACCAGAAGAGGAGAAGGATAAACAGGAGGTGAAGATGCTGGCTGAGGAACTAACCAAAGACTCCAGGGATTTCCAGGACTATTATTAGTTATCTAGGCTGTGATGGCTCAAAAAATGGGTTAGGTGCTGCACAGACATGCAAGAGGAAGACCATTCAGTAACTTACCATTGTACAGCTGACTGATATCTTCACTCATTTTTGTCAGGTTCCTACCACATTTTTGGACACACAATAATAATTCCTTCCTTTCCCCACTGTTGCAGAAAATAACAGTGAAGACAGCATCCCTTGCTGAACAAAACAATATTTAAAAACTTATCTTGACAAAAACTAAAATGCTCCCTGTTATACGTAGGGCATTTTCTTAATTATTTATTTTATTTTTAATCAGAGAGCAATGTAAGGGAGAGGGTATGCTAGATGATAATATGGGACACTTCTCTGACCCTAAAATTGCTTTGTGAACATGAAGCTTCACCATATCACTCTGATGGTGAAGTGATATTTTTCCCTAGCTCACTCCAGCAAGTCAGTGACGAAGCTGGGAACAGGAGCCCAGAGTTCTGACTCTCTGTCTCTGGCAGTAAATGCCAGACAACATCTCACAAGACAAAACTGCCTTTTCACTATGGAAAAAAAATACTCATAAAAATAACGGGCCACTCCATTGAACTCACCCAGTTTACACTTGCTGAGGATCTGGCTCATTGTTTTTAAAAGACGTAAGCCAATGTGTATTTGTTTTGAAGTGATACAGTATGTGTATAGTTCTCACACTGTAACATATAAAATTCTGGAATATCGTAATTATTCTTTGATAACTATATATAAAAAATCATCCTGTGCTAATCCTAGTAAGGATCTTAAACTTGCTTAACTCCTGTAAGAGACAGATTTATGGTGGTTCTCTGTGTTCAGTACTTATGCATATACACACAGGTTCTATCATAATTACATTAAATACAATGTTATATTAAGCCTAGTGAACCTTTTGTAGATCCACTGTGCATTGTAACCAACATGTTTCAAGGTCTCCTTGATCATCACAAGATACAGTCTTTTTGTTTTGGGAAGTGGATTCACTTTAATAAGTATGACATTATAAGTAAGCCTGACTTCACAATTATTTCATATAATTTAGATGCAAATTAGGACCTGACATTCTGGCTGTCATGTGATTTGTTCTTCTCAGTTAGTTTCAGTTCACTGGATTTCATTAGTGTACAGTGTGGTTTCTTTCAAGGTCATTTCTGTGGCTTTTATTTAATTCACACTACCAAGCCCATTTCTACTGTACAAGTGTAGGGCCAAATTGTCCTTAGGTGTGAGTGGGTGTATTGTGGGATAAGATCCTACTGCAGTCAGAAAGTGATTAAAGAGCTCCTCTGAGCACAGTCAGTCCTAGCTGGGTATACCTGTGAGGCCTGTCAAACGTGGAGGGGGCAGCTCCTTAAAAGGGAGGATCCAAGTCATAGGCACTGACTCCATGGGTACTCCAGGGCTGGAGCACCCATGGAAAAAAACCCATCAGCTGTTTGGTGGGCTTTGCTGATCAGCTGTTTGGCTGTGGATGGGAGGGGCCGGAGCAGGGGTGGGAAGAGGCAGGACGAGGGTGAGGCTTTGGGGGAAGGGACGGAGCAGGGGTGAGGCCTCAGGCGGAGCAGGGGTGTAACACCTACCTGGACAGAAGATCCAGGCACCTGTGATCCAAGCCCAGTGCAGGGTGGCACTCAGAGGAAAGCTGGAACCATCCAGTGTAGGTAACTGGGCATGCTCAGATTCTGCCAGCCCCTGTAGGAATTTGCAAAGAAGCCTTAACTGTATTCTCAAAAGCTAAGCTATATTGAACCCAGAAAATGTGATGGTATTATGGATAACTCAGCTGTTTCTTACACTCTCTCTCGATATAGTAATTTTTACAAATTAATGCAGCAGAGATTTTTTTAAATTTAAACTATGCTGTCACCTTTAGTAAATTGATTAGTCAGAACACGTGGTTTCAAAAAGAAAAAGAGTACTTGTGGCACCTTAGAGACTAACCAATTTAGCTGTAGCTCACGAAAGCTTATGCTCAAATAAATTGGTTAGTCTCTAAGGTGCCACAAGTACTCCTTTTTGAGAATACAGACTAACACGGCTGTTACTCTGGAACACGTGGTTTGCTATTCTTCTCCCATTCCGCCTGACTTAGAATTCTTTTTGTTTCAAAGAAAACAAACACTGCCAGCAAATATTATTTAGGAATCTTGTTTTCCATTATCTTCCTATTGATGATTATTTAAAACAAAAATAAATTTAATATTCCCAGCCAACATGCATTTGGACTATATTTTGGTAACATGACTATTAATTTCAATACAGGTGGCAGACCTGGAAATCAAAGAGATGCATGCATCACTGCAGGATTGTTTTACAGAAGGATTTTGCTGATCGCGGATTTATTCTTTTGATGTAAGGCATGTAAAAGGATGTTTGTAGATGCTGTTTCTCTTCACTCTTGACTTGAATGCAAAGGGAAGTACAAACTAAGTAAATACCATATTATGAAATCTGCCCTAAGACTGACCCTGTGGCCCATCTCCCTTGGTATATACTGTGACTCTGTTAAAGTTACACAAGGGCTGAACATTCAATTCTAACCCTTGTATTTGTGATGATATTTTGGGGCTGGGATGTGTATACCTACACATTTCACATTTCCGTACTCAAACAGAAACTACGAAGTGTCGATGTGTATTGAATCTTTATAGCAAATACTATAGCGACACGACTGGCACCACCAGAGTTAGAGCTGAATTGCTTTGTTCCATTAGAAAATCGAACTATGGGGAGTTCAGTATTTTAGCTGTTTAAAATTTTATCAGACAAAAAGGTGGCATCTGGGTGCCAAATCCTGGCTCCAGTGAAGTCAGTGAATGAGAGTTTTACCATTGATACTACAGTTGACCTGTTGGATATTACCCACGTTTTTAAATACCTAAGGGGTTACTAGTCAGACACAAGGTGCAGAGTGGTTGGATTATAAGTAGCCAATTAACAGTTCCTGTGGTGAAGGACTGTGTGCAGCTACATAGGTACTTCTCCCTGTGTAAAGCCAACAGCTGGAAGGAAGAGGAAGAATATCAGGAGCAGGACAGAACTCCATTCCCCCGTTCCTGTCTACCTGAAGGACCAAATGTCAGTAATGTAAGTTGGAGCAGTGTCACAGAGGCCCATTGGTGCCAACTGGCAAAGGGTTTTCTGTTCTTTTCAAGCAACTCATGTCTCAGATACGATAAACTCACAACACTTAATACACCACTTCCATGGTATTTATCCATACAGGACAGCATGTGAGATCTCTACTGAAAACTTATAACTTATCAATATTCATAATCATTGAAAGATGCATGTACAGTAATATTTAAGGCATAATGTAACTATATTGAAATGATGCCTTATAGATTTGGAGTAAAAGTTAGTCACGAGGGAATCAGATGACTTGGTGATGGCCCATTTAAGCAGAAGGGAGTTATCACCTCTCTGTGGTTAGTCTGTGGTGGTCTAGCTTTGCCCCATTTCTGAATAGTGAATGGAAAATCACAAAAGACAACTGCAAACAATTGAAACCACTTTGAGGTAAAAAGGGAACATTATACCAGACCAGAAATCACCCTGGTTGTGAGTAAAGACAAAAGACTGATTCATTATATCACAGGGTGGAGAAAGACACTTTGCATCCATTCACTGAGGAGATATCTTGGGGGCGGTGGTGTCATGAAAAGTTGGATCCTGGTTCCTGAGAAGCCAGCCAGCTCTGCAACAGACTGAACTTTTGGGGTGGAGAAAACCTATTTATTAAATAGGAAAGGTCATTAATAAGCACAGACCCTAATTTGCGTTGTATGATTTTGTTTTCTGTTGTCACCATTTGTTTCCATCTCTCTTGTCTAGTAGAATCCCTGTTCTTTCTTAAATAAAGCTTCTTTTGTTATAAGTGCTCACAAGTGCTGTGCATTATACAGGATATATAGGTGATATAAGGTAAAACTGGTAAAGTGGGGTGCACTGTTCCTTTGAGAGCAGGGGATGTGGGATTTCTGTGAGTAGCCAGTGTCGGGATGGATATCACAGGGGAATATTTCAAGGGAACTGGGGCACATCGATTGTTAATCTGGAAGGTAAAGACGGGATTGGCATAGCCCTGAGGAGAGTGTTTGAGTGCCTGGCAGGCTGGTGGTGTTAAGGAGCAAACCCTCAGCTAGCACAGGCAAGGCTCCCTCATGCTGGAGGCAGGAGGTAACAAGGTGGTTCATAGCCTGGGTACCTTGAGAATTATCCCAAGCAGTCCCAAGGCTATTTTAGCTCATGCTTTTCAGAATCAAGGGTCCATAAGCAATAATTGGAGAGTTCAGTACCCCACAGGCCAATTTTAAATGAGCAGCAACAAAAAAAATAATTTGGACTATTTTTTTTTCTCCCTTTAACTAAAACTTATTTTTTTTACTAAAATGTATCCAGTGTAGTGTCTGAACAGAAGAAATTGATGGAGCCATTCCTGTAACTATCTTCCTGTGAAAACCAGCAGTTTAACAATACCCTTTCTGTTACAGATTGGCTGTGATCGTAGCCAAAACCTGGTGGACATCTGTGGAGAAAAGAAATTCCAGGCGTTTGTTTGTGACGCATTGTCTGTGCCAGTTCGAAATAGTTCTTGTGATGCCTGCATCTCCATTGCTGTAATCCACCATTTTTCTACAGCAGTAAGTCCACTCACATCTGTAGATCTCACAAGAGGTCACCAGCTTGTCACACAGGAAAGTGAATGGCAAAAGAGGATCTCAAAAGAGGAGAGAATGTGGGAGTGTAAGGAAATGAGAGGGAAAGAAAAGAGGAGAAAGTACGGATAGGGAGGATGAAGGCCTGAGGGGATGGATATAGCCACTTCATCCCTTCTCATTCCTTTCTCTTCTTGTCTCCTGCAACTCCTTCCGCCTCAGAAACTTCCAACACTTTCCCTACTCCCTGGCATTAAAAGGATCATAAGGTGAAGAGATGTTACACATGGGGTGGTTGATAAGATTGGGCTGTGCTGCATCTTGATGTTGTTATTATATAGATTTAATATTTGTTTAGATTATTTAGAATGTAAGCTCTTTGGGGCAGGTATCATCTCTTTGCTCTGTGTCTATACAGTGCCTAGCACAATGGGGCTGATGCCTCTAGATACTACTATAATACAAATATAAATAATAGTAATAATTTGTATTGCAGTAGCTCCTAGAATCATCCTTCAGAGATTAGGGTGCACGCACTGGACACATCAAGTAGAGTCCCTGCCTCTAAGAGTTTACAATCTAAGCAGATGATGAGAAAGATGTGAAGAAGACAGACAAAAAGGAAGGAGGACACAGTAGACAGAGAAATGACTGAGTTTAGTATGATGATCAGCAGGCAGAGCACACCAGCTAACCTGACTCACGTCTGCTCCTCCTGACAAATTGTCTTCATGTGATTTCCCCTCCTTATCAGCTGCCTTTGCTTCTCCAGTCACTTCCCATTGCTTGCTGGGTGCTGTCCTAGGTGATAAGGTTGCAATAGATCTGTATTACAACTCAAAGACTTCCTTAGACATCAGAATCTGCAGTGGTATCCCTGTCCCTGTCATTTTCCCACTCTGTGCAGACCACCATGGTGGTATTCCACTTTCTCTTAAGAATTTGGTTTGATTGTATAGTCATCTATGTTTCATTTGCTCTTGTTACAATTAATGACATTTGAGAGGAAGACTCTGCATTACGACTCAGGAGATGTTGATTAAATTCCTGGCTCAGTCTGAGATTTTGTGCCTCAATTCTCTCTCTCTAAAGTGGGGATCACAACACTTTGTCTGTCTTGTCTATTTAGATTGTAAGATTTTTGTGGCAGGGACTGTGTGTTTGTACAGGACCCAGCAGGGTGGGGCCTGTATCTCAATTGGCGCCTCTGAGTGCTACTGTAATAAAAATAAATAAAATCAATACAGCTGATGTTACCACATATTGTAGACAAAAAGTAGTTCCCATGTAGCTTTGGTCTAGCCCATGTGAGTAGTGGTTGACTACTTTATGAATAAAGAAAAGGAGTACTTGTGGCACCTTAGAGACTAACCAATTTATTTGAGCATAAGCTTTCGTGAGCTACAGCTCACTTCATCGGATGCATCCGATGAAGTGAGCTGTAGCTCACGAAAGCTTATGCTCAAATAAATTGGTTAGTCTCTAAGGTGCCACAAGTACTCCTTTTCTTTTTGCAAATACAGAGTAACACGGCTGTTACTCTGAAACCTACTTTATGAATGAATTACTCCCCTGCCCCCTTACTCATCATCACCCACAAGTGAGGAGTATGCTCACTTCTGTCAGGCTAAGAACACATAACCAAAGAGTAGGATGGAAAAAAAAAATCTCTAGTCTGTTTCGTACCTGGGGGTAGAGCAGGGAGGAATCATTTCTGTTCATTGCAGCAGTGATGTTGCTGTCAGTTCCATTACGTTGTGTTCCTGCTTATGTACTAACTGCATATGTACTCACTGAGTCTTTTCATTACTAGGAAAGAAGACTGGCTGCTGTCTGTGAATTAGCCCGGCTCCTAAGGCCTGGCGGAAAGGCACTCATTTATGTCTGGGCAATGGAACAAGAATACAACAAACAGAAGTCAAAGTACCTTAAGGAAAAGAGAGCTAGTAAAGGGAAAGAAGAGGAAATCAATACTGATGTGGCCTGGGGATTGTTCTGTGATCAAACGCATGACAATGGTAGCCAAGACTCAGCATGTTCTGACCAAATCCTTAATGACTCTAAGGATAAAGGCGGCAATGCAAAGCAGGTAATTAACTCCAAGCTGCCTGTTCATACTAACAGAACGTCCTTTCATTCTCAAGATGTGCTGGTTCCCTGGCACCTGAAAGGGGGCACTAACAAGAAAGGGGAATATGCCAAAGTCCTTCAGCTTCCAGCTGGTTCTAAGGAATTGCAAGAATTCAGTCCTGTTTTCCACCGCTATTATCATGTGTTCTGTGAAGGAGAACTGGAAGCAGCCTGCAAAACCCTGGATTGCATAAGAATTCAAAAGAGTTACTATGATCAGGGAAACTGGTGTGTGGTTCTTGAAAAACAGTAACCCGCTGAAAGAGACGCTATTTTCAGCCTAAATCTTTGCGTGTGGTAGTACTGTGCAGAGGCATTTTAAAACCCATCCTGTAGTTGTTACTGCCTTTAAAATTGTACAATAAACTCAGTTATTTTAAGACATTAGCCAAGGTTAGATACTGGTAGTTGTCTCCTTGTGTTACTAAAATTATAGTAAAATTTGGTATTAACAGAGAAATTCATTTTACTTTTCACAATAGGAAAGAGAGAAGTATTAACAGAGAAATTTATTAAGTATTATAATTATAAATTAAGTATTAACAGAGGAATTTATTTTACTTTTCACAATAGGAAAGAGAGAAGGGGTGAAATTCTGACCGTGTGAAAGTCAGTGGCAAAACTCACATTGACTTTGTGAGGCCAGGATTTCATCGAGGGTATATAGTTTTAAAGACACATGGCCTGATTATCCACTCTGTTATGCCAGTTTTATGCCAGTGTAACTGAACTGACCTTGGTAAGGGTAGAACACTGCAATCCACCAGGGTAGTACTAGAGCAGAGAACCAAGGCCATTATCAGGAAATTAACTTTGGTGTAACATTATTGGTTGGTGAAGTGGAAAGAAAGTGCAGTTAGGCACTTTGGCAGAAGATGTTGATAGGACACCACACTGCTAATTTCTCATTTTCTTAGGCTTTGTTTTTAGTAATGTTTCTCTTTAAATTCTCCACTATTGACTTTCCATTGGTGCAGCTTTAGTGTTGGGAGCCCGAATGTAGACTGCCTGCAGGCATTTTAACCACTGTCATCTCTAGACTTAACAATCTTTTCCCGCACTACTACTGTTAGTGGATCTGCAGTGGTAGAAACTGTAGGCAGACCCTTGGAAACCTTTCACTCAGCATCCAAATGCTACAACTCAGTATTTCAATAAGACTAAGAGAAACTAGCAATGGTATCCCAACAACATGTTAAAGGTAGATGTGAGGAGACCTGATGGTGTCAGTCCCTAATGCTAGGATGTTGGTCGTAGTAATATTTATGTTATGATGGTAACTAGAAGACCCAACTGGGCTTAGGGCCCCATTGTGTGCATTACTGTACCTCCTGAAAGAGTTTTCAGTCTACATACACAAGACAGACAGAGGGTGGAGGGTGGAGCAGAAACAGAGTCATAGAGAGGTGATTCTATGAAGTGAGCCACCCAAGGGGACACAGTAACAGAGGTGGGAGTAGAACTGAGGTCTCCTGAGTCCCACTCCAGTGCCCTAACACTGGAGCACACTGCCTTTGTAACAGTAGTATTTGTGCTATAGGGTAGCATGGGCTGTATCCTGTCTCCAGAACACACCCTTAACTCCTTTCTTTCCTAGTCCAGTTTGGGGTTTGTCCACCCCATCACAATGAGTAATAGTTGTAATCTGTGAAATTCATGGCTGTTTCAGGATAGTCTAAAGGTGTCTATACATTCTAGGCTGCTGCCATGGGCAGCTAGTATTATGATCCCTCACACTAATCAGAGGAGTCATTGGGACACCTACAGCAATACTGGTCATTGGGGTTAATATTTAGCCACCAGGGCAACTAACTGGGAGAGCGACGTGATGACACGAGAACAGGTCTGACATCCACCCCACAGAGGCCAGTGCAACGCGTGTATGATGTGGGATCACGGACACCTCGTTACTCAACCTGGCAACACTGCCCGCCCAGGGTGAGCTGGTTTTTTGTTTTGTTTTGTTTTTTGACTGGTGAGTAAAACCATGTAATTTCTTTTCCTTCTCCCTCTTGTGGTAAAAGTTTAGGTGAGCAGATTTTCCGTCTTGGCTGGTAATTTTTTTTTTGACAACTTTTGCAAGCTGATGCCAGTGAGAAATTCACAGAGTAGTAGGATTATGACAACAGAGGTAGCTGCCTCTTCTCCTTCATTTTTCCTTTCCAATTCTCCCCTTATTGCCTCCTTCATCTCTCCTTTTCCCTTGCTCGTCTCCCCTTCCTCCGTTCTCTCTTTTTCTGTTCCTCCTTTCTTACCTTATCTTTCTCCTATTCCGTTTCCCAGCCCTTTGTTTAGGCCAAGATGTAGGTCTCTAGACGGCAGCCTGTGCATATATACATTTGAACGTAGCTGCTAATGACATTCCATCCAGTAGAGGCCAGTGTTTGCAAGACATAGCTGATTATTATTTAAATAGCTGTGGACAAGATAAGACTCATTGATATATTTGCAAACTAAGAACATTTAGGGTGGTGATCATGGTGCATTGACAAAGAAAATGTGATCATTTAACTTGACAGTTCATTATATGCACTATATTTGCTGCTGTGGAATAGCACTGTTCAGCTGTGCATAACAATTCATTAATAATCCAGCATGTTTTGTAGAAGTAAATATCCACTGGCATACTTTAATCCCTTTGGGTTAGATTTTCAAATGCTCAGCTCCTTCTGTGACACAGAGGAGGGACCATCTCTTTGTTTTATGTTCATACAGGTTTCTAGCAAAATGAGGCCCTGGCCTGCAAGTGCTACCCTAATACAAATAATAAATAATTATTACGGGAACTGAGATCTTTTGAAAATCTAACCCCAATTATGAATGCTGAGTCCTCTTGAAAAATCTGGCTCGTACCACTCCAGTGGTCTATTCTGTGCTATGGCTCCATTGATATATATAATTAAAAAAAAAAAGTGTCTACACTGACGTGGCCAAAAGGAGGGAATTGGGACTTATTCTCTATTCCCAGGCATTCTGTGACTTCCTTATTCATTTTTTTGCTATTGATAATTGCAAAGAGGTTGTGGTCTTTATTTGTGGAGGTGTTTTGATGAGCAGCTAAGTCATCAGTCATCCCATATGCCTAGTACTCCTAGTTATTCAGGATCCTCTGACTGTATGTGCTTGTTCTACTGGCCTCCAAGCTAGGCTATAATGCCTGTCTTTCATTTTCTAATTCCATACAGACTGCTTGGCCATTTGTACAGCAATGCCGAGGCTGCTGCTGACACATAACAACTACTGCATTTGCTTGCAAGTGCATTTCCATGCCGATGTGTAATTGATTGGCAGGAACGGCAAGCACTGTTCAGAAAGCTGCCCGAGGAGCTGCTCTAACCCTTGATTCTCACTTTGTCAAATCGCGAGTCTGGCACAGGGAGTGCTTCATCCTGCCAAGTGCTCGGAGCCCCATTTAGCAAAGCACTGAAGCACGTGCTCCACTTTAAGCATGTGAGTAGTCCCCTTGGCTTGAACGTAAGCAAGTGCTTTGCTAAATTGGTGCTAAAGTGCTCAGCCCATCGCAGAATGGAGCCCTTAGGAGTCCAAAATGGACTTAGCTCTAAAAAGAAAATACATTTTCTCAGGGGCTTTTACAGCACCCCTGGAAAGTTGCTGCTCCCTCTGACCTCGCAGCAGAGAGTATATCTTCTTGGGGAGACAGGAGTTGGCAGCTCCTCACTTCTGATTCTGTGTTAGACATTTTGTTAGGCCTTGAAGCACTGGACCTGTAAATGAGGCCAGATTCCCTCTCACACTGCTTTTACCCTGGTGAAACGCCGTGGATTTTCTCTTGCATGAGAAGAGAATTGGGCCCAGATTATTAACGATGTGACTGCCATGCTAAGAAACCTTGAATTTTACCCCCACAAAAATAGGCCAAATCTCTCTTCAGGATATTGCTTTTATACTAATGCACTTACAGGATAACTGGTCATGATGGGATTCATCAAACAAACAAACCCTGGGAAGATGCCAGCAGTTACCTTGTCTAGAATATAGAATGTTTGTTAATCACCAAAGTGAACAGGTCAAAGGTCTGACTCCACAAGGTGCTGAGTATCCTCTACTCCCATTGACCTTAGTAGGAGTGGAGGGTACCCTGGAGTTGTGAGGATCTGAGGAATATGTACAACTTATGAATTCTGGTTGACATTATGAGACTATTATCATGAAAATTGCTGTATCATGGAATTCACCAGGGCCAGTAGCATGTAACCCCACCGCGCTGGGAACAATGGAGCACAGTTGACTGCGATATCTGTACTCAGACCTAACAATGGGTAGGCTGTGATGGTTGGCTGAAGCCTGAAGAACCAGTTTTCTCTCTCACCTTAACAAGGGGCTGATGTTTACAGTAGTGGAAAATCCCCAGAAGCAGAATAAATGAGTCAGATGGTGGTGGTGGGATGTATAAAAACACATGGTCACAGCAAGCTTTGGGCCGGCACTGGAGGGGAAGAGCTAGGCATGCTGTGTTAGTGGGGGTGGTGGTTTAGCTGCGGAACCAACCAAGGTCAGAGAGAACAAGCTGACCTGGAGGGGAGGCCCTCCATGACTGAGAAAACAAGCCATGCACTGAAGCAGAAGAACCCTGGATCCACAGGACTCTGACTCAAGCCCAAAGAGTACTATGGAATGGTGAGGAAACTGAGGCAGGAAAATGTGTGTAGCATTTATTGTTTGTCTAGATCTCCATTCAGCTTGTGCAATTAAGTACTTGGCAATGATGTCTCAGAATCCTGTGCAAAGTCTGTGTGTTGTGTACCACCAACAACATATCAGGTGACCACATGTCCCATTTTGGCCAGTACCATCCCGGGCATCCCAATTTTTTCCCCAAAACTGGGCATTTGTCCCATTTTGCTTTGACAAAAAGGTGGAGCATGCCCCACTACTGAGTTGCAGAGGAATGTTGAGGGGGAGGGCAAGTGGCAACAACAGCCACAGGTGATGGGGGCTTAGGTGAGCAGTGACGCCAGGTGGCTCGGGCCTGGTGGGAGACCTAAGAGACCTAAGGCCAGCCCCATGCCTGGGCGGGAGCTCCGGGGCAAGCGGCTTAGGCCAGCTCCCCGTGGGGGCATGGGGAGGACTCAGGTGAGTGGCTTGGGCCAGGGCTGAGGCGAGCAGCTCAGGCCAGTTCTGCGCGGGGTGGGGGTGGGTGGCTTGTGGCGAGCACTGTATGGTGTCCCATTTTCCCTTTAGAAAATATGGTCACCCTAACAACATACGCCTGAAGAGTTAACATGTGGATGCAGGACACTCACCTGGCTGGAGTTCTGGGAAAGGGTGTTAAGCTATGGGGGAAGTCTGAGGGGTCAGTCTAGTCCTAGGGTCTAGGCAGTTGGACTGTGAAGACTCAGCTCTCAGGAGGGGGTGCTAGACAGATGATCTGCACCAAGAGTGTGTCTAGAAGCCTCAAGACAGGGGCAATACCCGGACTCCGTTTACAATCCAGAGGCTTAAAACAAAGTATCCAGCAGTTGGTTCCCTCTCAGAAGTCTGGTGAGTATCCAAGAAGAGGTATTCAACTTCCCCATTGACCTTACTGGGAGTTGAGGGCACTCAGAACCTCTTGCAGTTGTCACTCAGCACATCACAGGATTGGATCTTTCTGGAAAGTTTTCTTCAGTGACGGTGAGGCAATCTCCTGTGGTGCTCCAGAGAATAAACGGGCACTGGAGGAGAAAACGACAAGGCAGAATGACAGTGAAGTGGTGACAGATTTATTACAGAGAGGTGGTGTGAAGGACTCTCATTTGGGAGGATGAACTTGAAACGCTCATTATAGAAGAGAGTGATTTGCCACCCACGAGTACTCTTTGTAACACTCACTTGCCCCTCATTTCTTCTGGAAACGTAATGAGCCAAAATGCCTCAGGTCCAGGAGTCTGAGTTCAGTGTCTAAGGCTTCGTGGGGCATGGGTTTTCACACTAAGTTTCTTTTGAGGGTTAATTAAATGACAAATCTGCTTGAATTATTGTCAGTATTATGAATTTTAAACCTATTGGATGAAAAGACTAAATAAGGCCTATCCATACACACCCCCTGCAGTAGCTGTTAACTAGTCTTATTGGCTGATCCTCACTGAATGCTCCAGAGGAAGGTGGAAGTCACCCAAGGGAAAATCAACCCCAAATTTGACAGTCTGTTTAACCCAGAGCACATGTAGACAAATGTCTAACGCCATGTCCATCAACAGAGGTAGATTGTTTTAGGGGTACAAGCCCTGCTCCTTACTCCACACCTCAAGTTCCCAGCTTCCTTTTGAGGGGATAAGCTGGCAGCCACACCCCTGATAAAGCAAAACCCTTCAGCATGTACTTAAATTGAAGCATTGAAGTCAATGGCATTATTTTACATGCTTAAAGTTAAGCACATGCCTTAGTGCTTTGCTGGTTCAGAGCCTAAAGGGCTGATCTGGCAAAGTATTGAGTCCTGCACTTCCCACTCAAATTTGTAAGGGGAAAACTCTCCTTAACTTCCATGGGACCAGGATTTTACTGTAAGTATTGAGGGCACTCATCACTCTATAGATTTGGGCCCTGATTCCTTTTCAGAGGTGTGGTCATGGCCTGGCCAAATACAGTACAAAGAGGAGCCTCTCTCACCTTATTTCAGCATCTTTGATTTCAATCTTGGCCAGAAACCACAATGATTTGGGGGTAGGAGGAGGATACGGAGGGAAAAGTAGTTTTCTAAATGTTTTAGAACTTTAAAAAAGTGATTTGGGTTTAGTTGTAAAACCAGGGGAGAATTCTTGAGAGATTTATTGGAACCATCAGTACATATTTGGGAACATATTTATTGTGGATCATCTTGAACAAGCCCAGAGGTGGACACTTTACATAGCCATCCAGCGGATTACTTTTATGGGATATTTCAAACTGTTTCTGCTCAGGATGTTTGAAATCAACCTATTTTCTGTATTTTTGCAAGTGTTGCCACAACATTTTTATTGCATGTTATCAATCATGTTTGCTATTGATTATGTTTAAGGCTGCGGGTTTGTCACAGAGGTCACGGAAGTCACTGATTCCATGGCTTTCCATGACTTCTGCAGCAGCCGGTGGGGGCCCCCCACCAAGCAGCAGCAGAGTTTGGATGTGGGAGGGGGCAAAGGGAAGGGGCCACGCCTCCACCTAGGAACTGAGTGAGGGGGATGTTGCTGCTTCTGGGGAGCCCCCCAAGTAAGCACCACCCAAATACTTTCCAAATACTACGCTAGTGAGCTAACCACTGGTCCATCCTTCATGTCTCACCAGATTATCAATGGGCAAGCATGTAGCAGAAGAGTATCTACAGAAAGCAGACAAGATCCTCACACAATGAAACCCTTCCATGGGTTCCTTAGGCTGTTGACTTTTCTGTGATACAAAATTTCTAGTGGGTGATATTTTCCTCCAAAAATATTTTTTTTGCTGAAATATTTTTCTTGCCAATTTATCAGTAAAAGTAAAGTTTGCAATGAGATTTCCCAGGAACAGAGAAAAAAGGGCCAAGACAGCTGAATTGCAAATATATAACATTTGAAATTCACCCAGTGCTGTGTTAGCAAACAGAGTTCTAACTTCTATCTACTAAAAAAGTTCTTGCATAATGGGTAGGAAATTATGAAATACAGTGCTAAGTATCCTAGGAATTCTAACTTAATCTTTGCTCATAAGCCCTCCCTGCTACCTCCTTTCTTGATCGCTGTGGACATCACTGCCATCCTGCTTGTCACTCAGGCCTGTAACCTGGGTGTCATCTTTGACTCAGACCTTATTCTAGATCCTCATATAGGCTATGTCTAAATCTTTGAGATGTTTTGCAAAAAGGATCTTAGAGATATGCCTTTTCCTATCCATCCCTGTAGCTAAAACTCTAGTCCAAGCTCTCGTCATTATACATCTCACTGCATCAGCCTTTTCTCTAGCCTTGCCAAATGCAATGATGTCCCACTCATATCCATTCAGAATGTTGCTGCAAAAATAATTTTCCTGTCACTTCGTAATTCCTCTCTTTGCACCCCTCCACTGGCTTCCCCTTCTCTACTGCATCAATAAAAGCTGCTTGCCTCTACTTTCAAGGCCCTTCCATGTGTATCTCTTTCCTACCCATCATTCACTATCTCATTCACTATCCAAAACCTGGCTCCCACCTCTGATCAGCCCAGGTGTCAGCCTCCATCACCCTCTTGTTAAATTCTCAAACAAGCATCGTTGTGCTTTCTCCCTTGCTGCCCCCTCACACTTAGGCGGAGCTCCAAATAAATATCTGCAAAGCTATCTCATTGTCCTCCTTCAATCCCTTCTCTTTTGCTGTGATGCCTACAAAAAACTTGACAATGGTTAGGCTGCTGGTACACTAAGCCACTGCCTGTCATGCTGACCAATAGCATCTCATTGTTTCTTTATACTACCCTGCTGGTCTGTCTGTATCCATCTGTTGTCTCTTGTCTTAAACTTAAACTGTAAACTCGTTGGGGCAAGGGCCATATTTAAGTTGTATTTGTGCAGTGCCTATGCAGTATGGGGTCCAGGTGTATGACCCAGGCAATGGTAATACTACCAATAAATAAATTTTTGAAGTATCTGCTAGCACAAGATGGTTGCCTTCAATTCTTCCACTTCTCCCTTTAATCCTGTAGATTGTCGCTCCAGAGGCAAAACAATTTCGATGCCACAACAGAGGTAGGTTTATTTTAGGTCAAGCTCTCATCGATTTATGCACTTAAGGAGGTTCAAGAGGCACAGGAACAAAATAAATTCTCTGGAACTGAGAGTGTTTCACCTTGTCTCAGACATGTTGCCAGTTTTGTTTAGAGAAGCAACACTTTAGTAAGGATTGAGCAATGGAAGAACGGTACTGCAATGCAGAAGTGATAAGAGACATGTCAACAGTAATTCATGCCTGAAATAATGACAGCTAAACTCTCCTAGGCTCTCTGTTTGAATCTGGGGTTGGGGATGCTGAGGCCCACCCTGTGATCTAAGGGGGAAGTCATAGAAAGAGGACACAAGTGATTTCTTGGGACAACAAATGAAAAAACAGGGACGTGAGTGAGGAACAGAGGGTCAAAACAAGGGCACCAGATGGGAGCACTGAGCAGAGAACTCCAGGCAGTTCCCAAAGCTCTGTGAAGGAATTCCAGGAGTCAGTGGTCACTGCTTAAATGAACTCAGCTTGAACTTGTAAAAGAATGAGAGAATGGAAGTATGCCACACATCGAGCTCCCTTTTCCTGGACTGATGGATACCCATCGTGGCCAACACCAGAAGGAGATTGATGAGGAAGTCTCATGACTTAGTGGGACCATCAACAGGGTGTGCAAAGATGAAGAGATGTGAGGATAAGTGCAGCCACAAGCTCAGCAAGAGGTTCTGGAGCAGCCGGAATGGGCTGCAACCTGGTCCACTCTAAGTAGATGCTGCTTCTGCAGTGAGAGGGAAACGCTGATGCACAAGTGTTGGGAGATTCCAGGAACCATGCCAACAACACACTCATGCTCAAAGGTCCATGGAGGAGCCACCAATTTATAACCCCCCAAGTCCATGGAACCAGAGTGGAGGAAAGGCTTGCGCACTGGGGGTCCTTGTCCTTGAAGGTGATAGGAGGTCCCATCATTTCATATTGGGGCAGGGCATAGATGTTCCTGAGGCGCAGTTTGGAGATGAACTGGCTGCCTGAAAGGCAGCCTACTCAGGTGGTGTGTTGGAGGAAGCTGTGGGTCAGGGGCAGGATGACAAGCTCTGGAGGACCAGGGCATGGAGGTGGGTGAGCATCCTCCCACAGGACCCCTCAAGGTCAGAGAGAAAGGCAGAGTGCAAGGGTGGTTTTTTACCTTCTGGCACACATGGCAAACTACACATGGGATGTGCAGCTCCATGTGCCGGGCAAGTGTCACAGGGTGCACCCAGCTGTCAGCCAGGAGGTCTCAGTTTCTGGTGATCAGCCTGACCATCTGCAACAAGATGGTCGTTCCCCTCTATTCGACATTGGTGAGGCCTCATCTGGAGTACTGTGTCCAGTTTTGGGCTCCACACTACAAGAAGGATGTGGAGAAATTAGAAAGAGTCCAGCGAAGGGCAACAAAAATGATTAGGGGTCTGGAACACATGACTTATGAGGAGAGGCTGAGGGAACTGGGATTGTTTAGTCTACAGAAGAGAAAAATGAGGGGGGATTTGATAGCTGCTTTTAACTACCTAAAAGGTGGATCCAAGGAGGATGGATCTAGACTATTCTCAGTGATAGCAGATGACAGGACAAGGAGTAATGGTCTCAAGTTGCAGTGGAGGAGATTTAGGTTGGATATTAGGAAAAAGTTTTTCACTAGGAGGGTGGTGAAACACTGGAATGCGTTACCTAGGGAGGTGGTGGAATCCCCTTCCTTAGAAGTTTTTAAGGTCAGGCTTGACAAAGCCCTGGCTGGGATGATTTAATTGGGATTGGTCCTGCTCTGGGCAGGGGGTTGGACTAGATGACCTCCAGAGGTCCCTTCCAACTCTGATAGTCTATGATTCTATGGGGAAAAAAATCTGCTCTCTTCTGTCCTATATGGTCCTTCTGGCTATAGTAGCTGAGCACCTCACAATCTTTAATGTGTTTATCCTTACAACACCCTTGTGGAGAAGGTATTATCCTTATTTTACAGATGGGGAACTGAGGCAGAGAGACTACATGACTTGCCTAAGATCCCACAGGGCCTAGGTAGAACACGGATCTGCCAAATCGCCAGCTAGTGACCTAACCATTGGACCAACCTTCCTCTCACAATGGGCAAGTAGGTAGCAGAAAATAAACTAGAGAAGGAAGACAAGATTCTCACACATAGAGATCCTTTCGTGGGTTCCTTAAGCTTGTAGCCTATAGGTATAAGTATTTATGACGTGAGGCATAGGTGTAAGTTAAGGCAATAATGCAATGAGCCTCAAAGCCTGTAAGACAATTGCTTAGTTGGACTACTTAAGGCATAAGCCCCAAAAAGCCTTAAGCATAAGCAGCTAGCCAACAGTAACACTAGATCATAAGGTATCACAAGATAGAAGGCTGTAATGAGTAAACTGCTGACAAGTAACCACAAAATGCTAGTTTATACCAGCTTGGGATGTTTTAAGTTAGGGACGTCAGCAGATGTCTGACCACAAGAATGCCATGGTAGCTAATTGACGTATACGCTAATAAGCTTGCGGTAAAAGGATTAATAACCTATGGGAGAAGGGCACCCCAACATTAGTAGGGTGAGGAACTATAAATCAGGGAAAAGTGCTGAAACCCCTACTGAATACGCATTAAGCATAGTGGCATCGGTGTAACACATTATAAAAGCTGTATCTTGGCCAGCGCGCTTAGGGAGATGACAGGATGATGACTGGTGAGGGGAAAGATGTTAACTAACACTTCAGGTTGTTTTCAAGGGGTGGTGTAAGTATATGGATGCTTAGCTCATTCTGTATTATTTCTCCCTACCTTGCTGAGTTGGAGTGTTTGTGAATTTACTGGCAGTATTAATAAAACTATCATAAGTACAGTGTAATTTCCTAAGCGTGAGCATTGCAACCATGCATAATGGGGATCCCAACTAAACAGTAATGCTACTGCGGAGGGCTTCTTTGATGTCCCCTCCCGCCAGGATTTTAAATGTAATTATATTATGGTCGCTATTGTCAAGCCTATATTCACCTGTTCACTCAGCTATATTCACCTCTTGGACCAGATCCTGTGCTCCACGTAGGACTAAAACAAGAATTGTCTCTCCTCTTGTGGGTTCCAGGACCAGCTGATCCAAGAAGCAGTCACTTATGGTGTCAAGAAACTTTATCTCTGCATCCTGTCCTGAGGTGACATGTACCCAGTCAATATGGAGATAGTTGGAATCCCCCATTATTATTGAGTTTTCTATTTTTATAGCCTCTCTAATCTCTCAGAGCATTCACAGTCACCATCCTGGTCAGGTGGTCAGTAGTCTAGATCTACTCCTATAGTCTTATGATTCAAGCAGGGAATTCCTATCCATAGATATTCTATGGTACACTTTGGCAATGTCTGCACTACCACTTAGGCTGGTATAACTTATGTCACTCAGGGGTATGAATAAGTCACCCCCTGAGCGACATAAGTTACAGCAACCTAAACGCTGGTGTAGACAGTGCTATGTTGGTGGGAGAGCTTCTCTTGCCGACATAGCTACTGCTGCTCGTTGGGGGTGGATTAATTGAGCCGATGGGAGAGCTCTCTCCTTTCAGCTTACAGTAGAGAGCTGCACCACTGTATGTAATGTATCTAGTGTAGCCATAGCCTTTGATTCATTTAAGATTTTTACTATGTTTGACTCTATGCTTTCTTCCATATATAGTGCCACACACCCCACCAGCATAACCTACTTTGTCATTCTGATATATTTTGTACCCTGGTCTTATAGGGTCCCATAATCATCATTCCACCACATTTCTGTGATGCCTATTATATCAGTATCCTCATTTAATACCAGACACCCAAATTCACCCATCTTAGTATTTCAATTTCTAGTATTTGTATATAAGTACTTATAAAATTTGTCTCTTCACATTATGTGATGTAATTGAATGGGACTCTTTTTCATATGACTGTTTCTCATCAGTTCCTACCTGTACTTGATCATCTTCCATCCTCTCCTTACTAGGATATAGAGAATCCCCATTAATAGATCCTCTCCTAAGGGATGGCTCTCTCCGAACCATGTGCTCCTCCTCACCTGCCAGTTTTCCTCAAGCCCTTAGTTTAAAAACTCCTCTACAACCTTTTAAATTTTATATGCCAGCAATATGGTTCCATTTTAGTTTAGGTGGACCTCTTCCTTCCTGTATAGGCTCCTGATTCCACAAAAGGTTCCCTTGTTCCTAATAAACCTAAACCCCTCCTCTCTGCACCATTGTCTCATTCACGCATTGAAACCCTGCAGTTCTGCCTGTCTAACTGGCCCTGCATATGGAACTGGAAGCATTTCAGAGAATGCTACCATGGAGATCCTGAATTTCAATCTTGTACCTGGCAGCCTAAATTTGGCCTCCAAGACCTTTCTCCATGTCATTGGTACCTACATGTACTGCAACCCTCAGCTCCTCCCCAGCACCACACACAAGCCTGTCTAGCTGTCTCAAGAGATCTGCAACCTTCATACCTGCCAGGCAATTCATTGTACAGTTCACCCAGTCATCACAAACCCAGCTATCTATATTTCTAATGATCAAATCCCCCATTATTATTACATGTCTCTTCCTAATGACTAGGATTCCCTCCCCGGAGAGGTATCCTCAGTGTGAGAGGATACCATGACATCATCTGGAGTGAGGGTCCCAACTATGGGATCATTTCCCTTCACTCCACTCTGATGTTCTCCTTCCCCAAGATTTTCATCCTCCTCAACAGCACAGAGGTTGTCAGACTTGGGGTGGGACCACACTACTGTGTCCTGGAAAGTCTCATCTATGAACCTTTCTGTCTCCCTTAGCTCCTTCTGTTCAGCCACTCTGGTCTCCAGGGTCTGTACTTAGTCTCTGAGGACCATGACCTCCTTGCACCAAATGCACATATATTCCACTTGCCCATAAGGCAGGAAATCGTACATGCTGCATTCAGTGCAATAAACTGGATAGCCCCCGCTCTGTTGCTGGACTTCTGCCTGCATTCTTTTTACTCCCGCAGCTTTTTGGTTTGGTTTTGCTTTGTTTTTTCAGGGGATGGTGGTGTTTATTTCCCTAAATTTAGAGACTGTTAAATAGATGTATCTAGCTCGCCAACTCCCTTAGCTGCTCCTGTTTGCTAGCTCCTCTGGTCGCTTAGCAGCTGGCTTTTCAAATCGCTGTTCTCCTTGAGTAGCCCCACTCCATGGTTAAGGGTTAATAAGTGCTAAAGCTTACGGATCAAAGCCTTATTAAGAAGCGCTCAGCCTTACCTTACTGGTAGTGGAGCTGGGAGACAGGGGTTGGGAGTGGGATGTTGCACATATGACCAGGGCAAGGTTGGGGCAAAGGTCAGGGGTTACTAAAAGCAGAAGGATATTAAAAGAGAACATATGAGCGCAAGGAGTGGGGATGAAAGGTGAAGTGGAGATGTGAACTAGAGGTAGAGCTTGTTTGTATATAGAGGGTAGAAAGTAAGGGTAGATGGAACAAAGGAAAGGGAGGTACCAGTGAGGAAGATGGCTTTGAAGGTCCAGAAGAGAGCTGCATGTGAGGAAGACAATGCACTAATAGGTGGAAGTGCAGAAAGATGACATGAAGAAGAGCTCAGTTAAAAGCAGCCATGGTTTAATGGCAACAGATAAATGAGCATGACAGTGGGAAGCTGAGACTAATGGCAATCAATTCAATGAAATCAGCCCAACACAATGGGTACAGAGATGGGAGCAATTAAAAATAAATGGCCACAATAGGTATTACATATAACCTAGAAGCATAGTAACGAGTTTGAGTGAGAGTGGACAGATTGTCTTGAGCAGGATGGCTAGAGAATTTTCAAAAAACAAAATAAAAATATACTTCCTTGCTCTGCCCTGCACCCTCATGCCTGATTCTTGTAACTTGAGAAAAAAGCGCAGTCCACTTAAGCTGCATCACTATGAGCAAATGGGTAGAATATGTAGATACCCAAAGTTAGACATTTACTGTGGTATTAATTAAAATATTTAAAATTGTCACTGTAGATAATAAACATGACATGGTATTCACTGAGAAGGAGAAATCGATGGCCATTTAAGCACAATAAGGAGTTTTTAAAATATGAGAACAAAAAGAATCCTGACAATGGTATTGGTCCATTACTAGATGGAAATGGGAGAATTATCAGTAATAATGCAGAAAAGGTCGAAGTGTTCAGTAAATATTTTTGTTCTGTATTTGGAGAAAAAAAGATTATATAGTCTCATCATATGGTGATGATAACATTCTTTTCATTTCACTAGTATCTCTGGGGGATGTTAAACAGAGACTCCTAAAGTTAGACATTTTTTAAATCAGCAAATCCAGATAACTTGCATTGAAGAGTTTTTAAAAAGCTGGCTCAGGAGCTCACTGGACTATTAATGTTGATTTTCAATAAGTCTTGGAGCACTGGGGAAGTTCCAGAAGACTGGGAGAAAGCTAATGTACCAGTTTTTAAAAAGGGTAAACGGGATGACCCAGGTAAAGGCCTGTCAGCCTGGCATCAATTCCAGACAAGATAATGGAGTGACTGATATGGGACTCGATTAATAAAGAACTAAAGGAGGGTAATGAAATTAATGCAAATCAACATGGGTTTATGGAAAATAGATTCTGTCAAACTAACTTGATATCCTTTTTTTGATGAGATTACAAGTTTGGTTGATTAAAGGTAATCATGTTGAAGTAATATACTTAGACTTCTGGAAGGCATTTGTCTTGGTACTGCTGCATGACATTTTGATTAAAAAAACTAGAATGATATAAAATGAACATAGCTCACATTATATAGATTAATAACTGGCTAACTGATAGGTCTCAAAATGTAACTGTAAACATAGAATCGTCATCAAGCAGGTCTGTTTCCAGTGGGGTCCCTCAGGAACTGGTTCTTGGCCCTATGCTATTTTTATTAGACATGGAAGAAAAGACAAAATCATCACTGAGAAAGTTTGCAGATGACACAAAAGTTGAGGGAGAAGTAAATAATAAAGAAGACAGGTCACTGCTTCAGAGTGATCTGGATTTCTTGTTGAATTGGTGCATGCAAACAATATTTGTTTTAATATTGCTAAATGTAAATGTATACACCAAGGAACAAACAATGTAGACCATGCTTACAGAATGGGGGACTCTGTCCTGGGAAGCAATGATTCTGAAAAAGATTTGGGGGTTGTGGTCAGCTGAACATGAGCTCTGAATGTGATGCTGTGGCCAAAAAGAGCTAATGGTATCCTGGGTTTCATAAACAAGGGAATCTTGAGTAGGAGAAGAGAGGTTATTTTACCTGTGCATTTGGTGCTGGTTTGACCGCTGCTGGTTCTGGTGCCCACTATTCAAGAAGGACATTGATAAGTTGGAGAGCGTTCAGAGAGAAAACTCGAGGAGCTCAATCTATTTAATTTAACAATGAGAAGATTATGGGGTGACTTGATTAAGGCTATAAGTATGCAAATGGGAAACAAATGTTTCATAATGGGCTTTTCAGTCTAACAGAGAAAAGTATAACCCAATCCAATGGCTGGAGATTGAAGCTAGAAAATTCAAACTGGAAATGAAGCATAATTGTTTTTAACAGTGGGAGTAATTAACTATTGGAACAATTTACCAAAGGTTGTGGTGGATTCTCTGTCACTAACAATTTTTAAATCAAGTTTGGATGTTTTTCTAAAAGATCTGCTCTCGGAATTACTTTGGGGAAATTCTATGACCTGTGTTGTACAGGAAACCAAACTAGATGATCACAATGGTCCCTTCTGGCCTTAGAATCTATGAATGTAGTACTCCCTAGACTAAGTATAGAATATACATGTAAATTCAAATTATCTTGGAAGACATTTGAAACACTTAAATAATCATATGTTTAGCTCATTAGCATTTATTCCTGTATGACTTTCAGATTTGCAGGAACATAGATGATTTTTAGTCTCTGAATTTTAGGTCAGCTTTACTCTTACTGTAAATATAATGGTAACACTTTCTGCTTTAAAGATTTGAATAGCACCTCCTACAGAGAGTTCAAGAGTTGCATCCTCTCTCTGCTATGCTTTGTTTTTTGCATTCTTCTTGCCAGTATGATTAAGGATTTTTTGTCATAAACACTTTTTATACTTTGCAGTATAATTTGTCTATAATTTACTGAGGGGGAGGGGAGAAAGACCTTTCATCGTTGGGAAAATCTTGTATATGATGACTGATTGACTTATCTGAAGTGATTACATTGAACAGCAGTATTTGACCTTAATTAAGTATGCAGATAACCAAATTCTGCAATTAACTAATGTGCAACCTACTGGGACAGGATGAGGACAACATGGTTCTTATGTGCATAACAATACTTGGTACTTGTCCATTCTCGTACTGTATTCAGTGGATTATGAAAATAAGAATCTAGACAAGTGCCTAGGTACTGCACTGGTAAGTGCTTTAGAAGTGCCATTGATAATCAGTGTGGAGTGGACTGTGTTAGGATATAGATATTCAGGCCTGTCTGTAAAGGCCTATACTCTAAGAATTTAGGTGTATTCCTATCACTTGGCTAGTTAGAGGTATAAAAGAAAGAATCAAAATCACTGTCTGCCAGTGTAAGGGCCTTCTCTTACTGTGACAGTCTGAGGCCCTGTTCTTAGGCTAAGGCCTTTGGCTAAGCGACAGAGGCAGCCATAAGCTGGGAAGTGAATGGTCACATCCTCACATTCCAAACTAGTCACATTGAAATAAGGTGCTATTGGGCTGTTAGGAATTTAATCCTGTCCTTATAGTGCCTATCACCTCCAGAGAAAGGGAAGTGCCTAGAAGCTGTAAAAGGAAATTGAGGTTGATAGTTTTCTGTCTGGTAAGAACTCACTTATCAATAGACACAGCTGGGAAACTCTTATGTCTTTACAGATGTAGTTGTGAAATCCTCACTTCTGTATTGTTTTGTCATTATAGTTTCCACTTTGCTATTGTTTATTGGCATGGTCTCTGTCTGGTTCTGTGATTGCTTCTGTCTGCTGTATAATTAATTTTGCTGGGTGTAAACTAATTAAGGTGGTGGGATATAATTGGTTAGCTAATCCATGTTAGGATTGGTTAGTTAAATTTTAGTAGAATGATTGGTTAAGGTATAGCTAAGAATATTACTATATAAATTAGGGGCAAACAGGAAGTAAGTTGGGATTCGAAAATAAGGAAAAAAGGAACTTGTATTTAAGCTTGCTGGAAGTTCACCCCAATAAACATCGAATTGTTTGCACCTTTGGACTTCGGGTATTGTTGCTCTCTGTTCATGCGAGAAGGACCAGGGAATTAAGTGGGTGAAGGAATAAGCCCCCTAACAGACTGTACTCCATATTTCACACCACCTACTAAAATTATAGTCATAGTCACACTTCATGCTGGTTCTCTGATAAAATGGTGGCAGCATCACTCAACTCTAAACTTTGTCTGAGGGATCATTTCTTCAAGAACATCAGGATTGTGACTGGCCTGACTTTTAGAATAATGAGAGAAGAAGCTAAATAGCACCAGCCCTGTAGAGTATTAGTACAATCAGTAGTATTGAGCAAACAAAATAAATTCCATATGTAATAGGAAAATATTCCAGGAATTGGAAGCAGCCAATCTATGTTCTTACAGAACTTGTTAGAGAATGTTAGAGTCCATGTTTATTGCAACTTAGGAGGTAATATATGCAGTAAAGGAAATCATGATATTGTTAAGTTATTTAAGGCTTTTGAACTAAAATACACAGTGACAGACCCCCACGCTACAACCTGGAACTGTGGGACTGCTGTGCCCCCTTAACTCTCCATCCCCAGACTGTCTCTTACAACGCTATACTAGTTACAAGTCGCAAACCCCTCCAGGTGCTGTTATTACAGCCATTAACAGGCAGAGACAGACCCAGCTAAGTTGCATGAATGTTCTCCAAAACACTCATGAACTGTGGCCAGGGAGACACCAGCAATTTCCCCCCAGACCCAGCCTTGCACCCCAGAAATGAACCATCTTATACTGCTTAAGACCCTCTTGAATGTGGCAAGCTCATTAATTAGTTTGCCACTTCATCAAAGGATAGTAGACATGCACCAGCCTTTGTAATCTAAGCAGATACCCCAAGCACTTAGGACCAACTCATTGGTTAAGATTAAACAGTAAAATACGTTTATTAACTACAGAAAGATAGATTTTAAGTGATTATAAGTGGTAGGCATAAAGGTCAGAGATGGTTACATAAGAAATAAAAAGTAAACACACATTTTAAATCCTAAACTTTATCAGACTACACAAGAGTTGAATCAAACAGTTTTTCTCACCCCACTAGGCATTGTAAGCAGTTCACAGTTCTTAATACACAGGCTAAATTCCATGCTCAGCCTGGGACCAATCTCGCCAGTTCAAAGTATTTTTCTTCCAACCATTCTTGTTGCCTTCAGAGTAGGTGGGGGAAGAGAGAGAGGTGATCTCATGTTGCCACAGTCCCTTATTTTATACCCTCAGTTCAAGTGCCTGGAAAAATATGGGTCAAACATGGAGTCAAGCATCACGTGTCCTGATGACTTGCTGAGTCACAGAGTTAAGGAATCCCCATTGTGTAGAGGTCGAGTAACTGTCTCTTACTGAACTGTGAATCTCTTGTGTACAATTCCCCTGCTGGTCAATGGCTGGTGATGGTTGCTTAACACCTAGGTCTGGGTGTGGGTCATTTCCTTTGTTGCCACTGGAGAGTTAACTGTGGGCCTTTTCACAGACTCACAACATATTTCAATAACAAAACTGTATAGCAAAATCTCGTAACTCCATATACAATGATGATATACATATTTTGACAGAACAATGAGTTTCAGCAGATCATGACCTTTCATATGACAAGTTATTCATTGTACAAAATATCATAACCATATACCAGTGGTGAATATGGGGTTAGAGGGTGCCGTCTTGAGGTACAGTGTGTCACATACACACAAACATTCCTTCTCTTAGTTCATGTAAGTGGGTTTAAAAAGTATTAACTCCCTTTTTGAACCATCAAGTTCATCTTATTACAGGTAGTCTATTAATGAAAATAGAATCATAGAAATGCATAGGGCTGCAAGGGACCTCAAGAAGTCATCACATCCAACCCATTTGCTAAGGCAGGACCAAGAAAACCTATATCATCCCTGACACGTGTTTTTCCAACCTGTTCTTAAAAACCTCCAATGAGGCAGATTCTACAACCTCCCTTCGAAGCCTATTCCAGAGCTTAATTACCTTTGTAGTTAGAAAGTTTTTCCTAATATCTAACCTCGATCTCCCTTGCTGCAGATTAAGACCATTACTTTTTGGCCTACTTTCAGGGGACATGGAGAACAATTGGTCACAGTCCTCTTTATAACAGCCCTTAGCATATTTGAAGACTGTTATCAGGACCCCCCCCTCAGTCTTCTTTTCTCAAGACTAAACATACCCAGTTTTTAACCCTTTCCTCATAGGTCAGGTTTTCTAAACCTGTTATCATTTTTGTTGCTCTCCTCTAGACTCTCTCCAGTTTGTCCACTTCTTTCCTAAAGTGTGGTAACCAGGACTACATACAGTACTGTAGCTGAGGTCTCACCAGTGCCAAGTAACGCAGGACAGTTACCTGCCACATCTTACATATGACAGTCCAGTTAATACACCTCAGAATGATATTAGCTTTTTTTGTAGCTGCATCACATTGGTGACTCATTTAATTTGTGATCCACTGTAACCCCCAGATCCTTTTCAGCTGTTCTACCATCTAGCCAGTTATTCCCCATTTTGTAGTTGTGCATTTGCTTGATTGCTTAATAGGAGCAATTTGAGCATGGAATGAAACACAGGGTTGTATCAGCAGGACTGCTAAATTTTCTGTTCTGTATAGAGAAGGTCCTGGTTGGATTCACTTCTTTTTTTTAATTGACACTTTAGTTTCTATACAAAATGTGTGGAATAAGCATGTAATAAAAATAAGGAATGCATGATGGCATGGTATTATGGAAAGGATTTTGCAGCATGAGTTTCGTATAGATCTGCCCTCCAAATATAATATACTGATGCACACCACAACCTTTGGTAAGCTGTTTCATTGTAGGTACCCTCACTGTTAACAATGTACGCCTTATTTCCAGTCTGAACTTGTCTAACGTCAACTTCCACCCATTGGATCATGTTTTACCTTTGTCTGCTGGGTTGAAGATCCCATTATTTGTTTCCCGTCTAATGTGGTATACTGAAAATAGTAAAAAGAAAAGGAGGACTTGTGGCACCTTAGAGACTAACCAATTTATTAGAGCATAAGCTTTCGTGAGCTACAGCTCACTTCCTCAGATGCATATGCATCTGAGGAAGTGAGCTGTAGCTCACGAAAGCTTATGCTCTAATAAATTGGTTAGTCTCTAAGGTGCCACAAGTCCTCCTTTTCTTTTTGCGAATACAGACTAACACGGCTGCTACTCTGAAAACTGAAAATAGTGTTAAACTTGTAAGCTATCACTTTTAAATTCAGAGCGGTTTTCCTCTTTCTGCTTGTAGGCTATGGGGCGCTGTAGGAAAGTGTGCCATCTGGGTTTAGCAGCAGTCAGTCTGTACAAAGAACCAGCCTAGAGCAAGGTGGGGTGAGCTGTGCCTCTGCCTTAGGGAGCAACCTGGATTCACTCGCTCTCTGCTCTTGATTCTCATGTGTTTAAGGTCCTGGGTTCTAAGCAATAAAGTAGTGTTATGTTGCAACCTTCCAGAAAGAGTATTTTATGTTTATCTTTTTGTATGCTATGACCATAACATATAGGTACTTGTAGACTGTGTCATCTCAGCCAATTCTACTTCCTCCTTGCAGGTACATCTTTTGAAGAAAAAATGTTTCAAGTATATTCGCATAGCTCCATTGACATTAGTTGAGGATTTGGCCTGTGAACTTACTTCTCTACACCTATCTCCCATTCTTATCTGACCATATGTCACCGTGCCTCAGTGGGTCAGAGCTGAGAATGCCAGATTCAGGACAAACTGGTGAGAAATAGGGCAGATTCACCCCAAACTGGTGGTTATTCTATCATTAGATTATACCGAGCCAGTAACAAAAGTAAACTTCTGTCTCACCACCCTGGTTAACAAGAAGTCAGAGGTGCCATCTCCTTGGGCATTCCAGCCCTTGTCTCACCACCCAGACACTGAACTTTATGATGAGTGTTTATTGAAAACCAATTTCATCACATATAGAGTCCTTCTAATCTCAAGAGATCAGCCACTTAGCCAGGTCAATATATAACTCAGATAGTACCCAATAATTATGCTGCTGTCAATCCTTTAGTAACTAAAATGTAAAGGTTTATTAAAAAAAGAAGAAGAGAGTTAAAATGGTTAATAGATCATACACGTATATTAATTACAATGTTCTTGTATCGAGTTTGTAGCAGTGATGTTACAGACTGCTGGCTTGTAAAGTTTCTCTAGCAATTTCCAAAAGATTGGAAGGTCCTCAGTCCATAGTTTGATATTCTCCTTGTAGTTGTAAATCCACAGTCCAGCAAATCAGAGCAGGAAAGAGGCAAAATGGAGTCATGCCACATGTCTTTTATAACCCTTTGCCATGTGCCTGGAAATGTTCTGTTTCAAACAAAGCTCACAGACCAGTTTGTGGAAAGTTGCTGGTATAAGATGGAGTCCAGGGTCACATGAAAATATCACATGTACTTACATGGCTTGATGACCCAAGTGGCGTAGCCATTGGCCCCTTGGAGCCTGAGGCATCTGCAGGATGAGCATTCTGGGTAGAATGAGTTTTTTCTATGGCCCATTGTGATAGCTAAGTGTCTTTGATGGGCCATCAACACATAGCTGTCCAGCTTCAATGTAGATTTTACCTGGGTGTTACCCAGGAATACAGCACACATGTATGATGCCAGTACATAGTCAATATTTACACCTTCAGATACAAAAATGATAAATGCATATAAACAGGATAATCATACTTAGGAAATCATAACTTTTCCATTAAACCTTACATGACATGCTTAGTACAAGATCTGTTGAAATTGTTTATAAAAATTGTTGATATAAATGGTCATATTTCAATCATACAGCATCACACCATACTAACAGAGTATATGGTAATGGGCCAAACCAATGTTTGAAACTTGCAGAGTCATAACTGAAGGGGGAAAAGGTAGGGAAATTAATTACTGCTGCTGTATGAAGCCAAAGCGAGACTTGAAGAATAGGAGTACTTGTGGTATCTTAGAGATGTACTCCTTTTCGTTTTGCGAATACAGACTAACACAGCTGCTATTCTGAAACTTGAAGAATAATGACCCTTTGAACTAGAACTGCAAATTCCATGACAGAGTTAGAAAAATTGTCAGAGTCTGCTGGATGACTGTCAGTCAAAGGGTTTAGAAATGTAATGTCTCTGGTCAAGAAAGATGTCCATATTTATCCTATTACATGGGACATGGCAATGGAATCCATACCTGCCAGAGAATCCACCCCTGTATAGCTCCTGTTCTCCCTTCACCGAAGTAGGGACGTTTCAGGGCCTGTGAGGACTAACTTCAGCCTTATGACACAACTCAACAGCTGTTCTACAGCCTAAATGCTTTTCCCTTCTGGCGCCTCTGGGAAGATATCTGATGCATTTTTTTTTTTACTTACGCTCATAGCAGAGTCCTTGCAATTGGCCTTTTGCGCAGAAATAGATTGTATAGAGTGTAGACTTTCCAGTATGAATCTGAAGGTGATATAACCATCAGGGTCCAGATACCCCAAGCGGGGACCAGGGGGTGTGAACCCCAAAGGACAAGCAACTGAATCATCTGGTTATATACAGTGTTATTGTGTATAAATACATGTCAAATAAGGTCTTTTATGAAAGTGTGTAATGTTCTGAGCTTGATGGTCATTGGGAGATATGTGTACAGGTTATGGTTATGAATGTATACATGTACATCGGTGTGGGACATTGTAATTGTAACTAGAATGCAACTGCAGCATCACCTCACCAGAGGGGGTGAAGCAATCAGGCGAGGAGGGGCACCTCCCATGGTAGTTATTTCCATGAAACTAACTCCAAGCACCTAGCAACCAACCCAGGCAGGGACAGACAACAGTGGACCTGTAAAGTTAGTGGAAAGACACTAAAACTGAAAAGTAAACTCCAGTCTTGGAAAACTCAGGCAAGAGGGGGTTCCCCCCACTCTGTGTAACCATGAATTACCATAGTCTGAGAGAAAAGAACAAAACACTGCAAAGCCTGTTAAAAGGGAAGTGAAGTGAAGTCTGCCTGCCCAGAAACTTTGGAACATGTTTGTGGAACATTGGATCCCTTCTGTGACAGGGAACTCACTGGGAAACTGTTCAGAGGCAACAGGTAACTTTTATTAGAGAAGGGAATTTAGCTAATAAAGAAATGTAAAGCCTGATATTGCATCTTTATGTTTATTTTCTGTGTAACTTCCGTGTATTTGCTTTTCCTTGTTGGTTCACCTTTGAATCTATGTTTTTTTTATTAAATAAACTTTTTGTTTATTTTTACCTTGGGTGGATCTCCGTATGTAGTGTGTGTGCCAAAGTGCACTGATAATTGGGGGCAGGTTTCACTCCTTTGGGAGTGATGAATCAGAGGAGAAAAGTCCACGGTATGGTAATTAAGAACTTGGGGAGATGGATTTGGAGGGTGTTAGGATCAGAGGGGCTACTGGGGTAATCCTGCAAGGAGTATCTAGGTTGCTGGAAGCCAGGGTGACACCTTTATGCTTGTCGGTGGCAACTGGTATCAGAGCTCAGAGCTAGAGAAGAATAGAATTAAGGCACCCAAAGTGACAAGGCAAATGGTGACAGAACCTCTTACAGGGTCTGAGTGATTCCCCAAACATCACAGGTGGCTATTAACTTAGTAATATGTAAAAGTTCCTGGCATGAAAAGTAAAATACCTGCTTAGCTGTAAGCAGTGATGACTAAACAGAAATATTCCTCCCTGTGCAACGATTTAGCACTGGAAATAGGCAAGTCAAATGAGATGATCAGTGAGTTCCCAAGAGCTCCTAAAGCCCTTGAGCTCCCTCAGAACAACATAGGTACTGTGAGCATCATCTGAATCTTATTAGCTACTCTCATCAGAGTGAGTTTTAGTGTTCATGAAAGAAACTTGCCTGAGAAGAAAGCCTTTCATTTTGCCACAGAGTGGGGACCACAGGGAGCAGCAAGCAAGCTAGCCTGTATTAGTCTTGATCTGTTGGGACTACTTTTGAGGGGTGAGATGGTAGTTTGATCTCTGTGCCCATTCAATCCTTGCTTTCTCTGCTGTCAACAAGGGCACCACTTACATTATTTTTTGTAATGTGGACACATGGCAAAGTTCTTCTCCCCTTGTTGCTGATACAACTTCCCTCACTCTCTGGGTGGGTTAACCCTCTGATGAAACCAAATCCCCACCCCTTGCAGGGTGAAGAGAACCAAACCAACAATAGTTCTAACAGCCATTCTGACTCTGTGTCTTCAATGTCCTGGGCCATTGGCTTTCTGTTGAAGACTTGCTCTGACCTTCCTCCAGAATATCTTTGTTCTGGATCACTTAAGCTGTCAGTGAGAGTCCTTGAGACCCAGCAGGGTAGGCAAGCAGCTGCCTAAATTAGCCAACAGCAAGTGCTGAGGAGAGGGGTGTGTCCTATGCCCCATTCTTCTCAAGGAGTTAGGCCCCTAAATCTAGGCTGGAGGGAATACAAACCCACTCTTACAGTCAGGCAGGGTGAATACGCTAGCTAATAGGCTGACGGCTATAAGGGAGGCTATTGGCTCCTTCTCCCTGCAACTGTTTGGTGTGCTCAGCACATGCCTAACGGATCAGGCCCCGCAAACAACATTGGTGTTGCCCAGCCTATCTTCACCTGGTCTGAGGATTGTGCTGAGGCTAAGGCATGAGATAGGCAGCAGTGTGCATGCCCAGTGGTAGAGATGTAGGTGCCAAGGGAACTTTTATAGTGAAAATTTTGTTAACTGCCTACAGGATTAAGCTGAAGCTGAGTACGGGTTTGGGGATTGCAATAGCACTAATATTTGGGACTTAAATGCCTGATTCCCTTTGTGGATCTAGGTCTTATGGAAAATGATTGATCAGAGGTACAGCACAGTAGAACAAATAGGTGCAAGATGTTTTATGACTGATCTTGTGAGTCTTGATATTCCATCTAGTCTAATATCTAGATCTAAATTGTAATAATCATTTCAAGTCCTACTCATAGTTTACAGATTGCAAACATTAAAATGTGGTTTATTGGCTGCTGCTGACTGGGCCATCTTGTTTTCTCAACTAGCTCATTATTTTTTCTGCTGTGTATTTCAAAGCAAAATATATGAAAAACACATTTCGCATCAGTTTTAGTCAGACATCAGTGTATAGGTTCAGATGTTCCTTCTTATTCTTGGATGGCTTTAATATTTTAAACTTCAACCAAAGCCGATAAAAGGACTGCTAAGGCATTCTTGTCAGGGATGCAATCAGTCCTTTGCAGACTTCTGAAGCTCTCTTCCACCATTACTCTATTTTTGGCATGACAATATTTAAAACTAGGATAAAAGGATCACAGTGAATCCTGCAATACTAGCTCCAAAAGGCAAAATTCACTGCAAGTTTAAGACAGTTTTCACAATGCACGGTCTCGGTCCATTCTTTGACTCAAAGTTCTCTCTGTATATATCCAGCATAAATCTCTCTCTTCTTTCTCAACATATCACAGATCTACCCTCTATTCATAATACCCCACACCAAAGCCCTTATTTGTGGGCTGCTCATCTCTTCATCTTCTTGATTGGCAATGTCTCCTGTCTGTTCTCACTGCTTCTAACTTCTCCCACACATCAGTTTATTTAATATGATGCTACTAAAATCATTCTCAGACCTGTTCAGACTATGTTGATTCCCTGCCTGAATCCCTTCCTTTGCTTCCTGCCACTTGATACATCATGTTCAAGATTCTTCTCCTCACCTACAAGAGTCTACATGACCTTTGCCCCACCTGCATTTTTCTCTTCCTAATCCTCTTGTTTTAGTGCTCTCTTTGGGTTAGAGTGTGGCTTTTAAAAATGTGAGTATATGAGAGATGCAATGCTGCACTCAGCCAGAATTCCTCCTGGGACTGTGTGTGTGTGTTTGCGTCATGAAAACACATTAAACCTGTCCTCCACTCCCTATCCTGGCTTTCCATAGGATACTAAATCCAAGTTCAAGATCTCATCCTTATCTTCAAGACACCCTGGGCCTAGGCCATTGAGCATCTAAAAGAATGACTAAAGCTTTGGGGGCAAAGACTGGTCCATAAATCTGCTCCACAGCACAATGGAGCTCCCTACAATAAGGGCAAAGCTTTTCTGTGCGGGGGTTGCTCTACAACTGTGGTAGCCTAAAATCATTCCATTCTCTGCAGTGGTATCACATACACATTGAGAATGAGGGGTGATAGAACAGAGATTCACAGAACCAAATACAGAAGCTGGAACTCCCCTCAAATATGGGTAGTTCTTAGGTCCATTTACAAGAAAACAACTCTTTAAATTGACATTCTTTAACTATCGCCATGTCTCTAACATCTAACCTTCCCTTTTGGGCCAGCATTATTAGGAGGGTAGTAAAGCAATTTTGGTGTAATCTAAGGTCCTGTGCTTTTCTTGGCCCCTTTTGAGCTGATTCTCAGCCAGAGTATGGCATGGAGAGTATACTAGCTTAACTGGCAAATAATCTCCTGGGAACTGACGGCTGTCAATTATCCATGCTTATTATCTTTTATGTATCAGCAGCCTTTATTAATCTTGATCTTGAGGATTTATTGGCTTGCTTGGGAGGTTAATGGAAACTTACTAAATAGTTCTGTCCCTTCTTTTCGGCACACTGCCCTTCAACAGAAAAGCATTAAATACAGTAGCCAACAGTTGACTTAACGCTGCTCCCTCTTCCACCTGTTTTATTTTACCAGGCCCAAAGGACATGGAACCAACCTGCAGGTTATAGCTGTTAACATATAGAGAATCATACTGAGAGACACTGGCTGAAACTTGACAATGACCAGAAAAGACACTGCATTTGTCCCTGCCTGATCTGGATCTGCTTTTGGTGCAGGTCAATGCACAAAGTTAATAGAAAACTCCTCACACAATACAATCCTCTTTCTAATTCAGAGGCTGGAACTCATGCTGGGGGATTGTATAATTACTATTGCCTGCCTGCCATAAGGTGGGCCTGAGGATGATTTGTGCTTGCAAAATGAAATGAGCTGATTTTCTATTTGTGATATAAGCTAAATAAAAATGTTACAACCTCTAGAAGGTTTGCTGTCAAGGACTGTCACAAGGGCAAAGCCTCAGGCCTTAAGAACATTGCTTTAATAGTATTTTAAGCCACTACTGGGCCAGGAGTTGAGATCCCATGACTATAAATCAAATTATACCTTCCTTTTAACTCATTGTAAAATTAAAACATTAAAAAACACTTTCTTAAATTCGGTAAGTGAAGCTGGAGGAGGAGAAGACCTTATGATGTCCCACCAAGCGAAAAAAGCATGGAAATTCCACATGGTGGTTAAATTCAGATTTCTAATAGTTTCTTCAATGATAATTTTTCACTCAGAGAAAGGAAATGTGTGCCCTAAACATTCTGGAAGTTTCCAGGTATGCATGTCCTCTCATGACTCTTCCCCCCCCGCCCCTTCCCATTGTGGTGGGAGAGCTTTGTATGATGCTTCCACACAGTTGAGTCTCTGTGAGTGCTGCAATGCCTCCAGTTGGATCTCCTCTTCTGGTTGTGCCTGAAACACATGAATGAGGAGAGCACAGCACCAACTGGCCTGCAGGACCCACAAAGAGACCCAGCAGCATGAAGATAGTTCTCACATCCCAAGGATGTAGAAGCTAGTGGTAGAAGACCAGGGATCTGAAGCATCAACGGGGGCAAAGCACTCTAAACTCAGTGCATAGTAATGAAACTCTACACTATGACACTCTAGACAATGTTGCATAACATACAAATGCTACTCCTGACAGAATTCTGCATGCCTGCATGGGTGCAGAATTCTTATGGTGTGCAGTTTTCTGTGCCCCCCAAGCAGAAAAATGCAGAAGAAATCTGCGGGAAACACATGCCTCTTCCCCAGCAGCCCAGGTGGCGTCTGTTCCAGCGTGCCTGACTAGCAGTCAGAGACACGATCCATTGTCTACAGCCAAGCTCTGCGATACAACTGCATTTGCTCCAACCCCTCAGACAGAGACAAACACCTACAAGATCTCTATCAAGCATTCTTACAACAACAATACCCACCTGCAGAAGTGAAGAAACAGACTGATAGAGCCAGAAGAGTTCCCAGAAGTCACCTACTACAGGACAGGCCTAACAAAGAAAATAACAGAACGCCACTAGCCGTCACCTTCAGCCCCCAACTAAAACCCCTCCAAAGCATTATTAAGGATCTACAACCTATCCTGAAGGACGACGCAACACTCTCACAAATCTTGGGAGACAGGCCAGTCCTTGCCTACAGACAGCCCCCCAACCTGAAGCAAATACTCACCAGCAACCACACACCACACAACAGAACCACTAACCCAGGAACCTATCCTTGCAACAAAGCCCGTTGCCAACTGTGCCCACATATCTATTCAGGGGACACCATCACAGGGCCCAATAACATCAGCCACACTATCAGAGGCTCGTTCACCTGCACATCCACCAATGTGATATATGCCATCATGTGCCAGCAATGCCCCTCTGCCATGTACATTGGTCAAACTGGACAGTCTCTACGTCAAAGAATAAATGGACACAAATCAGATGTCAAGAATTATAACATTCAAAAACCAGTCGGAGAACACTTCAATCTCTTTGGTCACGTGATTACGGACACGAAAGTTGCGATATTACAACAGAAAAACTTCAAAACCAGACTCCAGCGAGAGACTGTTGAATTGGAATTCATTTGCAAATTGGATACAATTAACTTAGGCTTGAATAGAGACTGGGAGTGGCTAAGTCATTATGTAAGGTAACATATTTCCCCTTGTTTTCTCCTACCCTCCCCCTCCCCCCCCCCGACATTCTTGTTAAACCCTGGATTTGTGCTGGAAATGGCCCAACTTGATTATCATACACATTGTAAGGAGAGTGATCACTTTAGATAAGCTATTACCAGCAGGAGAGTGGGGTGTGGGGGGAAAGAAAACCTTTTGTAGTGGTAAACACCCATTTTTTCATGGTTTGTGTGTATAAAAACGTCTTCTATACTTTCCACAGTATGCATCCGATGAAATGAGCTGTAGCTCACGAAAGCTTATGCTCAAATAAATTGGTTAGTCTCTAAGGTGCCACAAGTACTGCTTTTCTTTTTATAAAAGAAAAAATACCCTCTAATTATATCATCCTTTGCTTTTTTCTATAATTTCTCATGGGACTGACTTTTTATTTCTTTCACTGAACCGCAGGACATTCCCATACCAATCTGAACTGTCATTTTTTCTCAGCAACACAAGTAGCAAACCAAGAAATGGATTGTTTTAGAAATTAACAGAAGGCTAGGAACTGAATTAGATTTAGCCCATTTTGGCCTCTGCACATCTCACCCCACACACTCACATCTCGTTGGCTGTGACATTTCTTCTGTGTGATTGCTTCAGAAGCCATTGTTAAGATTCAGATCGAGACCTCACAAAGCAGCAAGCAGGATATGCCCAGCTTCCCCATAACTGTTACCAACACATTTCATATTCTCAGAGCAAAGTGCACGTTTTTCTTGTGAAATTTTTCTTTCTGCTTAAGGTGAATTGTACAGAATCACACTCAGTGGAAAGAATTCCCACCCCCCACCCCCGGCTTTTTGACAATTTTCTTTCTATGGAAAATGTCACACAGAGCACTACAGGCAAGTGGGGAACACAAGCAGTACAGACATTTATAAAATCAGTCACCACTGACCATGCAGCTTCTCTTAGGGACAGGGTTAAATGAGAAATGGTAACTCACTCTGCAAAGGTCAGTGTCTCACTGCTGGAGTAAAAGTTTGGGTAGACCACATTCTATTATTAGCACAGTTGATTTCTGAAGTTAGAGTGAGAGTATAGAACAGGGGCTGGCCTGCTAACCATTAAAGGTTTCAGAGTAACAGCCGTGTTAGTCTGTGTTCGCAAAAAGAAAAGGAGTACTTGTGGCACCTTAGAGACTAACCAATTTATTTGAGCATGAGCTCTCGTGAGCTACAGCTCACTTCATCGGATGCATACCGTGGAAACTGAAGCAGACTTTATATACACACAGAGATCATGAAACAATACCTCCTCCCACCCCACTGTCCTGCTGGTAATAGCTTATCTAAAGTGATCATCAAGTTGGGCCATTTCCAGCACAAATCCAGGTTTTCTCACCCTCCACCCCCCCCCCCCCCCACACACACAAACTCACTCTCCTGCTGGTAATAGCCCATCCAAAGTGACAACTCTCTACACAATGTGCATGATAATCAAGGTGGGCCATTTCCTGCACAAATCCAGGTTCTCTCACCCCCTCACCGCCCTCCAAAAACCAGACACACAAACTCACTATCCACTAGCCGTCACCTTCAGCCCCCAACTAAAACCCCTCCAACACATTATTAAGGATCTACAACCTATCCTAAAGGATGACCCAACACTCTCACAAATCTTGGGAGACAGGCCAGTCCTTGCCTACAGACAGCCTCACAACCTGAAGCAAATACTCACCAACAACCACATACCACACAACAGAACCACTAACCCAGGAACTTATCCTTGCAACAAAGCCCGTTGCCAACTGTGCCCACATATCTATTCAGGGGACACCATCACAGGGCCTAATAACATCAGCCACACTATCAGAGGCTCGTTCACCTGAACATCCACCAATGTGATATATGCCATCATGTGCCAGCAATGCCCCTCTGCCATGTACATTGGTCAAACTGGACAGTCTCTACGTCAAAGAATAAATGGACACAAATCAGATGTCAAGAATTATAACATTCATAAACCAGTCGGAGAACACTTCAATCTCTCTGGTCACGCAATCACAGACATGAAGATCGCTATCTTAAAACAAAAAAACTTCAAATCCAGACTCCAGGGAGAAACTGCTGAATTGGAATTCATTTGCAAATTGGATACTACTAATTTAGGCTTAAATAGAGACTGGGAGTGGCTAAGTCATTATGCAAGGTAGCCTATTTCCCTTTGTTTTTTCCTCTCCCCCTGCCCCCGATATTCTGGTTAAACTTGGATTTAAACATGGAGAGTGGTCAGTTTGGATGAGCTATTGCCAGCAGGAGAGTGAGTTTGTGTGTGTGTGTGTGTGTGTGTCCCTGGGGAAAAAAAGAAAAGGGCGGGGGGCGGGGGGGAGAAAGCCTGGATTTGTGCTGGACATGGCCCACCTTGATTACCATGCACATTGTAGGGAGAGTGGTCACTTTGGATGAGCTATTACCAGCAGGAGAGTGAGTTTGTGTGTGTATGGGAGGGGGGGTGAGAAAACCTGGATTTGTGCTGGAAATGGCCCACCTTGATTATCATGCACATTGTAGGGAGAGTGGTCACTTTGGATGAGATATTACCAGCAGGATAGTGAGTTTGTGTGTGTGGTTTTTGGAGGGGGGTGAGGGGGTGAGAGAACCTGGATTTGTGCAGGAAATGGCCCACCTTGATTATCATGCACATTGTGTAGAGAGTTGTCACTTTGGATGGGCTATTACCAGCAGGAGAGTGAGTTTGTGTGTGGGGGCGTGGAGGGTGAGAAAACCTGGATTTGTGCTGGAAATGGCCCAACTTGATGATCACTTTAGATAAGCTATTACCAGCAGGACAGTGGGGTGGGAGGAGGTATTGTTTCATGATCTCTGTGTGTATATAAAGTCTGCTTCAGTTTCCACGGTATGCATCCGATGAAGTGAGCTGTAGCTCACGAGAGCTCATGCTCAAATAAATTGGTTAGTCTCTAAGGTGCCACAAGTACTCCTTTTCTTTTAGCCATTAAAGGTGACTTGCATAGGATGAGAATAATTTGGCTTGTGCCCTTTTCTGCTTCTTTATGATTATAAATCTGGCCTGGCAGGCAGCGTTTCCTCTAATTTTTCACACCCATGTGTGGACTGAATTTTGTTATGTGCACCAATATGGAGGTGATGTGGGACACATCACCTTCATATTGGTAAACATAAAAAAAATTCATGTGGTGGGGGTGTTGCCGGCACCCAGTGCCGAGAGGCTGAACAACAGCTTGAGTGGTTCGTTACCCGGTGTGCTACACCCAATAATCACAACGAGGTGGAGAAGCAGAAAAGTTTATTTGCAGCTGCAAAAAGGTACAGGGAGAATAAAATCTCAAATCCTGCACCACAGAGCAGGAAGTTACACAGGCTTTTATACATCCTTTGTTCCAGCATACTTATCCAATAGCAAGCTGCTCCAAGTATCCATATAGCCAGCCAATCCAGTTCCCAGCTAGTTCCCTGATTCTCTGTATCATTTGTTAAACTATACATAAAGCTGCTTTATTCAGCATTGTTCTTCCATATCTCCCCTGTTTGGCCTTGCTTAGTTTCAGGCAGTCTGACTCTGCAACATACTGTTGCAGATTCTCAGCATAACTGCTGTTTGTGCCTCCAGGCGGGGGGGCCAAGGACACTTGGGCCTAGCACGCAGAGCTGCTGCGAGTGCCTCCAGGCAGGAGGGGGGAGGGCAAGGACACCGGGGCCTAGTGCGAGGGGGCTTCATCGACACTCATGGTCTTCCATCCCCTCGAGTTACCTAGTGGCCATGCCCCAGTGTTTCCAACAGGGGTGAGGCTGAGGGGTTCAGAGTGTGGGAGGGGGCTCAGGGCTCGGGCAGAGGGTTGGGGTGCAGCGATGTGAGGGCTCTGGGGTGGGGATGAGGGGTTTGGGGTGCAGGAGGGTGATCTGGGGCTAGGGCAGGGAGAGAGGACTCCCCCCAGAAGCACCTGCAGGATAGGCACCCCTTCCCTGGTGCCAGCAGGTCCGGGCTGGGGCTAGGTTTGGGCTGGAGAAGGGGCGCCCTGGCCTCGCCTGGGTCGGATTGGGTTGCTCCAGGGTCGGATTGGGCTGTGCCTGGGTCAGGCCGGGCTGCTCCAGCTGCACCTGGGTCTGCGCCTTCCCAGCTGTGGCTGGGGCCGTGCTGGGCCGCAATATAGTTGGGGCTGGCAGAGGGGCAGAGGCCGCAGCAGGTTGGGGCCGGGCAAGATGGGGGCCAGAGGAAGGGTGCTTGTTAGATATACGGTGTATTGGACCTGGCACATGCTGTTGGCTAACTGCCATGTATAAGAGCCTCAGCAAACTTCCTAATCAGTTTCTTTCACCCTGCCCAGACCCATCCTGGGCAGTAGGCAATTGGCCAGCAGCAGTAGTGTTCCAGCACAGAAACATTGCAACACATCAACTGAATGTGAAGGGAAAAGAAATTGATCAGAATCATGAACTCAGGCCCCAATCCTGAAAGCAGATCCATGCCAGTTGAACCCTGTGCCTGTGTGGAGCTGCACTGACCTTAATGTGGCACCATGCAGTGAACGAGCTTGTCTGGGTGGACAGTGATATCTCACATCTTTTTTTTAATAGTTTCTCAAAATATCCATTTTAGGTGCCCACCTTGAAAGAAGACTGCCATAAATAAATTGATTTGTTCATCTATACCTCATAAACTATAGTTTGGGGGTACTAATAATCATGTCTAGTTCTTTAGAATTCAAAGTGCCTTACAAGGGAAAGTGAGTTCCATTAATCCCTTTTATGCTAAATAAACTGAGAAAGAGAAGTTAAGTAACTTGCCTATGACCCTACATATTAGTGGCAAAGGTGAGACAAGAATCCATGTCTCTTGACTCCCAGACCAGTATTCTATCCACTGGATCATGCTGCCATGTGGGCCTGGGGGAAGGTATCATTCTAGGTATTTAAGTGATCTGTTCTCGGAGCTGGTAGCAAGATTAGGGTTTCAGGAAACAAAACCTGTGGTGTCTATTAAGCCACCACCAAAGCAAAACTTGGAAATTATGGCAAGTGACCGAAGAAGATTAAAACTCCGAGGCTCCGGAAAGCTCTGTCCTAAGGGAGAGGCCAGATGCCGAGGTCGCCTCACGCTTGTGCACTGTGGCAGCCCTGGCATCACAACGTATTTCTGGACTGGGTTGTTCAAAGTGTTTGCGAAGCGAACTGGTCCGTGGGGTGCATGGAGAGATGGGGAAGAGCGGGGCTGGCCCCCAGGGAAGGGCTGGACTAGTTCAGCATCCAGCCCGCAGCCCAGCAGGGGGAAGCCAAGGGCCTCCGGGGGTCGGAAACAAAACGTTCCCCACTGAAAGACGCGAGAGGCGGGGGCAGCCCCGGGTGGGCTCCCCGGCCGCAGGCGATGCCGACCGAGCGAGAGCGGCCGGAGTTGCTGGACAGGGCGCCGGGGGCGCACGGCTGAGCCCTGCCGCGGGCAGGTGGCGGGAGGACGCCCCCGGGATAGAGCCGCCCGGCCCGGCCCGGCCCGGCCCGCAGCGGCTCCATCCCGGGCGCAGGCGGGAGCGGCCGGCAGGGCCCCAGGGCGAGTCCCGGCGGGGAATTCCCCAGCAGGGCTCGGGCGGCAAAGCCGGACACCCGCCGGCCGCTCGCTTTACGGCATTTCCCGCCAGCGCCGCGCTGCGAGCCGAGCCGCGCCCCGCCGTCACTTTACGGCAGCTCCTGGCTATGGCGTCCGGGGGCTTTGAAAGCGAGCGGAGCCTGCAGGCGCGTAAGGAGCGGAGGCGGCGGGAGCGGGAGGCGCTGCTGGTGCAGGTGAGAGCCCGGCTGCCCTTCCGCTGCCCCCTCAGCCCGCCCGGCCGCCATCCCCCCGGCCAGGGAGAAGCCCCTTGTTCTCCAGCCCCTCTCCTTGGGGGATGCCCGCGGCGCTCCCCGGCCCTGTTCCCCGGCTCTGCCTCCCGCCCCCGCCTCCCGCCCCCACGAGTCCCTTTCTCCTCTCGCCGTCCAGGGCCTCCCCAAGCTGGCTGCGTACACGGGCCGGGCCCCTGGGCTGCTGCGGAGTCCCGGGCGCCGGCTGTCAGACTCTTACAGGGGTGTAGTCCCTCAGCAGCCCCCCCCCTCCCCAGGATGTCATTGCCGCTTACCTTGCCAGCGCCCCAGCGTGCAAACCCAGAGCAAAACACGGCTCCCCCAGCGGGACCTACCCGCAGAAGTCCCTTCACCCGCGAGTGAAATGCAGCCTTCTCTGGAGTGAGGCCTGGCACCTGGTTTTTAGCCGTGTATCCGGGAAGGTTAGGACAGGAAGGGAAGGTTAATGTAGCCTTTTGGGACTTGTGGCGAGAGAATGTAGTTAGCCCTGGTGTCGTGGGCAAGTTGCACTTTGAGTAACGCCCTGCTTATGCAGTGCCATGAAGTCCTGGTTTGAAAAAGTTATTGATTAAGGATTCAGCTTATTAGCCCAAGGCCAAATCAAACAATGTGGGAAAGGGAAGAGTGCAGGTGTCCCTACCAGTGTATTGTCCCTGGATCTGGTTGATGCATATTTTATATTGCCTCATAACTTTGACTCAGATGTCTCATAAATTTGAAGTCCTCTCTCACCATTTATTTGGTGGACTTCTGTGTTGTCATTTCCTTTGCTTGCCCCTGCTGCTGACCCCTGAAGCAGAGTAGCATGAAATTGCCCTGGTGGTTGTCAGTTTCATAGATGTCTGGGCTTTTGAATAACCACAATGAAACTGGCCAGTCTTGTCAAGTTCACTGGATTTGTGAAAGCTTTGAGCAACAGCAGAGACACTGAATCTGTCTGCAGAGGTTTACTTAGATCAGTGGCGCTCAACCTTTCCAGACTACTGCACCCCTTTCAGGAGTCTGATTTGTCTTGCGTACCCCCAAGTTTCACTTCACTTAAAAACTACCTGCTTACAAAATCAGACATAAAAATACAAAAGTGTCACAGCACACTAGTACTGAAAAATTGCTTACTTTTTCATTTTTACCATATATTTATAAAACAAATCAATGGGAATATAAATATTGTACTTACATTTCAGTGTATGGTATATAGAGTAGGATAAACAAGTAATTCTCTCTATGAAATTTTAGTTTGTACTGACTGCACTAGCATTTTTTTTATGTAGCCTGTTGTAAAACTAGGCAAATATCTGAATGATATGATGTAATCCCTAGAAGACCACTGCATACCCTAGAGGTACATGTACCCCTGGTTGAGAACCACTGAGGCTTCACAGTCAGAAGATTATTTTTTGCATCAGTGAAGGCTAGAAATTATGTATTTATTTTTAACTAGAACTTGAAATTGATAGTTTCCCCTTGTAAGTCATCAGGGAAACATCATACTCTCCAATTATAACGGGACTAATTGAATTACTTTTTTTTGCACTTTATTACAAAAAAGTAAGAACCTTTTAAATGTGAGTTTCAGCCACTTAAATGTTAGGCATTACACTGTGAAGAATTAAAAAAATTATTGCAGAATGGATATGTTGAGAATCTAGATTTGTTAGTGACTTAGTTTTCCAGTTATTCCTGTTCTTACCTCTTTAATTCATTAATGTGATTTAGAAGAAAACAATTTAACAAAATGAGTGAAGAATAGCAAATTGTTTCCTGGAAATGTATGTTTGTTGCTTCGAATCTAAGAATGGGTGAAGTTTGTGTGTAAATCTAATGAAAGAGCATATTGTGAATGAATTCTATCAACTATACTTGAGTAGGTATGAATGTGATTTAAATCTTGACATCAGGACTTGCATGGTAACAAATGGCACTGAATTAAGAGCCTGTTCTTCCCACTGACTTTTAGTAAGTGATCTAGAGCTTATAATACTTTGGGGTATATATCCAAATAAGATGTAAATACAAATATCTTTACTTTTTATTTATTTATAGCTTTCTGGTATTAGAGAATATATTGGCTCAAAATTCTTTCTTATATGAAATCAAATTCCATTTTATAATTTTTTTTTAAGTTTTACTAAAAGCAAGTGGTACATTACTTAGACATTGTTACAGGTGACTGTAAATATAACTGTCCCACTAACAATGCAAAACTATGTTCTCTAATATACTACCCCATATTTCAGTGAAATAAAATCATTGATCTTTATCTCTTCTTTGCAACTTTTTATAAGCTGTCTGTTCAAAGCATTAGAAGCATCTGTAAATCACAGAAATAACTTGTAACCCATTGTTCGGTTTAGGAAAGCTTTTTAGATTTGCCATAAATGAGTGATATAAGAAAAAGTGCCATTACTCTAACAGACTTTATATATATATGTATATAAAAACACAGATACACTCAAAATCTCCATTGTAAGCCTGAAGCTTGTTCTCTTACATGAACACAGCTGATTGAAGGAAATTCTTTTAGCTCTTAGGACCAAGTCATACTTGTAGCTAAAGTGATTTTGTTTCACTAGTATTTGTCCTGAATATGCCTACTATGTTTGAGAATCCTGCAAATTGAAAAGAACAAAGATTTTTGAAATATTTTGTATATTGAGAGTGAATAACTTTAGTTGTCACTTACTAGTGCCAGGATTTTACTGTCTTGCTCTGCCCAACCACTGCAACACAAAACAAAGGAGGTGTTCTGGAAAAACAGGAAGCGCACAGGTAGGCCATCAGTTTGCAATGCATCATCTCTTTAAAGTGTAAATTCTTTGGTGCAGAGATTTATTTTTATATCTTGTAGGGTGCCATGCACATGGGCAGCGCTTAGCAAATAACCATTTTCCTCTGTGTATAGACTGCTACTTTTATTAGCAACTTTACATAAAATAAGTGGTTCTTCTTAGAATTCTCCTGTGAAAATATAGTTTACATTTTTTTAACTATAGCTCATATCTTCCCCAGAAATTGGGCATATGGGTCAAGATAAAGTATTTTTTTACTTTCCCTCCTAAATTATTTTTAAGGTGATATATTAAGTACTATGTAAATTAATTTCAAATTAAACACTTCCTTGTTGTTTTATAATACCTGGATTGCAGTCTTCAATGCACTGCAATCTATTTTTAAAAATTCATGTGAATTAAGATTTAACGAATCACATAGCACCCCTATGCATTAAGAGAGTTAACTAAGCAATGCTGTTGGAGGAGGTATTACTGTGGTGGCATTGCAGAAACACCAGAGCAGTAAGACACAGCTGCTGTAGCAGTGGAGAGGCCAACTTTGAAAATGGGTGGTGAAGAGGCATTTAGGTGGTAGACAGAGAAGAGATGTGTGAGGGTTAGATGCTGGTAGTGTCTGCAGGGTATTGAGTTTGTACTAGAATCCATGTGCTACACCAAATAAATAGAATTCTTTGAATTTTGTGACTTCATTTCTACATTTGGGCGTGGGGGTTCATCACAAGAAATCCTTGGTGGTTATGTTGGCCCTGGAAGTCTCTCATATCTATATTTCACCCTTACCCATAGATGTCTGCACTTCAGAAGGTGCTCATCAGCTTTGTTGAACAGAGTTTGCAAAATGTTTTTGAGGTCCCAGGGCAAAACTAAATCTAACAGTTACTTTTGAATTTTCTTATTTATAGGTTGAGATGTATTAGTGTCTTCCTGTGGAAAACATCTATTCTAGTCTTTTGACTTCAGTGCTGTGTGCTGTGTTGTATTATACAATGTTTGTGAAAAGTTCATATCAACTTTTAAAAAAAGTCATGAATAAATATAGCCACTAGGTGGAAATCTTAAAAGCATGTAAGCAAATTTTCAATAATCCAGAAAAAATCAACCCAAAACTCTCGCTTTGTCTTTCTGTACCCCCCTGTAACAATAATAGGCTCTAAATTATCATAATTTACTTTGGTAGAGCCAACATTTACTTCTTCCATCAACTGATGACTTAAAGCAGAAACTGTGGCTTAGCTGGCTCATTGGTGAGCTTCTCGGTATTGCTTTTAGGTTTTGACTGTTGACCTTTCATTCATTAGATACATGTTGGCAGAGGTTTTGCTTCTAGTAGATATGGAAAGAGCTATGAGCAGTTTAATAAATGGAACTCTTGTCTGTGTATTATAATTTGAAACTGGTAGCGGTGTAGCTCCACAGTCATGCTTCCTAAATGTAAATAGATTGATTTATTTGATCTGTATCTTTTGAATTTAGATGTATTTTAAAAATGCCTTATTTAAGAATTTCAGGTAATTTAGAAGTTCTTCCTCTTGTTTTCTCCAAATCAATTATTAAATTTGGTAAGGAAGATATTCAGTCATATTCAGCACAACACACTCCGGGGTACTCTCTCTGCAATGGGCACTTCTCTGACCCACTTATTATTACATACAATTTGAAGCAAATGCAAGTTATTTAATCAACAATTAATTTAAAAAAGAATAAGGGGAAATGGGAAAGGTTAAAGGAAACACATCAACCTACTCTGTGGCAGGGAACATCACAAACAGTGTTTCTGGAATGCCAGGGCAGTTCACAGTCTGTTCCTTGTAAGTCCCAGGCCTCCTTCTCCGGCCCTGGCTGTGCTGCAGGGACGCTGTGGGTTGGACACTCGCTCTGGTGGTGGCCACAGGCTCTAGGTGACAGGGCCCTTCTTCCCAGCATTGCCCCCACCCTGTTGGGGTTATCATTCCCTCTTCGAGTCTGGCCTGCAGAGCCTCCTGGCTGAGGCGGCTCCCTGTGCTGGGCCCACTGCCCAGGTTCCCCGCTCGCTCTTCCCAGCTGCTCACGACACCCGGCCCCGGACTGCTCCAGCCCCAGCTCCATCTTCACTCTGCCTCAGAATGGCTGCTGCTCTGCCTCCAGCTCCCTGGGCTACTTCTCTGGCCCCCCTGGCTCTGGTTGCTGCAGCTCTGCTCCCAGGACAGGTCTGCTCTGCAGGCTGCTTCTATGACTTCGCTCCCAGCACTGACTTGCTTCGTGGGCTGCTTTTCTGGCCCCTCTGGCTCTGGCTGCTGCAGCTCTCCTCCCAGGGCAAGTCTGCTCTCTCTGGGCTGTGCCTCTGGCTTTGGGGCTGCAGCTCTGCTCTCAGGACAGGGTCTGCTCTCTCTGGGCTGCTTTTCTGGTCCCTCTGGATCTGGCACAGCTCTGCTCCCCAGCTCAGCTTGGGCCCCTGCTTTCTCCTTAGCTCTGCCCCACTCTGTCTGACCCAGACAAATCCAGCTCATACGGAGGATGGGACCTCCCTGGCCTCCTGACTCCGTGATTAGCCTGCCCGCCCTGTCATTCAGGCTGACCTGGAGCATTGGCTTCTCCCCATTGTTCCTGGGGACTGTCAGTCTCAGGGTCCTGATTCCCCATTGACACTTCCCCTTTGAGTACTTGGAGCTAGCCAACCAAAATACCCTTACTGAATATTAGTACGGGGGCAACAGTCCCCTTGCATTAACAACAAAGCTTTTATCCTAAGCAAGACATACCCTCAGAGGGCAAGGGGGGGTCACATCCTGTCCTCCATTTTCATCCTAATGGATTGATACAGAAATTCAGAGTTGAGATTAATGGATTTTCTTGGTCCTATGTTTTTTTTTCTTTCCCCCTACTCTGAGCTAGCCTTTAGCTATGCAGATCAGCATTACTTTGGGATGACTGGAAAAAGGCTAATGTAGTGCCAATCTTTAAAAAAGGGAAGAAGGAGGATCCTGGGAACTACAGGCCAGTCAGCCTCACCTCAGTCCCTGGAAAAATCATGGAACAGGTCCTCAAAGAATCAATCCTGAAGCACTTGCATGAGAGGAAAGTGATCAGGAACAGCCAGCATGGATTCACCAAGGGAAGGTCATGCCTGACTAATCTAATCGCCTTTTATGATGAGATTACTGGTTCTGTGGATGAAGGGAAAGCAGTGGATGTATTGTTTCTTGACTTTAGCAAAGCTTTTGACACGGTCTCCCACAGTATTCTTGTCAGCAAGTTAAGGAAGTATGGGCTGGATGAATGCACTATAAGATGGGTAGAAAGCTGGCTAGATTGTCGGGCTCAACGGGTAGTGATCAATGGCTCCATGTCTAGTTGGCAGCCGGTATCAAGTGGAGTGCCCCAAGGGTCGGTCCTGGGGCCGATTTTGTTCAATATCTTCATAAATGATCTGGAGGATGGTGTGGATTGCAATCTCAGCAAATTTGCGGATGATACTAAACTGGGAGGAGTGGTAGATACGCTGGAGGGGAGGGATAGGATACAGAAGGATCTAGACCAATTGGAGGATTGGGCCAAAAGAAATCTGATGAGGTTCAATAAGGATAAGTGCAGGGTCCTGCACTTAGGACGGAAGAACCCAATGCACAGCTACAGACTAGGGACCGAATGGCTAGGCAGCAGTTCTGCGGAAAAGGACCTAGGGGTGACAGTGGACGAGAAGCTGGATATGAGTCAGCAGTGTGCTCTTGTTGCCAAGAAGGCCAATGGCATTTTGGGATGTATAAGTAGGGGCATAGCGAGCAGATCGAGGGATGTGATCGTTCCCCTCTATTCGACACTGGTGAGGCCTCATCTGGAGTACTGTGTCCAGTTTTGGGCCCCACACTTCAAGAAGGATGTGGATAAATTGGAGAGAGTCCAGCGAAGGGCAACAAAAATGATTAGGGGACTGGAACACATGAGTTATGAGGAGAGGCTGAGGGAGCTGGGATTGTTTAGCCTGCAGAAGAGAAGAATGAGGGGGGATTTGATAACTGCTTTCAACTACCTGAAAGGGGGTTCCAAAGAGGATGGCTCTAGACTGTTCTCAATGGTAGCAGATGACAGAACAAGGAGTAATGGTCTGAAGTTGCAGTGGGGGAGGTTTAGGTTGGATATTAGGAAAAACTTTTTCACTAAGAGGGTGGTGAAACACTGGAATGCGTTACCTAGGGAGGTGGTAGAATCTCCTTCCTTAGAGGTTTTTAAGGTCAGGCTTGACAAAGCCCTGGCTGGGATGATTTAACTGGGAATTGGTCCTGCTTAGAGCAGGGGGTTGGACTAGATTACCTGCTGGGGTCCCTTCCAGCCCTGATATTCTATGATTCTAAGTTGTCTGTTTGCTACATCACCAACTCTATTCAAAGTCCATTAAGCACTTTCTCACATGGAAGTATTGTAATATATTTGCTGCCATGTCATTGCTTTTTCTAGCATTGTTTCTGAAATGTAATAGATCTCCTTTCTTTGTTTTGCTGACATAGAATAAAATCTGGTCCTCAAAACCGCAAATGGAAACACTTGTAATTAACCCTCTGATGCCAGGAGATGAGATTTCCTAGTGGAGAATGGTAATGTGCAGACTTCAGACTTGTTCACACCAAAGGGCAAATTAGTTTTAAAATAGCATTTGATGAAACAGCTACGAATTTTTAGGGTTATCTTAGGTCAAGTGATTATCTCCCTTTCCATATCATACCATATATCTGTAGGTAATACTTTAGTTGAGAGTGAGTTCCATTTTCCATTCCAATTCCTCTCATTAATTCTTCATGATTTTTTCAAATAAATTTCTATTTGCATGAAACATTTTATGTTTGGTCTCAACCCAAAGGTGAATTTTTAGGCAGGTCTGAGCAAAACCGGTAGTCTATTTTGAGGTATGAGTAGTCATAAAAAGATTTCAGTGCTATTCTGATTGAAATCTTATGCACGCGTATCTCCAAAATGGCTGAAGTTGGAAACCTCGAACTTGATTTGTTCAGTGAGGAAAGAAAAACAATCCATATTTGAAGAAAATTAACTCAGTATTTTTAAAACTATGAACTTCTAAAGATGGATTATTCATCATCTATACGTTAAAATATTTATATTCTTGATGTCCTTAAGCGAGAGTGGTTTAAAATTCTAGGAGTGTGCTGACTTGCTTCAGCTTTGACAAATACTGCTTTAAAACCCAAAAGCAAAAGTTAAATGGTGTTGTTTTTTTAAAATAAATCTGTTTAGAAAGTAACTTCCTACTGTTGTATTTAGAGTCTGATCCAAACCTAATTGAAGTCAATGGGTTTCCACTCAGTTGAGTGGGCTGTCATTTGTGGTGCTGAGAATGTGCTTGTCCCTACCAAGTCCCTATATCTTCTGAGCTGTTTAGCTTGATAATAGTAAAGTATTTGCTACTTTTTTATTTTTTTTCTTCATTGACCTTGTTCAGCATATTGTTCCAATACTTCCATCAAGCATCTGGAGACTGATAGTACATCTTTAACTCCCGCTATTATATTTGTATTAATTATTTGGAATTTCTACCTTTATTTCTACTACGTGGTCTTTAATGTAATCCTGTAATGTTTATAATAATGCTTTCTTTTGCACTATCCCTTTTTCCATAACCTAATTAGTTTTTACTATACAGTTGGTAACCATCAATATTCGTATCCCATTGAAATAAGTTTATCCATCCCCTTTTCTGTGCAAGTGATACCCTATGCTTTTCATCTTCAGCAGTATATAAGAGATGCTTCAAGATGAAGGCTAGAATCTTTCATTACCCACATTTGCTGCCAGATTTTCACCTCCTTTCTTATAATAGTTGGGGGTGGTTGAAATAATGAGGGGGTAAGAGGGGAGAACTTAAGCTGACAGTAAGATAAATGAATATTGTAAGTCAGTGGTAGAGAGTGATAGAGTGGAAGTGGGTATTCACCCACGAAAGCTCATGCTCCAATATGTCTGTTAGTCTATAAGGTGCCACAGGACTCTTTGCCGCTGGTAGAGAGAGCTAGCTAGATTTGAACTCTGGGATGCTGCAAAATGTGTGATCTGCCATCTGGAGTTTGATTTTAAATAGGTGTAAACAAAAGTGTTAGTTTATATAAATCTTTCCTGCCACCTGCTACCCTCCCCAAATCCATGTTTCTCTTGCTTGATATCTATGATATCCTCATAATGCTGATTCACCAGTGGCCCATAGACTCTGCCAGGGTAAAGAGGCATAGACAGTACCTGAATTTCTAATATAAAAAACATTCAGTAAAACTTCTTCTGTCTTTGGGCTGGTGAGATATGGATGAAAAACTTTCCAGCATTTATTATAAAGAAGTAAAAAGGTCCAAACTAAGTTTTCAAAATAAAAGTTTACTATATACATTTTTGTGTTTTGAAAAGGCAAACAAATATCCAAATATCTTTTCTTTTTCTGCTGCAAGTTCATGTAGCCTGAGTTAGTAGGAATTGTAGTAGAAACTATGCTCTTTAGTCATATGCCAATAAAACATCAGGAATATCAATACAACATATAGGTATATAAACAAGTTCTCATCTGAAATTGCAGTTTTACGTAAATATGAAGATATATTTCTGTGAAATAATGTGAATACCATTTTTACCATGAAATACTTTTATCCCACAGTATAGAATGGTGCATTTGGTTTATCTATTTTATTTAGATTTGTATAAAAATTTGGCGTAAAAGATGTGCTTTCATTCATTATTTTGAAACAAAAAGATGGTTTCATGGCTGATGCTTTTTGATTTGGAAAGCTGAAGTCCTTACTAGTAGTCTGACATTGATTCTTATTTTATATTTATTGAAAAAATAAGCAAAACTTTAAAAAAATTATTTTTTAAGAACATGAATCATTGTATTTAGTATACTGTATATGAACTTAAAACAAACTGAAATTTGCATGTTTTTCAAATGAACCCATCAGTTATTTTTCGTATAAATCTGACTGGCTGTTGGTGCAGTGGTTGATATTTGCTCAAAGATATAATGCCTTGCCATTTATTTTTCACTTGGTTTTATTATGGCGAATTCCAGAAATGAACCTTAAATCTGGGATTAAGTGCAAGACAACCACATAGCGTTGTTGGCTCTGCTGCCCAGAGCAGAGGCAGAACTATTGGTTATACTCTCACCCACAGTGATTTGTACACTGTAACACTGAGCAGTTTTCTTTACTGTTCTTTCACCAACTCAAGTCCCCCTTGAAGTGTTGTTGTATCCTTGACTCTCACCTTTGAAAGAAGTGAGGCCAGCATCATTAACTTGATATTGGTATATTAAAAAATGCCGGGAGGATAATTTAGCACCCCAAGAGATTTTAACTGCTATCTCAGAGATAATCACCATCCTTTTGAAAAATGCTGTCCTCCTCCTAATAGACAATTATATCTTAATTCTAGAATGTTATAGGGTGTTTTTTTATTAAATGTTGTAATTTTTAGAAAGACAAGGTGGACCAATGTCTGTTGGTGAAAGAGACAAGCTTTCAAGCTACACAGAGTTCCCGACTAGACTAACAGAAGTTTAAAAGCTGTCCAGTAAAAGCTGTTATCTCACCCATCTTGTCTCTCTAATATCCTGGGACCAACAGGATTACACAACAACATTGCAAACAACAATGGAAGAGATCGTAATTTTATAAGTAACTTCTGTAGAATCCTACAGGTTTCCTGCCTATTAAATTCTGTAGCTCCTTCCCATTGAGCTTTCTGAGGGAATCTCATTGATCTTGCCTATGCTATATTTTCCTAAATTTCCCAACCATTGCTCTACCCCTGTAGCAACAATCGGAGCGCTGCTGTAAATAAGGTGCTGGTGCAACTGCCATTTTAATCGCCATGTTTAGATCTGATCTGAGCAGGATTAGATGACACTGTGGTTGAAACCCTGGCAACTGGCTCACACTTAGGCATCCACTGCTGCTGCGGTCATTGAAGCTGTACCAGCGATAGTAACAGCAGGAAACTTTGAAGGGGGAAAAAGACTGATGTAGACCCAGCCATAGTACTCATGACAAAAGCGGAGGGAGGCAGCCTAGTTGGAGATAGAACAGGGATCCGGATCCAGCCCGCAAGCAGCTTTAAGCCGGCCTGTGAGCCACACACAACGCGGCTCGGCCCTGCTGCGGCCGGGGTGCAGCATTGGGGCCACACCATGCCGCTCGGCCCCGCTCCGGCTGGGGCGCTGGACCATGTCGCTCGGCCCCGCTCCAGCTGGGGCGCTTGGTTGGGGCTGCACCACACAGGTCATCCCTGCTCCAGCTGGGGTGCTGGGTCAGGGGCTGCACCACGCAGCTCCTGGAATCTGCAGCATGGCTCCGCTCCGGCTCTTATGCGCTCTAATGGGAGCCCTGCGGATGGGGCAGCGTGCAGAGCCTGCTGGCCGTGCCTTTGTATAGGAGCCGGAGAAGGGACATGCCACTGCTTCCGGGAGCCACTGGAGGTAAGCGGTGCTTGGAGCCTGCACCCCCTGAGCCTCTCCCCAGCCCCCGCCCTGATCCCCCTTCTGCTCTCCAAACCTCTCGATCCCAGCCCAGAGCACCCTTCTGCACCCCAAACCTCTCATCTGCAGCCCCACCCCAGAGCCTGCACTTCCAGTCAGAACCTGCACCCCTTCCCGCACCCCTGCCCCAGCTCTGATTCCCCTCCTGCCTTCCAAACCCCTCGGTCCCAGCCCAGAGCACCCTCCTACACCCCAAACTCCTCATCCCAAGCCCAACCCTAGAGTCCACACCCCAACCCCAATTTTGGGAGCATTCATGGCCTGCCATGCAATTTCTATTCCCTGATGTGGCCCTCGAGCCAAAATGTTTGCCCACCCCTGAGTTAGAAGATGGTTAGCAGCTGCAGGGTGATCAGGGGAGCAATCCCATGATCCCTTAAAGCTAAGACTCCCTTCTGTATAGTGAAGCATATCTAGCCCCACATCTTGTAGTAATGAGGGTTGGGACAGCAACTTCTTCTCTTTGAGGGACTCATCGGGGCTGCGGAGTCGAGTGGAGGAAGACATTGAAATAGAGTTCCCTGAATTTTATTGTGTGGTGTTTTTTTTTTCTGATGGGGCTATAAAAAACAAGGTGCTGTAAGTTTTGTGTTTAAAGATCTGATGGAGCTTGCTCCCCGTCCTTGGCTAAGTGTGCCCATCTAAATTAATAGTGCTGTTATAATACCTAACATTTTTATAGCATCTTCCAAATAAGGATTTCAGAGCTCTTTACAGACATAGAATTAAACTTCACCTCATCCCTGAGACTGAGGGAATATCATCCTATTACAGATAAGGAAACTGAGGCACAGAATGGGTAGGTGTCTTTTGCAGGGTAAGACAGTAAGTATGTTGGGCAGCATGGTGTCCAGTTTCCTACCACACAGTTGTGGCACATACTGGTGCTGTGTGTATCGGTATATTTAAGAATGAATAAAGCACTTTGGGATAAAAGGAGTTAAATGTAATATACTATGGCTATAGTTAAGAAACTAAAAAGGCTGTCACAATGACAAGATTTAAACTCCTACCATCCTGTGCATTTTATCTATAGGGGTGAAAGGATAAATTGGTGGATATTTTTGTGGCATTACAAAGAATTAATGAGCTTTAATTTGAAATAAAGTGCTTGAACTGCTCTGGGTTGAGAGATGTGAAACCATTAGATTTAGCCTCTATAGTGTAACCTCCCCCTCCCACTTCCCCCCAAAAACCTCCTCCCCAACCCAAAGCAGATGGGAGTGGGGGGGATTTAATTATAAAATACAGAAAGGGAAGAAAAGTAGATTGAAGCCAGTAAGCTCTGTGTAATTTTAATAGGCAAGTAGAACAGGATGACATTGTCTACACTACTTTCTTCCTCAACTTCAGACCGAGTTTTTTACCCATAGGAATGGCTGAAATAATAGGAGAAAAAGTTACACTGACTGTATAAAAAAGTGAATATTGTAATTGTGTTATACCAATAAAATAAAAACCAGCAGGATCTTATTAAAGGGAAAAAGGCAAAATACCACATTTATTGTGAATACAGAAAAATCATAGTAAGCAGTTACTTATAGCTATAACATTCCATTCAATCTCATATTTATTCACACATTCATTCATACAAACACACACACACAGGTTCTGCAAGGTACCAGCCTTAGAGTTGCTCATTCCAAGCCACTGCCAGGTGGCCTGGACATGAGGAGGGAGCAGGGCCTTATCAGATGCTCATCTGATGCTCCTGGAAGTTGGTTTGCAGAATCAGACCCCAAAGTTCTCACTTTTTAGAGTCTATTTTTATAGGAATTTCTTCCTATGCCAGTCTATGGGAATTGCTTCATCATGCTGTTGCTGAATCAGTCAGCAGATAGCACATTCCTGACGGTGCTGCTAGATGTTATCTTGTTCTTTGGTTCTCCCATTCTTGAGGCTGTTGGGTGGATTCCAGTCTGCCCTCCGGGGGTCCTCTGGTTATTTCCACTTGACGCCTTCTTCAGTTGATGGACACTGGATTCTTAGGCTGGCACCTCCCTAATCATTCAGTTATTATCCACACCAAGCATCCATCCACATACATCCTCTATCTCTATTTTAATCACAATTGTTAATACAACAAAAGGGCGGGGAGTCTCTGGGTGCTGTTTCTGTTGTTAGAGTATTGCTTTGGGTCTCTCTCTCTGAATTGCTTTGAGAACAGACTCTGTCTTAGAATGTACTAATGCAATTAGCAGCTTGCAAGTTTCACACATAGAGGGAGAGAAACAGTACCAAAAACCGAGACCTCTTAATAATACCCTGGAATTTAAACTATGGGGAATCAAACTCATTTGTGATTTTAGTACAGAACTTCTTCAATATGATCCAACAATTGAGTGCTATAGGGAGTTAGGTACATTTTTGGAGATAGAAAGGATCAGATGTTACGACTAGCTTGCTTGCTTGGTGTTTGTTTGATATGAGCCACAATGTAGTTCCTAAAACTCCCTGTGTCTTTTCATTTGATGTGAATATTGGTGGTTCTTTGACCAAGATATGAAATTTAAAACAAACCTTGCCTCTTGTTTGATCCTGTATTTTCTTTTAATATTATACTGATTCTTCTTACTTATCCTATTTCATCTAATATACAGGGGATCACAGTAATTTAATGATCACTGGGCTGTACATTTCTAGTCCAGACAGTTTTGCCAAAGTTAAGATCAATCTGTTGTGAAGGATGTGTGTAATCTTAACTTCATTTCACTTGATGCATGTTTAAATAGATTTTTATGGTCTGAACAAAACAATATTTTTATTATGTAAAGTATGTTTTATATTCATATGTCTTTGACTATTCATAATGTTCCTGGTCCATTGCTAACCCTTTCATCTAAACGAGACTGTGTTAACCAGTGTCTACTGTTCCCTGCAGTGAGGTAGCTCTTGGCTGGGAGAACTGGCAGAGTATGGCAGATGTCCTGTCATAGTTGGCGGATGAGAAGCAGGGAAAAGGCTGGTTTGTGTGAGGGAGGTGGAAAGGTTCCTGTTTTGGGGAAGTAATAAGGATGAGAGGTGGTAAACTCTGCGTTTTGGGGGAGGAGGGCAGAAACTCTGCCAATGTGAAAAGAGGTAAGAAACTGGGGCAGGGCCAAGGAGAATTGGAAAGAGGGAATGGAATTCTTCACTTTTTTGGGTGAAGAGACTGAGGGAAAGGTGTGTGGAAAAACCTACTGGAAATGAGTAAGCAGTGGATGGTGGAGGGACCCATATTAAGAGAGAAAAAAGGTGTAGGTGAAGTTGAGATTTAAATCAGAGGAATAGATGGAGCAATTGCAGAGAGTAATTAATAGCAGAATAGGAATCAGGAATACAGAGCAAAGGAGAAGAGTGGAAGAAAGCAAATAAAGGAGAAAGGAAAAAGAATGCTGACATGCTAGAAATGATAGGAAATAGGTTAAAGAAGAGGCAGAGGGTGGGATAGAGAGAAGTGAAATATAAGTAAAGTGCAACACACATTTTTTTTAAAGTAGCTTGAAGAAAGGAGAGATGAAAGGAGTAAAAATTAGTTACCGGCCGTGGCTTTGCTGCTTGATTTCCTTGGGAGCCTTTGATGAAAGTAACCAGTTCCTAATACATCATACCCCTGTCACCACATGATGGGTTCGTTTTCTAAATAGCCTCTAATTGAGGGACTTTGTCAAAAGCTTTTTGAAAGCTCACCTAAATTATATAAACTAGTTCTCTTTAAATATACTATAGACATGTTTACTCTGTAATAATGTCTAAGGAGAAGACAGTAGGAATGTAGATTTTTTTCAAGCCACCTATATATTTTCAGTTGAAATACAGTGTTTCTTATTTTGTATTTTTGATGGAAATTGGCCATTTGGTGTAAAAGTGGGCATCTCTAGGGACCACTGGTGCACTGATGTTTAGGAAGAAATACTCAATGATAAATCATACTTGATTTTAAACAGTGGTGAAGTGTTCTGGTTTATATACTCAGTATATTTCCTGATTATGAATGTGTGCAATCTATGTTGATCCTTTGTGCCCTTGAAATTTCATATGTTCATAAATTGTCTCAATGGTAAAAATAAACTAAAATTTAGAAGTAGTTGTTCACAGATCATAAATATAGCTGGTGAAAATGTCAGAATGTGGGAAACAGACCAAGGGAAGAATAAACAGTTGTTAAGTATGAAGCTTGTTAGCATTATCTGTGGTGGTGGTGTTGAAATAACTGGTAAAAGGTGAAATGGAGAAGGTTGAGTTTCTGATGTAAAAGCCTGTAAAACTTGCTGTTTTATTAAAAAGAAGTTCTTAAAAGCAATTTTCCCATGTCAGTTTAAAAAGTCAGTTTTATAGTGACAATCCTAAAAGAAAAGGAGTACTAGTGGCACCTTAGAGACTAACCAATTTATTTGAGCATAAGCTTTCGTGAGCTACAGCTCACTTCATCGGATGCATTCAGTGGAAAATACAGTGAGGAGATTTATATACACACAACGTGAAAAAATGGGTGTTATCATACACACTGTAAGGAGATTGATCACTTAAGAGGAGCTAATACCAGCAGGAGAGTCTACAAAAGGTTTTTTCTCCTGCCCCCATCCCCCCCCACTCTCCTGCTGGTATTAGCTCCTCTTAAGTGATCAAACTGTTTGCCACTTTGACTCTAGGAAAGTTTTTAAATTGTAATTTTTGAGGACTTTAATTCATAATTATCAAAGTTTGTGCCAGAGATTTCAAGATTGGAGGCATCCACATATCCAGAATGATTTAGTGTTTACTGCAGAATTATTCCTGGGTTGTGGAAGAGAGTTGTTCAAGAAAATAAAGGGTGCAAAATTTCTCTGCTGTGGATTAGCTGCTTTGGTGACTGAGTTGGGCACAGACAAACACTTTGGTTCTATTTCTTTTAACTTTCTTAATTAATTTCTAATTATTTTTGTCATTTCCAGTATTACCAACCCCAAGTATTCAAAAATCACGAGATTGGCTTTTTTTTTTTCTTTAAATATGCATTTTTGGTAATGTTTGCCCGCCTTTTTGGTGCATTTGGGTCATGTTTTCAGGCTTTTATCTGCAAGCACAAGGGTTAGAAACTTTTTTAAATGGAAGTTGAGATTCTCATTTACTCACAGGATTCCAGGAGCTGGGGCATTCAGAAAACCCCAAATATTATTAGACTTGTGATAAAACAGTGGGAATTAGCAACACTGCATTTTTTATTTTGGGTTCTATCAAAGGGAACTAGCCAAGGGGAGAAAAAATAGATAACGAAGGCTTATAACCGTGACATCTATAACTTCCGGTACTTCATAGAGAATGAATAACTGAGTGAGGTTAATAGTCTGAAGCAAAAATGGACGACTTTGAGTTGGTCATCTACTCCCCTGAAATACTTTGGCCATCCAGCCTTATTATACTAATATAAAATCTAGTGGTTTATGATGAAAACATCTCTCACTAAAAAAAGGCTCAAGACCAAAAAAGTGAAACCTATCTTTGCTTTACAACTTTTCCACAAAACAAGTATTAAATACTAAAGGTCAGACTTGAAAGTTTTCTTTCTGCAGTTTGCTATGGTCACTGCTTATAATGAAAAGTTGAAAAAGGGTGGCTTATGTGTTATGATTTGTTATCATCTGTGTTCAGATTAGTATTAAATCGTATCTAGTTGAAAACATATTTGATGATTTTCTTAAGAAGGAAGCAACTTTGCACAACGCAGTTGCCACAGTATAGTGTAATATGGCATTCTACTCTAGTTAAATGCTTTTATATAGCATTTTGCTTTCTGTCTGGGATATTTAGGGTATGTCATACTGATAAAAATCTGTGATTCATCTTAATTATACCTTGAATATGTTTAAGGAACATTTGCACTTCTAAAATGAATTGGACCTTTTGCTTTTATTTAAAATGAGCCAATTGTAGGAGAGGGCTCAATGATTTAATTAGCTACTAATTTATTAATTTAGATTTATATAATTCAAAAAAATCTATTCAAAGTTACAGGTACCTTTGCCATATATTAAAATTTCCAGAATAAAAAACAAAAGTAAACCCAGCAACCTCTCAAAAACCAAGAAGGAGGAAAAACCCACCCAGCCATTAACAGCAGCCCTCTGCTTCCCAAAAGCCTGGGTTAAGGAGAGGGAGTTTTGCAGTGTGTCCTACAGTTCAACAGATCTGGGCTGTTTTGGGCCTGGTAGAAGTGAATTCCAAAGCTGAGGGCCCACCACTGAGAACTCTCTCGGCAGTTCCATCTTTTTAAACGAATTCCCACATGAACCATCCTTTGGAATAGAAGAGCAATGGCCCAAAACTACCTGCTGGGGCCTTTGAGAGATGAGATAAGTAAGAATAGAAAGTCAAATCAATCATAACACATAAGAAAATTAATGGAGGCTGGTAATAGAAACATTTTCAGAGGGAAAACAAGGTAGTGTATCTCTATTATTTGTGTAAATAGGTTGGGATTAGTTCTGGCACAACTGCAAAGCTATAGCACATTGGAAATGGTACTAGGTATAGGGTAGTCTTCAGTTACATTTACCGTTAGTATATTATCAGTAAATATTTTGTAATGCTATCCTCAAAATAAAGTGAAATTGTTCTCAGAAGTGGAACCTCCTGGTTCAAAACCAGACAGATTGCAACCTCAGAGCTTCAGCACAATCATTTGCATCCACGCCTCCAGGATCCATGTGTTTCTTTTCCCCCTTTTTCATATTAGGCCAAAGCTGATTACGAGAAGGACGAGAGACTCAAAGAACTCAAGCGGCTGCGAGGTGAGGATACGTGGATGCTTCCTGATGTGAACAAACGCGTGGAAGAGCTGGAAAAGGTGATGGAGCAGTAAATCATTGAATTTCATGCTAGCTTTCCATTATCTTGAAGTAAACTGAAAGGTTCAGTTACTTAAAATGATGTAGAGAATAATCTTTGAATGCCACATACCTCAAAAGAAATCTTGATTAAAAACTTCCATATAAATGGAAATGTATATCATAATTCCTTTTTGTTTTGGTTGTACAAAAGTAGAAGTATTGCTTTAGCTGAACTTTGCATCTGATTTCTACCATGTAAAAATGGCAGAAGAGACATAAGTCACCTGGATATCTTAGTGGGCTAGACAGCAATGAAGTTTAATTTTTAGACATTTGAGATGGAAAATAATTTGTTGATAAATTGGAGAGGATTTAGAAAAGACCCATGAGAATCATTAAAGGATTAAAACCAGGCATTATAGTGATAGTCTCAAGAAGCTCAATCTATTTAGCTTACCCAAGAGAAGGTTAAGGGGTGACATGATCACAGTCTACGTGGGGAACAAATATTTGATAATGGCGTCTTCAGTCTATCAAACAAAGGTAAAACAAGATCCAATGGCTGGAAGTTGAAGATAGACAAACTGAAACAGAAAATAAGGCATAAATTTTTAACAGTGATGGTAATTAACTGCTGGAACAATTTGCCAAAGGTTGTGGTGGATTCTCCATCATTGGCAATTTTAAAATTGGAAGTTTTTCTAGAAGATATGCCCTAGTTCAAACAGGAATTATTTTGGGGGAGGTTATGGCCTGTCTTATAGAGAAGGTAGATTAGATGATCACAGTGATCCTTTCTGGCCTTGGAATCTGTGAATCTAGTAATGGGATATGGAGCCTCTCACTTATGTTCTCTGAGTTAATAGTTGTTAATGTAGTATCTGGAGGGCCCCATTAGTATTTTGGGCCCCACTGTGCTGGGTGCTGTAAACAATGAGGGCTTGTCTATACAGTGTGTTTGTCCACACCAGTTGGGGTATAAATTCTAATGCGCATTAGCATGTCACTCACTAACTGGCTGTGTAGACTCTACTGGTGTGCACTAAAAGTTCCCAAGTGCATGTTAATATAGTACTGTTCGAAATGGGACTTTGCTAATGCATAGTTGGGAATTTTTAGCATGCTCCAGTCAGATCCCCATGGGCCAGTTAGCATGCAAAGTGCTGGTGCTCATTAGAATTTACATTCTAACTGATGTGGATTGACACACTGTATAGACAAGTCCTTAGTAGAAGACTTATTTGTCTTTTGTTTAGCAAGACCAAACAGGTGAATGTAAAAGTTCTTGTCTACATGAGAGAGGTTTTTTTTTAAGAATATCAAGTTATTTCAGAATAAACTGCCTTGCATCCACACACAAGTTTTTAAAAATTATCCTGGATATGCTCCCACGTTAATCCCCTATGGAAACGAAATAGCTTAGAGTGGAGTCGCATCATACATGCATTTAACTTATGCGAATTCAACTATACACGCTTGGCAAAAAAAAAGAAAAATAATAACTCGTGGAGGTGGAGTACTGTACAAGAGTCGATGGGAGAGTGCTTGGGGGTCGATTTATTGCATCTAGACTAGACGCAATAAATTGACCCCCACTGGATCGATCACTGCCCGCTGATCTGGTGAGCATCTCGCCACGCTGAGTGTGATTCTAGTGTTTAAAGATACATATTTTTTGTACAACATGGCCCCTAAACGGAAGCCAACTGCTTCATCCGGTGCTCAACCGAAGAAACAGTGATCTGTTCCAACGCTGGAGGAAAAACTGGCTGTGTTGGACTTATTGAGAGATGGTATGTCGGTCTCCAACATGGCACGTAAATATGGCCGCAAGGAATCTAGCATCTGTGCCATCAAGATTTGAGAGAGAGAAATTAGTCAAGCCGTGGCATCAAGTGCTCCAATAACTGCTAAGATGACAAGCCAGGTGTGTGGTAAGACTTTAGTGAAGACTGAAAAGGCATTAAACTTATGGGTGGAAGACATGAACCGTAAATGTGTGCCTATCGATGGCAACACGTTGCGAGAAAAGGCTCTTAGCCTCTACGTGCTGTTCAAACCTCCCGCTGAACAGGGACAGCCTTCTGATGAGAAGGAATTCAAAGCCAGCCAAGGTTGGCTTAACAGTTTTAGGAACTGCTTCAACCTCAAAAACGTGCAGACTACTGGTGAAGCTGCATCTGCCAATGAAGAGGCAGGAAAAGCCTACCCCAAACAATTAAAGAAAATCATGGAAGAAAAGGGCTATCTTCCGGAACAAGTTTTTAATGCTGCTGAGACTGGGCTCTTCTGAAAAAAAATGCCCAACGGCACTTACACTTCGAAATCAGAAAGACAAGCTCCTGGCTTCAAAACAGCTAAAGACCGTGTGACTGTGTTGTTTTGTGGCAATGCGGCTGGGCATTTAATAAAGCTGGGCTTGCTCTACAGGGCTGCAAATCCCCATGCCCTAAAAGTCAAGAACAAAAATCTCCTGCCTGTGTTCTGGCAAGCAAATAAAAAGGCTTGGGTGACGGCAGCATTATTTCTGGATTCTGAAGTGTTTCATTCCGGAGGTCAAGCGGCACCTCAAAGAGAAAGGACTTTATAGTGTTGCTGATCGTAGACAATGCTCCTGGCCATCCTGAGGCACTATGGTTTGTGCATAATGACTTTGAAGTCTTTCTCCTTTTTTATTCTTTCATTCTTGTCTCTCTCTCTTTTTGACTATACGCGATTTTTGCTGTATGCGCTGACTTTAGAACCTAACCCCCGCATAAGATGTGACTCCACTGTGTTTCTGAAATGAGCTTTTTTTCAGGTTAAGGTTTGTGTGGACCAGTGGTGGGCAACATGTGGCCTGTCCAGTGGCTGCGGTTCACTGTTCCTGGCAAATGAGAGCTGCAGGAAGCGGTGCGGGTTTAGACAACTTAGGTCTGCATGGTGGCTGGGCAGAGCCTCTCATTGACTGCTCAGCTTCTCCCCCACCCCTCGTAATGTGCTCAGGATTACATCTGCAGTGGAGACTTCAGGCTCTAAAGGATTTATTTCCCTGAAGTATCCAATCCCACAACCACTGACCAAATGTTCTGCCTTCTTATCCTGCTTACTGTGCCACTTCGTTATCCCTTTTCCTCCTGGTGACTGCTGCCCCTCCCACACTTGAGATGGCAGCAATGCTGAGGTTAAAAATCAAACCTATTGCATGGCAGGTATGTTTATTGTAATGGCAGAGAGAGAGAGAGGGGAAGCAATACAAAAAGGACTTTGCCTTTCAGTTTGATCTTTTTAGCTACCTTTACATTTTGTGAGGTAAATTCTCAAAATAGGCTACAGAGAGATTTCAAAATACATAGAGATTGTAGAATCATAGAAATGTAGGGCTGGAAGTGATTTGGAGGAGTAATCTAGACCATCCCTCTGTGCTGAGCAGGACCAAGTATACCTAGATCATCACTGACAGGTGTGTGTTTAACTCCTTATTAAAAGCCTCCTATGACGGGGATTTCACAAACTCTCTTTGTGTAACCTATTCAAGTATTTAACTACTCATAGTTAGAAAGTTTTTCCTAATATCTAAATCTCCTTGCTTCAGATTAAGATCGTTACTTCTTGTCCTGCCTTCAATGGACATGGAGAACAAGTGATCAGTGTTCTCTTTATAACAGCCATTAACACATTTGAAGATTTATCAGCTCTCCCCTTCAGCTGTCTTTTCTCAAGACTAAACATGCCCAGTTCTTTAAACCTTTTCTCAGGTCAGGTTTTCTAAACATTTTATCCTTTTTTGTTGTTCTCTTCTGGACTCTCTCCGGTTTGTCCACGTCTTTCGTAAAGTGTGGCACCCAGAACTGGACACAGTACTCCAGCTGAGGCCTCACCGGTTCTGAGTGGAGTGGGACAGTTACCTCCCATATCTTACATACAGCACTTCTGTTAATAAGACCCAGAATATTCACCTTTTTCACAACTGCATCACATTGTTGACTCATATTTAATTTATGATTCACTATAACCCCAAGATCTTTTTCAGCAGTCTTACTGCTTACTCCAAGAGTTCTCCAGTTTTTCCAGACTACTATACACCTTTCAGGGGTCTGATTTGTCTAGAGAATTCCAAGTTTCACCTCACTTAAAAACTTGCTTACAAAATGAGACATAAAAACAAAAGTCACAGCACATTATGACTGAAAAATTGCTTACTTTCTCATTTTTCTCATATAATTATAAAATAAAACGATAGGAATATAAATATTGTACTTGCATTTCAGCTTATAGTATATAGAGCAGTATAAAACAAGTCATTGTATGAAATTGTAGTTTGTACTGATTTCATTAGTGCTTTTTATGTAGTTTGTTGTAAAACTAGGCAAATACATAGATGAGCTGATGTATCTTCTGGACGATCTCTGCATATACCCAGGGGTTGAGAACCACTGGCCTAGCCAGTTACTCTCCATTTTGTAGTTGTGCTTTTGATATTTCCTTTCTAAGTGTAGTATATTACACTTATCTTGATTGAATTTAATCACTCTATTATTCCAAAGTGCTTACAAATTGATCGTTTAGTAATTTGTTCCAGTATCTTTCTAGGTATCAAAGTTAGGCTGATTGGTGTACAATTCCCTGGGTCCTCTTTGTTCCCCTTTTTAAAGATAGATATTATGTTTGCCCTTCTCTAGTCCTCTATGACTTCACCCATCCTCCATGAATTCTAGTCTAGCGAAGATGTGATAAATTGACCGCTAAGCGCTCTCGCGTCAACTTCAGTACTCCACCGGCGCGAGAAGTGTAGGCGGAGTCGACAGGGGAGCGTCAGCAGTCAACCTACCGCAGTGAAGACACCGTAGTAAGTAGCTCTAAGTACGTTGACTTCAGCTACGCTATTTTCATAGCTGAAGTTGTGTAACTTAGACTGACTTAGCTCCCTCCTTCTCCCTCCCCCGCGGGCATGTAGACCAGGCCTACGTTCTGCCCTCGCTGCTGGTCATTCCAGGTCGGCATCACTGTTCTTTCCCACCAGTCTGTGCTAGTTTGCTGAACCCAGGAGTAGCATTGCACTGAGTGAAGCCGCTCCAAGAAAGAGTCCTGCAGAAGTAACTGCTTGATTTCATCCGCCTCCTGCATTGCCATGGCTATCTCCCAAACCAGCCAAAGCCAGCTGGCCTTATGACTGCCAAAACATGTGGAGAAGCTTGTTTGTATTAATCACAATCAGATCAGGCCAGGTCAGGATCATGGCACAGCAGTGTTTTCTCCATGCTGCCTGGCAGCAGTTTGAAAATGGTCCTGGCTTGCAAAATACGGATGAATTATGGGATGCCAGGAAAGGAATCATGGGATTTGCTTCCTTTGACCCCAAATCCCAGAATTCCAGTATGTTCTGGAAGGCATCCTACAATGCATTATGAGAAAAATCTCCGTGTGTATGGAGTCTGGCAGTGGAAGATTGCACCATGGGATACCTGTCCAGAATACTGTGCACCTATTTAAAAAAGTGCAGACCTGTATGGATGCAAGGATTCACAAGGGAAATAGCTTTAAGCCATAATAAACAAAGTGTATAGATATATTTTTTTCACTATAGATCTTCATGTTGATTAAAGTGGAAAAATATATTTAAAAAATTCTGTGTAGACAAGTGCTAAGAAACAGTCAGACGGAATGGTTGATGGAGGACGATAGAAATAGTAATAAGAATATGCAGTTATGGTCCAATAAGTGCACAGTTTTGGTAGTTTAAAACTAGCTAGACTTTTTTTCTATGTAATTTGATTTGTGATCTATCTTTTTTTTTCTATGTGATTTGTTTTGATGTCATTTATAAAATATTTGCTTATATAGGAACATTCCGTGAAGAAAAAGAAGAAAAAGGATAAACACTCAAGAAAACTTAAGAAAGAAAAGAAGAAAAGCAAAAAACAAAAATTTGAAAAAAATGATGATTCAAGTGATAGCTCTTCAGTAAGTAATAAACTTAAAATATTCTCTTGAAAGAATGTTTAAAAACAAACAAACCAAACAAATCACTTTTAACCTGCTGTTTTGGAAAAAAGTTTCGACTAATATTGAGGCATATTTTCCTTTTCCTAAAGACAGTGCTACGTGATATCTTGTTGGTATTTTATTAATTTAAAGGTGCAGGTTTTTTCAGTTTCTTTAATGCTTCTGTAATGCTCTCTCTTCCAGTTAGAGGCCAGTGGGTTCCCATTTTATTTTTAGTAGACAGAGACTTACTTGGAAATCATGGCACTGCTTCCTGGCCCTCTCGTTTTTCATTTTTTATCAAGTGGAGTAAACAGGCCATCAGGAAATCCTGTTCTGATTGGATTTTCTGAGTTTGTTACATGTTTTGAAGTCCCAGTTTTAAATGTAGCATTTGTGTGCAAGCACGGTAGCTTTATTGTTGTCTTCATGAAGATTTCCCTTTCTTCCTGATGCATAGGAAGGTTCAGTAGGACGAGATTTTTCTGCAGGAACATACATTTAAGTGAACCGTGTTTTTGACTTGCTGACCTGTGGGAAATAACCAAAACCACAGATTGGTCCCATGTTTCCTGTGGGAAGCACCCAAAGCTGCAAATTACATCAGAGAGTCCCAAGATGCAGCGCCCTGATACCCATCCGATGAAGTGAGCTGTAGCTCACGAAAGCTTATGCGCAAATAAATTGGTTAGTCTCTAAGGTGCCACTACTACTCCTTTTCTCTTTGATACAAAGTATTTTGTTCTCATGTCAGGTTCCTATAAGTAACAGGGAATGTCTGATCAGCAGAGAGTGGTTTGTTAAGAGTATAAAAATCTCAGCACTCCAGAAAACTACTCTTCCTTGTAGAGAGAGATGCATGTGTATTGGGTGGGAATGAGATACAATTAAAATGTAAAGAGATGATGTAAATTATTACATTTTTAATTTAAACTCGACTGTTGTACCAGTAAAGCGTAATAAAACATTTCTTTTTTTATTTTGTCACTAATGTAGAAATTTTAATTGTACGTATTTTTTGTTTGTTTCAAAGTATCAGCAGGACAGTTTCAACCCTCTGGCGAATGGCCATTGTGTTTTCTTTGCATGACAATACAATATTAAAACTGTTGATATGGGATAGGGAGAGATTAACATGCTATTTTGATGCAATCACATCAAATGGCATTTTCTTTGTAAAATGTTCTTAGTAATAGTGTGTCCTCAGTTTATAACAGTGCTTTAAGGTTTGGTCATTCCAGAAAATACAGTGCTTTTCAATTTTTCTAAATTACTCAAACACTTAGGGTTCTTCAGTTGAATGGGTTGAGTCAACTATATCACAGTCAATTTGCACAGAAAAGGCTTGGAAAGTCAAGAAGGAGCAGCCGGATACTACAGAAAATCCTGCAGTTCAGGTGAGGAGCCTGGTTAATTATGGAAAGGTAAACTCATTTGGGCCTAGTGTAAAGTGTGGCTATATTTGGTCTATAGTTCGTTGTAAGTTCTTTGGTCAATAACTACTTAAAATGTAAATATAAAAAAAAAAAATAAATAAATAAATAAATAAATAAATAAATAAATAAATAAATAAATAAATAAATAAATATATATATATATATATATATATATATATATATATATATATATATATATATATATATATATATATATATATATATAGGTAAATGTTAGATTTTGTTAATTGGACCATTTTTCCTGTTTTATCAAGTATTTAACAAAGTAGTACAATTATGCTGCCTAGCATCAGTTTTGTGCATCATATGTAGTGATTTAGCCTGGCTTTCTTAATAAAGTCAGATTAAAATCTTGACTAACCCTGTTAATTTTTCTGCATAGATCAAGTCAATCTTAAATGACTTTTTGGGTACATGGTGCTTGAAGAGGTACAGTGACTAAAGAAATGGCAGAATGTTTGACCAGCAAGACTGGTTGCATCAGGGATCTTGCTAGTTTTCTTAGCTATGCTCTACACCTCACAAATTTGTGTCATCTGGAGAATTGAACTGCCCCTAACTGAAGCAGTGTGATTACACTGGTTTAAGCACAGACTGTTAAGTGTGCCTTTTATAGCTATATTGATGTGTGTTTTAATCCTCTCAGTTCAGTTTTGGTTACCTATCCCATGATGCTAATGGAGACCCTAGACAGAGTAGGGGAATTTTTGAAAGGCCACTGTTGTACTGTAGGACAGTAAGAATAGAACTCTCTTAACTATGGTAGTGGAGACCAAGATGGCACTAAGCTAGTGCAGACTGAAATGATTCAGGCTGAACTGTTATTTAGTTCTTTGAAAGCAAGTCTAGTCCAATTCTATTTGGCACACATGTGAATTACTTCATGTGTGGCACGTGAATTACTTGTGTGTGCTAGGCCCACATAGTCTTAAGAGGGTAAATTTTGGAACAGCCAAGGACCAATAAGGTTGGTCTCCTTGCTTCCAGCACTTTCCCTAATCTAGTTTTCCCCTCTGTATAGTTAAGCCTCCTTTCAAGAGGTTTTTATTAGTAATACCATGATTGTAACACCAGCAGTGGTTTGGGTCCTTTAAAATCATCAAATTGAAGAACGCTGAAAGAAAACAAAGAAGTGCTTCTCTTTTGGTGAGGGTGTGCAAACCAGACTAGGTCTCTGTTTATCCTGTCAAACCATTGTACAGGGAAGTTTTTGGGGTAGCATTCTCTGTCCCACATCTTTTTTTCCACCTAAGTGCAGTTAGAAAGAGAGGTAGCTTCCCTTGTATATATTTTCTCATAAGTAAGCTTCTCTTAATCTCCCTCCAATGTATCTGGTATCAAAGATCTTGAAATGAATGCTTTACTTCAAGTGCAGTCACCTTAGGGCCATACACCCTGTGCTCTGTGATGTGATGTCCCTTTATCTGTTGTCCAAAGTTACATTGATTTATTTTTTTCTGCCATGTTGAATTGCAAACTCCTATATAATTACTGTCCATGGTTGCCCCCAGGTCTCTTTCAGCATCTCTGCTTTTCAGGTGTCTCCTTCTCTTTTCTGGCAGGTCAGGCCTAAAGGCAATATAGGTAAACTTTCAGGAACTTTCCTGAATGACCCTACCCCTGTCTTTAAGGTGTAGATTGTTGAATGCAGTCTGAACTGAGGAGGCTGTATAAAAACGTTTTTGGATCTCTACTAATAGCTTTTGCTTCAAGGTCATTTCGTCCTTGCCCAAACACTAGTTGGTCTGTGAATTGGTCAACTGGTACTTGGCTGTCCAGAATTAGACTATACACTTTGTATGAGGAGTTAGTGTGATATTTGAGGATTTTTTCCCCCCCTTGGTGGACTCCTTCGGGATTGGCAAATGGACAGATACATATTTTCCCCAGCACATTTCAATGACCTAAAAATGATCATAAGTTTCATGGCCTTTTCTACACTGTGAAGTTAATTGTGAATATGGTTCTGGCTTCCAGGGGACTGACTTCATGAAGTGCCTCTAGTCAAGGGAAGGAAAAAGCCTCTCTGAATCAGAGAAATGCCCTTTACTGATTGCTGAAACTAGCAGGATAAAAGTTCAGAAACAATCCCTTTTTTAGTTCATGGGCATTTGTTCTCCCTGTAAGCATTGAATTCTTCAAGCTTTTTCTTTTTTTGGAGAGGATCACTGTAGGAATGGGTCAGACTTCATAGTGGCCAGTACCAGATGCCTCAAAGAGAATGAACAGAACAGGGCAATTATCGAGTGACCTATCCTCTGTCGTCTAGTCCCAGCTTCTAGCCATCAGAGGTTTAAAGACACCCAGAGTGCAGGGTTGCATCCCTGACCATCTTGACTAATAGCCATTACTGGACCTATCCTCCATGAACTTGTCTAATTCTTTTTGAACCCAGTTATACTTATGGCCTTCGTAACATCCCCTGGCAACGAGATCCACAGGTTGATTGTGCATTGTGTGAAGTAGTACTTCCTTATATTTACTGCTTATTAATTTCATTGGGTGATCGTTTAGTTCTTGTGCTATGTGAAGGGAAAACAATACTTCCTTATGCACTTTCTCCACTACATTTGTGATTTTATAGACATCTATCATTCACGCTCCCCCCCCCGGTCAACTTTTCTTCTAAAATGAATAATCCCTATCTTTTTAATCTCTCCTCATATGGAAGCTGTTCCATAACCTTAATAATTTTTGTATCCCTTCTCTGCACCCTTTCCAATTCGAATATCTTTTATGATATGGGGTGACCAGAACTCCAGGGATGTGGGCGTACCATGGATTTATATAGTGGCATTATGATGTTTTCGTCTTATTATCTATCCTTTCCTAATGGTTCCTAACATTGTTAGATTTTTTTGACTGCCACTGCACATTGAGTGGATGTTTTCAGGGAACTATCCACAATGACTCCAAGATCTTTCTTGAGTGATAGGAGCTCATTTAGACCCCATCATTTTATATTTATAGTTGGGATTATGTTTTCCAATGTGCATTACTTTGCATTTATCAACATTGAATTTCACCTGCTATTTTGTCACCCAGTTTTGTGAGATCCCTTTGTAACTATTTGCAGTCAGCTTTGGATATAACTATGTTGCCCAAACCAGTAATTGTGTATCATCTGCAAATTTTGCCAACTCACTGTTTACCCCTTTTTCCAGAACATTTATCAATGTGTTAGTGCTGGTGTCAAACCAACATGATAGCTTTCTTTGACAGGGTAACAAGCCTAGTGGATTGGGGGGAAGCAGTAGATGTGGTATATCTTGACTTTAGTAAGTCTTTTGTTACTAGAAAAAAGAAAAGGAGTACTTGTGGCACCTTAGAGACTAACCAATTTATTAGAGCATAAGCTTTCGTGAGCTACAGCTCACTTCATCAGATGCTGTAGCTCACGAAAACTTATGCTCTAATAAATTGGCTAGTCTCTAAGGTGCCACAAGTACTCCTTTTCTTTTTGCGAATACAGACTAACACGGCTGTTACTCTGAAACCTATCTTTTGTTACTGTCTCTCATGACCTTCTCATAAACAAACTAGGGAAATACAATCTAGATGGAGCTACTATAAGGTGGGTGCATAACTGGTTGGAAAATCATTCCCAGAGAGTGGTTATCAGTGGTTCACAGTCATGCTGGAAGGGAATAATGAGTGGGGTCCTGCAGGGATTGGTTCTGTGTCTGGTTCTGTTCAATATCTTCATCAATGATTTAGGTAATGGCAGAGAGAGTACACTTTTATAAAGTTTGTGGATGATACCAATCTGGGAGGGGTTGCAAGTGCTTTGGAGGATAGGATTAAAATTCAAAATGATCTGAACAAACTGGAGAAATGGTCTGAAGTAAATAGAATGAAATTCAGTAAGGACAAATGCAAAGTACTTCATTTAGGAAGGAACAATCAGTTGCACACATACAAAATGGGAAATGACTGCCTAGGAACGAGTACTGCGGAAAGGGATCTGGGGGTCATAGTGGATCACAAGCTAAACATGGGTCAACAGTGTAATGCTGTTGCCAAAAAAGCAAACATCATTCTGGGACGTACTAGCAGGAGTGTTGGAAGCAAAGACACGAGAAGTAATTCTTCCGCTTTACTCCATGCTGATTAGGCTTCAACTGGAGTATTATGTCCAGTTTTGGGTGTCACATTTCAGGAAAGATGTGGATGAATTGGAGAAAGTCTAGGGAAGACCAACAAAAATGATTAAAGGTCTGGAAAACGTGACCTATGAGGGAAGATTGAAAAAACTGGGTTTGTTTAGTCTGGAGAAGAGAAGACTGAGAGGAGACATAACAGTTTTCAAGTACATAAGAGGTTGTTGCAAGGAGGAGGGAGAAACATTGTTCTTCTTAACCTCTGAGGATAGGACAAGAAGCAGTGGGCTTAAATTGCAGCAAGGGAGGTTTAGGTTGGACATTAGGAAAAACTTCCTAACTGTCGGAGTGGTTAAGCACTGGAATAAATTGTCTAGGAAGGTTGTGGTATGTCCGTCACTGGGGATTTTTAAGAGCAGGTTGGACAAACACCTGTCAGGGATGGTCTAGATAATACTTAGTCCTGCACTGAGTGTAGGGGACTGGACTAGATGACCTCTCGAGGTCCCTTCCAGTTCTATGATTCTGTAATTCTATGTTGAGGAGCATTGGTCCCACTATAGATCCTATGGTGACCCTGCTATTTGCCTTTCTTTACTGTGAAAATGGATAATTTATTCCTACCCTTTATTTCCTATCTTTTAACCAGGTACTGATCCATGAGAGGACCTTCCCTCTTATCTTGTAACTAGTTACTTGCCTTAAGCACCTTTGGTGAAGGACCTTGTTAAAGGCTTTCTGAAATCTATGTACACAGTATCAAGTGCATCACCCTTAGCCACATGCTTGTTGATGCCCTCAAAGAATTCTAATAGATTGAGGCATAATTTCCCTTTACAAAAGCCATGTTGACACTTTGCCAAAAAATCGTGTTTGTGTCTGATAATTTTGTTCCTTACTATAGTTTCTATCAATTTTCCCGATACTGAAGTTAGGCTCACTGACCTGTAATAGCCAGGATCACCTCTGGGGCCCTTTTTAAAAATAGGCTTTGTTAACCACCTTCCAGTTACCTGGTATAGAGGCTTGTTTCAGCAATTGATTACATACTACAGCTGGTAGTTCTGTAGTTTATATTTGAGTTTCTTCAGAACTCTTGTGTGAATACCATCAGGTTCTGGTTACTTCTTACTATTTAATTGATCAGTTTGTTCCATAACCACCTGTATGGACACATCAACCTGGGACAGGTCGTCAGATTTGTCACCTGAAAACAATGGCCCTGATGTAGGGATGTGCCCCACATCCTCTGCAGTGAAGACTGATGCAAAGAATTCATTTAGCTTCTCTGCAATATCCTTATCTTCCTTGAATACTCGTTTAGCTTCTCAATCATCCAGTGACTGCTTGGTAGTCTTCCTGCTTCTGATGTACTTAAAAAAAGTTGCTGTTTTTGTGCCTTGACCTAATTGCTCTTCAGATTCTTTCTTGGTTTCCCTTATTACTTTTGCACGAGACTTGCCAGAGTTTATGGTCCTTTTCTTTTTCCTCACTAGGATTTGACTTCCAATTTTTAAAGGATACCTTTTTACCTCTAACTGCCTCTTTTACTCTGCTGTTTAGCAATGGTGGTAGTTTTTTGGTCCTCTTGCTGTTTTTTAATTTGGGGCATAGATTTAGCTTCAGCCTCTGTAATGGTGTTTTTAAATAGTCTTCATGCAGTTTGCAGACATTTCACCCTTATGACTGTTCCTTTTAATTTCCATTTAACTAGCTTCCTTGTTTTTGTGTAGTTCCCCTTTTAGAAGTTACATGCAACTGTGGTGGGTTTCTTTGACGCCCACTTTCCCCCCCCGCCCCAGGATGTGAAATTAAATTGCATTATGGTTGATTTTACCGAGTGATTCAGCTATATTCACCTCTTGAACCAGAGGCTGTGTGCCACTTAGGACTAAATCAAGCATTGCTTCTCCATTTGTGGGCTCCAGGAGAAGTTGCTCCAAGAAGTAGTCATTAATGTGTCTAGAAATATTATCTCTGCATCCTGTCCTGAGGTGAGATGTACCCAGTTAATGACTATAGTTGAAATCCTTTGTAGCCTCTCCAGTCTCCCTGAGCATTTCACAATCACTGTCGTCAACATGGTCACGTGGTTGGTAGTGTATTCCTACTGCTATACTCTTATTGTTAAAGCATGGAATTTTTAGCCATAGAGATTCTCTGGTACAGTTTGATTCATTTAAGATTTTTACTTTAATTGACTCTATGCTTTCTTGAACATCCAGTGCCACTCCCCCACCAGTACAACCTTCTCTGTCATTCCTATATATATTGTACCTTAATTATCCTCATTCACCATGGTAAATTGATGATATTTTGTAGATGACCCCACCTCTTTGTTCCTCCTCCTTAGCCCAAATCTCCCTTAGGAAGTGGAGTATCTTCCATTTCATATATTTAAAAGTGTCTCAGGTGCATCATCTAGCAGCATTGGTTGTAAATGAGACATGACATAACGTAGTGGCAGCTATTCAGATTGGCGCTTCAAGCCTTGAAAATTAAGGATCAGAATGAACACTATATTTTTAAGTTGTTCTAGAATGGTACCAGAATTCCATTCTTGTTAGAATACACATGGATGTGTCTCACATTTTGATTTTGGTTAATTAGTCATTTTCATTGTGCATTTTACTGCTTTCTTTTCATGCTTCACAAATATTTTATTTGTTGTAGATGTTGTGTGATCTGTGGGGGAGGGAGGAAAATATGCCTTTACCTGTTTGAGTGTGGCATATTGCCCTATATCATGGTTTATTTAATCTACTTTTTTCTTGAGATAATAGCCCTTATATTTAAAATGGCCTCAATCTGGCATTCTGTAAATGTGGTTTTGTACCTGCATTTGTTAACATGTTTCATAGAAGATAAGTGTTTAACTACTGGATTTATGGGCACGTTTAGGTACCTAGCTCTCTGGGAGCTATCAACTGCACCCTATGATTAGTTGTAGATTTTGTGCCTGCTAAATTAGACCAAAGAGATCATGAAGCCAAATGCAGTAAGAATCATTAACTCTTCAGTGGTTTTGGAGTAAGGTGGCATGTAAAGTGATCTGGCAAAATGATGTACAAAACATACAATGTTCAGTGAAGAACGACATTCCTGTTTACTCTCATGAATTTTTGTGTACCCACATATTTACTAGTGTGCTTGCTCATAAATAAATCACATCTAGACTAAACACCTGGAATTACAAAGAAAAGCAGTAAAAAGTCTGCATATGTAAGTGAATTTCATGAATGAAATCTTTAGAATATTTGTTTTGTATGCAAAAATGTTTTGACAGCTAGAAACTGCTGTAAAATCTACACCATATATTCTAGATATCAGATGATGCCGGTCATTTTGTGAGTTTGATTTAAGCTAAGCCATATATTTTTGTTACAGAAACCGAATGTGGGTATTATTTTGTTTTGGATGAAACTGTTTGTATTATTACAGAGGGATGAATGGATGACCTTAGATTTTATGTCTCTGAAAACCATGTCTGCAGCATCACTCAAAGCTGACAAAGAAACAGAAAAATTATTGGAGCAAAAGAAAGCCCAAACAATTGAACAGGTAAAATATTTATATATTGCACCAGTTTTTTCTGTATCTTCCTAAATGCAGTGTATAGTTCTGTCATACACTTAAGATTTTATTGCTTAAATTAATCCTCTTTTAGATTACAATTTTATTTTTAAAATCTTCTTAAAATAGTATTTATTGACCATATGGTGGTGGTCAGGTTATTACTTGTTCGGGATGAGGGAGAGAATTTACTTTAGGAAGCTTACTGTGTGATAGGAAACCCATTAACTTAAACTTCAATTAAGAAGAAAGCCAATTCTAGTAGAACAATATTAAATAATAAAAATTGTATTTTTATGGCAGCTATCTGCCTATAATACTTGAATCACTTCATAGAGATCTGTTGAATAGGTAGAAATTGGCAGACTGGGGCGGGGGCAGAAGGGAGGGGGAGATGGCAGACAAATATTACCTAGTATTTATATGCCCGTAGTCCTCTCTTTGACCACCCACTATTGTAGAGTTTTCTAGTTTGTTGTCCTGCCTCTAAGAAACATCAATGTTGACATGAGATTCCTGTTTGGATTCAATTTACATCATCCTAGTTGTTGTCCTTACTAGCTTTTGAGAAGGCGTGAAGGGGGCGATCTTTTGTTGTTGCTTTTTCAGTTATTTTTTAAACTTTTCTATACTTCTAAAGGAGTCTTCAGTGTTCAGTCCAAAAATATATGATGAATTCTTAATTCTAAGGGATATTAGCTTTAGGAATGTGGTATATGATTATTTACATGTCGATCCTGATCTCAGAAGGTATATTTTAACAGATCCTATTTAACTACTTGTGACGGGTTCCCTAAGGTGCAGCCTGGAACTGGGGTATTGCTAAGCCCTCGGTCTTACCAATCTGGGCTCCCTCTCACACTGTGATGCTAGGGCAAGCTGTAAACCCCATCCAGATACTGCACTTACACATACATCCATTGACAGGGACACACCCGGCTGAGTTACATGAATATTTTCGCCAGCCAATCATGAACCAACAATAGAGAGGCTTCAGCTAATTCCCCCAGCTTCCCAGCCTAGGACCCCAGGGCTGTACCATCCTGCCGTGGTCAGAAACCTGCCCAATGTAAGTGGTATTTTTAGTAAAAGCCATGGACAGGTCACGGGCAATAAACAAAAATTCATGGCCCATGACCTGTCTATGATCTTTACATAAATACCCCTGTCTAAATCTCAGCAGGGGCTGGGGGGAGGCGGGCTGGGGTGCCACTACCCTGGGCGGGGAGGCCTGGGGAGCTGCTGCTCTGGGGCTGGACTCGTGGACACTGGCTGCTGCTTGGGTGGTCCCAGGGGCCAGTAGCCAGGGGCTGCCGAGCAGAGGCTCGTGTGGCTGTCCCCGGGGCCGCTGCTCAGGGGGTCCACAGGGACAGCCACATTGGCCATTGCCCTGGTTGCCCCCGGGACTGCTGCTCAGGCGGTCCCTGGTGCCAGCTGCACCGGCCACTGCTCGGGAGGTCCCTCGGGAGGCCATTGCTGCGGGTCTGCTCTAGCAGCAGCTGGTGTGGTGGTCCCTGGGGCTGCCTGAGCCGCTGATCCTGCAGCCAGCTGCTTGAGTGGCCCTGGGGTCAGCCACACTAGTGTTAGCCGACGGCCAAGGATGTTTGGTGAGGTGCCAGCTATGCCCGTTTATACCATCCGTGACTTTAACCGCTAGGACACACTGTCCCTTCGCCGCGGGCAGCCCGGGCTAGGCTGAGGATGCCCCAAGGTCCTAACCACCCGTGACTTTAACTGCTAGAGCTCAGAGCTCCTTCGCAGCGGGCAGCCAGGATTGACTGACAGGTGCCCCAAGAGTTTGCCCCGTGGAGGCGGCACAACTCAACGCTAGGCTCTTAGTACTCTCACCTAATGGCCAGGCTTTAGAGCCAAAACGGCTGAGGTTCTTTAATTGTGTTGGCTGCTTTACAGTAAACCAGAGAAAACAAGTCAGGCTTATGCATAAATGGTTACCAAAATTTATTAAGCTAGTTTCTAATCATGTGGTTACAAAATTGCTAGAGCCTACTTATTTAAATGTAGAGATGTTACAGACACAAACAAGTTACAAAACTGAAGCCACAATCCCAAAGAAAGAAAACAAAGTACAGAGCTCTATTTCAAAAATATGTGTACACTAAAGATAGGAGATCAGGTGTGGGTGCTTCTTACCCTCCTTGCATCTCTCGATTCCAGCGGTGCCAAGCCAGGATCGGTCACTCAATTCCGCGGAAAGACGAATAAGGGACAAGGCTTAGGGACCCTCTTAGCTGCAGAAGCCTTGGGAGGCTGTCACTTATCTGACCAGCAGATAGATAGTGAAAAGCACTCAAAAATCATGGTGCTGTAGGTCCCCTACTTATACCTCTGTACTCCTTTATTCTCTTTCTCCTTTCTTATGCCAAATTGAGGCTGGTCTGTCTGGGTGACGCCAGCTTTCGCAAGAGTAGTTTACACTTGCAAAGAAGAGAAACAATAAGTTTTGACTACTGGACATTTCTTTTATCAGGGTAAATATTTTCCCACCTAGGATGTTGGTGTGTGTGCATCACGCTATTTAGTAGGGGCTAAGAGCCATGTCTGTCACAGGGCCTCTGCCTGCTGTGAGCTTAATCATCGTATCTGTTCCCAGAGGCACATTGTAGCAGCACACCTGTGCTTTCACAGCTTCAAAGGCTGTGCTGGAATATATGTTAAGTGCCCTGTTCCGGCTTCCTCCTGTGTTTCCAGCAATGCTGGTCTGAGAGGAGCGGGGCTGGCTGTCTGGCTACAACTAGCCACTGCAGAAGTCACGGAATCCATGACTTCTGTGACTTCCGTGACAGATACACAGCCTTATTTATAACCTAGTCTGTCACAAAGGTAAGTGAACATGGACCAGCCATTGCATCCTGAGCAGATTTCCCAAGTACTTCAACCAAAACGCACTGTTTTAGGTAAAATATAAAACGGATTTGTTAATTACAGAAAGGTAGATTTTAAGTGATTACAAATAATAAGCGTACAGATCAAAGTTGGTTACCTAGGAAATAAAAAAAAAAATTGCAATCTTAGTTCTATAAACTAAACAGGTTTTGAACCAGGCAGTGTCTCACCCTGATAGATGGTAGAGTTTCTTAATACATAGGATTCTCCTTTCCAGCCTGGGATCACCTCTCCCATTCAGAGTCTTTGTTCTCCAGATGTGTTTCCAATCTTACAACGTATTTCAGTAACACACGCATAGCAAAACTTCATAACTTGACATACCGTGATGATACATACAATCCAACAAAATATTAATGTTCAGCAGATGAAGATTTTTAAAGTGATACCTCACAAGGCATACTTTGTACACAACATTATCATAATTATTTCACAGTGGTTAATATGGATTTCCAGGGTGCTTCTTTGGAGCATAGTGTCACACCACCCGTTCACTTTCCCGACACAGCCATTCTTTTATGCTTTCTGCATCACAATCTCCATTCTGACAGAGCTGCTCTTGGCACACAGTGTGTGTGCTGGTGGGAGTGCCAAGGTATCTTTAAAACTGAGTGCAGCATAGTCCAGCCACTCTTCTTCTTTCCTACAGCGTGTCCCCTATGCCCATGGTGATGAAGAGTTGGGAGTACAAGGTAGAAACATTTCAGCTGAGCTTTGCAGCCCAGAGAACCCCTTTACTTCAGTGGACATTCCTGCCTGCTCCCAGAGTGTTGTCAAATGGCAGGATCATGAAGGAGAATATGGCCCTCTGGTTTAGGTAGAGAAAAAGGAACTAGTGGTCAGAGGCAATAAAGGCCATTATGGCTCCCGTGCAGGGGCAAGTGCACCCTTCACTCTCAGTAGTGAAGCAACTTAATGAATTTAGACTTCTGCATAATGGAGGTGCCTGCTATTCATACTCTGGGAGTACTGACTCAGAACTGGAGAGCTATATCTCTTTATGTATCTCCTGAGAACAGGAATTACAGTGAAGCAATTTTCTTCTTTCCATGGAGGGAGTCTCTGTCAGCACTTACTGAATCTTGTGGAAAGTGCAAACTTCTGTAATTTGGAGGTAGAAATCAAAGGTGTATCTCAAATTAAATACATTGGTTTGTATGACTGAGAGAATGCAGTTCTCCTTCAGTTGACTGCAGATGTGTATTCCACTCTGTTGTGCATTCACACAGCACACCAAAGCCTGAAGACTGCCTAGCACTACTCCATAGGGGCAGTGCTTGTACCCTCTGGCCTGTAGACCTGCTGATGGCAATTTAAGAGCAGTGCCGCCTGATTTCCCCTTAGTTCCTTCTCACTGCCTGTAGCTTGAATTGGAGTGTTGTGTGATTTTCTACCTCACACTTTTTCTATCTCAGTGTTCCTGTGATTCTGTTCTATATAGTTAGTTACCCTTAGGTTTAGTTAGTAGTTAAGTACGATTTAAGTTAAGTACGAGTAGTTAAGTATGAGGATGCCCTCACCAGGTTTTAAACACTGCCCAGCATGTTGGTGGCTATCCCTTATTGTGACCTTATAGTTCAAGAACAGAATGCCAATGGCAAGAGGCTTGTGCCTTAAGCAGCATCTTATGGAGCAGGCCATGCAACCTACTTCAGTGACGGGGACCCGTGCAGATTGTCTGTTCCTAAAAATTAACCGTGAGTTATAGAAAGTCATAGTCCACACTACCAGTAGAGAATGCCCTGATCAGCACTGTACCTACTATAGTACAGTAAACATTTTATGATTTTTTGTCTCAGGATGTTCATATTCTTTGAATTCTCTTTTAAATCCCACCTAATCGCAGATGTATTTATATTTTGTAAGATATAAGATTTTAATCAGCAAGCACGAAAGCATCTAACGGCGTTTTGGGCTGTATAAGTAGCCAGCATTGGCAGCAAATTGAGGGACGTGATCATTCCCCTCTATTCAGCATTGGTGAGGCCTCATCTGGAGTACTGTGTCCAGTTTTGGGCCCCACACTACAAGAAGGCTGTGGAAAAATTGGAAAGAGTCCAGCAGAGGGCAACAAAAATGATTAGGGGACTGGAACACATGATCTATGAAGAGAAGCTGAGGGAACTGGGGATGTTTAGTCTACGGAAGAGAAGAATGAGGGGGGATTTGATAGCTGCTTTCAACTATCTGAAAGGGGGTTCCAAAGAGGATGGCTCTAGACTGTTCTTGGTGGTAGCAGATGACAGAACAAGGAGTAATGGTTTCAAGTTGCAGTGGGGGAGATTTAGGTTGGATATTAGGAAAAAGATTTTCACTAGGAGGATGGTGAAACACTGGAATGCGTTATCTAGGGAGGTGGTGGAATCTCCTTCCCTAGAAGTTTTTAAGGTCAGGCTTGACAAAGCCCTAGCTGGGATGATTTAATTGGGGATCAGCCCTGCTTTGAGCGGGGGGTTGGACTAGATGACCTCCTGAGGTCCTTTCCAACCCTGATATTCTATGATTCTATGAACTCAACTGGCTGTTTACCGCATCTTTCAAAATTTTAGAACTAGTAGATTTCATCCTCACACTTAATTTTCATTCGTAGATTGGAAGAGGAAAACAGGTTTTCGTGCTTTTTCAACTTCCAATTTGTATTTTAACATTGAATGAATTTAGTCATTGAACTGTACTGAACTTAAATTAAGAAAATATTCTCTATGCACTTGCAGAAGAGGCTACTGCTGTCAAAAGCAGGTTTAGCACTTCAGGAATTTCTGGTTCCTAACTGTTTTAGTTCCCTTTTTTATTTTCAAATTTAGCAAAGGAAGTATGGTTTCTTAAGGTCCACTTACATAGCAAGTTTGAAGTTTTAGAGTTCAGGCAATTTTGAGTTCTCCAAGGAGGAGAAAATAGTGGTCAGAATTAATTTGTTACATGAAGGAAAACATTTTGTTAACCCCCTTATAAGTCAAAAACAGCTTGAATAGATTTTTGCTTGAAAATTCACCTTTGGGGGTAAACTTCAGCCCTCCCCCACCAAAAGAGTTCTGAACATCTGAAAATGGTATTAGAATTGAAACTTGCAGTCATTAAAACTGCTGTTGATACTTCTCTCTCCTCTGTGTCTTCTCATTTGCAATTGAATGTTGGTTTTCTCAAAGCCTTTCTTGAAGGATAAGAATATAAGAATAGCCATTCTGGGTCAGTTCAATGGTCCATCAAGCCCAGTATCCTGTCTCAGACAGTGGCCAGTACCAACCCTTCATGGGGAGTGTGAAGAACAGGGCAATTATAGTGGTCCACCTGTGTCTTCCCCTTGTGGCAGTCAGAGGTTAATTGTACGTTGTGTGGAAAAAATACTTCCTCCTGTTTGTTTTAAATCTCCTGCCTATTAATTTCATTGGGTTTTTGTATTGTGGGAAAGGGTAAATAACACATCTCTGTTCACTTTTTCCAGACCATTCATGATTCTATAGACAACTATCATATTCTCGCTTAGTCTTCTCTTTTCTAAGCTGAACAGCCCAAATCTTTTTAGTTTCTCTTTGTATGGAAGTTGTTCCATACCCTTGATCATACTTGTTGCCCTTCTCTGAACTTTTTCCAGTTCCACTAAATCTTTTTTTTGAGATGGGGCAACAAGAATTTGGAACAATATTCAAGGTGTGATGGAAGCATGGATTTATATAGTGGCATTAAGATATTTTCTGTCTCTTTGCTTAATAGTTCCTAATATTCTGTTAGCCTTGTTGACTGCTGCTGTACATTAAGCTGAAGTTCTCAGAGAACTATCCACAGTGACTCTAAGACCTTTGAGTGATAATAGCTAATTTAGAACCCATAACTGTGAATGTGTAGTTGGGATTGTTTTCCAGTGTGCATTATCTTACATTTATCAGTATTTCATCTTCCATTTTGTCATTCAGAAGAGATCCCTATGTAACTCTTCACAGTTAGCTTTGGACTTAAGTATCTTGAATAATTTAGAATCATCTGCAAATGTTGCCACCTCACTGTTCATTTCCTTTTCCAGATCATTTATGAATATACTGACCAGCACAGGTCCCAGTATATATCCTTGGGCGGACTCCGCTGTTCACTTCTCTCCATTGTGAAAACCGATCATTTATTCCTACTCTCTGTTTCCTATCTTTAACCTGTTACTGATCCATGAGAGGATCTTCCTTGTTATGCCGTGATTGCTTACTTTGCTTAAGAGACTTTGACGTGGGACCATGTCAAAGGCTTTCTGAATGGCCAAGTACACTATATCGATTGGCTTACCCTTGTCCATATGCTTGTTTAAACCCTCAAACAATTCTAGTAGATTGGTGAGGCATGACTTCCTTTCTCAAAAAGGGCATATTGGCTCTTACCCAACAAAATGTGTTTCTCTATGTTTCTGATAATTTTGTTCTTTACTATAGTTTCAACCAACTTGCCTGGGACTGAAGTTAGGCTCACTGGCTTGTCATGGCCAGGATCACCTCTGGATCCCTTTTTAAAAATCATCTTTACTTTAAGTATCGGAGGGGTAGCCATGTTAGTCTGTATCCACAAAAACAACGAGGAGTCTGGTGGTACCCTAAAGACTACCCACGAAAGCTTATGCCCAAATAAATCTGTTAAAAAACCCCATCTGAAGAAGTGGGTTTTTTACCCACGAAAGCTTATGCCGAAATAAATCTTAGTCTTTAGGGTGCCACCAGACTCCTTGTTACCTTTACATTAGCAACCTTCCAGTTATTTGGTACAGAGGCTTATTTCAGTGATCGATTACATACTACAGTTAGTAGTTCTGTATTTCATATTTGAGTTTCTTCAGAACTCTTGGATGAATACCATCTGATCCTGGTGATGATTACTGTTTAATATATCAATTTATTGATAAATCTCTTCTATTGACACCTCAGTGTGGGACAGTTCCTGAGATTTGTCATCCAAAAAGAATAGCTCTGATGGGATATCTCCCCCACATTCTCTGCACTGAAGACTGATGCAAAAAATTCATTTGGCTTCTCTGCCATTGCCTTGTTTTTCTTGACTGCTCCTTTACCACCTTGATTGTTTAGTGTCCTACTGCCTCTCTGGGTGGCTTCATGCTTCTGATGTACTTAAAAATACCCCAAAACTGTTATTTTTTTGCATCCTTTGCATAACATACTTCCTCCAGAGCTGCTGCTTTACTGCTTTTTATTTTAATTTTAATAAGTTGACAAGAGCAACCAAAAAACGCTCACTATTGGATCATGGGGGTTTTACCAAGAAAATCTAATGCCTGCTATTAGTGGTTAGAATTATAGAGAAATACTATACCAGATCTGTCTTGGGATTCTTGGACAGACATAGGCACAGATAGAATTCTGTCAGTTATTTAAGGATATGTAAGTGGGAGCAATTTCCAAAGTGTTGAGACCTTCATTTATTTCCTGTCAACTTCTTTAGTGCTAAGAAGAAGTGATGTAGTGGAATGTTTAGGTCTTGTTTAACAAACTGTAATTTTGAAAGTACACTCATCTGAACTGCAAAAGGAAGTCTTACAGAGATTATTCTTTGGAAGAAAATATTGAAGAAAATGATGTCCAGTACTACTGTATATAGAAAAGACACACATTTCCTCAAAACATTCATAATTATTTTCTGCTTACAATTGTAGTTGATTCTTCACCTGGCTATTTTTCTTGAATTAGTATTTTTTAAAAAAATATTGAAAGTTACACTGCCCTGTCAAACTTTTTGTTTTAAAGTTCCAGCACAAGGTTTCTTAACGAGATTGTCATTTGGGTATGTTTAAACGGATTACATTTCTGTATGGATCATACAAAATAATTAAAAAGTTGTAACAGCAACTGTTAGACAAAGTGGATTTTTGTGCATCAGTTGAAAATTGTTTTCTATAGTCTAGACTTTCTGAAAGAGAGCTGAACCCCTACTGGAAAGATGGTGGAACAGGTTTACCACCAGAAGAGGGTGAAGCAACTTCAGTTAAAAAAGGTAAAAAAGTAATTTTTAGTAAGAAAAGCTGTGTGTGTTCCCCTCAGAGACGTTCATGCTATAAAATGGTAAGCATAGCAGAGCTCCCAGTTACTTACAGTGAAGACAAATGAAGTAAAACTTGTTTCAGTAGCAAATATTGGGTTAAAACCATAATACATTGTTTTGCAGAATATTTCTTGACTGATTTTATAATCTTGAGTGGTTTGACCTTCAGTTTCTACACAGATTTTCTCTCATTTGAACTAATTAAAGGAAAGAATGATTCCACCAGGACATGATAAATTGTTGTCATCTCATTTGATTCCTTTCATTCCATTACACAAATTACAGTTTTAAAATATTCAACTACAGAGATCTGTGAGTCACATTTAAATGAAATACATTAAGAATGCAGTTTGTGAAAAACATTATTTCTGTAACCTTTTCACTTCAGTTCTTACCCTTGAGTTATCCTATCTATTTCCAGCAAGTGCACTTACGAAATATGTCACATAACATTTATAAAATATTAAGGAGGACTCTTATATGCTGGGTGGTAGGGAGTAGTAAGGGGCCCCTGTTGGGAATCCATACCCACTTATTCGGTGGACAATTTGTATGGACTGTAGGCTTCCAGAGGTCTCCCTCACGCCAGCGATCACATGGACAGGAACACCCATGGCCTGGCTCGAAGAGCCATCTTTTCTCCCTAGGAGGTGAAGAGCAGCAGAGTCCTTCAGGATCTTGGGAACCCTACTAATATCCCCAGCAAAAGAATCTAGTTACTAATTTAGTTTTGAAGGAAAGGGGGTTTTGACTTGCATGTGAGGGAGGTGACAGAGAGTGGACTCAAGAAAGGGCATGTCTGTGTCCTGCTCCTTCCTGCAAAAACACCCATTATATGTTGAAATAATAAAATGGAGAAGATTACAGAAAATCAGTTGTACCATCAATATACACACAACGTTAAACTAAATAACTATGTAAATCTTCTTATTGTTTGTTTTTCCTTTTTCTCCCCCACTGTAGGTTGCTCTTCCTCATATATCATGTCTAAAATTAGGTTGTAAGATCCCCACATCAGGGACCATGTATTTTATTTCCATGCCTTATCCCTTGTACGTGTTATGATGCTGTATAAAAAATACATCTCTCTCCCAGGAACACCTGCTCCATGAGATGCACTCTGTTCGTCCTTCCCCCTCAAATGTGACCCTTGCAGGCAATGCAGACTCATCACCCTTCCACACCTCATCAGTGAAACATCTTGCCAGTGGGGCCTGCAGCCATATGCACATTATGTATGGGGCTTACTATTGGCAATGGCTAGGAGCAGCGATGCTGGATGCTGACTGCCCCTTCACATTTGGCTCCAGGCCTTCTATGCCAGGTTGCACGGCAGCAGGGCCAAAATTGAGCAAGTGGCATTGCAACCTGGTGCACAGAGGTCGTAGTGCCACAAGTTCTTGCTTAAGTGGGCAGTGGGATAGCCAGTGCTGCTGCTCCTTGCCATTGCTGTGGAGATGGCTGTTGCACCAGGGCTCTCCTGCAAAGAGCCTGCCTGGCCTTGACTTGCTTCTAGCAGCCTGTTTCCCGCCTCGGGGATGGGAAGTGATGCTGCACCTGGGTGGGCCAGGCTGGACGGCAGCAGCTTAGTGTCACACAGACTTGGCAGCCGAGGCACAGGGGCCAGTGGATGCAGTGGGGAGAGCTCCACAAAGACTGATGGTGTGTACCAAGTCAAAAATTTCTGCGGGTGCCCCTGCACCTTCCCACCAGGCACCCTCAACCACTACATTTTGTAATCTCAACTCTGAGACACTCATCTGGCTCAAAGAGTATGTCTACATGGGGATAAAAAAACGCAGTTGGTTGGGTTAGCTGGCTTTGTCTCACAGAGCTTGGGCTCTGGGGCTGAAAAATTGCTGTGTATATGTTTGAGCTTGGGCTGGAGCACGAGTTCTGAGACCTTGAAAGAGTGGAGGGTCCCAGGGCTCAGGCTGGAGCCTGAGCCCTGGGACCCTCTGAGGGATCCTATGTTTGGGCACCAGCCTGAGCCCAAACATCTACACATCAATTTGTAGCCCTGCAGCTCAAGCTCCATGAGTCTGAGTCAGCTGACCTGAGTCAGCTGACTCATGCCAGCTGCGGCCATGCCATACTCCCATGTACCCCCATTTGGTTCTGCTTGCTCTGGTAGAGAAACCAACAAACTACTTGTCAAGAAACTGACCATCTTTGAATTCAACTAAAGTAAATTTCTAAGAAGAAATATTTGGTGTGAAAGACTAGAAGATTTGCATCTGTTCTATGTATTCAGGATAGGAAGAAAGACAATATTTTATTACAGTATTTTCAGTTGGGGCAAGAACATGAAGGTAGACAGCTAGATGTACTCCATGTCAGCATACAAAATAGGTCTGTCTGAGGTAATTTAAGTTTCTGTGCTGCATGTAGCGTATACAATAAGTATTGGGTAATAAAAGCTAACCCTAAAATACAAAAATATCACATCTAATTCTTTTGTTCCTTTAGTTAAAATGGTGGAAGACGGTGGATTAAGTTGGTTAAAGAAATCCTATCAAAGGATGAAGGAGCAGGCTGAGAGAGAGAAACGAAATTTTGAGGAAATTGTAGCTGAAAGATATGGGGTAAGCATCTTAAGAGGAAAAGTATTCTCCTTGTTTACAGTTTTTAAGCTTTTGGAAAAGGTCAAACCCCTGTAAAGGCAGAAGTATTTAATGTATAGCTTAAGACATGATCAAGCTCTGTTGTTCTTGAAACTTCCATCAGGTGATGAAGGCGTTAATACTGTCAGACTTCATAGAATCATAGAATATCAGGGTTGGAAGGGACCTCAGGAGGTCATCTAGTCCAACCCCCTGCTCAAAGCAGGACTGATCCCCAACTAAATCAGACTTGGATTTGCATGATTTTGCATGCTACCTTTTTTCACTGTGGGGTAGTAGACTGTAGTTAAAATATTTCTTTCACTTCACCCAGGTTCTTATATGGTCCCCATTATGATGTATCTGAGCACCTTCCAAAATTATCTGTATTTGCAGGGATATTTCTTTCAGACACATGTCCACGTGTGCACACAAGAAGTTCGGCGATGTCTGTGGTATGAGCAAGGGTTATGATTCCCAGTTTGAGGGGACACATTTGTGCTAGTGCTCATTGAGCTAGTGTGCTGAAGAGAGTAGCATAGCTGGGGGAGGATGGGCAGCAGTGAGCAGCAGCACAGGGTAGCCGCGCTGTGTGTGTACACCCCATGTGGGTTTGTACTCTGCACTTCTAGCCCACCCAGCTGTTCACTGTTGCCCATGCTACCTGGGCTTCACTACTAATTTTAGGGTGCTAGCTCCATGAGAGCTAGAGCAAGTGTGTCCACACGAGCTGGGAATCCCACCCTGAGCTCCAAGTATAGACATATCCTTTGTGATGGTGTTATCCGTGTAACAAGTTGGAGAGTTACGTGAGAAATTAATTTTATCATGCATCCGTTGGCCACTTTACCTGCAATCCGTCTCTACCAAGAGTGCTTCTCACTTGCTAAACCTCTGAGTAGTTTTCAAAAGCTAACCTTTAAGAAAACAAACTGCCATAAAAACATATACCTCTCAACCCCACCCCGCAAAACATGGTGAAATTATTATTCAGAATTATTGGTGAAAGGTGCAGGATATATGGTATTCAATCGTATACCAAGAATAGGTTTAAGAATATTTTAAGGGGACAAATGCTGAGTTGTCTTCATTTGAGTTTGTTAGCACTGCTCACTGACATTCTGGAAGATGCTGGGATGGCTTCTTACTACAACCAGAAAATAGGACTCCTGTCCTCCTTGGTTTGTGAATGCCAGTGAAGTAGTACTGGGGGCAGCAAGTGGATGAGATTGTTTCCCTAAGTGAGGCAAGGTGCCAGTGATTCTTCAGGAAAGCTACCGTGGGGTCCCTACTGAAAACAGTTCATGCTGCATGTCATGCAGCCTGCCAACTGCTATGCCGTTCTGCAATACCTCTTTTTTAAAAAAAAACCAAAAAGAGGTAATTCAGAAGTTTGTGACAGGATAAGCATACAGTTTCTTAAATTTCCTTGAGCCTGATCAGTCCGACTTTAGGCCTGAATATTGGGTAGAAACTTCACTGGTCGTGTAAATCATTGATTTCCTTCTAGTGATGGTTAAAAGTTAAATATCCATGCTGATTAGTTTTAGAAATGTCCCCTGTGATATTACCGCCACTGCATGACTTATGTGGACATCCCAAATTTAGACCACTAAAACTTACACCATATAACACTATCATCTATTCTCTCTCTCATGCTTGTTGTTAATGTGAACATCATTTTAAAAATAATGCCATTATTTTTCCTTCTGTCTTGTAGTCAGTGGAAATATTTCAGTCAAGATGGGAAGAAGCTGAAGAAGCTGCATCGAAACAGGAAAATGAATATAGAAAAGGAAGATGGAGGAAATTTAACTATTCAAAGATTGAGCAAAAAGATAGAGAGCACCACATGGAGAAAGAAACACCCGATGAAGGTGACAGAATCAAGGGTACGTGTGAAGGACATTCTAGAGGTAGGCATAATAAGGTATATCCACTGGAAGAAAGAGGTTATAGAAAAGACACATCAAGAGAAGAACAAGAATATAGACAATGTAGCACAGACTCTGAGTTTAGAGACAACTGTTACAAAGTAGCAAAACATTCTGATGCAAAACAAAGTCAGGAGACTGTTTCCTCTCTAAGCAATTTGAAATATAAATTTTTGAAACCTTCTGAGGACGATTTCTCATCTGTTAGTAAAGACTGCAAGCTACAGCAATCCTCATTAAAACTACCATCTTGTAGCTCTTTGAGCAACAATTTCCAAAAACCTGGTAAGGAAAGTGACGAAAAAACACCGTGGAGCAGAACACACATAAAAGATGAAAATGAGAAACCAACATTAGATCAAAAGCCATTGAAAATGGAAAAAACTACTTATGAGGGAGCTCCAAAGGCTGAAAGAGAGAAGACGCAGGAAGAGAACCTTGGAAACATCCCCAAGAAGAAAGTGCTATTGCCAGACAGCAAAGCATCATATTCTGGGTATCTTATGATTTATTTTGCTAGATGTCATATATATTTTCAAGTCAGTTTGTAGGAGGTATCTGTCTGCTGCCATACCTCACTGGGCTGGGATCTTATCAGCTCTCCAAACATGTTTGAGCCTGATTAGTTCTTGAATGGAAAACCCAGACCTATAGAAAATGATTTAGTAGATGTGACATTCTGAGTCCGTGATAAACTAAACCAGCATGGTAGCCGAGGACCCTGTCGGGCTCAGTGGTGTAGTCTTTTTGGAAAGACTTTAAGCATATCTTATCTCTGATAGACATTTAAGACCACTTGCCCGTGAGTAGGGATGCAACCATTAGTAACCTGGCAAAATTAAAAATTCAGTAGCTTCATTCGGCCAACCTTCATTTCTAGTGCGGTTTCCTTCGGCTGCCAACCCTGTGCTACCCTGTGTGACCACAACCATTGTAAAGTGTTGCTGCGTACTGAACTACTAAAAGAACTACTTCACTCAACATTGAAGTGCAGCCATATCCAGGGTTGGAGAAGTGAAATGTATATTTATGTAAATATGGTTTATTAAGTCTCTCTGGGATCTTTTGAGGTGAAAAGGCACGATGTGTAAATTTGAAGTTGGTGACATTACTGTTTTCTTCAGAAAACTTTGGAGGGCTGAGAACACTTATGCAGCTTTTAAAAATACATTTCACCATAGTTATGTAGCATTTTACCTTTTTAAGTGCACTAAAGTGGCACTTTTTCTGTAGAATATAGTGTTTTAATCTTGGAATTTAACTTTCTTCTTGACTCTTTGGTATTTGGGAGTCATCGCTTTCAAAGCTAAAGTAGGTTTCAGAGTAGCAGCCGTGTTAGTCTGTATCTGCAAAAAGAGAAGGAGAACTTGTGGCACCTTAGAGACTAACCAATTTATTTGAGCATAAGCTTTCGTGAGCTACAGCTCACTTCATCGGATGCATGCAGTGGGAAAAAAAGCTAAAGTAGGCAATGTAGGAAATATCTATTTTGATTTGACATGTATGATTTTTCAGTCATATTGCCCATGACAGTAGATTACTCTTCCTTTGAACATTGGTGTACAGTAAAGTCTGCTTCCTACTATTGAGAGAGGCTGTGGAATAATATTTCATCTACAACTTAAACAAGTAGAACCTACTTGTAAGTAAGTGTCTGGGCATGCTGAATGGCAAAATAACTGGGGAAAACTAAGGTAACAATATAGCATGGATAGATTTGGTAGATTAAAGAGATGAGGTCATATGTTAAAGTAATAGGTTTTATTCTGATGTAAATGACAGAGAAAGCATCAGTCTGAATGTATATTTTCAGGGGGGTTAAAAAGAGACTACAAAGCAATGTGTAATAAGAATTACTGTTCTTCTGTCTGTGTTGATATAATGAAGGAAAATAGAGTAATTGTGGAAAGAAGTTAGAAAAATCACTGGACTTTTATGCAGGTCCTGGCCACCCATTCTTTATGTTATCACCAAGACCCCAATCCTGCGAATGCTTATGCACATGTTTAAGTTTACTACTGTGAGTAGCAAGTTCTATTCAAGTACTGGGACTATTCTCAGTAGTAAAGTTGAGCATGTGCATAAGTGTTTGTAGGATCAGGGCCCAAATGAGATCTAAGTTTGAAGAATTTGATAAATGTAGGAAAAGTGGGCAAGCAACGAAGTGTTCAGCAACAAGAACACGTGAGGAGGCTGATAAGAGACCAGTTGGAAAGAGGAATTCATGAAAATAGTTATTTCTTTAGGTATGTCTACAGTTATGATGGTGTGTAGAGTACAGGCACTGCCCGCCCAGATAGCACAGGTATAAATAGCGGTGTAGATGGTAAGACACTGCTTAGGCAAGTAGAGTGTGCGACACTCCTGAACTCCTTGGGTATATACCCTACATACATATACATATACATATACATATACACATATACATATATACCCTCTCACACGCCCAAGCAGTGCCTCCCATATTTACAATGCTATTATTAGCAGTGTAGTGTCCCATTATCTCCTCTTTGCTAGAGCTTTCCCCCCTGTCATCCCACTGCTGGAGCCTTTCACTGCAGTGTGTAGCTACATGCCACAGTGACAAGTGTGGACACAACCTGTCTTTCACTGTGGTGCATAGCTACGTGTGTACTGCCTGCATTCTGCACACCACCGTAAGTGAAGACATAGCCTTTGTTTCCCATATATTATGTTGTTTAAGTTACTGATGAACGGGTCTTACGGGCAGATTATAAATTAGGTTTTGGTGATGAACAGTTGGGTTGTTACATCAAGGAGGAGTTTCTTATATCAGTATTCAGTCTTTTCAGTTACAAAAACAGACAAGCAGAGTTCAACAGTTACCTTGCACTTTGTGGGTAGGTGGAGGTCTCCCAAACAACGGGCACCGAGAGTGTCTGTCACTAACTGGGATTGATGGAGGAAAGCAGTAGATGTGATATATCTTGATTTTTAGTAAGGATTTTAACACAGTCCCACAGGACATTCTCATAAGTGACGTAGAGAAATGTGGACGAGATGAAATTCGTATAAGGTGGGTGTACAATTGATTGACAGACTATACTCAAAAATAGTTATCAATGATTTGCTGTCAGACTGGGAGGGAGTATATAAGGGTCAGTCCCAACTTCAATACCATTCAGTATTTTCATTAATGACTTGGACAATGGAGTGAAGAGTATGCTTATAAAGTTCACAAATGGACACCAATCTGGTGGGGGGGATGCATGCACTTTGAAGGATAGCATTAGACTTCAAAATGACCTCACTAAATTAGAGAATTGATCTGAAATTAGCAAGTTGAAATTCATTAAAGACAAGTGCAAAGTACTGCACGTAAGAAGGAAAAATCAAATACACAACTACAAAATGGGGAATAACTGGCTAAGCACCAGTACATCTGAAAAGGATTTGGGGGTTATAGTGGATCACACTGAATATGAATCACAATGTGACGCAGTTGCAAAAAAGGCTAATATCACCCTTGGGTGTGTTAACTGGAGTGTCCTATGTAAGACACAGCAGGTAATTGTTCCACTCTTCTTGGCACTGGTGAGGGCTCAGCTGGAGTACTGTGACCAAATGAGAGCCACACTTCTGGACAGATGGAGATGAATTGGAGAGAGTCCAGAGGAGAACTACAAAAATGATAAAAGGTTTAGAAAACCTGACCTCTGAAGAAAGGTTAATAAAATGGGGTCTGTATAGTCTTGAGAGAAGAAGATGGAGAAGGGGACCTGATGCATAGTCACATATATTAATGGCTGTTAGAAAGAGAATGGTGATCACTTGTTCTCCATATCCACTGAAGGTAGGACAAGAAGTAATGGGCTTAATCGCAACGAGAAAGATTTAGGTTAGATATTAGGAATAACTTTAAGGATTAATAGGATTACAAAGGAGATTGTGGAATCACCACTTTGGAGGTTTTTAAGAACAGATTGGACAAACACCTGTCAGGGATGGTCTAGGTTTACTTGGTCCTGCTGCAGTAAAGGGGGCTGGAATTGATGACTTATCGAGGTCCCTTTCCACTCTACATTTCTGTGATTCTACTACACCTGTCTATGAAAACAGCCTTCCTGGTGGCCAACACTTCTGTTTGAAGTATGGAGAAATGGGGGCTGTGGTGGCAAACCCTCCCTTTCACAGTGTTCTTCAGAGACAAAGTTACATTACATCCACGACCTTGATTTCTACCTAAAGTTTCTTGTAAATTCCATATTAACCAGGTTATTCATTTCCCGGTTTTGTTTCTGAAGCCACACCAGTCCAGGGAGGGAGCCGCCTTAGATTTTTTGGATATCAGAAGGATACTGGCTTTCTACTTAGACAGAACCAATCATTTCAGGGAAGTCTTCTAGACTTTGTGTCAATTGCTGACAGATCCAGAGAATCTGCAATTTCATCAAAAGACTTTGAAAATAGATTTCTGTGCATATTATCTCTTGTTATGATGCCAACATTCATCTCCTTCTAGAGTGATAACCCATTCTACAAGGTCCCAATCTACTTTTATGGCCCTGTTGAAAGATGTCCCAGTTGCTGAAATTTTCAGAGCCACAACCTAGTCCTCAGTACATACCTTTTCCAAATATTATGCTCTGATTAGAGCAGATGCTGCAGTTGGCAGTGCAGTCTTGTCTTCAGTGTACTATTTGACTCTGAGGCTCCCACCTCCATCAAGGGATACTGCTTGGGAGTCACCCTGAAGTAGAGCATCATTGTTCATGTTGTACAGTAACTAAACTTCTTCCAGATCTGTCCCCTTATGGCTGCTCTGCTACTTTCCCCTCCTTCCCCCCTTTCTCACTGCTTCAGAGTCTTGTGTCTCGGGACTTTGCAGTAGAGAAGGAACTGGGGGCAGTTCACCTGTGCAGCTACATATGTCCTTGGAATGGGCCAAGGGGGGGACTGGAGTGCATGCTGGAGCTGAATGAACGCTGTCACCAAAAATCACCTATGAAAAGTGCCTAGGTGGTGGTGTTCGCTCAATTCTGAATGCCTCATACTGACAATGTACTTGCTAATTTTCTCTCTTCCAACAAACACAGAGTTTCTTTAGCTTTTAAATCAGAGTTTTGGACAATTATGATAAGAGTTAATTAAAAGCTCAAGGTTGCATGCCTAGTAATACTTGGCTGATTGGATGCCCAAGGGATCTCCTCAGAGGAAATGTCCATCCAGATAGGACGCTCTTTGCTGAAAATCACACTTAATAATGGGACTAAAATATATGTGCGTTGGAGTTTAATTTGAGACAAGCTGAGAGAAAAATACTGTTGAGCTGAAAAAGTGCAGATAATGATTCAAGCAATAACATCACAGAGAGCATGTACAAAGTAATAACTGTCTCTTACTCTGACTAATGTAATTCCCCTACTGTTTTAATTGCTTTACAATATGTAGGTTTAGGAGAAATGAGAAGCAAGAGCTCCAGAACCTTTAATTTCTCTGTTTATTTCCTTTTTATAAGGAGTTAAACTGTTGACATTGCCTCTCTTTGAGCCAGATTCTATTTCCATTGAAGTAATGGATGTTGGATTGGGCCCCTGAAATGCAGGCAGAAATGGTTTGAAAAATTTCCCCAGGTTAGCACTGTGATATCTCAGACTAAAATGTTAGACCTGTTTAAAGGTCTTCCATTTTGAAAGTCTCACAGGATTTAATCATGCACATTATGTTCATGACGTTAAGCAGCATATTCTTTCTCTGTTATGACAGCATGTCTTTAATTTTTTTAATAGTTTGGTTGCTTTCATTCTCGTAGCATTCAGTAATGCTTTTGAAATGACTTCTCAGTTATGTAATGTTATAGGAAGTACTGTGGCAAGTGAAGTAGGATTATGCTCAGGTTTTTTACACATGTAGATAGAGCAATATAAACATTTTCTGTAGAACTATAATCCTGTCTCATGTTACATATTTAAGAAAAGTTAAATGCAACAATAAATACTGTTATACCAATAAATTAAAAACCAGCAGGATCTTATTAAAGGGAAAAAGGCAAAATACCACATTCATTGTAAATACAGAAAGAATCATAGTAAGCAGTTAGTTATAGCTATAACATTCCATTCAATCTCATATTTATTCACACATTCATTCATATGAACACACACACACAGGTTCTGCAAGGTTATCATAGTTACCAGCCTTATAGTTGCTCATGCCAAGCCACTGGCCAGATGGCCTGGACATGAGGAGGGAGCAGGGCCTTGTCAGATGCTCATCTGATGCTCCTGGAAGTTGGTTTGCAGAATCAGACCCCAAGTTCTCACTTTTTAGAGTCTATTTTTATAGGAATTTCTTCCTATGCCAGTCTATGGGAATTGCTTCATCATGCTGTTGCTGAATCAATCAGCAGATAGCACATTCCTGATGGCTCCATGCTGCTAGATGTTATCTTGTTCTTTGGTTCTCCCATTCTTGAGGCTGTTGGGTGGATTCCAGTCTGCCCTGCGGGGGGGCGGTCCTCTGGTTATTTCCACTTGACGCCTTCTTCAGCTGATGGACACTGGATTCTTAGGCTGGCACCTCCCTGATCATTCAGTTATTATCCACACCAAGCATCCATCCACATACATCCTCTATCTCTATTTTAATCACAATTGTTAATACAACAAAAGGGCGGGGAGTCTCTGGGTGCTGTTTCTGTTAGAGTATTGCTTTGGGTCTCTCTCTCTGAATTGCTTTGAGAACAGACTCTGTCTTAGAATGTACTAACGCAATTAGCAGCTTGCAAGTTTCACACATAGAGGGAGAGAAACAGTACCATAAACCAAGAGACCTCTTAATTAATAATACCCTGGAATTTAAACTATGGGGAATCAAACTCATTTGTGATTTTAATACAGAACTTCTTTATTATGATCCAACAACCACACACCAAAATTCACCGTACAGCAGTGGCATTAGCTATACTTAAATGATCAAGAAATGTTGATTCTTGTTTAGAGTTTATAAAATACTTTAACTTTCTAACAAATAGGTCCCCAGTATGAACAGACATGGCTAAAAGCACTGTGACTGTGTCAGAGCAAGATTATGTTTTGAGGCAGAGTTTGAAAGAGGGTTATAATCTCCAGATCTTGATGCCATTTCCAGGATATCCTTCTCTCATTTAAGTGGACAGTACTGCTTGTGACTGGGTCCCCAGAGTGCAACCTTGATTGTGGAACCACTGAGCCCTTCAAACCACCAGCCTGGGCTGCCTCTCACACTGTGATGCTGATGTCAGGTTACAAACCTCTGATAGGTTTCAGGGTAACAGCTGTGTTAGTCTGTATTCGCAAAAAGAAAAGGAGTACTTGTGGCACCTTAGAGACTAACCAATTTATTTGAGCATAAGCTTTCGTGAGCTACAGCTCACTTCATTGGATGCATACTGTGGAAACTGCAGAAGACATTATATACAGGTCTCTGTGTATATAATGTCTTCTGCAGTTTCCACAGTATGCATCCGATGAAGTGAGCTGTAGCTCACGAAAGCTTATGCAGGTCTCTGTGTATATAATGTCTTCTGCAGTTTCCACAGTATGCATCCGATGAAGTGAGCTGTAGCTCACGAAAGCTTATGCAGGTCTCTGTGTATATAATGTCTTCTGCAGTTTCCACAGTATGCATCCGATGAAGTGAGCTGTAGCTCACGAAAGCTTATGCTGAAATAAATTGGTTAGTCTCTAAGGTGCCACAAGTACTCCTTTTCTAACTACAGAAAGAGATTTTAAGTGATAGTAAGTACTAGGCATAGAGATGAGAATTGGTTACTTACAAACAAAAATAAACATGCAGTTTAAGTTCTACAAACTAAGCCGGATTTGAATCAAGCAGTGTCTCACCCTGACAGATGGTACAAGTAGGTTACAGATCCTCAGTGCACAGACTGGACCGGACCACCCTTCCCCAGTTCAAAGTCTTTGTCCTCCAGGTGTTGGAGGGGGGGGATGGAGGGAGAAGGCCAATTTATGATGTCTCTTCCCTTCTTTTATATTTTCTACTACCTTGCTGGAAAGATTTTTGCTGTGACGTGGGGATCAGGCAGTCCCTATTGGTGAAGCAGTCTCCATTGTATACATGCTCTCTATGAGAAGTCTCTGGGATGGCCATTGGAAGAGTGGATTCCCTTTAATGAGCTGTCAGTACATCTTGCTGATCCTTTGCAATTGAAAGGTTGGCTGTGGGCATCTCCCAGCCTCACACCATATTTCAGTAACATATAGCAATGCTTCATAACTTCACATACAATGATAGTACATAAATCCAACAGGATATTAATGTTCAACAGGTCAATATTTTCAAAATGATACCTCACAAGGTATACTTTATACAAAATGACAAAACTTTGTACAAAAATATCATACTCATATCACCGTGTTGAATATGGGGGTTTCCAGGGTGCTACTTTGAGGTACAGAGGGTCACACTGCCATAACAAGGTTGTCCTGGGTGAGCCTCAAAATGGAATGTGTCTTCCAACAGCTAAAAAGAGAGCTGAGAGCATATATTCAGTCAGCTTGGGGTGGGAAGTGCATTCTTCTCTCAATAGGAACTGTTTTACTGGCTAGATATACATCTTATAGGTATAAATTTCCAGCTGTATCAGGTATAAATGGACTATTTTAAGGCTCGAGTAATTTAGACATCAAATGCCATGTGTCTGGATGGAAGAGATTTTCATACATTTTCAGCCAATTTGGTTCTCTGTGGACTTACTTACGTAACTGGGAAATGATTCTAGCTGTCCAGCAATATTTGGTTTTCAGTAGCTGAGCGGTGGAAGAGCAATGAATTATTTTGCTGAATGCAATCTAAGTTTGTTTTTAAGTCTTCCTAAGGGTTATAAATTAATTTATCTTCTGGAGATGTCTGTTTAGGATAGATACCAGCTAGCCTGCATTTTTAAAAATTATTATTAGCACTTTCAATCTTTAAACCACAATATGACCACTAATTATTCCTACCACTGCCCTTTGTATTTTTAACTCCATTTTACAGATGAGGAAGTTCAGTCTTGGAACAATTCTGGTGAAATACTTTGTGTAAAGCCACTTGGTAAATCAATGGCAGAGAGAGGGATTGGGACTCATGCATTTCTGACTCCTAGTCCAGTAGGCCATCATATCCCCCAGAATAGGAACAAAATTTCTAGGAGAGATTTTATTTACAAATGTCACCAATTAACTTTCAGTGTGGATTCTAATATATGAACTATAATATTTTCATAACCAAAGGTTGTCCTCTGAGTAGATAAATCTAAGAACAACTTAAGCTTTGGGAAATGAAGAACTACATAACCTCCAAGTGGATAAACAACTGGTAGGTTTTCTTGCTGTGGAGATGTCATGAACAGAATTACTGCTTCAGGGTTTATAAACAGACTTCTTGTTACGAGATGGAGTCCAAGGTTCAGTGCTAGAGAGGAGGAAGGGTCTTTGGCTGTTTCCAGGCAGGATGATTTGGTACTGCTTGAAGGACTAACTCTGGACCCAGCTGGTCTGTCCTGTCAGGAAGCTATACTGTATGCACAGCCCACTTTTACCTGCTATGGGTTATTTACTGTTCCCTCGAGCCAAGAAAATGTACAATACTTAGTGCCTTTCATCCTAAAAGATCCCAAAACTAAAGGAATATATAGCTTTATGCACATCATGGTTACACATCTTTTTCGAAAGGTCTTGTCTGTCCTTTAGAGAGATTTAGTGACTATAAAAGGATTTGTAGAGGGATAGTTGTGATTATGATTGTTTTAAATTTCTTTCAACACTTGAACATGTTTGCCAGTGCAATGATTGTTAATTAGGTAAATATTTTTTTGTTTCCTATGGGCTGTGAACGTTTGTGGTATTTCAACCAGACATACTTCAAAGGATGGGACTCCCCAGGCCCTTAGTGAAGAGGAGATGAACAGACTGGGAGCCAAGATTGTGAAAGCAGAACTAATGGGAAATTTGGTAAGGTTTTTGAAGATTGCTCTGACATACTGCAGATGGCATGTACTGCAGCTCACAGGGCTTGAATTGGCCTCTCCTTTTGACCAAAGCATGATGAAAAGCCATTTGATCAGGTTCAGAATTTAATGTGCAACCTTCTTCATAACTTCTCCTACAAATAGCTATACCCTGTGGTCAAGGGGGGAGGGGATTCAACCCCATAGGGGTTTGTAGAATAGGGAACATGTCAAAAATAATTTTCTCCTTATGGTGAGAGTTAGAGAATAGTGTATAGAGGTTTTCTGGTGAACAGGAGGAAGGGGAAACTTGCAATGTGCTCCTGCCAATTTCAAAATAAAGGTGGAAGATTTCCTGTGGATCATGTTATCGCCACAGAGCTCAATCAGCAGACCCTCGTAGACCATGCTGCCCTGCAGTAGTACATGAGGGCTAAGCATCAAGATTACGATTGTAACCTGTCCCTGGTGGGGTGAGCTCCCTACCAGCCTCTGAAGCTCCTAGCAGCTGCAGGTTTGGCACCACCGTCTGAACTGGAACTGCTAAAGCAGACCGAAAAGTCAGGAACATCGCTGTGTGATTTGAAAGACTCTTGATTCCAAAAAGATATGTTTGTTACATAACACTATAGATACATAGTACTGGTTTATCTGATGCCTTTTAGCTAATGGTGATAAGAGAAACAGTGTCCAACTAACTTCCACTCTCTGACACAGTGTGGTTTGCTGATGCTGAGAGAGGTAACGGTAACTCTCAGTTCTGGGAACACCAGTAGATTGACATATGCCCCCCAATTTTTGTGTATTATTTATTTATGTATGTATTTATTATTTGTCATGTGTATTGTGGTAGAGGCTGGAGGCGTCAGCCAGGTCAGTCTCATTGTGTTAGATTGAGGGTATGTTTTGCAAGTTATTGTGTCTTGCATAGATGCTCTTAAAGACATACTGCAAAAACCTAATGGAGAATGGTGAAAAATGTCCATTTTAGAAACAATTTAACCAGTGTGGTCCTTTATGTATTTTTTTTTGTTTCTAAGGATTTTTTCTCATGCATCTATGCTTGCTGCATAAGTCTCCCTGAAGCAATAATTCTGTTTGACATCATCTCTACAGCAACTACTGTAATTGTGAAGTCACAAATAAGATTATAACTTTGTGTGGGGAACAAGAAGTGGTTTTCAGACTTTTTTTTAATTTAGGATGCCCTCACAGATTATTTTTCACACAGATCTGTGTGTCCTATTGGTATTTCCAAAGTCAGTATTACACGTTTTAAAAACTGTTTCACATGAGAAAATGATACATTGTTAGCATGACCAGATGTCCTGATTTTATAGGGACAGTCCCAATATTTGGGGCTTTTTCTTTTATAGGCACCTGTTACCTGCCCACCCCGTCCTGATTTTTCACACTTGCTATCTGGTTACCCTATACATTATAAATTACTATTTCCAGATCTTATTTTACATCAGTATTTTGTTTTTCCCTTTGCATAATCATCAGAATAAATGTGTACGCAGCATATTTTTAAACAGAGATAGCTCTTAAAGAGACATTGCCAAGCTGAAATCTAATCAGCTTTGAAAAGAAATAAAAGCTAACTTTTAGTGAACTAAAGTAATTTCAGATACTACATCTTTCCCCCTAAGTCTTCCTGCCAATTTGGGGGATTTTAAATTTGTATTTTTGAATATTTTTCTCTTCCCTATTGATGTTTGGAAAAACCCACACAAATGGGAGAAATTGGGTATCTGGCCCTACAGGGAAAGCAGTGAAACTGACTATACACCAAATACTACAAAATGCATAAAGTAATCAAAATTGTGGGGGACATGGGAAACCCATAATTTTTCTAATACTCTAATTTTCAGTCTTGGTAATCTTAGCTGATGCTTATAACAATACTGGGAAACATTTGGATAGAAGTATGATTTTTAAGCTGTTGGTGTGCTTTTAAGTAACAGAAGAAAATATTCTCAGTAAAAGCACTCTTGTACGTACAAATGATATATATATGAGTTATTTTGCAATTTTGTTTGATTTCAGTTAGTAATAGTCAAAATTGTTATGTTGCTGTTAATTTCATATTAATTATTTTAATTATTTACATTGGAATTAATTTTTATCATTGTGTGGAATCAGCAATTTAGGCCAGATTACCTTGTTTAATAATAAATGTAAATCAAATGAATTAATTTGTTACTTTTTGCTCTACTGCTCTGAATTTAGCCCATTGAGTCTAAATTGCTGTGATTTACGTAATAGGAACTATGCAGTGTTGTTGTAGCCGTGTTGGTCCCAGGATATTAGAGAGACAAGGTGGGTGAGGTGATACCTTTTATTGGACCAGCTTCTGTTGGTGAGAGAGACAAACTTTCAAGTTACACAGAGCTCTTCTTTGGGTCTGCAGAAAGATACTGAGAGTGTCACAATTAAATACAGAATTGAACAGACAGTTCAGCATAAGTAGTTAGCACATATTGGAAGGGAACTATCTGTTCAATCTTGTGTTTAGCTGTGAAACTCTCAGTACCTTTCCCAGACATGAGGAAGAGCGCTGTGTAGCTCAAAAGTTTTGTCTCTCTCACCAACAGAAGTTGGTCCAATTATCTCACCCACCTTGTCTGTATAATGAGGAACAGAAGAGAAGACTATATCAGGGAAAACTACTAATGGGAGAATGCAAATAGGCCTCACTTTTCCATCTTTGGGTCACCCAGAACTCAAATTAGACTCAAGGCCCAAATTCCGAGGTGGTATGTAAGGGAGGGTAAATCTATATAGTAGAAGCAGCTGTAAGATTTGCTCCCTTAGACTTTTTGTGCAACTTATAAACTCAGGGTGTTGGAAAAGGGTGTACATTACATTAGGTTAGAATTACCTCTATCTGCTTTCCCGTCTGTATAATGGCCGTTATGCTTACCAACAGATTTTATGAGCATAAATTCATTAATATTTGAACAGTGCATTTGAAAATGTAATGTGTTATGGAAGTGCTATTTTTTAAAATGATATGCACCATAATGCTTCAGATGCATCTGTTTTTTAAATTGTTTGGAAAAATTTCTGGTTTTGTACCTATAATAAGGAATCGTTCAAATGGCACTGGCATTACAGTTAATAGTACTTCTATATACCTGTGAGCTGGTGTGTTAAAAAATAAACAAAACATGGCTCCATGTCTAGTTGGCAGCCGGTGTCAAGTGGAGTGCCCCAGGGGTCGGTCATTGGGCCGGTTTTGTTCAATATCTTCATAAATGATCTGGAGGATGGTGTGGATTGCACTCTCAGCAAATTTGCGGATGATACTAAACTGGGAGGAGTGGTAGATACGCGGGAGGGCAGGGATAGGATACAGAGGGACCTAGACAAATTGGAGGATTGGGCCAAAAGAAATCTGATGAGGTTCAATAAGGATAAGTGCAGGGTCCTGCACTTAGGACGGAAGAACCCAATGCACAGCTACAGACTAGGGACAGAATGGCTAGGCAGCAGTTCTGCGGAAAAGGACCTAGGGGTGACAGTGGACGAGAAGCTGGATATGAGTCAGCAGTGTGCTCTTGTTGCCAAGAAGGCCAATGGCATTTTGGGATGTATAAGTAGGGGCATAGCGAGCAGATCGAGGGACGTGATCGTCCCTCTCTATTCGACATTGGTGAGGCCTCATGTGGAGTACTGTGTCCAGTTTTGGGCCCCACACTACAAGAAGGATGTGGATAAATTGGAGAGAGTCCAGCGAAGGGCAACAAAAATGATTAGGGGTCTGGAACACATGACTTATGAGGAGAGGCTGAAGGAACTGGGTTTGTTTAGTCTGCAGAAGAGAAGAATGAGAGGGGATTTGATAGCTGCTTTCAACTACCTGAGAGGTGGTTCTAGAGAGGATGGTTCTAGACTATTCTCAGTGGTGGAAGAGGACAGGACAAGGAGTAATGGTCTCAAGTTGCAGTGGGGGAGGTTTAGGTTGGATATTAGGAAAACATTTTCACTAGGAGGGTGGTGAAACACTGGAATGCGTTGCTTAGGGAGGTGGTGGAATCTCCTTCCTTAGAAGTTTTTAAGGTCAGGCTTGACAAAGCCCTGGCTGGGATGATTTAATTGGGTATGGGTCCTGCTTTTGAGCAGGGGGTTGGACTAGATGACCTCCTGAGGTCCCTTCCAACCCTGATATTCTATGATTCATGAAGAAGCAAGAGAAATGGACAGTTGGGAGATACATTTTTGTAAATAAGAGCTAAGACAACTGAACTAATTCATTTTTATCATTTTCTTTAAAGGATTTAGCTTCAAAGCTTCAAGCCCAGCTTGAAAATGCACGTAAACTAAAAGAAAGTAGAACAGAGACTCCTGCAAGACCACCTGAAAAGGAGGTAAGGGAAAAATATTCCTCCATTGTTACGTGCCAGCACAAAAATTACAATGCAGGTAAAAAGTACCTATCGCAATGATATTTTTAAATGTTGAAATTTACAAAGGCTATCTGTAAAAGAGCCAAGACATCTAGTGAGTGCTAAAATGTCAGACTGTATAGCTGCAGGGACAATGTCATAAACTCCTTCTGGGTGCAATTCATCCCAGTGCATCCTTCAAAGCCTGTGTGATGCCCTTTACGCACACCTCATGAGGGACAAATTCCTGTTGTAATTGAATAGTACAGCTCCCAGTGATTCCATTGGGAACAGGACTTGGCTCTTACTACAGCTCTTAAGCAGTGTGTTAAACCGTTGCATGGCACCTCGATACTGGGTATTTTTTGCCCACAGTTTTCAGGTTTCACTTTACTTTGCTTACATTGGTAAAATAATGGCAAAGTGTCCGTTGTGCCTTTTGTCTTCAGGTGATGCTGAGCATATTCCCATTGCAGTAGTTTACTTTTTTAAAAAAGAATATAGAGAACAAACTGCCTTCATCTGGACAGCAAGAGGTACTATTTCTAACAGGAATTTCTGGTGGTAATATAAACCACAAAATGAAGCTGGAAAGAAAATTACAGCTTTAGATTGTATGGCGCAATCTTCAGATTTACGGATCCCAGAATAGATGTAAAGTCAATATAGAGTAAATCAGATTGGACTTTGTCCGGTGAACTTGTTTAGACAGGTTTGTATTTGATCTTTATAAAGCTGCTAGAAATTAAAAACTTTGAAAAGTATGCAGATAGAAAGTGAAACTAGTTAGTTTTTCAAAGTGTGCTAATTATAGTTTCAAAGTATAATTCTTCTAGATCACAAGAGGCATATTTTATTTTTAGAAGCAAATATATTTTGTATATACTTACGACATTATTTTTAAAGATGTCTGTTTTTCATGAATGACTGGGAGCAAGTATATTGTAACTAAATATAAGATAGGTAGCATAATTGTCCCTTTTAGGGTGAACTCAGAAAAAGGCATTAAAAACCCACACCAGCAACAAAACAAAGATACTGATTATTAATTTCCATTAAAAGATAAATTATTACCATACATATTGCAATAAGAAATGCATATTTAAGTGACTAGAATACCTTAGAATATTGAAAAACTCTATTATATTTCTCACCAAAAAGTACTACTTTATTAAGATGATAGATAAATCATCTAAAGATATACCTTTCAAATACTAAGCATTTTAAAAATTTGCTTTGTGTCCTGCTTAATTTAATTATTAATTAGTGCCCTAGATATTTTTTCAGCTGAAGTGCATTTGTTGGTTTATGACTTCTGAAAAACTTGGTAGCATTCACTCTGATATTGCCAATTTAAAAGTACAGTTTTAAACTTTAAAAAATATCTGGAAGTTCGGAGTGTTGAAATACCTTATATATGGAAACCTGATGCTATGATTGGATGAAAAATTAGGCTATTTTTGAATGTCAGCAATTGTATTCCAAAGTCTTGTAAAAAGAAATGTATTAAGATTTAATAATTAGGAAGTATTAAAGGCATAATAAATGATTGGATGTGTGAATGTACCTGATGAAGTGAGCTGTAGCTCACGAAAGTTTATGCTCAAATAAATTTGTTAGTCTCTAAGGTGCCACAAGTATTCCTTTTCTTTTTGAAAAAAAACTTGTTAGTTTTATATTCACGTGTAACTACAAATGAAAAATATTTTTTCTGTGTAACTACTCAATTCCTTTTAGGTTTATATAATAGCGTCCTTCATATGCCAAAGCATTTTACTGTAAAAGATTAGGCTTCAATGAGTCATGGAGTCTGCCTGCATAGGGCTTATTGTAGTAATTGGGGCTTTTTATCCTGAGAGTTCAGAGTGGGACTATATATACTAATGCGACTGACTGCCACTATGTTCTCAGCAGTAGCTCTCACACAGACTTGCATATCAGTCTGTCTTTTATTGATGGGGAAATGTTGGCCAGCATACCAGGGTTATCCCAGCTATTATTGAAAAATGCCAGTGAATTCTCAAATTCTGATTACAAGCCCCAGCCGAGTTTTGACTGTGATGTTGGGGTGAGGTCAGAGAACCTGACAAGGATGTTACAGCTGTACCTACTCATGATACTCAGTGGTAGGACAGAGTACGCATAGGGAGCTAGTGATCAGGTTTAATCTCCTCTTGTAGCTATATTAAACCTGCCAGAGAAGCATGTCTGTTGAGTGCCACTATCTTAAAAGAAAAGGAGTACTTGTGGCACCTTAGAGACTATAACAAATTTATTTGAGCATAATAAGCTTTTGTGAGCTACAGCTCACTTCATCATGCATCCGAAGAAGTGAGCTGTAGCTCATGAAAGCTTATGCTCAAATAAATTTGTTAGTCTCTAAGGTGCCCCAAGTACTCTTCCTTTTCTTTTGCGAATACAGACTAACACGGCTGCTATTCTGAAACCTATCTTAAAAGAATGAGGCTGGATCCAGATTCCTGGTCCTCAGACAGCATACTTTGAAGAGTCAGGAGCGTGGCCATGGGAGGCTAACCTGCTGTTCTGCACAGTGTTCAGTAATCGCTCATGCGTCACTACACTGCTGCTGGAGTTCCCTCAATACTAGTTTGGTGATGAGCAGTTTTTTTAATTGTTTATGATGAATTGATGAGACAGAGAATGGTAAGGATTCTATACAAGAGGGCAGGAGTTACAGGAAAAGGCTCTTCCACCAGCATAAGATTATGTGAAGGAACAGAGATAATGACAGTGCTAAAACAACTGTAGGGAGCAGGAAAGGAATTGGAGAAATACCAACCTTCATTTTACATGTTTGGCATTTATTTCATTTGTTGTCAGCTGCTAGTTTTACATGTGTCCAAAATACAGGAAAATTTATAGTTTTATTGGTATCTTAAATTGGTTTTGGCTTTTAGTGTATTGCAATAGCTTTACTTCTGTTTGTTTTGAGGTTTCAGTGTCGAAATCTGAATTCTGTAATCTGGATAGGGAAGTATGTTTATACTATTATGTTTATTTTGGGCAAGAGTAGGTGCTATAGGCAGTCCTTGACTTTACGACATTTGACTTACAAAGAACGGCACTTACGACACTTCTACATTGATACCCTGATTCGACTTACGACTATAGGTTTTGAGTTTACAATGCTTGGTCCCGCAACAGAGTAGATTGCGGTTCCGAGTTCTGACTTACGATGCAATTATAAGGAACCAATTGTGTCGTAAGTCCAAAGACTGCATGTATTTTGCTTTTTCCTTTTTAAAGATGGTTACTAGAGGAGATTGGTCCATTGAAGTTGCATAGTTTTCTCAAATAACTTGCAAAAAGAAAGAGTACTTGTGGCACCTTAGAGACTAACCAATTTATTTGAGCATAAGCTTTCGTGAGCTACAGCTCACTTCCTCGGATGTATTCAGTGGAAAATACAGTGGGGAGATTTATATACACAGATCATGAAACAATGGGTGTTACCATACACACTGTAAGGAGAGTGATCAGGTAAGGTGAGCTATAGCCAGCAGGAGAGGAAAAAAAACAAACAAACAAAAAACCTTTTGTAGTGATACTCAGGGTGGGCCATTTTCAGCAGTTGGCAAGAGAACGTGTGAGGAACAGTGAGGGGAAAAGTCGCAATTCTTCAACAAAAAAATTTCAAAAACAGACTCCAACGAGAGACTGCTGAATTGGAATTAATTTGCAAACTGGACACCATTAAATTAGGCTTGAATAAAGACTGTGAGTGGATGTGTCATTACACAAAGTAAAACTATTTCCCCATGTTTATTCACCCCCCCCCCCTCCCAAACTGTTCCTCAGACGTTCTTGTCAACTGCTGGAAATGACCCACCTTGATTATCACTACAAAAGGTTTTTTTTTTTTTTCCCCTCTCTTGCTGGTAATAGCTCACCTTACCTGATCACTCTTGTTACAGTGTGTATGGTAACACCCATTGTTTCATGTTCTCTCTATATATAAAATCTCCCCACTGTATTTTCCACTGCATGCATCCGATGAAGTGAGCTGTAGCTCACGAAAGCTTATGCTCAAATAAATTGGTTAGTCTCTAAGGTGCCACAAGTCCTCCTTTTCTTTTTGCGGATACAGACTAACATGGCTGCTACTCTGAAACCTGTCAAATAACTTGTAAATTCTTAAATATCATGCTAGCTTTCCTAATCACACATTTGTTGTTGCTTTCCTGTAGGCAATGTTTTGGTAACACGTCATGTAAAACACTGTTTTTAAAAATAAATCTAAACTGGAAATCTGAGCGAATAAATTATTTCCGATACTGTGATTTGGAATGTGCTATTTTCAGTTTTTTCATACTTCATTGTATTGGGTTAGCTAAGAAAGGCCCTATTATTATGTTTAAGTTGTCTCAAATTTGTGTCCTGAATATTAGAGAGAGAAGTTTTATCTTCTTAACTAAATAAATGTAATATATAGTCTGAGAGAACACAGATGAATATCTGACAATAGTAAGTTAGGGAAACTCTTCAGTAACAAGATGTTGTGAAATGTAACACCAGAGTAGAGGTAGAAAATAATTGGTAGTACAAGGCAGTTTTATTAGATTTTTCTTCTATTCACACCTCTAATTATGTCAATATCTGGTATCCCTGAATGCATCGCAGATTATTTTCTATGTACTGGAACTTTTAAGTCAGCATTCTGATCCCAATTTAGCTAGTTCTGAAGCATGAGGTTAGAGCATAACAACATATCAAATTTAACCCTATAGCCTCCAAAATAGACTGACTTTTGGCACTATTGATTTAAGTAGCTCTGGTGGGAAAAGGCACTTTGTATGTAGAGTACTAGAATATTGCTCTGACTCTTCGGCTCTGATTCAGCAAAATGCTTAGGTAGGCAGGTACATAATTTTAAAGCACATGAGTAGTCTTATTCACTTTAGTGGGACTATTTATGAGCTTAAACTTAGAGGACTTTATTGATTAACGTATTATATGAACTACACGGAATAAATGCCCTACAATTAAAAAGAAAAGGAGTACTTGTGGCACCTTAGAGACTAACCAATTTATTTGAGCATAAGCTTTCGTGAGCTACTGCTCACTTCATCAGATGCATGCAGTGGAAAATACAGTGGGGTGATTTATATACACAGAGAACATGAAACAATGGGTGTTACCCATACACACTGTAAGGAGAGTGATCAGGTAAGGTGAGCTATTACCAGCAGGAGAGTGGGGGCAGAAGCTTTTGTAGTGATAATCAAGGTGGGCCATTTCCAGCAGTTGACAAGAAAGTCTGAGGAAAGGTGGGGGTGGGGAATAAACATGCATCCGATGAAGTAAGCTGTAGCTCACGAAAGCTTATGCTCAAATAAATTGGTTAGTCTCTAAGGTGCCACAAGTCCTCCTTTTCTTTTTGCGGATACAGACCAACGCGGTTGCTACTCTGAAACCTACAATTAAAGTACATCCATGTGCGATGATAGTGTGGAAAAAATAGAGCTATGGTATTAAAAAAAAAAAAAATTCTATGCTTTGGGGAACAAGATCAAAACTAAATGCCAAATTCTGCCCTTTCAGTTCTGTTCAAAGTCACTGGGAGTCTTAAACCTCACTGAATATCCAAGAGCAGAATTTGTACTTAAGCGCCGTGGTGTGGAGATTAATATGTGGCTAGGTGTTCTAATTTCACATAAAAATGTAGCTGCTTCTGTTCAAATTGTAATGCACATTTTGAGGAAAAATGTTACTGTTTGACAACGGGCTCTGTATTGTATAAGATAAGGTTCCTGTTCCAAAGAGCTTATAATTTAGTACACACACAGAAAACAGTGTTCAGATGCACATAATGCATCAGGTGCCAGAAGTTTCAGGAGGCTTAGGGATTTCAAAAATAAATATTAAATTAGGATTATGTAGAAAAGAAAGCTGCTTTGTCTTTCTGATATGTGAAATGGTTCTTACTCTTTTAGTCACATTCTGTTTGTTTGGTTATGGGGATTGGATCGATCCATACTGGTGAAAATTAGCTATTTAAAGTTTCTTATATTTTGACCTTTATGAAGCATCACTGGAACTTGAGTACTGTTTTGCTTTAGAACTTTTTGGCAAATGTTGGTAATAATAATTTCTAACTACATGAAGTGTTGATTTCCTTGATAGTTTTCCAAGCAATTAGTGGTATGGATGAGTGCATTACTTGCATGTCTTGATCTTCTGATTCTTGGAATATATTTTCTACCCTACATCACCCTTTGCTTTGGAACCTTGATATTTTTTTAGATGGTTAGTAGAGAAGGCTGTCTTGGGACTTTGGCCACTAAAGTTATATAAGTTTGTAGATCCTCAGATATCGGTCAGAACACTTTGTTTTACAAGGCATCTATGACTTTGAGATCAGTTTGAATTACTGTAGGTTGTAAATGTAGTTGAAGGTCTAAGAAAGTATTCTAAGAAATGGTCCAGTGGGATGAGTACATCTCTGGTGGATAAATCAAAAATGGAGAGCATTTGTTCCACAGCCAACTATGCTTGGATAGCTAAGGTTTTGGTTTCCTGCAAAAACCTCCTATTCCAGTATTTCCATATGTCTGTTTTTTAAGCTTGGGTTTAAGCTAAGTACCAACATTACAGAGCTGCAAAGGTATGAGTAACTAGACTTTGAAATAATGCTGGGAATAGGACATGCTTTCAATGGGAGCTTGTGTGCTGATGTTAAAAGACAGTGTTTGAATAACTATTTATAACAATGAGAAAAACACATTGGGGAAGGGTCTTTTCTTGAGTGCAATTTATGGGAAATTCTTGGAGTATGTAATTTTAATTTTGTCATTAAAATGCAGGAAGAATTGCACAGACCAATTAAATGTATTTGGGCAAAGTAGTAGTAGAGAGTATGTGTCTGGTTTTCAAACTAACAAAGAGAAATACTGGCTTCTGTATAAGATCTTTTGGTTTCAATACATGTAATGTAAATAATGGGAGACCATGAGTAAACTTCTGAGAATGATCAAGCTAATATTAAAAGAGCTTTGAAGTACTATCTGACATTAGAGATAAAAGACCTTTCAAATGCCATGCGGTATTTGTAATTGATGGTGCCAGCTCTTTTCATTTTTTTTTTTTTTTTGTGTGTGTAATATTGATCAAATAAGTAGAATTCAATATATTATCTCTATTGTGCTTCCCCATCCCATATTTTTTTTTCAGGCGTAGGAAGATTAGCCTAAATATAGACAAGGCAAATAATGTGTGTTGGTCTGTGACTTCCCAAATTTCACAAAGCTACTAATATAAGAGTTTGTTATAGTGCCAATATGAGACTGTACTTTAGAAGTGCAAAACTCCCCAGGAATTCCTAAGGTTGTGAAGAAGTCTTACCTGTGCCTGTTGTAGTCAACTACTTGAAACCACCAGCCTCTGACATCAAAGGCACTACCTTCCATACCTCCTCCGTCCTTTTTCTCTGTCTATATGTAGGGTATGTACACATCAACATTCAAGTCCACTGAGTGTCCCCTGCAGTGTCAAGCCCCTTATCCATTGAACACTCACAGAATTACTGGGACCATCACTTTGCTTAACATCACAGCACTTAGATATATTTATAGTGAAAACAATAACTTTATTATCAAAGTACAAAGATTGCAGTGGTGGTGAGGAACAATATTGGAAACAAATGGTTACATATAAAATAAAATCATAACATTTGTTCTAGAGATTAAACTTAACTAACAGAGTAATTTTCTGTGTGAAGAAGTTGTATCTCACACAAAGTTCTCCAACATTTTCAGCCAAGCCAGGCTGAGACCCCTTTTTCATGAAGCAAACTTGCTACACATTTACTTCCTTAGTGAAGAGGACCCAGATGTCGTCTTCTCCCCTCAAATATAGTAAAGCAAACATTTGAAGTGCACCTCAAGATAAGGTTCTCTCACCCTCCACCCGCATTGTTTGTTTTTTTTTCTTCCTGTTAGTTTCTTTCTGAAGTTCTTACAATTCTTCATTTGCATTCAGTTCAGACTCGTGATAGGAAGCCCATTGTGAATGTGACAATACTTGGTGTGCAGGTAAACAGAGAGATGTGTTACCCAGGATTCTTTCAACCCAAAGCTCTGGTACCTTTACTCTGGGCGAGGTGGTGTGAGGAACTAGATCAATGGAGACACGGCCGTCGGACTGATAGATGCCTGGCACAAACAGCACAATACAAGAGTGCTCTCACTTAAAGCTATACTTTATTTAGTCTCAAGCACTTACACACATCAGCCACAGGTTAGTCAAATACCTCAAACCCTCAATAATTACTGAAGTTTGGTGTGGCTTTTGCATGGTACAGTGGCAGCCTTCTGATTGGACCATCTTTCAGCTGCTGTTGGGGACCTAAACTATGTCCCTGAAGAGTCTAAACTGCTCCCCCCCCCTTATTTATCCTGGTTAGTATACAATAACACGTCAATCAAAAAAACTTGTTAGGTAAGCAGTTTCAAAATCTAAATAAGAGGTTTCCTCAGATTACTAATTAGCCAGATGTGTTTCTGCAGAGTCTGCATGCCTTGTCGCCCTGACAGGTGCATCCCAGAAGGCAAATAGAGATAAGTTTCTTGCTTTTCTCCCAAAACACAGACCCCAGCATATACAACAGCATATTTAATCAGGGAGGGGCGCAGGGTCAGGCAAAAGTTGAAGAGAATCCCTTTGGGGTTGCCCAAACCCTGTCCCCTCCTGGTTTAGTGATGTTAAACTGCACAGGCCTGCAAAAAGGCCAACAAGTTTTGACTCCTGTTAGCAACAAGTATGATGATCAACATTACACTATCGGTAGTGGTCCCTGGCCTTTTACTGGTCCATCAAAATGTCTCTGTACAGATAGATTAACATCCGTTGTCTTACAGATGTCTGTTTTTCATCTTCGTTGGTGACCATCCTCTCCGCACCCCTAGACGCAGACTTTTAGAACGTACTTCCTGTATGTGTACGTAACTCCTTACTCAATGTCTGGACATGCATTGCAGTGATATTGGTGACGAGTGTGACTCCACCTTTTATCTGAGACCTCACATTACTTTCTTTGGTGAACTAGAATGAACACACCAGACTCGTGAGATTCCAGTAGCCCCTCTGCAGCTCCTTGCCAGTTTGCATTTAGAGGTTCTTGGGGGCACAAGGATTACTTTTATTTGTAGAAAGGGATGTGGGATACTATTTTTCTGAAGTAATGAACTCCATTGCATAACCTGCTGCTCAGTAAATACCGTATTGTGCAGTGCTTATAAGATGGAACTGGCTCCCTGACATAGGTGCAACACTATGACTCTTCCAAATAGTTTAGAATAGTCCAGACTTCATGTAATTAATTTTAATTTACTTCTGCATGGAAATATAAATGCAGAATTCTGGTTTTCTTAACTTACCCTTTTTTCAAAGCTTAACCAATGGGAAGCTTGTCTCAGTGTCTCATCTTTAAATAGGGCAATGACAGACTGGTTTAGCAGACATTCTGTGCTTTGAACACAAAGTTTGTAGAACTTCAGTGATGCATCTGCACTTGAATAGCCCCAAAACAAGAATTTTGAGATTACCCCTTTGTTCCAGGTTTTCCACAAAGCACTGCACTGTTTTAAATGGTCAACCCAGCCCCGTAAGCTTAAATTCTAAGCCTAGAAAGGTACAAAGTGTTTTGTGTTCAAAACCTGTTTTGAAAGTGTAAACCATAAATCAGTAAAATGTGAGTGGTAACATGCTTTTTATATGTCAGCAATAAGACACAAGAATGTTTCAGTTTTTAAGAAACGGATGTGAAGAGCATCTGATCAGCTGAAGAAAATTGACCATATGGGTAACAGCTCATTAGCCAATTGTTACAAAAATGTTGCAAAAACATTTTATGTAAGTAATTATGTAGTTTAAGAAGAACAATTAAATTGTGTACCCTTACTTCTAGGATGGATGAAGACATTTGGCTTTCAGCCAACACATCTGGAGTATGTGATAATCTCAGTTAGCTGCACAGCTTGCAATGTGTGCAGTTTTTTAAAGTGTACTTTGTTGACATTGAACTGACCGCTTCGGAGCGTGAAGATTTCTATTTATATGTAGAATGGGGACAGCATGGGCAATGGCAGAGCAAGCTTTTCCCATGCCATCCTGCCAATATGCCTTAACTCTGACCTGGACGTGCTACCTCTAGGAGAAAAAAGGCATTTTAGTTTCCATGTTGGTTTAGTTCTTTGGCTCTCTACTGATACTGTGAACAAAGGTGCCAGTTGTGAGAGTGGCTTTTTGTTGTTGTTTCTTCTTAGCTAGAAACTAGCTTAAGTGTACCACTCATTTTATATAGGACACCAAATTGGACTATTGGCTATTAATCTTCAAATTCCCTCCTAGTTTTCATCTATCTTACCTGGCATATCTTTTCCTTTCTGTTGTTCTGGTCTGGATTTTCATTTTTTGAAGGATGTCTGTTTGTATTGAAAAACATCTTTACATTTGCTATCTAATCATACTGTGACTTTTTTTTCTTGCTTTCCAGATCTTTTTGTATAGAGGCATATGCGTGCCTTTTTTGACTCAGTTATGATATGCTTAAATAACAACCTCCATGCTCAATCTAAGGGTTTGTCTACACCAGGGAGTAACTGGGTTGTGAATTTAAAGACCATTAGCTACTCCGCACTAAGTCCCCCTGTGGACACTCTTACCACACATGGAGCGTGGCTTCAGGCAGTTGAGCTTAATGCACACAAAGGCACTTGCTACTGCAAGCTTTTCCTCTGTGTAGACAAGTCTTTAAAATTTCAAATTCCTCTTTTGAATTTAGGGTTGTTTCACTTAATTTTTTTTTCCACTGATGCCCTCATTTTTTGAAAGCTCTCTTTCTAAAATTAAATGTTGTCATGCTAGTTTTTTGTTTAATTCCCACCCATGGATGTTAAACTTAATTTTATTGTCGTCACTATTACTTCATGGCTCAGTTATATTTCTTGAAACAACTCTTGTGTGTTACCTAGGACTAAACCAAGAATATCCTCTTCTCTTTTATGTTTTAGAACTAGCTGTTCCAAGCTGTAGCCAGCCATTTAAGATGTCAAGAAATTATTTCTGTAAACCTTTTCATTTTGTGACATTTGTCAAATTTATATGTGGGTGGTTGGTGACACCTGCTATTACTATTTAATTAGATCTAATTTTCTCTTTGATCTTTCTCACCACTGTGCACTCAATATCTTTTGATTAATCAGGTGTCCAGTAGTGTAACTGTACTAATATATTTTGTATTCTTATGATTTGGGATTTGATCCTTACAGAATGTAATGTATGGTCTCCATAACTTGTAAATTGTGGTTCTGATTACCCATCTCAAAAATGATACAGTGGAATAGAAGCACTGAAAACCATTAGACATGCGTGTGTGTGTGTGTGAGAGGGAGGGAGGGAGGGAGAAAATAGTGGCAGTTTTTACAGAGGACATGAGTAAGAGTCATGATACTTGAACAGAATAAGGAATGGTATGGAGAAAATAGTTTGGGTATTACTACTTACCTTTTTTCATAATACAAGGACAAAGGGACAGCCATTGAAATTGAAAGGCAATAATTTTTGAATTGATAAAAGGAAATCAAATTGTTACACAACATATAATTAGCCCTGGCACTCCCTGATTGAAAAAACATGATTGAGACAAAGCGATTAGCAATAGTTATGAAAGGATTAGATCTTTTATATAGGTAATGAGAACATTCATAGTTACATTAGCCACCATTATTTTTTTAAAGGATTCAAAGCCTCATGCTTTATGCATAAACCTACCACTGACTGATTTGGCTCGGACTTCTCTCTGGGCAGGTTAATTTCTAATTGTACATGACAGGGTGTCTTGCACCATCCTCTGAAGAATTTGATACTGAGTACTGTCAAATACCAAGTGCTGTTTGAGATGAAACAATGGTCCAGTCTCATATGGCTATTTTTTGATCATCCTTCGTTTGATCATATATCTATCTCCCTGTCTAGGATCTTAGGTTCTTATGGTGATGCTCATTATCATAGTTTGTAAGCGCCTCCTGAGAGATACTAAATCACAATGGGTTTGGTGTATCTAATTTTCTTTCCTAATTCCCCTGAGCCAATGAATTTTTTTTTCTGTCTCCTCTTCCATCCATCCTGTTTTCCTCTTTTCTCTCTCCTTTCTTGCCTTACCTCTTGCTATTTCTTTCTTTGCAGTTTTGACTTGTGTTTGAGACAAAACTAACACTGTGGGTCTGAAAGCATAGATTTGTGATCATTCTGATTTGCACTAGTAATGCGTTCCAAAAGTGTGGCCTTGTAATTTCAGGGGACATGGCATTCTTAACAGGTTTCATCTTTAAAGTTGCCAGTTGGATAGAGGGATAGAGCAGTGGTTCTCAAACTAGGGCTGTTGTTTGTTCAGGGAAAGCCCCTGGCAGGCCGGGCCGGTTTGTTTACCTGCTGCGTCTGCAGGTTCGGCCGATAGCGGCTCCCACTGGCTGCGGTTCGCCGCTCCGGCCCAATGGGGGCTGCAGGAAGGGCGGCCAGCACATCCCTCGGCCCGCACCGTTTTCTGCAGCCCCCATTGACCTGGAGTGGCAAACCGCGGCCAGTGGGAGCCGCGATTGGCCGAACCTGCAGATGCGGCAGGTAAACAAACCGGCCCGGCCCACCAGGGGCTTTCCCTGAACAAGCAACGGCCCTAGTTTGAGAACCACTGGGACAGAGGACCTTGAAGATTTACATAAAGACTTTGAAACTGATCTGGTGGTAGCGGCCAATCCAAGGACAAAGGGTGGAATATTTTGTACCTTGGGGAAGTTTTGACCGAAGCTGGTAAAGATAAGCTTAGGAGGTTTTTCATGCAGGCCCCCACATCTGTACCCTAGAGTTCAGAGTGGGGGAGGAACCTTGACAAGGTACAAAATATTCCACCCTTTGTCCTTGGATTGGCCGCTACCACCACCAAACAAATACTGGTTACTGGGGAAGAGCTGTTTGGAAACGTCTTTCCCCCCAAAATCTTGCACCCCACTTCCTGGACAAGGTTCGGTAAAAAGCCTCACCAATTTGCCTAGGTGACTACAGACCCAGACCCTTGGATCTTAAGAACAATCCTCCCAACACTTGCACCCCCCCTTTCCTGGGAAATGTTGGATAAAAAGCCTCACCAATTTGCATAGGTGACCACAGACCCAAACCCTTGGATCTGAGATCAATGAAAAAGCATTCAGTTTTCTTACAAGGAGACTTTTAATAGAAATAGAAGTAAAGAAATCCCCTCTGTAAAATCAGGATGGTAGATACCTTACAGGGTAATTAGATTCAAAACATAGAGAACCCCTCTAGGCAAAACCTTAAGTTACAAAAAAGATACACAGACAGAAATAGTTATTCTATTCAGCACAGTTCTTTTCTCAGCCATTTAAAGAAATCATAATCTAACACGTACCTAGCTAGATTACTTACTAAAAGTTCTAAGGCTCCATTCCTGGTCTATCCCCGACAAAGGCAGAATATAGACAGACACACAGACCCTTTGTTTCTCTCCCTCCTCCCAGCTTTTGAAAGTATCTTGTCTCCTCATTGGTCATTTTGGTCAGGTGCCAGCGAGGTTACCTTTAGCTTCTTCACCCTTTACAGGTGAGAGGAGCTTTCCCCTGGCCAGGAGGGATTTCAAAGGGGTTTACCCTTCCCTTTATATTTATGACACCTACAGAATACAATATATATGAAAATGCTTTGATTGAAATCAAAGTGTATATTACATTAAAAATGATAAACAAAATAAATGGTTTTTATCAATTCACCTCATACAAATACTGTAGTGCAGTCTTTTTCGTGAAAGTGCAACTTACAAATGTCGATTTTTGTTGTTGTTACAGAACTGCACTCAAAAACAAAACAATCTAAAACTTCAGAGCCTACAAGTCCACTCAGTCCTACTTCTTGTTCAGCCAATTGCTAAAACAAACAAGTTTGCTTACATTTACAGGAGATAATGTTGCCCTCTTCTTATTTGCAATGTCGCCAGAAAGTGAGAACAGGCATTTGCATGGCACTTTTGTAGCCGGCATTGCAAGGTATTTATATGCCAGCTATGCTAAACATACGCCTTCATACTTGGGCCACCATTCCAGAGGAGATGATTCCATACTGATGACTCTCATTAAAAAAATGTGTTAATTAAATTTGTGATACAATTCTCCCCCGAGGAGTTTAATGTCCCCTGCTCTGTTTTACCTGCATTCTGCCATATATTTCATGTTATAACAGTCTCGGATGATGACCCAGCACAGCACATGTTCATGTTTAAGAACACTTTCACTGCCAATTTGACAAAACACAAAGAAGGTACCAATGTGAGATTTCTAAAGGTAGCTACAGCACTCGACCCAAGTTTTAAGAATCTGAAGTGCCTTCCAAAATCTGAGAGGGACGAGGTATGGAGAATGCTTTCAGAAGTCTTAAAAGAACAACACTCCGATGTGGAAACTACAGAATCTGAACCACCAAAAAGGGAAATCAACTTTCTGCTGGTGGTATCTGATTCAGATAATGAAAATGAACATGCGGGTCAGGCCGCACTGCTTTGGATTGTTTTTGAGCAGAACCCATCATCAAAATGGACACATGGCCCCTAGAATGGTGGTTGAAGCATAAAGGGACAAATGAATCTTTAGCGCATCTGGCATGTAAATATCTTGTGATGCCGGTGACTTTGTAAACAAGAAGTGGGCATTATCTCCTGCAAATGTAACCAAACTTGTTTGTCTGAGCGACTGGCTGTAGTAGGACTGAGTGGACTTGTAGGCTCTAAAGTTTTACATTGTTTTATTTTTGAATGTAGGTTTTTTTTTACACAATTCTACGTTTGTAAGTTCAACTTTCATGATAAAGAGATTGCACTACAGTACTTGTATTAGGTGAATTGAAATATACTATTTCTTTTTTTTTATAGTGCAAATATTTGTATTCAAAAATAAATAGAAAGTGAGCACTGTATACTTTGTATTCTATATTGTAATTAAAATCAATATATAGTTGAAAATGTAGAAAACATCCAAAAATATTTAAATGAATGGTATTCTTATTGTTTAACAGAGTGATTAATCGTGTTTAATTTTTTTAATCGCTTGACAGCCCTACTTTGATCTGTTTGCTATCCCTTATAATCACTTAAAATCTATCTTTTGTAGTTAAAAAATTTGTTTTTGCTTTGTCTAAAACCAGTGGGTGCGGGAGTAATAACTTGGGGCAGAAAGCTGTGGTATATTTTCTCTCCACATTGAGTGAGAGGGTGAATTTCATGAGCTTATGCTGTATAGTTCTCTGTGCAGTGCAAGATGGTGTAATTTCAGGTTTATATCCCAAAGGGGTGTGTGTACCTGAGTAGCTGGGAAGTTCCTTAGCTGAAGCCTGCCCACGGAGAGCTGATCACAGAGTCTGTATGTAACTGCAGCTGGGTGAGTCCTGATCTGTGTATGAGCTGGTAAAAGTGCAGGCTGGAGCCTGAGAGGGGGCTTGGCAGGGTGGTCACAGTAGTACAGTATAAAGGGAGCACAGGCTGGCGGGTCATGGCTGCTCAGTGGTACCCCAGTTCCAGGTGGCACCATGGGGGGGGGAACCCATCAGAGCCATCTTTTGAAACTGTCTACTTTGTTTTCCTAATTTAGGTTGTACATCAATGGCTGTATAGCATTTTGTAATTTTCTGGTGAGAAAAAAAATGTTTTATATAGAAAATTAGACTGAACTAGAACTCATAATTTCTTCGTGGGTGGTAATGCATAATCCTACTCTAGGTTAGTAATTTAATTAAACATATTTCTTTTAAAGTATAAGATCTTTGGGAGAGGGACTGTAATTACTATAAAAAGAAAAGGAGTACTCGTGGCACCTTAGAGACTAACACATTTATTAGAGCATAAGCTTTCGTGAGCTACAGCTCGCTTCATCGGCTGCATACTGTGGAAAATATAGTGGGGAGATTTTATATACACAGAGAACATGAAACAATGGGTGTTACCATACACACTGTAACGAGTGATCAAGAAAGGTGAGCTATTACCAGCAGGAGACCGGGGGAAGGAACCTTTTGTAGTGATAATCAAGGTGGGCCATTTCCAGCACTCTACAAGAACAGTAGGAGGGGAAATAAATAAGGAGAAATAGTTTTACACATCCACTCCCAGTCTTTATTCAAGCCTAAGTTAATTGTATCCAGTTTGCAAATTAATTCCAGTTCAGCGGTTTCTCGTTGGATTAATGTTTGTGCAGCACCTAGCACAATGGGACCCCAGTCCAGTTGGCAATATAAATATTATAAAAAATAATAGGAGAGGCCATTCATGGTTTAAAGCCAGTTATGTAAGTTCACTGACAACTGGGTCCCTAGAAGAAGCAATAAAAGACAAGACACTATGTATGCTATGTACCACCACAGTAAAATCTTTATATAAAACACAGTAAGTTAATTATTGTATCTTCTGTTTAGAACTAGTAAGAGTTCATGAGAATCTTTGTAGCATCTCTGAGTGGTGCAATGTATTTTTAGTATGACTGGTGCTAAAAGTTGTTTTATCTTTGAATGGACTTTGCTGTATATAAATAGACAAGTAATAAACTTAATATACTTATAGAAACATAGGAGTTGTTTTACAAATACAAAAAGCTGTGATTCAGGGTTCCTCTGCTTTTGATTGACAGACGGGTGGGTTGAGGGGAATTGTTTTCACTTGAAGAGACTTTGTACCAGGTGTTAGGAAATAATTGACCACTTCCTCAATCAGCATGTATGATTTTCAGTTCTTCTGCACTAAAAACTTGTTACAAAACTGTAACAAAAATGTCTGTTGTATTCCACAGTTACCAGAATATTACTGGCTAATATTACTTGATGAAAATTAGTAAAACAGCAATAGCTCACCTTTGTTTAATGGAGATATATATGGGGCAAAATAAACCAAAACACAGATTAATTTGGCAGGAACAACCTATAAAGCATTAATTTTGAAGACCCCTAGGGGTGTTGGTAGATGTTGTTTAGCAAATTAGACATGAGTTTGCAATGTGATAATGCATCAAAATAAGTTAAAGCTCCATGGACAGAAGCCATTATATCATGGAACAAGGAGTCCCTTTTTATATAGCTCCTGTATGACCACATCTACAATATGGTGTTTAATTCTTGTCTCCTTATTACCAGAAAAATATTGGAATTTGGAAGGAATTCAAAGAAGGGGATGACAAAAATGATCAGGAAGTAGGAGGGGTTAATTGTGAGGAAAGATTAAAAGAGCTAAATAAATGTAATGTGACCAAACAATAACGAAGTTGGGGAAGAGGCATAAATCTATAAATTAAATGTGTGAGCACCAGGGATGGAAGTAAATTATTTAATATAGCACCAAGGCTGATGTAACTAGGAGTAGTGGGGTTTTCAAAATTCCTCTGGCATACTCTGAAACCAATCAAAACCGAGTAAGCAAATGACTGTTTAAAGACACGTATTTGTTCTGCTTCCTTCCTTTAGCTTGGAAAAGGTCTTATGGCCAAAACATCACTTTTAATCATGTTTGCTGTTCCCTTCACTGTATTCTTTTTAGATCTCTAGTGATATGTTATAAAGTTGTGCTAACAGTCCACCAAATGTGAGATATTTGAAGTCAGATAATGGACCCTCCCAAGGGCAGAAACTAGCTTGCTTGCCAGCAAATGCGATTGTCATGTGCAATAACAGAGAAGACTAATAGATATGAATGGGCAGGGAATCCTTTTTAAAATATTTTGTTTCTTTCAAACAGAAGGAATTCTTTCAAACAGAAGGAATTTCAGAGGTTTTTCTTCCATATTGTGGGGTTGCATCAAATATAGGAATGAGAAAAAACAGGCAAATTGAAACCATCATGAGGGCCTGCCATTTTGGAGCCCACTGGTCCCCTTGTATTTTAGGCTCCCTACATTTTTTTTTTTTTTTTAAAAGCTTCAGCCATACTGCAAGGCCTATTCCTCTGGGAGAGAGTGGAGTGATAAGTGATGTTGTTTGTGGGAGAGAAACGTGTTTTAGTTGGACCTGATTTAGTTGTGGTTGGTTAGTTTTTTGGCTTGGGGTTGAGGAGCTGATGTTGGCTTCACTTTTGATTTGATTGTGTTTTTAATTTTTTGGCAAAGGTGCTTAGAGCCCAGTTTGGGTACTTTTGAAAATATTACAAGTTGAAGTAAGTAAATCACAAATGCACTATAAAAGTGGACAAAGAAGTATTGGAGTTCTGATGTCTTCAGATAAGTATGGTATATTGAAACAAGGCAAGTCACAGGTGGTATCAATTTTATTTTATTTAGCACTATGCTTTGAGAAGACTCTCGCCACCTACAGTATAAACTAAAAATGTATTTAAAATACAGGCTTAGTTTAGAGTTGAAATTTGACATCTATTGCTGTTGATAGCCATCTTGCTGAGTAGTAATGTGTTGTAGTCATCATCATTTTGTATATGGAATCTTATTGTAAGGTACAATCTAGAGATCAGGGAGGGGAAAGGATGCAGCTACCCCCCTAGAAAATTTCTGTCTTTCTTCCAGCCCACCAGTGTAGAGATGAGAGGGGTTTTAATCCACGTTGGAGACTTGTCCTCATTCCCATCATCTCCTGCTGTGGAAACTCCATGGGAATAGTAACCTAGTGCAGCAGTAACCTCCACAGTCCCTATAGGGGGCAGAGGGAGAGACAATGGAGAAGGGGTCAGGCTTTTTAAAGGCACTACTATGAAATCCCTTATTAACTGCATAAATCCCAAATCCAAGTGTCTGCAGGACTCCCCCACCACATTCACACTTCTTCCACCCCACCACCATCTCACTGAAGAGTTACCATGCTCCTTACTCCTTGTATGAGATTTTTCAAAAATAATTGGCCAATAATAAATGACAACATCCACATTTTCTGTTAATAAATTAACCTTTCAGTCTCTTAGAGGCTTTGCTGCCACCTTTGATGACCTCTAATTTCTTCTTTGGCCCTGATCCTGGAAAGACTTATTCATGTGTTAAGTTAAACAAGTACTTAAGTCTCTGTAGGATTAGGGCCTTCATGATGATTTCTTTTGTGTTGTGTAATGCATATGTAGTTTTTCTTCATCTTTGCTCAGTGGTTCTCAAACTTTTGTATTGATGACCCCTTTTACACAACAAGCCGAAGAGAGCGACCCCCCCCTTATAAATTAAATTTTTTTTTTTTATATTTAACACTATTATAAATGTTGGCAGAAAAACAGGGATTGGGGTGGAGGCTGACAGATTGTGACCCCCCCCCCCACGCAATAACCTTGTGACCCCCTGAGGGGTCATGACCCCCAGTTTGAGACCTCTGCTCGTGCAAGATTGGTGTCCGCAGCCGCTACATCTGGAACGCCATTCCTGTACCAGTCTGACTCATTGGCTATCTTATTCCAAGTCTCATGTCAAAGCGTACGATATTTTTTCTACTTTGTATCTCTTAATTTCTTTCCCCCTCATTAATTTAGTTGGTTGCTAATTAATTTAACTCTGAAATGCTATTATTTAAATCAGTAAATAGGGTTTTGGATGTATTTTGTTGCAATGATAGTGACAGAAAGTTGGAGGTGTAGTGCAGCTGTAGCTGCAAAAAAGAAAGCAAAGAGCTGTGTGAAATGGGAATGAATAAGACTATGTTTTAGTCACGGGTATTTTTAGTAAAAGTCACGGACAGGACATGAGCAGTAAACAAAAATTCATGGCCTGTGACCGGTCCATGACTATATACCTCTGACTAAAACCTGGGTGGGGCTTCCCGGGGGTGCCGCGGGTGCTGGGGGAGGGCAGCCCAGGTGCTGCAGGCGTGGGGGCAGGTGATGGCATGCAGCCTGGGACTCCCACTGGTGATGGGGGGGAGGGGTGTTGGTGGGGCCATCAGGCTCCCTACCTGGCTCCGCGCCTCCCCCCAGCAGCAGCAGCAGAGTTTGGGTGTGGGAGGGGGTAGGGGGTTGGGGCACGGGGCGGGGTGAGACGGGCTCTGTGCGGCGCTTATCTGGGGGGCTCCCCGGAAGCAGCGACATTCCCCTTGCTCAGTTCCTAGGAGGAGGCATGGCCAGGCAGCTCTGTGGACTGCCTCCACCCAGAGCACCAGCTACGCAGCTCCCATTGGCCGGGAACCACCGTCAATAGGAGCGGTGGGGGCAGTGCTTGCAGCAGAGGCAGCGCGCAGAGCTTCCTGGCCACGCCTCCAGCTAGGAATTGAGCGAGGGGGATGTTGCCGCTTCTGGGGAGCCCCCCAGGTAAGTGCTGCCTGGAGCCCGCTTCACCGTGTCCCGTGCCCCAACCCCCTACCCCCTCCCGTACCCAAACTCTGCTGGGAGGGGGCGGGGAAGTAGTGGCCGAGACTGCGGCAGCAGTGGCCGGTGTGACTGGTGCAGGGGCTGCCTGAGTTGCCCCTGAGCAAGGCACACCGGCCACTGCAGAATTTGCAGAGGTCACAGAAAGTCACTGAATCCGTGTCTTCTGTGACAAACTCGCAGCCTTAGGAATGAGTTCCAAACATGACTGAGTTCGTGTTTCTACTCTACCACACTTTTTGCAAAGTCCTACTTAGTTGCTGATCCTGCGGAGTGTTGATTGCTCTGATGATAGTAATGGTGCTCTCCCCTTCGTAATAGGGGCTCAGCACTTCATAGTATCAGGCCTGTAAAGTGCAGAGTTGATCACCAACTTTAGGAGGATATCCAAGAGTTGGAAATAGCCCAGAAGATGGCTGCAGGTTTGATTTAGATTGTGAGAGGTATGCAATATAAGAATATGCTTCTCAAACTAAAGATATACAGATTTTTTAAAAAAAGAGATTAATGCCTATTGGAGCCAGGCCAACATCTCAGACAAACTTGTTTACTCTGCAGAATGGGAGGACAATGGGACTTTATGGTATGACAGAGGAAGGGAAGGAGACCTATGGTATTTTTAATCCATAACTTCTATGTTCCTGTGTCCGTTTCCTTGAAAAAAAATATAATTAAGCCATTGGAGTCAGCATGCTTTTATAATTACAGAATTTTCAGAATTTATTGGCGCTTACAGGGACAGCCTCTTATTATGAGGCAGGGACAGCAGATGTAAGGCAGACACATCAATTATTTGGCTGAAAATAGCCTCAGATTGAGATTAATAAAGCTGTTTATATAATTTGACAATGTCTGTCTTCATATCCAATTTAGTGATGTCTGCCTTAGTAGGTCTAATTTAATCACTTAACTTGAGGTTTTTTTCCCAGTTAGTAAGCAAGAAGCTAATACTGTATCTGCCCTTATACCTTTCATAAAGTTATGTAAAATACATTCTCTGAGAATAATTCCAGCTCTCTACCAACTAGTTTAAAACATGTACAGCCTGAATGTACTTAGAGGAAAGGATGGAGAAAAAGAAGCAAAGATGCATGCTAAAATGGAGTGGATCCATTTTAGCCTCTCTTCTGGGATTGAAAAAGGTTTGGCAACTTGTGTGGAGCAGGGAGTCCATCACCCTCTAGTGGTACTGTCTATATGAGCAGCCAAACCATTTTAAACCTCAGTTGAGGGTTTCTGGAAAAGACACTTTTGACAGCCATTTTCAACATCCCAAGACACTCCTGGGAGATGGACACACACTACCAAATCTCATTTTGTGATGGGAGGCCTCTTTCCTCTGAGGGGAGATGCAAACAGCATGGCCGCACTACCTCACCAGTGCTCCCTTGGCTTATTCTGAAGAGAGTACCTGCCTGGAGACATCTAGTATAATAAGGGACCTACTGTACTATCTGACATGGTTCCTGATGCATAAGAAAATTGAGGGACCTCATCTGTCGTCATATCATAGATAATAGTGATCTTACTAGTTACTGACTTTTCACCAAACAACATGAATTGAAGAGCAGGGTCTTTGGCAGTCATCACCCCGTACTTCCAATAAAGGACAACCAGCACTGCCAGTAGTGTTGAAGTTACAGATCCCTCTCGCTATGACATAAACAATGTCAGGGATTGTATATCTGTTTCAAAATGGCACGGACCAATGGGAGTATAGCTCTCTGCCCATCCCTACAGTCTGGCTATTTTTGACTCAAGAGTGATCTCTGCAGATGTAAATCTCTCCTCTGCAGGGACCAGCATTCAGCCAGCTCACAACAGCATTGCCCATCCCTCTTTTCCACCCTAAGGTAACTACAGAAGGGGTGTAGCTATCACAGCTAGCATCTTCTATAGGGTCTTCCTGGGCAGACCACAAAAGATAAGGGCTTTCTCTACTCATTACTCCAAATTATATGAAGGCACTCCCTGCCTCACCCCAGTGTTGGGTGGGAGCCTAGTTTCTTTCCTTCTCCTTCCATCCCATTCTCCCCACAAAACTTTTATCCATCCCTCAACGTTGCTTTTGCCTCCAGTTCCTTTCTCATTGAGGCTGGAGTTGGTCGACTTAGCAGTAGAGATGTAGGTAGGGACCACTCTGAGGTTTCCCTAGCTGCTCATAAAGAACCTTTTCTTTGAATCCTGGATAGTCTTTGATGCTGCCACCAGCAGTGATGGGTCAAGACCATTTCCAGCTCATGTTGTTCTGGTATGGGGTGAGGCTGCCTTCAGGACCCCTTGAAGACTTATAGCTAATTGTGGAGGGGGAGATCATCTTGTGTGGCCACACAAAGCAGGCTCCTGAAGTTGGTTACTGGGTGTGTGGTAGGAGCAGCCTGGCACCCTCTGAAGTACTGGAGAGTGGTGTGGAGCTCCTGCCAGACAAAGGAGCGTCACTACCTTTTCTTTGCTCCAAAGACATCAAATGCAAGGAGAAACTTCCTGAGTTCTTCAGTTGAGCAATAGGGGAGAAAGAAGTGTAGGGAGATGAGGTCCAGGGTATTGGGATTCGAAAATCCAACTGTTACCTCAATATTGAGATATTTCATTTAAAATATCACCTGAATGCAAATGTATGCTCTTTGCACCTTTTTTTTTTTTTTTTTACGGTATGTTGGCAAGTGTGTGTGTGTGTGTGTGGGGGGGGGTAAGCTCTTAAATAAAGAGAAAGTCCTTAGGTAAACAGCTCTCTATACCCTAAAGCCAAAAGAAAAAGTTTGTTGTGGTTCATGGGATCGTCATGGGAGGGCTTTGGTATAAATAGTTGAACATTTGAATTCAGATGTTTGATTAATTCAATGTCAGGACCTCCCATCCTCTGAATCTGAATATTTGAATCTACGGTATCAAGTTAGTCATATTTATTCAGGTGAATGTGGAAGGTTTTTACAGCCTAGATCTGTTGGAATCCAGCCACTGCTCTTAATCTCCGTTTTATTAATACTAGATTCACTCACACATGTGAATGAAAAATGTTCAATTTTTTAGTGAAACAGATTTTAGTAATGCTGTTGTGATATAATGTTGCTAAATGAGATCTTTCTACCATTAAAATCTAGACGTTCCATGTCACTGCAGCAGGGGTTAGAGGCAGAACACAGAATAGATATTCAGTATTCCTTATTTCACATTTTTTTAGCCTCATTTCCACAAATTGCCATGCCATTTCAGACCAGTAGTCAGTCTAGCCTGGCTTCCTGCTTCTCCCCGATGTGTCAAAAGAAGGTGAAAAAACTGGGAAAGCCCAAACTAGTTTCCAGTTCTGTAATATATTGGCGTGTGTCCTGGGACACAAGGATTTAACAGTATTAATTATTATAGAATAGTTGTATCATGTTGGAGAAAACTAAGGTAAAAGATGACCATGTAAGAGGGGTTCCTTTAGTCTTCATTTTAGTTTAAATAACAGATGTACAGTATAACAAATTAAAGAAGCAGATATTTTGTTGAATAGCCATGCACAGCAGTTAGACTGTCCTAATCCATAAACATTTGTATCACCTGTAAGGATATTTGATGTATGTCAGGGTAGATAAAACATCATGCCATTGCTTTCACAGTATTGTATAATGTTGTTTTCTCCATGTTTTGTCAGATGATGATGATAATTAAATAGCTAGTAAGATCGTGCATCCATATAAGTGCATCCGTATCACTTTAAAAATATAATCAGTTTCGAGCTTTGTTGAACTGCAAAATATCAGGACACAAACTGCTCATTTTGCTCGAAACACAGGATTTCTTACTGATAAAAAAATACTTGATGATAAAAAACAAAGCAAAACCCCAAGCTTGAGATTTCAAGGCAGTGCAGGGGATTTTACCACAATACTATTAATTTTAACATTATTTTAGGATCTATGCAGCTAATACAGTATATCGTTCTGCTTAAAGGCTACTTTGTCTCTAAAATGATATAAACCAATATAAAACACTGAAGAGTAGAAAATTACTTTAAAAACAGTAAATTAATCTCCTATATAAAGCATTGTTTTAAGGCCAAGATATACAATATTTCCCAGAAAGTTCTTATTTTTGGTGATACACAGGCCAGAAAGTACAGAACTTGAGGTTCAAACTCCACAATAATTTTGCAAGGCTGACAGTTTGAATTTTTTGGTGAAATTAAGCAAATTTGATATGAATTGAAAATCCATTGTGACAACATAAATGTGCCTTTTTTTTTTTTTTTTTTTCAGTTTGCAGGGGTTTTTTTCAGTTGTAGCGGTGTTGGTTCCAGGATATTGGAGAGACAGGGTGGGTGAGGTAACATCTTTTATTGGACCAACTTAAGATATTACCTCACCTACCTTGCTCCCTATTTTTATAGTGATATTTTTCAAAAGTTGTTTTCTCAGAGTAGAGCCACAGTTTGAGGGATGGGGGAGAGGAAGTGCAAAAATAACAGAAGCCCCTACAGGAATATGATTAATGATCTGAGAGAGACATGTATCTTCTCATTTTCAGGATTATACTACTCACTAAATTCTGTTCATGACTTCTCAGTTGCCTTCTATTCTCTCCCAGAGAAAGGTGTGTTTTAGTGACCCCTTTGGAAACTGCCTCCCACTCACTCATACATATTGTGACCTGCACAATTGCATGGTAGGTGACAGGAAGTAGTGGATATAGCTGAAGTCTTGGGATAAAGTCCTGCTCTATTTGTTAGGAGATTTGGCCTTGACTTTCATGGGAACTTTGGTTTGGTAAACTAATATAGTTGCCTAAAAAAGTTGCAAATTTCTGCACTTTGTTCTAGAAGTCCACTTCATGGATGATAATCTGAGCTTTAATGTTGGTATGGCATGAAATGAAATCCCTCTGCCATCAACAATCTAAGAAGGAGGCTGTACTTCCAAACATTGCTGGATGGGGTTTGGAAGCCATGCTGCTTGTGATTCCAAAAGCTATGCAGAAGAGTAAACCAACCATAAATTAAATCTTTTTCCTTGAGGGTGGAGGAATGGAATCCTTCTGCCATCCCAAGTGCAATTTAAATCTTGTTACCTGTCGTAGGGTTCATTCCAGGTCCTATCACCATAATATTTCAGCAGATAAACCACCTGATGATTCAGTCATGATTTTTCCTGCCCCGTAACTTATTTACAACATAGATTGGCCTAGATAAACAAAAAAATGTCTATGTTGGGCTGGATTCATTTCTTATGAATGCTGTAGATCAGTGGTTCTCAAAGCCGGTCCGCCGCTTGTTCAGGGAAAGCCCCTGGCGGGCCAGACCAGTTTGTTTACTTGCTGTGTCCGCAGGTTTGGCCAACCACTTGGCTGATCGTGGTTCGCTGCTCCAGGCCAATGGGGGCTGTGGGAAGCAGTGCATGCCAAGGAACGTGCTGGCCGCCTTTCCCACAGCCCCATTTGGCCTGGAGCCGCGATCGGCGGCCAGTGGGAGCTGCAATCGGCTGAACCTGCTGACGCAGCAGATAGATAAACCGGTCTGGCCCGCCAGGGGCTTTCCCTGAACAAGCGGCGGACCGGCTTTGAGAACCACTGCTTTAGACCACATAGCCAAGATTCAAATAATTCCAAGTCTCATATTGTGGTGAAAGCAACAGATCTTTACTGACAAACATAACTATAAAGAAAGAAATTTGCTGTGTAACCAAGCATCTATCAGATGGTAATGATCTTTAGTATATTTTTATTTTGGCTTGTAAAATTAACACAATTGAATTGAAATCCTTTTGACCTAAAGAAGTGTATAAAACTGTATAAACTATGAGTAAGGCACAGCAGCATCAGGAATAGTACATGTGCTACTGAATCTTACAATTTTTAAGATGGCTTTTAGCAAACACGTATTTTGTTGTTTTTTGTATTTAGTTTGAAAGACTGTTAAAGTACTAAGATAATCATTTTTCTGGATAATTCATCACGGTTACATCTCTAGTCTTTTTAATAGGGTTTTTTTTACATTGGATTCGGTTATAAAAACACTTCTTTTCACTGATGCAGTATTTTGTCAATCTTTGTTCCTGTTCGAGTATAGGATAGAGGAACTGTATACTATATATTATTCCAAAATTATTTTTAAACAAGTAGTAATAAATAATAGATTTTAGCTGTTACATGCTTAAGTCTTCAGAATTTTAATGGTTTATTTGCTCTCGCCATTTTTTTGCTTTGTTTTACCATTCCTATACCATATTTTTAAAAACCTATTTTAAAACCTGATATAGGCTGCAAGCTTGCAAGAAGACCATGAAGTGATCCTTGTCAGAACAGATCAATCTGGAAGAGCATGGCCTGTGAACACAATGGCAGAACCGCTGGAGCCGAAAGGAGGAAGAAGAAAGAGACAGATGGTACACTTTATATAACATCTTTATTAGAATGTAATTCTTTGACTACTTTGTAAATTTACTATTTGAGGGCATAAGTGGTGTATGTGTTTGTTGAAAGAGTAGGTAGGTAGCTGGGAAAATAAGTTAATTTTCCATATAATGGCAAGAACTAGATGGTGCAAAGAGGTAACTTTTTATTTTAAAGTTGTGGTGTTGTCCCTTAGAGTTTTCTTGGGGAATTTATTTAAATATAAAGCCAACCAAATGTTTTAAATCTTTTCAAGGTATTAATATGTCTTAGCCAAATAAAATACACTACTTCTAAATCATGTAAATATATATATTAAATCAAAAAAGATTAGTAGAGCATCTTTTTTGGGGGGGAGGGATAGCTCAGTGGTTTGAGCATTGGCCTGCTAAACCCAGGGTTGTGAGCTCAATCCTTGAGGGGGCCATTTAGGGATCTGGGGTAAAAATTGGGGATTGGTCCTGGGGTTTGAGCAGAGGATTGGACTAGATGACCTCCTTAGGTCCCTTCCAACCCTGATATTCTATGATTTTTTTTCACACCCAGCCAAATATCTTGATGATAACTTGTCTAGGCCCTAGAAGCTATTTGTTCTATTTTGTAGTTATGTGAAGCAAAACAGTGAATAATAATAAAGACATAAATAGAGGGAACTTCATCCTCTTCAGTAGAGCAAAATATTGGCCTATGTACATTTTGGGGAAGCGGCCATGTCTATTTATAGCACTGTACAATGCCTAGTTCAGTCTGGGTGCTATTATATTGTAAATATTAAGTGATAATACTGGCTCTGTGTATATTTATTCCTCTAGGTCATATTCATTGCAACAAGGGGTCCTGTTTTCTACTTAGTTCCATTTTACTCTTTCAAAAAATGCCTATAACTTTTAACATTAATTCTTGCAGGCTGGGACATTTTAGTAAAAGTCCATTCAATAGCCACAGAAGGATTCTGAGTTTGGGTTTTGAGCTTCTGAGAGCAGCAGGGGGTTCACATCTATATTAAGTAATTCCTTGGTTAGTAAGACAGATCAACTTGACAAACGGGTGTGAAGAAAGGTGTTTTTTCCAGAATGGATAACAATTCATCACCACTTATGTCAGTGCCCACCTGCAGTGTTCAGTCCTGAGCCTTTTCTGAAGAGACACCACCGATTGTACAAACCAGGATGGTGTGGACAAACATCTACTATGAACTAGGATGGAGCTTCACCAGCTATGGAAACATCCCACAGCAGAGACATCAGCTTTGCATGAATTCCCCACGAGACCACTGTTGTTTCTGGCACAGGTGGTCATAAAGTTCCCTGGGAGTGAACACTTGAACTCTTTAAACCCCTTTAGTGAAATCCTGGTCGCAGTGAAGTCAGATTAATATTCATTTTCAATCTTTCCGTTTTCAGGGTGCTACTCACATAGATAAAGAAAGAGTCAGGTATTTTCAGGATGATGATGATCTGAGCCTGAAGGATTTGGTCAAAAATGAAAAGATGAGAACAGCAGAGGATCAAAACTCACTATTCATGCGAATGGCATCAAAGGTAAGGCATAGTATGAATGAATTTGTACTTACAATGGAAATGCTATTTCAATCTTAAACCCTTACTTTCAAATTTCTTTAAAAAATCACTGTTTGGGATTAATCTTCCTATTCTTGTTGTTAGCCTGGATGTGGATTGTTTTGTTTTGTTTTTTGAAAGTTGGGTAAAAGTTAGTTCATCTGTTTGAAAGAATTAATTTTTTTCATGTATTAAAAATTTTGTAAAGATGCTTTCTTTGCACCCTGATATCTCAAATGAGACTTATTTTGGCATGTACACATGTCCTGAAGGGTGACTGTTTTGGCTTCTAAAAGATTTCTTTTAGAGATACATAGGCACATATAAAGGATGTTCTGCATTATCTCAAATACGGTATGCTACCTTCCTTAGTGCTTTAAATATGTTTTAGTATAGTGTTCCAAATGTCTGCTGGGGTAGGTATATGTTAGTGTAATCTTACTTATAGCTGCAAATGCATTTAGGTGTGTTTTACTTTTGTGTCAAGTACAGTGAGTACAGAAGGAGACCTATCTTTTCATGAGGAACAAAATCAGGGTAACACACACAAACTGATGAGAGAGGATTCTGAGACTCCCATAAATTGCAATCCTGCAGTGCAGTAGGCAAAGCTTGGTTAAGCTAAATCATTGATGAGGATGTTACGTTCCTAGTGTGTAGAGTTTACAAATTATCACTTTCAGAAGGGGTAGGTAAAGGAAATAGGACGGAAATATGAGTTTCAGACTATTGCTAGCAAAATAATGGTGCTTAGGCTGACGCAGCAAAGACCCTTTTAACTGAAGCTGAGGATTTTTTTAAAACAAAAAGAAATGGGGAACGTAGACTGATGATAGAGGCCATTAGAACACGATGATGAGGTTAAACAAAGATTTTTGCAGATAAAGTAGGATTATATAGTGGCTAGTGTGTAGGGTTTTTTTTAATGTAGAATTTCAGCTACAAGATATTGGTGAGAAAACAGTAGTGGAAAAAAGTAATGGTGCATGGAGCTAATAGTGGAAAATGAGCCTGGTGTAGTAAATAAGGCAGAAATTAAAGAGTACCTAGTTTCTAGTGACCATAATATCAAGTCTGAGATACTGATGAAATTCTGACCAGTGCAATTCAATGTAGACACCTGTAAAATAATTAGTATGGGATCAAGGAGCCAACCTGGATATATGTGCTAAACTGATTATCTAGCATACCGATCAGGAGGATTAGTGCCATTTGAGAGCCATTGTGGAAATACCTTTAAAATCATCAGTTCAGTGCATAGCAATTAGTAAAACCAAGTGTGTGTGTTTTATAACAAATGAAGAGAACATAAAACTAAAGAAGTGATGATGTTCATGTACTAGGTACTTATTAACCTTCAGATGGGATGATACCATACCTCAAGATTCATGGTAAACTACCCCAGATGCCAGTCTTTCCCCTGCAAGACAAATGGACGACCCTGCTGGACCTGAGACTTATCTGAAAGCCTGCTTTTCTTCTACAAGAGTCCAAGAAAGAGAAAAATATTTGCTTTGCTATCATGTTCCAACAGGGACCATGTCATAGATGTCGAGCACACCTCCAACCTGAGATAATCTCAGTGGATCCTGAGGGCTCAGTAATTAGAGAGCAACCAGAGACTTATGCACTGCATTTGAATATTGGACTCCATTCAAAGAGTTTGCACCGCCTAGGCTGTTTGTGTTGCGGAATAACACCTATCACATGCCAAACTAAGGATGATTTCTGCCTGGCATGGAGAGCTCATACAGAGGGATACCATGTTCAGGATGCTTACTCTTCACAGAGATTCTATCATTAAGCATGATCTTGGGTGTTCTGTAGGCTTTCAAAGACCTGGTTCTCAAAGGGAGGTTTTGATTCTGGATGGTTAGACCACGGATTTGTACATGACTTAGTAGGGTGGGATTAGGGAGACTCTGTGTTGGAAAGCCTTGCAAGTGTGGAACTGGGCAGCATAACACACAAGACTTTTGTCATTTATCTGGCAGGGAAGTGCAACACCCTCTAGTGTAACACTAAAGTTGTCCTTTCTTTGAGGAGTCCTTCAGGCAAGACTTGGAAAAGATTTGTGAGCAGTTGGAAAAATCTAAAAAGCAATAACATCTGCCTGAAGGGAAGAATATGGAAAGACCAGCTGTCAGGCAGTCTTTCTGTAGAGATTATCAAAACATTAGAAAACCAGTCTTCTTGTCCAGCTGTGTTTTATCATGACTTCTGACAAACATTTTGATTCTGGTCTCTGACCAGCACACTCAAAAGATAAAGACCAGATTCTGCTTGCAGTTAAGCCAATGGGCAGAAAACAAAAAACTTGGTTTCAAACGCTATTTAAGTTTGGTGATTAAGTGTAGTTACCTATTGCATCATTTACAAAATACCAGCATACAAAAGTAAGCAAATGGATAGCTAGGGACATCATAAACTCTCCATTGCCCATCTACTGTAATAAACACAGTCTAAAGAAATGCATATTTCATCATAACACAACAACCTTATCTCTGACTTGTAGATTTTTTTAGTGTATGTTTTTATCCTGATTTCAGTTAATGTATTTGTCAGCTGGTAGTGGAATTTTTTTTATAGAGTACTTATAACTGCTGGCCAAAATTTAAAAGCCTGGATGCCTCAAATTAAATTCCTAAATCCATATTTATTCCCAATCTTACATATACTAAAGTTATTAACTTTATGTGTGAATAGCTCATTTTACTGTTCATGGGATTACTTATATGTGTAAGAGTCATCCACATGTTGGAGTTCAATGAATGATTTAGTAATAGTCTTTATCTTGGATCAGAGACGATTGAGGTTGAAGAGCTTGCCGACCATTCTGTATTGGATGTCAACTCTGGAGAGGAGCTTATCAGCAACGAGAAGGAGGGTGACAGCAAGGAAGATGGAGAAAAGGGTTGGAACGATGACACAGCCTTGCTTGACTCCTGTCTTGACTAGGAAGGGATCCATTTCAGATTCATTGCTGATCACTGTCACAAATATGTTGTTGTGGAGGAGTTGGAGGATGGCAACAAATTTTGGTGAAATTAAGGAGGATTCTCCACAGAGCCTGGTGATTGATGGAGTTGAATGTTTTTGTGAGGTTGATGAAGGCCATATACAGAGGTTGATGTTACTCGCTGCACTTTTCTTGAATTTGGTGGGCAGTGAAGATCATGTCAATCGTACCCCAAGATGGTCTGAATCCACATTGCAATTCTGGGATTCAGCCAAGGGGAGCAGCTGATTGAGCAGAATTCTGGTAAGAATCTTTCTGGAGGTGAACAACAAGGCGATTTCTCAATAGTTTTCACAGTCCAGTCTGTCTCCTTTCTTGAAGATGTTCATGATCATGGCATCCCTAAGATCAGCTGGGATTACTTCTGAATTCCATATCTTCAGGATTAAGGCATAAAGCTGGTGAGCCAGTTCTTCTCTGTCTTCTTTGGGGGGGGAGAGAAAGGAACACCCACAATCTAAGCACTGACATCTGATTGTCTGTGTCATTGTCCATGCTCATGATCATGAAGATGTTTACATCACCAAAGTACTAACTGGTGCAGATGATTGTTGGACAGACCATTGCCTTATCTGCTCCATCGTTTCCATCAAACTCACATCAAGATGAAAAATGTGGAAGAAATCAGCCAGACAGAAGATCAACATTGAGAGTCTTAAGGCCTCAACTAAACATGACCTTTTCCAGCAGTGCCTTACAAAGAAACTGATGAATACCAAAACCAAGATGGAAAGCCCTGAAGATCATTGGAAAGCACTCAGATTGGTCATCCATGCTTTGTGTGAAGGAACACTGGGCTTCTCAACTAGGAACCACCAAGACTGGTTTGACGAGAATGATCAGGAAATCTAAGAACTGATTCGTAAGTGTAGGGCCTTCTGTGCTTGGCTGAATGGCATCAATTCAAAAAGAAACCGTATGTTCACAATCAACTTAAAACTGAAGTTCAGTGGAAAACCCACAAAATGAGGAACAATGGTGAGAGAACAAAGCAAAGGAGATCCAACAACTCGCCAACGCCCATGAAGTAAGTGCACGGGTTCTTCAATGCAACCAAAGCCCTCTCTACAGCCCAGTACCTAACCCCCCTTTAGGTGCAGAGATGGAGCCAACCTCTTCAGGGACAGCAAATCAATCAATGCACAAAGAAATACTTCAAAGACCACCTGAATCATGACTTCATTGTTGGCGAAAGCATCTTTGACTTAATTCCTCAATATCCTATCAAGGATGACTTCAGACCTCTCCAACATTTGTCAAGGTACAGAAAGCCGTCAAATAGATGAAGAACAATAAGGTATCTGGACCTGATGGAATCCCTGCCGAAGTAGTCTTCATTGTGATGTGTCTTACAGGAACCTTCTATTCCCATGCAAGTTGGCATTTAGATTTATCAGGAAAGAGACTTGACTGGTTTTCAATTGAAATAAACCATAATTTCCCATTCTTTTTCTGTTAAAATTTGAAATAGTATTTGTAATTTCCTGCATTTTGGAAGATTGACATTTTAAAAACAAAATATATTTAAAAAAGAAAAATGAAAGAAAATATTTATTTCTACTTCCTGTGACGGGTTTAAAAAAAACCACTGATTGTACTCCAAATCTGTGAAACTAGGTTATTCCATTTTGTATGCTTAAGAATACTAGACTTCTGTGTTCTTCCATTTACCACTGGGGCCTCTCAGTATTTTCCACCTTGTATAAAGATCTATCTTGAGATCTGAAAGGAAACATTGGAGTCAGGGATGGAGATTGGACGGAGTATGTGGGACGTTGCCCCCCCCTCCCAAACCAGAGAGAGTGCATGGGCGGGGGGGTGGGGTGGGTGGATGTGGGGTTACATTCCTCTCCAGATTTCTGCCTTCCATTTAGGATGGAAATTTTCAAACTGCATGGCATGCTTCCATAGGGGGAGGCTCCACACAGTTTGAAAACTATTGCCTCCTGCCAGAAGCTGGCAGATTGGAAGCTGGTGGGAGCCACCTGGCCCGCTCAGGTCCCTAGTTCTTCAAGCTGTGGGACCTGAGCTGGATTGCTTCTTCATGCCTGGGCGCTCTCCAGACAGGGTGGGCAGCACAGCTCCGAGCTGTGCCCCTAATGTGCTCTTGCCTTTCCCCGAAGGAGCCTGCTGTCAGGGATGCCCCCTGGAGCTGGCCCCTGCCCACGGAGGCTGGCTGCCATGAGAGGCTCCCCAAGGCGCTCGCTCACTGCTTCCCTGGCTCCTCAGGAGCAGCCGCAGAGCCAGGAGTGCCAGGACAGTGGAAAACAAGTGCCTTGGGGAGCATCTCATGACCCCATGAGCCCCTGCAACCGTCACTTCTGGGGGGGGAACATGTTACTCTGTGCCCTCTACATGCATTGCCTCTGGGAAGAATGTGACCCTGTGAGCCCTCCCTCCATGCGTTGCCTCTGTCCCTCCAAATATAGAAGTCAAACTACACCAATGGTTGGAGTGTGTTTTACTTTAACGTTTTTGGCATTAAACTTTCTAATAAGCTATACACATAAGCTATATGCCTAGAGAGGTTTTGGAATCTGCATCATTGGAGATTTTTAAGGGTAGGTTAGACAAACACCTGTCAGGGATGGTCTAGATAATAATTTAGTTCTGTTATGAGTGCAGGGGTCTGGACTAGATGACCTCTTGAGGTCCCTTCCAGTCCTACACTTCTACGATTATATGATACTATAAAAATCTGGACTTACTATGTCTCCTCTCTTTTAATCATCTTCCTACATTTCTTCTGTGAGGGTATGATCCAAAGTCTATTGAAATAGACAGACTCCCATTGACTTCAACAGACTTTTTGGCTCAGACCCTGGCTGATCTCTCTTTTATGCTCCTAAGCAAACATGCCTTGCATCATGAGCCTGTTAGCAGGGTGACTCTCTTGAAACCTACACATTGCTCTTTGCTAGGTTTTGTAGAAAAAGAGAAGTGTTTCAATGTGATAGAACGTTGTACGCTGGGACTTATACATTCCATTGGCTACAACTCCTGTTTAAAGATGAGGTTGTATTCTGCTTCATATTCTACAACATTGGGTCTGGCTCTCAGTTGCCCAAAATGTAGATGACACCTAATTTATATTGTCGCTAAAGGAACTGGAGGGAGTGTGCCTGAGCTTCGATATTAAAGAACTGACATTAAAGTGCCTTTAAATTTGGATGCCATTTTGTAGAATGCCGTCCAGTTCACAGCTATTTCAATAGCCATGCTAGTATATTGGCTTTGGGAACAGTTTGAAAGTTTGGATGTGCTTGTGGATGTACTGAGTGCTGCAGTCTTTGTGTACTTCGCATCGCTTGAAACATGAACAAACAGTTAAAGATCAAGATGATGTAGACCTTTTAGAATATCTTGTGTTGCAGTGTGGGAGCTCTGTCGGTGAAGCTTTGGAAAGCAAAGGTAGCAATTGTAAATGGATGCAGCAGAGTGCATTTCTTTTTTGTCCTGCAGGATTTTAAATTTAGCAGCTAAACCCCCGTTGTCAGGTTTAGTTGTTAATATACTGCACAAAATTGACATTTAAAAATTACTTTCTCTTTTGTGCTTCCTTTTAGTGGATATATTTTCCATTTCTCTCTCAAATGAAATCTGTCATTCTCAAGAAGAGGAGCAGAAGGAAATTGCTGAAAGTCTAAAAATGATATTCTTCCTAGAATGGGGAGAAAACATCCCTTATACTCTTCTGAGTAGTCTCATTCATCTTATCAGGCTGAACTGCTGCTGTCGAGTGTCTGTCATTCCTTAGGCATGGCTATTGGTATAAAATAAATTATCCCTCGCAGCCGAGATAATGTTAAAATATGCGTAATTTATAATACATAGGCATTATATAATATACCCACACACATACCGGGAGTACAGGAGCAGTCCCTATATTAAGTTTGCCTACCTCTTCCTATTTATTGAGCAAACCCTTACATCCCATGGAGAGATTACATATTCTGTGAATAGAGCCCAGTATGACAGGCCCGAGTCTCATTCTGCTTAGCCACACTACCTGTCAGAAAGAATCTGCCGAATCAGTGTGTTTGCTTATGCTGTCTCCTCTATATATATATATAGCCCACTGTGTTAAGCATACTCATAAGAACGGCCATACTGGGTCAGACCAATGATTCATCGAGGTTAATATGCTGTCTTCCGACAGTGGCCAATGCCAGATGTTTCAGAGGGAATGAACAGAACACGTAATCATCAAGTGATCTATACCCTGTCAGCCATTCCCAGTTTCTGGCAACATAGGCTAGGGACACTTCAAAGAATGGTTTTGCACCCCTGCCCATTCTGGCTAATAGCCCTTGATGGACCTATCCTCCATGAACTTATTTAGTTCTTTTTTGAACCCTGTTATCGTCTTGGCCTTCACAACATTCTCTGGCAAAGTGTTCCACAGGTTGACTGTGTGTTGTGTGAAGAAATATTTCCTTTTGTTTGTTTTAAACCTGCTGCTTATTAATTTCATTTGGTGACCCCTAGTTCTTGTGTTATGAGAAGGAGTAAATAACACTTCCTTATTTACCTTCTCCACACCAGTCATGATTTTATAGACCTCTATCATGTCTCCCCCTCCCCCCCCCAGTCTTCTCTTTTCGAAGCTGAAAAGTCCCAATCTTATTAATCTCTCCTCATATGGAAGCTGTTTTATAGCCCTAATCATTTTTGGCTGCCCTTTTCTGTACCTTTTCCAATTCCAGTATATCTTTTTTGAGATGGGATGGCCACATCTGCAGACAGCATTCAAGATGTGGGCATACCATGGATTTATATAGAGGCAATATGATATTTTCTGTCTTTTTATCTATCCCTTTCCTAATGATTAGCTTTTTTGACGGCCGCTGCACATTGAATGGATGTTTTCAGAGAACTATCCACAACAACTCCAAGATGTGTTCCTTAAATATTAACATCTAATTTACACCCCATCATTTTTGTATGTATAGTTGGGATTGTTTTCCAATAGGCTTTATTTTGCATTTATGAACATTGAATTTCATCTGTCATTTTGTTGCCCAGTCGCCCAGTTTTGTGAGATCCTTTTGTAACCTTTCGCAATCTGCTTTGAACTTAACTATCTTGAGTAGTTTTGTATCATCTGCAAATGTTGCCACCTCACTGCTTACCCCTTTTTCCAGATCATTTATGAGTATGTTGAACAGTATTGGTCCCAGTACAGACCCATGGAGGACACCACTATTTACCTCTCACCATTCTGAAAACCATTCATTTGTTCCTACCCTTTGTTTTCATATCTTTTAACCAGTCACTGATCCATGAGTGGACCTTCCCTCTTATCCCATGACAGCTTACTTTGCTTAAGAGCCTTTGGTGAGGGACCTTGTCAAAGGCTTTCTGAAAATCTGTGTACACTATATCTTCTGGACTATATCCCTTGTCCACATGCTTCTTGAACCCCTCAAAGAATTCTAGTAGATCAGTGAGGCATGATTTCCCTTTACAAAAACCATGTTGACTCTTTCCCAACAAATTATGTTTATCTGTGTCTGATAATTGTATTCTTTACTATAGTTTCAACCAGTTTGCCTGGCACTGAAGTTAAGCTTACTGGCCTGTAATTGCCAGGATCGGCTATGGAACGTTTTTTAAAAATTGGTGTCACATTGGGTATCCTCTAGTCATCTGGAGCAGTGGCTGATTTAAATGTTAGGTTACATACCACAACTAGTAGTTCTGCAATTTCACATTTGAGTTCCTTCAGCACCTCGATCATCCAATGGCCTCACTGGTTGTTTAGCAGGCTTCTTGTTTCTGATGTATTTAAAAAAAATAATAATTTGCTGTTACTTTTTGAGTCGTTGGCTAGCTGTTCTCCAAATTATTTTGTGGCCTTCCTAATTATTTTTTATATTTCACTGAATGTTCTTCTAGCTGGTCCACAAAGGATAAAGACCTATTCCTGTTGCCAGCAATTGCAGTTAGTCCTTCTGCTCAAATAGTAGAGGTCCGTGCTGCAATACTGAAGGTCCAGGGTTCACGTATATTGGACGTTGGGGAGAGATCACATAACATTACAGTTGGACATAACAGAATGTGGTTTTTACTTTCACTTTAAAAAGATAAACTAGAAAACTGCATATGAAAAACTAAAGTAAAAGGATCTTATAAAGGTTGCAAAGTCAAGCACACAAAATTTAGGAAATGCCAGAATTAAGGTTGCCAGCTGCAACCTTACTTCAGCCCCTTCCAAATATGTATTTTGATATAGTTAGACTTGGAACGATTATATTTTTATCTGTAAATATCAATTTTACCCCACACACACACACACGCGCACACACACAATTCCCTTGATGATGATCCAAATTTATAAATAGGCAAAGTTAAAAAAAAATGCTGATTGAGAACTTATTAGTTTGATTTAAGGATATTTACTATGCATATTTTGACCTGTTATATTGACAATTTGTGTGTTAATGGTTATAGAGCTTTAGCTTTCTGAATCTTAATATCTACTGTCATTAAATAATTCTCTAACCCCACATAATTTCCCCAAACTGAAAAATTAAAGCAATAAAAATAAAAAGCCTAAAAATAAACATTGATATCTGTTTGAAATTTTAAAATAAATAAATTGAACTCTGCCACGCCTAGATAATAGTCTTTAATTACATGATCACATACTATTTTTTTCCCCCATAGGACTGCTGCCTCATTCCGTCCACAGGATGGTCAGTGTTCAGGGAGTGAGGCAGCCGTTCACTAATGATTGTTGTCTTCATTCATTGGGTAGCTCTATATACTTCACTTACTGCACACCATCCATACCTTCCCCAGAATACAGAATTATTAATTCCCTTGTGGGATTTTCCTTAGCGCTCATCACAATATCCAAATGTCTTTCAAACATTAATGAATTTATCTTCACAACTTGCTGTGACACAGAAAAGTAGTATTTTTCAGACAAGGTAACTGAGGCACAGAGAGATTAAGGCCAAAATTGTCCTAATTTTGGGTGGCTGAATGCCCAACTTGAGATATCTACAAACTGATTTTTCAGAGTACTTAACATTTTTATTTTGCTTTATTTGTATGAAGTGCTGTATATGCATAAACTAATTAATCCTTACAACACCTCTGTGAGGTATGCAAGTAAATGGTGGTATTCCCATTTTACAGATGAAGAAACTGAGACAGAAAGGCAAAGTGACCTGCCCAAGCCCACACAGTGAGTGAATGGCAGTGCCAGTTTAGAAAGCAAGACCTTCTCACACCTAGCTCTATGTTCATTCCTATCAACTACACAGCCTTACTGTAATAGGAATTGAGCATTCACAGATCCCATACACTTCCGTTGCAGTTGTGAGTGCCCAGCACCTCTGGAAATCAGGCCTCAGGTGCCTCAAACTGTGCACTCAGAAAACGAGGAACACTGAGTTAGGGGCTACTTGTGAAAAATTTGTTGACTGCCTCTCCTGCCCTCTGCTCAATTTTTCAAAAACTCTCACCAAAGGCTCTTCAGCAAAGTAAGAAGTCCTGGGATAAAAGGGAAGGTCCTCTCATGGCTCAGGAACTGGCTAAAAGATAGGAAGCAAAGGATAGGAATAAATGGTCGGTTTTCAGAATGGAGAAAGATAAGTAGTGGTGTCCCGAAAGGATCTGTACTGTCCTGGAACCAGTGCTGTTTAACACATTTATAAATTATCTGGAAAAAGGGGTAAACAGTGAGGTGGCAAACTTTGCAGATGATACAGAATTACTCAAGATAGGTAAGTCCAAAGTAGACTGCAAAGAATTATAAAGGGATCTTACAAAACTAGGTAACTGGGCAAAAAAAGACAGATGAAATTTAGTGTTGATAAAGGCAAAGTACTGCATGTTGGAAAACATAATCCCAACTATACATATAAAATGATGGAGTCTAAATTGGCGGTTACCACTCAAGAAAGAGATCTTGGAGTCATTGTGGATAGCTCTCTGAAAACATCCAATCAATGTGCAGTGGCAGTCAAAACAGCTAACAGAATGTTGGGAATCATTACAAAAGGGATAGATAATAAGTAAGGCTACGATTTAGTCACAAGTATTTTTAGTAAAAGTGATGAAAAGATCCTGGGCAATAAACAAAAATTCACGGCCCGTGACCTGTCTATGACTTATACTTAAAATACCCTTGATTAAATCTTGAGGACGGAGGGAAGAGGCACCGGGGAGGCCGCTATTGGGGGCGCACCTGGAGCCAGTGGCACCAGCTGCCAGGGGCTGCAGACCATGGCTGCTACAGTTGGCTGCCCGGGGACCACTGCCTGGGGCTGCAGACCGCAGCTGCTTCAGTCGGCCTGACGGACCGCTGCCCTTGACTGCGGCTGCTCCAGCCGGCTGGGGACCGCTGCCTGGGGCCAAGCACTGCAACTGCTGGTGTGGCTGTCCTGGAGGCCACCTGAGCAGCTAGCCCCAGAGCCAGCTGCTTGGGTGGCCCTGGGGTCAGCCACACTGGCCTCTGAAGAAGTCACGGAGGTCATGGAAAGTCACGGAATCCATGACTTCCGTGACCTCCATGTCAGACATGGAGCCCTAATAAGAAGACAGTAAATATCAAAATGCCACTATTCATGGTACTCCCACACCTTGAATACTGCATTCAGTTCTGGTCATCACATTTCAAAAAAGATGTATTAGAAATGGAAAAAGTACAGAGAAGGGCAACCCAAAATGATTTAAGGGTATGGAACAGCTTCCGTATTCTGAGATTAATAAGACTGGGAGTGTTCAGTTTGGAAAAGAGACAACTAAGCGGGTATATGATAGAGGCCTATAAAATCATGTAGAGAAAGTGAATAAGGAATAGTTATCTACCCCTTCACATAACACAAGAATCAGGGGGTCACTGAAAGAAATTAATAGGCAGCAGGTTTGAAACAAACACATGGAAGTATTTCTTCACACAACACACTGTTACACTATCAACCTGTGGAACTCATTGCTAGGGGATGTTGTGAAGGCTATCAGTGTAACTAGAGTCAAAAAGAACTAGAGAAGTTCATGAAGGATAAGTCCATCAATGGCTATTAACCATTCTTATATTTCCTGAGCATGTTGATATAAAGCCTTTTTAAAGTTATCTCCAAAACCATCATTTCCAATGGTGGGGAAAGCTTTTTACTACCTTTGCTGTTTTAAGACAGCAAACTTTAAAATTGTGACACTGTGATGTATGGAAAATCTATTTTGGATATGTCACACTGTATAGAATGGCTCACGACCATGAATGCCTACCTCCAGGCAGACTGTCAGAAAACAGAGCAGACACCCCAAACCTGTGGTGTGTTCTATAATTAGATTTCACCAATCCAGTAACAAATGTGAACTTCTGGATCACTATACCAGTTTTACCGTAGAGTCACAGACAGTCTCCTTAGACTCTCTAGTCTGTCTTGCCACCCAGACAAACTGGACTTCGTGATAAAAAGTCACTTAGACCAAAAATCATGCCACATTTAAATTGCTTCCAGTCCCAAGAAGCCAGTCACTTACCCCATTATTGAGAGGTTCAAGCAGGTAAAATATATGTACAGGTGAGTCAGAGTCTATAATTCCAAATGGTAGCAGGTGTTGTAGCAATATGAGAGTTTCCTAAAAGTCTCTCAGGGCTATCCAGTATAACTCTGGGGATCTCAGTCATCTTGTTTTGTTATTTTGCCCTGTTACAATTCAGAGAGTCCAGAGTTGCAGAATCTTTCCCTGAATCCATACTTATAGCTTCTTCTCACAGAAAACAAGCTGACAGGTGGTCTCTTCCTTTGATGATAGACAGTGAGAAATGCATTTAGAGTCTTCGACCTCCGATCATCACACACAATGACCACTTGCTTTGAAATTATCATTTTTCTGATAAAGTTCTTCATTTGCATTCCACAAGGCTTCTTTCTGGTTTGAGGGGTTATTTAGTCACAGAGGTGTGCACAATGTAAACATTTGTTACTATAGTATAACGGGATATGGGTAAGTGAAAACAATGTATGTAACATCCCATTAGTTTTCATTAAGTTTAAACATCAAATACACTCTTACACATTTAACAATCACTTTGATCTATACTAATACACAAATGAATTGGCCTGGGGCTTTGGCATGAGGTGGCACCTGGTCTGCCTGCATCACAAGATAACCTCTTGATGACTCTAGTTATAGGTTTCTTCTCCCCCTTCAGAAAAGGAGTTGGACACATGGTGCTAGTGGAGCCTAACTTTATAGAAAGAGGTGTAGAGAAATATTACCAATAAAATATAGAAAAGCTCCCTGAAAAGCTTTTCTGCAAAACATGTAGCAGATACAGAATATATGTGAAGTATAAAGGTTTTATTACTGCGTTTCAAATAACCTGCTTAATTCACTTGTGGCTTTGCCTCTCATGAGTAATTCAGCTATTCCAAATTCATGCTGATAAAACCTTTATACCACACCTTATTAATATCTATCTCTCTATCTAGCTATCTAATTTGATATCCATAGCCTTTGGGCACAACCACAATAAAACTGATTTTTTGGTTATGATGTGAAATTTAGATTTAAGGCACTCCTGTTATATTTAGTCAAAACCTTTCACTTTTTGATAAATTTACACTAAAAAAACTGAAGAATGTGACAGATCTATTATGATATGTTAGGCCATCTTGACTTCTTATGATACTCATTAGAAATAGCTTAACTTTTAAAAATAAAAATCTGCTTCTCATTAATTTCTAACAATGCACTAGAACCTTTAGCTCTTTGGAGGAAAAAAAAAAGTAAATAGTCATGTTATTAATATTTGATTTTTAGTTATGGATTTGTCCAGGAAATCTGTATTAGTATTTTAGGGCAGAATGAAAGACATTTGCATGGTAACACACTCTGGTTCCAAAGGCAATATGGTGGAAACCCAGGTTCTGTTCCAGTCTCTGCCTTTGACTTGCTGTGTAACCTTGAACAAGCAAGCAAGCAACCTCACAAGTTGCTCTACCTGTAAAATCTATACTTGATGTCTGTGACTAAAAAGTATCATTTAAGAGCTTAATGCTGCTGCTGTGCACTCTGTTACATAATAAACCTAATTTGCTGTCAGTTAAACTGGTGAAACCTCTTTGGCACAACACACTTCACAAATATATCCGAGACAGGCTCAAAGGAACTCTTATGCTCCGTTGTCTTTTATAAATGTATTTTTGGGGTGTATTTTTATAAAGGGTTAAATGTGAATGGTATTCTATAAATAACTGAGCCAATATTATTTTGAACACCTATCTTTGATTTTACATAATTTAACAAAAAAGAAACCTGGCCTGACAGATATATTACTTTTTAATCAAAATGTAGAGCAGAGCAAAAACAGATCAAATCTTAGACATAAAAACAAAGCAACATTAATAAAACATAGACAGTATGGGAAAGAAAACCTGGAAACATCCAGAATCACATAGATGCAGTCCATGTTAAATTGCCAGGTCAACATCAGAAGTATTCTGAATTACATCAAAGTGTAATTGAAGTCCTATACAACGTTGTTGTTGTGTGTACTATAATTATGCCCAGAGGCAGCTAGAATGTGCAGAGAATTCAAAGTTCCACATTTAAAAGCAGAATTTTGAGGTTAAAAGATGTGTGTATGTTTTGTTAATTGAAAATATTTTATGATTGCTGACTTCCCTGAGTACTGCCGTGCCACTGAATTTTTAACTCTTAATGGCTAATTATAAGAAAATACATAATTTTCCATTTTAAAAAATACGATGAGAAATCTAAGCAAACTTAAAGGTTTGATGGGGTGCCTATCTAAGAATATTCTGATATTAAAGCATTAAAACTCAAGCAATAGAACACTAAAGTAGTCCTAAGTTTGTTTCTAGGTTGCATTTCAGTAACACTGACAGGCCCTAACCAGGATTGGGGCATCGTTGTGCTGGATGTTGTTCAAATATATTACAATTTTAAATACTATCTATCTGATGTAATTATTATTTTACAATTTTAGCTGTATTTATTTCAATGAGCAGAGTCTGATGGCACAAATTGCATATACCTATGTATTACAGCCTGCAACCGTAGGTGTCAGTGGTCATAGTGCGACTTGGACTAGTAATAAGGTGATTAACATAATTAAACCTTGTAAGTGCAGTATTAATTATTTGATTTAGGCAAATGTTGTTTGATTGAGAACAGAAGACTTTTCTGAAGTGATTTGACGTAAACAGTAGGTGCTAAATGCTAACTAAATTTAAATATGTTGGAGATGTAGTCATGTCACTCAGACTCGTATTCTAAAATAAAAGTGTGGTGGTTTTTGTTGCAGTTTCCCAAAATATATTATGAGTACAATATTCCATAAATATAAACTGACATTTAACATTGAAGATGTAAGTGTTGCTATGGCAATTTAAAATCAAATAGATACATTTTATATAATTTATAGACCTTTCTCTCAGATTTTCATAGCAGAACTGCACTTTTATTAAATGATATGGAATAAACTTGAAATTTGATTTCACTAGTGATCGAACAGGAAAAACTAAGGCTCAGTAGGCGTCTGCAAAACATTGAGACAAAAGATAAAAATTATATTTACAAAAAACTGGAAGTGAGCTTAATAGAAAAATGCAGGTTTATTTCATTACATTTTTATTATATTTAATTAGATTTTCTTTCTTTGCGCCAAAATATACAGAGGTAATTTTCAAATCAAAAAGAGAATTCTTCTATGTATATGTCAGATGTATGACATTAATAGTCTACTTTTGGAGCAGAATCCTGTCTAGTGGGACTTATTTTCAGTATAATCCTGACACACTATTTTAATACTACTCCCTTTCCAAAGGCTGCGCTCAAAGAGCATGCTAGTGTCAGAGGGATAAGGGACATAATAAATACAGCAGATCAGTATGAATATACAGACTGTCAGCAGTTTGTAACACTAGGTAGTCTCTATAGCAGTGGAAAAACTGAATCAATATAGTATTAGACTGATTTATGCACTTCTGGCCATCTAAATGTATGTGTTGACAGGAGCATGAAACAAAGTTGTGCCGCAAAGTGTTTGTAGCACAGATCTAGGATTGCCTCTCTGAGAGACACCATCCATACCACTGGTCCTCATTTTCTCATCATAAAGAAACAACATCTCAATAACCCAAGAAGAAGTAATACTTATATTGTCTTAGACCTGCTTAGGTCGGAAAGGATATGATAATACTGAAATGTCCTTTTTGTCCATCTTCACAAAGTTATATTGCAGGTGTAAATAGACTTTATCAGTTTATATTATGCTGGATTCTTTCCTTCTCACATATCGTCCTCAGTAATAAAGATTGGGGGATTTCAATCACCTTTACATCTGCTTGGAGAACAATACAGCAGTGCACAGACAACCCAGGAAGTTTATGGAGACTGTTGGGGACAACTTCCCGGTGCAAGTGCTGGAGGAACCAACTAGGGGCTGTGCTCCTCTTGACCTGCTGATCACAAACAGGGAAGAATTGGTAGGGCAAGTAGAATTGGGTGGCAACCTGGGCAGCAGTGACCATGAGATGGTCGAGTTCAAGATCCTGACAAAAGGAAGAAAGGAGAGCAGCAGAATACGGACCCTGGACTTCAGAAAAGTAGACTTTGACTCCCTCAGGAAACTGATAGGCAGGATCTGCTGGGAGGCTAATATGAGGGGGAAAGGAGTCCAGGAGAGCTGGCTGTATTTTAAAGAAGCCTTATTGAGGGCGCAGGAACAAACCATCCCGATGTGCATGCAAATATGGCAGGCGATCAGCTTGGCTTAACAGAGAAATCTTCTGTGAGCTTAAACACAAAAAAGAAGCTTACAAAAAGTGGAAACTTGGACAGATGACTAGGGAGGAGTATAAAAATATTGCTCAAGCATGCAGGGGGTATAATCGGGAAGGCCAAAGCACAACTGGAGTTGCAGCTAGCAAGGGATGTGAAGGGTAGCGAAGGGTTTCTACAGGTATGTTAGCAACAAGGTGGTCAGAGAAAGTGTGGGACCCTTACTGAATGGGGGAGGCAACCTAGTGACAGATGATGTGGAAAAAGCTGAAGTACTCAATGCTTTTTTGCCTCAGTCTTCACAGACAAGGTCAGCTCCCACTCTGCTACACAGGGCAACACAGTATGGGGAGAGGAGGTAAGCAGCCCTCAGTGGTAAAAGAACAGGTTAAGGACTATTTACAAAAGCTGGACATGCTCAAGTCCATGGGTCAGATCTAATACATTCAAGGGTGCTGAGGGAGTTGGCTGATGTGATTGCAGAGCCATTGGCCATTATCTTTGAAAACTCATGGCTATTGGGAGAGGGTCCTGGACTTTTGGAAAAAGGCAAATATAGTGCTCGTCTTTAAAAAAGGGAAGAAGGAGAATCTGGGGAACTACAGATGGGTCAGCCTCACCTTAGTCCCTGGAAAAATCATGGAGCAAGTCCTCAAAGAATCCATTTTGAAGTACTTGGAGGAGAGGAAGGTGATCAAGAACAGTCAACATGGATTCACCAAGAGCAAGTCACGCCTGACCAACCTGATTGCCTTCTATGATGAAATAACTGGCTCTTTGGCTTTGGGGAAAGTGGTGGACATGATATATCTAGATTTTAGTAAAGCTTTTGACATGGTCTCTCACAGTCGTCTTGCTAGCAAGTTGAAGTATGGATTGGATGAATGAACTATAAGGTGGATGGAAAACTGGCTAGATCATTGAGTTCAATGCCCATTTTGCAAAGTCAAAATTTTCTCATAGGGAAATATCAATTTTGCAAAAAAAATTATATATATATAAAAAAAATTCATCAGTAAAATTGAGATGACTGCTTCCCAATTAGCCAGTTGGAAGGGCCTTCTCAATTTCAGCTTCCTCAAGGCTCAGCACCCTGACTCTTTGCCTACCTGGCTTTCAACCTTCTTCTGCAGCTCCACAACCAGAGAAGCAAAGAGCTGGGATACTCAGCCTCCTCATTGCTCTGGGGCCAGAGAGGCCAAGTATCTCAGCTCTTTTGGCTGCCTGACTGTGAAACTCGCAAGAGCCTTCCTGGCAGGCAGCGAGAAAGCTGAAAAATTCCATTTTGTAAACAGAATTTTTCTGGAAACACCTTCTCTCAAAACATTTTTCAAAAACACTAAATTTTTCACAGGAGCATATTTCTATTTTCCAGACCCCTGTAAAAATACATAAAGATTGTGAAACACTCAGATACTATGATAATGGGGCCATGAAGTATCCAAGATAGACACACTTGCATCAGCTTTTGAATAGCTTTCTCTCTTCAGCTCTATTATCCTCGAAATGGAAAATGCCCCTGATGAAAAATTCCTCACCAGCTCTAGTGTTTATCCTCTCAACACCCCTCCGTGAGAGAGAACTGAAGCACAGAGATTAAGGCCGTGAAAACTGTACCTGTGCTAATATAGGTGTGTTGGCACAGCCTCCGAATATAGATACAGCATGTGTTGATGGAGGAGCAGTTCTGCTGGTGTAGGAACACCGCTTCCCTGAACGACATTAGCTATGCAGAAACAAACCCTCTTCTGTCGGCACAGCTGTGTTTATGCTGGGCATGCTGGAATGGCTATGTGATGTGGTTTTTTCACACCTCTGACTGAACATATCTATGCCAATATAAATTTTAGGTGTAGCCCAGGACTAAATGATTTAACATAGGTCACACAGAAAGTCTGTTGCAGAGCAGGCAATTTAACCCAGGTCTCTTGAGTTCCATGCTGGCATCCTCCTTCTCATCGTCATAACAAATATCAAACCCCAAACTAAAACTGGGAAAAATCAATTGCAGAATGCACATTACAAGGCTGGTTTCTTCCTGCCTCTTTTCCTTTTAGTACAAGAGGATAGTGGGCATTTTTTTCCTTGGAGGAGTATTTAAAAAAACATTCTGGGTTTCCTCTGGGTCTTAGAGAAGCCAGCAGTACTTACTGGTTATTACTGCTAATTACAGTCTCACACAGCACACTATGCTACTAGGAATACAGCTTGCGGCTTCACAGTGAAAGGAAAGAGAATATATACACAGTCACATAATTTTTGAAGCTGTTGTGGTCATTCATGTTATGTCCCAGTAACAGATTATTTTATAAATCATTGATCAGTTTCTTTAACATACTCCATATTCCTCCTCCTTGTCTATGCAAAACAGTAAATTTTAATATGGAAGTTTATAATGTGTCTAATAAAATTGTTGACAAAGTCGGTAAGGTAATATATTTAGTTGGACCAATTTCTGTTGGTGAAAGAGGCAGGCTTCTTCAGGTCTGAAAAAGGTACTCAGACTCTCAGATAAATACAAGCTGGAATAGATTGTTAAGCATAAGGAGTTAAAATGTTGCAAGTGACAATTCAAGTTGAAAGTGGGAGCTAACACCTCTGTGATTGTAGGACAAAGGCAGGTTAGTGGGTTACAGATTGTTTTAATGAGCCATAAATCCAGTGTTTTTATTGAGGCCATGATTTTTAGTGTCTGGCAAAGTTATGAATTTAAGCTCCCAGGCTTGTCTTTTGAAGGTGTTGTGCAGATTTCCTTTGAGGCCAAGGACAAATGAGATATGGAGTGATCGTTTTGTGAAAAGTGTTTGCCCTCGGTAATAAGGGGTTTTTATGTTTGATCATTTTTCTGTTTGGATTCACTCGAGAGTGTAGTGATTGTCTCATTTCACCCATATAGTTTTTATTGGGGGCATTTAGTGCGTTGGATGAGGTACACCACATGTCATGTTAGGCATGTTTAGGACCAATGGATCTGGAAAGGTGTGTCATGGTGGGGTATTGATCATCATAGCAGTGAAGGTATGGCTGCAGGTTTTTCATCTGTTATGGCAGGGTCTGGTGCCGCTTTGAGTTGGTGTGCCTTGCCTCTGGGGAGCTTGCTTCTGATGATGTGCTTGGAAAGACTGGGAGGTTGTTTGAAGGCCAGATGACGGGTTTAGGGAAAGTGTTCTTTCAGGATGTGATCCCCATCAAGTATGGATTGTTATTGTTTAATGATTCCCCATATAAGTGGGGTGGTATGTGACAAATAAGAGTGTATGTTAGTGTTTTGTTTTTTTTTCTCTGTATTGAAACAGGTTCTCTTGGGGTTTTTGGGTGGCCTGTTCCATGCTTCAATCTACTTCTCTGGTAGAATGTCCTTGTTTGGTGAAGGTGGTTTTATGTGTGTTAAGATGTGTATCCTAGACTTTCTCCTCAGAGCATATTCTGTGGTACCTGCATGTCTGGCTGTAGATAGCAGATTTCTTGGTGTGTTTGGTCACTGGATCTGTGAAGATAAGTGTGGTGATCTATGGGTTTCTTGTATAGAGTTGTCTGTAGGGTTCCATTGTGATGCTGATTGTGATATACAGGAAGTTGATGCTGGTGTGGGAGTGTTCTGGAGAGAATATGATGGCTGGCTAGTGATTGCTGAAGTTGTGATGGAAATCTGTGAGGGAATTTAAGTCATTTGTCCAGAGGATGAAAATATAATGGATGCATTTTGGGTATATCAATGGTTTCTTGGTGCATTTGTCCAGAAATTCTTCCTGGAGGTGGCCCACGAAGAGCTTAGCTTATTGGGGAGCCATCCTAGTACCCATGGCGGCACCCATTGTTTGGACAAAGTGTTTGATTTTGAATGTAAACTTGTTTGCCATTGTCTTGTATATATCTGAAGCAGGCAACGATGCCGTGATGGTGAGGATGTTGGTGTATAGGGAAGCAACATCCATGTTGACGAGAATGATGTTCTGAGAGTGGTGGTTAATGTTGCAGAGTTTCAGTGATTTGAAGGTGATTTCTATAGAAACTGGCTATTAACAAGTTTTGTCTAATTTCAAGCCTAAAGTTTCTAACCATCAGAGGAGTGAATTTCTGGAACAGCCTCCCAAAGAGAGCAATGTGGGCAAAAAACCTAACTGATTTCAAGTCTGAGCTTGATACCTTTTATGGAGGGGATGGTATGATTAGATTGCCATGTAGCTCATTTGCGACTGCTAGGAGCAAATATCTACAATGGCCAGAGATGGGATACTAGATGAGGTGGTTCTCAGTTACTACAGCGAATTCTTTCCCAAATGTTTTTTGGGTGGGTCTTGCCCATATTTCTCAGGGTCTGACTGATCACCACATTTGGGGTCAGGAAGAAATTTCTCCCCAGGTCAGATTGTGAGAGAGACTGGGGTTTTTCACCTTTCTCTGCAAGATGGGGCATGGGTCACTTGCTAATATGAACTCGAGTAAATGATGGATTCTCTGTAACTGGAAGACTTTAAATCATGATTTGAGGATTTTAGTAACTCAGCCAGAGATTATGGGTCTATTACAGGAGTAGGTGGGTAAGGTTCTGTGGCCAGTGATGTGCAGGAGGCCAGACTACATGATCACAATGGTCCCTTAAAGTCTATGAGCCCTGATGTTCCTTCAGTAAGAGTGCTGTGGATCTGCTTAGGTTCCCTGGTTTGCATATCTTGGGAAGTATGTAGGAGGCGCATTTGGTGGGATTTGGGGGATGAAGTTGTATATTTTCTCTTGGAGTTTTCTGAGGAAGGATTTGAATGGTCTCTTGCAACATGCGTTAACTCCTTATGCTTAACAATCTGTTTCACTTTGTACTTATCTGCATTCTTGACTACCTTTCCCAGACCTGAGGAAGAGTTCTGTGTAAGCTCAAAAGCTTGTCTCTTTCATCAACAGAAGTAGGTCCAATAAAAGATATTACCTCACCCACCTTGATTCTGTAATATCCTGGGATCAACACAGCTACAACAACACTGCACTTTTTTATTTATTTTTATATTATCATTAGGCACTCTGTTCCTAGCCATAACTTCCTTTTTTTGTCTTAACATTTTCCTTTCCCAATTCTGTTCTTTCTACCAGCAACAATTCTTCCGCATACCTAGTTCCTTGTAACTTCGGTCACATTTTTCTGGCTGTCTCAGCTTCCTCTGGCTAAATGCTTAACACAGACAACCTTGTCTTGAGCTAAGGGCACATCTTCAAACATAGATTAGTCTCTTTTATTAGCCTTAACAATTCAGAACTCCCATTTTTCCTTTACTTTACAACCTTGCATCATCCTCGGCAAAGAACTTTTCCTCCATATTTTCTATCCAGTGTCTGTAAATTTGCCTGTTGTGATCTCTGCAAACTAGCTCACATGCTCCATTATCTTGATATTACCTCAGCTGAAATCTTTGTCTATGTCTTGTATTGCCTTAACCATTCCAATTTCTGGTCCCAACAACTTTCCATGGTCCCTTCATGTCCCAGAAATTTGCTACTAGCTGCCTTCTGTCGCATACCGTACAAAAAGATACATATGGCATCTCTCCTAACCCATTTCTCCCCCCTCCAATCAACCCATACGTACATTCTTCCTTATGTAGCTTCCTGATTTCCTAGTCTTTTTAGGGTTCAGTTCTAAAGTGTCTTTATTTAAGACTTTGCATTAATTTTCTTCAGTTTACCTTGCAGACCTCCGATGAAATCTGGCTCTATAGAAGTCAATGAAAAAACTCCCAAAGAGCCATGATTTCATTCATTGTGTCTGTCCCTTTTCTTCTCCCTCCATTCATCCGCTATTAGCCACCACTCTCCTGATTTAAAAGCCTTCTCTAAAGCTTCTGTTGCCTGGAACCACATTTCTGTATAGTAATGCTTTGCCTCATCTGTACTTCATCTCATTTCTCAGCTGAAAAAGTATCTGAGCTGTGATAATTAACTGGAGATAATTCACCCCTTCCTTTCATTTAATTTGTGCTCTGTAACTGTGAAGCTTTATTGATAGTATTTGTATATTTTTCTACAAACTGAAGTTGTCTGTGAATAATTTTTGAGGTGGTTGTTGCTATTATATGTACCTAGAAGGGTGTCAGTTATGTTCGGAAATAAATAAATAAATAATCGTTCTGGATTTTCTGTGACGCCATTACCATAGTATCTAAGCACAGTATTTGACAAACATATGTTAAGTCAGTTCCAGCAACTTATAAAACCTATTGTCCAAGTCAAAGTAATACCTTTATTTCAAAATCTTAATGTTAATGGAAAAAATGTTTTCCATCATTTTTATGACTATTCATTTACTTTTTATTTCTCGCACACCATAGAATCATAGAATATCAGGGTTGGAAGGGACCTCAGGAGGTCATCTAGTCCAACCCCCTGCTCAAAGCAGGACCAATCCCCAACTAAATCATCCCAGCCAGGGCTTTGTCAAGCCTGACCTTAAAAACTTCAAAAGAAGGAGATTCCACACCTCCCTAGGTAACGCATTCCAGTGTTTCACCACCCTCCTAGTGAAAAAGTTTTTCCTAATATCCAACCTAAACCTCCCCCACTGCAACTTGAGACCATTACTCCTCATTCTGTCATCTGTTCCCACTGAGAACAGTCTAGATCCATCCTCTTTGGAACCCCCTTTCAGGTAGTTGAAAGCAGCTATCAAATCTCCCCTCATTCTACTCTTCCGCAGACTAAACAATCCCAGTTCCCTCAGCCTCTCCTCATAAGTCATGTGTCCTAGTCCCCTAATCATTTTTGTTGTCCTCCGCTGGACGTTTTCCAATTTTTCCACATCCTTCTTGTAGTGTCGGGCTCAAAACTGGACACAGTACTCCAGATGAGGCCTCACCAATGTCGAATAGAGGGGAATGATCACGTCCCTCGATCTGCTGGCAATGCCCCTACATATACATCCCAAAATGCCATTGGCCACCTTGGCAACAATGGCACACCATACTTCGATTTCTGGAAAATGTTCACAGTATCTTGGAATTTTTCTCACCGATTATCTTGAGTTATTCCAACATCTGGCTAGATGATCTTTCCACCTTTTTTCATTGTTGCATTTATAATTTATTATTTCAGTCTTCTGAATTTCAGCCATTCTGCTTTTTTAGTGGCATCTATTAAATGTCATATATTGGATTTTGTTTCAAGTTCAGATCTAAGTTTGTCTGATTGGATCATCATCATATAAGGATTTTGCTTTGGTTCTTCCGATATGGTTAATCAGTACAGTAACTCCTCACTTAATGTCCTCTCACTTAATGTTGTTTCAATCTTACGTCCCTGGTCAATTACAGAACATGCTCCATTTCAAGTTGTGCAATGCTTTGCTATAATGTTGTTTGGCTGCCTGCTTTGTCCACAGCTGGCAGCCCCCCATCAGCTCCCCTATGCCCCCCTCCACAGCGCTTCCCGCCCACTGGCAGACCCCGTGGATCAGCGCCTTCCCCCTCCTCCCCCCACCTGCTGCCCGCAGCAATCAGCTGGCTTGCGGCTTTCAGGAGGGAGAGGGGAGGAGCGAGGACTCGGCTTGCGGAGTAAAGGGGGGGAAGAAGAGGTGGGTTAAGGGTGGGGGTTTGGGGGAAGGAGTGGAGTGGGCGGGCCAAGGGTTGAGCCCTCCCCCCCACCCCTGGTGCTTGCAGAGTAGGGGAAGCTGCCACTGCTGCTGTGCAACATGCTTCTCCTAGCCTACAACACCTTCAGCCTCCTTGCCTGCCTCATTGACTCCAGTGCCAGTGGGCGGTGCCTGTGTGGGTAAGGCGGGGGCACCTCCCAACTATAGTGCAGTACTGCACTGTATGGCAAAAAAAAAATCCCTGGAACCTAACTCCCCCCCCTTACATTCATTCTTATGGGGAAATTGGAGTCGCTTAACATCGTTTCACTTTAAGTCGCATTTTTCAGGAACAACTACAACGTTAAGTGAGGAGTTACTGTAGTAAAATAGCTGAATAATGTTAGCACCATTGGCTCTTTCTGACCATGCTGTATTCTCTTGAAATTGAGCGGTCTCATGTTACTCGTGTTTTGGTCTCCCTTCATGCAGTCAGGTTTTTTCATTAAGCTGATCACTTCTTTAGATGAGCTTTTTGTTCTATTTTCCAGAAGTCTCATCATCCACAGTACTTGATCCAGAGCTGAGAGACGTTTGATCTAGTTAGGTTGACCAGATTGTTTACTTCATCGCTAGATAGAATTCTTGGCGGACTTGTTTATTTTGTCTGAAATGTGGGACGTGTTTAACAGGATCTATTAATTAGAGTTTGTATAGTGCTTTGAAAATTAAAAAAAAAAAGTATTATTATTAGCTATTTTGAAGAGAACATATATTAAAATTAGGCATTCTCCTTGCTACTTAAAACAACAAACACAAGGAAAACTTGTTGCCAGATGATTACCCAATTTCTAATATTTTTCATTTCTAAATTCTCTCTTCTATGGAGGCTAGTAGCAGAGAAGTTCCATATCGAATTCCACCACAAGAATATTTGAAAAATGGTGGTAAAGTTTTAAACTTGGTAACATTGTGACAATATTCAAAGAATAGTCCCTTTCAATATTTGTGGTGTTGGATCTATCTGTTGGATCTATCTGTAACTTCACGGTGGATCATGAAATCTTTTGGAGTAGAAGGAAACACTGACTAGATTGATTTGGCATTTGATTTCTGTTCTGCTTTCTATTTTTATTATTAGGACCCCATCAGTTGGTTTCAGCAGGAAATTGTTGTTCTGTGTTTTTATTTTTTTATGGTCTACTCTAGTCTGCAGCTGCCTGATTTTTGCATCACGTGGGTTTGACTTCATGTTCTGAAATCGGAGATTGAGCACTCTTCACCTGTGATTCCACTGTACTAGTTGCCTTCTTTGAAGAATGGATTGTCCTGGTCTCTCCCTTTGAGTTGTATTTGATATATTTAAAGAGCTCAGATTCTTGATTTGTACTAAAATGACAGTAAAGTGTTGTAGAGTATGCAGTTCATTAGATTCTTCTTAGAATGTCCTCACCAGAATTTCCCCTGCGGGTAATCAATTATGTAACTGATTTGTCTTAGCATTTGATCTGTATATTTTTTTATTGAGAACGGGTGCAGTAGGGACTCTCCCAAGTTTACTTTAATTAACACACAGCTAAAAGTGCAGAGTTGGAAATTCATATTGGTACAGCTAGCACTAGATAGGTGAAAATATTACAGTGATCTACCTTGGCTGCATTAATACATCAGTAGCTGAGGAAAGTACATAGTATGATCACCAGACTTCCAGTCTTGTACTTTGAGTTCTTTTGCTCACTCTGTTACATTAAGTGACTTACCTAAGTCAGACAATTAAAGTGTTGAGATATGGAGATGTTCTAGAAATGAAAAGTCTTATTTAAATATTAATGATGGTGTCATATCCAATTGCTTGCATCCCACGAAATGACCACAAAAAGGGAATTGGTAGAAACTTTGAGAGGGTAAAATGGCATTTTTTTTCCACCACAAAAAGTTATGTTTCTATAAGATGTTCAGGGACAATGGTTGTCTCCCTGATCCCTTTACTATATGTGTTTAGATGTAATAGTTTGAGTCCCTACTCCCATCTCAATACAACATACTATTTTAGTTTTCAAACTTCAGCCCATTTCTGGAGGGGTGTTCCTTTATTCTTTACTTAAAATGGCAAACCTTAAGAATTAGCCTAAATTTTCTTCTGAGCTCACTGTTCCTATGGATTTTTTCCTGCAAGATCTCCTGTATCTATTGCTAGCACATGTTATCTTAGAGAATCTCTAACTTCTGTCATCCTGAGTTGGAGTTAATAAGACTTGCCTGGTCTGGGAGCCAAGAAGAAATGGTGGAGTAGCCCTGCCTCACTGTGGAGGGTTCTAGAATCTGGCAGCCTGTCTCAGTGTTCACTTTAGGCTCATCTATCCCTGAAATTGTTGTTCCTGCTGCAATCACTAGTCACTAGGGAGAAAAATTAAGTTGTCTTTCGTCATATACTTATTACTAAAATCCATATGCTCAATATATGTAAATAGATAAAATAAGACCCAGCCATCTCAAGCTCTCCTTTGCCCACCCAGTAATAGAACACAAGCCCCAAACTCAAGGGGATAATGGAGTGGAGAGTATGTTACCACATTTGTGGGTCACACCAACATCAGAGGGCTTGCAAGCACTTTGGAGGTCAGGATTGCAAATCAAAATGCTCTTGACAAATTGGAAGATTGGTTCGAAATCAATAAGATGAAATTTAATGAAGACAAGTGCAAAGTACTACACTTAGGAAGGAAAAATCAAATACACAACTATAAAATGGGGAATAACTACTTTGGCAGTAATACTGCAGAAAAGAATCTGGGGGTATAATGGATCACAAACTGAATGAGTCAACAATGTGATGCTGTCATAAATATAAAGGGAAGGGTAAACCCCTTTGAAATCCCTCCTGGCCAGGGGAAAGCTCCTCTCACCTGTAAAGGGTTAAGAAGCTAAAGGTAACCTCGCTGGCACCTGACCAAAATGACCAATGAGGAGACAAGATACTTTCAAAAGCTGGGAGGCGGGAGAGAAACAAAGGGTCTGTGTGTCTGTCTATATGCTGTTTCTGCCGGGGATAGACCAGGAATGGAGTCTTAGAACTTTTAGTAAGTAATCTAGCTAGGCATGTGTTAGATTATGATTTCTTTAAATGGCTGAGAAAAGAACTGTGCTGAATAGAATAACTATTTCTGTCTGTGTATCTTTTTTGTAACTTAAGGTTTTGCCTAGAGGGGTTCTCTATGTTTTGAATCTAATTACCCTGTAAGGTATCTACCATCCTGATTTTACAGAGGTGATTTCTTTATTTCTATTTACTTCTATTTCTATTAAAAGTCGTCTTGTAAGAAAACTGAATGCTTTTTCATTGTTCTCAGATCCAAGGGTTTGGGTCTGTGGTCACCTATGCAAATTGGTGAGACTTTTTACCAAACCTTGTCCAGGAAGTGGGGTGCAAGGTTTTGGGAAGTATTTTCGGGGGAAAGACGTTTCCAAACAGCTCTTCCCCAGTAACCAGTATTTGTTTGGTGGTGGTAGCGGCCAATCCAAGGACAAAGGGTGGAATATTTTGTACCTTGGGGAAGTTTTGACCTAAGCTGGTAAAGTTAAGCTTAGGAGGTTTTTCATGCAGGTCCCCACATCTGTACCCTAGCGTTCAGAGTGGGGGAGGAACCTTGACAGATGCGGTTGCAAAGAAGGCTAATATCATTCTGGGGTGTACTCAGAGGAGAGTTGTATATAAAATTAGGGGAGGTAACTGTCCTGCTCTACTGAACACTGGTGAGGTATCAGCTTGAATATTGCATCCAGTTTTGGTTGTCACCCCTTTAAGAAAGATGTGGAGAGGATCCAGAGGAGAGCAACAAAAATGATAAAAGTCTTAGAAAACCTGACCTATGAGAAAAAGTTAAAAAAACTAGACATGTTTAGTCTTTAACAAACAAGATCAAGGGGTGGGAGGAGACCTGATAAGTCTTCAAGTATGTTAAGGGCTGTTAAAGAGGACTGTGATAAATTGATCTCCATGTCCATTGAAGGTAGGACAAGAAGTAATGGTCTTAATCTACAGCAAGGGATATTTAAGTTAAATATTAGGAAAAACTTTCTAACTATATAAAGTTAGTTAAGTTCTGGAATAGGCTTCCAAGGAAGGTTGTTGATACCCTGTCATTGGAGGTTTTTAAGAACAAGTTAGGCAAAAGCTTGTCAGGGGTGGTCTAGTTATACTTGGTCCTACCTCAGGATGGAGGGACTGGACATGATGACTTCTTGAGTTCCCTTCTAGCCCTGAATTTCTGTGATTCTATGATTATGCCAAAGTTGTTCATTCCAGAGTGCAACACAGACTGCAACTGTGTACAAACTGTATACAAGGATTACTCCATCTATCCCTGAAATTCTGTCACTTTTCGGGTGAAATGCTGCAACTGTTCAATATCAGACAGCAAAATTATACAATGGTTAAGAACAGGAAATAAAAAATATCCTATCCAGTGAGAGTATGGGGAAGTGTAAACACGCAGAATGTAATTACTCAAGTTAAAATTTGCTAATCATATCAACAGATGGGTTTGGAGAATAGTTAGAAAACGTGGGAGTGGGACATGGAAAAAAAGATATAAGTGAAGGTCTAGGTGTCCAGAAATAATAGAGTTTCAGGTTAATGGAGCAATATAGTTATAGTGCTAATAATAAACAGTTCTGCATATATGAGGATGTTAACTGGTTTATGGGAAATTACATTAAATTTGCTCATGTTCAATACACTTTTAATGAATTTAGTGCATGTGAAAAACACTATATTTTCAGCCAGGAGGTGAACAGCTGTATCCACAGAACTAGTACAGGTGTATAATTTCTCATGCTTCCCCAACCTGTATGTCTCCCATATTCTAGAGGTTTGCCTCTAACTTGAAGTGGGGAGTTTAGTCTTTATGCCCAATCTTTCCGCTTGCAGCTGTGGATGTGTTTTTTGTCTACAGTCGCTAGGCTATGGGAACTGGACTGAGACCATAAACCAATTTAACAGATGACAGGATTTTTTAGTCTGGGCTAGACTTGAACAAGTGACAATATTAAATTGCTCCAGATTTATTTGAGCCGTATCTATAGATACCTGGCACCAATTTCTCGAGTCATCTAGCCCTCAGCTCAAATTTGATAATTTGGTTTTGTTCCTGTTTTGGCCATTTAGACTCCCGTTTGCAGAAATTCAGGTAGTATATTTAACAATCTATAGTTGAACCTAAGTATTTTAATCTTATTCCCAAAGTAAGTTGTTGCTGCATGTTTCCATTTAAACAAGAATAGTTTAAGATTTCTTTTCATGTGGAGAATGCCTTGTGTTTAGGTGAGTGTTCATGGACTGAATCAAGAAGCCAGTCTACCTTGAGTTTATGAAAGAATGCCCATTAGCTGGATGACTCTGGTCTTCCAGTGCTTGTGAAAGGTATTCTGCTGTCCATACGGGGAAAAAAAAAATTCAGTTGTCTCGCTGATTGGCTCAGTGTTCACTATTTGCTAACACTAAAGATGGTGGATGGGGCTTTTTCTATTTGGCCAAGTTTTTCACTAGACAGCTGGGTTCTTTTTAGTACTTCAAAATGGCTATTAAACAATAGACAGATGAAGTTTGACAGTGATGCAATACAAATTGGGAAACCTATAAGCAAACTTAAAGAAGTCTCACGTGGAAGCAACAAAAAAGTATGGAGAAAGGATAAGTTCAGTGTACAATGCTTGAAGAAAATGTGTATATGAAGAAAAAAGTAGGGTACATTTTTTCACTATAAAGCTTTCTTGTTAATTTTGTAGATATAGGAACTCTATACTTGTGTATTCCATGTTGTGGATGGAAAATGACATTTTTAACTTATGAAATTGAAAGGGGGAGATTATTTTCCAAACTTTTCTGGTATTGGAGGGATGGGTAGTATTTCACCTGAATAGAATATTTACTTCTCATCTATTAAGTTGGTCTCTCATCTGTTAACTTGCTGTTTCATTCTATGCATAATAGGCCAGATTCTCAGTCCTGCTAAGTCGCCTTTGTGCTGCTGTACCAGCATCAAGGGAACCTTACAACTGCCCTAAGAGAATAGATGAGTATTCTTCAGGTGTGAGGAAATCATGTGTACGGTACAGCTGGGTATACTGGTGCTTCATCATCCCTGCCAGCAATCCATATTGTGCTGAGAGACCAGAATGTTCATCAGTCCCCACCAACATAATGGCAACTAGAGGGTCATAAGAAACCCGTGTAACTTGTAGCAGTTTGAGGTGCCAACTTTTTTAACTTAGCCTTTTGCATGGTCCTTTCTTAAATTCTATTGGAGGTGGTACTCCTTTTATCCTGTTCTCCTTTTGTTTTAACTTAGGTTCTCTGTGTGTGATTAAGCCATCTTCCAAGTGCCAGCCACTTTTTTTTCTTTTGTGCTTGCCCCTTGATCACTTTTTACTACCTATTTTTTGTCAGTTTTAAGGAGTAATTAAAGAGAACAGTGGAGCTCCCACATGGAACATGCTTGGGACTCTTATTTGCATGTTGTTGGATTGGTTGCCAGATAGTTTTGAAACTAGTGGTTTATTTCCTCATTTTTTTGGGGCAGGCAGGTTAGGTTTCTAATTTTTAGCAAACTAGAATTCAACATTTTGTAGGAAAAAATAGGCCTTTTAATTGTCTGCAAAATTCCATGGAAACCTAAGGTGTATGGGACAATAGGCAACAAAATAAACATTTATTCCCTTAGTGTGAGTTCTGTTTTCTCCCATACCCTTCAATGATGGGAACACAGAAACTTGGTTTTGACACCAAAACCATTTTTCTTAAATAATTGTTTTCAGGCCCCAGGAATCTTCTCCCCTTTAATAAATATAGATCTACAGTAATGTAGTAAAATGGAGCAAGAGAGCATTTTTAAACAGTAAATTTTGTTGTGCAAGAAAGTATATGGAAAAAGTCGTATGTGTTTTTGGAAAATAAACTGGTATTAGCAAAAAGAAAAGGAGGACTTGTGGTACCTTAGAGACTAACAAATTTATTTGAGCATAAGCTTTCGTGAGCTACAGCTCACTTCATCAGATGCATTCAGTGGAAAATACAGTGGGGAGATTTCTATACACAGAGAACGTGAAACAATGGGTGTTACCATACACACTGTAAGGATAGTGCTCACTTAAGATGAGCTAATACCAGCAGGTGGGGGGGGGGAGAAAACCTTTTGTAGTGATAATCAAGGTGGGCCATTTCCAGCAGTTGACAAGAATGCCTGAGGAACAGTGGCAGGGCTGGGCAGGAGGGATAGCTCAGTGGTTTGAGCATTGGCCTGCTAAACCCAGGGTTGTGAGTTCAATCCTTGAGGGGGCCATTTAGGGATCTGGGGCAAAAATTGGGAATTGGTCCTGCTTTGAGCAGGGGGTTGACTAGATGACCTCCTGAGGTCCCTTCGAACCCTGATATTGTATGATTCTATGAATAAACATGGGGAAATAGTTTTACTTTGTGTAATGACCCCCATCCACTCCCAGTCTCTATTCAAGCCTAAATTAATTGTATCCAGTTTGCAAATTAATTCCAATTCAGCATCCTCTCATTGGAGTCTGTTTTTGAAGTCTTTTTGTTGTAATATTGCGACTTTTAGGTCTGTAATCGAGTGACCAGAGAGATTGAAGTGGTATTAGGGAGACCAAACATCCTAAAGATTTGTCTCCAATCATTTGGAAATACAAATGCTTACCTCCTGAACATATTGCTCAGAAGCTATAGGACTATATGGGGAGAAGTATAAGAATTATTCAAGGAATAAGTAGTATTAATGGTCCCATTTTGCAGGAGAAAACTACTTATCTGCTCTGGAAAATAAGGTCTAAGTGTTTTTCATCAGATTACCTGAACAGAGACCCAGAAAGCTAAGGAGATACTTTGCAAATTTTGCTATATTCAAAAGACTGTATTTCAATTACTATGGCTGCCAGTTGGGTCAAGAATTACAATTACTGTAATTAACAAGTTGCCAGATCTGAACATGTCAGGCAAAGAGATCATTCCCAAGAACATTTAGTCTTCAAAGGAAAGAGAAAATGAATTAAGTAGTCATGCACTGTAGAGTCAACTCATGTAAATAGATCAGTGGTTCATGCTGACAGGACTCCATTGCAGAAGAGCCAGTACAAGAGGAACTATCACTCAGAGGTTTCACAAAAAGAAAGAGTACTTGTGGCACCTTAGAGAATACCAAATTTATTTCTTTATTTGTCTCTAAGGTGCCACAAGTCCTCCTTTTCTTTTTGCGGATACAGACTAACACGGCTGCTAGTCTGAAACCTGTCAGAGGTTTCAGTTTGCTGAATCTTTATTATTTAGCCATAGATGCTAGTCACAAAGATATTTAAGAATCCATGTTCAAAATATTTGATATGGTTGGCTTAATGTTTTTCATTATGAGAAGAAATATCCTTTCGACTTAAGAGCTTTTCTTTCTTAAGTAAAAGACCCTCTGTTTTTAAAAAGAGGCTTCTCAAATGTGGCCTGAACAAGGAATTTGATCGGTCTGAACTAGCGTCATTTGTACAACACATTTAAGGTGGCTTGCCAAGAAATTTCTCAAAATGTAACTTTATATCTAGGTGCCACAGTGCTCCAAGCAAAAAGGACATTTGGTAAATTAACAACCAAATGAGCCTGTATTGTGTCGTTCCTCCCCCCCGCAATAAGATGCTTAGATTTGGGAAGCTGTTTATATTTTATTTCCTATAGGATATAGCATAACTTCAAGCAAACTGCAAAATTGTGCATTCTGTGGAGTAATATAGATTAGTCAGCTGTATGGGCAGTACGTGGGCTTCAGTAGAGCTCTCTGGTGGATATGACAGCACTGATGGGGAACTGACCTTATATAAAAGGGCAGAACTTCAGTACGTGCAGAAGAAAGGGAAGTGGGCAGATATGTTTTCAGTCATTCATGGGATGAATCTCTTACCTGGTTATTTGGTTATATCTCTAAACTTGTTTATTTTTCTAAATTCTTGCAAGGTCACTTTTCAATATGACAACAAAGAGAGGGATGTGATTCATACAGCCCTGGAAGCTGATTTATTATGCCCATTGAACAAAATACCTCCCATTAACATCTGTCCTGATGCACTAGTAGTCTAATATATATCACTATTTGTTACAGATAGGCATTTGTTGTATTAAATCTCTTACTGTTCTTGAATTCTGTGCCATTTATATGCAGAACTGACGATGCACAAATCTGCTACGATTCTGAAGATACAGCAGTCTCAAAACCAAAATGTGCTATACAGTGCACTTTCTATATTCTTGGTCTTGCCATTTCAATGCAGGAAATCATTAAAATTATTCAAGGTGAAAGTTGCAGTGAATTGTATCTGGAAGCAACCTAAGTTTAGCATAAAAGTATGCAGATTAACATACTGTGGCAGTACAGTATCACTTATTAAATACAGAGTCAGAGACTGTGACACTCTTCAGGGTGCCCAGTACTGGAATCCACTGTGTTACCCCTCTGCTTCAGTAAAGCTGGAGCTTAAACTGTGTCAGCTCCCTGACACTCCAGCCTCCTTGCCTTGGCAGCAAATTCCTCAAGACTATGCCAGTCTAATACTTGCCTTGCGGGTAACATTCAGTGAACCCGAGATTGCCAGAGTGGTGTCTCTGCAGATTCCAATCCCTGTCATTGCAGACTCACAGAAATTACCAAATCCATCTCTAAACAGACAGTGCACATACCAGCCTGTGAGTGTAGCTGAAGATGCACACTATACCTCAATATACAGCACTGAGTTGAATTTATAATAAAATAAGAATCTTTATTAATAAAGAACATAGATTTTAGTGATATTAAGCAAGAGAAGAAAGTTATGATTACAAACAAAACAAAAATAACAGTTTCTAGTCACTAAAGCTTAACTTCAGTAAGATACAATATTTGCATAAGCAACTTTGACTTACATCAAGCGACCAGCCCCTTAGGAAGGAGGATCCACCGTTCTCAGAATCGGTGGGTGCTGAGTCCTTTGTCCCCTATGTGATGCATAACAAAGGAGTCCCCCTTCTTCCCTTTTATATCCCAAAAACCTTTAAAATATATTCTTTGAAAAGTAAAACCAGATAAAGTTCCTTTTCCCTGTTGCAGAGTAACAGCCGTGTTAGTCTGTATCCGCAAAAAGAAAAGGAGGACTTGTGGCACCTTAGAGACTAACAAATTTATTTGAGCATAAGCTTTTGTGAGCTACAGCTCACTTCATCGGATGCATCTATAGCTCACGAAAGCTTATGCTCAAATAAATTTGTTAGTCTCTAAGGTGCCACAAGTACTCCTTTTCTTTTTCCCTGTTGCTTGTTCTTGAGGGTGCAGGCACCAAGCCCATTCTTTATCCTCTGCTCAGTTTGCTTTCTTGATCAGCTTGATCACTTTGTTTACCATAAATGCAAATATACTTTCACTGTCCTTTCTTGTAATCAAGCCATGCTGTTTTGTTACCTGTCTGCTAACTTGATTCAAGCATGTAAATGCACATGCTTTTGTCTAGGGCAGACTTAGGGTTGCCAACTTCTTAATTTAAGAAAACTGAATACCCTTGCCCCACTCCCTTCCCCGCCCCTTCCCTAAGGCCCCACCCCATCTGAGGTCCCGCCCCCACTTACTCCCCCCCTCTCCCCCTGTCGCTTGTTCTCCCCCACCCTCACTCACTCGCTCATTTTCACTGAGGGAGGGGGTGAGGGTTCCGGCTGGGTGTGCAGGCTCTGGGGTGGGGCCTGGAATCAAAGGTTTGGGATGCAGGAGGGGGTGCCGGGCAGGGGTTTGGGGTGCTGAGGGGTTCAGAGTGTGTGTGGGGGGGGGCTCCAGCCTGGGACAGGAGGTTGGGGTGCAGGAAGGGGTTCGGCGATGGGGCAGGGAGTTGTTGTGTGGGAGCTCCGGGTGGCGCTGACCTCAGGTGGCTCCCGGGAAGCGGTGACGTGTCCAGCTGGCCCCTAGGCAGAGGGGCGGCCAGGGGGCACTGTGCACTGCCCCCGCCCACAGGCACTGCCCCCGCAGCTCCGATTGGCCATAGTTCCTGGCCAGTGGGAGCTGCTGAGCCGGCACTTGGGCTGGCACCTGAAACTGGGGCGGTGCACTGCGCCCCCTGGCTGTCCCTCTGCCTAGGAGCTGGAGGGACATGTGGGCCACTTCCCAGGAGCCAGGCACGGAGCCTGTCTGCCTGCTCCACTGATGCTGCGGCCAGCCTGACTTTTAGCAGCTCAGTCAGCTGTGCTGACTGGAGCCACCAGGGTCCCTTTTCGACTGAGTGTTCCAGTTGAAGACCAGATGCCTGGCAGGCTTGTTTATCAGCTGCCTCCACAACGTGTTTTAAGTACATATTTCCAGTATAGTACATAATTTTTTGTATTCAACCCATACATACATCATGCAATAATATTCATGACCAGTTTACATGCATACCTTACATCACTGACTAAATATTCTGACAATACCGCATTGACTGTGCCCTTTGCTGGTTGGCATAAAGAGGTTCTTAGGGTCACAGAGACCTAACAAGAAAGCTCCTCCTATTAAATTTCTGTAGCAAGATCAATAAATCACCTGTTTTTATTGATGGTGGCCAAAAATACTTATTTTTTGTTTTATTGTGATTTTTTTTACCTGGCCCCACTCTTCAATTTTTCATCTCTTCTTTTAGAAATTAATTGACTTAGTTTACCATGGCAAATTCTGAAATAACTGATAAATCTTCAGTGTTGTAAAGTCCTTTCTTTTGAACACTTTTTTTAAAAAAACATGTATTATTGAATATAAAATCCTTGGAATCTGAGAGAGAAGAACTTTTAATAATAATAGTACATCACATTTTTAAAAATGCATAATGAAAAGTTTTGTGAGAAAGTATTTTTCATGCATTCATAACAAATCTTTGCTAATTATACTTTTTAAATCAGGATCACTGTATGGTACAGAGGGCAGTAAATGGGAAGTCAGAAAGGAATATATACCACCACTCTGCAGGCATGGCAGAATCAATAACAAAAGACTAACACAGCATTGTAGCATTTTTTTTAAATATAAATAATACCTTAATAGAGAAGGTCTTGATTTTAAGAATTTAAAAGAAATCCCACAATAAGTTTCTTTATTGCACACACAAAAAAAGAAAGAACGGGAGATTATTTTCAGAAAAATTATAATTCTAAAGATGATGCAAATGATATTTTTATATAATATTGTAAGTATATTGTCAAGATAAGTAGAATTAGTTGTATAGATGGTGCAGTGCACACTCTGATCAGTACTAAATGTGGTGCACACAAATTATAGGGATTTTTTGCTGTAATTTATTTGAAAAATGTAGAGGAGCATCTGTGTGGTTTCTATGGAAACCACGCTGAAACCTAGATACCACAAACTTTTAGATATCACTCTGCAGGGAATCCAACACTTTGACAGCTTTTGTTTTATGTACTGGGGAGTCAACTACAATTTTACAGTTTATGGCCTGATGACTTAAAAGCTTTGTTTTTTCCACCTAGAATCAGATAATGTGTATATAAAATGTCTGTGAATAGAGAGAGTATGTTTTTATTTAGGTTAAATTAGGCTAGAGAATCCATGTTTGCAGTAGTTGCTTGCAAGCAAGAATAAAAATTGAGACTGAAGATAACATTTTTACATAAGTGAGCTAAATACTGTTTAATTGGTAAGGAGAATTAGCATAGGTGCGTATGTGCAAAATATGAATGGTAGCAATAGAGTCCTGTATTTCAGGACAGATGATTTTATGGGCATTGTTGGTAGTAGAAGGAAGAAGGAAAAGAGAGTATTAATAAAATCTGTTTGAATGTATTCTCTCATTCAGCATAAAGAAAGTGCACATAAATAAGAAAAACATGTTTTCTATTTTACTCCAGTGGTAAGAATTATTCTTAAAAGGTGCCAAGATTTTTTTTTTTCAGAAACAATATCCGTATCATATTTATGTAGCATGATGTAAAATTACAGAGAACATACAGGTGGTTAATGCCAAGTAAAACTCAATGGTATTTGTTCTGTGAAAATGAGATATTTAAAAAAAAAATTACCATGAAAAAAAATTGTAGAGAAACCTGTTTATATTTACGGTATTGGACACTTGTCCCATTTTAGGTACATTTGGGAATCACAATGGATACTAAACAAAAGCTTCCAAAGGTCAAAATTATCAAAAAGCACTGGATGAAGTTTGTATATCAATTTAAATTTAAGCTATATAAATTCAAGATATTAGACTAGATATTTGCCACTCCAGAAGGAAGTTTATCTTGAAACAGAATGTGATGATGTATTCTGCTTGTTTATATCATTCAACTGAATTTTTGCTACTTTATCTGTCATGGGTATCATATGATTGCTGTCAGTTGACCCAAGCATCTCATAATTATGTGTCTGGAAAAAGCCATGTGAAAGGAAACACTGCTGTTGCTAGATACCATTCCTCTCTGGTTAAGTAAAGAACACCAGAATGTCCTACATAATTCTAGTTCTTTTCTATTCATTTGTACATATATATTTTTTCTTTGTCTCTTTTTAGTTTTCAGAAAAAAGTGATAGAGAGTACTACACACTGGATGACATGTTTGTTTCCAAAGCAGCTAAGGGAGAGCGGAGTGGAGAAGAAGAGGAAAGACACAGAAGAAAAGCAATCTATCAACATCATCAGCTTGTTGCACGTATGGAGAAGTGCCCATATTGCTTTGATAGCCCTGAACTTCCAAAACATCTTATTATTGCAATTGGCATCAAGGTAAGAAAGTAGCAATTTGACATGAGCATGGAAAGAAATAAAGGAAGGCAGTTTAGTGCTAGAATTTCCTGAGATTAAAAATAAAACTGCTTCTTTGGCATGATTTATTGATTCACGTGTTATTTTCCTGGCTCTTCCAATTAAACAGAAAGGAAGATTCCTCAAGGGTGAGATAAAAAAAAATATGAATCTGTCTTGCATGATGAAGTTAATTCTCAGAACTTGATCCTCTTCAGATTTGCAGATGACCTTGGTATCTATGGAAAAACCTCAAGGGTACTGCAACAATGATAAGAGCTGAACACATAGATTACAGAAGTTAGATGAATATGCAAAAGACCAAATGGGGGTCAGTGTGAATAGATTAGGGTGACCAGATAGCAAGTGTGAAAACTTGGGATGGGGGAAGGAGTGGGAATAGGTTGCATATGCAAGATAAAACCCCTAATATTGGGACAGTCCCAATAACATCAGGACTTTTGGTCACCCTAGAATATATAAGAAGAAAAAAGTTTACTTTGGGTAGGAAGGAATTAGAAGCAGTTAAGGAGTAGAATATAATTCAGAAAGACAAAACAAGGTTGAGTGGAAACCATTCAGAAGACAAAATAGTATCATGATAATTACCCTTCAATTAAATTAGCCCCAATCTTGTTTAGAAGCTGAAGAGAGCATATGGGGGTGTAAATTGCACCTTCTCTTTTGTCCCAGTAGGGATTCACATTTAGGGGCTGATAGGCAGTGTTGTTGTTAACTCTTGGTGTTTCTGTTGGGAGGAAGAATAGCTTTAATCCTTGATAGGGGTTCTGTACAAGCTCCTTAGGCAGAGGCTGCCTGTGTGTTAATCCATACATCTCTGTCTTTGCCACCAGAGAAGAGATTACAGACTCTCCATCACTGCCACTTTGCCTTCTCCTCCATGCATGCATCTATATCAGACTTCCTAATACTGGGGCAGAAACCTTGACTGAATATAACCCTTTGTTTCCGGTATGGTTCAAACTATAACACACAACAAAGCATGAACATTTACCAAGAAGATAGGATACAGGTGCCAAAAAAACAAAAAAAGTGAATTACACAAAGATGGCATTGTATGGAGAAACATGAAAATAAATAGATAAAGGACTAAATTTACAAGGAGTGTAAAAAAGCACAGATGTTCTATGGGATTCATACTTTCTGGGGCCAGAAGGGACTGTTGTGATCATCTAGTCTGACCTGTATAACACAGGCCATAGAACTTCCCCAAAATAATTCCTTTTGAACTACAGCATATCTTTATTTTTTTTTTAAATGTTGATTTAAGAATGGCTAGTGAGGGAGAATCCAACACAACCCCTGGTAAATTGTTCCTGATTAATTACCCTCACTGTTGTATGCAGTGTAGTTGTAGCTGTGTCAATCCCAGGATATTAGAGAGACAAGGTGGGTGAGGTAATATCTTTTACTGGACTTTCCAGCTTTTTATTCTGCAATACGGCCAATGGGCTCTTAAGACTACCAGACAAAGGTATAACACAATCTAATCGCTGGAAGTTGAAGCTAGACAAATTCCAATAAAATATATTACCTCACCAACCTTGTCTCTCTAATACCCTCACTGTTAAAATTTTAGGCCTTATTTCCAGTCTCAATTTGTCTAGCTTCAACTTCCAGCCATTGTATCATGTTATACCTTTGTCTGGTAGATTGAAGGGCCCATTGGCTGTATTGCAGAAAGAAGAGATGGAATGTGAACTAAACTTTTGCTGAAATGGAGACCCATGAGAGAATGAGTATTAAGGACCAGCACTAAAGATGTTGGAGAAATTAGAAGCTAGTCCAGTATCTGCTTGGCTACATCTAGGACAGGTTGAATTAACTACCATTACCATCTTTAAAAATAGATATTCTCTATTTTCAAAGCTCAGTGTCAAAGCTACAGTTTTTCTGAATTTGGAAATTTGAGCGAAGTGCCTTTTAGACTCCATTAAGGCTACTCAGTCAACTGAAGGGATCACTTCTCAAGAAGCTGAACTCATTTGTCCCATCACTTTTAATTCTGCTGACCCAGAAAGCAAAGGATGCTAATGAATGCATAGATTCCACCAGAGTTATGAGCATTTGCATCCTTTATCTCTCCCTCCCACCACCACACACACAACCTGTAGTGAGAGTATAGATCCAAAGACAGCTATAACTGCTGTTCAGAAGGCTACAGTTAGATTACTTTACAGCTACACAGCGTAGATTGAATCAGGTTAGCATGAAATTGCAGTTTTGATTAAATGCATCTATGTTTAGCATTACCAGTATATGGTATAACATATTGGCTGGCATCTTTTTTATGAGAACTGACACTGTATTTAGGAGAAGGGCCTTGGAATGTACAATGAAAGATGTTGCAATACCATGTTTTGTAAGGTATAATCATCACACAAAATCACTTGTATCATATATTGATTGTAGAGAAATGCTAGCCTCTCCATAGATGAGGCTGAAGAGTTTTTATTGTAAACTTTATTATGATCTTTACTCAGGGGTGAAAGTAATTTAAGGGACATACTGGTATGCAGGGCGGCTCAACCAGAAGTGGCAGGGATGGGTTCAGACTCCCCCAGCCAGCCCTTCAGCGCAGCCCAGCGGTGATTTAAAGGGCACGGGGCTCCTGGCCACTGCTGCCAGTGCTACCCAGGGGCTGCGGCCCTTTAAATCACTGCTGGAGCCCAGGGGCTCCTGCCGGCCGCTGCTACCCCAGGGCTCCATCAGTGATTTAAAGGGATGGAGCCCTGGGCCCTTTAAATTGCCGCCAGGTCCCTGGGGAAGCTGCCCCCTGCTGGTACAGTTGGCTGTGTATCTGCTCTTACCAGTGCGCCAGATCAGACAGTACCAGCTTACTTTCACCTCTGTCTTTACTCCCATTTTAACATCATCAAAATGAAACCAATCACACTAAAATTTCACAAGTGCAACTTGTGCTGAAATAGAGTAATTAGGTAAAGTTTGAGCTAAATTAAATACTTATTTTAGATGTATCCATTCAAAGCCCTTGGTAAATGTACATGTGATGGGTTGGACACCCCCCGCCCTGGGAAGCCACCTGATGTACTGGGGTTTCACTGAGCCCGCCTGCTCCACTAGCCTGCGTGCCCTCTCCCTGTTTTGCTGCATCAGGCTCTCCAGCCTCTGGAAGCATACACACACACAGGCAGGGACGCACCAGCTATAGAATCACACAGAGTCTGCAAGCAGCTCTCTATGGGAAGATTCAGCTAGGAAATTGCCCTGCACTCAAGTGCACACCTCCTTTGGGGAGTAAACCCAAGTCTGCACAGCACAAGCTCATGAAAATTTACCCTATCCCTCAATGTGGAGAGAGAGAGATGAACAGCTCCCCCCCCCCCCGCCCCATGAATGACACAAACTGGATTATGTTATAAACAACAAATAAGTTTATTAGCTATAAAAGGTAAATTTTAAGTGATTATAAGGGATAGCAAACAGAACAAAGCAGATTACCAAGCAAATAAAACAGAACATGCATACTAAGCTTAAGATCTTAGAGACTGGTTTCAGGAAGTAATTTCTCACCCTAAATCTTGCTTTGGGGGCAGGTTGCAGAAATTCTTGAAGTTTAGCTACCCTGCTTGCAGCTTAAATCTTCAGGCATGTTATTCGCAGACTAGATCCCTTTTCCAGCCTGGGTTCAGTACTCCTCCCCCTTTCCCTTTGTCCTTGTTCCTTAAGTGTGTCCAGCAGTCATCCTGGGTGGGGATTCAGTGAAGAGTGAACCCAGCTCAGCTTACTCCCCAGCCTTAAATAAGATTTACATAAGGCAGGAATCTTTTGTTTCCCACTCTTGACCTCTCCCTCCTTTTAGTGAAAAATTACTAGAAGTTCAAGATGGTGTTTAGTACCAGGTGACATGACCACATGACCTAGTAGTGTCACAGCTACGTCCCAGGACACCTCTCAGGAAGGAGAGAGATTAGTATCTTCAAAGTCTTATTGTTTCTTCCTAGTGGCCCATCAAGGCTGATGGCCTATTGTCATGTGGGTGTTTGCCAAGTACACAAATTGTTACATAGTCAATATTCCTAACTTTAGATTCAGAAATCATACATGCATACAAATTGGATAATCACATTCAGTAAATATAACCTTTCCAATGATACCTTACAAGACCCATCTTGCTTAAAATATATCTGTTATGCCATATCCATATCATAAGCATATTTCTATAAAGAATATGGAACGTAACATCATGGTACCCAGTGTATTAATAGAAATAAAAATATCCATACCTTGATGACTGAACTGTTGTCTAAATTACAATCCCCTCATCAATATAGAAAGTTCTACCCCTGTACCTTCAAACCTGGGGGAAAAAGCCTAAAAGGGTAGCTAAGCTTTGCTGACCTGAAGCTTAGACAAACTATGCAAATAGATTGGATTTAAGATGGCAGCAACCACAAGCCATGAATTTTGGTCTGTACCAGAATTTCCTTCATCAAAAATTCACATCAGTATCTTCATATTTCAAGCCGCAAGGGAAATGCATCAGATGCAAAGAGTAGAAAGCAAGCAGGGAATCTGGACAGTTGTTTGGGCAAACGTAATTGTGAATTCCCTTGCTTGTGTGTGTAGTTTCTAAAGTGTAACTTGACATTTATTGTCCAAGCTTTCCATTTTTAGTATTTTCTGAGAATTATATAAATAAATGCTCTTTTCCCCTTCTTAAGTAACTGATAAACGTTTACAACCTTAAGGCCAGAGTAACCAAGCTTTTTAAAAAAAAGCAAAACAAAAAAACCTTGCAATAAATATCTAGATATTTGGAAATCTGTTTCTGAGAGATTTTACATGGGGTTTCCAATTCAGAAATACTTCATGCAGTAGAGTTAGGAGATAGTCCTACTCTGAAAATATGTGAGTGTTTGATATGCTGAAATCAAATTCTGCCTTCCATTCATGTATGTGAGGGCAGGATAGGCTAGCCCAGTGTTTAAGTCTGTGACATGTAATAAAATTGCATTTGCAATTGTAATGAAATCAAGAATAAAATTGAATCTGATAATTCAATTATTGGTTATGAAGTAAATAGAGACCATTTATTTATTTATTTGGGGTTAAAAACACACTCCCTCCCCAAGTTTGTATACAACCTTCATCCACTCGTAAATTTTTAAATTTAGGTGAAACCCAGTTTCCAATCCATATACTTTACAGAGCCATTTTGAACATGCTATGAAATCTGCATTCACATGTTCAGAGGATTGGTAGTGAGAGCTTCCTGATCCTGATTAACAGATGGAACCTGACTCCATCTTTGCAAATTCTGTGTGTCATATGTTAAGGATGTCCTGCCTTGCAGACCTGGCACAAGGCCTGATTTCTCTTTGGGCAAAACATGTTAGACTATTGATCCCTGAGATAGGAGTGCCTACCTCCTTCTGCCCAAACACAATCAATTATCCATGGGGCTGTCCTATCCAGGCTCCCTTTATTTCATAGAATTGTGGGATTAAATCTCCAAACCCCATACTCTCTTTTGGCTATGTCTACACTACGAAATTAGGTCGAATTTATAGAAGTCAGTTTTGTAGAAATCATTTTTATACAGTCGATAGTGTCCCCACACAAATGCTCTAAGTGCATTTAGTCGGCATTTAGTCGACGGAGTGCGTCCACAGTACCGAGGCAACCGTCGACTTCCGGAGCGTTGCACTGTGGGTAGCTATCCCACAGTTCCCGCAGTCTCCGCCACCCATTTGAATTCTGGGTGGAAATCCCAATGCCTGATGGGGCAAAAACATTGTCGTGGGTGGTTTTGGGTACATATCGTCAGGCACCCCCTTCGCTCCCTCCGTCCGTGAAAGCAACAGCAGACAGTCGTTTCGTGCCTTTTTTCCTGGGTTACCTGTTCAGACACCGTACCACGGCAAGCATGGAGCCTGCTCAGGTAACCGTCACCGTATGTTTCCTGGGTGCTGACAGACGCGGTACTGCATTGCTACACAGCAGCAGCTCATTGCCTTTTGGCAGCAGACAGTGCAGTATGACTGGTAGCCATCGTCGCCGTACTCCAGGGTGTTCTTTTAGCCGACCTCAGCGAGGTCGGTCAGGGGCGCCTGGGCAAATGTGGGAGTGACTCAGCCAGGTCATTTCCCTTTTAAGCTTCGTCTCGTGGCGATTCAGTCCTGCCGGCAGTCCTACTGCACCGTCTTCTGCCGAGCACCCAGGAGATGACAATGGCCAGCAGTCGTACTGCACTGTCTGCTGCCAGCAAGATGTATAAACATAGAAGAAGTGGATCAAAACAAAAAATAGACCAGATTTGTTTTGTAGTCATTTTCTCCTCCCTTCCTCCCTCTCTCCCTCCGTGAAATCAATGGCCTGCTAAACCCAGGGTTTTGAGTTCTATCCTTGAGGGAGCCACTCTGTTTCTCCTTGATGCAAAGCCATCCCCTTTGTTGTTTTTAATTCCCTGTAAGCCAACTCTGTAAGCCATGTTGTCAGTCGCCCCTCCCTCCGTCAGAGCAACAGCAGACAATCGTTTCGCGCCTTTTTTCAGCGCAGACGCCATAGCACTGGGAACATGGAGCCTGCTCAGATCACCGCGGCAATTATGAGCGCTATAAACACCACACGTATCATCTAGCAGGATATGCAGAACCATAACCTGCAAGAAAAGCAAAACCTGGCAAGGAGGAGGCAACGGCAGCGCGGAGAAGAGAGTGATGAGGACATGGACATAGACTTCTCACAAAGTACGGGCCCCTGCAATGTGCACATCATGGTGTCAATTGGGCAGTTTCATGGCTTGGAACACCGATTCTTGGCCCAGGAAACAAGCACAGAGTGGTGGGACTGCATAGTGTTGCAGGTCTGGGACGATTCCCAGTGGCTGCAAAACTTTTGCATGCGTAAGGGCACTTTCATGGAACTTTGTGACTTGCTTTCCCCTGCCCTGAAGCACAAGAATACCAAGATGAGAGCAGCCCTTACAGTTCACAAGCGAGTGGCGATAGCCCTGTGGAAGCTTGCAATGCCAGACAGCTACCGGTCAGTCGGTAATCAATTTGAAGTGGGCAAATCTACTGTGGGGGTTGCTGTGATGCAAGTAGCCAACGCAATCATTGAGCTGCTGCTATCAAAGGTGGTGACTCTGGGAAATGTGCAGGTCATAGTGGATGGCTTTGCTGCAATGGGATTCCCTAACTGTGGTGGGGCTATAGACGGAACCCATATCCCTATCTTGGCTCTGGAGCACCAAGCCACCGAGTACATAAACCGCAAGGGGTACTTTTCAATGGTGATCACAAGGGATGTTTCACCAACATCAACGTGGGATGGCCGGGAAAGGTACATGACTCTCGCATCTTCAGGAACTCTGGTCTGTTTCAACAGCTGCAGCAAGGGACTTACTTTCCAGACGAGAAAATAACCGTTGGGGATGTTGAAATGCCTATTGTTATCCTTGGGGACCCAGCATACCCCTTAATGCCATGGCTCATGAAGCCATACACAGGCAGCCTGGACAGTAGTCAGGAGCTGTTTAACTGTAGGCTGAGCAAGTGCAGAATGGTGGTAGAATGTGCTTTTGGATGTTTAAAAACGCGCTGGCGCAGTTCACTGACTCGGTTAGACCTCAGCGAAATCAATATTCCCACTGTTATTACTGCTTGCTGTGTGCTCCACAATATCTGTGAGAGTAAGGGGGAGACATAGGGCGGGGTGGGAGGTTGAGGCAAATCGCCTGGCCGCTGATTACGCGCAGCCAGACACCAGGGCGGTTAGAAGAGTACAGGAGGGTGCGGTGCTCATCAGAGAAGCTTTGAAAACCAGTTTCAGGAATGGCCAGGCTATGATGTGAAAGTTCTGTTTGTTTCTCATTAATGGAACCCCTCCCCTCCTACCCTGCCTCTCCCCCCCCACCCCCCCCCCCCGGTTTCACTCTGCTTTACTGTAAGCTAAGCACCCTCTCCTTCCCCCTTTGATCACCGCTTGCAGAGGCAATAAAGTCATTGTTGCTTCACATTCATGCATTCTTTATTTATTCATCACACAAATAGGGGGATATCTACCAAGGTAGCCCGGGAGGGATGGTGGAGGAGGGAAGCACCAGGTGGGGCGGTGGAGGAGAAAGGACAAGGCCACACAGCACTTTAAAAGTTTAAAACTTTAAAACTTATTGAATGCCAGCCTTCTGTTGCTTGGGCAATCCTCTGGGGTGGAGTGGCTGCGTGGCCAGAGGCCCCCCCACCTCGTTCTTGGGCGTCTGGGTGAGGAGGCTATGGAACTTGGGGAAGAGGGCGGTTGGTTACACAGGGGCTGTCGCGGCGGTCTGTGCTCCTGCTGCCTTTCTTGCAGCTCAACCATAGGCTGGAGCATATGAGTTTGATCCTCCAGCAGCCTGAGCATTGACTCCAGCTTTCTTTCAGCATGCTGACACCACCTACCATCTTCAGCCTGCCACCTCTCCTCATGGTCATATTGTGTTTTCCTGCACTCTGAGATTGTCTGCCTCCACATATTTTGCTGTGCTCTGTCAGTGTGGGAGGGCAGCATGAGGTCAGAGAACATTTCATCACAAGTGCATTTTTTTCACCTTCTAATCTTCGCTAGCCTCTGGGAAGGAGAAACATATGCAGCTGTGGAGGGAAAAAAAAGGAAGAGGTAGTTTAAAAAGACACATTTTATAGAACAATGGGTAGGACTCTTTCATGGTAAACCTTGCTGTTAACATGACCTAGCACATGTGCTTTCATTACAAGGTCGCATTTTGCCTCTTATTGAGGATATGCCGGTTTGGTGTGAGAGATAACTCACGCAGGGCCAGACAACAGAATTTGGCTTGCAGGCAGCCATGGTAAGCCACAGTCTTTTGGCTTCTTTAACCTTCCTAACATCTGGGAATGGTTTCAAACAGCAGCGCCCTCATTTCCCATATGAAGTAGCCATTGGGTTGGCATTTAAAAATGGGTTGGCAATTTAAAAGGAGGGGCCGTGGTTTCCGGTTTTATGTGTAGCAGAAACCCAACTAACCCCCCCCACATACACACCCAATTCTGTGAGATGATGGCTTCACCCCTTACCCCACTGCGTGGCTAACAGCGGGGAAGATTTCTGTTCAGCCACAGGCAAACAGCCCAGCAGGAACAGGCACCTCTGACTGTCTGCTTACTAAAACCACCCTATTTCAACCAGCTGACAATGAATGATATCACTCTCAGAGAGAGAAAGAACGGATGTTTTCTGAATGCCAGCAAACACCGGGACCATAAGCTGCAATGCTTTGTTCTGCAATGATTCCCGACTACGTGCTACTGGCCTGGCATGGTAAAGTGTCCTACCATGGAGGACGGAATAAGGCTGCCCTCCCCAGAAATCTTTTGCAAAGGCTTTGGGAGTACATCCAGGAGAACCTTATGGAGATGTCCCTGGAGGATTTCCGCTCCATCCCCAGACACGTTAACAGACTTTTCCAGTAGCTGTACTGGCCGCAAATGCCAGGGCAAATTAATCATTAAACACGCTTGCTTTTAAACCATGTATAATATTTACAAAGGTAAACTCACCAGGGGTCCCTTCTCCGCCTTCAGGGTCCGGGAGCCGGCCTTGGGTGGATCCAGGTCCAGGGTGATAAACAGATCCTGGCTGTTGGGGAAACCGGTTTCTCTACTTCCTTGCTGTGAGCTATCTACAACCTCCTCCTCCTCCTCCTCCTCGTCCCCAAAACCCGCTTCCGTGTTGCCTCCCACTCCTTGGATGGAGTCAAAACACAGGGTTGGGGTAGTGGTGACTGCACCCCCTAGAATGGCATGCAGCTCATCATAGAAGCGGCAGGTCTGGGGCTCTGAACCGGAGCGGCTGTTTGCCTCGCTGGTTTTTTGGTAGGCTTGCCTGAGCTCCTTAATTTTCACGCGGCACTGCTGCGGGTCCCTATTATAGCCTCTGTCCCTCATGCCACTGGAGATTTTTTTCAAATATTTTGGCATTTCGTCTTTTCGAACGGAGTTCTGCCAGCATGGATTCGTCTCCCCATACAGCGATCAGATCCCGTACTTCCTGTTTGGTCCATGCTGGAGCTCTTCTGCGATTCTGGGACTGCATGGTCCCCTGTGATGATGAGCTCTGCATGATGACCTGTGCAGGTGAGCTCGCCATGCTGGCCAAACAGGAAATGAGATTCAGAAGTTCGTGGGCCTTTTCCTGTATACCTGGCTAGTGCATCTGCGTTGAGAGTGCTGTCCAGAGCGGTCACAACTGAGCACTCTGGGATAGCTCCCGCAGGCCAATACTGTCGAATTGCGTCCACAGTACCCCAAATTCGACCCGGCAAGGCCAATTTCAGCGCTAATCCCCTCGTTGGGGGTGGAGTAAAGAAATCTATTTTAAGAGCCCTTTAAATCGGAAAAAAGGACTTCGTTGTGTGGACGGGTGCAGGTTTAAATTGAGATAAACCTGCTAAATTCGACCTAAACTCGTAGTGTAGACCAGGCCTTTGAAATCTGGCACAAATAATAACCAAGTACTAATGATTTTACATTATTTAAGGAGCTATACTTCAGCTCAAGTTTTATTCTGAGTATCTGCTTGTTTCTCTTGATATTTATAAATTGTACAAAATTACTAAATATCTGAAACACTTTTAATATAGACTTTGCTTTTTACCATTCCCCCCAAATTCCTCACGCTTTATTTTGAATTCTTTTTACTTTATTTAAAATTAATAATAATAAACGAAAAAAGTAAAAATACTCTTTTTTTTTTATGTGAGTTTGTAACCACAGTAGACTGAACAATTATATTTGGGTTAATACTTAGTAGAAATGCTGATACCACATTGTCTTGATCCTACTAGTATTGTTTTAGCAAAGTATATATGATATGCAAAGGGCCCAGTCTAAGTCACTTAGCACCCTCCACTCCTATTGATGATTTTGGGGTTGTGGTGGCTCTGGGCTTCTCAGGATCAGGCCCAAAGGAATCTAAGAACCTCGGTCACCATGTTCATCAGGTTAACTGACTTGCAAGAAGCCTATTGTTTGTTTAATTTAAATCGGCTTAAATATGATTTTCTTCCTTTAAACATTGTTGGAAGAGGACAAATGCCTTTATTAGATTAAATTTCAGTAAAATCCCATGTTCCTCACCTTTAGCTGGATTAAAATGTTTTTTGACATTGGAAATAAATTAGTATTTTTGTGACTGGGAGTGAAAATGTTTCTTTGTGTAGGTATTCTTATCCTTGCCAAACTGTCAGTCCCTTACTGAAGGCCACTGCGTGATAGCCCCTTTGCAACACTACACTGCTGCCACTCTTCTGGATGAAGACATCTGGGAAGAAATCCAGGTCAGCAAAGCACTGCTATTTATTACATCTGTGGAGATAGCTCGTTTTCTAGCTACTTTTTAATATTTTGATTAATATATTAATATACTTATTGTAAGTGACTGTTGCTTCCGATCCACAGCCCCTGGGGGGCTTTTGAGGTTGCTTGGGTTTTCTCTGCTTTCCATTCTGAGGTTTGAGCTGGTTCTGGCTGTGGACTGAACTATCTCACTTCAGGGACACTCCCCCGCCCCCTTGTATGGAATTCCATCCTTGCTAAATACACCAGAGTTCGCTAGTTGTCCTCAAGAGATAGTGTAAGGGATAACATTTTCAAAAGCATCAAAGTGACTTAAGCAGTTAAGTCTCATTGAAAGTCAGTGAAACGTAAGTGCTTCTGAAAATTTTACTCATGGTCTTTCTATTTGAGTTAATTAATCTGTTTGATCTTTTTGTCCTCCCTCTTTCACATGATATCTTGAGTTATTTTTACTTTGCCCTTCCTTCAGCTTCTACTTTTTTGTTCATTAGGCTCAGTTTTACATTAGTTGCCCTTTTTAAATCTTTGAATAACACTCACATACTGGTACAATGATGAGCTGTACACAAATTTTTAAAAAATGTGCAATATCAGATGTCATGTTACCAGTTTTTGTGACCAAAATATCTTGTCTTAATGTTACTTTAATAAGTGCCTAGTTATGATATATATTATAATATATGGTTGTGCCAGTTTTTCAGATTCTTATATTCACTGCTGGTATTTTTATAAGTAACTTGGGCATTAATTGTGTCAAGAGCTGGAAAGCCAAGTGGTTCACCAGTTTGCCAATCCTGGTTAATAGGATTTCACATTCAATGTGTTTCTCATTATCTTATTCCTTTGATTTAGCTTGTTGTAGGCCTAGTTTCTGATATTCCTTCAAAGCATTATACATATTTATAGATATTTATAGATACATATCTACTGATGAATCTTGTCCAGGAAGTTTTTCAGTCAAAGGCACCTGGCCAGCAAATATGGGAAAGATCAAGACTTCAGAAGAGAGTGACTGAACCAGTCATTTCTTCACTCTGACTTCAATGGTCAAAAGTGCCCAAAAAGGAAAATATCATATTTTTCAATATTCCCTGTAATTTTTTACATCCGTGTGCAGAATAAATTTTGTTGTGTGTATCAATATGGAGGTGATGTGTGGCGGGGGTGGAGCTGGGGGGTTCGGAGTGTGGGAGGGGGCTCAGGGCTGGGGCAGAGGGTTAGGGTGTAGTGGGTGACGGCTCTGGCTGGGGGTGCAGGCTCTGGGGTGGGGCCAGGGATGAGGGGTTTGGAGTGTAGGAGGGGGCTCAGGGCTGGGGCAGAGGGTTGAGGTGCAGGGATGTGGGAGGGGGCTCCAGCTGGTGGAGTGGGCTCTGGGGTGGGACTGGGAATGAGGGGTTTGGGGTACAGGCTGCCCTGGTGCTGGGGCAGGGCGAGAGTACTCACCCCAGCCCTCTTTCGTCGCCACTACCCAGGGCCGGGGTAGCTCCGGGACCATGTTCGTGGGACAGGCATCTCTCCCCGGCCGGAGCAGCTCCAGGATTGAGGCTAGGGGAGAGGCACCACTCCCTGCCAGGGCAGCTCTGGGGCTGGGGGAAAGGCACCTCTCCCTGCTGCAGCTCTGCATGCCCCCTACCTCTTTCCTCTCCAGTTCAGGCCCTTGTGGCTTCGCGGATTTGTGGCCTTGATAGCTTGCTGCCTGGCCGCGCTCTTGCTTTTTCCATGTTAAAGATCTTTAAAGCCAAGGGTTAAAGCAGACATACCAAATGTAGAAAGAGATTTTATGAAATGTAATGATGTAGCTCAAAGGCCGTCCACTAAGAAATCCATAGCAAACAGCCTTGGAATCTTAACATGCAACTTGTCTTGTAGGAGATTTACTTCAATTCAGGGCAACTTCCATTCAATGGCATGGGTATCCTGAAAAACAGACATCCCATACCTGAATGACAGGTGTAATTTTAAGGCCCAAGAACTAAAGGACAAAAGACTGTGAAGAAAAAATTTACTTAAAGGTGTAGGAGTGTGACAGCTGTGTTTTTCAACATCATAGCAAATCATCTAATGAAATCCCACTGGAAGTAGGCTCAGCAGGAGCGGTTGCTATTTATTGTATATTGTTTGTATTATCATAGCACCCAAATGTCCTAATCAGGATGGGATTCTATTGTACAGTAACTGCTCACTTAATGTCCCAGTTACGTTCTTGAAAAAATGCAACTTTAAGCAAAATGATATTAAGTGAATCCAATTTTCCCATAAGAATTAATGTAAATAGGGCAGTTAAGTTCCAGGGAAATTTTTTTCGCCAGACAAAAGACATTATATACATATACAGTATAAGTTTTAAATAATTTCAAACAATTTGATACTGTATTCACCAGTGATGATTATGAAGCTTGGTTAGGCAGGGGTGTCACAGGGTCAGGGCGCAGGGGCTTGCTTCGCTCCACCCACTGAGCGTTCCAGCTGGGGAGCGGGGTCGGGGTGCGGGGGCTTGCCCTACTCTGCCTGCCCAGCGTTCCAGCCAGGGAGCAGGCAAGCCCCCACGCCCCTACCCTGGTCCCCGGCAGGAGCGCCGAGCGGGGGGAGCCAAACAACGTTATAAGGGAACATTGCAGGACTTTAAGGGAGTATGTTTTCTAATAGACCAGTGACCTAATAATGAAACAATGTTAACCGGGACAACGTTAATTGAGGAGTTATTTTACAAAGTGCTGTAGAAATCACACAGACTTCTTGCTCCAAAGACCTTAAAATGTCGTTTGAAAAAAAAAAAATGCTGCAAGTAGCAAATAAGAGACAGAAAAGATAATGTGGGACCCAGAGTAATAGTAAAAAAAAAAATAAAAAAAAAAATAAAAAAAATCATAGTTACATTCATAGATTCCAAAGCCAGAAGGGACCATTGTGATCATCTAGTTTGACTTTCTGCATAACACAAAGAACTTCAGAATAATTCCTAAAGCACATCTCTTTTTAAAAAAATCATCCAATCTTGATTTAAAAATTGTCAGTGATGGAGAATGAACAGCTTCAACTTTGTTATTCTGTCATGTTCTATGTTTCTATTTACATAAGGTTCTGGAGGCAGTCACTGGTCCACTTCTGGGTCTTCCCTCCTGCTGAACACACTGGTCTTGCTTAACAAATAATAATGGCACTCAAAACTGCCAGTACCCTATCCCTGCATGTTGTAACTCAGATGAATTTCTAGATGATACAAGGTTTCTGAGAAGCAGCCGTGTTAGTCTGTATTCTCAAAAAGAAAAGGAGGACTTGTGGCACCTTAGAGACTAACACATTTATTTGAGCATAAGCTTTCGTGAGCTATGTTAGTCTCTAAGGTGCCACAAGTACTCCTTTAGATTATACAAACTATTCTGGATGTGAATGAATTGACTGTGCAAACAACCCTGTAAGAGACGTAGAAAGGTATTCTGGGGGATGTGTGGTGGTGCAGAAAATTAGTCCTTGACATGTAGAATGACCTGATTGTGTATGCAATCATAGTAATTGCACATTCAGATTAGGAATGCAATTACATGTGATACATTAGAGGGGGGTAAATGTCAGCTCTGCAATACATTAGTGAGTATGAACAAAAAACAATAGTTGACTTAAAAAAAATTGCATATTGGCAAAGAAAAAATAGTTTGAGAATGGAATTGGACAAAGATGAGGTAATTCAGCCATAGTGTCGGACATTAAATTGTACTCTTGCTAAACAGGGAAGGAAAGGAAAGAAATCCTGCTTCATACAGTATTTTTCCTTGAAAAATTAAATCTCAAATAGGAAGTAAAATCAACGTGGCAATAGGGGAAAAAATAGAGCAAAAGTTATAGCATATGCTGAAAAAAATCAAAATTGTAAAGGGAGAACAGTGATCTAATGACTGGATAGGGATTTAAAAGATGTGGACATGGATAAAAAGTATATGGGTGTTAAATACTGCAAAACAGAGTAACTCCGCTAACAATAACTATAACTATATATATTATAGTATGTGTAATAGCTAAATAAAAGCTTGTGTATTTTCAGGAAATAGTGGCAAGTCAGGAAACAAACATAGAAAAATAAGAGGGATTTTCTTTCTTTAGTCCAGCGGTTCTCAACCAGGGGTCAGTGACCCCTTGGGGGTCCACCAAAATAAACTAGAGAGCAGGGCTGCTGTTAGACTTGCAGGGGCCCAGAGCAGAAAGCTGAAGCCTGAGCTCAGCTGCCTGGGGCTGAAGCCAAAGTCTGTGCAACTTAGCTTCACGGGGCACCCTGTGGCATGGGGCCCCAGGCAATTGCCCTGCTTGCTACTCCCTAACTCCAGCCCTGGCTTTTAATCTATTGGATATACAAAAAAAAAAAAAAAAAAAAACCAACCCCCCCACCCCAAAAAACCCAGTTGTTGTGGCACAAGTGGGCGGTGGAATTTTTATAGTATGTTGGGGGAGCCTCAGAAAGAAAAAGGTTGAAAACCCTTGCTTTAGTCTACAAATCAACATCTGGAAATGCATTGGAGCGGTGGGGGTATAAAAAGGTTAGAGGCTCTTAAACTTGGCAGTTCATCAGATCTAGATAATTTACATACTTTTTAAAAAACCCTAAATGACTAGGGGGTTGGGGAATGGAGAAGCTTTGTTAAACATTTTCACACGTTCAGAAGAAAGTTTGTGAGAGCACAAAATGGCTTTAAAAACCTTTTTTGGAGGAAAAACTAGAGACATTTAGTTTGATATCAGCTATGGAAGGAGTATGATTCCCTATGTGCCTGTAGTTATGCAATAATCCTGCTATGGGAAATAGGGTGCATGCTGAGAAATTGAATAGTTTAGGAGTGATCTCTGGAACAGCTGGTGAACATATCTTGATTAAGGACAGATGAGAGGAGGACATTTGAGAATGATGAAAGAGAATAAATGGACATATATTTTAGACTTTTAGGGCTTTTCTACATGGGGAAGTTAGTGTGCACTAAAGATATGAATTTACAGCACATTAATTACTCTGTACTAGCTCTCTATGTGGACACTTAAGTGTGTTAAAAGTGTATTTCTGCACCTTAGCTTAATACATTTTAAAGTGACTAAGGTAAATGGCTTGAGGGCACTCTTACTGCAAACTAAGTGTGTCCATGTGGGGACTTAAATACTGTAAAACAAAATAAATTCTGGCAGAGAGATGCTGCAGTTATGCCTTTTGCCCACCGGGGGTGGGGGATCTTCTCCCAGCCTGAAATGCTGACAAACCTCAGACTCGCAGAGGGAGAGAGAGAGGTTCTAACACAGGGGGTTGTGACCCCTTAGGGGGCCGCAAGGTTATTACATGGGGAGGGTCGCAAGCTATCAGCCTCCACCCCCAAACCCTGCTTCGCTTCCAGCATTTATAATAGTGTTAAATATAAAAAGAAGTGTTTTTAATTTATAAGGCGGGGGTCGCACTCATCGGTTTGCTGTGTGAAAGGGGTCACCAATACAAAAGTTTGAGAACCACTGAGCTATGGGGAAGGTGCATCTCGGGGTTTTGTTTTGTTTTCAAAGATGTGTAACTCTTGAGTATTTTTTAAGAATAAAGTGACTGTAGTTAAGAAATTCCTTTGCTAAGCCTGTGTTCCTTGCTTACCTGCCATGTTGTCCCAGAAGGAGTTAAACAAGTAGTGGAGTGCCCTTAGCCTGATGGAGCTCTGGGAGATCATGTGAAAGCAACTAGGCAGCTTGGGAGGTCTCAGACACTGGTTTCAGGGTCTAGGGCGGTGGTTGGGTTGTGACCCTGTTTTAATGGGGTCGCCAGGGCTGGCTTAGATTTGGTGAGGTCCGAGGCGGAAGCCAGAGCCCAACCGTCGAAGCCAAAGCCTGAGGACGTCAGCCCTGGGCAGCAGTGCTCAGGTTACAGGTCCCCCACACACAGGGCAGTGGCTTTGGCCCTCCCCCACCCAGGAGGCAGGACTCAGGCAGGCTCAGGCTTTGGTCCCGTCCCCCCAGTTGGGGTTGTGTAGTAATTTTTGTTGTTAAAAGGGGTCACGATGCAATGAAGTTTGAGAACCCCTGGTCTAGGGAAAACTGGGTGGTTCCAAGAGATAAGAGGTCTGAGCCCAGTAGTGTGAGCTAAGGCCCCAGTGCTAAAAACAGTGATGAGACTCTACCCAGAGCTATTTGGCTTGGAAGCATGTGGGTCCCGGTGATTGGGTCCACTCAGAACAGATTGGTGACTATAGGGAGTGGTATTGAGCCAGGTTAAAACAGTTATTTTTTCCACTTCCAGCAAATCAGAACTCCAGTCCCAGGGTACAGGCCTTGCAACAATAGGTCCACGATTGTATTTGTGTTACAGCAGAGGAAACAAAGGTTACCTGTAAATATAACCTTTTCATGCTACAAAGAGATTAGCCATGGAGTTCTGTAGTAGTTAGAACTATTGCTGCTATTTTATTTTTTGTCTTAACACTAGGGTGATTACAGTGAAAGCAAGTGTGTCAAGTTTGCAGATGCTACTGAATTGGGTCTGTTATAAAGGTGTCTTCAGTTCAGTGAATGGATAATACAGAATAACAAAAGAGAGAGCATTTGTTATACATAAAAGTGATGTACAACACTAGGAATGAGCAATTACTGCAAAAGTATTCCAAAATTTTTATTCAAGTGACCCACTGGAGTGACTTTTACAGCATTCACAGCTATTTGTTTTTCATGACCATCCATACAATGACTTTTTTGCCTATCAATCTGTAGCCCAATGGACGAACTCTCCAGATGCTCACTGGCCTGGGGCTGAATGAGAGCAGAGTCATCTTAATCACCACATACATACAAACACTATACAGACTCAGTAATTCTGGGACTGCATAGCAGTATTCTCCCATCTGGGGCCCAGAGAAAGTGCAGAGACAATTTAAAAGTGGGCATTTCCTGTTACCAGCTTTAAACCCCTGGGCCAAACCTGGCTGTCCTTACTCTGGCAAAACTCCAATGGAAATAAAATAAGTTTTAAATCTTCTTCTGAATTCTACATCTGATAGGATCAGTGTCCTAACATTAAAAAGTGCAGTGCTGATAGAATATGTATTGTACCTCTATATTTGTTATATATTATACTGCCTGGTTTTGAGCGCAGAAAATACTGCATCTGTTACTATAATTTAATGATAGGTAAACTTCAAAAGGATTGTTCTAGGTAAGAATCCTAAAGGTTTGGATTCTTAAACCAGATCTCAGCTAAACTAGCCAGTCCCATTTGGAAATTTTGTCAGGAAATATTGAGAGAGAAGGCATTCTTGTAATTCTTTTTTATGGATGGGACAAAAATACCACAGTAATGGCCTTTCTTGCTGTTTAGACACCACTGATTGAGAACTACAGAGTGTAGAATTGTGCATAAATGTGGAGGAAAGGTTCAACTTTTAAAATATATTAAAAAGGGGAAGGAGGTCCAATTTGAAAGATGGAACAAAAAATATTTCTTTATCCCAACCAGTGTGGTCACCTCTCATTGTAAATTGTGGAATATACAATGATAGAGAGGGTTAAAATGTTCGGGATAATATAAGAATCAAACCCAGAGGGGCTTTGGAGCTCGATCCAACTCCAATTAAATTCAGTGCAAAGATTCCCGTTGACTACAGTAAGAGTAAGACCAGACCCTTACTTTACAACTGAGCAAACTTTTGTGACCCAAAGGCAATATTTTACACTGCTATTGTTTGGGGGGAAGCATAAAAATAAAATAAACTGGCCGGGCAGTTTGATTATATTTTAAGTTTTTGTAAATAGTTTATTGATGTTCATATTGCTCTGCAAGTCGCATCTTTTGGCTAATTATTATCTCTGGGTAGTTTTTCTTATGATGGCCTTCTATTTAATTTGTCACATGTCCAGCAGCCAAAGTAATGTGAGTATAAAAATCATTTAAATATAAAGTGTGTAAACCTTTGCTTATACTATGGTAATTTATTAAAATGCTCTGTTGTATGCTGTTGGGAACTGTTTTTCACTTTTGTCTTGAGTTATATGGTGGTTTTTTAGGCCTTTCAGAATTTGAAAAAACAGAGCGTACTAAGTATACTAAGAAATGGCAGGCTGGCTGTTACTCAATATAAACTGTATCTGAAGATCCTTTGAGCTTTTGGAATGTACTGTGTTTAGTATTGCTGGATTGTAGCGGTAAGACAGTAGTGTATCACACCTGGTTTTTGGTTTAATGCTCCCCTAAATTCCCTTGGAGGAATGTGGCATTAATGCAAATGCAGAGGGAGCAATGTGGTGGCACTGAAGGTGGCGTTTTCTAAGGCATCAACTGTTGCATTAAATTTTCACTCAGAAACTTGGCATGATGTAACAAATAGCAGTGATTATTGTGCAATCCTTGGAGCTATTGGCCAGGGAAAGGAAGATACTGATATTTATTTTAAATACCATTACCACTTGCACACCCTCACACCAATATTCTTATTTTGCAACACCTAGCCTACCTCAGTAGCCTTGTCACAGCAGCTACAAGGTAGTTGTGCCTTTATAGAGAATTAGGGATGAGCTGGGAAGCCAAGGGAGAGGGAAGTTTCACACGGCCTTTATTCAGATATGTTCAAAATAATTTTACAGGCATCTGTCATCCACTAGAGGAAAAAAATAACTGAGAGGAAGAATCCAATCGTCTGCTGGTGATACTCAGCCTGACATCAAAATTCTAGGGCTAGTTAAGGATGAAAAAGCTGAGTTCGAAAATATTAAGAGAGGCTCCTTCTCATGCTTACAGTTTATTCTGCTCCTTTCTAAATGTAACCTTGTAGTTTGACGGATTTGGGCAGAAACTTCTTGTGATTTGTAGTGTGCTAGTTGTGTATTTTGAAAGGATGAGGCATCCGATTTTTGATGGAAAACATTAAGCTACTTCTGTTTCATTTTTATTTTTCATTTTTCTGCTTTTGGTTAATTAAAAAAAAAAAGGAGGAATTAGGCCATTCTGCAGCTTCACACTCTAAGGAACTCATTTGTCCCAGGTCTTGGTAGTAAATGTAATATGGAGAAAGGGGTAAACTAGAGACTCTACTTGACTCCTCTCCACAGACACAAAAGTTCTATTGCAAGCAGCTGTGTGGATAAGACCTATGAAGGAAAGTATTTGTCTATTCCAGAGCAAGCATTGAAAAGTATCTGGATCAGTTAAGAGTATCTTATGTGACTAGATCTGAACAGTAAAATGTTTAGTCAGTGGACTGACGAGAGAAAGTTTCACTTGCTATCGTACGGTCTTAAAAAAGAAGTGAGTTTGTCCCCCACGCTCTGGCTCTGTATGCAATTGCGATGGTATACAGAAGTTGTAAAAGCGCTGCAGCAGGCCAGGGAATAACATCCCTGGCATAGGCATTGGGCCACCTTAAACAGCCCTACACAAGCCCCCTTCAAGCCGCAGTGCAGGGGATATGCCAATGGCAGGCCTGTAGCACATAATGAAAGATAATTCCCACCTCCCCTCCCAATTTATTACTAGTTTACAAGGCAAATGTATTTCTGTCCCTCATGTTGCTAGCTAAGAGTGTTGAATAGTGATCCCCAACTCTTATGGAGTGATTTTCATCCGTAGATCCCAAAGCGCTTTTCAAAGGAGACCAATATCATTATCCCCATTTTACAGATGGGGAAACTGATGCATAAAGAGATGAAATGGCTCATCCATGGTTACCCTGCAAGGCCAATGGCCAAACTGGGAAGAGAATTGAGGTCTCCTGAGTCCTAGTCCAGTGCTCTGTATACTTGATCATGTCCAGTTGTGGTAGTCTCGGGTCTTTGAATCATTTTGGCTGTTCATTCCTAGGGTTAGTTTCTCCATACCATGCAGCAGTGTTGTTGTTAGTGAGACTGGAGCTTTTAGTTCCAGAGTTTGGGGGTTTTTAAACATTTCCATTTATAATCTTTTTCTCTTACAGATGTTCAGAAAGGCCTTGGTAAAGATGTTTGAATCTAAAGAATTGGATTGTGTCTTCCTAGAGACAAACATGAGTATAAAGAAACGATATCATATGGTATATGAATGCATTCCTCTCCCAAAAGAACTGGGGGATATGGCTCCCATCTACTTTAAGGTATTTAAAAAGTGGTTAATCTTCAGTCAGTTCAGTGGCTTTCCCATATTCCTTTTATTTCTGACTTCTTGAGTATAGCTGTTGAAAAACACATCTTTTTTGCCTATCAAGGTATAACCCGTGGTGTTAGAATAGCTGTGTCCTATTAACCCCGCGTCAGGAACTGTAGCAGGGTTTGAACCTCTCTTTAGACAGGTGAGCCGGTGGAAGAGCTGTTCTTCTCTGTGCAGGGTTCTAATATCTGACACTCTGTTAGATTCAACAAGAAGCTGAATTCCTTGCAGGGCTATAAGAGTTTGCGATATCATTAATTCCTGCAGGAGAAACTCAAAACCCAAAATGGGTCTTAGCAGGTTAGTAAAAAAGGATTTTCAAACATTTTAACATGTGGGAATTTATACCATTTAGATGTATCTATGTGTTCGTTCTAGGTGTGGAAGGAACACTGCTTCCCCACTTCACACTGCAGAGTGCTCCACATCTGCTGCTGCAGGTCAGCGGCTGCCTTACCCTCCGCACTGCCTGTGTCCCAGCTCTGTAGGGAGCAATAATCAGTGAATGTACATAGTAGCAGCTCCAGTGCCTGGCTGTGCTCTCTTCTTCCCCCCGACCAGAGGGGGTGGTCCCCATAGGCTTGTCAGAATCGACTTCCCATAGCAATAAACAGCGTATGGGGCCCTCTGTGCCTGCAGACATGGATAGTGCCTTGCTTCTTGAGGTTTTTTGAGTTTCCCTGGAATGAAATTACATTTTGTTTTGTTTCCAACAACATGTAACAGTCAATCTGACTAGTGCAGACACAGTAACTTGCTTTCACCACATGTGAAATTTTCCACCTGTTTGGTTTCATTAAATATCAAACTAGATGCTGTTAAACCTTTTTCCCTTTAAACAATAAAAGGAATGTAATGCACAAGATCTAATTCAGAGTTATTTGAACATAACAAGTGTTTCTACTATTAAAATACATCACAACTGACATGTAAAATGTAGGTGCAGCAGATTCCATTCCCATACTATGAGGGCAGACACGTAGCATTATAAGTCTTTGAATGCCAGTAGCCTTCTAAGTTGGATTCTACTGCAGAAAAGAACAGTAAAATTTAATGAACTTATAAGTGGCTTTTAGTAAGCATGGTGATAGGAATGTGTGACCTATGACTTTTGTATTCTCTATTAAATTGAAAGTTCTTGTTGAATATCATTTGTTAGGCAAAAGTTAGATTGTGGTTATAAAACTAAAGAAGTAAAAGAAACAGAATTAAATGACTATGTGAACATTGCCCACTATTTCTATAAAATATTTACGTTCTGAAAATTGCAGAAATGTTGCCAAAAATAAAGCTACTTCCTTAGCAGAGAAATTATTGGTATTCACATTGCATAGTATACCTCATCATTTACTTTATCACATTAAAAAGTTACACTTTGTGCTTTGCTGTGTGAGGGGCTGTTTTCACATTTAGATACAATGCTTTTACAGAAAGCTATACTGGAGTCTGATGAAGAGTGGTCCATGAACAAGAAGTTGATTGATCTTTCTTCAAGGGATGTCAGGAAGTCTGTAAGTACTGAAGCTCATTTAACGTGAAATGTTCGTATGGTCAGTCAACCTCTAAATCAATGTGTACCTCAGAAAGAGAGAGAAAGACCAATTAGGTGAGAGGGCCAAGTCCCATGGAATAAACACAGATGAGGAAGACATGATGGGTATTAGGGGCCTGATCCAACTTACATTTAAGTCAATGAAAAGATTATCATTTATTCCAGTAGGCATTGGATTGGACTCAAAGTACTAGCTGAGATCAAATTGCTGGTTGCAGGCAATTCCTAGCACCATATCCTTATAAACAATTTAAAAAACTGAGGGGAGAACCTAAGGGAGGTTGGTTACTGGGCTAGAAAAATGGTGGTATAATTTTGCGTGCGCCCAGTATGGACTACTATCCTGTTACAGTACATACTGGAAATTTCAGGTATAAATACCAACCCTATTTTTAAAAGGAGAGAAAAATAATGTATCTATCTGTACAGCATCTTTATATCGAGTAGTTATTAACGGAACAGCACCAGGCTTTTTAGGTTTAAAAACTGGCCTACCTTGACAGCAGTCTCCTGTTGAAGTTACCCGTTAGAAATCCATGACCTGAGCCTGGGTTGCACCGGGCAATTTTGGCCCACATGCACATGCAATATGTTGTTAGAAACACACAGGATCTATTGTGTGTTACTACGTAATGGTACGTTGCATGTCTTCTCAAGATAGATATATAGTTTCAGCAGCAGCAATCAGTTTGTGCGGGGTGGAAAAAGATGGAATCAGAAGATGAGACCTTCAACATTAGACCACTTTTGAGGCAGGTCAGTTTTTAGACTAACAACCTTGAAGATGTCCCTTTAAATGAAGAAAGCGTCTCAAGCGTGAAATGTTACACAGTTGAGTAATTTTAACATTTTCATTTCTGTCAGTTCACTGTAGGGCTTGAGCCTCCTTAGATCTTAAATCTTTCCAGAGCTTTCTTAGTTTCATAAAGTATTCTGTCTGCTTCATTAGTTACCTTGTCTATTCCTGACAAAACACCTATCTCTCTACTACTATTTTCTTTAATGCAGTTGTCTCTTCTCTTGTTAAAAGCCATTTATATTCTTTATTATCCTGTTGTGCTGATACCATGGATTTTGTGTGGTCTCAGTAAGCCATGGTATTTTAGGTCATCAAATTCATTGATTTGTCTTTTTATTTCATAATCCATCTCTTAGTATTACCAACTCGTTATTTCTTAGAATGGGTCTGCTCAGTGATCTTATTGAGGATCTTTAAAAACAACAAGGAGTTCGGTGGCACCTCAAAGACTAACATCTTTATTTGGGCATAAGCTTTCTTCGGTAAAGAAACACTTGTTCAGATGCATGAAGAAGTGGTTTTTTACCCACGAAACCTTATGGCCAAATAAATCTGTTAGTCTTTAAGATGCCACCGAACTTCTTGTTGTTTTTGTGCATACAGACTAACATGGCTACCCCCTGATAATTGAGGATCTTTGTTTCTTGAGGCATCATACTGCAGGAAGGTTGCCACAGATTGTAGATTTTGTTTGCAGTGGTTGATTGTTTCCATCTTTCTGACTGTCATTCAGGCTCCTTATCTTGATTCTCTTCCTTTTTATTATATCTAAGCGACCCACCATGTATTATACATTAGTTAGATAGAACCACAGGTGTGTGTGATGTTTTAGACAACTGCAACTGACAGAGTTTACAATCTAAAACAGATCTTGCAACGGTAAGTTAATTCTTTACTTTATCCCATCTGTGTTTATTCAGCAGATATGTCTAACAGCATATTTATTTTGCTCAGCCTGATTTAAACACACTTTATCAACTATAGACCACGCGTAACATGTCTTTAAAGGGCAGTACACTGTATACGTAGGGTCAAATCCTGGTCCTATTGAAGTCAAGGGCAAAACACCCCTAAAGTTTATCAAGTCCGTTAGAGCCTAGTGTCTAGAAATTTTTTTTTAATAAACTGCGATTTTAGCTGTGATGATTTGCTTCTTCTGTCTCCCCATTACATTTTCCTTCTTGATGTCTTGTATAAGAGAATATACATGTTCAATTTGTCAGGAATAAATTTTAAGGTTTTTTTTGTTATCCTGATCATGCTCTTATCCCATTAGATTAAAGTTCTTATGTTTGATTGTGTCTATATTGTGCTAGATTATAGTTATATATCTTTCCTAGTAGTTAATGGTATACTATGAAGAATGGTAATGACAAAAATCAGCTTTATTTATTGAAAGAGTCTATTGTAATAAATTAATGCAGTCTCACTTTTGAGCAGGAGATTGTTAATGGATAGACAGAACCAAATGCAGTAGAACCAAAAACTGCTCAGCAGGTCACCTATTTCCAGCACCCAGACACCCAGTCCCTAATGGGATCCAAACCCCAAATAAATCCGTTTTACTCTGTATAAAGCTTATACAGGGTAAACTCATAAATTGTCCACCCTTTATAACACTGATAGAGAGATATGCACAGCTGTTTGCTCCCCTAGGTATTAATCACTTACACTGGGTGAATTAATAAATAAAAGTGATTTTATTAAGTATAAAAAGTAGGATTTAAATGGTTTCAAGTAATAACAGATAGAACAGTGTAAGTCACCAAACAAAATAAAGCAAAAACACGCAGGTCTAAGCCTAATACATTAAGAAACTGAATACAGGTAAATCTCACCCTGAGAGATGTTCCAATAAGCTTCTTTCACAGACTAGACTCCTTCCTAGTCTGAGCCCAATCCTTTCCCATGGTACAGTCCTTGTTAGTTCCAGCAGACATCTTAGGTGAAAAGCAGGGGCTTTCTCATGACTGGGACCCCCATTTGTTCTCTTCCACCCCCTTTTACAGCTATGGCACAAGGTGGGAATCTTTTGTCTCTCTGGATCCCCACCCTTCCTTCTAAGTGGAAAAGCACCAGGTTTAAGATGGATTCCACCGTTCTTCCTGAGCTGGCTTACACGAACACAGGAAGGCTTGCAAGTAAACAAAACCATTTACAACCAATTGTTCTAGTCAATGGGAGCCATCAAGATTCTAAACGATCATCAATGGCCCACACTTTGCATAATTACAATAGTACGTCAGAGTTATACTTTATATTTCTAGCTTCAGATACAAGAATGATACATACATACAAATAGGATGAACACACTCAGTAGATTATAAGCGTTGTAATGATACCTTACAAGAGACCTTTTGCATAAAGCATATTCCAGTTACATTATATTCACACTCATTAGCATATTTCCATAAAACATATGGAGTGCAATGTCACAATGGGGATTCCACGACCTCCTTTGGAAGCATTTCCAGAGATAAACTGCTTTTAGAGCCTAATATCTAACGTAAATTTCCCTTGCTGTAGTTTAAGCCTATTAGTTCTTGTCCTGACTTTAGTAGACATGGAGAACAACTGATCACCATCCTCTTTATAACTTCCCTTAACATATTTGAAGAGAGTTATTAGGTTCTCTCTGTCTTCTTTTCTCAAGACAATACATGCCTAGTTTTTTTAACCGTTTGTCATAGGTCAGTTTAAACCTTTTATCATTTTTGTTGCTCTCCTCTGGTCTCTCTCCAGTTTGTCCACATCTTTCCTAAAGTGTGGTGACCAGAATTGGACACACTACTCCGTCTGGTGCCTCATTAATGCTCAGTAAAGCAGGACAGCTTCCTCCTGTGCCTGACATACAACATTCTTGTTAACTCCAGAGTGATATTAACCTTTTTTGTAACTCATTCAATTTGTGATCCACTGTCACCAGCAGATCTTTTTCATCAGTACTACTGCCTACCCAGTTATTCCCCATTTTGTAGTTATGCATTTAATTTTTCCTTCTTAAGTGAAGTACTTTGCACATGTCTTTATTAAATATCTGTCTTGTTCAGTTTAGACCATTTCTCCATTTTGGCAAGGTTGTTTTGAATTTTAGTCCCATCCTCCAAAGTGTTTGCAAATCCTCCTAACTTGGTGTCATTCACAGATTTTATAAGCATACTCTCCACTCCATGATCCAAGTAATCAAAGTATTGCATAGTACTAGACCCAGGACAGACTGCTGTGGGACCTCACTAGATAAACCCTCTCTGTTTGACAGCGAACCATTGATAACTACTCTTTGAGTACGGTCTTTCAACCAATTGTGCACCCACTTTTTACTAATTTCATCTAGACCAAATTTCCCTAGTTTGCTTATGAGAATGTCATGTGGGACTGTGTCAAAAGCCGTACCAAAATTAAAATATATCACATCATCTGCTGCTTCCATATCCACTAGGCCAGCAACCCTGTCAAAGAAGGAAATTAGGTTGGTTTGGCATGATTTGTTCTTGATAAATCTCTGCTGCCTATTCCTTATAACCCTGTTATCCTCTAGGTGCTTACAAATTTATTGTTTGTTTATATAACACAAGCCATATAATTTCACCTAGTAATTGCTGTGCCAAACCAGTGGCATTGGGAACAATTTTTATAGTGCGGGTGCTGAAAGCCATTGTACAAAACGGAAAACGCTGTATATGATGGACACCAAGCCAGAGGGTGCTACCTCACCCCCAGTGCGCCTAGTTCCAGCACCCCTGTGCCAAATCCATAATTTCTGGTTGTGCTAAAGTAGATCATTTGGCCCTGACTCAGGGCTGTGCCTTGGGACACAATCTAGCCCTTAGCTTGAAAGCTCTTTGAGTCCGGAACCTTGTAATTTTTTTTTTTTTATTTTTTGGTAAAGCATCATTCATGCCAATGACACTATATGAATCATAACTTAATGTAATTTCACCTTCAATGTTCTGGTTTTCTTATCCTAGACACCAGAAAGTACAACCAGTATAGACTCCTGGAAGTCAACCACTAATTGCACTGAATTTTCCCAATTCAAGTAAATCCAAATAAATGTTTCCATTTCTAATTTCTCATAGCCTACAGTACTAATTCCCCTTATAGCTCTAGTTACAGGTTTTTTAGATCATTTCTTTTGGCAGCTATCAAAACCCAGGATTTTTAGAATTCTCTACTCCAACATCCCAAAATCAATGCCATAGCCGGTAGGTTCTAAAACTCTAGGTACAAGGACCTACTTTTCATTTTTGATATTGTAGTGCAGAGCATACTACTTTGTTCTGGTCAACAACTTTTTTTCTATTATGTATCACAGTAGGCCTTATGGTATCTCGTGGGAGTTACTATGCCTACATCTGCATGTCAAAAGAGCTATATTATTCCTAGAAACACTGATCTCCCTGATGGGGAAGGTCTCAAGAGGTCATTATAGTAGTTTGTTGTCTCCACCCACTGTTTTATGTTTTTAGCCATGGAAACACCCTCATATTTTATGTACTGATAACTTGTAATGAGGTATTGAGGGCTCATTAAAAAAAGTTATATATTTTCTTCTAAGTAAAGATTACAAGTTCCAAGAATATGGTGCAACAAAAGATGAACTGATGAATTTATGTAGGCACTCTACAAAATAAGTACAAGGACCCAAGATGTTCCTTGTTTCATTTTATTTATATATATATATATATATATATATATATATATATATACACACACACACACACATATATACACACACACATGCAAGTTGTGTGTATATATATGTTGTTGACCTTTTTTATATTTGCTTGTTGTTCAGCCTATAAGTGTTTGTGTTTGTGTGTGTGTGTATGTGTGTATATATATGTGTATGTGTGTATATATATATATATATATGTGTATATATATATATATATACACACAGACATATATAACACTTATTATTATAGTGTGAATAACAAGCAAATATTAAAAATGGTTCCTACCTACTCCCAAAGGGTTTTGCAATCTAAAGTCAGAGAGAAAACCCAGATCATTGTGGAGATGAGTGTGTGGCAGGACAAAGGCTTATAAAAGGATGAGGATATCAATTCTGGGAGTGAAGTTTTACTTGAAGAGCAGGAGATAAAAGTCCGATCTTCTATAAATGTGAACAAAGTACTTTTCAACACAGAACCTTCAGCTCCTGAATAGTTTTCATGGCGGTAGCTCTGTGGTGATCGGATGCTACTTAGTAGTTCTGGTACTGTTCCTGGTACAAACTCCATTCCATCCGTCATCCTGTTTCCACAGGATTTCTTCATTGTTGCTTCCATGTGCAGCGAGGGAATACTAGGGACTTAGTGCATCCTCTGTTGTTATTTAGCATTGTTTCCATTTCCTTAAGCCAAGAAGATGAGGAAATGTTACTAGAAAGCATACCTGTTTCAAGACCATCAGAACCAATATATCAAAGCTTTGTTTCATTTTCTAGATACAAACCTAAATTTCAAGGATAAGTGCTTCTAACATAACATAATTTGTTTTTCCTTTCCCCTTCATGGCATTTCTCCTCTTATATTATTCCTCTTTGATAACTACAGCACTAAATTAGTTATGGGAGTGCAGTGCCAGAACAATTTGTAAAGCAAATTTAAATTTAAGTTAAAAATAATTCAGGAAGAGTTTGTCAGCATACCGACACTGCAGGTTTAGTTGTGTATAGTCCTGATCCATTTAAGTACTGAAATATAAATACATGCTGTTGATTTGCATAGCAATAACGAGAGACAGCATAATGAGTTTACGGTTTTCAGTTTAGGGATCCTTCTTGTTATAGTGGACTATATTGAGCTCTGCTGCTGGTGGGTGCAGTTTCCACTGCAGTCAATGAGAGTTATGCCTGCTTACCCCATAGCTGAATTTGACCCAGTATGTGGAAGAGAATTAATGGAAAGGTCTTTGTCAGGATTAGGACAAGATATAGAAGTTCTCCCCTTCACTGTCTTCATAGACTTAAACAGGATCTACAGAAGGCTCCTAGACATAGACTAAAAGACCAACCTTACCCACATTAGTTATTGGTACTTTAAGAATCAACTGTCAACTTGATTTTTTTTTTTAAAATTGACGTCCGTGCAGGACTGTGTACAGCATTCAAATAGTCAAGTTTCTAATAGCTCCCTTTAAATGATTTGTCTTAAACATTTTTTAAAAATGTCTTTAAAACAATCAGGTTTTTTCTGCTCTCTTGATCTTGTTTAGAAAGTTTTTTAGGCAGGCTTGAAAACAGGAACACCAAACACCCTCTTCCACTCTCATAGAATCATAGAATATCAGGGTTCGAAGGGACCTCAGGAGGTCATCTAGCCCAACCCCCTGGCTCAAAGCAGGACCAATCCCCAACTAAATCATCCCAGCCAGGGCTTTGTCAAGCCTGACCTTAAAAACTTCTAAGGAAGGAGATTCCACCACCTCCCTAGGTAATGCATTCCAGTGTTTCACCACCCTCCTAGTGAAAAAGTTTAACCTAAAGCTCCCCCATTGCAACTTGAGACCATTACTCCTTGTTCTGTCATCAGCTACCACTGAGAACAGTCTAGAGCCATCCTCTTTGGAACCCCCTTTCAGGTAGTTGAAATCCGCTATCAAATCCCCCCTCATTCTTCTCTTCTGCAGACTAAACAATCCCAGTTCCCTCAGCCTCTCCTCATAAGTCATGTGTCCCAGTCCCCTAATCGTTTTTGTTGCCCTTCGCTGGACGTTTTCCAATTTTTCCACATCCTTCTTATAGTGTGGTGCCCAAAACTGGACACAGTGCTCCAGATGAGGCCTCACCAATGTCGAATAGAGGGGAACGATCACGTCCCTCGACGTGTCCCTCTCCTTTGTCTTTTTGTGCACACCTCTGTATGGGTGCTGCCTATTCAGTTTCCCTTTCAGCCTTATTTGCTGCTGGTAAACACCCTCCTGCAGGGCTAGAGAAAGTGTGTGCCAGTGAGCTCCCCCCAGATGAGAGTGAGGTCATTATTCTAGTGCATGAGGCAAGATGTGCTGATGACCTAAGCAAAACAGTGCAATTCACACACACTGCTGTTACATGAAAGAAGCTATGAAAAAGGGAGAAACATATTTTTTCCTTTAATCTCTTTCCACATGTTACAAATAACCTCTAAGTTTACTACAACAGCAGGTCAGAATTTAATTTACATGAGCAAATGTGATTTGTCAAGTCAACACTGGTTTTTAAAGCATTCCAGATTTTGTTAATAAGCAGATGACATAATCCCATGTGTCAGCTATTGAATAATTCATTTTTTTAATTCGCTATTATATTTTAACAAACATCTTAATCAAAATTTTTCTTTTCATTTTGGTTCCTAATAAAAGGATCTCTAGCTGTAATGGAAAATAACACAAATATTGAAATAGCCACATAGTTCAGGCTGCTAAAGAAAATTTAATGAAGATTGTAAGCAATGATAGTTGATATATGTAGTAGTATAGACCTCTATACTGTAAGGGACACTATATATTGAAGCCATATTAAACAAGTCACACATATCCCTCATAAATTACCTGATTCGCTAATTATCAAAGTTGTGTCCTTACACAAAAATAAACAAAGCCTACCAGGAGAGAGGAAGAACTTTATTTAGCCTTTTGGAACTGTTTTCAAGTAAGACAATGCCACCCCCTTTTTCCTCTTCCAAGGTCATTCTTTACTCAATAGTTTTAAACCTGACTTTAAATGCTCCCCTATAGATGATGATGTATGTTGCAAAATAAATTAATTTGCACCCTCTATGGGAATTCTTATCTTAACCTGCGTTCTATATCATTTTATTTGAAAGCCATTTGTAAAACACCACCCATGATAGTTATGGACGTGGCCTGGAACAGAGGAAGTATTTGTGAGTTTGAGACACAATAACTCTTACCATCTGTCTGTGCAGGAACATGCTCAGCAATCAGAGATTAAATAGTGTGCTGCCATGAAGCCGCAATACTCCACTTGTAACACCATAGCAACTAATGAATCTTTCAAGGGCACCTCTCCCTCTTCTCCCAATGAAAATTCTTTTAGCGGTATCTCTTGGCTGGCTGGCCAATTCATTGCGAGCTCAGCAAACTATGAAAATCTCCCCTTCAACAGGCTAGTCCATAATTTCCATGACTTGTGTAGTGGGTCTGTTCCAGCACTGTATCCCTGCCTTTGTTTTTTTCTAAAAAATTTCTTTTTTCGGGGCATCAAAATGGCCACCGATAAAGGCGTCTGACTAAAATCTGGGGCATTTGTCTTTACTACGTCATACTCCTCATCCCTTGCAATAATTTAACGTGCAGTCCTGCTTCTTAAATTTCCCCATGCTTGACACAGCTATAGTCCAGAAGGTAAGGAAATCTCTGATGCTGATGGTTCTCTCTTAATACATATATCTCTCCAAGCCAGTCTCCTCTCCATGCCTTCAATCTCACCACATTTGATGTTATAACCTTCTTCTCTGCATTTCCTGCCATCTGGATTCAACTTTCCTGAATCACTCCATGTCATCATCTCTCCATCTATTTTCAAACGTCTCTTCTTCCAGTTTCTGTATCCTGTTCTTTTCCCCTTCTTTTTTTTAACTCAGCAGCTGGATTATTTAACTGTGTAAAAACCTATTTTTGTGATGCAGCTTGTAGAAAGATGCAGTACAATATGGATAGGTCTACGCAGCGCTTTGGAGCGAGCCTCCCAGCCCGGCTTGTCAGAGTTGGGCCAGTGCGGCTTGTGCTAGCACTCTGAAAATAGTGATCTAGACAGTGCTTTGAAATTGTGGCTTGTACCGGAGCGTGGGCTGTGAAGCCCACCCACCTTCCAAGGTGTCACAGCCTGAGCCACAGCCCAATCTGCAACTGCAAAGCGCTGTCTATAATAGCTATTTTTAGAGTGCGAGCAGGAGCCCACGACCCCGAGTCAGGCAACCTGGGCTGGAGGCTCGCCCCAGAATGCTGCGTAGATATACCCTATACGGCCCCGATCCTGCAAATACATACGGGCATATTTAACTTCACTTACATTGTTAGTCCCATTGACTTGCCTAAGTCTTCGCAGGATCAGGGCCTAAATTTCTTCTGTGTTAGTACTGACTGCCAATTTTAAAAACAACTTTCACTTTTAATAAATTGTGGGGCAGCTTAATTAAAAACAGCAGTTATTTTGTAAATACAGTCTATTAAAATATCTAAAATGCATGTTTTTCGTATGTATTTAGATTCCTAGAGGCTTGCCCTACTTCTCTGTGGACTTCGGCCTTCAAGGAGGCTTTGCTCATGTAATCGAAGATCAGCACAAGTTCCCTCATTATTTTGGAAAGGTATTGACATGTACAAGTTCAAAGCACCAGTCATGTATTGAATTTTTTGTATTAGTAATTAAATCAGACATCACCAACACTGAGTTATTTTAACATACTTTATCACAGTTTAGTAGATGGTAGTAGATTTTCTATGCAATGCATTGGGATTTAAGTCACATATGTGAGAACCAAAGGCTAATTGAGGAGGATCTTGTCAGGCTTTTGGGCTGACTGACTGATACCCACCTTCATCCTCAAAGGTTCTGGATCCACATTGCTAACTGAAAGAAGTGTGATTCAGTATCAGTTTTATAAATGTTATTAAAACTATTAAAAATAAAAGCAAGAGTGCATATCACCAAAGCTAACCTACTGTTCATAATGAAGGGTATGGTTATGTCACGGAGGTCATGGAATCCGTGACTTCCAGAGACCTCTGTGACATTTTCTGCTTCAGACTTGGGGCTGGAGCTGTCAGCCAGTGGGGGCCCTGCAGCTGCCAGCCTCAGAGCTCTGAGCCCCTGAGGGCAGTTGGGGGCCCTGCAGTTCCCAGATGCCTGCCCGGAGCTCCAAGCCGCCAGAGCTCTGAGCCATAGCAGGGACCCCCGCAGGTCCGAGCCGCCACAGGCAGCCCCTGGACCGCCCAGCTGTTTGGGACGTCAGGTGGCCCCTGGAGCGCCCAGCCACCGTGGGTGGAAGGCAACCCCCGAAGGTTTGAGTAATGGCAGGTGTGCCCCTGAAGTTCCAAACTGGAGCAGGGGGCCCCAGCAACTCCCAGCCACCTGTCCTGGAGCTCCCAGCTGCTGTGAGCGGCAGCAGCGGTGGGTGCTGGACCCCCCCACTCCTCATTTTGTCAGGGTTATTTTTAGTAAAAGTCATGGACAGGTCATGGTCCTCTGTGAATTTTTGTTTACTGCCCGTGACCTGTCTATGAAATTACTATGGCAAAAATTACCATCACAAAATCTTAGCCTTATTCATAATACTAAACTAAACCAAGACTAACACAGTGCAACTATCAAATCAAGGTCAAATCAACAAGTTAGTCTCAATATTGAAGTGGATTCAAATAATCAGATTACTTCATTTATCAGATTAATACAACAAATAATCCTTATAAATTCGAAGGAGGTGGCTGTCCATTTGGTTGTAACTCCACCAAAAGAATTTCACCCAAGTCAGTTGAATCTATAAGTGGGACCTGGTTGATATTTTGATACTGACACTAAATTATCTCATGTTAAAACAACAACCTACAAACCAATTACAAAGCTTCCTGATTAGATTTCAATTCTTGCGTGGTGGCTACTGGTTTACTCTCCAAACTCCCTACAAAAATATTTTGTTAGTCTGTATTATAATACTTAGATAAGCGGAAATTAGATAGTTTAGCACCCAAATTTACATGTGACCATTAAAGTTTTTTAGAACTAAGATACTTAAGATAATGGGGGTTCACAAAGTCTTCAGCTCTCTGAGCCTTCTAGATTCTCATGGAGTAGGAGATGAAACTGCAGTCAAGGGCCAGCCAGATGGTGATCTTGCTGGCACAGCACTTCTCTCTAGCATGCCTTCAGGCCTGGAGATTGGCCAAAGGCTGGCGTAGCCCGTCGGTTGATTTCTTGATTTCCTCTCCTTGAGGTGATCCACGTCAGAATTTCTAGAATGTGAATCTTCCCTCAGGTGGCTCAGTGACCCGAAAGGCGAGCTTTGTTCACTCTATCTTGCAGAGAGTCTCCCTCCAAGCCCTTTGAGCAAATTAAATGTGAGGCTACCCTGGAGACATGCAACTGGGAGCGGAGGGATAGCTCAGTGGTTTGAGCATTGGCCTGCTAAACCCAGGGTTGTGAGTTCAATCCTGGAGGGGGCCATTTAGGGATCTTGGGCAAAAATTGGGGATTGGTCCTGCTTTGAGCAGGGGGTTGGACTAGATGACCTCCTGAGGTCCCTTCCAATCCTGATATTCTATGAACTTGGTCCCATCAGATTTGAGTTAGACCTTCCTCAGCTAGTCTCACTTTTGGGAAAAGTCGCACTTAAGCCAGCCATTACAAAATATTCAGTTTTTGCATACCACAGAGACTGTCAAAATATCAAGAATACAGAACACAAAACCATTTTTGAGGAGGTTGACATGGCTTTGTCCAGGTGAAAGGTCTTGAGATGACATTGTGTTACAGAAGAGTCTATCCAAAATCCTATCAAACTAACTAATTGAGAAGACCTAGCAACAACAAGCCACTCAGCATTCATCCATCAGCAAAACTAATTCACGACCAGATGTCGTCATTCTTCTCACAAACAAGACAATTTAGTAATCTTTATATTTGGGAGCTAGGCCATAAGTCAAACAGCTTGTCTTTTGAAAGTTTCATCTTGATAGAAAAAAATTTCTTTAAGAACCTTTCAAGATGAAATTCATTTAAGAAATAAAAAGAATTCAAGTTTGTATAACATCTGTACTCCCATATATGCTATTTCTGTCTCACATAACTGATAATATTACTAGGAGTTATGTGGTTAAATCCCTGCATGTGTATGCTGAGAATTTATTGCATAAACTACGAATTGCAATAAAAGCTTACATTTTTTATTAAGCCACAGTAATAATTTCTTGGAAGAATCAGTAATGAAAAACCAAACAATAAGTGGACTTGGGGAATAATTTAATCTTTTTTCAAATATTGCTATGAACAGAGTCGGGGAGCCTGTGAATTTCTGGGCTTTTGTCTACTTAAATCACAAACTTACTAATACACCCATATAGCCCTAGAGTGGTATGATCCTTGCAGAGTGCATTTCAATGCTGTATCTGAGAAGTTGTTGGCTGAGTCACTCACCTGACAAGCTGAATTTTTTCCATTTTGCAGTCTAGTTTTGGAGAGTTTAAGGGTTTCAGAATTTAATTTCTTAAAATGTTCTATTTAGCTACATTCAGCCTTTCTATTCTTTCATCCTTGACTATGTAGTGTTGTTGTAGCCATGTCAGTCCCAGCAGGGGCAGACTTAAGGAAAATGATGCCCTGAGCAAACTTGTATTTTGGCGCACTGGCCCCCGTTGCCTTCCTAGGCTCCCCTCCCCTCTGTCCCTCCTTCCTCCCTGGACTTCCCATCCAGGCTTCCCTTCCCATTGCCCCCAGGCCTCACTGCTTCCCCAGGCTCCCCACCCATTGCCTCCAGGCTCTGCTGACCCTCCCTGTCCCCCATTGCCCTGAGCTCCCTTCCATGGCCTCGCACCCCAGGCCCATGCCACTCCTTGCCTCTTGACCATGGCACCCACCCGTAAGGCTGGCCCTTGGTCCCAGGATATTAGAGAGAGAAGGTGGGTGAGTGACATATGAGGAAAATAGTGACAGAAGATATTACCATAACCTGAAACATACATATTCTTAAATGTGATTGCAAAATAGCCTTAAGTGCAGTCATACAACCATTCAGCCTTTTTCTTTATTTTCTCTCTTATACTTGCAAAGGAAATCATTGGTGGCATGCTGGACTTGGAACCAAGACTATGGAAAAAAGGAATTAGAGAGAACTTTGATGATCAGAGGAAGAAAGTGTTGCAGTTTGCACAGTGGTGGAAACCATATGATATCATCAAAACTAAAGAATGAGTCCTTTACCCAACTGGATGAATCCAAAAGAGATATTGAGAGTGACAGTAATCAAGGACAGCATATACTATAAATTATTTTTTAAAGGATATTTCATATTTTAAGTAAAACACTGGTGTTTTATATGTTGCTAGTACACATTCTAAAAACTAGAAATACTGTTAAACTCCAGACTGTCCATATGCTCATCTTTTTTTCACACCACATATTTGACAGATGAATCAAACTAAACTGTAAGCCAATGGATCAGAAATATACAGAATTGTTTTTGTAAACTAAGCCAATAAAAAGGTAGACATCTGCAGAGCTAGTTAAATTCAGCAAAATGCAATTCGGCTTTTGTGTTTTTCTGACCTCTGAATTGGAGTTACTTATCTTCTATTTAGCACAAAGTCAATATTAATTATTTGAATGACTATATTTTCTGACAGTGATTTAATCGTAAGGACATTTTGAATAATACACTGTTAAATTAGGAATATTTCTTGGAATTTTTTGTTTCTGTTTTTAGTCCCTCTGCTCTTTCAGATGAAGATCATTATATATATTGGACACCAATGCACTCTGCAGGTGAAATTCACCACTGGCCAGAGGGCCTGTAATAAGGCTTTAAGTCCTACTTAAGCCTTTAAAGCAGGATTTATGTGATTGAAAGGCCCTGTGCTCAGAATGGAACAGTATTTGTGAACTGTGTTAAAATATGGTTCAAGCAGGCTTCCCACTGAACTGTTTTCTTATATAGTTCAGCTTACTGTTGTGACCCAGTCAGGTTATGGAATGGATCGCTGAGATTCAAAGGACCGAAGAAAGTATTAGTATTTCATTAAGTAAACTTTTGATGGGTTAAACAGTCACAGTCAATTAGTGTATTCCTTTAACATTCATTTTCTTTTTGTACAATATGAGTCATACAGAATAAAGTAAGCATGACCCAGTTACGCAAATCTGGTGTGTCAATTATTTTGTACAGTAACCTTGCAAATCTGCCTCATTGTATTGCTGCTGGGAAGATCATTTTATAAATAAACCGCCATCTTTGTTTTAATTACTAACATATCGTTTTATGATGTTTCTTTGACAATGTTACAATTTACCGCTTGGACATGAAGGGCCATATCCTTGGCTTATGGAAATTGGTGTAGCCCCACTGAAGTCAGTGGGAGTAAGCCGATTTACACCAGCTGGCCCCAAGTGTTGTGAATAGAACTGCACGAAAAAATTGTGGTGAATGTGTCAAAACTGCATTTTGGAGGCAGTGAAAGTATTTGCAAATTTGGGTTGATTTTGGCAATTTGGTTTGGTCGAAAAAACCCCCCAAATAAAATTTTTTTTGCAAGATCTAAATGGTTTGTCTAGAAAATGTCAAAATAAACCATGCTGACATGTTTCAAATTAACTTGTTCAAAATGAAATGTTCATTTAAAACAACATTTTTTCATCTTGTCGAGGAAAAAAAACCAAACCACAACAAACTGAATTGTTTTACAGATACTTTGGTTCGGCCACTGAACCAAAAAAATCAATGTATTTGCCACTCTAACTGCGACACCCACAATACCTTGACAGCCATTTTACACACTCTTCCGCTGGGTGCACGCAAGGTTTTCAGCTGTAGCTTTTAAAAGTATAAGCCAGTCTTTGTTCTGGCACATTGCCCCTTCTCAAATTACCACTTTCCACTTTTATCTGCCTCAATCAAGAGGACGTTGTTAGTTTTTCACTTTGAATTTTTCAGACACTATTCTCTAAAAGTGCATTGACTTGGCTCTCATTTTTGATTATATAAATCTAATGGGTTTTTGATCTAAAGTAAACTACATTGGAGAGAACATAGTGAAGATAAACGGTGAACTAATTGCCTCATTACCAGTCCTTTCTAGGACCTGTGTAAAGCCAGGAAACACGTTTGGCTACTATGCAGTCCTTGTTATCTATTTAAAGCACAACTGAAATCTCTCTTCTCCCTGAAAGCATGTGTTGTATCTGACCACACATGTCCCTTAAGGAATAACCATGGAAGTGGCAAAGTCTCATGTCTTTCAGACCCAGGGAAAAGTCATTTTCATATCTCTGAGTGGAAGCAGATGGGGAGCTCCAGAATACATAATGATCTTGACTGCATTTTACTAAATAAATGTCAATTCTCCCAAAAATTCTCCCTTCCCGGCTGTGTATTTCCTAAAGTTCTCATGTGTAGATAGATTAGTCTTTCTCCTACCGAAAGGTCTCTTAGTATTTATTCAATGAGCCCTTATCCATCCCTACTGCTTGGCTTGTGTACTGAAGTTCAGTTCAACCAGAAAATACTTTAGTTCCAGATCAGAGTAACTGCCATTTCCAACTCCTGTGCAGTAGGTTTGCTTAAAACTTTTGTTTTGAATGTTTCTATTAGTTCTGGCAGTATTGCTCAGTACAGGCTTACATTCCAATACCCTCACATTGGGCAGTGCTTTTTCCACAAGTAGTTCCACTGAAATGAGTAGAGCAAGTTACTACACAACCTGGAAAAGGATAGCAGAATCTGATGCTATATGTATAGGGATATACTGTATGTATTCTCTTAAACCAGTAGAAACTTTCAGAACTGAAGAAAAGTTGAAAATTTGTTTTAAGAACAGCAGAAAAAAATCTGTTGGGACAGTTGTTGGCTACACGGATGTTGAAGCCAGCATGAATTTAATCCGCTTTGTCACTATCTTTTATTAAAATCTGTGGGAGTTCAACCAGAATGTTTAACCTTTTCCATAAAATTCCATACCAGATTTCAAAGCTAGTAATTAACTCTTTGGTTGCCTCAAAGAAGTCTTTACAATACAGTAGAACCTCAGAGTTGCAAACACCTTGGGAATGGAGAACAGGAGTACTTGTGGCACCTTACAGACTAACAAATTGGTTAGTCTCTAAGGTGCCACAAGTACTCCTGTTCTTTTTGCCGGTACAGACTAAAACGGCTGCTACTCTGAAACTTGGGAATGAAGGTTGTTTGTAACTCTCAACAAAACATGGTTGCTCTTTCAAAAGTTTACAACTGAACATTGGCTTAATACAGCTTTGAAATGTTATTATGCAGAAGAAAAATGATGCTTTCCCTTTATTTTTTTTAGTAGTTTACGTTTAACACACTACTGTACTGTATTTGCTTTTTTTTTTTCCTCTGCTGCTGCCTGATTACATACTTCCAGTTCCAAATGAGGTGAGTGGTTGACTGGTCAGTTCGTGACTCTGGTGTTCATGACTCTGAGGGTCTACTGTATCTGCTTGGTTAGTTGCCTGTGTTGTGAGGCGAGGGGATCAGAATTAGTAGTAGTAAACATTTGTACTCTATGAGAAGTATCAACAAAGTTGATCTTCATGGTTACATGTTCATCTAATGCTAGGCACAATCACACCAGCTGTCTTCTTTTGTTTATCTTGAGGCTAAGGGGAATTTCTGTATTAATGAGTTGGAATTTAAGAACGTGTACAGTCCTGATTTTGGCTCTAAGTTGTCCTTTCCTACAGTCCCAGAAAAACAATTGATCATTTAATTTAATTTTAGCTCCTGTAATGCAAGTACCCCAGAGAACACTAAAAAACAAAGTGGGTGTTCACAAAAATTTATACAAATCCAAACCTAAAGCTCTGCAAAATCACAAGCAAATAGATTACCCTTTAATGTAGACTTAAAGACAATCCCCATGGACTTGAGGCCCCTGGACAGAAAATATTACATCTAAATTAAACAAGGGAAAAGATCAGAGGTAGTTTCAAAGTATAGATTGTTGAAAACACTGCTTATGGAAACACTGAAGATAGATTTCACCTATTGGGGGATCTATTGTAAATGTCACAAAACTATTCATGCAGTGTTGTCGCCATGTTGGTCCCAGGATATTAGGCAAGGCGGATGAAATAATATATTTTATTAGACCAACTTCTGTTGGTGAGAGAGACAAGCTTCTGAGTTTATATAGTACAAGTATTCAGTCATTTATCATCTGAATAATTATTTACTACTATGTACACTAGGCAAGATTCTGATGCTACTGAGAGTGCAAATTCAGAGTCATTCCGTTTGTCTTCAGTTGACTTACTTCAGTTGTACACTATTGTAACTGAAATTGGAATCTGTCCCTGTGTATGGGGGGTGTTTTCAAGTTGTAACTGCTTGTGTTTCTCTCACTTAAATGTGACAAATGTTCACAAAATGCGTCAATTAAGCTGAACATTAATGTTCCTTTTCGTGGCCTGTAAAGAATACTCCCTACCACATGTAATGTCAGTAGCACTATTTGTTGGAGGCTTAGATGATTGTGGGTTGAATTTCTGCATTAGGACTTGGACTTTTATGGCAGTGCTGCTGCCGCAGTGTAGATCTAGCTGAGGCACTATTCAATACCATCCACTGGAGATGCCAAACTGATGTCCCTCTTGTCCATATGTGGTACCTTGACAAGTCAAAGATCTCTTTATATAAATCATAGAGAATAACCCTTATTACTCCTGCGGGAATTCTGCACCAAAACATTAAAAATTCTGTGCACAATATTTTAAAATTCTGCATATTTTATTTGGTAAAATAACCCAATATAATCACACCATAATCAAACTACAATACAATGGATGGAGAATGGGAGTGGGCAGCATTGGAGGAAATCCTCAAACCCTCTCTGTCTAATAGTAATGTAGCTAGTATTGACCCTTTACTTCTAGTTATTAGTCAACAAATCTATGCAGCCATATGCTCAACGTTACACCATAGGCAACTGAAGAGTAAGCGATGGCTGGCGACTCAAACTCACAATTTATATTGGTTACTGACCATCTCCAGAAAGGTCAGTAGCTCACAGTTCATGGAGCACATTTTGATAAGAAATTTTTTCAGTCCAAAAATTTAGACCATTTCTAATCACTAAAGCACCATAAGCATTTATAAGGCCATACTGTCCTTTATAATAAGGCTCCTTTACACCACCCTGGCAGTATAAAAGGGCCTTAAAATTTTTACACCTGTTTTATGCTTCTGGGGGAATTCACTAAGAACAATGATAATTCACTTAGCACGCAGGATGCTACATTCTGCTCTGCCTGAGGGGATGGAGCCCATCTCACACCTGTGTCCTCAGAAACACCCCAAAGCACTGCTCCTCCATGCCAAACATGCTGCAATAGTGAGAAAGAGGGACTAAGTGTCTTTCTCTCTCACATGCATGACTGCCCAGCACCCCACTCCGGCAGCGATTTATGTCTATACTGGCTGCTCTGGTCACCCAAACCGACCTTTCTGCACTTCTGGGGAGGGGAGCATGACCGCTCTTGCGGTTTCCTTTTACTTCCCTGCCAGAAGTCATTTCTGCAGGGAAGCAAATCTGGAGGCCATGAATTCTGCTCGCACACAGTGATGCAGAATTCCCCTAGGAATACCTTATGTCCTGACCAGTAGTGCTAGCTCAAGCCTGGTCTATGGTGGGATTTTAGCCACTAGTGTAGCTATGCTGCAGCACAAAATCAAGTTTAGCTGGTTATACTGATACACCATGTCTACACTGGGATGAAATCCTGTCCCTGTCAAAGTCAATAGGAAGAAAAGGAGTACTTGTGGCACCTTAGAGACTAACCAATTTATTTGAGCATAAGCTTTCGTGAGCTACAGCTCACTTCATCAGATGCATACTGTGGAAAGTGTAGAGGATCTTTTTATATACAAACAAAGTTTGTGTTCAATAGGGCCAGGATTTCAACCTACATTGGTGTTAAAACTTCAGTGCAGACAAGGTCTCTCTCTGTGTGTATAATAACTTATTCTATAGAGCTGGCAGGAGGATGGCAATTTTAAGGCTTTCAGAAATTATTTTTGTTCTGTACCAGAATGAAAACCTTTTGACATTTTCACAAAATGGAATTGTCAAGATGGCTGTTTTCAGATAGAAATCCTGAGCTTTTCAGTTCGGGCTCTGTCTGTGTCTAGTCAGGAATGACCAGACAGCCCTGAACCTTAAAACTGATAAAAATTTCATTGAAACTGATGCAGCTCTGCAAAATGTTACTGCTCTGATGAAACAGATTTTTGACAAACATTCCAACCAGCTCTATTTGTTTATGTACCTTTATTGCTTTGTTTTTACCATACCTTGTAGTGGTGGAGAGGCTTGCGTGTGTCAATGACCCCAAGAGCGATGCTGCTTGGAGTCATGTACTCCCTTAGGGTCACCCAGGGCAGAACAGTTAAGGGCTAGGTTCCAGACAAAGTGTGATCCAAGAAGTCCCTAACAGCAGAGCAGATGAGAATAACTGCACAATGGAGGTGAAACTTGTGTAATGTTACAATGGCTGTGAAGGTGGATGAAGGCTGCTGCAGATAGAGGATCTCCACTCATGATGGTGTCCATACCATTGGTTTCAAATCCTCTATCTGTCAAGAATAGTGTGCTGACTGTTGTGCACCAGTCTCCCCACTTTAAAAGAAGTCCCACACAGTCATCTTCCAGTTTTTGGGAAAATAACATTTGCACAAGTCAAAAGTCTGGTGGCGATTGGTGAGTGGCAACAGGAACAGGACAGTGAAATCTGGAAGTTCCTAGTCACAGACCGACACACAGGCAGTGGGTGTGTGATAGTCATCTCGCTCGAGGATTTTCTCGGCAGCTACACCTAAGACTGAGAAGTCCTTTTGAGGATCCACTCTGCTAACCCCACATGGGGAGGGGGTTAGAAAAGGTACCCTAAAAATAGTCTTGCCTCTTTTTCCTGGCTGGATAGCCGCATCTAGCAGGATCACCCCATCAGCGGTCGAAAATGTAAGAAACTTTTCAACTTTGGAACTTGGAATGTATGTACCCTGATGGACAACTCAAACAGTGACTGACCAGAACAACATAGAGCCATCTTTGCTCGTGAATTGAGTCGGTTCAACATCGATATTGCTGCTTTGTCCAAAACTAGAAGAGCTGATGAAGGACAGGTGAGGGAGGAGAAAGGAGGATACACCTACTTCTGGAAAGGAAAATCTATAGATGAACCCAGATTGCATGGAGTGGGCTTTGCTATAAAGAACAAACTCGTAAGGTGCCTTTCTGAGGTACCCGTTGGCATCAATGAGCGGTTTATGACACTCCAATTGAGGCTCACCAAAAACCAACAGGCAACTATTGTGAGCGCCTTTGCACCAACACTGGATGCCGATGAGAATGTAAAGGAAGATTTTTATTCTCAGTTGGAAACCATTTTATCGGAGACCCCTTCTGGGGGATTTCAATGCACGTGTTGCACGAGACTCAGACCTGTGGAAAGGAACTATCGGGAAAGAAGGAGTTGGCAAAAGCAATTCAAATGGAGTTCTGCTCCTGACCAAGTGTGCTGAACATGAACTTATTATTACAAACACTCTTTTCCGACAAAAGGAAAAGTTCAAAATATCTTGGAGACACCCACAGTCAAAGCACTGGCATCTCCTTGACTACATCATAGTTCATGCCCGAAATCATAGTGACGTACTTCCCACAAGAGCAATGATAAGTGCTGATTACTGTTGGACTGATCATCGCCTTATTCGATCCACAATGAAAATTAAGATGGAGGCTGCAAAAGAAGCAGGTCAGGTGCAAGTTGAAGGTTCAAGATTTGAAGGACCTTATTAAGCATGACCCCTTCCAAGCAGTCTTAGAAGCAAAGTTTCCGGAAGAAATTGAGGAACATTGGAGCCAGGTGAAAGCAGTAATCATCAATGCCTGTGAGGAAACCATAGGCTACCAAACCAGAAAACATCAGGACTGGTTTGATGAGAATGATGCTGAAATTGAGCAACTCATCAATGAGAAGAGAATAGCATTTTGTGCTTGGCAGAACGACATAAATTGTAATATAAAGAGAGACGCCCATGCCAAGGCGAGGGCGAAAGTCCAATGTAAAACCCAGAGAACAAATGGTGGACTGAGAAAGCGCAAGAACTCCAGCATCTCGCGGACATACACAATACATGTGGTTTCTTTAGTGCCATCAAGGCTGTTTATGGGCCAATTTGTCATGGTATGAATCCTCTTAGCTCTATGGATGGAATCACACTTCTGAAGGACAACAAAAGGGCATGAATTCTTGCTGAAAAGAACATTTTGAAGATCTCCTTAACCATAATTCTATGGTTGCAGTTGAAGTCTTTGAGCAAATCCCTCAACGATCATTTAGGGATGAGCATGGAGACCCTCCCAATTTGTATGAGGTACACAATGCCACCAAGCAGATAAAGACAGCAAAGCAGCAAGTCTAGATGGGATCCCCACTGAAATCTTTAAAAACAGTGGACCAGAGCTAATTCAACAGCTTTACCTGCTGATTCTTAAAATCTGGATATAGGAGGAGATAATCAGGGCATCCCTCATTTCACTGGGTGTTACCCTCTTCAAGAAAGGGGATAAAGTGGATTGTGGAAATTATTATGGTATCTCCCTCCTAGCCATTGTAGGCAAAGTTCTGGCGCGGATCCTTGCAACCTGCCCTCTGCCCCTGTTGGAAGAAATCTTACCGGAGTCAGAGAGTGGTTTCAGACCATGTCGTTGAACTGCAGATATGATCTTCACAGCACGGCAGCTGCAAGAAAAGAGTTGGAAGCAAAACCAACCACTATACATGGCTTTTATTGATCTAACGAAAGCCTTTGATTCAGTGAATTGATGTGCCCTCTGGACTGTACTTTCTAAGTTTGGATGTCCTGATAAATACATCAATGTCCTAAAATTGCTTCATGATAACATGAAAGCAACTGTTCTGAGCAGCACTGGCTCCCAGAGTGTACCTTTCAAAGTAGAGACAGGAGTCAAACAGGGCTGTATCATCACTCCAACCATGTTTGCGTTTTTTATTGCCATCATTCTTTACCTAATTGCTGGGAAGTTTACAGTGGCATTGAAATCACTTACAGAATGGATGGAAAGCTGTTCAGGCTTAGCAGACTGAAAGGCAAGAGTAAGGTTTCCACAACATCTATTGTGAAACTTCAGTATGCTGATGATAACGCAATCTTTGCCCTCTCTGAGAAAGATCTTCAAACTATCTTGAATGTGTTAGTCGATGCTTATGCATGTCTTGGTCTCACTCTTAATATCAATCAAGAAGACTAAAGTGCTCTACGAGCCCCCTCCAAATGAGGTATTACATGCCCCATCTATCAAAATCAATGGAGTGGCACTGGAGAACGTTGATCATTTCCTCTACCCTGGAAGTCATCTTTCATCCAAGGCAGATATTGATGCAGAAATTCAACATTGCCTGAGCTGTGCCAGCATAGCTTTTTCTTGTTTACAGTCCAGCGTTTTTGAAGATCACGACATTTGAACAGACACGAAGCTTCTTGTTTATCATACCATTATTCTCCCAACACTGTTGTATGGGTCCGAAACTTGGACAACCTATAGATACCACTTGAAAGTCCTTGAGAGGCACCATCAATGCTGCCTTCATAAGATTCTGAAGATCAAATGGGAAGACAGGCGCACCAATATTAGTGTTCTGGAAGAGGCAAAGACCACCAGTATCAAGGCAATGATCATCCGTCAGCAATTCCGCTGGACTGGTCATGTTGTCCAGATGCCAGACCATCGCCTCCCAAAACAGGTCCTGTTCTCTCAGCTGAAAGAAGGGTACCGTAACGTGGGTGGATAACAGAAGCGTTATAAGGACTTGCTGAAGGGAAACCTAAAAAAGTGTAATATTGATGTTGACACTTGGGAGACACTTGCCCAGGATCGCTTAAAATGGAGTTAAGTCCTACCTGATGGTCCCCTGCCTTTTGAACTTGCTCACCAACAAGCCGAAGAGGACAAGAGGCACAGGAGGAAGGAGAGACTGGCTTCCAGTCACGGTCAACAGCATCCTGCTGAGCCTGAAAACATCTGTCCTCATAGTAATAGAACTTGTTGTTCAAGGATTGGCCTTATTAGCCCCCTTAGGACTGATAACTCCAATGGAAGATGATCATACTTGGTATTGAGTGATTGCACATCATCATCACTCAGTGTGGTGGTGTACCAGTATTCAGCAGGTGTAGATTTATACAGAGAGAGTGGGGAATGATAGCGTTGTGGCTAGGATGGAATCAGTTGTCTGGGTTCCATTCCTAGCTCGTTTCAGACTTCCTGTGTGACCTTTAAAAGGTCATTTAGCGTCTCTGTATCTCATTCCCATCTGTAGAGCTGTGATGTTATCCCTTTCCTACCTTGCAGGGACATTGGGAGGCTTGATGAATTTGAAACAGGTGGTGCTATAAAAGAACAAAGTAATAGCTGTATTTACCAGAGGTGGAGTACTATATACAACCTAATCTGTTCGTTCCTGAGTACTGCAGTAAATTGTAATACACAATTTGTCCAAAACAGACCCAGGATTTTCAAGCCCTCTGAACATTTTAATAAGTATTTTCCTGGAATAGATTGAATCTGGGAGTAAGTATTACTCATCTTTTTCAAATAGCCTTTATTTTCTCTAAATTTCTCAAGAGATTCTATGTATCTGCTCTCCAATTTTCTCTGATCTCTAGCCTTTCCTTTTAATGTTTTTTCTCAAGGGAGCCATATTTTGCTCAGCACCAGAACAGAAATAGATTCTGGGGCAGTGACCCTACACCTGTATGAATAACCCCTCTCTCCTTACACAGCTGTCTGCTGAATTATGTGAAAAAGAAAATTTCTCTTTCCCATTAAAAGTGAGACATTAAAAATAACTCTTGAAAATATTTTGTTTTAATAAAAAAGAAAAAAACACCCTTGGGGATCTTAATCCTGGGCACTTTCATCTTCAAAGCACTTGACAAACATTAAAGGCCTGTTCCTAAGGGATTCTGAGCACCCACAGACTTCACTAAAGTTGCGGCCCCCCGTCCCATAGCCAGGTCTGAATCTGGTCTTATACCATCTTCCTACTGTGTGTATTTCTCCTGTCCCTACCACAGCCCTTAGAGTTCAGGATCATCTGTAAAGTTCGGAGAACCTACTTCAGGTCTTGATTATGCATTCCTAGTGTACCCCCAAAAATCCCATTGAAATCCATTTCATTTGATAGTGTGTCTCCTGGAGATGCTCTCTGCGTGTTGCAAACGCATGCTTTTAAATGCTTTGTGGATACATAATTTTGGTTTTATTCTGTACTTTTGCCAGAACATTTCAAATCAGGGCTAGGTGGGACGTAGGCCATGCATGCTGCGTAAATGGCTGTCTGTAATAATTGCATTGCCTTCCTAGCCACAAAGGAAAAACAAATCCAGCCTTGCAATTAAATTGAACATTTGCCTTTTCCTTAGTGCATTTTCATACAAGTTGAGCAAAGCAGCAGAGCAGATGAGCCCCTTGATATCAGTCTGGCATACTAAATACAAACTACTAATGGTGTTCCATAAGAACATAAAGCAAATAGGTTCTGTGTGTCCCCACATCCAGTAATGCAAGTGCTAGGAAAATGGGGCTTTAAACTAACATCAGATTAACCATATTACTGAAGGTTAACCCAGTATATACAGGACCTACATGCACAGACATCACTGACCCATGTTTCTCAGTTTTCAGACACCAGCTTTGCATGTTTCAGAGTAGCAGCCGTGTTAGTCTGTATCCGCAAAAAGAACAGGAGGACTTGTGGCACCTTAGAGACTAACAAATTTGTTAGAGCATAAGATGAAGTGAGCTGTAGCTCACGAAAGCTTATGCTCCAATAAATTGGTTAGTCTCTAAGGTGCCACAAGTCCTCCTGTTCTTTTAGCTTTACACGTGACAGCCCTTGTCGAGTTTTTTTGGGTGGGAGTTGCATGTAGTTTGCATTTGTGAAATCCACCAGATTGAAACACCTGAAGGCTGCCAGAACAGGTACATTGTGAGCGGCAGCAGTGCAGACTTTCCCCCACACACTGTCAAGCAATGTCTTAGCCTTGTGACGGCACGACCTTCTCTGCAGGGTGGAGCACTCTGGGTTAGAGGCGTGTGAAAAACTGAGGTTTCACTCTGGTGGCAGGTTGGGGGGGGGAAATTGCTTTGAGTGGAACTGAACCTGCAAATTGTTGGAATTTTTGGTGAATTGAAAAAGTCTATTTGAGGCTGGTTCCAGAGCAGAGACTTGAACCGGCGTGTCCCAGATCTCAGCTGAGTGCCCCCTAACCACGGGGCTAAAGGTGGCAATAGCAGCACTTCCATCTTCTCCTCTGGCCATTTTATGAATGGCCAAAACTATGTGTGTCAAATTCACGCATAGCTTCAGGTTAAATAAACTATTCATCCAAAACATGTCACCCAGCTCTACTCTGTGTCCCATTCAACCCTTGTGTCACGGATCCGGTTGGGTTCGGCCTGCTGCCAGCACACTAGATTTGTCAGGAGACCCTGATGCTGGTCCCATAGGTGTGTCAGGGTCCAGAGTCTGAAAAGAGCTCAGGCACTGTGTCCCTGTCTTTGTATCCATAGGTACATGCTCGAGGTGCAGAGTCTCTGTCTACCTCCTCATCCTGCAAGCTGCGAGCGTGCAGACCCCTGGCCACCCTCAGGACCAGAGCTGACCCCTCAGGCTCCCTCATAGTTTGCCCTCCTCCCAAAATCCCACCAAATCTGTGACCCCCTCTGATTTACCTTTTCAAGGAGCCATGTGATAGGTGTAGCATTTATTGCACAGATACTTTGTACAGAGGTCTAATACATTATTGCTCTTTACTTAATCGCATGAGAAATACACAGATCCATACATGCCTCAGTTTTCTCATAGAGTCTAGTGCAGGGTCTCGGTCTAGCAGTTCATGGTCTCAGGTCCTGCTGTAACATAAATAATAAATGTCTCTCCTGTGTCCCTGTGCCATTAAAATACATTCCTCCTGACTTTGCTAGAACTAGGTCTTTGTATATAGCGTAGAAGAAGCTCTATTCCTGAGACTTCCACTTTTCCTCATTTCTAAATTGGTGGGAGTTGTATTTAGGGTAGGCATGTAGCATTCTGACTAATGCTGTGAATATTGTGTAATTTATGTTAAACTTCTTGGAAATTCATAATCTCACTTCTCTTGAAGAGGCCACTTATGATTTAGATATTAGTTTCTTCCCTAAGTTGAAAAGCTCTCTGTCTCTTTTGAGTGTGAAGAACATGGGAAATCTCTATTTTTTTAATGAATATTATGGGGACCTAGGTTTAATATGACCACTATTGTGCCATCTGCTACATGAGTTCAAACAGTTAATTCAGGGTATGTCTACACTGGAGCAACTGTGGACATACCTGAGCTAGATCAAGAGCTCTAGTAACAATAACAGTGAAGCTGTGGTGGCATGGACTAGCTGCTTGAGTGTATTCCCAGAGTCCTAGGTGGGTGGGGCTGACGTGTGTCCACCAGTGCTGATTGGTCTCTGTTGCTATTGTTACCAAAGCTAGCTTCTGTCTAGCGAAATTGAAGCGAGCTCAGGTATGTCTACATGTGCTGCAATCACACCTCCTGACTGGAGTGTAGACATACCCTCAGTCTGGGATGGTTTCATACATCTTAAGGAAGGCAGACAATGGCACTGGATAACTCAAATCCCCAATATTAACAAATAACACAGCTGTTAACTCCTTCAAGAGTTTATTCTCACCACACTACGATCAACAGGCTGGTAAGCCCAAGGCGGGGAGGGGAGTTATGCACAATGTGGAAAATTGTGGGAAGTATAAAACAAAGGATCTGAAAGGGTATAAAGCCCTGAATCTGAGAGGGAGAGAGGAAGCAGGGACTGCTGGGAAACAGTGTCCCTCTACTCCCAGACATTTGGATATCTGGTAAATTAGACAGCTTTTAGGTAATGCAATATGCACATAGGCTTTGTTGTTTGAACCCTTTCCCTCACTGTTTTTGTTTCTGTAGATAAATAAATACTACTTTGCATACTGATCTCGGGTCCCTGAAGAAATGAGTCTGACAGGTGCCAGACCCAACTGGGCTGCTAAGGTTGGTAAACAGGGGTGCTGTATTCTCATGACCCAGTCTAAACGTGGGGTAAATAGCAGGATTCCACCCTTACAGAAGTGCGGGTGGTTGACCCGTCACTTGAAAGGTGACCCACAAAGAGACTGAGTGAGGGGTCAAAGGTACAGCTTATCTTGGAACTGTGACAGAGGGTTATTAAGATTTCTTTATCCCTCACACTCACCAACATTAGGACTTTCATAGAGAAAAACTTATTGGGGATGTCTGTGCATTACTTATTTTTTTTGCAATTGTGGCATAGTAAAGACTATTTAAAGGTCTACATTTATAGTACAGTTCAATACTGATCTTTGAAAAAAAGTCAGTAGTGCTACGCCCCATTTCTCTACAAACTTAGTGGAGTCCTGTAATTTGAAATCCGTTCCTTCACTAGTTAGTTACCCAAGTTCTGTACTGAAGGAGGCTATTCCAATAGGAACAATTTTCTTTTCAGTGTAATTAACAATAATAAAGCAGCTTTAAACAGTTTGGTAATGATAGTCTAATGATTCTGAACAAACAAGTTAATATTAAAAATAACTTTAAATTTCTTAATTGTTCGTATAGTCTGATTATTACAAAGTTCTGTATAATTACGGAGCTCTACAAGACTGCTAGAGCAATATTTGATGATTCACATCTGAAGTTGTGTGGCTCATTTTGCACATGACGTTGCATACATGCAACACAGCACAATAAAATAATGCAAGATATTATTTTCTTGGATTCATTTATAAATATTAAAATTTCTGCCCAATCTTCTTCACACAATTCCTGCCTAGTGCCTTTTTGACTTTTATGGAATGTTTCTAGTTTCATTTTCACTGAGGTTTTGTTCTCCCCAGAATATATGTGTTGCTCACATTAAGCTGTTCAGTTTACCATTATGGTCCTTTACCAGAAGGTGCATTTCTATTCATTCTGTCTATCTTAAGGCTTTATATTACTACCCATCATCATAGCATCTCTCATATTGATTAGACTGGCATAATGAGGTCCCTAGTGGGCTTTATGGAGATTCTTCTCCCTTTCCTGGTTGTAGGAGGTGTCAGTTGGGGTACATTTTGTTTCTTTGGTGCTCTGTGTGTGTGTGTGTGTGTGTGTGTGTGTGTGTACTTTTGTGGGGAGGGGAGAGTTGTTAATGTCATTCTGGTTCTCACAGAAAAGCTGTAGCATAGAGGGTCTTGCAGAGTTATCTAAATGTGGTCACACGCGGATCAGTCTAATTTCCTTGGGAAGTTTGTTCCACAGCTGGATCCTCTTATTAATAGTATTTATTTATGAAACTTTAGTTTGGTGCTACAGCAGCTAATTATTCCAATTATTCTCTGGCACTGAACCCTCATTTGTTTCACAACAGACAGCAGGGCCTTTTATAACCACAGGTCTGACAACCTTGTGCTAATTCTTCTATTTCAATTTAGTCATTACCAGCAAGGCTTTAAAAAAAATAAAAAATAAAAATACACACCCCAACTGCATCTTCAAGTGCAGTCACATAACAGGCCAATTACTTAGCTTGCTGAGTCACTCCATCATTTGGACAGCATGCCTGTGCAGAAAATTTCTATTGCTATTTATTTCCTTGATTAAAGAAATTAATTAATTCAATGTTGTCTTTTATTTAGAGACTCTGGGCTCTAATTTTCCCATTGAGTCACTGGAGAATTATATGCACAATCCCATTGACAGTCATTGCACTTTGAAGCTGGGATAGATCTCTTTCAGGGCCAAGACAGGGGCTGTCCCAGGTTAGCGCAACCGGCTCCCATGTTAGGGCTCAGAGATCTGAGCTCCTCTTGGTTTGGAACTGTGGTGTTTTTAATCCCATGTTGGGTGGGAATTCCTTATTTCTCTCCAGTGAACTCCCACTGGCCAATGCAACGTGAGTGCTAGATCTGGAGAGAGGGTCACCATCTCATTCTCTGCAGGCTGGTGGGAAACCTGTGGAAGCCAAAGCTACTTCAAAGAAAATAATAAAACTATCCAGCAACTGAATCATAGAAATTAGAGACAGGAAAGACCCTATTAGATCGTTGCGTCCATCTCAGAGTCTGTAAATATTGAAATATTTAATTTGAACCTTCTAGTACTCTGTCAATTATGGTAATTGTGTGTCTGCAGCTCTTAGTGAACACAGTAGGAGCTCTTTGAAAAGAGAAGTAAATATTCACAGGCTGTCGGCATTATATGCTTTTCTTATTAGTTTTAACATGAGAAAATGTGGTCAGTGTTGGTATTTTGTCTCCTTTCCTCAGTGCAATGAAAACACACTTTAGTTCTATTATTATTTGTTTATTAATAATTTATTATTTGCACTATTATATAGTTCTATACTAGTCCATTCAGATGGAGCATATCTGAGAGATAAAAAACATCAAATCATTTGAATTCAAGTCGAATAAAGAGATCCATCTTCTGACTAAACAGGTCCCTTTCTCTCAAACGGTCACCCAGTGCTCTCTGAGGTGATATGGTCATTTGCTCCAAATGCCTACAAATGTTTCTGCAAGAATCATCTTTGACTTGAATCCAATGCAAGCGAGATGGGGAAAAAAAAAACCTCTGGAAGACCTAAAATGTGATGGTTGGATGGTGTCAACAGACACCTGTCCCTCACAGGCATCCTACTTCATAACACGCCAGATTCAGTTCAGGGCAGAACATCATAGTGTGTTTGCAAAAAGAAAAGGAGTACTTGTGGCACCTTAGAGACTAACCAATTTATTAGAGCATAAGCTTTCGTGAGCTACAGCTCACTTCATCAGATGCATATCGTGGAAACTGCAGCAGACTTTATATATACACAGAGAATATGAACCAATACCTCCTCCCACCCCACTGTCCTGCTGGTAATAGCTTATCATGAAATTAACTAAACTATAGTAGCAAGATCAGGGCCCCATTGTGCTAGGGCTTGGACATTCACTTAGAAAGAGAGAGTCCTTGCTCCAAAGATCTAATTGGATCCAACCAAGTGTGGAGGGAAAGTACTGTTACCTCCATTTTTTTCAGATCTGGGAGTGAAGCACAGAAAAATGAAGTGACTTGCCCAAGGTCAGACAGGATGTTTATAGCAGAGCTGACCTTAGATCTCCCAGCCCCATGTCTTAACTTCAAGACTAAGCTTCTCTTAAGTCAGTCCTTAAACACATGCTTAAGTACTTTGACGAGCCAGGGCCTAAATGAAATCTGAAAGGACAAGTTTTCTCCATTGCCCTTGGCTTACATCGCTACAGCATGTGTGGTATCCACTGGATGTCCGGTTACATTTCTGTAGTACTGTCTATGGTGTGGTCTATACTAGAGAAATCACTGGTGTATCTGGGACTGCTCCACTCACAACAATGTGCAGAGTCCACACTAGCCAGCCTGTCTGGGTGCACACAGTGCATTGTGTCCACACATAGCATTTGCTGCAAGAGGTTATAGGGCCTGTGGATTGTTGCTCTGATCCCACAGTTCCCAGTGTAGGCCTCTGGGGCAGATGCACAATGTCTGTGGCACAGTGTGTACATGTGCACTGTTGTAGTTTGCTCCAGTGAATGCTACAGAAGGTTTTGTCCTGTACAAGGATCCCCCCGTGTACCAGGACAGTGACAAGCAGTGCCCTGCAATGGCCTCCCTTTCATGTGGCAGGAGCAATGGTAGAGAATAACAATAACCATGTTGCACTTGCTGCCTGATTGTCTGGGCTTCCTAGCCTAGAGTTTACTATGACAAACATTGCTATCTGTTGGGGGATCGCATTGGAGTTTCTATGACTATTCTTTGCATTATCTTCATTTATTGCTTTTCCATATTAATGGCGTCTCTCTCCCCCTAGGATGCTGAGAGGGGAGCAGCCCAGGCCTAGCTCCAGAGCAAAGAGGTCCTGACAGTCCCTGCTATCAGATCAGGTGGCTCCCACCCCCATCATCTCTCACCATGCAGTGGCCTGTGCTGGGCACATTGTCACATGAAGGAGTTTTCGGCCCGCAGTAACGATGAAGTATCATCTCTATGGAACTTTGCCCCACAACGGATTTCTGCACTCTTGCAGAATGAATTACAATTCCTTAATATAACTGCTGATTTTTCAGGACCACTTTCTAGTCCCCTGTGCAAAACTTGGGGGAGCAGGCCTGGATGTTAGGAGGGCAGAATCCGCACTGCCACGCTCCTCCCCCCAGTGTGCAGCACCTTGCACAACTGCGACTATCCCATGGATTCTATGCTAGCAGAGCTGTAATAGCAGCACTGCGCCTCTCCTTTTGGTCAATGGATCTGTATAACTGGGGACCTGCTGGCCCTGCTCCAGTCCCCCCAGGCTGCTGCTGAGAAGCACTGCAGAGTCTGAACAGCTGTAACAGGGAGAGAAATCTGGTCCAATATTTTAGCCTGTAAGTTTTCCACTCCCATGACCCAATATTGACAATAATTTGACATGCAAATTGGTTTAAGAATCTCCTTTCAATTGTTGAGACCAACTGAGTTCTGGTAGAGTTACCAGTAGAGAACTCAGGGGTCCCCAGCTGACTGTGGAAACATGGTTCTAGGGGCTCAACTGTCTGTGTGTACCACACAAATGAAAATAAACCCACCCAGAATAAACTGGTATTTCCTGTGGTGTTTTTTGGACATGTCAAACTGTTGCTATTTGCCGATTAGAATATTTCTTGTACAATATTGTGGGAATCAGGATTTTGATCACATGGCCATTAATGCCTCCGAGGTAATAAGAAAGGCTCTCTTATCTTTAACCATCATTGAGAGCATAAAACAAAATAAACAAAAAGCATGAAAAACCTGGTTGACTGAACTACACACAACCCAGACATTGGCCTTGCAAGCCCAGTTATTTTGAAATGATAAATAGCTCAGATATTTTTCTTTGTTTGAGAAGTTGAAATGATTCCAATACACTGTGTCTTGGTTGCAGTATGGGAACTAGTGTTACCCTTTTGGGACCCAAGCTGATAGCCAAAGTTCTGGGTCCTGCAGGTTGTTTCCACTAGGGGGAGAAATTGCTGACAGAGCCAGGTATTTTCTTTGATGCAATCTTGTTTGCAGACAAAGATTATGCACAAAGTTCTGTTTCCCTGAACACAGTAACAGTCAAACAGCAGGAAACAAACTTCTTATGCTCACTATTCCAAACCTGCCTTGTAGCCAGCAGTCTGTGTCCAAATCTCTCTCTCTCTTAGAAAAAAGAACAGGAGGACTTGTGGCACCTTAGAGACTAACAAATTTATTTGAGCATGAGCTTTCGTGAGCTACAGCTCACTTCATCGGATGTAGCTCATGAAAGCTTATGCTCAAATAAATTTTAGTCTCTAAGGTGCCACAAGTCCTCCTTTTCTTTTCACGGATACAGACTAAGATGGCTGCTATTCTGAAATCTCTCTCTGAGCTTTCTCTTAGGGCCATCACAAGCACCAGCATTTCTGCTACTGTCTGCTTGGCTTTCTGGCTGCTTCTCTTCCTCTCTGCCCCTTCTCTCACAGATGCACAGACCAAAACAGTTCCACCAATCAAAGTCCTAACACCTAGGGCCACATGATTCAGTTTCTACTCAAGCTTTTCAATGTGTCCGAGTTTTGGGTGCTACGGCTATTGTTTCAACCACATCTACACATTTATCTTGAATGAAAGGCCATGGTTTCATGTATTCACAAGCAGACTTAGCTCAACCCACAACCATGTCTTGAAATTAAGCTGAATTTGCTAATATTTGAAAAGGGCCTGGAGATTTTCTTAACAACTTTATTTCATTGAGGATGCTCAGATTTTGGAACAGATGCGCATGTGGGGTTCAGGCTTTGTTTTCTCTCCCAATTAGTTTTCAGGCAAATAATTAAGTTTCCTATTTGCATGGCTGATATTGGTTTCGAGTGAAGCCAATGATTATTTCTTGGTTCGAAGAAATCTGTTTCCAAAGGAAAAAAAATCTAATTATTGCTATTTTTTATAGTAGTCTCTAGATCAGGACCCCACTGTGCTAGATGCTGCACAGATACTTAAGAGACAGTCTCTGTCCCAAATACCTTACAATCTAAACAGACAAGATTTATAAAGGCTGGGAGAAAGGACTTAATCATATTTACAGATGGGAAACTGAGGCACAGATTTGAGTGACTCGCCCGAGATCACCCAGCTGTGATTACTGTCACTACCACTGCAATTTGGCTTACTGTGCACACAGCTTGGTTCTGCTAAAAAAAATCCTGTCTTTTAATATTTTAAAATAACAGTCCTTTCACAAAATTGAAATAATACTTCCAACAGACAGTGGAACTAGCTCTACGCCATGTGTTTGCTAAATGTTTCAGCCTCTATGTGAAGAACAAAAAAAAAAAGACATTTTCACCGCACCTTTCATCTGGAAGGGTCCCTAAGCACTTTAGAAGCTTTATAGGTAAGAATTAGATCATCCATCATTGGGGTGGAATGTAGCATCTGTTTAACAATGCATGGCAAAAACTCGACAGCAGTGAAGAATACCATTTAGACAGACAGAATGCAATTACCCATGACAACAGTATAAATTGATTTAATATCTGATACGTTCCCTAGACAGTGATGTGTTCTGCCTTGGTAGTGGGGAGGTGGACTTAATGATCTAATACTGTTAAATCTTTTCTTCCTTTAACTTCTATGACCTTACACCAAGATTTGGCCTGAGAAGTAGGACTAACACCTCTGCTCTTGTGGTTTTTTAATGATTAACTGATCAGGGCATATATTTGGTATTTAATATGAAAGACCGTGCTGTGATCTTAACACCTTGCTTGGGACATGGAGTGTAGATTCAGAGGGAAGAGCACCACTTACTGAAACATCAATACTTCTTCCTACCGCACCCTGGATTTTTTATGGAGGTTGTGACAGGGTCGGGCCAGATGGCTATAGGAGAGTAATAGAAGGCAGATATATTAGCCCCAGGCTAAGCAGGTCCCCTTTCCCTGGGTAAGGTAACAGGGAAGGTTTTTTTTTTTTTTTTTGAAACAGAAAGGAAATTTATTTGTAACAGTTACAAAGAATACAAAGGGATAAAAAAAAACTTAGCAACAAAACAACGCAATCAAAAGGTATAACACAACAGCTTTCAGGAGGGAGAGGTGTTCAGGTTAGCCCAGGCCCAGAGCGGGGGGGCTTCCTCGACACTCGTGGTCTTCCACCCTCCTGAGTTACCTGGTGGCCTAGAGCGGGGGGGCTTCCTCGACACTCGTGGTCTTCCACCCTCTCGAGTTACCTAGTGCCGCGCCCAGGGTCACCGACCCTCCCTCTCCTGAGAGTGCCCGACAAGATGGGCACGGCTGCGGGGTGGGTGGTTGGGAGGGAGGGGGGTACACCCATGTATTATAGGACCCCTCCTAGAAGACAGTAATGATGGTATTCACAGCAACTAACGGCTGTGACTGGTGGCTCTCGCTCTTTCCCTCAATCAGAGGGTCAGACGGAGGGAACCGGACGGGGTCACCGAGCAGAGAACCCCGGACAGCGCCCACCGCTCCTCGAAGATGTCAAGGGAGTCGGTGGACGCTGCCCAGAGGAACTCCGCCCGGATACGTGAATGTACTGAGAGTCGGAAAACGGCCTCACAATCGCAGGACGCCTCATGAGCCAACCTCCGCTCTCTGGTCTTATAAATGGCTGTTTTAGCCAAGGCTAGGAGGAGGCTAACCAGGAGATCCCGCGACTTGGTGGGGCCACGGATGGGGAGTGTATAGATAAAGAGGTGGGGAGAAAAATGAAGCCAAAAGCGCAAAAGAATATTTGTGAGGAGCCGAAAAAGAGGCTGCAATCTGGCACACTCTAAATAGACGTGCGCCAGGGTTTCCCTCACGTTGCAAAAAGGGCAAGTCTCCGGAAGGGAGGTAAAACGTGTCAAAAACACGCCCGTGCTCACAGCCCCGTGAAGGAGCCGCCAACTGATGTCCCCGACGGGCCTCGGGACCAAGGTGGAGTACAGGCTGGCCCACCGAGGTTGCTCACCCTCCAAAGGTGGTAAGAGATCTCGCCACTTTGTATCGGGGCGGGACACCAGGGTGCGGGCATGAAGGGTATGGAGCGTGAGTGTATATAGATATTTCCGTGATGCAACTTGAAAACCGACCGGTTGCAGTTCATGCAGCCGGCTCGCAGTGAAAGGATGAGGGGTGTGTTGGGATCGACAGAGTAGGGGCCCGATGGAAAGGTCCGGCGGGCCTGGGGTAAGGGATGGGCGGGGCGCGCCCTCGCACAAGGCTCGGCTAACATAAGCCCGAGCGGCGGGGGTCAGAGCGGCCTCCACCTCCTGAAGCACGCGCCGGGGGGTGCGAAGGCTGGAGAGCCCCATGCGTCGAGCGAGCGTCAGGGGATCCAGCCAGTCCCCCCGGTCGTAGTCCAGGAGGTCCCCGACCCTCGTAACTCCCGCCAGGACCAACCTCTGGCGCACCGTGCGGGACTCCGCCGCCTGCACACAAAGTTGGGGGTTGTGTAGCAGGGGCTCCGTGAGGAGATCTGCCCCCACGATGGCCGCCACGGACCTGGTCGTTGAAAACAGTTTCCAGGCCCGGAGGAGGTCCTGGTAGAAATCTGGCAGCTCGGAGAGGTCTCGCGGAAAACCTCTCGGGCAAAGATAAAAGAGCTGTCGGTCATAGCGGAGCCCATGGAAGCGGCGTAAAAAGGCATGCGCCAATATGCTCCACGGCGAACTACCTGCACTATAAAGGAGCCTCTGCAGGGCCTGGAGGCGGAAAACGCGGACCTGAGTGTACAGACACTTCAGGCCCTGCCCTCCTTCCTTCAGGGGCAAGTGGAGAACCCCGACAGGGGCCCAGTGCAATCCTGACCAAAAGAACTCCAGAATCAATCTCCGGAGGTGGGACAGGAAACCCGGGGCCGGGGCTAGGGTGTTGAGCCGGTACCAGAGCGTGGACAGGACTAGTTGGTTAAGCACCAGTGCTCTCCCCCGAAGGGAGAGACATCGGAGTAGCCTCGTCCATTTCCTGATCCGCTCAATCACGCCGCCTTCCAAATTTTGCCAGTTCTCCGGCGGAGAAGGGTGCGTGGCAGAAAGGTAAACGCCGAGATAGAGCAGAGGGCCGGCACTCCACCGGATGGTCTGAAGCGCGGGTGGGAGGGGGCTTACCTGCCGCCAGCCCCCCACCGCCAAGCCAGAGCTCTTGACCCAGTTGACTCGGGCGGAGGAGGCTGCCGAAAAGATGGCTTGGCATGCCTCCACTCGCGCCAAGTCGCCCGGGTCCTGGACCACGAGGAGGACGTCATCGGCGTACGCCGACAGGACCAGCCGCAGCTCCGGCTCCCGCAGCACCAACCCCGTCAACCTCCTGCGGAGGAGACAGAGGAAAGGCTCGATCGCCAGAGCGTACAGCTGGCCTGAGAGGGGACACCCCTGCCGCACCCCTCGCCCGAAGCTGACCGGTTCGGTCAGGGTCCAGTTGAGCCTAACCAGACACTCCGCGGAGGCGTACAGCACCCGGAGAAAACTCACAAACTGAGGTCCGAATCCAAATGCTCGCAGGGTGCTCAGGAGGTACCCATGATCTACCCTATCGAACGCCTTCTCCTGATCGAGAGACAGGAGGGCGAACGACAGACCGTCTCTCCGCCCGAGTTCCAAAAGGTCTCGGACTAAAAAGAGGTTGTCAAAAATGCTGCGACCCGGGACAGTATAGGTCTGGTCTGGGTGAATCACGTCCGCCATCACGGACCCTAGCCGCAGCGAGATTGCTTTCGCTACGATTTTATAATCCGTGCTAAGGAGTGAGAGGGGACGCCAGTTTCGTAAGTCGCGGAGGTCCCCCTTCTTCGGCAGCAAGGCGAGCACCGCTCGTCTGCACGAGAGAGGGAGGACCCCGCCCTGCAAGGACTCAGCCCAGACAGTGACTAGGTCTGGGCCAAGGATGTCCCAGAACGCGCGGTAAAACTCCACGGTCAGCCCGTCCATGCCCGGAGATTTATTGGTGGGCATGCGACGGAGGGCTTCCGAGAACTCGGCCAGGGTGAGAGGCAGCTCTAGCCGGTCTCGGTCGCCCACGCTGACCGTGGGGAGTTCCTCCCAGAGCACCCCGCAAGCGCCAGGATCGGTCGGATCCGGGGAGAAAAGGTTTGCGTAGAAGTCACGGGCCCTCCCACACATCTCCTCCGGATCCGTGAGGGGGGTGCCGTCTTCCGCTAGAAGGCAGGTGACGTGTTTTTTGGCCCCCCTCGTTTTCTCCAGGGCGTAGAAGAAGCGGGAGCCGCGATCCATCTCCTGAAGGAGGCGGATGCGGGACCGGACAAAGGCACCTCGGGCCCGGTGGTCCTCGAGGGCTCGAAGTTCCTCCCGCTTCTCCCGGCACGCTCCGCAGAGGGACGGGTCCCCGGGGCTGGCGGCCAGGCGCCTCTCCAGCTCTAAGACCTCCCGTTCCAACTGCTCTATCGCCGCATTTCTCCGTCGGCTGGTGCCCCGAGTGTAGTTGCGGCAGAAGAGCTTGGCGCGCACCTTCCCTAAATCCCACCATCGCCGCACCGAGGGAAAGGCACGCCACTGCTCCCGCCAGGCCAGCCAAAACTCCCGGAAGGACATCACAAAGCTCTCGTCCTCCAACAGGCTGTTATTAAAGTGCCAGTAAGCCGGCCCCGGTCCCTCTGCACGGAGGGAGACCGTGACGGCAACCAAATGATGGTCAGAAAAAGGGGCCGGCCGAATGGTGGAGGAGTGGGCCTGTGAAAGATGGAGACGGGATAGATAAATACGGTCTAACCGAGAGCGGTGCGACCGACGGGCCTCCACCCGAACGAAGGTAAACGTGGAAATATCATCTGGGTGATGGTCACGCCAGACGTCCACTAGGGAGTGATAGTCGACTATGTCTCGAAGAATGGTCGCGGCGGCCGGGCTCGGCTCGGCCCCCGAGCGGTCCCGTTCCTCGAGGGTGGTGTTAAAGTCCCCTCCCAGGATCAGGCACTCGTGTGAATCCAGGGTGTCGAGAAATTCGGACACCTGCTGGTAAAATTGCGGCCGCTGTGAGCTCACTTGCGGGGCATAGATATTAACAAAATTGACCACGAGCCCCTCCAAACGAACTCGGAGGTGCAACAAGTGGCCCGGCACGGCCTCAGTGACTCCGAGCACCTCGGGCCGCAGGGTGGGGGAGAACAGGGTCGCCACTCCAGCTTGCCAAGCCGTGCAGTGGCTAAAGTATACCCCGTCCCCCCATTCCAGCCGCCACCTATCCTCGGCGGTTGGGTCCGTGTGGGTCTCCTGCAGGAAAACCACAGAGTACCTCCCCTCCTGAAGGTAGGAGAGCACCTGGGACCTGCGGAGAGCCATCCTACAGCCCCTGGTGTTCAGGGTTACAATGATGAGAGGTGTCATGCGGAGGGCTGGGGGGGTGGGGAGTTCTCAGGGGTGGGGGTACTCATGGCCCCCGGCGGGTCGCGTAGCAACCCGTGTCCCATCCCGTGAGTAAGTAACTCTTTCCGGAAGCTGCGGGCCCGCTCGTAGGCCGCGGCACCGCCCTTCCCTTGCCCTCTACCCTCCCTCATAAGGGCTCTCGCGGCCCGAAGGAGTCGATCAAAGTCCCCCCATTGCTGGAGAGCCAGCTGTGCCCTATCGCGGGCACCACGGCATTGTTTCAAGAACTCCCGTAATGCATGCTGCAGCTCATGGGGGGGTAGGGTTACAACTCCCAGAGCAGTCCCTGGTGGGGCTTTTGATGCAGCTTCGTGGTCCGCTAAGGCGGGTAGGCAGGGTGCGGACCGCCGACGGGGTGTCTGACAGGCTGGGGTTATTAACTCCATCTCGTGCCTTGGGGCGGGCGGGGATGGCAGGGGGAAAGGTGCAACTCCTGGGGAGTCGCAACTAGAAAACATAAAGACTGCTCCCTGGGGGGAATCTGCAAAAGGCGGAAAAGAAATAACCCCAGGGGCGGCGGTAGCCTTGCAGGAGGAGGGAGACTGAACCGGAATAGGGGTGGGGGCAGGGGCAGAGGTAAGGCCCTGGGCTTCAGGAGGCGCACAGCGAAAAGAAGGCGCCTCCCGAGCAGGGTCGGGGGTGAAGGGGCAAGGGAGGGGGCTCCGAGGAATGCTAGGTACTGGCTCCGGGGTGGTCGTGGCAGCCATGGCCCCAGGCGGTAAACCACTTTCTGTGGGGTGCTCACCCGGAAAGGCAGTCAGGGGGAAAGGGCATGGGGAGAGGGGGCCTGGGGTGAGATTGCCCAAATCGAGGCCGGCCGGCAGTAAATCATCCCCTCCCTGGGTGACCGGGGTCAAATCCAGGGCTTCAATCTCTGCATACACAGAGGAGAGGCCAACTCCCACCACCCCAGGGGCCTCTCCGCTAGGGCCCGCCTCGGCGGTCACATCGGGGTTCGTTGGGAATGCAGGTGGTATCTGGTTAGAAGGGGCTTCCCCCGGGGCTTCGGAGGGGAGGGTCCCCCGCGGAGGGGGGATTCCACCCTCCAATGCTGGTCTATCTTCACCTCCCGACACCAGCGAATGGATCTCACTCGTGGCCGAGGCGGGAGGCTCAGGGTCGGTACCTCCCTTCCTGGTCTTCCGGGGGGCTTCCGCGTCAGATGAATGCAGCGGAGCTCGAGCCCTCCGCTTGCCTCGCTTCCCCTGGACTACAGTCCAGCCCTCCATGGCGTCGTCCGGGGGTTGAGTAGCAGGGGACGGAGCGGGGCGCGGAGGCAGAGGTTCAGGGGTTTGGGGGGGTAGCGGTAAGGCAGCATTAGGGGCGGGGGGTTCTCCTTGGGGCGAGCCCTCTCCTGCACCCGGTAAAAGCTTTGCCACACCCCCCTCCATAGGCTCTGCCGAGGTGGTTACGGCAAGAGTGGGACTCCCGTGGTCGCCCGGGCGTTGTTGGAGGGGTGCCTCTTGGGCCCGGACGGGGGCAGCGGTGGATCGGGTGGGAGGGGGGGTGGTGTCGGGTGCCGGGTGGCCAGGGGTGTCGGCAACAACAGGGCCGATATCCCGCCGGGTCTCGGGGGTCTCAGGTGCCCCTCTCCCCCGGGCCAAAGGGCAGTCCCTGCGGACATGCCCTGCCGAGCGGCAGAGGTAGCACCGGGCCTCTCCGGTGGAATAAAAGACCCTATAGCGGGCTCCCTGGTAGGGAACTAGGAAGGACCCCTCGAGCGCCTCTCCGTCACGCACCCCCGCCGGCAGTAAAATCTGCACTTGCCGGCGGAACGATAGGACGTGACGGAGGGCGGGGTCCTTGCAGCCTAACGGGAGAGGGCTAATAACAGAAACAAGCTTCCCCAGGGCAGAAAGAGCAGGTAACAGGGCAACATTAGGTAAAAAGGGAGGAACGGAGGTGAGGACGAAGCGAACGCCCAGATCTTCTAGCGGTTCTAGGGGGAGAAACACCCCCCCCCACCACTAGGCCCTTCTCCACCGCCTCCTGGGCGGCAGTCTCCGAGGCCAGAAAGAGAACGACCTTCCCATACATCTTGGAGGCCGCCACAATGGCCATGGGTCCTACCACTTTCGCCAACGCCTGCACGTATGCCTCCACGTGGGGCGAGGCGGGTACTAGGAGGCAACGGACACCGTGCTTCCTGGTCAGGGCGGGAAGAGGGCCCCGACTACTAGTAATGGCAGCGGAGGCAGTGGGAGGGCGAGATGAGGAGGCGGCAGGTGAGGGGGGGCCTGTCGCCACCCGGGCATACGTCCTGGGGGCCGGGGGAGGGATGGTCGCAGAGCTGGTGGAGGGAACAGCTGGGAGGGGTGCCGCGATCGATGACGAGGCCACTGTGGTGGGGGCGGCCTCTGCCACGGAGGGTCCAGCGGCATTAGCAGGGCCCTTCCCTTTTGGCCCGCTTCGATTTTTCCGTCTAACTGGGGGGGGGTTCCTAGAATCTAGTGGGGCAGGAACCAGAGCAGCAGTAGTAATCGTCCCGGTGCCTCCCACTGCCGATGCCCCAGCGGGGGCGGTGGCAGGGGTTCTAACAATGGAGGCGGTGGGGAAATCTTGAGGGGTGGGCAGGAGGGTAGATGGGGAAGGGGCAACCAATTTCGGTGGAGGGGCCTTGCGTCCCTCCTTCTCTGCCATTGTGAGCAGGGAGAGACAGGGAGACACTGGGAGGGGGGGGGCAAAAATCGGGGTCCGGTAGTAGGGGTAGGCTATGGGGTAAACAATCCGGGGGGGGGGGTGGGGGGAGGACAACCCACCACAAGTGTCCAAAGAGTCTCGCTTGGTTGGTTATTATGCCTGGGCCAAAAGGCGAAGTCCAAAGCAAACAGCTGGATCCGAAGGCAGATGGCAGATTGCCAGCAGGGACGAAGCAGCGGGGGCCGTGATAGTTGTAATAGTGGTGGGGGAGTTGGGGGCACCGATGGATCTGGGGGTAGCTCCCTGCTACACCCCTGTGCCGCCGCAGGCGCAGCTGAAATGCAGTCAACTCCCTCCCCCGAGGGTAGAAATTCAAAAGAAATCCCTCAGTCTTACGGCCTCTCTCCACGATGATTCATAGCTGCCCGGGAGTACTCCGGCCTCTGGCGTCTGCTGCAGCTGTTGGCTCTGTCCCAAGGCTCTCGGAAAAGGTCCAGGCAAAAAACAAAACAGCTGGATCTGGGGGGGTCCACTCCCCTCCCCGGACAGCAGGTTGGCAGTCCTCCCCCCCTCCTCCGGGGGTTTCAAATAAGCAAGGAGCAAAGTCCAAAAGCAGGCATCGGGGGGGGGGGGGGTGCTGGCGACCGGCCAGCACACTGACGCAGCTCAAAAAAACGGGAAAAAACAAAACCAAAAAAAAACAAAGCGTCCGGCCCAAACGCGGGGGGGGAAACTAAGCAAAAGGAAAAGTGTGAAAAATCCGGGCCGGGGGGCTTTAGGAAAGAAAGGAAAGCAAATAGCTCAGGAGCGAGTGAAGAACGATTCCGGCTCCTTAACAGGGAAGGGTCCAGAACAATCAGGAACCTTCTGGAGACCATTAAGACTGGCTGATTAGAACACCTGCAGCCAATGAAGAAGCTGCTAGAATCAATTAAGGCAGGCTAATCAGGGCACCTGGGTTTTAAAAAGGAGCTCACTTCAGTTTGTGGTGTGTGTGTGTGAGGAGCTGGGAGCAAGAGGCACTAGGAGCTGAGAGTGAGAATGCAGACTGTTGGAGGACTGAGGTGTACAAACATTATCAGACACCAGGAAGAAGGTCCTATGGTGAAGATAAAGAAGGTGTTGGGAGGAGGCCATGGGGAAGTAGCCCAGGGAGTTGCAGCTGTTGCACAGCTGTTCCAGGAGGCACTCTAGACAGTTACATTCTACAGGGCCCTGGGCTGGAACCCGAAGTAGAGGGCAGGCCTGGGTTCCCCCCAAATCCTCCCAACTCCTGGTCAGACACAGGAGTCATCGACCTGGACTGTGAGTTCAGAAAAATGGCCAAGCTGAGGGCTGCCGTGAAGCTCCAAGGCGAGCAAATCCGCCAATAAGTGCAAGACCCACCAAGGTAGAGCAGGAACTTTGTCACAAGGTGTCCCATGCAAGTACTGATCGAGCACCATCCTCGTTAGCTTGTCGGATCTGGCCAGCTCACAGGTCAGAGTAAAATGGCTGCACAGTGTGTGTCACTCAGGGAGGGTGAGCTAGATTGGGAAAGCTGCTTCACACATGGTAGATATGGCATACCTACTTTGTATGTCACAGGTCACCATGTGGGCTCTTGTAACAAGGGCCCACCTCTACCCCAGTCATCTTTCCTGCAGAAACTGCTTTATTTCAATTCCTGTTCACCAGTATCACCACAGTCCCCCATGCTCCCACCTATTTACAATCTTTGCTGAACTTTAGGCCCTCTCAGCATGACCTGTGGGGAAAAGAGATTTTCCTACTGAGGGCTTGGTATGGCTGGTCTCAGCTAGCTCTGTTCCTCCCTCTCTGCCCTTGCACAGCCTTCCTGTGCCTCTTTTATCAGCTATGGGCTGATGGGGCCAGCTGAGTTCATTACCCCCATCAGCTTCTCCCGGGGCACTAATCAGCCTCTAAGAGATTGGCATGCAGGCCTCACCTACTCTCTCCCTGTCATAGCTCTATACACATCATGGAAGTAGAGGCAAAGATTTAATTTCATAACCCTTTCCACTGGTAGCCATGTTGTAACCTGCTGCCTTTGGATAGAAACTGACCTCTGTTAACAATAAAAAAAATATCAAGTTCTAGTCATTTCAAGGGTCATAGTTATTTCCATGAGTTAGAGGACATATTCTCTAACGAAACTCCCATAACACTGAGTTGAATGACTCATAGTTATTCCCTGTCCCTTATTTTTAAAGCTTCTTTGCAGCTGTCTAATTTAAGCTTTTTAGTGCCTGTAGCTTTTTCAACAAATCTCACTGCCATCACTTTTATAATGGCTTTCTCATTGTAGTGCTGTATAGTGGTTACTTCTTGGGATGGGATTATGTCAGGGATAAAATGTATATGGGGCCCTCCAATTGTGGAAGCCTTGGAAATTCAGAGTCTTTTAAAACATAGGTGGGGTGATATTTCAGCCAAGCATTTCTTTTTAAACTGGAAACCAGATCATTGCAGACACAGTTGTTGTTGTTGTTTTGTCCCCTTTACCAGTGTTCTCGTAAGGATGAGAAATGAGAGAACATGCTTTAGCTCTCCAGGGAAGCCATGGAGAAGGGAGTCAGAAGTCCATGAGAGCCTGTTTAATGACTAAAGCAGTGGTTCTCAAATTTTTTTTCTTTGTGGACCACTTGAAAATTGTTGAGGGTCTCGGCAGACCACATAATGATCTTTCCAAATGTTGTTTGTACCATTAGCTAACTACTGCAAAGCCCTTTAGATAAAAGCACTATATAAAAAAACCTTAATAATTAATGTTTTTGTTCTACAAATAAAAGCACACAACTAATATTTTAATATCGGTAGTCTTACCTTTTTAATGCAGTGGATGTGCCCTCTCTCCCCTGCCACGACAGCCCCCCAGCTGGGGCTGGGAAGGAGGAGGGTCTCTCCCTTGCTACAGCAGCCACAGAGCTGGGGCTCGGAAGGAGGGCCATCTCTCCCTGGCAGCCACAACCCTGGAGCTGGGGAAAGTTGCCTCTTTCCCTTGCTACCACTGCGTTGCATGTCCCAAATTCCCCCCACTCCTCATCTCACCCCACTGCCTCCTCCTAGTCTCCCCCCAAGGCCACCACCTCACCTTACCTGTGCGTCTTCTCCAGGGTCCAGGCACCTAATTAGTGGAGCCACATCTGCACAGCATAGGCTCTGACTCTGTGGGTGTTCTAAGGCTGGAGCACCCACAGGGAAAAATTAGTGGGTGTTCTGCACCGACTGGCAGCCAAGCTCCCCTCCCTGCCCCACATTACCTCCCCTCCCCTCCGCCTCTGCCTCCACCTCCTCCCCTGAGTGCGCTGCATCCCTGCTTCTCCACCTACCTCCCAGCGCTTGCTGCCGCCAAACAGCTGTAGCATGCTCCAGGAGGGAGGGGGGAGGAGTGGGAATATGGCGCGCTCACAGGAGGAGGTGGAGAAGAGGCAGGGCCGGGGTGGGGATTTGGGGAAGGAGTCGGAATAGGGGCAGGAGAGGGCGGAGTTGGAATGGGGGCAGGGCAGGGGTGGAGTTGGGGGCGAGGCTGGGGACAGAGGGGGGTCAAGCACCCCCCAGCGCTTGTAGAAGTGGGGGCCTATGCTGCATAGCTCCGCTAATTAGGTAGGTGGCCCTTCATTGTCTTGTGTGCAGCTGCCCAGGTGCGCACCTTAGAGGGAACTATCTGTGGACCACCTGAATGGAGCTCATGGACCACGGGGACCACAGTTTGAGAACCTCTGGACGAAAGCAATTGACGGGAATGATAAACTATGGTTTGCAGTTGTGCTGATTGTAAATTTGCTGTCAACTTTTTTTTTCACTATACAGTGGGATTTCCAACTAAACAAAAATGTTGACTGAAAATGTCTCTCTCCCTTGAGAATATTGGCTTTTGCATCAGAAAACTGAAAAAATTTCAGATAAAAACCAAAACTTTTTTGTAGCTTTTGGCTAAATTTCAGTTTTTGATTTTTTTCATCAAAAAGTTGAAATTTTCCATGGAGAAAAATCCTATTTTCTGACCAGCTCTCATTGCAATGTTACCTGTGGAAAAAAGAGGATTTTAGTCTTTCACTGGAGTGCCATCACATTTGTAAATTAAGAGAACCAAGCAGTGCCATAATGGGGAATCCCTATCCCAGCAGCATGCCAAGGGAAAGGAAAGATCATCAATGTGGGGAGACAGAGAGTTGCTCTGGCAGCCTTACAAGGACAATGCTCAGACAGCAGGAAGGCAAGCCCAGATTAACCAATGTGCACTTGCCCAAGGGCCCCATCACAGGGGAGCACCTGACCACCAGAGAAAAAACAAAAAACCGAGTGGCACTCCCCAGATTGCCACCCACTCCCCAGATTGCAATGCCATTTACTCCAATTTGTCCCTGACACCCTTTCATTGTGACAGGGTGTAGCCGGGCCAAACATGGGGCCATGTGAGTGGGGGGGGGCGGGGGAGTTAGCACAGCTGGATGGCTGGGATTATCAGGAACCACCCTAGGCCAGGATGGGAATGGAATGTTAAATTGGGAGGACACCGGTTAGTGGCCAGAAAGGTCCCAGGGGCCAGTGGGTGAGGGGCTGGGGTGAGTTATTGGTAGGCTATGGGGGTGAGTGGGGAGTTTTGTTGGGCTGTAGGGCGAGGGGTTCTGGGCTGGGATGTTGGGCGGTGATGGAGTGAGTGGGGGCTGTGGGGTGAATGGAGAATGTTTGGGGTTGGGGGCAAGTGGGGAATGTTCAGGTGGGAGGAATGGGCGATGTGGGATATTGGAAGGGTTGGGATGTTGGGGGCTGGGGCCAGGGGGCTGCAGTGAGCAGGATGTAAGTTAGGGTGGCTGGGATGTGGGGACGGGGCTCTCAGGGTAAGTGGGAGCTGGTGGAGTGTTGATGTGTGTGTCTGGGGTGAGGGGCATTGGGGCATGTATGGGTGAGGGTGCTTTCAGGAAGGTGGGGGAGCTATTTCCATAGTGCACAGGTCCCCAACATTTTTTACTCTGGTCCTGAAGGAAGGGAAAGCACTGAAGTGGAGTTTGAATAGACAAAGGAAAGGGGGAAGCTGGAAGAGGGTTCGGGAAAAGCAGCAAGACCAGGAAGAAGAACAGACATAGATCCAGGGTGAGGAGCCATGGAATAGATTAAATGAAAAACAAGACACATTTTGTACCCTGAAGCTATAATTCTTCCTTGTGGTTCTGCTGGCTACAGAGCTCAGCTGATCTCTGCACTCTTGGATCATGGCCCCTCATTGGAATAATTCACTGTTACTCAGTATTTGATCACTCCTGTGTTTGATGGTCTTAGTATATTGACTAACTGATATACATTGAATTCCATTCTGCTGATGGAACCAAGGAGAATTTAAAGAGCCAGGTCTATGGCAATCCCACCTGAGCTTCAATGTCATGGGGAAATTCTTCCCTGTAACGAAACACAGAGACCACACAACGGTTAGGTCCCACTTGAGCCCTCAAAATGGTGGATAAATCTTGCATGGACTGAATATCCAGAGACAGATTCCCCTCTTCATTTAAAGCTTTTATGGAAAGATATGTTTCTGGGGTGCTGACAGACTAGGGTCTGCCTAATTCTAAGATGGTCCCTGGCTTTCGGAGAAGAAGAAACTGTATTAGATTACTCACTGCCGTCAGGCTGTCAATAGGTATGGTTGGGGGACCGATCACGTAAACACATACATACATTTGAAGGGCACATTTCCAAAGGTGACAGATCCTGTTACTGGTTAATGAAAACAGGTCATAGCATCTGTGAAATATGTTTGCTCAGGTACTTAATAATGTTTATGGCATGGTTAACTAGATGCTCTAGTTTCTTTTTAATGGGATTTTCTGAAACAATCTAATTTTTGCTTTTGAACATTCATTCGGATGATTGGTCTGTGTGAGACCGAACTAAGAGGGTTTTTTGGGGCTGTTAAGCAAGGACTGTACAGGGAGGCAAATGTCTTCCGCAGTGGTCAGCTGCTAAGGTGAGCTCTTAAAAGATTGCACCCCAGCAATACATTTTCCCTGCAGCCTAGGAAGCTGAATGAGTGAGTCAGTATCTCAGCCTGTTTTGCTCAGACCTTATCGCACTTCATTGCAATATCACCTAACAAGGACTGTTGTTAACATATCAGTAACATTTTTTTATTTTAGAAGGCTCAGTAATTTTGGGATTTGTGGTATAATTTATTTTTTATATATCAAGGAACGATGTACGTTCCATTATCTTATGGGAACAGATGACTTACAATTTATTTCTCGAGTATAAAAGAAAAAGATGCGGTGGGCATTTGATCCATTTGCTCTGTTTGTGGCAGTTTTGTGGACTCCTCATGGTTCAGGGCTATTTCCATTAAAAATCTTCTCCACCCTCACCCTCTCCTCAGGGGATTCTAACATCCATTTAAAGCAGTGATTTTCAAACTTTTTTTTCTGGTGACCTAGTTGAAGAAAATTGTTGATGCCCACTCCACTGGGTCAGTGGAGCTGGGGATGAGGTGTTTGGGGTGTGGGAGGGGCTCAGGGCTGGGGCGAATGTTGGGGTATGGGGTGAGGGCTGTGGGGTGGGGCTGGGAATGAGGGGTTCAGGGTGTGGGAGCGGGCTCTGGGCTGGGGAAGGGGGTTGGGGTGCAGGAGGGGGTCAGAAACTCTGGGCTGGGGGTGGTGGGGCTGAGGATGAGGGGTTTGGGGTGCAGGAAGGGGCTCCAGGTTTTGGGGGGGGCTCAGGGCTGGGGCAGGAGTTTGGGGCATGGGGTTGGGGTGAGGGCTTACCTCGGGCGTCTCCCAGTCAGCGGCACAGGAGGGTTGCTAAGGCAGGCTTCCTGCCTGTCCCAGCACTGCGGACCACACTATGCCCCGGAAGCGGCCAGCAGTAGGTCCGGCTCCTACGTGGAGGCACACAAGTGGCTCTGCATGGCTCTCGCCCGCAGGCACCACCCCCCACAGTTTCCATGGGCCAGTTCCCAGCCAATGGGAGTGCATAGCCAGTGCTTGGAGTGGAGACAGCACATGGAGCCCTGTGGCCCCCTCACCCAGGAGCTGGATCTGCTGCTGGCTGCTTCCAGGGGGTGCAGTGCAGGGTCAGAATAGGTAGGGACTAGCCTGCCTTAGCCAGGCAGCACTGCCAATGGGACTTTTAACAGCCCAGTCGGCAGTGTGGACCAGAGCTTCTGCAACCCAATGCCTTCCATTTTGTGACCCGGTACGGGGTCGCAACCCACAGTTTGAAAACCACTGATTTAAAGTGCATCAGGCTGAAGTCTCGCATTCATGGCACTGGCTAAAAATCTAACCCAACAGCTGACAAAGCCTTGCTTTGCCAAAGTGTCAGTGGAAAAAGAAGAGCTCTTTTGACTCTTGACATGTCTCTCCTAGTCAGAAACTATTTGACTTTACATGGAGCTGTCTTCATTGAGGGCCAGATTGTGCCCTCTTAAAAATCCTGCAGAGGGTGAAAAAGAGCAGAAAAGCCAAATCACTGTATTACTTATATTACAGTACATACACAAGAACATAAGTGGCCAGACTGGGTCAGACCATTGTCATCTTGCTGAGTATCCTGTTTCTGACAGTGGACTCTACCACCGCGTTAGGGGAGTGTACAGAACAGGGCAACTATGGAGCGATCCACCTGCCTCCACTCCTGGCTTCTGGTAGTCAGAGGTTTACGGTTGCCCCGAGCATGGGGTTGTGTCCCTGACTAACTTGGCTAATAGCCATTGATGGACCTATTCTTCATGAACTTATCCCGTTCTTTTTTTGAACCCAGTTATACTTTTGGCCATCACAACTCATAGACTTGAAGGTCAGAAGGGACCATTATCATCATTTCGTCTGACCTCCTGCACAATGCAGGCCACAGAATCTCACTCACCCACCATGGCAATGAGTTTAGCAGCTTAATTGTGCCTTGTGTGAACAAGTACTTCCTCTTGTTTGTCTTAAACCTGCCTCCTATTCATTTAATTTTTAAATCTGCCCTTAATTTTTGTACTGTGGGAAAGGGTAAACAACACTTTCCCCCCACACCTTTCATGATTTGATAGACCTCTATCATATCCCCCCTTAGTCATCTCTTTTCTAAGCCAAACAGCCCTAATCCTTCTAGTCTCTCCTCATATGGAAGCTGTTCCATACCTTTGATCATCTTTGTTGCCCTTCTCTGAACCTCTTCCAGTTGCACTATATCCTTTTTGAGATGGGGCTGTTACAAGATCCTGTTGGTATCATTTTTATTAGTGTAAGAGGGACAAGACAAATTGCAATGTTTATTGTAAATACAACAAAATATTCCTATATGCAATTTCTGTATAGAACCATTCACACACAGAGACATTCGCACACAGGTTCTACATAAAGGTTGTTATAGTTACCAGCCTAGATGTTGCTCATGCCAAGTCACTGGCCAGGTGGCCTGGACACGAGAGTGGAGCCGAGTCATTGTCAGATGCGCATCTGATGCTCCTGGAGGGTGGTCATAGAACCAGACTCAAAGAACACAGTCCCTGGACCCAAATTTTACAGGTCTCTGGTTCAATACAAGTCTATGGAAGTTGTTTCATCACACTGAATTTACAATTGAGATGACCATCAATCAGCAGGTGGTACATCCATGATGGCTCCATGATGGCTAGGTATTATCTTCTTGTTCTTCCTTGATGTGTTTTGGGTGGATTCCGGTTCACCCTCCGGGGGTCATCCAGTTATCTCCACTTTGCATATTCTTTGGCCCATTGATATCAAGGTTGAAATTCTTAGGATTAGGCTGGCACAATTTACTAACCAATCATTTCCCTGCTTCAGGCTCTCAATTCCATGCGCTCACCATTCATTCTTTTACTTAACAACACAATCTATGACTCTTGATTCATTTAACAAGTTTTATCCTACTATCTATTTTTCCCTCTTTGGATACCAAGATTTACATAGGCATGACAAGGGGCCCCCGCAGGGGAAGAGCATCAGGGTGTTGTTTTAAAGAACAGCATTGTTTCCTCAAAGTTCTTATCACTTTCCAGCACAGATTTTGTCCTGTACTGGCCTGAAATAATTAGCACTTTGGCCTTGCATTTGTTACAGAGTGAAATTCAACAGCATGAAACTGATGTTCATACCTTATTATGATACCTATATAGTCTTTTGTTTATCTTTATTTCTACTACTACATAATTATAATTCTATCATATTTATATAACTTTGAGGGCAATCCAACAGGGTGACCAGAACCGCATGCAGTATTCAAGATGTGGGCACACCATGGATTTATATAATGGCATTCTGATAGAAAATAAAACGGAAACTGGCCTTTTTCATTGCTGCTGCACATTAAACTGAAGTTTTTAGAGACCTATTTATTAGTGATGCCAAGCTCTTTCCTGGGCAGTGCATTGAGACCCTAATCAATACACTTCTACACTATTCTAAGTGCTCTCCACACCCAAGGGCTTACGCACCAACAGACGACGGGTGCGGAAACCACATTCCAATTTCTGTCAGAGGGAGAATCAAACCTGTGTATCATGATGCTCCCACATAATCCCTTCTGACTGTACCTTGGCCAGGTGTTTGGGGCAGTGTCCGAGACAGCTGCTTTCTACTCCCTGCCCCTAAAGCCCAAAGGGATTTTTCAGCACTAGAGAATACTGACACCATCAAAATTATCTTGTGCTTTTTCTCCCTCCTTGGTCTGAACAGCTTGCAAATTCTGGAAGCTGATGTCTAAAAGGTACTAGCACTAAGGAAAGAGAGATGTATAATTATGGCATCAATTCAGGTTAAAGAAAATCAGCCCTACCTATGTCGGCGAAGCGAGACGATGAAGTAATTTTGAGGCCTATTACCTCATTATAGATGACAGAGGTACATTTAGACAAATCTGTGAAGGCAGACAAGCAACACTGAGAAAGGCAGGGGAATCAGATGCCTAGATATTAGTTGTTTCATCACAAAGGCCTGTCACTAATCAGAAAAATAGCTGAACAATGAGCCTTTGGAATATGTACAGGGTTTACAAACCAGGACACAGATGTAACCAAAACATTACAATTGTAGCAGCCTTTTCAAAGTTGGGTGGGTTTCTTGTAAAACAAGAGCTTATTTTTAAAAATGTGAGACTTGGAAGCATCATGATGAACCCACTGTCTTAGATCTGTAATATTTTTGCTTTTCTTGGTATAATTCAGTGCTCTTCCAGAGAGAGATTGGTGAGATGCTTGTTTCCTAATCCTTGCAAGATTCTAATCCAACAGTATGGCCAGTGCAGCCTTGTTTTGGGAGGCTTTCAAAGGACACCATTATCCTCTATAATGGGTGGGAAAACAAGCTGTTTTAAGCTGGCCCGCGAGCTCCTGCTGGGGAGTGGGGTCTGGGGCTTGCCCCACTCTGGCGCTCCAGCCACAGTGCAGGGACGGGGGCTGCACAACGCAGCTCCCGGAAGCCGCAGCATGGCCCCGCTCAGGCTCCTACCTGCTCTAATGGCCCCCTCCAGGACTCCAATGGGAGCTTCAGGGGTGGTGCCTGTGGACGAGGCAGTGTGCAGAGCCGCCTGACTGCACCTCCGCATAGGAGCTGGAGAGGGACTTGCCGCTGCTTCCAGGAGCCACTTGAGCCACGGTCTCCCACAGTATTCTTGTCAGCAAGTTAAAGTAGTACGGGCTGGATGAATGCACTATAAGGTGGGTAGAAAGTTGGCTAGATTGTCGGGCTCAACGGGTAGTGATCAATGTCTCCATGTCTAGTTGGCAGCCGGTGTCAAGTGGAGTGCCCCAGGGGTCGGTCCTGGGGCCGGTTTTGTTCAATATATTCATAAATGATCTGGAGGCTGGTGTGGATTGCACTCTCAGCAAATTTGCGGATGATACTAAACTGGGAGGAGTGGTTGATACGCTGGAGGGCAGGGATAGGATACAGAGGGACCTAGACAAATTGGAGGATTGGGCCAAAAGGAATCTGATGAGGTTCAATAAGGATAAGTGCAGGGTCCTGCACTTAGGATGGAAGAACCCAATGCACAGCTACAGACTAGGGACCGAATGGCTAGGCAGCAGGTCTGCGGAAAAGGACCTAGGGGTGACAGTGGATGAGAAGCTGGATATGAGTCAGCAGTGTGCCCTTGTTGCCAAGGCGGCCAATGGCATTTTGGGATGTATAAGTAGGGGCATAGTGAGCAGATCAAGGGACGTGATCGTTCCCCTCTATTCGACATTGGTGAGGCCTCATCTGGAGTACTGTGTCCAGTTTTGGGCCCCACACTACAAGAAGGATGTGGATAAATTGGAGAGAGTCCAACGAAGGGCAACAAAAATGATTAGGGGTCTGGAACACATGACTTATGAGGAGAGGCTGAGGGAACTGGGATTGTTTAGTCTGCAGAAGAGAAGAATGAGGGGGAATTTGATAGCTGCTTTCAACTACCTGAGAGGTGGTTCCAGAGAGGATGGTTCTAGACTATTCTCAGTGGTAGAAGAGGACAGGACAAGGAGTAATGGTCTCAAGTTGCAGTGGGGGAGGTTTAGGTTGGATATTAGGAAAAACTTTTTCACTAGGAGGGTGGTGAAACACTGGAATGCATTACCTAGGGAGGTGGTAGAATCTCCTCCCTTAGAAGTTTTTAAGGTCAGGCTTGACAAAGCCCTGGCTGGGATGATTTAATTGGGGATTGGTCCTGCTTTGAGCAGGGGATTGGACTATATGACCTCCTGCGGTCCCTTCCAACCCTGATATTCTATGATTCTATGAGCCTGCACCCCTGAGCTTCTCCCCCTGCCCCAGCCCGGATCCCCCTCCCACCCTCCAAACCCCTCAATCCTAGCCCAGAGCACCCTCCTGCACCCCAAACCTCTCATCTCCAGCCCCTCCCCAGAGCCCGCACCCCCAACCAAAGCCTTCACCCTCTCCCTCGCCCCAACGCCAATTTTGTGAGCATTCATGGCCCACCATACATTTTCTATTCCCAGATGTGGCCCTCTGGCCAAAAAGTTTGCCTACCCTTGGTCTGTAACAAGGAACAAAATTACATAGGGAGTTTTGCAGCACAGAAATCAACCCAATGTATTGACATAGTACCTTTAGAGAAAATCTCTGATCCAAATTTCTACTAGTGTGTGTAAAAGTTTCACAATACTATCCGCTGTGACCTCACCAAAAAAAAACAATTATATTGGGCCCTCTTTGAAATTTTACTGAAAGGAATGAGATGGGTTGAGGTGAGAAGGATCACAAGAGTATAGGAATTGTCATATTACACCAGATCAGGGCATCCAGCTAGTCTAGAATCTAGCCGTCAGCAGTCACCAGCACCTACAGCTTTTGAGAAGGCACAAGAAGTCTGCAGCAGGCAGTTATGGGGTAACCTGCCCCCAAAAAGAGTTTTTTTCCAAGCCCCCAGTACTTAGAAGTTGGTCTGTATGCTAAACATCAGGGTTTATATTGGTTCCAAAATACTTTTTTCCCCATTTTTAATAATTTCTATTTCAACTCCAGTTATAGCTATTCATATGTATGTCAAACCCCTCTTCTGAACTGTGTTTAAGAGCTGGCCTCAATTATATCTTGTGGCAGTGAGTTCCAAAGGCTATTAGTGCAAACATGTGAAAAAGTCTATGCTTTGAATTGAAAGGGGAGAAGATCAGAGGGTTCATCATCTTTCTCTGCTACTCCTAGACGAAATATTGTCAACATTTCCGAATCGCCTTTTGATCCCCACTTTTATTACTATTATTTACTTGACAGCATGCAAGAGTATACAAGGTGTTGTAATGACTCAGGCATAACACTGGTATAAGGGGGAGGTGAATTTGTCCTTAGTATGCAAGTAACTAGGAGTTTCCTGAAGAAGTAAGTTGCTTGTGTGAGAACAAGACAATGTTCTCTCTCTGGCTCCAAAAAAGAAAGCAAAGGGAGGAAACATCTTTGCAGAACATCTGGTGTTTAAAATAGTACATGAATAATTGACATTGCTACAGTAGAACTGCCCCATAGGAAAGTGGTACTGTTACACATTTTATGCAATAGCGTAAAATGCCAGGTATAACATGGGAATGTATGAATGATTCCCACACACTGCTAGAAATGCTCTCATGAGCAGGAGGCACCAGTCTCAGGTCTACAGCATCTGTATATTAGTGTGATGTTATCTAATGTGCTGTACATTGTGGTGAGGTGCCTTGAAACAGCTGCTATAAAAGAGAACATGTATAGTGATTAGCAACTTGCGTGCTGGTACTAGGGGGCCCAATGGACGTTTACTTGAGTGCATTCTGAGTGCATCAGAATGGTAGCGCTTGGCACCTCTTTTCCCCCCCCTCTGAACTGATGTAGATGGCAGCACAAGATGCGGGGTGATGTGGAATTGGTCCTTGGGTTTCCATTCGGTTTGTCACCCGGTGCCTTCACCTCCAAATCAGAGGAGAAAGCAGGTGCTGTTGTAACTTACAGCTGTCCTTTGAAGGATGAGTGTTTGACCTGGCAGAATGAATTGTTGACATCAACCATAAATCCTGTCTCTCACCACCCTCCCTCTGCAGCCAGTCATGCTGATCCACAGGACTAGCTGTTAAAAAAAAACCAAAAAAACAAAACTGTGGAAGGCTTTGGGGCTTTGCCTATATTGTATAATAAATACCATGCAACCAGAAACAAGGATTCCAGCACTTGGCAGCATTTCTCTGTTAGATCGTCTCTTTCTAGAATTTGCCTCAGATAGTTTTTCAAGAAAGATTTTCTGTAGCATTTGGATTCAATCCAGCCACGAGGTTTCAGCATCGCATTCAGATTTAAATGAATTGACAAACTCCATACAATCTCTTAAGTAGTTGAGCATTCTGCCAGGTGTCAGACATGGAATCTGCTTCCTCTTCAATGCCACGTAGAGTACCCGTGCTCTGTGGCAGGCCCCCACTGTAGGTCACTGTACCTTTAGGAAGATCTGGCAAGAGCCAGTTGGAACTGGACACAGAATAAAGCAGATCTTTTGCAAGCTCCTTAAGCAATGAACTAGGGGCTCAGGACAGAGGTGCCCTAAAGCCTCCTGAGACCTTCTTTCCCATGTGACCGGTGCCCTCAGCTACTTCAGTGAGCCAATGCTTCATATTGCTCAACAGTGACCTCTTCTGGACAGTTGAATTGCTGCCAGGATGGGATCCAGATCTGGTCAATGTGAGAAGAAAAAAGTTGTCTGGACTTTGAGGCAGCATAAAGAACCCTTCTTCCCTGTGTCACTTTCAGAATAATGTAGTCTGGGGCTGTGTGTATAACTGGCTTCTCTAGATGCTAATGCTCATGCTTTGTGTTAGAGCTATAGTAAAACACTTGGTTGCATTCTGGAATCTTTCCATGGCTGAAGGAGTGGAGGGGATGAGGGTGAGAAGAAAATAAAAGAGAGACAAGGTGGGTGAGGCAATATTTTTTATTGAACCAACTTCTGTTGGTGAGTTTGTCTCTAATATCCTGGGACCCACATGGCTACAACAACACTGCATCGAAGAGCAGATAAGTTGGGAGGGGCTGGGTTGTGAAGAGCCTTGAAGAAGCAGATGTAACCCTTCTGCCAGGCTGAGTTGATAGCAGCAAGGGCCTGGTTCAGTACAGAGGGGTTCCCTCTCAAACGCAAAACCGGCTCAAGCCCCCACCCAGTGACTTGGGAAAATCTTGCACGCACCCTGGGCGCCTCAAAGAGGCAATACTTCCCCTCTCACAAGCACAAAGGCTCGGTGTAGCAGAAAATCTTTAATAACATGAGGTAAAGGACATCAGCATTAAATTGGGAAAACACCACAACTAGGGTTCATCAACCAAACCATGAGCAAAGACCCAGCAGATTGAGTCAGGTCCTTTCCCTCTGGTTCTTGAGTCCAACAACCCAAACGTCTCTTGAGTCCAGCAACCCAAAAGTCCAACAACCCGAAAGCCCAGACCCAGAGTTCAAAAGTTCATCTGCAGAGTGTTACTCCCCAGTCTGGGTGAAAGTGTGTGTGTGTGTGTGTGTGTGTGTGTGGAAGAGGTAAGGGGCACCTTACATGATCCGAAGCAGACTGCCCTGCCGCTTCACTCTGCTCTGCCAGCCATCCCACGAGCCACTCTGCTCCACCCCACTCCACCAGCCATCCCGCAAGCAGCTCCTGCCATCCCACAAAGTGCTCTGCTCCACTTGCTGCCCAACAAGCAGCTCCTGCCATCCCATGAATAGCTCCACCAGCCAGTCCACAAGCCACTCCTCTCAGCACGATATCTTCAGGCGCCCCACTACTTAACACAGTGCTCAGTAAGTTTAGCTCTTTAGTGATTTCAGCTTGTAGTAGTGGGAACCTCAGTGCTGGTACACCATAAGCCCAAAGTGAATTCAGCTCAGCACCTGTAGCTAGACTCTTAATAGACCCAAAATTAGCTCTGATATTCCACAGTGGAGAGAGAAGAAGGTGCAATTGATGTTTCAGGACCACATCACCAGGTACTAATACCTATCCCCAACCTCTCTCAATTCACTGAGTTTTGGAACCCATGTCCCTTGCCTAGCGAGTGCTACTTAGTTGATGGAGAGTCCCTCCATCATAACAAAAGGCCAAGTACAGTTCCACTGTCCTTGAGTCACATAATCAGGATAATAATTTATTCATCCTGCCCCAATAACAGAGACACTGGGGATCCCACAGTAGCCAAAGTGACCATTTGGGCAGCTATGGGCTCATGCTAGGTGGGGTGGTTGTGCCTATGCAAATGAGATCAGCCCCTGAAGTTCTTTTCCACAACTTGCCGCAACTCACCACTAGATGTCAGGGTGGAGCTCATCCTGACTCTGCTTACACAAAGGGCTTGTGATTAGGCTGGGCGGGTAATGCCACTTGATTGCCCAACACCTCCCAGTATAAGACCCTCTTTTCAGGTTCTTATAACTTTGCTAAACTGTAACTGTCTGGGCTGAAATTTTCTGTGCTAAGTGTTTGCCTCAGCCTGAATTTTGTTGGAAAATCTCAGCCAAAATGGTTCAGCCATTTCCAAGAACAGGCCAGGGAAAATATTGTTTGGCCTATGTTAAAAAAAATCCTGTTGACCTTTTCTTTGAGAAGCTCTTGAGCCCCCCCCCCCATGCTTGGGAACAGGGACTTGGAATTTGGCAGGTGGATGGCATTTGTGGCAGGGATATGCCGTTTGCAATCCCCAGGAAAATCCCCCTTAAGTTGGCCAAGTTATAGGCAATTTGTATATGTTTAATAGAGACTGGCTAGAGCTTCATAGATAAAATGTCCAGATATTCCACCCTCACTAGCCATACTCTAGCCCAGAGCTGCAGGGGCCTGATCAGCACTTTCCCTGACATTGTTGCTGTAGGACAGGGACAGGGCTGGGCACTGAAACTGAGAACAGGGAGCAGATTGAAGTGTCATTGGAGGAGGTTTTGGGACAAACTGATAACCTAAACAGTAGTAAGTCACCAGGACCAGAAGGGATTCACCCAAGAGTTCTGAAGGAACTCAGATGTGAAATTGCAGAACTACTAACCTTGGTTTGTAACATCATTTAAATCAGCTTTTTTACCAAATGACTGGAGGATAGCTAATATGATACCAACTTTTAAAAGGGTTCCAGAGGTGATCCCGACAATTATAGGCCAGTAAGCTATACTTCAGTACTGGGCAAACTGGTTCAAACTCTAGTAAAGAACAGAATTGTCAGACACATAGATGAACATAATTTGTTGAGGAAGAGTCAACATGGTTTTTGTAAAGGGAAACCATGCTTCACCAATCTACTAGAATTCTTTGAGGGGGTCAACAAACATGTGGACAAGGGGGATCCAGAGGATATAGTGTACTTAGATTTTCAGAAAGCCTTTGACAAGGTCCCTCACCAAAGGCTCTTGAGCAAAGTGAGCTGTCATGGGATAAGAGGGAAGGTCCTGTCATGGATCAGTAACTGGTTAAAATATAGGAAACAAAGGGTAGGAATAAATGGTCAGTTTTCAGAATGGAGAGGTCAACAGTGGTGGCAGAGAAGGTGTCTTTAGCCTCTGTTTGTCAGAAGCTGGGAATGGGCGATAGGGGACGGGTCACTTGATGATTACCTGTTCTGTTCATTCTCACTGTGGCACCTGGCACTGGCCACTGTCTGAAGATAGGATACTGGGCTAGATGGACCTTTCGTCTGACCCAGAATTGCTGTTCTTATGCCTGTCTTTCTTGTGCTTTCAATAACCCTCCATGTGGGTCCGGGCAGTAAGGAGAAGGAGGCTGCCTGATTTGAGTGCAGAGGGGACAAGAAGCAAACCTGGACATGGCAGGAGTAGAGTGGGACAAGAAGCCTGCAGGGGAGACTGGACTTGGAGGCTGACAGGGAGAAGGGGGAGACTGGGAGTGGGGTGAGGGTGGATACTAGCAAGGGCTGGGCAAGGACACTGGGTGTCAGAGGGGAAGAGGAGACTGGGACTGGTTGGATAAAGACACTGGGAGGTGGAACCAGGTGAGGGAACTGTGACTGGCTGGGCAAGGAGACTTGGATTGTGGGCAGGGATACAGAAGCAACTGGCACTCGTGGGGCAAGAAGACTGGTGCTGGGAGCTGAGTGTGAAGAAGTTGTGACTGGCTGGGCAAGGAGAATAGGTACTGGGACCAAGTGGGGTGGGGGTGGGAAAGAAGGTGATAGTAGAGGGGGGACAGATCTGACTAGGAGTAGGGTGCAGGGAGAGAACTGGGACTGGCTGGACAAAAAGACTGGGACAAGGAGCCTTGGGGACAGACAAGAAGCCCAGGGAGAGAGAGACTGGGAACCAGTGGGAATGGAAAATGTGGATGGGAGCCTGAGTGAGTGGAGGCTAGGGGTGGGGGTGGGGAAATAGAGAGAGAAAGAGAGAAGACAAGGAACTAGAAGTGGAATGGGGACTGGGACTAGTGGAGCAAGCAGAATAGAGTGGAAGAACTGCAGACATGCGAGAAACTGGGAATAGCTCGGCAAGGGGACTGGCAGTGTGGGGGAAGGCTTGGAGTCAGGTTGGGGAGATATTGGGATGGGGAGACTAGGACTGGCTGGGCAAGGATACTACCACTGAGGTAAGAAGATTGAGGAGTGGGGACTGGGTTTGACTAGGAGAATGGGACGGGGGTGAGGAGCCGGGGTGGGGGTAGGGGTAGGGCAGAAGTGGTGAAGTTGAGGGGAACAGGCAGAAGAGTCTGTGCCCACTAGAGAACACTCACCTCCAAAGCCTAGAATGGATTCTAAGATTCCTGAGTCTCACCATTCCTCTGCTGTCAGAAAATATCTGTAAAACGCACTGGCAAAGTGTGTCTCTTCCCCTACTAGTGGTGGTCCACACAGAAGATGACAACCTACTAGTACTAACAGTTACTCCAGTAGCTCAAATGGGAGAGGTCAGTGAGGTGGATCTAAAGGTTCCAACTCTGCTGCTGATCCATGTGGGTGTCAATATGATGCTATATGATGGAATTTGTGTTTTTCAGTTTGCCTTTTCAAAAACCTAGGAAATTACCAAAAATGACATCAATGTTAGGAATTGCAAGAAATAAAGTAGCCCAGGTAAACTTAATAGTCTTTTAATGTAGTTTATTGTGTATAATGTAATGTAGTGGAAAGGGAGAAGTCAGCTCTGTGACCCAAAGAGGGAGTGATGGGGCAGAATGACAGATCAGGAAGCTAATTTTAGCGGAAGCATTTTGAACTGACTGTAGGGGGAGCAATATGAGTGCCTAGGATCTCAGAGAAGGAGGTTGCAGTAGTCAAGAAGGGAGATAAAAGCCTGGGTGAGAGTTTAGCTACCTGGATGGAGGAAACCACCTCTCAGCAAGTGGCTAAGAAGGGGTTTTACTCTCATCCCATCATTGCCATGTGGTCTCTGAATACAACATGCCGCTTGCTTCCCCTAGGCAGGTTCCAGGCCAACAGGGAAGATGTTTCCACAAGCAAGGACCAGGGAACAATGGATGGAGAAGCAGGTGTTTGTGCGACATACCGGGGCATAATACAGACTAATGAGTAGCTGTGTCTCCCCAGCCCTGTAACCTGGGGTGCCTTTTACAATGCCTTGCTGCTGTAGCCTCCAATCTGGACTGCTCACAAACAGCCTCCAGCATGTGAGTCACTGTGACGGAGTAGGGCATGGGAAGTATTGACCTGGTAATGTTACATGGGAGTTTTACTGGTACTGTCCACATTGGTGTTGGATGGTGGTGGGATATCAGGGTGTGACTTCACTTAAGGGATGATACGTGAGCATGTAACCTGAGCCCAGGAGGGGGTTGGGGCCAGGTGACACCTTCTGCCCGGGAAACTGGACAAATGCTGGAGGAGGAGCTGGGGTGTGTGGCTGGGTGAGATGGCTGGAGGGGGTCTCAGTTTGGAGCTGGCTGGGGAAATGGATGGAGGCCCAGCACCGCGGTCGGGGCTCCCTGCCCCCCAGGATGGACCTGACTGACGGGGTCCTGCTGTCTGTACCTACAATGTTGGTTTTGGACTGCGTTCCTGTTGTGTAATAAACCTTCTGTTTTACTGGCTGGCTGAGAGTCATGGTGAATTGCAGGAAGTGTGGGGTGCAGGGCCCTGACTCCCACACACTCCGTGACAGTCATGCCCAGCTATGTCTGTGGGTGATGCAGCCAGCCAGCCTCACTTAGGCTCTTACCAACCTTTGTAATGCTGCAGAGTGACCCCAACACACCTGCAGTCCCTGATCTTCCCCCAGAAATGTTTGTCCTGCACTGCCCAGCCCTGTCCTCGACAGTACAAATATATTAAGTGTACTATTCCTTAGGGGAATAATATGCCAGTTTATTATTTTAAATAGTTATCCAGACACTTCAACTTAAAAACACTGGATTAGATAAAATAATAAAACACATTTATTAGCTACAAAGAGAGAAATTTAAAGTGAGTACAAGTACCGAGGCATGAAAGTCAGAATGGTTACAAGAAAAATAAAGATAAAATGCTTACTGGCAGCTAATTTAACAAACTCATGTAACCCCTTTGGGGTTTAGAGAGCCTGGTCCCTTTAAATCTTGTTCCTGACTGGGGGGTGGGGGGAAGTGCTGATTGTTCCAGAAGGAGGAAGTGCTGTTGGGGGGAGAGCAAGAGGGTGTGTGTCTGGACCTGCAGAGAGAAGAGCTGCAGCAAGCAGGCCCTCGCAGAGTGAAGCAGCCAAGAACCTGCCTGAAGCCTGGGAGGGACAGAGCAGCTGATTGGGGACACCCCAGGACAGGAGCCAGGAGGAGCACTGTGCCAGGCAGGAATTGCCCGAGGACAGGCTGGAGCTGGACCCAGTATCATTGCTGCCCAGAGCTGCATGGGGCTGTGAGTACTGGGGCTTGTGACTCTGCTTTGGAATAAGGAGGGAGGCTGTAGCTAGTTAAGTGGGGAGGTGGTCACTCTGTGTGGCTTTGCAGAGAGCGACAGAAGAGGGCACCGGAGGGGTTTGTTGGGGAAAGTTCACTGGTGCCATAGACAACCAGGAGCTCCCAAGACTCACCACTAGACTGGAGCTTTACCCAGGACTCCTGAACTCTGCTTGGTGTCTGCACTTTCCGACTGTCCTACCACTGGGCTTGTGGGACCTTGTGTTGAATACAACCCTGTTTTAGCACTTCCCCAATCTTTCCCCTTGTTGTTTTCTCCTTTCATCCCTCTGTAAATAAATATTTCCCTTTCCTATATTCACTCTACTCTTCTGGGGGTGGGGTGTGTGTGTTCACGTTCACTCCGGGGGGTTGGAACAGGTGCCCCTGGGGTGGAAGGGACTTTCACTGCTGAGTTTCTGTGCATGTTTTTTTTTGGCCAGAGCTGCCTGCAGAGCAGACTCCATCTTGGCAAGGGCACTAAAGTTACACTAGGTTAGTTTCAAAGCAAAGGTTTCTCACCACATGCTTTCAGCAGCTTTCTGTCCAAACTCTTTAGGTCAGGACCCCTCCCCCAGAGGCCAATGGCTGCTTCTTTTGTCTTTTCAGGTGCAGAGAATGCAAGTGACAAGGAGAGAGGGGGGGTGTCTGCCCCTTCCTTTTATAGTCCCCTGCCCCTTTTGAGAAGCATTTCCAGCTGGGAGCAAGGTGACAGGCTGACTGTGTGGAAGGACACTCCATGCTGTTGTGCATCTAAGATGTAGATTTTTGCACCTGGCTCCTTTCCTGCCAAAGAATGGCCACTGAGCAGGTGGTCCATCAGTCTTGTTTACACTTGGCTGAGGCATCAGCTTGCCCTCTGTCCCTGTTTGGCCACTCCCCAGACCTCTCTGGAAAAATACTTTTAGTCATGATCTCAGCTTATGTTTACATCTTCACAGATAATACTGCTATGGGCATTTTGCCATGATATTACTAATAAGCAAATTATGAGTGTTTACAAAGTATGCCTTGTGAGTTTTATCTTTTATGATCATCATTACAACAATGTGTAGGGAGTGAACACAGCAGTATATTCTGTCTTAGTTTGCTCAGCCAGCACTGCACACACCAGCTGGGGTCAAACAGATGTACTATTGGGCCAGAGCCCACACATCCTGAAAGGAGGTGGGAGGGAGCAGAGTGGGGCCTGAGAGAGAAAGCTATCAATTTAAAAAAACAGCACCTTTCTGCATCCCTCATCTGCCAATCCTGAAATCCTCTTCCCTGCCCTGGTCTACCTCAAGCATCAATCACTGAAATCCACAGCCTGTCCTATAGGCCCCTTTTCTCCACTCTGCCTCTGCACTGAGCAGGGATCCCCCACCCTCACCCCTCTCTGGAGTGATCACTGGGGAGTGATGAGCCTTTTATGTGCAAGGGATGGTCAGACCAGTGAGTGCCTAGTCAGCACCAGGTACAGGGATGTGGCAATGGAGCAATTGCTCCAATGTGTGGTTGACACCAGGCCAGTGAAAAGAACCCCAATTTACCTAGATATACATTCCCCTGGTGCCTAGGGCTGCTAGTCATTCACCAGCGTCTCCTCCTTTGCAGTGAGAGGAACTACCTTGCGGCCCTGTGCCAATGCCATCCTCAGCCGGCTCCTCCCTTGCTTCCTCCAAGGTGACAGAACACTATCTCCACCCTCACTGTGCCCGTGGAGACATAAGCAAGGAGTGGGGAGCTCAGAAACTGGGCTCCAGAGACTTGGATTCTCTCTGATGGTAACATTACCCCCTTCCCCCCGCCCCGCCATTTTCCCACAGTGCAAATCACCCAGTCTCACACAGAGGACCTTGCTTGATGCCAGTGTGTGTGTCTAGGTTTTTGATTCCTTCCTTCCTGACCCCTCCAGCCAACCCTCAGTGCATGGTCCCTTGTGTTTATTGCAGGAGGGGAAGCAAGTTGTCTCAGAACTGGGGCTGATAAGAACCAATGACAAAAAGAATTGTCTACACCACTGGGTGCAAGGGACTTCTCTTTGTGCACAGAGAGGGATGTCTATTGAAGCAGAAAGGCTCTGGGAATGCAGTAGCTGAATAATGGGGAGAGATTCTAGGTGTCAGCAACAAAAGAGAAATGGAGGTTAGGTTGGGATGCATTAGCTAACCTGACCCTAAATGTGACCTCTTTACTAATGTATGTGCAGGGTACCAGTTTCTCAGTTAACTTTTCAGGGGGTTCCCCAAGCTCTCCACAGGCTCCACCTTGGCTAGCTAAACCAAGACTGAGCACTTATACTGCACTGCCACTAGGGAAATGGTCACTGTGAAGGTTAGTTATCACACCCCAGCCTGATCTCCAGCAATTTTCTTGTGTAGACAAGGCCTGAAAGAGCTACATCTGTCTGGCTCTGGTAAGCAGTGACCAAGTGGAGAGCACGTGAGCGCTGTCTGTAAAGATCTGAAGGGGGTTAGGATCTGGGGGTTGAGGGGAGAAGTTTAGGGGTAAAACTAGGAGGAAGGGAATGAAATGAAGGAAGGACATTACGCTTGAAGCTCAGTCTTTTTATAAGGGATCTCTTAGCCTGTGGAGTCTCTCCCTAAGGGAAAACCTGGGAGCCCCTTCCCCCAGGACATTTAAATCTGGCTTAGAAATCTCCCCTATCTGGTTCTAGCTGTTGCTTCCCCCACTGGAAATCCAGTGAGGGGGCAGGTGTGGAGGGGAGCACGGCATCCTCTTCTTTTAACAACTGGGATCCAGAGTCCAGTCTGTAAGGCCAAGACAGCAGTAGGGTGGGAAACATCAGGCTGCTATTTGGGCTAGATGATTAGCCATCTCCCAGTTTGCCTGGGCAGTGGCATGCTACATGTGGAAGGAGCCTCCTTTAGAGCAATTTCCTTCTTTTTTAAAAACATTCAGTTAATTTTGATTTAATAAAGGGAAGTGTGGAAAAGTGTCATTTCCCCTCCCCCAAGTCCAGAATATGGATTATTGAGCTAGAGAGGTTTTCCCAGCCCCCTTCCTCTTCCAATCCCTCCCAGGGCTCACTGTCTCTTTGATGCCCCTCTCCCAGGTGGAGCCCTTCCAAGGCAGTCGGGTAGAGCACAACTACACAGCTCTGAACGGCATTTGCCTGCACTGTGCTGACAACACCATTGTTGAGTTCTTTGTGGGGCTTTGAATAGTTCTTTGGTTCCTCTCCCTTTGAAACATCCCTTGTTTTTCTTCTCTGGTTGTTGCCATATCCCAGCACCAGCCAAATGTCTCTCACCGTCTCCTCCCCTTAACTCCATGAGGCTGATCTGGAGTTTCTTCTGCTGCTGTCAGATGTGGGTGGTCATGCTTAGTGGTTGGAGCAGGTAGCCAGGAACAGGCTCTGACCCTGAGCTCCTGAGTCCAAGGCCAGCTGGCAGAGTCAGAAGTCAGGACTTGGATCCAAAAGTCAGGCTGGGCTCCCTAGGGTGAGGCAAGACAGGATGTAGAGCAGGAGCAGGGCTGAATTCTTGGAAACAGCTGAACATTTTGGCTGAACATTTTCTAGAAAAATGCAGCCTGAGGCAGTCACCCAGCATGGAAAATTTCAGGGCAAACAGTTGCAGTTTGACAAGTTATAAGCAACTTAGAAGAACTGTTGGGCAATTTTAATTATAGGCGGTGCCAGCAGCCCAGTCTATATTAATAAATGGGCTCCTTCTTCCAGGTGTTGTCAGCAGCAACAAAGTTTGGGTTCAGCTATCTTAAGAGGTTTCTCTTTAAATTAACAAACAACAGCAGCTTGAGCCGCCACCCAGAAACCAGGGAAAAATGAACAGAAGAATGGCCATACTGGGTTCCCTTAGCAGGCAATACTTCCCCTCTCGTAAGCACTGAATCTGAATATAAAACAAGGAAGACTTTATTTGGGTGCAAGGGGACACAGAATCAACTTGGGGAAACACACCAACTATACACATAAATGAATAAACTAGCCAACCTATGATATCTTTGGCAGAAGTCTGTTAACTCAGTTCCCCACCCTCCAAGTGAATGTCCAATAAGCAACTGCCTTTTTCACACATCACTTTCCTCTCCCCACTAAGGTCCACTTATGGTTGGTGTCAACGAGGAGCATAGTCCCAGAGTCCAGGACAGCACTTAGCCAGCCTGCATCCCACCCCCAGGGGAAGTGCTGCCTGGTCTGGTCCTGAGGCTCCACCACAAAACCCATCTATGGTGATTTCAATTTTATTGGTGCTGGGTAGGGGCCTCCTTACCAGTGTTCACTCAACGCTGCTCCTGTCCGCTGCTGCCTCTCACCACAAATTTGCTTCTGCATTATCTCTTGTTGCAGAGTAGCCTCTGACGTCTCTTGGCAACAGCTTCCATGAAGGGGGATCAGTGATCTGTAGAACCCTCCAGCACACTCCTTGCCATAAGCAAAGTGCACCTCTCCTCCTTCCTACACCTCAGTCCCACTCCCACACCAATTTGGAGTTCGTGTATTATTCTGGTGACTCCCCAAAGTGTCACTTGGAGGATTTATGGGAAGAAAACTTATGCAAATTAAGTCTTGGTAGCTGTACTTTCCCTGTTCACCAACCAATGGTGGCAGAGAGCTCCTTATCCTCTAAAGCAGGAGTGGTCAATAGGTGGCCCAAGGGCCAAATCCAGACTGCCAGATGCATTTGAACAGACCACAACATTTTTTTTTACTTATTCTTATAATTATTTTTTATATTTTTGTATTTTCTCTAGAATCTGGACCTTGACTATACCTTGATGAAGAAATCTGGTGGAACTTGATAAAAAATAATTGATTACCCCTGCTGTAGAGCTTCTGTCTCTCTGGAGGTCTGGGTAAACAGCTTTGAAGCAGTTCTTGGCCACTCTTTCTCCTGTTCGCCAACAGATGGTAGTGGTAAGCTCACTGCCTTCTGGGAACTTCAACCTCAGGACTGACACATACAACTGTTAACAATGACCCCAGCTCTTGCAGCCTTTCTGTGTTGGCCCTTCTCTCCCCAGAAGCTGATTTGTTTATTCTTTAAGAAACTTTTCTGTAGAAACTGGATTTTACCTAACCAGGTGGGCTAGTCGCACAGATTTTAATGGAAAGGGCTAAGAATTGAATAGGCACCTCAGAAGAAACTGGCCTTGTTTTCTCCCAGGAGACAGAGACTGCAAATGGCCTCTGCTTCCTCATAAAGGTAAGCAGCCAAGGGTAAGTGTCTTAACTTTATCCTATGGGCATGCCACATCCTGATTGAACGGGGAACACCTCCCTCACCAATCCCTGGGGCAGAGTCCGGGGTAGGCAAGATAACAACCGGTAGGTGAAGAGCATGGAACAATGGGTTGTAAAACAGATATGTTTGCTCATCCAGGACCACATGGTTCCAGCCTGGAATGGGTAAAATTACCGTTTGGCTGGTGCCCAGATTTATGGACAGGGAGATGGGGTAGGGAGGGTGGAGAAAAATCTCACCACTCAGTGTGAGGGAACTTCAGGGAGCAGAAATGAGACCCTGAGATAAAGCTATGAAAGAAAAAAAATCTCTCTCTCTGCCCCTGCCAATCCCAGGACCCTCTTCCAGTACAGCTGCAAGGTCCTCTCCCCTGCTTCTCTTTACCTCTGAACCTTCAGCAGCTGCCCTAAAATCTGCTGCCTGCCCTTAGGACACACAGTCCCTCTTTTGCCCACTTTGCCCTGGCCCTGGGCAGCAGTTTCCTTCAGCCGCTGACAGTCTCACTGGGAAATAATGAGCCCTTTGTGTGCGAGGGCTGGTTGGGTCAGTGCCTAGGCGCAGGGATGTGGCAATAAGTGATTACTCCCAGTTGGATTTGGCACCAGGCCAGCAAGGAAACCCAGCCTAGCTTTCCTGGCTATAAATCTCCCTGGTGCCTAGGGGTGTTAGTCACTCACAAGCTTCTCCGTGGATAGCTTCAGAGCTGATGCTGCACAATGCAGCCCCTTATCCATGCAGGGCTCTGCCTGCTCCTCTCCTGCTACTTCCAAGATGCAGGGGCAGACAGGTACATCTACACCCTCACTGTACCCAATGGAGGCCCATGGGGTGAATGGGGGAGAAAGGAGTTTTGCACCCGTGGCTACGCTAATGGATTTGCATTGAAGGTAAAATTCTTCCCATCTTACTGCCACTTCCTCACCCCCACCCAGTCTCTCAACAAGAACTTCTCCTGACTCTAGGCTGTTACCTGGGTTTTTAAAAATCCTCTTTTCCTCACACTCTGGTCAGCCATTGGCATACAGGGTCACTGATTTTATTAAAGGGTGTGGGGCAGGGAATGTCTGTGATCCCAGAGCTGGGGCTGAAACGAGATGAAAACACAATTGTTTGCACAGCTGGGTTAATGGGGCTTTGCTTTCAGCTCAACCAGAAACATCTGTCAAAGCAGAAAGGGCCAGGGGGTATAAGGGCAGAGTTAGGAGGCGATATTAAAAGAGCTAAATCTGTCTGGCTCGGGTGAGCTGCGAGTGAGAGGTGGGGATGTGACCATTGTCTGTAAGCACCTGAAAGGTGTTAACATGAAAGGGCGTGGGGGGGGGGCGTATTTGAGGGGGAAAGTAGGAGGAAGGGAATAAAACGAGTGAAGGAAGTTTTGCTTGAAACTCATTCTGAGGGCAGGCCTCCACTGGAAAGTTTTGCCAGCATAGCTATGCCTGTTAAGGGTGTGATTTATTTTCATTTTTTGAAAATATTTCTATGTTGGCAAAAGTCCTAGTAGATGTGCCAAAAGTGCTGTTGCCAGGGCAGTATATTTTGCTCACCAAACTGGAATAAGCTATACCAGCAAAAGTATTTTTCCTGCATCCGATGAAGTGAGCTGTAGCTCACGAAAGCTCATGTTCAAATAAATTGGTTAGTCTCTAAGGTGCCACTAGTACTCCTTTTCTTTTTGCTACTGCAGCTATGGCTACACAAGGAGGACGTTGCGAGTAAGGCTAGAACAGCAAAACTATTCTAGTGTAGACTCGGCCTCACGTTTCCCTGCCAGAGAAGGAACTGTTAGTCTGTGGAGTAAGGGAATGAGTGGGAGCACCATCACCACTGCATTAAATCCAGCCTGAATATCTCCCCTCTCTAACTGCTGTGAATCTGTGTGTTGCTGCAAGAGTGAAAATCCAGTGGGGGGGTTGTGGGTAGGGGCAGCCTGCTCACTCTTCCCAGCTGGCATCCAGGGTCTCTGCCTGACAGAGTGGATGTCAAAGAGGTGGAAAACATAAAGGGGAGTACAGGAACTCCTCACTTAACGTTGTACTTATGTTCCTGAAAAATGCTACTTTAAGCAAAATTTTCCCATAAGAATTAATCTAAATGGGGGAGGAAGGAGAGGGTTAGTTAGACACACATACACACTATAAGTTTTAAACAAACAAGCTCAAGGCTAATTAAGGTGTGGTTCCCTGTAGACTAGGGAAGGTGGCTGCAGGTTAATTGGAGCACCTGCAGTCAATTAAGGCCCTGTTAGAAACCTAATAAAACCCCCTGCTTTAGGCAGAGAGAAGAGGAGGAGAAAAGAGAGGACTGGAGCTTGGAGGTGTGCTGTGAGACTTGGAAAATCAGAGAACTGAAGTAAGGGGGAGAGAACTCCCTTCCCTAGCATCTAAGGACTGCAGGTATCCCACCCAAGGGGAAGAGGGTAAGAATCCACAGGGGTTGAGAGGGGCTGGGGCTCAGAGTAAGGAGCAAACCCAGACCCCTTGTCCATTTCCCTCCTTTACCACCGTCCTGGGCCACTAGCATGGCCAATGACACCCAAGAACAGGGGCAAGGGGTGGCATCTTAGCTCCCTGCCAAGAAAAGCGCAGGACCCACCAGACTAACATCGGCCATCTTGTCACACTGTATACAGCAATTATGACTGTGAAACTTGGTTGAGGTGGTGGAGTCAGGGTGGGATATTTCCCAAAGAATGCCTTGCTGCTAAATTGTGAACCAGTGCTCGGCTGAGCTCTCAAGGGTTAACACATTGTCGTTAATGTAGCCTCACACTCTACAAGGCAGCACGAATGGAGGGAGGAGACACAGCATGGCAGAGAGAGACAGATGCAAACACTCTGTGTGTGAGAGATGAGCACTGCCCCTTTAAGTACGCTGACCACACTCTAAGTACATTGCCTTTTTAAGTCGATCAAGTTTTAAGTTGAGACAGCAGCTGCTGCCAGCAAGCTCCCTCTGTCCTGAGCCCCGTCGTGTCCCCCCTGGCTCTGTGGAGATAGGGGGCAGAAGTAGGGGGAGGGGGACACCCTGGCATTAGCACACCTCTTCCTCCACCCCTTTGCACAGCAAGCAGGAGGCTCCTGGGAGCAGCTCCAAGGCAGAGGGCAGGAACAGCACACGGCAGTGGGGGGAGGGACAGCTGAACTGCCCAGCAGTTGATAGCTTGCTGGGCGGCTGCTGCACAGGGAACTTAGGGGGGCTGCCAGTTCACCCTGGTTCCAAGCCCCCACCAGCTAGCTGCAACGGGCTGCTCTTCCTGCAAGCAGTGGACAAAGCAGGCGGCTGCCAAACAACGTTCTAAGGGAGCATTGCGGAACTTTAAACGAGCATGTTCTCTAATTGATCAGCAACATAACAACGTTAACCGGGACGACATTAAGTGAGGAGTTATTGTATATGGGAAAGGTTATTTAGTTGCCTCCCAGCTTCCCAGGGCAGTGGCTGTAACGTGTGTCAGGAGCCTTCTGGGACTGATTATTGCTGGACATTTCCCTTTTTTTTTTCTTCTTTTTTTTTTAAAAGAAATGTAGTTAATTTAATAACAGGAAGTTGGGAGCTTTATTGGCTTGGGGGATGGGATTCCCAACCCGTCTCCTCCCAGTCTGTACCTGTGCCACCATCTTCTGTACCCCTCTCCTAGGTGGAGCCTTTCCAAGGCGGCGGGGTAAAACATGATGACACGGCTTTGAATGGCATTCGCTTGTACTGCACTGACGGCTCCAGCATCGAGTCCACGGTGGGGCCGTGAGTAGCCCTTTGGTTTCTCTCCCATCCCTCCTGCTCTGGAAGTGCAGAGAGAATATCCATGAACGATGCCATTTGCAAAGGGTCTCTTTTCTGACTATTCTCTCTGTTTGGAATCTGTAAAGGAAAATTAAAATAGGGCATTGGCTGTTCTGTTTCTGCTTCTTTATGATGGACACAGCTGGCCATTTTATGTTAAAATTCAGATCTTGTGTGTCCTGGAAGTTGCTGTGAAGGACTGAAGAGAACCAGTGAAATGAGCCCCAGAGTCCAGTGTGAAAGCTGCAGCAATTGGGGGCTGGGGAAAGGAATTTTTAGCTACATCCTTTCATATTCTTTGGGTGAAATCCTGGCCCTACTGGAATGAGTGGGATTTTGCCATTGACATTGTCGGTTGTTGGCTCCGTGAGCTGCACCAGCTCTGGCTAGGTAGCTGGTACAGCAGACCTCGATCGAACTGCCCAAGAAGACCAAAGACTTGGTTCAGTGGTAAAGGGACTCAGCCAGGTTTATTGTCAACAAAGCACTGTACTAGTACCCCATAGACTCTATAGGAACACTAATACATGTATGCCCATGACCAGCTCAGTAAGTGGCGTGACTTTCTGCTTCCCCCTAGGCCAGACAGACACCTCCTCTGTGACCCCTCTTTCATACACTGATGCAAACAAGCTACGTATTACCCTTCTGATGTGTTTAGTTACCAACCCTACCCCTCGTACTTCCGGGTTCGAACAAAACATTTTCATTAATCATCCCATCCTGTCCTCCCATCCTGGTTTTGCTTGGGGTCGGCATGTTCCTGTTCCATCTCCCAGTATTGTGTTTGTGCCATACCTTTATGTCGGGGAGGGGGGATGGTACCTGCGTCTTCTGGAATGTGCACACATGAATACCTTGAGCCTAGTACTTCTTGGAAGTACCTGTGTTTTTTTGCCAAGTGCATGTATCACACAGCAAGTGTCTACTTTGTAACAGGGCCTGACTTTAGCTCAGAACCTGACTCTTGCTAACTTGGCTTTGTCTAATGTTTGGGTATAAGATTCAGCGCAAAGTATCACAGATCCAGTCAGGTGCCCCCTTCCAGCCACCCTCTGGGCTGTTGTGAGGGGAAGCCAAGCCTCTCTGTGCCTGGATCCCCATGTGCTTGGGGCTCAGCAGGCTGCAGCACTGGTTCCTCCTGGGGCCTCTCTGGCACATTTCCTGGTCGTTGACTGTCTGCTACTCCTTCACGGAAGTGGGGCTGCTCCACCAGGAGTGCTGGAAGCTCCCTACAAGTGGGGGAAACACCGGTGCCCAAACCGTGGTCCTATCCCCTTGCTCTGCCTCTTCCGCCCAGAGGCCTCGCCACCCACTCACTCCTCTCTGTCCCCTCCTCCTGTCGCTCACCCTTAAGGCAGGAAAAGTGATGGGGTCTTAGCCCCCTACACCTCCCTGTTCTGGCACCCTTGTGCTCTGCCCACCCTCCCTAGACCCTCAGGACCAGCATTGACCCCCCAAGATACCCCAGTTGCTTAAATATACCCTCTCCCAGATCTCCACCCCTGTTTAATTCCCTTTAGAGGCACACAGTAGTTGTGACGCTCACAACGCACACTCAGCCACTTTGCCCAGAGTCTAACACAACTGTTCTTTTACTTTAGCCTATTAAGTCCAAGATCGTACAGATCATACAAAGCAATAAACATCCTAACTGCAATAAGCCCCGCCCTTTGGGATGCTGGGGGGCTATCTGTGTCCAGGACGGCTGGCAGGTCATCTTACATGCCGGATGACTTCTCCCTCATGAAGTTCCCTTCCCCATCTTCTCTGATCTTGCTCTCTCCTGCCCATTGCTTCCTCTTCCTGTCTGACTCTTTCCCCATCTTTAAATCCCTCCTGAGTCCTGGTCAGCTGCTTTTTTTTCTGTTCTGTGTTTGGTAACTTTCCACTGCGCAAAAAAAACCCCTCCCCTCAGACAGAGGAGCAAGTTATTTTTTTTGTATTGGAATGCAGTTACTCTTTTGCATGGTCAAAGCATCGTCATTAACATTAAGTACCTCCCTGTTGTCTTCAGTCTAGAGAATATTTGGTACGTGTCCTGTCAGCAATGGTGGCTCCACATACAGGGAGGCATTTATGATACAGCAGGTTTTCATAGTAACATTTCATAATAACTTAATATCAACCAGAACTGATAAGTTCTACACACATTTTCCCAAATTTGTCACTCAAAGCTCATCTCCGGAGTCCTCCAGCAAAACCAGGGAAAACCAGGCTTGACACTTCTGATATTTCTAAGGTTAAATACAAGCAAGAAAAAACACTACTCAAGAAAAAGAAAACAAAATACCCCAGGTCCTTCCAGGCCTGATTTCAAGTCACTGCTGTGTGACCTATGAACACTGGGCTTGGTGCACAGTAACTAGGATGACTGGTGCCCTGTGGTGGGTTGCAAACCCTGAATAAGCCTCAGGTAATTTATTTTCTTCTTTGGCAGGTGGGGCCGTTGGACTGGGGTCCACTGGTGCCCCAAGAGCAACCTGATCTCCTTCTCGCTGAGAGTGGAATCATCCCAGGGAAAGGGCGATGACACGGCGGCCAACAACATCCAGTTCACATGCTCAGATGGGACTGGGCTGATGGGCACCTCGCAGTCCTGGGGTGATTTTGGTCCATGGAGCAGTCGCTGCAGCTCTGGGGCCATTTGTGGGATCCAGACGAAGGTGGAGGCATCCCAGGGCCGTGGGGATGACACTGCGCTCAATGATGTGAAGTTCTTCTGCTGCAACTAAATGAGCACCTGTCCCTGCCCATCCCCCAACACCAGCACCTGCCCGTTAAACACCATTAAAGTTTAGCTCTGCTTTTGAAGAGGACGGTGTCTGTCTTATTGACCCAAATCAGATGTGATCATGTACCATCTCCACATCTACAAGGGAATGCTGGATTGTGAGGAGAGCCAGGAGAAGAGGAGACAGGGAGGAGCGTGGAAGGGGGGAGAGATAATGCCTATGATAAGGAGAGAGAGGGGATGCATGGCCATATTGGGTAGAAAGGTGTTGGGAATCAAGTAATTTTATTCTAAAAATGGTTAAAATTTCTTGTCCAGAGAACCAAGGAATGACTGGGGCCAAATCGTGTGTGTGAGAGACTGATTTTTGTAAAGAAGTAGACAATGAAAGATACACAGCTGTAAATCATTTACCTTTTTGTATGTTTCCAAATATGGCATGCTTTGGATCGCCAATAAAATTACGCAATTACACAATTTTACAACTTGTCAAAGTTGCAAGACCGGACAATCCAGGCAATGCTACAGAGACATAATATGTTAGGGTGCAAGTAACAGTAATACAATAAGAGAAGGCATACATGAATAGAGGAAGGGGGCTGGGGTGAGTGAAAAGGAAAAGGGGTAAGGTTGAATGGAAGTGGGGCATTATTTGAGTTATCTCAACATTTTTATCCAAATGTATCCAGAAACAGGGTCCAAATTTCTTCAAATTTATATAATTGATCTCTGTGGTTGTTAGAGGGCTTTCCCTTCACCCCTCCCCTGGTTCTTGTCATGCAGACAGAAAGCAGAAGACTAGAAGTCTGAAGTGCAGGCAATGCAATGCTTATTGGGGTTAGTTCCAAGCAAAGATATCCATAGCTCTCCACGCCAGCAGAGTCTGTTTCCCAGTGTCCCCTATCCCAGCTCTGATGCTGCAGAGCGTTTACCCCGTGTCCCCCTTCCCAGCTCTGACTCCTCAGAGCCTTGCCTGTGTCCCTGTTCCCCCTTCCTCCTTAGCAGGACCAAATATACCTGCAGTGCATGCCCCTAGTCACACCCCTTACAACTTATGGTCATGTTCCATTTTGGGGCGTCGTGAGTCTGGGGTCTTCATCCCACCTCTTTTGTATCCCAGGGGAGGGGTAAGGAGTGGGGTTGTGTTCTGGCCAAGGCCAGGCTTTTCTGTGGCTTTTAGTGTTTCTCATGCCTCTCCCCTCCCCATTCCTTCATGCCCCTCCTAAGTGGTTGCTTGACCTTGGCTTGAGAAAGAAGCCAGGCAGCCTTTCAGTGTATGCTCATATATTACACTCCCACCATACCCTTAATTCTATCCCTTATGTCTTCCCTTTATACTAACAAACACATCTGGCCAGGTAGAAACAACACACACTGTGTCTTTGTCCTTTGTTCACATGGCAGTATAAGATACAAGAGTATCAAAAAGTCAAACCCAAAATTCTCTCTCAGGTTGGCAAACAAGCCTCTACATTGACAGTGGCGATAAGCTATTCTTTCTTTGGCTGCTACTCAGCCATGGCCAAATGCCACTGCTCTGTTCTGGGCATAAGCCTACCCAACCATTTTTGTAAAACATATGCACTTGCTAATCATTGCAGCTTTTAAGGACCAAAGCTTTTGTAGTTAAACCAGCTTAGCAGGTACATATCTTTGGATGTCATTTTCCGCTGAGGTTTGGCTGCTGAGGCCAAGCATTATTTTCAATCCACTTCTTTCCACAGCTACCTGATACTGGCAAGTCCCACAGCGTATGCATCAGGGTTCCTTTGACTTTGTTACAGTGCCAACCAGCACCAGAGGATAATGCCTTTATCTTGGGCAATCTCTGTGGTGCATTTTGGATAAAATCTTTTGTTGCATTAAATGGAGCCTGAGATTCAGAGAAGCATTTTTAACATTACATAATATGCTTTGGCACAGAGTTTCTTTTTAAGGGCTGTGATCAATCCCCTTGAGCACTTTCACTTTCCAGGCTAATGGAGTTCCTCTTCATTAAGGGCCCTTTCTCAATAATGGTCTTTCTCTTAATACCCATTCAGGAAAGTGACTCCCACTATTTTAGTCACATAGTGTTCTTTGTTGTGCTTTAGGGAACACCATGATTTGAAACAAGCCAAATAATCACTGTTGTGAACGATGGCTGTTTCATCATGAAAGAAAAACACAATCAATGAAAACAAAAGAGAGAGAATAAACAAGGGTTATTTCCATTGCAATCTCTTTGGTCTTGTTGGGGTACAGCTGGCTCTCAGCCAGATCCCTAGGCAACCCAGCAAGCTCAGCTGGACCCAATAAGCCCCCTCCAAATGTTTGTACTGCCTGATTGGGCAGGGGAACCAACCTGCTGCTACTTGAGCCTTGCAGCAGCAGTCACTCCTGGTGTACTATACCTGTTCTTACAGCTGCTTTCTGCTTCAGCCATTGTGCTAAGCCCTGCTCCTAACCCTGTTCCTGCTCCAGTCCCAACCTACCTGCTCTATTCTGGTCCTTAACTCCTGGCTCTGCTAGACTCTTGGTTACATCTCTGACTCCAACTTACCCTTTGAATTCTGACCTTCGGCATGGTCCCTTGACTTTGACTCCAGCTTCACCTTTAGACTGGTGCCTGATTCCATGTTTGTCATTACCTGAATTGCTACCACAACCACAAGGTGATGTCTGCTCCCCCCACTAGGTAGGCCACCCATGACCCAGCAGTTCAGAAGTATGCCTCTCCATGAACAGCTTTTAAGAGAGATTATATCTTTGTAGGCCTGCTTCTGGTGGTGGTGCTCTTCTCTAGGAAAGTCAAGATCAAACATATCAGTTTAAAATTAACAGCTAGTTCTGTTCTAATGAATCCTAGATGACTAAGCCAATTCATAGATGGGCAAAGACCTTTTTGTTTAAGGGGTTGCTGTTGTCTGCTTAGCTCATAATGGATAACAAACAATTTATAAATATGTAACAGTGTGGTCTTAACTAAGCCTTATGAAACTGATGAAAGTATTTAAATAATTTATTCAAAAGAGGCCATTCAAGGAGCTGTCTTGAGATAAGATTCATTAATTTGCCTAAGAATATTAAATTCAAGTGTCATTTGCTATTTTTCTCTGTTTAACTTTGGCTCCTTTATATGTATACATAGTTTAAACCATTTCTATATCCTGTTAAAATCATCAACAGGGTAAGTCTAATTCCGTGGAAGTGCTTTGATGTTGAAGTGTTGGTGATATTATTATGTGGCAGAATTGGTGATTGTTCCTTCTTGATGCTGTATTGTTCTTTGTCTTGCTGCTGTTTGCTTGCTTGAAAGAAATGATACTGTTGAGACAGAAGTTTTTAAAGTCAGGCTTGACAAAGCCCTGGCTGGGTTGATTTAATTGGGGATCGGTCCTGCTTTGAGCAGGGGGTTGGACTAGATGACCTCCTGAGGTCCCTTCCAACCCTGATATTCTATGATTCTAAGTGCTGTCAAAGTTGAGAGATGGAAGCCTAGAGTGTTGCCTGCCTGAAAGAGAGACTTACACTTGTCTCTTTTTATCGTTTGTCTGGAGGTAAAAGACATACCCCTTTATTACTAAAGGAAAAAAATCTCCAGTCTCTACTCTGTATTTCTGATCTCCATTCTGAATAAGCAAAAGTCACTCCACCCTGTGATAGATGCTGTGGACCTTGAGCGTGCTCCATAAGAATTTAGGATTTTTTTATATATATATCCTGCCAAAGAGCTGTGTGGATGCAAGATTGGCAAGTATTGAGCGCGTGCAGTAAGGGCTGACAGAGAGGTCAGTTAGATGGTCAGAACCCACTCACAGCTATCACAAATTGTTTTAAAGGTCAGATGTCAATCAGAATTCTGAGATAGTGGTCAAGACTGAGCATGTGTGAGTGAGGTAACTCTAAGAATAGGAAGGTATATAGAGAAAGAGCTACAATATAACATAAAAGACCAGCTGCCAGCAACAGTTTCTGAGTCCAGAAGCCGCATCTGAGAAGGAGAGAGGTGTGCAAGAAGAGCCAGGGAAGCCAGCAAGAAAAGTCCAAGAGAAACTGCTGCAGAGATTAAAAAGAAAGCTGGAGTGGAGCAGAGCTGACTGACCAGGAACTAAAAAGCAGCAGCGGATTTATAGAGTAAGCTTAATAGTCTTTTAATTATAGTTCAGCATAAATATAGCATAAGTGTTTAATATGTGCATGCTTGGTGTTTGTAATGGTTTAAAACAAATTAAGAACAGCTGTCAGCACTTTGTTGCAAACTGGCTACTTGGAAAACATTGCTTCTCTTAAACTACAATAGCATATAGTTCAAATGATTTCTAAGCGCTCTTTAACTTGCAATAAGGGATTTGTTTTTCAGGGTGTTTGTGCCTTGTTTAGAATAACTAATCCCTAATACAGAGTATATCAGTGAAAAGATACAGGCAGTATTCTTTCAAAAACAAAGTGTCAATTACTTTATTGGAAGGTTATATCCATGTCCTATAGTGTTTCCTTAGCAACCCTGAGAACTTTTACCTCTGGAAGAACAGATTGAGGGGACAATAGGCAAATTATTGTAGCAGCACCTCAAAAATGGATTTTGGAGCAACACCTTATAGGGTGTAGGTAGATTTTAATATTAGCTGCTTTCCCTCCCTTCCTTGGCGTAACACCTTCACGCATGGATCTCGCAGTATTTTCAGCCATGAATAGGCAATTTGTTGCTTTGTTCTTGTGGAGGCAACTCTCAGAATATCTTTAAAGTTTAGTTTTAACTCTTGTACTCAGTCCATTTTCTGAAATATTATTTTAGTTTTCATTAGAATTTAATCAGAGTTGAAATTGTTTCAAACCACCCTTACATCCTACATAAGTCTTGCAGCTCTCAGAATAGTCTGTCTAACCTTGAATAATTCTTAAAGACAGTCTTTCAAACCTAAATAATTTATTCTTAACCACCTTTGGAGAGCTGACTCTTGATTTTCTGTGCTGGTCAGGAGTTGTGTAAGCCTTGCCAGACAACTAATTCCCCAGTTAATAATAATGCACTCATGGCTTCTGTCAATAGCTAGCGATAGTGATATCAGGCTTTATTTGCAGCTTGTATTTAAATGCCAAATAGTTGCATAGAAATGGTGTAAGCTTAGAGATTTTTGTTTGTATTTAAGGAATAAACAAAGGCTTTTGGAAAAACATTTTCCAACTATACACCTTTCCTTTAAAGGTACATGAAGATTTTACAGTATTTTATAAAATCATTTTGAATAATATTTCTATAGTGCTTTGAGTTTAAAACTCACAGTTCACTTTAAGGAAAGGGGGAGCGAGACTCCTGTGTCAGCTTTGCGGCTTTGACAAACCAGGTGCTAGACATCACTTATCATCAAGATCCTAGAGGGGAGGATACCCTCAGACTGCTTAACAAGGGGGAGGTGTGTCCTTGCAGTATTTTGTGCCAATCTCTTAATGGAGCCTATCTTGACCTAAAAATTAGCTCAACCTAGCTTCATTGCTCAGGGTTGGGAAAAATTTTGTGCCAAAAAGAGTTCTTCCATCAATTTAGCTATATCTACAGTGGAGTAAGGTCAACCTAATTGTATTGTGCAAGGAACAAATTTTTTATCAGTGATAGAAAAACCCCTTCCATCACTGTAGTATAAGGGTGGGCAAACTTTTTTTGGCCTGAGGTCCACATCTGGGTGGGGAAATTGCATGTAGGGCTGGGGCAGCGGGGTGGGGTGTGGGAGGGAGTGCGGTGTACAGGAAGGGGCTCAGGGCAAGGGGTTGGAGCAGAGGAGGGATGCGGGGTGTACAAGGGGGCTCAGGGAAGGAGGTGGAGGTGTGAAGTGCAGCAGGGGGCTCAGGGCAGGGGGTTGGGGTATAGGGTGCGGGGTGCAGGTTCCCTGCCTGCCCTGGCCCTGCACCGCTCCCAGAAGTGGCTGGCACCACGTCCCTGGGGGAGAGGTGGCAGAGGCCTCCACGCGCTGCCCTCGCCTGCAGGTACCTCCCCCAATGCTCCCATTGGCCACAGTTCCCCATTCCCGGCCACTGCGAGCTGCGGGGGAGCAGTGCCTGTAGGCGAGGGGGGCAGGGGCTGCAGGGACATGGTGCTGGCTGGGGGCAGGGGCTGCAGGGACATGGTGCTGGCTACTTCCGGGAACGGCGTGGGGCCCTCTGCGCCACGTGGGTGGCAATCCCGTGGGCTGGATCCAAAGCCCTGACAGGCTGAATCCGGCCCGCGGGCTGTAGTTTGCCCACCTCTGCTGTAGCAAGTGTCTACGTTATGGCATTATATCCTACCCTTGAGGGAGAGCATGCCGAAGAGGAAGGGCATAACATTTAGGAAGGAAGCTTTGCCGGTAGCTCAGGCTGGGTTTTCTTTGCCTATCAGTGGGGAGATCTATTAGTTTCTAAGGGAAGGGGGCCATTTCCTCCAGACATTTAGCTCTGATGATTTGATATGTTTCTGCAAAAGTGGGAATCTGATGCAGAAGGGTAGCTAAAGCATCCACCAGTTATTGCTGCCCAGTTCTGCCTCATTGCTGGACAGGCTAAGCAAACTGCTAATAAAAATCTGACTTTCCTTGGATTTACTCTTGTTAGTAGCCTTCAAGCTTTAGAAGCTAAATAGAATTAGGGGGAATGCAGTGTGAAAATAAACTGTCATGTAGACAAGCTTTACACTCCAGGGTGTTTGAACACTTGGGGGTTATCTGGTTTTGGAATATTAGGCAAAAAGAAAACATTTTCCTAATTTGAAGCACAATTGTGCTTTTATGGCACTGTGCTGGGCAGTTGGGCCACTCCAGCAAGAGATCAAGGGAGACAGTGCCTCTCTGAGCACCCAGCTGGGAATGCTCCTGTTGCTGTGCCTCTCAGAGAGATACAGTGGACCTGCTTCTGTGCCAGAAGGAGAGCTGACTCCTGGTACTGCTGCATCTCTGCCACCTTGGAAGTGGCTAGCCGGGTCCTTGCGCTTAGAAAAGTGCGAAGAATGCAGCTACACACCTTGTTCCCAAATATATGAGGTATGGGGGACAGGATCCTTGTGTCATGCCACATCCTTTGCACCACCCAGGAATTCAGTGGCCATTCACAATCTGACCCTTTAACTGTGTGAAATCTCTCCAGCTTCCAGTGAAAATCTCATTACTTGTTTTAAACAAAATCAAGCTGTCTTTTAAATGGAGGGATGAAAAAATACAATGAACATAGCAACTACTGCAGTTAAAGGGGTTTGTTATATGGGCTCAGATCACTGGTCTGCTAAGCTCAGTCTCCTGTCTCCGGGGGTAGTAGTCAATATCTAATGCATTTTCTGTGCTACAAAATGGTCACAAAACTTTTCTCTGTCAAAATGGCAATCAGTATGAATTGCTTTGAGGAAAGCAAAACAACCCAATGTGTGCTAATACTTTCAAATTCTGGCCTTTTGGAGCACAAAGCAATTTCTGATACTTTTTGTTTTCCACCTTCCACAACCCTCATTATTTAACATAGTAATTTTAAGAACTGTGGGTGACACAGAAGTCAGCAATTCAGAACTCAAACTTGATCAAATCACTCATAACGAGACAGAATAAAATATTTCTTCTGGATCTATCCCTAACAAGCAGGGAATAATTACAAAAGGGATAGATAATAGGACAGAAAATACATTGCCTCTCTATAAATCCATGGTACGCCCACATCTTGAATACTGCGTGCAGATGTGGTCGCCCCATCTCAAAAAAGATATATTGGAAAAAGTTGAGAAAAGGGCAACAAAAATGATAAGGGGTATGGAACGACTTCTGTATGAAGAGAGATTAATAAGACTGGGACTTTTCAGCTTGGAAAAGAGATGGCTAAGGGGAGATATGATTGATATAAAACCATGAATGGTGTAGAGAAAGTAGATAAGGAACTGTTGTTTACTACTTCTCATAACACAAACTAGGGGTAACCAAATGAAATTAATAGGCAGCAGGTTTAGAATCATAGAATCATAGAATATCACGGTTGGAAGGGACCTCAGGATGTCATCTAGTTCAACCCCCTGCTCAAAGCAGGACCAATCCCCAATTAAATCATCCCAGCCAGGGCTTTGTCAAGCCTGACCTTAAAAACTTCTAAGGAAGGAGATTCTACCACCTCCCTAGGTAATGCATTCCAGTGTTTCACCACCCTCCTAGTGAAGAAGTTTTTCCTAATATCCAACCTAAACCTCCCCCACTGCAACTTGAGACCATTACTCCTTGTCCTGTCCTCTTCTACCACTGAGAATAGTCTAGAACCATCCTCTCTGGAACCACCTCTCAGGTAGTTGAAAGCAGCTATCAAATCCCCTCTCATTCTTCTCTTCTGCAGACTAAACAATCCCAGTTCCCTCAGCCTCTCCTCATAAGTCATGGGTTTCAGACCCCTAATTATTTTTGTTGCCCTTCGTTGGACTCTCTCCAATTTATCCACATCCTTCTTGTAGTGTGGGGCCCAAAACTGGACACAGTACTCCAGATGAGGCCTCACCAATGTCGAATAGAGGGGGAACGATCACGTCCCTTGATCTGCTCGCTATGCCCCTACTTATACATCCCAAAATGCCATTGGCCTTCTTGGCAACAAGGGCACACTGCTGACTCATATCCAGCTTCTCATCCACTGTCACCCCTAGGTCCTTTTCCGCAGAACTGCTGCCTAGCCATTCGGTCCCTAGTCTGTAGCTGTGCATTGGGTTCTTCCGTCCTAAGTGCAGGACCCTTAAAACAAATAAAAGCAAGTATTTCTTCACACAACGCACAGTCAACCTGTGGAACTCATTGCTGGAGGATGTCATGAAGGTGAAGACCATAACAGGGTTCAAAAAAGAACTAGATAAATTCACGGAGAATAGGTCCATCAATGGCTATTAGCCAGGATGGGCAGGGATGGTGTCCTTAGCCTCTGTATGCCAGAAGCTGTGAATGAGCGACAGGGGATGGATCACTTGATGATTACCTGTTCTGTTCATGCCCTCTGGGGCACCTGGCATTGGCTACTGTCGGAAGACAGGATACTGGGTTAGATGGACCTTTGGCCTGACCCAGTAGGGCCGTTCTTATTTGCCAAGATTTCACTTACTGGTCCAGGTCCTTGGCTGGAATATATTGATGTAGCTCCACTGATATCCGCTTGATTTACACCTGCAGAGGATCTGTCCCATAGCTTTTACAGGGTAAAATTAAGCACTGCAATATTCCTGGCTTTGAGTTACTATTTTAAGTTGTGTTCTGAAATTCATTAGATGGATCCTCAGCTGGTGTGAATCAGTCTCACTCCATTGTGATGATGCTCTGCTGATTTACACCAGCTGAGGATCATGCTTGTTACTTTATACTTTAAACTGTTTTAAAAAATATTTCTGCTAGCTAAAAAGACAATCGGCAACTTTCTCCCCAGCTTCTGAGTATAGACATTTTGAGTGGGCAATTCTTCTGCTACAGAGATGTTTGTTTTACTATATCTTGACTCAGCACTGGAAATATAACAGATTTCTGGTTTCAAGGAAGGATTTATTTTTTTTAAATAGCTCCACTGTCTATGCAGGAGATGCTGGGGGAAAAATCCTATCATATCCCCCCCCTCTTTATATAAGTTCTGATCTCTCACTTCTGGCTCTTAGTAGTGAGAGCCCTAAGGTAGTAAGAGGCCAGCAGAGATGGCAACCTGTAGTTTTTTTCCCCAAAGAAAACATTTTCTCCAGTTACCCCATATGTAGCTGGAGTCTAGGGCTGACATTTGTTTTTACAACAAATATACACTTAGCATTCAGAATTGACAGGCTACCTTATGTCCTTACACACACTCCAACATCTTGATTTGTACGCTTGGTGCCTGACTTCCATTTTAACAAGATTTAGGATATCCTACCCTGAGTGTGTAGTAGGACAATGAAGGGGAGAGATGGTGAAATAAAAATAAATGTATATCCCTCAAAATGCCACAGGGATGCATTTATCCTGACAAAATGGGCTTCTATTAGTGAGGTCAAGAAAATGTCATAGCAAGAAATAAAGTTTTATAAAGCCAAAATGCTGCTCCATTTGTACAATGGTGAGTAAGGCCCAGATTTTTTTTAAAGGTATTTTGGCATTGCTGCACTCTGCATTGCAACCAGTCACTGATTTTTAAAAAATGAAGTCTCATTTTCTGAAGAGATTTAGGCCCTTCAACTAGGATTTAGGCTCCTAAGTGCCTAAAATCCCTTTAGAAAATGAGACATGAGGCTTGTCTACATGGGGACACTCAAGAAAATTAATTCAAATTAAAGGTGTGAATTAAAAGTGGGTTCGTTAAACTGCATTACACCTCCATGTGAACACCTCTCAGAGGTTATACAAGAAATCTTATTTTTCTTGCACTATATGGGACTGAAAAGCACCAGGCAGTCCTTATTCAATCTATGATAGTTGCATACATGTATCCTTAGAGCCAAACCTAATTAACTGGTGACAGTTGGTGATGAACCAACTGAAAATAGCTGTTAGTGAAAATTTCCCGAATGCGATTATTTGGAAATGTTGCTATTGTACATGAGCAGCAGAAAACGTTAATCTGTGGATCTATAATATATAAACTAAAACAGTAAAGGCTTGTGCAAGGGGGAATTTATTGAATCTTTGCTCTAGGTACCCCTGCAGCCCAGAGCCCTCAGGAACTTCCTGGTTTGTCTGGGCTCCATTCCTGTGGAGGTGAAACTGCCTCCTAAGTACTTGCTGCAGAGGTAGCTAAGCTATAGAGGGCCTTCATGCTGCTGCGCCCTGACTGCTGTATGCTAGTTGGGGGGCTAGGGCAAGCAGAACCCCATGGCAGCGAGTTTCAGAGCCCAGGTATATACACTCAGGGTTGTGGGGCTTATGCTACTGTACTGCACAAAAAACAGCTATGTAGAAGCTCAGGCTCTGAAGTCTGGGGAGAGGGGGTGGTCTTCAGAGCCCTGCTCCAGCCTGAGCCACAATATCTACAATACTGGTTTTTTTAGCACCATAGCACAAGCACCACAAGCCGAGCCTGTAGACCTGGGCTCTGAGACTCACAACTGTGGGTTTAAGATGCAATGTTGACATACCCTAGATGTCAGAAGCCAGTGTCTCATCAGGGAGGGGGTTCCTCCTCAGCTGATGGAATTCTGGAGAAACTGAATGAGCTATAAGGCCCTGAAAAGAGCTGTCAACAAGGATCATTGGGCTAGTGCATCACCCTCCCCTTGGCATCAGCTTGTGATGGGTCTGAAGGGTAAAAATCACCACATCCCAGTAACCCCTTGGGAGGCTGATGGCTGGGGTTCTGTATTTAATACTCTCTCCTTCCCCACACCCAAGCTGCAACTGGGGCTGGTGGAGGAAGATGAGTCATAGGACTTGAGTAACCTCCCCAATCCCAGCAGAGGCGAGTGAGAAAGGCCCCACATATGTCCTTTGTGCTCTTTAAGATAAGCTTCTTACCGGCACCCAGTGCCGAGAGGCTGAACAACAGCTTGAGTTGGTTCGTTACCCGGTGTGCTACACCCAATAATCACAACGGGGTGGAGAAGCAGAAAAGTTTATTTGAAGCTTCAAAAAGGTACAGGGAGATTTGAATCTCAAATCCTGTACAACAGAGCAGGAAGTTACACAGGCTTTTATACATCTTTTTTCCCAGCATACTTATCCAATAGCAAGCTGCTCCAAGTATCCATATAGCCAGCCAATCCAGTTCCCAGCTAGTTCCCTGATTCTCTGTATCATTTGTTAAACTATACATAAAGCTGCTTTATTCAGCATTGTTCTTCCATATCTCCCCTGTTTGGCCTTGCTTAGTTTCAGGCAGTCTGACTCTGCAACATACTGTTGCAGATTCTCAGCATAACTGCTGTGTGTGCCTCCAGGCGGGGGGGCCAAGGACACTTGGGCCTAGCACGCAGAGCTGCTGCGAGTGCCTCCAGGCAGGAGTGGGGGGCCAAGGACACAGGGGCCTAGTGCGAGGGGGCTTCATCGACACTCGTGGTCTTCCATCCCCTCGAGTTACCTAGTGGCCATGCCCCAGTGTTCCCAACAACTCCCCCCTTTGAGAACACTCAACAGCCTTGGCTCTGAGTTTTCTCACTTGGGCTACTTATTTTTTTACAATATGACTTTGCATAAGCACTTTGTGATAGCCCTGAAGAGAATGACTTATTAACTTTTGCAAAAGGGCCCTGACACATGATACCGCACAGCATAATACCAGTAATACAAGCAATACAGGAAAGAGAAATTTCAATAGCAGGCTAAATAAACCACCAAGCCAAGACGACAAACCCCAGCCTGAAAACAAGGTTTGCAACCAATCGTTCTCTGGGGCAGTATAGGCAACCTGTGCTCCGGCTCGGGCATGGGCCTCAGCCTGTACCACCTTTTCATAGATCTCATAACTGCTATCATTTACATATACACAACATCGGGGCCCGATGAGGCTACAAACCCCTCCTTGGGATGCCAAGAGAGAGTCCAAAGCCAGCCTGTTTTGGAGGGAAAACGTCCTGAGCTGCTGTACCTCTTTATTTAACGTTTTTACTGCTGACCCTAAATCACTAACCGAGTCCTCTAACTCTAAGGCCACTTTCTCAAGTACCATCTGCAGCCTTACAGTATAGCGGCCTATGCATGCCATGGCTGGCCCGGAAACCAGTGGCGCTATTCCCAGTACAGAGCACCCTACAAGCTTCTCGGTTGTGAGGGCATTCTTCATATTGCACTCCAATGCCTTAGTCAGTCGCCGCAGGGTCTTTTCTCGTGACTCAACAGAGGTGTCTCGGGCATTTCTAATCTTTCCTTTGGGCAGTGTGGCAGTTATGGAAAGATGAGGAACTCCATGAGCTATATAACAGCTACCTGTCCAGTTGGCTGGCAGCACCTTGTAAGCCTTTCGGCCACATACAAAATAGTGACCCTGTAGGGCCCAGTAAGGACTGTTTCTTAAGGGGATTCCTGGGATATTTAAGGCTGCTTTTCCAAACAGTTCATATGCCCCTAGGGGGGCATCCCATCCTCCTGATTGGGTACAAGTGGGGGCATTTCTAATTGTGCCGTTCAAATTACACTCGCCATAGGAACCACTACAAACCCAGCATTGGCTCGCTACATTGGAGATATTAACTGGACCGCAAGTTACATTTCCAAACCCCTTTTTTGTGGTAAGATTATTTGTAAGTGTTTCCCTAAAAGGGGAGGAACCATTACACCCACACTGTTGGCCTCCCCTGTTGGTCTTTATCCAATACCCATCAGCCCACTGTGTAATAACACAGGAGCTCTTTCCCACAGGATGCCCATAGTGATCAGATTGGTTTCGGGTAAAACATAATACTTCCTCAGTGTGTACGGCAACTGAATACTCCTGGTCCTGACAGGTGGCCTGCTGTAAAGAGGTCTTATTCCAGAACGGCGAGTCCGTTCTTTCCTGCTCTTTGGTGGTGGCTAATTCTGCTAGGGTCAAGGGCAGCATGTCAAGGGGCATTTTCGTTTTGGGGGACAGTGGAGTTGGAGCACATACCCAGCAATCAGTCTGGTTTGTTAAAGTAGCAACATGGTGCACAAGCAAAACAAAGGAGTTATGCTCCCGATATGCACAGTTTGGAAATACCAATACAGAGAATAACAATGTTACCCAATTAATTATGACCAGCGTCTTCCCAACCCAGGGTCTTCAGTACCTGGGTGGGCCCATTTTAGCATTAAGGTGCCCGCTATTTGTGTCTTTTAAACAGTAGCTTTAGCCCGAGATCGTCACTAGATGAGGAGTCAGCAGGTTGGACGGTCCACTGTTCTGCTGACGAGGGGGCAGGTACTGCCTTCAGACGAGAGTGATGGATCCAGTTCTTGTGTCCCTCGATCTTTGCCGCTGTATGGGAAATCAGCAGGACGGTATAGGGTCCTTTCCACTTTTCCTGGAGAGGCTCGTCTTTCCAGGTGCGAACAAGTACAGAGTCACTGGGCTGTAAGGAGTGGACGGGAGTGTCCAAGGGGAGAGGCTGGGAATCCTTGGTATACCTGTGAAGAGACAAGAGAACAGCAGACAGGGAACACATATACTGTGATAAAAAACATTACCCAACTCCCATTCCCCTGACAGAACCGGGGTGCCATTCATGGGCCATGCCCTTCCAAACATAATTTCAAAGGGACTGAGCCCTAATCTACCCTTTGGGAGAACGCGGATACAGAGTAGGACGAGGGGCAAAGCATCAGGCCATCGCAGTGAGGCTTCTTGGCACACTTTTGAGAGATGCCGTTTAAGGGTCTGATTGGTACGCTCCACTACACCACTGGCTTGCGGTCTCCAGGGCGTATGGAGTTTCCAGGGGATCTGTAAGGCATGTGAGATGCTTTGAATGATTTTTGACGTGAAGTGTGTCCCGTTGTCAGATTCCATCCACAGGGGGAGTCCAAAGCGAGGAACAAGCTCCTTAACAAACTTGAGGGCCACTGTCCTGGCAGTGCAGTTACGGCATGGGAAGGCTTCTGGCCATCCGCTGAACCGATCCACTATAACAAGGAGATATTTGAACCCTTGGGTCCGGGGAAACTCAGTAAAGTCTATTTGCCACACTTGTCCGGGGCCCGGAGTGGGTTCTAGGGCAGCTGGTGGCACAGGATGTCCTGGTCGGGGGTTATTCTTTTGGCAGACTAAGGAGTCCGCTTGTACCTGGGCAGCCAGGGGTCGGAGTCCGGAAGTGATAAAGTATTTTCCCATTAGCTGGATAAGTGCTTCCCTGCCAGCATGAGTGGTTTGATGTAGTTTCTGCAGCACTGGCCGGATCAGGCCCTTTGGTAAGAGGACCTTCCCTTCTGGGGAATGGAGCCATCCCTCCTTTTCCCGGAGACTGAGTTTGTCAGTTAGCTGTCTCTCCTCCCCAGAGTACTGAGGGGTTGGAAGGTCCCCTACTGATGGGATAAGGGCATGCATATGGGCGTTCTCAGCCTGAGGGGATGGCAGGGTGACAGCATGCTTAGCCTCTCTATCTGCCCGGGCGTTACCTCTGGCCACATCTTGATCCTCCCTTTGATGGGCTTTACCGTGCACCACCGCCACTTCCGCGGGAAGTTGTACGGCTTCTAGGAGCCGGAGGATTTGGGGCCCGTACTTGACTGGGGAGCCTTGGGCTGTCAGCATTCCCCTTTGCTTCCATAGGCCAGCATGAGCATGCAGCACACCAAAAGCATACTTTGAATCAGTAAAAATGTTGACCCGCTTTCCTTTTGACAGTTCAAGTGCACAGGTCAGGGCTATTAGTTCGGCAAGCTGGGCAGAGGTCCCAGCAGGCAAACCTTCAGCTTCCACAGTGTCATGGAGGGTCACAACAGCATAACCCGCCCTCCTTTGCCCATCTATTACAGTACTGCTACCATCAGTGTACCACTCATAATCTGCATTTGGGAGAGGTACATCCTTTAAATCCGGACGGCTGGAGTACCGGGCATCTATGATCTCTAAACAGTCTTGTTTCTGTTCCTCTGTTTCTGGCAAGAGAGTGGCTGGGTTAAGGGAGGGGCAAGGCTGTAGGGTGACTTCAGAGTTCTCTAACAGCTTAGCCTGGTACCGAGCAATCCGAGCCTGGGTGAGCCAAAGCCCTCCCTTTGCATCCAATAAGGCTTGGACCATATGGGGAGTATAGATTTGCATAACCCCTCCCAATGTTAGCTTCTCGGCTTCCTCAAGCAATAGGGCAGTAGCTGCGACCGGCCAACCCTTTGCAACCTGATCCAATTGCTTAGAAAAATAAGCCACGGGACGCTTCCATGCTCCTAACAGCTGTGTAAGCACTCCTAGGGCCACCCCCCTTCGTTCATGTACATACAACTGAAACGGCTTAGAGAGATCTGGCAGACCCAGAGCCGGGGCTTCCATCAATTTTCTTTTCAGGATTTTAAATGCCCTGTCAGCCTCTGGGGTCCAATAGAAGGGGTCATGATCTGCTCCTTTTACACAGTCGTACAGGGGTTTAGCCCACAGTCCAAACTCTGGGATCCATATCCTGCAAAAGCCTGCCATACCCAGAAATGCCCTGAGCCGCTTACGGTTACTTGGGGTAGGAACTTGACAGATAGCTTCCTTTCTTTCGCTTGAAAGCTGACGCTCCCCTTGCCTTAGCTGTAATCTGATCCCTCTCCACCTCAGACAACAGGGTTCTCAGGAGGACGTTACAATCATCCCAGTCCGGCTTGTGACTACTGAGGCACCCCTCAAAGACTGATATAAACCTGCTTGGGTTGGTGGAAAACTCTCCTGCCTGTGCTTTGAAAGCAGCCAAATCCACAGGATTAAAGGGCACATGAGTATAAACCTGCATAGTTGTGGCAGGACGCCTGTCTGATCCAGACCGGGCGACTTTAGTTTCGGTGATTAAGGGGTATAGGCCAACCATTGGGGACTTACAAGGTGTGGGTGTAGGGGCCGAAGGGGACACCGGCTCTGCCATTACAGTGGGGGTGGGGGTCTGGAGACTAACATTAGCTGCTACCAAACCAGTTGGAGTCAGATTACAACTTTGCAGAATTACAGCTCTTTTCTATTTCTTAAAGCCATAAATGCTTGTGCATACAAATATTCATTCCATTTACCCATTCACTGACAAAACAAAACTAATTGGAGGATCGTGTTGTAATTAATTGACCCTCCTGGTGGCCACCACTCCTGGTCCTCTAGTTGATATTGAGGCCAGTCAACTGTACAGAATTGTTTTAATTGGCTCTTAGTCATCGGATCCGCACCAAATACCTTCCTGTTTGCTAGAATGCACTCTAGGGGCGTACACCATGCCCTAACCTCTGAGCTCTGTCCCTGTCCCATACCTACAGGGTAACTCTGGGCGTCCCCAGGTTCCAACAGAGCATATAATCCGGATTTTAAAAGGTTCCTACCTTATCCAAGGGACCGGTTCTTCACCGCCGTCCTGCAGCTGCTCCTCCCCCACGTTTAAGGGACCGGTTCTTCACCGCCGTCCACAACTGCTTCTCCACTATATGAGTGCGTTGCACCGTTGTGCCCTCTGGGGTCGATCAAATCGCGTCTCCTCCGAGGCCCCCGATGAACTCACCGGTGCGCGCTGGGCGTCGGTTCTCGCCGCAATCCTCGACCTCCAGGAGGGGTCCGGGCAAGGCTAAATTGCAGCCTCGAGCCCACCCAGGGACGCCAAAAGCTGTTACCGGCACCCAGTGCCGAGAGGCTGAACAACAGCTTGAGTTGGTTCGTTACCCGGTGTGCTACACCCAATAATCACAACGGGGTGGAGAAGCAGAAAAGTTTATTTGAAGCTTCAAAAAGGTACAGGGAGATTTGAATCTCAAATCCTATACAACAGAGCAGGAAGTTACACAGGCTTTTATACATCCTTTTTCCCAGCATACTTATCCAATAGCAAGCTGCTCCAAGTATCCATATAGCCAGCCAATCCAGTTCCCAGCTAGTTCCCTGATTCTCTGTATCATTTGTTAAACTATACATAAAGCTGCTTTATTCAGCATTGTTCTTCCATATCTCCCCTGTTTGGCCTTGCTTAGTTTCAGGCAGTCTGACTCTGCAACATACTGTTGCAGATTCTCAGCATAACTGCTGTGTGTGCCTCCAGGCGGGGGGGCCAAGGACACCGGGGCCTAGTGCGAGGGGGCTTCATCGACACTCGTGGTCTTCCATCCCCTTGAGTTACCTAGTGGCCATGCCCCAGTGTTCCCAACAAGCTCCTTGCTTCCTTGTGAAGATGTATGGCTGCTGACCAAGGAGAAGAAGCAAATCTGATCACCTCCCTCATTCTCTTTTGCACCAGGCTTGGTGGGGATACCAGCAGGATGAAATCTCAGCAACTCATGCTTGAATAAAGTCACCTTTTTAGTATTACCAGTAAAGGGAAGAAAAAACTGACTTACATAAATTATCAATAGCCAGATCATATCCTCCATGGGTCAAACCTCCACAAGAGACACTTGCACAATTTGATATAATAAGCATCACAGAAACCTGGTGGAGTGAGGATAATCAATGGGACACAATCATTCCGGGGTACAAAATATATCAGAAGGACAGAACAGGTCATGAGGGGGCCGGAGGGGGGGGGAAGTAGCACTATCTGTGAAAGAAAATGTAGAATCAAATGAAATAAAAATCTTAATTGAATCCATATGTTCCATAGAATCTCTATGGATAGTAATTCCATGCTCTAATAAGAATATAACCATAGGAATCTATTATTGACCACCAGACCAGGACAGCGATAGTGATGATGAAATGCTAAGGGAGATTAGAGAGGCTAAGAAAATTAAATAACTCAATATTCGTGGGGAATTTCAATTATCCCCATATTGACTGGGTACATGTCACCTCAGGACGAAATGCAGAGACAGAATTTCTCTATACTTTAAATGACTGTTTCTTGGAGCAGCTGGTACAGGAACCCACAAGGGTCGCAACTCTCGATCTAGTCCTGAGTGGAGCGCAGGATCTGGTCCAAGAGGTAACTATAACAGGACCCTTGGAAATAGTGACCATAATATAATAACAGTTAACATTCCTGTGGTGGGGAGAACACCTCAACAGCCCAACACTGGCATTTAATTTCAGAAAGGGGAACTATGGAAAAATGAGGAGGTTAGTTAAACAGAAATTAAAAGGTACAGTGACGAGAGTGAAATCCCTGCAAGCTGCATGGACACTTTTCAAAGACACCATAATAGAGGCTCAACTGAAATGTATACCCCAAATTAAAAACACAGTAAAAGAACTAAAGAAGAGCCACCGTGGCTTAACAACCATGTAAAAGAAGCAGTGAGAGAGAAAAAGGCATCTTTTAAAAAGTGGAAGTCAAATCCTAGTGAGGTAAATAGAAAGGAGCATAAACACTGCCAAATTAAATGTAAAAATGTAATAAGAAAAGCCAAAAAGGAGTTTGAAGAACAGCTAGCCAAAAACTCAAAAGGTAATAACAAAATGTTTTTTTAAGTACATCAGAAGCAGGAAGCCTGCTAAACAACCAGTGGGGCCCCTGGACAATCGGGATATAAAAGGAACACGTAAAGACGATAAAGTCATTGCAGAGAAACTAAATGAATTCTTTGCTTCAGTGTTCACGGCTGAGGATGTTAGGGAGATTCCCAAACCTGAGCTGTCTTTTGTAGGTGACAAATCTGAGGAATTGTCACGGACTGAAGTGTCACTAGAGGAGGGTTTGGAATTAATTGAGAAACTTTACAGTAACAAGTCACCGGGACCAGATGGCATTCACCCAAGAGTTCTGAAAGAACTCAAATATGAAATTGCGGAACTATTAACTATTTGGTTTGTAACCTGTCCTTTAAATCAGCTGCTGTACCCAGTGACTGGAAGATAGCTAATGTAACGCCAATATTTAAGAAAGGCTCTAGAGGTGATCCTGGCAATTACAGACCAGTAAGTCTAACATTGGTACCGAGCAAATTAGTTGAAACAATAGTAAAGAATAAAATTGTCAGACACATAGAAGAACATATATTGTTGTGCAAAAGTCAACATGGTTTCTGTAAAGGGAGATCATGTCTTACTAATCTATTAGAGTTCTTTGAGGGGGTCAACAAACGTGGACAAGGGGGATCAAGTGGACCTAGTGTACTTAGACTTCCAGAAAGCCTTTGCCAAGATCCCTCACCAAAGGCTCTTATGTAAATTAAATTGTCATGGGATAAGAGGAAAGATCCTTTCATGGACTGAGAACTGGTTAAAAGACAGGGAACAAAGGGTAGGAATAAATGGTAAATTTTCAGAATGGAGAGGGGTAAGTAGTGGTGTTCCCCAAGGGTCAGTCTTAGGAACAATCTATTCAACTTATTCATAAATGATCTGGAGAAAGGGGTAAATAGTGTCATCTGCAAACTTTGCCACCTCACTGAACTGCTCAAGATAGTTAAGACCAATGCAGACTGAGAAGATCTTCAAAAAGATCTCACAAAACTAAGTGATTGGGCAACAAAATTGCAAATGAAATTTAATGTGGATAAATGTAAAATCATGCACATTGGAAAAAATAACCCTAACTATACATACAATATGGGGGGGGGGCTAATTTAGCTACAACTAATCAGGAGAAAGATCTTGGAGTCGTCATGGATAGATCTCTGAAGACGTCCACACAGTGTGCAGCAGCAGTCAAAAAATCAATCAGGATGTTAGGAATCATTAAAAAAGAGATGGAGAATGTCTTATTGCCCTTATATAAAACCATGGTACACCCTCATCTTGAATACTGCATACAGATGTGGTCCCCTCATCTCAAAAAAGATATACTGGCATTAGAAAAGGTTCAGAAAAGGGCAACTACAATGATTAGGGGTTTGGAACGGGTCCCATATGAGGAGAGACTAAAGAGGCTAGGACTTTTCAGCTTGGAAAAGAGGAGACTACGGGGGGGATATGATAGAGGTCTACAAAATCATGAGTGGTATGGAGAAAGTGAATAAGGAAAATTTATGTACTTGTTCCCATAATATAAGAACTAGGGGCCACCAAATGAAATTAATGGGCAGTAGGTTTAAAACAAATAAAAGGAAGTTGTTCTTCACTCAGCACACGGTCAACCTGTGGAACTCCTTGCCTGAGGAGGTTGTGAAGGCTAGGACTATAATATGGTTTAAAAGAGAAGTGGATAAATTCATGGAGGTTAACTCCATTAATGGCAATTAGGCAGGATGGGTAAGGAATGGTGTCCCTAGCCTCTGTTTGTCAGAGGGTGGAGATGGATGGCAGGAGAGAGATCACTTGATCATTATCTGTTAGGTTCACAGCCTCTGGGGAACTTGGCACTGGCCACTGTCAGTAGACAGGATATTGGGCTGGATGGACCTTTGGTCTGACCCAGTATGGCCATTCTTATGTTCTACCGTCTCATTCTCTTGCTGGAGTGTCCGTTGTGGAGTTTGTCTGCATAAATCTGCTCACCCATGAAAGGGCCTCCACTGAACTCAAGGGAAGCAGAAGGGATGGTCTGGCCCAACACTATTTTCCTTTCTACATCATTGCTGCAGGAGGCTTTATGGTCAAAGCATCCTTGCTTGCTTTATTTTCTATCTTCTGCATTATTCCCCCTTCAGTTCTGTTTGCAGCTCACATGCTTGTGGAGAGGAAGCATCACTCTCTTGCTTCTTTATTTTACAGAGATCTGACAGCAATCCTAGATCTAGATTTGATAACTCATTATTTCTTTGAAGAACTTAAAGCCAAGTGGACACATCAAACAGACAAGAACCCTATTTTGCTTTGGGTGATTTAAAAAAAATGACAGTTGCCTGAGGGCATCTCTTCTTGCTTTGGTGCATCTCCCCTGCACTTTCCATTCTCCTACAGGGCAGAACAATCTGGGCCAAATTCTGGTCTGTTACAAACAATCTATTATTCAGGTATATCATGTGACTGACCATGGAAACAATTCACCTATTCTAAGAAATGTGGCTACATTAGTAACTAATTCACCCAGACAGAGGATTGGTAACTCCACAAAGCAGCCTCCCACCTCTAGGTCACTTATTCAAATCTACTCCAGTTGGCAGTGAGTGGAAGTTGTTACCATGTGATGCCAGTTTGGTGGTCTAAGTCCATTTCCCAGTGGACAGATGTCCATATAGCTTGTAAAAATCCCCACCACAATTGGTATTAAGTGGCTCCTTTATTGGCTGTTATAGCAGAGAAGCTTGAGACTGAGGCCCTGATTCTGTAAAGATCTACGCATGTCCTTAGTGTTACTTATTGGGAGTAATCACACTGACTTCAATGGGAAACTCCTAGCATGTGAATCCTGGCAATGCAGGGCTGGCAGGGACCTCCACAAGTTATCAAATTCAGCTTCCTGTGCTGAGGCAGGACCAAGTCAACCTAGAGACTATCCCTGACAGGTGTTTGTCCAATCTGTTCTTAAAAACCTCTCGATGGGAATTCAACCTTCCTTGGAAATCAGTTCCAGAACTTACCTACCCTTATAGTTAAAAGTTTTTCCTAATATCTAACCTAAATCTCTTTTGCTGCAGATTAAGATAATTTCTTCTTGTCCTACAGGACATGGAGATCATTTGAGTGCCATCCTTTATTTTAACAGCCCGTAACATATTTGAAGATTACTAGGTCCCCCCTCAGTCTTTTTCAAAAGACTAAACATACCCAGTTTAACCTTTCCTCATGGGTCAGGTTTTCTATACCTCATATAATTTCTGTTGCTCTCTTCTGGACCCTCTCCAATTTGTCCACTTCTTTCCTAAAGTGTGGTACCCAGAATTGGACACAGTACTCCAGCTGAGGCCTCACCAGTGCCAGGTAGAGCTCCTCTGTCTTACATATGACCTTCTTGTGATTTTAAGCATATGCCTAAGTCTTTGCAGGACTAGGATCTGAATGAATAGAGAGAATGAGTTAGCCCCTGGTGACCAGAGCTGAGGTATGTTGGGGAGAAAGCTCTATCTGTTTGGTGGGTAAGTACAAATCTATATTTAAAAAAATATTTTACGTATATTTTGGTCATCTTTAAGAAGGGGCATTTACCTGTTTCGTATATTCTCCCATCCCCCTTCACACTATCTTAAAATGTTTGTAATTTGTTGCATTTTTTAATAAACCACAGTAGCAGATTTGAGGATTTGGAAAAAAAAATATAATGTACAGAAACCACCTTGAGCCCCCATTCAGAGCCAGTGCTTCTAGCTCTGGTAACTCTCTTCACTTCTGTGAGCCTTTTATGGCCAGATAACTAATAATTTATAAAGTAAAGGAGTACTTGTGGCACCTTAGAGACTAACCAATTTATCTGAGCATAAGCTTTCGTGAGCTACAGCTCACTGCATCCGATGAAGTGAGCTGTAGTTCACAAAAGCTTATGTTCAAATAAATTTGTTCGTCTCTAAGGTGCCAGAAGTACTGCTTTACCTTTTATGAATACTGACTAAAACGGCTGCTACTCTGAAACCTGAAATTTATAAAGTGACTTCCCACCTTAGCTTTTGTCACTAGGGCAAATATCAAATATGGCCAGCTTCATTATTTCTATTTTATTGCACTGCCATGCACAACATGGCAAGAAACATTGTCAATTTCACATTAAGCACCTTCTGAAAGTTTATTTAAAACCTTCTTCCTTGAGGAAGAGAGGAAAATGTATTCTGACAACCAGCTTCTACTCAGTTCAGCTAAACGATAACCTTTGTGTAATCATTATAAATATTAATAAGATGTCAGGTGGGCCACTGAACATGAAAACTTTTTAATTTCAAAGCAGACTCTCATCATAGGGCAAAGTGGTAAATTTACTCAAGAAAATATTACTCTGGCCTCTAAGTGTTTGTGAACGAACAGCTGTGGGCACTTCAATATTTTAAAGTAAAAATTTTGGGTCTGTTTCTCTTCTACCTCCATTAACTTCAGTGTGAGCCACACTAATGTATAAATGGTGTATAAGTGAGAGGAGAACTGGGCCAAATGACCTTGATTCAGGAAAGCACATACGCCCATGTTTGTTCTGAACCACATGTTTAAACACTTTTCTACATCAGGGCCAATACTTGTAAGTTCTACCATATGAAAACTGCCTCATTAAGATTTACCAGGATGAATGGGATTCTGCATTGTAACCTTCTAGCTCCCATGCGAACTAGCTATCCATCAGTACCCACCCATTCTCTCCCTCCTATTAGAGGTGTCAGGAATTCACTGGTGGCTGCTAAAGATTAAAGTCCAGTTGAAAAATTTTCAGTGGCACATCTTGGAGGTAGTTCACCTTGAATGAGAATCTGTGTAACAAGTGAGCTTGTGAAACGGGCTTTATATAGTAGTTAGGGTTTCCATAGAAACATAACTAAATCCTTCCTCTGATATAATCTCAGATCTCTACAGACCTGCAAAATATGCCATAAATAGTCAAGACATTTTTATGCTGTCACAGAGAATGCCACACTTGTTACTCACGTTTGCCATGTGTGGTAAAATGCACCCCCTCCCCTAAAATTGCATATCACAAAATTACATTGCAGCCATCCTGATCTTCCCCGGTGGTCCATTCCCTGCAGTGCTCAAATATATAAACCACATACTAAAACCTATGGAGTCACAATGCAAAATATACACCAACATAGATTAGAATAGTAATAATAAATTTGATTCTCTCTCTCTTCCAGTGCAGAAATGTCTCATTTGTACATTTTCACATATTCTGTCAAGTCTAGTTTTAAAGCTTCCCAAGAGATGGGTCTCCCATCACTTCACTTGAAAGCTATTCTACAATCTAAATTTTTTTTTGCTGTCAAAGCTTTTTCCGTGACATTGAATTTAAAATTTCCCCTTTTAAAATTTTGTCCCACTCAGGAACCCCATACTCTCTTCTGCAAATGAAGATATTTAATAAGACCACACTGTGACAGATGTGGGGCTGTGTCACGGATCAATATGAGCTATACCCCATCTTTTAAACAGCCTCTTGGAGGAATCCCTGCAATGTGCCCATTATTTAAGGGTAGGCCATGCAGCCTCAATGCTTCCAAGACAGAGCCTCCAGGCACCAGCAATCCTCTTTCCCACTGTGAGCTCTGCCCAGCAAGTCCAACTGAGAGAGTCTCTGAACCGAAGACTTTTTGCTCTCTTCAGGGATCCGCGCACCTCAGCATGTATTTGTGGTGACTCCAGGCAGCCTTATCAAAGCAAAGGAAGGTTTATTAGTCAGCAAGAATACAGCACTGCAAAGTCCTTAGGTTTAGTGTAGAGAAGCAAAGGTGAAGACCGAGTTCAGATTGCCCTACCTCAGGGCTTAGAGCTGCTGTGTTTCTCCAAAGGCCAGCTCTTAACCTCTCCTGCTGTTACTTCTTGATCCATTGTCTTCCTCCTGCAGACCCATGTTGCGTTCACATGTTTTGCCTGCTGGAGTTTCCTGTGTCAGTTGTTCAGTTCTTGGGGTTCCCATTGTTTTTCTGGCTCCTCCATTGATACGGTTCAGTTTCAGCCAGTCCTTTTTATACCATCCCAGACAGTTATGTGAACCAACACCTCATGTGTCATGCTGTGCCCCAAGAACTGCTTTTAACCCTTTATACTCCATACATAACAATGCAAAGCACAGAGGGAAACTGAGGCATGCATAGAATCATAAAAATATTACCCAGATTCTCACCTCATCACAGGCTGCCCTATAAACTTATGAATATTGTGTTTGACCTGGTTATTGGGATGTTTACTGCAGGAATATAGTTTAGTTTAATAGTGGGCTGTAAGGAAAACAAGCAGGAAGAACAAAGATTGGCTTGAGATAAGCTACCCTGCAGTAAACACTCAAGGGTTGTAGGTTAAAAGCTAACGCCTGAGCTATTGCCTCCAGGGTACTGAACTGCAGCAGGGTGAAAAGACTGGGAACTGAGAAGACAAAGGAACTCTGGCTGGATAAAAAGTGACCCTCCCTCTTCAGGGAAGTTGCTGACATCCCAAATGTGGGTGAGACACGCAAATGAGGGTGTGAGGGCTTTAGAGGATGAGGTAACAATAAAACAAATGAGTTGAGCAGAAAACAGAAGTGAGCTTGCCACTTTCCTAACCAGTAAAAGATGGTTGTAGGCAATGAAATGGTCCCTGTTTTAAAATGTCTATTTCTAATGGGCCATCATGATGATATCTGAGTTCCATGGAAGTGTTTGAGAACTACTAATGCTACATCATCCCCATTGCTTTATATCCCAGGGATTCTTAACATCTGCAAGTGACGGTATCTCATTTGCCTCCCATAGGAGTCCATTCTACTGCCTAATTGCTCTTACTTCCACAAATGTCCAAACATCTAACCAACTTTTTCTTACTTTAGCTTCAAGCTCTCGCTCCTTGTATTGAGACTGTGAACAATCCTCCAGCTACTGAGTCTATGAATAGTTTTTTTTCCCCAATGCATATTGTTACCTGGAAGGTATTTATAGACTGATTATCATCCCTTTCTAAGCTCCTTCAGTCTGTGTTGTTCTTCTGACTTCATGTAGAGGAGAAGATTAGTCAAGTCACAGGTCCCCTGAGCCAATAGCTCATCAGGCTGACACATTAAAGCACCTCAGTTTCATAACCAGCAGTACACAAGGGAATGATGTGACCAGCATCACGCCCAACTGCCTTTGACCCATTTTGGAGGTGGCTTTTCGGTGTGAGATTGAGAGAGATTCAAACACATGTCCTTCAGGGTTGTAGTTAACCACTCAGCCACTGCACCTCACTAGTCTCAAATACTTTCCCTCCTTGCATATCCATAAGTGTTCAAATCTCTCTCTCTCTCAAAAAAAAAACAACCCACTACAATTAGGCCTAACTCCTTGCATGAGTAAATACTTGCATCAAAACCTAGTTAGTGATGGGCTATGAACTACAAAACCATGTATATCCTCCATAAGCCAATCTAAAAACATGAGGGTAGATAGTAAGGATATGCATAAATTAAATATTAGTAAAATGGTTTAAAATTTGGGTGCCAGATCCCTGGCTAATGTAAATCAGCATAGCTGCATTAGTCAGTGTATATGTACTGATTCAACACTAGTTAAAATTCTGGTCCTTGAAGTTCAGAACAGTTTTACAACCCATCTGTCATGGGGATAATTATTTGAGCACAAATATCCAGCTACAGTATGTATTATGTTAGGAAGCAAAGTATATCTAGCCAGCTAATTGCAGATTGATAGGGATAACATGGGGTGAAAATGCAAAGCCAGACTAAGGTGGGCAGAGGATCTAAGCCTAAATTTAGCTCAGTTTGCCATTTTGATCTGTTTGGAAATATGAACAGGGAGTGAGCAGAAAACTAAAATAATGCAGACAAACCTTCAGATGATGTAACTGTAAAAGCTTTCATTGCTCTGAAGTGAAACAGGAACACCCATAAACAAAACATGATGCTGAATACAGTTTAAGTTGAACGAGTGAAATTTTATTAAACCCTAAGCACTGCTCGGTACATGTGGCTAACTCCCCAGCCTAACTCTACATATTCCCTCTTCCACTGGTGTCCTATCAAGAATGACACTCTGACTCCAGTTCCATTGATCATGATACATCTTTCCTAATTTTTAAAATGTTTTAATCTAAACACTAAAAACACATAACTGATACCCCACTCCCATGTCTCTTTGGCCAGAGGTTGCTAGCACATAGCCAAGTTGGAGTCTCATCTTTACCACAGACTCATCTGATTACATAGCCTTTGAGAGAGTTTGGTCTCCTCGACAAGCAACCACACTGGGAATGGCCTCCCCATGTCACCTGCCTCTGAGTGTAGAAACCTCTCTCTGCTGGGTCTCCTATCTCCCTTTGGGGTTGGCCTCCAGCAGGTTGTGTCTCTGATCTTTCTCTGTGGGCTCTCTTGGTGTTGTGTTGCTGACTCATAAATGCCTCCTATTCCTTTGGGTCACTTGTCCCTCTTACTTAGCCACCTTGCATGACCTCAGTGGCACTGCACTCCTCAGCTTCTTTAGTCCACTCCTTCTGATGTCTCCCTAGTGGCTGGATACTCACAGGACTGCCTGTCTCCAGGCCTGGTAGGTCCTTTGCTGACCTCTTGTACTCTAGTGCTTGCTTTCTCTCATTTGTTGGCCACCTCCTCCTGCTGGCATCTCCATCCTTCTGGCTGCAATAGGTTTCTCCTTATTGGTAATAGGGTTTTGATCCTTTGCCCCATCAATGCTTAGGGTGGGACTGTTCTGTCACCACTGGGATGGGGTATTCCTGAGTGCCAAAAATGCTACCGAGGGGTCTGGCCAGAAGAAACAACTTTGTGTAACAGTCACTTAGCTGTTTTCACAGCTGATTCCATTACTATGATTTCATGACTTGTCATTACTCTGTGGATATGCTGGGGAGGAGGTGTGTTGTCAACCACTCTTTGTGTGTAAATGTCTTTAATTCTTCCAAGGCAAATTTAGGTCTGTTAGTAACTATAGCATTCTAGACTCTATATCCCACAAGGAGGGCCCTCAGTTTGCCATTCACTGACCTGCTGCTTGTATCAGAGAGGGTACTGACCTCCCCAAAAATCTGAATAATAGTCCACTTTAACCAAATACTGCCTTTTACTGAAAGTAAATAAATCGACTCCTACCTTTTCTGATGGTCAGCTCTTGGTAAGAGTCTCTTTCTGCTTGTGGTTTATCACATGATCAGCAGATATCATGCCCTCCTATCCAGGAGCAGAATTGCATGTTCATCCCTGGCCAGCAAACCCACTTAGATAGCTGTCAATGCCCAAGTGTGAGGCATGTATTTTTTGGGGGTTTTTTTAGGGTTTTTTTCCAATATTGTTGTAGGCAGCAGCTCTTGGTCCTCAAAATATGATTCCATCCTTCACTTTCAGCTCCTCTTTAATTTGAAAATATAGTTCTGCTCCTACCAGTACTTGGCTTTTGTCTTCTGATCACCCTGCTAGTATTGCTCTCTTGACTGCTTGTAGCGTCTCTGATTTCTACCAGCTTCACTGTTGAAATTGGGAGATTGAATCCATTAACATGCTGCACTGTGTCCTGATCTTTCCCCAAACTCTGATGCTGGGTATATATGCCCAGCTCCAGGTGTCTGCTAACATTAGTAATCTTCCTGAACAATATCTGGTCTCTGCCTGGTAGAGTTTGAGGTGCATCAACATGTACTGCAATCTCTTTGGAGCATGAAAAGGGCGTTGCCATGATTACCTCTAGGGGTTTGTGGTCTGATTGCAAGATTATTGATTTGGCTGTAGCTGTATTGATGGAATCCCTTCACTTCAAACACCACAGCTGGAAGCTCTGTTTGGTTGTACCCCCAACCTACACGCAATCCTTTATTACACTAGTGTGTCATTGCCTCTCCTGGCTGCTAGTACTTCAGGACAGGGCCATCTGTTATCATTTGTTTCAGAGTCAAATGCCCGCTGTTGGGGACTTGTCCAGCCCACTCGTCTTGCCTTGAGAGCTGATGTACGGGTTCTGCTGCTGCAGCCAGAACCTGGACAGAAATTTTCATTCCTATGAAGCACTGTTCCCTTTCACACCCACTGGAGCTGGCGTGTCTCTGACTGCCTTGATCTTGTTGGGATCTGTTTTCACTCCCTCTGCTGTGAACAGATGTCAAATGTGTCACCTCATGCTGTTTGAGTCATTTTTTTTTCTCGGTTGAATTTATATCCTTGTCATTACATCACTGTAGAAAAGCTTCTAGTTTTCTGTCAGTCTCCATCAGTTTCTGTATCATTGCTCTCCTCACCTACAATGAGGTGCATTTTCTCTGCAATTGTTTTCACCACAGGCTGTCCTTCCAGCACTGGGGTGAGTCTTCTCTGGAACACCTCTCGTGCTGGGCATATGCCCATTGGCATGCACAGGCATCCATAGTGACCAAATGTTGTTGCAAAGCTTGTCAGAATGCTGGACTCTTTATCCTGGCATTTAATAGTTTGATCTAACTTCAAATGTTTGGTTTCAGAGTGCAGGTACTGAGTGGTGTTGGTGGCCTGTGATATACCAGAGATCAGACTAGAGAGGTCCCTTTTTGTCTTAAACTCTGTGTAACAAAACCTGTTCCTCACATCAGACTGTAAAGATTCTGGCTCTGGCAAGTTCTGAAAGATGTCATTGTGGGCTGTGGATAGTGTGGGTTGTGTGTGGTGTGTTTTTTCTTTTTTTTTTTTAAATGACAGAACCAAAGACACTGAACCTATGCAGATGTATAATTTGCCGGATAGCTTCTTTACCACCACCATACTGCTTACTTGGGTCTCTACATGTGCTAGGATACCCTGGCTCTGAGGACTTTTAAGCTCCTTATTTGTTGGACTACATAGTGCATCTATCCCCTCTGAAAACATCCCCGTATGCATTTAAAACTGTTTCCATTGCTGATGGGACTCCCTTTTCCTTCTTGCTCTGCATCTATAAAATGCTGATCCTACACCCAGATCAGAGCCATGGCTTGGATGGCTGTATTCCCCAAGGAGGGTCTGTGGTGCTCATCATCTACCACCACAAACTTCAGCTGGTACCATCTGTTATTTCTTGCCTCAGTTATTGTGAGGTCACATTTCCTGCATTATGCACTTGCAATCTAATGATGTACAGTAATTGCTCTTTGTAATGGGTGCCTTTGCGTCCAATTCATGCCAAGGAATCACACTGCAGGAGGCCCCACTATCCAGCTGATATCATACATGGCATTTCCCTATTAACATTGTTGCCCACACAGAGGTTGGTGTTTTCCCTTTTGCTCCTGGCTTCCATTGTGTGCCCCATGTCTAAGTATCTGTTCAAATGTCAGGTTGCCTTCCTGGAGCAACTGCTTCCCCTGGAGGTGATTCCAAGTGGCACAGACTATCCTGTCCCGAATCAGGGAGTCTGTCAAGCCCCCAAAATGGCATGTAGCAGACAAGGTGTGCATAAGGCAGTAGCATGGGGTCTAGCCTCTCCCCTTCAGATTGTGGCATGACCAGGGATTTCCTTACCCTGAATTTACCCCCCCTGAATTTCCCCAAACACCCCCCCCCCCAAGTTCTGTGAACTAGTTACATGCGGTGTTGCCAATTTAGTGATTATTTGGAAATTTGAATTGAAATTGAAACATTAATACACACTTTAAAAGCATATAACGTGTATCATAAAATGTGTATTTGAAAAGTATGAACATAGACTAGCTTCCTTATACAGCTGTTTTTATGACTGTCAGAGCATTCATTTCAGTGATGTTGGCAAACCTAATAATTTCAAATTATGATTTGTAAACAAAATCTAAATGAGGTCTCCCTGACAGCTAGTGATGGGCTGGGGGGAAAGGCTTCAGGACCAGATTGTATTTACATTCACACCTAATCTACCTAGGTATCCAGCAAATAGAGCTGTGATGTCCAAGTGATAGATTTTGGTTGGGATTGGGTTAAAAATCACTTGAATGCGGGGGGGACGGGAGGAGGTAAAGAAAAGCTGTTGTTCTTACTGTATGAGTAAAGGGTAGTAGAACTGTACTTAGCCTGTGCTGATTGAGGGCATCAAGAGAGAGGGTGGGGGCAGGTGTTTTGCTTGATCTGCCTGAGTCACAAGTATGATTTGACCTGTTCCTCTCCACTGTTTAAAGACAGAGCTGATTAGGCTCCATAGATAGTCTTTTGTTTTAAGTGACCACTACAGCTGAAATCACGGATAATCAGGTCTAAGTGCTTAGACCTGCTGTAGGACAGTATTTCTGTGGAAGAGACGGCCCAGCCTGCACTAGCAACAAGGTTCCCCCACTGAGAGCTCAGCTGAAATCACCTGAGAGCTGGGTGGAACCTCAAGAGACCAGGTCGCAGAGGTCACAGTGGCAGGTGGCAGCAGAAGGTGATGGCGCAGGGCCATTGGCCACAGAGCGATGGAGTGAACGGTGGCACAATGAAAAACAGTGGCCAGAGCGAACAGTGAGCAGCTGGAGGAATGAGCAAGGTGCCTTCTTGCTCCCCACCTGGGAGATGAACTCATGTGAAAGCACATCTAAACTCTGAGTCTCCACTGACCCAGGACAACACCAGGGGGTGTTAATAAAGCTGTTAAGAATGCTGGAGACACAACACAGTTCATGCGAACAAACATGGCCATGGCATCATACTTTCTGTTTAGGCAAGAGATACCACACACTACAAACTGGAGGCCAATGTTAAGTGCATTGTCACTTGTTCATCCTGAAGTTGAACACTGGCTCCAAAGAAGACCAGCAAACGCTCACTATCTTTCTGCAAAAAGAAAAAGGAGTACTTGTGGCACCTTAGAGACTAACCAATTTATTTGAGCATAAGCTTTCGTGAGCTACAGCTCATTTCATCGGATGCATACTGTGGAAAATACAGAAGATGTTTTTATACACACAAACCATGAAAAAATGGGTGTTTATCACTACAAAAGATTTTCTCTCCCCCCACCCCACTCTCCTGCTGGTAATATCTTATCTAAAGTGATCACTCTCCTTACAATGTGTATGATAATCAAGGTGGGCCATGTATACCTTCAAATCAGCGGCACTGCTATGGGTACCCGCATGGCCCCCCAGTATGCCAACATTTTTATGGCTGACTCAGAACAACGCTTCCTCAGCTCATGTCCCCTAACGCCCCTACTCTACCTGCGCTATATTGATGACATCATCATCTGGACCCATGGAAAAGAAGCCCTTGAGGAATTCCACCATGATTTCAACAATTTCCATCCCACCATCAACCTCAGCCTGGTCCAGTCCACACAAGAGATCCACTTCCTGGACACTACAGTGCTAATAAACAATGGTCACATAAACACCACCCTATACCGGAAACCTACTGACCACTATTCCTACCTATATGCCTCCAGCTTTCACCCTGACCACACCACACGATCCATTGTCTACAGCCAAGCTCTATGATACAACCATATTTGCTCCAACCCCTCAGACAGAGACAAACACCTACAAGATCTCTATCAAGCATTCTTACAACTACAGTACCCACCTGCGGAAGTGAAGAAACAGATTGATAGAGCCAGAAGAGTTCCCAGAAGTCTCCTACTACAGGACAGGCCTAACAAAGAAAATAACAGAACGCCACTAGCCGTCACCTTCAGCCCCCAACTAAAACCCCTCCAACGCATTATTAAGGATCTACAACCTATCCTGAAGGATGACCCAACACTCTCACAAATCTTGGGAGACAGGCCAGTCCTTGCCTACAGACAGCCCCCCAACCTGAAGCAAATACTCACCAGCAACCACATACCACACAACAGAACCACTAACCCAGGAACCTATCCTTGCAACAAAGCCCGTTGCCAACTCTGCCCACATATTTATTCAGGGGACACCATCACAGGGCCTAATAACATCAGCCACACTATCAGAGGCTCGTTCACCTGCACATCTGCCAATGTGATATATGCCATCATATGCCAGCAATTCCCCTTTGCCTTGTATATTGGTCAAACTGGACAGTCTCTACGTAAAAGAATAAATGGACACAAATCAGATGTCAAGAATTATAACATTCATAAACCAGTCGGAGAACACTTCAATCTCCCTGGTCACGCGATTACAGACATGAAAGTCGTGATATTACAACAGAAAAACTTCAGAAACAGACTCCAAAGAGAGATTGCTGAATTGGAATTAATTTGCAAATTGGATACAATTAACTTAGGCTTGAATAGAGACTGGGAATGGTTGATTCATTATAAAAAGTAACCTATTTCCCCTTGTTTATTCCTTCCCCCCCTGCCACTGTTCCTCAGACGTTCTTGTTAAACCCTGGATTTGTGCTGGAAATGGCCCACCTTGATTATCATACACATTGTAAGGAGAGTGATCACTTTAGATAAGCTATTACCAGCAGGAGAGTGGGGTGGAGGGAGAGAAAACCTTTGTAGTGATAAACAACCATTTTTTCATGGTCTGTGTGTATAAAAACCATCTTCTTTATTTTCCACAGTATGCATCTGATGCAGTGAGCTGTAGCTCACAAAAGCTTATGCTCAAATAAATTGGTTAGTCTCTAAGGTGCCACAAGTACTCCTTTTCTTTTTGCGAATACAGACTAACACGGCTGCTACTCTGAAACCTATCTTTCTGCAAGAAACTCAACTGGCTGGTTAGATGCATGTGGTGCAACAGTGAAAGACTCAACAGTCGAAAAAGTGAAGAACTCTCTTGCCACATTAAAAAAATTTGCATACAGGGCTGATGAATGCACCAATGCAAATGGTCATCAAGTATTAAGTCACTGTGTACATTATCTTGATGTCAGTGGTAGGCCAGTACATGCATTTCTAGATGTTCAAGTTATAGAAGACAGACTGGCTGCATCTATGACAGCCAACATCTTAGAAGAGTTAAATGCTTGTCAATTGGACCCCAAACAGATGGCTGCTTGCACATTTGATGGAGCTACAAACTTCTCTGGAAGACATAGTGGAGCACAAGCTTTGCTCAGAGAAAAGTGTACCCCTAATCTCTCCTGTACACACTGCAGAGGCCATGTACTCCAACTAGCACTAGTAGGAGCTGAAGACTCTTCAAAAGACATTAAAAAAAGCTATACATTTAATGTCTTCATTATTTTTTCAGCAAGAGTCCAAAAAGACTGAATATGTTGGAAAATATAGAAGATACACTGGGACTGAAGTTCAAATTAGTCCAACCTGGGAAAACCCTCTGCCTTTCTCATGAGCAATCCTTGGCTGTTGTTGTAAAATTACTCCAGCCATTACTACTGGCTTTGTAAAGTATCTACCAAGATGGGATGGATCTCTAAGTAGTGAGGCTGGTGGGTTACTTTTGCTACTACATTCAGAGAAGACTATTTCCATTCTCTCTCTCTTGTAAGTCTACTGTTGAAACCACTTGGATCATTAAACAATACCATCCAGGCATCTGCTACAACAGTAGTAGATCTTTGTCCAGCAATAGAAGCTACATTTGGATCAATCAGAGAGCTACCCATTGAAAAAGTACTGGAAGAAGCAAAGACTTCAGTCCAGAAGTTGACGAATGAAGGCATTTATATTGAATCCTTAAGTGAAGAGGACAAGAAGTGTTTGTTAAGACAACTGAAAAAGTACACCTACTTGATTCTTAATCTACAACAGTGACTTCTAGATTCTACTCAACCTCTAGGTAGCTTTTACAGATCCTTGTCTTATAAACACTGACAGTTGAGTGGAGTGAGGCACTACCAGCAACGGGGCTGCCATGTGCTCAGGACAGAATAGAGAATTTGAACACAGAGTGGAATATCATACGACGAATGAAAGAAGATTTGACTTCACGTTCTTTTTTATTATCACTAGTGGCTCGACCCAATCTTTATGCTATGTTTCCTGGGCTGAAAGAAGTAGGAATTCATCTCTTGCTACTCCCAGTCACAACAGCTACAGTTGAGCGTTCTTTCAAAACACAAAGTTCTATTCAATGATGAAAAAGAAGTCGCCTTCTGCCTGATCATGTGAATGAACTAATGAGCATATCAATTGAAGGAATGGAAGTACCAGACACACAAGAAGCACCAAAGATGAACGCATTGCATTCAAGAAGCTCATTAACAGAGTTGTATAAAATTATAACAAGAAACCAGGAAGGATGTAGATGTAGTGCTTCATAGAAGGCTTGAGTAGCCAACTTTAATTTGTGTGATTGATTTTAAAATCTAATAAAATGGTCATGAAACATTTTTTCCAGTTTTTACTATGGTGCCATACAGCACACCTTCACCCTCACTGTCTCACCCCACATCAGCCCTAACACCCCCTCCCCTCGGCCCCGCAATTTCAATTCCTGGGGAAAACACTGGGCATGACACAGGTTTTTCACTGGAGGTCAGTTTTGTTCTGCTTTGGGGAGGAATAGGTCCCCAGGGCTCATAGGACTGCTGTGAGGCTCAGGGCAGTGGTGAGTTTCAGCATGCTACACACCTCTCTGCCTTCTTCCCTAATAAGGTAAAGTAAATTTTATTTTTCCTGATGTTGCCCTCCTGCATGGCCAGGTCTGCGTACAGCCCAAATTCCTCCTTCCATCAGGTTCCTTACTGCGTTAGCCTTCTGTCTCAAAATCCAGGGCTCTGGGGTGCTTCAGACTGAGTTCCATGGCTCACGCTGCCAGCTGCAGACAAATCACAGTTCAGATGCTGCCACCATGTTTCATGCACAAAATGTGCAGCTCAATGCAGTTTAAGTTGAACAAGGGAAACTTTATTTATTCCTGTAGACTGCTCTGTTCATGTGGCTGAATTGCTTCCAGCCTAACTCTCCATGTTCCCTGTTCCACTGGTGTCCCATCAATTACCCTGCCCCCAGGGAACATTGGCTCTGACTTCAGTTCCATTGAACATGATACAACACCTAAATCTTCAGTTCAGCAAAGTACTTAGGCACATATTCACATGCTTAAAGTTAGGTATCTTCTTTGACTTCAACACTTAATTAAGCACATACAAGTACTTTCCTGAATTGGGACTAAATATAACTGGTGAAACAAATTCTAATTATTACAAATGTATTCTCTTGTGCAGCTAGCAAATTGTTCTTGAATAATAATTTCTTGTTGTTCATAGATATTTGCTTAATAGCTTGAGCAATATTTTGATAGTGCATATTTGAAGCAAATAGTTTGTTACCTATGCATTATTAGTGGTGTGTGGCCACAAATCGCGCATTGTTTCTGCTCCTTGACTAGATCAACTTTTTACACAAGAGAATTAGGAAAAGTGAAATGTGACACTTCTGGTGTGCTTTTCCATCTAATCTGTGCTACAGCTCCTGAAACTCTCCATTTGTAACTGTTTTCACATCTACCTAGTGGCTGCCTCAATACACTTGCAATGACTTGGGGATTGTATTATTCATTATGCAAGTCAGATTCATGCTTTTATTTGTGCATTTATTTTATGTAACTGTTCTCCTCTAGTTCTTAAACTCTTGGGTTAGGGTGGATTAGGAGTAGTCTGCATGGAGCAGAAATTCTGTGTGAGAAACTTTCAGGAAAGACCAATGAGTAAAAGATTGTGTCTTTTAAATAAATTAAGAAAAAAGTATAGCAGGTTAATAAGTTAGAGGGAGTGTCTGTGAACCAGGATTCTTGGGTAGACTACATCTCCCATGATGCACTGGGATTGTTCCTCTGAACTGATGCAGTGTCTCATAGGAGTCACATGAGTACAGTGCATCATGGGAGGTGAAGGCTGGCCATGGAGCCTATTCAATAAAGGAGAATGCTGGGATGAAGCACTGGAACTACAACTCCCATAAGGCATCATGGAGCTCTGGGTGACACAGTTTAAAGTTGAACCAAGATGAAACAACATTCCAACACAATTAAATTTTTTTGGAATTTGTCTGTTCCATGGCAAATTGAGACTATTTTTTGTTCTGCTTTGGAGACCTATTTTGAAATTTCCCATGAGATGGTGTAACACGCAGTTAGAAGGGGTTACACAACTAGTAGGCTAACGACCCAGATTCAACCTTTAGAAACATATTAGTAGATAATGATTGTTCTCTAACAATATATATGTAAACACGTAAACCACAATGTAACTAAATGGTTCCTCTCACTGTATTTTGTTAATTCAGAGGTCAAAAGGAGATGTTAAAATTTAGATTAACTGTGAATGTAGTAATATCACTGTCTTCATTTCTCTTTGAATATGTAGTAAACTACCTATAGGCAGGAGATGGGCAGTTGTCTTTTGCTAATCCATGCAGCTAATTACTGGTGGTACTTAGAAAAAGGAGATTACTTCAAAGCCACTATTTTTCATCTGCATGCTGTCAAGAGGCTGCTAGAGAACTATTAAAACTCTAGGGCCTTGATCCTTTTATCTCAAATCTGCTTAAGCTTCATTAGGGAAAGTTTGAGTTGCAAGACTGAGGTCTCCAGTTCCATTCTGGGTTGCCTGGATATTGGACATAGACTATAACCTGATGAATGGATTCTGGAAAGGACTTTTTGCGACTCTAAAACTCACCATCTCTCCTATGAAACTGACCTAAGAACTCTATGTATATTTGTATGTATAAACTTTTAACCAATACTCTTCTTAGTTAACTAAACTAAGATTTATTTTAAAAAACCCCAGACTTGTGTTAGTGTACCTGTAACCACAGAGCCAGGGTGCTAGTACTGTGTCTTGGGGGCAAGAAACCTGGCCAAGAGCCTCTGTCACCAAATTATGCCAATAGTCATTCTTTCTGGGTAGTACTATCGAGGTCTTCTGAACCAACTATCTGAGCAGGGCTGGGGCAGTATATGGAGGGAGCACATACCCACCTAACTGACAACAGGTGTAAACAAAAATACAATAACATACTTCCTAGAGATTCTAGGGGGAACCTGTTACACAGTATTGTTGCCGGCACCCAGTGCCGAGAGGCTGAACAACAGCTTGAGTTGGTTCGTTACCCGGTGTGCTACACCCAATAATCACAACGGGGTGGAGAAGCAGAAAAGTTTATTTGAAGCTTCAAAAAGGTACAGGGAGAATAAAATCTCAAATCCTGCACAACAGAGCAGGAAGTTACACAGGCTTTTATACATCCTTTTTCCCAGCATACTTATCCAATAGCAAGCTGCTCCAAGTATCCATATAGCCAGCCAATCCAGTTCCCAGCTAGTTCCCTGATTCTCTGTATCATTTGTTAAACTATACATAAAGCTGCTTTATTCAGCATTGTTCTTCCATATCTCCCCTGTTTGGCCTTGCTTAGTTTCAGGCAGTCTGACTCTGCAACATAGTGTTGCAGATTTTCAGCATAACTGCTGTGTGTGCCTCCAGGCGGGGGGGCCAAGGACACTTGGGCCTAGCACACAGAGCTGCTGCGAGTGCCTCCAGGCAGGAGGGGGGGGGCCCAAGGACACAGGGGCCTAGTGCGAGGGGGCTTCATCGACACTCGTGGTCTTCCATCCCCTCGAGTTACCTAGTGGCCATGCCCCAGTGTTCCCAACAGTATCAAAATTGTCAAGGAATCTAGATTTGAAACAAACCCTACTATAGACACTTATGCATTCTCCAGTTTTACAACTTAAGGCAATTAAAACTCTAAACCAGTTATTTGGATATAATTAAAGAGTGCCTATTTTACTGGTAATAGCTTGAATGAATCAATGTGGATTAAAAAGAAAGAGAGTTTTTAGGATTACCTGACTAATTAGTTAGGAGTATTACAATACTTTGAATCCTGTTCTTGTTAGAATTATGAAAACCAACAGAGGTTTGCAAAGGTATTTAGTGACTTTAGAAGACATTAACTGTTGTCTGTACACAAGTGTCTTCCACTTCAGTTTTTGCTCAAGGCTAAACTGCCTTGCCAAAGCTGTGCAGTTCCCTTTTATTTTAACAGGGAAATAGAAAGTAAGGCTTGAGTTTAATAATCATAGGCCCATTCACTTAACCCAGCTCTATGATTTATGCAGATAAACACAGAAAAGAAACATGTGACTTAATCATAACAATAATACATCCCTGTGGTGGTGTAACCATGTTGGTTCCAGGATAGTGGAGACAAGGTGAGCAAGGTAATATCTTTTATTGGGCCAACTTCTATAGGTGAGAGACAAGTTGAAAGTTTATATAGAGCTCTTCTTCAGGTCTGGAAAATGTATTTAACTGTGACACTGAGTACAAGGTGGAACAGGTTGTTTCACATATGTAGTTAACGCATCAAGGGCCTATTCACTGTGAAGTGGCCTGATAACATCTCTCCAGTCATGGAGGAAGGGAGGGAGAGGAAAGGCAGGGTGGGGGTTGTTATGGAGTTTTGCCCAAATCATGGGTACTAATATGGCTCCCTAATATGTCAACTGCTTCATGGGCCACCTTGAAGAATTTCTGGATAAATGCACCATGAACCCAGTGATATACCTGACATACATTGATGATATTTTCATCCTCTGGACAGATGACTTCAACTCCCTCAGACTTCCACCACAACTTCAACAACCACCTTCTGTCCATTAAACTCTCTGGAATACTCCCACACTAGCATCAGCTTCAATAAAGGGATCCATTAGACAACCCACATATACCAGAAACCCACAGATAACCATCATAGATCCAGTAACCACCCCAAACACACTGAGAAATCTGTTATCTACAACTAGGCATTCTGATACCACAGAATGTGCTCCAAGGAGAAAGTCTGGGCTATACACCTTACTGCACTGAAAACTGCCTACACCAAACAAGGATGCTCCACCAGAGATGTAGATTCCATCATGGAATGGAACATCCAAATTCCTCAAATCTGCTTCAGTACAGAAATAACTCCCCCTCCAACTGCACGCTCCTAGTTGTCACCTACTACCCAAACTACAACCCATAATCAATGGACCTCTTCCTGAAAGAAATCTTTCCTAAACCCCCTCTTCTGGCCTTCAGATAACCCTCCAAGCTCACCAACTGAAATAAGGTCCCCACAGACCAGGACACGCCAACTCAAAGCAGCACCAGATCCTGCCAGAACAACGGATGCAAAACCTGTAGACATGTCTACACTGATCACCCCCCACAACACACCTTTGAAGATCCATGGGTCCTAAAAAGGCCTATCACAACATGTGGTATACCTCATCCAATGCAATAAATGCCACAATAATCATTACGTTGGTGAAACTAGAGTATCACCATGCTAAAGAAAATGATAAAAGCCAAAAACTCCATATCACCTGTAGATGAACACTTTTCACAAAGCAATCACTCCATATCTGACTGATCAGTACTCCATCTTCAAAGGAAACCCGCACAGCACATTCAAAAGATGAGTCTGGGAGCTGAAATTCATAACTTTGTCAGACTGAACAAAGACCCTGTATTTATGGCTTATTACAACAATCTGTAACCCACTGTCACAGTGTATGCACACCCCATCCCCCTTTGGAGCGGGGCAGGGTGGTGATATCACCACGGTTAGTCTCCCTGGCCTACTGTAGTTCCAGAAACTGCTGTCTGTGGGGGTGTCAGGGTCTCCGAGCTCCTCAGTGTGGATGGTCCTCGGGGCTTCTTGGGCTCCAGGCCTCCAACCTGGCTTGCAGGGTCTCAGGCTCTTGCAGGCAAGGGCTGCGGTGGGCTTCAGCTGAAGGTCCTTCCTCTCTGGCATTCAGCCCACAATGAGCTGGGCTGATCCCTTTTATACTGAGGCAGCAGTTGGAACCTGCCCAGCACGACCTGAGGGGTGGGACTTCAACCACCCACAGTGTGGGGTTAACCCTTTCTTCTCCAGTGTGGGGTATGCACACCCTGTCACACCCACTAACAACCCCCTCCCCCGCTTCCTTTCTCCCCTGTGACTGGAGGGGTGTTAACAGTCCGCTTCACCTTGAATGGTATCCTTATGTTAACTACTCATGCGAAACCATCTGCTCCACCTTGTGTTTAACTGTGACACCCTGAGTACCTTTCCCAGACCTGATGAAGAACTCTGTGTAGCTCAAAAGCTAGCCTCTCTCACCAACAGAAGTTGGTCCAACAAACGATATTACCTCACTAGCCCTGTCTCTCTAATGATCCTAGACATTTAAATAGCAAAATCTGTCATTTATGTGACTAAGCATAACTATTAACCTTTTGGAAATTGTATACTGGTTTTAGAAATTGTATACTGGTCTTAGAAAGTTCTCATACTCTCAGCATGTCTTATTTGCTTTCAGTGCTTCTTGTGAAAGCATTTAATTTAATCTACAAATAGAAATATCCCCATGGGCAGATGGCCTAATTGTTATGTGGCATACCTTTTAGAACACTGAATATTTAAAATGGAAGGCGGACCCGTATGTAGCAGCCACAACTCATGTTGACTGGATAGACCATAACAAGGTAAATTCAGTTCTGAAGTCAATGAGCCTTGAAGGCACTGAGCAACGGGCAGAATCAGGCCCTTTGTTTTGCTGGAAAACATCTGGGCCCAATTATCTCAGCAGTTCATGCTTTTAACTCTCATTACGGTCAATTAAAGTTATTCAGTAGAACAACTGGGCAGAACATTGCCCTGGATCAAATTGATAAAATCTCACGGTCACAACTGGGCCCAGTCTGGCTCTCTGAACAGACACTGGTCTGTTGCTGTTGGATCCAGCTACTGAGTCCCACATGCTGCTAAACTCCTTCGGTCTGAGTAGAGACTGGGTCGCTGTTCCTAGCTCTGGGTCACTCAGGTGCATTCCCTGTGTCTAAAATCCTTCTTGGGCAGTAGGACCCTGCAGTCCAGCCACCCAGACCCTGGAACAAGTACCTCAGACACTTTTCTCCGCCTCACTCAGAGACCACCTGTCCGTGGGAGCTCTGGTTTTCTAGTTAACTCCTTCAGGGATAGTAGGGCAGTAAAGCCGCAACTAAGGAATTTCTTAATCCTAAACACTTTTTTCTCTTAAAAAGCACAAGAAACCCACTTAAATGCAATCCCCTTTGTCTGACCTCACTCCTTTTTTTGTTTAGTCCACGTCATTGTCATTGATCATTATGCAATGTCCCTCCACTTTCTTCTGGGTTTCCTGTTTCTGATGGCAGAATAGCTTCTTTGACAAATCCATGCTAGCTATGCACTATAGCTCTTACCTTCTAGGTGCTTACAAACTGATTGATTAATAATTTGACCCAGTATCTTTCAAAGTATCAAAGTTAGGCTGATGGTCTATAATTCTATGGGTCCGCTTTGTTCCCCTTTTAAAAAATATAGGTACTATATTTGCCCTTCTCCAGCCCTCTGGGACCTCTCCCATTCATCATGAGTAGGGACCTACTAAATTCATGGTCCAGTTTTGTCAATTTCACTGTCAAGGATTTTAAAAATAGTAAATTTCATGATTTCAGCTACCTAAAGCTGAAATTTGACAATGTTGTAACTGTAGGGGCCTGATCCAAAAAGGAGCAAGGGGTGGTCACAACGTTATTGTGTGAAGGTGGGGTGGGTTGCTACTCTTTACTGCTGCAGGCGGCGGTGCTGCTTTCGGACCTGGGCAGCTGGAGAGCAGCGGCTGCTGGCTGGGAGCCCAGCTCTGAAGGCAGAGCCGCCGCCAGCAGCAGCGCAGAAGTAAGATGGTCTGGTGTGGTATTGCCACCCTTACTTCTGTGCTGCTGCCTGCAGAGCTGGACCCTTGGCCGGCAGCCACCACTCTCTGGCCACCCAGCACAGAAGTAAGGGTGGCAAATCCCGATCCCTCCCCGCCAAATAACTTTGCAACCCCCTCTGCAACTCCCTTTTGGGTACCAATTTGGGAAACACAGGGGAGACCAGCGAAATCTGTATAATATAGCATAAGTATACAAAAGACCAGATTTCCCGGTCCGTGACACATCTGGTAGGGCCTTAGTCATGAGCTCTCGAAGATAATTGCTAACGGTTCCAAGATGCTTCAGCTAATTCCTTAAGTATACTAGGATGAATTTTATCAGGCCTGCCAACTTGAATACATCTAACTTATGTAAATATTCTTTAACTTGTTCTTTCCCTATTTTGATGCACGTTCCTTCCCTTTTGTTGTTACTCAACACAATTAATATTATTTGGTCACCATTGACCTTTTTTACTGAAATCTGACACAGAATAGGCATTCAACACCTTGGCCTTCTTGATGGTATTAAGCTCTCCTTCTCCACTAAGTAGAGGACAGACCCTTCTCTTGTTCCTAATGTATTTAAAGAATCTCTCCTTACTGCCTTTTATGTCCCTTGCTAGATTTAATTCATGTTGTGCCTTAGCCTTTCTGATTTTGTCACTACATCTTGTACTATTCTCTTGTACTTCTCCTTAGCAGTTCATCCATGTTTACACTTTGTAGGATTCTTTTTGATTTTCAGGTCACTAAAGAGCTCCTGATGGAGCCATATTGGCTTCTTAATATTTTCCCTGTCTTTCCTTTGCATTGGGATGGTTGGCAGTTGTGCTTTTAATACTGTCTCCTTGAGAAACTGCCAACTCTCCTGAATTCCCTTTTCCCTTAGATTTTCTTCCCAAGGACCTTACCTACCAGCTCTCTGAGTTTGTTAAAGTTCTAGTTGTCGAGAGACCTAGGTACCAACATAATAAAAGTACAAAGGTGCAATTGCTTCATCACAGAAGACACAAAGATGGATGCATATGCATGCTCTGAAAGATGAACGTTGATTTTCTTTCTGGCATATCTATTTTTGTGCTTACCTATGAATTTGTAACCCACCCATCCCTCTCGGTGCCAATGTATATACACTTTTATCTTCAGAGGCAGCATCGTGGCTAGGCGCTGAACTGGGAATCAGGAGATCTGATTCTCCACTCTGTCATCGGCGTGATGTGGGGCAAGTCATTTCACTTCTCTTTGCCTCTGTTTTCCTCTCCCACCATTTGTCTTCTCAGTTTAGTTGGCAAGCTGTTTGGGGCAGGGAATGTTTCTTACTATGTGCATATAATACCTAGCAGAATGGGGACCAAATCTTGCTTTGGAGCTTCTAGGCGCAACTGTAATACAGATGCAAACCAATAATAATATTGATATGGCACCCCATGTGTGAAGAACTTTGGTTGCCATGCACTTTTCCATACCAGAACCAGGAAGCTTTTGCTGGATGAATTGCTGTCATTCTGATTATAACCATTTTGATAATCATGTAAATTAGCTATCTGGAGCATGATCTCAATCGGCGCACGGCTGGTATTGTACTGCTGAGACGGAATCAGCGCATCTGTTGTTGGACAAGCAACTCTTTTGTTCTTTGATTTAATCTGTGTGCACTTATTTATCTTCTCAGTTGGACTCTGGAGGGATTCTAATAATTGTGTGACAGGATTTTATTTCTATATGGGGACAAATAGGTCTGAACTTTGTATTGCATATCTGAGACACTTAGGTATCCATTATCTGTTACTCTATTTCCTTTGCACAGTTATTTCTGCAAGGACAACTGGAGGCAGCTTATGCCTTTTTCTTATGCTCATCATAGGAGTAATAAAAATAAGTGGAATTTTGACAGCTGAGATAGAACAGTGTAAACAACATGACTTCCTAGTTCCCATCCCCTCCTTTTGGATTTATCTGTGGCAGGGCTTCTTTTGAATGCTGTGAATGCTTTGCAAAATTAAGTTTTTTCTTTGTTTTTTAAAACTCGTATTCTCATAACTTTTGTAAAAAGAAAAGGAGTACTTGTGGCACCTTAGAGACTAACCAATTTATTAGAGCATAAGCTTTCATGAGCTACAGCTCACTTCATCAGATGCATATCGTGGAAACTGCAGCAGACTTTATATATACACAGAGAATATGAACCAATACCTCCTCCCACCCCACTGTCCTGCTGGTAATAGCTTATCTAAAGTGATCATCAGGTGGGCCATTTCCAGCACAAATCCAGGTTTTCTCACCCTCCACCCCCCCATACAAATTCACTCTCCTGCTGGTGATAGCCCATCCAAAGTGACAACTCTTTACACAATGTGCATGACAATCAAGTTGGGCTATTTCCTGCACAAATCCAGGTTTTCTCACATCCCCCCCACCCCCATACACACACAAACTCACTCTCCTGCTGGTAATAGCTGATCCAAACTGACCACTCTTCAAGTTTAAATCCAAGTTAAACCAGAACATCTGGGGGGGGTAGGAAAAAACAAGAGGAAACAGGCTACCTTGCATAATGACTTAGCCACTCCCAGTCTCTATTTAAGCCTAAATTAATAGTATCCAATTTGCAAATGAATTCCAATTCAGCAGTTTCTCGCTGGAGTCTGGATTTGAAGTTTTTTTGTTTTAAGATAGCGACCTTCATGTCTGTGATTGCGTGACCAGAGAGATTGAAGTGTTCTCCGACTGGTTTATGAATGTTATAATTCTTGACATCTGATTTGTGTCCATTTATTCTTTTACGTAGAGACTGTCCAGTTTGACCAATGTACATGGCAGAGGGGCATTGCTGGCACATGATGGCATATATCACATTGGTGGATGTGCAGGTGAACGAGCCTCTGATAGCGTGGCTGATGTTATTAGGCCCTGTGATGGTGTCCCCTGAATAGATATGTGGGCACAATTGGCAACGGGCTTTGTTGCAAGGATAAGTTCCTGGGTTAGTGGTTCTGTTGTGTGGTATGTGGTTGTTGGTGAGTATTTGCTTCAGGTTGCGGGGCTGTCTGTAGGCAAGGACTGGCCTGTCTCCCAAGATTTGTGAGAGTGTTGGGTCATCCTTTAGGATAGGTTGTAGATCCTTAATAATGCATTGGAGGGGTTTTAGTTGGGGGCTGAAGGTGACGGCTAGTGGCGTTCTGTTATTTTCTTTGTTAGGCCTGTCCTGTAGTAGGTAACTTCTGGGAACTCTTCTGGCTCTATCAATCTGTTTCTTTACTTCTGCAGGTGGGTATTGTAGTTGTAAGAAAGCTTGACAGAGATCTTGTAGGTGTTTGTCTCTGTCTGAGGGGTTGGAGCAAATGCGGTTGTATCATAGAGCTTGGCTGTAGACGATGGATCGTGTGGTGTGGTCAGGGTGAAAGCTGGAGGCATGCAGGTAGGAATAGCGGTCAGTAGGTTTCCGGTATAGGGTGGTGTTTATGTGACCATTGTTTATTAGCACTGTAGTGTCCAGGAAGTGGATCTACAGTGAATTTGTAGAGTGAATTTGTGTGGGGGGGTGGAGGGTGAGAAAACCTGGATTTGTGCTGGAAATGGCCCACCTGATGATCACTTTAGATAAGCTATTACCAGCAGGACAGTGGGGTGGGAGGAGGTATTGGTTCATATTCTCTGTGTATATATAAAGTCTGCTGCAGTTTCCACGATATGCATCTGATGAAGTGAGCTGTAGCTCACGAAAGCTTATGCTCTAATAAATTGGTTAGTCTCTAAGGTGCCACAAGTACTCCTTTTCTTTTTGCGAATACAGACTAACACGGCTGTTACTCTGAAACATAACTTTTGTGTGTCCCTATTGTTACAGACATACTTGCTGACCGGTATTTTGAAATAAATTACCAAAATAATTGAAACTGGTGCAATTTATGTAATGTTGTTTTGACAAATTTGCAGATTTTTAAAATATTGTGCGCCACATTTTTAATTTTTTGGTGCAGAATTTCCCCAAGAGTATGTACCTCAATTCCTCTACCTGCAAAACGGGGCTACTTCACTGCCTCACAGAGGTATGGTGGGATAAATACATTAATGATCAAGAGTGTCTTGGCTATCATGGAGCCATGTGGTACCTAGATGAGAAATGTCAACCCAGGGACTGCAGAGTGCCTAAATCAAGCCTGCCTAAATCAAGCATGTTAGAACCATTAACAACTAAGCCTTTGACCACAAAAGCCCATTTATCACTCCACGAAGAAATATTTTTATCCTGGCCCAGCTTATTTAGCAAAACGATGGCATTTTTTTCTTAGAACTCTTATTCACATTATCCAGCACCACCTCAGCAACAGAATCAGAATTCTTTGGTGTTTCTGGGGGCTTGGCAGCCATGCTCTATTCCTGTTCCAGTAGAAACAGACTTATTTTCCCTGTATCCACATCGTGCTGCCTCACATATGATCGGTATCTTCAAAGCACAGCAGCGTAAAGATTAGCCTTTTCATACTTTGCTAAATCAGTCCTTTGGAAAATAGCCTTCATTTCAGCTTCCAGTAAGCAAGTTACAGTTGTTCTGATGTCATCTTCATCTGGTGGGGGAGCCCTTAATTGTTCCAGCTGGTGGCTAGGCACCAGGTATGCTTTTTCTGCATACTCCATTATTGATTAGCCAAAAGCCTCATTCTAAGAGGGACAGCAAAACTTAACGGAGGTCCAATAACCCCCTCCCCCAACACTGTTTCACCAGATGTTTGTTTCTTTTAAGAGAGATCCTTTTATTACACAGAGCTTTTGTAAATTTGTGTCTGTTTTCAGCACAGGCACTTGATTCTGTCAAAGGGCTGTTTCCTTTTAACGTATTGAGTGCTGTTTCTGAGATGGCCACTACTAAAAGATCAGAGGCTGAATGCAGCACTGTGATTGTGATTTGCTGTGGGAGTGATTTGCTAAGTAATTTTAAAAGGGCCAGGTTCCTTTTCACACCGCTAGATATGTTTCCGGTTCACAGCCTCAGTTGTTAAAAAAGGGCCTGCTGATAATTCATCTCTTGTTATACCCAGCTGAGGGTCTTTTCAAAGTGTTGGGGACACTGGGGCATGGCCACTAGGTAACTCGAGGGGATGGAAGACCACAAGTGTCGATGAAGCCCCCTTGCACTAGGCCCCGGTGTCCTTGGCCCCCCCGCCTGGAGGCACACACAGCAGTTATGCTGAGAATCTGCAACAGTATGTTGCAGAGTCAGACTGCCTGAAACTAAGCAAGGCCAAACAGGGGAGATATGGAAGAACAATGCTGAATAAAGCAGCTTTATGTATAGTTTAACAAATGATACAGAGAATCAGGAAACTAGCTGGGAACTGGATTGGCTGGCTATATGGATACTTGGGGCAGCTTGCTATTGGATAAGTATGCTGGGAAAAAGGATGTATAAAAGCCTGTGTAACTTCCTGCTCTGTGTACAGGATTTGAGATTTTATTCTCCCTGTACCTTTTTGCAGCTGCAAATAAACTTTTCTGCTTCTCCACCCCGTTGTGATTATTGGGTGTAGCACACCGGGTAATGAACCAACTCAAGCTGTTGTTCAGCCTCTCGGCACTGGGTGCCGGCAACAGCTTTTGGCGTCCCTGGGTGGGCTCGAGGCTGCAATTTAGCCTTGCCCGGACCCCTCCTGGAGGTCGAGGATTGCGGCGAGAACCGACGCCCAGCGCGCACCGGTGAGTTCATCGGGGGCCTCGGAGGAGACGCGATTTGATCGACCCCAGAGGGCACAACGGTGCAACGCACTCATATAGTGGAGAAGCTGTTGTGGACGGCGGTGAAGAACCGGTCCCTTAGACGTGGGGGAGCAGCTGCAGGCCACGGTGAAGAACCGGTCCCTTGGATAAGGTAGGAACCTTTTAAAATCCGGATTATATGCTCTGTTGGAACCTGGGGATGCCCAGAGTTACCCTGTAGGTATGGGACAGGGACAGAGCTCAGAGGTTAGGGCATGGTGTACGCCCCTAGAGTGCATTCTAGCAAACTGGAAGGTATTTGGTGCGGATCCGATGACTAAGAGCCAATTAAAACGATTCTGTACAGTTGACTGGCCTCAATATCAACTAGAGGACCAGGAGTGGTGGCCACCAGGAGGGTCAATTAATTACAACACGATCCTTCAGTTACTCCTGTTCTGTCAGAGAACAAGGAAATGGAATGAACATTTGTATGCACATTTGTTTCTGACTTTATGTACTTGACCAGATATTTTACAGCGCTGTAATCTGACTCCGACTGGTTCGGTAGCAGCTAATGTTAGTCCCCAGACCCCCACCCCCACTGTAATGGCAGAGCCGGTGTCCCCTTCGGTCCCCACACTCCCACCGTATAAGGGTAGGATGCCTCGGGTTATAGAGATTGCCCCCTCGGTGGGACTCTATCCTTTGCTTACCGAGACTGTTGTGGCTTGCCCAGGGGCAGACGGACGTCAGGCTACCACTATGCAAGTTTACACCCATGTGCCATTTAATCCAATAGATTTAGCAGCTTTCAAAGCACAGGCTGGGGAATTCTCAACGAACGCAAGCAGGTTTATTTCAGTCTTTGAGGGGTGCCTCAGTAGTCACAAGCCGATTGAGACGACTGTAATATCTTCCTGAGAACCTTGTTGTCTGAGGTGGAGAGGGATCAAGTTACAGCTAAGGCAAGGGGAGCGTCAGCGTTCAAGCGAAAAAAAAAAAGAAAGGAATCTATCTGTCAAGTTCCTCTCCAAATAATTGTAAGCGGCTCAGGGCATTTCTGGGTATGGCAGGCTTTTGCAGGATATGGATCCCAGAGTTTGGACTGTGGGCTAAACCCCTGTACGACTGTGTAAAAGGAGCAGATCATGACCCCTTCTATTGGACCCCAGAGGCTGATAGGGCATTTAAAATCCTGAAAAGAAAATTGATGGAAGCCCCAGCTCTGGGCCTGCCAGATCTCTCTAAGCCGTTTCAGTTGTATGTACATGAACGAAGGGGGGTGGCCCTAGGAGTGCTTACACAGCTGTTAGGAGCATGGAGACGTCCCGTGGCTTATTTTTCTAAGCAATTGGATCAGGTTGCAAAGGGTTGGCCGGCATGTTTACGAGCGGTCGCAGCTACTGCCCTATTGCTTGAGGAAGCCGAGAAGCTAACATTGGGAGGGGTTATGCAAATCTATACTCCCCATATGGTCCGAGCCTTATTGGATGCAAAGGGAGGGCTTTGGCTCACCCAGGCTCGGATTGCTCGGTACCAGGCTAAGCTGTTAGAGAACTCTGAAGTCACCCTACAGCCTTGCCCCTCCCTTAACCCAGCCACTCTCTTGCCAGAAACAGAGGAACAGAAACATGACTGTTTAGAGATCATAGATGTCCAGTACTCCAGCCGTCCGGAGTTAAAGGATGTACCCCTCCCAAATGCAGATTATGAGTGGTACACTGATGGTAGCAGTACTGTAATAGATGGGCAAAGGAGGGCAGGTTATGCTGTTGTGACCCTCCATGACACTGTGGAAGCTGAAGGTTTGCCTGCTGGGACCTCTGCCCAGCTTGCCGAACTAATAGCCCTGACCCGTGCACTTGAACTGTCAAAAGGAAAGCGGGTCAACATTTTTACTGATTCAAAGTATGCTTTTGGTGTGCTGCAAGCTCATGCTGGCCTATGGAAGCAAAGGGGAATGCTGACAGCCCAAGGCTCCCCAGTCAAGTACGGGCCCCAAATCCTCCGGCTCCTAGAAGCCGTACAACTTCCCGCGGAAGTGGCGGTGGTACACTGTAAAGCCCATCAAAGGGAGGATCAAGATGTGGCCAGAGGTAACGCCCAGGCAGATAGAGAGGCTAAGCATGCTGCCACCCTGCCATCCCCTCAGGCTGAGAACGCCCATATGCATGCCCTTATCCCATCAGTAGGGGAGCTTCCAACCCCTCAGTACTCTGGGGAGGAGAGACAGCTAACTGACAAACTCAGTCTCCGGGAAAAGGAGGGATGGCTCCATTCCCCAGAAGGGAAGGTCCTCCAACCAAAGGGCCTGATCCGGCCAGTGCTGCAAAAACTACATCAAACCACTCATGCTGGCAGGGAAGCACTTATCCAGCTAATGGGAAAATACTTTATCACTTCCGGACTCCGACCCCTGTCTGCCCAGGTACAAGCGGACTGCTTAGTCTGCCAAAAGAATAACCCCCGACCGGGACATCCTGTGCTACCAGCTGCCCTAGAACCCACTCCAGGCCCCGGACAAGTGTGGCAAATAGACTTTACTGAGTTTCCCCGGACCCAAGGGTTCAAATATCTCCTTGTTATAGTGGATCGGTTCAGCGGATGACCAGAAGCCTTCCCCTGCCGTAATTGCACTGCCAGAACAGTGGCCCTCAAGTTTGTAAGGAGCTCGTTCCTCGCTTTGGACTCCCCCTGTGGATGGAATCTGACAGTGGGACACACTTCACGTCAAAAATCATTCAAAGCATCTCACATGCCTTACAGATCCCCTGGAAACTCCATACGCCCTGGAGACCGCAAGCCAGTGGTGTAGTGGAGCGTACCAATCAGACCCTTGAACGGCATCTCTCAAAAGTGTGCCAAGAAGCCTCACTGCAATGGCCTGATGCTTTGCCCCTCGTCCTACTCCGTATCCGCGTTCTCCCAAAGGGTAGATTAGGGCTCAGTCCCTTTGAAATTATGTTTGGAAGGGCATGGCCCATGAATGGCACCCCAGTTCTGTCAGGGGAATGGGAGTTGGGTAATGTTTTTTATCACAGTATATGTGTTCCCTGTCTGCTGTTCTCTTGTCTCTTCACAGGTATACCAAGGATTCCCAGCCTCTCCCCTTGGACACTCCCGTCCACTCCTTACAGCCCAGTGACTCTGTACTTGTTCGCACCTGGAAAGACGAGCCTCTCCAGGAAAAGTGGAAAGGACCCTATACCGTCCTGCTGATTTCCCATACAGCGGCAAAGATCGAGGGACACAAGAACTGGATCCATCACTCTCGTCTGAAGGCAGTACCTGCCCCCTCGTCAGCAGAACAGTGGACCGTCCAACCTGCTGACTCCTCATCTAGTGACGATCTCGGGCTAAAGCTACTGTTTAAAAGACACAAATAGCGGGCACCTTAATGCTAAAATGGGCCCACCCAGGTACTGAAGACCCTGGGTTGGGAAGACGCTGGTCATAATTAATTGGGTAACATTGTTATTCTCTGTATTGGTATTTCCAAACTGTGCATATCGGGAGCATAACTCCTTTGTTTTGCTTGTGCACCATGTTGCTAATTTAACAAACCAGACTGATTGCTGGGTATGTGCTCCAACTCCACTATCCCCCAAAACGAGAATGCCCCTTGACATGCTGCCCTTGACCCTAGCAGAATTAGCCACCACCAAAGAGCAGGAAAGAACGGACTCGCCGTTCTGGAATAAGACCTCTTTACAGCAGGCCACCTGTCAGGACCAGGAGTATTCAGTTGCCGTACACACTGAGGAAGTATTATGTTTTACTCGAAACCAATCTGATCCCTATGGGCATCCTGTGGGAAAGAGCTCCTGTGTTATTACACAGTGGGCTGATGGGTATTGGATAAAGACCAACAGGGGAGGCCAACAGTGTGGGTGTAATGGTTCCTCCCCTTTTAGGGAAACACTTACAAATAATCTTACCACAAAAAAGGGGTTTGGAAATGTAACTTGCTGTCCAGTTAATATCTCCAATGTAACGAGCCAATGGTGGGTTTGTAGTGGTTCCTATGGCGAGTGTAATTTGAACGGCACAATTAGAAATGCCCCCACTTGTACCCAATCAGGAGGATGGGATGCCCCCCTAGGGGCATATGAACTGTTTGGAAAAACAGCCTTAAATATCCCAGGAATCCCCTTAAGAAACAGTCCTTACTGGGCCCTACAGGGTCACTATTTTGTATGTGGCCGAAAGGCTTACAAGGTGGTGCCAGCCAACTGGACAGGTAGCTGTTATATAGCTCATGGAGTTCCTCATCTTTCCATAACTGCCACACTGCCCAAAGGAAAGATTAGAAATGCCCGAGACACCTCTGTTGAGTCACGAGAAAAGACCCTGCGGCGACTGACTAAGGCATTGGAGGGCAATATGAAGAATGCCCTCACAACTGAGAAGCTTGTAGGGTGCTCTGTACTGGGAATAGCGCCACTGGTTTCCGGGCCAGCCATGGCATGCATAGGCCGCTATACTGTAAGGCTGCAGATGGTACTTAAGAAGGTGGCCTTAAAGTTAAAAAACTCAGTTAGTAATTTAGGGTCAGCAGTAAAAACTTTAAATAAAAAGGTACAGCAGCTCAGGACGTTTTCCCTCCAAAACAGGCTGGCTTTGGACTATCTCTTGGCATCCCAAGCAGGGGTTTGTGCCCTCGTCGGGCCCCGATGTTGTGTATATGTAAATGATAGCAGTTATGAAATCTATAAAAAGGTGGTACAGGCTGAGGCCCATGCCCGAGCCGGAGCACAGATTGCCTATACTGCCCCAGAGAACGATTGGTTGCAAACCTTGTTTTCAGGCTGGGGTTTGTCATCTTGGCTTGGTGGTTTATTTAGCCTGCTATTGAAATTTCTCTTTCCTGTATTGCTTGTATTACTGGTATTATGCTGTGCGGTATCATGTGTCAGGGCCCTTTTGCAAAAGTTAATAAGTCGTTCTCTTCAGGGCTATCACAAAGTGCTTATGCAAAGTCATATTGTAAAAAAATAAGTAGCCCAAGTGAGAAAACTCAGAGCCAAGGCTGTTGAGTGTTCTCAAAGGGGGGAGTTGTTGGGGACACTGGGGTATGGACACTAGGTAACTCGAGGGGATGGAAGACCACAAGTGTCGATGAAGCCCCCTTGCACTAGGCCCCGGTGTCCTTGGCCCCCCCCTCCTGCCTGGAGGCACTCGCAGCAGCTCTGTGTGCTAGGCCCAAGTGTCCTTGGCCCCCCCGCCTGGAGGCACACACAGCAGTTATGCTGAGAATCTGCAACAGTATGTTGCAGAGTCAGACTGCCTGAAACTAAGCAAGGCCAAACAGGGGAGATATGGAAAAACAATGCTGAATAAAGCAGCTTTATGTATAGTTTAACAAATGATACAGAGAATCAGGAAACTAGCTGGGAACTGGATTGGCTGGCTATATGGATACTTGGGGCAGCTTGCTATTGGATAAGTATGCTGGGAAAAAGGATGTATAAAAGCCTGTGTAACTTCCTGCTCTGTGTGCAGGATTTGAGATTTTATTCTCCCTGTACCTTTTTGCAGCTGCAAATAAACTTTTCTGCTTCTCCACCCCGTTGTGATTATTGGGTGTAGCACACCAGGTAACGAACCAACTCAAGCTGTTGTTCAGCCTCTCGGCACTGGGTGCCGGCAACAAAAGTATAAACCACTGGATGCTCTGGAGGGAAAAGCCTTGTTCTAAATCTATAAGCCTCTAGTGTAGAAGCATTTACATCCACGACCAGGTACCCATAAGATATCTTGGTAGCATCCTTGAAAGCTTCTAAAAAAGAATTGGGCCTTGCCAGGGTACATTAGCCAAGCAAGTGTAGCAATTTGTAATTTATCCTGGGGTTTTTAAACAGAACCATGTACTTTGTATTTACGTGGGTAGGAAACAACTGGACACCTTCAAAAGTATGGGGCAATTGCTCCACAAAATTGATAAAAGGGTATTTACAAAGCAATTGTTTATACAAAGGTTGACAGCAATGGTAACACCATACAATATTATGATGCATAACAGACCACATTCGCTCAGCATTATCCAACATATTTTTTATAAAGTAACTTTCCCCAAAGTTGCTAGACCTTGCAAGAATTACAGAAAAGGGGTGTTTCCACCACATGTCCATTTTCAAGAGCTTTTAAACCCTTCCATGTTGACTTTCTTGCTGTAAATGATTTTCTTTGTTTTCTTAAGGATCTTTGTTTCTATCTGCCACTGGTTTTTGTTCCTTATGATAGGCAGCTGCTGCACTTCTGTCTTTTTAGGGGTGTTTTCCCCTGGGTCTACATTATAGTCCAGGATTAGATCTTTCAAGTTGTCAAAATTGATCTTTTTATAGTTTGCTACATTCAGGGTAACCCCTTTGATTTTCACACACAACTTTCCTCCGGATAGTTTGTACGTGTATGTTTTTTTGGACCTGTTAACACAAACTCCTTGATGTGATGTAGGATCTCACTTGTGAGCAGGGCTGGCTCCAGGCCGCAGCAGGTGCTTGGGGCGGCAGTTAGAAAGAGGCAGCAATTCGGCGGCAGCTTCTCCCCTTTGCCGTCCGCGGCAGCAGTTTTTTTCACTGCTTGGGGCGGCAAAAACTGTAGAGCCGGCCCTGCTTGTGAGGTTCCAGTCTCCCTCCTGTCTCTAAATATCACAAGTCTGTGTCATAGGACAGGCAATGTTCTTGCAACCTAACAGGTTGTATAGTTCTAAGTGGCCATAAGCGGTGATGAAACAGGCTATGAAGATGTTCATATTGTCAGAGACTGTATAACATTCTTTTGCATACTTCCAAAACACACAGACTATTTGATCATTGATAAACTTGGAGGATGAAACCTCATAAATGGGGGGAATATAGGGACTGAAAGCATTTGTCAGGGTCTCTTGTGATGCTGGTATTGGGTATGTTTGCTCTTTGCCCCAAATTTACCTGACAGAATTTAAAAACAGTTTACCAATGTGGCACTTTGTGGTCCCATGTTGGTATAAATGCATGCTTTCTTTCTGGTAGAAATCATGAATGTACTTATTTTGTTTTTCTTCCTCCTCACACCAGTTGGAATACCCCCAAAGCCTCTTGTTTCTGATCTGGTGTAATTTTATGTACTCAAAGAGTTTGTCAGATTTTTTTTCACAATACCAGATCTCATAGATTTTCAATACCCTGCACCCTTTGCTATAGCTACATTCAATTCCACAGTGCCCCAAGTCCCCAGAATGGCCCTCTCTTCATCAGTGTGGCTGCTTCTGTCCTGCTGCTCAGTTTCCACACAGGTGAACCACAGTAGGAACATAAATTTGCCACCCATTTTGACAGGTAACAGTGGGGAAAAAGAGGCCCTATGGGGGTGCACTGTAACTTTTGTAATTACAAAGCAATTTGTGAGCAAGCAAAATTTATCATGAAGGATTTTGGGGTATCCGATAAGGTATTCTCTGGTTTTGTTTATGAAAGGGTAAGACTGGTAAAATCGTAATAGTGGATTTCTTCACCAAGATTAAGTTTGTAATACAGGCAAATAGCATCAGTCCACCCCCCCACCCCAAATCAGCATCCTAAGGCACAGAGGTTGAGGCAACTGGACTTTAAGAAATCTGCAAGATCCCTATCAGTTTCTATCATCACCTTCCACTCTTTACTCCTAGAAAGTCCTAACTACATACACTCGTCTTTTGAGATACGCAGTCTTGAGCTGTGCCGTGGAATAAAGAAACTTGAAGTTGTCCTCATCACAGGGTCCTGCATTCTTTTTCAATAACAGGTGCCACAAAAGCAAGCTATATCTGAATATTTGATTTGTGAGAGGGAGACAAGAGCGGATGAATAGCCGGGGTCAAATATCTCTGTTTCGGTCTGACTGTTTTCTGGAGGCAGAAATGCTACAGTGTTGGACTGTAAAAATATAAACCTGTACATAGCCCTGCAGACAGCTGCCAGAATTATGTACTGGAAAAGATCTATATACAATTATACCTCAGAGAGAGAGAGAGAGTGGGGGGGGGGGTTTCCTTTTGCTAGAAGGGTTTCTCCAGCCACAGAAATACATTTTTAGCACTAACACGTTTCACTGTACTCCCAATTTCAAAAGCACACAAACAGCCTACACATGATTTTGCCTCTCATAGAGAGAAGAAAAACAGCCCTACTTTATATATCTCCTTTTCTGGGAAACACTAACTTCTTTTTTCATTTGATAAAGGTATTTTATATGCTGCTAAAATACATAAACCAACTTTTAAAACCCATTTTAAAACACACACAAAGACATTTATTCACAGAGTAAAAAGCCCAGTAACTAAAAAACCACCCAAAATCAAATGGTTTGCAACAAAATATTGTTTAAAACCACACACCTATGTACATTTTTTCCTGAGGATAAACTTACATTTTCCCATAGAAAAAAGACATATTGTATATGCCTCTAAACCACAAATAACAATTTAAGCATTACAACTAAGGGCTTGTCTACACTTACTGTGGATCAACGCTGCAGCAATCAATCCATTAGAGGGTCAATTTAGTGGGTCTAGTGAGGATCCACTAAACTGACCGCTAATCGCTCTCCTGTTGATTCTGGTATTCCACTGGAAAGAGAAACATAAGGTAAATTGACAGGAGAGTTTCTCCAGTAGACCCAGAGCACCATAGACACCGCAATAAGTCGACCTAAACTTCGTCAACTCCAGCTACGTTATTTATGTAGCTGGAGTTGCATAACTTAGGTCAACTTAACCCTGTAGTGTAGACCTACCCTAAGTAAAGAAAACCCACCCCTTTTTAAAAAGAGACAATTAAAAGCACGGTTCCAGAAATTTACTTTCCAGCAAAGGATAAAGGGGTATTGGTACATGGTCCTTCTGTTTTCTTACTCAACCACTGTAGCTATTTTACAAATATTTTGTATTAATGTTATGCATTTTTAGTGATTGAGACCCTGACCTCATTGCTTTACACTTTGTTTGGCATTCTGCCCTTTTTGAGATCGGGCACTTTTTGTGTATTACAGATTAGGAACAGACTTAATTTTAAAATATTTAAAATATTTTTAAACTTGTCACCACTTCCTGAATTATCAGAGGTTTGACACTCGTTGCTTTTCATTTTACCTTCTTAAAAATTGGAATTAAATTAAATTAAATTGGGCACTAGCCTGATTGCCCAAATCTCAATATTTATAAAAACTGTTTACTAATCCTTTTGCAAACCATAACATCTTACTCTGTTATAATGTTAAGGGAACTGTGGCATCTCCTTACACATATGCTGAAGGCAATAGACTCACCCAGGCAATTTCAGAAAGAGATTGATTAAATCAGGAACTCCAAGTTATATCAATGGATTTGAGTCAGCTGTATTGTTCTCAAACACATGGTTTGAAAGATAAAGCTATAAAACAGTGATTTTTTTGCTTTAATTTAAACACAGGGTTTTTATTTTCACCAAATTCTACTTCAAACATTCCAACTTCTTGTTGTAAAATAGGTCTCTCTCTCTCTCTCTTTTTTTTAAGACAATAGCTAGGTCTCACAAGTTATTTTGTTTAAAAGACATACAACCCCCCTGAAAGCTCCTTTGGGGACCCTTCAAAACCCCCATTTTATTTAAGGACCTGCACAGGCCTTGTAACAGAAACACAATGACCTTTTAAAAAGATATTTTTATTTAGAGATACCAAATTTTATTATATTTTATGCTACAAAATATGTTGTTTGTCCCCTTTCCATTGTCCAACTTAATCCTTTTAGATTTGTAATAAATAGTCTTTTTCCTAAACAGGGTTCTGTTCTGTGGGGATTAGGTAGTCAATATAATGCAATAAGTGGGTATCCTTCGGTTTGCTAATTTTCTCCAAAAAACTGTTAGTGTCTTGAGCACTTTGCACAGCATTTACCAAGGCCACAACTAACGCTAAATTTCCTTCTGTTAAGCACAGCTATAGAAATAACAGCATTTAATAAGCTTTCCAAACACAGGTCAACACACAGGGCCCAGAGCTTGCAGTTGACATCTTCTGAAGTCTAATTCACACAGGCATGATGCTGCTGGCCTGGCACATCTCTAACACAGCCCTCACAATCTTCAGATAGCTTCTTCCTAAGACAATGAGTAAGGACAGCATAAACAGAAAGGTGTACAATAGATCACATAACTCTTTCATGCTCACAATATGGCACAGGCACAGTGCCAAGTGCCTTCCTTAAATGCAATAGCCATCATCCTCTTCACACTTGGTGTCCTCTTGAATAATTTGTCTCTGTATTGAGCAAAAAACAAGTTGGGCTGATTTCATCTTTGCTCTCTGACGCAACACTGCTAAGGAACAATGGATCTTCCAGAAAGACATCATTAAGCTGTCGAAAGAGTTTCAGAAAAGAAACCGCTGTACATCCCCTGCTTTAGATTTACGCAAACCCAGGTCAGTCCCTATCCCATTACAATCCCTTAATCTGAACTTTTTATAGTCTATTTGCCTGAGCAATATCTTCATTCACCTTATCCCACAGTAACTCAGCGGTGGCTTGGTTACCTTTCTCCATGAGTTTAGCTGTCGGAAGGGCATCATGCTTGTCAGTGTGACTCACTATCACAGAATCCTATAACATCCCTCAGGAGGTCATCTAGTCCAACCCCCTGCCCAGAGCAGGATCAATCCCCAACTAAATAATCCCAGCCAGGGTTTTGTCGAGCCTGACCTTTAAAACCTCTAAGGAAGGAGATTCCACCACCTCCATAGGTAACCCATTCCAGTGCTTCACCACTCTCCTAGTGAAAAAGTTTTTCCTAATATCCAACCTAAACCTCCCCACTGCAACTTGAGACCATTTCTCCTTGTTCTGTCATCTGGTACCACTGAGAACAGTCTAGATCCATCCTCTTTGGAACCCCCTTTCAGGTAGTTGAACACAGCTATCAAATCCTTACTTATTCTTCTCTTGTGCAGACTAAATAAGCCCAGTTCCCTCAGCCTCTCCTCATAAGTCATGTGCTCCAGCCCCCTAATCATTTTTGTTGTCCTCTGCTGGACCCTTTCCAATTTTTCCACATCCTTCTTGTGGCATGGGGCCCAAAACTGGATACAGTACTCCAGATGAGGCCTCACCAATGCTGAATAGAGGGGAATGACCACGTCCCTCGATCTGCTGGCAATGCTCCTACTTATACAGCCTAAAATGCTGTTAGCCTTCTTGGCAACAAGAAGGGTCTCATGGGTCTCACTGTCAGGTTCCAGCATATCCATCACCGGCTGGGCCAAAGGGCTCCCCTCAGCTGCTCCCCCTCCTCAAACTGTCACTGATGTAGCTCTTCCTTGGCAGTCAATGGAGCAGCCTCAAAGCTAAAATGAATTCCTTAGTTCTCAGGGGGCAGTGAAGGATGCCCTGTTTCCTCTCAGCATTTCCCTTCCTGTTGTCCTATGGGGCTGGAATCCACTGCAACTGGTAGAGGGCACAGGGAGGAGTTCTTATAAGGGACACATGACCATGACCCTCTTCTGGATGGGTCACACCAGCATGGGCACTTGCACTGATTGGCCACCCTGCTCTTGGAGAGGACCTATGGTGCTGAAACCCTCTCTGATTGGTGGAAGGTGGCACAGGGAGTTCTTAGAGGAGTCACATGCCACTCGTTGCTTCCAGCCACATGCCAACCTCTGCCCCAGAAGTAATACCCCAGTGGGAGGGTCTTTTGGGATAGGGTTGGGTTCAAAGTTTTAGTGGTTACACTACTACCATAAACTCCAACTGATTTCAATGGAAGGCCAGGGCACTTAGGCTCAGATCCTCAAAGGTGTTTAGGCTCCTGGCTTCCATTGATATCAGTAACCTAGTATCTAGTAACCTAGTAATCAGTAACCTGGTAGCCTAGCTATCTTTGAAGATCTGGATCTTAGTACATCCTAGGACTGAGCCTTTAGCTTGTGCCGCAGGAGTCTGTAAGAGAGATGGCAATGGAATTTCTCTTCCTATTAGATCCTCAGGGATTTGTGATTTTAATGAAGAACACCTGGAGCAGGTTTATCATTTTCCCTTTTAAATGCTTGTGCCAAAATTTTCAGACATGGAGGTCACTGAAGTCAATGGGAATTGCAGGAACTCAGCACCCATGAAAAACAGGACCATTTTTGATTACTGTTTTTATTTGCTAACACCTAGTAGCCCTAAGAGTGGGGTCCCATTACACTGGGCAGAATATAAATGCACAGTAAAAGACAATCCTGCCCTGAAGAGAAACAAAAACACAGAGAAGTGAGGTGATTTGCCCAAAGTTGCACCATAAATAGGCCTCTCCCACATTCACAGTCCATTTTGGTCAATTTCACAGTCATAGGATTTAAAAAATTGTAAATATCATGGTTTCAGCTGTTTAAACCTGAAATTTCATGCTATTTTAGGGGGCCTGACCCACAAAGGAGTTATGGGGGGTCGCAAAGTTATTGTAGGGGTGGTTGCGGTACTGCTACCCTTACGTCTGCGCCGCTGCTGGCGGCGGTGCTGCCTTCAGAGCTGGGCAGCTGGAGAGCAGCGGCTGCTGGCCGGGAGCCCAGCACTGAAGGCAGACCTGCCGCCAGCAGAAGCACAGAAGTAAGGATGGCCTGGCATGGTGTTGCCACTCTTACTTCTGTGCTGCTGCCCGCAGAGCTGGGCCCTCAGTCAGCCGCCACCACCCTCCGGCCTCCCAGCTCTGAAGGGAGGGTGGCAATACTGTGACACCCTGTAGTGGGGTGGTCACACCCTCCTGCCTTAAAGGGCTTAAAACAGCCCAGGAGAGAGATGTGGCTGGGAGCAAGCAGTTCCCAGGCTGACTGGGGGAAGCAGGCTCAGCTGTGGCCATGCCCCAATCAGGGCTCAGCTGGCCCTTATAAGAGGGCAGTGGGCCAGGAGCACACAGGGTCTCTCTATGCCTTTAGAAGGGAAAGGGCCTGGTTGCTGGGGAGCATACCTGGGTACCTAAGGTGAAGCAGGGCTGGGGAAGGCCAGAGGAGCTGGGAGGTTCCAGACTGGAAAAAACCCAGGCTACAGGCCTGGCAGACGGCCTAAGATAGATACTACGGTTGCAGGGGGCAGCCCACTGGTAGGCAGAGGCAGCAGGTCCAAACTTCCCTTGCCTGGGATGATTGGCTTATACACTGCAGTCCGCCCCATTGTGTGGGGGCTCAGTGGTGACTGTCAGTAGCCAAAGACTGAGGCGAGGTGGGGATAGTGGGTGGGGTTCCCCAGGGAGGGGAGATCCAGAGACTGTGGGGGTACTGCCAGGGCATAGCTCCCTGGGTAAGAGGGGCACCGGGGTCCAGGAGGGACATGGGGGCAAGCAGGACACCGGCCTGCAGAGGATGCTCCGGAAGCTAGAAGAGCTAATTCCCTGAGAGTCCAGCAGGCGGCACTGCAGGGTTGAGTCCTGCCCTGTGACACGCCCCTTAAAATAACCTTATGATCCCCCCCCCCACCCCGCAACTCCCTTTTGGGACAAGACCTCCAATTTGAGAAATGTTGGTCTCCCCCAGGAAATCTGTATAGTATAGGGTAAAAGCACACAAAAGACCAGATTTCACGGTCCATGACATGCTTTTCATGGCTGGGAATTTGGTAGGGCCCTAACCATAAATGAGTAGTAGAACTCAGATCTCCTGTGGAGGTCTATCTGTTAGCCAATTCTGCCTCTTCAAGGGTGAGTGCTTTAATATGGATTTAGAGCCTTACTCTAGGCACCCCCTCAATATGGATTTAGAGCCTTATTCTGGCGCCCAGCCATAAACCGTTTCGTATTTGTGAGTATTCTCTCTGAATCCCTTTCCAAATGATTTAAATTTGTTGCTGGGGATGAAGAGAGAATAAAATCCTTGGAAATTACCCTAACCTGCAGAAGCTCCTCTGTAATGTTGGATTGCGGTCTCTGCTCCCACAAGTTGACATTTTGAAAAGAAGTGGATCAAATATTTGATGCCTACAGCTGTCTTCTTGTTGACTAATTCATTTGTCAGCAGTGACTGTGACTATTGGAGGCTATTTGTGACTTATGAGCCAAATTGTCACTGATTAAAATACAGGCTGTTTAAACTGACAGGACAAGACTTGAAAGAAGAAAGCAAATCTATAACTTCTCAGTACAAAGAGAGCCTCCCCCTAGCATGATGTTCCCAGTGGGGATGGGGGGCTCTGAATGAGGAGAATCCAGCTTGCCCAAACAACCACTGTGTACTACCTAACCTGAGACTTGAAACCGGTTTTATTTTCTAATAGCGTGAGGCATAGAACTGATGCTGACAACTTACATGACACATAGCCCTGCAAGCAGTGATTCTGCCAGGATTACCAAGCAAATGTTACCTAAAGAGGTATTCTAACAATTCCTCCTGGGTAATGGGCACCAGTGGTCTTTCTGTCACCATTAATTGTAGAGGAATTGCAAAGCTCTGTGTTCAGTGAGCAAAGGGGTCTTCTGCACTTTCTCAAAGCCAGGTTACGATCCTTCAGTTAATGGTGGGCATACCCCTCATACATCTAGCGAGATACATCCGTTTATGACCCATATGTTTTGGATTGTACATGGGTTTATTGTAGTCCGTGAAAACAAATAGCTCATTCCATTTCTATTGGGAGACCAGTATGCCTTTCATGCAGTATCTCAGCATGATGGAATGGTTTGGTTTTTCCTTGGGAGAGCCTGTTGCCATAGAGAAATGAATACTGCGATAAGACCCTATATAGGGGTGCACTGTGTGTATTTTGGGTGTATCGTGAGGCATGAAGCTTAGCGCATCAAACCACCCAAGCGATGCACCAAGAGATGAAACCATCAGTGCAGGTTGCTAAACAGTACGGCACGAGTGCACTGCAGGAGCCTACCAGCAGCTGATTGCTCCTACAGCTTGGCTTTTTTGTGCAGGGGAGGGGAGGTTTATAAAACACATCCTCTCAATATGAAAATGGTAGGGAAAGGTTACAAGAATACAATTACAGTCTAACTGGCTGATGTGGAGGTAATTTGGTCTCATGGATAGGACACTAACCTAGGAGTCAGGAGACTTTTTTTTTTTTTTTAAATCCCCAGCTCTGCCACTGCGTAACCATGGGCAGGTCACCTCACCTCACTATGTCTCTGTTCCCCCGCACACTCTTTGTCTCCTCTGTTTAAAATGTTAGGTCTGAGAGGCAAGGACTGAAGACAAATGAGTTTAAGAGCAATCTGCCTAGTGCTAATGAGCCACCTACCTGTGTGATCCCGTAGGCCTTCCTGCGAGTCAAGAATAACCTTGTGGCTGCTCAGCAGTACTTCTAATAACGTAGGACTGGCTTCCCCTGTGCCTCTTACCCGTCTCCTCATTTGTTACCTGGGACTTAAATGCACAATGCTTTGCACCTGTGCTGTGCAGGATCAACCCTGAAGTGTTTTGGGGGAGACTTGGATTTTGGTGTGACTGTTCCAAGTGACAATGTCAGCTAATGAGATCTGTGTTAATATTAGACACAGGGCATCTGCAGCCTAACCCTCCTCAGCGAAATCCACAGAAGGGTCCAGCTACCCCCTTAACCGCAGCAAGCTTTAGCATCAGCTCTTAGGGCAGCAGCATCCCACCCATTGTACAATGAGATCATGGTGAGGCAGCTCTCCCACATCCAGTGCCGTGCTGCACAGATAGATGACTGCTGGTGCGTTACTGCACGACAGCGTTCCTTCAGTGTTGTTTGCTCAGTCCCCTTATGTGGGTCATGCAGAAAAATCCCTGACATCAATCAAACTCTGCTCAGACATCAATGCAGAGCCCTGCACTTCACAGCCTATTTTGGATGAATGTTTGGCAACCCATTCACCTTTTGTACTCTAGAAGACCCAAAGGGTACACCAGATACCCTGTCTGTGTACTAACGTTGTACTATGGACTAATTCATCCAATGACTGACTGTAAAATCATTCACGTCTGACTAGTGTCCTTTAAGGGGTAAATGTTCAATTCATCATGACAAAGAAAACTGATTTAATTCTTTGCTGAGATTACAAATTTGGCAGATAAAGGTGAATGCAAATATATAATATATTTAGACTTTTGTCAGGGGGTTTACTTGGTATGCCACGACATTCTGATTTAAAAATTAGCGCTATACAATATCAATAAAGTGCATATTAAATGGATTAAGAACTAACTGACAGATCTAAAAAAAATCTGTCATAATCGAAAGGCAGATGTTTCTAGTGGGGTACCACAGGGAGTGGTACGAAGCCCAATGGTATTCAGCATTTTCATCAATGATCTGGAGGTAAATATAAAGTTACTGTTGATAAAAATGGTGGATTACCAACAGATTGATAAATAATGATGGGGACTGGGCAGTCATACAGCACTCTCTGGATCACTTGATAAGCGGGGCTCATTCAAACACAATGTGTTTTTAGTACAGACAAATGCAAAATTATACATCTCGGAGGAATTATATATCTAGGCATTATGTCCAGAACGGGGGGTCTGTATCCCAGAAAGCAGTGCCACTGAAACGGATTTAGGGGTCATAGAGAATAAGCAACTCACCATGAGCTCCCAGTGCAATGCTGTGGCAAAGGGGCAAATGCAATCCTTGGGTATATAAACGGGGAAGTAGGAGACTGAGTAGGGAGGTGATTTTACTTCTGTATATGACATTGGTGAGATTGATAGTGGAATACTGCATCCTGCTCTGGTATCCATATTTTAGAAAGGATGTTGAAAAATTGGACAAAATGCAGAAAAGAACCACCAAAAATATTGTGGGCAGGAGAAAAGCCTTGCAGTGAGAGACTTCAAGAGTTCAGTCTGTTCAGTTTATCAGTAAAAAGACTGAAAGGTGACTTGATTGCAGCATGTACTTTCACAGGCAGAGAACACCAGAGCTGTGAGAGAATAATACTAAAGGATTCTTTAATCTGGCAGAGAAATACATAACAAGAACCAACGTCTGGAATTAGTCAGACAAATTCAAATGACAAATTAGGCACAAATTTTTAAAAGTGACAGTGATTAACTACTAGCACAGACTAGCAAGGGAAGTGGTGAGTTCTTGTTTTCTTAAAAAGAAAAGGAGTACTTGTGGCACCTTAGAGACTAACCAATTTATTTGAGCATGAGCTTTCATGAGCTACAGCTCACTTCATCGGATGCATGCCGTGGAAACTGCAGCAGACTTTATTTATACACAGAGAATATGAAAAAATACCTCCTCCCACCCCACTGTCCTGCTGGTAATAGCTTATCTAAAGTGATCATCAGGTGGGCCATTTCCAGCACAAATCCAGGTTTTCTCAAATCCATTCTTTTCTTAATGTCTTAAAATCAAGCTGGGATGCCTTTCTGGAAGATTTGCTTTTTAGCCAAACACAAGTTATGCTTTAGTCAAACACCAATTATTGACCTTAAAACAGGGGTAACTAGGTGAAATTTAATGGCCTGTGATATACAGGAGGTCAGACTAGATCATAGAATCATAGAATATCAGGGTTGGAAGGGACCTCAGGAGGTCATCTAGTCCAACCCCTTGCTCAAAGCAGGACCAATCCCCAATTAAATCATCCCAGCCAGGGCTTTGCCAAGCCTGTCCTTAAAAACCTCTAAGGAAGGAGATTCCACCACCTCCCTAGGTAACCCATTCCAATGTTTCACCACCCTCCTAGTGAAAAACTTTTTCCTAATATCCAACCTAAACCTCCCCCACTGCAACTTGAGACCATTACTCCTTGTTCTGTCCTCTTCTACCACTGAGAATAGTCTAGAACCATCCTCTCTGGAACCGCCTCTCAGGTAGTTGAAAGCAGCTATCAAATCCCCCCCTCATTCTTCTCTTCTGCAGACTAAACAATCCCAGTTCCCTCAGCCTCTCCTCATAAGTCATGTGTTCCAGACCCCTAATAATTTTTGTTGCCCTTTGCTGGACTCTCTCCAATTTATCCACATCCTTCTTGTAGTGCAGGGCCCAAAACTGGACACAGTACTCCAGATGAGGCCTCACCAATGTCGAATAGAGGGGAACGATCATGTCCCTCGATCTGCTGGCTATGCCCCTGCTTATACATCCCAAAATGCCATTGGCCTTCTTGGCAACAAGGGCACACTGTTGACTCATATCCAGCTTCTCATCCACTGTCACCCCTAGGTCCTTTTCCGCAGAATTGCTGCCTAGCCATTCAGTCCCTAGTCTGTAGCGGTGCATTGGGTTCTTCCATCCTAAGTGCAGGACCCTGCACTTATCCTTGTTGAACCTCACCAGATTTCTTTTGGCCCAATCCTTCAATTTGTCTAGGTCCCTCTGTATCCTATCCCTGCCCTCCAGCGTATCTACCACTCCTCCTAGTTTAGCATCATCCGCAAATTTGCTGAGATGACCTAATGGTTCTTTCTGACCTTAAATTCTAAGGATAGAGGCCAACCTGATCATGCAACAATTATACATTTAATTCATGCATGCCAAAAATTGGTCATGCAAATCTCACAGATAAGCAGGTACAAGTCTAGATGGCACTCAATCAAGCAGTGGGATACACACCAACTAATTTGTGCATTAATTGCTCTTATATTCTTTCTTTCAACATTGCTTCAATTTTCTTGTCAAAAAATCACACCTGAACTGATGGTGTAATTCATCTGTGGAACATTTTGGGTTCTAGGTGACAAAGTCACTGATTCCCCGGGCACAAAAATAATTGAAAGAATTGAAAGATAAACTCCTGGAATCTAAACTCATTATTCACAGGTATGAAATGGCGACTCTATGTAAAACCTAGTCTCTCTCTCACTTCCTCAACACCTTCCTGCTTCACTTCCCCTGTTTGTAAACTGGAGGTGGTGATACCTACCTTCTGGGGTTATTCCGAGGCTTATTTTACATTTTAATGGTGCTTTGAGATCCTTGGATGTAAGGATAGACATTTATTATATTAAACCATGACTAGTGAGATGGAGATAGAGAGACTGCAGCAGATTTTCAAAACCTGGTCCTCCTTTTGGGCCTGAAATTTTCATTTAGGGAAAAATTAGATCATTTAAATTTACCAATCAAGTACTTAGATATGCAAAAAAAGGGGCTGGGCTGAAAGTCAGGACCATTAAATTGCATTGAAGGTTAAGGTGTAAAAGCATATGCTGTTCCCTAGGGAAGGAAGATTGTCTAGCAAAATTGTCTGAGAATCAGGACTCTTAGGTTCTGTATCTGGCTCTGACATTGGCTTGATGTGTGACCTTGGGCAAGTTATCTCAACCTCTTTTTGCCTCAGTTTCCCTATCTGCCAAAAAAGTATAATACATGTGTACCATAACTTACTTGGGAGGCCTTAATGAATGGGTGCTTATGAAATATTTTGACATCCTCGGGAGCCAGCTGCTAGTAAATGAAAAGTTGTTTTATTTATTCTGTAAGCAAAAGCAGGGGAGGATTTCAGGTGATCAGCTGTAACTTTAGAAACGCACTGCATGTGTCTGAGGACCAGTCTATTAGCATGGATGCCAACAGCGCCTCTCTTCATCGTTGCACAGAGGATGAATGATTTCACACAGTGATGCCATGTTTCCATCAGTGTTCTATAAATGGAGTCATAGGAACATCTTGCAGTCTTGCTTGGATGCCTGTAATTGTTTCAGACTCAGAACAGAAATCTGTACTAACTCATAATCTTTGCCACATGAAAAGAAGGATTTTTTTTTTTTAAAAACATAAAATGTTAAATGTGAGTCTGGTAGCCTCTAAAAATGCAGTGTCTCACCGTTGGGTAATATTACTCCCAGATCAGTTCATACTGATCTGAATGAACATTTTAAGAAAACAGGAACAGCCACTCAGTAATTACACTTACACCAGCATAATTTTCACAATCCCCATAAATCTGTTGACACATGGTAATAGTGGCTTTTCTTCATGGTACTGATTTCAGATTTCTCTGATGGATTGGTATACCCACTGCATTTCATTGCTAATTTCATCCTGACCATACAAGTTAACAATTTTCCTGGAGAGCTGACTGTTTGAAAATGCACCCAGATAGTGTGTGTCTCACTGAAGAAGATATTGTCTGTTGTAGTACCTTTTTATTTTAGAAACACAGAAAGGTTCAGCATACAAAAGAGGCTGTTTTAAAGGAGGCTATTAAGTAGCTTAGCATCTCATCCAGAATGTCCATAAAGGTCTAATTAACTGACTGATTTTTAAAACCCAGGCTCTCTTTTTGCAATTGCAGTTTGCTCGTTATAAGTAATGGCAGGCACATTTATTTGTGGGAACAGCGGAGGTCATGGACATCAGAACTCCAGATTGCGACTGTCAGGCACAGGGCTAGTTTCCCCCCCTCCCCCATCATTATTTGCAGGCACAAAAAGGGAGAACAGGATAAGGCCTCTTTAAATAGCTTTCTTTAAAAAATCTATCGTTCTACCACCCGCGGAAGGAGCCTTTCTCCTCCCAACACAGCCACCATTTTAGCAGGATGAATAACTATGCAAAGCACGATCATCCCTGCTGCATATATTGCAAATGTTAACTAACAAACAAACCCAGAGAAGAGAATGCTGTTTGCAAATCAAATGGCACAACTGGAAAAGGGTAAAATCAGGGGGAAAATATGCAGATTCTACCCTGAATTAGGGTAGCTGAGCGCCACTCTGCTGGATGCCCTAAGCCCACTTCGCCTACTCCAGGAAGGCTGTCTCAGTTTAGAGGGATTGTATAATGTATAATACATATTGTATATATTGTATATATGTAATGTATATATTGTATAATACAAAGCTGCTGTAGTGACTTCTACACCTTTTCCCTCCCACACTGAATGCTGCAAGGGGAGTGGCAGGGGAAGAGGACAGGCCAGGGTTTGTTTTCTTTGTCTTTGTTTCTGGCAATTTCCAGCTACTGTATAGACTCTTCAGTCGGCTATAGCTTGCAACTGGGGACTGGCTCAGTGCAAAGCAGTCTCAGGTCAGGTCAAGCCACTAACTGGCCGGTCAGGCCACTAACTGGAAGAAGACAAAATAAATAAAAACAGCCATCACCAGAGACAGTGTTCCCTATAAAACGTTTAGCTGCCCGATTTATCAGCACAGCCATTTGCAGAGCTGCACTAACCAATGAATTTCTATGCTGTAAAGGTGTCAGTCAGGTGCTCTGTGGCTTCTGGGCCTGAAGGAAATCTGTTGGCTGAGAAAGCTGGACACGTTCATTCTACCAGGGGATAGCATGCTGCTGGAGGTGATGATGCACATCAGAAGAGATGTCACACTTCTAGAGAAAGTGCAGAGGCATTAAGGCAAGCCACATTCTCTACTGCTTATATTCTTCTTCTCCAATCAGGGTGTGAAGATGGGAACTGAATTTAAAAATACTCTAGTGACGCTGGCTGCATGACCGAAGGTACTGGAGAAACGAAAGAGGTTAGACTGTTTGCATTACTGTGTCTCAAGGAAACCTGATTATCCAGTGGGCTGAAACACTCCATTCTTAGGGCCCTTCCATTTAAGATAGATGGGGTAAGAGGCATTAAAAAAACCACAAGGCTGTATTTTGAGCAGTGCACCCCCACAAATGCTTTCAAATAGCCCTCTGAAACTTTTCAAGCACTCTAGAAACAATTCTCTCCAATCAGCACATTATATAACAGGTACCTCTAATTTCAAGTCCATGTTAACTCTGACAATCTTCCTGAAGGAGAGTGAGAGAGAAATAATCTCCATACGAGAACTGATGACAATCAGAAAGGTTCCACCCCTGCAGAGAGATGGCATGTGACAAGAAAGCTTTCTGATTTCACTGTTGCTGCTAAAATCATTAGTGGAGCAGGGAGGGAGGAGAGAGAAATGGCATGGGGTATTGTTTTAGCATATTGCCAAGGCTCAAACAGGAGAGGCTGTCTGTGTGTTGTAGAGATTGGATGTAGCAATGACACAACAGTCTTACGTTCAATTCATTCTTTCTGCTTTTCAGTCTTTCCATCTTGCTATCATGATTGGACTAATCTTTTAACTATATTTTTCATTAGTCTCTCAGATAACCAACAGACATATGGTGCTAATGTTTTTCAAGAGAATTAGTGGGGATTTTTTTTTTTTTTTTTTACAAACAAGAGCAGCTGGTAAGTAGAATGTAAAATTAAAAAGGCGGGGTGGAGGGGAGGAAGCCTGAGGGAATATATATGGTTATTAATGACAAACAAATGTCTTAATCTTTGGTGGAGTGGGGAGATGTTCATCTGAGAACAAATACACAATAGCCAGTCACAAAAATCAGCACTGGCTGGCATGTTAAATGAATGTCTGGTATGTCAAATGGTGTCAGGGCTAAGAGTGAAGGCTGCCAATAGTTTAGTCAGACTTTCCTGTGCAAGCAGGGTTGCAGGCAATGATAGGCCCTTCCAGTACAATGGACAAAGCCGTGGTGTGAGTGCTGTGGGGTGCTGCAGAGTTGTTACTGCTGCGAGTGCTGCTGTTCTTGGAGCTCCCAGGTTCGCTGCACGAGCAGAGAGTGCAGCGTATCGATTCGGCAGGCCTCGATGTTGTTCATAAAGAAAGACCACCAGCTCAGTTTGGTGCCAAAGGCACTCGGACAGGCTTATTGTCAACAAAGCACGGTCTTTGTGCCCAAAAGGAGCCACAGGTACACTAACACATGTATACCTGCTACAAGGTACCAGTTCAATCAACATGACATGATTCTGTCTCCTAGACCAGTATCAAGATGCCACTCTTATGATTTCTCCTTTTGTACATTGATACAAAAGTTAAATATTGCATTTCATATACTATTCATTATTATTCTGTACCTTGTACCTGCTAGTCTGAACAAACATCCTCATCCACTGTGCTGTCATTCCCTCCTGACCTTATGAGAGGTCTGTGTGTCCCTGCACCACCTCCCAGGAATGTGTTTATGCAGTTACTTGAGAACTGTGGGTGTTTCTTTACCATCCTCTCCTGTCAGGAGTGTGCTTACTTGGTTAGATGACACCTAATGTGTTACTATTCCGCCAAGGCCTACTTTAGTTCATGCTCTTAGTTATGCCTAGGGCTCCAGCAAGGCCTACACACAGTAGCCTATCTACTAAGCAACACAGGGTAACAAGAGCAAATCCCTCAGATTCGTAGATTTTAAGGCCAGAAGGGACCATTAGGATCATCTAATCTGACCTCCTACATAACATAGGCCCCAGAACCCCACCCTTTAATTTCTTCATTAAGCCCCTAACTTCTGCTTGAGTGATGGCATATCTTTTAGAAAGATAGCTACTCTTGATTTAAACACTTCAAGTGATGGAGAATCCACTATAGCCCTATGTAAGTTGTTCCAACGGTTAATTGCCCATTGCACTTTAAGCATGTGCATCTTATTTCTATTCTGAATTTATCCAGCTTCTGCCTCTAGTGATTGGATCACATTATGCCTTTTTCCTGCTAAAATAAACAGCTGCCTATGATCAGAAGTCTCTTCCCCAGGTAGATATTTGCAGGCAATGACCAAATCACTCCTTAACCTTCTCTTAGCTAAACTAGACTGATGTGAGACTGATAACAGATTGGTGCTCTATATGCTACCTGGCTCCCTGTCCAATTCCATATTCAACTGTAAGTCTTGATCTTCTGAGCCCGCAGTGAGCTAGGCATTTGCTACCTTGAGGGACTTGCCATTCTCTCTGTGATTGGCCATGACAGCTGCCTTCGTTAGGGTCACTGGGACTGATTCTAAAGAGCAGAGCAAGAACTTCTTTGGTGGTTGCTCCACGGCTGTTGTGCCTTAGATACCATGGTGTCGGCTGTGATATAAATACCCAGACTGCTACCCGACTGTTTTGCTCCTACGTTGTCATGTATACCTGTGCAGATGAGTGCCAAATAAGATGCTACCATTCTGATTGGGTAGCATTCAACACCCATTTTCCACTTGTGTAAATGACAACTGGAGAATCAGACCCCTAGGTCCCACCCAGTTTTTTGCTTTTTTTCACATAGCAACAACCCTGAACAGTAGCCTGGCATCACTTCCCTGAATGTTGATGATAAAGTATCCACACATGTGTTTGGGTGAGGAAAGCAAGGCAAAGCCAGGCTTTCAGGCGGATGGTGTGAGTTGCATAATTTTGTCAGTACTCACATATCATGGAGGTGGGTGAATTAAAGACAGATTAGACAGAGCTGGCATTTAAAAGCTTTGATGGAACTATGAGCCAGCATCAGAACAGCATGATTTTCCAACACAAGATTTGACTTTTGGCAGCTGCATCTCACATGCATTCTGGAGCAGGGAGCCTATGGAGTTCCCTTGAAGTCAATGGCTCTGTTGAAGTCAATGGAAAACTTCTGTTGATTTCAGTGGGGCCGGGATTTCACACCAAATATCTAGGGTGGACTCTAGTGTGTGTTGAAATGCTTAGGGCTGATAGACTTTTCTCTGTCAAACCAATATTTCTCCTTAGGGCCTGATCCTATGAAGTGCATCCCTCAGCTCTAACCGAAAAGTGAGTTATCAGGCCCCTGATGCCTTTAAACTGCAATCAGTTTGTGCTGTGAGGTTTTGCCTTGTTGGTTGACTTACAGGAGACTGAACTATGTTAAGGGGTACAGTATGTTACATTAAGAGAATGAACTATGAACACCATATGCTCCTAATTTTTCTGGCTCATGTGATAGTTATATTATATTTGGATTTGAAGTAAGACATTTTTCTTTTGTAGCCCACTGGTTGATTCTCTGGTGAAAACGTGTAGAACCTGTGACGTCAATATTACTTCTATGATATAATGGTGATTTACGCAACGCAAAAGCAGTCCCTTTCCCCAAGAGCACCTTCGCTGGTAACTTCCTGGTCTCTACTAACTCTGCCCAGTGCAGCAGTCCTCTTAGAAGATCATTTCCCCCAGCATGCTTTTCTAGGGCAGGCCCTTGAAATTTGGCAAAGCCAAAAAGAGGCCCAACTATAATGGCCATTTTGAAGGGAATTCCATGTGTTGCATCTTTCTCTCCTTCAATAGGAGAGAAACTTTTAACTCCTATTAAGTTTTCCTGTAGGTTGCTTTTTCTTATTGCTGAGGAGATGGTATATTCTTGTATCTAGCTAAGCTACAAGGCAGAATGTCACAAACAAAGGCTTGTGATTTCACTGTGGGGTCAGCTCAGGACTGAGAACCTGGGTTATGTGGGAGAAAGCTCTTGTTTGAACATGTTATCCGCAGTAGTAGAAAAGCGAATCCTTAAGACTGCAAGAGAATAAGTGGCTTTTTTATGTGCAATGCAATATAAAAATCGCTTTTGAGGAGCAGGATATCTGCCCTGAGAATTGAAGGTGCTTTGCTTCTTGCAGGAGTCTGAGCTTTATAAGATAGGATGCTGTGTGCATATTTTCAATCTATGGAAAAAGACAATCATGGCAGCTCACAGCTGTTTCAGAGAAACACAGAATGGGAGGAGATCGCCATGGTCCAGCCCAGTCCCCTGCTATTGTAGGCAACCATATAATCCCATTAATAAACATTTCATGCTTCATCTTAAAACTAGCTAGATTGTTTGTTCCAAATAAATGGAAAGAATGAGTGTATCTGCATCGTTTCTGTCTCTAAGGTAGCAAATGCACATGTAGCAGAAAAGAGGGATTGTGTTTTGTGGGATTTAATGGACTACATGAAACTTCAGTACACAATTGAGGAGTACAGGCAGAGAGGCCATTCCAAATCAGTACTGATGACCCAGTGCCTGTTTCCTGTGCCAACCGAGAAAGACTTGGGTGGATTTAGACATTTGACATAAGCACCATTCAAATAATGTACTATTCAGACAACTTCTTAGCTCTCCAATACATTTCTCCAGGCAAAATTGCACATGCTGTTGTTTAAATCTCTCCAGGTTCTGTAGTTATTGATGATATTTGCTTTCTTGCATGCTGCAGTTCTGGGACAGAAATATTTCTTACCATGCACGCAGATTTGTTCAGGCCAAATGTGAGATTCTTGTTTTCAAAGGTGTGGCAAAGGCCAAAAGGAAGGATGTCACTGAAAAGCAGCAGAGAAACGGCAGAGTTTGAAAGCTTGGAATTATGCAGAATTTGACATAAAGGTTTGTATAACCTGTAACAAGACTCAACATTTTCACTATTGAGGAAAATCATATCACAATATTAAACAACTGCTAGACTACAGATTTATACAGAACAGAAGTAAGTCTGGGGCAAAAAAGAGGGCTAGAAGGGAACTGAATTGCTCCAAGTATTGGCATGAGCATATGGACACTTCCATCAATAGCTTATCAGTTTGAACTGGATTCATCCAGGTCAGTGGAGACAGAAAGAAATTTCCACGTGATGGCCTCTCAGTGGCATGTAAAATGTGAAATAAGTGCAACTTTCATTCCTGTTCCTAGTGGCCAATGCTCACACCGCTTACAGCACAATTGGCACTAATAGGGCAATCTCAGCTCTGAGGTCAGAGACTGAATGGCCACAGGGATGGAAATTCGCCTTCATCTCTAGAATGGTTTGTCCAGGTCAGGGCTATTGTATATTGGTGGGGTCAGTAGGAAGCAAAGTTTGCAGAGTTGCTGCCCGTGCAGTGCTTAAATGGAGGGTGTCTTCTACCTTACATGAGCACTGGATTCATTTTAAAAGACAAGGGACATATGAGTGTCCTAGGAAAGTCTTGGCTGAGGAGGAGGTTACCTTTTGGCTTTTTGATTCCCTCAGCACCCTAGCACTCTGCCTTCTCTGATGATGAAAGGTCCCCCTTTGTCTATGAGCAAAGGAAAGTCTAGTACATATGTAGTGTGTACAGTTGCCTGATTTGACTGACATGAACTGAGGAGCATGAAAAAATATTGACACACGGGGCTTCGTGTGAACAGAATGGTGTCAGGCGAGGTTCACATTTCTGTATTCAACATGCAAGAGCTGCTTCAGAAAGGACTTATCTCACCCACTTATTACTTCAGCTAAGGCAGTGGATAAACTCTTCAATGATAAATGAAAAAAAACCCATGCGGCAGAGTTGATGATTATTATAATCTATCAGCAGCTGATCAGTTCAGTACATGCTGGAGCTAAGGGATTTTATCTAACCTTAACTGGGAACTAAGATGGGGTGTACAGGTCTTTGAGTGCCCCATTGAGGGGACACCTCCTGCCCCTCCTGCCAGCTCCAGATGACTAGTTTACCCCGGAAAAGAGCATCCTCTTTTCCTTCACAGGAAAAATGCTGGTTATGCCCAAGGGTGATGGGATATGTGTCCCACATTGATAATGAAAGAGTTAACTGGAGACACGGAGCAATTGGTGCATCTGGTTACGGCTGGAGGGTGGGACAGGCCCAACTGAAGATGAAGCCCAGCTGGGGGAGAAGCTGGTTGAGGAGCAAAAACTGAAGAAGCCAGATGAGAAGGGGGCTGTAGAGAGAGAGGAAGAAGTCTGAAGTTCCTCTCAGGTGGCTAGAGAGTGGACGAAAGATCTAGACAGAGGCAGACATACAATAATCCCAGGGAGGGGCTGTGGGAAAAGGCATGAAGTAAGGTCATGGTAGGAAGAAGTCCAGGGAGGCAGCGAGGTGTCTGAGGGGTTGTCTACATGGGGAAGCTAGTGTGCAGTAAATTGGGTGTGAACTTAATATGCACTAGCTACTCTGCACTAACTCCCCATGTGGACACGCTTACTGTGTACAGTGATTGTCCTCAGGAAGTTTAGCTTAGCACACTTCCTATGCACATTAAACTGATGCGTACAAAGGGCTTGTCTACACAGCTCCTTAGTGAGGGCTATGGGGATGTGAACTGCAGCACATACTAGCATGCTGTGTTGTAACTGCCTGTAGAGGAGTGGTTACCCCGCTCCTGGGATAAAAGGAGTGAAAGCAGCTGAGGGAGGCTGGCTGGGTAGCTGGCACAGGAGTGGCCAACTCAATTGTCATAAATATAAAGGGAAGGGTAAACCCCTTTGAAATCCCTCCTGGCCAGGGGAAAGCTCCTCTCACCTGTAAAGGGTTAAGAAGCTAAAGGTAACCTCTCTGGCACCTGACCAAAATGACCAATGAGGAGACAAGATACTTTCAAAAGCTGGGAGGAGGGAGAGAAACAAAGGGTCTGTGTGTCTGTCTATATTCTGTCTTTGCTGGGGATAGACCAGGAATGGAGTCTTAGAACTTTTAGTAAGTAATCTAGCTAGGTACGAGTTAGATTATGATTTCTTTAAATGGCTGAGAAAAGAACTGTGCTGAATAGAATAACTATTTCTGTCTGTGTATCTTTTTTGTAACTTAAGGTTTTGCCTAGAGGGGTTCTCTATGTTTTGAATCTAATTACCCTGTAAGATATCTACCATCCTGATTTTACAGGGGGGATTTCTTTATTTCTATTTACTTCTATTTTTATTAAAAGTCTTCTTGTAAGAAAACTGAATGCTTTTTCATTGTTCTCAGATCCAAGGGTTTGGGTCTGTGGTCACCTATGCAAATTGGTGAGACTTTTTATCCAACATTTCCCAGGAAAGGGGGGGTGCAAGTGTTGGGAGGATTGTTCATTGTTCTTAAGATCCAAGGGTCTGGGTCTGTAGTCACCTAGGCAAATTGGTGAAGCTTTTTACCAAACCTTGTCCAGGAAGTGGGGTGCAAGGTTTTGGGAAGTATTTTGGGGGGAAAGACGTGTCCAAACATCTCTTCCCCAGTAACCAGTATTAGTTTGGTGGTGGTAGCGGCCAATCCAAGGACAAAGGGTGGAATATTTTGTACCTTGGGGAAGTTTTGACCTAAGCTGGCAAAGATAAGCTTAGGAGGTTTTTCATGCAGGTCCTCACATCTGTACCCTAGAGTTCAGAGTGGGGGAGGAACCTTGACATCAATTATCGCATGGCTGGCCCTGATAAGAGAGCTGTGAGTAAGGAGCTGTGTGAGTCTCACTCCAGCCCTGGAGCGAGAAGGACCTAGCTCTCTGGGAGAGACAGGGTATCTTCGACAGAGCAGTGTTGGGGAAGGGGCAGGCTGAGCTGGGGAGCTCAGGCCTGGCTACCTCTGAGGCTGAGGCCTGGTAGGAATGCCTAAGGAGGTACTGGGGCTGCAGGGAGACAGCTGGGGCTAGAAAGGCAGCAGGTCCAACCCCCTTGCCAATGATGAGTGGCCATTACAGACTGCAGTTCGCCCCAGAGAAAGGGGGCTAGATGATGACTGGCAGTAGCCACTAAAGCAAGGTGGGCATGGGGGAGGGGGTTCCCTGGGGGGGGCGGGAGACCCAGAGGGTGGGGGTGCTGCTGTGGGGCAGCACCTCAAGATAAGGGGCACCAGGGTCCGGGAGGGACACAGGGCCTGAAGTACAGTGGTGGAGATTGACCAGGAAGCAGGTATTGGTAGGAAGATACCGGCCAGCAGGAGGTGCTCCGAGGCTGGACTGAGCTAATTTCCGGACTGACCAGCAGGAGGTGCCATGCCGGTGAGTCGGTGCTACACTGCCCCATGTAGACCTTGCAAGTGCAAACTAAAAAGTAGTTTGCAAACTAGTTCACAAACACAATCTAGGTACCTTTTAGTTCGTTCTAATCAGGTCTATATGGAGCAGATACAGCGCATCACGCTAGTGTATATGGCAGTTCACATCCCTGTAGTCCGAACTGCAAAGCCACGTAGACCTGCCCAAAGGCATTTTTAGTACTTCAATTAGTGTCTACTTGGGGAGTTAGTGCCAAGTAGCTAGTACACATTAGCTAGTGTGTACCAGCTACTACAGGCTTTCCCCCATGCAGACAAAATCTGGGAAGTAGACCTATGATGCTTGGCCTACCATCCCTAGACTGGGACCCAGCAGAAAAGGAAGACCTGGGTTCCTCTGGAAAAGGTGATGTGAAACACCCTGACACAAGGAGGCGAAGAACTGTTGAGTTTGGAGCCAGACCTCAAGAGAGAAAGCCCTGGAAGGTGTTGCTCTGCACATGAGCATGTAGCCCAGTGGGCTAGTTTGCCTTTATTATATTTACTGGTTTGCATTATATTCTATTTTGCATTATATTCAGCAGTAATGAAAGAAACCTACAGGCCTGTATCCTGTAAGACATTAGCTTGAACAAGTTAGCATAAGGCTTGAGACCTATGAACTTTGAACAGATAAACTTTGCACAGATAAATGGCCAGTGGAAAACCCCAAGTATTTGGGGAGCTGAAAATAGAGTTTAAGGGGAAGTTCTGACCACAGGTACTAGGGTGACCAGACAGCAAGTGTGAAAAATTGGGACGGGGGTGGGGGGCAATAGGCTTCTATATAAGAAAAAGCCTCAAATATCAGGACTGTCCCTATAAAATCAGGACATCTGGTCACCCTAACAGGTACATGAGTCAACCACAGAAGTGTCCTGGCAACGAACTGATGGACATAACAGGTACATGAGATACATTTAAGGCTAGCCTCCTTGCGTGCCTATACATCTTTTCTTATAAGTTTCTTATTTTCTTATAGGCTGGATTATTTGTTTTATTATAATAGGTTTATATTAGGGTATATTCTGGCTGTAACAGAAGGGACCTGCAGGCCAAATCCTGTATGGTGAGCTAAGGCAAAGTTAGCATACGTATGTTTAGGACCTTTCATCTAGATTGATGGTGATGAGCTAAAGGATAAGTTCCATATATGGCTGCGACTTTTAACATAGAGGATGTGTTAAAGCAGGCTGGCATAGGGGCTTTCCTAAGTTCATACCCTTTTAAACTTAACAGGTATACCACAACTTGAAACTTGGAAAGAACCAAAATAACCAGTTAGGACAGAAATAACAAATGTGATACCTAACCACAAAAGGGCCATGGTAACGAATGGATGTATATGATAATTAGTTAAGATAATTGATATACTAACCTATAGGAAAAAGACAGTCCAACGTCAGTAAGGTGAGGAAATACAAATAAGGAAAAGGGGAAAAATCCCCTACCTAATATGCATCGAACATAACGGCGTCAGCGAAACATATTATAAAAGTGGCATCCCAGCCTAGGGGCAATAGGAGAAAGAGATCTAGTCCTTGGGAGGTGCCAGAATGTTGGTCACTGATGATAATGGGGAAGGTGATGGTGATGATGAAGATAATGGCTAACATTTCAGGTTGTTCTACGGGAGATGATGTGAGTATATGGATGTGCAGATGTACATTCTCTAGTATCTCTATCTACCTTACTGAGTTGGAGGTGTTTGTGACTGTGCTAAATAAACTATATTTGTAAATTATAAAAAAGTTTCTATAGTGTGAGTGTTGCAACTGTGCACATCAGGGTTCCCAACTATATAATAATTTGAATAATACTGGGCCTGATCTTGGGACAAGCACCTGTCAACCCTCAAAGTGATACCTGGAGATTCTTAAGTAATCAATATAATTTAATACATAATCTGAAGATCAGGCAACAAGCAGGAGGAAAATGCTGCAGAGCCCAGGTATAGGTGAAGAGTTATGTTTAATTAAGCTTAGTTTATTGGATACTTTGTATATCCCAGGAGGGGTGGGACTAAACCTGGCCTGGCCAATGGACTGAGTCACAAGAAGAGGCAGACCACCATGGGGTTGTAGTGGCTGTCAGCACGGGACACCTGAAAACAAGAGCCTACTATGCCCTGCCCAGCCAGGAGAGGGTATCCAGCAGTGAGACAATAGCTCTCTCAGAGATCTGTATACTATTTCTCGGGCAGGACATCTGGATAACAGAGAACGTATATTTCTAAACTGGCCAAACATTTTACTGGGGAAATATGTTTCAGGACATGTTGGCCTGTTGTCAGACCAGCACAGAGGGCCAGTTAACAGCATTCATCTGGAAGAGTGAGCAAGTACCTTCTGATTCCTTCAACTCCTTTTTGAATGTAGTCAGATGCTTAGAATGGAGATGATCAAATTACCAGAATATTCTCATTATGACATTTTGTGATTTTGCCACTACATATCACATGGCATGTCCACTAAGGGAAATAAAAAGTCAGTGGCTTATACCAGCTGTTTACCAATGCAACTATTTTCTTTAGTTGGTGTTCCAGGGGAAGTATTCGCCGATCAAGGCACAAACTTTACACCTTTGCTAATGCAGTCTCTATATAAAGAGATGGGTATAAACATATGAAAACAATACCAAAACCAATGGGTTTAGTGGAGTATTGTAACCAGACACTTCAAAACCATGCTCTGGAAATCTCTGTTGGAAACAGGCAAGATTAGGACAAATGGTTACTATTTCTGCTCATTGCACACTGTGAAATTTCCCATGCCTCAGTAGGATTCTCCCTGGTTCAGCTTCAGTGTAGCTGGGAAAGTGGGCAACCTTCTGTACTTTGTAACCTGAACTTTCATGAGTCAAGTTACTTTACTTTTTATGGGGTGTTTTAAATTTAAATACCATAGTTATAAAGCAATATCTATCTGGACATATAAAAAGCAGCCTGTCCCTTTTCTTCCTCCCATCACTGATGACCCACAATTCTGCATGGTAGCTAAAGTGTAATAGAATGTGCTCCCTGGGAGGCATTCTGGCTGCCTCAGAACTCCCACTGCTGGGGAGCTCCTCACCGCCCCTGTTCCCAAAAGCAGGCGGTGACATAACATGACACAACATAACTTCTCTTGATGATGTAGAGCCAGCAAGGAATGAGACTGATATCACCTGGATAAATGAGTTATTTTTCTAAGCAACAACAAAATGCTCTTTTTTTCATTGCAAACTGATGGTAGATACAATATATGGCATGCTTTATTCTGCTGTCTATATTTCCAACCTCTGTCGAGCACAGTGTGGGATGAAACTATGCCCCTGGGAGTAAGCATGTACATAACTTCAACTCCCGCCTGCCATTGCGGATGCAAAGGTATTTGTTCAAACTAGGCATAAAAGCCATGGTTAGTGACATTAAACAGCTATCATTTGTGCAGTGCAGACATCACAATTGTATTAGCGTGTTGATGCGTGTTTCTCAGCAGGGCAAATTAGAGCAATAGTGTCAGTTTTTGTCTTAAGAACATATTTCTTGAGTTTCTGGAAACCACGAGAAAACTGGCTGCACAAGTAGATGTAAATACTGTAATAATTAGTACTGTCTGCTAACTAAGCAATCAGATGCATCACTAGGAGATATCATGTCAGGATCACTTGCAGTTTTTTATACAGTTGTACCATATTTCACGACTATTGGTATCATGTTGTGGGTACAGTGCGAAATGTGAACTGCAATGAGCCTGGTTCTGAAGCTATCTTGAGTTGGTTCCAAATAATCAAAATAAAATAATGGAGGTTAATCTATGGCACCAATCAATGTAGTATCGAAGTGATACAAAGCAATTAAAGATGGCACTGAATGTGCCCTAAATTTGTAGTAATTTATCATCCTCCCTTATTCCAGTGTGCATATTTGTTTGTGTTCCCTTTTTTACACTTCCTAACTTCCAAATTTATGGGTACTGCTATGAGGGGAAGGCCCTGCCAAAGAGGTAGATCATACAGTTAGACCTGAACATGGTCAGGGCTGGGCCCTATCTGATCTCCTCTGGGAAGATGTTCTGCAGCCCAGGAGTGCCACTGCAAATTCACTGTGTCAAGGACTCTGGTCCAGGATGAGACTCCAATTAATAACTAAAGCATCCCTGTGGACAGTAATTGTCTTTGCATAGATCCATAGTGTTTAAAGCCAGAAGGGACCATTAGATCATCTAGTCTGACCTCCGTATATCATAGACCAGCGTTTCCCAAACTTGGGACGCCGCTTGTTCAGGGAAAGCCCCTGGCGGGCCGGGCCGATTTGTTTACCTGTCACGGCTGCAGGTTTGGCCGATCGCGGCTCCCACTGGCCGCGGTTCACTGTGCCCGCTCCTCAGGAACAAAGACTGAACTGGGGGAAGTGCTGGTCCCAGGCTAAAGGGATATTTAGCCTGTGTATGGAAACTTGTTGGACTGCTTGTATCATCAGTCAGGGTGAGAAATTGCTAATTCAAATCCTATCTAGCCAGCATAATAGGCTTAGTTTGTGTTTTTGTTTATTTACTAGGTAATCTGCTTTGATCTGTTTGCTGTGATAATCACTTAAAATCTATCTTTCTGTAGTTAATAAACTTGTTTTATGGTTTTATCTTAACCAATGTGTCTTTAAGTGAAGTGTCTGGGAAAATCTCAGCTTGCTTAACACAGGCTTCTTGTGCATACCTTTCCCACATTGAGGGGAAAGCGAACTATATTAATGAGCTTGTATTGTACAGATCCCTGTCCAGTGCAAGGCAGTATAATTCTAGGTTTATACTCCAGTGGGGTGCAAGGCTGGGGAGCTTGGAAATTGGTTGTTGTCTCCTGTTTGTCCTTTAGTGGCTTAGGTAAAGCACTCCGTTAGCTCAGTTAGGTGTGTGGTGCCGCCTGCTGTCATGTAGGGTGATAACAGGGCCTGGAGAGGCTGGCTAAATCACCAGCAGAGCAGTGTGGGAAGGCCTAACTGAGCTGAATGGTTAGGGGCACAGAGGTTCCCACGGTTCCCAGGCTGCACCTCAGGGGTGACAACCCATCACACACATGTCCTATTTTGGCTGGGACAGTCCCCTTCTTAAGCTTTATCTTGGACATCATGATTTTTTTTTGGCAAAACTGGGCATTTTTCCCATTTGCTCTCGCTCCAAGGGGGTGCAGAGGAACATTCAGACAAGAGCAAACAGGACAAATGTCCAGTTTTGCCAAAAAAATCATGACGTTCATAACATCAGCTTGGGCAAGCAGCAACACCAGATGGCTCGGGCCAGCCCTATATGGCGGAGTGGCCAGAGAACAGCAGCTGCTGGCTGGGTGCCCAGTTCTGCAGGCAGCACCACCACCAGCAGCAGTGTATGGCACGGTATGGTGTTGCCACCCTTACTTCTGCGCTGCTGCTGGCAGCGGTGCTGCCTTCAGAGCTGTGCAGCCCGAGAGCAGCAGCTGCTCTCCAGGTGCCCAGAGGCTACGAACTGCCAAGCCTAGACGTTCCGTGGCTCAGTGCTGGCAAACCCCGGCAAAAATTAAGCACTGGTGAGCGGCAACAGCAGGTGCCGCCGCTTACCCGGTGTTCTGTTTTCACTTTAGGTGAATGTGGTCACCCTATCTGACCCCTAAATTCTTTTCAGAGTTACCACTGTTCAGGATACAGTTCCCCATTCTGTAGGTTTAGCCTGGATTCCTTCCTACATCTACACAGTTACTTTTATCTTGATGGTCATGAATTGTGGAACTATTAACTATGGTTTATAACCTGTCCTTTAAATCAGCTACTGTACCCAATGACTGGAAGATAGCTAATGTAATGCCAATATTTAAGAAGGGCTCTAGAGGTGATCCTGGCAATTACAGACCGGTAAGTCTAACGTCATACCAGGCAAATTAGTTGAAATAATAGTAAAGAATAAAATTGTCAGACACATAGAAGAGCATAAATTGTTGGGCAAAAGTCAACATGGTTTCTGTAAAGTGAGATCATGACTTACTAATCTATTAGAGTTCTTTGAGAGGGTCAACAAACATGTGGACAAGGGGGATCCAGTGGACGTAGTCTACTTAGATTTCCAGAAAGCCTTTGACAAGGTTCCTAACCAAAGGCTCTTATGTAAATTAAGTTGTCATGGGATAAGAGGAAAGATCCTTTCATGGACTGAGAACCGGTTAAAAGATAGGGAACAAAGGGTAGGAATAAATGGTAAATTTTCAGAATGGAAAGGGGTAAGTAGTGGTGTTCCCCAAGGGTCAGTCTTAGGACCAATCCTATTCAACTTATTCATAAATGGTTAAGACCAAAGCAGACTGTGAAGAACTTCAAAAAGATCTCACAAAACTAAGTGATTGGGCAACAAAATGGCAAATGAAATTTAATGTGGATAAATGTAAAGTAATGTACATTGGAAAAAAATAACCCCAACTATACATACAATATGATGGGGGCTAATTTAGCTACAACTAATCAGGAGAAAAATCTTGGAGTCATCATGGATAGTTTTCTGAAGACGTCCACGCAGTGTGCAGCGGTAGTCAAAAAAGCAAAGAGGATGGTAGGAATAATTAAAAAAGGGATAGAGAATGGTTTCAGAGTAACAGCCGTGTTAGTCTGTATTCGCAAAAAGAAAAGGAGTACTTGTGGCACCTTAGAGACTAACCAATTTATTAGAGCATAAGCTTTCGTGAGCTACAGCTCACTTCCTCAGATGCATATCATGGAAACTGCAGCAGGCTTTATATATACACAGAGAATATGAAACAATACCTCCTCCCACCCCACTGTCCTGCTGGTAATAGCTTATCTAAAGTGATCATCAGGTGGGCCATTTCCAGCACAAATCCAGGTTTTCTCACCCTCCACCCCCCCACACAAATTCACTCTCCTGCTGGTGATAGCCCATCCAAAGTGACAACTCTTTACACAATGTGGGATAGAGAATGAGATCGAGAATATCTTATTGCCCTTATATAAAACCATGGTATGCCCACATCTTAACTACTGCGTACAGATGCTGTCTCCTCATCTCAGAAAAGTCATACTGGCATTTGAAAAGGTTCAGAGAAGGGCAACTAAAATGATTAGGGGTTTGGAATGGGTCCCATATGAGGAGAGATTAAAGAGGCTAGGACTTTTCAGCTTGGAAAAGAGGAGACTAAGGGGGGATATAATAGAGGTCTATAAAACCATGAGTGGTGTGTAGAAAGTGAATAAGGAAAAGTTATTTACTTGTTCTCATTATATAAGAACTAGGGGTCACCAAATGAAATTAACGGGTAGCAGGTTTAAAATAAATAAAAGGAAGTTCTGTTTCACTCAGCGCACAGTCAACGTGTGGATCTCCTTGTCTGAGGAGGTTGTGAAGGCTAAGACCATAACAGGGTTTAAAAGAGAACTGGATAAATTCATGGAGGTTAAATCCACTAATGGCTATTAGCCAGGGTGGGTAAAGAATGGTATCCCTAGCCTCTGTATGTCAGAGGGTGGAGATGAATGGCAGAAGAGAGATCCCTTGATCATTACCTGTTAGGTTCACTACCTCTGGGGCACCTGGCATTGGCCACTGTTGGCAGACAGGATACTGGGCTGGATGGACCTTTGGTCTGACCCAGTGTAGCCATTCTTATGTTCTTATGAGTAAGGACTGACGGTTATACCAAAAGCGTCATTTTGATTACAGACTTTGATTACTTAAGTACTAGGTATTATAGGGTGGAGATGAGTTTTACTCAGTTTAGATATGTGATTTGTGTTAGCATATCTCCATATATGTTTATTGTATCAAAATTAGAATATGGTACATAAAATTAAGAAAGAAGGTATACAAATACACTTAATATCTAATTACTCTAATGAGATGTTCTGTTTTATAGCGGAAAACTGCAAATACCATAGAGTAAAAAGGGATTTATTGCTATATGCTATAACATGGTGTGCACTATGTAACTTCAGCAAGGTGGAATGTCTATTTCATGTCAGTGCATCTAACCTGCTTCTAGTGGAAGAAAGGAAATTTAAAACCATTCTGTATACAATGTAGGGCAGAAATGTATACAAACTACATTCAGACTTGACAAGGAGAAAGGATTTTGCTTGATGTAGAATGAAAACTGGGAAAGTTGGGGAGAAGAATGTCTTCTTCTGGGAAAACCTGAAATTTTCCTCTCTCTTGGAAAGATTTGAAAGATTTCAAAGCAAGGGTATTAGGCCAGATTCTGTCCACAGATATGTGTGAGGAAATCCCATTGACAAGTGGGCCACTGTCAGGGACAGGACACAGAACTAGGTGGCCCCTGCGTCTGATCCAGTATAGCAATTTCTGTCTTCCAGGAACATCACAAGGGAAAATTTGGTTCTTTATGCTAAAATATAGGTGCATATCTGCACTAGAAAAATTTGTCAGCAGTAACGTCATAGTTACCAATTCCAATAACTGCATCCTAGCCTAGATATTTCCAACCCAAATCTAGACCGAGTAGCCAAGTGGGTATGTCAGAAGATGTGTCAGAGGTCTCTGAGCCCTTTAGAAGACCCCAATTGAGCATCCATACATGAGAGGAGAATTTGATCCTAGATCTATGAGCAGAAATAAAAGAATGAATAATTAATAATTATGGCCATTTATAATCTTTTATTTAAAAATTGTATGGCAGTATAATATGTAGTAATATGTAATGTAAATGGTGAAGTACTGGGGCAAATGAGCAGAATTTGGTCCATGGTTTTTCCCAGATCTGCTTGAAATGTATTTGTTGAGTTTTCATTATTTATTATTACCTTGAGGGAAGATTGCTCCAGAGGCGTAAATGGAGGGACATATGAATGAGCAAATAGTGACCAATGGTATGCAGCATCCAGGCATTCATGCATTAAAGTGTAATAACCATTGTGCATTGTGGCATGTTTTGTAAACACCGTTTAATACAACTGTAAAGGCAGGTCACACGCAGACTTGCACGAAAAGAAAAATTTCAATCTTCTACTCTTTGCTTTAGAATGATTGAATGAGACATTTTATGGGGAGGTGATATTGTTTCAGACTTAAGAATGCTGAGCGACTTCTCAGTTTAATAAAATGAAGAGAATATCTAGATATGTGGACCACAGTATGTAAAATAGGCTTTACTTATTCAATAGATGTGCATATATGGTCATTATAACTATGACTTGGATAGGTATGGCAGGAAGGTAGGGATTTTATTTTGAGTGCTATTGAGCATTTGCTTTTCTTTATCCAGGCCAATTGCATGGAAAGAACAGTTGATTTAAAGGATTAAAACATTATTTCCTTCCACCTTTTCTAAAACCATTTATCTCTAGCTGTGTTCATAATTCAGATTCATCTAAGGTCTTGTCTACACATCACATGTATTATTTTAGTAATGCAAACCCCCATGTTTACACCCTTACATCTGTTAATACTGGGCTTATATCAATTACTGCATTATGCTAAATTGTACAAGCCTGATGTAAATAGATGTAAGGGTGTTCACATAAGGGGTTTGCACTGATTTAACTAAACTGGTTTAGTAATTGATTTTCAGTTAAAGCACTGCAAGTATCATGTGTAGGCCAGGCTTCGGACTCCTTCGAACACGATGAACATGAGGTCTGTGGCTAGTAAGTAGGGTTGGCCAGAAAAAAAGAATTCTGTTTTGCGAAAAAAAATTGAGTTTTTAGAATCTGGTTTTGTTTTTCATTGGAATGAAATAGAGACCTTTCTTGAAATTACACACACACGCAGTCCCCCCCCCACACCCCAGAATAGCCAATAACCCAGCGATTAGGGCACCCACCTGGAATATAGGAGACTGGCTATTCTGTGGTTTTTTTCTCTCTCTCTCTTTGGTTTTGACCACAAAGTCCATCCTGGGCCTGAGAAAGTTTTGCTGAAATTGATGCGCTTCCTTGAAAAGTTTTGGTTTCAATGAATCTGGAGTACTCAATCTCATCTGGAGTACTGTGTCCAGTTTTGGGCCCCACAGTACAAGAAGGATGTGGAAAAATTGGAAAGAGTCCAGCGGAGGGCAACAAAAATGATTAGGGGACTGGAACACATGAGTTATGAGGAGAGGCTGAGGGAAATGGGGAAGAGAAGAATGAGGGGGGATTTGATAGCTGCTTTCAACTATCAGGGGGGTTCCAAAGAAGATGGCTCTAGACTGTTCTCAGTGGTAGCAGATGACAGAACAAGGAGTAATGGTCTCAAGTTGCAGTGGGGGAGATTTAGGTTGGATATTAGGAAAAACTTTTTCATTAGGAGGGTGGTGAAACACTGAAATGAGTTACTAGGGAGTTGGTAGAATCTCCTTCTTTAGAAGTTTTTAAGGTCAGACTTGACAAAGCCCTGGCTGGGATGATTTAATTGGGGATTGGTCCTGCTTTGAGCAGGGGGTTGGACTAGATGACCTCCTGAGGTCCCTTCCAACCCTGATATTCTATGATTCTATGAATCTGCATTTTCTGATGGGAAAAAATATTCGACCAGTGCTACTGTTAAGTTTACACTTCATTCTCCTCTTAGAAAACAAAGGATATCATCTTTAAAGTAAACTTAGTCAGATTTTCTTGGTATTTGGTTTGCCTTTTAGGCAGTACACTGGTTGTTTAAAGAACACGTCACAAGACAGAACAGTAGTCTTTAATGGATAGTGTCTGTGCTCATTTGATAATGGTTTGTAAGACAAAAAAAAAAAGGCAGACACTTCAGCTTTTTTGCTATGCCTTGGGGTTGAAAAATACAAATCTTACAATTTATGGGCTGTCAGTTGTCCAGACCTGATAATTTCTTCAGCACACACAGTAAGAGAGACATTTATTATAGTTAAATAAAAGTGAAGAGAGTTCCAAACAAAAAGAAATAAAAATGTTTACCTCGTGTATTTCCCTCCCGTCCCCAAAATATATGCAGCGATTGAAAAGTACTCATTAATACTGAAGATAATATCTTGCTTATCAGTGGTCAACTTGTTAAGCATAATAAAGCAACTGTTGGGTTGACTTGTTACTGTGTAGGCTAAAATTTCTAGGTGTCAGCTGGAATGTCCTTAAAACCTGCCATTATGTAGAGGAACAGTAATTATTACATGCCACACTACAAAAGAGTGTTTGTGTGTTAGACACATTGTCAAGCTTGTTAAAAGCAGATTTTGGCCAACCTTTTTAAAATCTATTTTAAATAGACTCCCTATATGGCAGTACTAGTGTCTCTTTAATGATAACCATTGATAAGGAGAGCCATTGCAAATTACCTTTTTTTCTCTTTTTTTTTTAAATAAGGACCAACAAACTGTAAAACTCTACAAGATGGAGAAAACATAAATTTGGGATAAAATTTTCCAAAGGCCTTTGGTGCTTAAATACATTTGAAAATGTGGCCATAAGTGATTGAGGACCCTCAGCTCTCTTGACTTTCAGGCACTTTTTAAAAAAAAAAATTATCCTTGGTAAGGTTACAGATTTCACTTTCAGATTTCCAAGTTGTTGCTACAGATAATGCTTGTGGAACACTGCAAAAGCACTGTTAATGAACATTTGTTCAGTGTCCAAAGAGTTGTTTGTATCAGCCATATTCTAGCCTGCTTTTATCTGATATTTGCATGTGAATGGTTTTTGTTTACATAAATGTTCAGCAACTGAATATTTAAGAGTGAAATTCACCTATGTAGAAAACCACTACTGGGCATCACTTAAGGTAGTGCATAGTGCCTTGGGCTGGTTGTCTGCATAGCAGAGAATTTCACTGTGTAGCAAAACACATATCGACAAATAAACAAGAAAAACTGTATCCAAACAAGAGGATTGGCTATTAATATCCATTTGTCACTATTCATCATTCTCTGCTTTAAAAAATGTGTAATTCAGTTCAGGAGCAGAAACAATACCGTGTAACTCTGATGACCAATCACAAGCCATAAAAATCCCTTAGCATATAGTAATGAACAATCCATAGGATGCAAATTTACTTAATTACCCATTGGCCTGGAACCGCAGCCAGTGGGAGCTGCGATCGGCCAAACCTGCAGATGCTGCAGGTAAACAAACCATCCTAGCCCACCAGCGGATTTCCCTGATGGGTCGTGTGCCAAAGGTTGCTGATCCCTGTTCCAGATAATTAATGAAGATGTTGAACAAAACCAGCCCCAGGACTGAACCCTGGGGCACTCCGCTTGATACAGGCTGCCAACTAGACATCGAGCTGTTGATCACTACCCGTTGAGCCCGACGATCTAGCCAGTTTTCTATCCACCTTATAGTCCATTCATCCAATGCATACTTTTTTAACTTGCTGGCAAGAATATTGTGGGAGACCCTATCAAAAGCTTTGCTAAAGTCAAGATATATCATGTCCACCACTTTTCCCATATCCACAGAGACAGTTATCTCGTCATAGAAGACAATCAGGTTGGTGAGGCATTTCCCTGAAGTACTTTGAAATCTTATTTAATTTGTGAGCAGGTTCTTGCATCTGAGGGGCACTTTGTATAGGTCTTTACCTGACTTATGTTCTGTCATTACCCTGAAATTATTTGACCCTACAAAAATCTTACGAACCTTTTGCACATTCATATGTCACCAAACATCCTTTCTTTATTGAGTGTATCTGATCTCTGCACTGTAAACATCATTTGGAACAATATGCTTCTAATCTTGGCATCTGAAAGCTGTCTAAAACACATGCACCCATATGCTTTCAGGCACTTCCACTGAGAACATCTGGCATCTTCTGAAAGTGCTGTAGACTTGGAAACATAAAATTCAGATACAGAAGATGTGGTCAGTAGATTCTTTAGATCTTTTACCTTCTGTCTTTCACTCCTGTTCTTTATCCCAGACCCACAGAGTTTGTTTTAAGCTGCTGATACAGAGCTTGGCCTTGTGAAGACAGCAGACAGGATAGGTAAGAGTTTTCTCCAAACCTTTATCCTGCTGAGGAACAGTGTCTCAGTTCTGAGACATTTCTAGGTGGTGACTTTTCAGCCATGGCTCTGGCTCTTTTTGGATCTGCCTTCCTCCCTTCCTGATCAATCACGTGCCCTAAGAACCCACAGGTGTGTTTGATGTAGCTCACATTTTTCTCTATTTAAGTCCACCAGCTTTTACTGAAATGGTACCCTCTGGCCTGAATATTGCTGTCCACATTCTGGGCTGCACAGAAGGAAGGTTTGGCCAGCATTCACCCCTACACCTTCCTCGCTGGCAGTATCTACCAGTGAATGCTCTGTTCCATTGGTAGCCAGCAAAAAACATTCCTTCCTCATTTTAAGGCATTGGAATACCATGGCTCCTTCTTAACAAGACATTCTCTTTCTTCAGCCTTGCACAGAAGTAGGCTAATTGAAACAAATAAAATACATGGAAGAGTAAACAAAATGGGAATGGGTTATATTCCCCAGCAGCCTTCCTTTTTTTTATGCAACATATGCTTTCTTTTCTTGTTTCCCAAGAAGAGCTATTTCAGACAAACACCCCAGTAACCTTTGATGCTCCCTATAGTTTTCTTCTTTTCACAGAGAAACCAAAATAAATACTGCCAAAGAAGTCAGAAGTCTTGTTTTCTTTAAATATTCACCTCCTGATCTTCTCCATGGGAACAAAAGTATGAATGTAATTCCGTGTTCCAGGCAGCACAGAATAGCCGTTGGGAACAGAAGGTGGTGGGCTAAAGGAACTATTTTCAGTCATACTTCATTTAATTATATATATAAATGATTGTTAACAATTATTTTATATATATTTGTAAATCCTCTTTTGATATGGTTCTATGGCCCCATGCCGAAACTTATGGGGTAGAAGCACTATCCAGCCCCGGTGGGTGGAGGTAGGCCAACCACTCCTGCCCCACTGGAAGCAGAGGGGTGTGACAGGAAGCTTAAAGGGCAGGTCCTGCAGCTCAGTTAGAGGGGAGATGGCAAAGGAGACAGATGCGTCCCCACCTGCTGCTGAGCCCCACTCCTGAGGATGAACCCTACAGCACCAAAGAGCCAGAAGGACTGCTGGGTCGGCCGACTGCCAGGAGCACATAGGAGGTACTGGTACGGCCTCTGGCCATGTACCTTGGGGAGATGGAGGACCCCTATGAGACAGAAGTACATTTCAACAGGCTCGTAGGAAGTAGCCCAGGGACACCAGACAATAGTCCGGTTGTGTGGCCAAAATACTGGCCAGCGTGTTTCAGTGGGATCCCTGCTGACCCAGTGGTGGAGCCCTCCGCCATTTTCAGGGCCCTGGGCTGGGACCTGGTGGAGTAGAGTGGGCCCAGGTCCCCCTACCCTCTGCGGCTGCCCCACCCCTTGGGTGGCTACCTACCCATCTTAGGCCTATAGGCCTGCATTTGTCTGACGTCTGCCTGAGCCCAGAGGCCAAGCAAAAGACTGCCTATTGTTCTGTCCTACCCTGAGGGTCAGACCCCGCCCTAAAACTGTTGCTCTGCCCTGTCTGAGGGCTTGAGCTCTCTTGACTATCTGTTGCTCCACCCAGCCTGAGGGCCTGAGCTCCTAGACTGCTTACTGCTCAGCCCTGCCAGAAGGCCTGAGCCCCACAGATTGTTTGTGTTCTGTCCTGTCAGAGCGTGAGAGCCGCACAGACTGCTTGTTGCTCTGCCCTGCCCAGGGGGGCGAGAGCACTGAAAGTGCTAATTCCCGCTTAAGCTTTGTGGGGCAGTCACATGGTAGTGAGGGGTGTGGCTCCCCGGCAAGACTAATGGGGAAGGACAACCATGATCCTTTACATTCTGCTATATAAAGAGTAAAAGGAAAATATACAATACATTGTTCATCTTTTCAGCTTCATCTCACAGCAAAATCTGTGGGTGAATGCATGGGTCATCCAGTTACAAGGAACAGAAGACTTGACTTTGGATATCTTTTTATGAGTAGCAGTCACAATGCTTAGGAGATGTCACTGAAGTTAATACCCCCTCACTTCCAGAAAGCGCCTTGAGAATTTTAATGACTATAAAGTGGTCAGGACCTCATCAAGGTGATCTCCTGTGAAAGATGGCATCTTGTGCAGAACTGTAACATCAAACACTATGCATTAGTTCAGCATGCTACCTACAAAATTACTACTTCCCCTTAATGATGAATTGATGTTATACCACTTGGACTTCCTCTGCCTCCTCCTATCTCCACTAGAAGCTATGCATGGGTTATTTTAGGGAAATTTGGAAACATAACTAAAATTGTAAATGTTAAAACTACCAAAGTCATAATAATCTTCAGTAGAGGTGGGCATTTCTAGGGCTTCTAATGGTACCATAGACCCTGGCTGCATTTACGTTTCTTGTCCTGATCGTGGTCATACTGAGAAATTCCTCTCCCTGAAAAGGAATATTTTTAAAAGTGGAAGAATAGAGAATAAGATGTCATCAGTCTGTCATTCTTTCTAATTTGGTAAAGCTTATTGGTCCTTAAGGAAAGAAAAGTAAGGGACCTTGAATCATGCTATATGGCTGAAAATGGGAACATGTGTAGAGAATAGAGAGAGGGAAATGCTCCCTCAATTATCATCTCTTTTTATAAAGTAGGATTGCTGTAAAGATGGACTGAGAAATTGCAAAATGTAAAACAGAAAGACTAGGAAATATATAATTCTCACTCCCTGATCTGCAGGAAGCCAGTTTTTATCAGTTTTTAGATCATCTGTGCTGGTCCTTACTAATAGTAAAGACCCAAACCGGTTCCATTCAGTTCAACTACTCAGCCTAATATGTCACAGACTATAAAATCAAAATAACAAACTGAATTTTAAAAAATCCTTTTGCTGATATAAAACGAGTAGAAATTGTATATCTATTCTGGCATTTGCCCTTCAGTTTCTGATGGTTCTTTAAATTTATAGCAGAGTTCTGAAATGAAAAATGTGATGTAGATCCTGGAAAATGGAAAATCTAGTTGTCAGGTTGCATAATGTAAATAGACAACCAGTGAGAGTTATCCAGTTTTTAAATTTACTTTCTGGTGCTTCAATTTGTCTCTTATGAATTCTCTTTCCTTCCTGATGTGCTATGTTGCCACAAGATATTTGTTATGTATATTTATGTATGTCAGGGTTAAAGTGGGAATTTCCACTGATTGGTGCAAAGATCTGTGTGATTTGCTCCTGACTCAACATGAAACATGCTGTACGACCTTCTCCTGGGGGCTGTGGCTCTGTTCCTTTATCCCTTTAACATTATTATCGGTAAGCTGGAAAAAGCATTTAACGGTGCCTTTTTGTATTAAAGGGATGCTCTAAAGCAGTTGATGTCTCAGTTTTGTTCTGTCTTAAAATTTATTTTAATCTTGTGGGGAATGTCTCCTGGATTCTAAATATTAGAACCAAACCAAAACCCCATTTCTCTAATGTCAGAAATAAATTAAAAGCAAACAAACACCGGTTAATGCGTTAACTTGCAGTATTTTAATTCTGCTGCTACGGATACAGCCATTTTTTCACTGTTCTGTTTTGTTTTCTGTCTATAGCTTTTACCTGGTAATATCTGGTGGTCTAAATACTGCAATGAGGCCCTGATCCGAACTCCTCTATGTCAACAGACTCTGGAATTCATGTGGAACCCCATTGAAATCAATGGGACAGTGTTTGTGCTTTGTGCAGAATGTCCTTAAGACTTATTGAAGATGACAATAGGGACTTAAGGCTGCTCACAGGATCAGGCCTTTTGAGGGCAGGAACCTGCCCACACAGATGTAGTTGTAGCATCATGACCTTGGCCACAGTATGGCCTATGACTGACAAAAGTAAATGTTTGTATCAGACACTTTTAGTGTTTCTAACATAGAAAAATGAACTTTGGTCTATGCTCTGCAATAACATATTACCCCAGTCCTACAGTCAATTAACCACATGCGCAACTTCCCTCCAGAGAGTAGTCCTATAAACTTCCAAGATTTAAATGCATCTGCTTCTACCACTTGAGCTAAAGGAGTAACTCCTCTAGCTGATGGCTGTAGTAGAGCCATACACTGTGGACCAGCCACTAGACTAGACAGATGTGCACCACATATTGAACAATGAATTACAAATGAGTTCTGCTAGCTGCAATATACTCAAAAGCCCCACATGCAAATATTGCAGATTGGGCAGCTTGTACATTAGTTACTAAGTACAAAAACAACATTGGGGTACAAATTCTGTTGTGCAAACCTTCCAGCTAGAATGAGTCAAAATTATATGTATTTTCTATGAAATATTTCATTTTATTCAAAATTTTTCATGGAAATTTTTGTCAAAAGAAAACAAACTTGTTTTGATTGTAATTAAAATGAACACTTTTCATATTTTGATTTTCTATTATTTTAGGTTTCAACCCTTTCTTTTTTCTTTCCACCCTCTGGGAAAGGTGAGGGAAGGAGAGGGAAAACTGAAACAGGGTTTTTTCATTTTTTCTTTTCAATTAAAAATGGAAATTTCAGGTATATTTTCATATTGTTTAACATATTTTTCAATGAAGATCTTTTAGATGAGAAAATTTCAATCAGCTCTACTTCCTACATTGATTTCCTTACTGATGGTATACTTTGTGATGATGTAATGTCTGTACTTCACTACATACCACAGCTAGTGCCAAGGTCTTGCTTGATTTTCTTTGGACATCTTCTAGTCCTCCTGTAGGACTGATGCTCATGGTGATTGTGACATATGAAGTTGATGTGAATGATATAACAATTAGCATTCACCTTCTGTTCTTTCCCTTTAATTTTGGAAACACAGTTTTCACTAGCCCTGCCAATATCCACTGTTCTTTACAGAATCAAACCTATTTCTCTTCCTAACCTTACCATAACCTGGTTATCAATTATATTGCTATTCAGTCGCTGTCTATTCCATCTGTTTACTGTTCAAATTCACATCACTTACTATTATGTACATCAGTAATATAATGGTCAACGGTCTAATCTGGCAGCTGGTTTCTTAAAGAAACGGAACCTTTCCCAAGTGATATTCTTACATAGGTTACAATATTCTGACACTTTTGAATGACTGTCTAGCTTTTTACACACCCCTTTCCACTCCCACTGGAATGTTTTGTGTATTTCCAATGCCTCCAGGCCTGCCCCATCTGCAGCAATGTGGAGGGTTTCACTCTCTCTATTTTCTTTGTAATATTAGGATGGCCCTGCCGCAAGGAGTCATTAGGCATTTTCACCTTAGTGGCAGAGACGAACACTTGGTCATTTTGGCTTCAAAGGCAATTGTCCAGATTGTCACAGGTGGTCCATTTCAGTAGAAACAACCTCACAATGTGAATGAACTGATCCCAGAGGAATGCTACTACACAGGTTCAATCACATGGTTGCCAAAAGCTTGAATGGCATGATAAGATCATCAGTCATGGACATAGGCTGAACATCTAGCCAGACCATCTTAAGGACCTAGCTTGAGACTGATCTGAGTGGTACTCAATTTACAATGAGAATCCCTTACAATTACAAAGAATCCCTTTGGGATTTGACTTGATGCTGATGAATTTCTTTGTAATACTCACTATTGCCAACTCCAAATGTTCAAACATCATGATAAATCCTTAAGATAGCTTTTTAAAAAAGAATAATTTGTGAGACTTTAGGGTGCACTTGCTTCACATTTTAAAAGCTTTTCTCCACAAAAATGAGATGTAGAAACTTACTATTATATTTTTTTTATGAAAGCTGGGATTCTCATGTCATCACTTGTCTCCAGGAGCTGGGTCTTTCAGTAAAACATCAACTGTTGTGAGTTTCTCTATAAAAACATGAGTTCACAACACCACTTGCTTCCAGAAAAATTTAGAAGTAGGGCAACCACCTCTTCTAGTTTTCTGCCAGGTTCCCTTAAAGAGAGAGGGGAATTCAGATGGCTTCATTATCTCTATTTTTGACAGTTAACATTTTCTTTTCACATCAGAATTCTGGGAAATCAATGGCATTTATTTCCTGGCCCACACAAATCACAATTACAAAAGCTTATACTTCTGTCTCATAGACTTTAAGGCCAGAAGGAACTATCCTGATCACCTAGTCTGACCTCCTGCACTCTGCAGGCCAAAGAACCTCACCTACCCCTTCCTAGAATAGACCCATGGCAGGAATCAGTATCCACTGCCTCCAGTGGTTGCTGTTACACTTTTCGTTTTAAGCAGATGTAGCTCCCCCTCCTGTTCACTATCCCAGTATGAGGCTGTTCAAGTTAGAGTTAGTGTGACTTGTGGTTTTATACACAACTTTGGGGGACTAGGCCTGAAGTACCTCAGTGTGCTCTGCCAGTGTGTGTTCACCTCAGACCAGAACCACTCAGAGAAACCATCAAGAACTAAGTTTTATTCTGTAAGGAAACATAGAACAGATTGGAGACAAGCAGCCTCCTCTCTGTTTGCCTCACGCTCCCTGCTTCAGACAGTGGTGAAACTCTCTGCTGGGAGGGCAGAGGGTACTTCCTGGCAGGAACCAGGAAGTTCTCCCAACAGAAAGCAGTTTGTAATCCACAACTTCTAGTTCCCATCACTGTCACTAATGCACTCTGGAACGTGGGGTACTCAGAGAAGGTGCTTGTTCTTCATGATACTGTTCAGACTTTACAAGACTCTCCATCCAGCCTTTACTTTTTCTTTCTACTTCAGCTCCGTCGTTTGTATTAGGAGGTCCCTTGTGAAGAACCTGTCTCTGCTGGGATAGACTTGACCAATGGCATTTGAGAGTTCAAAAAAGCAGTCCCATCACTTACGCCAATGGAAAATCTTCATTCTACATCTCAATTTGGATACTATGGCAATGAGCGTTAGAGGAAACATTTGTAAATCATCAGTCAGTAGTAGCAGCAGCAGTTGAATCCTTTTCCAGTCCTTTAGCCACTAGAGGGTAAGAACATGAAATACTCCACCTAAACAAAGCACTCAGAATCCTGCACTACTTCCCTTCTGTGGTGGGGTTCCCCCCATCACCTGCTAGAGAAGTGGGGAGGGAATTAGAGACATGCTTCACATCTGTGGTGTGAGTGACTGATTACTTCAGGCCTGTGGAGGTGGAGATAGGTGATGATCCATTGGACACTTGCATTTTATATACAGGTTGAGGGAGCTTGTTAACAGAGAGACTGCAGAGGAGGCAGGCTTTCCTATAAGGAGAGCAATCACAGGGAGCAAAGCAGGCTCCTGTGAAGGAAGTCCTGAGGGGGAGGTTGGCGACCTTGATGTAGCCCTGTGGAGGGGCAGCAGGACTTTTTTGTTTACAGTTGAATGGAATTTACTGTGTTGGACTTTTGACACCCCAGAAAGGGACAGGACTAGGGAAGTGTCCCGGCTGGAGGGCTGGATAACAGAGCACCAAAATAAAGGACAAGCCTGTCCAGTGCAGAGGAAGGGGCACTAGAGGGGCAGATCAGTGTAGTGCTGTCTCCTTATGTCAAGAAAGCCTTATGTCTGAGGAACATTGATATGCTCCCACAGGAATGACTCAGAGGGTTATAGGTCAGCAAGACGAGAGGTCACTCTTTGGATCTAGTGGCAGCATTTGTTGCCCACCTACAAAGTTGGTTAAGAGCAAACAGCCCTGGAGCTAGGGTTGCCAACCCTCCAGGATTGTGCTGGAGTCTCTGGGAATTAAAAGTTAATCTTTAATTAAAGATTATGTCATGTGATGAAACTTCCAGGGATACATCCAACCAAAATTGGCAACCCTACTGGGAGCTGGGACAAGGAGGCTGGGTAAGAAGCAAGTAAACGGACTGCTATTGGCAAGGGGCTAGTGGTAGCTGCAAGATCCAGAGGAGCTGCCTGCCTCTGGGAGGTAACCACTACAGCTGCTTGATGGCAGGGGCAATGGATGGGTCCTTAATGAGACCACTGACAATAAGGCTGAACTTTGGTTGGATCTATGGCCTGGTACTTAATTGCCCGCAAAAGAGGCGTCATGCTCCTGTACCAGATAGGGCCTGGCTACAGAGCTTGCTTGTACACACCAGATGTGTTCACCATAAGATCTATTAATGCTCTGCCAGGTATGGCTGAGGTTGATTTAAATGAGATATTTTACATGCAATGTCACCTACTGGCTAAACAGTATTATACAGCTTAGCATTCCATTAGTGCTCCCCTTCAAGTTCTACATTCCTACTATTTACAATATTTACACTATCATACTGTCTTTGAATTCAGTACCTATCCATCTGTTAAGTGTCTGAATCATATTGGCTTTCTAATTACGCGACCTGAATGCATAACAACAATGCGTGGCTGCAGGGGAGGGGCCGGAGGCTAGCCTCCCTGGCCAGGAGCTCAAGGACCAGGCAGGATGGTCCCGAGGGCTGGATGTGGCCTGCAGGCCGTGTTTGCACACCTCTGGGCTAGACACTGTTGGCTGCTCAGTCCCAGCCTAAGGGCCAGGGCATATAGACGCCTGGGAAAACCTGTTTCTGCCTAAGAGATGGAACTAATTGCCTATTTGGGGTCTCAGCCCCATTAGACCAGTTGGGACACTCATGCCTAACTTGCTAATTCCCCTAATACTAGGCAGTAATCTCCATGGCGTAATGAGGCGATGTGGCTCCCTCCGACCCAGAGCGAGAGGGACGACCACCACACCACTACATTTTCCCAAAAACTCAATTTGATGTTCGTGGAAAACACATTTTCCCTTGTATAGCTTCAGTCCAGACTGACTGGTTGGGTTTTGGACTTCCTTGAGGATTTTGTTGTATTCCTCCATTGAAGATAGATATATCAGAATAATGTCCATGAAAATTACAGCTCCATTTGTTAACAGTTCTGCCATCTTTCTTGGGAAAATGTAGGTGCACTGGTAATCCCAAAAGGTAATCTTCAAAAGCAAAGTCTCCCAGAGAGTGTGACAAGTGTAGTCAGGTTAGCACTTTCTTTGGCTAAAGCAATTTGTCAGAAACCGTGGAAGACATCCATCTTGGAGAATACTGTAGCTCCATTCACTATGGGAAGAAAGTCATCCAGTAATGGGAGGATGTATTTTTCTTTCACAATTGCTTCACTGAGTCTTTTAAGAGCCACATAGATTTGTATTTTCCCATTTTTCTTTATAACTGGTACCACTGGGGCACACCATGCTGTTGGCTCAGAAATTTTCTCAGTTATGCCAATCAGCTCCATTCTCTTTAACTCAGTCTTCACTTTATAAAGTAATGGGATAGGAATCTTGTGAGGTGTATGTACATTATATGGTTCAGCACTGTCTTGTAAGATTATTTGTAATGGATCTACTCTCAAAAGTCCACTAACACTAACAAGTATTCCATTGAGTACTTCCACCTTTTTCACTAGGCCCATCATGACTGCCACACTGCAACTGAGAAGGCTGTTGATCTGTGGTCCTTTGATCACATACAAAGAGAAAAACACTGCATTCAGAGTGTAAATTATTTCTGTGGTGAACTGGCCCAGGCAGTTCAGGATACCTCCAGGGCTAGTCAGAGCTGGGTCAGGTGACTTCAGCTCTGGGAGGGATTGAAGGTGACTCTAAATTCCTTCTGAGATGACTATGACATCAATAGTGTTGCCAGGAATATTCAGTTTCACTCTCCAGGCAGGCTCTATGTCATCACAAGTGATAGATTCCAAAAACAATGTCTCTTTATTGTCTGTCTGTAATATTAGTCAACTCCTTGACTGCTTTAGTATGGCAAACAGCTGCAGAATATTCTTATTTCATGCATTTATTACACTGTGCACCTCTGGCTCGACATGCATCATCTCTTGGGATCTGACTTTTTCCACACCTTGTACATATAGACTGGAATGTGCCCCTCTCAGCCTGGGAATTCTCTCTCCTTGCCTCGGGGTTTCATGATAATGACTTTTGACACTCAGAGGTCTCTCATAGTTTCTAAGCTGCTTTCTATTTTTTCAAGTTGTTCCTGCCTTTTGTAGCTGGTGTGAGAGGTTTTTATCTGTTAACCCAATAACCTGCCTGTCTCTGATATTTTCATGTTTTGGATTCCCCGAATCACATTTTTCAGCCAACGTATGCAGAGCTCTTATAAAACATTCAACATTTCCCCCTCATTCTTGAATTCTCTGGTGGAAACCACATTTCCTTGAGGTGTAACGTAAGCAACAAACATAGCCAGAACGCTTTCACAGTCATCTTTGTGACTGTCTTCAGTAAAGTCAAAGGATTTAAAGATATGCTTCCCCATAGCATAAATTAAAGAAGATACTTGTAAATCTCCAGTTTCTTTGTGGAGTTCTGTTAGCAATTCAAAATCTTGCAAAATATTGTTTCCAGTCTGTCCATTGGGAAGGTTTGTCAAAGCTGAAGTTCTCTGGGGCAGTGAAGAATGGCATGTTGATGAGATCCTGTTACCTTTCATAGAATCATAGAATATCAGGGTTGGAAGGGACCCCAGAAGGTCATCTAGTCCAACCCCCTTCTCGAAGCAGGACCAATTCCCAGTTAAATCATCCCAGCCAGGGCTTTGTCAAGCCTGACCTTAAAAATCTCTAAGGAAGGAGATTCTACCACCTCCCTAGGTAAAGCATTCCAGTGTTTCACCACCCTCTTAGTGAAAAAGTTTTTCCTAATATCCAATCTAAACCTCCCCCACTGCAACTTGAGACCATTACTCCTCATTCTGTCATCTGCTACCATTGAGAACAGTCTAGAGCCATCCTCTTTGTAACCCCCTTTCAGGTAGTTGAAAGCAGCTATCAAATCCCCCCTCATTCTTCTCTTCTGCAGGCTAAACAATCCCAGCTCCCTCAGCCTCTCCTCATAAGTCATGTGTTCCAGACCCCTAATCATTTTTGTTGCCCCACATCCTTCTTGTAGTGTGGGGCCCAAAACTGGACACAGTACTCCAGATGAGGCCTCACCAATGTCGAATAGAGGGGAACGATCACGTCCCTCGATCTGCTCGCTATGCCCCTACTTATACATCCCAAAATGCCATTGGCCTTCTTGGCAACAAGGGCACACTGCTGACTCATATCCAGCTTCTCGTCCACTGTCACCCCTAGGTCCTTTTCCGCAGAACTGCTGCCTAGCCATTCGGCCCCTAGTCTGTAGCGGTGCATTGGATTCTTCCGTCCTAAGTGCAGGACCCTGCACTTATCCTTATTGAACCTCATCAGATTTCTTTTGGCCCAATCCTCCAATTTGTCTAGGTCCTTCTGTATCCTATCCCTCCCCTCCAGCGTATCTACCACTCCTCCCAGTTTAGTATCATCCGCAAATTTGCTGAGAGTGCAATCCACGCCATCCTCCAGATCATTTATGAAGATATTGAACAAAACTGGCCCCAGGACCGACCCTTGGGGCACTCCACTTGATACCGGCTGCCAACTAGACATGGAACCATTGATCACTACCCGTTGAGCCCGACAATCTAGCCAGCTTTCTACCCACCTTATAGTGCATTCATCCAGCCCATACTTCCTTAACTTGCTGACAAGAATACTGTGGTAGACCGTGTCAAAAGCTTTGCTAAAGTCAAGAAACAATACATCCACTGCTTTCTCTTCATCCACAGAACCAGTAATCTCATCATAAAAGGCAATTGGATTAGTCAGGCATGACCTTCCCTTGGTGAATCCATGCTGGCTGTTCCTGATCACTTTCCTCTCATGCAAGTGCATCAGGATTGATTCTTTGAGGACCTGCTCCATGATTTTTCCAGGGACTGAGGTGAGGCTGACTGGCCTGTAGTTCCCAGGATCCTCCTTCTTCCCTTTTTTAAAGATTGGCACTACATTAGCCTTTTTCCAGTCATCCGGGACTTCCCCCGTTCGCCACGAGTTTTCAAAGATAATGACCAATGGCTCTGCAATCACAGCCGCCAATTCCTTCAGCACTCTCGGATGCAACTCGTCCGGCCCCATGGACTTGTGCACGTCCAGCTTTTCTAAATAGTCCCTAACCACCTCTATCTCCACCGAGGGCTGGCCATCTCTTCCCCATTTTGTGATGCCCAGCGCAGCAGTCTGGGAGCTGACCTTGTTCGTGAAGACAGAGGCAAAAAAAGCATTGAGTACATTAGCTTTTTCCACATCCTCTGTCACTAGGTTGCCTCCTTTGTTACTTTGTTTCTTCTGTCTGCCACATTTGTTGTTTTCCTTCTGTTTCTGTTCTGGGTTTACTCCTGACACCATGTCATGCTCTTTGTAGCCTTTTATTTTATTTAAAGTGGATTTGACTCTGGTGGCTACAGTTCCAAGCTCAACAGAATGAAAGTCACTTCTGTTTCTTGTATTAGATTTAGAGTCTCTAGGAACACATACAGAGCAAGGATAGTGACCACACATACATTTACAAGTACAAGGTCTAGTCTGTTTTACAGGTTTTATTAAAGTTACCAGCAAAGTTATGAATACTCAAGCATACAGAAATTCTACAAAGGCCTATGCAAAAGTTACAGATATAGTTATACGCCCATCCTGCTAGAGAACGTTAGGGTCTGATGAGTCTCTCATGGACTGATCATCAGTAGAGGGATGGTTCCTGCTGGAATGTGCCATAGGGAGCTCAATTTTCCTAATCTGGGCACCCTCTTTTTATAATGTGATTCTGACTAGCCTCATTCCCTAGCCTCTATCTGCCAGAAGCTGGGAATGAGTGACAGGGGATGGATCATTTGATGATTACCTGTTCTGTTCATTCCCTCTGGGGCACCTGGCACTGGCCACAGTCGGAAGACTGGACACTGGGCTAGATGGACCTTTGGTCTGACCCACTATGGCCGTTCTTATGTTCTTATGACTCTACCTCATTAGCATTTACACACATAGTGGACCCTGCAGTTAGTGCATCTGTTAGAAAAATGTGACTACTGGGTATCTTGTAAGCAAAAACGTACTTTTATTGTTGATTTTTCACAATATCACCCATTGGTACATCTTTTCCCATAATCTTGTGGCATAAATTCATTCTTTGGTCATTTACTTATGCCAAGCATGTCTTAAATCTATGGCCTAGGATGGTTAAGCTAAAATCTTACAGGCCTCAGCCTGTTGGTCTTGCATTTCAGTCCTCATTACATAGAAACCTAATACATAATTATCCCTTCTAACTACTGATCAATCTTATATTTCTATAATCTGACAATTTAACTCCAGCATACAATAATTATACATGACATAACACGTTATTTAATCATAACATCACACAATAAATAAACAATAAACTAAAATCATTAGCACCATCTTGTACCAGACATGGACTGGATATAGAATTTCCTTATACACACCAGATGTGTTCATCACAAGATCCTTTATTGCTCTGCCAGGAATGGTTGAGGTTCATTTAAATAACATAAGAATGGCCATACTGGGTCAGACCCATGGTCCATCCAGCCCAGTATCCTGTCTGCCAACAGTGGCCAATGCCAGGTGCCCCAAGGGGAGTGAACCTAACAGGTAATGATCAAGTGGTCTCTCTCCAGACATCCATCTCTATCCTCTGACAAACAGAGGCTAGGGACACCATTCCTTACCCATCCTGGCTAATAGCCATTAATGGACTTAACCTCCATTAGTTTATCTAGTTCTCTTTTAAACCCTGTTACAGTCCCAGCCTTCACAACTTCCTCAGGCAAGGAGTTCCACAGGTTGACTGTGCGCAGTGTGAAAAAGAACTTCCTTTTATTTGTTTTAAACCTGCTACCCATTAATTTCATTTGGTGACCCCTAGTTCTTATATTATGGGAACAAGTAAATAACTTTTCCTTATTCACTTTCTCCACATTACTCATGGTTTTATACACCTCTATTATATCCCCCCTTAGTCTCCTCTTTTCCAAGCTGAAAAGTCCTAGCCTTTTTAATCTCTCCTCATATGGGACCTGTTCCAACCCCCTAATCATTTTAGTTGCCCTTCTCTGAACCTTTTCAAATGCAAGTATATCTTTTTTGAGATGAGGAGACAGCATCTGTATGCAGTAGTCAAGATGTGGGCGTACCACGGTTTTATGTAAGGGCAATAAGATATTCTCGATCTCATTCTCTATCCCTTTTTTAATGATTCCTACCATCCTCTTTGCTTTTTTGCTGCCGCTGCACACTGCATGGACGTCTTCAGAGAACTATCCACTATGACTCCAAGATCTTTTTCCTGATTAATTGTAGCTAAATTAGCCCCCCTTATATTGTATGTATAGCTGGGTTATTTTTTTCCAGTGTGCATTACTTTACATTTATCCACATTAAATTTCATTTGCCATTTTGTTGCTCAATCACTTAGTTTTGTGAGATCTTTTTGAAGTTCTTCACAGTCTGCTTTGGTCTTAACTATCTTGAGCAGTTTAGTATCGTCTGCAAAATTCATGGTGCCAAGCTTCTCCCACCAGGGAACAATTCAAGAAAGCTTCTGCAAGACAACCCTGTTCTCCCTCCACTCCCCCAGTCTCCTCTCACAAGTTTTCCCTGAAGCCGGTGACCAGACCCATTGTGCTGACAGGTTCTGAAGGAAGTTCCATTCAACCCTTGTTTTGTGATACAGGGCTTCAAAGCCTGGCTGGGGAAAAAATTCTCCCCAGAATTTTTATTTTGAGAACGTGTTATTGTTTTGTTTTAATTGTGCTAAATCACTGCAGCCCGATTGTGTAAACCTAGCACTGAGTAGGTGAGTAGTCCTACTGAATTAGCTTAGCTGCCATTGGCGGTGTCCCCATGTACCTGAATAGGACCCAAAAAAGGATATACAACTGAGAGCTTTATTACTATCCTCTACACATGTGCACACCTTGATTTCCACTCAGAAAATCCTGCACCTTGTAGGCAGCAGCACCATGGAAAGTGGCTCCATATGTTCAAATCTCCCATGGGTCAACCACCACCTGGGCAAAGGAAGGGAGTGACATTGTTATGGGGCATGATGCCTCTGCCTTCAAATGGAAGTGGTGAGATCTGGACATGGTGGACCCTCCCACTCCCACATGATGAACCAACCCAATCCCACAATTGGCTAAAGGGACAACCGTTGAGTAGCAAGACACTACTGTCTCCTCACTGTCAGCTCCTTTGTGTGTCTAAACAGCTCTTAATCCTTACAGCAAGCGATTTACTGCTCCTAAATTATCAGTAAATCCATTTACACATGGACATCATACAACACCTTCTGCAATATTTTATTAGTCAAAATATCATTAATTAGGGTTTTTGCCAAATAGTTTAAATACTTATGAATTGGAATTTATATAATTACAGCCTTCTCAGAATATATTTTAAAAGCTCTATCAAGTATAAAGGTGAATTTTCAATGCCTCATTTAGCAGTACGATGGAACAAAAAAAAAGAGGAAGATATTAAAATATTTTGAGCTGGAGGTTTAGCATTACAAAGAAAGGCCTCGAGCTCTGATTACTAATTAAGTTCACAGTTAGCACTAAGAAAACATGCAGGGCTGTAAGAAAGTTTGACAAGCCAAAGCTTACAGTTCTCTGTACAATTTCATGCTGTAATTATATTGGTATTTTTATGTTATTATAGTTATTATCTTGCCAATACTCAGGAAAACAAAACCTTCAAGGTGTGCATGTATGGATGTGTGTGTGTGTAAAATGTTGTTTTAAAAGAGACAGATTAGTAGCCCCTGATTCTGAAATCATTTAACTTTAACCCCTGCAACATGAATTTAACTGTGAGCTTATGACTAGTTCAGTAGAAGTCAGTTTTGCAACCACTTATGCAACTATTCACCTTTGAACACATTAGTCCCGTTAAAGACAATGGGACTATTTGCATGCTTAAAGATAACCTTGTACATTACTTGTTGCAAGACTGGGGCCCTATACTGGGGCAAGAACAGCAAACTCAGTTGACTCTAATGGAATTACTCTGGGTTAACCCTGGTGTATGTGAGTTGAGAATTGGGCCCAAGGTGTTGCTCACAGCTATCTATGCAATTTGAATTATTTAATTAGGTTTATTGTTCTTGATGTTGCAGATCCTTATCAGCATAACAATCTTCATTTCACTAGAGGGAATAAAATTGATTCTAAAAGTAAGGCATGTCACGGATTTTAGAAATAAGCTGGCAATACGTGTTTTGAAATTTACCTAGAAAGATCACATAATTATTCCACTTCACATGGCAATATCTGCATTCAGAATGTTGTTTTATTTTTAGAAAGGATATGTTGGCGATATGGCATGAATTGGTGATAAGGACTACTTACTTTGCATTAGCCACATGGCATTGATCAGTTGGCTGAACTGAAATAAAAGGTTAGCTGGAGTCTGGAGGTGAATTTGAAATTGGACTTATTTACTTTATTTCCAGATACCTTTACACAAACAAAGCATGAATAAATATAAATCAGTCAAAAGTGAATGAAGAGGTTTGAGAGAAATCATCTCTTTTCTGATATTGCAATATCAGCATTATGCTTTTAGAATAATTCTCACAGACGGTTTATGCAAACCTAATGGTATTTATTTGCTGAATTTGTTCATTGACGTCAAACCAGGATTCCTTTATCTAGCTGGATAGAACTCCCCACAGAACTGGGCTCCATATGTTGTATGTTGCACAGAGTACTCATCCTCTGCAAATACCCCCCATCAAACCCTGCCCCTCTCCACCCCCGAATTGGGGAACCACACAGCACAATAGATGGGATGGCAGGATATCTCCATACGCCCATTTTTAAAGTATCTGAAAGAATTTTAATATGCAATAATATTTCAGTTATTGATAGCAAGTAGTGAATATTACAGTGGGCATTCACTTTCATGGCTACTTCGCAAACATACTTACAAAGGAGTCGGGGTGAGTGCCAGAAAATACTCGTAGTGGGGGAAAGCAATGTCTGCAACAGAGCATTTGCCTAAACAGTTTTTCACGAATGCTGAAGCAAGGGCTACTCAGGTTAGGTCTTGAAAATAGCCCCTGTGATGGTGCTCCCCATAAGGCTTTATGGAAATATGCTTATGGATATACATGACATAACTGGAATATGTTCGATGCTACATATGCCATGTAACATATCTATGTAAAGGTTATGATCTACTGAATCTATTAATCCTGTTTGTATGCATTGTATCATTTTTGTATTCGAAGTTATGAATATTGGCCATGTACTGGCTTGATTTCTAAATAACCTTAGTAGAGCATTTGGTCAGTTCCTGGAGAAAGGAATTCATAAAGTTAAGTGCCAAATCGAGAAGCACTTAAGGAAAAATGCATCTTGGAATGCTCCAATCCACATAAGAAGTCTTCCTGGAGACATTCAAGATACCATGTGGGCAATCGCTTCTGCCTGTAAGAAAGGTAAGTCATGCATGGACATGTGACTTGCCCAGGTGACTCCACAACTCTATCTTGGAGCTGGACTTTGCATAGGAGAGAGGAAGGGATCTCCACCCACAAGAGAAAGTCTATTTAAGCCGATGGGATACCCCTCCATTTTGTCTTCAGCTGGCTAAAGAGAGAGCCTCTCCACCCCCAAGAAAGACATTGGAACAAAGGGCAATAACTACAGGGGGTGTGAAAGATTGCTGGACCTGGACTAGAAGGAGATCAGTCTGTAAAAGGAAGCTTACTGGCACTGGTGAGGTTTTGTCTGTATTCAGTTTTATGAGACATAGACTTGTGAGTTTTATTTTATTTTGCTTGGGAATTCACTTTGTTCTGTCTGTTACTACTTGGAACCACTTAAATCCTACTTTCTGTATTTAATAAAATCACATTTTACTTATTAATTTTACTTATTTTATTTACTTATTGATTTTACTTATTTTATTTTGCTTGGGAATTCACTTTGTTCTGTCTGTTACTACTTGGAACCACTTAAATCCTACTTTCTGTATTTAATAAAATCACATTTTACTTATTAATTAACCCATTAATTAACTCCATTGTATTAAGGCAAACAGGTGTACATATCTCTCTATCAGTGTTATAGAGGGCGAACAATTTATGAGTTTACCCTGTATAAGCTTTATACAGGGTAAAATGGATTTATTCAGGGTTTGGGCCCCATTGAAAGTTGGGCATCTAAGTGTCTAGGACAGGAATGCTTCTGTAAGCTGCTTTCAGCTAAGCCTACAGCTGTTAGGGGACGTGGTTCAGACCTGGGTCTGGGTTTGCAGCAGGCTAGCGCATCTGGCTCAAACCAGGCAGGGCACTGAAGTCCTAAGTTGACTGGGCAGGGAAAGCAGAGGCAGAAGTAGTCTTGGCACGTCAGGTGGCAGCTCCCAGGGGGTTTCTGTGATCCAACCCGTCACAGCCCCTCTCTAGGGAAAAGGTGCAATTTTAAAGTACATCATCTCCTGCTTCTTTATGGCCTGGTGCAAATTGTGCCAGTCACTCTGGTAAGGACCTTCATGAGCTCACTCAGGAACTTTGCAGTGTGGTGGAGTGAGGGCATCGCTGGCCTTAGGCCCCATTACGGGACTGTGGAGCAGGCTGGGATGTTAGATCGAAACATGTAACTATGGTCTGCATAGATCAGAAGATAGGTTGTCTGCAAATACTACTCCCTCCCGCATCTATCATCGGGTGAGATATTAAGACAGAGGAAGAGTAATGTGTAACACAGAGAACATTTATTATGCAACTAGCGAACAAGCTAGGCAAGAACCCCTTCAGGTGACAACAAAAAGTAAGCAAACTCACTCAGTTGTTAACAGATGCCAGAGCATGAAGCTCAGAGCCCATAAACCCCTTAAACTATTGGTGTAAAACAGAGGAAAACCACAGTGGGTATTACAATACCATATCCAACTACAGGAGCACAAACTGGACAGAAACTCAGGAACTAGGTGTTCTTCTCCCTCTGGACAGGTCCTGTGGACAGTTCTTCTTCCCTTCTGGGCAGGTCTTTTTCCTCTCAGGTAGGACTTCTGTGCTTGTCTTTGCAGTTTCTGCTTGACCTCATATGCACACAGCTAATGTGATGTAGTGATTGCATGCAAGTGAGTGTTAATGGGACCAAGAGTCCAAAGCCCTGTGAGTTCTGATTCCTCTTGGGCTTTTCTAGCAGCTTGGCTGATCTTGTGGGACACTGGCTGCCACTCAGATGGACAGCCCTGAGTGACAAGTGTGCCACCCTTAAATCACCTGCAGTTACTAGGCAGATTATGGCTGTCACATGACTGAACTGCCCTAACCTTTCCTGCCTTGATTTGAAAAAGGCTGGAAGGGCATCAAATCCTCTGAGAAGAAGGGTGTCCAATATGGAGGCTTAACTGTTCTTTTACAAATACAAGATGGGAATTACATAAAAACAGGTCAGAAATAGTTTTTACCCAGCAGGACTCGGCCAGAGTAGCAATGGTATGGTAGCCCCAAAGCTGTCTCCTCCGGCCCAGAGGTGACACATGGGGGGGACATGCAGGATCACATGCCCACCCCTATTTGCTGCTTGGCTTGGACTGAGCACGGCCCGCTGGTCTTACTCTACTCCCTCTCCCCTGCTATTGGCAGGCACAGATTGTCTCTGCTCCTGTCCCTGCTGGTACAGGGGATGCAGTTGGCCTTTAAGAGATCTTTGTCTCTTGATCGGTGTGGAGGTAGTGGCCTGCACCACAGGCTGGATCAGACTCCTGCTGATGTGGCTGCGGGTGGTGATGTGCCCTTTCAGGGGACTCTCAGTCTCTCACCTAGAGCTGAGCAGGAAATGGTTTTGCCGTCCCATGAAAACATTCATGATGGCAGACATTTTGCCTGATTCATATCAGAGTGAAACAATCCTTTCAAATATTTTCACCAAAAAACTCCCCCCCAAAACCCCACCTCTCTGAGTAGCCGAAAGACCAATGGTGTGGGTGCTGACCTGAGGAGGAGTTTGAACTGGATCTCTTACATTCCAGGTGAGCACTAACCCCTGGGCTATTGGCTATTCTAAGGCGAGTGGCATTCTCTCTCTCTGACCACAAATTCCATAAGGGGCCTGACTAACCCATCTCAATGAAACATTCACAGTACGCGCTATCTATAAACCTTTGTTTTTCACAAATCCGCATTTGATGATGGAAAACCTGTTTTGTCAAAAAGTTCCCAGTGAGCTCTATCCTCTGCGTTAGAAGCAGCCCTGGATGGCTGATGTGGCAACCCTTGATCCAGCTCCCCCCTGCGGCGGCTGGTGCTGGTGGTGATGGATATTGGGAACACCACACAGCTGCACTACTACAGGGCAGGAGCACTAGGGGGCGCCCTGGAACTCCTGGGAGGGCAGAGGCCGTGCGTCTCAGTGCTGCTATCCCCTTTGTGTGCTGCAGCTTACTCCCCACTGGCCAGCCATGCCCCTGCCTTCTCTTGCCTGAGTGCTGTCCATCCCCAGGCAGTAGTGAGGGAGCAGCAACTGTATTTTCCCCCAGGCATGCAATTCTGCCTGGCCCCTATTCAAGCTGCACAAGGGGAGAAGGGCTCCATCCAAGCACCCTCATAAGGGTCAGCAGAATCTGGTCCTGTGTGTGTGTGTGTAACTTAACACAATTCATTAAATAATTAAATATATCTTAAACACAGTGTATGTGCAGCACTGTCCTCCACTGGATGCAATCAGAACTGCTCAATAGAAACTTCCTTCATTTGATTTCCCCCCCACCTCCCTGGAGATAAGGCCCCTGTGGGTGGGTGTTTGAAGCCCAGTGGGTGCTTTTAGCCATTATGAGGGTTGGTAGCACAGCCAGACTCCCTCTCCTTCTCCCCTCCTACTGCTGCTTGCCTCCCACGCTGGCAGAATAGGCAATCCAGTGAGGGAAGGGAGAGGATGAGATGGCAGACGGCACAGGTAGCTGCAGTGTCTCACTGCAGAGAAGTTCTGAGAGGGGAATTTGGGGGATCAAACTGAGGAAAGGGAAACCTGGGAGTTAACGCAATAGGAGGAGCGGAGGATTGAGGGAGGGGAGAAGAACTGGAGGAGCAAATCTACCATTTTCTCCCAGGGAGGCATCCCTCCTGCCCTAGTGCAAAAACTTGTTCTGGTGCGAAATACTGTTGAAGAGCTCCTCATCTGTGGCACTATGAAGACATTCTGAAGGGCCATGCTTTGCAGCATAGTAACAACTATATGCTGGCTTGCCACTGATTTGATACCATACTTTGTCAAATATTTTAAATGCTCAGCACAAACCCATGAATTGCCAAAAGGTTATCTAGCTGCTTTTCACACACAATTGTGTACACTATACAGGGGGAGAGCACTTTGTTTTAATTTAGCCTATTCTTTTTAAAAGAATGGCATCAGTTAAATGCACCATGCTGAGCTACAGGATAATGGCTATTCCTTTAACAGTAATAATTTATCACTTCCTATCTCATTAACAGCTTGGTTTAACTAGAGCGTAGATTGACTGATTTATTGAGTTAGAGAATTATATGGCAAGAACCAGACACAGGTTAAAGTTGCTTTACAGAGAATAGCCAAGTATAAAGGGAAGAAGAAACCTTCTTGGCATCCCTGCCCTGTCCTAGGAAGTTTCATTACAATTCACTGTGCCACTTCTAGATGCTCAGCGCAGCAGTGTTTTAACTGCTGCAGGCAAAATCCATATCAATCTATTGTAGGTGTTTGTTTCATTGTTGGTATTCTGTGCTCCATCACAATGGTACGGACATGGGATGCTGACTGCCAAACCGCTGAGGGTAACTTCTGGTGTGCCAGATGGGGGTTTGTGAGTCAGAATCAATGGACAGTGAAATTACTAACTAAAAAAGGTATTGAACAACAAAATATCTATATTTTTGTTTGATTAATTAGCTTGCTGACAGCCAAAAATTTCCACACATTTTCCAATATTTGCACTTTGGAACATTTCTCCTTTGTCCAAGCAAGCACCATTTTCTGGATAGTAACAAAGGTGTTGTCTGACAGAGACGTGGGTGAAAACTCAGCAGTATTCTGGCACTGTTGAACAATAGCTCCTGGTTACACATTTCCCACAATAAACCTCATCTGGGAAAGATTAAGCTTTTGCCTTTGCTACAAGATTTTACTTGGGTAAAATGTTTAAAATTGAATTTCATCTTTGAAATCTCTATAAAGCCTGGTGTCATAAATATAAAGGGAAGGGTAACCACCTTTCTGTATATAGTGCTATAAAATCCCCCCTGGCCAGAGGCAAAATCTTTTCACCTGTAAAAGGTTAAGAAGCTAAGGTAACCGCACTGGCACCTGACCCAAAATGACCAATGAGGGGACAAGATACTTTCAAATCTGGAGTGGAGGGGAAAGGCTTTTGTCTGTCTGTGTGATCCCTTCGCTGGGAACAGATCAAGGATGCAAGCCTTCCAACTCCTGCAAAGTTAGTAAGTAATCTAGCTAGAAAATGTGTTATGTTTTCTTTGGTTTGGCTTGTAAATTTGCTGTGCTGGAGGAAATGTGTATTCCTGTTTGTGTCTTTTTTGTAACTTAAGGCTTTGCCTAGAGGGATTCTCTATGTTTTGAATCTGACTACCTGTAAGATTATCTTCCATTCTGATCTTACAGAGTTGTTTTCTTATCTTTTTCTGTTCTTCTAATAAAGTTCTGATTTTTAAGAATCTCATTGGGTTTTTTGGGGTCTTAAAAATCCAAGGCTGGTTTGTGCTCATCTTGTTTATTCTCAAGCTTCCCCAAGAAAGGGGATGTAAGGGCTTGGGGGGATATTTTGGGGCAATAGGAACTCCCTGTTCTTTGTCTAAATCACTTGGTGGTGGCAGCATACTGTTCAAGGACAAAGCAAAGTTTGTGCCTTGGGGAAGTTTTTGCCCTAACTGGTAAAAATAAGCTTAGGGGCTCTTTCATGCGGGTCCCCACATCTGTACCCCAGAGTTCAGAGTGGGGAAGGAACCTTGACGGCTGGAACCACAATATCTAATCTCACAGGATTCAACCCAGTCCTTCTTCCTTCAGAGGTGGATACATGGAGCCTGATTTTCCTCTCCTGCTGGGTTTGTATGAGAACTCCACTGAGGTCAGTAGTGCTACTCCTAATTGACACGAGTATAAATGAGGGAATCAAGCCCATTGAATTCTGTGCAGTGAGCTTTTATTATCCGAGGCTTTGAAAACTGAGGTCTTATTTGCCAGGCATGAACGTTGAAGATCAATCCCATGGAACTTTTCATAAGTGTAGTGATTTGCTTAGCTTGCTGTTGTGCAGGTTATTGTGGCTGTCCATGTCACTATTCGCTCCACCTTACAGGTGATATTTATAGGGACAAATCTTCACCTTATTCAAGCAAATAGTCCCACTGGATTACTGTCATGATGGATTTTTTCTGAGTGTAAACGTGGAGCAGTTAGGGTTTGATTTTTTTTATTTTCAGAAGCCCTGAGCACTCTCAGCTCCAAGTGAAGACAATAATGAAGAACTGTAGGAGCCCAGTACCTCTGAAAATCAAACCCCGAGACTGTAAATCAATTTAGGATCTTTCAGCAGGATACACATGCTATAAGGATGTAAAGTAATAATTTACACTAACTCTTAATTAATTAAAACTTCATTGTGTCACATTGAAAGCAAAAGAGAAACAGGGGCTTGTCTTTCTTTTCGCTTCTTTATGATTCTGTCATGATGCCTGGTCAGACTGACTACTTCTGAGACCATTCTGACAGACGCACCTGTCTCCACTGTTACCTGTCCTCCTGCACCTACTCATCCCTTTATACATCTGGCGGCTGATCCAAAACCACTGAGGTCAATGGGAATCTTTCCATTAATTTCACTGGGTTTTGGCTCAAGCCCCTGTTGCGAATTACCTAACCACTACATTGTAAACTCTGGAACAGAAACTGTCTTTGTGTTATTTGTTTGTACAGGGCCTAGTACGTGACCTTGTCTGGGATCCTTACATGTTACAACAGAGAGCAATAGACATAATAAAAAACTATATTGAAAAAATAAATAGCAAAGAAAAGCTCAAATGTATTTTTCCCCCACCTTAACTGTAGTGGATGTTAAATCACTACTACCTACCAATGCCTGCATTTTATTTCTGATCCTCTCCTGCCCCCATCTTGGCAAAACAGGGCTGTCCTTTTTACCTTAGTAATAACATGAGGATTCTAGTGGATTCTCACTCCTTCTGTGTTCTTTAGACTTGCTACCCTTCTCTATTTATTTAATCTTCCGTAATTTGTCTCACACTCACATGTTCCTGTAGTGAGATTTTGTCTTGTCCTAGCTCTGGGTGTGTTGCCTACAAACCTTTCAGTATCTTGCCTTTGATTATTTGCCTGTTTCATTTGAACTGAAAGCCTTGGCAGAATCAAGCCTCTGAACTTGTGTCTTGATTGCTTCATTAATAGTATTAGGACAGGGGGCAAACATATATGTTGCTCAGATTTTGTAGGTAATTGCAGCATCCAATTTAGTTGACCTTGCATACCCTTTGTAAACTCATTTCACTTGCAGTGTGGCCCTCAGGACTGACTGGGGGAAGAAGAAAATGTTCATTTTATTATGAATTGGTAATGTGCTCCATAAGCTGCACAGGGTAGTTTTTGAAGAGAAGCATATGAATCAGCCTCGTTACTACCGGGAAGCAGTTGGGGGGCCACACCTCCTCAACCTCCTCCCCCCCTGCAGCCCCAGGACTAGCTCTGATATGAGTGAGGAGTGCAGCTGCACCTTTCCAGCTGCACCTGCTCAGCAGCTCCCTGTAGGGGAGGGAGGCGAGGTAAGGCCAGGTTGGACAAGCCCCAGGCAGAGTAGGTTAGGAATTCATCTGGCTCTTCCTGAGCATGTAGCAAATAATTTCTCCCCTCTGCCACACAGCGGGGGAAAAGAGGGGGAACTGAGAATCAACCACTGGGGCTGGCCCTCTGCTTCTCTGTCCTGGCCCCAGCACAGATAGCTGGATTGCAGCCCACTCCAGGCACTCACCCACCTTGCCCTGACATGCCCCTCTGTGGCAGGGGCTACTGGGAGGGAGGCATAGTAGTTGGCTATCATGGTTTTGTTCCCACTGAGAGCTCCTCTATGCCAGGGGAATACCCAGGAAGGGGCTTGCAGGTGGTTTCCACTCAGGTGGTTGAAAGGCAACAGAATGGGACAAAGAATCAGCAACTGACTATGACAACTTGATCTTTCTGACATAATGTTTGACCCTCAGGCTGGCATGGTTGGCTGCTTCTGAAGTACAGTATAAAAAATTAGCATTAAATACAGAAGCATCAAACGGCATCAAATCAAAACTCAAATTCAGCAAGAGTTGGCATTACCAAGTACCAGTGTTCGGAGATAACTCTGTAATACTTTTAAGTAGTAGTAACTGGGACTGGAAAACGAAGAGTTCTCATATAGTGGGTCCAACACTATTTGAACACTTGCCAGTTTATTAAAATACTATTAAATATTAAAATACTAACATAGAATGTGAAAAAGTTGCTTTTCTGCTTTCATGATTTGCTGATAACTAAACACAAGTCTCTCTGCACTCTGATTTTGCTTGTCAAATTTTAATCCAGATAAATAGTCTGAATATTTTTGAATAGTGACCTCTATCAGAACTTAATTGATTTAGATCTACGTAGCAATTTAAAATACAATCTTGCCCAAAGCCTCATTCTCTTTACAGTATATAAACCACTACACTTTCTCGGCATTTACACTAGGAATATCAAGCTCAATACAGATGGATTGTTAAGTCTTACTGTCACGGATCACAGACTCACCGGCGGCACCTCCTCTGGTCATCTCAGGGAATTAGCTCACCAACCTCCGGAGCGCCCTCTTCAGGCCAGTGTCTCACCTTGCTGCTGGCTCCCATGTCCCTCCTAGGACCCCGGTGCCCCTTTCACTCGGTGCTGCCTCCTGGCAGTACCCCACAGTTCTGGGTCTTCCCCTCCCGGGGGAACCCCCACCCACCTACTATCCCTACCTCGCCTCAGTCGTAGACTCCTGCCAGTCACCAGCTAGCCCCCATGCCCTATGAGCCACTCATCACAGGCAAGGTTGGGTTTGGATCTGCTGCCTCTGTCTAACCTTGGGCTGTCTCCTGCAACCCCAGTACCTGTTGGGCTTAATGCTAGGCCACAGACCGGGGCTTTCCTGGCTGGAGCTACCCAGCTCCTCAGGCCCTTCACCAGCCTGCTTCAATCTAGGTACTCCGCTTAGGTCCCTACAGCCAGGACCCTCCCCCTCAGAAGCTAGAGAGAGAGTGCTCTTCTGCTCCTGGCTTTTATAAGGCCCACTGGGTCTGTTTGGGGCATGGCCCCCGCTGCGGCTGCTCTGCCAATCAGCCCATCTTTTCCCCTGCCCCAGCCCTCTTCCAGGGCTATCTTAAACTCCTCTGGGCTCGAGCGGGTGTCCACCCCACTACACTTACTATAGATAACTAAAAATATACCAATGTATCTTTACAAGACACCTGTCCCTAGCCTCTGTTTGCCGGAAGCTGAGAATGGGTGATGGGATGGATTACTTGATGATTACCTGTTCTGTTCATTCCCTCTGGGGCACCTGACATTGGCCACTGTTGGAAGACAGGATACTGGACTAGATGGACCATTGGTCTGACCCAGTATGGCCGTTCTTATGTTCTTCTTCATACTTAATTTCTATTCTAGCATCAGACAGCTATAAATGTTACTTATATTATTTAGAAAATGTGTGTTGTGATTTACTTACTACCAGGGTGACAAATTCATTCTGTGGAGAAGGCTAAAATCCATTCTTTAGTGTAATCTGGGATATCCACAGCACAAAGGGTAGAATCCAGCCTTTATATGTAGTACCTAAGCTTTCAGTTTTCATTATTTATTATTGTTCAGAACTGCGTTGTTGCATTCATCATCACTTACTGGAAAAATATGCTCACATTTAGGACCACTGCTATTTCCACCCTTTGTATCTCTTCCCATCCTCTTTCCCTGTCTCTCTTTCTCCCTGCCTTTCTGTCTCCTCCTCACTTTCTCTGCAGCAATTCTCAAGGCATGTCTATGTTGGAACTGGAGGTCTCCTTTCCAGCTCAAGTACACCTACCTATGCTAGCTGGATTAGAGCTAGTGTGCTAAAAATAGCAGTGTAGCTGTGATAATGTGAGCATCAGGAGGGACTAGCTGCCCAAGCACGAACCTACGGTCTCAGGATCGTACTCGGGTGACTAGCCTGTTCCACCACTCACACTACCGTAGCTATACTTAGATTTCCCCATATAGGCTACACTCCCGGACCTTCCCTATTCCATTTACTAAAATCATCTGCAATTAAATAGTTAATGGTGACATTTCAAATATCATCAGGCTTTGAATTCAAACCTCCAGTGAGGTTAAGGGAGGGAGGAGGCAGGGGAGTTTACACCTATGGGGGTGCACTGATCAAGTTTTCAGGGTTATCTTTGCAAATCATAAGGTCTAGAAACTTACTTTTTAAAATGAAACCTTAGATTCTGCATAATCTGATTATGCCCTGTGCATGACATAAATACGTCAAGTGGGTCAGATTTAGCCCATGGGCCAGGTGTTTGACACCTTGGTTCACTGGCTTAGTTGCTTCAATAGTCTCCTTTGTAAATCAAGTTTTCTTAAATAGAATGGCCTTAATTTGACATCTGTTATACCAAGAGGAGTCTTACCTTTATGGTCAGATTTATGGGGTGAAGTCCTAGCCCTACTGACGTCAGTGGGATTTTTCCATTGACTTCAGTGAGGCCAAGACTTCACCTATCGTCTATACCAACAGCCATATGCTTTTCAGCTGTATCATCATGTTCCACATCTTATTTTGTGTTGTCCCCTTTCACACATTGTATCTGTCTAGCAGCAGGGCAGGATTCTCACTGAGTGTTTCAAATAGTGCAAGACACTTAAAAACAAACAGCACTGCGTACCACAACCATGATCCAGGCTTCCTACTCCAGCAGGCTGGCTCTAGGAATTAATTTGTGGCTGACACCATCTTTATCCATGATATTTTTATGGCCCCCATCACCAGAGTATCTGAATACCTCTTTAATGTATTTATCCCCACAATACCCTTCTGAGGTAGGGAAGTGCTATTATTCTTATTTTACAGATGGGAAACTAAGGCACAGAGACTAAGTGATTTGCCTAAGGTCACACAGGAAGTCTGTGGCAGAGCAGGCAGCTGAATCCCTGTCTCCCAAATCCTAGGCTAGAGTCTTTGCCACAGGACCATTCTTCCTGTCAGCACCCCATTTATCCCGTATGGTGGCAGAGCTTTGCATTATGTGTACATAACTTAAGGTTCCTACTTCATGTTAACTTTGCCACAGTGCACTTACATAAAGCAAGATTTTATATCCCCTAATCCACACACAGAGCTCCCCACTTGTGCGTGGACGAGCGCCTCAGCTGTCTTCACAGTTTATTAAAACTGAAATAATTATACACATTTAATTTAGTCTTCACCATCGGTATTATTTATTTACTTTTTGCATGTCTAACAGCTTGTGCCATGAAAAGAGATTGATCAGTTTCCCTGTTGATTTATGGTCATTTTCACTTTCCAGTTCCAGCTCCTAATGAAATGAATAAAAACAAAATCTTACATTAAAAAGGGGGTTAAATGACATTACTATTTACATTAGGTTTGTAAAAACCCTCATTATTTAACAATTTGGGCCCAAATTTCTTACCAGACTGTTTCAACTGTAAGCAGGGGCATGAAACAATTTTTATAGTGGGGGTGCTGAGAGCTATTGAACCCAACTATAAATACCTTATATAATGGAAATCACTGCAAGCCTGGGGGTGTGGCAGCACCCCCAGCACCCCTAATTCCAGCACCTATGACTATAAAGTGAGATTTGAAGGTGAGATGTCGTTTCTCTGCTACTATTATTATAGCACCTAAGGACCCTAAACAGGGATCAGGGCCCCATTTTTCTATGTACTGTACTGTACAAACAATACAGACAATCCCGGCCACAGAGAACTCACAATTGCTTCAACGAATTGCTCCAAGAATGTCTTAAAACACCATTTAGTAGCTTCTTGGCATTGCAATAACTTTAGCAACAACTGAGGTTCTGACTTTCAGCCAGATGACAGGGAAATCAATTTTTCTCCCCTCGCTTGAATCCTCATAATTTGCCTTATTGTGGTGTCACCGCCCCCCCACCCCACATTAAACCCAAGTAGATATCAAACTGTTACTCTGGAATTTGGGCAAGACAAAAATAATTGCTTTTTCACACCTGCTATATGTTAAATCATTCCTGTCATCGACATGTTACCATTAATGATTGTCTATCTACCAAAATCCACTAGGAATTCAAGGTGTTTTGAACTACCCGAACAAAGTCTAATTCAGGGAGTTTGAAAAATCCATAGTGTCATTCATCAGTTGACAGACACCATGGATGCTTTCCCAGTACCTCAGATTCCTTCTGCTACATTTTGATCTCTTTCCAATAAAAAAATTCATTTTTTAACATTTCAGATGCCTTGCCTCTCATCATGTTGAGTCATATAATGTAGTAAACTGTCATCACTAGATGGGAAATGAGATAGCCATGTCAGAGAAATGAAAAGCAGTGTAATGATTTTGAAATTCTATATCAAACATAAATTTAGATAACAGGTATTCAGTTCGTAACACAAATAGAAAGCATGAATCTCTTATGATTGGGCACTTTGTATTAAACACAGATTAGTTATGTATAGTACTCTGTGTGACTCAAACCATAGATCACATAATCTGTATTGGCACTTTAATTTGTTCTGGAAGCTAATTCTCATGTTTGTGATAATTTTTTCATCCTATGCAGTTAGATTTCAGTTGAATCCTACTGCAGCAGAAGTACTATGTAAACAAGTGTTATGCCATAAGACTTTTCTAGATAGGCAAAACAAAAGTTTGTATTGAATTTTTTACTTAGTTTGTGAACCAGACATTTGACCACACAATCCCACCACCATAACAAGCTTTCAAGAGACCTTCTTTGGCTCTTAAAGGTGGATATTTGTATAGCTGGCTAACTTACTGACTTTTTAAATTAATCCCAAGTGCTATATTTTGTTGTCCTAAAACATGGTCCTAATGGATCAGGCCTTTAGTGGTATTTCACTTTAAAAAATCTTGCTTCTTTGCTTTATTAATCTACAGAGGCTAGTTTTCTGATAGCCCTTATGTTAGTCAATGGTGTTGGTAGCCAGACTTTATTTTTATGTTGTTACTAGCAGCCAAAGTACTAACATAACAGTATGTGCCTTGCCTGTGGAACTATGTCTCCCATGAAAGATTTTTGAGGCTGACTCATTTTGGACCTTATCCTGACAAGTCCTGAGACCTTCCTATACAAGGTGCTGTGCTCTCAACTCCAATTGGCTTTGAGGTTGCTTAGCTCCTTACAGAACTGGGTCTATGGTGCTTTTAAATCCACCATGAAACTTCAGCTGTTTGTTTGAAGCTTATTCACCTTACAGGCATTTGCTTTGTAATTGCTTGGAAATTGCTTTGTAAAGCTTCCAGTGGAACGTGCTATGGAAGTGTAATAGTGATGTTATGGCAGACATGTGGTGACCCACCCCCACGTGATTTCCTCACAGTGACCCATACTTGTGACGCCTTCCTGCATAAAAAGTGTTAAAATGAAAGAGGACTTGAGAATTAAATAGCAGTTTTGTATAAAGCTAGGATTGGACTAATTTTTTCATAGAAAAGATTGACCTTTCAAGGTCCCTTCGAGCTTTACATTTCCATGATTCTATGATTCTATTTTGGGATCCAAAACCTGAATTCTAAAACTAAAACCATATAATTTTGTTTTCTACCTTAATATGAACATATATGTTTATTTAAGCACTCCTGGCATATAGTGTGGTAACAATCAGTTATTCCCATTGGTATTTACACTATCATTTGCATAATTATCCTCCCTAAGGAAATGTGGAGACATTTTTCAGAAAATACAAGAAATCTTGGAAGAGTTAAACTATGACAGTTTGATTCAAATTAAAGCTACCAGTAGTGGCAATGTTGCAAGTTACAGAAGTGTTTGTATTTAAAATGTGTACTCCTTCCCCCAAACAAAAAATGACATAAACCAAACAGTTGAAAAAGAATTTCCATTAATATAGCAATACAATAATGTATTAAACAATAGCAATGTGTATTATTCAGAAGTGAGGTGAAATGGAGCTTCAGTTTTTGACGGTTAAAGACACCCTGGAGGAAATGAGGAAGCACAAAGGGAGGGACAGCACACTGAATAGGCCATAGGGTTAAATGAGCTGAAGATGAAACTTAAGTCCTGAAGCGTTATTGATATTGTAGGATATTGCTCCATAATATAAAGAGCATTTTGTTTTTGTTTTGGGTTGGGTTTGGTTTGGTTTTTTTTTTTTTTTTGCACAAGGAACAGTGAAACTGGTTTAGGCAGCTGAATAGCTGGGATTCCTGAAACCTTTCTATGGGTCAACAACTTTTTCATTTTTATTGAAAATCTAAGAAGAGCAAGGCTAGATTTAGCCTTTAAGGCACAGACTGCAAAAGATCCTGGGGCAGAGTTGTACTCCAGTTTCACCCATCATTATACTGCGTTATGTAGCATTTATATAGATGGATCCCAAAGCACTTTACAAGCCATTTAGAATCCACATTAGAATCACTTCAACCACCACTAAAATGCCTCCACTTCTGCGGAGAAGCACAATAGAATTCTTCGAAGGCCTGGTCTACACTAGAAAATTCAGTCAGCATAACTACATCGCCCAGCAATGTGAAAAATCCACAACCCTGAGCAATGTAGTTAAGCTGACCTCAGTTCCTGTGAAGACGGTGCTAGGTCAATGGAAGAATTCTTCCATTGACCTAGCTACTGCAGCTCAGGGATGTGGATTACCTACGCCGACAGGACAGTCCCTCCCATTGGCAAAGGTAATGTCTACACTGAAGCGCAACAGTGGCACACTGTAGCACTTTAAGTGTAGACAAGCCCTAATACAGAGGTTCTCAAACTGTGGTCTGTGGACCACCGCACAGGCGTGGCTCCACTAATTAGTTGCCTGGACCCTGGAGAAGACGCACATGTAAGGTGAGGTGGTGGCCTTGGGGGATATAAGGGGTAGGTGGGAGGGGGCAGTGGGATAAGAAGAGGGGGAATTTGGGATGTGCAGGGCTGTGGCAGCCAGAGAAAGAGGTGACTTTCCCCAGCTCCAGGGCTGTGGCTGTCGGGGAGAGACAGCCCTCCTTCCCAGACTCAGCTCTGTGGCTGCTGTGGCAGGGGAGAGACCCCACTCCTTCCCAGCCCCAGCTCGGGGGCTGTCGTGGTGGGGAAGAGAGGGCACATCCATAGCATTAGAAATGTAAGACTACTGAAATGAAAATATAAGTTGTGTGCTTTTATTTGTAGAACAAAAAAAGTTAATTATTATTAATTTTTTTTATATATATAGCGCTTTTATCCAAAGCGAGGTACAATAGTTAGCTAATGGTACAAATAACATTTGGAAACATCATTAAGTGGTCCACCTAGACCCTCAGCAATTTTCAAGTGGTCTGTGGAAAAAAAAAAGTTTGAGAACCACTGCCCTAATAGATTATCATTCTCTTTCACAGGCAAAGTATGGACTGACTGCTTTTGTACCCCAATGGTCAGTGAATGACTCCATGTATGCTAGTCAGGACAGAGATAGACACACCTTCACTCTGCTCTGGAAACTATCACAATGGCTCTTTACTCTATACATCTGTACACATTTCACTGTCTCTCTCTTTCACTGTAGCAATCTAGCAACAAAATCTTTATTTCTTCTTTATGCTCTAAAGGAGTAAAGAATTGGACACAACTTTCTCACCAGTCAGCCTATGCATTATGGAGTGCAAAAGCATTTCCCAGGGAAAGATACCCACTCTTTATGTGTTGTGTGAGCTTCCTTGTAGACTTGTCTGGAGCTAGTGTTCATTCAGTGATTTCTTATTGTAAGTAACTAAAAAGAAAGACTGTGCAGATAAGATTCCTGTCTGGGTTAATATTTGACCTAAAAATCAGGAACAGAACTCTACTGGTCCATTTTAATGTGAGCAACGTTGCTTCTGGATTTAGGAATTTTAAATATGGAAACCACTAGTAAAGAGCTTGAATTTATAAATAGTGAAGGGATGGACTCCAGTAAAATTGTAACATTTATGAAAAGAACTTGCTCGATCAGTTAATACTAAAGAAGGCACATACCATAAAGACATCTGTTAATTATTATACGCTGTGCTTCAAAGGGTACTAAGTGGAATTTCTTCAGTAAATAAGGGTGTTGGGATTTTAAAAAGTATAAATTAACCAGTACTAAAAGAACTTATTCATAAAAGCAGCCAATCAATTGTCAGAAAATCAATGAAAGAACTAACAGTGCATGCATTATTTTTACAGTAGTATGAAGTGTGCTAGGAGTTTTACAGAACAACTGGAAAGTCAGTGTCCCTACTCTGAAGAGCTTCAATGCCCCGAAGGATGTGGGGGACACAACCCATCAAGACCACCAACTCTGATTTCCCTCATGAGACAAGACAGTCCAATAATCATTTTAGAATCTTTAGAGGTCTTGGTTTGGTTTCCAAAACCCTATGCAAGCGTTTTGTGACCAAAGATGTTCTTTCAAAGCTGAATGCAGGTTTTGCAGCTTTTGATATGGGTACAGTGGGCCTAACTATCTCTGTCAGTGTAAGAAATTCCGGGAGCTGTTTCAGAAGTTTTGAAAAGGATCTTTGAAACCAAAATGTCTAAAATGACTTCGGACTCAGTTGTAGATGCCATTGTAGATTCTTTGGGCCAAGACCACTTTATGCCAGTGAAGATCCTGAAGAAGACCACCAGTGGCAGAAAGCCTGTCAGGGAAGGATAGGGGTGCAGTAGCACATAAAGTGGTTGCCCCTTCCTCACTTCAATACAAATAGTGGATAGAACTGACTGGGAAGATGACGAGGCCAAAGTGACTGAGGGATGTGGTGTTCAGAAGTCAGAGCATCCCCCTTAGCAGCTTCCATTTTCAGTGCTTTTATGGAGCTCCTGATGAGATTTTATAGGTACCCTCAAGTAGAACAGACAGTGTCAATGCTAGGGTAAATCCCCTAGTGCACAGGAGGTGTTGGATAGTGCATGAGGGTTTAATTTACCCCCCTGGCATCAGGTTCAGTAAATCTGACCCTCTGTGTAAGGAAAAAGAAAACAACCATTTGCTTTATAGGCTTTGAGTGCTTCATTTTTTCACTTACATTTTATAGTTTGCCAAGTCTGAATGTGCTGTATTTTTTTCAAAGAAAGATATTCAACTTTTAGATGCAGCATCTATCGTGGGTATTTGGCTTTTGCCAGTTTATAGTTGAGTCAGGTGAAGTGAAAGGGCGGCAAATGATTGAGCAAAGATTTAGTGGCTTGATGGCCTCACCTCAGTGGACTCCAGGACCTTAGTAGCCCCAATCTTCTCTTTCTAATTCCTAGATTATACCATCTTTTGATGATATTTAATACTGAAACAGGTAATCCCTCCATCCACTTCAATCTATTTTATAGGCATTGTGAATTCCAAAGCAGAGTTTATCATGCACTAGACAGATCACTGACATATTTCTGGCTGGGACAAACAGGTGTTGATCCCACTAATACAAAATTCACAGTCTTTGTTCTTGAAGAATAGAAGTTAGTGTTGCAATGCTAACTTTTTGGCTAGCAGTTGTGTTTTCTCAGTGTGCTGTATCAGCTGGAACAACAGCAGCCTTGAAGTCCTTATCGCATTTTTTATTCTGCATGCTGAACTTTAGTTTGCACAATATCTAAACTCTCAAGGAAAGCATTCATGTTTTACATTCTTAAGATGAGCAATTTCTGTGCATAAGTAGATCCAGTGGTAGCTGTGTTGACTTTAAGAATAGGAGTTAAACCAGTCTTTCTCTTCCCAGCTTAACTGTACTCAATGTTAAACATAAAAGGATTAAAGATATGAATATGTTTTTTTAATACTGTAAAGTGTTCATGGGGTGCCATAGGAAGTTTGGTGATAGTATCTGTGTTGGGGAATGGTGCTTTGGACTTTACCCTTATAGAAAAAGGGGAAATGGTCATTTACAATTGTATGTCTTACAGATAAGTAAGTTTTTAATATTGTATTTTTCCAGTGCTGAATAACATGTAAAATCCCCACCAGCAAGGTAATGTGTATCTTAGATCATACACATTAACAAAGCACTGCACATTTAATATGGTACCAGATGACACCTAGATATGATTTCGTTTATCTGTAGTAATGACCTTATCTACAAATATATTTAGAACTCCAGAGCTAAATACTGCAGTTCTTAGTTATAAATAACATTGGGAGATTTGCCTCACTTGGGACTGTGGGATTTGGCCCATAAAAAGGAAAAGAAGGGGCTCAAGACAAGCCTTAGGCATCAATGAAAGAAGTAGACCTCTGAATACAGCTTGTTCCTGGCTTTGGATTACCTCTCAAAACCAAAGAAAACCTTCCAACCCTGTGGAAAGTGTCTGATACTATATTGCTGAGTCACCTCAATTCCAGTGGGGGTTAAGGGTAGTCAAAATCTTATAGGATTAGGCCCTAAAGTCTCTATTTGTGTTGGTATACTGGCTTCGCACTGGCTCTTCTGTGGAAGAATGACAAGCAATAGCTGCTATCTTCTGGATGTTCTTTGGTTTTAGGATACGAAGGAATAGCTGTTGTGATTCACTGGGGAGTTAGAACCACAGCCTGTACTGCAAGGCAAGGACATGAAGGCTCAAAGGAGCTCAGGTGTTAAACTACAGAATTTTCAGTCCTGTTATCAAAGCAACTGCAGCTCCTGTTCTACAGTAGCTGAAGGAATAAACAAGATTGTGCAAAGAAAGCCTGTTCCTATCCTAAGCATCATGTTTACTAAAAGAGAAGAAATCAATGCAGGCCGTTTGCTTATTCCCAATGCCTTTTATCATTTCAAGCTTCAGCAGACCCAAATTAAAGAATTTGGGGGTCCTGTGCACCATGGAAATCCTCCTCCCCCCCCCCCACATACCTTCCATAAATTAGAGCTCTGCCCAGGAGCTGCTCAGCAAAGCGCCTGTCTCATACATACCAACCACACCCTACACAGATCCCACAAATACTCCAACAACTGTCCTCAATCCTCCACTTATCCTGACAGCCCCTGCACATCCCTGCAACCCTGACATGCAGCCCACAACACCTCAGCCCCACCAGCCATAACCCCCAACCTCCTGGCTTCCCAACACTCCCCACTCACCCCAGCACCCAAAAACAACTCAGCCCCAGCCTCTCACCCACCACCTTGGGACCTTCCTGGTCATTCACCTGTACTCCCTCCCTCCCCCAGCTCAGCACCCATCCTGGGCTAGGGTGGCTCCTTCCAATCCCAGCTATCCAGCTCGGCTTGCTCCCATCACCTGCCCCTCACACACAGCCCCATGATGCTCAAGTTTGGCCTGGCTACATTCATGACAGAGGGCAGCCAGACATAAGAACATAAAAACGTCCATATTGGGTCAGACCAGTGGTCCATCTAGCCCAGTATCCTCTCTCTGACACTGGCCAGTGCCAGATGCTTTAGCGGGAATGAACAGAACAGGGCAATTTCAAGTGATTCATCCCCAGTCATCTACTCCCAGCTTCTGGAAGTTGGAGGTTTAGGGACACCCAGAGCATAGAGTTGCATCCCTGATCATCTTGGCTAATAGCCATTGATGGACCTATCCACCATATACTCATTGAATTCTTTTTTGAACCCAGTGATACTTTTGGCCTTCACAACACCCTATGGCAATGAGTTCCACAGGTTGACTTTGTATTTGTGAAGAAGTACTTTCTTTTGTTTGTTCTAAACCTGCTCCCTATTAATTTATCAGGTGCCACTTAGTTCTTGTGTTATGTGAAAGGGTAAATAACACCTCATTATTCACTTTCTGCATACTATTGTGATTTTATAGACCTCCTGCAGTGGTTCTGGGGACCGCCTGAGCAGTGGTCCTAGGGGTGGTGCGAGCAGCCACTGCTCAGCAGCCCCTGGCAGCTGGTGCCACTGGTCCCAGGCCTCCCTCCAGAGCAGTGGCCTCCCAGGGGCACCCCTGAGCAGTGTCCCCTGCAGCAGCCCCCCAGACCTCTCCAGAAGCCCCCCGTTCCTCCTTTCCCAAAAGATTCTCCAGTTCCTAATAAACTTAAAACCCTCTTTCCTGCACTATCATCTTGTCCATGTATTGAGACCCTGCAGTTCTGCCTGTCTTTCTGGTCCTGCAGATGGAAATGGAAGCATTTCAGAGAAAGCTAGCATGGAGGTTCTGGACTTCATTTTCTCACCTAGCAGCCTAAATTTGGCCTCCAGGACTTCTCCCCTGCCTTTCCTTATGTCATTGGTACCTACATGTACCACACCATTGAATCTTCTCCAGTACTACACATAAGTCTGTCTAGATGACTCATGAGATCTGCAACCTTCACATCTGGCAGACAATTTACCATGTGGTTCTCCTGAGCATCACAAACCCAACTATCTAGATTTCTAATAACTGAACCCCCCATTATTATTTCCTGGCTCTTCCTAGTAACTGGGGTTCCTGTGCCAGAAGGGGTACCCTCAATGCAAGAGGATGCCATGACATGATCTGGAAGGAGGTTCCCAACTATGGGATTGTTTCCTTTTGCTCCAGCTTGATGTCCTCCTTCCCTGAGACTTTCATCCTCCTCAACAGCACAGAGGCTGCTAAAATTGGGGTGGGACCATTCTATTGTGTCCCTGAAAGTCTCATCTGTGTACCTCTCTGAGGACCATGAACTGCTAGCATCATATGCACACACATGACACCTGCCCACAAGGCAGGTAATTGGACCAAACCTCAGTCCAAATGTGAATGGGTATTACTGTGACCTGGTACACGGGCTCACGGCATTGCAACTGTTTTTTTTTCTTGGTGGTTGGGGGGCCTCTCTGAGATGGGGCCCTGTGCAAGTGCCTGAGTGCACACTGGTTAATCTGAGTTTGAGCCTCTGGCAGAAACGCACACTAACTGCAAGATGTGAAGCCTGGCTGGGATCCATTCCCTAGTTTCACTGGGGGAAAATATCCTCTCCTCCCACCAGATACCCACTCTTCTAGACCCTTTGTAATGAAAACTTGTCAAGCCAGGGGAAACCCTGGTGATGAAACTGAAAGGAATGCCCTGGCTGGTGCTTTCTATTTCACCATCTTTAAAGATTCTGATTAAAAGCAGGTTTTTTGTAATCCTTTCCCCATCCTTCTTCTGTCCCCACTGTCCCAATCAGACACCTGGGCTCATTATGCTATGATGTGTGCTGTCTATGGCCCTGTTCTTCCAATCTGTTCAATGGGCTTTGGATCAGGACTTCTCTATCCAGACGTTTAATGTTACTTGGTAGGATGAGAATGTGATATATAGAGAGTAATATCTGATCACTACCCAAATAGAAAGGTAGGAAACCTGCCAGCAAAATACAGTTCTGAAAACCACACATCCTAAACATTTTTGATTACATTAAAGATAAACCAAACACGGAAGAATCTACCTTATTCATTGGTAGCATGAAATAATAAAATTAACATCATATTTGTAAAGAGCCTTTTTGCGTGGGCAAAATTTGCAAAATTGTTAGCCCTATTGCCATGAATTGCTTAACTTTTCTTAAAAGGGAATGCATGGCTTAGGGCGCGGGGAGAATGATGATAGCTTCCCTTTCACTGTCTTCAAAGGTGTCATGTGTCCTCAAAGCTCTGTTTAGCACTTTTTTAAAAAAGGGTTCATTTGAATGGTGTTATGTGGCCTGCATTTTATTTCTGCATGGGATTTCTTGGATAAATAATTGATGCTAGTGGATGTGATGCTAGTACAAAAGTGGCATAATGAACTGTTGTACTGAATAGAGTTGATGACAAAGTACATTTTTTTAAGAGTCTTTACATAATTCTTAGCTTTCTGAATGACATTCAAAAAGTTTTTATTTTGGGAGCAAACAACTAGCAAGATAAGTAACAACAGAATTCCGCTTCTTTAGCAGTAATTATAGTTGTAGAGCTGAAAACATCTTACTTACAAGAAATGGAGCTGTCCAGTACTGACGGGGCGGGGGGGGGGAAGAGCATTTGAAAAATAAGTAAATAAACACCTGTAACTAGAGTTTCCAAGAAACGCAAAATAAGAAGACAGGAGAAACTGACATGCCCAATAGCTGGATGTGTGATCTAAACTAAACTAATTTTTGCAGCCTCTAGTAAGTCTCTTCTCTGAAATGTACTAAATTTGTTTATTACAGCATGTAAACTATTTCCTGCCATGGCTGCAGAAGGCACTTGCTTTCAGTATATCTTTATGATAAATCTGTGGCATAGCTGTACGCTATGTGTTAGTAGTATTTAACCACTTTAAATCAAAACGATGAAATGCCGCCCAGGAAGGCAGGTGCCCAAACAAGCAGAGGAAGAGATGCTGTGATTCATTAGAATTGCTCTGCTCACACCAAGCACAACGCACATGGGGCCTGATTCTTCGCTGTCATTCTCAATATAAACCAGGGATAAAATCATTGCAATCAATGCAGTAACAGCACTGTAGAAGTTTTGCCCTTGTGGGATACCCAGGGGGTCAGTGGTGAAACAATTGCTCCAGCTCTATATTCCCGAGCTCTTTCTCAGTTTGGTGCATTTGTTCATAGGACAGAGTTAAGGATTAAAGATCATAGGTCCGAAAGTGGGATCCAGCATCACGTCTCCTTAGCCGCTGGTTTGTGCTCCTGCCAGCCAGGGGGCAATTCGTTCTACTCTGGGCAGAAGGGAGCCCTGGCCTGGCTTAGCTTCCTGATCAAGGGCAAGAGGAGAGGAGGAGTCTGAAACTTTGGGGGACAGACGAGACACCTGAGGAAGCCCATCCAGATGCAGGGCGCCTCATCCCGTCCTGATTCAGAACCGGGCCCAGCCCGTGGGATGTGTGTGTATGGGAGGGATGCAGCCCAGGGCACCGTCTGGAGGGGGGAGTTGGGAGACCCGGGGATTGTCCGCCCAGGGAGGGGAGTCCGAGCCATGCGCTGGGGGCCGTGCAATGGGCGCTGGGGGCCACTGGCAGAGCAGGGGGAGTTCCTCCCGGCTGGGCACCGCAGGCAGGCCACGGGGGAAGGGGCAAGTCCCAGCCCCGGCTCCCCCTGCCCAGGAGCGCGGGGGCTGACAGCCCGGCGGCCATCGCATGCGGGGGCGGGAGGGGACTGACAGCCCGGGGACCATCGGACGCGCCGGGGTGGGGGACGGGACTGACAGCCCAGGCCATCGCACGCCCAGGGGGGCGGGCGCCGGTTCTCTCGGGGGGTGCCCGGGGGAAGTCCCGGGAAAGTGCCCTGGCGGCTCCCGAGCTGCGGCGACTGGCGAGGCGAAGCCTCCCAACCCCACGTGGTTCCGGCGGGCGGGGGCGCGGGAGGGAGGCAGGAGCCGAGGAGGCGGCGGCGGCTGCGGCGGCATCTGCTTTAAAACCGCCCAGCCCGGCGGAGCCGGCGGCACCCCCTGGCCAGGGCGCGGGAGGCGCGGAGCCGGGGCCGGGGCCGCAGCACGGACCCGCTCCCTGCGGCCGCGGGCACCCGAGCTGGGGCATGAACTTCCAGCCATGAGCCGCCCCCCGGGTCCCCGCCGCAGCCCCGCCGCGCTGCCCCTGCACATCTGATGCTCGCCCGGCGCCCGCAGCAGCATGGCCCGCCGGAAGATCTCCTCGGAGTCCTTCAGCTCGCTGGGCTCGGACTACCTGGAGACCAGCCCGGAGGACGAGGGCGAATGTCCCCTGTCCAGGCTCTGCTGGAACGGCAGCCGGAGCCCGCCCGGGCCGCAGGACCCGCTCGCCGCCGCCGCCGCCAGGAGGGCTCCGCGCAGGAGACGGGTCAACCTGGACTCGCTCGGGGAGAGCATCAGCCGCCTGACGGCTCCCACAGTACGTAGCCCGGGCGGGGGCAGGCGACGTGCCGCTCCCCGGGGCTGGCGGCTGCCCGGGGGCGAGGGGCTCCCCCCAGCAGATCTCCTGCCTGCCCCTTGGTGAGGGAGGTCAGGCTGGAGCTGGGGGCCCCACACTCCCCCCCCAGCCCCGAACGCTTCCCCGCCGGGATTCCCTACAGCCCCAGCCAGAATCGACCCGTTTCCCTTCCCCCACCCCTGGCCCGGACCCCTATAATCCTCCCTGCATCAGCATCCTGCCCCTATAGCCCTCCTCTGGCTCATATCCCCCCCCCCCGCAGAATCTACCCCCATAGCCCCCTCCTCTGGCCGGCCCCCTATAGCCTCCCCGCATCCTCCTCGATGTGCCTCCGCAGTCCTACCTATATACCCCACTGTGCCTGGACCCCTCTGCCCTGCCTCATCCCCTCCTCGCTGCCCCGACCTGTATCCCCCCAGTGCCCCTACGCGGGAACCTAACCTCCCCCCCCCGCCATTCTCCCCGACACCCCCACCCTTCCGGGCTCTGCCCTGGCCTCACTGCCCGGACCCCCGGGTCCCTCTACGCCAGCCGGGCGCGGGGAAGGCGGGGTGAGCGCCGATGCTCGCGGGCTGCAGCGCCCGCTCTTGTGCAGCCCTGCTGGGTTTCCCGCAGCCGCGAGCCGGGCGGGCTCAGGTGCCTTGTCCCCAGCCCCCTTTGTGCACGCGCCGCCCTGCTTTCTGCCGCTCCTGGAGCCACTTGCGGAGCCCTCCTGCCCTCTGGGCAGGGGTCTGCGGGATGGGGTGGGGCCCGGCAGTCGCTCACTCTCTCCCCTCGCCTGTATTTCCGCTGTAGACCGTGTCTAGCCCACTTCTTGTCAGACCTTTAGAGCACCCTCGGATGCTGCTCTTGGGCAGTGGCCCAAAACAGATACTTCTTGGCAGGGGGGAAATTCCAGTGCCCCCTCTCCTCTCGCAGGGACCTGGGTCTTCCTCACCCCGGGAGTCTCCCGTCTCTCTTCCCCACACAGTGCACGAGCCGGTGTGGCTTTGAGTGGAGTCTGCCCTACCGAAGAGGCTTCTCTTGCACCAGGTCGCAACACTTTTGGCCTGGCTGCTCCACTGTCTGGAGGGAGGGGCAGCCAGGCCAAATTTCAGTGGCACTGCAACCGCCTGCACCAGATCGCAATGCCACACACTGGAATGTGGCCCAGCCCGGTGAAATTTCACTGGTGTGGCAACCACGAAGCTGGTGCCCTGCTCTGGACCACTCCAGCACCAGTTGTTCTGATTTAGAAGCATCCCTACCTTTAGAAGAGGACCCTTGAGTAGACCCCCCTAGCTCAGTGGCCTATGGAACTTTAAGCAAGTGCAAAAACCTTTTGGGTGTGTGTGTGAACCTTTTCCTTCCCCCCACTCCCCCCAAATTGGCACCACTGGGGGAATCTCATTTACTTACTGCAGAGCCCCTATTTGAAATGCCCAGCGCTCCAAGAGCTGCTGCTGGGAATCTAGTTTGGCTGAGAGGAGAATGAGGCGTTATTAACCTGTGCAAGCCACTCATTTAAAATGGGCTGTTGCTTATCTTCCTTTTCATACTTTTCTAGTACAGGAAGGGATATGGAAAAATCAACCCATGTTACCTTTAAGATGTGCTAAGCTGCAGCTGTTTTACTAGCCATAAAAATAGGGCATTTCCCAAGTAGCATGAACGGAGATTGGGAAAGATTCAGTGTCTTTGAACTATTACATAGTATAAATAGCAAACAAATATAGAGTCATAATTAAAATTGCATACCATCTGTGTTTACTAGTACATAATAAAATGTTTTTAAATAAAAAAACTGAACTTGTTTTTGGTATAAGCAATGATTTAGTTATTTTGATTTAAAATTAATATTTATTTTTGTTGGTAAATGTTTAACTTTCTTCCAGTTATCATAGTTCATAGAGATTTTCATATTGCTTAGCATAATTGCAGTACCTCCTTGTCACGGAGTTTTAGTCTGTTTATTTTAAGCAACTTAAACCAGGTTTAAAGAACTCCTATTCAAAATAAAATGTTTATAACTGGGCTGGAAGATAAAAATACCCTCAGCTATCCTATTAGTCATGTTTGTAGTTTCAGCTTGAATTCCCTTCCTGCAAAAAGCCTGTTCAAAATAATAAGCCTATGGTATTTTTAAAATAAATTATTTAAAAACAAGTACTAATTATGATTAATAATTGTAACTAATTGCTGATAGTGTATTATATTTTTCCAAGACATTCCTACTTCACCCAAAATGTACATAGTGCTTGCCCTACATATTTTTTCCTGTCCCGAATGGATGTGAACTCCTTTCACATGTAGGTTTTTTCCTTATTGAATGGGGTAAAAAGTTTTGAGCTTTCTGTTGTAAAAACAACTGGAGTGACAGATTTGCCTTGAGTTCTAGCATTCATTGAAATGGTTGCAGTTTGAAGACCCCAGTCTCTTAAAAATGCTTTGTTGATGATTACTTGAATAAACATGTCTACATCTGAGAATTAAGGAAGAATGTTAAAATACTGTGACCGTTAACATTAATTTTGAATTTGGATAGAACCTGCTATATACAATTCTGTTGCTTTGGAAGACTGTAAAATTAGTGACACAAACATTTCCAGTGTTAAGTTGTTATATGTAAAATATTTTTTCTCCCATATAACATGTGTATGGTGAGCTCCTATAACCATATATATAAGGATCAGAAAATTTCCAGCTGCAGTTGAATATTTTGTTCTTAGAGACATAAATTACTCTAACGTATTAAGGTATCAATTTCTAATTTTAACAACTAGTATGTTCATCTATAATCAGATAATATCTGTTGAACAATGTGGCAATCACTAAGCCTTCTTGTATTCTGTTATCCAGCATTGGAAATTATCTACCTGTCTAATATTATATTATTGAGGCACTGAGATGCTTTGCTTGTGATGTACAGTACTTCTTTTTGTTCATTAGGACTTGGATTGGGTAGAAGGAAAGTTTAGTGCGTTACATAGTTAACAGTTTTGCAGTTTCAGTGTAGAGTTTTCTCTTATATTGATTTTTCCCTCCCCAAGGGGAATCTGATCCTGTAATGCTGAAATTAATAGAAGGCATCCCAGGTGGCCTATCTTGCATTATTATAAAACAATTAAATTGTTTAATATAATAGCAATACAGGTAGTATAACTAGAGCAAGTTTTACCCAATATTTAAAATATTCTGAGGTAGCTCAGTATAGTATTTTTAGATCTAGTATTACTATTGCTGATAACTTTAGCATTTGTATTTTCACAGCTTTGACTGTTACCTTCTATAGTGGGATGCTGTAAGAGACAGTTACCATTTTACAGCTTAATTTTAGTTAGTCATTGCATTAGTTTGAAGAATAAACACAGAATCATATAACCTGGAGTTGGGGAAGACCTGTTAAATCATCTAGTTCACCTTCCTGCCACTACAGGTTTATTCATTCCTGATAGTGTAGGTTTTGTCCAATCTAGTTTTAATGTCCTAAGCAATTGGTCTTCAACTGGTTTCCATAGGAGATTAGTCCAAAAGCTCTTACTGATGGATTTTTTTACCTAAAATTTCCCTTTCTTAATTTCATCCAAGCATGGTAGTGCCAGATCTATGGTGCCTGATTCTGATTTCACTTACACTGGTGGAAATCAGGAGTAACTCCACAAAATTAATAAAGACACAGTGGCAAAAATGCTATGTAAGTGACAGGAGAATCAGGCCCAATCTCTTCTAGAAATAATCTGTCCAAGATAATATGATTTGAATTTGTTTTTTTTGTTGAAAGTCTTTTCAGTGATAATAACACAACAGCACAACTACAGATGTAGTGCTGTGTTCAGCAGAGTACCGGTCTTACAGTCTGTCAAGTCGCCCTTATGTTTAATACTTCGCACCCAGTTTTCTTTGCCCATACACTGTTGTAAATCAGGAGTATTTATACTGAAGTTAATTGGGTTACATTGATATAAAACAGGTGAGAGGAGGGCAATGTCAATTTAATTCAGGCAGTTAAATCTGAAGGATCACATATATTGGGAAACAACTGAGTGTCATCATTTCCAGAGTGAATTCTGCAGCACTTTTCTCCCCTGTATTAAATGCTTTCAAAGTTGAAAGACACCATAGATCTTTCAATTTTTGCATTTAGCCTTAGTGTTATGCTCCACATGTTAGTGCCGAGATGGCAACGGTTCAGATGCAGAGTAGTATTTATTTTGTAGTTTTCACTGATGGAGAAAAGGAATATTTGTGTGTATTGCTGTGGCATGCAGAGGAATCCCTGTTGTGATGCTGTTTCAATCAGGAGGTATACAAAGAATACAAAAATAGAGCATGAGAGCTGAGTGCAAGGGACCATCCACGGAGAAGAGGAGCAGACAGAGAAGGAGCATCCAAGGAGCAAAGGTGCTGAATGAGAGACAGAGCATCCAGGGTACAGGAGAGAGAGAATCTATTGCATCTTGGTGTGAAAAAGCTGTGATATGCAGAGCACCAGAATGAAAGAAGAGATGAAAGCATAACACACTATTATGTCCTTCCGAAACAATGCAGTTGTTGGCTCTTGCCAACTCTTGTTAAATATGTAACAGACAGGGTGAGTAGAAAAGTACTTAATTGCCAAAGGAAAATGAAACGCAACTGGAAAGAAATGCATTCGTGAACAACATTAGCTATTTTGTGCTAAGATATACAGAGAATTGGCTACTGAATTTTGTATCACTTGTAGTCTGTCAGTGGCTGTCTAGTTGAAGGTTGCCATTGCATAAGTATCACTTTCTGCAAAAGGTAGAAAGATTTGTTTTTTACACTTATTTTCAGTGTTCTAAAATGTAATTCAATCCATCCTACATTGTCCAATTCTGGAGTTTTTCTTCCAAAGAACTGAAAAGAAACAATTTCTTGCACTTTCAGATCACCTGATTGAGCTCGCCTCTAAAATACCTGTTTAAAAAGTTCCCTTTTGAGGATTCTGTCTGGGTCAGATTATTAGAAAACATTTCTCATTCACCCTACAACCACTGTATTCATATAAAGGAGCCTTGAGGTGGGTCTAAATGTAATGTACTCCTTCTTTAAGGATCCTATACCCTGCCAGAGTGGTGTAAAGTGAACTTGACGTTAAGTGAAAATAGGGCCCTTGTGGCTTAAAGTCCTAAAGATGTCCTAGAATATGTATTTTGGTGCAGGCTGTTGAAAAGTATGGTGGTCTGAAAACCAAGCGTTCAGAGTTAGCTTATCATGGGCCCAATTCTTTTAATTGAAGTAATTGAGAGGAAGATTGGGTCCCGCTTGCACAGAGAGGTTTCTACATAGTTTGGAGAAAAGTATGCAGTGCTAAGCAACATGAGCAGATCTCTATATCCTCCCTGATGTGAGCTTTTGTGAGCAGTGGGAAAGTGGAGTGTGCAGAGGGAGCAAAGCATCCAGGTGGCATGAGAGAGAGGTCGTCATCAGGCCTATCCTGCCCAAGCTGACAATGTGCACATGGAACATTGTTATCATTTCAATCTACTCCTGTTGCGACCCTGGAATACTGCTTTACAAGTGTTCAGAAGAGCTGGCCATAGAGAAAGTAAGAATAGAGGCTATTTGACACCCAGCCACAGACACAGCTGAAAGAAGCAGGTCCTGAAGGGTTGGGAAGAATGCAGTGCCCAGGGCTTGTTGTGTTGAGCAGCTGAGTGTGAAAGATAATGTTTACTGAGAACCACACTTAGCTGATCAACACAACAAGCCCTGGGCACAGTGTTTGCCGGCCATTCAGTCTGCAGAGTCCGCTCCCTTCGACATATTACATATCACTGAATGATGGCAGCATGCATATCAGCCCTTGGCTTGTCTTAGCTCTGCTCTCTTGCAACCCTCATCCGTGTCCCTACAAAGCTGTAGGCAACTTTTGTTAACTCTAATGGGAGTTGTGCACCTAACTCTCTCATTCATGGACAGAAGAGACTCCCTTTGTAGTTATCCATCTGAACTGAAATCAGTGGGATGGTTCTTTAAGTGTCCAGAAATTTGAAAAAGGAAGATAGTCATAGAATATCAGGGTTGGAAGAGACCTCAGGAGGTCATCTAGTCCAACCCCCTGCTCAAAGCAGGACTGATCCCCAATTTTTGCCCCAGATCCCTAAATGGCCCCCTCAAGGATTGAACTCACAACCCTGGGTTTAGCAGGCCAATGTTCAAACCACTGAGTTATCCCTCCCCACAAGATGTTTGTTCAGGGTCTGATCCAACTGTCCTTGAAATCAGTAGGATCCTTTCTCATTGGACTTGTCCATATTTTCTAAGAGTTGGCAAAAAATTCCAGAAATCCAGCGCGTAAGTGGATTTGCATACTTTTTCAACAGGATCTGGTTTGTGGGAAATTAACCGAACGTACAAATGGCCATACTGGGTCAGACCATGGTGTCTTCTGACAGTGGCCAATGCCAGATGCTTCAAAGGGAATGAACAGAACTGGGTAATTATTGAGTGATCTATCCGCTGTCATCTACTCCCAGCTTCTGGCAGTCAGAGGCTTAGGGGCACCCAGAGCATGGTGTTGCATCCGTGACCATCTTGACTAATAGCCATTGATGGACCTATCCTCCATGAAACTGGCATAATCACTTGTACATCTCTCTCAAATTTAAATTCTATTCTATTATGCTGCCATATTTATTGCTATGCCTTATTTTAAAAGATTAATTTTTACATTGTGTGATGACCTAAATTATGATTAATTATTACTAGAAATATTATGTTCTTCACTTTCAGCATAGAGTTTTCTGCCTTTAAAGAGGGCTCTGATAAAAGACAATTGTACTCTATCTCTGTCAAATAAGGTTTTATAGTATAAAAAATACAATTTATTATTCCACAGGACACTAATTCTTTGCAACAGTTTTCACATTTGCTCCAGTTTAATCTTTGCTTGTATCCAGTATAAGACTGAAAATAGAATTAAAATAAGAAGAAAATAATTCATCACAGATTTGAAAGTAAAATACAATGTGACCACCTAAGGGGTATAGACTCACCCCCCTACAGGTGTGTAGAGTAACTGCTGTTAGTTCATTGGAAATTAGACATGCATCTAGACGAGGCTTTGCCCTCAGGAATTTAAGCAAACCCTTACTAATATGAAAATCATCATGGGAGAATCTCGGGGGTTTAACATCTCATGCAAAGAATCTTCATCCATGTATAAAACTCATTATCTGCTTCTGAGGAGTGAAGGATTGTATTACCCTTGCAGATATTTGAACCTTTGGTGCCAATATTGCAAACATAATCCTTAGACCAGTTATAATAATAGCTACTGTATGGGGCACAAGCAAGAAGAATGTTCCATGACTTTCTGCTTGGGATAAAAAATACAGTTTCATGAAATTCTGGGATAATTGTCCTCCTAAAGTTTTCATATATTCAGGCTGAAATCCTGAATATCTTGTAACCACTGAAAAAAATGTGTCTCTTGAAGCAGAGAATAGGAGTCGAACAGATTCTCATCTCCAGAGTGCTCTGACTCTACTTGAGGATTCAGACAGAAATGAGGCCTTGCCTGTTCAGAGGATTTCAGCCATGGGTGACCAAACACCAGGATAGCCTCACCAGTACAGCCCCCTAATGTAGGCAGGCAAAACTGCAATAAATGGTTTGCACTGGTTCAACTCTTCTCAATGTCAAGTTGCACTGCAGAAAATCACAGATATAAAATAGAAGGGATCATTATGATCATCTAGTTTGAGCTCATACATAAGTGTATAGCAGTCTTGCCTGTCCACACTTTGAATATGCCATAATAGCTATAACTAAACTAGGGCAAATTCCCTAATAGATGAGGCCTACGTTACTTTCCAGTGTGGTTGCTGGAGAGCAGAGCTATCTTACTTCACAATGACACAATGTCAATAAGCTTTTTGTGGATCTTACAATGTTTGCAGAGAATAAAGCCCCCACCCCACTCTTACTGGTAAGTGCCGTTAAACTGTGCTTTGACTAAAATAAGTCATTCTAATCAATTATGATTAAAATTCTTTCTACAGGGACCTGCTTGCAAACTACAAAACTAACTTTCCACGTTAAGGGAGGTGCAGTTTATCTGTAGCCCTCAAAGGGGACAAGTTACTCTGCAGCATAGCGTATAAAACTGAAATCATTTCCCCTCTGAAAATTTGGTATAAATTATGTTCTGAACATAAGGAATTCCTGGGGAAGGGAATCCCTTCCTTTTTAACCTGTTACTTTAAAAGATGAACAGTTAGAATTACAAATAGATTATGTATTCTATTTTCACTTGGAGAATATATTCCTTCCGCAGCACAGAATAGAATCTCTTTTTCCAACCCATATGTGGCTGAAATTCAAAGTGGAGTAAAGTGATTCCTCCCTGCATGTATTATAATATATAGCACCCTGGGATATTTATTCTTGATTGTCAGGAAGTTAGACTAGATGATATAATAGGCAATTTCCATTCTGAAGGGCTGTGGTTCTTCTAGTTGAAAGGCATCTGTATGGATGCAAATTAATATTTATTTTTTCCATATTTTATTTTTTTCAAAGAGCTCACGCTATAATAGCCAAGGTAAAGTATTTGTGCTAAACCTGGCTCTGCTACTGACTCTCTGCATGGTCCTGGGCAGCTTGTTTTACCTCCCTGTAAATTTCCCTATCCTGGCTCCCCAGCCAGCCTCTTCATTGGGACCAGACTGCAGGCAGTGCTGGTTCCACATTGCTAACCCTGCTGCTTCATTCCCCAGCTGAATGCTCTTCTGGGCTTTTTTATTGTAGGTCTTCTGTGATGGGGGTTTTCCCTAGAGTCCCTGCTGCTAGAATAAAGAGATTGCATGAGAATCTTGGCTTACCTTTTTTAAATGAAAGTTTCTGGCTCTTGTGGTTGCAGAGAAAAGCTTGGGAATGTGAACTGATTGCACCCTAAGGGGTCAGGAGGCAGAAGGCAAATATTTTTTTTTAAAAAAACACACACCCAAATGTATTTTATTTACTTTAAAAAAAAACCCTCATGATTTTTCAAATGTTTGAGACTGTCAATACTGGGATCCAGCCCCACATCTTTGCCCTTTCCTTGGCTCCCTGTGTCCTCTCTGTCCATTCTCCTCCTGGTGCTGGGATGTGTAGGAAGGCAGCTCTGCTCTACTCAACTTTATCATATCCACTGGAGAAAGATTCCCCTTATATTAGGCCACTGCAGTGCCACCAGCTGCTAAAAGTGCTTGCATGTCTTAGATCAGAGCCTCTGTCTTTCCCTGCTTTCTGCAGGCCCCCTAGATTCAGTGACTCACCCAGCTTTTCTCGCAACTCCCTGGTAGTTCTGGAATGTGGTTAAGTGCTTAGAGTTGAAGGTTGCTGTCATAAATATAAAGGGAAGGGTAAACCCCTTTAAAATCCCTCCTGGCCAGAGGAAAAATCCTCTCACCTGTAAAGGGTTAAGAAGCTAAAGGTAACCTCGCTGGCACCTGACCAAAATGACCAATGAGGAGACAAGATACTTTCAAAAGCTGGGAGGAGGGAGAGAAACAAAGGGTCTGTGTCTGTCTGTATGCTGCTTTTGCCAGAGATAGAACAGGAATAGAGTCTTAGAACTTTTAGTAAGTAATCTAGCTAGGTATGTGTTAGATTATGATTTCTTTAAATGGCTGAGAAAATAGCTGTGCTGAATAGAATGAATATTCCTGTCTGTATGTCTTTTTTGTAACTTAAGGTTTTGCCTAGAGGGATTCTTTATATTTTGAATCTAATTACCCTGTAAGGTATTTACCATCCTGATTTTACAGAGGTGATTCTTTTTACTGTTTCTTCTATTAAAATGTTTCTTTTCAAGAATGGAATGCTTTATTCATTGTTCTAAGATCCAAGGCTTTGGGTCTGTAGTCACCTATGCAAATTTGGTGAGGATTTTTACCAAACCTTCCCCTGGAAGTGGGGTGCAAGGGTTGGGAGGATTTTTTGGGGGAAAGATGTTTCCAAACAACATTTTCCTAATACCCCCAGATAAAGTTTAGTGGTGGTAGTGGAAGTCCAAAGGTAAAATAATTTGTACCTTGGGGAAGTTTTAACCTAAGCTGCTAAAAGTAAGCTTAGGAGGTTTTCATGCAGGTCCCCACATCTGTACCCTAGAGTTCAGAGTGGGGGAAAGAACCTTGACATGGCCTCATTGCTAGTTTGCCTCACCCTCACAGCTTTTAATAGGAACAAACTACTGGTATGAAGAGAATGATCTGGGGAAGTTTCAGAACTACAGGATAAATACTATAGAATTCACCAGAAGTGAGAATGACTTTTCAGCCACTTTTCATTCAGAACAAGACCCGTTGCCAAACCAACCAACTGACAGTCATTTACAAATCTCTAATCTCTTGTGCACAGAGATTTGAATAAAATTTATTTTGAAACATGAAATAAAAAAAGAAGCATTTCTCCTTAAAATCAGATCACCAGCAGCAAAGCTGTCAGTTTATGTAAACATCAGCCAATTGAGTGATTCAGCACTAAAAGTTTCAAGCATGTAAAACAGTGAAGCACTAAATTGGCCAAGCTCTCTGATGGCTTGGCTTTGCAAAGTGCAGAACTGATTTGTTTAGGAGGCAGCTTTTGCAACACCTCAAGGTACAGAAGTCTAGGGGGACCCCCTGAATTCCTTTTAAAAAAAAATTGTGATAGAAGCAAAGTGGTTTCTAGCTGAGCCAATTATGCTTTTCAGTGCTTAACTTTCATGCGCTTACATTTTTAAGAGCTTAAGTTTTTAAGTGCATGATAGTGGAACTGCTGAAGGGCTTCAGTGGCTTAGCAGAAGCCACTTAATTTCTCCTTGTAGAAATTATTAAGGACTTTAGAGGGTCAGGAAACCCTCCTGGAGCAGGGCTGGCCTTATGGGTGGGCAACTACCCAGGGCGCCATGGTTAGGGTATGTGTGCGCACTGTGGTTACGAGGTTGCAGAAGGACAATGCCCACCTGGGAGATGGGGTAAGGGAATAAAGCGGCTGTGGGGCAGGAGCCAGGCAGTCACATGCATCCCCTCTTCATCCTCCTAGCAGCACCACTCCCGCTCCACCAGCTGCTGCTTTGCCTGCTGAGCCGCCACCTGCTGCTCAGGGAGTAGTACTTAAAAGGCGCCAAAGAAAGCTTGCCCAGGGCACTGTTTTCCTTAAGGCTGGGCCTGTCCAGGAGCTCTACTAAGATTCTCTGGGCTGAAGGCTGCTCCCCTCTAAGTCGAACGTCAGTACCAGGTAAATTAGTTGAAACAATAGTAAAGAATAACATTGTCAGACACATTGAAGAATATAAATTGTTGCGCAAAAGTCAACATGGTTTCTGTAACGAGAGATCATGTCTTACTAATCTATTAGAGATCTTTGAGGGGGTCAACAAACAAGTGCACAAGGGGGATCCAGTGTACATAGTGTATTTAGATTTCCAGAAAGCCGCCTTTGGCAAGGTCCCTCACCAAAGGCTCCTATGTAAATTAAGTTGTCTTGAGATAAGAGGGAAGACCCTTTCATGGACTGAGAACTGGTTAAAAGACAGGGAACAAAGGGTAAGAATAAATGATAAATTTTCAGAATGGAGAGCGGTAACTAGTGGTGTTCTCCAAGGGTCAGTCGTAGGACCAATCCTATTCAACTTATTCATAAATGAGCTGGAGAAAGGGGTAAACAGTGAGGGAGCAAAGTTTGCTGACTAAGCTGCTCAAGATAGTCAAGACCAAAGCAGACTGAGAAGAACTTCAAAAAGATCTCTCAAAACTAAGTGATTGGGCAACAAAATGGCAAATGAAATTTAATGTGGATAAATGTAAAGTATTGCACATTGGAAAAAATAACCCCAACTATACATACAATATGATGCGGGGGGGGGGGGGGCTAATTTAGCTACAACTAATCAGGAAAGAGATCTTGGAGTCATCATGGATAGTTCTATGAAGATGTCCACGCAGTGTGCAGTGGCAGTCAAAAAAGCAAACGGGATGTTAGGAATCATTGAAAAAGGGATAGAGAATAAGATGGAGAATATCTTACTGCCCTTATATAAATCCATGGTATACCCATATCTTGAATGCTGCGTACAGATGTAGTCTCCTCATCTCAAAAAAGATATACTGATATTTGAAAAGGTTCAGAGAAGGACAGCTAAAATGATTAGGGATTTGGAACGGGTCCTATATGAGGAGAGATTAAAGAGGCTAGGACTTTTCAGCTTGGAAAAGAAGAGTTTGGGGGGGATATGATAGAGGTCTATAAAATCATGAGTGGTGTGGAGAAAGTGAATAAGGAAAAGTTATTTACTTGTTCCCATAATATAAAAACTAGGGGCCACCAAATGAAATTAATGGGCAGCAGGTTTAAAACAAATAAAAGGAAGGTCTTCTTCACATAGCACATAGTCAACTTGTGGAACTCCTTGCTTAAGGAGGTTGTGAAGGCTAGGACTATAACAGGGTTTAAAAGAGAACTAGATAAATTCATGGAGGTTAGGTCAATTAATGGCTATTAGGCAGGATGGGCAAGGAATGGTGTCCCTAGCCTCTGTTTGTCAGAGGGTGGAGATGGATGGCTGGAGAGAGATCACTTGATCATTACTTGTTAGGTTCACTCCCTCCTTGCATTGGCCACTGTTGGCAGACAGGTTACTGGGCTGGATGGACCTTTGGTCTGACCCAGTATGCTCATTCTTATGTTTTTATGTTCTCATATCTGTTACCATCCTCTAGAATTCCTAACTCTACTTTCTTCCTAGTGTTAGTGTCTGATCTTAGGATGCATGAGAAATGGGATGGTGAGTGCTATGGAGAATATTATAATGACTTTATGTAAATTGGAGATAGTCAATTTTTTGTCAAGGTCCAGACTCCAGAGAAAATAATAAAAAAAACCCCAATGATAATAAGTAAATAAAAAGATTTTGGAGTCTGTTCAAAAGCGTGTGGGGGTCCAGTTTTGGCCCGCAGACTGCCTGTTGGCTGATGTAAATCCATGATGTCCAGGGTTGGATTAACACACAGGAAAACCAGGTACATGCCTAGGGCCCAAATTTGGTGGGTGGGGTGAAATTTATGAATTTAATTATGGATTTGCATGTAAACTGAGAGAACTTCACTCACTTAGTGAGCAGCATTGTGACCCCATGCACCAGGTTGCAGTGCTGCTCAGTCAAGTGAATTAAATTCTTTCACTTCGCGGGCAAATCCACACGAGTGGATGAGTGGGCAGAACAGGTCTCATGCACTACTGAGACTCACTTTGCTATTCCTAACAGAGCCAAGGAGAGAGAATGGCAGTGGGTAGAGAAACTGCTTCCTTCTCCAACAAGATAGAGGCCCAGAAGTGTATACTTGCCTAGGGCCCAGTGATAGATTAATCCAGTCCTGGATGTGGCCTCCTCTGGAATACTGTGCAGTACTGATTGCTCCATCTCAAAAAAGGATATTGCAGAACTAAAAGGGGTTCAGAGAGGTTCAACATAGATGATAGAGCCTGGAAAAAACTCTCCTATGAAGAGAGATTGAAAAGATGAGGGTTGTTTACCTCAGAAAAGAGATGAATAAGGAGAGACATGATAAAAGTATATAAAATAGTGAATGGTCTAGATTAGGTAGATTGTGAGCTTCAGTTCTCCTTGCCTCATAACACAAGAACAAAAAAGGTGGCAAATTCAAAACTGATAAAAGAAAATATTTTTCCACCCAACATGTCATTAAACTGTGGAAATCATTGCCACAGGAAGTTGAAACTAAGAAGTAGAAGATTCTAAAAGAGCTAGGACATGTTCAGGGGGTTGGACTAGATGACCTCCTGAGGTCTCTTCCAACCCTACTCTTCTATGATTCTATGATATGGATAACAAGAATATTCAGAATTATAATAGTTAATGCCAACAAAAGCTTTGAAAGGAATGTTGGACCTCATGCTTCAGGGCTTGAGAAAATCTCCAACTATCTAGATTAGGGTGAGACCTACTGTGGGGGGCAGATTACCCCAGATCTGCCTGCTGCATGGTTCTTACACCTTCCTCAGAAGCATCCCTTGTTGGCTCCTGTCACACAGGACACTGAACTAGATGGACCTTAGGTCTGAATCCAGTGTGGCAAGTTCTGTGTGTATTTTTTTTGGTGATGGTCCTAATTTGAATGCATTTAGAAAACTTAACTATACACTAATGATTTTGTTTTGATTATATAATAAATGTGAGTGAATTACTGGTGAATAGTTAATAATGTTATAGAACATAAGAACGGCCATACTGGGTCAGAGCCATAGTCCATCTAGCCCAGTATCCTGTCCTTTTACAGTGGCCAATGCCAGATGCTTCAAAGGGAATGAACAGAACAGGGCAATCAGCAAATGATCCATCCTTTGTCATTCAGTCCCAGCATCTGGCAGTTAAAGGCTTAGGGACATTCTACACACATATAAAATAGTGATAATCATCTTCCATTTCAAAGGATTCCAATGAGCTTTAGCTCTTCTCTAATAAATATGTGGTTCTATTGTGCCTTTAAGGCAAAGATTTGTATTAGGGGCAGAGAAGAGGTGCATTGCCCCATAGATAGGTACAAGCTGCACTTTAACTTCGACAGATGCAGTGCTTCCTGGAGCTCCAGAGAGCTCAGGTGGATTGTGCTTCTTGGAGATGGTGCAGTATATTCTGTGTCCAGCCAGCTCTGCTGGCAAGTGCAGAAGGTAGAGGAGATCCACTCCCTCTCTGTCCCCTTTGGAAAATATAAAATGGGTGCCACTAGTGCTTAAGCTGCCATTGTGGATGGCTTTTGCACGTGGGCACAATGAGGGTGTTCCTTGGCCCCTCTCCTTCCATTGCTTACTCTTGTGTGGGTGGGCACAGTCAGATCCATGTGAGAATCACATTGTGTTTTTCAAACAAAAAACTAATTGTGTTTTTCCTGATGACTTCAGTTTAAATATGAAATGTCCAGTTCATTTAAACTTTTTCAGAATTTGGGGATTTAACTGTGTGACTCTATTGATTTTAATGGGCATTTCAAGGTTTAAAATCATGGACATTTTCATAAATATAGGGGTGAATAACACTAACAGATTTTTATTCTTTGAGTAGTTTGTAGATCTCTAGCACAAACCAATAGATATTTCCAGTGAATATAGAAAACCTTTATTTGAAGTATTTTACCTTATTCTTTGTAAATGTGGCTTTGCATATTGCATGCTATTTAGTTTCTATCTGAACAATAAATCATCAGGTTCATGTTCTACCCTTAGCTAGCCTTGCACAATTATAAACTGGTTACACTTTTCAATTGCAATCTGGCTGAATGAAGTGAGAATTTGACCCTTGAGCTTTACCATTCATATGACAGATGAACACGTTATATAAGACTATGTTTACAAACAATATCATAATCCTATATCCAGATCTTTTCCATCCCTGATTTCTGAGATTAGTTGATAAGTGGCTTGAGCATTGTTATAACATACTGTCAGTAATTTAGACATATAATTTGGCCTACAGTGATGATGGCTAAAATGTGCAGAACGTTCTTGCAGGGTTAGACCCTACAGGAAACCATGCAGTGTGCACTGGTGAACAGAGCGTAGGATTGGGAGCCTGCTTGTAGGACCAAATCTTGATGAGGTGAGGAGTGTGCCTAGGTGAGGAGTGTGTCTTTTATCCCTCAGGAAGGGGAGGACCACAGGCATTCCATAGGGGTGGAGCTAAGAGTCTGAGGTATGCAACCTTTTAATGGGAGAAAGCAGGGCCAGGAGCTCTGCTGCTTGCTCTCTGCTCTTGCAGCCCAGTCTCCCCAGCGTGCTGCCTCCCACACCTCTGGACTAGATGCAGTTTAGGAAACCAGAACTGCAGTTTAACAAGTGGAAGCTGCTGTCAGGCTGCATTCCCACCTCACTCCAGAGAAGATGTGGGGCGGAGAGGACAAGTTTGTAGAGTGTGTGTGTGCATCATACTGGGAGCAGCTGGTATGGGAGTGTGTGGAGAAGGTTAGGGGAGCTGGAGTGTAGAGCGGGCAACTGTTTGGGCCTCTTTTCTTATATTCATTTCTGCATCATGGCTGCCGGAGTGGGAAAATGTATCTCTCACCCTGCCACAGATTAGTCTGTGTGGCTGCAGAGCAGAGGAAACCTGCTGAATTTTCTGTGTGGCAGCAACTGCCAAAGTACATTTCAAAGCTGCATTGGGCCCTCAGGACTTCAACACCTCTTGTACCAAGTGGGAGGAGACTGGTTTTTGCAAGTGTGATTGTCTCATTTGTATGGAGCTTCTGTAGGATTTGCAAGAGCACATTTGAAGAGCTTCTCTAGTTTTCTGAGAGAGTAAATTTAACTCCTGCTGAGAGGAGATGTAATTACCTGATGTAGAATAAAAATCTCTTTAGAAGGTTGAACTGTTTTTCCCACTTTATTTTACAAGTACATGCATTTCTACAGATTGAAGTTCAGAGGCACAGACAAATTCTTGTTGTTTGCTGTTTTTTTTTTCCTTAAAAAGCTCTTCTGCAAATTGTTTGGGCTGCTCTTACATTCTGTGGGCCCCAAAGAGCTGGTACGGGGAGAGGGTTATATTACAGTTTGGCTCTTTTTTTATTTATTTTATTATTTATTTAAAGGCAGGGAGCTGCCTTCCTCTCCAAACCCACTGGCAGAAGTGGAAGATAAGGCCAGCTCCAGAGTTGCTGAATTTGTATAGGGCCAACAAAATATGGGGCCGCAAGGCTGCCCTTGGTTCTGGAATGAAACACATCTAATTAAAAAGTGTTTCTACCACTGCTTTCCAAGGCAGCTGGAAATTGTTCCAAAAAGCAGGGAAATACTGGTCTCAAATTTACATAAGGGTCAAGTTTGTATGATTCAGATCCTGTCTGCCTTTGGTTATCCTGTGATCCTGCATGACACTGAGACAACAGGGAATCTTGTGTATCAGAATTGGGAACACTGAATATGGGCTCTGCTAAACTGACAGGCGAAGGAGGACAGGTGGGAACCGTAAAATATATTTGCTTAATAATCATAGAATCATAGAATATCAGGGTTGGAAGGGACCTCAGGAGGTCATCTAGTCCAACCCCCTGCTCAAAGCAGGACCAATCCCCAACTAAATCATCCCAGCCAGGGCTTTGTCAAGCCTGACCTTAAAAACTTCTAAGGAAGGAGATTCCACCACCTCCCTAGGTAACGCGTTCCAATGTTTCACTACCCTCCTAGTGAAAAAGTTTTTCCTAGTATCCAACCGAAACCTCCCCACTGCAACTTGAGACCATTACTCCTCGTTCTGTCATCTGCTACCACTGAGAACAGTCTAGATCCATCCTCTTTGGAACCCCCTTTCAGGTAGTTGAAAGCAGCTATCAAATCTCCCCTCATTCTTCCCTTCCTCAGACTAAACAATCCCAGTTCCCTCAGCCTCTCCTCATAAGTCATGTGTTCCAGTCCCCTAATAATTTTTGTTGCCCTCCTCTGGACGTTTTCCAATTTTTCCACATCCTTCGTGTAGTGTGGGGCCCAAAACTGGACACAGTACTCCAGATGAGGCCTCACCAATGTCGAATAGAGGGGAATGATCACGTCCCTCGATCTGCTGGCAATGCCTCTACTTATACATCCCAAAATGCCATTGGCCATCTTGGCAACAAGGGCACACTATTAACTCATATACAGCTTCTTGACAACTGTAACCCCTAGGTCCTTTTCTGCAGAACTGCTGCCGAGCCATTTGGTCCCTAGTCTGTAGCGGTGCATGAGATTCTTCCATTCTAAGTGCAGTACTCTCCACTTGTGCTTGTTGAACCTCATCAGATTTCTTTTGGTCCAATGCTCTAATTTGTCTAGGTCCCTCTGTATCCTATCCCTACCCTCCAGTGTATCTACCTCTCCTCCCAGTTTAGTGTCACCTGCAAACTTGCTGAGGGTGCAATCCACGCTATCCTCCAGATCATTAATGAAGATATTGAACAAAACCGGTCCGAGGACTGACCCTTGGGGCATTCCACTTGATACCGGCTGCCAACTAGACATGGAACCATTGATCACTACCCATTGAGCCCGACAATCTAGCCAGCTTTCTATCCACCTTATAGTCCATTCATCCAGTCCATACTTCTTTAACTTGCTGGCAAGAATACTGTGGGAGACAGTGTCAAAAGCTTTGCTAAAGTCAAGGAACAACACGTCCACTGCTTTCCCCTCATGCACAGAGCCAGTTACCTTGTCATAGAAGGCAATTAGATTGGTCAGGCATGACTTGCCCTTGGTGAATCCATGCTGACTGTTCCTGATCACTTTCCTTTCCTCTAAGTGCTTCAGAATTGATTCCTTGAGGACCTGCTCCATGATTTTTCCAGGGACTGAGGTGAGGCTGACTGGCCTGTAGTTCCCAGGATCATCCTCCTTCCCTTTTTTAAAGATGGGCACTACATTAGCCTTTTTCCAGTCTTCTGGGACCTCGTCTGGTATTTGATAAATGCCAGTCACTTTCTGGGAAGATAAAATGCTCTTATGACTTATTTGGGCAATACCAAGAAGCACTTGTCTGTAGTTGAGAGCACTTCATAATAAGAGACCGTGTGGGAAGCCCTTATTACATATATGGCACAAAAAATGCCTGAAACGCCTCATAATTTGCCCTTTAAGTGTCTGATTCTGCAGGTGGTGAGTACCCTTCACTCCTATTGAGTTCAGAGAGTTGAAGGTTCACAACATGTCAGAGAACTGGGCCTTAATAGATGTTTATTTTATTTTGTTAAAATATTTTTTTTTCTGTGAGAGGTTCTACTACCATGTCTCAGATAGATTTGGAAAAGATAATTCCCTTCCCTGCTGATGGAAATTGAGCATACGATATTGTCCCAAGAAAAAGCTGGTTCGTTGCGTCTTGATGTAATAACGAGTTATTGAATAGCTCTTAAAGTTTATTTTAAAATGATGAGATTATTGACAGGTGATATTCTGTGGAAACTCATAATAAAGCGAGGGCCTTCTTTGTCTACCTAGTTGTGTTTCTGTTGCCTTACAGGCAACAGTAGCTGGTGCCAGGTCGTACCATTAATTGCTGTTTAAATAGTGAAATAAAGTATAAGAAAAAGAGCCATGAAATATTGATGTATTTGCAATATAAGAACAGCTTAGTATTCCTCCTGGGATAGTACCTATCATCACTGCTGGAAACGTGGCAGGTGTAAGATGAAAATGTGTAGAACTGGAAAAACAAATAGTATATTAAGGGATAAATCCGTAGTCACCTATTCAGATATTGTGCTGCTGATGATTTGCTGATAATGGTTGTTTATTATTATTTTGTTGTTTTTATTGTTGTTCTGTAGCCTCAGACCATACGGCAGACTCTCCAAAGGACACTGCGGTATTATGAGCATCAAGTTATTGGGTAAGTAAAAGAGACTACAGTAGTTATTAGAAGGGTGAATAAAAGATAAGTGATAGCTGTTGAATTAATATCTTTCTGCCTTCTAAGTCATTGGCTTGGGTAACCAACTTTTCTGAATTTGTTCACAAATACTTAGGCATGTTCTTCAGTAATGATAAATATTATACTTTTTTGTGTGTGCTATTCTTCATCTCTCCTGCTGCAGTGAAATAACTACGCCCAATCCTGCTTTCATTCAAGTCAATGGGAGCGAGACTGAGTCCACAGAGGAGCAGTTGTACAATTTATATCCGTGTTGGGGAGCCTTTTTGTTAAAGTATGAGATTTTTCAGAATGTGCTCACACAGTCAGCAAAAATGGCATAACAGATTAATTATTATTAATGTTTGTTTCAGTCAGACCATGCCCCATTGTGCTGGGTGCTGGACAGGCATATTGTAAAAAGCTTACGGTCTAAGGCCCAGATCCTGCAAGCAGTTACATATGTGAGTAGCTTTAAGTACATGAATAGTCATGTGGAGTTACTCACTTGCATAGGCATTTTCCAGATACGGGCCTCAAAGACAAGTTCTGACAGCTGGCTGAAACAAACGAACAGGTGAGGGGGAGGGAGGACAGGGTAACTATGATAGGAGAATGTTAACCATTCAAGCAATTATTGCTACCCTTTTGTTTTCTGTCTATCCCCTACCATCCCAAGCGTTGTTATTTTCACAGATACCATTCCTCATAGAGCAGGAATACAGTGCCTGCAAGACTGTATCAATTAAACAACTCTGCCAAACGTAGAATAGTGTCCTTGACCGTATTTAATTACGCAGCTGTAATGGCACCTCTTTCTTTTATTACTCCGGTTGGGTCAAAGGTATATTTAAAATCCATGCCACAGTTCTGAAACTTTGTACACTGGAGGGAATTGCTCTTGTACGTTTTGTCAAAATTCACACGACTCTCTGTCCTGCTACGTAGCATTTGTAATGCTAGCACATCTAGCGTGTGCCCCCAGGATAGAGAGGGTGCCATTGCTGTGGGGATCAAGTGTATCTCTTTGCTGGTAGTTATGACATCTATTATGGAGCAGATATGGGTAGGTAGGGGGGAAGCCTTCTGGCAAAATTATTTTTTTTTGTCACTTGAAGGGATTGCTTTGAAGTCTCTCAGTAGTAGATCTTGGGGGGGGGATGGTGTGGGGGAGGGGGAACTACAGTGCTTTAAGAACAGCATATTTATTATAACCATGTAGCTTTTAATTCATGGCCACTAGTGACTCAGAACTATTTGTTTTTAATGGAGACGAAAATAAGGCAGCTCTTCTCACGCTCTAAAGGCCTGTCACTCCTGGTGCTACGCCTGCTACTTAAGCTATGTTTTGCTTCACTTTCACAACTCTCTATATCTTCTTGCTAATCCAATATCTGCTCTCTTCTAAGTGTACAATATAGGGCCTGTTCCTGCAGTTCTTACTGTTACTAGTGGGAGTTTTGCATGGATAAGCCTGCTGGATGTCCCGGATACACTTTAGTGTAAAACACAATACTCACATCAGCATAAAGAGCCAAACTTGCTCTCTGACAGAGTGAATTCCTGGGGCCTGATTCTCTGCTGCTCTGCACTTGGTATAGTCTGTGTATAATAGGTTCTAACAAAATTAGAATAGTAGAACTTTGCACATGAGTGTGAATGACTACAAGATGCAAGCGATGGAGAATCTGGGCTATGGACTAGAGGGAGGGAGAGAGAGAGTCTAGTAGCTTGAACTCAGGGCTGGGAGCCAGGAACTCCTTCATTCCAGTCCTGCCTCTGGCACTGGCTCCCTCTGGTTTTGATCAAAGAGTTCTATGATCTTATCTTCCAAGGTGTCAAGTAGCTCCCTTTGACTTCATTGGCAGTTGAAGGAGCTCAGAACTTCCCAGGAGGTGCTCAACATCCTAGAGCAGTGGTTCTCAAGCTGGGGGTACACAGAGATCTTTAAAGGGGCAGATCAACTCATCTAGATATTTGCCTAGTTTACAACAGGCTATATAAAAAGCACTAGCAAAGTTTGTACAAACTACCATTTCATACAGACAATTACTTGTTTATATTGTCCTAGAGGATGAGAGCCTTTGGGCCTGCTGGGAGGTAGGGAGCACTCTCTTCACCCAAGAGGGCTCAGTATTTAGTAAGATCAGACTCCGAATCCATGCCCAAATTTTGTTAGTGAAATGGAAGATAAACTTATTTAGCTATCCTTCAGTTTTCTTAAGTGGCTTGATTAATATTTGTGGTTTGCAGTGTTGTAGCCGTTTTGGTCCCAGGATATTAGAGAAACAAATTTGGACCAACTTCTGTTGGTGAAAGAGACAAGCTTTCAAGCTACACAGAGTTGTTCTTCAGGTTTGGGGACGGTAGTAAGGACTGGTCTACACCAGGAAATTAGGTTGGAATAACTACATCAGTCAGGGGTGTGAAAATCCACACCCCTGAGTGATGCAGTTCATAGAATCCTAGAATATCAGGGTTGGAAGGGACCTCAGGAGGTCATCTAGGCCAACCCCCTGCTCAAAGCAGGACCAATCCCCAATTTTTGCCCCACACCCTAAATGGCCCCCTCAAGGATTGAGCTCACAACCCTGGGTTTAGCAGGCCAATGCTCAAACCACTGAGCTATCCCTCCCATCCAACCAGTTTAACCCCCAGTGTAGACAGTGCTAGGTCGACAGGAGAATCCTTCCATCGACCTATCCACCACCTCTCGGGGAGGTGGATTACTATGCCCTTGGAACAACCCCTCCTATCCAGGTTGGTAGTGTCTTCACTGAAGTGTTACAGCATGCAGCATTTTAAGTGTCAGAGTGTCACAGCTAAATAGGAGGTGGAATAGATTGTTTAGCATAAGGAGTTATCACATATTTTAAGGGACCATTCAAGGTGAAGTGGCCCTTTAACACCTCTGCAGCTATAGGACAAAAAAAGGGAGGTTAGTGGATTGCAGAATGTTGTAATAAGCCATAAGTAGAGTGTCTTTATTAAGACCAGGATTTTTATGCCCCAATAACAATTATGTGGATGAACTCAGACAACCACTACACTCTCGAATGAACTCACACAGAATAATGATAAAAGACTAAAATACCATATCACCCATGAGCGAACACTTTTCACAAAATGATCACTCTGTCCTTGTCCTCAAAGGAAACCTGCACAACACCTTCAAAAGATGAACCTGGGAGCTTAAATTCATAATTTTGCTAGACACTAAAAATTATGGTGTTAAGAAAGACACTGGATTTATGGCTTATTACAACAATCTTTAGGTTTAATGTACAATTACTAAGAAAAGCACCCCAATGGGGATGACATGTAAAGGAAGAGAGATTTGCCCACTACTTAGCCCTTTGGTGTCCGTCCCCCCATGCCTTTATTCTCATTACAGAAAGTGCTCACTATTATTATTACTTTTCAGGAGTTTGCCCCAGTTCCCAACACTGGCTGCTACTGCTGATATTAATAAAGTGATGTGTGTGTGTGTGTGTGTATTTTTGCCAGATATTACAGGCTTGATTCTGCTCCATTAAAATAAACGTGAGTTTTTTCATTGGTCTGAATGGGAAAAGGATTAAGCCCTACGTTATAGATAGTTAAAGACAAAATAAGGATGTGTTTTCGAAAGCACATTAATAATCAACTGTTAGTCTCCCGACACATTTATTACATAAGTTAAGCAGATGTATAGAAACTGTGTATTTTTTCCCCTAGTTACAGGGATGCAGAAAAGAACTTTCACAATATATCGAACAGATGCTCCTATAAAGACTGCTCTGGCAACGATGAAGCTGAAGATGTCTCAGGAATTCTCCAGTGTACAGCTAATATACTCGGTACTTATTTTTTGTAATATGACTCATTTGCTTTGTTTGGAGGGTTGGGTTTTTGTTTGTTTGTTTTTGTTTTTGAGAGGCCCATCATTAATCATGAATGAAGGTCTTTCCTGTTCCATCCAGGGCAGCTTAGACTGTAGTCAGCATCATTTCATTGGGCTGTTGGTGTCAGGTTATCTCTTTTTCCAGGCATATTTTACTTGTCTGAAATAATCCATCTTGCTTTTTTCACTGGGCATTCACTGTGCCTTCCACTTTGATGTCACTGAGTATTGGAATTTCAAAGGCTTGGGGCCCAAATTCATTTGGGATTGCTGAGGTATAATTTAAAAAAAATGAATTTGCCCTCAGAGGTACATCAGGAGGTGTTTAAGTATTTGCTACAAAACAGCAGATGCATGAGGATTCTGTTAGCCATACTGATTCGGGGTCTGGAGAAACCATGTTTTTAGCAGAACGTAGCCTGCTGAATCATGAGTCTCTTAGGGCTTGGCTACACTTGCGAGTTACAGCGCAATGAAGGAGCCCTGCGCACACTAGCTCACTACCCGTCCACACTGGCAAGGGACTTAGAGCGCTCTGACTCCACGGCTACAGCGCAGCTGGTACTCCACCTCGGCGAGTGGAATAACGCTTGCTGTGCTCCTGCTGGAGCTCCGCAGTGCCAGTGTGGACGAGGTGTTGCTTTACTGCGCTCTGATCAGACTCTGGAAATGTCCCATAATCCCCTTAAGCAGTGATGAGCTGTCAGAAGCTGAAGAACCGGTTCCTTCAGTCGCTCCGGGCGGCACTTCAGCGGCACATCCTTCAGTCGCTCCGGGTCTTCGGCAGCACTGAAGGACCCGTCGTCGAAGTGCCGCCGAAGGCTCGGAGCGAGTGAAGGACCCGTCGTCGAAGTGCTGCCGAAGGCTCGGAGCGAGTGAAGGACCCGTCGTCGAAGTGCTGCCGAAGGCTCGGAGCGAGTGAAGGACCCGTCGTCGAAGTGCCGCCAAAGGCCCGGAGCGAGTGAAGGACCCGTCGTCGAAGTGCCACCAAAGGCCCGGAGTGCTGCCGGGTGAGTAAAAATTCAGAGGCGAGCCTCCCCAGCTGAGAGCTCAGGCGGGACAGACAGGACAGTCCCGCGGGCTGCATGTGACCCGCGGTATGGAGTTTGCCCATCCCTTTAACAAACGGTTCTAAACCAGCTTCAAAATTTAACAACCATTTCGTGCGAACCGGCTCCAGCTCACCACTGCCCTTAAGTGAAGTCTTGTCATTGTTTTGGAACTGCTGCAGGAATGCAGAAATGCCCTTTGAAAGCTCCATTTCTGACAGCCAGCTGCTTATCTGCTCCGAAACAAAGCAACCATTACTGTGGAATGCTGTGTGTGTGAGAGAGAGGCGGGAGGGTCTGCTGCTGTCTGAACTTACAAGACAGCATGCTGACATGCTCTCAGCCCCCAAAAAACCCATTCTCTCTCCCCCCACATCCACACAACACATGCCCTGTCACACTCCCCCCACCCCCATTTGAAAAGCACGTTGCAGTCACTTGCATGCTGGGATAGCTGCCCATAATGCACCGCGCCCGATGCCGCTGCAAGTACAAATGTGGCCATGCCAGTGTGCTTGTAGCTATCAGTGTGGACAGACTGCAGCGCTTTCCTTACTGCGCTCTACGAAGGCTGTTTTAACTCAAAGTGCTCTACATCTGCAAGTGTAGCCATGCCCTTAATTTATATTGTCCTCTTCATGCTGAAGGATCCCAAATACGACAAACTTGTATAAACGTGAAGAAGATATTATCCACCACTGAAGTGTAGCCACCTCTGGGTTGACATATGCAACAACTTAAGAGAACACAGCAGCACTGCACAACAGGACAGGAAATGAAGAGCATTACCATACCAAACTGAAGCTGCAAGGAGAACCTAGCTTGAGCTGGAATTTGGCCTAGACTAATCTGTTTTCTGCATGTTGCTAAAGTCAGGTGTGAACCCTTCATTTAGTAACATTGGTGAGCTGTATACAGAATTTTAAAGTGAAATTTATGTAATAAGTTAGTGCAGTTTCAGATTATGGGTTCAAATAGAGGCAACTGGCCCTACATACTCACACATTCTTCTACTACGTCTTTAGGGTACATCTAGACTGCAGTCATGGGGTGTGATTGCAGCTTGTGTTGATGTGTCCAAGTTAGGTTTAGTCTCACAAGGCCAGCCCTCTGAGTGATTACTTTGAGTTCTGGGCTGGCTTGTACAGCCTATGCTGAGGCTTGCGGTGCCATGGTCTCCCTGTTCTGGGACCTGAGCTAGCTAGATTAAAGATAGCTTGGTTATGCTGGCTCCTACCCATGCATAGACATAGCCTCTGTTCCTGCTCTTCTCTGGAGCATCAGTAAGGTTTTATCAATTCTCAGTCTGTGAAAGCTGATATAAATCCACACGGAAAGAAAAAAAAGCAGAGAACTTTTTTCTAAGAACTTTAATTTAAAATGGGGCATTTAACGCTTTTTCTTCAATAAAACTTTTCATTTTTATTGTTTTGGAGAAACCTTTACAGATCACCTTTACAGGCCACCGGCTAATTCGCTAATTTTAATAGCGCTTTGAAGATATAAAGTGCTAATTATTATTTATCATTGCTACAAGTAATACTTACTACTGATTTTTTAGTCATGGTAGTATCACAGCTGACATTATAAACCCTTGTGTTTATATATACAGGATATAGAAATCAACGATAAATTTGCTCTGAAATTTGTCTTGCAGTGAATTTGCATATGAGTTATTTAACCACCTTAAAATTGCACTGTTACTGATCTATGCATAGGAAATACTCTCAGTGCTAAGTATTGTTCATTATTATTATTTCTTTAAAGCATCTTACTAGCGTTAGATGATTTCTGAATTTTCAGTACTGCACTTATGGTACCTGGGGCTATATTTTCTATGAAGTCTTGTAATCTAAGCACTCTTGGGCCTTGCTAGTACTGTTTGAGAGTCCTCCAAGGAAATCCCGAGGTGCTGCAGGAGATGGGGGTAAGGGGCATAACAGGTGGCATTCTTAGCACTTAATAGTTTCCCTTTCGCTTGGTAATGAACAAAAGCCTGAACAGGGTCCATTTTCAGGAGATTATGTGGCTGGAGATTTCTCATCCCAAGGACAGCATAAAATTGAAGTCCTGACCTTGTGTGATAATTAAAGATCTCATTACCCTCTTTTCAAGAGAACTGGTATTAACTCTAGTATTCTAGCTGCATTCCAGTCTGGGTTATTACATTCTGCTTAACTAAAATCCCTCTTGCAGTTGGAGTAACCATTTGTCTTCCTCTTCTGTCTCAAACTGTTGTACAGGGTTGGTGTGCACTGTAAAATAGTGGATATGTTCCATCTAAGAGATGGCTGTATTTTACTGATGGTCGACGTGCTTCCTCTTCATTCGGACCCTTACCAGGCAAGGTGCTGAGTGCCTGCTGAGAGGTTCTCAGTGCCCTTAATTCCTGCTGAAGTTAATGAGAAGAGAGCAGGCACTCAGCACCTTGTAGAACTGGGCCAAAAGTGCTCCGGGATTTTTCAGAATTAATGATATCACAAAAATATACAATGCAGTATTATGTAAAGTGATTTTTTTCGCTTTTATTGTTAAATAGTTGAGTCCTTACCCTTTCAAAATCATCCATTGTACACATCTTCTTGACTCATGCAGAGGAATCTCTCTTTATAATATTATAAACACATACATAATAATATTGTGAGAGGCCAGACTAAAAACTCTATACTTATTTTCACTATGAAACTACAGCTCTCATGGTCTATCAAGTCTGTGTGCGTTTAAAATTGGTTATGAATACTTGTTTGTGTGTTCTTAAAATAATGTCTGAGGCCTTGATCATAAAACACAATCTAATAGTGTGGGCCCAGGAGCTGCAGCGGATGCAGGGATCTGTACTGAGCAGATCATGGGGCCTAAATATCTGTTTTCTTCAGGGAACTATGCTGGTCTGAGTGAAAGGTACATTTAAAAAACCCAATTATTAAATAAGGTGGGAGGAAGTTACTATTAGGAAATCTTCATTTTTTTTTTTAAATTTGAAGTTGAGTTTAGGACAAGAAATTTTAAATTTAAGGTAAATTCTAAAGGTAATTATTAATAAACACTTACTTCCTTCTCCTCATCCAATGGCATGAATTTAGGAAGGAATATCAGCATTTAAGACTTACTTTGTGTTACAACAGCCAGACTGTTAATGAAGGCTGCTTAATTAGTTCTCAGTTCTATATGTGACAGTTGTTTTCCTGGATGAATAAGGAATAATGAGAGACTGCTTTATACAAATGGGAAATAAGCACTGAGGTGTGTAATCAGTACAATTGATCTTATTATGACATTGTTGAGACAGAAGACTTGAGTGGTGTGATGGTATTTAAACAAATGTTAATTCAAATTCTGCTCTCATTTTATTTAATTTATAATAAAGATTACCCATCTGGCACTCTGTTATACTTCATGCAACCCAGGGGTTGTGCCTGTTTATGCTAGAGGTCAATATCTGCTAGCGTGGGTTGCATGGACAATTATATCTAGGTTATCGTTTTGACTTCAGTCCTTACATCCAGATTTGATACAGAAGACCCTGGAACTTTGGCTTCCATTTGTAGTAATGGAACAAAGCCCTTTCTTAAAGGTACCTATTCTATCTTACTTGTGAATACTTCAGTATGATTCACCGCTCCTGACCCACTGACTCTCAAATTCTCATTCTGTGTTCCTTGACAAAACACAGCGAACACTGAGATCGTCAGTAGACCTGGGAGATAGTGGACAAATGCCTCACTTTGTTGTCTTGGTACTTACACTATTCACAGAACAGTGATGTTTGATAAGATATGCGTTCAGCTTTGTGGGTGTAATTTATACTGTATGAATACTGGAATTTTTCCCTTAGTAAGCTGTCACTAACAGTGTAAAGCAGTCAATCTGTAATAAAAGGACCCGATTCTCCTCTTGCCCTCACTGATTTTACACTGAGGCAACTCCATTGACATCAGTTGTTTTACTCCTGCGTCACACCAGAGGCATAAAGGCATCACGCTGCCTGGTATGGGACATGGCTAAGAGATAATCTCAGGTCAGGGCATATACCCCAAACTGGTGGTATAAGATTGATCATAAGATTTCACCAAGTCAGTAACAAATGTGTGCTTTCAAAATACTATACTAGTTATTATGAAGCCACAGACTGTCCCCTTCAGGGCCTCTAGCCCCTCATGTGCCACACAGGCAAACCGGACTTTATGATGAAAGGCCATTAACACCAAAATTAATCTCACATTAGGTTCTTCCAGCTCCAAAGAACCAGCCACTCACCAAAATATACTTCAGGATCTCACCCAAAACTCATGCAGGTAGCCAATCCTTTAGTAAACTAAAAACTAAAGGTTTAGAAATCACAGTCCAGAGGTGTGGGGGAGGCATGAGGCAAGAAGGTGATGTCACCGTCTCCAATTTATACCCCCTGTCCATGTGCATGGAAAAATACTGGCTCAAACATGGAGCTATGCATCACATGTTCCACGTGCCCTACTGAGTCACTGGGCCTCCTTGGCCATATACTATCTGAGGCATCCTCAGGAGGGGCACTGGAAGAGTTGATTCTCCTTAATGGCCCATCAACACCTTGCTGGCTAATCTTGATGTAAATCTGTCTTGTGGGTGTTGCATGTCATGTCACTGAATCTCTCTGTGCCTCAATTCCCTATCTGTAAAATGGGGATAATACTTCCTTTCTTTAACCTTTACCCTGTAACACCTGTCTGTCCTCTCTATGTGGGTTATAAGTTCCTTGAGGCAGGACTTTCTCATACTATTTTCCCTAGAGCACCTAGTGGAACAAGGCCCAGGTCTTGTCTGGAACTGCTAGCCAATACGTTAATACAAATAAATAATTTTACATGGCTTAGATTAAGACCAAACATATCTCCAAAATATGGCAATGCACTGTATGACTCATGACAGCACTGAACTTTCTAACCTGAGAGAATCAGAGAAGGGGATAGCGGGAATTTAAATCTGTAGCTATTGGAAAATATGGACCAAAAGCTTGTTTTACTCTGTGCTCTAAAAGTGACCACATGGAGGCTCAAACTTCTACCTGGGGAAGTGAATTTCAGAAGCACGGTCTTGCTACTGAGAACACCCTGTACTCTGCTGCCATGTTTTTCTCAGAGGTGATTATTAGTATTTGTTATTTGTATGACCGTAACACCTAGAAGCTCTAGTCATGGAGCAGTAGCCCATTGTGCTAGGTGCTGTATAAACACAGAACAAAAAGATGGTCACTGGGGAAACATTCCAAGAAGACTGTGCTGAAGGCATGTGTTATATAATGGGGAAATACCTAGTTCTCTTATTTGACTAGCGCTCTTGTAAAAATTTCTGAACTGTTACACTTCACTTTATTTCTCATGCCCTAACACAATCTGTATAGAAAGTTATGCAAAAATTTTCTCATTGTGTACAAACACAATGAAGAACAACTCCCCTCCTCTCCCATCACACAGTTGTTACGGGTTTTGCGAAAGAGGGAAAGTTTTCACTGTCTTTTCAGTTCTTTGCAAAAATGAAAGGCAGTTTCTGCAAACAGAAATCATATTTTTGCATTGGAAGTTGACAATATTTTTCTTGGAACATATTTGCAACTTTGCTAAATGTGTGGAATGTCGCCACCATTAATAGTTGTGTTGGCTGCTGGAAGTGATGAAATTTAACCTTCGATCTAATTAATGAACATTTGCAAAAATCTATTTTCAAATGTGAATACTTGACAAGTAAAAATGAGTGTTTTTGTGCAGCCTTTATCGAGAGAGAAATGACAGGTGACCAGATCCTGTTGGCTTTTAATGGAAGTTGGGCACCTCACTTACATTTGCATCTTTTTGAAAACATCACTGCTTATTTACACTGTGTAACATCTAACCACTAGTTCTCAACCAGGGGTACGTGTACCCCTGGGGGACACTCAGAAGTCTTCTAGGAAGTACATCAACTAATCTAGGTATTAGCCTCATTTTACAACAGGCTATATAAAAAGCACTAGCGAGATCAGTACAAACTAAAATTTCATACTGACAATGACTTGTTTATACTGCTCTATATACTATACTCTGAAATGCAAGTACAATATTTATATTCCAATTGATTTATTTAATAATTATATGGTAAAAATGAGAAAGTCAGCAATTTTTCAGTAACAGTGTGCTGGGACACTTCTGTATTTTTATGTCTGATTTTGTAAGCAAGTAGTTTTTAAGTGAGGTGAAACTTGAGGATGCTCAAGACAAATCAGACTCCTGAAAGGGCACAGTAGTCTGGAAAGGTTGAGGGCCAATGATCTGCATTAGACATGCTGTATAAGCACCTGATCTTGCTAGAAGCTATCTGCACTATATGAATGATCAATAAACAGCCTCAAACAAAAGACCTGGAAATAATTTGTACTGGCAACAATTCTGTTTATCTTTTAAAAAAATAAGAAACTAAAAATCCACTGTAATTATGTTCTTAAAAAAAGTCCACAGCATGAGTCAATGACTCCTCTGTGACATGCATATTTGATACATTGTAAATACTATTTCCCATTTGTTCTAAATTTACTGTCTTTTAATTTTATTGAGTATCCCCTTGTTTTTGTATTGTGAGAGAAAGTTAAATAATGGACTGATCAGTCAATTTTAAGCGAGTAACTTCATGCGCTCAAAACACTATATATATCTTCAGCATCATCTTCCTTGTGCTAAGATCTGGATGCACCCCAGGAAGCAAATCCTAACTGAGTTAAATTGTTAAAAAAATGTTGTAAACGGTCTAAAGGGAAACAGAAAAGGAGTACTTGTGGCACCTTAGAGACTAACCAATTTATCTGAGCATAAGCTTTCGTGAGCTACAGCTCACTTCATCGGATGCATACTGTGGAAAGTACAGAAGACGTTTTTATACACACAAACCATGAAAAAATGGGTGATTATCACTACAAAAGGTTTTCTCTCCCCCCACCCCACTCTCCTGCTGGTAATAGCTTATGTAAAGTGATCACTCTCCTTACAAAGTGTATGATAATCAAGGTGGGCCATTTCCAGCACAAATCCAGGGTTTAACAAGAACGTCTGGGGGGGGAGGAAAAAACAAGGGGAAATAGGTTACCTTGCATAATGACTTAGCCACTCCCAGTCTCTATTCAAGCCTAAGTTAATTGTATCCAATTTGCAAATGAATTCCAATTCAGCAGTCTCTCGCTGGAGTCTGGATTTGAAGTTTTTCTGTTGTAATATCGCATGTAATTTCATGTCTGTAATCGCGTGACCAGAGAGATTGAAGTGTTCTCCAACTGGTTTATGAATGTTATAATTCTTGACATCTGATTTGTGTCCATTTATTCTTTGACGTAGAGACTGTCCAGTTTGGCCAATGTACATGGCAGAGGGGCATTGCTGGCACGTGATGGCATATGTCACATTGGTAGATGTGCAGGTGAACGAGCCTCTGACAGTGTGGCTGATGTTATTAGGCCCTGTGATGGTGTCCCCTGAATAGATATGTGGGCACAGTTGGCAACGGGTTTTGTTGCAAGGATAGGTTCCTGGGTTAGTGGTTCTGTTGTGTGGTATGTGGTTGCTGGTGAGTATTCACTTCAGGTTGGGGGGCTGTCTGTAGGCAAGGACTGGCCTGTCTCCCAAGATTTGTGAGAGTGTTGGGTCATCCTTCAGGATAGGTTGTAGATCCTTGATAATGCGTTGGAGGGGTTTTAGTTGGGGGCTGAAGGTGACAGCTAGTGGCATTCTGTTATTTTCTTTGTTAGGCCTGTCCTGTAGTAGGTGACTTCTGGGAACTCTTCTGGCTCTGTCAATCTGTTTCTTCACTTTAGCAGGTGGGTATTGTAGTTGTAAGAATGCTTGATAGATATCTTGTAGGTGTTTGCCTCTGTCTGAGGGGTTGGAGCAAATGCGGTTGTATTTCAGAGTTTGGCTACAGACAATGGATCATGTGGTGTGGTCAGGGTGAAAACTGGAGGCATGTAGGTAGGAATAGCGGTCAGTAGGTTTCCGGTATAGGGTGGTGTTTATGTGACCATCGTTTATTAGCACTGTAGAGTCCAGGAAGTGGATCTCTTGTGTGGACTGGACCAGGCTGAGGTTGATGGTGGGATGGAAATTGTTGAAGTCATGGTGGAATTCCTCAAGGGCTTCTTTTCCATGGGTCCAGATGATGAAGATGTCATCAATATAGCGCAAGTAGAGTAGGGGCATTAGGGGACGAGAGCTGAGGAAGCGTTGTTCTAAGTCAGCCATAAAAATGTTGGCATACTGTGGGGCCATGCGGGTACCCATAGCAGTGCCACTGATTTGAAGGTATACATTGTCCCCAAATGTAAAATAGTTATGGGTAAGGACAAAGTCACAAAGTTCAGCCACCAGGTTAGCCGTGATATTATCGGGGATAGTGTTCTTGACGGCTTGTAGCCCATCTTTGTGTGGAATGTTCGTGTAGAGGGCTTCTATGTCCATAGTGGCCAGGATGGTGTTATCAGGAAGATCACCGATGGACTGTAGTTTCCTCAGGAAGTCAGTGGTGTCTCAAAGGTAGCTGGGAGTGCTGGTAGCGTAGGGCCTGAGGAGGGAGTCTACATAGCCAGACAATCCTGCTGTCAGGGTGCCAATGCCTGAGATGATGGGGCGCCCAGGATTTCCAGATTTATAGATCTTGGGTAGTAGATAGAATATCCCAGGTTGGGGTTCCAGGGGTGTGTCAAATCCAGACTCCAGCGAGAGACTGCTGAATTGGAATTCATTTGCAAATTGGATACAATTAACTTAGGCTTGAATAGAGACTGGGAGTGGCTAAGTCATTATGCAAGGTAACCTATTTACCCTTGTTTTTTCCTACCCACCCCCACCCTTCCTCATAGGTTCTTGTTAAACCCTGGATTTGTGCTGGAAATGGCCCACCTTGATTATCATACACATTGTAAGGAGAGTGATCACTTTACATAAGCTATTACCAGCAGGAGAGTGGGGTGGGGGAGAGAAAACCTTTTGTAGTGATAATCACCCATTTTTTCATGGTTTGTGTGTATAAAAACATCTGCTGTACTTTCCACAGTATGCATCCGATGAAGTGAGCTGTAGCTCACGAAAGCTTATGCTCAGATAAATTGGTTAGTCTCTAAGGTGCCACAAGTACTCCTTTTCTTTTTGCAAATACAGACTAACGCGGCTGTTACTCTGAAACCTGTCATTATAAAGAGAAACAGATATCAAATGGTGTGTCAAAATCAATGTGTTTTAGAAACAGATGGGGTTTGCTCCTGCATTCAGATTCTGTACAGAGCTCAAGAATTGTGCAGATGATGCACCACACTGACAATATATAAGTAAAATAGACAAAATTATTTATATAATTACTGAATTAATGTAATTGCTGAAATGAGCAACTCTATATCAGAAATGTGCATATGGGTATAACAATTAATCTCAGACTGCAAACGCTTCAAGGTAATTCTGTGTTTACTGATACTTACCAGTGCCTAACATACTGGAACCCCAATCCAAATCAGAGACTCTAGGTGCTACTATAATATAAGCATTTAATAATAGCAATAGCAAATTGAACAAACTGGAGCAACAGAATCGGAGTTGATACATAAAAATGTCTTGGTAATTAAAAGACTAATAAAAGGAGTACTTGTTTTCCACTACATGCATCTGATGAAGTGAGCTGTAGCTCACAAAAGCTTATGCTCAAATAAATTTGTTAGTCTCTAAGGTGCCACAAGTCCTTCTTTTCTTTTTGTGGATACTAACACGGCTGCTACTTTGAAAAGAATAATAGATACACTTGAATTACAAGCCCCACTGGATGCTGTAGTACTGTGCATTATTAAAAAGAGGAGAAACTGCCAATAGTTAAGAGTAGTTAAAGATTGTGATATACATAACAACTTGTCAAAGGTCAGTAAATAAAATACAAGACATTTTATATATTCGAGGAAACAGGAGAAGCCTTTTGGGATGTCAGTAAAGTATGCTTCTACACTAAAAACTGGTAACTTTTAGGCCAGCAGATGAATTCTCTTTATGTATTTAGAGACATATTTGCTTACTGAAATGACAAAAATAAGTTTGTTTGCTTATTCCTATTTGCCCTGCAGAGGCAACATAGCTGAAAGGGAATGAATTGGATTCTATTCATGTCTGAGCATTATCAACACACTGTTCTCAAGTTCCAGTCAGTTACACCTGTGCAGACCTATTTAAGCAATAGGCTTCCCCATGTGTGAATGACAGCATACACTGAAGATAGTGGAGTTGCTCTGGTGTTGCAGGGGGCCTGCTTTGGCTTGCAGAACCTCTGTTACTGAAAAATGTGTGGGAAGAAAATAACAGTTTATTTCTAGGCTATCAGGTTGAATTTCCAGAGCTGATAGTGAGTGGGGTAGGGAAAATCTTTTTGCTTGTAGTCTGGAACTCATTGAGAGGCAGTGATCATGATGTTATTTTTAGTCACTTGTTAGAGTAGAACTACATTTTAAACATTATTAGAAAAAATATTATTTTCTATATAAACACAGGTAAAGCAAATATTACAGGGAAGCACATGTGGGTAAAACTTTTTAACCAACCTTTTCTATTTATGTAAATTTCATTTTTTAGTTTATTAAATTGTACAAAGTATCTAGATAATATATATAGCTCTACAAAGTAAGTTGTAGTACAGTTTTACAGCTGTGCCAAAGCTGTATGTAAAGATATAAAATGATTTTACTATGGTTATATGCAACCAATAAAAATGACCATTTAAAAACTATTGTCCAGCTTCCTCCATTTGATACAGAATTTCTCTTTATACTCAAGTTATGCCAAAGTACTTCACAGATTAATTAGATATAGGTCATACTGTCATTTAGAGGCCAATTGATCAGCTAGTAAGCACTCAGGTGTGTCCTACACCCATCGGAATCTGTTTTATTGAGAGAGTGAATGTTGGTTAAAATATTAGTTTTTCCTAGTGTTTTTAAATGGTGTCCTGGAATCTTCAACTTCTGCCTAAACCACCATCAGATAAAAGCAGAAGAGAGTTGTGTTATGAAGGGGATACTAAATATTTACTGTAAATGTGTTTCATTAAGGAAACTTTTGTTACACCCAGGGGGACAGAACCTTGTCTTTTGTTCATGATATGAATGTTAGAACTGCTAATTGTATCTCACCTATACCATTCACTAGATGACACTTCAATTCTCTTAAGGGATATCCCAGATAGTACGTGCTAATATATACCAATGTACTATTGGCTGCTGTTGTCTCCTTGGTTCACTCTACAGGAATAATTAGATGGATTATAGTTGCTTCGATATGATCTGTAGCTGAATCCAAGGGTATTTTGTTGTTTTGATCACATCTTTCACCTTCTCATTGATTCTGAAGAGCTTGTATGCTGGGATTTTTTTTATGTTAGATTATGTTAAGAAAGGGACAGAGAATAACACTGAAGATCTGACAAATGACTTTATATAAATAGATGGTATGCTCATACCTCAAACACTGTATTCAATTTTGGACATTCCCCTGCAAAAATATTGTAGTTGAAATGTAAAAGGATCGGCGAAAGATGGTAAAAATGAACAATCACAGAAAGACTATGAGAAGAGAGAGAAAAGATTCTCAAAATAGAAGAAAAAGAATGGGAGATACTTAGTTTAATTGAATGGCAACGAATAATGTAGATACTTATTGATATAACATACAATTAACTTGTAGGATTCTCAAAATATTGCAACTCAGATTCTGAAAAAAATGTTTAGGAGGAATATTTATTAAATCAGTCTTTTATATTAATAATAAAATATCCACAGACCTACTACTATCCTCTTATTGCGGGATAGCAGCCAACCACTAATTGTTGCAGCTAGGGAGAAGCTTCCCCCAGAGCTTGTTATTGCATAATTGGCCATTAGATTATACAGTTTCTCTCAAGCATCTGGTACTAGCCACTGTTGAGACAGAATGCCTTGGCAGATGGACCATTGATTTGATCTGGTATGGCAATTTCTGTGCTTCTAACAATGGTGCTAGTGTTTCCTTTTTTATACCTAAACATATTTAACAGGCTGGGGAAAAAAATCCATTTGAGAGAGAGTGAAAATAACTAAGACTCTTTATACAGGAAATGAATAAGAGGGGATGAGGTAAAGAGAAACAAAAAAATGAACTTTATAGAGATGGTAGGTGGATTGCAAGAGCAAGGGGATGTTCAGCAAAATAGAAAAGTGGTAGAGTTAAAAGTACTAAAAGAAAATACTTAATCATACAAGGCAGAAATAGCCTGTGGAACTCCATGCCACCAGATATCACAAAGGCTAAGAGCTTAGTATGACTGAAAATGGGATGATAATTGTTTTTTGATAATGAGAACATCCAGAATTACAATACAATTTGTGTTACCTAAAGAAGAGTTCTGTGTAGCTCAGAAGCTTGTCTTTCACCAATAGAAGTTGGTCCAATAAAAGATATTACCTCACCCACCTTGTTTCTCTGCATTACAATAGTAAATTGTAAAAAAAAATAGTAATAAAAAAATTGAACAAGATATAAACCCTCATGCTTCAGGGTATAAATCGGTTTGTAATTCATGGGGATTAGGAAGAAACTTTCTCTATGGGTGGGATATTCCATACCTGCCTCTTCAGGGTTTCTTTCACCCTTCTAAAAAGCAAAAAGGAGGACTTGTGGCACCTTAGAGACTAACAAATTTATTTGAGCATAAGCTTCCGTGAGCTACAGCTGAAGTGAGCTGTAGGTCATGAAAGCTTATGCTCAAATAAATTGGTTAGTCTCTAAGGTGCCACAAGTACTCCTTTTCTTTTTGAGGATACAGACTAAGACGGCTGCTACTCTTTCACCCTTCTGTAAAGCATCTGGTCATGGGCATTGTCAGACAAAATTCTGGATTAGAAAAACCACTGATCTGATCCAGTTTGGTCACTTCTGTTTTTCTATGTCTGATTCACTGCTATGCTACTCTAGTGGAGCAGGTGTAACTCCACTGATTAATGCCTAAAATGTTTAAAAAGGTAATGGCATATCCTGTGGCCATATCACTGAACCTAATTTCATAAAATAACCCACATTGGCTGGGGTTGGTACTTGGCTGGAAGATGTTAGAGTCCTGTGCTCTGCAAAAGTAATGGTGGTGATTCACCTTAGAGACTAACCCATTTATTTGAGCATAAGCTGTCGTGAGCTACAGCTTCATCCCATGAAGTGAGCTGTAGCTCACGACAGCTTATGCTCAAATAAATGGGTTAGTCTCTAAGGTGCCACAAGTACTCCTTTTCTTTTTGCGAATACAGACTAACACGGCTGTTACTCTGAAACCGGTGGTGATTCAGTGACTGACACCCTTTCCTCTACTAGGAGGCATTGTACTACTGAGGTACTCTCTTTTGGATTATCCATAAAACCACAGTTCTGACCACTTGTGGTTATAAAAGGTCCCATGATATTTTTTGGAAGAGTAGGGCTTTCAACCCAGGTATTCTGGCCAAATGCCAATATGAATAATTATATTCTGCTACCTACCTAAATGTATCCTGTTAATTTTCCTGCATAAGTTATTTTTCTTTATGTTCTGTCTTGAGCTGTTGTGCCATATTAAGAGCTTTTAAACTCAAGTCACATCCCGGATGTGGGCAAAAAGATCACTACATATAGTTTGTAAATCAGTTTGGATGAAGGGTGCTGTGTAAATACCAAACATCAGTGGAACTGGGCAAAATTTTTTGTCTGAAACTGTCTTTGGCAACACCAAAATGTTTCATAAATTTGTATTGGGTTCTGCCAAATTGTTTGTGTAGGACAAAAAAAAAACTGAAAAAGTTGAAATGTTTCCTTTTAACATTTTTAAAATGAAACATTTCATTTTTTATCTTTTTAAAAGAATTTTTGTTTCTATATTCCCTTCAGTTATTTTTTTTAAAAGTCTGAAATAGAAACAGTTTCACTCTGAGTCAAACATAACATTTTGTTTGACCCACAATACTTTTTTTTTTTTAACTTTTTGATTTGCTGAAAATTTTGAAAAACTTCAATTTTGGGTGAATCTAAAATGATTTTTTTGTTTAATTTTCAGAATTTCCAGCAAACTGAAAAATCAGTAATTTCCGGGGCTCTAGTTGTTATAATTATAGCCATGTGCTTACTCAAACACTTCTTTGAGATTATTATCAAAGTTTTGTTCTGCAAACAATAGATTAATAACTTCTGCTGTTCTCATGTCTCTGGGCATAAAACTATTTTAATTACATGGTTCTTCCAAGTTCAGAAGCCTATGAGCTATCCAAACAAATGATGTAATGGTCTTCAGAGATCCACTGGTATTTTACTGAAGATAGCATAAGACATGTTGAATATGTATTATAATGAAGATCTGACTTGTACCCTTAGGAAATAAATGACTATGTCCTTCATTTCTATTGGAATAATTAGAACCAGCTGTCATGGATTTAACTAGTATGTGTTACATTTAATAAAAATGATGCACTGGAGGAAATTTTTTTGTTTGTTGAATTTATTTTCTCTGCACACTCTTACACTGGGTATATATTCTAATAATTCACATGAAAATTATCCTACCAGATCTAGCAACTGGACGCACACATGCTATGCACATTGTAACTCCAGCGTTTGATATACTGATTAAATGCAAATAATGCTTAAAAGAGCATTCCTAGAAAATAGTAGAGATATGAAAATGTTTAGTCGTCACCTTAAAATGGAATTTTCTAAAGTTGCCTTTAAGATAGTTACTAGCAAACCAAAGGAGCATTTGATATACATTGTTAGTCTGGGATCTTTTTATTGCTGCGATATTTTACTGCCTGCATGCAATGTTTGGTATCATCACTTTTCAGAAATGAAAGCCTTTTGAGTTTCTGTGATGGGAACATGGAAAGATCTAGTACGTTAGCGGTGAATGACTCATTAGCCCCTTCACCCTTTGCCGCAGAAACGCTTTTCCAGGTGGCTAAGCCTGGAAGCATTGCAGGAGCTTGTTCTCAATTTCAAGCAATTCAGAGAAAGGGGTTATTTCATCTTATTCTTTAGCAATCCCTAGTGGTCAGTGTAGGAAAAGCATTTCAGTCTCTGAGACTGTCTTACTTCATGGTTGCAGAGTAAATGCAGCCAGAAGAGGTATATCTGAGTGGCCAGTTGTGGGTTTTCCATTGTTCTGTGGAAATCCAAGGTTTGATTTCCAGTCCCAGTCTTTGACTCAGTGGGGACTGGGACTGTTGCAAAGACAATGAGGGAGAAGGAGAACTATTTTGTGTTACTCTGTAGTGATCCCACTGTCCAATTCAAAGGTGGTACTAAAAAATTCTGAAGGAAGTTCTGTCTAGTCATCCTCATTGCAAAGGGTGGTCAGATAACTTGGTTGTGTGTGAGACATAAAGCATGAGGAAAGTGTAGTCCTCTGGGCTCTAACTGGAATGAGAAAAGGTAAAAGTGCATGAATCACAAACTGTGGCTGATAGCGGGACATGGGACTGGGGAGTGAGGAAGGAAGATGGCCAGGAAAAAAAAAAAGCAGCCTAGAATGTGATGCAGACATCTTCGGGTCACCCACAGAGACCAAATGAAATCTGGTAGCTTTTGCCCTAGGGAAATGGGAGTCCCACTAGCAGGTATCCTTCATGAAGAAACCTTTAGAATAAGGGAGAAATCATAATCTGGTGGCTGGGGGGAAGCTCAAAACAAACACAGATTAAAAGGAAAAATGTTGCACAACAACAACCCCACCACATTGTTGACATATATTTACCATTTCCCTGTAGGTCTGAAGTTTGAGGAGATGCAAGAAAAATTTGGGGAGGAATTCTTCAATATCAGCTTTGATGAGAATGAAAGAGTTCTCCGCGCTTTAGGTGGCACGTTGCAGGACTTCTTCAATGGCTTTGATGCTCTGCTGGAGCACATTAGAACTTCATTTGGAAGACTGGCCACTCTGGAATCCCCTTCTTTCCGATGCAAAGAGCTCCCCGAAGGCAACCTCATGCTCCACTACTTTCACCCTCATCATATTGTTGGATTTGCAATGATGGGAATGATAAAGGCAGCAGCAAAGAAGATCTACCGTTTGGAAGTGGATGTGGAACAAGTCACGAATGATAAACTGTACGCAGAGGGGTCAAACCCAGGTAATTGCAGCTGTCTTACTTTTGTTATCAAAGAACGTGAAAATGCAAATATCACAAAAGCACTTCCACTCGGATCATCGCAGTCTCCCTCAGACCTGAGGATAAGCATCAGCACCTTCTGCAGAGCTTTCCCCTTCCATCTGATGTTTGATCCAAACATGCTGGTGCTCCAGCTTGGGGAAGGCCTTAGGAAGCAGCTCAAATGTGACACTCACAAAACATTGAAATTCCAGGACTGCTTTGAGATAGTTTCCCCGAAGGTCAGTGCCACATTTGAACGAGTCCTTCTGAGATTATCAACACCGTTTGTGATTCGGACCAAACTTGAGGCTTCTGGCTCTGAAAATAAAGATAAGGTAAGAGCATTAATTTAGAATGGGATGTGTGTGTATGGGAAAGGCTCATTTATTTAGAGTGGAACAGCTCAAGAACTATGCACTACTGAAAGCTCATTTAACCCCCCAAAATAAGGCTTAAGTGGGATGTAAGTGGTGCTCTCTGGATTGGGATAAATTTCATCCTACATTATTTATAAACTCTGCATGTGGAGTTATTGCAGATATTTTAAATGCTAATCAGAAAATTCTCGGTCACAGTGTTGTGTATTAAAACAGTGGTGAAATTCTCAATGCCTTGGTTTGACGTAATGCCTAGGTCTAATCATTAATTTAATTCCAATTTTATTTTAATAATACTGAAAACAACACCATTGAATGTCATTGTTCTCCAGGGAATGCAGTTTTGATGTGTTATCTGAAGGGGTTTAGCTGTAGGATTCCCATTTACTTTGTATATCCTACACAACAATTTGAAAACATACTCCTCTCCATGTCTCTCATGCTGCAGAGATGTGGGAAATCTGTAGTTATTCACCACTATAATAAATGACGCCCAATACCCTTTATGCCAATCTTAATATAGGAAGCTCTGATGCTGTCCTATCATAAAACAAGCCCCAACCCAAAGAATGTTTGTTTACCTTTGTGAAGAGTGGTAGCAAGTGTTCTTAGGTAGTTTAACACTCCCAGGACCTGGAGATAGTGTGGTGGCTACAAGTGGCCAGATTTTCAAATGAGCTCAGCTTCCATTTAGGCACTTACGATGGCGTAGGGCTTATGTCGGTGTAATTAGGGCAAAGCTGTGTCTGTGTAGACACCACGTTCCTTACATTGGCTGGAGCTGTGAAATTGACAAGAAAACTGGCTCCCAGTTCCCAAGCTGGGCTGCTGTGGGGTCTCCTGGCTTGGGCTGCCCTCTGGATCTCTGCTCCCAGTGGGGAGCCCTGCTGCCCCCGCAGGATCCTGGCTCCTCACACCCCACTGGGAGCACAGCAGTCGACTGGACTCCAAGCGCAGATCTCCCTGCCCAAAGTGAGAAGCCCCGGGTGGCTTTCCCACCACTCCTGGCTGGGTGTGGGAAGGTGAGAAGCCCAGGGGGCAGTTGGGCTCTTGGAGGGGAGCTGTGCAGAGCTGAGAGCCCTCTTCAGTCGGTGGAAGTGCTCCTTGTGAGGACATGCATCACCGACAGAAGGAGGGTAGTCTGGACATCAGTCCACGCAGTAATTACTGCCGTGGCTATAAGTCGACCTAACATAGGTCGACTTAAGATTGTAGTGTTGATATGTTCTTAGTGGGTTACAGATTGTTGTAATGAGCCATAAATCCAGTCTCTTTATTAAGGCCATTATTTTTAGTGTCTAGCGAAGTTAAGAATATAAATTCCGAGACTCATCTTTTGAAAGTGTTGTGCAGGTTCCCTTTGAGGATGAGGACTGATAGGTCAGATATGGAGTGATCACTTTGGGAAAAGTGCTCACCCATGGGTAATATGGCTTTCTTGTTTTACCATTTTTCTGTGTGAGTTCATTCGATAGTGTAGTGATTGTCTCGTTTCACCCACATAGTTGTTATTGGGGCATTTAGTGCACTGAGCTAGGTACACCACATGTTGTGACAGGTATGTATAGGACCCATTGATCTTGAAAGGTGTGTTGTGTGGGGTGTTGTGGGTAGCACTGCAGGAGTGTTAATGAGCCACTTCCCCTTGAATGGTCCCTTAGCATATCTCTTAAACTAAGGCTTTTTCTGCACTGTGCAGCTTTTAGCGACACGGCTGTGTCGCTGCAGTTGTGCACTAAAAGGCATGCAGTGTAACTGATCTTTGTCGGCGGGAGAGAGCTCTCATGCTGACAAAAATATGCCACCTCCAACGAGTGGCAGCAGCTTTGTCGGCAGGAGAGTGCTCCTGCCAACCAAGTGCTGTTCACACCAATGCTTTTCATCAGTAAAACTTTTGTTGTTTGGGGGTGTGTGTTTTTTTAACACCCCTAAACGACAAAAGTTTTGCCGATGAAGTTCCAGTGTAGATAAATCCTAAACTAACAGAACTAAACAATCTGTTCCATCTTGTATTAAGCTGTAACACTCTTGAGTACCTTTCTCAGACCTGAAGAAGAGCTCTGTAGCTTGAAAGCTTAACTCTTTCACCAACAGAAGTGGGTCCAATAACAGGTATTATCTCACCCACCTTGTCTCTCTAATATCCTGGGATCACATGGCTACAACATTGCAAACATAATAATGATAGTAGGAGCTTTATATTAGTTGACATATTTGCAAGTATGCATTTACAAAGGTGTTAGCTCAGTGGTTTGAGCATTGCCCTGCTAAACCCAGGGTTATGAATTCAATCCTTGAGGGGGCCATTTAGGATCTGGGGCAAAAATTGGGGATTGGTCCTGCTTTGAGCAGGGGGTTGGACTAGATGATCTCCTGAGGTCCCTTCCAACCGTGGTATTCTATGATTCACTATTTAAGAAATAAAGAAAAGGTTCAAACATTTCCAGCTACACATATGTTTCCTCATTGTTTTTTTGAATGAAGTTTTAGAGTAATTATAAATTTCTTTTCAACAAGGATATTTCTCAAATTCTTTGTGTGTGGATTTACCCAGATTTATTACTCTGACAACACACCCTACATTCCTTTTCACAACTGGGGCTATTCCTAAAACATATATGTTTTACATGGTTTGTCTTCTTGAGGATAAGGATTATCAAACTTGAATCTTGTACAAATGGAGATGTTCTGATCTAAATAAGACACTCTTAGGGGATGGTCTCTTGACTCAGGTTGCCAATTTTGGTAGGACGTACTCTTGGAGGTTTCGTCACATGACATAATCTTTAATTAAAAATGAATCTTTAATTCCTAGAGACTCCAGGAAAATCCTGGAGGGTTGGCAACCCTACTCTTGACCCAAGAACCTTAGAATCATAGAAATGTAGGGCTGGAAGGGACATTGATAGATCATCTAGCTCAGTCCCCTGTACTGAGGCAGGAGTAAGTATTATCTAGACCTGATAGGTGTTTAACCTGTTTTTATAAACCTCTAGTGACGAAGATTCCACAACCGCCCTAGGTAATCTGTTGCATTGTTTAACTACCTGGACAGGAAGTTTTTCCTAATGTCTAACCTAAATCTCCCTTGCTGCAATTTACCCATCGCCCTACTTTTTGTCCTGTCCTTAGTGTTAAGGAGAACAATTTATCACCCTCCTCTATGACAACATTTTACATACCTGAAGACTGTCATGTCCCTCCTCAGTCTTCTCTTCTCACATCTACTGCTTCCCTTCTATCTACTAGGATTGTTGCCCTGTCAAAGAAGGATATTAGGTTGATTTGACATTAGAGTTACAATGTTTGTTATATCAATTAAACTTCTATCAGATATGTACAAAGCACAAATTTCAGTATCCAATATATCTTTTAAACCTATCAGAAAGGAAAATAGTATGAATGATAAGGCAAGGTGAAATTTAAACTGCAGCTGTTCTGAAGTCATATAACATTCTTTTTAAACGTGGTTTATGGATAAGGAGAGGTTATCTTCCTGACATTTGCTTGTTGTTGGGGACAGAAGTGAAAACCTCCTGGAATTTTTCTAACCACTGTGAACATTTATAACATAACCAACTTCAAACATATAGAGGTATTATTATAATTTCAAGCTTCCTGGCTATAACATACTTGCGGCTATATTGTAATATTCAATTAAAGTGCAAACAAGTACATAACAACTTAATATAAAAAGGAAGTTTATAAGAATTTTGCATCAATATTGAGGTTTGTTCACCTTTCGTAACTTGCTATAAGACAGGTTTGCCAGACCTCAAATTGTTCCTGTAGCTCTTTTCTGGACCCTTTCCAATTTGTAATCATACTTTTTAAAGTGTGGACATCAAAACTGGAAGCAGTACTCCAGTAATTCCTCATAGGCTAGCTGGGAAGGGGGATACCAATATTTCTTCCTGTTGTAACATGAGGGCATTAAAAAGGTAATGAGTCACTGAGTTAGGTGATTGTTCTGTTTTGTGGGCTGAGCCCATTTTCTCGGCCAGTTTGGGCCTTCAGAACCCTGCCTTGTTGAACCAAATACACTAATCTGCTGCAACACAGACCCAGAGTCTAATGCGCGCCCTCAAAGCTGCAGACTTAACTGAAAACAGCTTAGCAAGTGCTCCTGTCTCTAGCACCCAGACACCCAGCTCCCAATGGGATCAAAACCCCAAATAAATCCGTTTTACTCTTTATAAAGCTTATACAGGGTAAACTCATAAATGGTCCACCCTCTATAACACTGATAGAGAGATACGCACAGCTGTTTGCTCCTAAAGGTATTAATTACTTTCTCTGGATTAATTAATAAGCAAAAGTGATTTTATTAAGTATAAAAGGTAGGATTTCATAGAATCATAGAATATCAGGGTTGGAAGGGACCTCAGGAGGTCATCTAGTCCAACCCCCTGCTCAAAGCAGGACCAATCCCCAACTAAATCATCCCAGCCAGGGCTTTGTCAATAAACTTCTTTTACTGTTCATCTTTGTGACATTGCACTCCATATGGTTTTATGAAAATATGCTAATGAGTGTGAATATAATGCATGACTTGCCCTTGGTGAATCCATGCTGACTGTTCCTGATCACTTTCCTTTCCTCTAAGTGCTTCAGAATTGATTCCTTGAGGACCTGCTGCATGATTTTTCCAGGTACTGAGGTGAAGCTGACTGGTCTGTAGTTCCCAGGATCCTCCTTCTTCCCTTTTTAAAAGATGGGCACTACATTAGCCTTTTTCCAGTCGTCCGGGACCTCCCCTGATCGCCATGAGTTTTCAAAGATAATGGACAATGGCTCTGCAATCACATCTGCCAACTCCTTTAGCACTCTCGGATGCAGTGCATCTGGCCCCAAATAATAACAGACAGAACAAAGTAAGTTACCAAGAAAAATAAAATAAAAATAAAAACACTCAAGTCTAAGCCTAATACAGTTAAGAAACTGAATACAGGTAAATCTTATCCTCAGAGATGTTCCAATAAGCTTCTTTCACAGACTAGACTCCTTTCTAGTCTGGGCACAATCCTTTCCCCTGGTATAGTCCTTGTTCCAGCTCAGGTGGTAGCTAGGGAATTTCTCATGACTGCGGCCTCCTTTGTTCTGTTCCATCCCGTGATCTAGCTCTGGCACCCCTCCCAGCCTTCCTTCTAAATGGAAAAGCACCAGGTTTAAGATGGATTCCAGTACCCGGTGACATGGTCACATGTCCTGTGAGACCCCAAGCCTTCATTCTTCCTGGCTTGACTTACAGGAAGGCTTGCAAGTAAACAGAGCCATTTACAACCAATTGTCCTAATTGATGGGAGCCATCAAGATTCTAAACCACCATTAATGGCCCACACTTTGCATAATTACAATAGGACCTCAGAGTTATATTTCATATTTCTAGTTTCAGCTACAAGAATGATACAATTATACAAATAGAATGGGGGCGGGCAAACTTTTTGGCCTGAGGGCCACATCTGGGAATGGAAATTATTTGGCGGGCCATGAATGCTCATGAAATTGGGGGTTGGGGTGCGGGTCGGGGGGGGGGGAAAGAGGGCTCCAGCTGGGGGTGTGGGCTCTGGGCTGCAGGAGGGTGGGACCGAGGGGTTCAGAGGGCAGGAGGGGTTTGGAGTGTGGCCAATGGGAGCAGCGGGGTCAGTGGGCAGATCTCCCTGTCTGCCCCTATGCGTAGGAGCTGGAGGAGGGACATGCTGCTTCTTCTGGAAGCCATGTGGAGCCACAGCACATGTGGAATGGGGCAAGCCCTGGACCCCACTCCCTGGCAGGAGCTTGAGGGCCAGATTAAAACATGTGAAGGGCCAGATGCAGTCCCCGGCCCATAGTTTGCCCAACCCTGAAATAGGATGACCACACTCGGTAGATTATAAACTTTGTAATGATACTTTACAAGAGACCTTTTGCATGAAGCATATTCCAGTTACATTATATTCACACTCATTAGCATATTTTCATAAAACCATATGGAGTGCAATGTCACAAAGATGAACAGTAAAAGAAGTTTATTGACAAAGCCCTGGCTGGGATGATTTAGTTGGGGTTGGTCCTGCTTTGAGCAGGGGGTTGGACTAGATGACCTCCTGAAGTCTCTTCCAACCCTAATCTTCTATGATTCTATGACTACAAAAGATAGATTTTAAGTGATTATAAATGATAGGGAAAACAGCTATGATATTTGAAATCCAGATTTTGCTTACTTTTAAAATTATCCTTGTACTGTTCCTTAAATTTAGATAGCTGTTTCAAAATGATTTAAAGACTTTATGGTGACTCATTTAATTTTTGAAAAGTATTATTTATATAAAAAGTAGCATTAATACATATCCTTCACACACATACATACTGTATACCTGGTACAGATATCCATGTAATAAATTAAGCCATATGCTAAATTGTGGGATCATGTATAAGGATATTTACAGGGATTAGACTACAAGTACTATTTTAGAAATATCTCAAGAAGAGTATGTAACGGGATCCCTGGCATGCAGCCTGGGACCATGGGATCACTGTGCCTCCTTAACTCTCCAGGTAGGTTTTAAAATAGATTTTAAGATAGATCTTAAGATTTTAAGATAAAATTTTAGTGATGGACAAAACGTCAAAGTTAGTTACCAAAATAAAATAAAATATAAGCACACAGTCTAAACTCTCAACCCTATTAGACTGGGCAACATCTAGATTAAGCAGGTTTTCTCACTCCACTGGATATTGCAGTTCATAGTACCCAGGCTTTACCCTTGAAACCTGGCCAGTCACCTCTGTTGGAGGCTTCTGTATTCTCTGAGTGTCCTTGTTGCTAATTTCAGTGTAGGTGGGGGAAAGAGAAAGGCTAACATGGGCCCCCTGTGTTTGGTTTTATACGCTCAGTCTCTCATGCTTGGAGAACACAAGTCCAGGCATGTCAGGTGGGCATTGCTGAGTCCCCAGGCAAGGTTGAGCAATTCCCCCGATGTGGTCTTATGCAGGTGGTTCACTGAGTTGTAGCTCCCTTGCTGGACTATGGCTGTTAACGTTTGTTTGATACTCACCCAGGTGTTGACTACTTTCCTTGGCGTTGTTTCTGGAGAGCTAGTATCTGGGCGCTTCCCAAACCCACAGCATATTTTAGTGACAATCATAAAACACATTCTCATAACTTCATATTGTGACAGGGTCGGGCCAGATGGCTACAGGAGAGTAATAGAAGACAGATATATTAGCCCCAGGCTAGGTAGGTCCCTTTTCCCTGGGTAAGGTAACAGGGGAAGGTTCCAGAACAATCAGGAACCTTCTGGAGACAATTAAGACAGATAGGCTGATTAGAACACCTGCAGCCAATCAAGAAGCTGCTAGAATCAATTAAGGCAGGCTAATCAGGGCACCTGGGTTTTGAAAAGGAGCTCACTTCAGTTTGTGGTGCACGTGTAAGGAGCTGGGAGGAAGAGGCGCTAGGAGCTGAGAGTGAGAACACATACTGTTGGAAGATTGAGGAGTACAAGCATTATCAGACACCAGGAGGAAGGTCCTATGGTGAGGATAAAGAAGGTGTTGGGAGGAGGCCATGGGGAAGTAGCCCAGGGAGTTGTAGCTGTCGCACGGCCGTTCCAGGAGGCATTCTAGACAGCTGCATTCCACAGAGCCCTGGGCTGGAACCCGGAGTAGAGGGCTGGCCCGGGTTCTCCCCAAACCTCCCAACTCCTGGTCAGCCACAGGAGGAGTTGACCTGGACTGTGGATTCACGAAAATGGCCAAACTGAGGGCTGCCGTGAAGCTCCAAGGTGAGCAAACCTGCCAATAAGCGCAATACCCACCAAAGTAGAGGAGGAACTTTGTCACAATATGCATTAATGATATACATATTTAGATAGAAAAATGACTTTCAGCAGATTATAACCTTTCCCCTGATACCTCACACGGCCTGCTTTATATGCAATATCACAATTATATATAAATGAGGCATATGGGGGTTACAGGATGCCTCCCCCCAACCCAAGGTATAGAATGTCATACACCCCTTTCCATGAACTACCATTTTTGGCATAATGCAAGTAGCAAATTGTTCAAAACTGTACATGAGAGAGGGTCTTACCGACCTGTGGTATTTGATGTTCCATCATTGTCCATATCATTCTCTCATGTTACTTAAATGCAAATGTTATCAATGGAAAACAAAACAATCCAGTCCTTTCAACAATCCAAGTGCAGCATTTCCATTCTGTTTGTTGACTACATGCTGTGTAAAAATAGTATTTTCTATTTTTTCTTCTCAATGTTCTGCTCTTTGATTTAATCTTTTCCCTTTGTTTTTATGTGAAGGGACAGGATCGTTATTTATACAGTGCCTAAAATTGAGCTTTGCACTTAGACACAAATAGAAAACACACTATCACCACATCCTACTTGTTTGCTTGTGTTGTGGTAGCACCTAGTAACCACAGTCATGGACCAGGATTCCTTTGTGCTGAGCATTGTACAAACACAGAACAAAAAATTGTCCCTGCCTCAAAGGCTGTACAATCTATAGCTTGCAGTTGAAAATTTGACAGTATTCATAGTTAGGGCCCTACCAAATTAATGGCCATGAAAAACGCATCACGGACCATGAAAACTGGTCTCCTCCCGTGAAATCTGGTCTTTTGTGTGCTTTTACACTATACCATTTCACAGGGGAGACCAGTGGCACGGCTGGGGCCAGGTTACTGCACTCCCACTGCCGGTGAGTGCAGGCCTGGCCCTGCTGCACTCCTCAGGGGAGCGCGGGCGGGGCTGGGGCAGAGCAGGGGCGGGGGCCCTGGGCAAGAGCTGGAGCAAGTGCTGTACGCAGCTGCCTACTTTGCCTATGGGTAAGGACGGCCCTGGGTCCTGACCCAAAATGGAGTTGCAAGGGGGTCACAAGGTTATTTTAGGAAGGCTGTGTATTGCCACCTTTATTTCTGTACTGCCTTCAGAGCTGGGCAGCCGGAGAGCAGCAGCTGTCAGGACCCCTACAATTACAACACCATGAAATTTCAGATTTAAATAGCTGAATCATGAAATTTACTATTTTAAAAATCCAATGACTGTGAAATTGACCAAAATGGACCCTGAATTTGATAGGGCCCTATTCATAGTATTTTCAATCCTTTGTCATGTGAAAAGCCCGCCACGCTACTAAATATTTTTCTGTATGTTTTGCAATATTTTCAATCTCTGGTGTACTTTTTGTGTGGGGAGGTGGAATAACCAAGACTTCTGTTCTGCAAAAATGTAAATACTTGCTTACCTTTAAGCATGTGAGTAGTTTAATTGACTTTAATGGGATTACTCTCATGTTTACAGTTAAGCATGTGCATAAGTATGTGCAGAATCTGGGCCCAAATTTGTACATGCTAATCCACAAAGGGGTGTAATAGGATCCTATAATAATTCAGATGAGGGTCTGTGATCACACTTATAATAATATGTTCTGTATAATTTTCAGTCTTTTTTTTTTAATACATACTTGTTCAACATCATCACTGAGATATCGATGATGACAGCAGTCTTTTAATTGATCTGATCCAGAAAATATAGATTTTTCTATGTGACCAATTATTTTTGAGTTGATCAGATTATTTTTACTTATGTGAACACTTTATATTTGTCCAAGTTCAATCTAATCTGCCTTCAAGGTCACCAATCTCCCGATGTGTCTAAATCCCCACTATTATTTATATTCATAGATTCTAAGGCCAGAAAAGACCATTGTGATAATCTAGTCTGACCTCCTGTATAACACAGGCCATAGAATTTCCCAAAATAATTCCTCTATCATATTGTTTAGAGAAACATTTAATCTTGGTTTAAAAATTGTTAGTGATGGAGAATCTACAACAACCCTTCATAAATTGTTCCAATGGTTGATTACTTTCAGTGTTAAAAATGTATGCCTTATTTCCAGACTGAATTTGTCTAGCTTCAATTTCCAGCCATTGGATCATGCTATACCTTTCTCTGCTAGATTGGAGAGCCCATTATTAAATATTTTCCCTCATGTGAATACCTACAGACTGTAATCGCATCACCTCTTAACCTTCTTTTTATTAAGCTTAACAGATTGAGCTCCCTGAGTCTCTTGTTATGAGGAATGCTTTCTAATTTTTTAATAATTCTTGTGGCTCTTCTTTCAACTCTACTATTTATCTCTTTGAAATGTGGCATCTGAACTAGACACAGTAGTCTGAACAACAGCAGTCACACCAGAGCCAAAATAGAGGTAAAATGACCTCCGTACTCCTGCTCGAGATTTTCCTTTGTATGCATCCCAGGATTGTATAAGCTCTTTTGCCATAGAATCACCCTAGGACCACATATTTAGCTGATTATCCACCATGATTCCCAAATCTTTTTCAGAGTCACTGCTTCCTAGGATAGAGATCCCCATCCTGTAGGTAAGGCCTGTATTCTTTGTTCCTATATGTATACACAAATGGTTGGCTTGCTCTGATGAGTGACCTGTCATCTTCATTCTTTACCATTCCAATTTTTGTCATCTGCAAATTTTATCAGTTATGATATTATGTTTTCTTCAGTATGAGGTTGTGATAAATGAAGGGGGGGGGGCGGAGTAGCTCCCTTTTATGAACACCCAGCCAGCCAGTAGCTATAAAATACCTCTTAGTAGCTGTTTTCTAATTGCTCTACCTGTAAGAGTTAAAAAGTCTCACTGCTATGCATAAGTAAAAGGAAGTGAGTGGTCACCTGGCCAAAAGAGCCAATGGGAAGGCTAGAACTTTTTAAAATTGAAAAACGACTCCCCTTTTGTCTGTCTGTTGTTGTTCTCCCGGGGAGAGGCTGACAGGGCAGCAGTTATGCTGTGAGAAGCTTGGGCCAGGTATGAAAAATCATCAGTATCATACCTAGGAACTACTCATCTGAAATCCCAGATATGCAAGTAGAACAGGAAGTGTCTAGGAAGGCGTGATTAGGTTTATTTCTTTATGGCTTGTGGATTCCTCTGTGCTAATCCCAGGTGCTTTTGTTTTGCTTGAACCTTTAAACTGGACCTCAAGGAAGCTATTCTTTGTGGTTAGTCTTTGTAGTTGCTCTTTTAAATCTAGCCATAGCCTGAGTTCCAAAATGTATTTTCTTTAGTTTTTTTAAATAAAATTTACTTTTTTTAAGAACAGAATTGCATTTTTGTGTCTTAAGGGGTTTGTGCACATGTTGTTTAATTAGCTGGTGGCAAGGAAAAAGCTGATTTCCTTTTTTTAGTTTCTCAGCTTTTCCCTGGGAGGTGTGTGTGTGGGGGGGTGAAAGTGCTTGAGGGCACCCCACAGGAAGGAATTCCAAGTGCGCCTTCCTGGGCTCTCAAAGGGGTTCTGTACTTGGGTTGTGGCAGCATCTACCAATCCAAGGTCAGAAAAAAGCTGTAACCTTGGGAGTTTAATGTAAGCCTGGAGTGGCTAGTATTAATTTTTAGAATCCTTGCAGGCCCCCACCTTCTGCACTCCAAGTGCCAGAGTGGGAAGTTTGCCTTGATAAAAGTCAAGAAGCAATCCCTGCAGGAGCCCACTGCAAATACACCCACGTGATGACAATTCCCTGTTTACAGTGACATTTTGAGACCTATCAGTTAGCCAGTTTTTAATCCATTTAATGTGTGCCATGTTAATTATATATCTTTATAGTTTTGTAATCAAAATGTCATGTGGTACCAAGTCAAATGTCTTACAGAAGTCTAAGCATATTACATCAATACTATGACCCTTGTTAACTAAACTGGTAATCTCATCAAAAAATACATCAAGCGAGTTTGACAGGATCTATTTTCCATAAATCCATGCTGATTTACATTTATAACATTACTCTTCTTTAATTCTTTATTAATCAAGTCCCATTATTGTGGTAGTGCCCAGAGATCCCAGTCAGGATTAAGGTCCTGTTGTTCTATTTCTTGTACAAATATTCTGTAATTTCTCAAAATTCGTAGTACTTTTTACTTAGTGAAGGAATTTTATGTAACTAGCAAACTTCATCTACACGCTGTCTAATTTTTCCATATCAATAATAAATCCCCTAAATAGCAAAGGTCCCAAATACCACTCCCTCAGGTATCTCACTATCTACTGCCTTCTCTCCACATTGAGGGCAGCCATTTATTAAAAATCTTAGAGCCAGATTGATATGCCCTTACTCATAGAATCATAGAATATCAGGGTTGGAAGGGACCCCAGAAGGTCATCTAGTCCAACCCCCTGCTCGAAGCAGGACCAATTCCCAGTTAAATCATCCCAGCCAGGGCTTTGTCAAGCCTGACCTTAAAAACCTCTAAGGAAGGAGATTCTACCACCTCCCTAGGTAACGCATTCCAGTGTTTCACCACCCTCTTAGTGAAAAAGTTTTTCCTAATATCCAATCTAAACCTCCCCCACTGCAACTTGAGACCATTACTCCTCGTTCTGTCATCTGCTACCATTGAGAACAGTCTAGAGCCATCCTCTTTGTAATCCCCTTTCAGGTAGTTGAAAGCAGCTATCAAATCCCCCCTCATTCTTCTCTTCTGCAGGCTAAACAATCCCAGCTCCCTCAGCCTCTCCTCATAACTCATGTGTTCCAGTCCCCTAATAATTTTTGTTGCCCTTCGCTGGACTCTCTCCAATTTATCCACATCCTTCTTGAAGTGTGGGGCCCAAAACTGGACACAGTACTCCAGATGAGGCCTCACCAATGTCGAATAGAGGGGAACGATCACGTCCCTCGATCTGCTCGCTATGCCCCTACTTATACATCCCAAAATGCCATTGGCCTTCTTGGCAACAAGGGCACACTGCTGACTCATATCCAGCTTCTCGTCCACTGTCACCCCTAGGTCCTTTTCCGCAGAACTGCTGCCTAGCCATTCGGTCCCTAGTCTGTAGCTGTGCATTGGGTTCTTCCGTCCTAAGTGCAGGACCCTGCACTTATCCTTATTGAACCTCATCAGATTCCTTTTGGCCCAATCCTCCAATTTGTCTAGGTCCTTCTGTATCCTATCCCTCCCCTCCAGAGTATCTACCACTCCTCCCAGTTTAGTATCATCCGCAAATTTGCTGAGAGTGCAATCCACACCATCCTCCAGATCATTTATGAAGATATTGAACAAAACCGGCCCCAGGACCGACCCTTGGGGCACTCCACTTGATACCGGCTGCCAACTAGACATGGAGCCATTGATCACTACCCGTTGAGCCCGACAATCTAGCCAGCTTTCTACCCACCTTATAGTGCATTCATCCAGCCCATACTTCCTTAACTTGCTGACAAGAATACTGTGGTAGACCGTGTCAAAAGCTTTGCTAAAGTCAAGAAACAATACATCCACTGCTTTCCCTTCATCCACAGAACCAGTAATCTCATCATAAAAGGCGATTAGATTAGTCAGGCATGGCCTTCCCTTGGTGAATCCATGCTGGCTGTTCCTGATCACTTTCCTCTAATGCAAGTGCTTCAGGATTGATTCTTTGAGGATCTGCTCCATGATTTTTCCAGGGACTGAGGTGAGGCTGACTGGCCTGTAGTTCCCAGGATCCTCCTTCTTCCCTTTTTTAAAGATGGGCACTACATTAGCCTTTTTCCAGTCATCCGGGACTTCCCCGGTTCGCCACGAGTTTTCAAAGATAATGGCCAATGGCTCTGCAATCACAGCCGCCAATTCCTTCAGCACTCTCGGATGCAACTCGTCCGGCCCCATGGACTTGTGCACGTCCAGCTTTTCTAAATAGTCCCTAACCACCTCTATCTCCACAGAGGGCTGGCCATCTCTTCCCCATTTTGTGATGCCCAGCGCAGCAGTCTGGGAGCTGACCTTGTTAGTGAAAACAGAGGCAAAAAAAGCATTGAGTACATTAGCTTTTTCCACATCCTCTGTCCCTAGGTTGCCTCCCTCATTCAGTAAGGGGCCCACACATTCCTTGGCTTTCTTCTTGTTGCCAACATACCTGAATAGTTGAATAGCATCTTACTTCATGAATAGTTCTACAGAAGTCAATGGAACTACTCATGGAGTAAGGCGTTATTCAAAGTGAGGAAGTGTATCTGTAAAAGGCATAGAACAAAGTGGGGAAATTCTTATACCATGAGCACTTTTCATGGGAAGATGAAATGTAGATTAATTATTTTTTAAGTGATGCCAGGACATGTCTCCTCACCCTGTGTTTTTAACTAGTTTCTTATTGGGAAATCTAAGGAATTTGGTCACATGGGTTCACTTTTAGGTAATATTTATTGACTTTTTCAAAGCACTCTAAAAAGTTGGAAAAACCTGATTTTCCTCATAGAAACCATGCTGATTAGGTCATGCTAATCCAAGTGTTTTACTCTTTTTTGGTGTCACTGATGCTCCGATGGGAACTTCTTAGGAGTTCTGTTGTCATCCTTTTAGAATAAAAGTAAAATTATAATCTCCAAAACTAATTGTTATTTTAAAAGTTATGTTGCATTTCCTGCATTTATCTGCTATTCCTTTCCTGAAGAGCTCTTCAAAGGATATTACCTGTTCTTTTTTCGAGTGCTTGCTCATGTCCATTCCACGCTAGGTTTGTGTGTGCCAAACTGTTGCCAGAGATTTTTCTATCAGTTGGGCTGGCTCTAGTGCCCCCGGGAGCTGCGTGCTTATGCACTGGTGTAAGGGGCACCGCCAGTCCCACACCCTTGGAGTTCCTTCTTACTGCCCGTGACAGTTTTTGGAACGTCTCCTCTACCTTCGGAAAGGTGCTTCCTTTGGCAAGGTGCTCTGGTCGTTCAGTCTATAGTTTAATTACAGTGTATATATTATAAATAGTATTAGTGTAGGTAGTACCCCCTTATCATTAAGGGGCTGTCTTCGCCCCTAGGGCTGGGCATGACCCAATCCCCAGACTTCAAATCTTGTGCCTCCTGTGGCAAACCTATGCCTGTGAGGGACCCAGACTCCAGTTGTTTGATGTGCCTGGGAGAATCTCATGTGAAAGACAGCTACCAAATTTGTCAGGACTTTAAGCCTTGCACAAAAAAGGACAGAGCAATCAGACTTCAGGCTGTCCTAACTGAAGCCGCTCTTAGACCGTTTTCACACTTTGGCCTTGGTGTGAAGCAATCCTCCAGCACTGCATGCATCCTGGCACTGCTCTCCATCTCCAGTGTCGAGGAAGAAGCACAAAAAGCAGCACATCGACAGAGGGCACTCGCTGGTTCTGAAGAAAGGCAAGCAAGGGGACGGCAATGGAGTGCTACCTGTGTTGGGTCACTCCTTCACCCCCGGTCACATGGTGGCACTGTAGATTTTGCCAAGATCGTTGTCTGGTGCGGGTCCCTCTGCTGATGCTGGGAAGTCATCGCGTCACCAGCAGAATTGCGGTGCCTTCAAACCTGAAGGCATTTGCAGTGGCCAGAGACTTGCTGTTGCTCCTGGTCCCACGGAGCAGGAGAGAGCATGGTGCTTTCAGCTCCTTCCCGGCACTGGGCCCTCCAGTACCTTCTAGATGCAAGCTAGCTCTTCTGTCCTCTGCGAGGTTGTCCCCGGTCCGCCACCAGTCACCGGACCCTCAGCACTGATCGGAGGCAGCAAGAGGTACCACTCCCCCGTGGTTTCCTAGAGAGGACTCTTCATCTGAGTCAGACACGGAACTCTACATTCAACCTAAGAGCCACTACATACTGCTGGGCCTCATTGCAGGTCCCCCCACTTGTACCTGACCAGGAGGACAGTGGTCTATGCAGTGGTAATTCTGGAACCCTTGGGGTTTTCCTCCAGTACTGGCTCACATACTTGGTCACTTCAGAGAGGCTGGTTCCCACTCCACCACGATCAGCACTGGACCCTGTCTCTGGTACCAACCCCGGTACCAATTTACAGGATATGGCCCCTATGGAGGTTACTGAGGCAGAAGAAGAGGAAGAAGCCCCTCCTCCAGTACAGGACTCTTCCTCCTCCTCCTCCCCGGATGAGGCTGTCTCGGGGCTGAGTAGCTCACTACCACAGATTGACTTTAGGGCTCATCGAGAGTTTCTAAAGTGGCTAGCAGCTAACCTGGGGCTAAAGATTGAGGAGCTCAAGGAATCATCCCACAGCCTCATTGACATTCTGGCTGCAGCAGCTTCATCTAAGGTGGCCTTAATGAGGCAGTAATGGATCCAGGCAGCACCCTGTGGCAGACCCCATCTTCTCTGCCCATGACATCAAAGAGGGCAGAGAAGAAATATTATGTGCCAGCCAGTGGGTATGAGTATCTATATTCTCACCCCCCTCCAGGGTCCCTCTAATGAAAGGGACAGACAGGGCCACTCAAGTGCTCCCCCAAACAGAAGGATGCAAAGAAACTTTATCAGTTTGGGAGGAAAATTTATTTGACAGGTAGTCTACAACTACGCACCTCAAAACAACAAACCTTACTGGGGAGATACGACTACAATTTATGGGACTCCTTGTCCAAATCTAAGGACTCTATGTCCCAGAACTCAAGGCATGAATTCTCAGCTCTTTTGGAAGAGGGAAAGAATATTGCCAGAGCCTCTCTCCAGGAGGCACTGGATGCTGCAGATGTGGCGGCCAGGACAATGGCCTCTGCTGTCACCATGAGATGATGCTCTTGGCTGCTGTCCTTGGGACTCTGACGAGGTCCAGCAGTCAATCCAGGACCTCCTTTTCGAAGGTTCCTCGCTTATTTTGAAGCAGTGCACATGAGACTACGTGGCCTGAAGGATTCAAGGGATACCCTCGGGTCCCTGGATCTCTATGCTCCATCTACTTCAAGGAAGCATTTCAGGTCTCAAAAGCCACCACAAAAACTTCTCGGCTCTGCTTCCAAGACAGAACCTCTATAAGAGGAAGGGGAGAAGTTACAAGCGCCATCAACCGCTTCCATCCACCTCAACCTCCCAGCTGGGGTCACACAAGTACTCTGGTGGGCCCAACCAGGCCTTTTTGAAGGTGCTCCCAAGGGCATTATGCCAGTTCCTACTTCAGATTCTGTCTTCCCTTTATTTTTGGACTGACTGTTACACACTTCAGTTTCCATCCACTCCTCTTGCCCTCCCATCCCTGTCCCTCTTCACAAGCAGCTCCTTACCTCCTATGGGTGGGAGTGGTGGAGGAGGTATGTCAAAACTTGAGAGGGAAGGGGTTTTACTCCATATACTGCCTAATCCCTAAGCCAAGGGGGGCCATCAGCCCATCCTCGACCTGGGCCTTCCACCCACTGGTGAATGGCAGGTCAGTGTTCTCTCACAAAATGACAATTTGCTTTCTTAAAAGACTGAAGAGTCTTTATCCTCAGGTCCACGAGCCGATCCCCCTGTGGGACTTAGATCTGGTTCTTTTGAGACTCACAGGTCCTCTTTTTGAGCTGCTACTCATGTCCTCTACTGCTTCTCCCTTAGAAGATCACTTCCTGGTCATGATCACCTCAGCCAGAAGGGTCTCTGAAATCATGTCCCTTATTCAAAGCCACTGTACATGGTGTTGTTTTAGGACAAGGTCCAACTTCAACCAAGCCTTCCTGCCAAGGGTGATTTCACAGTTCCACAGAAACCAGGCCATTTCCCTGCCAATCGTCTTTCTGAAGTCTCTCAAGAACTCAGAAGAGTGGCGGCTTCATGCATTGTATGTCAGGCATGCCCTTGCCTTCTGTATTGAGAGGACTAAACCCTTTTGCAGATCCATGCAACTCTTTGTAGCAGAAAGGATGAAAGGCCTTCCAGCCCAGAGGAGCTCATCCTGGATAACTGCCTGTATTAAAGTTTGCTATGAGCAGGCAAATGTCCTGCCATCAGCCATCCTAACCAGTCAGGCCTCTTCAGCAGCATTCCTCGTGCAGGTTCTAATCCAAGTCATCTTCAGGGCTGCGGCTTGGTCGTCGGTTCATACTTTCTCACCCCACTATGCCATCAGCCAACAGGCTTGAGACGATGCCAGGTTTGGGAGAGCAGTGTTGCAGTCTGCATGTCCGTGAACTCTGAGCCCACCTCCTTGGGTACTGCTTGTGAGTCACCTAGCATGGCATGGACATGAGCAAGCACTTAAAGATGAAAAAACTGTTATTAACCTCCCGTAACTGTTGTTCTTCAAGATATGTTGCTTATGTCCATTCCATTACCCACCTTTCTCAGAGTTAGTCAGCAAGAAGGAACTGAGAGGGTGCGGGACAGCGATATCCCTTATATTGGTGCATAAGCGTGTGGCTCTAGGGGATGCTAGAACTGGCCCAATGGATACGCGATGCACAGACGCTTAGTGTGGAATGAACAAGAGCAACACATCTCAAAGAACAACAGTTACAGAAAGATTAGTAATCGTTTTGGCCTGTTGTTTCACTGACCTCAAGCTCCTCAAAATGCTTTTAACTTCCTCCTCAAAAATGTAGGTGGAGACTTTAAAGGCACAAAGGCAAATTAGGTAAACAACTTCCATCAAAAGTCAGTGCTTCCTAACTACTCTTTGTGCCTTGAAAATCTTCTCCTTTACCTCCATCAAGGCCACATTTCATCTTCCCAGGAAAAGTGGTTGTGGTTTAGGAATTTCCCCACTGTCTTGTACAGTAAAGACTGCAAAATATTTGCTTATGAAAGTCCTGGAAACAAAACTTGGTACATAGAATAAGCACAGGGTAGGCAGTGCAAGCTCCTCATTCTGCCTGTTCAATATGCTTCAACCAGTTCAGAGGGAAAACTCTAGGGTAGTTGTCTCCTTGCACATTTAGTCTTTTTGTGGATACCGAGAAAGGCCTATTTGTGATGTGGACGTCTTTCTCCTTGGAATTGGAGTGAGACCATTATCTTATTTCACCCTATGGGATTGTTGGGAATGTGATGCATAATTCTCTTCCCCATTCCATCCCATGGTTTACCTCCTCCCCACATGTGGATCTCTGGGGTCAGTGGTGGGAAGGTCAATCCTGGATAGGTAGCTGGCTCTTGCCGTCATCTAATCAGGCACTGACAGATCCATGCATGTGGATCAACACAGCAAAATCTATAGGCACAATTTTTTGTGTGTGCCCTTTTGAAACTATGGCCTTTAGCATGTTTTCAGAACAGTGCAGTGAAGTATGCCAAAGAAGACAATACTACTGTCTTGGGAAGGAACTAATTCTAAGTGAATCATAACAGAAATTGTCCTTATTTGATTCACTGCCAGATACTGTGCAGCTGTGTTCATTGCAAACGTGCTGCTTTCCTGCTCTTTCTCATACTGACAGCCTTTTCCCAATCTCCAAAATAAACCAGTTTATAGAAAGACACCTACTGACCAAGGAGTTTATGTAGCACTGTGTACAGTTTCACTCAGATAGAGAACTTTTAGGAACAGACCTGGGACCTGAAAGCTCATTACCAGAGCTGCGTGAAGATTTTCTGACTGAATGTTTGTCTGTTGGAAAATGCCGTTTCCTCAAAATCAAAAACTTTCCTTGGGAACATGTCAATTTCAGTGAAATATTGTTTTAAAAAAAAGTTGAAACATTCTATTTTGACATTTTTGGAATGGAACATTTAGATTTTTCATTAGAAAAATTTTATTTTATACTATGAATTATAATAGGATACAAACATTTTAAAAATCAAAATCAAAATAAAACATATAGATAGACCCAAAATGATTGATTGATTGATTGATTTTAAAATTTGCTTTCATGGGAACATCAGAAGTTGACATTTTGTTTTAATTTGGAACAATCTTTGAAATCGTGGAATTTCCCACAGCAATGAAATTGCAGTTCCTACAGAGCTCTGCTCATTTGGGCCAGATCTTCAGCTGTTAGAAATGATGGTACTGGGTAAATTGGGCTTATTTACCACAGCTCAGGATCTGGCCCTGTGTGCTGAATTTAAAAAAACCTCTAGGGCTGACTTTTGCAAAAATAAGAGCTCAAAGTTAGGCTACTAAGCTCATGGTTAGGCACATAAATAGGTGACCAGACTTTCTGAAGCACTGAGCGATGAACAGTGTCAGTTGACTTTAAGGGCCAAGGAGATTTGATCCAATGGCTATGGAATTCAAAAGGAATCTTTCCATTGACTACCGGGGATACTGAGTCAGGCCCTAAATACAGATTTAGTCATCTGTTTTTGAAACATTGTGGACAAGTTCTCTCGGGTTATGCAGTGCAACATGTTGGCCAGACATTTCATGTAGCCTCATTGGGTTGCCACATACAGTGCTGATTAGTCGTGCATATTAAAAGAGCAGCCTACGGATTATTTCAGGAGTGCTACTTTTCTTCGTTTGCCTTCATTTACTTATACTTAAATAAATGTCATGATATGAAATAATAACTTTTTCATCCATGAAGGACATTTCTTTTCTAGCTTAATTAAAAAGGCATTTTTAAAAAATATTTTGAGCAAAATGTATGAAAGAATGCCTGACGTTAGCAGAGTAATTTTAAAATCCATCACAACATGATCTTGAATTTTCTTGTGTTTGATCCTTAATCTTCCCCCTCCCCTTCATCTAATAAAATTCAAATGGTGTGGCCCAAAAGTCAGCCTCATGCAAGGACCTCTGTCAAATGTGATCTACAAGCTCTAATCCTTCCCAGAGCTGTTTTTTTTCACAGTTAGTCAGCACTGGATACTAAGCTTCCATTGCCTTTGCAGGCTTCTGGAACTCTCAAAATCAAATTTTGTTTTCTGCTTCCTCTAATATCCCTCACATTCGCTTGTCAAAACACGTTTGGGCTCTGATGATTTTCAGAATGAATTGGACTGGGTGGCTTGGCAGCTACTACAGGTTGTGGTGGGTTACGTGAAACCATAGATGCCATGACTTTTTTCATCTCACTAATAGCTGTGCTTCAAATAACTTTAACCATGCTGTGGGGACATCTCAGCATTTTTAATACTCCTTCCCCAGACAGAGCAATAACAGGCTTTCCTGTTCTCAGTGACAGAGCTGAAGAAAAGTATAACAAGCCAATGATAAAATGTTCCTTCCCCGGACCCATCCCCTCTTCTCTTAATCTAAAGCTGCAGAAGATGTTTGGAAATTATTTTATTGAGTCAAGCATTCATCAACCACTTCGACTCCTATGGTCCAATCTATCCTCTTATGATTCATTTTTCTTTTTATGCCAAGGAAATCAGTACCAAAGACAAATGTCCATCTTCCTCTAAGTGACTGATAGCTTTTGTATGGGTTAATGATTTATACTCACCATGGTTGGAAACACTAAAAGATGAGTTTTAATTTACTGTCAGGTTACAAGAACACATTATTCAAATGCAGCTCAGCTGGATTTTCAGGATTTTCCCCCTCCTCATTCCTTCTTCAATAGCTAATTATTACAGATCAATGTTATCTTCACCTCCTCTTTTCTCATGTTAATGTAGGATCTGTTGTGCTGCTTATGACACCACAGTCCATTCCTGTGAATAGTTATGATGTCAAGAGCAAAGAAATATTTTCCTTTGTATGATCCTCCTCCCTTCCTCATGCAACAAAGGAGAAATATTTAACCAGCCCTTTTAAGTCACCATTCTCCTGCTCTCTCCTATTCTGGTTACTGCTATTGAGCCTGATTCCTAGTTACACTAAGTCCATTTTATACCTCTCTGGCAGCATAAAGGGGGTGGAAAAAGCCCCTTGAGAATACCCACTCATTGGAGGGTCTCCTGTATAGGTGTAGAGCAAGCATTAGGGCTCTATGCTGACCCTGCTCCCAGTCCCTGGCAGAGCATAACTTAGAGCAATCTAAGACTGTTGTATCTTATGCTGGGGCCCGGGCTGGCTCCCGAATAGCTAAAACATATGGCTTTGTCCTCTCCCCATCTAATTTTACTTCAAGCACAGGAACTGAAAATCAGCCCTGTTGTGGTCCTTTTTAGGTCAGGAGGGCAAATCAGTGAGAAAACTGCTGGTCTTGGATTGGCTGACACGGTCCCTCAAATTGTACCTCCTAAACTAGGCCTCATGGGTTATAATGTAATTGCTGACATAAACACTCCATATACATTGTACATTTCCTTTTGGCTACTGTGACTGCCTTTTCACTGGTACAACATGCTTAATCTCCACTGAAGCAGAGTGCAGAAGTCCTGAAATCACTCATGAAACTGGATCCTGTGCGAGGCACAGGTTGCATTAGTGATGTGTCATTGGCTTGGTGTTCCAGCTGGGATACCAATCTGCCCACAGGTAACCCAACATGGCTCTTACCTATTATTGCTCTTTTTTTTTAAGTTATAACACTATAATTGAAGTAAAATATTGTAAGTGTTGCAGATCTAAGAGCAGAAACTGTCATATAGTTGTGTAGCACCTAGCTCATTTTGGGTGTTATCACAGTACAAATTATTTATTAATAACATAAATGAATAAGAGAACCTGTAGTGATTTGCACAAATCAAGAGCTCTTGCTTTTTGTCCTGACTTGTTAATGCTTAGACACTTTGTTTCCATTACCCTTTAAATAGCAAAGGCAACTCCAATTAAAGCTGAAAGGCAGCCTGTCTGATGTGAACACGTTTGACTGGGTCACATCCTACAGTCTGTGAGTATTATTATAGATGTGTGACATTACCCTTCTCCTTTCCTCTGAATCTTCAGAGGGCAATGTCTGACAATGTCAATAGCACTGGATCCCCAGTCACAAGGAGAAACCATCTATGCTAGGATTTCTAATCAGGGTTTTATTATATATTGGTGTTTCACAGTCAGATGCCTACTGGGGAAGCTAGGAGTTTTTGCTTCTGGACGGTTGATTCTTTTTATTATTTAATTTAATTAATTAATTAATTAATTATCCTGTATGACAGAGGAATGAATGTCTGTAGAGTTCTTAGCCACTATTTAGTCAGATCTTCATTTTTATACCACTGTTTCTCTTGGGTAATGCACTGTACAACCAATATTCTAAAACCTTCAAGGGGGATGACTGGCCAATCAGACTGTTTTGGCAACCCCATAGATTTGCTATAATGAAATTACTCCACTGCTGCTCTTACATATCTTGGTTTTGACATAGAATGAAACACAGCCCAACCTAATGACCTACCCCAGGGCCTTATGAACCATGTAAGACGCAGAACAATGGCTTAAGTGGAATTTAAATGATGCATAGGGCCTTGTGCAGGTTCTCTGCCCAGGGGTGAATTTCACCCATATTTAGGGGAAATAAGATAATTTTTTTGATTAATATTTCATTGCTTTCTATTATGCTTTCCTGAGGATTCTTCTCTTTCTTTTATAAACATGTCTCATTAACGTTTTGTCTAGGACCATACCTTTCCCCATGTATAGTCCTACAAGCTGCAACTAGGACCCTGTATAATGCAAATGGAAGGGTCCTTGGGACACTACATATGTTTGTGTTCATACAACCATAACAGAAATTCAATGACCTTAGGGCTAAAAGAAGCCAAATTGGTAAAGCCCATGTATTAATATTCCATATTGTGTTTTTTAGGGGTTGAGATTTGGGTTTCAGAAATAGTAACCGAGAATAAATATATCTGAAATAAGAATTAAATTTATTTTTCAACAGAGCCAAAACAAGCATTTCAGATATTCCTGACATTTTATCCTCCCCCTCTTCCTCCTCCTGCATTTGTGCGGAACTGAATCAACTCACTCATCTTTATGAGAGCACAGAACAAACAGCGAGCACTTTGCCTTCGTGGAAGAGGATGGATAGGTTTGAAATGCAATCTTAGGTGAAAGAACAAAAGTAAATATCATTTGAATCATGGTGCGGTTAATTGGCTAGTGTGTTTTCTTTCTCGTGGTGCTCTTCATGCATTTCATACTCCAGCTAGTCCATTTGTTATATACTAAGGGCTGGATTCTGACCCTCCTTTTCACATTGGATAGCAACTTGTTCCACATTGATTTCAATGATAGTACTACTATTCAGGCATCTGAATCTGGCCCTATGTTATTTCTATATCCTAGTTCCTTTTCTCTCTGTATTTCTTTTAGATGAGTTTATAATGTAGAGGCTAAATCCTGTTTGCCTTATTCATAGATGTTAAATCCAGAAGGGATCATCATGATCAACTAGTCTGACCTCCTGCATAACAGTGATCATAGAATTTCACCAAGAGATACTACATCATTCCCATAACATATTCACATGGGTACTCCTATTGACTCTGATGGATTCTGTGCATGAGTAAGGCAAGCCAGAGTCTGACAATACGATTTATCAGCATTTGCATTTAAAGCCTCATTATTCAGAGGTTGAATTGATAGTTGGTAAAAATGTCCATTCTGTCTCAAGATGGACCAAAAGGATCTTGTCATGGGAACAGAATTTTGTTTCTAAATGTTTAAAACTTCATCCCCAAATTAAAAAGCTGCAAAGAATCCTTCACAATCAACCATTTCCAACAAATCATAAATTAAAAAGTATAAACACCAAAATGTCTGAGCCTTCAACATGTTTTAAAGGGTGTTTTTAAATAATGAACAATTGTTTATAACCGGTCTGTCAGTAATTCTCCAATAAGTATGGTATCAGTCAGAGAGAGTCAGAACATGGATTTTTAACCTTGAGGTCTTTCTCTTATGGGTGTGGTATGAGCAACATGTTCACACAAAATCAGGCATCAGGGCATGGAGAAGAGTGGAAAGGCTGGTAAGAAACAGGTTTCCCTTCTCTTCCCCAGGCCAGTTGGGGTTCCCCTACAAAACAAGGGCAATTTTGGGTGCATATTGAATTAACTATTTCTGTTTGGGACAGGATGGGAAGGAATGACATGAGTACCACTAAAGTCCAATGTCTTTATGTGAAAGGACTCTCATTAGTTTAAGCCCCATGTTTGATCTATTATAATAATTTGATGAGGAATGTCCAATAGATTATAAATGAACTATGTTTTAAATATTCCACTGTTAAGAGAAATCAGAATTTAAAGTATTGTACTATTTCTGTGGGACCTTCAATTGTTTGTTCTGTTTCTGCAAAGACAGCCAATGGAGAAAGCATGAGTGTGGGCAAAGGCTGGTTCTGGGTCCTTGACAGAGCAGATTTCTGGGTTCTTTCCATGACTACAACTCCCCTCTGTGTGGACTTTCTGCCCCCACTAATCCTGCACTTGGGTATGGTGGAAGACAGGGGAAAGGAATGACTTGATTCCCCTACTCCCAGATCTGTGTTGTGCCAGGAAAAATGAAAAGAACAACTGTCAAGGTTCCTCCCCCACTCTGAACTCTAGGGTACAGATGTGGGGACCTACATGAAAACCTCCTAAGCTTATCTTTATCAGCTTAGGTCAAAACTTCCCCAAGGTACAAAATATTCCACCCTTTGTCCTTGGATTGGCCGCTACCACCACCAAACAAATACTGGTTACTGGGGAAGAGCTGTTTGGAAACGGCTTTCCCCTCAAATACTTCCCAAAACCTTGCATCCCACTTCCTGGACAAGGTTTGGTAAAAAGCCTCACCAATTTGCCTAAGTGACTACAGACCCAGACCCTTGGATCTTAAGAACAATGAACAATTCTCTCAACACTTGCACCCCCCCTTTCCTGGGGAATGTTGGATAAAAAGCCTCACCAATTTGCACAGGTGACCACCGACCCAAACCTTGGATCTGAGAACAATGAAAAAGCATTCAGTTTCTTACAAGAAGACTTTTAATAGAAATAGGAGTAAATAGAAGTAAAGAAATCCCCTCTGTAAAATCAGGACAGTAGATACCTTACAGGGTAATTAAATTCAAAACATAGAGAATCCCTCTAGGCAAAACCTTAAGTTACAAAAAAGATACACAGACAGAAATAGTTATTCTATTCAGCACAATTCTTTCCTCAGCCATTTAAAGAAATCATAATCCAACACATACCTAGCTAGATTACTTACTAAAAGTTCTAAAACTTCATTCCTGGTCTATCCCCAGCAAAGGCAGCATAAAGACAGACACACAGACCCTTTGTTTCTCTCCCTCCTCCCAGCTTTTGAAAGTATCTTGTCTCCTCATTGGTCATTTTGGTCAGGTGCCAGTGAGGTTACCTTTAGCTTCTTAACCCTTTACAGGTGAGAGGAGTTTTCCTCTGGCAAGGTGGGATTTTAAAGGGGTTTACCCTTCCCTTTATATTTATGACAACAACCAATAAATGTTTATTTCAGCTCCATTGAATACCCCAGGGGAAAAATATCGGGGTTTGGCAAATGTTAAAGGGAATACTTGATAATGGAAGAAACAGAACGTGAAACTTTGTAGAAGCCTTTATAAATAAGGAAGAGGTTACAAAGAAGAAAATATTATACTATAAAAAATACTGTACTTGGAGAACAAGATAGACTCTGAGCAGACTTATGGCTGTGTTTACAGTTCACACAGACATGTGCCATAATTTCTTAGAAGAATGCGAAACATACAATTAAAAAGGGCTTCAAGTTTCCTTTATTATCTCAGTGAGGCACTGCTTCCATTTTTCACTCAGCTTGTGGAGGCTTCAAATCCACACACTGGGCAGCATTCTGTTCTTTGTCTTGAACATCGTGTTTCTGGCATCCGCTCCTGGGAATATGGGGATAAAATTGCTCAGAATGTTTGTAAACCAAAATGAGAGAAACATCTGAGAGGTTTGCTGGTTGAGTTCACAGCAGCAGAGGTGCTGGCAACGCTTTCTGAACTGTTTGGGGTGATGGGAATGACTACGGAGAGCTCTGAGCGCATGGGAACAATGCTGACAAACCCATAAACAGTGTTTAAAAATAAGTTATTTTCTTGCTCTGTTTCCAGTTTTCCCCATGGTGTCAAATAATCATATAAAGGTTCATTGAGCGTGATATACACAACAGAGTATCATTCTAGAACAGCCGGCAGTGCTAACAAGATCATCCTAGCTGCCTGCCACACTTGCACCTTACAGTTCAGCCAAATCTTTTGATAGAATATTCAGTAAAATTAAAAACATTATTCAGCTCCTTCTTTGAGCATTGAGATATTGACTTTTGCCTAGGGCCAGACTTTGCAGAGTGAAATATCACTCGAGAGGACTAGGGTATCACAGTTTGACCACTTACTGGTAACTTAAGCCAGGTAACACTTTGAGCCTAATTCTACCATCCTTACTTATGTCAGGCCATGTTATAACACCTTTACTCATCATGAGTACTCCCTTACTACGTGAGTAGTCCCACTGATTTCAATCCACTTGATCTGAACGGAACTAGTCAAGGAGTAAGGTACTAATAGTGAATAAGGGTATCAGAACACGAGTAGTGCATTACTCCATTGGTTAGTGGGACTGTTTAAGGAATAGGGTGTTATTCTACATGAGTCTCCTATTTGCAGTACTGGGACATCAACAGATGTGTAAGCGGGTGGCTTGGCTCATGAGCTGTAGAGCACGGGGTTAAGCCAGCCCTGATACAGGACGAGCCAGAGTTGAATCAGGTGTTCCCAGGACAAAAAGAGCAGGAAGTTGCAGTAAAGAGAACATGCCCAAGCACTTACAGCTAGGGCTGTAAATGCTGCAGGGATCAAGAAGGTACCCGCAGGGCCCTAAGTTAGCAGGGGAAAAAAGCTGAAGAAGGAGGAGAGAGTGCAAAAAAGCTCTCCAGGTAGGGTGGTCTGGGAGAGACCCTGTCCAAGCAGGGGAGGAACTGTACAGGCTAGCTGGGATTGAGGTTTGTGTTATTTTGGGTTAATCAGGAGATAGACAGTGAACAGCCTAGAACCTAGAGGGCTAGTACGTATCCAAGGACTAAATAAGTGGGACCCCTTCTGAGGATTGTTTGAACCCCTTTTGAACTGTGAGTCTTTAAAAGACCCCAAAAAGGGGGAAACAGAAGCAGGGTCCTGTTGAGTGATTTCTGGCAACGAGGAGCGCTATTTGCAGTGGTGCAGTTGGGAGGGTGCTGTGATCCCCTCTCATGTCGAGGAGGGAACTGAAGGCCCAGTGGAGTGGAGACTAGCTGCATCATGAAGCCTGAGAGAAGTGGAGACTCATTTTTCTTTAGGGGCTGTTTTGAGTACCTGGAGGGAATGTGGGGAACATTCTGTGACCTGTTGAATTTGTGCATGATTTTATAAGGAATGATTTGTGTAAGATGTGTTGTAGCTGGGCACATTACAGGGGAAAGAAAGAGAGAGAAAAGGGGCCTGCCTTTGAGAGAGGCTGGCAGGGTCTTGTTTTTTTTTTTTTCCTTTTGAAATGGGTGGAAGTATGAACCTGGGCTCCTGTTCCTGTCCAGGTGCCCCCAATTGGGCCAATTAAAAGGGATAGGTAGCATCTGTGGGCTATCAGAGGTCAGTCAGGAGTCAGAGCAGACTGAGCCAGGTAGGAGATGAGAGCTGCTAGGTATAGAAAGTAATTCCTGGGATTTATTGAAGCCAGGAGAGCAGAAAAACGGATTTTGCTGTCTGGTGTCCCCGGAGCCAGGGCCAGAGGGTTGAAGGCAGGAGGAGCAGCAGAGGGAGATGCCTGCTGGCCCTAAGCTAGAGCCAAGGGCCAGAGAGGGTAGTAAGCAGGGGAGCAGCAGAAGGGTTTACCTGCTGGCATCTCCTTGCTGGAGAGCTGGAGCCCTAAGAGCAGTGAGAGAGGCTTCCAGCAGAGAGGCTGTGGGAGTTCCTACTGGGGAGGGTGAGGTTGCACCCCAGATGGAAGGGTTGGGCTGGCAGTCCTCGCAGAGCAATGGAAGAGGACAGAGAAGGAGCCTGTGGTAGAAAACACTGTAGTGTGGTGAGAAAAAGGACTGTATGTCCTTGGGTGACACAAGACTTTTGCTAGAGCCTATCTACATAAGGTTTTTGAAATAAACTGGGGCCCAGAAGGGGTATTGTTTAAGTAAAGCCTGCAGTGTAGTCTTTTGGTTTACCCAAGAGGGAAACTGAGGTGAGAGGCTACTTGCAGGGCTGCCATGAGAGGGTGCCCAGGAGGAGGCCATTTATTTTTTGTGAGTAGGTGCAGTATCATATTTCCTTTAAATTGATCATGTACATTGCCAGCCTTATACTAAGTATTAACTTGCTCTGTGAGCAGTCCCACTGGTGTGTGAGGAAAGGGGGAAAAATCTGACATTTAGTTTGCTTTCTGCAATTTAGGGTCAGACGTGATGACTGGTATACAAATGCCTTGAGCATGGAATCCTAAGGCGAATGGGAGTTCTATGCATAGTCTGCTAGCAGAATGAGGCCCGCAATCCCCCGAAAGAGTGCTAAAAATGCTAGAGAATATATTGCTGTATGTATCTTTTAGCTTGGAGGGATGAAAGAATATTTCAAACCTAGCTTTTCATATTTTTATCTACATTTTTCTCCCCAAAATTCATTTACTAGTCAACAAACTATGACTTTAAGTTTAAAGGATGTTCTGTCTTTTCCCTGTGTGTTAATTTGACTGACATTTTAAGCCTCTCTTCTTTAGTCACTGTAGCACTAGAGGTTGTAGTACTTACAGTTCCATTGTGGAAAATGTTGATAAAATACTAGCAAATTAACAATAAATAGTGACTAACATATTGTTTTCTCAAAAAGAAAAGGAGGACTTGTGGCACCTTAGAGACTAACCCATTTATCTGAGCATGAGCTTTCGTGAGCTACAGCTCACTTCATCAGATGCATATTGTTTTCTATTAATGCTCAAATATAAATAATACAGATAAATGAGGGAAAAGAGGTAATACAAAATGCTTTTATATTTGTTTTTCAACTGCAAAATTACTATTTATGAGCTGAATTCTGAGGTCTTTAAGCAGGCAATACTCTCAGTCAAATCATTTGGAATTTGGCTGAATAAAAATAGAAGAGATCTCAGGGTTTGGTCTTATAACATTATAATCAATGTAAGCTCATCAGACCTGGATATTACTGTTAATATCACATTAATTAGGAGAATGCAGTACTTGTTTTACTTGTGTCATTTAAAAAGTCCTGGCATATTTTAAATGAAACGAAGGGACTGATCCTGCAATATGTCAGTGGAAGTTTATGCCTGATTTAGGTCAGTAGGGTTACGAAGTGATGATGTTTGCAAAAAGTTTGTCCCATTGTCGTATTTGTAGCACTGATTAAAAAATGAGTGGTATGTTATTTTGTGCAGTGCAAGTCCCATCCTAGAACCTTTAATCAAACAAGATGCCCTCACACATGAATAGTCCTACTGGGGCAAATCTTGCTTGCCCCGTACTCCATGCTAACATGACCAGTCCTCAGGATAATCAAGCAGCATGGTAGGGAATGCAGACTGGTTGTTCAGCAATCGGGACCTGCACAGTCTCAAAGGATGGGGGAGCGAATTCCTTCCTCCAGCATCTCTATGTATTCTGACCTTGATGTCTCCCCCATGATTATTTGGGCAGTAATATCTGCAGCATCAACAGAGTAAAAGGGCCCTGTTGGGTTAAGGGGTCAGAGTCTTGCCCAGAATGTGAGCTGATGGTTGTAATGTCACAAATGTTTAACTACACCCCTACCTCTGATTGGGAAGGGATTTTTAGGCCTCTATAATGAGCCCCTGTTCTGCCCAGCTGACAGCTCCCTTTCAGAATCGTCAGGCAGCTCCTCCATTGGGCAACATGGGTACAAACTACTTTCTTGAGTTTTCAATACGTGTTACTTTGTACATTGTTACATTTATGTTCATACAGTCATTTTACCTAGCATCTTAGATTGAATTCGGTTGGTGTACTTTGCTGTACTGAATTCTCCAGCCCTCCCTTCTTCCCCCGCACCCTTCCCCCTGCTTTTTTTTTTTTTTTTTTTTTTGGCCCAAACTGTCTACATTTCATTTCATCTCAAAATCTGTGCTCCATCTGCACAGAGCCAATTCTGATCCAGCCCTCTCAATCCATCATACCGGGTAGTCAGTTTCTCCTCACAAGATGATGTTCCTATTTAAAAACGTGGTGGTGTTTTTAAAACATATGAAATGTTTTGTTTGTAGCCTTGAATTCTATCTTGGGTTTTTCCTGGCTTGTCACAATCATGGTGTGTGTGATCTGTGTCTGTCTTTGTCCTTCCTCTGCCCTACTGTAGCATTGTACGTGGAACTTCAGTTTAGTGAAATTGTGCTTTTGACATTAAAGCAGGATTCTATGTTGCACATTTGACAAGAAAATGAAATTAAGCAACCCAATGTGTGTTAAAATATACCGGGGTAGTCAATAAAAATGCAAAATTGTAGTTAACATTTAGAATAAATGTTACAGCTTCACAAGTTTGTTTGCCTAGAACATTGTCTGAGTGCTTTTCTCTTGTACCAAAATAATACACTGTTAAAACAGCTGTACTGTAACATCATTCAGAATTTTCTAACTAGTCTAAGCCCATCTTTGTATTGTAAACAGAGCATGAAATACCTTCATCTGGCAAAATGTATAGTCTAAAGGCTGGATTTTGCAAGCACTAATGTGAATAAGTATTACCTGAAAAGTTTTAGGTTCTCTTTTTGTTAATAAATAATTGCATACAAAGGAATTTCTTGTAACTCATTTAAATAGCCTCATTACCCAAAAAGCGCTGTATTCCTGTACAACATGTAGGAAGACCCGTTCTCTGCTTCAAACTGCTTTATAGTCTGAACAGACAGATGGTATGGGGAAAAGAACAAAACGTACAAGCTAAGTGGTCAATCATGATGATTGGTCTGGATCGTGTTAATTTCAAATTATTAATATTAGACACATACATGAATTATTCCCAGCTGCCTCTCTGCCTAGCTGTTGTTGATTCCTTTTGCTGATGTTCTGTTAAATGCTACTATTTTTACTATCCCTCAGTTGTCTAGCAGCACTCCCCACTGAATGTAATGGGATGCTCTGATCAAAAACTGTTGGTCTGATATGGCTCACCGTTGCTCAGGGCCTGATCCTGTGAACACTTGCGTAGGTGGGGCTGCTTATATATAAAGTTATTCGTGTTACAAACTGTCCCAGTCACTCACTGGATTGTCACCAGTGGATCCAGTTGCTGTGTCCATGTGCTTCCAAGCTAAGTGGGTGTGGGTAGTGTCTAGTCACTGTTTCTAGCTCTGGGGCCTTTAGGACACGCTACTGGGCTCAGACCTCTTGTGTGATGCCCTTTTTTGGGATATGAGGTGCTGCCACTCGGCTATTCTGGCTCCCAAAATCAGTGCTGGAGCCCTCCTAAGCCCCACAGTCACTTACATGTTTCCCCAGAACGTTACATGGGCTGTGGGTGCTCTGGGCTTATAGTTGAACCCCTCTGGGGTCAATGTGGCAGGAAAGCAAGGAGCACAGGCTTAGCAAAGGAATTTCTTAGCCACAGTGACTTTACTCTGGAAACACTTGAGAGTTAAACATCTTTAAAAACAAGTCCTGAGAAGCACCCTCCCTATGTCTAATTGTAAGACTGACAGACCCATCAACGGGTGGGATCGAACCTGGGGTCTCTGGAGCTTAGTGTATTAACATCTACTGCATGAGCTAAAAGCCACATGGCTCTCAGCTAAGGCTGTAGAACAGACTCATTAATCTCTCTGTAAGTGCTCTCGGTGCCACTAGATGGAACAGAGTGCCACACCCAGGAGGTGTGTGAGTTACATAATCTTACCCTTGCACTCTGTGAGTTTGTTGGTGTTTCAGGCTGGGGATTAGTCCTCTCCTACATGTGTTGTTGGTCAGCCCCCTCTCTCCCTTGCACAGAGCAGAACTTCACTCCTTAAAGGCAACTGAGTCTGAGTCATGTGCTCACACTCAGAAGCCCTTGCCCTATCCCCGTCATGTTTGCCTCTGTAGAAGAACTTGTTATTCCATGGGGGTGGGTCAGTAGTTGAGTCATCCAAGGTTGATAGCACCTCCCCGCCTCAGTTTGCTCTTGATGGATCTCAGGGATTGATCGTCCTTCAGGGAGGCTCCAAACACCTTAGCTTGGCAGGGCAGCTGTCTGGAATGCAGCACAATAGACTCACCTTGGGCAAGCCAGACTTGTGCAGACACACAATACAACTGAATGCAAAATTTGATACAGACATATCCCACTCTGTCACAGTATGCCTGAGTGTTTGCAGGATCAAACCATGGGGTTTTTAATCCATATATATATATAATATATTTTAATAAAATTAACAATTGTCTTCAGTTCTTTCTTTTTGAAACTTGCGTATCCTGGGACGATGTTCTGCAGGGACGCATTAGTCCTGGCCATGCCTAAAGGTCAATCCTGCCCTATAGGAGGGTCTTCAGTTCATTTAACTGCTGAAACAGTCTGTTCTAGTGAAACTGATATTTCCTCGATCTTGATTTTTATTGGCAGAGAATTATCTTAAACTGTTGATACTTTGTACCACAGAGGTCTGAAGTATCTGTTTTTTCATTCATTTAAAATGCAATACGGGCAGTGTAATCAATGGGTATGATACTGCAAACATTTACAGTGCTTACATGAATAGTCCTTCCGTAGCCTCTGATTCAGGAGGATTCTTCTGAATAGAGATTCTCTGAATTGGACCACTCCTTTCAATAAAGATCAGTTATGCAGAACTGAGACCAATGTCAGTAATAGCTAGCAGCCAAAGCGGAGAACAAGTTGTCAGATATAGCACAATGAAGTTGGAGATTAGTGCGCAAAGGGGGCTTTTGCATGACTGGGAAAGCAGAAAGATCACGTTAGCCAAAAACATATTTAATTTTATAAGATGCTGCAGTGTTGTTAAACAGTTCATTTTTAGCACATCTACAGTTGCTTGTTAGTTGCCACTACTGAAATGAAACTTCTGAGAAGTCAGATTTTGATCATTTTTGTTGATTGTTTTTAAACTCTTGGATGAAGTGTTCTCTGATCAGTGGGTAATTTATTAGGTGCAAGGCATGCCTGCTTGAAGAGAAATATTCCATGAATCATGGATACAAACATTGGAAACAAAAAGATTAATGGAGATTCCCCCCCCCCTTATAATTTCATCAGTCTCTGCATTTTCACTGTTGTAAAGGCCTATGTGTATTAATCCTTGTTTCATATACTACCTTAGCCATTGTACTGAGCAGGACTGCTATGCTGAAGCTATTCACGCATATACTTGGGGCAGGGCCGGCTCTAGGATTTTTGCTGCCCCAAGCGAAAAAAAATTTTGGCCACCCCCGCTTTTTTTTCACCCCCCCCCATTGCTTCCTGTGGCTCCCCTCCCCCCTGCCCTAGCTCCCCTCCCCTCTGCCTGCTCCCCTGAACACGCCGCTGCTCTGCTTCCCCCCCACCTCCCTCTCAGGCAAGGGAGAGGCCGTGTGTTCAGGGGAACAGGCGGAGCGGAGGTGAGTGAGGGTGTGGGGTGGGAATGCAGGAAGTAATGGAGGGGAGAGGTAGAGGAACCACTCTCCGCCCCAGCTCGCCTCTGCTCAACCACCGATGCCTCCCCAGAGCGCTCCGCTTCTCCCTCCCTCCCTCCCAGGCTTGCCTCGTACATGACAAGCCTGGGGGTGGTGGGGAAGCGGGGCGGCAGCAGCGCGCTCAGGGGAGCAGGTGGAGGGGAGGCGAGCTGGGGCACATTTCTAGGGGTGGCCTGGCTGGCGCCGGAATGCCGCCCCGAGAAATGTGCTGTCCAAGCACCTGCTTGTTTTGCTGGCGTCTAGAGCCGGCCCTGACTTGAGGCACATTGATTTAAAGCTCCTTTAGCAGCAATAAGACTGAGAGTAAACGTTGTGGGTTTGTTCAGCAATATCTCCCTTTGGAGAGTTTATAATTAATTGTTAGGCCTCACTTATTGAGATTCCGTTATTCTATAGATATGTTTTCTTAAATTAGAGAGTTGGGTGGAACTAAGAAGCTATATCAGACAAATGACAAATTTTATATAGAATGTATTTAACCAAACAAAATTCAGCAATATCCTGACTAGACCTTACACGTATGCAAGCACAGTAGCTAGTTATTCATGCACCAATGCTTACCTAACACAGATCATCACAGGTAAAGGTTTCATCCAGGGTATAAAATGAGGTTTGAATTAGAACGTAGCTTCATCTGAACAATGCACTTTCTTGTAGCAGCTTGTTGAATAACTGAAGCGCTGCACTGTAAGCCACAGGTCTGATTCTCCAGCCTTGCACTTGGGTAAAAGAGTGAAAAATTCTAATGTGCTCGCATGTTATGCCCACTTCTCACTTGCTTTGCACAGGTGTATGTGCCTAGACTAGGTGCAAGGAGATACAGAAACCTACCCCATGACATGAACAGTATAATGCTGCTGTCATTCTAGCCATAGGCTCCGACTCTGGGGGTGCTCGCTCATTGGATGCATGTAGCTCACAAAAGCTTATGCTCAAATAAATTTGTTAGTCTCTAAGGTGCCCCAAGTACTCCTTTTCTTTTTGTGGATACAGACTAATAGGGCTGCTACTCTGAAACCAAGGAAGTATTTCTTCAAACAATGCACTGTCAACCTGTGGAACTCTTTGCCAGAGGATGTTGTGAAGGCCAAGACTATAACAGGGTTAAAAAAAGAACTAGATAAATTCCTTGAGGATAGGTCCAGCAAAAAATGGCTGTTAGCCAGGATGGTCAGGGATGGTGACCTTAGCCTCTGTTTGCCAGAAGCTGGAAATGGGCGACAGGGGATGGATCACTTGACTATTACCTGTTCGGTTCATTCCCTTTGGGGCACCTGGCATTGTCCACTGTCAGAAGACAGGATACTGGGCTAGATGGACCTTTGGTCTTCCCCAGTATGGCCATTCTTATGTGTAGTCTTGCTGTGTGCTGTTAAGCATTTGCCACGCTACACCTTGGAGATGGTTGTATTTCAATTGTGGATGAAGCAATTCCTGCATCTTGATTTGTCAGTCTTGATACAGCCTTATTTCATATATGAAAAAAACTTGTGAAGCCCTTTGAGATCCTTTTGGTTTAAAAAATGTTTTATACATGAAAGATATTAGCTCTGAGTAATTTTGTTGTTTGTTCAGAGCACTAGACCTTTCAGGAGGTGCCATTCAAGTCTAACATTACACTGGAAGTTCCATCACTATCTAACAAACGAGTTAATTGTATCTGAAGTTGGTTTGTACCAATTTTATTTATTGGCTGGCAATGTTCTCTAATGCTTCTAATGGGTAGTATTAATAAGGGATCTAAAAACATTTCCAGACTCTCTTATTTCTGAGAATACAAGTCTCTTGGCTCAGATGTATTCAATTTAGAATACAATTTCCTTGTAAAACAAAATGCATAAGATGTGACTCGAATCATGTGTAAATCAATGAGGCAGTATATATTAGGAAGCAAGGGGAGCTAGCTATTCCACTCTAGGGTAATTAATTTACCAATCTAAACCATAGAATGAACAAACATTGTTTCCAGTGTTCACATGGAAAAATCTTTATATAAAGCCTCTTAAAATGTTGTCATGGTTCCTCCCCCACTCTGAACTCTAGGGTACAGATGTGGGGACCTGCATGAAAACCTCCTAAGCTTACTTTTACCAGCTTAGGTTAAAACTTCCCCAAGGTACAAATTAATTTTATCCTTTGCCCTTGGAATATCCACTGCCACCACCAAACTCTAACTGGGTTTACTGGGAAACTTAGTTTGGACATGTCTTTCCCCCCAAATCCTCCCAACCCTTGCACCCCACTTCCTGGGAAAACTTTGGTAAACATCCTCACCAATTTGTATAGATGACCACAGACCCAAACCCTTGGATCTGAGAACAATGAAAAAGCATTCAGTTTTCTTACAAGAAGACTTTTAATAGAAATAGGAGTAAATAGAAGTAAAGGAATCACCTCTGTAAAATCAGGATGGTAGATACCTTACAGTGTAACTAGATTCAAAACATAGAGAATCCCTCTAGGCAAAACCTTAAGTTACAAAAAAGACACACAGATAGGAATAGTCATTCTATTCAGCACAGTTCTTTTCTCAGCCACTTAAAGAAATCATAATCTAACACATACCTAGCTAGATTACTTACTAAAAGTTCTAAAACTCCATTCCTGTTCTATCCCCGGCAAAAGCAGCATACAGACAGCCACAGACCCTTTGTTTCTCTCCCTCCTCCCAGCTTTTGAAAGTATCTTGTCTCCTCATTGGTCATTTTGGTCAGGTGCCAGCGAGGTTACCATTAGCTTCTTAACCCTTTACAGGTGAGAGGAGCTTTCCCCTGGCCAGGAGGGATTTTAAAGGGGTTTACCCTTCCCTTTATATTTATGACAAATGTCCTGAGGGGCAACATACATGGAGTGGGATGAGCTAACCCCTTTAGAATAGTTGGGTTAGCTTAATGCTGGAGCTCCTCACCTGGGCACTGATTCTGTAACTTACAACCTGCAGCTGGCCTGCTATTAGTCCAGAGGAGCTCCATGTGGGAGCAGCAATCCATGCATCGATTGTGAATTGCAGGATTAGGCCTTGGACTATGAAAGTCACACCCTCTCTTCTTTCCCATGTGGACTGTCAACCACAAACTGGCCCACTTATGGAGCATACCACTAAAATCATTGAAGTTGCCCCAAAGTTGGATGTAATGTAGCGCCATTCAGTTATGAACTGACTGGCATCATCTTATATTTTGTAGTCTTAGTTAAATAATAGTTTATTAATGGACTATTTCATAACCTAGGCAAGCTATAGTATTAACATGTTGCTGGAATTCAAGCAAATAGATGTTTGGCCAATGTACCAATGTAGAGTTTTAACAAACAATATTTTCTTTATTTTGGTATGAAATTGTTGGATAAATACATCATCACATGAGAACCTATGCTGTGTATTGGCATTAGGCCAGGCTGCAGTCCTGATATCCTTATCCTAGCTCAAATCATAAATTGTTCTTTCTCACAAATCCAGATCAACAAAGACCTTGAATTCAAGTCCGTTGGGACAACAGAATGCTTTTTCAGTGAAAGGCCCTGGCAGAACATTTAAGAAAACTTAACAATTAAAACCCAGTGGGATTCGTATTATTTTAAAGTCTCCAATGTTTACCCACTGGAGAGGATATAGAAAAACAATATTGCAAAATAGCATTTGAACTTGAAGAGTTTGGTATAAACTAGCTCCATACAGAGAAATGTAACCACTGTAGGTGCATTCAGGTTAAGATAGGTATAGTTATGGGTGAATCCTGTACCTCTGAATGCTAACCCAGCAATTGCTTTGGTCCTAGGATCTAGAGAGTGGAGCAACTTCTCATTTCTTGTGACACCTACATTCTGACTCTGGCTCTGCAGCAGACTTATAGTGTGATGTTAGACAAGTCATGCAGCTATAGTCTTAAAGAAAGACAATGAAGCCACAGCAACATAAATCAGAATGGAACCATGAGTAAGCCCCTTCTGAAACCATAGTCTCTTTTGTTCTGTGACCTTTGGCAAGGCACTTAAGTTTTCTGTGCCTTAGTTTTTCTATCTGTGAGATGAGTCTAATACCCCAATTGTAAATTTTTTTAAATAGATGTGGTCAGTTAATTTGACAGCACAAAAAACCCAGAAATAAAAACTTAATAGTCAAAATATTTTAGACGTTACTGGAAAAGTTTGATTGAAAACAAAAGCCCTCAATCTGGTTTTTCTGACCAGTGCTGTTTTGTGCAGCTCTCAGATTAAAGGTACAGCTTGTTTTCTAACCTGAATGTGTAAGATCCGATAACCTCTTTTTTTTTTTCCCCCAAGGGCCTGATTCTCCTACTCTGACTCGTGCCGAGTCCTCAGTAGCAGAGGTGGCAGAATGACGTTTTCAATCCATAATTTTATTGATTGAAGAAAGTTAATAGCTATCTGTATAAAAGCACATAACGGGATTGGAACCCGATATCCTTGAAATGAAAAGCAGATTCCTTAAACCAGGTTGTCAGAATCGGCCTCTAAATTCGCATCTGCAAGTTTTGTGCAAGCAAGAATCAGGCTTTATGGTCACAAATGGCTTCTGAAGGCACAAACTAAGGAGTTTGATGTTATGTGCTTGCATTTTATTTTTATTTTTGGGGAATGCTGCTGATTTGATGTGCAAAACTACAGGCACTGAGGCAGAATCTGTCTTTTGGCCTTATGACAATTTAGCCCTTGATCTGCTATTGGACCCAGTCTAGATTTCCAAGGTCTGGGAATTTTTAGGTATTTTAGCCATTGGAACTGTTATATATTTTTCCTAGAGAGACAAGGTGGGTGAGGTAATATTTTTCTGTTGGACCAACTTCTGTTAGTGAGCGAGACAAGCTTTTGAGCTACACAGAGCAATCTTTTGAGTTTGGGAAAAATGTACTCCGTGTCGCAGCTTAATACAAGATGGAACAGATTGTTTAGCATAAATAGTTAGCACATATTCTAAGGAGCTATTCAAGGTGAAGTGGCCAGTTAACAGCCCTGTAGTCAAAGGCCAAAAGCAGGGG